>NW_023416401.1:17814480-22814480 GCF_014108235.1 Myotis myotis | reverse complement strand
TCCAAAATATAGCCCTGGCTAGGTGCTCAGTTGGTTAGGGCACCATCTTGATATGCCAAGGTTGTGGGTTCAATCCTTGGTCAGGGCACATATAAGAATCAACCAATGAATGCATAAATAAGTGGAACAACAAATCTCTCTCTCAAGAAATAAAATATATATATCCTATATAATAAAAGCCTAATATGCTAAATATCCGGTAGTCTGGTCAGCCATTCAACCAGTCAAAGTGTACTATGCTAATGATATGCTAAGGCCGCTCAACCACTTGCTATGATGTGCACTGACTACCAGGAGGCAGATGTTCTGACTGGTATGTTAGCTTGCTGCTGGGTTCCAGCCAATCAGGACTGAGCGAGGCAAGCTGGACACACCCTGGAGCCTTCCCACGGTCCCTCCCCAGCTGCCCAACCTCCTGCATCCCTCCCTAGCCCTGATCATGCACCGTGGGGTCCCTCGGCCTGGCCTGTGCCCTCTCACAATCTGGGACACCTCAGGGGATGTCAGAGAGCTGGTTTCAGCCAATCCCACAGGCCAGGCCGAGGAACCCCACTGATGTACGAATTCATGCACCAGGACTCTAAATATATATATATAGAATTCATACAACTCAACAAAAAAATCCTATCAAAAAATGGACAGAGGACCTGAACATACACTTTTCCCAAGAAGACATACAAATGGCCAACAGATATATGAAAAGAGGCTCAACTTCATTAGGTATAAGGGAAATGCAAATCAAAACCACAATGAGATACCACCTCACACCTGTCAGAATGGCTATTATCAATAAAACAAGAAATAATAAGTGTTAGAGAGGAAATGGAGAAAAGGAAAACTTCATACACTACTGGTGGAAATATAATTGGTACAGTCACTATGGAAAAGAGTATGGAGGTTGTTCATAACAATTAAGAATAGAGCTACCAAATGACCCTGCAATCCCTCTTCTGTGTATCTATCCGAAAAATTTGAAAACATTTACTCATAAAGATATCTGCACCCTTATGTTCACTGCAACATTATTCATAGTAGCCAAGACATGAAAACAACCTAAGTGTCCTTTGATAGATGACTGAATAAAGAAGATGTAGTATACAATAGCACATTACTCAGCCATAAAAAATACTGCCATGTGAGACAACACAGATAGACCTTGAGACTATCATGCTAAGCTAAATAAGTCGGCTGGAAAAAGACAAGAACCATATGATTTCACTCATATGTGGGATGTAAAACAGAAAGCAACAAACAAACTCATAGACAAAGACAACAGTAGGGTGGTTACCAGAGAAGGGGGTGGAGGAGGATGCAGAGGGTAAAGGGAGTCAAATACATTGTGACAGACAAGTCTTTGGGAGGTGAGCACATAGTGCAATTTTCGAATGATGTACACATTATAGAAATACTAGAGGCCCAGTGCATGAAAATTCATGCACTGGAGAGGGGTTCCCTCAGCCTGGCCTGCCGCCTCTCACAGTCCGGGAGCCCTCAGGGGTGGGAGGTGACCCGGCGATCAGGGGAAGGCAATGCCCCCATTACACCTCTGCTGCTGCCACTGCCGGCAGCACAAGCCTTGGCCGCCCCTGGTTACCTGAGCCTCAGGAGGCCCTGGGTGGCTGGGGGCTGAGAGGACTGGGGGACTCCTGAGGCAGGTGTGCGGCGGGGCTGAGAGGACTGGGTTCCGCCATCCTGTGGCTGTGGGCACAGCCATCTTTGAGGGCGGGGCAGTCAATTAGCATATTCCCTCCTTATTGGCTATGGGCGCCACCATCTTTGAGGGCAGGGCAGTCAATTAGCATATTCTCTCTGTATTGGCTGTGGGCACCAGCATCTTTGAGGGCAGGGCAGTAAATTAGCGTATTCCTCTTTATTAGATAGGATTATAGAAATATACACTTGAAACTTATATGTTATCAACCAACATCACCCCAATAAATTTAATAAAAAATATATATTTATAATTTTTTAAAAGACTTTGGGAGGTACCCTACTCCTGGGTCATTTTAAATAGTGTAGCTTTTTCCTGACACAGACAAGCCAGAAATGTTACAAATCTGAGTAAAGGAAAAGTTAAAAAATGCAATAAAATTTTTAATTCATGGAGGTAAAAAATCAAAATTTATACTGGAAAAAATATATCCACATGCAGATTTTAAAATACACTAGGAGCTTTCCCACGATTTAGGAGAAAAAATGATAAAAATGAAAAAAAAAGAAGATAATAAAAATGGAGGGTAGAAAATGGCAATGTAACATACAATTTATTTTCAGCAGAGGCTAGAACAGAACAGAAGGAATAAAAAGAAGAAAAGAACAGAATGCTTTCCTAAATTAAGTAAATAAGATGATTATAAATATCTCTACATTTCAGATATCTGATTTCAAATATCAGGTGAAATGAATATCTGGACACAGCTTGAAAACTTTTGTGACCCAAGAATTTTAGACCCAGAAAAGCTGTCCTTTTTCAGTATAGAGGCAATAAAACAACATTCTCAATAAAGGACTTAGAAAATCCTACTGGAATAAAAAAACAACATGAAATGAACACCAATTAGTCAAGACATGATACAAAGTTAACAGCTCAACTTCGAGAAAATCAAAACATAAAAGGAACAATGGTAAGTTTTGCATCTGGTTAGAAAGAGAAACCTGTAAATGATACTTGTAAATCTGTTTATAAAATAATGCATATGTCACAAATTATTCTTTAAAAATAATAACATGATGCAAGATACTAGATTATTTTCATTAAACCCAAGAATTTGAGGATAAGAGAATAAAAACATGCTCACAGTGTATATTAAGTAGAAACACTTAAAAATAGGATTTTTTGTTATAAAAATCAGAAAACAATCAGTTAAAGAATGCTTTTGAAAACTTAATAAAAACTACAACTCTAATTAAAATACATCTTGCAAAATAGCATTTTAAAAAATATAAATATAGTTCTGTAGTAAGTGATAAAGAAAAACAACAATAGGGCATAAAAATTAAAAGCATAAAACAAAGCCAAAGAAGTAACATCAAATAGTTTAAACAATAAATGCCAATGAGCTAAATTCCATTATTAAAAGAAAAGAATTCCCAAATTAAGTCAAAGACAAAATCCAATTACAGAGTTTTCAAGAGGGACAAATGAAGTGTCTTTTTATATTAAACATAAAAAGGCAAATGTGTATTAAGCAAATGCAAATTTTAAAAGCTTAAGTACAACATTCATATCAGATAAAGTAAATTAAAGGCACAAAAACTTATTAAATAGGACAGTAAAAATTGTCATATATTGATGAAGTCTAGGCTTCCTAATGAAGATGCCACTGTCATGTCTTAGCTGTTATGCTCCAGGAAATTAATAAGACAAAGGCTTAATACAAAGACACGAAAAACAGTCATTACAAAAACTGGCCATATCCTAAAACTAAAGCAAGAGTCAGCAAATTTCAAAGGATTTAAATCATGCAAAGGAAGGTATCTCACTACAATGGAATTAAGCTTAAAATCAGAAACAAATAATAGCAAAAAAATCCCATATGTTTGAACATTTAAAAATAGAAATACATTTCTAAACAACTCATGGATCACAGAAGAAATCACTAAGGAAATGAGATAATATTTTTATTTAAATCATAATGAAAATATATCAAAATCTCAGAAATATAACTAAAGCCATGCAGATATTAGGGAAAATGCAGGTTGAAAAACCAATGAGCAACGAATTCAATCCCAAACATTTAGAAAAGGAACAGCAAATTAAACCTGAAAAAAGTACAAGAAAGAAACAAAGCCTGATAAAAAAAATTAATGAAACTGAAAAGTAAAATGGAATAGAGTGTCTCGAGGTAGAGGAAGTTTTCTTAAACCATACACATAAAGTGTGAACCAAATAAGAAACAGAATAGTTGAACTACATTATAATTAAGTACTATAGTTATTTAAAAATACCATTAGATCATGAAAAGGGAAATCCAAAGAAGAAGTTATAAAACTAATAAAGAACTTAGACTCAGAATATTTAAAGGACTCCTATCTATATATATAAAAGCCTAAGCGACCTTTACAACTGGTCCACTGAACTGACCACCAAAAGGCAAATGCTCAACATAGGAGCTGCCCCCTGGTGGTCAGTGCGCTCCCACAGACACCTCCCCTGGCTGACCAACTTACCACAGTCCCTCCCCTCGGCCGGCCCCAATCAGCCCCGATTGCCGACCAGATAAAGGGGCTCCATCCATGCACGAATTCGTGCACCGGGCCTCTAGTAAGTTAATAAGAAGACACTCCACCCAATAGAAAAATGGGCAGGAGACGAATACATATTGTCCAAAAAAGAAAATCCAAATGTCCTCCTCCCCAACCAAAAAAAAAAATGTAAAAAAATACTTAATCTTATCAGTCATCAGAGAACCATTCAAACAAGACACCACTACACACCCACTGGAATGACTGAAATCAATAGTCTGATGTGCCAAGGGACTGGCAAGATGGCTGCACTGGAAACCTTCCTGCACTGTTGGTGAAGGCGCACAGGGGTGCCGGCCGGCTCCCGGCACAGGGGTATGGCCCCTGTGAAGCAGTTTGGAGGTAAAGTTAAAGACGCTCAGACACTCTTACCCAGCAATTTCTCTGCAGCAATGCAGGCTGACATGCATCAAGAAACATATATAAGAATGTTTAAAACAGCATTATTCATAAAAGAGAAGAACTGGAAACAAACCATTTAACCCCATTTCATCACATCCATTATCAACTCATTAACCAGAGAGCTGGAGAAACCCATTAACCAAAACAACCCATTAGTAGTCAAATGAACAAACAAATGATGGTATATTCATGTGATAGAATAAACAAATAAATTGTAGTGTATTCATACAATGAAATAAACAGCAATTGAAATGAGTGAACTAGAGCTACACATCACAAATGAATCTCACAAAGATACTAGTAATATGAAGCCAAATAAGCCAGACAGGCAAATATAAACTGCACTATTCCATTTATATAATGTTCAAACATCAGGAAAAACTAAACTATACTGTTTAGGTACACATGTGTAGGTGGGAATCGTAAAAGGAGAAGCAAGGAAGTAATTATCATGGAAGTCAGGACAGGGTTACTTTGTGGGGGCAAAAGGAGCAGAGGGCCAAAAGCAACTCTGGAGTGTCTGTGCAGTTCTAAGCCCAGGCTTCCAGATACCTTACACACTTCCTGTTACTCTCTCCAAGCCCTACCATCATCTTGTGAGCAAGCTCAGACCAGCCTGCTAGAAAATGAGGGAGTACATGGAGTAGAGAGAAACCATCCTAGCTGAGATCACCCCTCGATTAACCAGTCCCCAGCTGGCCTGGCAGCAGCCCGCTCATCCAAGACCAGAAGAACATCTCATCTGAACTCAGCCCCAACGGCCAACGAGATCATGTTGATTTTTTAAGGCACTACATTTTGAAGTGGTTTGGTACACAGCTAACTGATGAGAACCACTATTGGTTCAGAATTAGACAAGCTGTAGCCTGAAAACAGAAAGGCCCCTGCAGTCTTGTTTGAGTGATGGAATATTATCCTAGAAATGTATATGTTCATTTGTCTCCATATGCTCTGGTTCTGTTTTACTGTTGGCTCTTGTAAACTGGGCTGCAAGCAAAAGTGTAAGGTAAAGTTCAAAGGTGACTCAAGAAGAATGGGAAGTTTCTGCTTCTACAAATTTAAGGGAAAATAAGGAGATATTTGGCTTTGTTTCTGTAAGTTTTGATAAATCGATTTTTCATTTTTAGTTTTTAATAATAAAATATACCTGCAGGAAATAAAAATAAGTGAGCCTTTATTACTGACATTTCTGTAAGAAAAATTACTTATTGTGGGTCTGAAACCAACTCCCAACCTTCTTTTGTCACATTGAAACCATTTTTTTCATAATGCAATCTTTGAAATGCGTGTTTCTAATAATATGATTGTTTTATATGAGAAAAGATTGTAAAAAGAAACAGAAAAAATGTATATGGGATCTTTTGCAATAATGGGTACATTCTTTTTTTACTGATCAAAAAAGCATTATGTATTATTCTATGCTAATACATTAGAAATCCTGAATAAAATAAATTTGGGTAACTTATATTTTCCTAAAGAATACCTGAAAAGTTGAAAAAGTCCAGAAAATCATTAATTGTGTAAGAAATATTTTGAAGAGAGAGTGCCTGTATTCTTATGAATAAAAGTACAAGAAATCCCATTCAAACTCACCTTGGCACAAGGGATTTATTGGGAGGATAATGGGGCATCCCTATAACTACAGGAATGAGAAACACTCCCTAGAGCTGAGTATCAGGAACAGCTAGAGCCAGACACTTGAGTGGTCAATACTCTCTCATCATTTCATTGTTTTTCTAAGAGTAGTCAATTCCTCTGTCCTTCATGTGGCAAGCCTCCAGTTTAGCTGTAATTCCTGATTCCTCATATCAAGGCTCTCACAATCAAAAGGGGATTTCATGTGTACCACATGGAACTAAAAATTTTTGAACAGAGAAGGAAACCATCAACAAGACAAAAAAGCAATCTACTGAATGGGAGAAGATATTTGCAAATGACATATCTGATAAGGTGTCAATATCCAAAATATATAAAGAGCTCATTAACTCAATATAAAAACAAACAATACAATGGGCTGAAGGTCTGAATAGACAATTCTCCAAAGAGGACAAACAGACGGCCAACAGACACATGAAAGGATGCTCAACTTCATTAATCATCAGGGAAATGCAAATCAAAACCACAATAAAGTATCACCTCACACCTGTCAGAAGGGCTATTATCAAAAAGGCACAAATAACAAGCGTTGGCGAGAATATTAAAAAAAGGAAACCCTCATGAACTGTTGGTAGGATTGTAATCTGGTACAGCCACTATGGAAAACACTATGGAGATTCCTCAAAAAATTAAAAATAGAATTACTATATGACCCAGCAATCCCACTTCTGGTGTTTAATTTTAAAAAATGAAAGTAATGATTCAAAAAGATATATGAACCCTTATGTTCATTGCAGCATTATTTACAATAACCAAGAAGCAACTTAGGTATCCATTGATAAATGAAAAGGTAAAGAAGATGTGGTACATACACACAATGGAGTATTACTCAGTCATAAAAAAAAAAAAGAATAAAATCTTGCCATTTGCAACAACATGGATGAACCTAGAGCAGTGATGGCAAACCTTTTGAGCTCGGCATGTCAGCATTTTGAAAAACCCTAACTTAACTCTGGAGCCATGTCACATATAGAAATTTTTTGACATTTGCAACGATAGTAAAACAAATATGTACATTTTTGATATTTATTTTATATATTTAAATGCCATTTAACAAAGAAAAATCAACCAAAAAATGAGTTTGCATGTCACCTCTGACACGCGTGTCATAGGTTCGCCATCACTGACCTAGAGGGTTTTATGCTAAGTGAAATAAGTCAGAGAAAGACAAATACTGTATGATTTTACTTATATGTGAAATCTAAAAAGCAAAACAAATGGATTAAAAAACACACACAGAGAAACAGACTCATATATACAGAGAACAAACTCATAGTTGCCAGAGGGGAGGGGATAGGGAGATGGGTGGAAAAGGAGAAAGGAATTAAAAGGTACAAACTTTCAGTTATAAAATAAGTCACAGCGATGTAATGTACAGCATAGGGAATATAGTCAGTAATTTCATAACAACTAATTACTAGACTTATTATGGTGATTACTTTGTAAGTTATATAAATGTTGGGCCCTGATCGGTTTGGCTCAGTGGATAGAGCGTCGGCCTGCGGACTCAAGGGTCCCGGGTTCGGTTCCAGTCAAGGGCATGTGCCTTGGTTGCGGGCGCATCCCCAGTGGGGAGTGTGCAGGAGGCAGCTGATCAATGTTTCTCTCTAATCGATGTTTCTAACTCTCTATCCCTTTCCTCTCCTCTCTGTAAAAAATCAATAAAATATATTTAATAAAAAAAAAAAGTTGGATCACTAGGTTGTACAACTTAAACTAAATATTGTATGTGAACTATAATTAAAATATATATATATATATATATATATATATATATATATATATACACACACATATATATAAAATAAATTAAATAAGTCAGATAAAAGAGAAGGGGGGAGAGGATCCTACTTCCAAATCAAAATATAGCTGACTCAATCAGCTACAGCCATAGGAGCAAACTCCCATAAACACTGGCAGACACTGGGAGTCCACCAGTGTAAACTGAAGTCACTGCTAGGAAAGGGAAAGCTATTATACAGTTAAAGTGAATTATGATGAATGTTAACTAAACTTAATGTGGTAATCACTTCACAATATATGAAAGTCAAGTCATTATGCTGTGCACCTCAGACTTATACTGTGCTATATGTCAATTATATATCAATAAAACTGGGGAGAAAAAGAACGAATTACCCTCATAAAACAAACAAAATCCAAGCAGTTTTACAAGTGGGTTCTCCTAAATTTTCAAATAGTATCCTATATAATAAAAAGGGTAATATGCAAATTGACCCAGCAGAACAACCAGAATTCCTGCACAACCAGTCAGTGAGGTGCACTGACCACCTCTTGGTCCCTTTTTCCTCGGCCAGCAAGCTCTGATCACCTGACGGTGAATGGGTAACCAGGGGTGGGTGGCGGGGGACATGGGTGGCACCAGGCCAAGGCTCCCACCCCACCAGTTTCCCCACACACAGGGCAACTGTGGTGGGGGCAGGGCCAGTGAGTGGGCGGGAACGGCCAATCTCTCAGTTCCTCACCCTGGCCAGCAGACTCTGATCACCCTATGGTGAACAGGGAGCCAGGGGTGGGTAGCAGCAGGAGGCAGGGCCAGCTGCAGGCAGCAGGGAAGATGGCCCTGATCACTGGCCAGGCCTAGGAACTGTACCTGTGCACGAATTTCATGCACCAGGCCCCTAATCCTATCTAATAAAAGAGAAACATGGTAATTGGCGTACGACCACTACCCTTCCCATTGGCTAATCAGGGCGATATGCAAATTAACTGCCAGCCAAGATGGCGGCCGGCAGCCAGGCAGCTTAAAACTAACATGAGGCTTGCTTGCTTCAGTGACGGAGGACTCCAACGTTCCCCGCCTGCCGCTGCAGGCCTCTGAGCTGCAACTCTAAGCCACTATGTAACAAATATAGAAGCTAAACAAAACCCCAGAAACCTGCTTTAGTCCGCCGGGCTTCAGCCAGCAGGATCGCAACATTGTAAGCAAATGCCAGAAACCTACTTTCAGCAGCGGAGGCCTAAGAGCTGGAGCCAAGCCTCAAAGCTAAAGCTGGCCCAGAATAAAAAAAAAAGAAAAAGAAAAAGAAAAAAAGGAGCGGTTGGGAGCTTCAGTCACCCCCAGCCGGAAAAGAGCCCTCAGCCCCTCACCCAGGCTGGCCAGGCACCCAAGTGGAGACCCCCACCCTGAAGGATGTGTGACCAGCTGCAAACAGCCATCATCCCCTCACCCAGGCTGGCCAGGCACCCCAGTGGGGACCCCCACCCTGATCCAGGACACCCTTCAGGGCAAACCAGCTGGCACCCACCCGTGCACCAGGCCTCTACCCTATATAGTAAAAGGGTAATATGCCTCCCAGCACCGGGATCAGCGGAGCCGCGAGGCCTCCCGGCACCAGGATCAGCGTGACAGGGGGCAGCGCCCAAGCCCCCTGATCACCCTGCGGCTCTGTGTGTGACAGGGGGCGAGGCCACAACCTCCCTATCCACCCCGCTCTGTTCGTGACAGGGGAAGGCGCCCCAACCCCCTGATCAGCCCTGCTCTGTGCCTGATAGGGGGGAGCTCCCCAACCCCCTGATCGCCCTGCGGCTCTGTGTGTGACAGGGTGCGGCGCCCCAACCCCCTGATCGGCCCTGCTCTGTGTGTGACAGGGTGCAGCGCCCCAACCCCCCCTCCCACGGGCCCTGCTCTGTGTGTGACGGGGTAGAGCCATAACCTCCCCATCGGCCCTGCCCTGAGTGTGAGAGTGGTGGCGCCCCAACCCCCTCATCGGCCCAGCTCTGTGTGTGACAGGGGGCAGTGCCCCAACCCCCTGATTGGCCCTGCTCTGTGCGTGACAGGGGGTGGCGCCGCAACCTCCCCATCGACCCTGCCTTGAGTGTGACAGGGGACGGTGCCCCAACCCCCCAATCGGCCCTAACCTGAGTGTGACTGAGGGTGGCATCACAACCTCCTGATCACCCTGCTCTGTGCATGACAGGGGGCGGCGCCCCAACTCCCCAATCGGCCCTGCTCTGAGCCCAACCAGGGGCTGCACCTAGGGATTGGGCCTGCCCTCTGCCACCCAGGAGCAGGCCTAAGCCAGCAGGTCGTTATCTCCCGAGGGGTCCCAGACTGCGAGAGGGCACAGGCCGGGCTGAGGGACCCTCCTCCCCCCAGAGTGCACAAATTTTTGTGCACCGGGCCTCTAGTATATAATAAAAGCCTAATATGCTAAGTGTCTGACTGTTTGACCATTTGATCAGTCGCTATGATGCGCACTGACCACCAGGGGCAGATGCTCTGACCAGTAGGTTAGCTTGCTACTGGGGTCTGGCCGATCGGGACTAAGTGAGACGGGCTGGACACACCCTGGAGCTTTCATGGTCTCTCCCTGGCCCTGATCATGCACCAGTGGGGTCCCTCAGCCTGGCCTGAGCCCTCTCGCAATTCGGGACTCCTCGGGGGATGTCAGAGAGCTGGTTTCGGCCAGATCCCTGCAGGCCAGGCCTAGGGACCCCACCAGTGCACAAATCTGTGCACTGGGTCTCTAATGTACCATAATAAGTAAACCCTTCCAGAGCACAGAAAAATAAACTAAAAGACCACCTCCTCTATTTTTCCAAGTTAGCAGAACTGAGTACAAAAAAAAAAAACAGAAGGAAAAGTAAAAACCTCAGGTCAACATCATTATTAGTATAGTTGCCAAATAACTCATGAAATATTATTAAATACTAGAGGCCTGGTGTACGAAATTAGTGCACTTGGGAGGTCCCTCAGCCTGGCCTGCACCCTCTCGCAGTCTGGGAGCCCTCAGGGAATGTCCTACTGACACCTTAAGCCAGCAGTAGGACATCCTTAGCACTACTGCGGAGATGGGAGGGGCTCCCGCCACCACCACTGCACTCGCCAGCCCTGAGTCTGGCTTCTGGCTGAGCGGTGTTCCCCCTGTAGGAACGCACTGATCACCAGGGGGCAGCTCCTGCATTGAGCATCTGCCCCCTGGTGGTCAGTGCATGTCATGGCAACTGGTTGCTCTACCCTTCAGTCAATTTGCATATTAGCCTTTTATTATATAGGATAATTTAAATTAAAAACAGGTGAAAAATGTGAGAGGCATTTCTATTCAAGAACATAACATAATAATTCTCATTATTATTTAACAGTATTCTAAAAGTGCTGGTAATGGAAGGAAAAAGAGAAAAAAAAGAAGGGAGTGAAAGATGGGGAGGAAGGAGAAAGGGGGTAGGGTAAAGGAAGAAAAAATAATATTGAAAAATATACAAAATTATAGTTATTGCAGATTATGCCAGTTTCTACTTAGAAACCCAAGAGAAGCAACTTTAAATTATCAGAACTAATAAAATATTTCATGAAACTTGGTGGTAACAAATCAAATATTAAAAATAACTAGTGGCTTACTGCCCTGGCCAGGTAGCTCAGTTGGTTGAAGGATCATCCCAATAAACCAAGGTTGCCAGTTCAACCCCTGGTCAGGTCACATACAAGAATCAACCCAATGAATGCATAAATAACTGGCAAATTAATGTCTCCCTCTTTCTTCCTCCCTTCCTCTCTCTCAAAGTCAATAAATAAATAAAAATTTTTAAAAAACTAAGCAGCTTCCCATATATGTCATAACCAGTAAGAAAACAGAGAGGAAGTAATCCCATTCACAACTGCAACAAAAAAATATGAAATACCTAAGAATAAATTTAATTAGCAACACATAAGGCTTTTAAGAAGAAAATGTTAGAGAACCAAGATGGCAGCATAGGTTAACGAGTTTGCTGCTTTGAACAACCACTTCAAAAGTGAAACTAAAAGACAGAACGGACATCACCAAGAACCACAGGAACGCTGGCTGAGTGGAAGTCCTACAACTAGGAGGAAAGAGAAACGCATACGGACACTCAGAGGAGGCGCAGTGCTGAAGTCAGATTCTGAGGTGCGGAGTGCGTGGAGCGGGCTGGCGGCGGAGGGCGCGGTTGGCGTTTTCAATCAGGAGGGAGTCGCAGACTCTGAGCTCCAGATACGGGCGAGTCTCTAGGGACCCAGACTCAAACGGGAGAAGCGGGACTGTCTGGCTTCGGTCAGAGCGAGTGCAGCTTTCTCTCCGAACTTTGCAGCGGGTGCTGGGACTCAGAGAGGCGGAGCCCCTGGGGACAGGACTGAGAGCCTCCATAACTGCTCTCTCCGGCCCACCCTGTTGATCCTGTGCGACCCGCCCCGCCCAAGCCCTGCACACAGGCATTTGCCGGATAGCCTCAGGCAAAGGCTAGATTAGCACCTCCCTAGAGGACAGAAGTTCTCTCACTGCTGACACAGCTGATTCTCATAGCCAATTGGCCTGGAGGTCAAACCCTCCCTGGTATTAGCTACAACAAGGTTTAACTATAAGACTGCGAACAAAGACCACTAGGGGGTGTGCCAAGGAAGCATAACAAAATGCGGAGACAAAGAAACAGGACAAAATTGTCAATGGAAGATATAGAGTTCAGAACCACACTTTTAAGGTCTCTCAAGAACTGTTTAGAAGCCGCCGATAAACTTAATGAGATCTACAAGAAAACTAATGAGACCCTCGATGTTATATTGGGGAACCAACTAGAAATTAAGCATACACTGACTGAAATAAAGAATATTATACAGACTCCCGACAGCAGACCAGAGGAGCACAAGAATCAAGTCAATGATTTGAAATGCGAGGAAGCAAAAAACACCCAACCGGAAAAGCAAAATGAAAAAAGAATCCAAAAATGCGAGAATAGTGTAAGGAGCCTCTGGGACAGCTTCAAGCGTACCAACATCAGAATTATGGGGGTGCCAGAAGATGAGAGAGAGCAAGATATTGGAAACCTATTTGAAGAAATAATGACAGAAAACTTCCCCCACCTGGTGAAAGAAATGGACTTACAGGTCCAAGAAGCGCGGAGAACCCCAAACAAAAGGAATCCAAAGAGGACCACACCAAGACACATCATAATTAAAATGCCAAGAGCAAAAGATAAAGAGAGACTCTTAAAAACAGCAAGAGAAAGAAACTCAGTTACCTACAAGGGAATACCCATACGACTGTCAGCTGATTTCTCAACAGAAACTTTGCAGGCCAGAAGGGAGTGGCAAGAAATATTCAAAGTGATGAATACCAAGAACCTACAACCAAGATTACTTTATCCAGCAAAGCTATCATTCAGAATTAAAGGTCAGATAAAGAGCTTCACAGATAAGGAAAAGCTAAAGGAGTTCATCACCACCAAACCAGTATTATATGAAATGCTGAAAGGTATCCTTTAAGAAGAGGAAGAGGAAGAAAAAGGTAAAGATACAAATTATGAACAACAAATATGCATCTATCAACAAGTGAATCTAAGAATCAAGTGAATAAATAATCTGATGAACAGAATGAACTGGTGATTATAATAGAATCAGGGACATAGAAAGGGAATGGACTGACTATTCTTGGGGGGGAAAGGGGTGTGGGACATGCGGGAAGAGACTGGACAAAAATCGTGCACCTATGGATGAGGACAGTGGGTGGGGAGTGAGGGCGGAGGGTGGGGTGGGAACCGGGAGGAGGGGAGTTATGGGGGGGGAGAAAAAGAGGAACAAATGTAATAATCTGAACAATAAAGATTTAATTTAAAAAAAAAAAAAAGAATGCTGAAAAAAAAAAAAAAAGAAGAAAATGTTAAAACTTTACTAAAGCCACAGGGGGGAGAAAAACCTTATCTCACAGAAGAGAGAACGATAGAATTGTCCTGATGTAAGACCCAATCACATAAAAATATAAATGATCCCAAATCAATTAAAAATTTCAAGCAATTGATCAAATTCTAAGGATTATTCTAGAGCAGCCGTAGGCAAACTACGGCCCGCAGGCCGGATCCAGCCCGTTTGAAATGAATAAAACTAAAAAAAAAAAGACCGTACCCTTTTATGTAATGATGTTTACTTTGAATTTATATTAGTTCACACAAACACTCCATCCATGCTTTTGTTCCGGCCCTCCAGTCCAGTTTAAGAACCCATTGTGGCCCTCGAGTCAAAAAGTTTGCCCACCCCTGTTCTAGAGTCTAACTGCTAGACTATACATCTGAAAAAAGCCCCAAATTTTTTGGAAAAAAAAAGGAAATACTGGCTGGAAGAATGGGAGTCAGGAGAAATCGCCAAGAGGTAAAACATTATAAACAGTTTCAATTATAAAAACCATTTGGATGGAGTAAAAGATTAGACAGATCAATGAACACAATAAAAAGCCTTAGGTATAAATATTTAGTATATGATAATGGCAGCATTTTAAATCAATAAGAAAAAAACTATATTTAATAAACATTCCTCAAATTACTTAACTATAAAGAGTACCTACCACCTGTACCATCCATATGCCAAAATAAATCCCAGGTGTATTAAAGACTGTTATATGTAAGATGTGAAGCTATTTAAGTGTTAAATAATATATATGTAGAAATTTATATAAGCTTGAGTTCTAAGCAAGCAACCAAAAGAAGGAAAAACATCAGTGAAAACTTGATTGATCTAACTATATAAAAATGTAATATTTCAATATGTCAAGAAATACCATGAAGAAAATTGGAAGCCAAATGACAAATGAGAAAAATAACTGCAGTGTGCCTGCCAAAGGGTTAATATCCTTAATATTTAAAGACCCCTTACAAATTAGCAAGAGAAAGAAGAATGGGGCAGTATAAAATTGAATGCAGTATGTGGCTAGAAAATGCATGAAACAAGACAAATTACCACTAAATACAAGAAAAAAAAATGACTTCCCTAGTAATCGAATTGATAAAAGTTAAAACAATAATTTAACACCATTCCTCATTCAGTGAACTGATAAGAAAATATTAAAGTTCAGTATTATGCAGAATGTCAGGGTATGGGAATTCTCAAACAAATCAATACTTGGGAGTATAAGTTGAAACTTTCTAGAAGGTAACTGAGGCCCTAACCGGTTTGGCTCAGTGGATAGAGCGTCGGCCTGTGGACTGAAGGGTCCCAGGTTCGATTCCGGTCAAGGGCATGTACCTTGGTTGTGGGCACATCCCCGGTGGGGAGTGTGCAAGAGACAGCTGATCGATGTTTCTCTCTTATCGGTGTTTCTAACTCTCTATCCCTCTCCCTTCCTCTCTGTAAAAAATCAATAAAATATAAAAATATATATATTTAGAAGGTAACTGAGTAATGTTACCTTCCTGCTAGGTAACATTTAAAAGCACATTACAAGCTTTTAAAATCTTCATACTCTATTCTCTTAACTTTTGTAATATGTTTGAAATTTTATGAAAAATATTTTAAGTTCATATTTTACCTAGTCATTTTATCTCTAAAAATTATCCAAAGAAACTAATAAAGGATGTACATAAAGATTTATAAAAAGATTATAGATGATAATGATAAAAATTTGAGATGAGATACAAATTTTTGTCTCAAAAGAAAGGAATTCCTTTAACTTATATGCACTCTAGAGGCCCAGTGCACAAAATTCATGCACTCAGGGGTCCCTCAGCCCGGGCTGCACTCTCTGGCAGTCTGGGAGCGCTCGGGTGATGTCCTACTGCCACAGAGGCAGGAGAGGCTCCTGCCACCGCTGCTGTGCTTGCCAGCAGTGAGCCTGGATTCTGGCTGCATGCGCTTCAGGGGGAGCTCACTGACCACCAAGGGGCAACTCCTGTGATGAGCATCTGCCCCATGGTGGTCAGTGCATGTCATAGTGACAGATTCTTTCTCCATTTGGTCGATTTGCACATTAGCCTTTCATTATATAGGACTAGAGGCCCGGTGCACAAAAATTTGTGCACTCGGGGGGAAGAGGGGGTCCCTCAGCCCGGCCTGTGCCCTCTCGCAGTCTGGGACCCCTCGGGAGATAACGACCTGCTGGCTTAGGCCTGCTCCTGGGTGGCAGAGGGCAGGCCCAATCCCTAGGTGCAGCCCCTGGTCAGGCTCAGAGCAGGGCCAATAGGGGAGTTGGGGCACCACCCCCTGTCACACACAGAGCAGGGTGGATCAGGGGGTTGGGGTGCCACCACTGTCACACTCAGGGCAGGCCGATGAGGGGGGGGGGTTGGGGCGCCGCCCCCTGTCACACACAGAGCCGCAGGGCGATCAGGGGTTTGGGCGCTGCCCCCTGTCACGCTGATCCCAGTGCTGGGAGGCCTCACGGCTCCGCTGATCCCAGTGCTGGGAGGCATATTACCCTTTTACTATATAGGATAGAAGCCTGGTGCACGGGTGGGGGGTCAGCTGGTTTGCCCTGAAGGGTGTCCTGGATCAGGGTGGAGGTCCCGCTTTGGTGCCTGGCCAGCCTGGGTGAGGGGATGATGGCTGTTTGCATCTGGTCACACCCCCTTCAGGTTGGGGGTCCCACTTGGGTACCTGGCCAGCCTGGGTGAGGGGCTGAGGGCCGTTTTCAGGCTGGCAGGTGACTGAAGCTCCCAACCTGTCCTTTTTTCCTTTTTTTTTAATTCTGGGCCAGCTTTAGCTCTGAGGCTCGGCTCCAGCTATGAGACCTCCGCTGCTGAAAGCAGATTTCTGGCCTTTGTTTACCTTCTGTGTTTGAAACAATGTTGCAGTCCTGCTGGCTGAAGCCCAGGGTTTTGTTTAGCTTCTATATTTGTTACAATGTTGCTTAGAGTGCAGCTGAGAGGCCGGCAAGGCAGGCAGGGAAGCTTGGCTTCCTCCGTCACTGAAGCAAGCAAGCCTCCTTGTTCGCGTCAGCTGCCTGGCTGCCAGCTGCCATCTTGGCTGGCAGTTAATTCGCATATCGCCCTGATTAGCCAATGGGAAGGGTAGCGGTCGTACGCTAATTACCATGTTTCTCTTTTATTAGATAGGATAATCTGTGACCTTAAATGACTAGATGAAAAATAAAAACAATCCTACCCAATCAGCAGAGGTTCCCAAAGTTTCCAACACTAACATGATTCTAGGTTCCATTTGCATAATAAAATCAATATTTCATATATTCATTCTCCTTTAACATCTTAAAAATCTCTTCTAAAATTTAGCATCACAGAAAAATGAGAATCTGTTTCTTTGGGATGATGGTAATGATCTAGGGAAACCTTCCTTACCTCCATCCTGTGTCTTGCCCTTTTACAGTTGGGTGGAGGGGGAGGCAGGGAAGCAAAAAATGTTAAAAACCTATCATCTGGGATAGGTATCTTCTCCCTTACTGACAAGCTGGAGCCAAATCCAAAACTCTGTGGTCCAGTTTAATGTAGGAGATACTTAGGCTGAAGACATTCACCTTATTTACATTTATCCAGGTTTCTTACTGAGAAAAAGATTTGAGATTAACTAACAGCCCTGAGTATATGGGCTGACACATAGCAAAGTAAATTTGCTTATTCCAAAGTGGCAAATGAGGCCTTTGAAACAGAATGAAGGTTCACCAACCACTAAAAAAAAAAAAAAAAAGAAAAAAGGTCAATTTAGCCAGACTGAAGCACACTTGGTCTTGGCCAAGTGGAAACTTAGAAGTGTTAAATATCACGAGATATCACTAGGGGCTTTGTTCTTTTAGAAATAGGTAAGAATTTGAGGAATTCCTTATCTTCTGAGAATCCTTTATCAGAGAATACCTGTCCTGACAGAATCATGTCTTTCTTCTGGGCTCTCTCCATCTTGGCTCATGCCCAGAAGCTTGGAAAGGTCATTCTGGCACAGTCTTTATGGAACCAAGTCCAGCCACTGTGTAAGGGTGTCCAGGGGGAAAATTCTCTGGGTATGTAAGTGCAGCCACCCTGCACCTTGAAATCAGCTAGTTGACGTGCCTCCATTATGAGCAACCAGAACTGTATGAGGTTGTTAAAATTAAACCCTCTCTGGCCTTCTACAAGTGCTGAGAAACAATAGGTTTTAAGCAGTTCTTGGGGGGTGCCGCCCTGGGTCATTTTGGATTTCTCCCAACAATGCCTGGAGCAGGGATGAGACCCCAACAGGAGGGATGGAATACCAGATGACTAGCCAGAAGGAAGAAAGATTCAGTTAAGAAGAACAAGATTCCGCTTTGAACACTTGCCAACCCTACCCAATAAGCAGAGAACCCCCCCCCCCCCAACATTAACACCCAGAGAGCAGTAACACCGGGACCTGGTAGTACCAGCCAAGTAAGACTTTGCCTTCCTTACATCACCTATCTTCCCCTCTTGCCCAATTCCAGCCCTGGAGAAGCCAGGGGTAGCTACTGGGGCAGGGTGGGAGGAGGGGAGGCGGTGAGGAAAGGGAAGAAGCCAGCCTTGGACAACCTCCATGTCTGCTGTAGGCTTCTGGTCTGAAACAGGAATAAGGTCAGAGAAGAGAGAAGCTTGAACTTCTCTTCCCTCTTCCTGAAACTAGGGTGCCGTATGTGCCCTAGTATCAGCGACTTACACCTAGTAAAAGCTGCTCTCCCCTGGGATTCTGCACCCTGTGGGGTGATGCAAAGGTGCAGATACAGTTGAGAATGCATCCACAGCACCACGGAGCCCGGCACAGCAGGAACCAGCAGCCACATCCCAACCAAAATGTTCCTGTGGTCCCTGCAGCCCAGTTGCCTACCTGCTCCTCAGCCTTCCAACTTCTTTCTCTGAAGTTACCTACTATCCCGCCAATAAATTCCTTTTCTGCTTAAATTAGCCACAATTGTTTTCTATTGCTTGACAATGAAACCATGTCTCTTACATACCAACTGGGCTATTTTTATCTCTAAGTGCCTCCTGCCTCCCAGGCACCATCGTCTTCCCACAGAAGCAGAGCAACTTGAGACTGTAACAGCTGAGGTTGGCATATAGCAATAGACACACTCATACCAGATAATTAGAGGAGGGTTTAATAAAGAGACAGTTTACCTCGGTGTGGGCAGGTAGTAGGAAAACTACAAAGGATGGTGCAGTACCCCAGATTAGTAACAGTGTGGTTGTTACCCTTTCTAGACTCAAATGGTGAGGGGAGAGAGCAGGTACCAGAACGAGAAGGAGAGCCACGGAAAAGGGGCCACCTTGAGAGGGACACTGACCTTCAGGTGAGAGGCACAGTCAGACTGAGGCAGGTCTTCGAGAGGAATCATGCCCTGACCGCTCTCTCCTCCCTCCGTCCCTAGTGATGGGAGACACCTGGCTGACGCCGGAAGGCACAGGAACCTGCTGACGAGATCCTTAAGAGTCGGCGTCCTGGGAAAAGAGCAGGTGGAGAAGATGAAGGGGACATCTGAGGGGCGGGAGGCACTTGGAAGGCACTGGGCACAAACACCAAGATAAGAAGAACTGCGGGTGATCTCCAAATGCCCGTGTTATGCAAAGTGCTGAGGTCCCAGAAAATCTCAGCGAATTGTTCTTGCATTCCAAAGAAAGAACCCAGAGGAGTGGCTGTAGAAGACATGGGTTTATTAGGACTTACGTGTGCACCTGTGGCGGCCAACCGGGAAGGTAAACTGCTAAGTCCCATCGTACTGCGGAAGGGCAGCACCGGTGCTGTTGTTTCATAGAACATACACTTCTATGTTGGACATTTAAATCAATTAATGCATCAACTTCCATTAAAGTCCAGACTTTCCCAGCACAAAGTTTTATAGAGGACAGAAAACAGAGAAAAACGCGGCTTGCAGGGGGAGAAGGGCCGTGTGAAAGCTGTGTGAGATCAAAACGCTGTTTTCTTGACTGAGGAGCTGGCCAGGCTCCCAAGGTCTCCCAGTCCTTACTGATGGCCCACAGGTGGGAAGGGGAGTGGGCGTATGGGCGGGGCCCACGTTCTCATTTACCATACGGCCTGCATATCCACCCAACCTGGGTTCCATCATCCGGGTCCTCTCCCAGTCAACTCCAGATTAAAATTCCACAGAAACACAAAGGACTGACTTCCAGGCTGCCGGGAACGCTGCCTCAGCTTCCTCATCTGCCCCAGCACTGCTCTGCCATCTCCATGACTCGTTCCTTCCCACCCATCACACTTCCATTACTTCTACTACAGCATGAAGACTCCTACACAGAGAGCTGGAGGACAAATCTAGAAGTTATTGTGTCTGCCCCAAAGCCAGGGGCTATCAAACTGAAGTGGTACTCAGAGATAGCGAGAGACAGACAAACCGCTCAGACCACAGGGCACCCAGATCCAAGAAACAGAACAGAGCAGTAAACCACATGAGCCATTTGCCATTTCTACCAGCAATTGCCGGTAGGCATTTTGCTAAGAATATTAGAGCAACACAAGATCCCTTTAAAACACAGTTCAGAGAAAGTCTAAACTAGGAAACATGAAGACTGTAAGCAATTGCAGATGAAGAGACTGGAACTTCTGAAGTATGAAAGGCACTAACACAGGGAAACAACTCATCACACAGACCATCGTGAGATGCAGAAGCAGAGCAGTGAGAACCACCGACCCAAGATCCATGTATTCGACTTTCCAACAACAGTTATCAAGCACTTATTGTGTTCTTGGCACTGAGTTGGATCATATTATAAGAAGACCTAAAGAGCCTAAAACAGATGGTTTGCCTTAGCTATATCCAATTAAGCCTTTTCCCTGGAGAAGAGGGATTAGAGAAACAATAGCTACCATTTATTGGAAATTTACAAGTACCAGATATTATATGGAGTATTTCCTACTTACACCTCTCTGCAGCCCTATTAGGTAGACAAATACTATTCTTATCCCCATTTTACAGATTGTGCATAGAAGTACAGTAACTTGCAACAACTCACATGAAAAGAGATGAGGCAGAAAAGTAATACCAGAACCAGGACCATAGGGTATAGTATTTCACTGGATGTAAAAAATTTTACATGAGAAGTATATATGGGTATAGTATTTCACTGGATGTAGGAACTTTACATAAGATATATGTATGGGTATAGTATTTCACTGGATGTAGGAAACTTTACATAAGAAGCATGTATGGGTATAGTATTTCACTGGATGTAGGAAACTTTACATAAGACATATGTATGGGTTGCTATGGGAGGATGAGGAGATGAAATACATGCTTCCCATGGATACTTTTTCAAGGGGTTCAACTAAAATTTCAGTCTCACTGACTCGCTTATTTTCCCCATTAAGCGGTCCTCTGCCAGAAGGACAATGTTTTGTCAGAGAATACAGATTCTTGGACATTTAAATCAATTAGTGCATCCATTTCCATTGCCTCATCATCTGTCAGGAACACCGAGTCCTCTTGCCAAAGTAAGTGCAGAAGCAGGGAGAGTGCAGGAAGAAAAGAAGAGTGTGTTTGGAGAAGTATTTATAATTACATATAAAAGAGGAGCATTCATTAATTCGTATAGATAAAACAGCTGATTATATAATTTTTTTTACCAAAAGGGACAATCAGGGGAGGGCCATCTGGCAGGGTTTCAGTTCCCAGCAGTGCGACTTTGAGACGAGTCCTTAACCTTTCTAAACCTCAGAGAGAGAATGACAACATGGGGTTAAGAGCTCAGCTGTCTGCCACTGAACCTTCGTTCTGTTTCCTACATCAGGCATGCAGACAGGTCCCTGGCACAGAACGTTCAGGGCTAGTATGCTGCTCCCAAAACACCCGATCACTCCTGCTTCTCATAGGCAGGCTGTTTACTCTTGCACTGGTTCCAAGCTTATACCAGTTATACTTGTTACTGTCGTCACGACTTTAAATATCATCTAGGACTCAATGTGTCTATGAAAACTGAGTTTGAATACTTTGCAAATCACTTTTCTTAAAAATTCGGTAGGATTAGGAGTTTGAGAAAAATAAAATTCTAGAAAAATTCTGCCCTAAGATTTCTTCACACCTTAAATTTTTGCCCACTCCAAAGAAAGCCAAACTAGGTCTCAAAAGATATAACAACTTAAAGTAAGAAAGAAAAAAGTAAGATCGGTACTTGGAAAAAACACTGACAACCCCCTACACACATACACACACATACATACACACACATACACACACACACACACCAAAAGACTACTGGATGAACATACACTTCTATGTTTATGTTAAAATTAAATGCTTAAGGTGTGATTTCCTGCCTGCATTTACTTTTTTAATTATCTGGACAGAGACTCATTCTAAATAAGAGGATGTCTCCTGTGCCTACCTTAAAGGGGTATGGTGAGAATTAAATGGGAAAAATTAGGGGCCATGCCAGCACATGGTAAACCCTCCTTAGAGTGTATAAACAGTAGCACAGGTGATAGAAGCTCCCAGGAAATGACCTCAATAAGCACACAATAAATGCTAGTTATTAAAATAAGTAATCGTAATAGCAGTCTAGTTCTATCACTAATTGGTGAGTCATCCACCAAGTAAGTCATTTTGTCTCTTGTCAACAGTAAATGAGGGTACTGAAACTTACATAAATGATACTCAAACTCTAGTGTGCATGCAAATCACCTGGGGTCTTATTAAAGTGCAGGCTCTGACTGAGTGGGTCTAGGTGTGGCCTGAGATGTTGCCTTAGTTACAACCTCCCAGCTGCTGCTGATGCTGCTGTGCTTGGGGCCACACTTTGAGTATCAAGGACCTAGAACAGTGATGGCGAACCTATGACACGCGTGTCAGAGGTGACACGCAAACTCATTTTTTGGTTGATTTTTCTTTGTTAAATGGCATTTAAATATATAAAATAAATATCAAAAATATAAGTCTTTGTTTTACTATGGTTGCAAATATCAAAAAATTTCTATATGTGACATGGCACCAGAGTTAAGTTAGGGTTTTCAAAATGCTGACACGCCGAGCTCAAAAGGTTCGCCATCACTGACCTAGCATGTAATTCTCAAACTTAAGCTTGCCTCAGAATCACGTGGAGGGCTGCATCGAGCATAAATTACTGGGTTAAAACACAGAAATCTCAGGGTTTCTGATTCAATAGATCTGTGTGGGGCCCAAGAATTCGTATTTCTAACAAGTTCTCCAGTGATGCTGCTGCTGGTCCAGAGACCACACTTTGAGAATTAATGTCTTAGACTTAGATCATCTCTAAGCACTCTTACAACTTGAAGCAAGAACTAGAAATGGTACTTGACCATTTCAAGCCAAACAAAGTGCTGTTGTGTTATAAAAGGAGGAGACCGTCTACAAGGCAGGCACTCAACCCTCCCACTCACCCTGGATAAATCTGAAATCAGAAGGATAGGTTACAAATCCTAGCTCTCAGGTCCTGATACAGCTCACTTCACCTCCAAACTATAATCCCCCCCTCAGCCAATGGGGTTCTTTTTTCTGCTACCTTTTTCTTTCCCCCCCCCCTTCCCTTCCCTTACTCATCAGGAAGCCCACCCAAAAATTTTGGCTAGGGGTGGGAACAAAGCTTCAGCTCTCATCCTGGTATCTTGACAAGATCAAAAATGCAAACATCACTTAACATGACAGGCAAACCATATGTGCAGTGCGAAAACACTGTTCGTCAGGTAAGGAGAGAATGTGCACAGAACACGTTGGGCAGATAACAGCCCTCTGCGAATCAGCATTAGCATAATTACTGAACATTGGTAATTGCTGAAATTATGTTCACTAGGATCGCTTTTTAATTCTAAGTGAGAGGCCTCTTCCATGTATTCTCCCAGCAGGGAGGGGAAGGTGGCCTACCAGCTGGTGTTAGGCACTCAGAGAAATACTGGCCACCTCCCACAGGGCAACCCAAGCATAGGTTCTGGAGGGGCCCCAAACTCTTCCTGCAGCTTCCTGCTTCCACACCTTTATTCCTGCTGTGTCTCTCCTCTAGAATTTCATCCCCTTAGTTCAATGTGTCCAATGTTGCTTGGTCAGCAAGACATGGTCATAGTGTTTTGATTGTGACATATGGAAAGTGCAGTGGAAGCTGGATTACCTGTCCAGGTGGGGCCTTTTGAAGGTCAGATTCAACCTAGGAGCTACCAAGTGCTACTAAATGCAAGGAAGGAGATGAACCCTCCCATGATAACAGCACCTTGCAGAGTATAACAATACCACCTGGACCTGCAGCATAGATGGAGCTGTGCAAGCTGAGTGGAGGGACTGTTTGTAAGAGTAACCTTTCAGCACGGGGAACTCAGACACTGGGGAGTCACTCCCCTTACTTCCACTCTTCCCTGGCACTAGAATGCAGATGGTGGAACACAGAATGCACAAGTGTTATTCAAAGAGCCAAGGTCTGAGAAAACCTCAGCATATTTTTTGTTGGGTTATTCCAAAAAAATAACCCGAAGGACAGCTGTGAAAGACATGGGCTTATTGGGACTTACGTGCACACTGGAGATGGCTGACCAGTGAAGTTTTCTGTCAAGTCCCATCCCGCCTGTGGACAGACCACACCAGGGGCAGCAGGCCAGTGAAAGTTTACCAAAAGCCAGACTTTCCCAATACAAGGTTAGATAGAGTAACAAAAAAAGAAGAAAAAAAAAGAAGCAAAACAGGGCATACAAGGGGAGGGGGACATGCTGGCACACAAGCTGTGTGAGATCAAAACTCAAGCTGTTTCTCCACAGTTGTTCACAGTCCAGGCTCATATCTGAGAGCAGTGTCTGTTTGGCCATTTCTTGATGGAGGAGTTGGCCAAGCTCCCAAGGTCGGTCCCACAGTCCGCTTCCTGATGGCCTTCACCATATTCCTACAGGGTGAGAGGGGAGTTGGAGTTTGGGAAGGGACCCACGTTCCCATTTACCATACAACAAGCCACCCAGAAAAGGCTCCAACCCTCACCAAGGAGAGAGGAACTGGAGCAGTCAAGACAAGCCATGCACCTTAGCAACTTGTGACTAAAGGCCTCCAAACTGCATCATGAAGCAAATAGCAGCACACCATCCCCCCCAGGCAGAAAATCACCCTCCTGACTCCTTCTCCTTCCTCTGAATTCCACCTCCCACCAGCACTTAAGCTACATAAGCACATTTTTGTTCCTTTTGTGTGCTGCTATTTCCACAGAACCTAGAACAGTTGAACTAATGAACTGAATGAATAAATCAGTAAGTCCTGACAGCTCTACCTCCAAAGACCTCGCATCTGTCTGTATTTCTCCATTGCCTCTGCTAATGTCCTAGCCCAGTGGTTGGCAAACTGCGGCTCGGCAAACTGTGGCTCGCGAGCCACATGCGGCTCTTTGGCCCCTTGAGTGTGGCTCTTCCACAAAATACCGACTTATGCGCATGTGCCACGAAGTTTCAATCACACTGTACAGTTTCAATCACACTATACATGCGCGCCCGCACGTGGTATTTTGTGGAAGAGCCACAATCAAGGGGCCAAAGAGCTGCATGTAGCTCGCGAGCCGCAATTTGCCGACCACTGTCCTAGCCCAAGTCCGCATCATTTTTGACCAACTGTATGAGCCCCTGCCTCAACCCTTGCCCCCCTCAGAGCCACACTCTGCAAAAGCCAGGTAGTTGCTCACCCCAGATCAGGTGATACACTGACTGTAATAATCCAGATTCTTCCCAAAGTGTAAAAAATCATGCCAGAATTCCCCTTTGCTGCATCAAGGCTCTCCTAAGCTCACCCCTTATTTGCTATGAGTAGGCCCAGTATGTGCAGGCAGTCCTCTTTGGAATTTCCAAAGCCTGCTCCCTCACAAAGCCCAGTCCAATCCCACCCTTTCTGATAGGCCCTTTATGATAAGCCCTGCCCAGAATCTTGACACAGAACCTTTCTCTGTCCCACACATTTGGCATTTGGCATTTGGCATTTACCACTCATACCACGTAATGACCTTTTCCTAAATTTACTAGCCCATGCCCTGTGCATTTCTAGTCTCAAAGTGTTTTTGTAACTAGGAACATATAGCAAGCCTGCATCTCAATCACTGTGACTTATCCCCATGGTACAGAGGAACTGATCCCCAACTTCCAGGGAAATTGCTTGAAGTCATAAGCTAATGAGTGGCAGAGTGAAATTCAAACCCAGGACTTCAGGCTCCGGCCTCTATAATCTTTCCATGTATCAAGTGTCCCATTTGCCTTCTGTGTGCCTTGCCTCCTGCAACTAGCCTGACTGATAACCTTCAATGCCTTGTAAAATGACATAGAATAATAAATAGTGATTAATGTTTTTCATGATCTCATAATGTTCTCCACATTTTAGAAGTGGCTTATGTGAGTTATCATTTAATTGTCACAACCCTTTGACATATATCCCATTATTATGAGACCTCTGAGGCTCAGAGAAGTTAAATAACTTTCTGAAGGTCACACAGCAGTTAAATAATGGGGCCAAGATGTAAACCCAGGCAGTCTGGCTCCTGAGCCTACAAATTTCACCACTGTGCCCCTCTTTGTAATAGGCCCCCAGGGAATATTTGTAGGTTGATTAGTGACACCACACTATTGGAGCCTTGGTGAGATCAGACATTTACATTATCCATAAAATATCTGTCTTGGAGTGACAGTTGGCAGTTGATAAGGTTTGACATTTTCAAATCAATTTCTATCGATTTCTTTCTCCTGAAGAAAGGACACAAGCCTGATGGATAAAGCCAGTGCTCGGTGTGCTTTGGAATGACGGGGGAAGTAGGCCATGAGTTAGCTGTGCCAGGGATGGCGGGAAAGGCAGGAGCAGCTGCATGCTGTCTGTGAGAAAAACCCTATCTTGGCAGCGTCCTGCTCTGGGGTGTCCCAACACAGTGTTGGGTAAATAACACTGGCTTCATTCTGTTGTCATGTGATGTTTTCTGCTGGCAGAGGGGCAGGAAAGCAGAGGCAAATGG
Organism: Myotis myotis; assembly: GCF_014108235.1. Classification (NCBI taxonomy): domain Eukaryota; kingdom Metazoa; phylum Chordata; class Mammalia; order Chiroptera; family Vespertilionidae; genus Myotis; species Myotis myotis. Next base: position 22,787,591 of record NW_023416401.1, on the reverse strand, counting down.
TATGTGCTTGGGCATGGCCATGAAGTTATGAATATTTATGTGATCAACACATAAAATCCCATTTTAACAGATACCATTTTGATGGATTTAACAAGTTAATCTAAGCCATTTCCACATCCTGGTGGATGGCTGCAGGAGATGAACAGGTGGCATTTCTGTAAATTCTGTTGAGTGAGGAAACCTCTGAAACAGATGGGTGCATAAGCCCTTGCTCATTTGGTAAACACACCGTTTTGTGTTTCAGCGCTGTCAACGCGTGCTGAGCCTGCACCATGGGCCCAGCACTGTGCCAGCGCCTCCTCATGTTGAATCCTTGCAGACACACTGAGGTCTTATCCCCATTGGTCATGTGGGTCTGGGTGACAGCAGGATCTGAAACAGGGATGGGCATGGGATGGGGCAGAGCCCAGAAGTGTGTGTGTGGACATGGGACCTAGGGCTGAGCCCCATCCTGGCTGGGATGGAAACCTTGACACCCCCAGGCAGGCCGGTTGGAGTTGGGAGCGAGGCTCCTGCATCCTGCAGCCAGGTCCTCTCTCACCTTCTCTGCCTGCCAACCACTAGGGACAGTGTTCCCATTAGCTTTTTCCCTGACTCGGGCTCCTGACACAGGTTTCACATGAAAAAACTAGAGAAGAATTTTAACCTGCTCCACTGCAGCTGATCTTCCCAATAAGTAATGGTACTTTTGTCTCCATTTCCTGGGTGAGGAAAATGAAGTTCAGAGAATTTAAGGGGCTTAATCACAAACATGTAGTGAAGAAGTTCCAGTCTGGTCAAAGATATGAATACAGGTCTTTTCATTCCAAACCATGTGCTATTGCTCCTATTCCTTGGAGTGTTTTATTCCCCAAAGCTGAGGTAGATTGGATTGCTGTCTCCCATTCTTCACTCCCTCCCTGTATTAAAATCACACCTCTAAGCCCTTTAAAATTCCTGCCACCACCTAAGCAGAGTGTATATTTCCTCATTCCATTGATGATGGGCTTGGACATGTGATTTGTTTGAGCCAATGGGGTTGTGGCAATAACCCAAAAGGAAGCTACAATATACATCTAGGGTTTGGCGTGGCCTCTGGCACTTTTGGGATCCTCCATAAAACAAGCATACCCCAGGTACCTACCAGTCCAGGGGGAAGAGGGAGACACAGGCATAAACCTGAAACAAACCATGTTAGTTTCCTGCAGCTGCCATAACAAATCACCATAAACTTGTTGGCTTAAAGCAACAGAAATTTATTCTCTCACAGTTCTGGAGGTCTGAAGTCCAAAATCAAGGTGTGGGAAGGACTGCGCTTCTTCCGATGGCTATAGGGAAGAATTCTTCTTGCCCCTTTGAGTTCCTTGATTTATAGATGCTTCACTCTAATCTCTGCCTCCATCTTCATACTGTCCTCTCCTCTGTGTCTCTGTGTCCTTCTCTATCTCTCATAAGGACACTCTCATTGGACTTAGGGTCCAGTATGATCTCTTCTTGATACTCATCTTAATTGCATCTGAAAATACCCTATTTTCAAATAAGGTACATTCTGAGGTTCTAGGTGGACATGAATATGGAGGAACACTATTCAGTCCCACTACAGTTTTCCCTTTGTCCCCAAAACTCACATCCATCTCACATGCAAAATACATTCATCCCAACCCAACATTCCCAAAAGTCTTAACTCATTCCAGCACCAACTCTAAATCCAAAATCTAAATATCATCAACTCAAGAAATTGGAACAAAAGTCCAAAATCTCACCATCTAAATCAGGTATCAGTGGGACTCTGGATATGATCCATTCTGGGGCAAAATTTCTCTACATCTGTGGACCTGTGAAATGAAATATACAAGTTATCTGCTTTCAAAATTCAATGGTGGGACAGGTGTAGGATAGACATTCCCACAGGGAAAAAGTGGAAGGCATAAAAGAGTCACTGGTGCTTGGGCCAGTGTAGCTCAGTGGTTGAGTGTTGAGCTATGACCCAGGAGGTCCAAGTTCAATTCCTGGTCAGGGAGCATGCCTGGGTTGCAGGCTCAATCCCCAGTATGGGGTGTGCAGAAGGCAGCCAATCAATGAATTTCTCTCATCACTGATGGTTCTTTCTCTCTCTCCCCCTCTCCCTCCCTCTCTAAAATCAATAAAAATATTGATTTTTCTTCTTCCCTATTTTGTATTTTCAAAAAAAAGGGTCACTGGTGATGACCCCCCTCTTCTGCATCTGTGGCAATAGCCCTACCCTCTATACTATTCAATCCATGAATCTGGAGCCAAGTTTATCTGACCTACAAACCTGCAAGCAATAAAATAAACTGTTGTTATAAGCCACTGAGATTTTTGAGGTTAGTTGTTATACAGCAAAAGCTCATGGATACACCACAAAACAGTGACAGAGAGGCCTTCAGATGATGTGCTCAGAAATCCTCTACAGACCAGATCCTCACCTCTCCTCCATAAAGGTGATGGTTTTTGCCGAGATGCACTCCGCACCAAACTGCCATAACATTAATTTTGCCATATTAGGTAGGATATTTTGCAATTATTTTAATTCAACAAATTTCAATGCAACACCTTGACTGAATATATGTTAAACATGAAGCAGGGCAGAAGAAGAAATCTAATGCTGTCCTCACAAGTTCACAGCCTAATGGTGGAGACTGACATAAACATGAGTAACAGTAACCACAGTCCTGGAAAAATAAATACTGTAACAGGAAAAAATAGCATCTGGTGGTAGGCCTTGCAAAGTCAGCATGGCAGAGATGACATTTGAAGTGGGCCTTACACATCAGATGGGATTTTCCAAAGGCCAAGGTGGAAGAACAGAAGGAAAAGACCAGAAAGCCATGTTTTACAATATCTGTCTGCACAACTGTTCAATGGTATCCAAATGGAGTGCCAGGAGGTGAAATGATGTCATGGTGAAATGATGAGCCTTTGATGCTAGACTGTGGGGTTTGCACAAGACTTGGTTGGCAATGGGGAGCCTTGGGAGGTATGAGAGTGAGGCAGCACTGAGAGGGGGTTGTGTCTTAGGAAATCATTATGGCTGAGAGCTGGTGGAAGGATCGAGGGGTTCTAGACTGGAGCTGAGTATACCATGTAAAAGCCTCCTGCAAGTGTCCAGCTTTGGAGGTCAAGTAACAGAGATTAGACCATGGGCACATTAGCAAAGACTCGGTGTCTGATTCAGCACTGTGGACAGGGCCGCAGCAGGAATGTCCTGTTCACTCTGATATATGCCCAGCCCACTTCACCTCTCACTCCCTTTATCTCCCTGAGCTATTCCTGTTCCTCTTTTTCTGGGGAGCCTACAGGGCTATTCCTGCCACACATTCTATCTCTAGCAAAGCATTAGCAAAAGCCATCCATCCATCTGCTGACTCCACAGAAATCAGTGAGCACCAGATCCAGGGACAGAGGAGGAGGGAGGGAGGGAGGGGATACTCTCCTGATTACAATATTTTATCCTCAAGCTTTTGCCACCATTCATCACTTTTGCAAACACGGCAAAAATTCAGGCTCTTGTCTCCCAAATGACCTAATAAAGCTTCCCCAAAAGCCTGGGATTTGGGGTTGGGCTGAATCAGGATTACAGGGACCAGATTTAGTGGCCTGGGTTTCTGGGGTGCAGTGAGGAAGATGGGTAGGAAGGCAGTTGGGAGGCCAGTGGAACCAGGAGATGGCTCCCACTTCATTTTATTTAATAACCATACAAATATACAATATATATTTTAGAGGAGGAGAGTTAGCAGAAATCGCATGCAGGCTTGTAATTCCAGCCAGTCCTCCACACTCCAAGCAGAGGGCTCTGGTCAATGTGCCCCACCCCAGTCCTAGGAATATCTACTTCTCTCTCCCACCTTTCCCCTCCAACGTTCCCTCCCTCCTTTCCTTTCCCCACTCCCATGGCACCCTGGGATCTCAGTCCTCACATTTGTTTTCTGTGAGCCAGGAACTACGTCTGATTCGTCTCAGCATTTTCAGCACCTTATGCAGGCCCTGCCACTGTGTGAATGCCTATAAACCTTGTTCGTGATGGCCAACAGAGAGAGGCCTGCACCACCACGCTCCCTTCCCAGAGGCTGCCCCTAAGCCAGCTGACCCAGCCTGCACAGCAAGAGAAGGGAGATGCCAGCACCCCTTACTCACGGCCTTGTCTCCACAGGCCTCTTGCTCTCTTTCCTGACCTAGGCACTACAGCTTTGCCTCGAGCTCCTGGATTTTGAGATTCCACCCTGCTCCTCCACCAGAGACCTTGGCTTATGTGTCCTTGGTCATTTCCTTCTCAAATGGCTCTGAGCAGCCACTGAGGACTCTGGTCCTCTCTGGACTTCAGGATCCCCTCACACACCACACACATGTATTTGCACCACATATTCCCTCTTTACACACACCACACTCACACAAGTGTATGCATACCATGTGCATCCACACCATATATGTGTAGAAACATAAATTATACAAGCCACACAGATGTATACATACTATTCATATGACATACCCACATGTTTACACATACCACACATGTATACAAGTGGGTTTACTCTGCACAGACACATCACACAAATATATAAACGTGTGTGTGGCATGCACACATGTGTATATATGCACCATGTACACTGCCCACACATGTGTATGAACCATGTACACCATGCGCGCACACACCACATATACATATCCCATTATACTCCACACACCATGTCACACATATGTATATGTACATTTATACACTCCTACACAGGTTGACATTTCATGAACACCACACATGTGCACATGCACACACACAGCATTCAATGTGACCAACATTCCTCCAGAGTGGCCAGTCCTGATCCAACCTAACCAAAGGTGACTGTTTCCTTGGAACCTAAATTCTAATTTCTGTGGCTCTTTTTAATATAAAACCCAAGACTATTTCCAGCTCTATTGAGGTATAATTGACAAATAAAATTATAATATATTTAAAGTATAAAGCATGATGATTGATATAACTCTACATTGTGAAATGATTATCACAATCAAGTTAATTAATACATTCATCACTTCACATAGTTACCATTTGTGTGTGTCTGAGAATACTCTCCTAGCAAGTTTCAAGAATACAATACTCTATTAGCTACAGTCACCATGCAGTACACTAGGTCCTCAGAACTTACTCATCATATAACTGAAAGTTTATATCCTTTGACCAACATCTCCCCATTTCTCCCACCCATCCACACCCAGCCCCTGGTAACCACCATTCCATTCTCTGTTTCTATAACTTTTTTTAATTCCACATATAAGTGACACCACACCATGCAGTGGGGCCTTGACTTACGAGTTTAATTCATTCCGTGACGGAGCTCGTAACTCAAATTACTCGTATGTCAAATCAAAAAGTGAACGAGTGAGACACATGATGCTGGGCTGATGTTGTGGCGTTCACTGTGACGTTTGCTGCGCCAACTAGCAGTGGGGTATCTGAAGCTGGCTCCTAACCCGAATTTTAGCTTGCAACTCAAAGCAAAAAATCGGCCGAGAGACGGCTCGTATCTCAAAAAACTCGTTAGTCGGGACACTCGTAAGTCAAGGCCCCACTGTACTTGTCTTTCTCTGTCTAGCTGATTTCACTTAGCATAATGTCCTCCAGGTTCATCAATGTTGTCTCAAATAGAAGGATGTCCTCTTTTATGGCTGGATAATATTCCATTGTATATATGTATCACATCTTCATTCATTCATCAACAAGTTGTTTCCATATCTTGGCTACTGTGAATGATGCTGCAATGAACATGGGAATGCAGATATCTCTTCAAAATAGTGATTTCACCTCCTTTCTTTGGATATGTATCCAGAAGTACAATTGCTGGATGATGTGGTAGTTCTGTTTTAACATTTTTAATTTATTTTAAATTTGAGAAACCTCTGTACTGTTTTCCACAGTGGCTGCCCCAATTTACATTCCCATCAACATGTTCCCTTTTCTTCACATCCTCACCAACACTTATCTCTTGTCTTTTTGATGATAAATAATTTAACAGATATACGATGATATCTCATTGTGGTTTTGATTTTCATTTCCCTGATGATTAATGATATTGAACATTTTTTCATACACCTATTGGCCATGTGTATGACTTCTTTGGAAAAATGTCTCAAAAGTCCTTTGCCCAAAATTGGGTTATTTGGTTTTTTGCTATTAAGTTGTAAGAGTTGCTTATATTTTGGGGATATTAACTCCTTATCAAGTATATGGTTTGAAAAACTTTTCCCATTCAATAGGTAGCCTTTTCATTTTGTTGATGGTTTTGATGTGCAGAAACTTTTTTAATTTGATGTAGTTCCTCTTGTTTATTTTTGCTTTTGTTGACTTTGCTTTTGGTGCCAGATCCAAAAAATTATTGCCAAGAACAATGTGAAGAAGATTTCCCCTATGTCTTCTTCTAAGAGTGTTACAGTTTTAGGTCTTGTGTTTAAGTCTTTAATCCATTTTGAGTAGATTTTTTTAATGGTGTAAGACAGGGTCCAATTTCATTCTTTTGCTTGTGGATATCCAGTTTTCCCAGCAACATTTATTGAAGAGACTATCCTTTCTCCATTCTGTACTCTTAGCACCTTTATCAAAAATTATATACATGGGTTTACTTCTGGATTATCTGTCTTGTTCTGTTGTTCTCAGTGTCTGTTTTTTAATGCCAAAATCAAGCTGCAAAACCCAAGACTTGTATAAATGTGGGGGCTTTTCAACTCTCAGATAAAGAGGAGGGGCGCAGAGAAGCAGCAGGTATGCATCTGGCCTACCCTGACATCTTAATGGTTGTGGAAAGTGACAGCCAGAGATGGAAGGTGTGCTAAGGGGCAGCACTGGGCCATCCATTGCAAAAGTGCATGATCCTCTTCTCACAAGGGCTGGGGCTGAACTGCCCAGGGGCCTGCCAACAAGCCCATACAGATGGCAGTTTCCACAGAGCTAATGCCAGAACTACCCAAGGTAAAGGTGAGCACTGGGAGCAGAGGGGTAGACCAAGCCCAGGGACACAGGTAAGCCAAGGTCTAGATGCCAAGCAACACATAGATAAAGCCCAGGATCAGGGCCAAAGACAAGCCACAAGTCTTTGTCCCCGAGATGAACCAGAGCCCAAGCAGTTCTGCAACAAATAAAGGTAGGGAAGCTGAGGTGGACAGAAACTAGGGTTCACTTTCCTGGACCAGCAAGGAGATGGGATGGAGATTGGCAGACGGGCTTAAAGGATCAGGAAGAGGTAGACCGAGAGCAGCTGTGTGAACTAGAGGCATATAGCAGTTTTTATTTGTTTTTTATTTTTTATTATTATTTTTTAAAATTAAATCTTTATTGTTCAGATTATTATAGTTGTTCCTGTTTTCCCCCTATAGCTCCCCTCCACCCGGTTCCCAGCTCACCCTCTGCCCTTACCTTCCCCACAATGTCCTCATCCATAGGTGTACGATTTTTTTCCAGTCTCTTCCCGCACCCCCCACACCCTGTCCCCCCCGAGAATTGTCAGTCCACTCCCTTTCTATGCCCCTGATTCTATTATATTCACCAGTTCATTCTGTTCATCAGATTATTTATTCACTTGATTGATTTTTAGATTCACTTGTTAATAGATGTGTATTTGTTGTTCATAATTTGTATCTTTACCTTTTTTTTCTTCTTCCTCTTCTTAAAGGATACCTTTCAGCATTTCATATAATACTGGTTTGGTGGTGATGAATTCCTTTAGCTTTTTCTTATCTGTGAAGCTCTTTTTCTGACCTTCAATTCTGAATGATAGCTTTGCTGGGTAAAGTAATCTTGGTTGTAGGTTCTTGGCATTCATCACTTTGAATATTTCTTGCCACTCCCTTCTGGTCTGCATAGTTTCTGTTGAGAAATCAGCGACAGTCATATGGGTACTCCCTTGTAGGTAACTGACTGTTTTTCTCTCGGTGCTTTTAAGATTCTCTCTTTGTCTTTTGCTCTTGGCATTTTAATTATGGTGTGTCGTGGTGTGGTCCTCTTTGGATTATTTTTGTTTGGGGTTCTCTGTGCTTCCTGGACTTGTAAGTCTATTTCTTTCACCAGGTAGGGGAAGTTTTCTGTCATTATTTCTTCAAATAGGTTTTCAATATCTTGCTCTCTCTCTTCTTCTGGCACCCCCATAATTCAGATGTTGGGATGCTTGAAGTTGTCCCAGAGGCTCCTTACACTATCTTCATATTCTTGGGTTCTTTTTTCTTTTTGTTTTTCCGGTTGGGTGTTTTTGCTTCTTTGTATTTCAAATCTTTGACTTGATTCTTGCAATCCTCTTGTCTGCTATTGGAACTCTGCATAATATTCTTTATTTCAGTCAGTGTATGCTTAATTTCTAGTTGGTCCTTTTTCATATCCTCCAGGGTCTCACTAGATTTCTTGAGGGTCTCACTAAATTTATCAGCGGTCTCACTAGACTTATTGAGGGTCTTAGTAAATATATCGGCGGTTTCTAGAAAATTCTCGAAAAACCTTGTAAGTGTGGTTTTGAACTCTATATCCAGTAGTTTGCTTTCCTCCATTTCTGTCATTTGTGACCTGTTTCTTTGTCTCCACATCTTTTATACTTCCCTGTGTTGATAGAGTGTCTTTCTGTGCTAGGTGTCCTATAGGGACCAGTGGCTCAGCCTCTCCAATTACCTGAGGTGGACACTCTTGGTGCACCCCTTTGTGGGCTTTGTGCACGGTCTTGTTGTAGTTAAGCCTTGATTGTTGTAGGTATCACTGGGAGGAATTGACCTCCAGGTCAATTGGCTGTGAGAATCAGCTGTGTCTGCAGTGGGAGAACTTCAGTGCTGGAGACACTCTTCTGGGGCAAGACTTGCTTCAGTGGGGCTTTGGTGCTCACTGAGTCTGCCCCCTGAGTGTGTCCCTTATGGATCTGAGGAGTTGTAATCTGGATGGTCCTACTCTGACCACTGGGTACACTGGCTCTTGGATCTCTAAGGTGGTGCTAATTTAGCCTCTGCCTAAGGCTACCCAGCAGGAGCCCAGCTGTGAAGCAATGCAAGCTGCTGTGGGGCCTTGGGTCTTCTTTTGGAAGTTCTGGGTTTTTCTGACCCAGCTGCGGTTTGTTAGGTAATTTTCAGATTGCAAAGGGCCAGGCCTTTCATATGCAAAAGCCTCTGCACACAGCTTGGGTGGTGCTGGGTCTCTGGGGATCAACAGGGTGGAGCAAGCAGCTATGGCAGCTCCTCAGTCCTACCCTAAGAGGCCCCGAGTCTCAGTGTCCCAGTAATCGCTGCAAGTACCTCTGAGAGAAAGCCACCCATGAGTTCTGACCGATGCCAGACAGTCCAGTTTCTCCTATATGAGTCTGGGTCCCCAGAGACTCACCTGGAACTGGAGTTCGTAGCAGTCAGGAGCTTGAGACTCCCTTCCGATTGAAAAAGACAACTGCGTTCTCAGCTGCTAGCCCTTTCCACGTGCGCCCCATCCTCAGCTGCCAGCCCTTTCCGCGTGCGCCTCCATACCTCTGCACTTAACTTCTGCACCTCCTCTGAGTCTCAGTGTGCTTTTCTCTTTCCTTCTAGTTGTAGAATTTCCATTCAGCCAGCCTTCCTGTGGTTCTGGATGATGTCCATTTTGTCTTTTAGTTGTATTTTTGAAGTTGTTGTGCAAGGCAGCAATTTCCAGTGTTTACCTATGCCTCCATCTTGGTTTCTCCTATAGCAGTTTTTAGAGTGGTCACTCATTCATTCAAGAAGTATTTCTTGAGCTGCTACCACATGCCAGGCACTAATGATACAATGGCAATAGACAAGTTATTGTCTATAGACAAATTTGTTATGGAATTTACCAATCTGTTATATGTAACTACTGAGAGAAGAGCTGTAAAAAAAAAAAAAAAAGTTTAATTCCAACAGGTGGCCTCTCTGGCAAGAGTTAATTTCTGAACCTGAAGCCCTCTGACTTTAACTTTTAGTGGCACCACATACACACTCCCCAGTTCCCCTCTCACATACACCTCCCAGACTCTCGCTTTTCCTCACCAGCATGCCAATCTTGTTCCTAATTTAGCCCTTAGAATAAGCCAGGTTGTCAGTTTGCTATTCCCTAATCCCATCTCACACAGCAATTGAAACTGATGATTGCAATATTGCTGAGTTCCTTGTTCCATAATCCATTGTGCTTAGAGTGTGGGTAAGCCAGCTATGGGAGTTCATAGACCCAGTGCCAAGCGAACAACAGCTCCTGTCCCTGCCTGGTCCAGTCTGTTTCAACAGCATCTTTGGAGTCCTTCCGATGGACTAGAACCAGCTTCTGTCCCCCAGGGACTCACAGTCCAGTGGGAAAGGTAGGCCTGATGGGTGATTGACACAGTACTGAGGAGGCCACCTAAAGTGGGTGGGGTAGAGGGGGCAAGGCAGGGGCATCTTCCTAGAGGAGGGGCTGCCTGAACTGAATTTTGAATAAAGAGCAAGAGAAAGTGAGTGCCTGAAGATGTGGGAGGAGGAAGCTGAGGTGGGGGGACAGTGGGAGGCAGCCACAGCACAGTGAGCCTGGAGATACACACAGATGGAAGCTCCTGGAGTCCAGGCTGAAGATGGCAGGAGATGAGTCTGTAAGGGACCTTGGGGCCAGCCACTGGAGGACTTGGTCAGCCAAGCTAAAGAGCCTGAGTTGATTCAGGAGCTGATAGAAAGTCACTGAGGAATGTTTTGCAGAGAAGGTCAGGTACATGGCTGTTACAATCGTTCTGAGGAAAAGGATGATTTAACTAGGTCACCCAGATGCAATTATTGGGCTCCTCCTAGGACACACCAAATCAGGAACCACCTTTATTCATAAGCTGCCCCTGCTCTTCAGGTCTACGGCCCACTAACAGGATTAAACAACCCCCTTAAAGATGCCAGCCAATGTACTACCACTTGGCTTATAATGCAGGACATTATCCATGTCCACATCCAACTTATATATCCTCTTAAGAAACCCCTTAAAAGAGAACCATTTGAGATTAAAGTCTCAGGTAGCACGGCCAATAACTCACCTTTATAGCAAAGCTTTCTGTTTCCTGTTAAGCCCCATCACAGTGATTACTGCAGCTCCTTGACATGCAATCCACTCAGATCTACACATTTTATCAGCCCAACTAGAGTTTAAGCAGAAAGGTCTAAGGAAAAGACAGGAGTCTTAGGGTCACTGACCCAAGTTCCCATCTGACCTTGCTACTGACCATCTGTGGAGTTCTAGGGAAACTATTCAGCCTTTCTGGGCTTGAGTTTGGGGTGGCAGCTCATCCTGGTTTACCCAGTACTTTCCAGGGGCTAGAATGTCCTGTGCCCCAGGAAATCCCTTCTCATGGGCAAACCTGCTGGTTGATCATCCTACTTCATTCCCTCTTTTGTGAAATATGAGTGTTAATGATTGCCAGTAGAGATGCTGTGAGGGTGAGGAGGTTTTGTAGAGCCTCCTGCAGTATCAGAAACAGTAAGTGGTCCAAAAAATGCCAGTTCCTTGTTTTGCTTTTCTTCTGTACCTCAGGCTTGCTCCCCTAGGTTACAAATAAAAGCATCAGGACCCATTCAGAGGGAGGAAGCAAGTTAGTTTCGCAAGCACTTCCACTGATGTGATTTCATTTGCTTCTCACAACAACCCTGCATGGAAAATAGGGTAGAAATTCTGTGCCCACTTGATAGATGGGGAAATGGAAAGTCAGATAAGTTAAATGGCTCAGTGGAAACATCCTTTTCCACAACACTTCACATTTCTCTCTAGGCCCTAAAGAAGGAAACTGCTACCCACACTTCCAGCTCCCTCAGGAGGAGGCGGGCTAATGGGATCAATGGGGGTGTGACTTTGGGCCACCTCTCAGTGACGGGTGATATGGCATGAGCCTTCCCTTCTGCCAAGCTGTTCATTCTCTCTGTAGAGTTATAGGTTTGTTTGGTGAAAACGAACACAGGTTTAAGCAAAAGTGACTAAGAAGCCCAGTTAAGCCTAGTGGCCAGAGCAACCTTCTCCAACTGCATTTCTCCCAGAGGTCTTTGAATTGAAATTCTAAGCACCTTTTCTATCTTCTTTAAAGCTGGGGCTTTGATTCTCATCTAGCGATTGATTCTTTGCCAGAGAACCCAGGAGTAGGGAAAGAGGGATGAGTAGCGTTATATAGACCTAACCACTAGATCACCACCCAACCCCACCCCCAAGCCATTAACAACAGACTAGATGACTCAGCCAACAAGTGGGACTTGAACCTGTCACAACTGCTTTTCCCTGCACCGCATAGCTGCACTCAGAAACCACACCCAGTAGGAACCCAATCAATTCTTGTTAGCACTCCCACTCCAGACAAGCAGCTTTGAAAAAAAGCTGTTTTAGGCAACATGATCAGCCTTTTGCTGTTGTTCATTAAGGGTTTAGCAGCTCAGTATTGATTTCCTTGCAGCTGCCTCTGAACTTTAATTCCTACAGCAGAAAAACAAGGCTTTGTCTGCGACATTTCCTGTCCAAGTGGCGGGTAACAACCATTCCTTGGTTGCGATTTCCCCAGCCATGCTGTGAACCACAGGGTGTCTGCAAGGTGTCCTTTGTCTATTCCAAAGAGTGATTTCTACAGCTGCAGGAGGTCCCTTCAACTGTGAGCTGCAATTCCAGCTCCATCCTAAGTCAGCACTGCCTTCAAACTCCTGCCTCGGGAAATTCAAAGACCACCCCCTTTTCCTCACACAGACTTGCAGCCACAGGCTTTAAGAAGGTGCTGTCTTGTATTTATATCATGCTTGTTGCATCCAGGTTTCTCTTAAATGTTAATTCCTAGCCACTGAAAAGGACCTTAATCTTCTCTTACAAGCAACTCTCTTATATTTTTATCCTCTCTACAACATCCCCACCAAGTGGCCATTCTGGCTTTGCTTGAACACCTCTGATGATAGGAAACTCACCCCCTCCATAGAAAAGCTACTGCCTCTCAGGAAAGCTCTGAGAAGGGCAAAACTTCATTGTGTGGAATCAAAACCTGCCTTCCTGAAACTCCTGTCTTTCAACTAGACTTTTGGCACCTAGAATATCCCAGCACCTAGAAAGGACAGAGATCTCTTTATCTACCACTGAACATCACATTATTTGGCACACAGTAGGTACTCAATGTCTGTTAAATTAATTAACAAATTGGGTATCTAGCCAGGGCCATGCATTGCACTGGTGTTAGTATAGGTAGCTAGATATTAATAAAGGAAGGGGGCAAAGGAAAACAGACACCAATCCTAATCAACTAGGGAGCTGAATCAGACAGTAAGCTGATTAAGTCTGAAAGTTAGTTTCAGACACCCCAGGGGATCGCAGCACTGGCCCACGAAGGAGATTAACACTCTCCCTCCCCCATGTAGGGAGGAAGGACCAGCTTTCCCATCGCCCCAGTGTACCACCGGTCCACTTGCACAGACTAGGAGGAGAAAAACAAACAATAAAAGGGAAATTCCTCTGCCGGGCACACTCCCAGTAGGAGCCAAGATGGCAACAATAGAGGCCTATCTGTCTCGCCTTGGAAAAGGGTTGGATTGGATAAGGGACACAGAATCCAGGAAGATCTAGGAAATGGGTTGGTTAGGGGAGGGCCCAACACCAGCCGGAAAAGAATTGGGAAATTGATTGGTTAGTTTGAAAGAGGCCCTAGTCCTTCCAAAGCCCAAGATAATATAATGCAAGCTTAAAAGCCAATTTTTCTCCCTCTCTCTCTCTCTTCCTCCCTCTCCCTCTTTCTCTCTCCTCCCCCTCTCTCTGTCCTTCTCTTCCTCCATCTCTAAAATCAATAAAAACATTCTTTAAAAAATTATGGGCTGTCACTTTTGAGATTAGATTATAATGACCCCCTCTCCATCTTCCTCGCCTTCTCTTTCTCACTCACACTCGAGGAAGGCAGGATATTAGCTCTCTGAGAGAGAGGCCCACATGGCAAGAAATTGAGAGAGACTTCGGGTCAATACCCAGCAAGGAACTGAGTCTTAGCAACAGCCATGTGAGTGAACTTGGAAGTGTATTTTCCTCCAGTTGGGTCTAGAGTTATCTGCAGCCACAGCTGACACTCTGAAGTATTGTGGAAGACATGGAGGACCCAGCTAAGCTGCCCCTGAGTCCTTCTCCCAAAGAAAATGAGCTAATAAATGTTTGTTGTTTTAAGCTGCTAGGTTTTGTTACACGGCTATAGATAACTGATACAGATAGAGAAATGAACAAAGTATGGTTTCTCAATATACCAGGAGACTGGAGTGACCAATCAGAGGTCCAGGGTAAAGGACACAGAGGAGTCCAGGATGGTGCCATGTTCTCATCGTGAAAAATTACATTGATGTCAATGTCATTTACTAAATCTGGGAACCCAAATGGTGGAACAAGCATTGAAGAAAAGAAATCAAAATGAGTTTTGGCCACGTTAAGTATGAAATGCCTCTGAGACATGCAAATGGATGAGTCCAGGAGGTAGTTATATTTATGACGCTGGAGCTCAGAAGAAAAATGTTGGCAAGTGATAACCATTTGAGAGTCATCAAGCTCCTGCCTCTGGAGCCATTAGGAGTAAGTTTATTTCCTCATTCACATGACAGTCCTTGCAGTATTTCAGAAGAGTTCTCGTGTCTCCCATGAGTTTGGCTTTCTTCCACTTTTTCTCAGATATGTTGGTTCTGAGAGCCCAGCCTGCTCTGAACATCTCAAATATAAATTTTATTTCACCTGCTCTACTTATAATTGAATGATTACAGGCCAGTTACTTAATTTTGTTTCCTGTAAATTTCCTTAATTTTCTGTAGAAAGCAGCCCGTGTGGAGGACAGCCATAGTAGACAGCCGCGATGCACAGAGAATGGAGCAGCTGGAGCCTTCAGTCAGTTGCACATCCTCAAACAGGAAGTTTGAAAGATGCATTCTATTCTCATGGCCACCACACTCCTCTGTTTTATTTTTAATTAAATAATAATAATAACTCTTTCCTTTCATAGCTCTTTCAGAAAACTGATTTTCTTTTTAATTCTTATAAAACTGGTAGAAGTAAATAAGAAAATCCCATCAAACCTGACAGGCAGAGAAGCCCTGGGAACCAGCCTGACTCTGAAATGACTAAGACACCTCACTAAATCTGAGCAGCTGGTACAGATAACCTTTAACACAGGTAATCGCAGGTAATAAAACCACTGCTGAAATATACAGGAATTAAGAGATTTCAGAAATCAATGAAGCACACATGAAAAGCTGGACTTGTTTGCCAATCATACTTTGGTATTGATATTGGACATCATGCTGGAGATGACTCCAGCCAGGAGCAGACTGGGGCAGTATCTATTCTCCTGGATATGTTTTCACTGACCAGGCTTTTGTGGTTTTCAGGCAAGGGAGGACCAGCTGGTAACTGTTCTCTGAATGCTAGCTCTTGGTGCTCCTAAGAGCTAAAATGGTAGTCAGAGAGACTGAGCATCTGCCCAGAAGGTGTCATAGAAAGGACACAATTCCGCAGTCACAGTCCTGAGTTTGAATCTCCACTCTAATTTTAGCTTGTCCTAGGACCATTTGGCAAGACAGAGTCATATTAATCTCACGTTGGTTATTGTGAGGGTTAAATGGATCTATGAAAGCAACTAGCACAGTGACTGGCACACAGTAGGTACCTAAATGTCTGGTCATGTCAGAAAGCAGTTGCAAAGCAAGGCAGAACGTGGCTAAGGAATAAGAAGCAAGAGAGAGACAAGGATACAACCGTGATCCCACAGTTCACTCTTGTGGGAGTCAGCCTCCTAGAGCCCCCCACCCTCCCATGTTTACCTAGGTTGAGCTGTGTGACCAATCGAACAGCAGGAATGACAGTACGCATGTTACTTCTGAGATTGGGTCTAAAAAGCTGTGTCTTGTACGTCAGGCTCCCTCTCTCTTAGACCAGATGCTCTGGGGGAAACCAGCTGCCATGTATGAAGGCACCCAGGCAGCCTGTGGACAGATCTGCATGGTGAGGAACTAGAGCTCCTGCCAAGAACCACATGAGTGAGTTTGGAAAATGGTTCTCCAGCCTCATGATGACTGCAGGCTTTTGAGACACTCTGAGCCAAGACCACCCAGCTCACCAACTCCCAGATTCCTGACCCACAGAACTGTGAATGGGGCAATGCCCAGTCAAGAAGAGAGGGGGACAAGAGTGAGAGGCAGCAAAATACAGTACACGCTGAGCACCAATCTTGAGTCTAACACTTACCAACCAAGTGAAGGCTCAGAGCTACTCTCTGCAAATGATAACCAATCTATCCAGCATATGTAACAAGAGCCACGAAAATATTTATACATTTTTTTACTCAAAAACTTGATTCTGGAATTCCAAGGTAAGAAAATGAACTAAAATGTGTGAAAACCATTATGCACAAAGATGTTCATCACATCATTGTCTAGTGTTTTAAAAAATGAAATAAGCCTATTGTCCCACAATAGAGAAATAGTTAATAGCATCTTGAGTTGTAGATATGACACATACTATATTTTATTTAATTTCAACAATAGCCACTGTGTCCCTATAGTAGAGATGAGGAATTTGGGTAAGATACATGAAGTCATTGTCCTAGATTGCATAATTCTTGACAGTGAATCAAATTATAATTATTATTAGACCTCATACTTACATAAAATGTGCTAGACACTGTTCTCAGTACTTTGGATATAATAAGTCATTTAAATCCTGATTTGTCTGACTCTATAATGCTCAAAATTGCATTAAAAACAACTCTGTGGGTCAAGCACTGTGAGCATGGACTTTAGCTGAAATACCTTATTTATTTCTAACAACCCAATAAAGTGTGTACTTATTATCAGATCCATTTTATGGATGAGGAAACTGAGGTTCAGAGAGTAAGTTGGGAAGTATATGATTTTACCTCATTGGAGAAAAAATTTGAGTAGAATATTCTCCTATGTCATAGGAGGAGGAGAACATATGAAAGAGTTGACAAAGAGGAAAAATACATATTTATTGAACATGAACTAATGAACTAGATACCACCCTACTAATTGCTGTGGGCACAGAGGCAAAGCTCTTGATCTCATGACATAGGATTTAAAACCTAGCAAGAGGGTGAGTAATAAACAAACATATATATATACATATATGTATTGTACATATACATATACATATGGTCAGCAAGTGATTAGTGCAATAAAAGAAAGACAGAAAGGTAAGAGACTGCTAGACATGGGACAGGGTGAACAAAGATGGCATTTGATCAGAGATCCGAAAGAAGTGAGGGAATGAGCCTCACAAACTAAAAAAGAGCATGCCAAGCAGAGGGGAACAGCTAAGGCCGAGGCCCTGATTTAGGAGTGTGGGAGTGTATTTGAGGAACAACAAGGATGCTAGTAGCACTAAAATGAGGTGACCTAGAAGGTTTTAGATCACTTCATAGGCTCTTTTAGGCCGCAGCAAGGTTTTGGCTTTGACTGTGAATGATACGAGAGCCAGTGGAAGGTTTGGGGCAGAGGAGTGGCATAGCTGCCATGTAGAGATTAGATTGCAGGGAGACTAGGGCTGATGCAGGGAGGCCAGTGGAGAGGCTGTTTCAGTAATCTGTGACAGAGCTAGTGCCTCAGATTGGGATGATAGCAGAAGTAGCGAGAAGTGGTGGGATTCGGGATAACTGTTCGATAGCTATCAACACTAATAAAAGAGAACCATGCAAATTGGTGTCACTCTGCTACGCCCACCAGCCAATCAGAGTGACTATGCAAATTAACCCAATAAAGATGGCGGTTAATTTGCATGCACAGGCACAGAGTGAAGACTGAAGGCTCCGGCCAGAGTGAAGACTGAAGACTGAAGCCAAGCCTTGCTGCGGCCACAGTGGAGAACCCAGGCCTCAAGGCTTGGCTTCTCCTCTGCAGCCGGACCAAAGGCCTGGGTCCCGGGTGCCAAAGGGAAGCCGGTGCCGGCAGCCAGGGGAAGGAAAGCCTACTCTTGCACGAATCTCGTGCATCAGGCTTCTGGTGTGGAAATATTGAATAGTCAATTGAATGTACGAATATGGAGTTCAGAGGAGAGATCCAAGTTGGATTGATAAATTTTGGCATTACCTACCTATATTTAAAGTCATGAGAGTGGGTGAGATTATCTAAGTAGTGAGTGTAGATAAGGTATCTATTGAGAAATCTTTAGAGGTCAAGGAGATGAAGAAGAAACAGTGAAGGGACTAAAAAGTGTCCTGGAGGGTAACTAAGGAAAAAGAGATCAGCTGTGTCAAATGTTGCTGATAAGTCAAGTAAGATGGTGGCTGAGAACTGACCATTAAACTTGGAAACATGGAGGTCACTGATGACAGAGTTGTATCAGTGGAGTGATGGAAAAGAAGCCTAATAGGATCAGCTTTAAAAGAGAATAAAAGGAGAGGAAGTGGGGTGAGCATGGATATCCCTCCATCTCGGGCACCTACTATTGGCACAAACTGGTTCACTGATGTGACTCAGGTGGGCACAAAGGCCACTTTCCCCTTCGTTGTGGTGACAGAGCTCAGAACAGAGGAGTCACTTATCAGCCGACCAAGAGGCTTTTCAGAGTCATCAAGAACCCAGAGAGGAAAGTGACATGGGCACAGCTCCATGCCTGCAGTAGCAGAAAGGGCCATGGCAGAGGCAGGGAACATACATGGCCATTCTTTGAAAGTGTCCTAGTAATTCATAAGGAACCAGCAGTGTGGGGTTTGGGCCAAGGCTGAGCCAGAAACACAACTCTTACTATGGCAACTCCCCTCACTCATGGATGTGACCTAAGAAATGGGTGTACACATGGTTAAAATGTAGCTAATTTAACTTAAAAAGCAAAGAATCAGTATTGTGATATATGCAGCGTTATTAACTACTAGAGGCCCGGTGCACAAAATTCATGCATGGGTAGGGTCCCTAGGCCTAGCCGACAATCAGGGCCAATCAGGGCCTTCTGGCTGCCAACCGGGGCTTCCCTTCCCTGGCTGCCAACTGCCAGCTGGGGCCTTCCTTCGTTCCGTGCCTCTCCCTGGTGGACAGTGCACATCATAGCAAGCAATAAAACTCCCAGTCTCCCGGTCGAACTCCTGAGGGGACAATTTGCATATTAGGCTTTTATATATATAGATGTGGAAACATTAAATAAAATTCCAGGAATAAAAACACTAATGATACTTGGCAAAATGTAAAACAATGCCAGTGTTAAAGCAGCCAAATCACATGCAAGTTCTTATTTTCTCTGTTTTTAAATTTGTGTTACTTAGATAGCTCTTATAATATAAAAAAAAATTAAAGAGATAATAATCCAAGTCTTTCTCTGAGAGTTGCTTTAAAGATTATAATAATGACTAATATTTGAATAGCTCACAAAGTGCTTTTCACACATGTAATCTCATTTAATCTTCATAACCAACATGCCTTCCCTTGACACTTTACAAAAGCTTTTATTATTGCACTTAGCAAACTGTGTTGCAATGATTGTTTATATATGTTTTTCCCACTCTAGACTGGAGTACTCCAAAGATAAGAGTCATATCTTTTCATCCTGTTCCTTGACAACACAGTACGTGGTACATGATAGAAGTTCAATGCATGCTTGAAAAGGGATGGATAAAGGCTGAAAAGATGGAAGGATGGATGGATGGATGGATGGATGGATGGATGGATGGAAGGAAAGAAGGAAGGAAGGAAGGAAGGAAGGAAGGAAGGAAGGAAGGAAGGAAGGAAGGGAGGAAGGAAGGAAGGAAGGAAAGGGATTAATGGATCAATAGATCACTACTTTAGACACGAGCACTTGACTGTCTCCAAATAATATAGGTACCCTTAATGCCTACAGACTGAGCCAACCACTACTCCCTCCCCCGAAACTAAATATTTTTTATAACTTATGTCTAGTTAACTGGTGATCTTAGTTTCTCCTCTTAGCTGTCTTCTCCCATACTTATATTCCCACTCTGCTCTGTGCTTTGTCTCTCCTGCCCCGTTCCCACATTGCTCTCATCTTACCCACATCTTTCCACCCAGTAAATCAGAGCTCTCTGAATCATGAAAAATGCAGCTCCATCTTCAAACTCTCCTGTTCTGCCCTAAAGCAAACCTAGCCCTCACCTGTGGCCCCACTTTCCCTTCCCTGGGAGCTTCTATTCCCCCTCCCCTTCTCTAGGGCATCTTTATCGGACACCTCTTCTATGTGCTGTCATAATACCACAGACTGGATCTGCTGGTGTATTATTTACTTTAGCAGTTGCCTTCATGTTACACAGAAGCTGTATACACAAGCCAAATTTTCTGACTCATTCACAGATTTGGGAAGATTTTACAATTAGATGTTTGCTAGAAACATGACTCACTCAGCATATGCATCAGGACCATTTCAATCGCCAGTGACAGAAAGCCGGCTCCAACTGGCTTGAGTTAAAATAAAGGGACTATATTGTCTCATGAAACTCAGGAAGTCTGACATTGGCTCTGGCACCAGATCATCAGGGCTTCGTCTTCTTTCTCAGGCAGGCTCTTTCTTCATGGTGGGAAAGATGGCCACTGGCAACCTTGACCCTATTTATCCCTTTGGCCCACAGTCTAAAAGAAAGAGGTCCTCTTTCCCAACGTTCATCTGTCAGTCACAAAGAAGAGCGCTCACTGGCACTGGATTGCATCACGTTTCTGAGGTCAAGAGGAATGTGGTATTGTGACTGACAGCCCCCAAAGGAGCACATGAGTCTGGAACAGTGGTGGTAGGAATATGGATCTCTCAAGATAAGACAATGTGCACACTATATTTAAGCCAAATCTATATCATCTCAAAACAAGTCAACTGTGCACTGGCTACCCACACACCAAACAATTGATCCTTCTACTTTTATATCTGCATTACTTTCCACTTTGCTAAGAATTCACAGCAACTAAATGGAACATGACGAGAAAGGGAGATTTGTCCACAGAAATTTACATATAAAAATATTAGCCATGGTTTCCTCTAGGGAGAAGAGTGGGAGGAGGATGGGGAGGGGGAGTATTAGAAAGAAACTGGATTTTTTGTTCTTGTATATTTTTATGTATGGCGTGGTGCTTTCACAGGGTGTGTGAAGGAACTGAAAAGCTCCCCATAAAGGAGAGAGAGTGAAGATGTAGGAGCTTAGTTCAAAGAGAGACCAGAGAAAGGAAAGGAAGAAATGACGTTTCCTGGGAGGCCTGCTCAGAGCTGCAGGACCTCGGCCCATGCCCATCGTTCTTCGGAAAGCTACCACAGGCTGGAGGCACAGAACGGTGACATCTGTGGTTCCTTCACACAGCTAAAGAGCTGGCACGGAGCTGAGGGAAATTGTTGTTTTTATTAGTGCTGTATTTGCCTACTGTTTAAATCCGTACTCTAGTGCATCAGGAATTAATTCAAACGTGGAAATTACATTCATTTCCTTGGAACAGGATGCTGATAAATTGAAAGTTAAATTGGGTCTAAAATCTGTTCTGTCTTTTTTTAAAAAAAAGTCACAGACAGATTTCAAAAAACCGGGCCAGTGTTAAAATAGGAAAACACCAAGTTGGGAATTCATTTTCCCTCCAAATTTGATAATTATTGAATTACTGTGGATGTAAGTTCCAGTTAAATTATCAACCTTGTCTAGACAGAATGAGAATGATTTTAAAAAAATAACCTACAAGTCAAGATGGGTAAATGATGGTGTATAATGTTGGTATATTTTGGAATGGGGAAAAAGTGAATGATATATTTGAGTGTCACTAAAGCTGCCATGGGTGAGAAATGAGGTCACTAAATCTGAGAGTGTGCTCATGATTTGGGAGCCAAGTCGCCACGGAATGTAAAACTAAGAGAGAGGCACAGCATACCTAATCTATGTGTGGGACCAGATGGATTTCACCCAGAGAACACAATGGCATTTGCTGAGAATGACTGTTTAAAGATCATCACCATGATATATGTGAGGATCATGTTTAGTTTGAAGAGTATGGACAAATTGAGAGAACAGAGTTTTGAGATCACGTGATGTTAAAGAATTTTACACTAATCTGAGTGGATTTAATTTCTAAAAGCAGAGTATTTGTTCTTGTCTCAATTCCCCCCATGCAGGTGGGGAACAGGGAGACAGATAAACAAGTGTTTAACATTCCTGACTAGACCAAACCTCTGTGCGTTATTCAGGATGCAGCTGCTTAAAGGGAAAATTACATACAACATCTTTCTACCGAAAGAGCAAGAACATGTGATCTTCTCACAGATACACTCAGAGATGCCTCCCCTTTTATATTTTGTTAACAATAACTCTAGCCAAAGAGGTTTTCTTACTATATTTGTCCAAGGAACCAAGGAGAAGAGGAGTCATCTCAGAATTAAAGGCAAAGAACAGTGACATTAAATTAGCGATTGCAAACCAATTTAAGGTGTTTAAAACATGCACTACTCAGAGAAAGACAAATACCATATGATTTCACTTATATGTGGAATCTAATGAACAAAATAAACTAACAAACAAAATTAAAAGACTCATAGATACAGAGAACAGACTGACAGCTGTCAGAGGGGAGGAGGGTTGGGAGGCTGGGTGAAAAAGGTGAAGGGATTAAGCAGTACAAATTGGAAGTTACAGAACAGCCAGAGATGTAGATTAAGGTAAGGGAATATACTCAATAATATAGATAAATATGTATGGGGCCAGGTGGGTATAATATAGATAAATATGGGGTATGTTTTTTTAAATAAAACAAGACCTATTATTGGGCAGGACAAAAAGGGCCATTTCTCCCAGCCCTCCTACCCCATTTCCAATAACCTCAAACAGACTTTTGCATTGTCTTCAATGGATTGGTTATGTATCCAGTCGCAGAGCAAACGGACTAATGTTGATCATACAGTTTAATCTTTTATCTCATTACCAGGCCTCACCATGTGTAATGCACCATGAATTAATCTTGTAGGTTGTGAAGAACATAATTATATTTTATTATTTGGGTGCTAAAGTGTTTATTTAATGTAGTTTTCTTTTAAGATCTATAAATTTGTACCCTGTTTTATTTGTTTTTAATTTATCTTTATTGTTGAAAGTATTACAAATGTCCCCTTTTACCCCCTCCAACCCGCACTGCCACCCTTCAGGCCTTCACCACACTATTTTCTGTGTATATGGGTTACATATATCCTATATAATAAAAGCCTAATATGCTAAGTGTCTGACTATTCGTTCAACCGTTTGACTGGTTGCTATGACATGCACTGACCACCAGGGGACAGATGCTCCGACCTGTAGATTAGCTTGCTGTTGGGGTCTGGCTGATAGGGACTGAACAAGATGGGCTGGACACGCCGGACATACCCTGGAGCCCTCCTGTGGTCCCTCCCCAACCCCAATCGCCCTGAACCTTGTTTTGAGCCTTAAAATATAGAGAAAAGGAAAGAAAGAAAAAGAGAATCTTGTTCTCATTCCATCTCTAAAGAGCCATGGTCACCAACTAAGATAATAACTAATACAGTTAATATAACTGAAAGAGGTGGGATGGATGAGAATAGGGAGTGGTGGGGACTATAGCAGACCAAGAAGCTATGCCCAGAGGCCCCACTGAGAAGGGATAGTGGCTATTTAGCACCTGCTGAATGCTGCTATATGGAAATTCAGGCTCAGTATTTTCAACAGAAGCCATAAATCCAGATAGTCAATAAAATACCCCAATATTTAAAGGCTGGCTGATTTTTTTTTCACTCTTTATACCAAACAAAACATATCTGTCATCCAGAATTAGCCAGTGGATCACTAGTTTGTAATTATTATATACTTAAAACTAAAAGTCTAGTTGTGTAAAGCATTAAAAGGGTCATGGCAATGTGGTGGTCATTCTAAGGACAAGACAATCAGGACATGGTCCATGGATCCTTGTGCAGACATGCATAAGACCCAGACTTGGTGAGATGACCCAAAGCCATTTTCTTCAATGCTGATGTGCAGTTGTTGTTACTAGGATGTGTATGCTATAGAATAAATGTGTATGCTATCTTAAATGTATGAATATTTCTGTTATAGGCCCCTCAGACCATGGGATATTGCTTTTTGGAAACTATAAACTTTTAATAATCTAATGTTACCCAAGAAAACAAGTAACAAGTAGATTCTAAATTATTTAACTATAGAAATTGTTCTTTGTAAATTGAGATAAATGGGGATGTTGAATTCAAGAACCACCCAAAAAAATGCAGAACTGGGGCTTCAATAAAACAATAACATAAAACTGTTATGATTTCAAGGAGCTGGATATATCAATTTATTTAACAAAATATTTACTGGACAACTAATATGTATACACACTGTGCTAAGAGGTACACATGTGTATGTTATTTAATCTTTGCCACAACCCTGTGTCTTAATTTGGGTTTTGCAGAAGTACAGTCTGAGACAAAAATTTGAGTGCAAGGGTTTATTTGAAATATAATTGCAAGAAATACTGGTAGGGGTGTGGAGAAGTGAGACAGAGAAAGGCAGGAAGTCAGAAAAGGTGTATTATCACAAGCAGTTACCACCATGGGAAATTGGATCTCATACCACCAGGGAGCTCTGGGATACTGTGTAGATTATGCACTTCAATTGCCCATTCAAGGAGGGAAGGAGCTGAGACATTTATACAACAACTCCCTTTAGTCCCTGCTCTCAGGGAACATTATTTCCTTGGCATTTGCGGCTGCCATGCTTGTGAGAACAGTCTTTGGCAGCATGAGAGAGCCCCCAGGAAAAGAAATGCAGGTGCTAGCAATAAAAAGTTAGGTCAATATGCACAGAAATGGTAAGATCCAAAGAGATATGGATGGAGCACGAAGAGTGTCTACTATAGTCCTTAAGACAGATCCTACCCCACTTTCCGAATGAGGAGACCTGTGGGATTCACTCTTCAAGTACAAAACACTGCCTGGTATTGGCCCCTTGGAAACAAGCAGATCAGGAAATGCAGACAAGGCTCCTTTAAGAGACAGGGACATGGAGGACACCAGTTGCCATCTCCTTTGACAGCCAGAGGTGGAGGCACTGGCAGTTTGGACATTGATCCCCGGATTGAAGCATCAATTATGCACCAGCAGGCATCAGCATGCAGAGCTTTGATGCAGTGAGGTCTGTGAAGTTTGGACATCATCAGAGATGGGAGCGGTCACAATGAGCTGAGACAGGAAAGAAGGAAAATGAAAAATACCATATGCTAACCAAAAGGGCCATTGTGAAGAACTAATGAAGCAAGCTACCCCTGGAGACTTCCGACACAATCTCATGGAAGAGTACATCTCCCTAGACTGTTTGTAACAATTTAGAGTGATGCAATTCTTACCTACAAGTGACAGAAATTAAAACACTGAAGGTACACTGGGCTTCAGAAATACTTTCCTTTCCTCCATTGAAGGTTGCACCAATAATTTAAGATGACACAGATCAATTACCAAACTATTAAATGTCAGTTAACATCTTTGGAAACTGAATACAAAATGAACCAACTAACATTGTCTTGCTATAACCCCATTGTGTATAAGAATTAGGTTTAAATGTTTAATGAATGTATAAAATATAATTACCAAGTTATTGCTCTTATAGAGCTGATTAATAACCATATCATTGACTTTTCCACTGTGCTCTTCTGTAATCGAACTAGAATATTTCTGATGGGTTCTATTCTCTGTAGCCTTTTTTGCTCTTTACAGTATTTGTGACTACTTTCAACCTGCCTCCTTGTTATGAACGGAATGTTTGTTTCCCCAAAGATTCGTATATTGAAGCCCAGACCCCCAATGTGATGTTCCTTGGAGGTGAAGCCTTTGGGAGATGGTAGGTTTAGATAAGATCAGGAGGATACTGCCTGCCCTCCTAATGGATTTAGTGCCCTTATAAGAAGAGGAAGGGACATGAGTGCTAGCCCTCACTATCTATCTATCTATCTATCTATCTATCTATCTATCTATCTATCTATCATCTAGTTACCTCTACACACATGCACCAAGGAAAATCAACATGAGCACACAGCAAGAAGGCAGCCATCTACAAGCCAGTAAGAGAGCCCTCAACAGGAAGCAAATCTGCCACTACCTTGATCTTGGACTTTTAGAGCTATGAGAAATAAATGCCTATTGTTTAAGTCACCTAGCTGTTATACTGATTGGAATCACAGCTGTGGTGCTTTATTATAGCAGCCTGAGTGACTAAGATACTCCCCTACTAGATTCTAAAATGCTTGGGAACAGACATTGCCATTATTCATTCTTTATTTCTAGTACCTAAGGAATACCCTGGCACATAGTAGGTGCCTGTGAATGAATGAAGGAACCTACCTTTGTGGCTGAACACAATTTTTGTCTTTATTTTGGGACACAACATAGAACTGCATGATTATATTCAGAAAAGATAAATGAGTTCAAATCTCAGGTCTACCACTTACTAACTGAGCAACCAGGATCAAGTCACTTGACCTTTCTGAATATCAATTTTCTTCATTGTAATATGATGGTAATCTTAGCTTAGGTTCTTCAAAGTGATCCTGGAGATAAGGACTTGGATGCAGGTGGTTCTCTGTGGTGGGTGAGGAAGTAGAGAAAGTGACACAGAGAAGGGGAAAAAGCCAGTTAAGTGTGTGTTAATAAGCAGGTTACTGCTGTGGGCCACCAAAGCGCAATCCCACAAGGAGAGCTCTGAGAAATAGCATAAAACAGGCTCCCGCATCTTCACACGGGTCAGAGGCTGGGAAAGATTACCTGCTGACTCCATTCTCTCACTGGTAAGGGCTATTCCCAAGATCTTTAATTCCACTTTCAGGTTCCATCTATGTATGTGCAGTAGAGCAAGTTTCCATGGTGCCAGGTAAAGCCCTCAGGCTACTCGGATAGAGAGCTGTTATACTGATAGGAATCACAGCTGCAGGTGAATTCTGGTGGGCTGGTGAGATTAGGCGCGGCATCACCAGCATCTGCTAAAGACCAACACCGATATCATAGAACCACTTCACAGAGAAGTCAGGAATATTAAATGAGAAAATGTATCTAGAGCACCAACCATAGTGCCTGGTCCATGAAAAATCCCCTATAAATTTTGTGGTAGTGACTGCTGTGATTTTTCTTATTAAATATGGTGGTGAAAATTGCAACCCATAGGGAGTACACTTGAATTTACAGGTCAGTGCCACAACGCTGATGCCTGTTCTGAATCGAGGTCTTTTGCAGACCATGAATTAAAGCAGTAAAGAAAATGTGATCACTGGCCCCTCAGAGCTCACATTCTATGTGGGATAACCCTGCTCTGCCTCACTTCATATCTTTGGCTTGACTTGGTCTTTCTTATGGTACCAGGGGAAAAGGAAAGCCATCAATGCACACACATTTTATTACTAACTAAACCAATATACAAACTATATCATCACCTCTACAAAATCATGTGCCACATACACGCATTATAGGCAACAGTCACTGCCCTTGACTATAAATATGTTTATTCTCATGTGGTTGTTTTTCCTCCTAACCACTCTTACCCATCAACAGTGTCTCAGTTTGTGTTCCTCCAAAGTATACACCAAGAGAATTCAAGGGCAAGGAGTTCACTTAAAAGATGATCTCAGGAAACTCCAATAGGGAAGTGGGAAAGTAAGACAGGGGGGAAAAATAGCCAACGCAGGGTGTATTACTCACCAATTATCACTGTGGGCAACTGCATCTTAGTTGTACCAGAAACTCTGGGTTGGTGGAGAGCAGACACCTCAGAATTATCCCACCTGAGAGATGAGGAATCCTGGGTATTTAATACACCAACTCCCATCAGGCACTGATTGAGGATTGCTTCCAGAGGGTGCTAATTCTCTGGCTCTTCTGGTCTGCTGAGCTTCGCTAGCAGAGTGGGCTCTGGTTGCCAGAGAAAGCTTCCGGCAGTTAGACATGGGGGCAAAAACTAGGCTCAACTAGGAGCTCTTGAGTAAGCTCATGCCACAAAGCCACAGAGAGATTCACTCCATGACATGAGGCCAGTGATGGTGTCTGTCTTCTGCATCACGATCCCCAATTCCTAACTCATTGCCTGGCATGTAGTAAGCATTCAATAAATACTTGGAGGTGCATGGATGGATGGATGGATGGATGGATGGATGGATGGATGGATGGCATTTGCACTAAGTCTTAAAGGATGAGTAGGAATTCACTGGGCACTCCAGGATAAAGGAACAGAATACAAAAAAGTATAGCATTACGCAAAAACATGCCTCCATGTTGGGAAAGCTCTCAGGGCAACCCAGTACTCTGTTTAAACCTGCAGATGCTCAGACCTACAGCTCCTCCCATGGAGGCACAATCTGCTTTCCTGTAACTTCCACTCTCTCATCCTACTTTTGCCTTTAAAACAACAAGAAATTCTAACTTCCCTTTCATATCCTATTGTCCTTCAGATACTTGATAACATGTCCCCTTTTCCCAAACTCATATGTCCCTGGTTTCTTGTCAAGGCCCCAGACTGAAGAGTTTAATCCAGGTAGTATTTGACCACACAACACTAGATTTGGGGTCCTCAGATGAAGTACAGAACACAGTAACTCTGGTGTCCTCCAGATCTGAGTTCAACTTTGACACTAGTTGTGTGATTTTGAGTGATTAATTTGTCTTCCTAGACCCCCATTCTCTTCACCTGTACAATGAAAATTGTAATGCTTATCTCACTAGAGGCTACAGTGGCATTTAATATAATTTGTTCTTTCATTGAGCTTACTGACCTTCTCCACCATGGTGAGTCACATCCCTCTGCCTCACCCACCCCACCCCATCTCCAGAATTGTGAACTTTCAATCTAGAACAAGGATGAGACCAGAAAAATATCCCATATCACTGGGCCACTGCACAGAGAATTTGGTCCACCCTGGGCCTTTCCCCCACCCCTCCAGCAGCTCAGAGTTAAGCAAACACCCTTGCTCCTTCCAAAGCTGGAGTAAGTACTGCTCTCTTGTTCACCTGCTGAGCAAAGGGACTGATTACCCAAGAAAGGGAAGTGTCGCCCACACAAATCAATACAGATGTGGCTTTGAAAAGGTTGGCTGGCTACACAGGATTAGATATTGATCTCGCTTGTTTTTCCAGTTATTGCTCTATTCACCACCTGTGGAGGCCACTTCTAATCTCCTCCTAATACCAAACAAGACAAGAGAGCTCAGCCCAGAGCAGATTCGGGTGTATGATGATTGCAGAACATGAAAGAATCCCCAGTACTCATGCCCAAATAACCATGAACACAGGGGGAAGAGATCCCTCAACACTGCATAACAACTCAGGACTGTGTGGAAGATTAAAACCGAACTGGACACACAGACTGAACCTGGTGTGAGGCCCACTCTTCATATCTGCCTAATGGAACTCTGAGATGTCCAGAAAAGATCAGGAGGAGGGTAGAAAGCATTTACATAAATGTTCATTGGTCCTCTAGGAATACTATGAATGGAAATTTAGGGCATAAAAATAAGAGCCTGCATTAAAAAGTATATGGATATAGTAAGAAAACAATGAAAGAACATTGTTTTGCCTACCAAATTGGAAAAGGTTTTTTAATGATAATATTTTGAGTGATGGCAAGTGTTCAAGGAAATGGAAGGATTGAGTAAATTTTCTGGAGGACATTTGACAATACACTTCAAAAGCTGTAAAATTCATCATACACTTTGCACCGTGATTCTACTTCTAAAAATTGATCTGGAAAATGTAATTGAAGTGTGAACAGGCCTTTACTACAAATTAAAAGCCACATGCCCCTTCCTGTAACCCAGATTGGGACAAAAGAAGGCTGGTTGTGAAGCACAGGTAGGGTGGCAGAGGAAATCGTACCAAGGCCAAGAGACCTTGGCTAGTCAATAAACACTGGCCGTCACTGAGTTAGGGCTGTGGAGAAGACTGCAACTTTGCCCTAGAGATGTTACTTTATAAAAGGGGTCACAGGCAATGAAATGGAAACTTGTGGAAAATCAAGGTGGGTGGATGCAAAGAACAAGGGGATTAATCCCACACAGTGAGTCAGTAAGTCTCCATCAGGGTAAGGACTCCTGAACTGTGTCTCAACAATGAGTGGGATTTAGCAAAGAAGACAAATGGGGGAAGAATGTTTGAAGGTATAAGAAAACATTCAAGGACACAGATAATAGTGTGGTGAAGGCCTGTGAGGGGCGTGTGTGGGGTGGATAGGGATCAAAGGGGGGGGGGGGACAACTGTAATATTTTCAGCAATAAAGATAAAATTTTTTAAAAATAAAACATTTATGGATGTGCATGAAGATTGATAAGAGATGAGAGGTAACTTTGGAGAGCAGAAGAGTAAGATCCTGAGGGTCCTTATGAGCCACATTGAAGAAACTGGATCACAATGACCCAAGGTAGGATTCTAACACTAGGAGCCATGGGAGCCAAAGCAGTGGCTCACACTTTGCTTTATAAATAAAGTCAAGCCCTGACTAGTGTTTAGTAGTTAGAGCATTGGTCCATGAACGAAAAGGTCGTAGTTTTGATTCCCGGTCAAGGGCTTGTACCTGGATTGCAAGTTTGATCCCCAGACCCAGTTGGGAAGCATACAGGAGGCAGCTGATCAATGTGTCTCTCCCACATCAATGGTTCTTTCTCTCTCTTTCTCTCTCTCTCCCCTTCCTTTCACTCTCTCTAAAAATATCAATTGGAAAAATATCCTCAGGTGAGGATTAACAAAAAATAAAAACAAAAGCAAGTGCCTTGAACTTTTGACCCAGGTCTGCTTTCTGCCTGTCCCTTCATGATATTCCTTCGTAAAATAAAATTTATTTAAAAGCTCAAACTCTGAAAAATACATGTGGAATATCTCTTGCTTCCAGGACCATTCAAGACTGCTCTGATGAGAAAACAGTAGCTCTTACCAATCTTACTGACTTATATCATCCTTGCATATATAGGCCCTTCTCATTTTTGCAGGCCAATATTCTATATGAGATGTAATCACTGAGCCCATTTATTCTATTGATTATTGTTATATACTCATTAACATCTTATACAGAAACCTGATAAGACAACTTTATAGAGAAAAATTTAAAACTCAATAGATGGGCTCAAAAGCAAAATAAAAGGGGGATGAGAATTAGTGAACTGAAAGATATAAAAATAGAAATTACCTAATGTAGACAACAGAAATAAACTGAGGGGAAACTGAGCCTCAGAAACTTTGGAACTACAGCAAATGATCTAACATTCATATTATTTGAGTCCAGGAAAAAGAAGGGAAAGAGCAGGACAGAAAAGTACTCAAAAAGAAAATAGTTAAGAAACTTTCCAAATATGAAAAAATACATAAACCTACAGATTCAAGAAGCAAGTAAACTCCAAACAATTTGAATGACAATTTGAAATCTAATGATTCCTCACTAACCATGGAAGCCAGAAGGAAGTGGCACATTTTTAAAGCACTAAAAGATTTTTTATCCAGTGAAAATATACTTCAAGAATGAAGGAAAAACATGACTTCTCAGGTGAAGGAAAACTAAGAATTTCTCACCAGCAGTACTACCCAAAAAAGAATGGTTATAGGAAATTCTATAAATAGAAATGAAATGATAAAAGAGAGAATCTTGGAACATTAATCAAGGAAGAAATATTGTGGGTAATTTCCTTCTCCTCTTGAGTTTTCTAATTATGTTTGATGGTTGAAAGAAAAATTATGACAAAATAAGAACAACACTTGTATGACAAAAACTACAATCTCCTGGTGAAGGAAATCAAAGAAGACCTAAATAAATTGAAAGATTTAACATGTTGGATTGGAAGACTCAACACAGTAAAGATGCTAATTCTCCACAAATTGATAAACAGGTTTAATGCAATTTCTATCAAAATCCCAGTAAGATTTTGTTGTATATATAGGCAAGATTATTCTAAATTTTATATGAAAGCACAAAGGCTTAATAACTAAAACAATCTTATAAAGAAGATGAAAGTGGGATGAATCAGTGTACCCAATTTTAATACATTATATAGTTAATCATCAAAATAGTGTGGTATTGGCAAAGGGGTAGACAACACAGATCAGAGGATTGAACCAAGAACCCAAAACTATACCCACACAAATATGCCCAACTGACTTTTGACAAAGTATAAAAGCAACTCAGTGGAAGAAATATAGCCTTTCAATAAATTATTCTGGAGCAATTGGACATCCATAGGCAAAAGAAAAATGAATCTTGACCTAATTCTAACATAAGAAAATTAACTTACATAAAATTTAACATTAAAAGGAGAACAGACTTGAAAGGAACCAAGATGATAGCATAGGTAAATGCCTGTACTTGCTGCCTCCCACAACCACATCAAAATTACAACTAAAATACCGAACTACCATCCAGAACCACGGGAAAGCTGGCTGAGTGGAAGTACTACAACTAGAGAGGTAAAGAAGAAAGCAACATCAAGACTGGTAGGAGGTGCAGAGGCACTGAACAGGCTGGTCTGGCACCTGGGTATGCTGCTTTTTTAATCCGGCAGAGATCACCTCTTTGGTGGCCGCCTAGAGGAGCAAGGAGTCCCAGCCCCACACCAGATCCACAGCCCAGGGTTCCAGAGCTGGGGAAAGAAATCCCTACGGGCAGTAAGAACTACAGACTGTAAAAACCAGTGCAGATTGGGGCTGAGTGACACACAGGCTGCTAGCGGCCCAGCTGCTCCTCTTAAAAGGCCAGCTCCTGCTTGCTCTGACTTCCAGTGCTGAGCAAGGCTCTGGGGGACCCAGATAGATATGGGGAGAAACTGGACTGTCTGGCATTGGGGTAGGAACACGGGGGCACCTTTCCTCCAGAGAGAGGTGCTCGCAGCAGTCATTGTTCCCATGCTGGGACCTTCCTGGTGCAAGGCTGACTGGCAGACATTTCTGTTTGCTCCGCCCTGGAGATTCCCTGAGACCTCACCCCACCCAATTTACAACCCCACCCAAGCTGTGTGCAGTGGCTTTAGCATATGAATGGCCTGTCCTTTCTCAGCCTAAGACCTGTCAAACAAGCTGAAGCTGGGTCAGGGAACCCCAAACCTATCAATAAAAGGCCTTGCTTCATAGCTGGGCCTCACCTGGGCACTTCCAAACCCAATAATGCCGGAAGCTGGTCCATCCTTGCTGCTTGACACAGTCGCTGCAGGAAAGAAACATCTGCACAGCATATGTTTCAAGGGACCTGGCGTATATAGCATACTGTTCTTAATATGTTTGCTCCCCTTAGCGCTGTGTGTTTTAACCAAGGTCACCTCTCCAAGAAAGGTTGTTTCCCCAGGTAGGAATTTTTCCCTGAAGTCAGGGAGGGGATGCCTCTCCTAGAAAGGTTGTTTCCCCAGGTAGGAATTTTTCCCTGAAGTCAGGGAGGGGATGAAACTCCTTAACTAAGTGCCAGGCGGGTAGTTAATCACTTTAACTACAAACAATCATGCTTAAGCTACATAATCTTTACTCCCTGGAATGGAGATAAGAAACGCCCTAACCTTTGTAATAGAAATTGACAGGATTAAAATCAACTGGTATAAATACGGATGTAACAAGACAATAAAGAGCAGAACTTCGCTGGAGATCCAGACCAGAACTTGGCTGGAGATCCTGGCTGGAGATCCTGGCTAGGCTGCTGATCAACTGAACACTGTCTCCGTGTCCTTCCTTCTTCGCCGACTCCATCCACACCTTTGGGGACCCCTGGACCTGCTGGGGTTGGACCCCGGCACAATAAAAGAGGATGAATCTGCAGATCTCTCTGTAGTTCCTGCTGGGTGACCCCAGGCAGTGGCTGACTTTGCACCTCCTTGGAGAACCAAGAGTCAGTGTACACAGTGGTCAGAGTGAGACCATACCAGATTACAACTCTTCACATCCATAAGTGACACAACACAGGGGGCAGACTCAGTGAGCACCAAAGCCCCACTGAAGCAAGTCCTTCCCCTTAAGGGTGTCTCCTGCACAGCAGCTCTCCCACTGTAGTCACAGCTGGTCCCCACAGACAATTGGCCTAGAGGTCAATTCCTCCCAGTGATACCAACAGCAATCAAGGCTCAACTACAACAAGACTGTGCTCCCAGCCCACAAAGGAGTGCACCAAGAGTGTCCACCTCAGGTGACTGGGGAGGCTGAGCCACTGGGCCCTATAGGACACCTACTACACAAGGCCACTCTCTCAACTCAAGGAGATTTAGCAGCTACCCAATACATAGAAACAAACACAGGGAAGCAGCTACAATGCGGAGACAAAAAAACATGTCACAAATGAAAGAAATGGGAGAAAGCAACTACTGAATATAGAGTTCAAAAACCACAGTTATAAGGTTACTCAAGAATCTTCTAGAAACCTCCAAGGAACTTAATGATACCTTCAAGGATCTTAGTGAGAATGCAAAAAAAATGGAAAAGGACCAGTCAGAAATTAAGCATACACTGACTGAAATAAAGAATGATATACAGGGATTCAACAGTAGACTAGAGGATCCCAAGAATCAAGTCAATGATTGAAATACAAGGAAGCAAAAACACCCAACCAGAAGAGCAAAAAGAAAAAAGAATCCAAAAATATGAAGATAGTGTAAGGAGCCTGTGGGACAACTTCAAGCATACCAACATCCAAATTATGGGGGTGCGGAATAAGTGAGAGAGCAAGATATTGAAAGCCTATTTGAAGAAATAATGACAGAAAACTTCCCCTACCTGGTGAAAGAAATAGACTTACAAGTCCAGGAAGCACAGAGAACCCCAAACAAGAGGAATCCAAAGGGGACCACAACGAGACACATCATAATTAAAATACCAAGGGCAAAAGACAAAGAGAGAACCTTAAAAGCAGCAAGAAAAAAACAGTTAGTTACCTACAAAGGAGTACCCATATGACTGTCAGCTGATTTCTCAACAGAAACTATGCAGGCCAGAAGGGAGTGGCAAGAAATATTCAAAGTGATGAATGCCAAGAACCTACAACCAAGAATACTCTACCCAGCAAAGCTATCATTTAGAATTCAAGGTCAGATAAAGAGCTTCACAGATAAGAAAAAACTAAAGGAGTTCATCACCACCAAACCAGTATTATATGAAATGCTGAAGGGTATTCTTTAAGAAGAGGAAGAAGAAAAAAGGTAAAGATAAAAATGAACAAAAAAGTGACAACAAATAGATATCTATCAACAAATGAATCTAAAAATCAAATAAGAAATCTAATGAACAGAATAAACTGGTGAATGGAATAGAATCAGGGGCATGGAAATGGAACAGACTGATGACTCTCAGAGGAAAGAGGGTGTGGGGGGGGTGCGGGAAGAAATTAGACAAAGATCTTATATGCATGTATGCAGTACTTATGGACACAGACAATAAGGTGGCAAGGACCTGGGGGAGGGGGGGATGATAACCAGGTGGAGGGGAGCTATGGGAGGAAAAAGAGGGACACATGTAATAATCTCAACAATAAATATTTTAAAAAAAAAAAAAATGGAGAACAGACTTAAATATAAAATACAACACCATAAAGCTTTTAGAAAAAAATAGGAGAAAAGCTTCAGGATTTACAGCTAGGCAGTCTTTAGGCTTGACATCAAAAGCATGATCCATAAAAGAAAAAATTAATACATTGGATTTCATTAAAATTAAAACCGTTTTCTGTTTGAAAGACCATTTGGAGAGTATTAAAATACAGCTATGGGGTGAGAGAAAATATTTTTAAACCACATGTCTGACAGAGGACTAGTCTCTAGAATACATAATTAATTCTTTCAAAAAAACACTAACCAAAAAAAGCAATGCTATTAGAAAATGGGCAAAGGACATGGAGAGACATTTCACTTAGAGGATATATAGGTGATTAAAATCCATAGATGCTCAACATCCTTTGCCATTAGGAAAACACAAATTAAAATCACAAAAAGATTATCACTATACATCTATTGGAATGCCTCAAAATGTTTTAAATGGCATCACCAAATACCAGGGGGATGAAAAGAAACTGGATCACTCATACACAACTAGTGGGGGTGTAAACATGTAATTGCCATACAACCCAGCAATTGTACTCTTGGATAATTATCCAAGAGAAATGAAAATGTATGTTTACATTAAAATCAATATGCAAATGTTATAGAGCTTTTATTCATAACTAGAGGCCTGTGTACAAATTTGTGCATGGGTGGGGTCCCTCGGCCTGGCCAGTGATCGGGGCCGATTGGGGCCATCTTGCCCAGTCCTGATCAGGGCCGATGGGGACCGATGGGGGCGGGCAGCTGGGGAGGGACCGCAGGAGGTTGACCGGCTGGGGAGGGACTGCAGGAGGGCTCCAGGGTGTGTCCAGCCCATCTAGCCCAGTCCCAATAGGCTGGACCCCAGAAGCAAGCTAGCTAACCTACCAGTCTGAGCATCTGCCCCCTGGTGGTCAGTGCGCATCATAGTGACTGGTAGAATGGTTGAACATAAGGTCAAATGAACAGTTAGACACTTAGCATATTATGCTTTTATTATATAGGATAGCCAGAAATTGGAAACAACCCAGATGTCCTTCAATGGGTCACTAGTTATACAAACTGTGATACATCCACACTATGGAACAACAAAGAACAAACTTTTAATTCATGCAACAACCTGGATGAATCTTCAGGGAACTATGTTGAGTGGGGGGGGAAACTAATCCCAAAGCATTACATATATTACAGTTCCATTCTTAAAGTGACAAAATTATGGAAATAGAGAACAGATTACTGGTTGTCCAGGATTAAGATGTGGGTGAGGAAAAGAGGGAAGTGGATGTGGTTCTAAAACAGATGGATCTCTGCAGTAATGGACATGTTCTGTATGTTGACGTATCAAGGTCAGCATCCGGGCTGTAATAGTATGCCACAGTTTTGCAAGATATCACCATTGGAGGAAACAGGGTAAAGGGTACACAGGATCTCTCTGTATTATTTCTTGCAACTGTATGTGAATCCACAATTATCTAAAAAAACATTTTAGCCGAAGCCGGTTTGGCTCAGTGGATGGAGCATCGGCCTGCGGACTGAAGGGTCCCGGGTTCGGTTCCGGTTAGGGGCGTGTGCCTTGGTTGCGGGCACATCCCCAGTGGGAGGTGTGCAGGAGGCGGCTGATTGATGTTTCTCTCTCATCGATGTTTCTGACTCTCTGTCCCTCTCCCTTCCTCTCTGTGAAAAATCAATAAAATATATATTTTAAAAAAAACAACATTTTAATTTTAAAAAGTAAAATAAAAGTATGTGGCAGAAGTGATGTTGTACCAATTTTGAGCCAAGGTCTCAAGAAACCTTCACAGTTCCTTATTTGGAACCCTACCCAGATGCCATGTGAGCAAACCTTAGGTAGCCTGCCTGCTGGAGGATGAGAGGTCATATGAAACAAGACACAGCATCCCAACTGAAGCAATCCTAGACCAGCCAGCTCCCAGCTAACTTGGCAGTGACATGCGGACACACAACTGAGCCCCACAGAGACTAGAAGAAATGCCCAACTGGGCCCTGCAGTAAATGGCTGATGATTTTAGATGCTAAAATATTGGAATGTTTGTTAAATAGTAAAAACTAGCTGACACAAGTCAAAATTTTCATATTTTAAAACCAATATTGGAAGCTTCCCTAGAAAGTTATTTTGTTTAAAGGTAGATGTTTTGAAATCTTTTATGTTTGAGTTTGACATTTGATAACCCTCATTATTTAAATCATCCAGGCTAAAATTATAATGGCAGTGTAAGACCCTTGATCTGCTCACAGGTATGTCCCAGACTCACCTTATTAGGGAGGTGGGATGGCCCTGTATTCAGGCGTGGGTCCTCCACATTCATTAGAGGTCACCTGTGCGCCCCAGCCCAGCAGTCAGTCAAAAGAACACAGCTCTGCCTTTAATGAGCTTCACAGAATAGTTGCTTCCCAGATAATTGACCTCCAACTCACTGACACTCAGTCCTTATCAAGAGCTCAATATTTGTGGAAGAGTGTCTGAACCCTACAGCACCCTTCTGTCCCACCAGGTACTCTAAGTGCTGTCCTTGAGTTAGGCCACGTCATCGGAGAATGAAAGGACCACATGTTGGTCCTCGTGGGATTGCTTTTATTGAACTGCACTTTGGCATTCAGCCACTTCCCTGTCTTACGGGACTTAAGAAAAAGCCCCATGAAACCCAATATTGTCTTTGCTCTGATGATAGGGCTAAAAGCCTTATCCACAATGAGAGCCTATAGGAGAACTCTCTCTCTCCTCTCTCTCTCTCTGTTCTGATTATCAGAACAAGCAATATAACTCTTCTAAGCAGCTGGTTGATGAATCCTATATGCATCCCTGTGAATCATGTCACTGACAGGCTTTCCCACAGGTCTGGCCAGCTCACAGCCAAACTGAGCACTGAGGCTCTTATAGAACAGTCTGTGCCTTGGATCTACACATCATCACATTCCAGCGGGGGTCCTTCTCACCCGCAGCGCTGCTGCCTGCCATGCACCCCAGCACTGAGCTGATGGCCCGGACCAGGGGATCTTCTCATTTGCCTGGAGCCTGGCAGAGTTATGAGAAGTCATATGGGTCTAAGTTTATAAATGCAGCCTTGTTCAGTGGGTGAGTTCACCACCAAGCAAATCAGCCACGGGCTTCCAGGCATGGAGGACAGGGAGAGGGGAACAGGGAAATCGGCATGCGTTAAGCCCCTCCCTGTGACAGGAACCATGTACGAGTATATGCTATTTACCCTCAAAACAACTCTGAGAGATGGAAATTATTATATGCATTGTCCAGATGAGGAAAATGAGGGTTAGAGAAACAGTGACTCATCTAGAAGTCACACCACTGACCAGCAGCCAAGCCAGGGTGCAAACGTGAGTCTAATTCTGAAGTCCATGTTCTTTCCTGTAGACAGGAGTTGACGGACCATGACCCACGGGCCCAATCCACCTGCCACCTGTTTTGAAAATAAAGTTGTGTTGGAGCTCAGCCACACTATTTGCTTACATATTGTCTGTGGCCGCTTTCACTGCAAGAGCAGCATGGAATAGTGGAAACAGAGACCACACAGCCCACAGAGCCTAAATTTCGGTCTGTTCCTTTACAGAGAACATTTGCAGACCCTGCTCTTAACAAAAAGTAGAACAAGAAGAGAAATGATCTGTCATCTGTCCCAAAGAGGGGCCCTCAGAATCACCTGCAGGGGATGGCAAGGGCTCTGAGAAATGCAGGTTTTCAGGCCCCCTCATGCCTGCCAGGTTAGACTCTTCCCAGTTGGAGGCCTGAATCTGCATTTTTAATACTCTGTGCATTACCACCAAGTGCTTCTGACAGTCACTGGCGTTTATGAACTACAGCCCAATCCAGGGATTTAATGTCCCCAACAGCCCTCAGCCTAACTGTTGGTTTGCAAACTCTGGAGCTTTCCGGGTGAAATCTAAAACTGGCCCCCACATGTGGACAGCAGGGAAAGATGGAAGAAAGAGGCAGGCCACTCCAGATTGGTAGGTGGCAGGTTTAAATGAGCAAGGGGACTCACGTTCGAGGCTTGTCTTGGGCAGTCACAAGACGAGAAGATCTCCACACCCGCACACCAGAATCTTGAAGTTGACACAGAGGCCTTAATGTGGCTCAGTCACGGACACAGTCCAGACCGTCTCAACAACACCTTACTCTCTCAAGGCTGAGGCTTGAAAACAGCTCCCACTATGGGAACAGCGGGCAGAGCACACAGTCCAAGGACAGGGGAGGATGAGAAGTCTCCAATTGCCCAGGTCCAGCTAGAGAGTCAACCAGCAGTCACGTCTCTTGATGACTTCCTCTAAAACTGATGGGCATTGAGAGATATGTACCCCAGCTCCCTTGTTCCTGGGGCAGTGTAACAATGAGGCATATCTGCACTGGCCCCCAGAATTCCCAGAGTGGTAACTTTCTCAACCGTGCACACCTTCTGTCTCACTTCCCTCTCCCCTACGGTGCTTCCTGGGATCACCTCCTACATATGCTATTTGCCCTTGAACCCTTATCTCAGGGTCTGCTCCTGGGAGGCCCCCTCAAAACACAGACAAGCCAGAGACATTGAGATAATGATAAATATTGGTTAGATTTTAAAATATCATATTTCTAAGTAATAATTATTGCATTCCTACCACGGATCAAGTTCCATGCTAGTCCAAGAAAGGAAACAGAGCAGGAAGGAGAGAGGGCCCGGGGGAAGAACCAAGCTGCAGAAATGAATGAGATATGGTCATTTAGTTGGGGACAGGGGAGCTGGCCCATGACCACAGAGAGAAACAGAGATGGGGAAAGGAGGAAATGAAGGATACATCAAGCCAGCCTTGGGTCTGCAGATTAGGCACCTGGATTTACAGCAGGGGCTGGGCCACTACTGGCCACCATTTCCTGAAGTGGAGATTCACCAAGCCCCCCAAGTCTTAAGGCAAAGTTTATGAAGTACTTTCACAGGCACCATTACTTTTCACTTTCACAACAGCCATATAGGTAAATGGGAATCGTATTGTCATCTTTCATGCCATTTTTCATGTGAGGGGACTGGGGCACAGAGAGGGCCATGTGTGCACATTCAGAACAGACCAGCTCACAGTCCACAATCTGCTGCTCTGTGCGGGGGACTTATCTTAGGGCTGAAGTCAGCCAGCACCCCATTCTGCTAGGAGTTTCCTTGACAAAGCTGAACAGATGATTTCTGCTAAGGGAATACCAAGACACACTCCAGGTCTCAGCCAGCTCAGAAGCCCGGGAGAGGAGAGTCTCAGAAGGAAGGGTTCCTAGGGGCTCAGTTCAAAGCCCAGCTGAGAACGGGAACTGAGTCCCTACCTCAGGAAGTGGGACTTCCTAACCCATCTCCTAACCTCACCTGCCAAATTCCCTGTTTCCATCCCCCACTCTACCCACCCCTCACCCCCTCTGGCCTGGCCCCTCTACTCCCAGTGGACACTTTTAACCCCAGAGAGCCAAAGGGATAGCAGATTTCTGGTTGCCATAGCAACAGGACCAGGTTCTCAGGCAGTCAGCTTAGTGTAATGGTCAGTGGCCAAGGCAATTTCAAGTCAGCCTAAAAGGTCAATTTGTCAGTAGTTTCCTCTGCACAGAAGCCCCCAGCATGAAAGAAAGGTGAATCGCCAAATCAAACCACACCACTAAGCCAGGACCAGTTCTCCTGAGTTTCCCCACTCAATCCTAAGAGACCAACGCAGGTAAACTGTTCATTGTCTAATACTCAGTCCATGATCTCTGAATATCTCATGGGTGGCATCCGAGGGTGCATGAAGCTTCCAGCATTAGTCAGCACATGTTCACCCACACTAAACAGGGGCTGGTGCTCTCCAATTCCTCTCTCTTGGCCCTGCCCTGGGCTCAAGGGGGTGAGGACATAAGGGAGACACAGACACCAGCCAGGTAGGCCTGCATGGCGGCTGGTCGTTGGGAAACACTGGTGGCTGTGGTCAATGCCCAGTCGGGGGGAGTACTGACAATCTCCCTGGACCTGTCAGAGGCAGTTCTCACAGGCAATTGTGGTCTGTGTGACAAGAGGGCCCTGTCTGAGCCCTCTCACATTTCCTCCGAGGCCTGCCGTACGATGAGCCAGCCCTGGGTAGGGACAATGTGGGCCTCCTCGTTGCCTGACACTCAGAAGGCCCTTCATCTCTGGTGCTGGCCTGCCGGCCGTGGAGACACTGGCACTCCCCTACAACTGAAGCCTGTGATGCCCACGGGTGTGATGTTCCGAAAAGGGGGTGGCCTGGTGCAGTTCTGTGCCCACGTACAGTGAGTTGGGGTCTGGCTTTAAGCATAACTCCTAACCCAGTGTATTTGGATAGCAGATTAAAATGCTTGCTGTGTGGATGACACATTCCAGGATCCTATTAGAATAAGTGGACCAAAAACTGGAGTGAGAATAGCAGCTGCTACCATTTAAGTGAGTGCTTAGCATGCCAAGCACTGCCTTGAGCATTTTACACACATTATGTTCTCTTGTCCTCACCACAACCGTATGAAGTAGGACCATGTTTTACAGGTAAGATAGCAAAGTTCAGAAAAGTGAAATGACTCGGCCAGGGTCACACAGCCAGTCAGCAGTGCTGCTGAAATTTGAACTCAGAGCTCTGTGACACTGTTCCATACCTCCTAAACCTGGAACACAAAATAAAAAAGCAATTCCAAGGGCAACAGTCCATGGACAGCCACACAACACAGGGGACTCAGAGGATATCTCTCCTGCTGAAGGAGACAGTGACAGGAAAAGGTTGCACGTCTGCAGTGAACAGTGACAGGGACCGTCCTAAAACTGCAGCTTCTCTAATTAGAATAAGGCTACGGACAAGAAGTTCAGGATGGGGAGAGAGAGAGTATGCTGAATTTTACCTGTCAAACTTAATCTATACATATACCTCTGATGGTTTACACCTTTGGGAGCTTCCCGGGGTAGATCTCCACACTCATCTGGCAGAACTATAAATGTTTATATAGAGGCCTTAATGGGGTTCAGTCATATACATTGTTCAGATGGTCTCAGCTACACCTTACTCTCTCAAGGCTGCATCCCTGAAGCAGCTCTGGCTATAGGAATGGTGAACAGAGCATACATTCCAAGGACAGGAAAGCAGGGAGGAGCCTCCATTGCCTGGGTCCATCACTCAGGTCAACCAGCAGTCACATCCTCTCTATGACCTCCTCCTATACCACAGAACTCTTCACCTGCCCATGACTGTTATGTCAGTAAAAAGTAAATACCTAGCAGTACCAGAAATGGGGCCCAAAGTCAGGGTCAGTGCTCGCTTAGCCTGCACAACCACAGAGAAACCGGGGTCTGGGCCCACCAGGCATGTGGACATGTGGGGGCAGGCAGAGAGGAGCTTGCCCAGCAAGGCCACCATGAAATGGGGAAGATCAGTCCCCAGTGCAAAACCAAGAGGCTCACAAGTGTGCAGGGGTCAAGGCAAAGGAGCCGGTCTGCACAATCAGGAGGTTGGTTACATACAGAAGAACTGAGAAAGGAAGTACTAGATGAAGCACAATGAGAGCGGCTTTCTCACTGTCGGAGAGGGAGATAAAGCATGGAAAAGGAGGGAGGCTAGCAATGAGGTTGAAACTGGAGACATCAGTATGAATTTTTAATATACACAAAAACAGAGAAATCAAAGACAGAGGCAAATGACAGGGACCAATCACAGAAACCAAAGGACAGAGGCAAGAGGACTTACACATGAGGCTTATCTTCAGTGGCTGCAAGACTAGTAGATAGATCTCCACACCCACCTGGCAGAACCTTAAAAGTTTATATACACCAATGAATGTATAACCAGAATTTAATCATGAAGAAACAGCAGATAAATGAGAAAATCTGAGAAACATTCCAGAAGTATCTGGCCTGTACTCATCAAAAATGTCAAAGGCATGGAAGAATGGAAAAACTGAGGGACTATTCCAGATTGACGAGGACTAGA
The DNA here is from genome assembly GCF_014108235.1 of Myotis myotis. Classification (NCBI taxonomy): domain Eukaryota; kingdom Metazoa; phylum Chordata; class Mammalia; order Chiroptera; family Vespertilionidae; genus Myotis; species Myotis myotis. The sequence continues at coordinate 22,744,240 of NW_023416401.1, read as the reverse complement.
GCGATACGACAACTAAATGTAATGCAGGATCCTGGATAAATCCTGGGCCCGAAAAATAAGGGTGCTTATAAAGAATGTTTATTGAGATGGCAAGATCTGAATGGTCTGTGATTGAATGGTATTACTGTACCAACCTTAAATGTCTTTACTTTTGAAGTCATACTGAGGTTATGTAAAAGAGTCCTTGTTTGGGGAAAATACACACTGACCTATATAGAGTTAATTAACCATGCTGCAGCTTACTCTCAAATGGTTCAGAAAAAGGTGGGAGGGAGGAAGGGGGGGGGGAGGGAGGGAGGAAGGGGGGAAGGGAGGGAGGTGTAAGGAAGGGAGAGTGGGAGAGAGAAAGAATAATAAGGCAAATATTATTTTTAAATGTTAACAACTGGAGAATCTGAGTTAAAAACATGAGGAATCCTTTGTTCAATTCCTACGACTTTTCTATAAATTTAAAATTATATATAATATTTTTAAAATACATTCTATTATGATTCACTGCATATTTGATTATATTTGTTACTGCAGACTAGCATACCCTAATGTAGTAAGTAACTATTTTTTGCCAAGTAAGAGTTAGAATGTATCATAAACATAACAACTATTTATCGTGAGCCCTAAGTGTGCCAGGCACTATGCTAGGGACATAAGACTGAAGAAGACAGGTTTGATCCCCGGCCTCAAGGAGCTTCCAGTGAGATATGGTAGATATTAAATAAATTACATAATTTTTCATTACAATTATGATAAGTGCAAGGGGGAAGGCTTTTTAAAAGGGTATACTCACCTCATCTGAGAAAAGAACTAGGAAGGGTTTCTCCAGAAAAATGGTATTTAAGTTAAAGTTATCCCAGGTAAAAGACATGGATTGCAATCGAAATGGAAGTGCTTAAGTGTTCAATATCCTATCATGATATTTTCAAGGTCCTGACCTCCCCTTAATAAGCTATTATCTTCTTGTGAAAATGTTGGGAAATTGTCAATGTGTATATGAGTTCACCCAAGGATTGCTATTGATTTTTTACTAATTTTAAATTCCCCGATTCTATCCTTGCTGAATTATAACATTATTTATACTGCAACCAGAGAAATCTTGATAAGACTATATTGCTCTCTGCTTAAAACCCTCCAATGACTTCCCATCTGTATCCGTTCTCTGGATAGTAAACAACCACTGGTGGCATAAAACCATAAATGTGTGGGCTTCTGCTGACTGGGCTGGGCTCAGCTGCTCTGGGGGTCAGGTGCACAGTGTTTGTTGTGCCAGGGGGTCAGGTGCACAGTGTTTGTTCTAGGAAGGCCTCAGTTGGAATAACTGGATTACCTCAGCCCTTTTTCACAGTTGTCATACTCCAGCAGGCTAGCCTAGGAAAATTCCCACATCAAAGACAGAGGAGCAGGAGTGAGTAAGCCCAATCATGCAAGGGTTTCTTGAGCTCCCATTTGAATCCTATTTGCTAACATAACATTGCTCAAAACAAGTAACATGGCCAAGCCCAGAATCAGATAGAAGGGAAGTGCTACGTTACATGGCAAAGATCATGTCTATAAGGATAGAGGTCATTAATACAACCAACCAACCACAATATCCCACATAGAATAAAATTCAAATGCCTCACCATGGCTTACATGATCTGGTCTTGTTGACTTCTGAATGTCATCTCACTTTATAGATTGGTAATCTTCAGGGCTTAGCATGGAGCCTAGAACATAATAAGTGCTCAATAAATATTTTTTTCACTAAATGAATGTCACATTGTCTTCTTCCTTTAGTATTGCTGAATAATTGGGAGTTAATTTGTCTCTTAAAAAAATGAACATGGTTGCTCTTTTTTTTTACTTGTTTTTTGTTTCAGTGTATATTATAGATGCTTCTATACCTCCCCCATGAAGTCTGGAAACTTAAAAAAAATGTTTAAGCCTTTGCAGTAACAAAAATCATTAGGAATTAGGTTTATTTTAAGATACTAATTTGACATCTGCCTCATAAAGTTCCTGGAAAGGAAACAGCAAGGTGGTGCCTCCTTGAAATACTCAGGATTAGAGAAGAAAGAGGACTGCAGAAAAACAGATAAAAAAAGAAATTCGATTTCCCCAAACCATGGTTGTTGTAATGCCTCTAACAATATGATTTAGGAGCTAATTTTTTGAGGGGGGATGTTCGGGGCCTGTAGTATGAGTTTGGGGAATCTTGCACAATTGGGTAGATTGGTGAAATCCTGTACTCCAATTTTTTTCCTAGGGGCATGTTAAAGAGTTCCTACGGTTTTGAAAAGGCCAGACTGTTACTTCCACATCTATGTTTATTAACTCTCTATCTCCAGCATCTAGCTCAGTGGGCAGGAAATAAATCTCTGTGGAGTGAATGCCTCATCCAGGTAAAATGAATTAGGATAATGAGAATGGAGAGAATGTGAAAAATGACAGAAGGGCAATGCCCCAACTTGGTGGGTAATGAAGAAGTCAAAGAGAACCTCTGGGAGCCCAGGAGCCAAATTGGTAGAGTTCATGAGTCCGGCATGGCACAGCCAATTCTCATCAGCAATCTGGCCATAATTCCCAGATTCTCTTACCAACTATATCACACCAGCTTCACTTCCAGTGGCCACATCTGCATCTTTGTCAGAGACCTTCCTTCAGGCTTTACCACTGTACCTATATTCACCTGGCGCCTGAAAGAGAATATCCCCCATGTATGGGGGTATAACCATCCCAGCTCCCTCACTCTTTGGGATAAATCTGAGGTGTATGTTTTGGGGTCTCTCAAAGTTTCCATCCATGGGACTAACCTCCAGTTGCCCAACGTGGTACTTAGATTAATAATTCATTCTTTATTTGCCACCTTTCTTTCCTTAAATTACCTCCTTCCTCATCTACTCATATTCCTTGCATCTCCCAATAAAATGCTTGCACTTGAATCCTTGACTCAGAGTCTACTCTGGGGGACCCCATACTAAGACAGATGTGTTGTAAGCAAAGCTACCTAAGATAAGAACTTTGCTTCAGCAAGAACATTTTGCAACCCACTGGAGGGGAACCCTTCTACCCTCTCGCTGACATAACAGTGCCTCCCTTATCCATTCAACATGGGCCTCAGCTCTGAAGATTCCAAAGTGCCCCAGATGTGCAGCTTCACTGTTTATTTCACAGGATGCAGAATCCATTTTTGTTTTAGCTTCTTTCCAGACAGTTGGTTTGTTTTAATGGACTGCTCTTTGCCTGTGCATAATTCTTCTCTAAATTAAATTCTCTTCTCAGCTCCACATAATACACACTGGGCTATCAGCTCATTACTTTTACATCCTCCCTTGTTCTGTTTATGCAAAGGTTTAATTAACTATGAATTGCTGTATAGGCAACAGAAAAAACCCACCCCCAGGTAGTTGTGGGGATCAACACTGGAGGAAAGAGAAGGAATAGAGCACTTGGGGAAGGGCCAGAAGGTGAGGTGAGAGCACGAATTTCAATCCTCTCATTACTACTTTCAGCGATTCATTTATTCACTAAATATTTATTAAGTTGCTGCTGTGTGCTTGGCATTGTTCTAGGTGTGGGAATGGTGAAGCAGAGAGACATGAACCCTGCCCTCACAGAGTTTACAATCTACCAGGGGAGATTGACAAATAGTGTCTTAGCTATCTCTTGCTGCATACCTAATTACCCAATACTGGCTTCAAACAATAATAAACATTATCTCTCATATTTTCAACTCCAAAACCTCAAATGGGATGGCAAGTGGATCAGGAACCTGGGAGTGGCTTGGATGGGCAGTTATGCCTAAAGGTCTCTTGTAAGACTGCAGGTAGAGTCATCCAGACTGTAGTCACCTGAAGGCTTGATCCATTAGCTCACTTCCAAGGTGGCTCATTCACATGGCTGGCTAGTAGGTGCTCACATTAGTAGGAGGCTCCAGTTACTCTTTATGTGGACCTCTCTATGGGGTGCTGGGGTGTCCTGTGGCCATGTAGCTGGCTTCCCCAAACAGGGCAGAGCTGTCATGCATCATCATTTCTGCTACACTCAGACAAGCATGATTCAAAATTGGAAGAGACTATACAACGACCTGAACACTGGAAGGTGAGGGTCATTGGGTGCCATCTTGGAGGCTAACACAATAAGTAAACAAATAAAGAAGGCAATAATTATGCACTGTGGCCAGTGATGTTAAGAAAATAGAGTAAATGTTGACAGCGATTGGCAGACAGGGGACAGCCAGTTACACAGTGAAGGTGATCACGGAAGGCCTCTTTCTAGTTGTGTAAACCAACCCAAGTTACCTACCCTGTTCTAACCTTCATCTATAAAAGGGATAACAATCATCCTTAGCTCACAGGATTGTGTGGGCTCCAATGGGATCAGAAGTATAAAAGTTCAATTGTTATTCTGTTTTCTGCATTCAACTGGCTACATCTGTTTGCTTCCAAAGGACCAATAACCTTAATGGAGATAGGTGGGTGGCCTCCGTGATGCCAGCTTCTGAAGGGAAGTCCAAAAAACATTTGGGCAAAGACTAGAGCTACCAGGACCCAGCTGAGCTACACAAGCCAGCAAAAGAGGAAAGTGATTGCTCTCCAGCTTCCAGCTAAGAAAACACATTTGGCTGAAAAATTCTGTCAAGCTCTGTGTCCTAGATGACGCATAGATGTTGGCAGGCTTGACCCATCCCTCAGGAGAAGGACAGCTCCCTCACAAAATTTCAGCCTAGTTGGTGCTGGACAGAGTATAAGAATTCTCAAATTCACAATTCTGGGTGTGAAAGAGAGGCACTGCTGGATTTTGACATTTTTCCACCCTGAATCCTTTGACAGGATATGAGAGGCGGGATCCATGCCTACAGCTCCCTCTGCCTTATTTTGACAAGTGCTGTACATCTCTGAGCTTCTCACTCCTCATCAGCAAAGGGAAGCAGTTTGCCCATCAGCAAAGATAAAAAAATATTAACTACAGTGCTCAAGGAGGTACAAGAAACGGGCTATGTTCTATGGGACTGAAGAGAATAAAACTGGTTCGACCCCGCTGGGGGCAAATGGACAATCATGGCAATAATTTATAAGCCTTTTTCAAAATAATATCTTCTGAAGGACCAATCCCACACAAGGAATTTGTCCTGATAAAATAGTTAAGAATGTGTATCAAGTCATATGTATTTACATAGAAATATTTCCATAATGCATTGTTAAATAAATTTGCAAGATAATATATATAATATAATCCTATTTTGGGGGGAAAAATACAGATATAGCCTTTGGTCAACACAGTGGTGAGAGTTCCTATTTTAAATTTGCATCAGACAATAGAGACTATATTCTTTTTTTTTAGCCCACATAAGAATTTATAAAAACTGATCATGTTTTAGATCATAAAGACAATCTTAATACATTTCAAAGAATTACATCATGTTTATATTATGGAAGAGCAATTGAATTAAATTGGAAACCAACAAAATGCCTACTAAAAAGGAAAACATCATTTGGTGAATTAAAGGACTCTCTTGTGTGACACATGGGAATTAGAGAAATCACAAGGGAAATCCTAAAATATTTAGAACTGAGAAACCATGGGAAGACTATGTATGCATCTTGTAAGGACAGAGCTAAAACAGGACATCAGAAAAGAAGTATAACCTTAATAAATTATCAAAGAAATAAATGTGGCTTACACTAGTAACTGTACCTCAATATTTATTCTCCCTCTTTCCTATAATAACAAAACCTCTGGTTTCTAGGTAGACACATGGCTGCTAAGACAGAAGACCACATTTCGCAGCCTCCCTTTCAGTTAGAATAGCCCAGTGTTGAAGTTTTGCAATGGACTGTGAACAGAAGTAATATGTACAATTGTCTGATCATGTCCTCAAAGTGACTTCTTGACACTTTTCACCTTCCTGCTGACAGAAATATAGATATGGTAGCAGTAGGTTGACTATAGTATAATAAATAATTTGTTTGGTCTCTGTCCCAGGTTCCTGATACAGAGCTTCAAAAACCCTAGGAAATTTCCTGAGCATCTCTATTATGCTAATGAAATGACCAGGATGGAGACTGGTCACCAGAAAGACCAAGTATGTGATTAGAGGGCTAAGACTTTCAACTGCCCAACCTCTGGGCAGTGGAGGAGGGCTTGATATTGAGTTTATCCATGTGGCTGTGATTTCATCAGTTGTGCCTATATAATGAAACACCAATAAAGACTCTGGACACCAAGGCTCAGAGGAGCTACCTGATTGGTGTGCACACTGCTGTGCCGAGTGGATGATGTACCCTGACTCCACAGGCCAACGGCAAGAAAGCTCTGCATCTGGAACCCTCCTAGGTCCCTCCCTGTGTGTATCCTCTATGATAAAACAGTAATTCTAAGTTTAGCACTTTCAGTGAGTTCTGTGGATCATTTTAGCAAATTATCACACCTAAGGGGGGTTGTGGGAACCTTCTGGATTGGTGGCCAATTTTTTAGAAATTCAAGTGGCCTGGGGATCCCACTTGTAGCTGGTGTCTGAAGTGGGGGCAGTCTTGTGAAAGAGTGAGCCCTTAACATGTGGAATCTGATGCTCACTCTGGGTTGTTAGAATCAGAATTGTATTGCAGGACACCCAGTTGGGGTGGAAATAAAATAATGAACAACCAATTTGCCCAGCACTGAGGGGTTTCCCAGACATGAGACTTTTAGAACTAAAACCAGGACAAATCGCCCCAGGTGGCGGTTCTTCTAGAGTCATAAGGACAAGGAAAACACTTTAAGACTGGTGGAGCACAAAACAAAAAGATCCTGAGGATTTCATGGAGCAGAACCTCCTCCTTGTAGGCCGGGACTGCCTACCTCCAGAAATTAGTATGAGAAATAAACATTTATCGTGTGAAAGCCACTGTTTCTGTTAAACACAAAGACACCTAATTTGAGTACCTGGAAGTGGAGTGCTGAATGTAACAAACGTATATTTAGCATTAGAATACTGGCAGGGTCATGGGCAGTGCTGACTCGGATACTGAAGGTTGGAAAGTTAGTAATCTTTGTTATGCAGAGACTAAATATTTAGCAATAGAAATTCTCTGCTTTGGAAGATAAACTGTATGGTCACTGAGGCTAGGGGAATATACATTCAGTGACCCTTGAATAACACTGGGGTTAGTGGCGCCAACCCCTGTAAAGTAAAAAATCTGCATATAACTTTTGATCCCCCAAAACTTAACTACAGTTGTCCCCTCAGTGTCCATGGAGGATTGGTTCCAGGACCCACCCACCTCATCCCCTGGATACCAAAATCCATGGATGCTCAAGTCCCTTATATAAAATGGCATAGAACAATGTATACAGCCGGCCCTCCACAACCACAGATTCCCAACTATGGATCAAAAATACTATTTTTGAGCCATAATTGGTTGAAATCATGGATTCAAAACACGGAGATATGGGGGGCTAACTGTATATTTATTGAAAAAAGATGCAACTAGTTAACTGCCACTAAGTTGAGAGACAAAATAATGAGCAAGGCACACAGGAAAATTTTTAAAGTAACACAAGATTCTTCAGGCTTAAAAATCTATTTCTGAACAAGAGAGCTGGCTATGAATATTTGACCAAACATTGACTTTCCATGGACCAGCAAGAAGTGGGCTCCAAAAGCATTTTTGTCCACAAAAAGAGCCAGATGTGGCCAGGAAGGATAATGGACAAGAAAAAAAAATCCAAAAAGTGATCCATGGAACATAAAGAATGATGGAGAGAAAGAGAGTCAGAGCCTGCTAGATGGGCAATGGGGAGCATTTGCTGTTGTGTGTTTCACCTTCTCTGTCCAAATGAGATTTTTGTTTGTTGGTTTTCCAGCTCCTACTTCAGCATTGCATGTTGGCTTCATGACAGGCATATAACTTATCTTGTAATTTTTAAGTACCATGAGGAAGCGCATTTAGACCTGATGGACAGGACTATGCATTACCCAGAGATCCTATAGACTTTTAGATAGATTCAGTAACTACAAGGAGCTTTAGTGTTCTCTCCTTGGACTGTGGCAGAGACATCTTTGTTCCAGTATCTATCCCTTTTAACCCATAGTATTAGATCCCTTGATTTTTAGCTGGACATGTGGCTTCTCAGAATAAACACCAAATTTGCCAGCCTCTCTAGTGTGGCCATGAGACTGACTTTTGGCCAATGAGATATGAACATGCAACTTCCAGGTCGTATCTTCGAGGGAGGGAATCATTTCTTATTCCCTTCCTCCTTCATTGCTGGTTGGAACATAGAGATAGATTATCTTGCATCAGGTAGATAAGAGCAATGCTCTATAAACAACAGAACAGAAGGATCCTGATTCCCTAAGGCTTTGGCAAAGCATAATTACCATACCAGCCCTGAATTTTTATGTGTGAAAATAAACTTTCATCTTACTTAAGCAACTGTTATTTTCCATCTCTGCTATATACAGCCAACTCTTATAATGATGAATAATATAAGAAATACTGAGAATACATGAATTATGCATTCACTTTTAAAGCTAGAACAAATATGCAAGAAAATAGAAGGAATAAAAATAACATCAGAAATTAATAATAGGAAAAAGTAGAAATTTTTACACCAGTTTTGACAAAGAAGCTGGTTCTATGAAAATACTAATTATGTAGATAAACTTTCTACAAGCTTGATCAAGAAAAAGAGAGATGAGGCACAAATATTAGTCTCATTCAGTCATAATTAAAATACAACAAAAATTTGTTTTTTCATCATAACATTATTATAAACAATTTTAGGTTGACATAAAACATAGATAAAAAGAGAATTTTTCATAAAGTTATAAATTGCCCTAATTGACACAAGGAAAAAACCTGAATATATCAATAGGTATTTTTTTTAGGAGTCTTTGATTTTTAGAGAGAAAGGAAGGGAGAGGGAAAGAGAGAGAGAGAAACATCAATGTAAGAGCAGAACATCGATCAGCAGCCTCCTGCACACCCCCTACCTGAGATCAAGCCCCGGTTGTGGGCATGTGCCTTGACTGGGAATCAAACCAGCAACTCCTAGGTGCCCAACCCACTGAGCAACACTGGCCAGGGCTCAACAACTATTCGTTTAATTGAATCATTTGTCAAAATTCATCTACACCCAAACATATATACCAGACCCAGACAGCTTTCTAATCAAATTTTACCAAACATTTGAAGAACAGAATATTGCAGGGGAGAGAAAAAAAAGGTACCAGCCCATTTTATGAGGCTAGATTACCCTTGATTCTAAAATCAGATGTGGATAACTAATGAGTCAGTTTTACTGTGGCGATAAGCCAACAAATCTCTATGGCTAACAAAAACAAACATGTATTCCTCATGTATATTACATATGGGCTACAGGTCAGCCATGTCCCAGACTGCATCTCTGTTCCATGTGATTCTACATTCAGGGCCCAGGCTGAAGGAACTTCCTCTATGTGGACCAGGCCCATTCCAGGGTGCAGAGGGAGCCAGAGAGGTAGTAAAATAGTTGTAATGCCTCTTTTAAAATCTCTTGGATTTCACGGGAAGGCTGGCTGAGTGGAAATTCTACAACTAGAAGGAAAGAGAAAAGCGCATTGAAACCAGTAGGAGGTGCAGAGGTGTGGAAGTGCGGAGGTAAGGAGGCACACACGAAATGAGCTGGAAACTGGGTACACTGTTGTCTTTTTCAATTGGGAAGGAGATACAAGCTCCCAACTGCTCTGAACTCCAGTTCCGGGCGAGACTCTGGGGACCCAGACTCATACGGGGAGAAACTGGACTGTCTGGCACTGGGCCGAACCTGAGGGCAGCTTTCTCACAGAGGTGCTTGCAGCAACCATTGTTCCTGCATGGGGCCATGGGACACAGAGACCCCAGGACCTCTCTGAGGCAGAGCAGACTGGCAGCCATTGCAGTTTGCTCTGCCCTGATGATTCCCTGAGATCCCGCCCCACCCAATTTACAAACCTACCCAAGCTGTGAGCAGAGGCTTTTGCATATGAATGGCTTGTTCTTTTGCAATCTAAAACCTAACAAACTACAGCTGAGTCAAAGAGCACTAAAGCTTCCAAAAGAAGGCCTAGACAGCAGCCTGCATTGTTTCACAGCTGGGCCTCATCTGGGCACTTCCAAACCCCAAACAAAGAGGAGGAATCTGCAGATCTCTCTGTAGCTCCTGCTGGGTAGCCTCAGGTAGTGGCTAACTTCGCAACTCCTTGGAGATCCAAGAGCCAGCATACCCAGTGGTCAGAGTGAGACCATACCAGAGTACAACTCTTCACATCCATAAGCGACACACTCAAGGGGCAGACTCAGTGAGCACCAAAGCCCCACTGAAGCAAGTCCTGCTCCATAAGGGTGTCTCCAGCACAGCAGTTCTCCCATTGTAGACACAGCTGGTCCTCACAGCCAACTGGCCTGGTGGTCAATTCCTCCCAGTGATACCAACAGCAATCAAGGCTTAACTACAACAAGACTGTGCACACAGCCCACAAAGGGGTGCACCAAGAGTGTCAACCTCAGGTGACCGGGGAGGCTGAGCCACTGGGCCCTATAGGACACCTAGCACACAAAGCCACTATATCAACACAGGGAAGAAGCCAAAATGCAGAGACAAAGAAACATGTCACAAACGAAAGAAATGGAGGGAAGTAAACTACTGGATATAGAGTTCAAAACCACAGTTATAAGGTTTTTCAAGAATTTTCTAGAAACCTTCAAGAAATTTAGTGAGACCCTCGAGGATATGAAAAAGGACCAATCAGAAATTAAGTATACACTGACTGAAATAAAGAATAATATACAGAGATCCAACAGCAGACTAGAGGATCCCAAGAATCAAGTCAAAGATTTAAAATACGAAGAAGCAAACAACACCCAACCGGAAAAGAAAAAAGAAAAAAGAATCCAAAAATATGAAGATAGTGTAAGGAGCCTCTGGGACAACTTCAAGCATACCAACATCCAAATTATGGGGGTGCCAGAAGAACAGAGAGAGCAAGATATCAAAAACCAGTTGAAGAAATAATGACAGAAAACTTCCCCTACCTGGTGAAAGAAGTAGACTTACAAGTCCAGGAAGTGCAGAGAACCCCAAACAAGAGGAATCCAAAGAGGACCACACCAAGACACATCATAATTAAAATGCCAAGGGGCCGAAACCGGTTTGGCTCAGTGGATAGAGCGTCGGCTTGCGGACTGAAAGGTCCCAGGTTCGATTCCAGTCAAGGGCATGTACCTGGGTTGTGGGCACATCCCCAGTAGGAGATGTGTAGGAGGCAGCTGATCGATGTTTCTCTCTCATCGATGTTTCTAACTCTCTATCTCTCTCCCTTCCTCTCTGTAAAAAATCAATAAAATATATTTAAAAAAAAAAATGCCAAGGGCAAAAGACAAAGAGAGAATCTTAAAAGCAGCAAGAGAAAAGCAGTCAGTTACCTATAAGGGAGTACCCATATGACTGTCAGTTGATTTCTCAACAGAAACCATGCAGGCCAGAAGGGAGTGGCAAGAAATATTCAAAGTGATGAATAGCAAGAACCTACAACCAAGAATACTCTACCCAGCAAAGCTATCATTTAGAATTCAAGGTCAGATAAAGAGCTTCACAGATAAGAAAAAGCTAAAGGAGTTCATCACCACCAAACCAGTATTATATGAAATGCTGAAGGGTATTCTTTAAGAAGGGGAAGAAGAAGAAAAAGGTACAGATAAAAATTATGAACAACAAAGTGACAACAAATACATATCTATCAACAAGTGAATCTAAAAATCAAGTGAATAAAAAATCTGATGAACAGAATAAACTGGTGAATATAATAGAATCAGGGGCATAGAAAGGGAGTGGACTGACAATTCTTGGGGGGGAGGGGGTGTGGGGGGTGAGGGAAGAGACTGGATAAAAATCGTACACCTATGGACGAGGACGGGGTGGGGGTAAGGGGCATGGGGTGGGGTTGGAACCAGGTGGAAGGGAGCTATGGGGGGGAGAAAGAGGAACAACTATAATAATGTGAACAATAAAGATTTATTAATAAAATAAATAAAATCTCTTGGTTTTAGCTTGGACTGATACAGAGTCACTCCTATACACATTGGTCTAGGCATGTCATGTGATCAAACTTGACAAAGGGCATGGAACCTCCAGCTACAGGGATGCAACACATGTCATATTGACAACATACAAATATCTTATAGGCAAGGTAAAATAATTGTTAACAAGGCCAATTCACTTATAAATATTAATATGAATATCCTAAAAAATAGCCAACTAAATCCAAATTTTTAAATTATAAAATATGGTCAAATAGATTTTACTCCATGAATTTATACAAGGATGGTTAGAAGTCAAGCAAATTTGGCAATGTGATGCACCACATTGGCATAGTAAAAGATAAGAACATTATCTCAATAGTTATAGAAAAAGGTATTCCAATAAAACTCAAAGTCATTCCTACAATTTTAGCATGAGAAATGGGTTTTTTAACCTAAAAATGTATCTATAATAATAATAACTATAATAAACATAGTACTTCTGGCTAAATCTCAAATGTCCATTGAAATTGAAAACACACAAGCACCTATTATTTCCCCCTTCTGTTCCTCTGAAGGTCTTAGTCAATCCAACAGGCAAAGAAAAAGAAGAAATACAAGAACTGGCACAAGGCTTGGAAAAGTAAAAAGCCAAATTGTCACTAGGTTGCCTACAATTATATTGCTATCCTGAAAATCCCAGAGAATCTAAAAACTACTAGAACTAATGAAATATTTTGGTTCAATTGCTTACTTTAAGTTCAAATTTTTCAAATAAAAATAGTTATTTTATATACTAAATATAGCCAATTAGAAAATACATAGAGAACTTTTTAAATATGGTATTCAGCCTGGCTACGTTGTTCAGTGATTAAGCATGCACCTATGAACCAGGAGGTCACGGTTCGATTCTCAGTCAGGGCACATGCCCAAATTGTCAGCTCGATCCCTAACGTGGGGTGTGCAGGAGGCAGGCAATCAATGCTTCTCTCTCATCATTGATGTTTCTCTCTCTTTCTCCTTTTCCTTTCCTCTCTGAAATCAATAAAAAATATACTTTAAAAATAAAAATTAAATTATAATTTAAAAAGCAGTATTCACATTAGTCAAAAATAGTAAGTAAATGGGAACAAATCTAACTCCAAAGAGTGTGAGATTTATGAAGAAAATTACAAAGCATATTATATAACTTTTTGAAGGCCTGAACAAAGGGCAAGTTACATTATGTATAGGAAAGAAGACATAAGGATGCCAACTCTCCACAAATTAATTTATAAATTCCATATAATTCTAATCAAAATCCAAATGGAGCTTTTCATGGAACTTGTGCTAATTCCAAAATTCACATGTGAGTGAAAATCCAAGTATAGCCAAGGCAATTCTGAAAAATAACAAGGGACGGGGTAGGATTACCTTAAAAGAAAGGAAAGATAGGATTAAACTACAATAATGGGCAGAAAGGCATTGGTGAAGGACTAAAACCATAGCCTGTGGGGCGGAATAGAGCACAAAAGCAAATCTACCTGTATAAGTGAATGAACTATATGAAAGCATTATGTATCTCTATAGTCATTCCATAGCTTGGCAATTTGACTTCTGTATAAAATAAAATTACACCTTTGCTTTATGGCACATATAATTTTTTTAAATTGCAGATGGATTAGAGGCCTAAATGTGAAAATAATTTTAGAAGAAAATATACACTTCCTTTGTAGACTCAAGTTTGGGAAATTTTTCTTAAGCAAGAGAGAAAAGCACAAGACATAAAGGAAAGAGTGACAAATTAAAGCCTTCTCTATAAAAAAGGGGGTACTGTAAAGAAAGTGAAAAGACTGGACAAAGTGGGTACAACTGTTTATAATGCATGTAGACAATCAAGAATTAAATCCCCAAGCATGTAAAGAACACCTACAAGACAATAAGAAAATACAGAGTCTTCAAATTTGATCCCCAAGTCAAAAGTTACAATAATAGCAGGTGTCCAAAATTGCAGGTGCTAATTTTTGACCAAGCTATTTCTTACTCTGGCACCTTTATACTCCAACACAATGAAGCTCAATTTGCTGGGAGCTGACAAATGCCCACATCAATCAGAAGTGGACAAAGGTTTGCGATAAGATTCAAAATGGGGTAATTTGGCATTGCTGGAGGACAGACAGGGTGAGATAGAACAAGCAGATATGGGAAAGGAAAAAGCAGTGAGGAAGGCATGGTTAAAATAAATATACAAACAAACAAGTAAACAGTAGACTCCAGGGAAAGATGAGAGAGTGGGCTTATTGACAGAGGCACATGAGGATCAGTAAGGTCGTGAAGGACATCTCTGCCCAAAGCCAGGGGAAACTGGCTTAGCAGCAGTGTAGTAAGGAGAAATTCCAGAGTCCAAGTCAACAGTGAAGTCAACATGAACCAAAAGTGGGGTGTCACTATCAGACAGGCTAAAACCACCCTGAGCCACATCGTTAGGAGAAGCATATCCATAGGAAAGCAAGTTAGAACTATTCTCTCTCCTCACTAATCAGGCTCCACTTGGAAATAGTGCTCCCTTCCAGACCTCTCACTATGGGGAGGGCACCTAGGAAAATTGACTTTCCCATCAACAAAAGGTTGAAAGGCATTCCCATTGAGTGACTATGCATTGTAAACCTACTGTTTGTTTATCAAACAATCATGATCAAGACATGCATAGTCTCAGGCTCTACAGGTTAGGGTGTGGTAGAAGGAGGTAAATGGGGAGAAAGTTAAAAAACACTTCACTGGAATGTGTGCCTTTTATGATAGAGGAATTTATAAGGTGCTGTGAGAGCAAGGAGAGGCTTTGTATCAGTCAGCTTAGAGTAAGTTTTGCTGTAGTAACAAACAGTCCCTAGATTCCACTTGTTTATAACCACAAATGTTTAGTTCTTGCTCTTATTGATGTGCATTATGGGTCAGCTGTGGCTCTGCTCCACTTGATCTTTATTCTAGGACCCAGAATGGAGGACCAGTCTCTATGCCAATCTCATGTCAGAGTGAAAAGCACAATGGCTGAACCATGCAATGGTTCTTAAAGCTTCTGATCGGAAGTGACACACATTGTTTCTATCACGTTTCATTGGACAAAGCAGGTCACACGGTCAGCTCTTGTAGCAACTGGGTGGAAAGTAAAATCCACTTGTAAGGATGGGTCCAATGGGGAAAAGCTCAGAAAACGAAGAGGCAACAAATATTTTGGAAAAGAAATGAAATCTTTCAGTATATATATATATTCTTATATATAGTATAAGAAAAAATAAATGCATATGTTCAGCAAAAGACACAAATGTTCATGGCAGCAATACACATAACAGGCAAAAAATTGAAAACAGCTGAAATGCCCATCAAGCGTAGAATGGATCAAAAACTTATGGGATCGCCATAAAATGGGTCATACAACGGAATAACACATGGGAAAGAAAAACAGTGAGCTACTGCCACATGCAACAACACAGTTGAGTGCAAGGAGCCAAATACAAAATGTGAATTCAGCATGATTCCGTACGTAAGAAGTTTAAAGAAGGCAATACTAACCTATGGTGACAGCAGTTACTTCTGAGAAGGATCTAGTAAAGGAAATATGAGGGAGCCTTTGGGGTGTGGGAGATGATTTATATCTTTGAGTGGCTGTATACTAAAATGGGTCTACTTAAGTGTATATAAGTTATCTTAATTTAGAAGGAAAAATCTGTATCACAGACCCCTGAGCTGGAGAGGTGGGTCCTCTCAGTGGTGGTTTGCCAGAGGAAGGTATTTGTGAACTACAGCCTGAAAGGTGAGCAGTTCTCCAGGAGGATCAGAGGTATACACTGCAGAATAAGGGACACATCTACGTGAACACTGGGACCAGAGGTGTCATGGCACAACCAAGAGTTAAAGCACTTTCTGAAAGGAACGTCCTCTGCCAAAGGAAGTGCTGGGAGCTGTGATTAGACCAGACGCTGCAAATCTTAAGGGGCATATTATGTGAAGATGATGGGGAAACCACTGGACGGTCTCAAAAAGGGGGAAGGCATTTTAGAAACATGGCATTTAGAAGCAATTCTTCATTTTAGAAGAACTGTTCTTCCTACAGTAAAAATGAAGTTGAAAAGGCAAAACGGAAGCTGGGAAGCCAGGGAGCAGGCTGCTGCATTTGTCTAAAGCAGAGAAGAAAGAGGTCCAAAATAGAGTAACTTGTAGTAATGACCACATGCCTTTTTGTCTCTTTTTCTATGCTAATTAATTATGGAGATGAAGAGAAGGAACCAGATTCAAGAGATATTTAGGAGGAAGGATTGATAGGGCTGCAAGATGTTATGTGAGGAACAGCTAAACAAACCAGGGTCTATTCATTCTGCAGGGGAATATGCGAAGCCAACCCAGAAGCAGAAATGATTGGGTAAAGCCAGTCGCTTTACCCAATCAGCAAAGTTACAAAGAAGTGCTATCTCCCATTTGTGCTCCCCAGTCAGGGTACAGACCTCGCCAGAAGAGCACCAGGAAGTGCCACGCTGATACTGGATGATTACCTTGCAAGGATTCCGTGAAGAGGATCCAAGTAAAGGTTGGACCAGCTGGCCTCCAAGGACCTACAATGCTAACAGGCCTATGAACAACAGGCAGTTCATTTGTCTCCTCTAAGACTAGCTCTTACAACACTTTAGGTCTGGTCCCTGACTATATCTGCCACAACTTACACACGATGATCTGGGCTCTCTGCCCAAAATATGTCCATCACCCCGCCTGTCTTACTCCCTATATTTCCATGAACTTGTCAGGGTATATTTTAATTATCTTTTCTGTGTTCATCAACTCCTGTGAGACTGTGATATAATACAACATATCAGGGATCATGTCTGACTCATTTTTACTTCCAAGAACCTATCACATGGCCAGGTGCTATTGAGTGGATGAGCAGACTTAACTTGTTTTTAATGTTGCATAGCATTCCATTTTATGAATGTACCAGTGTGAAGCTGTACACCCCCGCAATTCTGAAATCCGGTAGACCAAGGAGATGTAGCACAGAGTTATCAGAAGAGCCCCTTCATTTATTTTATTATTTTTTTTGTGAGAGATATCTATCAAAAACACCATAATTTGCCTTTTGAATGATTCCTAGAAGTGAATACAAATTTATGAACATAAACTCAGAAGTTTCTTCTTTAAAAAAATGTGAAGCAGGACTGAGCTCTTGGTAAGTAATGTAGGTTTTTAGAATTCAACATCTCAGTGGGAAATGCAGGTCTCAGTTCCTCTGACTGACAGCTCCTAATGACAGTAATAAACCAAGGTGCCCCCATAGGCCAAACAGATGTTTTGAGTTGACAAAGGGGACCAAACACTGCCCTAGTAGTTATCGCTCTGTTTTCTAACTGCTGAACCCTGTTTCAAGGCCTCAGCTATAATATGCATGTGCGTTATCATCAAATAAATGAATGTACAGACGGCAGGAACATGTAGCCCAATAAAATCAGAAAGAGGATATTCTCAATGTGCAGATGAAGGCAGATAGGAGTTCTGACTGCTTCACTAAAATACTTCAAAGCAAATTCAGAATGAACTGGAGTGGAGGGAGATGGTGAACAAAATAAGAGAGGGATGTAGCAATTAAAGTTAATTACTCTTGTTACCATGGTAGCAACCCAGAACCAGGAGAATTAAACACATTCAAGGTGAATCCCAAATAGGGCTATGTGCTTTCCTTCACCAAGTACCTGAGAGCAGGCAATTATTTAACAGAATTAAACTCCATTGTTAACCCACTTTACCCCAAAGACAATCTTCCTCTTCGATCAGTTCCAGACTGTAACAGAACAAGTGTTATCTGAATCCTAAGATCTCATACCCATATTTGCACTGGCCATTCTTCCAGGATGGCCAATCAGGTGGATGTTGCTTGGGGCCCCCAGAAGCTGGCCTTGAGGTAAGGATTCAAGTGCAAGTAGTTTATTCAGAGAGGGAGGTGGGAGGAAATCAGGCTGTCATCCTCACCCCCCAACACACACACACACACACACACACACACACACCTTGACAGTCCTCCTCCCTGAGACTCCCCAAGGAGGAGGAGGAGTTTCTCACAGAAGGTCCAATGTCACCTTAGATTCCTATCTGACCCACTCCAATGACTTCAATCTAGGTGGCTGACCTGGACATCCCTCAGGTCACGTATGCCCTGCTGCTGACACTACTCTGGACTTTTTTATATTTGGGGGTTTGTGTGTGCACCTCATTCTCCCACTTCCTTTCTTCTCTCCTCTAGTAGAGGGATCTCACAGAGGAGTTGGCTGAACTCCTAAGGTCTAGCAATATTATGAGTATTTTTTTTACCCATCTCTTCTAGAAAACATACATGCTCAGAAAATGATTGAATGAGGAAAGGGGACAATTTACATTGTACCTGGAACACCCTACTCCCCAGGCCTGTGGCAGAAACTAACAAGTTGGCTACATGCTTTCTTTTCCTGTGATGAATTCTCTCCTAGGCATCCAGATGCTCTTACCTAAGCCCTTCGCTTCTTTTGAGCCTGCCTAAGGATCATCAGACATGTTTAACCCCAAATGTGAACCATGTTCAATTTCTTTTGTGGGAGACTCCTAACATCCATGAAATCAATGTAAGTGAACACAAAGAAGTGAGGGGGAAGAATGGTCTCATT
The DNA here is from genome assembly GCF_014108235.1 of Myotis myotis. Classification (NCBI taxonomy): domain Eukaryota; kingdom Metazoa; phylum Chordata; class Mammalia; order Chiroptera; family Vespertilionidae; genus Myotis; species Myotis myotis. The sequence continues at coordinate 22,725,588 of NW_023416401.1, read as the reverse complement.
TACCTATTTCTGTAAGCCAAGTATGTGTCAGACTCAGCTCTGACCCAGCTGGGACCACAGTCACCCAAAACGTATGAATCACGTGAGGCTGTTTTTCTATAAATTGTTATTCATCAAACAGAGCATTTTTCTCCAGAGTTCTTCTGACCTCCATTTCCCACTCCAGCTTCCTTTTCGTCTTGGGAAAATGAGGGTCTTTCCTCTCTGGGCTTCAAGTCCAGCTCCTGGTCAGATGAATAGTTAGCTCTGGCTTGGGCTTGAGCCATGAACATGAGCAATGCCTATAGCTTACTACCTGGAAGAACTCATCCTAGGCAAGCACAAGTCCCCAGGCTTCCCTGAGTACACTGGGCAACAAGAGGAAATTTAAGTAACTCATCTCCACTTCTAAGACTGAAGCTGTTGAGACCCCTTGCCCTGCTCAGGATGTACAGGAAATGAATTCACCCCAGATGGTTCAACTGAAGGGACCTTACTAGACGACTTACATCAGTACTTCATTCACTGTTATGGCTGCGTAATACTCTTTGGTATGGCTATATCACAATCCCCTTAATTCTTTGCTTTGTAAGCTGGTGGTTCCCAAGGGTGGTCTCCAGACCAGCAGTGGCAGCAATCCTGGGAACTTGTTGAAAATGCAAATTCTCAGGCCCACCTGCCCTTCATGGAAGCTGGTTTTTAATGAGCCCTCCAGGTGATTCTGATACATACTCAAGTATAAGGCGTAGATGAACCCTAAAAACATTATACTAAGGGAAAGACTCCAGACACAAAGGTCACATGTATAATTCCTTTTATATGAAATATCCAGAATAGGAAAATCCATAGAGAGAGAGAGATTAGTGGTTACTAGAAGATGGGGAAAGACTAAGGTGTTGTGGGGTATGAAAAAGTTCTGAAACTAGAGGTGATGTTCATACAATGTTATGAATGCATTAAATGCCACCGAATTGTACACTTTAAAATGGTTAATTGTATCTTGTGTGGATTTTGACTCTATAAAAAAAGTTTAGGAGGGAAACAAGGCTGGAAAGACAGACAGAAGCTAGCAATAATAGGAACTGCTGCTGAGGAAACAAGGAGAGGGTACAGGTGTAGTAAAAGCAAAGCCCAGAATGAAATGGAACCATGGAGGAGGGAAGACCAAGCCGGCAGTAGGCATGGAAGGGGGCAACTTATGCCAGACACATGGCACCCACTTAGGGAAAAAAGGAATCTATACTAATAAAATGGTAATATGCTAATTAGACTGGGAGACCTTCCAGGAGACCTTCCAGGAGACCTTCCGGACGTTCTTCTGGACAAAGCCATGGTGGCGGGGCCGAGGTAGAGGCGGTTAGAGGCCAAGAGGGGAGGGCAATTGTGGGTAATCAGGCTGGTGGGGGGCGGGGCCATTGGGGGTAAGCAGACCAGCAGGGGGGCCAGTTGGGGGCAAGCAGGCCATCAGTGGGGTTCAGTTGGAGGTGATCAGGACAGCAGGGGCGGGGGGGCAGTTTGGAGTGAACAGGCTAGCAGGGGGGCAGTTGGGGGTTAGCAGGCCAGTGGGGTGGGAAGGTGGGGGCAAGCAGGTCAGCAGGGGAGGGCAGTTGGGGGTGATCATGCTGGTGGGGGGGGCATTTGGGGGCAAGCAGGTCGGCGGCGGGGGGCAGTTGGGGGTGAGCAGGCCGGCATGCAGAGTGGTTAGGGTCAATCAGACAGGCAGGCAGGCAGGTGAGCAGTTAGGAGCCAGCAGTCCTGGATTGAGAGAGGGATGTCCAACTGCCGGTGTAGGCCCGATTCCTATAAACCGGCAGCAGGACATCCTTCGAGGGGTCCCAGATTGGAGAGGGTGCAGGCCGGGCTGAGGAACACCCCTTCCCCTGTGCATGAATTTCATGCACCGGGCCACTAGTCTATAACAATAAAAGCATAATATGCAAATAGACCAAACGGCGAACAGTGGAATGACTGTTCAGACGACCACGCTATGACACCCACTGGCACCAGGCCAGCCAAGGCAGGTGTGATGCGATTGGTTGGGGGCCCGGCCATCACCCCATGATCGCCCCACAGAGGGTGGCCCAGGCAACCAGCCAGGCAGTGCTGCAGCAGGTAGGCAGAGCCTCCCTCTGCGGGGCGATCACGGGGCTCCTAGACTATGAGAGGGCACAGGCCGGGCTGAGGGACCCCCCAACCCCCGGGTGCATGAATTTCGTGCACCAGGTCTCTAGTAGGGAATAAAACCCTGAGTCTCTCCTTTCCCTCCTCTGATCTACGGTCATTGGCCAAACCCAAGCAGAAGCCACAGGGTACCAGAGCCAGGTAATGCAATCCATAGATGTCAGCCTGACATGCACAGAGCATGATGGAAATGTGTGCAAACAGAACTAGGAGAGTGGATGAGCCAAACACAGACTAACCAGCATCTGACCCAATTTTAGCCCGTTTTCTTCAAAGGCCAAATAAATCCCCCTTTCAAAGTGTGTGCAGGAAGATGTGCTTCGAAGGAACCAATTCTCAAATCCAGCCAACACTGAGAATCCTAAGAAGCTACAGGACAGAATTCTCGGAAGCTGACCTATTAGCCACAGCAACCAAGCAGAGAAAGCTTTCATTAAAAGCAGTCTCACTGCCCTGGCCAGTTTGGCTCAGTGGTTGTGGGAAGCAACCAGTTGATGTGTCTCTCTCACATCGATGTTTCCCTCTCTCTGTCCCTTTCCCTTCCTTTCTCTCTCTAACCAATCATACAAACATATTTAAAATAAAACCAGTCTCTCCATGCTGCTGCCCTGCTACAAGCAGTCCTTTGTGGTCTCTGGCTGCCTCCCTGAGTCACAGAATACTTCCCACCCACAGAGAAACAAAGCACAGCCACTGCCACCTGGTACATCACCCTCGAACAATCCCAGATGATTTATCATTTTCCCATGGCCCTGACCTTCTGATTTCACTCAGGAGGCCTCTTTAAAACAGGACCTTGTCCACACATGCCTGCAAAAGCAGCGCCAGTGTGAAGCAGAACAATCTCGGTCTGTCTGGCCCACGACCCTGACACACTCAGCTCCCATGTTGTGCGAAGGCACAGGCGGAAGTGATTTCAGGCTGCTGTGGCTGCCGCCACTGCTGCTGTTTAAAAGCCACCTCCCCGGGTGCCAACCATAATTAGTTGTTCTGTTCCACTGAGGACCCTATCAAAAGCCACTGCAGGGGATGGTTTGCCAGATCATTGCTTCTCATTGGTTCCACGTTACCAAGAAAATACAGAAAATCACATTAATCAAGGAAAAGGAACTTTGGACTAAAACCTTGAGGAGTCACTGCAAAGCAGGCTCCAGAGAAAAGGCCTCCCCCTGCCCGACCACCCAGCAAATGAAATGAAACCGCAGACAGCCCAAAGCCGACATGCCATCCCTTTCACTGGGTTTTCAGCCCCAGGTTTAAGAGATTTGATTTATTAAAGTTTTTAAACATTAACCTCTTAGATGAATTTCTTAGCCAACACTGATGAATTTCACCCATCCATCATCATGCTTTAATGTGACATGGCGCTTGCAAAGCACGTATGTTTCAACTTGGTTCAAAATTAAGTAGAAAGGAATGAAGGGGAAATCCTCAGAATTTTGGTATCTCAGAGCCTGTACACAAAATACACAAACAACTAATATCCTCTAAATCCTGGCTACCTGCTATGAAAGGTAACGAGGAGGGGGACTAAAACAAACATTATAGAAATACCCTTTGTCTTTTCCTCCTTATTTCCCTTGAAAAGCTCTTATTTATCCTTCAAAACCCAATTCATAAATCACCTTTTCTTTGTGCTCTTCCCTAACCATTGTGTCCCCTTTGAGTCTATTGCTGCTCTTTTCACACTATTGTAACTTTTATACATATCTGTCATCTAAACTCTGCGTATGAGATGAGAGCAACCATTTTCTACCCTGCTGTCTTAGTAAGTTTGGGCTAACCATACCATAGGCTGCATGGCTTAAATAGGCATTTATTTCTCACAGTTCTGCAGGCTGGGAAGCCCAAGATAAAAAGTGCCAGCACATGCAGGTCCTGGTGAGAGCTCTCTTCCTAGCTTGTAGATGGCCATCTTTTCATTGTGTGCTCACATGGCCTCTCCTGAGTGCACGAACAGAGAGAGATAAAGGTCTTCCTCTTTCTACAAGGGCACCAATCCCATCACAAGGGCCCCACCCCGATGACCTCAACTGAACGTAATCACTTGCCAAAGGTCCCACTTCCAAATACCATTACAGGGGGGGTTTTAGACTTATCCAGCGTATGGATATTGCGGGCACACAAACATTCAGCCTTTAACACCTGTTTACTTCCTAAGGCTGTTAGGGTCAAAGAAGGTGAGTTTAAGTAAGTGGGACTGTGAACTTTGTCCATGTTAGACCACACGGAAAAAGGCAACATCCTAGGCATGCAGGAGCAACAAGTATAGCAGCAGCCTCAGTCCCTGAGCACTGGCAAAGGACAGCAGCCACACCATCTTGGACTTTTATGTGAGAGAGAAATAGACTTTGTCTTTATTACATCACTGTCATTTTGAGTTTTCCTTAGAGCAGCTGAAATTCTATCTCAACTAATACAATTTCAAATACATTTCCATTTAGCTTTTGACTCCACAGCCCCACCACTGTGGGAAACAAAGAAGGTCATTTTCAACCCCATTCACCTCTCCCAATAGAATGCAGGTGAGTACCCAGGTGAGGTAAGCTCTAGCTTTCAATCAGTAAAGCTAAAAATTATAAAAATGCCTGCAGAACTATACGCCAAAGACCTCTATTATTACCGTATCACTATGTCAAAATTGAAAGGCATGTAAGATTTCTCCAGAGAGGCCATCCATAATGCATTGCAGAGCTGTGTAGGTGTTTTATGAAATGTGTTTTATTCAATCTAGAATATACAACACTAACATTATTGAAAGAAATTGAGAGTCTGTTCATCTCCTTTTAATATGTTCATTATTCATGTTATAGTCCTTTAACAAAAAAATAAAGTCATATACATATTCAATTTAATTTAAAATTTTATTTTAGTTGCTATTCATCTTGGGTGTCCAATGAAGAAGAAATATCCCCTTATTATTCTTATATTAGTTTCTGACAGTTCAATTTCTCTGACTGCTATGCCTCAGACAACCTCCACTGAAAAAGCATATAGGTAATTGCTTTGATCAAAATTTCATGCCAAATATTTTAGATTCCATGTAGATTGCAGCCTCTGAACAGAGACACATGGTACCAGAGCCCATGGAGCCAAGCCTAAGGAAAGTTTCTCCATCCAAAACATGGATGCCTAGATCCCACTCCAGAGGGTCCAGTCTAACCCATCAGGGATGCTGGGCATGGAGCGAGAACCACTGACCTACTAGCTCGATGGGGAGTGGTAAAAGGGGTTCTGGACCTAGAAAGGGGATCCCTGGTTTATACCATTTTGTTGTTGTTGTTTATTGAGATATTCCCTTACCATACAATTTACTCATTTAAAGCATACAATTCAATAGCTTTTTCTATGTTCACAGAGTTGTGCAACCATCACAATCAATTTTAGAACATTTAATTAGGCCAAAGAGAAACCCCACATCCCTGAGCTTTCACTCTCCCTCAATTTCCCCATCACTGATCTAGCCTTAGGGAACCACTAATCCACTTTCTGTATCTATAGATTTGCCTATTCTGGACATTTCCTATCAATTAAACCATACAATATATGGTCCCTGTTGACTGGCTTCTTTCATTTAACATTGTTTTCAAGGTTCATCCATGTTGTATCATATATCAGTATTTTATTCCTTTCCATGGCTGAATAATATTCCATTTATGGACATGCCACTGTTTATTTAGCCACTCATCAGTTGATGGATATTTGGGTTGTTTTCATTTTTTGGCTACTGTGAATCATCTTGCTACGAGCATTCATGTACAAGTGTTTGTGTGGATATATGTTTTCATTTCCTTGGACTGGAATTGCTAAATCATGTGGTATCTCTACCGATAACTATTTGAAATACTGCCAGATTGCTTTCCAAGGTAACTGCATCATTTTACATTCACACCAATGGAATGTGAGGGTTCTAATTTCTCCACATCCTCTCCAACACTTGTTATTTATCTGTCATTTTTATTACAGCTGCCCTATTGGGCACTCCCCACCTACTTCCTGTGAGATCACTAATTTCTTTTCTTTCTGACAGCTCTCAGTTTCCTTGTCTGTAAGATGAAATATAGAGAGTACTTAGTTTAACCCATGCATGGTGGGCACAGGTGAGGTCATTAATGAAATCCCAGTAGCTATGATCAGGTGAGGAGTTAAAAAGAGCAAGACCAGAGAAAGGGGAAAAACTCGTCAAGTCAGTTATTTCTGTCTAATGGAGGAGACATTGTCAAGGTCTACCACCTAGACCAGTGATGGCGAACCTTTGACAGGCGTGTCAGAGGTGACACGCGAACTCATTTTTTTTGGTTGATTTTTCTTTGTTAAATGGCATTTAAATATATAAAATAAATATCAAAAATATACAACTTTGTTTTACTATGGTTTCAAATACCAAAAAATTTCTATATGTGACATGGCACCAGAGTTAAGTTAGGGTTTTTCAAAATGCTGACACGCCGAGCTCAAGAGGTTTGCCATCACTGAGTCCTAGACCAACTATCATCTGCTCACTTAAATATGATTGGGCAAGTTACTTAGTTTTTGAACCCCAATCTTTTTCAAGTCTTTAAAGGGGTGTGATAAGGTTTACCCTACACAGTGGAAGGTAACGTTTAGGTGAGATCACATGAATAAAGCACCTGGTACTTGACACAAAGCAGGTAACCATCAGTTTTATTCTTTTCACTTTCTTTTCCATAAGAGAAAAGGAAAGGCTCTAACAGGGAACAGCATCATGGGGTTGGGAAAGCTTGACCAAGTTGTGAATGATAAAGCACAATTTCTTCAAACTTTAAGGTCATTACAGGAGGAACTGTCACAGGCTGTTGGGATTCCTGCCTTAATTACCCCTTCAGAGACAGAGCCATAGGCTCAGTAGCATATGGATCCATCCCAAGAAGGGAACTCTTTACCTTTACATTCCCTGGGCTCAATGAGGGGAGAGAAGTCAGATAGAGATGGTGGTAATCATAGTCTACTGACTCTAGGCCCCACACACAGCTTGTCATAGCTCCTTGTGGCAAGGAGGTGTTCAGAACTGCAGGTAAACCTCTTCAGAGGCCCACAGGAGGGACCTTTCTGGCTTAGAAGATTGTCCAATAATCTATTACACCAAAAGTTCTCAAACTTTAAAATGCATATGAATTAACTGGGGAGCTTGTTACGGTACAAATTCTGACTCAGTAGGGCTGGGTAGAGCTTAGGACTTTTTCTTTCTTTTTTAAAAATATGTATTTTTATTTAGAGAGTAAGGGAAAGGGGGAGAGAGATAGAAACTCAATGATGAGAAAGAATCACTAATCAGCCCCACACTGTGGACCAATCCCGCAACCCAAGCATGTGCCCTGACAGGGAATCGAACTGTGACCTCCTGGTTCATAGGTCAATGCTCAACCACTGGGCCACACCATCCGGGCTTTTTCTTTTTTATCTTTATTGTTGAAAGTATTACCTATGTCCCCTTTTCCCCCCCATTGATCTCTTCTAGCTCACCCCCACGCCCCACCCCAGGCCTTCACCACTCTATTGTCTGTATCCATGTGAGAATTTTTGCTTTTGTAACAAACTCTGTGGTGATGCCCATGCTACCAACTAGTTCAAAAACCATGTTTTTGAGGAGCAAGATATTACTCCTGCCTTGTTGTTGTTTTTATTATTCTATTCAAGCAAGGAAAAACCCAGCTCTGGAAGTGCCAGGAAGAGAAAAGGTAGGTACAGATTTAAAGAGAAACAGGGGTTTGCTGGGGCCTGGTATTTGCTCTAGGCCCAATCACTGCTTCCTTAACCATAATAGGTGAAAGGTATACCCGTCCCTTCATACCCAAAACCATGAAATCTTAAATATTTGGTTGAAAATTTAAAATGCACTAAAATGTATCAATTTCAATATCTTTGTTATAATACTGTACTATAGTTTTATGAGATGATACCTCTATATTACTCTTATAATTTTAATTCTCTGTATTATTTCTTATGATTGAAAGTGAATCTACAATTATCTCAGAATTAAAGGTTTAATTTTTAAAATCTACAATAAAAAAAAATAAATGATTCTAATGAGAACGTAACCAATCCTTTGGTATATCATAATTTCCAATTCTGTGCTTTTAACAAAACTGAAGAACAACTTAATAGATTTGTTAATTAGCAGTTTATTAAAAGTAGTTTTTGGTGGTTAAAAAAATACTAGGAATAAAAAGTGATTCAAAGTTGTACTTAAGTGAAAATCAATTTTAGGTGTAGTAGAGGAAAGGAATGGGTTTGCTTTTTAAATATTTAGACTTAAAAACATGTCATTTTCATTTTATAATCAGAAAGAAAAGTCTGGCATATAACCATAGAAAATGTATTTGTTTCTAAATTTCGTAACATGGTATTGAAAGAAATAGCTGAGGAGAAGGGAGAACATCAGAAAGGTAGACTGAAGAAAGTGGAGAAGAAGATGACATGCAAGAGACCCATAGAAACAGAATAGAAAAATGAGTGAGTGAGGCTAATGGGTCTCTGAGGTGATGTCTCACTGCCCTTTGAAACTCTGGTTCATAAAATTGAAATGATAGTTTCAGAGGCTTTTAACACTGAAAGGCCTCTCAGACAGTGGTAAATGTTTAACAGCCTGCTTGGGAAGGAGGTGAGTGGGAAGGCCCTGATTCACAGCATCTGCCAATTTCCATGGTGTAAATACTCCCCCTGAGGCCAATTTCAGGCTACCAACATGGTATCTGAACACTGGAGCCGCCTGTCAGCTACGCTGCGTTGCCTGGGAGGTGGCCAAGGCTAGGGTCCTCTGCTCCCCCTCTCTGAGGCTCAGTTTTGGCATCTAGAATCTGGGCACAAAAACCCAGTTGCTGGCCCCTGTCAACCCAGGTGCTTCAGAAAGGGGAGCCCCAGGCTGGACTCATTAGGGGAAAGGCCTGGGAGGTAAGGGCAGGGCTTTGGAGTACCCTGCATCATCCTACAGCCTGGGGCTCGGCAAGCAGAGGAGTCCCTGAGCCAAGTTAACTGCACTTCCCACCAAGTGGCCTGCCCTGGTGTGCCCACTGCACTGTCACTGCCGAGGAGCCCCGGGGGCGGGGGAGGGGGGGGGCCTAGGCGGGGCGGGAGACAGGGCCAAGGCACAGACACAGGGGTGAATCTCCCTGTGAGCCCTGCTGTCCCCAGAACCCGGTCATGCCCCAAAAGGAGGGGCAAGAAGGTGTAAATTCCTTGAGGTTGCTGCTCCCATGCATACAGACTGGCTTAAACAAACAGGAACACAGGCTCTCCCCGTTCTGGGTCCAGAATCTGAAATCAGGGTTTCTGGGGCTGTGCTCCCTCCAAGGGCTTCAGGGGAGGGTCCTTCCTACCTCTTCAGCTTCCGGGGCTCCTGGCCACATCCCTTCAATCTTCATGTGGGCCCTCCTCCATCCTGGCAGATCTTCTCTTGCATAATCACCTGCCCCCTCCCCTCTGTTCACCTGCCCACTTCCTGGTGATCAGGAGCCCCTGCTCCTCTGTTCCGGTGCCCACTTCTGGCTGCTCACATGCCCCTGCCTGCCGCTTCAGGTGCCCACTTCCAGCTGTGCCCACTTCTGGCAGAACACGTGACCCCGCCCCTCTGCTCATGTGCCCACCTCCAGCTGAGCCCATTTCTGGCTGACCACAGCCCCGCCCCCATGTTCCCTTGCCCACATCCGGCTGTAACCACTTCCAGCTGATCACAAGCCCCGACCCCTGTTCACTTGCCCACCTCCAGCTGTGCCCAATTCCGGCTGCTCACTTGCCCCTGTCCCCTTGTTCGGGTGCCCACTTCCACCTGATCATGTGGCCCCGCACCCTTGGCAGCTGGTGGAGCCGCCTGTCAGCTGGGCTGAGTTGACTGGGAGGTGGGCCAAGGCTAGGGTCCTCCGCTCCCCCTCTCTGAGCCTCAGTTTTGGCATCTAGAATCTGGGCACAAAAACCCATTGCTGGCTCCTGTCTATCTGGGTGCTTCAGAAAGGGGGCCCCAGGCTGGACTCATTAGGGGAAAGGCCTGGGAGGTAAGGGCAGGGCTTTGGAGTCTGAGGCAATAACATGGAAACAGATTAGTATTTCTCTAATCAAAAAGAATATAATTATCCTGCACACAGCTTTAGCTTTTCCCTATCTTCTTGCCACCCTGCAACCCAGAGGATATAATTTTCATAACGATGGTAGACAAAGCAGTTAGTAGGTGTTTGGATTCCTGGTAACCTCTTCAAGCAGTTCCATCAACTCTGGGCTTCTTATTATGTGAAAGAAATCAACTTCAGCTTCTTTAAACCACTACAGTCAGGTTTCTGTTACATGGAACCAACTGCAATCCCAGCTGCTGGACAATCCTTTGTCGTTGTTGGTGGTCAGGTGAACAACTTAGAAACATCTGAGTTTGATGGCTAAAATAAGAATTTGTTTCCCCATAGAATTCTATAGTTTGTATGTGTGTAAGGAAGAGATTTACATTTTAGCAACTCACTTTGGAACTTTAGAAGAATCAGTTCCTTTGACTGTCAGCAGCTGTCTGATTGCCTTATATTCATTCTTTGAAAGATTGAGCCTACTATATTTAGTTGGAATCAGTGTTATTCTGTATCTTTTGCAAAAATAATAAAAAATCAGATTCCAGACTGGAGAATCCAGCCTCAAGAACCCAAAAACTGAGAAGAGAGAAGATGGCATAGGTAAATGCCTGTACTCACCACCTCCCACTGCCACATCAAAATTACAAATAAAATACAGAACAACCATCACCCAGAACCGCTGGAAAACTGGCTGGATGGAAGTCCTACAACTAGAGAAGTAAAGAATAAAACACACTGAGACTGGTAGGAGGTGCAGAGGTGCAGAGGCACGGAAAGGGCTAATCTGGCATCCACGGGTGCAGCTTTGTTAATCAGGAGGGAGATCATCTCTATGGAGGCCACCCAGAGAAGCAAGGGGTCCTTACCCCATACCAGATCCCCAGCCCAGGGTCCCAGAACTGGGAAAATAAATCCCTATGGGCAGTAAGGACTATGGGCTGTAAAAAACAGTGTGGATTGAGGCTCAGTGACACAGAGGCTGCTGGAGACCCAGCTGTTCTGCTTAAAAGGGGAGCACCATGAAGTGAACTTACAAAGTCCTGCTTCATCTGAGCTCCAGCACCAGGGCAAGGTTCTGGGGAACACAGACATATACGAGGAGGAACTGGATTGTCCGGCATCAGGACAGGAACTCTGGGGCAGCTTTCTCCCAGATGGAGATGCTCTTAGGGATCATTGTTCCTATGCTGGGACCTCCCCAGTCTCAGAGCTGACTGGCAACCATTTCTATTTGCTCCACCAAGGGATTCCCTAAGACCCCACCTCATCCAATTTACAACCCCACCCAAGCTGCATGCAGCGGCTTTTCCATATGAATAGCCTGTCATTGTTCAGGGTAAAATCTCTCAAACAAGCTGCAGCTGGGTCAGAGAGGCCCAAACCTATAAATAAAAGGCCCAAGACCTAGAACCAGCACCAGCACCAGCACCAGCTTGCCTTGCTTCATAGCTGGGCCTCGTCTGGGCACTTCCAAACCCAATACAAAGAGGAGGAATTTGCAGATCTCTCTGTAGCTCCTGCTGGGCAGCCCAGGCAGTGGCTGACTTTGTACCTCCCTAGAGACCCAAGAGCCAGTGTACCCAGTGATCAGTGTCAGACCATAAGAGATTACAATTGTACACATCCATAAATCACACACTCAAGGGGCAGACTCAGTGAGCACCAAAGTCCCACTGAAGCTTAAGTCCTGCTCCATAGGGGTGTCTCCTGAACAGCAACTCTTCCACATTAGTCGCAGCTGGTCCTCACAGATAGTTGGCCTGGAGGTCAATTCCTCCCAGTGACACCAACAGCAATCAAGTCTCAACTACTACAAGACTGTGCTCACAGCCCACAAAGGGATGCACCTAGAACTCTCAGCTCAGGTAACTGAGGAGGCTGAACCACTGGGCCCTACAGAACACCTACCACACAAGGCCATTCTATCAATTCAAGGAGACATAGCAGCTCTACCCAATACATAGAAACAAACACAGGGGAGCAGCCAAAATGTGGAGACAAAGAAACATGTCACAAATGAAAGAAATGGAAGAAAGCAAACTACTGGATATAGAGTTCAAAACCATGGTTATAAAGTTACTCAAAAAATCTTCTAGAAACCTCCAAAAAAATGAAAAAGGACCAATCAGAAATTAAGCATACACTGACTGAAATAAAAAATAGTATACACAGATTCAACAATAGAGAATTCTGAGAATCAAATCAATAAATTTAAATATGAGGAAGCAAAAAACACCCAACCAGAAGAGCAAAAAGAAAAAAAGAATCACAAAATATTAAGATAGTATAAGGAGCCTCTGAGACAAATTCAAGCATATCAACATTTGCATTATGGAGGTGCCAGAAGAAAAGAGATAGCAAGATATTGAAAACCTATTTGAAGAAATAATGACAGAAAACTTCCCCTACCTGGTGAAAGAAATAGACTTACAAGTACAGGAAGCACAGAGAATCCCAAACAAGAGGAACCCAAAGAGTCCCACCCCAAGACACATCATAATTAAAATGCCAAGGGCAAAAGACAATGAGAAAATTTTAAAAGCAGCAAGAGAAAAACAGTTAGTTACCTACAAGGTAATGCCCATACAACTGTCAGCTGATTTCTCAACAGAAACTATGCAGGCCAGAAGGAAACGGCAAGAAATATTCAAAGTGATGAATAGCAAGGACCTACAACCAAGAATATTCTACCTAGCAAATCTATCATTTAAAATTGAAGGTCATATAAAGAGCTTCACAGATAAGAAGAAGCTAAAGGAGTTCATCACCACCAAACCAGTATTATATGAAATGCTGAAGGGTATTCTTTAAGAAGACAGACAAGAAGAAAAAGAAAAAAATCAAAAATATGAACAAAATGGCAAGAAATACATACCTATCAACAATTGAATCTAAAAATCAAAATAAATGAATAAGAAATCTAATGAAAAGAATAAAACTAGTGAATAAAATAGAATCACAGGCATGGAAATGGAACAGACTGTGGATTCTCAGAGGGAAAGGGATAGGGGAGGAGAGATTAAACAAAGATCTTATATGCATCTATGCATTACCTATGGACACAGACAATAGGGTGGCAAAGGCCTGGGGCGGGTTGGGAACCAGGTGGAGGGGTGCAATGTGGAGGGGAAAAAGAGGATATCTGTAATTATCTCAACAATAAAGATTTTTAAAAAACAAAGAACAACCCAAAAACTATCTGAGCTGATTCTATTACAAATACAACCAGAAATTATTACCTGCTTTGAGTAAAATTTATCAGATATTTCTAAATTTATCAGATATTTCAATGTCTTAGGTAAATTTTTCAGGTTACTTCCTCAAAGCCCCTAGGATCTGGGGCATAAGTTTGAAGTACATATCATTGCAAATTACATATGTAAGTTAAGTGTCCATTTTCTAAAGCTCCCACAGGCTTTTTTTTCTTTAAAGAAATAAACTTTATTAAAATTACAGTCTAAAATAATAAAGATATTATATGCTAATTAAAGTTGAAAAAACAATACATATTTAAAACAAGAATTTTACACTAGGTATTTAGTCTCTGCTTTTTGAAATATAAAATAGTACCTTTAAAATGGCACAATCTTGTGAAGGGCAATTTGCAAACAAATATCAAAAGTGTTGCCTAGCCCTAGTTGGTTTGGCTCAGTGGATGGAGTGTCGGCCTGTGGACTGAAGGGTCCCAGGTTTGATTCCTGTCAAAGACACATGCCCAGGTTGTGGGCTTGATCCCCAGTATGGGTGTGCAGGAGGCAACTGATCAATGAGTCTCTCTCATCATTGGTGTTTCTATCTCTCTCTCTCCCTCTCCCTCTCTGAAATCAATAAAAATATATATTTTTTTAAAAAGTTTTGCCTAAACAAAATAGAACTCCAGAGACATGGATACATAGAACAGACTGACAGATGTCAGAGGGGAGAGGGTGGGGCAGCCTGGATGAAAGAAGGTGAAAAGATTAGCTAAAAAAACATATATACATAGCCAGTGGACATAGACAACAGTGTGGCGATGGCCAGAGAGAGGGGGGTGGGGGCTGTGTGGAGGTGGGTAAAGCAGAGGAAGATGGGTGACATCTGTAATAGTATCAACAATAAAAATAAAGTTTTTTTAAAAAAGTTTTGCCTACCCATTGCCCTCAGCAATTCTGTTTCTAGGACTTTATCATGGCTGAGTACAAAAACATAGCAGCACATTTACAGCAGCAAAAACTTAGAAAACAACAATAGGGAATTAAGTTGTAGTACACCATATGATGGGGGCATTAAAAATGGTTTTGTAGATGACTGCTTAACAATATGGGAGAACTACCATTTGACCCTGTGATCCCACTTCTAGGAATATATCCCAGGAAACCAGAAACACCAATCAGAAAGGATATATGCACCCATATGTTCATAGCAGCACAATTCACCATAGCTAAGATCTGGAAACAGCCTAAGTGCCCATCAGTAGATGAATGGATTAGAAAACTGTGGTACATATACACGATGGAATACTATGCTGCTGTAAAAAAGAAGGAACTCCTACCATTTGCAACGGCATGGATGGAACTGGAGAGCATTATGCTAAGTGAAATAAGCCAGTCAATGAAGGAAAAATACCACATGATCTCACTCATTCATCGATAATAGAGACCATTATAAACTTTTGAACAGTAATAGATACAGAGGCAGAGCTGCCTCAAACAGATTGTCAAACTGCAGTGGGAAGGCCGGGGAAAGTTGGGGGGCAGGAGGGAGGGGTATAAGAGATCAACCGAAGGACTTGTATGCATGCATATATGCATAACCAATGGACATGGGATGCTGGGGGGTGGGGGAGGCCAGGGGATAGTCAAGGGCGGGGGGAAAAAAAAAAGACACATATGTAATACCCTTTGTAATACTTTAAGCAATTAAAAAAAATAAAAATAAAAATAAAATAAAATAAATAAATAAATAAATAAAAACAATATGGGAAAATATTCATAATAATTAAAAAAGCAAAATATATATATATATATATATATATATATATATGAACCCATTAGATAAATATGTTATGGAAGGACATGCACAAAAGTGGCTTTTTATAGCTAACTAGAGGCCCAGTGCACAAAATTCGTGCACGGGTAGGGTCCCTAGGCCTGGCCGGCAATCAGGGCCAATCGGGGCCTTCTGGCTGCCAGCTGGGGCCTTCCTTCCAGCTGCTGGCTGGGGCCTCCCTTCCCCAGCTGCCAGCTGCTGGCCAGGGCCTTCCTTTGTTCCGCACTGCCCCCTGGTGGTCAGTGCACATCATAGAGAGCAATCAAACTCCTGGTCTCCTGGTTGAACTCCCACAGGGACAATTTGCATATTAGGCATATATATATATATATATATATATAGAGAGAGAGAGAGAGAGAGAGAGAGAGAGAGAGAGAGAGAGAGAGAGACCTGGTGCACAAAAATTCGTGCACTCGGGGGGAGGGGTCCGTCAGCCTGGCCTTCACCCTCGTGCAGTCCAGGAGCCCTCAGGGGATGTCTGACTTACAGCTTAGACCTGCTCCCCACGCCACCACTGGTTGCCACTACCCCCTGATCACCGTCCCCTCCCTCTGCCCACTGGCATGTCCCTTGGCTGACCTGGTGCCACCTGCTCGCCAGCCTCACCCCCCACCAACCAGTCATTCTGCCATTTGGTCAATTTACATATTACACTTTTATTATATAGGATTATTTTCTTTGTGTATATGTTTTAAATAAATATGTATGATTTCTAAAAGAAGGACGGTTTGGGAGTTTTTCAATAGCTGCTACTACTGCCGCCACCTCTTGCTACCGTGTAAATTATCCTTAATGTCTTTTCATATTGCATCAGAGGCTGGCAGGAAGAAAAATCATCAAATGTGAGGATGGCACATTGCTGGGAGGGATGGTAGACACACAGGATAGCAGAGAATGATGACCAGAACAGACCAAATCAAATTTAAGAGGTCTAAGGACAAAGTCCTACTGGGGAGACCATGAGAGCCTGTCTGCACTGCCCCAGAATGGACAGGCTAATAGATGAGAGATAATCTCTCCCAAAGCCAGGCTACCTTTAGAGAAATTATATTAACTACATTTTAAAAGGACATAAACAAGCTGGAATTATGTCCTAAGAGAAAAGGGCCAGGACCCAGAGACAGCTTGAAGACGTGTAGGGAGAGAGACAGCTGAAGGAAGAGGATGTGTTTATTTAGCTGGGAGAGGAGATGATGAGTAGGGGATGAAATAGGGGACATGGGAGTGGCCCTCAAACATGGGAAGGACTGACATTCGGGAGACATTTTATCTGGAGTGCAGAACTAGATCTAACAGGTGGAAATTTCAGGCAGGGAGACCAATTTTCATTTGAAAACAAGTTGGAATTATTTTTTAAAATCAAAACTACCCAATAATTGGGACAGAATTCCTTATCATACAGTGAGTTCTCCATCACTGAAGCATTTAAGCAAAGAATGAGTAACTATTCAAGTATTCTGTAATGGAATGTCTGGATTCTGTAGGAAATTAAACTAGAAAACCTGTTTCCTTCCAGCTCAAAAATGTTATAATTCTAGACAGCAGCCCCATGAAGACAGCATCAAGTCCCTACTCACCAATTCGTGCCAAAAATTCCCTAGTTAGCAATTAATTCCTTTGATACTAAAGTACTATTTAAGACAAAAACTATACTTTAAGCTGTTTTCAGTTATGATCACATCCATGTGAATAAGTCTATGTGGTCCTTTCCCAAGAATAGGTTTCCATGTTGGTTGACAAGAGGGATAATATGGTCCTGACCTATGAACACAGCCATATTTGGAAGTCACTGAGAAGGAGAGAAAAAAGGATGCTTCAAGGACCAAGTTCACAATCTTGTATACCAACACACCAACTTGGGTTTGAAACTCCATTTTAATTTCCACCCCATGGTCCAGTTCATGTGCCAATTACTCTCAGTGTTTCTTTAATCCAAGGGTGGTTAATGAGCACCAGACCAGGCTCTCGACAACTACATCTGAGAGTGCCCACTCCACAATTGCCAGCCAGCTGTGCTGATGAAATTAACTTGCTCAGCTGGCCGTCCAAATAAAGCCATTTAAAGAGCGCAATGTACCATAGAAAGCAATTTGTTTCTTTAAGATTTAGTACCCCACGTGAAGATTGATTTTGATTTGAAAGACAGAAGCTACTGCAAGGTGAATAATTTTAAGTTTAACATATTCCTCCTCTCAGGAGCCAAATGCATTAAAATTAGGTGCAAAGTGCTTCTAATTTGTCAATCACTCCTTGGATAATTCTGTTGTTGCATTGTCAGGGAAATTGCCCAAGAGACCTGGCTTTCGGCTCCTTTTATCTCCACTATTCTTTTACCTTGATTTTGGCTGTAGTATGCAAATGTGGCTCTACTGCTAGGGGTTGGGTAAAGAGGGACCTAGGATAAAGACAGCCTGAAGCCTACATTACATTTGTTAGGAGGTCAGAGGTGTGACAGGCCTCTTAAGTTTTGTCACACATTGGGTTGTAGGACAGGACACTCAATGGAACAGCTGACAGAAGGCATTCCTCCTCAACCCAGAGATCTTACTTGTCCTTTCTGTCTTCTGAAAAGCACATAGCGCCGAGGGTCTGTTCCGTATCAGACTCTGCTCAGCCCCTGGGCACACAGATGACCAAGGACAGATCCTGCCCTTGAGGAATTCAACATCAGAGATAGGAGAAAACCACAATTACTCCTGCAGGGAGACAAGTGCTGTGTTGGGGGTAAGCAAAGGACACTCTGAGCCCATTGTGAAGGAACCTCTCCCAGCCTGAGAGAGTCATGCAAGGCCTCTGAGGAAAAGATGATCTTAAATTAAAGAATGAGCAGTGAGCCAGACTACCCAGTTGACATGGGACACTTCCAGAGGAAGAACATCTATAAAGAGCATGTGGAGTCATACCTGGCATTTGTTGGGTACCCCTGGCATTCCACTCACTATACTAGGCACTTCACAGGTATTTTCTCATTCAGTTCCACAGTGACACCATGCTCTATTACAAAATAGGGACTATCATTACCCCTATTATACAGATGAGGAAACTGAGGCATGGAAAGGTTAAATAATATGCCCAAGGTAACCCAGCTTCTAAGTGTAAAAGTCAGGATTCAAACCCGAAAATTCCATTATAAAGTCTGTGTAAATGTATTGTTTTCCAAAAGTCGTGGGTTGTTGGTGGAGAGAAGGGAAGTGGTTCCATGTGGTGGTCAAAGCACAGGCAGACCTAGAGGTGATATAGGTGAGATAATGTATGTAGAGTTCCCAGCACAGGACCCAACATGTAATAAGTGCTCAATATGTTTTAGCGGTGATATGGAGGAGGAGTGCTTGTGGGAAAGTAGGGGCAGATAGAGCCAGATACACCAGCAACTCATGGAGGGTCTCATGAGTCATGTGAAGTCTAGACATTACCCTGAAGGTAGCAAGGATTCATTCTTGGCGAGGAAGCGACCTGCTTAAGGTTTGAGCGTGGAAAGGTGACCACAGGAAAGGTAGATTTGCACAAGAAAGAGCAGAAGTGGAATCTTGGAGGCCAGGCAATCTAGGGAAGAAACACTAGAGCAGAGAGGGCAGGAGATGTTTTCAAAGAATACTTAGGAGAGAAACAGAGAGATCACAAGTGGTAAGGAAGGCTCCTGCATGAAGGATCAGGTGAATGGTAGTGCCATTCCCAGGACAAGCAATGTGAGGAAGGAAATAATATATTCTATTAAGATATAAGATTGAATGACAGTGGGATGTGCATATGGGGATATCCAATAGATCTTTGGAAATAGAATGGAACTCAACTGATTGGCATGGAATAAAAGTGCCCATCCCTACATGGCTCCAATAACCATTCAGGTTGACCCAAACTCATGCCCAGAGTGTGAAAGGAGGTCTCCAACACAACCTTATCCTCCTCAATGGCTTAGTACTGACTACTTGCCTGACCCACTGTGCATGTCACAGTGCAACCTGCTCTCAATTCTGCCAACTTATGACCACTTTATCTGTACTCCATCTCCCAATCACAGGCTCTGCTTCCTCTCTGTGTAACCTTCAAATACCTTCTCTGGCCTCCCCACCTTAGGACCCCCCCCCCCGAAAAAGCCCCAAAGCCTCCCAACCCAGCACCAGCCCCTATGGTCAGCGCCTCTGGGAGTCTTGACCTGGTACTTCAGGAGGAACATGAACAATAGAGTGAGATGGAGTAGAGTTGGGCATGAGACCATTAGACTCCTTGCCTGGAGTCAACAATGCCCGAAATGGTCCACTCATGCCCATAGCACAGTCCAGGGCCACGTCTTCCATGAAGCCAATAATCTCTTCAATCTCTTGGGATGATTCTGGCCCACACTTTAACATCATTCTTGCTGAAATCAGATTTGGAAACTGCCATGGTTTCCAAAGAAGGTGAACTTACTTTTGCCAAATATTCCATCTGCTGCCTTTGCTGGGAACAAGGTAAACTGGAGCTACCAAGTGTGTGAGCCCACCCTGTCCTCCATGCTGCTCCAATCTCATGCCCACCTCTTGTTCTCAGGCTTCCTTCCACCTTTCATCCTGTCCATATCCCAGCATCTAGAATATCTCACACTGGACCTGGCACATGGGACTAAGGCTACCATGTTGGCTATGACTTATTAAGTACCTACTACGTTAAGCACTCTACTAGGTACTGTACTTGGTACCACAGTATCCAGTCCACGCCAGGGCTAACACTCAATTGCTTCTTGTGAGTGGAGCTTAGACTGTATTCCATCCTGTCCAAGACTCTACTTGGCCAAGTCTTTTGCATAGTGGCTTTGTTCTGACTGAATAAAAAAATTTTTAGTTGGGGCAAAGGGAAGATGTGGGCAAAGGTGAGTTGGTTATGGGCCAGAAGCCCTGTGGAGAGAAGGATCAAGGCCAGAAGACAAAAGGGATGCTCCTATTGAAAACATTGTGATATTGGGCATAGGCAGTGCATCTTTAAGAAGCAAACAACGAAGCACAGCACAGCTATGGGAATAGGGTCACTCTCCCCAATACCCACACACAACCCAGCCCTTCTGGGCAGTTTGGGGGAGGAGAGGGTAGAGGCCTACTTCACCTGCTCCACAGTTCCAGCTTGGTCAGCCCTGATTGGTTCTAATTTGTGGACATGTTACAATCCTGGGAGGATTCTGCAAGGAACTGCCTTCCTGAGATGGACAAGATGTAACTACTCATATTAGTGAAACTGGAAATAAAGTTACTAATACAGTCAACATCCAATAACTAAAGGAATAAATAAACTCCATTTCATGTTTGATATTCAGACTTTTTGGCTCTCAAAGTAGGCTCCTCTAAAAAGGTAATGAGTGCTCCAGTCCTGTAAACATCCAAGTAGAGATAGAATGGATGCACAAGCAAAGCTGATGCAGGGCTGATGCAGAGGAGGTGTGTTGCTCCAACTCCATGAATGTGTCCTTCTCTGACTTGTCCAAGGTTGAAAGGCTAGAAAATGGTAGAGCTGGGACTGGAACCAGGTCTCTTCCAGCCAGGCCCAGCACCATAGTATCTTGGTAACAGGGAACAGATTACTGCCTGGATACAAGTATTGACCACACCTCCAAGAAAGAATAGCTACGCACAGCCAGCATCCTGCAGTACATAAAAGTTTACTTCTTACCCTGCATAACCAATAACCATTCTGTCTTAAACACTTGATTCACCAATATTAACTCCAGAGGAGCCCTCTGCTGTTTTTTTCCAGAAATACCGCATTGATTGCAGGTTGGTGAAGAAATGGAAACTGGTCAAGGGGAACTGGCTAATAAGCCACTCCTTATTCTCTTCCCATATGAAAGAAAAGCAATTAAGAACAAGGAACCTGGGCCCACCAGCCTAGAGACTGCTGGGCGAGCATACAAATGGATACAGCTGGTACTTTGTCAGAGACAGCTGGCACATGGGCACATCTGTTTCAGGAACAAAGCACCTGATGTTGCCTGCCAACTACCAAAGCTCCCATCCCACCCCTTAGCCAAGCCTGAGAATGCTTTGTGCCCACATGGAGCTCTTGTCTCTGAACTGCTGAATCATTCTCGAATTTGTATAATAATGGGCTGTCAGTGGGTCATCTTCCAGCTCTCTGTTCCAGTGGAGGCTTTGCAAGAAAAGATTTGATCATTTCAGGCAGCAAAGTCAGTGCTCCAAGCAAAGCGTAAAATGACAAATAGGCACATTTGCAGCAAAATCTCCCAGGTGGATTCACAAGCACCAATGATGCTCATCTTCCTTGTACCCCCCAGGAAACAGCACCTTTCAAATCAGGGAGGCTCATTAGAGGGGAAGTTGGAGGGGACATGAGAGGGACTGTCTCAGCTCTCAACAGTACTTGAGACGGAGACTGCAGCTCTGCAAAGTGTCATAAAGAGGTGTTTATAATCATCTAGCAGGGCATCCTGCACTGGTGTGTAAAGAGTCTAGGCTGGGAGGGTTCAGAAGCAGAGATAAAGAACAGAGATGGTAGGAGCAGTAAGATGAGTTGGGGGCCTTAAGCAAGAGGTCAAGTGCCCCAGATGGTCTGTGCAAGTAGTGATTGCTAATGAGCCCACTTCTGGGTCTGGAATTGACAGCAGACCTCTCAAACAGAAAAAAATACCCATGGTCAAAAAGGAGCAAACAGGTTACCCATGAAGCACTGACCAGGAATGCAGCCCAGCAAATGACTGGACGTAAAGACAAAGACCCTCCCCAGGAAGGGGTGGTAGTGGGGGCTGAGTATCTGAGTCCAACTATACAGACACTCAGATCCAGCAAGGAATTACAATGCGAAAGGGAAACTGAGACAGGTGCCCTATGCTTTGATGAGAGAAGACTGCAGCTAAGAAGGTTAACAGTGTCTGGCAAAAAGTAATTAATAATATTGCTCAAGTCAGAATCTGTCATGGATTATATTTTTTTACATTTTTATTAAGATATAACATACATAAAAGTAAAAATCTTAAAGGTCAATAAATTTTTAACCTATGTGTCACCCATATAATCATCATTCAGATCAAAATATAGTACATTTCTAGCCCTGGCTGATGTTGTTCAGAGGTTAGAGCATTGGCCCATGCACCAAAGGGTCCTGGGTTCGATTCCCAGTCAAAGGCACATACCTGGGTTGCAAGTTCGATCCCTAGCCCTGGTTGGGGCACCTGCAGGAGGCAACCAATCAATGTGGCTCTCTCATAATGATATTTCTCTCTCTCTCTCTTTCTCTCTCCCCCTCCCTCCCTTCCTTCCATTCTCTAAAAATCAATGGAAAAAATATCCTTTGGGGATTAACAAAACAAAAAGAAAGTACATTTCTAGATATAGTACCATACTCCAGAAGGTTTCTTATGCCCATTCCCAATCACAAAAGAACCACTATACTGACACCACAGATTTCCCTCCTTGTTTTTGAAGTTCATATAAACAGCCTCATTTAGTATATGCTCTTCAATACTAGCTTTTTTCACTCAACATAACATCTGATAGTCACCCATGTCATTGTCTGTAACAGTAGTTCATTCTTTTTCGTTAATTTGTAGATTCCAAAGAATGAGTACCCTATAGTCTATATATCCATTCTAACTTGATAGACATGTGGGTTGTTTTCTAGTTTCTGGCTCTTGGGAATAATGCTGCTATGAACATATTCATACTTGCCTTTGCCATTGGTGTATGGTGGACATATGCACTCATTTCTCGGGTATGTGCCCAGGACTCTGTTGGCTCACATGGTAGACATATGTTAGCCTTAGTAAATACAGTTTTGCTGTTGTACTTTATATCTTTACTAGAGGCCAGGTGCACAAAATTTGTGCACGGGTGTGGTCCCTAGGCCTGGCCAGCAATCCGCACAAGCATCTGGCATGGAAGGGCAGGTCCCAGCTGGCATCTGGGCCCTGGGCAGCACCTGGGTCCCCCAGACCCCTGCATGCCCCTCTCTGCCTGAGTCACCAGGCCCCCACTGGTTCCCTCAGTGCCTGGGAGCCAGGCGATGGCCCCACGCCCTGCCACTGCCATTGATCACCGTCTGCGGGGCAATCGGTGGGGCCATTGGGCCCCACTCACACCCACCTTGGCCTGGAACCACCCGCTCACCTGCTCCACCATCCCGCTGCGGTCCCGCTCTTGTCAGGGCCCATTGGGGCCAGCAGCACCACCACTGCCACCTGCTGCCCGCGCCACATTGTTGACACCTGCCATGTTCCACACCACCCCCTGGTGGTCAGCACATGTCATAAGGAGCAGTAGAACTCCTGGTGGAGGGGACAATTTGCATATTAGGCTTTTATTATATAGGACTAGAGGCCCGGTGCACAAAAATTTGTGCACTCGGGGGGGGGAGGGGGGTCCCTCAGCACGGCCTGTGCCCTCTTGCAGTCTGGGACTCCTCGGGAGATAACGGCCTGCTGGCTTAGGCCTGCTCCCGGGTGGCAGAGGGCAGGCCCAATCCCTAGGTGAAGCCCCTGGTCAGGCTCAGAGCAGGACCAATTGGGGAGTTGGGGCGCCGCCCCCTGTCATGCACAGAGCAGGGCGGATTGGGAGGTTGCGATGCCACCCTCAGTCATGCTCAGGGTAGGGCCGATTGGGGGGTTGGGGCACCGCCCCCGTCACACTCAAGGCAGGGCCGATGGGGAGGTTGTGGCGCCACCCCGTCACGCACAGAGCAGGGCCAATCAGGGGGTTGGGGAGCTCCCCCCTGTCATGCACAGAGCAGGGTCAATCAGGGGGTTGGGGAGCTCCCCCCTGTCACGCACAGAGCAGGGCCCATTAGGGGGTTGGGGAGCTCCCCCCTGTCATGCACAGAGCAGGGGCCATCAGGGGGTTGAGGAGCTCCCCCCTGTCACTCACAGAGTAGGGCCGATAGGGGAGTTGGGGCACCGCCCCCTGTCACACACAGAGCAGGGCAGATCAGGGGGTTGGGGCACCGCCCTCTATCACCCACAGAGCAGGGCCGATCAGGGGGTTGGGGCGCCGCCACTGTCACACTCAGGGCAGGGCCGATGGGGAGGTTATGGCTCTACCCCATCACACACAGAGCAGGGCCCATGGGGGGGGGGGGTTGGGGCGCCACCCTCTATCACCCACAGAGCAGGGCCGATCAGGGGGTTGGGGCGCCGCCACTGTCACACTCAGGGCAGGGCCTATGGGGAGGTTATGACTCTACCCCGTCACACACAGAGCAGGGCCCGTGGGGTGGGGGGGTTGGGGCGCCGCACCCTGTCACACACAGAGCCGCAGTGCAATCAGGGGGTTGGGGAGCTCCCCCCATCAGGCACAGAGCAGGGGTGATCAGGGGGTTGGGGCGCCTTCCCGTCAGGAACAGAGCAGGGCAGATAGGGAGGTTGTGGCCCGCCCCCTGTCACACACAGAGCCGCAAGGTGATCAGGGGGTTTGGGCGCTGCCCCCTGTCACGCTGATCCCGGTGCTGGGAGGCATATTACCCTTTTACTATATAGAATAGAGGCCTGGTGCATGGGTGGGGGCTGGCTGGTTTGCCCTGAAGGGTGTCCTGGATCAGGGTGGGGGTCCCCACTGGGGTGCCTGGCCAGTCTGGGTGAGGGGCTGAGGGCTGTTTTCAGGCTGGGACTGAAGCTCCCAACTGCTCCTTTTTTTCTTTTTTTTTCTTTTATTCTGGGCCACCTTTAGCTCTGAGGCTCCAGCTCTTAGACTTCCGCTCCTGAAAGCAGGTATCTGGTTTGTTTCGGTTCTATAATGGAAACTCTGTATCAACTCCAGCTCTGAGATCCCAGCTGACTGAAAGCTGGTTTCTGTGGTTTTGTTTAGCTTCTATATGTTACAATGTTTCTTAAACTGCAGGCTCAGAGGCTGGCAAGGCAGGCGGGGGACGTTGCAGTCCTCCGTCACTGAAGCAAGCAAGCCTCATGTTCCATTTAAGCTGCCTGGCTGCCGGCCGCCATCTTGGCTGGCAGTTAACTTGCATATCGCCCTGATTAGCCAATGGGAAGGGTAGCGGTCGTATGCTAATTACCATGTTTCTCTTTTATTAGATAGGATAGTCATGCATACTATACAATGTAACCGTGCCCTCTGCTGTTTGTTCTCCATGGATTCTTTTAGCATTCTATGATGTCCCTCTCTGTGCCTGGTAATTTTCTTTATTCTGAAGTCTACTTTGTCTTATATTAATATAGCATTGTCAACCTGGCCAAAAAAAAAATTAAATTTTCATTTGTAACAATTACAAGGAAAGGGCACTCTCACACACTGTGGTAAAGATATATGATAATAAAACTTTTTAGGTGACATTTGGCAGTATCTACTGAAAATGTAGATAGATGCCCATGGACCCAGTGATTTTAATTACAGGAATCTATCCCTCAAAAAAAATAATTACACATGTGCAAAAAATACTAAATGTGCAAGGATGCTGATTGCAGCATTGTTCATAACAGTGAAAAAATAGAAGCAACCTAAATGGCCATCAATAAGGAAATGACTCAATAGTCTATGTTGTATTCATACTACGGAGAAGAATTGCAGCAAGTAAAAGAACAAGGTCAATCCTTGTATATGACCATGACCTTAGAGAGGGAAAGAATGTTGAAGAATGGGCATGAGAATGCTATTTATATTTTTAAGCCACAAAACAGTGCTACACTTTCAATATAGCCTGTGTATTTGTGTATGTAGTGACTATTTGTAGAAAAGCCTTGAAGGATAATACCAGAGCAGGGAAAGAACTGGGTAAGGCCCTGAGATTAAGATAGAAGGTCAAAGAAAACTTTACCCTAATTTATACTGTTTTGTTTTTATATGAAGGTATTTTAATTCATTACCGGTATAAATAAAAATTAATTACTAGTACCAATGTTGATGTCTTATATACCATGGTAATGGAAAGATGTTAATGTTAGGGGAAACAGGGTGACAAGTATATTAAGAACTCTTTGCATTTTCTTTGTAACTCTTCTGTAAACATGAAATTATGTCGAAATAAAGTTTATTTAGAAAAACTAGTGAAGGTGATTGATGAAAATATTTAAAAAGAGAGCATAAGTAAATTACAAGGTATTTTTATTATAGATTACTATGTATCCACACTGTAATACTATCAACAATAAAGATAAATTTAAAATAATAATAATAATCTGCTATGAAATAATCTGCAAGACATCTAATCAGAGGAAAAAAAGTCAAGTCTCAGAACAATGCAAATAGTACAATCTCAATTATGTGCAAATTAAATAGAGTTATGAACATGCCAGTATATAAACGAATAGAAAAAGGCATGAGAGTCCATATTCTGAACCAGGGATCAGCAAACTTTCATAAGGGCCAGATAGCAACTATTTTTATATTTGTGGGACATCCACTGTTTGTCACAACTACTCAACTCTGACATGTAGCATGAAGCTGCCATGGACAATATGTAACTGAAAGGGCATGGCTGTGTTTCAATAAAACTTTATTTACAAAAACAATCTGCAGAATAGATTTGGCACATGGGTCACAGTTTGCTAACTCTTGTTCTAAACTGTTATCAGAGCAGTGAACTGCTTATTCTTAAAATAGTTTACAGAAAAAAACAACTTAATATTATTTGTATTAAAAGTAATAACAGAGGGTCCTAATGTAGCCCCAGGCATAAAGAACTGTTCAATATATGTTGTGCCCTATCCCCTTTTCTGTCCACCACCCTCTGCAGCTGAAATCACAGACTGACTTCATGTCTAACCTGCCACGCTGTTATAATAACTTGATCCATGCCATTCAGTTTTGAGGCTATGAGCTAGCCACCCATGGAGGGAAATAAAGATATGCCAGTTACGACAGGTTGGCCCTGAAATGAGCTCTGACTCCCCATCCGCTTCCCTCCCCTCAGAGGCTTCACGGGAGGCCCAGCCAGGCAAAGGAATCTTCCAGAAGTCTCCAGGCCCTCTCAGGAAAACAGCTGAGGAATATGGTAATTGGCAACCAGGCTGAGTAACAATTATATTCGGGAGTGATTTGCAAATCGCATTCCCCTGGAGGTTATTAGTGGACTCATTAACAGTACAACAGTACATTACTTTCTGAAATTCTGATCTAAGCAGAAAATTAAAATTATTCGCTAAATGACCTAATAAAATTGAATAAAATGTGCTGAGAAAATGAAAACCGCAATAGATCATCCTGCAGAATTTGGCTAAAAAATAACATCTATTTTCTGTCACTGAGAGGAAGCTCGGTGCCCTTTGTACAGACCTGAATGGACCTGGTACACGAGCCTCGGTTACCCCACCTGCAGAATGACTCTCTAGGCCAGTGGTTCTCAACCTTCCTAATGCCGCGACCCTTTAATACAATTCCTCATGTTGTGGTGACCCCAATTTCACTGTTACAAATTGAACATAATTAAAGCATAGTGATTAATCACAAAACGATATGTAATTATATATGTGTTTTCCGATGGTCTTAGGCGACCCCTGTGAAAGGGTCGTTCGACCACCAAAGGGGTTGCAACCCACAGGTTGAGAACCGCTGCTCCAGGCAAAGGGGACTGAACCGGATGCCAACAGGAGGCTGAGGACATGGAGCCTGTAGTCCAGACTGAAAGCCCAGCACTTCCTTCCACCGCCCACATGTCCATCCCCTTAAACCCACCTAGTTCAGGCCTCACCTATCCTCTGGTCAACTATTTCCGCTACCATCTTACTGACCTCTTGTCCCCTGACTACCCACTCCAACGCAGTCTCCACTCTGTCAAATGCTCCTTCCAACGTGCAAGTTGAATTTTGTCACGCTCCTTAGAACATTTTCAGATGCACTCTCTTGCTCAAAGATCCAAACTCTTGCAGTGATTCTCAAAATGAGGCCCCTGGACCAGGAGCATCCCCTGGGCACTTGTTAGAAATGTAAGTTTCTGAGCCCCACCCAGACCTACTGAATCAGAAACTCTGGAAGAGGGAGGGGCCCAGCCATCTGAGTTTTAACAGCCTTCTAGGAGACTCTGACTCACGCTCAAGTTGGAGAACCACTCACTGCTCTATAGCATGGCACAATATTATAAAATATTGATCTTCCTGATTTCCTACTCCTACTCCCCCTCCCACCTACTTCACCTTCTATCTGTCCTCACAAAAGAAGCCTTTCGACCTCTCCAGAGAGACTGCACATTTGCTCCTGCTGCTCCCTGTTGGGAAGGCTTCCCCCTTTTGCTGAGCACCACTACCCTTCAAAGATCCTGCACTAAAACATCAATTCATTTTCCCATTTTCCTTGTTTGCATCTTCCTCCAAGTTAGCGGTTCAGCGGGTCTCAAAAGCAGGCTTGCCTGAGAGCCCCCAGGTCATTTATTTCCTTATCTGTCCCTACTTAGCTTTCTGTGTTCCCTTTAATGTCTGTAGACTCACTGCCCTGCTCAACTATGAGGAACCAGGGGTCAAAACAGGGTCTTCTCAGGACCTGGCATGGGGTCTGGGAGAGAGTTACTGCTTAGAAAACACTTGCAAAGAAAAGAATCTTATTAACGTATGGTAAAAACCTCTAAAAATAAGTCTAATTCACAGACACTTTTGATTTTACCTGCCCCTAAAGAGACAGCGATATTCAAAACAGCAAGCCCCCTCCCAAACATCAAAAGGAAGCAGAGCTTTGTTCCATGCATTGTATGCAAGTGATTGAGCTCATCAGTGTTTTCAGCATAAGTTAACAGTTCACTCAGCTGGAAAAGATGTGGGTGTAAAGGTGTTGCCAAGCAGTAGAGGCAGAGTTTACAGCTGCTTTCTGAGGCCTCACTGTTCAGCAGCCATCCCTGCAGGGTGTGTGAGGCATAGGTGATATACTTATCAACCTAAGACGCGTCTGCACTCAATCAGTTTAGTGAATATCAAAATCGACTCTAACCAGAAATATCTAAGCCCACTTAGTTCATTAATCTCCTGAAAACTAACAGATCTACTAGAGAACATGCCTGGGCCATGAACCCTAAAACCCAGGAATTGTACCAGCCCCAAACTCTGAATTCTGGGGCCCCAGGAGATGACCCATGAGAGGCCCTGGGGACCTAAAACCACAGTCTAAAAACTGAGGAAGCAGCTTTCAAAGCCATGCACTCAAACTTCCCATTGATGTGGGAAAGCTCCCTGGCTACATCCTATAAAAGCTGTGGACCAACGGTAGGAGCCCAGGCTCAGCACCTTTCCATAAGGTAACTCAAGATTCGGCACTGTGTCCCGAATATCTAGAATATCACATCTTCAAGCTATGAGGAGAAACCTTAAATATCACTTAACTTAGTGGCTATGAACCCAAAGATCCCCGAGCTACTGTCCGAGAATTATAGTCTTCGGTCAAAAAGGCCAAAGAAAATTAGATATTTGCCAAAAATAAGGCTAACCAGGTTGTTACCGAATTACACATTATATTTTGGCAACGGGGGTAATAATCTCTTAAAACATTCCCACAAAAAAGGAGAGTTGATTGAAGAAGGCCCCTTGTACAGACAAGATGAACACCAATGATCTAGTTTAGCCTATCTCCTTTAGGGCTGAGGAAAGTGATGCCCAGAGAGAGTTGGTTATAAAGACCCACAGCTAGACGGCATAGCAAGTAGCAAGAAATCAGGTCTCTTATCTCCTAGCTTGATGGTTTTTCAACAATACACCACTTATTCATAAAATTACTGAACCCATGGAGAGCAGTTCTCAAATTATGCTTTCTAGTCCAGCAGCAGCAGCATCCTCTGAGTACTTGAGTTCTAGGACCCATCCCAGACTTGCTGAAATCCAAAACTATGGGCATGTGGTCTAATAATTTCTGGTTTCAGCAAGTCCTCCAGATGATTCTGACACACCTAGGAGTTTGGGAACCACTGCCATAAGGAAACAACACCTTTACCACCTGATGTTCTTCTCCATCCAACTTGAAAGGAGGCCTTGGCCCAGCAGAGATGAACAAACCATAAACCATAATTTCAAGACAAAACCAGCTTAGCCCAAACTGCCCCCCTGCATATAAGTCCCCTCTATTGTACCCTGATAGATGGCTATCCATCTTTGGCTGGATGCCCGCAGCATTGGAAACTGGCCACCCTCTAAGATGGCATTGCCTTTATTGTAAAGCTCTTATGTTAGAAGTTTCTTCCTTATGGACAGCAAAGATCTGGTCCCTTAACCTCCACCCTCCACCTGTCTCAGCCCTGTGCTCTCTGGGTGGCCACGCCAACCCTGCAAACATCACCTTCACTGAGGCCTCCATGGCTGCCCCAGTCACTGGGAAACGTTGTTGAGTCTGTGCCCAAGTAATCTCCCTTTCTGGGGGGTTTCTTAAAAGGAAAGTAATTATCAAGGAGCAGCCTCAGTTAAATGAGGAAGGAGGAGTGCTGTTCGCAATGGAAGAGAGAACCAGAGCTGGAGAAACAGAAAAAATAAAGACTTCTCCTGCCCTTGGGTTATGGGGAAATGACCTGAACAGAAAGCACTCCCATAAATGCAATGAATGTCTCCTTCTCTTTAAAAAGTCATATATGTAAACACACTGCATTGAATTATTAAAGTATAATAATAATGATTAAGAATGAGCCAGGAAGGGAAGGTCTACAACAGTGCGAATTCTTAGACCCACAACCTGATCTCAGGTGCCAGGATCACTCTGTTCTGTTCACACGGGTGGGTTAGGATCTGCCGGGGTTCTTGTCCCAGCATCAAGAAGGGTTCAGGAATCTGGAGAAGGGGCTATGCATAGATTAAAGAATCCATGGATGAATAAAGAGTCCGGAAACGAAATATAATTTTGAAAGGCACTGGGGGTCAGCGGAGCTTAGCTAAAGGAGCTAAGATCTAAGGCAGTGATGGCGAACCTTTTGAGCTCGGCGTGTCAGCATTTTGAAAAACCCTAACTTAACTCTGGTGCTGTGTCACAAATAGAAATGTTTTGATATTTGCAACCATAGTAAAACAAAAATTTATTTTTTTGATATTTATTTTATATATTTAAATGCCATTTAACAAAGAAAAATCAACCAAAAAAATGAGTTCGCGTGTCACCTCTGACATGTGTGTCATAGGTTCGTCGTCACTGATCTAAGGTCTTAAGTAAGGTCTTAGGTTCTCTCGTCGTCCCCAGGACCCCATGCTTTTTAATTTTTTTAATTTTTTTAATTAAATCTTTATTGTTCAGATTATTACAGTTGTTCCTCTTTTTTCCCCTATAGCTCCCCTCCACCCGGTTCCCAGCTCACTCTCTGCCCTTAACCCCCCCCCCGCCCCCCCCCACCGTCCTCATCCATAGGTGTACGATTTTTGTCCAGTCTCTTCCCGCACCCCCCACACTCCTTTCCCCCTGAGAATAGTCAGTCCACTCCCTTTCTATGCCCCTGATTCTATTATATTTACCAGTTTATTCTGTTCATCAGATTATTTATTCACTTGATTGATTTTTAGATTCACTTGTTGATAGATGTGTATTTGTTGTTCATAATTTGTATCTTTTTTTTTAATTAAATCTTTATTGTTCAGATTATTACATTTGTTCCTCTTTTTTTTCCCCCCATAACTCCCCTCCTCCCAGCTCCCGCCCCACCCTCCGCCCTCACTCCCCACCCACTGTCCTCTTCCATAGGTGCACGATTTTTGTCCAGTCTCTTCCCGCATCTCCCACACCCCTTTCCCCCCCCAAGAATAGTCAGTCCATTCCCTTTCTATGTCCCTGATTCTATTATGATCACCAGATTATTTATTCACTTGATTCTTAGATTCACTTGTTGATAGATGCATATTTGTTGTTCATAATTTGTATCTTTACCTTTTTTTTTTTCTTCTTCCTCTTCTTAAAGGATACCTTTCAGCATTTCATATAATACTGGTTTGGTGGTGATGAACTCCTTTAGCTTTTCCTTATCTGTGAAGCTCTTCATCTGACCTTCAATTCTGAATGATAGCTTTGCTGGGTAAAGTAATCTTGGTTGTAGGTTCTTGGTATTCATCACTTTGAATATTTCTTGCCACTCCCTTCTGGCCTGCATAGTTTCTGTTGAGAAATCAGCTGACAGTCGTATGGGTACTCCCTTGTAGGTAACTGACTGTTTTTCTCTTGCTGCTTTTAAGATTCTCTCTTTGTCTTTTGCTCTTGGCATTTTAATTATGATGTGTCTTGGTGTGGTCCTCTTTGGATTCCTTTTGTTTGGTGTTCTCTGCACTTCCTGGACTTGTAAGTCTATTTCTTTCACCAAGTAGGGGAAGTTTTTTGTCATTATTTCTTCAAATAGGTTTTCAATATCTTGCTCTCTCTCTTCTTCTGGCACCCCCATAATTCAGATGTTGGTATGCTTGAAGTTGTCCCAGAGGCTCCTTACACTATCTTCATATTTTTGGATTCTTTTTTCTTTTTGTTTTTCCAGTTGGGTGGTTTTTGTTTCTTCATATTTCAAATCTTTGACTTGATTCTTGCGATCCTCTAGTCTGCTGTTGGATCTCTGCATAATATTTTTTATTTCAGTCAGTGTATGCTTAATTTCTAGTTGGTCCTTTTTCATAACCTCGAGGGTCTTACTAGATTTCTTGAGGGCCTCACTAATTTTATCGGTGGTTTCTAGAAAATTCTTCAAAACCCTAAAAGTGTAGTTTTGAACTCCTATATCCAGTAGTTTGCTTTCCTCCATTTCTGTCATTTGTGACCTGTTTCTTTGTCTCTGCATTTTTTATGCTTCCCTGTATTGATAGAGTGGCTTTCTGTGCTCGGTGTCCTATAGGGTCCAGTGGCTCAGCCTCCCCAATTACCAGAGGTGGACACTCTTGGTGCACCCCTTTGTGGGCTTTGTGCACAGTCTTGTTGTAGTTAAGCCTTGGTTGTTGTAGGTATCACTGGGAGGAACTGTCTACCAGGCCAATTGGCTGTGAGAATCAGCTATGTCTGCAGTGGGAGAACTTCTGTGCTGGATACACCCTTCTGGGGCAAGACTTGCTTCAGTGGGGCTTTGGTGCTCACTGAGTCTACCCCCTGAGTGTGTCCCTTATGGATCTGAGGAGTTGTAATCTGGATGGTCCCACTCAGACCACTGGGTACACTGGCTCTTGGATCACTAAGGAGGTGCTAATTTAGCCTCTGCCTGAGGCTACCCAGCAGGAGCCCAGCTGTGAAGCAATGCAAGCTGCTGTGGGGCCTTGGGTCTTCTTTTGGAAGTTCTGGGTTTCTCTGACCCAGCTGCAATTTGTTAGGTAATTTTCAGATTGCAAAGGACCAGGCCTTTCATATGCAAAAGCCTCTGTGCACAGCTTGGGTGGGGCGGGGTCTCAAGGAATCAACAGGGCGGAGCAAGCAGCTATGGCTGCTCCTCAGTCCTATCCTAAGAGGCCTCACTTCTC
This sequence comes from Myotis myotis, assembly GCF_014108235.1. NCBI lineage: Eukaryota > Metazoa > Chordata > Mammalia > Chiroptera > Vespertilionidae > Myotis > Myotis myotis. Next base: position 22,692,036 of record NW_023416401.1, on the reverse strand, counting down.
AGTGTCCTGGTAATCGCTTCAAGTACCTCTGAGAGAAAGCCACCCTCGAGTTCTGCCCAATGCAAGACAGTCCAGTTTCTCCCGTATGAGTCTGGGTCTCCAGAGACTCGCCCGGAAGTGGAGTTCAGAGCAGTCCGGAGCTTGAGACTCCCTCCCATTGAAAAAGACAACCGTGTCCTCAGTTGTCAGCCCTTTCTGCATGCGCAGTGTCCTCAGTTGCCAGCTCTTTCCGTGTGTGCCTCCGTACCTCTGCACTTTACTTTGCACCTCCTCTGAGTCTCAGTGTGCTTTTCTCTTTCCTTCTAGTTGTAGAATTTCCACTCAGCCAGCCTTCCTATGGTTCTGGATGATGTCTGTTTTGTCTTTTAGTTATATTTTTGAAGTGGTTGTGCGAGGCAGCAATTTCCAGTGTTTACCTATGTTGCCATCTTGGTTTCTCTCCCCATGCTTTTTATTAACACAACTTGTCCTGAGGCGAGGCAGAGATTTACACTTCAAAGGGTCAGGGTTTAGTACAGAGTCCATTGTCAGAATGGGGGAATTAGCCTACGGCTGTTCAGGTGTTTGGCCAGGAGGAGGCAATAAGGTGGATTAAGATGCCCTTTACTGTCTGGCAGCCACAATCAATTTAATGTGTCCTATTCAGGTTTGGGGAAATGCCTTTAGCTATTCCCAACAGGTGACTACATAACCTCGAATAGACTTACAAGTAGTCACCTGTGGGGACTCAACAGGGTTGAGTCACATCAACCTTTTGATGAAACTCTTGAAATTATGACATGCTGGAATTGCTTTCCGGCAGGACACATCTATCCAGAAGGAAGGTCAGCCTTTGCAGATCTTTCCCATTTATTCTTCCCATGTACATAATAACTCTTTGAAGCACTTTTTTTTTTATTTCTAAGATATCTCCATGATGCTTCATTGGTTAAAGCTCATTGATGTCACTTGTTCCCAGGATACTCAACATTAACGCATCTATGGCCTCCAGCCCAGTCAGTATTTCACAGGAGGTGCTACTATTCTACCTTCACAAAGAACGCATAGCCAAAAATACATTCTACACACACTGCCAATCCTACCCCAATTTCAAGTAGCCATATATAGTTACCATATAGTTAAAAAGTAAATCACAACTTAGCACATTTAAAAGCACACAATTCTTAGTATAATGAACACATTTTTACTAACTTTCAACTATGAACAAGCATGCTTAATCTAATCTTAAAATTCCCTCTGGGCTTAAATAAAAAGCAACTTTATAGTTCTGAATTCATTCTTAGGTTTTAGAAACCATTGGCATATTTGAGTTCTGGGCCTAGCATTTCATGGCTTCATAACAGACTGACAACTTAAACCCTTATAGGATATTTCTGTGCAATCTTTCCTTTCACTAAAATCAGAAGCTTTTAAAATTCCTACTTAAAATGTAGACAAGAAAAAGCATCAAATACCTTCTGATTACTCCCTCTCAATTTTCTTGCCCATATTTTCTTTGGACGCATTCAAAGAAGTGAAGACAAAGGAGAATGCACAACATTCATTCATTCAACAAATTTTTTTTTGAGTGGCCACTGGGTATCAGGCACTGTGCTGAGTGCCAAATGCTGAGAGAGCAAAACAGATTCCCTCTGCCCTCATGAGATTTATAGTCTAGTATAGGGGTCAGCAAACAACAGCCTATAGGCCAAATCTGGCCCACCACTTCATTTTGTATAGCCTGCAAGCTAAGAATGGGGTTTTTGTTATGTTTTTATTGGTTTTAGAGAGAGAAGAAAGGAGAAGGAAAGAGAGAAACATCAATGAGAGCTGCCTCCTGCAAACCCCTTACTGGGGATCAAGCCCACAACCTGGGTATGTGCACTGATGGGGAATTGAACCAGCAACTTCACTTGGTGCATGGGACGATACCCAATCAACTGAGCCACACTGGCTACAGCAAGAATGTTTTTTATACTTTTAAATTGTTGGGGGAAAAAATCAATAGAAGAATATTTTGTGATACATGAAAATTATGTTAAGTTCAAATTTTGGTGTCCATAAAGTTTATGGGAACACAGCCATGCCCATTCACTTAAGCATCATCTTTGGTTGCTTTCACACAGTGGCAGAGTTGCAGAGTTACAACAGAGGCCATATAAATGGCAAAGACTAAAATATTTACTGCCTGGCCCTTTCAGAAAACATTTACCAACGCTTGGTCTAGCGTGAGAAGGGCATGGCTACCTCCTCGCTGTGGATGGAGTAAGTGTCCCAGCTAACAGATGGAGATGCCATCCACTACCCTCATTCTTGCAGTATAAGGTCCCATACCACTCATTTTTCAGTCAAGGACTTTACTGGCTTTAACCTGACTTGACCATCTGATCAGACTTTTTTTTTCTTGCTATTGTGTTGTATGAGTTATTTATATTATTAACCCCTTATCAGACATATGACTTGCAAATATTTTCTCCCATTCCACAGGCTGCATCTTTATTTTGTTGACTGTTTCTTTTGCTGTGCAGCCGCTGTTTAGTTTGATGTAGTCCCACTTATTAATTTTGGCTTTTATTGCTTGTGCTTTTGGTGTCATATCCAAAAAATTATTGGCAAGGACAGTGTCAAGGAGCTTTTTCCCTATGTTTTCTTCCAGGGGTTTACAGTTTCAGGTCTTATGCTTAAGTATTTAATCCATTTGGGGTTCATTTCACCATTTGAAAGCCACTCCCTTCTTGTCCCTTTGCTAATCAAACACTGACCATCTCTGCCCCCAGCCATACTTATCCCCATTGTCCTTACAGGCCTAAGAGCCACCTATTTCTGGAGATATCTGATCAGAGTTTTAGCAACCTGAGGCACTCTGAACAACTCCAGAGAGCACAGTTCACAAGGAGTCCAGTGCACACTCAGCTCTTTCTTCTCTGAAATCCTATGACATTGATCATGATGTCACTTGACACTTACTTGCTACTGTTTCCTGCCTTATCTTCTTAAGAGAGTAAGTTCAGGAAGCTTATCTTACCTGTTGGCATGTCTTCTACAAAAGCACAGAGTGGAAGCACAGTGTCTTGGTTCATTAGTTATATGGATGAGCCAGAACGATGTCTGGAATAAGTATTTGTCCTCAAGACAGAATAATTCAATCCATGGTCTTGCTCTTTCACAACTGTGTAACATCCTCTCAGCCTCTGTTTCCATAGCTCTCAGGTGGGGACAAGGGCTCCTATTTCACTGGTTTATGCTATGGTTAAGAGCAATGGTTCTCATTCTAAAGGGCATGTTAAAACACAGACCACTGGGCTCCATGCCCAGAATTTCTGACTCTATTGTTTTGGGGTAAGGCCTGAGAATTTATGTTTGCCAAGGCTGCTGGTTCATGGGCCACATGCTAAAAAAAAAAAAAACCCTGTCTCAGATAGTGTAGCAAGAACATGTGGAGGATGCATTATGGCCCCTAATAAAGAGATGATGGGATAACAATAATGATAGCAATACGCACAATGAATCTAGAACTTAAATTTTACACCATAGGCAAGTTTTCTATCAAAATAGTTTCAAATTCATTCAGGCACTGGGAAGATGGTATGCTTTCTGCATAACCACATGAAAAAAAATTTGATGTACTTAATTCTGTCACATGAGTCAGGAACCATTTTACTAGCAGAAAATATGACTCTATTATATGCATACAGGTTTCTGCATCTCAAAAAAGTAACAATACATAAAATGCTCCTTTAAAAAATCACATTTTTAATTTTTTATTATTTTTCTTAATCATCACCCAAGGACATGCTTAGCTAGAGGAAAGGAGGGAGGGAGGGATAGAAGGAAGGAAGGAGAGAGAGAGAGAGAGAGAGAGAGAGAAACATCAATGTGTGAGAGAAACATTGATTAGTTGCCTTCTGTATATGTCCTGATCAGGGATCAGACCCACAACCCAGATATGTGCCCTGACTGGGAATTGAACTGGCAACCTTTCAGTGCACAGGATGACACTCAACCAACTGGGCCACTTCGGCAGGGCAAAAATCACATTTTTAATTTCTCATTAATATTTACTGTTCACTATTTTTGGCTCAGTTTAAAGAAAATTTATGGGAGGAAAAAAACCTAAAATTGAGACTGTTCTATGCTGAGACCTTGATGTAATTGATGAGTTTGGAAAAGGCCACTATGATGAGATTTTGTGGTGTAAGAATTTGAACAGCTCAGGGAGCTCAGGGTTCCCTGTGGGCATCGTTTGAGAACTACCAGCACAGTGTCACTATGCCAGACCAGTACTGCAGGTTGAGCTCTGTGGGACATAGCACCTTAGCAGGTCCCTTCATATTGCTTGTCTGAAGTTCTATTCCGCTGCCAGTCCTGTCCCCGCAGCTCTCTGCCTACAGGTTGTGATAACCAATCCCTCTTTCCTTTCTCCTCCTAATTCCCTCACCCACCTCCCCATTACTAACCCCAGAATATTGCCTATTCCTTGTGATTTCTCTATGCACTGCACATGCCTCAGGCTCTATTCGAATTACCCACTTTGAGTGTATCATTTGTTTCCCACTAGCACCTGACTGATACATTATTCAGATGTTCTCAAACTTTTTGTCTCCAGAACTCTTAGTGACTCCATAATTTTTTCATGGAAGTACCAGGCCAATAGAATACCTACCAATTATATTTATCGAGTAGTTAAGTCCAAATAATTTAATAATTATTTATGTCCCAATGTAACTGTTTTTAAAATAATGCACATAAATTGAAAGAAAAAATAACATTAATTTCATTCTCAAACAATTACAATTACTTAGTAATGGGGTGCATGTCCCTGTTGGGCACTGCACAACTTCTTAAACCTTGGGATCAGACTGGACACCACCACCCACACCACCACCTGCACATTGTGCCCCACAATGAATACAAACCCTACCTGATTTTTATCACAGCAATGACTAAAAACCCAGCTTGGCAAAGATATGATATCATCAAAAGAAATGTAGCACAATCTAACGTTGAAACTCTGAATTACCTTGAGCTACTAGTTAGCACAACATCCAGAGGACGTCAAGTTTCCCTCGAAACATTTAAAATATCTCAAGGGGCCCCTCTGAGTTGGCTGTGGTGCTCTGTGGCATCTTGGCACACAGTTTGGGAACCATGGACATAGTATCATTCTCATTCTCTTGGGTTCTGGTATGTGGTTTTGAGTAAGGAGAAAAAAACAATGAAGAGTTGTGGCCAGCCTGACAAGAATGGAATCTAGAAAGGTGTCTCAGCAAGGGTTGCGAAGAGTCACCGATATAAAGGAGCCACCCCATGGCTGATTGACCTCTTCACCAAATTCAGTTTCTCATAGTCCTCCTGCATCTGACCTTGGCTCCCAATCCTGGAAGTAACCCTCCCTCACATGTGGGGCCAGTAAGGCCCTCTCCTCTATCTGCAGAGAAGTCTGAAATGGCTGCATCCGTGTCCTTCCTCGATACGTCTTCTGTCTACGAGAAGAGCCAAGCAACAATTTGGCTCTCATATCCACTGTTCTGAACCTTATTTTTCTCTTGGTTTCTTATCTCCTCTGTTCAAAGCCAGTGTCTATTACCACTTTGCAGCCAACATGGCCAAAGATGAAAGATTCTGTCATTATTTTCCCTACATAACAAATCACAAAGCTGCTTTATCCCATTCCTTGATTGCCTCTGTTTCAAGACTCATTGTTTCTAACCATCAGAGGCACATATGAATTTCCTCTTTATGCCTTTTCTCTTCCATCCCAGCAAACATTTAGCCATTTATTCATTTTTATCAACACAAACATCGGTAACACTTTGGAATAATCGGCACCACTATGATAGCTCATTTATTATTCATAGCAATAACCTTCAACTCACTCGACATCAATAAAGCGGAGAGGGAACCAGCTCAGCCCTCCCACGTGTGGGCTGGGTGTGCACTCTCAGAGCTGCCATGGGGAGTCCTCTACACACAACACAGGCAGGATGCCTGGACCCTGCCTCGGATCTCACACCAAAGCGGCTGAAATTAATCACACGATCTGGGGCTCATGCCGAACCTCCCCACAAGTTCCCCACTGTTTCCACTAAATGAGGCTGAAAGAGAGTGGACAGACAGCCTGAGTTTGAATTCCAACTGTGCTCTTCACTACGCGGTGACTCTGAGCAAGTGACAACCTCTTGGAGTCTTAGTTTCTTCATCTGCAATATAAGGCTATCACTACCTTCCTCTGAGCCTACGTATAATGATTAAACACACTGTGTGAACTGCATAATGCTGGCACACAGTAGGCGCACGCTGTCCTTAGAGCCCATGGGTCCATCACACACTGAATCCAGCTGGCAGGCTTCACAGTAACAGAGGCAGCAAAGCAGCTCTTTCCAGCCAGATTCTGGGTTTACCATGACATTTCCTCACTTCCTGGGTCAGTGGCCTTGTATAAGTTACTTAAACCTCTCTAAGCTTCTATAAAAGGAGGCTGATAATAACCGTCCCCATAGACTTGTTAGGAGGATTAAATAGCTTAGTGTATGGGAAACAGTAACACATTGCCTGGGGCATGCTAAGTACATAGCAAATGTTCAGTGAACTGTTTTACAACCATTATTAATATTTGACAAAATTCCAGGCCATACCAGTCTGGGAGTAAAATGGGTAGCAATCCCACCGCCTGGGATATTTCTTTTGCAATGACTCTATGCACTACTAAAGAGTATTTCAACCTTCAGAGTCTCCTCTGTATTGGAGGTGTAACTGGAAATTACACCCAGTCACCTCAGCTAGCCTCTCCCTCAGCTCCGTTTCTAGCTTCAGGATGGGGTACTGACTTCCAAGGCTGGCAAAGCCATTGGCATTGACCTCTGCCCTTGGCTTAGAAGCCAGTGTCAGAGCTCAGGGTTATAGAAGGTGCTTTGCAGGACTAAAGCCACCAGCATAGCACTTTCCACAGATGGGGGAAGACTCCTGTAACCTAACTACTGGGCCACATGCCAACATGCAGACTTGTGAGGCCCACTTCTTGCTCCTAGAATCTCCCAGAGTTCAGGGGAAGCTTCCCCTTCAAGCACCTTGCCCATGATCTGTTTACTCCTCCATCCCTGCTGCTGTTGGGTTCTACTGACTCCCTGCCAATGTGCCTCCCAAAAATTGGGTCTCCATGTCAACAGCACAGACAGTCAGGGGCAGGCACTGTGGAATGTGGAGAGGAAGGAGGCCTGCAGGCCAGGACTAGCATGGATCACTACCGAAGATCAAGAACTGACTCCCTTCCCAGGTGCCCTCAACCCCTGCTTTAGCTGGACTTGGTGGGTAAGGCAGAGGACACCCTGAAAACCTCACAGGCCACTCCCATGATAAACCTAAAAGGTGTTTAGAAAAAAACAAATTGTAGCTTCTTCAGTCCCATTAGGAGATTTGAAAGAAAGGGCGTGCATTGGTTATCTATTGCTGCATAACAAATTACCCGAACACCTAGCATCTCAAAGTAAGAAAACCTTCTTATCATTTTATAACCTAATCTTAGGAGACAACCCATCACTTTAGCCATATTCTTTCTGTTAGAAGCAAGTCAGTAGGTCAGTAGGTATGACTCACACTCAAGGGTTCGAGAGAATTACCTGGGCTTGAATACAGAAGGCAGAGATCCTCACGGGTCATCTTAAAGGTTGCCCCCACAACAGTGATCTAAAAAAGACCAGAAAATTAGAGCCAATAGGAGGCTTTCTCTAGGTGGCCCCGTGAAAGGAAAGCAAAGTCACACAGACAGGACAACTGAAGGGAGTTTTTTGTGGGGAGCAGGAGTGATGTCTCAGACTTCTCCAAAGTCCAGGTGACATAGCCATTGATCAGCCAGGACTCTGGCCTCAAACAAAGCTGGGTTCCAGCACCAGCCCTGCCACTCCCAACTGCAGATTCTGTGGGCATGCTACATAACCTGTCTAAGCTTTAACACCCACCCCTGCACAAATCAGGGCTCTCAACAGAGCCTGCCTCATTGGTTGCTATTAAGGTGAAACAGACAATGCTCATGAAGAGAGGGGCACAGTGCTCTGCACAGAGAAAATAGTGAATGAACAATTACTAACTCGCTGCACAAGCAAGAAATTGCTAATTTTGCCTCCCAGATACACTCCACCACAAGAGGGCACCATGAACAAAGGGTCTGGGTGTTCTGGCCACTGGAAAAATCTTTCCTCAACCAAAACTTAATCTGGTGGCCCCTGGCTCCTAAATTTTAGCATTTTAGGAGACTGACTGACCTGCCCACAGAGAAACAAACAAAATATGTGTGTATTTGTCTACTAGGTCTGTCATAAGAAAGTATTATAGACTGAGAGAAATTTATTTTCAACCAGTTGTGGACACCAGAAGTCTCAGATCAAGGAGTTGGCAGGTTTGATTTCTTCTGAGGTCTCTTTCCCTGACTTGCAGGTGTATCTTCACATGGTCTTCCTTCTGGGCTGTTTGAGTCTTAATCTCCTCTTCTTATAACAACACCAGTTGTTGGATTGGGGCCCGTCCTCATGAACCACATTTTAACTTAATCTCCTCTTTCAAGACCCTATCTCCAAATACAGGCACATTCTAAGGTCCTGCAGGTCAGGGCTTCAGCAGATGAACTTGGGGGAGACACAGTCCAGCCCATAATAACAGGTAAAGCACTTCAAGGTGCAGAGTCCCTGGAGGTCACAACACTGTCTGCCCAATCCTGTGAACTGCTGGCACAGAGCATGTTCCCAGCCACAGGGATCTTACCTCCACACTGCCTCGGAGGGAGCCCTCCCTGCCAACAGCCCTGTCTCGTCTCTCACTGTCACAGTCAGCACTCGCATTCAAAACAGCAGGAGAAATGCCTAAAGAGCATCACAGAAGGACGTGAGAAAAACTGTCATCCTGACGTGACACTATCTATATTCCTCGGTGCAGGCCGCCCCTCCCCAAGGACAGAGAGCAGAGCAGCAGGTTTAAGACAGAGGTGGTTTGAACAAAGGAGGTATCTCTGGGGGTGCAGGACAAGACTCCATGACCAACACCACCCCAGGGTGGAGAGGTGAGACAGACAGGCCTCCCAGAACTGGGCCCCTTAGGCCGATGACCATGATCTCACACTCCTCGGCAGGGGGCTAAGAAGTTGGACATGATTGCAGAAGTGGTTTTAATTATAATGACCTTTGGAGAGAGCTAGAAAGGGTTTTATAATAAAGACTTGATGAGGCTGATAAGGAGTGAAGGGCAGGGAGAGAGCCTCAGAGAGGGTGGGCAGGAGCATATGTATCTGGGAGGTGGCATTAGAGACCTGCTTCTTGCCCAAGGACATTTCTCCTGCAGAGTCAGCCCTTCAAAGAACAGACAGAAGCTCACCGGGAGCCATATGGCATTCCCTGACAAGAAACAAGAAGCTAAGCCTGGTTAGATATCCTGGGACTGTCAACCTCACCTCAGGGCCTCAGGCCAGCCAGACTGAAGGGGAAGAAAAACAGACATCATTCTTATCACGCAGCAGGCACTATTGTACTTTTATACACTCCAGCTCAGTTTGACCCTACAACCGGTAATGTAGATATGAGCCCACTTTACAGGTAGGAAACTGAAGCACAGAGAGGTTGCTCGCCCAAAGCTGTACCATTAGTAAGAGGCAGTGTGGCTTTGAAGGTCCACAGCCCTAGCCTACATTGTCTTCCCTGACTGAGAAACAAGAATGAGTTAGGATTCATGGCATGTGGAGGTCAGGTAACCAGGTATCAGGTCCCATGCTGGGTGAGAGGTCCACAAGGCCTCCAGGACCACAAGAAGAGGTGGTCCTGGGCTAGACTTCAAATCCCCAGAGGTGGCAGCTGCTGGAGAAGAGGGGCTGAGGAGGCTTGGAGGGTGAACTATAGTGAGGACCCTAGGGAGGCTCCCCAAGAGCCCTCTTTGGCCCATTTACAGCACTTCTGTCTTCCAGTGTATCCCCCTTCCTCCACTCTGCCCTGGCCCTGGCTTAGCCAGACTCACGTCCTCTACTCTCAGGGCAGGGCTGCTGTTTACAGCCTTATAGCCTCTACACTGCTCAACTCCAGGGGGCGCCACTCACATCATAATTTATGTTGTGCCTGTCAACCCTGCTCAGAAGAAGAAAGGAGAGCTCTTTATGATACCTAGAGTTGGAGGAGACTCCAGGAAAAGCCTCTTAGCTTTTGCATCAGGGGTTCATTTTACCTGTTTTACCACTGGTTAAACGGCAAAAAAATCATGGGACACTCTCAAATGATGTATAAAAATAGTATTCATTCATGTATTCATTCACCAACACTTTTATCAAGCACCTACTAGGTGTCAGGATACAACAGAGAACTAAACAGCACAATTCTTGCCCTCATGGAGCTTGCTGTCTAGTAGGTGAGACTGACATCAGACAATCATACAAATAAGTGCCGAATCATAACTGTAGTTAGGAGCAAAGATGGAGGGTTACACAATAAAATGAGCCTGAGAGAGGGCACTCTAGTCGAGTCAGAGGAATAAGGACCAGAATGAGAGTGAGGCAAGTGGGGCGGGTCTTATAAGCGCAGGGTTTGATTCCATTTTTGTTTTAAATTTTACTATTTTGTTCAACATAGATTTATCACATTCATTTTTATTCTTTCAAATATTTAAATATTCTCTACCTTAAATACTGAGTTTTTGACACCCCCTTAAATTTTGCCCCTGAAGGCAGTGCCTCACATGCCTCACCCTAGTCCCAAATGGGGGCAGTGCCCAGTCACCACACGGAGGAAGGCAATTTTCTCTACCTGAATAGGCCCAGGAACTCTGTAGGGAAGGAAAAGCTTGAGGTGGCTCCTGAGGGCTCAGTAGGAAATGGGCAAGTGGACAAGGCAGGGCTCAGCGTACCAGGCAAAGGGGACAGCATGTGCCAAGACTCAGAGATATGGAACAGCTGAGTCATAAAATGAAAAGGCACTGAAAGGTTGTTTTTGAAAAGAGAAGTGTAGGCCAATTACCCAGGGCCTTCAGTGCCTGGCTGGCCAGCTCAGACTCTTCCCTGTGGGTGGTTGGGAGGGATGGAGGCTTTGAGGCAAAGAGAAGCTATCATTATCAGATTCCATTTATTTAACAAATTCAGTAAGCACTCTGTGCTAGGTGGTGTTCTAAGCGCATTACAGATGCTTACTCACTTAATCACTGCAACAACCCTATGAGGTAGAACCTGAGGAAACTGAGACACAGAAAGGGTAAGTGGCTTGCCTAAGTTCTCATAGTTAATAGTGGCAGATACAGGATTTAAACCAAGACAGCCTGTCTCTGGAGTTCCCATTCTTAATCTCTATGCTCTGCTATTTCTCTACCCACTCATGATTAAGAGAGTTTGCTTTGGCCAAAGTATAGATAAATGGATATATAGGCAGAAATTGAGGCCCGGGGAAGGTGGGGGGGGGGGGGGGGAGGGAGGAGGGGAGGGGAGTGAAAGAGGAGACTTTTAACAAGTTTGTTTTAGTTGTCCTGGAGGGAGAAGTGGGTGGCCTGAACTAGACAAGGACATCAGTGCAAGAACTCTAGGTAAAGAATGCATCAACCTTACAAAGGCATGGCCCAGGGTGATGGCTCAGAGAGGGAATGCATGCAGGGAGACAGCCTTAAGTGAATGGAGCTAGGTGGGGGCTGGGAATATGCTTAAAGGAGGATGAGAAAAAGGGGGTGGCAGAGTGCTGTGGATAGGGCTTCAAAGCAACAAGGGCATTTTATGAACTACTAGAGGCCCGGTGCATGAATTTGTGCACTACTGGGTTCCTTTGGCCTGGCCTGCAGTGATCGGGTCGAAACCAGCTCTCTGACATCCCCCAAGGGGTCCCAGATTGTGAGAGGGTGCAGGCCAGGCCAAGGGACCCCACCAGTGCACAAATCCATGCACTGGGCCTCTAGTATGTATATAAGATCTTTGGTTAATCTCTTCCCGCCCGCCCTCCTCCCCCTTCCCCTCTGAGATTCATCAGCCTGTTCCATGTTTCCATGCTGTGGTTTCCGCTCCTGCATTGAGCGTCTGTCCCCTGGTGGTCAGTGCATGTCTTAGCTACTGGACATGCTAAGATGGTTGAACAGTCAATTAAGCTTTTATTTATATAGATGGGAGAGCCTGGTTGGCAGGTGGCAGTGGGAAACAAGCATATCATTGATGCTGCCTCCTTGTGACCATTCAAACATGGTCTATGGGAGAAGAGCACCCTCCACTCAAGCAGGCAGTAGGAACTGCAGCATCCTGGGGCAGAGCCAGGGCTGTGAAACGCAAGAGACAGACAGAGCATCCTGCAAAGCAAAGAAGAAAGAGATGGGTCATGATGGGTCAGGAAATGCAAATGACTATTATTCCCACCTTCATCCAGATTACTGATATGTAGGACCAGTGCCAAGCAACACGGCCAGGCATAGGTGACAAAAAGTAGAAGAGCTTCAGCCCTGGCTGGTGTGGCTCCCTGTTTAGAGCATTGGCCCACACACCCAAGGGTTGTGGGTTCGATTCCTGGTCAAGGACACATCCTTGAGTTGCAGGTTCGATCCCCGGCCCCAGTCAGGGTGCATGCTGGAGGCAACCAATTAATGTATCTCCCTCACATCGATGTTTCTCTCTCTCTCTCTCTCTCTCTCTCTCTCTCTCTCTCTCTCTCTCTCTCTCTCCCCTCTCCTCTCCTCCTTCCCTCCCACCTTCCTCCCTTCCATTCTCTCTAAAACTCAATGGAAAAAATATCCTTGGGTGAAGATTAGCAAAAACAAAAACAAAAAAAGGAAGAGCCCTTAAAGCTTTCCTACTCTACACTGCTCACTGGACAGATGGGAACTTCACTGGCTAAGGATGCTTACTGCAAACATGTAACTGCCCGGGGGCTTCTTCTGACTGCAGGAGACTCATTACCCCCAGAAATACTCTCAACTAATGATGGCCTGGGAGTTGGGGAATAAATACCCCAGCATCCTCACCTTGCAGGTGAGATAACTCAGGTGTGTATCCCCCAAAGTTTCTGGGCAAAATTGTGCCCCGGTTGCTCTGAGGGTAACCTGTTTGAGAACACACACTTCATTGACTTCCTTTCCCTTCACTATCTTACTTACCCAGTCCTTACAGGAGAGGCTTCCTGGGATCACCTCCCAAATAAACTACTTGCACTCAAATCTTTGTCTCTGGGTTGGCTTCTAGGGTTACTAACTAAGACAGGGACAAAGGGGGCCAGAGAGGGGAAGAGATTTGCCCTTAGTCACACAGCTTCTCAGTGCAGAGCCACAACCCAGACCCAGGTCCCCCAACTCCAAATCCACAAAGGCAGAGAATAAAAGCACAAAATAAATCATCACAAAGATCTGGGTTCTACACCTGTGCAGATTTTATAGTTGATCCTTGAACAACACAGGTTTGAAATATGCAGATCCACTTATACACAAATTTTTTTCAATACTGTAAATGTATTTTTTATTTTCTTAATAACATTTTCTTTTCTCTAGCTTACTTTATTGTAAGAGTACAGTATATAATACATATAACATACAAAATACGTGTCCATTGACTATTTATGCTATTGGTAAGGTTTCTAGTCAACAGTGAGTTATTAGTTTTGGGGGAGTCAAAAGCTACTCGCAGATTTTCACTGTGTAGGGGACGGTGCCCCTGTGTTATTCAAGGGTCAACTGTATTATTATTATTCCCCATTTTCTGCCCTCCCTACAAGAAAATTAAATAACTTTCCCCATTGTTATTAATTACAGTAATTCCCTGTGGGAGGAGTAAACTTCCTCATTGAAAGAAGGCTAGGTCATGTGACCTCCTTTGGCCAACGAAATGGGAGCAGAAGTGATATATGCCAACTCTGAGCAGAAACCTTAACAACCACAGCTGGTTTTTCCAGTTTTCTTGCTTTGCTTTTCTTCTGCCATGATAATAGCATGTCCCTAATAAAAGTACCCTTGCAGCTGGAATAAAGATGGATGGAATAGGGCAGCTGACCCATGAGTGGCATAAGAGAGGAGTGATAAAAACCTTATTTTTAACCACTAAGATTTCAGGCTCATTTGTTACCACCATATAACAAAAGATCACTAATACACTCACCACACAGTGGCTATGTTACCTGAATCAAGGAACTACGCCTCTGTGAGCCTTGGTTTCTTTCTTTATAAAACTAGGATGAGTAATAATAGCATCTGTTTAATGGGACTCTGTGGGAAGTACCTGAGCTAATCCGTGAGAAAACTTAGTAGAGTGTCTGGCCCAGAGTAAGGACCCAATAAACGTTCGCTGTTGTTATTATTATGTTTTTCTCTACCCCACAAAGAGACCTCCTCAGAGACAGAGAATTCTCTGGAGAAAATATATTGTTCCTGCAGGCCTCACCCCTGGCTTGTTTGCTAAAAGGTACTTACTTTCCCCTCCTAATGGCCCTTCTCAGAAGTGTGCTGCCCCCAGGCCAGTGCCAAGAGAAGTGCCACACAAGGTGCCCACGTCCCAGCAGGCCTGCGTGCGGGAGACCCGTAGCAGTTAATGAATCCCCACGGAGCGGTCCGTATTAGACCTGGTTTAATACCCCGAAATGGCAGGGAGTCATTTATCCATGAGCTACGGCCTCTCTCTGGTGCCTGAGCATTACAAGTTATTTATGAGGCAATTGCACAGTTTCACACTGGCTGGCCATTATGCTGCTGTCTGCTAACCACTGCTGAACCCAGAGACAAAACGGTCCTCCCCCTCCCTCGCTTTGCCAGTGACAATGAGCCAATGATGCTCCCCAGTGACACATGTTTGCTCTTTGCAAAGAGAGCAGGGCGCAAGGCCGGGGGAAGAGAACTCCTGCTCTCCAGCCCAGCACTCAGAGTGCACCTGGGAGCTAGTGATGAAAGGCGAGACTCTAGAGAAGTCTGCTGGGAAAGCCACTGGTTGACAGAGAGGTTATTTGAACAGGCACTAACTATGGAAGGAGGGTATGCAGGCTGTCAAGGCAGAGACACTCCCTTTGACTCTTGGGATAGGGAAATGGCATAATCTTATGAAGAGTTTTTTGTTTGTTTGTTTGTTTGTTTGTTTGTTTGTTAATCCTCACCCGAGGATATTTTTCCATTGATTTTTAGAGAGAATGAAAGAGAGGGGGAGAAACACAGAAAGAGAAACATCGATGTGAGAGAGACATATCAATTGGTTGCCTCCCACTGGGGCTGGGGATCGAGCCTGCAACCGAGGTACATGCCCTTGATCGAAATCAAACCTGCAGGCTGATGCTCTATCCACTAAGCCATACTAGTTAGGGCTTAGCACATCAGAAAACCTCACTAAAGGTTACCTATTGCTATCATGGTTCTGACCTGCACCCCAGCTGGCTCCCATAATTTTGGACATCCTGCTCTAGCACACTGGTCAGCCTGCTACTCCCCCGAGGTCAGTCCACAGGTACAGAAGCATCTGATCCAAGCTACATGGGCATCAGCAACTGTACATAAGATCCTTCTACAAACAAGCCAAGATCTGGAAGACAGCTTGACAGTCTACATGTTCATACCAGCCCAGAGAGACACTACATACGCAGTGCTGTCTGCTGCTGACAAATTGTTATCTGTGAAGTTCAGCTTCATATCTTTGAAGTCCTTGCATAGAATGGCTTCAGTGTTCCCATCACTACTGCAAAGTCTGTCCCTAATTACCAGGGTGGCTCCCTGCAACACAGAAGGTTCTGGGAATGGTGTTCTGCAATGGGACTCCACTCTCCCTGTCAGCAGAAGTGTTTCCAGAGTTCTGTGTTTTAGGTGGGAAAAGAATATATTTGAGCTGAATGTGGCCTGATTCCCATGCCCTTTTTCCTAGGGCTACTTCCTGTCCTCCATCCTCAAAACACCCCACTTTCTGCAAGGACTGGCTTTATTTATTAATCATTTCCTTCTATGTCACACAGCTCCTTGGGTCACTTTTTCTTGTCCCTTTTCCCCCACATCATCTCCTATGTCTGAATGTTCCCCATTCCATTTCAGTAGAATGAATACATTAACAAAAATAGCTAAACTCTGTTGAATGGTTGCCTTGTGCCAAGTAGCCTGCAAGTGTCTTGTGTGCCTTATCTCTTTTAATCTTCACAGTCACCAGGTAAATTCTGTACTATCATATTTCTTATCCAACAGATCAGAATAGAGAGGTTCAGTAGCTTGCCCAAGGTCATACAGCAAACAGGAGGGCGAATCTGAGGTCAGCGTCCAGCCTCACCATTTCAGGGCATTCCATGGACGCAAACTAAAAATGTCGGGACTGCTCGAAGTCGGTGTGTAAATGCCCCAGCTCCCTCATCCTTTGAGGGAAGTGTGTGTACTGTTCTGACTCCACAAATTTCCCAATGGAATTAACCTTCATTTGACTACAATGGTCATCTGCTTGAGAACACATTCCTTCCCTTCCCTGTCTCACTTCCCAGTGTTTCCCACCAGTTTCCCTGGAATCCAATCCCCAAATAGAGTGCTTGCTTTCCAATCTGTTCCTCAATGTCTGCTTCCAGGGAAACCCAAACTAAGACAATGATCTTTCCCCAGTCAACTCAATTCATGTCCCTTCTCCTAGAACCGAAATTCTTTCATCGTTGAATCTACAAAAATTCCTGAGCAGTTTTCAGGAATTCTACTCATTGCACCTATCACTGTCCACATGGTTAAGGGGCAGCTGGTGGGTAGAGGTGGCTTTGTCTGCCTGGTGCAGGCAGAGTGACCACTTCTTCCTGCATAACCAAAATCACCAGAGCCACAACTATAAAAGTTTTTCAAACATGCTTGCTGTCTGGCTCACGTGTGGCTCAGACTCACTCAAATGGACCCAAACTACATGTGATTCCCATAATTATGACTTCCAAGTGTTCGCCTTTCTGAGGCAGTTAATCTTTGTTTCACTAACGCACATCAACAAGAAGATGATGGGTTTGCTGACAATTCCAGTCACTAAATGATGCAGGGGGAATTGAAAAGAATAGAATAGGATCTGATTCAATTGTGGAATTTCCACCAAGGAGGAGAAGCTGAGAGGAAGCAATCTTTACTACATTCCATGGAAACCAGCCCCAAAGACCACAGATCTTCCCAGCAGGAGAAAAACCCTACTCCCAACAGAAGAACATTGTCCTTCATAATCTTTGGCCCCTCATGCTTGTCCTGAACCCAATAGTATATACCATCATAGGCAGCCAAGCTCTAAGTTGCTTCACTTTTCTGAGCCTCATTTTCCTCATCTGAGAAATAGGAATAACAATACTTATTTCATTCATTCAACTTCTCACTGAATGTCCACTCTGTGCCAGACACCTGTGAGAATCAAAAAAGATAATGTCTGTCCACACATACTTGGCATATAGTAAGCACTCAATAACCTTTAACTAAAATCATTAGTTATCATTGTTGCTTTATTTGATCCTCAAAACAAAACTATACTGTGGTTGTTCTTGTCTCTATTTTATAGATTAATAAACCAAGGCTAAGAGAGGATGAATGGCTTTGACTAGGGTTTAACAGCCAGAATTCATATCAGGATCTTTCCACCCCTCAGTGTCTTGGGGACCCCAGATTATAAAAAAAGAATACTCCCCAAGGGAGTAAAGTATAGACCAGGGGCTGGCAAATGTTTGTTGGAAAAGTCCAGATAGCAAATACTTTAGGCTTTGTAAGCCATACGGTCTCAGACCTACTCAGCTCTACCGCTGTAGCACACAAGCAGCCATAATGTAAATGATGAACACCTCTGTGTTCTAATAAAATTTTATTGACAAAAACAGGCATGATTTCGCTTGTACTTTTCCAACCTCTGGTGTGGATGAAAAAGCCTGGCCTTTGGAGCCAGACAATCCAAGGTCCCAATCCCAACTCAGGCAACACTGTGTCCTCAGGCCTCTAAACTTCCTAAACCTAACAAGTTCCTCATAATGAAGTTTTCTGTTAGTCAAATGAGAATGAGAATCGTAACATTTACTTTGTAGGGTTTGTCATGGATTCAAGGTAGGGCTTTGGTGCTTAAAACCGACCACTCATTCCTCTTCGCCCTCTGGGCTTCTGTGAGGAACCAGTCACTTGAGGATCCACAGACAGACAAGGAACAGAGTCCTGGCTTTATTAATGGCTGGCACGTGTACAATATCCAAGAGCAAAAGTCTCTAGAAAAGGGGACACTGGAGCACACACCAGTCCCGAGGTCTAAGTGAGCCCTCCTACCTCCCACCCCAAAAGCTAAATCTTGAGATGGACATGCCCACCTATGTGAAGAAAGCTATGTGACCAGGTCTTCAGAGCAAACCCAGAGTCCATGGACCCCACCAGCCATGTGGACCAGGATGGCCAGCTCCTGGCTCTGTGACATGCAGTGACCTCGCTCACAAGCAAGATGTAGCCCAGTTAACATTAAGCTCTGGCAGATTCTGCTACCAACCATTGAGGAGTCCTGAAACCCGCTCTATGGCCAGGGAAGCAGTGTGGGGCTTCCCTCCCCAGGGCTTGGTTGTGAGGTCATACCTTGGCACCTGGCACAGAGAAGATGTCTAGAGGCCCCTGGAGGCAGAGCTTGAGACAAAGATTCAGATGCACATGATGTATTGAGGGGATGCTCTTATGAGGAACCTACGAGGGAGGGAGGTCAGGAGAAGGAAGGAAAGAGCCCAGGAACGATGGGGTTGGGTGAAGTCTAGCCTTGACCTGTGCATGGGGCTCTGGAGTACAAATTCCACTGCACTGTTGATCTGCCTGGTGCAAGGGGCTGACATTCTATACACCTGGGCCCTTTTATACACAGGAGTGCTCACCAAACGGGAGCTCTCTTCTCTTGCTCCCTCCCTTCCTGCAACAGGTTCCCCAGGGAATGACACCCAAATGACCTTTGCCATAAACAAGAAGACTTTTCTCAAATGTTGTCTAACCTTCACCCATGTATCAGTGGCTGCCAGGCTGACAAGAGTGTGATGAAGGGAGATCAAAGTCAAGGTCTTCAGGGAGAGAAACTCATCACATCCTACCCTTACCCCAAACCCTCACATCCCCCTTAGAGAGGATCTGGTGGGCTTTTTTGTCAACCTGAGGAGGTGTTGTCAGGCTCACGAGTAGTAGCGAGGGTATGTTTTGCCAACAGGTTAAAAAAAAAAGAAAGAAAGAAAACAGAGATTCTGCCTTTGTCTGAGAAATATGAGTATTTATGCACATACTAATTGAAATTGGCTCTGTCACCATATGCACACAGTTAAAGGGGCTGGTGTTCTAGACAGGAGACAAAACAAAAGCCATTTGCAAAACATGATGCATTATGCAGGCTCCTGACAGAAGCAAATAATCATTTCTGGTGGTTTTATATTCAAATTAACTCCACAAATATTCTGTGCCCAGCACTGTGCAAGTATAAAATACAAAAATGAATAAGAGGTCACAGGCTGCTGGGGGGAATTGATACATAAAGAAGCATGCAGGCTGCAGCAGAGCTGGCTATGGCTAAGGCATGCACACAAACAGAAGGGGGGCCCTCCCCGGGGCTGCTGCTGAGGAGCTAGGTCCACAAGGAGACGCAATTCACAGGAAGAGAAAGGTGCTCCAATAGCTGAGGGCAGAAAGGTGCATGACCTAGGAAAGCAAGGAATTTGGTGTGGCTGAAGCCCCAGCTGGAATGTCACCTCCTCAAATAAGCCTTTCTGACCATTTTACCAAAATATTGTCATTATCTATCACCTCATCCTTTTTGCTTTCTTTGTAGCACTTAGCATTCTCCAAGTTACCTTAATAATCAGTTTATTTGTATTCTCTTCAACCAGAATATAAAATCCCTATAAGAGCAGGGCCCTTGTCGTGCGTGTATCCGCAGCTCTTAGAACAGAGCCTCAGAGAGATTCAATAAGTATTTGTTTTTAAAAATGAACAGATGAATAAATCAATGAGTGGAAGATTTGCAACCTGGGTTTGTGGAGCACTTCAAACCAGTATACCATTCTACATATGATGGCTTTATTAGTGAGAATAACACCAGCTGCTGTAACAAATAAACCCAACATTTTCACTATCATTACCCAATAGAAATTTGTTTCTCACTCACTTAGATGACCCACATAAGTGTTTCTGGGTGACAGGTGGCTTTCTTTTGCATGTTGATTAGGGACCCAGGTACCTTCCATGTTGTGGTCCAACCATCCTCTTGGGCCTCAAAGTCCTTTGTTTCCACCAGTGGAAACAGAAAGAGCGCCTGGGGAAACCCCACCAGCTTCTTAAAAGCCTCCGCTGAGAAATGATACACATCACTGCCATTCACATCCCTTTGGGGAGAACTAGTCATATGGACCCATTTCGATGCACATGTAGCTGGGATAAGGAATTTCTGGCTACACTGGCACCTCTCAATGACAGCAACACACTGTGGAGTAGGAGAATGAGTTTGCGGTGGATAAACAGTTATCTCAGCCACCACAGCCCTGGGCTCACAAAGGTTAAGCCATGCACCCAAGAACATGCCACCCACAAGTGGTGCAACTGTCCCTTCAATGTAAGAAGTGGCCATTTGCTTCCCCTTCCCTGCTCTCACTTATGCTAATTTTCCAAGCACTGAGGTCAGAAGGTGGCATTTCCTGACCTGCTCCAAGATTCTGAAGAACTTCCCTATCAGAATCCTATAGTCCCTATGAGCAGAGGTTCATTTGTTCTGTTCTTGGGGGGAATGCAAGCCAAGTTTTCTAACTGAAGGGCCAAGTAAGATTGTGCTAGAATTTTGCCATGAATAGAGAGGGTGTCAACAAGTGCAGCAGACAGGAGGCCAGAGAAGAAGGGAGAAGTAACAGCAACACAACCAGGTACGGCCTAATGAGTGTGCTTCCTCCCACAGCAAGCCTCCAATAGCAATAATAACAGTAATGATAACTAAGATTTATTTAGCACCGAGCCTAGTGCTTTATAATCATTCTCTCATTTAACCTTCAGAAAACCTGATACCATAGTTATTGTTATCCCCATTTTTGCAGATAAAGAAACAGACTCAGAGAGACCAAGACACTAGCCCAGGATGAGCCAGGAGTTTAATGCCAGAACCAAAACTTTTCAGCATAACATTCAGTGGTTTCTGCATCTAGTGGGGCTGGTGGCCAAGGCTTGAAGGTAGACAATATAAAGGCTGTGGTCCAGCAAAAGTTGTCATCTTCACTGATGGCCTAGTCTCTTGTCTGCAGAAGGCCTCCACCTGGGCAAGGCGAACTCTATTGGTTCTTAGTATCAGGGTGCCTGCTTTGTTCTACAAAAAAAACAGGTATCTTTAAGCCTTGGAGTACCTTCTGGATCACAGCAGTGGTTTCCCTACTTGCTCTAATATTCATGCTTTGTGTCCGACACATGAACGTTTTTTTTCCTTTGTCCTTCTTGCAACAAACTGTGCTGTACTTCTAAACCAAACAGTGTGACGTACAAATTATAATCCTCACTTATGATTATTCAGACCTCTTAACCAATCATTGTGACTTTGAATGAGTTTAATTATCAGGGTACTTCAGTGCATAAATAAACACATGCACCCTGTTAGCCTGGCTGATAGCTCTAATTGATCCAGCAGTCTGGGCTCTTCTGATAGAAACCACTGGAATTTGGTCCTGACACTTTGCACTGCATTGTCAGGGTGATGGAAGGATCAGCCCAGTGGAGCTGCAAACCCCCAAAGCTATGCCCTTTTTGCAAAGACTCAAGTCTCTTTTCTTCAAAGGGCAACTTGACTAAGGAACATAAAAAGATGGATAATTTTTTTAAAAGAAACACTTTTTCAATGAGAGCATCCATTTTCAGAGTGCTTTCAGACACAGCATCTCATGTAATCCACTCAGGGACTGTGGCAGCAGCGTCCTCCCGCTCAGTGCTAGGAGCTTAATCAGTATTAGTTGAATGAATGGCGATTCATGGATGAGGAAACTGTCCAAGCTGTTAAAGTCAGTCCGGGGCAAAGCCTGGCTCTTGATCTCATATCTGCCAACCCAATTATCAGATGGAAATCTGGGACCAATGAGGCAGCCAGCATCCCTGCCCCAGCGCATCCTCCAGACCCAGTTCTAGCAACCTGGACAACAGCCCCTGGGACCCAGGTCCTTCCAGTTCCATCTTCTGCCCTGGGGGATAAGGCAAATCTGAGGACCACCCTGAAGCACCTGGGTCTTAGCACCTCCCAGAGCATCCTCTCACTTTTCTCTTTGACCAAACTCTTCCTGTAGGCTGAGAGGATAAGAGTCTCTCCAGCTATCTGTCCCCTTCCATGCCACCTAAAATTTCTTGACTTTTTAAACCAAGGACTACTTTGGCAATTTGTTGAAGCCTATAAATTGCTTCTCAGAATAATATTTTTAAAAGCATAAAATAAAACACAATGGATTACAAAGGAAACCAAAGATAATGAAATAGTTATCAAAGTGTTTTAATGTGATATAGAAATATATGTGCTCCTTTATTAATGCATAAAAAGGAGATTTATCAGAGGATCTAATAACTTCCATAATTCATAGTAGTGATGAGCATGAGTGATGTTTGAGATATCTGCTACACTATAATGGGAAATAAAATTAATATAATGGTGATTTTTATTGGTAACAAAGTCACAGGTACTGCTAATACTATTACAACCTGTTGCCTATATTCAATAATTGAAATGAATGGTAAGTTTCAATTAGATGCTAATCAAAATATAATATTTTCCCATTTAAGTTTATAGACTCCCGGAATTCTATTCAAGACCCTCAGTGGACCCCAAGTTAAGAACCTGCTCTCATTCCAGATTAAACCAGTATTTGTCCCCTTCTGGACATGAAGAAGGAGGAAAAGAAGAGCTTCCTAAATAAGCATCCTTGACCCAGGCTACCCGTGAACCTATATCCACACAGAGTCCCTGAGCCTCCTCTTCCCTGCCGCTACGTGAAAACAGCAACCTAGGCTATTTTCTAGAACCTTGGCTTCCTATTGCCATCACGTTTATTCTTTCTTGTATCATTTCCCTTTTTACCAACTTTTCTATTTATTTGTGCATGAACCACATCCCACATTACTTTCCAGCTCCAGCTCACATCACACCGCTTCGCAGCATCTTTCCTTAGGGCCTCACAGTGCATGTTAGATTTCACACATCACAACACACATGGGCGAGAGAATGCCAGCCCCCACTCATTACAACAGGCACCTCCAGTCCCAGGTGGGGCAGCCTCCACTGCACAATCTCCATCCCTGTCCCAACTAGGGGAAACCCAGCTCCTGCCTTGGAATTACCCTGTAACATGCTATGAAGACCAGTGCCTTCTCCCTGAGATGGCCTTACACCATGGTAAGAAACATGGACTCTGCATTAATATAAATGTGATGTTAACATGGACATGACAGATTCAGCTCCCTTTAAGGCAAAAAGTATGAGTTCACACACTGATTGGGGGACACTTATAAATGAAGCCAATAGGAAGTGTTGGAGAATTTATTATTAAACAGTCAAGAGGTCAAGTGTGTGCAAAAGAGGAGAGAGAGATGCCAAGCTGGTGTGGCTCAGTGGTTGAGCATCGACCTATGAACCAGGAGGTCATGGTTCAATTCCCAATCAGGGCACATGCCAAGGTTGTGGGCTCCATCTCCAGTGTGGGACATGCAGGAGGCAGCTGATAAATGATTCTCTCTCATCATTGATGTTTCTATCTCCCTCTTCCACTCCCTTCCTTCTTCTCTGAAATCAATGAAAATATTATTTTAAAAAAGAAAAGAGGAGAGATACCTCCAATCCCTAAAGACACACCTTTCTCCCAACCCTACCCTTTAAAGGTACTTGCTCTCCTGACAAAGCTCTGTTCTCTGGAATTGAGACTGAAAAACTTTGGAAATGATCTGAGCATATGCTTGAGAGTTTTCCAATCCTGCTATGTTTTCAATTCGCATTTGGGATTGAGCAAGGAGTGGTGTTGATTGGATTTGTTCAAGAGTTCTCCTGGCTTTTGCAATTTGTCATCAAAGAAACAGTGCAGATCCACATCTCTTGCTCCTGGTATTTCCAGATGGATATGCAAAATAGCCAGTGTCTGTTGTTTGTTTCGAGGGGATTCAAAGTTGTACAACTGTCAATTTTTAATTAGGGAATTCTTTAGACCATCAAAATTGCACAGCAACGGGCAGGAGGAAGGCAGGATCTCATATTGCTGTATGCAACATACACAGAACCACGTAATAAAAATAGGCAGCACATCGTGTAGGCGGTGTTCTAAGGGCCTTACCGGTAGTTTCTGCCATTACCCTCACATCAACACTAGAAGGTAAGTGCAGTTTTGTCCTTATTTGACAGATAAGGAAATGGGGCTCCTGAAAGAGGCGTAAAAAGTTCACGCAGCTAGAAAGCAGCAAGGCTGGGATATGAACCCGGCCACTCTTATTCTAGGATGTGTGCTCACAGCCACATAGATGTGTAACATGGTAAAAGAAACCTGTGATTTAGAATTAAGGCACCCATGCTTTTGCCCTAACTCTAACAGGAGTTTAGGCATCTAAATTTCCTGTGGGGCCATGGGTAAGTCACCTCCCCTCTCTGGGTGTTACCCAGCTCACTGTATTGAAGAGCATAACACTCCTATAGTTTGAGGCAGAGAGATGGTGTTATCAGGCTATGTGAGCCTTGATGGAGGTCAGGAAGGATGTGGAGGAAAGATGTGAGATCTATGGCATTGCAAGAGGCAGAAAAAATACTGATGTAGAAAAGAAATTTAAAAAGCAGGGTGCAGACAAACCTCTCTGAAAATTACAAGTGACCCCTAGCCTCAAAAGTGGCATATTAGCCTTTTATTATATAGGACTAGAAGCCGGGTGCACAAATCCATGCACCAGTGGGGTCCCTTGGCCTAGCCTCATCTGATGCAAGTGGAGAGGAAGCAGGATGCTGATGGACCTCCTGCCACTTGCCCAGTGAACCCCAAGTGCTCTAGAAGGTCCACCTAACCTTGGTGCACCCTCGTGAAAAATTATACTGTTACCCAAGCAGAGAGCTGGGGGCGTGTGGACTTCTGGTGCACACCAGTCTGCATTTGGGTGGGTCCTCAGGTCCCAAGATGCAGGAAGGAGCACCCAGAAATGAGCTGAGGTTGCAACCATCATATGACCGAGATGCAGGAAAAGATGAAGGAAACCAACCTCACTAGATCCCCCCAACTAACTAGTACTTGGCGGGGGGGGGGGGGGGGGTGGATTAAGCTGAATGCCTATCTCACTCCCTACACCAAAATAGAGTCCAGGAGAATCACAGATGGAAATACAAAAAGGGTATGCAGAAGAATACCACAAGGACATTTAAGTAAAGAATTTTATAATTCCAGGATGGTGAGGGCATTTTTCTAAACATTAAGTCAAGAAGAGAAACCAAACAGGAAAGACTGGCAGATTGTACTACATAAAAATGCAAACCTTCTGTTTGACCAATAAATAAACTTGGAAAAACATGTTCAACATATGTTGTAAATAAAAGGTTACCATTATTCATAGAAAAGGAAAGCTCTTACCAAAAAGTAAAGGAAAAAAAATGGACACCAAAAGAAAAAGAAGTTACCTTATGGCCTAGCCCAGTGGTCGGCAAACTCATTAGTCAACAGAGCCAAATATCAACAGTACAACGATTGAAATTTCTTTTGAGAGCCAAATTTTTTAAACTTAAACTATATAGGTAGGTACATTGTTATTAACTTAATTAGGGTACTCCTAAGGCTTAGGAAGAGCCACACTCAAGGGGCCAAAGAGCCGCATGTGGCTCGTGAGCCACGGTTTGCCGACCACGGACCTAGCCAATTCCATTCTTAGGTATATATCCAAGAGAAATGAAAACATATGTCCACATAAAAACTTGTACGTGAATGCTCTAGCAGGATTATTTATAACTAGAGGCCCATGCACGAAATTCATGCACTTGGGGGTGGGGGTGGGGGGGTCGCTCAGCCCAGCCCTCTTGCAGTCCGGGAGCGCTCAGAGGATGTCCAACTGATGACTTAGGACAGGGAGAGGGCCTAAGCCATCAGGCAGACATCCTTAGTGCTGCCACGGAGGCAGGAGAGGCTTCCACCATCACCACAGCACTCACCAGCCATGAGCCTGGCTTCTGGCTGAGCAGTGCTCCCCCTGTGGGAGTGCATTGACCATCAGGAGGCAGCTCCTGCATTGAGCATCTGCCCCCTGGTGGTCAGTACATGTCATAGCGACCAGTCATTCCACCATTAGGTCGCTTGGCATATTAGCCTTTTATTATATAGGACTAGAAGCCGGGTGCACAAATCCATGCACCAGTGGGGTCCCTTGGCCTGGCCTACAGGATCGGGCTAAAACCGGCTCTCCGACATCCCGCAAGGGGTCCCAGATTGCGAGAGGGTGCAGGCCAGGCCGAGGGACCCCACCAGTGCACGATCAGGGCCGGGGAGGAATGTGGGAGGTTGGCCAGCCAGGGAGGGACTGCAGGAGGGCTCCAGGGAATGTCCAGCCTATCTCGCTCAGTCCTGATCAATCGGCCAGATCCCAGCAGCAAGCTAACCTACCAGTCAGAACGTCTGCCCCCTGGTGGTCAGTGCACATCATAGCAAGCAGTTGAGCAGCCTTAGCATATCATTAGCATATTACGCTTCGATTGGGTAAACGGACGACTGGACAACCAGACACTTAGCATATTAGGCTCTTATTATATAGGATAGACCAAAAGTGGAAACAAAACAAACTAAAATGTGGGATATGCATGCAATGAAATATTGTTCAGCAGTAAATGGAAAAAAGTACTGCTTGTTCATGGATACAACATGAATGACTCTTGAAAACATACTAAGTAGAAGAAGCTAAATACAAAAGACCACATCTTATATGGTTACATTTATACGAAATGTCCAGAACAGGCAAATCTATAGAGACAGAAAGTAGATTAGTGATAACATAAGGTTCAGAGAATTAGGGAAAATGAAGAGTAACTGCTAATTAGGGTGAAGGGTTTGTTTTGGGGGTAATGAAAATATTCTAAAATTGAATCAAACTGTATGCTTTAGTGGGTGGATTATATGGTATGTGAATTATATCTCAATAAAGCTGCTATATAAAAATATAGCAGCTTGCCTGGCTGGTGTGGCTCAGTGGATGAGCAGCATCAACCTCTGAATCGAACCACTGGTCGATTCCTAGTCAAGGCACATGCCCCAGTTGCATGCTTGATCCCCAGTAGGGGGCGTGTGGGAGGCAGCCCATAGATGTTTCCACCTCTCCTCCCTTCTTCTCTCTCTAAAATCAATAAAAATATTTTCTTAAAAAAAAATTAATTAATTAATTAAAATACAATGTTCTTGATAATAAGATCAAAATGTAATTCAAAGTAAAGAATATTAAACTGGAAGAACAGGACCAATTGTGAAGAATGCTTTATTCCACAATGAATATGTAGACACCTTGAGCCTTTACTAGTGAGTACTAAGTAGCATGTGTCATCAAAATACGTAATATAGAAACTGTTGTAAATACAAGGAGAACTTAAAAAAAAAAAAAAAAGACTCAGTTCTGATCCTATGACAGATCAAGGGAACTAAACATAAGCAGGACTGCCCTGGGCAGCCCTGCTCAGTGGTTAGAACGCTGGTCCTCGGACTGAAGGGTCACAGTCCAATCCAGTCAAGGACATGTACCTCAGTTACCGGCTCCATCCCCAACCCCGGTCAGGGTGCATGCTGGGGGCAGCCGATCGATGTGTCTCTCTCACATCCATGTTTCTCTTTCTCTGTTTCTCCCTCTCCCTTCCACTTCTTAAAAAATCAATGGAGACGAAACCGGTTTGGTTCAGTGGATAGAGCGTCGGCCTGCGAACTGAAAGGTCCCAGGTTCGATTCTGGTCAAGGGCATGTACCTTGGTTGCAGGCACATCCCCAGTGGGGAGTGTGCAGGAGGCAGCTGGTCGATGTTTCTCTCTCATCAATGTTTCTAACTCTCTATCCCTCTCCCTTCCTCTCTGTAAAAAATCAATAAAATATATTTTTAAAAAATCAATGGAAAGGGTACCCTCAGGTGAGGATTTTTTTTAAATAATAAAAAAATAAAAGAATAAGCAGGACTATAGAGAAACTGATTAATAAAATTGGCAATATAGATCAAATAGATACATCTCAAACTTTATACCCTCCAAAAAAGCATATTCTTTTTAAGTATCCATGGAGCATTTACATAACTTAACTCTAAAGAAAAGCTTAGTAAATTCACATAAGTAGAAACACAGCACATTTTTCAAACACAATACAATGACACCTAGTAATAAAAACCTAAACAAAAAGTTGACACAAACAAACAAAAAGAGAGCCAAATTACTGAACAACAAACTACACTAAAGAAATCAAAACTGAGATTGTGCTAGACTATGTGCTCCACAAATTCTAAGACCTGGTTGCTCCTTCCAAGTGTTTTGAAAACAATATTTTTCCACAGAAGCATAACTCGATAAAGATGCCAGATTTCCTTACCCATTATATGTTGCTGGCTCCACTAACCTGTGTCCTTTAATTTGTCCTTGGACATTGAATTGTGCTTTTTTTTATTACTTTTTACTTAAATAGCATGTGTCAACAAAATATGTAATATAGAAACTGTTGTAAATACAAGGAGAACTTAAAAAAAACTCAGTTCTGATCCTATGACAGATCAAGGGAACTAAACATAAACAGGACTGCCGTAAACTACTGTGAAACCTAGAAATTGTTTTCAATCTTTCTGTTTAGTAATTCTAGTATGAAAGGTAATGAATTTTCTACCGATAATAGCTTTAGCTGCATCCCAGAAGATAAAAATATAAACCTTTTCTTCTGACTATAAAAGTAGCTCATTATTTTGGTAAATAAAACAATAAACATTCAGTAATGCATGACTTAGATGAGAAAATCCTGTTTTCTGTAATTCTAACCCCTACTGTACCTCAACTCCTTTAACTAATGTTACAGTTTGGATATTACTCCAAAATTTTTCTAGGCTATTTATGAGAGTATATATGTATATAATCATCTTTTTTAACTGAAATAGAACCATATTTTCATACTTTACATAAAATTAGTCATCTTCATTTAAACATATAAAGGGCAACTTTCCATATTAGTACATATAGGCTTCTCTCAATGGTGACATAATGTTCATTTTTATGGGTATAATCATATGTATTTAACAAGTCCACTACTGACTGATGTTTCAGTTTCCAGTTTTAGATATTACATATACTGCTGCAGTGAACATTCTTACTCATGCATCCCTACACTCTTATACAGGTATTACTGCTGTAGGATTTGTCATTTTCTCATTATTATTCCACAGGTACCAAACAAAGTTGCCTAGGATCCCAAATCCCATTTTAAAATAGCATGATTAAAGAAACTACAAGAAATGCCTGCCTAATATGGTTTCAGTATAGATAGCAACAGATTACATCCCACCCCCCACAGAGATACAAATAGGGATCTGAATGGAGAAAAAATAAGAGGATTTCAGGTTTTATAAATGTCTGAAGCCAAATGTGTAGGCTTCAAAACTTTGGAGACACTATAGACTGACTTCTTTCTACTGACTCTTGGCAGTCAATGAAGGTAAAAATTCACACACACACACTGACTACTCTGACGGTTCTACCAGTCAATGTGGGAGATGTAAACATGCACCAGAGATGCAAATTCTAAGATCAAAAACGAGCAAAGAAAACTTCTGCTCAGATGCTCTTCCCACTCTTACTGTTGCCAAGGGAGACTGAGCCCACCTGCAGTGGGGGGCAGAACAGGGAGCGAACACAGCCAAGAAATCCTAACTGGAGCAGACAGGAGGAATAACTAAGATAACAGGAATTAATTCATTTGAAAACAGAAAAGAGCTGAATTGAACTCATTTTTAAAATATGGTTTTAGAAAGAGAGGAAGGAAGAGGGAGAGAGAAATATCGATTGGTTGCCTCCCATACTCACCCTGACGAGGGATCAAACCCAAAACCTAGGTATGTGCCCTGACCAGGAATCAAACTGGCAACCTTTTGGTGCATGGAACAACACTCAACCAACTGAGCCACACTGGTCAGGGCTGTACTTGTTATTTTTCAAAAGCTCATAGAATAAAATCGATAAACCAGGACACCCTGAGGCAAAGCAGAGTCCATCCTGGCAGAGAAGAAATGCTAGTGGAGTGCAAGGCCAAGCATGATAAGAGATAATGCTGCAAAGGCAGACAGCTGCCAGATGATGGAGAGCCTGGTGTGTCACACTAAAGAAAGTGGACTGTGTCCCAGGGGTGGGGGGACATTTGGACAGAAAAAATATTCAAACTGTAACACTAGTTGAGGGAGCTGGGGGTGTGGTGAGGAATGCAATGACAGAAAATAGAGGACTTCCTCAGCCTTTCTAAACAGAGGAATAGCAGGATTACTCTTCGCTCTTACAGCAGTTGCTGTGGACAGACAGTGGGATGGAGGGAGGGGAATTTGAGGCCCAGAGAACAGGGACATTGCTGCAAAGGAGAGGTGAGGACTGACAGTGGCAATGGGAGTGGGGGGAGCTGGTTCTTAGAGAAACGAAGAGGGAAGTATAAGATCACAGCCAGGTTTATGGCCAGGTAAAGTTTCTTATCTACAAAATGAGGATAATAAACGAATCAGGTTATTGTAAAGATGCTGCAAGTGGGTTGGCTTTAAAGTTAACTGACACCCCATCTTTGTTCCAGAAAAGACTTAGTGCTGCTTAAATTAAGGCAACAGATGTGGAAACTCTGTGAAAGGCCCAGGAATGTGAGACATTACCATTTATTACCGGCACTGACACGGTCATGAACACCTGTGCGTTTAGAGACTGAGTTTGCATGCAGGGCGGGGCAGGCAGAAAGGCAGCTGGGCTGACGCAGCCAGCAGGCGACTCCAAGTGTGACCTTGGAGCCTGGAAGAAAGGCCAAGGCTTACAAAACCAATCTGGGAGTTGTGTGCTCAGTGGGTCTGGAATTGGGGCGCTCACTGTGACCCAGGCACCGTTTATCTCATTTAATCCTCAGAGCAAACTTGCAAGCAAATTGTTATTTTTTTTAAAAGAAAAGACGACAGATGAGAAAATGTGAGGCTTTCAGAGGTTAATTAGCCACTTCTGTGGGAATCCGAGGCCCCCACGGACTTTCTGTCCTTTCCCAGGGATGCTGAACACTGTCTGAAAGGGCGGGGCTCTGGCTCCACAGAAATGTGTCTGCCCTGGCTGCGGCCCACACCGAGGTCTCAGGCTGCCTGCCAGGGTGGGCCTGGCTAGTCGTGATTCTTCTAAGGAAGAGCAAGCCCTGTCTCCTCTCTCTGTGGTTCTTCATTCTCACTTTCATTCAACACTAAGCAGCCCCCGGAGCCCTCCCTTCCCCTGGCAACTCTGATGGCAACTCTCATGCGAACCTTGGTGTGCAGCCTGATCTTCTGTCCATGTGGTGCTGCGCCTGCTGTCCCTGCCAGGGCCTCCTCAGCTGCCACATCCCAGCTCAGTTTCTAGCTGCAGTGGGACCCTCTCCACTGAGGCCACAGCTCTCTCCTTAGGCCGCAAAGCAAGGGTTTTGAATTGCTCTTTCCCTGCAGGTGGGTCAGGTAAGTATCTGGACTTGGCATCACTCACTGTCCCTCCAGCAGCATGTCCAAAGAAAAAGATGCTCTTGAACCAATAAAAACATTTGACAAAATTCCCCAGTGTCACTTTTAACAAGTCACCTGCTCTCACTTGACAGCCAGCGCCCTCCCTGGTTCCCACCTTGGCTTCACCCTAAACTTGGGGTTTCTGGTTGCCCCAGGAGGGGTCCTGTTGGGTAAATTCTGATAGGACCCCCCTCTCCAGCTCCCCGCTCACCCCTGGGCTGACTCTCAGAGATCAGGAATAGCTTGGCTCAATACTAGGAGCCCTCACACTAACCTGGCCCAACCCTGATTCTGCTTTGACCAAGTCCTGTAGTGGCCACACCAACGCCCGATCCATGCACACGCACACCCTGCACATGAGACTGGCTGTCCTGGGTGACCACCAGCCACCAGGAATGGTATTCATTAGGGACAAATCTTGGGCTGCAGGAGGGATAAAAGTCAGAATTGGGGACAGCAAGTGTAAACCTCTGTTCTGCAATAAGGTCAGGGTCATAGAAACAAAGAGGAGGAGGAGGAGGAGGAGGAGGAGGAGGAGGAGGAGGAAGAGGAGGGAACAGCCAGGTGAGAGCAGGGAAAGAGTTAGGGAGGCTGAGCACAGGCCATGATCTGGAATCTCGCTGAAGCTTAGGGGGTGGGGTACAGGATGCATGGGAGAGTCAGCTGAAAGGGCAGGGCCAGGATTTGGTGCCAACAGTCAGGGAGGATGCCAGGGACAGAGTCCACGACCCTTGACTCTATCTGGAGTGTGTAAATGTATCCATGCCCCTTCCCAAGGCTGGGACTGCCCTCCACCCACCTCAGTCCCCAGGCCTGACCCCAGGACCAAGTCCTAGAGCATAGATCAGCATCCAGAACTTGGAAGAACAGGACCAAGAAGCAAAGGGAGGCGAGGTTCCAGGGATCAGGATCAAGGCATATGCTCAGAGCTCACCTGGTGTAGAGAAACTAGTTTGGGGAGGCAAGGGAACCAAGACATAACTCCAATCCAAATCCTGGCTGACTTATTTGCAGTTGTAAGCCTCTGTTTCTAGCACATAGAGAGCTCAGTGCAATGGAAGCATGCATGCCTGAGCCATCACAATTAAATACCAGTCCTTAGCAGCTAGAACAGATCCCCACACCACCAATGGGACCCAGCTCAGTGGTATAGCTGCTAACCCACAGGTTGGATCCGTGGCAGAAGCGAGGGGCCAGGGTGGACAAACCCATGTCAGACAGGTTTAAGCTGGAGAGAACACCCAACGGGAGCTTGCTGCTGCTGATGGTTCTGGGGAAAGAGGCTGACCTTTCAGGATCCAGCCATTTCTCCGCTTAGGGGAGACCCAGGCAAACACAGCCAAGAAGACGAGCCTTTCCCTGAGGCCTTCTCCAAAAGTCATCTTTGTTAGGAAGTCTCCATCATTAGCCAAAATTCAAGGCCAGTCAAGCAGGGTTTTCATTAGGCAATCACTTCTAACTTGTACAGCAGTTTTTACAGTACTTATGCAGCTGCTACTTGCTGGGTCCCTATGGTCAGGCTCGGGAAGCAGCAGCAGCGCCACCTTCTGGTGTTCTTGAGAATATCACAGGGCTGTTTCAATCCCTTCACCTGTCTGGGTGTGTACAGCACACACTTTCTGAGAAGTCACAACTTTGGATAGCTTAATGACATCTGCCCTGCTATTTAACAATCTGAACCACTGATAACCCTTTATGAAGATTAAAAAGCAAAAAATAAATCCCATAATCATTCTGGATTCAAGAACATGTAACCTTTGTGTTTTCAGAAAACTCAGAATTTCCTACAGTGAACCCACATTTGCTGAGCTAACTGGTATGCTTTACCCAGGTGCAAATTAGAGAAAGACTACACTTCCCAAGTCTCCCATTCTCTACCTATGGAGGCACACCTTTCTTGCTCATAAAAGGAAATATGGTAATTGTCCACCATGTTGCTAAGACGTCAAGCATAAGTCAAATAATTACTGAAATAATACTGCTCTGGGAAGAGAGCTATGAAGGAACACACAGGTGCCGTGAGCCACTGTAATGAGGCAGGGAGTGGTAAGTTGTCCAGGAGGTCAAACAAGGCTTCCTCTGAAATGCCAAGAAGTAAAAGTCTGAATTATCTTCCAGGAAATTCAGAGGACATGAGCTTTCAGCGCATTAAAGCTATAAGCCTAATGGAGATGACTGCTGGGAACAATGGGATTTGAATTGACCTCCAGTAATGGGGGTGTTTTATCTGGTTCCTATTCATTTCCCCACCCCGCCACCACACAATACACATACATTTCACACACGTACCTGCACATGTGTGCACACATTCACACATGTACCACACACAATTGATTTCTCGCCTTTTTGTGTTGAACAGGAATTAAATGACCTGCAGACTAGAACTGCAGTCAGATGGAGTCATGCTCAGGTGGAGAGCTGGAAGGATTTGAAAAAAAACAACAACCTTATCTCCGAGGTTCAGACAAGGTGAGTCTGTAGAACAGCAGCTGAGGCTGCCCCTGGGCCGTGAGTCTCCAGTCTGAGTTCCCCATGGAAGAGAAGATGAGGTTACAGCTTAACACAGTTGGGAGACTTCATGATGCAGAAATTCAGGGACCTTCAAGCTCACTTCCTTCTAATGTTTGAAGGAGGATAGTGAGTCTTGGAATCAGACAGATATGTGTTCTAATCCCGGCTCCATATGATTTATCGAGTTAACCTCTCTGAGCCATTTCATCATCTATAAAATGAAATTCAGAATCTCTATGCTGCTGGGAGGCTCAGGCTCTCTTCTGGTCCCCAAGGCTAGACTCCTACCCCCGGAAACCCCTGCTCTCTCTTGCTTTGCATGATAGGGAATTGTTTTGCCAGATATTATTGGTTCTTTCTTTCTGGAGAAAAAAAAAAGATCCAAATTCAAGATTTTTAATTTGTAGTAATGTTGTAAAGAATCAATTTTTTAAACATCTTTATTTTCCATGCTGGCATAAATAAATCATTGAATAAATAGATCAGAGGAGAGAGACAGCTCTTCCATACAAAAGAATATCAATTAATAAGTATAGAAGAAATGATGGAATAAGGAAATCACCAGTGGACAAACTCCACGGTAAGAACTGTCACAAGCAAATACCAGTGAAAGTACAATAAGAAACAGGATATTTGCATAACCTCAAAGTACCTTCCCTACAAGACACTTATTAAATCCAAACAGAAAAAATAGTAACTTACAGTGAAGAAACCTAACAGGCACATGTTAATATCACAAGTAATAAGACAGATCAACATGAGTGATATAATGGCCCGAGAAGGACAGCATGTCACTTCTGTGGCATTCTTGCCAAAAATGCATAACCTCAATTGAATCATGAGGGAACACCAGACAAACTCAAATTAAGGTCTTTCTACAAAATAATTGGCCAGTACTTGCTTCAAAAATATCAAGGTTATGAAAGACAGGAAAAAAAAAACATGAAGATATTTTCATAGATTAGAAAAGATTAAGAAAACATGACAACTTCTAGGAATATATCCTAAGAAACTCACACACCAATCAGGAAGAATATATGCACCCCTATGTTCATAGCAGCATTATTTACAATAGCTAAGATCTGGAAATAGACCAAGTGCCCTTCAGTAGATGAGTAGATAAAAAAACGGTGGTGCATTTACATAATGGAATACTATACAGCTGTAAAAAAGAAGGATCTCTTACCCTTTGAGACAGCATGGAGGGACCTAGACAGTATTATGCTAAGCAAATATAAGCCAGTCAGAGAAAGACAAGTATGACATGATCTCACTTATATGTGGAACCTAATGAACAAAATAAACAGATGAACAAAACAGACCCAGAGACATTGAAAACATGCAACAGACTGATGTATTGCAGAATAGGGGTGGGGAGGAAGGAAGAGATTAAACAGAGAATTTATATGCATATATCCATAGCCCATGGATAAACAATAGTGCGGGGAAGGCCTGGGGAAGGGGTGAGAATCGGGGGAAGGGGGTCAACAGGGATGTATATATATTGTTCTATGACATGATATATTTAATCAACAATATATCTTGGACTCTGTATCTGTCTTGTTTTTGTGACTGTATAATATTCCATTATAATGATAAATATTTACTTAACCAATCTCAGATTTTTCTTCAATTTTTCCCTATTATAAATGACTAGAGGCCTGGTGCACAAAATTCGTGCACTCAGGGGGGTTGGGGGGTCCCTCAGCCCAGCTTGCGCCTCTCATAGTCCAGGAGCCCTCGGGGGATGTTCAACTGACGGACACCCTTAGCACTGCCACGGAGGCGGGAGAGGCTCCCGCCACTGCTGCTGCGCTCACCAGCCATGAACCCGGCTTCTGGCTGAGCGGCGCTCCCCTTGTAGGAGCGCACTGACCACCAGGGAGCAGCTCCTGTGTTGAGCGTCTGCCCCCTGGTGATCAGTGTGCATCACAGCAACTGTTTGTTCTGCCATTTGGTCAATTTGCATATTAGTCTTTTATTATATAGGATAGTGCTATAAAGCCTTGTTTATGTGTTGTATGTGTTTGAGTGTGTGTGAATATATATAGAATATAAATAATATATGCAATAGTCTTAGATGGTAAATGGTTGAGTCAAAGTGTAAGCCAAGTTTAAATTTTGATCATACCACTAACAGCAAATGAAAATGACCATTTCCCCGTGGCCTGAAAAATAATTATTATTGCCATTTTTCCATTTTTTTCAATACAGTGAAAAAACATAAACCATTGAATTATCAGCCTATCTGAATATCACTCCCAGGCCTCTGACCATACCCAAAGGAGCTGTGGGTGCCTTGAGTGAAGTTCAGTCTCTGCATTTGATGGCCAAGTTACTTGAGCTCTCTGTGATGGGAAGCCTCCAGGATGGCCCCCAATGATCCCTGTCTACTGGCATGGGTGTCGTTGTGCAGTCCCCTTCCTCATTCTATCAGAGTTGGTCTGTGTGGCCAATAGAATATGGCAGCAGTGATGATATGTGGTTTCTGAGGCTAGTCATAAACAGGCATGTGGCTTCCCCTTTGTCTCCCTCTGATTACTGGTCCTGAGGAAACAACTGACACGCAGGCCCCCTGTGGAGGCCTCATCAGTGATGCATGGCGAGGAATGGAGGCCTCCTGACGACAGCCATGTGAGCCATCTTAAAAGCAGATTACCCAGCCCCAGTCAAGCAGTCAGATGATTGCAGCCCAAGCCAACATCGATTTCAATCTAATGAGGAACCACCCAACTAAGCCACCCTCAAAGTCCTGATGCTCAGAAACTGCATGAGATAATAAATGATTGTTATTTTAAGCTGCTAAATTCTGGAGTAATTTGTTATGCAGCAATAGATAACTAATACACTCTCAGCCTCACTTTCCTCATCTGTAACATAGGAATCCTATATAATAAAAGGCTAATATGCAAATCATCCCCTCGGGAGTTTGACCGACCAGGAATTCAACCAACCAGGAGTTTGACTGCTCACTACGACATGCACTGACCACCAGGGGGCGGCGCGGAACAAAGGAAGGCCCCGGCCCGCAGCCAGCAGCCAGCAGCCAGGGGAAAGAAGGCCCTGGCTGGCCCAGATTGCCGGCCAGGCTTAGGGACTCTACCCATGCACAATTTTCGTGCGCCAGGCCTCTAGTGATCACTTCACTAATAGTAATGCTCACTTCACAGACACAAAGTTAGGAAAGCACCTGCCAGCGACCTGGCCCAGGAGCACTAGTCTTTTCCTCTCTCCTTGGGAGGCACTGTCAGGACTGACTAAACAGAGAGGAGTGTTTTGAGTTGCAACACTTTTGACCTTTTCATTCAAGATCCATGTCAGATCAGTTTCTAACTCATTTCCAGACACATTATCCTGAGAATGAAGCAGGGAGTGAACTTTGTTGCCATGCATCCCCTACCTTTTCTTTCTTTTTTTTTTTTTTTTTAGTTATTTAATCGGGTTCTTATAAGAAATTCAGAACACCGGTTTGTGAGGATAAAGCCCATTGGTGAGAGCGAACAGAGAGCAGAGGTAGCCCTGGAGCTGAGGAACAGCTTTGATTTTTGGCAGAATTTGTGAGTCCACAGCTTTCTGGTCAACCTTGTGCTGTTCTGTAATCTCATATTTCTCTTTCTCTGTGTCGAAGATCTCACCCTCCTGGTGTCTGGGCTTATGCAGCTTCTTCTTCTTGAAGTAAGCATCAGTGAGATGTTTGGGGATTTTCACACCATTGATAACAATTTTGGTGGAGGTGGCGATGACAGATTTCTGGTGTGTTCTACGA
The DNA here is from genome assembly GCF_014108235.1 of Myotis myotis. Classification (NCBI taxonomy): domain Eukaryota; kingdom Metazoa; phylum Chordata; class Mammalia; order Chiroptera; family Vespertilionidae; genus Myotis; species Myotis myotis. Next base: position 22,654,178 of record NW_023416401.1, on the reverse strand, counting down.
AGAGGAACTCAATTGAGGGACAGAGGTCCAGTCACAAGTAGCAAGCCACTGCCCAGCTGCTTCAGGAAAACCAACCTCTTGCCTCTGTGGCACCCAGTGAGGATGATCAGAATGGTCCCAGGAGGGATGCTGGCCCACAGTCTCTGCACATGCTGACTGAAGGGTTTCTTGCCATGGCTCAGCAGCTTTTGAGACAAATCTTCAGTAGGATAATATCTAGGCATTTTGCAGAGTGTAACCACTGGGGTACCACCATTCTTGTCGCCACCAACTGGTTTTGTAAGAGTAGCAAGAACTTTCTCCTTCTTTTTCTTTTCAATCCTGGATTTAGGGGCCGAATACTTCCTCTTGTACATGGCCTCTTGCGAATACACAGCCGACCGGGAGTATCTGCCGATTCCTCTGACGAGGACGGGGTTTCAGCTGCAGAGGGGCCTTAACCTTGCCGCCGGCATCAGCCTTCTTCTTGGCTTCAGGTTTCTTCTCCTTAGTGTCAGCCTTCTTCTCCTTAGTATCAGGTTTCTTCTTCTCCTTAGTATCCGGCTTCTCGGTTTTCTTTTCACCCGCCATCTTGCAAGATGGGAAAGAGAACTAAGGTCCTCCATCCCCTACCCTTTTATTTGATGAAATTATAAAAACAAACAGTCAAGTTTCTCTGGTCTTTGGAGAGCTTCCAAACCCCTCTCTCAGTGATCAGGGAGTGGCTGCTTGGGGCCCGGCCAGTGAGGAGCTAGTGTGGAGGGCTGAGGGCTAAGAAAAGAGAGTCTGGCCTAATGCCAGTACAGGAGGCACACCTTTGTTTCCAAGTAGTGTGGGCACACATATACAAAAGATAAATTGTTCCTCCATTCTCATCTGATGGAAGTTCTCATTGATGGACTTGAGCCCAATGCTGGAAGGGGAGCGGGGGAAGCAAGGGAATGCCAGGAACCACTTAATCCCCAGGGATGCTGGTCTCCTAGCAGCCCACCCAATGAACTCTGAGACCAACCCCTGAGCTAGCGACATAGGAATGACTGCTCCTCTCCCCTTCAGCAGCCCATACTGTCAGGCCAGCTTGAACCTCACTGGAGCATCCCTGGTAACCCAGGCACCTCCTGCTTCCCTCTCACAGGTCAAGTTCCACCCACACTGTAATTAGTGCTGCTCTCCGCTCTGCCATCTGGTGGCCATAGTAAGCAATTGCAGCTTTCCCACAGGACAGTTACCTTCAGCGGGATGGGGATGTCACCTTCCATCTGTTATCAACAATTTATCCCCACCCAGAGGAGTGACCAGGCTCTTGTGTTTGGTCCTCTATGCCAAGAAATTGGGTGATTGCCAGGAAAGGAGTGAGAACGTTTTAAACAGACAACATTCTGAGTCCTTCACAAAATGATTTCTCAGCCGGCTGCCAACCAGAGCCTTTCTCTTGCCTCCAGCCAAGCCTTCTATGCCCACAGGACACTTTTCCTGGAGTGAACCCGGTCCTTGTCTTTGTTCCTTTGTTAATACCAGTCCCTCCCTCCATCCCCAGGAGGCTCCTAGCTAAAATTCTCCAGGTGGGCACGAAGAAGACTCAGCTGACCGTATGCATTATGAAACCTGTGCCCAGATAGGACCTAGTGGTAGACAGAATCATGGTCCTCACAAAGACATCCACATCCTAATCCCAGAACCTATGAATGTACCTTGCATGAGGTGGGTCCCCCTGTATTCCTCATTTTATAGAAAATGAAAATGAAATACAGAGTAAGCGACTTGCCCAAGGTCAAGCAGCTAAAAACTTCATCATTTGCTGAAAACCAGCCCTGGAAATAGACCATCCTTATCTGAAGAAGGAGGAAGAGGAGGCAGGGCAGGGGTAGAAAAGAGGGGAACGAGTGGGGGAGGAGAAGAAAGACATACAACTTTTTGATGGAAGAAACTTTCTCATCAAGGAAACGAGCCTGTGTTGGCTTTAGGGTCTGGGGTCTGGGATTCTGGCGCTCTCTCAACAGTATCCAACGTGTGGCCAAGCGTGATGGCCTTCCCTTCTGAGACTTTCACTGAAGGTTGGGAAGATAAAGTAACAGGCCTGAGTGTGTATACATAGCAAGTGCTGGAATCAGGACCTAACTCCAGCTCAGCCCACTGCAGGAACTGGAGAAGGTCTGACTCCGGGATCCTGTGGCCTGGGGAGGAGGGAGTGGGAGCCACTGGTGGGGGTGGTGTACATGGCAGGCCAGAGCCTAGAAGTCATGTCCTGGGGAAGAGGTGGGTGAGGTCAATCAAGCCAAGCATCAGGGAACAGGCTGAAGGCTGGATGGGTGTGGAGCTAACATGAGAATGTAGGGACTGAGGGTCCCTAAAACCGAGGGCCAGACAGAGCATCAGGCAAACGAGAGCAGCCTGGAGGAACCTGGAGGCACCCGGAGGCTGAGGCATGGGTGGAGAGCAGCTGCTGTTTACGCAGCCTGGCTGAGAGGAGTCGCCCTGCCTAGCCCACACAGAGCATGTCAGCCCTCAGCAAACCCTGCCAGCTCCATGCACAGGAGGCCACGGAAAGAGGACATTCTTCTGTGGCTCTACGCTGTGGGAAGCGCTCATTCCTTCCTTCATTCCTTCCTTGGGTCGTTTTATTTTTTAGGTCAGCTCTGCAGAGGCCTTTTGCTGGACGCTGGAGCATTGAAAAGGTTGCAGAAAGCTCAGATGCCACACCCGAAGGAAGGCAAGGAGGAAGGAGCAATGGGGCCCAGGTGGGCTGGGGGTGAGGGGGATGCCCAGCAGGGGCTTCCTGAGCTCCTCATCCACTATTGTCCCAGGAACGGCCCAGCAGACAGATTTGTGATGGGGAATGGAGCAGGAGGCACTGTGCTCACCTGCTGAGGCTTTTGGAACCACACAATATGCTTGATTGAAAAGCTCTTTTAGAAGCTTAATTTTTTAACATTAAAGAATTAAATCGATAATGTCCCCATTTCAGCTTCTCTGTGATTATGTCCTTTGTGTCCTGTTTGCTATTTAGTAACAAGCTTTCTAAAAATTACAATCTATGTCATCTGTACCAAAAGAAATCAGGAAGGAGGAAAGAGGAAGACAAAGAAATTAGCATATGATGAACCCCTACTATGTGCCCGGCACTCTTCTATTTTAGGTCACCCTTACTAGGACCCCAAAAGGAATTTGTGGCTGTAATCCTCACTTTATGAGTTTGGAATCTGAAGCTCAGAGAGGTAGAGACTTGTCAGGTCACACAAAAGAGCAGAGCCTGGGCTGGAAATTCTGGGCTGTTAGATTCCAAACCCACCCTCCACCACTGCCTTCTTAGTTAGTTCACTCCACTCAGAGGCCCACCCAATAACAGGACCCCTTCCTGTAGCAGGCAGCTCCTGTTTTCAGGCATGGCTCACAGAGCCAATGGGAAGGCTTTCCTGGCCCACCTGGCTGGGCCCCTCAGGTGGTGCTGGGCCCCGTGAATGGCCCCAGGGATGGGAGGAGGAACCCCAGATTTCCTGTCCACAGAGGTCAGGGCATGAGGCTAAGTAGCAGGATTTTAATGTGCAGGGTCCCCAGTTTGGGACTGGGAGTGGGGTGGCTGCCAGGTGCACCTTTGCTGCCCTCCAGCTGGGAGACTTCAGGTGGGCCTCTTTCCTTTCCTCGTCAATAAAAGGAGACCAGCACTACCCTTCATGGGAGTGGGAGTGATTAAATTAGAGGTTGAAGTTTCTGGAGTTTTTCCTACATGGTGTCCACAGAAGCGACCAATGTTGTAATGCTCTGTGATGGGGACTGGCTGTCACAGGGGGCAGAAGAGGAGCTCATGGCCAGTGTCCTGGGTAAGGCTGTGCCCTTGAATCAGCTAAGGAGCAGTGGGGCTCAGAACCATAATGCACCCTCACCATGTTCTGATGACTCCATCTGGCCAAAGTCAGGCTTCCCTTCCATCATCTTCAGGTGAACTGTTCCCACTGTCACAATAGGAGGGTGGGCCTGGGCCTCCAGGCCGTCTTGAATGTCAGGTCCCACCCCCTTCCGATCACAGCCAAGGCAGTTGTAGGCACTGTGGCTCCCATTCTGGGAGACCCACAAAGATTATTCTGTTCTCTACGGGCTCAATACAAGCTCTGTGCATGGAGAGAGGTGGTCAGGCTTGCAGCCCCCTCCCCCTCCCCCCGGGCAACCTCAGGCAAACCCTTCACTCCTCATTTATTGTCATTCATTCAAGGGATGAACATCTATTGAGATCACTGTGTCCAGCCCCTGGAGACATGTAGTAGGTGGACCTGGCCCCTTCCTACGTGGTGTGGCTGCCTCATCTCACTTTGGTTCCCCCATCTGTAATCTAAGAATTGGGTGCCTGCCACACAGTGTTGTGGTGAGAATTAGGAGATAGTGTGTGAGGATGTGCCTTATAAGCTTCAAATAGCCACAAATGTTCTTGGCAGGTTTATTCACAAGAGCCAAAAACTGGCAACAACCCAAATGTCTATCAACAAGTGAACAGATAAAAACAAACCGTGTTAGCAACTAGTTCTCTACATCCCTACAACGGAATATTACTCAGCAATAAAAAGAAACAAATGATTATGTGCACAGCATGGATGAATCTCAAAATAATTATGCAGAGTGAAAGAAGTCAGGAAAAAAAAAACATGTTGTATGAATCCATTTACATAAAATTCTAGGGGAAATGCAAACTAATCTGGTGTGACAGAATAAATCAGGGGTTGTCTGGGTGTAGGGGAGTCGGGAGGGATGGAGGGGCTGCAGAGTCAACAGGAAAATTATGGAAGTGATAGATTGTTGTGGGCTGAATTGTACCCCCCCCCCCCCCGCCCAAATAATCCATATGCTGAAGTCCTACCCCAGTCCCTCAGCATGTGGCTGTCCCTAAAGCCCTGTCATTGGAGCCGCCTGTCTGTGGCATTTAGTATGGCAGCCCCAGGACACTAATCCAGACAGGCTCCTTGTCTAAATGGTGGGGATGGTTTTGTTCGTGTATACGTATGGCAAACTCATCAAATTACACATTTTAAATATATAGAGTTTATTGTGTGTCAATCATCCCTCAATAAAGCTGTTTTTAAAACCCACTATTAAGATACTGTTTTAGTTTAATGAATTAAGCATCCACGCAGCTTCCAGGCCAACTGTTGTCTCTGGTTGTGCCCCAGCAGAGAGGACCCAACACTAGAGGCCCCAAGAGAGGCCTCCAGCCCAGTCCTGTGCCCCTCAACCTTGCTTGTGAAAGGGCGAGGACTACGCCCTCCATCTTACCCTAGATCCTCCATTTTTGGTCAGCCATGTGCTCAGCAAGGCTTCTTCCCAGAAGCCTAAGCCTCTGCTAGCCACACCCAGGATTTCTTTAAACTAACCAATGACAATCAAGGGAAGTGCACGCCATAGATATGACCACATCCTGTGTAATGAGACACCGACTTGAGCCTGGCCAATCAGCCGGGCCCACAGTCCCCTCTCCTCCCCTTACTCCACTCCCCTATAAAACTCCTCTTCCCACTGGGCTAGCTCTCTCTCTGCCACTTGCTGCTGTGCCAGTAAGGAGGGTAGGGGAGCCAAGCCCAGGTTTGAATAAAAGACTCTTTGCTTTTGCATCGGACACGGCTGGCTCCCTGGTGGTCTTTTGGGGATCCTGAAATCTGGGCATAACACTTGTACCTTTGAATCACCTGGGAAGTTTTAAAACTCCCCATGCCCACCCTGTCCCTTAGACCAATTAAATGAAAATACTTGAGGAGGGGTGGGGGCTGGACATGAATAGTTTTTAAAGCTCCCAGGTGATTGCAAAGTGTGTCCTAGGCTAAGCAGTAGCTGCTTCAACCCTCCCCCATGCCCCCCCCCCCTTGCCTCCATCCCCAGGAAGCCCACCTTAGAGAAACCAGCTCCTTCCAGCACCTAGCTGAGCCCAGCCTGGCACCAGGATGAACTTGCCTGCACTGTTTAGAAAACCTAATTGCCTAAGGTTCTATGCATAGCCCAGCCATTCCACTCACATCAAAATGTTTATTCCAAATGGTCATTTCCACCTGGAAGGGGCTTGCAGGTAGCTAGGGGAGAGGGGAGGAGGCCCAAGTTCAGCACAGCCAGTAAGAGAAGCAGACTGTCTGCAGAGGCTGCCATCCCCCATCATCCAATACACAACTATTCCCCGCCGCCCCCCCCCCCCCCCCCCCCCAGATTTCTTAAGTGCACTTTAGTGTTCCAAGGCCTGAATCATTTGATTCTGCCTGGAGCAGGTGCTGGGGCTTGGGAACACACAGTAGATGATTTGCATAAAGTGAGTTATTTGCATAGAATGGAAAATTTGTATGCAGTAAATAGCTAAAGGGAAGATAAAACAATGGTCCAGAAATGGCCTAAAATAATGTGTTAATTTGTAGCCCCAGTGTATTCTGAATGTTTCTCTGGAAAGTGAGCTTCTGCCTTCAGAGAGAGAGAGAGCGAGACCCAGGTCCTGGCAATCGCTATCAAAAGGTAAGAGGGCCAAAACCGGTTTGGCTCAGTGGATAGAGCTTCGGCCTGCGGACTGAAGGGTCCCGGGTTCGATTCCGGTAAAGGGCATGTGCCTGGGTTGCGGGCACATCCCCAGTGGGAGATGTGCAGGAGGCAGCTGATTGATGTTTCTCTCTCATTGACGTTTCTAACTATCTCTCTCCCTTCCTCTCTGTAAAAAATCAATAAAATATATTTTAAAAAAAAAAAAGGTAAGAGGATTGGAGCTGGGCACATTGCTATCCAAACATAATCAAGACATCTCTGGTAGGGAAGGTGTTGGAGGGGGCTGGTGAGGGGAAAAAAAAGAGAAAGAACTCATGAACACAGGCAACAGTGTGGTGATTGGTGGGGGTGGGGGGTGGAAGAGGGTATAGAGAGTATAAATGGTAATGGAAAAAAATAAAATAAAGAAAAAGTAAAAAAGATTCTGTTAGCTGAGAAGAATCAGAGAAAGTCTGCTGGGCAGAAAACCAATGATCTCAACCAGTAACAATAAATGTCTGTTAATGAAGAGATGATGCAGTTATTTATGGGACCTAAGTAGGGTCTTCTCTCTCTTCCTAAGCCCAAATCCAAATATTGGGATCTTATCGATACATGATACAGGTACACAAGCATGAGGAAGCATTACCTACTGACAGTCTGAAAGCATTGCCATTAGCCAAGATAATCATGACAATGTTGACAATTAACATTTACAGAGCTCTTATTGTGTGGCAAGCACTTCTTCCAGACCATAAACTTTCTATTTTAATTTTTCAAGTTGTCTTCAATTTTTTTCTTAAGTAGATTAAGACTTAAGTAGATTTCCATTCAAACTACCAAAGCAATTCTGGTCATTATGACAAGCCAATTAATACAGAGGTGTATAAATTAATAGCCAACAATATCCCTCTCCCCATCAAAATAACCAATTCAGCAGAACACTACGTCAAGAAGAGCACAGACAAATCAGAACAGATTCCAGCAACTGACCTGCTCTAGACACACAACAAAAAAGAGGTTTCTGCCTAGCCACAGTGGCTCAGTGGTTGAGCGTTGACCTAGGAACCAGGAGGTCATGATTCAATTCCCAGTCAGGGCATATGCTCAGGTTTCGGCCTCAATCCCCAATCGGGCAGAAGGCAGCTGATCAATGATTCTCTCTCATCATTGATGTTTCTATCTCTCTCTTTCCTCCCTTCCTCTCTGAAATCAATAAAAAATATATTTTAAAAAAAAAGAAGTCTAGAGTCCCTGGAAGAGTTGCATTCTCAATACGTTTTGCATCTCCACAGTGCTCAGAAAAACTAGTTTTATTCCCATCTCCACCAATAAATTATTAGACAAGTTACTTAACCTCCCTGTATTTGTGTTTTCCTGTATGTGAAATGGAAATAATAATAGCACTTGCTTCATAGGACTGCTGTGAGGGCTAAAGAGATAAGACCTAGAAATTTTACTTTTAGGAACTTATTCTACAGATAAATTCATGCCTGTATGCAAAGAAATACACAGAAGGATTTTCACTGCCCTGTTCTCTATAAGAGCAAGGGCCTGGGAACAACCTAAATGTTCCTCAATAGAAAAGTGGTTTAATAAGTGATGACACATCTGTAAAATAGAAAAGAATAAGTACCATGTGGCTGTAAAAATAAACAAACAGATCTTATTATGCTAATGGGAAAATTACCAAGATACATTATTACATGTAGAAAAGCAAGGAGCCGTGCAAAATGTATAAAATGCAACCATTTTAATTAAAGGACATGCCCATATATGATGGTTCATGGATTTAAAAAATTCAGAATAATGTGACATAAACAATGTTTGCTTCTAGGAGGGAAAGTGGAAGCCTGCAGGGGGAGGGGGACTTACATGTTACAGCATATTTTCTTGTACTCTTTCAATCTTACACTTGTTATTTTTAATTCAATAATGTAAATAAAGTGCTTAGTAGTCTATGCCAATGAGTGTTAAGTATTACTGTTGTTGGTGATGTTATTGTAATGGATTACTATCAATTTCTTTTGGCTAACATGACATTTCAGGGGACTGTGCCGCTGGCTCCCTTGAAAGGCCTGTGCCCTGCCTCCTTGCCTTCTCCTCTTTTCCTCTAAGGAAAATGAGAAACAGAAAACTGTGGAGACTAAATTCCTATTTTCGGTCTTCTCTAGAAGAAACAATTCTACCTGGACACATCTACACACCAACACAGTCCCAGCTGCCTCTCGGAAAAGGTGTGAGTTTCATCTAGAGGTGCTGGGGTGTGGGGAGATTACGCCAGCAGATGGAATCCTGCTGCTGCACCCCAGGAGAGGGTTCTCTGAGAAACACAGTCTTTGAACAGGAGCCCCCACTTCAGAGTTTGTAGTTGAAGGTGCTGCTGTATGTCCCACCACCTGGGGCTGGCACAAGGAGGGGAGGCTGGGTAAGAACACTTCCTCCCCAGTGGTGCCACCCTGGCAGCCCGACAGGGAGTTTCTGGATGAAATTAACACCTGAATTGGTAGATGGGGTAAAGCAGATTGCCCTCCCAGGATGGTGGGCCTCTTACAATCAGTGGAAGGCCTGACAGAACAAAAAGTCTGACCCTCTGCCAGAGAGAGAACTCTTCCTGCCTGACTGCTCTCAGCATGAGACAGTGTGCTTTTTCTGCCTTCAGGCTCAAAATGAAACATCAGCTTTTCCTAAGTCTCAAGCCACCCGGCCTTTAGACTAGAACTATACCATCAGCTGTCCTGTGTCTCTCTTGCCAATACGCCCTGCAGATCTTAGGACTTCTCAGCCTTCATAATCATGTGAGCCAATTCCTTATAATTGATTGATTGATTGATCTCCCTTATTGGTTCCATATCTTGGAGAACCCAGACTAATACAGTACCCAATGTTTGTGGAATGAATGAATGAACAAGCCACTTAAAAATCCTCTTTCTGACACAAAGTCTATGTTAGACAACCACGTTCAAAAACCACAATGCGAACCCAAGGGAGTTTCCTGGAGTCACTGCCAGCAACCTGCATGTGATCTGCAGGTTTCTGGGTAAAGGACAAAGGGTGGCCCTCCCTGTGAAAGGAAGACTAGCTCCTAGTCATAGCTTGAGCCTGAACTCCTTCATCTTAACTTCTCTCCACTCCTCTGGCCTATCAAGAATAGCTTTCTTCAGCTGCTCAGCACTTCCCACCATGACTGCTTGACCCACTGGACTATGGTGGGTCTTCTCTGATTCATCCTTGTTCTAGATGACAATAGCTCACTGGCCCTGGGGTCAGCCAGACTGGGATCTAGAGCCTGCTCAGCCAGGATGTCAATAAAACTTCAAAAGCTGTCCTGCACTAGCCAGTTTGGCTCAGCAGATAGAGCTTCGGACTGAGGACTGAAGGGTCCCAGGTTCAATTTCGGTCAAGGGCATGTACCTCAGTTTCAGGCTCCTCCATGGGTCCTGGTCAGGGCACATGCAGGAGGCAACCAATTGATGTGTCTCTCTCACACCGATGTTTCTCTCTGTCTTTCCTTCTCTTCCACTCCCTCTGAAAATCAATGGAAAAATATCCTCAAGTAAGGATTAACAACAACAAAAATGCTGTCCTATAAAGTTTGTCCCCTTCATAATTTTCCTTGAACACGGTTCACAAAGTTGCAAAAGCACAAGTCTGACCCACCTTCTCAAGCTGCCATCTCCATGAAGCTGTTTGTCACAACACATCCCTCTGCAGCATTCCCCACACAGCATCCTCATGCAGTGTCCCCACTCAATGCCTCATGGATTGTCCCTACCCAGTGTCCCCATATAGTGTCCCCAGCATCCCCACACATTGTCGCTATGCATTGTCCCCACTCAGCGTTCCCATAAACAGTCCCTTTCCTAATTTACTTAAAAATTACTACCTTTTCTTGTTATTGCTACAGGCTAGTGACAAAGATTGTCTCCTTGACTGAGCTCTAGACCAAGCTCCTCTGAACCCTCAGGACTATGCCCCAAGCTTGACCTATAATGACTTTCACAGTCCTAGTGGGTGGCTCAGTTAGTTGGAGTGTCATCCCGTATACCAAAAGGTTGCGGATTCAATCCCCAGAGTACATAAGGGAGGCAACCAATCGATGTCTCTCTTCTCTTCTCTTCTCTCCTCTTCTCTCCTCTTCTCTTCTCTTCTCTTCTCTTCTCTTCTCTTCTCTTCTCTTCTCTTCTCTTCTCTTTCTCTCTCCCTCTCTCCCTCTCTCTCTCTCTCTCTTCCTCTCTCTCTCACTCTAAGATCAATGAACATATCCTCAAATGAGGATAAAAAATAAATTAAAAAAAAAAAAAGACTTGAGCAAACACAGTTTCTAACAGCTCAAGGCCACATTCCTAGGATGGCCCTAGCCTAGCCCCTTTAAAGTGCCTGCCTGAGAAAACGCAAAGCTGCCAAAATAATCAACTATTTGTTCCAGCGGACACCTGAGGATAGAGCACAGCCTCTGTGGGAGGGGAGTCAAATTGGACAGGTGCCAGTTAGCAAATCCTGATGGGTTTCACATATTTTTGTAATTTTTCACTTTCCTGACTCCGAGCACCCCCTCACTCCCCTCCCTATTGCTTCATCCGCTCTTTAAAACACCCAGCCGCCTCTGTACAAATCGCAGTTGAGTCCAGTTCACTCTGGACTCCTTTCCCTATTGCAGTAGTATGCTACTGATTAGAATCTGTCCTCACCACTGTAACCAGTGTCTGGCACCCAGCTAAGTGTTTCTCATTATAGTACCTCGTTTGATCCTTACAAGAACCCTACGAGATGGGGTCTGTTATCACAAATGGAAAAACTGAGGGTCAGAGAAGTCACTTACTTAAGACCACAGAGCTGGTGCGCACTGGAGTCTGCAATCCTACCCACTGCATACTTCCTACCGTGGCCTGTTACAGAGAAGAAAGGAACCATTTGAATCAAAGAACCAACATTCTAATCCCAAAGGCAACATAGTCACAGGTTCAAAGCAGAGATCGGAGCTGTCCACAGCTGGCCCATCCTCCATCAGCAGTAGGAGCTGGCGTTGGCCACCAGGGCTGAGGTTAGCAGGGAGCCAGGCTCTGGGCTTCAGCAGTCACATCCCTTTCCTGAGGTCATCACAGAAGCTCTGCTCCTCTGCCTCTCAAGTCCTCAAGTCTGGCCCTGGCACCCAGCCCCCCAAGTATTTTACAGCACCGTGGAGCTTTCGTGTGTAAACAGGCTCAGTGGCGGGACAAAGGGCTCCCTGCCCTCTTGCTGGACGGAATTTGTTTTGCCTCTTTTTTGTGAGATTATAGAGATATATTCCAAAGTTCCTGTGAAATCTGGTGGGCAAAGAGTGGGCATAAGCAACATTGGCAGCTCTAGTCTCTAGAGGGAATCAAAGTCCTTTGAGGGATGTGACCAGTTAAAACAGTATTGAGAAAGGAGCCCTGCCTTTGGAATCTGAAGACTTGGGTTTGAGTTGAATATATTATATGATCCCTCTGTATCTCGGTTTCCATAACTCAAAAATGGTAGCAGTGATACCACTGTAAATTAACCCGGTTATTCATTCACTAGAAAGGAGCAGGGAAGGACAGACGTGTGCCCAGTAAAGTCTGGATGACATAGGCAAGGCCTATCAGTCACACCTAGAAACAGGTCATTGGCCAGAATAGGTGTGACCACTGACAGCTCGGGAAGCTTTGATACTTAAACTCCTGAGCAAAGGAGTTCTCTCTCTCTCTCTCTCTCTCTCTCTCTCTCTCTCTCTCTCTCTCTCTCTCGGCTCCTGGCTCTCTTGTTGCACGGAGTGAGCACCCCTGCATTCACCCGCATGGCTCACGGCCATGTAGACCCCACACAAATGGACTGACGGACTGGAACAAGCCTGATGCTACATCGGACCAAGCTCCACCACAGAACAGAAACTCTGGACACTGGCTTTGCTTTTTGCTCTGCCAAATCCCCAGCTGCACCTTTTCCAGGACTGGTTTAAAGGAAATGGGACTTTTGAAACCGAGGAATATAATTCCATGGAAATAAAAATCACTCATTCTCCTGTTCGAGTCCTAGAAAATTCTTTTTCTCAAGATATCGTTAAGAATCTGATGCCCAGCACACCCAGTGGAGAAAGGGATTCCCCACAACCCCTGGTGGACACCCCCCTTCCACCGATAACAGCAGTATCTCCGGCAGCACCTACCTTAACTGTTTGCCACAAGGAAACTACATATCACAGGGAACCTACAGCAGCAAGTCCAAGGTCAAGAGTGTCCATCCTTAACAGCCCAGTAGCCCTTTCACAAGCCAAATAACCTAATTGTTGAAGGACAGATAGCACTCTTCCCCCAAAACAGCAATGTGTTGTGTTGTATTGAAAGCTCTTTCTTTTTTTTTTTAATAGTAGTAGTGCTTTAATTTCTATGCATTTTTGCTTTGGAGAATAATTTCAAGTTTAGGAGATTCTTTTTTTCTCATGCAAATTGACTTTGATTTGGAAAGAACTGTGACAGAGCTCTGGGGTGGGGCCTCCGATCTTAATGACCGTATTTGCATATCAATGGCCTCACTTCATTTGCTGCCTCCCCCACCCTCAGACCTTAGATGGTTCAAGACAGAATGGAAAGAAGGGAGAAATGGTGGTTGTTCTTCCTTTTTAAAAAATTTAAATATAGAAACTGCTTTGAAATAAAAGTTTTCCCATGTACTTTTGAAGTTAGACTAAGCAGATAAAATAGATATTTTATCAAACTTACTATGAACAAAAAGGGGCTACATACTAAACCTGACAAGCTCAGGGGAGGCCTGCATGGAGGCAAACTCAGAGACCTAAAATAACCACAAAGGATGCTCTGAAACTAAAACTTTTTAACTAAAAGCAGTTTATGGTCGGTAGTCAAGTCCTAGGCTGTAATATTCCCTGATAAAAGTCAATCTTTACCTTAACTAAGGCTGTCTATTGTCTTTTTGCATCTACAATAACATACCTTTGGGATGTCAAAGTAATTTCCTTTTTCCAGATCCCTGAAAGCATAGGTGTTGTAGTAAAATGCTTAAAGAATGTTAGAAAAGTTTTAAAATGTTTAAGATAACTTTCTTTAAAACTTAAAGTATAATATTAAAGACACATTCCCCACTGCCTTGAAGCATGTGTACCCCAGAGATAAGGATTTGAACTGACGAAGAGTGATTTGTCAAGATAAACACTTGTGTGAGTGATGTACTCTCCTTAGCCCCCTCGCCCTGTTTGAGATTAACATATATGCATTGACATAAATCATTAATAGCCACCTGAGCTGCTATGGGTACGTACAAGCTTTAAATATGGGCCCCGGCCAGCTAACGATGCTCGCCTGTCAAGACAGCTACAAAGGCCCCTCCCTTTGTCCGTCTGACAAGCAACACTGCTCCACGTTCCTCTCCCTGCCAGACGACAGAAGAATGGTTAACAACCCCTGATTGAGAGGGGCCGAGCTCTTGGGTGAGGAATGCCGGCCCCCTGCACCCAGACCAGACCAGCCTAACTGCCAGACCCCAGAGGACAGCACCATGGGGATCCCTAACTAAGTTTGTACCCACAGCTCAGGAATTTGTGTGAGTAATAAAAAAGCTGTGTGATTTGCAACTGCATATGTTTCATGTGGTGTAATTCCTCCGGCAGTTAATTGAATTTATTTGCATACGCTTAAAAGTTAAATTAAAGCTTCTGGTCTCTTTTTGGTCCTAAAGCCTGCCACTCTGGTCTTGCTTGCGTAAAAGCAGACTCTTCCCTAGCAACTGCTTGAATGTCCCACACCTGCATGGTTAAAGTTTATCTCAAGGGACGCCTTAGATCAGGGGTCCTCAAACTTTTTAAACAGGGGGCCAGTTCACTGTCCCTCAGACCGTTGGAGGGCCGGACTATAGTTTAAAAAAAAACTATGAACAAATTCCTATGCACACTGCACATATCTTATTTTGAAGTAAAAAAACAAAACGGGAACAAATACAATATTTGTATTTGCATGTGGCCCGCGGGCCGTAGTTTGAGGACCCCTGCCTTAGATAAACACCCCAGGTCCTTTCCCAGGATCTACTCAGGACAACAGGCACCACTCTGCAGAGACCACAAATCCCCATTGCTACGAGTTGTTGACTGTTAACTATCCTATACCCGCCTAGGTAAAAGAAGTGTGTCTATCATTTTACAATCCCAGAGCTTTCCCCACTTTGCTTTCTCCCACCTCTCTAGTCTATCACCAATGGATTTCATGTAACCCACTTATATTTCCTCTTTAGATTTGTAATGTATAAAAATAAAGTGCAAAACTGCCATCCTCTGGAGCATTTTCTTAATCTGTTGAGACTTTGCTTCAATTGTAGTGAGTTTGGCTCAAATATACAAAAATTCTCTACAGGTTTCTTTTTTTTTTTTTAAATATATTTTATTGATTTTTTACAGAGAGGAAGGGAGAGGGATAGAGAGTTAGAAACATCGATGAGAGAGAGAGACATCGATCAGCTGCCTTCTGCACATTCCCTACTGGGATGTGCCCGCAACCAAGGTACATGCCCTTGACAGAATCAAACCTGGGACCCTTGAGTCCGCAGGCCGACACTCTATCCACTGAGCCAAACCGGTTAGGGCTACAGGTTTCAATGTTTCTTTTGTTGACATTACCAAGACTACAAAACCTTTGAGACCCCTTTGAGATGAAAATAACAACTGGGAAAAAGGTCTGAGGTGGAGATGGACATGTGTGATCCTGCTAAGCCTTGGGTGGGGCTTGAATGAGATGATGTCAAAAGAGTGAGAAGAGGAGCTGTGTGAAATTCCAGCATCCTGCTCTGTAAAATTGTCTCCACCACATGCAAGCCCTTGGCCCCAGCAGTTTGTCCACATGCCATGTACCTTCATGCCATGGGTACCTCACTCTTGATGTGCTTTTTTCCCTTTTCCAATCCAAACCTTCCATTAATGCATCATCTATGTAGTTTGAATTCTTGTCAAACATATATAATCTGAATCTAATAATGAGGGAACAATCAGACAAATCCAGGTCAAGAAAATATACAAGACAAGTACCCTGGCCCCTTCAAAGGTGTCAACGATGAACGACAAGAAAATATAATAAATCAAGGGGACAGTTCTAGAATCTAGATTAAAAGAAATGAGAAAACATGACAAGCAAAGGCAATGAGTGATCCTTGATTAGATTATAAAGGACTAGAGGTCCGGTGCACAAAAATTTGTGCACGCGGGGGGGGGGGGGGGGGGGAGGGCGGGGGGGGGGGAGGCGGGGGTCCCTCAGCCTGGCCTGTGCCCTCTCGCAGTCTGGGACCCCTCGGGAGATAATGACCTGCTGGCTTAGGCCTGCTCCCGGGTGGCAGAGGGCAGGCCTAATCCCTAGGTGCAGCCCCTGGTCGGGCTCAGAGCAGGGCCTATTGGGGAGTTGGGGCGCCGCCCCCTGTCATGCACAGAGCAGGGTGGATTGGGAGGTTGCGATGCCACCCTCAGTCACGCTCAGGGTAGGGCCGATTGGGGGGTTGGGGCACCGTCCCCTGTCACACTCAAGGCAGGGTCAATGGGGAGGTTGCGGCGCCACCCCCTGTCATGCACAGAGCAGGGCCAATCAGGGGGTTGGGGCGCTGCCCCCTGTCACGTACAGAGCAGGGCCGATCAGGGGGTTGGGGAGCTCCCCCCTGTCATGCACAGAGCAGGGTCAATCAGGGGGTTGGGGAGCTCCCCCTTGTCACGCACAGAGCAGGGTCAATCAGGGGGTTGGGGAGCTCCCCCCTGTCATGCACAGAGCAGGGCCCATCAGTGGGTTGAGGAGCTCCCCCCGTCACTCACAGAGTAGGGCCGATAGGGGAGTTGGGGCACTGCCCCCTGTCACACACAGAGCAGGGCGGATCAGGGGGTAGGGGCGCCGCCACTCTCACACTTAGGGCAGGGCCGATGGGGAGGTTATGGCTCTACCCCGTCACACACAGAGCAGGGCCCGTGGGGTAGGGGGATTGGGGCGCCACACCCTGTCACACAGAGCCACAGGGCGATCAGAGGTTGGGGAGCTCCCCCCTATCAGGCACAGAGCAGGGCCGATCAGGGGGTTGGGGCGCCTTCCCCTGTCAGGAACAGAGCAGGGCCGATAGAGAGGTTGTGGCCCCGCCCCCTGTCACACACAGAGCCGCAGGGCGATCAGGGGGTTTGGGCGCTGCCCCCTGTCACGCTGATCCCGGTGCCAGGAGGCCTCGCGGCTCCACTGATCCCGGTGCTGGGAGGCATATTACCCTTTTACTATATAGAATAGAGGCCTGGTGCAATGGTGGAGGCTGGCTGGTTTGCCCTGAAGGGTGTCCTGGATCAGGGTGGGGGTCCCCACTGGGGTGCCTGGCCAGCCTGGATGAGGGGATGATGGCTGTTTGCAGTTGGTCACACACCCTTCAGGGTGGGGGTCCCCACTGGGGTGCCTGGCCAGTCTGGGTGAGGGGCTGATGGCTGTTTTCAGGCTGGGACTGAAGCTCCCAACTGCTCCTTTTTTTCTTTTCTTTTTTTTATTCTGGGCCAGCTTTAGTTCTGGCTCCAGCTCTGAGGCTTCAGCTGCTGAAAGCAGGTATCTGGTTTGTTTGGGTTCTATAATCGAAACAATGTATAACTCCAGCTCTGAGATCCCTGCCAGCTGAAAGCTGGTTTCTGGGGTTTTGTTTAGCTTCTATATTTGTTACAATGTTTCTTAAACCGCAGGCTCAGAGGCCGGCAAGGCAGGCGGGGAACGTTGCAGTCCTCCGTCACTGAAGCAAGCAAGCCTCATGTTCAGTTTAAGCTGCCTGGCTGCCGGCCGCCATATTGGCTGGCAGTTAATTTGCATATCACCCTGATTAGCCAATGGGAAGGGTAACGGTCGTACACTAATTACCATGTTTCTCTTTTATTAGATAGGATATTTTGAAGACAACTGGGAAAACTTAAATATGGCATATTAAAGAATATTTATTGAATCAAGGCTAAATGCCTTGGGTGTGATCGGGATATTGGGGTTACGTAGGAGAAGTCCTGACCCTCAGGAAGTAAATGCTGAAGAGTTTAAAAGAATGACACGTCTGCAACTTTAAACTGGTTCAGGAAAAAAAATTTTATATACATAAAAAGAAAGAGAAGTAAAACAAATATTGGAATATGTTAGCAAATTGTAGACTAAGTGATGGTTACATGAGTGTTCATTGTACTACTCTTTTAAGTTTTCTTTAAGTTTTAAATTTCTCAAAATAATTAGTAAAACTGCAATGGACCAACTTTTTTTTTTAGACCAAATTTCTAACTAGCCAGAGTTAGGTCAAACGTCACAGGTTAAGGGTAAAGCCCCCCAGAAGACTGCCTTTACTTCAAACACCAGCCACAAGTCTGGGGGTCTTCAGGCCACCCACATGTCTGACCAGATGGCTATAAATACTGAAGTTTCCACTACCCCCTCAGATTCTGTATTTACTTGAATGACTCCCAGGAGAGTGCTGTAATTACAATCACAGTTTTGGTTTTGTGTGTGTGTGTGTGTGTGTGTGTGTGTGTGTGTTTAAATATGTTCTTACTGATTTCACAAAGAGGGAGAGAATCACTGATCAGCTGCCTCCTGCACACCACCTACTGAGAATCAAGCCCCCAACCCCGGCATGTGCCCTGTCCTGTGTCCTGACCGGAATCAAACTGTGACCTCCTGGTTCATGGGTCAACCACTGAGCAACACCAGCCAGGCTACAATTACAGTTTTATATAGTGAAAGAATACAAATCAGAACCAGCCAAAGGCAGAAACACGCAGAACAAAATCTGGGAAGGTCCCAAGTACAAAATTTTCATTGTTCTATCCACGACCTGTTACCCTCTCCTCATGCTGATGTGTGACAATACAGAGTACTGAAACAGAGAAGTTCACCCAAGCTCCTGTGTCCCTAATTTTTACTGAGGTCTCATTACATAGGCATGATTGGTTGAATCATTGGCCATGCCCCTCCTCTTTTCCCCAGAGGTCTCCTCACACCATTGGTCTTTCTCAGAGTGGCCACTCCCCATCCTGACTCATCTCATTAGCATAAACTCTCAGGACCCACCATAAATAGCAAAGACACACCTATCATTCAGAATATTTCAAGGGTTTACTGGTTACCTCCCAGGAACGAGGGACCAAGGCCAGCCACATTCTTTATTACACAGAAATAAGACAAAATAAATTTTCAAACACAAATTTTAAAAAACATCTTTCATCAAGAACCATAGTAAGGAGGCCTAGAGCATTTGAATCAAAAACTACCAGACTCCAGGGACACTGTCTCAACTCCATGCAGCCTCCAACAGCACACTGCATCTTGAGTTTAAAGAGGCCACTTGGCCCTAACCGGTTTGGCTCAGTGGATAGAGCATCAGCCTGCAGACTCAACGGTCCCAGGTTCGATTCTGGTCAAGGGCATGTACCTTGGTTGTGGGCACAACCCCAGTAGGGAGTGTGCAGGAGGCAGCTGATCGATGTTTCTCTCTCATCGATGTTTCTAACTCTCTATCCCTCTCCCTTCCTCTCTGTAAAAAATCAATAAAATATATTTAAAAAATAAAGTAAAATAAAGAGGCCACTTAGATCTCTCAACAGTTCCCATTTCAAAGGCATTAGGATAAGTCATTTCACTCACTGCAGCAGGTCAGGGCAAACAGTAAATATACAGTTGTGTAGGAGTGAAGAATAGAAGAAAATAATTTACATTTGCTGTCCAATACTTCCCAATTCAATTTAATATGCCAAATTCTTATGATAATCACAGTATGTGTTACTTTAATCAAATCAGATCCTTCTAACTCTCCAACTCAAACAGGGAGGAAGTCAGGCTTCCACGAGCAGTGCGGAAAATCACTGTATAACTGTAAATTAGAACCGCAATCAGCCCTCTGGCCCCTGGGCCTTCTTCATCAGTAGGCTGAGGACCGAAGTGACTTACTGTGAATGTATCTGCAGAAGAGCTCCAGGCACAGGACCGAGAAATGCATTGTTCCCAGACCTCGTTGAAAGAATAGTGGGGAGAAATGTTCATGAAAAATGAAGAGCGGAGGCTTGTTATCCAGTAAACAGAGGCTCTGGAAGCATCAATATTCTCTCTGCAATGAATTTGTTTTTAAATATGAACATGATACATGAGTAGTAAAAAAAAAAAAAAAAAGGTTCAACAGTAAAAATGTATAAGAGGATGTGTTACACTTAAACACTTAAAACATTTAACAACTCTGTCAAAAAGGGCACCGACCAATTAGAACAGATTCCAGCAACTGACCTGCTCTGGGCACACAACAAAAAAGAAGTTTCTCACCTGAGACTTCCTGCCGCACTCCCCAGAGGTAACCACTGTCCATTTCTTAGGACTTGGTCTAGAAATGTTTTATGCCTCTACCAGCATATCTGTGGACTTAGACATCCTTTCTTGTGTAGCCCTGTTTTTGAGCCATACTGTTATATTGCATCCTTTTTTAACAATGTACCTTACAATCTTTCTGCATTTGCACAGGTGGAGCTACCTCATTTTTGAGAAGCTGGAGTGGTGCTACTCAAAAATGTGATCTGTGTACCAGCGCTGGTCTGGGAGCTGACTCCAGCTCCATCTCCACCAGCAGACTGGTAGCCAACAGCAGACTGCCTACTTTGAGCAGCACTGCAATAGCGTAGGTACCCACAAGTTATTTAACCAATCCCCCTCTTTTGTTGTTGCTGCTGTTAATCCTCACTGGAGGATATTTTTCCATTGATTTTTAGGGAGCGTGGAAGAGAGAAGGAAAAATAGAGAGAAACATTGATGTGAAAGAAACACATCGATTGGTTGCCTCCTGCACAAGCCCTGACCAGGGTCGGGGCCAGGGAGGATCCTGCAACCAAGGTCGTGCCCTTGACCAGAATCGAATCCAGGACCCTTTGGTCCGCAGGCCAACGCTCTATCCATCGAGCTAAACCAGCTAGGGCTCAATGGCCCTCTTGATGTACATTTAGGTTCCTGCAGGTGAGCATTCTGGTATGTGGTTGGGAGAGTATTTCTATAGGATAGATTCCCAGGAGTGGAATCAAGGGTTGTGCAATTGATGACAAAGCTGATCATGATGGTGCCAGTGGTTAGAAACCTCAGAGAGCACCAGTCCAACTCCTATATTTCACTGATGAGAAAAGTGAAACCAGAAAGGTTAGAGCAAAGTCCAAAGTCAAACAGGTCTATGGCATTCATAGGAATGGCCCAACTCCCCTAAAAGGCACTGGGTGTCAGTGGAGTAACAGTTTGGACAAGCTCCTTAGAGTCCAAGGGAAGGAGGTCGATGCATACACTTATCCCACTGAATGAGTCTATCTTCAAGGTCAGCATAAATTGGAACAATTAAGAGTATCTCAGAGGTCCTGGTTGATATTGCTACACGGTTAGAGCATCAGCTCATGCATGCAAGGGTCGTGGGTTCAATTCCCAGTCAAGGACAGAAACCTGGGTTGCAGGTTCAATCCCTGGCCCTGGTCTGGTGCATTCAGGAGGCAACCAATCCATGTGTCTCTCTCACCTCAATGTTTCTCTCTCTCTCTCCCTCCCCCTCCTTTCCACTCTCTAAAAATCAATGGGAAAATATTCTGGGGTGAGGATTAAACAAGCAAAAAAGGAGTATCTCAGAGGCACCACGGGGCCTGGTCAGCAAGAAATCCAGGTCATGTTTCCACGGGTATTGCTAGGCCTCCTAGGAAGGCTGGTGAAGGAGACTGAGGAGCACACTGCTTGGGGCTGATTTAAGCCATCCCATAGAGCAGTGGTTCTCAACCTTCTGGCCCTTTAAATACAGTTCCTCATGTTGTGACCCAACCATAACATTATTTTCGTTGCTACTTCATAACCGTAATGTTGCTACTGTTATGAATCATAATGTAAATATCTGATATGCAGGATGGCCTTAGGCGACCCCTGTGAAAGGGTCGTTTGACCGCCAAAGGGGTCGCGACCCACAGGTTGAGAACCGCTGCCATAGACGAAGGAAGAAAAAGGCTGTGTTAGATCAGGATATCTTAAGAAGGCAGATAAATCACTTGGAACTTAGAAGAGTTAAATGATAGTGGGCTCTGATCAGAGTAAGAAAAAGAAAGCGAAAATGAACTGGAGGCAAATGAAGGATTAATAAGACAGAGAACAGAGCGGAGTAAGACAAGGACAGAGGCAAAGGTTTGGCAGTGTCTAGAGGAAGTGATCCGAGATAGGAGAACAGCAGTGGAGTCTTGGAAGCCAAGAGAAGAAAGTTCCAAGAAGGAATAAGTAGACAGCAGCATCAAATGTTGCAGCGGGCTCAAATGAGAAGACTTTAAAAGATAATCTGGCCCTGGCCTAGTTCAGTTGGTTAGAGTGTCATCCCTATACACCAAGGTTGTGGGTTCGATCGATCCCCAGTCATTGATATAAGAATCAACCAATGAATGCATAAATAAGTGGAACAACAAATCAATATTTCTCTTCCCCCCCCCCCATCCCTCCCTCCTTCCATCCTTCCCTTCCTCCTCTCCCTCTCTAAAAATCCATAAGTAAACAAATAAAATATTCTTTGGATGTGGCAACATGGTGACCTCGCTGAGTCACTTCAGGAAAGTAATGAGAGCAGAATCCAGATTGCAGTGGGCTGAGGAGGGACTTAGAAGTGAGAAAATGGAGCCACTGAGCATAAATGATAATGGTTGGGAAGGAGGGGGGGGGCGGGGGACAACAACACAGAAGCATGTCTTAGATCTTTACTCAAATTCAGCATGCACAGGCTAGAGACCAGAAGTAGCTGAAGAAAGAACGGGGGAGTCCCAGCTTCCTGGGTCAGCTTCTGCTGAATCATGGTTCCTGAGGATTTGTATAAATTATCCATAGTAACAAAACTCTGTGCCCATATGTTTGCAAGAAGTATGGATGGGGTATGATAATAACAATAGCCACTGTTTACTGAGAGCTTATGTATGCAAAGGTAAGAGCTTTGCATAAATTATCTCATTTAATCCTCACAACAATTCTGTTAGGTAGGCCTGATTTTCTTCAATTTGAAAATGATGCAACCTGAGACGAGAGCTTAATTAGCCTGTTTACCGGTTATCCAGTCAAAAAATGGCAACGTCAGGATTCAAAACCAGGCTCATCCTCCTCCAACGCTGGTCCTCCTAACTGCTAACCTGGGATCTCTCAAGCTGGACTTTATGACTTGCAGGCCTCAGGGTCACCTGGGCAGCATTTGAAAAATGCAAATCCCCAGGTTCCACCAAAGATCTAACTGAATCTATAAAAGCAGAGCCCAGATCTGTACTCCCATCGAGCTCCACAAATGATTCCCATGCTCACAGAAGTCTTCTTATGTGAAATATTTACCTCCTTACTGTTTGAGCTGCCTGTCATCGGTCTTCATCCACACTGGGAGCCTGGACTGCTAGTTTGCGATAAAGTACTATCTCAGGGCTTACCCTGGACCCGTTGAATGAAGAAGTCCTCCAAGCAATTCTTATCTTCAGAGAAGATTGGAAACCACTGTTCTGTGACTCCTAGCTGAAAGTATCCTTAGCACTACCCTAGGCCAGTGGTCGGCAAACTCATTAGTCAACAGAGCCAAATATCAACAGTACTTCATCAAAATAGACTCACCCAAGCCGAAAACCGACATCTGGGCATGGGCCACGAAGTTTCAATCGCACTATAAGCGCGCCCGCACGTGGTATTTTGTGGAAGAGCCACACTCAAGGGGCCAAAGAGCCGCATGTGGCTCGCGAGCCGCAGTTTGCCGACCACGGCCCTAGGCTAATGTAGGTTCTAACTCTTAATCATTCCTCATCTGTAAAACGGATATAAATATGCCTGCCTGATAGAGCCATCATGAAAATTAGTATTCCACCAATTAGGATTAGATTTGCCTGTTTATAACAAAAACAAAGTTATCATTGGCTTAAACAAAAGGGCTTATTTATCTCTCAGATTAAAGTGTGGAGCTGGGTAATCCAGAGCTAGTATGAGGTCCCTAATAATTAGGGGCTAAGACCCTTGCTACCTATCTGTCCAAGGCTGCAGCCATTTTGTCTATAGACCCGTCATAGGGGAGGGAGAAGGGACCAACCTCAGTAGCTGAGCCAGTTGCCCTTAAGGAGCCTTTCTGGCAGGTCTTCATTTATAGTTCATGACCAAAACTCAGTCACAGAGCCACACCTACTTGCAAGGAAGGCCGAGAACTAAAATCTTTCAGTTCAGCATGAGGCCTTTGCCCCTCCAAATAAAGGAGGTTTCTGTTACTGAACAAGAAAAATAAATAAATATTGGTGTGGCGGCCACAAAAATGTGCTTCTGCAGCCTTCCAACTGCAGGGAGCTGAGGGCCCCAGCTGCTGTGCTTTGAAGTCCATTGGCCACGCCTCCCATGGGCAGCACCCCACCAATGACTGAGTGTGGAGGGGTACAAAGTCAGACCCAGTCAGTCCTTCGAGACAAGGGACTCCTTTGTTAACTAACTTTGGCTCGAGGACTTGCTGACAAAGCGGAACCTTTGTTAGATTGAGTCTTCCTTAAACTGTGAGGCCATCTGGGACACTTGCACCCAATCTCTCTCTCTCTCTCTCTCTCTCTCTCTCTCTCTCTCTCTCTCTCTCTCTCTTTCCCTCCTGCACTTGGAGTCTGATGGCCTTCCTGGTGTTCTCTAGCTCCTTCCCTTCTTCAGCTCTCTCCCTATTTCCTTTCCCACTGATATTTCCACCCCTACCCCCACCCCCCATAAAATTCTTGCACATTTTCTCCCATCTTGGTAACTGCTTCTCCAAGGACCGGGACTAACAAAATTGGTGAGGCAAGTCAGTCTCTAGCACAGATTCAATAATCCATGCAACACTTGCATAACACAGGGATGGGTATGTAGTAATAAGCACCCAATAAACAGTAGCTGTATGGTGATGATGGTGGTGGTGGCGGAGGAGGAGGAGGAGGAGGAGGAGGAGGGCGGGGGGAGTACAGAGCCAGTCATGGAGAGAGGAGTGTCCAAAAATTGAAGGACACAAGTTCTGAAGCAAATCACTCTGTTTGATTCTCCTTCACCCCCAGAATATTTCTATTACAGTAAAATCTGGTTAAAATCAGCTCCAAAGGCAGTATGAAAGAGGAAAAACAGACTCTAGCTGTCATCACAGGAAAATCGAACTGCCATTACTTAGCATCAGTCATTTCAAGTCATTTTTTTCAACAAAAAGAAAGGGAAAAAATAAAGAAATAGGTCAGGCAGAGATAAAATTGCACAAAATAAACCCAATATCCTGAACAACTCTGGTTCTTATGTTATAAGAAACAGCCACCGGAAATTACTTCTCATGATGACCTAAGAACACTATTTCCATGAGAAAGTTTTCAGCGTGGACGTTAAAGCACATGCAAATCTCTAGAAAAATAATAAAAAGAATTCCAAGGAAAAAACACAGAATGAGGGAAGGCAAAAGCTGGATGTAATCTGTATGATACGAAAGTTCCATGGAACTTAACCAACATTATGTACTTGGTACATGATAGGAGCTTAATGAATTGTGGTCACCCAGATAACTGAATGGCTCTCTCAAGGTCGTACTTCACCATTAGTTTATTAACGAAAGATTTGTAGAAAGCCTACTATGTGCTAGGCACTGAAGGTGCCACAAGGAACAAGACAGTTGAGGTTGTTCTTAACCTTGCCCTTACCATCCTTTTACAAAGAAATCTCCTTTGTAGACATTTTATGTGGGACCCTCTACATCCATTTTTCCACAGACACAGCCTGAATTGGCACCCTCATCATCTATCAGATTTAAAGCCCAAATATTGCTTCTGAAATATTTTCTTGGTTTCTCAGACCAAGTTGATCCACTCATGTACTCGATGTAACCTTGGATTTCCATTGGCCTCTATATTCATTATCTATTGCTGCTTAACAAATTACCCCCAAAACTTAGCAGCTTAAGATAACAAACATTTATTATCTCACAGAGCTAAGGAGTGACTTGGTTGGATGGTCTAGTTCTGGGTCTCTCATAAGGTGTCAGTTGGGGCTATAATTATCTGAAGGCTTGACTGGACTGGAGGACCTGCTTCTAAGGTGACTCACACATGACTGACTAGCAAGTTGATGCTGAGTGTTGCCAGGAGGCCTCAGTTCTTTGCTATATGAGTCTCTCCATCATTGCTCCTGACATGGCAGCTCCCTTTCTTCAGAGCAAATGATCTGACAGACAGAGACAGACATATCAAGAGACAAGCTGCAATATCTTTTATAACCTAATCTCAGAAGGGGCATACCATCACTTCTGTATCCTGTTGGTCACACAGACCACCTCTTGGGACAATGTGGGAGGGTCTCCAGGCGAGTGTGAAAACCAGGAGGCGGGGTTCATTGGGGTCATCTTGGACACTGGTTACCACAGTCTCCAAGGAGAGCTTCCTCTCCCCAAACCCCACCTAAACCCCAGTGGGGACGAGGGTGTGTGCGCAAATTCCTCCGTTTGGAAATACAGTAGTCCCCTTTATCCGTGGTTTCACTTTCTGCAATTTCACTTACTCATGATAACATGGTCCAAAAATATCAAATGGAAAATTCCAGAAATAGGTTTTAAGTTGTGTGCCATTCTGAAACACGATGAAATCTTGCACCACCCCACATGGGACATGAATCATCCCTTTGTCCATTGTATCCGTACTGTATATACAGTACAATAAGATATTTTGAGAGACAACATTCACATAACTTTTATGGCAGTATATTGTTATAATTGGTCTACTTTATTATTATTGCTGTTAATCTGCCCAATTTATAAATTAAACATTATCATACATATGCATGTACAGAAAAAAATATAGTACATATAGGGTTTGGTAGCTGCAGTTTCAGGCATCCATTAGGGTCTTGGGGAACATATCCCCCATGGAGAAGCAGGAACTACTGTACAAAGGCACACAGCAGTGAATTTACTGTCCTAGAAACCCAGTGTTGGAGCCCTACAGAACTACTTTCCCTCAACTGTACTTTAGCGTCATGCCATAGGCCTTCATAGGAAGACGTCATAGAAGCAGCTCCAATAAAGTCACTGGTGTTGGTTTCACTGCTCAGTGTCCTCTTTCTGAAGACACACTGGAAAAAAATCTCTCTCTGGTCTTGGGATCAGGAAAAGTGTGTTTCTCCTAAATAACTACTTTGTTTTTCCCATGTAAAATCTGGCATTTTATTACCACTCATGTTTCCTTCTTTACTAAGGCTGTCTAGAAGCTCAGAGCCAACCCTATGCTGGCATCCATCTCCTTGAGCTAATGTCATACTAGAGCTATTTCTTCCACTTGTTCCCTATTTTTTCCAATTCCCCGACTTTTAATTAGTTAATTAATTAACTTACTTGTTTATTGTTAATCCTTATCTGAGGATACTTTTTCCATTGATTTTTAGAGAGAGTGGAAGGGAAAAGGAGAGACAGAGAAAGAAACATCAATGTGAGAGAGACACATTGATTGGATGCCTCCTGCACGTGCCCTGAGCAAAACCAGCGAGGGCCCTCAACTTTCAATTTTAACCATTTGTACATTTTGTGCTTTTATAATTCCTCTCAAAGCTTTTGTGGACTGGAGTATAAATACATAATAAAATTAAAGTTTTTGTCCAAAGACTGATGACTTGCACACATGTGCCATCTAGTGGTATCTGCCAGAATAGAAACCCCTGATTTTTCAGATATGTTTTTGCAGGAAAGTGAAGAGTGGGAGGGCTGGAAGATGAGGGAGACGGGGACCTTTCTTTGGCTTTGTCAGGAAATTGAGACTGCTGGGGATTAAAGAGACTCCAGGCAGGGCTTGGAAGGTGAATCAATGGCTAGAATCCAACATGATTTATTGGAATCTGAACAAGCAGCCAAAAGATCAGTAAAGACCTTGCAAGTGAGGAAGATATTGGCAGTGGAAGAGTTAAGTGAAAAGGTGTTTAAAACACACACACACACACACACACACACACACACACACACACACACAAAAAGCCTAACAGTAAAAATAGACCAGATTCAAACAAATGATCACTTGAAAGGTACTTAATGTGTTTTGATTGCAGATGTGACCAGCCATTTTTAAAGCATTTGCATTACCTTAGGAAGAAGCTCAGAGTCTAATGTTTTCGTTTTACTCATGAGAAAACAGGGGCCCAGAGACAGAGCACCTTGTCCAAGGTCATCGAGTCTGTTAGTCACAGGTTCAGGTGACACTGAGACTAGCACTCTTTCCCCAGAACCACACTGCCCCTAATCAAATGTAGCAGATGCTCATCTGGGCTTTCATTTTGCACACAGGGT
This sequence comes from Myotis myotis, assembly GCF_014108235.1. Lineage (NCBI taxonomy): Eukaryota > Metazoa > Chordata > Mammalia > Chiroptera > Vespertilionidae > Myotis > Myotis myotis. The sequence continues at coordinate 22,626,434 of NW_023416401.1, read as the reverse complement.
TTCAAAATAAAAATCCGGTTATCACATAAAAGTGCTGGATCCAGCATGTTTCCAAAGAATTATTACTCACTGGTTTTGCAGCTGTCCCTGGGCACACCCCCAAAGGGTCAGGATGGAGGAGGTGGTTATAAAGCACTGGTTCCAGTAATCTCCATTGAGTGGCATAAGCCATTATTTGTCCACAATGAAAAGGAGGGATTCTAGAAGCCAACTGCAGTAGCTGAGGAAGCCCGAGGCTGAGAAAGAGAAAGTAAGTTCATTTATAGCACCTGCTCTGGGCCAGGCTCCAGGCAGGAATGCTGGGGAGGCGAGCTCTGCAATGCACTGGTCATATCCAGGAGCCACATACATTCCATCTGTCTGTGCCCTGGCATGTTTCGGGGCACAGCCTGAGCTATAGCTAAGGTATAGCTTGGATCTGCAGACCCTTGAAGACCTAGCCCAGGGGTCTACAGTCTCAGGGTGAACTGTCTTGGAAACAGCCTGTAGTCAGGGACCACTGGGGTGGGGTGGGTGGGGCTACTATCTAAAGTGGAACTTGAGACATTACCGTATTGAACAGCACAGACATAGAACCGTTTAATCAGCAAGAACATGGGAGAGGGCACGCCAAGCAGAAGTAACAGCACATGGGAAAAAGTCAGAGAGTGGGAGACAGCTGGAAAGCAAGGTAAATCCACTGAAGGTCCTTGAGCACTGGGCTGAGGAGTTTGGCTTACAGGGGACACAAAGGCTCTAAAAAGGAGTCAAGTCATCGTAATTGAGTTTTGAAAAGATTTCTCTATTGCCAGTGTGGGACGGCCTCGAAGAGGCATGACTGGAGAAAAGGAGGCTGGTCTCCATTTGTTCCACCCTCTCCCAGACTCACTGTGCTCCAGTCCCAAAGAACTCCTCAGCTCCTTGAATACCAAATTCTTACCAGCTGCGGGGCCCTTGCACGGGATGTTCCCTCTGTCTGGATCACTCTCTTCTTTGCTGTGACAAAGTTTCTATTTTCTCTGCTTTCAGGTCTCAGGACAAGCCTTCTTCCTTTCCTTCATCTCCCAACCTATTTATAGCTCCCTCCGTTACTCTCTCTTGTAGCACCGTTTCTTTTTTCTGTTTAGCACAGCTTGAAATTCTATTCTTGTTTGTGTTGTGTAATCAATGTCTGTCTCCCCTATTAGATTATAAATTCCGTGAGGGTGCGGTTGTGTCTGCCCCATTCAAAACCGTGTCCCCGGCATCCAGCACACACAACGCCAGGCATTTAGCAAACCCTCAATAAATACTGGATGATAAAACTGTTAGGATAGCCAGGGTGTCCGTGGTTTAAAACTAGGGCGGCAGCAGCACACCGGAGAAAAGGCGATTAACACCATAGGAAGTGGACAGGACAGGTCTGAGACCATCGGAATTCGTTCGGACTGTACAGAGTTCTGACTTTACAGCTGTCGGTATAAGCTGGGGAGGTGGACAACCCTTTATCCGCCACACGCTCAGTTTCCTCTCCGTGAAATGAGAACGACGCCACTGCAGCCGGGCAGAACAAATGTCCTCCAGGGCAGACATAAGATTTGGGCTGGGGCGCAGGGTCGTGATACCTCACTTGAGGCCAGTTATGGTGGAGAACACCCGCAAGAACTCCCGACACTCCCTGCGGGCGGAAGTAACTTCCGGAAGGAAGTCCTGACATAAAATGGATCCCCCATATGCGCAGCGCCACAGTTCTCTGTACCCTCATAAAGCGTCCGATGAGCAGCAGAGCAGGGGGGCTAACTTAGGGCCGTTGTCTTTTATTTCTTTTTAAAATATTTTCCCCATTTTTCAGCAGGTCTCTAAAAACTGCTTCATTGAAATCTAAAGAATTCTCGGGACTGTAGGGTAGAAGGGAGATTCCAGCATGGGATAAGCAAGAGGTAGGTGGGTAGATGCTCCTACGCAGGGCCACCTGTTCCAGTGGAGAAGCCAAGGCCCTCCTCTTCCCCACCGATCCCGCTCCACCCGCGACCAACAGAGCCGGAGGAACGCGAGCGCCAGCTGGCCCGGAGCCCTGCATGTTCCTACATTTCCCACAGGTCTCTGCGCAAAGGCAGGAGCCGTGCCGCTCTCCCCGCCTCGAGAGACGCTTTAATCCTCACCAGCCAGTCATATTCCACAGGACAGGGCTGGGATGGGAGGAAGAGGAGGGGAGGCGGGGGCGCAAACCCGACACCATCCCCCATCTAATTAACCTGGAGGAAATAAGCGCCGCAAGGCTATCTGGGGAATGTAGTTTCCAAGAAGACTTCTGGGAAACAGAGGACAGCCTCGCCAGGTTCGGTCACGTGGCCTGTGCGGTGCGCTGTCCCGGCGTCTTGCCTTTACTTCCCTACGGAAGGAGGGGCTCCCCGCTGTGGGGAGTAGCTGCTGCCACTTTCTGGACTCGATTTCTGGACTGGACTGGCCCGCTTGGAGCCCTGAGCATCCCTGTTGGCCAGCGCTGACCATATATGTGTATGGCTTCTATGGCCTCAAGTTAACGTGCTATTATAGGTCTTCATGCTCTATCTCTGCCTTGGCCAGTGCAGTGGCCAAATCACCCCAGTTGCTTCGAAGCTTTACTAAATAAATGTAGAGCAAAGCCATTAATCAATTATTGAGTTGCCTCATCTTTGGGGACCTTTTCCCACTCCTGTTCACACTCCACCACCTTGACCTCACCCATGTCTCCTTAGAAACTTGAGTCTGGGGCGGGACCTTTCTCACTATCAGCCCCTCCTAGTTTCATTTATTTCCCTACCCAGCCTGGTTCCTAAGAATCCTGTCCTACCTCACAGTCTTCTGTAACAACCCCAAACCGTAGGTAAATACAGTTACTTTCTTTGGATTTACTAGGTGCTCCTGGAGGTTGGTGCCACTAGAATCAAAGGCTCAGGAGGATAATAAATAGAGGCAGGGAGTCTGCTGCCCAGGCCTCTGGAAGGCTTTGGAAGGGCTATCTTCGTTGCCTTATACCCCATGTTTGTCCTATAAGAGCATGAGAATGAAATGTAGAGCAAAGCAAAATATTAGTTATGAGAATATCCTCAAATGGCATGTTGGTAACAAAGTAGAGAGTCCTGTAAAGAATGGAGTAGAAATGTAAAGTAACATATAAACAATGAAATGAGAACTAGCAAGAAAGCATTGCAAAGATGCTAAATTGGTATACGTTAAATGAGCCCAGCGTGCAAATTCTTTAAAAAGCATTATGCTGGAAAGAGATTGGATGTTTCTGATGGAAAGCCAGGCATAGGCAATGTTTTGTTAGCTTTACAGAAAGATTAAAAGATTATAGACCAAAAAAAAAAAAAAAAAAAAAAAACTTGAGAAGTGACAGGTGTAAGACGACCTTGGAAATCAGTACCTAAACTAGCTTCAGAAAAATAATTTTAAAAAATGGGTATTTGCTTGAGGAAAAAAGGAGATCTAAAACAAATATGTTTGGACATTTCGGAGTTCTCTACTATGCTGTATCTCAGAGGTGGAATCTCGTGTAGACCAGGCTCCTGCTGTCACACAGGCCATTAAGCAAGCTTTGGAGTCCCCAGGTGGAGACCACACACAGCATGGAACTTCTCAGGAAGAATGCTACTGTGATGGCTGAAAGAGCCCCTTGTTCCCACCGGTTGCCGGGGGAAGTGGGATTCTTGGAGTGCCACTAGAATAAGAATTTCCGGAAACTCCCTCGGGAGTATCAGATATTGTAGAAAACTTTATTTCTGTGGAATTACACCCCTGAGTTTCCAAGATCCCATTGTCTTTGCCCTGCCGTAGAAGAAGTGATTCAGCAGAGCTAGGATCAAAGCCAGTGTCCAGAGTTTCCGCTCCACGTTGGAGCACAGATCCAGGCCAGGATCAGGCTAGCTTAGTTTGTGTTCTCCACTGCCATCCATCAGTCCATGGTGTGTGGGGTCCGCAGGGCTATGGAGGAACATAGATGAGCTCAAGAAAGCCTTGAGAGCACCAAGAGCAACAAGAGAGAGAACTGTGCCTGGGGAGATTATGTATTCTAAATTTTCACATTTGGAATGTAACCCTTCCCCCTTTAGCCAGTGATCTATATTCCCAGGTTTGACTGACAGGCAGATCTTCCCTGTGTCACCCCGATTTTACTGAGCTTGCATCTGTCTCCCCTTTGTTGGATCCCTTCCCCCAGTGATCTGTAGGGAATGGGCCAGTGGTTCCATGTGGAGTGTGAAATTGCATCTTTCTGGTGAAGCTGCTCAGGGGGCCATGCTTATGATGTCTGGCCTCTCTTTGTTCCTTTCTAGCTAATGACAATGGTAACACTACCAAACACTGGAGAAGAGGTTTGGTTTAATTTTGTCCTCTTAACAATGATAATGTTTTGTTAAGATATATCTTTCGTTCCTCTATAGCATGAGGTCCATTTGTCATGCAAAAAGGTCCATGTGATACTTTAAACTCCATCTATAGTGTTTTCACATACCATGTGATACTTGGTATAATTCAGTAAAGAAGCAAACTGTGAGTTAACAGTTAACTGGAAAAGGTATAGCTTCGAAAGCAATCCAATTTATTACACTTCTACATACTAACCTTACTACCTGGTTCTAAATTTAAAGACTTGCTGTTTACCAAACAGGAAATTACAGCTACGTTTACATGTCTCTCTGGGGGAAATGCATGCAAAGAATAGCCACATCTTTATATGCAAGGCAAATATCCGGAAACAAATAGAACAATTCGGAAATCCCACATAGGACATTAATATTTTAGGACTGGAGCACAAGATCCTCAATGAACAAGAAAACTTAAGCATTGTAGGGAGAGAAAAAAATCACAAAGATATCAATTTTCATTAAGATAAAGCAGCAATTTTCAACCTTTTTTATCTCATGGCACACGAAACTAATGACTAAAATTCTGCGGCAGAGCAAAAAATATATATTATGCTCATCTGACAAAAATAGGTATAATTTTACCCAGCTGGCATGGCTCAGTGTTGAGTGTTGATCTATGAACCTGGAGGTCATGCTTCCATTCCCAGTCAGGGCACATGCCCAGGTTTCGGGCTTGATCCCCAGTGTGGGGTGTGCAGGAGGCAGCAGATCAATGATTCTCTCTCACCATTGATGTTTCTCTCTCTCCCTCCCTCTCCCTTCCTCTCTGAAATCAATAAAAATGTATTTTTATTGTCTCAAGGTTTGGCAAGATAAAATTGCCAGGTGCTTTTCATGAATTCTGGGAAGGCCACAACAGAGTAAAAAAAGGGACCTTGAAAATTAATCTGTACCAAAATAGTCAGCAGAGGAATTTTGAAGTCAATAGACAGGAGGGTATATAACACCTTAGACACCCACCTAACTTGCTCTTCAGATTAGCTGAGAGCTGGTCTGCGCTTCATAAGCCAGATGTATAGGTTTGCTTGCTTGCTTTGCTTTTTTCAATAAAGGTGCACGCTTTAATTGCTTTAATAAATTGGCTTTTCACAATGCAGTCAAGGTCTCTCGTATAAATTCATTTATATGAGAAAACAAGAGTCGAGGTTGGGGACAGCCCTGTTCCACTGGCTCAGGGGGCTGTACTGTCCGGTAACACCTCTGGTGTCAGTGAGAGGTGCCTAGAACAATACTGACTTTTATTGAAGGCATAATTAGGTATAGTTTAAAGGTCATCCAGAAGTACAGGTTTTATTTATTTTTAATTTTTTTTTATTGATTTCAGAGAGGAAGAGAGAACGAGAGAGAGAGAGAGAGAGAGAGAGAGAGAGAGAGAGAGAGAGAGAGAGAGAAATATCAATGATGCAAGAGAAACATTGATCTATTTCCTGCACGCCCCCCACTGGGATCAAGTCCACAACCCCAGCTTGTGCCCTGACTGTGAATCAAATTGAACCGTGACCTCCTGATCCATAGGTCAACACTCAACCACTGAGCCTGGCAGAAGTACAGGTTTTAAAAAATAAGAGTCCGCTGCACCTTCCTTCATCTCCCCACTCACTTTTTTCCCTTTTTCTCTTTCCTTCCATTTTTCTGAACAACAAGCATATAATGCTAAGTGGCATATTTCATTCTAAGGTACAAATAATGATAAATATCCATCACCCATCTTAAAAAATAAAGCATTACATTTATAGCTGCAGTTCTGTATTACCCTCCCTGGTTTCATTCCCCCTGCCAAAAGTAAACCACATTTGATTTTTATTGGTGTTTATTATTCTCATACATGTCCTTTTATACTTGTACTAGATTTGTCTATATTCCCAAACCAAGTATATGTTGTTGTTTTTATGTTAAGTTTTTAAAAAATAGCACAATACTTTCTGAGACCCTTTTTCCCCTTAATAAGATGTTTTTGAGAATTATTCACAATGATATATATAGCTGTGGTCCATTAATTTCCTCTGTTGTGCAGTATCTCATTATATGAATAAACCACAATTTACTTACCCATTCTCTGTTGATGAACATTTGGATTGCTTCCCATTTTTTATTATTACAAACAATGTTGCAGTGAACATTCTTTTTTTGACCTCATCGTGATTTATTTTTTCATTCTTACTTTGGATTTGTAATTCATAGGAAGATAGCTTACCACCCATAATTTCACTTGAAAATTTTCCATTAGGTTTATCTCTTCCTCCAATTCTTTCTTTCTAGTCCTCAGCCATTGTCTTCCTCTTAAATTTATCCCAATAATACATCTGACCCCGTTCTCCTTCGATTTCCTTCTTTATTATCCAGAAGGAGGTGCTTCTTCTACAAGAAACCTGGGTGCCAGTCTCTCTTATTTTTTAAATATATTTTATTGATTTTCTACAGAGAGGAAGGGAGAGGGATAGAGAGTTAGAAACCCCCTATTGGGGATGTGCCCGCAACCAAGGTACATGCCCTTAACCGGGATTGAACCTGAGACCCTTCAGTCTGCAGGCCGGTGCTCTATCCACTGAGCCAAACCGTTCAGGGCATGGGTGCCAGTCTCTTGCTCTCTTCCTCATCACGACTGGTTTATCAAAGCATTTCTCGTTAGAACCAATTCTCTTAACAGCTCTGAGTTTTTGCTGCTGTGCTTTTTAGAGCAGGGGCCCTCCTTTTCCATTGTTGTCTTGTTTCTGGGTTGAAGTGGAGGCTGGCTGCTCTGCGGGTACTTCTAGATCAGTCCTCGTTTTTTCTTTTCTTTATTTTCTGTGTCTCTCTCTGTGTGTTGTGGGGTTGTCACCTTCAGAGCCCCCAGGTGAATTCAGGGAAGGGGTTTGCGCCCCACAGCCCTTATCCTGGACCTCTCTGGTCACATATCCACTTCTCCTGAGTCCTTAGGGGCCCGAAAATGAGACACGTGATCTACTCGGATGGTTCTCCCTTTGATCCTGATCCCGTTAAAGTTGTCCACGGCCAGAATGGTGCTCCTCTGGTCTTCATAGCAGAGGAAACAGAATCCTCTGGATCTCCCAGTCTTCTTGTCCCGCACCAGATGGATGTTCACGACCTCCCCATACTGCGAGAACACACAGATGACGTCCCCTTCCGTCAGTTCGTAAGGAAGCCCGCCCAGGAAGATCCAGGCGCTGTCTTTGTACTGGGAGTGCCAGGACACCGCCGGGGCCGCGCCGAGCTGGGCCTCGCGGTCGTTCAGCTCACGGATCAGCTTGACTTTAGTTAAAGGGTTCATCTCCGCGGGGTGGGATTTCTTCAACAAACCCTTTTCTTCCGGGGCTGCACCCAGGCCTCTCCCAGGCCGGCCAGCCCTCGATGCGTAGCCCTGCACCCGAGGCTGAAGGAAACGGGGGCCGCGGAGGGTCCCGCAGCCGCACAACACCCTCTTCGTCCTCCGCCCACTGGCCGGCGCGCTGCACGCTGGGAAGGTCAGTCTGGGCTCAGTGGGCGGGGCCCACGACCAGCGCTGGAACTACTTTCCCATGAAGCACTGCGGCGGCGGCGCCGGGCGAAGGCCGATGCGGAGTGGGAGGTAATTGTCGCTCTTTCACTTCGTAGAAGCTCCCGTTGTCCCGCGCACAGGGACCTGTAACTCTTCAGGGAGGTGGGCGTGGGAGGACCTGGCCTCATTCCCTCGCGTAGACACGATGCCAGGTTTAATACTTGACAAGCTCTGGGTTCAAATATTAATAAATAGAGGTCCTCCGCTGTAGAGGCTCCCAGTCCAGTGGGAACAAGGGCGGACACCGTCCTTGGGGCGCAGGTGCTTGTGGGGCGCGGGCCCTGCACACCAGCCCCACCGAGTCGCTGGGAGCGCGGTGGCCTGGCGGCCGGCCAGGAGGCCCGGCTCCGGAGATCTTCGTAAAAACACCCTGCATCCTTGCCACGGCTGGTTTGGCTCAGCGGATGGAGCTGTGGACTGCAGGGTCCTTGGTTCAGTTCTGGTCAAGGGCACATCGCAATGAACATTCTTTTAAATGTGTCTTCACGCACAAAGGAAAAACCCAGAGTGTATACACGCATGTGGTTCTGTGTGATTTAGATATCCATGAGTGAAATTGCTGGGTTGGAGGGCATATGCACCCTCATGCGTCTTCACCTTGAGATATTGTCTACTTGGTCTCCAAAATGCTTGAACCAATGTACACTTAATTCAGCAGTGTAGGGGAGTTCTCATTTCTCCATTGGACCACAAAATTTGAAACTGTCAAACTTTTTAATTTTCCCAAGCTGTGGATAGTAAATGGTACCTCATTAAGGTTTAATTTGCATTCCTCTGATTAATAATTAGGTTGAGCATCTTTTTATACATTTATTAACCATTCTGGCTTTTTATTCTGTGATTTACCTCTTTATCATTTACTCGTTTTTCTATTGAGCTTTTATAAGTATTGATTTATGAGTTATTTCTATATTCTGGGTTTGAGTCCTTTGTCAATTCTATCTTTTGTTAGATTTATTGTGAGGTACTTTGTAATTTATTTCGTAATGTTATAAATGACATCTTTTTTAAGTTTTATTTTTCAACTCTTTGTGTCTGAATATAGGAAAGCAATTGAATCACCTTGCTAAACTCTCCTATTAATTCTAATAATCTGTAAGTTATCTTGGCTCTTTCTATGTAAATAATCATATAACCTATGAATAATTGCATGGAAGTAATAGGTAATAGATTGAATAATGCCTCTCCCCAAAGATGTCCACAATGCAATTCCCAAAACCTGATAATATGTTACCTTGCATGACAAAATGAACTTTGTAGATGTGACTCCATTAAGGGTTTTGAGATGGGGAAATTTTCCTGGATTATCCAAATGGGCCCAATATAATCACGAGGTCCGTTTAAGATGGAGGCAGAAGGGTCAGAGACAGTGAAGGTTATATGATGACAAGTAGCACAGAGAGACGATATGATGACAGAAGCAAAGATTGGAGTGACGTGCTTTGATTATAGAGGAAGGGGCCACAAGTCAAGGATTGGGAGCTGCCTCTAGAACAGGGGTGGGCAAACTTTTTGACTCGAGGGCCACAATGGGTTCTTAAACTGGACCGGAGGGCCGGAACAAAAGCATGGATGGAGTGTTTGTGTGAACTAATATAAATTCAAAGTAAACATCATTACATAAAAGGGTACGGTCTTTTTTTTTTTTAGTTTTATTCATTTCAAACGGGCCGGATCCGGCCCGTGGGCCGTAGTTTGCCCACAGCTGCTCTAGAAGTTGGAAAAGACAAGAGAACATAGTCTCTCGCAGAGCCTCCAGAAGGAACACAGCCCTGCTGACACCTAGATTTTAGAACCATGGACTAGACTATTTTCCGACCTCAAGAGCTGTAAGAGAATACATTTGCATTGTTTAAGCCACTAAATTTGTGGCAATTTGTTTTAGCAGCAATGAAAAACTAATACAAAGTACATGTAAGATAAACTTTTTGAGACCTATTTTGTCTGAACTTGTCATAATTCTGCTCTCTCATTTGCAAGTTTTGTGGCTCTAGAATTCTAGGTTGGAATCCTGTTCTCAGAATGAGATAGGTCGTTTTTTCTCCCCTTACAGTTTTTATGTCATTTATTTCTTTTTCTTGTCTTACTATGCTGGCCAGACTCTGCAAGTACAATGTTGAGTAGAACGGTGTTAAAAGATGCCTTTGTCATTTTCCTGATTTTAAAGGGAATGTTGCTAATACTCTACCATTTAAGTATTCTAATTGCTATAAATTATTGGTAAAGTGTTTTCAGTCAAGTTAAAGAAATTTCCTTATTCTCCTCTTTGGCTAAGATTATTTTTAACATGAATGAGTACTGATTTTTATCAAATGCGTTTTCTGTGCCTGTCAAGATAGATTTTCTCCATTAATCTATTATAGTGATGATTTATATGAATACTTTTTGTTTAAGTTGGACCAACTTTGTAATACTGCAATATGACCAGCTTAGTTCCGCTACATTAAGCTTTCTAACATTGTAATTAAAACTTTGACTTACATGCTTATGAGTGAAACTGGCTCTAAGTTCCTGTCTTCTGCTGTCCTCATCTAGTTTTGGTTCAGGTTTATGTAATTGAATTGGGGAGTGTTCTCTAATCCTATTTTGTTTCTTTTGTGTGTGTGTGTGTGTGTGTTTCATTTTAGAAATTAATCATTTATTTATAGCTACAGAAGATACAGATTTAATTTTCTTAATTTCATACACTCTGGTCCACAAACACACTTCCATTGCCTTCATTCTCCCTATATAGTTATATAATACTAGAGGCCCAGTGCACGAAATTCATGCACATGGGGGTGTCCCTCAGCCCAGCCTGCACCCTCTCCAATCTGGGACTGCTGGCTCCCATCCGCTCGCCTGCCTGCCTGCCTGCCCTTAACCACTCCCCTGTCAGCCTGATTGACGCCTAACTGCTCCCCTGCCAGCCTGGTCACCCCTAACTGTCCTCCCCTGCCGACCCAGTCACCCCCAACTGCCCTCCCTTTCAGGCCTGGTCCCTCTCAACTGCCCTCCCCTGCTGGCCTGATCGCCCACAACTGTCCTTCTCTGCCGGCCATCTTGTGGCGGCCATCTTGTGTCCACATAGGGGTGGCCATCTTTGACCACATGGGGGCAGCCATCTTGTGTGTTGGAGTGATGGTCAATTTGCATATTACTCTTTTATTAGATAAGACTAGAGGCCCAGTGCACAAAAATTTGTGCACTCAGGGGGGAGGGGGGGCCCCTCAGCCCGGCCTGTGCCCTCTCGCAGTCTGGGATCCCTCGGGAGATAACGACCTCCTGGCTTAGGCCTGCTCCCGGGTGGCAGAGGGCAGGCCTAATCCCTAGGTGCAGCCCCTGGTTGGGCTCAGAGCAGGGCCGATTGGGGAGTTGGGGCGCCGCCCCGTCATACACAGAGCAGGGCAGATTGGGAGGTTGTGATGCCACCCCCAGTCACGCTCAGGGTAGGGCTGATTGGGGGGTTGGGGTGCCGCCACTCTCACACTCAGGGCAGGGCCGATGGGGAGGTTATGGCTCTACCCCATCACACACAGAGCAGGGCCCGTGGGGGGGGGGGGTTGGGGAGCTCCCCCCTATCAGGCACAGAGCAGGGCTGCTCAGGGGGTTGGGGCCCCGCCCCCTGTCACACACAGAGCCGCAGGGCGATCAGGGGGTTTGGGCGCTGCCCCCTGTCACACTGATCCCAGTGCCGGGAGGCATATTACCCTTTTACTATATAGGGTAGAGGCCTGGTGCATGGGTGGGGCCGGCTGGTTTGCCCTGAAGGGTGTCCTGGATCAGGGTGGGGGTCCCCACTGGGGTGCCTGGCCAGTCTGGGTGAGGGGCTGAGGGCTGTTTTCAGGCTGGGAGTGACTGAAGTTCCCAACCGCTCCTTTTTTTCTTTTTTCTTTTTTTTTTTTTAAATATATTTTATGATTTTTTACAGAGAGGAAGGGAGAGAGATAGAGAGTTAGAAACATCGATGAGAGAGAAACATCGATCAGCTGCCTCCTGCACATCTCCCACTGGGGATATGCCCGCAACCCAGGTACATGCCCTTGACCGGAATCGAACCTGGGACCTTTCAGTCTGCAGGCCGATGCTCTATCCACTGAGCCAAACCAGTGTCGGCTCTTTTTTCTTTTTTATTCTGGGCCAGCTTTACCTTGAGGCTTGGCTCCAGCTCTTAGGCCTCCGCGGCTGAAAGTAGGTTTCTGGCCTTTGCTTACAATGTTGCAAATCTGCTGGCTGAAGTCGGCGGTATTTGTTACAGTGTTTCTTAAACTGCCCGCTCAGAGGCCTGCAGCTGCAGGCGGGGAACATTGGTTTCCTCCAAAGATCGTCTGTCACTGAGGCAACCAAGCCTCATGTTAGTTTCAAGCTGCCTGGCTGCCGGCCGCCATCTTGGCTGACAGTTAATTTGCATATCTCGCTGATTAGCCAATGAAAAAGGTAGCGGTCGTACGCCAATTACCATGTTTCTCTTTTATTAGTGTAGATGAGCCACATAATATATTACTTTTACATATCCCTTCCTGTACAACTTTGGTTTTTCCCTGGAGTAAATAAATGGCCTCTTTTTATTTGGTTGGATTTTTTACTTAGTTTTCTATGTGCCAATCAGTAATTCTTCCCGAAACTCTCGCATAGAACTATAACTCAGTTCACTTCAGTATTAGGCAGCTGATACTGTTGTTTTACATGGAGAAATCTCTCCGGGAGTTTTCTTGTTCTCTCCTTCCAAATTGGATTGTACTGTGCCTGTTCCTGCTATTTGGGGATTATTTCCCTCTACTAACACCTTTTATATTCCTTTTGTCTCTTTTCTATTTTGGGAAACCTTGTTTCCAGGGTTTTCTCTTTCTTGGTTTACTGGTTCATTTTGGTGGAGCACATTCTTGCATTTTGAGGAGGGGAGTATGGAAGGTGACATTTTTGAGGCCTAACTGCTCAGAGTTTACCTTCTGCTGTCCCACTTGCTTCTTTGATGGGTCCCGAGTTCTAGATAGGAACCTTGTTCTTTCAGAATGTAAAGGCATGTTGTCTTCTACTTCCAGTCTTGATGGTGAGAGACCAATACTCTTCTATTCTCTGTTTTTTGAACATGAGGTATTTTTCCTCTCTTCTTGCTTGTAAAATATCCTTTTTATCTCTGGTGTTCTGAAATTTCATAAGGATATGTTTTGGAATAGATTTACCCCTACTGCATTGGACTTTTAATCTAGAAGTACACACCCCCAATTCAGGGAAATTTTCTTATACTATTTCTGTGTGTGTGTGTGTGTGTGTGTGTGTGTGTGTGTGTGAGAGAGAGAGAGAGAGAGAGAGAGAGAGAGAGAGCATTTCACATATATAAAAGAATATGAGTAATATAAGTTATGAAACATAGTAGTAAAACAAACATCTCTGAAGCCACCAAGCTACTTAGGAAATAGGATATTATCAATACCTTGACCTTCCCTATATGTTCTTTCTGATCTCATTCCCTGCCTTCCTTCCCATGCTGCCCCTCTTCCCTCACCCTCCACCAGCCACATGATCACTCTCATGGCTTTTTTCCCAATTTGATTGCCTTTTAAATTGTTTAACTACACATGTATGTGTAGCTAAATGACAGCTTGTTTACTTGTGCTTGCTTTGAATATTGTAGAAATAGCATCATATGAAGAAATGGCATTCTTCTGTGGCTCACATTTCATTTAACATTGTTCATAAGAGTCATCTATGCACATAGCCATAGTTCATTAACTTTTCATTGCAGTATAGCATTCTGTTGTATGAAGAAATTACAATTTCTTTATTCTCCCAATAACAGGCATTAAGTTTTTTCTTCCTATCATGCCTATTAGTGTGATCATTTCTTCCCCTAATTTTCTCTCTCTCCCTGAAACTTTTATTAGTTGTTGGGTCTTCTGGAATGAGCCTTGAATTATCTTTCCCCTTCTCTTCTGCTTTCTGTTTCTTTGTATTTTTTCTACTATCAGAGAATTTCTCAAATTATGCTCTAATGCATCTATTGAATTTTTTATTTCTGCTATCGTAGTTTGAATTTCTAAAAGTTCCTAGTCTCTTGATTTCCCTTTTTCTAGCTTACTGTTTTGTTTTCATATTTTCTTTTGCTTTGTGCATTTTCTGCTTTCCCCTAGGATAGCTGAATGGGTGGGTGGTGGATTTGTCTCTGTATTTTATATTAGAAGCTCCCCTCTGATACCATGGGATGCTTAGCTATCTGCTCAGATGTTTGAGCCCTAGGTGCATGAGAGGGGCCGATATTCCAGTGGGCTTCACAATAGGGTGATCAAGTGGGGACCCAGCTGTTTCATTGAGGGAACACCAAATGCCAGTAGGTCTTTTCTCTCGGCCTAGTCAGTTTCTCCAGAGAGGAATCTTCCATTCTTCCTCCCAGAGGATGTAAGCTTGTCTACCATTATTCTTGCTGCTCAGAAGGGAGAGTGAGTGTGTGGGGGTAGAGGGGGTGGGAAGGGAGGTTGACTCACAGGTAGACTTTCACTTAGTGCCTTTTTTTAGTGTAGTTCTCTGTTCTCCTTCAGTTAAGCAGGGTGGGAGTAGAGATCTGGTGTCTCATTGCTGCTCAAACACGGCCAAGATGCAGCTCCTATTTTCAGCCCCCCCCCCCCCATCCCCATCTCGAGCAGATATTTCAGTTTGAGTCCCCAGAGTAAAAAAATCCACTTGCTTCTTGTTGTGCATCACCTTCCTTTTCAGGTTTAAAACTCAGCTCTTTCTGCTCTTCTAAATCAGCTACCACTGACTCTCCAGATTCCAAAATTTTCTGGACATCTGTCATCTGTTCCTGTATCCTCTTCAATTCACTTTGTCCTTGTGCATATATGGTTTCTTGTTGTTGTAATTTTTCTTCTCTCATTTTGAGGCTTTGGGGAGGAGGCGGAAATGAGTGCACATGTTTTCAATGTCATTATCCCATAAAGCAGAGATGTTAGAATGTGGGCAAGTACCTGAGGGGAGGGGCATTGGAAACTGCAAGAAGTCCACAGGGCCTTGCTTGCATGTCTGCGCAGCCTCTGGTTTGCAGAGGCCTCTGGATACTGACTGGTCCACTGCCTGCACCGTATTCAGTTATGTAGTGAGTAGAGAGGAATAGTGTGTGTGTGTGTGTGTGTGTGTGTGTGTGTGTGTGTGTGTGTGTAGACCAGTGATGCTTTTGCAAAGAGCAGTAGAGGAAATTGCTATTGAACTGAGGAAACACATTCAGACTCAGGGCCGACCCGTGGTGTGTGGGTTCTTGACTTCATGCAGAAAAGATTTCACAACACAAGTCCAGGTAATTTTGAGAGTATGTTTATTAAAGCTGGGACAATGAAACAAGGAAGGGCCTAGGTTAGAAGAAGCAACAGCGGGGAGCCTAGGTGGGGCTGCTTTGCTCTCTAGATGTTAGGAAAGAAATGAGCCAAGGAGAGGCTGCTGTCAGCTCACTGGAAAGTCAGAGAAAAGGGGGGCCTTCGGGACACATTCAGGCGCTTAACCTGGGATGAGCTGCTGCTGTCCATTTCTCCCCTGGTTACAAGTCTCATGGGGATCCTTAGAGTTTAGGAGATCCACATCTGTGGGGGAAGAAGAAGGGGAAGGAATAGGCACAGGCATTATGTTGGGAGGGAGAGCTTGCGCTGGGTCCTTTGGCTTGAGGGTTTTAAAGGCAGGGAGTTTATCCCGGTCTGTGTGGGGGGAAAGGGGTGTAGGAGGCAGTCAATCAATGATTCTCTCTTATCATTGATGTTTCTATCTCTCCATCTCTGTTTCTTTCTCTGAAATCAATGGAAACATATTTAGGAAAATTTTTTTTTAAAAGGGCAGGGAATTTAGGGGAGCTAATGGGAGAATCTCAGTAGAATATCCATCTTTCATGGTCATGGTCTCCACTGATTGGTCAGTGCCAGGGCAGGGGTCACCACAGCTAGTCCCGGTGTCACCCATCTGGTTTTGCTGCTTTTCTGGGCTTAGAGTTGAAATATATCCAAGGCCTGGATGTTATCTCGACAGAGGAAAGGTCAGAGGGGTCTAAATTGCATGGCCAGCAATATGCCAGAGGAGGGAAGGCCACCCTGGGGGCGAGGAGGTCCAGTACCAGTTTTGCCGGTTGCTAGGCACCCAGTGCTTTCCACCCTGGTGACCCTCTGTATCTGGCCAGTTTGTTCAGCTGTCTGTCTCAGTTTCCCCATTCCACTTGCCATGGAATTTTTCGTAGCTTCTTACTGTTCTGCGTCAGTCATAACAAACAAAAGTCTACAGGAAAAGCACTGATGGCCAAGATCCAGATGAATGTCACCCACCCCATTCTCCCATTAAGAGACTTCATTCAGGGGGAGGCAATATCTGGTGCTTTTGAGGAGCAGCTCAGAGTAGCAGTGTTCACTAAGAGCAGCTGCTCAGACTCTAGGAGGCAGTGTGCGATGCGCGATGTAGGATGTACGATGTACTTAGAACTCATGACTCCAACACCTGAAACTGACTTCCTGACTTGGGGAAAACAGCAGATTTCTCACCCTCAGTCAGAAGCCCTTCACCTCTCCCCCTGCAAAAGGCCAGGACTTAGATAACACCAGCTTCCTTGCTTCCATTGTGGGCCAGAAAGCCACAAACAGGAGAGCTGTGTCTCAAACAGGATGTTAACTTACCTCTCCTGTCTAGCAAACCAAAGTCAGATGGGGCAGGTTCTGAAAGAGGACAGTGCAGTCACCATCTGTGCACCTAGGGCTCAGTGGGGCATTGTCTCAGAGATAGCCCCACATGACCTGTTTGATTTCTGAGATGTGAGTACTGTTGATGTAAGAGACGTACAAACCTGTAGATAACTTTTACGAGTTTATGTGAGCCAAAACAGATGGCAGTTGCTGGAAAGCAATATCCAAAATGCTCAAGAGAATAATAGTTTTGAGGTTTCTTTTATGCATTTGAGATTAAGGAGGGAAAATAAGGAAGATTGCCTAAGAGTGGGAGAAAACGAGGCAGGGATTGGATTACAAGATTATGTGCTTTCTTAATGGTGGTTATGCCTTTGATGTGTATTACTTTTGGTATTTCCAAGGTATGTTAACCTAAATGCACAAGAACAATGAACAGGACTGGCTTAAACCCTTTCAGTAAAGAAGTTATAGGCTTGAGGTGTGACTACCCACCATGACCTGCCCAGTTAGGAATTTATGACCTATTACAGCAACATTTTTCGTCCACAGTACTTATCCTTTTCTTCTGATAGTGAGCCCCTCCATCCTCATAAGGAGCTAAGACAGGCCTGAGAGGAGTGGGAAGTGGGAGAAGGGCCTGGAAGAAAAGCTTCTGCTCTGATAGGTAAACAGGTTCTACTGTTTTCAACACCACCAAGCCATTCTCAGCAGATACTGACTGGTGTCTACTGCTCTGATACAATTGAACTCCAATCGGACACTATCTACCTAGAGATAGCAGCAGATCCTACAGGTTAAGGGCTCAATCCCACAAGACTGCCCCCACTTCAGATGCCAATTCTAAATTCAAGTTGTCACCTGTGTTCCTCATCCATAGGCTGTAAATTGGAGGTCCCCAACAATCCTCCCCAACCCCCCATACCTCCTAGGTTCGATCATTTGTTAGAACAGCTCACAAAGCTCAGGGAAACACTTGCTTCCACTTAAGAGTTTATTATAAAATGTATTATGATAAAGGATCCAGATGGACAGCCAAATGAAGAGATACATAGGACAAGGTGAGGAAGCATCCTGAGCTTCTGTTCCCATAGATCTGGGGTGTACCACCCCTCCCGGCACGGGGATGCCTTCACCATCCCAGAAGCTCATCACATCTCCTTGTTCAAGAGTTTTTATAGAACTTAAGCTGCAGCACTGAAGCACCCATTCCTGCTTTCCTTAGATGGGTGGGTAGGACCGAAAATTCAAATCCTGACATCACTTGGTCTTTCGGGGTGACCAACCCCATCCTGACACTATGTAGGGACCCACTCTGGGTCACCTCGTTGCCATAAACTCGGGGGAGATTGAAAGGGCTTGTTATGAATAACAAAAGATATTCCTATTATTTAGGAAATGCCATGGATTTTAGGATCTTGGCGCCAGGAACCAAAGAGGGAAACCAAATGTATTTCTTATGATACCGACAGCCACCCTCAGTGATAGCTGCTCTGCTTCCTCCGGGTGGCATTACTCACTTTGGTGAGGAAATGATCCTGCACGCAGCTCCCTTCCCCTCAAAGAGTGGGTAAGGAGGGGAGAAGGAATGGCTGCAGCAGATGCTGTTGGTGCTTTGCCCACAGCCCCTAGGATCCCTGGACTGGTTTTCATGCCCCCCTCGCTCTCCTCTTCATGTGATTTCACTCCAAACAGCCTACACCTGCATCTCTTGATAGACAGCCTGGGATTGTATGTGCCCTTAGGGCCAGCCCTTTAACAAATGACAGACAAACATGGGGGAACAGTCCTCCAGCTCTCTTGCTCCCTGTCGGAGGCAATGGTCAGGTGTTTCCAGAATTCCCACAAGGGATTGAGGCAGAGCTGCTCTCCTTGGGACTCTGCTTTCTGTCATATCTTTGCTTGGCCTCGTTTTTCCAGGCCCCACTTCCCCACCCAACCCCCCACCAGTTTTTTCTGGGAACACTTCTTAAATAAATAATTTTTGCATGAATCCTCTTTTCCAAATCTGCTCCTAGAACTCAACCTCTTATTTCAGAGCCCTTGCTGGTTCTTTGCTACTAAAAATGGAAAGAATGGATAGCCCTTTATTTATAAAGCATGATAAGGATGCTGCAGGTGTGAAAAGGGTGGACCCTGACATGAGGAAAGAGTGGAGACTTAAATTATTTTTTCAAATGAAGGAGAGAGAATTGGGCTTCTGAAGGGAACCTGGAGTGGTGAGAAGGGGAGGAAGCTGGGAGTTTGGGTGGAGAAGGGGCTAAGCAGCATGGCAGGATGAAGCCACGCCTTCAGTAAAGACTGCTACTCACACAACCACTGAGTGGTGTGATGTTTGGGGCAAAGGGGTTCCAGTGAAAAGGCTGCTTGTGCGATGCTGCAGTGCAGACCAGAAGACAGGGTGATCCTGGAACTGTGCGCATTCAGTGGAAGCAGAAACTCAGAGAAGAGTATAGAAAATGTAATCCAGCATGCATGCGACACACACACACACACACACACACACACACACACACACACACACACACGAAGGAACCCACCAAGAGGTAGTAAAGGAAAAAATAACTTCCTCTGAGATCTGAGTTAGACATGCAATGAGAAACTTGAAATAATTGAAGGATAAATTCTAAATTCATTCCAAGAATACCCAAAGGCATCTACAATGTCAGAACAGCATTTATCAATTAAAATCTCTAAGTTGACTCCAGGATTTCTGGAAGGTGAAGGCTACAATTAGAAAGGACAAGCTAAGCAAGCATGTCAAACTCAAAGGCTAACATGGGACAAATAAACGAGGCATGCAGCCTTTGACATGATTGAGCTAAGGCAATGTCATCCAAACCCACAATGGGGGTCCTAGAACATGGCATCCCTCTCTCCACTCCCATATGATCTCAGCCCTTTCCCTAGTCCTCCATGCCCATGGCAGAGCCTGTTCATCCCTGGGATGCACTCCCTCTACCCTGCTCCCCTAGGGGCTCAGCAGCCTGTGCTGATAGCCCTGCCCCTTCCTTACCCTCCCTGTTCGCCCTGATGCCAGCCTCCTCCCTGTGTGCCAGGGCCTCACGGTGGGTGCACCAGGGTGAATAAGGTCTAATGCAGTCAGGGAGCTGGGGACCTGCCTCTGGATCCACTCCTACTTCTGACTCTTTCTCCTTTCAAGTCTTTATTCCACAAACATTTATTCACCACATGCTACTCACCAGGAACTGATATTTTTGTTCTGCCTCTATTCCTATTTCTGTTTCTTTTTCTCTTCCCCCTGACACCATTCCTGCCTCTTTCCTCCTCTTTTTCCCTCTTTCTCTCTTGACGCTTCACCCATTCCCTCTCTCTATTCCTTGTCTCAGTCCTGATCTCTTCTGAGTTACATTGGCCTGTAGCTCTGAAGAGAGATGACACAGCAAGTTTGACAGTGCCCACAAAGCAGTTTGTGCAAACAAGTTCCATTGTCTTTTGCTACGAGGAATAACTGTGTAATGAACACGATTGTAGATTTTTTTCTACCTCTCAGATTAATTACTTCAGAAGAACTCCCTGGGTATAGTATTTTTAGGTCAAAGGGTAGAGACAGTGTTAAGGCTTGTGATATATTGGAAAATTATTTTCACAGCAATGTGTATATGTAACTAGATTTATTTAAGTTCATACCAACCTCATATTTAAGATGGGGGGGGGGGATCACACATGTTTTCCCAGGATTCCTGATGACACATTCTGGAATATCACTGCAGAGAGGTTGGTTTGTAGTGTTACAGAAAAACCGGACCAGAACCAAACAGCGCTCTGAGAGTTTGGAGTTACACTTTATTCACCGTGGTGGGCTCAGGGAAATGAATCCAAATCTAAGCCAAGCTACAAGCAGAACTTCCCTTTTTATAGAAGAGCCAGCCCTTTGTGTGCTTGCTGGTGGTGGCCTTGAAAACTATATAGTTCTATCCAATTAAAAAATGCACCTGGCAAGGCATTGGATGTATCTAGTCTCTGGCCTACAAGGTCAGAGAGCTAAGTTTATCTCCTCCACTATTCAAGCAGGCTAGAAAGCAAAGTTACTTTTTCAGAATAAGAGGCCGTCTAAAGAATAGCAGAGAATTCCAAACAGTAGTTTTACAAAATAGGGGTTTTCCTTCACAGTAGAAGATATGCCTAGTAACCTTTCTGCATACTTGTTTGTTGATTTGTTCAATACATACTAATATCAAGCATGAGCCAATTGAGACCGTTAATCGAGACTCCTCCTTTTTTCAAACATCTAAACAGCTTTATGTCCTATAATTTTTAGTCACACTTGCTCTAGACTGAATGTTTGTGTTTGTTATTTTTTTTTTATTGATTTTAGAGAGAGGAAGGAGAGAGAGAGAAACATTGATGTGAGAGAGAAACATCAATTGGTTGCCTCCCTTATGCACCCCAGCCAGGGGCTGAACCATCAACCTTGGTATGTGCCCTGACCAAAAATCAAACCCATACGCTTTCAGTGCACAGGATGACACTCCAACCAACTGAGCCACATTCCATGCTTGGATCTCTTTGCACCAGTGGGCTACCTGGTTATCATGACAAGACAGGCATGTGAGAGACCAAGCCTAACATGCAAGCACATTTTAAGCCTCTGCTCATATCATGTGTACTAATATCCCATTGGCCAAAGTAGGTCATATGGCAAAGCCCAAAGTTAAGGTGCAAAGAAATTTATTCCTCCCATAGAGGTGTAGTGAGAAGTAGTAAATATTTGTTGAATCATCATCGAATCTTCCACAAGCTGGATCTTAGAGAACCAAAGGATGCTGTTCTAGGGAGCAGTGGGAGGAATGAGTGTTCCAGACTAACCATATCAGGAAGGGCTAGGAGACACTGGACGTATGGTATATTTAGGGAATTGTGAGTGGTTTGAAGGACAGAATCCCAGGACACTGTGAGAGATGTTGAGTAGTTGAGTATGTACAGGAAACTGAGTCAGGAGAGGGAGCCAGGAGCCAGTATCTCAGGGTTGAAGGAAACCCAAAAGATCTGAACAGATTGAGGCAAGGTAAGAGGCCTGCCCTCCCTGTTGGATTTTCAGGGGACTCCTGCCCTGTTCATTTTTTAAAATTGATTTTTAGAGAGAGAGGAAGAGAGGGGGAGAGAGCGAAACATCAGTGAGAGAGGAACATCATTGATCAGCTAGGGGATCAAGCCAGCAACCTGGGCATGTGCCCTGACTAGGAATTGAACCAGCAACCCTTCAGTGCATGGGATGATGTCCAACCAACTGAGCCACATTGGCCAGGGCTCCTGCCATGTTCTTGAAGTCTCTACTTGATGGGATAGGGAAGACTTCCATCAACCATGTGTGCTTTCTAGGCAATGAATATTACCTTCTCTTCACCATTCAAGGAAAGAATTGCACTGACTCTTCTTTTCCTCCTGTGTCCAGCATGGCATCAAATCAAGTTTATTGTATATATACCCTAGAATGTGTGAGCACCTGGGAGTTCTTTTTTCAAAATAATTTTTTTTCTGGTCAGGAATACTTATTGAAAGAATGGTACAAAATGGTGAATGTGAAAGATACACTGCCTATGGGCAGAAATAACCAATCTTCACACTTTGATCAATAGCCTTCCAGATTACATGCAATGTAATTACATAACGAGAACCATATTCTATTATACTTAACCAGTTTTTTAATATCAACTCAAAACATAAACTCATCACATTCTTTTTAATGTTCCATTGTACTTCATTGTGTGGCTAAGTCATCGTTTATTCACTCTCTTATTTTTCACTGCTTATAACTAATACTCTGAAAAATAGCCTTTTAAATAAATATTTGCCTCCTGGTCTAGTTATTTGTCTAAGAATAAATTGCTGAAAGTAGAATAGTTTGTTCATATGCATACCCACTTAAACTTTTCACACATATTGTCAAATTGCCTGCCAGAATATTCCGACTAGTAGTGTCTGAAAGTGACTTTTTCTCACACATTTGATAACATTGGGTATTTTACACATTGCTAATATGAAAAATTTTATCTCATTGCTATAATGGAGCAATACTTTTTTTATTTCTTTGTCAAAACATATTTTGAACTAGAATTCTCACAGCAGAACTATCAACAAATGTGAAGATAAAACACAGATAATAGGAGAGAGGAATTATTAAATATAGAAGCAGAAACTAATAAATTAGAAAGCAAAAAATAATTAGGGTAGATAAATAAAACTAAAAACTTATTCTTTTAAAAAAGAAGGGTGGCTCTAGCCGGTTTGACTCAGTGGATAGAGCATTGGCCCATGAACTGAAGGGTCCCGGCTTCTATCCTTGTCAAGGGCACATACCTTGGTTGCAGTCTTGATTCCCTGCCCTGGTTGGGGCACATGTAGGAAGCACCAATCGATGTGTCTCTCTCACACTGATGTTTCTCTCTCTCTGTCTCTCCTCCCCCTTCCTTTTGCTCTCTCAAAAAGTCAATGGAAAAATATCCTTGGGTGAGGATTAACAAAATAATAGATAGATAGATAGATAGATAGATACATAGATAGATAGATAAAAAGAAGGGTAGAGGAATAAGAAAAGAAAAAAACCCAAGCACAAGCAAAAAAAAAAAAAGAGAGAGAGAAAGATAAAATGCACACAGTGCCAGGTATATGGAATAGAGTGCACTCCACATATAAAGAACTAAAAAACTATTTAAAATTTTATGCTAATATTTATGTTAATACACCTGAAATTTTATTTGAAATGACTGGTTTCCCTTGAAAATATAGTTTCCCAAATCTTATTCTACAGAACCTATATACCAGAATATACAAAAATCCATTGATACAATGGAAAAGGTCGTAAATAATTTATGCCCCCAAGTGACAGCGCCCCAGATGGTTTTATGAATGAGTTCTAGGAAATCTCATTTTAAAATACCATTTCTCTGTGTTATTTAAACTAGATATTTAAACTAGCATGGGAAAAGATGTAATTTATAACACAAAAATGCAATGCATTTTATAATACAAAAGTCTAACTGGGCACTTACAGATATGAAAGTCTTAAATAAAATATTAGTAAGTTATACCCAGCAGTGTATTAAAAGAATTGTGCACCATGACCGAGTAGTGTTTATTCCCGGAAGAATGATTGGTTCAACATTAAGAAATCTGTGTTGAATCAAGCATTCTGTAATACATCAGATGGTGAAAGAAAAAAGTATATGATCATCTCAATATATGCCAGAAATGCGTTAATTAAAGTATGACATTTATTTCATGCCATGACCAGTGTGGCTCAGTTGGTTGGAGTGTCGTCTGGTATACCAAAAGGTAGTGGATTCTACTACTATTCCGGGTCAGGGCACTTACCCAGGTTTCAGGTTCCATCCCTGGTCGGAGGCTGCTGATCAGTGTTTCCCTCTCTCTCTACAAATAGGCCAAGGATACTTTTTCAAAAATTTAAAATTGAAGCCACAAGCAGCAAACTTAATGGTAAAACATTAAACACTGGAAGTGTCTCTATTAAATGAGATGCTCACTATCATTATTAATCAATATGTTTTTGAGGTTTGAGAACAATACCATTACTTAAGAAGAAGAAATAGAAAGGGGCCTGGCCAGGTGGCTCAGTTGGTGGGAGCATTGTCCTCTACACTAAAAAGTTTGTGGTTCAATTCCCAGTCAGGGCATATACCTAGGTTGCGGGTTCAATCCCTGGTCAGGGAGCATGCAAAAGGCAACCGATGTTTCTTTCTCACATCAATGTTTCTCTTTCTCTCCTTCCTTTCTCTATAAAACCAATTAAACAACAAAAAAAACCCACACAGCATATCCTCTGGTGAGGTTTTAAAAATAATCTATATAAATAAAAATGTAAATGTTCGTTTGTTCAAAATCTTAAATCTCTGAAAGTTCTTCACCGATTGCTTAGAAATTTTGACACAACATTGCATTCGAATACGCACGTGTTTTTATATACATAGATAGACTATTATATTGATGTCACACCTGTGACAGGTAAAAACATGCTTTTTTGAAAAACAGCTCCATCTGTTGGACGTAAAAGCAACACACGCTATACTAAATATTTTATGATTCCATTTCAATGTTTCTGTTTACAATTATAAATTGTAGATAAAATTAACTACAAATATGCGTGTCCAGTTGCAAAATGATTGATCAGCTGAGATATTCTCACATCAATTGCTGGAAATTGGGAACAGAAAGGTGCCGGTTGATCTGACCTCAGGACGAATTTCATTGCCTCATAACTTCTGCAATTTAGTGACATCAAAAGAAGAATTGATTGAAAAAGTATTTCCCAATATTCAAACCAATTATAAGAATCACGATTGGCTGAGTGAACGAGCCATTCTTGCGGCCAAGAACAAAGTCATCTACCAACTTAACAATATTATTCAGTCTAACATTCAAAGCGAGGCAGTCACATACAAGTCCGTCGACACTGTTGTGGAAGCAGATGAAGCGGTTAATTATCCAACAGAATTTTTTAATTCATCCGATCTGCCAGGGATGCCACCGCACGTACTGCAATTGAAAATCAACGTGCCAATTATCATGTTGCGAAATATCAACCAGCCAAAGCTTTACAACTTGCAGTAAAAAAATTAATGAGCAATGTTGTAGAAGCAACAATCTTGACAGGACCTTTCAAAGGTGAAGATGTCCTCATTCCTCGCATTCCTATGATTCCAACGGATATGCCATTTCAATTTAAGAGATTGCAATTCCCAATCCGATTGGTGTTTGCAATCACCATCAATAAAGCTCAGGGCCAATCTTTAGAATTGTGCGGTTTAGATCTAGACATGGATTGCTCCTCACATGGACAATTATATGTTGCGTGTTCTAGAGTCAGCAAACCAGACAATCTCTATATCTGCACAGACAATGGAACAACAAAAAATATTGTATAACCACAAGCATTGTGAAATTAAACATATTAGAAATATGCACTTTCTCTTTTCTTTCTTTTCCATTTAACCAGACTGAGCCACAGCAACGCGTGGCCGGGTACAGCTAGTAATAAATAAAAAGAGATAAATATTAAAAGAAATAGAAAGTTATCTTTATTTCCTGACTATATTATTTTCTTCCTGGAAAACCAACTGAAATATTATTGAAACTAATGAGAGATTAATGAAGTGGTTCAATGTAAGAAATATATAGATGAATCTTACATACTATCAATAAGTAGTTAGTAAATGTAATGAAAAAAAGGAGATTCCATTCATAATTGCAGTGATAACTACAGAATACCTGTGTATGACTGACCAAAAATATATGATTTATATGAAGAAAAGTGTATATTACTTCTAAAGAAAAAGAGCTTAAGAAGTTGGAGATACCACATTTCATGATATAAAGATATTTGTTTTCCCTGAATTATTTTATGAAATTAAAACAGTTCTAATCAAAATCCCTATGGGATTATTTTTGGAACTTGAAAAATTGATTCTAAAGTTGTCTGGAAGAAGGTATGCATAAAGCCAAGAAATTTTAGATGGGCTCATAGCCACACAGAATAAAGACTACATTTCCCATTCTTTTCTGCAGCCAGATGTGTTCATGTGACTAAGTTTTGACCAGTGTGTTTTGTTGATACATCTAGGAAACTATTTTTTTTTAATCCTCACCCAAGGATATGTTTTTCATTGATTCTAGAGAGAGAAACATTGCTTGGTTGCCTCAGGCATGCTCCCTGACCTAGGATCAAACCCATGACCCTTTGGAGCACAGGGTGACGCTCTGACCACTGAGAAACACCAGCCAGGGCTAGAAACCTTTTTAAAGAAACAATTTACTTGCATCATTTCCCCTTATCTCACTCCTTTATCCATCCTGCTGCTTGGAACATGAAGTCTGAAGGTGAGGATGTGTAGGCTGGACTTTAAGGAAGAAGGTCACATTCTAGTAGTGACAGAAGCCTGGTTTCCATTACTCAATATTTGGTTTCATGAAGGAGAGAAACCACCTCAGCTCCAGATCGCCTGCATCTGGACTTAAACATGAGGGAGAACAGAACTATCTTGTTTAAGTCACTGATATTTTAGGTTTTCTTCATTCATAGGTGAATCTAATCCTATTATAATAACCTTTCATATTTTCCAAATTATATAATTATATAGTTACTAGTGGCCCATTGCACAAAATTTGTGCATGGGGGCGGTGTGTCCCTCAGCCCAGCTTGCACCCTCTCCAATCAGGGACCCCTAGGGGGATGTCCAACTGCTGGTTTAGGGATTGGGCCTAAACGGCAGCCGGACATCCCTCTCACAATCCAGGACTGCTGGCTCCTAACCGCTCACCTGCCTGCCTGCCTGATCACCCCTAACCACTTCTGCCTGCCAGCCTTCTCACCCCCAAATGCCCCCCCTTGCTGGCCTGCTAGCCCCCAACTGCCACCCCTGCTGGCCTGCTCACCCCCAACTGCCCCTCCTTGCTGGCCTGCTCTCCCCCAACTGACCCCCTCCTGGCCTGATCACCCCTAACCGCCTCTGCCTTGGCCGTGCCACCATGGCTTTGTCCAAAAGGTCTCCTGATCTAATTAGCATATTACCCTTTTATTAGTATAGATATTCAGACCTATTTAACACACACATTTTATATAGGTTTTTGTCACTGAGGGAGGAAAAGCTATCTTCAGCTTGTTTTCCTTGGCCCATACAACCTTGTGAAATGTTATCCATGTCAATTAATATAGCTCTACTTCATTTTTTTTTTCAAATTATAAAAGAAAGTCTATTTAGAAAGTTACAGAGGTAGTAGAAGTGAGCCAGCTGGGCTGCTTAGGCTTCAGGAAACAAGTTACCGAAGCAAAAGAAGGGCCGTTGGAGTTTAGGGGAGAAAAGGCAGAGGTAACGCACCTGGTGGGGAGAGGAGGTAGAGATGGTGTGGGCGCGCTCCAGACATTACTTCATTTTTTTTTTTTTAAAAAAAGGATCCAAATGTATTTCTTCATCCTCTCATTATTGGGCATTTGCTTTGTTTCTGATTTCTCTCTCACTGTTGACAATGAAGTAATAAACATATGTTCCTGTGCACTGGTGCTCTTGTTTCGAAGGGATAGACTCCTAGGAATAAGTTAGCTGGATGAAGGTGTATGTGTTTTAAATTTTAATAGAAGTTACTAGATTGCTTTCCAGAAAGCCTGCAACACTTAAATTTCCATCAGCAATGTATGAGAGCACCATTTCTCCATATCCCCACCAGCAATAGCTCCTTTTTACATTTCAACTGTCTAGTGGATGGAAAATGTTACCTCATGTTGCTTTTCCTGACTGTTAATCAATATCTGGTAATGTAAGACTCCTATCTCTTCTTTTCATAGTTTTATGGCATTTATTCTTTCATATAACAAGATCACTTTATTCAATTCAAACAAACCCCTATGGGATTCTAGATGGAATTATAATAAATTGATATATAAATTTTGAGAAAATTAAAATTTTGTATTAAGCCTTCTACCCAAGAACATGGTAAACTTTTTATTGGTTCAGTTCTTTTATGCCTTTTAATAAACTTTATAGTTGCCGAGACTGGTTTGGCTCAGTGGATAGAGCCTTGGCCTGCGGACTGAAGGGTCCCAGGTTCGATTCCGGTCAAGGGCATGTACCTGGGTTGCGGGCACGTCCCCGTTGGGGGGTGTGCAGGAGGCGGCTGATCAATGTTTCTCTCTCATCAATGTTTCTGACTCTCTGTCTCTCTCCCTTCCTCTCTGTGGAAAATCAATAAAATATATATATTTAAAAATAAATAAATAAATAAATAAACTTTATAGTTTTTTATATAGCTTTCCCTATGCCTTTCTTGTTAAATTTATTCTTAAATATTCTGTAGTTTTTGAAGTTATTATAAATATTTTCCTATTTCCATTTCTAGGTATTTATTGGTAAAATAGAGAAACATTATGGATTTTTGTATATTTATCATATAACGAGATACCTTATCAGGTTATCTTATTCATATACTCTTTTTTTAATACTGGAACTGCTTGCATTTTCTTGTTAAATAACATCAGAAAAAAAAGAAATAGTTTTAGCTATCTCTTTTTCATTTCCTTTTTTTTTTGGCATTTTCTAGGACCTCCAAGACTATGACTAATAATAGCAGGCCAAATTCATTGGTTTTTAAATTTGTCTTCTTCCGTTGCTAGCATTCTTTCATTTCTAACATTGATTGGACCCCTTAACATCTTGCTTGAGGACAAGAATAATGACTGATTATCCCAATACTCTATCCCTAGCACATACTATAAAAATGAAAAATATATATTTATTTTAAGAAGAAGAAAGTAGCCAATGTTGAGTTCACTAAGATCAAATAAGAATTCAAAATGTATTTTAGATTTAATAACAGGAAGGTTATTGATGAATTTAGTGATAGTATTTTAATGATAGGAACAGAAGCCACAGGACAGAAATTTTGGAAGTCAGACAAGCCAGGCATGAGGGAACTTTTTGTACAAACATTGAGGGTCTGAGTTCCCTAATGCTTATGGGACACTGAATATATTTCAGGATGGCAGAGCTTGGTGCACATGGAGATGAGCAAGAGCCATGATAAGGACTTCAGAGGCCAGGCTTCAGCTTGGGGCTGTGGGTATCTATGGAAGAACTTTACAGAGTTATAGCATGAGACTTGCTTTTTAGAAAGATCACTCTTTCTAACAGAGTACTATTTTTTTTAACTCATCCATTTCTCTTGGTAGTTATTTGCATTGCCTTAGATCACCCTCCCCAACCCTCCCCACATAGGGATTATTGCAACAACTTCCTGGTCTCTTTTCATCCATCTTTGCTCCTCATCAATTCATTTTTCACACCAGCTTCCAAGGTAATCCTTTTGTTTTATTTTTCAGGGTAATCTTTTTCAGATTACAAATTTAATCGTTGAGGATCTAGCGACCATCCTTTAAGATGTGGGGATGCAGATTTCTTCAAACCTGTTTATTCTCCCACCCTAGAGCCAGTTCATATTGTGCTAAAAGCTCAGGTTATCTCATTCCTCTGCTGAATGTTGCCTATAGGAGGTCCTGATGCCATTATGTCTGTTGGAATGGGAGAATGAGTTCCTGGAAACAGTCTGCACTGTAGATATGTGTCTGAGGAGAGAACTAGGAGGGTTTGGATGGGGTTTAGGGAAAAGTTCTTAGAAAACTTCACATTCAAACCAGTTCAAGGCTAGGTTTCAGTAATAATAATGGTGATGATAATGTGGCAGGATGGTTTAACTGCCACATCTCTCCCCCCTTCTCCTTAAAGCCTGGCATCTCCTGAGGCCAAGATAGTAGAGGTAATGAGACTTGGTCAAATTCTAAATACATCATGATGATAAATCTGATGGGAATTGCTGGCAAATTAAATGTGGATGAGAGAAAAAGAGATAGATCAAGGATGACTGGACGGCTTTTAGCCTGGACAATTGGAAGCATGGAGTTGCTACTTATTGACATGGAGGAAATGATAACATGAGAAAGTTTTTTTGTGTGTGGTTTTTGTTTTTTTTTGTTTTTTATAATATGTTTTTTATTGATTTTAGAGAGGAAGGGGGAGGGATAGAGAGAAACATTGATGAGATCAATCAGCTCTGGCACACTCCCTACTGGGGAGCCACCCCGCAACCTGAGCATGTGCCCTGTCCGGGAATCAACTGGTGACCTCTTGATTCAGGGGTCGACACTCAACCAGTGAGCCACACCGTCTAGGCAAGATGAGAAAGTTTTGAAGAGGTCTGGGATTTAATTTTAGACATATTATATTTGAGATGCTACTAGACAACTAAAGGAGGATATCAAACAGTTAGTTGGATATACAAGCAAAGAGTTTTGGGAGAAGTCTGGATTGGAGATTCAAATTTGGGAGTGTTTAAAGTCATGGGACTGGATGAGGTCATCAGGAAGTAAGTGAAAATAAAGAAGAGGATCAAGGACTGAACCTGGGGAAATCCAACATTTAGATGGGAAAATGAAGAAGAACCAGCAAAAACGACTAAGAAAGAACAATCATGGAAGTAGAAGGAAAACTGGAAGAATGCAGTGTCATGAAAGCTGAGCACAGACAGTGTTTTCAGGAGCAGAGAATCATCAACTGTGCCAAATGATAGGTTGTATTAGTCCCAGTAGAACTAGCTGCTGTAATCAAGACATCCTCATATATCAGTGGCATAGACAATATAAGTTTCTTTCTCACTCACATAAAGTATATTCAGCAGCAGAGAGAAAGGATAAAAGGAGGAGAAAAGCATTTCTCTGCTCCATGATGATAATCAGGGCCCCATGTTGACAGAGGCTGAGTCATTTTCAACTTGTGGCTTTCAAGGTCGATCAGGGTGTCATTGTCCCCCAGTAAATGGGGGTGGGAGGTGAGGATGGTTCATGGGAAATGTATTGGTAAGAGACTGACAAGAAAGGCACACTCAAGCCGGGTAATTTGAGAAAGGTTTATTTAACAAAGAGACTATCTATAAAGGCATGAGCAGGGGCAGGAAAACTATCAAACAATTTTAATAACCTTGAGGTTGTTGATAGTAGGAGCTGTTACCACCCCAAATCTGAAGAGACAGAGAAAGTTATGGTTAGTGGAATTGGGAGAGAGACACAACTGTGTGGGGAGGCATGCCTCAGTGAAGTGTTGGTATAAGAAAACAGCCAACTCAGAGCAACCCCACAGTAGGGAGGCAGGGGAACAAATACCCTACCTCACCCTTTCCCTCCCTACAGTCATCTGCCATGGTCTTAACTCAACCAAAATCCAGAGTCTCATTGATAAAGTTCCTGATAGGTAGGCTCCTGATACACAAAGCAGGTTGGGAAAGGTGAAGAGTGGATCTAGAGAAGCAGATATCCAGTAAAGGACATTTCTGTGAATCAGACTTGGAAGTTGCATACATGCCTCACATTCCATTGGCCAGATCCCAATTATATGTTCACATCTAACTACAGATAAATTTGGGGCATATGGTCCAGCTGGTACCCAGGTGGGAGAAGAGAGAGATTTGGTGAGCAGCTGCTAACCCCTCTCTACCTCATGATCAAGCAAGGTGATAACTGAGAATTAACATTGGATTTAGTTAGCAATATGGAGGCAATTGACGATCATGATCATCACGCCTTGGTAGACTGGTGCATGTGAAATTGGAGTGGATTCAAGAGAAAATGGGAGGAGGATAATTGGAGCAATTGTTAACAACAACTTTCAATAAAGTTTCTGTGAAAAGAAGACAAGCAAAAAGGCAGTAGCTGAAAGGTTGTGCAAACAAGTGGGTTTTGCTTTGTTTTTTACAATGAAGAACTAAAAGCATGTTTTTATGCTGATGGGAATGTTCCAGTAGAGAGAAAAAATTGATGATGCAGTAAAGAGAGAGAGTATTGCTGGAGCGATGTCCTTGAGTAAGCAAGAAAGGATGGAATCTAGTGATAAGCAAAAGGTCGACCTTGGAAAAGCATACAGGCAGTTCATCTACAGTAACAGTGAGGAAAGCAGAATATATGAGCAGAGTCCTGGCAGGGAGTAAATTCAGTGGAGGGAGCTTGTTGAAGTTCTTTTCCAATTACTTATATTTTCTCAGTGAAACAAGAAGCAAGATTCTCAGCTGAGAGTGAGTCTGGAGGAGGAATTGGGGGTTTCAGCAGAAATGAGAGAGTACGACACAGTTATCTCAGAGAATGTGAGTATTATATCCAGAATTTAATCTTCCCAGCGGAGATGGTCCATTTGTCTCTGAGATGTTCTACCCTGAGTTCACACCCAGGTGAAATCTCTAGCCCTGCTTTTCTCTACACTATCTGTAGATCTCTCCTTGCCCTAATCCAGTATCAGAACTGGTATAGAAATAGATAGCATTTACTTTCTGAGCATTTACAAGGTCCAAGCACTGCTCTAAACACATGTATTTAGTCATAGTAACTCAATATTAAGTTGAAACTACAAATTTTTATTTTATTTATTTCTATTAAATTATTGGGGTGCTGGGATAACATTGGTTAATAAAATTATGTAGACTTCAAGTGTACAATTCTGTGATACATCATCTGTGTATTGCATTGTGTGCCCACCACCCAAAGTCAAATCTCCTTTTGTCACCATAAGTAGGTACTACTATCATCAACCCCATTTTATAATGAGATATAAGGTAATTAAGATAGTAGATGTGTGAACTGAATTCAAACTTGGGCAGTTTGGCTCCAGAGCACTTGCCCTTGACTCCTATGTATCTATCTGTGCATATTAGAAGTGTCAGAGTGAGAAACACTAGCAGGGGCTGGAGCTTGGGAGAAGTAAATTAAAATTTAAAAGGTCAAAGGGCTGTGGCTGTGTAGGTGAGGATAAGATGCTGCACTTAGGAGATGGTTGGTAGGGACTTGCTGCTGAGAGAGGGGTGGCTACACGGTGACTCAGAGAGCCTAGGACCAAAAGGCAGAACCAATGTCAGGAGCACAGGGAAAAGCTGAGTCAGCTGGAGGAGACCCAGGTGTTTTCTCCATCTTGTGTAGGTTCTGCATCTTCACCATATAATGCTTCATTTAATCTTAATTTAACATACCCCTTGTTTCCGTGTGTGTTTCCCTGGCTGACAAAATCGGTTCTGTTTCCATGACAGGGACACATAGTGCTGTGATTGTAGCAGTAATGATGCTGATATGGTAAAATAGCTCCCAGTCAATGAACACTTCATCGGGGAACAATGAACTTCATGTAGAACTTTATTAATGAAAAATCCATCAATAAGCAAAGATGAAAGTATTTATTTACATTATATCATTCAATGCTTATAATACCGCTGTGATGGATATACCATTATTCCCATTTTAAGATGAGGAAAGTGAGATCCAGAGAGGTTGTATCACATGTTCAAGGTCACTAGGTAATATGTGGTAGAGCTAGGGCTTGAGCCCCAGCCTGTGAGAGTCAGAAGCCTGCACTGGCTACACTGTACCAGCTGCCTCTCTGTCTTGGGATGAAGCACCAGGAGCATTAAGGAACCCTACAGAGCCCCGAGGGTGAGAGGGACTCCCTTTAATGAAGGCAATTGAGAAACAATCCTCCTCTTTATTTGCCTGTAACAGGGGCTCAGAAAAGCTAATTATCTTCCTGTGAACCAGTTAACTATTCAATTTTCTCCATTTGGGTAATTAATTATCAGAGTCAAATGCAGGATCCAGCTAATTTGAGAAAGATGCAGCTGTAGGGTCATCTGGGGAACAAGCTCGGCTGAAAAAGGAGGAAGCGAGGGCACCAGCCTCTGCAGTGGCTTGCGGGGAGCCAGCACGTTGAGGAGCCTCAGGTTGACTGGAGTGGAGAAGCAGGCAGAAGGCAGGCTGGCTGGGATTCCCTCAGCACCACAGAGCAGCAGAGTCAGAGTCCCGAGCCCGGGAGAGCAAAGCTGCCATTGCCGCTGCCAGCACCACTTGAGGGTAGAGACAGGGACATTTCAACCACCAGCTGCCTTAACTCTCCTTTCACCCTCTAAGGGATCAGTGGGAATCTGCCACCCCTTGGTCCTGTCTCTGGCTATCAATACATGTTAACACTGCTAATAGTACTTATCAAGAGCCAGGTATATCTCATACGGAGGAGGCTAGGTACTATTACTTTCCTGTATTACAGATGAGAAAACTGAAGCTCAGGGAGGTGAGCTTCATGGTCAAGATCTCATGATTAGGACATGGCAGAAGCTGGGATTTGAACCCAACTCCTGAATCGATCCTCTCACTGGCTCTTAAAGTGACATGCTGCTTTTATAATTTTCTGGACAGCACCAAGATGAAGAGTTGGGATATTTGGGGCAGCAAGGGTTGGAGGAGAACTTGGTTCATTAAACAAAGTCAATGGGTCAAGAATAGTCAAACCCTCAGCAAGCTCCTCAGGGGAAGCGGTCATGTTTCCATCTGCAAAAGTAGAAAGTCTAGGCTGCATGGCACTATCTACTCTCATGTGCTCTGGGGGCATTAAGAGAAAGGCCTGGCCATAGAGTCTGTCTTCTGGGCAAGTTGATGAGAGTGAGAGTTAGGTGGAGATGATGACAGTTTTACTGAGCACTTACTATATGTCAGAAAGTGTGATATTACTTTTATGTGGGTTAACTCATTGAGTCCTTACAATGACCCATGAGGTGGTCATTCTTATCATTCTTATTATACAAATAAACTGAAACACAAATTTTAGTCCTTTGTCCTTGGGTGAGGAAGCTGA
Source organism: Myotis myotis (assembly GCF_014108235.1). Classification (NCBI taxonomy): domain Eukaryota; kingdom Metazoa; phylum Chordata; class Mammalia; order Chiroptera; family Vespertilionidae; genus Myotis; species Myotis myotis. The sequence continues at coordinate 22,591,729 of NW_023416401.1, read as the reverse complement.
ATTCAAATCTCAGCAGTTTGACCTTAAGCCTACTTCCTGGTCACCTGGGCTCTGGCAGAGGGTCAGAAAGAGAGCTGGTGGGGAGGCCACCCAAAATCATGGACAGCTCCCATGGCCTATAGTTGAGTAGCCAGTTTCCAGAGGCTGGCTTGTTGTATCTTCTGATGCCCAGTAATGTCCACCCATTTTGAAGAGCTCTGCTTTCTTGCAGAGGAGAATTCTTCTTGGGCTGACTCCCAGGGACCAGATGCTCTGACTTGATTTGAGCCCTTAGAAGTCCTATGAGTTCGGTCCTAAGCCAGGACCCTCCTCTGAAGAACCATCTCTCTGAACTCTGTGCAGCCCTGCTCTTCCTACACCTGCCATTACTTCTCACATCCCATTACATTGGGCCCTGCCAAAGCCCAGGGCCCAAGCTGGATCTGCCCAAATTAGGTCTTCCTCCTTTTTTTGCCAGCCCTGATGGGGTTTCTAAGTTCAAAGCCAGGCTCCCTGGCCCAAGCTGCGGACTCAGAGCCCCAGCAGGTGCAGCAAAGTTGCTAAGCAACATTTCTGGAGCTCTGTGTGTTCCTGTCACATGATTATTGTTGCTAAGGAAACAAGTCCTCTGGCATCCCAGGACACAACAAAGCCTAGACAGTGGTGTGTTACCTGAAGCCTAACAAAAATCTTCCTGTCACATATTTGTGATGAGTTGTGAGTCCCTAATTGCTATAAGGTTGGTCCTTGTCTTTTACCTAGGCATTGGCTCCTAGACGGATGTGCCTACATTGGAATCTTGGTCTCTCACTGGGCACTCCTGGAGTCTAGTTCTTTGGGAGTGGGCCATAGTAAGAGAGGCTACAGAGGGATGTATTAATATGCTAGGATTTAGAAGATCATCTTATATCCCCGATTCCTCCACTTTTTTTTTTAAATCTTCACGCAAGGGATGTTTTTTCCATTGATTTTAAGAGAAAGTGGGATGGAGAAGGAGAGACAGAGAGGAACACCAATGTGAGAGAGAGACATCAATTGGTTGCCTCCCCTACGCCCCCGACCAGGGCCAGGAGCCTGCAACTGAGGTAGGTTGACGGGAATCGAACCTGGGACCCTTCAGTCCAAAGGCTGACACTCTATCCACTAAGCCAAACCAGCTAGGGCCCAAATTCCTCCACTCTTTATCCACAGACTCAGCTATAGAAGCAGGATGGGAAAGATTTGGATTGGAGGATGGGAAAGCCAATGAGGGGCTGTGGACAGAGGGTTGTAGTAGAGGTCCAGTACTATACCAGCAAGAGAGCCAAAGGGGGTTTTCCCCCAATACTATCTCCCAAACCCACAGTTCAAACATCGCAGGAGGATGGATGCCATATCAGGGGATGTCAGTCTCCCTGGAAGGTAGGCCTCCCTGGATTCTCCAATCGAGACTTTCTGGGTTACCCAGTCCAGGACTGACCCAGAAATGAGGTGGAAATGAGGAAATATCTCTGAGGGCAAATTAATAAAGAGATGGCCAATAGGAGAGGAAATATGAGATAATTTGAGGAGACAGAATGACTGAATAATATGAATTCCCAAAATAAAGAATGGAGAAAACAGATGGAAGTAAATTATCAAAGAAATAATATAAGTATAAAGAAAAGATAATCATGAGTTTGCAGAGTGCCAAAACAAACACTAAAAATATTTCTATCCTAAGTCACATCTTTGGGAAGTATCAGATCATTGGGGACAAAGAGGAGACCCTAAAAGCTTCCAGAGAGTCAACATTTTTTCAAAAATCATAATGATATCAGATTTCTCAAGTAGAAGATGGAAGACAATGCAGCAACATCCTCTAAATATCCAAGGAAAATAATATCATCTTGGCTATTAGAGCTGTTTTCATTTCTAAGACTTCTTTTTTTGATCTGATTGTTTCCCTTTTTATAATACTGTTATTTTTTTCATGGGTGCAGTATCTGATCTCCCCTCTATGTCATCTCGAATTCCTTCAAATTACACCTATTAGTTTGTGTGTCTATTTTCACAATGGAGCCTTTCCTCAAATATTTGAGAATGTTTAGTGGTTGTTTGGATATTTAGATTAGGCTTAGGTTTAGACATTTAGATTGCCTGATCACCCTCAGAATAAAGCACCAAAAACTGATCAGGAGCTCACTCGGTCGGTGTTGCTCAGTGGTTGAGCGTCAACCCAGGAACCAAGAGATCAAGGTTCAATTTCTGGTCAGGGCACATGCCCAGGTTGCGGGCTCAATCCCCAGAAGGGGGCATATAGGAGGCAGCTGATCAATGATGTTTCTTTCTCATCAATGTTTCTATCTCTATCCCTCTCCTATCCTTGCTCTCTAAAAAAACAATAAAAACATAGTATAAAAAAAAGAAACCAAGGAAAGAATTAAAAAAGCAATAACTGATCAGAAGCTTTTTGCACTTGGGTTGGACATGTAGTTTGTGAACTTTACTGTAAGGTGATCTCCAGGATCCATGTGTTAGAACCTTCTTCTTAGGCTGCTTAGATTCCACGGAGAAAAGGGTTGCCCACTCTCCTGTCTAGAGGGAATGATCCTAGCTACCAGCATTCTAGCAGGGGTGAGATAACAGGAAGGTGAGAGTTTTAACTTTTAGTATGCAAATTTACATCCAAGCTCCCTATTTTCATCAGGGACCACCCCTGCCTTCAATTGAAACTGGCATCCCCCAATCCAAAAGCCCTCTTTTACCTTCTCTGGAAAACAAACCTGCAATCTTCTGCTGGGGCTGTGGAGAATTGGGGGGTCTGCATCTTAGACTTGTTGACCAAGAAAGAAGATACCTACTTAAAAGGGCTCCCATGGTTAACTGGGGTCTACTCTAAAACGAATCAAATTAAAAAACAGCCTAGCAGCCATTTCTACACAGGGGTCTCTCATACAAACTGTACTTTAGGGAGGAGCCTTCACTGAACTGCCTACATGCACTGTTTCTGCCTGTCGACCCCTTATAAAGGAGTTCCTGGTATCCTATTTCAACCAATAGGACATAGCCTTTCCTCATCCAATTAGAGCTGAGCATCTATATCCCCCCCCCCCGCCCCCCCTCTTTAGCTTCTTCACAGAAAAATCAGGGCAGTGAGTTTTGGACCAACCAAACTTCAAGGATTTGGAATCCTCATTTGCATGAGAATGGACCAATCAGGGACCACAGGGAGGTACTTCTGTCTATATATGTCAGCTCCCAACTGGCTCTGGGAACATACATTCCCTTTCAACCAGAAACTGTGTTTCCTCAGCTGAGCAGAAACACCAAAGTTGTCTCACCAGGGCAAAGCCGACCAGCACGGAGCAGAGCAGAGCTGTCTCTGTCTAGCCAGAGTGGGGCCTGCCCCCAGGGTGGCCTCACAGCCTAGCTGTTTTCACCACCATTATAATTCAGCTGTTTTGCACTGAATAAAGTTTCCTTCTTCACCACACCTCAAATTGGGGATTCCTGTTGGTGTTGAATTGGCAGCAACGACAGCATAGGTTGACAACTTTAAACCAAACTTACTGTTTTAAACCATCCAGGAGTGCTACCAGTCCCTGAGCTTTAGGAGTTTGTGCTGTGAAATAGGTTGTTGTTTCTCGGCTTTTTCCACAGCCAGTCTAGGATTTAGCTTTCTGGGTCTCCTAAGTCACTCACCATTCATTCATCTGTCTTCCAGCTTCTAATATTATATTGCTACTTGGAGATATTGTCTCCTCTCCCACCTTCTTTGTCTTCGTAGATTAAAACTTAAAAAAAAAATTCCTGCATTATTATTTTAGTAGGACTTTAGGGGAAAAGGTTAGTAATCAGTCGCACTTACTGAATCTTCCGCCTTGAACTGAAGTCTTCATGTTGAATAACAACCAGGACTGAAACACACATCCAGACTGCCTGGGTTTGAATGCTGGCTTTAGCATCCTGGCTCTTAGCACATAATAGCTGCTTAACCATGGGTAAGTTACAGAAACTCTCTATGCCTCAGTTTCTTCATCTAAAATGAGGGTAATAATACATACTTCACTTGACTATTGTGAGCTCTTAGAATAGTGCTTAGCACATAGTAAACCATTCCATCAAAGTTGTTGTTTTTATTATAATGTGTTTACTATGTGCCAGTTCCTGTGGCAAGAATAGTGGGTCTGGTAAAACCAAGAACACTTCATGTGAATTTCCACTCTTTCCAGCCTTAAACTGGTATGACCAGTTTTCCCACTCTGATCTATACCATATAAATACAGTATGTGCCCTAAGTAAATTACAAGCAGGGGAAAGTTCTAGTTGTGCAAATATATCTAGCAACAATGTAAATACAGTATTTAAATGAACTGGAGGCCAGGGACACAGGGCGGTTGTTTTCAAATATGGTTGAATTTCTTCTGTTTAAGTATAATGTTGCGGGCATCATTTTCCAAATGACTGACTCACACATTTATTTCTGAGCATTCAAATCATGTTGTCTGTTGCTTGTTTTGCAGAGCAAATGACACCATCTGGCCATGGGAAACAGCCCTTGCTTGGGGCAGTGTCCTCCTCCCACCCCAATGGCTTCAGCAAAGTCTCCTCCCACTTTCACTGAGCTTCTCTGGTGTTTCCTTTCTTCTGGTCGGCTTGGCTTTTCATCTTCCTCCCTCTGCTCTCTGTCCCGCTGAGCAGGCAGCAAACCTGCAGTTTCTGTGTTCCTGCTGCTCAGCTCTAAACCAAACCAAATCAAACCAAAACAAACAAAAAAAAAACCTCTTTTGTAATTTGTGAACTTCCCTTCCTGGAAGGCATAAGCCTTTGTCAAAGTAGCTACGATGGTGTCTTAAAAATGTAGAGAAAGAGACAGAGGAAAGAAGAGAAGCATGGAGAAGAGGGAAGGAGGGAGAGAGAAAGAGAAGGGGGTAGGCCAGCCAGCCCCCAGGTGGAACAATGTACTCAACCGTTAAGAAACAGGTATACGTGGTATACACGACTGCGTATACCAGCCACACTATTTCCAGTGCAGATTCAGTACCAAGCTGAAGGTGACTAGACATTTTTAAAGTGATAGCAGCTGGGCCAGTCATGGAAGATGCAGCGATGCAGGTTATTATTGTCTCCACGCCTCCCACTCCCTCTGCTTGGAATGGTCTTCAACCAGTAATCTGTATTTTGATGGCTTTTGCTCCCAGCTTCAAACACAAAATTCCCGCTTCCAGGGGAGAATCTCACACCAGATCACTCAGGGGCCCAGGGGTTATCCTGGGAGGTTATCCTGACACATCTGCAGGTATAGTCTTCTTTGGCTCCTGCCACCCTCCAGTGGGTACAGCTATATTGCTGGGCAATGGTCTCCTCCTCCAGACATTGCCACTGATACTGATATGCACTGGGGTAGCAAGGTATCATGCCGTGGGAACCAACAAGACCAACAGCTGTACTGTGCTTGAGGAAAGGGCTTTGTAAAGTCTCTAATGTAGCAACTAGAAAACATTTACAGTATGTTTTCACTTTGCAGAGTTCAGTATTTCCTTCTCACTATCTCCCCCTGCCCCACCTTAGCATTCAGATATGTGCCAATTGGACACAAATCTAAGTGGAAGAGACTTTTCTGAACTCAGAATTACCCAGGATGAGAACCTCTCTCACTAGGTCATCTTGCTCTTGGGGCCCCTCTTTGTTTACGGTGAGTTTTCTCCCAAGAAGTCCCCCATACCCTCAGACCAAGAGATGTCTGGTTTTATTGAGACAAAACCAAATGTGTCTACACCCCATGTGTGGACACAGCTTAGACCAAGTCAAGCTGACTTTCCTGCCTCCCTGTTGATCTCAGTAAATCTTTAGTCCCTTTCATGAGCCTCTGCTTTCACCTACCAATGTCTCCTTAAAAAGTGAAGATATGATGATTCTTCTATTAACCAAGACCCTTAAGTGCTTCTTCAGGGCTTAGCTCCCAGGAACAATGATGCCTTATGCTAAATGACACTGTGCTAAATTCTAAGTACAACAGTAGCTGTTCTAACATACCTTAGGAACAGAATAAGTAGGCTCTATTCCTGCCCTATGTTGTGGCCTCCTGTCTGGGAATCTGCCTCCACCACGTCTCCCCCACCCCCAGAAGTGATTGGTTTGGGGATCACCCCGCCAGTCCCTGAGTTACACGGAAGCAGGCAGCTGTCTTTGGCTCAAAGGTGGAAGCAAGCCCATAAGGATCATATGGTCCCCAGCCAGTCTCTAGCAATAGCTACTTCATCCTCAGATTGGCCTCCATTTTGGTTCTTGGTCAGTTTCTTGGCTGAAGAAGATTCTCCTGTGCTTTTGAGGCCTTTTTTTCATGCCTTACCCTTTACTTTTACTATGGACCCGGTGGCAAATAACACAGCTTTCTACCTGCTCTCTCTTTGGGGGGCAAACTTTTCTGCCTAGCCTTTGGCCTTAGGGTCCTGCTCTCCCTGGGAATGTTGAGCACTTAACTCATGCTGAGCCAATTGGCTCCCTTTTTCTCCCTTCCTAGATTTTGAATCTTGAGCAGAATGATCCAAGGACAAAGCTACTTCAATCAAGCTTTAAAAAGAGATGGCTAATTTCTGCTCCCTAGATCCTGGAGCTACCCTTGTTCCTGATCATTACAAAAGCTGAGGAGTCTGCTTTCTCTACAATTCTGAGACTGTTCCTAGTCTCCCAATAAATCCCTCTTATCCTTAAGTTAGCCCAAGTGTGTAGCTGTTGCTCGATGCCACAGGGATGACCCTCTCTTCATCGCCCACTGTCACCTCAGTGTCCTTGCCCTGAGCTCATTCAGTTCAGGGCTGGGAAAGACCAGGCTCATTTCCATATCACATGCCTACTACTCCCAGGCAAACTTCAGCTTCTGGTTCTTTGTTACCCTCATTCAGAAAGTTGTCATCTTCAGTTTAAAAAACAAAAATGTTCCATCCATGACCCCTGTCCATTGATGTAACATTTATCAGGCAGGACTCAACCAGGAAAACAGAATCACGCTAAAGATTTAAAGGAGAGATAATTCAACTCGGAGAATTGGTTGTGTAAGTGATGAGAGAACTGATATGCCAAATAGAGGATGAAGCAGCAACGCAGAGTTTAGCAACAATAGGAAGGCACCACCACACATTAGACAGCTGCTGTTGAAAATGCTGCCTGTGCCAGAGCGGGAAAGAAACACCCTGGGTTCTCCTTTCCTCCTGCTCTCAATCTCACGTCAGTACCTCCCATGCTGTAACCCAGCTGACAGAGGAGCCTGAGAAAGGAGCCTGTGGGGTCAGTCCCTCTGTGACACAGAGCAAAGCAGCGGAAGAACCAGGAATGGATCTGAGAGCAAACAGACCTTGGACAGCACATGCTTCCATATTTAAATTACATTTGTTAAGAGTATTATTCAATTTTTAGAAGTAAATTAATTTAAATAGCACTTAATTAGTATGTATCAATGTTCAGAATGTATGCACTATTTTAATTCCTTATTACTTACAGATATTATTACACAAAACAAGAAAGTCTTTTTTTTTAAATTGGAAAACTTGATATCATTAAGATGAGGCTTCTATCCAAATTGGTCTACAGATTTAATCCAGTCCCAATCAGAATTTCAGCATGAATTTTTGCATAACTTAACAACCAAGCTCTGAAATTTATTCAGAAACACAAATTATCATATAAACAAATAGGAAAGTCTTTTCTACTAGGAAAAGCTCTGTACTTGATCATGTTCTTGACATAATCAAGGAACCTGTTCCTTTGTTTACTGTTCATATTAACAACACTTTCTTTGACTCATAAGTCTGTAGGGTGAAGGGATGCAGTGACCCCTCAACAGAAGTTTCACTGCAGAAGCCGCATCCCAGATCCCCGCACCTCCAGGCCCTGGAGAAGCAGAGAACAGGGCGGTTACTATTTGGTGACTTAGTTACACAAATCTCTCAATTGCTCCCCACCCTCCCCTGCCTTCTCCAGGCTTATTTCCGGCTCTCAATGACTGCAGGGCAGGCTGGCCTCACATCAGAGCCGGAGAAATGGGGGAGGCACAATGAGAAAACAGGATTCTGTTTCTTACATACATAAGGAGTTTTCAGAATATGTACAAACATTTTGTTAGGTGACTTGTTTTAATTTAGTTTTGCAATTTTAACTATAAAAGCAATACAAGTACTATGTGATTTGAGCAGTCCGTTTCATCGGTCTGTGCTGGCTGAAATGGAGGCTCCTGCATGCTGTCGTAGCTTACATAATTCTGAGAGAGGTTCTGCTGCAGTGTTTGGGCTCATTCTCCCTAAGAGAAGTGCTGACCTTCCTTCCTGCAGTTGTAACAAAACAGTGAGCCTGGGGATGTGATATGGAAGGGAAGACATCAGGCAAAGGCGCAAAGCAAGCCCTCAATGTTTATTACATAAATGTTTAATGGCAAAGATGGGGGCAGAGTCTGGGCCATGGGACTTCAGAGTCCCAGCATCCTCGGCTCCAGTGTCCCAGCTGGCACAGACTCTAGCACTGCTCTCAGGGATTGCTAAATTTTCACATGTAATCCATATGTGTGTGGGTGGGTTTCCCCAGGGACCTCTCTTGTAATGAACTTCCCAGTGGAATTCTCTACCTGAATGTTCATTCCATAGATGCCTAAAACAATGGGTCAACACATTAATTTGCTCATCTCTATCCCAGACCTATTCTTCTGGTTCCCTTTCTCAGGTGATAGTACCCCCAGCCATTCATTTGTCTATGGAAGGAATCTGGATATTGTCCTTGATACTTTGCTACCCCTGCCAGCATCACTATACCCCAAGCAGTATCTAATTTATTCTGTCACCCAATATCCCATGAATCTGGCCACTTCTTTCCATCCCCACAGCCATCACTAAAGGTCAGACCACCTATTACTTAATATTTGGACTACATAGTCACCTTCTAACTGATGACCATTCCACAGTGGTCATTCATTCACCATTTAAAATATATATTTTTATTGATTTCAGAGAGGAAGAGAGAGAGAGAGAGAGAGAGAGAGAGAGAGAGAGAGAGAGAGAGAGAGAGAAACATCAATGATGAGAGAGAATCAGCTGCCTCCTGCACGTCACCCACTGGGGATCAAGCCTGCAACCTGGGCATGTGCCCTAACTGGGAATCAAACTGCAACCTCTTGGTTCATAGGCCCATGCTTAACCACTGAGCCAAGCTGGCCGGTCATTCACTCATTTTATAATTATTATGGCAAGCTCCTACTATGTCTTAGGTGTTGGTCATACGGTGATAAGCAAAACAAAGTCCTCATCCTCGTGGAACTAACATTCTTACAGAAGTCAGTTGTCCTTCCTAAAGCACAAATGTTGTCATGTCTTTTCCCAACTTAAAATATATCAGTAGTACCCCACTGCCCTCATGATAAAATCCAAACCCACTAATATTCTTTCTTCTCCTGTGCATCTCACTCCACCATCCCCTTTGCTTATCTTCCCAGCCATGTGGAATTATGTCAGTTATACCTAAACACACCAACGCTTTGCACATCCTGGAATAAGCCTTTGCATAGCCTTCCCCTATATCCTACTCACTCTTCAGGTCTCAGCTTAGAGCTCTCTTGGCCACAATCGCCAACTGTAATGAGTTAAGTCATGCTCAGAATAACAGAATTTGGAGGATGCCCAGAATTTCCTAAGACCTGAGACCCATCCTGCCACAACCACTACCGTCCATCCCTTCCCCCCAAGTCTTTAAAAGAGAACAAGGCCAGAAAGTCTTTCTCTGGGGTTGTGGCCTATTGCTGTACTTAATTGAACAATGTGAGGATTTCTTTGACCTGGGCTGGAGGGAGAACAAACTGACCTCAGAAGAGAACATTTACCATTTTTTGGCTGCTCAGCATCTGAGCACCCATTCTATTTGGAGGAAACCAGAGCCCAGCACAATGGAGGTATTTTTTCAGTGGCAGCAGAACTGGCAAAAATAACCTAACAAGACTGTCTCTTTAGGAGGAGCTTATCTGTCTTTTCTGAGGCCAGTTTTCCAGCATTCCTATCATTTTCATACGTTATTTAAGATTCTTCCAATAAATTCCTTTCTCTTTAGGATCACTGGGTATGCTATTGTTAGACACCAGAAACCCCAAATGATTCAACAGCATTTTTATTCTATTCCCACGATGGTGTGCATCCTCACTCCCCACTCCGGTGGTAAAAAGTGGCAAATCCAAGGACAAATATACTGAGCAAGATAGAGATCTTAAATTCCACTGCCGATCTTTTTTAAAAAAATATATATTTTTTTATTTCAGAGAGGAGGGGAGGGGGGGAGAGAGATAGAAACATCAATGATGAGAGAGAATCATTGATTGCTGCCTCCTGCACACCCCATGCTAGGGATTGAGCCCACAACCCAGCCTGGGCATGTGCCCTGACCGGGAATCGAACCATGACCTCCTGGTTCATAGATTGATGTTCAGCCACTGAGCCATGCTGTCTGGCCAGGCATCCACAGTAGATCTTGACTTACCCACCCACTCCAGGCTTTCCTTGATGGGCTGGAAACACAGACTCAGGCCATTTCCCTTCACAGCCACATGAGAGGAAGAAAGGGAGAATTTCACAAAAGAGCTCATTGCAAAAGAGGGAGATTAACCTGTAGTCATGTGGCCCTAAAAGAGGGAGATTAACTCTTAGCCATGTGGCCCCATTAGCGTCCTGGCCTTGGCCCATCCGTATTGGTACGCCTCCTGTTTAGAGGCAGAGTCAGGGAGAGTGGACTTGCATCTCTCCCTAAAGGCCAGCAGTTGTGGAGGAACAGAAAATACTTGTCTTTCCAGGCATCCTGTGACCCCCTGAGAAATGAGCACTATTGCTCTCCGCCTTTTTCACTTCACCATGCTCATGATTTCATGCCTTTCTATCTCTACTTCTGGCTCATGGCTTCTCCTTCTGGTGGGTGTATTGATTTCTCTCCCCCCTCCCAACCATTTTCCCTCACAGGGTCATAGCTTCATGCCAGGCTCCTTCTGTCTGCCCTACGGTCTCTTCTGCTTGGTGACTTTGCTGCCTCGCTGCTTCTACTTGCAGCCTTCTCTTTGTGATTCTCAAAACTTGAAGGCCACTCTGCTGTTTAAGTTGATCTCTTGGATCCCATCTTCCCAAAAGATGGTGTGATTAGATCTCTTAATCAGGACTCATGCAGAGAGTCCTGCAAGGCCTAAGCTCTGTAGCCACTTTGCTCAGGGAGGCTAAAGATGTAGCAAGTACACAGATCCAATGGATTCCACTCTAACTCAGCATTCCAGACTCAACTTGTATAAGCCTAGCACGTCATCTTCACTCCCAGGTGTGTTCCTTCTCCTGTGTTCCCGAGCTCCGTGAATATTCTGCTCTTCTGCTATAGCGATCTGGTCTTCAAAAGGAAGTCCTCTTCTGTAACCTAGCTTTTCAGCTTCATCTACCTCACTTCCTCTGTACCACAGCTATCTGATTCTCAAAAGGTAATTCTTAAAGTGAAATCTGCTCTCCCAGCCCTCTGGCCAATGCTCTCTCCTTTCAACCACATTGCACACAAGGGAGCTTTGTTTGGACTTCTTTGTCTCTACTTGTATTTTCTCTACAAGAGCCCAATCTGGAATGCTTTAAAACATCCTCATCTGAGGGACCATGAACCCTCGGGGGCAGGAATGATGACGTAGTAATGTTTGAGGCTGATCTATCGTGGGTGTCAGTGAGTATTTAGAGACTAACTCAGTTATGACTCTCAAACATCCTCACCCTAGAGCTCAGAACACACATCCCCCGTTATCTGATCCAGCAGCTCATCTTGAGGAGGTGTGCAAAAATGAAGGTCCTAGAGACAGGCAGGGGAGGAGGGGGACATGGTCCTTCCCCAATGCCAGGGACTGCTTGTGTGTGAATGGATCTATAAGGATTGGCACAGAGAGCACTTCTCTCCAAAGAATAGCAACAGCTGAGAAGACACAGTTGTGTCTAGCTGGTTCTTTGCCTGGCCTGCCTGGAACTTTAGGCTGCTTGCCTACTCTAAGTGCCTCTCTGCAGAATGAGCTAATTTCCTTTTCCGTTGATTTTGCTCATGATGGTGATGCTGGCCCAGGCATAACTCAGCTCATCTGCTTTCTGACATGCTTGAGGTAGTGTAGGAGGTGGGAAGAATAGTAGAAGGTCAAGTTGGAACCAACATTTGAATCTTATGGTCATGAGGAGGCCTGGCCTTAAGTTTATAAGACAATGGGGATGGCTAGAAGGTTTAGGACCTGGTCCTGAACTTATCCTGGGAATATGGCCGGATTGGGGAAACTGCCAGCTCAGGTAGGATTTAAGAGGTTGCAGGGTTCTCAGTAAAGTCCAGGCTCTGAGATTCTCCCACCAAGCAGCCGGAATTAGCTGGCAGGTAATACAAAGCAAAAGATATATCAGGCCCTCATAGCAAGATTGAATGGGAACCAATCTTCACAGGAAGTTGGAGAAGGAAGCAAATTATTCAAAGAAACGAATCAGAATGAGAGCTAAAGCAGGTCTGTGTGATCCATGCATTTTCTCCCTGGGCTCACATGTATGTGGGAAGCCAAGTTTTCATAGGAAGATACATAATAAGAAACTTAGAGACAGAGCAGTGAGACTCAGTGGATCTAAATGTAAAGTGGTTTTAGTCCATGCTACCCCAAGCCAGCAATTTCATGTTAGAGATAGCTCTGTGAGAATGGGTACAGGCTGGATGGGGAGAAGAGACCTCAGGTTCAGGAGCACCGTCATCCATTCATCAGTCTGTGCTGGGCACTGGAGACACAAAGATGACTGAGCATGGTTTCTGCTCTGGAGGACACCCCTGTTTGAGCTTGGTGGAGAACCCAGATATACAATGTAAGTGGTCAAATTCATCGATGAATGTTTTCCTTTTTAAAAATATTTTTATTGATTTCAGAGAGGAAGGGAGAGGGAGAGGGAGATAAAAACATCAATGATGAGAGAGAATCATTGATCAGCTGCCTCTTACACACCCCTTACTGGGGATTGAGCCTGCAACTGGGGCATGTGCCTTGATCAGGAATGGAACTGTGACCTTCTGGTTCATAGGTCGATGCTCAACCACTGAGCCACGCTGGTCGGCGAATGTTTTCCTTTTTAGCTGAGTCAAGAGGATTAAGTTTCATAATACACAGCATGGGAAAGGCTATCCCTAATATGAAATTGCTGCCTTGGGGTTACATTTAGATCCTCTGAGTCTCACTGCTCTGCCTCTAAGTTTCTCATACATGTGAGGCCAGGTAGAAAATGCACAAGTCACACAGACCTGAGCATTCTAGTCTTTTCAAAAGCTCAATTTCTCATTGAAAATTAATTAACTGGGTTCCTGAGATGTAAGGTTGAGAGTTGGACTTTAGGCTGAGTTAATTCATACAGACCTTTTTAAATATATATATATACACACACACACACACATATACTTTAAATTAATTTCAGAGCAGAAGAGAGAGGGAGAGAGATACAAGCATCAATGATGAGAAAGAATCATTGATCGGCTGCCTCCTGCACGCCCCACACGGAGGATGGAATCTGCACAACCTAACCTGGGCATGTGCCCTGACTGTTGGGGAGCACATAAGACTTGGTTGGAAAGTTTGTAAGGAGGACATTCTGAGAAAAGGAAAGTGTGTGGAAGGCCACCTGGCCTGTTTATCGGAATTCTGACTTAGGGAAGAATTAGGGGAGCATCAAAGGCGGTGCCCCAAATTATTCCTTGACCTTTCCAAACAAGTCTGTGCACGTGCAGAACCCTAGGTGTTTATTGGAATCCTTATGCTTAATCTTTTGGGTGTCCTTGCTTAAAAGACACTACAAACACATGTGTCCTCCCAAGATTACTTACCCTTCTGATTGTATCTAGAAGATAAACTTTATTTCAAACTGCTGTTACAATAAAAGGCTAAGGAGGCAGGCAATTGAGGCTGCCTGGTCCCTTTGGCCAAGCCGTCCCTTAGCCTCTCTTTCACAGCAAATGTTGTGTCAGAGTAATCCATTCATCCATCATTCAGGGGCTGCTGGTCAACCCCAGCACCTGACCAGGAATCAAACCATAACCTCCTGGTTCATAGGTCAACGCTCAACCATTGAGCCATACTGGACTTAATGGACTGTTTAATAGCCAGACAATGTATATGCTATAACCAATACTAGTTTCTAATTTACAGATGCAGAAAAGGGGGCCCAACGAAATGGAGTAACTTGACCAAAGTCATGAAATCAGAATGGTTTCTGGACCATCTACTTTCTCTGTGCTAGTCTTTGTAATAACTGAATATGACCCCATCTGGACATCTCTCTATAGCTTAGATATCTTCGCTGTTACCTAATTAGTCCACTAACTATTCTAAAAATACGTTGATAACTCCTTTCCAACTAATTTCTTCATTTCTTTCTGAATTTTCAAATCTTCAGCGTTAAATTATGCACATGAGCACTCTGTGGGTAACTCACAGGGACCTCCTGCCAAATCTCTCTTCCCAGGAAATGTAGGCCTCCATTCTTCCACTAGCTTCATGGCTGCTGTGTCCAATTTAAAATATAAAGGGTTTCTTGTCCATTGTCTTCTAGCCAGAGGCAGCAGCAATAGGCTGACACATTCCACATAAGGTCTTAGGCCTCCAGGAAAATGTCTTTCCCTTACCGGACTCCAAAGTATTTATTTAGCTCTTTATTTCCTGAATGTGAAGATAGAACTTTATTTACCAGTTTCAGATGGCTTAGTAATGCTCAAATAACTAAAATTGACCAGTCTATAAATGAATGGAGTTATTTGGAGGATATGAAAATACTGTGCAATTTTGTTTTTTATGTAGTGCTATTTTTATGAGGACTAGAAAGTGTTCTGGAGACAGAAAAGTGGAAAATAGAAAGGGAGATTGCATTTTGCCTCAGGAAGAAACAAGAGGGGAAAAACTTGGAAGAAGGGAAATTAATAATTGATTGTCACTCGCTGTTGCCAGTCATCATGCTAGATGCTTCATTTATATCATCATACTTAATCGCCACAACCACCCTGAGACATATATTTATTGCATCCATTTCTTGGATTAGGAAACAGGCTCAGAAGAGTTACATAACTTGCACAAAGCACACAACTAGTTCACACACAGCTGGGATTTGGGTGCTGCTCTCTCAGGCACAGAAAGGAATAGATGATAAAGCTCAAACTGAAGCCTAGCAGATAACTATAAAGGTCAAAGTGAAACTAATGGGATGAGAGAAAAGGATGACCAGAGTGACAGAAGATGTTGTGTTAGCTGTCCATCCAAAGTGTGGTCTTTGGATCTGTCGGCCTGGAGCAGGGCAGGGGCAGATCGCAGGAGCTGGCACTGATGGAGGTCGGGGTGGGAGATGGCTAGATGGACTCATCTAGTCAGAGAGGCTGCTGGTTCCAGAACCACTGAGTGAGGAGGATCTGAGTTAAGGCAAAGAGATAGTTAACCCAGTCTCTGGCCTCTCTAGGTCAGAGAAAGACTTGAACTCAGTGGATGGCTTTTCTCTTTTGGAGGAGCACATTCCTGGTCAAAGTCTGCTACCAGTAAAGCCAGACTTAGTTGCCAGGGCATCAATAATACCCTGGCAACCCATCAAGATCTTTCCTGATGATTTGACTGGGAATGCCACAGGAAGGTTCCAATGCATCCAAAAAAGCACATTTTCTATGGGCCAAGCATGACTTCAGGGATGGGGATAAAATGGTATGCAAAAACACTTGGATCCTTGCCCTTGTGGAGCTATTGTCCAGTGAAATAGACTTATACTAATTACATGGTCATACAAATAAACGTAAAATTGAAATTTTAACAAGTGCTGCAAAGGGAAGGTACACTATACTATAAACACATTTTAAGTAAGGCTTCCCTGAGAAAGCAGTGCTCGTGCTGTGATGCAGAGAATGAGTAGAAGTTAATTACTTGAAGAAAAAGTATTACATTTTAGATAGAGATACCATCAAGTGCAAAGGGCTCGTTTTATTTTTATTTATTTATTTTAATCCTCACCCAAGGATATTTTTTCCATTTATTTATTTATTTATTTATTTATTTATTTATTTATTTATTTATTTATTTATTTCTTAGAGAGAGAGCGGAAGGGCGGGGGAGAGGCAGAGAGGGAGAAACATCAATATGAGAGAGACACATCAATTGGTTGCCTCCCACATGCACCCTGACTGGGTACGTGCCCTTGACTGAAATAGAACCTGCAACCCTTCAGTCCACAGTTGAACTCTAACTATTGAGCCAAAACGGCGGCAAGGTCCCTTGTTTTAAACTGTTCATCATAGAGGATGGAGGCTTAGTGCTCGAGGCTTTGTGCTCACTTTATAGTCTATTTCAGGGGTTCTCAACCTTCCTAATACCGAGACCCTTTAGTACAGTTCCTCATGTTGTGGTGACCCCCAACCATAAAATTATTTTTGTTGCTACTTCATAACTGTAATTTTGCTACTGTTATGAATCGTAATGTAAATATCTGATATGCTATATGTGTTTTCCAATGGTCGCGACCCACAGGTTGAGAACCGCTGGTCTATTTGGATGTGTCCCTTTCTAATTGGAAACTTCCCTACTGGCCAACATCCACATTTCTGGTTAAAGGTAGTGCTTCTGTCTTTAAGCATAAGATACTAATCCATGTATTGTCCACCCACTTACCAGAAAACCATTTATCTATCTAAGTATCTACCATATTCTATCTCTCCATGTGTTTATATATCCACTTATCTGTTCATCCTCCACCCACCTATTTACCCATTCATTTACCCATGTGTCCATCTATTAATTTACCCATTCATGTATCTATCCATTTATCTATCTCTCTGTGACATAATAAGAAATATATGTTTGGTCTCTACCCCCTGTTTCTGACACAGACCTCCTAAAACCCTTGTAATTTTCTGAGTGGTGAGGTGATAGTGTGTCTTACACAGAGCTCCTAAGTCTCTTGGAATTTCCTGGGTGATAAGAATATCTTTTGTCCTAAGGAGAGGATTCTTGGTGGGCTCCTGAATAGCTTCCATATGGGGGCTAGTTACCAGAAAGATCAAGCCATGATTAGAAGCTCGGAATTTCTAGCTCTACCTGCGCCCATCTCTGGGGAGGGGAGAAGGACTGGAGATTGAGTTAATAATCAATCATGCTTATGTGCTGAAACTTACATAACAATCTCTAAACTATAGCCCCACCAGCGTGGCTCAGTGGTTGAGCATTGACCTATGAACAAAAGGTCAGAGGTTCGATTCCCAGTCAGGGCACATGCCCAGGTTGCAGGATCAATGATTCTCTCTCATCATTGATGTTTCTATCTCTCTCTCCCTCTCCCTTCCTTTCTGAAATCAATAAAAATACTTTTTAAAAATCTCTAAACTGTGGGGTTTGGAGAAGGTCTGGATTGGGGAATGCATCCATGTACTGGGAGGTGGTGCACCCCGAAATCCACCAGGACAAAAGCTCTTATGCTTAGGACCCTTCTAGACCTCACCCTGTGTACCTCTCCATCTGACTGTTCATTTGTAGACTTTATAACATACTTTATAATTAACTTGTAAATATAAGTACAGCATTTCTCTGAATTCTGTGAGCTGTTATAGCAAATTATCAAACTCAAAGGAGAGGGTTATGGGAAGCCCCGATTTATCTAAATTGGACAGAAGTGTGGGTAACCTGGAAACTTACTACTTGTGATTGGTATCTGAAGTGGAGGGCAGTCTAGTGGGGATGAGCCCTTAACTTGTGGGGTGTATGCCAACCCTAGGAAGTTAGTATCAGAATTATTTAAAGTGAGGAAAAAACTACACATTTGGTGTGAGAAGCATTATGAGTGGAGAAACACATTTTCTTTTATCCCCCCTCCCACCAACCAACCATTTATTCATGTTTCTATTCACCTATCCTCCCATACATCCATTCATCTACCCATCTATCTATGTATTTATCCATTTATCACTCACCCATTGAATCATCCAGGTACTTACTCATCTTCCATTCACTTACCCACTGATGTATTCATCCATTTCTATTGCTGCAGTGGCCAATGACAACCTTAGTTCTAGAGTTCAGAAGTCCAAAATGGGTCTTAAGAATTAAAATTAAAATGTTGGTAGAGCTGCAGTCCTTCTGGAGGCTTTAGAGGAGAATCTGTTTCCTTGCCTTTCCCAGCTCCTAGAACCACCTGCATTCCTGGTCTCAAGGCTCCTCCCTCCAACTTTAAAACTGGCAGTATAGCATCTTCAAATCTCTGAGTGTTCCTTCTGTTTTCCTCTTATAAGGATACTTGTGATTACATTGGGTCCACTTAGATAATCCAAGATAATCTCCTCATCTCAAGGTCAGCTGATTAGTAAGCTTAATTCCCCTTTGCCATGTTATCTAACATATCCACAAATGTCAAGGATTAAGACATTTTGGGGGACGATTATTCTGCCTACCATATCATCCATCCATTTATATATTCATTGATCCATTCATTCATTAGTTCATCTTTGTGTCCATCCATCAATCCATCAGTTTGATTGTCCATTCATCTATCTATCTATCTATCTATCTATCTATCTATCCATCCATCCAATTGTTCATTTATCCATTCATCCAACTAATCATTCTCTTGCACACCATCCACTCATCTGTCATATCAACCACCAATTCTAATTTCATTATACCCATTTATCCATTCATGCATCAGTTTATATATCCATTTAACTATTCATCTAATCATTTATGAGCTACCCTTATCTATCTCAACTCTGAGCTTTTATTAACTAAACAGTACCCTTTTAAGACCCCTAACACATACATGCGCGTACACACACACACACACACACACACACACACACAATTTGGACCTATTTACCAAAACAGGTCTTTCTACCTGGATCTTTGTCATTTGTTCTCAGCCACCTTTTTTATGCCAAATGACTTGAAGCCCCTGGCTCCTAACCCTGACTCAGTTTTGCCTGTGGCACTGTGTATACTGGCTGCATGCCAATGGGTCTTCCTGGAATTTTACTTAGTTTACAGAGCCCTGCCAGTGTTGGTCCTGATCTGCCCTTCTCCTGGTTATGCCCAGAAGAAGTGAAAAGAACAAACAACTCTAACACATGTGAATATGTGTGTAGGGGAGGTACTGGATTACAACTCTGTCTCAATGTTTTTCCTGCTCCACCCCCCAACCCTCCAATGAGGAGGTTTGGGTGAGACCCATACAATCTAGGTTGATTCCCCCCCCCCAGCCCCCCCGGGAAGTAAGACAAATAATACTAAAAATATTTGTGGTACAATGGTCATAAAAGCATTTTTAAAATACAAAAAAAAAAAGAGAATTTTTAATCATTAAAATTGCTGTTACATAAGGAAAAAATTAAGTAAATGTGGTTAACTTTATTTTTAACAAGGTTTGTTTTTCCTGTAGACTTTCAGTAGTATGTGAGAAACCACATGCTACTGAAGCAAAATAATTAATTGTGGCAATAACTATAAAATCACCATCATAATGTATAGTTGTCAGAACTGGTAATGATCTTTCACCACAAGCTGAGGCAGAGGTAAGGTAGACTGTGGGATGTGTGACAGTCCCAAGGCCCAGCTAAAATGCCATCCTCTGCTCTATTATTCATGAGAGTGTATTAGAATACAAATGAACACAAGTGACAGTATTATAATAATATATGCTCCCATTTATTTATTTTTTAAAAGGCAAGTCATTTGGACTGTGGTACTTTATATATGATCCATGACAAGTTACTTGCTATATAGCTCATGACTGGCTATGTCAAAATATGATCACTGACAATCATGACTAAATGACTGCTGGGTTCCTGTAGAGTTTTAAGGTCAAGAATCCATATGGGCACAAGTTCAAACTGGAATGAATTTGTTTGGGCAAGTCTTGGTAGCCCAGCTCCTCTCCTGCAGATACCATTCACTTGGGTGAGCAGAAGTGCTGGCACTTCATAATGGAGCTCAAACTGGCCCTTTGAGGGTACAGTCTACACCAAGCATGTCAAACTCATGGCCCTTAGGCCGCATGCGGCCCACAATTAATATTTTTGCAGCCCAGCTAATATAACAGTATGTAAGATATGTTTTAATAAAAATTTCATAACTTAATTTTTACAATATCCTGTTATACATAATCTATCCTATATAATAAAAACCCAGCAACAGAACAGAACGACCAGAATGACTGGTTGACCATCGCTATGACACACACTGACCACCATGGGTCAGACACTCAATGCAGGAGCTGCCCTTTGGTGGTCAATGTGCTACCACAGTGGGAGTGCCACTCAGCTGACCGGGATGAGCAGCTGCTCCCACCATGAACCCCAGGCCAATGGGCAAGAACCTGGGCTGTGATTGTTGTCTCCTTGCCCCAGGCTCCTCCTCCTCGCTCTCTGCTGCCTCCTCCGGACACCCACAGGCTGTGCAGCGCTGCTGCTGCTGCTGCTGCCGGGCTTGAAGAGCTGACCCTGGAGGCCAGAGGCGGGTTCCTGTCCGCTGCGGGACTGAGGCCTATTCCGCTGCCTCTCAGTGCTATTGTCCCTGGGCCCGGCCCCAACCGGGTTCCTTGGAGAGGTGAGTGCTCTGGCTCCATGGAAGATGCCAGACCAGGGAGCAGCCACTCAGAGGGTGGGTCCACAGCTGCTGGGCAGACCGGGATGAGCAGTGCTCCCACAGCGGGCCAGTCCCCACAGGCCATGCCCCACACCAGTGCATGAATCCTATGCACCAGGCCTCTAGTATATATATATCCGACCATACATCCGTCCGACCGTTCAACTGACGGTCCAGTACATATGACATGCACTAGCAATTTAAAAATAAACATTGACTCGCGCATGGGTGATACATATAAATCTCTCAGTGGTGCCAATCTCATGTGTGTGTTTTGATCTGTCATTGTCGATCGTGAATTTGGTTGACACTTTTATTATAGAGAAAGGGCAAATAGTGATATTAAAATATTTCTTCTAATTAATTTCTTTTCAATGTGCATGAATCGGTGCACCAGGCCACTAGTTATTAATAACAAACTACAACATTCGCTAATGACTGATTACTATAATCGTGTTGCATTCATTTCCCTTACACGCCTTATGCGCAGGTGCACCATTTCTCTCCACTAATACTAGCAGCGAATATTTTAGCAGCTGATTGCCACATCATTAGTCTTGGACTGACTTGTTTGGTGTGCGCAACAGGAAGTATTTCGCTTTCGGAGAACAAGAAAAATAAGTTTATTTGCTTTATGCATATTAATTTGTGCAGTTATTCAGTGTCTGGTAAGTTAATGTTCAAGAAAAAAATATTAATTTTTATTAAAATGTTCTATTTTATGATAACGATTACTCATTTATTTCAGCCCTTTGTATTCAGCATGTCTCTATCGAAATAAACCTGCGTTTCTATGAAAATTGAAGCTTTTATTTTTTGTGTGGCCCACATAAACTTGAACCTTGTTTATTTGGCCCATTGAGTTTGACATGCTTGGTCTACACTTTTTCAAAACCATTCAAGAAAGATTTAATGGAAAGTGTGCTACTATCAGAGCCGTGGCAAAATGAATATTTCAGAAATGAATGGAAAGGGCCAGTGCCCAGGCAATACTCTATGTCTGATCGGCAGTCTGGTCTGGGAAGATGTCACTCCTTTTAGCAGATGGAAGATTCTAGGGCTCTGGGTCAAAAGATCTTGAAAGAAATGACATTTCAACATGAGACCACTGTTTTATGACTATGGGCTCTGGTCAAATTACACACAATGGGTTTATACTTTGATGTCCTTTGTATAAAACGCTACACCTGTAATCCTCAACAATAATTCTTGGGTTTATGCCAAAGCTTTTTCACATGCTAGATCTCATTTGACTTTAATAACAACCCCTGAGACATTGTCTACACAGGCATTATCCCCATTTTACAGGTGAAATGACTACATCTAGAAAGTCAATGTCAAGAGATCGCAAATAGGTTTCACACTGCAAGCCATTCCTAGTTGGCACTATTCATTATAGGAGGAACATTATAAGGGTTTGAATCCCAGCACGTGGAGATGAGATCATGGAGGCCTATCTTGAAATATAGTGACCATCCTTACCTTCGGAAAAACATGGAAACTAACTAATTAATTTTAAAAAGTGCTTTATTCCTAGAGTGTAAAAAAAGCATTGCTTCTTTTTATTTTTTAATTGATTTTAAAGAGAGAGGAAGGGAGAGGGAGAGAGAGGGAGAAACATTGATGTGAGAAAGAATCATAGATTGATTGCCCCCCTCCCATGCACCGACGGGGAGTCGAACCAGCAACCTGGGTATGTGCCCTGACCAGGAACCTCTGGTACATGGGACAACACTCCAACCAATTGAGTCACACTGACCAGAGCACAACACTGCTTCTTCTATTGTCAATTTGCAGATGGTAGCCCCTCTAAATTGTTCAATAATGCTGATGGTAGAATTGTGCATAAGGAAAAGGATTCTACAGCAACTTGAGGCTTGATAAAAAGCCTCAGCTTATGCAAGTTTTTATGGCTAAAATTGTGTGTCTCTGCAGGAAAGTACACTGCTGAGTGAAAATGAGGGGTTTATGGAGCTGTTTCAGGGCAGAACAACCAGTGATTTTTTAAAAAAGTCCTGCCCAAGCCCTAACCGGTTTGGCTCAGTGGATAGAGTGTCGGCCTGCGGACTGAAGGGTCCCAGGTTCGATTCCAGTCAAGGGCATGTACCTTGGTTGCAGGCACATCCCCAGTAGGGAATGTGCAGGAGGCAGCTGATCGATGTTTCTAACTCTCTATCCGTCTCCCCTCCTCTTTGTAAAAAATATATTTTAAAAAAATAAATAAGTCCTGCCCAAGAACATTTGAGGGGTGACTTTCCATAAATCATAGCTACTGACAGTCTCTCAGATTTTAAAAGATCAAAATTGTGGTAGTGCTCTACATGGGTGGGAGAGCTCTGCAGCTCTTTGGGAGTTAAATCAGTCAGATTAATACATAAGGGATGGAAGCCATATATCAGCAGAAGGCACTCTACAAGACAGGTCTCTCCGACCAAAGACAGGAAGAGCAGAGATTGACTTTAGTCAAGTTAATGGCATTAATATGTTTCAAAAAGAACAAGTCAACAAGAAGGAGATCCACACAGAACATGAGGAAATGGGAGCCAGAGGAAAGGATGTAATAATAACGCAGTAATTAGCAATTTGTTGAGCAGTTACCATGTGCTAAGTAGTTTGTATGAATCACTTAATCCACATAACAACCTCATTATTGGAATCAAGAAACTGTAAGTTAAGTGACTTACCTAAGGTCACTAGTGGTAGAACTGGGATTTGAACCAGATTTCTCAGGTTCCGAAGCCTGTGGGTTTCACTATTCTTACCCAGTTTTGTCCACTCTTCTTCTTTTACATCTGTAAGTTTATTTTTGCAAACTTCATGAACCCCTCTCCACCAGCTCTTGGGAATAAAGTCCATGATGGAGCAGGGGAATTTCATTTTTGGCAACAAGTGAGATGTGATTCTAAAGGGTTGTGGCTCATTTTCTTACATGGCTTGTTATATGAGTCATGGTCTAATCAGGAAATGAGACAGAGAGGTTAAAACAAAAGTACTGAGGACAAATAGGCTTGAGACCAGCACACTCATAAACTGGCTGAGAATTGTTTGCCAGGGCAGCATTATTAGAAATAAGTGTATAGCCTCATAAGATATTAATTTGAAGGGCAAAATTCATTGGGGTGATATGAACTCATATCATATTTCAGATTTCAGCTCATGAGCAGCTTTCCTGACCTTGACCAAGGCTGATCCTTCTAGCATAGGCGCTCACAGCACCATGTGCCCCTCCTTTATAACACTGCTGTGAGGTTTTGTATTTGTTTGAATGATTATTTGACTAATGCCTGTCTCCTCCATAGACTGCTAACTCCATGAGGGCTGAGTTTGTGCTGAATTTTATTCACCATGTATTCCTAGCACCCTGTCAGTCATAGCCATTAAATAAAAATCCTTTCAATAAATGTGCTCAATTTTAAACATCAATTTCTTTAGGTATCTACCCAAGAGAAATGAAAACATATGTCCACACAAAGACTGGTACATAGAATGTAGTTCCAAAGTAAAACAATCCAAATGTCCATCAGTTGTTGAGTGGATAAACAAAGGTGGCATATCCACACAATGGAAGACCATTCAGCAATAAGAAAGAAGGAACTGACAGTATGTTCTACAATATGATTGAACCACAAAGATACTGCATTAAATGAAATAATCCAGACACAAATGACTATATATTCTATTACTCTGTATATATGAAACTTCTAGAGAGGACAAAACTTACAGAGAAGAAAGCAGATCAATGATTATCTAAGCCTCGGGCAGGAATGGGGATTGACTACAAATGGGAAGAAGAGAATTCAGTCGGAGAAAGAACTATCACATGATCTCACTCATTTGTGAAATATAATGGACATAAACTGATGAACAAAAATAGAGCCAGAGGAAAAATATTTTAGAATATAATAGAAGTAATCCTGTTACTTGCAGATTTTTAATATTTCTTACAACTTTTGTGATATTATACTATGTTAGTACAGTTTCAGTAATATGTTTAAAATATTTTTTCTTAAAATATTAATATTTATTGCATGTAATATTGTATTTAAAAACATTTTTCTTGAAATATTAATGTGTATTGCATATAATGGCTAATTATTTTGTATCTACAATCTGGTAATAGATTTATTTTGTATACTGGAAAAAATAATTTAAAAAAAGAATTTTTGGAGGTGATGAAAATGTCCTAAAACTGAGTGATGGTTGCACAACTATATAAACTTACTAAAAAATCACCAAACTGTACATTTGCAATAAATGAATTGTATGGCAGATGAATTATACCTCAATAAAGCTGTTACAAATGTTTTTTTAAAAAAGTAATCTCCTTATTTATTTTATCCTAACTTATGTTCGGTGGGAAATTGTGCCAGAGAACAATTGAATCTCTTTAGTGACAGAACTTCACTTTTTTTTTTTTAGAGCCTCAATTTTTAACTTGTCATCTAGCCAATCAAAATAAAAATATCATATTTCCCAGCTTCCTTTGCAGCTTGGTGTGGTCATGTGACCAAGTTCTGGCCAATGAGATCTAAGCAGAAGTGATGTGTAGTATTTACAGGAAGGCAGTTTAAGGAACGTGACTCAGCTCCACTTTTTCCATTTTTCCTTTCCAGTTTTCCTTCCAAGGACATGCGGACTGGTGCTCCAGTAGCCATCTTGGACCATTGAAAGGAAAGCTAAGGATGGAAGAGCAAAATTACCAAAGCCTGAACTGTTCACAATACCACAGAGCTGCCATACCACTCTTGGACTACCTGCTTCCCAGTTTTCTTTAATACAAGGCAAAAAAATAGACCTCAGTCTTACGTCCTTCTTCTTTTTCTATTATATGTAGGCTAATCTAATCCTAATATCAGTATTAAATGAAAAGGAGGGGGGTCTGTGGTCAAATAATTTTGAGAACTATTATGTTAAAGTTTAACAGATTTCATTAATTCTCAGAGTTTTTAAATATGCTACTGAGCAACAATAGGAAAGAGCTGGAGTATGTGCAATTTACCAAGCCAACTTGACCCCAAAAACTCTTTCAATGGAGCATCTTATGGAATGATTTGGGGCAAAGGGAAATGCTGCTTTAAAAAAATCCATATTTTTGCTTTCTCCTTTTTAATTCATCCTTCTTCTATGCTGCTAAAAATATTTTTCTTAAACATAAACTTGATATCATATCCCTGCTTAAAATCCTTGAGTGATTCCTGTAGGATATAGTTCAAACTCCTTCCATAATGAATAAGACCTTTTGTGATCTGGCCCTTCTCTGTAGCCTCATCCTAGCCATTTCCCTCTCACACCATCAATCATTTGCACTATTGAGAACGATGTATGTTCTCCCAAGTCTCTCTGCTCTTCACATGCCATGCGCCTCTGAATACACCACTTTCAACCTGCTACCTTGTTTGACATCCTACCACTGATCCTTTAGGATCAGATTCAAGTATCAGCTCATTCATACCCATGTATACCTTGAGCAGTGCCTACTACTATACGTCAGGCATCATATAAATACTTGGGTTACAAAGCCATATAAACATGATCCCTGCCCCTGAGGGACACAGATTTTTTATTATTATTTTTTAATCCTCACCCAAGGAGCTAGGATATTTTTCCCATTGATTTTTAGAGAGAGTAGAAGAGAGGGGGGAGGGAAGAAAGGAGAGAGAGAGAGAGAGAGAGACATCAATGTGAGAGAGACATATCGTTGGTTGCCTCCTGCAGGCACTGGAAGGAACCTGCAAACCAGGTATGTGCCCTTGCCTGGGAATCAAACCCTTAACCCTCTGGCTTACAGGCTGTTGCTCTAACCACTGAACATACCGGCCTGAGCAGGGGCACAGAATTAAATGGAGTCAGGGAAGTACTGTATTAGTCAGTGTGCTAATAGCTGTGACCAACAACCTTCATATTTCAGTGACTGGACACCATGACACTTTATTTCTCCCTCACAGCACAGTCTACGGCAGGGAAGCACAGAGGTTCTACTTCATGCAGTCAGTCAGGGACCCAGACTCACTCCATTGCCATTTTCTGGGATGGTACTTCCCAGAAATATCTTTGCATCTGGCCAGCTAATAAGGAATGGAGGGGAGCTTGAGGATAACACAGGAGGTCTTAGGGGATGCCCAGAAATGGGATATATCTATCACTTCTGTCTAAATTTCATTACCCAGAGCTCAGTCACGTGGGCCTGACTGATTACTGAGAAATGTAGTTTTGCTATGAGCCTACGAGGAAAATGAAATGGGCTGATGAAAATAGCCTTTTCTCTGCCACAGATACATAAATAAAAACAATAAAGAAGCTCACCATCTAATGGAGGAAACAGACAAGTGAACGGAGGCAGGAAGGTAGAACGCACTTGTGTTTATGGAGTTACTATGAGAATGTTCCAGAACTGCTGGAAGCCCTTCTGTGGCTTCACTTCAGAGCTCTTAAGGATTTGCTTTTCTGGGGATTTTGTAAACGTGGACATACTATGTAGCACAGAAAGTTGTGCATTACTGGTGTCACCCCATAGCAGACCTTCAGAGCCCCTAGTGTCAACCATCTCTTGTTCCAGCAGTTGCTGTGGGACCCAGTTCTGCATGGCCTCCATCTGATTTGCAGCTGTACCCTGATAATGCTTTAACTCACAGCCCTGAGTTTTGGGATGCCACAGAACCCCACTTGGTGCTTATTTGTGCACAACTGGAGTAAATCTTTTAGCCAATGGGAGATGAGCAAGTGGATAAATTTCCTTCTCTTCCCCTTCCCACAGGCTATACTGAGACTCATTTTATGTGGCTTCTCAGAGGATAATCCGTGGAGTAGAAGCAACCAGCCACACTTAGTGGAGACCAGATGAATAACCACCCTGTCTTATTCCTTTTGCCTCTCACATCCGACCAATAGAACCAGATAGTGCATCCTGGTGAATCCAGGCTAAATCATCTCCATGAATGGGTATAGCTAAAAGCCCCTGAGCTGTCTGTTTCCCTTCCAGTGCCTAGCCACAGGTCCCTGGAAGCTGTGGAAGTATTTTAAGGGACAGAGTCCACTAATCCTGCTCAGTCCTGCAAACCTGACTCTTTGAAGGTCAAGTCTGCTGCCTCTCCTGAGTGCAGCTTCCAGATCTTTCCATTGCTTACACCTGTTCCATTCATTTGTGAATCGATCATGTACTCCTCCTGATTTATTTAGTGACATATTGTGTTTCTGTGTGTGTTTAACTTATTACATGCTACTAACTTTTCTCAAGTTTAAGAACAGGAATTATTGACAAGTCTACCTCCCCCCTCCCTCCTGCTCCCACACCTCCCAATGCTGTCTCTTGCTTCTATGCGTTGGCATATGTATATGGTGCTTCCTCTGTCTGGATCCCATCTTTTGTGTGCAAAGAGAGGGCTATGTAGAACATCCATATAGGATTCAATCTATCTCTAATATAACTTTGCACCCATCCCCTTTCCAGAAACTGAAGTGCACAAACCTGAGCCCCATGATCACTCTTGAGAATTTTAGACCCCTTGATCCTGGTGTCAAAGTGAAGAGGCTGTGGCTATCAGTTGCCTGGTCCCGCCTTAGCCCCAGTAGCAGCTGGCTCAGGAGAGCAAGTTCCTTGTCCCATGAGGCAGGGGGTAGGGGGCAGGGGGCAGGGGACAAGCTGCTCTCTGCACACTCACTCACCAACAGCTTGGCAGGATTGGAGGTCCACAGGATCCATGTGTAAATCTCTATCTTGTCCTCAACTAGTTTATGGGTTTCCTGAGGATAGGGATGTTGTTGGCCTTATTTAATGTTGTATCCCTTGCGTCTGGAACAATACCTGGAACACAGTTGGTGCTTAATATTTGTTTAAGGAAGAAAGAGGAGGAAGGAAGTACCATGAGCCTTCTTTACCAGCCTGGAGTCAAGTGAGAGACAGACATGTACACAGGTGAGGTAGACAGGTAGCAGGGGGCTGCTATCTCTGTATTTTCAAACTGGTGAACTTTCTGGTATCTGCCAAGAAGAGAAGTGGTCCTCAGAAGAGAGTTAAGACCACAGGCTGAAAACCACAGGAACCCTGGGGGTTTCAAAGACACTAAAAATATCCTCTCTCAGGGGGTGCAGTAAGGCTCTGCTAAAGCGTTATAGCTACCCCTGACAAAGGCAAATTATGTTTATCTGAAACTCCTCTTGAAATCATCAGGACTCAGGTCACTGCTACTTTAATGAAGGTAAAAATGAGCCTCTGCAGTTAGAATCCAACCTTTTTTTAAAAAAAATGTTTTTATTGGTTATAGAAAGAGGAAAGGAGAGGGAGAGATAGAAACATCCATGAGAGAGAAACATTGATCGGCTACCCAACTGGGGAGTGAGTCCACAACCCGAGCATGTGCCCTGACCGGGAATTGAACTGGTGACCTCTTGGTGCATGGATTGATGCTCAACCACTGAGCCACACTGGCCAGGCAGAATCCAATCCTGTGTGTGTGTGTGTGTGTGTGTGTGTGTGTGTGTGTGTGTGTGTACGCGCTAAGAAAACACCCATGGTGGGGACAGGCAGAGAGTGAGGGGTCAGATGATTCACAAGGTCCTAGCAGGGGGGCATTCATTGGATGCCATACTCAGCAAGTCAGGGCAAACTCCCCATCCTTCCCTGCCTCCATATATTTTCTCTAGAGCATTTATCACTGCCTGCCCCTTGTATTTATTTATTGTCTTTCTTTCCTATTAGCTTGCCTATTCCCTGCGGGCTTTGTCCTATTGACCGCTGTATCCCCTGTCTTAGATCAATGCCTGGCATTTGGTGGGCACTAAAAAATTAGCTGCTAATGAACGAATGAAAAAATTTTAAGCAATTAGTTGAATCTCTGCCCTATG
Source organism: Myotis myotis (assembly GCF_014108235.1). Lineage (NCBI taxonomy): Eukaryota > Metazoa > Chordata > Mammalia > Chiroptera > Vespertilionidae > Myotis > Myotis myotis. The sequence continues at coordinate 22,562,307 of NW_023416401.1, read as the reverse complement.
CTGGGCCCTGTCCTTGAGGATGCTACAAGGATGGTGCGGGAGAGAGGCCTGAAAATATATACACCATAGCGCAGACACCTGCTTTTACGCAGGTATATCCAAAGCGCTACAGGACCCCTGGGCCTGGAAAACTCCCGGGGTGTGCGAGGGCCTTGGGAAGAAGCAGGTCGAATGTCAGGGAGGCAAGCTCTGGAGAGACGGAAGATGTGGCTGGAGACAGAGCATAGATTTCCTTGGCTATTCGCTTAGCTTTTCGGCACCTTCTTTTCTTGCCCTGCGGGACCCTCGCCTCTCCTGGATTCTGTCTGCGGGACCTCGGCCCCAGCGGAATCTCTCGGTCGCGGGACCCCAGTCACATCCTTTCCCATACCCGGAGACGCCAGGCCCTGGTCTTCCAGATGGCTAGCCGGCTACCTGCGAGACCTCCACCTGCGGGCTGAACCCCGGCCCAGCTCGCGCGCTCTCCAGGTCCCCGCCCCCTGCCTGCTGTCTACAGACCCCGCCCCGCCCCCCCGCAAAGCCCCCAGGACCCCGGCCCCGCCCCGCCCCCCCGTGGCCCCTCCACTCAGTCCCGGGGGGCGGGGCCGCGCGCAGCGGCGTCTCCAAGGCGGGGGGCACGAGGCAGGGGGCGGGGCGGTCCCAGCGCTGGCCAATCAGCGCCGCGCTCACATCCATGCAAATATGAGCACAATGGAGCGAGCCCATCACTCGCCCCTGCAAGCAAGCTTGAAATGGGCTTCTACCTGAGCGGCAGCCAGACTGACCAATGACTCTATGTTTTGGGCTGGCGAAGCCCAATGATGTGGCAAGGAAGGCGGGCCCGAGCCGGGTTAGGGTGTCCTTGCAGGGTGTCTGAGCTAAACTTCACCAAATAATAGCTGTTTGTATTTTGGCTGCTGCAGGAGCCATTTTAGGTAAGTTCTTCTCTTAACTTTTTATTTTTCTCCCCGGCCTCGGGGGGCCGGCCTTGTCCGCGGGTCCCCGGCCCCGCCCCGCTGGCCGGGCTGGGGTGTTCCTATGAATGGAGTCGGGATGAGGGGCTGCAGTGGCGTCGAGGCCCGGTCGGGCCGGGTCCGAGCTGGGCCAGCGGCGGGCTGCCTGGCGGAGGGCAGGCGGCGGCCTGAGGCCTGAAGAGAGGGGTCGGCCACTGCCGCGCCTCGCTCCCGCTCGCGCTCTGGCCGCGCTCCGGAGGGCGGCCGTCCTTGGGAGCGCGTTGCTGCGGGCTGCGCGGAGGGGCGGGGGTCCGGGCAGCCCCCGGCCCTAGGCCTGACGGGCGGGGGCGGGGCGTGTGGAGGACCCCTCGGGACAGGTCGAGGAGTGACCCCCCCAACCCGGCCGCGCCGCGTCTTGGCGGGGGTGACCGCTATTCCGCGGCCGCCCCCGCGGAGAAGTTGCTCTATTGGCGTCTTGCGTCTGTTTGCAGGGGTGGAGAAGGGTGGGCTGGTGCCAGGCTGCTGCTCCGGGAGGGGGCGGGGGCCCCCGCGTGTCCTCCGAGCGCGCACTCCTCCGTCCCCTTCTTACGCACTAGCGCGCACTAGCCCCCAAAATTGGCACCCTGGAGTTGCCCAGCAACCCCGCAGCCAAGTTTTATGCTTTATTAGATTGCATGTTTGAGCTTTCAAAAACAGGCATCTGTCCTCTTCAGGGTATTTATTTCCTTCGCTGTTGAGAAGTAACGGAGTCTGTTGCTCCCAAATTTCCAGGGACGTGCCTGTCAGATGTGCAGAGCTTTGGCAGCGACTTGGTTTTTAAAAAGATGCTATTAGGAAATCCCCTCACTAGTGAGATAATTGAAATTTGAGTTTGTTTGCAGCTCCCGTTTTATTTGATCCAATTAAAAATACATAAGCAGGCACTTATATTTGTGTACATAAAGTATTCCTAGTTCCAGTTATGACTGATGGGACTGTGGTTTTGATAGTGTGGGATCTAATAAGGCAGTATAATTCAATTTTGAACTTGTAGGCCCATGTGCTCCAAATTAGAGTTTATGTACCATTAGTAATCTGGCCAAGGATTTTAGCGAGTCCTTGGCATCTCCAGGCATCTGTGGGGCTGTGTGTGGGCATTATTCTCTCCCTCCCCCAAGACTACCCGTTTCCGGTATAAACAGGTCCATGAACAGAGAAAATACATACTTTTTTTTTTTTTTAATAATTTTTAGAATGTCTGCATTATTGCCTGAAATTTTATTGTTTCTCAAAAACTGTAGGGGAATACCATCCTAGTAGGCCCCAAATTTTGACATACTTGGTAGGGATACATTTGTGACCCTTAGAAAAGTCCGGACAGGAACCATTCTGTGGTCCTGAGGCTGAGTTGTCTTTCTTATTGCGGATGTGTGCTCATTAACTGCATGACACCACAGAGTTTGTTGGTAAGCCAAATTGGAAGATCAGGTTGGCAAACTCAGGGAGATAGTTTTGGTGAACTTTGTGGCTCTCTGTCGATAGAAAGGCAGTTTGAGATTCATGTGTGATAACATGATTAGGCATGAATCGTCAAGTAACATGGTTTATGCCAACCAGAACAGGTGGTTTCATATAAGCCATGCATGACTGTAACCGCAGGCCTGGGAAAATGTGGAGTGATAAAATTATTAGTTTTGGACTGCTTTCTGTACCGGGATAATTTCCGAGATGAATTATTTAAACATTTTTTTTTTTTTTATTAATGGACTATTAAAAGCTATTCTCTATAATTTACCCCCCTCTGTTTTGCTAACTTTGGAATCTCCCTTATAGTAACTAGACTATGATACTGTTCCTTCTGTAGTCTGGCTATGGCAAGTAAATCTAGACCTTTTGTGAAATTAATTGTGTCTTATCGTGGTATCACAGTCTGCCTGGAGTCACATCTTCTATACTGCAGTTATTTCGTTGCTTTTTACATTTAGCTCTTTTGTTGTTATAGCACTGAAAACTCTTTCAGTGTGATCACTTTTACCACAACTTGTTAATAGTCTCTTTATAATTATTTTTATAATTTATTATTAGTAGAGCTGGAAGTTCTCTGAACTCTTCAGTATAATACTTCATGCGAACCACACAAGAAGTTGAAAGGCCAGTTCTAAGTGAAATGGGGAAGCCATGACTAACACCACTGCATTCCTGGAAAATCCTTTGGCTGTTAGTTTTTTGTATTTTGTAATTTACTTTTTTTATAACTATTTTAAATACCAAAGAAATTTTGAAGTAGAATTATATCGCTTTAGGAACTAGATCTCATTTGTGACTGTTGCCATTATATTACAGGAAACCTATCAGAAAGACAGGCCCTTGGGCTACTGTGTCTTGGAAGTCTCTGATTTATAGAAGCTTCAAAGGAGTTTTTTGGTTTTCTTGAACCCAAGCAGAGTTTATGGTTATGTCTTCCTGTGTTAAACCAGGAGGGAAACTGGTTTCACATCCTCAGGCTTATTTTTCAACTTTTATGGAAAGACTTTGTATTAGTTATGACCAAATGGAGTCACAGTGGACCACTCATGTTCTGAATCCTTTCAAACAGGTTTTAGGATTCAAGGATTCTACCTGGAAAAATATCTTTGGTATATGACAATGATAGCAATTAGGATAGTGACGGTATCCAAATCAATTGAGGTGACTGACTATTCTCTCCTTCCCTCTTCTTCCCCAGTATAGCAAGGCTTAAAATAGTTTTATTTTATTTTATTTTTTTTTTAAAATATATTTTATTGATTCCTTACAGAGAGGAAGGGAGAGGGATAGAGAGTCAGAAACATCGATTAGAGAGAAACATCGATCAGCTGCCTCCTGCACATCTCCCACTGGGGATGTGCCCGCAACCCAGGTACATGCCCTTGACCGGAATCGAACCCGGGGCCCTTCAGTCCGCAGGCCGACGCTCTATCCACTGAGCCAAACCGGTTTCGGCAAAATAGTTTTATTTTTAATAAATATTTAGTGGTTCTCTTTATACTTTCATTCCTCATACAAAGCTTTAGTTTAATTTTGTGGAAGAGCTACAGTGAATTTCATGGTACTTGCCTGAATTCTCTGGTACCAAGTTACAAAGGTAGTCCCCCTATATCCAGATGGCTATATTCCAAGATCCCCAGTGGATGCCTGAAACCAAAAATAGTACCAAACCCTGTATGTACAGTTGACCCTTGAACAACATGGGGGTTAGGGGTACTGAACATCTATGCAGCTGAAAATCCACATATAACTTTGACTCCCCAATAACTTAACTAATAGCCTACTGTTGACCGGAAGCCTTAGTGATAACATAAAAAGTCTAATAACACATATTTTGTATGCTATATGTATTATATACTGTATTCTTACAATAAAGTAATCTCGAGAAAAGATGTTAATAAGAAAATCCTAAGAGAAAATACAAATAGAGTCTGAAAAAAATCTGTGTTTGAAACAGCGCCATCCAAATCTGTATTGTTCATGAATCAACTATACTATGTTTTTTCCTATACATACATACCTGTGGTGATTGAATTTATAAAATTGGTGCAGTAAGAGATGAACAACAAAAATAAAATAGAACAATTATAGCAATATACTGTAGTAATATAGTCTCTCTCAAAATATCTTATTGTACTATACTAACCCTTTTGATGATGTGATGATTTAATGCCTGTATGATCTGAGGAAGTGAGTTGAATGATGTAAGCATTGCAACAGTGTTAGGCTACTATAAGGTATAAGAGTTACTTGAACACAAGTACTGCGATACCAAGACAGTGTCTCTGATAACTCAGATGGCTACTAAATGACTAACAGGGGGATAGTGTATAGAGCATGGATAGACTGGACAAAGGGATGATTCATATCCTGGTGGGACAGAGCAGAATGGTGTGAAATTTTTATTATACTACTCGGAAGGGTGCGCAATGTAGACTTACGAATTGTTTATTTCTGGAATTTTCTCTTTCATATTTTGGACTATGATTGACTGTGGGTAACTTGAAACCATAGAAAATAAAACCGTGGATAAAGAGGGGCTACTGTATATTGAAAACTCTTTGAAATACATAAAATAATAGCTAGGGCTTAGATATCTGTTCCCTAGAGAACATTTTTGTTTGCAGAAGAATGTGGCATAATTGTGAAGGAAGCAAAAAAAGGAGCATTGAATGATTACCTGGTGTGTGTTGAGCACTCAGCCAGGTATTGGGACTAGAGATGAAAAACTATTCCTGTTTTCAAGGCCACTTGGTGAGTCTGTCATGTTTTAGTGGTATGGTGCTACATAAAGTAACACACCTTGTCTTCGTTCTTCTATGCACACATCCATTTTTTTTTCATTTAAAGAATTTGTCACTGAAAAGGCATATTGGAATATAGTGTGGGCACCCTTTTCTTCCCTTGTCTCTACATTGTAGGAATGGTCTTCCTAGGACTTAGGAGTGCAGGCGTAGCTGGTACAGTAATAACCATGAAATGCAAAAGGAGAGTGCAGTCACTTTTTCCTTGCCAATATATTCTTTAGTTCACTCTGTGGAGGCGTTGATACCCCCATGAAAAATTGTTACTTATATAAAACTCCCAAAGGCAGTAAAATGATTATTTAATATCCATCCCTGTTCTCACTTCTGAACTAATTTATTTGCATAAAATGCAGAGAAAAATATTTATTTTTGCTCATAGTACCTGTATTAGTTGTTTCTATAGTTTTTAATAGTGATTCTTTACATCATCCTAAATATATTCCTTACGTCACTTGCCATTATTGGGACTTTTAGAATCTTTGATAGTATATATGACATAAATAGCTCCTATTTTGAGGATTTTAAAAAAATTGATAAATCTTTTTTCTTTATAGTCATGATGGAGGACTTAAAATTTTTAGCAAGGAAACTACTAATTTTTCAATAGACTCCCATTGTGCTTTTATCTGCTAGTTATTTCAGAAGAGAACATACCAAGACATAAGATAGTATTTGAAAATTTCAAGAAAACTGGAAAGTAGAATTTTAAGATAACTTCGGGAAATGAATTGAAACAACTACAAAGTTATGGACACATATTTGAACTTTCTAAATAAGTAAAGAGAGTCTTTAATTTTTCTGCTCCTTTATTAAAATTCTATGGAGAGTATTCATTGATCTAATATAGTATTTTCTCAGTAAATTTATATATATACTAGAGGCCCAGTGCACGAAATTGTGTGCGGGTAAGGTCCCTAGGCCTGCCCTGCCATCAGGGCCATAGGCGGTTTGCAGGCTGGCCATGCCCCTGATCAGGGTGGGGATTCCCGCTGAGGGGCAGGAAGTCATTCTGGTCTCTGGTCATTCTGGTCATTCTGCCGTTTTGGTCTCTGGGCTTTTATTATATAGGATACATATTACTGATTTTAGAGTGAGGAAGGGAGAGAGAGAGAGAATCATTGAGTGTAAGTGAGAGAAACATGGATTGAACCTGCAACCTGGTTATGTGCCCTGACTGGGAGCCAAATCCACCATCTTTTGGTAAACGGGATGACACTTCAACTAAGCCACACCAGCCAGGGATCTCAAAATTTTTAATATGCTTTGGATTATCTTGTGTACCATGTGACCAAGATACTGTATTTTTGGGATCTCTATTCTTTTTATTCAAAGATTCTTTATGTAAAAAGATCAGGCTTCAGGTTAAAAGAAGGTTTAACTACTGTGGTAACATTGACCTTTAGTTCTTACCTTTTTAGATTGAGACTTTTTATCCTGGGCTTTATGGAACACTAGAGTGTCTTTGGTCTGTGAACTCCCCTAAATGGTATGCAAAATTTTGTTTGTGTGTGCACTTTTATGTGAAGAGAATCTTTGCTTTTTGGGATCTTAGAGGGGTTTGTGACTCCTACTCTCCTGTCCTCTCCCCCATCTCTTCTCACTCACATGCAAAAACAATAAGGATCATTGACTTAGGTTATCTCAGAACATTGGTTTTGTGTGACCATAGTGTTTTGCCTGGAGCCTGACTTCTTTTTTCCCCTTTAGCAGGACCTGCAGTCTCAGTCTGTATCAGTTGGCCTGGGCTTGGGGAAATACTTCTGCAACCCTCCTGGCAGCATCCAGACAAGGATCCTCCCCAGAATTCTCCCTTGCCTTGTTATACTTAGGAAGCTGTTCCACACTCTTGCCCATGCAGCCTGATGTGGAAAGGTTGAAGCGGGAGGCATGAGGGCAATTGCAAGACAGTCTTAGAGGGTCCTGGGCCTCAGTTTCAGCCATCTGCCTCTGCAGATGGGACTGGAGGGGTGGCCATGGCAGAAGCTCCTGACATTTTCTTGCTTTGAGTACTATTTTTTATTCATTCTGTTACTCTTTATTCAATATGTTGGAAGGAAAAGAGTTTTCTTTCATACACTGTAAGAGGAGCAATTAAAAAGAATCCCTCCATTTTTGTATTCTCCAGACTTTGTATGAGATACTTTGCAACTTCTTTTTTTAAGTAAATCTTTATTGTTATTGTTGTAAGTATTGCATTTGTCTCTTTTCCTTCCATTACCCCTCCCACCCCCATCCCCCCAGCAACTTTTATTTTAATGTGCATTTTAAGTGGAATTTATCTTAATATAAAGTCTAGTTGCGTGTAAAACCTTATTTTACATGCATATCTGTCAAGTTCTATTGAACTAGCTGTTACTGTAGGAAAAAGGATCACATATTAAAAGTTCTCTGAACCTTATTTTATAATTTACTTAATTAAAAGTCAAGCAAATTGGCAAAGCAAAATTCTAGAGCGACAAGAAAATCCTAAGATTAGTGTCTCTAGGAAGTGGTTGAACTTGAAGTTACCCTGAAGATTTTCATAAAAGTCCATTTGTGGGGCTAGACCAGAAGTTGAAAAATCTGTTTGACTTGATAGTAAATTGGGGAAATCACCTAAGCGTCAGGCAGTTCCTTCCTGAAGTGTACCTGGTAAAGAAGTGTACCTGGACTCTTCATTTTGGCTTCAGGGAAACCGTCAGTACGCTAAGAAATCTTTTGCAAGACTATTCTGATAAACTAGATTCAGATTTTATTGACTGAAAGCAATTTTACATAATTTAACAGGGATTTTATTAAAGTTCATTGTGTATTTTGGCATAACACCTCTTGCAGTGTTAGCAGCCTAAATTCAACCATGGGTTAGCATGAAAAAGTCAAGCCATCATGCATGTTTTACCATGTGATAGACTTGGATCACATTATAACTGATGATGCATGCCATCAGATTGCTTCTATAAGCGAACCTTGAATAGTGTCATTTTAAGGGACTGAAGGGTATTCTGCATAATGGAATTAACAGTTGTGCCTTGAGTTGTAAAAATCCACTGAGGAAATGATAGAGGGTATGAAAGATACCATTAATGACCAGCTCCAGAAAGATTATTGTAAAAATGTAAAATAAGCTCTCTTAGGTCTGGGCTACTCAAAGTTAGTCCGCAGATCTGTGCAGGTCTATGGACTGTTTGTGACCTATGACGGGTAAGTCCAGAACTTGAAAGAAAGCATTTAGATCAGCAGTTCTCAACCTGTGGGTCGCGACCATCGGAAAACACATATAGCATATCAGATATTTACATTACAATTCATAACAGTAGCAAAATTACAGTTATAAGTAGCAACGAAAATAATCTTATGTTTGGGGATTACCACAACATGAGGAACTGTGTTAAAGGGTTGCAGCATTAGGAAGGTTGAGAACCACTGATTTAGATGCTTTTGTAGCAGTTTTTAGAAAAAGAATTTTTCTGTTGAATCTAATAATAAAGAATGTAAGTTTATAGTGTAGTCCTTGTTTAAAAAATATTTTTTTCTGGTAATTCATTTTTCTAGTATTTTAAAGTATTGGTCCACAATGAATTGGGAAAAAGCAAAAACTAGTCCTTCATTAGAGTACACTACTCAAGATGATAGGCAACATTAGTATTAACTTGGAGCTTGTTAGACATGGAAATTTTTGGCCCCAATCCCAGACTGACTGAAATAAACTACCTTGACTGGGGACCCAGTAATTTGTGTTATAACAAGCTGTCCTGGTGATTTTTGTGCACATTAAAATTTGCGAAAGTGTTCTAGATCAGCACTGTCCAGCAGAATTTCATGATGTGATGGAACATGTCTTATGTCTGTGTGGGGCCTGTTAGTTACATGTAGTTTCTGAGCCCTCAAAAGGTGGGTAGTATGAGTGACGGACAGAATTTTAAATTTTATTTACTATTAGTTAATTTAATTTAAATAGCCACATATGGCTAGTGGCATTGGCATTTGACAGCAAAACTCTCTAGACCCTTTCGCTGCCTCACAACCTTTTCTAGGGATGGGGGAAGTAGAATTTTTTTCTTCATTTAGAAAGGAAAATACATTATAGGACAAGACTACTCTTTAGCCTAAAATGAGACTAAGCAAATCATTTAATAAAATTTGGCACTGTATACCCGTTTATATTTACCTATTTATTTTTATCTGAAAGTTGATTTGATGTTAAGAAAATAGTAGGATCAAAAAATAAATTTAGATCTGTGCCTTGTAAGGTTTTGCAAATAGCAAAGCTGTTCCAGTGACCCTTCATGGCTGTGACTAACGTGCATGATGTCTTTCAACATGATTTCTGAAGCTTTTTTTCTTTCGTATAAAGATTTAAGACAGGCAGCTGTTAAAGGCAATACTGTATTTTTCAGTTCGCAATATAAAACACTGGTTATTGAGGGTTCTCATGTCTTTGGACTAGTTAATGGAGATTTTTCTATGTAAAGTATTTCTGGTTTTTCAACTTACTTAGGGGATGGTTTTTCAGTTTATAAAAGTAGTCTTTGTTTTTAATAATATTCTTGAAGGCTCCCTAGAAAGATTGTCCCCAAATATTTAAAAATTGATTCATTAAAAGAAAGGTTTTTGGTTTTTTTTTTACTCATTCAGGGTTGTTTATGCTTCCCTGCCTCCAGCCCCATCTTCCTGTAATTCAGTTTTTAAACTCTTAAAAATCAAGGGTAACAATGATTCCAACATATTGTTCAATATCCATTTCTTTTTTTTTTTAAATATATTTTTTATTGATTAAGATATTACATATGTGTCCTTGTCCCCACGTTACCCTCTACCCCCCCCACCCCCCCACCCCCCCCCGCTCATGCCCTCTCCCCCCCCCCGTTGTCCATGTCCATTGATTAGGCCTATATGCTTGCATATAAGTCCTTTGGTTGATCTTTCCCCCTTACCCCCACCCTCCCCTACCTTCCCTCCAAGTCCCGACAGTCCAATCAATGCCTCTCCGTCTCTGGATCAGTCCTTGTTCATCAGCTTATGTTGTTCATTATATTCCACAAATGAGTGAGATCATGTGGTATTTATCCGCTCTCCAGTTCCATCCATGCTGTGGCAAATGGTAAGAGTTCCTTTTTCTTCTTCCTCTTCTTAAAGAATACCTTTCAGCATTTCATATAATGCTGGTTTGGTGGTGATGAACTCCTTTAGCTTTTTCTTATCCGTGAAGCTCTTTATCTGACCTTCTATTCTGAATGATAGCTTTGCTGGATAAAGTAATCTTGGTTGCAGGTTCTTGCTATTCATCACTTTGAATATTTCTTGCCACTCTCTTCTGGCCTGCATGGTTTCTGTTGAGAAATCAGCTGACAGTCGTATGGGTACTCCCTTGTAGGTAACTGACTGTCTTTCTCTTGCTGCTTTTAAGATTCTCTCTTTATCTTTTGCTCTTGGCATTTTAATTATGATGTGTCTTGGTGTGGTCCTCTTTGGATTCCTTTTGTTTGGGGTTCTCTGCGCTTCCTGGACTTGTAAGTCCATTTCTTTCACCAGGTAGGGGAAGTTTTCTGTCATTATTTCTTCAAAAAGGTTTTCAATATCTTGCCCTCTCTCTCCTTCTGGTACCCCTATAATTCTGATGTTGGTACGCTTGAAGTTGTCCCAGAGGTTCCTTACACTATCTTCATATTTTTGGAATCTCTTTTCTTTTTTCTTTTTTGGTTGGGTATTTTTTGTTTCTTTGTATTTCAAATCTTTGACTTGATTCTTGGGATCCTCTTGTCTGCTGCTGGATCTCTGTAAATTATTCTTTATTTCAGTCAGTGTATGCTTAATTTCTAGTTGGTCCTTTTTCATGTCCTCCATGGTCTCACTATACTTATTGAGGGATTCATTAAATTTATCGGCGGTTTCCATAAAATTCTTGAAAAACCTTATAAACGTGGCCTTGAACTCTATATCCAATCGTTTGCTTTCCTCCATTTCTGCCATTTGTGACCTGTTTCTTTGTCTCCGCATTTTGGCATCTTCCCTGTGTTGATAGAGTGGCCCTGCGCGCCAGGTGTCCTGTAGGGCCCAGTAGCTCAGCCTCCCCAGTTACCTGGGGTAGACACTCTTGGTGCACTCTTGGTGCCTTGGTTGTTGTAGAATCACTGGGAGGAATTGACCTCCAGGCCAATTGGCTGTGAGAATCAGCTGTGTCTAAAGTGGGAGAACTTCTGTGCTGAAGACACCCTTCTGGGGCAAGACTTGCTTCAGTGGGGCTTTGGTGCTCACTGAGTCTGCTCCCTGAGTGTGTCCCTTATGGATCTGAGGAGTTGCAGTCTGGTACCCTCTGACCACTGGGTACAGTGGCTCCTGGATCTAAGGAGGTGCTAATTCAGCCTCTGCCTGAGGCCACACAGCAGGAGCCACGAAGAGGCTCAGCTGTGAAGCAATGCAAGCCGCTGCGGGGCCTTGGGCCTTCTCTTGGAAGTTCCGGGTCTGCCTGGCTGGGCTGCAGTTAGGTACATTCACATGCAAAAGCCTCTGCCGCAGCCTGGGTGGGGCAGGGTCTCAGGGAATCAAAGGGCGGATCAGGGAGCTATGGCTGATTCTCCGCCCGGAGTTGCGCGTCTCAGTGACCCGCTAATTGCTGCAAGCACCTCTGAGGGAAAGCCGCCTTCAAGTTCGCCCGCTGCCGGACAGACCAGCTTCTCCCCGTATGAGACCTGGGTCCCCAGAGACTTCCCGGAACCGGAGTTCAGAGCAGTCGGGAGTTTGTGATTCAAAAAGACAGCCGCGTCCTCAGGTGCCACCCCCTTTCCTCTCGCGCGCGAGCCGCCGTACCTCTGCACTTCACCTCCGCACCTCTGGCTCTCAGCGTGCTTTTCTTTCCTTCTAGTTGTAGAATTTACACTCAGCCAGCCTTTCTGTTGATCTGGATGATGTTTGCTCAGTCCTTTGCGGTAATTTTCAATTGTTGTGGGAGGCGACAATTTCCCGGTGTTTACCTATGCCGCCATCTTAGTTTCTCCCTCAATATCCATTTCAAAATTAGAAATTATTTTGTGATTGACAAGTAGAATGAAACATGGCCATAGAAATAAATGAAGTGCTGGCCAGCATAACTCGCTGTTTAGCATGTTGGCCTGTGCACCAGAGGGTCACCCGTTTGATTCCCCCTCAAGGGCATGTACCTACCTGGGTTGTAGGTTTGATCCCCATCCACAGTGGGGGCGTGTGTGGGTGGCAGCCAATTGATGTGTCTCACATTGATGTCTCTCTCTTTTTTTCTCTCTCTCTCTCTCCCCCCCGTCCCCCAACCCGCCCTGTTCCACTCTCTCTAAAAATTAGTGGAAAAATGTCCTCACTCCTCGGGAGAGGATTAAAAAGGAAAAAAGAATGGAAAATGAAGATCCACATGTGGAATCTTAGCTTTTTAAGATTCTGTTCAGGCATAATAAGATGAATCTTTCTAATCATACCATAATTTTATTAAATATATTTGCCAGGCTTTAGGTTTTCAAGCAGGAGATTGTTAGTCACTTAGGCAGTGACTCTTGAAGCATGAGAGGCAGTAAGGGATCCCAATGTGCTCTATATACTCATAGAATGTTGGGATCGGAAGGTTTCTTAAAGATCATGGGTAGGGCTGCAGGAATAGCAAAATTATTAATGCAGCAGTGTCTGTTGCTTTGTTGTAATGATAGTCTTATATGCTCAGACATGGTTGTCTGGGCAGAGGCTTCTGTTTAACCGAAAATGACACAATTATCACTGATTGGGGCCTTATTGTTTTGTAACATGCTTTGGGCTCTTTTGTTTGACTTTCTCCCAAGGGTTTCTAGGCATATATTTGGATTATTGTGTTGGGGTCTTACGGGCTTGGAAAACCCGATCTGTTGGGTTTGAAATCTGATAGTTGACAGATCCTAAGCTTAGAAGGTTTGGAAGTTTCTTGCTTCAAGTTTGTACCTATCACTGTCACTGGTTCCCATAGCTGTGGCTGGAATGTGGTATGAGATGTTACTAGAAGATGGATTTCATAAGCCATTCCCCAGTATCAGTCTCCTTATTTATACACGATAGACTCTATTCACTCTTCTGTGCTCTGACTGCAACATTTCATGCTAGCAGGACTCTCCTTGTATACTCTGACTTTCTTCCATGTTCACTCTTGAAAAAAAGTTTTGTTGCCGCCATTATAGGTGTGGTCGTGGCAGTTATTTCTGGTTCAAGATTTAAGCGTTATCAGGTTTCACACAATTCAGCATATTAACTAGGTTCTTCTAAGTCAAAACCTCTTTCTAGCTTCTCAGAATTGCAGAAGAGTAGAGTGGGAAGGGACTTCAGAGGCCATCTAGTCCAATTATGAATGATGCACAGAGTCCTAGTCATGTAAATATTTTTTGATGCCATGAGTTGCTTTATGGCCAAGTCAGGATTAGAATTCGACTCTTTCCCTAACTGATGGTTAGGGTCCTGAAAACTCATATAGAAGAATTTCCCTTAAGAACTTTTGGGGAAAATATGGGGGAGGTGTGTTCTGAGATTAGAAATAAATATGTGAAAATCTACATAATCCTTTTTTATGTTCTTAAAAATAAAATAAAGATAATTATTAATGAAATTTTTCATGTCTTAAATGAGTAAGAATGAGTGGTACTATTTTGGTAACTCTTGTTTACTAGAAACATTTTGGCATGTCCTTCCCTTTTGGTAGCTCTGTTTACTATGTTTTGCTTACTAGAAACTTTTGGCATGTCTCTCTATGATATCATGGTGAAATTCACCTTTGCTTTATTACAAATAACATGCATGATAGATTTTTTCACATCTGCACAGCTTTATGACTTAGGGTTATTAGAATAGTTTTTTCCCAGACCCCCTCAATAATCATGATAATAATAATAGCAGCTATGCCAGGTATGGTCGTCGGCGCTTTCATGATGTGGTCGTCATTAGGACCATTCACCAATATTCTCTTTCTTCGAGGTACATTGTCAGACTGCATTTGTCCATCACCTTGAAGTTGAGCATGGCTGTGTGACTGCTTTGGACATCATTTCCACTCAAATTTCAATATCCAAAGCAGAGTGGAAATGATGTGAGACACTTGGAGGCAGATACCTTTTTTTTTCTGAAAGAAATCTGCAATGGTTATGTAATGTAAGCAAGTAAGCCAGTGCTTTAAACCACCAAGGCAGTGGTTCTCAACCTTCTGGCCCTTTAAATACAGTTCCTCATGTTGTGACCCAACCGTAAAATTATTTTCGTTGCTACTTCATAACTGTAATGTTGCTACTGTTATGAATCGTAATGTAAATATCTGATATGCAGGATGGTCTTAGGCGACCCCTGTGAAAGGGTCGTTCGACCGCCAAAGGGGTCGCGACCCACAGGTTGAGAACCGCTGCACTAAGGTTTTTGTTTGTTTGTTTTTGTTAATCCTCATCCCAAGTATTTCTTTCCATTGAGTTTTAGAGAGAGTGAAGGGAGGGAGGGGGGAGAGAGAGAGAGAGAAGGAGGGAGAGACAGAGAGAGAAACATCGATGTGAGAGAGAGACATCAATTGGTTACCACTCTGTGTGCACCCTGACCAGGGCCAGGGATCGAAACTGCAGCCCAGTACATGCTCTTGATCAGAAATCAAACCTGCAAGCCTTCAGTGCGTGGTGCTAAGGCTCTAACTGCTGAGCACATCAGCCAGGGTGCCACTGAGTTTTTAAAATGGAGTTTTAACTGCACATAGCCAAGCCATCCTGATGAATGTATATGATTATTGGTTATGCTCATGGCTAAGTGCTGATACTAAGCCCATTCAACAGTTGAGTAAATAAGACAGGAATTAAGTTGTCCGTAATTGCAGAACTAGTAACCCAGGCAGTTTGAGCCCTACATTTTTAAGCACTAGAGTTTGCTGTCATTCTCTATGCTGTGCTATCTCAATACCCACTATTATATGCAGACTATGGACTCTGCCCATGATAACTTCATGCCAAAGCTTACACTTACCTCTGCTTCATCCCTTCCTTCAGATGCCCTTAAAGTTTTAGTCTCAAGGGTGATTGTCTCTTATTAGCACTTGTTTTTCCCAATCTTATACTGCAAAGATCTCCATTCCTTTTATATTACCTGTTACTACTTTTACTGTCCTCTGGAATTCCATCTTTCATGTGATGAGGGTACTTTTTTGCCTTAAATATCTTCACATCTCTGATATTCTAAGTAAATTTCTCAGAAGGCCGCCTTTAGCTTTATGAATAGGAGGCTACCCAACAATCATGAAGGCATTACAACTAGTGGTTAAATGCATGAATTCTGCGACCAGACCTGGGTTTGAATCTTTGCTCTGCCACTTAATTGGCTGTGTGAATGTCTCTATGTCTAAGTTTGCTCTTCTGCAAAATGGAGATAAATAATAATACCTATCTCATATGGTTGTTTTGAGGATTAAATGAGTTCACTTATATAAAGCCTTGGAATATACCTGACACATTATAATATGGTATAGGTGTTGCATATTTTATTTTATTTATTTTTTTAAGTGTTGGATATTTTAAAGAATCAGGTACTATAGAACCATGATGAACGGTGATAGGTCATTATTGATCTTAATCTTTCTGATGTTAATATGACAATATTAAAGGTTTAAAATCACCTTTAATTTAATTTTTCCTTTTATTCAACAGGGATTACTGAAAAACTCTACAAGACACTATGCTCTGGAAGCCTGGAAGCTGAAGGGGGGCTGGGGGGGAATGACCTAGAGCTTGCCCTCAAAGAATTTACATTATAAAGGGGGAGATAAGATATACTTGTACACAAATAATTTTGCTATTAAATGTAGTCTGTAAAAGTGTTATAAGACAAGAATGATAAAGGGAGTTCAGAAAAAGGAGAGTTGGGGAGTCAGAAAGCCTTAGAGTCAGATAGGACATTTGTTAGCGTTTGGGAGGATAGACAGGATTTCGATGTGTGGAGACTGAGGTTGGCTTCCTAGGTGAAAGGGAGCATTAGAGCAGAAGCCTATAATAAATATGTTCATTTACCCTTTCAGCAAATATATATTGGTGCTAGGCACTGATATTAAACCCTGGGCCAGACAACAAACAAAAGGAAGTTCCTGCTCTCATGGAGCTTATGTTCTAGTGCAGCGGTTCTCAATCATGGGTTGCGACCCCTTTGGGGGTCGAACGACCCTTTCACAGGGGTCGCCTAAGACCATCGGAAAACACATATATAATTACATATTGTTTTTGTGATTAATCACTATGCTTTAATTATGTTCAATTTGTAACAATGAAAATACATCCTGCATATCAGATATTTACATTACGATTCATAACAGTAGCAAAATTACAGTTATGAAGTAGCAACGAAAATAATTTTATGGTTGGGGGTCACCACAACATGAGGAACTGTATTAAAGGGTTGCGGCATTAGGAAGGTTGAGAACCACTGTTCTAGTGAGTATTTGAATATGCAAAACCATAATGTATCAAGTGGTGATAAGACTTAGAAGAAAAATAAAGCAGGATAATGAGACAGAGTAGATTTATATAACTAAGAAAAGCATGCTTAATTTCTAAAAAATTTTTAGGGTATCTTTTGAGGAAACCCAAGGCACAGCTAAATGGCTTTATCCCAAGCTCATAGTTTTCTGCCCCTTGCTCTTGGCCTAGCTAGGTATTTTCCTTTTTTTGAGACTTGAGAACAAGTCCCAGTGTCATCATGGGGCCTTCCCCCTGTATATCTATCTGACAGAAGCACTCTCTTTCCTCTACATTTCTGAGTCAGATTTTGTCTCTATAACTAATTTGCATTTCTTATTGAACTGCCTTTTTCTTTTCTCATGTTACTTGTTTATTCCACAGTATGTGATAGCTATTTATTTAGTAAATAATTATTGAACTTTCATTTTGTTTCAGCATTACTGGGCATTGAGAACTTGAAGATAAATGCACTTGATCTTTGTTCTTGAGGAATGCACAGTTTATTAGTAGAGATAGAAATGTAAACTGCTACTACAATGTCAAATTCCAGCTATGTAGAAAGTTTTGTTTGAAAATAAGAGGGAGCAACCATTTACCCAGGGGAGTTGGTTAAGGCTTTGGAAAGAAAGAAACTTTAAATTGCTTTTTGAAAGTTGATTTGGAGTTTCATAATCAGAGACTGGGAGTAGTGTTTGAGTTTAGAGAGTCTCATGCATAGGAAGTATTCTCCGAACAGATGGAGGCAAATGGTAAGTTCATTGTGGCTGGAGTATAATGGAGAGCTGTGGAATTGTGGTGGGCGATGGGGCTGGAGAAGTAGGTGGGAGACATTGCAAGGTTTTGAAGGTCATGGTAAGGAGTTTAGAGTTGTTTTGCCATCGAGGAGTCATTAGAGGTTTTAATGCAAAAGAGTAGATTATATTCTATACTCGGCCAGCTGAGGTTGGTTTATAAAAGTGATGCTCAAACTCTGCTGCATATTAGAAGTGAGAGCTTTAGCCCTACCTGGTTTGGCTCAGTGGATAGAATGTAGGCCTGTGAACCAAAGGTCCTAGGTTCGATTCCAGTTCAAGGGCACATACCTCAGTTGCAGGCTTCTCCCTGGCCTGGGCCCTGTTCAGAGTGTGTATAGGAAGCAATCAATCGATGTGATATTTCTCTCTATTTCCCTCTCTCTTCCACTCTCTCTAAAAATCAATGGAGCCCGGCTGGCATGGCTCTGTGGTTGAGCATTGACCTATGAACCAGGAGGTCCTGGGTTCAATTTCTGGTCAGGGCACATGCTCGGGTTGCAGGCTCAGTCCCCAGTAAGGCGTACAGGAGGCAGCCGATCAATGATTCTCTCTTATCATTGATGTCCCTCCCTCCTTCCCTCCCTGAAATCAATCCTATCTAATAAAGAGGGAATATGCTAATTGACCCTCATGTTGTCACAAAGATGACAGTGCCCACAGCCAATAAGGAGGGAATATACTAATTGATTGCCACGCCCTCAAAGATGGTGGTGCCCACAGCCACAAGATGGCAGCGCCCAGTCCCCTCAGCCCTGCCGGGGTGGCAGACGCATGGCAAGACTGGGCCCACCCCCAGGCAGGCCTGGTCACTCTGCGTGCCTGCCTCCAGAGTCCCCCAGTCTCCTCAGCCCTCCAGCCGCCCAGGGCTGGCCCAAGGTGCAGGCAAGCCTCGGATGGCGGCTGCCCAGGGATGCCCGAGGCTCAGGTAATTAGGGGCGGTTGAGGCTTGTGCTGCTGGCAGTGGCAGCAGCAGAGATGTGATGGGGGCATTGCCTTCCCCTGATTGCTGGGTTGCCTCCCGCTCCTAAGGGCTCCCAGACTGTGAAAGGGGGCAGGCCAGGCTGAGGGACCACCCGTCCAGTGCATGAATTTTCATGCACCGGGCCGCTAGTAAATAATGCTTTTAAAAAATCAATTGAAAAATGTCCTCGGATGAGTATTAAAAAAAAAAAAAAAAAAGGAGAACTTTAAAAAATACCAGTGCCCAGGCTCCACACAATAAAATCAGATTTTCTGGAGGAGAGACCCAGATATTGGATTTTTTATGAACTACCTCAGCTGATTCCATTGTGCACCCAAGTTTGAGGACTGGTGGTCCGTGAGGTCTGAAAGGTTGGCAACTGCTGGTTTAAGGAAACCTAGAGGTCTGATGGCAGGGTAATGAATTCCGAGGTTACTGCAGTGGCCTGGCTAGGATTTAAATCTTTGAATTGAGGCATTGGGAGTGGAGACAAGGGAAGATGGAGCCATTATTATTATTATTTTAAAAATATATTTTTATTTAAGCCCACAAATAAAACTGCTCTGGTGGCAATCAAAGGGCTTGCCTTCCAGGAAGGTGAAATGGGCATTTTCATTCTATGATTTGTGGTGCCATCATCCCTTCTCCCTTCTAAAATAAGAACGTGATTGTGGGGTTGGAGTGGAGGGAAGGAAGATTGATTTAATGTTAGATAGTAGAGCCTGAAATTCTTGAAATCCTCATTACTTAATTGGATTTATCCATAAGAATATTTGAGAGAATGACTATAGAGATCTGTGTGTTTGATCAATTTACTGTCATTAATCTGTTAAAAGGGGATAGAGTACTAAGGAAATGAAATGGGAAACTAACAGGGGGAATCAGCAGTGTAAAAATGGAAGCGAGTGGTGGAAAGGCCCAGAGAGTACATTTGGCCCCAGTACCTGTCAGGGCAGGAATATGATAGGACCAGATAAAACCCAGACATCCCCATCCCATCCTAGAGCAGCAGAATAATTAGAGCAAACATTTATCAAGTGTTTGCTATATGCTAGGTACTAAGTGTACATTTATTCTCTCATTTAACCCTTTAAAACTGTGGGAAGTTGTAGGTTGTGTTATTACCCCCCATACCCCACCCCCGTTTTGCTAATGAACAAATTGAGTCACAGAGAGGTAACAAAACTGTTTAGGGTCACATCGTTACTTGTTCTTCCATATAATATAAGTGCAGGAACTTGGAGAACCTGCCTTGAAGTGAATGAACCCACTGCTTCTGGGACTATGTCTGCTGTACCATACCTCTATCTTCTGGAGCATAGCCTATCTGGCAGGTCCCATGATCTTCATTTCAGTCATTTAGTCTCTAGGTTGCTTCTCTGAAGTTCACTCTTAGAGGCTGGTGACTACAATACTAAAAATAACATTGTCCTGGAGAATATTTATAGTTTTTTTTTTCACTCACTCTGCTTAAGTACAGACTACGCCTTATCTGGGAAATACTACTTATTTTAGGACTCTGTAGTTAGACATTTAAATGGTAGGGTTTGGTCGGTGGTAGTTCAACAGATACTTGCATGCCTCCAAAGTACTCTGCCATGCACTTGGTGCTGGGGTGAGAGATGTCATTACAGTCTAGAAGTGTAAAAATGCCCAAATAAACATGATCAATATTTAAATTTCAGTGTAATAAAGTATACAGAACAATAAAAGGAACAGAGGAAGGTGCAAGGTTAAGAAGAACTTCCCAGAAGAGTTAATATCTGAATTAGGTTTTGAAGGATGAATGGGAGTTTGCCAGGTAGGATGCAGAATAACCTACACTAATAAAAGAGAAAGATGCAAATTGATCATACCTTTGTGATGCCCACCAGCCAATCAGGAGTGAGTATGCAAATTAACCCAACAAAGATGGCGGGTTAATTTGCATGTGCAGGCGCTGAGCGGCCGGGGGTGGTGCGGAATACCCCAGCCACTCCGGGCCTCTGGGCAGCGTGGGAAGGTGGAAAGGCAGCTCCGGGCCAGAGCGAAGGCGGTGCCGGCAGCCAGGGGAAGTAAGGCCCATTCTTGCACGAATCTTCGTGCATCGGGCCTCTAGTTAAGTTATAATTGCTAGAGAGTTGAACAGAGGATTCCTTCTGATATTATTGCCAATGTGTCTAGATTCTTAATGTGGTAGAACAAGTTGTGAAATTTCCTTTTTTCCGCTAGTGTCTTAAAATGTCATTGGGATTCTGTGTCTCAGCAGTAGGGCTGGTCATGTAGGGATTTTGCTTTCGGCCAGTTTTAGGAGGGAAAAATTGCTACCCATTTAGCACTTGCAGGCTTGCTGCAACTTGGGGCAGACGTGAGTTTCCTGCTTATGTGGGATAATGTTTCCTAGCCTAGCTCCAGTTTAAGACTTCGATTGCAATGCTTGCTGAGACTTTTCTTCTCATATATGAAAAGAGTAGATTGATCATTGTTTTCAAAAGGTATTTAGGGCTCTGGCTAGTGTGGCTCAGTTGATTGAGTGTTGTACCATGCACCGAGTGGTTGCTGGTTCCATTCCCAGTCAGGGCACATGCCCAGGTTGCAGGCTCAGTCCGCAGGAGGGGGCATGTAGGAGGCAGCCAATCAATATTTCTCTCTCTCTCCCTTCCTCTCTAAAAAAAAAAATCAATGAGTCCTGACTGGTTTGGCTCAGTGGATAGAGTGTCGGCCTGCGGACTCAAGGGTCCCAGGTTCGAGTCTGGTCAAGGGCATGTACCTTGGTTGCGGGCACATCCCCAGTGGGGAGTGTGCAGAAGGCAGCTGATCGATGTTTCTCTCTCATCGATGTTTCTAGCTCTCTATCCCTCTCCCTTCCTCTCTGTGAAAAATCAATAAAAATATTAAAAAATCAGTGAAAACATTTTTTTTTAAAGGTATTTAGGCATTCAGCCACAAACGTTAATTGAGCACTGACTCTTTTGGATAGGAGGGTAGGTTAGGACCGTAACATAGAAATTGGGTTTTTTAAGTATAACATACATTCAGTAAAGTAAAATGTTTTTTTTAATATCTGTATATACCTTTGTAACCACCACCTTCAGATTAAGATAGAGAACAGTTCCAGTACCCTGGAAGGTTCTCTCATAACCCTTCTCTGAAAATACCCATATTCCATTTCCCCCTTTCTCCACCCCCCCACCTCCAAACACTGTTCTGACTTCTGTCACCAAAGATTGGTTTTGCCTATTCTTGAACTCTATTTAAATGGAATCATACAGAATATATGTTTTGTATCTGGCTTCTTTTACTCAACTTTTTGATTATGAGATTCATCCAGATAGTCAGGGAACACTGATTACCAGACACACTGTTAGGAAGAGACCCAGAATAATCACATATGAGTTATGTCATTGAAATTTAGTATGAATTTATTGGTGGCATTCATTTATTCAGTACACATTTACAAGTACCATGCACCAGGTGAATTAAGATGAATAAGTTTCTGCCACCAAGGAGCTTTCAGGCTAATGAAGCAAATATCACTTTGGGAAGAATTTTTGGGGAAAACATTGATGTGTAAGTTTGACTGAAGTCTTAGGCTGGAGCCATGGAAGATGACCACTTTAGCAAATGGTTATAATGTATCATTGTGTAGAAGTCAAGGAATGGAAGTGAATTTTGGTGATTGCTGTGTAGCTAAGGAAAAAGCATCCAGCAGTGTTTTATGAGGTTAGATAAAACTTTAGATGCTTATTGGGAATGTGGCATCCCCCCCCCCCCCTTATTATTGAGATGACTTTAGATGTTCCATTAAGCCATCAAAAATTTCCTAAGTGTGGCTTTAGATGCAGCATCTCTTCTTTAGTCAGGGCATTTTGTAGCAAAATGTGTTCCTGGTAGTATCAGTTTGCTGAGGCTGCTATAACAAAATACTAGGAATAGGGTGGCTTACACAGAAATTTATTTTCTTACAATTCAGGAGGCTAGAAGTTCACGATCAAGGTGGCAGGTTTGGTTTCTTCTGAAGCCTATCAGCTTGGCTTACAGTCTTTTCCACCTGTGTCCTCACTTGGTCTTTTCTGTGTGTTTGTGTCCTCATCTCTTCTTAAAAGGGTACCAGCCATATTGGATTAGGGCCATCCCCAGTGACCCCACTTTAACTTAGTCACCTCTTTAAAGGCCTTATCTCCAAATACGCTCACATTTGAATTACTGGGAAATAGAGCTTTGCTTCAGCATATGAATTTGGGGGGAGGAGGGCACACAGTTCAGTTCATAACACCACGTTTCAAAACCTACCATAACATTGTTGGACTGTCTGAGGGTTGTTACCAGAGAAAAGCAGGGGCCACAATAAGGTCAAAATAAGCAGCTATCAGACCATTGTCTGGTGTGACCCTTGTGGGGGCTGGACTTGGTCTTAAAGTGCCATCTCTGTGTTCATAGTGTGTCATCTGCACACACAAACCCGTGAGCCTTTGGTAATATGTCTAACACTGTTAAGACTATGGTGTTTTATCCTCCTATATAATAAAAAGCTAATATGCAAATTGTCCCTTCGACTGGGAGTTTGAACAGGGGGTGGGGCCTGCCGGCCAACTGCCCATAGGACCCCCCCCCATCAACCTCCTCCCCACCCCCACAGTCCTTCCCCCCAGCCAGCTGGTCCCATGGGCCCCGATCAGCCCTGATCCCTGGCCAGGCTGAGGGACCCCACCCATGCATGATTTGTGCACTGGGCCTCTAGTCTAATCACATGGTAATTGACCGTACCTTCGCTGCGCCTCCCATTGGCTAAGCGCAATATGCAAATTAACCACCAACAAAGATGGCAGCTAATTTGCATACTGCAGGCAGGGTGGGACAGCGCAGCCGCCAGCGCGAGAGCCGCCATCCAGGCCCCGGTGTGTGACCCCAGAAGCCGCCGGCCTGCTGCCAGTGATTGGATCCAATCCCAGACACAGGCTGGCCTCAGAAGCCCCAGAAGCCGCCCAGAAGCCAGTGATCGGGGGAGATGGGGGTCCCCTGCCCAGGTCTGACACCTCTGGCGGAGGCGTCAGGCCTGGGCAAGGGGCCGATCCAGCGATCGGAGGGTGATGGAGGTCGATGCCTCTGGCCGAGGCATCAGGCCTGGGCGAGGGCGGAGCCGGTGATCGGGGGGAGATGAGGGTCCCCTGCCCAGGCCTGAAGCCTGGGTCAGAGGCATCAGGCCTGGGCGAGGGGCCGATCTGGTGATCAAAGGGTGATGGGGGTCAACACCTCTGGCTGAGGCATCAGGCCTGGGCCGGGCGGGGCCAAGCCAGCGATTGGTGTGAACTAGAGAAGAAACACCTTTCTGAACGCTCATTGGCTCAGCTCCCTGTATGCCACTGGTAATATTCTTAGTAACTTGGGTAATAAGAATCCAAAAAGGTGATCTAGGGTTTTTCACCACACTCCTGGCGAAAAAAACGAAGGTCTGCTGCTGGAGGGCTAAGAAATGTCATATCCTGCCCTAACTGGTTTGGCTCAGTGGATAATGCCTTGGCCTGCCGATGGCAGGGTCTAGGTTCAATTCTGACCAAGGGCATGTACCTAGGTTGCAGGCTCCTCCCTGGCCGGGGCCCAGGTCAGGGCTCATGCAGGAGGCAACCAATCAAAGTGTTCCTCTCACTTTGATGTTTCTCTCTGTCTTTCCCTTTCTCTTCCACATTCTCTAAAAATCAATGGAAACATATCCTCAGGTGAGGATAAAAAAATAATAAAGAAATTATTATTATATGAAAGACACATCTTGAAAATGCCTAAAGAAAGTTGTCATTTTTTTCATGGTGAAGGGACTGGAGTCCGTGTTGATGAAAAAACCTTGCTGGCTGCAGTGACTGGCAGTGGCTGCAGCAGCGGGGTGATGGGGCTGGTACCTTCCCCTGATCAGCCCGGTCACTTCCCATAAAGGGAGGCCAGACTGCGGCTTAGGCCCACTCCCCAAGGGGAGCAAGGAGCGGGCCTAAGCCGTCACTAGGACATCCCCTGAGGGCTCCCAGTATGTGAGAGGGGACAGGCTGGGCTGAGGGACAACACCCCCCCCCCCCCAGTGCACAAATTTTGTGCACCGGGCCCCTAGTATTAATATAATACTTGTGTTATCTTTAACTTGCTTAATTGTTTAATGAGAAATGAGGTCCTTTTAACAGATATTATCGAGTCATTGTTAATTCTTTAAACAAGACGGAACTTCATTGTTTGAAATGGGTCACAGTTCAAAAGTGTACCCAGAATTTTACTTACTTTTTGAAGAAACAAAATTGTCATTTTCAAAATTCTTCTCTGTTTAGGAAACTAAACAGTAGTTCTTATACCTCAAGCAAATTAAATGTTTTAACTTTACAAATTTTTTTTTTTTTAATAAATACATTTTTATTGATTTCAGAGAGAAAGGGAGAGGGAGAGAGAGATAGAAACATCAGTAATGATAGAGAATCATTGATTGGCTGCCTCCGGCACTCGCCAAACTAGGGATTGAACGTGCAAACCAGGCATGTGCCCTGACCAGGAATCGAACCGTGATCGCCTGGTTCATAGGTCAATGCTCAACCACTGAGCCACGCCAGTTGGGCCAAATTTTTCTATTTTGTATTAATTCTGTTTTCTACCATTTTGTTCTACTCTACTTTTAGATTTGACTCTATTTGTTTATTTTGATAATTTATTACTTTTTTATTTTTTACTAATTAGATAGTTAACACTATTCTAGAAAAGTGTTTTTTAATCCATAAATATGCTGACTGATTTGAAATTCTGTGTATCTTGGTAGAGTGGTCTGATGTTTTATTGGCACCTTCCATTTATGGATATCCTTGAGCAGCTGCTGCCATATTTCTTAGACATGTCTTCTGACTTTCTTAATCTTTCTTCCCTTTTTAATTAGAAGTATTTCAATAAAATAATTCAGATGGGCCCTAGCCGGTTTGGCTCAGTGGCTAAAGCATCGGCCCACAGACTGAAGGGTCCCATGTTTGATTCCGGTCAAGGGCACATGCCTGAGTTGCAGGCTTGATCCCCAGTAGGGGGCGTGCAGGAGGCAGCCGATCAATGATTCTCTCTCATCATTGATGTTTCTATCTCTCTCTCCCTCTTCCTTCCTCTCTGAAATCAATAAAAATATATTTTAAAAAATAATTCAGATGGTATCCTACCTCTAAGGGGAGAAGGGAGAGATGGGATTCAGAGGTAGAGTTGCATTGGGGAGTGGACACTCCCAGTGTAGTGTGTCTTTATACTACATAATTTTTCTAGATAATTATACTAGACTAGAGGCTCGGTGCACAAAAATTTGTGCACTCGGGGGGGAGGGGGGGTCCCTTAGCCTGGCCTGTGCCCTCTCGCAGTCTGGGACCCCTCGGGAGATAACGACCTGCTGGCTTAGGCCTGCTCCCGGGTGGCAGAGGCCAGGCCCAATCCCTAGGTGCAGCCCCTGGTCGGGCTCAGAGCAGGGCCTATTGGGGAGTTGGGGCGCCGCCCCCTGTCATGCACAGAGCAGGGCGGATCGGGAGGTTGCCATGCCACCCTCAGTCACGCTCAGGGTAGGGCTGATTGGGGGGTTGGGACACCGCCCCTTGTCACACTCAAGGCAGGGTCAATGGGGAGGTTGCGGTGCTACCCCCTGTCACGCACAGAGCAGGGCCAATCAGGGGGTTGGGGCGCTGCCCCCTGTCACGCACAGAGCAGGGCCCATCAGGGGGGTTGGGGCTCCATACCCTGTCACGCACAGAGCAGGGCCAATCGGGGGTGGGGCGCCGCCCCCTGTCACGCACAGAGCAGGGCCCGTGGAGATGGGGTTGGGGCGCCGCCCTCTATCACCCACAGAGCAGGGCCGATCAGGGGGTTGGGGCGCCGCCACTCTCACACTCAGGGCAGGGCTGATGGGGAGGTTATGGCTCTACCCCGTCACACACAGAGTAGGGCCCGTGGGCGAGGGGGGGTTGGGGCGCTGCACCCTGTCACACACAGAGCAGGGCCGATCAGGGGGTTGGGGAGCTCCCCCCTATCAGGCACAGGGCAGGGCTGATCAGGGGGTTGGGGCGCCTTCCCCCATCACGAACAGAGCAGGGCTGATAGGTTGTGGCTCCGCCCCCTGTCACACACAGAGCTGCAGGGCGATCAGGGGGTTTGGGCGCTGCCCCCTGTCACACTGATCCCGGTGCCGGGAGGCCTCTCAGCTCCGCTGATCCCGGTGCCGGGAGGCCTCTCAGCTCCGCTGATCCCGGTGCTGGGAGGCATATTACCCTTTTGCTATATAGGATAGAGGCCTGGTGCACGGGTATGGGCCGGCTGGTTTGCCCTGAAGGGTGTCCTGGATCAGGGTGGGGGTCCCCACTGGGGTGCCTGGCCAGCCTGGGTGAGGGGATGATGGCTGTTTGCAGCTGGTCACACACCCTTCAGGGTGGGGGTCCCCACTGGGGTGCCTGGCCAGTCTGGGTGAGGGGCTGAGGGCTGTTTTCAGGCTGGCGGGTGACTGAAGCTCCCAACCGCTCCTTTTTTTCTTTTTTCTTTTTTTATTCTGGGCCAGCTTTAGCTCTGAGGCTCCAGCTTTTAGGCCTCTGCTGCTGAAAGCAGGTCTCTGGCCTTTGTTTACCTTCTGTATTTGAAACAATGTTGTAATCCTGCTGGCTGAAGCCCAGCGACTAAAGCAGGTTTCTGGGGTTTTGTTTAGCTTCTATATTTGTAACATAGTTGCTTAGAGTTGCAGCTCAGAGGCCGGCAGTGGCAGGCGGGGAACTTTGGAGTCCTCCGTACCTGAAGCAAGCAAGCCTCATGTTCGCTTCCAGCTGCCTGGCTGCCGGCCGCCATCTTGGCTGGCAGTTAATTTGCATATCGCCCTGATTAGCCAATGGGAAGGGTAGCGGTCGTACGCTAATTACCATGTTTCTCTTTTATTAGATAGGATAATTTTTCTGATCTCTGTGTTTAGATTCTTTGAGTTGCAGCGAACAGAAATTTAGGCCAAGTTAGTTTAGAAAAGTGGTGTAGAGTGGTTGAGTTATTGGCCCTAAATTTTGACTGTTGTAGTAACATTCCACATTTATACCATTGCCAAAACGTCGTAGTAGATGGAATCATGTCCCTACCCCTTGATTTTAGGCTTGACCTTGTGAGTTGCTTTGGCCCAGGGGGATGTAAGTGGACATGATGAGAGCAGAGGTTTGCAGGACACTTGTGCTGATGGGCTTGTCTTCCTGTGCATTTGCCATCACTGTGGGTGAGAAGACCCTGAGTAGCTGTAGCTTTTCAGGGTGGGCCTCAGAGGGAGGCCATCAAGCAGACATGAAGCTGAGCCAGTCCAACTCAGATGCCTGAGGGAAAATTAAATGCTCTTGTTCTAAGCGCTGAGATTTTGTGGTCTTTTGTTGTGTGGTATTATTGTGGCAATAGATGACTAATGCTGGGCAGCTCTAGGCCTTTAGGAGCAGGCTTTTTTGGATGGTCTTTCTTAGTACTTTGCCATTTACATGATGCCCAGTGGGTCTGCCCCACTCTACTCTTCTTACCCACTAGCTTCCTCACCCTATGTATCGCTCTCCTCTACTAGTACTTTACAGTGTCTGCCTACTTATATATTATGTTCTCTCTTAACTTTTCCATGTCCAAAGCCTCTTAGAGCTCCTCCAGACTCTCTCAACTTAATGACTTCTGAGCTTCTACTGTTGTGTTTAATGCCTTGTTCTTTTGGTACTTTTCATTTCAGATTTCTGAGAAAACCGATTTTGCCCGACAGGGTGTTCCCTGCCTCCAGAAATGTCATGTCCTCAGTTGTTGGCCTTTTTTTAGGCATTGGCTGCCCTTGGATTAGGGGCCCACCTCTGGTCTAATTAGATGTGTCTGGGGGTGTGTCTGGAGGAGGGACATGTCTTGAAATACATGGGTGCAGTAGCCTTATTAATAGAGGCTGTGACTGTGTGGAAGGCTTAGTGATAAGACAAGTCTTTTACACAGTGTTGTATTTCATCTGGGGATTTTAGTATTAAAGCTTGTCAGTTTCTGGGTTCATCAGTCACCAGAAGGGAAGCTTTTAATTTGGATTTTGCAAGCTTTTAATTTTCTGGGGCTGCGTTCCATTTTTGTTTCTTAGTTCCAAGATATCAATCACACAGCATGAATTCTCAGGATGAATCTCTTCTAAGGGAAAATGTGAGGAAAGGGACCATCTACTGGAAGGAAAGCTTACTCATGCAAAACCTTCCAATGAGTTGAGAAGAAAATAAGTCAGCTTACTGTGAAGTTTTAGGCTATGTAGGCTTTACACAGCTTTTCTGTATAGAGGAAGAGACTGGTCAAATTAAAGCTGGTCAAATTAAAACAGTTAAAAGGTTGCTCTTAATTTTGATTTACCTTTAAGTACTTAATGTTTTGGGGTACTGTTGTAAATGGTACTTTAAAAAAATGTTAATTTATAGTCCTGGCTGGGTGGCTTAGTTGGTTGGAGCATTATCCCGTACATCAAAAGGTTGCGGGTTCGATTTCTGTCAGGGCACATACCTAGGTTGTGGGTTTGATCCCTGGTCTGGGATGTAACTAATTGATACTTCTCTCCCACATTGTTATTTCTCCCCCTCCCCCCTCCTCCTCCTTCCTCTTCCCTTCCCCTTACTCCCTCTCTCTAAAAATTCATTAAAAACATATTCTTGGGTGAGGATTAGAAAAAAGTTAATTTATAGTTGTCCTTCCTAGTATATAGATATATAATTGACTTTTGTATAGTGATCTTATATCCTATGACTTTATTAAAGTAATTTATGGTTCTAAAAGCTTTTTTTGTAGATTCTTTGAGATTTTCTACATTGATAGTTATGTCAAATAAAGACATTTTTATTTCTTCCTGTTTAACCTATATTCCTTCTATTTCTTTTTCATGTCTTATTGCACTGGTTAGGACCCCAGTATGATATTGAATAGATGTGATGAGATTAGATATGCTTGCCTTATATCTGAGTTTAGGGGAAAATAATACAGTCCCATTAACTATACTTTTTTTGTGTCAGTACTTTTTATCAGGTTTAGGAAGTTCTCTTTTATTTCTAGTTTGTTGAGAGTTTTAAAAAAATTATAAATGGACTTTAGAATGTGTCAGATACTTTTTGTGTATCTATTGAAAGGATCATATGGGTTTTTTTCCCTTAGTCTACGAGACAGGGAAAGACAGAAATATCGATCTGAGAGAAGCACATTGATTGGTTGCCTCCTGCATGAGCCCTGACCAGGGCCTGGGTGGAGGAGGAGCCTGCAACCCAGGTACATGCCCTTGACCGGAATTAAACCTGGGACCTTTCAGTCCTCAGGCTGACGCTCTATCCACTGAGCAAAACTGGCTAGGGCACATTAATTGATTTTTTAATGTTGACTCCCTGTTGCATACCCGGGATAAATCCCACTTGGTCTTGATATATTATCCTTTTTAAATATTGCTGGATTCATTGTGATAGTATAGTTGATCCTTGAACAACACAGGTTTGAACTGCCAAGGTCCATGTATACACAGATTTTTTTTTTTTTATACAGTTGGCCCTTTGAATCTGTGGGTTTTGCATCTACATATTCAACCAACCACAGATCAAGTACAGTATTTTCAGTCTGCAGCTGGGAATCTGGATATGGGAGGGGGGGCTACTGAAGGGATTGTTAGGCCATCTATAATAATGAAAGCATAATATGCTAATTAGACTGGACGTCCTTCCGGACGAAGCCAGGGCTGCGAGGAAAGCCCAGGTCCCGGGTGCCTGCTGGCGGCCACAGGGAAGCCCTGGTCCTGGGTGCTCGCTGGTGGTTGGAGAGAGTGAAGCCCGGGTCCCAGGTGCCAGAAGGAAGCTGGTGTCCGCAGCTGGGGGAAGGAAGGCCTATTCTTGCCAGAATTTCATGCATCAGGCCTCTAGTTTAATAAAAGGGACTTGAGCATTCACAGGGTTCCTAGAACCAATCCTGCCCCCCTCCATGAATACTAGGGCAACTATAGTTAAGTTTGGGGAGAGTCAAAAGTTCTATGCAGATTTTCAAGGGTCAACTGTATTTTGTTAAGAATTTTAGTGTCAGTGTTTTGAACTTTGTCTTTAAACTATGGTTTTTTGTATTGCCATTGCTGGAGTTGGTGTTGGAGTATTGCTGGCCTCATAAAATGAGATAGGAAGTGTTCCCTTCTTTTCTATTTTTGATTAAGAACTTTAAAAAAAAACTGCATGTAAACTCTGAGGTGTCCAGAAAATTCATTTATGCAAAGTATTTTTTTTTTCTGATTATGCCTAGTAAAAGGAGTGTCATGTAGAAAAGTATTTGGTTTTGAATGAGTTGTCTTTAAAAGGTTTTATGGGAACTGGTTTGGGATTATTAGCCATTTGTGAAATATTTTTATATACATTGGGGCTTGCTCCAAAGTTAACAAAGTTCTAAGGTTACTTTGGTTGGGGATTATGGATCATGAATTCATGTAAGTCACTTGAATCCATGTAGGTCATTTATTCTCACTACTGTGATCACATATTATTTTTCCTATAATCCTACCTAGATGGCTGTTGTATAAATGTCAGTAGTAATATTTAGCCTTATATAGTACTTCTATATGTCATATACTGTATGTACTTTGTAATTTGCATGTACTAATTAATTAATCCTCGCATGATTATCATTCCTGTTTTACATATGAGGAAACTGAGGTAGAGAGATTAAGTGATTTGCCCTGATCATATAGCTAATAAATGGTGAGTGCCAGGATTTGGACCCAGTTTGGTTGCAGAATTTGTGCTCTTAGCAGGACAGAGTAGATTATGTAGTCTCTCTGTTACTAGAAAAATACCTCAAGTGTATTGTCCTACGAGCCCTGGAGGATAATCTATATTTGTATGTAAATAATCTACATATATATTCTGTTTGCTGTGTGTGCCTCTCTCTCCCTCTCTCTCCCTCTTCATATATATACATACACACACACACATACATACATACATACACACACAAACATATACAAACATAATGTGTCCACATGGAGGAGCAAGTATGTAGGGTTTTCCCTGTAGAGAGATCCTTCTTATTCTAAAACATTTTTTTGAATCTCTTAACTTGACATTATAGATAGAGGCATAAACAGCCCCTAGACTCTGGTAATATGCTCTGGTGTAGAGGGACTTATAAGGACAGAATAGATGGAAAGGTCACAAAGGAAACCTAGCAGACTGCTTGAGTCACAGATTCACTCAATAGGCACAGGATACTGTTCTGGCCAGTAGATCCTTTCTGTCTTGAAGATGAAGCTGCTTGCTCTCTAAGCAGCCACCCAGATCTTAGCTACACAATTTCAGATTATTTTTGGAGCAAAAAGCCATATAACTAGTATCTAGTACCATAAAAACAAATTTTCAAATTCTCCAAGTCAGCGGTCACCAACCGGTGGTCCGTGGACCACTGGTAGTCCGTGAGGTCCGAAAGGTTGGCAAACGCTGCTCCAAGTCATGATAAATAGCAGCTATAGGTCTTGACTACAGAACTAGGAGGCAGGAGGCACTATAGATAATCTTGTCCCGTTTATCTCTACTGTCTCTTTGCCAAGTGATTTTTTTTTTTTTTTTTTTGCATTGAGGTAATGTAGCTCATATTTTAACAAGCTATTAAATAATTCTCTTCCTCTCTTTTTCCGTCATTCTGTATTTACTTTAGCAAATGAATTTATTACTTCCACCAAATGTCAGTTCAGATGGGAACATTGAATAATTTGAGTGGTCATGTTCTTTCATAAAATATCTCTCCATTTATCTATGTTTTTATATTTGAATTGTGCATGTTTTGTATGGGTCTGATAAGAGGTTAATCTGTGTGGGTAAGAAAATGACTAGATTCTCAAGAATGTGAACATTGTTGTAATAGTCTTATGGTTTGAACAGTTGGATATCATTGATAGGGGTAAGAGCTGAATGATAGGGATTTAGCTAGTTCTCTTTTAGTCTGTTTGAAGCTTCCAGCATTTGTGTGCCAGTGGTAAAATTTAACAGGAAAGACCTGAGTGGATTGATCCTCCAAGTATAAGAGTGAGTATGGATTTAAAAACAACACACTTCTTAATTTTGTTTTAGTCTATCTATAGATTTAAATATTGACACTGTATATAACTTCAGTAATTATTATTGCATGGTTTAATTTTCCCCAAATTTAGAGAATTTCTTAAAGTACTAAATACTTTTTTTAAAAAGTAAAATGTTCTTGCCTTCTAACAGAAATAGATTTCCTGAATCATCTTTCTGACTTCTGTGCAGCTCTTCCGTTTTAATAAGTTTTTTGAAGAAAAAAATGAATTTATTACTCTTCTATCTTTTTTTTTAAAATATATTTTATTGATTTTTTACAGAGAGAAAGGGAGAGAGATAGTTAGAAACATCGATGAGAGAGAAACATCGATCAGCTGCCTCCTGCACATCTCCCACTGGGGATGTGCCCGCAACCCAGGTACATGCCCTTGACCGGAATCGAACCTGGGACCCTTCAGTCCGCAGGCCGACGCTCTATCCACTGAGCCAAACCAGTTTCGGCTACTCTTCTATCTTTAAAAAAAAATCACAAAATAGTTTCTTATTCACCTAGAGAATGGAGAACTCAGTAAAGTAGGGAACATATTCATGTTTTTGCAGGATTCTTTTCCATAGTTGTTTTTTTATTTTCTCTTACTATGTAGCTATTATATGTACTGGAGTCATAGAATTATAGGATTTTAGGGCATAGGATTTTTAAAACCTTAGGTCAGGCACCCTCATTTTATAG
Source organism: Myotis myotis (assembly GCF_014108235.1). Classification (NCBI taxonomy): domain Eukaryota; kingdom Metazoa; phylum Chordata; class Mammalia; order Chiroptera; family Vespertilionidae; genus Myotis; species Myotis myotis. The sequence goes on along the minus strand of NW_023416401.1, from coordinate 22,529,127 downwards.
TTGAGGAAAGAGTCAGTTCTTTAGTTTCTATTGATTTTTTTTGAGGGTTTTTTATTTTTTTATTTTTAGAGAAAGAGAGAGAAACATTGCTGTGAGAGTGAAGCATCAATGGCCTACCTCCTGTACAACCCCCACTGGGGATCAAGCCCACAATCCAGGCATTTGCCCTGACCAGAAATCAAGCTGGCACCCTTTCAGTGCATGGGGAACGTCCAACCAACTGAGCCATACCAGCCAGATCAATTCTTAGGTTCATTGGTGAAACTAGTTTCATTGGTTCTGTATATCCTCTTGTTGGTTGCTGAGTGAGATGGCCAGCTCCTGAGATACACGATAAACCATAAAACGAGATGTAGAAATTTGAGAAATGGTTGATTTGGCATAATAGAAATTCAAGATAATATTATGTTCATCAGGCTAAACATGGGTTGCCCTTGTGTGGGCTTTTGGCTGATTAGGTCTGTTTCAGTATGGTGCTAAACCATACTACAGGAGGTTGGCTCTCCTGGCTGGACTGTATGTGGGCCTTTGCCTTGGCACCAGTCCCTGAGTAGGAAGTCGCAACCAGAGTAGTAGAATTGGTTTCACTTGGTATGCATGTCGTGACTCAGTAGCAAGTGCATACATGAAGCTTGAGGTTTTTTTTCCACAAAGTTATTGATATTTGCATAAATATATTTTTACTGACCATCTTATAAACATTTTCTTGATTCTCATGGTTCTCAAATTATTTCTTAAAGGCTTAGAAGAAGAACAGTCACATCATATATAAATAATAATTTTGTATCTTTCTTTCCAGTTTATACATCTCATAATTTTCCTTCATATTCTCTAGAACATCCAGAGCTATGCTTAATGGATGGTGTCCTTGTGTTGCAGACTTTTTAATAGGAGTGCCTTCAGCATCTGACCATAAGATCTGATTTTGTTGCAGTTGGATATTTATAAGGGTTGATACTACTTTACCCAGATAAAGTATCATAGTTCAGGTTTTGACTTTGCAAAATAAGGAGGATACAGAACATGGAAGGTTCAGGAAAGAGCAGAAAAATATATGGAGTATTAAATAATAATATTAACTATCTGAGAATATTTATCCTAGAGAAGGAAAAGAAAACACACCTATAGGATGATTTCATTATCCTCAAGTATAGATACAACCTATGCTGGCAAATTAAAACTTCCAGATCATCTTTGAGAATGAGAAAACAGTCTAATGCTCTGGGCTTGTGAATGGACCACCAGATAGATGTCCCTACATACTTTCACTGGTGACTCTGGAGTAGGAGCAAAAACAAGCAAAAGCACTGCACTCAAACGTTAAAGACCAGTTATCTTCCTCCTGCAATGTCCCTCCACTGCCCTCTCCTGACCAAGCTTAACATCATTCTGTGTAAAGGAGAAATACTTAAGAGCACAGTGCATTATCACAGAGCAGGTACTGAAGGGTGAATTTGGAGTTGAGAGGCAGTAGATGATAAGTATCACAGAAGCCACGCACAAGAATATATACTATGTAATTCCTTTTTTACAAGGTACAGAAACAAGCAAAACAAATCTATACTGTTAGAAGGCAGACTAGTGGTTATCCTTGGAGAAAAGTAGTAGTGATCAGAAAGGGTCATGGATAGGGCTTTCATTGTGCTAATAACCATGTTCTGTTTCTGGATATGGATGCTGGTTACATGCATGTGTTCATGTATATTATCTATATACTAGAGGCTCAGTGCATGAAATTCGTGCACTCGGGGGGGGGGGTGTCCCTCAGACCGGCCTGTGCCCTCTCACAGTATGGGAGCCCTCAGGGGATGTCTGGTGGACAGCTTAGGCTGGCTCCCCAGGGGTAGCAGGCCTAAGCCAGCAGTCAGACGTTTTTAGCACTGCTGTAGAGCGGGAGAGGCTTCTGCCACCGCCACTGTGCTCGCCAGCTGTGAGCCCGGCTTCTGCCTGAGTGGCACTCCCCCTGTGGCAGCACACTGACCACCAAGAGGCAGCTCCTATGTTGAGTGTCTGACCCCTGGTGGTCAGTGCATGTCATAGTGACTGGTCATTCCGCTTGGTCGATTTACATATTAGCCTTTTATTATATAGGATAGGATATAAAAAGCTAGTGACCAGAACAACTGGAATGACCAGTTGACATGATGCCTACTATGGCCAGCCAACTGGCCTGATTGGGTGCGGGGCCGGCTGGCCAACCTCTCACGGCCCCTCCCCCTGGCTGGCCCTGCCTCCAATTGGCTGCCCCCACCCCGATCGGCCTGCAGCTCCTCCCCCTGGCTGGCCCTGCCTATAACTAGCCATGCCCCCCCCCCCACTCCCCCTGGCCCTGCCCTCAGTCGGTCCCCCACATCAGGGGCGGGGGCTGTGGTCAACCTCCACGGCCCCGCCTCACAGCCGGCCTGTCCCCTATTGGCCCCCCACCCTGATTGGGGGTGGGGCCGGCTGGCCAACCTCCCACGTCCCTTCCCCCCCACTTTCCCAGCCCCGATCAGCCCCCATTGGGGTGGGCCGGCTAGACCCCAACTATGCATGAATTTGTGTACCAGGCCTCTAGTACTTCAATAAAAGTTAAAATTTGGAATAGTCTGATTCCAAAAGTAAACTTAAAAACAAGATTCTGTCTAGAATAGGGGAAATACAAAATAATCCCTGGAATCACAAACCTTTTTAAAAATAATTTTGAAACCTATTTGAGGACTGTCCAACTTAATGTAAAAAAACAGGTATGCCTAGCTGGTGTGGCTTAGTGGTTGAGTATCATCGGTTCAATTCCTGGTCAGGGCACATGCCTGGGTCAGTTTCGGTCTCAGTCCCCAGCAGTGGGCGTGCACGAGGCAGTCGATTGACGTTTCTCTCTTTCCTTTTCCCTTCCTCGCTGAAATTAATAAAAACATTTTTTTAAAAAACTCCCACCTTAAAAAACAAAAACAAAACAGGTATCTCATTCGTTCAGCAAAAATATTAATTGTCAGACCACCTTTCTTTCCATTTGGGATCAAGTTGTTACTACTGAGGCCTTCTGTGGAGCAACTTACACTTCCTTTTGTTTCAGTTCTTACATCTTTGAATAGCAGCTTCTAAGTGGCTTGGGTTTTTTTTATGGCCTTTCAAATGCCTCTGTTCTTAGTCTAAATAAAATAACATCACTGGCAAGTATTAAAACTGCAGCAGATCAGAAGCTTTTTATTTTGATGTAGTCCCATTTGTTTATTTTTCCTTTGTTTCTCTTGCCCCTAGGCAACGTATCAGTGAAAATTCTGCTTCATGAGGTGTATGATATTTTGCTATGTTTTCTTCTAGGATTTTTATGGTTTCATGACTAACATTTAAATATTTTATCCATTTTGAGTTTATTCTTGTATTTGGTATAAGTTGGTGGCCTAGTTTCATTTTTTTGCATGTACCTGTCCAATTTTTCCAGCATCATTTATTGAAGAGACTGTCTTGACTCCATTGTATGCTCTTGCCTCCTTTGTCAAATATTAATTGAGCATAATGGCTTGGGTCAGTTTCTGGGTTCTTTGCTCTGTTCCATTGATTTATATGCCTGTTCTTGTGTCAGTACCAGCCTGTTTTGATTACAGTGGTTTTGTAGTGTAACTTCTTATCTGATATTGTGATCCCTCCAACTTTGTTCTTCTTTCTCAAGATTGCTGCAGCTATTCAGGGTCCTATTTTGGTTCCATATAAATTTTTGGAGTATTAGTTATACATCAAAAACTTCTGCACAACAAAAGAAATCAGCATCAAAATTAAAAGGGAACCCACTGTATGGGAGAACATATTTGCCAATGATACATCTAATAAGGGGTTAATTTCCAAAATATATAAAGTACTCAAACAACAAAAGGAAGACAGTCCAATAAAAAAATGGGCAGTCGACCTGAATAGACACTCCTCCATCAATAAATCAACAAGCAACAGTGCTGGCAAGGATGTGGAGAAAAAGGAGCTCTGGTACACTGTTGGTGGGAATGCAGACTGATTCAACCGCTATGGCAAACAGTGTGGAGTTTCCTCAAAAAATTAAATGGGAACTGCCGTTTGACCCAGTGATCCCACTTCTAGGAATATATCCTAAGAAGCCTGAAACACTAATCAAAAAGAATATATGCACCCCTATGTCCATAGCAGCGTTATTTACAATAGCTAAGCTCTGCAAACAGTACAAGTGCCCATCAGTAGATGAGTGGATAAAAAAGCTGTGGTAGGTACATTTACATAATGGAATACTATGCAGCTGTAAAAAAGAAGGAACTATTACCCTTTGAGAGCAACATGGAGGGACCTAGAGATTATTATGCTAAGCAAAATAAGCCAGTCAGAGAAAGACAAATATCACATGATATCACTTATATGTGGAATCTAGTGAACAAAATAAACTGACAAAATAGGTCCAGACTCATGGAAGCATGCAACAGACTGATGAATCCCAGAGGGAAGGGGGTGGGGGAGAGATTAACCAAAGAACTTAAGTGAATATAGGCATAAACCATGAACATAGACAATAGGGTGGTAATGGCCTGGGAGGGGGACAGGAGAGGAAAAAAGGGGCGAGAAGGGGAGACATCTGTAATACTTTCAATAATAAAGATTTTTTAAAAAGACAGCCCCTCCCTCAAAAAGAAAAAAACTGCTGCAGAAAGTTACCCCATGTGACAACAGAGCCAATTACTGCTCACGATGCCGTGTGATCATGTGCTAGTCATTTGCCCACATTGTTTATGAGTGCTGACTCTTGGATTTGAATATGTGAACTATAGTTGTAGATATGTAATATTTATTTATGTCAGCAAAATTACTCCAGTGTTTTTTCCAACATATGGCCTATTCACTAAAATTTGTTAAAAATAACAGTGCATTAACAACCAAAACAAATAAAAAACCCCAGTTAATTTAATTACAAGCAAATCTTGGTTAAAAGCATTTAAAAATGAACATGGTGTTAATTTTCACATATGGCACAGGGACCAGAAGTTTTGTCCATTACATCCAAAGTCCATTAAATTGAGGTCCTCAGAATTGTTTACCTGTTAGAAGTCAGTAGTTTTAATAATATGATGCTTGCAAATACATTAATTTAAAATAGGTTGACTACATATTTACCAATTTGTAGGCACATTAGATGGATCACCTATTATGTAGATGGTGTTACCGGATTTAGTTAATTGGCTTGCCTAAGTTGGGTGGCTTCTTAAGTATTCTGCTTGTTGCCTGCAGTTTCTACTCTTGGTGCAGTACAACCAGAGTCAGAGAACCAAGGCATTGTATTAGTAGGAGACTCCTGTTGCCAGCCACCTGCCTCATCATTCAGCTTGCTTTTGCAAGGAGAACCTTTTGCATCTCAGTCACATCTTGCTTTATGTATTCCCCCCACAGACTGGTTCTGTATTTATCACAGCATTCTCTTTCTTTTAGGTTTCATAGAACGAGGAATTGAGGGTGAGAGAGGATTAAGAATAATTTTTTTTAAATCCAGAGCTTAAAAAGTTCTTTGCAATTTCCATTAAACAGAAATCCGTAGGCCCTTAGGAAAGTGCAGGAGTTGCCAGCGTTAAACTGCTTTCAGGAGACAGAAATGACTATGGAACCCATCAGGATGCAGCATCCTCCTGGATTGGCAGCAGGTGATTCAGTGCAAGATGTGGAAGTTAGGTTTCAGGGTTGAAGGAAATTTGTGTCAGATTCAGAATCCGTTGTCTTTAGACAATAGGAAAAAACACTTTGTAAAAATCCTGGGTTTTTATTTTACTTTAACAAAACAGAGTTGTAGAAATAGGGGGAAACCCCATCTTAAAAGTGCTAATGTTACTGGGGCCTGAGTGGCTCTGCCTCAGGCAGGCTTGTAGAGTGTGGGTTCTTGACTTTGTACAGGAAAAGATCTCACAACACAAGCCCAAGTAATTGTGAGAGTACGTTTATTAAAGCTGGGGACAGTGAAACAAAGAGGGCCTAGGGTAGAAGCAGCAGGAGGGAGCCTAGGTGTGGCTGCTTTGCTCTCTAGAAATGTTAGGAAAGAAATGGGCCAAGGACGGGCTACTGTCAGCTCACTGGAAAGTCAGAAAAGGGGGCTTTTGGGACAGGTTCAGGGGCTTAACCTGGCATGAGCTGCTGCTGCCCATTGCTCCCCTGGTTGCAAGTCTCGTGGGGCCCCTTAGAGTTTAGGAGAAAGTAAAAAGTTCACCAGGGTGTGTTCCAGAGAGAGTGAACCCTTGGCTTGTCTTCAGGGGTTTTATTTGCTTTCCAAAGGTGGGGAATTTAGGGGAGATTACAGGGGAGGATCTCAATAGAATATTCCTCAGTTTTTCCAGGTGTGATCTCCACTGATTGGTCAGTGCCAGGGGGTCATTAGTCATTACAGCTGGTCCTGGTGTCACCCCCCTAGTTTTGCTGCTTTTCTGGGCCTGAAGCTGAAATACAACTGAGGCCTACATGTTATCTCTTTGGAGGAAAGGTCACAGGGGTCTCAGCTGCATGGCAGCTGTATGTCAAGGAGGAAAGGCCATCCTGGGGGTGAGGTCTGGCACCAGTTTGCCTGTTACTAGGTCCCCCCGGGCTTTCCAACCCAGGTGAAGTGTATCTGGCTGTAAATTGCTCCGCCAATTTGTTCAGCTGTCTGTCTTCAGTTTCCCCATTTGCCAAGGAATTTTCCTAGCTTCTTACTATCCTGTGCCTCATTAAGAATCCCACAGATGTAGTTGATAAAATGTTTTCATATGTACAGTGGTTTGCACTTAGGCTCTTCTGTTTCATGTAGAATAGAGTGCAAAGCCTGGATGACAATAAATATGTCATTTTTCTTTCATTTATCCCAAAGTAAAAACTCTGCTGAGTATTGTCTATATTATGATTCTGTTGGTGTTTATTTTGTTTCCTGCTATCAGGTAGACTTTGTTCCTAACTGTAAATTGCCCCCAAACAATTTTGTTTTTACAATTCAGAATTCAAATTGAAAACTTATTGAAAGTAGATAAATAATTTAAACAGAATTACTTGCAGTTATATCACTAAAGGTTTTATCTGTGTTTATCATATGAGTAATTTATATATTTTCTTCTCTTGTTTGTAATATTATCTGAAGGGTTCATCCATCTTGTGTAATGTGCTCAAAAGGTCCACATGAATGATAGTTATATCAAGCTGTTTTAATTGCTTCCTTTTTACCCCATGGATGGATCAAATAAATCCATTCTCTGCTACAGCCTGCCCCGCCCCCTTTTTTTTCCATATGGGCTTTCTTTTTTTAGACTGTTGTAATTTATCTACAGAAAAGCTTTCTAACCTCTGCCCACATCTCTGTGTCCCAACTAGAACATCTCCAAATTCTGACTTTTTACCTTATTTTCATTTGCCTACAAGGCTGCTTCATGTAGTACTAAGAGAGTTGAATTGGAACCCAGGAAATGTACTTCTGAATAACTTGTAAGCCTTTGGGCAACCAGGCAGCTTTCTTAGTTTCATTAATTTAAGATAAAAGGATTGCATTGCCTGAGCTTTAAGTTCCCTCCCTTCACTTTGTTGCAGTCTTTTTTTTTTTTTTTTTTTTTAATATACTTTTATTGATTTCAAAGAGGAAGGGAGAGGGAGAGAGAGATAGAAACATCAATGATAAGAGAGAATCATTGATTGGCTGCTTTTTGCACACCCCCTATTGGGGATAGAGCCCGCAATCAGGGCATCTGCCCCTCACTGGAATCAAACCCAGGACCCTTCAGTCTGCAGGCCGACACAAGTCTATCCCCTGAACAAAACCGGCTAGGGCTGTTGCAGTCTTAGTGTTCCTTCAAATTTAGCCCGTTCAGAATAGAACTCATCCATCTCCTCTCCCCAAAGATGGTTTTTGTCCCTGTCCTACAAATGAAGAAACTGAGACCCAGGAAGATTGAATAAATTGTACAAATACTGCTGCCTGAGTGAGTGTTCAGAACCTACATATCTTCACTCCCAAATCTACAGGTTTTAATCTTTCTTCACAGCATTACTGGTGAGACCTGTTGAGTTTGAATGTGGAGTGTTATTTGTAAAACTTTTGGTCTTCCCACATATGGTTAGTTTGCATTTTCAGGGCTCTGATCCTTTAGTGCTGGACTGTCAGGAAATGTGATCATTTTTTATCTGGACCAGTTATCTGGATTATGGTGTGTAGGGTCTAATGACAAAAAAAGTACAGTCAGGTTTTACTTTACAAGGTGATTATTTGAGAGCACTGATAGTAGTACCTGGTTACTTTCTTCTACTATCCTTAATAGTGATTCTTACCGAGCAAGTTGAATTTTATCACCAGATGAGGAGTTAAAATTATTTTCTCTGATTGAAAAGATGAACTGGTAGTTAGAGTTGACATTTCTTCTGTATTATGCAAATGTGTCTCTTTCATTATTAAAATCAAATGTTTGGCTGAAGCAGCTCTAAGGTCTCATTTACTTCTGATTCTGTGAATGCAGCAATGTTGAAATGTTTCTAGTCAATGGAGAACTTCCTTAGTTTACACCACGCATGTCAAACTCTCGGCCTGCGAGCTGCACAAGGCCCACAACGAATATTTTTGCGGCCCAGCCAATATAACGGTATGTAAGAAGCGTGATAGACCCTCCCTTCCCCTCCCGACAGATCTTTTAGAACGTTTAATAAAAATTTTGTAACTTAATTTTTACAATATTATCCTGTTATACATAATTATTAATAACAAACTACAGTGCTCACTAATGACTGATTACTATAATTTGTTGCATTCATTTCCCTTATGTGCATTATGCGCAGGCACACCATCTCTCCACTAATACTAGCAGCGAATATTTTAGCAGCTGATTGCCACGTCATTAGTCTTGTACTGACTTGTTTGGTGTGTGCAACAGGAAATATTTTGCTTTCGGAGAACAAGAAAAATAGGTTTATTTGCGTTATGCTTATTAATTTGTGCAGTTATTCAGTGTCTGGTAAATTAATGTTCAAGAAAACATATTAATTAAAATGTTCTATTATTTTATGATAACGATTACTCATTTATTTCAGCCCTTTGTATTCAACATGTCTCTATTGAAATAAACCTACGTTTCTATGAAAATAGAAGCTTTTGTTTTTTTGTGGCCTACATAAACTTAAACCTTGTTTATTTGGCCCGTGTTAGCCTTTGAGTTTGACATGCTTGGTTTACACCTTTATACTATCTCAGGCACAACAGATTCTAGTAAGGAATTATACAAACACAAGACGGAAGTCACTAGTAATTAGTTTAAGTAACCAGAGAAAATTCATTCAGTTAGTAAAAAGCATTGTTTTGCAGTTGACCAATAAGTCTTTCAAAATGGGGTTTTCTAAAACTCTTGATTCAGTAACAAGAGTTTACTAGAAGGTTATTATTACACTTACTGCTGACTATGCCTTATAGAGAAGGATTAAAATCACTACTCTTGATTTGCCTTTTGGCTTGCATCACCCACATACAGAGTATCACAGCTTTTATTATAATACATTAAATGTTTAAAACACTTGTTTTGAGGAGCAAAGTATATACGTTAATGGTGGTGGTGGTAGTGTACTTTCCAGCCAGCAAGAGAGCTGCCTCAGTTTGGAAGTTGACAGTACTGTGCCTTCTCACTAGTAATGTTTGGCTGTTATTTCAATTTAGGCATCTACATTTTTGGAGAGAACAGTGTTTAGTCCAAACCTGATATATATCCCTTACACCAGTATGATCCTTCTCTTTTGACCCTCCCATTGATAAATTTATTTGTAATATTAATATATTTAATTTATTGATTAAACTCTACTAGGAATTAGCTATATAGTAGTAGTCAAAATAGGTTCCCTCCCAAAATATAAATAAAAATTTAAAAAATAGAAAAAGCATTAACAACAAAAATAAACAAATAAATAAAAATAAATGAAAAACTTTAAAATTTTTTAAAAAAATACCCAAAATGATGAAAAAAAAAAAAAGATAGGTCCCTAATCCTCATGGCCCTCTTTGTCTTATAGATGTGAATGCTTTTGACATGTAGTTATGAGATTAAGGTGGTATGTTATCTCTAACCTGTAGTAGAGAGTATCAAAGATCAACCTATGCAGCTCATCCAGTGTGGCTCAGTGGTTGAGTGTCTACCCATGAGCCAAGAGGTCAGTGTTGGATTCCCAGTCAGGGCACAAGCCTGGGTTGCAGACTCAACCTTCAGTAGGGGGCGTGCAGGAGGGAGCCAATCAGTGATTCTCATCACTGGTGTTTCTATCCCTCTCTCCCTCTCCCTTCCTCTCTCTGAAATCAATAATAAAAAAACAACAACATATATACTATATCTATATATATAAGAGCCCAGCGATTGAACACCAGAATGACCAGACCAGTCGATCAGTCGCTATGACACACACTGACCACCAGGGGGCAGATGCTCAATGCAGGAGCTGCTCCCTGGTGGTCAGTGCGCTCCCACAGTAGGAGTGCTGCTCAGCTGACCGGGGTGAGCAGTTGCTCCTACAGCGGGAGCAGCCGTGAGCAGGCCCAGGGTGAGGTCGAGTCTCTGCACCTATCAAATACCTGAGACAATCCAGGCTCTAGCCTGATCCCACCAGCTGATGCAGGCCCTCTATGGTGTGTTCTAGAAAGAGCATGGGGAGCTGGCATAGGTAGGTGGCAAGAGGGGATGTGACTGTGGACCCCCCAGGGAGGCTGTCCTGATGGCTGAGGATCCTGGAGCATGGCTGCCCTAAACATCCCTGATGGTGTCACCAACCTGGCATCACACATCAAGGACATTCACCGAGTGGCTTTGGGGTGCAAAGCTCTCCTCCAGGTTCCTCCAGGACACAGAACACGCTTTTACCCAAGACATTACCCCAAAATATCAGCTCAGACTAATTTCCTCATTCAGCAGCCACTCACAGGGTGGGTCCACAGCCATTCAGCTGACTGGGATGAGCGGCACTCTCACAGTGGGATGATCCCTGCAGGCCACGCCCCCCCACCAGTGCAGGAATCCGTGCACCGGGCCTCTAGAGTGTGTGTGTGTGTGTGTGTGTGTGTGTGTGTATAACATCTATATATATAAAAGCCTAAGTGACCATCGCAACCGAACGGATAACCAAACAGGCTGTGTGGGGCTACTAGGCTGGCAGGGGGGTTAGTGAGGAGCGACCAAATGACCAAACAGCAGGCTGTGTGGGGCGACCAGGCCTGTAGGGGGGTTGGTGAGGGGCGACCAAACAAACAAGCGGCAGGCTGCATGAGGTGACCAGGCCAGCAGGGGGTGGGGCAGTGAGGGACAACCTGGCCAGCAGAGGGGGGCAGTGAGGGGTGACCAGGCCAGTAGGGGGGCAGTTGGGGGTGACCAGGCCAGCAGGGGGGGCAGTAAGGGGCTACCAGGCCAGTGGAGGGGCAGTTAGGGGTGACCAGGCCAGTGGGAGAGGCAGTTGGGGGTGAATAGGCCAGCAGGGGGGGCAGTTGGGGGTGCCCAGGCTAGCAGGGGGGACAGTTAGAGGCAATTAGGCTGACAGACAGGTGAGCAGTTAGGAGCCAGTGGTCCCGGATTGTGAGAGGGATGTCTGACTGCCTGTTTAGGCCTGATCCCCAGGATCAGGCCTAAACAGGCAGTCGGACTTCCCCTGAGGGGTCCCGGATTGGAGAGGGTGCAGGCTGGGCTGAGGAGACCCCCCCACCCCCGCCGCCCCCTGTGCATGAATTTCATGCATCGGGCCTCTAGTATCCTATCAAATAATAGACAAAGATTGAAACTAACCGTACCTCCGCTACGCTTCCCATCGGCTAATCAGCGAGATATGCAAATTAACTGCCAACAAAGATGGCGGCTGGCAGCCATGCAGCTGAAGCGAACAGGAGGCTTGCTTGCTCCAGTGATGGAGGAAGCCAAGGTTCCCCACCTGCCGTGGCCGGGCTCTGAGCTCCAAAAGCAACAAAGTTGAAATTATAGAAGCTAAACAAACCCCAGATACCTGCTTTCAGCAGGCTGTGGCCTCGGAGCTGGAGCGGCAACAAAGTTTCAATTATAGAAGGTAAATAAATCCCATAATAAAAAAAGAAAAAGAAAAAAAGGACAGGCTGAGAGCTTCAGTTGTCCATGGGCTTGGCCAGCCTGAAAACCCTCAGCCCCTCATCCAGACTGGCCAGGCACCCCAGTGGGGACCCCACCCTAAAGAGGGTGTGGCCAGCCTGAAAACAGTCATCAGCCCCTCATCCAGGCTGGCCAGGCACCCAAGTGGGAGCCCCACCCTGAAGGGGGTGTGACCAGCTGCAAACAACCATCAGCCCCTCACCCAGTCTGGCCAGGCACTCAAGTGGGACCCCCACCCTGATCCAGAACACCCTTCAGGGCAAACCAGCCGGCCCTCACCCGTGCACCAGGCCTTTATCCTATATAGTAAAAGGGTAATATGCAAACTGACCCTAACAGCAGAAAGACTGGGAATGACTGGTCACTATGACACACACTGACCACCAGGAGGCAGATGCTCAATGCAGGAGCTGCCCTCTGGTGGTCAGTGAGCTCCCACATGTGGGGGCTCTGCTCAGCCACAAGCCTGGCTGATGGCTGCCAGTACAGCGGTGGTGGTGGGAGCCTCTCCTGCCTCTTCAGCAGCACTAAGGATGTCCGACTACAGCTTAGGCCTGCTCCCCGCTGGTAAGTAGACATCCCCGAGGGCTGCCGGGCTGCCAGAGGGATGTCTGCTAGCTTAGGCCCAATCCCCCAGGGAGCAGGCCTAAGCCAGCAGGTGGTCATTCCCCGAGGGGTCTCAGACTGCAAGAGGGCACAGGCCGGGCTGAGGGACCTCCCCCCCGAGTGCACAAATTTTTGTGCACCGGGCCTCATATATATGTGTGTGTGTGTGTGTGTGTGTCTGTGTGTGTGTGTGTGTGTGTGTATGATGTTAATCTTCAAAATAAAAAAGGGCTAGAACATAAAGCTTGGGAAGTCTTCCGGAAAACAAAACACAAAGAAATAAAAACATTTTTTTGGAATTAGAGAGAAAATTAGAGGGATAGCTCAGAAGGTCCATCATTTAAATATAGTAATAACATGAGTTCCATTAAAAGAAAGCAATAGGAAGGGAATTATGAAGAAATGATACAAGAGGATTTCTGAGAACTAAAGCAAGAATTTCCAGATTGTGAAAGAATCCACCAGATGCCTAGTTTCATAGATGACGATAGCCCCAAAGCACATCATTGTGACAAGATAATCCTGAGAGTGTGTGTGGGGGGAAGGTTATATGTACAAATGATCAGGGATCAAAATGGTTCAGATTCCTTAACAGAGATGGTGGAAGGAACGAGACAGTGGCACAATGCTCTCAAATCCTAAGGAGTAATCAATCTCCAACCTGTGATTTGCTATCCACCAAACCATCAAGGTAGAATGGAAATATATTCAGACATGACAGTCTCAAAAACTTACCTCTCATTCATACATTCCCCAGAGGGTTACTGGACATTGTGATTCACCAAAATGAGAGTAAACCTAGAGAGACAAAACATAGGAGCCCTCTCTTGAGAGGCACAAGAAGGATGATAATGAGAAGTCCTAGGAAGATGACTTTGAAGCAGGTTAGACAGAATAAGACTCCAGATACAGTGATCCAAGGAAAAAAAAAAATTTTAAGGTTCTGGGGGGAGCATTCTAAAAAATGAGGTACTAACTATTTTTAGGGGGAAAATTACAAAAAAAGAGAAAACTTTAGCATAGTATATAGTTCATGGCTTAATTGTGAATTGAATATTGATTTAATAATGGTAATAATAATTATATTGGGAAGATAACATTTCATCTTCCATTGCAGGAGCTGGCTACCTGTTTTTGTAAATATTTATTGGAATGCATGTTGTTCATGGCCTGATTTTGTGCGGCAGTGGCAGAATTGAATAGTTGCAACAGAGACCATATGGCCTGCAAAGCCTAAAATATTTATTACCTGGCTTTTCATAAATATATTTGCCAACCTCTGTTTCATAGGAAGAAGCCAATAGAATAATGTTTAAAATAGGGGGTGGGTGGTGTAATAGCATGTTAGCATGTTTAAAAAAATATTATGGAAAGTAGCAGAAGGAACAGCTCAAATGATTATCTTTGGGAAGAGTGAATCAAGAATGGGGAGGAATAGTCAGGGGATTATTATTTTGTTTTGTTTTGTTTTGTTTTTGTTAATCCTCACTCGAGGATATTTTACCATTGATCTTTTAGAGAGAGTGGAAGAGAGAGGGAAAGACTGAAACATCCATGAGAGAGAAACACATCGATTGGTTGCATCCTGCACACGAGGGCCCGAACCAGGGAGGAGCCTGCAACCACAGTACGTGCCCTTGACCAGAATCGAACCTGGGACTTTTTGGTCCTCGGGCCAATGCTCTATCCACTGAGCAAAACTAGCTAGGGCTTAAGTTTTATATTACTGAATTCTTAAGCTAAGTACATGTATTTGAAAAGTCTGAATGAAGAATGCTGAAAAATTTAATTGAACTAGGAGAACAAAATAAACAAGAAAGGAAAAAAAGATACAAGCCACCCGTTATGAAGAAAGCAGGAGCTCAAAGCCTTTCCTGTAAACAAGCTTTCTCATCTATTCTTATGTCACATTTTCTCATTTATTCATTCATTCATTCCATAGATTATCATGTCAGAGTCCAAATGTCAGGTCCTGAACTCAGTTCTGCAGAACAGAGTTCCTTCCCAGAGACGCACTCACAGCTAATGGCACTCACAGAGAAAAAAAGATGATATCTTGAGATGCTTGCATGGTTTAGGAAAGGCCCATGAGGCATTCCTGGAGAACATGACACCAGACCTCAGCTATGAAGAATAAGAGACGGGAAAGGAAGGACACTGGAAGAATTTCCCGTGGAGGCATAGCCTTAACAACGACCTGAGTGAATAGGGCTGGTTTCAGAGTCCGCAAGTATTTACTATAGTTGGATGGATGGCAGAAGGTAATGTCAGAGCTGCAGACAAGGACCAGAGGCTGTGTACTATAAGCAATTTGTATTTTTTTTTCTAAAGACACTAAAGAGATTCTATCAGATTTTATTTATACTGTAAGAAAACATACACTTGGTGCAGTGAGGGTAATGGGATGAAGATAGAAGACATGAAGAGTAGAGGCTATTTCAGGTTAAAAAAAAGAATACAAATGTGGGAATAAAGCAAACAAGCACACTGGGAGGAAAACAAGGGATTCAGGAATTATATAAGAGTTAAGGGAAAAGGAAGGAGTTAAGATGACAATTCTGGGCTGGGGGACACAGGAGCAGGTGTATATGTGTGTGTAGGTAGTATTGAGTTTGCTTTTGGAAGAGTTGTGGGGTTTTTGTTGAATCTGTGGAATACATCATTGGAAGTGGCCAGGATGCAGTTGGACCACTTGAAGGTCAGGAGGAGGGTCTGAATTTGGAAATGTGTAATGGTTATGGTGTAGAGAGAAGTTTGGAAATTGAGTAGAGAATTCAAGGGACCCTTGTAGTTTTAAAGTGCTGAATCCAGGAAACACTGACATTTAAGGGTTAGGCTTTATATTAGGTAGAGCTTAGGGAGGAACAGTACCTTTTGAAGCCTGTAAACAGGAAAATCAAGAGAGAATGGCCTCCAAGAAACCAGTAAGATGAGAACTTTAAGAGAAGGAAATGGTTCCTGGTTTAAAATGCAGCAAGGACATCAGAAGAAAGCCTAAAAATGTTCTTTGGATTTGACAACTAGGGAGTCATTGCTAAGAGCAAACTTTAGCGAAGTAATATGGCGGGAAGTAAAAATTCAGGTGTGTGTGGGATTTGTTAGTAGAGTTACTATTTTAGGATAGAGTTGAACTTGTCTCTTTGTTGAAGAGAGAACTATGGAAAAAGAGGGGTTTAGTGATAACTTAGGGAGAGGAAATGGTTTCCCCATTCAACAAATGTTTATTGAGCACCTGTTATGAGGCCAGTGCTATTCCAGACTCGGAGCATAGCAGAACAAAACAAAACTTACAATCATGTGTCTTACAGGTCATCCTATCTAATAATAAACAAAGATTGAAATTAACAGTACCTCCACTATGCTTCCCATTGGATAATCAGCAAGATATGCAAATTAACCGCCAACAAAGGTGGCGGCCGGCAGCCACACAGCTGAAGTGAGCAGGAGGCTTGCTTGCTCCAGTGATGGAGGAATCCAAGCTTCCTCCCTGCTGCAGCCGGGCTCTAAGCTCCACTCTAAGCAACAAAGTTGCAAAGCCCCAGATACCTGCTTTCATCAGGCAGTGGCCTCAGAGCTGGAGCGGCAACAAAGTTTCAATTATAGAAGGTAAATAAATCCCAGAATAAAAAAAAAAAAAGAAAAAAAGGAGAGACTGGGAGCTTCCGTCGCCGGGAGGGCTTGGCCAGCCTGAAAACGGCCCTCAGCCCCTCACCCAGACTGGCCAGGCACCCCAGTGGGGACTCCCCACCCTAAAGGGGGTGTGGCCAGCCTGAAAACAGCCATCAGCCCCTCACCCAGGCTGGCCAAACCTCCATGGGGTGAGAGTCCCCACTGGGGGGGGGGGGGGGGCTTGACCAACCTGCAAACAGCCATCAACCCCGCACCCAGGCTGGCCAGGCACCCCAGCGGGGACCCCCACCCTGAAGGGGGTGTGACAAGCCTGCAAACAGCCATCAGCCCCTCACCCAGGCTGGCCAGGCACCCCAGTGGGGACCCCCACCCTGATCCAGAACACCCTTCAGGGCAAACCAGCCAGCCCCACCCATGCACCAGGCCTCTATCCTATATAATAAAAGGGTAATATGCAAACTGACTCTAACAGCAGAAACACTGGGAATGACTGGTCACTATGACATACACTGACCACCAGGAGGCAGATGCTCAATGCAGGAGCTGTCCCCTGGTGGTCAGTGCGCTCCCACAGGGGGAGCTCTGCTCAGCCACAAGCCAGGCTGATGGCTGCCAGCACAGCGGTGGTGGCGGGAGCCTCTCCTGCCTCCTCAGCAGCACTAAGGATGTCCGACTGCAGCTTAGGCCTGCTCCCTGCTGGTAAGTAGACATCCCCCGAGGGCTGCTGGGCTGCCAGAGGGATGTCTGACTGCCAGCTTGGGCCTGATCCCCCAGGGAGTGGGCCTAAGCCAGCTGGTGGACATCGTCCAAGGGGTCCCAGACTGCAAAAGGGCAAAGACCGGGCTGAGGGACCCCCCCCCGAGTGCACAAATTTTTGTGCACCGGCCTCTAGTAGATTATAAAAGTACATGTTCATTATGGAAAATTTGAGGTGTATCTGATTTTTACAGTAGTTTCCCACATACTCTTTGTCCCAAAGGGCCTGACAGAGTAGAGGGGATGGGGGCCTGTTAACAGCAAAAGTCCCCAGGATCTCCTTGCATATAAAGGACCATGGTAGCCATCTGCTGTGTGCGTGCACTTGTGTGTGTGTGTGCATCAACACACACTCTTGTAGTGAAATAGACCAGGGGGACTGAGAGGCATTATTAGGGTGGCAGAGTTCTCAAGGTATAGTAAATGTAAATCTCTGTGAATGAATGGTGGAAGAGTGTGTACCTGTTTTATTATTTTTAATTGTCCATAATGGCACCAAGGAAGTTGAAATGGCACAAGCACTGTTGCAGAATTTTTGAAATGGAGACACTAATAACAGTAACTTTAAAAATGTTTTATTTGAAACCTGGCACCCACCCATTTTTCTTAAGGGAAGCAACATTAGGTGGGTGAGAGTAAGAAGGAATGGGAATTTTTTATTGTTTTCTTTTTACATTATTAGCTTATCTTCTTGTGAAGGTAATTAAATGTTATATTCATACATAAGCACTGAAACACAGTGAGGAAGAGAGCTGGAGTCCTACTAGTTTTCATATAATTCAGAAGTTATACACATTTCCCCCCCTGCTGACAATTTCTTGGTTTGCCCATACAGTCTGTATTATGTTCTAATTAAGTTGTGGGATGCTGAAGTTACTGTTTAATTTGTTCTTTATTGAGCCAGAAAAATTTAACCACAACTTTTGAGGAATGGCAATGCAGCAAGAGAGGCTGCAATGCCATTTCCAGTGTTGTGCAGAAGTATGGGCTTTAGTGTGCATCTCTTCATCCACTCCTGCAACATAAAATTTCTCTTTACAAAAAGATTATGTAGTTTTGTATTTTTTAAATGTGCACCATAAAAGAGGTAAAAAAAAAAATAGAGGTAATTTAAGAGAGGGTGCTTTGTAAATCATTAGTTACTGTTTGTAGAAATAAAAGTCGTTCAACACCTATTGATGTTGTTGATGACATCTGTTACGTTGTGGAGTGGCAGCATGCTGGTGTGTGACAGTCCATCCGGGTGCAATAAATGATTTCACAATAATAACATGAGGTTTGCCAAAGATTGTTTTCAGTGAGCTAGAGCAGTTATTATTATAGTAGCATCACTCCCACTCCCTCGGAATTCACACACACACACCTCAGAGTATGGGGTGGGGTTATCTGTGCAGCATGAATATCCCTGAAGGTGCAGGTAGCAATATCTTACATGTGAACAAATTGGGGGGAGGGGAATATTTGGTTTCCTTGATCTCTTTTCCTCCAAGTCTTCTTTCTTTGCTGAGTAATCTAATTCAAGCCATACTTGAGTCAGTCCCACCTCTTTCCCAGTCATTCCAGCCTGTGTTCTCTGGTCTTCTCTGGCCCTATGATAACACAGGCCCAAGGAGTGGTGGTCCTGTGTGATCTCTGCCTCTGTGATCTCTGTGGCTGACTCCAGTGTCAATATTATGTCACACTTCCACCTACCTCATCCCTGAGCTCCCGCTAAGGCCTGGGTTTATTTCCTCCTGACTTGTGGGATTGGCAGAGAAAAGGACTGCAACAGTTTACATATCTCATGGCACATTGCCCGAGTGCTCTTCAGAAAGCTTGAAAGAATTAAAAGTGCCATTAGCAGTGATAAGTTGGACCTGGTTTCCTCACATTCCTGGCAGTGTTGTGGCCCTACTTATTTGCATGCTAGTTTGTGGTACTTTATCGGAAATTGTTTTTTGTTTTATGTGTGTTTGTGTGTTTTTGCGATGAAGGGAGCTTTATTCAGTGCAAAACAGCTCAATTGTGATACAGCATGGCTGTAGGACAGCTCTGCTCTGCTCCTCCATGCTCTGCTTTGCCCTGTGCTGGTCTGCTCTGGTCTGCTGTGGTCTGCTTCACTCTGCTCTGGCGAGACATCTTCAGTGTTTCAGCTAAGTCTGGGAGACGCAGTCTTTATTGTTCGGTGGAAAGAAAGTGCGCTTGGAAATCCAGGCTGCGAGTTCGATCCCTGGGCTGGGTGCATACAGGGGCAATGGATTGATGTTTTTCTCTTTCTCCCTCTCCCTGTCCTTCATATGCCGCCCGCCCCCCCCCCCCCCCCCCGCATCCCTCTCTGTAAAAAATAAATTAAAAAAAATTTTAAAGGAATTTTTATTAGCATTGGTGAAATTTTTCTGTATTTTTTAAATGGTTGATTTCATTTCTCAAACTTTATTTCAGAATTTGTGACAGTTTGTTACTTGAGAATGGTTTTCTGGGGTTGGATAATTTAAAGTTGAGAAATAAAGGAGGTAAACTTGTACTAACATAATTTACCTAGAACTCATTCCACTAGTGAAGATTGAGGGGTAAAATTCATTTAACTACCTTGATTCAGAGCACTTACCATTTCTCTGGTATTTATAGTTTTCTTGAGGTGAATAATTGTTTCATCAGTTGCTAATCCTCACTGTGATTCTTAGAAATATCCCTTACTAACTGACTTTCCTTTTCCAAATCCCTCTCTGCCCTCCTCCCTTTCCCCTTGGTCTACTCTAGGCTGACTACACCCACTTTGAAGCTTGTTATTACCTCCTTGTGAGTACCAATATCCTGGCAGCGCTTTAGGGTCCTTTTTATAGAAAATGCCTCTGACTCTTGGAGGAAAAAACACACTAAATATACAAATATTAAACTGGTAAACTGTAATTGTGGCCCTAAGGATGCTTGGAATCATGAGTCCTTCATTTTTCATCAAACACACCATGAATGCAGAAAATGGGACCATCTCACTTTCAAGTTCTGCTTAATTGCCTACATGACACATTGATTTGGGTATGAGAAATAATCGTGAACATAAGGATAATTATGTGCCTCTGATGGCTTCCTGAGGGTATGGTATTCTGTAGCTCTGTGGGATGTTTAGGAAATCAAAGTACATAAGAAATATGAGGCAGTGTCTGTCTGGGCTAGAGTGGGCAGCTGAGACTCTATGACCTGTTTGTACACTGTTTGTATATGAGGAAGGTGAGTGCTTCAGACCCCAGGCAGTACAACTAAATTCCAGGTTTCCTAGACTAGGATTGTTCTTGTTCCCCCTGATGCGCAGTGCACCTCTGAGCCAATTGCTGGGCTCTTATTACTATGGTGCTCCAAAGTCATTTATTTATTTATTTTTAAAATATATTTTTATTGATTTCAGAGAAGAAGGGGGGGCGGGGAGAGAGAGAGAGAAACATCAGTGATGAGAATCATTGATTGGCTGCTTCCTGTACGCCTTCCAATAGGGATTGAGCCCTGACCAGGAATCGAACTGTGACCTCTTGGGTCAGGGGTTGACATTCAACCACTGAGCCATACCTGCCGGGTTCTAAAGTCATTTATGAGGAAAAGGTCAGTGTCATCCAAGGGCATTGTGGTTGAAAATGGGACTTAAGTCCTGGGTAGCATAAAACCAGTCATTTAGAAAGTCATATGAGCCCAAGCTGGTTTTGCTCAGTGGATAGAGCATCGGCCTGCAGACTTAAGGGTCCCGGGTTCAATTCTGGTCAAGGGCACATGCCTGCATTGCAGGCTTGATCCCCAGTGGGGGGCATGCAGGAGGCAGCTAATCAATGACTCCCTCATTATTGATGTTTCTATCTCCCTTTCCCTCTCCCTTCCTCTCTGAAATCAATAAAATATATTTAAAAAAAATAAAAAGTCATATGAAATATTGGAATGGAATTTATTTTGTCAAGTAAAACCATATATGCACATGGTTTTAAACATCAAGTAATACAGGATAGCATATTATGAAGTGCAAGAGTGACCTTTCCTATCTCACACCAATTCCTCTCTCACTTTTTTTTTTTGGTTAATCCACATTTTTTTTCATTGATTTTTTTTTTTTTTAAGAGTGAAAGGAGGGAGGGACGGAGGAGGAGGAGGGGGGGGGGAGAGAGAGAGAGAGAGAGAGAGAGAGAGAGAGAGAGAGATATCAGTGTGAGAGAGACACATCAATTGGTTGCCTCCTGCACACGCCACGACCAGGGTCAGGGTTGAACCTGCAACCCAGGTATGTCCCTTGACTGGGAATTGAACTCTTGACCCTTTGGTGTGCCAGCTGAAGCTCTAACCAGTTAGAAACACTGGCCAGAGCTCACTTTTTCAAAAGAAATAATTTGAACTCTTTTACCTCTCATTTTTATTGTGTATATTTGTATTTCATGATTTATCAATTACTGATATTATTTATTGATTTTCTTTCCAAGGAAATAAGAGCTTAGCTTATTTCTATCCCCTCTCCTCCAGTTCTCTCAACATAGTCATGCCATTTTTTTTTGTTCCTCTTCTGACTTCTTTTGTAATTTAATATGCCAGCATCTTTTATAACTTATATACAAAGACAGTGTCTTTTTTACTTGACCCTATCTGGAGAAATAAATTAGGGTTTGGGATAGAATTGGGTAGCACCAGGGCTTATACTAAGGGCTCTGGGGGTTGTTGGACTAGAAGACTACTGATTACAAATGTTCTGAAGAAGTATTCTTTTCTTTGTTCTGTGTATTCCTCATGTGTCACAGTTAATCCTGAGATAATCTAAAATATTTTATTTTGGATTTTATCAGAATCTTTGCCTTTTTTTTATATTTTACAGAAATAAATATCTTCCTTCAATAGATGATAATGAAAATACAGAAGAAAGAGAAGCAGGTAGGTGATGTCACTTATCTTTTTTATTTTTTTAATTAACCCTCATCTGAGAATATTTTTCCCATTGATTTTTAGAGAGAGTGGAAGAGGGTTGGGGGGAGGGAAGAAACCCATGTGAGAGAGACACATTGATAGGTTGCCTCCCACATGCACCCCAACCTGCAATGGGGATTGAACCTGTAACCCAGGTATGTGCCCTTGACTGGGAATTGAACACGAGGCCTTTGGTGCACGGGCCAACACTCTAACCACTGCGCAGCCTGATTTCACATATCTTTTAAGTGAATGCATCCGGCATACACTTGTGCTTTTTTAACAAAAAGAGAGCCGGCAGTTTTGGCTCCTGTCTTAGTCTCTGGTAGTTACCCTGTTGCCTCTGTTTCCCATTCTCCATGTGGTAACTGAGCTCTGTTCTGAATGAGTTAATATATGGATTTCTAAGTTTTTATAAAGGGCAATGTGATCAATTATTTATATGTTTGTCACTTTTGATGTTTGGCTAAAATAAAAGGATTCTCATTTATAAATTCTGTGGACGTTTCCTTCTAGAGAAAACATTAACTATTTGGTTTCTGCAAGAGAGGGGAGTTGATAAAAAAAAAAAAAATTGGCCTCTGTGACCGATCCTGCCAGGATCTTTTTCCTTAGTTGGTACTTCTATGCTCCAGGTGGTTACATATTTAAAGGAACCCAGAGACCTCAACCAGTGAAGCTCAGGGAGGTGAGATAGGGGGACCTGCTTCTGTCTCTTGGAAACAGGCTATCTTTCATGGGCTGGTTTTCCTTTTATAGAATCAAATGACCACCTGGTAACTGGGGAGTTCTGAATTCCTGCCCTTCACTGGCCCCCTGTGCAAATATGTTGCGTGGGATCAGCCAACTTTCCTCTCCACTCTGCTCCTAAGCAGCAGTGACCAGTTATATAAAGGGCAACTTAGGGATTTGGTTATAAGGACTACCTCCTGGTCTGTCCTCAGTGGATAGGTCCTTGTGAAACCAAAACAAACGACCTGTTTTGGGAAATTAATTGACTCATCTGCTGCCAATTCTTAACAGGAAGAGCAGTGATTTCTTCCTGTTCTGGCCCTATGGGGTGTCAGCTGGTAGACAAAAATGCAGCTACATCTGTCAGGCATTTATCCTATGGATATACTTAGACAGGTATGCAAAACTGTATTTACAGGGCTTTCATTGCTGCTTTGTTTAGAAAAGCAAAACTGGAAAGACTTACATGTCCCTCAAAAAGGGGACTATTTAATCATAGCATATCCACCTAGTGCAGTGGTTCTCAACCTGTGGGTCGCGACCCCTTTGGTGGTCGAACGACCCTTTCACAGGGGTCGCCTAGGACCATCCTGCATATCAGATATTTACATTATGATTCATAACAGTAGCAACATTACAGTTATGAAGTAGCAATGAAAATAATTTTATGGTTGGGTCACAACATGAGGAACTGTATTTAAAGGGCCAGAAGGTTGAGAACCACTGACCTAGTGGAATATTATGCTATTGTTAAAAAGAACTTGTTATGGAAGAGAGCCCCCAAACCCTCAAAACAATTGGCATATTTAATTTTTAAGACATTCTTTACAGCAGTGGTTGCCAACCTTTTGGACCTCACGGACCACTGGTGGTCCGTGAACCATTGGGTAATCTTTTATTTCAATAAAAACATTCTTGCCAAAACCGGTTTGGCTCAGTGGATGGAGCGTCGGCCTGTGGACTGAAGGGTCCCGGGTTCGATTCCGGTCAAGGGCATGTACCTGGGTTGCGGGCACATCCCCAGTGGGAGATGTGCAGGAGGCGGCTGATGGATGTTTCTCTCTCATCGATGTTTCTGACTCTCTGTCTCTCTCCCTTCCTCTCTGTAAAAAATCAATAAAATATATTTAAAAAAAAAAACAAAAACATTCTTTACCAGAGTTACCTCTAAATGAATTAGAATTTCTTTCTTTTGTGGTTTTACTTGTTCATATTAAGACCTTTGGTATGTCAGCCAGCTATTGAGTAGCCTCAGAGGGGTTTTCATTTTAGGCTTCACAGTAATGTTGATAAACAGGGCATTATTTAAAAGTTAATATTAGCTGTGGTAGAGGAGCAAGTTAATTAAGTGAAGACATTTTCAGGAGGAATTGATTCTACTCCTCCTAGAGCACTGGTAATAGGCCATACTGATGACTGAACCACAAGAAGTTTCAGAGCGTGAAAACAGAAAATTATGATTATGCTAAAGCAATCCTCAGACTTCAGGACCGAGCATAAGTGTAGAGAGTTCATTGCCTGACAAAGAGGCACATAACCTTGGTTGCAGACTCCCAGCCCTGATCAGGGGCATGTGGGAGGCAACCAATCGATGTGTCTCTCTCACATCGGTGTTTCTTTCTGTCTCTCCCTCTCCCTTCAACTCTCTAAAAATCAATGGAAAAAATATCTACGGGTGAGGATAAAAAAACCTATACCGTTCCCCGACTGGCATGACTCAGTGGTTGAGCATCGACCTATGAACCAGGAGGCTACAGTTTGATTCCCAGTCAAGGCACACACCCGGGTTATGGACTCTAACCCTGGAGGCTGGGCATGAGGAGGCAGCGGATCAATGATTCTCTGTCATCATTGATGTTTCCCTCTTCCTCTCCCTTCCTCTTTGAAATCAATAAAAATATTAAAAAAAACAAAAATCCCACACCACTTCTGGTGGGTTATTGACAGATAATAAGTTTATGATTTTTATTACTAATATCTGCCTTTTGGGGAAAATCCCCCTTTTCATCATTGACTAATTGTGCTGCATTTTGTGGGTTTCCCTTCTCCCTCTACAGTGGTCGGCAAACTCATTAGTCAACAGAGCCAAATATCAACAGTACAATGATCAAAATTTCTTTTGAGAGCCAAATTTTTTAAACTTAAACTATATAGGTAGGTACATTGTTATTAACTTAATTAGGGTACTCCTAAGGCTTAGGAAGAGCCACACTCAAGGGGCCAAAGAGCCGCATGTGGCTCGTGAGCCGTAGTTTGCCAACCACGGCTCAAGTATGTTCCAGCCCTGCCATTGCCTAGGAATGTACCATGACAAATTTCTTCATCTCTTTGAACTAATGGTCTTTTTTTTTTTAAATAAAGCTTTATTGTTGAAAGTATTACACATGTTTTTCACTTTGTGTAAAGTAGTGAGTCCTGCCAGAATGACCAGTTTCCTCTGGATTTAGGCTTATTTATAAGGCTGGCTTTAGTTACGATAAAGATCCTCCCCCCCCCTCACCCCCACCCCCCAAAAAGTCCTTTCTTTCCTCTTTTTTCTCCTGTGATTCTGAGTGTTATGCTTGGGAATATCAGATGAGGGGAGGGAACTGGAAACAACAGAAGGGGAATCATGCAGCTGAATTTTGTACTCTCCATCACTCTCAGGGTGGGCCAGGAAGTCTGAGCACAGATTGGGTAACCAGACAGACCTCACCACCTGGCAAGTGTCTGTGCCCTTTCGCATCAGCCAGGCCTCTTGTTAGGAGAGCAGGCTACTCACATGGTGCTGTTCCTGAGCCATCAAAGATCATTGTAACCATCTTCCTGGAAAGCCTGCTTGTCCCTCCCAGGTTCTCCTTAAGTTAGTTTTTTGTTCCTGACCCAAAATAAGGGAGTTATTTTGGTTATTACAGGAGAGTGTGTTGCTCTGTGAATCTAGCATCCATGTTTTTACCTGATTACTGCCAACCTTATCTTAGTTATGAAATGACAAATGCACTTTGCCACACCAGACCTGAAAGTATGAGCTGTAACTTATGTTTCCAAGGAGATGTTTCTTTAAAAGTGGTAACTTTAGGAGACTGTACCTTTATTTGATGGTGCTCAAAAACAGCTTTGGAACTTCCTTTTTAGGGTTGCCTTTAGCCTCTGTGACACATTCTTTCTAATGGCATCCATTACAAGAAAGCTTTCTTCTATATGGTAGTTGTTTTTTTCATGTGGCCAAAGGTTGTTTGGTGCGAATCTGGTGAATAAGTTAGGCTATCATACAGTAGAACACCATTTTTACTTAATAATAAAAGGCATAATTTTGAATGATGCAAATTTTCTTATTGAAAATCAAACCAGCTGAATTTTGATGCTGCTTAATGATATGTGAGAGCAAAGATTTGGGAGATATAAAGCAACATACTGAGTTTGACGCTGCATCCTTATCACCCCATTTAATATTACCTTTATTCATGAACACATTTGAACAGAATTTTTGTGTATGAGCATGATAAGTGCAACCCTAGGTGAGAACGGTGTGCCTTGGGTTTGTTTCTGCTAGTGCCATCTAAAGGTATTTTGTGGGAAACTGTTGTTGTTACCTGTTTAACAATATGGAGCTTAAAAAATGTTTCAGAATTTTGCATATAACGTGGAAAATCCTTGAGGTTTTTACATATGAATTTCTCACATAATTTCTTATTAGCAATGACTTGGTATAGCTCCACCAGAGGAAAGGCAAATAATGTGTGTCCTGTTCGCCACCATATCCCCAAGGCCTAACCCAGGACAAACTGACACATAGTAGGAACTTAGTAAATGTTGAACAAATACATGCCTTCAAACTTAATAATGTTCCTTGCATAAAGCATGCAAAAGAAGAGTAATACTCTTGTTTCTCTCTTTTTATAGTTGTCACATTTAAAAGTTCTGAATCACTCCCCAATGTCTGATGCCTCCGTCACTTTTGACTACAAATCCCCCTCCCCGTTTGACCACAGCACTGATCAGGAAGAAAAAATTGAAGATGTTGCCAGTCACTGTCTGCCCCAGAAGGACCTGTACACTGCTGAAGAGGAAGCTGAGACCCTTTTTCCTAGGAAAATGACATCTCATAATGGGATGGAGGACAGTGGAGGAGGGGGCACTGGAGTGAAGAAGAAACGGAAGAAAAAGGATCCAGTAGAGCAAGAGGGGGCAGCAAAGGGAAGAAAGGACAGGGAGCCCAAGCCAAAGAGAAAGCGAGAACCTAGAGAGCCAAAGGAACCCAGAAAGGCCAAGGAGCCCAGGAGGGCCAAGGAGCCCAAGGATCCTAAGCAGAAGGATGGAGCAAAGAAAGCACGGAAGCCCCGGGAGGCCTCGGGCACCAAAGAGGCCAAAGAGAAGAGGAGCGGTGCTGACTCTACAGCCAGGACGAAGTCCAGGAAGGCCAGGTGCGTCCCTTTCACCCCATTCCGAGCTCTTGGCTCTGTCTCTGCCTTTGGGCTTACTCCAGCCCCTGGACACAACTTTACTATGTTCTGCCAAAATGAACTATTTTCTCATCTCGTAATGAGAGCAAGATAACCTAGTACTGGCCCTACAATTTCTTGCCATTCCGTTTGAATTAAAAATTAGAGTATGTTAGCATGCACAGCATGGAAGGGAAGGGACGTCACAAGTGTGATTCAGGGAGGGCAGCGGGTTTTAGAACAGCAGCAGCGTACAGCGGCAAAGAAGGGGTACAGTCCTGGGAATCAGTGGTGTAGGTGACCTGCGAAAGCCATGGGTGTGCACAGAAGAAAAGGATGCCAAACTTCCCTAGGCTGTGAGCTCTTGAGTGCAGGACCATTCATTCGTAGTCTTTATTTGCATTCAGTAATTAACACCGCACCTGACATGTCCGTAGGTGCTCAAGAAATGGTGAGTAAATGAGACCAGAGGAGACCACATGTAGAGGGAGATCAGAGGACACGGGCCAAGTACGGACTTGGGTGATAACTGAGGGCCCTGGCTGCAGATTCTATCAGGATCCAAATGCACTCAGGGAATTCAACATTTGTCATCTGTATACAAATGTAATATTTATGTTTGGTTTATGTCTCAGTTCTTTGTGCCAAACATATTTTGAGGACATACAAAACAACAAATATATAACTTTTTATATATATTTAAGAGGAATTTAAGTTTCTAAAATCTAAGTGCAGAGGTAGAATATAGACCAGGGGCACCCATAAAAACACAAAGATGCAAATGCTAACAGAACATAAAGTAGTGAGTCCATCCTGTTTTAAGTGAGGCATGGAAGAAGTAACTTGAAGAGAGAAAGCATTGTAGGTTGTCTGCTGCGACTCTGAATTTACTATATGGTTCAGTTCATTTTCAGAAGGACAGTTGGTTGAGACCAGATGGATGATTTTGTAATCCAAGTTAAGACTGTCTTATCAAGTTCATTTCCTTCTGTCTGGTGGGAGATTTCATCTTTTGTCTATTGTAGAGGCTTGTGTGGGATCCTAGGAATGTCTGCCTGCCCCAGAAGGTCAAGACAGATAGGTAAAATCAGGATTCTGGCTAATGAGAAACTTGTGGGCTCTGTTTCTCAATGAACCTAGTGTGTATACTCTGACCTCTGATGTGTGTAGGGGGTGGCAGAGTGAGTTTCTGTCTTCTGCCAATAACTTTCCTCTTCATATTTCTTTGGGAAACTGAAGTGGTCCTCAGGTAATAGCATGTGTGAAGAGGGAGAGTCAGATGTGAGCTAGTGGAGTGACTTATTTTGGTTATTATAGAAAACAGAGAGGATCCTGAGGATAATGTGTTAGAATCAGGGTAATTGGAGGAGAGCTTCACAGCTCTAATAAGGGGCTTGGTTTGTATGTAAGGCAGTAGAAAGCTGGAAAGCCATAGGTGTCTGAACTCACTTTAGCCACTGGTGCTTACAATTTTCTTCCCTTTCTAAAAGGAATTCACATTTACTTTGGATAAAATGTGAAACAAGGTGATGAATACAGACATTGTTGGAAAGTCCATTTTGTGGCAAATGTATGTGTAGAAGATATTAAAGGAACCTGATTTTGATCTGATTAGTCTGTATATAATATGAGTTGGACAAGTGTTTGGTAGTGCTTTCAAGGGCTGCTAACTTAGAAAACAGAATCTCTTGAGGTTTAGAAATTCTGAAGATACCCTTTGGGAGGATGCTGATGTATAGATAGGGCTAGTTATTCCTTTATAAATGTGGGCAAGTTCCATGAAGCTTTCTCTCTCTTGATTTTGGGACTATGTAAGAGTGACTTGTAACATAATAGAATTTTTCTGTGTAGCCCATTGGGGTTCTGGATGGCAAGCCTTTCACTTCTTGTCCTTTATATATTTATAAAATTGTTTTTGTTCCTTTAATTAATGACCCTACTGGTCAGCAAAAGCAATTTTAGTTATGACAGCGTGATTAATTGGTAAAAAATATATGTTGGTAATTAAGTCTCAGGTTTTTTTTAGCTCTTTGATTTATCATCTTGCAGATTGGCTCAAGTACATGTCTTGATGTAAGCAGTTATTGATTAGCCCCCAGATAATACTTGATGGTTACAAATGGTTCGCTGAATGCTTGGATTATTGCAGTTGCTCCAGAAGTGATTTAGGGGCTTCCAGTCTTTTCCTCCTTCAGTCCATCTTGCTAGCTGCCACCTGGCTAATCTTTCTGAAGCACTGCTGTTTTCTTATTTATGTTTATAATTGGTGGTATAAATCAAACCCCCTCTTCCCCTCTCTTCCTTCACACCAGCTGAGAAATAGTCAACAGAGATGGAGATGCACTTATCAGCTTTATTACTGATAAACTGGATTGACAAATCTCCATTGGCTTGTTGCCAGAATCAGGCTTCTTGTAAGTTACTTGCTCTGTTGAGTTTATCCACCAGAACTGCAGGCTTGTCCCTGAGCAGAAAGGGCGCCGGGCTACACGTGCTCCATTCCTTTTCCGAGTCTCACTAGTCTGGTAGGTCCCCAGTCAGAGAAGTGAGAAGAGTTTGAAGAAAGGCTGAAAATGTGTTTTCAATATTGTTCCCTCCTTGGTAGTAAAACATGATTTTCCTCATGAAAACCCTGGGACAGGGAAATGAGATTTCCTCTAACATTTTATACCTGCTTAGAAACTTCTGATTGTTCCTGCTGCCTCCAGGACAAAATCCAGACTCCTTTTTCTGTTATATAAATCCTTTGGGGTCTGACTTCTCCCTGCCTTCCTGCCTTCCTGCCTCTGACAACAGACCTTGCCAGGTTGAACTCACTACCCCTTAAAGGTACTTGACTCATTTCTCCTTCAGATTGCTCTTGCTCTTTGTCCCAACATTATGCCCTTTGTCCTCCCAGTGTTCCATGTCCTCTCCATTCTTCAGTTCTCAGTGCAAGTCTCAGTTCCTCCACAGAGCTTCCCCAAACCAGTGTGCTCACCCATCCCATCTCAATTTCCATGGCATTTGAAACCTTACTTTGCATTGTCAGTCAGAGATGTTTACACCCGGGAAGACTAAAAGAGACCTAGTCCAACCCTGTTACCGCAGCCAGGGAAATGGAGACCCACAGAGCAATAACTTGTAAACAAGACGTCCTGATCGCCAGTTTTGTACACTTCCCTCTGCAATAGGCTACCTCTCCATCATACACTGTTGTTTTTTTGTTAATCCTCATCAAAGGATATTTTTCTGTTGATTTTTAGGGAGAGTGGAAGAGAGAGGGAAAGAGAGAAATATCGATGTGAGAGAAACACAATTGATTGGTTGCCTCCTGTGCACGCCTGACCAGGTCTCGGGCCTGGGAGGAGCCTGCAAACAAGGTATGTGCCCTTGACCAGGATTGAACCCAGGACCCCTTCGGTCCACAGGCCAGCACTCTATCTACTGAGCCAAACCGGCTAGGGCCATGGTCGGCAAATCGCGGCTCGTGAGCCACATGCGGCTCTTTGGCCCCTTGACTGTGACTCTTCCACAAAATACCACGTGCAGGCATGCATGTACAGTGCAATTGAAACTTCGTGGCCCGTGCGCAGAAGTCGGTATTTTATGGAAGAGCCGGTATTTTGTGGAAGAGCCACACTCAAGGGGCCAAAGAGCCACATGTGGCTCGCGAGCCGCGGTTTGCCGAGCTGCAGTTTGCCGACCACTGGGCTAGAGCATACATACACTTTTGTTTTCATGTATGCGTGACTTGTCTCCTCAACAAAAGTTAAGTGCCTGAGATCAGGACTACCATGCTTTTTGTTTTTTTATGGTTCTGGGGGTCCATCACTAGAGAGGTTTGTCAGGTTATTGGCTACATAGGAGGCATAAAATTTATTTTATATAAATATATTTAATTTATATATAATATAAATTTAATTTGTGTATGAAATATGTATTTATATAATACTAGAGGCCTGGTACACGAAATGCATGCACAAGTAGGATCCCTAGGCCTGGCCGGCGATCAGGGCCTATCGGAGCCTTCTGATTGCCGGCCGGGGCCTTCCTTTTGGCTGCCGGCCGGGGCCTCCCTTCCCCCACTGCCAGCTGCCGGATGTTGGCCGGGGCCTCCCTCTGTTTCATGCTGACCACCATAGCGAGTGATAGAACTCCTGGTCGAACTCTCATAGGGACACTTTGCATATTAGCCTTTTATATATATAGATATGATTTTATATATTATTAACATACATTTTATACACACACACACACACACACACTAGAGGCCTGGGGCACAAATTCGTGCATGGGTGGGGTCCCTCGGCCTGGCCGGCAATCGGGACCAATCAGGGTGTCTTGCCCAGACCCCTGTGGGAGGTTGGCTGGGCCAGGGAGTGGAGGGGCTGTGGGAGGTTGGCCGGCCAGTGGTGGGGCAGAGGGACTGTGGGAGGTTGGCTGGCCACAGGATGTTGGCTGGCCATGGGAGGTTGTCTGTGGGAGTGCACTGACCACCAGAGGGCAGCTCCTGCATTGAGCGTCTGCCCCCTGGTGGTCAGTGTGTATAATAGCACCTGGTCCACTGGTTGTTCTAGTCATTCAGTAGAATGTATATATCTATATATATCTATATATATAAAATTTGATTGTTTTCTTGGAACTAATGGATAGAGCTCTTCTCCCTGAAAATAAGATTCATATAACATAGCATATAATAACTTCCATTGTTCAATAACAGTAAGTGGTATTTTCATTTTATAATTAAAGAAGTGAAATGTTCTAATGAGGCAACTCTGGGTGGGTTCCTGAATGGCTACTCGGGGGCTGGTCACTAAAGACCAACCCATGATTAGAAGCTTGGAATTTTCAGCCATACCCCTTTATCCTTCGGAGAGGGGAGAAGGGCTAGAAATAGTTAAAATTGATCATGCCTCATGCCTCATGCCTATGTGAGGAAGTCTCCATAAAATGTCAAGTGTAGGGGATTCGGAGAGCTTCCAGGTTAGTGAACACATTCATGTGCTGGGAGGGTGATGCACGCCAGCTCCAAAAGGAAGAAGCTCATGTGCTCAGGACCCTCTCAGAGCTTCTCCAATGTATCTCTCCCTCTGACTGTACATCTTTGTCCTTCATCATATCGTTTATCAAACCGATAAACGTGCTTCCCTGGGTTCTGTGAGCCGCTCTTGCAAATTAATTGAACCCAGGGAGTGGGTCATTGGAACCTCTAATTTAGAGCTGGTTGGTTAGAATCATGGGTGACAATCTGGGATGGTGACTGGCGTTGAAAGTGGGGTGGGAGGGCAGCCTGTCTTGTGGCACTGATCCCTTACCCTGTGGAATCTGCTGCTATCTCTGTGTAGATGGTGTCAGAATTGAGTTAATTGCTGGTGTCCGAGAATTGTTTTTGTAGGAGGAGAAATGCTGGGTGACCAGAAGTGTCAGAAGTGAAGGGTTTTGTGTGAGTAGTAAAGGGACTCACAGGAGAGGAACATTGTAAGAACTGGGTTTTCTCTGCACAGGAAGGTGGAAAACTGAGTTTTTTCCAACACAAGCACCAGTTTCTGTGCCTCAGCTTTTTACCCTCTTTGTTGTTGTTTTGTCAACTCAGAGCAGATTTTTCTCCCATCCAATAAGTTTAGTAACATCTTGGAAGTAAGGTTTTACCTTTTCTGATTTCCTTCTTTGATGGTTGCTTCTAGAAAGTTAAGCCCCAGAGTTTCTGATCATATAACCATTTGAGCTGTGAGTCAGCTGATAACTGTGGTTCAGGATGAGTAAAATTCAGTCAGCTCAGCTCTGCCTCCCTGTTTGAAGGTCATCTCCTTTGTAGAGTGCATATCTTTATTGAGGAACTAGAGGCCTGGTGCACGAATTCATGCACGGGTTGGGTCTAGCCAGGGGAAGGGGCCGCCCCCGATCAGGGTGGGGGGGGTGATCAAGGGTGGGGCTGGTGTGTGTGGGGGGCAGGGCTATGGGCAGCCCCACCCCCTGGTGGAACTCCTGGTTGGACTCCTGGTCGAGGGGACAATTTGGCTCCAGAGCAGTCAGTTGACCAGATTCTTTCTGTTTTTACATTCTAATAATTTATTAGAAGAAAGAAGACAATGAATAGACACCTTGTGTTTTGAACCCACTGGGCTTTATGTTAAGTAGGGGAAGAATATAAATGATAAGGGCAGAGACCATCTCTGACGCTTTGGACTAAGTCTCCATTCCTAGTTTTCTAAGAATACCTGGAGTGCTTCCCCTGTAATCCGAGAGCTTTCTAAATTATGGTCTCATGTATGGTGGACTTTGACTTGATCGATAAGGAAGCAGTTACTAAAATACTAATGCTTGATTTATTTTTCTGGTATATATTTAGTGTGTCCTGTGTGCCTTGCTTTGTTTATAAGTCCTTTTGTTGGGAATGGGATAGTTGAGGAAGGAAAGTGTCATAGAAGTATCATCTACAGGCCCTATCTTTGAGGAGCTTTCAGGAGTTAGAGAAACAGCCTTGCAAGCATTCAAATAAAATAAAAAAATACAAGCAAACAAAAGAACCTAGTATAACTGTGTTTAGGATAGCTAAAAGAATTTAGAAGATTAAGAGTATTTCATTTCTGTTCCAGGGAGTCCCTTGGAAGAGGTGAATATTGAGCCAGGTATTAAAGGAATTAGTACATGAGAAAAAATGAAGCAAAAGACCAGAATGCATTTAAATAAATGTTCTTTGGGGGGTATTTTCAATTTTATGATGGTAGACTGAGCATACTTTTATTTTCCATTCATTAAATCTTAATGAAATGACTGGAAGAACAGAGGGAATACATTCTTCAAAGATGAGCAATGTTAGGAATTTCTGGATGAGGAAGGCCAGTGGTATCTTACTGATGGATAAATGCTGCGGAGGGAGTCCCAGCTCAGAGCACGTGCAGGAGCTATGCTTGTGGCAGAGGTACAAGTGCTTCCTCCTCATAGTAGACCTGCAGGGGCTATCTGCAGAGTGGCAGTGTGGTTTGTCAGCTCTAGGCTGAAGTCAGGCAATTGCTCTAGAGCCGTGGTTCCCAATGTGGGGCACACACCCTACAGGGGGACAATTTGAGAATGAGATATTAACAGTGAATTTTTTTTTAACAATTTCTTAGTGTATTTCTTCCTTAGTACTTCAACTGTCCTTTCGTTCTTTTATTTTTCTCTTTCATGGATGCCATGTTCTTTGGAAGCTTGTTTAAAGCAAGTTAATGGCCTTTTAGGCTTCCTCCACTGTCTAGGAGTTCACTTTTTGAATAATAAGAATCGTATGTCACGGGGAGGGGGGCATGAAGTTTTAGAGATGCTTAGGTGGAGCATGTCCAATAAAAGGTTGGGAACCACTGCTCTAGGGATATTGAGCAGTTTACTCTGGGGGAGGTTCTAGGGCTCCAAGTGGAGACTGACATCCACAAGAAGGGAGTCAAGGGGCACTAGCTTCTCTGCCTTTCCCTGCCCATACTCTAAAAGGGAGGGGGAGGGGCGGCACCTGTATGCATGTTCCCAGGCCTGGCCTCCCAGTCCAAGGCTTGTTGGAGAAAGTAACTTATTAGGCAGCAGATAGCCTCACCAGACACCTGCGTTGTCAACCTCATTCATTTTAAATAGGAACAGTTCACCAAAGATCATGAGACTGTGAGGAAAGCAAGCAGCAAAGAAGAGGAAAAGAGAAATGAGCAGAACAGCTGTCTTCAGGAGAAACAATCAAAGAAAAGAACTTGTAAGATTTTAAGTTAGAATCCTCAGATCAAGATGAAGCTTTGTCTGCAAAACAAAAATGGGTTATGAAAAAGAAAGTTTAACAAGAAAAATTAAGGAAAATTTAAAACATGGTTGCCTTGATTAAAAACAGCAAAAATATTGAGTAGAGGAAGAAGTGGGGAGATATATAAGATTTAAATTCATTAACTTTCAAATCAGGATGCCTATAACTGGTCTTCATGTGGATAACTAAGGAACTAGAGGCGTGAGCATATTTGGAGTTAGGGAGGTATCAGTGAAAAGCGATTCTGACTGGAAAGTGGGGTTTGTTTTAAAGGGACTGAGGACAGGGTGATTTGTTTCTCATTTTGTCTATAGCTGACTATATCTGCACCAAAACAATTAGGGGTTTTTTGCATTTTTTTCTTTTAACCAATGTTCAAAAAACCTGTGCCCAACTCAGTTCTCTGGATATAGGCTGAACTAATATGGGCATTAAGTAAAAGTTGAGTTAATTTTGCAAATGAGCTCTTTGGGGGCAGTATCCCTGTTTTCAGTGTTGTACTCCTAGGAAGAAGAACAGAGCCTGTGGCAAGGCCTGGACTGGACGCTTCTCTGAAGAGTTGTTCCTAGGGTGGAGCAGTGGCTCTTGGGCTGGACTCCCCAGACCTATGCATGTCTGTGGGGCAGTGATTGCCATCATGAGCTGTTTTCAGTCATTCTGAGCTTGGGAATTGTGGCAACTCACTATGGCAGTAACTGATTCTTATCTGCTAAGACTTTGATGGACATGTTATAAAATTTAATTTAAAAATGGGAAGATTAATCTTTTTTCAAATAATGCAATTTGTTTGGTAAATAAAAATTTTCATTACCGGAATCCATGGGAGCAAAGTAATAAAAGAAAAATCATTGTAATACAGTGTTGTGACACATACCCAGACTTTTCTCCTCATACTCAGATCTAACACCCAGTTTCTAACTACCAATTTTAGCTTCTAGTAGTTTTATGTATTTGAAGTTTCTTGCATGTCATAAACACATGGTAGATGCTTTCTTTAAAGTAAGTATATGTTTTATTATAAAATCAAGGGGTTTTTGTTTTAATTTTAAATATATATATTTTTTATTGTTGATAGTATTACAGATACCTCCCATTTTCTCCCCCTTTTACCCGCCTCCTCCCAGCCTCTACTCACCCCTTTAGGTCTTCACTGCCCTATTGCCCATGTCCATGGGCTATGCATATAAGTACATAAGTTCTTTGGTTTATCTCTTCTCGCCCGCCCAACCGCACCATGACGTATGTCAGTCTGTTCCATGCCTCTAGGCTTCCGGTCTTATTTTGTTGGTCAATTCATTTTATTCATTAGATTCCACAAATAAGTGAGATCGTGTGATATTTGTCTTTCTCAGATTTCACTTAGCATAATACTTTCCAGGTCCATCCATGCTGCCCCAAACGGTAAGAGATTCCTCTTTTTTATAGCTAAGTGCTGGCTGGGCTCTGCTTTGCTGCTGACTTTGGGGCCTGTGCTGCTGTCAAACCTGTTTCTTCATCTGCAATAGATGACTCATCTGCTCTGCTCCCTCATGGAATCGCAGTTCAGTGAGGCTCAGAACACAAAAAGTGCTTTGTAGAATATAAATTGCTATACAGTTTTCTTAGTGAGAAGCCACATAACATGAGATACATATTCCTGTGAAAATTTAGCATCTTTTAAAACTGTTTCACCTGAGTCTCCTGTCCTGAACTGATAAGTGGGAGAAGTTTTGCTTCCCCGCCCCCTGCTTGAGAGGGCAAACCTCTTATTCAAAGGTGTAATCCTCTAAAATGGCAGGACCCCTTGAGTTTCATTGCCTTTAGTTGGACCAGAATAATTTTCATAACTTTCCTGATAGATAGACCCGTCAGTCTTCAACCTGAGGAATTGAGGGTGGGCTGTTCATGCTGACCAGTCATCAGCGGGTGCTAGTCCTCCCACAGTTCATCATGCTGGATTTCCCTTCTCCAAACAAGGCCCTCGGTTCTCCTTTCCCCCGACACCGTCCAGTAACTCACTTGATGGAAAATATCCACATTTCCCATTCTGTCATTTGCCAAGACTTACTGGTTCTACTTCAGCTGAATCTTTAAAATTATTTCCACCTTTGAGTTTTTATTGATTATATCTAGCCTAGGTCTTCATTGCCTCTTGTGTGAGCATACCATCATGGCCCTTTCACACAGAATGAAGCTGAAATCTAAACTCTCTAGGCTGGTATACCCCTGGTTTCTTTCTAGCCCTGTCACTTAGTACTTCTGTTCACTTCCTTGTCACCCAGCCACACAGACTGTCTTTTACTAAATGTGCTCTTAAAACTCTTCCATTTCCCAAAATGTCATGATGGTTAAAAAAGCATGTCTGGGTTCAAATCTTTTCTCTGCTATTCACTAGTCATGTTACCCTGGAAATCTAACTGAACCTCATTGTGCCTACTGATAAAATGAGACTAATAAGACTAGTATCTGCCTTATAAGGTTCTTGTGAAAAGTAAAGGAGGTAATTCACGTAAAGGACTTAGAGAACTGTGTCTGCATGTATCGTTTATAAGTATTAGTTGTGATGATGATGAGGATGATGGTGATTGTGCCTGCATGTATTGTTATATAAGTATTAGCTATGATAATGATGATTCCTATCTTCTGTCAAAATTCTATGTATATCCCCACTCAAATACATTTTCCCAAATCTCCCCAATGATAAGTAATCTAATCCATCCATTGATAAACTCCATTTGTCTATATATTCAATAAATATTTATTTAATACTTATTATCTATAAGGCATAAGGCGAATATACAGCTTAACCAAATACATATTGTCCTCTAGGAAAAGTCGTCCATTCAGCAAATGTTTATCAAGCAACTGCAGAGGATCCAGGCACTGTATGGTACTGAGCCCATGTAAGAGTTAATGACTAACTTTGGTGACAGATCAGAGTTTGAGTACCTTAAGGAAAGAACAGTTGAAATGCTTTGGCAGTGTAGGAAAGAGATTCTATGCGGTAGGAGGGTCAGGAAGGCTTTTTAGAGGAGATGTTGCCATCTTAGCAGGGTTGCAGAATGGGTGGACTTTGGACTGTGGCTCTGCATGGTCTTTGGAATTTTCATAATTGTAATCTCCTTAAGGCAGGGACAGTGTTGTCTTCATTTTTCATTTTTGAGTTTTTAGTACTCACTTTGAGTCTTATACATAGATTATTCTCAATAGAAGATGATGACAGATTAGGGAGATGTCTCTTCCCATGTAACTTAAAGGGAGATTGAAATTTGATGTTTCTCAATATCTGCAAAGCAAGTGCATTTCCTAGAGAAGACATTTATATAAACTGGAAGTGAGGTTTTTGGCAATGTTCATATTAAAATGGGACCTCATTTCTCGAACTCAATTCGTTCCGGAAGGCTGTTCAAAAACTGAATCATTTTTTCCCATTAGAAATAATGTAAATTGAATGAATCTGTTCCAGACCTCTAAATGATTCCCTGTTTTAACCTTTCTTATATATATAGTACATGTCTATTGTACTGTTTAATCTATAAACACTTTAAAAACAAAAAGGACATGAAATGTAAATGATAATTTAACAAAAAAGAGAGGAAATGTACAGTAAAAAATAAAATATAGCAATAATTATAAGCAGCAACAAAACAAAAAAAAACACGAAAATATTCACAGCACAATATCCTGAGATTTTAGCGGTGGTAAACTGACTCATATTCGTGGATTTTCTCCTTTGTTTGTCACCTGAGAGATGCGTGACTGATCATACAGGTATCGGCACGAAAGGGTTGTCAGGTTGAGAAGCGAATTGTTTGAGATGGAAGACATTTGAGAAACAAGGTTCCACTGTATTTTATTTCTTATCACATTAATCATAGCCATAGGAGTCACAATAGGGGTGTAAAAAGGTGAATTCTGCATGGAAAGCTATTTCTTCCCATGTTTTTGTATATTTTTGGGAAGAAATTCTTTTAGATTTTCAGCTAAAGCCTACCCTGGTCCAAGGATTCCAGGATGTGATATCATAACTTTGATCATATGAGAAATCTTAGTTTCAAAAACTGCCCAACAGGTTTAATTCTGAATTTCTCCTTGTAGCAAGGAGCAAGGACCAACCCCAGTGGAGAAAAAGAAGAAAGGAAAAAGGAAAAGTGAAACCACAGTGGAGAGTTTAGAGCTGGATCAGGGCCTGCCGAACCCATCCCTGCGGAGTCCTGAGGAATCCACTGAGTCTACAGACAGCCAGGTACAGCTGTGACCCGGAGCCCTGGTGAAGGTTACGGCTGCTAGATGGGATCTTGCTGACGCGATCCTGTCACTCCTCTCCCTCTCAAGCCTACATCCCTTGTGCACAGGCCTAGGCTGGGCTTTCATTGTTTTGGTGGGTAAGCACCAAAAGACCACAGACCTTTTCCCTAGCGTCCTGACCTTTAGTATAATATTATTAATATGAAATAATCTCCCAGTTTTTTAGTGGTGTTTGCTTCCTTCTTGGAAAGGAGCATATTTGGCTGCAGAGAGAATGAATGTGGAAAATGAAGTTGAGAGCTAAGCTAGGTAAGGCACAGGGCCCTGTTTTGCAATGTAAGTATGCATTTAGGACTCAAGGCTGGGCCAGTCTGCACAAGGACATTTTCATAGTCCTAGATGCTGGAAAAGTCAGGATGTATTTATTATGCCAAAATAGGAAGGAAAGTTTGGCCAAACATGAAAACAAGGAGTTGCCCACCTACATGCAGTTTCTGACAATATGCCAAGTGTGCCCATGCCCGTGGTAGGACATGACCTTGGTGAGATATGACCTTGGTCAGCATGCGCTCCCTGAGTGAAGCAACATGAGTCTCCCGTTTGAAATGCTGTCTCCTCTGATGCCCACAGCAGTTCATCTGAACTGTGCTGCTGCAGGGGACCATTGAAAGTAAAACCGACCCGCTGTAACTTCAGTGCCATCTGGATCCGCATAGGTTTCTAGGTGATCTTCATTGTAGGAAGGTGTCAGCTCCTGATGTCATCGTGGTAATAAGTAGTAGTGTCTGGGGTGTCAGAGCCAACCCCCCCCTCACTGCCTCTAAATTTGGGCTTGTGGCTGCTAGATATCTGATTGGCAGAAAAGAAAGCACATTGGGGTTGATGGGAGTTGGCAGGGGGTTAAGTGTTTCTAGGATGGTGATCTGTATGTAGGACTAGGGGCAGCTTTCTATGTAGAACCCCTCATGTAAAGTTAAGTATCAGAGGTGACACAGTGAAGAAAGGGGGGGAAGGCTAAGAGAGGCTCAGGAGATATCTTGTAGGAAATAAGGGAGGCGGGGTTTTGCTTTTGTTTTTTAAGGTTTATGTGCTTGAGAGTGAGCTAGCTGGTGAATGGTTCCCAGCGTGTTTCTGCTGCCTGGATGATGTGTATACAGAGATGAACCATGTGTTTTTATGTTGGAGGAAAGCCACTGGGCCACTTTGTTGCAGAATGTTGTCTCTGAAAGGTCACAAGCTGCTTAATTATAGACGAGTCCTCAGATGGTGACTCATGAGTCTTGTTTTGTCACACTTAAGATGTCTCATGTCTCCCTGTATTTCAAGGAGTATTAGAAGGTTCTAATAAAATTGGTATTATTTAATTTAGGAATTATGTAAGTTGGTGAATTTAAGCAAAGCCAAAATCAACTATTATATATCATTATCATAAAATCAGAGCTTCCAGCTAGGCTGGCTAGAAGGGACCTCAAAGATGATGGAGTTTACCTCCCATCCCTGTTTTACTGGAATAGAACCCAATTCAGGAAGGAGGTGAAAAGTCACTGCCGTTGATGAATAAAACATGCCTCACTGGATTCCAAGACTACACCTTCTCAGTTCCCCCCAGTTTGGATCCCCTCCCTCAACTAGGTCCCATTTTGAGCGAATTTAGTTCTTAAAAGAGTTGTGTTTAAGGAAGACTCCTTTTGTAATGTAAGAAAAGTCTCCTTTGCATGTTAGTGAGTGTAGTTGAGAGTATTCTTTTACAAGTTTTTCCCTTTGACTCACAGAGCTCTCTGATGTGTTTTCCTTGCAGAAGCGACGCTCTGGACGGCAAGTGAAGCGCAGAAAATACAACGAGGACCTGGATTTCAAAGTGGTGGATGACGATGGGGAAACAATCGCTGTTCTTGGAGCTGGCCGAGCATCTGCCCTCTCAGCTTCTACCCTGGCTTGGCAGGCAGAGGTACGCCTTTGCATGGGATGTTGGTCTACCTGATGGAGTTGTTCTGTGGCTATTTGCTAACACAAGTTAGATCATTTTAACTACTGCTTATAAAATTCAGACCCTCACTGTGCCAAGCAGGATCCTCTACCATTACACTATTTCACCAAATGCATTTTTCAGATAAATGACTTTTCCTTATCCCTCTCTTGACACTGCAGCCAAAAGACTTGCTGTCTTTTAATGCCTCAACTAGCAGTTCTTTCCCACCTACTGGCCTTTGTATGTGTTGTCCCTTCTTCCTGGAATGCTCTTTACCATGTGCTTTACATTTTACATGACTGGTTCACCGTCTTTTAAAGTAGTATCTGTCCCTCAGCCTAGTGATTCTGTATTTCACTCCTGTGTGTTTCCTTCATAGCACTTACTATACTTGTAATTTGGATTTATGATTTCATTTTGTTGTCTCTCTCACTAGAATGGAAAAGTCTGATATGTGATAAATAGTTGTTTGGTGAATAAAATCATGTGAACTAGTCATTACAGTTGGAACTTGTATACTGAGAGTCCACCACAAGGCCAGGTCCTGGAATTCAAGGATGAGCATGAAGGGTTGGCCCCTGCCTCCCAGGAGCCTTAACACATTGCGTACCGCATAGAAATCTCTAAGACATACGCCAGGAACCACACGTTTTTGGGCAAACTGCACGTTATTTAAATCATCATAATGCACTTTAGGTGTTGTTTTTCAATAATTATAACATTTTTATTTACAAAAACAATTAAACAATTAAAAATTAAAGTTCCTAGTACTTTTTTAACGTATGGTACTGCGTAAAACATTTTCCTCTATGAAGAGGGACCAAACAAAATTTACATAAGTATCTAGATTCGCTCCTTTTTCCATGGGCATGAAAAACAAGAACACTCTTGAGTGGTCCTTAACAGATGGCGCGCGAAACACGAGAAAACTCCTGAGCGGTACGAAATGTGTTAACTAGGAGAAGGAGCGTATGGCTGACCTACTACCGTGATAAGCGCAGTCCTAGAAGTATGTGCTGGATACTGTAACTGCACAGAAGGAGGCATGGACAGGAACGGGAGGGCAGTCAGGGCTTTAGGAGGGGTAATGTCCAACATGAACTACAGCCCCAGAGCCTGGATGGTACCACAGGCTGTGGTATGATAGACAAGCGTGGCTGAGTGCTGCGGTCTAGTTTGCAGAGCGCTGGGAGATGAGATCTGAGTGGTGGGTAGAACAAGTCACATAATGTAGATCCTTGGATGTCAGCTAAGGTATTTGGCCTTTATACTGTAGATCAGAGAGGGATAGGAGGCATCGATGGGCTCAAGCAGAGAAGCAGGATGGCCATATTTGCATTTAGGACTTTCCACTGGCAGCAACATCAAGGAGGAAGAAGATAGCATTAGGACCTGATGCCCAGATGTTAGAAAGGAAGAGCGGTAAATGTTGAAAAGGAGGAGGTCTGTGCCAAGGAGCTTATAGAGAAGAAACTAGAAGCCAAAGGAGAAGCAGGCTGAGCATGTAGGAGGGGCATCATTGCCAGCAGCACATTCTGGCTATCTGTTGGTTCGGAGTCACTGTTGCTGACTTGGCAGAATTCACGCTCTGCATGTGCAGCAGCAGCACAAATACCTGTCCTTTCTCCTGGGCGCCGGTGTGGCTCACTGAAGCCGATAATCCTTTATCTATTGAAACCACCTGGCCTCCAATTTGAAGCAGTTTTACATAACTTCACATGTCCTTTCACTCTCTTGGCATGGAAGGTAGCTAGAAACAGGGTCATTGTTCCTTTTTTAATCAAGAAAGAGGCACAGAAAGACCCAGGTCATAGAATTATATAGTAGGTGTTGATCAGTGACCAGCACTAAGATTTGGTTTCATGTGGAATATAAGACTTAATAGGAATAATAATTGATGTATTGTCATTGTAGTACTTTTCAAGCAAATAGTTAAGAGTAGCCCTCACAGACTGCTGTGCATTGATAGGATTATATTGCTTTATAATGGGTTTTTCTTCCTTGGAGATTTTATGGTTGGTTTGGTTTTTAAAAAACTATAAGGGAGCCCCAGCCGGCATGACTCAGTGGTTGAGGAGGTCATGGGTCGTCGATTCCT
Source organism: Myotis myotis (assembly GCF_014108235.1). Taxonomy (NCBI): domain Eukaryota; kingdom Metazoa; phylum Chordata; class Mammalia; order Chiroptera; family Vespertilionidae; genus Myotis; species Myotis myotis. Next base: position 22,485,971 of record NW_023416401.1, on the reverse strand, counting down.
GGTTGGGGCACATGCCCGGAGTTGTGGGCTCGATCCCCAGTGTGGGGCATGCAGAAGACAAGCCAATCAATGATTCTCTCTTATCATTGATGTTTCTCTCTCTCCCTCTCCCTTCCTTTCTGAAATCAATAAAAATATATTTTTTTAAAAATCAATAAGATATTTTATTTTCTCCTCCTAGCCATTTAGCCTAAGTCATTAACTATATTTCAGTTATTGTTATGACTTCTCTCCTGGTACCTGAAGGGCAGAATTAGCTGATCTGACAGAAACAATTAGGGAAATTGTACGTATCTTAAAGCTCTTTTTATCCTCTTAAGGATACAGCAAAGAGAGGGAAATATATAGTGAAATACAAGATAGAATCTGAATTTGCATTAATTATGCCTCAACAATTGTTACTAAATTTAAGCAAGAAAGAGGCCTGATAAGAGGTTTTGGTGCTGATGTTCAGAAAAGCAACCAGACCATAGGCCTGGCCCAGCACCCAGGGCAGACCAGATAGCTTGCAAGGGGGGTTGAGTGGGTTTCAAAATCAGTGCTCCATAAAGTCCTGGCTGCTGCAGGACCAAAACAGCTTCACTTTCATCTATTGGGCTTCCTGGTGAGGTGTGAACAAAGATTTCCCTGGCTAATGCAAAGCTTAAAAGCCTTGGATCTCATCTTGGATTCCAGGCAGTCCTCAAAGCATCCAGTGGCACAGAAAATCAGTTGAAGAAGATGAGGCTCTCTTTCATCTTTCTCCCAAGGCCCTTTGGATGGTGTCTGCTTGCTTGCTGGCTTTAGCTTGGGGCAGAGAAGGGTGTGGAAAAGGCATAAAAAAGGTCCCGCTAGCACCTGTTGGCAATTCTGTGCTATCTCTTATCAGCATGCTCAGCCCAATTCTGTGGCTGCTGGCCCCTGTCCCAGCCCCAGATTGCAACCTCAGTATTGGTTACCTAGTGGTGAGTTGCTAAAAACATCTTTACACATGATTCATTCTAGTTCAAGACTGGCAGATTAGCACAGCCTGCTTTAGAGTCCAGAGGACAGTCCCCTTACTAGGAGCTGGGATTCAGGGGCTGGAAATAAGTTTCCACCCTGACACGAACTCCTTGTTTTCCTATTCTTTGTCACATGGATGTTAGTACTTGGAACAGAGGGAACTTTCACAGTTGTACATTTACAGGGTATAGATTTTTGCAAGATTGTCTCAGGTTTTGCCTCCTACAATTTGTGTGGTTTGTATGATTTTGCCTTTTGGAATAAAAGGACTTTAATTTGAATGAGGTTCAACTCATGGTGCTCCCCTGTGCCTCACCACTGTGTCTTTGCAGACAGCCCCTCTGCTTTGGCCTTTTCCTGTGCCTGGCAGGTTGAGCTCAGTTATTGCCTCCCCCAGCAAGCTCCCTACTCCCCCTGAGCTGCGGATAAGTTCCTCTCTCCTATGCTCCCACAGCATTCTCCTATGATTAACTTTTTCATTGTCCTTTAAACACCTGCCAGTTTTTGCTTTCCTTCTAAACCAGCAGTTTTCAACTTTTTTTCTAATAGCACTCATAAACTAATTACTAAAATTCTGCAGCCCACCAAAAAATACACTGTATTTTGCCTGAACAACAACAACAAAAATAGGTGTAATTTGGTTCATTTACAATGGATGGCTATTGTTGTGTTAACTATTGTCATTTTTTTTTTTTTAAAGGAGAAGCAAGAGTTATTTTTTTTTAAAATATATTTTATTGATTTTTTACAGAGAGGAAGGGAGAGAGATAGAAAGTCAGAAACATCGATGAGAGAGAAACATCGATCAGCCGCCTCCTGCACATCCCCACCGGGGATGTGCCCGCAACCCAGGCACATGCCCTTGACCGGAATCGAACCCAGGACCCTTCAGTCCGCAGGCCGACTCTCTATCCACTGAGCCAAACCGGTTTCGGCTATTGTCATTTTTTTAATTTGAAAATCTAAATAAAAAGAAGTCAGTGTCCCTGACTAAATAGTCAGGTATTATTGCATGTTTCAAAATTTCTTGCAGCAGACCAGTTGAAAACCGCTGTTCTAAACCATGAACTATTTAAGGATAGGGCTTGTATTTTTTTTTTTTCTTCTTCTCTGTATCTCTCAGGCATGAATTTCAATAAAGTAAAATTTACATGAATTCCCAGGAACTATTCAGGCAAAAACTCACTTATGGCACTTTCCAGCCTCTGTTTTGTGGTGTTACAACTGTTTATTTATTATTACCAAAGTCAGGAGTCAGTTGGAATCCATATCCCACTTGTCCAGAGCCTGTGACTCTTTAGATTTGTCAGTGCCTCTGTCACACTGTTCTGAATATTACTCCCCATTGTTCCCTCAGTCAGATTATAAACGTGCAAAACAAGTGTCACTTTTTAGTTTAGCATAATGTTCACCTAACATAGGTAGTACCAACGTAAAGACTTGTACTGAGTTGTACTTACATATTTATTTAATATATGAATAATGAATCAATATGCTTAAAACCCATTGTGTAAACAGGTACGATTTTTAACTCGTAGGTTAGAAAAACAAGAATGAGATATTTTTCTTTTTTCTCTCAGCCTCTTGTTTTCTCCATTTCTTTATACTGGCATATTTTTCCCATTGGTATTCATTTACTTCTTGCTCCAAGCAGACACTCTAGCCTGCAAACAGACCCCTTGGCAAAAATGACTTGGTGCTCTTTGGCATTTGGCACTGCTCTAGTTTTGTACCAGCTTCCATGATTCAGTGCTTTGGCTCCTATCCACTTGGCCTGGGTGGATGATCTTGATTCTTCCTATTTCTTCATTGGCTACAACCGCCATTTCCCACCCTGAATCTTTCTTCAGATCATCTCCTGTACTTGTTTCCTCTTGGTTTCTGCTGCTACCCATTGTGCTGAGGCCAGTGTTCAGGTTATTGCAGTATGCACTTGTATAGTCTCCTGCTGCAGTCTCTGTCCTCCTAATCCATTACCAAACTAATTTTCCCACAATACCAGAGAAAGTTTGGTGTTTCTCAGTGTCCTGCTCAAGAATCTAAGCTGATTACTTCTTAACTCCTTTAAAAGGTTGAAACTCCTGCCTGATTTTTAAAAAAATGTGGCTGCACCTGTTTACCCTCATTTATTTCCATTCCTCATTGTGTATAATGCTTTTGCTCTACTGAGACTGGTTACTGAGTGTTCCAAATATGCAACCTACTCCCCATAGACTCCTTCTTTCATCCTTTGGGTTCATTTTGGCTTTCCTTCCTGTTTGCTGACCTCTTATGAACCACCATTCTTTTGGGCCCAACTAACATCATCTATTCTGTGAATTCCAAGCTGTTCTTGCCTTCTGCATTCTGGTTAGCTTATGGTTACTATCACACTAATTAGCTTTATCCTGGGACATCTAAGAAAAATCTGTTTAATTTTGCTTTCCCTGAATGAGTGTAAACCCCTGAAACTGGGCATCTTGTTTGATGCTACTTTTGTATTTCCTTGACACTTGGGAAATACTTGATGATTTGAAAAGGTGATGTGCTTCTTGTTATAGTCTCTCCTTATGGTTAGTTAAATAGAAGTAAATCAGGTGGTTGGTTGAAGTTGGGAGCAAATTGGTTTGAAATGTTTGAAATTTTTTCTAAGAAAAACTGTTTAATTATGTGAGTCTCTGACATGAATGTGAATGAATTAAAATGGTCTTCTTTGAAGGATGATTTGAGAAAATTCCAAGCAGTTGAGAACAGATGGTTGTTATGGAAGTGTGCTTGGCAAGCAGATTTAGTTTATATCTGTGTGTATCTGTATACACTAAGTGTTTATATACACATGATCTTGCTTTTATGCACAATCTCTGTTTAGGAAAAAAAAAATCTTGATTTCCCAATTTCCTTCCAATTTTGATGCGTATTTTGGAAATGCTGCTCTCTATTAGGATAGAGTAAGACCCTGTTTTCAGTATTTTGATGATGACCATTGATTTTGTTAACCCCTGCCAAAAAAATAAATTGAAAATTTATTTCAAATTTCTTAATTTTTTACTTGAAAATTTTCTATAATTAAGAATGTTTTAAGTCCTCCATCCTTTTAGTAGTCAGAATAAAGTCCTGTGCTTTCTTCATCCATGTGTTACTGTTTCCTTGGATTTGGTCCTAGTTAAAAACTCTGAATAGCAATCAAAATTCTACCCTCAGAAACCATCATTTCCTGTTTTCCATGCTAGGTAAGAATAAGAGAATATTTGAATCTGGTAGTGAGGAAGAGGCAGTTGTTCCTCTCAGTATGTATGAGTGCTTGCTGGCTATTCTAGTCTGGATTATGCAGACTTAGTAGTAGGTTGGAAAGGTAGTTGGCAATTATGACACTTCAATGCTGGCTAGCAGAGGTCTAACTCGGGTGTCACTGTATTTCCAAAGCCTCTGCTCATTTTCCCACATGCTCGGCTTCTGTGGTCCCATAGCACTTGCTTTATACTGTTACCAAGTTGTATAGCAAAAATCTCTTGACATTATATATTCAAAACATATTTATTGAGCACCTACTATATGCCAAGTAGTGTTCGAGATAACATCAAGAAACAAAAGAGACAAAAATGTCTGCCCTCATGAAGGGAGCCTACAGCAAATGAAGAAGAAGCCTGCAACCAACACACCATCAACCTCTCCTTCCAGATATTTGCCAGATTTTGAACCCATGTGTGATGTGAAGCCAAACAGATAAGTTCAAAACTTCCAAAGGGTAACATTTTCTAGGGAATGGCTGCTAGTAAACCTAAAAATAAGAAAAGTGTGTAGTCAGTGGTGGTAAGTGCTATGGGGAAAAAAATTAGAATAAGAGAGTGATAAGGATTTCAAGAATGGGGATTACAGTTTTAAACAAGGTGGTCAGTGTTGGACTATAAAGGTAACATTTGAGCAAAGAATTGGAGGAAGTAAAGAAGCAAGGGAGCTATGTAGGGGTGAAGAGCACGTCAGGCAGAGGGAATAGCCTATGCAAAGTCCCTGAGGTAGAAGCATGCCTGTATATATGAGGAACAGGCAAGGAGACCTACAGGTAACAAGATGAGATGGGAGACTGGGTACAGATACTATCGAGTTTTGTAGACTTTTGGAAGATCTTTGACTTTATTGTTATTATTTTTTCTTTTTTTATTGATTTTGAGAGAGAGAAATATCAACATGAGAGCAAAACATCAATCGGCTGCCTCCTGCATGCCCTCTACCAGATCAAGCCCACAACCCAGATATGTGCCCTGACTGGGAATCAACCAGCAATCTTTCTGTGCATGGGACGATGCTCAACCAACTGAGCCACACCAGCCATGGCTTATTCTGAGTTAGAGAAATATTTTAAGCAGGTTAAGCAAAAGGTGTCATAATAAAAAAGGACCCTTGTGAATGTTTGAGAACAGAGTAGCAGGGCAACTAGTGAGGAGGCTCTTGGGAATAATCTGGGTGAGAAAAAAAGTTGGTTTAGATCAGAGTATAAGCAGTGGAAATGGTGAGAAACGGTTGGATTCTGAACATATTTTGAAGGAAGAGCCAACAAGATTTCTTTGCTAATCAGAAATACATAAAGAGCTCTTGCAAATCAAAACAGAGGACAATTTTAAAAATAGACAAGTGACTTGAATAGGAGCTTCACAAAGAGGATATCCACGTGGCCAATAAGCATATGAAAAGGTTTTCAGCAGCCACAGTTATCAGGGAAATGTGAATTAAAGAGACAATAATATTACATATCCACTAGCTGGCTAAAATTTTAAAGACTGACAATATCAAGTCAGGTGAACCATCCATACCTTGCTTGTGGCTGTAAAAAATGTTGAGATCACTTTGGAAAAAATGTTGACAGTATCTGTTAAAACCCAACATACAGTAGTTTAGTAATTCCACTCCTATGTATGTATCCAGGATATCTGAGTGGAAAGACATACGTGAACATTGGAAGCAACCCAAATATTTCTCAATAGTAAAATGGATAAATAAATGTTGGTGTATTTATAAAACAAAATACTACACAGTAATACAGAAGAATAAACCATGTACTATAACTATTCAATTTATATAAAGTTTAATAAAAAACAAAACTAATTAATAGTGGTAGAAGTCTGAATCGTAGTTACTTCCCATGAGAGCACAAGGGTTTTCCAGAATGTTGGAAATGTTATGTAACTTCTCTGGATGGTACTTAACACAAGTGTGTATGTGTATATGTAAAAATCCATCAACTGAACACTTGAGGTCCCTGCATACTGTATGTATGATGCCATACCCAGTAACTTTTAAAAAATATATATTTTATTGATTTTTCACAGAGAAGAAGGGAGAGAGATAGAGAGTTAGAAACATCGATGAGAGAGAAACATCGACCAGCTGCCTCCTGCACATCCCCCACTGGGGATATGCCCGCAACCCAGGTACCTGCCCCCGACCGGAATCGAACCCCGGGACCTTTCAGTCCGCAGGCTGACGCTCTATCCACTGAGCCAAACCGGTCTCGGCAGTACCCAGTAACTTTTAAAGCATTATGTTAGCATGTCTGGTCATTCCTTGATGATGAAGACCATAGCTCATTTATTTCTGTAAGACCAGTGCATAAACTTAAGAGACACTCAGTAAATAATATGGAAGGAAATTAGGAAGGAAGTAGGAAGTTAGGAAAGAAATTGGTTCATTAATCTAGTTTCTCTTAACCTAGAACCTGCCGGCTTGCCATAGAGCACTGTTTGTTGGCTGCAGGGTCGGGCTAGTGATCTTTACTGCTCAAGAAAATACATCTAGCTCTGGCTGGTGTGGCTCAGTTGGTTGGGCGACACTGAAAGGTTGCGGATTCAATTCCCAGTCAGGGCACATACCTGGTTCCTGGCTTAGAAGGGTTTGTGTAGGAGACAGCCAATTTTTTTTTTTTTTTTAAATATATATTTTATTGATTTTTTACAGAGAGGAAGGGAGAGAGATAGAGAGTTAGAAACATCGATGAGAGAGAAACATCGATCAGCTGCCTCCTGCACATCTCCTACTGGGGATGTGCCCGCAACCCAGGTACATGCCCTTGACCGGAATCGAACCTGGGACCTTACAGTCCGCAGGCCGACGCTCTATCCACTGAGCCAAACCAGTTTCGGCAGGAGACAGCCAATTGATGTTTCATTCTCACATTGATTTTTCTCTCTTCCTCTCTCTCTGAAAAATCAATAACAAATGTTAAAGAAAGAAAGAAAGAGAAAGAAAGGAAGGAGGGAGGGAGGGAGGGAGGGAGGGAGGGAGGGAGGGAGGGAGGGAGGGAACGAACACCTTGCTTTGGCCCTTTTCTGTTAGCCATGCTGATAGTATAGGATAGGTCCAAGGATATGGAGAAGGGGGAGACTTTTTAATTACATGATGTAGATTAAGAATAATAACAGGCCGAAACCGGTTTGGCTCAGTGGATAGAGCTTCGGCCTGCGGACGGAAAGGTCCCAGGTTCAATTCCGGTCAAGGGCATGTACCTGGGTTGCGGGCACATCCCCAGTGGGAGATGTGCAGGAGGCAGCTGATCGATGTTTCTCTCTCATCAATGTTTCTAACTCTCTATCTCTCTCCCTTCCTCTCTGTAAAAACTCAATAAAAAAAAAAATATATATATATATATATATATAAAGAATAATAACAGTCTGCAGTCTGTGGTCCTTGTGAGTTTGATGCTTTATTTCCTATTAAAGCATGAGACAATACACACATCCATTAGAATGGCTAAAATTTTAAAGACTGACACTATAAAGTCTCTTTCTCTCTTTCTCTTCAACAGTTCAACAAATATTTGTTGGGACTCTCTTCCAATTCAACAAATATTTGTTGGTCACCCACTGTTGCCTGGCATTTTTGAGGTATCGAGCAACATCACTGAATAAAACAAATAAGGATCTCTGCCCTCAAAAGGTTTATATCGAATGGGAGAAGACAAGCAGTAAGCAATAAACTGCCTCCTCCTTTCCTAACTTGTGCTTAAGAATCAAACAGAACAAATACTTAAACAGAAAAACAAAAGCTTTTTCCTGTTGTATGGTAGGCATAGTTCACTTGCCTTCTTGTTGAGCTGTGGGAAAAAGACTTGTCATTTTGGATTAACTTCTGCATGGCACCTAGCACAATGCCATGTGTCTGGGGGGACGTAATATTTGTAACCTTTGGGAGCATCTGTCCGTGCCTGCTGATTTCCACATTTTTTTCCTACCATCTGCCCTCCTAATTTTTTGTAAACTATCACTTTTCTGGGAAAAGCTTGATTTTAAGATCTGAGAAAATACAAGTTTTCTGTAGTGGTATGGCTTTCTGACAACCAAACCCTAGAATGGGTAGACAGTGATACGCAGAATATACCGTCCTTTTGGAAAGTTCTGATCAGGCACCCAAATACTAGGTGTACCGGTTAGTAATGCGGATTTTGTAATTAAAGAAAACACGGTAATTTCAAGAGAAACATCGAAAGTGCTTTATTCAAAGTAATGTCCATCGCTAGCTACACATTTCCCCATCTTTCAGGTAATTTGAAGATACCGTCCCAATAGAACTTTTCTTGTTTTGAGGCAACCCATTCAGAGACCCTATTTTCCAATTCTTTGTACGTTTTGAAGTGCTGCTCAGAAAGTGTGTGTGCCATCGATCAGAACAAGTGGTAATCTGAAGGAGCGAGGTCTGGTGAATACGGAGGGTGAGTTAATACTTCCCAGGCAAGATCTTTTTTATATATATATATTTTATTGATTTTTTTACAGAGAGGAAGGGAGAGGGATAGAAAGTTAGAAACATCGATGAGAGAGAAACATCGATTCAGCTGCCTCCTGCCCACTCCCTACTGGGGATGTGCCCTCAACCAGGATACATGCCTTTGACCGGAATCAAACCTGGGACCATTCACTCCGCAGGCCGATACTCTATCCACTGAGCCAAACCAGTTAGGGCCCAGGCAAGATCTTTTAACATGTCTTTAACTGGTTTTGAAGTGTGTGATGGTGCGTTATCATGAAACAAAATTACTTTGCCATGTCTTCTGGCCCATTCTGGTCGTTTTACGATCAAAGCATGGTTCAAATTGATTATTTGTTGTCGGTAGCAATCAGTATTAATGGTTTCACCTGGTTTTAGTAGCTCATAACACACCCACCTTCCTGATCCCACCAAATGCAGAGCATTGTCTTCTTTCCGAAGCGATTTGGCCTTGCAGTCGATGTTGACCTGGATCAACCCATGATTTTGTGCATTTGGGATTCTCAAAATAAATTAACTTTTCATCGCCAGTCACAATTCAATGCAAAAAAGACTTTCTTTGGTGCCATTGAAGCAACATTTTACTGTTGACTTTTCAGTTTTCCATTTGTCTTTTCGTTCAGTTGATGTGGCACCCATTTTCCTTCCTTTAAAATCTTTCCCATTGCTTGTAAACGATCAGAAATTGTTTGCTGAGCAACGTTTAATCTTTCTGCAAGTTGTTTTTGAGTTTGACACGCATCTTCATCCAATAATGCTTGTAATTGTTGGTCTTCAAACTTTTGCAGTTGACCTTGGATGTTCTTGGATTTCACATCGAAATCGTCACTTTTAAAGCATTTAAACCAGCGTTCACAAGTATCTTGAGATGGATCATGTTCACCATAAGCTTCCCGAAGTATAAGATAACTTTTTCTTCAAAATAATGAATTAAAACTTCCCACAAATGCTCATTTTTGGCACGGAATTCGACATTTTTAAGTGTAAAAATATCTATGGTGTTAACACCTTCAGCAAATTTGACATATGAAGTTTTGAAGCTTGCTGTCAATACAACAAAATAGCATAGATATCAAATCGCATATATATCAACATATGTGTAACTCCATCTATTGAAAAAAATCCGCATTATTAACTGGTATACCTAGTAGTTATTTTGAGAGTTACGGTTGTTGTGATGAACATTCTTTTTATACACAGTTCTAAATCTCATACCATGATAAATACTAGATCTGGGACAGTCTTATAGTGCATAGGAAACCATTGAAATAAAACTACTTAAAGTCCTAGAAAGAATGTTAAATGCAAGAGTGTTCTGATTCAATGCATTCTTTTTTAAAGTTTTTCAGGGTTTTTTTGTTTATGTTGTTTTTAATCCTCACCCGGAGATATCTTTTACATTGCTTTCTAGAGAGTGGGAGGGAGGGAGGTGGTGGGGGGGAGAGAAATATGGGGGAGAGAGAGAGAGATCGAGAGAGATCAATTGATTGCCTCCCTCACACACCCCTCCCTGGACTGGGGAACCTGCAACTGAGGTTCTTGCCCTTGACCAGGAATTGAGCCTGAGACCCTTTGTTCTGCAGGAGAATGCTCTAACCACTGAGCACCAGCCAGGGCAAGTTTGTCATTTTTAATGCAGATTTTTAAAGATTGCATACTCTGTAAAAGAAATTTCATGGAAATTAGTAGCATAGAAATGTTGATGTGTATCTAGAGTAGTAAAGGAAGAAATTAATTTGTGTCAGTTGGGATTTGTAGTCAAAGGATGATCAATGAAACAGCTATTTCCAGATACTGAGGGGAAAGATGGTACAATTTAGAAGGGAGTAATTACACCTTCCATCTACATAGGGCTTACTCTCCAAAAATGTTTTCATGTGCCATTTTATCCTCCCAGTGATCCAGTGAGATATTCATTTTTAACTCCTTTATTAATAGATTTGGAAACCATGAGGTGTTCATTGACTTGCCCAAAGACAAAGGCTGGTAGGTATTAGGATTGAGACCTTCTGCCCTAGCCAGTTTGGCTCAGTGGATAGAGCATCAGCCTGCGGACTGAAGGGTTCCAGGTTCAATTCCAGTCAAGGGCACGTACCTCAGTTGAAGGCTTCCTGGCCCTGGTGGGCATGCTGGAGGCAACCAATTGATGTGTCTCTCTCATATTGGTGTTTCTATCTCTTCCACTCTCTAAAAATCAATGAGAAAATATCCTCGGGTGAGGATTAAAAAAAAGAGAGAGAGAGAATTGGGACCTGCTGATTCTAAAGCTCCCAGACGGTAACTTCTACACTTTTCTGAAAGTTACATGTTGCAACATGTAGGCAGTTTTGGCAGAGGAAGGAAGTCCTTGGACTTTTTTAGTGATGCATAAAGGCAGATCTGAAATTAAGAGTCTGAAAAGCAGAATAACTTTTCAGCATGTGTTTGTTTGTGGAGGCGGGTAATAGGATTGTGCCCAGAGGTTAAAAGATTTTCTATCTTTTGATCACTCTGTGGTCTTATAGAAGGGAGGCATCAGTATTCAAAGGTGAACTTTTGGATTTAGTAGTACCTATTGTATTATTTCTTAACAGAATTATTTCTTGGATTCTGTGCTGCTAGTGATTCTCTTTCCTTTTAACCCCCATCTCCAGGAGCCTCCAGAAGATGATGCAAACATCATTGAGAAGATCCTGGCATCTAAGACTGTCCAGGAGGTCGGTGACTTATTATTTTGGCTTTTATATCACTAGCACAGATTATATCCTCTGTGAAGAGAAGTTTGGCTAGCCCAGCTGGTGTTGCTCTGTGGTTGAGCATTGACCCATGAACCAGGAGGTCACGGTTCGATTCCCAGCGAGGGCATATTCTGGGTTTAGGCTCTGTCCCCAGTTTGGGGCATGTAGGAGGCAGCTGATCAATGATTCTCTCTTATCATTGATGTTTCTATATCAATGTTTCTATATCTCCCCCGTCCCTTCTTCTCTCAAATCAATAAAAATGTATTTTTTAAAAATAGAGATGTTTGGCTAGAGAATCTGGGATGGTCATTCCTAGCTGGAGTATGAGATAAGCTAGTCAACACTTATTGTAGGACATAAAATTCTTAAATATTTGTGAATGGCCCAAACTGATATTTTCCACCATTGTGATCCTAGCAAAAGATCTTTATCCCTTAGTTTCTGTAGGCCATTGAAAGTCATCAGAGAACCAAGACGAAGAGATGGCAAGATGGAAACATTGGGGTTTTTCCTTTAGATATCCCAGGGCCATTGTAAGTATTCTCTAGAGAAAGTTCCTGAGTGAAAGTGCCAGTGAGAGCATAAACACTTCAAGTATTTATGAAAGTAACATTCCTTACTTTGAGAGTGAACACCACTGGTGTTTGGGGTGACGGTCATGGGGGAGGGGACTCCAGAGATATAACACATGTTCTTAGTTCTGCACCAGGCTCTGCTCCTCGCGGGTCTCAGAGCCCTGGGCCAGTTTGCGGTTATCAGCTGAACCAACACTGTCCCAGCCTGGACCTTGGAAGGACACTGGGAGGATCATTTTTTTCTTTTTTACCTTATAGCTAACTGTGTATTCAGCCTTATTAACCCTGCTCAGTAGCTGTCAGAAAAAGACCTGGAAAAATGAATATGTCCTCAAGAAATCTGTATTAAAACCAGGCAGAGATGTTTATTTACGTTTTCTTTTGGCATACAAAGGCGATCTGCAGATATCTGGGCTGATTAACTGCTTGCTCTTGGTTACAGGTTCACCCTGGAGAGCCCCCATTTGACTTGGAGCTGTTCTACGTTAAGTATAGAAATTTGTACGTCTATTTAATATATTATTTGTATTTGAATTTTATATAAATGAAACTTCCTTTCCCTTTCACTTCATCTTCTATATTTTCAAGGATGGCCCCTAAGGCATGACCCACAGTTAGTTGACTCAAGTTCACTTATGTGATAGTGCTCAACTTTGGCTGCACATAGTATCACCTGAGAGCTTTCAAACTACTGAAGCCCTTGCTCTACTCAAGACCTGTTGACTCAGACCCTGGGAGTATGTCCTAAGAATTGGTGTTTTTTTAAAACTCCCTGTGTGATTCTCATTTGCACCCAGGGTGGAAAACCACTGTTCTTATAGCCTATACTTTCCCCCCATGCATTTTTCTTTAGTTCTCTGTTACACACCCACTTTCACTAATGTGTAATGATAGCCTGCCTGCATAGAAGCTGCAGAGTGCTCCATTGCTTGGAATTGCTCCATTGTTTCTCCTGTTTTCGCCTTTAAGGCAGTGGTTCTCAACCTTCTGGCCCTTTAAATACAGTTCCTCATGTTGTGACCCAACCACAAAATTATTTTCGTTGCTACCTCATAATGTAATGTTGCTACTGTTATGAATCGTAATGTAAATATCTGATATGCAGGATGGTCTTAGACGACCCCTGTGATAGAGTCGTTTGACTGCCAAAGGAGTCGCGACCCATAGGTTGAGAACCATTGCTTTAAGGGCAAAGCCCTTGTAGGCCAAATCTCCAGCAGTTTCACAACAAACCACTCCAGTTGCTTCTGTGTTAGATTGTTATCCTGTTTATTGGAACATTTTAAAGCTTAGTGATTTGCTAGTTCTATGCTTGTCTCACAAGTTATGTGTCATTGGATAGTTCCTACTTACACTGTAAATGGGCCACGATGGAAGAGCTCGAAAAGGATCCTCGCATCGCACAGAAGATCAAGCGATTTAGGAATAAACAAGCCCAGATGAAGCACATTTTTACTGAGGTGAAGCAATATTTACTGATTAATCTGACTACTGCTTTTCTTGCAGAATTAAATACTGGGTGTAAGTTTCTTTAAATTGAAGTTTTGTGCAGATCTGTTAGTTAAGTCAAATTGATAAGTATGCACTGATTTATAGCAAAACTAGTCCAGATTTAAGCCAAAGAAAACAAATTATCCACGGAGGTATGAGGAGCAAACCTTACAAACTAACAACCCATAAGAACAGGCATCTTGGTCAGAATACCAGTGAACAACTAGGGCAAGAGGAATATGCACACAATTCTTTCATCCCCCAACTCCAAAGGCAATTCCAAAGAGACCCAAAATATGAATGTAAAAAATAAAAACAAAGTCCAAATGCTCAAAAATAAATAAATAAATTTATATTAAACTTGGGAATTTCTAAGTATGGGTCCTATAGCCAGAGGAAGGATTGGTGGATTTGGATCTTAAACAAATCTATAGTATCTATACATTAGAAAATACCATAAACAAATCTTAAATTGTATGTAAAAATATTTTTTAATTATATACATATACACATACATAGTAATTAGGAAATATCTATATGCATTATATATACATATTTTCTAATGATACACATATACACATACATATATACATGGTATATATTTTTTATCTAGTATGAGAACCTTCCTATTTATGTTTTTATACATACACATTATATACATACATATACATATAACCAATAGTTTAATAAGAAATACTCTTATAATTAAGAAAAATATAAAACCCAAAATAGAAAAAAATGGACAAATTAACCTACAAAAATGTAGTCAATTTGACTACTAGTCAAAGAATGTAAATTAAAATGGGAATCTTCTAATCTTTTCTTATCAAGTATTTGAAGGTTTTAAAAATAAGTACTGTCTATTGCTGGTGAGGGTGTAGGGAACATCACCCTTGGTACATCACTGGGTGGGAGCATCAGGCCATGTGGCTGTCAGAAGAGCAGTAAGACAAACGACATCAAATGTCTCAAAATTTGCATGTCGTCTATCCCAGCAACTAACTCTGTCCTTTATTTTAAGGAAACTATCAAGTCTTTGTGCAAAGATTTAACAATGATAAGCAGTTGTTTATATTGGTGAAAAATTGAAAATGAAGTGTTAGATAATAGACTTTTGTTAAATTATACAGCCCATAGGATGGAATACTATGCAGCCAGAAAAAATGGTATTGGAAAACAGTTATTAATGACATGGAAAGTCTCTTCTCTGGCTGATGGGCTTGTGGTGATTTTTATTTTCTTATTTTTTAGCATGTGATTTTTAAATTTTAGTTAGATAACTTTTGAAGAAAAGAAGCAATAAAAATTATTCTTAAAATGTAGTCATAAGTACTGGACCTTAAGAGAGCACTCAGATGTCATCAAATTGTAGTAAATTGCTACAGATATTTACCAATTATTTATGTTGTACTCCCTTTTCTTGTGACAAAAAATTATTTTAGGACAATGTCAATAAGCATTCTTCATGTCCTAATGTGGGGTTCTTCCTCTTCAGCCTTAATGTTTGGCCCAGGTCCTCTCCCCTCCTCCCCCAATAATTGTTCTAATGCCTGTGAGAACTGTTTTCATGGCATCATCCCTCTGGTAGAGAATTGGGGAAAGGAAGGTGACTACTAGAATTAGAAAACCATCTTGAAGCCCTATTGGATACTCTCCCTCTGTTCTTGGAACATCTTTTCCACACCTCTATTTTAGCAAGTATTTGCAGTGCAGTAACTTGTTTACAACATGTCTGTATCTTCCATTTTGAGCCCTGGAAGACAGACAGGGCCCTGGTCTTCCTCATATTTCTAGCCCTGGTACTAGGCACAGAGTCAGTGCTCAATAATTATTTGGCTGTTCCCAGGGAGTGAGGATGGTTTGACCTATGCTGTTCGTTACCCTGCTCCAGAACCTTCAGAATTTCCCATTTTCTTGGGATAAAGTTCAAACTTCTTAATATAGCCTTCAAAGACCCATGTGTCTATTTTCTGATTTATTCTCAAGGGTGTGAGCTTTCCTTGGTTGGGAATAGAGAGAGAGGAAATTGTGTTGTTTTTACAGAAATACCGTAACAGCAGTTCACACTCTTGGGGGGGGGGGGGGGGAAGGTTGGAGGACATCATGAAATTAAGGAATAATCTTGGGGAATAGTTCCTATAATACTGTCTTTGGTTTTAACATTTTTATTAATAACTTGGATAAATGCTATTCTTATAAAAGAAATAACTTAGTTTTGAGTAGAGTGTCTTCATATCTATTATTTCCAGGTGCTTTATGAGGTAGCCAGGGGAGAGGGTAGTCTTGTGAAGGAGACTCCAGTTGGAGAGACTGGAGTTCCCATACTCCATAGGGATAGAGGCCCAACTAAAACCCTTTCTGAAAACCAGAAATAATGCTGGGAGAATAAATGACAAAGACAATGTTCAGGTTTACCTGGACAGGTCAGGATGAGTGAAATATAATGACTGTAAAATGTAATGTCATACATTTGTATTTAAAGATCTTTACATTTTGGAGTATAGAGAATGACTGGATAGCAGTTCTAGGGAGGAAAGATGTTGCCAGTTTAATTACAAGTTTGCTGTGGGCCAAGAGTAGGGTGTGGCTGTTTAAAAAGTAACATAGCCAAAACCGGTTTGGCTCAGTGGATAGAGCGTTGGCCTGCGGACTGAAAGGTCCCGGGTTTGATTCCGGTCAAGGGCATGTACCTGGGTTGCGGGCACATCCCCAGTGGGAAATGTGCAGGAGGCAGCTGGATCGATGTTTCTCTCTCATCGATGTTTCTAGCTCTCTGTCTCTCTCCCTTCCTCTCTGTAAAAAATCAATAAAATATATTAAAAAAAAAAAAGGTAAAGAAAAGTCTTTAAATAAATAAGTAAGTAAGTAAGTAAATAAATAAATAAATAAAAAGTAACATAAATCCTGCACTGTACCAATAGAACAGTCCTGCTGTGCCTTGCTGTTTTGATTCCTAAACTAGAGGCCTGGTGTACAAATTCATGCATGGGTAGAGTCCCTTCCGGCTGCCGGCCGGACCTCCCTTCCCCGGCTGCTGGCCGAGGCCTTCCTTCATTTTGTGCTGCACCCTAGTGGTCAGCGCATGTCATAGCGAGCAATAGAACTCCCGGTCTCCCAGTCGAACTCCCATGGGGACACTTTGCATACTAGCCTTTTATATATATAGATGTTATGTTTATTTTTGGGTACCAGGATTCAGTGAGGTTCTGCAAATCCTGAGGGCAGCTGCAGGAAGACTGTAATGGTGATAAAGGATTCCAGTCATAGCTGAGTGATTGAGAAAAAAGGTGGAAAGCAGACTGCATGCTGCTACGAGCCTGGGTTCTAGAGCCAAACCATTCCCCCCATACTCATGCACACACCTGGGTGGCCTTGGGCCACTTGCATAACATCCTTCCTAATAGTATCAACTTACAGAATACCTGGGAGGATTAAGTGACACAATGTTTGTACCCGTAGAAGTGCTGAGCACAATACCTGACCCATAGTCACTCTTCCACAAGTGTGAGCTCTGTATCATTAAGGGATCTGGAAACATTAAAGCATCTGAAGGACACTTGGATGTCTGGGGCTATTTAACCCAGCTAGGGAGGGGTTGTTGAAGAGCCAACACAGAGAGGTAGAATCAACTTGGTCACCATTGCTGGAGAGGAAGCAGTTCTCACCAATGAGTCACAGTTACAGGATGGAAATGGAGCTGTAATTTAATAGTCATAACGATAAAGATCATGATGCTACTGCCGAGCAGGCAGAGGTAGAACTGTCTTGGCAGTGGGTCAGGTCTTAGAGTGCAGTATATTCCTGAACATGAGAATAATTGAATCTGAGGGTGGATTTGCCAGGAATGCTATGTAAAGTATTCTTGCAGTGGTTAGATTCTAACCGTTAGAAGATGAAACTAGATAGCGTGTAATGAGCCTTCCAACTTAAGGGGCCATAAGAACATTCTAGCTGTCCAGGATTGGGGCTTCTGGGTAAGAAAGACCTGGGTAAACCTCCAGTTCTCACAGCTCTGTGTTCCTTGGTCATGTTACTTAGCTGCTCTGAGTCAGCTTTCTCATCTGTAAAGTAATTGTAGTACCTACTCTATAAAGTAGTTTTGAGACTTAAATGAAAGCATTTAACCTGATTCCAGACACACATTAAATATTTCTCAGTGCTGTTTATTGTTGTTTTATAAGTACACTTTTTTTGAAGCATCCTATATAATAAAAGGCTAATATGCAAATCGACCAAATGGCAGAATGACTGGTCGCTATGATGCACACTGACCACCAGAGGGCAGACACTCCTTGCAGGAACTGGTAGTCAGTGTGCTCCCACAGGGGGAACGCCGCTCAACCAGAAGCTGGGCTCACAGCTGGTGAGCACAGTGGGGTGGCAGGAGCCTCTCCCACCTCCGCGGCAGTGCTAAGGGTGTCTGACTGATGGTCCAGACATCCCCTGAGGGCTCCTGGACTGCGAGAGGGTGCAGGTTGGGGTGAGGGACCCCCCCCCCCAAGTGCACAAATTTCATGCACTGGGCTTCTAGTAACGTATATAAAGATAAACAGATCCTAAGGGTACAGGTCAGTGAATTTTTACAAAATAAACACATCTGTGTAACCACCTCCTGGATCAGGAATTAGAACATTATCTTCACCCCAGAAGCTCCTCTCATGGCTCCTTCCAGCATTAGCTATTACTGTTATTTATATTAAGAAGGAAAAGAAACCAGAGTTTCCAAGGGTGAACTTTGGAACAGGGAGCAGTAATAAAAGGGCATCCTCTTTGTGCTGATTTTTGCACAGTACTACAGTAATCAGAGGGAAGTCCTCCCCTGGCTGAGGGAAGCCTGTGAGGTGTGGTTGATTCCTTCCAGTTTAGTCATGGAGAGCAGGATTTAGGACAGTGAAGAGTGTCTGAGGTGACTTTTATTCTCAGGTGAACCATTTCATGTGTTTCCTGATAGGTCCAGAGTAGGGGTCACTTATGGTAAAGCATGAAGTGGGATTTGAGGTCAGGGGGACACTCTTAAACTCTTCTCTGTTTGCATTAGCCTGACGAAGACTTGTTCAACCCAGACTATGTAGAAGTTGATCGCATCTTGGAGGTGGCCCACACCAAGGATGCAGAAACAGGAGAGGTAGGTGTTTTGCTATGCTGACTCTCCTAGTGTCTTCCCTTCTTACCTTATATTGTGCATGTTTTGTCAACATGTGGTCTTTGTTTGAATGGCATTTGTGTGTTATATTATAGGGTGGGTTTCCATAAGTTGGTCAGAGTATGATCGATGCCTATAATCTAGTAGAAAGAACTTTTTTCTCTCTCTCCTCTTTCCCACCAGGAAGTGACGCATTATCTGGTGAAGTGGTGCTCACTGCCCTATGAAGAAAGTACATGGGAGCTAGAGGAAGACGTGGATCCTGCTAAAGTTAAAGAATTCGAATCTCTTCAAGTTCTCCCTGAAATTAAGCATATGGTAATCTATCAGTTTTATGTAGAATTTGGTGTTTCATATGGAAAGATAAAGTAATAAGATTGCTAGTGTGTTTATGAAGAATTTAAGGAATTTGAAGTTTTGATTATCAGGCTTTTTGCCTGATGTTCTGACTCTAGAAACTAATCAAAATATTTGACCCACTGTACTTTCCTGAGCTCATGCCACAGGCACAAAGAAATAAAAGAAATTCTGTCTATAGAAACCGAAAAACCTGACTAATATTGGCTTTCAGGGAAATTAAAATGTAAGTAGGATTGATATCTAAGAGTCTAAGTAAAACAATATAACGGTAAGATTTAGGTGGGTCTGTTTCTCTTTTTTATTAATTACTTGCAAATTTTAGAGAGATATTCTTAGTTTAATCCAGTGAAACCTAGAAAATGTAGGGCCTATACATTAGTCAGAAAACAGTCACTGTAGTTTGAAGCCAGATTTAGGGCAGTGTTTTGAGATTTACTACTTTCCCCATTATTATTTTGTGTCCTTATTTGTTTTATGCTTCTAAAACATAACTCTCTACGTAGTGTGCTCTCTGTTTTTTTCTACTAGGAACGGCCTGCTTCAGACTCCTGGCAGAAACTCGAGAAGTCTCGTGAGTATAAGAACAGTAACCAGCTCCGGGAGTACCAGCTGGAGGGAATGAACTGGCTTCTATTTAACTGGTATAACAGGTGAGGATCCAGACCATTCCTATTTTCGTGGGTGATTTTCTTTTTTTTCTTTTTTTTAATATATTTTATCGATTTTTTTACAGAGAGGAAGGGAGAGGGATAGAGAGTTAGAAACATCGATCAGCTGCCTCCTGCACACTTCCCACTGGGGATGTGCCCGCAACCAAGGTACATGCCCTTGACCGGAATCGAACCTGGGACCTTTCAGTCTGCAGGCCGACGCTCTATTCACTGAGCCAAACCGGTTAGGGCATGGGTGATTTTCTAACCAAGTGTTTGTACTTGAAGGTGGGTTGCTGCCTTGGCCCACTTAGAGTAGAGCAGCAGAGAGCTGAGAGGACAACACAGCCATTGATTCAGGCTGGCAGTCCTTGCATGTCCCTCATACTAGGACATCATATTTTTATGTCAGGTATTTCTCCCAACCAAAAGGAACGGTCTTTACACATCATCGACTTTGTGCTTTTTTTTTCGCCTTTGCCAATCTAGCTAAAAGGTAATGCTCTATCTTGGTTATGCTCAAAGGATCCTTTAAACGTGTTTTCTATCTCTATGTCTTTAGCAAAAATTGGCTTTAAAGGGGAATAGATCTGAATTCTTGCCCCAACTCTGCTACTTGTTTGTGAGCCACAGATGTTCTAGACTTGTACTGGAATGCTCAGGTTGGACTCTTTGTGCTTTAGTTCCTATCAGAATAGATGAAGCAGATGAAATTTGAGAAAAATGGGTTGAGATTTTCTTAACATTCTAGACAGGGGTGGGCAAACTTTTTGACTCGAGGGCCACAATGGGTTCTTAAACTGTGGGCCGGAACAAAAGCATGGATGGAGTGTTTGTGTGAACTAATATAAATTCAAAGTAAACATCATTACATAAAAGGGTACGGTCTTTTTTTTTTTTTTTTTTTTTTTTTAGTTTTATTCATTTCAAACAGGCCACATCCGGCCCGCGGGCGTAGTTTGCCCACGGCTGTTCTAGAATGTCCGTCTCCACCCCCCTCCCCCCGCCATCCCCCAGACAGCATGTTGTAACGGAAAACACACCAAGATGGGACTCTGGAGGCGTGTGTTCTGGCGTAGTCTTCTGCCCTTATTCTCAGCTCAGAGCGTTGCTTTCTAGGTCTGAGGTTGCCCTCTATGCAGTGAGAGGTGAGACTGGATGGGGCCACACCCTTGCTTCAAGTGTCTTGGCTCTGTGCAATCTGTGACCCTGAATGACCAGAAGAGACCAGCATCTTTTCTCTGATTAGAAATTTATTATGTGGGTTAAGTTTGTCCTTTGATAACACAAGTGAAAGACAATGAGAATCATGTAACTTACCATTTTATTTTTGCCTTTGCTTCCATGAAGTTTGTTGGATACAGAAACTGGCTTCAGTTTGAGGCATATTTTTGTTCTCTATTATTTTAATTTTTAGTGTTTTTAGATTTTATTTAAATGGACCCATTTCATGTAGTTTCTCATAATCTGCCATAATTCTTTTTTGGAAGCAGGCAAGATATGACTAATAATAATAAAAACTTGCCTTAGTTGCATCTCTGGCAAATGCTGATAAGACCTTCACTTACAGGTCGAGGTATGCTTCTAAGGTATCTTTTTAGTTATAACCACCCTCTACCTCTGTCCTGTATTGATTGTGAATCGCCTGTATTTCTTACTCTCTGCAGGAAAAACTGTATTTTGGCTGATGAGATGGGCCTAGGGAAGACCATCCAGTCCATCACATTCCTTTCAGAAATATTCCTCAGGGGAGTCCATGGCCCTTTCCTCATCATCGCCCCCCTCTCCACTATCACCAACTGGGAACGGGAGTTTCGAACGTGGACAGAGATGAATGCCATTGTGTACCACGGCAGCCAGATCAGTAGGCAGATGATCCAGCAGTATGAGATGGTGTACAGAGATGCACAGGTGAGCCTTATGCTGATCACAAAGACCCAGTGACACCTCGATGTCACAGTTGAGAGCAGCATTTCTGTCACTTTTCTTCTGGAGTTTAGTGTCTTGTGCCTTGGGCTACTATTTACTGATTATGTAGAGTCAGTCAAATGCTTATTGAGGCAGACTTCTTACTCCTCCCTGCTAGTTTAATTTATGATAAAACACGGAATTATAGGGCATGCTTTATACTCCCTGAGATATACCAGAGGACTCTGAAAGCTTGGCTTCTGTGTTGGATTATGAAGTTACTTTTACACACAAAATTTTATCTGAATTGCTGTATGCTCAGTGAAGAAAGTGAGCAGCAGAATTGGTGTATAGAGAATGGGTTCCTAGCCAGGGAGATTGGAGAAGACGTTAACAGATTTGACAGGGAAGGATAAAGAGAAAACAGGATTCAAATTGTTAAAAGCACAATAGAATTTTTAAAAAGCTTTTGTTAAGTATAAGGACTTTGCCAAGTATGCTTGTGTTCTTGTTCTGGGCACTGAATTGTATAATTAAGGTGAAAATTAAAAGAATCTAATCAGAGAAAAGCCAGCCGGGAGCTTTGTAACTGCAGGAGACACTTGGAAGGAATTTACTGTGTGCTCTGACATGATGCAGCTCTGTTCTTTAAATGTGATGGCAGCACTGAGACAGGCTAAAAGACAAAGGTGTGCCCTCCTGGTAGCACCTGTCCCAGGGTAATCAAGATCTTTACTGTCTATGCATGGTTTAGACAGACTCGTGACTAGAATGTGTGAATCAAAACCCATCTGCTTTCCTTACCCTGGCAGTTAATAAATAAAAAGCTCCCTTGCTGTGCCTCCCGTACTGCTCATCTGTCTCACCTTTGTGAGGGCACATGCTCTCTTCTGTTTCACCCATGTAATGAGGTCTGTCTCTTGTCTATATAGCTGGTACATTCTTGTGTTCTCTCTTTTCTCAAATGAGGAAGAGCAGTGCTTATTGGCTTCTTACCTAGGCCCTAGCATTTCTAGTGCTGGCTCCTCTTGGCCAGCTGGTGCCCATTAGCTGGATTCTGTAGCCATTGCATAAAGTTTTGCCTGCTGTTGTATCATCCTCAGGGAAACCCCCTTTCAGGAGTCTTCAAGTTCCATGTTGTCATCACAACATTTGAGATGATCCTGGCAGACTGCCCAGAGCTGAAGAAGATTCACTGGAGCTGTGTGATCATCGATGAAGCTCACAGGTTGAAGAACAGGAACTGCAAACTTCTGGAGGGTCTAAAGCTCATGGCCCTGGTGAGAGTTGCAAGCTCTTCACCTAAACATGGGGGCTTCTCTTCACTCTGGAGGAAGCATTCTTCATGTAACTTACTTTTGCGTAGTTTCTTTACTCTAGATTTTGTTTGCCCTCTGTAGCTATGATAGTGTAGGAGTCAAATGTGTTTGTTTTTTGTTATGAACTGGGTTAACAGTTTGACCTTTGCTATAGATTGATTCCCAAAGGGGCCCAAGGGAATCTTAAATCCCATTAAATTTGTGACCTGGAAATGTAAGGTGTTTTGATTTGTTTCTGGGTACCTGAATGATCTGATACCAAAAATGATGGCTTTTTAACATTATTGTCTTGGCACAGTGCCCAGAATGTGAGGGAAGGCACTTAGTAATGTTGAACGAATGAATGAATGAATGGTTGCTTTAATTAACATGAAATTGCTGCTGGAATTATTAATGTGAAAGGAAGGTTGATCTATTAACTGTATGCCCATGAAATGTTGGCACCCTGTCTTTTCATTAACGCACAATAGAATTGCCCCAAATTGAGCGCAGAATGCCCTGGCCTACTGTTTGGGGAGCTCAAACACTGTTCATCATGTGTTAATTTGTGCAGGAACACAAAGTGCTGCTCACTGGGACACCCTTGCAGAACTCTGTGGAGGAACTCTTCAGTTTGCTCAACTTTCTGGAGCCATCACAGTTTCCTTCAGAGACTGCTTTCTTGGAGGAGTTTGGAGATCTGAAAACAGAGGAACAGGTAAATAGGGGCCTGTAGAATCGTGTAGACAATGTGATGATTACTTTACCATCAAGGAGAGAAACCACTGTGGGGACAGGAGTTAGCAAGTTCTGACATCCTTTATTTAATGTATTTTTTGTTTATGTTGAGGAGGATAAGCTAGTTATCCAAAGAATAAATGAATCAGCACCTAAAATATTATATGTTAACATATCAGGCCTCTAGCCTTCACTGATCTCACACGTAAGTTCAGTGATTTTGCTCATAGCTGTGATTTCAGGATCTTGGTGCTTTCTTTTGCTCCCCTCACCCTTCCTCCTTCCTCCTACATAATCTGCAACATATTCCCAGGCTCATTCTTTAGTACAACAAAGTACTCAAGAGCAGTGAGGAAAAGAAGGCAATTATATATTAGAGTAATTGGTAAGTCCAGCTTTGTCCATATCAACTAAATTTCCTCAGTTTTGAAAGATGTAGTCCTGAGTCTGGCTTATTGGACTCAAAGCTGATTCAAAATGACCAACATTAATAAATAACTGTCTACTAGGGTAGAATTATCTACTAAAGATTACAGAAATAAGCCAGACAAGTTTACATCCTCTTGTTGTATCGATCCCTTTAGTATTATGAAGTGGCCTTCCTTATCTCTTGTTATGGCCTTCACTTTGAGGTCTATTTTGTCAGATATAAGTATTGCTACCCCAGCTTTTTTTTTCATTTCCATTTGCCTGGAAGATATTTTTCCATCCCTTCACTTTCAGTCTGTGTGAGTCCCTTGTTCTGAGGTGGGTTTCTTGTAGACAGCATATATATGGGTCATGTTTTTTTATCCATTCAGCCCCTCGATGTCTTTTGATTGGAGCATTTAGTCCATTTACATTTAAAGTTATTATTGAAAAGTACTTGTTTGTAGCCATTTTTACTTTTTGTGCCTGTGTTCTTTCTTACCTTTTTATTTCTTCTTTTTACACCAGTCCCTTTAGCATTTCTTGCATTGCTGTTTTGGTAGTGATAAACTCCCTTAGCCTTTTTTTGTCTGTGAAGCTCCTTATTTCCCCTTCAATTTTGAATGATAGCCTTGCTGGATAGAATATTCTTGGATTCAGTCTCTTGCTTTGCATCACTTTGTAAATTTCCTTCCATTCTTTTCTGGCCTGATGTGTTTCTGTTGAGAAATCATTTGATAATCTAATGGGAGCTCCCTTGTACGTAACTTTCTGTCTCTCTCTTGCAGCCTTTAAGATTCTCTCTTTGTCCTGAACATTTGCCATCATAATTATGATGTGTCTTGGTGTGGGTCTTCAGGTTCATCTTGTTTGGGACTCTGTGCTTGTGTGACTTTTTTCTTCCCCACATCAGGGAAGTTTTCGGACAATAGGTTTTCTAAGCCTTGTTCCTCTTCCTGTTGTTCTGGCACCCCTATTATTCGTATGTTGCTTCGTTTCATGTTGTCCCATAGCTCCCTTAGGCTCTCCTCCTGTCTTTTAATTTTTTTCTCCAATTGCAGTTCAGTTTGAGTGTGTTTTGCTTCCCTGTCTTCTAATTCGCTAATTCGGTCCTCCGCTTCTCCTAGTCTACTGTTGAAACTTCCCATGGTTTTTTATTGCAGCTATATCAATCTTCATTTCTTCTTGATTTTTACATAAGTTGTTGATTTTTTTCATCCATTTCTTCTTGATTCTTGCATAAGTTGTTGAGTTTTTCCTCCATCCGGTTTATGCACTCTACGACCCTTATTCTGAATTCTTTTTCTGACATATTGCATGCCTCCAGACAAGTTTAAATGCCTCAAGAGAAACAAAGAATGGAATTGGGGGCTTTATTAGGAGAAAAAGGTTACATCTGTTTGGAAATCAGGAAAGATTTCAGAGAGAGAATACAGTTTGAAAGTGGACTTGGAAGAGTGGGTAATTTTTCAGTAGGTGGAGAGAGAAGAGGTGGTGACTATTTTACATAGGAAAAATGGAAATTTATTGTTTATTAAATAGGATTTGTTCAGGAGTAAGGAATCATTCACATAAGCTGGAAACAGAATGGATGATTATGGAGTATGAGGACTGAGGTTCAGAGCTGTATTTTGGGAAGATCTAGAAAGACAGGTTGAAGGATTTGGTGGGTATTATAGAGGAGCAATGCAAGGCTTTGATTGCAGGAGTGACATAATTAGTTCTGCTAAATTAATCTAGCAATAGTGTGACAGTGGGTTAGGGCAGAGAATGTGGGGACTGAGAAACCTAAGGACTTTCACTAACAGATGTCAAGGGTACACTCTGTGGTTCCAATCTGTTTGCTTCTATTTCTGTGGCAAGGCAGGCTTTGAGAGCAATGAATAATCAAACTGAATTCCACTTCTGCTACGTGTGCAGTATCTATTGATCCTTCAAAAGCCAGCTCCAGCCCCCTCTCCATTTTTGGACCATTAGAAATGCATTCTCTTCTTCCATTGCACTTATTTTGTGGTATGCGTTTTTTCTTCTTCCTAGACGACCTTCTTGAGTAAAAGGCCCACATCTTCTCTAAAGTTATGTTTGTTGTATTGACCAACGCAGTATCTGGCACATAGTATACTCTAAATCAGCGGTCGCCAACTGGTGGTCCGTGGACCACTGGTGGTCTGTGAGGTTCGAAAGGTTGGCGACCACTGGTTTAAGGAAACCTTTGGAGCAGTGGTCACCAACCGGTGGTCTGTGGACCACTGGTGGTCCGTGAGGTCAGAAAGGTTGGCAACCCCTGATCTAGATGATCCAAGGTATGAAACAAGTGAAGGGCAGAAGCGGAACCTAGCATGTGGCAGATGGGCATTTGTGCCTATTTCTTTTCTCTCTGGGTTCTTATGTAGTAATTCCTTAAACACTTGGGGGATTAGATTCCTAAGTACCATGGTAGGTAAAATGAAAGTCTCAAATGAGGTAGGTTTAAGATTGGGGTTAGTTAGGAGAAAACCACAAAAATGACATCAAATGTGTATGTTTTAAATCACAGTAAATAAAAGGTCTAGAAAGCATCTGCTTCCAAAGTAAAGCATTTCCATCATTGTTTAAAACCTGCTCCAGTAAGTAGCTCTTCTGAATCACTCTCTTCAGGAAGCATTGGCACCTGCACAACTTATTTATGCAGAATCTACTCCTTTAAAAGTTTTGAACAGGCCTTTATGACTCGAAACTTGATCTTTTGCACTTCCATTTTCCCTTATTTTATTTCCCACCAGGACTACTCTTATTGATATCATGTTTTAGCTCAGAGTTAACTTAGGTGCCTTGACTTTGAATTGTCTTCTTGGGAGAGGGAACAGGTCTCTGGTCAGTGCAGTCAAAGTGAATAGAGTTCTGTTCTCCAGGCCTGGTCAGTCAGAAGAACAAAAAAATCATAGCAAAGAACACTATCAGGCTGAAAGCGCCCCTGATGTGACAGCTTGCATGATGGAATGGTAGAAGTCACCTTATAGCACCAGCTTTCTATATTCTGCTACGCCCAAGCACGTTTGCTGCAGTTATTTGTAAGATATATGAAGAATCTGTTTCCAGATTGCTTCTACTTCTTATGTGAGATATAATTGACATACTAGTTTTAAATGCACATCATAATGATTCAGTGTATGTATATATTATGAAATGATCACAATAAATCTAATTTAGTTAACATCCATCACAGTGCATAGTGACAAATATTTTTCCTAGTGATGAGAACTTTTAAGATCTACTCTCAGCAACTTTCAAATATGTAGTACAGACTTATTACCTATGGTCACCTTGCTATACATCCTCAAGACTCATTTATTTTATAACTGGAAGTTTGTACTTTTTGACACTTTCATCCATTTCGCCCATCCCAGATTGCCTCTACTTCTTACTTTGCTCTTTCAGCATCTCAGCCTTCCCTTTATAATATGTCACTTATACCTTATTTCTAGTTAATTTCTGCACATGTGTGCATGTTAGAGGGAGAGAGGTTTGTTTTCTACAGGCTGGAGAATAGGTACTGTCTTTTGTATTTTTCTTTCTTTATATCTGTAAGGTTGTCACATAGTTTCTCAGTAAATACTAGTGAATGAAAACCAGACCCCTTTTTTCCTTTCAGCCTCATGTTCAGGCATCAGTCATGAGCTTTCACTTAGTCTGCTACCACAGTACTGTGCTCAAGAGATTGTAGTGAAGGGTGGAATCCCCAGTAATCATTAAATCAGGATTTACCCGGACAGGTGAAGAAACTGCAGTCTATCCTAAAACCAATGATGCTTCGGCGGCTGAAAGATGATGTGGAAAAGAACCTTGCTCCCAAACAAGAGACGATCATTGAAGTAGAGCTGACCAATATCCAGAAAAAGTACTACCGGGCCATCCTAGAAAAGAACTTTTCCTTCCTGACCAAAGGGGCAAATCAGCACAACATGCCCAACCTCATCAACACCATGATGGAGCTGAGAAAGTGCTGCAACCATCCCTACCTAATCAACGGTGAGTGGGCGATGCAGGGGGATACTCAGGCCTGTTGTGGGTCTCTGCCACAGGCTCATGATAACCAACGATCCTAGGTATTGAGTTCCCATTAGATGCTAGGATGTATGTATGCTCACCTCTTTACAGAGTATTAAACTGAGGTTCAAAGAGGTTGATAAATCTGCCTAAGCAGTTTAATGAGTACAGAGAGCCACATTTTGAAACTGTCTATCTGAAGATGGGGCTGTTACTCATCAGTTTGTTGTCCATTATGTACTTGTGGTTTAGTCCACACTTTTCACGTTGGGACAGAACGTGTTACTTCGTTGGGTAAATGGTCATGATGCAATGAGATGAAAACTCTGTAGATAAATGAAGTTGCCTATACAATAAGAGTATATATTGGAGCCTTTTTTTTTTTGCAATAAAATTTTTTGATATACTTTTAAATCAGTATCTAGCTTGGATTTGCTGATAGTTAAATTTTTATGACATTTAAAGATATGTCTTTTTGTCAACTTTCTGTGAAGGTTTCTTTAACTGCATAAGTCATCTTGGTATCTCAAATTCTTTCTTTACCTGGTGAGACTTCCCAGGAGAGCACAGCACCTGAGTTCTCTGTACCTGCTGCCACTGCAGAGCCCTCTGTTGGGGCACAGACTAGGGATGCACATACGGCATTACCTCACTAGACTTGGTCCTGGACCCAAGAATTCACTTAATTTCTCCTAGGATCTGTAAAGCAGAGAGCAGCTTTTACCCTTAATGTTTTTTCAAGGAATATTTTGTTTTGTTTTGTTTTGTTTTCAGGGGCAGAGGAGAAAATTCTGGAAGATTTCCGGAAAACCCACAGCTCTGATGCCCCTGACTTTCAGCTGCAGGCCATGATTCAGGCGGCTGGGAAGCTGGTGCTGATTGATAAACTACTCCCTAAGCTGATTGCAGGTGGCCACAAAGTACTTATCTTCTCCCAGATGGTGCGCTGTCTCGATATCCTGGAAGATTATCTCATCCAGAGAAGGTGAGACTGATGTCAAAGCTGTGTGTCAAATGCTGCAGGCACTGCCTTCTTCTTGATACCTTTTGATTAATTCGAAAATTGTGCTTCAACAACAACAAAGCATTCAAAAAGGAAGGAAAGGAATCTCTTCTTAAAGATTCACTAAAACACAGAGTTAAATCTTATGACCAATATATCCAAGTTTAACTCTCTAGAGTGAATTTCATAGCCTATATTGTAGAGCCCTGGCCTTGCTTAAAAATGATATCCTACATGTTTGTTTATATTCTTTATAGTTGGATGAAACAATTTAATCAACATTAGAGAAGGTTAAAAAAATGTGTTTACTTTTGTTGTTGTTTTGTGTTGCTTAATGATGATGAGAGAAATACATCCTAGAAAGCATCACTATGTGTCCGGTTACTAAAAGAGCATGATCTGACAACTCACAGGAAAATAATGTGGGGATATTTCATGTCCTTTTTCAGCAAACTCTCTAAAGTTTTATGATACACTAGCAATGGCATCCCATTTTATTTCCTTGTTCACACTCCTATAATTTCTTGATCCTAGGTCCATTACTCATGAAGGTGGAAAGTCAATGGTGTTATTTGGATTCTGTGTGGGTACTGCATTTGTTACGTTGGGATACGTCAATGATCTGAAGATGATAAATGGATTTTTAACAACTCTTAATGATAAAGGATTTTTCAAGATCATAGAAACTATTAGTCTAGGCCAGGGGTGGGCAAACTTTTTGACTCGAGGGCCACAATGGGTTCTTAAACTGGACCGGAGGGCTGGAACAAAAGCATGGATGGAGTGTTTGTATGAACTAATATAAATTCAAAGTAAACATCATTACATAAAAGGGTACGGTCTTTTTTTTTTTTTTTTTTAGTTTTATTCATGTTAAACGGGCCGTAGTTTACCCACGGCTGGTCTAGGCATTGCTAAGTTTACAGGAAATTCTTGTTTTCTTAAAGTAAAATCATGGCAAATCTCAGTTGTCTTAAATATTCTTGTCCTGGAAGATTCTGTTTGGTCTTCTAACATGTAATTTCTAGAAGAGTATTAAATGGCAAATTTAGGTATGGGTTATGCTGACATTTAATGGTTATATAAATAATTCCTTGAAATCGGAACTCACTTTAGATTAGGAACCCATTGCCAGAACACTTGCTTTTCATAAATATATTATCTTACTCTTCAAAATATATACAAAACAACTCATTGTTTTCAGTTTTTTTAAAGAACCCCCCAAAATGAGAAACAGTATAACACACTTTTTTTATTTATATTTTTTATTATTATTTTTTAAATTTTGTTTTATTGCTTAAAGTATTACAAAGAGTATTACATATGTCTCCTCCCTCCCCTAATTAACACACTTTTATTAAGTAGCATATCTTTATTTAGCTCCCTTTATGCTATTTTTATTTATCATTTATTGCTTATTTTGTTTTCAAATTACTTAAGTAATACAGTTTCTTTTGATAATATGGGCACATGTAACACCAAGCCTGCCCAAAGCCCCCATTCAGACTTAGGTGTTTATCTTCTTAGTCGTTTTCCTTTGTTCATACATATATTTAGCTTTGTTGTTTACTTGTTTAAATATTCTACATTCTACTTTGTAACTCGCATTTTTATTTAATATATTATGAAATTTTTTCTTTTAATTATTTTCCTACGACACAATTTCGGTGATCTGTCTGATATTCTTATTCTGTCTTATGGGTTGTTTTCAAATTTTCAGTACTTTAAGAAACTCTGAATATCCCTTTACATTAATTGTAAATGTTGCCAGTTATTTCCTTAGGACCAATTCTGATGTACATTTTTAAAAGCATTTAATACACATTTTCAAAACCCCTGTAGATATTTAAATTATGATTTAGTTTGTATTTCTGATTATTAATGAGTGAATTTTTTTCATATATCTTTATTTATTTTGCTTTTTTATGAATTGTTTATGTTCTTTCTCCATTTGCTGTTGCTCTTTGTCTTTGTTTATTAATTTATAAGAATTGTTTGTTTACTTAAGAATATGGTGTATATATTTCCCCAGTATTGTTTTTGACTTTTTACTTATGGATGTGGGCTTTTGTATGTTTACTTTATTCCAGAAGCTTTAAATTTTATAATAGTTAAATCTCTCCATCTTAAAACAGCTTTAAATAAATTTAAATGATTAATTAATATGCTTAAATAGCCTTCATTCACTGTTAACCATTACATCATATGAATATTCTGAGGTGTTTCTTTTATAGTTTCTTCATCCTGATAGCACCTAACAGAGTTCTTCTGGGTTTAATATCATCATTACTCTTCTCTTTTTAATTCAATTTTTTTAATGTTTTTATTAATTTTAGAGAGAGAGAAAAACATCAATCGGCTGCCTCCTGCAAGACCCCTACTGGGGATTGAGCCCACAACCCGGGCATGTGCCCTGACTGGGAATTGAATCAGCAACCTCTTTGTACATGGGACAACTCTCAACCAACTGAGCCACACTGGCCAGGGCTAATTCAGTTTTTATTTTCATTAAAGTTATGCATTCAACATAACTTAAAGAGGCAAATTATTCTATTAGACTTCTGAAAAATTGCATTTTCTAATTTACTCCCTGCTGGCCCCTGAGTTTTTCCACCCTCAGAAACAATTAATTACTTTAAACTCTTTATGCTATTTCTTTTGGTATTTATAGCTATATCTAAAAAATGTTAATGGTTATAATTTTTTTTCAGTTTTAGATATTATCTGTTCTCACTATGTGAATGCCACATGTGCAACTTCCTGTCCTCCCATCTTCCCAAAATGCCACATATTACTTCAGATTAGAGTAATGTTCAGTGTTTATTAGGATTTATGTAAATGCTAAATTACAGCTTACTCATGTAGTACCCTTTAGTGCATAATTTTTTCCCCTGAAGCTAAAAATTAGCTTTTTATTTCATTGCTTATTTTTCTGTGTAGTTATTATAATTCAGCTCCAAAGTTTACCTTGGTTGCCTAAATCTCCTCTTGTGGCGGTCAAGCACATCAGTTTCATCTTCTCAGGACCATCTCTCCTGGGACCTTCTAACATGCTCCTCTCTGTTCAGGGCTCTTCTCACCTAGTACACAGTTGTCCTCTGTTATCTCCCTTCCTTCATCATGCTGACAAGTTTCTTTCCTTCCCACTTGAATCAGATTTCCTTATTGGTGGATCCCATGTACCTCTTCTAGCAGCTTCCGAGAAAGGGTGAATGATTAAGTGAGTTTTGAAACTTTGAAATGTTTGTCGTCCACTCTCATTCTTGAGTAATAGTTTGGCTGGGTTTGAGATTCTAAATTAGAAATAATTTTCCCACAGAATTTTGAAGGGTTATTAGTTCATTGTCTTCTCGCATCCAGGGTTGTGGTTTAGAAGTTCAAAGCCCTGCCCTTCTGATTCTCAATCTGCGTATGTGACTTTTTTTTTTTTTTCTGTTTAGAAGCTTTGATATATCCTCTTTGTCCCAGTGCTGAGAAGGTTTACAATGAACTGGGTTTTTTTTGTATGGGATGCATTGAATTAGATACTAAGTAGTTTTTCCTATCTGAAATCTAAGTTCATCAGCTCAGGAGAATTTTCTTGGATTTTATCTTTCATTATTTTTTTATGCTTTGTTTTATCTTTGTGGAACTCCTGTTATTTTTATATCAGATCTTCTGGATTGATTACCCGATTTTCTCTTTTTTCTCCATCTTATTATATTTTGCTATATTTTCTGATAGAATTCCTTTACTCTCTCTTCCAACTTTAACCCTAGGTTTTCTTTGTATAATTATATTTTTAATTTCCTAGAGCATTTTTTCTCTAAATTTTCAATTCTTATAACATTCTACTGGTTATTTCATAGGTGCAGTGACTTCTTTCGTCTTTGAAATTTATCATGATAGATTTGCTTTTTCGTCCTACAGTTTTCTCCAAGTCAAAATTCTTTGTTGTTGTTGTTGTTTTATATCTCTTCCTTTTACATTAAAATTCTGGGTTTGTTTGTTTGTTTTTCTTTCTTTCAACACTTTTAAGTATTATTCCATTGTGTTCTGGCCCCCATAGTTTCTGATGAGAAGTTTTGCAGTCATTTAACTCACTGTTCTCTTGTATGTAATGTGTTATTTTATTCAGTCTAGTGAGATTTTCTTTTGATTTTTGATTCGCAGTTTGACTGTGATGAGTGAAATTCATCCTGTGCAGTTCACGGAGCCTCTTGAATGAATGTGTAAACGTATATCATCAAATTTGGGAGGATTTGAGTCTCTATTTCTTCTATTTTGTTGTTCCTTTTGCCCCCACCTCTGGTTTCTTTGTAAGACTTCAATTACCTGAATGTTTGACCTTTTGATATTGTCCCACAGGTCCTTGTTCTGCTCCACCCCCCGCCCCCCCACTCCCCCAGTCCTTTTTCTCTCTTGTTTTGATTTATCTGTCTTCAGGTTCTGCTTCTTTGTTATTTCTTTCATGCTTATTAAGCCCATCCAATGCTTTCTTTATTATACAAATTATATTTTAGTTCTAAGAGTTTAATTTGTTTCTTAGTTTGATGTTTCTCTGCTGTGATCTCCTATCTTTTTGTTTATTGCATACATTCCTTCACTTTATTAAGCATAATTATAACAGCTGTTACGAAGTTCTTATCTGATAATTGTAACTTTTTGGATTTGACACCTGTTGGTTGGATTTTTTGCTCTTGAGAATGGGTCACATTTTTCCTGTTTCTTCATATGCTACATAATTTTGGGTTTTTCCATGGACATTGTGAATATTTTGTTGTGGAGATTCAGGATTCTGTTATTTGCCATGAAGATGATGGTTTTTATTTGGAGGTATTATATGAGATGTGACTCAAAATGCAAATTCTGTCAGTGTCTCTAGTAGATAACAGCTCCAGTCTCAGCTCAGACTACTCTCAGTCTGCCCCAAGCATGTGTGAGTCAGAGGCCAGCCAGAGACTTGAGTAGAGTTTATAGCCAGAGTTTGGGGTACACCCTCTCTGTTCTTTCTACATTCTAGAGTTGTCTTCTCACCCTCTGGTAGTCCTGATTGCCTGATTCTCTTTCCCCTCATGCCTCTGGTTAGAAACACGGTGACTTTTTATCAGATTTGTAGTTGCTCTGCATCTTTGCCACCATAACTGTGTGGCTTTTCCTCTGCTCAAAACCACAAGTTTCTGTTGCTCTCCAAAATCTGCCTGCTTTCCTTAACTCTCCAGGGCCCTCAGAGAAATTTCTCTGTTCATTTGTTTTGTTTTCTATATTTCATCTGGACTTTGTGGTTGCTATTTGCTGAGAATTCTTGCCCCTCCATACCAGAAGCAGAGCCTCTGTGTTTGAGATCTTAGCCATCAGTTGATGCGCACTGTCGAGCTGCTTGGAAGCTCTGGGTATGTGGGCTAGGACTGCTGGTTCTGGGTCACACTCTGCATCTGTAAACACTAGTCGTCTAGATGGACCATTTCATTGGGGAATCTCCAGTGTCAGTATTTTTGGATGTTTCCTTCCTTTCCCTAGCCTAAAGGCTGGGAACTTGATTGTACTTGGAGCTGACTGTAGGGAAGCAGGGTGGAGAGAGGTAGGCACTCTCTCTTTCCTTTTTTCAGTCTAATACTTCTACCCTTAACTGTGATTGGTACCCCTTAGGGTAGAGAAGGGTATGGTTCTTCTGTTTTACCCTCTCAGGGCAGGGATGTATGATCTGAAGGGCTGATACTCAACCATTTCCCCTGGTTTTTAGACTCTTTGCATCCCCATTTTTAGGAGTATCTGATGCCATCAATGCCCGATCCATTTGGGTATTCTGCAGTATTAAATCAGGTTATTTCTCACCTGGCATTCTGCTTTCTTTAAATTGAATACCATTTAGCTGACTTTCCATCTTCTAGAATTTAGTTATAATTTCTCCTGTTCTGTTTGGGGTTTATTTGGGGGAATGTATTATGCATTTTAAAATAAACAACCTTTAGCTATCATTTTACTAGAAGTTTGGGAAGATAAACGGATAAAATATGCATGTTAATTCATAATCTTTAACTGGATTTCTTTTTTTTTTGATACGTCAGTCTGCAATCCTTCTGTAATTTTGATAGTGGTATATAATGAGCATCTAACCTAGTTTATTTCTAAATATGTCTAATTTTCTATTTATTAAATAGTCCATGTTTCCCCCCTATTCATCTAAAACACTATCCATAAAATATACTGAGTTATTATATATGCTGGGTATATCCTTAACCTTTCTGTTCTTTTGATCAATAGTTTTAGTCCTTTCTCATATATTGTTGCAGATGAACTTCAGAATTATTCTTCCTTGACTACTTCAGTCTTCCACTATTAAAAAATTATGTGTGTGTGTGTGTTGTGTGTGTGTGTGTGTGTGTGTACACACATTTACACATCTGTATTTATCTCTATATACATATATCCATTTATTGGGATTTTGATTGGCTTTTACACATTTAGTAGAGTAGGATTGACATCTTTACAGAATTGAAGAACATAATGTTCACTACACTTATTCAGGTCTTTCATATACACTGTTGATTTAATAAATATTTATGAAGTGCCTACCTTGTGCTAGAACCTCTGTAGGTGTTAGGGACATGGTGAACAAACCAACATAGCTCCTAGTGTCATATTGCCAAATCCTTCATATTTCTTACTAATTTTCATGCTAAGTGTTTTATATGTTTATGGCTGTTGTGAATGGGTGATTTTTCACTCTTTATGTTTTCCAGCTGTTTATTGCTGGGAGACAAGAAAGTCATTCATTTTCCTTTAGGCCTTGTGAGAACATTTTTCTGTTGTGCCAAAATGTGTCCCTCCACCCCCACCTCCTCCCCAAACAAAGTGCTCAGAGGTTTCCCAGAGTGCCACCTGCTTCTCATTGATATTTGACAATGACTCAGAATTACAGTTTCATGAACCACATCAACTCCTAGGGATTTTGTTCACAATACAGTTGATGCAGAGGGTTAATTGCTGCACTGATGTTTGGTGTGGGGAATTTTATGATGTCTGATTTCTTCATTCAGACTTACTCGCCCTCAGATTTTCTTTGTTTTTGAGCCTCATTGCTTCTCCAGCTGTCAGTTTGGTTTTGTTCCCATTTAATTTCATGCCATACTCTCATCCAGGGTGAGGGCATAGCCAAAGGATTTGGCTCAGAAGTGAGGGGATGAGGAACAATTGGGAAAAACTCTAATAATTGAATTTTTATTTTATTTTAGTTTTGTGTTCTTCGAGAGCACTCCCTCAAAACTGAACAAGTGATGGAAATGAGAATTAATGTTCCAATCATCCTGCACAATTTCTAAAACCATTGTTAAGTCATAGCTGGCAGAACAGTATCTAATTTTATGGAAATAACTTTCCCTGGGTGATGGCCAAGCTATGTCATCATATTCATTGACTTCTCCCAAGGCTATGCTAACTCCCTGCCTCACTCAGATCCGTGGGCATCTCGCTCCTCTCTGATGGCTGCGGGTGTCTTGTCAAAGAACATTGAGTCCTCTGTGCCTGTGGTGTTAATCGTTGGCATGTGTGATGGTGGGGGTGGTAGCTGCTATTGTTTCATTGTGTCAGCCCTGTCTCCTGCCTCCAAATCCTGTGCTTCTTCCACACATCACATACATGGCCCAACTGCTGTGAGAACCCACCCAGGCCAGATCCTTGCTGCATTGATTTATCAAAATCATTTTGATACCTGTAGTTTCTTTTTTCATTTTATACCAGAACTACAAGTTTCCTAAGTTTACTGGTGTCTCTTATTTAACTTTCTCTTCTAAGTTTTTAGGAAAATCTTTCTGTTCTGCTGCATTGAAATGTAGGCCACAATATGAAGGCCACACAGCAAACTGGTTAAGAGTGTGGTCTTTGATTGAATCAAATGGATCTGAGTTAGCTCACTTACCAGCTAGGTAATAGCAAGTTATTTGACTGTATGGGTTTTTGTTATTTTTGAAATTTCCTCAAGTGTAAAATGGGGATGGTAACAGTAAAACTACCTCATAGGATTATTGTGAGAGTTAAATGTGATGGTGCATGTAAAGCATGTATCACAGTGCCTGGCACAGAGCTGGACACTTTGGTTGCTGCTAATATTGTTGCTGTGGCTGTTATAATAAGAACTAGAGGCCCGGTGCATGAAATTCGTGCACGGGCCGGGAGGAGGGTCCCCCTCAGCCCAGCCTGCACCCTCTCCAATCCAGGACACCTCGGAAGATATCCGACTGCAGTCGGAGATCCCGCTCACAATCCAGGACTGCTGGCTCCCAACCGCTCACCTGCCTACCTGCCTGATTGCCCCTAACCGCTTCTGCCTGCCAGCCTGATCACCCTCTAACCACTCTCCTGCCAGCCTGATCGACGCCTAACTGCTCCCTTCCGGCCCGATTGCCCCTAACTGCCCTCCCTTGCCGGCCTGGTCATCCCTAACTGTCCTCTCCTGCAGGCCTTGCCCCCCCAACTTCCCTCCCATGCAGGCCTGGTTCCCACCAACTGCCCTCCCCTGCAGGTCTGATCGCCCCTAACTGTCCTCCCCTGCAGGCCTGATCGCCCCTAACTGCCCTCCCCTGCAGACCTGATTGCCCCTAACTGCCCTCCCTTGTAGGCCTGGTTCCCTCCAGCTGTCCTCTTCTGCTGGCCTGGCCACCCCCAACTGCCCTCCCTTTCAGGCCTGGTCCCTCCCCTGCTGGCCTGATCGCCCATAACTGTCCTCCCCTGCCGGCCATCTTTGACCACATGGGGCGGCCATCTTGTGTGTTGGAGTGATGGTCAATTTGGATATTACCTCTTTATTATATAGGATGATAATTTTATTTAATTGCTTCATCGTTTTATAGAATTTAGAATGTAACTCTTATCTTTTATCTTATAAGATCATCATGACAATCCTGTCATCACCACTCATTTTATTTGCTACTGTAGTTTCAAATATTATTCCTAAGTTTGTTACATTAAAACAAAAAAAAAAAGAAAGTCTACACCTGTAATTCCAGGTATGGGTGCACTGCAGCTTTGTAAAAGGAAGACACATGTTCGGACTTGGTTCTTTGCTGTGCTACATGTCCCTTAGAGTCTGAGTTGGTTTGGTTTCTTTACATGGATTTCCTTGGGTGATTTCTTTACATGGAGTTTCCTTTTTCTCAAGGAAGTCAGGATTGTGTTGCCACATTTAGTTGTCTAGAGTCATCCCCACACAAAGTTATCTGCCCCTAGACTGTCTATTCTTATTCTCTTGCCAATTATTTATCTGAATTTTTAGAGGCCAGATTTCCCAAATTCTGGCTACTGATAAGATTTTCATCAGGATTCATGTTCTTGACTGTGTTGGGTCTAGGATGACTTGGTCCTCTTCTCACAAGGTTCTATTACTTCTACTTTACTAACCAATTCATGCTTGGAGGTCAAATTGGGTCCAGGGCAACATTCCCTTGTTAATTCATGTGTTGGCAGGGGTAAGAAAAGAATAAGACTCTAAGCAGCTGTCCAGGTTGCTACAATATTTTAATGCTCTATTAATTACATTATTTCATCATAAAGGTACCGTCTGTGTTTTCTAATTGGGTAGACAGATAGTAATATGACCCCATAGTGTTTCATTCTTATTCTCTTTCCTTTTCCCCTCTCCTCCACCATGCTTTCCACCTTTATTTCTTAACTTCCACACAGGTATATGCCTTCTTAAGGATATTCAGCTTTACTTCCTCACTTTATTTTGCTTTAAAAATTCTTTAGTTCTCCCCACCCCTGACATAGTACAAAACATTTTCTGTGAGTTCTCCCTACTTGCTTGGCAATATACTGCCCAGAAGACCTTGGTTTCCGCTGTAAGCCTGGAGGGTTTGCTGTGCACCTCTAAAGCGCTGAGTTGCCCTAACTGATTTGGCTCAGTGGATAGAGCGTTGGCCTGCGGATGCAAGGGTCCCAGGTTCGATTCCAGTCAAGGGCATGTACCTTGGTTGCAGGCACATCCCCAGTAGGAGGTGTGCAGGAGGCAGCTGATGGATGTTTCTCTCTCATTGATGTTTCTAACTCTCTATCCCTGTCCCTTCCCCTCTGTAAAAAATCAATAAAATATATTTAAAGCGTGGAGTAACTGTTAGGTTAGAGACGACCAGCCCAGACATCAAGGGACTGCCTGTCATTCTAGTCTTCTTCCCATTTTCAGTTTCCCAGAAAGCAGCGAGGGGCTGATTTGAACTCTGATTCCTTTTATGAGCACAACTGAAAGCAGGTGGTTGAGGCTTTTATTTGCTTTTCTGGGTCTTATGATCACATTCAGTGCAAGTTAAAACTGGGAAATGACTTGAGAATAAGTTATTTGGGCAGTGGGAATTGATATTTTTTTATGTTTACAATTCTCCTAGTCCTCCTTAGTTTGTGGCTGGTTTTTTGTTTTGGTTTGGGTTTTGTTTGTTTTGAGGGGCAACACTTTGCAATGCAGGTTTAGATGTCTGCCCTGCTGCATATGTAGAGGGTGGGGATTCTTACTGTGGACATTTGGTCCATATTTAGAAGTGAGGGATTTAAGGCCATCGGTCAACAGCTTCTTGCATTGTTTGCTGTTCTCCATTGAAGTCATGATTAACACCTGGGCTTTCGTTCGTTTGGGTCCCCTCAGATACACCTATGAGCGAATTGATGGGCGAGTACGGGGAAACCTGCGCCAGGCAGCCATCGACCGGTTCTGTAAGCCAGACTCAGACCGCTTTGTCTTTCTTCTGTGCACCAGAGCGGGAGGCCTGGGGATCAATCTCACAGCCGCTGATACCTGCATCATATTTGATTCAGACTGGAACCCTCAAAATGACTTGCAGGTAACCATTAGGATGATTGCTGTTTGCCTGAGCCACCCCGAACCCAAGAACATTATGGCAGGGCCTGGCTTGGCTATAGAGTGTCTGCCATGTTCCATGCTATGGTGTCAGCCAGAGGGCAGGCTTAAGGCCTCGACCTGGGGGAACTGAATGAAAAGTAAATGCTGGCCCTTCCTACTAATCAGAGAATTGTTTTTTCCTTTTACTTTAAATTAAATATTTCATAGCGTGTAGCCTCCAAGTATAGAATTGAACTACTTTATTATTATCATCATCAGACATAAAGAAAATTATTAAGCTTGACTAATCCTCAGTTCTGGCATTTTCACTCGGCTTGTTTGTTAGATGGCCATATGTCATATTCCGCTAGAAAAATAACACGGGTGGGAAAGCTCCACGGTGTGTCAGGGCTGACAGGCATCCTCACTAGCTCATTTGTTTTGCACTTAATGCAGAGTTTATATATGCCCTTTTAAGTGGATTTACAGGGTGTATTTTCTAGTGTTACCCAAGTTAAATAATGGTGACTTTAAAGGATGATTTACAAAGATTGAAGTTATTCGAAGATTGAAGTTCATACATTTAAAAAGTAAGCAGAGACAAACAAGAAAATGACAGAGCTAACACTTCCAGTTTAGAGTTCTTCATCAACCCTGTTTGAAACAGTGACCAGACTAGACAGTAAATTAGCCAAAGAGATTCTAACTTTTCAGGAAGATCATTTAGAATATAGATTTACATTATTATTAACGATAAATTTATCCTAAGTGTATCTTGGTGTATCTTCTAATACTCGGAGTGTGAGTGTAAGGTAGGGAGAGTAGTGGGTGCCTCACAACCTTTTCATGGCACAGTGATTGATAAGAGAAGTTTGGAGGCTGCTTCTTCACAAAACTGAAGAGGTATCCCAGGGGATTCCACAAGGGAAGGGAGGCCAGGAGGGAGAGCCAAGCTGATGCCTGTTGAGCCTTCTTCCATGGCCACCACTTCACACAGAGCATTCTGCTTTGTCCTTTTCATTTAATGAGTTTCCAGGCAACATTTTATTTGAAGAAAGCAGTCTACTAGTTAAACAACCAGTCCTTTAAATTATTAAATTGATGACAATTGGCTAAAACTCAGAGGGAAAAGTCATTATAAAACAAATAGTGTGGCACTGTTTTCAGTAAACAAGGAAAAATATATGAGTTGCAAAGAGCAATACTTACTACAAACAAATAAAACAGGATAAGGGGATAAGAATGATGAGGGTTGGATGCCCTGGTTTAGAAAGTGGTCTAGGAAGGTTCCTTTAAGAAGGTGATCTGAGCAGAGACCTCAGTGATGAGGAAGGATCTTAAATTACAAGGTCAGAAGGAAGAATGTTCCAGACAGAGGAATAAAAAGTATACCCACTTAGGGTGGGAGTGAACATAGGTGGCACCCCTGAAGCAGGTGGGCCAGGCCCTTACTGTACAGTCTCAATCCCAAATAAAGTGAGTCAGGTTTCTTTGAGTTCTCTCCTGCCTCTCTTGTCAGTGTCCTCTCTTTTCACTCCCTGCTCCTTTTTTCCTGCTGCCCCAAAGTATCCTTTTCCATTTCCCATGCTGTCAACTCCTCTCCTTCCTATTCTCAGCCAGCTCTTGACTGACTTATTGACACATTTATTGAGCCCAAATGTAGGCCTGCAAAAGGAAGGGCCGCTTCCCAGTACTCCCTGACTCATGCTGCCAAGAGCCTAATTCCTCTTTTGCATGAGTAGGTGACCTGTGGAGGCAGACTTTTAGATTGGCAGGAGCAATGTAAAATTGCTAGGCTTGAAATAAAATACTTGTGTGTAGAAACTGGGCTTCAGTATTATACCAGCATGCTAAAAGTGGTTGGGTTCCAATAGCACTGTAGTAATTTCTTTAACCTCTCTGATTATGCAGTGTTTACATCAAGTAATAAGTAGTATTTTTAAGTATTAAAGAAAATCTGCTTTTTAAATGTAATAGAGCTAATGACTTGAAATAGTAGTATAAAGGTCAAGAAAGGATATAGCACTATGCTTGGTTCTTTGTACCAACTATTTTATTTTCACATGATTGTAAAGGCATGGTGAGAGGTTTTGCCAAGTTCTGGACTTGAAAGTGACAATAGTCAATTAAAGGCCTGAATCAATTTAAAATCTCACTGCGTGGGCAACTAAGCCACTCCCCCTTTCTTCCCTTTGCAGTCACTGGGATCTGAACGTCACTACTTTTTTTGTAGGCCTTTGTTCACCTCAAATATATTAAAAACTAAAGAACTAACGGTGGGCCTGCAAATTGTGCAGGAGCACATCAGAGCTCTATAATTTTTCCTGTGTGGGGGTGGCACCGCTGCTCCCACTTGCCTAACTACTCCAGGGTTCTGTATATATATATATATATCTTTGCTGATGGATCTTATTTAGACTTCATCTCGGTTGCTGCCCTAGTTCTCTCTCTACCACATGTTTTTGTATGTGAGTTTGAAAAATTAGGAATACCTGATTAACTGTTGGATTTTTTACTCTAAAATGACGAGTCTCTAAATGTGACAGGATTCATCTTGTTATCTTTCAGGTAAGTCATCTTGGTAGAGCATATGTTTACCTCCTGGTATCATTTAGCTGCCTGTGGCAGTGGTCCCCCAAACAGGTTTGCTTTTCTCAATTAATGAGAAGTCCAGATATGTGTAGTCAGGACTAGTGGGCTGGCTTTATAGTGTCATCAGAGTCCCAGATTCCTTCTGTCTTTCTGCTCCTCCATCCTCAGTGAATGTGGTTTACATCCTCTTGATTCCCAGATGGATACTTCATGTCCCAGTCAGGAAGGTGTGGTGCTTTTTTCAGGAAGCAGAACCTTCCCAGATACCTCCAGTACACTTCTGCTACATCTCACTGTCTAGACCTGTGTTACCTTGCCATCCCCAGGAGGCTGGAAGTGGTTTCATGTGGACATGTTGCTGCCCTTTGCAAGAATCAGGGTTCGGGTAATGAGGAAGAAAGGAAATGTGTATACCACAGAGGTAACTAACAGTGTCTGCAATGCTCCTCCTATTAGACCTTTGCTCAGAACCTTTCTTAAACTTCCTCCTGTAATTTACTCTCAACACTAGATGAGCCAGAAAAAGAAAAATCAGTGTAAATTCTATGGCCACATATTGTTGCTGCTTTATAGATTCCATAAACTGTATTACTTATCTTGATTCCTTTCTTTACCAGAGTTATCCATCAAACCTTCCCCTGATACTAAAGATTTAACTACCACTAAAGATACAGAAAGAAGTTGTGGCAACTAATTGTAATAGTCAAAGACTAAACGGCTTAGTTGTCCAGTAACAGAAGACTGATTGACTAAGCCATATATAAAAGAATGAGGACTATGTTTGCAGACACCTAAATATAGTGTTGGGTGAAAAAAATAAGGTGGAAAAGTATGCAAGCATTTATCTAAAAAGGCTGTCTCTTCCTTCCCCTGCCCCATGGAAAGATAAAACAAAAGCTTTTTTTTTTTTTTTTTAATGTATTTTATTGATTTTTTACAGAGAGGAAGGGAGAGGGATAGAGAGCCAGAAACATCGATGAGAGAGAAACATTGATCAGCTGCCTCCTGCACATCCCCCACTGGGGATATGCCCGCAACCAAGGCACATGCCCCTGACCGGAATCGAACCTGAGACCCTTCAGTCCGCAGGCCGACGCTCTATCCATTGAGCCAAACCGGTTTCGGCGACAAAAGCTTTTTTATTTTTAAATATTTTTATTGATTTCAGAGAGGAAGGGAGAGGGAGAGAGAGAGAGAGAAACATCAATGATGATGGAGAATCATTGATCAGCTGCCTCCTGCACACCCCTACTGGGGATTGAGCCCGCAACCCGCACATGTGCCCTTGACTGGAATCAAACCCGGGACACTTCAGTCCGCAGTCTGATTCTCTATCCACTGAGCCAAACCGGTTAGGGCAAATAACTTTTTTAAATGGTTACCTATGGGGAGAGTGAGGAAATACGATGGAAGTGACAGGGATAGAAGCTAGTTTTTCCAAATATGCCATTTTGCATTTAAAAAATATTTTTATTGATTTCAGAGAGAGGAAGGGAGAAGGAGAGAGAAGTAGAAACATTAGTCGGCTGCCTCCTGCATGCCCCCCAGCAGGGATTGAGCTCATATGCCCTGACTGGGAATCGAACTTTGACTTCCTGGTTCATGGGTTGATGCTCAACCACTGAGCCACACCAGCCGGGCGCCTTATTGCATTTTTGACTTTGAAACCATCCTAAGTATTTTATAGCATTTTAAAACAAAATTAATTTTTTAAATGTATCTTTTTTGTTAAAAGTATTACAGATGTCTCCTTTTTTCCCCCTTTGACACCCTCTACCCCATGGCTGCCCCCTACCCAGGCCTTCACTGCACTATTATCTGTGTCCGTGAGTTATGCATATATGCATATAAGTTCTTTGGTTAATCACTTCCTGCCCCCACTCCCTCTGAGATTCATCAGTCTGTTAAAAAAAACAACTTTACTTTGAGATCATTTTAAACTTTAAAAATGTTGCAAAATAAGTGCAGAGTTCTAGGACCCTTCA
Organism: Myotis myotis; assembly: GCF_014108235.1. Classification (NCBI taxonomy): domain Eukaryota; kingdom Metazoa; phylum Chordata; class Mammalia; order Chiroptera; family Vespertilionidae; genus Myotis; species Myotis myotis. The sequence goes on along the minus strand of NW_023416401.1, from coordinate 22,441,552 downwards.
CCCAGCTTCCCTTAATGTTAATATTTTATACTAGAGGCCCGATGTATGAAAATTCGTGCAAGAGTAGGCCTTCCTTCCCCTGGCTGCCAGCACCGGCTTCCCTCTGGCACCCAGGACCCAGGCTTTCCTCTGGCCACAGGCAGGCACCTGGGACCCAGGCTTCACTCTGGCTCGACTTTGTCCAGAAGGATGTCTGGTCTAATTAGCATATTACCCTTTTATTATTATAGATAACCATAATGCAATTATTGAAACCAGAAAATTATCATTGATGCAATACTTTATCACAGACTTTCTTCATATTCCTTCAGTTTCCTACAAATGTTTTTCTTGTGGTCCGAGATTCAATCTAGGATCTCACATTTCCTTTAAAAGTCATGACTCTTTTGCCTGTTCCAATCTGTAATCGCTTCCGTCTTTCCTTATTTTTCATGACCTTGACACTTCTGAAGGGTACTGACCAGCTGTTTTCTAGAACTCAATTTGTGTTTGCTTGATGTTTTCTTATCAGATTTTGAAGTTATGCATTTTGGACAAGAATATCATAGAAGTGATGTTATGACCTTTTCTGTGTATCATATCATGGGGCATATGATGTCAATACTTTACTCGTGATGTTAATCTTGATTACTTGGTTGAGTGGGATCTGCCTGGTTTCTCCACTGTAAAGTAACTCTTTTTACCTTTAAAATTAATCATTATCTTGGGAGGAGATATTCTGAGACTTTAACCTGTTTTTCATCATACTTTTGCCTATTTTAGCATTCATCAATGGTTCTTGCCTTCATTAATTATTATTATGGTGTTTGGCTAAGAGTAATTTTCTGTTTCAGTCGCTCCTTCTGCAGATATTAATTGGAATTCTACTATAAAGAACAGTTGACCTTTGCCCACCATTTATTTACTTGTCAGTATGGACTCAATAATATTTATTTTATGGGTTTTTAATTCACTAGAGGCCTGGTACACGAATTCATGCACGGGTGGGGTCCCTCTGGGTGGCCTGCACGGATCGGGCTGAAACCCACAGTCCAACGCTGCTGGCAGCTCCCACTCATCCCAGCCCCACTGTGCCTGCCGCTGGCTTGTGCTCAATCAGTCCTGATCAGGAGAGGCTCACGGTGCCACAGCAGCACTCCCCAGCCATGAGCCCTTTCAAGGGGAGTAGCCTGCAGGCTCAAGCTGAAACCAGCTCTCCGACAAGGGTTCCCAGATTGCAAGAGGGCGCAGGCCAGGCTGAGGGACCCCACTGGTGCATAATTGGGCCAGGGAGGGACCGCAGGAGGGCTCCAGGGCATGCCCAGCCTATCTCGCTTAGTCCCGATCGGCCAGACCCCAACAGCAAGCTAACCTAGCAGTCAGAGCATCTGCCCCCTGGTGGTCAGTGCACATCATAGCGAGTGGTCGACCGGTCAACTGTCTGCCCCCTGGTGGTTGGGGCATGTCATAGCGAGCAGTTGAGCAGCCTTAGCATATCATTAGCATATTACAGTTTGATTTGTTATTTGGTTCTGCCGTTTGGTCTATTTGCATATTATCCTTTTATTATATAGGATTACTCTCATTACTTAATTTGTTGTTCAGATTTGGTCATTTGTAGGTCCTTCACGTTGGCTCCTGTGTTGTGTGACAGGCTCTCCATCAGTTTTTGAGCACTTTCTTCCTTTCTGGGACCATGAGGTGTTCAGGTTCATGTCCCATTTTTCTTGGTCTAGCCATGGAATTGGCCATTTCTCCATGGATCCCTTGTTCCTTTTATTTGAGGATGGCATTTAGAAACTATTTGGTACTAGGTATGCCCATTGCTACTGGAGTATTATTGCTTCTAGACTCTCTGAGCAGACAGAGTTAAGAAATGTATATATATATATATATATATATATATATATATATATATATACACACACACTAACACAAATGCTCATACCACACATCTCTATTTATTCCATTTCTGTCCATCCATAGTGAGATTTCTGATTCCAGACCAACCCCACAGAATTCTTTCTAGCCTTTCTCACTTCCTTATTTGTAACTCCTTTCCCTGGCTGTGAGAAGCCTGGATCTTTTTTTATCATAACAAAGTATATTTATTCATTTGTTCAATCCTAATATACACATAAGTATACTAATTTCAGAATTACTAACCCATATTCTGTGAAAAGTAAATTTACCAACCTGCAATATTGGACTACATAGTGGCTTTTTTGGTTATTAGTCTTACAGTATACAATCAAAATATCGTTTTCCAAAGATACTGGGTCTAGTTTTTTTTATTCCCACCCTCTTCATTGTGATTAAATTAATGTAGGGAAAAATTTATTTTTAAAATTCTAAAGCAAAACAAAACAGTTGAATCTGGCTGTATATCAAGTAAACAGCATGAACTCAAGAAAGAAATTATTTCAAATGCCTATATTTAATATTTTTACATTGTCATTTTGATATGATTTCAGTTTGCGAGTCCTATATACCCTTTATCCAGATGCACCAACTGTTTACATTTGCCGCATTGACTCTATTATTTTTGCCCTTTTTAACCCTCTCCTCTGTGTCTCTGAGTGCATTCATAGACATAATATGCACATGCACACAGACACACACCATTTTTGTCTGAACCATTTGAGTGTAAGTTGCCTGCTAAGCACTTTAGTGGAGCAGTCGCCAACCTTTCAGACCACACGGACCAGCAGTGGTCCACAGACCACCAGTTGGTGACCGCTGCTTTAGAGTGTATTTCCTAAGTGCCAGGACATTCTCTTATATAAACACAGTTCAGTTCTCAGAATCAGGAAATGAGAATACTGTCTCCAATCCATAGTCCTTAATCAAATTCTGTCATTTCTCTCAACATTCGTTATAGCTATTATTCCCCCTAAGATCCAGTCCAGGATCACCCATTACATAAAGTTCTGCTCTCTCTAGCCTCCTTTAACTTGAGTCAGTTCATCGATATTTCTTTTCCTTTTATGACTTTGATGTTTTTAAAGAGTACAGGCCAGACATTTTATAGACTGTCCCTCAGTTTCTGTTTGTGTCTCCTCAGGATTGATTCAGGTTTAGTAATACTACTACTGAAGTGATATGTCCTTGTCAGTATATCATAAGAGGAACATATGATGTCTGTTTGTCTGATAACAGACTTTGGTCTCTTAGTTAAGTGGCATCTGCCAGACTTCTCTACTATAAGTTGCTATTTTTTCCCTTTGAAATTAATAAGCAGTTTTGGATAGATAGTTTGAAACAATGTAAATATCCTGTTCCTCATCAACATTTTACACATTGATTTTAGTGTCCATTGATTATTTTTGCCTGAATCAGTCATCATTATGATGGTTGCAAGGTGGTGATTTTCTGTCACCCTACATTTTGTTGGCTACTACTATAAAAAAGTTTTCCCTTTTCTCCCATTTATTTATGTCAGTATGTACTCATGAATTCTTTTTTATTCAGTGGGTTATATTCCACTGCTATCTTTATTTCTTTTGATGTTCAAATAGTCCTAGACTTAGCCAATGGCAGCCTCCTCAAGTTTCGAATGTTATTTTAATATGTCTCCATCATTGTGTTTTAGGCTCATCTTATACTTTGTCTGCCCCAGCCCTTCAATTAGCCATTTCTCTAACATGACTTTGTTCTGTCTTATGAACAATGGAATTTAGAAACCAAGATCAGAGAGTCAGTTGTATTCTTTGCCACTGGAATGCTATTGCTTCTAGACCCTCTCAGTGAACATAGCTAGAATACATACACACAGAGAATATAAATATGCATATATATATAACCTGCCTTCATATGTATATGTGTATATGAACAAGTGTATACATAAACTTAATTATGAATATCCACATCTATTACATGTGTGTATATACACATGTGCACACCTAACCATGAGTTAACACTGATAACCTCCAACCCATTCTAACACCACAGTCATTCTAGTTTTCCGCCTTTCCATATTTGTAATTTCCTTTTTCAACTCTCAGTATATGTACTAATTTGCTCAATCCTAGATTACACAGAAAGTAGTTTCGAAACTGCTAACCCTACCACTGTGAAAAAGAAACCTACCTGCAAGTGGGTATTTAAAACACTGTGATTTAACTGTATATATGTAGTGGGATATAACCCTAAAAGGTGAAAACAAAAATCTTACATGTTTTTCAGTAATTATGTTTTGGTGAGATTATAATGGCACTGTTTTTCTGAGGCTGTTATATATATATATATAGTGGGATAAATCAAATGAGTGACGACGTTGTAGTTAACAACTGAGCTTTTAAACATGGTTGAAGAGATACAGATACATGGTTAATGAATGTAAAATATTGTTATGATCTCATGATGTGTTTTGTCTTGTATGTGCAATGGCTATATGTACTGTACACACACACAAACACTTCCGGTTTTGCCCATTTAATAGGCTAGAAACAATGACAACCAGTAGCAGTGAGCACCTCTAGAGCATCCAGGCTGTTGTCTCCAACTACCATTTCCTATCAAAGAAACTAGGACGCCTTGAAACATACAAACACAGACATACCCATATCTTTTTCTTTGTATGTGTATGTATGTATGCGTGCACACATACACACAGACTTTAACCATGAGCTCATCCTGATACCTCCTACTCCATTCTAATACCAGAGTTTATTCTTGTCTCCCTCCTTTTTATATTTGACTGGATCATGTCAGAAAAACTCAGGAGCCAACTTGAAAATGTTCTCACAGGCCATTTTTGAACAGCAATAGAAATAATAACAGCAGTGCAATAAAACATAGGACAGGTATTTAAATGTAACTTCATTGTGCTTCTTAAACCAAATAGTAAAAATCTTCCTTAGTCGCTTTTGGTGGATATTATTTTGGAAACTAATTAAATAAAGAGAAGGAATTAAACATTTAGCTTGTCTCTCCTACATGAACTGTATCATCAGGGTAACCAAAAATTTGATAAGGGGAATTATAATCCTAATGAAACAATTGATCTAGACAGTGATCATCAATTCAGAATAAAGACAACCAGACATCATGTGCCTCTTGATGGAAATTCAGCACTATCTATGAAATACACTTGCCAAAAATGAAATCTTTGCCTGCTTAAGTCTCAAGATGTAACTTCCACTTTAGAGGAGATACAAGGAGCAGGGGCACTTATTCTCAGACACAGCCAGAATGAAGATGGCAAAATGTAGACTGTCTTAAACTATAAGACAGATATCTGGTTTCTTAAAAAATATATATATACATATATGAAAAAAGAGATCAAAGGCAGGGAGTATTTATAGATTAAGAGACTGGAGACATATCAACCAGTTACAGTGTAATGTCTTTCCTTGGATCCTGATCCAAACAAGCGAGCTTTGACAAGTATGTATGAGATAAGCAGGGAAATTGGAAGAAACTGAGTATTAATTTTTTGAAGTATGGCAATGACAATATGTTTTACAAGAGTTCTTATCTTTAGAAATACATATTGAAATGTGTAAGGATGAAACAATACGGTGCCTAGGATTTGCTTCCTAATGATCTTGGCGGGTAGAGGCATAATAGATGAAACAGGATTGTCTATATGAGGTTATTATACTTTACTTTTGTGTGTGTGGAATTTGCTGTAGTAAAATTAAAAAGTGGTGCTGCCAACCCTGAGGCATTTCCCGAAAGAGCAGGACCGGATCCTGGGAATGAGTGCCTCCACTAAGATCACAGGCTAGGGAGGGGAGTACGCCATGTTCTTCTCATCACTTTACCCTAGTACACAGTGGTCACTCAGTAAATAGCGGGTGATGAAATAAGTGACTTTGAAAGAGCAGCTGGCATTTTGGTGAATTCTGTCCCATGACTCATAACTTTGAGACCTGACCACTCATACCACATGGAACTTAAGCATTTCCCTATTCATTGGGCCCCTGCCATTATATCTAGTGACATGATGTGTATGACCCTCCTTCCTTTCCAGGCTCAGGCCCGATGTCACCGGATAGGCCAGAGTAAAGCTGTGAAGGTGTATCGCCTCATTACTCGGAACTCCTATGAGCGAGAAATGTTTGATAAGGCCAGCCTGAAGCTGGGTCTGGACAAGGCTGTTCTTCAGGACATCAACCGAAAGGGCAGCACCAATGGAGTGAGTATGACGGTACCTGCGCTGGAGCCTGAGCATGTGTCACACAGCTGGGGCCTCTGGATTCTTCCTTCCTACAGCTGTTTTAAGATGAACTCTAAACCAAACTCAGTCAGGCCAAACAACTTTGTTGGGTAATACCCTTTACTAGAGGGTAATTCGGGTCAGGTCTCTGCATCTGATAGATGGATGAAGGAAATCTGTAGGAACAGTTATGTGGTAGGACTGCCCAACATGCAGTAACATTTCAGGAAACAGAGTTTTTAACAGTGCCTGTTAGAAGTGAGTAGATCTTAACACTTAACTCTAAATGATCTATTGTCACCATGCTTTACCTCATACTCCAAACAATGGAACCTATTTTATCTGTATCCCTCAACGCCCCTAACCATCCTTGGCATATTAAAGATGTTCAATGTGTGATGGTCAGTGAATAAATGAATGAATAGATTAGCAGCTTAAAGTAATAAAATCTTTTTTCCCCTCTAAGGGGGATAAAAATTGCAGCTAAGATTCTTAAATTGTATTAAAGTATAGACAAACAAAGTAGAATATCTCCTTAATCTCTGGACTCAGGGCATCAAAGCTTGGGAATTAAACCTTCTAAATGAATTCTCTTTAGTCCAGATGTTCTATATCCTCGTAGCTATGCATGTGTTGCTAAGTATAATACTTCAAGTTACCAGTGCTGCGAGTTATGGAATTCCCTCTTGTGATTGATATAAAGAGAACCAGATTCTTAATTAAAACCAGGAAGGGCTGTTTTGAACTCCCCATTTCCTGTTTTCAACAAGCAATTGAGAAGATCACACTTGGCACAGGATCCTCTCTTTAGTTAAGAAATGACATCATTTCCAATACTAATGTATTTATTTAATAATGAAGAAATCATTCTTTAGCCCATTTGGTACATCTGGAGGTTTTTAAAGATACAGACTCAAACTGAAATATAAAATAAACATTAAATATATCCTCTTTAATGGTGCATAGTTTTAATGGCTTGTGACATTTGGTAATAACCAACGTCCTGAAGAATGCTAGGGTCATTGAGTCATGGGCTGGGTTTTATTCTGGAGCTCCCTATAGAGGATCGTCTGCCTTCCCTCCCCATAGTTCTCTTGAATGCCTTTATCTGGGCTTTCATTTCCTAAGGCTTGTTGTTTATGTCTTTATTCCTCTGATATGTCAGTTAGTGGAGGTACTGTGTACTGAGTCACAAGGGCCAGATTTGAGGCTGTTTTTCTCCTGTGCATTTTCCACTTTGTGAGTAGCCTTTGGTGACCTGTCCAGGTACAGCAGCTTTCAAAAATGGAGGTAGAGGACTTGCTCCGGAAAGGTGCTTATGGAGCCTTAATGGATGAGGAAGACGAAGGCTCCAAGTTCTGTGAAGAAGACATAGACCAGATTCTGCAGAGGAGAACCCACACCATCACGATCCAGTCTGAAGGACAGGGGTCCACTTTTGCCAAGGTATATAGGACCTTCTCTCCAGAGTCCATGTGGGGGGAGCAAGAAGAAAGTTGTTCATGGTTTGACCCTCATTAGCCAGACTTCTGTTACCCTAAATACACTATTGAAATTTTCTGGCTACACATTTATTCTGTGTGACACTCTGAAGAAACAGGTTCTTAGAGGATGTGTCAGTCATGAGCCAGAAGCTACAGAAAGAACGCCACTCCTAACCTCTGGGAGCTGGTTTCAGCGAGCAGGATAGACACCTTAGCTCACAGGTCGCACTATTCACTGTTCACAAAGCCTGCTCTGAAGCCTTTGGTCACCTTGATTCCCTTGCAGAGCACTCCTTGGTGAGTTTCTAGTGAGCGCCCAAGTCCTCAAACTCAAGCAAGTATCTTGTTCAGTTCATGAGAAAATACATGTTAGTCAGTAATCCCAGCTAGGTACTGCCCTGCAAGTTACTGGATTTAGAATTCAGCTAATTAGACCACTTGTCATATCACTCTCAGGTTTCCCTGACCACAGGCTCCATGAGCTTTGCGACCTATCTGATTAAATTCCTGTTCGACATGGAACATTTTCAGTAGGATATTTTGTGCTTTATAGCCATCACTTATCTGTCCACCTCATACTGCCCACCTTAGTGCTTTTTCTGTAGCAGGCATTTGGTAACTGGTGAACTGAAAGAAAAGTTTTATCTAGGGAAGTTTTAAGAATAAATTCTTTCACAAGGAACTAGATGTCAAGTAATATATTGCCATTGTCTTCCAGAGCTGTCTTCCTGCTTCCAAGTTTAAGTTTCAGAAAATGATCCTGTAGTTTGAAATTGTAATTTCCTGAACCAGTCTTCTAAAAGAGGAGAAGAAGAATGGCTTTGAGGCTCTGTTTGAGTTTCTGATACATTTAAAAGGACCAGGTGTTTATTAATGTCATTGTGTTCAGGCACAGCTTACTGATGCTTGTCTTCTTCGCAGGCTAGCTTTGTGGCTTCGGGAAACAGAACAGACATTTCCTTAGATGACCCGAATTTTTGGCAGAAATGGGCTAAAATAGCTGAACTGGACACTGAAGCAAAGAATGAAAAGGTACAGCATATTTTATTCCATTGAACATTTCACTGTGTCTTAAGGACCATAAATTCCCACACAGTTCAAGTCATTATTTACTCCTGAGCCCTAATTCTTAAATGAGATGGTAGATGTAATATACTTAAAACATGCTTAGCTTCGTAAACATTAACTGTTAGTATGACATACTGGGCACCTGAGAAATCAAGGCAGTTAGAACTGGAACTGGCCGAATAGGTTGAGTTTAGCCCTCTGGCCCAAGCCAACATCCCAGTCTTGGTATGTGAACATTTTACCTCTTTTTCACCATTCCTATGAAAGAAACATGAATATTGAGAAGAGGGGAAAAGCACGATAAGTAAAGTTTGTTGGCTTCACTTCCTTTCTTTCAGTATCTTGAATTTTTCTATTTCTATACATAAGAGAGAGAATGGTCTTGAAATAAAGACAGAGCTTGAACACTGCCTCTGCCCCTGACTGAATATGTGCCTTTGGGCAAGGTGCTTGACCTCACTGAAACCAGCTGGAAAGGAGGTGGGGATAGCACTCGTGACTGTAACTGCCTAGCCCAGCGATGGCGAACCTGTGGCACGCGTGTCAGACATGACACGCAAACTAATTTTTTGGTTGATTTTTCTTTGTTAAATGGCATTTAAATATATACAATAAATATCAAAAATATAAGTCTTTGTTTTACTATGGTTGCAAATATCAAAAAATTTCTATATGTGACACGGCACCAGAGTTAAGTTAGGGTTTTTCAAAATGCTGACACGCCGAGCTCAAAAGGTTCGCCATCACTGGCCTAGCCCCTTGTGAGGCACCCCACGCCCTAAGTGTTAGTTCCCCCTCCCTCCGCCTCAGACTCTATCGCCTCACTGCAGGATGAGCATACATCCCTTTTTACCTGTCTTCCCAGGTGAGTATTGAACTCTTGTGAACCCACAAGCCCCGGAGACAGTTCTGCAGGTATCCAGCTGATTCAATAGCCAGCATCCAGCCTTAACTCTTCTTCTGTAGGATCACCAGAGGTTGTTTAATTCAACTCTTTTCCAAATAGGAAGATTGTGCAGTCCTTTAGTAACCTGTGTTTTATAGTTGCACAGTCAAGAAGTTACTCAGTGTGCAGGGAAGTTGGCAAAGTGGGGGGAGAAAGGGTTCTTGCCCTATGGACAGTAAGAAGCAGTTGGAGCAGGTGGGAAGTAAGGTGATTGAAGCGGGGATGACACTAGAAATTTACCTGGGCTACATAGGGGAGTATTCAGGAGCTTGGCCTGCCTTTGGGAAGAGATGTAAGGGGAAGGAGTGAGATACATGAAATGATGGAGATAAGAGAAGAGGCAATGGTTGTGGCCAGGGGAGCCACCAGAATGAGAGGTTCCTGAGCTAGGAATAATCTTTTTGGTGAAAGACAAAAGGTTAGTATTTAGTGCCAGTGGAAGGCAAAAAGTGGAACAGCTGGAATATGTATTTGTCTTGAGAAAGTTGCTGAGCAGATGAAATTCTCCAACTGGTCCTGTCTCCAGAACGCGGCCTGCCTCTGCATGCTGGGCAGACGGCTGGGGTGCACCACTCCGTCTTTCTTGGCAAGAGCAGACTGTCACTGTGGGCACTGGGGGGCCTTGCCTGTCCGTACTGTTAGAATGACTGCAGAGGCAGCAGATGGTGGCGGATGACACGTCAACTTCAGCCAGTCCCAGAGAATCCCCGCTGCTAGTCGTGGACACAGTAGGTGTGCTGGGGACAGCCTTTCCTGCTGGAGGATGAGACCAGGGTGTGGTTCTTTCCCAAATGTGTCTTGAGGAATGTCAACAGGATATGCTTGTGCATTGTGATGGGGAAGAGAGAAGCAGGGCTTTCTCCCCAGTAGTCCTCTCTGTTTCTAGGAAAGCTTAGTGCTCGACCGGCCTCGTGTGAGAAAGCAAACCAAACACTACAACTCCTTTGAGGAGGATGAGCTCATGGAGTTTTCAGAGTTGGACAGTGACTCTGATGAAAGGCCCACGAGGTCCAGGCGCCTCAATGATAAAACCAGGCGCTACCTCCGAGCCGAATGCTTCCGGGTAGAGAAGAACCTGCTCATCTTTGGGTGGGTATTGGCTTTGCCTATTTGTTGTTGGTGTTGGTCCCTGAGATTTGTCCAGTGTGTCTCTCCATTCACCTCTGGAGTTATGGGCTGATGCAGGCTCGGTTAGAGCAAGAGAGAACTGTGCTTTCTGCCCATGACACCCCCACCTCCCACTACCACCACCCCAGTCACTGTACGCTCTGCTGCCCTATTGTAGATGTGCCATGACTTCTCATATGCTTGTCGCAGTGAATCTCTGCTACTAATTTGCTGCCTGGTACTGATTTCCTGCCTTTCCACCCCCGCCCCCGCGCCCCCCCCCCCCCGCCCCCCAAGGATATATAAGGAGTCAGTGCAACAGATGTTCCCGTTAAGGCATGATTTGTGCAGGGCTCTGGCTTTGATCGAAATAGAAGGTTTACCTTCTGGGAGCTCACCATTGCTTTTGAATGCTGCAGCTGGACTCCTTTAATTCCAAATTTTTATTTCATGATCCAAATATTGTTGTCCCTCTCTTCTTAATCTAGTGACCATATAAAGCCAGTGTCCAGGTCACCTTAGTGACATTTGGTTTGCTACAACATGCAGGCCTCCAGGGCCTCCCAGGACAAGGCCCTTGGACCAGTTAATAGACCCAACAGAGGATGAGAAGCTTTCTTGGCCCCTCTTTGCCCTGCAGTGTTGAGGGCATGCATGGCCCTCGCTCCCCCCAACAGCCTTTTGTATTTCCACTCAGCTGGGGCCGGTGGAAGGACATCCTGACTCATGGGCGATTCAAATGGCATCTGAACGAAAAGGACATGGAGATGATTTGCCGTGCCCTGCTGGTGTACTGTGTCAAGCATTACAAGGGGGACGAGAAGATCAAGAGCTTCATTTGGGAGCTTATCACACCTACCAAAGATGGGCAGGCCCAGACCCTCCAGAACCACTCAGGTGAGGTGGCCTGAGAAGCACAACTCTCTTCCACTTGCAGCCCTCTTCCCATGTTGGTCCATGTTGCTGTGCTTTGGGGACTTCTCTCTCTCAGGTCTGTTTCAGAATGTTACCTGTGGGAAAGGGTGATGATTCTTTCAGTTCCCCCTCAGAGTTATCCCAAGCTACTGTGATGTTTTGTTTAGGTACTATTGGGCCCTCCAAAGTTTGCCAGGTGCCATTTACTTGAGCATCACAGGGGTTCCTCTTCCGATGAGACTCATACCATGTGCTCCATGGTTTGTCTTTTGCGTTTCACAATGTTATCTCCACTCCACCTCTGTCTGTGCCTTTCCTTGTGCTGTGCTTCTCCTTCCTGTGCTTGGCCATAGCTCACCTTCAGGTTTCAGATCAACTTCCTTTTCCCTGGCTGTGTTGTAAGTTCCCAGAGTGCACAGGTTATGGTACACCTTTCTTGATCCTCATGGGGTACTTGGTAAATTTTTACTTCCTGACTGAACAGTCCTGAGGTTTCCTAAGTTGGGGACCAGGCATATCTCTTCACCACCATCAATCACTATTTGGTGGATGAAGGAGTGGGGTCTGTTGTCCAGAGCCACCACACACAGCCTAGCTGCCTATTTGCAATCCCAGCCCAGCTCTCATGCCCATGTTTATGCTGCCTTGGCTCATCGACCAGCCTTTCTGTTTCAGGGTTGTCTGCTCCAGTCCCCAGAGGGCGGAAGGGGAAGAAGACAAAGAACCAGCTTCTGCTCCCAGAGTTAAAGAATGCAGACTGGCTGGCCACCTGCAACCCCGAGGTGGTCTTGCATGATGATGGCTACAAGAAACATCTCAAACAACACTGCAACAAGTGGGTGTACCTCCCCCTACCTCTCCCCTACTGGTAGCTCCACTCACTGTCCAGGTTCTTGGGACCCCTGCAGGGGTACGTGATGTTCCTATACTGCCATGCAAGGTTTGGAAAAGCAAGATATGGGTCTAAGCTGGGTCAGGATTCACTAGCTTTAAAGCCTCTCTGATCTCTTCTCCACAAAACCTAGCCTTTCTGCTAGTGCAGTTTTTACCCCAGAAGGTGTTTTTTTGCCATGACTCCAAATCCAATTAAGACCCTGGTGATTTCACTGTCCTTTTATTTGCCTCCCTCTGCGTGGAGGTCACATTAACTTGCGCAGAAGACCAACCTAGTTGCCACCACTCGCAGTCCCTCCTGCCAAGTTGCTTCCTTTTCTCAGTTTCTGTTGCCTTTCGTGGCCTCCAGGTATTTGATAGACATGCATCTGAGATAGTATTCTTATATCCCTGGGCTGACAGCTAGGCGGGGTAGGGAGAGACGGAGGAAAAAATGATAGATAATGAAACTCTGTTTGTATGAAGTTTGGTTTTGAGGAGTTAAAGCACCCAGCCACTGAAACATTGATATGCTTACACATGGAAATTGCATCACTATATAGTGTATCTATTAGAATTAAAGGACCCTTGGAACCCATCTAATCCAGCTTCCTAGGTCATGCAAGAATTATATCCCTGGCATTCCTGGTAGGCAGTGAGAGGGCCTCTGTTTACACATCTCTTATTATAAAGAGTTTAGGACCTTATGAATGAAGAGGTTTTGCTAGCTTTTCCCTTCTTCCCTATAACATCAACCTAATGGTTTTATAGTTGTTTGGGGGTTGGTTTTTTTTTTGTTTGTTTGTTTTTTCTTTAACAGATGAAGTCTAGTCCTTTCCCTTCATTCTTCCAAATATTTGAAGATAGGTCTCATGCCCAATACTGTAACAAAAACTACTGTACACAAAAGTACAAGCTCTTTAGGGATAGTAGATCTCAGTCTCAGACTTCAAGGTCACATGCTGTGGATAATGGAGCCTGATTGGTGCAGGACCCACTACCGTGGTTGCTGTGACTGAATGAGAGTCAACGTGTAGGACACAGAAAGCGGAGTCTGGCTAAGCAAGAGGACCTGTTGATGGCAGTGCTTATGCAACAGACTAACTAAGGCAGTGATGGCGAACCTATGACACGCGTGTCAGAGGTGACACGTGAACTCATTTTTTTGGTTGATTTTTCTTTGTTAAATGGCATTTAAATATATACAATAAATATCAAAAATATAAGTCTTTGTTTTACTATGGTTGCAAATATCAAAAAATTTCTCTATGTGACACGGCACCAGAGTTAAGTTAGGGTTTTTCAAAATGCTGACATGCTGAGCTCAAAAGGTTCGCCATCACTGAACTAAGGACTGTATTGTAAATAAATATTAAGCAACCATTGTTTCTTGAACAAGTTAGACATGATAAAAATAAGGTATTTGGTGAGAAAATTTAATGTGGCAATAATTTGCAAGATGGAGAAGTTAAACCTAAAACTGAATAGCCAACTAGAAGGGTTCTGTCATAGTTTAAGTATTGATCATAAGGACTTAGAGTGCTAATTAGAATTGGGAAGAAAAAGTTAAATAGGAGACACATGACTAAAGAAGAATCCATAGTGTGTGATGAGGAGTACAAAAAGCAGCTAACTCCACGACGATAAGCCGTGACGGAATGAGAATCGTTATGTTCACTAAGAGATGAAGAGCAAAACGAAGGGCTCAGGTTTTGCCTTGTCAAGTTAGAGCAGCAACATTTGGCTATTCCACCTACCGCTACAGATGTGGGTCTGGAGCACTAAAAACAGGCTGAGCTGGAGAGGTTGACACAGAACTTCCCTGTACACCTGAAGAGATGATTGCAGTGTCCTGACAGGGCGTCTTCCAGCCTCTGCTGAACCTTCAGACTTACGGGAGTTTGCCATTTCTCAGCAAGGCTCATTTAATTACCAGATGACTTTAATGAATTGTCCTTCTGTATATGAAATCTAAACTCTGCTGCCTTGAAACTTCCACCCTTTGATCTTGAGTCCTGATTCTATCCTCAGATGCAGTGGAAAACAGGCAGAATTTCTTCAGCATAAATGACCATGAGCTCTAGATTGTGGGCTCTCCTATATTAGCAAATATACTGCCACCCAATATCAGATAAGGGTTAAGACAAGCTCTGGGGTCAGGACTGCCTGGATTTAAATCCCAGCCCCATGGCTGACCAGCAGGTGAATTCTTTAACTTCTGTGTGTCTTTTCTTCACCTAGAAAATGAGATTAACACTAGTACCTACCTGTTAGTATTGTTATGAGGATTAAATGAGCTAATACATGCTGGCACACAGTAAGTACTAAGTACTCAACGCATTGTTTCTTATTAGTGGTATAGTATTTAGGGACATGAAATTGTCATCTAAAGAACTTTGAAATGTTAAAAATCAGCTGCTTCAAATCTAACCTGTAAGAAGTCAGGACAGTGGTTAGTCATTCAGGGTGGAGGTAGTGACTGGAAGGGGATACCGGGGTGCCTATTGGAGAAATAAATGTTGTGCTTCCTGATCTGGTTACTACATGCACATGTGTAATCACTTTGTCAAAATCCCACCAAGCTTTAAGCTTATGCAAAGGGCACTTTTGGGAAGTATATTTCATATTAACGAAATGTTTTGGGGGTTTTTTTGTGTGTGTGTGTGTGTTTTTTTAAGAAAGAGATGCAGCCCTGCCGGGTAGTTCTGTTGGTTAGAGCATCGTCCTGATACGGCAGGGTTTTGGGTTCAATCTCCAATCAGGGCACATACAAGAATCAAGCAATGATTGCATAAATAAGTGGAACAACAAATTGATGTTTCTCTCTGTGTGTCTTTCTTTCTCTCTCAAGTCAATAAGTAAAAAATTTAAATAAAGGAAGAGAGATGAAAGAAAAAGCAATACTGGCACTGAAATATTAATGGGTTTTGTTTGAGTTCAGATGCCAACTGGGATTATCATCTCACTCTGGGAGGAGATGGCTCCCTAAGAGAAGTTGTCCATCTGCTCACTGAATTGGTTTGCTTCTCATATGGAGACAAAGTGAACACTGTTGGCTTTAACTTCTTTTCTCTTGTGCGATAGGTACTGCCACATATTAACACTTTGGCTTCTCTTGAGAGAAGTAGGACCAGTTCTGTGTCCTACATCTTCAGGAAAGCCTTGCTCTCACTGAGCTAAATCTAAGCAGGCAGGAATTCTATATCTCAGACATGGTTCTATACCTCAGTTCTGGTTCTTACTAAGGAGGTTGTCGGCTGCTGCCAGCAAGATAGAAGGATCAGCGATCGTGGTAAATTCTTAGAGTACTTATTCTCTGAACTTTTAAAAACAAAACCAAAA
Organism: Myotis myotis; assembly: GCF_014108235.1. Taxonomy (NCBI): domain Eukaryota; kingdom Metazoa; phylum Chordata; class Mammalia; order Chiroptera; family Vespertilionidae; genus Myotis; species Myotis myotis. The sequence goes on along the minus strand of NW_023416401.1, from coordinate 22,425,675 downwards.
AAACCCTCAAAATTATTTGAGTTGATTGACAGCCGAGGTAAAGAATAGCATACCAGAAAACTTAGGGTTCTTTCTAATCTAAAAGTTCACTTTGTGTATTGCTACCTACAACTTGAGCTACAGTGGCACTTTCTACCTGCATCTAAGAAATTATGCTTTCTTAGAAGCCTCAACACATTATTAACATCTTTAGAATAGTTAATACATATATGTGTTAAACAGTTTTCTCAAAAGTAGGATTTCCTCCAACCTCCAATTCCCCTATTTCCTCTCCAAAGGCTGTTAACCTAATTCTTCCAGACAGAGGTACTCTGCACATGAATTAGCACAGGTGAATGTACAGCCTCCTTTGTCTTCCCTAAAATAGCACACATCTAACATACTGTTTATGCTGTCTTTCTTTTTTTTAACAACTTATGTAGAAATCAGTTCCTATATCAGTATATATAAATGGGCTTTTATTTTTAACTAGAGGCCCAGTGCGTAAAATTCATGCGAGGGGGGGAGGTGTCCCTCAGCCTGTCCTGCACCCTCTTGCAGTCCAGGACCACTGGCCTTTATCAGTTTCTATATCAGTATATATAAATGGGCTTTTATTTTTAACTAGAGGCCCGGTGCACAAAATTTATGCATGGGGGTCGCGTATCCCTCAGCCCAGCCTGCACCCTCTTGCAATCCAGGACCACTGGCTCCTAACTGCTTGCCTGCCTGATTGCCCTTAACCAATTGCCTGCCTGCCTGATCGCCCCTAATTGCTCGCTTGCCTGCCTGCCTGATCACCCCTAACCACTCGCCTGCCTGCCTGATTGCCCCTAACCGCTCACCTGCCTGCCTGATCACCTCTAACTGCCTCTGCCTCGGCCCCTCGCCGCCACGGCTTCTTTGGGAAGGACATCTGGAATGATGTCCAGAAGGTCGTTTGGCTGCCCAGTCTAATTAACATATTACATTATTATTATTATAATAGCTAGATAGCCTTTACTCTTGGCTAGTATTGGCAAGTTACAGGTACTCTTCTATACCTCTTTGCAGCTTAGCCATGAATATGAAGCATTTTCTGGAACATGGTTGGCTTCTCTGTGCCTACCCTTACTTTTACCATTTTTGCATCAGTGAGCCTTTCCCTCTCTTGACCCCGCTGTCACCCTCTGAGCTCTGATTCTTTCTTGGTTGGTGTCATTTCACAGACAGACTGCTGTGGGCTCCTCCAGAACAGGGTGAAATTATTTACTTCTGTATGTACCTCACAGTACCCAGCATGGTGCATGGCACACAGTGCTGCCCAGCAGATACTTCCTTGATTGCCTTGTCTCAAACATGTTTGGTGTATTCCCCATGGGGCTGGAGTGTGGTCCTTGCAGAATCACAGTGAAAGACGTTACTCTCTGATAGTATTGCCACGAAAGGGACTTTAAAAGGTTCATTTAATGATGTACAAGTGGAACTGTTTGAAAGCAGTGCCATTCACCATGACTCACTCTTCAATAAACTGATTACCAGCCTCTTGGAAGGCAGTTCTGCCAAAGAGACCATTGAGGCCATAGAAAAGGAGTGATGAGAACTCTTTTAGGGACCAGGAGGAACTGTTTCTGCTGTCCCCCTCGCCCCACATGGCTCACAGGGTGACTTAAAGATAACTGATGAAATGCATTTTCTTGTGTAAAATGGGATGATCACAATAATGTCTGCCATTGGTACCTAGTGGTTTGTTTTTGTAGTGCTTTTTCATATGTTACTTCATTTCACTAATGACATGGGAATGCCCAGAATTTCTCTGTCAATTGGGGGTGGCAGTTCCTAGGCAGCTTCTGGGTTCTAATGTGTTTGCATTAATATGTTCACCTTTCATAGGGTACTTTTGCGAGTTCGGATGCTCTACTACCTAAAAGCAGAAATACTAGGAGAAGCAGCTGATAAAGCATTTGAAGGAACTCCTGCCAGGTAAAATGAGTCAACCCTACCTCTCTGAGGTAAAGAGTTGCCATAAATGCCTTTTCCTGGAAATGGGCCAATGTGTCCATGTTCCCACCTCACCAATCAGTTACTTAGTTGAGAGAGCAGGTAGGTGGACTAAGGACAGTTCAAGGAGAAAACACTTTCTTAGAAACACAGCTTTCAGTGAGGTTTTAAGTTAGTGTTTTTGTCTTAACAGTGTTGCAAAAATCTCTTTCAGAACAGTCATTTCTCTTCCTTAATCATTGTAGAATGAGCGTTAATTACTTTCATATGCTTGATCTGATGGGTATACACCAGAAGTTTTGCTCAGAATCCCATTCTTGGCCTTTGAGTGCTTCTCCTTTATTTGCTAATCCTGTCACCTCTGACCTGTTTGATTTCTTGCACCTTGGTTTTGTGAAGTAGTGTTTCTGAAGCTGTAGAATTCTGTGGGAACCTCCCAAGATTTGGGGGAATAAGGCTGTCAGCTCCCAGCTCCCACTTGATGAAGTTGTCAGATGGTCACAGTTTGTAGGTGGGATCACCAGGCAGCCCCCTTTCCCTGCCCCACACGTGCAGTTGGCTCCAGCCCTGTGCTATGCCCATCATTTCCAGAAGTCACCAGAAGAGTTGGTATTTGAACTTTGCCTTGAGATGACCTGGGGCTATGGTTTCTTCTTTTTCTTCCTTTTCATTGGGCAATGCTAATGTTTAGTAATCGTAGCAGCACTGAAGAAAGAGAAGGATGAAGGACATTGACAGCCCTGTTCACGGGCAATTTGCAATCCAGAGCAATCATCACAGTGACTATGGTTACTTGGTAGGCTTTCTGTAGTTACTGTAGTTATTTTTAGAAGGAACAGGGAAGTTGAGTGTTTGGTTAAAAAGGTTCAATTTTTGAGTCATATAGATGCAGCAGAATTCAAACAATCGTTTGTATTAGGTGTTACATGCCACAGGTAATCTATCTGAACTTCCTCATCCCCATCATTGCTTTTGTAAACCTGTAGATAGATGGAAGCTAGGCAGAACGTGGGGAGTGCCAGTCCATTCACCACACTTTTTCCTCCTCTCCTCTGCTTTCCTCAATCCTGGCTCTCCCTCGTCCTATTCAGGTGTAATGTCTTATTGTAGAGATTGCCATAGAGAATAGATCAAAGTTCATCCCAGAAAAGTTGTTCAGCCCATGGCTCACACAGGCAGGGCAGTGGGCCCTGCAGGGGAGCCAGATAAAGGGAGCTGCCTAGAGAGGTGGGTCTGGGGACACCATCCTCACAGGGGAGCTGGGCCTGGCAAGGGCATCAGCCCTGTGTCACAGTAAAATGAGCCTGATGCAATAAGAAACTTCAAATGCAGCAGAGGAACCATCCAGGAGCTGAAAGGTGGGAGAGGAGCCATGCAGGTAGAAGTTCTCTCCCAGCACAGGACAAATGAAGACAGTGAGCTGAGGATCCATGTGAGCTCTCAGAACGTGGACAGAACCTCAGAGAGGGGCTGATGGTACAGGCCTGCTAATCCCCTCATGTCTACTCCCTAGGTCACAGTGGTTGGCAAACCGTGGCTCGTGAGCCACATGCGGCTCTTTGGCCCCTTGAGTGTGGCTCTTCCACAAAATACTGGCTATTCCACAAAATACCGACTTTTGCACATGGGCCACGAAGTTTCAATCACACTGTACATGCGCACCCGCACGTGGTATTTTGTGGAAGAGCCACACTCAAGGGGCCAAAGAGCCACATGTGGCTCACGAGCCGCAGTTTGCCGACCACGGCCTAGGACATGTCATTGTTATTACTTTGGCCAGGAGCAGTGCAATTTGTGGTTATTTTTGACCCTACAGAGCATTAGCAGACCACTGCCACCTATTGTGGCCCATGTCCTCTGAAGGGCTCTCTTCATATCCCTGCATGTTCCAAAGCACATCATCTTGTTTTTGAGTCGAGCTTGAGATATCTACATGATTTGGAAACTCATCTTCTCAGCATTTGATCATGTATAAATTCAGCCATTTAAGAGGTGTTCTACCTTCAATGAATGGTATATAGGTGGATTTTACTGTGGTTCTCAATTGAAGGTGCACATCAGAACTACCTCGTGTGTGTAGATCCTAAGGCTCCACTCTAGACCGACAGTGAGTTCTCCACAAAGTTTGCCAGTCAGTCTAGGGTGGAGCCTGGGAGTCAAGTACACATGCAGCGATAGCTCACTGGGAAAGCCCTGTAAGGAACCTTGCCCACAATTCCTGCATCCTGTTACTTTTTGTCTAAGCCTGCAACTAGGATGTGGCTTAATACCAGGGTTCGGCCAGTAGCTCTGATGTTGTTTTCTGTCTGTTGAAGGAACTCTGAGTCCATGCCCTTCCTTCCACAGGGAGCTGGAAGTGCCTCTGCCTGACATCGACTACGTGGAGATTCCAGTGGACTGGTGGGATGCTGAGGCCGACAAGTCCCTTCTGATTGGCGTATTCAAACATGGTGTGTTATTTCAGTGTTTCCCCCTTTCCTGAAAACTCCACAGTCCTATTGCACGTCTGTCTTAGAAAGTAGAGCCTTACCTCTGTCCTCAGAATTTCAACCAGAGGACTGTGGAGTCACGAAATTACAGTAGATGTTAGTATCAGTGAGGAACTTCAAGAGAGTGAGTTGGCCATAAAGACCTTGTATCTTCCCCACCTAGCCTGTCTGTACGCTTGGGCCGGGACTGCCTCATACTCATTTATTCCTATTGTCCCAATATCTGGCCTCTTGTCTGGCATGTAGTAGTTGGGGAAAATGTTAAGGTTTTAGCATTTCATATGTATATAGAATTCTAAGGTCATTCCAGATATCCTACACATTTCTAGTTTGCCCTACTGGGTATAAAAATTTGAGAATAGAAGATGGCATGGGCACCTTTCTTTTTAGTGTGGTAAGCAAGAGACTAAAAGATACTGAGAAGCATTTCATAAACATCTATGATCTAATTCCTTATTTAGACAAGGGGAATGCCATCAAAACAACTGATGTGGAGGGTTATTTGAATATTAACTAGGACAATATATGTAGACTGCCTAGAACAGTGCTTGGTACATAATAGATGCTTGGCATTATTTCACTGTTGCTTATTACTCTGCCTTTGGAAAGTAAACTAACACATGCCTTATGAGTAGGATTCTTCAATACTTACAGGCTATAACCAGTTGCATTTCCTCCTTATCTGCGGGTTTCACGTTCACCGGTTCAGCCAAATGCGGATCAGAAATATTTCCCAAAAATAGTCCCAGAAAGTTCCAAAAAGCAAAACTTTGAATTTGCCATATGCCAAACATTACACTGAATCCATGTGACTGAAGCACTGTGTAGGGATACCCTCTGTAGCCTCTATGCAGATAGAGGTTTTATGCAAATAAAATGCCCTTTTATGTAAGGACTTAAGCATCTTTGGATTTTGGTATCCTCGGGGGCATCCTGGAACCAATCCTCCCTGGATACTGAGGGATGACTGTGCATATTTTAATGAGGAATTCCCTCAAAACTTGGATTCTGGTGTTACCAGAGCAGGCTTCAGGAGGTCCAGTGCTGCTGAGAGCTCTTTGTCAAACCACTGGGTTAGGCTGGAACAGTGCTGCCACAGGACTCCCTGTGATTATGGAAATGCCTTTTCTGTGCTGGAAGTCAGCTATGGAGGAGCCACATATGGCTGTTGGGCACTGGAAATGTGACTAATACAACTGTATTTTTTATGTAATTGTAATTAAAATAGGCACGTGTGGCTCCTCTTTTGGACAGTACAGGGTTGGAACTCAGCTCTGAAGAGAGAAGGAGAAGCATGTGACCTCCCTGTTAAGCACAAGGGTCCACAGTGTAACTGAAACTTGGTTTAATCTAATTTTGGAAAGAATCCAGAAGTAGACCAGCTGCTGCAGGCAGCCACATTCCAGAGCATGTGAGCTTGGTGTGTGCGGGAGAGTCCATTGACCGTGTCTTCAGTGGTGGCTGTGGAGCACATTGCCAACTCCCTGATGGAGCCAGTGTGCTGTCAGGAGGACACACCTGCAGCCCCAGCAGTGTGGCAGGCAGATGCACGTGCTTCCTCTCCCTCCCTCCACCCAAGGCACTCACCACAGACATGCGGAATGCTGAGGTGAATTATAGCTGAACCTGAAAGAAATGAAGGAAAGCCCCAAATGGAGAGGTCACTCCAGATATCCTACACATTACAGCCAGAGCTGCAAGCTCAGGAGCTGACAGGACAGCAGACCAGGCGGTCTGGGTGTTTAACACCCACACTGAAAGAGGAAGCAAGTCCCTCGAGGGAAGGAGGGCAAGAAATGGCTCTCTGACTGGCCCAGGGAAGCAGTGCTGGAAGTGAGATAAGACCAGATGGAAGATAGAATGAGATTGACATCTAAAGAGTGAAATAAGATATTCCAGGCAAATACTAACAACCAAAACAAAAACCTGCTATGGCAGTCACTAAGCTTTCATTTTAGGCCTAACACTACTCAGAGGTGTCTACTTTAGCTCAAGGTTCTTCCCAGATAGGAAATCTTAAAGGATCCAGTTAATCTTCAATAAGTATTTTTGTTTTGCTTTTACTTAATAAGGGAAACAAAATGACCATCTAGAGCCCAGGGCAGATTGTGTGAGTTCTGACATGACTTCTGACGTTTCTCATTACTCCTGATCAGGGTATGAGCGGTACAATGCCATGCGAGCAGACCCTGCACTTTGTTTCCTGGAGAAAGTTGGGATGCCAGATGAGAAGTCCCTTTCTGCAGAACAGGGTGTTACAGATGGGACCTCAGACATTCCTGAAAGGTGAGAAGCTGCATAGACCAACTGTGCCATAACTAACGTGTCATGCCACAAATCTATGACCCCTTCCACCTATGTCCAGCACACTCAGTCTCCTCCTCGCAGTGTGGCATCTCCCTTAGCCTTGCCATGCTGGAGCGGCCTTCTAGAATGGCCGCTTTGGTTCCATCCTGTTGCACCTCAGGCCTTTTCTTTGACTTCTAAGCACTTTGAACCAAATACTGATTCCTGTCCTACATGGGCTCCCTAAGCTGCTGCTCATCCTCATTGCTTACCTGGTCAGAGGATTCTTGAGGAAGAATTCAGACTTCTCCTACCTGGCAGAAAGCTAAGAAGAGGCACAACGAGAACAGGCTTCCTGCCCTCGGCATTCCTCAGATGAAATTCCAGCATTATTTAAGGATTGCATGGTCTGTGACTAAGGAGGATTTAGGAGCCACACTGCTTGACAGCCGTGGTATATAAGCCTTATCCCTGGGTATGCAAAAAAAGTATGGAGGTATCCTCTTTGGCTGAATTTTACTGTTGGCATAACCTCCAAATGTATAAGTTTATAGGAAAGCTAAATAACCAAAAACTGGTTCTCCAAAATACATGTGTATACATTTAAAATAACATAACATATATGTCTTACTTTGTGTTTGGTGAGCTTTTGACCTGATCTTTTCCCCCAAAGTGGCAGATATGCTTTTCATTGCCTAGGGCTGTGGCCAAACCTGGACATGAAGGTGTGGCTCTGCGCGGAGCCCTTCACTATCTGCTGTAGTGGAGAAAAGAGTGAAATGCATTTTCCATTTGTTCTTAACTCCTGATTAACATTTTAGCTACCATAACATTCTCTACCCATGGGTGTTTCCTCTAGCAGAAAGTAGATGCAGTCAGAGAGATGTTAACAAATGCCCAGGTGACCAGTGTGGCTATTAGATTCACTGGGTATGGGAAAGCATTGCCTGAGTGAGTGAGGTGCCTGGATGTGGCATGAGATTCATTTTTTTATGGGCTGGTTGTTCTTTATGTGGTTAAGCAGTGAAGGTATCCTACATACCTATCAGGATGGCTCAATTAAAAAATAGTGACAGTACAAAAGCTAGTGGGGATGAGGACACATTGCTGGTGGAAATGTAAAATGGTATAGCCATTCTGGAAAAGCAGTTTGGTAGTTCATTAAAAAAACTATGCCGAAACTGGTTTGGCTCAGTGGATAGAGCGTCGGCCTGCGGACTGAAGGGTCCCGGGTTCGATTCCGGTCAGGGGCATGTACCTGGGTTGCGGGCACATCCCCAGTGGGAGATGTGCAGGAGGCAGCTGATCGATGTTTCTCTCTCATCGATGTTTCTAACTTTCTATCTCTCTCCCTTCCTCTCTGTGAAAAATCAATAAAATATATTTAAAAAAAAAACAAAAACTAAACATATAACTACCATATTATCCATATGCCTCCAGGATCTGAGCAGCAAAGATAAGAATATTTGAGACAGGAATACTTCAAAGGCAGTTTTAAAAAGAATGATGAAAAACAGATAGACACCAGCAGTAGTTAAGCTCACAAGAGAAAAGACATTAGTCAGCTAACCTAGAGGCAAGTGGTTGGTGGTACAGGGGGCAAAATGTCCTTTCTTGGAAGTGTCAGCAGAGCTTCCTTTCGAAGCAGTGACTGCTGCCAAGAGTGAGTGATTCTGTGTGAAGATCATCCTGTTGTGATACAGGGGTTGGCACATCAGGACTGGCTCGGTTTGCACAGCCTTCAGTCTCTAAAGTCTTCTTTTATCAAAGCCTCATATCCAGATAACCCTGGGTGGGTTATGATAGAATCATTGTTGAATAGCTGGTCTCTTACTTGACTGAGTAGATGTTGGAGTCTCAGTCTGACAGGGGGCCGTGCCCTTTGAAGTTATAGCATTGGAAAGACCCAGATTTTGAGGCCTGTGGGGAAAGGGATCTACTAATATTCCCTTTGCTCTGTGATTTAGGAGGCTTTCTTAAAAGCATCCTGGTTGCCAAATAGCCCTTAAGTAGTATATGATGCCTTTTTTTTTTTTTTTTTTACTTTTATTTAGAAGCAACACGGATAAAGATGACAACACTGAAGACAAACTAGATGGCCTTCAGAAACAAGTGGTGAGTCATATGTACTGTATTGGTAATCCCCATGATCTGCCATATGAAGAAAGAAAACCCCATCTTAGCAGTGCTTTGGGGGAACTTGATTGCATTGCGTTTTCCCCAACATTTTATTATAAAAATTGTCAACATACAGACTACATTGTACTTTCATTCTAATGAAACTTGATTTTGAGATAACTGTAAATTTTAGGTGTGATTTTAAGATACAATACAGAGTGATCCCTTGTACCTTTCATATCCATTTCTCCACCGGGGAACATCTTGCAGAACTATAGTACTAGATCACAACCAGGATGCTGACATTGATGGAGTCTTAACATTTCCATGGCCACAATGATCCATCATGTTGCCCTTTTATAGCTACCTACACTTCCCTCCTGCCTTCACCTCCTTTTAAACCCTGGCAACCACTAACCGGTTCTTTATTCCTGTAATTCTATCATTTTAAGAATGTTTTATAGCCCTAACCGGTTTGGCTTAGTGGATAGAGCGTCGGCCTGCGGACTCAGGGGTCCCAGGTTCGATTCCAGTCAAGGGCATGTGCCCTGGTTGCGGGCACATCCCCAGTAGGGAGTGTGCAGGAGGCAGCTGGTCGATGTTTCTCTCTCATCGATATTTTAACTCTCTATCCCTCTCCCTTCCTCTCTGTAAAAAATCAATAAAATATACTTTAAAAAAAGAATGTTATATAAATGGAATCATAAACTATGTAACCTTTGGGAATTGGCTTTTATCACAAAGCATAATTTCCTGTAGGTTGTTGTAACTCATTCCTTTTTATTATTGAGTAGTAAGTATTCCATGGTGTGGATGTACCACAGTTTGTTTCACCATTCATCAATTAAAGGACATTAGTTGATTACAATTTTTGAATATTACAAATACCTCTATAAACATTTACATCCAGACTTTGTGTGAACATACATTTTCATTTCTCTGGGATAAATGTCCAGGAGTACAATTGCTAGGTAATATGGTAGTTACATGTTTAGTTTTTTTAATAAACTACCAAACTGTTTTTCCAAAATGGCTATACCATTTTACATTTCCACCAGCAATGTGTCCTCATCCTCACTAGCTTTTGTACTGTCACTATTTTTTAATTGAGCCATTCTGATAGGTATGTAGGATATCTCTTTGTTTTAATTTACATTTCCCAAGTGGCTAATGATGTTTTGCATCTTTTTTATGCTTAACTGCCAAATGTATACCTCTTGAGTGAAATGTTTTTTTATGTCCTTTGCCCATTTTCTAATTGCATTGTTTCTTTGTCTTACTGTTGATATTTGAGAGTTCTTCATTTATTCTAGATACTAGTGTTGTCAAAACTATAGTTTGCAAATATTTTCTCCCACTAGTAGTTTGTCTTTTTATCCCATTTACGTTGCCTTTCACAGAACAAAAGTTTTTTATTTTGATGGAGTCCAGCTTACCAATATTTTCCTCTTACGGATCAGGTTTTTAGTTTCAAATCTGAGTACTCTGCCTAGATGTAGATTTTCTTCTTTTTTTTTCCTAAAAGCTTTCAGTTTTACATTTAACTCTGTGATCCATTTTAAATTAATTTTCATATAAAAGAAGAAAATTAGGTTGAGGTTCATTTTCTTATTGACATCCAATTGCTCTGGCTCTATTTGTTTTAACAAGCTATCTTTCATTGAACTGCATTTGCACCTTGGCCAAAAAATCAGCTGAGCATATTTGTGTGGCTCTGTTTCTGGGTTCTCTGTTCTTTTCCACTGATCTATTTATATATTCCTCCTCCAATAGCTTATATATTGATTACTGTAGCTATATAATAAGTTTTAAATTGGGTAGACTGATTCATCTCATTTCTTTTTTTAAATTATTTTATCTGTGCTTGTTCCTTTCTTTGCCTTTCCATATAAGTTTTAGAATTATCTATATCTACAAAAATTCTTGCTGGAATTTTGATAGGAATCGCACATTAAACCCATATCACTTTGGGGAGATTCACACCTTTACTATATTGAAGCTTACCACATATCTTTCCATTTAGGAGTTAGTTCTAGGAGGTGTTTATAGGTTTCTTGAGATCTTCTACATCAACTAACATGTTATCTGCAAATTGGGATACTTATATATTTTCCTTTCTGATCTATATGCCATGTATTTCCTTTTTTTTTCTTTTTTCTTTTCTTTATTGTACTGTCTAAAACTTCCAGCATTGTGTTGAATAAGAGGGATGAGAGCAGACATCCTTGCCTTGTTCCTGACATTAGGAAGAAGGCATTCAGTTTTTCATCATTAAGTATGATGTTCTAGATTTCTTATAGATGCTCTTTATTGAAGGTGAGGATATTTCCCTATATTCCTAGTTTTCTGAGAATTTTTGTCATGAATGAATGTTGAATTTTGTCAAATACATTTTTGTACCAAGAAATATGGTCATGTGATTTTTCTTATTTAGCCTATAATATTAGTAGATTACTTTGATTGATTTTCAAATATTGAACCAGCCTTACATCCATGGATAAACTAGAATAAATGCTACTTAGTAATGGTGGGTGATTTTTATTGTTGAATTCTATTTGTTAATATTTCCTTAAGGATTTTTTCATCTCTATTCATGAGGGATATTGGTCTGTAGTTATCTTGGTACCATCTTTAATCTGGTTTTCATATGAGGGTAATTTTAGCCTCATAAAATGAATTGGGCCGAACCGGTTTGGCTCAGTGGATAGAGCCTTGGCCTGCGGACTCAAGGGTCCCAGGTTCGATTCCGGTCAAGGGCATGTACCTTGGTTGCGGGCACATCCCCACTGGGGGGCATGCAGGAGGCAGCTGGTCGATCTCTCTCATCAATGTTTCTAACTCTCTATCCCTCTCCCTTCTTCTGTGTAAAAAATCAATAAAATATAGTTTTAAAAAAATGAATTGGATGTTCCTTCCCTCTTATTTTCTGATAGAGTTTGTCTAGAATTGGTATTAATTTTTTATTTTTATTTATTTGTAAATATTTTTTTATTGATTTCAGAGAGGAAGGGAGAGGGAGAGAGAGATAGAAACATCAGTGATGAGAGAGAATCATTGATCAGCTGCCTCCTGCACACCCCACACTGGGGATCGAGCCCGCAACCCAGGCATGTGCCCTGACTGGGAATCGAACCTCAATCTTTTGGTTCATAGGTCAATGCTCAACCACTGAGCCACGCTGACCAGGCTTGGAATTAATTTTTTAAATGTCTAGTAGGATTCTTCAGTGACGACATCTGGACCTGGAGAGCCCTTTTGGGGGAGTTTTTAAATTATAAATCCAGTTGTGAATTTATATTGGGTAAGTTGTAGTGGTTTGTGTTTTTTAAGAAATTGATCTGTTTCATCTGAGTTGTCAAATGTATATGTTGAGTTGTTCATAATATTCTCTTATTTTCCTTTTCATGTCTGCAGAATTTGTAGTGAAATTCCCTATTTCATTCCTGATATTGGTAATTTGTGTCTTTTCTCTTTTTCCCTTACTCATCTTGCTAGAGATTTGTTGCTTTATCTTTTTAAAGAATCAGCTCTTTGTTTCATTAATTTTCTCTATTGTTTTTCTGTTTTTAATGTCACTGATTTTTGTTCTTTATTATTCCCTTCCTTCTACTCGCTTTTGTTTTCTTTTCCTCTTCTTTTTCTAGATTTTTGGATGGACACTTAGATTACTGATTTGAGACTTGACTGCTTGTTTATTGTATGCATTCAGTGCTATAAATTTTCCTCTTAGCATTGCTTTAGTTATGTCCCACAAATTTTACTATGTTCTATTTTCATTTTCATTAAATTTAATGTATTTCAAAAAAAACTCTCTTGAGACTTCCTTTATGAAGCATGGATTATTAGGCAGGTATTACTTAGTTTCCAAGTGGAGACTTACCTATATCTTTTTGTTTTGGTTTCTGGTTTGATTACATTTTGTTCAGAGAACATGATCTGTATTATTTCAGTTTTAAATTTGTTAAGGTTTGTTTTATGGCCCAGGATATGGTCCATTTCAGTATATGCTCCATAGGCACTTGAGAAAAAAAAAGTGCATTGTGCTGTTGTTGGGTGGAGTGTTGCATAAATGTCACTTAGATTCTTCTGGTTGATAGTGTTGTTGAGGTCTTCTGTATCCTTACTGGTGTTCTGTCTAGTAGTTTCATCAGTTTTTGAGAGCAGAATCTTGAAGTCTCCAACTGTAATTATGGGTTTGTCTATTTTTCCTTTCAGTTCTATCAGTTTTTGCTTCATGTATTTTGCAGCTCTGTTGTTTGGTATATACACGTTTATGATTGTGTGTTCTTGGTGGATTGTCTCTGCTATCATTACTAATATATAACGTCCCTCTCTGTCTCAGCTACTCCTGGTTTCCTTTGATTAATGTTTGTATATCTTTTTCTACCTTTCTACTTTCAACCTGCCTTTATCATTTGTATTTGAAGTGAGTTTCCTACAGACAGCATATAGTTAGGTCATATTTTTTCATGTATTCTGCCAGTCTCTGTCTTCTAGTTGGTGTATTAAGCCATTTACAGACATTTCATTGTTTTCTCTGCTTTTTGATGCTCTATTTTCTTTTCCCTGCCTCCCTCTGGGTTGCTTGAATGTTTTTAATGATTACTTTTTTATTTATCTATATTTCATTGCTTTTTAGTAGTTATTCTAGATATTTTATTATCCTATGTAATAAAAGCCTAATATGCTAAGTGTCCAGTTGACCAATTGGCCGTTCAACCAATCAAAGCGTAATATGCTAATGATATGCTAAGGTCCATGATCCCTAGGTGGTCTGCCTTATTCTCTTTGCATAAGAGTTTTCTTATGTTTGTTTTATGTATAATGTCCAGGGGTTTTAGCTGTACTTAGAGTGAGGAGTGAAGAAATGTGCACCTTCCCAGAGGCATAAGTGTGCATTGCATTTTACAAATGAGTTTCTGAGACTTTGCAGAAGACAACAAAACCTTACCAGGACTCAGGCACCATTTACTATTTTTTCCCTGGCTTTGAGGAGTGGAGCTAATTTCATGAATTCTGGATCCCACAGGCTACTGTAGCATTGTCCCCAACTTACTTCATTGCCTAAATAATCTTTCCTCTTCTCCTGGTCACTACCTAAAAGTTATCAACTCTTTTCTTTTGGTTCTAGTTTGGAGAATGTGTGATATTTACTTTGGCTTCCATCAGCTCTAATTCCTGTAATAGTAATAATGACATCACTTTTCCCAGAATAGGAAATAATGATTTTTCAAAGCTATGTTTTCATGTCTCCCTACGGTGAATTGGGGAGTGGTAGATTGAAGCAAATCAGCATGAAGCTTCAGAGCCTGGACCTGAGGGAAACTGAGTACTGGCCTTGACAATTAAAATCCCAAATTCTGCCATTTTGGTCATAGCTTATTCTGCTACTTATTTTGTCTGGAATTTGGGGTGTGTTTTTCATAGACAACAACTCTGTTGCCAAAGAAATGAAAGCAATGCCTTATACTTATGTGGAACTTGACTCTTTCCAAAGAACCTTTTCCATTTGTTTCATTTGATTCTCACCTCAACTTTGTGAAGTAAACACTTCAGATATTACTGCCCTCCTTTGAGAGCTGAGCAAATTTAGGCCCAGGAAATTAAAGAACTTGGCCAAATCTCTCAGCTACTAGATGTTAGAGTTCAACCTAGGTATTCTCTCGATATTCTGGTATTCTCTTTTCCAATCAAGTATTCTTTTCATAATGAAGAAGGGAGAAGGTATTTCAGCTGTGCATACATGCGCTTCTATGGAAAGGCAGTCACCAGACCTCCTGCAGGCCAGGCCTGTGAGAGCTGTTCAGTAAAGTTTACCTGTCTAACTGGTCAGTCTTTGATCTTGGAGAGCTTTGAGCACTGAAGGGGTTGCAGCAAAGTTTTCTTATAGTAAGGTAAAACTCCTTTGGAACTACATTTTGATTCATTTATAAAATTGATGCCAATATTATTTCTTTTGCTCTTGAAACCTCTAAAACCTGGGCTATAAATACAATATAATCTAAAGCAGATGGAGTGGAGAGTGGCTTCCCCCAGATTTTGAGGTGGGCAGATTATGTAACAGGTTAAGCTTGATTTCTAGTTCATGTGCTAAAGTAACAAATGCAGAAAAACAGCCAACATCTGAAGCAAGCCTGCTGCCCAACCCCTACTCCCCTCCCCTCAGGCAGATCAGCAAGCAGGGTTCAAGAAGCCCAATGAGCCTATCATCCATACCTAGAGTAATTCCTCTGAATTAAACACCTGGACGCAGAAAGGTTAACAGTTAATAGATTGGGAGACTCTTAGCATTGCAAGAAGCCCTAACAAACGTCTGAGTGTCCATCCCTCGGCAACTTCAATGTCAGGGGGTCATTCAGGTAGGTTCAGGTACTTCCAGGAGTCCGTGGGGGAAGAGGAGGAATGTGCTGCCCTCCAGGGAAGCCCATTTCATTGGGTGATGCTCCCTTACACTGACCCAGATATCTGGCTCCAGTTGGTTCCATAGATTGTGTCTAGTTTTCTTTGGTGCTGCAAAGAACAAAACTCTTCTTTCTTTCCTCTCTGATAGGATTTTAATTCTTGAGGCCAGTTAGCAACCTTAATCTCTTTAAGTCTGCAGGTGCAGTTTCCCTGGTTTCTCTGCCTTTCTTCATATCACATCGTCTCCAGACCCTCACTACTCTGGTGCCTTTCAGAGCACACTGTGACAGCTGTCCTCTTCAAATGTGGCAGACGAAGAATCATGGAATGTTAGAGTTAGAAGGGACAATTGAGATGATCTAGTGCAGCAATCACCAACCTTTCGGACCTCACGGACCAAGTGGTCCGCGGACCACCGGTTGGTGGCCGCTGCTCCAAAGGTTTCCTTAAACCAGCAGTCGCCAACCTTATAGACCTCACGGACCACCAGTGGTCCACAGACCACCAGTTGGTGACCGCTGATCTAGTGTACTCCCTTTCCCCAATCTCTCCCTCTGTTTAATAGCAGAAGAACTTTGGTGAACAGATTTCAAGTGCAGCTGGAGTCCATGAACCTACAGAGACCTTCAAAAGCAGTAGGTCTAAAAGTATACTTGTGTTTAGAATGGCCTGGAGTCTTTTTTTACCAAACCCATTATGTAGGGAAATTAACATCTCTTAGAACAGAAATAGGAGTGAGTAGTGGCACAGCCTCCTCTCATATACCTAGCTGCTGCTACTCCAAGTGCCTCTGAAATCTCCACGGTGAGCCTGAGAAAGATTCTTACAGGGAAATAAAATGCCTAATGGTCTGATCCCATTGTAAGAAAAATTCGGTTTGGAACTGAAAAATCACCCTTTTCTTCTGAGTTAAGAGTTTGAGGGTTCTCTGAACACAACAGTAATATTTGGATGTAGAATACTTCCAGCCTTACAAGCGCGGTCCCTTCAGTTAGGCATTACTCTTATCCTTGTTCTAGAAAAGAGGAAGCTCAGTTTTGTTTTGTTTTTTTGTTTTGTTTTTTTAATTTTTTTTTTATTGCTTAAAGTATTACAAAGGGTATTACATATGTGTCCTTTTTTTTTCCCCCCGCCCTTGACAATCCCCTGGCCTCCCCTACCCCCCCAGTGTCTTATGTCCATTAGTTATGCTTATATGAATGCATACAAGTCCTTCGGTTGATCTCTTACCCCCCTCCTTCCTGCCCCCCAACCCTCCCCGGCCTTCCCGCTGCAGTTTGACAATCTGTTTGAGGCGTCTCTGCCTCTGTATCTATTATTGTTCATAAGTTTATAATGGTCTTTATTATCCATGAATGAGTGAGATCATGTGGTATTTTTCCTTCATTGACTGGCTTATTTCACTTAGCATAATGCTCTCCAGTTCCGTCCATGCCGTTGCAAATGGTAAGAGTTCCTTCTTTTTTACAGCAGCGTAGTATTCCATCGTGTAGATGTACCACAGTTTTCTAATCCAATCATCTACTGATGGGCACTTAGGCTGTTTCCAGATCTTAGCTATGGTGAATTGTGCTGCTATGAACATATGGGTGCATATATCCTTTCTGATTGGTGTTTCTGGTTTCTTGGGATATATTCCTAGACGTGGGGTCACAGGGTCAAATGGGAGTTCCATTTTTAATTTTTTGAGGAAACTCTATACTGTCTTCCATAGTGGCTGCACCAGTCTGCATTCCCACCAGCAGTGCACGAGTGTTCCTTTTTCTCCACATCCTGGAAGCTCAGTTTTAATCCGCTTCAAAAAAAGTTAAAGGACAAAAGCAGTGTCTCCCCTGCTCACATCTTTTTCTAAATTCCATGATCTCTCCATTTTATGTTACTGACCTTTGATGTGTATTTACTTTCCATATGAAGTTTATGCAGGAGTGGAAGGATGCTTGATTTTCCTGCAAAATGGAAACGGCTGTGGGATCTTTCTAACTCCGTCATTGTACCTCCTGTTGCCTTGACACCGAGAGCTCTTGTCTTCTCCCCCTGGTGAACTCCTGTTTGTTCTTTAGTGTGAAGCTCGGAAGTCACTTCTTGGGTATCTTTCCCTGACCTGATTTGGGTCTGGTAGAGTTGGTGACTCTTGTTTGTCCACTGTGTTTAGGAGCACTTATCACACTGCATGGCCAGCATAATGTGTCTGTCATGCCATCAGACCACGGGCTCCAGAAGGATCAGGGTTCCATATTTCCCGCTGTTGTAGCCCCAGAACCTAGCATAGTTACTGGCACTCGAGACACTCATTGTTTGCTAAATGTGAGAAGACTACTCAGCCAGCCTTTAATGAGGGCATAGAGGGAATTCTCTGGGTCTGCAGGTCCCACAGGATCTGTGCTGCCACTGTTACCACCTACACCTCCACCCAGACCAAACAGGGGAGGCAGCCAGGCCTGGAGGAGCAGCCACAAGCTAGGGAGACTAGACCTTATGTTTTCAGATAAGAACAGAGCCCCACACCCTCAGAGAAGTGATGGCCTGGAATTAAGTTACGCTTAGTACCGACCATGCTTTGGATTCAGCGCAGTGTGCCTTCTACCCCCCAGAGGTAATGCTGCACAAGGGTTAGAGCTCACCAGTCGTGTCAGACCTGGGTTTGCATCCCATGCACCACTTAGACGCTGGGTAATACTGGACAAGTTTGTCAACCTCCCCACTCTGCAATTTCCTCTTGTCTAAAATCCCCTCATAAACAAACGGAAATGTATAAAGTACAGTATCTAACTCAGTAGACTTCTGTTGCTGATATTGTTGCCGTTTTATTATGTTAGGAAACCTTCCTGAGAGTACACATTTTATTTTATTTATTTTTTTAAAGTATATTTTATTGATTTTTTTACAGAGAGGAAAGGAGAGGGATAGAGAGGTAGAAACATCGATGAGAGAGAAACATCAATCAGCCGCCTCCTGCACACCTCCTACTGGGGATGTGCCCGCAACCAATGTACATGCCCTTGACTGGAATCGAACCTGGACCTTTCAGTCCGCAGTCCAATGCCCTATCTACTGAGCCAAACCAGTTAAGGCAAGAGTACACATTTTAGTTGAAAAGGAAATATTGAGTGATTACCTTATAGTTGGGACTGTTAGTATTTCTTCAGTCTCAGCTACCATTTGTTGGACATTTGTTTTGTACGAGCAGATTAAACGCATTATACAGTCAACCCATTTGCACCCCACAGTTACCCAATAAAAGTATTATCTCCATTTTACAAATGAAGAACTGAGCCTGAGAGAGATGGAAACATCTTGCCCAAGGCCAGATGAACTGTCAGACTCCAAACCAGATGTGTGCTCAAGATGGAGAAATTGCCGGTTGTAGTCAGTTTCCTTTGTTTTGACATTCTTGTTGTCAGCGCCCTCTGGGACCCTTCTCTCTGAAATGATTGACTCATACCTCTTCAAAGGTGAACATTTCTTTCCATTGTTTCTTGTAGGCAGAACCTGAGATAACTAGTTCAGCCGCTGGGCTTTGGGTGTGCTTGTGTGACCCCCGTCTGTCACTGCTGTCCACACCACACAGTCCCATTAGGTGGCTATTAACCAAGGTTATGACATGTTTCTCCATTCTGTCCTTTCTAGAGAGGGGACATGCCTCCAAGAGAGGGCAGGATTCAGAAAAGGGTGGTTGGTGTATAACTGCAGCAACAAAAACCGTTAGATTGACTGGAAAGGAAACCTGATGTCGTGTGTGCCTGCCTCACACCAAGCTGGGAGCCACCCCATTTGTGTGGGGTATGGTGATGCCCACAGCAGCCTCCCATGCGTCATAATAAGGAACATGTCAGCTCCGGCACCTGACTCCCGCATTGTATAGGCTGTAGAACACTCCTCAGTCTGAAAGTGTTTGTAATTACAAATTTCAGCTTTCAGAGGATCTCCGTGGATACTAAGGATACTGAAAAATGTTCTTGATGGCAGGAAAGGCTATAAGGCATGGCTGTGGGCTTTTTTTGCCTATTTTTTAGCTACCTAAGCAGTGGGAGGGGATGAGATGGCGTGTTTAAGTGCTACTTCAAACGGGTACGGTAGACCAGCTTGACATTTTCCACTTTTCACTAACGTTAGATGGCCGGAAACAGTTTGGGCTGAGAAAGAGAGGTTAAACTACTGTTTTCCAATTCTAAGTATATTTCATTCTCCAAAACAGAAGTTTCAGCCGGACCCTCTTGTCCCTTGTTTTTCATAGCCAGTGGCTGAAAGTATAGGCTCTCCTCAGACTACTGTGTTTGAAACCCAGCTCTGCCACTTACTAGCTGTGTGACCTTGGGCAAGTTACAGAGCCTTTGGAACAACTTGTTTTCTATAAAATGTGGTTGGTAATACTTTCTCCCCCGTAAAGCAGTTCTGAGAACTAAATGAGACATCATGTAAAGGGTTTTCCACTGTGCTTTAAGTAACACATAATTGTCAGTAATGTTAGCTCCTCTCACTATTCTAGTAAGAAACAAATGCATTCAGAAAATGCACCCCTACTCCTGTTGCCTTTTCAGAGTGTTCTCTTTCAGGGCCTCCCAAGAGAATGGCTTGAAATAGTTTTTTAAAGAGAGATGGGAGAGAGAGAGAGAGAGAGAGAGAGAGAGAGAGAGAGAGAGAGAGAAAAGAGAGAGAGAGAGAGATCAGTTGCCTACTACACATGCCCCAACCGGAAATCAAACCTGAAACCTGGGTATGTGCCCCAACCAGGAATCAAACCCTCCACCTTGGTGTGTATAGGACAACGCTCCAACCACTGAGCAACACTGGCCAGGGTGAGAGTGGTTTGAATTTTAACTATTGTCTATCATAGGTGTCTGTCCATTGCTCTATGCCTGGGTTACTGGCCCCCTGTGCTGTGTGTTCGTCCCAGAGGCAGCAAGCATTTTCTGTAAAGGACCAGGTAGTAAATATCCGGGCCAGGGGCCACATCAGTCTGTCACCCATCTTCTCCCTCTCCCTTTCCCCTTCTTTTCCTTCTTCTTCCTTGTAAAAATCTAAAACCCATTCTTACCTTGAAGGCTATACAGAACAGTTAGCTGGCCTACCTTTCACGTCTGACCTGTGCTCTAACATGGTCAAAGTCTTTGCTCTGGGGTCATTCTCCCATCATTCAGATCAACAGATATTGGTCAAAAACAAGTTTTCATGTTAAAAATGGAGTCCAGTGGAAAAACAGCACTCTCTCCTCCCACCCCCACATTCCATATGCCTTATATACAAGGAGCTTTTAAGGTTCCATTCCTGAAACCAAGGAGTTCTTGAAGGAATCCATTAGTGCCAGTTTGAACAATGCTCCAACTTGGTTAAGCTTCATGCCTGTGATACTACTCCAGATTCAACCAGAGCCTTAGAGCGAGAATTTATTTTTAAATTCCTGGGACTTTGCACCATCAGTCTCAAACCTGCAGCAGCCATGTTTCAGGGAAATAGCATTTTTTTGTTGTGACTAAAGTAAGCTAACCATAATGAACATGAGCATGATACTTTTCACAGCAGTAATGTAGGCACAACCTTTGTGAAATGACTATTACATTGCATGGTAAAGCAAATATTTAAATTCACAGCTAAAATAGTGCTTGTAAAATGTAACTGCCAGGGAGAACATTCAACTTCATCATTCTTTGAGCTGTAATTCTCTGCATTCCACACAGTTCAGGGGAAAAGTGCTTATTTTAAATAAACTGCTTTCTGGCTCTTTTACAATTGTGCCGCAGTGAGCTTCATTTCTCAGGGGCCATGGCCTTGGAGCTGTTCCTGGGCAGATCTCTGCACCTTTGTTCTTTCTGAACAAGGGCTGCCTGGGTGCTTTCCTCTGAGCTGCAGCTTTGCTGATGGCTTCCTTTATCCCCAGGAGAGTTCCAGTGATGGAGGGGATGGCATTTTTGGTGAGAAGAAGGATGACAGCCGGGCAGGTGAGACTGTGACCTTCTGAAGGCAAAGAAAAGTAAGGTCCCAGTTCATAAAATGCTGTGTTTTAAGGAGGGTCTTTTAAAAAGCCACGGAAGTGGGCCTTGGTCAAACTCCCCTGGAGTAGTACACGGAGCTACAGCTTGGCCCTGGCCAGCCTCCTCCACCTGTCATTGAAGTTCAAAACTGAAATCACTGATGGTCTCTGACATCAGGTGGAGTCTGAGGGAAACAAAGGCATTATGGTTTCCTTTTTCTTTTTTTTAATTTAAATGTTTGGCGGGGGAGAAAAGTTAGGAGGGTTTGGTTTGGTTTGGATTTTTTTGGTTTTGTTTTTCTGAATTCACACTTTATAGTCTTTGGCAGTTGAAAAGCCCAGCTACACAAAAGCCCATAGTTCTCCATGGGCGAGGCCTCAGAGGGTCTGCTTGTTCCTGGCTTAGAGCAAGGTTCTCAATCAGTTCTACCCCCACAGACAGGCACGTTTGTATTTGAGAGAGACCAGCCAACCACACCAAGCTGTTTCTAAAGCAAAATTGCAGCCCACTAGCTAGGCCTAACACTTGAGCTCATTCAGTTGTTCAGTCACCTCTGTTGGGTTCTGTTTGTAAATACTAATGTCCTCACTGATGTTTGAAGCCCAGGATGGCTCCGACCCAGACAAATCGCCCTGGCCAGTTTCATCTGCGCTCACAGCTCGGCTCAGACGACTGGTCACTATTTACCAGCGTTGCAACCGCAAGGAACTCTGCCGGCCTGAAATTCTGGGACCAGGTAACCAAGGATACTGGGTCCAGGAAGAGATGTTCAGGAGGACTTCTGAAATGGACCTCATCAACAAGGAAGCCCAAAAGAGGTAAAATAAAAGCCAGTAGCCGAGAGGGCATGCTGAGCTGCCCACTGGGGAAAGGGGACAAAAAGGAAAGCTGAGAGCCACAGGGAAGTGTACTTCATGTTCTCTCATGGAAATAAGGGGTCTCCAAAATTAATTAGAGCCAGCCTCCAAATGTTATTATTGTCTTGCTTACTGGGGAGTCCGATGAGATCTAGGAGCCTCTGTTCACAATTCCAAGACGTTTATGATTTTCCAACTTGACCCTCTTTCCTAAATGGGACCCCAGTCTCTGGGGATGGGGCTTAAAAACACCTGCTGGATAAAAGTGACACCAATCAGAAAGGATACATGCACCCAATGTTCATAGCAGCACAAGTCACCATAGCTAAGATTTGGAAACAGCCTAAGTGCCCATCAGCAGATGAGTGGATTAAAAAACTGTGGTACATCTACACAGTGGAATATTATGCTGCTATAAAAAGGAACTCCTACCATTTGCAAGAGCATGGATGGAACTGGAGAACATTATGCTAAGTGAAATAAGTCAGTCAGAGAAAGTTAAATATCACATAATCTCACTCATTTGTGGAATATAGTGAACAACAAACTGATGAACAAACACAGATCCAGAGACAGAGAATCATCGATCAGACCGACAAACCTTAGAGGGAAGGTAGGGGAGGGTGGGAGTAAGGGGGAGAGATCAACCAAAGGACTTGTATGCATGCATATAAGCATAACCAATGGACACAGACACCAGAAGGGTGAGGGCATGAGCGAGGGGATGCGGGGAGGGAGGGGGGGGGCAATGGGGGGATAAGGACACATATGTAATACCTTAATCAATAAAGAAAAAAAAAATTTTAAGAAGTGACGAAGGGCATATATCAGATGTTCTTTTAGCAGCAAAGTGAATAGTGTGCATTGAAGCTGTCTTATTATAGCTGCCAGTCCTTGTCAAGCCTTTGAAAACAATAAATACCAAGAAATGCCAGGTGTGGTGGCTCAGTTGACTTGTGCATCATCCCCTACACCCATGGTCGGCAAACTGCGGCTCGCGAGCCACATGCGGCTCTTTGGCCCCTTGAGTGTGGCTCTTCCTAAGCCTTAGGAGTACCCTAATTAATAACAATGTACCTACCTATATAGTTTAAGTTTTAAAAATTTGGCTCTCAAAAGAAATTTCAGTTGTTGTACTGTTGATACTTGGCTCTGTTGACTAATGAGTTTGCCGACCACTGCCCTGCACCGAAAAGTTGTGGGTTCAATTTCTGACCAGGGCCACTTACAGGCTCAATCTCGGTTGCTGCACATATAGGAGGCAACTGATCGATATTTTTCTCTCTCTCTCTCTCTCTCTCTCTCTCTCTCTCTCTCTCTCTCTCTCTCTCCCCCTCTCTCCCCCCATCTCCCCATCCCTCCCCCTCTCCCTCTCCCTTTCTCTCTCCCTCCTTTTCTCCTCCTCTCTCCCTCCTTTCCTCCCTCCCTCTTTCCGCCCCCCTCTAAAAAAATAAAAAAACATATCCTCATGTAAGGATTTTTTTTTTAAACAAAGCCAGCCTAAGAGGAAGATATTAATTGGCAGGAGTTACTTTCCTGCCTGAGAATTAAGCTAAAAAATGGCTACAGAAGGCCAGGTTAGGAACTATACCACCAGAAAAATTAACAAAGCTGCAATTCTTTTTCTTTTAAATATATTTTATTGATTTTTTACAGAGAGGAAGGGAGAAGGATAGAGAATTAGAAACATTGATGAGAGAGAAACATTGATCAGCTGCCTTTCTGCACACCCCCAACTGGGGATGTGCCCTCAACCAAGGTACATGCCCTTGACCGGAATCGAACCTGGGCTCTTTCAGATCGCAGGCCAACGCTCTATCCACTGAGCCAAACTGGTTAGGGCAAAAGCTGCAGTTCTTTGAGTTTTTATATACCTCCATCCCTCCGCTGTAACACCCAGTGACTTAAAGCACCACCACATAACACATTCAATTACTTCTTTGCACTCCTGGCTTTATGAAATTTGGTGATACGGGGGAAATAGTTCTTCCGTCTTTCGCAGCTCCGAAGAGAAGAGCCAGAGCCCCTTCTTTCCGTTTCTCACTCTTCCTCTGGCCCCCTTGCTGCACTCCTTACCCCACTTCTTCTGGGGATGAAGAATGCAGTGCCCAAAGCCCCTCAAAGACTATGGTGGAGTATAATCATCTAACCCCCTTAAGTCATTATCTTAATCCTACAGGATATAAAGACTAGAGAGTCTTTGTGTTCTAGAGAAAATAATTGATATGGGCAACCTGCCTATACGTAACCAGGAAGAAAGCCAATGAGCAGTAAGGAGTCGGGAGGTGTGTGGCTGAGGGAGGTGCTTTCCTTCTCTGGACCAGCTTCTCGTCTGTAAAATGAAGGAGGTGAATTTCAAGGTCTGGAATTTCAATCCCTCCAGGATTCTGTGATTCTGGGATGTCAAACAGGGGCAAAAAATATGGCAAAATGTGTAAGCATACAGAGAATTACAAAAGTCTTTCTCACAAGAGGAAATAAACTAGGTAATTTCTCAAACTGATGAGTCAGGAGATCACAAATAGGCACACAGGGTTTAGAAATGGAGAGGTAAGTACCAGGAGAGAGCTGAAAGGTGTGCAAGTGCAGGTCGGCTGGTAGACTGTGTTCATTATAAGTCTTTCAGCCCAATTTAACTTACGTAAAAATAAGCAATAAAATAGACAAACCTGCCCTACCTGCTTCACATCTCTTTAGGTAGATGTTTAATAAATTAGTTGTTGGTTTTTTATAAAGAAAGGGAAACTGCTCACCCTCCCTTTCTGATTAAATCTCAGGTGGACAAGGAGGGAGCAAGCTGACTTCTACAGAACAGTGTCTTCCTTTGGTGTTGTTTATGATCAAGAAAAGAAAACTTTCGACTGGACGCAGTTCCGCATCATTTCTCGTTTGGACAAGAAATCGGATGAGAGCCTGGAACACTATTTTTATAGTTTTGTGGCCATGTGCCGGCACGTCTGCCGTCTGCCCCCGTGGAAAGATGGCGGTGAGAAAACTCTGTCATGGTATCCCAGATGAGACAAGGAAAGAACATGCTTATTTTCCAGGTTCAGAATTATTTTAGGTATAATTATAAAAGTGGAGTCTACCTGAAGATTTCAGGTAAAAACAAGTGGGTTTTCACAAATTTATGAACTCCAAATTGGGTCCACCCTCATAAAATAAAATCTTGCTCCCAAAATGATGTAACTCC
The DNA here is from genome assembly GCF_014108235.1 of Myotis myotis. Lineage (NCBI taxonomy): Eukaryota > Metazoa > Chordata > Mammalia > Chiroptera > Vespertilionidae > Myotis > Myotis myotis. Next base: position 22,400,402 of record NW_023416401.1, on the reverse strand, counting down.
AACAAAAATTGAAATTCAGATTAAAACCTCACAGAAATATTGAGACTACTATTAATCACCTTTTCCAAGGTTTAGTTTTATTTCGTTAAGTCTCATAGACTTATCCTGCTATGAACTTTGCACCTTCTGCAGATTAAATCTTAACTTCATTTATCATGTATTGACATGTAGCTAGAGAAAGGAAGTGGCTGTCATTTAACATCTGGTCTGATAGAGACCTCTTCTGAGAAATTTCTTCCTGCTTGGAATTATTTGCAGCAGTTCCTCCGAGGTCCTCCTCAGCCTCATCCTTGTAGATAAACTTGTTCTGGGCCATGTGACTATATTTTAGAAAAGCTAAAACACACATCGAGCCTACTCAGTTTGGGTGCTGGGCTGTTGGCAACACATACAGATGCCCCAACTCTTGCCCCTGGGTGGCATGACTAGTGTGTTTTCACTAAAGCCGAGGAGCTTGGATAGAGTGGGAAGAGCTGGACCTTGACATCCCACTGACAAGACCTGGATCAGAGTCCTGGTTCTGCCACCTTGAGCAAGTTAGCTTATCTGAACATGTTTCCTTAACCTTAAAACAGGATGGTGTTGGTATATCTTAGACTTTCTGTGAGAACTAACAGGTGTAAAGCACCTCGTGTTGAGGGCACATAGTACATGCTTACTGCAGGGGAACTAATCTTACTTCCAGAACTGAAGTTTTTGTGCTCTTTTCTGACCCTCGCTGGGTCTGTCCTGTTTCATAAAAAACCTCCCGTTCTCTTTTAGCTTTTCATTTTGGCAGGGGCACACACACACTGAGACTGCCGTGCTGAGGTGCTAGGGAGTTAAACTTAAGACCAAAGAGCAGGGACTCAGGTGGGCAGCAAGTAACCGAGGGCTCCCTGAAGTGATGGGCTCTCTGTTTACCTTCCCAGGTCCCCCAGATCCCACCATCTGTGTTGAACCCATCACTGAGGAACGGGCTGCAAGAACCCTGTACCGCATTGAACTATTACGGAAGGTCCGAGAGCAGGTGCTAACGTGTCCCCAGCTACACGAACGCCTCCAGCTCTGCAGGCCCAGCCTCTACCTCCCAGTGTGGTGGGAGTGTGGGAAGCACGATCGGGACCTGCTCATCGGCACCGCCAAACATGGGCTGAATCGCACTGACTATTACGTCATGACTGACCCCCAGCTGTCCTTCCTGGACGCCTACAGAAACTACGCCCAGCATAAAAGACCTGACACCCAGGCTCCAGAGAGTCTCTATTGCCTTTACCAGACCAACTCCAAACTCTATGAATCTCCTACATACACACAAATGAGCAGGACTTCAGAGTCCCTTGAAACTGAACCTGAGAATCTAGGACAAATAGAAGGTAGGGATGATCATCTTGGTCCACCTGGGGGCAGCTTATCAGACATCACGTGTGAGAACTTTATTTCTAAAGTTCAGGATGTCATCTCCATCACCCACGAGGAAAGCCTGCTGCCTGAGTCCTTGGAGAGCATGATGTATGGTAAGAAGGGGCTCAGCCGAGAGCCGGGCTCTTTTCAGGAGAGCCCACATACCAACACAGAAGCCAGAACAGATGCCCTTGGCATTTCAGCAAGCAGAGGTGCGAACTGCCGGCCCAATGGCCACGAGGCAGAAGCAGCTGCAGGCCCCTCTCTTATGGATAGTTTGGAAGCAGGAGTAGCTCAAATGAACATTAAAAATGGAGAACACTTGTTGATGTCTCTTGCAAGAGACAAGGAGCTCTGCTGCAACGAGGCAAAGCAGAGGCCTGAGAGCGTTGGGCAGCTGGAAGCCACGTTCTTGGCTTCCCCTTCCTTGGATCAAGGAAATGAAAGTGGGTTTGTTGATATGTGTAACCTTAGTGTCTGTGACTCCAAAAGAAACCTGTCGTCAGAGCAGCAATTAATTGATTTACTAGAAAACAAGAGTTTAGAAACTGATTTGATACTGAATCAGAACCACAGTGATGAGGAGGAGGAAGAGGAGGAAAACGAGGAGGAAAACTTGAACGTAGCAGCAGGCGGGAGGGGTAGGCCAGAGGTTCTGCCTCTGAGCGAGCCCACCGCTAGTACTCCAGGAGAGAAGGGCCGAGGCCTCCATGCAGAGGAAGCCCAGAAAGGCCGCCTGGGGGCCGGGAGCCGGAGTGCCGGGCTGCAGGGGGCTTTTCCTCAAGTGGCCTGTCAGTGCCACTGCAAACACTTGGAGAGGTGGACACGCGGCCTGGAGAGTGATGAATTTGAAGTGGAGAAGCCCAAGGGTCATAGCCCAGACCTGTACAAAAGCAAAACTAATAACATCACAATGGAGGGTGAGCTCGCGGCCATTCCATTGGAGCCATTTATAGTGAAGCATGAACTTGTAAAAGAACCTTGGAAAGAAAGTGCAGAAGGGAAGAAAGGGTTCCCTACGTATCCTCCTGAAGGAAGTGAGCTCAAGTCAGAAGACATGGATTTCGAGAGTAAAGATGACTATGACAGAGATGGAAACTGCCATAGTCAAGGTACAGTATGTGGGACTTTGTGGTATCTTGGATAAGCCAGTTCCCACATGACAGGGAGGGGGTGGAGGAGGAAGTGGGGAGTGCTAAGAGTTTTACGGCTTCTGAAACAGGTCTACCAGCACTCACCATGTGTTTAAAACTGAAGGTCCCCCAGGCCTTGGTCTGAAAATGAGACAGTAGCTTAACTCTGGTCATTCCAGAAAAGCGAGGAGGGTTGTAGATGATCATAGCACCTTTACCGCATCAGCCATGTGATTGGGGCAGAGGCTGTGTGCTTCTTATCCGTTAGATGCTAGGGTTGACATCAAGGGGAATAATTGGCTATTCCACTAGATAGGGCATTTCAAACTAAGTAGAACAGAACAGCCGGGGAACCTCAGGAACCTGCAGCTTAATATAGATGGAATTTTTCAGGCACTCCACAAAAATACAAATAAATGTGATCTTTATTAAGGTGAAGAAAGATAGCACTGTTTATTCATTCATTGTTGAACCCTGTGACTTAATGTTGGGTCATTAGTAACTCAGCAGAGTCATTTTAGTAACTCAGCAGAAATTAAAATAAAATTATAAGTAACTCAACAAATATACAGACATACTTGATCTTTTTTTAAATAGGGGGATCTTAGATGAGGGTTCAAGTTAGAAGGAATTTTAAAATATTAAGAATCTAGATGCCCCTGAGATTTCTCATGCCTTACAGGGATATAGATACAGTGATTTCCCAGCCTTTGGTTTTAGTTATTGTGATGTGATTATCTTGGAATATCTTCTGAACCCAAATTAAAGTTGGCACACTAGCTAGGATAAGGCTTGTGGCCCCAGCTGACTCAGAGGAGCCAGTCTGACCTGCCCATCCTCCTCACCCCAGGCCACAAAGGCCAGCTGCCATGTGTGAATTATAAAACCCACTTTGCTTTTTGAAACCCAGGCAGTCAAACAAGTTCAGGGTATAGACGAGTATGGTTTACTGGAGAGCTGCGGGGCATTGATGTCCTTTGGTGACAGTGGCAGCCTTGCTGAGTGGAGGTGGAAGGGGCAGTGGCAGCCTTGCTGAGTGGAGGTGGAAGGGGCAGTGGCAGCCTTGCTGAGCGGAGGTGGAAGGGGCAGTGGCAGCCTTGCTGAGCGGAGGTGGAAGGGGCAGTGGCAGCCTTGCTGAGCGGAGGTGGAAGGGGCAGTGGCAGCCTTGCTGAGCGGAGGTGGAAGGGGGCAGTGAACTTGATAAGCTTGCGCATATTTGTGGGTGAAAGTTCTTTGCACTGATGCTTCTAAAAGTGCTTCTGCAGCCCTCTGAAGGGCCCTCACACGTGTGTGATGTAGACTAGGTGGGGCGGGGGGTTAGCTGGAATTCTACAGCTGAAGGAGCAGTCTTTGGCACGGCTGTTGGGCCAGTTCCCAGATCTCCTGGCTCCTTTTCCAGGGTTTTCTCTCACACATCATTTTGCTTTTCCTGAAAATTTAAATCCATCTCCTCTGCTTAACACCTTTCAGTGGTGCTCCCCGTAGGATCTAGAATAAAAGTGGCATTTACTTTCATGGCCTAAAAACTCAGCATGACCTAGAGGAGTCTGCCCCTCCAGCCTCATCCCTGTGCCTTTCCCTGGACGTGTCTCAGTTCCTCCACATGTCCAGAGCACCCTTCCCCATTGCCTCATCTTCTCGCCAATGGGATCCCCTCTCCACCAGCCTTCCCCTGCCAGCATGGCACCTTGTTTCTTTCCCTTTCTAGCACTCACCATGGTTCATAATTGTAGTTATTTGTTTATTATTGCTGTGGTGGTTTTTTATTTGCTGTTTTCCTTTCTTTCCCCATGAAACTGTACGATCCTTGCGGGCCAGGGCCACGTCTCTCTTGTGTATCCTTGAATCCCCTGGCCTAACAAGGCCCTGCTCATGGTAAGGGGTCTCTCCAGTTCCCCAAGAGACTTGTACAGTCAAAAGTGAGCTCTGTGTGGTGCCAGGTGGGCACTTCAAATATTGGGGGACCACTTTGTAAAGTATGTGATTGTCTGACCACTATGTTGTACACCTGAAACTAATACAAAATATTGAGTGTTAACTGTAATTGAAAAATAAGATTTTTTTTTTAAAGTTAAATCTGTACCTATCAGAGGATACACATTCCTTGTCATTTCACCAGGAAGAGAGGACCCCCTCTAATTCACTCCCTGTCCTTCCTGGTAAGTGGATCTTTAAAGATCCACTGAAGCTTGAAAGAATAAGTTGAATTTCCATTTCTTTGTAAATGTCCGAGGTTCCTATGCATCATTTTTTACACAAATCGTGTCTGTTTTACCTTTGCAGTAGGTTTTATGACTTTTCATCCTTTTCATTAACAGCCTGTTGCCCTAGCCCAGTGGTCGGCAAATTGCAGCTCGCGAGCCACATGTGGCTCTTTGGCCCCTTGAGTGTGGCTCTTCCACAAAATACCGACTTCTGCGCATGGGCCACGAAGTTTCAATCGCACGGTATGTGTGCGCCTGCACGTGGTATTTTGTGGTATTTTGTGGAAGAGCCACACTCAAGGGGCCAAAGAGCTTCATGTGGCTCACGAGCCGCAGTTTGCCGACCACGGCCCTAGCCGGTTTGGCTCAGTGGATAGAGGGTCGGGGCACGTGTGGGAGGCAACCAATCGATGTTTCTCTCTCTCTCTGTCTCTCCCCCCTCTCTTCCATTCTCTCTAAAAAATCAATGGGAAAAATATCCTCGGGTGAGGATTAACAAAAACAAAACATCAGCTTTTTGCTGTGATGCATTTCATAGACTGTCCCTTCAAATGCATCTAAGGATTATAATGTTTGATTTCCTCTTATCCACTAGTGAATGTGGTCATTCACTCCTCTCACTCTTGGGTCCACAGGAAAACATCCTCTCTCTTCTATTTCCTTGTTGTTTTTGTCGGGGTGTGGATGCAACTCTTCTCATGACTTGTATGGGTTGCCCTAGAGCACATCTACCTTTACAGTTTAACCTGTGTGGTCCTTCTGGAGATAGAAGGCATGGTAATTAATATTCAATTTAAAATAACACAGAATGGGCTAATTTTAAAAAGAGATCAGCTATCCTGATCTTTCAGATCACTCCTATCTCTCAAGTATCTAAATTTTTAACCTTTCTTCCCAGATTACCCAGGGAAATACTCTGAAGAGGAGAGCAAGAGCTCGACGTCAGGCCTCACTGGCGACATCGGAGACGACCTGCAGGAAGCCCGGGCCCCGACCATCGCGCAGCTGCTGCAGGAGAAAACCCTCTACTCCTTCTCGGAGTGGCCAAAGGTCTCTCCCAGCGCCTCCCCTCTTCCTCCAGGCCATTCTCAGCTCTGAATTCTTTATATTTACCTTCCAGAGTATTTCTGAGTAACAGATTCAGAGAAAGGTTTAATATCTGGAAAAGGTATTAGTATTGTAACATTTGAACATTTGAAGGTATATGCACTTGACTAATTAGACCATAAGACAAAAGTGTTAAGTTGTCTTCATATTTACAGCAGCTGTGGCTTTGATTTTTATTGTCCAGACAATGAACTTTATTTTAAGGATTATAAAGTGAGCACTCTTTTCTAATCAGTTTGTTCTGGTTAGAAAACTTGATCTCAGGGGACTTTTCAAACTTGGTAACTTGGTACTTATTCCTCAAAGATTTTGTCTTTTTCTTTTTTTTACAGGATCGAGTGATAATCAACCGCCTAGATAACATCTGCCACGTGGTGTTGAACGGGAAGTGGCCCCCCAGCCAGCAGTATGAGCCCTCGGGCACCCTGCCCGCCCCTGTGTTAGCCAGCACTGCTGGTTCTCGAAGCAGCCTCTCGGAGCCTGAAGTGTCGGAGCACAGCTTCAGCAACGGTGCAGCGTTGGTGGCCCAGATCCAGAAGGTGAGGCCACAAGAATGGTGTTGACCATGAAACAGAGAGTGGGGGACACTTTGCACTTCTCAGCTGAGTCATCCATTCAACCTGTTTACTAAATGGATAGGGTTTTTGGGGGCGGGGGGTGGGGAGGGTTGGTACAACCCTTAGTGTTAATTGAAGAATTTGGATTTTTATCCTGTAGGCAGCGAAGCACCATTACAAGTTTTAGAGCAGGGAAATGCGTGATGAAGGCAGGGTTTTGCAGGTCAGCTGGAGTGGTGTGCAGGCTCACGGGGGCTGGGGTCAGGAAAGAGGGGTGCCTCAGCAGCTGGAGACCACGTGAGGAGCTGCAGAAGAGGTGAGGTTCTAGACTAGGTCAGTGGCAGAGTGAATACAAAGAAAGGCAAGGATATTGGCAGGCATATGAGGAAGAGGGGCATGAATGGATTTGTGTGTTCAACACATGGAGGACTAAGGAAGGGTGGCAGCTGATAGAAATTAGGAAAATCAAAGCAGGAATGAGTTTTATTTTATTTTTATAACTTCAAACTTAAAAGTCACAATTAATTGGAGGTACACTAATGAGCACACTTACCCTCACTCTCAACTGCACATTGGAATCCACTGGGAACCTTGAAGAGCTGCTGGTTCTGATTTAATTGGTGTGTGTGTGTGTGTGTGTGTGTGTACTGAGTATTGGAGTATTTTTTAAACTTCCCAGTTGATCCTGATGTACAGCCGAAGTTGAGATTCCCTAAATTAAAATCTTGCAACTCCAGGTGTAGGTCATGGACAAGCAGCGTTAGCAGCATATGGCAACCTGTTAGAAATGCAGACTCTTAGGCCCACTGAAGTGGAATCTGCATTTTAACAAGCTGTCCAGGTGATCTGGTACTAAAGTTTGAGAAGGCTTGAGCTAGAAGATGATTAGAAATCATACACAGCCCAAGGAAGTCGGGTCTGAAGGGACGGCTGGCATTCAGCCACATGTGTGTGTTCACAGGACAGCTTCTTGGCTCCAGTTTTCCCAAAGGATGAGCAAAAGCACAGACGTCCTTACGAGTTTGAGGTGGAGCGGGATGCAAAGGCTCGGAACCTGGAACAGTTCTCTGCCACCCATGGGCACCCCCCCATCATCCTCAATGGCTGGCATGGGGAGTCAGCAATAGACCTCTCCTGCACATCTGAGGGGTCCCCAGGAGCCACCTCCCCTTTCCCAGTGAGTGCCAGCACCCCTAAAATTGGGGCTATCAGTTCACTTCAAGGAGCCCTTGGCATGGACTTGTCTGGGATTCTACAAGCTGGCCTGATCCACCCAGTGACCGGGCAGATTGTCAACGGGAGCCTCAGAAGAGATGATGCTGCCGCGAGGAGGCGGAGAGGGAGGCGGAAACATGCTGAAGGAGGGATGGACCTCATCTTTTTGAAGGAGCAGACACTTCAGGCAGGAATCCTGGTGGGTATACAGGGCCTTAAAAACATTGGCCTTTCTACACAGAGCAATAAACCTTCCTCAGGCACAAAACTTTTTGGTTCGTGGCTCTTTTCTCCCTTTTTCAGTTGTCCTGCTTACCTTCACTATGTCTTCATTATAAGTTACCCTCAGTTTTTTCTAGAAATAGATGGTATTAATCCACCAAGGGCCCTTAATCTGCAGGCATCCTGGAGAAATGAGCCAGGAGGTCTTGCCATTTCAAATGGAAACAATCCAAATCCTCGGGTGTCTCAAAAGAGCCACTGGAGATGAATGAGCAAAGCGAGACAGCAGGGTGGAGTCTGTGGCCAGTAGTTCCAGGTTAGTGGCTTTCCAGGAGTTGGGGTGGGAAGAAGGATCAGGAGTAGGACTTCTGCAGGTTGATCCTGGCTCTACTGCTCGACTTCCTGGTCAGCATTAGGCACGTCACCACCTCACTTTGCTCCTCCGTGAAGTGGGGGCCACAGCATCTCCCGCAGAGGGTCGCTGTGAGGATTCCCTGAGATCACACTAAGACGTTCTAAACTCAAAGGAGATCATTGTAAAGAACAGGAAACGCTCAGCAGCCAAGAGAGAGACCCCCTTAGACTTTGTTTAATGTGTCAGACCACTGACTTCTCTTTATATTTTGGTTTTTCCCATTTATTGATTTTTGAGCTCCAAAACAGGGATCACATTTATGTTTTCTTATTTTATTCTTTCCTTCCTTCCTTCCTTCCTTCCTTCCTTCCTTCCTTCCTTCCTTCCTTTCCTTTCCTTTCCTTTCCTTTCCTTTTCCTTCCTTCCTTCCTTCCTTCCTTCCTTCCTTCCGTCTTTCTTTCTTGATTTGAGAGAGAGGGGGGCGGGCGGGAAGGGGGCTGGAGAGAGAAACATTGATTTGTTATTCCACTTATTTATGCATTCATTGGTTGATTATTGTATGTGCCAAACCTGCAACCTGGATGTATCAGGAGGATGTTCTAACTAACTGAGCGACTCAGCCAAGCATGTCTTCTTATTTTAAAAGGAATAATAATAGCCAGTATTTGTTGAGTACTTACTATGTGCCAGGCACTGTGTTCAAGGTTTTACATGATTGTCCTATGTGATCCTTACAACAACCCTGTGAAGGTGGTATTACTATTCCCACTTTATAGATGAGAAAACTGAAGCTTACAAATATGAAATAATTAGCCTAAGATTATCCAGCTAGTAAGTGGCAGATCAGGGGACCAAGCCAAGGACTTCTTTCTGTATTCCTCAAGCAGCTTATTGCTAAGGTATATTGTTTGAGATGGGTCTTCCTCTTAGACTTTCTGTATCATTTGGGAAGCTGAAGTGGCAGGTTCTTTCCCTGCCCAACCCTGCAAGCTTTTGGGATGGTTGCCTAATTTTTCAGAGGTGCAAAGCCATAGTTTCCCTGTAATGATGGTGAAATTCCAATGGAATGACTGATGAAATTTTCCCCTTGAGAGTATTTTTTTAGATTTATTAAGCAGACATTTATTTAGCATTGACATTGTACTTTATCAGCAGTCCCAAGTATAGGCATTGGGAATACAGAGATGAGTAAAAGAGGTATTCGAACGATAAAGGGAGAAATAGGTAAGCAAGTTGCAGTGAGGCGTGGAAAGCCTGCGAAGAGTGCTATGGGGAACTGGACAGGAGTGGCCAGTGTTGCCAGGGACTGCCAGTGACGGTGACAGGGGAGGTGACCCTGAACCGGAGCAGATAGGATGGAATTAAAGTTTACCAAGAAGACAAGACAGGGAGAGGCTTATTCAGGTGGAGGGAATGCCCCTCATGTGCAGTGGCGTCTGTGTGGGTAAGTAGTGTGTATGGTTCTTACTTGAGCACCCAGCAGGGTAATATTCAGGTAGAAATGGACAGAAAGATTCAAAGCATACCTTGCACACTTTCCTTTTAGAAACTAGTTTTCATTCTGGCATGATTAACCACACATACTTATTTTCCCTTCATCCAGGAAGTCCATGAAAACTCAGGGCAGGCCTCCCTGAGCACCTCCCACCCTGAAGGGCCAGCGCCCGCCCCTTCGACCCCGGAACCAGCCCCAGCAGCTGGCAGCCAGGCGGATAAGACCATTCCCAGCAAAAGTCTGCTTGACTGGCTGAGGCAGCAGGCTGACTACTCCTTAGACGTCCCTGGCTTTGGAGCAGTAAGTGCTTTTGGTACTGCCTGGGATTGCTGTTTTACTTCCTGCCTACTTGGTGCTGTTTTGATAAGGAGTATGCTGAGGGAGACCAGGAAGTTTTGGAGAAATCTCTGTCAACTAAGGACATCATTTTAAAGTCAAGAAAAAGTTATAACCCATGTCAGAACACTATGCCAAATAGACATGCAAAATATGAAGACAGCTAGCCTACGCTCAGCCCCTTCCCCCCTAGAATTACCACACAGTATCATAAGTTCACAGAGAAATCTTTAGGTTGCATAAACACTGCCACTTCATGAAAATGTTCTGTGTGTTCCTTTCAAGTTAGTACATTATCCTTTTATAGGAGTGTGTCTGTTCTTAGTTATAAAGTTCTTGCTTTGGGACTTTTCCTCAAGTCCTCTTACTGCCTTAGCCCTAAATCTTTCAGAGGGCTACTGAACACAGATGTCTTACTGGTTTTTCTTTCCTTATTTGCCCGTCTACCCACCACCATCTGTGTTTTGGGTACATCTAGCTAATAAGAAACGGAGGTAGAGAGCTCACAGGAAAAGAAAGGGAATGCATTCACAGATGCACACCCTCAAAGGAAAGGCAGAGCTTCTGGGCAGGTAGCAGTGGAGAGAAGCTGAGAAAGTGCTGACAAGGAAAGGGCTGGGGATTAGGCAGTGCCCTGGGAAACTGTCTGGACAGCCGAGGTGTTCTAGTCTAGCCCCCCACAGCCTGTTTTCCAGCTTGCTGCTGCTTCAAGAAGAGAGCCTAGGTGGGGGCCAGGTGGCTTTTTCCTTCAACATGCCCTGGCTGTGCCCGTTGCAGAGGGCCATTAATGAGAAAATAGCAGAACCAATTGACATGCACCACCCTCCTCAGACTCTGTGACAGAATGTTCTGTAATGTTGATTTCCATTTGTCTCCTAGACTTTTTCAGACAAACCAAAGCAGAGGAGGCCACGCTGTAAGGAACCTGGGAAATTAGATGTCAACTCTCTGAGTGGGGAAGAGAGGGTTTCTGCTGCCCCCAAGGAGCCAGGACTGAGGGTAAGGAAGAGGGGCCTGTCCCTGCAGAGCCCGGCCTTGCAGACTCAGAGAGAGAACGCCGCAGGGAAGCGGGTTTCCCAGGCGGTTCCCAGAGGACAAGGGGCAACACAGGACATCTGTAGGTGCTGTGGTCATTTGTTTTCAGCCTTTACCTGCAAAACTTTTAGTTATGTATTTAACCCATTACCAAAGCTTGATATTTTCCCCCATTTGTAGAGTTCAGGGAAAAGATACCTTAACTCATTAGCAGTTTGTTCCCAGTGTTTAACAAACTTCATTATTGGGAATTTTAATTTTCTAAGCTAAGCTTTTCTGGCTACCATTTAAGATATTTCCTCCTAGTCCGTCCTCACTGACAATGAGAAACAGCTGACTCCAAGCTCGGCCCTTTTTCTATTACAGAATCATGAGCCTGGAAGAGACTTCAAAGACATCTGCAAAATACTTCTAGTGTAACAAATATGAGTTAATTATTGTTTACAGATGAGTACAAATTTGGAATAGAAAATTCATAACCTCTAGAGGGCGGCAATATCTTTGCAACCTGAAAAGGCGTTGAGCTTGGGAAAATTATTCCTAAATGTGTTATTAACCCCCTAAAAGTGCATTCTGCTCAAATGGGAAGCCTCTGAAGATCCTCACGGGGGCCTGCTCTTCCTGGGAGTCCCCACGCTCGCAGCCTTCCTGAGTGCCTCTCAGTGCTCGGCCAGCGCGGCAGTCCTGGGATCCAAATTCCCTTCTTCGTGAGATTGCTGGAGGTGATTTATTGTTTTAGCTCCAAAAGACCACCCACCCTAGTCATTTCCTCCTCTGTGCAGAAAGAAGCTGTTACTTAATGTTCTCCAAGCTTGTCACTGATTTGTCACCTGGATGATTCCTCTTCTCTCCAGCAACTCGGCAAACATAACTGCTCTCTCATCTCCATCCACTGCAGCCACTCGGGGAGGGAGGCCTGGCCCGTCCCTGTGGCCTGCTTCTTAGAAAGTTTGTCACGTTGAAAAGAGGCCCTTTTTCCAACTCTCTTGTTCTCTCCTCAGAAAATGTCCCTCCCGCCCTCTTAGACTGGCTTGTGCTGGGCAGGCTGATTCAGCTTCGGTTCTTACCCCATCTGTCTCTCTCCAGCCCTCACGCTGCCTCCTACCTTCTGCACTCAGCAGTGTTGTCCCGTAGAGACCTCCAGTTCTTGCTTTGTTGTAAGTCAGAGCTCTTGGTTTAGAGACTTGTCAGAAAAACCATGTGGTTTCCCCTTGGCCCTCTCATGTCTTTCTACATGTCTAACAATTTCCCTCATGTTCTCTGGAAATTAATGTTCATCTCTCCCTACAGACACTGACCCCTTGCCAGAAAACCCATTTCTAAGCTGTTCTTGCAAGTCAGCCTCTTACCAGAGATGCACTTTCCCTGCTTTGTTAAATAAACTCAGTCCCTGCCTCGGAGGCCCTTTCCTGCAGCTCAGCAAGAACAGGAAGCACTTGTCCACCTGGTCCTCAGGGTTTCGCGGCCTTCCCACGGGCAGGGCCGGCTTGGCTCTGACGTCGACACTCTGCTTGGCTCCAGGAGGGCCCATTTCTCAACCATGTCACCATCTCTCACATGCTCCTCCTGGGGAGGAGCCCTCTGGTGCACTGCACTCTTCTCTCCCAGGAGACCCTACCCTTCTAGAGACAGGCTCCCATCCCACGGGGGCTTCTCGCTGCTCTGTGGGCTGTGGCTCACTGGTGCGCAGTAAGGCCAGGGATTCAGCGTCAGAAGGCCCAGTACACCGTGGTTGCTCATTAGATGTATGTGTGTACATGTACATACTTCACATATTTCATATGTGTAAGTTACATTTGTTTCATGTTATATGCATACATGTGTGTATGGTTTTGCTGTTTGTTTCTCACTGGGCCATTGACATGACACGTCACCCCAAAATACTTCAGCATGCATCTCCTAACAGCGTTTTCCTGTGTAACTATTCCCATTATTGCGCATGTGAGTATTAATATCTAGTTCAGATTCAGATTTTTTCATTTGTCCCAAAAATGTTTTTAGAGCTAGTTTCTGTTTTGTTTTGTTTTGTTTTGTTTGTGGGATTTTTAAAATTGGGATCCACATGCTGCATCTAGTTGTTAGGTCTCTTGCCACTCGCTGGATATTTGTGGGCTGAACCTGCTAACCTTCCTGGGAGGAGCAGGGACGTTTCCTCCGCCCAGGAATTGAGTTTTAGAGTTGGAATCTGCAGGTTTTGGAATAAGTGCTACCAGGTGCTGATGAAGACAACGTGCTTCTCGGGTGGGAGGCCCCTGTAATCATCTGCAAAGGCAGCTTTGCCCCAGTGCCGCTTCATGGCTGCCTCTCCTTTCCTCGCTCTCCTTGCCCTCTCCCCAGGCCTCCCCTGGAAGGGAAGCAGGTTTGCTCCCAGGGTATAATTACCAGGAGGGAGCACTGCCAAAGCCCGACTTGCCGCTGTGTGTGGTCGCTGAGCTGCTGGGAGGGGCATCTGACAAGGGTGGGCAGCAGCTGGGTGGCTGGAGCGACTCTCCCTCCCACAGGAAGTGGTGAGAGCCGACTTCCTCTGCCAGTGCGCCTCTGGCTTTGCTGTAGGTGAGAACTGTGCTCGTCATGCCTGGGGCCATTCTGCAGCTGCTCTCAGTCTGAAGGGGAGAGAGTGGCCAGCCTGGACCTTCTTGGCATGTTCCCAGTTCTGAAAGGCCCCAGCGTTCTCTTGGCATCAGTGGTTCGGAACAAGGGCAGGGAAGGGATATTTTTAGACATCTTGGTGCCTGAGGAGTGCGACGTGAACTTAGTGGGCAGGGCCAGAGAGCCCACTGGTCCTGCAGGATGCAGGCTGTCCTAGGTGCACTGTCCAGTCCTAATTGCCGCGATGAGCTCAAAATCAAGTATGTTAAAGAACATCTGTTTTATAGCAGATTGTTTTAAAATGAGATGGGGGGGCGTTATTCACTGAGCTCTGGGTTTGCTTGCTTCCCACACAAAGACTTCCCCCAGGAGAGTCATAGGGAGAGCGAGGAGGGGAACGTTTGTGGGTACAAAGGAAAGAGACCCACCGGCACCTTTCCCTGGCTCTTGCTGTGGGTGGGCTGTAGGAAAGAGGGCTTGGAAAAGCCTTGTGGTTGAGCTGTGGTTACCCTGCCAGGGTCCTGGGCTGAGGTGCTGTGCCCAACAGGGACCTGAGACTGTGGTGGAGTCCAGAATGAGGCAGTTTTCCTTAATGGGCTCAAGACAGACTCATGAGAAATGGCGCTTGTAGCCTGGCCCCAATCCATCAAGTCCTACTACCTCAGTTGAGGAATTGTTCCCCCAGCATCCCCAGGCCCAGAGTGAGCCGTTGCCCAGCACGCTCCAGGGCAAAGCAGCCGTGCACATCACAAGTGCTGGTCACGGGTGGGGACAAGAGACAGTGTGGTGTGTTTCAGGGCCACCAGGCCTGACCAACTGTGCCCCAGCGTCAAATCCCTGCTCCCTCACTTTGTAAGGAAGAAGGGGGACCACGCACGACAGTGTCAGAGGTTTCTGCTCTTCTAAACCAAAGCTTTTGAGAGAGGACCATCATAATGCTCTTTGCCTGGCTTATGGTGACCTGGTTTTTCTTTCATATTTTTTGGAAAACAGATGTGGGACTTCAAAATTAACATTATTTAGGGGAGTTGGAAACATTCAAGTGCACGTTTTTCACGTATCTATGAATTTGTAAACGCCCTGTAAAATGGCTCAGATAACAGTACTAACTCCGTGGGGTTGTTGTGATTAATTGCGATAATGCAGATGGAGCACTAAGCATAGTACCTGACATGGGTAAGTACTTATTTAACCTACTGTCAGCACTCCTGCTGCTGCTGCTCCTCTTATCCACTCCCCCTGCATGAGCACCTGGCAGCCAGTGTCCCTTGCATCTCAGCTATTTGTCATACACGTGTGTTCTCGCAGCTCATGGAGAACCTGACCCGGTGTCACTAGCACACCCTGTCTCTACAACAGCCCCTTAAACAAAGATCTGTGGGACTTTCTAAGGATTTGACTTAGCAGATAAGGGAGAGGAGAGGCAGTGAACCAAATGGAAACACCAGAGCAACTCAATTAAAGTTCAGAGGAGGTGTCCTTGGGAAGTTTGTAAAGAGATTTCTTAACTGCTCTGATCACCAGCCTCAGCCCTTTGATGTGCTTAGCTGCTCTGACTTCTTTCTCCACACTCACCAGGCCCTAACAATGTTTTTCTGGTCTGTCCACTATCTCTTGGTGAAACCTGTCCCTCCTTTCTTGCTCCGAGTACTCCATTGAGGAGTGCAACTGGGTCCCTGCCTCTGAGCTTCAGTGGGCTTACAGGAAGGGAAGGCATTTACACAGATGCCTGAGAATCCTGGAAAGGCAGTACAGCCATCATAGAAAGCGTGGCTCCTCCAGCATTCAGAGGCCAAGCTGAGAAGCCTCACTGTTGAGCCCTCCTACCTCCCACCCAGTCCAGGAGGTTCTTAAACCTATCACGTGTCCACACTCCAGCCCTAACTGACCTGCGTCCCAGGGCAAATCTGAACATTTTTTAGCCTTACCATTGCTGTGATCAAAGAGAAGGTTGTAGCTGGCTGGTATGGCTCAGTGGTTGAGCGTTGACCTATGAACCATGGAAGTCATGGTTCCATTCCCAGTCAGAGTCCATGCCCGGGCTGTGGGCTTGATCCCCAGTAGGGGATGTGCAGGAGGCAGCTGATCAATGGTTCTCTCTCATCATTGATGTTTCTCTCTCTCCCTCTCCCTCTCTGAAGTCAGTACTTTTTTAAGAGAGAAGGTTGTACAAGAACACCCGCTTTGTGACAGGAACCACAAGGAGGAGACTCCAGAGTAGCTAGAGGTGCTTCCTCTCACTCGCTCAGAAAGGGATGATGAATGACTCCCTAGGATCCCGCAGGGGCAGGGCTGTTCCTTGTGCTCCTCTGAGCAAAGAAGACTGAGGCTGCTTAACAACAGAAGTATAAGTGGCCTTTAATGCTGTGGACATGCATCACCTTGATAAGCCTAATGATAGCTGTGAAGAGTACGGGGTGTAGGCATCACCGAGAGGGTGTAGGCATTTCAGACGAGTCCTGGAAGAAATGTCGCGCTTTCCGTGAGGAAAACCTTTCTCCCTGCACATGGGGTTATTCTGGCCGTTTTTGAAACACATGCAGAGTCCATTACATTGTAATGGCAGTGGTTGGTATAATTCTCTGTAGCTGCTGCGCTGGGGGAGCAGGTTCTGACTGCATCGTTTCCCCCCAGAGCGCCTGAGCCACAGTCACAGGAAGCACGTGTGGCTGCAGCAAACCCACTCTAGGCGGGTGCTTTCTCCCCCCATCTGCCTGCCGCTCACTGATACATTAGACAGTAGGTCCTCCTCTGTGATTCTCTGTAGCTAAATCATCCAGACGTGTGGTGCCAGTGACCTGTGTGCAGGCATAGCTGTAAGTCCAGGCACAGTCACAGTTCAGTCCACGTGGAGCAGAGTGCTGAGTTCTGGAGCTCTCCACTAAGTAAGAACACTGGAGAGTGCCTCTAAACAGAGGAAAGTAGATCGTCTCCTTGAAGGGGAACCAGAATACCGCTGCTTTCTGATGCATTTCCCCAATGATAGTCAAGAATGCTTTCATTTTCTCGGCAAATACATAGGTGTGTTAGTCATTGCCCTCCAGGAGCTCACGATCCAGAGGGGAGTGGGGCACACACAGCTACTAGTGTCCCTTCCTGTGGGCCGGGTAATGTATTAAACACTTCCCTTTCAGTTCCCTACTCCGCTCTGGCTGATTGAAAACCTTCCTGTGCCCAGCCAGGGTGGCTCAGTGGTCGAGGATCATCCTATGAACCAGGAGGTTATGGTTCGATTCCCAGTCAGGGCACATGCCTGGGTTGCAGGCTTCAGCCCCAGTAGGGGGCATGCAGGAGGCAGCTGATCGATGATTCTCTCTCATCACTGATGTTTCTATCTCTCCTTTTCCCTTCCTCTCTGAAATCTGTAAAAAATTATTTTAAAAAATTTTTTTAAAAAGAAGAGTCACGAGGAAGACAAATGTTGGGATCATTTGTCAAGGAGTCGCAACCACAAGTGTCTTGACTGCACACCTTGGTAGCACATATACTACACTTGGGACGATTCCGAGAAGATGAGCATGGCCCCTACACAAGAATGACACAGTCCATTGCACCAAAAGGTGGCAGGTTCGATTCCCAGTTGGTGCACATGTCCGGGTTGTGGGTTCCATCCCCAGTAGCGGGTGTGCAGGAGGCAGCTGATCCATGTTTCTCTCTCACATCGGTGTTTTTCTCTCTCTCCCTCTCCCTTTATCTCTCTCAGGAACCAATAAAAACCTATTTAAAAAAAAAAAAAAGACATGCAAATTCCTTCAGTATTCCATATGGTTTTTACATTGTACAACCAAAACTAATATGTTATGCCAGTTATACTTCAATAAAATTTTTTAAAAGGAGTCTTGACTAAGACCTGGGCGTCTCCTACTGGTCTCTAGCTCCCAGCACTGTCAGCTTCTCCACAGGGTGGATGCTGCTTTTGCACAGTGAGCATGTTGATGGCACTGCTTGGTGGTAACAGGCTGTCTGTTGGCCTCGGAGGGAGAAAGTCTTCAGGTGCAGAGTCAGGAGAGCTGCCTGTGCCATCGGGGATCCTTCGCAAGCTGGGACCGATGATCGATCACACGTCATTCAGTAACCTTCAGCATCTTCTTTCTTTGTCCCTTTTCAGGGGTTTCTCCCAGAAAACAAGTTCAATCACACCCTGACCGAGCCTGTTCTTCGCGATGCAGGCCCCCGCAGGAGGGGGAGGCGGCCTCGGAGTGAGCTTCTGAAAGCTCCCGCCATTGCGGCGGACTCACCCTCTGGAATGGGGCCACTGTTCATGAATGGACTGATTGCTGGGATGGACCTGGTAGGACTTCAGAACATGAGAAATATGCCGGGCATCCCCCTCACAGGGCTGGTGGGGTTCCCGGCCGGCTTCGCCACGATGCCCACAGGTGAAGAGGTCAAGAGCACCCTGAGCATGCTGCCCATGATGCTGCCGGGAATGGCCACCATGCCCCAGATGTTCGGTGTCGGGGGCCTCCTCAATGCCCCCATGGCAACTACCTGCACTTCGACTGCTCCAGCGCCTCTGTCAAGTACAACAAAAAGTGGCACATCAGTGACCGAACAGACTGCAGAAGACAAGCCAAGTAGCCGTGACGGAAAAACAGACATGTCTGCGGAAGACAAGCCCGGTCCTAGTCCATATTCCGATCAGTCCGAACCTGCAATAACTACGAGTAGTCCTGTGGCTTTTAACCCGTTTCTCATCCCAGGAGTGTCTCCTGGACTCATCTACCCACCCATGTTCCTCTCCCCTGGCGTGGGCATGGCTCTGCCAGCCATGCAGCAGGCCAGACACTCTGAGATAGCAGGGCTGGAGAGCCAGAAGAGGAAGAAGAAGAAAACAAAAGGGGACAACCCGAACCCCAACCCAGAGCCTGCTCCCGGGTCGGATAGGGAGCCGGGCAATGACCAGAACTGCCCCGAATCCAGGGCACCTGTGCCCTCAGATAGAGAACATGCGGCACAGGCCGGGGACAGGGGCCTCAAAGACTCCAACAGTGACACCAATTAGAACTTTTTCATTTAAGAAATGATGTGACTTGTAAGTTTCTTATCCCATAAAGGTTTGTTACTTCCCTCCCTTCACCTTCATAAGAACCTGTGTTTCCATAAGTAATATTTACCTACCTAATTTCCTGTCTGAGAACTATGGTAACAGATGTCAATAGCTGCAGGGTCTTGCCACTTCATTAGATAAGTGTTGTCGACCTAGTCTAGGAGGCACAGAATTCTCCCTCTGTTATCCAGTTGTTCATTCCAGCAATCGTAGTTAATACAGTACTTGGTGACACACCCTACCCCCTTCTCTTCCAAGTTTCCCACGTATTTGAGGAGGAAAAATGGCATAAGAAGGCTGTCTAGGGACTTAACCGTTAAAGGGCCGAAGGACAGACAGAGCAGCTCTTTTTCCGTGAGCTGTGTTGGATGGGAAAGAATGTAATGGGGAACCAAAAAGCACAGGAAAAGGAAGTGCTGGTGCACATTTTTTAGTTAAAGTATTTCCCTATTTTATCATGATTACTAAATGAGTAGTATAGGTAGAAATATATAACTAATGATTGAAAATGCATATATTCATTTCTTTATAAAACGAAATCCTTATTGGTAGTAAATTAACTTCCCCCTTTATGGTTTTTCAGCACCTGCAGCAAGAAGAAGTACTGACTAGGCATTATTTTATATATGTATGCTTTCTCCCAAGTTAAAGGATGATTCTCAGTATGAGGACACTTTACACACCTTGAGTTATTGCTGGCGACGGGGGTGGGTGAGGGGCTCACCCTCCGTGGAGCTGCTCACAAGCACATGACTAGCACTCCACTCCCCTCATTCTCCAGAATTGCGCTCGCCACCACTGGGCCTGATGGGTTTTTATTTTGTGCTTCGTCCACCAAAAATCAGGCTCTTTCTGGAGCTTGCGAGAAAACAGTCACTCAACACTTTAACACTTGCCTAGGTCCTTTTGTCAGAGTCATCTGAGGTTGTCAAAACATGTGTGCCACCTTTTATAAAATGACTGTGAAAAGTTTTATTCTCCATTTTTTTCTCTATTCGGTTTTACAGTTGGACCCAGATTCCAAATCATCAAGTTAGTCAAGACTGTTGCAAATTAACATTATTTTTCCTTCTTTCTGCCCAAGCAGCACTTCAGCCCGTTTCCTTTGGCCTTCCCCCTTGTGTTCCAAACCTTCCAATGACCTTACCCTTTCCTGACAGTCCACACTCTGAGACTTGAAATAATAGCTCATGGCTCAGAACTCCGGGGGCACAGGGCGGCGCAGGACCGTTGGAAATGTCAGAAGTGTTACTAGTACCAGTTTCACTTTTTGTTGTCACAATTTACTGTATTTTTTACTTTTTCTGTTACCGTTTTGCTAATTTATCAGAAGGTCCAAAAGTTTGACATAACTATTTCAGTTTGCATTATTTATTTATGATGCTTTTGTCATTGTCTTTTATACATTTGGGATTATAAATTATGTAAATGTTAAAATGAGCATCTCAAAGAAGTCTGTTAAATCATGACCGAAAAGAATCAAATGTATTTTCAAAAAGTGGAGTCCCAGTTTTGTGAATCAAAGCTATAAATCAGAAAATCTATAACTGATCGTATAAGAAGAAAGAACCCAGTAATTGAACAGATCCTATTTAATTACATCTTTGTAGCATAGATGGTCTGTAATGCTGACAACAGATTTCTTAGAAATGCTGCTCTTTCTATTTAACTAACATTTTGTTCAGTTTTGCCTCCAGTGGAAGCAGAAAGGGTTTTTTCAGCTGTTAAATCCTGAAAATCAATATAATTTATTTATGTAAAAAAAAATCACTCAATCAATATATTTTTGAACCTTTTAAGTACTAATTTTCTTTTTATCAAGTAGAAAAAAATGTATTTGCCCTAAATCCTTAAAATACAAATGCTATAAAAATTCATGTATCTTGAAAGCCTTACTGCAAATGAGTATTATAGACATCCAGCAGAGCCTGGGCTCTTCGTCGTCGTCATCGTCCTTGTTTTGTACGGAAAAGCTGCTTCCCCAGGTTCCACTTAGAACCTCCAGTAGGTCACAGGGTTCAGTATGGATTTGCTTTTGAAACCCACCAGCATGCGAAAACCCCTGTTACCGCTTCCCGAGCCTGTATGTTAGCTCTCTGGGCGTTTAGGCTGATTTTGACTGCTATTGTGTCCCTGTTTGCAAAATGAAAATGACACTTTGTGGATTATTTTCTCTGTAAGGCATAAGTGCTTCTTCTTATTTTGACGTTATCAAGAGCAAAAGCCAAATTTAAACTCTCTTCAGCCAACTTGAGCCTTTTCATCAAATCCCATGTCACTCACAGCCATAAATTCCCTTGATCGTTCCTCACCCCATGTCTTACATAATAAATTGTCTGTGGTCTTGATGCTGGATTTAAAAAAAAAAAAAAGTTGAAAAGTCAAATTTGTACGTGAGGACTTCAGTGGCACTTGGGTGTCTCTTGCTGCCTGGGCACTTTCTGAAGGAATCATCTGCATGCAGGAATTCGGTCTTTCCTGGGTGCACCCTGTTGCGGGCTCGGTAAATATTCACTCAGGAGGGTTGACTTGACCTGCCAAGAGCACCTGGTTAAAGGAGATGCCATGGAAGGGGGTGCAGCACAGATTCTGGGACTCAGGGCCTGAATGCCTCAGTGAAGCACTTTCTTGAGCTCCATTCCCGAAGTCCCACCTCAGACCGCACAGCTGGAACTTAAGGGTGCAACTAGACCTATGGGTTGGAGCAGGTCCATAAAACTTAGGGATGCCTCAGTAGCTGAAGTTCTTATGCTTATTGAGAATTTCAGAGTCCTTCGTTTTGAGAAGCATCACTTCTCAGGCCCCAGAAAGTCTGTCAGCAATTGTCCACAAGGCTGGCAGGAAATGCTGACGTCTCAGTGAGACAGAAAAGAGAAGACCTTCCTCTCCCTTGCTGGGTCCCCACTGAGTACCCATAAGTGGTGGATGACTAGCCTGGAGGATGGTGGGGCATCCTATCTAATAAAAGACAAAAAGGGCAATTAACCGTACCTCTTCTACGCTTCCCATTGGCTAATCAGGGTGATATGCAAATTAACTGCCAACAAAGATGGCGGCCAGCAGTCACGCAGCTGAAGTGAACATGAGGCTTGCTTGCTCCAGTGATGGAAGAAGCCAAGGTTCCCTGCCTGCCCTGGCCCGGCTCTGAGCTCTGGAAGCAAAAATGTTTCGGTTATAGAAGCTAAACAAACCCCAGATACGTGCTTTCAGCTGGCAGTGGCCTCAGAGCTGGGAGCGCCAGTAACGGCAACAATGTTTCAATTATAGGAGGTAAATAAATACCAGAATAAAAAAAAAAAAAAGGAGAGGCTGGGAGCTTCAGTCGTTGGCCAGCCTGAAAACTGCCCTCATCCCCTCACCCAGACTGTCCAGGCGCCCCAGTGGGGACCCCCACCCTAAAGGAGGTGTGGCCAGCCTGAAAACAGCCATCAGCCCCTCATCCAGGCTGGCGAGGCACCCCAGTGGGGACCCCCACCCTGAAGGGGGTGTGACCAGCTGCAAACAGCCATCAGCCCCTCACCCAGGCTGGTCAAGCACCCAAGTGGGACCTCCACCCTGATCCGGGACACCCTTCAAGGCAAACCAGCTGGCCCCCACCTGTGCACCAGGCCTCTATCCTATATAGTAAAAGGGTAATATGCAAACTGACCCTAAAAACAGAAAGACTAGGAATGACTGGTCACTATGACACACACTGACCACCAGGGGGCAGACACTCGATGCAGGAGCTGCCCTCTGGTGGTCAGGGTGCTCTCACATGGGGAGCTCTGCTGAGCCACAAGCCATGCTGATGGCTGCCACTACAGCGGTGGTGGTGGGAGCCTCTCCTGCCTCCTCAGCAGCGCTAAGGATGTCTGATTGCAGCTTAGGCCTGCTCCCCGCTGGCAAGTGGACATCCCCCGAGGGCTGCCAGGCTGCCAGAGTGATGTCTGATTGCCATCTTAGGCCCAATCCCCCAGGGAGCAGGCCTAAGCCAGCAGGTGGTCATCCACCGAGGGGTCCCAGACTGCAAGAGGGCACAGGCCGGGATGAGGGACACCCCCCCCCCACCTCGAGTGCACAAATGTTTGTGCACCGAGCCTCTAGTCCTATATAATAAAAGGGTAATATGCAAATCAACCAAACAGTGGAACAACAGGTCGCTATGACGTGCACTGACCACCAGGGGACAGACGCTCAACACAGGAGCTGCCCACTGGTGGTCAGTGTGCTCCCACAGCGGGAGCGCCACTCAGCCAGAAGCCAGGTTCACAGCTGGCGAGTGCAGCAGTGGTGGCAGGAGCCTCTTCCGCCTCCGCAGCAGCGCTAAGGATGTCCGACTGACGGCTTAGGCCCACTCCCTGTGGGAACATCCCCCGAGGGCTCCTGGACTGTGAGAGGGTGCAGGGCCCCCTCCCCGAGTGCACGAATCTCATGCACTGGGCCTCTAGTTGTTTTATAAGGCTTTACAGTCCTCCTACCATTTTTAAAGTAAGGATTTACTATAGTCTTTGTAGATCTTTAGTTGAGACTTGGAGAGCTCTGGGTAGAGGAATAATTCTTCTTTTAATCCTCACCCAGAGATACGTTTATTGATTTTAGAGAGAGAAAGAAAGAGAGAAGGAAACATCAATCAGTTGCCTCCCGTACATGCCCCAACCAGGGATCAAACCCACAACCTTTTGGTGTACGGGACAAAGCTCCAACTGACTGAGCCACCTGGCCAGGGTGAGGGATGATTTATGCAGAATAAGTAGGGAAGGTTTCATTTGTGACCTCAAAGTCTGCCCCAGTAGAGGCTTTGTTGGCCAAGGGCAGAGGAGTACAGGTAGCCCCCAGTACAGTACACTGGGGCAGTGTTTAGTGTTTTATGTGTGTTTGCCGTAAGTGACCTCCTTTGTCCTCCTGCTATCTTGGTTGCTGGGTAGAGACTCGGGCATCGATCTGTTAGCCTAATGAGAGCCAACAGAAGGCTGCAAAGCTACCTCATCGGTCACGGAGCACAGAGCTGGGGCTAGACCCCTTAGTCCCACAGCCAAGGCTGGAACACTAGCTTTTATGATAGTCTGGGACCCCTCAGCCTCAGAAACCAGATCCAGCCGGAGTGCACTCAGAGAAGTTGAGGCTGGGAAAAGCGGAACAGTCAGATCACACCCCCTGGAAAACTTTATGCTGGTTCATCTGCACCAAGTTTCTTAAAATGGTTTCTTGCAAGAATTACTGTTCATTTGTCTGGTCTGCAAGTCACTGAAGGATCTTTCTCAGGTCAGCAGTGGAGGACTCACCCAGCCCAGAGGCTGGCACCTGGCTTCTCAGGACCCAGTCTCAGGCGCAGAAGCACGAGGGCAGGTCCTCAGGACACAGCTTGTGCAGCTCATAGGCCTCATTTTCCAAGCTGGGCCCAGTATCTGTGGGATAAGATAGGAAAGGAGGGAAAGGGAGAAATTAGGTCCCGGCTCCTACAAGGAGGGTGTTCGTAAGATCAGTTTGGGAATGAAGACCTGAGCATGATGGTGACTGAAGTGGTTGGTCCCGTTGTCTGCACTGTGGCTCAGTCCTAGCCCAGGCCTGGAGGACAGAGGGAGGGGAGAATGGGGAGGAGGGGAGAGGGCAGTGGAAACCTGGGAAGAAACATGGCTTCCCCGAGGGAGGCAGGAGCAAGGTCCCCACCTTCCACAAGCCTCAGTTTCCTCCTCAGAACAGGGGTCATTATAACTTGGACCTCCTATAGGGTTGTTGTGGGGTTGATTGACATGATCAATGCCAGGTGCTTAAAATTGTGCTTGATATATTTGATTTGTATATCTTTGCTCCTTTGGAGTAGCTGGGAGGTGAGGATTACCAGTCCCCCGGAAAGATAAGATAATCAAATCAATGTTCTAGCAAGAAAGTTAAGGAGAAGGAAGATCTTGCTCCTAGCCTCAAGGGATTGGACTCAAAGCACTGCAAGAATCGGGCTTTCTGGCTGGCTCTGTCCCCACAGCCCTGCACACAGCCAAGGAGGGGCCTTTGCACGTGAGCCCTGAACTAAGGGATGGGAGCAGGGAGGCCCCAGGTCTGTGAAGCCCCCTCAGTGTAGAGTTGCCAGGAATGGGGGGGGGGGGGGGTGAAGAGAAATGACACCTAGTTATATTTGAATTTTACATAAACTTTTTTTTTTTTTTTTTGGTATAAGTATATCCAATTTTACTCAAAATATTTTATCAGGAATTTAAGCTCTTGCATGCAGACATTTTCTTTGGTAACCTTACTCAATGTAGTAACACATTTACTAGGCACTTCCTCGAGTGGGGCTTGTTCTCAGTGCTCCATGGCCATGTTCTTCATCTCCACAATTACTCTACGAGGTTATCCCCATTTTACAGATGAGAGAACTGAGGCCCAGAGAGGCTAAATAACTTCCCCAATCACCCAGCTGGTAAATGGCGGGGCTGGAATTTGGGGACTCAGGAAAACAGGTTTCAGAGCCATAAACTGACCAGTAGGGGAGTCAGGATGGGCAGCTAGCCTGAGCCCTGGGCCTGGCTGCCCCTCTAAGGTGCAGCTTCGTAAAATAGCCATGGAGTGATGAGCAAGGGGAGAGGGGCTGTTCGGGCCACGCTGCCCCAGGCCTACAGCTGCCAGCCCCGAAACAGAGGAGCAGGGACCCCAGGAGAAGATATTTCCTTCCCATCCTGCTGTGCAGGCCTAAGGATGATCTCGGTGTCTGGTCGCACCAGCCCAGGTCCAAGGGGCCATGTGAGAGGCAGCGTCCAGAAGGTGGAAAAGAAGGTTTAGGGGGTCAGGGTAGCTGCTCAGCTAGAAGGGCCTGGGGAAGGGGCAGGGGGAGAAATCTTCTGGGTTAAGAGAGGGGCAAGTTACAAATGATGAGGAAGGAGCCTCCCTGACAGTGGGTCCTCTCTGAAGGCAGAGCGTAACTTCCAGCCGGTGTGAGTCATTCCCTGAAGCAGGACCAGGAATCCCAAGGAAGCAGTGGCTTGGAGCCCAAGGCCCAGGCAGCCACATCCTGGAAGCAGAGTTCAAAGGAAGACAGGAAAGAGCAGCTGGGACCAAGTCTATGCAGGAAAAAGTGAGTTCCCATCTTTTCCTGTCTCACTCCTGTAACTGAGGGCAGCAGGCCCACCATCAGGCCCAGCCCATGGCCTCCCAAAGGCACTGAGCCCTTGGACACGGCCCCGAGGACTCTACGTCTCTCTTGCTATCTCAGGGAGACAGAGCAGACACCACCCTGTCAGGCACCTCAGAGTCTGGTTGGGGGAATGACCAATCCAGGGGCCAAGAAATCTGCTAGACGTTACCCTCTCCTGACTCCACACCAAACATTGAATGGATTGCACTCAAGTCTCTTCGACCAGTGTGGATTCCGCAGGGAGCAAGGGCCACGGATGGAGCTGGTGTCGGCCTCTGAGCCGTCGTGAGTGAGGGCTGAGGTGTGGGAGGAAGTGCCACCATTCTCAGGAAAGGAAGATGGGCAATTCAGCTCACCACAGCTTTATGAATTTGACATCAACCCTGGTGGATGAAATTGTAGGGATGGTTTTTTAAAGGATTGTGCCAAGTGTTTACTAAGGACAAGTCAAGCCAGACGTACCCCCATCCCCTTTTGTGACCACTGTTGGGTGAAGAGAGCAGCTCCAGGTGGTTTTCACGGTGATGGGCAGAGTGGAGAGCTGCGGGATTTTGTCCCTGCCTAAATGGCCAGACCCAACGGGAACTAAGAAACGGGTCTGTGTCCATCTGGGCACACCTCAGTGGCTCTGGGCCCTTTTCTCCATATATAGCAGCGTTTGTAAACACGCACACACACCAGGTGAGGCAGGTGACGTCCATGAGTCGTGGGCCAGATGTAAGGCACTAAGAAGGGTGCCCTGCTAAAGGGACAGCCACAGCCAGCTGGTGCCACTTGGGAATGTGGGCCCTGTGTTGCCTGACACCCTGATATTTTTTTTTTCCAACAGAGAACGGAAAGTCAGATCCTATCTAATAAAAGAGAAACATGGTAATTGGCGTACGACCACTACCCTTCCCATTGGCTAATCAGGGCAATATGCAAATTAACTGCCAGCCAAGATGGCGACCGGCAGCCAGGCAGCTTGAAACTAACATGAGGCTTGCTTGCTTCAGTGACAGAGGACTCCAACGTTCCCCGCCTGCCGCTGCAGGCCTCTGAGCTGCAACTCTAAGCTAAACTATGTTACAAATATAGAAGCTAAACAAAACCCCAGAAACCTGCTTTAGTCGCCGGGCTTCAGCCAGCAGGATTGTAACATTGTAAGCAAAGGCCAGAAACCTACTATCAGCAGCAGAGGCCTAAGAGCTGGAGCCAAGCCTCAAAGCTAAAGCTGGCTCAGAATAAAAAAAAAATAAAAGAAAAAAGGAGCGGTTGGGAGCTTCAGTCACCCCCAGCCTGAAAACAGCCCTCAGCCCCTCACCCAGACTGGCCAGGCACCCCAGTAGGGACCCCCACCCTGAAGGGTGTGTGACCAGCTGCAAACAGCCCTCATCCCCTCACCCAGGCTGACCAGGCACCCGAGTGGGGACGCCCACCCTGAAGGATGTGTGACTAGCTGCAAACAGCCATCATCCCCTCACCCAAGCTGACCAGGCACCCCAGTGGGGACCCCCAACCTGATCCAGGACACCCTTCAGGGCAAACCAGCCGGCACCCACCCGTGCACCAGGCCTCTACCCTATATAGTAAAAGGGTAATATGCCTCCCAGCACCGGGATCAGCGTGACAGGGGGCAGCGCCCAAACCCCCTGATCGCTCTGCGGCTCTGTGTGTGACAGGGGGCGGGGCCACAACCTCCCTATCCACCCTGCTCTGTTCGTGACAGGGAAGGCGCCCCAACCCCCTGATCAGCCCTGCTCTGTGCCTGATAGGGGGGAGCTCCCCAACCCCCTGATCGCCCTGCGGCTCTGTGTGTGACAGGGTGCGGCACCCCAACACCGCCCCCACCCCACGGGCCCTGCTCTGTGTGTGATGGGGTAGAGCCATAACCTCCTCATGGGCCCTGCCCTGAGTGTGAGAGTGGCGAGGCCCCAACCCCCTGATCGGCCCTGCTCTGTGGGTGATAGAGGGCGGCACCCCAACCCCCTGATGGGTCCTGCTCTGTGCGTGACAGGGGGCAGTGCCCCAACCCCCCTGATGGGCCCTGCTCTGTGAGTGACAGGGGGCAGTGCCCGAACCCCCTGATTGGCCCTGCTCTGTGCGTGACAGGGGGTGGCGCCACAACCTCCCCATCAACCCTGCCTTGAGTGTGACAGGGGACGGTGCCCCAACCCCCCAATCGGCCCTACCCTGAGCGTGACTGAGGGTGGCATCGCAACCTCCTGATCCGCCCTGCTCTGTGCATGACAGGGGGCGGCGCCCCAACTCCCCAATCGGCCCTGCTCTGAGCCCAACCAGGGGCTGCACCTAGGGATTGGGCCTGCCCTCTGCCACCCGGGAGCAGGCCTAAGCCAGCAGGTCGTTATCTCCTGAGGGGTCCCAGACTGCGAGAGGGCATAGGCCGGGGTGAGGGACCCCTCTCCCCCCTGAGTGCACAAATTTTTGTCCACCGGGCCTCTAGTATTTATATAAAATCCCCTGATTTTTAAATGTGTGCAATAAATTCAGATTTTCAAAAAATCCTCTGAACAGACACATATCTGCCTGCCGGTTAGATCTAGTGCGCAGAGCACACATTTGCTACCTGAGTAATTGGAGAGCCGTGGGCCGTGGCTCCTGGTACAACCAGCAGGCGACCTGAGTCAGCTTGCATTCCCAGGGCGACGTCCCCCACTGGGATGTTCAGCCGGCTCTCAGGAGCAGAACCCTAGGACAGGCTCAGGAGTTCAGGCGGGTGTGATGCTGGCAGCAGCGGGCACCCCCGAGGGGTGAGTGCTCCACCCCAGAGGGGGTGTCCAGAAAGGTGTGGCAGTCCCATGTGGGGCAAAGCTGGGCACTTGCCAACATTACCCTAGTCCAGTGGTTGGCAAGCTCATTAGTCAGCCAAATATCAACAATACAACGACTGACATTTCTTTTGAGAGCCAAATTTTTTAAACTTAAACTATATGGGTAGGTACATTGTTATTAACTTAATTAGGGTACTCCTAAGGCTCAGGAAGAGCCACACTCAAGGGGCCAAAGAGCCGCATGTGGCTCACGAGCCACAGTTTGCCGGCCACGGACCTAGTCTGCTGTACTGCTCCCTCAGGATGATGCCTGGACCTCACCCATCTCGGTCCCAGCACGTTCGGGTTCCCTGAGAATCCTTGGGGCCTCCCAGCGTATGGATCACACCTAGGGCCCCTCTGCAGGTGCAGTGGGGGAGGAGGGCGGGACCTGAGGGGCCAGGCCCAGCAGGGCTGCTGAGGTATTTAGCCGTTTTCCTGGCTCGGACCAGGAGGAGGCCAGACCAGGAAAACTCAAGACTCTGCTCCCCCCACCAACCCCCCCACCCCCGCTTCCACCCCATCCCCACTCCAGCTCTGACCCAGGCTTTTCCATTCACAGATCCCAAACTTTCCAGGCCACTGAAGAGCCAGACCGGAGGGGCTGCCAAGGCCTGGGTGAGTGCCTTCGGCGGGGGCTAAGGGACACGCAGGCCTGTCGGGTGGACTAGAGGGGCCTGCGGGGAGTGCCCAGCCCAGCCCCTTGTAGGATTTCCGCATCAGAAGCAGGTGTGTGTCTGTGAGGAACGGAGCCCTCGATTCCCGTGCTCCCCGTGTGGGTGTGCACGTGAGAGAGAGTTGGACAGCGGGCCAGGGGAGTGGGTGCTCTTGCCAGCTAAGTTCCTGCAGCCACTTGCTTCTGCTCCCCAGGTCAATTAGAGATCATTAGCATCCCATTCAGGGAGGGGTTGGAGAGGCCTCTCCCCTGGACTGGGGGCGGGAGAGGGAGGGAGCAGCACAGGAGGGTTCAGAGCCCCTCCAACAGCACTCTCTGTGCACACCCAGCACCCAAAACAGGCCCCAGGGTCAGGGACCACGGTCCATGGCCAGGCCCCACCGGCCCGGCCATCCAGCCTCTACAAGGAGCAGGGGTTCAAAGAGATTAAACACCCATTCAAGTGCCTCTCTTCGGAGTCACTGTGGTGCACAGACTGCTCAATTCCTGGCCTTGTGTGTTTCGGTTTTTGGTTCCTCCTTGCACCGTGGGCTCCCCCTCCCCTTCGTGCCCCCATCAGCTAGTCTACGCTCGCTTCTCAGGGACAGCGGGCACTGGAAAAAGGAAGGCAAGATTGTCTTGCTGGCTTTTGAGTTTCCAAAGAAGCCCCTGGCCTGGACACCTGTGCCAGGTAAGAGCAATGCTTTCCAGTACGTCCCTCCCCAGCGAGGAAAGGGTTTCTGGAGGGAAAAGGAGAGGGGGCGGTTGGTGGAGGCCATGGGGACTGGAAGGAGCCAGCCTCCCGGGCATATCCTGTTCAACTCTAGCAGCCACTGTGCCCACGGGCCTGCCCTCCTCACATGGCTGTTGCACCTCTGCCAGCAGCAGCGCCCGGGTCCTGTGGTGAGTGGCTGCCACCTATGCCCTGAGCCTCACTCAGATCAGCTCTCACCCCATTGGACAGCCCTCCTTCCAACAGCCTGGGGCACCTGCAAGACCCCTGTGCCATTAGAGGTGGGGCCCCGGGTATCAGTGGGGAGAGCAGTGCGGGAAGCCCCCACCCCTGTGCTTCGGGCCAGGGGTGCGGAAGGGGCTGGGAGAAACAAGCCGGAGGGCCCCGTAGGCCCAGGTCAGGTGGGTGCTGGACAGAACCCGCCCTGTGACATCGGTGCTGCTCAGACACCGACTTCCTGATTTGGAGTCTGGAGGCTCGGGGCTCTGTGTAGGCGGAGTGCCTCCCGTGAGGCTGTGGCACTGGTGGCAGCACCCTGGCCTGGGCAGACCCAGGCTGTCCCCGGAAGGTCACCAGGGCCGGGCAGCAGGGTGCCAGGAAGGGGCTCGGCCCCCTGAAGGCCTGAAGCGCCTTTCTGGGCCTCACCATCTTTGTGCTCTGCCATCTGGGCATGAGGCCCCGAGATGCTGTGTCCTCAAATGGAGCTCAGCCTCAGGGCACAGAGCCCTTCGCTGGTGAGGCTCCATGGGCCGATGTTCCCATTTCATCTTGGGGCTTGGAACGGGGGTCCTGAGCCCCCTCGACAGGGTCCCCACCTTCCTGTTAGACTATTCCCCACAAGTCTTTTTTGTACAGAGTTCGGCAGGCAGCCAGGGAACTTTTGGAAAGTGTATGGGCCAGGCCAAGCTGTACAAACCTGTCTTCCTCCCAGAGCTGAACGGGGCCAGGTTGTTCCCAGACAAATGCAGAGGCGGGAGGTGGGGGGTGGGGTGGGGGGGGGGGTGGAGCTCAAGGAGGAAGGGACAACTACAGGAGGCCTCGCACTGCTGCAGGAGCAGCAGCCAGGGGCGGGGAAGGATGGGGAGGCGCGGCCAGAGGGCACAGGGACCTCATGTAGACACACACGTGAAACATACCCACACACCCAAGCACTTGGGTACAGAGATAGCTACACAGGTACCTAGGTGTGCAAACGCGTAGGTGTGTGCTGGTGTGCACTGGAACATACATACATCTAGGCAGTCACACATGCCGCTGCAGAGACATGCTCAAACATGCTCACACATACAGGCCCAGAGAGACACGTACGTACACGCACACACACCCACAGATGTATAAAAAGGATGCAGACAGAGAAATGCTGGGCCACACCCAGGCAGTGGGCAGGGCGAGGGCTTGACGGCCCCATGACCCAGCTCCCTGGGACCCAGTGCGCGCGCACACACACACACACACGCACACACATACACACACAGCCTGGGAGGGGACCACTTGCTTCATAGGAGCTTTCAGATTCAGGGCAACATGCAATCGAGACCTTGTGCTGGGAAAGAAAGCGCCTTTGTCTGCTGGGACCAGGGCTGTGGGAGCAGCTGCAGCCTCCTCCAGGATAAGGGCCAGGCCAGTTGCTCACCCAGGGGAGGCAGGTCAGGCGAGGCCGGGATAGAGGGAGAGGGAGCTGGGCTCTGGCAGACCCTGCTACCACCCTTGGGACACTGTTTCCTGACTGGCTACACAGGGCCCAGAAAGCCAGTCTGTCTCAGGCCTGGCCACTCTGCCCCTGGCCCTCGTCTGGCCCTGACCTCAGACTGACCCCCAGCCCTGGTGCCGCACTGACCCAGACTGAGGCCGGCTCTGGCCCCGCACCACGCCTGTCTGGTGCCAGTGGCCTCGCTGTTTTTAGCAGAGTGAAAAAAGGTCAGTCTCTGGAACTAGAAAGATGTGAAATTGAGTCTTGGCTCATCCTTCACTAGCAGGTGACCTTGAGAACAGACCTGGCCCTTTTGAGCCTCAAATTCGAGTCCTGGTTACACAGTTCTCACCACCCGGAGGCACATCCTCATCGTTGAGCCCACAGGGCACAGCAGCCTTCTCTCTCTGCAGGCCTCGCCTCTGGGCCTGGCTGCTAGCAACCTGCTGTCCCAGGGAGCGGGGTCCAGGCCCAGCCCCACGGCTTCCTGCTCTGAGCTCCCCTCCTCCCTTACCCCCACCTTGTGGTCCTTGCCTTGGCCCCACAGGTGCCCCGTGCCCTCTGAGCCTCCTCATCACGCTGGAGGCACCTGTCCCTCCTCCTCTGCTCCCTCAGAGCTGGGTCCTCTAGAGGCCGAACCTCCAGTGAGAACAGCCCCACTTTCTAACTCAGGAGTGTTCAGCCTGGGGAGACCCCCCAGAGGTGACTTCAGCCCCTTCTGCAGGCCCTGTGCCCGACTCATTCCAGTCACTCGGTGCACAAACGTTCACTGAAGGCCTCCTGTGCACCAGGTGCTTTTCCAGATGCTGGGCATTCAGGGACGGACGAAGAGACAAAACCCCTGCCTGGGAGGGATCCACTGGGCTCACCTCCTGGTTGTGCAGCACACGTTCCCCCACGTCTGCCCCCAGAGCTCCAATCCTACTGCAGGCGCTTCCCTTCCTTCTGTGTGTCAGCACCAACCCTGGGAATGCCGCTGTCGTAGCTCTTTCTCCCCGGAGAGGCTGGGCATCTCAAGGGCAGGGTGTGCTGGCACAAAGCCAGGTATGAAGCTATGCTTGTCCGTCTCAGCCATGGCCATCCGTAGTTCAAGTGTGTTCACATACCATTGCCCCTCGGTGCGTTTCTTTCTTTTACTTTATTCGTACTGTATTTCTCATTACATAATAGTCACATAACCTATGTCCAATAGTGAATGAAATTATATGGTTTTAGGAAATAACTTGATTGACCCTAAAGCTCAACCAGCCAACATAGGGAGTGTCATATCAAGTGCCCTGCTCTGTCAATCACAAGGCAATTCATTTGTTCATGCAGAACTGGTTAACCCCTGCTCCGAGCCAGACCTGGAGTGGGGAAGGGGAGCCCATGGAGGCCCTGTCCATCTGGGGGACCAGATAAGCAGAAAAGTGCAGCTGGGTGGGAGAACGATGGGCAGGCGCTGCGGGAGCCTGAGGGGACTTCCGTTGGGCGGTTGGGGGCGGGCTGGGTGAGTAAAGATGGTTTCTCAGAACAGGGGACATTTGAGCTGAGCCTTCAAGGAGCAGTTGGATCTTTTTCTGGTAAAGAGAGTGAGCCAAGCAGAGAGACCAGCGTTTGCAAAAGTCATGGAAACGGGAAGTGCCTGGTGTGTGTGAAGGAATGGGAACATGTTAGATGTGCCCGGAGGGGTGTGTGTCAGGTTGGACTGGAGAAGCTGGCACCAGATAGGATTGTGGATGCCAGGAGACTGGGGAACCCCTGCCACATGGAGGGCACCCAGCCCGGCCCTGTAGTGCCCCCATGAGCTCTCCACTCCGTTCTGAACCCTCTGGACAGCCCCACCCCCCAGCCTCAGCTGCGCTAGGAAACTCAGGGCTCACTGTGGCCAAATTCCCTCTATTCTTGTCTTGGAAAAGAAATGAGGGGCAGGAATTTTTGTAAAAGCTCTTTATATACTGACATTCTTCACTCTTTGTTACGTAGGACTCTTACCTGTCTTTTTTTCTCAGTTTGACCTTTATTATATTTTGTCTTGATGGAAAGGGGGATACTACGTATTTTGTTATCAAATCTATCAATCTGTGCATTTGAGGTCTTCTTAGAAAAATCATTGCCTATCTAAAATCATATATGTTTCAGGATTCTTTTTTAAATCATCATTCAAGGGTACATTTATTGATTTTAGAGAGAGAGAAACATGGATGTGAGAGAGAAACATCAATTGGCCGCCACCCATATGTGCCGAACCGGGAATCGAACATGCAAATTAGGTATGTATGTGTCCTGAGACTTGAACCCGAAACATTTTTGGTGTACCAGACAACGCTCCAACCAACTGAGCCACCAGCCAGGGCACGTTTCGGGATTCTTTCATGGTTTTACTTCTAACATTGAAATCTTAAAGCCATATGAGGTTATTATGGTATAAGGTAGGAATCTAACTTTATTTTTTCCAAATTGTTAGCCAGTTGTCCAGAACCATTTGTTGAGTAATCCATCATTTCTGCACTCGTTTGTTTATTTTGTTCAAAATTCATTCCTCCTCTTTTGATTTTTAAAGTCATACTTGGAATCAAAGAGAGAAGGGGAGGATGAGAAGCGGTCCAAACATCATGGAAATACATGGCATAGAAGGTGAAAAGCCTGGCTGGGGCCCACCTCCCAGAGATAACCAGCGACAGGGTGTCACATGTCCTTTTATTATTAGTGTTACAATACCTCTTAGGTTTCTCTTAAATACAAAGATGTACAAAGGAGAAAACCCAAAGGAACTAAAATCTCTAGTTAACATATTGACATAAAAATATGTTGACATTTAAAAAAAGAGTACTACATGTATGAAGTTAGAAAAGTCAGACATTCTGAAAGATACAAAATGAAAAATAAACCATCTCTCACACCAGCTAGCATTGCTATTTGCTTTAGTTTGAAATGAATTTCTTTACCACATTCCACATTCTCACCTGTAGATGGCTCTACTTCTGGACCTTTAGTTCTATGTGCCATTTATTTCTCTGCTATTCTGGTGTTAGAGCCATACTCTTTAAACCATTAGAGTTTCACCATATGTTTGGGGTATTTGGTTACTCCTCACCCAAGGATATTTTTCCCATTGATTTTTAGAGAGAGTGGAAGTGAGGGAGGGAAGGAAAGAGAGAGAGAAATACATCGATTGGTTGCCTCCTGCACACTCCCTGACCAGAGCCTTTGACTGGGAATCGAACCCATGACTCTTTGGTGCACAGGCCGATGCTTTAACCACTGAGTTCACCTGCCAGGTGTTACCATATGTTTTAACAGCTGGGAGGGTAGGTCCTCCCTTATTGTTCTTCCTTCACAGAGACATCATGACTCTCTTAGTCCCTTTGAGTTGCCATCACGAAATACCATGGACTGGGTGGCTCAAACGACAGAAATGTATTTCTCACAGCTCCAGGCTGGAAGTCTGAGCTCAGGTGGTAGCATCGTCGGGCTCTGGTGAGGGCTCTCTTCCTGGTGGCAGAGTGCCCACCGCTCACTGTGTCCTCATGAGGCAGAAGAAGGGTGAGAGGGCTCTGGGGGTCTCTGCCATGAGGGCACTAACCCCATTTATGACGGCTCTGCCCTCTAATCACCTCCCATAGTCTCCACTTCCTGATACCATCACCTTGGGGATTAGAACTTCAATATAGGAACTGGGGGGTGGGGGACAACCATTCAGTCCCTTACAATGACTACTCAACACTTATTTTTCATGTCACCTTTATATTGTCCCATCGTCCACCCCCACCCTCCAGTTTGGTTGGGAGTTTGCTGGAATTTCATTGTTTCCACACATTAACTTGGGATGGTCATCATCCTTACCATAGCAGTGTTCCTGGCGTGGAAGTGTGTGTCTGTCTCCTGTGGCTACACTTAGGTTCTGGGCTCTTTCTCATCCGGACCTGCACATCCCCCCTAGGGCACCACCACCTGAGTCCACCGGATGTTGTAGCTGCAGCCAGCTGAGGGGAAGAGGATCGGGAGACTGGTCACTGCCTCCCGCACCTGAGGGCCCACAGGTAGGCGAGGGAGTGGACGCAGTCAGCAAGGCTGCAGAGAACGGAGCTCCGACCAGCTGGGGGTCCCCCAGAGGCTGCCTTTGGCTCGGCCAGGAAGAAGGTTCTGTCTGTGGGAGCTGCAGGGCAGTGGGGCAGGTGCTGGGGGAGTGGGTGCGGTTCTGAGCGCTGCATCACTGGCTCCCTTCCAGCGTCCAGGGAAAAGGCCACCTGTGCCGCCCAGGGGCTTCCGGCCTGGGGAGGGGCATTGGGGGTGTGCTGGGTTACAAGGGATTGTTCTTCCACGGACCAAGGGGAAAGGCCCAAGGCTTCCCAATCCTCCTCTGTGCCCCTCACCTTGCTTCACACTTCACAGGGATCCGTAGGGTAGCGTGGAGCTAATCCACTGTACCTGCAAAGACAGTGAGGATCGGCAAGGCCGAGAGACCTACCCAAGGTCACCAGGCCGCACTGGTGCAGCCTGATTCCCAAGCACACACCCCTCAGGTGGTCTTGCTGTGATTGTCTACTGGGAGCCCTGCTCAGAGTCAGGACTGAGCGGCAGGAGGCGGACCCCCCCCCCCACCCCCCAGTCAGGGGATAGCTGCTGGGCAGGTGAGTGGCTCAGTGGGCAGCAGGAGGGCACCACCAGCTCCTCTCCCATGCATGGTTCTGCATGTCCGTCTACTCTCTCCCCGGGCAGCTCTGGGCTTGGCTCACCAGGTCCCCAGGGGGCCAATGGGCTTCTTGATTCCAGGCTGCACATCTGGAAGTTGACGCTATTAAAACAAACCCCATTATATAACAAACGGACATCTGGAACCCGTTAGCGCCGAGTTTTTAGAAAAAGAAATTGTTTTGGATGTGCTCTCTCCTAAAAATGTGGCAAGGCGCCCTCGCCCTGGCTGTCCAGGAACCCAGAGACCCAGCAGCCTCCGGGGCCCATTCCTCAAGGCATCGCAGGCCAGGCCAGAGGTGGGCCTGGCAGAGGCAGAGACTGACTCCCCCGCCGGACAAGCAACTTCACTGTCTCCCGAGGATTACGTCCTGGGAAGGCCCCTTTCCAATCTCTTTAAATTCAGTACTTGTGTGCCTACTATGCGCTGCCAACTCCATATCGTTCACATGTCCACCCCAGCACTCTCACTGAGCCTAAATGGAGTCATCATGGCTTAAGGAAACAGATCATAGACTGCCCTGGATTCCAAACCACAGTGCACCTCAGCTTCCTCTGACCCTGAGCCTGCACACCTTAGCTGGTCCCAGGAACTCCCTCCCACCCTCAGGCCTCTCCCTGAATCGCCTTCCTACCCTTCCTCCTTGGACATAGGCGCCCTGGGGCTACTAAACACTGTGGGCGCTGACCCACCAGTGACTCGGCAGGAGTCCTGGTCATTCCCTCTATGACTGGGCCTTGACCTCGTAATCAAGGAGACTTTATGAGAAATGTCTGGCTAATATTTTTTAAGTGGAAATTTTATTTTTAAAAATATTTTCCCCCAGCATTTTGTGATGAAAATTTTTAAACATACAACAAAATTGAAAGAATTATACAATGAATACCCACCCACATAAACCCACCTCCTGGACTCTGCAATTGTGAACATGCTGCTGTATCTATCCATCTAATTACACATCAATCAATTCAAAAGCAATTTCAGCCGAAACCGGTTTGGCTCAGTGGATAGAGCGTCGGCCTGCGGACTGAAGGGTCCCAGGTTCGATTCCGGTCAAGGGCATGTACCTTGGTTGCGGGCATATCCCCAGTGGGAGATGTGCGGGAGGCAGCTGATCGATGTTTCTCTCCCATCAATGTTTCTAACTCTCTATCTCTCTCCCTTCCTCTCTGTAAAAAATCAATAAAATATATTTAAAAAAAAAAAACAAAACAAACAAAAGCAATTTCAGACATCACTACACTTTGCCTCTAGACACTATGCAAGCATATCATTAACTAGAGTTCAATATTTGTTTATGGTTTGCTTGGAGGTGAGATTGACATCCAGTGAAATGCATATGTCTTAGGTGTATTATTCCAGTAAGTTTGACAAACACAGATACTTGTGTAACCCAAACGCCTGTCACTGTATACTGTTTACCGTCAACCCCAGAAAGTTCACTGTGGCCCAGTCAACCTCTATCCCACGCTGCTCCCAGAGGCAACTACTGTTCTGGTGTGTCCCCGTAGAGTAGGTGTTGTGGGCTGAATCATGTTTTCCCAAAATTCCCACATTGAAGCCCTAACCCCAGAACCTCAGAATGTGAGTGTATTTGGAAATGGGACCTTTAACGAGGTAACTAAGATAAAATGAGGTCACATGGGTGGGCCCTAATCGAGTTTAACCAGTGCCCTTACAAGAAGAGGTTGGGACACAGACATGTGGGCACACAGAGGGAAGACCCTGTGAAGACACAGGAGAAGACAGCCATCTACAGCCAAGGAGAGAGGCCTCAGGAGGAACCAACCCTGGCCACACCTTAATCTTTTTTTTAAAATATATTTTTATTGATTTCAGAGAGGAAGGGAGGGAGAGAGAGAGAGAGAGAGAGAGAGAGAGAGAGAGAGAGAGAGAAACATCAATGATGAGAGAGAATCATTAATCAGCTGCCTCCTGCACACTGGGGACCAAGCTGCAACCCGGGCATGTGCCCTTGACCGGAACAGAACCCAGGACCCTTCAGTCTGCAGGCCAGTGCTCTATCCACTGAGCCAAACTGGCTAGGACCACACCTTGACCTTGAGCTTTTAGTCTCCAGAACTGTGAGAAAGATTAATTTCTGTTGTTTAGCGTCCCCATCGATGGCAGTCGATGCTAGCAAACTGATACACTAGGTTTTCCTTTTCTAAAACTCTATATAGAGAAAACCATACACTATCTATTCTTTTGTGTCTGGTTTGCTCTACCCAGTACAAGACTTTTGGGATTCATCTATGTGGCTGCATGAATCAGTACTGTGCCCCTTTTCATCGTTGAGTACTCTTCCATTATGTAAATATTGCACCGTTTGTTTAGCCAGGGAAGTTTATTTTTTAATGGCAGAGGAAGTTTTCATCGTATCTCACTGTAACGTATGTCCTTTATGTCATCCCAGCATCAGAGAAGGCGTGCCAGAGCCAGCGCTGCTCAGCAGAGCTTCAGAATGCTATGGGACTGTCTGGTCACCCAGAAATGTACATGAAACACATGGTGCCTCCTGAAATGAAAAGTTCTTTGAGATGAGATTAAAGGGGTAGCACGTTTTTATCTCAGCTAATGCAGAAGACTCATGCCCCGGCTCCGCCTCTGTTTGCTCACAGATAACATAGTGATTATACTGGCTCTGGTGTCTGGGGCTCTGGGCTTGAGGCTCCCTTGCTGTGTGACCTTGGGCAAGTCACTTACCCTTTCTGAGCCTCATTTTCCTTACCTGAGAAATGAAGCGTTAATCCCTTCCCGAGGGGTTACTTGAAGACTGAATGAACTCATGAGTTCAGGGTGTTCTCCGTGGCTGGAGAAAGTAAGGACTCAGGAAGTGTTCACTGTTGTGGATTCATCCTACTTGGCAGCCATCAGAGTCAGTACCTCCCTCGTGGTTGGGCAGCAAAAGTGGACATCCAGGCCACAAAGAGTGGAAAAATAGCTTTCTGCACAGCCATCTTCAATAGCTGAGTTGAAGGAACAGGGTGGTGAAGACCTTGTCAATCAGCAAGCTGCGAAGATCCATGAGGCTGAGGCAATCACAGCAGAAGTGGTACTTTCAGAGTTTCATAAAACATGCTCTGAATTGTGGGATCAAAAGTTGCACGTGGTTGCCCTGGCCAGGCGCTCAGTGGTTAGAGCATTGACCCACACACCAGAGTCATGGGTTTGATTCCAGGTCAAGGACAGATTCTGAAGCTCTCTGCAGGTCCTATCCCTGGCCCCGGTCAGGGTGCATGCGGGAGGCAACCAATCAATGTGTCTCTCTCACATCGATGTTTCTCTCTCTCTCTCTCTCTCTCTCTCTCTCTCTCTCTCTCTCTCTCTCTCTCTCTCTCTTCCTCTCTTAGATTAATGAAAACATACCCTCATGTGAGAATTGAAAAAAAAAAGTTGCCAAACAAAAGTTGCTCATGTTTAACCATTCCTATTTATTATTTCATTCCATCTGAATGGGGCGGTTCAAAAATTTGTTTCACTTTGTCACGATTGTTTCTAGGAAAGTGTAAATTTAAATCAATAACCTAGGGACCCCTCCTGCAGAACAGTTATTCATATCGCACTTTTCTTCCGACAAAGCAGAAGAAATGCCTACTCTGAATTGCCACCATTTATTTTATTTCAGAAGTTTTTTTCTTTGGAAAGAAATATTTTTCAACTTTGAAGTCCTTAGGAATTGTTTTTTGGCATAATTTATCCACTCTGTCCCAAGCGGCTTTGCAATGTTCATAATTTCTCTCAGATGACGATCCTTGCTAGCTTTTAAAGACAAAGAAAATGTCTATAGTTTCCCTTTGAAGCTCTTTAGGAAAAAAATTCCCATGACACTTACCATGTGGTAAAGAAATTTAAAACAAACGATAAATTCAAATTTGGAAGCAGGGCTATCAAGTGGACCACCGGTCTCTTGCAGGATGAGAAGAATCCTTTGCTGCCACGTCCTGTAGTCTGACGGCACCTGGACCCCTCCCCACCGCTGCAGGTGTAGGCAGGAGGTCACCGTGCCTCCTGCACCTCCGTCTGCACCGCTGCCAGAGGTCTGGAGAGCTCCCTGGTAGGTGCATCGTGTTGTGCCAAGAACAGCACTGAGATCCTCGAGGTCCTTTCCTCCCCTCATAAAACTTCGTTATTCTCAGAATCAACAGATATGCAGAACTCCTCAACGTTTCTT
The DNA here is from genome assembly GCF_014108235.1 of Myotis myotis. Classification (NCBI taxonomy): domain Eukaryota; kingdom Metazoa; phylum Chordata; class Mammalia; order Chiroptera; family Vespertilionidae; genus Myotis; species Myotis myotis. The sequence continues at coordinate 22,359,876 of NW_023416401.1, read as the reverse complement.
CAATTTGATTTGCCAATTCCACTTTGCTGCTTTTCCGACCACAACAAAATGACACTGGAAATCAGTAACAGCAAGGAAAACAGGATTTATTTATTTTGCTGATATGTTTGTTTGTTTTTTAAATCCTCACCTGTGGATATCTTTCCCATTGAGTTTTTAGAGAGTGGAAGGGAGGGTAAGAGGAAGGGAGGGAGATAAAGAAAAAAAAACATCCACGTGAAGAAGACACATCACATGGGCTGGTTGCCTTCCACACGAGCCCCGACCGGAGCCGGAGATCCAACCTGCAACCAAGGTAAGTGCCCTTGACCGGGAATCAAACCCGAGACCCTTCAGTCCAAGGGCCTATGCTGTAACCACTGAGCAACTGGCCAGGGCACGGATATGTTTTTATAACCCTGCATGAGGGGGTTGATCCCAGTCATCTCTTCAACATCCATGAACCCCGAGAATCTCTCTCTCATGCAGCCTCCTGGACGAGGGCTGCCTGCTTCCCAGCTCTCAGGCTGCTGCTCAGCACAGCTCCAGGGCCAGCAGCAGCAGGCCTGGCCGTTGGGCGGGGCCCTGCACTCAGAGGGCTGGCTCCGCTGGGCAGACAGTAGAGACCCGCGCAGAGAGAGCTCAGCGCAGGGATCCATCCGAGAGCTGGTCCAGCCGCCTTGGGTGCTGCTGGGAGGAACCTCAGAACCCATTCCTGTCCCTGGGAGATGGGGAGCCAGAGTGCTCCCTCCTGGGGCACCCCAGGCACAAGCCAGTCTGTCAGCTGGACCGAGCCTCGGGGGTGATGAGAGCTGCAAGAAGGCAAAGGATAGACTTCTGTTAGCAGCTGCGTTTGCCGCATCCCAGAAGTCTTGCTGTGTTGTGTTTGCATTTCCATCTGTCTCAGGATATTTTTTTCCATTTCCTTTTGATTTCCTATTTGACCCAATAGTTGTTCAAGAGTGCGCTGTTTACGTTCCAAATGTTTGTGAGTGTTCCTGTTTCCTTGCTGTTACTGATTCCCAGTGTTGTGGTCGGAAAAGATGCCTGGAGTGAGGTCAGATGAATGATGGAAGCAAATGTGGTGCATGCAGGCGTGGGCAGAGGTAGGTTTACAGTTGTGAGTACACAAAACACAGTTCTTGTATTATTATTTATTGTATTATTTTCCATATGAAAAACTGTAAACCTACCTTTGCCCACCTGTACATATGATGGGATATTACTCAGCCTTTCAGAAGAAGGAAATTCTGCCATTTGCAACAACGTGGATGGACCCAGAGGACATTACGATAAGTGAAATAAGCCAGACTCAGAAAGACAGGCACTGTGTGATCTCACTTGTATGTGGAATCTAAAAGAGTCAATTCCTAGAAGCAGAGAGTAGAGTGGTGGTGGCCAAGGCTGGGGATGTGGGGGGGTGGGAGGGTAGGGGGGGGTGGGCAGCGGCAATGTTGGTCAAAGGCTACAAAGTTTCAGTTATGCAGGATGAACCGGCCTGGAGGTCTGATGTGCAACAATATGGCTACAGTTAATGGACTGTATTATATTAAGAGAGTTTTTCTTATTGTCAAAAAAAAAAAAAGGTGACTGGGGTGATGGATGTGTTAATTAGCTTGGTTTTGGCAAGCATTTCACAGTGTGTCAGTGTTTACTTATCTCAAGACATCATGGCGTACATCTTAATATCTTTTTACCTGTCAATTATACCTCAATAAAGCTGGAGGAAAATTGGAACTTAATAACATTTATATCGATATTCTGGGGGAGAAAAAGACAAAGTGAAAATAATAGGCAACTGAGGGAACCCAACCGCCAGGAGAAAGAGCCCGACATTCACTCCGAACCGCGGGAGGAGACACACCGCGACCTTCACAGCCACAGGAAAAAGCAAACTAAACAGTACGAGAGCACTTTTAAAAAGTCAGATGCAAGAGAAAACACTCTCTTCAACTAGGGAAAGGGGTTTTAAAGGAGAGGATGGAGAACTGGAAAACCAAGGGGAAGAGATGATGCAAAACCCAAAGCAAAAAGCAGAAGGCAGAACCCGTGCGGGGATAAGGGGCCTGAGAGGAGAGAGACCCAGGAGGCATCCTGTGTGAACAATAAACCCAGAAGGAAAAAGCAACAACGGAGGGACGGCAATAACTTGAAGACGAGAAAGAAAAGTTTCCGTGGTTTGAAGAAAGATGGGGTTTGAAAGGGTTCGCTGAATTCCAGGCAGGAATGATGGAAAAAAGCAGACATGCAGGCACAGCCTGCGGAGATTCCTGAATTCCACAATTAAAGGGAAAAGTCTTACAAGCTTCCCAAATGAACGAGCTACACGGAAAGAAAAGAGAAAAGGACTAGAACCGCACATCTCATTTGCTAGAAAAGAGCAAAGCATCCCATGCGGGCTGAGGAGCTAGCCACCTGCCCAGGAGAGAAAAAAATACCAGGGTCCGTTGAACCTCCCCGTACAGGGAAGTGCCCGAGAAGGAACGGACTCAGGCAATAAATGGATCAGCTTGGCGACAGGAAGATGAAGGAAAGAGGACGCCATCGCTGGTGAGCCAAGGACCTATTGCCAGCCTGCAGCTGAAAGTGCTAATCGGGCTTGGCAAAAGGTAGGCACTGAGGGAAAGGGAGCCAGCAGAAGCATTTTAAATATCTCCGTTGGGTGGGGAGAAGGGAGAAGGGGAGGGAGCCCCTCGGCCGGAGGAATTGATGGACACCTTGTTGACAAGTCACAGAATTTTTTTTCACTATGAAAACCAGGAAGGGGCAGGGCAACGTTAGTGGAAGACAACATATAGTAGAGCTTCCAGAATGAGAAGGGGAAAAGTGGAATGACCAGCATCCATTGTCAATTGTTCCATCCTTTCCCCTCTCTTTTTTTAACTCGAAAAATCTTTTCTTATGGAAACTTCTAAATACACCCGACAAGAGAGGGAATAGCTCAAGGAGTCTCTGTGGAACCAAGGCCAGGGTTCATTACTCTTTTTTTTTTTAAGCTGAGGGAAACATTTATTGTCGCAAAATGCAACATTTCACTTTTTTGGTTTTTAGTGTGTTCCCCCCCCCCAACAATTTATTTAGAATTTGTACACTTTTGTAGAAATCAATCAGCCCTCCTCTTCACTGATCAAAAGAGCTCTTTGCCTAGCCGGTGTGGCTCAGTGGTTGAGCGTCGTCCCCATGCACCAAGAAGTCACCGGTTCAATTCCCAGTCGGTACATACCCAGGTTATGGGCTCAATCCACAATTGGGAGCATGCAGGGGCAGCTGATCTATGCTTCTCTTTCATCAATGTTTCTATCTCTCTCTCCCTCTCCCTTCCTCTCTCTATAAAATCAATAAAAACATTTTTTTTAAAGCTCTTCTCCTTTGGTCCCTATTCCGACCCCCAACAATTCCAAAACTATGCCTTCCTAAAATGACTTCCACGGATGCGCTTTTCCTGGTGAATGGTTTAGCTTCTCCGCTTTAGGGCAGACAATGGGAAAAGCCACACAATGCTAACTCTTTCTGGTCACCAAGGCTCTTTAAAATCCCACAGCTCGCACAGAACTCCGTGCTTCTTGATGGGCTGTGTCGACCCGCCCACCTTCACTCAGTGACACCTGGCTCCAAATGGTACCCGTTGCTCTGTTTTGGTGCCAGATGTTAATGATTCTGGAAAACTCTGTACTGTCACTTAATCCCCTGGGAAGATTCTTGTTTTTGTTTTTGTTTTTAAAAAAAAATGGCAATAGAGCATGCTTAAATAATCACAATTACTAAGCAACCACAGCCAACTTTGGTCAAGACAGAGAAAACTCTCACAGGACACGTTTGCAAGCAGAGTGAGGAATGAGCCAGGCAGGTGGGCAGGCTGGTGACACCAGGCAGCTTGAAGGGCACACGGAAACGCCAGCATTAGCCGAATTGTTCCCAAACATTCATTATTTTCCGTTTCTTTCTCATTGGGAAGGTGTGATTTATTTTATTGCCACAAAACAAACAGTGGAGCTACGTTTAATCACTTTGATACCTGGTTTCAGGTATCTGCCAATCCTGAATGTATTTCTCTGGGAACCTGGGTGGGGGAACACGTACTTCTGACTCCACCAGGTCCTCCCTGCCCTCCCCAGTCTGCACTCACAGCCTTTGGTAAGCCCATAAGCCATGGTTTGGCCCCACCTCAAGCTGCTAAGTCCTGTGGTCAGTGGAAAGACACTGGGGCCTACAGCCACCATCCACCCAGCTACCACACACCCCAGTCTGACTCCACTCCTCACCCCTTCACCATCCCTCACCCTGTTGGAGCCCAGCTTGGCCCAGGCACAGGGCTGCACTGCCTTCTCGCGGCGTTGTCACCTTGAACGCCCCCAGCTTTCCTTTCCCACCACCCAGGGGCCCCTTTGAAGATCGCTTCGTTCCCATGGCCTTAACTTTAGCCCGTGAGTTAACTTCTCTCCAATTTCAGATCAACCAGATGGGGCAGGATTTAAACCTTCAACTTACTGTGGTTACACCAACTTCTTCTTTGGCCTTTATTTCCCCTGTATTAGGAGCCAACAGCCCATCCTGCGGAGGCGGCCCTCTCGGGAGTGGGATGGAGACACCTCTCTCCTCCTGGGAGCGCCACCTGGCCGCCCTGGATGTCTGACCTCTGAGCCCTCAAGGTGGGGAAACCTTCTTCTGTCGCTGGCCATTTGGGCTCCAGAGATAATGGCAATTGAGGTTCTCCTGATTATGGGACAAGGAAGAGAATGAGGTTTGGGGTGAGAGGTAGGAGGGTTCCTGGGCAGGAAGGCTGAGAGGTTGGGGAGGCAGGGGAAAGGATGGGGACACACCAGGGTCCCAAAGCTGGAAGGTGGAGCCATAGCCTGGGAGGGGCCCAGCCAATAGAACAAGGGCAGCACCACCTCAGGGGCAGCAAGGGCCCAGCACCTCCCACAGCTGCCCAGGCCCTCATGCCCTCTGCACAGGCGCCTCTGCCAGCCGTCTCAGGAGTGGGGTCTCCAGGCCCACAACTTGGCCCCTTTCCCTGCAGCTTCGATAGGAACCCTGGACACCAGTGGGACAGTGAGTGTGAGCACACGCCAGGGGGCCAGGCTGGGCACACGCCAGCCGCCCAAACTGGAAAGGGGCAGTGGGCAAATGGGACACCTAAGCTGCCTTCATATCCTGGCCACCCATCTCCAGGGCATCTGCGGGCACCTCCATGGCTTCCCTCCAGCGTGTGTCCCCCTCTTTCCTTGTCCCAGCAAAAAGGGACCCCACAGCTGGACACCCAGAGGCACCTGGGAGCCCCTCAAAGATCACCAAGGCTTTCCTGTTCTCCTAATCTTCCTGGGTGCTTCCCACACCTTCCATCCGCACCTACGTGGCAGCAGCCTGGCCTGCACCCTGGGCACTGGCACAGCCTCCTAACCAGCGTGGAGGCCCTTTCCTTGTCCCTCCCCCCTCTTGCACCCAGGCACTCCACAGAGGGTGGCCGAGGGACAGTGAGCCCTTCCCCCGCTGGGAGGAGGGGTGTGAGGGCAGGAGGAGCTGAGGTTGCAGAGGCAGTCCCTCAGTGGAGGGCAGGGATGGGACACACTTCGGGTGAGGAAGGATGCCCTAATCCCCATGCAGCCCCGGGCAGGGGGGAGGGATAAAGTCCCACCGTGGGAGCCTCCTGCCTGCCCTTTCCCAAAGGAGCTGGGGCTGCCGGCCAACGCCAGGATAGCCAGGAATGTGGGAGTCACTGGCTGCAGAGACTCAACCTGGGGAAGGCCCCCTTGGTCACTTGGTGGGTGGGCTGCTCCGGGGGCTCAGAGTGGTTTGGCCCTGGCAGGGAGCTCTTTAAATAGATGCTAAATATACCATCTAGCCCTAAGCATGAGATGGGGGGAGACAGGCCTGTGACCCTGCAGGTTGTGGGCCCCATGACTCTGACCTTGGCCCGGACCCATCTCTCCAGCCAGCTCCGGGAGGCCCAACAGCCCTCCCTCCAAATGCCTGCCCTGTCTCATTCCCACCATCTCTTGCCTAGGTCCCGGTACCAGCCTCCCCGTGACCATGGAGTGACCCGTCTAAAGCCCACAGTTCATCCGCAGAGCAAGCACAGGCAGCAAGTGGCCCCTGCATCAAGCAAGGACTGTCAGTCAGGAGGGAGCTCCATGCAGAAAGACATCAGCATTGGCAGGGAGGAAGTGGCAAGTGAGGGGTTCACAGCGCAGAAGACCAAGTGTGTCTGTGCACCACCTCCGGAGTCCGAGGCCTGCACAGGCCCCTCCCCGATCCAGCCACACCCTCTCCTAAGCCACTTCACTCTCATTGGAGCGTGCCCCCCACCACCAGTTCAGGGAGTCTCCTGCCCCTGTCCCCTCCCCAGGCTCCTTTCCTGACCCCTCCTGGGATGTCTCCCAACTACCAGCCACCTCTGCCTGCCCCTAGTCTGTGCTTCTAGCACCGAGCGGGGCACCCAGCAAATGTCCTGAGAATTAAGGAATTAAGGCAGAGCAGGTCTGAGGTAAGGGCAGTGTCTGGGTGGAGGTCAGGTCCTGCCTATCCAAGCATGAGTTTCCATAGCAACGACTCCCCCCCCACCCCCACCCCTATCCCAGTGGAGGGCAGCCCCCTGCCCGGCCTGGCTTGGCCTCGCTGCCCCCACCCATCGCATGCCTGGCTCCTCTGTCACCGGCGGTAATCCTGTGTGGTTTTTACTCCGCTGCCCATGAATAGAAGAGTTAGAGGAGGGCGGGCAGGAGCCCTTCCCAGGGCCTTACACCCGCCCCTGCAGCGGGGAGCAGCTCCCGGTCCCCTGGAATCCGGCCAGCTATGCCACCCACTCTTGTCAGCACCCGCCTTCACGGAGGCCTCCCACTCAAGGCTCAGCCTCCTCAGCCTGGTTGTGGCTGCCCACGGCCAGCACTGGGAATGTAGGCCTGCCCCGCTCAGCTCATTAGACCCTCCTCTCTCCCACACTTGCCCACACATGGGCGCCCCTATTCTGATGTTTTGTCTCCCCTCTGCGTGGCACCTTCCAGAATCCTTCCCACATTCATAGTCCCCAAATCAGCCACCAGGGAGGGCCTGTCAGCTCTCTGCCCTACAAACCTCTGGGATCAACCCCTGAGCCACGCCCCTGCCCCGTCAGCAGCCGCTGCCTCCTGGCAGCCTCCCCCTGGGCCTGCTCTGTGCAGTGACAGCTTGGGGATGTTTTTCAGGACAGCTGTTCCCTTGCTGTACAGTCAGGCTCTTCACTGGGGTACCCAAGGTCCCTCTTGTCTGGTCCCTGCCAGCCTCTCTTAGGGCCCACCTTCCCCCTCCAGCTCTGCGGGTTCCACACGCACACCGAGCAGTGTCCTGCCTCCTGGCCTTGCACACACTGTACCTGCCACCTGGAATGTTTTCTCCTCACAGGTGAGCTCCAGGAGACATCTCTGACCCAACCCCAGGTACTTCCTCTGGGACCCCTCACTCCCCTACGGTCCTCGGCCATAGTGAGTGTCACATGCAGGTCAAGAATGCGGTTTCAGGGGAAGCCTAGATGTGGCCTGATCTGAGGTGCCTGGAACATAAACCCTTGCAGCGAAGAGGCCAGTCTTTTGTATCGTGTCTCGGCCAGTCGTTGGCTGTGGGTGGGAGGGTGTGTAACTTCCCAGGGGAGGGGGCTCTCATATCTGAGGGCAGTCACAGGAAGGGTAGCTGTGAGCATCAGCAGTCACTACTCCTGCAGAGGGGGTGGCGGGTGCACTGTCGGGTACAATGGGGTCTGTCGGGGCACCAACGGGCACCCACCCCACCTCTGGCGAGTAGGACTCTGGCAGATTTCTGAATAAACGAGGAGCAGATGAATACTTGGTCCATCAGCACTGAACTTCCCGAGCCCACAGCCACACGGCTGCCCCGGGAGAGGGTCCTGCCCGCGGCAGCCACCACTTCAGCGAGTAGAAAGAAGGCCAGATGTCCACCTCTCAGAGAAGCACTCTGAGCCCTGCCTCCTCTTCAGTGTCTCTTAGTGCCCGACCCTGCAGATGGCAGCTTTAGTCAATGTTCTCATTTAGTCCTCATAGTAACCATTTTAAAGATGGGAGGACAGAGGCTCAGAGCAGTGACGTGACTTCGTAAAGCTCATGCAAGCTGCAAGTGGAGGAGCTGGGATTCAAACCCAGGTCCAATTGGGTCCTTGTCCTTCCCCCAGTGCATGAACAGCCTCAGAGCTAAGCCCCTTCTGCCCACCATAAGAGACTGACGAGTCCAAGGTCATCTCTGTTCCCCACAATAGGGCTCAGCTAAACTCAGGGTCCCCAAGGGCCACATCTGGCATTTGGGAAAGTTGGGAGGCCCATACATATATTTTGCATATCGTTTGCATAATGATGGCATCTGGTTTGCATGTGTCCACATTGAGGGTCCACCAGCACTGCACAATTTTTAAGTTCCTTCTAAGCAGCTCTAACTCAGTGGCAGTCCACCCTGGCTTTACAGAGCCCGGTGTCCATGATTTCTGGACTCTCTCGCAGGCCCTCACCTTGGGGCTGCACATCTACACACCCCAGGGTCCTGGAGAAGGCAGCGTGTGGATTTAACTGTAACGTTCTTTGAAGCCGTGGGGCTGTAATCAAAATGCCGACTGGGCTTTGAGCGTGCTGATGTTTATGTTGAGGAAAGAGGGAGCTGGGCAGAGCTGGCTGCACAGAACTTCCGCAGGTGGCCGCATGTGCAGGGAGGTGACTGCGCAGGCTCAGAAGGAGCTGGTGGGGGTGGTGGAGCCGGAGCCTGTATCCTAGGATGGGTGCCACCACCAGCTGACTCCGGGGTAGGTGAATTTCTCCCATCGGGGGCTCATCTGTGGAGGGAAAGGCTTGTGCCAGGAAGCTAGCAGGGTCAGCGCTTTCTACTTCTGTCTCTTTTAGGGGACCTGCTTTCCATAAAACTCTGTGATGCTCTCACTGACCTTATGTGGTGGGCCTCCATAAAATGCGGAGAACAGCCTGTGAGGTGGGAGGAGCCTGGGGAGGGGGAGGAGCCTGGGGAGGGGGGAGGAGCCTGGGGAGGGGGAGGAGCCTGGCATTCTGGGAAGTACACAGAGGCCTGGAAGGGCTATCCCAGGTGAGTGGGTCACCATCATGCAAACCTGCCTCTCTGTCCCAGGAGCCAGCTCTTTCCTTCTGCCCCGAGAGCCCATGGAGGAAGGATGCTGCAGGTCTGGCAGAGGCTCCTACGCATGCCCCCCACGGTGCCACTTACTGACGGACCCCAAACGCAAGACTTTATGCTCCCTGCCCAGGGTTATCTTGTTGTCCTGATGGCATCCTGTCCCTCCTGAAGAGAGAGGTGGCACATGTGTCCCTAAGGGGCTAGTGGAGACTGGGAAAGTCTGCTTCTGTGTGTGTGTATAGGGAATTGGTGTGGGGTGGACCAAATGTGTCTGGATATGGCCATGTGTGTCCCCATGAACAGATAGTGTGACCCTGTGCATGGCCCCTCAGCTGCCTCCATTCAGGTGTGGAAACTCCAGTCTGAGCCAAGGGGAAGGACAAGTCCGCCTCCTGCCCCTGCCTCTGGCCCTGCCTAGGTTTCCTGTCTGGCACATGCAAAGTGGCCTCATCGTCTGCGGGGGAGACCCCGGCCTCTGTCTGGATCCAGCCGAGACCCTGAGCATCTCCCCCACCCACGTCCTCCACGCCCACTGGGAAGGGGCCCCAGTGCTGGCTCCTGAGACCATCCTAATGAAAGAGACTGTTCTAATTAAACACGGTTTGATGTCAGCCACCTGGGAAAGGGAAGCGGGGTCCGGCTGTCCTTTCAGCCCCTTGTTATGTGGATTTTTCCAAGCTCAGACAGGATCTAGCCTCCTCCCTGCGAGTCGTGGGCCCCACATCTGGGCTGGGGAAAGGAGTGAGAGGAAGGGGCGGGACCCCTTGGAAAAGGATCACAGTTCCTGGGACGGGGAGGGGGGTTCTTCCAGAGCCGCAGGGCAGTGTGCTGCCAGGCAGTCTGAGCCCAGCCGAGGGTGAGGGGCAGGGCCCGTTCATCTCCCTCAGACGTCTCCCCCTTTCCATGAAGGGGAAATTCAGCGGTTACAGATGGAGCGTATGCTATGGACACTGTATCCTGCCCTCAGCAAAACGGCTCATGACATCTCTGTTAAAGGCCGGAGATTAAAATAACACATTCGGTGGATTTGTGGTGGGGGATGAAAAACTGTCTTAGCCGGGCATCATTTGGTTGCCGGGATCAGAAGCCCGTTCAAGCTAGCTCAAGTGAAGTGGGTCACTAGAAGCAGGCAGGGGAAGGCAGTCGCCAGATAGCCACTGCCTCTCAACTCTGCCCCGCTCTCCTGGCGAATTCTCTTCCTCAGCTTCCCCATAATTCCCGCAGAGCAATGGCCACAGAAGACATGACTTGTCCTCTCAGGGATCCTGTGGGTTGAATCATGTCTGCGCTCCCAAAATTTATGTCCATCTCCTAGACCCTTACAATGTGGCCTTATGTGGAAATAGCGTCTTTGCAGTGCCATGACTTCAGATTAGGTCATACTGGGTTTGCCTGGGCCCTGACTTCTATGGCTGGGGTCCTTATAAGAAGAGAGGACACAGGCACACAGAGAAAAGGCCATGGGAAGAGGGCCCCGTGGAGGCCCGGGGAGAAGGCCATGTGAAGACAGATGCAGACGCTGGAGTGATGGGCTACAAACCAAAGACTGCTGAGGATTGCCAGGGGGCCCAGATGCTGGAAGAGGAAAGGCAGGGTCCTTCCCTTGAGCCTCTGGAATCAGTATGGCCCTGCTGACGCCTTGATTTCAGATTTCTAGTCTCCAGGATTAGGGGAGAGTAGATTTCTGTTGTGTTAAGCCACAAAGTGTGTGGTAATTTGTTATGGCAGTCCTAGAAATGTCAATACAGCTCCCACTGTGAAGCTGGGTCCCCTTGGCCTCTGTTTCAGCTCCCAAGCCCAGGAGATGGTCCCACATGCCTGAAAGGCTGGGAGAGGCAATAAGCATGGATGTGTTTCAGAGTTGCCCCATTCTGGGCCCCTTGATATCATTGCTTTAGCTGGAGGGTGTGAGTTGCATCCCAAAGTCAGGTTGGAGCAAGGCCTCTCCAGGTGTGCTTCAGAGTCCCTTGCCTTCTGCATACCTACCGGCCACTTGTTAAAGACACAGAGGCTGTGGTCACCTGTGTGGATGAGACAAAGTCAGGAAGAAGTGCCACTCTGTTGGATGACAGAAGCAGGAGCCAGCACGCTCTGTGTGGGTTAAAATATCAACAAGATGATGTTGAATAAGGATGACTACAGAGGCTAACGCTGGTGTTCCAAGAGTCAACTTCACAAGGGAAATATGGAGGAAGCCTGGCTCAACAGCAGCTCTTTGTGAGAAACACCTGAAGGTTTTCTTTGACCAGACGCTAACCATGAGCCGGTGCCGTGGTACAGCTAGCCACGAGCTTCAGATGCACCAAAAGAAGCGGAGCTCCTTGGCTAAGGGAGACAGATAACACCGACCCCACCAGGAAACCAGAGGGACAGCCCCCAGATGAGGTTGCAGAGGCTTAGCGAGGAGGAGTCAACATGCCGGGGAGGCCATCGCAGAGTTATCAGGTGTCCTGGGCACCTCCGGACAGTGACGGGTGCCTGGAGGCAGAGCTAGCCCACGGGGAAGGCCCGGGGCCTATTCCAACGCGGTGGCTGAGGACGTGTTGCTGGCGGGCGCAAAACACGGTCATCTCAGCTCCGCAGCCCTGGACCAAGGCGGTCCCAGGTGCACGATGGGTTTTAAGGACCAATGTGTCGGGCGGATGGTAGGCAGCTCCCGAGAGCCCCGCACCCAGCCCAGCCCAGGGGTTTGGCTCTGCTTCTCTCCGGTGCATGTGGATGGGTGAGCTTGGGGGGCCTCCCAGGGCGTGACGGCCGGCGCCCCCGCCACCCTGGGGCTGCTCCCTTCTTAACCTCTTCCTTGCGGGCGGCCCCTCGCGCGTCAGCTCGGAGCGGGGCGGGGGGCTGGCGGCAGAGAGGGGGCCGGCGGAGGAGAGCGACGCGGCCCCAAGTTTATGCTAATCCGCGCAGAGCCCGCCTCCCGCCTCCCCTCCGCGGCCCTAGCCGCGCGCAGCGCCGACCACTCCACGGACGCAGCCGCTTCGGAGCGCCAGGCGGCGGAGCCAGCGAGCTCCCGGGGCCGCGAGCGGCGGCGGGACCCAGGCGGCGGCGCGGCGCGGCGGGCGGACACGGGCGGGGGCCCCGCGCGGGGCCAGGTGGGGACGCGGGGGCGGCGATGGGCCGCCGTCGCCTGCCGGTCTGGTTGTGCGCCGTCGCGGCGCTGCTCTCGGGGGCGCAGGCCAAAGGCACCCCGCTCCTCGCGCGGCCCGCGCCGCCCGGTGCGTCCCGCTACAGCCTCTACACGACGGGATGGCGCCCGCGACTGCGCCCGGGGCCGCACAAGTAAGCGCGGGCCGCGCGGCGGGCGGGAAACGGGAGGGACGGGAGGGCTGGCCCCGGCGCCGCTCCCACCTGCCCCACCGCGCGCGGAGGCGGGAGGGCGCGGGCACCCGAGGCCGCGGCGCGGAGGGGGCGGCTCCCGGGGCGAAGCTTGTGCCGGGCGGGTGCCCCACGCCTCGGGCGGCTGCGGGACTGGCCAAGAGAAGGAAGCCGAGGGGGCCTGGCGCGGCGGCGGGGATCCTGGCAGTGCCCGCGGAAACCTTTCCAGCGAAGTAACATTTTCCAGCTGCGCTGTGTGCAACCCGGACGCAGCGGACCAGGTGGAGGGAAGGGAGGGAGGGCGGTCCGCACGCGGGGCGCGCTCTCTCTCTCTCTCTCTCTCTCTCTCTCTCTCTCTCTCTCTCTCTGACACACACACACACACACACACACACACACACACACACACACACACACACACACATTCGGAGCGCGGGCCTCAACCACTCCCCTGCCCCACCAGGTCGGAGATGGAGCCCTGCGCCCGGCGGCCCTCCCTGTCCCTCGGTCCGCCGGGCCCCAGCAGCCCCTTGGCAGCCCCAACGTGGGTGGGCCACAGAGCTAGTTGGGATTCCTGGGTCCTGGGCTCATGTTGGGGCTCCAGAGCTCCACAGCAGTCCACAGGTGGCTGGTTTATGCCAGGCAGCCGCCACCCCAGCCCTTGTGGCCGGTAAGTGGGGTTGTTGCTCCTCCCCTGTCTCAGCCTCTGGTCTTTCCTAGGCAGTGGCATGCCAGCTGGTCTCCAGGTGAGTTAGGGGCTCTGCCTGGGGTGCTAGCTGCATTTGAGCACTAGCTGCATTTCAGAGGTATTGGAGTGTCGGCCAATAGCAGACACTCAGTGGGCCTGGGCACATCAGAGCAGGCTTCCTGGAGGAGGCAGTAGAAGAAGTGATCTGAGGATGAGGAACTGGAACAGAGGCAGGGGGCAGAAAGGTACAAGGTGGGTGCATTGCCCCAGGAGTCGGTCAGGGGAGGAAGAGAGAAGGGTGATTTCAAAGGCCTCGTGAACTATATTGAGACCTCAGACACCTCCAGTGCTAAGGTGAGGAGGTGAGAGCCAGTGAAGGAGTTGGAATGTGGCAAAGCCCTCGGTGGGGAATCCAGGGTGGGTCTCTTCTCCAGGCAGGGAGGGCAGAGGTCAGACCAGGGAAGGGCAGCTGCACCAGACTCCTGGTTCAGTACAGAGCTGAACCCAGTGACCAACCCAATGGGGAGGCTGGAACCAGCGAGACCAGCAGTGGGCGGGACCCCAGGACCAGGGCCCTGGCTCCCAGCAATAAGGAGAAAAGATGGGGGTCACATCTGCTGAGGCCTACAGATGGAGGAGGGGGTGTAGGAGCTTCAGTGGCCCAGCCCAGGCCAGATATTCCAAGGATGCCATTCTCCCCTGCAGGGCCCTCTGCGCCTACGTGGTGCACAGGAATGTGACCTGTGTCCTACAGGAGGGAGCAGAGAGCTACATAAAGGCTGAGTACCGGCAGTGTGGATGGGGGCCCAAGTGCCCCGGGACAGTCACGTGAGTGCACCCCCATCCCACCCACTCAGGATCCCTGGGCCCATGCCCCAGGCCTGCCTTAAGCTGAGAGCAGCAGCCAGCTCTACAAGGGCTGCAACTCTCTTAGAGCCCACACCAGCTGGGTGGAGGGGGCCAGGGAGGAATCAGGGGCAGGCTGATCTGGTCAGAGCCCACAGGGCACCAGGGGAGGGTTTCTAGGGGAGAGGCAGCACCAGGCAAGGAAGAAGCAGGGGCAAGGGTTGGGGGTGGGGGGCACAGGGGAGAGCATAGGGTCACACTGGCAGTGGTTGATGCCAAAGGGGCCCCGGGCAGACTCAAGGAGGGCTGTGGTGATGTGGAGAAGGCAGGCCAGGGGTGAGGGTATGGGAAGGGCCTGCTCCCATCACTCGGCCCTGTCACCTTTGGCACAGGAAAGGAAGGTGACAGGGTGTTGTGGAGGCAGGAAGACATCTAGACTGTATCCAGTGTCTGAGAGTGGCCCTGAATACCAGCCAGGGGCCTCAGACTGGCCAGATGGGGCCACGTGAGGATGTGTGGTATATCCCCCATAGGTGGGATGCTCAGGTCTGTACTTGGAGAGGTTCAAATGCAGGTCTGAATACAAGCCTGTGTACTTGGGATCCTTGGGCACATGCCCCAGTCATGCCTTCAGTTGGTGAACAGCTGAGGGAGTGGCCCCTGCTCTGCCTTCCACCTGGGCCCTTCACCGCTGTGCTCAAAATCAGAGGTACCTTGTCACCAGCCTCCATGACCAGAGCTGAGTCTCCAGAGTAGGGTAGGAAGGAGTGGAGAGAACGGGGGAGCTGATGGGAGCCCAGAGTGGCCCCCGGGCAGTGAGAGGAGCTGCTTGCCCAGCTCCAGGGCAGTACACCTTTGTCAGAATTCTTCAAGGTTCCACCAAAGCCACAGTGAAATTTCTGATGGCAGTATGAGCTCAAGGGTGTCCAGGTGACCTTGGGAGCCTTGGGGCTAAATTCTTGTTCCCCTTTTCCTGTGTTCCCCTAGCCCATCTCTGAGCCTTGGCAAGGCCTGCTTCCATCCCTCGGCCCTGTTGCCTTCAGCACAGGAAAGGAAACCCCTGGGGGTGTGGTGGAGGCAGGGAGACACCTAGACTATATCCAAGTGTCTGAGAGTGGCCCTGAATACCAGCCAGGGGCAAGGTCACCTGACAGGCAGGCGCCTCAGCCCACAGACACAGAGCCCTGCCCTCTCCCCATCCCTGGCCCAGGTACCGCACAGTGCTCAGACCCAAATACAAGGTCGGCTACAAGAAGGTGACGGAACTCTCCTGGCGTTGCTGCCCTGGGCTCACTGGAGAAGGCTGCCCTGAGCACCTCACAGACCATGGGGCCGCCCCACCCCAGTCGGAGCCTGAGCCCCAGATTCCCTCCGGGCAGCTGAGCCCAGGCCCCAGGCCCCCTCCTAGCAGAGCCACCCCCAGCCCTTACGGTGAGTCTGCCCATGGAGACCCTACCAAGGTGGTTGGGTTTCTTGGGGGAGGTGGGAAGGGGACTGACCCAAGCTAGCTGAGCTTGGGCAGGGCTAGGGAGGGTGCATCTTGTGCTGGGCAAAAGGGTGAGCCCCCAGGCCCCCTCCCCAAAGTGACAGAGGTATGCCCAGCAAGGTTGGCTTAGAACAGAAAATCTCTCAGGTGGCTTGGTACCAGGACAAGCTGAGAGAGCCAGGCCAGTGATCCCGCCCCGGGGTTCTCTCCTTCTCTTTCCCAGGAAGGAAAGGCCTGGGGTTGTTTGGTGAGCGGCTGGAACGCCTGGAGGGTGATGTCCAGCGCCTGGCGCAAGCATATGGTACCCTCAGCGGCCTGGTGGCCAGCCACGAGGACCCCAACAGGATGACCGGTGGCCCCAGAGCTCCCGATCCCCAGGTGGGCTTTGGAGGCATCCCCGAGGGGTTTGTGAACCCTGGAGGCAGAGCTGGAAGGCCACTCACACCTCCTCTGGATGAGATCTTGAGCAAGGTGACAGAGGTGAGCAACACACTGCGGACCAAGGTGCAGCTGCTGGACGAGGTGCATGGGCTGGCCCTCGGCCACGAGGCCCGCCTGCAGCAGCTTCGGGAGGCGCCCCCATCTCCGCTCACCTCCCTGGCCCTGTTGGACGAATATGTAGACCGACGGCTGCATCAACTCTGGGGGAGCCTGCTGGATGGCTTCGAGCAGAAGCTGCAAGGCGTCCAGAGCACATGCGACCTGCGGGTGCAGGAGGTGCGGCAGCAGTGCGAGGAAGGTCAGGCGGCCAGCCTGAGGCTGCACCAGAGCCTGGATGGCCGGGAGCTGGCCCTGCGCCGGGAGCTCTCACAGCTGGGCACCCGGCTGCAGGGCCTGAGCGTGGCTGGTAGGGGCAGCTGCTGCAGCCAGTTAGCCTCGGTCAGTGCCCGCATGGACAGCCTCGAGAGCAACCTACAAGCCGTCACCGAGGTCCAAAGGGGCCATGGCCCCAGCACCAGGGATGAGCTCACGCGGCTCTCTGCTGCCATGCTCGAGGGGGGTGTGGATGGATTTCTTGAGGGCCTGGAGACCCTCAATGGGACAGAGAGTGGAGGGAGGGGCTGCTGTCAGGGGGTGAAGGAGGGGGGCGGGGGCGGGGGCGGTTTCAGGACCCTGCTGGAAGAGCGTGTGCACAGCCTGGAGGAGCGCCTGCTGACACTGGCTGGGGAGCTAAGCCGTGACAGTACCCCACCAGGCAGGCCGGCAGGGCCCCTGGTGCAGACAGAACTCGCTGTGCTGGAACAACGGCTGGTTTCGCTGGAGACCTCATGTACCCCCAGCACCACCTCAGCTGCTCTGAACAACCTCGTGGCAGAGGTGAAGGCCTGGCAGAGCCAGATTGAGGTCCTTCTCCGCCAGGTGGCCAGCCACACAACCTTACTCCAGCAGCTCAATGGCACTGTGGCCGAGGTCCAGGGGCAGCTGGCAGAAGCAACGGGCAGCTCACTCCAGGGTGAGATCACCCTGCTCAAGGTCAATCTGAACTCCGTGAGCAAGTCACTCACAGGCCTCAGCGACTCCGTCAGCCAGTACTCTGATGCCTTCTTAGCCACCAACACCTCCCTGGATGAGCGGGAACGCAAGGTGGAGGCCGAGGTCCACGCCATCCAGGAGCAGGTCAGCAGCCAAGGCTCACGGCTTCGAGCTGGCCACAGGCAGGTCCTGAGCCTGCGGGGGGAGCTGGAGCAACTCAAGGCCGGTGTGGCCGATGTGGCTGGCGGCCTGAGCCGCTGCCAGGACACAGCCCAGGAACTCCAGCTGGCAGTGGGCCATTTCGATCAGAGGGTGGCACAAGTGGAGGGTGTGTGCGGGAAGCTGGGCCCAATTGCTGCAGACCTGAACAGCTTGCCCACTGATTCACTCAGGCCCAGGGAGGGCCTCTGGGGCCATGTGGATCAGCTGAATCGCACGCTGGCCCAGCACGCACAGGATATTGCCCGCCTCCGGGATGACCTGCTAGATTGCCAAGCCCAGCTGGCTGAGCAGGGGCGGCCAGGGCGGGCCAACTAGGCAGGCTGGACAGGACCCAACACCCAGATCCTACCAACCCTGGGGACATCACCCCAGAGCCCAGACCATGCTTCCCAGCCTCCCTTGGCCATTGCAGAGGCTACTGAAGGAACAGTCTTGGTCCAGCTCCACGTGAATGTCTCAGACATCAACACCCATGCTCACTGCCGCACCAACTGGACAGTTCAGGATAGTGGTCAAGGCGAGTACAACATGCCTGCAGGCAAGGGTGCACCTAGGAGACCTCACAATCCAGTTTGCCACTTGCCCTTCTGCAGACATGAGTTGGCATCTGGGCAAAGACTGCAGGTCCATTCTCAGACAGTGGCCTGTCCACATCTCCCTTTGCCCACGGGCAGTCGGCCCGAGGCCATGGAGGCTCCTGGTTCCTGTGTCCCCTTAGCTTCTCTCCCCTGTCATCTGCAGGAAGGTGCTGCCCATTGGCACTGTCCTCACACCTGGCAGCTTCACAGATGCTATTTCTGAACCAAGGACCAGAGGCTTCCACCACCACAGGTCCTTCCAGGCAGAACAGAAGCACAGACTCAGGCACGAGTTCTCTTTATTCCTTTTGACCCACCCACAGGTGAGGGCTTAGGGAGCTGTCGCTTCCCAGAGGACAGGATTGGGCCCAGGTGGTCTGTTTGGGGATCCCGTGCAATTTATGCGCTTCCTTCTCTTCCCCAAAGATGTTTTCAGGCACTCTGGGCCCCACGTAGTCCTCTCCTTTCCGTGTGTGTGGGGAAATCTTTAGGGCCACTCTCATGTATGTCATGGCCTGAATGAGGCCAAGCCCTGGGCAGAAGGCCATGGCTGGAGGGAGAGGGCTCCAGCCCTAGTTTCCAGAATCCTTGCAAACCCAGCCCCGCCTGGATGCTCATGAAGTCATGAGGAATTCAGGTAGAACATGACCGAGAACAATCTGAAAATACAAGCGTTCATCTGGCCTGCACAGTTCCCAGAGACCCTGATGCCTGTCTGCTGAGGCGCCTGGCCTCAGTTTCCCCACGGCAGCAGGGGCCCTCCTGTGCTGTTTTGCAGGTTCCAGTAGCCCTGCCTTCCGGCTTCTCGACATTGGGAATTCTGCCCTCCACTTGGTGCTGTTGGGGGAGGGTGGGCCTGGATTAAAGCTTTTAGCCTTTCTAAACTAAAGGTACTTTCTTCCCCAAAGACAGTGGGAGGGATGACTGCAGCGGGTGTCAGTCCTGCTTCCCACAGCTCCTTGGGCAAGAGCTTGCTCAGCAGCTGTGTGGGCACTGAACTTGGGGAGGGCGGCAGGCCAACCCCACCTGCTTGGCAGGATTTGGGGCTGCATCCTCAGGGGACATGCTGAGGTGTCTGGCCCCAGAGCTGTGGGAACGGGCCAGGGCTATGTAAGGGTCTGGCCTCAGAGGCTCCCTGAAGGGGTGGGGGGACATTGTGTTCCTCCCAGATGCTAATCTGTGCCCCACTGCTGCCGCCAACCTTCCCTGCGCCTACAGCTCTCAAGCCTCAGTGGGGCCTCCCTCTTCTCTCTGTCCCAGCAGGAGTTGAGGCAAAGTCTCAGAGTGATGGGGACAGAGACATCAAGGGCTCAGAGAACGCGGCAAGGGCCCAGGTGACAGTCATTTAATTGCCACAGGCCAGCTGAGGCTGGGAACAGCGGCCCCACCCCCTGCAGCTCCGCTAGCAGAGGCAAGAGACAGGATAGGGAGGAGAGAGGTTGCCAACCAGCCCTCATCTCCCCTCCTCCGCGTCCGGTTGGTCCTGTGGCACCCAGCTTCCAACGCCCGATGTCCTGGGACTCCCAGTCAGTTCTGGGCCAGGCCAGGGAGGAAGGGGTGTCAGGCCAGGGTGTCAAGGTCCACAGTGGTCAGTGGCTCCCGCCAGTAGCAGAAGCTGCTGTATTCAGGGTTGGCCAGGTCTGTGCTGGGGCCACGGTCCAAGGGCGGGAAGAGGAGCTCAACCACCTCGCTGAGCCGCTTGTACCTGTGGGCAAAACAGGGCCGGCACTGAGGGCCTGAGCCGCTGCCAGACCATGGCCCCCGTCATGTCAGGCCACCTGCACCCCAGAGGCCCCTCTGCAGAGCTGGAATTGGGGCCCAGGCAGAGGCTGGGGTGTGGGGACATGGCAGGGCCTGGGGACACAGGGCAGGGTTTGGCCTCACGTGGATTTGTGGTTCTTCATGGGCTCCTGGATGAGCTCTCCCCGGGGGTTGACTGTGAAGATCCGAGATTCAGGTAGGCCCACCTGCCGGTAGGCAGTGACGTCCTGTGGGAGACAAGGAGGGGCTGGTGGGCTGCGGGTGGGGAGAGGTGCCTCAGCCCTCGGGGAGGAGACACTCACATTGGGTCTGTTCCCAAAGGCGGCATAGAAGGGCTGTCCGTGGGGCAGAAACAACTGCTGGACGTCGCTCAGGCAGGCGATCTTGAACACCTCCGGCTTCTTCTCAATCACCTCCCTGGGGAGCCGGGGCCAGGGCAGGGAAGGCAGCCGGGGAGGGGTAGCAATCGGAGGACAGCAGGGTCAGGTGACACAGGCCCAGTGCCGGCCTGGGCTGGCAGTGGGCCCGCACCCCCCTCCAGGGCTGTGGGCTCGTATCGTGCAGGGGGTTACCTGTGCAGGGCGGAGAAGAGGCTGCTGGGAGACAGCAGGATGGGGCCCTTAGGGAGGCCGCAGCCCCGCTCCGTCACCCACTGTAGGTACCCCTTGGTGATGTCAGCCATGCCAATGGCCCGCGCTGAGCAGTACAGGAACTTGTACCCGTTGCTGGGGGTGGAGACAGGTGGCACAGAGCCATCAGGGACCAGGGGGCCTGGCCCGGCACAGGGACAGGTGACACCACCAATCCTGCCCTCTTGGCCTCAGCCAGCTCAGCTGAAGCCTCTCAACCCAGAGGCCTTTGCAGGGAGCGGTCCAGGAGAACAGCTGGGCAGACCGAGAGGCGGCCTCAGGAGAGGGAGCATGGACAGAGCCCGAGGCCCAGGCGGACCGAGACGGACAAGGGTGTGAGCAAGTCCGCAGACTTCCTCTGGAGCATGAAGTCCAGCAGTCAGACCCAGACCCCAGACCCCAGGGAAGGAGTCTTCCTCAGGAGGACTGGTGGGCGGGTCTCAGCACTCCAGCGACACGGCCCAGTTTCTTCCTCTCTGGGCCCTGCTGGTCCCCAAGCCTGGCTCCCCAGGGCCGAGGCTATGGCGGCCTAAACTATCCTGTCCCTTCCTCCCTGGGGCCCTGCCCCTGCCCCTGCCCCAGCCCCAGCCCCAGCACTCACAGGTGGATTTTGTGGTAGAGACTCGTGATGCCCTGGTGCGTCCAGTCTTTCCCCAGCTGGGGCAGAATGTGGCCCAGAGCGTCCGACCTAGATCCCAGAGGAGGGGTCACTCCAAGGCAGCCTCATGTGGCCCTCATGTTCCATGCATGGGCCCCAGGCCCCAGCCCCAAGATAGTGCACTGGGGGGGGCCTCTCTCCCTGGCCCCTGCCCCCAGCACAGAGGGAGGCACATTTCCAGGCCCTTCCTCTCCCCCACCAATCAGGCCTCACTTGGTGATGGTACCATCGATGTCCGAGATGACCACCTTGTCGTCCCACTTCCACAGGTAGATGGTGGCCCTGCAGCGGCAGGTACCCTGGTACTGGGTTGTCACGCTGAAGACCACATCGTTGGCACCTTCTTGCAGGTTCAACTGCCGCTGGGGCCGGGCAAAGGTGGGGGGAGCTGTGATCAGCCTCAGCCAGGCACTGTCCACCCTTTGCCACCCCAAACTGTGGCCTTCAATCCCCAGGCCTCTCCTTCCCAGCTCAGAGAACCTGCCTGAATCCATCAGAGAGAGACACGTGGGCAGACGGTGGCCCCGACGAGGCAGTGAGGGAGTGCTGGGGGGGCCCGCACAGTGCCGGGCACAGGAGCCCTAACCTCCCTCTGTGTTCCTTTGGGGTGAAGCTCGAGGACAAAGCCTGGCCCGAGGTTCCCACTCAAGTTTCTCAGGTCAACCCCAAGGCTGGCATTGCCCTTGACAGGGAGACACCTCATGTATAGGAAGGCCCTGTGGGGATCATCACAGGCAGCCCCTGCCTGAGGCTAGGATACCTGTGACCCCAGAGGCTAGGATACCTGTGACATCCCCCAAGAGAGACCCTAGCCCTTTCCTTGGTCCACAGAGAAGGACCAGGGCAGCTCAGCCACAGCCGGTGTGAGTCCTGGTACCACATAGGTGGCAGCTGCTCTGTACCAGACCGGCCAGGCCCCCAGGCACCTCACTGGCCATGGAGTCATACTCAGAGAGAAAACTTCCTTACTTCAGGAGCCACCTGTTACTGAGCTCAAAGACGCGAATCCAGGGCCAATCTGAAGGGCTGTCATCAACATTTGCTTCCAAGGGCTAGAGCGGAGCCAGCCCACCCACTGCAGGTTGATATTGTAGGCCTAGCAAGGGCTTCTCCAGTGAGGGCATTTGACAGAGAAATGGACTGGCATGTAAAGAAGTGAGCCCCCTGCCCCTGGAGGTATTCAAGCAGAGGCTGTTTGGCTGCCAAGGGCTTGGATTCTGGGCTTTAGTGACTGTGGGGCTCTGTGACAGAGTTATCACCACCCCCACCATCCCACATGGACACTTACGATCTGATCAGAGGAGAGGCGGAGGGACTTCTTGTAGGCAGGAGAATAGGCTGGAGGCAAGGTCGGCAGGGAGGGAGCCTCAAGGATGACAGGGCTCTCAGGGGCGTCATCCTCGCTACTCAGGACATCAGTCTTCTCCCTGTGGGCAGCGCAGCTCTCAGGCACCTCCGCCAGCCGAAGGCACTGCACTCCCAGTAGACATCCCTCCACCCAGGCCACAAGGAGCCTGGGCCTGTCCCTGCCCCTCCAGAGACTACCCAGAGGACCAGAAACCGCTCCCTCTAGGTGCCACCCATTTTGGGGGTGGTAGCAGACTAAGGATGTGGGCCGGCAGGCTAGACCCAGAAAGGTGGTGGCAGAGCCGGAGCCAGGGCCCGGGCTCTCAGCCCTCAGTGCCTCTCCACAGCCAGGAGGCCAGACCTGCCTGGGGATATTTACCTGAAAACCCAGAAATGTGTTTTAGGGTTTACGCCCAACCTTACCTGCTTTGGCTTCAGTTGATTCACCTTGGCCACCCTCTGCCCCCCTCCCCCACCCATACCCCCACCCCGAACCTTGGGCATTCTGGCTCAGTTCAGAGGTAAAAAAGGAAGCAAGATCAGCCGGCCCCTGGCGGAGAGGAGAGGCCCTGCTCTCCTTAATACAGTAACCCCTCGTCTGGGCCAGGGGTCCAGGCACCCATTCCAGCTCTGCCATTTTTCGGCGGTGGGACCTTTGGTGTATCTCTAAGTCTCAGTTTTCCCATCTGTGAAATGGGGGCATTTCTGAGGAGACAGAAAGGCTGTAGGAGTGACTAGAGAGTGACAGAGAACCCTGGCTGGGGGAGGGGTGCCTGCACCACTCGGGCCCTCCAACAGCAATCCTCCCCAACCCCAGCCAAGAGAGCAACTCACCCCCGTGCCTCCCTGGCTGTGGTCTTCTCCCTCGGGGCGCTCCTCTATGGGAAGAACATCCATCCAGTGAACAGTGAGCTCCTGCCTGGGCTGACCCCACCCTGGGACCGTGACCACCCACCTCCTCGGCCGGGAAGTCCCTGCGTCGCCAGGAAAACCACCACCGCCCACCCTTCCTGGGCATTTTCTCCTTCTCCAGCTTGTCCACGGTGCTCTGTGGGCAGATAAAGGCCATGGCATTTCCCCCAGCATCACACAAATCCACCTTAGACTGCCCTTGGGGCCACCATAAGCCCGGGGCCTGGGGCTGACCTTCAAGCAAGGTGCTGCCAACACTGGAGGCCGAGGGAGCATACCCACCGCCATCCTGGGTTTCGTGTAAGTAAGCACAGGAGACCAAGGGCCATTCCATCCCAGCCCTGACCCCTGCCTCTGGCCCAGCCTCGGCCTGGCTTCTAAAGCTTGTGGGTCAGCTTCTCCAGAGTAGCTGAAGGCAGTGCTGTGGGAGTTTCTCAAGATCTGGTACTCCCTGCATGAAGCCACCAAGTGACAGCAGGAAGGACAGTCTAGGACCAGTCCTCCCCACAACCTCCAAGACCAACACAGGCAACTCGTAAGGTCAGTGATTCTATCCCATAAATGCACCCTCTGTACGTTACCATTCCTGTCTGGTGGGGGTAACGTGAGCTTGTGGAAAATACTGATTAGATCTGTGCTTCCCACAAACACAGAATGCTACACCCACACCAGGAGGACATGGGCTTGGCGTGGGTCGGCCAGGGTGCCCACTTGAGCTGGGAACAGGCTGAGGCAGTCTCCCAGGGACCTCAATGGTGGGTATGTCCAGGTGAGGACAGCCAAGCAGGAGAGCGACCCCCTTCCTTCTCACAGGCTGTGGTACTAGCTCAGCGCCAGAGCCAGCCAGAGGATGCAGCTCAGCATCACTAAAGGGAGGCACCAGCTGTCTACGTCTGGTTAGTGATGTTCTTTGGGCAACTCTAATCAAATGGAGAACAATAGACCAGGGCAGGGCCCTGGACCACTTCCAGAAGGGCAGAAGGGGCAGGTGCAGGGCAGGACAGGGTGGAGGCTCAAGGAGGCTGGGTTCCTTCCCACCTCTGAGCATCCATACATGCTGTTCCTGCCAAGGCTTACTCATCTTTCCCATCTCTGCCCAGGAAGCACTTGCTCAGCAAACTTCCCTGTTGAGGCTCTCAAAGCAACCCAGACCTCTCCTTCCCAATACTCACAGTTGAATTTTACGTTCACCTGGCTGAGTCTTTAACTGTCTTTCTTTGAGGGCATGACTGTCCCTGGCACATAGTAGGTAGATAACAAATGTGTGCTGATAGAGTGGGCAAACACCTGCAGCCCAGCCTCAGAGGTTCTCAGGGTCAGGTGAGGAGTGGGACCTCCATCTCCCAGATCTGAAAACTTCCTGCTGAAGGCATGTCCCTGCCCAATGTTTACCCCCCTCTGGTTTGTCCTGAGCTCCTTTGAAGTAATGTCCAAATCCAGTGGGATTCAGCTACGCCAGGAAACCAGGGAAGGGGGTGGCTCTGTCCACACAGAAGGGAGGAGGCTTCAGGGGTCTCCTCTCCCAGAGTGGGTCTTGCAATCCACCAGCCCCAGGCCCATCTCTGCCCACCCTCCACTTCCTGGCTAAAGGCACCCTACCCTGAGGCCATGGCCACTTTCCCCAGGAGGCCCAGTGGTGCTCTAACCATTACCTTGGGCAAATTCTTCTGAAAGGCTTGGAGGGAGAGGACCATGGGGGCAGCCACAGCCCAGTTATAGTGCCTGGAGGGACAGAACAGGGTGTAGGAGCTGCAGGCCATGAAGGAGGCAGGGTGATTCCTGTGGCAGCCAGCAGCCCAGCCCTGGTACTTACTTCTCGTTGATTTTCACCACCAGGTTTGGGTCGTCCAAGAGGCCAGGGTTTTGGACGAGGTCCTGGTAGGAGACTATGTGCTTGTTGAACTTCTCTGGGCACAGAGGCAGAGAGTGAGGGGAGAGGCGGATACATCCCGCATGACCCACTGCCCTAGTCTCTCCGGGTCCCTCCGCACTCTACCACTCAGGCCTCGCACAGGGCTCCTCCCTTCCTGTGGTTTCACACCTGCTATTCCCACCCCAGGCACTGGCCATCCTGGACTCACAGAATAAGCCACAGCTAAGCATCCGGCCTTGGTTTCAGGGGGCCTTGGGAATGCCCCATCCTTGCTGGCTGAATGTGGGCTCCACAGGGCAGAGAATGCAGGGAGCCTGGCCCAGCCTCACCCCTCGACTGCCCCACCCTCTGGGGTCCTCACTGCTCTCCCCAGCTAAGGCCAATCCTTAGAAGGGCTCATGGTTGGACATACCCAGGGAAATGTCCCGGCTGTCAGCCAGTCCTCCACAGAGAGACAGCACTATCGTGTCCACTGTGTCCGGAGCGGGTTCTGGTTCCTGTTCGGGGTTGGGGCCCCCCATTGGCTTCTGGCTACCGGGTTCACTCCACCTCCTGGGCCCCAGCCCACAGTCACTGTGGGGAAAGGAGTTAGCAGTGACATGAATACAAGGAGGCTGGGAGGAGGGCCTCACCCCTCTCAAGCCCCTGACAGCCAACCCCTGGCCCCACCAGTCCTGATCCCAAGCCACTAGCACCCAGAACCCAGGCACCTCTTGGGGAAGTAAAGGGCTGCATTCTCAGAGTCCAGAGAGGACAAGTCATCCAGGTAGATGTCGCTGGGGCCCAAGTGCTGGCTTCTCTTCAGGGAGCCTGAGGGCGGAGGAGATGACATTTGCTGTAGACCTAGCACGTGCTCAGTCGTGTGAGCAGTATGAGGCCCCCTTCTCTTGGAGCACCTAAAGCAGCACTGTCTGGTAGACTTTCTACGATGCTAGAAATGTCCTATGTCAGCAAGTCCAGTCCAGTAGCCAAAAGCCACAGGTGACCATCAGCACACTTAAAATGTGGTGTGATGGAGAAATGGCATTTTAAAAATGTTACTTAGTTGTAATTTTGAATAGCCACGTGTATCCAGTGACTACTCAGTGCCTTCCTGTGCACTCAGAATAATCCCAGCTGATGCGCTGAGAATGTCCAGCCCTGCTCAAATCCCGGCCTCCTCTGCCAACCCTCTCCCCGGCCTCGCTCAAGACACACCAGCTGCCTCCGTTCTTAAACATGAAACCTCTCTCCTATCTCATGGCCTTGAAACATGCTATTCCCTCTGCCTAGAACTCTCTTCCCCTGATCCTCACTTGCCTAGGTCTTCATTGTTCACGTCTCAGCGCAAACATCACCCACTTGCAGAGGCCTTCCTGACCACATGATCTAGATAGCCCCGTCCCACCCAGTGAACGGTAACATTCCACACCATCCCTGTAACTTTCTTCCTGGCTTTTGTATGCATTATCTGTCTGCCCCATGAGGGCTGGTGTCAAACACAATGCCAGGCACACAGTAGGTGCTCAAAACACGCCTGATGTCCCAGAGTCCACCCCGGAGGTAATGTGAGGCCAGGGAAGCACTGGGGGGTGTCCAGCCATCACTCACCTTTCCTCCTGGAGAACCCCTCTGGCGGCCCCGTGGGAGCCGGACCCTCCAGAGCGGCCCAGCTCCATGATTTTGAGGCAGGAGAGAGACCCGCATCCCCGGATCTCTGAGTCTTGGTTTTTTCTCTCTCGGGGGCAGGGAGAGGGGGACCCATCAGAGTGGGCACCTCCGTGTCAGGCCGAAGGTCAGGGGTGCTAGGGTCTCCCTGAGCTGAGGCTGCTCCAGTGCTGCCATCGGGGACCATCGAGGACATGGGCCTCTCAGCTTTGGCCACCTTCAGTCAAACAAATGGGAAGGATGTGGGCAGGGCCGATGCAGGGGCTGCCTCCCACACCCCACAAGGCCTTGGGAAGGTGGCCCCAGTCTCAGTCACTCCAGTCCTCATCCTCAGGGCCATGGAGCCCCGAAAGGCAGGGATGGGGGATGGCACAGAGGAACTCACCTTAGGCAGCCTCCCCCAGGCCCACTGCATGTGCGACTCAGCTCTCAGGGGGCTGGGCTCCGGGGTCTTCACCTCCAGCTCCGAGTCACTCTTAGGGGATGTTAGCCCTTCCGACGAAAGGCTGCAGGAAACAAGAATTCAGAGACGCCCACACCAGCCTGCCACGCACCGCCCTCCCCCCACCCCCCCGCCCAAGCCTGGGGAAAATATTTGCAAAACATATTTATGCTTGTGTTGCATCCCCAGAATATATAAAGGATATATTAATATATAAAGAACTCCCAACAAATCAATAATAAGAAGGCAGTCCAGTAAAAAAAAGGGGGGGGGTGCAAGTTTGTGACTGCTTAATGCAGGGGTTCTCGAACTTTTTAAACAGGGGGCCAGTTCACTGTCCCTCAGACCGTTGGAGGGCCGGACTATAGTTTAAAAAAAACACAACTATGAACAAATTCCTATGCACACTGCACATATCTTATTTTGAAGTAAAAAAACAAAACGGGAACAAATACAATATTTGTATTTGCATGTGGCCCGCGGGCCTAGTTTGAGGACCCCTGGCTTAATGGGTATAGGATTCCCATTTGGAGTGATGAAAAAATTCTGGAACTAGATAGGGATTGTCTTCGATGGTGGCACAACATCACGAATTTATTAGATGCCATTGAATTGTGCACTTTAACTAAAATGGTAAATTTTATGTTATGTTACCACAATTTTCTTAAATGGACAAACAACTTAAACATTTTACCAAGGAGATATACAAGTGGCTGGTAAACACATTAAATGTATTCTAAGTCATTATTTATTAGAAAAATGTAAAGGGAAACCACCTTGGTGTTGAGTCCCCCGCTGCGGCCCACCTGGACTCTCACCTGGTCTGGGAGGGCCACTCGCCATCGGAGTAGGGGTAGGTGTCTGTAGGCAGTGACGAGGACTCCTCTTCCAACTGGATATTGCTGAGGGGCCACAGGGAAATAAATGGTCACTGACAGCACAGGGCATGGGAGCCTGGACGTCAGGGGCTTGGGGAGGTGAAGCAACTAAAGCCCAGAGAGGTCAAGGCCCTCGCCTAGGGTCACACCGCACCAGCAGAGGAAACAGTGCTTGAACCCAGGTTGGCATCCTCACACCCTTGGCCCCCACCTGGTCTCCACACATCCTGTGGTCTCCAGCCTCGGCTTCTCCAGCAGGGACAGCTCACTCTCAGCACCTGCCTCCAGCTCCTCAGAACTAGAATCGTCAGCCACCGTGTCCTCCTTCCACCTGGGTTTCCTCCTACGAAGCCTCTTCTTCCTTCCCGTGGAGGCCACACCCATGATGATGGGCTCGGATTCGCTGGCTGTACCCAGCTGGGAGTCCGAGGGGAACCCAGACAGGCCTCCCCAAGGTAAGGGTGACGTGCACAGGCGGGGGGGCACGTGTTCCTGCGGAGAAGATCAGGGGCTACAGCTCAGGGGGACCGCTCTGGTCACCGGGCATCCTGAGCCCTGCCAGTGTCTCAGGCCCTGCAGTGAGCTCATCTGGGGTCAGGAAAACAGGCATGGAGGCTGGACAGAGGTGGCAGCAGCCTGGCCTTGTAACTGCTGCTGGCCTCTGAGCTCCCTCAGAGGTAAAGCAGCCCTAACCCCAGGGGCTGCCTGCATCCCTGACAGCCCAGGGTGTGGACCACACTGTCTGGACAGACCTGGGCATCAGCCTCTCATCGTCTCTGCCCACACCTGTCCCAGTAAATGCCTACTTCCCTTTTAAGACTTAGCCAGGCGTCACCTCCTCCAGGAAGTTTGCCCTAACTATTCTCAGCCGCGGTTCCAACCCCCTTCACTGTAATGACTAAAGGGTTTCATCAGCCACTATTTGTGTGTCTGTCTCCCAGGCTTGTCTGGGAACCTCCTTTGAAGTAGGGGTCACCCCTCACCTGAGTTCACTGCAGTGTCTGGCACAGGGCTCAGTTAAAGTTTGTCAAGCTCAAACTATTTAAACACCTCTGCTGGCTCGTGCTGGGCCTGCCTCCCTCTGCAAACACCCCTCTCTTCTTCCTCCTCCCTCGCACTTCCATGTTCCAGCTGCACTGAGCCGGCCCCAGATCCAGAACAAGCCACCTCATGCTCTTCAGCCCCAGCCACGCCTCAGCTCCCTCCTTTTCACCCTTCAGGGACCAGCTCAAGTGTCCTCTTCTGAGAAACCTTCCCCAACTTTCCCTGGCGAGTAAGTCAGCCCTCGTCCCCTCCCCCACCCCCAAATCCTACCCAGGCTCCAGTAGCAGATCGTGAGTGCCAGCACTAACCTATCTATCCCCTGCATCAGACCCTTGCTGACAGTGACAAACCCCAAGGCCCCGCCCAGAGGGGGCACTAGTGCAGGGCAGGGGCAGGTGCTGTCAAAGACAGAGGTACTTACCTCATCACTCTCCAGCTCCTGGACAAAGAAGGCCTCCCCGCTGTCCCCCAGCTTCATGTGCAAGTCCACGGGCTCCCCATTGATCTCGATGTCCACCTGTAGCAGGGCATGATGGGCCGTGGGGCGCATGATCCCCGCCGTCTGCTCTCACTCCCACGCTCCAGTCCACTGGGGCGCCGTCCTCCCAGCGGGTCCCAGTGACAGGCTCCCTGCTGCCTCCCCTCCCCAAGCCCTGCATTTGCTGGAACTGTCTCCCCAGCCCTTAGTGTCCCCGGCTGCTCCCCTCTCTGAGGGTCGCTGCCTCCTCGGAGAGGCTGGCTGAGCCTCCATGCCCCTCCCCCAACACACTTCCCCCTTCTCAAAGCTTTGATGCATGTATCATGGTCTCCATATCCTTGTTTATGCTTTGGTTTCTGTGTTCCTCTCTCTCCCACAGCCCATGAGAACAAAGACATGATTCATCTTGTCACTGTTGAGTCCCCAGCCCCAGGGCAGTGCTCGACCAACAATGGTAAGAATGACCGCTTCCTAGACACTTCCTAGGCACGTTTTATTCTAGACGATCTTGTTTCATCTTCACAGCCTCCCCTTGCAGCCACTCCGGTCATTATTCCCACTTTACAGATGAGGAAACAGGCTGGGAGGGGCTCAGTAATTCTCTGGGAAGCAGCCAAAGGAGGCTGTGAACCCAGAGCCTAGTTCTTAACCACAAGGCACTATTCTATCTCCCACAAGGTTACGCTGTGACTGGACAGTTCAGTGTCGTGCGAAGGGGTCTGGGCCCACCACACCCCCTTTCACACACCAGAGCCCAGTGACAACAGTGCAGGTTTCCTAAGGGAGAGGAACGAACCTCTGAGGGTCACCCCCAGGCCTGGCCCGGGGTTGGTGTTATCACCTCCTATCGAATCACCAGGCAGAAGACACCACTTGCACAGGGGAAGCCACTTACGAGAACACACGGGGAAGGTCTGAGTACGCTGAAGGGTTACTCAGCTTCAGGTCTGATGGCTCCACTACGCTGCTTTTAGGGGAAAACAGGAACCCCTTAGACCAAAGCCCCAAACTAACCTAAAACCACCAAAGGAAATACAGAAGGCAGGAAGCCTGTTCAGAGGGCAGCTCCCCACCTCAGGGAGGCCTGGGTGCTCTCCTGGGACTGCGGTGGCGGCCCCCGCCTCAAAGCCCACCCAGCCGTGGCCCTCGGCAGCGGCCAGCACTCACCACCTTCTCCCGGGACCGCAGGACACCCAGCTTGCCGAAGCGCACGTGGAAGGGCGAGCACTGGAAGGAGCCGTCCACCTGCTCCACCACCAGCACATCGATGCAACCACTCAGTGTGGCCGGGTTCAGGCCCTGGTACAGCTCCTTCACCGTCCCAAACACGGTCCCCGCCAGCTGGCCCACGTAGTTCATGGCTGGGGCTGGCAAAGGGAGGCAGTGCTGGGACCAAGGCCTGGTGTCGGCCCCTCCGTGGGGAGACTTTGCATCTTGACCCCCCCCCCCCCCCCCCCGGGTGCCCTGGCTTACAGTGTGTCGCGCCTTCGAAGTCACAGGCTGGGAGGGATGCCAGCAGACGTGGGTTCTAGCTCTGGCTCACCTACTGAGCAGCCATGAGGCTCCTGGACAGGTGCCTCCCTTCTCCAGGTGCCAATGCCCACATCTGTGAAATGAGGGCGCAGGGTAAGGCGACCTGGGGTTCTCTGAGCCTCTAAATGCCATGAGTAATGATAATGACCACAGTGCTCGGTGACAGGGCGCATTTCCTCTTCACAACAACTACAAGCTTGGCCGAGTGGGTGTCATTATTCCTGTTTACAGACAAGCCAGCTGAGGCTGAGAGGCGGAGTGAATTGCCCGGGATCTCACAACTAATAAGGAGAGGAGCGGAGATTTGAGCCCCAGAACCCTAGGTGGCCCAACTGTGGGAATAGGAGGAGGCAGGCACCCCTCCCGGGGGTCCATGGGGTCAGCCTCAGGACATTTCAGGCCCTGGCCCCTGTGGGTAACAGGCAACGGCCCTACAGGCTGATATCCTCCCAGTAAATAAGGAGACAGGAGTCTCAATTTTTCCACCTGAGAAATGGGTTCTGCTGTCTTGCTGCCTCCTGGTCCTAGGAATAGGAAGGGGCCTTGCTGGCTCATCGCGGCTGATTTGTGAGGTACCTGGGGTGGGAGCACCGCAGGTGCCTAAGGCTCTGCCCAGCTCTCTTCCTGGGTTCATCTCCTTATAGCTGTGGGTGGAGGGAGCTCCCAGATTAAGGCTCCAACTACAAGTCCTTCCCAGTTTCCTTAGGAGGATGAGAAGTCCATCTACGGCCCACAGCTGACCCCGGTGTCTCTAGGCCATCGTTCTCAGGCCCGACCCCCAGTCCTCAGGCCACTATTCAGGCCCAGGACTGGCCCGTGGCACCAAAGCTCTCCTCCTTCCCCGGCCAGACCTGTCCCTCCAGCTTTCCCACGCCAGGCACAGCTCGGTGAGCTAGAAGCAGGAGGTCGTGGCCACCAAAGAGAAAAACCAGAGCCACAATGAGAGCCGCCTCCACGCTGGCATGGTGCCGCTCTGCCAACTTCAGCTCATTGCCGTCCCCGCTGGCCAGGCCAGTGGCCCACTGCCCTCTGGCTGCCAGGACACAGGCCATCGGCTTCCACAGGGCACTTCCTCTCTCAGACCCTGAATCAGAATTCCTAGAGGACCGCCTGCCATGCAAGACCAGCCTTCAAAGAAGTTAAGTGATTTATCCAAACTCTATTAAGCTAAGAGGCCATAGATGGGGCGAAGGGGTGATGACTCATATCCTGGTTTCCTGACTCCATGCCATGGTTCCTTCCACTCCTCGGTCCACAGTTGTCTGTGGAGAGAGCAGCCCGGCCCACAGCCCCCTCTGTGCAGCCCTGTAATACCTTGCCACTCAAAGTGTGCTCCATCCCCAGCAGCACCAGCGTCACCTGGGAGCTTGTGAGAAGTGTAGAGCTTCACAAACAAAAGGTACAATTTCAATTGCTAAAGTGAAAATTGAGATAAAATGAAGATCTTTGGACCCTGAGCATGCCACTCAAGTGTAATAAATATTTTATCAACAATGCAACAAAGTGAAAATTTCCACTTTGGTGTCTCCCCACCTAACACCAAACTGAACATAGGTCTGGGGAGACAGACAAACTGACAAGGCAGACATGTGGTGGGCAGGACTCTAGACCACTGTGCCCAGGAAAAGCAGAGAGGACACTAGAAGCCACCAGAAATAAAGGAACAACCATGGGAGGGGCAGACCAGGGCTGGGAGCAAAGGTCTGCCCAGCTGGAGGCCCAGGCCTGAGCTATCTGCCCTGCTGAGGGCAAAGGAGCTTGAGGCTGGGGGGAGGGGTGAAACGTGAGCTGGACCAAGTACAGGGTTTCTCACCTTTGGAATCATTGATAATTGAATCTGGATAATTCTTTGCTGTGGGGGAACTGCAGGATGGTTAGCAGCATCCCTGGTCTCTACCCACTAGATACCAATAGTAGCACCTCCTCCAGTTGTGACAATCAAATTGTCTCTAAACATTATCAAAATCGGCCGTGGTTGAGAGCCACTGAAGGTAGTAGAAAGAGCTGAACAGCAGAGATGTCACTCAGGGGATTGTCCTGGGTGATCCACCCACGCAATGTCCTTAGACAAGAACTTTGCTGGCCTCATTTTCCCCTTCTATGAAACAAGGCCTCAATTTCTCAAACCCTTCTCAGCCTAGAATTCATTCCTCAGTCTGTTCTCCCACCCACGAATGGAGGCCCCCACATCTGTCTGCTCAGCATTTGGAGGGATTCCTGTGAGCCAGGCTCTGGCTGCCTTCCCCTACCTGCACCCATCTCTGAAGGCATCTCCTCTCCCCAGGATCCAGCCTTGAGTCTTTCCCAGATGGAGGGAAGCTCTGTTTGGCTCCCCTATGTCACCCTTCACCCCGAACTAACATCTAAAATTAAATACTTCACCCTCCCCAAACGAGGCCAGCTGAATTTCTCTCAGGACTCATGGGTACCCCCAAAAAACCTCTGAATCCCATTCCCCAATTTTCTGCTCATCTGGTCCCTCCTTTCTCCTCCTGCTGAACTAGGTCAAGGCTTTATTACCGGATGCCTAGATCCTAGATGGCAACAGGACACTGTGGGGAAGGCACCAAATTGTCTGGGTTCCAATCCCCCCTCCCTGACACTAGCTGTGACCTTGGGCAAGTCTCTTCACCTCTCCAAGCCTGTTTCAGCCTCTGGAATGGGGAAAACATAAGGGATGCAAGAGCAATTAATGACATAATTCAAGTAAAGTACTAGCAGGCAATAAATGCCCATACATGTCACCTATCAGCACCAGCATCTTTCCTGGCGTTGTGACAGCCCCATTCACCCAGGCTGGTCCTGACGACACTACAGGTCAGACTCCAATGCACTGTCCCTGCTCACAGGTGAGAGTTTAGACTTCTGAACTCAGCATTCAAGGTCCTGCATGATATGGTGACCCCACTGTTTGCAAACTGAGCAGGTGGGATCCAGGCAGGCCTTACAGGGTGCCCAAGCCTGAGACCGCTCTGGGAACACACTCAGGTCTCCCAAGCCAATACACAAGTCCACCACGAGGAAGCTGGAGCAAGCTGCCCTGGGTGGGAGCTTTCAGCTTTTGGGGCTCCCAGATTTGGGGCTAGGTAGTAACTGCAGCTGATTTGGGGCTAGGTAGGGGCAGGGTTCTCTATCTAGGAACAGAGGGAGCAAGGGCATAAGGGGAAGGGAAAAGCCCAACCCCAGGTTCCCAGCCGCCTTCACAGCTACCCTCCCCACCTGGCCAGCCTCAGGGCCGGCCGGGCAAGGTCACCCCTGCTTTGCCACTGAGACTACTGAGTACCAGAATGGGTGGGTTACCTCCCAAGGTCAGTGGGCCTGGGATGACGCTGGGCCAGCCTACCCCGAAAGGTTTTTGCATCTCATTATCTCCTGATCCCAAGTTCTGGATGTCCAGGGCCCCCCCACCCCCGCTGGGCCGGAAACAAGGACGAAGTGAGTTCCTCAGCCCTCGAGAGTTCCCTTCTGGCTAGAGACCGACTCAGGCCCGAGAACAGGAAGGAATGAGGTTCGAATGGCAGGACAGATGGGCGGGGCAAGGCGGGACGGGGCGCGGGGTACCTCTTCGCAGGCCCGGGTTGGGCCCTACCTCTGGAGCTGCCCACTGGACCACCGGGACCCGGAGCCGCCGCCTCTACCTGAGTGCACAGGGTCAGCGGGTAAGTGTCCTTGGCCCCGCACTCGCTTGGCACTTCCGCCTCCTCTAGGACCGGGAGAGATCCCGGCTCCGCCCCTTCCACGAGCCCAGGGCGGGCTCCAACTCCACCCCCGCCCCCCAAAGACCCCACCTCCGCCCAGTCCCCACGCCCAGTCCCCACGCCCAGGGCCGCCCTTGCACTTATAGCGTATGGGCGGGGTCAGACCTCGGGCTCCACCCCTGCCCCGCCCCACGCCCTGGAGTTGCGGGAAGCATTGTGCGGGTGGCTGGCCACCTGCCTCGCTTCCAGGAACCGCGGCGAGGCGGGGCCCTTCAAATCCTCCTGGCTTTGCTGCCAGCTCGCTGTGTGCCTTTGGGTAAGTTTTCCCCAATCTGAGCCCCTTTTCTGCTTTGTCCAAGGGGAGAGCCACCTTGCAGGATTTTCGACACTAAACGAAATGGCTTTATGAGGTACCTGGTGTTCAAACGTCACCTCCTTGGAGCAGTTTCCCCTGACCCCTCTACCACCCCAGACTGAACAGGAAGGACCCTCATATCTGTCATATGCTCACACAGCCCACAGTTGTAATTTCATAGTTGTTCGAATGACTATGATGATTGTCTGCCTCTTCCTTTGAATTGGAACTCCGCGTTTATCCTTACACCCCAGCACCCAGTTCAGTGCCGGGCATACAACAGGAGCTCAATGAATGCCCACCCCCCTTCATTCCACCTACTGGACGCGCTGTGGAGCAGCAGCAGGCTCAATACCGCTACTGGCCAGCAGAGGGCAAGCGATGACCAGCCTTCTCGCCCAGCTAAGTATCCTCTCCAGGCCGGAAAGCCCCACCCACTGGGACAGGTGAGCCCAGGTGCGCGCACTGCTGAAAAGATCCGTCGGTCCGCGAGCCGCCGGCGAGGCTTGCGCCTTTCGGACCTGTGGTTCGCGGTCTGTCCTGTATCAAAAGACCTCTCGGACAGCCTATCAGGATGTGGGCCCTGCAAAGAAGATGGCTCAGAAGGCTCAGGAGGTGAGGGAATTTGCTGTTTAAGGGGCTGGGCACTGAGGAAAGGCTTGGAAGGGTGGGTGGGGCACAATGGCAAAGAGCCAGACTCAGAAGTGCTGGGCGGTGGGGAGTGAGACCTGGCTACGAGGTTCTGTGACCCAAGAGGACAGGACCTGGCTGGAACCTCCGTTGTCTTTGCTCTAGCAAAAGTCATTTGGTGTCAGTTCTGAACCCAGGCAGCGTCTGGCTGGTATTTAAGAAGAGCCTTGTTGGGAGCAGAGCTATCTCAAAGTGGCCAGAGGGCAGTGCCATGCCACACACCTTTCTGTGGAAGCGTTAGCTATAACTATTATATATAACAGTGAAATACTGGAAACATCGTAATCCCTGCGGTGAGAATAGGAAGGAAGGAGAGGTCAGAGGTTGTGGCTGCAGATGCATAGTTACTCCTCTTCGAGCCTCAGTTTTCTCATCTGCAAAATGGAGATAAAACCTCCCTTTCAGGATTGTATGGTGAGGATTAAACAGAATAAACAAAGTCAGTGACTGCCCATTGGAATCACTGTGTCCAGTGCAAGAACCAATGTCTGGGGTATTGGAATTAAAAAACAAATAAAACAAAACCAAAACAAAACACCTCTCCAGGTGATTGTAATGTGTAGCCAAGGCTGAGAACCACTGGGCCAAATAAAATGCTAAACACAGCACAGGGCACACACTAAGCATTCAATAATGTTTATGGCATATTTTTTTTTAAGATGCAACGCAAATTATCTTCATTGTTTCTTGTTAGATTGGGTGGAGGGAGTTGATATAAAGTTTGTTGCAGAAATTGTGTTTCTGACAGGCTTGTTTCTGGAACTATAAATCA
Organism: Myotis myotis; assembly: GCF_014108235.1. Classification (NCBI taxonomy): domain Eukaryota; kingdom Metazoa; phylum Chordata; class Mammalia; order Chiroptera; family Vespertilionidae; genus Myotis; species Myotis myotis. Next base: position 22,323,452 of record NW_023416401.1, on the reverse strand, counting down.
GAAATTTGGTGATTATGGGGCAGGGGAGACAGAGGCGGCCTCTGGGAAAATAATGCCCACGTGAACTGAATGAGGCCGGGCTCACTCTGCCATGGGTGCTTGTGTTTGCCCCTTTCTGGGGTGACGGATAGAGGCTATTTTCTCCTCTCTCAGAGTACACTCACCGGATGGGCCCCTGCTACTGGCAACTGTTGGTTTCTTAATTAACTCAGAACTGTAGGTGGCACTTCCTTCTCTATGGAACTAGGTGGTGGTCTGTGCTTCATTAAGTCAGACCCAAGGATTCATTGCTGGGTGAGCCAGCATGAGGTGAAAGGACCCCCTCACCCAGGCCTGCCGCTCGGACCACTCCTGATGGCCTTGGTGAAGGTGGGAAGGGAGGCAGAGGGATCTGGGACCTTCTCCCTCCAGCATGCAGACTCGGGGTTTGGGTGGTAAGCAGTTGGTATCTGGCTAGAGTTGTCAGATTTAGCAAATAAAAATAAAGGATGCCTCATTAAGTTTGAATTTCTGATCAATAACATAAGGTGTTTTATTTTTAGTGTGTGTCCCATGCAATATTTGGGGCGCACTGATACTAAAATTATGTGTTGTTTATCTGAAATTCAAATTTAAAGACAGACTTTATTTTTATTTGCTAAACCTGGCAACCCAGTGCCTGGCCAAACAGCCAAGGAGAACCCAGCATGTGGAATTTGCTGCCGGCAACAGCCTCCTGCCCAGTGTTGCCACATTCAGTTTCCACCTGCTCCCATCGTGCAACTTGGACTCTCTGGCCTCTGTGCTTGGCCTTGGCCCTTCTGTCAGCCCCACTGCCCTGCTTGGGCCCGTTCCTGCCTCTGCTCTTGCTCATGTTTTCCCGGCTTGGCATGTCTCCTGCCCTCTCCCGTTAGCAATTGCAGACACTTTCTTGGGTCCGGGCACAATGCTAAGTTCTTCATTTGCATTGTCTCATTGGATTCTCACAAAACCTAGGTAGGAACAGCAGTTATCCTATTCTAGCCATGGGGAAACTGATGCTCTCAAGCATGTCAAACTCGCAGCCGGTGGGTTTGACACGCTTGCGAAAAGTGATTCTTAAAGTTGGTTCCTGGGCTGGCAGCAGCAGCCACACCTGGGGACTCCTTAGAAATGCAAACTCAGGCCCTACTCCAGACCTACTGAAGCAGAAACTCTGGGGGTGAGGCCTAGCCATCTGTATTTTAAAAGCACTGCCCCCCCCCCCACCACCACCAGGTGATTCGGATGCCAGTTGTAGTTTGAGACCCGCTGCTCTAAGACATGAAGCAGCTGCGGGAGTCTCCCCAATCCAGGCAGAGGTATACAGGACCACCAGGCAAGGTGTTTATGATCTTACCCAGCACCATGCCTGGGCCAGACACCCGGTGATGCTGCAGCCACAGCACAGGCTTGGGGGGAGGGAAGGAGAGGAAAAGGAAAAGGAAGACAAGAATAGACAGGCAGTCAGGTGACTATGATGTAAAAATATGAGAGCTGTGGTGGGCCAAGCCCTGGAGCCCATAGCAGGATGGGAGGGGTCAAGTCAAGCTTTCCTGAGTGTGCCACGCCAGCACAACCAAGGGTGATCCCGAGTAGGGGGGGTGAAAGGATTAAGGAAAGACAGACAAGAGAATGAAAGCTGGGTCTCGGTGGGACGCTGCTCCCTGATGAGGAGACAGCGCCAGCGCCCACAAGCCGTGTCTTTATTTTATAGCAGATGCCACGAGGCAAAGTAGGGGCGTGATCACGTTGTTTACAGCATTCTCGTGAGCGCCAACCCTACTCAACTACATGCACCTGAACTCTAGCACAAGGCACGTGGGGCTACGTGTTTGGACCATAGGTTCAAGCTTACAACCACAGCCGTTGGCCATAATTGTGCAGGGAGGGCTCTGCCCTCCAGCTGGGACTTGCACATGGCAATGAGAGGACCCTGTCCTTTCATTAGTCCGAGGTTTGAACCTGGCCAAAACACTGAACCGCGCCCCACACCTGAGTAGATGTCTAAGCCTGAAAAAATAAAAATAAAAATTGCCATTTGTTTGGTGAAGAAGGGTGGGAACAATGTTCCAGGCTTAGGGTCTAGTTTTGTACAAGGTCCTGGGGATAGTCCACTGTTGAGGATGGAAAGTGAAGTGAGGTGGGTGGGAGTGTGGGGTGGGGAAGGATTCTGATGGTGTTGAAGTGCTGAGAGCAAATGAAGCTTTAATGGGTACTGAGAAAAAGCCCTCTGGCTTCCAGGTGGAGTGGGCACTAGGGAAGATGGGCAGGGGGACTCCGGGAGCCAGGCCTTCCCCCACCTCTAGATCCAAGCTGCTTCTGCCCTCACAACATCTGCAAAGATTCAGACCCCTATCGCAGCAGTGGGCAGGTGCGTGGGTCCAAAGCTGGAGTCACGGGGCCAAAGCTAATACATTCTGAGGGTTGAGGAAGCAGAGGCGCCCCCGCTGGCCCCGCCCTCCTGACCCCGCCCCCTGCCGCAGGCCAGAGGAAGCCAGGCTCTGGGCCCCGGGCCAGGGAATCCTGGGCTGGAGGGCAGGAGACTTCTGTGCTGTTCCCTACTTCTTCTAAAGAAGCCTCCGGTGCCAGCCTGGCCAGGTTGCCTGGCAGCGTGGGCTGTGGCTGGGCAGGTCCTGGCTCCAACTGTCCTTCCCAGAAAAACGTCAGTTTGACCGAAACCTTTTGGAACCAGCTCGTGATTTGCAGCCTAGGGAAGAATACGGAAAGATCATGAAGCATTGCATGAAGTGGAGCTTTCTGTGCATCTAACGTCCCTGTAGGACTTACCAGCTGCCCCATGAACTTGACCTTCAGCAAAGGAACCTTCTATTCCTCTTCTTATTTGAGGATACCCTCTGCTCCCCACTCTGCGTCTGGCATTCAGGACCATGCCTCATTATGCTTTCCAATTCAAGGAGGGTCTAGCATGGTGCTCTTCATTTAAATATATGTTCAAAAATATTGTTTAGGGAGGATCAATTTATGCTCAGCCTTGAATTTTAAGTAGATGGAGGATATACAGGAGAGCCAGCGGCAGCCTAAGTGGGTGGAAGTGGTGAATGAAGGCATGGATACTGGAGCGAAAGTGAGTACAAGCAGATAGCCTGCCTGGCCTGGAATATGGGGCAAAACCGTGGGCATTGAGGAACAACTGATGTTTGTTGAGCAGGAGAGTGACATAATATTGCTAGTCGTTGTACTAGATCCCAGCTCCATTTTTACTTCCTCAGGGAAGCCTTCAGTGGCTGACAGCCTTTAAGGTGACCCTCTGTATCCCTGCCTCCTGGTCTCCATGCCTTTGTGTTATCCCTACCTTTTGAGTGTGGGCGGGACCTGTAACTTGATTTTAACCAATAGAATATGGCAGGGGTGCCAGCTGTTACTCCCATGATTATGTTACAGACTAGCTCTGGAAACTCTCCATGCTGACTTGATGGCGTAAACAGCCAGGTTTAGGAAGCTCACAAGGAGCTATGGTGGTCTCTAGAAGCTGTGGCAGCCTCCAGCAAAAATCTAGAGTCCTTAGTCCTATAGTCACAAGAAAATGAACCCAGCCAGCAACCTGCGTGAGCTTGGAAGTAATTTTTCCCCAGTTCAGCCTCCAAATGAGAATGCAGCCTGGCTGTGACCTTGATTACAGCCTTGTGAGTCCCAAAGCAGAAGACCCAACTAAGCCATGCTCAGACTCCTGACTCATAGAAGTAGTAAGATAATCCTACATAATAAAAGGCTAATATGCAAATTGACCAAACAGCAGAACAACCGGTCGCTGTGATGTGCACTGACCACCAGGGGGCAGATGCTCAATACAGGAGATGCCCCCTGGTGGTCAGTGTGCTCCCACAGGGGGAGCATGGCTCAGCCAGAAGCCAGGCTCACAGCTGCCGAGTGCAGTGGTGATGGCAGGAGCCTCTCCCGGCAGCGCTAAGGATGTCCAACTAATGGTTTAGGCCTGCTCCCTGGAGCCGTCAGTCGGACATTCCCCGAGGGCTCCCAGACTGTGAGAGGGTGCAGGCAGGCTGAGGGAACCCCCCCCCCCCACAGTGCACAAATTTCGTGCACTGGGCCTCTAGTACATGTATGTTGTTCAAAATTTCTAAGTTTTGGGTGATTTGTTACACAGTAATAGCTAATTAATACACCTTCTGGCTCGATTGACTTTCCCTTACATAGGCTCTCATAGAATTATGTGTCTTTTCATCTTAGTGTTTTATGTGGGCCTTATATATACCATTCAGTGAAAGCTATGTCTTCACAAGGGCACTTTTTGCTCATCACTGTAACCTGAGGCCTCACTTGGTGCCTGGTACACAAAAGGAGACCCACAATAAGTATTAGTGGCATGTGTAAGTGAGTGAATGCTCTTATTTGAAGTTTATAACAAGCAAGCTGGTGAAGTAGGAACCATTGTTATACATGAAGAAAAGAAAACCAGTTATTAACTTATACTTACAAATATGCTGAGCAAAATCTTATCCTATACTGAATAAAATTTTGGCTATGCATGCCACCCTATCCTAATTTTTGGTGTGATCCAAGAATAATTTAAATAATTTGGGAGCAGTGAGCAATTGCATAATTGCATGGTATGACATCCTTTATGTAGTATTGTATTTTCTCAAAAGCACAACTATCCCAAAATAATTCTGGGCCCCTTTGGTTTTTCCAAAGGCTTCTCTTATCTCTCACTTAAATCATTCTTCGGAAACTCCTGCCCTGTGATGTCCTTTTCTAGCACTGCCAGACCCTCATCTGCCAATGCTTTGTAATTCCAGCTGTTCCCAGCATCACTCTCATTGACTTCATACAATTCTATGTCTTTGGCAAGACTTCTTTCTACACAGCAGTGAGCAGCTACGACTTAGATGTACACACAACAGCCTGGATAGAATTTAGGGAATCAAGTGGGGAAAATAGTAACAGATTTAAAGCTCCATACTTGGCGCCCGAACAGGGACCCCTAAGTAAGCCCTATTCTCGGGATGGATAGGACTCCACCATAGGAAGAGGGTGGATAGTCTTCGCCGACTCCGTCCACACCTTTGGGAAGCCCTGGAACAGGATTCCCCTAGGTAAGCCCCCCCCACTGAGAACCCCCACATTCGGGACGGATAGGACTCCACCAGGGTACTGCAGACCCCCCTATAGAGGATAAGTAGGGTAAGAAGGTGGATAGTACAGAACTTAGATTGAGAAGATGTGCCATACTGAGTCCAAAGAAAGAAGACTCTGTATTGATTCTTAAATTGAGAAGATGTGCCATACTGAGTCTAAAGAAAAAAAGACTCTGTATTGATCTTTTAACACATATGCTTGCTAGCAGAGGAATTAAGGTTACTCCTAGTCAGACAAAACGTTTTATACAAGAAATATGTCCATGCTTTTCTGAGGAAGGAAAGGTAAATGTAATGGCATGGGAGAAGGTAGGCCCAAGGAGCCTTATCCTTAACCCCACTGCAGCCTTTCCACCCTGGGAAAGTGCAGGATTGGCAAGCTTTCCCTGGGGTGATAGATCAGGACTCAGGTAATAGCAGAAAGCGCCAATCCTACTCTTAAAATGGATACAAGAGAGCATTTGGGGTTTTTCTTTTTAATGCCCGCTTTTAAAAAATAAAAAAGGGGGAATTTGCCGGGAGCCAGTCCATGCTTGCTGTTTCAAGGGACCTGGCATATATGGCATACTGTTCTTAATATGTTTGCTCACCTTCTTGGCACTATGTGTTTTAACCAAGGTCTCTGAGAAAGGTTGTTTCCCCAGGTAGGGATTTTCCCCTGAAGTTAGGGAGGGAATAAAACCTCTTAACTAGTGCCAGGTGGGTAATTAATCACTTTAACTACGAACAATCATGCTTAAGCTACATAATCTTTACTCCCTGGAATGGAGATAAGAAACGCCCTAACCTTTGTAATAGAGATTGATAGGATTGAATCAACTGGTATAAATACAGATGTAAAAAGACAGCAAGAGACAGAACTTAGAATACAGAGCTTAGAATACAACTCAGACGACAGAACCAGGAGGCACAGAACCTCCACAGAACGTTCTCTAGAGACAGAAGAACTTCGCTGGAGAGAACATGGCAAAAGATCCTGGACAGAAACTGGCCTCAGAACCTAGAGACAGAATCTAGCGAGAGAACATGGCAAAAGATCCTGAACTGAACCTGACTACAGAAATTGGCAAGAGAACCTGACTAGAACCTGGTGACTGAACCTGGCTGGAGAACCTGGACAGAACCTGGCTGGAGAACCTAGCGAGGGAACATGGCTACAGAACCTGGCTGGAGAACCTGGAGAACCTAGCAAGACAACATGGATACAGAACCTGGCTAGAGATCCGAAGCAGAACCTCTCTGGAGATCCAGACCAGAACTTGGCTGGAGATCCTGGCTGGAGATCCTGGCTAGGCTGCTGATCAACTGAACGCTGTCTCCGTGTCCTTCCTTCTTCGCCGACTCCGTCCACACCTTTGGGAACCCCTGGACCCGCTGGGGTTGGACCCCGGCACATACTTTCCCAGTTTTATTGAGGTCTGACTGGCGTTCAGTAAACCACACACGTTTAAAGTGTGCGTTTGAGTTTTGGCAGGTGTAGATACCCCTGAAACCATTGCCACACTCAGCAGTTTCATTTTGTACTCCTCTTGCATCAGACTCTCAGAGGTCAGAGCCACCTGACAGTGGGACGCTGTTAAAACCAAAGTCAGTTCTGGTTAGATCTCTGCTCAAAACCCGCCAGTGGTTCCCAGTCTCCACCTCCCACCTCTCTGCTGTCATCTCCCACTCAGCTCCCTCTCACTGCCTGCAGCCGCCACATTCACCTCCTGGTTGGTTCTCAAGCACACCAGGCACACTGGCCCCTCTGCCCTGGCGGTTTCCTCTACCCAGAATGCTCTTTCCCTGGACACCCACATGGCTCACTCCCCCACCACCTCCAGATGACTCAGATGTCACCTTTCTACCCTGAACCCTTCCATCCACCTTTCCCTGTTCTAATCTTTTCTGGTAGCCCTATCACCTTTTCAGATGCTACCTAATTTACTAATTTATGGTATTTAGTGTTTGTGGGTCTTCCCCCAGGAGAATGTAGTCCTCGGGGTGACAAGACATTGGATCTGTCTGCACCTTTCTATTCTCAGAATGGTATCTGGCACAGAGTAGGTCTCCAGTCAAGATTAGTGAGTAAATATCTGCATCTCTGATGGTCTTGCCTCTGCCTTGAAGTCTCCCTTGCTGCTGTCTGTCTCCCCTGGCCTCTCTCCAGGTGATACGGCCCCTGCTCAGGTGGTATGACTTGTTGCTGGTATCTGTTTGATTCAGTAGGTTGCCAGTGTTTTGTTTGTGTGTTGTTTTTTTTAATATATTTTTATTGATTTCAGAGAGGAAGGGAGGGGGAAAGAGAAATAAAAACATCAATGATGAGAGAAAATCATTGATTGGCTGCCTCCTGTATGCCCCCCACTGGGGATCGAGCCCACAACCCAGGCATGTGCCCTTGACCAGGATCGAACCTGGGACCCTTCAGTCCACAGGCTGAACCTCTATCCACTGAGCCAAACCAGCCAGGGCAGTTGCCAGTGTTTTGACCTCAGTGTCCCCACAAAGTCTCCAGCAGGTGTGAAATACTAAATTCCAGCCTTTTTTTTTTTTTTTTTTTTTTTTTTAGGGGCAAAAGGGTAAAAAGGAAGGGGTGAGGAGAAGGGAGCTGCTGAGGGTAGCAATGGCAGAGCAGAGAGGGTGGAGAGAGAAGACAGTCATGGATTTCCCTGGGGCCCCCGCCCAGTCATTTCCAAGCTGCTCAGAGGAGTGGCCAGCAGTGGGTGAGGGTTGTGTGCCACATGGCAAACAACCCATTGAGTCATGGGGCACCCAGCCACACTGCTTTGTAGAGTTTGGTGTGTGGATTATTTTTGTTTTTTGCAGCCCAGCTGTCTGTGTAATGACTTCCTTCCCCGCAGCCTGTTCACTGAGGTGTTCCTGAGCGACCAGCTGGGTCGCTGCATTCCTGGCTGCTTCAAACCTTGGCCAAGCCCTGAGACCCAGCTCCCTCCTGTAGGTGGACCTTTGAAGGCTGCCAGGGCGTGCCCTGAAAGACAGGCTATAGAGCTCCTTTCTCTAACCTGCACCCGTCCCTCAAAACAGGACAAAAAAAAAACAAGTAAAAAATAAAGACATTTCATTTGTTACACACTTGTGGAATGGCCACAGCCAGGTGCCTGAAGAATTCTTCGTCACAACCATGAGGACGCTACCAAATTGAAGGGGGATGCCATGGACCTAAGTCCTTGACCTCTGTCTTGTTGCAGCAGGAAAGGGTCAGAAACTCAAGTGAAGAGACTGGGACCCTCCCGGCAGCGGGCTGCAGGGGGAAACTTGACTCGGGTATGTTGTTCAGCAACCTCATTCCTTGAACTGTATTTTGAAGAAAGTTTGCTTAGATACATGATGACAAGGAGGAGGTTATTTATGACTAGAGGCCCGGTGCACAAAAATTCCTGCACTGGAGCAGGGGGCGGTCCCTCAGCCCAGCCTGTGCCTTCTCACAGTCTCGGAGTCCTCAGGGGATGTCCTACTGACGGCTTAGGCCTGCTCCGCACACTGTGCAGATACCCATGAAAACATCACCACAATCAAGATAATAAATATATGCATTACCCTTCTCTCCTAGTGTGAATAGATCTATGTGTATTAAAATGAACAGATATTTAACAACTAATGTTCAGTTTTTATAAAGTTCAACCGGCCCAGCTGGCATGGCTCAGTGATTGAGCATTGACCTATGAACCAGGAGGTCAAGGTTTAATTCCCAGTCAGGGCACATGCCCAGGTTGTGGCTTGATCCCTAGTAGGGGGCATGCGGAGGCAGCCAATCAATGATTCTTTCTCATCATTGATGTTTCTATCTATCTCTCCCTCTCCCTTCCTCTCTGAAATCAATAAAAATATATTTTAAAGAAAGAAAATGAAATGTATTAAAAAATGAAAATTTAAAAATAATCAGCAACAAAGGGGAAAAAAATCCCACAAAAATATTCACAGCACAATTTCCTGAGATGCTAACAACATAAGGTTTAGCGGTGAACTGACTCATACCTGTGCATTCTCCCCTTTGTTATTGCCCGAGACATGCATGATTGATCATACAGGTATCAGCATGAAAGGATTGTCGGGTCGAGAAGTGAATTGTTTGAGGTTTGTCTGTACTTCGCATTTTTTGTTATTGTTATTTCAAAACTATTTTGACTATTCTTTTTAAAAACTATTTTCTGACATTTGCTGGACGACAGAAATAAGGTTGATTTGGGGATAGTATTGAATTGGCAACCCAGAAGAGGGCCTTCATCAGAACTCGACCATGTGGCACCCCGATCTCAGACGTCCAACCTCCAGAACTGTGAGAAATACATTTTTATTGTTGACAAGACCCAGTTTGTGGTATTTCATGATAGCAGCCAGACTAAGATGGTCATTTATTGGTCCTAAAAGTTTAAGATTTCTTAGGATTTCCTATCTCCACTATCATGTTATCTTTGAATAAAGACAGTTTTACTTTTTTTTCTTTATGACTTTTTTTTCCCTTGCCTCACAGTCCTGGCTTGGATATAGAGTAAAATGTTGATTAGAGGTGGTGACAGCTGCTCTCCTTGCTCTGTTCTGACCTTAGGGAGGAAAGTGTTCAATATTTTACCATTAAGGACGATGTTAGCTCCACCTTTGGTGTTTTTGTTTCCCCCCCTATATTTCCTGTATCAAATTGAGGAAGTTCTATTCCTAGGTTGCTAAAAGTTTTTGATTGTGAATAGGTATTGAATTTTAGCAAGTACTTTTTAAAATCATCTATTTAGATGATCAAATTATTTTTTTTAGCCCTAACTGGTTTGGCTCAGTGGATAGAGCATCAGCCTGCGGACTGAAGGGTCCCAGGTTCGATTCTGGTCAAGGGCATGTACCTGGGTTGTGGGCACATGCCCAGTAGGGGGCGTGCAAGAGGCAGCTGAATCGATGTTTCTCTCTCATTGATGTTTCTAACTCTGTATCCCTCTCCCTCTCCCTTCCTCTCTGTAAAAAATCAATAAAATATATTTTTTTAAAAATTATTTTTTATTTTATTATGTTAAAGTGTTTGGTTGATTTTAAAATGTTAAACGGATTTGCCTTTCTGGGACAAACTCCACTTGGTTTTTATTTATTATCCTTTTTATTTATGCTGTATTTGATTTGCTAACATTTTGTTTAAGGTTGTTGTATTTATGATCATGAAAGATACTAGACTGTGGTATTATCTCTTGTCATATTCTTGCCAAGTTTTGGTAGTAGGATTATGCTGACCTTATAAATTGGGAATTGTTCCCTTATTTTCTTATAGAATTTGTATAAGGTAGGTAATATTTCTTATTTAAATGTTAGCTATATTTCCATTTTTAATTTTTCAATCTATATGTCCTTAAAGTGAGTTTCTTATAAATTTTGCATAGTTGAGTCTTTTTGTTTGTGTAATTCAGCCTGTCAAACTTTTTCTTTTTATTAAGTATTTAGCCCACTTACATTTAACATAATTAAAGGTCTGGTTCCAAATCATTTACCGCTATAATCTTATTTGTCTTTTATTTGTACTACCTGGTGTTTGTTCCTGTTTTTCTCACTTCTTTTGGATATATTATTGTTTCATTTTATCTTCTCCATTTGATTTTGTTTTGTTTTGTTGATCGTCACCCAAGGATATTTTTCCTTTGATTTTTAGAGAGAGTGGAAGAGAGGGGAGAGACAGAGAGAGGGAAACAGTGATGTGAGAGGGACACATGAATTGGTTGCCTCTCAAATGCACCCCATTTGGGGTGCGGATTGAGCCTGCAACCAAAGTGCTTGCCCTTGACCAGGAATCAAACCCGTGACCGTTCAGTCTTCTATCCACTGAGCCAAACTGTCTAGGGCTCCATTTAATTTTTCTAAAAAACTGTTGTAAAATACACATAACAAACCCTGGCCAATGTGGCTCAGTTGGATGAGTGCCGTCCTATACACTTAGAGGTCACCAGTTTGATTCCCAGTGGGGGGCACATGCTCAGGTTGTGGGCTCAATCCCCAGTAGGGAGTGTGCAGGAGCTAGCCAATTGCTGTTTCTCTCTCTCATGGATGTTTCTCTCTCTCCCCCTCCTCCCCCTCTCTCTCTCTCTAAAGTCAATAAAAGCATAAAAAAATAAAATACACGTAACAAAATGTGCCATTGTAGCCATTTTAAGTGTACAGTTCACTAGCTTTAAGTAACTCCCACTCCAGTGCAGCCGTCTCCAGAGTACTTTCCATCTCGCTAGCACAACTGAAACTCTGTCTCCACTAAACAAGAACTGCCCACTCCTCCCCACATCCCAGCTCCTGGCAACTACCACTTTATTTTTTGTTTCTATCAATTTGACTACTTTAGATATAGGTATACCTTTATTTCACTAGGCTTTATTGTGCTTTGCAGATATTGCTTTTTTTTTTTTTTTTTTTTTTTTTTTTTTTTTACAAATTAAAAGACCCTCCACAAGCAAAAAGATTGACTCATAGAAATCTCAGATAATGGTTAGCATTTTTTTTTTTTTAGCAATAAAGTATTTTTAAATTAAGATCTATACACTGGTGTTTTTTTTTTTAGATGTAATGCTATTGCACACTTAATAGGCTACAGGATAGTGTAAACATAACTTTTATATGAACTGGGAAACCAAAAAGATTCATTGCTATATTCACTTTATCGTGGTGGTTGGAAACTGAACCCATAATATCTCTGAGGTATGCCTGTAATTCATATAAATGGAGCGGTAGGGTATTTGTATTTTGTGACTCATTTATTTTTATTTTGTGTGCGTGACTGACTTATTTCACTTAGCTTCATGTCTTTAAAGTTCATCTATGTTGTAGTATATGTCAGAACTTTCTTCCTTTAAAGGCTGAGTAACATTCCACTGCATGAGTATGTTACATTTTGTTTTTTCATTCGTCTATTGATGGGCATTTGAGCTGCTCCCACATTTTGGCTATTTTGAATAATGTTGCTTTGGACATGAGTGTACACATATCTCTTTGAAGCCTTGCTTTCAATTTCTTTTCCACTGGAATGTTAGATAAACCATTTTTATGTTTTTAATGCTTACTTTAGAGATTATGATATACACCCGTACTTATTGCAGCATAACTTGAATTAGTATTTTACAATTTTCCCAACAATGTAAGAACCTCATAACAGTATAATTATCTTTATTGCTTCTACCTTCTATGATATTTCTGTCATATTGTTTACTTTTATGTGTTACAAATCTCAAAATACATTGTGATTGCTTTAAATAGTAATTATTTTAAAGTTAAAGTAGTTTTCCACATATTTATCCACATATATACTGTTTCCTGTGATCTTCATTTTGTCCTATAGTTCTGTGTTTCCACCTAGAATTGTTTTTCTTTGACTTGAAAATCTGGTAGTGCAGGCTTGCCAGCATTAAATTCTCCAAGGTTTTCATCCCCCCCGCCCCCGCCCCCCCGCCCGGATCTCATGGTACCCGGCACAATGTAAGATTTATGTTGTTGATTATTTGACCAATATCTGCCCTACTTATTAGGCTGTAAGCTCCATGAAGGTCTCTGGTTTTATTCACTGTTGCATATCCAGAACCTAACAGAGGGTCAGGGACATGGTAGGTGCACAATACATATTTATTGGAGAGCAGTGGGTGGGGACAGACAATGCCTTGAGCTTGGAGAGCTCAGGGACATTCAAACTCGTCTCTGGTCCAGCAGAAACTGCATATTTAGAAAATAAGATGTGATTCCAGATCCCACCCTGTGTTAGGATGGGGGTCCTGGGCTGGGCTGTCCATAGAGGCAGGAGGACCCCAGCTGTGAGTGCTAGCAGAAGACAGGCTCTGACATCAGGCCTCATCCTGGTCCTTCTCTGTGCTGTGCCTGCGTCCTGATACTCATTCTTGATAAGGAACTGGCATATAAATCAGGTAGAATTCTCAGCTTCTCTTCCTGCACGTGTTCATAGCTCAGACTCTTTCCCACCTGCGAGTTAATGGCACTGGCTACTACTCAGAAGTATGCAGTGAACAGTCATAGTTGGAATGCTTTTGGTTTCAACTATAAGAGAATCCAAGTCAAATGAGAATCGATGCTAAAGGGAATTTATTGACTTATGCAGCTTTATTGGGTAGATGGATTCAGGTAAGCCTTGATCGGCACCCAAGCTCTGTTTCTCTTCAGTTCATCTGCCCTTTCCTTTTCCATGCATTGGTGTCATCATTAGGCTGACCCTCTTCCTGGTCACAAAGTAGCTGCCAGCAGCAAATAGCTCCTTACTGCCATCCAGGGAGACAGTGGAGGTTTTATGCAACTATTGCAATGAGGTAAATATTGGGTACTGATAGATGTAGGCCAGGGTAAGAGGGCTATCGCTAGAGCGACCAATACAAGGTGCATGAGATTACTTCAACTGGCTTAGGGTCCACACCCATGTGGGAGATGAGGGTCCCTCCCACTCAGATTGTCTTGCTGTACAATGGGGGGTGAGATAGACTGGATGTTAGGAAGATGCATCTCTCGGGATAGGCTGGGTTTTGCTGTGATAACAAACAAGCACAATTTTTTTTTTTTTAATAACAGCAAAGGTTTATTTCTTGCTAATACTACATATCCACTGTGGGTCATCTAGGGGCATTATTCCACGTTTTCTCACTCCAGGACCTAGGCTGATGGAACTACAACTATCTCAAGCATTGTCTTTTGCTGTTACTGAGGGAAAGAGAAAACAAAAAATAGCCTACTAGCTCCTAAAATGTGGGTCCAGGAGTGATATACTTCTACTCATACTTTATTGACCATCATAAAAGTAAGTGACATGGCCACTCCTGACTCACCGATGTAAAGAAGTACAATCCTAACAGGTGTCTCACAAGCGAACCCAAAAATCTTTGGTGGCTGGCATTAATATAAACTACCACAGGAGGCCATCAGAATACCCACTACAGAGGACTTATGGAGACCACCCCAGTTTCTGTCCACTTTTTGTTGGGAAAAGAACAACTTCCTGCTTTGATTGCTGCCTATAGAGGCCTCCCTACTAAGCAGAAATCAGAAACTCAATAATCAGCTCCTGTGTCACAATCAAATGTCTCCCAGATGTTTTTCCATTATGTGAAATTAATGGTTCTATGAGGGAGTGCTATTAAGATATCTCCTCAACCCCAAACAATTCCTTTTTTGTGGTCCTGATCCACAGCGGTGGGTTCCTGGTGAACTAGGAGGGGGCACCTGACTCAAGTTGGGGCAATGAGAGCCTCTTTTCTGGGATTTGGAAATTGGAACAATTAGGGATTTTTAGTCTCTCTCTGGAATTGTCATGTACTTGGGAGTGGCTGGCAGACATATGTCCATTTTATTATCATGAATCAGAGAAAACAAGTTTGCAGAGAGATGGTCCTACTGGTAACCCTTGCTCTACTTCTAATTCATCCAGAAGTCCAGCTGGGTTCTTGCCCTTGGCCTGAGAGAACCACCCTCCTGCCCCCACCCCAAGCTTTAAGTTATCCTTTTATTTTCCTTAAACTGGCCTGATGGGTAACTGGTACTCGCAGCCAGTAAACATCTAATGAAAAATGCTCTTTGCTTCTGGGCCCTGACATAAAAAAAAAAGTCACAGGTGTAGCTCACTCCAATAAAACGGAGCTCAGGTTATAACTCGATTGCATCAACTATACTTCTGACAGTTTCTTTCCCGCTTGAGAAAGCTCATCAGAATGTGAGTGAGTGCAGGTGACATTATAGGAACCACCTGGAATCTTCTTAAATTATTTAAAAAATAATAATTTGCCTCCTTGGGTAAATGAGATTTGTGACAAACCTCCCAACACTGGTTTTACGTGCATGCTGTTTCCTCTGCCTGGAGTCTCCTCCTCCTCATCTCTTTAGAACCAGCCTAATGTCACCTCCTCTGGGAAGCCTTTCCACACTCTCTTATGTAGTATTAATTATGTCCTTCTCTCTACTTCCCAAAGCAGTGTGCATATCCATAGAGCGTGACATACTTTCTTCCAGAAGCGCTTCTTTACATGTCTGTCTCCTCCAAAATACTGAGTTCTCAGTGGTCGGAAGAGTGCCTCCTTTACCTCTGCATCCCACAGGGCCTGGGTCAGAATACATGCTCAGATAAGCCGGTTGAGTAAATGGAGTCCTTTGGAACAACACATTCCATATATACTTTCATTCAACAAATATTTATTGAGTGCTTGAGCATGTCAGGCCATGTTGCAGATGCTGGAATATAAAGTTCGTGCCCTTGGGACATTACAGATGATATTCAGGTCATGTCAGGCCATGCTCCAGATGCTAGAACACAAAGTTCCTGCCCTTGGGACATTACAGATGATATTCAGGTCATAAGGGCCATGAGGAAAAATAAAGCAGGATGAGGAAAGAGAGAGTGATGGGGGTTGGGACTTGATATTTTAGTAGAGTGGTCTGGGAGGTCTTTCTGGGGAGTTGATTTAAATATATATATATAATTGATTTTAGAGAAAAAGGAAGGGAGAGGGAGAGAAACAGAAACATCTAAGAAAGAGAACATTTATCGGCTGCCTCCTGTAGGCCTCTTACTGGGGATTGAGCACAAAACTGGGACATGTGCTCTGACCAGGAATCGAACCCGTGAGCTCTTGGTGCATGGGTCAGCATTCAGCCAACTCAGCCACACCAGCCTGCCTGGGGAGATGACTTTTGAGTAGATATTTGGAGTAAGGATGCATGCCTTTTTGATATCTTGGAGGGAAGAAATACCAAGGGCAAAGGTGCTGAGGTGAAAGTGGCCTGCATGTTCTAGGAGCAGGAAGGAGGCTGGTGTGGCTGGAATGGAGTGAGGGGGTGGATTGGATGGAGACGGAGAGTGCTGGGGAGTGGAGGGGTGCAGTCACATAGAATCTTGAAGGTCCTTGAAAAAAAGACTTTGGTTTTTGCTCTGAGTGAGGTGGGAAGCCATTGAAGGCTTTAGAGGAGAACTATGTTTTGACTTAGGTTTCAACAGAATCCCTCTGGCTGCTTGAGAACAAGCAGCCATGAGAGCAGAGTGAATTCAGGGAGAGCAGGTAGCAGGTTATTGCAATACTCCAGGAAAGAGAAGATGAGGGTACTGTAGGGAGAGCTGACAAGCTTTGCTGCTAGATTGCGTGTGGGATGTGATACAAGAGACCAGTCAAGGATGATTCCAATGGTTTGTCCTGAGCCACCAGGAGGAGGAACTGACATTCATTGAGGTGGGGAAGACTGTGAAAGGAGCAAGCTGAGGAGCAGTTTTCAGTTTGGCATTGTACATGTCAAGTTTGACATATTGCTCAGCCCTTGTGTGTGTGTGGGTGAGGGGCAAAAGTAGGTTTACAGTTCATACAGAAAAATACATAATACAAAAATAAATTTTCGCATACTCACTACTTTGGCCCACCTTCGTATATGTTGACTGGTTTTCAGGCGCTGAAAATTGCAAGTAAACTAAAGTTAAAGCCAGCCTTATTTATTCAACAACAGGCACTGTGTGGAAAACTTGACCTGTGCTGCTATTTAATCCTTTCAACCATTCCTATTGGCTTCGTTACTAATATTTTCATAGCTCCTTTACGGAGGAGAGATTAAGTAGCATGTCCCGAGTCACTCTACCAACTATTCATCTGCTGGTATAATGCAGATCTGGGATTCCAACCCAGTTAGTCAGGCTGCAGAGCTCTTGCTGTTTATTAATCACTAGATCCTAGAGGTGGGGACCACTTCCTGAGCACATTTGCTGCAGACTTGGGCTCTATAACAAACACGGTGCCTGGAGCATGTGAGGAAATCTCAGGAAAAGGCCCACTCCCATCCCAGGTGTTACAGGTTACACAACCGAAGCTGTGAAGAAGGGCCAGCATTATTCTATGAGGGGGCTCATTGATGCTTTCAAGTTTCAAGTCCCTGAAAATGTAACGTTAGGAAAGCAGTGATGAGGAGTTGTTGTCCCGTTTAGGAAACAGAAGAGTTTCAAAACTGCCGTGACGTGCCTGTGGGTGGGATGAAAAAAAGACGGAGTCCCAAGGTGACGCGTGCTGGGAAACACTGGACGGGGGGTGGGGGAGAGGGCGGAGACGGCCTCTGGCCCCTGCCCACATCCTTTTCAAAGTGTAGCTTGGTGTGGCCTTCCTTAGCTGGTCCTCCAGAAAGACCAGGATATGGAATACAAAAGCCGGTAACCTCTGGGGCCGCAGCATCCGCCCCTGTCCCCTTCTTCACCAACCCCCTCAAGTTCCACGCGGGGCAGAGCGGGACCGCAGCCCGCGCATGCGCCCGGGGCAAGGTCTGGTCCCGGGTACGTCAGGGGGCTCGCGCTCCATGGAAGCCCCGCCCACCGGCGCCAGAGGCGACTTGGGCGGGGGGCCTCGGGCCACGCCCCCAACCGAGCCGAGCGGGACCGAGCGGAGCCGAGCGTCTCCGAGTACGGCCGAGCCGAGCCGAGCGGCCGGGAGTCGGTTAGTGCAGCTGCGTCCCCGCCGCTCAGCAGTCTGCGGCTCCGGCGTCGCCGCCGCCTCAGCCGGGCCTGCGACGGCCGGCCGGGCGGCCGCCAGGAGAAAGGCCCAGAGCGCGGTGAGAGCCGCCCGGCCGCGGGCGCCGCCGCCGTCGCCGCCGCTGCCAGGTGAGCGCCTGCCGCGGCCCGCCGGCCCGCCGGCCCGTGTGTCCCCGCGACTGTCAGTTCCCGTGTCTGTGTGTGTCTCTGCCTGTCAGCCCCCTGTGTCTGCGCGAGCTCCTTCCCGCCACGTCTGACCCCCCGGCCCTGCCCGCAGTGTCCGCGTACCCCTCCCGCCTGCTGCCCCACTCTTACTGTCAGCCGCCAGCACCTCCATGCTGGGAGGCCCCGCCCCTTCCCCCCGAAGCCCCGCCCTTCGCCCATCTGTCATCACCCCCTCCCCCAGCTTCAGGCTCGGGCGTCCTGGGGGCGTGGGGTGCCACCGCTCCTAGGGTTCAGTGTAGCTCAGGTCGGCCAGACAGTTGCGAAAGGAGCAACGAGGGGGGTGTGGAGGGAAAGTGGGGGTCCGAAGATGCCCGCCCTCCCGCCCGTGTGAGGGTGCGTGTCCGAGGGTGCCCCGGGGGGGCGACACGTGCGCCCGAGAGCAGGGAAGGGAGTGCGGGCACGGCCTGACTGACGGGAGGCGGAGATGCTGGGAGGTCAGAGCCACTTGCTCCGACTCCCGCCGGCCCGCGTGTCCTGCGGGGAAGGCCCGGCCACTGCCTCTGGTCTAAAGAGCGCCAGTTCGACTAGGGAGGCAGATGAATCCGGACTCGACCCGCTGGGGTACAGTAGGATCCTGAATCCTGGAACCCTGGTTGGGCCTCGCGAAGACAGAAAACCCGGGCGCCGCGTTCCCGGGTGCCGCGCGTGGCGTGTGAGGTGTTGGGGGCCAGTGAGACCTTCCCGGTTTGGGATTTTCATTCAGAGAAGACTGTTGAACGTGATGGAGTGGTGGGTGGGATGTGGCGCCCAGGTGCAAAGTGTTTGAGAGCCCGAGTCACTTTGAGTTGAGTGTGCATTTCTGAGGAGTGATTGTCCTGAGTTTGTGCCCTGGGAGAAACTGTTAAATGATAGGGGGGCGGGGATAAAGGAGTAGGGAGGGCATATACTCTTTTCTGTTTTAAATTATGTGGACACATAGTAATTTACTCATGAGACCCCCACTTATCCTTGCTTTAAAAAAGGAGTCCTGTAGTTTCCATTTATGCACATTCTTTTTTATTTAAATATATTTTATTGAAATTTTTACAGAGAGGAAGGGAGAGGAATAGAGAGTTGGAAACATCAATGAGAGAGAGACATCGATCAGCTGCCTCCTGCACACCCCCCACTGGGGATGTACCTGCAACCAAGGTACATGCCCTTGATCAGAATCGAACCCGGGACCCGTCAGTCCCCAGTCGGATGCTCTATCCACTGAGCCAAACCAGTTAGGACTATACACATTCTTGTATATTGTTATCTTGATGCTCTTTATTTGTAGTAACCTAGTATTGCAATATTTCAAAACTAAGAGAAAATGCGTCCTAAAACAATTTGGTATTTTGCTGGAGAATTCTCAATCACGGGGAAAGAACCCAAAGTACACTTCATTAGCTGGAACAACTTATTCTGGCTTAATTTGTTTCTAAGAGACATACAGTGGAAAAATCCAGAAGCAGCAAAATAGTACCAAAGAGTCTTAAGAAATTAATGAAAAGGGCTTTCTATTGCTGCCCTGGAAAGATGGTAATCAAAGTTGCTTTAGAGGACAGAGCTACTACCTATACTAATAAAAGCCAAAAGCCTAGGTGGTCCTCATGCCCTCACGGGATACCCTCACATCATCACAAGATGGCCACCCTCACATTGTCACAAGATGTCTGCCACAAGGTGGCCACCACAATATGGCCAGCAGGGGAGGGCAGTTGGGGGCCATCTGGCTGTCAGAGGAGAGGTTAGGGGGCAATCAGGCAGGCAGGCAGGCAGGCGAGTGGTTAGGAGCCAGCAGTCCTGGATTGTGAGAGGGATGTCCGAACTGCCGGCAGTTGGACATCGCCTGAGGGGTCCCAGATTGGAGAGAGTGCAGGCTGGGCAGAGGGACACCCCCCTTCCCATGCACGAATTTCATGCACCAGGCCTCTAGTGTAATGATAAACATATTAACCAAGTTGGTTTTGTGACCTTGATACATTGAACAGCACTTGATTTGTGCAGTGCTTCATTACAGGCAAACATTGAATAGAAAGTCGAGTAATTTTTGGAGAAAATGTTTCCCATGCTTTATTTATTTTTTCCCCATAATTAAAATTTGAGACTAAGGCAGTCTCACAGTGGGAGTGCTCCCTCCCCCCTTAAGATAACATTTAAATTTTCAAAAGTAATTCATGTGTAAGGCAGAAAACTAGAAAAACCAAAACCTAAGAAAAAAATCACAATCCCACAAACCATAGTAAATCACAGTATTTATCTTTTTAGTTTTTTGTTCCTATGTGTATTTTTTTACAAAATGCTACCATACTATAAGATTGTATTTTTGCATTTTTTTAAAACTTATAAATAGATTGAGAGATATCTCCTTGTTTTGTTTTTATGAGTAAGAACTTGTGTTCCCTTTGTGATCTTTTTAAAAAGTTAGAACCTCTGTTAGAGCACTCTAATAGCTTCTCATTTTAAAGTAAAATCTGAAGTTCTTGCCTGTCAGGCTATCTCCTGTCTTCACTTTCAGCCATGCTGGATGGTTCTCTTTGCTATGCCTTAAAAACTTCAAGCATACCCTAGGCTCAATGACTTTGCACTTGCTGTTCCTCTATCTAGAACTCTGTTCCCTGGATAGCATGGTGCTGACCTCAAGTCTCTGCTCAGGTATAACCATCAGGCTTTCCCTGATCATTGTGGGTAATATACACTTCATTCTCCAGCCCTCCTTCAACTCACTTTACTTATTTATCTTCATAGCACTTACACCACTTGGCAAATACATATGTATTTACTAGTTTTATTGGCTCCCCCATTAACCCTAAATGTGAGACTTTTTCACTGATGTAACCTCAGGGCCCAGAATAGCACCTGACACTTATGGGTACTTTATCAATATTTTGTTGAATGAATGCTCATTATCCATCAATTCATGTGACCTTCCTGGTAGCTTCCTAGGCTTTTACATAGCTACATCATGAAATGGAATAACAATCCCTTACAAGTCAGGCTAGTCCTCTCCTTATCTGAACAGAAGAATTTTACAAAGTGAGTCTTATGATTGTAAAAAAGAATTTCAGTCTTGATTTAATTTCACAATGACGGAAAGGAACAGTTTTGGCAAATGTTACTGACTTTCCTTCTTATACATCATCCCTTGTGAAACATTGGAAATCTTTTAAACATATAAAGTATCCCAGTTATGTTTACAACTATGATTTCAATTTGATAGTTCTTAGTGACAGTATAAGCCTCAAGAGCATGGTGAGTTTTTGGGTTAACAAATACCCAGAGATATAATTACAGCATTTATGTGTTTTCATTTGAGGAGTAGCTGTTATATTTACACATTTTTCCTGGCAAGTCTATCCTTTTCAGCTCCTTGCTTATCAGTTTTTGGATGGCCGGGAGAGTACACTTAAGTTTTTTAACATTTTTTTTTTTTAGGGTTTTTCTTTTTTTTTTTTTTAATTAAATCTTTATTGTTCAGATTATTATATTTGTTCCGCTTTTTTCCCCCCATAACTCCCCTCCTCCCAGCTCCCGCCCCACCCTCCGCCCTCACTCCCCACCCACTGTCCTCATCCATAGGTGCACGATTTTTGTCCAGTCTCTTCCCGCATCTCCCACACCCCTTTCCCCCCCAAGAATAGTCAGTCCATTCCCTTTCTATGTCCCTGATTCTATTATGATCACCAGATTATTTATTCACTTGATTCTTACATTCACTTGTTGATAGATGCATGTTTGTTGTTCATAATTTGTATCTTTACCTTTTTCTTCTTCTTCCTCTTCTTAAAGGATACCTTTCAGCATTTCATATAATACTGGTTTGGTGGTGATGAACTCCTTTAGCTTTTCCTTATCTGTGAAGCTCTTTATCTGACCTTCAATTCTGAATGATATCTTTGCTGGATAAAGTAATCTTGGTTGTAGGTTCTTGGTATTCATCACTTTGAATATTTCTTGCCACTCCCTTCTGGCCTGCAAAGTTTCTGTTGAGAAATCAGCTGACAGTCGTATGGGTATTCCCTTGTAGGTAACTGAGTTTCTTTCTCTTGCTGCTTTTAAGATTCTCTCTTTGTCTTTTGCTCTTGGCATTTTAATTATGATGTGTCTTGGTGTAGTTTTTTAACATTTTAAAATAAAATAAATTCTTGATCTCTTGAGCATTTTATACCTCTCATATGACTCTTGAACTGTTTGAAAGGACCAGTTTCATCTTTCAGGATGAAAAGGCATTGATAATAAAACATATAATTGCATTTTTCTGCAATTGTATCTTAAAGTAGAATTGTATCTTAAGGTAAAATGTTTACAGAGAGGACACAGTGTGAGAGTTTTTAAAGCCTTGAATTTCAAGTAGTGAGTTTTTGAAAAAAAAATCTTATTTTTGCTCTTAAGGAAAAGGATACTTCTGAATATAGTCTAAACAGAGAACTTAAAAAATTTTTTTCTTATGCTTCCGATATACAGAAACTTTCGGGAAAAATCCAAAATGAATTTTTTTTTCTTTTAAAAGCCTAAAGGTAATATGTTAAGAATTTATTTTTAATTTTTCTGTGTGTTTTTAACATTGCTACGATTAGTGTTAGATTACCAACCTGATTTATTATTTCTCCTCTTTTCTCATTTGATTACCTCCCTTCTCTGATCATATTCTCTCCCTAAGTGATCTCATCTGTTCCCAGGATTTAATACCCTCTGGATGCAGATGACTCCCTCAGTTACACCCCCCGCCTGGACCTTTTTCTGGTTCCAGACTTGCATTTTCAACTACCTCCTTCCTGTTATCTCTACTTGCTTGCCTCACAGTGATCTCAAAATTCACACATATCCAACATTGATCTCTCAGTCTTCCTCTTAAACTTCCAAATTAGTATTCCTCATTCCTGGCCCCTTCCTCCCCTCTCCCCAGCCTTCCCTGTTTCATTGTCATTACTGTTCACTCAGTGTTCAGGCCAGAAAATCATCATTGATTCTTCCTGATTCCTCACTCCACATTCAATCCATCCGTGTGGCCTAGTCTACAGAATAGCGCAAATCCTCTATTCCCTCCACCCTCCTAATCTATCCACCATCTTCTCTCAGCTGGGTGACTGCCTCTACCTGTTACCTGGTCTCTCCTAACTTCCACTTTTACCTTCTTCTACCCCATTCTCCCCTCTACAGCAGGGTGATCCTACTAAAAATCTAAACCAGATCACATTAGCTTCTTGCTTAGAGGCTTACCACTGCGCTTAGCCCACATCCACACTTCTTACTCAGAGATGTCAGGCCTTGTCTCCTGCTCTACCTCCTCTCCAGCTTGCCATGCTTGTATCAGGTTGGAGCACTGTCAGTTCCTCAAATATGCCAAGTCCCTCTACAGACCCTTCCCTCTGCCCCGCACTCCCTCCTCCGCCCCCCTCTTCTCATAGAGCCTTCTCAAACATTGAGGGGCCTGTCCTGATCACCACTTCTATAGTAACTCCCCACTGCCCCTTCTCTCAGTACATGTGCATTTCCTACTTAGCCAAAATTCCAAGTATCCTATATAATAAAAGCCCAGCGACTATAACAGCAGAACGACTGGAATGACCGCTTGACCAGTCACTATGAGGTGCACTGACCACCTCTTGGTCCTTTTCCCCTGGCCAGCAGTCTCTGATCGCCGATGGCAAACAGAGACCAGGGGTAGGTGGCAGGGGATGCAGGTGGCACCAGGCCAAGGCCCCCGCCCTGCTGATCGCCCCACACACAGAGGGCCACTGGCAGTGGGGGTGGGACCAGTGTGTGGCTGACCTCTCGGACCCTCCCCCAGCTGTCCGGCTCCCATTGCTGGATGGCGAACGGAGAACCTGAGTGGGTGGCTGCTGGCAGCCAGAGAAGATGGCCCTGATCACAGGCTAGACCTGGGGACCATACCTGCACATGATTTTGTGCACTGGGCCTCTAGTTTCATTTATATGTGTGTTTTCTTCTTTATTGTCTACTCCCCTGATAGACACAAGATCTATGAGGCAGGGGAAACCTTGGATTGTTGATGGTACAGTTCTGGCACCCCGTGCTCTGCTTAGAATCCAGTAGATGCAGGACCTTGACCCCTTTTGAACAATATTAATATTATAACAACTAACTTTTTTTGAGACTTACTTTGTGCCAGGTCCATTACTAAGGTGTGTTCATGCATATCTCTAAATATCTGGGAGAACCCTTAACTAAGGTAGTGATGGTTATTTCATTAGCATTTCTATTTTTAGTTGAGAAATTTGAGCTTAGAGAAGTTAATTTTAAAAAATATATTTTAAAATTGATTTTAGAGAGGAAGAAAGAGAGAGATAGAAGCATCAATGATGAGAGAGAATCATTGATCTGCTGCCTCCTGCACGCCCCCTACTGGGGATCAAGCCCGCAACCCCGGGCATGTGCCCTGACTGGCAATCGAACCTCGACCTCCTGGTTCATAGGTTGATGCTCAACCACTGAGCCACGCTGGCCAGGCGAGAAGTTAAGTAATTTTTAAAGTTACATAGCTAACAAAGTGCTGGAGCTAAGATTTGAATCTACATAATCTGACTATAAAAATCTCTCTCTCACTCATTATGCTTTCTAATATGTATGGAGTAGAAATGAATGAATAGGAAATATGCCATAATATTAATATTTGATGATTCCTCGTCATTTTGTTTCTAAGCATACATTGGAGTATAAAAAATAAGAATGCTTGGGTTGGGATTTTGCATTTCCTGGGAAGTTTCTGATAATAACCACTCTGCCAAAGCACATAGATTAGTTTGTATTCAGGCTCTGTGTTTTAATTTTACCTTTGCCACTTTCCAGCTGAAAACCCTTGAGCAAATTACTTAACATATCTAAGTCTGTCTTTTCAGTTATAAATGGAGAAAAAGAATAATTCTTATCTCACAGGGTCATTGTGAGGAGCATAATTATACACACAAAAAACCCAATCAGTGTTAGCTATTAATATTATAAGAAGGGAATAAAAGCCCCCTCCCCTCCAAAAAAAGACTTGTGTAGCCCCATCAACAAATTACAGTTTGGGTAAGTGTGACAAAAAGATCATAACAATATTACCTCACTGACTCTGGTTTTGAATTTATTAAAATTATCAGGGAATTAATGATTTGCCTTGGGATTTATAATTATTCTTTTGCTGCATGGCTTTATGTTTGGATTTAAACTTCTTAAATGTTTGTAGTTAAAATAGTTTCCTTCCTTCCTTCCTTCCTTCCTTCCTTCCTTCCTTCCTTCCTTCCTTCCTTCCTTCCTTCCTTCCTTCCTTCCTTCCTATTAAACTCCTTCCTCTCTTAAGCTATATTCTCAAGGTAAAGAGATCTTTAGAGGGGCTGGCTATTTTTGAGAGGTTGATTATTTTTATACTTTGCACCAGAAACGTACTCACCATCATTGCTACTTATTTCAGTGATGATAATCACCGGGAGCTTACTTCAAATACCCAAGCAAGCAGTTGACCTGGCACAGATGCAGTGGATTTGACAGACCTTATGATGGAATATCTGGGCACAGTTGCATTTTCTGGGCTTATAAGCAAGTGCCAGTGTGGTGGCTTCCTTCATCTCTGTGAAACAGAGGGTGAGATTTTCTGCTAAAAGTGGGAAGAGTTTAGAGAGAAAACAGGGAGATTTGACTTATAACTGAGGTCAGGAAGAGGAAGAGTGACCTTAGGGTAACAACCATTATTTCTGGGTAGTGTGTAGGGCTCTGTTGAGGTAGGAGACCCTGGATTGATTGGGACACCATAGCACGCAGCTGCCTGATTTTAGGAGCAAAGAAGGCATGTAGTTGGATTGAGCCAGGATAGCGGTTTGCAGGGGGTGAGCAACAGAAGGACAGTAGAGCCGAGGAACTGAGGCCATTGGCCTGGGAGTGACTAACATGATAAGGTAAAAATGTCTAAGCTGGATGTGGAGGAGAAAAGGACCAGAGGTATTGATGAAGTAAAGGAATGGGTGCATTGGAGTGATTTAGTAATAGGAGGATGTGGTTAGGGAGGGACATGTGAGTGGAATATTTCAGAGTTGGAGCAGTTAATTACTGGATATGACAGGCTCCTGGTTTTTGCCACTGGCCTGAAGTGAATGAACCCAGTGAAGGTGACTGAAGTCAAGGAGGGAAATGTAGCTGTAGTGGGTAAGAACACGGTGTCTGGAAGTTGACTGTGTGGGTCTGAAGCTTCAGACATGGAAATGAGCCTTCTCTTATGACCTTTAATAGACTCTCTTTCCAGGTCTATCTGATATCAGAAGCTATGAAGTAAGGGGCCCTTCCTTAGAGTCCAGCACACTGACAAAAGCAAGAAGAGACAACTAGCTGGTGATGACAGAGGCAGAAATATTTTGAAGTATAGCAGTTTGGGAACATTCATTGTAGAGGAAACAGTCTCGTTAGCCTCAGTGGTCTCTGAATGCAGTAATCATAATTGTTATCCTGTTCAACAATAATAGGTCAAATTATGGTTTGGTTAGTTCAGAAGGCTCAGAAGGAAGTAATGCAATTTAGAAAGCTTTTCAACATAAGCTTGCATATTTTATTGCTTCAGTTATCTACAAAATTCATGTGACACAATTCTATTTCTGAAGACACTAGATTAAAAAACTACTTACTCCCTTCTCTCTCCAACTGAGCTGAGGATTACGTGTTGCCCACCCTTTGTGGCTCTGGTGGCTGTGTCACAGCTTCTCTCTCATTGTGATTTGTGTAGGAAGAACTCAGGGAGACCTGAGAAATTTAGAAATGAAGTTATAAAGTAGAGAGAATGTGTGGTGGGAAAGAGGGTAGTCCATGTGAAGAAAACATCAGTCTTATTCTAAATTTCTCTGAATAAAAAAACTCTTCCTGGAGTAAAACCATGGGAACACAGTATGTGTGGAAAAGTCTTTATTCATCTCATAATATGCACATCAAATGTCAAACTGAATATAAGCCATATGAGTATCAGAATTATAGAGAGAAACCATATATATGTAGTATATGTGGGAGAGCTTTCAGTTATCTCCAGTGTTTTGAAAAACATAAAAGAAATCACACTAGAGCGAAAACCTATCAATGTAAGGAATATGGGAAAATTTTAAGTTCTTCAACTTCACTTCAAATACATGAAAGAACCCACACTGAAGAGAAACTCTATCAATGTAAACAATATGGGAAAGTCTATACTAGATATCATCAAACTTTTCCAACACATCACTCAAACAGGAGAGAAACCCCATGAATGTAAAAAATGTAGTAAAGAAGTAGTAAAGTTGTTTTCCAATGCATGCCAGAACTTACACTACAGAGAAACCTTATGAATGTAAACAATGTGGTAAAGCCTACATGTGTTAGAGTGCCTTACAGACCCACTAGAGAACTCACACAGGCGAGAAATCCTGTGAATGTCAGCAGGGTAAAACTTTCAGTTCTCATCTAGGTTTCCAAACACATGAAAGAACTCACACTACAGAGGAGCCCTATGCACATAAAGAGTATGGAAAAGCCCTCACATGTTATCAAAAATTTTGAAGGTATGAAAGAAAAGTCACTGGAGAGAAACCCTATGAATGTAAGGAATGTGGGAAAGCCATCAGATGTTATCAGATGCTATCAAAGTTTTCAAATACATGAAAGAAATCCCACTGCACAGAAACCCCTTGAGTGTGAAGAATGTGGGATAGCCTACAGATATTATGGCACCTTCCAAAGACACAGAAGGACTTACTGGAGAGAACCCCTAGGAATGTAAGCCATGTGGTGACGCCTATAGAGATGACAGTTCCTTAAACACAAAATAATTCATGCTGAAGAAAGAGACCTTATGTAGATAAACAATTTAGTGACACCTTTAGTTGTCTCAGTTATCTTTAAAAAAACATGAAATAATTCACACTGGAAAGAAACCCTATGAATTTAAAAAATGTAATGAAGCATTAGGTGCCCCAGCGATCTTCAAAATCATGAAAGAAATCTCACTGAAGAGAAACTGTTTTGATGTAAACAATGTGGTAAAGCTTACTTAGACCCCAGTTCCTTACAAAAATGTGAAAGAACTCAGATTGAAGAGAAACACTATGAATGTAAGGAATGTGGAAAAGCCTTCATTTATCACACAGATTTTTGAAGACATGTGACAATGTCCACTGGAGAGAAACCAAATAGAATTGCAGAATTTGGGAAAGGCTTAAGTTATCCCAGTTTCTTTCCAACAATGAAAAGACTCACTGTATAAAACCTCTTGAATGTAAACAGTATAAGGAAGACTTGAATTGGCCTACACCAGTACATATGAAAAAAAAATAGAAATGTAAAGAAGTAGAAATTAATTTCAACCAAGGAGAAAGCTTGATAGAAATTAATGCGTGTATAATGTGCCAGAAAACTTTCAACATGAAAGAGTTCTTATTAATGTTATAAATGTAATGTTTATTGAACCTCCATAGTATATCACTGGACTGTGAATTTCTACTAATTTCAGAAATGAATATATATGTGAGATAATCTGAGAGTTGTCTTTCAACAGTAGTACATAAGATTAATAGGTACTGCTTTTTCTGAAAACATTTAATGATATTTACATTTTTAAAATATATATTTATAGATTTCGGAGAGGAAGAGAGAGGGAGAGAGAGAGAGAAACATCAATGATGAGAGAGAATCATTGATCAGCTGCCTCCTACACTCCCACTGCTGGGGATTGAGTCTGCAACCCGGGAATGTGCCCTTGACCTGAATTGAACCCAGGATCCTTCAGTCGGTAGGCCAACGCTCTACCCACTGAGCCAAACCAGCTAGGGCTATTTAAACTGATAAGAACAGATACTACACTTGATCTTAGCCAAAAGGCCGAGAAGCGATTAGCTACGGCTATTTAATAATATTTTCTCTCCATTTTGAAGCCTGTTAGATTTATAGGTAAATTGAAATGTATTTTATATGCAGTTAGGTTAAATGTCTGTCTATGTTTTATTCTGTGTTAAGGGGCTATTGAAAAAGGACAGTTGGTATTTGGATTTTCCTAGTGACCTTGTGGCAGTCTTTTATACCCTTAGTTCATTATGTATATTCTACCTTTTGCTCTAACAAAGCTCCTTTTTGCGGGTACCTAGAATAGGAGCCTCTTGCTGTTTCCCATACTAATAAATAATTGGAATAAATTTTATGTATGACAAGTTTATGAAAGAATATAGTTTCACATACATTATTATTTTCGTATTTGGCCCTTTGCCTTTTGTCCTTCCTTTTGACTGGTATTTGGTGAATAAATGTTGACTTAAGATGAGGGATCTGTGATGGGCCAACAAAATCTAGAGTTGGAGACATTCTCCCGTGTGGGTAATGTTAGGAACTTGATTTTCCAAAATCCACCTTCTCGATGCTTCCATGTTAGAATTCATTTATAGCCATACTTGTAGGAGATTGGAAGGCAAAAATGAAGAAGGCATTAATCAGATTTTGGAGCCACCGTACAGACTAATAGATAGATAGACACACAGTAGCTATGGAAACACCATCTTCCAATCCATAATCCGGATCCTTTGACCTTCCAATCAAGACTATCCTCAAAACCACCACCAGCTATCTGGTATTTATATTCTGAAATTTCCACTGGTTTCTTCATAAGATCCACATCAAAGATCCATCAGACTTTGGATTTTTCTGTGAGCCCACTGTGTTCACCAGAAAACTGATCTGACTTACTCCCCTCTTTTCTATATTGTACCAATATAGGGTCTGATTTGTATAGGAAACATCTTATGCATTATGCATTAACAGTGCTAGTGAGTATGCTGTCTTGATTGACTGTGATATCTACAATTAGTGCACCCAGAAGGAGGACATGGGAGTTTCTCTGCTGCTTGTGCAGTGGCTGCCGTGACCCAGCCCTTCCTTCTCTCAGGCAGACTGGGCACTTCCTGTCGCTTGTAGCCTAATGTAAGCCCTCAGTGTGTTTCAATTATGTTTTATTGTAATTAAAGTATGTGGGGTTTTTTGACCAAATTAACACTTCTGTAGGTGTTTCATAAACTATTTTATTAAATTTTCTAAGCAGTTGTATGCTAACAAATATTATTTTTCATTTCCTGAGAAAATATATTAAAATGTTTCATTTTAATTATGGATTTTCAAATAAACTTTGAGATTCTCTTCATTTAAAAAAAATTTACTCAGTGATAAACCAAAGACAAGAGCAGTTATAAACCCCAAGGGGCTGTGCATATGATTAGATACTTAATATCACAATACCAGTAATCCTACCATCCCATTCTCCCTATTTTCACTAAGAAACTTCAGTTCCTTTTCATAACAAGAAAGAGGAATCCTCCAAAAGAATAGTTGCTGGGGAGGGATCTTGAAAGTTAGCCGTCCTTGACTGACCACTTAGAATCCCCTATTGCTAGGAAGGAGGTTTTGAGTTGAGTTGAAGTATTTAGAATCCTTAAACTATACCTACCACCTTGTGTGTCATAACGAAACACTAGGGCTTAAGAAAAAAATGTTGTCAGCCCTGCTACAAGTGGTTGCTATGGACCTTGAGCCTAAAACTTAATTTGCTCTATCATGTGTTCCATTTCTTATTTCCTCTTAGCACTGCTGGTCCTGAGAAGCCTGGCTTTCAAATTGGTGTACACGGTGCCAAACATGGCATAGCATCTTGGTTATATTCCTGTCACTTACCACATCCTTCCACTCGCTGTCTCATCTCCCTGGTGAAGTGCAGGGAGCCACTTGAATGCACGTCTTGAGACCTAAAAAATGTGGCAGTGGAGGGTTAGCAATGCTAATTCAACCAGAACTTTCAGTTTGCAAGTTGAGTGTTTAAAAAAATAATTCTATTTTAGAAAAAAACCCCAGGAATTCAGAGTACTTTTTCACTGTTAGAAAAACATTTTCTTCTAAACCTGAGAAATACTGAACCAGAGGCCAATGACTATTTTAATGATAGTAACATGTTCTCTAAAATCCATCCCACTTTCCTGCCCTACAGCTCTCAGGAACCCTTGAAGGGTCAGCTGTGTTCTGGTGCTCTTTATAGTGTTTGAATCACTTTAGATAGAGTATCCCATTTGTGAAGTGTTTGTACGCTTGCTGTGAACTAGGCCCCCTGGTTAAAAAAGAGGTTCCCTGGTCTCAAGGAACTTATTTTTTTGAAAGTCAGAAGGTGCATTTAAATCTCTAACCTCAAGCAGACCATGCTGTGTGCTACAAAGGGGATGCAATCAAAATGTAGGGCCACAGACAAAAGAGGTTATTCCTGGCAGTTGGTGGAAGTGGTGAGTGGATCAGAGTTTGCTTTCAGGGAATGATTATAATCAGACTGCATCTTGAAGGCTGGGTAGAATTTTGAGTGATTGATTATATTTGACTAGTGTTCTGGTGCATGGATTCGTGCACATTGAAAGGAAATTAATTAGAAGAAATATTTTAATACTAGAGGCCCGGTGCACAAAAATTTGTGCACTCGGGGGGGTCCCTCAGCCCGGCCTATGCCCTCTTGCAGCCTGGGACCCCTCGGAGGATGTCCACCTGCTGGCTTAGGCCCGCTCCCTGGGGGATCGGGCCCAAGTTGGCAGTCAGACATCCCTCTGGCAGCCTGGCAGCTCTCAGGGGATATCCACTTGCCCGTGGGGAGCAGGCCTAAGCTGCAGTCGGACATCCTTAGCGCTGTTGAGGAGGCGGAAGAGGCTCCTACCACCACCGCTGTACTGGCAGCCGTCAGCCTGGCTTGTGGCTGAGCAGAACTCCCCCTGTGGGAGCGCACTGACCACCAGGGGACAGCCTGCATTGAGCATCTGCCCTCTGGTGGTCAGTGTGTGTCATAGTGACCAGTCATTCCCAATCGTTCTGCTGTTAGGGTCAGTTTGCATATTACCCTTTTATTATATAGGATAGAGGCCTGGTGCACGGGTGGGGGCTGGCTGGTTTGCCCTGAAGGGTGTCCCGGATCATGGTGGGGGTCCCGCTGGGGTGCCTGGCCAACCTGGGTGAGGGGCTGATGGGTGTTTGCAGGCTGGTCATGCCCCCTTCAGGGTGAGGGGCCCCACTGTTGTGCCTGGCCAGCCTGGGTGAGGGCTGGTGGCTGTTTGCAGGCTGGTCAAGCCCTCCCCAGTGGGGACCCTCACCCCTGAGGGTGTGGCCAGCCTGGGTGAGGGGCTGATGGCCATTTTCAGGCTGGCCAAGACCCCTGGCGACGGAAGCTCCCAGCCTCTCCTTTTTTTCTGTTTTTTTTTTTTTTAAATTCTGGGGTTTATTTACCTTCTATAATTGAAACTTTGTAGCTTTGAGAGGAGCTCAGAGCTGGCCAGGGCAGTCGGGAGGGAAGCCTCCTGCTCGCTCCAGCTCCGTGGCCTCGGCCAGCTGAAAGCAGGTATCTGGGGTTTATTTACCTTCTATAATTGAAACTTTGTTGCTTTGAGTGGAGCTCAGAGCCGCCCACGGCAGGTGGGAAGCTTGGCTTCCTCCATCATTGGGGCAACCAAGCCTCCTGCTCGCTCCAGCTCCATGGCTGCTGGCTGCCATCTTGGTTGGGTTAATTTGCATATAGTTGCTCTGATTAGCTGGTGGGCATGGCTTAAGGCATAGTGAAGGTACGGTCAATTTGCATGTTTTTCTTTTATTAGTGTAGATGATTGCTATTTGCATCTTGCTAATGAAAAGAAAATAGAATTCTACCAAGTCTCCTATCTACCTACTCCAGGACTTCTGTGAGGATCAAATGAGATGAAGCACAGCAAAATGCTTCACACACATTTGGTTAAACTGTAAACTGTTTGCACCTGGCTATAAAGCAAGCAGGTTTGGCTCCTGGGTTGAAGAAACTCCAAGGAGGCTAGTCGGCTAGGGAGAGGAAGCTGGGCGTTGCTACGTGACGTCATTACCCGGTTCCCACAGCCACCATTTCTGGGCTGGCCATGGGGGTTTGGCAGTGTTGGCTGCGATTTGGTGGGGTGTCGCTCCAGAGTGGTAGCGGGGCCTGTGTCCCACCTGGGAGAAGCCGAATGTTGGTTTGTTGGTGCCAGGTCGGTGGTGCTGTTTATTTTTAAACTAGAGGCCCGATGCATAAAATCTGTGCAAGAGGCTCAGCCCTTGCAGCCCCAGCTTTGTCTGGAAGGTGGTCCAGAAGAATGTCCGGTCTAATTAGCATATTACACTTTTATTATTATAGATGGCCAGTGCGTGTCATGGCAGCTCCTGTGTTGAGTGTCTGTCCCCTGGTGGTCAGTGCGTATCATAGCTACCTGTTGGATGGACGGACACTTAGCCTTTTATATATATAGATATTCTCTGTTTACTAAGGCATCCTTTATTTTAACAAAAATTTTGAATGATTATATTTTCTGTTTAAAATAAAATCCTTTAATTATGGATTTAATATATAATTATTATATTTTATATTCTCTGTTTACTAAGGCATTCTTTATTTTGGTGCTTAATGAATTAGCTTTCAGTTATCTACATAACTCACTCATTAAGAATGCCTCATTCCTCAATTATTTTGGATAACTTGTCTCTAAAATTAACATATGAAGTATTAAGGAAAGTATGGTGGAGAAGGGCTTTTATGGAAGCCCTTAAAAATAATTTTGGGCCGAAACTGGTTTGGCTCAGTGGATAGAGCGTCAGCCTGCGGACTGAGAGGTCCCGGGTTTGATTCCGGTCAAGGGCATGTACCTGGGTTGCGGGCACATCCCCGGTGGGGGATGTGCAAGAGGCAGCTGATCGATGTTTCTCTCTCATCGATGTTTCTAACTCTCTCTATCTCTCTCCCTTCCTCTCTGTGAAAAATCAATAAAATATATTAAAAAAAATAAAATAAAATTCATGTCTTCTTATTATAAAAAAAATAATAATAATTTTGGGACCATAGTGAATGTCTCAAATGGTGGTGAATAGAAAATCAGAATGATAATGGGAGGTAATATTTGGATATATGGTTTAGAAATTGGGAAAAGATAGATTTCTAAGTGATGTTGGTGAGGCCTTCATAGGAAAGGAATAGTCTGCCAGGGTAGGAGGCCTCTTAAACACTCACCATCTCATTTCTGAGTATCTTTCTCAGGGATAGTTGGCAGTGAGGGCAGGAGAGCACTGTGGGCTGGGGCCATAATAAACTGAAGGGGGCCAGCTCCTCCTTGTTTCCCTTACTCTAGCTAAGCAAGAGGGGTTTATAGGAAGGCTGTGAAGCCGTGCCCACAGTTACTCTTCCGCCCCAAGCCTTTGTGTGCCTTGTTTCTGGGCTTGTCCTGCTTTAAAGCTATATCTCCCTACCACAGAGTGGATTCTCTCTTGCTGACGTGTGGCCCTCTGGGTGAATCATCTGTCCTTTAGCAATCCCATTTCTTGCCATGGTGGGTTAGCTACAGCTGGACCATTGTGCCAGCCTTGCAAATAGTTGTTATGCCTGACATCTTGCATTTTTCCCCTTCTCCTGTTAAGGTTCTATTTTCAATCTTCCATTTGCTCCATCAATTCAACACAATTTTCCAGGAAATGGAAAACATACCACCTCTACATTTTGTGCTGAAATGGGGTTCTGGCTCAGAATTCTGGATATCTTGGAAACCATCACGTATTTTGAAAATACAGTATTTTCCCTTTTGTTTATTACTGATAAGGCCAGTAGCATACTTATTTTTTTTTAATCTTTATTGTTGAAAGTATCATATAGGTCCTCCATTAACCTCTTCCAGCCTGCTCCCGTCACCCCAACCCAGGTCCTCACCACCCAATTGTCTGTGTCCACAGGTTATACATAGCATATATGCATACAGGGTCATTGGTTGATCTTTTCCCTCCCCTGCCTTCCTTTTGAGGTTCAACGTTTCTTTTTTCTTTCTTTCTTTTTTTAAAAAATATATTTTACTGATTTTTTACAGAGAGGAAAGGAGAGGGAGAGTTAGAAACATCGATGAGAGAGAAACATCGATTCAGCTGCCTCCTGCACACTCCCCACTGGGGATGTGCCCGCAACCAAGGTACATACCTTGACCAGAATCGAACCTGGGACCTTTCAGTCTGCAGGCTGACGCTCTATCCACTGAGCCAAACCGGCTAGGACAGAGGTTCAACGTTTCTATGTCTCTGGGTCTATTTTTGATCATCAGTTTATTTGGTTCATTAGATTCCACATATGAGTCAGATCATGTGATACTTACCTTTCTCTGACTGGCGCCAATAGCATTTTAAAAGCCAATATATATGGCAATGTTATATGACCCATTTTACCATGCAAGTGATTAAAGCAGCTCTTAAAAAAATGAATTCAGTTCCTCACCAATTATGCACTTATTGTGTGCCTACTATGTATCAGGTACTATGCTAGACACCAGTGGGGAGCAAGTCAGACATGGTCTCTCTGGCTTCAGGCCACTTATAATCTGGTGGCTCCATGGCCAGGAGCCATGATAGATTTACTGGTATAGCATAACTACTGTCCGGAGGGCAGAAAGGCCTGGCCTCTAGTCCTGCTTTTGCCTTTTATC
Source organism: Myotis myotis (assembly GCF_014108235.1). Lineage (NCBI taxonomy): Eukaryota > Metazoa > Chordata > Mammalia > Chiroptera > Vespertilionidae > Myotis > Myotis myotis. The sequence continues at coordinate 22,288,236 of NW_023416401.1, read as the reverse complement.
AATTACATGTCCTTAGGCATTTGCCTCTATTTTCTGGCAACTGGAATAAAACACCTTTTGAAAAGGTTTATAAGAGTTTTATAATAGTTAAGTGATACTATGTAGAAAGAGCTTTGAAAAAGTCAAGTTACTATAGATGCAAATATAAGGGGAGTGGGGGTGGGGGAATGATGGGAATCAGCCCTGTCTTGTTTAATTGGAATAGCTAGTGGAGGGTTTCCAGTACTACTTTGTGGCTTCAGAGAATGCCATGTAGCTTCAGAGAATCACCAAATACTTGGACTAAATCTTTTAATATTGCGCTAATTCTAATGTTTACTAATAAATAAGAAAACCAGCTATTTTGGGGTGTCTCGGTTAAAATAGTCTACTTAGTCTTCCCTAAAGAACTGTAGATTTAATACATATTGGCATTATTTCAGAAAACAGTGCTTCTAGATATTTATTTTATAACCAGAAATTTATTACTACAACAATGAAAATATGACAATGCTATGCTAACAATATAATACATACCATGGAATTATAGTGCAGTAAGACAAAAATTGATCTGAACCATAATTAAAATAAAAAGTATCCTTTGTAAATACTAGAAGATATCTTTAGTTCTTGCAGATTTAGGTACATAAGGAGCTTTGAATTTCATGGTTCCCTTGTGTTTCTGACCTGTTATTTTTATGGCCCCTCTTACCTGCATACCACTGAAAAACTAAGACCTTTCATTGTAGATGTTTTCTCTAGCAACCTAGACAAGACCAGCTTTTTGAACCTCAGTTTACTCATGAAATGTGGCCTTTTCTTTGCCATGTTAGCTTCACAGAGTGGTTGAGACATTCAAATAAAGTACAGTGGAACTTTGGTTCTCAAACTTAATTCCTTCCAGATGGGTATTGGAGAAGCGATTTGTTCAAAAACCTAATCCTTTCCCTGCTCCCCCCCCCCCTTGAAAGAATGTAAATTGAATTAATCCACTCCAGATCCCCAAATGATTCCCTGTTTTAACCTTTCTTATTTAATCTATAAATAAACACCTCTTTTCTTAAGTTTATCGAACCACCCTACTAGCTCTAAATAAATCACTTCTAGCATTCAGTCCAGGGATGTCTTTCAGGTCATCATGCAGTTGCTTTGCTTGTTCATATATCACTGCCTCTGAAATGGCTGTCACTGGCTGTTTTTTGTTTATCCAAATCAACAACAGTTTTTCTACCTCTTTAATTGTCTGTGATCATTGTTTCTTTCACACCTCTAGCAACATTAGCATTCATTGGCCTCTTTATGTTTTAAAATTGTGCTAATTGAAGTTTGGTTCCACACCGACATTTTTTCTGTGAACAAATTGTTTGAGATGGGAGACATTGAGAAATGAGGTTTGACTGTATCAGAATGGAAGTGCTTCTGTCTACATGATCATCGTCATTCATTCGCAAGTGTAGTGGTCAGGTAATTCTGGCAAGTGAATGCCACAGCAGGCCATGTCTTGATTTATAGCACAGCCTTTGTTCAGGTTTCCCGATTTTTCCTCATTATGATTCAGTGCCTTCCTCATCCTTTTGTACCATTTTCATTTAATAGCATTTCACTTTCTACCTGGTTGGCCATTAGCCAATATTTGAGCTTCTGCTGTGTGTCGGGCATTGTGTAGGATGCTGGGGAGTTGGAGGGGAGAGAGCCAGACCATGACTCCAGAATGCCCTTTTGAGTGGGGGATGAGCTTGAGCCTAAAATTAATTCTTGCCTGAATTTTCAGCTGGCTAGCCTCCCCTATAGATTTCAGACTTGCCAGTCCCTATAGTCATGTGAGCCAATTCCTTAAAATAAGTCAATCTTTATATCTATCTATATGTCTGTCTATCTATCTATCTATCTATCATCTATCTATCTATCTATCTATCTATCTATCTATCTCCCATTGGTTCTGTTTCTCTGGAGAACCTAGTACTCAATAAATGCTCTCATTATCAGTACAGAAAAAGGAGGAATAAATATGGTAAGCAAGATGCCTAGTGTGGTTTTAGCCACGTTGAGTTTGAGATGCCCATGAAATCCACATGAAGATACTGGCAGGCAAATGAAGCCAGGGTATGGAGAACTTACATGAGTGGTCTGGACAGATAAGTTTTCAAGTCACCAATGTGTAGCTATCAGTTGAAGCTATGTTTGTGGATGATTTCAATTAGAGAATAGAAAATGTAAGGTAAGAGGAGATATCAAGGTGGAACCCCAGGAAACACCAACATTTAGGGGAGAGGTGGAGGAATAGAGGCCAATAGGAAACCAAAAAGGAGTAGACAGGAGGAAGATCAGGAGAGAGTGGACCAGAGAAGTCAGGGCAGGGGAGGATTTTAGGAAGGAGAGAGTGCATCCATGAAGAAGTTGGGAGAAGTGTTGGAATCTGTACATTGAACTTAAGCTCCTAGGTGGTATTGTTAGAGGTGACTATTTCAGTGTCATGGTACATTACGAAGGGTGGAATAGGGAATCCATGGCGATGAAGTGGAAATATGTGTTTGTTGTTGCTGTTTATTAAAGAAGCTCAGTTATGAAGTAGGATAAGGAGGGCTGTGGGCTTCTTGAGGAAGGGATGATTTTAGGATAAAAGGGACTATTCAGAGCAGGGATCCTTAAACTTTTTAAACAGGGGGCCAGTTCACTGTCCCTCAGACCGTTGGCGGGCTGGACTATAGTTTAAAAAAAAACTATGAACAAATTCCTATGCACACTGCACATATCTTATTTTGAAGTAAAAAAACAAAACGGGAACAAATACAATATTTGTATTTGCATGTGGCCCTCGGGCCATAGTTTGAGGACCCCTGATTCAGAGTCTGAAGAAATGGAGCTAGAAGAAAGGAAGAAGTCAGACTCAAGGGAGAAAAAGACAGTGGTTGATCTAGGTCTCCTCCATGGATGGAGGGACTTGCACAGGGGATGGTTAAGAGCATTTCCAGGGGAGGGATGCCTCTCTCACTTGGCCTGGAAAAAAAGAAGGCTATTTGGGGATACAGCAATGTTTATAGAAAGTAGGGGGCTGGAAATTTTGCCCTCATAAAAACTCCTATTTTCTTTGGAAAGTGAACTATTGGCAGCAACTGATAGCCAAGAGGAGATGGTGCAGTAAGGTCTTTGAAGACAGAGGTGAAGGTATAAAATTACTGCTGTGGGGCTTGAAAGTGGAGTCTGATTATTGTTCCCATTGTTTGTGGAATGTAAGTTATACTCCACAGTCTGACGTTTATAAAAGTCCTCAGCAACCAGCTTTTAACCAATTCTGCCAGACTACCTATCTTATTTGTTTCATTTTAGCACCCTTATATTTCAGCCAAGAGTGCCTCTGCTGTAGCACTAGAAGGTGGCTTTGAAAAGATGCTACAGTGAAAATGCCATTGGACCGAGAGTCAGGAGTGCTCTGGTCCTCCATTTACTAGCTATGGGACCTTAGACATACCTCAGCTTCTCTAAGTCTGTTTTTTCATTTGTAAACTGTTAGTTATAATGAAAATCTGAAAAGTACCAATGCTGATGGTTGTATCATATGAAAAGATGTATTTTAAATTACTTTGAAGATGATAAGAAGTATGTAAATGGAGCTGGTGTCATCAGGCCATGAGTAATTCTGGCTCCAGGCTTTTGTGTGAACTTTCTTCTTTAACACTAAAGTCCTCCCCCTTCCCTCCAAAGATCGAAATTCAGCCTGTATTACACAGAGAAATGCTACCTTCTGTAACAGATAAACCCTGCTGAAATCTTGGTGACTTAAAACCGAAGACATTTTCACGCTTATTTAAAATTCAGTCAGCAGTGGGGGTAGAAGGGGTCCAACTGATGGATGCTAGGCCATCTTCAAACCATGGTTTCCAAGGTTGCCCTGGGTATCGATGTGTAGCCAGCATTTAGGGGAAGAGAAAGAGTGGAGGATTGTGTCAGAGGCTCTTACTCACCAAACCTAGATGGGAAATGCATTGGGTGTATGGGCTTTAGTGGGCACAGAATGATGGCGGGGGAGCTGAGGAGAGTGAGGCTGGGCTGGTGCAGCCCTAGGACAAAACAGAGAGGCTACCCCCTGCTGCCTTGATGGACAGACTGGGAAGGGCTGAAGGGCAGAGGACTGGTTTCTGGTGAAGGCAAGTGTTACAAATGTGGGAGAGGCCCTTGGGGCAGGGGAGATAGGTGGGTGAGAACTGGGGTGTTTACATACATTCTGACATGAGCTTCCTAACATCAGGTGGGGAAAGGGGAGCAGACTTTGCTTGTCTTCTTCAAGATGAGAAAACTGATTAGGTGGTGCCTTGACAAAAGCCACACAACTAATAGGCAGCAGAGAAATGAGGTAGGTCTTGAGTCTTTTGCTGTCAAAGTGCCTGGTAGTGAGAGCCTGGATGTATCCCACCTGGAGAGCTGGAAAACGTGGACTCTGGAGTTGGTTTGAGGAACCCCTGAGCACAGGGTGGAGGAGGAACTGTGGTGTGTTTCTTTATAAGTGACTCACCCTCTGGCAGCTTTTGTTGGAGGAGGGAGAGTAAGAGAGGAGCATTCCAGGCAGAGGGAGCAGCTTGAGCAAAGATCCTAAGGCAGAAATGCGCTGAAAGGGTTTCTGGGCTGAAAGAAGACCAGATTGGTCCACAACCAGCAGGAGGGGGAGGTGCATTGCATGAGAAGATGCGAGGGAGGGAAGCAAGGCCTAGGTCACACAAGAACATATCGTCACGACATAAGGGCATCAGGAAACCATTGTCCATTTTGAGTGGGGGCTAAGAGGGTACAAATTACAATTTGAAAAGACCAATCTGGTTGTTGTATGGAAGGCTACAGTGTATACTGAATGTAGTGATGAGGGAAAAAGAGGAGCTCAGAGCAGAGAGATTCAGGTTGATGAAGAAAATTTGATCCTGTATTTCCTGTTAGCTCACTCCCTGTTCTTAGCCAAGCTTCCTGTGAGTAGCTTTATCCACAGTCTCTACTTCCTCACCTCAACTCAACCCTCTGTGCTCTGGCCTCTGTCATTGCTACTTCTCTGAAATGTCTTGGGCAAAGGGCACCTGAGTCTCTATGGTTAGCCACGTCTAGGCCTTTGGCCCTTGCCTGGCTTGACTGGCATCTAGTCACGTGAGCCGTTCCTGCCTTGAAATGCTCCCCTCCTTAGCCCTCTGTGTCTCTGCTCCCTCATCCTGTGGCCCTTTTATGGACCCCAAGTCCTCTGGCCAGCCCTGAATGATAGCATTCCTCAGGCTTCTGACCTTGGTCCTCCTGGATTTCCTCTGTGCCTCTCTGAATAAAAAGAACCCTCCCCCTCTTCATCAGACCAAAGACTATTTGCCTTTCCAGCTTCATTTCAGATGTCCCCTCCTCCAGGAAGTTTTCCCTGACCCCTCAGACTGGGTTAGGCACCACTTCTCCTCCCTTTTAATTTCTCCTGGAGCATAAAGTGGGTATTATCACACTTAGCACCCTGTTTACTTATTTGTCTCCCCAGTCTAATAGTACTTGAAGGATAGGATTACAATGAAATACCCAGTGATCTAGGACAAAGATTGCTTTCTCCAGTTCAGATGAAAGCCTCACTTTATAATGAAGGTATCTACACTTGATTGTATGCCTTTTAGTAGAGCATTCATTCCTCACTGAGTTTGAGGGCTGTGAATTGTGGTATAATATATTCTATGAACAAAGGAATTAATTTAACTCAAAAGAATTAGTAATTGTCTCCATCTTCTGAAAGGAAAAAAAAATCTGAGAATTTAAGAATATTAATTGCCTTAGAAAAGCTTCCAAAGACCTGTATTGCCTGGTAATTTGGTTTCCAACTCCCTCACTCCAACTCCAAAACGTATTACAGGGTCCTTGATTTGTGATTCCAAAATTTTGGGCTTGTGACATTATAATTGCCTCCATGGTGATGAGCACTAATGTTCTCCTGGGCTGAATTGTGATAGCTGTGGAAGGCAGCAAATAGGCTGAAAGAAAGATGAGCTTCCGCTTTTATAGCCTTCCCTCATGCTAACCAGCTTATTCGTGAATGGAAAAGAATATGTAGAAACAGTGCAGTACACATACACTTAGCTCTATATGTCACACATCTGGAATTTCAGTAAGGTTCTGGGTGGTTAATGTCAGCAAACTCTCATGCTTCTCTTTCAGATGTCTTTTTCAACTCTTTTAAATCCTTTGTTTTTGTCTTTCTCTCAGTTCCAAACCACTTTATCTTTTTTGGCAGGTGGAACAAAGAAAATGTTGAATCACTTTCTTCTCAGTGGTTTGATTTTTAGAATCTTTCTTGATTTCTTTTTTCAGTGTTTAGTTTTCTGAGCTTAACAGTGAAAAGCAGAGATTCCTTTGACTAAATAAAACCTTAGTTTCATTAATCAAATGCTACAGATTGTACTTGTGTCTTTTTTTGTTTGTTTGGTTGTACTTGTGCCTTTCCTTCCCCCTCCCCCATTGATTTTTAGAGAGTGTAGAAGGGAGGAAGGAGAGGAGGGGAGAGAGAGGAAAAGAGAGAGAGAGTGAGAGACATTGATGTGAGAAAGACGCATTGATTGGTTGCCTCCTGCATGTGCCCTGACTGGGGCTGGGGATCCAGGTATGAGCCTTTGTCTGGGAATCAAGCCCACAACCCTTCTGTACGTGAGTCAATGCTCTAACCACTTAGCAACACTGGTCAGGGTTACTTGAGTCTTTTTTAAAAAAATATATTTTTATTGATTTCAGAGAGGAAGGGAGAGGGAGAGAGAGAGAGAAACATCAATGATGAGAGAGAATCATTGATTGACTGCCTCCTGCACACCCACTTCTGGGATTGAGCCTGCAATTTAGGCATGTGCCCTTGACCAGAATCGAACCTGGGACCCTTCAGTCCCCCGGCTGATGCTCTATCTACTGAGCCAAACCAACTAGGGCACTTGAGTCTTTTTGATGTAGTGTTGGGCTGATTATTATTATTTTTTAAATTCTTTATTGTTTAAAGTATTACATATGTCTTGTTTTTTCCTACTGACCTCTCCCCAGCCACTCCCCACCCCCACCCCCCCCCCGCCCCAGCACATGCCCTCACCCTCCTACTGTCTGTGTCCATTGGTCATGCTTATATGCATGCATGCAAGTCCTTTGGTTGATCTCTTATACTCCTCCCCCCACTCCCCGGCCCACCCTCCTCTGCCTTCCCTCTGAGGTTTGACAGTCTGTTCAATGCTTCTGTGTCTCTGGATCTATTTTTGTTCATTAGATTCCACAAATGAGATCATTTGATATTTATCTTTCTCTGACTGGCTTATTTCACTTAGCATAGTGCTCATCAGGTCCATTTATGCTGTTGAGAATGATAAGAGTTCTTTCTTTTTTACAGCAGCGTAGTATTCCATTGTGTAGATGTACCACAGGTTTTTAATCCTCTCATCAACTGATGGGCACCTAGGTTGTTTCCAAATCTTAGCTATTGTAAATTGTGCTGCTATGAACATAAGGGTACATATATCCTTTCTGATTGTTGTTTCTGATTTCTTGGGATATATTCCTAGAAGTGGGATTACTGGGTCAAATGGGAGTTCTATTTTTAATTTTTTGAGGAAACTCTATACTGTTTTCCACAGTGGCTGCACTAGTTTGCATGCCCACCAGTAGTGCATGAGGGTTCCTTTTTCTCCCCATCCTCGCCAGCACTTGTTTGTTGATTTGTTGATAATGATAGCCATTCTGACAGATGTGAGATGGAACCTCATTGTCGTTTTGATTTTCATCTCTCGCATGATTATGCAAATGATCATGTTTTCATATATCTCTTAGCCTTCTGTATGTTCACTTTCAAAAAGCGTCTATTTAGGTCCTTTGCCCATTTTTTTTATTGGATTATTTATCTTCCTTTTGTTAAGTTGTATGAGTTGCCTATAAATTTTGGAGATTAAACCCTTATGGGATATCACATTGGCAAATATGTTCTCCCATGCAGTGGCTCTCTTGTTGTTTTGTTGATGGTTTCTTTTGCTGTGTAGAAGCTTTTTTATTTTGATGTAGTCTCATTTGTTTATTTTCTCCTTAGTTTCCATTGTTCTAGGAGCTATATCGGTAAAGTTATTTTTAAAGAAAAAACACTATGGGGTTATTTATTAACTATAAACATCTCTCAGATGAAGTAAGTCTGCTATGTCTGTGTAATAGTGGACTACATTTGACCTCCATAATACTCTCTCAAGGGTTTATTGTTATCAGAGTGAGAAATACTTACACACATGAGCTGTACTTTATTGATTCCACAAATGTTTATTTCTGGTGTTCAAACAAAACAGTAGGTTTTCAGACTGTCAGATAGGAAATGACATAGGGTTTTCCAGAATGCCTCCTGATGTGATGCCAACTCCTCTTTGTATGTGGGGGACCTCTGTTAGCCTGAGAACATTGTCACAGGAAGCTGCAATCTGTGTCTTGTGACTTTTGACCCATTGGATTTACTGAGTCTTTCCCACCTTATACAACCTATACATCCTTCCAAGTACTTGAAGACAGCTAACATTTTCCCTTTCGTCTCCCAAGCCCTTCTCTCCAAACTCTGGATACCCAGTTTCTTCAGATGTAACATCCTTCCTTATTCTATATCTTGTGATCCTAATAGATGATCCCAAGGTTTTGTTAGCTTTTTTTGGTGGCTCAGTCTCTTGTTAAACTTATTCTCAGTTGACACTCTTCCTCTTGGAACCCATCTCTAGAGTGGAACTTCAAAAATGTTTTATTTAATGGAATATTTTTATCTCAGTGGTCTTACTTAACAGTAAAACCTTATGACACAATCATGTTTTGGAGTAAGTAATATTTCCACGTTATAGATGTGGAAAACTTGAATCCAAATCTCTTGGCCTTAAATCAGCTCAGTTCTGGTGATCTCTGTGGTGACAGATTGTAGCCAGATATCCCTCACATCTGACATTCTCTGGAGTCCATTCCAGAAAGCCACAGTTCATGGCATTGCTGGGAGAACAGGGGAGGACTGTTCAGAGCTGCTGTGTATTTTTTTTCTTCACATCTATGAACTTGAAGAGACGGGGAAGAGGAGGAAAAAAACTCAACTTGGCACAAATGATGTTAAGTGAGATCAAATAAGGTGAAAAGCAAAATAGAATCCAGAAATTTAGTTTTGCTTTTACTCAAAGTTCATGGGCGGCTACTGTACAAGGTCCTTTTTACTTTCCACAAATGTTAAGCACTTTTCATAACATGAATCTTATTACCTTTTAATTTTGGTTGTTTATGAACTTAAATAGCTTCATAAAAGACAATGAACCAATTGAACATTAAGATCATACTACGTTTTCTTTATTTTACTTCTTCCTAATGTACAAATTATTACACTTACGGATAAAATTATTTTGGTTCCTGGTACATTCATTGTAAAAGTACTTACTGAACAATCAACAGTGAAGTTGAAATTTTAAATTAAAAAAGAGAGGAATCGTAACACTCCAGAAACTAAATATTAAAATTGTCTCTGTTCTTCTAGTTTTTGTTGTATGCATGCATAAATTTTACATGGCTAGAACTGTACAAATTTATACTATCTTGTCATTCTGAGTATTTTTCCATGTTACTATATAGCCTTCATAATTATTTAGTTTGTTAGTTTACCTTTAAATATTCTCCAATTTGTTGGATGTTATTTATTCTTTTCTATGCCACAAAAAGGACTGGCAATTTTGTTGAACATTTAAATGGTTTATTTATTATTTTTCTTTATAAACATTGTCTATTTGCATCTTCATGTATCTAGTTTCTCACCTCCCTCTTTTGTTCTTTCTGGCAAAGGGAAAGGAATTGTTATTTTTTAAGGATAATTTCTCAGAAATAGGATAAGCATCTCCAAAGGTATACAAAAAAACATTAAAATAGTTTTAGGAGTTTCTGAGAGAAGCAAGATTATAATTAAAATGAGTCATTTAGCATAGTTATAGCTTAAAAAGTTAATCTTGCCGAAACCGGTTTGGCTGAGTGGATAGAGCGTCGGCCTGCGGACTGAAAGGTCCCAGGTTCGATTCCGGTCAGGGGCATGTACCTGGGTTGCAGGCATATCCCCAGTAGGAGATGTGCAGGAGGCAGCTGATCGATGTTTCTCTCTCATCGATGTTTCTAACTCTCTATCTCTCTCCCTTCCTCTCTGTAAAAAATCAATAAAATATATTAAAAAAAAAAGTTAATCTTGATTTTTTATTTAAATCCTAAGGTGTGTTTTTGTTTGTTTTTAATCCTTACCTGAGAATATTTTTTTCATTGCTTTACTGAGAGAGCAGAAGGGAGGGGAGGGGGGAGGGAGAGAGAGAGAGAGAGAGAGAGAGAGAGGGAGAGAGAGAGAAACATTGATGTGAGAGACATTGATTGGTTGCCTCCCACATGCCCCCTGCAACCGAGGTATGTGACCTGAAACCCTCTGGTGCACAGGTTGATGCTCTAACCACTGAGCCACTGACCAGGGCTAAATCCTGTTTTAAAAATTATTATTAAAAGAGAAATTGGACATCACTTATCTTTGCACACAAAATTTAACTGAAATCATAAATTACATTAAGTTTTAAAAAATGTGTTCTTGACTAAATAGAACATAGTTTAATTCTGAACAGATCTTGTATTTGCTTTATGATATTGGCCCCTATTATCCTGCAACTCTGTAATATTAGCATTGGCCAGGTAGTCCCCTGGGCTACTCCGTGGGAGGTGGTCATTCCCTTCTGAATCCATTCTGTTCACTTGGGGGACCTGGCCCCTCTTTTATAAAGCTGGAGCCCTCTGGCCAGAGAAGCTCCCCTGTATGGTGCCCTTGCCCTTCCACTTGCTTTTCACCGGCCGTAGTTCTAGTTTCTGGAGCAACAGACAAGCTTCTTCCACTAGTCCGGAGTCTTCAGAAAATCAGAGATCAGTTCTGGTTTTTACTCTTTGTGTCCTTAACTCCTGGTATAGTGCCTGGCACGTAACAGATGCTCAGAAACTAATTTGCAGAATGAACTGTCTTGAGACAATCCTTCAAATGTGTGGATACAACTACAATGTCCCCACTTAGTTGCCTCTTCAGATTTAATGTCCTCCAGTTCAGCCATTTGTCATGATAGACTCTCCAGATCCCTTTCTTCTAGTCATTCTCTCACCATTGTCTGTGACCACAGTTTGCTGTCAGTTACTCTGTTAAAATACAGTGGGACCTTGACTTACGAGTTTAATTCGTTTGGAGACCGAGCTCGTTAACTCAAATTACTCTATAAACTCAATGTAAAAAATTGGCCGAGAGACAGCTGGTATCTCAAAAAACTTGTTAGTCGGGACACTCGTAAGTCAAGGCCCCACTGTATGTGGCCACATTTGCATCCAGCTCTCTAGAAATTATCTGATTAGCAATAATGCATTCAAATGTATATTACTTTTCTTCTTTAGCAAAACCCGGTTACTTGTATCTTTTCACGTGATCTGCTGTCAAGCTGGTCTCTTCCAAGAGATGCTTGTGTAATTTTGTCCTTCTAGATTAATATCATTTGGGATTTGATGAGAGCTCTTCAGTATCCTCATGTTAAGTCGTCAGTATAAATGAGGACTGGGGAGGCCCCTGGAAGAGCCCTGTGTAAATCTCCCTCCAAATTGACAGTAATCCCCTAATCACATGCTTTTCAAACTGTGATGCGCATACAAATTACCTAGGAATTTGGTTAAAATGCAGGTTCTGATTTAATAAGTCTGGATACAGCATGAGATTCCATCTTTCTAACAAGTTGCCAGGTGATGCTGATGCTGTGAGGCCTATGAGGCCATACTTTGAGCAGTAAGGCACAGTTTTTGGGTCCAGTTGTTCATTGGTGCAAACCCTTCAGTGTTTGGATAGCTGTGCTGTCCCATTAGAGCCCCCAACAAATACTGTGTGATACAGGTACTCAGAGCTTCATCTCCTATCTCACTAGGTAAATGAAGAAAGCATGAGTGTTGCAGTTTCACCAGCTTTGAAGTGGTTATAGACCTCTCTGTACATGTTTGATTGACCCTTTATTCCAGCCCAACAAACTGTTATCCAACATAATTGGTATTTTTTCAAGTTTCTTGTCATCTGGACATTGATAAAATGCTCATGTATACTGAGCACTTTTTAAATTATAAATCTGGTGTACTTTTGTATATCGGAAAGTTACCCAAAGAGAAACTAAATACTTAGTTTTTTAAACATTGGCTAGAAAGTGCAGTGTTACTGATAAAATTCTTTTATAAGAAATGTTATGGAGCATCCAATTTTTTTTTGTTCTATTGGAATTTGGAGAAAATGGATGCATTGTTGAAATTACATTCCTAAACTGAAAGATACTCTTGCAGCTGGCTGCCTTTCAGTTATAGATTAGCAAGTGAGTTCTGTAGAACACAGCACAGGGAGGTCATGACCACCTTAACTCCCCTTCCAACCCCCCATCTTCTGATCTTTTAAACAAATTCCACATATCCTAGCATTTCATTTGTAATACTTCAGTATTTAACTTAACATAAATATTTTTATTGAATTATCTATATATATAAAAGCCAAGCAACTGGAATGACCAGAATGACTGGTCACTATGATGTGCACTGTGGAGGCCAACCAGCCCGATCAGGGCCCCGATTGGCCCGCTCAACCTCCTGCGGCCCCTCCCCTGGCCGGACCTGCTCTGTTTCCCCACCCCCCACCCCCTTTTGGGAGTGGGACTGGCCGGCCACCCTCCCAAGTCCCCTCCCCCTGCCCTCCTGGCCCCAATCGGCCCCTGTCTGTGTGGGCCGGCCAGACCCCACCAGTGCACAAATTCATGCACCGGGCCTCTAGTAGTATACGTAAAGAAAAATGAAAAGGTGAAGGGATTAAGCAAACAAACAAAACAGAACTCATAAAAAAGACAATAAATCAAACCAAGTATTATTAGTCTCAGTGAGTTGATTACTTCACCATTGTTCATTAATATGTTTAGATAATTCTAACTCCTAAATACTAAATACTATGTCTTCCAAATATGTTACAAAATTGAGTCCTGTAACTAGACATTAAATTAGGAAATGTCAATCAGAGTAGAAAAACAACAGCAGCAAAAAACTAAGTCTTGACATTGATAATAATAAGGCTTTTAGTTTCAGTGAAAATAATCATGCTCATATTCAATCCAGGTTGAAAAGAATGACTTGGATGTGTTAGCAATCTATAATAATAAAAGTGTAATATGCTAATTAGACCAGACAACCTTCCGGACGAAGCCAGGGCTGCGAGGGAAGCCCATGTCCCAGGTGCCAGAGGGAAGCCGGTGCTGGCAGCCCAGGGAAGGAAGGCCTATTCTTGCATGAATTTCGTGCATCAAGCCTCTAGTGATTAAATAATAGAACTTAAACCCCGTAACTATAGTACCATTAACATATCTAAAAATAGCAACAAGTTTTTTAATATCATCTGATACTCAGTATATTAAAATTTTCCTGATTGCTTAAAATGTATTTTTTCAAAACTCATATTTTAGTTTTAATTGATGGTTTATATAAGAATTACAGGTTTAGAAGATATATTTTTTAACCAATGTTTTATTTCTTTTATAAAACTGCAGCTTTTATGTACTACTTATGCTATGTGCTTGCTAAATTATTAACAAAGAAAATGTAGTAATTTCTATCATGATCATTGCATTTTTGGTTAAAAGAGAAGATATTTTTAAAAATTGCTCCATTCAGCCTTTCCAAACCTGTACTAACTTGGTTTAGTACAAAACCTACTTACAGATGCTGCTGTAGCCTTCCATTTGCAAAGTCATTTGTATTATTCTGGATTTTCCTTCCTCTCATCTATTTCCACATATTCTTAAATTTTATATGAATTCTGTTCTCTGTCTTCCTTGTTTATGTGGGTAGCCCATCTTGAGGTTATGTGACTCCCCTTTCAGTAGTGACAGGAGCACTACATGGGGGGAGAAAAGAACTGGTTTCGGATCTCAGTTCCACGGCTTAACTGCATGACCTGAAGCAGTGTAATGAACTTCCCCAATCATTACTAATATGTTTAATTGCTTTTCAGTGGCCTGCATCAGACAATACCACAAATTGTTCAAAATATCCTAAAGCTCCCCAAACTTGTAGGCAGGGAGGAAGCAAATTATTGGGTCACTGCTTATCTTCCCAAATTACAACTCAGGGAACATTGCCTAAGGAGCCAGGACAGAGGCCCCTAGATGAAGAAAGTGGGAGAGGAGACACAGGAAGGTAAATAACTAATGTTTAGTGAGTGCCTATAACTACTTTTCCACATGCTCATTTGGACCACATAGCTGCCATGGAAATATTATGATCAGAGAAACTTTGGGTCTGCCAGCAAAGCCTAGTGGTTAAGACCAACAGTCTTGCCAATGGATGACCTAAGCCAGGTTTCTTTGCCTCTCTGTCTGATTCCTCATCAATAACATGGAGATAACGGGCATTTGCGTCATAGGGTGTTCGTGAGGATTACATGAAATAAATGTCAGGTGCCAAGCACAATACCTGGTACATAATCATCACTCAATAAAGCAAACTGTAATTTAGCCATCACTTCTTTTTAGACTTAGTCTTTTTAAAGGAAGGCTACGGAGTTTTAGTAACTTAATAACAGAGTTGTGAGGACTGAGTTAGTAGATTGTTCAACAACCATAACAGAAGTTTGTCAAACCTGAGTGTTCCCTTTTCAAACTGGTCCTCTTGAAATGCCCTTATTTATTCCATTGTTGCTTTTGCTAAAAATGTGTTTGGACTTCTTATTGCAGTTTTCAGTCTATAGGTGTGTTTGTTTTCTGTTGTTGACACTATTAACAGATATCCCGTTTCCCCCACTTTGCTCCCCTCCACCCAGCCTCTACCTCCCCTCCCCTGGCCAGTGTGTTTTTGATCAAATTACAACTAGGATAGAGGTGAATAGTTGTTTATTCAACAAACTTTTATTGACCACCTACTATTTGTAAAACATACTGTTGAACACTAGCAATATAGCAGTGAACAAGTAAAGGTCATTTCCCTGTGGCATTTGTAATCTAGGGGCAAAAAAAAGCTTTCATCAGCACCTTGAATTGTGTCAAAAATGTGACAGTACTAAACATAGTTAAAACTACTGAAAGGAAAAATGCAAATTTTGGAATGTTTTGTAGGTATATCCAGTACTTTTATAGGTACAAGATCATATCCTTAATATGTTACCCAAAGGAAGACAGATGCCTTCTTTATGAATAAAATGAGATGTACTGAGGAAGACATCAGTCTATTCAGTTCAATGATGTAATCAGCCCTTTAAATTCAAATTTGGGATAAAACAAGGACCTCCTTTATTTTCCTTCTGTTTGACTGTGACTTTGGAGTCATTCATGAACTTGAATTAGGAAGCACAATTGCATTGAACAACACAATTGACACTACGTTATCATTCACCAGTGACTTACTGATTATTGAAAATGGTTCTATATTCAGTAGTATTAGGTTCTACTAGTTAGCATGTCTAAAAAGCGTGTTGATGTCTTCTTAAAGTTTTGCAAATGTTTATGTCCATTCAACTTAATACCTTAATGTTAAATAATTACAGCTAAATAAACAAAATTATAAAGACCTGAAATTCAAAGGGGTGTAAAGGTAATTTAGGATAGTTGACCTTCCAGTACAGAAATGCTCAATACCTCTGGTGATGGAGAATGTTTAAAGACCACAGGTCATGGGCATATAATATACCAGTAAAGGTGGGAATTTGTCTGCTGTAAGACAAGAGTGGTAGTTATCTATGGGAAACTTTGGGGGCCCTATCTGTAAGAAAAATTTATTTTCCCTCAAATATCATTATGGTCATCTAATACTTGTCTTCTACAGTCCAGTTTTTCTGCCTATGAACCTCCAGTTCATCAACCTTCTGGTAAACTTTGGCATTGGCTGGAGGAATAGCCCCCAATTGTTTTAGTTTTCTAAATTTGCAGTTTCTTAGAGCACACAATTCTAACCATGTATTTATTTAGCAATATTTATTTTTATTTTATTATTTTTAAAAATATATTTTATTGATTTTTTACAGAGAGGAAGGGAGAGAGATAGAGAGTTAGAAACATTGATGAGAGAGGAACATTGATCAGCTGCCTCCTGCACACCCCCTACTGGGGATGTGCCTGCAACTAAGGTACATGCCCTTGACCGGAATCGAACCTGGGACCCTTCAGTCCGCAGGCTGATGCTCTATCCACTGAGCCAAACCGGTTAGGGCTAGCAAATATTTATTAAGTGTCTATTGTGTGCCAGTCGCTGTTCTATATAAAAAGGATGTTAGATGGTAGCACTGAGCAAAGAGTTGATATCGTCATGGAGATTTCAAATTCATGATTGAATGGCTCTAAAGCTGCAGTCAAACATGAAATAAAGGAAATGAACCCGGTCTGAGAGAGATGATCATCCTGGTTTGGGACATGGTGAGCTTGGGAGCACTGCGTCACTCAAGAATAGATATGCTGTGGGTAGGTGCCTCTGTGGTTGAGAGGAAGCTGGATTTGAGGATTGTTGGCATGTAAGGTGGAACTTGCAGCACTTGGAACAGAGGTCAGCATGGGAAAGTGAGTGGTCTGAGAGCAGGAGAGAATCTCAGATGGCCTGATTCTTGGCACCTTGTTAGTACCAAATAAATGTTATGAATTCATTTATTTGATCAACAGCTGTATCCCTTTTCAAGTACTTATGTAATAAGCATTCTTTATTCAGTAATTGTAACATTATGAAGCAAGTCAATTTTCTCATTACTTTGGGGGAACTAACTTTTCTATTACAAATGTTTGAGAAGTGGATTTTTTGTGTAATAACTTTTCTTTTTAAAATTATATAAGTAGCCCTGACCAGTGTGTTAAGTGGTTAGAGCATCGGCCCATGAACCAAAGGATCTCATGTTCATGTCTTGGTCAAGGGCACTGGGTTTCAGGTTTAATTCCTGTGCTAGTGGGTCACGAGCAGGAGGCAACTAATGGATGTGTCTCTCTTAACATAGATGTTTCTCCTCCTTCCCCTCCCGACCTCCCTTTCCACTCTCTCTCTCTAAAAAAATCAATGGAAAAAATATCCTCGGGTGAGGATTAACAAAAAGTTATGTAAGTAACATACGAACATATATATATTTATTAACAGCCAAAATATCTGCAAGTATAGAGAGTTAAGTTTGTCCTTTTTACCTCTCTCCTCACCTTTGTCCCACCCAAGACTTCATTTTCTATGACTTCCCATGTACTGTTTGTAAATAAAATTGTGTTCTGAACAGAGTCTAGTTTAGAGATTGGAGAATGTGATTCCTCATGTTTGTCATTAACTCACAGTGACCATGGATAAGTTATATTAATGTTCATTGACTGACTCCCCAGGAGATGTACTTGCCTTCCCCCACCCCCCTTACTGGTGGGTGAATTGCTTTTTATAGGAAGTCATTCAACTGCATTTAGTAAATAACTGAAGCTCCATATTATGGACTTTTGCAAGCTGTACGATAGCTGGACAGATGCAGGTGAGAGGGGGAGACCACATTTCCAGAGTATAGAACATCATTGACATATGAGTCATGCTTGTGCACACGCATACATGCATGTGCATGTGCACACATACACAAATAGGACATCTACGGAACTGTGAAGTATCTTTGGTGATGCAGTTAATTTTGAGTGTTATAACCTGTACCGGTCTCTAGCTGATCAAAGTAATTATCTTCAGGGAATGTTAATTAGAAGTGGTCATAAGACGCTGTACATTTTGTTCGATTGCTTATTTGCCTGGTTTTACTGCATGTAATGGAACTAGGTTTCTATAGTTTATGTTTGACTATCATTTAGAAGTGGATCTCATTAGAGGCATTTGAAAGCCTAATTCTGTCTAACGAGAAGAGAAGTTATGTGATTGCACTTGGTTTTGGCAGCATATCCTTTGGTTTCCAGACGTTTTGATTTCCAGATTAATTTTCTACATTATGCCTATTTCCTTTCAAGAATTTTTTATTAGCAGTTGTATTGCACTTCACATTCTACTTGATCAATAATTGTCAGGATTTAACTATAAGTTTTTTTTAAAAAATATATTTTATTGATTTTTTACAGAGAAGAAGGGAGAGGGACAGAGAGTTAGAAACATCGATGAGAGAGATCGATCAGCTGCCCCCTGCACGCCCCCCACTTGGGGATGTGCCCGCAACCAGGGTACATGCCCTTGACCGGAATCGAACCTGGGACCCTTGAGTCCGCAGGCTGACGCTCTATCCACTGAGCCAAACCGGTTCCGCTTAACTATAAGTTTTAATAATTTATTTGATCAACACTGTTTCTTGTATCCCAAATTGACTATTTTTTTTTTCAGTCTGCTTAACACTTCTTGTCTATGCCTTTTATTGTGCAAATAAAGCCATGGAATAGTAATTCTTAACTTTTGGGGAGCAGACTGAGATGCCTTGGGGCATCTAATGCAGAATTTCTCAACCTTGGCACTATTGATATTTTGAGCTGGATATACATTGTTGTGAGGGCTGTGTTGTGCATTGTGAGATGTTCAGCAGCATCCCTGGCCTTTACCCACTAGAACCCAGCTCTCTCAGTTGGGACAACCTTAAATGTCTTCAAGGTCCATCCATGTTGTTGCAAATAGCAAGATTTCATTCTTTTATATGGCTGAATAATATTCCATTATAGATATCACATTTTCTTTATTCATTCACTCATCAATGGACACTTAGTTGTTTCCACATCTTGGTTATTATAAGCAATGCTGCAATGAACATGGGGGCGTATATATATTTTTGAGTTAGTGTTTTCATTTTCTTTGGATAAATACCCAGAAGTGGAATTGCTGGATCATATGGTAGTTCTATTTTTAATTTTGGGGGGCATCTCCATATTGTTTTCCATAGTGGCAGCACCAGTTTACATTCATACCAACAGTGCACAAGGGCTCCCTTTTCTCCACATCCTTGCCAATTCTGGTTGTCTGTTGTCTTTTATATAATAGCCATTCTTACAGGTGTGAGGTGATATCTCATTGTGGTTTTGATTTGCATTTCCCTGATGATTAGCGGTGTTGAGCATCTTTTCCTGGACCTGTTGGCCATTTGTATGTTAACTGGTATTTCTAAAAAGCTACTCAGGTGTTTCTGATGTGCATGCAACCTGGGCTGAGAACCCTGGTTGTGTGATCAGAGTGGTAACTGTAGCAGGTTCCCTCAGCACAAGTGGGTACAGGATCACTGGTCCTGCTAAATAGTTGGAATATCCCTCCAGGGTTCTGGGTGTGTGTGTGTGCCTTGTCATTTGTCATGCTATTTCTTCTTCCTTTAGTCCTAGCACTTAGGTGGGTGGTCCCCCACTTTATTATAAAGAGCTGACCGGTGTGGTCAGTGGTTAGAGCATCAGCTTGGGGACCAGGAGTCTCAGGTTCAATTCCCGGTCAAGGGCACATGCCTAGGTTACAGGTTTGATCCCTGGTCCCGATTGGGGCACGTGTGGGAGGCAACCAGTTGATGTGTCTCTCTCACATCGATGTTTCTCCCTCCTCCTTCCTTCCTCTGTCTCCCTCTCCTACCTTCCCTCCCTTTACACCATACTTTTTTATTCTCAATATGTGTTTAAAATATTTAACTTGGATGTTAGAGTAGGAGAAATTTGAGAGAATGCTTTATGTAATTCAGTTTTAAGAATTAAGTGAATACATTGATATAAATTTCTATACTACTTTAAAGAGATTTATCTTTGTTTTGTCTAAAGAAGTATATTTGAGTACTTCAAATATCATTCCTCTTTCTCAAAATATTAGACACAGGTACAGCATGATGGAAAACTGTCTTTTTACCATTTTTATAAACACTTTCAAACTTTATTCATAAAAATTGAGATATAACATACAGCAACATGTGCATGTTTTATTTATTTATTTTAAAATATTTATACTTTTAGGAAGGGAGAAGGAGAGAAAGAGAGAGAGAGAAAGAGAGAGAGAGAGAGAAACATCAATGTGAGATATGAGCCTCCCATATGCACCCCAACCAGGGAGCAAACCTGAAACCTGGGCATGTGCCCTAACTGGAAATTGAGCCTGTGACCTTTTGGTGCATGGAAGGATGCTCAACCAACTGAGCCACACTGGCCAGGGCAAAATGTGCAGATTTTAAATGTATAGTTCAATAAGTTTTATACTCATGTAAACACCACCCAAAGGTAATCTCTATTCTGATTTTTACCATCATAGATTTTTAAAAGAACTTTATATAAAGAATCATATGACATATTCTCTTTTATGTCTACTTTCTTTTGCTCAACATAATTTTGAGATTCACCCATATTGTATTAAAAAGAAACCTACTCTTTCTTTTTAATTCCTGAGTGGTATTTCATTGTATGAATACCACCATTTGTTTATTCATCCTCATGTTTATAGACATGTAGGATGTGCCCAGGTTTGGACTATTTTATTTTATTTTTTTTAAATATTGTTTTATTGATTTCAGAGAGGAAGGGAGAGGGAGAGAGAGAAACATCAATGATGAGCAAGAATCATTGATCAATTGCCTCCTGCACGCCCCCACTGGGGATAGAGCCCACAACCTGGGTATGTGCCCTGACCGGGAATCAAACCATGACCTCCTGGTTCATAGGTTGATGGTCAACCACTGAGTCATGCCAGCCAGGCCAGGTTTGAACTATTTTAAACCCAGGGATGGTTAATTTGTAGCTTTGCTATAAACCCCTTCATGCCCCCCTGCTTCTCTTTTCCTGTGTAATAGTGCTTGCAAATCAGGCATTTGCTGACAGTTAAGGGCTTGTTTCCAGGAGGGAGCTTGTAACCAAGAGCACCACAGAGAGCAGAGAACAAAACTAAAGTGGGTCTGCCAAATCCAGGACAGATGCCTCAGGAGTTCAATGCCTGGGCACAGAGTGGCAAGCCTGCAAATTATGGAAAGCTCCTTTTATAGAAAGAGAAAGAAAGAAAGAAAGAAAGAAAGAAAGAAAGAAAGAAAGAAAGAAAGAAAGAAAGAAAGAAAGAAAGGAGGGAGGGAGGGAGGGAGGGAGGGAGGGAGGGAGGGAGGGAGGGAGGGAAGGAGGGAGGGGGGAGGGGGGAGGGAGGGAGGGAGGGAGGGAGGGAGGGAGGGAGGGAGGGAGGAAAACCTAGAGAAAACTATCACAGCAGTTGTTCAGGGTTACTCAGAATGCTGAGTGCTGATGACAGAGAGTGGGTGGGATGGTTCTTCCCCAGCTGGCTATGCAGTAAGTGTCACCAAGTGCTCATCTGGGCTTCCTTCTGCTGGGCATCTGGGGTAAGGAGCACCAGATAACTTGAAGCATTTGCTATGCAGCCCCTCACTGCTCTTCCAGTACAGGCTACATTAAAAAAAAAACCCATGGCCTCTTTGGGCAGATGTTTTGGTAATTGGAAAAAATACTCCCCCTAGCCTTAAATGGTTGTCATACATTCAGACACTCAGCATATTATCCAAGAGCAGGAATTGTGAGACCCAGGATGTCTCCCTCTGAAACAGAATAGGGTACAGCACCCTCTATATCATTCCCCGTGGAATACATTCCCTTTGTGCTACCACCAGCCAAGGAGAATATGGCCTTTATCCCACCTGTCCCCTGAATCTTGACACAGAGTTCAGGTTTACTGAGTACACAGAGCTGAGGAAGTGTGGAGGGAGAAATACAGCTATTCAGCCAGCATGTTGAAAACACTCTTAGAGGATGGGAAATTGTGTGGGTGCTGAAGACAGGGCCCTCATTAGGCAGTGGCAGGGTTAAAGGAGAGGGTACCCTCTTCACCTGCCATGTTATAAGGGCTTTCCAGTTCTAGAAGAATTTGTGGCAAAGCTCATGTTAAGAGGGAGTCTGTTATGGATGTTACTAGAGGCCCAGTGCATGATTTCATGCACAGGTGGGGTCTGGCTGGCCCGCTCCAATGGGGGCCCATTGAACTGGGCCAGTTGGGGGGAGGGGCCACAGGAGGTTGGCTGGCCGGCCCTGCCCCCAATCAGGGTGGGGAGGGCCTATCAGGGGTGGGTCCGGCCAGGGGAAGGGGCTGCAGGAGGTTGGGTGGGGGAGCCAATTGGGGCCCGGATCAGGTCTGTTGGATGCCGCAATGTGCGTCATAGCCACCGGTTGTTACGGTCGTTCTAGTCATTCCACCATTCCAGTCGCTGACCATTCCAGTCGCTGGGCTTTTATATATATACTAGTAGCCCAGTGCACAAAATTTGTGCACTCGAGGGGGGGTGTCCCTCAGTTATTAAACATTTATTGGCACAGCACTGACCACATTGGTAGTGGTGGTGGTCTTGTCAGAATGTGTTATATTATGCAGATGAAAATCTATTTAAACAGATTTGATGTAGATATTTTCAAAGATGGAAGAATTGTCCCTGTCAACTATTTTAGTTGATTCATATCTTCAGTAATTGTCATCATTGCAAAGTTTTCAGTCCCCATATGGATTGCTGGATATAATAGGCCATGAGCTGTCCCTGTCCTTTGTAGCCTTTGTTACCTTAAGGACTCTAGTTTTCCATTTATATGTTTAAGTACCAACCTTACAGGCTTAAAAATGTAAGCTTTTAACACTGCTCTCTCTGTTCTGTATCCTTTCGATGAAAAGTGGAGTTGGGTTGCAGCACAGGAGAGAAATTCAGAAGGGGAATATTGAAGTAATGACTATAGTAGGAGAAGAGGGAACCTGTTTCCCTGGCCACAGGTGCTGGCGCCCTGGACCACAGGGCTGGTAGCTTCTCCGGGTGGCTGCAGCCTGGGACCTCTGACTGGTAGCTTGTCCATCTCCTGGGCTGCAGCCAGCCCCAGGTGCTGGTGCCTGGACCAAAGGTGGGTGGCTTCTTCTTTTGGGGGCTTCTTCTTCTGTTCTTCCAGGGAGGGTAGTCAGTTAAGTGTCATGCCAAAATAGGTATCACCAATCGCAGAAGGTCACTGATCGCAGAAGCTGGGTGCGAAGCAAGGAAGCCGTGGCCAGGGACTCTGGCGGCAGATGCTTCCCTGACCCGCACCCGGCTTCTGCAATAGCCCCTGCACCTGGCTTCTGCGGTCACCGATCGCAGAAGCTGGGTGCGGGGCAGGGAAGCCACGGCCGGGGAAGCTGGCGGAGGCTGCTTCCCTGCCCATGCACCTGGCTTCTGTGATCGCCCCTGCACCCGACTTCTGCAGTCTCTGTTGCTGTCTGTGTCCACTTCCCTGCCCCACCCCCCAGGCTTCTCTGATCACCCGCTGGTGGCAGGACAAAGGTGGCCTCCAGGGCCGACCTTTGCCCTGCTCCCTGGCTCTTGCCTGCGCCTGGGTTTCTGATCACTGTCTTCCATCCTTCCCCTTTCGCCTCCATCATTTCAAGTATGCAAATTAACTGCCATCTTAGTTGGCAGTTAATTTGCATATCACCCTGATTAGCCAATGGGAAGGGTAGCGAAGTTACAGTTAATTACCGTGTTTGTCTATTATTAGATAGGATATATAGATACCGACCAGCTTTGCTGATAACTACCAAAAGGATCTTCTGATGCTCAGTGGCAGACTCAGCCAACAAGTAGTCCACTCATCACCCTAGGCCAGCTTTCCCCCTCCTTGGACTGTTGTTTGTCTGTTACCTCACTGCATCAGGTTTTTACCTGTTTGTCTTTTGGTCTCCATTTCTCTGTTTTTTTCCTTTCCTCCTTTTTTCTTGCCTTCTTCAACTGTAACTTTCTGGTTAAAAAACAAAACAGACATCAGAACTTTGCATTAGTTAACATTTTCTGCCAAGGCACTGACCCTGAGCAACTGCCAGAAGATATTAGTTTCATTATAGATGACAAAATGCATGGAGTTAGATTTCTTTTTCCCAGGATTTGGTTGTTAGTTGTTTATTTCAACACCAGATGGTATTTTCTGATTAAAGTTATTTATAAGCTTTTTGATTCTTAAAGCTCATTGTTATATTACTGGATCACCTTGGACCATGTGCCCCATGTGTTGAGAGGAGGTATAAGCTGAAACTTTGAAAAGTTGACACCAAACTTAGGAAGTGAAGCAATCACTGCCTCTCAGACTAATAATTTATTGATCTCAAGATGACTTTTAGTTTGGGGGAATATATAATTTCCTTGAAATTGCTAGTTTTATAAAAAGCCACAGTTATTTTTCCTGGGTTACTATGTTGTCTTTAGTTGTAATTTTGATGTGCAAGCAAAGAATAGATTGTGTCCAGTCCAATTTACATTTATAACTTCAAACAATTATACTCTCATAGACTTTAGCAAAAAAAACCCCTCTATATATAAAAGGCTAATATGCTAAGTGTCTTACCCGTCACCATGACACACACTGACCACCAGGGGGCCAACGCTCAACGCAGGAGCTGCCATGACACGCACTGGCCATTTGCAATGCGGACCTGGCGCTAACAAAGCAACACTTGGCTTCCCCCAAGTGGGACACAGGCCCCACCACCACCCCAGAGTGACAGCCCATCAAATCACAGCCAATGCTGCTGAATGCGCAAAATGCGGCCCACAGCCCAGTCCAGCCTGGAAACGGTGGCTGTGGGCGCCGGGTTATGATGTCACGTAGCAACACCCGGCTTCCTCTCCCTAGTGACTAGCCTCCTTGCAGTTTCTTCATCCCAGTTTCTTCAGCCCAGGAACACAACTTGCTTCATAGCCAGGTGGAAACATTTTACACTTTAACCAAATGTCTGTGAAGCGTTTTCCAGTGCCTCATCTCATTTGATCCTCACAGAAGTCCTGGAGTAGGTAGATAGGAGACTTGGTGGAATCCTATTTTCTTTTCATTAGCCAGAAAACGGAGATTTAGAAAGCTTAGAAACTTGACATGACTGAAAAGAAATAAGAAATGGTGGACCTTGAAAATGACTTCAGGTTTTTTCACTGCACAGAATATAGTCAAACACTGCTGCAGTTAAATATTTTACCCCTTGTTCTCTGTACGTGATCTACAGTAATAATCTGCTTGTTGATGTTTACTTCTGTGTTACTTGAAAGAGAAGTTGGGGTGCTTCACTGAGCCGGAAAAAGTTCAGCTACATCAGAAAGCAGGTCTAATTAAGCAAGTTTATTCTATCCTAATATATAAAAACCCTGGGTCCGTCATGACCAGAGGCTCGACCAACTGGAAGTCAGTCCTGCAGTCAGTGCTGGGTTGCTGTGGTGACCAAGCACTGATTGCTGCGGCTGCAGGTGCAGTGACCCAGCACTGACTGCTGAGGGGGCTGCGAATCAGGCCCAGAGAGAGGCCTGAAGAGAGAAGCAGGGTCTGATCCCCAGCCTCTGTGGCAGCTGTTGATCAACTGTTGCCTTTCTCTTTCTCTCCAGCAGCCGCCCTCCATTTCTCTCCAGGCTTCCACTGGGGCTGCTGCTCAGCCCTGCCTTTCTGATCAGACCCCGTTGATAGGCCCAGAGATGCTGACTGGCATGGAAACCGACCTATCAGGACCAAATCTGGGTGAAGTCTGAGGAGCCAATGGCTGCCTAGGAGGCAGAGCTTTTGACACTGACTGGCATAGAAACCAACCAATCAGAACCAAATCCCGGGTGAACTGTGAGGAGCCAATGGCTGCCTAGGAGGTGGAGCTTTTGACACTGACTGGCATAGAAACCGACTAATCAGAACCAAATTGGCCAGCAGAGGAGGGCAGTTGGGGGCAAGATCAGGCCAGCAGGGGAGGGCAGTTAGGGGTGATCAGGCAGGCAGAGGCAGGTAGGGGCGATCAGGCCGGCAGGGGAGGGCCATTGGGGGCGAGATCAGGGCAATTGGGGGAAACCAGGCCAACAGGGGAGGGCAGTTGGGGGGACCAGGCCTGCAGGGGAGGGCAGTTGGGGGTCATCAGGCTGGCAGGGGAGGGCAGTTGGGGGTGACCAGGCTGGCAGGGGAGGGCAGTTGGGGGCCGTCAGGCCAGCAGGGGAGGGCAGTTGGGAGCGAGATCAGGCCTTCAGGGGAGGGCATTTGGGGGTGATCTGTCTGGCAGGAGAGCAGTTAGGTGTTAATCAGGCTAGCAGGGGAGCGGTTAGAGGGTGATCAGGCTGGCAGGCAGATGCAGTTAGGGGCAATCAGGCAGGCAGGCAGGTGAGGAGTTAGGAGCCAGAAGTCCCGGATTGTGAGAGGGATGTCCAACTGCCAGTTTAGGCCCGATCCCTGTGGGCCTAAACCAGCAGTCAGACATCCCCTGAGGGGTCCCAGATTGGAGACGGCTATATATAAAAGGCTAAGTTGACTCACATATGCGCGATACATATAAAGCTCTCGCTGGTGCCAGTCGCATGTGTGTGGTTCAATCTGTCATTGTCAGTCGTGAATTTAGTTGACATTTCTATTTAGAGAAAGGACGAATAGTGATATTAAAATACTTCTAACTAATTTCCTTTCAATGTGCATGAATTCATTCACTGGGCCACTAGTTTATAGAGAAAAGACTTTTAGAGTCTTCCTCCCAGCCCTCCCAATTATGGTTGACACTTTAAGCTCTAGCAGGTGTGTTTGAGCACAGTCTTTGGTAAAGTAGCTAGTGTTTCATAATCAGCTTTAGGAATTTGAATTATATCAGAGATAATTCATGATACCATTCTATGAAGCCTGTTAAACAATTTACTCTTATCATTGAGCATATAAGGCTCATGATAGCAATTCCTCTGCTAGGAACTAAAGATGATGAAAATAAACTATAACCAGGGAAATGTAAGCTCTACCAGAATCCTGGTAGCCTTTATTGCAGAAATGAATAATCTATATAGTATATAAAAGCCTAAACAACCTTTACAACTGGTCAACCAAACGACTGGTTGACCGTTCACTATGATGTCCACTGACCACCAGGGGACAGACACTCAATGCAAGAGCTGCCCCCTGGTGATCAGTGCGCTCCTACAGCCAACCTCCTGTGGCTGGCCAACCTGCCACGGTCCCTCCCCCCAGCTGGCCGGCCAACCTCCTGCAGTCCCACCCCCTCACCAGCCGGCCCCGATAGGGACTGGGCGAGACAGCTCTGATTGCCGGCCAGGCCGAGGAACCCCACCCGTGCATGAATTCATGCACCGGGCCTCTAGTGCCTCTATAAACATCTGTGTACAAGTATTTGTTTGAATACCTGTCTTCAAGGTAGACACAAAAGGTCACATATTGTGTGATTGCATTTACATGAAATATTATGGAAAATAAGTCCATGGAAGCAAAAAACATTAGTGGAATAGGGGATGGTAGTGACTGCTTAATGAATTCAATGGGCGACTAAAATGCTTTGGAGCTAGGTAGAGGTGACAATTGTACAACATTGTGAATGCCACTGAATTGTATACTTTAAAATGGCTAAGTTTATGTTACTTCAATTTTACCTCAATTTTTAAAAATTACATCATAAAGTTTTTGTGATCTCATAAATAACTGTGGCTTTGCTGTCATAGTTACCTTGTGACTGTAGGAACCCATGTGCTTTATAGTATTAGAACATTGGGAAAGTTCTTTCCACCTGTGGGCAGGAAAATTGGAAGATGGCTTATCCCAAGTGGGTTTCTTTTCAAATAACAATTAAGGAATATAGTTTTGTTTTTTTCATTTTTATTTGTAGAAGCTGGTAAAATTTATATCTTGAACAGGCCCTAGGTCTTAAAGTTTGATCTCAACTGATATTGGTTGGTTTCTTCATTTAATTTGAGAAAGCATGTCTAAAATAACTTTATATTGTTTGGAGATGGAACAGATTTTGGTTTTATAAAAATTAAGAGTAAATTTTTTTAAAAAAAGAACCTAGGATATACATATGGTATTGTAGTAAGATTTTTCTGATGATTTGCTATGCTGCACTGCTAGAGATTTTTGTGACTATCTAAAACTATCACAAATACTTTTTATTGTCAGTGGAATTGATGTCAGAAATAAAAATTCAAGAAAAAGAAAATCCTGTTTTAGATCAATCAAGCAGAGCTTGTGCAAAAGCTAAAAACCTTAGTTTCTTTTTTTTTTTTTAATCTTACACCTGTTTTTTTGAAGGAGGGACTTTAGGTTAGATTCTGGCAAAAGGTCTGAGATTGAGAAGAACTTCTTACTCAGAAGGGTAGAACTGTTTTGTCAATATGATCATGAAGCTTTTCTTTATGAGTAAAGTTGATGCTTCTCCCCTCCCCTCCCCGCGTCCTGCTTCTGCCCCAGTGTTATATGTGGACTCATTCCTCCTGCAGAAGTATCTGTGCTGTCTTGCACACTCCCACCTGGTTCCTCTTAGGATCCACAATATGCCATCCAGACTAAGAGTTTGTAGACTTGAAGCCAACAAAGCTAATTGGTTTCTAGTGGATTGAACCCACAGCTTCTGGCATCATTAGCATCATGCCCCAATCACCTGAACTAGAGAGTAAAAGAATAAATGCCTTGCTTGAGCCAGGGCCTTGTGACTTTAAAGTTAGAAGGAAATTAGTAAGCGTAGCAAGCTGTCTGGAATAAATCTAATAAGCTAAAGTAGTGGGTGAATGTGAGTATTCAGCTTATAATAGTTATTGCTTCTGATTTCCATAAAATTATGGTTTCCTTTTTGTGATGTGCACTGGATAATTTTTTAAAATAAGAAGGTCAGTCTTTAAGTTGTGGAGAGTTAAAAGTTTTTCAATAAAGTATTAATTAGGAAAAATTTCCAACGAGAGCTAATTCTACTAGACATTGAGCTATTATACAATGGCAGCAGTAAAGTGAAATAGGTGGACGAGACTGCAGCTTACACTGCTTACATTTGCCCAAGAACCTCTGCCTGTGAACAGCGCTTAGTGAATTTCCTTGCACAATTTACTTAAGCTTTCTGTGCCTTAATTTTCCCATCTGGACAATCTGAATACTAGAATCTACCTCATAGGGTTGTTATAAAGGTAGAATTAGTCAATTTAGTTAAAGCTCTTTAGAGCAGTGCCTGACAGAATCAGAACTAGCTATGTATATGTTAAAGAAGTAAGAATGATGGTGAAAGATAAGTAGGAGCTACTTGGTGAGGGGTGCTTTTTTGAGGGGCAAACTTGTTTACATTTACAGATACTCATAGTTCTGACCCTTTCTGGTGTACCAATGCATTGTTCTGTTTGAAAGTCTAAGATCCTCTGGCATATTCTCTTTAAGGCCATTATACTGCTAGTGGACATTTCAACCAAAGAAAATGCGTTGGAAAAGAAGTAAAGAACTCAAAAGAATTGGTTTTTACTGTTTCCTAAGTAATTATAAGATCACATGAAGCATCTCTGGTGGGTTTTTTTTAAAAAAAAAAAACATAGTTACTGTCTTATTTTTTATTCCAAGAGTTATACTGTGTGTTCTTCATTGGCCCTGGGCAGAAGGTGAAAACGTAGGGGTAAGAGTCAGAAACAAAGATAAAGATAACATAGTTTTTGGCCTATAACACACAACCTAGAACATTGTAGCACCTCTAGATTCCATGCCAGGAAAACCCTAGAGCTTTGAATGGAAAAGTGGTGAAAAAGAACATATCCTTGAAGGTGCGCAGCCTTGAAGTTGTAAAGCCACATGTCAGTTAATTTTATCATTTCTGCTAAGCCATCTCAAATTTAGCTAGGAGGGAGAGAGGGAAACTCATTGGTGCAGAGTGTTAAAATTACAGATTTTAATGAATCATCTTGTTCTGATCTATTATAAGAGACAATTGACTTTGCCTTATTTCCATTTATTTTTCAGTTTCTACTAGCATTTTAAGTAGTTTTAACTGTCTAGTTTGTATTTTAATGACCTCTTTTTACTCTCTCCACCACCTTGGCTTATCTGTTTGTGTGTAGTTCTGGTGAAAATGAATTAGGAAAAGAGATTGATGAGATTGGATAACTCAGCTTCCTAGAATATACTTGATCTTTTTTCTCATGGAGTGATGATATGCTGCTTCTTTTACAGAACTGAATTGCAACTGCAGAAGCAACAACAAGTGAACCTTTAAAGATGCACACGGGACTGTATAAAGTGAAGAGAGATACTGAAGAAACCAATGAAGTAAGAAAAAAGTATATTTCCCAGGTAAATAGTATGCTTCTGAATTTTAGCACAGTTCTTGCTATAATATTTGCCATAATATTTAGTCCTTGTTTTGCTGTTAAACTTTTTGTTACTTTATCCTCCTTCCATTTTTATTGCTGAGCGCTTTGACCACATGATTTGTTTTGAATTAGCCTAAAAATCTGTATTAAATATGCAATTTATATGATTTCTCGGATCACCTAGGAACCTGTTACGTCTTAGGTTGACAGTTGGGTATTATAGAGGTAGAGTTGTGTCTCTATGATATGCAGAGTTAGTCCAAGGTCAACTTTAAATCTGAATGTAGAACTTATACCTTTGTTTTATTAAATAACTGCCTTGAAAAACTAGAACACTAATTTGAACACTAGTTTTTCAAGTTACATTCTACGAGATGGGCAGCAATGCTCTCAGAAACAGTAAACATTTTTTTCAATGCTAAATTTAATGCTGAAAACAAAGCAGACTGGCTAATCAATCAATGTAAATAGACATAGCCTTCACTTTATGAAGTAGATGTGCCCTAACAAAATTTTATTATTATTAATTTAGTTGGGAACTCAATTTATTCTGTTATTCAGCACTCACAAGATTCAGGTGTTTTTGTTGTTGTTAATATTTTTAAATAAAGGAAATCCATTACATAACTTTTCATTATAACATTAAGAGCTCTTTTCCAGTATTCTGAGTAGAAATTTGGGGAAAGAAAGTGGAGGAAATTGAGTCAGAGTCATTGGTGGTAATAGTGCTGGAAGCTTGTGCACAGCATCCTGACTTAGACATGGCAACTCCTCCACAAGCCTGGTGCCACCCAGCCCATGGGATATTCTAGCTTCTGGAACTTTCTGCCTTATGGTGGATTACAGTAGGGCTGCTGTTGAATATATGATGTATTCCAGCTTGCTCATTCTTTAACTGAGTTGGCAGCTTGAATTAAAAAGTATTTCATGGCTTTGTATATTAGTCCTCTAAACTAAAAATAACAGAAGACAAGTTTATTTGCAAGAAAATATTTACACACATTTTCTAAGGCTCATTATCATACTGAGTCCTGCCCAAAATCTCCTCCCAAATAGCCACATGGTTCCTGTCCTCCTCCTCCTTCAGGCTTCTGCTGTGGGGGCAAAGTTAATGGGAAGGAGAAAGCCAGTTTTCTGTTATATCAGTGTCTATACCTAGTATCTTGCCTAGCTCCACCTTACCTCATTTTTCTCATTCCACTTCTATCAAGTATGATATTTTATTTATTCTCACATCATGCTTTTTCTGTTTCACCTTTAAGATATTTGTAGATTAATCTTTCACTTTTCAAGGTACTTACCATTTAATTCAGCAATTGCATTTTTTCTAGGAATATATCTCACATATAAGCTCATGCAGATGTGCAGGTAATTCTGTATCCCCTCAGCCTCTATTAAATACTCATGCATGCCTCCTGTCTCATAGCACTTGGACAGAGACATCACTCTTGCTGGCATCATTCTGTCATGTCCATAGGTTATGTCTGCCTCCATAGGCAGCAACTCCTGCCAGTGTCTTGTGATCCTTCCAAAGTTTTGGTTTTTCCTTTCAAGTATCTAATTCCTTTCTTTTTAAAAAAGTTCATCTAGGTTTTGTTGTTGTTTGTTTCTCAAGATTATTTAGTTGTGTGTTTATTTTTTTTAATGTTTTTGTCAATATTTAAAGCTTGTCCTCCTGTTCAACCAATCTTGAAGATTCTATAATTTACTTATGTGTGAATTTATCATCTTTAATTTATGGTTGATAGTGCAATTGTTATGTTTTCTGTATATAATTCATTTCTTAATTTTTGTATTTCCTGTCTCTTTTCTGTTATAAGGAATGTTTTTTCCTTCCTTTTCACTTTAAAACAAATTTTAAATGTGAACAAACTTTTGAATTCTCTCAGTGCTAAACATTTGTTTCTACATTTATTTACTATTATTAAAGCAAAACCAGGAATTCCCTTTCCTTGCATATATGGAAATTCAGTTACTCTCTCTTTTGGCATCCACTCTTCCTATTCCTTATTTACCCCCATTATTTTTTCCTTTCATGTTTTACATGTGTTCTATGAAGTGTATCAATTCTTGTTAGTATCAGCCTGTTAGTCATAAGTATTCTGCTACTTATGATTCATTTAACAATCACCAAGGCCTCACGCCAAGCTGAACTGATACTGAGCTAGGTGCAGGAGATACAAAGAAAAAGACAGTCTGTCCCTGCCTTCAAGGTCCCCTTTCTGGTGAAGAGGTGGCCTGCATGCAGATCAACAATGGCAAAATCTATGTGACATGTTAGGTGTCCTGGAGACACAGAGGCAGGGAGGGAGGAGGGAGTGATGTTTATTGAGTAAGCGAAGGCATCCTGGGAGCTGAGTGTTACTGTTACCAGTAAGGCGTTGTGAGATAATGGATAAGCCTGAAGATACCCAAGTTCATTGCCCTAGTTCAGTGGTCGGCAAACTCATTAGTCAACAGAGCCAAATATCAACAGTACAACGATTGAAATTTCTTTTGAGAGCCAAATTTTTTAAACTTAAACTATATAGGTAGGTACATTGTTATTAACTTATTAGGGTACTCCTAAGGCTTAGGAAGAGCCACACTCAAGGGGCCAAAGAGCCGCATGTGGCTCGCGAGCCGCAGTTTGCCGACCACGGCCCTAGTTCATCAAACTAAAGGTGCCAAGTGGTTGGAGATGAGACTGGACAAAGGGATATTGGGGCCTGATGGTCAAGTGCCTTGAATGCCTGGCCAACAAGTTTGAGTTAGTATCCTGTGGGCTGCACCGCAAAGGCTTTAAAGCAGCTGTGGCAGTCATCCAGGTGAGAGACAATGGGAATTTGAATAAGGTGGTAGCAACGGTGATGGAGAAGTGGCAGATGAGGTGTTTTTTGAGGCAGAATGTAAAAAATTCTAGTGTCTGACTCAAATGAGATTGGGAGTTTTTAAGGAGTTCAACAATGAACAATTTTCACCTTGGCCCAGATGTGGCATCTGGAGTTGCAGGTGTCCACTGGGAGACCTCACCTTCCCCGTGGCAGTGTTCAGCTGGCTTTTCTTAAATATAGGCCATACAATTTTTATTTCTTCCTTACTGAATAATTCTTCCAAAAAGTGTTATTTAATTTTGCTCATCCCATCTGCAAATAACAGATGCTGACCAATCAATATGCAAAATTAAGTAACTTGCCTGAAGTGCATGGACTGAGATTTAATTAAGCCCATGGTGTCTGACTCCAAGTGGTATTAAAAAGAAAAGGTTCACTGGAATATGTGTGTGTGTGTGTGTGTGTGTGTCCTGACCAGGTTTGGGAAATTCTCACCCATTATCTTTTTAAATACAGTAGGTCCTTGGGTTATGTTGGAGATCCGTTCCTATGGCGTGACATAATGCGATTTTCGCCCTAAGTCGGAACTGCCTACATAAGCACCTATGTCTCTCACATGGAGCACATACACAGCAGTAATGAAGTGAAACAGTAAAAAAATTTAAAAGAAAGATAACAATTCCAGACCTTTACTTGTGGTAAATAAATAATGAAAAACATAAAGTACATATGTACATACATCGAAATGACGGAACTTTTTTTTTATAAATAAACTAGTGGCCCAGTGCATGAAATTCATGCATATTAAAAGGGAATTAATTAGAGGAACTATTTTAATATTGCTATTTGCCCTTTCTCTATAATAGAAGTGTCAGAGATGAAAGAAAATTAGTAAAATGTATATGAAAATCTTCCTCCTGTCAGAGTCTGGGG
This sequence comes from Myotis myotis, assembly GCF_014108235.1. Classification (NCBI taxonomy): domain Eukaryota; kingdom Metazoa; phylum Chordata; class Mammalia; order Chiroptera; family Vespertilionidae; genus Myotis; species Myotis myotis. The sequence goes on along the minus strand of NW_023416401.1, from coordinate 22,254,474 downwards.
CGTGCTGCAGGACCCAGAGCAAGTCCCTGCCCACCCATGGCTCCTCAAAATCACGTGAGACCCAGACCCAGCTGGCCCCACCCCCACTGGGTGAGATCCAGAATTGGCTGGCCCCACCCTTGTCAAGCCCCGCCGGATGGGGGTGCAGCCTCTGGTCCCCTTGGTGTACGCCAGGCAGGGGCGCAGCCTCAGGTCCCCCAGCGCACCCTCAGGACCCCTGGCCCAGTGTTCCCCGTCAAGCCCCACCGGACGGAGGGTGCGGCCTAAGGTTCCCCAGGCCAGAGCATGGGGTGCGGCCTGAAGTCCCCCAGCCTGGATTGGAGTCAGGGGCACACCTTGAGTTCCCCCGTCAAGCCCTGCCGGGTGGGGGATGAGGCCTGAGATCCCCTGTCAAGCCCCACTGGGTGGGGGGCACAGCCTCAAGTCCCCTGGCCCAGGGCTGGGTGGGGGGCGCAGCCTCAGGTCCTCCAGCGCTGGGGTGGGGGGCACGGCCTTAGGTTCCCTGTGAAGCCCCACTGGGCAGGGTTGCGGCCTCAGGTCCCCCGGCCCAGTGCTGGGGTGGGGGGTGTGGCCTGAGAGTCCCCATCAAGCCCTGCTGGGCGGGGGGCATAGCCTGAGGTCCCCCAGCCTGGTGCCAGGGCGGGGAGTGCGGCCTGAGGTCCCCCGTCAAGCCCTGCTATGCGGGGGGGCACAGCCTGGGGTCCCCCATCAAGCTCTGCTGGGCGGGGGGCGTGGCCTGAGGGCCCTGTCAAGCCCCACTGGGCGGGGCGCACAGCCTCAGGTCCCCTGCCCTGGCCGAGTGCCATGCAGCCTCTGGTCCCTGCTGATTGCTCGTTAAGGCTCGTTACAGGAACTTGGCCTCCGCTGTGGGTGCAGTCATCTTGTGTTATGGAAACCGCCTCTGCTGTGGGTGCCGCCATCTTTGTGATGGTGTGACAGTCAATTTGCATATTCCCTATTTATTAGATAGGATGGGAGATGGTGATCTAATCACAAAACGATGTACTTTGAGTCCTACGTAACCCAAAGACTGTCTGTACTCTTTCATCCCCTCTCTTTCTACTTTCCTTCTGGGACTCTAATGATGTGTTGTTGTCTCACAAGTGCCTGAGGCTCTGTTAATTTATTTTCAGTCTACTCTCTTTTGTTCATATTGGATAAGTGTTATTGATCTATCTTCAAGTTCACTTTCTGTCCTTGGTCATCTCCACTCCATCTAGCAAGTTGGTTTTTAAAAAATATATTTTTTTATTGATTTTAGAGACAAGAAGGGAGAGAGAGATAAAAACATCAATCGTGGAGCCTGCAACCTGGGAATCGAACCCTGACTTCCTGGTTCATGGATTTATGCTCAACCACTGAGCCATTCTGGCTGGGCCATTTAGCAAGTTTTTATTTCTCTTATTGTATCATTCAGTTCTATAATTTTCACTTGGTTCTTTTTCATAACTTCTGTTTCTTTGATAGGATTTTCTATTTTGTCATTTGATTCAAGAGAATTTGTAGTTACTTGTTGCAACATTTTTAAGATGGTTACTCTAATATCTTTTGTAAGCTAATTCCAATATCAGATTTATCCTGATGTTGATATCAGTTTATTATATTTTCTCACTCAAGTGATTGTTTTCCTAGTTCTTGGTATGTTGGGTGATTTTCAGTTCTATTCTGGACATTTGTCCATTATGTTAGGAGACTCTGGGTCCTATTTAAATTTTTTATTTCACCAGGAAGTCACCCCAATTAAGTTTAGCACACAGGTTGTATCTACTTTTGTAGGCTGTGATTCCAATGCCAATTTACTTTTCAGAGCCTTTACTATTTTGGTCTGCTTGGCTATCTGTTGCAGCTGGGGCTCCCACTGATCCCTGCTGATGCTATCTAATGGAGGGAGGAGTTTCCCCAGACAATGCTGCCTAGTGCCTCTAGGTGAGAGAAGGGAGTCTACATCCTGCTGGAATGAGGAGTACTTCCTAGAGGCCTGCAGGGAGGGAGAGTGCTTTCAGTCTATTTTATTATCAGTGGGCTCCTGATCTATCCTCCTTGTTGGTGCTTCCAGCTGGCCTGGTATAGTCAGCAGAACTCCCATTCTGTCATGGGGAAAGATATGCCTACCTGGGTTACCTTTGTTGCTAGGTTGGGGCTTGGGAAACACTGGGCCTGGGTTACATTTTTTAGTTGGATGGAGTGGGGGTGGGAGGTGGTAGTGTCATAAGATGCCCTGCTGCTATGTTGTTCCTCCACTCCTGGGATCTCTAATTTGTTCGCCTTCCCTTTGCTACCTTCTCCTTTGGTTGCTTCTTGTGTTATTTCCAGAATTTATAGTTGTACTTAGGAAGGAGGCTAGGAGAGAAATAAGTTACATCATCTTGTCTGAACCATGACAGTGTTCTCTTTAACCATTCATCTTTTGGATGATTAGGTTGTTTTAAATGGTGAGTACTGTAGACATCACGACTAGGGTTGGGTGGGAGTAGGGGTTGCTTCCAATAGCCTTGGATTCTGAAAGGCTTCCTTACTCCACAGGCCTGGTTGGCTGCCCAGTACAGGCTGTTATTCATCTGCTTGCTTGGCTGGTGATGTCAGTTCTTTATATCTGCTTCAAAGGCAGGCATTTCTTCTTGTTGTTATGCTCGTTGAATAATGCAGTAGTTGTCACACTTTCAGTGTGATTAAAACATATTTATAGAGTCTTTTCTTAGGGTATCCCTTTGGTCAGTTTTCTTTGGCAAATATTTTATATTAAATTCCACCATGTAAATTGTATTTAACTGTGATTTAACTATGAAATATTTAATTTTTATGTGACCATTTCTATTTCAGGGCTGTAAAACAATGACCAAGATTTTTCATAAATTAGTGTGAAAAGTTTTTTTTTTACATTTTCCACTTACAGATGAGAAATTCGAGGTCATCTCAGTTCTTCCACAGTAAATGTGCCTTAAAAATATCAGAGTGGGAAATTCTTTATATTGGAAGCCATGGGTCCCTTTGTATAGTTTACAATAATAGTTTTGCACAAATAATTTCAGGTTAATATTGCATACTATTTATTCCCACCCATTTCCTTTATTGGCTGTGACACACAGGAATTACGCCCATTGCTTGACTAACCTTTCTGACCTTTTGTTACTTGGCTATAAATTGACTTGGGTCTTTTGCAAAAACACTGTCGGGGAGAGGGGGTGGGGGGAATCTTTTTGTTAGAACCCAGCCAATTCCTGCTTCAGCGCAGAACAGTTTGTTCTCCTGAAGAAATGAGCCAGTTCAGTGAACAGAAAAACATAGCCATAAACTGGCATCACCAAAAACTGCAAAAGTGATTGCCCACGATCATTCCACAGAACAGGAAACTTTATAAAAAAAGACACTTGGGGAAGAAAAATACAGTTTTTGAGTTCCATGGACTTTAGGTAAATGTAATTGACTTATTAGAGTTGTAACCACCTAAAGGGTTTCTTTTTCTGAGTTCTAGCTGTCCCCGACATTTTAACATTTTAAGTGGGGATGTGGTAGAATTCTCCCTCTGCCATCTCACAGTCGCAGACTGCTGTTGTAGCACGCATTCCCACATTCCCTCTAGGCTGGAAGCTTCTTCTGTTCAACAGTACAACCATTTCCTGAGTGACTGCTCTGTATAAGACTGAGCCCTGGGTCCATCCCCCCCAAAAGACACTTATGGTGGTCTAGTGAATTATAAGAAAACATGAAACATAATTACAGTATGGCAAGTGTGATAACTAGAATGTACAAGACACAGAGTTGGTACTTTACAGACAGTCACAGAAGTGGAGTCATTAGAGTGAAGTGTAAAGACTGTCTACGTAGTTTGCCAACTAGATGAGAGGAGAAGATATTCTGGGCAAAGAGAGGAGCATATGTAAGTTGACGGACGAGTGAGGAGACAGCATGGGAGTTCCAAGCCTGTAAGTATAATTGCTTGGGTATAAAGTATGGAAGGAAAGGGGTGGTGGACAGTGAAACGAGAGGGACAGGGACTGGATACCATGTGTCTCAAATGCCACTTAAAGCAGTTTGAAGTTTATGCTGTGGGCTTTGGGGGCTGTGTTAGGACTTGAAACAGGGGCATGGCCTGGGCGAGGCAAGGTAGGAAGACGAGGGTTTGTAAAGAGCCAGGAGCTCAGAAAGCACCGGACTGAGGACCTGACAGCAGGCTAAAGTGGGCAGAGTTTATCCTTCAAGGAATCACTAAGACAATGATCTGTGTGTTTTGAAAAGACATGTGGTTGTGATGCAGGGGACTGTATGAGGAAAAGTGTGTGTGTGTTTACAGGCAGTAGAAGTCACTGAAGTCACAGCCACAGTTGCATGTGAGAGGAGGACAGTGTTCAGATCCTTGCACAGGGTCCACAAAGGTGAATGAGGATTGCAGGGGGCCAGGAAGGAGGCAGGAAGCCCAAGACTTCTGCTTAACTCTCAATATGCCCCACAAGGATGCTTTCACATATACTATCTTATTTTCTTTTCACAGTGAACCTTACACTGTGTACACTGATACCATTCCCAGTTTGAAATAGAGAATTCTGAGCTGTGGAAGGTTAAATACTTCATCCAAGACCCAGTGACCTGCACTGGGAAGTTGCCAGGTCAGGGATGGAACTCAGTTTTATCTGACTTCAACCATTGTGACAAGCCACTTTGAACAGCACTTGCTACATCTGAGCCGACTAGTGTTAGCAAGTCTCAAAATGTCTTAATACTCTCTAAGAGCTATGCCTACAAATACTGCTAATACTAATCTAATACTTAGATTTTACTATTAATGCTGATACAATTCATATTTTTAAAGCCTATTTTTCTTTTTCTTCTTAACCTGACATCCCATGAAAATGTCAAATACATGATTAGTAGTTCACCATTTCAGAAAAATTGGTGTGGGGGAGGGCCCAACCAAATTAGCAAAAAGTATAAATGACTGCATATACTTAAATATGTATAATTTTTTAATGTTCAACTAAGTGTGTATATAACAGTTTATAGAATAACAAACTATGACTTTCAGGAATTAGAAAGCTTTTAGTTAATATGGTAATTTTTAGTGAATGTGTGCTTTTAAACTATTTCCCCCCCTCACCTGAGGATATGCTTTTTATTGATTTTAGAAGGAAGGAGGAAGATAGGGAGAGAGAGCGACAGACAGACAGACAGACATCGATTTGTTGTTCCACTTATTTATGTACTCATTGGTTGATTCGTGTACTTGGCATATCAGGACGATGCTCTGATCAACTGAGCTACCTGGCCAGGGCTCCAAAAGACATTTATTAAAGCAAAAACCACCTTCAAACAAGTCCTAGGACAAAGGAGTGATTCTTCCTATGAAATATTCATTCTATGCTCATGGGGTCATGAATTCCAGGATTAGGGCCTAGGGGACAGATGGGAAAGAACCAAAAAACAAACGTGACCTACTCTGTATCAAAAATATATTTCTGGTCAATGGATCAGTCCCTATTTAGTTACCAAAGGGAAATACTATCCCATTTAAGATTGGAGCCTTGAGGTTTCAGCATCAAAGTCTATAATTATGGAATGTGGCAAGCTTCTCTTCAGCATCTCATTTCACCCTTCCTTTGCTTCTGAAAATGGAACTAGGAAAAAAAAAAAGTGTTTTTTGAGATAGAAAAATGCTGAAAATGTGGGGAAAGTATCTAAATCTTAAGCTAAGTCTGAAGTATTACTTTGTGGCATCAATAGTAAAAACAACAACAACAACAAACAATTGTTAGGCTTTGAAGAAAAAATTACTATCTATTATAACAGAGCTGTGGAACTGTAGCATGCTTCCTGCCAAAACAGAGATTATATATAGCACAGGGAAGAAAGAGCCCTGCTTTGCTCGAGTGGCTGCTGAGCAGAGTGGGAGAAGCACTTATGTAACTGGGTGTGCTCATTAGTTCTGCTGTAAATCCACACAGCTGGGCCTTGGCCGGGCCTTTGTTCTCCTCGGTATTAACTCTTACTTGCTTCCTCTGTGGCTCTGGGGGCTGGACCTGGCACATAAGGAAATGCTGGAGACCCAGAGCCCAAAACACAGCCCTGACCGTCTGTTCTAGTGAAGCAGACAGACAAGCAAGCAACTACGGCTCACCTGGAGCAGGAAGCTGTGCTCTCTGGAGCCCAGAGGAGGCACAGCAGGGAGGAACTGCCAACCATGCCTGGGGCCTGTGGTCATACTGGGAGGTCCCTTGTCTGTCAACAAACAAATTACTTGCCTCCCTATACCTTATATTCCTCTACTATAAAAAGATGATAATATCCACACCATTTGTAGATAAGAAGCTCTAAAACAGAGTGAATGGTCATGTGGTGCACCCTACCCAGAATATGCATTTCTCTGCTTCTTTACTGTCCTCAAACCCCCAGGCCCAGGTGTACTTTTTATTCTCTTTACTGAGCAACAAGGCCCCCTTTGTAAACTCTTGTCAGAACTTCTCTTGAACCTCAAAATTCTCTCACTTTCACCCCTTTCTCCTTTTTCCTTCCAGCCTCCCAGGAGTAAGTATCCCAATTCCTGTCCACTTTTCCTGGCAACAGCAAGCAGGCTGAGGATGAGAGGTGCAGGAGTGGGAGGAAAGGGTGACACTGTAGTCCTAGACACATGTCCACTCAGCACTTTTCCTAATCCAGGTCCCCTCAAACCCTCCCAAATAGGTTTGGAAGTTTCCGGCTCCTGTAGCATTCCCCGTGTCTTCCTCTCTTGCTTCAATTTACTGAAAGGAGAAAAGAGACTAAGAGTTTGCCCTTTCCAAATGGCCTAGGCCTAGAGTCATTTCTCTCCTGCTGTGGACATTTTACTCCCAGCCAGGATCCTGCTGGGCATTCTTCCAGTAGACCCCATTGCGGGATCACCTTTGGCTCCATTTGTCCTAATGTTATCTGAGTCCATAGCTGAGGGAGCTGATGAAAGGGCACCCGGGGCACACGTTGTTCCCTCTCCTGTCTGGGGTTCGCGGACTCTCCTTCTTACACTAGTCTTCCCAGCCCCACATCCAGCCAGGCCCCAGTTGCTGACACACACATCTTCCTCTAAGGCAGCTGTTCTCAACCTGTGGGTTGCGACCCCTTTGGGGGTCGAACGACCCTTTCACAGGGGCCGCCTAAGACCATCGGAAAACACATATATAATTACATATTGTTTTTGTGATTAATCACTATGCTTTAATAATGTTCAATTTGTAACAATAAAAATACATCCTGCATATCATATATTTACATTACAATTCATAACAGTAGCAAAATTACAGTTATGAATTAGCAACGAAAATAATTTTATGGTTGGGGGATCACCACAACATGAGGAACTGTATTAAAGGGTCGCAGCATTAGGAAGGTTGAGAACCACTGGTCTAAGGCAAATGTCTGGAGTCTTTTTTAATTGTCACAACAAGGGGATGGGTGAGATGTGCTAGTGGCACCTAGTGGATAAAGGTGAGGTACATTGCTAAATTTCCTATAATGCACAGCCCCTCCCTCCCCTGAACAAAGATTTTTTTTTTTTAAATATATTTTATTGATTTTTTACAGAGAGGAAGGGAGAGAGATAGAGAGTTAGAAACATCTATGAGAGAGAAACATCGATCAGCCGCCTCCTGCACGCTCTCCACTGGGGAAGTGCCCGCAACCCAGGTACATGCCCTTGACCGGAATCGAACCTGGGACCTTTCAGTCCGCAGGCTGACGCTCTATCCACTGAGCCAAACCGGTTTCGGCCCCTGAACAAAGATTTATCTGGTCTAAAATGTCAATACAGGGATGAGAAACCCTGATATAAGAGATTTCCCATATGTCCTTCTATGTGCTTGCCTGCTTCCATGTCTGTGTTGGGGGGCTCTTGTTACCCTCAAAAGCTCTTCCTCCCCAGAGGATGGTTTCACCTGTCTGAAGTCTTTCCTTGTCCCTAGTCCAGTAGAGCTGATCCTCACCCTAGGGTTCCAAACCTCTTGTGTTCATTCATTGCAACACTTAACACCCTCTGCCTTCCAATAGCCCCCTTTAACCTAATTTATTCTATCTCTTTTGAGAGCAGAGTAAGAGCTTAACTATAATGAGGATGACCATTCACATCCACTTATATAATAACTAGAGGCCTGATGCACAAAATTCGTGGGAGGGGGAGTTCCTCAGCCCAGCCTGCACCCTCTCGCAATCCGGGACCCCTCGCTCCTAACCGCCCAGCTGCTCACTGCTTACTGCTTGACTCGCTTGACTCGCTGCTCCTTAGCTGCTACCTCAGAGGCAGGAGAGGCTCCCACCACCGCCACTGTGCTCGCCAGCCCTGAGCATGGCTTCCGGCTGAGCAGCGCTCCCACTGTGGGAATGCATTGACCATCAGGGGGCAGCTCCTAGCGCCTGTGTTGAGCGTCTGCACCTAAGTGATCAGTGTGTATCAGAGTGACAGGTCATTCTGGTTGTTCTGCTGTAATGGTCGCTGGGCTTTTATTATATAGACTAGAGGCCCGGTGCACAAAAATTTGTGCACTGGGGAGGGTGGGGGGAAGGGAGGATCCCTCAGCCCGGCCTGTGCCCTCTCGCAGTCTGGGACCCCTCGGGAGATAACAACCTGCTGTCTTAGGCCTGCTCCCGGGTGGCAGAGGGCAGGCCCAATCCCTAGGTGCAGCCCCTGGTCGGGCTCAGAGCAGGGCCGATTGGGGAGTTGGGGCGCCGCCCCTGTCATGCACAGAGCAGGGCGGATCAGGAGGTTGCGATGCCTCCCTCAGTCACGCTCAGGGTAGGGCTGATTGGGGGGTTGGGGCACCGCCCCCTGTCACACTCAAGGCAGGGTCGATGGGGAGGTTGTGGCGCTACCCCCTGTCACGCACAGAGCAGGGCCAATCAGGGGGTTGGGGCGCTGCCCCCTGTCACTCACAGAGCAGGGCCCATCAGGGGGGTTGGGGAGCTCCCCCCTGTCACTCACAGAGTAGGGCCGTTAGGAGAGTTGGGGCACCGCCCCCTGTCACACACAGAGCAGGGTGGATCAGGGGGTTGGGGTGCCGCACCCTGTCACACTCAGGGCAGGGCCGATGGGGAGGTTATGGCTCTACCCCGTCACACACAAAGCAGGGCCTGTGGGGGGCGGTTGGGGCATCGCCCTCTATCACCCACGGAGCAGGGCCGATCAGGGGGTTGGAGCGCCGCCACTCTCACACTCAGGGCAGGGCCCATGGGGAGGTTATGGCTCTACCCCATCACACACAGAGCATGGCCCGTGGGGGGGTGGGGTTGGGGCCCTGCACCCTGTCACACACAGAGCCGCAGGGCGATCAGGGGGTTGGGGAGCTCCCCCCTATCAGGCACAGAGCAGGGCTGATCAGGGGGTTGGGGCGCCTTCCCCTGTCATGAACAGAGCAGGGCCGATAGGGAGGTTGTGGGCCCAACCCCTGTCACAGAGCCGCAGGGCGATTAGGGGGTTTGGGCTCTGCCTCCTGTCACGCTGATCCCGGTGCCGGGAGGCCTCACGGCTCCACTGATCCTGGTGCTGGGAGGCATATTACGCTTTTACTGTATAGGATAGAGGCCTGGTGCACATGTGGGGGCCAGCTGGTTTGCCCTGAAGGGTGTCCTGATCAGGGTGGGGGTCCCCACTGGGGTGCCTGGCCAGCCTGGGTGAGGGATGATGGCTGTTTGCAGCTGGTCACACACCCTTCAGGATGGGGGTCCCCACTGGGGTGCCTGGCCAGTCTTGGGTGCGGGGCTGAGGGCTGTTTTCAGGCTGGTGGGTGACGGAAGCTCCCAATCGCTCCTTTTTTTTCTTTTTGTTTCTATTCTGGGCCAGCTTTAGTTCTGAGGCTCCAGCTCTTAGGCCTCATTTTTGCTGAAAGCAGGTATCTGGTTTGTTTGGGTTCTATAATCGAAACAATGTATAACTCCAGCTCTTAGATTCCGGCTTGCTGAAAGCAGGTTTCTGGGGTTTTGTTTAGCTTCTGTATTTGTTACAGTGTTTCAAACTGCAGGCTCAGAGGCCGGCAAGGCAGGCGGGGAACGTTGGTTTCCTCCGTCACTGAAGCAAGCAAGCCTCATGTTAGCTTCCAGCTGCCTGGCTGCCGGCCGCCATCTTGGCTGGCAGTTAATTTGCATATCACCCTGATTAGCCAATGGGAAGGGTAGCGGTTGTACGCTAATTACCATGTTTCTCTTTTATTAGATAGGATGTTCTAAGGCCCCAAACACTGCACTAGGAGAGTCAATGGCACAGTGTGGAATAAACATCAAGAGAGTTCAGTCTGGTACCCAAATATAACATTCCAGCTCTATGACAATAGATATATAACCTTGCTGAGCTTTTGCTTCCACACAGGTAAGATAGAGGTAAAAATATCCATTTTCTAGAATTGTTTGAAGCTATGAGGATTTGTTAGCACAGAACCTGGCACATAGTGGTCAGTCAAATGTGGGTTGAAACTGAAAAATGAATCCAGGGTCCCCGATGTAACCCTGAAAACAGAGTTCTTTCCCATTACACTCTTGGTAGCAATCTTAATTCCAGATAGCACCTCACCATTACACCTTACAAGGATGAGCACCAGGCCAGTAGCACATCCTATTCACTGGAGAAGTACTGGAGTGTTGAGACTTTCCCCTAATCCCATGGAAGCAGAGGAAATCCCGTACACTTCTGACTGCCCACTGTTTTATAAGGAGATATTTCTACCGCTCTTGGAACACTGGGGCCCTAGAGCCATGCCCGGAAGTTTGGGCAGTCTGCCCTGACCCGAAGTAATAAAAAGTCAGCTGCTTTGTAAGGGGCTGCTGAGGCAGAAGAGCAGTGGTTCTCAACCTTCCTAATGCCGCGAACCTTTAATACAGTTCCTCATGTTGTGGTGACCGCCAATTTCATTGTTACAAATTGAACATAATTAAAGCATAGTGATTAATCACAAAAACAATATGTAATTATATATGTGTTTTCCGATGGTCTTAGGCGACCCCGGTGAAAGGGTTGTTTGACCCTCAAAGGGGTCGCGACCCACAGGTTGAGAACCACTGCACTAGAGGGACACTGCATCCATTCACTGCCATGACTTCCTGGTACATGGAGACCAGCACAGAGGGAGTAGTATTACATTTTGTTCAGACATTATATTACCTTTTTCCACACTGTTAGAGATTAGTGACTATTGATCCTGTGGGCAAAGGCAATGTTCATATACTCCTAGAGCTGGGTTATAAAAACCATATAAATATCCAACAGTGCAAATACCATCTTGGATTTGCCCAGAGAATTTCAAACGTACTTCCTACATATAGCTTTATTTTTAGAACAGAGAGGAAGTCTGTGCACATCAAAGAAAACTAATTCCATCTTTGGGACAGCTATGTCCTAAGGACTGCAGAAATATTATTGGCCTTCCATTTTTGTCAGCAGCTAAAGAATGAAGAAATACTACATTAGTAAGTCATGGGTCAGAGGCAGGAGATAGATGGCAAATGATCCATTGGACATTAGCATTCACTGGGCTCACCCAACTAACTCATCATGTGAGGACGAGCTCATTTTTAGAAATTTGGTATATAAGAAGGAGTCTAAGATAAGTCAGTGCCTGCTCTTTACAGTAAATTAGATTATTTTCCCTCACATAGAGTTCCAAGACCTATTTCTCCTTGAGTTTACCTCCAAGAAAATTTGCCTCTATGTAAGAATAAACATCAGTCTTTGTTAAATGATCAAGTGTCACTCAAAATGCACTTCCATATTTGCCCTTGATACTGGAGATCTGAGTCAAATTCAGTACCAGGTGAGGTGTGGAGGACATTATAATTGTCCCCATCCCAACATCTCTTCTATTCCCGCCTCCCTTCCATAGCAGACAGACAGTGTGTATGTCTTCTGATAGAGAAGGATTGGTCCCACCCTCAGCTCCAGGATGGGTCTTGATTGTCTAAACTCAATCAGATAACTCCTGCATGTTGCCACAATGATTAACCCAGTAGCAGTTAGCGTCTAGGGCTGACTAGCAGTCAGTTAGTTTAGGGCTGGCCTGTGTGACCCAGTTCAGGCCGTCAGAATGTTTGCTGAGGACTTTGGGAAGAAGGCTCCTCGGTGTTTTAAGAGGTCTTCGCAAAATCAACCCGCTCTCCGTCCTGGATGGTGGGGACGTGAAGCCTGGGACTGCTGTCGCATCTTGCAGTGATTAGGAAAGCTACCCCTAGGAGGCAGCTAACGGAACAGAGAAAAACAAAAAAAACACACAGGCCCTTGCTTTCATTATAAAGCAACTGAATCAGACCCCACCTATGGACTTTCCACTTACGTATGCCCGTAAACCCACTTTATTATGTAAGCCATTTTGAATTGATTTTCATTACTTGTACCTTAGAATTCAAATGGAGATACATTTCCTTTTATTTTGTGTACTTTAGTGATTCTGATCTGTGGACCAAGCTTCTACCTTGGAGGGGGGAAAGGGGTTAGAGAGCTCCATTTTGGCAAAGCATCAATTACTTATGTATTTCTTGCCTACGTATTAATATTTTTCATATTTATCTGAAGGTTTTGCTTCATGAAATACAAATTTAGGTAAAACTACTGAATTTATAGGTTTCTGTTATGTGTTTTTACAATGAACAGATATTAAAAGCATCATTCTCATTTCTTCAAAAATGTTTTTGGTAGTGAAGCCATTGCTTAGGTAAGTGTTTCCTTCTTCCCCCTTATCTTTCCTCCTCTTACTTTCTTTCTCTCTCTCCCTTTCTCTAAACTACTTATCACCCATTTCTTTTCTATTTAGCCTTATCTCAATCCCTGTTATAAAATAAATTCTAATTAATTTTGTTTAGATGGCTACATTAAGATTCAGCTTAACTTTTCAAACTCTGTACCTATGAGTTCTACACACATGCAAACACATTCTGGGTATTGAGTGCTTTAGTATCAAGGGACCCAAACTTGATACTAAATCCCATGCAACAAAATGGGTACTGGATGGGAACCTTGTAATCATAGCTCCCTTTTTTTTGCTAGTAAAGCAGAACACTGCAGGTGTAATTGATGTATATACCCACAGTGTGCATATCATGATTGCAGAAACAGAATAGTCTGGCGCTGAGCCCTACCTCAGAGATCTTGCATCTAGAGAAAAGATGTACACCAGACACTATATGAGCCAGGCCTATTTTTATAGAAGAACATATCAATAGACCATTCTGGAACCTCTTTCTTAGAATTACTTTACCAGAGCCCTTTGGAACCTTATGTTTAATAAATGTTAATCATTGCTATTATGAAATACTAGAGGCCCAGTGCTTGACATTTGTGCACTGGGGGAGGGGGGCCCCCCTCAGCCCGGACTGCACCCTCTTGCAGTCCGAGACCCCTCGGAGGATGTCCACCTGCTGGCTTAGGCCCGCTCCCTGCGGGGCAGGTGGACATCCCCAAAGGAGTCCTTAGCGCTGCCGTGGAGGCAGGAGAGGCTCCCACCACCGCCGCTGTGCTCACCAACCGAGAGCCTGGCTCAGGTCTTCTGGCTGAGTGGCGCTCGCCCTGTGGGAGCACACTGACCATCAGGGGGCAGCTCCTGCATTGAGTGTCTGCCCCCTGGTGGTCAGTGTGCATCATAATGATCGGTTGTTCCACCGTTCGGTTGATTTGAATATTAGGGTTTTATTATATAGGATGCTATTTGCTAATAAAACATATTGTTCAAATGCCTGTTTCCTTGCCTTTTCTATTCTACAACTGATTCTTTTTTTTCCCTTTCTTTATTGATTAAGGTATTATATATGTGTCTTTATCCCCCCATTGTCCCTCCCTCCCGCCCCCCACTCATACCCTCACCCTCCTAGTGTCTGTGTCCCTTGGTTATGCTTATATGCATGCATGCAAGCCCTTTGGTTGATCTCTCACTCTTACCCCCACCCTCCCCTACCTTCCCTCTAAGGTTTGATGGTCTGATCAATGCTTCTCTGTCTCTGGATCTGTTTTTGTTCATCAGTTTATGTTGTTCATTATATTCCACAAATGAGTGAGATCATGTGATATTTATCTTTCTCTGACTGGCTTATTTCACTTAGCATAATGCTCTCCAGGACCATCCATGCTGTTGCAAATGGTAGGAGTGCCTCCTTCCTTTTTACAGCAGCATAGTATTCCATTGTGTAGATACACCACAGGTTTTTAATCCTCTCATTTGCTGAAGGGCACTTAGGCTCTTTCCAAATCTTAGCTATTTTAAATTGTGCTGCTATGAACATAGGGGTGCATATATCCTTTCTGATTGGTGTTTCTAGTTTCTTGGGATATAGTCCTAGAAGTGGGATCACTGGGTCAAATGGGAGTTCCGTTTTTAGTTTTTTGAGGAAACTCTATACTGTTCTCCACAGTGGCTGCACCAGTCTGCATTCCCACCAGCAGTGTAGCACTGATTCTTGATCAGTAATTCTCAGCCTATTTTTTTTTGAGCAATACAGCAGAGTTTTGACATAGAAACACAATTTTGACATCCCTCTCAGCTATGCACACACAGATTTGCTGCAAGAAAAACATTATAATAATTCATAGTTGTAACTCATGCAAAAGAGGCTGCTGCTGGCTCTACATAGATATAAGCAAGCTAGCTGAGCTCTATTCACTTCTTTCCTCCTAAATAAAGTATAGCTGAATGCAAAGGAGAGAGACTTCTTTTAAGGACAACCTTGAATTGTCACCCAGTTGGTTCAAAACAAAACATGAATGCTGGTATTTCATGTCACCAGTGACAAAGGCTCACTGGGCTCCCCAGCAGTTGCCTGGCCCTGCATGCTGCTTCTAGAATGTCTGTGGGAAGGCCAGGCTGAGGTGGCCAGCTGGCTATGGAGATCTTATTCTAAGACTGTGCTGCCACTTTCTTGTGACACTGGAGTCAGAAGCAAAAAGCGTTTGCTGCCAGTGACCGAAAGGGCTGTATTCAAGCAGTGACCTATTTTTGCTCTGTAATGAGGTTGGGTTTCTCTTTTTCCCTGTAGAGGCAGCAATCTTACATTCTTCTGAGTACGCGAGAAGCCAATTCCTTGTTGCCTCTTTGGCTTGGTTGTTTCATTTTGCCATAGGTCACTCTTAGCTGGGGACAAGAGTATCTGCCACCTTTCTCTAATTAGAGGGTAGGAGTTGATTTAAGAGAAAGTGAAAAGATAGGAAAGCATGAACCAGAGGAAGATGGATAGCTTATAAGGAAGAACAAAACAAAGGGAAGTAGATAGAGGAAGGTGTTAGGGATTTACAGGTCCAGGGCTCTGCTCTTTTAAATCCTAGTCATGCATATGAACTAATCACTTAGCTTGTTCATTAAATTTGTGTGAGCTGCATATATGTTAAGTGATAGAGGCATAGTGATAAAGAGAGACATCTTTAGCCTCAGCCCATCGTCATGTGGAAGGGGAAGATGGTACCCAAGTTAGTGCATTGTCTGCAGTGCTACAAGGGAGATGGGCACAGGGCAAGGCTGCTGATTAGCTGGCAAGGACGATGTTAGAGGAATACCTGCTTGAGCTTCCCAGCCAGACTGCTGGCCTCCTAGTGCTCTCCACTCCAGCCTGTTCTCACCTCCCTCGGACCAGGGTCTGGTCTGCTTTGTTTTGTTTGTTGGATGCCACTTGGGTGTGTTCTCTACATTATGTGTAGGAGTCAGGTTGTGTAGGTGTCTCTCATGTCTCCTCAAGGAGACTTCTGGGACCGAAGGAAGTGTCCCAAATGGTGATGTGCCAGAGGCCATTCTTTATTTTTTAGGCCTTGAGGTATTTACACCTAGAATGTTGTGTGCTTCTGTGTCCTCTGCCTAGACAATCTTCTCAGCCTTAAGACCTGCTCCCACAGGATTTATGTCTTGCCCGGATGTCCTGAGCCAAGATAGTTCTTCTCTGGTGTTTTCACTGCCCTTTACTTTTCCTCTGTTAGTACATAGAGCTCTGAGTTTCAACTTATCTATTTTCACCTGTATCTCTGTCTCCCCCACTGGACTGTGAATCTCAGACACAGGGCCTGTGTTGTGTTTATCTAGGACGCAGCAGCTGCTTAACTGTAGTGAGTCACATGAGTGAAGTATGTGTGTCACTTAAATGAAGCTCCCACCCAGAACCAAGATGACTAAAGATATGGAGAGGAATGCAAAACATTCTTGATTGATTCTCAGACTTTTTGAGCTGGTGGAATGTCTTTTGTATTTAAAAATAAAAGAAAGGTAGATGGAGGAATTTTTAAGCACATAACCTAGAAGAATGGCTGCTGGCATTCAGGAGACAAAGAGATCCAGATTGGTAAGGAAGGGCTCTATACACTACGACAGAGAGGGGGACATGTCGAAAGAGCATCCAATTCACATGTCCCCTAACTTTTGTATATAATGTACTTCTGAATGCAGGACAAAATTGAACTTACCTGGTGGATAGCATTGTCATGCCTCAGCATGAAATGTTTATGTGCCAGCTGAATGCAACATTCAAAAAGTGATGGGGAAGCAGCCATATTTAATGTTTACAGAAGTGAGGTTTCTTGTGTAAGAGCCTTCCTGGTACCAAAGGGGAAAATGCATAGTACATGCCTGATAAAGATGGATGAAGCAACTAAATGAACACTAGGGCCAGCTTGGTATATATATATTTCTCTTGATTCTATCATGGTTTGGACCTTATATTTTGAGAAATACTGATATATATCAAGAATCTTCCTTGTTTGAAAGACAGTTATGTACACCAGAGGGTGCTGTGTTTCAACTTTCATATCTTTAGTTCTTTTCCATTCCTATGGTTGTATGTTACTTGATTCATTTGAAGATTAGCCAGTTGAGGATATGCCCTCAACAGAGGATTGTGAAGGCCTAACCACACTCTATCCATTTGCTGCCTTCTTAGCATGATAAAAGCATTTGGAAGTGGCCACTACATACTCCTTGGGTGTGTTTAACTGTGTACTAGTTCTTAGCCATTAAGTTTTTTCTTTAAAACTAGACTTTTCTTATGCTGCAGCTTAAGTCCATTTTCAGTATTCTTTCTTTGATGGAAATGGAGACCATCTGGTCACCATCATCTGTATAATAACAATGATTGAAGATGGTTATTAAGTCACCCTTCGGCCTTTTCTCTTGTCTAGGCAGAGTTGTCTCTGTTCTGTGGCTATTCCCCATAAATCTCATTTTCCAACTCTTTCATCATCTTGGTGGCTTTCTTTGGAAACTACATCAAAGGCTCAGTTTTAGTGCCTCTATTCTGGTGGGATCTGGGCTTTCAGCTAATGGATATGGAATGTGGTTGTTTTAACCATCCAGTTTCTGTAGCCAATCCCCATATTTCCAAGGCAATCAGAATCTACTAATAACTATTAAGGAGCTAATTATTATCACTTAATTGTGACATGCTTTATAAATATTATTAAGGTATTGATTTAACATAAAACACAAATTTTAGCTTGTAATCTAGCTATTGACTGATATACTTTTGCAGCCTAGTTTGTTACATTTAGGATCGTTTTCTGTGCTGACTGTTAAGTGGACGTGTTATCTCTTATTAGAGGATATGAATTTTGTTGTGTTTCCTTCATTCATTATTCACTCAACATATATGAATGCCTACTGAAACAAAACATGGTTCTTTACTTAAAGGAGTTCACAATCTACAATCAGAGGGAAAGTCAAACACGTGCTTAAAAAAAATTACAAAATGAGTGCAGAGTACTATAAAGAGTGACTTAGGTACAGTGGAAGTTTAGAAAGGCTCCCTTGAAGATGTCATATTTGATGTGGGTCTGAACATGAAATAGTCTTCAGGGATAAAGGAGTTAAAGAAAACTCTCATGCCCGAGCTGGTTTGGCTCAGTGGATAGAGTATCGGCCTGCGGACTGAAGGGTCCCAGGTTCGATTCTGGCCAAGGGCACATGCCTGGGTTGTGGGCTCGATCCTCAATAGGGGGCGTGCAGGAGGCAGCCAATCAATGATTCTCTCTCATCATTGATGTTTCTCTCTCTCTCCCCCTCTCTCTTCCTCTCTGAGTTCAATAAAAATATATATTTTTTAAAAAGGCGGCTCTTGTGAGGTGACTCTAGTACACATGAAGGTAAGGAGGCTGGTATGTCAGGGTGCATGCAGTGAACTAGGTGTAGCCAAGCATGAACTTGAGTGGCTGATGCCAGACTGAAAAACTGCCCGTGTCAAGCCAATAGGTATCCAACAGAAATATAATGTGAGCTGCATATGTCATTTTATAATTCTAGGAGCAACATTTTAAAAAATAAAAATAAATAGGAAATGAGCTATCAAACCTTGAAAAGACATGGCGGAACCTTAAATGCATATTGCTAAATGAAAGAAGCCAATCCCAAAAGGCTATGTATACTCTGGAATTCAAACTGTATGACATTCTGGAAAAGGCAAAATTGTTGAGACATTAAAAAGATCATGGTGGCCAGAGGTTAAGGAGTGGGAAGGGATGAATAGGTGGAGCACAGAGGATTTTTAGGGCACTAAAAACTACTCTGTATGATACTAAAATGGTGCTGACATGTCATTATAAATTGGTCCAAACCCTTAAAATGTACAACATCAAGAACGAGTTATAATGTAAACTGTAGACTTTGGGTGGTAATGATGTGTTCATGTAGGTTCATCAGTTGTAACAAATGTGACACACATAGGAGATGTTGACAACAGGAGAGGTTATGCATGTGTGGGAACAGAGGTGATATGCAAAATCTCTATACCTTGCTCTCAATTTTGCTGTGAACCTAAAATTGCTCTAAAAAATAATCAAAATAAGTTTAATTTTAATAATATATTTTATTTAATTCAAACTATCAAAAGTTAACATTTCAACATATAGTAAAATTATTAATGAGATATTTTACAAAACTTTTTGTATTAAATTTTGTTTATTTTAAAACTTTTATTATTTTTAATTAATCTTTATTATTAAACATATTACAGATGCCCCCCTTTTTTTCCATTGACCCCCCTCCACCCCACATCTCTCCCTCCCAGACCTTCACCATGCTATTGTCTGTGTCCATGGTCTATGCATATATGCACATAAGCTCCTTGGTTAATCTCTCCCCACCCACTCCCCACCCCCATTTTTCCTCTGAGATTCATCAGTCTATTCCATGCTTCTGTGTCTCTGGATCTATTTTGTTCATCAGTTTATTTTGTTCATTAGATTACACATATGAGTGAGATCATGTGATACTTATTTTTCTATGACTGGCTTATTTTGCTTACCATAATACTCTACAGGTCCCTCCATGCTGTCTCAAAGGGTAAGAGATCCTTCTTTTTTTACATGGGCATAGTATTCTATGGTGTAAATGTACTACAACTTTTTTATCCACTCATCTACTGTTGGGCACTTGGGCTGTTTCCAGATCTTAGCTATTGTAAATTGAGCTGCTATGAACATATTCTTTCTGATTGGTGTTTCGAGTTTTGTAGGATATATTCCTAAACATGGGATCACTGGGTCAAATGGCAGTTCCATTTTTAATTTTTTGAGGAAACTCTATACTGTTTTCCACAGTGGCTGCACCAGTCTTCATTCCCATCAGCAGTGTACAAAGTTCCCTTTTCGATACATCCTCACCAGCACTTGTCATTTGTTGATTTGTTAATGATAGCCATTCTGACAGGTGTGAGGTGATATATCATTGTCGTTTTAATAATCATATTGCTGATATATATATAAAATATGTTTTTATTGATTTCAGAGAGGAAAGGAGAGGGAGAGAGAGATAGAAACATCAATGATGAGAGAAAATAAATTGTCTGCCTCCTGCATGCCCCCTACTGGGGATCGAGTCTGAAACCCAGGCATGTGCCCTGACCAGGCAGGAATCGAACTGTGATCTCCTGGTTTATGGGTCAATGCTTAACCACTTGGCCACACCAGCCAGGCTCTACTTAGTTTTTTGTTTTTGTTTTTAATATATTTTATTGATTTTTTACAGGGAGGAAGGGAGAGGGATAGAGAGTTAGAAACATCAATGAGAGAGAAACATAGATCAGCTGCTTCCTGCGCACTCCCTACTGGGGATGTGCCCGCAACCAAGGTACATGCCCTTGACCAGAATCGAACCTGGGACCCTTCAGTCCTCAGGCTGATGCTCTATCCACTGAGCCAAACCGGTTAGGGCTCTACTAAGTTTTTTTGAAATCTAGTCTGAACTTTATATTACATCTCAATTTGCACTAGCTACATTTGAAGTGCTCAAATAGGCATATGTGGCTAGTGGCTGCTGTATTAGACAGAAAAGGTCTTGAAGACTGAAACCTGAGTTTCAATTGTCAACCACACCACTCTCCTGCTCCCTGAGCACTGTAGTAACACAAACAGAAGGCGGCTTGCAGACTATCATTTAATCCCATGGTGTCAGTTGTTCACACTGCGTGGTGGCTCAAGTTCAGAGCATCTAGAGCAGTGGTTCCCAACGTGGGTTCACATGCCCCACAGGGAGGCAATTTGATTTTTAAGGGGGGTAATTCAAGAATGAGTAATTGACAGTGAATTTTTTGCATTTCTTATGGCTCTAGAGCCTCATATACAGTATATAAATATATATGCATTTCAGTTCTCTATTATATGTTTTGAAACTTTATTTGCTATTTTTTCATATCTCTTCTTCTTCTTCTTCTAATTATTATTATTATTATTTTAATTTCTTAATGATTTCTTCCGCAGTACTTCAACTGTTCTTTCGTTCTTTTATTTTTCTTTTTCATGGATGGCATGTTCTTTGGAGCTTGTTTAGAGCAAGTTAATGGGCCTTTTAAGCTTCCTCCACATGAATAGGAAGTCACTTTTTGAATAATAAGAATTATATGTCACAGGGTGGGCATCAGGATTTTAGAGATGTTTAGGTGGGGCATGGCCAAAAAAACATTGAGAACCACTGATCTAGAGCAACTCTGTCCAGTAGAAATATAATGTAAACCACATGTATGATTTAAAATGTTTTAGGAACCACATTGACAAAGTAAAAAGAAACAGATGAAATTAATTTTAAGAATTATTTAATCCAATATATCCCAAATATTGTTTCAACATATATTAATGTTAAAAATTATTAATGAGGACATATATACCAGTGAAATAGAATAGAAAGCCCAGAAATAAACCTTTACACATACGGTCAAATGACATTTGACAAGATTCAATAAGAAAAGGATAGTCCTTTCAACAACTAGTGCCCAGAAACTATAGGCAACTTAGAATGATGTTGGCCCTTTTCCTTACACCATATACAAAAGTTAATTTTAAATAGATAAAGACCTAAATGTAAGAGCTAAAACTATAAATCTCTTAGAAGAAAAGATAAGGGGAAAGCTTCATGACATTTGATCTGGCAATTATTTCTTGGATATAATACCAAAGACAAGGCAGCAAGAAAAAAAAAATAGATCAATGTGTTACATCAAAATTAAAAACTTATGTACTTCAAAGGACATATTCAGTAGAGTGGAAAGTTGACCTATAGGATGGAAGAAATTATTTGCAAATCATATATCTAATAAGGTGTTAATATCCAGAATATATAAAGAATTCCTACAAGTCAACAACCAAATACAACTTGATTTAAAAATGGGCAAAGGACGTGAATAGACATTTCTCCAAAGAAGCTGTACAAATGACTAATAAGCACATGAAAAGATGTTCTACATCACTAATCATTAGGGAAATGCAAATCAAAAGCACAGCAAGATACCCCCTCGCACCCATTAGGATGGCTACTATAAAAAACAAGAAACAGAAAATAACTAATGTTGGCACGGATGTGGAGAAATTGGAAGCCTTGTCATTTTTAGTAGGAATGTAAAATGATACAGTTTCTATGAAAACAGTATGGCAGTCCTCAAAAAGTTGAACATAGAATTAATATTTGATCCAGCAATTCCACTTCTGGGTGAAATTTTACCTCTGGGTATATATCCAAAAGAATTAAAAGCAAAGACTCAAGGAGATACTTGTACAGCTAGGTTCACAGCAGCATTATTCACAATAGCCAAAAAATAGAAGCAGCTCAAGTGGCCATTGATGGATGAATGAATAAATAAAATGTGGTATATACAATATAATGGGCTATTATTCAGCCTTACAAAGGGAGGAAATTGATACAACATGGTTAAACCTTGAAGACTTATACTAAGTAAAATAAGCCAGTCACTAAAGGACATATACTGTATGATTCCACTTATATGAGGTACCTAGAATAGTCAAGTTCATAGACAGAAAGCAAAATGGTGGTTTCCAGGGCTGGGATGAGAGGGAATGAGTTCTTATTTAATGGGTACAGAATTTCTGCTTTGCAAGATGAAAAGAGATCTAGAGATGGATGGTGGTGATGGTTACACAACAATGTGAAAGTACTAAGTGCCACTCAACTGTCCACTTAAAAATGGTTAAGTGAGCAAATTTTATGTTATATGTATTTTGCCACAATATTTTTTTAAAAACCCCCTCCTTCTAAAAAAAAACCCCCTCCTTCTGAGACCATAGAATTTCAGATGGGAAAAGAAAGAAAGAAAGGAGGCATGAGTAAAGGGACTAAGAAAAAATTAGAAACTACCAAAAAATATAAGCATATTTATGGGGGTATGTTCTCTCTTCCCATGACCAGCGCCGAAAGAGAGAACGTGGGGGTTCAAGAATCTTGAGTAGAACGCGACGAGGGTTAAGGAAGAATGGAAAACGAGACTGAGACAGAAATAGAGGGAAAAGCTGGGCCTGGGTGTGGCATCTGCCCTCTCATAGATGAACCGCATGTTTAATTTATACTCGAAGTAACAGGAAGTTACATCACATCTGGGTAGGCCTTGAGTTTCTGGTGACTTAGTGAGATCCACCCCCTAGCTAGCACCTGGGCTGGAAAGGTCAGACTAATTGATGTCCTTGTCTTTGGGCTAGGAACGCCTCCAGGGTGTGGCTTTGCCTGCACCCTAGGTTCAGCCGACATATTTAAAAACGCCCTATGTGCTTGCCAGTGGCCCCCCCACACATATTGATTTAAAAAGCTGATCTAAAAAATACAAGATCGGGTTTTATCCCATTGTTGGCAGAAGCCAGGCTTGTGGGACCCCTAGAGTGAGGATTCCAGGTCCCAGCCAGGAGATTTCTGATCAGGATTGTTACAATGAGTCTGTGGAAACAAACCCTCAGTGACTTCTTAAAGCAAATCACTGAAAACCAGTGGTGGTAAAACTAAGTTCTTGAGTGGATTTTTGAAGGGGCCTGGTTTGCCTGGATGGCTGCATAAAAATAGTCTTGGGAAGAATAGGTAAATGGACAACTGAAGAATAAGTATGGGGATGCATTTATCCAAGGAAACAATGTGTGATACATGAGCACACAGAAGAGAAGGACGTGAAAACATCAAGAATGCAGTATTTTTGCCCAACCGGTGTGGCTCAGTGGTCGAGCATCGACCTATGAACCAGGAGATCATAGTTTGATTCCTAGACAGGGCACATGACCAGGTTGTGGGCTCTACCCCCAGTAGGGGGCTTGCAGGATGCAGCCAATCAATGATTCTTTCTCATCATTGATGTTTCTATCTCTGTCTCTCTTTTCCTTCCTCTCTGAAATCAATAAAAATATATATTTTTAAAAGAATATAGTACTTTTCATACTTGGATATATATGAAATTTTGGGGGTGCTTTTTGATATAATTTGTTATGAAAGTTTTGGGGTTCTTTTTTGATATAATTTGTTGTATTTCATAATAGTTGCTGATTTTTCAGTGACACGTGGATAAGATAAATGTATAAAATTGTGGATTTCATTATAAAAAAATTTTTCATATTTAAGTTTTAGTCATTTTCTTTTACCTCTATGTCAGTGTGCAGAATGTAAAAATTGTTTTTTAAAAAAAGATACCAGATCAGCATTTGTTCTGCTCCTCTTTAAATAAAGAACTCTGTACTATTAAAAAATTATTGAGATATTTTACACTCCTTTTCATACTAAGTCTTCACACCTAATGTGTATTTTACCCTATCATACATCTCAATTTGGACAAGCCACACTTGAATTACTGAAGAGCCACATGTGACTAGTGGCTGTTGTATCAAACAGCATAGGAATAGAATCTTCTGATTGGAAGTAGGAATTCTTTAAATTAAGGAGACATGAACAGATTTGTTTTTGAGGATGTTGACTCTGTTGATAATGTTAGAGATGGATGGAAGAGGAGAAAGAACTAAGGGCTGGGAGCTTGAAGGGTTTTTGTAGGACTTCAAGCCAGAACCAACAAAGGACTGAATTATGGTAAAAGACACAAGGATAAAGCCAATAGCCATTGCCTGTGGTGTACTTGCTATGTGTCAGGCATGTTGTTGCACCCCTCACACCCATATCTTTTTTTCTGTTTGCTTATTAATCCTCACCCAAATATAGTTTTTTATTAATTTTCAGAGAGAGTGGAAGGAAGAGAGGGAAGGCGGGGAGAGAGAAATATCGATGGGAGACACACACATCCATAGGTTGCCTTCCCTGGGAAGACATGCACCCTGACTGAGGCTGGGGATGATTCTGCAACCCAAGTATGTGGCCTGTGGCCTTGCCAGGAATCGAACCTGTGACCCTTTGGTGTTTGGGTTGATACTCTAACCACTGGGAAACACCAGCCAGGGCACTCACACCTGTATCATAATTCTTGCAAGAGCTCTGAGAGATGAAGGCTATTATCTTCACTTACAAAGAGGAAGCAAGGGGGACATAGAAGGTAAAAGTATGTGCTTGTGTTCCAGAGCTCATAGGTAGCAGAATCAGGATATAAACCAGGCCTGTCTGGCTCCTTTGGACTGTGTCTCACATGGATGGAGATGAGAGGTCCGATTTGAAACATTCTTAGATTTATAGGATGTGATGGCAGCCGGATAAGAGAAAGACATGAGGGCTACATAAAGGACACATGAGTGATTTGGAGATTGGATCTCTTGCTTGGAAATCTGTATACATGGTGCGAAGTGAGATGAAGATCTAGGCAGTAGAACATGGTGGCTGAATTTTCGTTTTGCTTATTTTGTTTAGGTTTATTTTTCTTGAGGGGTGAATGCCAAAGTAAGGAGGCAAAAACTATGTGTGTAGTTTTTAAAAACCTACAGGGACCAGTGGCAGTTGGAAGTGATGGATTTGGAGCTTGGCAGATAATTCAAGCCTGTTCAGGGTGATTTGGAGGTCACTTGGGTACAGGAGATTGCAAAGCCCTGGCAGAGATGAGTTTGCTCCCTTGTAGAGAGCTTTTAGAGACATGGGTCTTAACCTCCTTTGGGGCCTGAATGACTTTGAGACTCGCCAAGGAGTTGGAGAGGGCCACTTGACCGGTGACCTTGGTGCAAGTAGTTTGGGCAGAATGGGAGGGTGAAATGGAGCCTTCAGTGTGACAAAGACTGACTGAGCAAGGAAGTTAAATAAGTGGGATGGTGGAGGCTGGCTCTGCGGGGAAGAGCGGAGGTGAAAAGGGAGAGGGCCAATTAAGAGGATGATTTCTATTCTTATGAAAGTTAAGTAGTATTTTAAGTAAAGTCAAATGAAAATTTATTGTCCAAGATTATCATAGAAACAACACATAATATTAAAGCATTCCTTTTGTTTAAAAACAAATAAATATAACTTTTACCAAATTTATCATGGTAGGTGCATCATGTCCATTCTCATATCAAAAGAAGTTCTTAGGAACTTTTTATTTAGGCTCCTGAAATCTCATAGAAAGAAAATAAATATGCTTACCAATTTGAACCAGAAGGTACGTCTCCCCAAACTCTCCTGAGTGTTATCACTGGTGTGCCTGCATGTATGCCCTCCCATATCGTAGGGAGAGGGTTAAGGTAGGAATAGGGATATATGTGTACTTTATTCCTGGTTTGACAATGGTTATGAAGAAATAGTTGTTGAAATTCTATATTTTACACAATCATAGCCACTCTTACTTTTGTGAAGTGATTGACTTTACAGTTTACTAGAGGCCCGGTTCACGAAATTCATGCATGAGGGGGGGGGGTCCCCTCAGCCCAGCCTGCACCCTCTCCAATTCGGGACCCCTCGGGGAATGTCTGACTGCTGGTTTAGGCCCGATCCTAGACATCTCTCTCACAATCCTGGAGCGCTGGTTCCTAATCGCTCACCTGCCTGCCTGCCTGGTCGCCCCTAACTGCCCCCTCCTGCTGGCCTGGTTGCCCCCAACTGCCCCCTCTGGTGGCCTGGTCGCCCCCAACTGCCCCCACTGCAGGCCTGGTTGCCCACACAGCCTGCTGTTCAGTCGTTTGAGCATCCCTCACTAACCCCCCTGCCGGCCTGGTCACCTCACACAGCCTGCTTGTTCAGTTGTTTGGTTGTCTCTCACTAACCCCCCTGCTGGCCTGGTCATAGGCAGCCATCTTGTGAGGGTGTGAGGGTTAATTTACATATTACCTCTTTATTATATAGGATAAAATAGAGAAGGCTCAGGTGCTGAGGTCTATTATTCCTCCTTACCCCTGGGTGACCTTGGCACCCTAAGGTTCCTCATGAGACAGCTGAACACCCCCAGAGACCTCCAGCATGTCTTCCATCTGGTGTTCAACACCTCTGTTCTGCTGCCCTGCTCAGGACAATGATGTGAAAGTGACCCTGATTTTGAAGAGTTCTGGAAAAATGTGGAATTTTTTTTTAATCAAATTCAGTTGGTACCTTTGGTTGGGCATCATAAGATTGGAAGTGGATTTGCATAGCTCTAAGTCACAAGGCTGATAAACCCAGTGAATGCCAGTTAATCTTGTCAAGGAAAACTTATAACTTCTTGATGAATACTAACAACATTCAAAATATTACTCATAAAGTGAACATTATTAAAACTGTCCTGGGCCAACTGAGGCAGTGCCACAGCCCTGCACCGTCCCAGGGCGCTGTGCCCTGGTTTTCTGTAGCACCATTCTACTTAGGCCTAGGATATTTTCCAACAGAGGGAGAAGGAAAGGTTTAATAGATTCCTTTCCTTCTTGACAAGGAGATAAATTTGAAATTTGACCTTTGGAATTCACTTAAAAATAGAGGAACCTGGAGAACATTGGAAAGGACTAGGAAACAAACTTGAGAGGGAGATAATTTGGTGACAAGAGTAAAAATAATTAGAAGACAAATATGACTTCTATGACTGGTGCTGCTCTGCTGGCATCATTGGGTGGTGGGGAGCATAACATAAATGCGATATATAACCAAAAGAATTGAATGTAGGGCCTCAGAGAGATATTTGCACACCCATGTTCATAGCAGCATTATTCATAATAGCCAAAAGATGGAAATAACCTAAATGTTCATCAACAGATGAGTGAATAAAGAAAATGTAGTCTATACAATGCAATATTATTCAGCCTTAAATGAAGGGCTTCTCCCATCCCTGGCCTGGAAGCTCAGTTGGTTAGAGTGTTGGCCTGATACACCAAGGTTGCAGGTTCAATCCCTGGTCAGGGCACATATAAGAATCAACCAATGAATGCATAAAAATAAGTGGAGTAAAAAATCAGTGTTTCTCTCGCTCTCTCTCCCTTCCTCGCTCTATAAAAAAAAATAAGGAAGGAAATCCTGTCACATGGTACAACTTGGATGAACCTTGAGGACATTATTATAAGTGAAACTAGAGGCTCATTGCATAAAGAGATTCGTGCAATAGGCCTGCCTTCCCCTGGCTGCCAGCACTGGTTTTCCTCTGGCACCTGGGACCCAGGCCTTTGCTCTGGCTGCAGCAGAGAAGCCAAGCCTCTACAGTCTTCAGCTGTCTTCAGTCTTCGCTCCATGCCTGCATATGCAAATTAACTGCCATCTTTGTTGTGTTAATTTGCATACTCATCCTAATTGGCTGGTGGGCATAGCGGAGTGACACCAATTTGCATGTTTCTCTTTTATTAGTGTAGACTAGAGGCCCGGTGCACAAAAATTTGTGCACTCGGGGGGGAGGGGGGTTCCTCCGCCCGGCCTGTGCCCTCTCGCAGTCTGGGATCCCTCGGGAGATAACGATCTGCTGGCTTAGGCCTGCTCCCGGGTGGCAGAGGGCAGGCCCAATCCCTAGGTGCAGCCCCTGGTCGGGCACAGAGCAGGGCCGATTGGGGAGTTGGGGCGCCGCCCCCTGTCATGCACAGAGCAGGGCGGATCGGGAGGTTGTGATGCCACCCTCAGTCACGCTCAGGGTAGGGCCGATTGGAGGGTTGTGGCACCGCCCCCTGTCACACTCAAGGCAGGGTCGATGGGGAGGTTGCGGCGCCACCCCCTATCATGCACAGAGCAGGGCCCATCAGGGGGGTTGGGGCTCCGTACCCTGTCACGCACAGAGCAGGGCGGATCAGGGGGTTGGGGCACCGCCCTCTATCACCCACAGAGCAGGGCCGATCAGGGGGTTGGGGCGCTGCCACTCTCACTCAGGGCAGGGCCGATGGGGAGGTTATGGCTCTACCCCATCACACACAGAGCAGGGCCCGTGGGGGGGGGATGTTGGGGTGCCGCACCCTGTCACACACAGAGCAGGGCCCGTGGAGGGGGGGGTTGGGGCACCGCACCCTGTCACACACAGAGCCGCAGGGCGATCAGGGGGTTGGGGAGCTCCCCCCATCAGGCACAGAGCAGGGCAGATCAGGGGGTTGGGGCACCGCCCTCTATCACCCACAGAGCAGGGCCGATCAGGGGGTTGGGGCACTGCCACTCTCACTCAGGGCAGGGCCGATGGGGAGGTTATGGCTCTACCCCATCACACACAGAGCAGGGCCCATGGGGTGGGGGGTGTTGGGGCGCCGCACCCTGTCACACACAGAGCAGGGCCTGTGGAGGGGGGGGGTTGGGGCGCCGCACCCTGTCACACAAGAGCCGCAGGGCGATCAGGGGGTTGGGGAGCTCCCCCCTATCAGGCACAGAGCAGGGCTGATCAGGGGGTTGGGGCGCCTTCCCCTGTCACGAACAGAGGAGGGCTGATAGGGAGGTTGTGGCCCCGCCCCCTGTCACAGAGCCGCAGGGTGATCAGGGGGTTTGGGCGCTGCCCCCTGTCACACTGATCCCGGTGCCGGGAGGCCTCTCAGCTCCGCTGATCCCGGTGCTGGGAGGCATATTACCCTTTTACTGTATAGGATAGAGGCCTGGTGCACAGGTGGGGGCCGGCTGGTTTGCCCTGAAGGGTGTCCTGGATCAGGGTGGGGGTCCCCACTGGGGTGCCTTGCCAGCCTGGGTGAAGGGATGATGGCTGTTTGCAGCTGGTCACACACCCTTCAGGGTGGGGTCCCCACTGGGGTGCCCGGCCAGTCTGGGTGAGGGGCTGAGGGCTGTTTTCAGCCTGGCGGGTGACTGAAGCTCCCAACTGCTACTTTTTTTATTATTTTTTAATCTGGGCCAGCTTTATCTCTGGCTCCAGCTCTGAGGCCTCTGTTGCTGAAAGCAGGTATCTGGTTTGTTTGGGTTCTATAATCGAAACACTGTATCAACTCCAGCTCTGAGATCCTGGCTGGCTGAAAGCAGGTTTCTGGGGTTTTGTTTAGCTTCTATATTTGTAACAATGTTTCAAACTGCAAGCTCAGAGGCCGGCAAGGCAGGCGGGGAATGGTGGAGTCCTCCGTCACTGAAGCAAGCAAGCCTCATGTTAGCTTCCAGCTGCCTGGCTGCCGGCCGCCATCTTGGCTGGCAGTTAATTTGCATATCTCGCTGATTAGCCAATGGGAAGGATAGTGGATGTACGCTAATTACCATGTTTCTCTTTTATTAGATAGGATAAGCGAGTCACATAAACACAAGCACTGCATGATTCCACTTGTATGAGATATCTGAAGCAGTTAAACTCTTAGATACTGAAAAAATAAAAATAAAAAAATAAATAAAAAATAAAGAAACTTAGATACTGAAAGTAGAATGATGGTTGCCAGGGAGTGAGGGAGGGGAAAGGAGAGTTATTGTTCAACTAGAGGCCTGGTGCATGAAATTCGTGCACAAGGGTGGCGTACCCTCAGCCCAGCCTGCACCCTCTCAAATCTGGGATCCCTCTCACAGTCCAGGACCTCTGGCTCCTAATTGCTCACCTGTTTGCCTGCCTGATTGCCCCTAACTGCCCCCCCTGCCAGCCTGATCACCCCTAACCACCTCTGCCTGGCAGCCTAGTTGCCCCTAACTGTCCCCCCCCCCCTCCGGCCTGGTTGCCCCTAACTGCCCTCCCACTGGCCTAGTTGCCCCTTACTGCCCCTCCTGCCGACCTGGTTGCTCCCAACTGCCCCCTTCTGCTGGCCTGGTCGCCCCACGCAGCCTGCTGTTCAGTCGTTTGGTCGTTCCTCACTAACCCCCCTGCTGGCCTTGTCGCCCACGCAGCCTGCTGTTTGGTCATTCATCCGGTTGTTTTGGTCGTGATGGCCCCTGGCTTTTTATATATTAAGATGGATATAGAGTTTCAGTTTTGCAAGATGAATAGTGTTCTGGAGACTTGTGCATGTAGTTAACACTATTGTACTGTACACTTAAAAATGGGCCTGGCTGGTATTGCTCAGTGGTTGAACATCAACTTATGAACTAGGAGGTCACAGTTCAATTCCTGATGCCTAGGTTGCGGGCTTGATCCCCAGTGAGGGGGATGTAGGAAGCAGCCGATCAATTATTCTCTTTCATCATTGATGTTTCTATCTCTCTCTTCCTCTCCCTTCCTCTCTGAAATCAATACAATTCATTCAGAGAAAACTGTATTATGTGTCAGGCACTGTGCTGGATGCTGAGGATAATGTGGATATAGGCCCTGACTTTACAGAGCTAACTGGGGTAACAGACAGTAAGTAGGAGAAGCAAATAAAAATCCAGTGATGAATTCTGATAAATGCTGTAGAGAAGCAATCAGGGAATTGTGATAGAGGATGACTAATCAGTGTGGAGTTTGGAGACCAACTTAGACATTTAACAAGGGTGATCAAAGAAGACCTCACAAGGGCTGTGATACTTAGGGAGTGAGGTGTCACAGACATAGAGGGGTCCCAGATGCCATCCCCACCCAGGCCTTCTGCAGTCAGCAAGAACCTCATGTGCCACTAGTGATCCCATGTACCATGGCTATAACAAAGAACAAGAAACAAACATCCCCTCCTAAGACAAGAAGGTAGAGTTCAAAGAGCCAAAGGGGAAGAAAGCCCAGAACTCCTCTGTCAGAATTGTAAATGAGTGTGTGTAAATGTGTCCCCACATGGCCCTGTGATGAAAGAATCCCAGTGCTGCCAAATTCCAGCAGTGCTCCCTTGTCCCACTGGGTCTCAAATTCCTCATCTGTGCAGGGAGAAAAAGAAAATAGAACTTCTACCCAGATAGATTTCTGGTATTACTAGTGGTAGTAGAATGATTAAAACACTGCTTTCATTGAATTTTCTCCGGTTGGGCTACATTTGAATGCTGGTTCAGTTCTAATTGCCACATTTTGAGAGCGACATGGACAAGTTAAAATATATTCAAAGAACAGGTCACTAGAGAATGTGGAATGAATTCAGAATGGTTACAATGCAGAGGTGAATACTGAAGGATAAATGACGATCGTCAACTTGTGACAGACAGGCTGATATATAGAAAGAGAGTGGACTGATCACATAGTGAAGAGTGTTGCCTTGTTTTATGTTGGTTTAAAGACAGATCTAAACCTGGGAATCAGGTCCAGGTAAGAATGGAGCTCTGTAGTAGTTGTGATAATGAGTCTCAGACCATGGAGACACTCAAATGGAGACTGGATAACAGGTTGTGGTAGGGTTTTTTAATGGGAAAGAGATTGCTCTGCATGGATTGTCCCCTTCCTCTATCGTGGATGTCTCTTATGTTGTTTTAAAACTATGTCTGTAAGCTGAAGGCAGAAGGAATATATTTAGTTGTAGGGATTATATTTAGATGTAGATGAAGTGCCCAAATGCAGCACTACAGAAGTGAAACCCAAAGCCCACCTGTATTTATTAGAAGTTTGGATGTAAAGTTCTACCTAGTATTCAACCCCAGTCACATACTCTTTCAGGACCTCTGCTTCAACCCCCTTAGCCACTCACTTTCTCACTTGTTGCTCTTTGTAATAACAACCCACATACTTTGGAAAATGTTTTTTTCCATTTATATATTTATTCAAATTTTGTTTTTAATACATAGAACATTTATAATTTTTTAGAATTTAAAAAGGTTCACAAGGAAAAGCTTTTGTCTCTCTGCCCCTACCCCCCCTCCAGAGGCAATGACTAGTTTCTCATGTATTTGTCTAGAGATATTTTAAGTGTATATATACATAAGCACATGTATACATTGCTTTAAAAATATATCAAGATATCTTAAAGATGACTCCATAGCAATATAAAAAGTGTTCACTTGTTCTTTTTCACAGGTGCATATTATTCACAGGTGCCAGTGGCTTACCTTATACATGCTTGAATGCACACATGTACAAGTATACCTTGTACAAGGTATACCAAGGCAGAATCAAAGAGACTGGGCATTTATAATTTTGTTAGCTCTTAAAAAATAGTTCTCAATAGAGATTTTACCAAGTTTCACTCCTACAAGCAGTGTGTGAGAATGCCTTATTTCCTTAAACCCTTGTCAGCTAAGTATATTGTCAAACCTTTTGAGCTTTTCCAAAGTGAGTGAAAGAAAGAGAATCAAAGTGATTTTAATTAGTATTTCTCTTACTGTGAGTGAAATCGAGCATCCTTTCTCCTGTGTAAAATCTTAATGGGCTTTGTATTGAGGCCATTGAAGAAGTTCATCAATGCAAACTGAGCCTGGAAGGAGAGGAGTGCTGTATTCACAGAAGAGAGCCAGAGTTCCTTTTCAATGAGAGTTCTTGGAAGGTTCAAGCAGGCCCACTAGCCTTCAAGCTATTTTAGCCGATAAACTCTCTGGCCCACACTGGGAAAATTCAATTAAAACAAACCAAATGTAATTCAGATGTAAAACCATATTCAGAACAAACCATTTATATTGCTTTTTAATTTTTAGTTTTAAATTAAATAAAGTACTTTGCTTTTGTAATTAGGATGCAAATACATTTTAGCGGAATGTGTTTGACTTTGGAAAGAGCTGTCTCACATCTCTGAGGGTATAGCTTCTGACTAGTTCAGGGGTGGGCAAACTTTTGACTCGAGGGCCACAATGGGTTCTTAAACTGGACCGGAGGGCCGGAACAAAAGCATGGATGGAGTGTTTGTGTGAACTAATATAAATTCAAAGTAAACATCATTACATAAAAGGGTACGGTCTTTTTTTTTTTTTAGTTTTATTCATTTCAAACGGGCCGGATTCGGGCCGGATCCGGCCCGTGGGCCGTAGTTTGCCCGCGGCTGGACTAGTTGGCTGTCAAGGTCAAGGTATCCTAAGTTTGCTCCCAGCCTTACCCCTACCACTCTTTCTGCAGTTTCTCTTTTGGTTCAAGCAGATTTTGGCAAAGACCAGAGTCTTTTCATTGGGAATATTGGCATTGCACAGCCCCCCTGCTCATTAGCAGCCTGACCCATTAGTCCTCTGAAATGCTTCTGACCAAGCCTGCTTAGTCCAGTTTTTCACCTAGAAAGGGACCATCCAGTCTTAACAGCACAGACCTGACTTAGCAGGTTCAAACCTATTTTGTTCGATGGCAATGCCATGCTTTCAGTTGGTTAGGTCAAAACTCTTCAAGTCAAAGCTCCCCTATGGATACACTGTTCACGCTCCATCAGTCCCCTGGAAATCTTGTGAGCTCTACTTCCTAAATGTATCCAGAAACCAGCCACTTCTCTTTACCGCCATCTCTGTCATCATGGTACAAGCTGTTATCATCTCCTGCCTGGGTTGCTGCCATAACCTCCTGACAAATTTACTGCTTCTCCACTTGTTTTTCCTGCAGTCTATTCTCAATACAGCCAGGAGGGGCGTCCTGTAGGCCACAGATCCGTCATGTGAGGCCTCTGCTCCAAGCCCTCACGTGGCACTGCCCATCTCAGAGAAACCTAAGTCATTACAGTGACTCTGCACAGCCAGCCTTCTCACCTCTTTGGCCTTGTCCTCTCCTGCTCTCTCTGCGACCACTGCTACTCAGCTGGACTGGCCTTGCTCTGCTTTGAACAGACCAGACTCACTCCCCCGTCCAGGTCCTCTCACCAGCTGTGCCTCTGCTTGGACTGCTCCTCCCACACATCCAGCTGGCTCACTTCCTCACCTCCGAGTCTCTGCCCCATTGCCCGTTCTCAGTGAGGCCGTTCTGACCACCATATTTAAACCTGCAGCCTCATCCCTGCCCCACCCACCACACTCGCTGTCCTCTGTCGGGCTTTATTTTTCTCCATTGCACTTAGTACCCTTTCACACTTAATTTACTTGTTTATTTAGTTCAGGGGTCCTCAAACTTTTTAAACAGGGGGCCAGTTCACTGTCCCTCAGACCGTTGGAGGGCCGGACTATAGTTTAAAAAAAAACTATGAACAAATTCCTATGCACACTGCACATATCTTATTTTGAAGTAAAAAAACAAAACGGGAACAAATACAATATTTGTATTTGCATGTGGCCCGCGGGCCGTAGTTTAAGGACCCCTGATTTAGTTTATTGTCTCTCCTTCAAACTAAAATGTAAAGTCCAGGAAGGTAGAGTTTTTATAGCTCCTTTTTTTCCCACCCATAGTCTAGCATGTAGAACAATGGCCTAGCATAGGATGGGCGCTTAGTAAACATTTGTTAAATGAAATACCTTTCTTTTCTCTACCAAACTTGTTCCTAAAAGTCTGCCAAACCTAAACTGAAACAATATGTGTTGTATTTTGATACTGGTACTGGTTATATAACTAAATCCTAGAGCACTGATCCATATTTTTCTGGTGAATGTCACAGTATAACTAACTGGAATCATTTGGGTAACAAGTCTTATGGAAGGGTTAAGAATAACCCAAGAAACTTCATTAAGGACAGTGACAGATACATTTGGGTGACACCTGGAGACTTAGATTTAGATCCAGGTACCACTTCTAAGAGGGCGATAGGCAGGTAAGAGCACATTTGGAGAAGAGCAGTGGGATGGTGCAGACATTCCATCCCGTGACACCAAATGCCGGAATGAGGATGATAGGCTTGGAGGGGGGAAGAAGACACTTAAGGAACACGATTCCTTTTTCCAAGTGTTAAAAAAAGTCTCATGTGGAAGATTAAGAGGTCTACAGATCTGCTCTATAGACCTATAATCACCTCCTTATTGCCTTCCACCCCATCCAAAGCAGGTCCAGCTTTTGTGAAACCTGAACATTAGAAGGGAGCTCCTCCTAAGGTTAAAAAAAATAGTATAAAGAGTATAAGTATAAATTTATAAAAATATAGATACAGACTTTGGAAGGTGTAGGGTCCTGGAAGTTCAGTTTCATTAGCTTGACGGTAAATCCACCGCATTTAGATTTCCCCTGCCAGCAAAATTGAGCTCCTTGTAACTTTCCAAACATGTTTTCTCTTCCTTCTGGCCTTGCATGAAGTGTTCCCTCTGTCTAGAGCACCCTTTTCTCAACATGTCTACTTGGTAGTATCTACTCATCCTTCAGCCTCTAATTCAATGGCTGTCCCCTCTGTGAAGTCTTCCCCAAGCCCTTCAGAAAACTTAGGTTGGTGCTAAGTCTTTCCCTGCCCTCATGAATCTTGTGCATGTTTCCAGTACAACACTCGGCTTAATGTTTGAGTTTGGGTAATCTGTTTGTGTGGCTTTCCTTATGCTGTGTATCAGGTAGTATGGGTTGAATTATGCTGTAGTAACAAGCAACTCCAAAAACCTCAGTGGCTTAAAATAACAGGTTGTTTCTTGCTCACAGCGTGTGTACATTGTGGGTCAGCTTTTTTCTCCCTTTTTAGGACCCAGGGTAATAGACTAGCCACAGTAAGGGACATTGCCAGTTGCTCGGCCAGAGAGTAAATTGTGAACCAAAGCATGAAATTTCTCCTAGAACTTTACCCTGGAGATAACATATTTGCTTACATTTCACTGGTTATATACTTCAGTTCAGGTGGACAGGGAAATCCAATGTGTCCAAAAGGAGAGCCCACCCCAGAATATTAATGAATGGCCTGCTATCCACTACGAACTATTAGCTTCTTGACTACAGGATGGCATCTGTTAAAAAATCTCTGTATAGCCAGT
Organism: Myotis myotis; assembly: GCF_014108235.1. Classification (NCBI taxonomy): domain Eukaryota; kingdom Metazoa; phylum Chordata; class Mammalia; order Chiroptera; family Vespertilionidae; genus Myotis; species Myotis myotis. Next base: position 22,218,418 of record NW_023416401.1, on the reverse strand, counting down.
ACCTAGCAAGTAGTACTTAGCACATAATAAGTCCTCAACTCTATTTGAGTAAAAAATTAAATTTAGTGATTAAAACCTACAGGAAGGTAACTTTCGAGATGCCTAAAGAAGGAATCATTTCCAACATATTTTCTATCTCAATAGGTGCCGACCTCCCTGTCTTCAGAGATATTCAAATATAGGGTATCCTAACCACCTGATGGTATTTCAAGATAATTCATGTAAAGATGAGTGGTTGAAATCTCAAGTGGTCTCTAAAGTCCCTTTAATTCTGAGGCCTCTGTATTTATATTATAATCACCTTTCTGGCTTGAGAAAGAATAAATGAGTGTTCACTACAGAGGTGATAACATCTGATTGGAGCAGGCTATTTCTGTTGGTGACCTGACAGAAACAAGAATTGTTTGAGGGGGGAAAACAAGTGGAGAGCTCTGGCCCTGATCCCTCCGCTGAATGGTAATTACGAAGTGCAGAAAGTATTGTGACCCTTACTTATTGAGAGAGCAAAACAAGGCCAGCTCTGGGCTCGACATTGCTTTGACACTTGAGGATTCGGGTTTGGAAACAGACTTGAAGTCTTTAAATGCCTTCGTTTCAGTGGAAATCTGATGATTCTAGCCAGTGGATCTGTTGGACGGCCAAGGTCGTGCCCCACACATCCCTGAGGATGGATAGTTTCCCTTGTGTTAGTTTTGTTATAGATTCTTGCTGACTAACCTTGGCCTCATCACTTGGCCCACTGTACCAGAGTTCTCTAGTCCTAGGTAATAGTAAATAATACATCCCCTCTTCAGACTGTACAAAAGTGTTATAAATAATAAGGCTCATGATAGCCCTGTCACGTCATTTTAATTTTAAAAAAATAACACTAGAATAATTGAGCTTTAAGAATTCTGATCCCTCTGTAGGAAGGCTCAAAATAATATAATTGCCCATGTAAAAAATGTCAAAATAATTAAAGGTGATATGTTTATTCAGTTGATATTCAGAGTGAATGTGGCCTGAAAAAGAACTTAAGACTTAGAGTCACAATACCAGTCTCACCACAAATCTGCTGTGTGACTTTGGTTATATCACCTCCCCTTTCTTGCTCAGTAGCTCCTCAATGCTAAAATGGGGGAAGGGACAATAATATCCAATTCAGGAGGCTATGAAGCTGGATCAAAAGAGGTGAAAGTGCTTTGCAGACCATGAAGCACTCTGGGTGATGGAGTTGAAGAAAATCTAGTGTCCTGGTTGGTCATGGAAATTTCTCAGATTTATTTTTTAGCAGAGCAGTGGCGCCATCAGTGCAAACTGATCCACTTGTACGTGGTGTTATCTTATACTTCAGAAGTCTCTTGAGATGGAACCCATTGTTTAATTTGGAGTTTTTGGCAGTGGTTCACAGTGCCAGCTACTACCACTGTTGAGATCACTTAACTCATGCCAGAAATCAATTCTAAAAGGTACTCATGCATTCTATCACTTTCAGCCTTGATTCAATTCACACGAGAACCTGGTGGATTCTTTGTTATGGTTTCTTTGCACATATGGTCCCAGAACAACTTTTTGACACTTCCAGTGCATGGGAGTCACTAATTTTTTCAGCTATTATATGCAGCTTCACACAAATATGCATTTTTAAAGGATGTTTCTATCTAGGACTCTTCTCAAGGTCAAACTTTGCATTTCCTGAGGATTCTGCCTCAATAAAATTGTGCCCTTATGGATTTCAGGGTGTCAAGAGTCCATTGAAGTGGTCAAATCCATTGATGATTTGAAATTGATACAGTTGTCCCCCTTGGTATCTTTGGGGGATTGGTTCCAGGACCTTCATGGATACCAGAATCTGCAAATGATCAAGTCCCTTATGTAAAATATTGTAGTATTTGCATATAACCTACACATATCTCCCATATACTTTATTTATATATATTTTAATGTCATCAAATACTCTTTTAATCTTTATCCCATATACTTTAAATCATCTCTAGATTCTTATCACATCTAAAACAATGTAAATGCTATGTAAATAGTTGTTAGACTGTATTATTTAGGGAATAGTGACACGAAAAACCTCTGTACATGTTCAGTATAGGCACAACTATTGTAGATCTAACTATAGGGGGTACATGTGAGCAACAATGTAACTTTTAAAAAATATTTTTTATCCCCAGTTGGTTGAATGTGTGGATACAAAACCCTTGCATACATATTTGATTGTATTTGAAAACAGTGAGTGGTCATATTCCCTCCACCTCCCTGGTTATTATTTATTGTTCCAGTTGAATTACTTCAACAAGAGAAGGTTGCCAAGTAAATGATATGATAGTGATACCAATTAGGGCCTCCATTTTGACAAAGCCTTGGCACCTATGGGTATATCAGGACCCCTCTCCTACCTCTTTGGTTCATGTCATCCTGAAACCTCCCACCGCTAAATGAGCAATCACAACCATTTCATTTGCTGGCCACCTAATTTGTACTGTTAATTTTATTTTTTCAAACAATATAGAAGGCATAAAGTTAAAAAAAAAACATACAGAGACATTGAAAAAAATTTATAGTGAACATCCATCTACTCACCACCTAGATTTTACCATTAACATCTTACAACTTAATGGCATTTTTATTGTGATTATAATTATACTGAATTTAGAGATTAATCTAGAGAGAACTGACATTCATATAATTCTGAATTTTACCTCTAGGAATATGCTATGACTCTCCATTTATTTAGGTCTTTTTGTTCTTATTAAAGTTTTATAGTTACTAGTATTGTCCTATAGATTTTACATATGTCTTAAAAGGTTTGAGATCTTTTCCAGATTTGGTTGTTAATATGAATGCTGCCCCCGAATCCCATTTCCTTCTGTAATTGATTATTTTTTGGCATAAGAGAAAGTTAATGTATATTACAAATGTACCTCATTATCTTTTTTTAAAAATATATTTTATTGATTTTTTTACAGAGAGGAAGGGAGAGGGATTGTTAGAAACATCAATGTGAGAAACATCCATCAGCTGCCTCCTGCACACTCCCCACTGGGGATGTGCCCACAACCAAGGTCCATGCCCTTGACCAGAATCAAACCTGGGACCCTTCAGTCCACAAGCCGACGCTCCCACTGAGCCAAACCGGTTAGGGCTGTACCTCATTATCTTACTCAGTTCTTTTATTATAATAGGTTTTCAGGAGATAATCTCCTCATTTGCAAATAACACTGGTTTATCTCACCTTTCTTTTTATGTCTATTCCTCATATTTATTTTTCGTGTCATGTTTTACTGTCTCGGATCCCATTAAAATGTTAAATAATGATAGTGGGAATCCTTATCTTCTTCCTGACTTGAGTGTGTCACTATTAGGTACAATGTTTGCTATGATTTCTGATAGAGATTCTTTATCTAAGGATGTTGTTTTCTTTTTCCCTTCATTTACTTCATTTGCTAAATTTTTTCAAGAATGAGAATTTAGACTTAACAACACCAATAAACAATTGGGCCTTATAGACATATACAGACCATTCCACTCAATAGCATCTTTTCCTCAAGTGCTCATGGGACAGTCTCTAAGACAGATCACATGGTAGGACACAAAATGAGTCTTAACAAATTGGAATCATATCAAGGATCTTTTCCAACCACAGTTGAACAAAACTAGAAATTAATAGCAAAAGGAAAACTGGAAAATTCTCAAATATGTGGAAATAAAACAATACACTCTTGAACAACAGTGGGTCAAGGAGAAATCAGAAAACATCTTGAAAAGAAAAGAAAAAGGAAAGAAAAACCCCACAACATTCCAAAACTTATGGGTACAGCAAAAGCAGTAGTAAGAAGTACATTTATAGCAGTAAAGGGCTACATTTTAAAAAGAAAATATATCTCAAATAAGAAACCTAGCTTTATACCTCAAGGAACTAGAAAAAGAAGAAAAAACTAAAGTCCAACTTAGCAGAAGAAAGAACTAATAAAGATCAGAGCAAAAGTATGCAAAATAGTCATGAGGATGTAAAGTACAGTATAGGGCAGTGATGGTGAACCTTTTGAGCTCGGTGTGTCAGCATTTTGAAAAACCCTAACTTAACTCTGGTGCCGTGTCACATATAGAAATTTTTTGATATTTGCAACCATAGTAAAACAAAGACTTATATTTTTGATATTTATTTTATATATTTAAATGCCATTTAACAAAGAAAAATCAACCAAAAAAATGAGTTCGCGTGTCACCTCTGACACGCGTGTCATAGGTTCGCCATCACTGGCATAGGGAATATAGTCAATGATATTGTAATAACTGTGTATGGTTCCAAGTGAGTACTGGAAATATCAGGGGGAACACTTTGTAAAGTATGCGTTTGTCTAACCACTGTACTGTATACCTGAAACTAATATAAAATAATATTGAATGTAAACTGTAATTGAAAAGTAAAATAAAAAACAAAGTAGAGAATAAGAAAACAATAGAAAAAGTAAACAAACAAGTTGGTTTTTTTTAAAAAAGATCAATGAAAACTTAGCCAGGCTAAGAAAAAAGAGAGATCCACTAATAAAAATAAGAAAAGAGGCAACAGTACAACTAATACCACAAAAATAAAAAGGATTGTAAAAGATTATTATGAACAGTTATACATCAACAAATTGGATAACCTAGAAGAAATGGATAAATTCCTGGAAACATACAACCTACCAAGACTGAATCATGAAGAAATAAAAATCTGACCACACATGTAAATAATAAAGTGATTGAATCAATAATAAAAAAAAATCTCCCAACAAAGAAAAACTCAGGACCTGATGGCTTCACTGGAAATTTCTAACAAACATTTGAAGAATTAACACCAAATCTTCTCAAATGCTTCCAAAATTTAAAAAGGAAGAACACTTTCAAATTTATTTTATGAGGTCAGCATTACCCTAATACCAAAATGAGACAGAGATACTATAAGAAAAGAAAACTATAGACCAAATATCCCTCATGAAAATTGATACAAAAAATGCTCAACAAAATACTAGCAAATTGAATTCAACAACACATTAAAAGGATTATATATCATGACCAAGTGAAATTATCCCTGGAATGCAAGGATGATTCAACAAATGAAAATCAATCAATGTAATATAAAACAGCAGATTAGCAGAATGAAGGACAAAAACCATATGATTGTCTCAATTGATGCAGAAAGAGCACTTGATAAAATTAAACATTCTTTCATGATGAGAACACTCAACAAACTAGGAATATAAGGTATTATCAAAATATAATGAAGGCCATATAGGAAAAACCCACAGCTAATATGCCTAATTGTGAAAAACTGAAAGCTTTTCCTCTATGATCAAGAACAAGGCAAGGATGCCTATTTTCACCACTTCTATTCAACATACTACTGGAAGTCTTAGGAGAGCAATTATTAAAGAAGAAGAAAGGGGACGAACTGTGGTGGTAGCTGCACCTGGCTTTGTGTGTCTCTAGCTGCTGGAGGAAGATGTTGGTAATTTGTGCACTTAGCTCTGTTTAGAACAGAGTTAAAGGCATCATTCATTGTCTTCTTTAGGATTTCACTTAGGGGTCTAACAGGCAGTTTGGTGTGTTTTTTAAACACTTGAAAAAAGGTCAGAGTTACCAGATTTTTCACATATAACTTGGTGATTATCAACGTGTTGTAAAGAAAACTTGTTTGGATTTAAACATTTATTAAGACAGTATAGAAAAAACAATTGACACAGCCAGTTGGCCTGGAGGTCAAATCCCCCCCCACCCCCCCAGTATTACCTACAACAATCAAGGCTTAACTACAACAAGACAGCACACAAAGACCACAAGGGGGAGCACCAAGAAAGCATAAAAAATGCGGAGACAAAGAAACAGGACACAACTGATAGAAATGGAGGATATAGAGTTCAAAACCACACTTTTAAGGTCCCTCAAGAACTGTCTAGAAGCCGCCGATAAACTTAGTAAGGCCCTCGAAAAGACTGGTGAGACCGCCGATAAATATAGTGAGATCCTCAAGAAATCTAATGAGACCCTCGATGTTGTGATAAAGGACCAACTGGAAATTAAGCATACACTGACTGAAATAAAGAATATTATACAGACTCCCAACAGCAGACCAGAGGAGCGCAAGAATCAAGTCAAAGATTTGAAATATGAAGAAGCAAAAAACACCCAACCGGAAAAGCAAAATGAAAAAAGAATCCGAAAATACGAAGATAGTGTAAGGAGCCTCTGGGACAGCTTCAAGCGTACCAACATCAGAATTATAGGGGTGCCAGAAGAAGAGAGAGAGCAGGATATTGAAAACCTATTTGAAGAAATAATGACAGAAAACTTCCCCTACCTGGTGAAAGAAATAGACTTACAAGTCCAGGAAGCGCAGAGAACCCCAAACAAAAGGAATCCAAAGAGGACCACACCAAGACACATCATAATTAAAATGCCAAGAGCAAAGGACAAAGAGAGACTCTTAAAAGCGGCAAGAGAAAGAAAGTCAGTTACCTACAAGGGAATACCCATACGACTGTCAGCTGATTTCTCAACAGAAACTTTGCAGGCCAGAAGGAAGTGGCAAGAAATATTCAAAGTGATGAATACCAAGAACCTACAACCAAGATTACTTTATCCAGCAAAGCTATCATTCAGAATTGAAGGTCAGATAAAGAGCTTCACAGATAAGAAAAAGCTAAAGGAGTTCATCACCACCAAACCAGTATTATATGAAATGCTGAAAGGTATCCTTTAAGAAGAGGAAGAAGAAGAAAAAGGTAAAGATACAAATTATGAACAACAAATAGATTCACATCTATCAACAAGTGAATCTAAAAATCAAGGGAATACATAATCTGATGAACAGAATGAACTGGTGATTATAATAGAATCAGGGGCATAGAAAGTAGAAAGGGAATGGACTGACTCTTCTTGAGGGGAAAAGGGGTGTGGGGGATGCGGGAAGAGACTGGACAAAAATCACGCACCTATGAATGAGGACAGTGGGTGGGGAGTAAGGGCGGAGGGGAGTTGTGGGGGGGGAAAAAGAAGAACAAATGTAATAATCAACAATAAAGATTTAATTAAAAAAATAAATAAATAGGATATTTTAAGTTTCTTTACACTTTTATATCAAATCCAAACACTGATGATAACATGATTTTGGTATTAAAATTATTATTTTAATCATTGCCAGCATTATCATTTGCTGAAAGAAAGATAATGATGATTATAGTGATACTAGAGGCCCGGTGCACAAAAATTTGTGCACTGGCAGGGGAGGGCGGGGTAGGGGGGTGTCGGTGTCCCTCAGCCCCACTTTTGCCCTTTTACAGTCTGGGACCCCTTGGGAGATAACCACCTGCTGGCTTAGGCCCACTCCCTGGTGGCAGATGGCAGGCCCGATTCCTCGGTGCCTGCCCCGCCTCCCTGGGTCATGCACACGGCAGGGCCGATCCAGGGGTTGGGGTGCCGCCCCAGGCGGGTCGCACACGGATGCCTGCTACCCAGGGTCGCAGATAGCAGGCCCAGATGATGGCAGGGCAGGCGGGATGGCGCTGCCCCGCCCTGCCTGCAGTATGCATATTAGCTGCCATCTTTGTTGGCGGTTAATTTGCATATCACACTGATTAGCCAATGGGAGGTGTAGTGAAGGTATGGTCAATTACCATGTTTGTCTATTATTAGATAGGATTATGTTAATGATAGAAATCACAAAAACACTTTCTCAGGCAACTAATTGATGTTTCACTCTCACATCGATGTTTCTCTCTCTTCTCCATTCTTCTCTCTCTAAAATCAATAAAAGCATGTCCTCAGTGGAGGATTTAAAAAGAAAGAGTTATTATAATAATTACTTTACATGTAAACAAATCAGTCACCCCAGCTTTTGAAATAAATTTCAAATGGATCAAAGATTTAAGAGTTTGTATTTTTAAGATAGGCATTGAAAGAAATAAAAATGAAATAAGCACAATACAATGTCATGTGTAGTTTGTGCACTCTAGGTGAGGCCACACTTTAAATTGCTGCGCCCAGAAAGAGAATGTGCAGCTGGCGGGGCCACAGACTGGGTCTGTGGATCCCCTGACCCTATGGCCTTTGGCTTCACTAGTGGCAGTGGTCTCGGGTAGAGCCAGCAATTGTGAGGTGATCCCTCTTCTGTTGCCTGGAGTGTGTGTGTTAGGGCAGCAGGCAGGGAAAGGGCACAGAGAGAGGCCTGGCTCCAACACCCCCCTCCAGCTGACTTGGCCTTGGCCTGGCTTGGGTGAGGCAGAGGCGTCATCTTGTTCTCATATGTGGGAAGGCTATGAAAAGAAAAACCCTGGTTGGCCCAAACATTTAAACAAGAACTACACTGGGATCTTTTGTTCTCACTCAGACGTGGTCAGAATGAATTTGGAGGTTCAAAAGAGGGATTATTTAATTGTTGTCGTTTTTGTTTTTGAATCTGAGTTACTTAATGCATGGATGCAGAGAGAAATACAAAACAGAAACACATGTCTGAAGTCTATCAAGTGGGATGGGAACATCCCCAGGTCATTCTTCAGGGCATCATTTTGTTAGCGTTTGGGGGGGCTCCTGACTCCAAGTTGACATCCAAGCTGCTGCTGAACTTTCCGCTGGCTTCCCCCGAGTGGCAGGAGTGATAGAAGTCAAGCAGTGGAGTGTGTCTGGGCATCTGAGAAACAGACAGAGCTTCAGAGATCTTAATCATTTTTGTTTTTTATTCCTCTTCAGGTTTAATAGGGAAAACTTGCTTTCTGCAAACAACTGAAAAAGCTGCCTTTGGAAACTCTCTGGCCCTCATGCAGCAGCTGGAACTTGTACTGTGAGGCCTTGACAGAACAAGCTGTCCCCAAGCCATCACCCAGAGCGGTTGTCGCCATGGCCAGCAAGCGGAAATCCACCACCCCATGCATGATTCCCGTGAAGACCGTGGCGCTGCAGGAAGCCAGTGCAGAGGCCCAGCCCGCCGAGGCGCTGCCCGAAGGACCCCCGCCGGACCTGCCCCCAGAAGCGCCTGCCACCAGCAGCGAGGTCGCCCAGGCCTCCAGCAATACCGACAGCGCTGCACTGGCCAACGGGCATCAGAGCACTTTGGATGGCTATTTGTATTCCTGTAAATACTGTGATTTCAGATCCCAGGACATAACCCAGTTTGTGGGACACATGAACTCCGAGCACACAGACTTTAATAAAGACCCGACCTTTGTATGCACTGAGTGCAGTTTTCTGGCAAAAACTCCTGAGGGGCTTTCTCTGCACAATGCCAAGTGCCACTCGGGTGAAGCCAGCTTTCTGTGGAATGTGGCCAAGCCAGACAATCATGTGGTCGTGGAGCAGAGCGTCCCTGAGAGCACCAACACTCCTGACCCGCTGGGCGAGCCCAGCACTGACGGGACCGATGGACAAGCCGAAATCATCATCACCAAAACTCCAATCATGAAGATAATGAAAGGCAAAGCTGAAGCCAAAAAAATTCATACGCTCAAGGAAAACGCCCCCAGTCAACCTGTTGGTGAGACCTTACCAAACCCACCAGCTGGGGAAACAGAGGCAAAAGAAGGGGACCACTCCTTTGTCAATGGGGCGGTTCCAGTCAGCCAGGCACCCACCAACCCCGCCAAGCCTCCCCATACGACCAATGGGCCCCTGCTGGGGACAGTGCCAGTTCTGCCAGCTGGTATAGCACAGTTTCTCTCTCTCCAGCAGCAGCCCCCAGCACATGCCCAGCACCACACCCACCAGCCACTGCCCACCTCCAAGTCCCTTCCCAAAGTGATGATCCCCTTGAGCAGCATTCCAACATACAATGCGGCCATGGACTCCAACAGCTTCTTGAAAAACTCTTTCCACAAGTTTCCCTACCCAACCAAAGCTGAGCTCTGCTATTTGACTGTGGTTACCAAGTATCCAGAAGAACAGCTCAAGATCTGGTTCACAGCCCAAAGGCTGAAACAAGGGATCAGTTGGTCCCCCGAAGAGATCGAGGACGCCCGGAAAAAGATGTTCAATACAGTCATTCAGTCTGTCCCTCAGCCCACAATCACCGTTCTGAATACTCCTCTGGTTGCCAGTGCTGGCAACGTCCAGCATCTCATCCAGGCTGCCCTCCCAGGTCATGTTGTGGGACAGCCGGAGGGCTCAGCAGGGGGACTTCTGGTCACTCAGCCACTGATGGCCAATGGGTTGCAGGCACCGAGTTCATCTCTCCCTCTAGCAGTAACATCTATCCCCAAGCAGCCAACTGTTGCGCCCATTAACACTGTGTGTTCAAACACGACATCAGCAGTGAAGGTGGTCAACGCAGCCCAATCATTGCTCACAGCGTGCCCGAGCATCACTTCCCAAGCCTTCCTTGATGCCAGCATCTACAAAAATAAGAAATCTCATGAACAGCTGTCAGCTCTGAAAGGCAGCTTCTGTCGGAACCAGTTCCCGGGACAGAGCGAAGTTGAGCATCTGACCAAAGTGACCGGCCTAAGTACCAGGGAGGTGAGGAAATGGTTCAGTGACCGGAGGTACCACTGCCGGAACCTGAAGGGCTCCCGGGTCATGATGCCCGGGGATCCCAGCTCCATCATCATTGACTCTGTGCCAGAGGTGCCCTTCTCCCCAGCGTCCAAGGCCCCTGAGGTGACCTGCATCCCAACGGCAGCCACCCTGGCCACCCACCCTTCTGCCAAACGACAGTCCTGGCACCAGACCCCTGACTTCACACCAACCAAATACAAGGAGCGAGCCCCTGAGCAGCTCCGAGCCCTGGAGAGCAGTTTTGCACAAAACCCCCTTCCTCTCGACGAGGAACTGGACCGCCTGAGGACTGAAACCAAAATGACCCGGAGAGAGATTGACAGCTGGTTTTCTGAGAGACGGAAAAAGGTGACCACCGAGGAGACCACCAAGGCCGATGGGAGTGCCTGTCAGGAGGAGGAGGAGGCCGCTGAGGGTGAGGGGGGAGCAGAGGAGGCGGCAGGTGACCAGAGGGTCCCTGGGGAGAATGGCTCCCCAGAAGTGCCCAGCAGCCACACCTTGGCTGAACGCAAAGTCAGCCCCATCAAGATCAACCTGAAGAACCTGCGGGTCACTGAAGCCAATGGCAAGAGCGAGCTACCCGGGCTGGGCACCTGTGACCCTGAAGACGATGGGTCAAACAAGCTGGCCCTGCAGCCGCCCGGCAAGGTGAGCTGCAAAAAGACAGCACAGCAGCGGCACCTGCTGCGCCAGCTCTTTGTGCAGACGCAGTGGCCGAGCACCCAGGACTACGACTCCATCATGGCCCAGACAGGCCTGCCACGGCCAGAGGTGGTGCGCTGGTTCGGCGACAGCAGGTACGCCCTGAAGAACGGCCAGCTCAAGTGGTACGAAGACTACAAGCGGGGCAACTTCCCACCAGGGTTACTGGTCATCACCCCTGGCAACCGGGAGCTGCTGCAAGACTATTACGTGACACACAAGATGCTGCATGAGGAGGACCTGCAGGGCCTCTGCGACAAGACCCAGATGAGCTCCCAGCAGGTCAAGCAGTGGTTTGCTGAGAAAATGGGCGAGGAGACCCGGGCAGTGGCAGACACAGGCAGCGAGGACCAGGGCCCCGGTGACCCTGCAGCAGTGCGCAAAGGGCTGGGCGATGCCTCTTCAGAGGTGTCTGAAAACAGTGAGTCGTGGGAGCCCAGTGCCCCCGAGGCCAGCTCAGAGCCCTGTGACATACCAAGTCCCCAGGCTGGTCTTCAGCTGGGTAAGGAGCCCATAGGAGCCATGGCTGTCCTCCGTGGGTATGGGGAGGGGGCACCCATGGGTGGGCACTGGATTTACTGCATGGGAGCATCTGCTATTTCAAAGATTGCCCAGCTGCTTCAGGGTAACTGGCAGCAGACATCGTCAGAACGTAAGATGATAAAGGGTTGAGAGTTGTTTATTTCATTTTATGTTTCTTAAAAACTTGTGCAGGGGCAGGAACATAGTGAACCTACAAAGGTCCAAACTTTTCTAGCCATTTCTTAGCTAAAGAAAGTCTTTAATTATCTTTAGATACATGGTGAAGTTTTTTAATAATGAAAATCCTATAATTTTCTCTTTAATTGTTCTTCCTGATGTAGAAGTAATGGAAACTCATCTTCTTTCTTAGATGTATATGGAATCAAATGCTGGGTCATGGTATTAGTATTTGACAGGAAACTCTGCAAGAGTATTTAAGACAGGTGTTTTTTTAAAAAAAAAAATGTTTTATTGATTTCAGAGAGGAAGGGAGAGGGAGGGAGAGAGAGAAACATCAATGATGAGAGAGAATCATTGATTGGCTGCTTCCTGCACACCCCCTACTGAGGATCAAGCCCACAACCTGGGCATGTGCCCTGATTGGGAATCGAGCCTGAACCTCCTGGTTCATAGGTTGATGCTCAACCACTGAGCATGTTGGCCAGGTGAGAAGTTAAGTAATTTTTAAAGTTACACAGCATGTGCCCTTGATCAGAATTGAACCCAGGACCCTTCAGTCCGCAGGCCGGCACTCTATCCACTGAGCCAAACCAGCTAGGGCTAAGACAGGTTTCTTGAAGCTACAGACAAGTCACACTGGCTGTCACTATGGGGTGTTGATTTTCCAAGGCCTCTCCTCCCCTCCGTACCCCGAGGTATTTGTCTCCTCATACAGGCCCCTCACTGTGAGGGAGGGCCTCCCAGGGCGCGTTGTGGGCATCAGGGACAGGTCTGGCTTCACAGGACGGTTGCCTTGGCCTCATCTCCTGCACTGGGCTTGCCCCTGGGGAATGCCCACCTGGGCTTTGGCTTCACCAACAAAACAGCATGGATAGCAGAGAACTAGAGCAAGCTATTTCTTTTGCTTTTTTAAGTTAAAGTTTTACTAAATTATATTCTTGGGCAGCTGGAACTAGGGTGGTGGTTACACAACAGTGTGACTGTACTTAATGCCACTTAAAGTGATAGGATTTCTGTTATGTATATTTCACCACACTTTTGAAGAAAGCTAACCTGGAATTGGGATGAATGGGTTTGAATCGCAAGCATTTGCTCCCTTCAGCTACTAACTCCACCAGAAAGTGAAGTGCTGGCGTCCTGGGTGGGACAGAGCAGGAGCGGCAGGGGTGACCCTGCACCTGTGGCATCGTCCTCTTCTATCCAAGGCAGGTACCAGGTGCAGGAAGGGCTGTCTGCCTGCCCCTAGCTTCTCCCGGCCTTGTCAGCAGCCTCCAGGCGGGCTGCTTCTGAAAGCAGCAGGGATGACGGACCTCTCTGAACAACCCACGGACTTTGACTGTGGGGTTGGAAGTTAGAGATGAAGACATCAGTATGATGCATGTCAGAGATTCCAGCCGTGGGCAAACTACGGCCCGCGGGCCGGATCCGGCCCGTTTGAAATGAATAAAACTAAAAAAAAAAAAAAGACCGTACCCTTTTATGTAATGATGTTTACTTTGAATTTATATTAGTTCACACAAACACTCCATCCATGCTTTTGTTCCGGCCCTCCGGTCCAGTTTAAGAACCCATTGTGGCCCTCGAGTCAAAAAGTTTGCCCACCCCTGGATTAGACCCAGCTGCTGTTACATTAGAACAGTGTGTTCTGGAGAGCCCGAAGGGAGCAGGCAGGACGAGGCGGGTTAGGACACGACTCCCGAGGAGGCGGCGGCCTGGGGAGTGGGTCAAGGGGATACATTGGTGGGCCTAGAGAAGACATCTCCTGCACCAGCTCCTAGGCCTGGGGTTGGGCAGTGGTCCCTTGCCAGATTTAGCCAGCATCCTGTCCTTAACCCACAGGCCTTCTTCACCTGCCCTCAGGCTGCAGAGGAGGGAGTGGCTAGCAGGAAGGCGTTGCTTATGGAATTAAGAAGTCACCAAAGCCAGTGATGCCGCCCTTGGGGGCTACACACGTGGCAGCTGACATGGAGGTGACAGGCATGTGCTTTCTCCTCAGAAACAGACTGAATTGAACCGATTACTGTGAAGGACTGGCCAGTCGGGGATGCTGCCTGCCACGTGGAAGGGCCCCACCCAACTCTCTGCTGACACATCCATTCCCATACCCGGCCTCTGGGCGCACAGAGCTTCTGGAACCTCACAGACAGCCCAGATCCCTCCTGTCACCTCCGGCCAGCCATCACCAAGCAAGAGGGAGAGCAGAGTTTCCGTCAGTTCTTCCACAATGTAGGACCTGTCCTTTGCCTTTCAGTGGATAAAGTAGTTCAGATTTCATAGTCATAGACACAGAATCCAATTTTTAACACAAGTCCGCCTATACACATTTAATGAAACATTGGATTATAAACACTTATTATTACATAGAAACTTTGTTAGCAAAGCAGTACATTGTCTTTTGCATCATCTCTGAAAATGTCCTGTGTCTGCTCTCTGGACATCGCTGGGGCCACATGTTTCCTCACCTTCCAGGTCGGGCAGGGGTGATTGCACACTCAGACCACATCTGGAGCCCGGGCCCCTTTGTGTTCCTCAAGGAAGGCAGACCTTTGAGGTGCTCTCTGCTACCTTAGGTGGAGACCAGTAGAATCTCCTGCCGGCTCGCATGCCTGACAGGATAATCGGTGCAGGACTTGCCGTTACTGCATTTAAGAAATGACTGGTTATGTGATTACCACTCTCTTAAGCTGTTGTAGTAATTCTGCTTTGTTCATGGAAGTTTGAATCATGGACTGTTACTTTTTAGTTTCCAGATCAACTAAAGAAACATTTGCTATTAAGCCTAATGTACTGACTATATGTCCGCATTAAAAAAAAAATAAAAATCTAGACATGCTTAGAGAGAGAGGAAATTGAAAACAGAACTGGCAGTGGGGACAAAGCGACAGTGCATGGCCACTGCCTGTGTTCAGAGCCCTCGACCTCTCTCACTGCACAGCCCCCTGCGCTCTAGGCGGGGAGACCCACACCTGCCCGGGGTGAGAGGACGGATGGGATTATCAGAACTTGGGGTGGCCTTCAGCACAATGACCTGCATGTGGGGGTTCCTGGCAGAACACCCAGAGTCCTCCTGGCCCCCATGCCAAGGGCCTGGCTGGTGTGCTGGGCACTCGCCCAGGGGTGCTGGGCATCACTGCACAGTTCTTTGCAGGGTTTATGGTGTTAAAGATCTATATTTATATCTGCAAACTTGGAAACAAGATCTCTGTCTACATTAGCCTAACCATCGTGTTCTTTTTTATATTATTATTGAGAAAAATCACAGGAACAGATGCCTTTGAAACATTGGGAAACTTGCTTACAACGCTGTACTGAATGGTAAACTCTGTCTCCCCAGGACTGGCTGCTTTAAGAGCAGCAGGTGCAGAGTGCGGCAGGCAAAAGAAGGGTCACTTGCAGCACTGCTCACCTGGATACCACCTGCTTCCCAAAGCACTGGGACCTCCTGGGCACGCCCTCCTGGTCCAGGCTGGGCAAGCAGCATGAGGAGACCCCGGAGAGAGGGCAGGGGCTTTGGGCAAGAAATACTGGTGCTGGGTTAGGCATGGTCCTTCCTCCCCCTAACCCCTCCCCAGGAACTGGACCAGGCAGGCTCTTCACTGGCCTTCCAGGAGAGGGCTTGCCTTGCAAATCAGAAGTCCTTAGACCTTGTTCTTTGGAAGTGTCTTCTTCTGCCCTCTCTGTCCCAATAGGTACCACCCCTTATGTGATTCAAACAGGTGGCTTGTGAGTATTTGGCAAGCTTTGCAGCCTATTGTTTTTTTGTACACTTTCCATTTTGGAGGGTGAAGCTATTGAGCTCTAAAGCTCTCTTTACAGAATTGCCAAGAATGACGAGTTATTGCCTTCCTTCAGAGAACAGATGCCTGGAATTTTTCCTTTAGTGTTTATGTACATGCAGGTTAATTTATGTATACACATATACAGTATAAATACTCATTTGATGCTTTGCTCGTGAAATGGACATCTGACGTGTACACTTGAGGAACTTGGTGGCACATGGGTGTTGGGAGAAGTAGCCTGTGTTGGATGGAATGCTGGTACATGGGGTGCAGTGGGCAGCCCAGCACGAAGCCATCTCCAAGTGTCTGAGACACACCCTGCCGGCATCACCCCCGGAACCCTGTCACACCGGCCAAAGGGGTGTGTCTGTAGAGAGGATATTCTTGGTTATTTGTATTCACATTTCATTTACAATCCAAATAGCAAGACAGAAAAAATAAAGTACATAGATGGACAAATTCATTCAAGACAGAGCAACCCAACCTCAGCACCAACTCACCTTTAAACGGTGGAAAAATTGGCATGTTTTCCTCACATTGTAGGCCCTGTCCACCAACCAGGGCCACACAAGGAATAACAAGACTGCCCAGGTTAGGGGCCAGAGTGAGCAGAGTGCCTCCCTCCCGTGCTCTTGGGTCGAAGTGGTTATTGGGGTGTGGGCCTCATGCTTGAAAGAATAAAAGATCAAACATGATGGGGAGAGAGACGGGACATCAAGCAGGTGCCTAAAAGGATATTGCAGGTACCCGAGGCTTTGGTGCAGAACCATAAACATAGCCAACTGGGCACAGAGAAGTAGCCCAGAAATCAGGACTATACCCCAGTGCCGGGGGCACGTGGCCCTGCCACAGGACAGATCGTGGTGGTTTTGCACACGACTGAAGGGGGCGCTTCTGTGACGCCGCTACGGCAGAGGCAGTCTGTGGGCTGCAGAGCTGAAGGTGGGGTGGGGTCAGTCTTTTGAGAGGAGGAGCCTGTTTTGTAAGGTGACTAATCTTTCCGTGGTCCTCTGCATGCACTTGGACTCGTCAGAGGCAGTCAAGTATTTCACTCTTTCTAGTTGCCCATGTCTTATCCATGTTTGGTTTATTATTTTTACAGTGAGGTTGTAGATCCGGTTTTAAGAGGTTAAGCCAGACCATCATCTGATACAGGAAATCTGGATTTATGGTACATATAGTTTGCATATTTTGATTACTTGTTTGAGTCTTGAGGAGCATTTGGTTTGGGAGGAGGGCCCTTCTCCAGGAGTCGTGGGTTCCTGAGCTAGAACGCCGAGTGGGGTGGTGCCCAGCACTGGGCTTCGGCAGACGCTGGAGCTTAGGGCTCCTCTCTTGGCCGAGTGACCTGCAGCTGTTGAGGTGGACCAAAGCGCCTCGACCAGAGGCCTCCGCACCCTGCTCTTCAGAAACAAAAGGTGGGGGCTCAGCAGAGGGCTGGGTGGTGCCTTATAGGCTCCCACGTGTACTAATGGCCGTGGCCCAGCTGGCCATGGGAGGCTGTCCCCCCAGGGAGTTTCAGTGTGTCCTCCAGGCTGAGATGTGGCTCGGTCAGTGGTCCTGTGTCTCCTCCTCTGCCTCGGACATCTGTGCCAGGCTGCCTTCCGTGCAGGTGCACTGCCCTTTCTGGTTGGGCCTCGCCTTGCTCTGCACATTCTCTCCCATGGCTTCCTGCCTGTGCTGCCCTCTTTGGGCCCTGTTGCCTCATCTTCCTTTCTCTTCTCGGACCAAAATTGGGGATTAGAGCAGCTTGTCAGTTCAGACACCAACCCAAGTGGATAAAGGCCCTCTGTGGGAGAGGAGAACAAGCCAAGAAGAAAATCTTAAATAAAACCAAACCTGGAGTTTGGGCTTTTCCTCAAGTATTCCCCCTTTTCCTTGCTCAGACTTCTCCTGGGGCAGGTTATCATTTGACTCACCTTTTGTGTGAAATTTAAATCTTTATGTATCCCACTGCTTTGCAAGGCTCAGTTGTGTTGGAGAAAAACAATCCTCTAGATATGCAAGGTTTGCACAGCCAGCAGCCAGCCGGGGCCAGGAGGTGAATAGGGTTCAGTTCTCCTCACTCCAGCCTGGAGCCCTCCCTCTGCAGGGACCTCTGATTCGGCTTCCTCCGCTGCCTGTCCCTAGCACAGGCCGCCCAGCCTCCTGCCCAGCCCCGGGGAGCACCTTCCTCAGCAAAGCTCCAGCACCTGAGAAAGGAAGGGAGTGTGGAGGCCCAGCCTTCTCCGCATAGTCCCCTCCCTGAGCGAGGCTTGTCTGAGGTGCCTGCCCTCCTGGCTTCTCTGGCCCATTTGTGATGCTGAGCCCTGAGACATGAGGTGCCTGCCCTCCTGGCTTCTCTGGCCCATTTGTGATGCCGAGCCCTGCGGCACCAGGGCTGAGGAGACTGCGGGCGACCTTGCAAAAAAGTGGTGGGTTTGGATTTGGGCCGAGTGACTGGATGCAGGTGGCTCTCGTGGGTGCTGCTTGGCTTGCTCCCCAGCTCAGCTGCAAGTCCAGAGGCTTACAGCTCGAATTCATTTCTGCTGGAATCTATGTGTCCCCAGTGCAGGTCACACTGGAACCGGGGGCTCACCCCAGTTCTGTCTGGGTTGACCCAGCATCTGCACGTAGCTGAGAGGAGCACAGACACAGAGCATTTAGTCCCAGATAGTCTGCTTCTCTGGTTCTTTAGTCCTGAGCTCACTTGTCAAGACTGGCTGTTCTGTGACCTGCCTGCAAACCTGGCCTCTCCTTTGAGTGGGGCCCTAGTCCTTCATCAGACTGGAGACATGACAGTCTGGATCCTACAGGAACCCAGCATTCTACCTGCCCCCAAATCTGGAGCAGGAGTAGAGACCCAAAGTCTGGGATGGATGAGGTAGGCCCTGGTTACCATATGGACAGGGCAAGCACCTGCAACCTGGAGTTTAAAAATGAGATCTTTTAGTTTGCAGGACTGCAAGGATCCACAAAGAACATATAGTTCCTGCCTTGTTGCCAGCCCCAAGGCTCTCACAGCCCTCAGGACCTGGTCCTTGCTGCTGCTCAGGCCTGAGCCAGGCCCAGCGGAGGGAGGTGAGCATAGGGGCAGGCCCTAGGATGGGGCTGTGGTCCTCTCCTCTCTCCTGCTGTCCACTAGGGGCGGCTGGTAAGCCAGGCTTCCTTCAGTCTACAGGCCGTCGCTCTATCCGCTGAGCCAAACCATCTAGGGCAAAGCCAGGCTTCCTGAGAGGGAGTGTTACCTGTTTTAGTGCCTCTTCCTTCAGGAGACGGCTCTGGTGGCGTGTGTGCACATGTGAGCACTTGAGTGTGTTAGTAGCTTCTCTTTGCTAATGCTTTATAACTCCTGTTCTTTCCATGATGAGTGGAGGGTTTAAAAGTACTCAGTGTAGCTGGGGCTGCAGTGAACTCTCTGGGATGACACAGGCTGTTCAGTCACTGAACATAAAAAGCTGCAAGTGCTCCGTCTTCCCTGCAGGGTACATGTTAATCCTGCAATTTGTGTTTAAAGAGAGAGACTGTCACTTGCCCCTGGCTCCTGCCCATACAGTTGTCTCATTCTTACAGTTTACGGGAGCCCCAGGTTTCCCAGAGCCGGAGGGGAGCCTGCCTCTGCCCTGCCCCCAGTAGGGAGCCAGCAGGGTCGGCCCTGCGCAGTGAAGCCGGCCAGTGCCAGGGGAGAGGTGAGCACCTGCGTGGAGGAGTCTGCTGGGTTTATGAGCAGCTGCTTTGTCAGCTGTGTCAGGAGGACCAGACTGGGCCATAGTTTAAAAAGAGAAAATACGCCAACCTTCCCCTCTCCTGCCGGCCATTGTTCATTGAAAGTTTACTGCGCACAGTCTTTGTGGAACTCGGGGAGTTTGCCAAAGGCCTGCAGATTCCTTCCTCAAGGTCCTGATTCCAGGTTTTCTACTGTCGGGTAGATTCTGGACTCTGTACAAACCCTTTGTTCCAGAGGGCTGCTGAGAAGTGAGGAGGGGATGACTGTTGACCAGTTTGCTTTTGGTTCGCTTCTTGTCTCCCAGAGATGGCTGAAGAAGTGATCACCTTGGTGCTAAGAGGCAGCTGCCCTGTTTCTGTTTGTCGGGAGGCAGATTAAAACGTTACCAAACCGTGTAGGAGGGGTCCCACGTCCTGCGGTGGCCACTGTGAGAGCGCAAACGGAGAGGGGCGCTTTGTGGCTTTGTCCTTTAGGCCTGGGTGGAACGGGATTCTGCCACAGGGGAATGTTTTTAACAGAGATTGTGACTTGCCTTTGGACCATGGCTGTGCCGAGGCGAGGCTGGCACTGGGCTGTCTCCAGGCTCACAAGGTCCCTGTAGGGATGCTGCTATTTCTAAGATGCAAATTGCACATTTCCTAGATTTTGTATCTGTGGATGTGGATAAGAGAAGGCAACAGGGAAAAACTGCTTGTACAATTTGAAATGGGCCGAAATGGTACTTCAAATCTTTCAATTGTTCCTAAATAAAATTTTAAATGCATTTCACATCTGCTGACTTTTATTTTGTGGGAGAGTCAGAAAAAAAAAAGCTAAAAACACTTCACATCTGTGGATTCACTCTGGGCAAGGCCGGCTGTGAGCTTGGATGGATGAGCGGGGCAGTTTCCCTCGACCCACTCAGAAGTTTCTCCTGCACTGCTCATGCCCGGCTTCTACGCGGCAGAAATCCGGCCTTTTAGGAATTCCCAGATAGAGGCCAAATGGAGCTGGGAATCATCAGGTATCTGGTGAGAGGGCACCCTGGGAGCTAGACCACACAGGTGTGGAACCTGAGGCCATTCAGCTGACCCCCAGGGTGGGTGCACACACAGGCAATGGCTCGCTTGGGACACAACTGTGGATGGAATTGGGAGAGGTGGCCAGCAAGGGGTGGCTGTGGGTTTCCAGGCAGCGAACAAAACCCGACTGACATCTGGGCATGAGTGCTCTAGAGATTATCAGAGAAGACCCAGTGAGGAGGGTCCTCAGACTGAGTCAGGGCTGGACTGTGTAACTGAAATGTGGAGGAAGCATGGCCTCATTTTGTTCCATGAGCTAGTTTGATGGGATAACCTGATGTGACTTATACTTTTTCCTCAACAGAACTGAAAGTTCGAGATGGGCTCAAGTGGAAAGACAAGTGAGTTTCTAGCCCCAGCCTTCAGGTGATGTTCAGGATGTGCGTGGCCCCAGGTCCTTACCAGTGCCAGTGTTCTCAGCAGGTCAGAAGCTGCTCTTGCCTCCCCCCAGGGGCAGCCTTTAGAGCAAGGAGTTCTGACCCGAGTCCTGTGATCAAGCTGGGACAGTCTGACTGTGGAGGCGGTGCTGTGTGTGCATGTGACCACAGGGTGAGTCAAGGCCAGCCACTTGAACCGTCTGCTTGTCCCTAGTCTGCCAGCCAGCCAGGAGCAGAGGACCCTGCAAAGGAACATCATCTTGCCTTTGCCCTGGTACCACTGACTTCCTCTTCCTGCCCTGCTCCCAGCCCTGACCACTCATTCAGGTCATCTGGGGAGCTTTTGAAAAATACAGGCGAGGGTCCCCGAAACCAGTTTTTCAGAAGCTTCCCAGGTGATGCATGACTGTGGGTGGAAGGCAGCCAGCCAGCCCAAGCTGTGGGACTGCAGGGACATGGCCTGTGGGCACAGTGTAGGGAGACAGCTACCAACCCTGGACTTGGAGAGTGACATTCCCTCCCAACTGAGGGTCTCCCCTCACCCCTACCCCTTGCTGGGCCTCTTGGGCCAACCAAGAACCATCAGGCCAGTCTGGAGGCATCTGAGATGAGACTGATGTGTGAATGTGCCTGACTGAGGCTGCCCTGTCCCTTCCAGGAAGCAGGACCAGGAGGTTGCAGTGGGAGCAGAGGCAGTGCCACAGGGGTGCTCCAGAAAGGCTGGTGTTCAGGAACTGGAGGGACAGCACGATGGCAATTAAAGTGGCTGCCACCAGCAAGGATGACAGACGCCCCTAACGGCCAGCACAGACTCTTCCTTCACTGATCAGGAAGGCTCTCTCCTGTCCACCAGTATCTGGAGCCGGAAAACATGGGTCAGGAGAGCCCAGGTTAAGTCCCACCCGCTACCACCTTTCCACCCCCCATTACAGTTTACATTCAATATTATTTGTAGTAGTTTCCAGTATACAGCATGGTGGCTAGACAATCCTGTACTTTACAAAGTGGTCCTCCTGATAGTTGGAGTACCCACCGGGCACCACAGTTACTGACTATATCCTCTACGCTGTGCTTTACATCCCTGTGCCTGTTTGGTGGCTACCAATTTGTACTTAATCACGTCACCTCTTTTACCCAGCCCCCCAACTCCCCTCGCCTCTGGCAGCCATCAGTCCTTCTCTGTACCTATGAGTGTTTTTGTTGGTTTATTTTGTTCATTAGATTCCACGAGTGAAATTATATGGTATTTACTATGCCTGATTTATTTCCCTGAGCATAATACTCTCCAGGTCCATCCATGCTGTCACAAAAGGTAAGATTTCATTCTTTTATTTTTCTGTCTGAGTCATATTCCAATGTGTAAATGTACCACTGCCTTTTAATCCACTCATCTACTGATGGGCACCTGGGCTGCTTCCAAAGCTTGGCTTTGTAAAAAGTACTGCAATGAACATAGGGGTGCATGTATTCTTTCCAACGAGTGTCTCAGGTTTCTTCAGATACATGCCCAGAAGTGGAATCACTGTCATAAGGCAGTTCCATTTTTTTTTTAATTAAATCTTTATTGTTCAGATTATTACATTTGTTCCTCTTTTTTCCCCCAAATAACTTCCATCCTCCCAGTTCCCGCCCCACCCTCTGCCCTCACTCCCCACCCACTGTCCTCATCCATAGGTGCACGATTTTTGTCCAGTCTCTTCCCGCATCTCCCACACCCCTCCCCCCCCCCCAAGAATAGTCAGTCCATTCCCTTTCTATGTCCCTGATTCTATTATAATCACCAGTTCATTCTGTTCATCAGATTATTTATTCACTTGATTCTTAGATTCACTTGTTGATAGATGCATATTTGTTGTTCATAATTTGTATCTTTACCTTTTTCTTCCTCTTCCTCTTCTTAAAGGATACCTTTCAGCATTTCATATAATCCTGGTTTGGTGGTGATGAACTCCTTTAGCTTTTCCTTATCTGTGAAGCTCTTTATCTGACCTTCAATTCTGAATGATAGCTTTGCTGGATAAAGTAATCTTGGTTGTAAGTTCTTGGTATTCATCACTTTGAATATTTCTTGCCACTCCCTTCTGGCCTGCAAAGTTTCTGTTGAGAAATCAGCTGACAGTCGTATGGGTATTCCCTTGTAGGTAACTGAGTTTCTTTCTCTTGCTGTTTTTAAGATTCTCTCTTTATCTTTTGCTCTTGGCATTTTAATTATGATGTGTCTTGGTGTGGTCCTCTTTGGATTCCTTTTGTTTGGGGTCCTCCGCGCTTCTTGGACCTGTAAGTCCATTTCTTTCACCAGGTGGGGGAAGTTTTCTGTCATTATTTCTTCAAATAGGTTTTCAATATCTTGCTCTCTCTCATCTTCTGGCACCCCTATAATTCTGATGTTGGTACGCTTGAAGCTGTCCCAGAGGCTCCTTACACTATCCTCGCATTTTTGGATTCTTTTTTCATTCCGCCCCTCCGGTTAGGTGTTTTTTGCTTCCTCGCATTTCAAATCATTGACTTGATTCTTGCGCTCCTCTGGTCTGCTGTCAGGAGTGTGTATAATATTCGTTATTTCAGTCCGTGTATGCTTAATTTCTAGTTGGTCCCCCAACATAACATCAAGGGTCTCATTAGTTTTCTTGTAGATCTCATTAAGTTTTTCAGCGGCTTCTAAACAGTTCTTGAGAGACCTTAAAAGTGTGGTTCTGAACTCTATATCTTCCATTGACAATTTTGTCCTGTTTCTTTGTCTCCGCATTTTGTTATGCTTTCTTGGTGCACCCCCTAGTGGTCATTGTGCGCAGTCTTGTAGTTAAGCCTTGATTGTTGTAGCTAATACTAGGGGGGATTTCACCTCCAGGCCAAGTGGCTGTGAGAATCAGCTGTGTCTGTAGTGAGAGAACTTCTGTCCTCTAGGGAGGTGCTAATCTAGCCTTTGCCTGAGGCTATCTGGCAAATGCCTCTGTGCAGGGCTTGGGCGGGGCGGGCCGCACAGGATCAACAGGGTGGGCCGGAGAGAGCAGTTATGGCGGCTCTCAGTCCTGTCCCCAGGGGCTCTGTCTCTCTGAGTCCCAGCACCCGCTGCAAACCTCGGAGAGAAAGCTGCACTCGCTCTGACCGAAGCCAGACAGTCCCGCTTCTCCCGTTTGAGTCTGGGTCCCTAAAGACTCGCCCGTATTTGGAGCTCAGAGTCTGTGACTCCCTCCCGATTGAAAACGCCAACCGCGCCCTCCCCCGCCAGCCCGCTCTGTGCACTCCGCACCTCAGAATTTGACTTCAGCACTGCGCCTCCTCTGAGTGTCCGTATGCGTTTCTCTTTCCTCCTAGTTGTAGGACTTCCACTCAGCCAGCGTTCCTGTGGTTCTGGGTGATGTCCGTTCTGTCTTTTAGTTTCACTTTTGAAGTAGTTGTTCAAGGCAGCAAACTCCGGCGTTAACCTATGCCGCCATCTTGGTTCTCCCCATTTTTAATTTTTTGAGGAAACTCCATACTGCTTTCCACAGTGGCTACACCAGTCTGCATTCCCCGCAACAGTGCACTAGGGTTCCCTTTTTCTCCACATCCTCTCCAGCACTTGCTTATTGATGCTAGCCATTCTGACAGGGGTGAGGCGATATCTTATTGTGGTTTTTAATTTGCATTTCTCTGAAAAGATGTTGAGCATCTTTTTATATGCCTATTGGCCATCTGTATGTCCTCTTTAGGGAAGTGTCTATTTGGGTTTTCTGCCCATTTTTTAATTGGATTTTTAAAAAAGGTTGAGTTGTATGAGTCCTTATAAATTTTGGATGTTAATTCCTTATCAGATGTATCATTGGTGACTATGTTCTACCACTCAGTGGATTGTCTTTTCATTTTGTTGATGGTTCCCTTTTGCTATGCAAAAACTTTTTAGTTTGATGTAGTCCCAATTTGTTTTTCCTTTTGTTTCCTGTGGCCGAGGAGATTTGTCAGAAAAAAATATTGCTAACGGAAATGTCAGATATTTTACTGCCTGTTTTCTCTAGTTTTATGGTTTCAAGTTTTACATTTAAGTCTTTAATCCATTTGGAGTTTATTCTTGCATATAGTGTAAGAAGGCAGTCTAGTTTCATTTTTTTGTACGTATCTGTACAATTTTCCCAACACCTCTTTTGAATAGACAAGCGATTTTCAACTTTTCCATCCCATGACTGACATAAACTAATTACTAAAATTCTGTGGTATAGCAAAAAATGTATTTATTGGTGATGTGACAAAAAAATATAGATATAATTTTGACAGATTTACCAAACTACGTACCCTTTTATCTCTGAAGTGAATTTGTAAAAAACCAAGTGCCTATACTTGTATATATGATTTCTGGTACTAAGAATTAACCAATTGGAAGCAACCTTATGCAATGTGACCAATAAGATGCAATCTATTATATGAGCTATATGTTATGGTTCAAGGCAGCGTATTCAGACCTGATGGCTATTGTGTTGGCTGTTGTCATTTTTTTATTTGACAATGTAAGGGAAGAGGTCAGTGCCCCTGAATAGTCAGGTATTGCATATTTTAAAAATAATTCTTGTGGCATACTGGTTGAAAATTGCTAGAATACCGTCTTTACCCCATTGTATGTTTTCCTCCTTTGTCAAATATTGACCATAAAGGCATGGGCTTCTTTCTGGGCTATCACTCACTCCCCTCCTTCCTCTGAGAAGTACCAGGAAGCTCTAGTAGGCGAGCAAGAACCTGAGCAGCGGCAGTTGGGTACTGGCTATCATACCTAGTTCAGTGAATGACAGGAAATAGTTAAAATGATGAGCCCAGTTCTCCAAGTGGGTGATGCTCAGAGGGGCCTACAATGAACCAGGACTGACCCCACATCTGTGAACTTGAGAAATGTACGTCTTTGGTCTGACTTGTCAAATAGGAAAGGGATGTTTTGAACCTACAACTCTAAATCCACATTGGGCTTGTCTTAAAACAATCTTGGTCCAAAGCCACCAACCATGCTTTGGTCTCTGCAGCAGGGGATGCTAATTACCATCCTAAGAACCAACTAATTACACTTACCTGTATCCCTTCGATGACAGGTTTTCTTGGGCTCCCTGGGATGGCTTCATGTGCCTGTCTCCACCCATCCACCCACCAGGCAGGCAGGCACTCTGTATGGTATGATTTTTTCTCCCCACCAGCACAGACCATGATAAAAGCAGCCACAGGAGGGGAAGGGGGGGAAAGGGCCTTTTCAACCATATTCTGAGCAGATTTTGGTTGCATGCTCCAGAGGCAACCAGCACGGCACCTAGCACCCTATGTTTAACACTGTCTTTTTTGAAAGGAGAGGTTTCTGTGGAACTGCCCACTGCCATAGCTGGCTGGCCACAACTCCACCCATCAACACCCTAGGTGGGCACCCTGGAGGAGAGGGTGGCCTCATCCTCCTTGTAGCCCAGAGGAGGCAGGTTCTGCTTGACTGGGAACTTCCCACCTGCTTCTACTGCAGAAAAAATACCAGGAGATTGTCCCCTGTCAACAAGCCTCCAGAAACCTGGCTTTGCTAAGCCCACAAAAGAACACACAAGTTAAAGGAGAAAGGAGACAAGGATGATTTATTTGGCAGTCAGATCTTGAGAGCAGCATAACTAGCAATGGCTAAACCTGAGCCCAAATGCAGGCAATGGGGTTGCGTGTGTGAGGCACCTAAGCACCCTCGGGACTGGCCCCAACCTGCCCTTCGGGATGGGGCTGCCTTCCATCTCCTTCCTTGGACCTTTCAACCAGCTAGACAGAAGCTGCCATCAGCTCAGAGGCTTCATTCAGCACCTGACTGCCTGTCCTGTCCCCAGACCTCCCACAAGGCAGGCAACTCCTTGATCCCTCTTCCAGTCCTAAGGGAAAGCGCATTAAGTCTTTTTCACCTTAAAAAAAAACCACCTCACCAGAATAAGCTTTGCTATTTCCTCTCTTCCCACCCCCTTCCTGTCAGTGCCTTAACACCCCAAACTGAACCCCCAATAGGGCAGGCCACCCCCTGCTGCTCTCCGCAGAGGCTTCTCCATGGTGAGGAGTAGGAGGAGTAAGTTAGTTACACCATTGAGAAAAAAAATACTTTTTTAAAAAGTCCTTTTTAGGAGGAAAGCTTTCCCAATAAAATTTAAAACTTTTAATATTTATATTATAAACCAAACGTTGGCAACCATATATAGACATGTTTGCTATAATCAGGATTTGAGGTCCTCCTTTCTACATTTCCTCAGAAATTGTATGATTTCCTTCAGTTTACAATTCATGATAAGGAGAGTTTAACATAATGTTAAATAATTGACCACCTACCCTAAAAGTAAGCTATAGGAAACTGAATCAATATTGGGACCAAATAATAGCAAGGCTTTAATGGCTCAGTGGTTTTTCTTAAGAGTAGATATAAATTGTGAAAAAGTCACGCTGTTAGCTGAGCTGGAAAACCCATAAAAATAACAGTTCTGCCACAGTGCACAGCCGAATTCTTTCACTTGGCTTCCCCAATCCCTTCACCAAGCAGCTGTCAGGTTAGACATGGAAGACATAGAAGAATCATACATCCTATGTGAAATAATGAAGATAGTGAGAAATAGTGTGCAAAAAATAAACTTTAAAATTCTATACTCCAACATCATGTATGTCTAATAATAGGGTTTTCAGTTGACTGAACACTTGAGATCATCCCAGGCAGCGCCCTCTGGCAGGGTGGCTGGCACTCAGACCCCAGGGCGTCCACTGTAACAGGGAAAGTGGTCTTCAGGACGGGGTTTCATATCCGATCTATTGGGGCCTCTGGAGAGCCTTGTTGAAGGAGGGCATGTGAATTGTGTGCAGGAATTTCCTGAATGTGCTGGGCAAAGTCCCTAGCTGGGCCTCTGCCTTAGCGACTTGCTCCTCCATTCTGGCCACACTGGTGCCAATCATCCCGACAAAGGCCTCAAGTCTACCTGGTAAGCAGGTCCTCAGTGATGGGCAGTGGCAGATAGTGTAGCCCAGTGGTGTGGTGCGCTCAGTTCTGGGCCCTTGTCCTTCCATGGCCCTGAGGCACTGCTGTGGCTCTGGGACACGTTGCCTGTCCCTGCTTCAAGTGGTGCCCTGGGGCTCAGCCTCCTCCACTGGCCCCTCACAGGGCAACCTTCCATGGCCTGCGATGCCCAATACTGCTTTTAACATGATCCCCTTATCTTTCAGGCTGGGTCGTGTTCCCCGCCATGGGCAATGTGCCCTTGTGCTGTGTCCTCCTCCTCGGGCAGGCCCTGTGCTCCTGTGCCCTAACTCCAAGGCCAAACTGGGGGGCATCCACCCCCCACCCTGCCCGGCTATGGTTTTAAAGCTGCAGGACAATGTAAACTTGGTTTCCCTGGCCCAGCAAGGCTGCTGCTGCTCCTCAGAGCCTCCTGTGATGCCAGCTGAGGCAGCCTCTCTCTCCAAGGGGCTTCGGACATGGTCCTGGCCCCACAAGATGGTAGGATCCACCTCCAGAAGTCAGGCCAGATGTGTGTGCTTAATGCGAGACACAGTAGTTTTTGCCTTCACTCAGGCTGGGCTGTGGAGGCCCCAAACAGGAATACATCTTAATGGCTTGGTTTTTGTCTAGCATTCTCTGCTGGAATTCAGGCTCCAGGCTGCGAGACCAGGAAGGGTGCCATGGCAGGCCGCTTCCAACGAACCCAGTTCACGGCATTCCAAGAGGCACGCAGCACCTGCTGCTCTCCATGAGGCTGGGGCACAGCTAGAGGCGATTGTCTCCGTTGACCCGAGTCCTTCGTGGGGCCCTGGACAGAAGGGACGAGTGTCCTTACTGGCAGTAGGGCCTTGCAGCCCAGCCCCAGGACAGACAATTATAACTTTTATACCCAGGAGAAAAGGGTATCAAAGGACGACTGACCAAACCACTTCCCATCTCTCTAGCACCCCCTCTGCTGAGATGCATAATGGCACCCACCCCCCATCCCTCACCTTCTCTCCCGGCTGTCAAAATTGTCTGGGAGATGCTCCTGGGAGATGCGAAAGTCTTCAAATGGCTGCTGGTAGCGCGCTTCAAAGGAGCCTTCGCGGGCCCGGCCATGGAACAGCTGGCCCGAGGCATCAGAGCCCCGCTCCCGCAGGGACATGCCACTGAAGGGACTGAGGTCACCGTTCTCCTGCTTCCAGGAGGGAAGTGCACCAGAGGTCAGTGACTCCCCTGCACCTGCGAGGCTGCGCCCAGCCAGGGTCCCACCCCCTGCCGTTACCTTGGCAGGGAAAATGTCGACCTTGACCAGCAGGGAAGCCAACTCCAGGTCCTCACTGTAGTTGTTCTTCAAAGGCACTGCTCTGTATCCTGGGAGGAAAGCCTGGCCCTCAGCCTGGGAGGGAGCTGAGGAAGGGCCCCCACCCTCCCACCCCAGATCACAGGCAGGGTCCTCACCTGTCTTCAGGCCTTTCACCGGGAAAGTAGCCTGAGCCAGGAAGTTCTGGTCACTAAACATGTCTTCCTCATACACCACAAAGCGCAGGAAAGCGAATTCAGGGTTACTGATTTGGAAGTGGAAGGGCTTGGCCGGCCACACGGGGTTGAGGCCATTGTCCACTGCGAAAGCAAGGATAAAAGGCCTTAAGCCATCACCTCAAGAGGATAGGGCCGCTGGTGCAGAGGGGAGGAGTGGGGAAGGAAGGCTCACCCACAAACTCTGTCTTCTGCTTGTTGTTGTCATACTCAGCTCCAGCAACCTCAATCTCCACAAAGGGACACACAATGCCTCGGCCATTCTTTGGTAGATGCCGGGCGCCCAGCACCTGTAAGGCAGGCAAAGATGGGCCTGGGATTGTCCTTCCTGCTCCCTCCAAGTCCCCACCATGCAGTGAAGGCAGTGCGCCCTCTGCTGGGCCCCCAGGACACTGCCCCTTAAGTCCCTAGGAGTAGCTGCTGACAGCAAACCTTCATTTGAAGATGTCTTAGCTTTAACCAAAATTTTCATGTGAGTTTTTGCAATCTACTTCACATTAAATCCATGTCTGTTTTAACATAGAAATCTTTCAAATTACCTCTAGGGGAAAAAGGAATCTCTTCTCTCAGAAGCAGATGCTCACTCCATACTCTCCTCACTCTTCCTCCAAGACTCTGCTCAGGCCCCAAGCACCCTGAACCCCACATCAGCAGGGCAGCAGGGTTGTTCAAGAACTGCTACAAAAGCATGCGAGCCTGGGCCTGGGGCGAGTCGCTCTCCTGAGCACCGCGCCCCTGGTTCACCACTGGCACTAGCTTCCTGCCCTTCTACTTCCAGACTGTGGTTACCCTTGGCTTGGCTTCAGGAGCAGCCTGACTCCTTAGTCAAGAGCCAGCCCTGCTGCTGAGACTACTACCTGCCTTTCCACCTCAGAGGACAGTTATGTCTTCCTCAAGCTCAACAACAGAGCAGTGCCCGTCCCGTCTTGTTAACCAGCATCCCATCTTTGACTCCTGAAACGAGCCCAGTGGAGCAGCCCCGTTCCCACTCAGAAGCCCACCTCGATGCAGATGGCGCGTGGCTCCAGCCCTCGGAGGCTGCTCTTGTCAAAGGGGTCGAAGGCCTCGTCCCGCATGGTGCTGGGCTGCAGCACGTAGCCGCAGTGCCCGCCGGTCATGAAGAGGGCCTGGTTCATCTGCATGGGCTTGTCTGCAAGAGCCAGGTGAGTGACCTCCAGCCCCACTGCCCGGGGTGCTCCTCCCCACCCCACAGCACCTCCTCACCTGGGGTCTGGAAGTTGAGGGCCACCAGCTGACTGCCACAGATCCACATGGGCAAGGGGTCATAATTGGAGGAGTCTAGCCGCTGGCCTTTGGGGTAGATGCGGGAGAGCTGCAGCCGGTTGTACTGCAGGAACTTCTTGCCTTTGGCCTTGTTCACATACTTCTCCGCCTTGGTTTCCGGGAAGGACGACATGTCCCGGTAGCAGGCACGTTCTGTGCCAATCTCTGGGCCAAACAGGGAGGACACTTACAGAGCCTGCCCACCCAGGCATAGTTGGGGGGGCCAGCACCCAATCCCTGCATAAAGGGACTAAACACTCCTCCTGCACCCCCCATGGAGAGCACCCCGCTGCGCCTCGGCCCTTACTCTCTTCATCGAAGGGAACAGGTCGGCAGTAGACGACAAGCTCGGACAGTTCAAGGGCGATCTTCTTCCTCCGCTCCATCATCTTCCCCTCAGTGAGCTGGTGGCACACACGAGGGCGCTGTAGCTCCAGGCAGAGCCCCACCGAGAAGAAAGCAGCCCCTGCCAGCCTTGGGCAGTCCACACGGTAGGTCCCCTGCACCTTCCAGACCCCACTGGACCACACACAGAGCCCTCTATTTCGGCCTCAACCCAGAACTGTCCTTCCTCCTCTCTGCCTGAGGAGAGGGTGGGGTCCGGGTTGGCTGCACTACCCAAGGATGCTTTGTCACCATCTGTTACCTAGCTTTTCTCAGGCCAAAGGGTCATCACCTCCTGGTTCCCTGTGACTTCACTGGGAACTTGGGCCTCTGGCTTGGTCTTCTGTACCCCAAGGACCATCCTTCCACCACCCTGAGCCTTATTGCCTCAGCTCCCCCCGTCCAACGCAACATCTACTGCCACAGCCACATTTTGGCGACAGAAGCCCACTCCTGAGAGCCCCCATCCTGTCCTCTTACCCCTGGAGGTCCACTTCCACCAGGGGCTCATATACTCATAGCCTCTTTCTTCCCCTTTCAGCCTAGACCCTGGGATCCATCCTTCCAACCACCTGCCAGTACCTTATCCCAGGCTACACTTTTGGCACAATCCTCAGACCCATCCCCACTATGTTCAGCTCAGCTCACGAATCTGTTTTAAGGCCACTCTACTCCACCCTAAATGACTAGGGCAAATGGTCACCAAGTAGTAACTCCTTTATCCTTGCGAGTACTTCCTTCTCTCTGTTCCCCCAGAAGGCTGATCTTCCAGCCAAGCTCGGGCTTCATCCCGCTGGCTCCTGAGCTGTTGGCATTAATGCCCACCCAAATCTCAGCCCTCTGCTCTCTTCTATAGCCAGATCCTAGAGAGCCTGGCCACTGCCATCCAGTACCAGCCCTGACACTGACATGGCTCTTGTTAGTGTCACCAAGGCCATTTTCTGCTGCCAAACCCAACGGGTACTTTCAGATTCTTACCATGCCTGTGCGTGACTCCACAGCCCTGTCCTTCCCAGGCTCCTCTTCCTCCTTTCCGGTCCTCATGCCTCCTGAGCACCCACACCTGCTTCCAGCCCAAGACTTCTCCTCTAACCTCTGCCCTGTGTATCCAATTGCCCCACTGAGAAGACCCACCTGGATGGCCTCACGTATCTCAACACACCCTAACAGGCCACATCGCTAGCTCATGTGGGTTTCCTCCATATCCTTGCCTAGAGGCTCACATGCTGCCCACCCAGCACCCCGCAGACTCCGGCAGGCACTCACCCTGGCATCTGCGGTCTGGGCCACTTCACGGATCTTTTTCACCCAGTCCTGCAGCTCCTCCTGTGAGTCGGCAGCAACATCCAGGGACCACTGCGCCACCGATGCCATACTGATGGAGAAGACGAATGGCCGATTGTTCTTGCCCTCAGGACGGATGGCTGGGGGAGCAAAGAGAAGAGCATGGTCAGATACTTTCGGTGCCTTCCTCAAGTTTTCTCATCACCTTTCTTCCTCCCAACACTTGGAGGGAGGCAGCGCTACACTGCCAGGCCTGTTTGCACTGCCAGGAGTGGGGAGGCCAGGGCTTGAACCTGGTCTGTCTGATATAGGCCTCAAATCTGGATCCTGGGACCCGCCCCAACCATCTGTCAAACCCTGTGACTCAACCCACTGGGACTGTGGATGTCAGCATGAGCTGCTGTGCCTGGCCCAGGGTGAGCATGCAGAAAGGAGCCTGGGTGGTGTCAAGGGGGTGTCTAAGTATGGGAAGAACTCAGAGTGAGGGCAGCCTTTGGGGCCACCACCAGCCCCCCCACTCACTTGGAGCATGGTGGCACACACAAGGGCCTGACACTGAGGAACAGTGGGTGAGAGAAGAGGATGGGGCTCACCAATCTGACAAGCTGGAACATCCAAGACTCCCCGCAGCAAGTCCCCCAGGGGGCTGTTCTCGTCCAAGTGCTGTGGGAAGCAAAGCCCACAGGTTCGTCAGCAGGCCTCCTGTATACATGCGTGTGAGGGGATGTCTGTTGCATACGACAAATACATCTTATAAGTGTGCACATGATTAAACAGATGTGGCACGTATATGTTGGAGACCATGGACACCACAGCTGTGATGACCACACATGTGGGGTGGCTGTGCATGCGCAGGCACACCTGACTGTGTGATGAGTGTGTGCAGAGGGGAGCTGGTGGTGGGACTCCTGTTCTGCCAGCAGTTCTAGCCTCACCTCCCTCTCAGGCTCCAGGACTGCTGGGCTGACCATCTCCTCCACGTAGTTTGACGGGAACCAGAGTTGCTTCTTCCCACCATAGTCTCCCCGCCACCTGTGGAAACCACAGGCTGCTGACCCCCAGCAATCACCCCAAACTCCCACGAGGGGGGTCATCCTTTGTAGGGCTCTCCAGCCCAGGGACCCAGCTCACCAGCCTCCGTCCTGCTTCTCCACATTCTGGATGATGGCGCTCTTGGTGAAAGTCAGCTCGTCGTCTCTCTGGGCCTTGTAGTCAAAGAGGGCTTTGACTGCACACTGCACGGAAAGAAGCAGTGGTGAGAGCACAGTCCCTGTCCGCCACTCTCCCGACTGCAGCCTCACGTGCACACACTAGCGCCTGGGCTTCCCAGCTGGGGCTCAGGCAGCAGCCTGCCTAGTTACAGCCCTCAACACTGCCCTGCAGGAGACTCCAGGACACATGTCACTGGGGACAGAGCCACACCTTTACCAGGGAAGCTCCTCAGGGTCCAGGTGAAACCTTGCAGGCCCCTGCCTGGGCCCCTGGGACCCCATCATTCCTCATCTGAAAATAAAAAGGAACCTTCTCCCAGGCTCCCTGGCTGCTGAGGAAAAGGGGGTGGGGGTGGGGAAGGGAAGATCCTGTCTGAAAGATCACCACGAGGTGAGCGCTCCCCCTGGAGCTCTGTTCTCCAGAGTAGCAAAAACAAAGTTTTCTGACAAGTGTGCTCCCCTTCCCCCCACTGCTGCCAAGGAGGAAACCAGGGTTACCCCGGGGAACAGTCTACAGGGTCAGTGCCGACCCCCAGGGACAGGGGCTGGGAGGGGTTGGCCCTGAGAGAGCTGCGGCCACACACCAACCACACATTTCTCATAACCTCTCAGGCCTCAGAAAACCACAAATACCACTTCTCCACAAAGACCACAGATGGGCCCTGAGCAGAGAAATGTAAGCCCTAAGCAGTTGGGGACTCTCCCCAGCTTCCTGTGGCCACAGGCCCAAGGCTGTACCTTAAAAGTCGGCATAGGGTTTGCCTCCACATAAAAGCCAGGGTTGCGTCCCTCATACAAGGCCCCATAGTCAGGCTCCTAGAAAGGGGACAGAATGGGGACATGTTAACACCCAGAGACGAAAGGGGTGCTGGCTGCCACATGCCCCTTTCCTAGGGCAGCTGGTCACTAAGTCTGCCCTCTTCACTGGTGCCTGGTCTTCCTACCTCAGTGGGCATGGCCTCACCCCTTCCTCTCTCCACATTCTTAGCTTGAGACCCACCCCATTAGCAAGCTCACTGCAGCGGAGCTCTGTTTGGCAGTTCACTCACTCACTCCGCTGAGCCTGGCCCCCAGCACACTCCTTTCCACCACCCCAGCTCCAGTGGATGGCAGTCTTCTCCCTGGCCATGCCATCTGCGTCACTGATGACAAGAGTCTCAAGTGGCTCTTCCGTCCCAGACTCCTTCCTTTTATCGAGACCCTGGTCCAGAACCCTCACTGTCCTGCCTTTTCACCAGTCTCCTCCCCCTGGAGCTCTGTTCTCCATGATCCACTTCTGTAGCCTACTCTCTCCTGCCCCAGGAACACTCTAGTCCACACCCGTCTGGATAAGCCCCCATCCTCGGGCCCATCCTCTCC
The DNA here is from genome assembly GCF_014108235.1 of Myotis myotis. Taxonomy (NCBI): domain Eukaryota; kingdom Metazoa; phylum Chordata; class Mammalia; order Chiroptera; family Vespertilionidae; genus Myotis; species Myotis myotis. The sequence continues at coordinate 22,183,590 of NW_023416401.1, read as the reverse complement.
ACGTGTGGATTCCAGGACCCCTTGGCCCACAGGGACCACTGCTTGAATGGCTGTCCCCCACCTCATCTTCCTAACTTGTGCCCAGTCCCGCCCCACACATCTGGATTATCCCGACTGGTAGATTCTGGGCCTCCCAGCAGCGAGCCCAGGAGGGTCATGCTGGTCTCTCCCGCCTGCTGTACCCCTCAACCAGTCCTCACAGCTGTGCCTATCTTCTCCAGTGCCTCCTCATTGATGGGATAGCGCAGCTTCATCTTTCGATACAGTGGATGCTTCTCGTAGTAACTGATGAGGTCGACAAGGCTGTCAAACTCCGAGTTGCCCAGCATCACTGTCTGGCCCTCCTGCTGGACACGGCAATGCTTGATCTTGCCTTCAGCCCTTGACAAGGACAGAACAGTCACACAGGGGACCAGCTGCAGGCCAGCACCACCTCCAGCATCCCAGGCCACACGCCTCACCGGAAGGAGATGGCGTAGGAGTTGGGCTCATTCCGTTTCCGCACCAGGAAGGCCCCGTCACGGGGGACGCGCATCAGCATGTGCTCAGCCTGCGCTCTGGTCAGGCTCGCGTGGTACCATCTGAGGACAGGCCTGAGTCAGGACCTTTCCCTCCATCACCACTCAGGTCCCCACCCGCCCCCATCCCCGCCCTCACTCTTTGCTTTCGTGGGCATTGGTCTGGGGGACAGGCTCCGAGAGGCGCATCTCAAATTCATTGCAGCGCAGGGGCACCTGCTGGTAGTGCGTGATGAGGTCATAGAGTGAGTCAAATACAAGGTTGTCTGTCAAGAAGAACTTGGGGGTCCCAGCATCCTGCCGGGAGTGGATCCGGCAGTGTTGGACCTTCCCGTTCCGCCTGAGGGAAGAGGGGAAGCAGTGAGCACAGGCCCGAGTCCCACACAGGCACCAAATCTCAGAGGGGGACAGGGCAGCCCTGCAGGAGGGAGGCCGCTAACTGGGTAAGTGTATGTAAGCTTGTGGGTGAGATTAAATGTTTCCCCTGAAAGCCTGGACGGAAAGAAAATGGATCACAGCTACCTCAGGGTGGTGCTGCACCCATGTGCACAAGCATAGGGAGTGGGTTACCAGAAAGAGAGGGTGTAGTCGCCAACGAAGGTCTCGCTCTCGCGCACTAGGAAGGAGCCATCAGGGGCCCCGGTCTCAATGCAGTACTCAGTCAGCAGGCGCTCGGCAATGTGCCTCCCGTCCCGTCCTGCCCCAAGCTTCCCATGGAACCACTTCTCATTGGAGTGCAGCTCGGTGCTGCCACTGGCCTGCACGGGGGAGGACAATAGCAAAGACACTCAGTGACTCTGAGCCCAGCCCAGCCCCCAGCCCTGGGCTGGCCCCTCACCTCCTTGGGCTCTTCCTCATCCTCATTGCCCTGGTCACTGCTGGTCTCCTCAGAGTAGTAGATCTTGCTGCTGGTCAGAACAAAGTAGTGGGGATACCACTCCTGGAAGAGACGGACGTGGGGCCGTGACAGGGTGCTCCCACCACCTGCCCCACCCTGCCCAGTCTGGCCCAGCCAGTTCTGCCCTCACATGGTTCACAGGGTCTTCCAGGTAGAGGATGCCATTCTTGATGGAGTTGCTGATGTCGTTCTCAGAGTACATCACAGACGAAGGCACCTCCTCATAGGCACTGCCCTCAGCCAGCTTCTTGTGCTGTGGATAGCAGGCCAGGATATGGCAGTGCCAGCCAGAGTCTCAGAGCCACACTGCCTCACCGAGGCCCCAGACCAGCAGCCAGACCAATGACCATGGAGAGGTCCTGAGCAGGAGGCGCCCAGCCCATCTCCCTACCTTGATAAGGATCTTCCTCTTGAGCTGGTTGGGGGAAGGGAGCCCGTCGGCAGCAATGTCCACGGGCTTGGTGAGGAGTGTGTCCCCGAGCACCTTCTTGAAGTGCTGGGCCATGTTCCTCTGCTGAGCAATGCTGCAGTGGTCCTCGATGGACAGGATGACCGGGTACCTGCAGGGTAGGGGACCACCCTGTCACGGCTCCGCTTCGGACTCTTCCAGAAGTGGTATCCCCACTACTTCGTTCTAACACAGACCCTACGGCTCTGCAGGGTCAAATCTCAGTCCAAACAGCCCTCACAGTGAGGTGTTAGGAGCCAAGGGCCTGGGGTCCCATCTACAGGGAGCTATCCCAGAGAGGAGGCGGGTTCTGGCCACTGGAAGGGTGGAGGGGTGCTAAAGGGGCACCTTGGGGACTCAGATCTGCTGCAGTCCCATGAGTTGGTTCCACGGTGGAGGCTACCCCAGCAGGAGAGAGATCCCACACCAAAGAGGTCAGGTAAGAGGAGAAGCAGCGTCCAAATTCAGCTACTGGGTGGCCCTGGTGATCCCTTCAATGAGGCAGCAGAGACCAGTGCCCTGGTCACTGCTGATCTCCTCCCAGAGCCTGTCCCACAGTGACCACAGGTGAGGGTAAATAGGAGTTGTAGAATGGGACACGGGATAAAATAATTTTCTGGGCTGTGAAGGGAAGAGCTGGCAGGACAATGGTCAGGGTTAAGTATTTTTTTTTAAGGACGGGAAGAGCTTGACTGTGTTCCACAACCTAAGGAGAAGGACCCACAAAAGGGGAAACAAGGATGCAGGAAACGGGGAGTTCTGTGGGAAGCAATGGCTCGCGCAAGCAGCAGGAGAGGAAGGATGAAGATGAAAGGCAGGTGGAATGGGGACAGGACCTCTGAGGGGGCCCTCTCCCTTTTGCCATAGGAGAGAGCTGGAGCCCAGCCGAGCCAGGGTCCCTACCCACACTCACTCTGAGGCCACGAAGGCATGCTCCTTGATGGTGTGCAGGACGTCTGAGAACTTGATCTTGGTCGTAAGGGTGTGTCCATGGTAAATGACTGGCATCCCGTCTGGGCCGTCCCAGCAGTCCACTGGGGAACAACATGAGTACGGTCAAGGGGACAGGTCTCCCATCCTCCTCCCCCAGCCCTGGCCCCAACGCACACTCAATACAGCGGCAGCCCATGCGCAGGCAGCGAGCATAGGCTTCCAGGGAGGACTCGCTGGAGAACTGGTCCCCGGTCAGGTACCTAGATGAGGAAGGAAAGGCAGGGTGTTTAGGTGAGTCCCTCCCTCCCCAGGTCAGGCTGGGTGGGGCCAAGGGCGCCGCTCACGTGTTGTGCGAGGAGGAGATCCAGTAGTGGGAGAGAGGGTTGTTCATGGTGTCCGGGCACACCACATCCAGCTGCGAGTTCCACACACTGTTCTCCTTAGAGAACAGGAAGGTGACAAACTGTCCAGGAACACATGGGGAGGGGAAGGGAAGAGAACTGAGCCCCAGGCTTAGCCCACTGGCAGGGGAAGGAGGGAGGGTGCTCATTCTTAAGTGGGGTGGGCAAGGTGGCACCCCTAAGGCAAATCAGCTCCTGGAAACCTGGTGGGGTCCTGGTCAGCCTGACCCATCTCTCGGACAGAGGGGTAAAAAGCAGGCCTCACCTCATCCAGGGAGAAGTATGGCTCCTCAATCTCTCTCAAGGGGTCTCGGAGGAAGTCGAGCATGAACTCCTGCACCTGGAGTCGGTCGACAGCCCACAGCTCCTGATGGGGGTGGGCAGGGTGGGGGCACATGAGAGGCTCCAGTCAGTGATGAGCCCAGCCGCCCTCAGCCGAGAACCCTGGCCCAGTCCTAGCCCAGCCCAGCATACCGCCTGGTACTCGAGGAGGAATTGCTGGAACTCCGGAAGGGACATTCGGCAGAGCTCTGGCCGCTCCCCTGCCCTGCAGGAGAGAAGGGAAATGCCTGGCGGCCAGCTGGCTCACATGGTCCACAGACAATAAGGGGCACCTTGGAAGGCAGAGCCCAGCTCCCAGCCAGCACATTTGCCAAGAATGATCCAATATGGGCTCACCCCCTCCCACTACCTTCCGTTTGCATAAGGAACCCCACCTCCCCATTTCAAACCAAACCTTGGGGCGCAGGCTTCCAAGAAGGGGAGGTCCATCTGCAGGAGACAGAACCTGGTCAGAGCGGGAGCCCTGGGAGGCCATGTGGGAAAGGGGCTCTCAGAAAGTAAGGCTGGGGTGACAGATGGGGGTAGGCCTCAGGAGGAGAAGAGCTGGAGAAATGGCACCCAAAAGCCCCCAAGCAGGGCAGCAGGGCTGACGCAAGCAGGGCTGGGGCAGGAGAGCAGGGGCAAGGGCCGTGGGAGGGCAGGTAGCTTCATGCACCGTCTTCTGGTCGCTGTACATGAGGCTGCGGTACACCTGAGCAAACTGCCCATAGGTGATATCGCTGCTGCGCAGCTCCAGGTCCTGCAAGGTATACCGCAGGATTCTGGTCAGCCCCACCGGCCATGGGCTCCCGGCCTCCCCGCTCACCTACCGCAGATAGACCAGGAGGCCCTTACCGTCAGACGCTCTCGGAGGGAGCGCATGTTGGGGACCCGGTAGTTGACCTGGGACAGCATATTCTTCAGGTCCTTGGCTGATATACTGAAGAAACATGAACATCTCCAGTGGCCTCACCCAACCTCTCATGACCTCTGACCTGTAGGCTGAGTCCGCCTGGGACTAGACAGGTAAACAGCACTACTCTGAGACTTGAAGTCCTGAGGATGAGGCTGGATCAGAGCCCTTTCTCTGTTTGGTTTCCTCATCTGAGTAAAGAAAAGCCCAGGGTTCTGGCAAGGAAGGAGTGACCAGTCTCAGTAAAGTGAGGCCTCCTCCCACCAGCCCTGATCCAGCCCGAACCTCTGGCACCCAGCTCTCTGGCTCCCATCTGGACGGAGGAGAGCAGCCAGATGCTGCAGGTCCAGCTCATGCAGGGCCCACCTACCACTGCCTCTGAGGGGGAATTCAGCAGTGCCTCCACCACCACCCCAGGGATGCTGGGAGTTTGGGCCTCTGCACAGGCACTGGGGGGACAAAGTGAGGTCACTCAGTCAAATACCACTGCCGGTGACTGGGCACCCTCCTAGGCCTGATGGGAAGCATTCCCTGCCCTCCACGGGTGCCCTGCCAGAATGTGGGGCTAGCCCAGGGGTGGGCAAACTTTTTGACTCGAGGGCCCCAATGGGTTCTTAAACTGGACCGGAGGGCCGGAACAAAAGCATGGATGGAGTGTTTGTGTGAACTAATATAAATTCAAAGTAAACATCATTACATAAAAGGGTACGGTCTTTTTTTTTTTTTTTAGTTTTATTCATTTCAAACGGGCCGAATCCGGCTCGCAGGCCGTAGTTTGCCCACGGCTGGGCTAGAGGACACTGCTGGGCCTAGCAACAGGATGGAGAAGATGGGGGAAAGGCTTTCTCTCCTGGGAGGTGGTATCAGGGAGGGGAGGATGGGAAACACTCCTCTTCCTGCTCAAGAGCCTGGCAGTCAGCACCCAAACTCCCGAGCGGATCCTGCTCTGTATGAGGGGTCGGCCTGCTACCAGCAAGTGCTGTTCAGAAGCACTGGCTCTGTCCAGATGCCAGCTGTCTGACCCTGTCAGCAGGAGGTAGGCCGTCACTTCACAGGTAAGAAACTTGCTGCATGACTCCACATTCGCTCCATGGACTCTGCCATCAGCATTGCAAACAGGCTGTTCTCTCTCTCTCACCCAAAACCTGTCTTGCCCCTGTGTACCTCTCTAGCTACTGCCCACCCCCTTGTCTGCTCCCCTTCACAGCAATGCCTTGAAGGAGCCATCCATTCCCTGAACCCTCTCCACTGCCTGTCTCAAGGTCACCACAACCTCTGTGCTATGAAGTCCAAGGGGCACCTCTCCATCTTCACCACACCTGAAGGCCTGCACAGCTGACTGCTCCCTCTCCCTGGGCTTCCAGAACAGTGCCCCCCCCCCCCCCCCTTACCTCACGAGCTGCTACATCGCTTGGCAAGTTCCTCATTACCTCTCCAATCCCCAACATCCAAGCAGCCCGGATCAGCCACTGGCCCTTTTCCCTTTTCTTGTTACGCTTATCCCCAGGTGATTCTAGCCTCATGGCCTTCCTATCATCTAAATGCTCCACAGGTTAACATCTCCACCCCAACTTCTTCCCTACACTCAATCTGCCCACTTACCTACTAATGTCTCTACCTGAACATCTAAGGGCATCATGAAATTTTAACACACCCCAAATGAACTGGTAAGCCCCCAGATTGCTCCTCCCAGGCTTCCCATCTGTCAAGGGCAGCTCTGCCTTTCCAGATTCTCAGGCCAAAAAGCTGTCACCCTCGACTCTCTTTTTCTCACACCCACCTCTGCCCTGACCCAAGCCCTCCCCCGATCTTTCACCCACAGTGCTGGAGTTGCTGCCCTGGACTCTCCACTAGCAGCCAGCAAGCCTGTGTAAGTGAAGTCAGGTAGTGGCTCTCTTCCAAACCCTCCCTGGCTTCCTGTCTCTCTCACAGAAAGTCATGACCTGGTCTTTGTCCCCCATCTCTCCTTGGCCCCTCTGGCTATCACATTATAGCTTCAAAGCACCCCCTGCACACATTACAAGCTGCCTGGCTTCTTTCCAGGCGCCCAGAGCAAGTTCTGCACTTCCTGTCTCTGAATAAAGCGGCAGGGCACATGGCTTCTTGTCCCTGGCCTCTCTTGCCAGCTTGCACCATGGCCACCAGAGGGCTTTCTGCAGGAAGCTACTTGTGCCAGAACCACCTGTCACCCCAAGTCCCTCAGAAATAGGTCCCCTGAGTCTGTTGGTTCTTCAGGCAGCTACCCTGAGGCATGGTTACTGTTATGGGTGCCCCAGCTCACCCTGCTGGGCTAGAGCCACAGCTTAGAACCTACCGATCCTCACGATTCCGATCCACCGAGTAGAACTGCTTCCGCAGCCACCTGGAGGGAAAAGCCTGCAGTGAGGGCCACTTTTCCAGCCAGGGCCAGGCCCAAGCCCAGGGAGATCAGCATGTTGTCCCTGCCCTGCTCCCTAGATCCCAACACCCCCCAACTCTAACTACAGGGTCAGGGGTTGTTCTTACCTCTCAATCTGCAGGGGTGTGGCTGCCTGCAATGTGTCCTCCATCAGCCAAGTCAAGCCCTTGATCCACATGTTCACTTCATCCTCAGATGTAGCTGTGAGTGAAGGGTGAACAGCTGAACTGTGAGGACACACCACCCACGGAGCCAGAGACCAGGGGACATTCCCCTTAACTATTCCCCTGCCTCCACCAGCCCCTTGACTCCCACCTTGCAGACTCAGGGTCTTCAGGCGGAATTCCATCCCATACAGGATGACAAAGCAATGTGACTGGTCTGGTCGGAAAGCAGGGTCCTCTTGATAGCGATCAAAGTCCCGTGAAGTCTTCCCTGGGCGGATCTCCTTGATTTCTCGAATGTCAACTAGGAAGGTAGAGAAGAGGTCAAGGTCAGGCTGGGGTCCCTGAAACAGCACTGAAACAAGGGCAACTTGGTTTCCTCAATACCATACTCTCCTTCAGGGAGGGACCACAGAGAGACTCCCCTCCTGGAGGGCAGACAGCTGGGTGACAAGAGAGAGCTGAGGTGCACCTAAGCATACCTCTGTTCAAACCCGAGAGGTCTGAGCAAGCTGTCTGGGGAGAGGGAGAGGGAGCTCAGTCTTGTGTACCTTTCCCCTGCTGAGAATACAGCAGGTTACTCTGACCTGAAAAAAAGCTGGAACCTAGAAAGAGAAACAGGCTGTTCTGTGAGGACCATTTCCTTACACAAAGTACACAAACCAAATTGCAATTGACAGTCCCTTGGGGAGGGAGGGGCTGGGCAGGATCAGGCCCAAAGAACTGGTACAGTCCTGAAATGGCTGACCCTCTGAAGTCACCCACAAGCGTCAGCAAGAGGCCTTGTCCCCCAAAGCAGCAGCTGTCCATGGGGTGTTTCCTATCCTGGCTATCAAACCTGCGCACGCCCCCTACCCTAACACAGATGGGGAGCACAGGCCTGAATGGCAGACACCTGCCTCGCTGCTAACTCCAGAGATGATGCTGAGTGACTCGTCTGACTTTCAGTTTCGGTTTCACCATGTATAAAGAAAGGCTAGATTATGCTTCTCTAGAAGGCAGGGTGGTAGAAAACCATTCATGGGCTCTTGGCTGGAACCCAGCTCAGGTCATATTAGCTGTGTGACCTCAGCAGAGTGACAACTGCTCTGACCCCACTGCTGCTACGTTGGGAACACAGTAACCAATAACGGCATCATGAGGATGATGATAAGATCAAAAGTCCTGAGAGCCAAAGTACCCAGCCCTGAGGGAACGTGGCAGGAGATCATCCAGTACCCACTCCTTCACCAAAGTTGGCTCAGGCACCCAGGCCTGGAGAAGGCTGCCCAGCCACACTCACCCCTGGTGTTAGCTGGGATCCTAGACAGAAAGCAGACTTACCAGGCCAGATAAAGGGACTTAGGGAGGATCAGATCAAATGAAAGAAGCTTGGCTTAGCCATCAGAGACAACCCTCTCTGAGGACTCCCTTAGAGCCCCTCTCTCCAAATGCGCTCAGCCCAGACAGGCCTGGAAGATGTGGGGCCAGGAGCAGTGCCAACAGGCTGCCTGGCTGGCCTCCGCCCCAGGAGCCCTCCCAGCCCAAACTGCACACCACCCGGCTGGAATGTCCCAAGCGGCCAAATCCCCAGGCTCTTTCCCTGTCCCTCTAGCCACAGCTGGGATACATCCATCCCACCTTGAACAGTATGGCAAGGCTTCTGACCCCAACCCCAGCTCCCCCTCCACACATTACTGGTTCTACCGGCCCGCTCCATGTCTTCAGCAAGCCCTCGGGCCTGGTTCTAAAGCTGAAAGCCCTGACTTTCCTGCTGGCTGCCCTGCCCCCAGTTCTCACCAATGAGCCATCCTTCCTGAGTCTTCAGAATCTTTACAGAACATTGTTCTCTGGTCCCTCCCCAGGTTGCTCACTAAGGAGAACATGCTTCTTTTCTGGCCTTTAAGGCCCTTCATGATGGGGCTCAATGATTTACTACCCCCAGCTTCTGTCCTCCCATCTTCTCTACTCCATCCAAAATAAGCTGGGCCAATGGCAAGAACAGCCAGCACCTTCCTGTCCCCCATTTCATCTTGGTTCCTAGCCTGGGACTGTCTCCCTCCCAGACTCCAATTCTACCAAGACCCAACTTGGAAACGCCTTCATGCAGTGGCCATACCCTTGACCCCCAATGGCACTATGCATATACACGCCTCATCTCCCCGTAGGCCAGGCAGTGCTTGCTCAATGACCAAGTGAACAAATGAAAAAGATAGTCACACAGGTGGGGGGAGGGGCAATGGGGGTAGGTTGTTTTTTTTAATTAGGAGTCATACTCAGGTAGAAACAGGAAGGGGGAAAATTGAGTCACAAAGACCCAGCCCAGAAAGACAGAGTTTCCAGGGATGGAAGGAGGAGCTGAACAGGGGAAATGCCCAGATGAGAAACTGCAGAACCACCACAAATTCTGCCCTTTGAAATAGAAACCAGCATGCTTTTCCGGTGCAAAGCTGCTGTCATCCTCCCACATCTCTGACAGAGGCACACAACCTCACACACACAAATGCATGTAGGACAAGGCCTTTGTGGTGCATACCTGGGCCCTTCCTCTCAGCCTCTCCCTTCAGTACGTAGAAGTAGTCACAGCGTGACAGCTGGGAGGTCAGTACGAAGCCTACTGCTGGGCTACACACAGCCACCCCATACGCATGCACATGTGCACAACACACTGACGGACGGTAGCCCTGAGTGAACCCCAGCCATGCCCTGTGCTCCTGGGCTCACTTCCATTGAGACCAGACTGGAGGCAGAACAGGCTCTCACCCAAGACAGGTAGGCACAGAGCAGCTCCAGGCCAGGCGTCCAAGTCTCCCAAGCTCCTGTTGGCACATCTGGTCCCTCGTACTTCCCTCATAAGGAAGTGCCAGTCTGATGCCCTCCAAGGCCATCAAGCCAAGAGCAGGCTGAAAGGACACAACACTAGAGTGAGGCACCCTTCTAGGTTCTTCAAAGCCACATCCTGTGCGATCTCGTGTCTCCCTTCCTTCTGCCTCCCAGAACAAATAGAGCTGGGTCCCCTTTCTTGAGAGAACCAGGTCTGGTCCCCCAGGGACTATCATCATTAGAGGAGACTCCCTGGGTCGGACACAGCCTTGGCCCTACTTGGGGGGACTGGGGGCTCGGACCACAGTCAGTCTGGGTCACACCTGCAGTGGGACAGGAAGGATAGGAAGAGAGACCCTAACAGGGGTCAGGAGGGGAACTGCTTAGAGGAGCAGGAGAGCAGCAGCACCCTGTTCCCAGAGACCCATAACCCAGCATTCATACCCACTCAGAACCAAAGGAGAACACGCTCAGGGAAACATGAGGGAAAAGAAAAGCCAAAGACACGCAGAGGTCCCTGCTAGGCTGGAGATGGGAGGGAGACCGGTATCTCTGTCAGAACAAGGGCTCTAAGTTCAGATCAGTGCATTCAGACGTGGCCTAGGCCAGAAGCTGCTTCCTGAGCCTGCGGCAGCCACAGCACCCCACCTGCACACGCACCAACAGTCTGAGGCATGTGCACACCACCGCCTCTCATAGGGTGGGGTGCCAGAATGGGAGGCTAACAGATCTGAAATCACAAAGACCAAGTTTCAAGCCAAGCTCATAGCTTGGGCCTTAGACACGTCGGCTCTCCTTTCTGGTAAGCCATGGATAAAAGGAAGGTTGTAGTGGGATGGGCCTGCCAAAAACCCTTCACATGCAGACAGACTGCTACACCAAGAGCCACATGGGATAGTCAGCCTTAATCTACCCTGACTGCCCCAACCTTGGATTGTTTTCTGTTGTGGTCTTTATGCAGAAGGAAGTGCTCACAGCCTGGCGGTAGGGGCTCTAAGCACTGAATTTGCTTGATGATCAAATAGGGAGATGCTCCCTTCTTTCCTCTCTTGGCCCAGGGACAGGCTCCTTGCCTGAGACCATAAAGACTATAGGCCAGCAGTTACTCAAAGCCCAGTGCCCAGGGCATGCAGACCTGAAGAGCAAATATCTTCTGCATATATAAGCAATGGCAGTCACTTTCTCTTTAAGAGCCTCAGGTTCCTCATCTGAGCCACAGAACTGACCCCAAGCACTCTGGGAGCTGTACCACTAGATAGCAACAAAAGGCAATGCTGCTCAGGACCAGCTTAGAACTTGCCTCCACAGGAGAGCAGGCCTCCACCCCTCAAACAGTACCCGCTGTCCTGGGTGGGGGAGGAGAGGGTGCTGTGAAGGGACAAGCTAACTGGCAGGCAGCCAGTCTGGAGCCTGGGAAGGGTAGAGGACAATGAGCACAGAGGACCTGCCTGTGCTCAGCCCCTCTGAAGGTAGGGCTACTTCCTGTCCTGGAATCCTGCTCCCAACCCACTCCCAGACATTAGGCCAACCCACGAGGGCCCCACCAGCCCTGCTCCTGCCCAGGGCTTCTGGAAGCCACTGCAGGGCTGTGCTGGGGCAGCATTCCTGTTGACCAGGCAGAGTCCCCAGACAAGAATCCCAAGGAAGAGAAAGGGGTGGCAAAAGTGGGACACCAAGATTTTTAGGGCTCCTCAATGAGCATGGCCCAAGAAAGCCAGCCCATGCTCATTGCAGGAACATGGCTTCACCCTGACCATGGTGGGCTCTGGGAGTGGGCGAGGGTGTCCAGAATCACATCCAAGACCCTAAGTTAGATCCCAGTTTCTTGATCAGGAACCCATGTCCTAGGGTCCCCTGCCCTCAATTGAGGCCACTTCCCAAATTGTCCATCAGGCAAGGAAGACATATGAAAAGAGTCATGAGCGAAGCACCACCTCTGAGCCTCTTTCCTCATCTGCAAAATGGGACCAGCACTCCTGGCACCTTCCTCATGGGCTGCTGTGAGATGTCGGTGCGATGACAGACACTAAGTGATCTTACCAGGAAGGGACGGGAGAACATACCGAAAATTGAAACCCCCAAATGAAGGTATTTCCAAGAAAACCACCATGACAGAAAAAACAAACAAAACAAAAAACAAACAAATAACACACACACGCACACACACACAGAAGGAAATGGCACAAATTTCTGGACATGAAACATGCTTTTAGTGCAAGTTTCTTAAGTTTTCCCTTTATAAGGTAATTTTAACTGTGAGTTAACTGATGTAAACTATAATAGAAACTGTTCACATAAAAATGCATGTAAATATATTTTGCAACTTAAAAATATCACAACTCATGATAAATATGCAGGTTCTTTTTAAAACCTGACTGTCTGACAGAGGTAAGTGAATATTAACCCAGACAGGCCCCTTCACTCTGGGGGTTGTCAATATACCCACCTGTGGAACCTGAACAACCTGACCAGTCCTGCAGAGGGCACTGGAGGAAAGTGGGGAAAGCCCGGTCCTTCTAAAGAGTGCAAATCCAATCAAGGCAACGAAATGCAGAGCCCAGCCTCACACTGGCTCCCAGCCCTCCTTCTTACCTCTGAGCCTGTGCACGAGTCAGGGCCACCACCTCACCTGACTCTGGCAGGCCCAGGCCAGCGCACACTCAGTGCCCTTGACTCTGTCACACCAACTAGTGCTTCCTGGTGTCTGGGCCACAGGCCTGTGTGCTCACCAAGGAATAAACCACTTTGGGCTCTTCCCTCCATTCCCCAAACCCAGGTCCTGGTGAAGCCTCAAAATGCTTTGCAGAGTGCTTAGAAGCAAGAATGACACCCTGGGGTTAGATTCCAGAGCTGATTACCTAAGAAGCAGCAGAAGACCCCAGGTACTCAAAGATGGTATGAGGGATGAAGAGGCAGGGGAGAGGGGGGGAGCACCAAAGCTTGGGGAGCTACACCAAATAAGCCAATGCAGTGGTCAGTGAGGTGACTCTGGGGGCAGGAAAAAGGACCAGGCACAGCTGGGGGGATGTGGCCTCTGGGGGCCAGTGTAATCTGGAACAATGGGAAGTCCCCCACAAAGGCTCCTACAGCCAGTGGGAACCATGGGAAGTCAATGGAGCTATGAGGCAGCTGGAACAGTAGAAGAGGCAGGGCTCCTTTTTTTTTTTTTAACTTTAGTTCAATATCTTTTTAAAAAAAAATATTTTTATTGATTTCAGCGAGGAAGAGAAAAGGAGAGAAAGAGAAACATCAACGAGAGTCATTGATTGACTGCCTCCTGCATGCCCCACAATGGGGATGGAGCCAGCAACCTGGGCATGTGCCCTTGCCTGAAATCGAACCCGAAACCCTTCAGTCCGCAGGCCAATTCTCTATCCACTGAGCCAAACCGGCTAGGGCGTGGCAGGGCTCCTTGAGCACCACACCCTGCTTAGCTCTAAGCCAAGGCCACCAGGGGATTCACAAGAGTGGGTCCCAGGGGTCAGGAGAGGTGTGCACATCTTCCCAGAAATGCTCTCATCAATCACTTTCTCCATGCACAGTCTGTGCAAACAGATGGGCCATTCTCAGTACCCCCACCCTTTAAGTCAGCCAACCACTTTATCACCCTCCAAAGAAACTACATGCCAAGGGCCTGAGGGAACACAAATGGAACTTAGCCTTCTCCCCCAGAGAATGCTGAGATGCAGAAAGGAAGCCTCAAAAGGAAGTGATTGTCCTCTGGCCAATTCCTGGCCCTGCACCTCTGCCATCCCTACACTCAAAGGCTCAAAGGTTCCCTCACGGCGGCTCCCCCAGGGTAGGGCAGGCACCTGAGAGCATCTTCACATGGAACCAGGGGCAAAGGGGCTCTGTACCCCAGGGCACCTGTCCTAGCCAGGAATATCAGCTTCAAACAGAGCCTTCACAGCTCTAAAGGCAAAAGATGGAAGTGGCCAAAGAGGACACAGACAGAACCTGGGCATGGGCGGGAAAGGAACCTGATGCTGCAGGCCAGGTGCCTGGGATGGCCAGCAATTGCCCAGATGTCTGCCCACTGACTACCACAGCCTCTCCCCTTCCTACCTTACAACAGAAACAGTTAGAAGAAGCTCCCAGCAAAAGCGGAGGCTATCTACCTCGATTTTACAAATGAGAATCCAGGCTTGGAGACCCAGGATCACAGGGTTGCACAGCAAGAGGAAGGTACAGCAGTTGCCTTCAAAGCCAACTAGCAGGGGGAGAGGAACAGAGCCCCTTCCCAGGATGCACACAGGAACACCCTAGCTGAACCCTGCAGTCTAGGTATACCAAGGGCAGGGGTCAGCATCTGCCCTGGCTGGAGTTTCTTCAGTCACTATTCCCTAAACACCTGACTGAGGAGAGCTGCCAGGCCTGACTCAGCATCCGGCTCTCTCCCACCTCGATAAACAGGAAAAGGCCATTCTGTCAGCTGGACGCAGGACTCTGGATCCTTCTACATGGAACCCTGCACCCCTATCTACTAACTGCCTCAGGCCATGGCTGTAAAGGACCCTTACCAGTACAGAATGTTATCTAGAGTCTAGATTCTAGGTGAAGCTCCTCTTTGGAGCCATGAGGAAATGGATACTCCACATGGTAGGTCTTGGCAGAATGGGACCCTCTGAAGTGACTCCACAGCAGCCACCATACCTGAGAAGCAGCAGGACAGCCCCAGCGAGTCTTCACACCTTCCAGGTGGCAGCTCTCTTTCCTAGGATGCTAGATGAAGCCCACCCATTCTGGAGGTAGGCACAGTATGCCCAAGCCCAAAGGAAGAAGGGAAAGGAGCCCCATCCAGAAAACTAAAAGCTAAGAGAGAGAGAGCTGAGCAGTTGCCTATCAGTATTATTCACTCTTTCCATCATCTGATCAAACACCTACTCACTCTGGGCCAGGCCCTGGGGTGGGTCCTGGCTAAAAGGAAATCAATAAGGCACTGAAGTTCCTGCCCCTGAGAAAGCCCCTGCCTGGTGGAGGAAACAGGGGAAGCAGATAATTATGATGTCATGCCAAGAGGGGAACAACAGGGAGACCCATGTCTCTGGTGCTGAGAGCAAAGAGAAAGTGAGCAGTTCTACTTGCAAAGTCTCAGACTGCTGCAAAGACAGGGTAGAGGGCTGGCCTGCCCACACCACATAGAGGGAAGCACGGGGCCAGAGCATCAATGCAGTAGCCTGGTTGTTCAGTTCACAGGACGCTTGTTCAGAGTTCTGTGGACGAGAGAGAGAAAAAAGGGGCCTACCTGGCCTGCACCACCACCGTAAGGGAAAACACTGTAAGGGAAAGTGTAACAAGAATCAAGGACTTGTATGCATGCATATAAGCATAACCAATGGACACAGACACCAGGGTGGTGAGGGCATGAACTGGGGGTGGAGGAGGGGGGCAATGGGGGGGATAAGGACACATATGTAATACCTTAATCAATAAAAAAAATAAAATTTAAAAAGCAAAAAGAAGGAGCTTGTCCCAATTTTTCTGCCCAAGAGACTAGATGACTCCCCAAGCAGCCCATGGGTCAGCTTCAGGGCAGAGGTCCTGTACACTTTGACCTCTGCCTCCCCTGCAGGCTGATGCTACTTAAAGTCTAGATGGCCTGCCTGCCAGGCCCCCACCACAGGAGAGAGCCGAGGGCCTAGCAGGGCCAGGTCCCAGAGCTGTCTAGGATCTCAAAGGGCCCAACGAAATGCCAATATATTCAGGCCATCTGGAGAACCAGAGTGCTCAGCTTAAGTCACTTTTCTATCCTCTTCTTTCCAAAAACTCAGCACTCAACATGGCTAACTGTGCCTTCCATCTTACCAGAAGCTCTGCCATTGACTGCTCTCTCCCTCACAAGCTCTCCTGATTTTTCTGCTTCTCCTTAGGCTTCAGGCCTATCGCCATCACATGCAGGCTTTCAAGGCCAAGGTCTCCTCTCCTTGTTCCTAGTCAGTGTCACCCACAGCTTTAATTATCTCCTAGCACAAGTAATTCACAAACATGGCTCTATCCTCGTCCTGGACTACAAGCTTCAGGCCCTTCCATCTAACTGCCAACTTGCTATCTCCACCTGCTCACCTCAAAGAAACCCCTCTAAACCAGAGGTCGCCAACCTTTCGGGCCTCATGGACCACCGGTTGGCGACTGCCACTCTAAACCAAACACTATTTTCTCTCACCAAAACCCTCTAGCCACAACTCTTGGGTCAGCTAACAGCATTACTTTCAAACAAGTGCATAAACTTGAAACTTTAGAATCATCCTTAATATCTCCTTTTCTCTCACACTCCTTTCTCCCAATCTAATCCGTGAACAAGTCCGACTGGCTTTATTTATTATTCACAACTATATTTACTGAGCACCAGATGAGTGGTAACAGTACTTTAAGGCAATTTCACTGACAGTCAATACTCTCCATTGGACTGTAAGCTCCTTGAGGGCATGGACCATGCTGTCACCTACAATACCCCAGTGCCTAGCAAGAAATGGGATGAGCCCTAACTGGTTTAGCTCAGTTGATAAAGGGTCGGCCTGCGGACTGAAGGGTCCCAGGTTCGATTCCGGTCAAGGGCATGTACCTTGGTTGCGGACACATCACCAGTAGGGGGTGTGCAGGAGGCAGCTGATCGATGTTTCTCTCTTATCGATGTTTCTAACTCTCTAACCCTCTCCCTTCCTCTGTAAAAAAGTCAATAAAATATATTTTTTTAAAAAACAAATGGGATGAGTTAGAAGAAGAAATATCTGGGGCCTCCCTCCTTCAAGGAAACAATAGGGGCCTCTGACTGGGGTCTCAGTGACAGGGACTGACCCCACGTGGGGGGACAGCAGAGGCGTCCTCATGTGGAGCTTGCTGGGCCTAATGCATTCATTCTCAGCACCCAGCCCTGGCTCCCCACCTCTTTGGTTTCTGTGTTACCACCACCATGAGCCCTGCTACTTCTTGAGGGGAGATGTGAGGCAGCCTTTAAACCCCAACAGAGTCAAACTTGACTAGGAACTTGGGGATGTTCTAAGTCAGAGGTGGGGAACGACGGGCCTGCAGGCTGAATAAAGCCAGCGAAATCATTTGGTCAGGCCCTGCCAAGGCATTAGGGGTGAGTTAATTAAATGTTTGACCAAATACAGCAAGCTAATTTTTAAGTTCATAATTTTATATGGTCTGAGAACCCTATATAATGAAACCCTAATATGCAAATTGACTGAACAGTGGAATGATGACACGCACTATGACACGCACTGGCCACCAGGGGGCAGACGCTCAACGTAGGAGCTGCCCTCTGGTGGTCAGTGTGCTCCCACAGGGGTCTTCGTGGCAACACTAAGGACCCCTTGGGGGATGTCCCACAGGGGGGAGTGGGCCTAAGCCGGCATTTGGACATCCCCCAAGGGGTCCTGGACTGCAAAAGGGCTCAGTCGGGCTGAGGGACACCCCCCTGCCCCTGCACAAATGTCATGCACCGGGCCTCTAGTGATGTTATAAATATCCAAATGGCCCTTGACAGAAAAAAGGTTTCCCACCCCTGTAATCTATATATATAAAAAGCCAGCGACCAGAAAACTATAACGACTGGTGGCTATGATGCCCACTGTGGCCAGTGAACCTGCCCGATGGTTAGTGGGGTTAGCTGGCCAACCTCCTGCGGCCCCTCCCCGCCAGCTGGCCCTGCTCCCAATTGGCCTCTCCCACCCTGATCAAGGGCGGGACAGCAGCCAACACCCACACGGCCCCTCCCCTCAACCGGTCCTGCCCCCCGATCGCCCCCCTTGCTCCAATAGGGGGCGGGGCTGGCTAGCCAACCTCCTGAAGCCCCTCCCCCTGCCCAGCCCCACCCCAGATAGCCCCCCACCCTGATTAGGGGCAGGGCCAGTCAGCCAACCACCTGTGGCCCCTCCCCCCAGCTGGCCCCACCCCTAATCATCCCCCACCACCCCATCAGGGGCAAGGCTGGCAAGGCTGGCGGCTACCACCCACGTCCCCCCTCACCAGCTGACCCCGCCCCTAATTGGCGCCCACCCCCCACTGTCTCCTCCTCCCGACAGGCCCGGTCCCAATCTGCCCTGATCATCTAAGTAAAAAAAGGGGTCACCTTCGGAGGTCTGCCACTAGGACATCCACTCCTGCCACCCCAGTAGCCTCTTCCAGAGCTGCTTGGCCCAGCCTCTTCTCAGCATCTGGCCACACTCCCTTTGGGCCATGCCAGACAAAGTCAAGCCACTCTCCTTGTCCTCCTTTTGCTTCCTGGGGAGGCGAGGCCCCAGTGCTTGTCTAGACTCTGACCTCATTCTAATGTGACAAGGAACCCACCTACCCACTCATTGCCTCTCTCCCCAGGAAGCCCAGCTCTGATTCTTAGGGATGACCTCCCCTTCCTTATTTGAACTCCCTAGTTCTACCATTTTAAGACAGCACTTGATCTCACCTCTACTAGCACGAATCCTAGATAGCTGCCTCTCTGCCTCCCACCACCACCTGCAGAGCCTCACCCTTCCAGTGTGGGCCAATCTCAGGCCAGGGACCAGGACAACCTTGAGAGAGCAGTACAGGCCCCAGACACTCTGTTCTCACTGGATGGGGTACTCTCTCTATGTCACTGCTGGCCTCAAGGCCCTGAGGAACACCCCTCATCAAGTGACATATGCTCCCTTTTCTAATCTCCTTGGTAGATATGTTAAGAGCTCCCAAGAAAAGTCACAGTCCCATTTAGGAACTGACAAGTGAACATAAAGCACCTTATACCCAAATAATGTTGTGGGTAGAGGAAGTAACTAGGATAAGAACACTGCCTCCAGCTGGACTATCAGGTGCAACGAGGGGAAGTGGTCTGCAGAGCCTCAGAGAGAGACCACCACCCCCACCCCACCCTTGTCACTGCCCAATTTCCCAGCTGACCTCCTGCCCCCAAGTGGGCTGAGAAGCCTTTTAGACCTGTGGCCAACTCCTCCCCTCCTTCCTAGGATTAGTCACTCCATGAACACTCTGGGCCTGAGACTAGAGTCAATCAATCCCATGGGATTAGAATTCCCCCACCACACACCCACCCACACCACCAGAGTCCCAGTGTGGCCAATGCCTTACTCCCCCCACTGACAAGGCCAAGCCAAGGACACTGTGACCTGGGGGCATCCCTTAAACAACTACTTCCCTCAGGACATTTCAGCTCAGCCATATCCCCAGGTGTCCAAGAAAACAGGAAGCCAACCCCAAAGTAGACGTCCCACCCCGACTGAGTTAGAATTAGATCTCACACAAACAAGTGGTCAAGCTCGCTGTGGCCCAACCCCTCACCAGTCTGGTCAGTTGTTTGCTGCCAGGCCCTGAGATTCGGTCAAACCATTCACTGCCCACGTGTCGCCTTGCTCCCAGGCCCCTCACGACCTTTGCAAAGATCCTTTAATTGACACTGGCGTGCCAGCCAGTAGGGGAAAGAGCCTCCAGGGCAGGATGGGCTGCTGCAGACAGAACAGATTCTGTCTGGACCCTTGGGCTCAGCCATAGCACTTCAGGCATGACTGCCTCCCGCCAGCCCTGGGCTTTCATGGTTTTTTGCTTGTTCCAGATCTAAGCTTCCCAGGATCAAGGACTGGGTCACCTCCTTTTCTTGCTTCCTAATCTCAGCCTCCTCTGTGCCAGGCCTGGGCTCAGCAAAGGAGATGCCCGTCTTTTGCAAGAGAAGAGCCCCGCCCCATTTATTCTGCATCCTGAGTCTTGCGAGGCCAGGGCCACCTGCCAACACCGGGAAGGGTCCGGAAGGAAGCAGCAGAGCCTATACACAAAGCCTACATGTGGGCTATAAAAAGGAGCCCTCCCTGCTTCCCCCAGAATGGGCCCGGTTCCTAGGAGGTGATGAGTGGGGAGAGCGCTAGTACTTGGGCCTGGGCACACAGCCACTGCAGCCTCTCAAAGGCTGGCCAAGCACCACCTCGAAAGGAATGAGTCTTACAAGGAGGGAGGAAGAATATTAAGAGCTGAGCCAGGAACGCAAGCAGAGATTCTCCGAGCCCCATCTCATGGGATCACAGCCTCCCCTAAAGTAACTAACTCCACCTTTCCTATTGCCCTCCCTGCCCCCGCCTCACCCCAGAGTATTCTGGGACCAGGCCTTCTCATGCCTCTTTCCCTCTCTTCTGGGGACTGAAGTTCCCGCTGAGGTCCCAACACACCAGCAAAGGAGCTCTGGGAGCTATGATCAGAGGTTGTAATTCTGGGGTGATAGCAGGGCAACGTGGCCACAACTGACTAGGCTCAGGGGCAGCTCAATAGGGGCACATGTGTTGGGTTGAATGTAGGGAGGTGACAGACAAGGGCACAGCTATAATACCTAAGCCTGAACACAAGATACCTATTTCAAAGACCCCAGCCAAAGCAGCCTCTTGACTTACATGGGCAGCCGTCTCCTCTGCCACAGCAGCACCGCTGCCCTCACAGCACCCTGGCACAGTCACAGAAATTCATCCCTCTCCAGCCTAGTCTGCCCAGGTGTGCAGGGTGGTCAGGCTCTGCACCAGAGGGCTGACCCAGAGCTACTGAGACCGTTCTCAGGGACAGTGGTGTGGCTTGTCATGGACAAGCAGCAAAAGGGACAATGAGCCCTGGTTGCTGTCACCCTAAGATTCGAGGCTGTGCTTTATCCCAGCACACCCTCACCTCTCCTGACTGACAAAGGCCTCTGGCTTGCCCCCTTCAGAACACTCCCCACACCCTGGAATTATTTTTTCCGCCTGGCTGTTTGTCCTTTCTGGCTGCATCCACCATAACCTTTTTAAGGTCACTACTGTGTGGCATGTCAGCAAATGCCAGAGTCCAAAGCTAGGGGGTCTCGCTTGTTCAGTGTGCCATGGAGGCACAAGAGAGCTGGGTTGTTCTATTTCTTTTTTACAGAAAGCATGCTAGGCTAGAGATCTACGGCCACCAACAAGTCATAAGACAGAGTAATAATGTCCACACAGAGGCTAGGGCCACAATGTGAGACAAATGCAGGAACACATGGATGAAGGCATGCACGTGAGCTCGTCACCAGGGGTCCTGACAAGGCCCTCCTCAGAGCATCCAGGTTCCCATTTCCCTGGCAGAGGCTAAGGTACAGCTGTCATCATGAGCCAATAAGAACAAGTCAGAGTGAGGCTCATCTGTCCCCCCACCTCAAATCAGGGGCTCCCTCATCCCCTACAGGAGTGGGAAAGCATCTCTCTGGGGGCGCTGTCATGAGATGAGGACAGCAGAGGATCTAGACAGAAGCACGGAGTCCAGTTTGTCCAGAGAAGCCTAAGCTGGTCAAACCCATCTGACTGGCGGGCAGAATAGATATCAGTTCTGTCTTCATTAAAAAGCAAATAAAAAAACAAACAAAAACACACACAAAACTCTGGCCCAGCCGGTGTGGCTCAGTGGTTGAGCGTCAACCTAAGAGCCAGGAGATCACAGTTTGGTTTCCAGTCAAGGCACATGCCTGGGATGTGGGCTCAATCCCCAGTAGGGGGTGTGCAGGAGGCAGCCAATCAGTGATTCTCTCTCATCATTGATGTTTTAATCTTTCCCTCTCCCTTCATCCCTAAAATCAATAAAAAATATATTAAAAAACCAAAATCTCTGGTCCCACAGAACAGCCCATCTTACTGTCACTTTCTCCAGAGAGGGAGAATTAACTGAATATTGTAGCTGGAATCAGAAATGCTAGGCTCTGGACCCAGCACCGCATGAACTTGCTGTATGACCTTAACCTTGGCACCCTGGTTTCCTCATCTAGAAGAGGGCTAATCATTCCTGCCCTCCCTCAATTCATGGAGCCAAACAACACAGTAGATGAGAAAATGGTCCAGAACTCTAATGCACTATTCAAATACCCGATTTTTCTCATGTCCCAGGCGTCTGTGTCCAGACTCAAAGTGGGAACACAGAAATCAAAGCAGCACTGGTGGCCAAGTTTGGTGATGGAACTGGAGCTGTCGCTAAAGTGAAAGCAAAGGAAACAAACTCTTATTAAGTGATCAAAAGTGCCAATGCTGTGCTGAGCACTTTCACATAAAACCTTACTCTCATATAATCTCATTCGACAATGGGTAATACACTCTGTTAGAAAGGAATTACTTTTACAGCTGAAGATCCATTTCAAGCAGTTTAATGTAGCTTGCCCAAGGTCACAGGAAGAGCTGAGACTCAAACCCAAATCTAACTGATTCTAGCCACAAATCTCTGGTCACTGCAGCCCAATTAGCAACTGCTGCTGGAGGCCACTCCTCATCCTAGTCATCTGTTACCTTGCTGCTCTCAAAGATCCCCCAGGGAAGCACGGGTGCCATGCTTCTCTGAACAAAGCACTCTTCAAGAGGAACCAGAACATTCCCCTCCTATCCCACACCCATTTCTCCTAGGACTCTCCTCAAAGTCCCCACAGACTTCTCCAGTTCTAAGAGAGGGAGTGGAGAGGGGGGAAAGTCTCTTATCCTTTACTAACAGGTCTTGCGACATTATCTCTCTCTGGCCTCCTTGAAGCCATGTCCCAGAGGAAAGGGCACAGAGTGGGAAGAGATGCTATGAGTTAATGGAGATGGGCAGGGACAGTGACAGTAGATGGCACAGGCAGGCTCTACCACAATGAGGCGGTGGCATTAGAGCACTTCCTGGAAAACAGGGGTCTCACACTATGGGCTCTGGGATGGGCACTTAGAAATAGGCCAATCTGATACCTTCAGATGTTACCAAAGCAGATGCTTCCAGCCAACTGCCCAACCACCCTACAAAAGTCAGCAGTGGGAAACAACCCCGACAACAGAGGACTGCTGAGAGCTTGGAGAGAGAAGATGGATGGGTGGGCCTCCTTGTCTCCAAATCAAAGGGCTTGGTGGCCAGGCACCAGCCCCCTCTACACAGCTGTGGGATTTGCTCCCGTCTGCTATCAAGTCCTCCTGGGGAATTTCTCCCTCATCTTCCTCCTTGTAAGAGTTCCCACACATTAAGCACTTATGTTGGGCCACACTCAATGCAAGCACTTTACACATATTTTCATCAAATCCTCACAAAACCCTTAGGAAATAAATGTAGTTTGCTACTATCTCACTTTTATAGATGAGGAGCTCAGAGAGGCAAAGTCATATGCTCAAGGTCACAGATCAAGTTGCAGACATGGTTTTTAACGTAGGCCGTCTGAGTTCGGAGCCCAAATGCCAGACTGCAGTTGACCCTTGAACGATAGGGCCCCTGCACCACCTCGCCCCATGCTGTTGAAAATCCGTGTATAACTTTTGACTTCCCAGCCATCCCTCACTATCCTGAACATTCCAGGACCCCAACTCCCATAGATGCCCAAATCCAAGGATGCTCAGGTCCCTTATATGAAATGGCATAGAACAATACATACAGCTGGCCCTGAAAATACTATTTTCAATCCGTGGTTTGTTGAACCCAAAGGACCTAGGGATACAGAGGAATGATTGCATATATTTTTTAAAGATCCAAGTATAAAGTGGACCAGAGCAGTTCAAACCCATGTTGTTCAAGGGTCATCTGTGCTATGCTCACTGTCTCATTCCTCCAGGCCCAGCCCCATTCCTCTACCACCACTGCATCTCTCCCCTGCCTCAGCGAGGAGGTCTTGCTTTGCTCATCAACTGTCTCCTGTGAACTGCAGTAGCTCACTGGTCTCCCTCCTCAACCTCTCCCAGGCAAGCTCAGAGAGACAGCCTGCAGGACAGACTGCAGCCCATGAGCACAGCACACCGAAGTCCTCCCTGAGCTGCTCCCATCAGCCCTGGCCTCCTCTCTACCACACCTAACACATTCCCAACCCTGGCACATGACCTCTGTGCCTCAACCAGGGCATGGGCAAGTTCCCCAATCACTCAAGGCCCAGTGCACAGGTCACCTCTCCTGGCTCTCTCCCCTCAACCCCCAGCTTGCTAAGCAGAGCTCTCGGTACAGACCCTTATCATAGTATGTAACACTCAGGGTTATAATGACATGTTCCCAAGTCTGTCTTCTCCAAGGGTCTGGGATTTCCTCAATAACACAGACCATGTCTCACTCATCTTTGAACCCTCAGTGGAAAACTAGATGTTCAAATAATACTTACTGAATAAATAAATGCCCCTCATTCCAAGGGGCGACCCAAAATAAGGCTAGTAGCCAATATCTCTAACTGATGACACACACGAGAAGCTGTAGGTGTTGGGTGTGTGCTCAGCTCCTCCAGCCAGCTGTGCAGCAGGCCCCTTTCCTAGGTTCACAGGAAAGAGAGAGCCCCAGATGGACAGGAGGCTTGGCAGGGCTGGTCTGAAACCCACACATCAGCGCAAGCCTGGGGTGCTGAGGAAACACTAAGAGGTCTCACTTCCCCTGGAAAAACTACAGTCAGACAGGAAACACAGGCAGGGATGGCTAGCTCTGGAGATTCAGACATGTGTTCTTGCCCCTCTCCCATTAGGAGCAGGCAGCCAGCACAAAGAAAACCCCTGATGACACCAGGCCTGAGCAGGCGCCTTGGGCCTAGCTAGCCTTTAGTGCAGGCCTCGTGGTCTCTCTCCTCGCTAGTCTGACAGTCACAGGGGTCAAGCTCCAGATAGTTGTCCCAACATCATCTCTTCTCTGAGCCTGACTGCCTTGTCCAGACTGTTTGCTTTCTTCTGCCACCCCCACCCCTTGGCATCAAAGATACCACTAGGAATTGTCATTGTCTATTTCAGTTTCCTTGAGGGCAAGAATCTGTTTCCATTCACTACAAGGGGGCCTAGCATCTAGAACAGTGGTTCTCAACCTTGGCTGCACATTAGAATCACCTGGGAATCTTTTTAAAATCCTGATTTCTGGGCCTCATCCTCCAGGAATTCTGTTTCTTTGTTATGGGGTGGGGCCACAACATTAGTAACAAAGAGAGAGACTTTCCGGAGGATGAGGCCCAGAAATCAGGATTTTAAAAAGATTCCCAGGTGATTCTAATGTGCAGCCAAAGTTGAGAACCACTGATTTAGAAGATCAGCTCCAGAAAAATCAAAGACAAAAGCCTAGGGCTCCAAAATCCCCACAGATGTGCTTGACTGGCATGCAGAGCTCTCCAGGGAGCCTCCACCTGGGTCACTTGCCCATAACCTCCCTTCATTGAACCATCTCATCCAGAAGACACCAGAAGAAAAGTATGCAACCAGAGCCTAGAGAGGCTGAGGCTGTCTGTCACCTAAGGTCTGAGCACAAAGGTTTCTCCTTAGAGGAGAAACACAGATCAAAATGACATGGGCCTGAGGCCCATTTGCAGCATAAACCTAAGGCTTAGAGTCCTCTTGGGATTGGCTAGCCAGCCACTGCCTGGAGAGTTGGGTACACTGAGGCTGTCCCACACCAGCACTATCACCCACAGCAAAATTCACTCCCTGCATTTCTATTTCCTTATCTGTAAAATGGAATGGTACTCCAAACTATCCCCTAGGGCCCTTGTGAGGATTAGCCAAGAAAACATGATGAAAAGTGTCTGTAGCACTCAGCAGGAAGTCTGTAACTGCTTTGTATTCACTTATGTCAGTATCTGGAAAAAAAAAAGTATAAACATCACCCTGGTTCCTGTCATACCACCATGACAACTGGCACCAAAGCACTTCTCCACCCCTCTTTAGGGCCAAACTACCACCCTAAAAACCAGCCCTACTTCACAAGTGGTGAAGTGAGAGGGCATTGCTAGGCCAGAAGGAGGTCTACGTGAGTGCTGTGCACTTCCCTGAACCACAGCATTGTTCCTTTAGGGCCAAGGACACCCGAGGGTAACAAATGTCTCTCTCTCGTGCTCTCTCTCTCTCTCTCTCTCTCTGGCCCAGCTACAGGCACTGCATGGTATCTTGGCAAGGCCAGCAGGAAAAGGCCAGACACCTGAGGCACGGGCAAGAGGCCAGGTGGCAGGGGACCCAGCTGGCAGCCCAACCTTCCCCAGAGTCCACAGAGCGGGGCTGCAGGGATCAGAACCCATCAATGAGGTGCACCCATGAATGGGCAGAAGTGGGCCAGCTTCAGTAGGGGGCTCCATTTACAAGATCTGAACTCCACACAAGTGTCTACTAGTCTTTTTACCCAGACTCAT
Organism: Myotis myotis; assembly: GCF_014108235.1. NCBI lineage: Eukaryota > Metazoa > Chordata > Mammalia > Chiroptera > Vespertilionidae > Myotis > Myotis myotis. Next base: position 22,157,752 of record NW_023416401.1, on the reverse strand, counting down.
TCAGTCCCGGTCTCCAAAATCAAATGGCCAGGGCCCCTTCTCTGTCTTTTACCTTTGCTCCAGGCCTCTCAAATCCCAGCTACTTAATGAGATCTGGCTGACCCATCCTCAGGGGCTAGGGTTATCAGGTTCTCAGCATTCCTCCCTCCATCCCTCAAAGACCTGAGACACCATGGACTAGGCTCTTGCCTTTACACACTACTTCCTTCTGCTCAGGACCCAACTTACAAACAAGAAGTCAGGCATCAGATGTGCGAATCTCCATATACTTATTCTACGCACTGTTCTACACGGTAGGAGGGTGGGTGAGTTAAGTGGGTTGGAGCAAAAAAAAAAAAAAAAAAAAAAAAAAAAAAACACACCAAAAAAAACAACAACAGAAAAACATTTCTTCCCCTTTTCCAGGTAGTGACCTAAAAAAAAATTTTTTTTAATCCTCACCAGAGGATATGTTTTGTTTTTTTAAAATTGAGTTTAGAGAGAGAAAAAAGGGAGAGAGAAACATTAGTGTGAGAGAGAAACATCAATTTGTTGCCTCCCATATGCACCCGACTGAGTATATGCCCTGACCAGGAATTGAACCCACCACCTTTTGGTGCACAGAATGACACTCCAACCCTGCCAGAGGTTGGGCAGTGATCTAAGTGAAATGTTAACTCAGTCTGGTCCCCATCCTCCGCTCTTCCTGCACCCTCACCCTCTCCTACAGCCACATTCCACCTCTACAACATTCACAGTCAGGGTCTAGGCCAGGGGTGGGCAAACTTTTTGACTCGAGGGCCACAATGGGTTCTTAAACTGGACTGGAGGGCCGGAACAAAAGCATGGATGGAGTGTTTGTGTGAACTAATATAAATTCAAAGTAAACATCATTACATCTTTTTTTTTTTTAGTTTTATTCATTCGGCCCGCGGGCCGTAGTTTGCCCACGGCTGGTCTAGGCGGGCAGTCATAATCTATTGTTATTAATAACAGTTCACATTTATTAAACGTTCATGTGTCAGACACTGTGCTAAATGTTTCACATAAATTTTCTCATTTAATCTTCATAGCAACCATACAGTATATATATTGGATCTATTATTACTCCCATTTTAAAGATGATGAAAACTAAGGCTCAGAGAAGGGGGGGGGGGGCACAACTAAACCGTGGGCTTCAAAGCCTTCAATTAGTGCTGCCTTTATTGCCTGCTGGTCACATGAATGGTTAAAATGCAGCCTGTTACCCAGGACATCTCTATCTGGGAACCTCCAGCCAGTGCCACAAATTCACAGGGAGCACCACAGAAGCAAGGAAGGGGCTGTGCCTAGAGCCTGACACCCAGGTGATGCTCCCCAAACTATCTCAACCCTCAGCAATGTCGGTCCTTTCTCCACTTTGAAATCCTGTCTCTCAAATCACTAACATTTTCACCCAGTGGCTGACAGGACCCATGGGGGCATGTGGGAAGGCGGCTGCCGTTTCTAAGTTCAGCAGCTGTATCAGATCTGGAGTTTGTAGTTGAGGATGGCTGCCTCACCACAAGATTTCCTTCCTCCCCATCCCCTCACCCCTCTCCGAGCATACACGCTATGCCCAAGGAGGTCTGCAGGACCTTCCCCTGGGGGTGTCACTTCCTGACCACCCTCCTCCACATGGACCTAGTTCTGAGCCTGGCTCCCTCTAACACTAGTGGGGGGGGGGGGGACGGGGGGCGCGCAGGGGGAAACTTGCAGGAAGCAACCCACAGCACAGGGCTGCAGACACATCATCTCTCACACCTGGAGGCGGGGAGCGGAGAACAGAGCTGGGTGCCCATCGGGCCACAGCACAGGCATGCACTAAGTGGAATAATGCTCTGACAGATCTGCGATTTTTCAAAATCTCCCCACTCCCTCCTCCCACTGAGACCGGTGCAAAAGCAGCCCTGCACAGGCCTGGGAGGGCAAAGAGGCAGGAAATCAAGAGGAGTTGTCCCTGGCTCCCTGCAGCCCCAGGAGAGGACACAAAGACCCCAAACTGGCCGCCCATTCTTGCAAAACGTCCCTGACTCCGAGGCTGGCCATGCTGGAGCCAAGCTTTCAGAAGGCGCTTCCAGGGGCCAAGGGGGGCCTGAGGACTCTTCACCACCCACACAGACCTCCACTATCCAGCTTCAGAACAAAAGCAGCCGCAGGAAGAAGCAGCCACTGCCTTCTCGCAGGCTGTGCCCAACCAAACGGGACCACCAAGAGGGAGATGAGCAGACTAGGTTCTGCTCCAAAACAGCCTGACCCTCACACCTACCCAAGTTCTCCTTGGAGAACCCCAAGGTTCCTTTGCAAGGAAGAGTCCAGCCCGGGGCCCGAGAGTCTCACCACGACTGCTCTTTGGGGAGAAAGGGTTTTGGGAGGCGACAGGCCCCAGGTTCAGGGGCTGGGTGGAGGCTCTGCCTCGGCTCCCCGCACCCCCGAGCCCACCAGCATCCCCGGGGTGGGGGGGGACCCGATGCCTGCTCCGCCGCCCTCCCGCCCACCAGGGCTCTGAGGCCTCTGGGCCAAGCGCCAGAACACGCCCCCTGGCTGGGGGAAGGGGTGTCTGCCAGGCGACCGAGGACCCGGATGCCCCCACCGGGGTGACCACCCGGGCCGAGGCGGGGGCGGGGCCCGGAGGGGGTGGGGAGGCCCGGAAAGTTTGCCGGAGTGGCGCCCGGGCCCCTGGATCCCCGCGGGCGGCAGGGCCCGGGCGGGGGCGCACTTACTGGCCCCCTCGATCTTGTCGGCGCCGCGGCTCCACGTGATCTGCCGAGTCTCCAGCTTGACCTGGAAGGTCTTCCGCTCGGGCCGCTGCGACTTCTTGGAGTAGAACAAAGTCATGACGGTGCCCACCTCGAGGCTGCGGCAGAGGTGCAGCACCTCGGCGTCGGAGGGCGCGCCGGGCCCGCAGCCGTTGGCGCAGGGGGACGCGGCGCCCGCCATGGCTTCGGCGCTGGGGCAGCGGAGGCGACGGTGCGGGCTCGGCCGGCGAGACGAGGCGGCGGCGGCGGGGGCTGAGGCTGGGGCGGCCGGCGAGTGGGCCCGGCGACGGCTCCTGCGGGCGGAGACAGGGCGGGGCCTGAGGGGAGGGCGGGCGGCTCTGCAGGCCCCGCCCCGGCCCGCGCGCCGGGAACAAAGACGCCCGCGAGCCCGTGGGGAGGACCCCCGCCCGCCGTCCGCCGCGCCTGCGCCCCGAGACCCCCGACAGGCCCGGGCGGGGACAGGGGCGCTGCGGTGGCGGGGCGCGCGCGCCGCTCGCAGTCCAGCCCGCGGTCCCCGTCCCGCAGCCGCCTCACGCGGCCACGGCCGATCTTGTCACGCGCGGCCGCCGCGCGCCGGCCCGGCAGTCGGCCGCAGCCGCCCCGTCCCTGTCCCGCACAGGCCCGGCCGCAGCCGTGTCCTCACCCCCGCTCCTCGAGCGCCGCCCGCGAAGCCACCGGAGAGAGAGGTGAGGGCGCTGAGCGGCCCCCGCGCCCGCCAGTCAAACCTCGTCGCTGGGCGGGCTGCCCGGCGCGGTGAGCCAGGCGGGCCGCCTCTCCCGGCGGCTGCGGGTCCTCGGCGCCCCCTCTCCCGGGAGGAGGGGGCGGGGCCGCCTGCGGATTGGCCGCCGGGCTCTGATGGACAGCAGGGCTGTCCCGCCCCGCCTTTCTGGCCGCGCAGGGCTGGCCCACAGGCCGCAGACCCACGCTTGTCTCGCCCCTACGGCCCGTGGGTCCAGCCTGAGAGGGTCCGGCCGTGGGGAGAAGCAGCCCAGGCCGAGCAGCCCCTACGGGGCCTTGGCACCCGCGGCCCCGGTGGCCTGCGGCGCTGGCCTTGGCATCAGCCGCTGCCCGCCACCCCGCGCTCTCCGCGTCCGCGTGGTAGCACACGGTACAGGTCCTCCTTTAAGGCGCCCCTCCTGCAGATGCTCCCCTGCGCCTTGGCTTTCCTGGACTGACTCCCTTGTTGTCCTCTCTATCCGGCCGCTGCCTTCCAACCTCAGAAGCCTCCTGCGGGCCGGGTCCTGAGCCAGTTCCCAAGACGCCCTGACCTTTCCCGAGGCTTCACAGCCCGCCCCCGCCCTGACCCTGGCCCCCGCAGCGCCCCACCTGTGTCTCCCCTGCATCCCATTGCCTGCTCCACGTCCCCACTTAACAGGCACCTCGCTCCCTCCTCAAACTGCTCCTCTTACAGCCTCCACTTTCTTAGAACATGGCACGAAACTCTAAGGTGCTTAGGCCAAAACCCTTGGGGGTGTTCTTGATTCCTGTCTGCCTCAACCCCACAGCAGTTCATTCTGCTCTCAGATATCTCCACTCCACAAGCCCAAGCCCATCTTTTCTCACCCAAACTTGACCCTCTTTGGTCTTCTAAAGGAAATTAAATGATTTACTAGCTCCAGCCTCAACCCCTCCGTGACTTCTCATTATCCTAAAATCCACACTCCCTACCTGGCCCAGCAAGATCTGTGTGGCCGGGTCCCTTGCTCTCCCACTTCCTCTCTCACCACCTCCCCTTCACTCTCCATCTCCAGCCACAAGGCCTTTTTGTGTTACAGGTGGACCTCATCTTAGTGCACTTGACTTCATTGTGCTTCACAGGTGTTGTGATTTTTTTACAAACTGAAGGCAAGACCCTCCATGACTCGCTTTATCATGATACCTGCTTTATTAAGGTGGTCTGGACCGGAACCTGCAATATCTCTGAGATATACCTGTATCTGAATAATTCATACTCTTTGTCTTCCTGAAGCCATTCTCTAGATTCGCCCCTGCAGTCTAGCTGCCCCTGTCACAGAGAACTGCCCAAACCAAAGACATCTGAGATCACAGTGGAGCCGGACAACCAGATATTGAGCCAGAGCAGAATTATTTATACCACATTTCAGAGGTGAGGCCCAGCAGAGCATGCAGCAGATGCCAGAGAAAGATCCCGGTCTTCTGGGATGTGTGTGTGTGTAGCAGTGACCGGTCAGGCAGCCCACCCAGCTGGGTGGTGATGGTGGCGTGCTGCCTCTGTGTCTTGTTGCAGTAGTAACGTGTGTGTATGTGTGTTTTGATTCCCTCAAATGCAGCCCCTAAGGAAGCTGAGTATTCAGCCTGATGTCCAGTGCCTGGTGCTAGGAGGCTTCAGCCACCTGAGGAGGCGGCAGGCTGCTGAGATGGACTGCCACCTAGCGACAAGCCTTTAAAGTGGGAGGGAGGGAGGGAACTGAAGTTGACCTAATACCGGACCCCAGTGCAGCAGTGCTTGCACACGTGTCTCACCTGATCCTCATAATTACCTTCTAATCAGGGATTATTGTCCCCAGTTTAATGATGAGGAAACAGACTCAGAGTTCTGTAACTTGCCCCAAGGCCACACAACTAACAAGAGGTGATTTGAACCCAAGTCTGTCTGACTCCATGCATTTGCTGCCTCAAAGAGAGCCACTGGCTTAAGTAGGCCAATAGTCAGTGGGCATGGAGGCTAGCTGGCTAATCGGTGTAGGTGAGGGGAGGCCTTGGGTATGGCTGGCCCAGGGCACATGGAACTCAGAAACATAAGTGCTCATAAAGTGTGGCTTGAGCTAGCTTGGGCTTAAGATGGTGCTGCCCCTGCCTGCAGCCCCTGAGCTTCCCTGTGTGGCCGTTGGTGGCATGAGTTGGGAAAACAAGAGAAACCCAGCACCAGCCCTCCAGGAATTCATAGGCATTAAACAGACAAACACTTGTTATGTAAGGTAAATTGGGATGAGAGCTACAGAGGAAAAGAACAGAGGGCTATGAGATAAACATTAGAGAGCCCTACTTCAGATCTAGTAGGTAAGGAGGACCCCTCTAGGACCGAACAAAGGCCCAAAGGATGTGAGTAGATGGCCAGGTGAAGTTTTAGGGGTAAGAAAGTACTTTCTAGAGGTAACAGCATGTACAAAGGCCCTGAGGTTAGAAAGAGCTTAGTGGATTGAGGAACAGAAAGAAGGCTAGAGTTTACTAAGTATGGGGGAACACTTGGAGAGCATTTGAAGTAAGGAAGACAGGTGTGGGCTGAATGGGGACCCTCCCTGCCTATCTGACTTTGTCCATTTTTCTAGGAGGACCCCTCCTAAGTGCTGCAGCTCTCCTTGAGCTTCTTATGCCAGCTTGGGCAGCCTGTGGGCTGTAATGTACTTTTAAAGTCGGCTTTTCTATTTTCTGAAGCTTCCATAATGCAGCTCATGCTTCCTTGCTTTTGCTTGTGTTTTGGTCTCTGGGGCCGGGCCCCCAGGGGCTTCAGAAATGCCTGCCAACAGAAGCTCATGTTTTCAGTCGGCTGCCAGGCCCTCCTTCAGGAAACAGGGCCCCACTTCCTCCTGGGACTTCTGAGCCAGCATCCCAGGCCTCAGGTGCCTCCCTCCACCAAAGGAGTTTCAGGAAAATCAGGGCGCACAAAGGGTGTGGCTGATATGGGCTTTCCCCAGCTCAGCATATACTAGTATATGGGTACGTGGGTGTCATTGGCAATGCGTGCAGCTGCACTGGCTGGGAGGGAGCAGCCTAGCACCCACTCAAGGCACATGCCCGTGACATCACCCAGGCTAGTCCTGCTTGGGCCTGTTTCTGCCAACACTCATGCTTCAATATGCCCGGCCCCCACCAATACCTGTGCCTGAGGTCTGGGGAGGTGTCTCAGCCCACATGACCCTCTGGCGTTGTGGGCCTGACCTCCCAGGTATCCATTACTAAACATTTAGAATAGTACTTAGCATATAGTAAGCCTAATAGAACAGCTGCACTCACATTGTCTCATTTACTCCTCATTGAGGTAAGTACTCTCATTATCCCCATCCTACAGATGAAAAACCAATGCATGGAGAGACATGTCCAAAAACACAGCTAGGAGGTGGCAGAGATGGGATTCAAACCCAGGCAGCCTGGCTCGAGTCAATTCTGTGTTACCTCTCATGTAGGTATGAACATTCTATTATATATCCTCACCCCTTTGCATAATACCCATACCCGCTGTTTTCTATTTTTAGTTATTTGGTGAAGTGCTGTCACAGGTTGGGTTTCTTCGGGAAGCAGATTCTACAGAGGTTAGTGTGCAGAATGTTTATTAGGGAGTGCCCTTGGCTGGGATCAGCTCTCTGGAAAGGAGCTCCGGTGGCGCAATTGGTTAGCGCGCGGTACTGATACCACACTGTGGAAGGAAGAGGCACAGGGAGAGTCCCCAGGGAGCCCTGGCCAAATGGCTCTCTGCTGCTGAGGTGACCTTAGGGAGCTGACAGCACTCTCAGCAGTTGGGGCAATAAGTGCTTCCTTGTTGGGGAATCTGGGTGGCACACATCACTGTGCCCACCACAAATATATTCTTTTCCAGCCCTTTAAAAAAAAGTTTAGGGTACTTAAAGGGCAAAAATATTGTAGTACAGAAATGGGATTTGCAGTTATAAAAGGAGAACTATAGTATGGTTAATATGGGTTAACATAGCTGCTGTGACTGAGAATCAGATGTAGCTGAGCTTCCTCGTAGCCAAAGCAAAAATTCTTTCTATTCTGATAACTGATTAACTTAGGGGAGAAAAAGTCTCCTAGGGATAAACTATAAAAGAAGTTTCTCATATGGACACTTATTTGTTTGAAATAGTGGAGAATGTTCTCAACAAATTTATAGCAAATGCTGCCAGTTTATTTGTTTCTGGTAATAACCATGAATAAATATAGAAGGTATAACGGTATAGCTTAGTGGAGCCCCTTCTACCATTGATTTATAGATTGGCAGTGTCTAATTTGATCCATACATACAACTTTATCCCTTTTCTTTAATCTTTAAATTTTACTCAGTAGTTTGTTAGATGTCTAACCAGCCCTTCTCAAGGGTTTTTGAGCCAGCCTGCACCTTGGTGTATAGCCAGTACTTACTTAGTAAGTACTCACCTCAGTGCACCTTGAGCTCCACCCCACCTTTGGTCTAGGCTCCTTGACCTCTGGCCCCAATATCTACCTATGCCTCCTACGTAGTCGTTGGACCTGACACTTCAGTGATGTCCTGCTTTCCTCCTCACCTGGAATGTACTCTCAGCCCCTTAAGAACCTCATGTTTTCTATCATTCAAGGCAAAACAAGGCCTGGCCCAGCCACATCCAGGAACTCTGCTTTCTCTGCAGACCCTTCGTTGCCTCTGCTGATGGGTCTCTATACTGGGACCCAGAGAGGCAGGAGAGCTGGGCTCCAGATGTACCTTCTTCAGGGAGGTGGCAGGGATATGTAATTGCTTCACTAAAGGAAGAGAAGGGGAGAGTCCTTGCTAGCCACTGGCCCAAGCTAGGGCAGACCTATTTTTCTGCTTTTCTCCTAACAAATACTCCTGGTGCCTCCTCTATAGCAGTAACACAGCAGAGATGGATCAGACCAAGTTTCCACTCCAGTAGGGTCACAGAAATGCCAAACAGGACAGTTCATTGTGGTAAAGGCCCCTGGAACCTTGAGAAGGGACACAGACCTTACCTGACCTAGCCCTTTTATGGCTGAGGGGTTGGAGAAAAGTGAGAGACAGAGTATATGCCTGAATATATGGCAGGTCCAAATATAAGGTGATCACTCTTTTTTCCAAAAATGTCACTTCAGGTGTTCTGTGGCTTTTTTGCAACTAAAATATAAACATTTTTAGAGATGCAGGATTCAAATGACCACATACAAGTTTTAGTTACACATATCTTAAATCACATATTATTTGAAACAATATATTAACTTGTGAATGTTACTTTCTTGCTCTTACTTTTGCAGTAATAATGTTCGAACTCTTTATATGAATCTTTCATTTCTTTGTAGAAATCACTAGAGCCACGTTTGAGTCATCTAATTTCTGAAAGCACATCACTTTGCTGCCTTCTAAGTTGAGAGCACTTTTGAAAAATCAACTTTACTGAGAAATAATTTACCTATAATAAAATGCATCCATTTTAAGTGTAAAGTTTGGTGAGCTTTGGCAAATGTATACCACCCAATCAAGATGTAGAACATTCCCCTGCCCCCGATTTGGCCATCACTAATCTACTTTCTGTTACTACAGATTAGTTTTGCCCATTCTAGAATTTCATATACATGAAATCCTTAGTTATATGCACCATATGTCTAAGTCCAGCATAAAGTTTTTGAGATTTGTCCACATTGATGTAGAGAGAATACTTTTTGAATTATGTGATGCTATCACTGGGAATTTTAACTAAACCTTTTTGTATAGCATTTGTCCAAAACAGGTTTTTTTTCCATTCTCCCATAGCTATATATTAGTATTCAGTTGGTCAGACTACCCACAGACCCCTTCTATAATGTTTTGACACAAATCTTAACTCTATGTTATCCATAAATATTTGTGTTTTTCTAAGAGTTTTTTAAAAACTATATATAGAACTATAGTACCATTATCAAACCTAAAAAAAAATCAACACCATATTGCTATTTAAAATGACCGTTGAGAGGTTTGTTTACACGTAATACTTAGGATTGTGAGAAATAATTACTAAGTGTGTGGTCAATTTCTTTGCCTCCTTGTTTACTGATTCCGTCATGGGACTACTTATAATCATCCAAAAGTAGCTTGGCTGAGGTCATTTCAGGGTAATGTGTTTTCTCCAAAAAAGTGCTTTTTGGTTCACAACAAGTTTAGAGAGCATCCTATTATAGGAGAGATTTTGTAAGGACCCAAATGTAAGTAAACTCTTTTCTCAGATGATTTCAGAGTCATTAATTTATTGGACTTGTGAGAAAGGAATGAAGGGTGATGGCTCCCCTGGGTTCCGGTTGAGGGACAGTGGATGGGTTTCACCATCCGGCTTCTAGTAGGTACTGAGCTCAGTTCTAGAGATTTGAGATTGAGTAGCCCGTGACACCCCCGCAAAGATGTAGTTGGCAGTGTGTCTGGAGCTCAGGAAAGGGGTCTAGGCTGGAGCCTTCACGTTCAGGTGTGAATGAAACCAGGCCGTGTGAGAAGAGGAGTAACTGAGAAGCAACAGCCTGATAGAGGTAGGAGCACAACCAGGTGGTGTTGTGGAAGCCAGGGAGAAGTGCTTTAAAGGGGGTGGTCACGTATTGTATAACTTCACATTACGTGAGATGTCCAGTAAAGATAATTTACAGAGAAAGTAGACTAGTGAAGGTTGGAGGTGGGGGGTGGGGAGGGATCTTACTGGGTGGATATTCAAAAACTGATTTATAGTGATGTCTGCACCACTCATTTGAAATAGGTGTATTTGGTGTATTTATGATATGTAAAATATACTTCAATGGAGCAGTTTAAAAAATAGTAGTCAACTGCCCATTTACTGGTTTGGTCCCTCATTCATTGGTGAATGTGGTCAGATGGAGAGGGGAATTGGGGGCAAGACAGAGCAGAAGCTAGTTGCAGTGGGTGGGGAATGACAGGGTTGTGTCCGTGACTCATTCCAGGTGCTTGTTTGTGAAATGGAGAGGGAGGGGGTGGTGGCTGGAAAGGGCTGGGAGTTGTGGTTTATTTTTTCATGTTTTAAATGTGTAAGAGGCCTCAGGTAGATTTGGCAGGGAGAACGGACAGGACCTGCTGACCAGATGTGGGGGGTAAGAGGGAGAGTAGCCAAGGAAGCACCAAGCTGTCTGGCACGGGAAGCACAGTACATAAATGCAATCTCCCTTTGCCCACAGCCGGACTCAAGCATCACAGAAAGGCCTGACAGGAGGAAGTTGTTATAAAAAAAACATAGCTGGGAGGAGGGAACCAATCAGTGGGTAAACAGGCAAGGGAGGCAGTCTCCTGACTCCATGCTCAAGCATCCTTCAGGGCCCTTCACATCTGGCCTTTCCCTACCTGTTCAGCCTCTTCCCTCATGCCCAGTAGTCAGGCCAGCTTCCCATTTTCTGGCTTCCTCTTTGAGTCCTGTTGCCACCATTCAGGATGCTCTTCACAGTTGTTCTTAACCAGCACCTAGTTGCCCTACATCTGCCCCCAGAAAACTGGAAAAGGTAGGCACAAGTTCCTGCTCATTAATAAAATCTTCTGCCTGCAAGGCCTCCTGTCCCTGATTTCTGGTTGTGGACCAAAGTTTGTGTCCTAGTTGTGGCAGGTCCTGCTCAAATCCCAACCAAACTTGAGGTCCACTTTCTTATCACCCACCCACCAGTCATAAAGCGTATCAGTTGGGCACTGAAAGATCCTCTCTGTTGCTATTCCTCACACTCAGTGGTCTAGCTACACCACCAAATTTAAAAACACCTCGCTAGAAAAAACAAACAAAAAACCTGGCTGCAACCTCTAGCTCCAAAGCCACGGTGGCTACTTAACCTCCTTTATTCCCTGGAGTGAATGCTACTCCCCCCCCCCCCCCCCCCACTGGCCAATGAAATGCAGGCTGCCAAAAAAGGAGCCCCGCCCTCCCCCAATTATCTGCAGTGGGCCCAGGCCCTGGGAGTTGAGAGACTATCAAGGAGATGGCTCTGCTCCAGAACTTGCACTTGCTAGCAGGAGGGCATACAGCCAAGTGACCAATTCTGACCACTCTGGCCTTCCTGCTCCATTGGACCCAGAGATCTCATCCTTCACCCTGAATTCCAGACTTCGCTGTAACCTCGGATGAGGAAAGGAACAATTTTTATAGGGTCCCTGGTCAGCCTGGGTACCAGAGCACTGGGAAATGGTCACAGATCACCGTCTTTCAATCAATCAATCAATCAATCAATCAATGCAGTGAGAAGTCTGCATTCCACCAGGGAGAGGGCTTCTGGGATCCAGTGTCCTAACTGGCTTAGTACTTTCAATTCCTGCCCTCCTATTAAGTCTAGCCACACAAGCAAACCCAAAGCTCCCTACTGCTTCTGGCCAGCACACATGGAAAGTGCCCAAAATCTGCCTCCCAAATACACTTGCTCTAGCCTTCTAATACAGTCCCTGCACCCCATCTGTTCTTGTAGACTTTCTGCACTCTCCCTCACTTCCTGGGCCTGCCTTCATTCTAAGGGTGTTCACTTTGACTCTCCTTTGACCTATACCCATGGCAGCAGGACTCCTGGGGAGGGACCCACTCTTGCTGAACAGAGTAGCCAGACCAGACCACTTCTGTACCAAGTAAGTCCCAACCCCAGAGTCCCACTCTGGCCTGGAGCCCTAGGTAACAAAGAGGCAGACACTTAGTTTCCGTTAGGTTGTAGGAATTTATTTTAAATAACCTACAGTTGATTAAAAGGGAATTCATGATAAAAATAGAAGATACTTGAGGAGAGATGTGGGAAATGGACTCTGCACGCACACTAAACTAACAATGCCTCTAAAACTAATGATTATAGCAAAAAATGTTTTCACATTAAAATTCTGCTTTTTATGTGTTCTTTTTTTCCATTTTTTTTACACAATTACAAAAGAAAAAATAAAAGCCCTAAAATCTTGATTACTTTTCTTTTTTTTGGACCAAATACTCATTTTCCTCTAGACTTATTGACCTGTGACACTTTTTATACAATAAAATCTTTCAGGTGAAAGACTGGAGTTTAAAATGAAAAAGATGTTATCTGAAAGGGTACAGAAAATGCTCAGAACAAAGGATGATGGGAAAATGGTTTCAGTCACTGATTATTTCATTATCCTTAGACTCACTCACCCCTCATCCCTCCCCGACCCCAATCTACACGATCTTTAAGATCAAGAAAAAGGTTTAAATATTTTAAAATAATTAAAAAGAAATAAAAATTCACATTTAAAAAGGAACACTCAAGTCAGGAAATATTTTCCCATCATGCTTTTCTGTGAACAGGTGTCTGAACCAAAACACTGCCGATGTCACAACTGCTTCAAGTTTAATGAAAATTGATTCCCATGACAATAGATATTGACAACTCTTAACAGGTGCGCCGGGTTTTTGTTCTACTTAATTTTAAATTCCTGAAATGGGGGAGAGGGGAGGGAGTTTAGGAATTCATTTCTATTAAAATATAGAAGTTATTGCAAAACCCTAACTGTAAAAACGCACCAATATAATCGGATTTTGTATACAGTAGCTAAGAGAATCCAAATGTGTCAGTGAAACAGTGAATTTGCCTGGCAGAACTCTGACAAATTCCCATCCACTTGCCCTCTTGAAAATAAAAACAAAATTCAAAACAAATCATACAGCTAGAATTTTGATATCTGAAATATTTTTAAATAAGTTGTCCATAGGACAACTGGCTCAGCTCTCCCTTATAATATCTTCAGGTTTATCTTTTCTCAAAGATGTTGGTTTGTTAAGACTTGCTGCCTCTCCCCCATCAGGTGTGAGGGCAAGCGAGGCTCACAGTTTATCCATCTTCTCCAAACCACACTGTTCCTTTTCACAGAACTGCTCCTCAAGACTGGCTAGAACTCATAGTCCTCGTCAGCCATGTCGATAGCCCAGGCAAACTTCTCCCGCTGGGTTTTGTTGTAAATTTTCTCAATTGGGACCCCCCACTTCTTGCACCTGCAAACAAGGGAGAAAAAAGGGGGGTTTAGTGTCTCTGGGAGCAATAGCTCAGACCTGGGGCCAAGGCTTGGATGTGCTGCCTTCTCCTTCACATGTATCTGGTGAGAACGAGAAAGTAGGTGCTACTACAAATGCGCAAATGAGAAAGATACAGATAAAAAGACCAAAATAGAACAATTATGTTCTCATGCAGCTAATGAGCACAAAGCTGAAAACTGAACCCAAGCATCTGGCTCAAGTCCATAGTGCCTTGCAAACTAACCAATCCCCTGACACCAAACAGGGCAAAAGAGTAGGAAAGGGTACAAGAGTAGGATGGAAAAAGGCCTAGAAGAGTAGGTGCCACAAAGGATGATTCTTCTACCTAGGCCCAGAACTTAGCAACTCAAGGTAACTAATAAGCATCTTCATAAAAGCCACTTATTTGGGGCTATTATTTTATGACTCTGTGTGTGTGTGTGTGTGTGTGTGTGTGTGTGTGTGTGTGGTAGGGGATGGAGGAAGTGAGCAAACCATAGATAATTTATCTGCCTTTGTTAAAAGGTCCCTCTAACTCTTTGTATAGGTTGCTTAAATCTGTGTTCTCATTTTTGTTTTTTCTCCTTGTTCCTACCTTTCTTCCTTCACTTGTAAATTATTTTATTGAAACACTAGCGGCCCAGTGCATGAAATTTGTGCCTGGGTAGGGTCTCTAGGCCTGGCGGACAAACAGGGCCGATAGGGGCCTTGCCTTCCTTTGTTCCACACCGCCCCCTGGTGGTCAGCGCACATCATAGCAAGCAACTGAACTCCCTGTAGAACTCCCGAGGGGGCACTTTGTGTATTAGCCTTTTATATATATGAGATTTTGTTGAAGTGAGGGGCTCTTTTATATTTTTCCTTCAATACAGGTGAAGAGTTTCTATTTTTATCTAGGATGGGGACTGCACCTGCCTTTTTAAAACATACATAAACACACTCAAAGGCACTGTAACAGCACTGACCACTGAAATCCATCCAGACTGTTCTGATGCCTTTGCAGCACGCACAGGCTGGCAGAGGTTTCCCAGAGCACTAGAAGTGCATGGTTCTTTCATAATCCCGCCACCCTTCTCAAGCCAGTAGCAAAGGGCTCAATGCTTACCAAGCCACTGAGATCCTTGGGTCCAGATAATTGAGCTTGGAGGTTCCCAAAGCAATCTGTTTATTCTCCTCTCGGTCTGTGGCCTGAACTTCAAGCTTCATCAACTGTTCCTCCAGTCTCTGCACAGCCTTCTTCTTTGACTCTACCACCCTGGGAGAATGGATGTCATCAAGAACCAGACCTGGCCTCTGGCAAGAACACTGCAACCCCACCCTGACACTTAGGTGGCAGTAAAAGCAGAAAAGTCCCAAGTACAGAGATTTCCAAAAAGCATCATTCTGAAACCCTAGAAAAGCTGGAGCCCAGAAACCTGGCCCATATTACACATGCTTTTTTCTCTCAACCAACCCTCAGCTTTGCACATCACCAGGCACATACTTTTTGGTCTTTGTATCCTTCATGACCTTGGCATCAGCTTTAGCACTTTTCAGGTCTCTCCGGGCATCTGCTAGCTGTTCCTTCTTGGCATCAATCTGGGTGGGGGAAGAACATCAATCAGTTTTAGGAATACAAGACGCCTAGAGAGAAGAAAAGAACTACTGTATCACAGAAGATGAAACCTAGATGTCTCCACCAGGCAGGCAGTCTCTCCCTTGGTGATCTGCCAGGTAAAAACACCCAAGGGTGGCTTCATGAAAGCACAGAGTAGGTGCACAGTGACTGCTGAATTCAACTGCTACTTGGCCATTTATGTTCTTCAGTGACCCACCAAGAAATGAGCATTCTATAAGCAGAGATCCAGGGCTCCATTAATCCAGATGTTCAGGAAGAGAACCAGCTGGGACTAGGAATGTGGGTGCTAATCTTTTAGATGAATGTGGCCATAGACACCTGACAAGAGGGCTATAGACAAGCTGTTTATCCAATGGAACCTGAGCCAGGCCCTAGCCTTCATTCCAAGAATGCTGCAGCTGAGACAGGATCCTTGCATTGACTGAGCCCACTTCATTTCTTAGATTATGCCAGCACTCTGGGAAGGAGCTGTCAGCTTCTAGAGAAAAAAGGATGTGTGAAGAGAATATCCAAGGGACTAAAAAATGGCAACTAAAAGGTCAGCTAGTCCATTCCAAGCTGATATATGGCATGTCCTGCCTTTGGCATTGTTTTCAAAAGGAGAGGGAGCTGATCCCTGGCCGGGTGGCTCAGTTGGTTGGGGCGTTGACCCGTACATCAAAAGATCATGGGTGCAATTCCAAGTCAGGGCACAAACCTAGGTTGCAGGTTCAGGGCCTGTACCGGAGGCAACCAATAGATTTTTCTCACATTGATGTCTCTCTCTCTCTCCCCTCTCTAAAATCAATAAACATATCCTCTGGTTAAGATTTGTAAAAAAAGATAGAGGGAGCTGAGACGGGAAGACAAAGTAGTACTCCTTAGAAACAGATTTGAAAACATTTTTAGCAGTGGACCTCTTTTTCCAAATGAATCTCATGGAGTCCCAGTCTATAAAAAAAAAGACCAGGGCAGTTGCAACTTTTCTTGCTTGATAGAGCCCTTGAAAAACACCTCAAGAACCTAAGCTTTTCTCTGAGCTCCTGTTTGAGGATGGCAGTAGGCAACACCATGGAACTAGAACCCAAACCTGTGAGCTCTCGCTGCTGAGTGCAGGTACCCCGGACCTGCTCACCTTGTTTACCTGGAGGTCAAGGGGACCGCTGCAGAGTAAATGTATGCCTGATTCAAACACACTGGGCTGTTGCTCTCAGCCTAGAATTGCCTATTAGATGCACATACACAGCCCCAGATTGGAAACAGAGGCTACCATTGTGAGACAATCATTAAATGCATTTTACTATGAATGGCTTACTTCCAACATTTATGTTGTCCAAAGGCAAGCTGAAGGAACTGACTCTATACACAAAAGCATCACAGACACCATTAGCCAGATTCTTCTTAGGCTAAAAATGCAACACACCACAATCTTTTAACCATTTCTGTGAATGCTAAGTTGGCAGACTATGTCAAATTCTCTCAAAGCATCAAAGACTCCATTGATTCACTTGGCAAAGGGGCGTGTGTTTGCTTTGTGGGCACACAGGAGAGGGTTCCTGGGCTTGGAGGGCTCGTCTGGCAGGCAGCCTGGGCTGCCTAAGCAGTGGTTCCAGAGTGAGGTCAACAAAAGACCTCCTCATACTCCAGGGAGGGGTCTCCTGAATTAGGTAAACACCTGAATATTCATGCTTTTATTTCTGGCTCAGAACAACATGAGAAGAGTAAATGATACCAGGTGACAGCCATTTAACAGAGTGGCAGGAAAAGGGAGCTGCTAGGAAGGGTGGTCTGTAGGGTTCTTTGCCTGATAAACATATGGTCCAAGGATTTGAGAGCTCTGTGGACACATTCATTTACTGTGGATGTATGCATCCCTTCAGGTAAGTCAGCACCATAGGTTCTGCGTATCTTTTGACCCAGATGTACTACTCCTAGGTATTTATCTTGAAGATATTTCAACAGAACAAAATTTCATGATGGGCTTGAAAATATTGTGGTCTCACTATATAGCAGTTTTTAAACTCCAGTTGTCCAAGTACAGAATTCTGTGAACATGGATGGAAAAATATCACATCTGTAATTTCATCAACCTCTAGTTGAAATTCATCATTTATCCTCCAATTACGTGGGCAACAAACTATAGTGATGTGATACAAGTAGTACCTATGATTTTATCAGCAATAGATAGTAGATATTTTCATATCAATAATTATTGCAGATCTCTTAAAGTATCATTTATATTCATTACTACCTTGAAATTTACAGGTTATTAGAACCACCTTGTGATTTTAATAAGTTGATAAGGAAGCACATTTATTACTATATCAGACTTTAAAATATATTTGGTAAGTATATTTCATGATAGTTGGTTTCCTTTATAACCCTATGTGTCAGCAATGAAAATTCTCACTGTGGGTTAGTACATAAGAATGAATTAGATCTGCAACCACTGCTCACACAAAAAAGCTCAGTACCAGGCAGAGTCGGAGGAAGGAGAAAGGCACATAGAAGAGGAACAGTATCTATTTGTTTGCATGTCAGTTTCTCCCTAGCATTCAAAAGATGTTTAAAGAAGAGCTACATAAAATATGATTCCCTGTGGAATGTGCAAAAATAAAAATGTGCTAGAATTGGGGGGAAATTAACTATCATTGTTTCATCTTTTCAATTTGATACAATCTAATTTGGAAATAATTATATTTCTGGGCTGTGGCAAGGAATTGTGAAGACTTTATCTATTATCCTCGTGTATAATAAAGACAATTAGCAATATTTCAACCTGAGCTTTTCAAAATGGGAAGTGGCCAATGCAGAACTTGTGCACACAGAATGAGCACCTTCTGAACAGTGGGTACTAGGCACTCAGTGTCTTCCTCAGGGATGACTGCTATCATAGTTCCATTTGTTTAGCTCTAGTGTAGACCTTTCTTCCAGAACAGACCCAGAACTGGCCTTCTAATATCCCAGCCTGGAAGGCTGAATTAAAAATGCCTTTTGTTTTCAGAATATCAACTCATGGCAGACACAGTTCTCTTCATTTTGCTACCCCACCATCCAGATTCAAAATACCTTAGATTGCAAGTTCATCATGGACTTCTCAAAAGTTTTTGGTGGTGCCCTCTGATGGTTACAAAGAATTGCAACAGCTCGGTTGGCACGGTTATAAGATAGGATCTTTGCTGGGATGTTCTCATCCGCTGTACAGAAAGAAACGTGACAGTAAAAAAGAGTGAATTTGTACAACCAGAGAGAATACCCATGTGCCTTCCCTAGTGCTCCATCCTTATGATTTTACTGGCTCTCATGTCACTCCAATGATCAAGTTTCCCCAAACCACCAATCAGTGCAAAATCAAAAGTCTACACACTCATCTGCTTGCTGAATGCCCGCTTCCCCAACCTACCCCACCCAATGTAACCTGAAGAAAATAGGGACTTGGGACAGAAAGAAGCCAAGGTAGAGAAGACAAAGGGACCATAAATTTTACATTTTAAAACCCCAAGGCAATATATTTTTTTAAGTACAATAAAAAGTGTTAGCCAAGGAATTTTCTTACTTGTGTCATTCTTTATCCTGCCCTAAAATACTGACCTTCTACATATCCATCTTTGGCTTTTCTGGCTCATATTCTAAAACCATTGAACATATTTATAGAGGACAGTAGGAATTTAGCAGTGACTGGGCTCCAGGAAAAAAGCTTGCAGACTGTGGTGATACCTTCTGCAGCTGGTTTTTAGAATTCAACCTACTCATAAGGGAAAAAATTGACAGAAACCTCAAGGAAAGGATTTGCTCTGATATTACTTTAGTAACCATGACAACCTACTCTCCAATTTAACAGAACATTACAGCACTATGTCTTTTCTCTGTGAGCTTTAAAATAACATACATATAAAACAGAAAGTGCAGGCATTTTCAGAGCAGATAGAAAGCCCCTGTCAGCATTCCACAAATCGAAACTAGAAGCTGGGGTAGGAATGGAGGAAATGGCACTGGTCTTATGTTTATACAGACTAAGCCTTAGCTCTCTACTGGAGGGATGGAGGGAAAAGTTTCCAGTCACAATGTTAAGAGAA
Organism: Myotis myotis; assembly: GCF_014108235.1. Lineage (NCBI taxonomy): Eukaryota > Metazoa > Chordata > Mammalia > Chiroptera > Vespertilionidae > Myotis > Myotis myotis. Next base: position 22,138,665 of record NW_023416401.1, on the reverse strand, counting down.
AATGTGGAACAGACCTAGGATTTTAGTGGGACAAGGGCACTGGGCATCACCAGCAGGGTGTGGGCCCTGGGTGGCCAAGCAGTACTTACGGGCTGTGAGTTCTTTTAGCTGCTGCTGTAGTGTGATGGAGGCATTGTAGGTACGGAACACCTTGGCAGTCAAGCCCTCCATGAGATCCTGAAGATGCTTATTTAAAATAGCAGTCTGGATGAGATAAAGCAACAAGGATGTTGGAGTTTATGGTAAAAGCCACACAACCCCACCCCTTCTGGCAAGCTCGAGGACACTGATGCCAGTGCATCATGACCTTGCCAAGTTTACTGCTCTGCCAGACGGAAGGTAGGAAAAGTGAAAGAGAATTCTGGAATGTAGGGGTCATGATACCTCCCTAAGATGTACTTCAATCTTAAGCAGGCCCATAAAGCAAATGTGTCCTTCCCTGTTAACATCTTCCCTGATAGGATATGAAGGACAGGTCTGGGGTCTCCAGAGGTGGCTGGCATCTAGCCAAGGGAAGGCTTGCAGGAATCAGAGGATAAAAGCAGGGTCTGTTTACCCTCATCTTAGGGCTTTGGCCCTGGATTCACTGTATGCCCCGAGGGAGGAAGAGCATAGAGGACGCCACAGGATAAGCTGAGGGGAGAGCCCAAGTCACCCCAGGCAAACCTCTCCTTTAGGAGCTTGTGGGCTCTGGCCGGGCCCCTCTTCAACCCAGTGCACTTTGTCCACTCACATTGAGTCTATCAAAAAGATCATCCTCAGGCTGTTTGTTCTCCATAAAGAGTTGTAAGTTCTTAAAAACCTACAAGAAATAATAATTTTTAAGACCTTTACTTTGGAAACACTTATAACTTTAAAAAACACACACAAAGCACTAGGGGCACCACATTCTTTACCCAAACTCATTTACCGTTTGTGCAGTGTGCATGTCTGCTGGCTCTCTCTCCGTGTGCGCTAATTATCTGTTTTGAACAATCTGTGGGTACTTACACAGGATGGAGGTTCACAGTATTTATCAGCTTCATAAATTTACAGTGATACCTTTTTATCGAATCTACTGTTCATACTCCAATTTTGTCAGCTGACCTAATGATATCCTCACCCTCCAACCACTCCCAATGTGGAATCCAATCTAAGCTCAGGATTTACATTTAACGGCCAGGTCCCTTTAGCTTTATTTCATCTGGAGCATTGCAACAGCCAGTAAAGCCCACATTACTGATGAAACCTCAGCCCGAAGGCCGGATTACTGGGATCCTACACTCTGTAGGCCTCTGGTTAAAGCCCAATATGGGGGGAGGGGAGGTGCACTGAGCTGCAATACCTCTTCAGCTACAGGCTTAAGAGATCTAAGCTCCAAAAGGCTACTTTTTCACTCAATCAGGACCTGGGGAGAAGTCGAGCCAAGCAACAAATGACAAATGTGCAACATGACCAAGGGATATGGAAATGTGGTTACATCATTAAAATGACATCGTGGGTTCAATCTTATGCTGAGTTTATTGTGAGGGCCAACCTCTACAGCATACTCTGTTGAATACTGCTATGGGAGATGGCCCTCATTCCCAGGAATTGGGGGTGAGGGCAGGGACACCAAATAATACCTCTCTCCTCTCTTTTGAGTGTTTTTCTAGTGCCCAGCAAAGCACAGAGCACACAAAAAGCACTCAACAAAAATGCTTGTTGAATGGATGGATGAATGAATAAAAAATAGGCCACATTAACTTACTCGTTTCTCAACAGGGACTTTGTTATAGTATCTGATTGAGTCCTTCCCAAGGAAGTCAAACTCGACCACATATTCCTGGCCATCCAACTCCGGGTGCAGATTGATATGCTCCACGCGCAGCGAGCAGCAACCCACAGTGTCCGCTGTTTCTCCTTCCTCTTTCTCATTGCCTGCTCTCAGAGCAAGCTGTCCCAGGAGGAGAAAGTGAGAGAAGACATAAAGATTAGCATGAATGAAGAAACTTCAGTCTCACAGGATCTCTACGAAACCAAAATCAGAATCCTCTCAATTCTCTTTGGGGACAGAGCATTATTCTGCAAGACCTGGGATCTGCATTGTTGCTTCTTCCTCTATAAAATGAAGTATGAAGAGTCATGGGGATATTAAACTTCCCTATAAATCTAACCTCTTTACTCTGTCTTCTCAACTGGGAATGGAGGAAAGGAAGGACTTTTTTTTTTTTTTTTTAAAGCAGCAAGTGAGGGAGTGTTTCTAGTCTTGGCAATCAGACTCAAAAAGTTAGTTTCTTAATTTTGCTTAATTTTTGAGACAATTTAGAATTTGTGCTCAAATATATAAAGTATAAAACTTGTGGGAAAAAACATGGAATCTTTTCTTCTGAAGAATACTGAGAAACTGATCTCCAGAACAGTCTCTCAAACTGTAGTTGTGACATATTAGCAGAATTTCAACCAATTTTAAGGGTTATAATCTTATTTTTTTACAAGAAACAGGAAAATATCAGAATTCATTGCTCGTAGGACAGCAAAAGCATTGCTTTGTGCAACTTTTGTTTCAGTTACACAAACACAAATATAATTGTGTTGGGATGTGATGCCAATTATTTTTGGTGGCTCATAGAGTTTGAGAATGTCACAGCATTTTCGGCATATTCAGGTTCAGGCAAACTCTCCTATCAGGCAGACTGTTCAGACAACACCAGACATGGACTGAATGACTCTCCATTTCTACCCTCCCTATTGGACCAGAGACTGGATACGTAGGACCCCAGGTGTTGGCTTGTCACCACCTCTCCAGTACTTAGCATGGGGCCCAGAGGAGTAAACACTCCCTACATCTTTGTTAAGCTGAACACATCAGGCAATGTGACAGGCAGATGCTCTCACCTTGTCGATGAAGTATAGGGCAACAGCTCTCTGCCTGACTTTCATCTCTTTGGACTTCCAGTCTTCTCGATACTGGTTCCGGATCTTGTCCACACACTTCTTCAGCCTCCGAGCGGTCTCGTATTTCTGCCAGTCTTTCTCACCCTGCAAAGACCCAACCCCAAAGGTGGATTGCTTAGGGATGGTGAGTAATGATAGACTGTAAATACCCAAGTTCAGGGCTCTGCACCAAAAAGAACAAACTTGAGCTTTTAAGCAAGGGAGAAAAGCAGAGTACTAAAGAAAAATTTTCAGGCCTTTAACCTGATGAGAACTCATGTGGTCCCGTTTCACTATCGAGCTCAACTGACTCCTAATTACTAAGAAAACCTCTGGCTTCCACTTTTTGAAATGTTTACATTCTTGGGAAAGGCCCACATGGCATGTCCCCAAACTGACTTCTGTCAACACAAAGGGTATAAACACCCCCATCACAGCTTTACTGTGGAATCTGTGACCCAACAGCAGTTTTCCACTGGAACTGAATTTCATTAAATTTAAGACAACCATTTAGTTTGATGGAAGAGACTGTGAAGGAAGCAGAACCAAAGATTACAACATGTAATTATGAAGGCACACAATGATTTCTAGGAAGAGCCATAATTAAGCACCATTTTCTAACTTCTGCATTTAAAAGTATTCTTGATTAGACTGGGGGAAATAATGTTACTGGGAAGTCTTTTCTTTGTAAACATTAGAGCTTTTTGTGGAAGGTTTAAAAATTGAATTCTAAAGCAAATTAAAGACTTTTGAAAGGGTGTGAAAAGGCTGAAATCTTGCATCAATTAGTATCAAGTCAGAAAGGTAAGGAGAGAAAAAATATCCAAGAAATCTAAGAGCATCAGAAGTATTACCAGGCCTAAAACACACTATATGGACATGCATGCAGGAATGGAATTTCAGAACCCAAGAATATGCTCTTAATTCCCCCACCCCACAACAAAAGAGTAGTAGTGATTTTACCCACATATGCCTGCTTCCTGCCTATGACACGTGGTCCTTGAGATGTAAGAACTGTGATCAAGGTAACTGGCCTGAGCACGTAGGAGTGTGAGGTACATGAACAAGAAATGTCTTCTACTTCTCCTAACAAACACTCAGAAATGAAAGTTCACTCAAGTATACTAAGGAGTTGTCAGCACCCTCCCACACTGAGTGTGGACTAGCTATATGTATTTGTTTGGCATAAAACAAGAGGTTCAGTAACTATATGTTGTTGTGGGTGGGTGATTTAGTCGTTTGGTGATACAGAAGAAATACCTATTTCCAGACAATGAAAAGCTGAAAATTTCTCACAGATTTTTCTCAGTACATTTTGACATTTAAGAGTAAGAACAGGTGTGATATAAGCTGTCCTTGTGAACAAGTCAGTAATACATCTCCGTGACATAACACATAAGATTAGACACGGAAGGCTTGTCTACAACAATACAGTCTCCAGCTCAGGAGTGGGCTTCTCTCCCCATACTCTAAAAGGCACAGAGGCCTACCACAGCCTGACTCTGACTCTTCCAAGTCCTGTAGAATTTATTTCCTCAGTCCCTTAGTCATGCCACTGAAACAAGGTTTAGAAAACCCAACAAATAATTCATTCACAGAGGCTACCACAAGACCAACTTTTCCTCATATGTTGGTTGGGCTTCTGGTAAAGGGACCCAGGATTCTCTCAAATAAGGACCCAGCGATGGGGATGAGGCAGAAGCCACCTTGTCTAGGTCCAGCAGGGGAGGGCGGGCCTCCAGGAAGTATGTTTATAGTTGCTGCCTTCAGTGTCCCTGAACAGAATCCAGAGTAAAATGCACTTGAGCAAGTTTCAGAATACTTGTAAAAAATAAAGTATCTATTTTGGTCTTCCAAGCCAAGGTTTTTACCAAAACCATCTCAGTAAAACAAGGTGTCCACTGTAGAGGGGCTGCCTTTAACCCCCTGTCCTCTTCCCCTACTCAGTCAACCCTCTGTAATGGACAAGAATCCACTGCCCGGCTGGTGTGGTTCAGTGGCTGAACACCGACATATGAACCATGAGGTCACAGTTCAATTCCTGGTCAGTGCACAGGCCTAGGTTGCAGACTTGATCCCATCTGGGACATGCAGGAGGCAGCCTATCAATGAGTCTCTTTCATCACTAATGTTTCTATCTCTCTCTCCCTCTCCCTTCCTCTCTGAAATCAATCCTATCCTATATAATAAAAGGCTAGTATGTAAATCGACCTAATGGCGAAACGACCAGTAGCTATGACGTGCACTGACCACCAGGGGGCAGACGCTCAACGCAGGAGCTGCCCCCTGGTGGTCAGTGCGCTCTGATAGGGGGAGCACCGCTCAGCAAGAAGCCGGGCTCATGGCTGGCGAGCACAGCAGCAGTGGCAGGAGCCTCTCCCACCTCCGCGGCAGCTGACAGTCAGTCGGACATCCCCCGAGGACTCCCAGACTGCGAGAGGGCCGGCTGAGGGACACCTCCCCCTCCCCCACCCCCAGTGTACGAATTTCGTGCACTGGGCCTCTTGTAAAAGCTGAAGGATTCACATTTCTTTTCCCCTCAACAAATACCACTTGCCAAGTCTTTAACCATCTTCTTGACTCTTAGGATCCCAACCCAGCTGACTAGAGTCAGCCACTGGATATAAGGTTCTAGGCAGGACCTACATGTGGGTGACTTCTAGGTTCACTGCCATAACCATCATCCAGAAACCTGCACAAATCTCTGCCCTTGAAGTACTACCATCACTTATTTTAGGTCATCACCATTTCTTTTTTTTTTTTTAAATATATTTTATTGATTTTCCACAGAGAGGAAGGGAGAGAGATAGTCAGAAACATCGATGAGAGAGGAACATCGATCAGCTGCCTCCTGCACATCTCCCACTGGGGATGTGCCCGCAACCCAGGCACATGCCCTTGACCGGAATCGAACCCGGGACCCCTCAGTCCGCAGGCCGACGCTCTATCCACTGAGCCAAACCAGTTTCGGCGGTCATCACCATTTCTTGCCTGGAATACTAAAGAGTCTTCCTACTTGTTTGCATCTAAACCACAGAGCAGCAGTCAGAATGATCAATTATGTCACAGGTTCCTAAAACACAAACCTAGGATTATTCACCCTCTTTAAAACCCAGTAGCCTCCTATTGGACTTAGGATAATATAAAAAACCTTCAGGAAATGTCTGAAGATTTGGCCTGCACCCCTCTCTAGCCTTCCCTGAATTTCCTTCATAAAGTTGTTCCTGGCCTCTTAACTGCTGAGAATAACTGCTCTATTTATCTAAAGCATTTAATATTTGCCTTTCTTCTAGTATAACTGAATTCTTACTGAATTTGCCCACTAGACCACAAGTTCTTTGAGGGCTAAAACCGCTGTTTATCCACCTGTGTGGGATTTCAAAAGGGAATACAATATAATACATTTCTTTACATGAATTCACTTTTGCTCACCATGAGGTTCTCTTTCTGATTTTCTACTTACTCTAAACTAGAAAAAGTGACATTTTTCAAAATGAAGAAAACATAAATGGGCAATTTTCATTAGAACACAGGATTATGAGCTAGAAAAGGTGCAGTTTAGTCTCACTAAGATACATGGCCTTTTGAGCTATGGCCTTACTGGTTAAACAAATGTTTAATGACCTATAAACCAATATTAAGAAGGTCTTTAGTCCCAATCCCCTGCATGTAAACAGTCACAGTCTACATGGAACTAATTCCTTGACTGTTTTCTTGCGGAGCTCCTCTCTCTTTCAGTCTGCTGGTCACATTTCCATGGTATATCTAAGGAAGTTTGTGGGACTCTGTCCCAAACAGGGTATTCCTGGCCGGCTAACAAGAACTGACTGCCCTTCCCAGTTTTCCCCTTTCAGTAACAGCACGTGGGTGTTCAGCAGTTGGTGTCATGCTTTCATATGCATTATCCCACTTGGTCCTGGTGGAACCTACTCACCTGAAACCTTGACAAGTCAGATTATGTAAGATTTTACAACTTTTTTTTTTATTCAGAGCAATTACATTCCCTTCTTCAGAGCCAGGAAAGGTGAGGAAAAGGAAAGGAGCTGTAGAAGCTGATATATGTACATTCTGAACACTGGCTAGCAGGCAATGTGAAGGCAGCTACCTTGTTTACTAATACCATTCCTAGCACCATGCACATACTGTGTCAGGCACATACTGGGATTTCAGCAAATATTTGTGAATAAATGAGCAAGATTACAATGTGATGCAAAAACGGATACATGTTAGGAAGGTCACTGGATAATGCTAACTATGAAAGTACTTGCTTTCTTTTTGTGGGGAGGGTTTTTAATTTGTCCAAGTGATTCTAAAGTCTGAAAACATTACATTTCAACAAAAAGAAACTACCCACTAACTGGGGTAGCTCTGAGCCACCCCTTACCTTAATTCTTGAACTGGGGTTCAACATGATGTATTTAATGGAACCCTGGATGTTCTCTGTCCAGGAGACCAGCCAAGTAACTTTATTATCATGTCGGACTTCTTTCCATTTATGACCTGGAGGAGGAGAAGGAACCTTGGCATCTCTGTGGAAATAACAAAACAGGAGGGCAGAGAAATGAGGACACACGAGGAACAATTTCACCTTTCTTGACCTAATGTGGATTAATCTGCTGAGCATATATGTCCAAGTTTCTTCCTCACCAATCAATACATGAAACACACTTGGAGACGTACACATGGAAATACTGAGCTGCCCTAATCGGTTCTCTAACGTGGGAAATATTCCCAACTACTAAGAACAAAGGAAGCCCCCACTTCATTTCTGGCCCAAAAGATGAACCGGGCTCACTTGCTACAGTTGATGATTATGTCCTCAGGCATGATCCGTCTCTTCAACATGCCCATCTTGGGGTGGTTGCCACGGCCACGGAAAAGCCCAGGCGGTTCTATCTTGAAGTTGGCAATTCTCTCTCTGTGGTTATCCATAATACAGAAACCATATTCTTTCAGTATTTTTTCATTCTCCTCTTTGATTTTCTGGAAGACAGAAAGAAAATACTCAAAATGGGTTCAAATGGCTGTTCTCTACTTATTCTTATCTCTTGTGTGAGAACAGGTCAAAGTAAAGTCTAAAAATTGCTAAGAAATGAATTACGGAAAAGCCTCTAATAGAATTTTCAAACTTAAATACAGTAAAATTTCTCTAAATATCTACCTATAAGGATTAATTCAACTGTAAATTCAAAACTGATTCTGTCATCTTTAAGGATATATGTTTATAAATATACCAGAGGCCAGATGCATGAAATCCGTGCAAGAGTAGGCCTTCCTTCCCCCGGCTGCTGGCATCGGCTTCCCTCTGGCACCCAGGACCGGGGCTTCCCTCCGACCACTGGCTGGCACTAGCAGCCCTAGCTTTGTCAGTAAGGTTGTCCAGAAGGACATCCGGTCTAATCAGCATATTACTCTTTTATATATATACATTACCTTGGTAGTTTGTTGTTGTTGTTAATCCTCACAGGAGGATATTTTTCCATTGATTTTTAGAGAGTAAAAAGGAGGGGGAGAGATGCACATCAATTGGTTGCTTCCCGCATGCACCCCAACTAGGGCTGAGATGGAGCCTGCAACTGAGGTAGGTGCCCTTGACCAGAATCTAACCTGTGACCCTTCAGTCCACAGACCGACACTCTATCCACTGACCCAAACCGGCTAGGGCACCTCAGTAGTTTTAAATGTAACTTTAAAAATTAACACCAGTCCTAGCTGGTTTGGCTCAGTGGATAGAGCATTGGACTGTGGACTGGAAGGTCTCAGGTTCGATTCCGGTCAAGGGCACATGCTTGGGATGTGGGCTCGATCCCCAGTAGGGGGCGTGCAGGAGGCAGCTGATCAATGATTCTCACCAATGGTGTTTTTCTCTCTCTCTCTCCCACTCTCCCTTCCTCTCTGAAATCAATAAAAATATATTTAAAATATAAAAATTAACACCATTTTGTTGAGCACTATCAAAATGGATGAACAAGAGCCTCTCTGACAGGGCCTCATAGGCAGCAACTCCATGTTCTCTAACAGGTTCCAGAGACATTTCAGTTGAACAGCATTTCACATGGGTTTTCAAGCTCAAACAAGCCTGTTACAGATTCTTTCCTCAATACAGGTTACAGACATTGTGACCCTTGCTCCAAAAAGGAAAGGGACGGATTTGAAGCCCCCTTGCCCTCTGCTGCCTCGTCAGTCCTATTATACTTAGCATTTAATTTGACCAAGTCCTGTTTCCCTGTGGGTGGATCCAGACTCAGAACTTACTGGCAACAAGTGTCTTTGGCAGGGGCTCTGACAAGGTGATACTTATGAAACCTCCCTATCTTTGGATCAATATTCCAAGAACAAAACACCAAAGAGGTTTTTAAGTTTAAAATCACCACTGAATAAACCAAATTTCACTAATCTGAAATATTGGGGAGAAGACTAAGCTGACATGAAAAAGGCTGATACAATTATCATTCTTATAGTAACTCATTTTCAAATTAAAGGTCAAATAGGCATCATCAAACAATGAGTTATAGAAATATAGCCCTTGCAAGGTAGCTTAGTTGGTTAGAGCACCATCCCGATATGCCAAGGTTGCAGGTTTGTTCTCCGGTCAGGGCACATACAAGCAGCAACCAATGAATACATGAATAAGTGGAACAACAAATCGATGTGTGTTTTTTTTTCCTCTCTCTCTCTCCCTTCCCTCCTCTCTCTTGAAATCAATCAATAAATAAAATTTTAAAAAATAACAAAATACAACAGCCTAAATTTTAAAAGCATGCCAAGTTTTTAAAACACTTAAACTATAAGGACTTTGAAGTGCAAAGAATTTCTTAAAATCCTTAACTTCCGGACCTCCAATTTGAAAAAACAATGAAACTCCAGCTTGCACTCCTTTAGATCAGGAATTGGTAAACTTTTTCTGGATAGGAAATATTTTAGGTTTGAAAGCCATAAGGATTCTGTTGCAACTACTTAACTCTGCCACATGAATGCAGCCACAGATAATGTGTAAATGAATAGATGTGGCTGTGTTCCAATAAACTTGTTTACAAAATCAGGCAGCCTATCGTTTGCCTACTGATGCTCTAGAACAGTGATGGCGAACCTATGACACGTGTGTCAGAGGTGACACGCGAACTCATTTTTATGGTTGATTTTTCTTCGTTAAATGGCATTTAAATATATAAAATAAATACCAAAAATATCTTTGTTTTACTATGGTTGCAAATATCAAAAAATTTCTATATGTGACACGGCACCAGAGTTAAGTTAGGGTTTTTCAAAATGCTGACATGCAGAGCTCAAAAGTTTCGCCATCACTGCTCTAGAAGAAAATGACATCCCAGCTGGATACTGAAAAGATCCTTCAGGAAAAAGGATGGTCAAGGCTGAAAGATGAATATAAATGAGCATGGCTAGATTCCAGTGTAAAGTAGATCAGAGAAGAGGGAGGTACATGGCCAGTAGTATTTGATCTATCATAGCTCTCTAACATCCAGGAGCCACTGTGAGTGAGACAGATCTGTCAATCCTTAAAAACTATACTGTTGGGAGTTTTTAGGTCAGCAGCACCAGGGTTTTTATACTGAACCATCAAAGTGCTTATTCACAATCTTCAGTCTACACAAAACCCTGAAGAAAATCTACTCCACTAGGTTGAGAATCCTAAATCTTTAGTACAGAGCCATGTGAGATTACTCAAGTCAAAGCTGTCTTATAAGAACCAAGAAGAAAAATGGCTGAACCAATCCCTATTCCAAACTCCTCAGAAATTTAAAAAATGGTACCAGTTTCTCTTCCTTGCTCATCTGTTTCCGAGCTTCTGACTGGGCTTTGAAATACTGGCTCATCTGCGTAAAATCACATTTGCTTAGGTTGGTGATAATATTCTTCTCTTCATTAGTCATTTCCTAGTCAAAAGAAAACGGGGAGATAGAAAAAGGTAAGTACTCTAATAAGACCTCAGATTTCCCTGCAATTATAGCAAAGCATCATTTCTTCAGTCAAAGGTGTCTGGATAGGTAGTCAATCTAAATTAGTGAGATTTGAAAAAAATATATAATTTTATTATTCCCTTTTATTATAAAACTAGAGGCCCAGTGCACAAAAATTTGTGCACTTGGGGGGGAGGGGGGGTCCCTCAGCCCGGCCTGTGCCCTCTCGCAGTCTGGGACCCCTCGGGAGATAACGACCTGCTGGCTTAGGCCTGCTCCTGGGTGGCAGAGGGCAGGCCCAATCCCTAGGTGCAACCCCTGGTCGGGCTCAGAGCAGGGCTGATTGGGGAATTGGGGCGCCGCCTCCTGTCATGAACCGAGAAGGGCAGATCGGGAGGTTGCAATGCCACCCTCAATCACGCTCAGGGTAGGGCCAATTGGGGGGTTGGGGCACCGCCCCCTGTCACACTCAAGGCAGGGTTGATGGGGGGGTTGCGGTGCCACCCCCCGTCACGCACAGAGCAGGGCCAATCAGGGGGTTGGGGTGCTGCCCCCTGTTACAAACAGAGCAGGGCCCATCAGGGGGGTTGGGGCTCCGTACCCTGTCACGCACAGAGCAGGGCCCATCAGGGGGTTGAGGAGCTCCCCCGTCACTCACAGAGTAGGGCTGATAGGGGAGTTTGGGCACCGCCCCCTGTCACACACAGAGCAGGGCGGATCAGAGGGTTGGGGCGCCGCACCCTGTCACACTCAGGGCAGAGCCGATGGGGAGGTTATGGCTCTACCCCGTCACACAGAGCAGGGCCCGTGGGGGCGGGGGGTTGGGGCGCTGCACACTGTCACACACAGAGCCGCAGGGCAATTGGGGTTGGGGGGCTCCCCCCATCAGGCACAGAGCAGGGCTGATCAGGGGGTTAGGGTGCCTTCCCCTGTCACACACAGAGCCACAGAGTGATCAGGGGGTTTGGGCGCTGCCCCATCATGCTGATCCCAGTGCCGGGAGGCATATTACCCTTTTACTATATAGGATAGAGGCCTGGTGCACAGGTGGGGGCCGGCTGGTTTGCCCTGAAGGGTGTCCTGGATCAGGGTGGGGGTCCCCACTGGGGTGCCTGGCCAGCCTGAATGAGGGGCTGATGGCTGTTTGCAGCTGGTCACACACCCTTCAGGGTGGGGGTCCCGCTGGGGTGCCTGGCCAGTCTGGGTGAGGGGCTGAGGGCTGTTTTCAGGCTGGCGGGTGACTGAAGCTCCCAACCGCTCCTTTTGTTCTTTTTTTTTTTTTTTTTAATTCTGGGCCAGCTTTAGCTCAGAGGCTTGGCTCCAGCTCTGAGGCCTCCGCTGCTGAAAGCAGGTATCTGGTTTGTTTGGGTTCTATAATCGAAACACTGTTTCACCTCCAGCTCTGAGATCCCGGCTGGCTGAAAGCAGGTTTCTAGAGTTTGTTTAGATTCTATATTTGTAACAATGTATCAAACTGCAAGCTCAGAGGCCGGCAAGGCAGGCGGGGAACATTGGACTCCTCCGTCACTGAAGCAGGCAAGGCTCATGTTCACTTCAAGCTGCCTGGCTGCTGGCCGCCATCTTGGCTGGAAGTTAATTTGCATATCGCCCTGATTAGCCAATGGGAAGGGTAGCGGAGGTACGGCTAATTACCACGTTTCTCTTTTATTAGATAGTACTAGAGGCCCGGTGCACGAAATTCGTGCACTGGGGGGGTGGGGGTCCCTCAGCCCAGCCTCCCCCTCTCACAGTCCGGGAGCCCTCAGTGGATGTCCTACCGACGGCTACAGTCTGGCAGCAGAAGCTCGGAGCAGGTGCCCGTGTGTGTGTGTGTGTGTGTGTGTGTGTGTGCATGCGTGTGTGTGTCCCCACTGGGGCCTGCCCCCAGCCGCACCAGAGGCTCGGAGCAGGCACTGTGTGTGTGTGTGTGTGTGTGTGTGTGTGTGTGTGTCCCCGTTGGGGGCCTGCCCCCAGCTGCATCAGAGGCTCAGAGCAGTCACCCTGTGTGTGTGTGTGTGTGTGTGTGTGTCAGCTGGGGACATGCCCCCAGCCACACCGTGGAGGCTTGGAGCAGGCGCCCCTCTGTGTTGATCTCTCAGGCTCCTGACCTCGCCTGCATGTTGTTCTCTCCCTTGAGCTGTGGCCAGGGTGGGGTGCTGCCTGCAGGCTGCGCTTGCCTGCTCGCAGATTGTCCCAACAACCCGCGAGCAGGCCCTGCTGGGGGCTGCCTGCAGGCCGCGCTTTCCTGCTCGCAGATCACCGTGGCGACCCAGGAGCAGGCCCTGTTGGGAGCTGCCTGCGGCCGTGCTTGCCTGCTCATGGGTCGCCGACGCAATGCCTGCTGGGCTCACATTGCCAAAGTGACGCTGCCAGCGTCCTGCCCCGCCTCTATGGGCGCCGCTATCTTTGTCGTGGAGTTACGGTTAATTTGAATATTACTCTTTTATTAGATAAGACTAGAGGCCTGGTGCATGGATTCATGCACATTGAAAAAAAAGTTAATTAGAAAGTGGCCAGCGTGGCAGGGCTGGGTGAGACAGGCCTGACACACCCTGGAGCCAACCTCCCATGGTCCCTCCCTGGCCTGCCACAACTGGGAAGCGCTGGGGCTTGAAGGGCATCTGTGGAGTGAGTGGGGTCCCTCAGGCAGGTGGGGTCCCTTGGCCTGGGCTGCAGGAATTGGGCCAAAACTGGCAGTCCGACATCACCTGAGGGGTCCCAGAGTGCGAGAGGGCACTCTGCAAAGTTGCTGTCGCTCGGCAGCTCCTGCATTGGTCATTGTGCATTATAGCTACCAGCCGGTCACTTAGGCTCTTTATATATATACTAGACGCCCGGTGCAAAAATTCGTGCACTGGTGTGGGGGTGTCCCTCAGCCCAGCCTGCACCCTCTCCAATCTGGGACCGCTCGAGGGATATCCAACTGCCCCTTTAAAGGGCAGTTGGACATCCCTCTCTCAATCCAGGACTGCAGCTCCCAACCGCTTGCCTGCCTGCCTGATTGCCCCTAACCACTCCTGCCTGCCAGCCTGATCACCCCCTAACTGCTCCCTTACCAGCCTGATCAACGCCTAACTGTTCCCCTGCCGGCCCGGTCACCCCCAACTGCCCTCCCCTGCCAGCCTGGTCACCCCCAACTGCCCTCCCCTGACGGCCTGGTTGCCCCCAACTGCCCTTCCCTGCCGGTCTGGTCGCCCCCAACTGCCCTCCCCTGCCGACCACCTTGTGGCCACATGGGGGCAGCCATCTTGTGTGTTGGAGTGCTGGTCAATTTGCATACATGACTAATTAGCATATCCAGGCTAATTGGCATATCCCTCTCTTATTATATAGGATATAGATAAATATTTATCTGATAGTAAAATGTTTAAAATCAGTTATCATTAAAAAAGGTAACTCTTATGTAGTATCTTGGACTCCTTGGCACATCGCCACAATCCTTTCTAGGCATATGAATACCACAGTTGGAAAAACAGAAATAAAGAACTATTCTCATACCCAGTCTCTTTTAGAAACATTATCCCTACTCTATTCACTTATTAAACCTTATTTCCAGAGCTATTTAGAATGTAAACTTTAGCTCGGCCTCTGCCTACATTATCCAAATTGAGAATAAGACTGTTTAAAATCACCTAGGCAGATACATGGTTTTAAGAGCAGAAAGTACCTAACGCAAATAAGAATCACACTAACATCTCTCTGCAACAGCAGACAGAGTGTAAGCCTCTGAGACAAATTTTCCCTTGCACAACTGGAGCTGAGGTTTCTTTTGGCCAAATCCAATTAACTCCCTCCTGCAGCCATATGACAGTGGGGAGGGAAGAAATGTAAGCATTCTTGTTGGATAGAAATCCTTTATAATATAGTAAATGAGTAGAAAAAAATAACCTTTAACATAGTACAATTCATAAACTCAAATTTTATATCCAGGGATTTGCTGTAAAATTAGTTTCTCAGTAATTGATCAATATTTTTGCAAGATGCTAGGATATTAATACATGAGCTACAATACCTTTCTCCAGTCTTTAAAGAAATTTTTCCTAAATATTTCCTTAGTAGTATATTCATGGTCGAGCATTTTTGCAAAGAACGTAGCTACTTCTTCTGCTTTGGGGCTCAGCTTCATGACTTTACCTAGAAAAAAAGTGGTTCCAAAAAATAAGGTATAATATTCATGTTCTGAGTATAAACACTGAGCTCTGGAGAAATCTACTTTAATAAGGATTTACCTTCCCAAGATATCTAGAGGTCTGGTGACACATGGTAACAACAACAACAAAGATAATATTCTGATTTATATCTACTTGTATAAATGTTCCTTCTCTTTAGCAGATATTTACCTGAGTCATTTTTCTGGAGACTATGTCAGTCAATAAATTGTTCCCAGGGGTCTGCTCAAGACTGGGATGACCTGGGGGAGGCCCAGTCACTCTTCCTTTTCCTTTCAACAAGCAGGGTCCTTTACACCTCTTCAATGATTTTTTAAAAACGAAATCCTCAAGGGACACCTGCCACTGCTAAGCTAAGCAGCTTCTGTTCAAGAAGGGGAGGAAAGGATAGGGCAGGGAGCAGAAGAAAGGAATTGTGGAGAAAAGAAATAGGCTACTTTCTTCTTTCAAGTTAGGTGGGTGGAATATGAATAAAGAAATATATCCATAGCAGGCAAGCCCAGATATCCCTTATGCAAAGTCTAAGTAAGACCTTCCTCTAGAATGTTGCTACTCAAAGTGTGGCTCACAGACCAACAGCATTGGCATCAAGTGGAAGTTTGTTAGAAATACAGAATCTTAGGCCCCACACCACACCTACTGAATTAGTAAATGTATTTTAACGAGACACAAGTGGCTTGTGTGCACAGCAGAGTTTGAGATGCATTGCCCTGGAACAGGCCTTATGAGGTTGCCTCATTCAGGGCATTAGGACTCAGTGAGAATACAAGGGGTCAATGACTGGGTCCTCGGCATATTGCCCACATTTAATAAAAGCCCTTCTAAGGGAGTCCTGATGTTATACAGCGTAGAGTAAATCTGAATGGGTTCTTGGGGTTTTGTGGACCTCAAGTAGTTAATAAAAGTACTTGGGAGTTTAATCTACTTTTTAAATAGAGTACTTTTAACAGTTCTCTTAGGGCCCATTTCCATTTTCTCCCTTGAAAATCCAACTTTACAATGCTATCCATGGCATAATTTGGCTATACTTAAAAATTGGGTTAAATACCATACCACTACGTTACTACTACATAAGTACTAATAATTCACCAGGGATTTTCACATGTATTATAGAAAACTAGGATTCTCACAGCCAGTTGGCCTGGAGGTCAAATCCCTGCCAGTATTACCTACAACAATCTAGGCTTAAGTACAACAAGACTGCGCAAAGACCACTAGGGGTTGCACCAAGAAAACATAAAAAATGCGGAGACAAAGAAACAGGACGCAGATGTCAGAAATGGAAGATATAGAGCTCAAAACCACACTTTTAAGGTCTTTCAATAATTTTCTAAAAACTGCCGATAAATGTAGTGAGATCCTCAAGAAATCTAATGAGACCCTCGATGTTGTGATAAAGAACCAACTAGAAATTAAGCATACACTGACTGAAATAAAGAATATTATACAGACTCCCAACAGCAGACCAGAGGAGAGCAAGAATCAAGTCAAAGAATTGAAATGTGAAGAAGCAAAAAACACCCAACCGGAAAAGCAAAATGAAAACAGAATCCGAAAATACGAAGATAGTGTAAGGAGCCTCTGGGACAGCTTCAAGCGTACCAAAATCAGAATTATAGGGGTGCCAGAAGATGAGAGCAAGATATTGAAAACCTATTTGAAGAAATAATGACAGAAAACTTCCCCCACCTGGTGAAAGAAATGGACTTACAGGTCCAAGAAGCGTGGAGAACCCCAAACAAAAGGAATCCAAAGAGGACCACACCAAGACACATCATAATTAAAATGCCAAGAGCAAAAGACAAAGAGAGAATCTTAAAAGCAGCAAGAGAAAGAAACTCAGTTACCTACAAGGGAATACCCATACGACTGTCAGCTGATTTCTCAACAGAAACTTTGCAGGCCAGAATGGAGTGGTAAGAAATATTCAAAGTGATGAATGCCAAGAACCTACAACCAAGATTACTTTATCCAGCAAAGCTATCATTCAGAATTGAAGGTCAGATAAAGAGCTTCACAGATAAGGAAAAGCTAAAGGAGTTCATCACCACCAAACCAGTATTATATGAAATGCTGAAAGGTATCCTTTAAGAAGAGGAAGAGGAAGAAAAAGGTAAAGATACAAATTATGAACAACAAATAGATTCACATCTATCAACAAGTGAATCTAAGAATCAAGTGAATAAATAATCTCATGAACAGAATGAACTGGTGATTATAATAGAATCAGGGACATAGAAAAGGAATGGACTGACTATTCTTGGGGGGGAAAGGGGTGTGGGAGATGCGGGAAGAGACTGGACAAAAATCGTGCACCTATGGATGAGGACAGTGGGTGGGGAGTGAGGGCGGAGGGTGGGGCGGGAACTGGGAGGAGGGGAGTTTTGCGGGGGAAAGAGGAACAAATGTAATAATCTGAACAATAAAGATTTAATTAAAAAAAAAAAAAAAGAAAACTAACAACTAGAAATCCAGTCATTTCAAAACTCAGAAGACATCTCATCTCATGATGATTGGCAGGTTCTTGTTCCTGATTGTAGGGATACAAGGAATCATAGCACAAAATTGAAACTGCCATGGTAGACAGAAAGAGCCTACTTGGAATCTGTAACTTAAAAGGCCGACAGGTGGCGCTGCTTCCCCATCAACCTCCCAAGCTCCAGCCTTTGGAAGAGAGACTGAGGGCAACAAATAGGCTGGCTTTCAAGGGTTTCCTGCACTTCTTCAGAACCCCCCCCATTCAGGTCTGAACCAGACTTGCCAGTAAAGGTGTAACATGCTTCCAATATAAAGGAAAACATTAAGTCACTAAAAATAAAATAAATGGCAAGAAAGAATGTGAACTGTTCTCTCGGGTCTGTTTGGTATAAACTAAACAAACAACAGTATTTTCTGTTAAATGGAGACTGAACAATTTTATTGAATTCTATCTCATTAGAGAAAACAATTTTGACACCTCCTGTTTTAGATGAGCTGTCAAAAGATGAAATGACAGCTTCCAGCAGCAGGTGGTGGAGGATGACTCGAAGGTTCCTGGCAATGACAGCGCTTTGTGGAAGAGGCTGAGCTCCAGGAAGAAGAAATTGCTGAGTCAGAGCTGAAAACGAGGTTCTTAGAGGCAATCACTGCTTCAGCCAGCCCACGCTCCACCTCTTTGGCAGGCTAAAAGAATCTGAGAATTCTCTTCCCTAGAGAGTAGGCAGGACTTACAGAATCAATTAGGACTAAGCAAGAGAACTGTGACTTCCTGGCTTACTGCAGTGGGAGTTTACGTAATCAAAGGAAAGAATTCCAGAGAAAGACCAACTGAGAAAATACGATAGCCCTGGAACTAGAGCTCCTATAAAGGAGAACTGGGCAAGAGGTGGGGGAGGGACCATGGTGACAAGTGATGACTGTTCAGGCCCTGGCTTCTAGTCCTGAGAAAAGAAACCCAAAGACTAGGGAGGGAATCTAGCTTTCCCTCAAATCACTGTGAATCTCAAAGTGAGGCTTTACCAGTTGGCCTTTCTAAAGCCCTTGGTAAACCCAGACTAGGGCTACAGAATAATTGTATTTTTATGACAGTCTTTTTCAAGGTCGTTGGCTCTTTCTTTTCTTTGTATTTTTGGCTTTGAGTCACATTTAAGAATCTCCAGAAATGACCCACTGTGAGGGCTAACAGAACTTTGTCCTGTGCTCTCTGGTGAACACAGATCAGAATGTTTATTTGATATAAGCATTTGTCATTGAGGCTATGAGGTCCCAGTAGACTGCAAACACCACGCGATCGAGGAATAGTCAATACTGGCCACTGCTGAATCTCGGTATCTGAACACAGACACATTGAAGAAACACAGTTTTTAAAAACAAATTCCAGTTTACCAAGTTACTTACTTACAAGACCCAGCCTTTCAATATAAACTACTGCCTTGACCTGTAAGCATCCATGGCCCTGAGGCCACTGCTAGTAGACAGAGATGCATAAGAACTTTGAGTGTTCACTACCGATGCTTTCAGTTCTTCTGCTGAGTGTTTCTCAAAGTTTGGTCAGCAGACCAACTGCTTCAGAAGCACCCAATACCACTTTCACACCTATTTAATGGCCCAGATCCACCTGGGGTCAAGCACATAAGGGTTTGAAAAATAATGCTCTAGCCACTTCTGGATATAAATCTTGGAACCAGGGAAATCAATTGAACATTATTATCTTCATACTGCTATACTGCCAATAGAAGGAGAGTCAAAGACTATTCTCAAATTCTTCAACCGAAGGACAGAAATATCTATGAGAGTCAACGGACATTTCTAAGGGTTCTATGAGAACTAGGCAAGGCATTTTTTCAAAGCAGCTCATCAGACTAGAATGCACATATAGCAAAGGCATAGTGTTCTGCTATGTAGAATGAATGACAGACACCTACCAGGCCTACACCTAGAGGTTGATGACACACTAATCCTCAACCAAATATTAGTACTATTTCCAGTGATGCACAGCTTGTCAAGTTTGCATTATATTGCTAAAATAAAACACTATCATTCAAGTAAGGCTTTTCTAATAACTTTTGCAGAGTGGCTCCTTAGAAATAAAGTTCAGATAAAAGGTCATACTGTGGGCCCAGTGCTGTGAGCTATGTAGAGAATAAAACACAATGAAATACACAAAAGGATATACAGCACAGGATCCTTCCTCACTTTCTATTCCTAAATAGAATCAGTCTCTTTTCTTGTCCAAGAATTGGATAACCTTGAACAACTCACCATCATAGTAAAACTTGACACTCTCTGGAAGAGGCTCATATGGTGGAGCAAATACAGGACCTTTATGTTCTAGGAATTTCCACTTGATGCCCTCAGGATAACGCTCTTCTTCCCACCTTTAGAAGACAAGGTACAACCTCATTTAGTGGCCATTTTATCTATTATAGAGATTATCACCTATTAAAAAACAAAAGTATTATCTGCTCAATTGACTGGTGCTTTAGAATGACTCAGAGCCCTATATTCAAAGCCTAGATTAAAATAACCAGTGTCTTTCACTTTGAAAAACCCAATACAACAAATAAGATGAAATAGAGGAAAATACATTTCAACAGTTCAGTTTAAAGATATTAGATACAAGAGGTCATCAATAAAGAAGCTTGGCAACAAGTGGGGAAATGGAAATAAAACCGTTGTTTTATCACTACGGTATGAAAGTAAGTAACAATGAAATATATAACCATTTATGCTGCTGGTACATAGGAAAAGGCCTCCTGGGAGTGGAGATGCCAGTTGGAGGTTTAGGGGAAAACAACCATAAGAGAAAATACATAATGGAATAGAAGACTGGGAAATAATAGTTCAGTTGGGTTATACTGGATTGGCATTGGATTATCTAGAGCAGCTGTCGCCAACCTTTCAGACCTCACGGACCACCAGTGGTCCGTGGACTACCGGTTGGCGACCGCTGATCTAGAGTTATCTCGCAGACAATGATAACTGAAATGTAAAACATAGTGGAAACAGCTTTTAAAAACCTTTTTATTTTAAAAATGATCAAACATGGGGGAAAAACAGAATATATAGAACACCATATACCATCACCTATGTACAATTGTTAATATTATACTAAATTTTCATTATTTTGCTGAACCCTTTCAAAATAAATTGCAGATATACCACCTCACCCCTAAATATTTCAACAAACATCTCTATAAAAATAAGGATGTTCTCTTATTTAGCTATAAAACAATTACCACAAGTAACAAAATTAATAATTCCCTAGTAGCATTCTACTATCTGGATCATATTATAAATTTCCCAATTAAATCTAAAATATATTTTATAAACTTGAATCTAATTAAGGGCCATGTACTTCAATTGGTTGTGTATGTCTCCAAGTCTTTCCTTCTCGAGAATTAGACAGACCTCACACTATCACTTTGTTTGTTTTAAGAGTCACTCAGTTGTCTTACAGAGAGAATATTTTAAAACTTCATATTTTAATCTTCACTATTTCTACCTTAAATAAAAAGCCCTAC
This sequence comes from Myotis myotis, assembly GCF_014108235.1. Taxonomy (NCBI): domain Eukaryota; kingdom Metazoa; phylum Chordata; class Mammalia; order Chiroptera; family Vespertilionidae; genus Myotis; species Myotis myotis. The sequence goes on along the minus strand of NW_023416401.1, from coordinate 22,117,680 downwards.
ACATCTACAGAATCATTCCAAAGGCCAATTATTCACATTCTATTACTTCCTATTATCTTCCAACTCCAATATTTTAAATGGAGATTAGCAATATCAAATAAAAATTACATGTATCAAACCGTGCTATAATAGTAGTATACTATATAACCAAAGTCAACATATATGGTCAAATGATTTCTGATAAGGGTACCAAGTCCATTCAATGGAGAAAGGACAGTGTTTCCAGCAAATGGTTTTGGGAAAACTGGATATTTACACCAAAAGAATGAAGTTGGTCTCTTATCTTATACTACATACAAAAATAAACTCAAATTGTATCAAAGACCCAAATGTAAGACCTAAAATTATAAAACGCTATAAGAAAACATAAAGCAAAAGCTTCATAACATTGGATATAGAAATGATTTCTTAGATATGACACAAAAATACAGACAAGAGAAAAATTAGGTAAACTGGACTACAAAATTTAGGACACAACCAACAGAGGGAAAAACCAATCCATGCACTGACAAATAACTTGCAAAGCAAAAATTTTGATAAGGAGATAATATCCAAAATATATAAAGAACCACAAACTCAACAACAACAAAATAACCCAATTAAAAAACTGGCAAAGGACATGAATAGACATTCCTCCAAAGATACACAAGTGGTCAATGAGCATCTGAAAAAATATTCAACATTACCTATAATTACGAAAATGTAAGTCAGAGCCATGAGATACCGCTCACATCCATTAGGATGGCTTTATTTAAAAAACAAAAACAAAAAAACAACTACAAATAGTAAGTGTGCACGAGGATGTGGAGATATTGAAACTCTTGTGCCCTGGTAGGAATGTGAACACGTAGAGCTACTGTGGAAAACAGCATGGCAGGTCCTCAAAAGTTACCACATGATCCAGCAATTTCACTCCTAGGAATATACCCAAAATAATTGAAAGCAGCTATTCAAGCAAATACTTGTACACGAACATTCATAGCAACACTGAACTGTCAAGAAGTAGAAACAAGCTAAGTATCCATCAGTAGATGAATGGATGAACAAAGTGTAGTATATACATAAAATTAATTATTATTCAGCCTTATAAAGGAAAGAAATTCTGACACATGTACAACATGGATGAATTTCAAAGACAAGCTAAGTGAAATAAGCTTGTCGCAAAAGGACAGAAACAGTATAGTTCCACTAATATTAGGTACCTAGACTAACCAACTCAGAAAGACAGAAAGTAGAATGGTGGTTACCAACAGCTAGGGGGAAAGGCTCACATGAGGGAGAGTTATTGTTTAACAGTTTCAGTTTTGTAAGATGAAGAGAGTTCTGGAGATGGATGGTGGTGGTGACGGTTGTACAACAATGGGAATGTACAACCACTCAACTGAACACTTAAAAAATAGTTAAGATGAAACATTTTATGTTATTTTACTACAATTAAAGATAATTAAAAAAATAAAAGTCAAGGTCAAGATGTAATAAAATGTTAGACCTAGAAGGAACATTAAAGATCCTCTATGACCAACCTACCACTTTTATAGATGTGAAACTGGCAGGATCTCCCAACTCTTCATTGGCATAGAAAGGTCTAGAAGCTGGAACCCGTCCAAATCGCCAAGTCTAACTCTCCAGATAGAACGTATACTCCCAAAGGCTGATATTATTAGATCAGCAACTCACCCTGTACAAAATGTCTCTGACACTACTGATGCCCTTTATTCCCCAATCAGTGGTTCATCATCAGAATTAAGAAAGACATGTAGGCCCGGTCAGCGTGGCTCAGTGGCTGAGTATCAACCTATGAACCAGGGGGTCACAGTTCGAGTCCCAGTCAGGGCACATGTCTGAATTGCCTGCTCAATCCCCAGTGTGAGGCATGCAGGAGGCAGCCAATCAATGATTCTCTCTCATCAATGATGTTTCTATCTCTCTCCCTTCCTCTCTGAAATCAATAAAAATATATTTTTAAAAAATAAAGAGGAGCGGCGAAACCGGTTTGGCTCAGTGGATAGAGCGTCGGCCTGCGGACTGAAGGGTCCCAGGTTCGATTCCGGTCAAGGGCATGTGCCTGGGTTGCGGGCATATCCCCAGTGGGAGATGTGCAGGAGGCAGCTGATCGATGTTTCTCTCTCGTCGATGTTTCTAACTCTCTGTCTCTCTCCCTTCCTCTCTGTAAAAAATCAATAAAATATATTTAAAAAAAATAAAATAAAAAAATAAAGAGGAAAACATGTAGACATCGAAATGACTTCTCTATGGCAGACTTAACTTACTAACTCGTTAGGTATATATGTGACAATAAAATGTGCTTGAGTAAACAAAATGGAAAGTGCTAGAAATGTGTGTAAGACAGGAAAGTAAACATCCACATATTCTCTGAAATCATATTCCCTTATAGTTAACGAACACCTCATAGTACACTGTAAAATGAACATTTAACTTTTAAATCTCAGAAATAAAGGTCACATGCTACAGCTTTCTGGAAGCTAACCTATGGAATCAAGGACAGTTTCTATGGTTTGAGGAGAATGTCAATCCATATTTCATAAATTTCTTATCACTAATACTGATTGTATTCATGAGGCCCAGTCTTTCAACACAAATTCCCTACATTATAATCTTTTGAGTCTCTTTGCTAAAAAAAACCCTCACCATTTAAAGTCACACCTAACACCAGCAACAAACTCCAGTCTCAGGTCTTTTGGTGAAGTCTTCTTTGTAGTATAAACATGGGACCGATGTTTCAACAGGTCAGCCCTGACACAAAAGTGTACTTAACTGAGGACAAGCTGAAATCCTATACAGTTACAATGGGTACCAGTAAAATAGGGGGATCTGGGTTAAAGAGATCCTCATGGAACTAAGCCTGAACATATTGCCTCCACTTGTAACATGTTTTCTATGGGGGAAATGCAAGACAGGGAAGAAACCTAGAGGGATCCTGACCATTTCCCCATCCCCACAATTACCAAAGAGAGGGAAATAGGGATCAAAGTTTGTTTTCAGCAAGTCTGTAGGCTCTGGGCCGAAACAAAAGATCTGCACACTAGCCAAGCTGGTAAAGTGTGTAATTCTTTTAGTGGAATATCAAGAGGATAGTACAAGTGAGAGTATCTGTCATCAAAGTTCCCTGACTACGCTGTGAGATGTCTGAACCACTGACTTCAGGGTGTAATAGGAGCCAATAGTTACAGAAGGAAAAGGCAACCTCTCAGGTAAGAAACTAATCATTCCTGTTCTCTACTTCTAAAACTTACACTGCACCACCACAAAGCATTGTGCTTAAGAATAGGCAGGACTTAACAATCAGACTTGAGAAAAGCATGCAAGGAGACTATAGCAAAGATTGCTTTCCTCCAAACCAACCATCTTCAGTTCAAGACTAACCAGTCCCACACTTGAACAACAGACAAACAAACAAACAAACACAGAAGCTAGTCTCTCAGAATTAATGTGTGGCAACACCAATAAGGATTTCAACCATGGAAGCAAAATTAGGCTATTAGACTCTTCCAGGGTATACACACACACAAGGCTTAGCCAGGAAAAGAATACATCAGGGCCCAATAAGAACATTAGGGCCAAGTAAGGGGGCAGACAGCAAGGAGCTAGTTATGACAAGGAACTTGTTCATTCAATAAATACGAGCTCCCATCACAGAACCTGGAGAGACAACAGACTGATGAATCACTAACCCTTCTTCACAATTCCCAATAATAACCCCTGATTTACAAAAATCATTTTATTGAAGGTCATAAAACCTTTTCAATATTCTATCACTGAAAAACTTCAATTAGTTCCAAAGAAAAAAATGAAAAGAGCAAAAATACGTATTTTGTTTTCTGACTCTGACCTCTGCACAGGCCCAGGATTCCTTGACTCTGATTTTTTCCTACATTTTCCTTTTACCCCCATATGTTCACACCCACAATTACATGGCAGCAGTTGTGCTACTGCAGCTCTGCTCCTCTCCGCCACCACCTAATCACTGATACTTCCCCATCCCTCAGGTTCAGAGGAGATTATTTTTCTAAGTCATAAAAGCCATAGAGTAAATGCATATAAATGGGTCTGGAACTCTACACACCAAACTACAAACAGTGGTTGCCCCAAAGCTGGAAAGGAAAAATGGGAACAGGGGAGAGGGAAAGAGAACTGTCATTTTTTTCTGACTCCTATGCCTCTGGTTCATTTGAATTTTTCAACATAAATACAGATCATATATTACTGATGTAGAAGTTAAATATACACAGTTTTGCTCTGGCCAATGTGGTTCAATGGTGAGAGCGTTGGCCTAGGCACTAAAGCAGCGGTTCTCAACCTGTGGGTCGCGACCCCTTTGGCGGTTGAACGACCCTTTCACAGGGGTCGCCTAAGGCCACCCTGCATATCAGATATTTACATTACAATTCGTAACAGTAGCAAAATTACAGTTATGAAGTAGCAACGAAAATAATTTTATGGTTGGGGGTCACAACATGAGGAACTGTTTTAAAGGGCCAGAAGGTTGAGAACCACTGCGCTAAAGGGTCGTCACCAGTTTGATTCCCAGTCAAGGGCACATACCTGGGTTGCAGGTTTGATCCCCATCCCCGTTGGGGTATACTCAGAAGGCAATCAATCAATGTGTCTCTCTCACATCAATGTTTCTCTCTCTTTCTCTACCTCTCCCCTTTGCTTTCTCCCTCCCTTCCACTCTCTCTGAAGAGCAATGGGGAAAATATCCTCGGGTAAAGATAAATTGGAAAACAAAACAATACACCCCAAACCAAGTTTTAAGTAAAATCAGTATTAAAAATACATGTTTATTTCAAAATTTTAAATACCCAAACTTATTAAGTAGAAAATGAAATTTCCCACCTAAATACACTTTTCAAAAGTAACCTATTATTGCTAAACTGTCCTCCATAAGACTGCGTGGTTCTTCATCCATAGTGAAGGGGAATGCCTGTTTTCTCGTACTCTCAACCCTAGATATTTTGATACTTGTTAATCTTTCCCAGTCTGAGACATTAAACAAAAAGATGTATCATTGATTATTTCTCTTTGTGCCTTTGTTACTTGTATGGTTGACCATATTTTAAGACGTTTACTAATCATTTGTTTATTTTTTTTAAATATGTTTTTATTGACTTCAGAGAGAGGAAGAGAGGGAAAGTTAGAAACATCAACAATGAGCGAGAATCACTGACCAGCTGCACTCTACTGAGGATCGAGCCCACACCTGGGCATGTGCCCTGACCGGGAATCGGACCTGCAACCTTTTGGTGTACCAACTGAGCCGCCCAGCCAGGGTAGATTTAACTTTGATTTATCAAATTTATAAAGCTTTTCCTTATGGCTCTGATTATGACATGCTTTAAAGGGACTTCACTATTCTATGATTATAAAAATATTCACCCAGGTTTTCTTGGGGAGATTATCTTTTTTTTTAAACAGGCGGTTTCCCCGGCACTATTTATGTAATAATGCATCTTATTTAAAATAATCCTTATCATTTTTAATGTAGTATTCTTCATATGCTAAGTTCCCATATATGCATAAGTCTACTTCTATAGTTCATTCTGTTCAATAGACTGGGACCTAGTTTTGAGATTCAATAGGTTAAGAGCTAGTTAATGCTTTCACTAGGACCTGGGAAACTTATTTCAGAATGTTATTCTAGAGAGATTCTTTTAAGTACTTCCCTCTTCCCTCAGATATCAAGGTATTAATTTTAATAACTCAACACTACTGCTTAATTAGGCCGTGGAATCAAAGAGCTGACATTTTAACCCCGTGCTGAGATCTTACCATTTCCACTTCTGCTCCTCTTCTTTCTTCGGCTTCTTTTTCTTGCTATCTGGCTCAGGAACTTTTTTATCTTTATCTTTATTCTTGGGCTTTTTCAATTTACCATCCTACAAAGAAACATGGTGACAAAGCACTTAAAAAAAAGGAAAGGACTAGCTGCTTTTCTAGAAGTAGTTTTGGGGGACCATTAGGAAGAAAACTGGAATCATAGACGATTAGAACTACAGACTTTCTTAGGTCCAATCCCCCCAATAAAAATTTACTAGTACTTTTCTCTAGAGCAGTAATTCCCAAATCTCCGACATATAATTGCTCAAGAAAGCAGTTAAAAACATTCATTCTGTGGAGGAAGAGCCTAGGAAAGTGTATTTTTTAACCTCAGGAAAGACTGGGAAAGTACTGCTTCTGTACAGAGTAATCCCAGTGTTTATCCTCACTTAGTTTTAATCTACTCATCTTTAAACCTCTTCTAACACCACCAAATAATGAGTACATGAAGCTATGAAGTGCTTAATATACAACTGGAAAGGAAATTCCTGATTGAGTCTAGTGGGGAACTTTCTATTACTACTGTTTGCATACACTCAGTCTCAAAACAGTAAGCAAGTATTTGGAAGGTCCTAAAATGATTACTGTTTCTTATGGTGGCATTTCTTTATGGCTCTAACCCTAGATGACTATCACAGTGTCACAGAAAAAGATCATCAAACATAAACAAGGGCAATTCACCAATACAGGAGATAAATATCAAAACATATACACATCAGGCAAGTATGTGCTGTGCAAGGTGGGGCTACCATTCAAGAGAATTGAAACTCTTCTGAAGAAAAATGTTCCTTTGTTCTATTCAAGATAATTTAAGTCAACACATTTTATATGTAGCTCTGAAAGGTGGTTTTGCACTATCTTAAAAGCAATTACAGCATGGCAGAGCTTGAAAGAGCTCAATAGACAGTTTGGTTTGACCTCTTCCAGTTATTATTAAGGAAAGTCTGAAACAGAGGTTTTGTTACTTCTTCAACGTCATAGCACTAATATTGACCATGATGAAAGCCCAAGTTGACCAGAAAAATAAAAGAATGTGACTCATGGGAATGACTGGAATAGATACTATTCCGGGACTATGTGATAGGATGGAAATCAAGACAAACTAAGCATCGCTAAGCAAATGACCTTTGGGGTAGAAGAAAAGAAAGACTACACACCATATGTATTTGAAAATAGGAATGTGTACGTATGTTTGTGAGTAGAAAGTACTGGAGGATCACATAATTCAGAGAATGTTTACTATTTAGGCTGAAACACACCACAGGAAAGGGAAATGTTTCTCAGTGAAGACATTCTCTGAATAGTTTCTGAACAGGCATGCACATCTGAACAGGCAGGTCCCATTAGTGAACTACTGGCTACTGTATGCGCTTCAAGCCTTACAATGGGATAATCAGAGACTTCGGACTAATTCCCAGAAATGAAAAAAAAAATAGCCAGCAAGTGGTTTCATGACCGATCTTGCCATTTGGGGTCCTTGCCACAATAAGACTGTATTACTTCAGTCTTTCAGCCTGAAATTGTTTTCTCCCCGTGCAGAGAGAGGGGTTGCTAAAAAAACAATTTTAAAAAAGAAGGGGAGAAGGGGAGTCAATTGTTCTTTTTTCCAAATGGCCTAACAGTTATGACTAACCTCTTCCAAGCTCCAAGAAAGGTACTATTGTGCATAAATGCAACATCAGCATTAAGGCGATACAGAAAGCATGGAGAGCTAAGTTTTACAATTCTTTATTGACTAGTCTAATGATCTACACCAGGGGTGGGAAATGTCTGGCCTGCAATGTATAAGGCCCGTGAAATCATTTGGTCTGGCACTGAAATGGTATTAGGGGTGAGTTAATTAAATGGCCAAATAGAGCAGGCTAATTTTTTAACTTGATAATTTTGTGTGGCCCTCAATCGATGTTATAAATATCCAAATGGCCCTTGACAGAAAAAACGTTCCCCACCAGATCTACACGAAAGTGGAGTGACTACCATAATCACTATTCAACACCTCGCTCTCAATTCCTTGAGTTGGCTCTAAACTTCAACTTCTGCCAAGAACAGATTGTCAGAAAAACTACAATACCCTAAATCCAGGACCCAATCATCTCTCTATGGCTCACTTACTCATTAATATTCTTAATATGATTTCATTAAAGACGTTTCTTCTCCTTTCTTGTGGGGAAAAAAAGTCCCCCAAGAGGCTAGATAATATGGTAGCTATTGTGCTGGCTCTGGAATCATACTGCATGGGATCAAATCCCGGCTTTACCACTTAGTAGTTGTGTGAACTTAGGCAAATGATTTGACCTCTCTATACTTTAGTTTCTGCATCTGTAAAATGGAGCTAATAGTAGCAATATTTGTCTCTAAGGGTTTTTCTTAGGATTAAATTAAATATCTAAAATAAGAACAGTGTCTGACACATATTAAGCACCTATTACATTTAACTTTAATTATTACTTTTATTCTTATTGCTATGATAGATTACACTCTGAAGAGTCATTGACCCTCACTATCACTATCTTTACTGCTGATGCTTAAAGCTATTGTCTTTACACTTGTGAATCCATTCTGCCTAAGACAATGGCTAATCTCAAATGCAGCATAAAAGTGAAAACCCACTCACCTCCTTCTTATAGGCGAGTGGAGGATTAAGACCCCTGTGAATTGCTGGCAGGTTTTACTTGAATTACTTGCTAACCACTTTTTAGTATAAGAAATACCAAGTGTCAAAAGAAGGAACCATAACATCATATGTTTAATCTACCACAAACATGAATAGAACCCTTAGAAAAGTACTTGAACTGAGATTTTTAGGGGAGGTTTATAAGTCAGGAGAAGAAGGGAGGATGAGATTGGTGTTCCTGACACAGGGAACAGTAGATGCAACAGAGAGCTCCAAAGCACAAAAGAACTGTGTGGAAAAGAAACACAGGAGATCAGTGTGGCTGGGACAAAGCAAATTAGGGAAGAGGCACAAGATGAACAGAGGCACAAGATGCAAGAGCCAGACTGGGTAGAGCTGTGGTAAAGAACCTGGATTTCATCCTACATCCAAGCAGCACCAATTAAAGGTCGCTAAATAGGAATGGTTACCCAAAGTGAGAGATGAGCAAGCCTTGTTATATATGGGAGAGCACTAAGAAACATTCTTAGGGAAAACTATTCTGGGTTGTAAGCAAGTATGATTTCTTGTTTACACCTCGCTCTGTATGTATGATGAGGGTAGTTTCCCTAAAAGGGTCAGTTGGCACCATAGCTATGGACAGACACCCAGGAAGGCTAGGAGAGATCTTCACACCAACAGTGCACAGTCACTGTACACATGTAAGAGTTTTTCCTCTACAGACCAATTAAATCCCTAAAACCCATTTGCCTTCAAAGGTTGTTTTATGTAAAACTCCCTATTCCAAACTCAAGCCCCAAAGGGCCTAAGTCTCTTTACTAACCTCTTCTTCCTCTAGTTTTCGTTTCTTCTCTTTCTTGATATCTTCTGTTTTAATTTTCTTAGGTTTAAAATCAGCACTAGAAAGGGGAACATGAATATGCAATTAACACAACTGTGAGTCAATAGTTCTCACCAATAGGATTAGGACCTCTTAACTCCTCCTGGAGGCTTCCAAGGTAGGAGTGTTTGCTATTATTCTAGGCTGAGCATTCTTGTCAAGAATGGGACAGAGAAAGAAGGCCAGACCAAGGCCCAATCATTATAGCCCTAGATAGAACAAAACAAACAACCATGTACTACACGCAGGCCTGGGAGGAAAGTGGAATGGAGGGACATATGCCTATATGACACCACTAGAAGATGGAAATCTGGGAACCTACAGTGCAACAATGACTGCCACAAAGTAATGACTGACTCAAAAGGACAGAAAAGAAATTCTGTATGAATTCTGAATGAACACAAATGAGTTCACTAAATATTTCCTTCTTCTCTTCCCACCTACTACTTTCTACCATAAATCCTTTGTAGATTCCTGGAACATAATAAGCTATACAAGATCGAAAATAATGAATAGAATTTAACATCACTGATTGAATCTGAGAAAGAGGTACCATAAGTCTCAAATACCTGTCTTAATTCAGAGCAAAATCCTACATAAGGAAACTTCACTTAGAATGTATTGACAGGCACAGATCCCAGGAGGAATTGGTTTACCAGTGAAAACTTATCTGTGATAAGTGATGATAAACCTAAATTAATTTAAATATTCTTCATGAATTCTTTTATTTGATATTCCTACAATATGCACTGCCTTTTTAATAAGAAAAATAGAAATATATATTCTCCATTTAAGCCTCAGGTACACTACTTATTTGCTCAGCAAACCCTACTTCTCATAATTCAAACAGAAATCAGTCACCCAGTCAGTCCATTAATCACAAATTCCAAATGAGTAAAAGTCAATTAATGCAGTTTCTCTGTGTACTGCAGAGACATACATCACATTTATCCTTTAAACAACTCCTTTTTTGTTTAAAAAAAAAAAAATCAAAGTAACGAGATATACTCACTCATCCTCATCTCGAGGTCTCTTCAATGGCTTAATATCTTCTTTAGGAGGAGCAAAATAGCCATCATCTTCAGGTTCATCTTTAATTCGTGGTGGACTAGAGAGAAAAAAATGGTTAATGAGTGTTGAAACATCTACACATCAAGTAATCCAAAGCAGGGATAAATTACTGCACTGACAAGCAACTAATATAAGAACAACATACACTTGTATCTATTATAAAGGTTTTCCATGAGCACTTTTCTCACTTAATTCTCACTTCAACCCTGTGAAGTAGATGGTATTGTCCTCACTTTACAGATGAACAGGCACATCAAGATCTGGGATCAGGACTCCTTACTCTAAGTCAGTCTTCATCTCCCCTACATCTTAGCTGCCTTTGCCAGCATGACCCAAACCATAACAGGAACAAACTTAAACTGAATTGTTTCCTCACTTCACATGAAGGATAGACTATGTATCTGACTCCAGGAATGATTCGAACTGATCATTCTAGTGCTCCAAAACCTAATATATAGTTTCTACAAGGAAAGGAATAAAATTTTATTTCCCAAACTTGGTACCTTAAAGGTCTAAGGAAAATAACCTTAGTTACATAGGAAAACAACCAAGATGACATCACAACAAAAGAAGGGCACATGCTAAATGAGAGGCCCAGGACAAATTCAATTCATTCTAAGCCAAGTTTAGACATTTTTCAATGTCCTCCTTAGGTTTATTTACTTGACATAAAAAGAATGCCTTGCCTTATCTTTATTAAGATTTTGTCTTTTGAATTTAAAAAGATAATTCTGTTATAGACAACTATGTTGGACCAAAAGCAGAAGGAAGAAGAGAGAAAGCCATGAAACTAATAATCACTACAGCCTTGGGATGTTCCCTGGCTTAACACATCTGATCAGAACCTCATTGCTTACAGCCAGAAGCACTTACAGAGCTAACTAACTCAGTACAGGGAATGGTTTCTGGACATGAAGCTTCACCTCTAAGACAACCAGGGGATAAGCTTACACAAACTCAGCTGCAAAGAAAAGTCAGGATATTCACAGGGTTTTAAGAGTAGATAATGCCACCTCCACATCACCTCATCCCCTTAAGCATACTGGATCGCCTTGCTTGCAGAAGAATTTGAATGTTTAAAGCAATTAGCTTTCCTTCCTTGTTTCTGCACACTCCCCAAATGCCAGCCTTTAAAGCTGTTCCCCTCAACTACAAAAGTGACTAACATAGATCCAGGGGTCCAAAATCTCCACAAGCTTTGTGCCAGAAAGAAAAAAACACTGCCATTTACCCAGCCAGTAAATGCTAGAACCTAGTATTGTCACAGGTGAAGTTACAAACAATGTCTCAGAAAACTGGGCTCCATCCAGTGATTCTCTGCAGATACATATGCAAGCAAATAAGCAGTCCAGCAAAGCAAACGCAGAGCCCACTGCCTGGAAAGGTGTGTTCCTAACCTTCTAACCCAGAAAGTCTGAAACTGAACCCAAGTTTCAAAGAGTCCATTTTTCCTTAGTACGTATTAGTTTAATAAAAATCCACTCAGTCAGTTTCTTGGCAGAAAATAGCCTCCCTGTGCTCAGTCACTTTATCTAAGAAATCAGAATGCCTATGGTAGCTTATAGTGAATTTTATTATTCAGCATTCCTAGAACAGTTATAAAACATGCCTGAAGAGGGCTCCTGCTGCTCCTAGTCTAAAGGACCTGGAGGACATGCCACAGTTTTCAAAAATGTTTTCAAACGAAACTGGAATTTCCAAGTTTCAAGGAAGCAAAACTCTCAAAACACTTTGTCCAAGTCAATAATGTTTACTTCCAACAACTTCTAGTAAATCCATTCTGATGTTTTGTGGAGGCGAATGAGAATATATGACCATAAATTTGTAGTTTTTTGAAGCTAGAGGGGATTCTTAGACTTATTTTAAAAAGTTGAGGTTGATAAGGAAAACAGAATCATAACAACAAAAATTGCACAGGAAAAGTGACCTCTAGACTGTGCAGATTGTGTTTCCAGTACTCACAACTGTACATCTACTTTTGCCACAGCCTGTATCTACTCAAGTCTACACCCATTCCTAAAATGTAGGTCAAGAAGGCATCTATATATGAGCCTCTGAGTACTACTATTAATTACTACTGACTAAATATGGCGTTTCTTTTCGAGTGTTGAAAAGGTTCAGAAATCAGACAGTGCAATAGTGGGAAAGATGCACAACTTTGTGAATATACTAACACCCAATAAACTATACACTTTAAAAGGGTGAATTTTATGGTATGTAAATTATATCGCAATTAAAAAAAATTTCTTCCTGTCAACCTTCTCCACTCAAAATAACTTCTGGAAAATATCCTGGTCAGACTCACTAAAGGGCACTCTGGAAATGCTCAGAGAACTTTGGCCAAGTCCTCTCACTGCCAACTTCCTGGGAAATCTGGAGGTGGCCAGGTCAGTGTGTGTTAGGTACAGGCACACTTGGGGAGCAGACACATGGGCAGCTGGCCTGCAGGGCACCCACAGGAAGCAGAGGACTCTTACCTCGAGAAGCCATTTTCCTTCTCCTTCTTTACTTTTGCATCCCCAGAGGCTCTAACCTGAAAAGTCAAACAACAGTAATTGATTAGTACCTTGAAAGCTACATTTGACTCTAATAAAGAAGCCTCTCTCTTTATTAGAGAACATTTGACTTCAATCCTTGGGACATCCTAATCACAGACGGACTTCTTCTTGCTGACCAGGTGAACTGAAGGTCTTCATATTTTTCTAAGACTCATTTTATACAATTCTTCAGGATAAACTATCCAATACACTGAGAAAAGTTTCCGTGCAAAATAACAGCTTTTTACCTTTAAATTATGGCAGGGACCCCTCCCTCAGTAAATATACTCCACCTCTCAAGGATTTGCCCTTCGCAGTGCAGACAGGAAATAAAAAACAAAACAAAATGAGCCTGGACTGTGTGGCTCAGTGGTTGAACATTGACCTATGAACCAGGAGGCCATGGTTTGATTCCTGGTCAGGGCACATGCCCAGGTTGCAGTTTCCAACTCCAGTAGTGGGTATGTGGGAGGCAGCCAATCAATGATTCTTTCTCATCATTGATGTTTCTATCTCTCTTTTCCTCTCCCTTCCTCTCTGAAATAAATAAAAATATATTTTTAAAAATAGTCTATTTCCTGCTTTCTCTGGTTTGGAAAAGTGTATTCACATTCCCTTTCTTCAAATTCCCATTTTCTAGACTTGTCAGAGGGGTATTTCAAAAATCTTCACACACACACACACACACACACACACACACACACACACACACATCTCTGGAAAAATACAAAAGAATAGCTGGCGTTGTAGCTGCCTCCAGAAAGGGAAAGATGGAGGCTAGTGAGCAATGGACAGAAGGGAAATGTATTTTTTACTATATTCGCTATTTCACTTATCTGAATTTACCAAATATAAATGTTACTTTTTTAAAACCTAAATTAAGACAATTTTTAAGAAGTCTATGCACAACACTACTCATCTGCAGCCAGAGGAGGCCAGCTGTTTCAAGATGGCTACACTGGTTCTGCTAGAACCAAAAGTCAGCAAAGGCACCAGCATCACCACATTTTCACTCAAGAAGAACTTTCATTCAACAGAGGACCAAGGTAGCATTAAGCCCTTCCCCCAAAACAGAATTAATTTTCCCCATGAAGGAAAACTGACATCTCCAGAACACTACATCTTCAATTTATCCACTTGCCATATAAAATAATGACCTGACTAGATATGCTATACAGTGGCAACAGACCTTGTTTTCATAGTTTAGTAAGACTATGGTTGACTCTAAAGTCTCCTGACAGACTTTTTCACTCACAGGCCATGGGATCTTTCTATGAAACGAAGGTACTTTCATTATCTGTTTAAAAGGTAAACAAAATGAAAAGTACATCCCATCTCTTCCTCTCTCACTGGAAAGTTCTGTACCTTTTCCTCCTTTCGTTTTTCCTTGTCTCTGTCTTTATGTTTGTCTTTATGTTTTTCTGAACTTCCATCTTTGTGCTTGGTTTTTTCCTTCTCTTTGTGTTTCTTTTCAGAATCTTTATGTTCACTGTGAAAAATAAGACACAAATGGTTAGCCCAGAGGAGGGAACAGAGGGTTCATTTCACAAGATAAACTCACAAGATAACTTAAGATCATATGAACCATGGAAACTTACAATGGTTAAGTAAACAGTCCTGACAGAAGGTTCAAGTAGATGCTTTTGTCTACACGGGACTTTATTTTGATGTTTTTATTTTTTCAAAGGAGCAAAGGAACCATCTAGAGAAACACAGTCATTCTAAACAAACCAGGACATTTTTTTTTTTACCAGTGACTAAAAATATACAGCAAGCTCCTTTGTACTTCTACAATATTCTACCAGCAAAAAACCTATAATGAAAACTTCAACTTGAGCATTCACATCTGATGTGAGGAGTAAAGACAATTCACCAAAAATGCACTTGGTAGCTCTGAGCCAGACTTAAGATATATCAGATATGTAGCCAAGCCAGGGCTTTGTGCAGTGAGCAGTCCAACACAATACATCAGTGGTTCTCAACCTTGGCTGCACATTAGAATTGCCTGGGAATCTTGTTAAAATCCTGATTTCTGGGACTCATCCTCCGGAAATTCTGTTTCTTTGTTACTAATGATGAGGCCCAGAAATCAGGATTTTAACAAGATTCCCAAGTGATTCTAATGTGCAGCCAAGATTGAGAACCACTGCAATAGATGTTTCCTGCTAGTTTTTACTAGAAAAAGTTAGCTACTGCTAGATGAAGCTGCTTGGTCCATTCTTTACAATAAGAAAAGACCCATCTAAAAGCAAGGCATATAAAACGTTTAAAAGCCTTGCTTTTAAAAGGGGTTGTAAATACACTGGCAGCCGTGTAGAAAGGCACTGCGCCTCTGGAAAACAAAATACGACATCACAAAGCAAAAGCCATTACAATGTCCACACCCTCACATCTAGCTCCTGGAAATTTCTCTTTGGAAAATAACATTGCAAAACGATGTTTATTTTGATGCTTCCCATAACAAGAAACAAATAAAAATAAACAAACCACCAAAAAACTAGATATAACCTTAGTGAGTAATAACAGGAAAAAACTGTGATATATCAAATTAGGTAGCTAATATGCTATAATTTATGAGTCCTACAAATATACATGGGAAATGTTTATGACACAAATGGAAAAAAGGGATACAGTCGTCCCTCGGTATCCAAGGGCGACTGGTTCCAGGAACACCATCTCTTCCAGGCACAGATACCAATCCTGCAGATGCTCAAGTCCCTTATATTAAAGGTATAGAACAATACATACATACACATATAAAATGACTGCAACAACATAAAAAGCATGATGTGAACAAAGACAGACGGGCAATAGGCAAAAACCACATGCTGTAGTTTAAGGTGGCAGAACACTGGATGACTGTTTTCTTCAGTGCACCAGGCAGATGATTTAGGATCCTTGCTTACATCACCAATATATTCCACAAGTTAACAAAAGGAAGTTTGAACTCAAGTGCTATGAATTGGTGGGGTTCATCCCACACACAAAACAGCTGACAGGGACAATCAGGCCTATGGGCCCCTTGCCTTTCCCACCACAGACTGCATTTCCCATCTGTCACATTAACACCTTCAGCCCAGGAAAAAAAAAAGATTTTACCAGCAATGGGCTCATTAGGTTATGTTCACCCCATCAATTTTGTCCTAAAGAGATTCGGCCAGCTTACTTAGCTACACTGAAGGCCAAAAATGGATAAACAAATGATAGCATCTAGTGAGGTGAGAGCCACAGAACCTGGGTGAGGAGAGCATCTGCTGTCACGTACATTTCTGTACACAAAAGGAGCCCCAAATAGATATAGGGGGGTCGAGTAATAAGCAGAAACTATGAAATCTAGCCAGAGGATATGGGGCCTAATAGAAACACACAACTACAGGATAGGGAAGATCTAGGAAATGTCTGGGGGGAAAAGTCCATTTTCCCTTGTTTATATACTATGCTCTCCTTAAGTTACTCAGAGGTGCCACATATTGAAATAACAAGTTTCCACATGAGCAAACTTTTCTTTTGAACTCATAACAGCTGATCTAGTTCCTGTGTGCCTAGAGGCACATGGCAACCAAGCTTTCCCACCGGGCTTTTTATTCTCAGCATCATTATAATGTCACTCTCTACGTACTCTCATAATCCGTTTTTACCAAAATGCAATGTTTTGTCAAAAAATTTATTCTTTACTTTGTACAAAAATAGCTCTCAATTGCACAACACTCCAGCTCTAGAATGACAGGTAAAACTGCAAAGTTGCCAAAATTGCAACTGATCCACTTCAGGAATTTACACATGATTTTGATATTACCAGCAAAATGTATGGTAATTATCACTATTCTATTCTACAGGCATTGTAGTTTTAGTTGTCTGTTGTGTTTTTTTTTAACATTAACTGTAGGAGATATTTATGGACATCTACACAAGTTTTTGCCTAAAAGCAAAAAATACGCAACAATTAAATCCACGATATTACTGGATGAATATACTTCCCCCCACAAAAAGTGAAAAACTCTAAGCAAGCAATGTGCTTGGTATGTTCACATACATTGTTTCATTCAATCCCTTCCAGTGGTTCTCAACCTTCTGGCCCTTTAAATATAGTTCCTCATGTTGTGACCCCCAACCATAAAATTATTTTCGTTGCTACTTCATAACTGTAATTTTGCTACTGTTATGAATCGTAATGTAAATATGTGATATGCAGGATGGTCTTAAGTGACCCCTGTGAAAGGGTCGTTCGACCGCCAAAGGGGTCGCGACCCACAGGTTGAGAACCACTGCCTTAGACTGATTTAGAAACAGAGGAGCCTGGAGTTCAGTCTTATTCAAAGTTATATGTTAGAAAGAAGCAAAGTTAAGATTTAAACTCATGTTTCCATCTCCAAGTTCAGAGTGCCTCCCACTAAATCAATACCATTACATTTTCATAAAGTTAATACCTACCACTAAAGGCAGATTAGAGCAGGAGACAAATGCACAGCCAATCTGAGATATATTAAGGTCAAGACTTTATTTTACCACCAAGTAGAAACTTTCTAGAATAGAGATCTTGGATAACTGAAACGATAAAACCTTTTGAGATAGCTGCTCCTCATTTTGTCTTCCCACAAAACTATAAATGGCCAATTCAGGAATCTAAATTTAGAAACACTCTATCCGCCTTTATGTTCCACTGTTCCCCCTTGTTCTCTTCCTCAATGAAAGCATTTCTTAGAACATTACTCTATTTCACTACAAAACTGGCTTTCTGGCCTTTTGGCATTCACAGCACAGGCAATTTGTAAGTGCACACAGCCCTCCAGCTTTCAGCTTTGTTGTTCATTATCACACTGACCAGAGATAAGGGGAAAGAAGGCAACAAGTGACAAGGCAATGAGACAGTATGCAGGCCACCCAGGAAAGTGAAAAAAAAGGTCAGATACTTCCTCTGCCTGCTACCCAGAGGGAAATCGATTCAGGAAATTCAAAGTCCCTGTTAGAATAGTAACCCCGTTGTAGTCATAATCAAACACAAAGACCAGAATGAAATGAAACTATCAACTTAACTTTCCAAAGGAAATTCTCTCCCAATGTTTAGATGTAAGAGAACAGGTTTGGATTTTTATATTAAGTGAACTCAGATGATTCAGGAGTGAGGACATCTTGTGGTATACAAGGCATCTCACTGGAACTGTTAGAAATTCGAGTTTGTGGAGCTCTACTAAGCATCTGAATACAATGTTAATATATCTACTTGTCAGTTGCTGTTCCTGTCCCTATCTCCCGAAATAGAGAGGACTCAGGTCCTATCCGTCATCCATAACCCCTACAGAGGCAGAAGTGCTGGCAAAGGGCAAACCATGGTGCCAGTGCTTCCTAGGAATCTACCTGAAGGAGCAAATGCATCTGGGGGACAAAGTCCTGTGATAGGTCTAATTAGGGCTGTGCCACAGAAATTAGGAGCAGGATTTGGCCAGTGGTAGAAAATGGAGCAAATCTGGGATCAGTTAGGCCAGTGGTCGGCAAACTCATTAGTCAACAGAGCCAAATATCAACAGTACAACGATTGAAATTTCTTTCGAGAGCCAAATTTTTTTAACTTAAACTATATAGGTAGGTACATTGTTAACTTAATCAGGGTACTCCTAAACTGACCTTTGCTAAAAACGTCCTCAATCTGATTGAGATATGTTCGCTGAGGTCGACCCCTTCCAACTCTCCCATCCACACTCGTCTTGATTGGCTCACTCAACTCATGCATGAATCGCGCGCTTGCCTCCCCCGCGCTGCATGCTGCTACGTCTCCCGTCGCAGGACACCCCCACTTCCGAACCACTTCTTCAAAATATAGACTCGCCCAGGCCAAAAACCGACTTCTGCGCATGGGCCACGAAGTTTCAATCGCACTGTATGTGCGCGCCCACACGTGGTATTTTGTGGAAGAGCCACACTCAAGCGGCCAAAGAGCCGCATGTGGCTTGCGAGCCGCGGTTTGCTGACCACTGAGTTAGGCCAACTCATCATCACTCAGGATTTCCTAGCATGTACCTCTTTTCCAAAATGTTTAGAACTAACTTGGCTTTTATGGTGGCTTAAAGAGCAGCACCTTTCCCACTGATAGATGATGGAAATTTAGACCAGTGCAGGAGTTCATGTGTTGACTGCCTGTTTTAAGAGATGTTCCTCTTGCCTTTATACTGATCCACTACTTTTACATACACAATGTCAAACTCACTAAATACTACTGGAGGCTACAAATACCAGCCAGTTCAGAGGCTGTCGAACAGATGTTGGAGAAATTGAAGAAACTTCAGCAGGGATAAATAAGAAAAATAAACTGGGAAAAAGGCTTAAAACTGGTCATAGTATGGAAAAAAAAGATTTGAAGAACATATATTTTAAAAAATGAATTTAGACTGAGATACACTAAAGGTCAAAGCACTGACGGTAGCTAATATTTCAGAACCTTTGTAATGGTCACACTTTGGGATGAAATAGGAACTTCATCATCAGCAACTCTGAATGAGGAAACACCCAATTAGTGGCTATGCACACATGCTGACTCCTGGGGCTCAAGGCTGTCTGTCTGAGGGTAAGATCCACCACACCAGCAGAGTCTGGATAAGCAGAAGTCAATGCCAAAGAGAACAAATGGCAAGAGTCAAAGCCACCTCTCCAAGAGTGTTCATGCCCGTCTTAGGCTTCAATTAGCTAAATTCCACCAAGGAAAAAGTAACCTACACTATTTTTAAAGTGACGACAGTGAAAGCTTTGTCTGTGACCCTTGCTGGAGCTGAGCAGACAAGTTTGACCAGGGTTATCACTCTTAGGCACTCGGGCAGAAGATGGAAGGGAAATGCCAGGAGGGAAAAGCATTTATTTTCCTTCTGCCCCGGATAGCATTTGCTATCTCTTCAGAAAACAAAACAAAAAGCCCGTGTCTGATATTCTGGAACGCTAGGATGTTGGCTATGGGAAACCATTTAAATCTGTTAAAGAAAACAAACAAACACCCCAATCTGTCCTCTATCATCAATAAAAGTATTTAACAGATACTTGAATACCACTAAGTGCCTGGCACTCTTCTAAGCAATTTAATTCCCATAAAAAGACTGAGATAAGTTCTAGTATCTCCATTTTACAGATGTGGAAACTGAGACATGGCAGGTAAGGTTAAGTAACTCACCCAAGGAGACATATCTAAGGAGAGATAAGTAGGATTTAAACTTAGGCAGTGTGGCTCCAGAGTGGACAGCTGTGTTACAATACTTCCCAAATAAAGCAAAAACGCAGCAGTGCTAGCCCTAGCCGGTTTGGCTCAGTGGATAGAGCGTCGGCCTGTGGACTAAAGGGTCCTGGGTTCAATTCTGGCTAAGGGCATATAACTAGGTTGCAGGCTCAATTCCTGGCCCTGGTTAGGGTGCATTTGAGTGGCAACCAATCAATGTGTCTCTCTCACATCGATATTTCTCTCTCTGTCTCTCCCTTTCCCTTCCACCCTCCCTTCTTCGCTTTCTCTAAAAATCAATGGGAAAATATTAAGTGAGGCAAACAAACAAAAACATGAGGCACTGCTAGGGGGCAGAAGGAGCCTCTTTGTCTTCTGACAGGACTTAGCCACTAATGGCTAAGGGTAGGCACTCATCTTAGCTATCTGACTGCTCAAGGCAGCCAGTCCTTCACTGCAGGTCAATAGAATCCCAGTGGATTTCTAAAGGAGAGCTGAGAGCTGAGAGAGAGAGCTTCAAGGCTGTGAAAGGAGGAAATACATAGCCCCTTTGAAAGCAGACAATTAAAGCTTAAATGTTTGCTAAATAAAAATTCTAGGTAAACTAAGTTGTTGTCTTGGGGAAAAACACAACAGCAGTTTCTGAAAGACTCTTCAGAATTAAAGATTTCTTAATGCTTATCACTGAATGCTCAAAATCAGGAGAATTATTGGAACTTTGAGTTGAATGGAATCTCAGAAATTATTTAATTCTTTGTTTGCAGGCCAGAAAGGATAAAGGGATGTGCCAAGCCAATACATATACTCAACTTCCATTTCTCCCCTATCTCTAAGTTCCTTACCTCTATTAATAGGGTAAACAGCCACCTAGTTATCCAAACTAGGAGCCACTTTTCTTAGACCCCTCATGCCCTTTGTGGCTAAATTCTTTATCTCCCTTTCTCAACTATTTTCAGTGGCCTCTTGTTCCCTTTAGAATCAAGTCCCAAACTTTTTTTTTTTAATGTCCCAACTTCTTGAAATAGCTTTTAATAGTCTTGCCCCAAGTCACTTTTATGGTCTCATTTTCTACCATTCCATCATGTTAATCCAGGCACCCACCCAACTGGAGTCTTCTCAGAGCAATGTATATTACACAATGCTTCCATGTTTTGTTCATGCTTTTCTTATTGTCTGAAATGCCCCTTTCTAGCCATCACCTTTCTTTGTCAAGATTTTAACCATCTTGCCCTGGCCGGTTTGGCTCAGTGGATACAGCCTCAGCCTGCGGACTGAAGGGTCCCAGGTTCGATTATGACCAAGGGCACATGCCCAGGTTTCGGGCTCAATCCCCAGGAGGGGGTGTGCAGGAGGCAGCCAATCAATGATTCTCTCTCATCATTGATTCTTCTCTCTCTCTCCCTCTCCTTTTCTCTCTGAAATCAATATATTTTAACCATCTTTCAATGACTAACTCAAATGCTGTTTCCACCATGAAATCTTTAATAAATTAGATTCAACCAACAAAATTGACAGCTCCAATATATCTCATTGATACTCACCAGGCTTTGTGGCAATCATCATTGTCATCACCACCACCACCACCATCATTTCAATTGTTTAGTACGTTATAACAAACTCGAAAACATGACTGGGCCAGTAATGCTCTCAGCACTTGACCAAAATGGAAAATGAGACCCGGAAGTTAAGTGGCTTGGATTAGGACACACAGCTAGTAAATGTGGGGCACACAGGTTAGTAAATGGGAGAACCTGGCCTTGAGTTCTACTTTAGTGTGCTTTTCACTACATCACATTAATTCCTATGTGAATGGTGGTGATGTACTCAGTTTCCTCATTTTTAAAGGACCCAACCCTCTTCTCTACCTACCTATGTTAATTGTTCATTTCCCCCACACAGGTTGATGATACAGGGATGTGCAGATAAATAAAAGGCTTCAGCGAACAGCTCACCAAAAAAAAAAACAAAAACAAAAAAACCAGGAGTAAACATCTCTTTTTAAATTTGATTACCTTCAGCCCGGCCAGTGTGGTTCAGTGGTTGAGCTTCGAACTATAGACCAGGAGGGTCACAGTTTGATTCCCGGTCAGGGCATGTGCCCGGTTGCGGGCTCCATCCCCAGTGAGGGGTGTGCAGGAGGCAGCCAATCAATAATTCTCTGTCATCACTGATGTTTCTATCTCTCTCTCCCTCTCCCTTCCTCTCTGAAATCAATAAAAAAATATATTTTTTAAAAATTTTGATTATCTTCTGAAAAATTTCCCTAATCTGAAATTCCACTAATACAATTGCTTAATTCCAGTACATCTTCCTAAGATCCTACATTCTCTTAATTCTACTTCAAGTAGGATCTGGAACTGAAAGGAAAGCAGAACCCAAAGCATCCTTACTCTCAAATGTCTCTCACACTGACTGTATGGATCAGCAAGGCCAACATGGCTGGAAAAGCACTTGTTTATTATTTCACAGCAGTGCTTTTCTGTCTTCCCTGGCTTTCCAAAATTTGTCACTTCAGCCTAAGTGTCGGGTTTAAAACTGGTAAGAGAGGCACACAGTCAAAAGCCAGCAGGAATATATTCCTAGAAGTGGTATTACTGGGTCAAATGGCAGTTCCATTTTTAAATTTTTGAGGAAACCCATACTGTTTTCCACAGTGGCTGCACCAGTCTGCATTCCCACCAGCAGTGGAGGGTTCCTTTTTCTCCGCATCCTCTCCAGCACTTGTCATTTGTTGATTTGATGATAGCCGTTCTGACAGGTGTGAGGTGGTACCTCATTGTTTTGATTTGCAGCTCTTGGATAATTAGTGACTTTGAGCATGTTTTCATGTGTCTCTTGGCTTTCTGAGTGTCCTCTTTTGAAAAGAGTCTATTTAGGTCCTTTGCCCATTTTTTGATTGGACTGTTTAGTTTCCTTTTGTTGACTTGTATGAGTTCCCTGTAAATGTTGGAGATTAAACCCTTATCGGAGATAACATTGGCAAATATGTTCTCCCATGCAGTGGGCTTTCTTGTTGTTTTGTTGATGGTTTCTTTTGCTGGGCAGAAGCTTTTTATTTTGATGTAATCCCATTTGTTTATTTTCTCCTTAGTCTCTATTGCCCTAGGATCTATGTCTGTAAAGATATTGCTACAACATATGTCTGCAATTTTGTTGCCTATGGAGTCTTGTAGGATTTTTATGGTTTCCCGTCTTATATTCAAGTCCTTTAGCCATTTTGAGTTTGTTTTTGTGTATGGTGTAAGTTGGTGATTTGGTTTCATTTTTTTGCATGTATCTGACCAAATTTCCCAGCACCATTTATTAAAGAGGCTGTTTTGACTCCATTGTATGCTCTTGCCTCCTTTGTCGAATATTAATTGAGTATAATGGCTTGGGTCAATTTTGGGGCCTCTATTCTGTTCCATTGGTTTATATGTCTGTTCTTGTGCCAGTACCAGGCAGTTTTAAGAACCGTGGCGTGGTAATATAGTTTGATGTCTGGTATTGTGATCCCTCCAACTTTGTTCTTCTTTCTTAGGATAGCTGTGGCTATTCGGGGTCTTTTTTTTATTCCAAATGAATTTTTGGAGAGTTTGTTCTAGATCTTTGAAATATGCCATTGGTATTTTAATAGGTATTGCACTGAATCTATAGATTGCTTTGGGTAGTATGGACATTATAATGATGTTGATTCTATCAATCCATGAACATGGTATGTTCTTCCATTTGTTTATGTCTTCCTCTATCTCTTTTTTCAATGTCCTGTAATTTTCCAAGTACAGGTCTTTTGGTTAAATTTATTCCTAGGTATCTTAATTTTTTTGGTGCAATGGTAAATGGGATTGTTTTTTTCATTTCTCTTTCTGTGAGTTCATTATTGGTGTATAAAAAGGCCATAGATTTCTGGGTGTTAATTTTCTATCCTGCTATATTGCCAAATTCATTTCAGAAAGGATATATGCACCCCTATGTTCATAGCAGCACAATTTACAATAGCCAAGATTCCTGCCCTGGTCAGTGTGGCTCAGTTGGGTGGGGGTGTTGTCCCATGCACCAAAAGGTTGCCAGTTTGATTTCTGGTCAGGGCACATGCCTGAGTTGCAGGCTCAATTGCCCCCTCACACTCATCCTGGTGGGAATGGCATGCAGGATGCAATCAATGATACACTCTCACATCAATATTTCTCTCTCTCTTCCCCTCTCCCTTCCTCTCTCTCTAAAAATCAATTTTAAACATCTTAAAAAGAAATAGTATTCCTTTTGGGTTTTGGGGGGAAGGATCTATATATACATTTTTTTACAAGAATCTAAAGTGCTAAATATTAATGCTAACAGAAAGAAGCAGTGTCAGAGATAAACAGAAGAAATTATTTTTACTTGACTTTGGTATAAACTCTTCCTGTGATGTTACAGACCAAACAGGAGATAGTCAGAGATGGGGTTTTCATTGGGTCAGAATTTAATGAGACTAATACAACTAGTGCCAAACACTTTAGAGATGTGGGGCCCAAAGTGAGAGGTCGTGCCTGAAATGTTCTGGCATTTTAAACGCTGAGCTGCTTATGACATGCAAATGAGAAAGAGGTGCTTATTATTTAAACACAGACAGTTGAGTTACACAACTAACCTTTCTTGGGGAGGGAGTTTTTGTTTTGTTTTGTTTTGTTTTTGACTGGAAAGAATAATGTAGTGGAAGAAAAACATGAGGATTCAGAAGCCCTGGTCTCATCCTCTCTCTACTACCCTATTACCCTGTGACTATGAGCATATAACCTCAGACTCCTGATACACAAAGAGGTAAGATGAAATAATCTTTAATACCCTTTCCCTTATTTTCACCTTGAGAACAAAGGGAAAATCACAGGAATAAGATGGGATTCCTTGAGGGGTGGGTCCAACATCCCATTCTCTCAACAGAAAGGCTGGTTTTCCATTCTCTGACATTCCAAGCATGCAGCACATGTTACTACGCAGCAAAAAGATGCCTCCTGGATATGGGTCCTTAGTGTAACCCAAGGAAAAATGACTGATGCTAAAATCTAACAGTCGAAAGGAACATACAAACACATTACTGTTAACAAAGTATCAGAATAAAGTGAAGCATTTTCAAACAGAATATATGAAATCTTAATTATTCTGGGCTTCACAGGTGACTTAACAAGACTCAAGGTTTCCTTAATCTGCTACAGAAGAAAAATGAAAAAACCCAAAACTACTTGAAAGATTAGAAGCCACTTAAAAAAGGAACATGGTGTACAGGATTTTAATGGACTATAACCAAGACACTTCCTTTGTTGCAAAGAGGTAGTGTGTCAATAGAGGTCAAACAGAAAGTATTTAAAAGTCTGCTTACAACACATCATCCACTTAAACTGTCTTAAAGTTATTCACATGTGAATTAGAGGTCCAGGGCTAGATTTAGTCATGTAGTCATGTGTAAACAGAAACTCAGGCCAGGTTTTCCAATGCCTCTTGGCAAACAGGCTATTATTTTCTTAAGCATTTTGAGCAGACATGAAGAAAATATTAAAAGACACAAAATTGCACAGGAAAAATTCCTGAATTTGCCTATACTATAATCTTGGAAAGTATGCTAGGATGAATGTACAAAATATCTCCCACATTTGTAGAGCAGTCACAGTTACAGTGCTTTTATGCTTATTGACTGGTCCCCTCTGAAGCATGTAATATGAGGAAACTGAGGAAGATGAGAAAGCTGAGTTAAGAAAGGCTATTTAACCTAGCCAACATCACATGAGACCAAAGCAGGTGGACCAAGACAAGAGGCCTTCTGCCAGATAGAGGTAATTAAGCTACTATGGATTTTTCAAGAAAAATAACACCAAAATCACATCTTTCATTTTTAAAAAGGAAATTCTGACAAGTCAGGGCAGGACCAAAATTATGTCCTAAAGCCTTTTATGCCACTTTTACCCAATCTTGTCTCCCACCACAATAGCAAATCATGATTGGTGAAGTATGTACCAGAGAAGAAGGGATCATTTTTTTCAAGTTTTCAATATTAACCTCTATCTTTTTAAAGTCTTTATGGACAAATTTCTGGTAACATGAAAATGAGCATTTCTTCATCTAATCTACTAAGATTAAATTCACTAGAGTAATGAAAATGGAAACTAGATGATCAGGTAGCAAGAAATGAGTTAGCAGTGGAGAAAAAAAGACCACAGAAGTGGTAGATGATTCATGAAGAAATATTCCCACTAGAGAAAATTAACCTACTTATTTTAATGGTTCAGAAATGTATTCATAAAAAGAAAAGTATTTTTAAATTTTAGTGATTCATAAAAAGAACATACTTTAAAAGCAATTCTCACTTTAACTTGTCTACAGCCAATAGACCAAGCTAATGAAGTATAACTGACCCTTGAACAATGAGGGGGTAGGGGTGCCAACCTTCCACCCCATGCAGTCAAAAATCCACGTATAATTTTTGACTCCACAAAAACTGAACTACTAATAGCCTACTGTTGACTGGAAGCCTTATCAATAACATAAACAGTCAATTAGCACATATTCTGCATGTTATATGCATTATATACTTAGTCTTATAATAAAGTAAGCCCCCAGAGGAACGAAAATGTTATAAAGAAAATACATTTACAGTATTTATTGAAAAAAAATGCATATAAGTGGACCAACAAGTTGTTCAAGAACCAAGTGTAGTTCTAAGAGATTCTAGGCTGGAGGCACTAGTTCTAATAAATGTTTAATCTTTACATTCCCTTCTAACAAAACTTAAGCTACCATGGGAATACCATACAACTTTCTCACCAACTGCCTTTAACTCAAAATAGAAGCCTAAGTCCTCATTTTCAACAAGTAGTACTATATCCAAAGATACCCTACACATCTTTGAGCTTAACTACTTGCCTCCTACACCAAAAAAAATGGGAGCAAAACAAAAAAAAACACAAACATATTTCTGAGGCTTGGATCCCAGAGGGCAGCACTACTGAGTTTCATTTATATTGGTGGGTCATTGGCTTTTGTGAGAGCTGAACTCCTTTGATAACCTGATGAAAGCTAGGAATGCCCTCTCCAGGATAATCTCATATATTCAATCTTTTGCATATGATTTCAGGAGCTCACAGACCATGGAAACCCAAGTTAAGAATTTTTCATTTATACCCTTTTAAAAGTATAGAAAGAAGGAAAAAATAGATCATGTCTCCAATCTAGTCACCTTTAATCAAGACAAGTTCTCTGGACACTTGATTAAATTCCATCATACTACAATAAAGCCATAGCTGACTTACTTAAAAATTATACTTTTAATGAGGTATATATTGAATAGAAATTCACTATACTTGCCTTACACTTCCTGATCTGAACAATAGAATCACCAGTAAAGCCTGAATTATCAAAGCTATCTCTTAAAAACTCAAATCAAATACAGTCTCTGCTTACTTTGCTATCCAGGATTGACTGTTTATGACTGTAGCTCAAGTTAAAGCCTATTCTAGGTGAGCCAAGTCACAGCCAACCAGCTGAGGAATGAAGGATTTGCTGGTTCAACCCTTACCTGTTGCTATGCTTGGACTTTTCTCGGTCCTTCTCCTTGTCCTTCTTGTGCTCTTTGTGCCGGTGTTCCCGATCTTTGTGTTTATCTTTGTGTTTATGAGAATCTGCAACCATAAGAGATGAATCAGTTAAGAGGAGTCATGAGTTATCTCCTGCCTGCCTACCTTGACAGGCCAGTCAAGAAGACACCCGGCTAGAGTGGCTCAGTGGGTTGAGCTTCATCCTGTGAGTTGAAAGGTTCCATCCCTGTTCAGGGCACGTATGGAAGGCAACTGATCAATGCTTTTCTCTCACACCAATGTTTCTTCCGCCCACCCCCTTTCCTTTCTCTAAGCATGTCCTCGGGTGAGGATTAAATAAAAACAAAAAAACCCAGCCCTAGCCAGTTTGGCTCAGTGGATAGAGCGTGGGACTGTGGAATGAGGGGTCCCGGGTTTGATTCCAGTTAAGGGCACATGACCAGGTTGCAGGCTCTATCCCTAGTGGTGTGCAGGAGGCAGCCAATCAATGATTCTTTCTCATCATTAATGTTTCTCTCTCTCTCTTTCTCCCTTCCTCTCTGAAATCAATCAATATATATATATATTTTTTAAAAAAGCACAATGACAAGATTCTAATGGCATTTGTAACACGTCTTGGTTTTAGAGGCAGGGTAATGGGAGGCCTTGTCTGGGCTGCTTTGTGAAATTTTCCTTGGAAGATTCCATTAAATGATGAGTATTTTCTCATGTGTTTATTGGCCACTCATATATCTTCTTTAATGTAGTATATCTTCAAATCTCTCCCCCATTTTAAAAATATTTGTCTTATTACTGAGTTGTAAGAGTTCTTTATACATTCTGGATTATGACTTTTTTGGCTAGCTATATATATTGTGAATAGGTTTTTTCGAAGAGTTTTACAGAGGTAAGGGACACACAGGGCACATTTTTTAATCTATAAAGATACCCAGTTGCTCTTTCACCATTTTTTGAAAAGATAGCCCTTTCCCCATTGAATTGCTTTGACCTCTTTACTGAAAATGAAGTGACCATATCATCACAGGCCTATTTCTCAACTCTGTCCTATCTTTACACAAACACTATCTACTACTATAGCTTCACAGTAAGGTTCTTGTTCATAGGAAGTTTTGAAATCAGATAATATTAAGCACTTTAGCTTTATTCTTTTCAAAGTAATTTTGGCTATTCTATGTCTTCTGCATTTGCATATAAGTTTTAGATTCATTTTGTCAATTTCTTTTAAAAAAAGAGAAGGCCAGCTGGGAACTGTGTTCATAGGACAATTTGGAAACACTCTCATGTCTTTTAATCCATGAACAGGGTTCTCTCTCTCCACTATTTAAGTCAGTAAATCTCAAAATTATAGGGTGTATCAGAATTAATCCAAGTGCCTACTAAAAATGAGGTTCATTGGGGTCAGGTCACCCCAAAGTTGAATATTCATCAATTGGAAGTTTATGTACGTAACACACGTGTGGCGATTTTAAAATATGTTTAACAGATTCTTTGATACTCTTCCTTTCAATAGGTGTAGCCTAATTTCCTTCTTGAGTAGACTAGACTTGAGATTCACTCCTAAAAAAACAGAATAAAATGGAAATGTTGGAATGTAACTTCTGACACCAGGTCAGAGAAGACACTGGATTTTTCTTCTTGCTCTGAGGGAAGCCAGCTGCCATATTGTTACACTTAAGCAGCCTATGGAGAAGCCCACATGGCGAGGACTTAAAACTTCCGACAAGACCCATGTGGGTGACGCATCTTGGAGTAGACCCCCAGTCTCAGTTAAACCTTTAGATAACTGCAACCCCACAAACACCCTGAGCTGAACCACCCAGCTAAGCTGCTCCTGGATTCCTGGCTCACAGAAACTGTGTGAGAAAACAAGCGTTTGTTGTTTTAAGTTGCTAAATTTCGAGGTAGCATATTTCGTAGGAATAGATAACTAATAATGGATAGGCAATGTATGTGTTCATCCCATTCCTGGCTCCCAAAATGTGTCAAAAGAAGCTACATTTGGAATAATCCACTAAGTATTCTGTCCCAGGGGACAGAAATGTACATGATCGTACCCTTACCTATAAGAATTTCTCATCCCACAGAGATGGGAAGAATAAAATGATATGGTATCAGAAGCAGGACTTGAACGCAATCCTCCATGCAATACACACAGAAGACTCCAACTTCTAAAAGTCTCAAGTCTAAAACTTTAAAATGCTGAGTCAATCCAATGTACCAAGTTGGTGGCCCCCAATACCTGACAGTAATAAAAACCGGCAATTACTTCTGCTCTAAACTAAGCACTTATGGGTAAAATCATAATAATGACAAAACATGCCTCCAGCAGTACAACCTGGAATGATGTCTGTATTGTTTGATTTTATTTATGCGCCAGATTTAGCAAACAGGAAACAGAATATTATGATCTGCTATTATGGCTCAAGAGTATGGCAGGGACATATCTTTTTCTAATTACTCTTTTGTATAATTCAACAAACACAAAAACACACTTGTAAGAAAAAGATTAGAAGACAGATGACAAAATGTTAAAAGTAGTTATCTTTGGGTAGTGAATTTCTGAGCAAGTTGATTTTTGGTATATACTTTGTCTTCTTTTCCAATCCTTTCCCCATGTGAATCACTTTTATAATAAAAAAGTTATTTTTAAAATTACCAAGCTATAATTTTTTACTTTGAGAAGTACTAGTATAATTTAATTCACTTAAAAAGCACTAAATTTAAAGAATAAGGAAATTAAATAAAAAATAAATTGAAAGTAATTCTAGGTAGGTTTCAAATACCCACAAGTAAAAAAAAAAAAAAAATCAGAGTGGGGAAGAGATACAGAGATGGATAAAACAAGATTGGCAAAAGGGTGAGAGTTATTGAAGTGGGCAGATATGATACACAGGAGTTAATTACTCTCTCTACTGCCATATATGCTTGAAACTTTTCATAATAAAAAGTTTAACCTTCTTCCCTTCTAATCTGGTTTTTTTTTTTTTCTCATTATATAAGGGAACATCAAGGAGAAGACTAGCAAAGAGATAATTTGTATTAAGGAGTAGAAAGAGATACAATTTGATAGATAAAATTAACCCAAGAGTCAGGGTGTCCTACACTAAGGATAACAAGGAGCCACTTCAAGCAGAAAAGGAAACACACACACACACACACACACACACACACAATAAAAGCCATACTTAAGAAAGATTAATTGGAGGACAGTGTGGGTAGAAAGGTAAAAGCAGAGTAACTAGCTGATGATTTTTGAGGAAGTCTAGAAAAAAGTGAGAGCAGCAGGGTTGCGAAGGAAGAAATGTAAAAAAAAAAAAGAAAAGCATGTTAAGGAAACTGGAATTAGAACTCAGTTTCAGGAACTCACTGGCCATGTGTAATAAATAAATCCAGAAGAGTCAAACGCTCAAAGTCTTTGGGTCCCTGTAATTAGGAGAACAAAGTGGCTTTGAAGACACAGGAAAGTCATGCAGACAAAAGGTGGGGGAAAAGAAAAAGACTGGAGAAATAATGCAACTAACTGAAGTCATATTGTATTTAAGGTAACAGTGGGACATCTAACTAAACATGTTGGTCAGAAGAGAAGCCAGTAGGTGAAAAAGTGAAGCCAATAGGGCATATGGATCTATATCCCTCATGGTGAAAATATTTGTAGACAGCTTACTAATGGCCTTGAAGATTACTTTTAGTACATACCCTTTCCCCTTAACTGGAATTCATCTAAGAATAGATACTGTCAATCCAATCAAAAAATGGGCAAAGGACCTAAATAGATACCTTTTAAAAGAGGGCATTCAGAAAGCCAAGAGACATATGAAAACATGCTCAAAGTCGCTAATCATCCGAGAGATGCAAATCAAAACAACAATGAGGTACCATCTCACACCTGTCAGACTGGCTATCATCAACAATTCAACAAACGACAAGTGCTGGAGAGGATGTGGAGAAAAAGGAACACTTGTGCACTGCTGGTGGGAATGCAGACTGGTGCAGCCACTATGGAAGACAGTATGGAGTTTCCTCAGAAAACTAAGAATGGAGCTCCCATTTGACCCTGTGATCCCACTTCTAGGAATATATCCCAAGAAACCAGAAACACCAATCAGAAAGGATATATGCACCCCTATGTTCATAGCAGCACAATTCACCATAGCTAAGATCTGGAAACAGCCTAAGTGCCCATCAGTAGATGAATGGATTAGAAAACTGTGGTACATCTACACGATGGAATACTATGCTGCTGTAAAAAAGAAGGAACTCTTACCATTTGCAACAGCATGGATGGAACTGGAGAACATTATGCTAAGTGAAATAAGCCAGTCAATGAAGGAAAAATACCACATGATCTCACTCATTTATGGATAATAAAGACCATTATAAACTTATGAACAAAAATAGATACAGAGGCAGAGCTGCCTCTATCAGACTGTCAAACTACAGCAGGAAGGCCGGGGAGGGTGGGGGGGCAGGAGGGGGAGGGTAAGAGATCAACCGAAGGACTTGTATGCATGCATATAAGCATAACCAATGGACATAAGACACTGGGGGGTAGGGGAGGCCAGGGGATTGTCAAGGGCGGGGGGGGGGGGGGGGGGGGGGGAAGGAGACATATGTAATACTCTTTGTAATACTTTAAGCAATGAGGGAAAAAAAAAGGATACTGTTAAAATGTTTTGGAGAAAGGACCTTGCCATTTCAAGTATCAGTTAAATGCAAAAAGAACTATATTGAACTTGACTGACAGATTTAGAAATGAAAGATGAAAACCACTGTATATTAAATCACCAAGAAACCTCATTCATTATGAATTCAGGTCACCTAATAACAATTGTTTTGAAATCCTAGCATTCAAAAATTTGAGATGAATTTATGGGAGGAAGACCCCCTGAAATAAGGCAGTCTTGAAAAAACAGCGGACAGGTAGCAACTAATTCCTTTCATTCTAACTTAACTGGATAAGTGAGTTACTCCATAATGAAAAGAGAGAATAGGAATCAACATCTTTTGTTGTTGTTAACTAAAGTGTTCTTCGAGACTAACAAAGATTTTAAGTAGAGATTTCCAAATGACAAAAGAGGAAAGTATCAATCAGTGTCTTCTCTGAGTACTGGAACAGTTGCTGGCTAGCATTATGCAAGCACTTGATGGTTAACATGAAAAAGAAAAGGAAACCTTTTACTACTCAATTCAGAATTACATTCTGAGGTCTAATTCCATTTACAACCATTTAAAATATATTCTTAAATCCAAAGCTCCCTGCAAAAGATTTATCAGACGTGAACTCTGCCCTCAATGAATTTACAATCCAAGAAGGTCCTAATTAAGGTGGAACCCAAACAGCGAGGGCCCAAGGCATGCAAGAGAAAAAGGGCACTAATATAGGTGCCAGACCATGCTGGAGTATTTAACAAACATTGTCCCACATTCAATTTTCTTACCACTATCATGATAAGGAAATATCATCCCCATTTCACAAACGATACTAATAATAGTTGTCCCTTATTTAGTGTGTATTCTGCAAAAGGTAGTAAGTAGTATACTTTCGTATTACCTCTAGCTTCACAACTCTCTGGGTGGTACCAATTTCATCAAATCTAAGACACAGTTTTGCCTTTTAACATCTCTGAAAAAGTGCATGTAGTTCATATAATCCCCATGGAGGGGGAATTTAACAGTATCTAAAAAAACCAAAAACCTAATTTAGTCCTAGCCGGTTTGGCTCAGTAGATAGAGCACTGGCTTGCAGACTAAAGGCGGGGGGGGGGGGGGGGGGGGGGGGGGGGGGGTCAATTCTAGTCAAGGGCACGTGCCTTGGTTGCAGGCTCCTCCCCGGCCTGGGCCCTGGTGGGGGGTGGGGGATGGGGAGTGGAGGGTGGGGGACGCGTGCAGGAGGCAACCAATCAATGTGTTTCTCTCACACTGATGTTTCTCTCTGTCTTTCCCTCTCTCTTCCACTCTCCCTAAAAAAATCAATGGAAAAATATCCTTGGGTGAGAATTAACCAAAATAATAATAATAATAATAATAATAATAATAATAATAATAAAATAAAATAAACTAATTTACATACTCTTTTGACCCAGCAATTTATATCTAAGAATTTACCTTGAAGATACACTTCTAAGGTAGAAAATTTAAACTGGTTTATATATACATGAAAGCAGAGAAAATTAAGTCAGAAGAAACCTGTTTTAATTTTAGCCTTGCTGGAATGGATTAAAATTCTTTTCCTACTCCCAAAATCTCAAATGTCAAATGATTGACATTGAAGTAACAGTGTTTTTATTGCATCATGATGCTCCTATTATTTAGAAATTATGAAAATTTTTTTATGAAGGTAATAGGCATTTTCTCAAATGTCTACACATGAAACATGTGGGTGTCATTTATCTCCATCTCTTTCAAGATGGCAGAATTTTCTACTTTCCTGCCCTGTTATTTTTTCAGTAAGGGTAGGAAGGCAGCAGGATTACTTAATTTATAGGCATTTTTTAAAAAGTCTTAATTAAAAACAAAATTAATATGGGTTAACTGCCTCCTTTGTTTCCAAGTGAAAAGTAATATAACAAGGGAAAACAGCCTGATTCCACCAGAGAACAAAAAATAAAGAGCCTGTATCTAAGAGGGCAGTGAGAAGCCAACAGAGGCTCGCTGGAGGAGGCAGTGTTTGAGCTAAGTCTTACTAAAGGTTAAGAGGGAGTCAGCAAAATAGGGGAAGGAGAAAGGCATCCTTGGCCATGAGCCATGAAAATCAACTATCTATAATTATTGTTGCTGCTGCCGAAACCGGTTTGGCTCAGTGGATAGAGCGTCGGCCTGCGGACTGAGGGGTCCCAGGTTCGGTTCCGGTCAAGGGCATGTACCTGGGTTGCGGGCATATCCCCAGTAGGAGATGTGCAGGAGGCAGCTGATCGATGTTTCTAACTCTCTATCTCTCTCCCTTCCTCTCTGTAAAAAATCAATAAAATATATTTTTTAAAAAATTATTGTTGCTGCTAAAATAAATCGATCTTGTCATGACTGAGCAAAATTAAGTCAGATCTACTTCCTGCCAGCTAGGAAATGGTCAAGTTGATTTTTGTCAGGGACATATTAAGAAATGAAATCCCAAAATTATATTATATTTGACTCTCTAAATGCATGTATTCCCAAAAGCAGTTTCTTTTAAAAAGATACAGATAAACTCATGCTTCTTGTAGCTTTGGAGTCCTAATTCTCTGCTTAGATAGACGAGAAATAAAACACCTAGGAATAATAAACTTCAGTATCAATTAAGTCCAGCAAAATTTGATCCAGCTGTTATAAAGTCCCTGTAATCTGGTATAATGCCAGTATGACAATGAAGCTGCAGGTTTGGAAACCAGGTAGAGAGTCAACCCAAAGTAGCCACCAAATCAGTGTCAAACCAGGCATAAGGTGGCCAGTTCACTCCCCACAGGGGAACCAGACACATACATAACAGGAAGTCAAGTCCATAAAACACTTCGTTAAACATGTTCAAGAGTGATGCAGTTAGCACAAAAGACCATGGCTAAACCCTAATGTCAGTTAAAGACAGTACAGAGTAGCACAGGATGCTATAAGACCTCTGAAGGAAGCCAGCTGGTTCAACAGAGTGAACAGGATCTAATTCAAATCCTTGTTCTACCACTTACTATGTGACCTTGGGCAAAAGTCACTTAACTATTGAGTCTAAAAGAAGCAGTATAGGTCAGTGATTAAAAGCTTCAAATCTCTGTTCATCATTGATTTGATAACTGTGACCTCTCCTCTGGATGGAAAAAAAGCTCAGAATATTTAAATGACCTTAAGGAATTTTATTTCAAAAGTCAAATTCTTTGTGTATGGTTGTAGAATTCCTGACTAATCTCTACAAAATGACAAACATGTTGACAGCTGTCAATAAAGTACAATTATTACTGAACCCTCTTCATGACTAATTTACATAGAACTGAACTGAGACTACCCAATTATTCCAAATAACTTAGGAATCAGGCTCTATACATGCATTTAGGACAGCAACCATTCCCATTCACCTTGCCCGACCAGCCAACCACAGATAAAAGACCACCTGATTTTCTTTCCTATACACCAACCTAGGAAAGAAAAGCACTTGTGAAGAAAGAAGTAAAACTTTGGCCTGCTCTAACAATCATAGCCAGAAGCCTAAAAAAACCTACAGGTTTTAAGGGATTCACTGGTAATCAATTTACATCTCCTACATAAAAACACTTGCATTAGTTTAGCTGCAATCAGTAGGTAGCTAAATAATGCTGCCAAACCTATTCCACCCATGGTCTCTACTGCAATCACATTTCAACCCAAGTACTATAAACATTTACACTTCCTTAATAGAGAAAGGTTAAGGAATGGCAGAGTACTGATCATTTTATCAACTAATCTTTGATCTTAGGCATTTTGTTACTCCACCATTCTTCTAAATGGTTAGGGGCAATCAAATCAGAGCAAGAGAGAGGAGTCTTTTGCTTCCTTTTAACAAAAGCAGAGAGAGAGACTTTTCTGGTTTAAAGGAGGGGTTCTTTGCCATGTTTTGAGCCAGACCTCTTTACACTGACTTCTGACAACAGGCTTTTGACACTTAAAGCAGATGTGTAATATGATGGGCTCCTCCTACAAAGACAGTCATCAAATCGTGTGTGGAGAATGGGGAACAGAATTACTCAACCAAAGCTGTATTTCCCAAAGAGGCACTCACAACACAACTCTGTCAAAATTAACTCCTGCTAATCTCTGAC
The DNA here is from genome assembly GCF_014108235.1 of Myotis myotis. NCBI lineage: Eukaryota > Metazoa > Chordata > Mammalia > Chiroptera > Vespertilionidae > Myotis > Myotis myotis. Next base: position 22,081,245 of record NW_023416401.1, on the reverse strand, counting down.
ACACAAATACACAACCAGTGCATTAGGAAAGTGAAAACACTGGGTGAAGAAATTAATTTTCTAAAGAAGATATCACCTACTCATTATTAAATCACTTCTACTGGGATAAACGCTTGCATCTTCCTCCCTGATCTTCACGGATACCACATCCCCAGGAGCTGGAGTTTAAACAAAATCAACATTTCTACTTAACACTCTACACTTCAAAATAAGACTGTTTTTGTCTAGGACAGATAACAAGCTGGTCTCTGTGATAAAGATTGGCATCCGGGCGTGTGGTCAGTATCAGGAGTGTGCAAATCTCCCCAGGAACTTAATGCCAAACTAAAAGCAGTCAGGAAGCCTGAAAGCCCATAACTGGAAGGCGGATGGGTTGAAGGGTGAAAGAATTCTACCCTTCCCTCTTCCTCTACACAGCTGTCTAAATTTAGACTTTACCTATGCAGGAAAAGGTTCACTTTCAATCCAGGAAACCGTGTCTATGCCCATCTTAATGGTGGATGACTTTAATTTGTGGCCCATGGAAGAGTACTTACCACTATTCCACAGTGATTCTCAATGAGAACACTTCCAAAATTCCAGGGCATGGTTAATAGCCTTTCAAAGTAAGCAGGACAGAGGCTGTTCTGGCTAAAACCTCAAAGAGCTCCACAATTTAAAAGAGAAATGCTGGGAGGATTCAGCTCTTAACAAAACAAAACAAACAACAAAAACCTTAAAACTCAAGAATGAGAAAAGGAATTAGTAACATTTCCAAATTTCAAAGTCCAAATTATCATCTGTTCTCCCCAAATGTGTTTTTTATATAAAGACCCTTTGTCATGGATAGATCTGACCTGTTCATTATTAAAACTAATGGGGTTCACCCATTAGGGACCCAGTACTCTCAGGCTAATAAAACAAACAAAGCCTCCAGTTGAGAAGACATCTGGAACTATAAATATTTCTTCTCTCCTTAAGGAAGTTGGGTTCACAATATTCATTCAAATACCTGTTGAGTGCCAACTCTGGGCCAGACATTGTTCTAAGTGTAAAAATATAGCAGAAAACAACACCAAGTCTGCCCTCATGAAGTTCCATAATAAAGCATTAATACCCACCCCAACAGCAGCAGCTGTTCAATGAGTAACTTTGAAAAAAGAGGGAAAAAGGGATTTCCCATAACTGCCCATTTCTTTGGACTTGGCCCCACTTAAGTTCCAGAATCAGACTTTAATGTTGTAGTTAGAAAAGACCTTCATAAGAACTTATGGAGGCCAAGTCAAAGAAAGGGTCAAACATAATCACATAAAAGTTGCCAATTATTTTGCAAAGTGCTCAAGTCTTTCTCCTTAATATTCAATGCTTGGTAAAATTTCAACATCAGAAACTTAGAAGTACATTGCATTAAAAGACTCAGAGTTGCTCTAAGATAGAAGCCCAGCATTTTCAATTTTGTTTTTATCAGCTCTGCAGCACAACTTCAAATTTCTAAAACCTGTCACATTTTCCAAAGTGTCTACATATTCAGAAGAAATGCCACAAACGGACTAAAAAACATTTGAAAACCTACCTTGGTTTCTAAACATCAGCAACCCTGAGATTAGTGGCCAGATGTTGTCCTAAGGGCCTTGACAAGCAAAAGACACCACATGAAGCAGCCAATTTGTTTGCTTTAAGGCCTCAATCCCACACAAAAAAGGTTAAATGATCAGGGGATGTTATCTTCCAATACACATCCATATTTAAATTTCTTTGGCTCCTTTTATGCTTTTACAACACTACAATTAACTTAATCTTTCTTTTCAGCCCCTCCCAGTATATGCACCTTATTTTAATTTACTTTACAACAACCTTCTCTCCCATCCCATTCCTTCCATTATTCTCCTGAAATTCAAGTTCATCTTCCTTTCTTCTTCTGGTTCTCATTCCCAGGAACCAGTTAATTGTATTTTTTTTACAATTTAAGTGAGGGACCACCAAACTGTCTTCAAAAAAAGTATGTTATCTAACTATAAGGTCTTCTGAACTGATGTTTCTAGACACAATTACAGGCCGGAACAAAATGCTCACTGTTATTTAATTTTGCCAAGAACTAATTTTTCTTTTTTTTAAATCCTCACCCAAGGATATTTTTCCATTGATTTTTCCATATTTTTCCATTGAGAGAGGAAAGACAGGGAGGAACATTGATGTGAGAGAAACATCAATTGGTTGCCTCCTGCATGCATCCTGACCAGGGGCCGGGGCAGAGGAGGAGCCTGCAACCAAGGTACTTTCCCTTTTACCAGAATCGAACATGGGGCCCTTTGGTCTGCAAGCCGATGCTCTATCCACTGAGCCAAACCGGCTAGGGCTAAATGACATACTACTATTTTAAAAGTTAATTCCACTAACAGTAAGAAGACATCCTTAGAGCAAGTCCAAATCTTTTATATAAAATGTCCTGATGGGATCCTAGGTTATTCATTTTTCTGCTCTGGTCTGTTTTCTAATTTGTAAAATGATCTCCACTGGCCCCTTACACTTCCAATCACAAGAATTCTATGCCCTTTAAAAATTGTTTTATGTCAGCCCAGCCTGCATGACTCTGGTTGAGCGTCGACCTATGAACCAAGAGGTCATTTTTCAATTCCCAGTCAGGGCACATGCCTGGGTTGCAGGCTTGATCCCCAGTGTAGGGCGTGCAGGAGGCAGCCAATCAATGATTCTCTCTCATCATTGATATTTCTATCTCTCTCTTCCTCTCCCGTCCTCTCTGAAATATATATATATAAATTTTTTAGTTCAAACAAATTAAGGTAAAAAAAATTGTTTTAATGCTCAAGAGCAGTGGTTCTCAAACTTTCTAGTGTGTGAGACCTGGAATTTACCAGATATGTGCATTTTACCACATGCTCTCCAGGTGACTATAATCTACATCGCCCAGAATCATATTTTGAACACCCCTGTCTGTTGTTTCTTGGTACTTTGAGCAATAAGTAATAACAAATATCAGCCACATGCAATAATAAACATGCTACTGATTTCATTTTAATGTTTCTACCTCAATTATGTCTCTCTCTTCTTTAAAAGGCAGGCACAGGGTGATGCCTGAGGATTTTATTTTTAATTTACAGCTGAGAATATTGAGTCTCTACAATAGAGGAAGGAAGGGGTGTTTTCACCTATTATCCCAGGCCCTATTTAAGAGAAGCAAGATCTACACAGCTACCCCAACTTAGGTAAGGAACAAGGTAGTCAGGCTCTTTAGAATAGAAATTCCGTTGTTTGTGCATCAGAGGGCAGAGCCATGCTTAGACAGAAACAGTGAACTTGAGTCCTGCTAGTGGAACTCGGTTGGGGAAATGACTAGAGAAAAAAATGGATAAAGACTTAATGAAGCTGCAAACTCACAGTCCACTTTTGACACTTGACTTACAGATTCCTTTGGGAGCTAGAGGCTACCAGATAATATGGAGTGCTGTGAACCTCCAGTGATACACACAATAACCACTCAATCAGGTAAGCAACTGGCACTTCTTACCAATTCAAGGGTCAGTAAATTTTTCTGTAAAGGGACAGGTAGTAAATAGTTGAAGCTTTGCTGCACACTTGATCTCAGTTGAAGGCACACAACTCTGCCAGTGTGGCACAAAAGCAGCCACAGGTTATATATAAATGAATGAGCATGGCTGCATTCCACTAAAACTTTATTTATGAACACTGAAATTTGAATTTCACATCATTTTTCCATGTCATGAAATAACATTCTCTTTTTAAAAATTGAAGTGTAATTGATATATAACATTGTTAGTTTCAGGTATATTTAACAGTATTCTTTATTTTATTCTTCCCCCCAACCAGTAAAAACTTTAAAAACCATTCTTAGTTCACGGGCTATACAAAAGAGACACCATTTGCAGGACACTGCACTAATTAATAGACTAGAAACTAACCCTTGTGTCCACTATAAAGAGAGGTGCCTTTCTCAAATCAGTGTAAGTGGAAAACATCCTTCCTGCTTTACCTATAAGACAGCGGTTCTCAACCTGTGGGTTGCGACCCCTTTGGGGGTCGAACAACCCTTTCACAGGGGTCGCCTAAGACCATCGGAAAACACATATATAATTACATATTGTTTTTGTGATTAATCACTATGCTTTAATTATGTTCAATTTGTAACAATGAAAATACATCCTGCATATCAGATATTTACATTACAATTCATAACAGTAGCAAAATTACAGTTATGAAGTAGCAACAAAAATAATTTTATGGTTGGGGGTCACCACAACATGAGGAACTGTATTAAAGGGTCGCGGCATTAGGAAGGTTGAGAATCACTGCTTTAAAGCCTCTCTGACTCAATCTTTCTCCTAACCAATATCCAGGATAAGTCTGGCTCCCAACCCTCTCCTTCCTCCTAACAGCTCATGAACAGTCATTCATCAACTTGAATTAGCGGTTAAAAATCTACTCCTGCTCGGCAGAACTAGAGAAAGTTAAGTCACATGAGTGCAAAGGGAAGGCCAACGCTGAGCCCACTGCTAATTCTGCTTCTTAAGCAGCAAGCTGGTTAAGTTTGTTTTTTATCCCCCTTGAAGTAGAAACAACATCATAGTTGTTCACATACTGCTAAACCACCTCCAATGAAATTCCTTAGTAAAGTATACAGACTTCAAAGATCCTTCTGAAATGGGGGGTGTTAGTTAATCCCTGGTTAACGAAAAGATCCTTTTTCTTGAGTACTTAGATAAAGAGAGGTTTCGCTGATTTCTGGAATAACTGGCTCCAAGCTGAAGTGCTAAAAAATAAATTATCCGGGGTCTTTGCTGCACAGGCAGGCAAGCTTTCCTCAAGAAGGAAAGGATTACACACACTGAAGTGCAGCAGAGCCTACTAGTTAATGGTAGTAGTTTGGTAAGGATCCATTGTAAGTATAGACGAGTGCTCTATGAAATGAGAGCCTTTAGGCTGATACTATATTAGTACTAGCTCCACCACTCATATATTATCAGACTAACCCAGAATTCCCAGGAGGCAACTGAGTCACCCAGCCTCCCCCATTGACCTTGTTTTGTGTCACATTTAAGAACTCAGGCTGTGGCATCAGATAGGCCTAATCAGCCTCCCATCTCTGTGGGTTACTTATAACCCACACAGCCTTGAGCCTCAGATTCTTCAAAAGTAAACCAAACAAACCTCTGAGCCTCAGTTTCTTCAAAGGTGAAGTGGAGACAGTAAATATTCAAATTATCAGCTATTTCATTCCTTTCCCTTTCTTCTTCCCAATCTAAAATAACTGATCATAATTTGAAGCTAAAGCTGGAGGAAACTGGACATTTCCTGGTCTTGAAACAGTTTACTTAAGGTGTTAGGGCCAACTATATCCACCATGTCAGTGGTTCGCATAGTGGCCAAGGATACAATCCCATTTGTTCCGGCAGACTACTGCTGTCTAGCTAACTGTGGGCTAGATGACTTATAAGAGGCAGCCTACATTCACTACAAGCATGCAAAAGAGAGGAAGACCCCAGGTTGGGTGTAAAGCACTGTTCTGACCTGCTTCTACTATCAGCAACATCTTGGATGAGTTAACTTCTTGAGTGTGTCTGCTTGCATATACAATCTTAGATTCTTTATCCTTATAGTCATTCACTCATTACTTGAGTACAATTTAACAAATACATATTTAACTTGTTATAGCAACATGCTAAAAACCTGCAATTTTAAATGAAGTTGCGAACTAATATCTTCCATCCACTTTAAAGGATATAGGTGCATATAAATGTAAGTTAATCTGTTTTGTCACCTACAAAATGGACATGGCCTACCTGATAGGGTTGCTAAAATGATAATTTATTCAATCCAAAAGGCCTTAAATGTTCATCTTTGTGTAGTACTAAAGTACAATGGAGAACTGTCTGGTCTTCCGACTGCTTTAGTAAAAACAACTTACCAGTCATAAGTCCTCTTAGAATGTCACCCAAGCTAAGGTAATGTATGCATACAGAAGGAAGACTGTTTCTCAAACTTATAACACACTGATTTTACACCTGTTTTGGATTTTTAAGTTCCAAGAGCTCCAGCCATCCATATTCCAAGCAAAATATAAACCTGAATCTCTCTACTCTTACCTAAATTTTATCTAGAACTGTGCTATCCAATATGGTAGCTACTAGCCACATATGTAGCTATTTTAATCTTAAGTAAAATGAAATTTAAAAATTAAGCTCTTAGGCCACACTAGCCACATTTCAAGGGCTCAACAGTCTCGTATGACTAACAGCTACCATATGGGACACCACAGGTACAGAACATTTCCATCATGACAGAAAGTTCTACTGTCAGTGAAAGTTCTATTTCAATCGGTGCTGACTGACAAGCACTTGGATCCAGGTCAACACCTTCCTTTTACTGGTAGGGAGAAAGAGTGTGATTTTGCTCTGGTCACAGCTGATAAAGTCCAGTTGAGACCTTCTTTGTCTGAATGCCTTGCCTACACCAACTCCCCTGCTGGACCCCAGGTCAGAGGCCTTTTGCCTACATGGCAAAGCTCTACATGGTGTGTAGTTCCTTATGGCCAGCCAGAAGTTTGCCTGGCTAAAGTGGCCATCTCAAAAAGCAGGCCACTGCTGCACAGGGCTCCTGGAGAATCACAGCCTCAATGAGTGCTGGCCACCGAAGTAGAAATTAAACCTAGATAGAGCAATTGTTTTAAGCTTCAGGAGTATGGCAAACAAATTCCATTTTACCAACACATCTTTGTTCTCAAATAGAAGACAAAGTTGGAATTATTTACTCTTGCCTCCTAAAGTAATTAAGCAGTACAAGGCCCTTATGAGGGCATTTGCATTTCATATACTCTTTTGTAGTGAGTCACAAGCACACCCCTGCACTGAAAATGCTTCTGCTTTTCCAGGAGGCAGAACTTAAAGGGGAAAAAGGACTTGTCTAACCTGAAAATGTACCAGCTCAATTAGGACAAGTTCATTCCTGCCAACTTGTTCTCCTTTGCTTGTAATTAAGTGAGCCCTTAATGCCTGAGAAGTCGTGAACGTGAGTACAAACCTTGTGCCGAAGCTACACAGAAATCCACAGCTCAGCTTAAGCAGCTTGTTTCCAATGGACATAGGCCTCAAAATGCCAACAAGTCCACAAGTTGTCTAGCCATAAAGGTGTCAAGTGTGTTGATGTGTTGCTTCACACATCCTATTACTACTAATTCAAACCTGGGGCCTTCTTTGTCTAGAGTACCACTAAGGAGGGTGCTTGACATGCACAGGACAGTCTCTAGAAGACAAGTGTAGAAAGACTAAGCCTGAGCACAGATTGTTTAGAAGCCTTTCTGGTGCTATGTAACTGGCTCCTTTTTATGTTGCAGAGGACCCTCCTCCCATTATGAATTACTCCAACTTCATAATCATAAGGAAGTACAAGTACTAAACAACTACTGAGGCCCAGCTATCCACCTTGTGAAAATAATAAAGAGCACTGCTTAAAGAGGCTGAATCACTATAATACTAGTTCTAGGCATCATATAAATGTTGTGACTAAAGAATTTGATCAGAAGTTTATTTTGATCAGTCAACTTATCTTATTCTTGTCAATTATTTGACTTTGGGGAAATAGTAGGACCAGATACTAGGTGCTCTTTCATATGACTCTGAGGTAGCTATTATCCCTATTTTTACAGATGAGAAAACTAGGATAGAGTTGTGATTTGCTCAAGGCCACCCAGCTAACAAAGAGTTGAACCCAACGTTATATTTCACTGGGGAGCAGGTGGACTTTGCCAACTGTCTTTCATTCTTCCTAAAAATGTGAGGCTCAACAGGAGAAAGAACTTCAAATCTTACTCTATTCCACTGGTTCTGAAACCTTAGTGTGCATCAGAGCACCTACTTGACTCCTTAAAACCTAGATGTTTGAGCCCCCACTCCCAGAGGTAGGTATGGATGAAACTGCATTTCCAAGTTCCTAGACAATGCTAATGCTGGTGATCAGGAAACCACACTTTAAAAATCACTGCTCTATTCAAATACTCCCATTTCAATCACTGCCATCAACAGTTTAAAGACCCCTAACTTAATCTCAAGGGAGTGACCTACAAAGATTAGATCCTCAGCATTCCACTAAAGCCCCGCCTTAACCATCCTAGGAATAGGTATTAGCATGAAAACAACCTCTCACTTTGTGCTCCATTTAGTCACCCAATCCTAAAAGATGACATCAGAATCAAATAAGCTTGTTAAACGTGGAAGTAGGAGAAAGGATTCAGATTCTGACAAGACACATAGTAAACAGCTGCAAAGGCAGTTAAGTATCTGCTATTTAGGTAAATGCTCATTGAAAGGTAGAAGATATTTATTTAAATTAGAGTGGGATAATTATCAAGCTTTAATAAACTTATTTTGGAAAATACTGTTCTGTTCCTTTTTTAAAAATCCTATAAGCTTAAGAGCTCAACCAATTGAGTACCTTAATCAAATGAGGCAAAACACCCATCTTAGCCATTTACAACAGTAAAATCCAGATAAATCAGATTCTCCAAAGGTCACTTATGATCACCTGCATTAATCAGAGTCACCTAAGATTGTTAAGATATATTTAAAATGCAGATTTCTCAGTATACTTCACTACAGAATCAACTTAAGAGACATAAGACTAGGAATACAGTGGGGCCTTGACTTACGAGTTTAATTCCTTCCGAGACGGAGCTCCTTAACGAGCTCGTTAACTCAAATTACTCTGTCAACTCAATGCAAAAAATCAGCCAAGAGACAGCTGGTATCTCAAAAAACTCGTTATTCGGGACACTCATAAGTCAAGGCCTCACTGTATGTATTTGTACTAAACACTCCCAGGTGATTCTTATACATGTTACAACGAAAATTTAGTGGAAAGCTCTCAATGTTTCTCATTTGATCTTCAATCAGCTGAGGGCTTCTCATTTCACAATATTTGTTGAAGGCCTCTTTATTGAACATACAGAATGAAATAATAATCTTGCCGACTTCCTAATAAAGTAAGAAAACATGAAAATTTCTCCAGACCAGAATGAAAAACTGGAACAGGACAAGGACTCCGTGAAAGCCAGAGAAAAGTGGTCACTTCTGGCATGGGGTTAAGTGGTGACTGCAGACAGACATCACTAGAAAGGAAACAGAGTATCTATGACTATGCCTTCAATACTAAAACAGGCTCTGAGATATTTCTAAGGAGCTTAGAATACTGCCTTCCTTCCTAAAAATAGGTGATAAATTGGAGAAGTCCTGGGTATACTTATTTAAACCCAAGAGGCACTCTAGGTAAAAAGAAATACTTGAACAGAACAAAACAGGATCATAGATTTGTGGGAAAAGAATGCATACTGAACTTTATTTTCAGGAAATAGGGTGGCTGGAGAAGACCTTTAAAAAACAACAAAATGTTTTCAATAAAAGCACTTAGCAAAGTATCTCCACTTTTGTACAATAGCACCTACTGGCCTACATACTTACCTATGTGCAATCAGTGTGGATTCTGCTTGATGTTCTTCCAGTCTTATGCAAACACTTTTACTATGTTTTCAGTCACTTATGGATACATTTCATCATATTTATTATAACTTTAAAACTATTTCCCTAAAAATCTGAGCTCAAGATTACCTGACATCTCAATTCTAGAGTTACCTCAAGTCCTAAAGGAGTTCTATAGTATTTTCAGGACTATAAGGAGAAAAAAACAAATTTTTTTGTTTGTTAATCCTCACTCAAGGATATTCTTTCCATTGATTTTGAGAGAGTGGGAGGAAGGGAAACATTGATGTGAGAGGGACACATTGACTGGCTGCCTCCCTAATGGTTGCTTCCTGCATGCATCCTGACCTAGGCCAGGGATAGAGCCTGCAACTGAGGTACCTGCCCTGGACCAGAATCGAACCTGCAACCCTTCAGTCTGCAGGCTGACACTCTAACCACTGATCCAAACCAGCCAGGGCAAGGAGAAAATTTTTAGCTTCTTGTTTGCCCAACTTGAATCCATTTCCCCACAGAGAAAACAACATACTTCTGCTAACGGACAACTTTCCCAACATTCTGAGATTAGAGTAGTTGGTGCTAACATCTACAAAGGATTAGTTCTGCTGAAATGCCTATTTTTATATCACACAAGGGAAGAAGGTGATTTGATTTTTAAGGGGAAAAAGTAGTACCTATCGTCAAACTATCACCAGCTGAACCTCCACTGAGCCCACCCCATCTGCCCAGGATTTCTGCCCTGCTAAGGGAGACTTCATAGAGTTGGGGTATCTGGCCTTGGAGAGCTTCTTGTTTGGAAGTGTTAACAAGTGGCAGTTACAAAGACTAGTCAATTGTGTTCATCCTCTCCTTTTTTGGTTCCTTTTGAAAAGGTTAACTGAAACCATGAAAAATTATGAAACAGGTTCTGAGGTATGATCAATTCCCCGAGGCTCTTGTTTCTTTATTTCTAATGTTAAATAGCAAGAACTACCGACATTGCATCCATTCCGGTGAAAACACACTGACTGTAAGAATAAGGTACAGTTAAGTCTAACATTTAGTCTCAATCACTTTTCCAGTACTCAAATCACTATATAGTAATACCTCTATGTACTATGACCCTTCCTGAGTTTAACAGCTTTAGTGTATTGTCCATATCAAAATATTGCATGATTAGGAAGGAATTATAATAGTAAGTATATTCAAAGTGTTTCATAAAATTAGTTTCCCAGGAATTTAAGTACTGAGTCTAATCCAGGGGTGGGCAAACTTTTTGACTCGAGGGCCACAATGGGTTCTTAAACTGGACCGGAGGGCCGGAACAAAAGCATGGATGGAGTGTTTGTGTGAACTAATATAAATTCAAAGTAAACATCATTACATAAAAGGGTACGGTCTTTTTTTTTAGTTTTATTCATTTCAAACGGGCCGGATCCGGCCCGCAGGCCGTAGTTTGCCCACGGCAGGTCTAATCCCTAAGATTTTAGTTTCTCAAATTTACAAAGATGGTGATTTCACACTCTTTATTACATTTCTAGTCACTCTGACAAATCTACCTGAAAACTACTATTCTAAAATTCATTCAGTACAGGTGTCTGATACAAAGAAACACTGAGAAATAAATGTATAGAACTTTAAACTATTCTTCTATTACATGTGAAAAGGTTTAATGAGCTTAGAAGCATCCTAAAAATAAAGATTTTCTAGAACAGTTATGAATCTGAACATCTTTGGAAATGTAAGAACCTAGGTTTCCAATTTTAAGGAAAAACAAAACAAAACAAACCTCCTAGTACTGGGAACTACTCTCTCTACATCACTCTTTCACTAAAGCATTAACTGCCAGAAAGTACCTTCCATCCCCATTCACCCTGGTATGACAGGAGCCTTTGTCCCATGGACCAGTGAAAAATATGGAAATCTCAATGGAGAAAGTGACTGTACAGACCTACAACAGACTAACTTCAGAATGTTTGTTCTTAGAGCCATATGGGTTTATCTTGTTTACCTGTGTCTAGTCGTTACTAGTATTTACTTTCTGAATGTTTGAATTAATGAATATGGCAACTTAAATTTTCCATTTGCAATGAAACATGAAATTCTTAGCTTATATGTAACCTTTTGCACTATCCCAAATTCAAAGGGGAGAAAGTTACTCACTGCCAAAGATTCTTAAACTGTAATTTAACTTACAAGTAACAAGTGATTTGTACAGGGCCACAAAGTCAAGTCAAGTCTGTACCCTGAGCCAGCCTGTCTCAGATTCAAAGCAAGAGGAGCATACTCAGGCTCCCTAGTGACCCTCCCCCCCTTGAGTACAATCTCACAGTACCAAAATTTCAAGAAATTAAAGAAGTTTCCTTTGTACAAAAGACTAATGAAACAATCTCTGAAAAAGGTGTTTAGGATTTTTTAAGGACTGACAAGGAACTAAAAATTTTGTTCTAAGCTTTACCTTTCTCCAGTGATCCTCACATGCTCTTTAATCCTCAACCTTGTGGGGTTAAGTATTCGACAGTTCACAGGTGAAGACCTAAGACTCGGAGGTTAACTTCCCCTTGGCTCAGAGTCTCTATCCTTTCCACTATATCAGGTTGCCTGACTTGGGGCAGGGCGGGGGGGAGGGGGTAGCCCCACCCAATCCCCCCAAAACTATTAACATCCTGAATCAGAAAAATTATATAAAAGAAAGAAGCCAAAGTTTTGCAGCCTTTTAAAAATCCAATTCTATCCAGCTGGTGTGGTTCAGTGGTTGAGCGTGGACCTATGAACCAGGAGGTCACGTCACAGTTTGATTCCTGGTCAGGGCACATGCCTGGATTGTGGGCTTGGTCCCTAGTAGGGAATGTGTAGGAGGCAGCCAATTAATGATTATCTCATCATTAATGTTTCTCTCTCCCCCTCTCCTTTCCTCTCTGAAATCAATAAAAATGTATTTTAAAAAATCCAATCCTATTTTGGACTCATACTGAGGGCAGTATAGCCATGCAATATTAACAAATATTCACATTCCCACAGGTTTTTTCCCATATACTTTAAGAACCATACATTCCTAAAACGTTTATATATTTTTTAATTGATTGATTTTTTAGAGAGGAAGGAAGAGGGAAACATTGATGTGAGAGTACATCAATCATCTGCCTCCTGTAGGCCCCCTACAAGGGATTGAGCTGGCAACCCAGGTTGTGCCCTTGAACAGGAGTCAAACTGGCAACCTTTCATACACAGGACAACACCCATCAACTGAGCCACACCAGCCAGAGTCTTGGAAGACTTTAAAATTAGACCCTATTCTGTAGTTTCTATTCTACAAAATTACATTCTCTGGCCTACCTTTGATTGAATATTAATTTTGAAGTCTGCTCCTATTGTGATGCTTATCTGATAATCCTTTGTGGAAGACCTCTACTAAGATCCTTTTGGCTTCATCTAATGGACATTAGTGAACATACCCCTGACTCTGGTTTATTTTCAAGTAGCACTTCCAAAATAACATGTTCAAGGCAGTTCAATACTCAACATTAGCTAGACTTATGAGCCATTATTGAAATGTCTGCTGACTACATTTTTTTAATCTCTCAACTTGGGACTTATACACGACTGTTAACATGATGTTCACTACTTAAATTCTCATACCTACCTCAGCTTTATTATTTAAGGCAGCAGTTCTCAACCTGTGGGTCTCGACCCCTTTGGTGGTCGAATGACCCTTTCACAGGGGTCGCCTAAGACCATCCTGCATATCAGATATTTACATGACGATTCATAACAGTAGCAACATTACAGTTATGAAGTAGCAACGAAAATAATTTTATGGTTGGGTCACAACATGAGGAACTGTATTTAAAGGGCCATAAGATTGAGAACCACTGATTTAAGGGGTTCTTTTTCCCAGGAATTACTATTTCACGGGAAGTTGAGTTGGTCACTTTAACCATATGGATAAATGAAAAATTAAGGTAACTTGGATGCTTTGAATTTTCTCATTTAAAAAATGTTAGGGGAGAAGTAAAATAGTGGCCTTTGAAAAAACATGTTGACACAAGATACACTGTATTTTGTGGTTAAAAAAAAAATCACAAATAATGAATTTGGCATTTCATTTATTAAATGTATCTAAAAGGTAAAGCTCTGGGTATCTTTTATTGAAAATCCATAGGAAAGGACTGAGAAATTAATCACATCAATACACTTCTTTCATTTCTATGCCCGTCTTCTCTACAGCTGGAAGAGCTGCTTTTTAGCGATGACCACCTTGCCTTAGACTTGTTCTTATAGAAAAGTAGGAACCAGATATACATTGGGCTCCTACTTCCCCAAACCTAGACATAGATACGCCACCTCTTATTGCACAGTGATTGCTTGATAGATGGAAGAGACCGGTGTAGCCTATGCAGCTCAGTGAGGTGAAGATTCAACCAACTCTTGTTATAGGCTGCTGTTCACTACGTAAATGTCAGAAAGAACTGAAAGCATTAACAAGGAATACCAGCGAAGGAAGGAGTTACCAACATCACCACTTCGAACCTAATATTCAAAGTGAAGATCCATTTCAAAGTAGAAGCTGTCTGCCAACGTTTAAATTTTAAAATGTGAATAGAGAGGCACGTTCACATACTCATTTATTTCTCAATAGTGTGTGAAAAATAGAAATAACATCCTTGTTTGTACATGACAAAACAAAGTATAGTGGCCAGGGCAAGTTTCATAGTAAGAACAGGGATTTATCTAGATTTTTCTGATTTCTATTCCAATTTTCTATTTTACCACAGCTGCTCAAGAGTATGCTATCTCCCCATAACCTCCCTCTTCATCACTTATACCCTTCAATATCAACCTGGTTCCAGCCTTAACACCAAAGCATCTCCTGAAGACCTAACATTCCAGGTGCAAGGGGTCTAAGATATCTCTATCAGCAGATAATTAAGGGCAGGCTGTGACATCTGTACTAGAAGCTTACAAACTACAACCTGAGTGGGATTTCTGGAATCTGAAAGGCAGTATACTACCAAAAAGGGGAGGTGAGAAGGTGTAAAAAGAAAGTTTCCTTTCCTGGTCCCTGCTTCTCCCACAAACCTATGTAATCTGTATTATTTGCATTAAATTCAGATTTGATGAATACAAAAACATGTTTACTAAACTCTCAAAATTAGTTCCTTTCTTCTCATTTCCCCTTCTGCTGCTATGCAAGAGCTCTGACAGCTAACTACAAAGAAATAAAGGGGGGTGTGGCTGGTGTGGCTCAGTGGTTGAGTGTCGACCTATGAACCAGGAGGTCACAGTTCCAATCCCGTCAGGGCACGTGCCAGGTTGTGGGCTCAATCCCCAGCAGGGGGCGTGCAGGAGGCAGCCTATCAATGATTCTCAGCATTGATGTTTCTCTTCCTCTCTGAAACCAATAAAAATACCTTTTTTAAAAAGAAATAAAGGGGGCCATAACCAGTTTGGCTCAGTGGATAGAGCGTCGGCCTGCGGACTGAAAGGTCCCAGGTTCGATTCCGGTGAAGGGCATGTACCTTGGTTGCAGGCACATCCCCAGTGGGAGGTGTGCAGGAGGCGGCTGATCGATGTTTCTCTCTCATTGATGTTTCTGGCTATCTATCCCTCTCCCTTCCTCTCTGTAAAAAATCAATAAAATATATTTTTAAAAAAAGAAAAAAGGGGTTATAGGAATTGGGTAAAGTGGGAGGTCTTAGCCAATGAGATCCCCTAATCCACCTATCCTGATACCTGCTAGGTAAGTCTTCTGCCCAACCAGTATTTTGCCTATGAAGCTTTATGTATCTGGGCATTCATATATAGTAGCAAGATCAAAATCTGAACTTTTACTAAACAGCAAAGGGTACATTTCTAATGTATTCTGTTGTAAGACTAACCTTCAACATAAAATTTTTGGGTGGGGTGTAAGGGGAGGGGACCAAATCGCCAAGGATATCTCCTCCAAGAAATCTCCCAAGCATCTATCTTTGCTAGGCTGTGCTAAGAAAAATACAAAGACTACTGGGTTCAAGGGTTGACTGATTTGTTTTTGTTGTTAAAATACATACAGGAAAATGTCAGAATACCCAGGAATCTACTTATCTTGTTCTCAACATATTCAACACCAAAGAGAAATAAAGTCCCCAACATCCCTGATTGCTTTAACACCTTTTATTGGAGCTTATCTAGGTATTTCAGAAATGCTAATGAACTGAGTCCTTTGGCTCCTTAAATCCAAAGACACAAAGTTAACTTCAAAGGCTCAAAGAGGAATTGAAGGCCTGGTAGAGATGCACCTTACCCCAAATCTAATCAGGAGGGCAGAAGGGAGATGTAAATAAAAATATCTGCCCAGCCGATGTGGCTCAGTGGTTGAGCATCAACCCGTGAACCAGGAGGTCACAGATTCCCAGTCAGGGCATATGCCTGGATTTTGGGCTCGATCCCCATGGAGGTTGTGCAGGAGGCAGCCAATCAATGATTCTCTCTCATCATTGATGCTTCTCTCTCTCTCTCCCTCTCCCTCTCTGAAATCAATAAAAATGTTTAAAAAATAAAAATAAAAATAAAAATAAGTATTTGCTAGACATTTCAGAAAATATTTCAAGAATAGTATATAAGGTCAAAGTGGCAGGGAGATAACTGAATGGATCTAAAAACTTAAGACAACAAATTAAAAATGAATAGTTACCAAAAATAAATTTAAAACTTAAATTTCCTAGCTCACTTGGAGTTTCTTTTCTAAAATATGGAGACATAAATGACAGCCATTAATACAGATTTTGATAAGGGGTTATCTAGCTTGATGATATTACAACCCATAAACCATAGAGATATACTTGACTTAATCAGCAAAGTCACTTCTCTCCCAGTTTAAAGAAAATTTAGAATCTCCTGAACATGTAGAATAAAAATCATGTTAAACATTTATTTGCTATTAAATCACCTCAGCAAACTATTAGTCATTTTCTATAACACTACCAAAAATACCATTAATACCTAACAGATATTCCACTATAAACTATAAAGCTTTTCCCACCTAATATAGTTGAGGCTACCGTACTCCCCATATCTTTATCCCCCGTTCCCAGGACTTAGGCTATCAGCACAGAGCACACTGCAGACACCTAGATAGGCAGGTTGTGGGGAAAGGGTGAGGGTTGGCAAAATGCTAATCATTCCATGCTATTTGCCTCTACTTTATTTTAGATTTCCTACTTCAACTACTGGTGTGGAGCCCTGGAGATGGAAAGCTGCTTCTCAAACTTCAGATTTACTAGGCATGGAAATAGAGAGAAAAGACTATTACTGCTCAAAGTTTAAACACAATTGAAAGCTTCCTTTAAACACAATACCTCATTCACTTCTTAAGGACCAGTTAGGAACTTCTCCCATCCCCAACTTTTTACCTTAAGAAGCCAAATTCTCAAACATTTTTTCCAATGCCTTTATTATGAGAAGTTAATGGTTTCAAATTAATTAAGGGCAGTCAGATCAACTAAACCACAGGACACAGAAAAGTCACTCAACTTTCTTCCATCTCTCAATGCAACGAATTGATTACATTTTACCTTTCAAGAGGGTTTTAAACTCAGGGTCCCAGATCAAATACTCATTTCAATAATTTCCATAGCTTCATTCAAATGTAAATAATTACAATTTTGTCCACTTTCTAAGTGAACCTAAAGCTTTATTTGTGTTCAACGTAGTTTCATATGGAAAGAATGCAATCCCACACAAAACATGCTTCTGGGGAAACTATGGGTTTGAGGAAAACCAGATTTTGCACTGAAAGTATGGCAGAAGTTGTTAAAAACCTGTAACATACACACCCATTGCACACCCAACTAACATGAAATAATAATTTCAGTATAATCTGAAGGCTCCTAACGTGAAATAACATCTAGAAAGTACAACAGAATCATTTCCCATACCATCAGCAGAAGATAACTGTTATTATAATTAATAGACAACACAAAGCTTTCTCTAACATACTTACAGACTAAAAAGGCAGGCATTTTTTGCACACCTCCCCATCCCCACATGCCAAAAACAATAAAACCCAAGAGCTTAATTTTGGAATATAAGCTTTTAAGATATGTTAGGAATCCTTGGCACTGTATAATGTATAAATGAATACTAATTCACTAAGACCCAGAACAAATGAACAAATCCCTTTTTCAAACTCTCACAATTACCCATTTTTATGCTGATGTTAAAGAAAATAATCAGATTCAAAAAATTTTTTTCTACTATTGGTTAAAATGAGATTTGGGGACTGGCCCTGGGTTCATATTTTCCATTTTACCTTACTTAGCAAAGGAAAGTGTGAGCTGATAACAATTAGCATTAATCCAGTATTCACCTTTCAAACCATGAGGTATTTCAGATTCCTTTAGTAACTCCTAGATTTTCTTATTTTACCACGGAACATCAGAATCTAAAATTTGTTTATGAGTCCTGATATACTGGTAATATAAAAAACACATGTTAACAGGCAACTTTAGTTTTATATCTAAGTGTGGTATAAAGATTCTACAACAGGTTGCTAATTCTGAAAAGGTGCCCCAAGTAATCTACAGCGCTGGGAAAGACGACACTGGAGCCTGATGGTTAAGTGTTTTTGGATTGAGGAGGAAGATGTGCCAGACTTCTCATTAGAAGTTTGTCGTTTTTAAAATGTGATAGGACCTTTCAGATAGCTACATCATCAGTCATCCCCCACCCCAATCTGCATCCAACAGCACAGAAGTACAACTATCTGCTAGCATCAGAAACAATTTATATTTCATTCCCCCATCCCATTTGAATCCATTAAGCTAACCAGAATCAACACAAGATGATGTCAAACTACAACCCCATATAACATTCCTCAGAATAATCACTGATGGAATCAAGCATCTTACTTTGCTCATGCTGGGGAGGGAAGAACCCCACATCTCCAAAATAGGCAGACTTCAAGTCTTTGAAAGAGCAAAAGGATCACTACCCCTCCAACCTGATGTTATCACTATCAACTCTACTGATAGCCTGACAGTACTGTAACCATGACTCAGCCCATTACAGTTAGAAGGGAAGTCTTTTAACTTAGGTAAAAGAGAATATAGTTTCTACTCCTGAAACTCCCAGCTCACGGTCAATATTTTAAATATAAATACATTTCACATATAAAAGATTTTCTCAACAATTGAGTATGGGTCAGAATGTTCTAAATCTCTAAGAACAGCCAATAGTTTTAACTAATGTAAAGAATGCGCTCCAAAGGGCAAAACCTTCTAGATCTTAGGGGATGAGGGCAGGAAAAATGAGGGATGTTTGCTTTAATATATGAACTTGCATAGTTAATCTGTAAGATGGCTTTAAGTTAGGTCCACTTAAAATTGAGCTTAAGCAAACTCTTAATACAAAGTTCAATAATGACATGTCATGAGCATAATTAAACATTGATTTTTATTTTTTCAAAACTGTCTTTTATAGTTACATAAATCAATTGCTAATTACCAGTGTTCCTTAATAGAGCAAGCACAGTGTTACTAACTCTACATCTTTCTTCTACACACTACAAGATAATCATTCCATTGTCAGACTCTTAGGATGGGGAGGCAATGAAAGTGCTTTTTCTCTTGAAGGAGCAGATTTAGATGAAAAAGTAAGCAAATGACGAACTATCCAATTCACCTCTCTTGCCTTTTTCAGCTCTGTAAGAAAGTAGAGCAGCTTCAAACAGAATCATCAGAATCATCTCAGAATCACATATATAGCATTGTGGCTAAAGCCTGTGAGCTTTGGAGTGCTCAACTCACTGCCCTGAGCAAGTTAGTAAATAAACTTAAGCCTCAATTTCCTCATCTGTAAAATAGAGATGACAGTACCTAACTCATAAGTGTCCTTCTGAAGATTAGATGCTCCATGGAAAGAGCTGCAATTTGCGCCTGGCAAATAGAATGTATTCCGTAAATATTAGCAATTATTGTTATTACAAGTCAACACATCCTAAAAGTCAATATTGCCGGTTTACTCCAGCCTCTATAAAAATGGCCCACAGTCACTCACATATTCAATATTTCCTTTGTATAATTTAAGTGACGACCTAACTTTCTGAGAAGGTACTAAACTCTGTTTCATTACTAAATATATTACCTACTCAGCCCCATTCTGAAAGTCAAAAGAACACTTTTTCTGTATTAAGATCCTTTCTCCAAGAGAGGTTTTAAAAGGACTTCTTACATCCTTACCTGCCACATCCTTTCTTTGCTCCCACATCCCAAAGAAGCATATTTATACTCTTTGAAGTTTTCTGAACTCCAGGGGTCTCATCGCCCTCTTTTAAAATCCTAGGTTGGCTAAACATAGTTAAGACACTTAGCATCTATGTAGTCTTGCATAACACCCAGCTCGGAAGTCACCTTCTGGGAAACTCTCCCACCCCCAGACAAAATTAAGTCCCCTAGTCCCCAAAGCCCTTTGGGTATACATATGCCCCAGGACCTACCTTATAATTAACTAATTATGTCTCCCCCAATACACTGAATTGAGGGCAGGCGCAGCACTGCGGTCTAGCACTGGGCTTGGCACATTTTAGGTGCTCAAGAAATGCCACATTCTTACTTAACCGGCCTATCTCCTGCCAGAGTACCACTTCAAAATCTGGACATACAGCTGCTCTCAGTAGAGCAGGCTAACATGATGGGCTGCTGATGACAACATCAGAAAACCTACTCATCAGCTTCTCCCATTGGAGAGGTTCTTGGACCCCCAACTCCACTGAACAAGATTATGTACCAACAGAATTTGTGGGAATTTCCAGCACACCAGATCTCCTTAACCAAGAACGCTGAAAAGGCTCAAAGTTACAGTAAGCCTTTTATTGGGAGAATCTTCACTGGGTAACTGAAGTGAAAATATTCAAGGAATAAATGCCTTGCTTTGGCTGAACCGAGTTCGAAAACATAAAGATCTGGGGGAAGCAAATAGCTCTTGATACCTGAAAAAAAAAACAGCGGCTTTTGAAAAAGAATGAACAGGAAGCTGGATGGGTTGCTGGTCACTCTTTGTTTCAATAAATAAAATCTTTTTTTTCCCCCTTCCCCATGGTCCAAAAGAAAAAGCCAGTACCCCAGGACCATGATGAGATGCTCCACAACCTCTCGCCCTGACAAGTACACTAAACTGCATTTCTTAAAAAGCACTGCCTTAGGAACCTCAGCCATTTGAAAAGTTCTAGTCAATAACACTTTACCTTCATTGTTTTAAAATCAATATGCCTGAGTTCAACATTTACACTGGGTGGCCCATGGAGAACTTGTAAACTTTTTGAAGGGAGGTACTACTCACTACCTTTGCAAACAACACAACTTGGGGAAAAACAATCTCAAAATAGGAAGAACTCCACAAAGAGTGGCTTTAGTTTTACAGCCATAATTCCTATCATAAACATCTTACCAAAAAAAAAAAAAATCAACAGTTGCCAGAGGGACGCTTTCATTCTGGATGCAGAAAAGGAAACAAACAAGCAGCAGAAAGGGAATTACCCCCAAAATAAAGTTCACTTTGGGGGGAAAAAAAAATAGTCACAATTCCGCCCCCCAACCTTCCCTGCCCGGCGAGGGCTGTGATGTACACGGCTCAGCTCTGCAGAGAGCTCTCTCTGGGCAGCTCAGGGAAGGAGCCGAGGGAGGGAGAGAAAGGCTCAGGCGCTGAAAGGAGAGGAGAGAGAAAAAGAAAATGGCGCAGAGACTAAGTCCCGACTGTCGACAAGGCGACTTTCCCGGGAGAAATCCGGACCCGCACAGGCTGCCCGAGGCCCGGCTGCAGGCGACACGGGGTCTCCGTTGCCCCCTCTCCGGAGGGCTGCGATCTGGGGGGGCTGGGGTTCCCGGAAAGCAGGTCTAGAGGCGGCCCGATGGGAACAATGGGGCCGGTGAGCGAGGAGCCCGGACTTAGTCTCTGGGACGCCATGTCTGTCCTCTGCCGGCGCCGGCGGGCGCGGGGCAGGCGGCCGGCGACGGGGGGAAGGGGGGAGCGGGGGGGTCCGGGGTCGGGGCGGGGGGCACACTCACCATTCAATCGGAAATCCGCTTCGATCTGGAGGGAGAAAAGGAGAGACTATGAGACAACAGGGACATGAACCCCGCGGGCGGCGAGCGCGCGCACCGGGGGCCTGGCCCTCCCTGCGCCCCCCAGGGGTTGGGGGCCCCAGGGAGGGCCCGAGGGGGCAGCCATCCCCCCCACACCGGAACTTCGGAGCTTTCGTCCGGGGCCTGGAGGTCAGATGTCCTTTGGCCGACCGCCCCTGGCCGGGGGCTCCGGCCTGTCAAAGCGGGAGGTCGGGGCCGGGGCCGGAGACCGCGGGGGGCCGAGGCGGGGCGCGGAGGTCGGGCTGTACCTGGGAATCGTTGTGCAGATGGTCCCCACTCATTTCGGCCGGAGCGGCGAGCGCGGCGGGCGGCAAGGGGCGCCGAGGAGACGCAGGCGGTCGGGACCGGCCTGTGCGGGCGGACGGGGGCTCTCGGAGGCTCCCGGAGGCGCGGGTAAGCGGGGGCGAGGGCGGAGGGTCTGAGCCTCCGGGAACGCTGAGGCGGCGGCGGCGGCGGCGGCGGCGGCGGCGGCTGCGGCGGCGGCGACGCTCAGACTGCCGGGCCGGCGGCGAGAGCAGACCCCAGCAGTTGTGTAACAGCCTAAGTTCGCATTTCGACTCACTGCGCCTGCGCGGCCGCTTTTAAACGGGACGTCTGCTACGTCAGAGACTCGTGGAAAGAGGGACCGCCCCCTCGCGCTTCCAAAGGAGTACCTGGTTTTGCATCGACTGCCCCGCCCCTAGCCCACGCGTGACGCTGTGATTTGCATAAGGAGCCGGCTCCTCCCATGGCCGCCCACCCCCAGCAACCTACACCTATTCTTCCTCTCCCGGAGCCTTTTCTCGGAACCCCGGTCCCCGCTGATGGCAGTGCGCAGGCGCAGCCTGGACCCGCCTCCGGACCCGGCCGGCCGCGCGGCCACGTGGTGGGCCTTTAAAGGCAGACCGCGCCGGGCGGGCGGGACGTGATAGCCCGCTTGTGCACCTCCCCAGGACTGCTCAGCCTTGGTGACGGGGGGTCCCAGAGCTCCCACCAGCGCTTCCTCACTCATTCACCAGACTCGGAGGCCGCTTGGCGGGAGGAGCCCCCGCCCCGGCCTTTGTCCAGGCTTTCCAACTTCTGTATTATTTCATGCACACTTCTTAAAATTTAATTTTACAGCTAACCAAAGATCTGGTTCAGTTCCAGTTTTCAGCCGGGTACAGGAAGCCCTGGGGCACAAGAGGCGCAAAATCCTTTCGTTCATTCTACATACATTGAGCATCCACTGTGAGCCAGGAATTGTGACGAGAAAGAGGGTGGTGCAAGGGGTCAGGGGGAAGGGGGCCTGGAGTAAACACAACCACAGCCAAGCGTTGACCACCGCTGGAACACTAGCACGCTATGGGACAGAGAGGGGCAGAACTGCAGTTTATGGAACATTTACTGTGTCCTCTGCGCTCTGAGTGAGTATACACACTAGCTCTGTGAAGTCGCCTATTTTACTGAAGTTAAACTATTACAGACATGTGACCTACAACCACCTACTTGACATCTACACTTGGATAACTCACCATCTTCCTCCTCCACCAGGCTAGAAAAGCTCCACGCTGGACATCTTCCTCTCCCTCATTTCTCATTAGTCCAGCTGGTAGCATTTCTTTAATTTTTCTACTTCTCTCCCCTGCCCACACACCTGTCCAAGTAGGCATCATCTCTTGCTTGTATTATTAAAATACAGTATACGCCTAACAGGGGTGCCCGCTTCGGTCTGGCCCTCTCCCATAGTGCTCACCAGCAGTAGCCAAGGTGATCTTCTCAACACCGAAATCTAACCGTCATCCCTTTCCCACAATACTTCCCATCATTCTTAGTCTAAAGTTCAAAATTCTTAAAGTAGCTGCCAAGGCCCTGCATAGTCTGCTTAATTCAAGTGTGACCTTTGTGACTTTTGTCCTATTACCACTTCCATTATTATTACTTAATATTTAAATTGTACCCTTCTTTATTTACTTTCATCCTAAATGATACTATATGAAATAATAATGTCTGTGAAATCATCCTATATAATAAAAGGGTAATATGCAAATTGGCCCTAACAGCAGAACGACCAGAATGACCACTTGACCAGTCACTATGAGGCACACTGACCACCTCTCGGTCCCTTTCCCCAGCAGCAGGCTCTGATCACCCAATGGTGAACAGGGAACTGGGGGTGGGTGGCAGTGAGGGGGAGAGGGAAGCGCAGCAGCAGGCAGCCAGGGAAGATGGCCCTGATCACAGACCAGGCCTAGGGACTGTACCATGCATGAATTTCATGCGCCAGGTGTCTAGTTTATGAATAAATACAAAAATGTTCACCCATGGACCATTGAAATTGTCCCTATCACATCTACTGGTAAATACTTTGGGATTAATTCGTATGAATGCTTTAAAGCTCAATTTTAATATCATTTTCTCAAAGTGATCCTCCTCCCCGCCCCTACTCTCTGTCTCCCTCTTCCCCAGGCTGATTAAGAGCCCCTCATGGAGAGTCCTTTTCTTTTGCAACATTTATCACAATTGCTATTAAGTTACTAATGGGGGTAATTAATGATTTTATTTCTATCTCCCCTATTGAAGGGTGGGGACCTCGTCTATCTTGCTTAGTACTCAATCCTCAGCACCCAGCAACAGGGCCTACAGAACAGATGTGTAACCAACAAGTAAATGAAAAAAGAGGAGACAATGATGGAGTTTAGAGCCCTGGTTCCTACTGCCCCCTGGGGCCTTATTTCACTCCTGCTCCTGTACCTTTAAATAAATCCCCCCCCCCTTTTATTTGATGGAGCTCTGATGGGTCACTTAAGACCAAGAGCTCTAAGTGATGCAAGTCTACTCTATACTTGACTCCTGGGCATTCTCAAGGCCTCTATTTTCCTTTTGGCCCTAGCCCACGGCCCCTCATGTAATGGCACCTGGATACCTCCTGGCATTTTGACCTTGGATGCTGGCACTGTCTCGAATTTGCCAGTTTTGGGGCAGCAGTATCTTCTGGCAGTTGTCCCTGCCTGTGGTGCCTAGCCTAAGGACCTGCTGCCCTTTTGAGATTTGGACACCCTCAGAAAAGAATCTGCTTGACACCCAGAAAGGAGGCTAAGGCTGGTAATCCCAAAAACAACCAGAAACACCCTTTGCCTCAATAGCTCAGCAAAGGTTGACATTTGCCGAAGAAGAGAACCAACAGGAAAGCTGGCAACCCTTGAGTCATGGAACGAGAGGACAGGCAACAAGGATGTAGGAGCTGGCATGTAGCTCAGAGCAAGGAAGGGATCCACTTTCACATACCTCCTTTGTCTTCCCGCCAGAAGACATCCTTTCTGCCCTGAGGACATTTATTCATTCAACCAATATTCCCTGAGGAATGAGGGAGGGGGAACTATCATGGTAGATGGGTACTATGCTACAGATATTAAGAAGACCTAATCATCATTTTGAAAGAGCTTCTAGTCTGATCAGAAGATAGACATTTCCCAACGGTTACCATACGGTACAAGGAATAACAGACATGAGATGGCCAGCCATCAGTTGCTGTGGGAACACTGGAGTAGGGGAGGCATATCCATCCAACTCACCAGTGGTTGGGGGGTGGGACATTAAGAAAGGCTTTCAGTTTGATGCCATTCTTGAAAGATGAGGAGGGGCTGGCCTGTGAAAGAGAATGGAAGGCATTGCAGGAAGAAGAGCATCCTATGCAAAGGCAAAGTCATGGACATGAATAGAATAAGGGGAAGTGAGAAGATAAGGAGGCTGGAAAGGTGGAGAGGCCTCCTCAGTGACAGCAAGCAACTGCAGGGTAAGCTATGCCAGGGGTTTGAGAACAACCATGAGTTGGGGACAGTTCGAAATGGGAAGATTACTCAGGAGGCCTATGGAGACTGCTGGAAGTGTTTCAGAAGCATCATTAACCATGGAATGACTGTGAGGATGCAGACTGTGAAGGGCACAGAGGCTATTGGCCTGTGTCCAGGGTACAGCCCAAGTTGATGCTATGGCAGCAGCTCTCGCTGAACCAGTGGTTCTCAACCTTCTGGCCCTTTAAATACAGTTCCTCATGTTGTGACCCAACCATAAAATTATTTTCGTTGCTACTTCACAACTGTAATTTTGCTACTGTTATGAATCGTAATGTAAATATCTGATATGCAGGATGGTCTTAGGCGACCCCTGTGAAAAGGTCGTTCGACCAGTTGAGAACTGCTGCTTGAAACCTTCCTCTCACAGGGTATGCTGCTGGGACATCATTCTGCTGCTCAGATCCAGCTGCCTCCAACTTGAGAACCAGTGGGCAGGGGAAGCAAAGAGGTAGGAACTGGGGCTCCAGGAAATACTGTAAAATTCTGGGAGGGGAACCCCAAGCTGACTCAGCATGACTCTCCAAGAAAATGGAATAGAAGTGGCAGCTGCACTTAGTAACCAGCAGGTGACAGCTTAGCCAGATCAGGTTTTGAAAAGCTCTACTTCCTTGTACCCCGAACAAGCCCCCCAAGTCCTCAATCCCATCGCCTTCACCTCCACAGAGCCTGACTCACTACAGCATCTTCTCTTCCTCTTGCATAGCAACTTCTCCACTTGCTTCCTCTCCCAATTACCCCCTTGACCTTCTTAAAAAAATAACATCTCACATTGATTATCATGTGCTCTGCCCTATGCTAAATACTTCACCTACATTATTTCTCAATAACCTTATGAAGCAGGTACTACTCGTTCTACCATTATACACACCAGAAAACTGAGGCTTAAGAAGACTAAGTTAATTTGCCCAAAGTCACACAGCTATTGAGTGGTGGGGCTATGATTTGAACCGAAGTAGTCTCACAGTGGAGCCCAGTCTCTGAGTCCCTGTACTGCCTCCAAAGTTGCCTTTAGGTCAGTTTCCCTCGCCTTGTTTGAAATATTCAGAAAGGATAGTTCGTCCACGCTTGCTGCCTTTTCTGCCTTACTTCCCATCTCTTAAACACTGTTGATGTGACTTCTATTCTAATCAGAGACTGCCCAGTTTCCAAATAGAGCAGCCTTATTCTCCTGGGCCTTTCTGCAGCACTCAAGGATGTGGATGGCACATTCTTTGGGTCCTTTACATTTGGCTCAAATGATGTGAATTCTCTTGGTTTTCCTCCTACCTCCAGAAATGCCTTTTTTTTTTCCTGCCTCCTCTTCTCCCAGCAGAATGTAAACAGTCCCAAAGCTTCTGTCATCAACCTTCTTTCTCTACACACCCTCCTCTTAGAAGCTTTATGGATTCTATATTGACTTATGTAGATAGCTCCTCAAATGGATGTCTCTAGCCTTGACTTCTTTTTGGAGCTACATCCACCTATTGCATGTGTCCACTTGATGGCCCTCAGAATCCTCTGCTCCTGAGTTCAACTTTTGCCCTGAACCTACCCTTTCCTTCTATGGTCTCTGCTCGGTGAATAGCTCTACTTACTCCCAGTCTCACAGGCTCAACTCAAGAGGCAGAATTAGAGCCTCTTGAGTTTACCTTATCCTCCTCCATATCCCATTGTGGCTACTACCTCTGAGAGTCTGCCAAGCCTCCTTCTGTAATTATCTCTCCTTCCTTCCCTAGAGTTCTTACTGCACCAACTGTAAGCCAGGTGTCATGTCTGGTGCTAGGGATTCAGCAGTGAACGCAACAGACAAGGTGCCTGATCTCAAGGGCCTAGTAGGTGGGACAGACACAAGAACAAGTAATTGCCACTTATTATTAGAAGTGCTTTGGAGATAAAGTAATGTATTTGCTAGAAGAGCCCTTTAGAGGAGCTGCCATCCCAGAATTGAGGAGTCCAACCAGGCTTCCAAGTGGAAATAACATTTAAACTGAGGCCTGAAGTGGGAACAAAAGTTAGCCAGGTGAAGGTTAGGGAAGATAGAGAAGACAAGTGAGGGAGATGAGCACTAGAGGCGGAGGGCACAGACTTGGAAATTGGGTAGAGCATGGCTCATTGGGGAACTGCAGTATGGCTGAGGGTTAGAGTGTGAGAAGGGGTGATGAGAGATGAGGCTGGAGGGGTAAGCAAGGCCCAACTCACTCAGGGCCTTTTGGTTAAAGAGTTTGGAATTCATCCTGAGACTAGTAGGGAGCCACGATGAGTTTTGAGCAATGGAGGAACATAATATGCATTTTAGTAAATATTACCCACAATGCAGAAAATGGGTTTGAAGTAGTCAAGACTAGAGGCTTGTTAGAGCACAGTTAAGAAGGTTGATGTCATTTAGGCAAAAATGATGGCGATGACTGCCCTGATTGGCAAAGAAGCTGTGAAAATGGAGAGCAGTGCATGCATCTGAGGGATATTCATGACACAGGGTTGAAATATTCATCATGATTGATTATACATATATATATATATATATATATCAGAGAAAGGAAGAGAGGAGGAATCAAGGCTATGGATAGACATGCTATTCACAAAGGAGGGAATACTTGGGGATGACCTGACCTGGTTTGGGGGAAAGATGATGAGTTCAGCTCTATATATTCCAGTTTGAAATATCTGTGGGTTAGCCAAGTCAAGGTATCTAGTTGGCAGTTGTATATATGGGTTTGGAGCTCTGGAGAGGGACTGGAAAGTTATCGACATCCTGGTGGTACCTGAAGTACTTAGACTAGATGAGGTAACTTGGTAGGGCCTGGAAGGAAAGCCTAATTTTAGAGACAGGCCTGAGTTACGAAGTAAATAGGTGAGGAAGTAGAGGCTAGCAAGTTTAGACAAGTTGTTCAAAAGTTTGGCCTTAAACAAGAGGAGGAACATAAAGCAGTAGTAAGAGTACCCTGGGGTTAAGAGGGCTTTTGTTTGTTGGCTTGTTTATTTGTTTGTTTTCTGATGGACAAGACATGCTAATAAGAGGGCCTGGTAATTTCTAGTTCAGGGTCTTCTGGATAATCTCAACCCCTCTGACAAAGTGCTAGCACAGTGGGTTGACATGCCAAGAATTCCAAATAAGGACATTTCCAGTAAGAGGTCCCCTTGGAGGAAACACTCCTCCTTGCCTCTAAGAGGCCACAGGCTGCTTCAAACCTCATCTCCAGGGTGAGGACTGACTCAGGGAACTCGTTTTGCAGGCTGGCTTATCAAGGCCCCTAGGGATAGTCTCCTCCCAAAGGGCAGAGTCCAGCCCTTCAGAATCTGTCTCTACCTTTGCAGGATTCAGCTGCATGTGTCAGGGAAAGAACCCAGCAGAACAGACACCAGCTCTGGTGGTGAGCCAGAGAAGGACATCCAGAGCCCGGGGGGATGGGTGTTCCTTCTCAGATTCTGCAGTGTGGTTAAGCTCCACTAACATTTTCTGATGCCTGTTGGTGCCAGGCCCTGGTAGTAGCATGGCTATGTGATGAATTAGACAGAGCCTCCACCTGGAGGAACCCACAGTCCAGGAGAGGAGATCAACACGTTAACCATCAATTACAAGACATGGCCTGGCAAATTGGACAGACTCTTCCATCGGAGCCCAGCCTCCAGGGTTTGATGGCAGAAAGCTGAGGGTTTCAGATCCTCCTCAAGACCCAGAGCTTGGCCCTCCTGTTATTTTTGGGAACATGGAGCACAATCTATTTCAAACTGATTTTCTTTTTTCCTTCTGCAAACTTTTTTCTTCCTAGTGAGCATGTGTATTCAGAACTGGGAGATAGAACACTGAGAAAATATTTACACAAAACTTTACAGAATGTCCAAGACTAGCCTTGGAATCTCCAAATCACAAGCAGGTGAGGCCACCATTGCCGGATGTTGGAGAGCCCCTGGGCTCAGTCCTCAGATCTCTTTGTTCTCTTTATTCACTATCTCATCCACTCTTGTGGCTTTAAATACCCTTTGCATACTGAGGAGTCCTAAGTTTATAACTGTAAACTTCAGGCTTGTATGTCTAGCTGCCTACCCAACATCACTATTTGGATTTCCAATGGGCTTCTTAAACACACCACCTCAAACCAAGCTTCTGCCTTCCTTCCCAAACCTTGCTTACCCTTGGTCTTCCTTATCACAATGAATGCTCAGGCCAAGCCTCAGAATCATCCCTGACTCTTTCTCTCACGTGCCTACCCCTCATATCCAATCTGTCAGCAAACCCTTGGACACCATCTTCACATATCCAAATGCTAAACATTTCTCACCATTCCCTCTGCTTCCACTTTAACCCAAGCCTCATCATCTCCACCTGGCTTAACCAGGAGCCACCCCATTGACATCCCCTGCTTTTGTTTTTGTTTTTGTTTTTAAATATATTTTATTGATTTTATACAGAGAGGAAGGGAGAGAGATAGAGAGTTAGAAACATCGATGGGAGAGAAACATCTATCAGCCGCCTCCTGTACATCTCCTACTGGGGGTGTGCCCGCAACCCAGGTACATGCCCTTGACCGGAATCGAACCTGGGACCTTTCAGTCTGCAGGCCGACGCTCCATCCACTGAGCCAAACCGGTTTCAGCGACATCCCCTGTTTTGATGCTTGTCTTCCCATGGGACATCCTCAGAACAAGTGATCCTTTAATGCCATGATCCTTTGAGAATGTGAGATCTTGCCACTCTTCTGCATAGACCTCTCCAGTGGCTCCCATCTCACTCAGGGTAAATGTTTAAGTCCTTACAATGCCTTAGAGGCCACCCTACCTGTTTCCCCCATCCCTGGTTCCCCAGCTTCATCTGCTAATGCTCTCCACCTCCATCACCCCTCTCCAGCCACCACACACCACTCACCCTCCAGCCTCAGCACCTTTTCATTGGAGGACCTTTCTACCTAGAACATCCTCCCTCCAGATGTTTCCATGGTCTACTTTCTCACCTCTTTCAGATCCTTCCTAAAATATCTCCTTTTCAGTGATACTTCTGACTACTCTATTTAAAAATTACAACCCCCTTCCCTCATCACGTCCCCACCTTTTATTCCTGTTTTGCTTGTCTCCAAGGCACTTTTCAGTATTTAGTCACAAAATACTGAATGTTTTACTTATTTATTGTTCATTTTCCTCCTGCTGGAATATGTTTGATGAAAGCAGGGATTTAAAACAAGTCTGTTTATTTTCATGCTGTATTTCTAGCATCTATAGCAGTGCCTGGCACACACATGATGCTCAATGAATACTTTTTAAGTATAATAATGGGCTGCAGTGAGCTCCTCCTACCATGTGTTGAGCAGTGGGCCTGGAATGTGCCAGGAAACTTGTCGTGAGTGACACGATTCACTTCTCCTTGCAGTGAGGGGCACATTTTGCAAATGAGGCTGAAGATTGGAGAAGTCTGAGTGCCCTTCCTCTCTGTTCCCATAGCAACCAGTGCAGTCCCTATCATTCTGCACTGTCATTGCCCATTTCCTCAACTAGATGCAAGACTTCTGAGCTCAAGGACCATTCTTACTCATTGTGACATCTCCATCACCCGGTGGAAAGCTGGGCACATAGTTGGTGCTTAAGAAATCTTTGCTGCGTGAATAAATGTATGAAATGGCCAAATCGGGATACAAACTCACAATCGTTAAATAGCAAAGTCTCTGCCTCTCCCACTCCACCCTGGGGTGTCCTTGAGACAGCCATAAAATAGCAGTTAAGAGTCCTCCCTCCCCCACCCTGGCAGTGTGCCTTCTTGCACATCCTCATCCACAGAGCCAGAAGTATTTCAGGTGGAGAACACTGTACACTGGCTGACAGTTTTTTCCCATCACACCAGTCAAACGGAAAGAATTTTCCACTCAGTCCCTTCACAGTTCCCCAGACACACAGCCAAGGTCACTTAATTCTACCCGCCACCCACCACCACCACCACTAGTTTCCCAATCTTCAGCTGCTGGGTTGGGCTGCCTGCCCATCCATTCACTCACCCAGCCTTTGGGGTGCTGCAGTGATGATTGAGCTGAACCCCCACCCCCATCCTCACTGCCCCACTGTGAGTTGGCTGGTTCTCTGCGTCTTCATTCCAGCAAACTCTCTCTCCTTTGCCTCCTCTTTCTAGACTCTCTTCCATAACCCAAACCGGGGTCTTAGGTTCATGGAGGTGCCCCCCTCCATCTATGGATGGTGGTGGCCTCTTGCCTCATCTGCTTCCCTCTCGTGTCCCTTCATTTCTCTAGATCAGTCATTCTTAAACAACTGGTGCGGTGGTGTCATAGACCCCTTCGAGGATACTTGATGTGGGTCATGGGCCTTCTTCCTTCAAAAAATACATATGCTTGTAAATACAGCATTTTGCATGGAAATGCAGGGGCACCTTAATTAAGAGCTCCTCCTCTAGGAGGTCTTTCTTCTTCCCCCCTCCCCTCTATTTCTGGTAGTTTGTAGCTCCCAGAGCAGTCCACCTGGTTTTCTTTCAGAAGCAGAGCTTCTCCCTGCCATGCTCTTGCCAATACCATTGTTATGAACAGCAGCTATGAGATTTGTACCATATTTTCACACGCATCATTGATTTCATCCACTCAACAACCCCTAGAGCAGCAGTTCTCAACCTGTGGGCCGCCAACCTGTGGGTTGCGACCCCTTTGGGGGTCGAACGACCCTTTCACAGGGGTCACCTAAGACCATCGGAAAACACATATATAATTACATATTGTTTTTGTGATTAATCACTATGCTTTAATTATGTTCAATTTGTAACAATGAAAATACATCCTGCATATCAGATATTTACATTACGATTCATAACAGTAGCAAAATTACAGTTATGAAGTAGCAACGAAAATAATTTTATGGTTGGGGATCACTACAACATGAGGAACTGTATTAAAGGGTCGCGGCATTAGGAAGGTTGAGAACCACTGGTCTAGAGGATGGAACTATTATTGTCCCATTTTTACAGATGAAACAACTGCTTAGTTAGGTGTTTCGCCAACACCACAGAGCTCTAAGTCCAGGGTCTCATTCCTCGGCACCATAGTGAACTGCCTATTATAAACTGCTGTTTACTTTGACATTTCCCACCTGAAGCCTACCTCCCCCACCCCCAAACGCAAGGTGTGTTATCTGCTATTCTTAACTGCTGTTTTTGGGGTTTTTTTTTTACCTCCCCGTTCTCTATCTCCTGAAATGCACATTCTTCATCACCTTCACCACTTCTCTGAAGCTCCGTCTTTCTCCCCCATCCATGCTTTCAACTGACCGCAGGTGGCTTCTTTGCAGTTACTTGAGCACATGTGAGCCATGCAAGGTTTCATTTCCTCTTCTGCTGTCAGCCCAGCTGTGCCCACCTCTGAGATCGTTGCTGGCTCTAAATGGGACCTCCAGCCTCTTCTGACAGAAGGCCTTGGCACATCTGGGACTGCCATACCTGAAATCCATGTCAGAGGAAGGAAAGGGACACCTAGGTGAGCACCTACTTTGTGCCAGGACCCATGCATGGCATGGGGACACAGAACCCAATCTTTAACGCTCCCGTTTCCAGACACTTCTAAGTATCCTATTGATGGGCAACTCCAGATCTAAAGCAATTGAGCTGAATTCATCTGCTGCCTGTCTGTGGATGGGTAGGGGCCACCTCAGCATGGCTAACCTTCAGCTGCCCTCTGAGCCAGCAAAACTGCTGCTCAGGCTCTATAAGAGAAACATCTGGCTGTTGGTTAACCTCTTCCTTCTCAGCTCAAATCTCAGACCAGCCTGATAATGTTTAATTAGGTTAATCGCAATTACACCTTAGTTCTTAGTGTGATTAAGTCGTATATCATCACAAAAGCAACTTCTAAAACTGTTTACCACAGTGTGATAGACACAGAAATGTGCACGTATCGAAAGGATGCAGATTCTCAGATGGTGAGTTTTCACCAGCTGAACACATCTGTGTAACCTGCACCTAATCAAGAAACAGAATTTGCCATCCCCCCTGAAAGCTCCCCTGTGCTTCCTTCCTGTCATTACCCCCAAGTTAACCGCTATTCTGATGGCTTCTCACAGCACAGATTGGTCTTGCCTGCATTTGTCCCACAGAAACAATTTTAAAACAGGCCATCCTCTTGTCCACCCCCCAGACATACATACATTTTGATTGGTTCATGATTGATAGATTCTAATAGTCATTGACCAGATGTTGACTGCTTATAAACTAGATAAAAACTCTTCTGAATTCAACCAAGGGCCTATAGCCTCAAAGGAGCTTTGGCTGTAAACTGACCCTCCACTGGGCTGCCAGAATCCCAACGTGTGTTCTTAATAAAGGGCTCAGACATGTCTGCATGCACCTCTGATCACTTCCTCTGAAATTCAAGTTCTTGTGCCCACTGCTGCTTTTCTTTTTTCTTTCTTCCTCTCCTTCCTTTTGTTCTGAAGGAAGGAAATTGGGAACTCAGGGGAAGACCCTTCCCTTGTCCCTCCCCCAGAACGCCAAACTTGATCACTCCCAGTGATGGAGAAATCAGCATCTTCCAAGGCCACCAATTGTATTTTCCAGACAGATCTGGCAAGTTTGCTTTAAACTGTTGAAAACACTCACATACACACAAAACCCCCCAAAACTTTCTTGTTTGAGCTCAAATATGCTGCAATGTTTTTGGTTGCTGATTCTCAGCTTGACTTTTACAGCTTCCAAGAGTTAGTCATTTCAATCAGGTTTTAGGTGCTTCCTCTGTACCAGGTTCAGAGGCACATGAGGTGGGCTCCCTGAACCCCAAGTTCTTCCCATGGGGATCCCAGAATTGCCTGGGATGTGGCTAAACCAGCATTTTCCAGGGCACATTCCACTGGACACTGATCCCCAGCAATGCTTTACGAAAACAGAGCTCTGAGCTCAGATGAGTTGTGTAAAGACTACATGCTCTGTGGTCAGTGTCTAGTATCACATCGTACATTAGCACAGATAAGACTCTGGGAGGTCCTGAAGCATAAAATCCCTGTTTCACTCTGTTGGTGTTTTCAAGACTTATTGGACATAGAACCCTTTTTTTTCCTACAGAATGCCTAGGAATATTTCTTGGGATTAGTGTCTCCCACAACATAATACAGGCCAGTTCGTTTTTAAGCATCCTTTAAGCCAGCGGTAACCAACCGGTGGGCGGCGGACCACTGGTGGTCTGAGAGATCCGAAAGGTTGGTGATCACTGCTCTAAACCACTGTCCAACCCTGGCCAGGTGGCTCAGTTAGTTAGAGCGTCCTCCTGATATGCCACGGTTTCGGGTTCAATCCCTGGTCAGGGCCCATACAAGAATCAACCAATGAATGCATAAATAAGTGGAACAACAAATCAATGTTTCTCTTTCTCTCTCTCTCTCTCAAATCAATTTTTTAAAAAAGTAAAACTTCACCATCTAATCTTGTAGCTACTAGCACATGGTAATGCTGAGCACTTAAAATGTGGCAGCTCCAAGCAGAGACATGCTGTGAGTGTAAAATAGACACTAGATTTGAAGTCTTAGTATGAGAAGAGAAGAAAATAAAATATTAATACTTTTATATTGATTATATGCTGAAATAAGACTATTTTTGAAATATCAAGTAAAAACACGCTATTAAAATTAATTTTATCTATTTCTTTTTAAAATGTGGCTACTAGAAAATTTATAGTTATCCATGGCCCTGGCATGCGTTTCATTTCCAAGGCTTTGTTGGCCGATGCAGGGGCGTGTAAGAGAAAGGGGGCGGGTAGCCCAGGGCAGGAAGGGCAGGGGGCCTGTGGGAATTCACCAGAGTGACAGCTCATGAAGCTTAATGGAGGGTAGTCAGGAAGTGGTGACTAAGCTGAGACCTGAAAGATGAGAAGGAGTTGGCCAGGGAAGGCAGAGACAATGGCATGTACCAAGGCCCTGAGTGAAAGAGGAACTGAGTATATTCCAGGACATCCGAGTCTTGGGGGCTGGGGACTCAGGGGGAAGGGAGCCATCCAACCTGAGACCAAGGTGAGCAGCAAGGGCCACGATTTGGGGAGCCTGGTAAGCCCGTGTAAGGGGTTTCTCTTGAGGCCACTGAGAAGCCACTGAGGTGTTTTCATTGGGTGAGGCTAGGAAGACTGGCATTTTAGAAAAAAATTACCTTGACATTTGGGTGAAGGCTGAAGCGCACATGAGTGTAGGGCTAGCCTGGAGGCAGAATGGCCTAAGCCCTAATGAGAAGCCGTGGGAGTCATCAGGAGTGAGGCGATGAAAGTCTGGACAATGCAACTAACCTGGGAGTTAAGGAAATCCAGTGTCTGGGAAATAGAATCGGAAGTGGGGTCACTGGTCCAGGCGACTCCTTGGAGAAGGGACCAGGGGGGAGAGGGTGGAGTCAAGGCTGAACAGTGAACAGTGATGAGAGAAAGCAGCGGTCTGTGGTTAGAGGAGGTCATGAGTTCAGGCTCGTTCAAGTTGAATTGGAGAATTGCGTGGGGTATACAGATGGGGATGCCCAAGACAAAGTAGATAGCTGGGTCTGGGGCTCAAAAGATAGTTATGGGGTGGAAGTAGAGTTGTCAAAAATATCCCTCCCATTAGCCCCCGGTTTCGCATATGCAAAATAGGGATGTGATCTACTTCCCACAGTTAGTGTGATGATTGAATGTGCTTGCACTGTGTAGGCACACAGTAGGTGGTCATGAAGTATTGGTTCTTTGTTTCAGAGAGTCTATCATCCCCATTTTCTACGTGGTCAAACCCAACAAGATTTTGCAGTCCCCACAGGACTCACACCTGTTTTTTTACTAGTAAGTTTCCCTCGAAGTTATGGAGAGATGTTGCTGGGAAAATCTGTGGGAAAAAGGGTGTGGTGGCAGCTACTCCTGCCTGGCTAGCCCAAGAGCAGGAAGGGAGTGAGCACTTGGTTCTGAGCACTTGGAGAAGGCTCAGGACTGGGAGGCAGGCGTGTACAGTAAGCCCTCACTTAACATCTTCAATAAGTCCTTGGAACCAGGGCAAAATGACGTATAATGAAACCAGTTTTGCCATATGCTGATTGATGTAAACAAGAGTTAAGTTCCAAGGCATCTCAGAGATGTTATAACAAGAGACCTTGTATGAGATGGAATTACTCGAGGACCTGCTGTAGGCTACTGGCCCCACTCTTGCCACCAGCAAATGACTAAACCTTGCCTGTTCTAAGCCTCGGTTTCTCCACTGATTCAAGGAGGGGCCTGCCAGCTGGGCCCTCCCCTTGTTCTGCCCCTGCCTTCCCCTCTCTCCCAGAAAGCCTCTTCCCTTCTCCTGACCCAAAGACATCACTTCCTTGAAGACTTGGCTCACTGTGGGCCTCCTAGCGGCTCCTTCCTCGGGCCGAGGGCCAAAATCCTGACAAGATTAAGAGAGAGGCTTTGGGACTGCGCCAGACTGGGAAAACAGGAAAGATGACGAACCAACCTCCTCCCCTCCCCCTTCTAGGGATTGTTTATTTCACGGTTCCCTCAGCTGAGTTTTCTGAATACACAGTAACCCTTGACTTTTCATCCTGTGCCCAGCCCCGGCGGCCTCACTGCACCTCATGCACCTCCTGGTGTAGAGCTCATGGGACGGGCCTGCTCCCAGGTCCGCTTGGCCAGTGGCATGGAACTCGTGGAACATGCCTGCCATGATCCATGGGAGGAACCGTCCTCTCACAGGAGCCTCTTCAGCTCCCCCGGGGTAAGCAGCATTCTTCCCATCTTCAGCTGTGGACACTGAGGCTCGGGGAGGCAACCCGAGTCACCCAGCGTGTTGGTGGTGTTGGATCCAGAAGCGGGGAGGGGGAGAAATGGAAAGGATGTCTGATCACTGAAGAGCATACTTTATGGAGGCTGGTTTGGATTCTGATTCTGCCACGTCCCGCCTATGGAATGTGGGCAGACTCCTAGGGGAGGGAGTGTGGGGTCATGGTCAAGAGCACAGGCTCTGAGCTCAAATGTCAGTTCTACCATCTGCCGGTCTGTGACCTTGGGTAGGTTCCTTCGCTTCTCTGCACTTCAGTTTCCACAGCTGTAAAGCAGGGTAATTATAGCTCCTACCACATCGACTTGCTGTGCAGATTAAATGTGCTAATCCATGTGGAACACTTAGCACAGTGTCTGGCCCGTGGGCCAGCCCTATTCATGCCGGCTGTGGTATGAAGGCAGACCTCACTCACTCGGACTGCCACCTGTTCCCCAGCTTGTCACTCGTCACCCTGGTGGCTCACTTAGCCCTTGACGCATGGTAGGTGCTTACTGGCTTGTTGACTGAAGGAGTGGTTGGGAATTGACTCAGTTCCTGAAAACAGGCTTCTAACAACGTGTGGGAGGAGGATTCTGAAGGAAGATGATTTTCAGGGGTTTCCCAATCAACGAGCAAGTGATTGCTTTTTTGCACGCCAGTACAGACTCTAAAATATTTCCAGACTGCTTTGTCCTCTCTGATTACAGAAGCAAATTATGCACATTGTGAGCTGTGCAAATGTTACATAGAGATTTCAAGCAGAGTGTTAAAGTCCTAAGTAAGCCTGTTTCAAAAGAAGTGTCACTGTTTATTTGAGGCATGTCCTTCCAGACTTTTCCTATGCCAGTACCCAGATTTTGAGCTCTGCTATGTGCCCCATTCTGCGTTAGACACTGCAGAGCCCCTGCAGAAGTAGATATGTCTGTCTGAACCCCAGGGGCAGGTACAGTCAGGGTGGGGCGCGGAATTTCAGGGAACACATAATCAGCAATTAAAGCCACCATTGTACATATGACTCATTTGCTTAGCGAGCACTTACCATCTGGGACCCGGAAATGACAAATCAAGATCCTACCTGCTTTGGAGAGAGACCTGAGATTGAATTAGCGGACAGACCCTCCAGTGTACTCGCCCCCTGACTGTGTGCATGTCAACCACGCCTCAGAGTGGGCAGGATGGGTGATACGGTCCCCCTGCCCAGAGAATGGCATTTTCCTGCCTCACTGTGTGTAGGGAACTGGGCCGACAGGCTGGGCTTGCCACAGGTGGTTTCTGTGACCCCGGGCGAGTGACTTCCCTTCTCTGAGCCTCAGGTTCCTCATTTGAAGAGTGAGGAGAATCTTCCTGCCTGGAAAGGCACATTCCCCCAGTCATTCATTCATTCATTCATTCATTCATTCATTCATACAGGATGGTGAATGTACTGGGCTAACTCAATAAACATGACCATCTAGGAAAAAAAGAGTTGGGTCTTGTGGTAGATTGTTCAGCAAATATTTACTTCCCTCAGCCCTCCTCATCGTGGGAGGAATATACTTCCCCACTTTGTTGATACTGGACCTAGCCATGTGACTTGCGTTGATCACAAGAGTATGTGTGGAAGTGACAGGAGCCAGCTCCAAGACACCAAGTGTTTCCATTCATCCTCCTTGAGCAACTGTCCTCGGCCATGAGAACCACGAGTCCCCATTACTGGGGCTCCTTCAGGCTGGACTCAGAGTGAAAGACACACAAGGCAGCCCTGCACTCCACCTGGAGCCTGGAGCCGAGCCCCGCCAGCTCGGAAAACCCTGAGGAACCCAAGCTGACCTACAGACCCTTGGGTGAGAAATGAATGTGTACTGTTGAAAGCACGGAGTTTCTAGAAGTTGTTTTTTATGTAGCATTGTCACAGCAAAATCTGACCAGTGGGTCCTTTGCTCACTCCTTGTGCTGCCTTTAGCTTGGGTCCGAGGAAGGAGTCTCTGATTAGGCGATATTTGACCTGAGGTCTGAATGTTAAGAGGGAGCTAGTTATATGGCCATCTGTGGCGTGAAGTGTTCCAGGCCCTGAGGCTGGAGGGAGCTTGGCCTGTTCAGGAATGGAGTCAAGGTCAGTAGGCTGGGTTGTTTGATAAGGGAGGGCAAAGTGGTCTGAGGTATGGGCACTTCACATTTCCACTTGGCTGTCTCTCAGACACTTCAAACTCAAAGCCTCAGATCCAAAGCTGAACTTGTGGTCTTCTCCCAAATCTGTCCTTCCCTTTTTATTTCCAACAACAGTGCTGGACCTCACCGTACCCCCTCCTTCTCCCTCCATCTCCACACCCCATCTGTCTTCAATTTCTGCCAGTTCCACCCGCTCATTCTCTCATATTTGTCCCCGTCTCTCCACTTGCACTCAGCCCAGCCTAGTTGAAGCCTCTGTCACTTCTTGCTTGGATGCCAGTATTAGCCACCTCCCTGGCTTCCCTGCCTGCACTCTTAGCTGCCGGCCCATCGGTCCTCCATCTGGCAGCCAGTGTTCCTATTTAAACACAAATACTCTCTCAAGAATTGAA
This sequence comes from Myotis myotis, assembly GCF_014108235.1. NCBI lineage: Eukaryota > Metazoa > Chordata > Mammalia > Chiroptera > Vespertilionidae > Myotis > Myotis myotis. The sequence continues at coordinate 22,041,619 of NW_023416401.1, read as the reverse complement.
TGGATAAACAAACTGTGGTCTGTCCATACAATGGAATATTATTCAGTGATAAACAGGGATAAGCTAGGTTCCGGAGATGTATGGTGGTGATGGTTGCACAACAATGCAAATATACATAATTCCACTGAAATGTACACTTAAAAATGGTAAAAAGGATAAAATTTGTGTTATGTATATTTTATGCCCCCCTCCCACACACAAAGAATGAGCTATCAAGCCATGAAAAGACATGAAAAAAAAAGACATGGAATAACCTTAAATGCATATTGCTAAGTTGAAGAAACCAGTCTGAAGGGGCTACATACTAGATGATTCTAACTACGTGACATTTTGGAATAGGCAAAACCATAGGAGACAGTAGTCATCAGTGGTTGCCAGCAGTCGAGGGGTACAAGAGCGGGATGAATAGGTGAAGCACAGGGTACTTTCAGGGCAGTGAAACTATTCTGTTTGATACTCTAATGGTGAATTCATGTTATTATACATAGTAGAGGCCCGGTGCACAAAATTCGTGTGAGGGGCTTGGCCCCGCAGCCCTGGCTTCGTCCGGAAGGTCGTCCGGATGGCCGTTCTGCTGTTCGGTCTAATTAGCATATTAGCTCTGTATTATATAGGATGTCAAAACTCAATGAACTGTACCACACAAGAGTGAGCTCTAATGTAAACTGTGGACTTTAGTCAAGTAAAGCAAACCTCTCACAACAACAACAACAACAACAGATCAAGTTTGATGACTCCTCTGTTTAGACCTTCCACCCAACCTGGCCAAGAAGGTTAGTCCTTCTTTCCCGTGGCTTACTCCCTGTCATTCTTTAAGGCTCAGCTTAAATGCCTCCTCTTTAGAGAAGCTTCTCTTATCCCCCAAACCAGATCAGGCTCTTTTTGTCCTACCTTCCCCAGAGATTCTGTTCTTCGTCTCTGCAGCATTGGCACCTCTGTAATCAGACAGTTAATGGTGTGTATTTACTTGCATGCTGGCTGTCTCAGAAGCCCCACGACGGCGGTGATCACATCTGTCTTCTGCACCATCTTATCTCTAGCTCTTAGCTAGGTCCTGGTACATAACAGAGCTCAGTAAATCTGTGGTTGGACATAGTTTGAAATAAAAGATCACATAATGCATGATTCTATTATAGGAAATATCCAGAATAGGTAAATCCATAGAGACAGAAAGCAGATAAGTGGTTGCCAAGGGCTTGGGAGAGGGGGGGATGAGGAGTGATTTCTTAATGGGTATGGGGTTTCCTTCAGGGGGATGAAAATATTTTAGAACTTGGAAAAGGTAGGGGTTGTTCAAAACGGTGAATGTACTAAATGCCACTGAACTGTATACTTTTAAATAGTTCGTTTTATATTATGTGAATGTCACCTCAGTTAAAAAATAGTTTGAAGTATTTTTTTTTTTTTTGTACAAAGACTTTTTTATTCCATCACCTTTCTTAGGTTCAGACTAGTACCTTTGGCTTTAGAGGTGTTTTTTACAGCAGGAATGTAGAAAGAATAATGCTAGCTTTTTTTTTTTAAATAAACATTGTTATATAGAAAATTTTAAGTTTATACAAAACCTGCATGTCCCCATCTCCTAGCTTGTATGTGCCCACTTACCTCCTTCCTCTACTGGGTCATTTTGATGCAAGTGTCAGATATATCATTTTATCTGCAAACAGTTCTTTATGTCTCTCTAAAAGATCAGAACTTTAAACCACAGTGCCACTGTGTTTAAAGATCAGCAACTAATCCTTAATATTATCAAACACCCAGTGTTCAAATATACCCAATTTTCCCATAATTTTAAAATGCATAATGTGTTTGTTTGAGTTAAGATCCAAGCAAGGTCCATATATTGCACTGGTTGATACATCTCTTAAGTCTAAAGGTTTTCCCTCTATTTCTCTGTTTTTCGAAGCCTGGGAGGTGAAACAGACAGGACTTGGAGTGACTCTCCCCTTCTGTCTTCAGTTTATTTATTGAAGAAATGAACTATTTGTCTTGTAGGGTTTCCTGTCTTCTGGATTTTGCTGACTGCATCCCTGTGGTGTCATTTAACATTCCTCGACTCCTTCATTTCATGTTACTAGTATCTTAATAGTCAGGTGAAATGTTTTTTAGCAAGAATATTTCACAGGTGACTTTGTGTATCTCTACCAGGAGGCACATCACGTATATATATCTGTCTTTCTGTGAAATTCCTAGCTATTGATGATCATGGCTTAACTTTATTATTTTGTTAAAGGTTACAAAATACGAAATGCAAAATCCTAGTTCTTGCCCTTGGCCAGTGTGGCTCAGTTGGTCGAGCGTCCTCCAGTTCACCAAAAGCTTGCTGGTTTGATTCCTGGTTGGGCACATGCCCAGGTTGTGGGTTCAAACCCTGGTCAGGGTGTGCATCGAGGCAACCAATTGATGTTTATGTCTCACATTGATCTTTCTTTCTCTCCCTCTCCTTTCCTCTCTCTCTAAAAAAAAAAAAAAAAAAAAAATTTTAATCCTAATTCTTTAATTTTTTTTATTTCCTAGCAGAAATACTACTATGAAGAGAAACTTCCTCTAACCAATTATTTGGTTACGAGATCTAGTACATATAGGAAAAGTAGGAAAGAATGGTTAATTCTTTCCCTTTATTTAGCAATTTCCAAAATGTCAAGTCACTTCCCTAAAACACGCAAAGGGAATCCAATGAGGTTTTCTTTTTTCTTTCTTTCCACTTTTAAAGAATAATTCTGAACTTATGGCTTTTAAACCTGTTTGATTTTAAACCTTATTGATGCTCAAATCATCTCATCTTCAGCCAGTTAGAACTTCTTCCAAGTGGCTTCTGAGCCCTTTTGACATGACTTTGTTTCTTCCTTGCTTTCTGGAATGGCAAGATGTTCCAGGTTCATCTAGTACGTTTTTCTGCTCCAGACCTTGAATCAGCCATTTCTCCCAGGAGCCCTGGTGTATCCTGGGAAATAGTATTTAGCATTTTCACCACCTTTTCTCTCAGGGTGCTTGTAGCTATTGCATTGGTAATTGCTTCTACACCTTTTCAATAGATAGAGATAAAAATATTTAAGAGGTTCTTGAGTTCACATGGATATTTTCAACTTCAGTTTAGATTACAGAGTTTTTACTTAACTTCTTTTATTTTATATATGTATTTCTTTTCTCTTAGGCCAAGAGTCTTGGTTTCTAGTGGCAATCACATTAGATTTGTGCTGTAGAATTGTGCTCCTGAAACCTGTATAATTTTGTTAACCAGTATCACCCCCCCCAATAAATTCAATTAAAAATTAGATTTATTTGCTTTATCCTATAATGCATAAAATAACAATTTTTGCTAATAATAGGATTACCAAGAATATTTTAAGATTAAAAACTTGTGGGTTTTATTTTCAGTTCCTTTTGTCCTTTGAGTACATCCTGATGGGAATGTATAATCAATTTACTGTGTCTAATGTCATTTGAAAAAATTCTTCTCTGAGTGGGTACACTATCAACTTAATTCATAGTTTGATACATCGGTTTCATTTTGCTATCAAGTTTTAGGGATTATTTTATTTAATATTACATTTTCTTTAATAATTATTAGAATGTAATAATTAGAATTTATTATACCATTCCTAGCCAAATCTTCAAAATAAAGTGTATTCAGATGAATCTAGCTTTTCTAGATTCTGTTCTTTCCATTCTAGTCTCTTCCTCTCCCATAAGTAATAACTTTTTAAAAAAGTTTTTAAATATTTTAAAATATATTTTTATTGATTTCAGAGAGGAAGGGAGAGGGAGAGAGAGAGAGATAGAAACATCAATGATGAGAGAGAATCACTGATTGGCTGCCTCCTGCACGCCCCACACTGGGGATCGAGCCTGCAACCCAGGCCTATACCCGACCAGGAATCAAACCGTGACCTGGTTCATGGGTCTATGCTCAACCACTGAGCCACACTGGCTGGGTCCACAACTGCCTTTAACATGAATTTATTTAGGGTAAATCTTTGCCAGTAGGCAGGATGGGCACTTGAGATAGGCATTACACTCAATTACAGAAAAATTGAATATTTTATACATTTATTTCACATGAGTTTATGGCCTGTGAAATTCACACCCATTACAACGAATTTTTTGACTGATAGCTTGAGCTATATTCCATGTGAGAGAATGGAAGGAGGAGGAGGTGGCTTTGCTCATCTTACCCATGAGTCTAGGCCGTGCTGTCCAGTTTGGTAGCTGCTGGCCTGTGTGGCTAGTGGCTATCAGATCGGAAAACCTAGCTGTAGAACATTGTCATCACTGCAGAAAGTCCCAGTGGTCAGGGTGTACCTGCACCCACATGGCCAGCCAAGTCTGTGTCTCAGGCTCCTAGTCCCTCTCCCTCTTCCAAGGGTACCTGCTCTCTATCCCCTCCTCTCTAGCCTGTTTCCCCAAAGTCATGGCCAGGTCTGTTTCCCAGGGTCCTCGCAGGCCCCAACCATTATCTGCCGGGTTGCTGGTAGGCTGCCTAACGGTGGAGGCAGGCAGGGCACCCCCAGCTGGTTCCTACCTAATCTCTGTTGCCTCATCTTTCCTGTTCCTGTCGCCAGGTCTCTGGGCCTGTCATGTGATGGGGAAGCCTGCCCCAGCCCTCCCCCACTGTGTTTATTTTATTTTTATTGTTGACACTATTACAGGTATTCCCGATTTCCCCCGCTTTGCCCACCTCCACCCAGCCCTCGCCCCCCTTCCCTCTGGCCAGCACCACACTGTTGCCTGTGTCTATGGGTTATACATACATGTTCTTTGGCTAATCTCTTCACCTTCTTTTATCCAGTCCTCCCAATCCCATCCCCTCTGACAGCTGTCAGCCGGTTCCATGTATCCAGGCCTCTGATTCTATTTTGTTCATCAGTTTATTAAATTCCACATTTAAGTGAGATCATATGATATTTGTCTTTCTCTGACTGGCTTATTTCACTGAGCATAATAATCTCCAGGTCCATCTATGCTGCCGCAAAGGATACGAGTTCCTTCTTTTTTATGGCCCGAGTAGTATTCCATTGTGTAAATTATCACAGCTTTTTTGTTCACTCATCTGCTGATGGGCACTTGGGCTGTTTCCAGATCTCAGCTATTGTAAATAACGCTGCTATGAACATAGGGGTTCACATATTTTTTCTGATTGGTGATTCAGGATTTTTAGGATATATTCACAGAAGTGGGATTGCTGGGTCAAAAATCAGTTTCATACTTTAAAAAATATTTTAAAAAAACTAATTTAAGAGAGTAAGGGAGACAGAGACAAAAAAATCTATGATGAGAATCATTGATCATCTGCCTCCTGCCCACCTCCCACTGGGGATGGAGCCTGCAGCACAGGCATGTGCCTTGATCAGGAATTGAACCATGATGCTCAACCACTGAGCCACACCGGCCAGGCCAGGCAGTTCCATTTTTAATTTTTTGAGGAAACGCCACAGTTTTTCACAGTGGCTGCACCAGTCTGCATTCCCACCAGCAGTGTCCTAGGGTTCCCTTTTCTCCACATCCTCACCAGTGCATGTTGTTTGCTGATTTATTGATGGTAGTCATTCTGGCAGGTGTGAGGTGACACCTCATAGTTGCTTTAATTTGCATCTCTCTGGTGATTAGTGACGGTTGTGCATTTTTCCATGTATCTGTTGGCCTTCTGTATGTTCACTTTAGCTGGTTCCTACTTAATCTCTGCTGCCTCGTATTTCCTGTTCCTGTCGCCAGGTCCCTAGGTCTGTTGTACGGAAGCCTGCCCGACCCTCCCCCACTGTGTTTACTTTTGAAAAAGGGGAAGTGGATCTGCCCCAGGGTCGGTGAGCTGGGCTGACAGCTCATTCTCCAGCAGCCCTTGCCCCTGAAACTTCCAGCTCTCAGTCCTACTCAGGTGCCCACCCACACCCACCCCACCCAGAGCCCTGTCAGAGGCCTCCTCCAGCAGTGCCAGGTCTGGGGAGCCTGGCGCCGCAACCCAGAGGCAGCCCCCCTGCCTTATTTTCCTTGATTCTGCAGGGATGATGTGATCACCTCACTACTATCCCACTTCCACTTAACACGTATTTATTGGTCATCAACTTTGGGCCAGACCCTGAGAACACCTAGAAGACAGATGAGGCCCTGCCCTTTGGACACCCATCCTAGCAGGAAAGACAGACAGACAACAGGAAAAGGGGTCCTGCGGAGGTTGGGAGGTAGATTCTCTTTTATTGTTATTCTTGTTAATCCTGATTGAGGATATTTTTCCATTAATTTTTAGAGAGAATGGAAAGGAGGGATGAAGCAGGGCGGGAGAGAGGGAGAGAGAGAGAGAGAGAGAGAGAGAGAGAGAGAGAGAGAGAGAGAGAGAGAGAGAGACATCGATATGAGACACATCGATTGGCTGCCTCCCTAATGCATCCTGACTGGGGCTTAGGATCCACCTGCAACCCAGGTATGTGCCCTTGACAGGGAATCAAATTGTGACCCTTTGGTGCATGGGCCAAAGCTCTAACCACTGAGCCATGGCAGCCACAGCAGGAGGTGGATTCTAACCGAGGTTCTTCTGGGCTGGGAGGGTGCTGTGGATGCTAAGCTGAGAGGTGGGCTTAGAGGAAAGGGAGAAGGTTTGGGTATGACATGAGCTCCATGAAGACAGGGGCTCTGGCCTGTTTGCTCTCCTTGAATCCTCAATGCCTGACCCAGAGCAGGGGCTCATTAAACAGTGAATGAATGAATGAAATAATGCTGACTGAGATAGGGAATGAAGCTGGGGGCTTCTGAGCTGGCCTTGCTTCCGTGGTCCCCTCTGCTGCCCACTGTTCCACGGGCCTGGACCCCAATCCCAGACGGGCCAGCTCTATTCCACTTGGATTCACTCTCTGTTTCCCAGTCTTTCCCTGAGCTGTGAGCTCCAACCTCTCAGTGCAGGGCCATCAGCTCTATCCAGCCGGTTCCTCACTTAGCAATTTGTCCAGTGGAGACATCAAGTGGTCAGACCCTGAAATGACAATGCAACTGAGCCCTTATGCCAGGATGAGCTGGGACCCTGGGCCCACACGGACCTCTATCCTGGCTGAGCCCAGATTCCAGCCCTAGAATAAGCTCCAACTCTGGTTATAGACTGGGGTCCTGTCTCCCCAAACAGCACCCCTAATTTAAATTTTGTGTTATAAGGACCTGCTACCAGTTTTAAAAACTTAAAAAAAAAATACACTAAGAAAAGTGCTGATAGTACAAGAATTTTCACACACTGAACACATCCATGTCATCAGCACTCATTTCCAGCATCCCAAGAGCCCTCTCCAACTGCCTTAGAGTCATGACCTCCAAGGTTAACTGCTATCCTGGCTTCTAGCCGTGTATGTCAGTTTGTCAGCTTCTATATATTTCGCATCAGCAGTGCATACTTTTTGCTATCTGGTTTCTTTTGCTCAACATTGTGCTGATGAAATTTATCCATATTTCCGTGTGTAGGTGTTGACAGTTCATGCTCATTGGTGCCTACTGCTTCCGTGAGCTCACTGAGAAGCCAGCCAAAGGAATTGAATCCAACTCTGATCAAGTCTCTGGATCCAGCTGCCAACTTTCAGGAAGCACAGAGGCACAAATTTATACATTTCCCAAACTCAGGATGCCTTGGGTCACTTAGCTTCTTATTCTTAGAAACCCTTATTGAACGGGTATTTGGTAGCATTTAACCTTGGAGGACTCACCAGGAGGGAATTGTTTTTACTAAACTGGACTTCAGCATTACACTGAACACCCACTTCCCCTGGTTTTGACTCAGGGATGGGGTCTGCTCACGGGAAGAGGGTGTGCTGGTCGGGCCATTGAGAAAATGCCAGTTGGTCCCTACTACTCATTGCATGTTCCAAGCAGGCCCTCTGGTCCACCTCAGTCCGTGTTTTGATGCTAATAAGCCAACATTTATTGAGAACTTACTATGTGCCAGCACTTCTTGTGGGTTAGCTCATGGAATTCTCACCAGGACTCTGTGAGGCTGGCTCTGCTTGACCCTGGGCTGTCAGCGTGGACATCAAACCCTGGGATTTGATCACCTGATGGGGGCTCTGGGCTGAAGGTCCTCAGGGTACCAACATGAATGCCCAGGTTAGGATCATATTCACTTCCATCTCGTACTCCTGATTTCTGCAGTTGGTATTCCTAAAGGCTGCCTTGAGTCTTTCTGGAACAATGCGGGGATCAATTAACAAATACATGGTTAATGTAAAAATCTGCAGGCTGGCTACAAATTGGTCCTCTAGCCTAATCTCAGATTAAACTAGCTCTCTCCACCATCTGACCTCTGACTCTGGCCCCAGATTGACCCCTAATCTACATCCACTGGGTCCTAACTTTGAACAAACTTCTCTCAGTTTACAGGAATAATTCACTGAGGATTTAGTATGTGCCAGACAATAGTCTCAGGGTTTTATATTCATTAAGTGATTCAATCTTCCCAATGACTTAGGGGTAGACATTAGTATAATTCCCATGTTAGAGTGAAAGATGATGTATTTTAAAAGTATTTTTTGATCATTAGATTCTGAGAAATAGATAAAAAATGGTACATCTAAACTGGGTGGAGGGGAGTTATGGGGGGAAAAAAGAGAAACAAATATAATAATCTGAACAATAAAGATTTAATTTAAAAAAAAATTAGAGCGTTATCCCAATATGCAAAAGTTGTGGGTTGGATCCCCAGGTCAGGGCACAAGACGCAAGAAGCAACCAATGAATGCATAAATAAGTGGAACAACAAACTGATGTTTCTCTCTCTCTCTCCAAAATCAATAAATAAAAAATTTTAAAAAGAAAAAAAGAAGTGGTACATCTACTCTGCTGTTGACTCCCTGTAAATTATTCTTTATTTCAGTGTATACTTAATTTCTGACTGGTCCTTTTCCATGACTTTCTCACTAAGATCCTTGAAAGTCTACCTAAATCCCTTGATGCTCTCATTAATTCCCTTGAAGCTCTCAGTAAGTCCCTTGAAACTCTCATTAAGATCCTTGAGTAACCTTATAACCATTGTTTTGAACTCTGTATCCAGTAGTAGAGGATTCTGAGAATCAAATCAACAATTTGGAATACAAGGAAGAAAACAACAACACCCAACCAGAAGAGCAAAAAGAATCCAAAAATATGAAGATAGTGTAAGCCTCTGGGATAACTTAAAACATACCAACATTCACATTATGTGGTGCCAGAAAGAGAAGATAGAGAGCAAGATATTGAAAATCTATTTGAAAAAATAATGACAGAAAACTTCCCCAACCTGCTGAAAGAAATAGACTTACAAGTCCAGGAAGCACAGAGAGTCACAAACAAGAGGAACCCAAAGATGCCCACACCAAACACATCATAATTAAAATGCCAAGGGCTAAAGACAAAGAGAGAATCTTAAAAGCAGCAAGAGAAAAGCAGTTAGTTGCTTACAAGGGAGTGCCCATATGACTGTCAGCTGATTTCTCAACAGAAACTTTGCAGCCCAGAAGGGAGTGGCAAGAAATACTCAAAGTGAGAATAGTAAGGACCTACAACCAAGATTACTCTACCCAGCAAAGCTCTCATTTAGAATTGAAGGTCAGATAAAGAGCTTCACAGATAAGGAAAAGCTAAAGGAGTTCATCACCACCAAACCAGTATTACATTAACTGTTGAAGGGTATTCTTCAAGAAGAAGAAAAAAAGATAAAAAATATGAACAATAAAAGGCAATACATACATATCAATCAACAATTGAATCTAAAAATAAAAATAAACAAACAAGAAATCTAATAAAAAATAAACGGATGAATAAAATAGAATCAGAGGCATGGAAACATGGAAAACTGATGAATCTTAGAGGGAAGGAGAGTGGGGGTGGGAAGAGATTAACCAAAGATCTTATATGAATATACTGGCATGCATTACCTATGGACACAGACAATAGGGTGGTGAAGGCCTGGGGCAGGGCAGGAATTGGGTGGAGGGGGACCTTTGGGGGGGAAAAAGGGGGACATTTGTAATACAATACTCTCAACAATAAAGATTTAAGAGAAAAAAAAAAGTGGTACATATTCATTCATTCATTCATTCAACAGACATGTATTGTGCTCCTGCTTTCTGTGAGACCGAGCGCCAAATGCTGGGGAATACCAGAGACCAAGGCAGAAAAGGGAGGGAATCCGCCTGCAGAGCTGAGGGCACAGTGTCCTCTTCTCCCCATTTGCCCCAACTCATTGGTGCCCCACCCAGGAGGGGTCACAAGGCTGAAGGGAAGTCAACTGACCTTTTAACTTCAGACCAGGACCCTTTCCCAGACCCTCCTCCTCTCCATAGGATGACAGTCTGGAAGGTGTTGAGAAACAGAAGTGAAACTTCATCAAACGAGTTGCCATGTCCAGGGTCCTGGGCCAGGTCGTGGGTGCAGCTTCTGAGAGCACTGCATGAGCCCTGCCCAAGGGCCCTATGGCATGCTGTGGCTGTACTCAGCTGGTACAAAGACCAAGAAATATCTCGTACACCTGCCGCATCCCCAGGCCTGGGCAGGGCAGGTGGATCTGGCGTCAGGCTGTTTTGACTCAGCTGGCTGCAATCAATTCAGCAGGTGTCAGCAACTGTCGGATGAACAGATGAACCTCACTTGGGTTCAAGCTCAGCTGGGCAGCTCAGCACCTGTGTGGCCTTGGGGGCACTGCTTTTCTCTTGAAGTGTTCCTTTTGTCATCCATCAGAAGAGACCAGCAGAGACCTGCTAGGGCAGTGGTCGGCAAACTCATTAGTCAACAGAGCCAAGTATCAACAGTACTTCTGTAAAATAGACTCACCCAGGCCGAAAACCAACTTCTGTGCATGGGCCATGAAGTTTCAATCACACTGTATGTGCACCCGCACGTGGTATTTTGTGAAAGAGCCACACTCAAGGGGCCAAAGAGCCGCACGTGGCTCGCAAGCCGCAGTTTGCCGACCATGGTGCTAGGGCTCTTCATTCATTCAGTCATTTCTGTCTTGTAGTTTTAAACCTTTATCATAAAGTAAACAGATGCAAAAACCACACAAAACAAATGGGTGTTTTAATGAATTATCTTAAGACCTTGTAACCATTACCAAAGTGAATAAACTAGAACTTCCCAAGCACACATCTCCCCAACTCCCTCCAGGTGCCCCTTTCCCACCGAGCCCTCTCATTGCCTCTGCAGTTGACCAGCAGGTCAGACTTTGTAATCATTTTCTTGCAATGCTTTGTTTTACCACCTACTAGTACGTGTGTATCTCTAGTGACTATGGTTTAGACTTGCCCATTAAAAAGAATGGATATCTCTCTAAAGTCACTTGGAACCAATAGGTCCCCCTCTGCCCTTTACTTCCTTACAAGCTAGTTGTTGAAGGACCCTGCTGTTGGGCCTGCAGAGTTCCCCACAGGCGGGATTGTGCTGACTTCATCCTCAGGGCGCAGGTCAGCATGATCCTCTGTCTTCTGTGCTTTCTGCTGGTTGGCAGCTGGCTTGACCGGACTCAGGGTCCGCACCTGTGGCGAGATCCTCGGTGGGCTTGTATTGGGTGGCACTTTATGTCAGGTGATCCCTCTTTCTGTCTTAGTTGATAGTCAATATCAATTACCAATAGTCCATCAATTCAGTGGGGGTTGCAAGTGGCAACATTCCAGTCTCATCCTTCCTTTTTCGTCTAACGATTGGAAAGAGACTTTTAAGAGGAGATGCTTCCCCCCCGCCCTCCCCCCCGCCCCCCCGCCCCAGTTACTTTGTCACTCCGTGGCGTGGTTCACATAGGAAAGGCAGGACGCCTGCCAAAGGCTTTCCCTCTATTTACTAGTTTGTAAGAAAAGCAATTGGTTCTTTACCATCCTTTTAAGGAGACCATTACATTTCTTTTCAATATCGTTATGAATGCTCGGATTTAAACACATCTGATGGGCCACAATCGATTACAAGCATTGTCTATTCTGAAGCTCAAATGGCCCCATTTTATTTGCCACACCAGTGAGCACTTTTGATGTAACCTAGCGGTCTCTGAGCGCTGCTCTCTTTAGACAAGATGTACCAGATTCATCTCGTACATTTCCTGCTCTAGACCTGGAATCAGCCCTTCCCTCAAGAAAGCCTTTTATTTATTATTTTTTTAAGAAAAGTGGGAAATGGTATTTCATGATCACAGTCTCAGTGCTAGGGGTGTCCATTGCTACTTTTTGGTTATAAGGAAATCTATTTTACTACACACACAACCTTCAGCAAGAAACCAAGTAGATGGCATCTTGAGGCCCAGCTGGTTTGCTCTGGTGTTCCTTCTATCTAAGTCTTCCTTTCTAAAATGATTTTTTTTTTGTATTTCTAATTCTTTTCTGAGTTCTGTTATCTTACTTATAAGGTTTTCTAATTCTGATTTATGTTGTCCTTTCACATTCTGCACAATTACAAAACGTCTTTTAGGTCATTTTGGGCCTAAGGGTTGATCTGCTTTGGGGTTGATCTGAAAGGCTTTGGGGTTGATCTGCTTGGAATAAATGTCTTGCTGGCACGCTAGTCCTCTTTGTTGGCATGCTGTTTTGCTCCCAGTTCTCCTTTTGTTTAAATTAACTCTGAATGGGATTGGTCCTTCAGACGTCTCTGTTGCTCATTTTTATGTGGAGCTAGTTTCGCTGAGCTCAGAGGTGATGTTCAGGAAGGCATTTCCAACCTCAGGAGCTGCCTCTCTTCTTGCTTTCCCGTGGTTTCCACAACGTGGTGGCCTGCATGCCGAAGTTTCCAGCTCCATCTCCTTCTGCCACTTGGATCTGGATCTTCTCCTTCCTCTTGATTGTCTGGACTGATCCTCCTCCATTTTGATCCCACTCCAAGCGGTGTCTCCTCAGCAGGGGACCCGGGCCTGGAAGGGAGCTGGAACAGGTGGGTGTCGAGTTGGTCAGGCTGGAGTGCTCCACCCTCAGTCCTTCCCGAGGACTCCACCTCGCCCGCTGTGGCACCGGGCAAGACTCCCTCCGGTTTCAGTCGCTCTGACCAAATTGTCCCTCCACGTTCTGCAGTGAATACCTCCTGGTTATTTTGGGATTCTCTTCTCAGGTCTATCAGACATACCCTTGCTTCTCTCTGCTGGTCAGTGGGTGGATCTTCAAAGGCCAGCCTGGTTGGGGGGGGGGTGCACCCCAGGGCATCCAATAACATGCAGGTGCCCCCCCATTCATTTTGGTGTGGGCATTGCTATGTTGCCTAATTTTGTCTGTGGTTTGGCTTTTGCTAAATTTATCTGTTTATTTTTATGTGGGAATTGGGAGAGATTAAAAACTGATGCATTGCTACTACATGCCAAGTCAATCCACTATTTCTCTCTCTCTCTCTCTCTCTCTCTCTCTCTCTCTCTCTCTCTCTCTCTCTCTCTCTCTCTCTCTCTCTTTCTCTTTCTATTGTTGGCAGTTGTCCCCCTTCATCCTACGTTTGATGCCAGGCCCCATTCTGGGCCACAGGGAAGATGAGATGAAATACTAAATGTGTGTGAAAGTGTGTAAGGTGCTTGGCCACCCTAGCTGCTCCTCCCTTCTGGTGCCCTGCAACCAAGCCTGACCTTCTCATTCAACTCCTGCAGGTTTGACTTCTGCTCCTTGTGCCTGACTCAGCGGACGGGACATGGGGTGGTGTAGGTCCCCAAATGAACTGCCTTGAGGCCGGGTGAAACCTCTGGACTTTATGCCCTTGCTTTGCCCGACTAGGCCCCTCTGGCCATTTCCTCCAAGGGCAGGTTTTGGAAAAGACAAGGGAAAGACCTCGACACCTGCCACCGACCCTGCCACCCATTCCCTTCCACCTCTCGCACCCTCAGCTGTTGTCTAGGCGGCTGAGAAGCCGGCTGTGAGCCTGTCGCGCCATCTGCTGGCCATTTGTTTAATTGCAGAGGAGCAATACAAAGTGTAGAGGTGGGAGGTTCCTGCTCAGCGCCCTCTCCACCCCCGCCCCCGCCCCACTCACTCCCCAAGTGAATGAGGTGGGTAAATCCTTTCTTCCCCTAATTGAAAAAGGTGTACAGTGGGGCCTTGACTTATGAGTTTAATTCGTTCCGAGACCGAGCTCGTTAAGGAGCTCGTTAACTCAAATTACTCTATCAACTCAACGCAAAAAATTGGCCGAGGGACAGCTGGTATCTCAAAAAACTCGTTAGTCGCAACACTCGTAAGTCAAGGCCCCACTGTATTTAAGTTTAAACAATGACAATTTTAAGAAATAAATAAAAGTTATTTTCCCTAAGGGGGCTGGGCTTGTGTGTCCTGCCCTTCTGGTTCCCGAAAAGGGGTCCAGAAGCCCTGGGTATTCACATAAAAGGGCAACAAGGGGAGAAGGAGCTCAGTTTCTGCAGCCAGAGAGGCTGGGTTTGAATTGAACGCCCTTCACCACTCACAAGCGGGAGGGGCGGACAAGTGAATTCACCTCTGTTTTTGAATCTGTATTTGATAGAGGCGCCCTGTGGGTTTCCCACCCCCAAAGATGCTCATGTCCCGATCCCTGGAACCTGTGAATATGTTGGAAGATGTGATTAAGGTTACAGACCTCGAGATGGGGAGACGATCCTGGATTACCTCGGGGAGCCCAATCTAACCACAAATGCTTAAAGCTGAGAAGCCTTCCTGGCTTCGGTCAGAGCTCTGCGTCATTGGCGGCTTTGAAGATGGAGGAAGGGGCCACAAGCCAAGGACTGCGGGAAGCCTCTAGAAGCTGGGAAAGGCAAGGAAATGGTTTCTCCTCAAAAGCCTCCAGGAGGAATGCCGCCCCGCTGACAATGAGATTCTAGCCGTGGGACCTCTGTTGGACTTCTGACCTCCGGAACTGTAAGATAAGAAAGGTGTGTTGATTTAGTCACTACGTTTGTGGTAATTTGCTGCTGCAGTGGTAGGTCATGACTACACTGTGTGTTAACATGGGGGTAATAACAGTACCTGCTCTGTGGGTTGGTGGGAGCATGAAATGAGAAGTGCCTTGTCAAGTATGAAACAATTTGCAGGTGTTAGGAGTCTCTTTTAGGAAGATCCACTTATTCTTTTACTTATTGCACAGTTATCTTCTGAGCACCTACTATGAGCCAGGCACTGTGCTCAATGCAAGGGTTCTAGGGGTGAACATGGCCCCTTCTTTTATGGGGCTTACAGGTTAGGAGGGTAGCAGGGCATTCAAAGGTCGCACATGCACAAGTCATGGAAACATAACCGCCATGCGTGTGGTGTAGGGATTGTATGTTGAGCTGGGAACCTGCCAGGCCTCAGGCTTCGACCTTGGGCTTTGGGCAGTGTCTCCAGGTTATGGCTGGTTCTCGCCCACCTTCCCAGAAAGGCTGGTCTGCCCTGGCCAAGGAGTGGGGTTGCCAAGGGCTGGAAGCCATGCCAGAGACAGCATCCTGGGGCTGTGGGATGGATCTTTGCTGGCCCAGATATCTGGGGTTTCACAGGGAACCCCCTGTGCTGATGCATGGGATGTAGGGGTCTGAGGACAGGGCTGCCTGAAATGGTGGGCAGAGAAGATGGAAGTGCTTGGAATGTGGCCAAAGACCACTGACCTCTGGGCTTCCATCTACCTTCCCAGGTCGGTCTGGGCCCAACCCAGGCCATGGCTTCGGAGAATGGAGCTGACCTGTGTACAGAGTCTTATGGCCATAGAGGGGAAGGGACAGAAGCTGGGACCGGGAGCAGGCTGCTTTATTGGGTTCTGGAAGTCCTCTCTGTGATGCACGCTGAGTCTCCTCCTGTTGCCTCCTGGGTTTTGCAGGGCTGTCTGGTAGCCCCGCCCTGTGCCTCCTGTGTGATGGAACCAATGGGCTCTCTGTGCCTCAGCTGACTGCAGGACCTTGTCTAGCTGGACGGGCTTTCTGATTGGGGGAGGGGGACCCAGAAGGAATCGCAAAGCTGAAACAGGCCACTGCAAACAGGGATTTGGATGTAGCTCTGAGTCCTAGTGGACCCCCAACCCAGTGAGTGACCAGGTCTAGAGTCATTGCTCTTCTGCCGCCTGGTGGCACATTCTGGAATTGCTGCTGGATCAGATGCCCTGTCTTTTGCGGCTTCCTGCTCTGCTCAGCTCAGCTCAGCTCAGTGCCTGAGAGTGGACCAAGGAGAGTGCCCAGTGAATACACCTGGTAGAGAAAGTGGTAAGGCCTGGCTGTAGAGTCCATTTCACCTTTCACTATCCTAGCATTTCCCAGGCGGCACCATAGTTCTGAAAATCAGAGACAATTTCAGAAAAGGGAGTTGAGAACTGGGGAGTCACCCTTTACTGGACGGACGGACGGACACACACACACACACAGATCACCCTGGACCTCAGGGTCTGTGCCAATGGTATCTTCCTCTAGTAACCTGGACTATGGATGGCGTTTACACATGCACCTGGAGCCAGGTGTGGGGCATCACACATGATGGGGATCGACAGGAAGCATGGTGCTGGCTACCTCAGGTTTTCTCACTAGCTCCTCACAGACTAGACAACATGAAAACACCTGAATAGGAATGTAAGCCCCCTCCTCCCAGGTGCCACCTGTCTCTAGGGATTGTACTTCTGCTGGTCACATGGTGCAACTTCTCCGGGTGGGGGGACCAGCCACAGAGCACTCAGCGGAAATTCTGAAACCAGGCTTGCAAAAGATAGTCCTATTTATGAAACATGTGATTAAAAATCCCCCATTGTTTAAAACCCGTTAAGTATGTGTCCTAAGAAGTTGTCTGTGATGGAAACATTATAAAAGAAAAGGGAAGAAAGAACAAGATCCACAGAAACGTGGGGGACATTTTGGCAAATATGTTTCAGAACCTTAGCTTGGCTTCAGTCAGGGTAAATGAATTAGTACGCGAATTTGTTTCTGTATACGTTTTTAAAAATAGAAACGTATTTCTCCCCACCCCCACCAAAATGATGTTAAAAATTTAAAAGACTATGGGCACACACCCCAGGGGAACTAGGACATATGTACACCTTGAGATGCACATGCGTGGAGGACGTGGGCTGTAGCACTGCTTGTAGGAGGGGAAATTTGGAAACCACCCCAGCATTGTCAGCAGGGGCATGGATAAATCCGTCACGTGTGTGTGGGAGATGTCCGTGGTGTGATGATCTCCTTAGTTAAAACTAATGGTTCTAGGTCTTGACTGAGGAACAATGTGGAGTGAGGAAGCAAGTTGCAAAAGCACATATTCAATATATTATTTATGGATTTATATCAGATACTGTTTCCATTCACTAATGAATGCCTCTTTGCCCAGGTGAGAACCGGTCATCTTTCAGATCTCAGCTTAGTGCATCACTTTCCAGGCACCCTCACCTCCTGCCTCAGAACCCCTTCCTTTCCTTCCTGTGTCTTGCCACTGTGGCATGCTTATTTGTGTGATTATTTGATTATTGTCCATTTGGACAGGGACCCTGGCCACCTTGCTCACCACGGAATCTCTAGCCCTTAGCCCAGCATCTAGGGTACAATGGGCGCCTAATGAATGAATCAGTGGTTTCCATTCCCCCCTAGGCTGTAAGCCTCATGAGAAAGGCCCACATGTCTGTTTTCTTTCTCACCAGACCCCTGAGGCTTAGCGATTAGGAGGGAAGGCTGTGTGGCTTCAGAGTCAAGTTCTGGCTCTGTCACTTGCTAGCTGTGTGCCCTTGGGCAAGTCACTTGTGTGTGACCTTGTGTCTCTGCACCCCAGTGTCCTTATTTGTAAAAAGGATAATGATACTTTCGAGAGCATTGTTAGAATTCAGTGATGTAATATATGAAAACAACCCGTCAAAGTGCTTGGCATTAATTAGGACTTCCATCACCATGTCCAAAATGTCTAAAGGTATATAAATGCTGAGTCCCTATATTGTACACTCAAAACTAATGTTGTGTACCAACTATACTTGAATTTAAATAAATAAGTGAATAAATAAATAAATACCCCTGCTGTGAGACGCACTTGGCTCCTGGGATGAGCTGGGCCATCTCCCACTTTACCACCAGATGGCGCTGTGATCATTCGCAAGACGATGCTTAGCCCATTAGCCCAATGAAATCACTTCAAAGTGATTTCCGGTCTTCTCCAGGCAGTTATCCTGCCTGTGGGTCTCCAAGTGGCCATTTGGCCTTTGCTTTAAACTTCCAGTGATGGGGAGCTCACTGTTCCCAGGCTGGAGACCCTGGCAGGGCTGATCTGAGAGCCCCCATCCTCGGGGTGGGGCAGCCAGACCCTGGGGAGCCCGGATGGAAGTGGTGGACAGAAGAGGGTCAGGACTTGAGGGAGGCAGGGCGAGCCAGGCTGGACGGTGCTCGGTCCTGGTGGAGTTGACAGTCCCTCTGGTGGGGTCCTGGCTCTGCCATGTCCTTCGCGCATGACCTTGGACAAGTCACTTAACTTCGCTGAGCCTCAGGGTCTTCATTATGAAATGGGTCTGACGGGTAGTCCTGGGCTCTGCCAGCTGTGGGGAGGGTGGATGACTCAAACCTGCAGAGAGCCGCAGCCGGGCACACGGGAGGGCTTGGGAAGCGTCCGCCGGAGGAATCGTTATTGGTGTCATCACATGGACGCTCCTTCCAGGCCCAGGGCCTGATCCTCGTGAGCCAGGGGCCTGGCGCGCGTGGGGGAGAAGAAGAGGCAAGTCAGAGCCCACACTCTGCCCCCGAATCTGGGCCTTAGCGCTGTGACTGCCCCAGACTTGGGATTTCAGACAAGCCGCTTGGCCTTTCTGTGTTTTTCTTCTGCAAAAAGTCATGATTCATATCAACCTTGTGGTGTCCTTGTGGTTGGTAGACGAAGTAACAAGGCTGAGAACTTGGCACATGATGGGGCCTGTGTAAAAATTCACTTCCTGTCCCAGGCCACAAACACCCAGGGCCCAGCACACCTGGAACGTGGGCTCCTCGCCTTCTCCGAGGAAACGCGGACCCACCAGGCTGCAGGGTTTCAGCTTCGTCCGCTTCCTTTCTTTGTTTCTCTTTGAATTTTCTTTGAGGGACGCGTTTTACAGTGTCCCGTGCACAGGGCTCCCTGTCGGATGATCTGGTGTCCGGCAGAGGGCTACGCCTTGGTCTCTTGTCACTTAGGACAGTTGGAGGGTTAGTGGGTGGGTATGAGGGTCCTGGGGCCTCCTCTCTGCACCCAAGGCCCCTGAGGAACCAGGTGGCAGGTGGGAGCTGAGGGCAGAGGGGTGGCTCTGCCCAGCCCAGCCTCCTCCGAGGTGCCTTCTCTCCTCTCCCATGCTGCTCTGCCCAGCGACCAGAAGAGGGGGCAGAGCTGTGGCCCTGTCCTGGGGGCTGGGACTGGGCAGGTGGGCAGTGTGTGGTGCCCAGGGACCACAGGGAGGGCGGCTGGCCCTGAGAAGTGGCCTAGCAGGAGACATCATGCTCGCTGCCTCCTTCCACTAACTCCCCACCAGGGTCCTGGTGCTGGGAGCCAACTGGGAGGGTCACCCAACACTTATCCTGGCTGGATGCTTCCACACACATTGCCCCTGATGCCATCATCACAACGGCCTGTCCATTTCAGAGATGGGGACACCCAGCCTCAGCGACAGGACCACATGTGACCGGCCCAAGGTCCTGAGGCAAGGAAGTGTCTGAGTCCCCTGGGGGATTCTCCCCAGCTCTGCCGCCCAGGCCCATCCTGCACCCTCCTCCTGCCTTCCCCCCCTTCCGGTCCTCCCTCCTCCAGCACTTAAATTTTAATGGCCCTTGATTGCACACCTCTTTTCAAGGAGAGACTAATCACTATGCATGAATTTGGGCTGTTCCGGCATAAATGAGCCAATGGGGCCTGCGGGTGGGTAGCCTTATGAGCAAGGAGCAGGCAGTGGGCATGCCCCTTTGGGCCACAGAGAGCCGGGAGCAACTTCTTGTCAGCTGTTTGGCAACAGATCTTAGGAAGGCTCATGTGACCAGCTTCTGATTTCAAAAGGGAAGGAGAGAAATAGTCCCGTGGAAAACAAACAAAAACAACCAGCAAGCAACACCCAAAGTCTCTCTCAGGCTCCTGTGGTCTTGAGCCTCATTCGTGTGGGCTTCTGGCACATGATCACCTTGGGCACCAGCCCCTGGAGGTGGCGGGTGGAGCAGGACTTGCCCCTCCCCACCCCTGGGTCCTTGAACCAGCCCCAAACTCTCCGAGCCTCAGTTTCCGCAGGGGCCGAGTGAGGATTATGTTGTATACCGGGTTTGGGAGGCGAGCGAGTGAGATGGGGAGATGGATGCGTTTTGCTAATGAGGCCTGAGGTTGATAATTTTTTCACAGGCGGGAGACAGCCACACGCCCCCAAATCACTAATGGGGCCTCCCTCTGAAGGTGCTCCGTGCTTCTGGAGACGCGTGATTACTGAGTAGGTGCTGTGTAATTATTTAATCAAGCCCCGCCGCGTCCTCTGGGTGGAGCTGGGCGGCTGACCAGCCGTCCTCCCTCCTCCCAGGAGGAGTAATCAGTTGGAGCTGGGAGAGGGGGTGCCAGACCCCAAGCCGCTTCTCTTTGTGTAACAGCTGGGCTGTGTGGGGAGGGCTGTGGAGGGAGGGGCCAGGTCACCTTGGGGCTCTCCTGGCCTGAGGACAGGGCAGCCCCCTTCTTTCTGAAGACACTGAGGACCAGAGAGAAGAAGGCAGCATGGAGGTCCCGTAGCATCTCAGCCCAGACCTGGCTCTGGGGTTCCCTCCCTTCCTCCCTCCTTCTCTCTCCTCCCACTCTTCCCAGCTCTCTTCTCCTCTTCTCCCCCTCCCCTTCCTCCTCCCCCTTCCATCCCCTTTTTTCTTCCTCTCCTCCCTTCCCCTCTCCCTCCTCCTCCCCCTTCCTCCTCTCCCCCCCTCAGTCCCTTCCTCTCTCCTTCCCTCCCTTTCCCCTCTCTTCCTCTTCCTTCTCTGATTTCTTTCCTCTCCCCTCGTTCCTTTCTTATTACATAAGCAATGGACAAACACATACATTCTCCCTGGCAAACATGCAGACAAGATACTCAGGGCCACACTCTCCCTTGACCCTCCTGTCCTGGGCCCTCCCCACCTCCCCAGAGGTAGCCCAGCTCCCAGTCTTGCCTTCCAGACGTTCCCTTATGCTCTCACCAGCTTCCCTAAGGAAGGACTAGCTTTGGTGTTTGCTCTGTTCACATAAACATCCCTGACGCTGTCCAGCCCAGTGTTCTCAGGCGGGCTGACGGGTAAGGCGGGAGACTGTTTGGTCATCTCGGCTGGTGGGGAGGCTGCTCCTGGATCCAGTGGTGGAGGCCAGGGAGGCTGCTAAACGCCCTGAAGGCACAGGATGCCCCACAGCAGAGAACGATGGGGGCTGGGATACCCTGTCTAGAATGCTCTTCAACTTGCTGTGTGTGTGTGTGTGTGTGTGTGTGTGTGTGTGTGTATCTTCAAAACCTTGGCAGGTTAGTAAATATATTTCCCTCATTCTTTTTACTTGCTATAGTCTGACAGCATCCCAATCTATTTATCCAATTCTCTCGCAACAGATTCGGGTTGCCTCCAGTTTCTTTGGGTTAGTGGAACGGCGCTGCGGGGGACGCCCTTGTCCCACAGCAGGTGGATGAGCACCTCTGCTCCCTCCCCCACCCCTGGAGGAGGAGTGGGGTCACTGAGTCGGAGGGGTGGTTGCTGGCTCATCCACTTACCAGCACTTCTGTGTGGGGGCTCTGTTTTAAGCAAGGCTGACACTCCTCAATTTCAGGAGGCACCACGTATGCTCTTCCATAGAGGCTGTGCCAACGTACCTCTGACTTCTCCCACCACAAGCCCGAGGTTTCAGGAAAGGTGAGAACAAGTTTGGGGTTGAGTGTTATGTCCCCAAGAAGACTAAAGGGAACCCGACCTTCACAGGTGGGTGGGCCCATGTCATGGCAGCCCAGCCATGCCAGCCATGTGACACTCATGCATAGCTGCTGAGGGACAGCCTTACCCACTCCCACCAGCCCCGTGTGTCCTGAGGGGAAGGACGGGCCGGTGGAGGGCTTTACAGAGGAGGCTCAGTGAGGGGGGGCGGCTTGCCCACCGGCTCTGCGGAGTCATGACCTTTCGGAGCCCCCAGTCGGACATGCAAAGGACCCAGAGAGAGAGAGACTGCAGGTGGAGAACAGATGGGCACAGGTTAGCTGGCTGTGGTAGTGGACCCTGGGGTTCTCTTGGTTCCCCTCAGCTGAATACCCTCCCAAATCCCTCACTGTCCTGGGGCTGAGGTTGCCCGATGTCACAGAACACTCTTCAGTATCTGGAACATTGTCACACTACGCGTTTGTTCATTGTTGATCTGAGATTCACACTGAACTGGGTGTCCCTGGCTTTGCTGCAACCCTGCCTGGGGCAGCACAGAAGAAGAGGGAGCCCTCTGGCAGGCTCCCCCGAGCCTGGGTCTCCTCTTGGGCTGTTGGCTTTTCCTCTTTCCTCTCCCTAAACCGTCCATACCCTCTCGATCCTGCCTGAAGGCACCTTTCCCTCCAGAGAACTGGGAGGAAGTGGGGGAAGCAGACCTGCTCACTGCACTGTCTGTGGGCCCCAGGGACACACGGGGGAAGGTGGAGATGGCCAGGCAGCCCCCTGTTCCTTCTCTCTTCTTCCCTTCCTCTGAGATCCTGAACACCCACATTCAGAGGGCACAGTCTTGCTTGTGTGTGAGTGGCTAAGGCTGGCAGGGGAGGGCTGTGGGCGTGTCCAGGGCAGCACTGATGACCACATCGACCCCGTCTCCCCCTCCTTAGAACCCGAGGCCTGCTGCAAGTGTAATTAGTTAATAAATCACCTGGAGTGATAAATAGGATGATAGATGTGGGTTTCACTTGATCACTTTTTTATTAAGGAGAAATAAATCAGCACCACATTGTTGCTATAAACCTTTCAAGCCGGGCAGATCCTGGCTGGTAGAAGCTGATTAACATGGCCACATGTAGGGACCATTTGTAGCTGATAATCGAGATCAATCAATCCCTGTCATTTCCCCTGCTTGGAGGAGGTGGCAGAAGCCAGGTGCTGTTCCATCATTCGCTGCTGCCCAGCTTCTTGCTGCACAGTGAGTGCGTCTCGGTGCCAGGCAGCCCAGATCGGATCCCAGCGGCGCCGCTAGCAGGCTGTGCGGCCTGGGGAGCTGTCGCCTGTCTCTGAGGCTCAGCGTCTGCCTTCCTAACAGGAGGCGGCCAGCAGTACCTCCCTGAGGTGGTTGCTCTGGGCAGCTGATGGAGCAGCAGGTGCCCGACTTCCCAGCCTCAGGACCCCTTTCCAGGCCTACACATGACTGAGGACCCCAATGAGCTTTTCTTTATGTGGGCTCTGTCTACCAATCTCTACCATATTAGAAAGTAAAACAGAAAGTAAAAAAATATTAATTCATTAACAATAACAATAACACATCTATCACAGGTCAATGTGAAGCACTTTAAAAAAACAAACACACCAGGAAGTATCTATAGTTTACAAAACAAGAAACATGTGAGAAGAGTGGCTTGGTGTACATGTTCCCAAATCGTTTACACTTCTGGCGGAATGGGAGACTGCTGGGTTCTCATCTCTGCTTCTGCAATCAATCCACTGTGGCGAGTTGTTTTGGTTCAAAGTATGTAGGGAGTCTGGCCTCGCTCAGACGTGCAGTAGAAGAGGGAGGAGCTTTTTTGTTGTTGTTTTGGTTGTTAATCCTCACTTAAGGATATTTTTTCCATTGGTTTTTAGAGAGAGAGAGTGTGTGTGGGGTGGGGAGAGGTGGGATGGGGGGAGAGAGAGAAACATCGATGCTAGAGAGACACATTGATTGGTTGTTTCTTGCTTACACCTGGACTGGGGCTGGAGATCAAATCTGCAACCAGGTACATGCCCTTGACTGGGAATCGAACCCGTGACCCTTCTGTGTGCAGGCTGATGCGTTAACCAGGCCAGGAGAAGCATTTTAAGAGTCTTTTCAGGTCATTACGACTCTCATGGAGCCTCTGAAAAATCCCACTGCACACCCCCTGTGGGAGCAGGAGGGTAAAAAGGAAAATCACTTCTTAGTATTATTATGAAATAGATTTGACACTTGACCCCCTGAAGGGATCCCAGAAATCCCTAGGGTTCCCCAGGTCCCACTTTGAGAACCACCAGAGTGATGACTGCAGAGAGAAGGGGCTAAATGCAGGGGGGGCGTCCCGTCCCTGGCCCATATCATGTCAGGTCCTGGAGAGTCTTCCTTCTCCTCCTGAGGCCCCGGTGCTCTGGGAGGTGGTGCTGGAAATCTCCCCACAGCCCTGCTCTGACCTTGGGCCGCCCTCCCTGAGGACAGCAGCGTGGGCTTCGTGGGCTTCACTGCCTCCCACCTTCTGGACGGGCTCAGCCAGTGGGAGGCTCTGCGTAGGGGAGTGACTGGGGACCCCGATTTCTCCCATCCCTCCCCACGAGGTTGGTGACAGGAGCCACAGCTGCGGCCAGTGCCCATCTCCTTCTGGGTCTCTGCCCCTGTTCCTTCCTCTGCTTGCCCCTCAGGCTGCAGTGTAATCAGGGCTCCCACTGCAGCTATCCCTGGGGGACAGCACCATCCTAGTTGCCCTCACCTCTATTCCCCTTGGTTTCCTGTGCAATTCCAACGGATGCATTGCTTTCTGGGAAAACTCCCCTTTGGGGGTAAAACGGGAGAAAGTGGACAGAATGAGGCATGGGAGTAACCCGACCCCAGTCCAGGGCTTGCGTGGGCTTTCTGGTTTACAAAGAACCTTCCCAGACTTCTTCCATGACCTCCGTGATAGAAGCTCTGAGAGGCCAGAGCGAGACTCTTCCACTTGCTTGGCTGTGGAGGAGCCAGGCCCAGCGAGGACGGCCTGCCTAAGCCACACCACGGGGAGAAGGTCTTGTCTGGTGGTTGGCCCAGGGCCCCTGGGTGACCTCCCTCACTTCCGGGAGCTGTGAGGGTCTAGTGGAGGGACGGCGTGTCCTTGGCCCTCCTGCCTGGACTCTGTCTGCCCTGGAGCCCCACCCCGTCCAAGCCCCTCACTCAGCTTGGTGTTCACACTCAGCTCCCTCTCCTCCCAGCAGGTGCTCCTCCGCTCTGCCCCCTCGCACGTCTAGAGGAGCCTGGAGGCCCCTGCTCTTCCCAAGCCTCTCTCTTTTCATGACTGCGTGCCCCCGCCCATGCTTTTTCTTTGGGGGGTTCCTCTCACCTGCTGTCCCTGAACACACGTGTGCTCGTTTCTCCTCGTCTGGAAAGCCTCCTCTGACCGTGGCTCCTCTCTTCCCCCAGGATAAATCCTCCCTAAGCGCTCTCATCACGCTGCACAGCTTGGGTGTGTCAGCATCACATTGCGTTACAGGGTGTGTCCCCCCCCCCCCCCTCTTACCAGGCTCACCCCGACCCTGTCCAGCCTGTGCATCAGTTGGCGACTGCTGAGTGACACACCTCCCAGAGCGATTCCTCTAACTCAAAATTCTGTGGGTCAGCGGGGGTTCTGCTGGTGGTGGCTGGGCTTGGCGGAGCAGTTCTGTTTCTCTCGGCTGGAGCTCCCCCCACGTCAGCTGCTTGTTGGCTGGTCTAGAGTGGCCTTGGCCGGGATGACTCAGTTCTGCTCTCTGCCGTCTCCTGTCCTCCAGCAGGACACGCCAAACTGTTTCAGTGGGGCCTGAGCAGAGTTCCAAGAGAACGAGCAGAAGTGTGCAAGGCTGCTTGAGCCCTGGGCTCAGAACTGGCACAGTGTCACTTCCAGCACGTTTTGTTGGGCACAGCAAGTCACAAGGCCAGCCTGGATGCAAGGGATGGCGAAATATGCTTCATCTCTTGATGGAAGGAGTTGCAAAGTCACATTGCAAGGGATGTGGATACAGGGAGGAGGAAAATGGGGGCCACATTTGCAATAAAACTGTCACAACTGAGGCGAGTGGAGAGAGGAATGTTTCTAAGACTTCTGTGCACGTGGGTACTTTTTTTAGTCCAAACTCTTGACCAGGACCTCCGTGGCCTGGGTCTGTCAACTTCCTCATCGTTAGCTTGCACTATGCTCCAGCCACATGGCTTTTGTTCAGTGCTTTGCCCTTAAAATGCTTCCTCCTGCCACAGGCCCTTTGCACATGCTGCTTTCTCTGCTAAGACCTCTTTGCTTTAGTGTTTTCTTTAATTAATGACTTGCCTTCCTTCACTTTTTAGCTCAAGCCTTTCCTGACTTTCCTGACTCAGCTGAATCCTCCTTTTAGAGGCTCTCAGAATACTACACACTCTGCTTCTTACAGTTGCAGTTTCATATTTGTATTTATTTGACACTTCCATGGAGATTCCCATGCACCAGGCACTGTTCCGAGTGTGTTAAAAGTATTAAATCATCTCATCCTCATCACGAGTATGAGGACAGTATTAGTGTCATCCCTGTTTTACAGATGAGGAATGGAGAGGTTGAATGACTTGGCAAAGGTCACCCAGTTATTAAGGGATGGAGCAGGGACTCAAACTCAGGAAGCCTGGCTCCCCTCCCTCTCCTGTCTCTCTCGCTCTGCTGTGACTACTTGATTCAAATCTGTTTATCTAACCACAGTCTGAACCTGAGAAAGCAGGGACCACAATTGTTGGCTTACTATTTTGCAGCCTCGGGGAGAGCATAGTGTCTGGCACATACGAGGTGCTCAACAAATATTTGTAGAATGAATGACCTGAAGATATCAGTTGCTTAAAGCCACGGATGAGGAGTGGTAGGGTCCTGTGCTCTCTGAGACCTGATGCCTCCCTGTGGGGGTCCATCTCATGCCCTGGGGGCCCTCCCACAGCCTACAACCTCCATTTTGCAGAAATGCCAACCCGCGCCCCCTCCCCCCCCTCGCCAACCTCCCTTTTCATCTGCATCTCTGGCAGCTCTTTTCCCTGCAGTGGCCCTGAGGACATTTCAACGATGCCAGTTTCCACGCGTCCCAGCCACCCCGAATGAATGACCTGCTAAGAGTGCAGTTTTCGTTCCCTCGCCCTCGCTTTGATTTGATCAGGCCAAATCTGAAATGATGTGTGAAAGTAATGATATTTTGTAATTAAATCTCTGGTGACGGCCACTGCAATTTGTGCTACATGCATTGTTCATAAGGAAAAAAACCCGCATCAATTCATTTTCTGACTGGCTACTCCAGGGACTGGCAATTAGGAGCAGCTCATCTCTCCTTGCCTCGCATATTAAAGAGCCACTGAAACGCAAAGAGAATTTGGGAGGTTTTTTTTTTCCCCCTCTTTTTTTTTCAACCTTCTAATAATGTTAGCTTAATTAGGGAGCCTCAGTGATAACCGGAAAGTTTTGGATGATTGGAGCATATTGTGGTGGAAGGGAAAGAAAGAGCAAATAAAAGGAAATGAAGGTGTCGGGCAGAGGCTGGGATGGCTAGAGAGTAGGAACACCTCACCCTGAAAGGCGTGGCTCAGCTGGACTAGGCCTGGCTGTGGCCAAGGACAGAAAATTCCCAGAGCAGACTGGGCCCCTGGATCTAAGCGAAGTGTTGCTGTCTCCACCTTCTGGCAGGGCACTTTCCATTGTATCCTTATTTTTTTATGATTGGGCCTGGGAATGTGTCATTTTCATTCGCCCCCCACGTGACGGCTCTTGCTCTAAGCTGGTTATTGCTGTCGGCATTGGCTCTGGACCAAGGCACTGAAAAACTGTCCCCTCCTTAAATAGACTTTATTTTTTTTTAGAGCAGTTGTGGGTTCACAGCAAAATCGAGCAGAAAGTAGAGAGTTCCCATATCCCCTGCCAGAAAGAGCCTCTCTCACTATCCACATCCCCAGCCGAGGGTACATCTGTGACAACTCATGACCCTGCATCAGCCCCCAAAGCCCATGGCTTACATTAGGGTTCATGCTGGTGTTGTACGATCTATGGGCGTGGATAAAGGCATAATGACATGTTTCCATCATTATAGTATCATAGGGAGTAGTCCTGCCCTAAAAATCCCCCGTGCCCCACCTAGTCATCCCTTCTTACCCTCGACCCCCCTGGCCACCACTGATCTTTTACTGTCTCCATAATTTTGCCTTTTCTAGAACGTCTCATAGTTGGCATCATCCAGTATACAGTCATTTCAGATGGGCTTCTTTCACTAGTGATATGCATTCTTCAGGCTCACTTCCCAGAGCCCAGTAAAGCCATTCTCCCTGGTACGCACCGGGCCCTGCCCCCGCACCCCTCCCCCCCCCATGTCTGAATTCTTGGTTATGTTTCTGCAGGACCCTGAGATTGCTTGAAGGTGTGGGCAGAGAGGTGGGCGTGAGGGAGTCAGAGATCATGGAGGATGGGCTGGGGAGGTGGTGCAGCCAGGGCCACGGATCTAAGAGGAAGGAAGGCAAACTAAATGGTGATCCACATTGTTTGTGCTTCTAGGGTCGTTCTGACAAGGTGCTGGTCTGGGTGGTTTTCCGTATATCTTTTAATCTGGTGCTTGGGATGAACCTGCTGCCCAGGGTGAGAGGACGAACACAACCCATTTCACAGGAGAAGAAACTGAGGCTCAGGGAGGCCAGGTGCCCTGTCCAATCTCACAGCAACAAGGGCAATGCCAGGTCTGTCTGAGTCCGGCTGGGGCAGAACTTCCTGTGATGATGGAAGTATTTCTTGTCGTAGCCTGTTTGGGCTGCTGTAACAAAATACTGTGGCTTAGAAACAACAGACATTTATTTTTTCTCTCACAGTTTAGGAGGCTGAGAAGTACAAGATGAAGGTGTGGGCCTTGTGTGACGAGGGCCTGCTTCTTGGTTTATGGACAGACTTCTTCTCAGTGTCCTCATCGGGCAGAAGGGATGAGGGAACTCTCTGAGGCCTCTTTTTATAAGGGCACTAATCTCACTCATGAGGGCCCCATCTTTGTGACCTAACACCTCCCAAACACCCAACTCCAAATATCATCACACTTGGGATTAGGTTCCAACATACGTATATTTTGGGAGGGAGGGCACAAACCTTCAGTTTAGAGCAGGTAGTCACCGGCCACATGTGGCTCCTGAGCACTTGAAACGTGGTGAGGGCCACTGAGGAACTGGATTTAATGGTATTTAATCTCAATTAATTAAAGTGTAAACAGCCACACGCGTTTAGTGGCTATCAGATTGGACGGCACAGCTCTAGACTCTTGAGTTCCCCGGTGCAGCCTCCTAGTTGACCCCAGCGGGTGAACAGCAGCATTATGACTGAGTTCCTGGGAGCAGCTTTGCATACCCCCCTGTGCCAAGCCTCCCACCACTTGTTAGATAAACAACTGCTGTACCACGGGCTTAACCTGCAGGATTTCAATGAGTCTTCGCAGCTCTGCAGTGGGCCCATTATTATTCCCATTCTACAGTAAAGGAAAGAGAGGCTCAGCCAACTCACCGATTTCTCTTGAGTCACGCAGCGAGTAACTGTCGGGGCCAGGTTTAGAGCCCAGGTATCTTGTGCTCCAAAAGCCCGTTCTCTTTCCTGTACAGCAAACTTTGGGGTGGCTCTCCACTGCAACTGCCAAGCTGATCACCCCAAAGATGCGTTAGTAGACATGGACTCAAACTCAAGCAGTTTATTTGGGAGTTGAAGACAATACGGGAGTCAGGATGTGGATGGGGAGGGAAGACGGCTAATAAAGGGGGCATGGCCGCTCTCGTTCCCACGGAGTGACTGAGCTTAATTCTGTCAGGAGACTAGGGGGGCCTGCCTAGGACACCACGGAGTTATTTTCCCCAAGGGGTGAGGGAGCTGGGGTGTTCCTTGGTTGAGAGCTGCTCTGATGGTGAGGATGGCACTTCTGGTCTGAGTGGACAGAGCAGACTCCGTGGCCAGGGAAAGTCCTCAGGCCAAGAAGTGGCAGTTGGCAGCAAAAGCAAAACATTGTGGAAGTCCCTCGCACTTGCGAAGATCCTGGCTCACCGTAGCCCACCCCATATCATCAGAAGGTGAGGTGCCTGTCTTCTTCGGGTTCCAAGAGACCCCCAAGTTGCCATTTAAGGGGTGTACCCACTAACAAAGCAGATGGGTGCTTTGCTGATGATCTCTGAAAACTGAAATCTATTTGCAATTCAGAAAGGGGGCCTGGGGATCTTTGCATATGTATCAAGAAGGTGTTTTCTAAGAATCTTAATGGTGTAAATAAAGTTTAAGTGCATCTATAAACCTACTTTGCAAGTGTTCCTAAGGTATTTAGAATTGCTTGTCAGCATGCAAACGACTCATGGATTACAAATTATTCTCCTAATTCATTAAAGCATGTCCCCTAGTCACTGATCACAGGCAGCCCTTAGCTTCCTTTAACTGTAAGCACTTAAAAAAAAGTGGGGTTTTGTGTGTATTTAATATGCAGGTTTGGTTGAAGCCAGCACGGCCTCTCCATTCTGAATTCAAATTGGAACATAGACAGCCCTTGGGACCAGATTGTCTTTCCTGTTAAATTGTTCAGATTTAGTTTTCTTCCCAGAGTTTAATGGCGTCAGAAGCGATAGTTAAGGCCTGCTGGACATTTCAGCTTGGGTTCTCACTGGTTTCAGTCTTCTATTTGGAAACTAACATTTATTTAGCATCTATTATGTGCTCAGCTCTGACTTAGTCTGTTAGGCCATTCCATCCTGGCTGCAACCTTGCAAGGGAGGGTATTTGCACTGTAATTTTGTGGTTGCCCCCCAGGGGTAACAGGCAGGAAGATTTCAGGGCATGTCCTGGGGGTAGGGGGTAGGGGGAGGGAGGAGAAATGGGCCAATGATCAAAGGTTAGACCATTGGGTCTCAACTCTGGATGCACAGTAGAGTCATCTGAGCAGCTTTTCAAAAACTGATGCCCAGGCTGCCCCAGACCAGTAAGGACAGCATGTCTGGGAGTGGAGCCTGGTCTTAGCATTAGTGAGCACAGGTCTTTCCTGATGCGGAGTCCTCACAGACAGTCTAGTGGAATCGGCATGGACACCAGAGCCAGGTGGACTGGGTTCGAATCTTAGCTCGTCTATATATTAGTAACTGGGCAAGATTTTAGACAAGGTATCTTGTCACTGGGAATCCCTTTTGAACTGATGCTGATAATATTAATAATAATAATTGATAATCAGACTTGACTTACAGGGTTGTTCTGAAGATGCAATGGGTCACTCAGGCACCCAGGATGCGGAAGTCAAACTCCTCTCCTTAACTGCCGGGGCCCCAACCTCTGCCAGCCTGGTCCCAGGTGCCCTGGCTTTCACCCTGAGCCCCAGTGCTGGCCACCCCATGGGGAGCTGTCCTCTTCACCGATGCCCTCGACGTGCTCAGCCGTGCCCATCTCCCGAGAAGGATGGTATCGACATTTCAAAAACAGTTTAATTATTCTGCGGCTGTCTGGCTATTAGCTGCGACAAGAGAGCTCAGGGCTATTTTTCAGCATTAATTTTCCATTTGAAATGAATTCCTTTTGGTTACACTTTTTAAATGTTTCTTTTAATTAGACGCAATTACTTCAGAAGAATTGCTTTTATTCCTCAGCCTGAGATCCCAGTGATAAAGTCGCTATCTGGCCCCACCGAATGGCCGGGACGGCTCATTTAGTCGCTGCACTAAAGTATATTGAACTAGGAAATTATACAGCGAATCAACTATTAATTCCTTTTATGATCGCTCACTCTAACATCTTGAATGAGATCTTCAGGGGGAAATTTAGTCACAATAGGGATCATTGTTCTCCACCTCCAGCCGCCGGCCCGTGTGAGAGGGACTGGCAGCTGAGGGCTGCCCTGGCCCTGGACCTGATGTGGGGGCAGGATGGCACGGGGGCTCCTGACTTTCTGGGGTCTGTGGGCAGAGGACAGTGTGGGCAGTGCAGCAAAACCCCTTGGCCAGGCTGGAAGAGGCCCCCCTCGGCTCTGTGCCAGGGATGGGGCTGTGGCGATGCAAAGGCAGAAAGCAGGCAATTGCTCCCGTGGCAGGTTGCAGAGTTTGCGGATTCCTTTTGTGGTTCGGTGTTCTGGAGGGAGCCTGGGACTCAGTAGGTGGCACTCTTCCCTCTGTGTTGGTAACTGGGCCTGAGCTGATGGCAGGCCCCAGAAGAGCTTTCGCAGCCAGAGTCGGAAGAACGCTTTCTTTACAGGCTTTGGCCCAATCCACTCTTAACAGATGGGGAAACCGAGGCCCCAAGGGGTAGACAGTCATACCCAGAGACAAATGCTGCACCAGGTCTCTTGGTCTCTGGCCAGGTCCGCGACCACGGCCCCTGGGATTGTCTTATGGTGGGAGGCCTTCCCTCCAATCCTGGCTGTCTGATGGCTTTTCCTGGAGGGGGTGTTGGTGGTGAGGACCACAGCTCTACCCACCTAGGGCTACTCTGCCTTCCGGGTACCCAGAGGCGCTGCACTCCCAGCCTGTGGACGAGGAAGGGATGGGCAGGACCACAGGGCATTCTCGGCACTTGGAAACCACGGGGCTTCAGGGACTTAAGGGTGGGGTGGGGCAGAGAGGGCCCTGATACTGGCAGTGACCTCAAGGGAGTCATCTCTCATTCACAGATGCTGTGGGACAACTGTGCTAAGTGGGCTCGGGTGGTGGCTGGAGGGGTGAGAATGAAGAAAACACAGCCCCTGACCTCGAGGAGACACTAAAAAAATCACGACATGATGAATGTGTATAATTTCTCTTAGAGGAGCTGGGCTTTGAAGGACGTCTAGGAGTTTGCAGGGGAAAGGGGTTCTGGGTAGAGGGCAGGGCAGGGGCAATGGCGTGGAGGTGTGAAAGCAAGAAGGCTGGCGCATGGAGGGGAGTGGCAGGAGGTGTGCTCCGGATGCCCATCGAGGCCTGTGTGCCATGCCGAGGGGTTTGGGCTCGGTCTTGAAGGCATGGAGAACCACTGAAGGTTCCCAAAAGGGAGGAGCCACGGTCAGATTTGTGGTTTTGACAGACCGTGCTGGCTGCATGTATAGAGGTATATGGAGGATGCACATGAGGATTTGAGATAACAGACTGAGGGTCTTGCTGGGAGGGTCATCCCCCTGTTTCTGAGAGGGGCGAACATGGCCCTAATTGGGATGGGGGCAGGCAGCGATGCCAACAGGCCAGCCCAGGTGACTTTCAAACAGGGCTGCCTTATGACTTCCATGGGCCCTACACGCTTCTGCCTTGGTGAGCCCTCCCACAATGATCGATTGTGGTGGATCCTCAACATCTCATTTGTTTCTGATAAAATAAAAAGTTCAAAAAATTTTGCCTACTTTAGAAGTTATTATTTTTCTAATTTTTAAAGGAATAAAAAATATGGCATAGACACACAAAAGAATACTACTATTCAGCCTCCAAAAAGAAGGAAATTCTGCAATATGCAATAACAACATGGGTGAGCCTTGAGGATGTCATGCTCAGTGAAATAGCCAGACACAGGAAGACAAGTATTGCATGAAACAGGACTGGCAGAAACAGTCAAATCCGTGGAATCAAAGAGTGGAATGGTGGTTCCCAGGGGCTGGGGGCAAGGAGAAGTGATAAGTTACTGATCAAAGGGCAGAAATTTTCAGTAAAATACACCTTGAACTTACATAATGTTATATATCAAATAAATTTAAATAAAAAAGTTTCAGTTAAGCCCGGCCAGAGTGGCTCAGTTGGTTGAGTGTCATCCTGTGCACCTAAAAGTTGCCGGTTCGATTCCCGGTTGAGTACACACCTGGGTTTTAGGTTTGATCCCTGGTTGGGACACATACGGAAGGCAACTGATCTCTCTCTCTCTTCCCTTCTCTAAGCATGTCTTCAGGTGAGGATTAAAAAGAAGTTTCAGTTAAATAAGATGAATTAAATACTAGAAATCTACTGTACGGCATTGTACCTCTAGCCAGCAACACTGTGGTGTTCTTACCACAATGAGATTAAGATAAAGAGAAATTAAGACATTTTTGGGCCTTAGGCCTTAGGCACAGGGCTCCCAAGCCTCCTGGTCTGAGGAGGAACAGATAGGATTCGGAACTCGGGCCTCCTGCTTCTTGGCTAAGGGAGGATGTGGACGCTCCCCTCCCCTTCCTCCTTCAGGCCTCCCAGCACCTGGGTGCCCAGCAAGGTGTGGGGGGGAGGCGGGGGGGGGGGGAGGAGGATGATAGTCATGACACTTATTGAGCATCACTGTGTCCCTGTTTCATTTACTGGTCACCACAGTTCTTTGCGGCCGAGATGATTCGTCTTCTCCCTTTGCAGATGAGAAAACCGGCACTCAGAGGGTACCTTGGCCAGGAGGGGCGTTCCTGCCCCAGCGTTATCCCAGCAACATCTCTCTTGAGTTTATCTGAGGGAGGGGACAAGGTCACTGCTCCATTTTCTTTCCGTCCCCAGTACCCTGCTATGGACTGAATGCTTGAGTCTCTCCCTTTAGCCCCAAGTTCATATGTGGATGCCTATATCCCCAATGTGATGGTATTTGGAGGTGGGGCCTCTGGGAGGTAGTTAGATCATGAGGGTGAAGTGCTTATGGATGAGATCAGTCCTTATAAAGGGATGAAAAGACCAGACATCTCTTCTCTCCACCACGTGTATAATTCTTCACACACAGAAAACAGAGGAGCTAATGTAAATTCATCTCATTTAAACAAAGAATTGTAAAAAACACGTGGGCTGATGTACTCTCGAAAACCTCCAGGGAAAGCAGCCCCTCGTAGCAGCATTGTAGGCATGGTCTCAGCCCTGCCTGCACATTAATATCACTTGGGAAATTAAAAAAATACAGATGCCAGGGCCTCCCCCTCAGAGATTCTGCTTTCATGTGTCTGGGGTGGGGCCTGGACATGGTCCTTTCAAAGCCCCCCTGGGGATTCTGATGGACCAAGAACCATTGTTCTATGTAATCACAGGTCTCTTTCATGTCTGTCTGTCCCAAGGGACTGTAAATATTTGTTGAATCAAAAATGAATGAATGAAGGAGGCTATTGTAGGAAGCCTTCTATAGGGTGCTGGGGAGGAGGCCACTGGAACCCGATGGTGGGCCCTGGACTCCTCAGTGATGGGAGTTGGCTTTCCATTGGAGGAGATGGCACTTATGTGGGCATGGAGGCTGCAGCATGCACCATCAGTTAGTCCAGACTTGGGTCCAGGAAGCAAGGAACAGCACTGGGCAGGGGCCTCAAATGCCAGGGTGAGAGTTTGAACTTTTCCCCCTGCTTACCTCTTCTGGGATCATTGATTTTCTCAACTCTCTCCTATTGGAGCTCAGCTTCCGGCTGGAGAAGGCTTGGGGGCAATGCCTCCTATTGCTACCTGCCTAGTCGTGCGCTGAAGCCAGCCTCCAGCTGGACTCCCGAGACCATATGGGCCTTGGAAATCATAATAAGAGGAGCCATCTTCTTCATTAATTGATTAATGTAATTAAAGAAAGATAAGCACGTCGATGCCGACCACATTAGCGCTAATTTGTACAGGCAATTAGCTGTATTCCCTCCTTCTTGCTAACTGCCTCAGATGTGCTCCTGCCCTGGGGTGCACAAGTGGTTTAAACCTGGCCCCCGTGCCCAAAAGGAGTGCTTGAGTCCCCAGACATGAGTTGTACACGAGCTCTGTGACCTGGGGAGACATCCTAACTTCTCTGAGCCTCGGTTTTCTTGTCTGTCCCATGGGGTAATGACACTGATCTCATGAGAGAGTTGAGTATTCAACATGGAGGTGTAGGGGCCAGATCCTCGGGAGGAGCAGGGCATCCCCTTCCATCCCGTATCCTCCAACGACGTCTCTTTTTCAGGCCTGGTTTCCAGCCCTGGCCACGGGGGATGTTGTGGGTCTGGTTCTTACCTCACGTCTCTCCTATCCTGACCCTGTCTCCATCCTCACTTGTACTCTGGGGGCTGTCTTCGAGGGGCTCTTGTCCTTGATCTCGCCTCCTACCAGTCTCCCTCTGGGCAGAGGCACTCACTCCCAAGCAAACTCTCGATCTCTTTCTCCAGCCCAGATCCCTCCTTGGTCATCCAGATCCAAGGACCCAGCTGCCTGTGGCATGTCCCCACCAGGTGCAGCAGCTCCAAAGCTGACTCATTTTCTCCTGTCCTAACACCCCAAATCAGTTCCTTTTCCAGGGCTTCTGATTTTTGTCATATTCCCTGCTTTGGCTGGGCATCCAGTGGGTACCAAGGAGGCCACCAGAGTGCTTCTCTCACAGCCCATCCACCTACCTGCCTTGCAGAAGTCCTCCCCCAAGGTGATTTCTGCCTTGCTTTCCCACTCCACCTGTCTACCCATTTCTACATCTGCCTGCAAGGCCCTGCTCCTGCCATCATCCGTTTAGCCCAGCATGGAAGAACTCTTGTCCCAGGATTCTCTTCTCCTTGTTCCCATCCTCCACACTTGACTTAATGTTCTTCCCACATGGAGTACCCTCTCCCTCCTTGAACTGTGACCTCTCTTTCAATTATAAATTCCTATGCACCTTCTCTACATTTCCACTGTGACATCAACTCTAACAGGTCAAAAACTGAGTTCTTGAGCTTATTCTCTCCGACCTGCCCAAGCTCCCCCCCCCGCCCCATCATCTTCTCTCTTGAGTATTCCCATGTCAGATAATGTCAGATGATGGCACCTCCCTTCATCAGTGGCCCAAGTCAAAAACTTGGGGATCATGCCTGACATTTCTCTCTCCCTCACCTACCACATTCAATATATCAATAAGTCTTGTTAATTTTTAACAATTTTTTGAGGTATAATTTACATGCAGTAAACTGCACTTTTTAAAAGTGTACAATTTTGTAAAGTTTTTGCATAGGTACTAGTATACACCTGGGAAACCATCACCACTTTAAGACCATGAATATAGACATCACTCCCAAAAGTTTAATGCTCCTTTGAAATCCTTCCTTCTGCCCCTTCCTACCTTTCATCCCCAGCCAATCACTGACCTGCTTTCTGTCAGTATAGATTGCTTTGCTTTTCTAGGATTTTATATACATGAAATCACACAGTTTGAATTCTTTTTTTCTGACTTCTTTCACTCAGCGTAATTATTTTGAGATGCATCCATACTGTTGCATGTGTCATAGTTCATTCTTTTTTATTGCTGACTAGTATTCCATTATATGGATACTAGTGACCAGGTGCACGGACTCATGCACATTGAAAGGAAATTAATTAGAAGGTGGCCATGGGGTGTGACTGGGCAAGATGGGCTGGACGTGCCCTAGAGCCAACCTCCAGTGGTCCCGCCCAGGCTGGCTGCATCTGGTGCAGTGCCACAGCTCGAAGGATGTCTGCAGAGTGAGCGGGTTCCCTTCTGCAGGTGGGGTCCCTTGGCCTGGCCTGCGGGGATCAGGCCAAAACAGGCTCTCCGACATCCCCTGAGGGGTCCTGGAGTGCGAGAGGGCACTCTGCAAAGTTGCTGTCGTACTTAACCCACAGCTGAAGGTGGAATCGCATGGCCCCGTGAGGAATTGGGCTCCTTCCTCTCTGGTTCTGGGGTGCATCACCTGAGAATTGCTGCTACCAAGTCACGGCAGCTCGGCAGCTCCTGCATTGAGTGTCTGGCCCCTGGTGGTCAGTGCGCATCATGGCTACCAGTTGAATGGTTGTTTAGGCTTTTATATATAAAGATGCCACACTTTTTATTGATTCATTTACCTGTTCACGGAGTTTGGGTTGTTTCCAGGTTTTGGCTATTAATAACTAATGTTGCTGGGCACATTCCTGCACAAGTGTTTGCAAGGACACAGGCTTTCATTTTCCTCAGGTAAATGCATAGGATTGAAATGTTGGGATTGGTATATGTTTAACTTTTTAAGCAATTGTTAAACGTTTCCCAAGTTTGCATGAGAGTTCCAGTTGCTCCATCACCTCATCAGTATTTGATATGGTAGTCTTTTAAATTCCAGCCAGGCTGATGGGAGTATAGTGGTATCACATTGTGGTTTTAATCATTCTCTTGATGGGTAACGATGTGGAGCATTTTTCCATGTGCTTATTTGCCACCTGTATGTATTCTTTGGTGTAGTGTCTGTTCATAATTTTTACTCATAAAAATTG
This sequence comes from Myotis myotis, assembly GCF_014108235.1. Taxonomy (NCBI): domain Eukaryota; kingdom Metazoa; phylum Chordata; class Mammalia; order Chiroptera; family Vespertilionidae; genus Myotis; species Myotis myotis. Next base: position 22,003,820 of record NW_023416401.1, on the reverse strand, counting down.
AGTTGTTTGTTTTATTTTTATTGAATTTTGGAATATAAATTCTTTATCAGATATGTCATTTACAAATATTCCCCCCCCTCCCCCCAGTTTGTAGCTTGTCTTTTCATTTTCTTAACAGTGACTTTTATTTATTTAGAAAAAATATGTTTTTATTGATTTCAGAGAGGAAGGGGGAGGGAGAGAGAGATAGAAACATCAATGATGAGAGAGAATCATTGATCGGCTGCCTCCTACATGCCCCTACTGGAGATCGAGCCCACGACCCGGGCATGTGCCCTGACAGGGAATCCAATCATGACCTCCTGGTTCCATAGGTCGACACTCAACCACTGAGCCAAGCCAATTGGGCAACAGTGACTTTTAAAGAGCAAAAGTTCTTAATTTTTAATGAGGTCTAGTTTGTCAATTGTTTTTCTTATATGAGTCATACCTTTGGGGTCATCTATAAGAAATATTTGCCCAACTCAAAGGTACAAAGATTTTTTCCTATATTTTCTTCCGAAGCTTAATAGTTTTAGGTTTTATATTTAGTTCTATGATCTTTTTTTGTTGTTCACAGCTTTATTGAAATAAAATTCACATAAAATACAATTCACCCATGTTAAGTGTTTAATGATTTAGTGGCTTTTAGAACATTAAGAGTTATGCAATAACCACTTTCTAACTCTAGAACATTTTCATCATCCCCAAAAGAAAGCTCATATGCATTAGCAGTTACTTCCCATTCTCCCTCTTTCCCCAGCCCCTGGAAACCACTAATGTCCTTTCTGTCTCTATGAATTTGCCCCTTCTGGACATTTCATATAAATGGAATCATGTAATACGTGGTCTTTTGTGACTGGCTTACCCAGCATAATGTTTTCAAGGTTCATTCATGTTACAGCATGTATCAGTACTTCAACAATTTTTATTGCTGACTCATATTCCATTGTATGAATGTGCCACATTTTGTTTATTCATTTGTCAGTTGGTGATCATTTGGGGTGTGTCCATGTTTTGGCGATTGTAAATAATGCTTTTATAAGCCACTGCATACAAGTTTTTGTGAGGACTTAGTTATTTTTTTTGTTTCTTATGTATCCATATACTGAGAAATGGAATTGCTGGGTCATGTGGTAACTGTACGTTTAACTTTTTGAAAAACTGCCAAACTGTTTTCCAAAGTAGATTTACCAGCAATGTGCGAGGTTCCAATTTCTTCGCATCCTCACCAACAATTCTTATTGTTTATCTTCTTGAATGTAGCTATCCCAGTGGGTGTGAAATGGTATTTCACTGTGGTTTTAATTTGCACTTCACTAATGACTAATGATTTTGAGCACCTTTCCATGTGCTTATTGGCTATTTGTATATCTTCTTTGGAGAATGTCTTCTTGTGCAACCTGCTCAGTTGTAGTAATAAATGAGGCAACTTCATTTCTCTCAGCCTTTTTTCTTTACTGTATAATGGGGATCATAATCTTCAGATCACTCAGTTGTTGAAAAGTTTCCATTTAAATGAGGTTTGGGGCAAGATAGTCATGGGACATGATTCTCGAGGATCCCAGGGCTGCCATAGCTACAGGTGAAGAGAAGGCTGCCCACCGCCAGGGATCATTTCTAGGCAATGAGCTTGAACTTTATTCATGTGTCACAGAGAACAAGACCCCAGCATGCTGACAGACTGAGTCTGAGTTCTGGACTTCTCAGAAACACTCAGCCATCTTCATTGCTGTAAAACTCAATTTTTTTAGAGTAGTTTAGAAAAAATTCCTAATGTGAAAGAAAAAAAGCTATGTGATAAAAACACACACACAACACACCAAGAAACATCTGAGAGGCAGCTGCTACCATCTGCTGCCTGTGCAGCTGCTTCTAGGTGGCAGACCATTCCCTCACTTCCCCTGCTCCGCCTGGAGAGGGCTCCAGGCCCAGGGATGGTGTACAGGGCTCGGACCCAATACTTCTGTACAGGAAGCAAGACCAAGGCACCCATGCAAAGTATGTTGAGAACCCCCATCGTGAGCCCTGTCCACCTCTGAGTCACCTCTCCCAGCTCTCTAACTGCATGTTCTTGACATAATATAGTCAAGTCTTAGTTCTGCCATCTGTACAATGGGATAATATTTGTATATACTATTGGCCCAGAGAACTCAGAGATGGGGACCAGCTCTTGCTTTGGATTATAAAGCCAAACTTCCACCTGCCTTCAGGTCTCTGAACACATGGGTCCATCATTCATTCCCCTAATGTAAGCTACAGAAAGAGGGGTGATATATTTTTACAACCATGGTTTGGAAGCTTCCTACCATAGGAAGAGGAGGCCACAGAGAGTGAACTCAGAGATAACTTTTTTTTTTAGCTGGATCTCTTCAATGATATTGAAATAGAGTTTTCTCTAAGGACTCCTTGGGGTTTTGGACCCCAGGTGAATGTCTGCTAGAGTGGGGTTTCTGTGCAGCACCAATATTAACCTTTCGGACAGAATATGTATTTGTTGTTGGGAGCTGTCCATTGTGGGGTGTTTAGCAGTGTCTCTCTTCTCTACCCACAGGTGCTAGTTGCATCTTCTTCCCCAGTTGTGACAACCCAAAGTCTCTCTGGCACTGGAAATGTCTCTGGGGCTTGGGGGGGGGGGGGAAACAAAATCTCTTCCAATTGAGAACCGCTGTGCTAGGGGATGGTGGAGCCACAAGATGGAAGGAGCTTGGGTCCAAGATTCTTCAGGAGGACAAACCCTGCCCATTGACCAGTGAAACTTGCACTGGGATATTACAAGAGTAGAAAATAAATGTTTACCGTGTTAAACCACTAAAATGTGGAAGAGAGCAGCATATAGTGAACATCATTCTACAATGACATCTAGATTCTACAATTATAATTTGTTTATTTGCTTTATCCCATATATATCCAGATTGATAATTTTTATATGATCAACATAACAGAAAGTTTCCATAATCTCAGAAAGTGCTCAATACCCCTCCTCAACTATTCATTCTGACTTCTATCCCCACAAATTAATTCTGCCTATTTTCAAATTTCATATAAATTGAATCATACAGAATGTACTCTCTTGCATCTGACTTTCTTCACACAGCATGTTTTTGGGGTCCAACTGCATTTGTTGTATTAGCAATAGTTTTTCTTTCTTTTATTGCCGTGTCATGTTTCATTGTATGGCTATACCACAATTTGTTCTTCCATTCTCTTATTATTATTTTTTGTTAATCCTTACCTGAGGATATTATTCCTATTGATTTTTTTGTATAGAAAGTAGAAGGGAAGAAGAAGAAGAAGAGGAGGAGAAGGAGGAGAAGGAGGAGGAGGAGGAGGAGGAGGAGGAGGAGGAGGAGGAGGAGGAGGAGGAAGGGGAGGAGGAAGAGAGAGAGAGAAAGAGAGAGAGAAATATTGATGTGAGAGAGACACATCAATTGGTCGCCTTTTGCACACGTCCTGACCAGGGCAGGGATCAAACCTGCAACCCAGGTATGTGCCTTGACCGGGCATGGAACCGTGACCCTTTGGTGCTCAGGCTGAAGCTCTATCCACTGAGCAACACCAGCTAGGGCTTCCATTCTCCTATTGATGGTGTTTGGTTGTCTCTAGTGTCTGGCTATTATGAGTAAAGACATTAAGAACATCTTTGTACATTTCTTTTTATGGATATAGGCACTCATTTCTCGAGGATAAATAGTTAGGATTAGATTTGCTAGACCATATGGTCCATTTATGTTCTTGTCAGCTACATGTGAGGGTTCTAGCTGTTTACATCCTTGCCAACACTTAGTGTTGTCAGTTCTTTAAGTTTCAGCATCACTATGTATTGAATTGAAACTGTGGCATGTGACACCAAGCTCAGGTGAGTCAGGGGTTATTCTGCAAATGGGATCAAGGAGGGAACAGGAAGCAGGGGCTGTAGATTAGAGGGAGTGTAAGAGCTTGGAGTAAAGGCCTGAAGATTAGAGGGAGTGTGAGAGCCTGGAGTAAAGGCCTGAAGATTAGAGGGAGTGTGAGAGCTTGGAGTAAAGGCCTGAAGATTAGAGGGAGTGTGAGAGCTTGGAGTAAAGGCCTGAAGATTAGAGGGAGTGTGAGAGCTTGGAGTAAAGGCCTGAAGATTAGAGGGAGTGTGAGAGCCTGGAGTAAAGGCCTGAAGATTAGAGGGAGTGTGAGAGCCTGGAGTAAAGGCCTGAAGATTAGAGGGAGTGTGAGAGCCTGGAGTAAAGGCCTGAAGATTAGAGGGAGTGTGAGAGCCTGGAGTAAAGGCCTGAAGATTAGAGGGAGTGTGAGAGCTTGGAGTAAAGGCCTGAAGATTAGAGGGAGTGTGAGAGCTTGGAGTAAAGGCCTGAAGATTAGAGGGAGTGTGAGAGCCTGGAGTAAAGGCCTGAAGATTAGAGGGAGTGTGAGAGCTTGGAGTAAAGGCCTGAAGATTAGAGGGAGTGTGAGAGCTTGGAGTAAAGGCCTGAAGATTAGAGGGAGTGTGAGAGCTTGGAGTAAAGGCCTGAAGATTAGAGGGAGTGTGAGAGCTTGGAGTAAAGGCCTGAAGATTAGAGGGAGTGTGAGAGCTTGGAGGAAGTGAGAGGACACGGTAGCTGGAGAAAGAGCAAGGAGCAGAGTGAGCAGAGATGAGGTCGCTGGGGCTGGCAGAAGCCAGACTAAATAGGGCTGCGACATCAAGGCAAGGAGCTGTCTTCCTCACCGAGTGAAGTGACTCATACATGGCTGGTGGGAATGTAAAATGGTAACCCACTTTGGAGGACAGTCTGGCAGTTCATCAAATGGTTAAAGACAGAGTTACCATATGATCCAGCAATTCTATTCTTAGGTACATACCCAAGAGAAATGAAAAGATATCTTTACAAGAATTTGTATATACATATTTGTATCAGCATTATTCCTAATACCCCAAAATGGAAATTACTGAAAGCCCATCAGCTGATGAACAAACAAAATGGGGCATATTCATCCAACAGAATATTATTTGACAATAAAAAGGAATGAAGTACTGAGACAGGCGATGACATGGACCTTGGAAACATGACGCTGAGTGAAAAAAGCCAGTCACAAAAGACCACATAGTCTATCATTATTCAATTTGTATGAAGTGTCTAGAATAGGCAAATCCATAGAGACAGAAAGTAGATGAGTGGTTACTTGGGCTGGGTGTGTGTGAGTGAGCGGACTGGGAGTGAGAGCTAAGGGGTAAGGACTTTTTAAACAATTTATTGATTTGAGAGAGAGAAAGAGAAAGAGAGGGAGAGAGAGAGAGAGAGATTTGCTGTTCCACCTACTTATGCATTCATTGATTGATTCTTGTATGTGCCCTGATGGGGGTCAAACCCACAACCTTGATGTATAGGGATGATGTTCTAACCAACTGAGCTACCCAACCAGGGCTGGTAAGGGCTTTCTTTTTTGGGGTGAAGACCATTTTCTAAAATTGATTGTGGTGATGGTTGCACAACTTTGTGAATCTACTCAAAGCCATTAAATGGGTGATTGTGTGGTATGTGAATTATATCTCCATAAAGCTGTTAAAAACAAAACAAAACAGGATAAATGGAAATCTCATTTAATGGTTTTAAGCAGAGGTATGACATTACTCTTCAAAGCACTCTGGAGCTGTGTGGGGAAGGGACCGGGATGGAAGCAGAAAGAGAGTTAGGAGAGCATTGCCATGTGCAGGCCGAGGTGCTGCTGCTCCGGACAAGGCCGTGGAGAAGGGGAGAGGATTTTGATGCCCATACGTCTGGGTCTGGCTTGCAGGGCCGGAGAGAACCTGCTGGGGACACTGGCTGTGAGAGTCTGCACTGAGTAGCAGGGTTTCTGGATGGCTGGGCCCGGTGGGGCATTGCCCTAGAGATATCAAAAAGGTGGCTCAGCGAGGGAGTTGGGAAGAAAGGCGAAACGTTAGCTCTGAGGAGCATGAGCAGGACAGTGAGTCCAGAGAGGTGTGGTGGCTGTGGGAAGGGGTGTGTGTGTGGTTTGGGTGAATGGTTCTTGACTGAGGTTGTGGTCGAGGTGTGTATATAGTGGGAGATGCTTTCAAGGCACTAAAAGTCCACACCCTCTGCACAGTGGGGAAGCCTTTTCAAGTTGGATCCAGTTTGGAGGTTAATCTCACCTGTCACCCCAAAGATTGGGGTCCCAAACCCCTTCTCTTGGTGACAGCTCAGTTGGCAGACACATGGAACAGATCAGAGGGAAAGAGGGAGAGAGACCTCAATCTTGGGTGGGAGTAACTGGAGGCAGGTACTGTTCATCATCTGATGGAAAAGAAGGTTCTTGATTCTTTTTCATCGGGAGTAGAAATAACTGGAAGCACAGACAGTGGTGAAGGCTCTGCTAAGAGAACCATGAGCAATTGCAGCTGAGTCTGAGAATTTTCTGCAGTTGAGGTTAAAAGACCTCACACAAGGTAGAGACTGCTCCATGCAGCAGGTGGGATGGGGTGCCAACCACGGAGAGGCCGGCAAAATCCTGAGCCAGGGTGGAGACGTTCTCTTTCCTCTACTTTTTGGGAAGTCACCAATTCCTTAGCAAGGAGCAACTGGGCAGTTAAACCAGAAACACTCCGAATATTCATTTGAGTTGTAGCATTTATCATTTAACTGGTTGTCAGACTTCATGCAGGTCTTATTCAGATGGGTCCCAATGTTCCAAGTCCCTGTATTGTCTATTAAAATTCTGACTTAAAGAAACCCTCTAGGAATTGCTATAGGCCAACATTTCATAACGATATCTTGTCCATAGAACACTAGATTTGTAGGATGCTAATCGGTGTTGTAAGGGAAAGTTCTGTGGTTAAAAGTGGGGGACATGCTGGTTAAATAGCTTTAACTGGGTTTTTATTTGCAGGACTGCTCAGTGGCACTGACATGTTAGTGTGCCTTGCGATCTCCTCTTACAGGGCCCATGGGAGCGTTCTTCTCCCTGGATCACACTATGGGACTCTGTGTTGTTGCCCACTCTTTGGGGAGGTGGCATCCACATTGGGCGGACGCTTGCTGGCAGATACTGGAGTCCAGTGGGGCTAGAACAGATCAGCAGCCTACTTTTGAAAGTGGGCCAGAAGCAGGCTCATTCTTGTCCAGGCGCACCCCACTTATACAGGAGGAGGGCCTGTCCGCAGTGCCCCGAGAGCACAGGGGAGGAGGTGAACTCTCCTTGGGGAGCTCTGGGAAAGCCACACTCTGGGAGTCACGTTTGTTTTGGGTCTTAAAAGCTGAATACACTAAGGCAAACGAGGGCATGAGGGACATTCTGGACACAGAAAACAGCAAGTGCAAAAGCCCAGAGGCATGAAAGAGCATGGTGGTTTGTGAGAAGTGAGGAATACAGTGTGCTTCAAGAGGAGTGTGCTGGGGGTTATGTGTCAGGAGTGGAAGGGGCATAGGCTTAAGTCTAACCATGCAGGACCATAGGTGTCAGGCCAAGAGGTTTGATTCTTGGGCAAGAGGAACCAACAGAAGCTTAAAAAATTCTTACTCATCAACTAGAAAGGGTTATACAGGCACATGGCAGACAGTGAACAATAAGCCTCCTTCCCAATTTGTCCCCAGCCTTTTTCCCTCCACAGAACCAAATATTGCAAAGATTGTCATCCTTCCAGAGGAATCCTCGGTGTCTATAAGCATAGATGTGTATGTCTCCATCCTTAAAAAACCCTCATGAATAGCAACGCTCTAATCACACTGTTCAGCACTTTGCTTTTTCACTTAACAATATATCTTGGAGATTGTTTCAGATCCGTACATAAAGAGCTGCCTCATTCTTTTTTAACAGCCGTAAAGATTTCCATTGTATTGATGTATGGCAATTTATTTAAGCAGTCCCCTGTTGATGGACATTCCGGCTGTCTCCAATCTCCCGTTATTATAAACAGAGCCGCAGTGAATAGCCTTGTACATCCAACTTTGCATACATATGTGCAAGCATGTCTGTGGAATACATTCTAGAGCAGTAGATTTTATGGGTCAGCGGGCATGTGCATCCAACATTTTGATAGAGTGCCAAATTGCCATCCATGGAGGCTGTGCCAATTTATACTCTCACCTACCTTGGAGAATGTGGGTTTCTCCGCCTGCTGGCCGGTTCAGTGTGTGATCAAACATTCTCATCTTTCTCAGCCCAATAGGTAAAAAAGGGTATCTCACTGTCATTTTCCTTTGCATTGCATTTTTGTTAAGACCAAGGTTGAGCATCGTTTTGCATGTGCAGAGGCTGAATTTCCTAATCTGAGAACTGCTTGTTCACATCCTTTACCCATTTTTTTATTGGATCATTGGCTCTTTTTCTTGGTGAATTGTGACACTAGTATAGTGCTTTAACTCTTGCCTGTTGGTAAATTTCCTGCAGCCCATGACCCATCTCAGTGGTTACATGTGTGCACACAAATATCCCTCCTCTAGCTGAGGCGGCAGTGGCAGTGGCCAGGGATGGCGGAGGGTAGGAGCATGGGGATTCTGTATACTCTTCCATGGAGACATGACTAATGGGATGGAGTAATTCTACTTCTTGGCAGAGGAGCAGACCCTTCCAGCAGCCTCCGACTGAGGCAAAGCCCCCTCCCTCTGCTCCCCACCAGCATTCTTCTTTCCTCCCTGGTCTAATTCCACTCTCCTTCCTCATGTCCCAGGAGTCCTCTCTGCTCAGCTTCCCCTTTCCTAATATTAGCACAGGCACAGCCCTGCCCCCCTGTCACAGGCAGTGATTATATAGCAAATTAACCACAAGCTGTTCGGTGCTCGTCCGGTGGCAGTTGGGGAGATGCTACTCTGAGTAATGACTTGTGTAGTGGATGCTCTCATCTGCAATTTGCGTGTGCAATAAATGCAGAGATAAAACCCCCACCCATATGAAAAAAGGGACCAAGTAAAGGGCGTGGGGGTGGGGAAGGAATCATGAATTTTTGTGGACTGCATCTTACAGTCTGGCTTCAATTTCCCCTTGAGTAATGCAGTCATTGTCTACGTGTGATTGATGGCTGTGTTTGCCTAAAGGATGGAGGCTGGCAGAGGGAGAGTCAGAGCAGGCCTTGAATCCCGACTCCTCAAAGGAACAGTTATTCCCTGAGCTTCAGTTTCCTCATCTATAAAATGGGAATAATATTATTTATCTCCAACCAGGTGTTAAAGAGCCTGGATTCTGGAATATGGTAAATCTATAGTAAACATGACTTTTCATCCCTTCCTCCCCTCCCTTCTTCCCTTCCATCATATCAGGTAGGGTTTTTTTAAAAAAAACTAAACTTTTTATTTATTTATTTATTTATTTATTTATTTATTTATTTATTTATTTAAAATATATTTTATTGATTTTTTACAGAGAGGAAGGGAGAGAGATAGAGAGCTAGAAACATCGATGAGAGAGAAACATCGATCAGCTGCCTCCTGCACATCTCCTACTGGGGATATGCCCGCAACCCAGGTACATGCCCTTGACCGGAATCGAACCCGGGACCCTTCAGTCCGCAGGCCGACGCTCTATCCACTGAGCCAAACCGGTTTCGGCTAAACTTTTTATTTTGCGGTAATTGCTGATTCACATGAAATAGTGAAAAGAAAATCTTGCTTCTAAGACCAGAAGGGCCCAGTGTGTTGGCCTTTCTAGGCTTGGGCCACCGTTTTGCATGGAGCCCAGAGTCAAAGGAATAGCTGTTACTAAGACCTCTACTGACCAAACACCAGCCTCCAGCCAGAGTTCTAGGCATCTTTTCAGCTACCCCTAATGATTCAAAAAAATATATATGTTAAAATGTTTCACATTCTTCACCCTCCATAGTATAATACCACACCCAGGATATTGATATTGATAGACTATACAGGTAGATCTTACTAATTTTTCACCACTTTTACCTGTACTTATGCGTGTGTTTGTTTAGTTCTATACAATTTTGTTACATGTGTAGGTTCATGTATTCACCACCACAGTCAAGATAGATGAACAGTTCTATTACCACAAGGATCCTTCCTGTTGCCCTTGAATAATCACGCCTGCCTCCCTCCCATCCTCCAGTTCTAGTCTCCATCTCCTGGCAACCACTAACACAAGTGGGGAAGATATCAAGGGGCTAGCACTTTTGTTTTCCCCTCCTCCATCCTCACATGAATCTCAAGGGACTGAGACACGGCCCTCCAACTGGGCTGACTGAGTCTTTCACACAAGACTAGGCCGGTCCCCAAATAATCCCCCAGATTAAATAAACCTGGTTGTTTAGTTTAGGAAAGGCAGACCTAAACCTCATGGAAGGTCTAGAGAACTTGGTAACCATCTCAGTGGGAATTTATTTCTTTTTATAGTATTACTAGGTCAGCGGGAATGATCTCCTTTGCATAAAACAGTTAATGCTTTTTATTAGAAAATTAATATTTCTTCATAAGAAATGTGTCCTTATAGAAAGTATGGAGAAGTGAATGTGAATTACCCACAAATCTACCAACCAGAGAACACGGCTGCTAACATTTGCAGAAAATCCTCTTTATCTCATAAACATTTCTTTGTATGTCTATGTGTTTGAAAAAGTCAGGATCACACTATATAGATTATATTGTACCTGATTTTTTATAATTGTTTTATTGCTTAAAGTATTACAAAGAGTATTACATATGTCTCCTTTTTTTCCTGTCCTTGACAATCCCCTGGCCTCCCCTACCCCCCAGTGTCTTATGTCCATTGGTTGTACCTGATTTTTTAATAATATATCATGATCATTTTCTCATGTCCTAAGTCATTCTTTATGAATGTGATGTTTAATGGTTTCAAAACAATCTGTTGTACGGATAGACCATAATTCATTGAAACCGGTCTTCTATTATTGGACATTGAGGTTGTTTTCAGTTCTTCAATATTACGAGTAATATTATAATAAATATTTTGGAGCCTAACTTTTAGCACCCATCTCTGGTTAATTCCATAAGATAAATTTCTCTAAGTGTAATTGGGCACTTTTAATTAACAATTTTAAGTGTTTCATTTTGAAAAGTTAATACATACATACACCTGATCAAAAATATCCAAATAGTTCAAAAATATATTTATTAAGTAAGTCTTGTTTTGTATCTTTCATTCCAGTGTCCTATATTCATTCCCCAGAGAAAAGCAACGTGACCAGTTTCTGGTGCACAGCTCCACAGGAATACGGATACAGATATGAAAAGCATATTTGTACATTTCTTCCTTTTTCTTACTATCCTCTATACATCTGGCACTTTCTTTTTTTTCACTTAACAATATATCTTGGAGATCATTCCTTATCACTACATGTTTACAGCCATCCCATAATTTTAAATTGGTGCATAGGATTTATTTTCTCATGTCCTAAGCCGTTCTTTCTGAATGTGATTTTTAAGGGGTGCACCGTAATTAAGAAGTTTGTAGTGGTGGACATTTAGTGTATTTACAGACTTTTGCTATAAAAGAATGCTGTAATAAATAACCTTTCCCACATAGCTTTGCACACATATATGAGAATATCTATGGAATAAGCACTAAAAGTGGACTTACACATTTAAAATCTAATACTGCCAAAATGCCTTCCAAGGGGCAGCACCAATGCATACATTCCCAGCAGCACTGTCTGTGTTTCCTTCTGCTCTTACCGACAGCACCTTCTTAAACGTTTGCTCTTTGCCTACCTGACAGAAAAACAGAGGTTCTAAACTATGGTTTTAATTTGTATCTGAGTGAGGTTGACCACTCTTTCATGTTTAAAAGCCATTGTATTTCTTTTTTGTAACTTTCTGTTCACTTTTTTTTTCCATTTTAAAAACTCAGTGTTTTATTTCCCCCCCTTTATTGATTTGTGAAAGGCTCTTTATGTAATGGAGAAATTAGTCTTCTATTTTACGTTGCTTATATTTCCCCCTGAGTTTGTCACTCTTCTTTGTTCTATTTGCCATGCAGAGAGTTAAACGATTTTAATGTAGTGAAATTTCTCCAACTTTTCTTTTTTTAGTCAATGGTTCCTAGATCTTGTGTCCAGAAGGCAACCCCAAACCTTTCCCATTATGGAGTTCCACAAACGATCCCATATTTTTTCTAGTACTATTCTGATTTCATTTTTATATGTAAGATTTTCGATACATCTGGAATTTATTTTGGAATGAAGACTGAGAAAAGCATTCAACTTGCTATTTTTCCAAACGCCTAGCCGGTTTTTATAACGGAGTAATTTGAGAATGGATTATTTCTGAAGATGGCTTGGGTCAATTTAGTAATCCCGGTGGCCACAGGAAGCCAGCACGGTCACTCAGGGCCCGCAGGTGAAACTCACTGGATGCCTTTTTGGAGAGAGACTCTGGGCAGTTAGGCCAGGGGCGGGCTGCAGTGAAGTGTCTCTAGGTTTTAACCTCACACCAAGCAGAAAATGGCGTGGCAGGATGATAGTGTTTAGAATGCTGAAGAGTTGCCATTTTAAAGGTACATTGTAGGGTTATGTCTTGATTCCTTCTATGCATGCTGCAAGAAACAGCCTCCTAGGACCTCCTGGCTGCATGACCTGAAGGGTTATGTTGAGAGCATTAATGGAGTAGCTCTCAATCAGAGGTTTTTTTTTTTTTTTTTTTTTTGGTAAAAAACTTGTATGACTTATTTGCAAGGTATTTTGAAATGGAGTTTTACAGTTAAAAAAAAGATATGAAACAGAAGACAAACTGTTGGTTACATATAAATAATTAGAAGCACTGAAGGAAAACACATTTTCACTATTTAACACTTACAAAAATCTGATGTAGGGAGTGGGTACCTTGCAGTGTATCATGTTTAAAAGGCCCCTGAGGATCCTATTCCCACCAGATGGCATATATGCCTCTCAGAAGGGGTTACTTGATCAAATATGTGATTCTCAGTTATAAAAAATGATTACTTCCTTAGTATAAGTATGTTCCAAATATTGCGTGGGACATACTTATACCTAAATATTATTTGTTGTTTGTCCAAAGAACAAATTTTACTGGGCATGCTGAAATTCTATTTGCTAAATCTAGCAACCTCACCCTAGGGGACATTGACAATGTCTGGAGACAGAGTAGGGGTTAGTGCTATGGGCTTCTTGTGGGTAGAGGCCATGGATGTTGCTAAATATCATACGATGTGAAGAACAGACCATCACAGCAAAAATGATCCAGTCCACAAAGCCAACAGTGTCAAGGTTGAGAAACATTTTAACTGGCTCAACACAGCCTCACATTAAGATCTCTCTAGTATGAAATTTACTTTAGAATCAAAATCGAAGAAACCCTGAGTCCCCCGAGGAACTTTTTTTCATTCTTTTATTGATGACAGTAAGACCTAAGTAACTAATTTTATTTTCCTTTCTTTGACTATCAGGAAACTCAGACTAAATTAAAGGCTCAAGCACAGAGACTCTGTGGGCTCTTACTTACTGCATGTATATTTTATTTTATTTTTTCCTTTTGGTCTTGGTATTCTGGGCTGATTTGTATTTCGCTAGTCCTGATTCTTATTCCTTATTCATTTTCACCCTTTCCTATAAAATACTCAAATTTACTAGTACAGGATAAGTAAAATGTACAGGGTAAGGTGTGATACACACACAAACAGACACATTGAAATGAATATTTAAAATGGAATTAATCAGACATTTGACAGGCCCTGTCCTGTGCCCGTGGGAACCAGGTAGAAACATGGGGGCTGCCCAGTCCCTTCCCAGCATCCCGCAGGTCTCGGAAACACCTCTGCTCTCTGGTTTTCTGTTTTCCCTCCTGCCCAGGCCTCAGCACACCTGTGGCGGGTCGCCCTGGAAAACCAGACCAGCAAGGAGACTGGACTTTGGACACCAGGAGAGGGGACCCTGGCTTCCTCCAACTTGATCTTGGGAGGTCCTTCCTCCTGCCAGAAAGTGCGGGACCCTCTAGAGGCCAAGCAGGCAGGGCCCTGCAAGGCTCTGCGATGGCCCACGCAGACACACACTGGGAACGAGATTGCATCTTCCCCCGGACCAGCGAGATTCTATAAACATAATCAAAATGTAATAGAAACTTTTTGGAAATGCTGTTATGAGGAGAAAGCATCAATCTTGATGGAACTCCGCTCAACAGGCTTTGCGGAGCTAATCAATCATGGTCAGGACTCGGCCTCCCCATCTGTCTGCGCCGGGGACCGCGCGGAGCTTGCTCACTCCCCGGCTGGGGCCGCGTCCCCTCACCAGGCAATCCATCATGCTGCAGGGGGATGGCGGGAGGGGAATAATAGCACGCTAATAAACTAAGGGCTTTTTTCATTCCCAACTAATTTTTAGTAAATGAGCCCAATCCAGACAGAGCAGGAAAAAGAGCCCGGGGAGATGGTGCTTCCGAGATGCGCCTCGCTGGCTGGGGACAATGGCTCGTGGGCCCCAGGGGAAGGAGAGAGCCGGCCCAGCCCAGGGTGACTCTCTGTGTTCAGCGGAGGCAGGACCTGGCCCTTGGACACACAGGGGAGAATGAGGCTGGAACAACTTCCGGACTGAAGGCGTGGACTTCTGGGGCTGGCCTCTAGTGCTGATGCTGAGGGCGTGGCTGCAAGACCTGGGTCTGGTCTGGGCTTGAACTTAGGATGGAAGCCAGAAGTCAGAGGGCTAGGTCCCTGCAATGGCTCTGAGTGCCGATAACCAGAAATGGACCCCGGGGTCAGACGCCAAGAAGTGGAATGAAGAGCAGAGTGCAGAATGGGCTCTGTGGATAGTCAGAGGGGCAGGGGGCCCATTCCCACCTGCAGTAGCTGCAGGACAGGGCTGGACAGGGCTCAGAAGGGGATATTCTTAGAGAGGCCCGTGATTAGGGGGACCACATCTGTTTGTGCTCATGCTTCTATCTCTAGCACTTTGCTTAGTGCATGGCACACGGTAGGCACTCATAAATATTTGTTAAATGAATATGTGCATATGAATTTGTCCCTGAGAGAGCAGATTTTGAAGAACTGGTCTGATACGTTCCTTAAATTCTTCAAGTTCCTATCCTGAAATAAATATATCACAGGCCCTGTCCCTGGTTTCTTCCCACCCAGGCCCCAGTCTTAGAGAGAAGGACATTTGGAGAAGGTGTATATAGTGATAATTTATCGCTGTGTAATAAATTACCCCCAGCTGAGCCCAGCCTTCTAGTTCCCGCCAAGGTCCAGACATGGGAGTGATGCCATCTTGGTTCCTGCAGACCAGACGAGCTGTCTGGATACCATCAAGTGACCACAGTAATGCCACATAGAGCAGAAAAATGGCCCAGGTGAACTTTGTCACAAATTCACGAGACATAATAAAATGGTTGTTTTAGGCCACTAAGTATTGGAATGGGTTGTTTTGCATGAAGAGATAACACCAAGAATACAAGAAAAGATCATAGCTCATAGCTGGTCCAACTGCCCATTCTGTGTTTCAATCATTTCTGTGATATTTTCCTTAGACATCATTGCTTAAATACCTAGAGGGGCTAGACAATTATTACCTTTTGGGATTAGCCCCTTCTATAGTGGGACGGTCATGGGGCTCCTTCTTCTTTTTCTCCCTCCACCCTCCCTTCACCCTGCCTCTTTCCTTCATGTCTTTTCCAAATATTTATTGGGGTGAGAATCACCAAATGGTTCTAAGAGGAGGTCATAAGTCAGGATTCTCCAGATAAATAGAATCATCTTTCTCTCTCTCTCTCTCTCTCTCTCTCTCTCTCTCTCTCTCTCTCCCTCTCCATATATATATATATATCTCAAAGAGAGAGATACATAAGAAGATATTTATTAAATGAATTGGCTCACATGATTATTGAGGCTGGGAAGTCCCACGATCCACCATCTGCAAGCTGGTGAATCAGTCCAAGGTCAAAGCCTGGGAACCGAGGTGCTACTGGTATAAGCCCTGTAGCCCTAAGACCTGAGAACCAGAAATTTTGATGTCAAAGGGTAGGAAATGGTGGACACCCCAACACAAGAAAAGAGAGAGAATTTGCCCTTGCTCCACCATTTTGTCTCACCCAGGCCCCCAGTGGATTGGCTAAGGCCTGCCCACGTTGGTGAGAGAGATTCTCTTTATTCAGTCTATTGAATCAAAAACTAATCTCTTCCAGAAACACCCTCACAGACACACCCAGAAATAATGTTTTACCAGAAACCAGGCATCCTGAGCCCAGTCAAGTGACACATAAAATTAATCATCTCAGGAGGTGATGCTGGAGCTGGGTCTGGAATGGAGTGTAGGAGCTGAGTGAGCACATGGGTCAGAGCTCGTTAGGCAGGGCTGGGGTTGGGAGTGCATGGTGTGGGGAAGGTGGAAATGGTGGGACTTGAAGGGAGAGGCAAGGTAGTTGTGGCCATGCCACATAGTCCTTAATGCCACTTAGGAGTTTAGACTTTATGGCCAGGCTGAGCAGGAAGAGATTTCTCTTTTAGAAGTCAGCTTCTGATTGGTGTGTGGGTGGTCAGTGTGGCAACAGAGGACCAATTAAGAAGTATATCAGGGGAAAGATGGTGGTGGTTTGGATCGAAGTGGTGATGGTGGAGCTGCAGGAAAGGGGGTGGTTTGGAAAGCATAATGTTCGCTGTATTCCTGGAGAATATGTAATTCTACATATTCTATATAAGGACAAGAAAAACAAATAGGATGGGTGAAGCTCCTAAGAAGTGTTTGGCATGGATAGTAAGTACATAAGCCAGTAGCTTAAGCAGCAGAGGTGAAACTCAGAGGATGTGTTAAGTAGATACAATGAGTAAGCTTGTGAGGCTCAGGCAGAATTTATAGATGTGTTACATATAGGCAGTAAGAATGTTAGTAACCTGCTAATCATATATAGATTAAATGGCTCATATGGTAAAACAAATAAGATTATATATAGAAATGGGTGGAAAGATCAACTACTTTTGGTGCTACTCTGGTCTGATAGCTAAGTCATCCCTAATTTGGCCATCCATGGATGTAACCTGGTCTCATCAATGGCTGGTTAATCTTTTGTGTCTTGTGTGCTCTAATTGTATGAGTTTGTAATGCTGTGTAACAAAACACCTGAAAACTCAGCAGCTTAAGAACAACCATTTATCACTGCTCATATTGTGATCATGTTTTACTGGGAGACTGCCCTCAGGAGAAGGGAAGTTAAGGAAGCATGATAAAGCAGAGGAGGAAAGGTAAGTCAAGTTTGATGTTAACTTGAGGTAAATTTCAGCATGGTTCTATGGAAAGTTCTGGAGCAATAGGTGTACCCCTGCATTGGTTCCACCTTAAGGCCCTGTGATACATCCCTCCCTTGTCAATTGATCACTGGTATAAGCTGGCAGATCATGTTTAGACAATGTTAATTCTCCAGAGAGGGGTGGAGGTGAAAGCTATTTGCTGCCAATATGTATATATATGTATATATATATATCTATATCCTCACCCGAGGATATTTTTCCATTGATTTTTAGAGAGAATGGGAGAGAGAGGAAAAGGCAGAGAGAAACATCGATATGAGAGAAACACATCGATTTGTTGTCTCTTGCACACGCCAAGACCAGGGCCTGGGCCAGGAAGGAGCCTACAACCGTGGTACGTGCCCTTGACCGGAATTGAAACAGGCTGATGCTCAATCCACTGAACCAAACTGGCTAGGGCTTCGCAGCCAATATTGATAGCACCCTGGTGAAAGAGAAAGTGGCATTTTTTTGTGTGTGTACTTTACTGCAATTAAAAAAATTAAAAAAAATCATCGGAGTGGGGATGTATGCTTCATCTACAGTGGGAGGCCCTGCAAAGTTGCAAGACGAAGGGTGTGGATGGATAATGCTGATACACTGGAGTAAGACTGGGAGCCAATAATCCAATCCAGCACATGCTCAGATTGGCTTGGTGGGAAAACATTTCCGGCAGTCACAGCGGGGGATGGACTGACCCTCAGTGAAGAGGCAAAGATCCAGATGGGAGAGGAGCCCTGGTCAGGGCAGGGACAGAGTAGATGGAGATGGGATAAAAGATGTGACAATAGCTCTGTGGTTGAGGACTTACTATGTCTGAAATACCATGCCCAAGGCTTTACAATGGTGAGCTCCTTTAAGCTTCCAACAATTTGATGACAAAGGTCTACTGTGAAACCCATTTTACAGATAAGGTAGTAGGATGGGAAGTGTCTTGCTTAAGGTCATACAACTGGTAGGAGCTCAAACTGGCCTTGAACCCACATCTGCTTGCCTCCAGGACCTCGGTCTTTAACCACCATGCCCAAGACCTTGGGTAAGGGAAAGAGACATTTGATTTTGACCTCCAAGTGGGGGTGACAGGTGGACAGTGACCCCATCAGCTAAGGCTGAGCACCACAATTTTGAGATCAATTGAGGACAGCAATGTGGGAGAGGAAAGTGGTGGGAGACCGATTTTGCAAGGAAAAGGAAAACTCTTGACTCCAGAAAAGCAGTGTTTTCCTCTGGTCTTGCTTTTCTCCACTGTTTACCTGTAACTTCTTCCAACTCCCACTGCCGGGGACAGAGAGCAGGGGAGGACGGGAATCCTCCAGGGGCTCCGGCTGTGCTCAGCTCGCAATGGAGCCTGACAAATCAAGTGGGTAAAACCCATTAATTAGCAGTTTTGGAAACAGTTGCAAAGTTAATTATTCCATTTTCTGATGAAAGAAAGCTAATTTTTGGCATTTACACCGACAGTGACATGAACTAACATTTTTCGAGTTGACATCCCTCAAGATAAATGATGCTGTGAAGCGTTTGTGCAAACATCCTGACCCACAGCTCACTGCTGAAGATTGTCTGCAGTGGGTGCCTTTGCCACAGTTTTTGCCTGGCAAGTTTGGGGGGTGGGCGAGCCAAGAAAGGAGGTTTATCTGGGTGGGGGATAAAGAGGAGAGCTGGTGACACACAGGGAAGACTCAAAGTTAAGAGAGACGTTTGCATATTCAGAAGGTTTTGTTGGGGAGCAGAGCAGGGGAGCACATGAACATCTCTGTTCTTCTCGGTCTGTCTGTCTGCTTGTGATGAGGCACCTAGTTTTTCCAAATGGTTGCTTCCAAATTTAGATCTCTGTTTCTGAGTAGTAGGTCTGTATATCTGACTCTCTGCTTGACACCTCCACTTGGCATCTTACAAGCATCTCAAACTCAGTGTGTCCCAAAGGAACTCGCAGCTCTCTCCTCTGAAAGTTTCCCCTCCCCTACGTCTCCCATTCAAGGAAATGACACCATCATCCATCCAAATGCTCAAGCCAGAACCAACGCCATCATCACTGACAGCTCCCTTTCCCTCACTAATTCCCGACATCCAATTTATCAGCAAGACCTGCCAATGCTGCCTCTGAAACACATCTCAGCGATGCCTTCCCCTTTGCACTTTACTGCCCCACCCTGGTCCAAAACCACCATCCCTGTAACTCAGTACTATCTTGCAGAAACATAAGGAGAGCTGCACATGGAGATTTACATTTCCTCGTGGCCACGTTAAAGAAAATAAACAGCCCTAACTGGTTTGGCTCAGTGGATAGAGCATCGGCCTGGGGACTCAAGGGTCCCAGGTTCGATTCTGGTCAAGGGCATGTACCTTGGTTGCGGGCACATCCCCAGTGGGGAGTGTGTAGGAGGCAGCTGATCAATGTTTCTCTCTCATCAATGTTTCTGGCTATCTATCCCTCTCCCTTCCTGTCTGTAAAAAAATCAATAAAATATGTTTAAAAAAAGAAAATAAACAGAAACAGGTGAATTTAAAATGTTAAACGAATGAACTTTATTGGCAAGGGCAATTTTAGGATCATAGCAATGTTGAGTGCAAAGTACAGAGATTTTCTGTTTGCCCCCAGACTCCACACATGCACAGCCTCCCCCATTATCAACATCCCCCACCAGTGGCACCTTGGTTACAGTCGATGAACCGGCATGGACACATCATCACCAAAATCCACAGTTTACATTAGGGCTCACAAACAGGTGTTGTACCTTCTGTGGGTTTTGACAGGTGTGTAAGGACATGCGTCCATACAGAGTAGCATCATGCAGAATAGTTTCGTCGTCCTAAAAATTTCTGGTGCTCAGCCTATTCATCTCTTCCTTTCCTCCTAACCCCTGGAAGCCACTGATGTTTTTACTGTCTCCACCGTCCTGCCTTTTCCAGTGCAGTTTGAAATGATGTCCCTCCCACTCTTGCCTCTGTCCAACCCATTCTCCAATGAGCAGTCAGAGAGATCCCTTAAATAGGCAATTAGACCATGCCACTTTCTGCTAGACCTGGAATGAAAATGGATCACCTTCCTTCAGCCTATAAGGCCTTGCATGATCTGGCCCCTGCCCACCCATCTCATGCCAATATTCTCTGCTCTGTACATCCAGCAATCTTGGCTTTCTTTTAGTTCTTCAAACACGTCACGCTTGCTATTGCTGAAGTGTAATTGTGAAGGGTTATGTGTGTGGAGTAGGTTCTCAGGCACCTTGCAGGCCAGATGGTCCTGGGGGCACATGGGAACCCCACGGGGTACAGTGGAAGGGAGTGGGTGGACCAGGATCTGTGCTAACTAACCCTCGATGGCTGCCTTCCCCTGCCTCTCAGAACGGAGCTTGAATCCTGTGCTCCGGGCAGCATCCCTCTTAACACAGGCAGATTAATTGGAAACAGATGTCAAGTGGTGGGAGTTAAATACAGACATCTCACCAAATGTCAGCCTTCCCCTGGGCCATGATGGAGTCCTCACTTCTCATCCTCGCCAGGGAACTTGGAAAAAGCCTTTTAGATGTGTTGGTGGAATTCGTGGCCCCAATAGTCTTTTTAGCTCTTCTCAAAAACTCAAGGCAGACGATGACTCTGAAAACCAAAACCTGCTCATGAATTTATTCATACCAGATGCACACAAAGAGAAGGTACTCTCAGAACAGCTGGCTCTTAAAATAACCACAGAATCCTCAGATTGTAAGAACTGGTATGATCTCCCCACTTCAAGGGCAGTAAAACTGAGGCCAAGAGCATGGAACAGACTAGTCCAAGGTTACTTAGTTAACACCTGGGGTTCCCTCCTGCCTGGGTTTCCCTCCCACCTCGCTAACTGTTCTGTTTCAGTCTTCTTTTTTGGGCATCCTCTCCTCTGTTCATATGTTCTAGACTACGGTTTTTGAGGATCTGTCCTGGACCCCTCCTCTCCACCTCTGGATGGCCTTCTCTATCTGGGTTAAATGTCATGGGATTCAGGGCCTTCGCCTATGCTGTTCCCTCTCTCTGGGACACTCTTCCCTCATTTCTGGCATGACCAGCTTCTTCTCAACCTTCAGGTTTCAGCCCGAGTGTTGCCCTCTCAGAGTTCTTCCTTGAACACCTGTGCCTATAAAAGCACCCAGCCTGGGTTTGGGCTGAGCAGCTGGCAGGATTTGATGGATGGATGGGAGAGTGAAGGAGTGGGCAGGAGCTGGGCAGAGCAGAGCATGGGGAAGGACAATGGAGAGCAGGCATCTTTAGCGTAAGTGCTAACAGCTCCTCCACAGTCACCAGCTGGGCATTCCACCAGTCTTCAACCCAGAGACACGCAGGCCCACTGTTTTTGGGTTATTAACTCTCCTCAGTAAACTTCCAGCGATAAAACACTCAACGGAATACAGAAAGAGCTCATAAAAGCAGGATTTAGTGCCATTTTATAGAAGTCAGGGCTGACTTTCACACTCAAGCTAGTGTATATTTAAAATTCATGCCTGACTCACTGCCTTTGAGGGAGGAGGCCTGAGGCCGGGGAGAGGAGACGACATGGCTCCCGTGCCCCCCTCCCAGGCCTGGGACACCTGGAGTGAGGTTCTCCAGCAGGGGTCAGGCCAAGCCGAATGGACCTCCGTGACCTCCTTCCTAAAGGGCAGTGAGAATGGAGCCAGGCAGACATGGGCTTGAGTTCTGGCTGGGTGACCAGCCGGCCCTGCTTCCCATGACAGAGGTGTTTCCCAGGACGTGGGACTCCCAGTGCTAAAACCAGACAAGTTCTGGCAAATGAGAATGAGTTGGTCATCCTAGACACGGTCCCATTATTCCTTTGCTTTGTAAACTTGGGTGTCTCACTTCCCTTTCTGAACCTCATTTTTCTCAGCTGTCAGAAAGGAACAATTAAACCTACTTTGTTAGTCAGGTTAATTAACATGAGCTGCTGCAATAAATAATCCCCAAATCTCTGTGGCTTAACACAATGCAGGTTATTTCTTGCTTCAGTCAGGGCACGATATGGGGAAGGTGGCCCTTTTAAAGCAGTGATTCAGGGAGACGGGCTCTTCTGTTTTGTGGCTCTGTCATCCCCAAAGGCCTTCTCAGGGTTCTCTGCTGAATTCTCTGCATTAAGTCAGCTGAGAGTGAGGATTCAGTGGGATATTTTAGGGCAGAGGTTGGCAAACTACACCCATGAGCCAAGTTGAGTCTCTGTTTTTGGGTAAATAAAGTTTCATTGGAAGAAGCACACCCATTTGGTTTCTTGCTGTTGATGGCTGCTTTTGCTCTACAATGGCAGAGTTGAGGAGTTGTGACAGAGACCACAAGGCTTGCAAAGCCTAAAATATTTACTCCCTGGCCCTTTACAGCAGACATTTGCTGACTTCAGTTTTGTGGCTTAGGCCTGAGTGTGGCACCCATCATGTTTCCTATAGTTCACTGGCTACAGCTCAGTCTGATAACTCCAAACTAGCTGCAAGGGAGGCTGGGAAGTACTGAGGAGCACTTGGATATTGGCATTCAGCGACAGTCCCCGTCATACTTACCTCTCAGGTTCATTATGAAAATGTTATAAAACAATGCCTGGAAAGTATTTACCAGAGGGTCTGGCACATGGTAACTCTTCCTTAAGGACATCCATGGCTCCCCAGGTCTCAGGGCTATCCTAAGTGGCTGGGACACAGGATTGAGTGGGAGGACCCCCTTCCTACTCTTGAGAAGAACTTTAGGCCGGGGAGAGGAGATGACATGGAACTTGGTTGCTCAGGTCCCTTGGTGCTAGGACATGAGCTGAATGCTTGGTTCTATTTGGTCTGGAGTTGGGACGCTGACTATTTTCATGTGGTCAGCTGGAGGAGGCATCAGGAAGAACTCAGGGATGCTGGTCTGGGTTCTAAACCTAATACATCCTAGCCAGATATTTTTCCTGCGGGACAAGCAGGGTGGCTGCTATGTGTTCTGTCTCAGTGTAGCTTGACTGGCCATTCACGATTTGACTTCTGCTCATCCCCACCCCTTCCCAGCCTTAATATTATTTTTTAAAAAGCAAGTTTGGAAAAATTAAAAACAGCAACACCTCTTTTAGTTGCAGTTTATGAAAGATATACTAGTATAACATTGAACATAGGTTATTAATGATATTTTTACTTCAGAAAGTAGCTATAATAAAATTTATTTAAAGCATCGATTGATGGTTAATAAGTAGTTAAGCTTAATATTTTAATGTTAACTCACTAATGTGAGGATGATTATTCACTAATAATAATGAGATAATTCTCATTTTAGATTCAAGTTTGCTAAGTTTCCCCCTTTTTGTATTTGATTTTCATAACAGTTGAGATCTCTAATGTATAGAAATGTGACATTGAAATCACATAGCAGAATTGTCAGGACTTTTTATTTTATTTTTAAAAAATATATTTTATTGATTTTTTACAGTGAGGAAGGGAGAGGGGTAGAGAGTTAGAAACATCGATGAGAGAGGAACATCGATCAGCTTCCTCCTGCATACCCCCCACTAGGGATATGCCCGCAACCAAGGTACATGCCCTTGACTGGAATCGAACCCGGGACCCTTCGGTCCGCAGGCCGACGCTCTATCCACTGAGCCAAACTGGTCAGGGCAGGACTTTTTTTTTTTTTTAAATGGAAGATTTCTTTTTGTAATAGAAATATAGAACTACTCATCAAGAGATATGCCTGAATATTTCATTTTAAGGTTCATAGTCTGGAAATAGAAGTAAATTATTCTTATAAAATAAACCAAAATCAGCAGTACCAACACTCCAATCATGACTGCAGTCACAGGGCGCCTCACAGTGCTTATAACAGCACCCACAGTGACCGTGTAGGCATTGGCTTGCCCTTCAGCACCGAGTCACCGTCTGAGGAGACCCACCTGCTGTCCTGCCCCAGACCCTCGTCTCCTCAGGAGGAGGAGATGTCCTGTCTGACCCAGCAAGCACCCCTCTGCCTGGCGACGGAAAGCTGAACCCACTCTCCAACTCATTGCTCCCAACTCCGCCTAAGGACAATGCAATCCTGATGGTTGACGGACTTCAGCACAGCAGTATCCACCCTCAGCCTGAGAAAAACGTCTGACCTGCAGCAATCTTGACGCTCTGACCAGATCCCTTCAGGACGCATTTTACTGTTTCTTTTCTTTCTTTCTTTCTTTCTTTCTTTCTTTCTTTCTTTCTTTCTTTCTTTCTTTCTTTCTTTCTTTCTTCTCTCTTTCTTCTTCTTTCTTTCTTTCTTTCTTTCTTTCTTTCTTTCTCTCTTTCTTTCTTTCTTTCGAGTTAGTTTCGTTTAATTTTCAAATTTTTATTTTCTCAATTACAGTTTACATTCAATATTGTGTGTTTTGTATTAGTTTCAGGTATTCAGATTAGTGGTTAGACAACCATATACTTTACAGTGTCCCCCCAGTATTTTCAGTACCCACCTGTTACCATACATAATTATTACAATACTAGAGGCTCAGTGCATGGATTCGTGCACCTGTGGGGTCCCTCAGCATGGCCTGTGGGGATTGGGCTGAAACCGGCAGTCCAATGCCGTCTGCCACCCTGCCTGCCGCTCCCACTCATCCCAGCCCCACTGCGCCTGATAGGGAGAGGCTCACGCTGCCACAGTGGTGCCTGTAGGTCAGCTGAGCAGCACTCCCTCTGTGGGAGTGCACTGCATTGGGTGTTTGCCCCCTGGTGGTCAGTGCATGTCATAGCAACCAGTTGATCGGTCATTTGGTTGGTCAGTTGCTTAGGCTTTTATGTATATAGGTTATTGACTATATTCTGTATACTTTACATCCCCATGACTATTTTATAACTGCCAATCTGTATTTCTCTATCCCTTCACCTTTTCCATCCAGCCCCCCAAACCCCTACTCTCTGGCCACCACCAGTCTGTTCTCCGTTTTACTGTTTCACTGCCTCTCCCTACCTCCTGCCCTGGCAATGGCCAGCACTGTGTCTCTTCTCTTCTTTAGAGAACTGCCTTTAGGCTTCTGGAGTCACGTTGTCCCTATGAACAGAGCCAGCACATCCCTCAGAATCCACAGTTTACCTCCTCACCTCACCTCCACCCATTCTCCTGGTGGTGCTCTCCCTTGGGTCAGGGCTGCCCTGAGTGCGACTTACGCTCTGGAGCTGCAGACTTAGGCTGGTGCTGCCCCAGGTGGGACCTTTCTTTGTCTGCAACTACACCCTTGTATGGCTTCTTCCCCTCCCCTAAACTGCTCCTCCCGATCTTTTGTTGGTTCCTACTGGGAACACTTCTTGCACCCAAATTCCTGTCTCCAGGTCTGCTTGTGTGGAACCTGACCGAGGGTGGAGCATTGATAGATTGGTGCTGCCTCTGTGAAGAGTTTGTGTTATTTGAGCAGCAGACTCCCAGCCGTGGGGCAGAGATGGGGGGAGTTAAGGGCTCGACTTCCAGTCATGGACAATTTCAGACTTAATGCTTATGACTGCAGGCTTTCGTGTCTGAGAGACCCCTGTGGGCGTCCCAGCTCTGCCGCATACATGCTTCCTGTGGCCTTGGGCCGTTTGCGTCACCGCTCTGGGTCTGAGCTTTCTCATGTGCAAAATAGAGACAACGGTAAGACCTACTCGATGGGACGGTTATGAGGATGAGGAAAGAAGACGCATGTGAAGTGTTTAGCCTGGTGCTGGTACATGGCAAGTACCCAATGAACACTAGCTGTGATTATTGTTTGCCTCAAGCTATTATTACCTTTTGCCTTGAATCTATCTCAGATTTGTAATCAGGAACTAGTCCCATCAACTGCCGGGTGGCCAGCTGTCATTACTCGGTGGAGAGTGGTGTAGCCTGGGGGGAGAATTCCCTTCCTTCCTCAGGAGCAGGGGAGATAGTGAAACACCATTTACCACACTTTGGCCTTGTATCCATCAGGTCAGATTGTTATGACACAATGTGGCCAGTGCCCGAGTCAGAGTATTCACATAGTGTTCCGCCAAATGAGGTTCTTACTGAGCCTCCCCGTAGGGCTCATCTTTAGCTCCCACAGGCTGATGGGCCTTCAGGCTGAAGAGGGCGATGGCAAAGATGTGATGTCACACGGCCATTTCCCACTCCCACAGCAAAGAGCAGCTCTCTCTGCTTCAAGAGTGTGATGCAATGCTCCTTCCTGCGGAGGCTCTGGTCCCTGGTTGTCTCAGCTGTGCTCTGTGGCTCCCTCTTATTGCTATTACTAGAGGCCCACTGCACAAAATTTGTGCACTCAGGTTGGGAGGTCCCTCAGCCCAGATTGTGAGAGGGCACAAGCCAGGCCAAGGGACCCCACCAGTGCATGACCGGGGCTGGGGAGGGACGCGGGAGGTTGGCCAGCCGGGGAGGGACCATGGGAGGGCTCCAGGGATGTTCAGCTCACCTCGCTCAGTCCCTATCAGCTGGACCCCAGCAACAAGCTAACCCACCGGTTGGAGCATCTGCCCCCAGGTGGTCAGTGCACGTCATAGGGAGCGGTTGAGCGGCCTTAGCATATCAATAGCATATTATGCTTTGATTGGTTGAATGGCTGACCGGACAACCTGACACTTAGCATCTTAGGCTTTTATTATATAGGATGACCTTGGTCTTGGGGGGTATCTGTCCCAGCTTTGATAGCCGCAGTGTGGAGTTAGTTGGGGGTTTCCAGTGCTGCTGGACCATCTTGGAATGAGCAGAGCCTCCCAGGGGCTGGTGGTCCATTTTGGGGGATCTGATGGAATCTTGGATTCCTCTCCCCAGAGAAACACAAGCCAGAGCCCCATAGAAACAACCCCCCCCGCCCCGGCATTTGGGATACACACCCTCGTATCAGGGCACTGTGAGCCTGCTCTGTCGTCATTTACCTTTTGGAGTCCCTGCTCGGTTTTGCCTCCCTTCCCTTTAGGATGCATCTATGGTGCTGTTGTCCATGCAACTCGATCGAGCTTAGAGAGTGATGGGGAGACAGTGATGGCAAGTTCCTCTGTCTGTGATTGGCTGTGCTGGTGGCAGCAGCATGTATGTCGAGGACAAGAGCATGAGCTTCCCTAGTCCCAAGCCTGGGACAGAAAAAATTAAGGCTGGAGGAGGGAGAGTGGGGAGAAGGGCAAGAGGAGGGGCGGGAAGAGGAGAGAGTCTGGGAAGGAGGAAGGAAAGAGGAGAGAGGAGGGGAGGGAAAAACCCTAGAGGAAGGGGGGAGGGGTAGGTGGGAGGCAGGGGCAGAAGGAGCAAGGGTCCCTGACTGGGGGGCATTCAGGACAGGGTGACACGTGAGTGACACCCGTGACTTAAGAGAGAAGAAGTTGGCGGCCTGAAAGGGAGGGAGACAGAAAGCAGGGCTTTTCAATATGAGCATTCATGTCTTGGTGACAGCAGTCATTTATCACGCCCTGAATGGGAGCGCAGGGCCCAGTGCTGCTGCCAAAGGCCCCTGGTTAAAGTTTTACCTGCGTATGAAAGGGGCTGGGGCCTGGCCAAGGCGGCCCTTCTGAGACTGGGGCGCGGGTGGGTGGGGGAGTGGTGGCCCTGGGGGCCCATCCGTTAGGAGCAGAAAGACTCTGGCATCAGAGGAGGGACCACAGGACGGGATGTTTCCGGGTATGGGGACCCCTCCAGGCATCCGGGGGCCAGCAAGGGAAGGGGCCTGCCTCTCATAGGGGCCTGGAAAGGCCTGCTCCAGGCACCGAATGAGGAGCCTCTTCTCAAATCAATCTTGTGAGCCTGCCAGGGGGCGAGGGATGGGGCAGGTGGGGCACACATATTGGCAAGTGATGTCAATGGGGCCCACCTCACGTTTAAAAAACATT
Organism: Myotis myotis; assembly: GCF_014108235.1. Taxonomy (NCBI): domain Eukaryota; kingdom Metazoa; phylum Chordata; class Mammalia; order Chiroptera; family Vespertilionidae; genus Myotis; species Myotis myotis. The sequence goes on along the minus strand of NW_023416401.1, from coordinate 21,975,930 downwards.
ATTTAGTACTTAACATGTGTCAGACATCTCTCTCTCTCTCTCTCTCTCTCTCTCGCTCTCGCTCTCGCTCTCGCTCTCTCCATCTCCATCTATAATATAATGAGGGTGACAACCCCTGTTTGCTGTCTGAGAACTGAGGGGTTTCCTGGGACACAGGATTTTCAGTGCTAAATCTGGGATCATCCCGGACAAATAGGACAGTTTTGCCCTAGAATTTATTTGTTTGATCTCACAGTCGCTCCTGAAGGAGGCACGGTGTTTTCCTCCACTTACAAATAAGGGCACGGGCTGGGAGAATGAAGTCATGTACCCAGACCACAGAGCTGGGAGGAAGAGCTCCTGGTTCCCAGGTGGGAGCCCCCACCCCTCCCCTTGCTGCCTGGACCCTGGAGGAAACCAGTGTGATGAGCAGGTTTGCTACTGAGAACTGAGAGCCAGGATAACAGGTCTGATGTGTTCACTGGTTTTTAGGACCCAATCTTTGAGACGGAGCCTGTCCCCAAAGTCTTGGTCTGTCTGGCCCGCATGGGGCCAGCCATGGGGAGCTAGTCTGTCCTTAAGGTATGCAGTGCCTTTGTCCAGAGCTGTGGTCGGCAAACTGCGGCTCGTGAACCACATGCGGCTCTTTGGCCCCTTGAGTGTGGCTCTTCCACAAAATACCATGTGCGGACACGCACGTACAGTGCGATTGAAACTTCGTGGCCATGCGCAGGAGTCGGTATTTTGTGGAAGAGCCACACTCAAGGGGCCAAAGAGCCACATGTGGCTCGCGAGCTGCAGTTTGCAAAGCCACAGTTTGCCGACCACTGGTCCAGAGCATTGTGTTTGTTTAAAAATTTTTTTTCTAATCCTCAGCTGAGAAAATATTTTTATTGATTTGAGAAAGAGAGAGAGAGAGAGAAAGAGAGAGAGAAGCATTGATCAGTTGCCCCCCATATATGCCCTGACTGCAACCTAGGCATGTGCCCATATGTGCCTTGACGGGGAATCAAATCTGCAACCTTTTGGTGTATTATTGGATGATGCTCCCACCAACTGAGCCACCAGGCCAGGGCTAGAAGGTAGTGTTTTTGTCCAGGAACACAGCTAACGACCCTGAGGTCCTTGCCAAAATTCCCAAGCCAATGAGGACCAGATGGGGAGGACAGGGAGGGGACACATGCATTGGAACTTGAAAACCCAGGAGAGCTGGGAAGATGGGGAGCACCCAGGATGCTTTGCCAAGAGGCCCTGCACCCCAGCCATAGCAGGCATCTGGTGATGAGGCCTGGCTGGTCCCGGGCTCCCACCCAGAGCGGTGGCTTCTGTCTCCTGCCATCCCATCTCATCTCCTGCTAGAAGACCTGGCTTGTTGGCCCATTCCAGCCCCGGCACAGACCCCTCCCCTCTCTGCATGATGGAGGACTTTGCTGGGTTAGGTAACCACATTTGGAGACTAATGAAGCCACATTGTAACATCCCAGAGCTGACTGATGGGGGAGGAGAGGGGCGGGGAGGAGTGATGGGAATGCAGATGTCTTGTGGGGCAGAGAGAAAGGCCACTAGGAGGAAGTGTGAACCTTTGTAAGGACCAGGTGATGGGGATTCAGAGAAACACACGGTGGAACAGACTGCAGGGAAGACATCAAGCAGGAACCAGGGCCAATGCTGCTTACCATTTCTCTCTCCCTGAGAGAGTCATCCATTCAACACATACTCACCGACAGCTACTGTGTGTGTGTTCTGAGTTAGGCTCAGGGTACACAGGAAAAAGCACATGGTCCTTTCCCCAGGGAGCTTATTCCCAGGCAGGAGGTAGACACGAACCAAGCATGCTATATATTGTTGTTAGTATGGTGAAGTCGATAAATGTGATACTGAGATAGTGAACACTGCGGGGGGGGGGGGGGGCAGGAAAGGCCTCTTGGAGGAGGTGACATGTAAGTGGAACCTGAAGGATGTACAGGAGCCAGCCAGGGAGGAGTGGGGCAGTGTCCAGGCAGAGGGAACAGCATGTGCAAAGCCTCTGAGCTTCTAGTGTCTGAGGAACTAAAAGTCAGCTCGTGAGCTTAGAGCCCAGAGAGAAGCACGTGGGCTGAGACGAAAAAGTAGAGGGAGACCAAATCCTTTGGGGCCGTGAGGGCTGTGCCGAGCAAATGGGTTGGTGGATAGATTATTTTACTAGAGCAGGACCTCTGAGTCTATTACTAGATCCCAGTGTTAGGGTTAACAGTAGGTGCTCAATCAATGTGTGTTGGAGAATGAGTGGAGGTATTCCAGGGGGCTGGGGCAGAACAGAGGGGCAGTGGGATGTGAAAATGGCCATCTTGGTGGGTGGGGGCAGGGGTAGCACTTGCACCAGCTCCGTCCCCTCAGTACTGCCCCTGCCATTCTCCCCACACCCGTCCTTGTCCCTCTGCCTGTCTTAATCGCCGTGGAGGAGCTGAACGGGGCGTTTGCGAGGGGCCTGCATTTGTGCCTTGCACAGGGGACGTGAGGTGAACAGAGTCCCTCCCGGTTTTCATGTCATTAATTGGTGATCGTCAGAGTCTGCAATGGCGTTTTCTCTCTCCCATCCCTTATTTCATTAGCCTCAGTTCAATACACACCAGTGCCGCTCGGGCAGACTGCTTGGATATATTAGGAATTATTTAAATGAGATGGGGATGTATGGGTAGTCACAAATGCAGTCTTCTATTCTGCCCTAATTATGTATCAAATTACGTTACAATTATTCCCAAATATAAGCTTGCTGAGAACCTCAAAAGGGGAGGTTCTGGGAGCATGAGGAGAAAAGTGCAGGAGGGCAGAGTGGGAGTGAAGGCCCTAGGCCCCGGAACCCAGGCAGTGTGTGTGCGTGCATCTGTCTGTCTCTCTATGTCTTTGCTGCTGTCTGTGTGCTGTCCACTCCACTGCCATGCTGTCCATTTTGGCAGCCATGAGTGGAGCAGAAAAATAGTCTCGTTCAGCCTCTGTGCCCTGTAACCTGCTAGGACTCGACCATTCTCCAGCCAGGCCTGTCCCTACCTGTCTCATTCCCAAATAAGGAACTTCTTCCCAATGATATCTCCCCCCCCCCCCCCCCCCGTTACCTCCTGGATTCCACAAGATAAGCTGGGGTCCCCAAGCCTTGACCTTGAAGACTCTGATTTGCAAGATGCTTGTTTCCATTTTAAAGGAAGCATTTCTAATTAAGGGAACCAAAGCCCACCACATGCTATTTTGGGATGCAACTTGCAATTTAAAAAAATTATTTTTGGTTAAGACCATTTGTGCTAATGAGATGTAAAAATAATTCCTGGGAAAATTATATAATTTACATGCAATTTACAAAATAGACCTTCGATATTGTTTGTGCTGCTGCTTCGCTGTGAAATTAGGAAACAGCATAAACACTGGCCCCGGGGTGAACATGCGCCAAGGGAAGAAGGCCTGGTGGGTCCAGAGCTCGGGCGTGGCTCTCCAGGTTCTCACGGCGGCAGAAGCCTATTCTCCCAGAGGCAGCCCAGGCAGCGCCAGCGGACACCAGCCATACCCCACTTGTGCAGTTTCAGGATGATTCACAGCTAGCTCGCTCAATGTCTCAGCTCTGATGTGCTTCAGGAGCACACAGGTGTGAGGAAGGCCTCTTGGGAGATGCTGTAGGGCCAAGGGAGAGGTGTTCAGTGGTACCCAGATGCCTTCATCCTGGGTGGTGTTTTGATGAGTGACTCGGATAAGGGCCCTTGGTTGTTGATCAAACTGGTAGATGATATGAAAGTGGGAGAGTCAACTAGTTGGCAGACAGTGAGGATCTGACACTATCTGGACAGGTGGGAGCTCTGTTGACACGTAACAGGAGGAATCTAGCAGTTACACTACTAGGTAGGTATACAGTGGGGGAAGCCCTACCAATTGAGGTCTTATCCAGAGACAGGGGCCATACCAGGTATTTTAACAGGAAGTATTTCATAGACAGAACAGTTAGTCATCAGAAAACTGAAAGGGTAAAAGGGGAATGCTAAGGTATCACAGGGGGAGAAGGGTAACTGCAGAAACAGCCATCTAGGGTGGAGGGAACACAGGAAACAGGTGGCGATGATTAAAAGCTAGAAGCTGGGAGGAGGAGCCCAGGGAGATGGGGCTCAGACCTCCAAGGAGGCAAGGCCAGCTGGCAAGTGCGGGTGTCTCTGAGGGGACGTGATGAGACTGGTTCTGCAGGTGCTGAAAAAAATGACAAAGTGGATTCCGTTTCTGTTACTGGGAAGAAGTGCCGCTGCCAGGGTGAGGGAGCATGCTGGGGCGATGCTACCCAGAACAAGGACTAAAACAAGCACGGAGGGGAAACGTGAAGGAGCATGTCCCGTTTTGCTCCTGCAACCTGCCAGTCACTCTCTAGGGCCCCTGCTGTCAGAGTCTCACGTGGACCCTTCTGAACAAGGAGAAATGTGGTTTGCACAGTCCCAGCTTCAGGATCAAACTCAGAATACGTGGTTTTGAAAGTGATAGACAATAGCTTAATAACTGACAATGTGAGTAAATCAAAATGTCATGTAGCTGTCGGTTGCATTATTAGAAGTATGGAGCCTAGGTTGAGGGAGGTGATAGTACCTTTTACCTTGAACTGGTCAGACCCATTATGTTCAGGTGTCTAGTACAATCTAAACCGGATCTAGGCCTTCTGAAGCCGACTAAGAGAAGGGGGGGGGGTAACCTGGGAGGGAGATTCAGAATCAAGGCAATATCAGGAACACGTGATCAGAGGAACTACAAGTCAACAGAGGAAATGAATGCTATCTTCACACCCTGAGGCTGACTTTGTCTGGATTGTTCCAGGTGGGTAACAATAGGGAGTGGCTCTAAAAGGCAGGTTCCAGCTTGGGGATAAAGAAGACTTTGTTTTCTTTAAAGAAGAAAAAAACACACACAAAAAACAAAAACATTTCGCCTCTCTGATTGTAGAAGCAGTACCTGTTATCGTAAAGCGCTTGGGACGCACAGGCTAACGAGATGTCAGCTGTGCAGGGAGAGAGACATTATCTCTGAGTTGTGGGTGAAATGCGTGGCGGGCACGGCAGGCACTTGCCAGGAGTTCCGTGCGTTCCCCGCTGGCTCATGCTCTCCAGGCCTCCCCTGCCCACATTGCTGTGAGAAGAAGCTTGCCTGACATCGGTTTCTCCCTTGGGCCAGGTCCCTCAGGATCCAGCTTCTAGCTCACACGCCTATCAAGGTATTGCTCCAAAGCCAGATGCCTCCTAAGAGGGATTTTGGCACCAGCTCTTAAGATAATTACATTTGTCTACCTTGCTGCATGCAGAAAAGTTTATAAGAGGCAAATAAAAATCCTTTGTAATTATGCCTCCCCAAGATAAGCACCGTTAACATTTTGGCCCTTTCCCCCATATGCAGATTTATTCATTTTTAAGATAATTGGGATCATAGTCAATATATAATTTGGTATTTTACTCCCCTCCTTCTTCTTCCCCCTCCCCCCACTCACTTAACACACGAGGTATTTTCCAAAGGCCAATATGTGTTTTAAAAAATATTATTTTTTTTAATAGTGGCATAATATTCAGCTCTTTGGCTATATCATAACTCATTATGGGATATTTTGCTTTAACTGATTTTTTTCTTTTCCACCAGTTTTCTTGTTGTTATCTTTGTACATAAATCTTTGTGCACATCTTTGATAATTTCCTCAGGCTAGAAGCTCAGAAAAAGATGATTAGTGCAAGTGATATAAGACTTTATCAAGTGATAAAACATCTTTTACTAGGGAAACATTTCAAATAAAAACAAGAGAGAATGGTGTATTAGACACTCCTGTATTATTCCCCAGATTCCATAATTACTAGCATTCTGACAATCTTGTTTTACCTATTCCTCCCACTTTTGGGGGACTATTTTAGAGCAAGTCCAAGATGTGGTATCATTTCCCCTGTAAACGTTAGGTCTCACTTCCCAAGTAGGTAAAATAACTTCTTAAAGCATAATTTGAATGCCATTTACACACCTAAAAATAAACAATAATTCCTAAATATCATCTGATTCCTGGCTAGGTCCAATTTTCTCCAATGATCTCAAACATGTCGCCTCACAGCTCAAGTCCACAGTTTGCATTTGGTTGATGCATCTTGTAAGTCTCTCTCAATTGATACCACCTTTCTCTCCTTTTGAACCCACGTCCTTCGTGTATTGAGGAATCTGGTAAAAAGGATTTTACAGTTCTCCATACATCTTAGAAAACCGATTTCCAGGAGCGTTGTAACAATTCGCACCTCCCCTAGCAAATGAGCGAGTGCACATCTCATCCTCAACATTGAATATCTTTAAGATTTTTAACAATCAATTTGATAGGTGGGAGATGACACCTTATGGCTGCTTTAACTTGCCTTCCTATGATTATGGAGCAAGATCGAACATTTTTCTGTATGCATGTTAGCTGTTTGTATTTCTTCTTTTGTGAATTATCTTCTTAGACCTTTGCCCCTTTAAAAAGGTGGTGTTAATGATCATACTTGAGTCTATAACACAGTGAAATTAAAAATTTAATCAGTCATATTCATTATTTTTTCCTTTGTGAATCCTTGCATTGCTTTTATGCTTAGAGAATTCTTTCCCTACCCTCAAATTCCCTTCGCCTACATTGCCCCCCCTCCCCCCTAATTTTCTTCTCTGATTTTTACTGAGATTTTAAAATCTGAGCTCTCATATAATTAGGCCATTGATATAGTACCATGGATTGAATAATCCCTCATTTCATTTCTTCACTGGTTTATGCTATGTCATTCTCATGCTCTATTTTATTTACACACACACACACACACACACACACACACACACACACACACTGGCTGGTGACTTGCAGTCACCAGTTTTCTGGGGCCTTGAGTGGTGGTGAGTGCCTCAGTGCAGGGGTGAGCAAGTAGGGACTGGTCAAACATCAGATCAGGCTGGGATCTGTGTCTCTGGCATTCTGGGGTTTCTGATTTACTTGTGCTGGAAGGCCTGTGTGCCCCTCATCAGCTCTGGGTTGTAGGCCTCACCAGGGAGGCCTGGTCTGAAGGACCCACAGGCCTCTCGGCTGGATGCCTGCTGCTCACTCTGTGGACCCACAGGGTGACCGGGATCTGGGCTCGACTCTGCGGAGAAGTGGGGTTTGTCCACTTTCCCAGATATTCTTGTCCTCATAGCATTTCCCCCAGTTTATAATTACAACCAATTTTGTTGTTTGCCTCTCCACTAGACTACAAACCCCCAAAGCCAGAGGCCTGTATTCCCACGTTGACACCTGGTAGGTACCCAGGAGCTGAAGGACTGGGTGACTGTCCTTTGGAATGAAGGGTGAGGTCTAGAGTGACTTTATAACCAAAGCAAAAAATGAGAGACTGTCATCTGAGCAGAACAATAGCTCTTTTGGGAACAAAGGGACAGAATGTATGAAATTGGGGACCATCCCAGAGAATCCAGAACAGCTGGTGGTCCCAGAGAAGGCTGTCTCCTGAATCGCAGGCTCGAATGGAGCTGTGAAGGTCACCCGCTTTGACCCCGAGCTGACATCTGACCTCTAGAGCTGATTATTTCTTCTCTCCACGAACACATTCCCCACAAAATGGGGTCGGGAGATATTTGCATCCAAACCACCAAGCTCTTTAAATGCTGGGGCCCAGAGGCCCGATGGGTTTATTAGATTATCATTGCGGAAGTTAATAAAGAATTAATTTCTCTTCATGTGACATCCAAAGGCAGTTATTTCAGGAGCCTGTCCATTTACACAAAGCCAAGTATTTGTCAAGTGTCAGAGGCAATTCCCAGGTCCCAGCCCCCCCTCAATAATTCTGGATTAGGGACAGCCTGAAATGACATTACACAAATTTTCTTTCAAGATGCATTGAGCTCTGGGGACCACTCAGGAATTTCAGGTTCCTGAAGGTTATTCTGTCAGCAAAAGGGCTTGAGGGTGGTGGGGCGGGGGTGGGGGACAACTACAGCTTTCCAGCTGCGCCAGCCCTGGAGGGGGGAAGCGTGGGAGAGAGGGGGAGGGCCATGGTCTGCCATTAGTCTGTAGGGGTTCATTTGCTCCTGCAAACAACTTACTGCCATTTGTATCGCAACCCTCACTCCCAGCTTGATGGTTTTTTCTTGTTCTCTGCTCGGGCCCAGGGAGGGGCTGTGGCCTGATGGGGAGGCAGGACTGGCCCACGTCACCTTGGGGCGATATATTAGGGAAGGTCAAGACACCATCAATACCTGTCTTAGAGTTAAGTGCTGGAAGGGGGGGCACTGTAGGGACAAACTGACTACAAGTAGTCCCTAAAAGCAAGTCATCAAACAGCCGTAGGACAGGCGTCTCTGGGGTTGGGCTGGTCCAGGCTGGGCTCTCTGGAGCGGCCAGACTCCTACACACCTCCCTGTGAATGTCCAACAGGCCCCTCAGCGTCTACACATCCCGAACTGAACTTGACATCTCTGAATCTTCTCTTCCAAATGATGCTCCAGCCAGTTGGAACTTTCTCTTCCCCCAAGTGCACCAGGCTCTTCCAGACTCCTCTGCCATTCTCTTTCCTTGGGATGGCTCCCCCTTCCTTCCACATTTGTTGTTTAAAATCTAGCACAGATGTCACCTCCTCCATGAAGGCCTTCCTGACTACCTCAGGAAGAGTCAGTCTCCTGCCAGGGCCTCAGTTAGGCATGTTGTCCCTTTGTGCAAATTAGAGAACGAACCCCCCACCACTTCCTCAGTTGGTCACATCTTTTGACAAAGGGAAAGTGTCTATGTGTGAATTAGGAAAAGGTGTCCCCATACCGCTGAGCCACAGTCCTCACAGGGCTCACTCGTGGCTTGGTAAGAGGAGGGTGGGCTAAAGTGTAGCCCCAATGACCTTCTTAGCTGGCTATTTTTGGGTCGGGCGCAGCCGCCTGGACAACCACACATGGTATCCCTGCTCCTTCCTCTGAGGTCCCACAACCCTGTGTGCATAACTATGTGACTGTGTATAGTAGTTTCCCTTTGCTCTGTAACAAATCACTGCCAACGAAGTGGTGTAAAATGGTACAAGTTATTTATCTTAAAATTCTGGAGGTCACACGTTTGAAATGGGAATTATTGGGCTAAACTCAAGGTGTGGGCAGGGATGCATTCATTCTGGAGGACCTGGGGCAAATCTGTTTCCTTGCCTTTTCTAGCATCTGGAGGCCACCAGCATTCCTTGGCTTGTGGTCTCTTCCTCCACCTTCAAGGCCAGCTGTGTAGCAACTTCATCTCTCTCTCACCCGGATCACTGCTTCTGTCCTCACATCTCCTTTTCTGACTGTGACTCTCCACCTCCCTCTTTCACTTATAGGAGCCCCGTGATTCCACTGGGCCCACTCCGACAATCCAGGGTCATCTTCCCCTCCGAAGATCCTAATCCATCGGCAAAGTCCCTTTTGCCGTGTGAGGCAACACAGCCACATCTTTGGGTGTCATTACCCTGCCTGCTCTACCATGTGATCTCATTATATCAAAATCATTTCTTCCACTAACTGTAACATCCCTGAGAGCTACAACTGAGGTGCATGCCCTTGGCCAGAATCGAACCCGGGACCCTTTAGTCCTTGGACTGACGCTCTATCCACTGAGCCAAACCGGCTAGGGCTGACCTCCTCTTTCTGCTCTCCATCAGTGATCTCGATTGCCCTCCTTCTGGGACAGCTCTTAAAGCTTTGCTTTAGCAAAAAACTCTGTCCTGAGCTGTGGCCCCACACTTTTCATTGTCATGTGGACTCACCTCCTCTTGGCATCAGCACAGCCCAGCTCTGATCATGCCACCACTCAGCCCCCTTCCATGGCACCTAGAACCACCACCTAAGCCCAGCATTCAGGCCCTGCTCGGGCCAAACCGAAATGCTCACTGTTCTGCAAACCCATTTTGCACTTCCTCACGGCTCTTATCTTTGCCCAGTCTGTCCTCTGCACCCTGAATGCCACCCCTCTTGGTCCTTATCTTTATTCTCCTGGTGCCCTCAGGAGTGGCACAGACTCGCATCAAGCCTGCGGGTCAGCTTGTGGTTTTGGGAGAAGCAGGAGGTTGAGTAAATAATGACTTTGTTTATTTCCTCAGCCAATGCTTACAGAGCACTACTATGTTTCAGGCCCCGGCCTGGAGTTGGGGCATATGGAAGTGGATGAGAAAACGGTCGTAGTTGTTGTTAAAGCTTGCAGCCTGTGGGGGAGACAGACACGAAACAGCTATTTTTGTAATACCATTAATACGTTTCAGTTGCAGTTAGGGTGCTGAGGAGGCGTTCTGGAGTGGGGGTGGGGGCTGTGGGAATCAGGACGGCAAAGGTCCCCCAAGTGCCTGCTGTCATTGTCTGGACCGAGTGGCAGCTTGTCTGCAAGCACCGGGAGCACTGAAGGAGGGGCTCTCTGTTGAGGGGGCCGTGTGGCTGGGGTTGTATAAATCAAGGAGACTCTGCAGGCCCCTGGGCTCTGTGGAAAGGTTACCCCGAGCTGTGGTTCCTGGCCAGACTTGCTCAGACCCCATTAATCCTGTTTCCAGGAAAGACATCAGGCAGGGGCTGGGGGGCTGGGGGCAGCGTGGCTCCTGATGGCTTGGACAGGAGGATGTGAGGGCGTGTCACTGGACAGAGGAAGAGCTGGGACAGCCAGGAACAGCTCTGCCTGGTCACGCCGGCCCAGCTCGACTTCCCGCCTGCAGTGTGCCCTGGGTACCTGCTTCTAGCTGCCCGTGCTTCTGTTTCAAAGTTCCCACCACGGTTTGTAATGGGACATTTGCTTGTGTGATTGATGCATGCTGGCTTCCCTGCCCTCTGTTCACTTCTGGGGCAGACACAGCTCTTCATTGTACCCCGGTGCCTGTGCTGGGCCCGGTGGGCGCTCCATACACATCTGCCATGTGAACTGGGATCACGGCGCCTTATTTCTCTTGTGGCTCCAAGGGGGGTAATCATGGGCTGAATTATGTCCCTTCCTCAAAGGCGTGTGTTGGGGTCCTAACCTCTAGCACCTCAGGGGTGATTACGTTAAAACGAGGCCATGAAGGTGGGCTCTCATCCAATATGACTGGTGTCTTTAGAAAAAGGGGAAACCTGGTCATAAACACACACACACACTGAGACCATGTGAAGCTGGGGCTATGCTGCCACAAGCCGCTACCTAGCAGAGGCATGGACAGAGCTGGGACCTGCAGAGGGAGCTTGGCTCTGCAGACCCCTTGATCACAGACATCCAGCTTGCAAAACTGAGGGCCAATAAATATCGGTAGGTCAAGCCACTCAGTTTATGGCACTTCGTTATGGAAGCCTGGCGAGCTCAAATGCTGCTCCTCTGAGAACCCCGTGTCCAGGCTGTGGTGTGTGCCTGGCTCAGGTGGTTGGGGGCTGTGTGTGTGACGGAGGCTGAGCCTCAGCCCTGGAGAAGCCAAGCTTCCTCCAGGCCTGGTGGTGGCCCAGGCAGGGCAGGGTAAGGCAGGGGCTTAGCATTCTCTATTTCCTAGAATCTGGATTTGCAAATCAAAGGGCCTATTCTAGGCAGGTCCCTGGGCCACAGGGGGCTGAAGTGACAGTGTCATTCTCCAGGCCCCTGTCGGCCTTGCCTGGATGGATTTCGGGTGCCAGGGAGGTGGCCTGATAGGGAGCTCTGCTAGCAGACAGGAGCCAGGTGCATCTGACAGGGGCCTGCCCGGGGCCTTTAGTACCCTGCATGGTGGCTGAGACCCCCACAGACAGACATCCTGGACCAGGTTAACCTTTAACCAGGCGGGTAGGCCTCAGCTGCTGGGGCCTGGGGCTCCTGCAGGCCCATGAGCAGGCCTGCTTTTCTGTTCTTGTCTCCGGCGAACCAGTCTCTGATGAATTGCCCACACCCCCCCGCCCTGAGTCCTGCCACCATGTTGAGTGCTGGTGTCCCCAGCAAAGATGAATGGGACCCACTAATGAGCTGAAGGTGGCGGCACTGTGACCCCTGACCCCACACACTCAGAGCCAGCAGCCTGGGGAATGGCTGCCCCAAGCCTGCTTAATGTGTCGGGCTGGCCCCTGAAAGGAAAACACATTTATTGCTACTTAGAGAAAATTGATCTAATTGGGCTGGAAGCATTCTGCTGATGGAACATGGAATTTTTATTAGGAGGGTGACTCAAGTTCAGCCAAGATATCCTGGCTGGGCGGAGGCAAGAGCATGTTTCTAGGGATTTCACCTCAAAACCTCTTTCCAGCTGATACCGACTCTCTGGGGAGGCCTGGGTTGGAGGTCCTACAGCCAACATTCTGGAAGCTTCTCCCAGGCCTGATGCCTTAACTGTACACTGAAAAACATAATTGCAGCATTCTTGCAGACTTGTGAGAAGGACGCAAGATTCTGCATGCAGCAGGGCTATGTCACTGTCCTTAGCAGGAGACTGGGTCCCCTGCGACCTGTTGGAGCCAAGACTACATGTGGTTCCAGTCTCTTTGGCCAAATCCCCTGCAACTCAGTAACAAACCAGCCAAATCCTTGTTGGCTCTGATTAAGGTGACTCATTTGAGAGCTATTTTTAGACGGAGCTTTGGTCTCTGAAATGTGGGGCCACACCCCCTGATAGCCTCAAAATCACCCTCTAGTTTCTTCTCCTCCATCTCTGACTGTAGCCACATCTGTTTAATATCTCCTACATTTCCCTAAACTTACCTTGACCCCATTACCACGGCATCGGCCTCAATACAGGCTGTCATGGTCACTGACCACTCTGGCCGAGTGTCTGTACCCATCTCTTCTCTGGCATCTCATCTTGTTCCACACTCACTCTGCAAACCAGTCCACCCTCCAAACCAGTTCATCCTGCACACTGGTGCACTCTGTGCAAATGGAACTTTCTAAAACACAATTTGAAAGAGGCCACTCCCCAGCTCAAAACCTCCCATGGCTCCCCATTGCCTCCAAGGTAAAGACCAAGTGCCTTAGCTTGCACACTGGGCTCATCAATAGGGTAACCATATCTAACTTACCACCTACATTGAGATGATTTTACCCAGGACAAATAGTAAATTGCCTGAGATGCCTGGTCAACAGGCATAAATCAGGACCATCCTGGGCAAATTGGGATGCATGGTCACTCTGTTCATCACGACCTGGCCCCTGCTCCATCTCTAGCCACTTCTTAGGGTGCCTCCTCTGCTTCTGGAAAAGCCTCCAAGTACCAGCTCACTTCACTCACCTCTGCCTTAGCACTTGCTGTTCTCTCCACCTGGAACGAATGCCTTCTCTCTCCACTTTGGCCTGTGTTCCTCAAGCCCTGGCTTAGATGTCATCTCTGCAGCTTTTCCTGATCCTCATGGACGCGAAAGTTGTTCCCTTGTGTATTAGTCATCTTCTGTTGCATACTGAGTACCCCGAAATGGAGTGGCTTAAACCAACAAACACATTATCTGACAGTGTTTGTGGATTTGACTGGGGGGTTGTAGTTCTGGGTCTCTTATGAGGTTGCATCAAGAGGTTAGTTGGGGCTGGAGGGTCCAGTTTTAAGAAGGCACAATGGTGCTGGCTGTTGGTAGGTGGCCTCAGTTCCTCTCCACGTGGGCGTCTTCATGGGGCTGCTGGGTGTCCTCATGGCGTGGCAGCTGGCTTCGCCCAGATTCATCCAAGAGCAAGGAGGGAGCTGCAGCACTCCTGGGACCTTGGCTTCTTCTATGCCACCTGGCTAAAGGGCTAGCCCTGTCCTGCCCTTTCCTCAGAAGGCGGTCCTCAGGACACTGCACTGGAATCACCCGGGGCATGTAAAAAATGTAAGTCCCCAGGTCTCACCTCATGTGATTGAACAGGGATCTGAGGGTGTTGGGGAGCGGGAGAGTGAAGGAGGCCAAGCATCTGTGTTTCTGCATAAATCCCTCTGAGATTCGGGACAGCAAGGGCTGTCAGAGAACTTTGGTTTGAAGCTTGAAGTCTGACGTCCGATTCTCTGGGTTTGAATCCTATTGCAGCCATTTCTTAGATGTGACTTTCCACAGTTACTTAGCTCTCTGTGTCTCAGTTTCTTCATCTGGAAAAGGGGCTAATAATAATGGTACCCGTCTCACTGTTGTTATGAGGGCTAAATGAATCCAGTTTGTAGAGTGCTTAGATTATTGCTTAGCAACTGGTGACAGAAATTTTTGCTAAATTAAAAAAGTAACAAAAAACCAATTACCTGGAAAGTCATTCATTATTATCATCTGTTCACCATCCTAGTTCCCATATTAGGTAGAAGCTTCCAGAAGGCACATCCCTGGTGTTCAACCAGTGCTCCATATGTGCTTGTGGATCAACTACTAGTGGTTCTCAATGATGGCTGCTTTTAGAATCACCTGATAACTTTGAAAATCAGAGAATAGCCACGCCCAGCCTGCTACAGGCTAACAGAATCACAGTCGTTAGGTGTGATCTCTCAGAGACTCTCAGGTGCAGCCAGGGCTGAGAAGGATGAGAATGAGCAATGGAACAGAGCCTCCACCCATGAACTTGGTTGGGCTGAGACTCTCCCAGACAGTGACTGGTGCAGGGCTGTTGGGCAGAACATAGGTGCTGAGAATTGTCCAGAACCGCCCTGGGAATCAGGATTGACAAGATCTTTCTCAGTGGCTTGACATGGTGGTCAGTTTGCACATTCCCTCAGGAGCCCAATGTTTCCACTGGGGAGTGAGCTGAGATGATAGGGTGACTTTATCTTCCGGTTGGCATCACTTGGGTGCCTTGCTGGGCTGGGGGTGAGGGTGGTGAGAGCTGATCACATTGCATGGTGTTGGCATCTCATGATTGTGTCCCCAGCCAGCCTGGGAGCTTGTGGGGTGTAGGAGCCAGGTATTGGGGATCCTTGCTGTGTCCCCAGCACAGGGCCTGGTTCTGAGCAGGTAGGTGCTCAATGGAAGGATAAACACATGTCTGAGACATTCATCGTGTATGATAAGGCCCCTCTTGGACAACGCACTGCCTTAGTTTAGGTTCCTGTAGAAGCAGCCCTGAGACAGGGAACTGAGTGCAGGCAGTTTGTATGGGAGGCGATCCCAGGATGCACGTACAGGCACAGGGGACATGAGACAGAGAGAACAAGGAAGCCTATAAGGCTGTGTTATTGCGCAGGTGACCACTGTGGGCCACAGGAGCCCAGTCCGACTTGGGACCTCTGGGGGAAGGTGCAGAACATGTACCCCTGACTTAACCCACACGAGGGTCAAGGAAGCTGGGGCTTTTACATACCAACGCACAGTCAGTCTGTCATTGGTCTAGGTTTGCTTTAGGGACATTTTCTCCCTGGCACTTCCAGCTCACCGTGTGCCCACTGAGCAGGCTTCTGCAGCCAGAAGAAGCCTCTGGCAGAGATGCAGTGAGGTGGGGAGCAGTTGCAGGTGGGGTAGAAGTGCAGGTGGGGTGGGGAGCAGCCGCAGGTGGTGCAGGAGAGATGGGTGGGCATTGTGAAGGCTCCCAGGCCCTGGTGGCTGATGAGGGCTCTGGTGGTCTTTGGATGAGGCGCACTGCTTCCCCTGACCTTCCTTAGACCCCCCCCCCGCCCAACCCTGAGGGTGGCTGAAGGAGGAGAACCTTTCTAGGGTTCACCTGGGTCTCAGCTCCAAGAGTCCCTGGCATAGGTCCTTGTCACTTTCCATCCCAGCCTGTGCCTGGCCCCACACCTGGTGAGAGGGGAGCGGCAGGGAGGAGGGACGGCGTTAGGGTGTCAGGCTGGTGGACTTTGGCTCTCCCCAGACCAGAGCTGACTTGAGTGCTGAAGTGGGGATGAAAAACGAGCAGCCTGGTGTGCATTAAATATTTAATATTCTCTCCCTGGGAGGTGTCAGGGAAAGGACCCTATAATAAATACCGCACGGGACAATCCCATCACACAGCTCGTCAGTTAATGGCCTCGTTTGCTCTGACAGAGGCATTACGGATGCTGGGTCTGTGGCGTGTTTCAGGCGCGTGCCTCTCTCAAGCCCAGGCCTAGGAGAGAAGGGTCCTCCAGGTGCCAATTTCCATCCTAATACTTACAGAATTAGTGAAATTAGGGTTTGACAGAAGAAAGATTCACTTCACAAACGCACAGCACTTGGTACCGGCCAGGCTCTGCTATAAGTGTTCTATGGGTATCAACAATTTAGTCTTCACTGCTACTACAGGATGATAATTATTTCCCTATTATAGATAGGGAAACTGAGGCGCAGAGGATGTGCTGAGGAACTCATCCAGACTCACGCTGCTGGTCAATGAAAAGGCAGGATTTGAAGTGAGGCAGGCTGGTCCCTGAGACTGTGCCCTGCTGTGGGGCTCTGGGGCCAGGCAGCTGTGGGTTGGGATTGCAGCTCCACTGCCTACCAGCTGTGTGACCCTGAGCAATGTGGCTCCACCCCTCTGAGCTTCAGTTGCTGTACGTTCCATACTGGGCGATACTAGTCCTGTCTCACTGAAGTTGTGAGAATTGTATGAGGAATTGCATGTAAAGCTGTAAATGCCGCATGGATGATATTTAGCTCTTGTCACTACTTGAACTCCAACTCTGTCATTTACCAGCTGTGTGACCTTCTGGCAAGTGACTTGACCTCTCTGGGCCTGTCAGTTTCCTTATGTGTACTTGGAATTAAAAGTCCTCTCTCCCAGTGATACTGGGAGTGCCCTTTGACCTTCGAGCCTTGTGGGAAGCAGCCAATGCATGCCTCCGTTGGTCATGCCCGAGTCAAAACTATGGTCACCCACAGAACCTCAGCTCCATGCCCCTTTGTTGGTACCAAACTGCCCCTGTGCTATCTGATGGGCAGTTTGCATCCCCTGAGTTATAACTGAACCGCTGTGGTTGGGGGCTGGGGTGCAGCCTGACTCAGGCTCCTTGCAGGGAGAGGATTCACCACACCATGTGTTCAAACAAACACGCCGAAGTCCTGGGCAGCCCATTGTCCCAGCAATATCCTGGGAGCCCAGACACCAGGCGTTGATTTGTTGTGACCTGGGCTCAGGGTGAGAGTGCAGGATGGAAAAGCCAGGGGTCTGGTCTGTGGCTGAGCTCAGGGTGCCCCCCTCCTCTGAATGGCAGTGATTCTCTGGACGGCAACGTTCTAAAGGTTGTTCAATAGGTTGCAGGCTCTGGGGGTTGCCCCTCAGCCCAGGGGTGCCATCAACAGCCTTTTTCTTTTTACACCTCCAGAGTCTGGAGCTGCTGTGGGGGCAGGGAGGGAAGGAGGGAGCGGGAGGCAGGGAAGAGTGCGTGGTCAGCAGCAGCTTTATGGATGGCCGAGTGAATGTGAGGTGAAAGGGACCTCGATGCTGCTCCCCGGCAGCCCTATGCTCTGCCTGACTGGGAGCAGCCACGATGAGCTCGACTAATTTATATTAATTCAAGACCATTAATGATGAGCTATCGTCTCTTGTCTCTCTTTTCTCTCTCCTGCCCCTCTCCTAGCAAGAACACAATGCTCAGATTTAAGTGCTGGGGTTTGTGGGTCCCCAATTCCTTGTATAATAAGCTCAGGATGGGAGTCCAAATCAGGCAGCTCCAGCCCCTGACTCCCTCCCCATCCCTCATCATCACCCCAAGAAACAACTCCCCGGGGTTCTTTTCTTCCCTGAGTTTGACCAACTCTTCTTCTAATGAAGAACAGAGCCCACAAACTATTGTGAGAAAAGTTCAGTGCTGATCTGGGGGGTGGGGTTCAGGGTCTCCAAGGAACTGAGGTGGATTTGCAACAACCACACAGTACAGCCTTCAGAACAACCCCCTTCCTTCTTCTTGCTTGTGCCTGAAAGTGCTGGAGGGGTGAGAGGCCTCCTGTTGCCCTGCTCTGCCAGACCACAGCTTTTATTCCTGACCTATTTGGAATTTCACAGCTGGCCTGTGACGCAGAGGCAAAGTTGATGGAATTATCCTCATTTTAGTGAGGAAGGACGTGAGGCCTAAAGGAAAACACCAAGCTGAACCTAGGACTTGAGACTCCTGAATCCAGGCACACTGCCTCTTGAGGCCACAGGGGGAGTATTCTGACTACAGTCCTCCCCTTTATCCTCAGGGTGTATATTTCAACACCCTCAGTGGATGTCTGAAACCATGGGTAGTACTGAGCCCTATATATACTATACTTTTCCCCGTACATACACACCTCCTCACTTAAGGGAAGCACTTTACGGCTTCCCATAGGTTATCCAAATTGCCTGCATCACTACTCTTGTGCTTTGGGGTCATTATTAAGTAAAATAAGAGTTACTTGAACACAGCACGGCAATACCTCCATGTTGATCTGGTAACTGAGGCGGCTACTAAGTGATTAATGGGCAGGCAATGTATACAGTGTGGAGACGCTGGACAAAGGGAAGATTCACGTCGCCGGCAGGTCAAAGTGGGAAGGCACGAGATTTCATCACTGAGTACATTTCATTCTGAGTACAGAATGGCGTGCACTTTAAAACGTAGGAACTGTTTATTTCTGGAATTTTCCATTTAATAACTTTTGGATGGTGGTTGTCCACGGGTAACCAAAACCACAGAAGGCAAAAATTCAGATAAGGGGCAACTATTGTAATTATCTGACACAAGTGTTCAGTTCCCACCACAGGACCTGGGACAAGGCCAGGCCACAGAACGGCCTGTCTCCAGGGCTGGGCATGACAGGCACCTCATTTGTAGGGTGTCTCCAGAGGCCACAGGTGGAGGTATAATGGTTGCCCAGTGCTGTCCTCAGAGGGCAGGCCAGGTGGTGGGTATGCAGGGGCTGTGGGGAGAAGGTGTGTGGGCAGGATCCAGCAGGGTGCAGTAGAGGGCAGGGGCTAGCACAACCCCTTTGGCAGTGCCCTTCCTCTTTCAGGCCTCAGTCTTCCCATCTGGTTACTGGGAACTGTCTGGGAGGCCTCTGTGAGCACAGCTTGTGGACTACTGAGTGGAGCCTTAAGCAAGGATGGCCCTCCAATCACTGTGCCTGAGGGATCTTGGTGTGTGTGCGGGGCTCCCCAGCTGTCTGAGTGTTGGACCCTAGTTCCAGGTGGTTATAGAGTGCCCAGCCAGGTCAGGGAAGCTGCAGAGGCCCCTCCCAGCCCCAGCCCCAGCCCCACCCCCTCAGGACTCCCCTGAACAGTGGTGGCTTAATTCCACCGCTTTTGCCCTTTGCTCCTGGTTGAAGATGTTAAACTTGGGGATGACAGAAACACTCACTCACAAACCCACACAAATGATTTCTCTCAACATTAACATATTTCTTTTTGAAATCCTATGAGGCTTTTCTCCAAAGTAATGGATTTCCCCCCCACCCCCTTGTCTGGGCCAAACGTATTCAAATCTGGTCAGAAAATTCCTATCAGCTCAGCAGGGCTTCCCTCCTGTTTCCTGGCAAATCAGCATCCTTTTTATTCTCCCCTCAGATCTTTTCGTAAAAGGGAGGCTTTCTATGTGAAAGTTTTACTGGGACAGACAGACGGACTCAGTGTTGCTGGGGCCTTTGACAGCCAAGAACACAAGATCTGGCTTCAGGGGCTCAGAAACTTCATCAGCCATGGAGGGGGATGAGGAGGGCAGGATCCTGCTGAAACAGCCCTTTGAACCCCCCCCCCCCCCGCACCCCCCACATGATGTTTGATGTGCCTGCACCTTTCAGCCTAAGCCATACCTTTGGCATTAAAAGCACCTTTTGAACAAAAAATTAGCTAATATTTTAAGGCACAGAAGGAGTAAATTTAATATTAAGTCCTCATGGCAGAAGTCTTTGAAAAGGCATTTCTGGACCTGGGGTCATTTAATACTCCCCCTGATCTAGCAGCACAGGCGTTTTCTTTTCCTTTCCCCACCTGCGTTAATTCTCAATCCTCCTCTTTCCTAATCCCAGGCCTTTGTGGGAGCAGGTCAGGGCCTGGTATCCCATCAGCGTGCAGTGACTTCCAGCAAATGGAGCAAGAGTTGTATTCCCCTGGCCACCCGATTCCCAGCTTTATAAAGCGCTAGATAACCTCTGAGATTTTTTTTCTGGTTTTAAAGTGAATAATTTAGGTGTGGAGAGGAGATGCTGAAGGAATTACTAGTTCTGGAAGCTGGAGCCAGAGCTTGGTGTGAGCACTGATCACTCAAAGACCGCCAGCCTGGAGGGATGGGGTGGGAGATGGAGAACTGTCCCCTGAGGGATCTGGGCCTCCTGGGGCCCAGGACTCACCCAGCTAAGCCTGTCCAGACTCTCCCAGCTCAGACTGGCCCAGTTCTCCAGGGAGAGACTTGCCAAGCCCTGATTCTGGTGGAGGGTGGTGGTGGGGGAGCTCTCCTGAACCCACACAAGAGTTTCTGACCTGCCTTGGGGAGCAGCTTTCCTTGCCCTTTCCCCAGACCCAGGGAGCCAGGACCACGGACAGCTCTGGCATGTCCAGGCCTGGTTGCAGGGGATACTTAGCATCCTGGCCTCCCTCGGGGAATGATAAGGGGACCTTGTTGGACTAAGGGAGCTGACCTTTTTGGGACGGGGTGTCATGTTTTCCATACAGGACCCAGTGTTCAAGCATATAGATGATTTCCGAGGGAATCTTAGGGATTGTGAGGAATGGAAAAGGAGAATGTGCAGAAGGATTCCTGGGTTTCCTGCCTGGTGGCATGGAGACACTATCATTGGAACAGAAAAGTTGGGGTGGGTGGGTGTGTCCAGTGTGGAGAGAGGGCAGTTGGGGGGATTCCTAGGTGAGGGGGGCTGTGTGGTGCAACCACTGAGGCTGCCATCATATCTCATCTAAATCATTCCAACAGCCCCATCTCCACCAGCCCATCTCTCTTATGGCTAGCGGATTGAACTTTCTCCAGTGCAATTCCCATATCAGTCCCCTGCTTAAGACCTTCATGGCTCCCCATTTCCCTTAGAATAAAGGACAATCTCCTTAGCCTGGCAAATGAGCGCTCTAAAGGTCTGGCTTAGTCAACCTGCCCCATTCCGTTTCCTGACTCTGTTTCAGGCATGTCATATACCTCGCATGTGCTATTCCTTGTCATGCCTCCATGACTCTGAACTTGCAGTCTACTCAGCCCAGAAATCCCTCTTCCCACCTGGCAAATACCTGCTCTTTGATCAAGGACCAGCTCAAGGGTCACCGCCTTGGTAAAGCCCCTCCGATCCCTTGGGCACGGTGTTTCCAGCACTGGATTAAGGTATCCCCAGCAGCATTAGCTTGCATTGTGGCGGTTTGCACCTATCTCTCCCCAGTGCCTGTGACGTCTTTAAAGATAGAGCCAGGTCTTATTACTCTTTGCTTCCTTAGCACCTAGAATCCAACCCAACCTCTTTCCTCTGAGCTTCAATAAATGCTATCATTCCCATTTTGCTGCTGAAGAAACTAAAGCCCAGAGACCTTAAGCAACTTGCTTGAGGCCACATGGCTAGTAAGTTGAATACCCCCAAGAAAAAGAGGAGATTGGTAGGAGAAAAGGGTTTCTTGCAGCTCAAAGACCATTTTTTGAAGACCAAACAGAAGCTCTTTCAAGCAGAGCCTACTTCTCTTGGACTTTTTCTCCACTGAGGTGGCTGCCCCAAATGCTCTGGGTGTGAGTGTGATCATCCGGGCCCGGGGCACCCTTTGTTCCTGGCTGGTGGAGTTGGCAATCAGAGACTATAGAAGGGAGAGGAACCTGCAGGCAAGCAGAAACGAGGAGGCGCATTCGGCATTTTCTGGGTCCTGAACACGTTGCCCATGCCTGGTTTTGAGAAGGTGTGGAAGCTCCAGGCCACGGCTCCTACTGACTCAACCCCCCTCCCAAGGCATTAGCCCTTTATGACTTCATATTAATCTGCAGGCACTTATTGCTCTGCAAGGCTGTTTTGACAAAAGTTCATTATCAAGACTGCTAAATGCTTTTAAAGCATTGATTGGGCGAATTATTACATCACTGGGGTAGACACTGTGTTTGAAGATGGATGGTGTTGCTCAGACCATCTGAAATTTTCCTTCTTTTAATTGGATCGATCCCCAGAATAAACGAAGTTTAATTGAATTTTGAGGAAAATTGAGCAGTTGTTTGTGAGACTCTGTCGATAAGCATTATTTCAATTACACGGTGATAAGTGAGCGGGGGGTGGGGTGGCGGCGGCAGGATGGGGTGGGCAAGACTGAGCTCTGCTGTACGCAGGACTGGATGAAAATGTCCCTGAAGCAAAGCCCACCTGTCGTCCCATTCATTCAGCAAATCTTTATTGAACATCACTTTGTGCCGCAGCCCAGTGTTGGGTCAGTTCCCTCCTGTGTGGCCAGGAAGACAGGCTCTGGAATCTCATGTGCCTGTATTCCAGTTTGGACTTGGCCACTCACTAGTGATGTAGCTCTGGGCGAGTTACTATTTCCTAAGCCTCAGCTTCCCCTCCTGTAAAATAGGAAGATGGTGGCCCCTATCGCTTGGGGATGATATAAACATGAAATGATATTATGCAAATGATATTCCTCAGTTATTTCTACAAGGTTGTGAAAATTTAGTCCCACCCAGAAGGAAAGCAATCATGAACATACACAGAGGTTAGAGGGTGAGAAGAACCTTATTGTTATCATTGACTTGTTTTCTAATCTCTACTTTAAAAACTTCATCATGGGATTCTTTCTCGCCTTCTTTCTCTGTCTCTTTGTCTCTGTCTAGTTCTTTCTTGGTCATGCTCTCTCAGGCTTACTTCTTTTTCTCTTTCTCCACCTTTCCCTCAGTGCCCCCCTCCCCTGCCCCCTGCCAATACTTACTTGATTGTGAATAGTTCAGGGTGCTATACATTGTACACCACTGGAACATAAAAGTCCAGGGCATCAACGAAACATCTGTGAGGAGGCAACATTTAATCTGAGACCTGGAGAATGAGCCGGGTGAGTGAGCAGACAGTGTGTGTGTGTGTGTGTGTGTGTGTGTGTGTGTGTGTGTGTGTGTGTTTTAGGCAGAGGCAACAGCATGCACAAAGGCCCTGAGATTGAGTGTGAGATGAATGAGGAGCTCCCAGCAGACCAATGTGTCTTGAGCCTGGTAAGGAAGCAAGGGTCCAGGTCTGTGAAGGACAGGCCACACATCATAAGTTAAGGAGCCTGGGCTCAAACCCAGCTCCACAGAGCTCTAAGCACACATTTGCTGTATCACTCCATGCCATCTGATCGGTTCTTCTTCAGTCTTTTATGAAGTCCTTGACAGATCAAAGCGGAGGGACTCTCTGCCCCCTGCCCCTGGGGTCCAGTACAAGAGGACAGCAGTGGGCTTCGCTGAAGTAAGCTGAGGACCTTTAGATTCTTCAGGATGGAGCATTTCTCAGTGGTCAAACCTTACTCTCTAAATACTTTACCCCTCTTTCAGCTTAACCAGGGTTCAGAACTGGTAATCAAAGTCTAGGCCGGGGTGGGAGGGGTGGTGTCTCAACTGAGGTCAATTTGTTTCCATGGGAGCATTTGGCAATGTCTGGAGACTTCCTTTTTTAAATCTTTATTGTTGAAAGTATTACATATGTCCCCCCCCCCCCATTGACTGCTTCCTGAAGACTTTTGATCATTGTAACTGGAGGGGAGTTCTATTGGCATCTAGTGGGAAGAGGTCAAGGTTGCTGCTAAATATCCTTCAATACTACTGTGCATTGTCCAACCCAAAGATTATCAACTCAAAACGTCAGTGGTATTGAGGTTGAAAACTCTGTCCTAGGTGATACTAGCGGTCTCTTGTGCCAGCCATAGCAGTTTTCTTCCCAAAGTCGCTCCTGCTCGGTGTCTGGCCCGGGCTTCCTGTACCCCCAGCTGTCCTGTCCTTGGAAAGAACTTCCTTTACTGGTTTCCTCTATATCCCAGCAGCCAGCTGTATGTCTTGACTCTGGTGCCTCTGTTCTTGTTAAGGGCTTGACGATGCTGTGTCTTTAATCTCCTTTCTGACATTCAAGTTCTCCGTAGCTGCATCCCTCAACCCCCATCCTTTCATCAGAGCTAAGTACTTGTATAACACATGCCCTATGCGAGGCGGCACGATTTGGATATTTTTCTCACTTGTCACTAATTGCAAACAATAAAATAAAACATCAGATTGCCACCAAGACTGCGTTGCCATTTGAAATCAAGTCCATTTCCATTTAAACAAGTTTGAAAAGCACACTCATTGAAAACAAATGTGTTCCCTGCACATGAATTCAGATGATGACAAATGTTTTCTTTCTTTCTTTCTTTTTTTTTTAAATTCTGGAGTGCATCTTTCTTTTCATTGGGAACTGTGAACTTCTTGCAAGTGCCTTTGTAATCTCTGGCGTCAACGTGAGGCCCGATTCTGTTTCCCCTGGTCACTGTTCTGGGGATGGAATCCAGAAGTGGCAGATTTTAGGGGTTGCAGCCTCCCTGGCAAGGGGGTTGAGTGACTATGACCCCATAGATATGCCAGTCCCATGTTCAAAACCATGACTCTCTGTTGACCACAGGGTAAAGGCTGAGCTTCTCCTAATGACTTTGAGCCTTTCCCCACGTGGCTCCTGTCTACCCACTGAGCTTTTGGCTTCTTCTTCACCCCTCTAGACATGTCACATTTCCCTGGGACACCCTGTGTCTTTGCAGAGATTATGTCCTCCAATCAAAACGTCCTTGCAAATCACGCATGTAAGGTGAGCATATTCTCCTGGGTCCACTCAAACGTGACTGCCTCTGGGAAGCCTGGCTTCCTCTTCTGGGAGGCCCCTCTCTATATTCTCCAAGTGCCATCCACACCTGTATGGGAACATGTTTCACAGTGTATACTCAATGCTATTTACTCATGTAACCCCAATGGCACCAAGGCCCACGTGGTCCAGTCTCAGCACGGAGTTGCACTCAAAGAATCACACAATCAAAGGGATTTAAAGCAATTTAAATCTTTTATTGGTATGTCTCAAAGATGTCGGAGAAGATCTGAATCATAATTCACAGCAACACTTCGAATTCTCTTTCCTTACTCCTCTGGCTTTTAACTTCTGCCTCCTCCCACAGCAGCCCTCATAATTAACTCCCTACTAAAATTCTTTCCAAGCCAAACCACTCATGACAATTTCCTGGTTACTCCTCTTCTCTCTCTCAAGTCCATCTTTTCTCCGAAGTGGGTTATCCTTATATTTTGCCCCAAATGAGAGTTTTAAAAAAAAGTCCCAGGAAAATTACTGGTAGATCCAGCATTTCCCAGAAATAGCAAGGGAAAAGAGGGTCAAAATGGCCAAAGAGAAGCTTCTTTTTAGCAGTCTGGCAGGTGGGGAGGTTGCAGACACTTACAGTTTAATGTCTCTCCCCACCCCTCACCCCCCACTCCTGTGCCCATTTGTTGCTACTGGTAGACTTCAAGGCTAGACCTACAATCCATTCATCTGGGTCTCAAGTCCTATGTGGAGGGCTTCTCACCAAGTAGTTACTCAGTGTTTGCTACCACAACTCCGCTCCCATGGAAAGCTAAAGCACCAGATTGGGCAGACTGCAAAGGCTACACGTCAGCCCAGACCCTTGGGGTTGCATATTGGGGCACGTGGGCCATGTGTGTGCTCTGACACACATTCTTGTCACCATCCACTGCGACCTGCATCTGATGGGATTTTCTTTCTTTTATTTATATTTTCCCTAGGCTCACACTTATTTGTTTTCATTTTTCATCTGTGAATGGGTAAAGTATTTTTACATGTTTCTGCATTTTGAAACAGATTTTTAATTATCTATTTTCAACTGTTTAATGTGAACATATGAGCAGCTACCAAAGTGCAGATAAATGCATCATGTTTCCAATTATTTGTCACAATATTTGCTTTTTTGTGTGTGAAGCATTCTGGGGATGTGGTCTCTCCCACATCCACACTTTGAAGGCTGTTTTGGAATTTCTGCCAACCACATGGCCAGTGTTTGGGAAGCTGACAAAGAGGGTCTGGAGCCTGTGTAGTCATTGGTTGTGAGGATGGGTTCCGGAGTATGCTCCGCTATCCCTGGACAAGCTGTGTAGATGGCAGAAATGAAGGTGGGGTTGGTAGGAATGAAGGTGGAGGCCTCCAGTAGGCCTATGAATGGTGACCGGGGGGTGGGCTGGGGATTCATTCATTCACTCATTCACTAAATGATTCTTACACATCTACTCTGGGCCTGAAAGCCCAGATCAGGTTTAGAATTGTATGCACTGACTATCTAAAACTGGCAACAGTACTGACCAGGGACATGGCAACTTAAGTCCTCGTGGGAATCAGGTATGAGCAGAAAGGCTAGGAAAGGAAAATATAAATAAAAGAAAGCAAATGAGATACACAGAATTGAGTTCTGAAGCCTAGACTCGTGCACGGAATAAGGGGAGGTCCCCCGACCTTCCTCTGTATCCCAAAGAGAGAGAAATACTCCATATCCCCAGACAGAGTTTTAGGATATATGATGGGTTTCATGGTGGTCAGGAATGTCCATGGGAGGAGTATATTTATCTGCTCCATCGAATTGGATTTTGCCACATGTCTAGGTTTGGAGTCATGAAGGGTGGAATACACATATTTATTTCTTAACTTTGGCATGGCTATATGGCTTGCTTTGGTCAATGGAATGTCTGCACAACTCAGTCTCTGGCCTGGAGCCTTGCTTAGGCAATTGCAGCCTAGAAAAGCCAGATCCTAGAGGATATGCTGACCCATAAGTAAAACATAAGTAATTATTACATGGGTGGGCAAAAGTAGGTTAAATTACCAGGCATCATTACCTAAAAGATGATCATAAGTAAGGATATGAAATAATAGCAATAATAATAATACAAATAAATAATATAACATTAATAAGTAAATAACAATACAAGAACAAACTCTTTCATGTAGTCACAACTGTAAACCTACTTTGTCCACCCCTGTACTATGTGCTATGAGAGTTTGACTCTGTTTGTTATACAGCACTAGCTTGCTGCTACAAGGGTCTGGCAGACACAACAGGTTACTTGGAAGGCTATACCGAAAGGCTGCACAATGATTTTAAACCCATGCTTCCTTGATAAATACACAAATCTCCTACTCCCTTACACCTAGCTCAGAGATGATGATACATCCTCGAGGGACATACCCTCTTTTTTCTTATGAGCATTGCTGTCTTCAGGACATCTTCACTGGCCAGGACATTTATATCAAACTTTACTTATGGTTTGTACTGTGAAAGGAACCCATGGGATTTTAAATTACCAAGAAATCACATTAAGAGATTGAGGATACTTCCAAATCTAGGTAAGTCTCCTGACAAGGTTTGGCCTTATGTTTGGAGCCAAATAGGGGCCTAGCATCCCAGAGAAAGACTCACTCCCAAAAAACTCAAAGCCACACGCGATCATGCTACCTCCTATTTGGGCTTCCTATGGCCAAAACCTCTCTACCTTCCCAGGACCCACCATGGTAGGCATCTCTATACTTTCTACCTGGACTGAGCTCCTTGCAGAAATTCCAGAGGCCTGAGCATGACCCCACAGGTATAAGCAGAGTTCTTCCTCCCATAGCCCAGAAGGGACCATGCTCTTGTGGTCCCAAAGAATCAAATATGCTCAAACCTCTGAGGTCAGCTTCCTCCAGGAAGCCTTCCCTGACTTCCCTGATGGGACATATCTCTCCATTCTATACATCTGCAGTACCTCTCAATCTTAGCAATTGATTGGGGGATTATTCAATATAAATATATTCTTACTAGAAGCCCGTTGCACGAAGATTCGCGCAATAGGCCTTTTTTCCCCCGGCTGCTGGCACCGGTTTTCCTCCAGCACCCGGGACCCAGGCTTTTGGTCCGGCTGCAGTGGAGAAGCCAAGCCTCGAGGCTAGGCTTCTCCCCTGCGGCCGCAGCAAGGCTTGGCTTCTCCCATGCAGCCACAGCGAGGCTTGGCTTCTCCGCTGTGGCTGTAGCGGAGAAGCCAAGCCTCTTCAGTTTTCAGTCTTCAGTCTTCACTCCTGTGCCTGCATGTGCAAATTAACCTCCATCTTTGTTGGGTTAATTTGCATAGTCGCTCTGATTGGCTGGTGGGTATAGCAGAGTGACACCAATTTGCATGTTTCTCTTTTATTAGTGTAGGTAATATATAATATAATTTAATTATATAATCTGGCCCATCTCTCTTGCCATATTATAAACTCCTTGAAGGTAAGGGCTGGGTCTCTTTTTTCTTTCTATTTTGTGCCTTGCATACAAAAGGTGATCAATACTTGATGAATAAATCAATCTTCAGTTTGTCCTATTAATTTTATCCTCACTGACAAGGTCTCAGGATGAGCAGCAAGGGAAAATGATGACAATCACACCCACAACAAGTGTGATTTATTGAGCCCTTACACTGCACTGGGCACTGAGCTAAGCCCTTTTCAGGCATTTGCTTATTTATTACTAGAGGCCTGGTGCACAGATTCGTGCACTGGTGGGGTCCCTTGGCATGGCCTGCTGCTCCTGCCTTCTGCTCCTGCTCATTCTGGCCCCACTGCACCTGCTGCCACCACCACTTGGTAGGCTTGCTGCTGCTCCACTGTGGTCTCCTGGCTGCAATGGCCAGCCATGAGCCCTGTGTCTGGCGCCCGTCAGTCAGCTGAATGACACTCCCACTGTAGGAGCATACTGACCACAGGGCAGCTCCTGTGTTGAGCGTCTGCCCCCTTGTGGTCAGTGCACATCATAGCGACCGGTCGAACGGTCACTTAGGCTTTTATATATATAGATTTGAACAGCCCCAGTACATAGATTCTATTATCCCTGTTTTAGAGATGAAGAAATTGAGGCTATGAGAAATTCAGTCACTTACCCAATGTCACATAGCTAGGGTATGGTGAGGCCAGGCTGAGAACACTTGGACATTGTATCAGTTTCCTACTGCTGCTTTAACAAATTACTTAGTGGCTTAAAACAACACAGATTTATTAGTTTACAGTTCTGGAGGTCAGAAGTTTGAAATGGATTTTGCTGGGTTAATATCAGGGTGTTGGCAGCGAGGATCTAGGGGAGAATTTGTTTCCTTGCTTTTTCCAGTTTTCAGAGGCTGCCTACATTTCTTGGCTTGTGGCCCTGTCTCTATCTTCAAAGCCATCAGTGTTACATTGTCAAGTCTCTCTCTTTGACCCTCTTGTCTCCCTCTTATAAGGACTTGGTGATTACATTGGGCCCACCTGGATTATCCAGGATTATCTCCCCATCTAAAATTCCTTAGTCACATCTGCAAAATCCCTTTTGTCATACAAGGTTTCTGGGATTAGCATGTGGATGTCTTGGGTGAGAGACAGAGCCATTAATCTGTAGGCCACAGACTCAGCTGAGTTATATCCTTTTGAATTCTTCTCTGAGGGGCTCAAACAAATCCCAAGGGCCCTTCCTCTCTCTGTCTGGATCCATAAGACTTAAATCTCAGAAAAGAAGTCTTTGAATCTGTTGCTAGGATGGGTCGGAAGTCACAGGGTAGCCCTCACCTCTTTCTTGGGAAGGAACAGGGATGGGGGGTTGAGGGAAGATGGCAAAACCCAAAAGACAGTGAGCCCTTCTCTTCTGCATCAGCCCAGTATGGAGACCCTAGCCCTGGGACGACAGGTTCCTCTTTAGACCAAGCTGATCTTTAAGGTATCGTTTGATAATTGCTGGCTAACCCCACTTGGCTGCAAGTCTTGACGTGTAATTGAGGACAATTGAAATGGAGCGTTAGCAAGCAGTGTGTTCCCCCACGATGAGGCGTCTCTAGCACGTGAACAGCTGAGCAGCCGGGTCCCTTGATCCACTGGAGGTGGCCAGTGCCAGCCTCCAAGCTCATGGCTGATCTCCCATGTGGAATGAAATAACGTGGCAGGTACAGTTTACCTGGGTCGACGTGCTTCCCCTGCAGTGCTGTCTCTGATCAAGCTCGGGGAAGGCTGACTATAGCCCCTGCTTGCCTGGCCTAGGAGACCTTGTCTGGGCCGGGCTGACCCCCCCCCCCCCCTGTCTGCTCTGCCTGAGTGTCCCTCTCTGCAGTCTCATCCCCAGGGGGAGGGGAACACAATCAACTTGGGTGTAAAATTCTGAAGTCCTTTGGAAAATGCAATTGGAACATAATCCTGCCTGTTAACATTTCCCAGTTAATTATCATGGGCTGTATTTTTGGCATCAGGGCTGAGCTGGTGGGAGGGAGGGTGGCATCTTCATCACAATACCAGTTTTAGGAGTCGTTTATCTTGTCTTTTAGACTAATTATCCCAAACTCACCACTAGGCTGTCACACTTACATGCTCCAATAAATGTAGTTTTAAATCAGCTGCAGACTTTGCAGCAGGGCAAGCAGCGTCCCTGGCTCGTGTCTAACTAGGGCCATCCATCTGTAATCATGGCACTGAGGGGAGGTGGCACCATTCGGGCTTCCGTGAATGATCATGCTTATTTATATGCAAATACATTTGACAAATCAATAATGTATGATTTAACTGTATGCAGGCTGGCAAGCCCGGGTGGGGGTTCCACAGAGGGTCTCTTTTCGCCTCTTCCCCATCTCTTTCCCCACTGCCACCAAGTTCCAAGGTTTCCAAGTTCAAGGCGTCTTTGTTCAGATCAAGAATCTTGCCCTTGTGAGGGTCTTCAACCCTATCTCAGGCTCTGCCCCAACTAGGACTTTGTCCCTTTCTTAAACTCTGCACATTATTAATTTATCAAATATTTATTGAGCACCTACTATTATGTCTAAATCTCTCTGTTTTTATCTATCTATAAAAAGACCCTTGTTCCAGCTCTTTTCTCATTGAATCCTCCTAATGAGATAGATACTATTGTTGGTCCCATATTACAGAAGGAAAAACCAAGGCATTATATTGTCCAAAACTAGAGAGTACCACTTCTGAAATTCACACCCAGGCAGGCAATCTGGCCCAGACTCTGCACTTTCACCTGCTAGGCTTTGTTGTCAAGTGCTGTGCCAGCACTGGGGCCAGAGCAGGACACAAGGCAGACAGTCCCTGCCCACCTGGAACTTTCATTCTGGTGGATAGACTAAGAGCAAAGGCAAAGTATCAAACAATACCAAGCAACAGCAAAACCCACACAAGTGCATGACTAACAAAAAGTTCCTTAGTTGTGATGATTGCTATAAAGGAAAATGACAGAATGAAGAGAGTAACGGAGTCTGCAAACTCCCCTAGCTGAGTACAGTGCTGTCGAAGTATTGTAAGTCCATATGGAGGGTGTTAGTGTGGCTTTGCCCACTCCTGGGGACTTCTAATCTGGTGGGGGAGCCTGATAGTAAGAGCTCTTAGGAGCAGTGTATTAGGTAGTGTTTATAAGTTTGGGAGGACGTTGACGGTGGGGAGACATGGGGATGTCTAGGTCCCAGAGAGAAGACCTTTGATACAGGTGAAGGCTCCATTCAATCCACAAGCATTGACTGATACTATGTGCCAGATGCCTTACCTCAATCAACATCCACAACAACCTTAAGAAGCACATGCTATAATTATCTCCACTTTACAGATGAGAAAACTGAGGCCCACTGAGGATAAATGACCTGCTCAGGATCACATAGCCAGCAAGTGAGTTGGGGGGAGGGGGGGTGTCTGGCATTTGAGACAGAACCTATGTCCAGTTCTCTAGTTCTAACCCTAACTCTAAATTAACTCTAACCCTAAATGCAATCATCTAGCAGAGGGGTCCTCAAACTACGGCCCGCGGGCCACATGCAAATACAAATATTGTATTTGTTCCCATTTTGTTTTTTTACTTCAAAATAAGATATGTGCAGTGTGCAGAGGAATTTGTTCATAGTTTTCTTTTAAACTACAGTCCGGCCCTCCAACGGTCTGAGGGACAGTGAACTGGCCCCCTGTTTAAAAAGTTTGAGGACCCCTGATCCAGCACATGCTACATCCCAGGGCTGACTCAGGGTTCTGTCCCCATGTCTCCATCCCACCTTTTCAAACTCACCCAGGCTCAACCACCATTGCTTGAACGCAGCAGAGCTGGGACCAACCACATGCATAGGGAAGTCTCAAACCCTTCGGAATCTCCTCAGGGCCCTTCGGATGGAGCCTGTCGGTCAGCACCCTCTCTGAGCTCCAGCCAAATTTTGCATTTTAGTTCCCTAGGGTCCCCATGCCCCTGACTCTGAGCCATTGCACAGGTTGTTCCCTCTGTGGAATGCTCTTCCCTCTTCCTCTTTGAGGAGATAACTTTGTCCTTTAACTCTGCAATCACATGTCATTTCCTCTAGGAAGCCTTATGGGATTCCCTTCATCCCTCTTTAGCCTTCCACTTGCTGCAAGTGGTAACCGTCCTCCAAGATGGACGCCCCTGCCTCTTGGTATTCATGCCTTTGTGTAGTGCCCTCCGCATGGTGTCAGGGTTTACCTGTGTGCCCAACAGAACACAGTGGAACAATGGTTTGCAACTTCTGAGGGTGGGCCACGAAAGCTGTTGCTGCTCCATCTCCCTCTCTCGGATCACTCACCATGGGAAAAGCCACGTGGTTGGGCACTGAGTACCTTATGGAGAGGTCAGTGTGAGGAAGAACTGAAGCCTCCTGCCAACAGCAGCGCTATCTTTCCACATGCCTGAGTGAGTCATCGTGAATCAGATCTGTAGACCCCATCGAGTCTTCAGATGATTGCAGCTCTGGCCAACACTTTGTCTGCAACCTCATGAGGAATTCTGAACAAAAAGCACCCAGCTAAACCACTGCCAAAGTCCTGACCTGCGGAAGCTGCGATTGATAATAAGTGCTATGGTTTGAGAGGTAATTTGTTAAGCAGTAACAAATATATGTGATCAATACAATTTCCCATCTCTTGCACTTGACTCTGCACTCCATGAGGGCAGAGTATGTGTCTTTTTCACAGCTGTGTCCTCAGCACTGAGTGTGGAGACTAGTGCATGGTGGAGAATCATAGGATAATTGGTCAGTGAATGACTACAAGGGTGGGAGCTCCCAGAAGTGTTTCAGAGGGGAAAGGGCCTGGCTGGGCCTCCTAATAAATCTTCCAGCATATCCTGAGAGAGGGTGAAGGCCTCCCTGGGCAGACCAGGCCATTCCCACCGTCTGCTTGCTTCTGTTCCACCCACATGTCTTAGGAAGTCAGTGTGTGATGGCTTGAACAAACTTCCTTTTCTGTGGACGTTTCAGGGAACCAGAAGGTAGAGGCAGGAAGCAGATCTTTCGCTGACTTGAAAAAGCAGCAGTGCTGTGTCCAGATGATAGGGGGCTCATCAAACCCAGTCAGCGGCTCCCCTCCTGGCTCGGGAGATAGTTCTTGCCTCGTCTCCCAGACTATTAATATCAGCTCTTCCTAGCGCAGGTGCGTGGCCAGGCCTAGCTCTGGGCTGGGGACAATCGTTTCCTGGGGGAGGGGGGAGGGTATGGCCATGAAATATTCAGTGCCGGTGACTTCCCCTCTCATAATTCTTCATATTCAGAGTGGCCACTCAATTGATATGTAAATAAAGCGCACCAGCACTGAGCCTGCCCCCAACTGCATTATTTAAGCCACAAACCGATGCATCATCCGTCATGGGGCCCATTGGCGGGACCCTGCTGGGCGCTGGGCAATAAAGCCCGCAAGAGCCTCATCAGAAGCAGCGGGTGGCCTAGTGGAAGTTCATTTATGCATGAAATATTCAGCCAGCAACAGTGCCAGCCTTAAACATCAGTAATTGGGGGGTTTCTATTGCTCCTAACTAGTGCCTCTAAATTATTGTAAAAGACTGGCCAATTTTCAAATTACATATATTTGTCATGCTCCTATACCTTTCCTGAACTAACTGGAATGGCCCCGTGTTGTGCCTGTTTGCACACTCACCATGAGGAGCCGTGCCCAGGGGAGCCAGGCTCCTGGGCAGAGTAGAACCACGTGAGGCTGCACCAGCCCAGCAAGCCCTGTGCTGCCTGTCTGGTTGTTGGCAGTGCCCCTCACTCGGGTCAGCTTCAAGCCTAGGCCAGGTGTCTGAGGCCTTGGGGTGCCAAACCTTCCCCAGGGCTCACCTGAGAAGGGTTGAGTCCAGGGTCTGCCCTTGTGGGGAAGTGCTTAGTTCAGTGAGGTCAATCTCTTAGTCAACATTCATTGAGCACCTTCTCTGTCCCAGGCCCTGTGTGAAATGCTGGGGATACAATAATGACCTCAAGTACAGGCTGTCCCAGCCTTTCGGAGCTCACAGTTTAGTAGCTCACACTACTATTTAGATTCCTGAAGAATCTCTGAGCACTGTCTTGTGTTACCCCCTCTCCTCCACCCCCCAAGTGCACCCTGAGATGAGAATGTGAGTGCAGATCATTTATTTGGGAGGTGGGAGTGGAGAGGTGAGATAGAGAAGGGAAGGAGGTTAATATAGGAAGTGTTCACGAGCCGGCAACTGGGGTTCAGCCCATTGGGGACCTCTGAGAGACAGCGAACAACACTGCAGAGTTACTCCACCCAGGGGATAAGGGGGTCCTGTCAGTGTCTTTGAAGGACATTTCAGAGAGGTGCCCCTGCCCTGGAGTGGGAAGGACGCAGATAAAGCTGGCGTTCTTGGCATCCTCTCCAGGGTCACCACTGGGAACTGGCAGCATCTTACAACCATCTGATAGGAGCGTTTCTCACTTTCCCCTCTGAATTCTGGCACAGCTTCTGTGTGTGCAGGGATAGAAGGTGTGGGGATTCTAAGGGAGGGCCCAGCCCAACCTGCCCAGGAGGCTGCTGACTTTTCGGACAAAGTGGCCTTGCCTCTCAGTTTAATGGCTGCCCACATTGGGCAAAGGTGGAAGGAGGGGGTGCTAATCATCTCATGATCATTTCTGAATCATTTCTA
The DNA here is from genome assembly GCF_014108235.1 of Myotis myotis. Taxonomy (NCBI): domain Eukaryota; kingdom Metazoa; phylum Chordata; class Mammalia; order Chiroptera; family Vespertilionidae; genus Myotis; species Myotis myotis. The sequence goes on along the minus strand of NW_023416401.1, from coordinate 21,941,309 downwards.
ATTATCTCGATTATGCCTTTCACCTCTCTGGTACCTCTCAGCCTTCAAGTCTCAGTCAAGTGTCACCTCCTCAGAGAAGCCTTCCCTGACCACCTGTCCACGTAGACCACCAGGCCCTTACTCTTTGTCACAGTCTGCTATCCTTTCATCCACAGCGCTTGTAACAGTCTATAAGGATCTCACTACCTGGTACTTACCTTCTTGCTTGTGTGATGTCAGTATGCCGCACAAGTGGGGAAGTTTCAGGGGATGTGACCGCGTCATCTTGATTCACCTCCCTACTCCCAGCAACTTGCCCAGCTTCTGGCTCACAGAGGGTCCTCGGTAAATGCTATTGAGCAAGTGAACAAGTAGATGAAGGTTGTGAAATAAGGATTATAATTCCTCCTGTCACAGATATGGACAGTGAGGCCAAGGGAATCTGAAGGAATTATTCTAGTGGTGGAATCAGGGCTAAACCCATGACTTTTTAAAAAATTAAATATATTTTTATTGATTTCAGAGAGGAAAGGAGAGGGAGAGAGATAGAAACATCAATTTTGAGAAACATTGATTGGCTGCCTCCTACATGTCCTGCACTAGGGATTGAGCCCGAAACCTGGGCATGTGCCCTGACTGGGAATCGAACTGTGACCTCCTGGTTCATAGGTTGACGCTCAACCACTGAGCCATGCTGACCAGGCTGGAACCCACATCTTGACCCCCAAAGCCCTTCAGCAATAACTCCCCCGTTCTAAACCCTTGACATCCCCCCAGTTTTCAGCATTAGCATCGCCTTGAACCATACCTAGGGAGCCTTGAGGTCAAATTCAGCCTTGAGATTCCAAGAGCTGAATTGCCCATGCATGGGGCAGGCAGGAAAGGGTGGGTTGGAATTCCATACTTTCAGTGGCCATGCCTGGCAGGCCCAGAGAGAGGCCACATGCCAGCCAGCTCTGTTTCCTGCCCCTGCAGGGACATGGTGTCAGGCATTGGTTCGCAAGGCTTAGCTGCCAAAGGACTTCAAGATCCTAAGGCAGTGGTTCTCAACCTTCTGGCCCTTTAAATACAGTTCCTCATGTTGTGACCCAACCATAAAATTATTTTCGTTGCTACTTCATAACTGTAATGTTGCTACTGTTATGAATCGTCATGTAAATATCTGATATGCAGGATGGTCTTAGGCGACCCCTGTGAAAGGGTCGTTTGACCACCAAAGGGGTCGCGACCCACAGGTTGAGAACTGCTGTCCTAAGGAGAATAAAATATCTAAATATTCAAGAAACCCTTCAGGACCTAGACCAGGAGTGGGCAAACTTTTTGACTTGAGGGCCACAATGGGTTCTTAAACTGGACCGGAGGGCCGGAGCAAAAGCATGGATGGAGTGTTTGTGTGAACTAATATAAATTCAAAGTAAACATCACTACATAAAAGGGTACGGTCTTTTTTTTTCACGGGCCGTAGATTGCCCACGGCTGACCTAGACCCTTTTCTAAGCTCCTCTGTGGCCTTTCTGTGCTAATAATAACCATTTCTTTGTAACAGACTGGATTTATTTTTATTCCTATTTTAAAAACCGAGGCAGATAAGCCTCCACAGGATTAGGTGATTTTTGAAAACTTAAAAAATTTTGAAGTGATCGCAGATTTATAGGAAAGTTACAAAAGTAATTCATAATTGCTGTATTCCCTTTACCACACTTATTTTTATCATGTGTGTGTGTTATGTGTGTGTGTAACATATAACATTTTCTTCCTAAACTGTCTGACCATAAGTTGTGGACATAATGTCCCTTTGCTTTTAATATATCAGTGAATATTTTCTAAAAACCAGCAAATTCTCATATAACCATAATTGCAGTAGAATTTTCAGAATCAGGGAATTAGCATTCATACAGCAGTATCATCTCATCTGTAAACCTTACTCTCCCCATTCCTCATTTCAGGGATCACCTCCCAAGTAAACTATTTGCATCTAAGTTCTTGTCTTAACTTCTGCTTTTGGGGGAATTCAATCTAAGGCAACAGCTCCCTGGAGCTTTGAAAATATCTGTTAAGTCCCTCATTTCTGCAGCCCAGCTTCCAGCTCCAGGCTCATTGACTCTGCCCCTGAGTCACTTCTTCCTTCTATTTTCCATCTTCTGGATGTGGTCAGAGAGGGACGCCACACCCCAGGTGGGACCTGACCCTTGAATCTCCCTCTTGGACCCTGGATGTCATCTCTCCCCTCTAACCTTGAAGCGACTACCTAGCTCAGACCTCATCATCTCCCAAAAGGACTGTTGAAAGTGTCCCAGCTGCCTCCTGTCCCAAATCTCCTTTCTTCCATCTATTTTGCACAAGGCGTCTCAACCTGCAATTCTATTTTTATGTTTCTAATCTGCTTAAAGCACTTTTGAACCTATAGAATGAAACCTCATTCCACAGCCTGGCACGTAAAGCTCTGGCAAACTTCCTCAGCTGCTTCCACCCCCCTTTTTTTTTTTGGTTCTGTGTTTTCCAGGTTTCCCAAGTTCCTGCAGTTCCCCAACACACCAGCCTGTCTCATGTTCCATACCTTTCCATCTGCCATTCTCTCTGCCAGGAAAGTGCATCTACCCCAGTGGGTTAAAAAGTTCCTATTGACCTTCGAGTTTCATCTCAAGAATCACTGCTCTTGGGAGCCCCTGACCATGTCTTCCCTTGCTTATTTCTAGCATAACACTTATTGCCCTGAACTGAAACTGATTCTTCGTTTATCTAGACTGGAGCTCCTTGAGGGTGGGCCTGGTCTTGTTTACATGCACCTCTCAAGCCTAACACAGTGCTTGGCTCAGATGAGCACCTGGGAAGTGTTTGCATGAATTAGAATGACAGTTTTTTGATCCAGTTAAAAGATCTGGACTCCTTTTATTTAAACCCTCGCGCCGAAGTTTTATGCTCATTGGTTTGCTTACACGTCGAGGGGTGGGAGGAGCCCTATACAGAGAAAGGGAAACGCAGTTATATTGGTCTAGTTTGGACTGAACTTTTGGTTGTCATTTTCTTCCCCCATATTTCTCCAGTCTCCCCATTTGTGTCCTTTTCAACTGTTCTGGCCCCAACCATGATGCCTACTTCTTGATTCCTGAGCTTCCCAAACAAACTTCCCATTAATGCTTGTCTAATGCAAATGTTGAATGGCCTATGTGGATGCTATTAAAATAATAAATGCAGAAGGGGATAGATGAACAAGGCTGGGAATCGATCTTGGACCCCTGATGAGATCATTAAGAACTGGGGGAAGGGGGAAGCATCACTTGCACAGGTTGAGATCTCACCAGGCCTCTTCCCCCTCCATCAACTCCTTTCCCACTTCCCATCTCCCCTTGGATTTATGGGCTGGAAGCCTCTCCCTCCCCCATCCATTACCCTCAATGCAGCACTAACTCACCATGGAAAATCTATTTGAGTCAAATGGAATTTTTATCTTTGCCTGGGAATTAATGCATTTTGTACAAGATATTTTAATCATACTTTCCTCTTGGCAAGAGTTATTGCATAAAAATATCTGTTCCAAAGACTCAGTCAGGTGCCACATAGAAGATGCACCTTGGCTCCTTGATGGGGGCACTTGGCGAGGATTCTAGACTGGTTATACCTGAGGACTAGCTACTGAGGAGGGAAAAGGAGGCTGCATGGGTGGGAGTTGGCTAGGTGATGGAGAGGGGCACGGAGAGCTCCGTAAACTCTTAAAAGCAATCACCTCTTTCAGTATTGTCAATAAATTCTTCTTGGAATCATGTTCTCACATTCTTATAAAAATAAAGATTTAAATTCTGATTATTTGATTCAACTAAAAAGAGATTGAGGAGGGAGTATAATATGGGGATAAGGACCACACTGCATAGGTCCAAATTTTAGCTGTACCATTTTCTAGAATAGTGTGTGTGGGGATTCCCTAAACTGCAGGAAAATGGCAATGACCTTGGTTACTACCCCGCTGCTGTATTATAAGGATCAAGTGAAAGAATATGCATGAAATTGCATAGCTCATATCTGGCACATAGTAAGTCCTCAATAAATGTTATCTTCCTTTACTTTATTATTTCCTTCCTCATTTGGAGTTGGAAGACATTAGGTTATTTAAATTTTTTTATTTTTTAATATATTTTTATTGATTTCAGAGAGAAAGGGAAAGGGAGAGATAGAAACATCAATGATGAAAGAGAATCATCGATCGCTGCCTCCTACATGTCCCCCACTGGGGATTGAGCCCACAACCCAGGCATGTGCCCTGACTGGGATTTGAACCATAACCTTCAGGTTCATAGGTCGATGCTCAACCATTGAGCTATGCCAGCAAGGCCATTTTTTAAAATTTTAAATAATTTTTATTTTTCTATTACAATTGGCATACAATATTGTATTAGTTTTAGGTGTATGATCCAGTAATTAGACATTATATAACTTACTAAATGTAGGTCATACTATAATGTTGCCAATTTATAGCAGCCAGGCACATGGTAGGTACTTTGTAAATATATGTCGAGTGAGAGAATAATTTACTTTTTGGGTCATTGACAAACTCAGCTATTTCTTTGGCTCATGGAGATAAAAATTCTTCCAAATAGACTTCCCAAGTGGGCTATGGATTTGCTATTCTCTCTGCAGCCCACCTGGGTATATTTTATATTCAGTCACTCTCTTTTATGTCACCTTATTTAAATTTAATTATTTTTATATGTTATTTATTTATTTATTTATTTATTTATTTATTTATTTTTTTGAGGAGACAAATAGTTTTATTTTTGTGTGTGTGTGTGTGTTTTTTTTTTAATTTATTGCTTAAAGTATTACAAAGGGTATTACATATGTGTCCATTTTATCCCCCCGCCCTAGACAGTCCCCTAGCCTCCCCTGTCCCCCAATGTCTTATGTCCACTGGTTATGCTTATATGCATGCATACAAGTCCTTTAGTTGATCTCTTACCCCCCTACCTCCTGCCCCCCAACCCTCCCCGGCCTTCCTGCTGCAGTTTGACAATCTGTTTGAGGCAGCTCTGCCCCTGTATCTATTATTGTTCAAAAGTTTATAATGGTCTCTATTATCCATGAATGAGTGAGATCATGTGGTATTTTTCCTTCATTGACTGGCTTATTTCACTTAGCATAATGCTCTCCAGTTCCATCCATGACGTTGCAAATGGTAAGAGTTCCTTCCTTTTTAGAGCAGCATAGTATTCCATCGTGTAGATGTACCACAGTTTTCTAATCCATTCATCTACTGATGGGCACTTAGGCTGTTTCCAGATCTTAGCTATGGTGAATTGTGCTGCTATGAACATAGGGGTGCATATATCCTTTCTGATTGGTGTTTCTGGGTTATTTTCTTTTTAAAAGCATTTGTTTGCTCATTGCCTGCCCTTCCACTGGATTATAAGCTTCATGATGGCCCATGTCTTTCTCACATGCCATCGTATCCCTAGGGCATGGCACATAGTGGGTACTTAATAAAATATTTGTTGAATATATTAATAAATAAGTGAATAAATAGAATAAATAAAATTATTTTTTCTTTGTTGATCCCTGATAGATTGTATCGCTGCCAGGAAAGCAATATTGGGTCAGTCTATTTTCAGAATAGCTTGCACACAGGACTTACAACTATGGGAGTGGGGGTGGCTTGGGGGACACAAGTGGAAAGAGGTACCCTCTAATGCAAGACCTCTGAACATTGCAAAAACTTGCTCTCTTCTCTACTTTGATCTGGGAGGCAAAGAGGGTGCTTTGGTTTGCAAAGCCCAGCTTCTTAGTGGGAGTGGGAAGAGGGAAGGGACTGACCTCTGGTAGCGAGGCAGGAGAGGGTGTCCCAGAGGCCTTCCTGAGAGGGGTACTCTACATACCAGCCTTGGGAGGATGTGAACGAAGGAGTGCTCTTCTCCCACCTGCCCCTTGTTGATGGTTGAAGGGGAGGAAGCATGTGCTGCTTGAGCTCCCCTCCCTCCACACACTGGTAGAATCGGGTGGCTGTCAAGGCTAAGACAGGGTGTGGCAGGGAGCCCTCTTACAGATGGGTATAACTTCCAGATTACAAAAGCTCTCATCAGAGACTCTCGTGGGCTCACAGGGGTTCAGGTCCTGAAGGCTGCTGGGCTCCAGGGTGAAGTGTCAGCTGTTCTGACTTCATCTTCTGCTGTGAATTGCTTTGGAAAACAGCCCTGGCCTGCCTGTTAGGGGAGTGGGAAGAAAAAGGCTGCAGGGGGAGAGAGAGGGTGCACGCATTTATTCATCCATTCAACCACTCAATTAATTCACTCAGTGAACTCTTTTTGAGCTCTTCCTATGTACCAGGCACTATGTCAGGCCAAGGAATTCAGTAATGTAAAAGAGAGCCACGCGTCTTTACATTATGAAGTTTATAGTCTAAGGAAGAAAAAACACTTATCAGATAAACACACAAATTCATAAATAATCACAATTGTGACCCAGTAGAAGGGAAATTTCAGATATGTATCAGTTCTCTATTGTCACAAAATTCTGGGTAACAGACCATCCCAAGCATTGGTGTCTCAAAAACAATGGTATTTATTTAGCTCACGAGTCTTCAGGTCAGCCCCATAGGTCCGGTCTTGGCTTGGTCACTCCTATGTCTGGTGGTTGGCTGTGGGTTGGCTGACCTGAAGGCTTCAGTTGGGATGACTGGGGTGGTCCATTTCTGTTCATATATCTCATCACCAGCCTGGGCACAGTCTCATGATGAAGGCAGATGAGCAAGAGGGTAAATGAAAATGCACAATGCTTCCTGAGGCCTAGGCTTGGTACCAGGATACCATTACTTCTGCTTCCTTCTGTTGGCTAAAGCAAGTCCCAAGGCCACGCTACATTTCAGGGCTGGAGAGATAGACTCTATCTCTTTAGTGAGAGAGGCTGCAAAGTCATAGGCAAAGGCTGTGGACAAAGGGGACAGGGAAGTATTGGGGCATCGGTGCAATTAATCTATCACAGGTATGTAGAATAGGGCACTTGATGTAAATCCAGTGGCCACAGGAGGCCCCTCTGAGGAGGTGATGTTGCAGCTGAGCTTTGCAGGATGAGTAGGAGGTAGCCAAGTGAAGAGAGAGGAAAACCATTCCAGGCTGAGAGTACGTGATCTCTGAACTCTGAGATGACCAGGAACTGGATAAAAATCAGGAAACCAGAAGCTGAGCAGCATGGCTGGAATGTGGGGAGAACGGCAATGAGGTTGAAGGGGGTAGCGGAGGCCAGCCCACACTACTCCGGAGCTGCCCTGCCAGCAACAGAGGCTTTATTTGAAACGGTAACCATTACAGCAAATCATCTGAGCTCCGATTGATTGAGCTGGATCTACTGTGAGCCGGGCTGAGTCTGGATGGTAGGTGGAGAGCAAGACACCACCCTTATCCTTGAGGGACTCACAGAAAAGAATAAGTGATCACTCGTGTTGAGGGGTGTGATGAAAGGAAGTGCAAAATGTAATATGGGGTCCTGCAGAGGGAGCAGCCGCCTTGGTGGGCGAGGCTCCCGGGAGGGAGCTGGGTCAGAAAGATGAACAGGTGTGCTGGTGCTGAAGGAGAAGGGCCTTCTGAAGGGAGCAAAGGGTCTGAGTGGCCCACGTGTGTGCACGAAGTGGCCTGAGGGTCAGTGTGGCTGGTGTGTGAGGGCAGGAGTTGGGGCTGAAAAGGGGTCAGGCCAGGTATCTGAAGGCTGCTGGGTTGGTGGAGGGGTTTGGGTTTTAAGTTGGGGTCAAGGGCCCAGCTGTGCCCGAGGTCCGATGGAGTGTGGGTTTTACCGGGAACCACTCTGGTTCATGTACGCATGTGTGTGTGTGTGTGCGCGCGCGCGCGTGCATGTGCGTGCGTGCATGCGTGCGTGCGTGTGCACGCGCGTGTGCGTGCATATGTGTGCGTGCGTGCGTGCGTGCATGTGCGTACGTGAGGAAGCAGAGCTGCCGCAGGAGTCCCGCCGGCCTGGAAAAGAGCCCGGCAGCGGCAATGGTGTGGGAGATGCCGCCGAGGAGGAGGAGGAGGAGGAAAGGTAAGTTCGCTCAGGGCCTGCGGTTGGCAGAGGCGGCTGTGCCGGGGGCAATGGAGGCGTCACGGAGCTGGAGGCGGTCCCTGGGGCCCCTGGAGCAGAACCTTCCTCGCCGTGACCTGTCCTCTTTGGCCTCAGCTTCAGGGAGGGGAGGCGCTGGAGCCAGCAGGTGTCCTGTCTGGTACTGACTGTACGGGGGTGAGAAGGAGGCGGTTGGAGGACCAGAGTGGGGAGGAGGTCGCGGGGGCCAGAGCAGCCCCAAAGAAGGTCTTTTCTGCGTAGCGTCCGGGCAGCGAGGGACTGAGGAGTTGAATGCCCCTGGGTTCCCGTCCCACTGTATGGCCTTTGGCCAGTGAGTTTACCTCTCTGACCCCGAGTTTCCTCATCTCCAAACGGGGACTCAGGATAGGTCTGACCTTTCTCACAGCTGGTTGGGAGAAGTCCGTGGAATAGTCAAGTGCTTGGCAAAGTCAGCTGGTGGACGCCATCTGCAAAGGCCTCAGGGCTGCTGCTTTGCCCAACGCCAGGGGGCGTCTTCTCTATGGAAAACAGGTGACTGCTGCCTTCGAATGATGCCATAAAGACAGTCAGGATGGGAGACGACAGTTGGTCCGGAGGGCCAGGTGACTTGGTGATCCTCAGCTAGGCCTTCGGAGGGATGCTGGGACTGCTCTCCCATTCCTGCAGGAGTTGCCCATCCGTCAGGGGCTCAGGCTGTCAGGCCGCTGAGGGGGCCTGCAGGCGAGGGATGCTTCCCCTGACAGGGGAGTCCTTCACTGTCAGCAGCTTCGCCTCGGTGGGTTAATAAAGCCATCCATCACCCTTCTCCACGCCAGGTATCTAAATGCCTGCTTAATACTACCCTACGGGGCAGGAGCCTGCAACAGGGGTGCTCACCTGGCATCAGGGTGCCAGGACAGGAGGAACCTGCCTGGCGACGGAGGCCTTGCTGCATTCCAGGTACAAACCCAGCCCAGGGCCTCCCTCCGCCTGGCTGGCGTGGACCCTCTGGAGCTCACTCAGTTCCCGGGCTGGGAGGCAGTGCTCTGACAAACAGCATTCAGGCACACTTGGAGTAGATGCACCGAAGTTCCCATTTGCCGTTGTACTGTTTGCAGAGGATAGATATTGGAGTGGGACCAGGTGTCTGCTACCCACACCTGCCTCTGCTGCTCTGTCCCACACCCCTGCCTCTGACATAGGGTCAGGGATGTATGGGCTTCCTAGGAGCATTGCTGCGTGACTCACGTCTGGCTGCTCAGAGAAAAGTACTTGAGAGGCAATAGTGGTGCTTTGGTGCTTGTGGGAGTTTAACAAGTTTGGGCTCCTGGAGGGAAGGTGAGGGAACTTGAGTTGATCAGCATCAGTCAAATGACCGGCTCTTGTTTTCTGAGCACTTACTGTGCACTTAATCTGCATCATACCAGGAACTAGGTGCAGTTACTGTTCCCAGTGTGCAAACAGGTCCAGAGAAGTGAGCTGTGTATAATTATGCAGTTAGATCTGGGATTCGAACCCAGGTCTGTGTGACTCTGGAGACCCACTCTTAACTGCAGCACTTGCTGGCTTCAGGGCTGGGCACTTTCACAGTTGTCCTAAAATCATCCCAACAATCTGAAAATCAGTGTTACCACCCCCCCCCCGCCCCCCATTTTATCTATCAAGAGAAGGAAGTGACATGAATAGTTCAAGGTCACACAGAAAGCTCAGAGCTGGGATTCAACCCAGGTCTGCATGACTCCCAACTAGTCTGTGTGCGTGTGTATTTTTCTTCTCCACCAGACCAGGTGTTTTCAAACCTTTGCAGCTACAGACACCCTTCTTTCTCTAAAAAAAAAGGATGTGAGATTTCCAAATGTAGTGGCTTAAAACACAGCAACCATTTAAAATGTCTCATGGTTTTTGTGAGTCAGGAATTCAGACGGGGCACAGAGGGGATGGGGTGGACTCTGGAGGGTCGTTCACAGTGTCAGTGGATGCTGGCTTTAGGCTGGGGGCCTCGGTTCCTCCCGGAATAGTTTCTCTGAGGGAGCTGGTTTGGGTTTCCTCATAGCATGGAGGCCCCCCAAAGAGAGCAAGAGCTAGGCAGGAGCCACATTGCCTTTTATGAACTAGCCCAGGGAGTCATGCAGTGTCCCTTCCCCTCCGGTTCAAGGGGAGGAGAAAAACTGACAGAAATGTGGGACTGGAAATGTTGCTGGGGCTATTTTTGGAAACTGCCATCTGCCACAGGGCCAGACCAGGAGCTAGGTGATCGACCCCCTTCCTCCCCCTTTGGCCCCTGAGCAACCCAGGTGTCCCCAAAAGTAATCAGAAAACTGCCCCATGATGTGTGGTTTGACACGCAGGTGGCAATCAATTCATTAATCAACAGTCAAATCACTTCTTGATCTGCCAGGTCTCTTTGAAGGAATCCAGCTGCATCACTGAGCTCAGTAGGCAAGTTCATCCTTCCTTTATTCATGTATCAAGGTGGGCACTGCGTTACAGCCTTTGGAGGACTTTTGGTCAGGGAGGAGAGACACATCCTGTATGCCAACAACTCACTGCAGGCAAAATGCTGAATAACGTACGTGCATCCCCTCAATGCAGCCCGAGCAGGAATGAGCATACCTGTGGGCCCCAGGAATGCTGAGGACCTTCTCCTGCGTTTAATCTCTGCATCCTGGCCTCCTGGTTTTCCTAGGGCCCTTCTACTGTACCCTGCATCATTATGGGGTTGGTGGCTTCTGCTCTGCCTGCCCCCTTCCCCTCCTCTGGTAGTGCCTCCTCCTGGTCAGCTCAAATATAGCCCCTGACTCTAGTTCTCCTCAGGGGATCTCCCAACCTAGTCCCTCCTCCTCCCTGATGACTGGCTTTTTGACCAGCAGCTGTATTAGTTGAGATAATTCCTTCAACTTGCGCCTTTTGTACCCAGAATGTGCCTGGTAAATTTGTTCAAGTATACCCCAGGCTAACACGTCATTACACTCCCAAACTCATCTATCTTTTACTTCGGATTAATTCTTTTTTTCCCCCTCTCTCTTCACCTCCTCCATAAATCCTGGTGCACTTAATTAATTTCAGTTCCACTGCAAGGTCCATAATACAGAATTGTTCAAGCAAACACAAAATTAATTATTCTATTTACAGCCTTCTCATTGAGAGGAGCATTTCATCTTTCATAATTACATTTTGGAACGTCCAATTATGAATTCAGGCGCCTGCTATTTTGCATACTGGGACAGTCCCCAAGTGTCCTCATGGCAGGGGAGTCAGCCTGGTGGCCTTTTGTGCCTTCCGCCACTGACCCAGGTACTGCTGGCTCAGTCCCTGAAGGACCTTTTCAGGAGATGTTAAGGCAGGAGAAGGATGACAACATCCAGAAGGGAGTGGAGCACATCCAGAGGGAGTGAGGGGAAGGAGGAGGAGGAAGGGTGGGGGTTGTGCCAATTTAATTGGGATCTTGTCATAGCAAGAGCCTTCAAATGGGAGGAAACAGGCCTTTTCATCTTGCCAGATCATCAGGGAAGATACTTGGCATTTCTGCAAGTCAGTGAGTCAGGCACAGGAGAGCCATTTCGTGACTGGCCTTTGCCCTGCTCTTAGGCACGGACCCTGGAGGCCTGGCTTTTCCTCCTTCTCTCTGCCTCATGGCCACAGAGGACCACGTTGGTGGCATGGGTTCACTAAGCATCAGGCTCTCGGTCAGGAACATACAGCAGAGTGGGAGAACCACTCCTTCTGCTCCCCAAGGGCTGCTCTCTGCCTCTCTGATGGGGTGGGAAGGACACTTGCTCTCTGCTCAGGGCCCTCCTCTGGGCACCCCAGGGTTTGCCCCAGAGAGCAATTACTTGGCTGCATCATGGCACTTTGTAGGCTGGAGTTTTAAAATACGACAAGAGCCCACGTTTAAAGGATTTACAAAATATCAGTTTCAACTGACCCATATTGAGATGAAATTAAGCATGTCTGTTTAAAAACAAGTCAAATATTTTCAAAGCATTTGTTAAAATCAGGTCAAGTTTTTGGAGGAGGGTATGTTCTGCTGGTCCTCATTAGTGAATAGCAAGGGGATAGGTTCCCTTCCTCCCTCTCATTCTCCATCCTCTTTAACATAAGTAGAGGGTTTTTCTTTCTTTCAAAAAAAATCTATTGAGTTCTGGCTAAATGCTAGGCATCATGCTGGGCACTGTGCTGGGTGCTTTGCATATGATGCTTATTTAACCCTCACAGCCACCTTATGACATTCAGGGGTGAATTCCTGACACATGGGAGCCTCATCTTGGACAGGTATGTGCAGGTGACCATGAAGAGACTTGAGTTCCAGGCCTGAGTGGGCTGTGAAATCCCAGGGGAATAATTTACACCATGAAGCAGTGAGGTGTAGTGTCAGAACTAGACTCTGGGCTCTGACTGCCTGTGTTTGGATCCCAGCTCCAGTACTTTCTAATTTCTTAGGTAACTTATGTAACTTCTCTGTGCCTTATGGGTTAAATTGGGGTGATAGTACCCACCTCATTGTGCTGTTGTGAGGTTTCTCTGAGACTATTCATGTAAAGCCCTGGCTCCTACCAGGAAGGTCCTCACTGAGAGGCCATGTCTCCGTCTCACTGCCTGTGGAATAAGTAAAGTCCGAATAGAAGGTGACAGTGATGCCTTTGGAAAGGACTGCTCTGTCATAGTTCACAAAAGGGTGTGCTAGGACTCCTCCACTTACATTTCTATCTGTCATGTTGCTCCATGATTAAATCCCCCTAACAGTTGCCCAGTTCACTTACCATAAACATATGCCCGTTATGGTGACCTAGAAGGGCCAACCAGATCCTGTCTCTACCTGCTCTCAAAACTTACTTCCAACTTTTCTCTTTACTGTCTATGCTCCAGCCCTTCCCTCTGCCTTTCCCTGCTGACATCTTTTCTATCTCAGGGCCTTTTTTACTGGCCATTCCTCTGGCTGCACTCACATTCCCCCCTCTGCTCTGAGCATGACTGGCTTGGTTCTAGTGTTATCTCTTCAGAGAACCTTCTTTGATCATCCTACCTGTAAAATAGCCCTTTGCCCAACACTCCTCATATTAATTGTCTTCGCAACTCTTATCATTATCTAAAAGGTCTTGCTTGTTTTCTTGTTTATTGTCTATCTCTAAAGTGCTACAATATAAAGATGTATGAGAGAAGGAGTCATGTTTGTCTTCTCTGTTCTCTATCTCCAGATTGAAGGCAGGTACACAATAAATATTTAAGTGAACACTTTCCCTCTATCCCCAATGTGACTATAGCAAGCCTGGAAAAATGAAGACTTTGGGACATTGTGGTTTGTGATTAGCAGTAGAAGACATGGACGAGGCTTAATTTTTCTTTAAATTAGTTTCCAGATCTTGAGAAGCCTTCTTCCCTCCTACCAGACCCTCAAGATGGGGGAGAGCCATTGATTTATCTCGTAAGTGATTTTTTTTTTCAGACCTGCCCACACTGAATAATTACTTGCTTTCGTGGGCTGAGAATGTCTTTCTGCTGTTCTACCTGGTAGGCTTGTTTTGTTTGTTAATTAGCTATTAATTGAGAGGGTTCCTGGGGACTGGAGGTGGACTGGGGGTCTGGAGCAAGTGAGGACTGCAGACTGGAATGAAGATGACCTCACTGGGCACTGGGCTAATTTATTTCAAATGCTGTCATGTCCAGAGTCATTGAGTTCCTGAGATGATGAGTGATTTTATTAATTAAGTCCCATAAACACTATAGTTTAATTTCCAGCAGTGGGGCTGCAGCTGGTGGGTGGGAGCTGCCGGCACCTGTGACAGAGGTTGTTGTCCTTGAAGGAATGGGCCATGGACAGTGGGAAGGCTGAGAGGGCAGGGAGAGTGTTCAAAGGCAGGAGCCTCATCCTGGATGCATTTTTTTGCCTCCTTCTTTTGTTCCTTCACTGTCTCTTTAGGCCAGGCTTTGATCGTGGGAATACTCCAGTTTGGTGAAAAGATAATGCCCATAAGTTATTGGAAGGGAATTTCAGGGAGATGACCCCTGTCCCCCCAAAGGCCTGAGCTGGAAACTTCCATTGTTGTTTTCATTTTCCTGTATTTCATCTCCCTCTGGACCTCACTTCCATCATCTCTTCCATCTCTAAGGCTACACAGTTGGTCTGTGAAGCATCCTATGCTTCGCCTTTGCCCATGTAGCTCCATGTCCTTCATCAGCCCACCACCATTTCTCTCCTGGAAGATTTGGTTATTATCTTGTGGATCTCTTTGTGCCACTCTTGGCCCTATAATTCTTTCCACACATAGCACCCTGCATGATCCTTCAGAAATGTACATCTGACTGTCTCACTCCCCTGCTTAAAATTCTCCATGGCTTTCAGTTTCCTTTAGATAAGGCAAAAGTCCTTTCCAAAACCGGTAAGACCATGCTGAACCATAGCCCCATTTCTTACCACTCTCAATGCACACTTTGGAACCAATTTCTTTTTTCTGCACTTTATATTTTTGGAACCAATCAGATAAAAAACAACAACAAAACTTCAGGTCTTTGAACAAGATATCCCTTCCTTTGGAACTCTTTCCACAGTCTCTACCAACTACCCTCCAGTGCCTTTGCTTGGCTCACTCCTCACTGTGTAGGTTTCAGAAATCTCTGTCAGGTCAGGGGAGCCTACCTGGTCCCTGTAGCTGAGTGAGGCCCCCTTGGGTGGCTGACAGCCTGGAGGACCTGGCCACATTAGAATGCTCACACTGTGTGTAATAATGTTTATTGTCTGACTCTTGTCCTTACAGGGGAGGAGCTGTGACTGTCTGTCACAGTGCCTGCCACCTAGTTGATGCTCCTCACATATTTGTTGAAGTGCATTAATTCAACATTGAATTGCTCTGATGGGCGGAGGATAGTGGGGTATGAAGGTGGGGAGTGGTTGTTTCCATGGGGGGCTGTGAGGAAGGGCTTCAGAGAGGAGGAGGTGTGGAGCTGAGTCCTGAAAGAAATGGCTGCAGGGATGACTGGGTCCAAATGACAAGGCTTATTCTAGATGACCAGTTCCCCAGCAGTGAGGGGAGTGGGAACATGAGGCAACAATGTCAGCATGGAGAGTCATGCAGGTGCGGGGGTGGTGGTGGTGGTGGTGGCAGAAGTGGGGAGGACCCATCTGAGGATTATCCCAGATCTGGAAGCCAGGGATGGCCAGGCCTTGGGGAGCTCTCCCCATGCTCCCCCACAACCCTACCCCCATCACCAGGGCCACACCTTGTCACTCCTGGGTTGGATTTTCTATTTTCTGAACCTCATCTTTCTCTTTCTTGGTGTATATACTCATTTTGGTGGAGTACCTTCTCTAGTTGTGTCTTAAAAAAAATACATAAGAGGTAAAAAACTAAAGACTTCTTATGTCTGAAAATATCCTTATTTTATTCTCCTACTGGATGACTATCTGGGAGTAAATTTTGTGTGTGTTTAGAATTCATTTTCTCTCATAATTTTGAAGTAAGTCTTTGGTAACCAGCTTCCAAAATAGCCACCAATAATTCTCATCTCTTGGTATTCATGCCCTGCAGAGTCCCTTCCCACATAATAGGGATGCTGTGTGTAGCCAGTGGGATATGATAGAAATGATAGTCATAAACGACATGTGGCTTCTGCCTTGCTGTCTTAGAAACTCTCTTTCTAAAGGAAGTCAGTTGCTGTGTCATGAGGACACTCAAGTATTCCCCCCCCCCCTTTTTTTTAAATCCTCACCTGAGGATTTTCCATTGATTTTTAGAGAGTTTGGAAGAGAGGGAAAGACGGAGAGGAACATTGATGTGAGAGAAACACATCGATTGGTTGCCTCCTGCATGTGCCTTGACCAGGGTCTGGGCCAGGGAGGAGCCTGCAACCGAGGTACGTGCTCTTGACCCAGAATCGAACCTGGGACCCTTCAGTCCGCAGGCCAATTCTCTGTCTACTGAGCCAAACTGGCTAGGGCACAAGCAGCTTTTTGGTGTGTGACTGAGAACTTCCGGCAACAGCCCATATCAACTTTCCAGCCATGTGAATGATTGAGGCATCTTGGAAGTAGATTCACCAGGCCCAGTCAATCCTTCAGATGACACAACTATGGCCAACATTTTGACTAGAACTCATGTGAAAAACCCTGAGCCAGAACCACCCGGCTAATCCACTCCCGAATCTCTGATCCACAGAAATTATTCAAGAAATTATTCATCACTACTCAGGCCTAGGCAATCACTCATTTACCTTCTGTCTCTCTGCATACTTAATATAAATGGGATAACGTATATTTTTTGAATAGGATATTTTCTGATTTCTTCTCATTGCTTCTTGCCCTGCATTTATTTGCTTCAGTCTCTGTCACGGGTCTTTTTCAGATGTCTGTTGACCCTTCCTTGTCCTATTAAAGAATGAGGGTATTAACTAGTCGATTGGACACTTTGAGTGTGTGAGTGGGACTTGTTAACTCTGGGCTTTCCCATTTGGTGACTTGTGGCTTATTTGGTAGAGCCAACCTCAGAGGGCATTATTTTTAGGTCTCTCTTTTTGGGTTGACTAGATTCCCAGAGAAGGTCCTTTCAGTCTCCTATGTGGAGGTAAAGTTTTGGCTGTCAGTGTTCTGAAGGCCAAATAGGAAAACAGCATGGGGAGGTCTCAACATCTGCTGTGTGTAAGTTCACGTGATGCCCCTGTTTTCAGAAAGAAACCCTGCTGTCAACAGTGCCTGCCCAGATTTCCCCAAATACCCCAGGAATTGCCTGCTTACAAGAGGGGTGTTGAGAAGGGAGGTGTGAGGGGAGTCAGACAGATCTGGTGCTAATCCTGGCGGAGGCGCTTACCTGCTGGGTGACCTTGGGCAAATTCTTTCTTTAATGAGCCAGTATTGGCTGGTGCCCTCTCTGTGCACAGCTGTGTGCTGGGTTCTGGAGAAGCAAGATGCTCTAGGGGAGACAGGCAGACCAGGGGGGATGAGGTGCTGTGTGAGCCTAGGAAGACTCAAGCCCTCCCCTTCCTTGAGGAGGTGAGCACTGTGATCACAGTTAAGGTCTTTTGGTTGGGACCATTAGGGCTTCTCGTCTTGGCATGTCTGACCAGTGGGGCTGGGCGTGTGTGCTGGGCTGTCAGGAAGAGTTATCTCCAGACAGCCCCTCGGCCTGCCTGCTTTCTCCTCCATGTTCCCCTCCTAATTCATTTTCCGCCTTTAATGTACTGTTGTGGAGCTTCCTCTCCCATTAGGGCCTGTAATGTGCACCGATTCCCTTCAGCTTGACTGCCCTTAATAGGCAGCGTAAATAGAATTTAGTGTGGCGTGCACTAACATCTCTATCCATTGTCCAGAGATTAAATACTTGCCACCGATGGTTCATGCATCATCAGCCTCGAGCCCAGTTTCATAGCTCCCAACCAAAGGAGGATATTAAATTAATTTGCAGGTTGCTTTAGCAAAACCTAACAAAAAAACCTCCATGGGAGAGGAAGGGGGGCCTGATGCATCTGCCCACCATCAATCATGGGGTGGGGTGGGAGTTGTTGGAAACCAGGGATGGGGCTCTTGTCTGTCTAGGGCTGGGTTTCTCTGAGGGCCACACTGCTTGGCTGTCTAGGTCCATCATAGTCTCCAAGGCTTGGTCCATGGCCAGCCCTTCTTTCAGCTTTGGAATTGGGTCTGAGATGGAGAAAGGGATGCAGGAACTGTGGGGCATAAGTCCAGAACACAGGGTCTACTTCCTCCCTCTTAGGCCAGAGCATGACATATGAAATGCTCCTGTGGTCTTGGTTAGGGAGACCCCTGAAACCTCCCTGTGAGATGGCAGGGGTGGGGAAAGGGTCAGCACAGGCCCTGCTTTTAGGATCCAGCTGAGCATTTACTGGCCTTTTTGCACTGGATGGTGGTTTGTGTCATGGGCCAGTCACGTGGGACCACAGACCTGCAAACAGACAGTGATGACCCAGGATCCCTATCCCATGTCTATCAGGGAGCAAGGCTCGGGATAGGAAGAGACAGGTAGGAGGGCTTGGCTCACTTGGGCATAGTTGAAATGGAAGTTCCGGCTAGTGAATGGACCAAAGGGGATAGTCACTCTCCCAACAGGAATGGTGGATACTCAACAAGTGTGCCACATCTTCCACATCATTGTCCTAGAAGACATCACTAGTCAATTCCTCCACTTTCCCCAGTGAGGGACAAAAGCCTTAGGATCCTTTGTAGCCAGTCACTAAGGCAGCTGTCACTCCTGGGCTGGAGGTGGCACAGGAGAGTTTTCAACTGTCTGTTAAGTTGGAAACAGTTGAGTTTAACCTGGGGTGTCCCTGGCAGACTGGGCATGGCCCCAGGGTGCCCTGAGTGTGGCCATGTGGCCATTTTTCCTGATAGAACAGCTAATTGCTTGTTTAAATCCAAAGCAGGCTCTCGTGATTCCCAGGCATGGTGTGTGTGGGAGCCTTTCCTTTTCCCAGATCTTAGCAGATGCCCCCAGTCCACCTTCCTGCCCTTCCCTGCAGTAAGGGAATGTGGTGGGTTCCTGTGGCTTTGGAGGCAAAGTGAGGCGAGGTGAGGGAGGGGCCCTGAAGCAGACTGTGAGCTGCCAATTGCTCCCTGATGAACCCCTACACCAGTGGCCTCCACTCACTGTAGTTTATTAATAGCTTTTAACACGATCATTTGGACTAATTGAAAATTGGAGCACTGCTAATATGCCCCTTACATTTCACTCATTTTTTATTTAAAAAAGATGCTAAAAGCATTTATCGAGTAGTTTCTGGGGAAAAGAAATAAAAAGGTCTCCCCTCTGGTCATTGCAATAGTGTGGTCTCCTGCCGGCACCCCATGCCGGGGGGTTCTTGTGTTCATTAGTGTGATTTAAGGTGTCCAGGTGACCCTGTTATAAAGCCATCAGTGGGAGCTACTTGGAGACATCCTTCGCTCACTGTGAGCTCTGCCTGGTCCTGAAGATGGAAATGGGTGGGGCAGGATGAGGGCTTGTTTGACTGTCCCTTCACTGTGCCCCTCTGGGTGTGATTGTGGTACAGGCATTGACATGGGAATAAATGGATTCCCCCTTCTGTCTTTCTGGTGGGATTTAAAGATCTGATGAGCCTAGTTTATGGTTAGTGCCCATCTCTTGGTCAAAGAGGATGAGGTGCTGGGTATCCTCCATTTGCCCTCCCCTTTCCCAGACCTGTCTCTGCCCTTCTTTGGATCCCAGATGGCTCACCCTCAGTCTTGCTCCCATTGGGTGTGGCCTCCCATTGGGTGTGGCCAATGGGAGGCATTGCAGGATATAAAAGGTGGGACTGTGTGTCCTGCTAGACAGTCCCTCTCTCTATATAGTCCAAGCTCTCCTTTTAGCCCTAATCCCACTGCTACCTCTATAAGCAGTTCCTGCATCAAAGTGGTGGCTTTGATTCCAGTTAACAGAGGAAAATTATCACAGTGCCCCAAAAGGTGATTCTGATGTCATTCTCCAAAGAAAGGAAAACGGGTGCTCGGTGGTCCCCAAATCTTCAATTGTCCTTCATATCCTGCCCACTCTTGGCAATAGGCTGAGCCACAGATTTGGCTTCTTCTTTCCTTTGGGCGTGCGGCTTTTTAAGGCCTGGCCTTTGTCTCACTCTGCCTCTGGCCATCTGGGTAATGACTGCTCAACCAAGTCCTCCTCTTCCTCCTAGTTCTCCTGCCCTGTTTCCAGCATGGGATCCTGTTCCTGTGGTTCCCGGGGGACGGCCCTGGCTCCCCATCAGTCACCTCCAGAGCCACTTCACAAAACCTTTGCCTCCATATATGACTTCCTTTTAGAACTCTCCTGAGATGGCCAGATCCAGCTGTTTTCCCATGGAGCACACCAGAATAAATACTAGTGGCCCTGAGCTGTTTCCAAAATCACTTCTACCCTCAGAAGATCAAGGTTTGCCCTTGACAGGTCTTTCTGAAAAAACTCTGAAGGCCTCGGGTAGCATTGTCAGAATAAGGGCAGGGTTTCCCAAGCCCAGCATAGAGGCCAGGGCTGGGATATGGATGAACTGGTGGTTATTAACCATGTAGCCACAGTTCAGGCTGTGAGTTGTGTGTACATGTACCTGAAAGTGTGTGTGTGTGTGTGTGTGTGTGTGTGTGTGTGTGTGTGAGAGAGAGAGAGAGAGAGAGAGAGAGAGAGAGAGAGAGAGAGAGAGAGAGAGAGAGAGAGATAGTAGGTGTTCTTGTCAAGAGTCCTTGTAGGGAGGGAAGGAGAATGCATCAAAGGAGCGCTCTCTGGACTCTTCCAGATCTCACCTCTTCCTGGCCTTTAGGAGCAGCGAGAGGCTGGGTCAAGTCAACAAGCATCTGCCCTGTTCTGTGCCAGGTGCTGTGCTAGACTCTGAAGGTAACATGCTGACTTGACCTTGGATCTTGGCTACCTCTGACTTGGTAGTGACTTTGAGGTCTTCCTGGGGTTTCAGTATCTTTATCTGTAACAGGGTTAATGTCCCCAGAGAGTCCTGAGATTCTGTGGTCCTCTGAGTGGGGAAACCTGGGTTTCTTAGCCTTGGCACTGTTGGTATTTTGGGCTGGATAGCTCTTTGTTGTGGACCGTCCAGTGTATTGTGGGAAATTTAACAGCATCATTGGTCTCCACTCACTAGATGCCAGAGAACCCTACCTCCCCTAATTTTGATAATCAAAAATGTCTCTAGACCTTGCCAAGTGTCTCCTAGGGGGCAACATTGTCCTGGCTGAGAATTTGTGGTCTGGAATGGTGATTGAAGCTCATATGTGCCTGGCCAGGGATTTCCCAGGCCTCTCTTAGTGAACAAACTTGGACTTGGTCTTAGGTCTTATAATGCTCATTCCGAGGTGTGGGGCCTAGGCCAGCACCACCCTGGCCTCATGAGGCAGTGGAATCTTGTCCTTTCAGCCTTTCCTTCAGGGGCTGAGGGCTCATGTATTCAATGATCAGGTAAGTCTGAACCTAATAGCTGGAAGCCCAGTCTGTGGGGTGAGAGAGGCCCAAGGGAGGGGTAGGCAAGAACGAGGCCTGTGTGTGGAGGGTCCCAAGGGATGTGGGTGGAAGTAACTGGGCCTTTGGTGACAGGGAGTGGTCACCTCATGGTGTGCCCTTGGCCAAGTTACTAAACTCTTTGTATCTCAGTTTTCTCACCTTCAAAGTGGGAAGATAATGGTAACCTGCCTCATAGGATTCATAGTCAGGATCCCGGAGGGACTTAAGTAGTGCACTCAAAAGGATTCCTCAGAAGGACACGCTGCAGGGGTTATTCACACGGTGTGGGCTGGATTAGGAATGGTGAGGCCACTGGGCTAGCCAGAGCAGAAGACAATTACCCGCCTCCCTCAGCACGCTGCAGGGCAGGTGAGGGAGAGCTGGAGGAGCCTTGGAACCCTCATCCTCCCCCGACTAAATCTGCAGCCTTAGAGGATGCAGCCCCGGCTAGAATCCCCATGTCCCTCTGAAATCTTACCCGTGCTGCCCATTGTCAGACCAGCCCGCAGCTGGAGGGCCAGGGAGTGGGCGATACTGCAGGAGAGGGCAGCCTCCTGAGGCGCTGAACATGTCGGAGAAGGCTAGAGATTGGATCAGGATGGTGGGTGAGTGTGGAGAGCCAGCCGGCAGCACATTCGTCAGGAACATGAACGTGTGGATATTTGTAAGACACTTAGAACAGTGCCCAGCACACAGTAAGTGTTTGCTCAGCGAAGCCCTGTGCTAGCCTCCCGGGGCACAGCACACATTAAATAAACCTCTGCTGCCCTCCTGGGCCCCAGGGCAGGGCTCCTTCTGGAAAGGTGCCAGGATCCTCCTTTTGGAGTTGGTAGGACTAGCCTGGACTGGCTGTGGTGTGCCCCCACCTCACCCCTTGGAAGATGTTAGCCCAGGCTGCCATCCCCCTCCCCAAACCCTCCCTGTCCTCCCCCCACCCCTGCTAGACACATCAGTGAAGCTTACCTGGGCCTTTCATCCCTTGCCTGACATGCCATCTGGCTTTGCCGTGCGTTCCTCAGCCTTGCTTGTCCCATGCCTCCCCTGGTTCCCTTTGGCTCTCACCCTACAAGTGGGCTAGAAGTTGGGAGGCCTTGAAGGCCCGGTCTGGGGGAGGCGGTGGCCTAGCCTCTGTCGTACCCTCAGAGTCCCCTTGGCACTGGAGTGTCATGATGCCAGGTGGGATTTTCCTTTGCTTGTGTAAGTGCCTTTGTGCAGCTCTGCACCTATTGGACAGTGAGCCCCAAAGGGGTGCCCATGGTGCCTGTGCTCCTAGCTGTATACTGGGGTGCCCCATTAGGGGCACCTCCTGGCTGGGGAGGTATCTGAGGACCCTTTAGGAGCAGCGAAAGGCTGGGTCAAGTTAACAGACATCTGCCCTGTGCTGTGCCAGGTGCTGTGCTAGACTCTGAAGGTAAAATGCTGACTTGACCTTGGATCTGACTTGACCTTAGTGGGTGTGGGGCATGGGGGTGCTGCAGAGGGAGAAACAGTCCGAGGGAGACAAGGAGGCAACATGCTGCCTTGCAGGTGAAAGATGGGCTCCCCTCAGTCCCAGGGCCCATTCTTCTGAGGGGATCTGGTGGTGCTGGGAGCTGGGCCAGAATTATTTTCCACTCAGCTCCAACAGAGGTGCTGTGGGTGAGCCTGGGTTTAGCTCCTGGGGCTGGCACAGGGTTCCTAGTCCTCTCCCTGGCCCACCCCTACCTCATCCATGGCTCAAGGGTGCCCTGGACACTCTCCCAGCTCCAGCTTGTCCTGACTCTCCACCCAGAGCTTCCAGATAAAATAAAGGATGCCCAGTTAAATCTTTCAGATAAACAATGCAGCATCCCAGATGTTACGCGGGGCACTTGTGCTGGACAATGACTCCTTATTTATCTGAAATTCAAATTTAACTGGGTATCTTGTTTTATTTTATTGTTTGTTTGCTAAATCTGGTAACCCTGCCCCTGCACTATCTCTGGCCTATGCCCCTCCCTCCACTGGCCCCCGGAGTAGGGGTTTCACTGTGTCTTCCCCTTCCTCCATGGTTCTCTAGCAGGTGAGGTCAGGATCTGAGCTGACCAGCTCTGAAATGGGGCCCACAGTGCAGGTGGGCTGAGTCCTGGCACCTGCTGACCTTTGTCTGGGTTAGGGGGTGACAGAAGTGTAGGGATACCGCATGCTGTGGAGCTGTGGCAGCATGCTGACCCCCACACTGCAGCCTGCTCTGGAGGTCTGACCATGCAGACTTTGACGTGCCTTATTTCATTCCACCCTCCCACAGCTCTGCGAGGCTGTGCCCATAGTATCTGAAAATTAGAAAACCAAGGCACAGAGAGAGTAAAGGCTGGCCCAAGGGCACGCAGCAGACACATGGTAAGGCTAGGCTTGAATTCAGGTGTGACCCCAGGGCTAAGCTCTCAGTTGCCAGACCGCACTGCTTCCCTTTGCAGGTCCTGGCCTTCTTGCTTCGGAGGGTGTCATCAGGCCTGGGGTCGCTGTGTGGAGGGGGCTGCAGCTCAGGAAGGAGGCTGGCTTGGGAACGTTTTCCACCCCCCGCCCTGTGCAGCTGTGTAATGAGCCCACATCTGTTACCACCACATGTTGCTCAGCGCTACGCAGATGTAAAGTCTCAATTTTTCTAATTAGCAGCAACACAAAGTCTATCTTAATTTTCTCCTCCCCTCCCTCTAATAAACGTGATATTAACAAGGTTACACATCTGAGTTTTGCTGGGTAAATTGAATCAGGTTGCAGATTTGATTAGTGGGTGTGGGGCATGGGGGTCTGGTCAGGCTGAAGGGCTGGGGGAAGAAAGGGCTGGGTCCCAGCGATGGGTGGGCCTCAGGATGGAGAGAAAGAAGGAGAAAGAAAACAGGGGGAGAAAGATGGAGGGAAAGAGACAAGTGGAGAGTGGGAAAAAGAGATAAAGACAGAGAAGCAAAGATGGATGGTAGGTAGAGAAAAAAATAGAGGAAGGGAAAGCGAGAGAGAGGTAATAGAGAAGGGAAAGGCAGAGAGTGGGAGAGCCACAAAGACACAGTGAGATGGGGGGGGGGGCGTGAAGACAGAGAGGGAGAGGGAGAGAAACACACACACACACACACACACACACACACACACACACACACACACACGGCATATGAGTGAGTGATAGACAAAGAAAGAGGAGTGGAGAGGCAGTCAATGGCTGCCCCTGCTCAGAACTTTCTGCAGAGGCACCTGGGCAGAGCCCCACCCACAGGGCTGGTGTGTGTGTGTGTATTGGATTGAGGAGGGACAGACACACAGAACCACCCCTACCCCTGCCCAGCCTGCCTTGCTACCACTGAGCTTGGGAGCTGCAGGCCCTAGTCCTGGTCCTGGCTGTGGGTGGCCGAGGATCAGTAAGCTCCCCCTCCCTGCATCTCACTTTCTCCATCTGTAAAAAGTGGTCCTTGCTCTGAAAGTCTAAGAGTCTCTGGAGCCCCCCCGCCCCCCCGCCCCCCAAACACACACACTCCACTGGGAAACCTTGGAGGGTAAATGGCAAAAGCTCTGCCACTTGCAAAAGCCTCATGACTCATGACTGCAGCTGAGATGATCCCTAGCACATCCCTTGCCGTGGGGCGCCCTGGACAGAATGGGGTGTGTTTGTGTCTGGAGTGGGACCCTCTTGCCTCCAGGGGACCTCTAAGCCCTCTGCACTGTGTGATGCTCATTCTGGCAACGGTGTCCCTCTGGGCACCCCCACACTTCCAGTGGTTTCCACTGGTAACCCCAAGTTTCTGGTCTTCCAGTCTGTTCACTGCTCCATCCTTCTTCACCATCCTCTCACATTTCTATACCCTGGATCACTAGGTTGTCTGAGCACCTCCACCTTCTGCTTCTGCAGTTCCCTCAGCCTGGAATGCCATTCCCGCCCCTCTCTGCCTTGTCTTCTGTCAAATCTTAATGCTGATGGACTGAGGAACTGGCTGCTTCCCGGGTGTGATCACACTCTTCTTGGTGTCAGATGTATATCTGTGTGTTTATGGGACTGTCTCACTCACTGTTTCTGCTGTTGTACCTGGTTGGCACCTCACGGGTGCTTTGTGTGTGTGTGAGGGAGTGTGATCAGTGCGTGCAGGAGGAGGGCCATGAGGCTGCAGTGGCAGTGTGGAGGGGCCGCATTCCTGCTGTGACAATTTCTCCGCAGATGACTCAGTCCCCAGGGCTTTGGGAGGTGCTGAGAGCTTCTGTCAAGGGGCAGTGGCTTTTCCCCCCTCGCTTAAATGAGATATGAATAATTGATTCATCTCCTGAATAATTAATCAGATATTCAATAAGGAAAGTAATTGTTTGGCACATCCCCCATGGATGGCCTGGATCAGCCGCTGCCCCACTCAGACTAGGAGGCTGGTGGGGGTTATGGGCCCATAAGGAACCCAGTGCCAGTGGGGGAGGTCACCTTGCCCAGCACTGGCAATCCTGTCTGGCTCACCATCCCCTGGAGGCCCTTGCCTGCCTCCCTGTGCCAGCCAAGATTTGGGCTTACTGTCCTCTTACCCCACTTGTCTCTTGTCTTGGCCTCTTCCCAGCCCCTCCCAGCTCTTCCTCTGATGCTGGCATCTCCTGGATACCACCCCTCCAAAGGATGCTCTGGCCCAGGTGTCAGCAGAGGCGACGGTGGGCAGGCTGCACTTCCCCATCGTGTCCCCTCCTTCCCCTTCTTACTAGTCCAAGCCTGGGTGGTGGTGTCCACTTCCTGAGTTGTGGGGCCAGGCTCCTCAGAGCAATTACCACGAGGAGGGCGCACCTGGATGATTAACCAAGTACAGCTGTGTGCCAAGCCCAGGAAAACCCTGACAAAGCCACCATTGTGGGCCTCCGTGGGCTTGCCCCTCTCCCAGAGAGCCCTCTCCTTCTGGGTTCCCTCTGTGACTCCCCACGGCCTTCCAGGGACCCTCACCTGCTTTCCATCTGGAGGACCCACCCCTCTCCCCAGGAGTGAGTTTCCCCGAGTCTGAGTTTCAGGGAACAGCTCCCCTGGGGGCTTCAGTCCAGAGTGACCGGCTTCGATGCTCCAGTTCTCACTGAACAATTTGGGGGTGTCTTGGGGCCCCAGTTCCGTCCTTGGCAGGGTGGACTTTCCTAGTGGAGTCCCCTTGTGATTCTCTCTATGAGTTGCAGGTACTTCTGTGCATTGGGCCAAACACATGTACATACCACACAAACACACACACCAAACAGACACAGGCAGATACACGTCATACACACCACATACACATCATACAAACATATGCACAAACACACACACCAGATACACACACCACATACACAAACATACCACTCATGCCTATGGCTTCTTCTATGGAATCAGTTCATCTCAAGTTTGGTGTTCTCTTTCTGCTGCCTTCTATTTTCCCAGCATCACTGTCTTTTCCAAAGAACCTGCCTTCTCATGATGGGCCTGAGGTAGGACATCTTCACTTTTGTCATCTTGCCTCCAGCGATGTTTCAGGCTTTCTTTGGTCTAGGACCCACTTGTCTGTCTTTCTGGTGGTCCAGGGTTTCCACAGAGCTCACCGCCAACAGTGTGTTTCAAATGGATCAGTTTTTACTGTCAGCCTCCTTCACTGGCCAGCTCTCTCAGTGGGAGTGTGAGAGGGTGGATGATGCTAGCCTGGTCCCCAGTGACACATTTTTGCTCTTGGGGGTCTTCCCTAACTCTTCTATTGCTCTGTTTCTGGGTCTCAGCCTTCTCTTGATTTCTTGGCTGCAGTCTCCATTTGAATTAATGACTGAACCAAGGTAAGCAACCTTCAGGGTACCCCCATTTAAGTACCATAAGTGTCCCCGCCTCAAATAAATGTCCCCAAACCTGCCACCATGGGACAGTCATGAACAAAGGATCTGCCTGGGCATATGCTTGGCGACAGTCCCGAGGGGACATTTTAGCTCTAATTCTGGATGCACCTGGCGCCTTCCATGGTGATGGCAGCCGGCACCGTGAACGGAGCAGTGGTTTTCTGAGGTGCTTGGTTCTTCTGCAGGAAAGGCATGGGGCAGGGGTCAGGCAGGTCTACGGCTGCGGAGGCCAGAGCCTACAGAAGACGCTCCTGTATCTCCTGGGCCTGCGAGAGTCCCCCTGCCGCTACACATGATTCCCTTGGTCTCCCCAGCTCTGTGTCTCTCTGTTCGATGCTGAAGGCTCTCTTTGGTACCAGAGGGACTTGCTCAGCCTCCCACAGAAACCACTTTAAAGTGTGGGGAGACGCCTGGGCACGACCCTCAACCTGCCCTTCTCCTAGTCGGTGACTCTCAGGCATGTTCCACATGGTTTCTGGAGGCCCCAGTGGGACGGTAGCACAGTAACCTGTGACATGCCAGGGGCAGGTTTTTCTCCCTCACTGTTGATTTTTTGGTTCCCCTCCCTGATAAATGGCCTCTTTCCAAGTCCTTGTCTAAGGCTGGGGCTCTGTTTAGGGCAGTGGTTCTCAACCTTCCTAATGCCGCGACCCTTTAATACAGTTCCTCATGTTGTGGTGACCCCCAACCATAAAATGATTTTTGTTGCTACTTCATAGCTGTAATTTTGCTACTGTTATGAATCGTAATGTAAATATCTGATATGCAGGATGTATTTAGGCGACCCTGTGAAAGGGTCGTTCGCCCTCCACAGGGGTCGCGACCCACAGGCTGGTTTAGGGGAACCCAACCTAAGACAGGCCCTGTCTGGGAGACAGAGGGGTCTAGAGCTTGCCCGCTCCTTGACCCGAGTCCAGAGCCAGAGACAATCGCAGTGCTCCAGAGAGAAGAACATGTTTGCACCCACGCTTTGTCCCCAGCAGGAGGACGAAGTTGCTCTGCTAGACCTCGAGCCTGCAAAGACTCTGGTCAGTGTAGCTGCAGCTCCGCCTGCATTCCCCGAGGGGGCTGTTCTCAGTCTTTTTCTCCTCTGAGTGTCAGCAGAAACACTTCTCGGTGCTCCAGGTTCCTCGGGTCTTTTGAAACCCTCCCAACCGTGTAGACCCCTGCTTAGCAGCCTGGTTACCCCCTCTGATTCCAGGTTGAATCCCCTGGAAGGGCTCAGTGTTCCCTCCTGTGGGTGACTGTGCCCCCCTTGATCATGGAGGTGCTGCCTGTTAGGCCTGCTGCACCTGCCTGTGAAGTTTGCAGGCTGCACAGCTGCAGAGGGTGCCGTTTACACAGATCGTGACATGAAGGGCATCCTGAGACGCGTGCGGTGGACAGCCTGAAGGACAGAGCACAGCGGTCCTGCTGTAGAGAGCAGCAGGCTGTCCTGCTGTGCTCTCCGGCATCTCTGTCTGCCCCGGCTCCTGTTTTGCCCCGGATACTGGTCGTTGACAGGGTACAACAGCAGCCTGCATCCTGACAGATGGGCTTGGTCAGAAGTCCTCCCACCACCTTGGCATGTAAAGCTTTGCTCTTAGTAAGGACAGGAGGGGGGAGGGTTGGAGGCAGCAGGGACCGCAGAGTGATCGGGAAGAGCATCCAGAAGGCATCCCCCAGCCAGTGATGGCGAACCTTTTGAGCTCGGCGTGTCAGCATTTTGAAAAACCCTAACTTAATGCTGGTGCCATGTCACATATAGAAATTTTTTGATATTTGCAACCATAGTAAAACAAAGACTTATATTTTTGATATTTATTTTATATATTTAAATGCCATTTAACAAAGAAAAATCAACCAAAAAAATGAGTTTGCGAGTCACCTCTGACACGCGTGTCATAGGTTCGCCATCACTGCCTTAGACCCCAAGCTCAGGGAAGGCTTCCTCTGGGCTTACCTTTCAGAGGCCCCTCACCTGCCTGAGTGCTGCCCCAGACCCATGGCCCCTTTTTTTGGGGTCTGGGCTCATTCCTGGATCGCTGACTGTCCTTGGATCTGAGGGTCTTTTTTAAAAATATATTTTTATTGATTTCAGAGAGGAAGGGAGAGGAAGATAGAGATAGAAACATCAGTGATGAGAGAGGATCATTGACCAGCTGCCTCCTGTACTCCCCCCACTGGGGACAAAGCCCACAACCCGGGCATGTGCCCTTGACCAGAATTGAACCCGGGACCCTTAGTCCACAGGCTGATGCTCTATCCACTGAGTTAAACCTGCCAGGGCGGATCCAAGGATCTTGGTGCAGACCTACTTCCTGGCCCTTTTCAGATTTGTCAATAATAGCCAGACCAGGAGGCCCTTGGAAAGATTGAGGGGAAACGTGGCTGCTGGAACCTTCCGGCAGTGAAGGATGCAGGGAAAGGAGGGTGGCAGCATTTAAACCAGAGGGAGGAACTGCCACCCAACCCACGCTCTGGGTTATTTATGCACGTTCAGAAATGGCTTCTGCATCCAGGCGCAATCCAATGATTTGTCAATGAGGCCTCCTCGCGCCCCCTGCCTCCACCCTGCCTCTGATAACATTTACAGTAAATCTATTGCACTGACCATTAAATCTGAGACCGCCTCCAGCGATCGCTTCAATGGGGTGCTGACAGGCCGAGAGTTAATAATGACGCAGACGCTAACCTGTTTATTGATTTGCTTTTTGTTCCCTTCATCCTCGCTCACTCCTTCTTTCTCTCGGAGGAGAAATCTTGGAATTAGTAATCAGGTGACAGCCTCGCCCCTCCTGTTCCCAACCATGTCATCCTGCTTAAATTCTCCGAGATAAATTACTCCTACCTCCCAGCTCCTGCCAGCCATCCCTCTCCAGTTACTCAGCGCAAGATGCCGCTGCCTCTGGAGCCAGCAGACAGGAAAAAAACATTAACACAGACATGAAAAGCTTTTAACTTTTACAAGAGGATCAAGCGAAGTTGTATATTTAGCCCCACCCCCAGCAGAGGCCACAGTCAGTCCATTAAGGTGGCTCGTCAGACTCAGGGTGAGGTGGGAGAGGATGGGTCCACGGGCTGGTCGGGCAGGGGCATGGCCATGGGCCCAGGATGTCTGCTGCCCTATCCTCTTCTGACAGCTGGAGAGTTAAGTCATTAGGTGCTGAGGAAAGGACCCAAATGGGAGTCTCTGTTTCTGGGTTAAAATTGAGATTTAAACTTTCATTTTAAGATTTGAAGTTGTGGTGTAGCATAAAGCTGACCTGTGTTATGGTCGTGGTGTTGTCAATATACACAAATAACATGAATCTTTTTATGGAAGCCTGAAAAAACAGCAAATGGAAGGCTTGTTTCACAAGTGGCAAAACTTAAAACTCACAGGGGAGATGAGTAAGTCTCATTTTCTCTCCAGCAGCCAATCATTTCAGGCTGAGAGTGGCCCCCAACTTCCCTCCTCTTCTGTTCTGTTCTCTTCTGTCCTCTCCTCTCCTCTCCTCTCCTCTCCTCTCCTCTCCTCTCCTCTCCTCTCCTCTCCTCTCCTCTCTTCCCCTCTTTTCCCTCTCCCTCCTCCCCCCTTCCCCTCTCTCCTTCCTCCTCCTCCTCCTTATTCATCTCTCTCCCCCTCCTTTCCTCCCTCCTTCTCCCTCTTTCCACACCTCTCCCAACTCTCTCAAACTGAGCCCTTGCTGGCTCTAGCCACTTCTCGCCCTCTCCTTTCTCTTCCTCGAGAAAGGATTTCAGAAGTAAAGAAATCATGTTTCTCAGCATTTTTCAATCCCACCCCCCTATGCCTTTTTTCAATGTACACAACAGGGTCTGGGACCCAGTTGGCACAGAGAGAGTTCTTTGCAAGCAGGGAAGGAGGAAAGGCAATGAATGCGCACGCACATGCACACACTCCTGCATTACTGCTCCAGGACAACTGTGGCCACAGTGGCTTCATGGAACAGACAACTCAAATTTGCCTTGGTGGAAGTAAAGAATTCTTTTGAGCAGCATTTGGGAGTGGCATGGGGAGGTTGGGATAGAGGCTCCAGGCTTGATCCACTGCATGGGCCATGCTTGAGGCAGCACCCTTAGCATGTTTGAGGAGGAGGATGTAGCCAACCGGGGCAGAGGGCTCCTGGGGGGTGTGGTCTAATCAGGAACTGGTGGGTGAGGACCAGAACATGGCCATGGCTGTGAATGCTGCTTTAGGCTGGGCTCGTCCCAAAGCTGCTCTTGAAAGGAGTGAAAGTGGTGAATGTGGGCAGTGGTCCCAGGAAGCACTGGCCAGCCATTGTGAGGGAGCCAGGGAAGGAAAGGAAGTCAGTACAGGATGCGGTAATGAGCAGGTTGTTGCTTTGGGCACTTTGGGGAGACCATATGGAACACACCTCTAAGTTTATTGTAGTGCCTATTTGACAGCGTCTGGCTCATAGTAGGTGCTCAAAAACATGCTCAACACTACCTCCTCACTGTCATTATCTTTATGCTTATCTCCTTTATGAGTTTAAGGGCTTGTGGAGGGCAGAGAGGGGCTGCTGGTCAATGTTTACCTTCAGAGCTGAGCACGGGGCTGTGGACAAATCAGGCATTCAGAGTAGATTTTGTCAAAGGAGTGAAGGAAGAACATCCAGGATTTTCCGGGGGACTGTGGGTTCTGGCTGTGCGTATAAAAAGGAGGACGTCTCAGCCCCAGGTGAGCTGAGGTCCTTTCTCAAGCTGTGGGGGAAGGACACAGGTGAGGACACAGGGGAAGGGTAGAGTATCTGAGTGCAGAGGGTCCAGGGCAGAGGTGACCCAGACACAACCTCTGCACTGTTCAGGGAGCCCGGCAGTAGGAACCAGAATCCCAGCCCCAGGTTGAGATGGAGTCCCAGGGCGGGAGGTCAGCTTTGGACAGATGATACCCAGTGGCACCTGTTTCATACCTGTCTCCCCGATTTCCTACCCCCTTTCATCCAGCCTCAGGGTCCTAACCAGGCTTGGGAGGGTCCAGGAGGGTTCGGGTCAGCTCTGACTGGAGCCTTGCATTTTTAATATTGGCACGAGAATTCCAAGTTTGGAGCCAGCACCTCCCTCCCCAAGGCAGCCATTCTCTTCCAACTTGCTCAGCCACCTCCTTCTCAGCAGCTGCTCAAACTCCCCAGGGGCTTCTTCAGGAGGAAAGGAAGGAGCCAGAGGAAAAGGCCCCCCCTCCCCTTCTTAAAGCTCAGGCGAGCCTGGAGGGGGCCCCTGTCACAGCCTTCCCTGTGGGGTCTAAACCTCGCTCAATTTCTGGAAGGGCCTTGGTTCTCTGGCAGTCTGGATGCCCAGGAAGGGGTCTGTCCTGGCTGGGAGCAGCTTTCCTGGGCAGGGCAGTGAGGCTCCCAGCAATGTGAGTGTTGGGGGAAGGAGGCGTCTGGCCACCCTGGAGGCTGGGGTATCATTTCACCAACTCCAGACGAGGTGGGTCCTTGGCCGCCGGACAGGGCATAATAGCTCCTGCTTTGCATGGTGATAAAGGCCGGGAGAAATTAAGCCGGTGCAGATCTGTGTCTCCTGTAGCAGCCGCAGTTGCTGAATCTGCTGTTTCTGAGAAAGTGAAATTTCAGTCCCTCCACTCGCCTTTCAGGCTGGCGGAGCGGTCAGGGCACGTGGACAGGTGCCCGCCAACCTCCCAGGCTTCTTAGGAGAAAGTGGACTTCCCTGTGGGGGCAAACCTGCATTTCCACTGATATGGCCAATCTAGTGACGTGGTCTAGACACATCTGGACCTGGTGTCAGGGAAGCTGCAGACAACCTCCCATGTGCCCAGCCTCTGGCTTGGCGGCATTGGGTGCAAAGGGCCAGAGTGGGCATTCTTCATGCCCTGTCCTGATGGAAAATGATGCCACCACCCCCTCCCTGCCCTCCCACTTTGATTCTAAAGAGAAGATCAGATTTGCATGGGGAAGAGTCAAGATGCAGAGAAAATGGGCTGGAGGCCTGAAGAGAAGGGGGCAGGGGAGGAAAGAGTCCACTCAGGTGATACATTGAAGAGGCTTTTGATGAAGTTCAAAGACTTAGGTGTTGATA
The DNA here is from genome assembly GCF_014108235.1 of Myotis myotis. Classification (NCBI taxonomy): domain Eukaryota; kingdom Metazoa; phylum Chordata; class Mammalia; order Chiroptera; family Vespertilionidae; genus Myotis; species Myotis myotis. Next base: position 21,908,550 of record NW_023416401.1, on the reverse strand, counting down.
GGAAACCTTGGGGCCCTACCAGAGTCTGCTGCGTGCCTCCTAAACCCATGTCCTTGACCTCACAGCTTTCCCTGCGGTCAGGCGGGCCGGTCTGATTCCGGCTGATGGAATATGGACAGCAGGGCTGTGCCACCTGGAAACATCCTGTGAGGTTTTCCTCTCTCTCCATCTGCTGGCTGGGGAATATACACCAACATAATAATAGTGATTGTTCCTGAAGGTGATGTAATGGGGCATCAGCACCCACAATATTATATATATCTTATTCCCATTTGATAGCAGAGGCAACTGAAGCTCCGAGAGGTTGTACAACTTGTCCAAAGTCATGTTTACATTTCTTTTTTTACAATGAGCATATGTTACTTTTGAAATCAGAAATGAAATAAAGTCAAAAAGATGAAAAGAAATAGCATGCTTGAATTTGCCTAGTATAGTGCCTGGCACATAGTAGGTCTCAATAATTTTGTTTCTCGGACGCAGACTCTTCTTTTCTCCAGGGAGGGAGAGGATGAGGAGAACCTCCCTCTGAGCACAGAAAGCCACAGCCAGACAGAGGGAGGAAGACGTTCGAGTGCTGGTACATAGAGTGTACTTTCAGTAAATAGTAGCTGTTATAATTTTATGTAATAATTTTTGTGCCTCCCATCTTACTCCCTTCCCCACACTCCCAATCCTGAACTCCTCATGGGCTTGGCCATGTTTTGTCTTTGTCTCCTATATCCCAGCAGCCAGCACAGGGACTCTTACTAAACAGGTGCTCAGTTTTAAATTTTTTGTTCATTTCTTTAATCTCTTTTATGGTGCAAATGTTTGTGTCCCCTTACACATTCATATGTTGAAATCTTAACTCCCCAAATGATGGCATTAGGAGGTGCTTAAGTCATGAGAGAACAGTCCTCATGAATGGGATTAGTACCTTAAAGCAGAGGCTCCAGAGAGCTCCCTCACCCCTTCCACCGTGTGAGAACACAGAGAAAAGGTGCAGCCTATGAACCTGGAAGAGGGCAGCTCGCCCACACTGCCACCTTGACCTTGGACCTCCAGCATCCAGAACTATGGGAAAGATAGAAACTGCAGTTGTTTTTAAATGACCCCATCTGTGATATTTTGTTATGGGAGCCCAAATGGACTAAGACATCCTCTGCTTTGTTACAGAAGTGGTGTGGAGGAGGAGGTAAATAGAATGATGAGAGAGAAGGCTGGTAGAAACAGGAGAACCAGGCTGATTTTTTAGAGGCTTAAAAGAGCCATATATCTGGGCGGGGAGAGAAAGCACTGCCTACCTGGAAGGAGCAGAGAAGTATGAATGGGCAGGGAGGCAAGGGTAGAGGTGGCCACAGAGAGGGGCAATGGTGTGAACCCTTCTGCACTCCTCCTAGCTTGTAGGAAGGGAGGGTGCCTGGGGGCTGGCTCCCTGCCATTTGGAATGGAAGCCTGGACAGCGTTAAAGACAACACCCTCTGGGGTCCAGTTTTTCTCTGGCCTTTGTCCAGGGAGGTGACAACTGCTGGGTTTGCTCCATCCCTTACTAGGGTGACCAACTTGTCCTGATTTGTCTGAGACTTCCTCAGTTCTAGCACTGAGTGTCCCCCTCCCAGGACTCTGCATGCCAGGCCGACTGGCACGGCTGGTCACCCTGTGTGCAGCTGTGTGTGGGATTAGAAGTAGAGAAGACACCAAATTCTACCAAGAGTCCAGAAAGACAGGTCACAGATTTCGTGAATCTTAGCAGAAAACCAGAGTAACAGATGACAGAGGCTCTATGGCATTGTCTCCTGTTGTACGGAGCCTTATGCTTTTCAGAACATCCTCCCACGTTTACTTCACTCGATCCTAACAGGTTTTTAATTATAAAAATATTATATGTAAGTAAGTATTTATGAAAACGTGTAAATGTTACGTCTACTTATTGAGTATTGGGTAATATACATATGTATGCTTAATTACGTAGAGATTGATACTTAAGTTTCTTTTCCCACCACCATGCCAACAAGACTGCCACAAAAACGGCATATAAGTGTTTATAATGGTAAGGAAAATTGGTTTTAACTTAGAAGCCAACCATGATTGATAGGTAGAAGCTGCCTATAATCCTATGTAGAGATGGTGGCTCTATAATGTGAGAGCCATAGTTGATTAGAAATGTCTTCCATGGGTATCAGTAGGTTTACTACATACTTGGTATTCCTGGTCTAATGACAGGGCACACTTAAATTTTCATCACTGTCTCTCACCTCTTTAACCAGCTTCTTTCCACAGTGTACTGTGTCTTCTGGCCAGATCTTATGATTTTTTTTAATTTTTTTCAATTACATTTGACATTTAATATTATTTTCATTTCAGGTGTCAAGATTCTTTATCTCATTCGGAAGTGTGGGTTTCTATTTTCCGTGAAGGACTTTATCCCAAAGTTACAATTCTCTCTGCTTTCCGTTTTCCTATAAATGAGCACCCTACACCTTCATCTTCTTTATGGGAGTCACAGCTTCTTAACTCATCTTCTCTGTACGAGCTTGGCTGGCTGGCTGGCAGCAGCAGACTGTTGCTGTGATATGTTCAGAAACTTTGAGATCTCTTTAGTGTGGCCGTGCTTCCTTCTTACCCTGTTCTAACAGGGCTCTTTCTCCCAATAAAACTTTTAAAGTGACTGGTTCATCTGAACATAACAAATGTTCATTAGCCATTCAGTTTGTGCTCTTTGCATTTAATCTCTACTTTGTCCATTTTTTTTTTCTTGTTTTCTGTAGCTTTAAAATATCCTTCTAGAGATTTTTGCTCTGGTCATGATCTGACTGAATTTATCCTCTTGTCTTAAATAATTAAACATTCAAGTAAATGAAGTTTTCCAACTTTGGAGGGTGCAGTACAGCATCCCTTAGAGAAGGGAAGCAAATGAGGTGAGCCTTAGATTCCTCCAGCTCACTTCCTGGAGAGCTCCCAGCTGGTGGGGAGAGACAAAATCAAACTGCGCCAGTGGGCTTGCTGAGTTGAGAAGACAGATGGCAGAGAGTTCAGGGAGGCCATGTTTGCTAGAATTTTCAGGGAAAAATACCAGAGAAGGGAGAGCTAGAGAGAGAGAGAGAAACAGAGAGAGAGAGAGAGACAGAGAGAGAGAGAGAGAGAGAGATTGTGCACTTGATTGTAGAAGGAGCCCCTTGAATCTTTGATTGAGTAATAATCTATAATAATAAAAGCGTAATATGCTAATTAGACTGGATGTCCTTCCGGACGACCTTCTGGACGAAGCTGCGGTGGTGGGGGCTGAGGCAGAGTGCATCAGGCCTCTAGTCAGCAAATAAGCATGAAGAAACTACCTGTGGCTGGGGAAGAAACCCTGGAAGCAAGTACAGTAGTATTAAATCCTTATAGCGTATACAAGGTTGGGAATAGAAAGAATTCCTATGATACAGGGTATTGAGTAGACCTTTCAAAAAGGTTTTTATCTCATTTGAGTTGTTCACCTTGATCTGGCATATGAAATAATGTTTCTTAAAACAAGGACTAAAATTGTTGTAAAGACTTACTATGTATCAGCATGGATGGGCAGGGGGGCTGAGAAGTTTATGTATATTTATCTAATTTAATGCCATCTCCTGTGCTTTCACATGAGGGTTTCAATTTTGAGTTTTTTTTTTTTTTAAATAAAATATGTAAGCATTTTCTAAACAACTTCTATTCAGAGGAGCTGTCCTTTTACCCGTCTACATTCATGGGCTATGGGATTAGAGGATTTCCCCTTAAACATGACCCATGTTTGCTTTCTTATCCTTGAAACACTAAATAAAAAATTATGGTTTAGTAGATAAACCATTTGAGCACTTACTATGTTTTAGGTCCTGTGCTAAGTACTTTATGTGTAATACCTTGTTGAATTTTCATTACCGATGAGGAAACTGAGGCTGAGACAGATGAATGATTTGCCATGGTCATCCGATAGAAATGGCAAATTACCCCAAAAGTCTCCCTTGGCCCAGGAATGTACTCGCATGGCCTTTTTCTTTATCCTTACCTTCTCCAATGCTCCCATGCTATTCACAACACAAGTCTTCCCAGATCTATTAATGCCACTCCCCTCCCCCATGGTGTCCTGCAAACACACACACCACACATTTGATTTACAGCATTTGACAATTTTCATGGTGTAAATACTCTCACTCTGGTTGATTTTAAGTTACCAGTATGATGCCTAAAGTGGAGTTGGAAAGAGAAACACATATTGGCTCTCTCTGTGGTCCTAGCTGGCAGCGGCTCACCACCGTTTTGCCCACTTGAAATGCTTCTGTTCATTTTGTAGGATCAGTGCCTTTGTCATTTGCTCTGGGAAACCTTCCCAAATCCCTCCTGGTTGGCTCAGAACAGGCTTTAATCAGCACTTACCACTGAGCCCTCCAGTGATGTTTCTCTGCCTCCTCCTCTGGCCGGGCAGCTCTGAGCGCAGCACCTAGCACAGCGTGTACACCAGCCAGTGTTTACGGAATGCGTATGTGAACCTGGGGTTTGAGTCTACATCTTTGTTCTGACCTGCCTCCTGGGGCTCAGCTCATTAACTCAAAGCTGTTAACAGTTTTGCTCCAGCTTTTACCTTATTTGCTAGTTGGATATTGAGCAGATGGAGGTAGTTTCACTTGTTTTTCCCTTAGGAGCTACTATCTTCCTTCCTTTTGTTCAATGTAACATAGGATACATACACATGAATATATATTATATGCAAGCCATAAAACACAAGGATATACGCACACCTACCTTAAAAACTAGATCTAAAGATCTTTTTTTTTCATCTTGTTTTCTCTCTAACACCCAAAACAGAAGCAGGTTTACCCAAATGTGATCAAATTCTTTTGCCCTATACCTTTTTTTCTGTACCCTTTTTAGGTCTTAAAAGCCCATACAGCTGAATACCACCGTTTTTAGCATTTGAGTTCAATTGTTAGCAAAGCATGATTAGAAAGGGGTACATTCTCTATTTTATAGATGGCAATGGCTATTTGGGCTTACTCTGGAATCGGGCCAGCTCTGTCTTGGTGGTTCAAGACGCTCAAGTTGGACAGGGATTCCAGCCAACAAGTGACTTTCCTCCTTGCGTTCTTACACATCAGGCTGAGTGTGTTGGAGGCTTCCAGCCACTTCTCTTTTCTTGGGATGGAGTGAATTGTCTCAACTAAAGTCAGAAGACCAGGAGAGCAACTGGAGATTAGTGTCTTAGGAGGAAGGACTGTGTTTAGGACTTTTGTGCTGATCCAGTTTGAATGGGGGCCAGCGGAATATGGAGCTTACATCATGTCCTATTGTTCCAAATTCAGCAACTTCTCTCCACCGAACATGGCCAAGCCAGCATCACCTCTTGCCTTGATGATTGCAGTGGTAGGCTAATGCGCCACTCACCTCACGGAAGCCAGTGATCGCTTTCAAGAGTAAATCAGATCTTGTCACTCTGTTGCTCAAATCCCTCCCAAGGCTCCCTGTGGCCTTCAGCACAAAATCTAAACTCCTTACTTTGACAAGGCCTTGCATGACGGAGCCTCTGCTTCTCTCTCCAGCCTCATCCCAAGTCCCTTTTTCCTTCTTGCCTCCACGGTTACGTTGTAGTTCCAGACACGCCAAGCTCTTTACTGCCTTGAAAATGTCACACGTCTTTTCTGTGTACCTGGGATTCGGTGTGCTTAGGATTCCTTCCCCACCCCCCACCCTGGTTTCCATATCTGGCTCCTTCTCATCCTGCAGGGTGTTATCGTTTCTAAAACTTCAACTAAATGGTCCATCCCTTCCTACCATCACAACGCTGTGTTCATCCTCACCACATCTTTCTCATTTTGTAATTTCATATATATTTGTCTGTCTCTCTTATATTAGCTGCCCTGAGGGCAGAGACTGGGTTTGCTTCCACTGCTCCTTGCACCTCGAAGTACCTTAATACGTGTTTGTCAATAGAATGATGTGTTTATCTGAAAGGCCAATCTGGTGATGAGCAAACATATACATTGGGGAAGGAAAGTTATTCATTCATTCACACACTTAAAATGTATTGTCTGTTAATCATGTTAGGATCTAAGCTGTGTGTTCAGGGCCACAGAGGAAAATTCGAGATTGTGTTTCTATTCTGAAGAGGCTTATAGCAACAACAACAACAACAACAACAACAACAACAGACTCATAGCAATACAATAAGGGCTTAATGGAAGAATGTAAAAGGTGCAGGGGGAGCATTGGAGAAAGAACGCTTAAATCGATTAGGGGAGCCAACAAAGTCTTCACATGGTTCACTTTTAAGTTAGGTTTTGAAGGATGAATAGGAGTTTGCTGTTTGGGCAGGTTGAGAGAAGCTGTTCTGTGTAGATTGGTGAGAAAACATGGAGTGTCTCGGGGAAATGAAAGTAGTGTAGAACTTCTGGGGTTTAACCTGTAAGGGAAGTGATAGGAGATGAAGCTCAAGAGAGAAGCAGGAGTGGCTCATGAAGGGCTTTGTGTGTTGTTACTGGTGAATTGAAGGGTAGTGAACTGGGGGATGAATATATCTGTTAGAAAGACCACTTTGGCAGCTTTATTGAGTGGGTAATTTGAAGGGGCTAAGGGAAAAGGGGGAGATTGAAGGTTAGGAGACCACTGAAAAGGCTTTCGTAAGCCAAGTTGCTTTCCTGCCTAAAGCAGACATTACTAATAGAATACTCTACTCTTTGCTACTGAGCCTAGATCCTACCTCAGAATCTTTCTCAACAAGCCCTCAGCCCAGTAGGACTTGGTTCACTAGATGTACCCTGTATGCTCTTCTTGGACTAGATCATTCTGAGGACTCTTTCTAGTTCTGGTAGTATGAATTTAAAAAATACGTTATCCAGGAGTCTTTTCATTTTGACATGGGATAATGCCTTAATTCAGAAACGTGTAGCTCTAATGGTAAAGTTCCTGGCACTTCAAGCCGTGAGAGGAGGTGCTTTGAAGGGTCTTGCCAGCTCCTTGTCAGATGCACACTCTTTATGGTGTTGATTTTCTTCATGCAGAGCATTGTTCCTTTATCCCACGTATATGCAGGAGGGCCAGCTCTGCACTTCCTTAAGGAAACTGGCTTCGGGGAGACTGATAAGGAGGCAGTTTCTGCAGGGGAGGAAGCATGGGTCTGAGAGGCAGCCTGGCGTGGCTTCGAATCCCTGACTCCAGGAAGGAAGCTGACATTTCCTGAACACCAGCTTGGTACGGATGGGGAAACTGAGGCTCAGAGAAATTAATTAGCAACTTCCTGGCTGTGAGGGTTTGAAGAAGTTATTTAACCTTTCTAATTTTCCACTCGTTCGTTTGTAAAGCCTACCTCCTGGCGTGGGTCCAAGGATTAAAGGCGACAGGAATTGCGAAAGCACCTGGTAGCTGGTAGATGCCCCCTCGAATCAGCTCTTCCCTCCCTTCCTTTGGCAGAAAGTCTGGCAGCGCTTTCAGCAAAGAGAGCCTCATTTTAATGTCCACAGGGAGAAACACATCTTTGCTTGGGGCTTTGAAATCCCTGGTGCCTACAACTTAATAGACTTGCAGTTGGTTAATTTTCTCTTGACATTGATCAGCCTTGGGTCTCCTCTGGTCCCCGCTGGCCTGGCCCTGAGGGGCGAGCGGAGAGCTGCCTGGCCTGGGCCTCCCTAACCAGAAATTCAATAACTTTTTCATATAAATTGTCCGTAAGAGAAAACTTCTTGTTTTCGGCAGTTGTCGCTGTTTCAGCACTTTTCTGTACAAGATGAAAAACTTTTGCATTGAGCAAAATACAGATTTATGGTCAATAAAGTGAAGTTTAACAGTTTATAGGGGCCATACTTTCTTTTTTAAAAACTGATATTAAAAGCCATTTTTCCTAGTCTTTGTAAAAATGACTCTTCTATCAATCAGGACCCCAGTGTGTTTAAATGATGGGAGAATTAGGAAAAACTCTCTCATCAGAGGGCCTCCAAACACATGCCCGTCATCCTCTCCTGTCCCAGAGCGTTGGAGAGAATAGGGGTTATTTCTGAAAACCCAAGGTGGTCAGGCTGCAAGTCAGAAGTTTCTTGGAGGCAGACGTGAGTTGAGCCTCAGATGGGGCTTGACGAGTGGGTGAGTAGAGGCTGTTTCTTTGTATCCCAGATCTGGCTAGTACTATTTATGTATCCCACAAATGTTCACTGAGCACCTACTGTGTGTGAGAGCCTGAGCTGGGCTCTGGGATGACAAAGATAAATCACCTCAGCTTCCTGCCCTGAATGTGCCCACTGTTGAGGAATTGAGTCAAATAGACAGGTGGCAACCTTGGAGTCATGAATGGGTGTTACTGAGGAAGAACAGAGCACCCAGACTGAGGGCAATCTATGAAGACTTCCTGGAGGAGGTGATGCCTAAATTCAGTCCTGAAGACAAGTGGGGGAGGCAATGACCAGGGAGAGAAGAAGGGGAAGTAGGATGGGGTAAGAGCAAGTCTCCCATCCAGGATCATCTTCCTTCAGGGTGGACCGGGAAAGCAGGGGCGTGTCACAGCTGCTCCTGAGTCTCCCATCAATTTTCAGCTCCCTGCTCAGTGCTCTTCCTGGCTGCTCCCAGCACCACCATGGCTCCCTGCTCATCACCAGAATCCTGGGAGGTCTGGCCCCATCAACGTGAGGCTGCTCCTTGGGGCATCATGACAGGTGGACCACATTCCCTTTCCTGCTTCCCTCTTCTCATTCCTACCATGGGGATCTATTAGAGTGTGGCAGACATTGCTGCAGTGTTGACGGTACCTGGTGGGAATGACAGAGCAGGAAAAAATATTCAAAACTCTGTAAGGGAGGACTGCTCAGTGTCCCAGCAAGAATGCCATCAATGAAAGGAACTCGGAAGGGGTTTCTGAGCCTTGTTCCCTTTCTTAAGGTCCATACTTCCTTTTCTCTTGGAGGAGGAGCCATTCCATCCTTTCTGGGGCCCAGTATTGGCTACTCCACACATCTGGACAACCCCATCCCTCTGACCTGTGGGGGTTGATCCTCTTCCCCCCAGTGCAATCTGAACCCACACCCACATAGCACTCATCTACCTGAACAAATTCTCAGAGACAGAACCAGCTGGGTTTGTCCTTGTGTGGCACACTCTGCACAGCTTCCCGGCTCCCCTTGGAGACAGGCCTTCGCTTTTTATGCAGAACTCTGCAGAGCTCTTGGTTCTTCTGCCTCTAGCTGGCTCAGGGCTTACCAGAACCTGGAAAACAGAGGCCTCGCTGGGGGCTACCTCTTAACTACCTCTCACAGACAGAGGCTAAACTCTGAAATGGTAAATTTCTTCACTCTAGGTTTAAATTCTTAGGGCATGCTCCCTGACCTGTGACCTCTCTTGGAAACCAGCTTTAACACCTGCATTGGTGGGTGGGGTGGGGAGGGTGTCCATCTATCCCGAGGGGCCAGAGCAGCTCTATCTAATGGAAACAGAATGCAGGCCACGTGTGTAATTTAAAATTTTCTAGTAGCCACATTGAAAAAGTAAAAAGAAACAGGCAAAGCCAATTCATTAACCAAATAATAATGCCAGCGAACCAAAATATTATCATTTGAATATGTAATCAATACAAACTTATCAGTGAGATATTTTACATTCTTCTCATACTAAGAGTTCAAAATCCAGTGTATGTTTTACACTTACAGCACCTCTCCATTTGGATTAGGGTTGTTCCAAAGTGTCCAGTATGTGTGGCTAATGGCTGTTGCATTGGGTAGCACAGATGCGGAGTGTAAATGCATGTGTAGGTGTGTGTGAGCAGCGGGGAGAGAGGAGATGAATGTGAATATGAATCTAGAGATGTGGCTTCAGAGAAGCACAGGAGCTACAGACGTTTCCATTGTAGGAAGACATGTAGACTTTATCCTGAAGACCAGGGGGCAGATATAGGAGGGTTTTAGTGGAGAAGAGCTGTGATCAGACTCACATTTTATTTTTTTAAATAAATATTTTATTGATTTCAGAGAGGAAGGGAGTGGGAGATAGAGATAGAAACATCAATGATGAGAGAGAATCATCATTGATTGGCTGCCTCTTGCACACCCCCCACTGGGGACAAAGCTCGCAACCCAGGCTTGTGCCCTTGACCAGAATTGAACCTGGGACCCTTCAGTCCACAGGCCAACACTCTATTCACAGAGCCAAACCGGCTAGGGCTCAGATTCACGTTTTAGAAAGACCCTGTGTATGTACAGAGAGAAGGTATTGGACTGGCAAGTAAGTTTGGAGGCAGCAAGACTTAAAGAGAATAGCTTCCTGAGGTAAGGGGGCTTAAAGTAAGGTGGAGTAGTGGGCAGTGAGGTGGATGATTCTAGATTTATGAAGGAGGCAGAGCCCACAGGATGGGAGGGTGCAATAGGGAGGCAGGGGTCAAGGAGGACATGCCCTGCCTGATCAACAGGGTGGATGCTGTGTCTTGAACTGAAATGCCGAGCAGAAGAGGACACCCAGCTGTGAGGGTGGGAGACAAGGGCAGTTTAGGATACGTGATTTGGGTGTCCTATGGATATCCAAGCAGAGGTGTCCATCAGGGAAATCGCCTGTGGATCTGAAGCTCAGGAGAAAGGCATGGGGTTGGAGGTGGAGGGTTTTGGATTCACTGATTATGGGGGAGCCCATCGATGCCACTGACTGAAGTTGCTCCCTTTGAGTCTCTAGCTCCTAAGCTCGTCTTGGAGGTCGATGGGGATAGCTCACTACAATGTTCGGCACGGAGCCCCGCATGTGCCAGGTGCTCTGCAAATGTGAGCAGTCAGATGATCATGCTGGCTGTGTGGGGTCCCTCCTGCTCAGGCATCTGCCTGCCCGACTTTTGCTTTCACTCAGCTTGGCCATTTGGCAAAGGTCTGACAAATGGTTGTTTTGGGGCCCTAGGGCTTGAAATTGAGGGATCTAACCTGAGGATGTCTCTGTCTTGGAAACCAACTTTAACACCTGCCTCCTGGCCCGCAACTGATTCTTTCTCACCTCAGGATAGTCGCTGGCTTTCCCCTGGTTTTCGTCCTCGTTCCTCTCAAAGTCTTCACTCAGTATTGGTGATGCTGTGCTGTATTGCCCAGACCCCTACTCAGGACTGTAGGAGTGATACCCCCACTGCTGGGGAGGTGGTCAGCCGCCAGTTCCCAGCTGTCAGCCCTCCTCAGGAATGACCCTGGTGGAAGAGAGCTGCGTCATTCAAGGTCACACCCCTTCCCAGGACAGTCTATCTCCAGTGACTGGTCAGTGCAGGGTATAAAGGCATGACCCCTTTGCCCCAACTTGGAACAGTTCTCATGGCTTGTCCTAGCTTAAGAACTCCCTCAGGGTCAGCCGAGGCCACAAAATAAGGTGCATTGCAGCCCATTGCTCCCTCTGCCCTCCTGCTGCCTTCCCTTCTCCGCAGGCATTGGTGCCAAGAGCGCTACCTAATATACCACCGCACGCTCATCTCTACCTCAGTGTCTGCCTCCCAGGAACTCAGCCTGAGACACCTGGCTTTGTCTTTAGCTCCAGCCATGAAATCGCTGCCCAGGTCACATGTTGCTGTTGTCTCTTTGTCTCTCTGTCTCTCTCTTCCTCTCTCTCATTGCCTGGCATCCTATCCTACTGCTTTAGTCTTAAATATGTTAACTTAAAAATAAAAAGGCCTTTCAAAGTGAGAGGCAACAAGCATTTATTGAGATCAATAAGAATAGCTATTCAGGATGCACTGATTCAGGCAGAAGCCCAAATGGTGTTCTGATTTGGAGACAGAGGCAACGGCTACTTATGAGAAAGGGGAGGGGAACAATTGCATCAACAGGAGGAAGGCGTTTCTATTGGTGCTGATGACATACGTGTGATATTAATTCTGAGCGATGTTTCAAATTTTTAGTGCGGTAGACATCAGTCCAGTAGTCATAATAACTGCTTTCTTATTTTGTAGATAATACTTTGGGACAGTGTTATCCTAGGCCCAGTCCAAAGGTCATTTTGCCCTGTTTTAACATTCCAAAGATTTCAGGTGTGTGATAGGGCATGGAAGCTCCGGCTCCATTTTACAGTGGCTCTATTTATAACACTTTGACAAGATCATCAGCATTTTTATTTTATTTTATTTTTTATATATAATTTATTTTTTCTTTATTGATTAAGGTATTACATATGTGTCCTTATTCCCCCATTGCCCTCCCCCCCAAGTCCCCACTCATGCCCTCACCCCCCTGGTGTCTGTGTCCATTGGTTGGGCTTATATGCATGCATACAAGTCCTTTAGTTGATCTCTCCTCTCCCCCTTACCCCGACCCTCACCTACCTTCCCTCTGAGGTGTGAAGGTCTGATCAATGCTTCTCTGTCAAGATCATCGACATTTGTCTCCTGTGTGTTGTAGCTCCTTTGAGGCACCCTGAGCCAGTGAGGTGGAGAGGGCATTTAAGGGCTGTGTCCCTGTAGCCCCTTGAGCTGGGCCTCAGGGTGGGGGGGCTGAGATTTCTGCAAGGATCTCAAATCGGAAGAGCCCGAGTCTTAGCTCACGTCCCTACTGAACAATGAGGCTTGATGAACGGGGTGTGGTTTGCAATTTCTGATGAATATCCAGCTGATTCCCTATGACTCTCCATGTGCCAGAGCAAAGCTGTGTTGTTCCGGGAGGGCTCCAGAGGGGATCCAGGTTTCCCAACTTCCTGGCCTCAAAATTCATGTGTACAGAGGAAAAAAGGGGAGAAGCAAAACCCACAAAGCAACATGTTCCAAGGCAAAGCCTGACATGGTAACTGTCTCTTTAAGCACTTGCACTGCACACAGACACAGGCACACACATATTTATTTTTCTCAACTGCATCTTCTAACTGACAAAGCTCTTTCTTGCCAAAAGCGACCATTATAAAATTATGACTTGTGCATAGATAATGTTTGTGTTCAACAAGAAAACAGAAATGCCACCTTATTTTGTGGTTACAGCTGCACAATTCACATCCGCAAGATTGATCACATTAAGGTTATGCAATCATCTAATTGCAGAAACGAGCCTTGAGTAATAACTCCAAATGCTCCCACTTCAATTGGTACCGCAAAGTCATTGCCGAGTCCTGATGAGCGCCTGGCAGCGTTTGGGCCCCCTTATCCGCACCGGCATTGTCTAAATCTCCATCTCCAACCGAAGCAATCTACCCACTAACTGATCTATGACAAACAGGCCCATAATGGCAGAGCTGTTGGGGTTGCCGACACATACGGAACAAAACACGGCTCTTTGGGCTGGTTCCAGCTCTTTGCAGCAAAGTTTCTCCTTTTCCCGAGAGGAAACCACCCCCACTCACTTCCCTTCCTCCCTTCTTGTTGTGGGGAGGCTGTAGATGACTGGAGAAGGAATCTGTAAAATCTTCACCAAATTAACTCCCACTCCGACCTCCCATCTTGGCTCCAAGTCCACTTTTGTAGAGAGGCAGCCCCTGCCAACTCCCCAGTGACACACACCCCTGTGCTTTCTCTCCATAGCACTTAGAATAGTTTGCCACTGTGCCTGAAAATCCTGTGGGCTCCTGCTTCAGGCTACATACAGAAGGCAGTCACTTTTCACCACCCCCATCCCCTGGGCTCCAGCCACCACATCTCTCCCCTAGATTACTGCATGCCTCCCCTCACTGGTCTCCTGGCTTCAGCTCTCTTGTTCCCCATGCCTCCCAACCTCTCACAATCTAGCCTCAAGTAAGCAAAGTGCTTTTGGAAAATGTCAGTCAGATAATTTCTTCCTTCTACTCACACCCCTGCAGTGGTTCTCCATCTCATTCAGAATAAAAGCCAAAGTCCTTGTCGTGACTTTATAAGGCCCTACGTGCCCTTGCAGAGTCGCCTCTGTGCTCTCACCTTCGGTCTCTTTCTAACCATCTTACTCTACTCCAGCCAGATCAGTCTCCTTGCTCTTTCTTGAACACGCCAGGCACACTATGACCGCAGGGCCTTTGCACTTCTTGTTTCCTTTGCCTTGATGCATCTTTCCTCAGGTGATCTACATGGTTTACTTCTTCTCTTCCTGTTTGTCACTTATCCAAATGGCAGACCCTCTTTACCCGCTTTTACTCTGCTTTATCTTTTTATCTGGCTTGTATCACCCTCTAACATTTGACTTACTGATTTCATGAATTGTCTTTTGTCCTCTCTATGATCTAGAGCAGGGCTGTCCAATAGAAGGTTCTGCAGTAGTGGAAATGTTCTCTGTCTGTGCTGTCCAGCACGGTCCCACCAACACATGTGGTTGTCAGCACTTGAATGTGGCTAGTGAGACTGAGGAACTGGATTTTGAGTTGGGTTGAATTTTAATTAATTTAAATGTAAGTAGTTGCTTAAGGCTAATGGCCACCATATTAAATAGCACAGGACAATTTTGAAGCATGATCATAAACCCTAGAAATATTTATATCATTTGAATCAGTAATCTTGCTTTCAGAAATTTATCCTGAGGAAGAGGTTTTTTTTGTTGAAGAATGTTCACTGCATGGTATAGAGAAGAGTGAAAAATTGGAAATAATCTAAATGTCCAGCAATAGGAGATTGAGCAGATCAAATATAGTGCCCACGTAATGGAAACTGTGCGACTACTACATCAACCTAGATTCATAATTAATGACATGAATAAAGTGTTTGTGACATATTGTTAAATGGCAAAGGAAGCCAATAAAACGGTGTCTGTGTCATAATCCCAATTTTAGGGAAAATTTATATGTTAAATATAGTGATTAGAAAAAGAATAGAAGGAAATCTGGTGGAGTTACAAATGGTTTTTATTTCCTTTGATGTGTTTTCTGTATATTCCAAATCTTTCACATAGAATATGCATCACTTCGTTGTCAGAAAAATAAAGTCAGTGTGTTATTTAAAAAAATTAGTATCTCCCTGTACTTCTAATTTGATTTTGCCAGTTATCGATACAGAATTTGGGAACAAAGCTGCCCTGGGCCTTTGCTCTCATTTTCAGTGATTTGAAGTGCTGGTTTCCTCCTTTAAGAGATTCTATTTCTTTTGTCCTTATGTTTTATTGGTCCTTAGATCCTTTGTGAGCATTGGGTGACCATGAAATGGTTCTAATTTGCCCGCTCTCCTTCTGTGATGTGGCTCTCCAGGCGGTGTGTGCACCCCTGTGCCTGCAGTGGTCAATGGTCACAGATGTTTCTGGCTTTGGTCTTGTCATCTGCTCAGGATTCCAGCACCGTGTCTCTTCTAAGCTTTGGTGACTTTTTTTCTGGCCAGAAGCATCCTCTCCCACCCAAGGTGCTAATGGCTCATCTGGGCCTGTTGAAGCTTTTGGTGAAGTTCTCTGTGTGTTTTATGTCAATGCCATTCCTTGGCCTGGACGTCAGCATGGTTTGGCCCCGGATCAATGCTCCAGCTTTTTCTCTCACCCTCCCCCACTTGCACATAACACAGCTATCTGAGGTTCCCTCAAAACCTACCTTCACGCCTTTGCACAACGGTTTCCTTCCACCTGGAATGCTCTTTCTGCATTGATTGACTGCTGCTTTCCTCCTCATGTGCTAGGAGCCAGGCTGACTCTTCCTTTGGTATGAACACGGAGCACGATTTTGTTTCTAGAGTTACTCTGTTGCTCAGTGCAATTCAGTAAAGCATTTGTGTGTCTCATGCAGTGCCAACTTTGGGTGGTGCAAGGTTGAAGGGAGCATGGGCCACTTTACCTATGGCTCTCAGAGTATCAGAAGAGATAGGTCAAGGGGCGTCACAATGCAGCGTGACAATTGTCCAAACTGAAGTGTAGACCCGATGTTATGGGAACAGTGATTTCTGCTGTGATGGGGTAAGCAGTGGACATTTTTAAGGAGAAGGTCAGTTCAAGTTGGATCCTAGAAGATAATTACTTTTCATTTTAAAGTAGTTGCCTAGTGATGTGATAGTGGACTATACTCTTTGCCTCTCTGAGCCCCAGTGACCTTACTTCTAAGATGAACAAAATAACTGATATCCTGGCCACCTTGAGAGGTGGTTTCACAGATGGCTTGAGGGTGGAATTAATGCCTGAGGAGGGACCCTCAGCCAGTGATAGATGGGAGCTGGGTGTAAGTTCTTGGATCCCTTATTCCTAGGTGCAGTGACTTCGAGGTGCGTGTTCTATTCTGGCCCCCAGAGTTCCCACAGTGGCAACTTTCCTCCCCGCGCACCTTTAACAGCCTCTCCTCCTCTGCAGAGCTTCCTGGGATCACCTAAGTACACTGCTTGCCCCCCAATCCCTGTCGTAGGGTCTGATTCTGGGCGATCCCAACCATGACATCTGGTTTCCCATGGAGACGTGGGCATCCTTCCCCAGCGTCTGCCTCTGACATCTCTTCTTACACTTCCTCCCTCTGCCTCCACCATGGCGATTCCACACAGCCTTTGGTTCATGATTATGACAAAAAATGCTTCTAGAGCATAAAACCCATAGACAACGGGCACCCGGAGAACACCTAGGCTCAGCAAAATGCAGAGAATGGCTGGGTTTGATTGTACAGTGTGTGTGGGAGCGATTCTCAAGGGGCTGCCACCTAACGCCAATCCATCACCTCCTGAGGTCTCCAGCCCCGAGGCGTTTGAAGTCAGCTGCAAAGTGGGCGGGTGGGAGGGTGTGGGGTATGATGGGATCCAAGTCTGTGGTCCTTTGTCATCTCCCCCAATCATTTCAGGCTGGGATGAAAGGAAGGTCTGTGCGACTGGCCCTGCCCTTCCCAACACCCTCCTACCTCCCAGGCCAGGGTCCCCTCCTGGGGTGGGGCCTTTGGGACAATCTGTGGCCCTCACTCTTTGGCGTGGGAAAAGTGCCAGCTCAGCCACCCACTTCAGCTTCTCCCATGCAGCCGGCTGCCCCAGCCAATCATTCCCCGCTGCTCCCTGGGCCTGGATCTTAGGAGTCAATTAGAATCAGCAAATAGGCACGGAGCATTTCCATGGTGCTGGGAGCGCTGACTTGCATCAGCTTCAGATGGGGAAACAGAGGTTGGAAAAGAGGCTGGAGAGGTCCTGGTTGGCAGAGTGAGCCCCCCAAAACAGCATCCCCAAACCAGGAGGGAGCTGGCAGGCCTAACCTGGCGTCCCCTTCCAGCGCCTATTTGTCGAACCTCATTTGCACGGTGAGACCACACAGCAGAATGTGTGGTCTCCCACCAGCAGCATCTGGGGCAGGGGCGGGGGTGGGGTGGGGTCTTAATTAAAATGCAGTGACTCCATTGGCACCAAAATAAACGTGACATTTATCAGAACCTGCTAAATCTATTCAGCGCTTGCTTCCTTCGGAAGTGCAGGGTTTGTGCCGTGGGCCCAGAGAGAAAAGGTCTTTGCTTGTGAGAAAAATGGGGCAGCAAGATGGGAAGGAGGGGAAAAAGAGGGAAGGCTGGAAAGGGCAGGCCGAGAGGGGTGAGCCACAGCCTCGAGTCGCTCTCGAATGCCTGGGAGTCCTCTGGCAAGGGAAGGTAACTATTTTAAGGCAAAAATCAGTCATGTTGAGGTGGTTATCCAGCAAGGAGTGGGTTTCTGCCCTCTGATAAGGAAATAAAACAAAGTAACCCCCAAACCTAAGCCAGATTAATGGCACCTCTATATTGATTGTTATTTCTCACAATAACCTGATAAGTTCAGTTTCATCCCCACTCTAAAGATGGGAAACTGAGGCAGAGAGAGGGTATGTAAGACCACGCAGCTAGTGCATGGCAGCTTGTGACCCAAACCACAGTGGGTTGACAGTGACCTCATGTGTGTGGCTTGGAGGCGGGAGTGCTGGGAAAAAGCAGACTGAGACTTGAGTCTCGATTTACCACTTGGCATTGGAATGTCTCTGCTCTTGCTGGGCCCTCATTTCCCCATTTCCCTAAGGCCCCCTTGGTTCTGATCTCGTGCATATATTCATGTGCTCTTGGTCTTCCGAGGAAAAATCCCAACACCTCTGGCCAGGGCTTAGGTCTCTGGAGAGTAATAGGAAGCCAATGATTGGGCACTTAACATGTGGAAGCGGCATAGAGTGGTGGCACTCTGGGTGCCTGGGTTCGAATCCTAGCTTTGCTGCTTACCATCTCTGTGTCTTTAGGCAAGTTACTTAACCTCTCTGAGCCCTTAGCTGCACATTATTTTTGCTGTTGTGAGAATTATGAATAATAATCACATCAAACAAGCATTTATCAAGTGATTATTAAATGTCAGGCTTTGTGTAAAGGCCTTTACCTGAGTGATCTCATTTAATCTTCCTAACGACCCTATGAGAAAGTTACATTCATTCTTCCCATGTTACAGATGAGGAAACTGAGGCTTAGCTGCTGTGATCTTAGAGGTGCTCTATCATGATTCGTGGAAAACAGTAGAAACTCAAAAGAGTCTTATTCCTTGCTCCTTCCTGGCATAATGAGTTGGTAGTTCCCAAAGACCTTCCAAACAGGCAGGACCATGAGAGTAGCCAGGAAATGTGAATAAAGAAAATAAAGTCACTTCGTCTCAGGGACAAAGTTATTTATTTTTCTTTTTAAAGAACTGATATACTGCCAGACCCAGAGTTGGCTAAAGCTGCTATTTTGAAGGGGTTCTTTTCCAGAGTCCTTTTGGGAACCTCTTTTTCTTAAGCTGTCGGGGGGTCTTCGGTGGGTGGATGAGTCCACAGTTTGCCCAAAGAATAGTTACTTGGTCCCATAAGCCTTGGTGTAAAGCTGGGCACCCCGGAGGCAGACAGTTCATGGAGAGGAGTTGATGATTCCTGTTGGAACCCAAACCACCAATGTTGTGGGCTTCTCCGTGCCTCGCACTGTGCTAGAAGTGATTGCTTAGATGGCCTCACTATCTTCTGAGCAGTGTGCATTCCTCTCCAGTTTTTCAGAGGAGGAGACTGAGGCTTGACCCCACCATCTGCATTGGGCTGAGAGACACGAATGCAACCTAAGGTCTTGACCTCTGCAACCTACTCTCTTTCTTTCCTGTCCAGTTTCTTTTCTTATGCTAAATAGTTAACAGTGAGGACTTTAAAAACAAGTGCTCAGTGCAATTATCATAGACAGTTAATATACATAATTGCATATTTTTGTAAACAAGCTTAGAGGCTTTTTCAGCGACCCCTCTATGGCTTTGTGGTTTTACAGATGAATTCTCTTCCCTTTTATACTCTGATTTTAATTGGGAGCAACAGCTTTGCTGCTATTGGTTTGGCAGCTCTCAGCACTGTTTCTCTCTCTCTCTCTCTCTCTCTCTCTCTCTCTCTCTCTCTCTCTCTCTCTCTCTTCTTATGTGCCTCTCTGTGGTCATGGCAGAGTTGATGACACTGTAGATGTCATGATGGATTTTACTGAGCACTCCTGGCTGAGGGGTGGGGATGCCCTTAAATGTAAGAAAGAGCTTATATGGAAGAATCTGGAGTTTCCAGACACTGATATGACCGTGAAGATCTCCATGGAAATTGTTCATTCATTAACTCATTCATTTATTCTGAAAATATTTATTGAGGCCATTCATGTGCCAAGTTCCCTGGGGAAATAGCCCTGAACAAGGCAGGTCCAGCGACAGACCAGCCAGGAAGTGTTCTCAAACTCTATTTATATTTCAACAAGCTGCCATCAGGCCACCCAAGTTACCTAAAACACTGGGCCACCCTGTTGACCAAAGAACTCTGGATGGTTATGTCTAGTCAAAACTGGAAATGAATGAATTATCACTTAAAATATTTAGGGCATTGTTAGCCAAACTCTTGAAATATGGGTAGCAATGGGTCCAGTTGTCACTATAGGGCAGCAGTTCTCACACTGTGGGTTGTGACCCCTTTGGGGGTCAAATGACCCTTTCACAGGGGTCGCCTAAGACCATCCTGCATATCAGATATTTACATTACGATTCAAAACAGTAGCAAAATTCCAGTTATGAAGTAGCAACGAAAATAATTTTATGGTTGGGTCACAACATGGGGAACTGTATTTAAAGGGCCAGAAGGTTGAGAACCACTGCCATAGGGGGTCCTGGTTGTCACCATCACCTCCTTCTCCCCTCATCTCTACTATTTGCTTCCCTGCAGATCTTTGCGGGGCTGGGTCTCCCAAGATGTCCCTGCTGCTGCTGTTAGCAGCAGGCATGATGGGCAGGGGGGACTTGGCCTCAAACTGCTCCACGTTCAGAAGCCTGTGCCACGGCCCTATTCCTATTCTCTGGCACCCTTTGCTTCATCCTGCTCTCCAGCTGCCGGTTTTCTTGCCCTGTCCTCCCAGGTTGCTGGATCCAGACGTATTGAAGTCCCTGTATGCCCTCCTGACTTGTATTTGGGGTCTTTGCTATGTTGCAAAAGAGGTCCTTAGTTGGAAGCACAGTGAGGTGGGTACCCTCCCTGTAGCCCATCTCCCAGCAGCCCTGCCCATCTTCATCCTCATAGCCTTGCAAACTCCTCAGGCACTGTGGCAGGAAGATGCCACTCTCCCTGCTCTGCCTCTAACCCGCTGACTGCTGAAGCAAGCAGAAACCTGCTCCAGAAGACCACGGCTGCAGTGTGCTGGGTGCCAGCTGGGCGCTGGCAGGTGGAAAATTGAAGACTTGGGTAGTGGGGGCTTGGGTCAGGGATCTCAGGTATTAAGAAATCAGAAAGTGGCTGGGTTACATGGCTTCCAGCTGCATCCACAAGACCATCCCACGATATGGGCAGCAAGGCCCCAGCATGAGCTCTGGATCTGGAATCTACAGGCCAGTGTTAAGAGTCCCAGCTCTGATGCCCACAGGTCTTTGCATCTCAATGTGCTCTTCTGTAAAGAGGGAGTTAGTTACCCCACACCTACTACCTCATAGGATCATGGATGTGAACTTTGGGGAGTGAACTGTATAGGGCTGTGTACACATGAAGGAGTGTAATTATGGTGATGTGGTAGACTAGGAGAGCTCTGGAGTCAGACATCCTGAGTGAAAATCCTGGGTCCACCACTAGCTCCTGTGTGACTATGGGCAAGTGACCTAACCTCTCTGTGCCACTGTTTCTCCTTTGTATAAGAAGGATAATAATAGTTGCCTTAAATGTAAGGAAGAGCTTATATCTTAATTCATAGGGTAGTTGTGAGGATGGAAAGACTTGAGCTGATTCATATAAAGTGCTTAACACAATGTCTGGCACATAGTAAGTACTTAATAAGCAATGATGATGATGCGGAGATAGTGGTTAAGAGGAAGGTGTGTGGACCCTGGCATTGTCTTCATTCATGATGAAAGGACATTTAACCAGTCCAGATCTCCTCCAGAGTCGCCTGGCTCTCCCTGGGTGGGCAGCTCATTGTGAAGTGGATGCTGAGTCCAGCCAGTGGGGTAGAGGTGCCAGGCAGGCCTCAGCCAGGAGGTGTGGAGCAGAGCTGCCCCTGTGGGGTCTGTTTTTCCTGGGTTCCCTTGCAGGGCATTCATGGGTGCTGAACCTGTGACCTGTGCCAAGACCCTCAGATGAGTCACTTTGCCTTTCAGAACAGGCAGGAGGCCCCCAGGATGGTTACCAGGCTGGGAGAACTGAGGTGTCACAGAGCCAATGGGAAGAAACCGGCTCAATAGAGAATTATTCTGCCTTCTTCACAATAAAGAGCAGATCTGGGCTGATATCTGGGGACGCATTCAGAGTGCTTTTGATTATGAAGTGTATTAAGTGGCAGAGAAAAAGAGCCTCTGGGGCCACGAAGCCAATACTCCATGCTGTGCCCTGGTTTCCATGGGGCCTGGTTTCCTGAGGAAGTGCCCCCAAGCTCTGCCTCCGGCTAGGGAGTGGCTGCCAGATTCCCAGGCTTGGGAGGTGTGGACAAGACAGAAGGAAGGGGGCGGGGTGGGGAGTCTGCACGGAGGTGGGAAGGACATCCATGAGGTCCCAGGGCCCACAGAGCTGACCACCTACGCTCTGGCTTGCTCTTGTCCCTGGCAGCTTGCGGGGGGGGGGGGGGGGGGGGGGGGGGGGGAGGGAGCTCATAATTTCCTTGGGTGTAGGCTTCTGCCACTCCCTACAAACAATGAGTAATAGTGAGAGCGGTGCTTAAGCTCTGTGTCCCAGACTCTGTGAATGTCGTCTTTTAATTGACAAGTGGCTCATCCCTCAACCTTCTGCCACTTTGGTTTGAGTCGTCAGAAGGTACTGATTACTCTGGGGTGTGGAGGCCAGAATTCTGCACCTGCTGAGCTGAGGGCTTGGCTGGGACTGGGATGACCAGCCTACGTCCCTCTGCCCCTCGCCTGTGCGCCTCACGCCTGCAGCTCTCCTCACAACCTCTCTTCTCCATGAAGCCCTGCTCGGCCTCTGTGTCTCTCCCTTCTGATGTCTCTCCCTGTCTGGGGGCTCTCTGTCCTCTGCCCTCTCTGACCTCGGCCTGTGAGCCCTTCCGCTCCCAGGGTTGGCTCCTGCCAGCTCCTGCCCTGGGTTCTGGATGGACAGGAGGCACTCAGCCTGCTGACTCTGTCCACAAACTACTTTTTTTCCTCCTCTCTCCCTCCCTGGAGGCCTCCAGTCTCATGCCAATTCCTGAGTCCCTGGCCCATCCAGGTTTCCTGAGAAAGTTGGTGTTGGGTGGTCCTGGCTGGAGGACTGGGCAGTGGCTGGGCTGGATTCCCATGGGAAAGCGTGTGCGTGTGCCTGTGTGTTTGTGCATTCCCAGCCTGTGGTGACACAGCCCCCACCTTGCGTGGGCCCCTCTGCTGGCTCAGCCTTGCTGGCCACAGACCACCTGGGTTGCCCCACGTGGAGAGGAGAAGTGGGGACCTCAGAGCTACGGGAGGTTGAGGGCTGTGGTCCATGGCAGGGCCCGGGGGCGAAAACCATGAGTTTCCTGTGGTGCATCCAGGCTCCCAGCTTGGCCCAGGACTTGGGGAGGGGTGAGAATCAGCGAGCTCCTGCTCCTCCACGGGGCCCGGGGCAGGGAGAGCAGGATGTGGTGCTGGTTGTATGCCTAGGCTGGGTGTCCTTTGGCCAGTTACTTCACCACACTGATGCTCCTGCTTTCGACTATAACAATGGTAATGGAAACGCTGGAAATGTGAAGCTTTTCAGTGGTAGTAAAAATACTGGAAACGTGAGGCTGCAGGTGTGGCACCAGGTAGGTTGGCAGGAAAGGGCAGCTTCCATTTCTCACCTTGCTCTTCTTCCCTCCTGCTTCCCACAAATCACTGTAGAGAAACTCTCAGGCCTCTCCTCTGACATAGATAACATGGGGGACTGTGCATCTCTGTCTCTAAGTCTCAGTTAATAAAACACTACAACAACAGAGGTAATGACAACAATGCAGAATCTCAGGCCTCACCCCAGAGCCACTGAACCCAAGCCTGAATTTCAACAAGCTCCCTGGGTGATTCAGATGAACATTAAAGTACTGGGCTAGGGAGCTGGTTCCAGTCCTAGGTTCATCCTGGCTCCACTGCTTAGCAGCTGGGTGATTCTGGGCATATGAATGAGCTTCCCTGGGTCTTGGTTTCTTAATCTGTAAAATGAAAAGAATAATAAAAATTGCTCCCTGAGGTCCTCGTGAGCATTAAAGAAGATAACATGCCCTGAGAATGCAATGTGAATGTGGGGGGTTGTGGCTGCCTATGTCTCCTGGTCCTCTGGCCTATGGATTTCTTTTGATATTTAAATAAGAAAAGCTGGGTCTCCCTTTTGCACACAGTAGAGATTCCAGGAGTGAAGTTCATGGGCCCAGGAGCCAGACATTCTGGGTTCAAATCCAGCCTCTGCCTTTTGCTAATTGGGTGACCATAGGTAGCGGCTCCTAGCCTTTGTGTGCCCCCCCCCCCCCGCCCCGCTCCGGTGAAATGGGGTAGTTGTGAGGATTAATGGAGCTAGTACAGGTGCCAAGATGCCAAACCTAGCGAGTGATTAGTAACAGATTTTTCTAACCTGGAATGGGCACATGGTCATTTCCAACACATTCTGTTGATTGAAACAAGTTCCAAGACTAGCTCAGATTCAAGGGGAGGGACAGTGGATGCCCCTTCTTGATGGGAGGAGCAGCAGGTGCATGCAGGGATGGGAGGAGTTTTGGCACCATGTTGGCAGACTGACAACCACAGAGGAATTCTGCCACCGGCTTTTGAACTAAAGGTCTTTCCCTTCTTCCCAGAGTAAGTACTGCTATTAGTAGTAGGATGAGTTGTAGTGTCGGGACTATAGCAATGGCAGAAATTGCTAACTCTATGTGGGGAAGGGAAGGAAAGCTCCACTGACCAGGTAAAATGAGAAGCAAATGTGGGTGGGAACAAAATCCAGGCAGAGGGACCAGTAGGAGCAAAGGCTTAGAGAAATTATCTGCATCTAAAAGGTCACCCAAGCAGGCCTGCTGGGCTTCCCCGGGGTCCACAGGCCTGGGGCTCCAAGGGTGATTAGAGAGCATGCCAGCGTCCCACCCCCATCACTGCACCCCAGCACAAGTGGAGAGAGAAACCTGAGGCCTCCCCACACAGGGGAGCCCAATGGGTAGGGGTCTAAGGCATGGTGTGGGGGGAGACCAACTGAGCCATCACTCTTGAACTGTTCAGGGGCAAGGTGGCTTCATTTTCAACTGTGTTCTCCCCACTTTCATTTGAGAGAACAATTACGGAGCATTTTGCACCACAATTTCCGGCTGATGAATTTTAGTAGTAATTGAACAGAGGAAGCCATCACATAGGAGATTGTCCAATTGAATCTGCCCATGTGCTGAACTGTGACTTCCAGCCCTCTGGAAGTGGACACGGGGGCCCCCGGGGGCTGCCTGCTTCCCTCCCACAGGGGCTTGCCCAGGCCCATGTGAAAGACCAGCTACTTGTGGAAGGGTGATGGGTGATACCTCCAGCTAGGGGCAGCCAGTTCTTAGGGTCTGGCATGGACAGAGAGCTTGCAGGGCTGGGAACATGTAACTTCTGATGTTTCAGAGCTAGGCGCTGTACTAGATCCATGCCTTCATTTATTATTATTTTTCCATTTATTATTAATTTGACAAATATTTCTATAGCATTTACTGTATGCTGGCCACTATTCTAAATACACTACAAATAGTAACTCCTTTAAATCCTCGTAGCAACTCCAGAGTTAGGCATATTCTTTTTATTGGCATCTGATGGATGAGGAAACGAAAGCACAGAGAGGTTAATTAAGTTTCTCAAGGTCACACAGCTAGTAAGTGGTTGAGCAGTGCTCCAGAGCCTCTCTTCTTATTCTCTTGTGGTGTCCTCCCTTGGTGTTTAGGAAAGCCTTATAAGAATTCCTAAGTATGTTGGGGAAGCTGAGTGAGTGGTCTGGTTGCTCCAGACTGACAAAGGAGAGTGGGAGCCTGCTTGGTGGTGGGAGGAGGGATCTGAGTGAAATCCCTAAGGAGGGCCAGAGCCTCAGGGGACAGAGCCAGAGCTGAGTGGTCCAGAGTCACTCCTCACCTGGAGGTCGGTATTCACACCCAAAGCACAGGGTTCGGATTCTGTGTTGAGCAGAGGAGCCATGTTCTCTCACCTGTGCCCTGTCTGGATCCCCTCCCCCAGCAGATGCTCTGGGCTCTGCAGTGAGGAGGAAGGATAGACCCCCCTCTCCCCCTGGCCTTCATAGATTCCGATTCCTTTGTAGATTCAGGGTTAGATCAGTCTGGGTGCCTTGGACATTTGCAGATGAGGAATCCGAGGCTCAATTAGGAAATGCCATTTGACCAAGATCATGTGGCCAATGTGTGGCTGAGTCAGGCTTCAAACTCAGTTTGACTCCTAAATCTCTGCTCCATCCATGGCACTCCACTGCCTGTCTATCGGGAACAGAAGCAAACCATTTTCACACCACATGGAATGCGCCCTCTCTCAGAGATTCCCACTCACGATGTCTGGGGAGGCCTGAGAATGTGCATTTCTGACAGCCTCCTAGGTGACGCTATCACTGCTGGTTCAGGGACCAGACTCTTAGCTTTGACCAGAAAGATGACTTTGGACATTTCTCCCTTGAATCCTCCTTTGGGGTGTGCTCCCAGCTGGCACTGGGATGTGCTCCTATTCTACAGTGGTGTTGAGGGGGTACAGGGGGACAGCCAGGGCCAGGGCATCTCAGGCAGGAGCAGCAAGCTGACGAGGTCTTTGCAGGAAGGACCCTGAGGCAGGGCACCAATGGCCATGGGAGGCAGCCATCATGCTCACTACTCAGAAGTGACCACATCAGAGACGGGGCCCCACAGAGAGCTCTAAAAAACCCTTCTGATGCAAAGCTGGGAGGTCGTGGCTCTGTGTGTGTGTCTATGATTTTTGAACAAAAGCCTTTCCTGTCTGCCTCAGTTTCTTCATCTGTAAAGTGGGGCTAATAATATTTCCCATGGTTGGTGTCAGGATATAATTGAGATTATAAATGAGAGAGCTCCTAGCTAGATGCTGCCATTAAATGTAGGTTCCCGCTCCATTTTTTCCCTCCACCCCAGAAATTTCATTAGCTCAGGGTAGCTTGGCTCCCCTCTCTCTTCTGGCTTCTTCCTATTCTCTCCAGCCACTGGACCATCAGCCTACATTATCATAAAAAAGAATCTGGATTTTAATTTGTGGAATGCTTCTTTTTTCTCTTCCTCTTTATTTTTTATTTTAAAGAAAAGCCTAATTAGGAAGCCCGTTAAATGCCTGCAATTCCAATATAATTCTATTAAATTCTCCCTGTAAAGTTAATGTTACAGACTTTTTAACAGATGTTTTAATTAGGCATTGTTATTAAAGAGAACACTGTAGAAATTAAAACCAGACCCTAAATGGGGGAAGAAAGGCGGTTTTCTTGTGCTGGGTAAACGGTGGCAGCCGCCCAGCAAAGAGATGTTGGCAGCAGGTCATGAAAACATGCACAAAAGGAGAGGAAGTGTTCAGCACGATCCGCAGTGCTCAGCACCTTGTCCGCTCAGCCAGCACAACCTCTGGCCCAACCAACGCAGAAAGCAGGGAGAGAAGCCGGGAGGGGCCGAGGCTTGCTGCTTGGACTGACAAGTTCTGGGGGTCTCTTACTATTGGGGTCATCCTATTTAGATCCATCTCATCTGGCTCTCATGGCAGCCACGACTCTCACCCATTTTACAGATAAGGAAACCGAGGCTCAGAGACATTGGGTCATCTGTGCCAGTGACCCAGGTGGGGGCTCGGGTTTCCTGATGGGTTGGATTCTCGGAAATGGTACTCTGGTTTCAGCTGTATAGTGCTGGCTCATTCCTCCAACAGCAATATAACCTAGTGGGTATGTGTGGCATGAGTTTGAGAGACAGAAAGACCTGAATTTAAGTTTGAGTTTTGTTACTCACTGGTTGTGTTCTTAGGCTATTTGCTTCATCTCTCTGAGCCTCAGTTTCCTCATCTGTAATATGGGGGAAATAATAGGATCTAATAATTCATAGGGTTAAAATGAGACATTGCAAACTAGGTACTAAGCACAGGGCCTGGGAGATGGCAAGTGCTCAGGCAGTGACAATGGATAGGATAAGGGCTTTCAGTAGTAAGTGGCAGGATCGGGGCTCCAGTCTATGTGGTTCAGAGTCCGTCCCCTCCCTGGCACTGTGCTTCCTCATACCTAATGGCTGGGGTTGGCAGAGAGTGTGGCTGGGTCATGTAAACCACCCTGCTACTGGGGACAGGAGTCCCTGGTTGTCATGGAGACCCCAAGTGAGCCATTTAGCTCCCTCAGAGATGGGCCACCCAACTCCACACTGCTCCTCTAAGGAGGGAGGGAGGAAAGAAGTTGGAGAGACCTGGATTCAAATCCTGTCTCCTTTGGTGACAATAGTGAAGCCACTGGCACGTTGGCCTGTGGCTATACTCCTCTGAGTCTGCATCTTGCTATCTCCTTTTCCTGGGCGTCCAGCCGAGGGCCTGGTGACAGTGAACACTCCCAGGAGGCACTGAGGTGACTGACACACCTTCTGGGTGCAGCCGATGACATGCCTAGCTTTACCTTTTCCAGGGGGTAATTTTCCTGTCCAGCCTCCAAGGTTGTCAGGCTGAGATTATTCAAATCATGTTTATTTCGGTCCTGTGACCCAGATAGATCTGCCACACACACTTTCTCAAGAGCTTGAAAGACAGATATAACTGAAAGGGGACCCAGCACGTGGGCCTTGTCCCTTGGGCCCTCCTCCCAAGAAAGCTCTGCTGATTCTGACTTCCGTCCGCTGGAGCTGACACAAATTTCTCTCCCCTCTCACTGTCTCTGTCACCATTCAAGTCACACTTCTGGGTTGAAGGGGAGGTCCCATGGGTGACTCTTGCTCAGGATGGCCTCTTTGGGGGATGTTACCACGAGAGCCACGAGGTTTTGAGGACACACTGCCTGACACGCTGTAGGTATTTAATATCTTCTGGTTGTTGAAGGATGACTTCATTTTCCTAACCCCAGGCTTCCTGGGCCTTTTGTTCAAGGATGTAGAGCACTTCCTCTTGGTCACCTTTCTTTGTAGGCAGGAGCGTGCTGTGGAAAAGCATGGCCTGTGAAGTCAGTTGGCCTGGGTTCAAATTCTAGTCCTGCCTCTTATTAGCTGTTTGAGCCTGAGCAAGTAGCTCAGTCTCTCTGAGCCTCAATTTCTTCATCTGTAAAGTGGGATGGTAAGAACGTGTCCAAGTCCTTGGATACTTATAAGGACAATATGGGACAGTGTTCTTGAAAGCATCTGATACATAGAGGATTGTTATAAAAGGGACTGGGCAGACAGTTATAATGTATGTGCATGCAGACATGTGTACACACACATAGAATACATAGAAATGTACACAATGAACCCAAAATTGGTCACACAAGTTATCTTTAGAGCTGATGGTTTCAATTTTTCTCTCCAGTGTGAATAGTTTTTGAACCATGAACCTGTATTATTTTTTCATTAAGAAAAGAAAATCAGCAACAACTCAACACTGAAACTGATGGTGGTTTGGAGAACTCTTTGGGGGGGCGGGGTGTCAGTTGATTCACAAGCAACAATGTAGTCATTTAGCTAACAGGGGAGCTGGCTGTGCCACCCCTTCAGTGGGGGCAGTTGACTTAGCTTTCGGGTTTTGAGCACCTGGGTTTGAACTCTGGTTCTGTGACTTCTTAGCCACAAGACTTCAGATGATGACTCTGAGCCTCAGTTTCATTGTCCATAAAATAGGAATAACAGAACCTACTTGCAGAACTGTTTCAGGGGAAATGAGAATGAGTGTGAGGCATTATAGGACAAAGGTACCTGCCAGACACATAGCAATTCAGATGGCTCTTGGGTTTTCATGTTGCTGCCTCTGCCCCAGGAAGCTAGGATCACTGGATGACCCTTGGTAGGAATGATGCAAGAGAGTGTAGGATGAGAGGAGAAGGGTCCAAGACCGTATTGACTCCCTTACATGTTGTCTTACTGCCAGGACATTTTGGTCACTGAAATGTGCAAATCTGGATTTTAAGACCTCCTCTATATCAGAGCCTGATTTGTAAACCTTTTGAAGTGACTTCTGAGTATCCTCCCCTGACCTCACTGGTGATTCCCAGCTTCCTGAGGTCAGATGAGGACACTTAGAAGTGATGCGGGGTCACTGCATTCAGTGGGCACTGGCTAGTCTTTGTCTTACTTGACATCGTAGCAGCATCCACAGTGCTGACCTCTATCTCTGATCCTGGAGACACCTCCTTCCCTTAGTTGTTGTGCTCTGTACTCTCCATGTAAGAAGAAAAGGAGATGGGAACTAGACTGACCTACGTGGACCCCATGGGGTTGGATTGTGGGTGTGGGAACTCCCTTCACCTTAAGAACCTGCATGTGTAAATCATCCAGGTCCATATTCATGTCCATCAAAAAGGATCTAGTTGAATAAGTCTTTGTACATCCATCCCCAGAGCCCCATGCAGCTATTACAAGTCAGTTAGACCATGTTTTTCTTCTAGACAGGTGAATGATTGATTCCATTACAGATTTATGGTATGATCTTATTTATATGGAAAAATAAGATTAAAAAATCCTTGGGGGAGCAGGAGAGAGGCTGGGCTCATGCACTTGGGGTCATTAGGAGAGCTGGTGGCAGGTGTAGGTCCCTTGGCTCACCCCTGAGGTTCCAGTTCTAGAGGTCTGGGATAGAGCCTGAGATTCTGCTTCTTAAACCAGCTCACCAGGTGATGCAGATGCAGATGTCTACATACTGCTCTTCAAGGTATACTAATATAGTGGTCATTGCAAGGACTTAGTACCACACATACTTGGGGCCAAATTCCATCGTATCGACTGTGCAGCCTCAGCTGTGTCCCTCCACCTTGCTGGGGTCCACTTTCTGTATCTGTAAAATGTCCTTTCTTTAAACCAACACGATGCAGTGCTTTCTAAGTGCCAGGCATAATGATAGCCCTTTACATCATTTCATCTGGTCTTCACAGTCATCAAGGTAGAAACTACAATTTTCAGCCTCAGTCAGGCCTACCTTCTGACCTTGTTTTTAACTGTGATGTTGAGTTGCAGTGAAGTTAAGTATTTGTAGAGTATTCAACATGGTGCTGGGCTTGTATTAGGCTGTTGATAAGCACTCACTGTCCCCACACCCAGAACACTACCCAGCATTGGGGGGTTAGGAGCTGTTGAGGATCTGGGACTGGGGCTTGCAGGTCCTAGAAGGGCTCAGAGCCCAGGGGTGGGCATCAAGCTATCCATGGGAATTCACCGAGGCTTATGAACACAGGTGGAGGAGAGAGTAAGGTGTGCATCCTGCGCTGGTTTTGTTGGGATAATTATCTGATTGAATAAAGAGATAGAGGAAGCCTTCCTGATGGGAAGCTCTACAAAGAAAAGATCAGCAGGGAGCTGGGGTGACTCCTTTAAAGTGGTGACTTTCAGGGTGGGTGATTCTCATGGACTCGTTGGAAGTCATCACCCCCTCCTTGTGGAGCCCTATTAATCCCATGAAGCCTCTTCCAGGGAAACACTGCATCATCCTGGTGGATAGATGGAGCTGGATTATTGACACAAATATAAAGCTAATTCACTGTATCAACAATAATGATACCATACCAAAAAGAGCAAAGAGGGAAAGTAAATGAATATGTAAGGTTATTGTTTTACTTTATCATTCTATAACAAGTTGAGTTTCACTTTCTCGCCCATAGACTTTCCCAGCTGAGTTTTAAATCATCTAAGTCCAATGGATCAGCCTGTGTTAGACATCCTCCATGGTTCTGTTAGGAACTTCAAGGTCAAAAGTCCAGTGATGCCTTCTCTATGGGCTGCTAGAATAGTCTTTTCACTCATCCGGCAAATAATATTTATTGAGCGTTTACTGTGAGTGAGGCAATGTTTTGGGCATTGGAGAAACATCAGTGAACAAACCAGACAAAAGTCCCAGCTCTCATGGAGCTTACTTTCTAACGGGAAAGAGAAAAAAAAAAACACCCAAAAACAAAACAAGAAACTAACCAGAACAAACATTCAGGAAACTGGATTAAATGTATATGGGAACGCTCCATACTATCTTTGCTACTTTTCTGTAAATCTAAAATGAAAAAAACCCCAATATGTATATATTAACATATTATAAGTGCTATGAAGAAAATAAATCAGGAAAGGAAATTAGGGAATATTCTGCGGCAGAAGGAAGAGTTGTAGTTTATAAAAGTCTGGTCTTTTTGAAAAAGTGACATTTGAGCAAAGATTTGAAGGAGAAAACAGAGCAAGCACAGACCATGGGTATATCTGGAGAAGGAATGTATGAATTAAAGAAAATGATAGACGCAAAATCTCTGCGGTACCCAGTCTCCAAGACAGTCTGCAATGACCCCATTATTCACACCCTGTGTAGTCCCCTCCCACCTTGAATAGGGCTGACCTGTGTAACATAAAGAAATTGAGAAAATGTGACTACCATGTTGGGTCATGAAAGAGATGGAAGCTTTAGCCTTGCTCTTACTTGGATCATTTGTCTAATGGGAAGCCAGACGCCATGTTGTGAGGACACTCAAGCAGCCCTGTAGCAAGGTCCACCTGGGGAGGAACTGAGGCCACAGCCAGCACTAGGTTGCCATACTGTAAGTAAGTCACCTTGGGAGCAGAACCTCCAGACTTTCCATGGCCCTGTTGATACCTTGATTACAAACTCATGAGACACTTTGAGGCAGAATCACCTAGCTAAGCCACTCCCAGATTTCTGACCCACAGAAACTCTGTGAGATTTTTAAAAAAAGTTTATTGTTCTTAACAGCTACAAATTGGGTGAATTTGTTAGACAGCAGTAAATAATCACTACAGGTCTTGAGGTCAGAGCATGCCTCCTTGCTGGAGGAACAGCAAGTGGGCAGTGTAGTTGGAGTAATGGGTGTAGGGAGTAATACAGATGCAAAGGTACAGATTTAGTAGAATAGTCTCAAGAATGTTGCTTCAGAAGGCTTCCTCTCTGTGGGCGTTGTTATTTTTTTCAGCAATTAGCCTCTCCTGAGTGTTTCTCAGGCCCAGGCCTTGGGAACGAGTTTGTGATGCCCACTTTTTGCACTCCTCTGGTCTTTCTGAGATGGATTTAAATCTCCTTTCCCCAGGAAGTCTGTAGTGGTATCATCCTTCCTGAAGTGGTTTCAATGAGACCTCATGCTGAACCTGAGCCAATGCCTCTTTGGACTTTTTTTTTTTTTTAAGGCTATGTTTCTTTTGACACAGATTTGAACATAAGAAAAAAGAGAAAGGGCATTAATTAATTAAAAACAAGTTGTTGTTCAGAGAGGAGTTCACAGAGGAGGTGAGATTTGAGGGAGGCTGAAAAGATGATTAAGGGTAGTTGGGAAAAGATGGTGGGTAAGGGACAGTGGAAACAGAAATAGTGGAGATGAAGGGATATGTGCAGGCTCACTGCTCTCTGGGAATTTGACAGTGTTGGTGTGGAGACTGGAAAGAGCTCATGGGGGAATATGGGAGTGAAGTGGAGAGGGAGAAGGTACTGGGAAAAGAGCTGGGTCCAAATTGCATCCTATAGGCCAGAGTTTCATCCTCTGGGGATTTCCAATCCTTCAGAGGTGAGCTCCAAATGGTGGCCATCTGAGTCCCTTACTTTGGATGTAATGGTCATGGAACCCATTTAATGTTGGAGTTAGGGAAAAGAGAATTTAATGATATAAATGGAAGACCATGGTCTGATGTAGTAAAGGCCCATTTGTGTGTATTCTCTCTCTCTCTCTTTCTCTCTCTCTCTCTTCCTGTCTTCTGCCATGTTGGCAACATCTTCCCTTATGCTCCCCCTTTGTGGTTGCAAGATGTTGCCAGCCTTTTTCTAGGGTTGAATCTCACAGAAAAGAGTAATTGTATTTGTCCCAACATACCCCCCCAAAATTATGATATTTATCTTGATTGGTGATTTGACTCAGGTAGGTCATGAGCCCATTCCTAGACCAATCACTGCCACCGGTGGATATTACACTTTGGCCAGGTTTAGGTCATGTGCTACCTCTGTCAGAATCCATAGACTGAAAGTTGGGGATAGCTTGGCTGCTCAGATAGAAATCATTGCCTGATGCTACCATAGGTGGATGGCTCATGTCACAAGATGCAAAGGTGCAAATTTAGTAGAATAGTCTCAAGAATGTTGCTTCAAAAGTATATAAAAAAGCATGTTCAGGGCACTAAGTCTATTCAAACTGATGTGTGGT
The DNA here is from genome assembly GCF_014108235.1 of Myotis myotis. Taxonomy (NCBI): domain Eukaryota; kingdom Metazoa; phylum Chordata; class Mammalia; order Chiroptera; family Vespertilionidae; genus Myotis; species Myotis myotis. The sequence continues at coordinate 21,875,071 of NW_023416401.1, read as the reverse complement.
ACTGAAATATCCCCCATTAAATAGTCATATAGTTAGTGGCATTCACCTTTATAGATTCCATTCATGTTCCATTGGTGAGAAGTGGTCACTGGTCCCATTTTAGTGCAAGAGGAAAATGTCATCCTGGGGTGGACAACCATGGTCCAACAACCCCATATGGTGGAACAGGAGCATGCACCTTTGGGGGGCAGCTAGCCAACCTTGCTATCCCTCTAAGTATGCTGCCCACTGAAGGGTTTTAGGCAGGGGAGTGACATATTAGGTCAATCTGTGCTCCATGGACATGAAAGAGATGGTGCTAGTGAAATGGAAAGGAAGGAGGAGATTTTGTGAAAATGTCAGGCAGGCCAGGGCCTTGTTGTCCGCACCTGTGCCCCATTTTTAAATGGAACAATACCCTGAGGTGCCTTGTATTTATATTTCTACCATGTACTGAGGACTCAACATGAGCTTTTTAAAAATAGTATCTATTGACAGCTTAGCAATGTTATGAGGCAGGTATTATTACCTACAATTTAAAAATAAGAGAATGAAAGACCACGAAAGGGGAGTGACTTGTCTAAAGTGTGTTGGTCCTTTGGTGGGTTGTTACTGAAGGTGCTGATCTGCATTGGTAAATTTGGGAGGACTCTATAGTGCCAACCATGCATTTGCCCTGTGACATGGTGTCCTCTTTCATAGGGAACAAAGGGGTCTGAATGGTCCATGGTGGTGGGACCTGGCTGTCAGGTAGAGTAGATAGCCCTTTGTACCTGTACCTTCCTTAGGGGCAAAGCTTCAAGTACTGCTCTCCCTGTCTCCTGTCCATCTCAGAGGTGCTCTCAGGAATCTGCTCTGTGGCTCCTGGCCCTGGGGGAGGGGGACCACAGACTTCCTCCCAGGGCTGGAGGAGCCAGTTCTGCTGACTGGGCAGATGGGGCCCACGCGCCGGGACCTGGGGAGATTGAGAGGAGAAAGTGGCTGAGCACAGCTCTGTGAGGCCTGGTGATTTACGAGGAGCAGCTTCCGTAGGCCATCTGGACCAGGAGCTTCAGGAAGCACATCCTGTGTGGAGGCACAGGCAGCATGGGAGCCCTGCCAGGGAGGAGGAGGGCTGTGAGGGAGCAGGAGGAGGGAGGAATAGGGAGGCCGAATGGGGCAGCCGAATCAGACAGACATGGGCTCTCTCACTTACAGAAGCTTTGGGCAGGACCTGCTCAGTGCTTCAGTTTTATCAACTTTAACATGGAATGAAATCACACCTGCTGTGCTGTTTAGTTTAAATAGACTATTGCTTCTCAAGGTAGCCAACCCAGTGCCTTGAAGGAAGAAAGTAGACATTGAACACCTTCCATGTACCAAGTGTTCAGTTAGGTGCTGGGAATACAAAGATTCTCAAGACTTTGCAGTCTAGTGAGGGAGACTATTTTGTAATGTGTGAAGTATTTACAACAAACTCTGGGAGAACAGAGGTGAGAACAACTAACTCTGCTGGATGTGAAATGTGGGCTGGGCCTTGAAGAAGAAATAGGAGCGCAGTGGCCAGTGAACAGGCGGCAGAGGGAAGAGCCTGAGCAAAGACATGCCACACTAAGGTCAAATTCTGGTTTATTCATTTACAACTCCAGGCCTGATTGATCTACTGAGCCCCAAACCTATCTATCCAACTCTCTACTTGACATCTCTCTTTGGATGCCTAATGGACAGTGTAAACTTAGTATGGCCAAGGCAGAGCTACTGGTCTCCCCGCTTTCTGTCTGGAACACACTGTTTCCCCTCACATAGTGGGCTCCTTCTTGCCATCAGGTCTCAGATGAAATCACACCTCCACCTACGGGGCTTGTTAAAGATGCAGATATCGGGGCTCCATCCCCCGAGATTCTCCAAAGTCAGGTCTAGGGATGGATCTCAGGAGTCAGTTTCTAACAAGATACCCACAGTTGTTATCAATGCTGATGTTCCATGGACACATTCTGAGAAACACTGCTGTGTATAAGAAGCACGCAAGGAATGCTGGGAAAGACGTGGAAGGCCCATGTCTATTGGGGTTCAAGGAAAGCTTGAGAAGAGGCAGCATTTGAGAGCTAAGGCTTGAAGGATGTGGAGGAGGCTGCCAGGCAGATAAGACTATAGGCTTTGGGGTTATCTCATGACTCTGTGAGCTTCCTGGGTGCGAGCTTCCAAGTTACTGTCCCTGGATCACTCACCCCATTCAACCCAGGCCCTGGTGGCACTGCCTCCCATTGGGTGCTAGACCTGATGGCTTTATATATATGATCATCCTCCATGCTTCTTGAGACAACCAATTCCACAGGAAGTCTTAGGAAGCTTTTTCTCACTAAATGATCTTCTTTAGTGTCTGTCACCCAGAGTTGTAGAGATTTAAATCATCTATGAAATCCTATTAAGATTTTATTTCCTTATTTTGCTTTTATGATGACTGGGATTTCCTTCCTGAGAGAAGGCCTCAGGAAATGGGTGTGCCTTGGTGGGAGTCAGGCCCTGGGGAGGGTGGGTTACTGGGGCAGCCTCAGCAGTAAAACAGGCATTATGAGCTGGCAGCATCCTTCAAGGTCCTGCGGCCCATTTTCCACTGAAGGTATCTTCTCTAGAGCATCCTATGACTCAGGAGAGACAGCCGTGGGGCTGTGGAGGCTGGAGAAATGATCTAGGAGTCAGAGGATCTGGATAAAGACATAGTACTTTTTGGAGGGTTGGCCTTTATTTAGGTGACTTCAGGAAAGCTATTTGCCTTCTCTGAACCTTATTTGTACATGTATGTACATATGTTATGGTGAAGATAAGATGCGATGAGTGCTTTGTAGACGGGGACTGTATATAAGGACTGCGTATCTATTCTACAGGTCCTGTGTGGGGAACACATTACTTTAAAAATGTATAGTTGGTTAGTTCTGGATGTCATTAGCCAGAACCAAACACAAGATGTGGAAGCCAAATTTATCTAGGTCACCCCAGGCTGAACGTATTGGTGATCTCTTCTGACTTCAGGTTGTTTAACATATGAAGTCCAAACCTTGAGAGCCTTATCAAAGCCGTTGACTTCATATTGAGCAAGAAAGAATCAAGGACAGAGGCCTATGGCCTCTGCTGGGGACTTCCTTTTAGGACAGTGGTTCTCAACCTTCTGGCCCTTTAAATACAGTTCCTCATGTTGTGACCCAACCATAAAATTATTTTCGTTGCTCCTTCATAACTGTAATGTTGCTAGTGTTATGAATTGTAATGTAAATATCTGATATGCAGGATGGTCTTAGGCGACCCCTGTGAAAGGGTCGTTCGACCGCCAAAGGGGTCGCGACCCACAGGTTGAGAACCCCTGGAGTTATTGAAGTTCTCTAGAGTTCTCAAGGTTGAAGTTCTCAACCTTGGCTGCACATTAGAATCACCAGGGAATCTTTTAAAAATCCTGATTTCTGGGCCTCATCCTCTGGAAATTCTGTTTCTTTGTTATGGGGTGGGGCCACAACATTAGATTTTAAAATCTTTTTAAAATCCTGATTTCTGGGCCTCATCCTCCAGAAATTCTGTTTCTTTGTTACTAATGTTGTGGCCCTACCCAATAACAAAGAAACAGAATTTCTGGAGGATAAGGCCCAGAAATTAGGATTTTAGAAAGATTCCCAGGTGATTCTAATGTGCAGCCAAGGTTGAGAACCACTGCTCTAGAGGATTCTAATTATGCAGCTAGGGTCCATTCAGTCAGTCATGCATCCACCTCAGAGCACTAGCACCAGCTCACATTTTTCCTCTTGTCCACCAGGAGGGCTTGAAAGCATTTGTGGAATGGATGCCTGCTTCTTTCCAAACACAAGTTGTGGAAGCCAAATTTATCTAGGTCACCCCAGGTTGAAAGTAAACCTGGGCTACATTAACAAAACTCACCCATGTTTTACGGGCTCTGGCCCGACTTCAGGGGGCCTCTGAAAAGTCCTTCCAATTATTTTGGGAGTCCCTTATATGTTTAGGAATAGGTCTCACTCCCTACATAATGGGGTTTGCTAAGTTCCTTCTCTCCTATTCCTACTTTCTTGCTGATACCTGCTGTCCATGGGTAGGGCATCTCTCTACCTCCATTTCTGCTGGTACTCCCTGCAAGAATGCAAATACCCATATCCAGTGTGCAGTATCCCAGTCATTGGTACAATTCCTTGGCATTCCCATTGATGAAGCCGCAGCAGTGAGGAGTAGTCTAGCCTTCCCCTCCTGGAGTCGCACTTTGTCACATGGATCCCACAGTAGGGCTGTTGGTGCACTGGCCAACAAGTCTCTATTGATTTCAGCCTCACGAGCCTCTTTCTGAAGCCTTAAGAATCTGGACATGAGTTTCTGGTCCAGGTCCAGGACCTGAATAGCCCATCATGCCTCTCTAGTGTATGTTTTTTCTCCTTTCACTCCAAACCAGAAAGATAACTGATTCCAACCCAGTTTGGCTTGTACAAATCACCTCTTGGCTGGTCGACCCAAAAATTTGCCTTATGAGCTCAGTTTACTCAGGAGTCTGTTGTAAAAACTCAGGTCCAGCTCAATCCTGATGTGGACTCAACCTAGGTAAAAGCTGGGGCTGCAAATTCCAAATATGTTTCATTTCTCTCAATTTAGCTCCACCATCTGAGAAAATAATATTAACAGCTGTTGTTTATTTAGTGCTTAGTCTTGGCTAGCATGGTACTAAGTGCTTTCCATGATTTATCTCATTTAATTTTTATAAAAGTATTGTAGAGTAGATGTTACTATGACCCATTTCAGATTTGGAAACAAAGGTCAGAAAGGTTAAGTAAATATCCCATTGTCACTTAGCATTGTAGTTGGAGGAGCTGGAATTTGAATCTAGATCTGTCTAACTCAGATGCTCCAACTCATGGTCTGGCTGGACTATTCCTACAGAACTCATGTGGATTCCTGTTGAACCTTTCCCAAGGGCTCATGGATTAACCAGAAAATTAAGCAGCTCTTCAGACTTAGAAGGAGTGCAGGATTAATGATTATGGCTCCATGTTTTTATTATACAGTTGGGTGGCATTTGTCCATCTCTTATCTTTCAGTGTCCTAATTTGCCACACTCCCTCAAGAGTCCATTTAGACCAAGGACTCATTGTTGAATGTCAGAATGTCAGAGATAGCAGTACCCTTAGAAACAGACCATCAAGGCCACCCCCTTCATGATATAGGGGAAATGGACTTGTCTAAGGTCACACAAAGAGTCCACAGCAAGCTGAGTCCAGGAACCAGGTCCTTCTCCCATAGCCTTGGACTCATTGGGTGACCTTGCATAAGTCACCCCTCTCTGAAGAATGAGTCATACAGATATCCATAGAAGCAGTCCCCGCACTGAGCTAAGCTTTCAGACAGTGGAACCCTTTGACAAAAGAGGAACTGAACTGGAAATTTACTCTAATTGCTCAAAGCCAAGGTGGTCTATTAAATCAGGGGTGTGGATTTGAAAGGTCTGTTTTTATCCTTGCTCTCTTTCCCTGCCTTGGGCATTTCTGAGAATGCTAATACTTGCTGATGCCAGTTATAAAATCAGGGGCTTAAATAATTTGGGGACAGACCGGCCGGCATGGCTCAGTGGTTGAGCATCGACCTATGAACCAGGGTGTCACAGTTCGATTCCTGGTCAGGGCACATGCCTGGGTTGCGGGCTCGGTCCCCCATGGAGGGGAGTGCAGGAGGCAGCTGATCCATGATTCTGTCACATCATTGATGTTTCTCTCTTTCTCTCTCTCTCTCCCTCTTTCTTCTCTGAAAGCAATAAAAATATTTTAAAAAATAGTTTGGGGACACTGATAGCGATCTTGATTAAGCTAAATCTAGTTCATCATACTGAATGATTGCAGAAGATGAGTCCAATGGTGTTTGTAAATGTTTAACAACCTGCTCTCTGGAAAGAAAATTGCCCTGATTACAGAGCATGCCCATTCCCATGGTGTCAGTATTCCTATGACGGTCACTTTTAAGTTACCAACATGATGTCACCAACTTGCAAATTTCCTGAAAAGTAAATATTTGGCCCTTGTGAGCTGGCACAAGTTGACTGCAGCATACTCTTGTTTCTACAGCTTCTAATTCTTCACTAGATTTGGATTATTAAGTTTTGGATTTGGATTATTAATCAGGCTTCCATTGTTATGGGTATATGATGAAACAAATGGTGGGTGTGGGTTTGCAGATAACTGGGCGTCTCATTGATAATTCTTTTCCTGTGATATCACTGCCCCTGTTTCATATCTTGATGAAAGTGTTGCAATTTCTACCCTGTTGTAGAACAAACAGAAGTGTGACTTACTGATTTCATATAATTTTGACAGTTTTATCACATTTCTCACAGTTACATTCCCCCTCAACCCCACTCCCACCCCCAGGAACTGCTTTTCCCTGATCCTTTCTGTCTGGTACCTAACTCTTTCTGGGTTTACACTTAGCCTAAGTTCAAGGCTTCACTGCACCCACCTTGTAAAATTTCCCTGCCCCAGCCTGGTGCATCTGGAGGAGGGAGATGGGACTTCGTGGTTCTAAATCTCTCTTTGGCACATATTCTCAGGCATGAGTGAAGAATCAGTGCTTCAGTTTGAACAGAGAAACTACAGACAGATGTGCTGTTTTCACATCTGGCTTCTTGGAAATACAGCTGCATTTGGCTACCCAACTCTTTTTGCACCTGTCGGGGGAAGGGATCAGTGCCTTTATTGTGCTGGTGGTTTTATCTTCTTGTGGGGAGAATGCTTAGGTCACATTCTCAGAGATGCCAGGCTACTTTGGGGGTTGGACAGCTATTAAATCTGGGTGAGCTGGCAGAGAGGTAGTAGGGTTGAGCATAGGAGGCATCCCTGTGTTCCTGGTCGGCTCCATATACTGCTGACAATTCGTGAGAGAAAGCACAGACCTATTTTTATTCCAGTGACTCCAATGGCACCTCTGCTGGGGTTAGGCAAACCCATTCCCCGCGTGGCACTGAGCCAGAAAATTAGCAATGATCAATGAAAGGGGAAGGATGATGAAATAAAAGTGGAGTCTCAATTATGCTATAAATGAGAAAGGCAATGTTAAGTCTTTAAGAGAGGAGGGGTTGGGAACAGGAGGCAGGAAAAAGCGATTACTTGGAAGAATTCAGTGCCCCAGTCTGGACTTAGCCATTGATTTCCTATTCCAGTTCCACAGATGGACTATAAAGGCCCGTGGAGTGCACCTCTCCCCCTGCTCTGTTTCTCCACAATCTGCATAAAGGAAATGTAAGTTGCTTTGCCCTGTTTTTTCTGTCCACCAACATCAGATCCTGGGTGGGTCCTGGGGAACAAATGTCTGTGGGCATTACGTTAGGGATTCAAACTCACCAAGCTGCTGGGAAGTTGGGTCTGTGGTTTGAAGGCACAGGATATTTCAGTGTGAACCATGGTTAAAGTTGCTTTTGTAAAATTGTAAAAGTAGTTTGTTGTGTTTGTATGAAATACAAATGTTCCTATGAAACCTCAGCGATCTTTTCAAAGGAAACCCAACTATTTTTTTTTTTCTTAAACTCTGCTAAAAAGCAAAGTAATTGATGTTGAATTTGGTGATTTGCCCTGAAAAATGCAATCCCTGGGACAGCCTGTATCAGTCATTTAGAAGAGAAACCAAATGCTTTCTTCCGCATGTATCCATAACGTAAGGCTTATCCCCCATCTGGCAAAACCTCTTTTTGCTGAAATGTTGAGAGTGGAATTGCATTAATAAGTAGACATCAAGCGAAATTTACTATGTATGCACTTTCCATGGTCTCTGTAAACCGAGTTGCATGGAGGGCTTGTATCAATAAACATCTCTACCTGCGGGTTTTCAAGACAGATTAACTGAGAAGAGCCATTATGGGATAAAAGAAGAGGGCATGCTGGGAGAAAAATGAAATCAAATGTTCACCCGTACAAACACTTCCTTCCTGGATACTACTTGGATTTTAGTTTCTTCTTTAAAAAATATAAAATAAAGTACAAGACGTTGGTGCTGTTTGGAGATAGCCCCCATCTGTACTGTAATGAGACAATTTCCCAGGTGCCGCTCTCAGTGGGGCATTTGTTTAATGCATATTGGTTTTGGACCACAGCCTATAATGAGGAAAGATATGGTAGAGGCAGGAGATGGCAGTTGAAAGGCTGTGTCTTTTCGAACATGAAAGTACAGAAGGGTCATGCCTGTGTTTAGGTTTTAGTGAAAATTCAATAACTTTAGCTGTAGTCACTTTGCTCCGGAACACTAATAAAGATGGGAGAGTGAATAAAGGGCCCGAATGCGAGAGTCTTGGAGATGAAGCTGGAGCAGTGCCAGGTGCAGCTGCCCGGTGTTGGAGAATGCCCTGGGATGTTCCTGCACGCCTGCCGGTTGAGGGCGAGGTTGATTTTAAGGCATCTTCTAACAGCATGTGAGCCCCAGCGCCCTACAGACATCAAACAGGTTCTCTGCAATGGGATTCGCTGGAGGGGCTTCAGGAATGCTGGAGTTTCCAGCTGGCAAATGTCCTGCCAGCCAGGCCAGAGTTAAAACCTGGAGGGTCCTTCCCCAAACCAGACCATCCCCTGCCAGATGTTTTTGTCCCTCTGCAAGGCTGTGGGGTGAGAATTTCACTGATAGGCTCGAGTTTGAGTCAAAGGCAGGAAAAGAGCCACCAGCTAGCAAGGAGCGGTGGGTGGGAAGCTGCAGGATTGGCCTCGGGAAATGGAGGGCTCTCCCTGAATTGTCGGATTTCATCCCCATCACCACCAGCCACTGTTACTTCTTCCGATGCTCACACGTTCACAGTCACACCCTTGCAATTGGCAGAATCAGTACTGGAACCTAAGCTGGAGGCATGGATAGCATGGTCTTAGACTCTGATCCTCCAGGCTTGGGAGGAAATCAGAGGTGAGGTCCAAGCTAGTGACTTGCTTTGATCCTGGGCTTGCCTATGTTTTCCTGTTGAGAACCATCTTGAAATCACTAGGCTGGATGCCCTCGGCATACGCCAGAGTGGATGTTTCTGTGATGGATTTGCTCACATTTGCAGAAGGTGCCGGAGGACCATCTGTTCCTGAAGCTTGGCCTTGACCATCTCAGGCTGGAGATTCTCAGCCTGCACCAGCTCTGCCCGAGGACTCATTAGTGTGGTTATAGTTAGACTGACTATCGCCGCAGAGCCAGGCACAGTACATGGACATTATACCTGGGTTGCTAGTTGTGACAACTCCAGGAGGCTAGGGCACCATTATTCTCATTTCATAGATGAAGAGAGGGATTTGGTCTAAGGTCTGTCTAAATGCCAAGCTCATGTGCTAATGATTACCTGGGAGTCTGTGACTGGGGTCCTTTTGGGAGGAATCTGGAGGATGCTTTTGGCATTTTTGCCAGACTCATTGCTATGAGCTGAGATACACATGTACAGAGTTGGACAACCTGCTCCCAGAGGGTGCCACCTGCACCCAGCTCTTCCTCCTGGCCCACTCCTGCATCCCGAGCTTTGCCTGGGCCCTTTGTGTCTGCCCGAGTTGCCTTCCCCTTCCCTGTGAAGTCCTGGAGCCTCTCACCCACTGAGCTGACCTGCCAGTGATAAATACCATTTAATTACAGAACAAGCTTTTCTGCCATTTCTCTCAGCACGGCTTCTATTGCCCAAGATTAAACTTCATTCCGATACCACTGAATTACCTTTTTAAACCTATTATTTCAATGTGATTAACTTCACTTCTTTTCATTTAGCTGTAAGCAAAATCTTGTTTACAAGGCAAAAAAAGTCTTTGCCTTAATATCGGCAATAATAATACAAACGAACATTGCAAGAAAATAATATATGTGAAAAACAGGAAAAAATGGCATTGATACATGAGGCTCCTCTTCAATTAATAAAAAGGAGGAAATATTTAAAAACAATTTATCAAAGAAATGTATACAGTTCATACATCATGCATTTGCAAAGAATGTACTAATATTCATTCCACAAATAGCCATGTAACCCCGGAATTCTAATTCCTTTGTGTGTGATGGAATCTGGGTTGTGGTTAAAATCCAGAGCTGGGTTTGGTTAATGAAGTGCCCGAACATGTGAGGCTACTGATGGAGAAAGAGGCTTATGTTCTTGAGACACCTGCCAGGCATCAGACCATGTTCTCTCTTCTGGATGTGGCCGAATGCATTTGAGGTTTTAGAGAAGGTTGTTAACTGCAAGCCTGGGTGGCCACCCCAGCTCCTAGAATAGTTTTTAAGGCACGCCTCCACCACTCCATTTCATTTGTGCCTCTTCTTTTCAGGACTGAAATCCAAAGTACTAAAAAAACCCCCCATAATTGCATGAAGCATTGAAAAAGGGAGATACGCTTGGTGATTTTAAAAAAATTGTTTTCCTTTGAAGCAAACCCTGGCAGACTGTTTCCCCAAAGTTGTCAAGGCCGGGTGGCCACTGGGAAGCGGTGGTATCTGTCACTGCAGTTCTGCGAATCCTGTCTCTGGATGGAGAGGGGACACAGGGCTGTGTGTTGGCAAACAGACACCGCCTGCCACCACCTGCATTTCTCTCTAGTTATTTTGACCATTTTCTTTTAGGGCCGTGGTTCTCAACCTTCTGGCCCTTTAAATACAGTTCCTCATGTTATGACCCAACCATAACATTATTTTCGTTGCTACTTCATAACTGTAATGTTGCTACTGTTATGAATCGTAATGTAAATATCTGATATGCAGGATGGTCTTAGGCGACCCCTGTGAAAGGGTCGTTCCACCGCCAAAGGGGTCGCGACCCACAGGTTGAGAACCGCTGTTTTAGGGCCTTCCACAACACACACTTCCCAGGGAGTTCCTTTACAATGCGAGCCAGGGAGATTAGCATTTAGATCAGATGTAACAGTTTACAGTGAGTTCTCCTGCCCACACATAAAACAACGTGCTTTTGTAAGGAAATCACTGATATCAGAATGAATATTTCCACATAGGGTGTCCGCGTTTAGCTGATGTTTAGACTCCTTAGTATCCATGAAGTTTCAAGAGGAAAAATGGAGAGTTGGTAAAGGGCTTTTCAGCTCCAGCCAGGGTGCCCAGCCCACTGTATTAAGCCACTCAGTTGCCACTGGGAGAAGGAGGCAGATCGGAGATGCAGATGTACAGACCCAGGGCCCAGACAGCAGGGGGCAGCTACTCTGGCCCCCTCTTCTCCCTCAGATGCTCTGTGTCCTTGGTGCTCACAGTTGGCCCTGACCAGATTTTCTTGAAATCTCTCTGCCTCCCTCCTTTCTCCCCTCTGTCCTTCACCTGTTTGATTAAGCACTTTCGCTGAGCACCTATGCCAGGTATGGCTCTGACTTGGAGGTTGGCATGGCAGAGAAGAATGAGACACCCTAAGATTTTCTAATCCATGGAGGTTGTATATGCATCTAATATACACACAGACATGCACAACCAGCCTGACCAACTTTTCCCTGTAACATACATAATGCTGAAATCATTTAGGAACTGCCAATGATGGGGACTCACTCGTGCTGGCAAGGAGAAGGGGCGACAGACCTGACCCAGAGTGGAGCCCGATCTCACATGGCTAATGGAGCCTCTGTTTTCCCTGGTCGCACTCTGTCTTGTTTTACCCAGAAACTGAGGAATTCTGATGGTCAGGAACTTTATTTACATATTCTCATCTCATCCTCAAAACAACTCAGAATTTAGAAGAGAAAACAGAGGTGGAAGCAGATGTGTGTATTGGTCATGTAGGCACCTGGTCCTGGTCCTGTTCCCTGTGGGGGTTCGCAGGACTGGAGCCCTTGGGGCCCCCTGAGAGCTGTTTGATGTGTCTGTGGGACATTTGCCATCTCAGAGGGGTGCTTGTCAGAGGGATGGGCATCGGCAGAATAGCAGAACAGGCAGAGCAGTCACCTCCGGGGGTGCCCTAGGACCCCCTTCAGTGGGGGCCAGGAACTGGTGGACCCAGAGCATGCCCACTTCTTCTAGGGTGGGGGCCCAGGCTCCAATGGCTGGGAAAGTGCCAGAAACCATCAGGGTGGGTTGACAGATGTGTTTTTAGCATCTGCCTCGCTCCTGGTGCTTGGCAGATGGGATGTAGAGACCAGGCAGCTGAAAACCTGGATCAGTTTCAAACAGCTCCATTTCTCAAACTCAGAGCAGAGCATTTCTGGAGGGCAGCTGCGGGGCTGAGCCCCAGGGTTCTCCAGGCCCCAGTAAGTCCCACCGGAACCTTGCACAAAGCCTGGCTTTGTTGACTCAGGGAACTGTGGGTCCGAGTGAACATTCCCTGGCTTATGAAATCCCTTATTCTGCACCTATTCTTGCAGCCTTGATGCTTTGACGCTTTCAGACAGCTGATAACCTTGAGATATGCCCACTTGCCAGACGGGACTGTCAGATGAAGACTCACCTGACCTTCTGGAGCTCTGCTCTTCTCCATGTAGTGGCCACTAGCCAACCTGTGCTTAAAATGTGGCTGGTCCAAACTGGGATATATTGGAAATGCAAAATACTCATTACATGTCAAAAAGGGGTAAAATAAATCAGTCATATTTTTTTATATTGGTTACATGCTGAAATGATAATATTTTGGATTTATTGGGTGAAATATGATACTTTTTAAAATAAATTTCACCTGTTTCTTTTCACCCTTTAAAACAGTGGTTCTCAACCTTCTGGCCCTTTAAATACAGTTCCTCATGTTATGACCCAACCATAAAATTATTTTCGTTGCTACTTCATAACTGTAATGTTGCTACTGTTGTGAATCGTAATGTAAATATCTGATATGCAGGATGGTCTTAGGCGACCCCTGTGAAAGGGTCGTTCCACCGCCAAAGGGGTCGCGACCCACAGGTTGAGAGCCGCTGCTTTAAAAGATGTGGCTACTACAACATTTAAAATGATACCTGGGGCTTGTGTTCTCTTTATTTTGGACAGTGGTGCCCTTGAGGGCAGACCTTGTTGCACGTCCTCAGTGACGCTGTGCCTTGTCCTCAGAAAAATGTGCCAAAGTAGCCCTTATTGCTGAGGACTGCCAGGCTCTGGAGGCAAGAGCCATCCCTTCCTCTCTTGAGCAGAATAGGAGTCAAATTGGGTCCTCAGGGACCCAGGCCAGCTGTTTCTGAAGAGCGGTGTCTGCAGATGCTGTTTTGGTTACTCCGAGCAGTTTCTGCTGAATGGCTGCCACACAGCCCTGTGCTGGGACCCGAGGCTCGTGGTTTCTCCCTCTGGACCCACAGGCAGGCTCCAGAGGGGCCTTTTGGGGCACCCAGTAGTTTCTCTTTCTGCTCCCCATGGTGGCCGGGTTCATCCCTGCTGACCCACAAGATGGACACCTTCTCCTGCCTCGTACCTTCTCTACCTGGTTGGGCTGCCAGGTTCCAAGCAGGCCCCTGCAAGCTGGAGCAACCTTGGGAAGGAGGCAGGAGGGGCATGTTGCTGTGGCCACCCCATCCTGGGTCACCCCATTCACATCCCCCCACCACATGGGGCAATAGGAGACACTCATCCCGAGGGTTGGGGGGCAGTGGGGACAGGGTGCTATCTCTGCTCTGTGTCTCAGCCACATCCACCCTGAAGCCCACGCAGCAAAGCCACCTGATCCCTTTGCTCAGAGGTACATCCTCTTTGCGCCCCCCCCCCCCGAAGGGCAGCGGGAATCCCCCATCTTCAGAGCCGCTCTCTCTTGGGGGTGGGCGAGATTGTGCTTGATCTGCATTCCTCCATCATGGAGTAGATATTTATTGAGCCCTGAGCTCTGGCAAAATAGTTGCAAACAAAAGCACTCAAGGCCCTGGCTCCTCAGAGCTCACTCTATGGCGGGGGGAGGAAGGGGGGCGAGGGATGAGGGGGGGCACTATTCAAGAAATCACACAGACAGCAACTCTGAGAGCTATTTGGCAAAGGATGCCCGAAACTGATCTGGTCTTCGGTGGAGGTGGCTGGGACCAGAGAAGGCTTCTCTGAGGACAGGGATGTTTGAGCTGAAATAGTTGTATTTCAAAAGCTTTGCCTTTGTCCCTATTCAGCTCCCATTAAAGGGCTAGGGTCCAACTCCCAGGAGAGGGTATGTCTTGAGGATCAGGTGAGACTGGAAAACATTTACCAGTGTGGCCTGAGGCAGAATTGTCTGGAGGGAAAATTTTAATGAGAATAGAGAAGTGAGCCAGAAAATCAGCAGGCCTGGCATTCCATTTTAAGAGTAGACAGGCTGCAAGTGGGGCAAGGCAAGAAGTTCAAGGTGCCGGGGGATAAAAAGTGACAGGGTGTGTGCCTCCCTCCTGTGTAAGAGTCCCACTGCTGCACAGCGATGACCTGACCTTGCAGATCTGTGCAGGTGCATGTTGCATAGCTGGTGTTTGGATGGGCCTTGTGTTTCACTGGTCCTCAGAAAACCACCAAATGCTAGAGTGTGCTTGATGGTGCAACCCATGTCAGAAAGAGTCCTGAACCAGGAAACTGGATTCCACTCCGATGTTGCCCCCCCGACCCACTGTGTGACCTTGGGCCAGCCCCTTGCCCTCTCTGGAATGTAGCCTCCTCATCTGTAAAATGAGGGGGCCGGCATGGGTGACCTCCAAGCCCACATGCACATCTCAGGTTCCAGGACCCCGGGAGTCAATGACGTGCTTGACTGAGCCGTTCCCAGCTGGAGCCGAGAGGTCGGGGTTCAAGCCTGTTATGAAGCTACCACTCAGATGCTGCCACTTCTGATATTAATTTCTTTTCTTCCCACGAGGCATGGAGGGCTTTACGAATGACTCCAAGAATTGCCTCCAGCTTTGGGGTGGTGGCTGGCCCTGAAAGTAAATGGAGCTAAAACCCTAGAGTACTTCCAGCCCAGGTTTCAGTGAAATGACCCAAATCATCCCTTCCGTGAGCAAGCTGTGGCTGCACTCACGAGAACAGGGAGCTGGTGACAGACTCATTCTGCTTGTTCTCAGACCCATGCTCTGCTCCATTTGAATCCTGAATGAGCGGGCCTCAGAGCAGAGAAAGCCCTGCTTTCATCACAAGTGCAAAGTCATAGTCAGGGTGTTGCTCAGTTGTGAGCTAGAATCCCGAAAGTAGTGAAGTAATTCCACGTTACCTCCATGTGCCTCTTTCTTCAACCATAAAATGGGAAAATGACAGTCACCCACCCTCATCAAATTAGTATTAGGAGGATTAGAATGAGCTCCCATTGCATTATATGTAAGCAGCTGGCTCTGTAGATTGTTATTATAAAACTAGGGGCCCAGTGCACGAATTCGTGCATCTTGAAAGCAACTGTGGGCCGTGAGGCTGAGGTGGGCACAGGGGCGGGTCTCGGCCCATCCTCCGCGCCCCTTCTACCACGGCCCCCTATCTCCTGTCTGCTGGAGGTACGAGTGGGGATGATGCCATAAGCAGGTGCGAGTGACGGCTGCTGCCCTGATAGCCCCTCAGGATCAGGGGGAGGTGAAGAAGCCCTCAGGGGCGATCAGGGCCAGCAGCCGCTCACACCTGCTGATGGCACTGAGTGATTGGAACTGATGCCGAGTGCTGGAAGCAGGTGTGAGCGGTGGCTCCGGTGCCAGCTGAGGGTGCAAGAGGGGCCAGTGCCGGCAGAAGGTGCAAGTAGTGGCTCTGGTGCCCGCAACAGGTGTGAGTGGGGCTGTCACCAGCAGTGGGTACGAGAGGCAGCTGCGGCCCTGATCGCCCCTTAGGAGCAGGGGGAGGTGGAGAAGCCCTCAGGGGAGATCAGCTTGACAGCGCCGAGTGATAGGGGCTGGTGCCGGGTGCTGGCAGTGGGTGTGAGTGGTGGCTCCAGGGCCGGCAGTGGGTACGAGAGGGGCTGGCACCAGCAGCAGGTGTGAGTGCAGGGCAGGACCGCGGTGCAAGGGAGCAAAGAATTTTCAGTAACCACCAGAGGCTCACCCCAATGACAGTGACTGGCACCCTGCCTTGGTCTGGCACTCCTGCTCACCTGCTCCTCCACTATCCCGCCGTGGCTGATGCATGCCATGTTCCGTGCACGACCTTGGTGATTAGCTCATGTCATAGCAACCGGTTGTTCGGTTGTTCTGCCGTTAGGTCTATTTGCATATTAGCCTTTTATTATATAGGATAATAAAAATGTATATTCCTTCCAGATGAAAAAAAAAATAGAGCTTAGAGGTGTTATTGCTAATAAATGTACCCTTCATTTGTACAGTGCTTTAACTTCCAAAACACCTCTCTGTGATTATTATCTCATTTTATTCTCCCTGAGACTTCTGAGGCAGGTATCATTACTCTTATATTTTCTCTGGGGCAGTGGTTCATAAAGGATAAGTGGAATGCCCAAGGTTACAGCTACTACCCAAAGGGACAGAAACCCCAATCTGATTGCTTCTAAGTGGGGCTGTTCCCATCATCTTACACTGTTTGGACTGGACACACAGCTCTTCGATCCTTTCTCCCTTGCAATTCATGGGATGACCACTGTCTCTGGTAGCTGTTGGTCACTCAGAACTGTGTCCGCTTTGCTAGAAGGGCCTTTGAGAGTGGGCATGTACCTACCCTTCTCCTACTATGTGACTGGCAGGAGGGGAGTGGGCTTAGAATAGCTCTGCGGGTGACACCTTGGCCAGATAGCAAGAACCTCAATCTCAGGTGAGTGGGGCCTGGACTCGGGATGAACTTGCCCGAGTCCTAGATAATAGGTGGGAGTGGAGAGGGGCAGGCAGCCTGCAGAGGACAGATTCTCCAGGAGCTCTGAACACAGGCCCAGTGACACCTCACAAGTACTGGCTCATGCTTCTTCTGGCCCCTCGCTCCCAGGGGCCCTACAGGAATTCCTTCTAAAACTTTTTTCCTGCCCTTGAGATCCTCATAGTCAAGGCCTGGAAAGGCTGTTTGGGCGGCCACCAGGTATATCAACCGGCACAAAAGTTTCTGATTCCTTTCCAGCTAAGAAGGAAAAGGCCTTTTCAGGGGGAAAATAAATAAGTAAAGTAAGCCCCCGGAAACAATACCTTAGCTGAATAATAAAATTAAATTATAACAGGGTTGTCAGTGACACAAAATCTGAGGGTGACAAGATGTAATCTCAGTAAAAACATCGGATCTGTCTGTTTATGGATCTAATAAATTATGTTGGAATTGCACTCTTATAAATCCAGGCTGTCGAGGAAACCCAACAACTAATTCATCAGTTGCTCGTCGAGAGGTCTGCTTCTCCGTTCCAATTGCTCACCATGTAGATAACAAGGAGCCTTACAGACCGGCTGGTTAAATGTCATTTGTTTCAGAGCTGTAACACGGCATGGATCATTGCTCACACATAGTCACCCAATTATATTAACCTGTGCAGCTGCATGCTGTAATGACATGACATTAAGGGAGCCACTTCAGAGGGGCGCCCGCTTCCTTCCTCTCTGCCAGGGGACAGCCAGCCAAGGCTTCCCCCCAGCAGCGCCCTTGTCGTTTAAATGTAAAACAAAAGCTCTTGAACAGAAGGAGCAGGGAGTCACTTTTCTCTGGCAGCCTCTGAAATCTAAAATATTCTTGGCTTCATCCTCGGTCAGCTCTGAGGGGCTTGCTGGCTGAGTATTTTTTTTAATGTAGCAAAAGCCAAAGGACCAGGTTTTTCCCCACGCCTTCCTGAAATTTATAATTTCTTGTCTTTGAGGGTGGTTCTGGGGTTGTCCCCCAAAACAGGGAACGCTGAGCTGAGCTGAGCTGGGAGATGAGAGGCCCAGAGAGAGATCCTTGTCCACAGAGGAAATGACAGGGTAAAGCCCTTCTGGGTAATTATGGCATTTGGGGATACCTAGTTTCCTTTGTCTTGTCAGATATATAAAGAGAAGGTGAACAGATCAAGTGGATCCCAAAGCTTTGTGTCTCCCAGTCTATGCACTATCGACATCTGGGGCCGAATAATTCTTTGTTGGGGGGAGGAATGTTTCTTGGTATCTTGAATCTTTAGCAGCATCCCAGCCCTCTACCCAGTGGATGCTAGTAGCACCCCTCCAATCCCCCCGCCCTGTGCCAATGTCTCCAGACATTTCAAATATCCCAGGAGGGGGGAATCACCCCCAGTTGGTTATCACTGATCTAGGGCAATAATTTCACTCTATAAATATTTAGCAAATATTCCCAGAGCACTGGACCTGTGCTTAGTTTTGGGTCCTTTAAGTTGTTCTGGATCATTCTTGAAAAAGGAGGGGCTTATCTGTGAACTCCCAAAGTCTGTCTCCTCTTCCTGCAGAGAGATGATTCTGCCTTCCAGGCATTCAGGCTTGAATCCAGCTCCGCTGTTTAATAGCAGAGAAACCTCTTGGCCTCGGCTGATTCATCTGTGCAACAGCGCCAGCCTCACTGGGCTGTTGTGAGGAATAAATGATTTATGCAGGTAGAGTGCCGAAGGCCAGCACACAGGAAGCCTTTGGCACTAGGGCACTTGGTGTTTTTTCATTAAAGCCTATTCATGAAGGATCCTGGGGATCCTGGGGGTAAGGAGTTGGCGCCAACCTCAGGGACAGAACCTGGCCAGGGGTCAGGGCCAGGCAAAGCAGGTGTGCCTGAGCAGAGCTTCAGTCTGAGCAAAAGAAATCAAGGAAGCAGCCCATGAGGATGGGACTATTCATAATCAGAGGGGCTCATTAGTTACCATTGCTGGCCCCTATCTATCTATCTATCTATCTATCTATCTATCTATCTATCTATCTATCTTCTATCATCTATCATCTATCATCTATCTATCATCAACAGATTAATAGCATTTTCTTATGTGCCAGGTGCTGTTGTGCTTTCCAGATATTACATCACTTACTCCTCATAATAACCCTGTGAGAAAGAGAGGGAGTCTATCATTACCTCAATTTTACAGGTGGCAAAATAAAGGCACAAAATTTCCCTCCCTCCCTCCCTTCCTCCTTCCCTCCCTCCCTTCCTTCTTTTCTGTAATTTACCCAGTGTAATTTATTTATTACTAGTGGCCCAGTGCACGAATTTGTGTGCATTGAAAGGAAATTAATTAGGAGAAATATTTTCATATCACTCTTCGCCCTTTCTTTATAATAGAAGTGTCAGAGATGAAAGAAAATTAGTAATATGTACATGAAAATAATATATAAATTGATTAATAAAAAACAATAACAACATGATATAACTTCGAATATTTTCCATGAAATCTTTACTGTCAGAATCTTCATTTATCATTAATTTTTAAAAATATGCTGGGTATTCTGGAAAATTCATATCATTTGGACAAACTTTGCCTTTGCTACAACATCGAGTAAATTTTCCATCAGATGGTTTTTCATCAGAGAAATTTAGGGATAAGCAACATTGACATGTAACAGTCATTCTACCACAACTGTATGATAATTGCATCCTCATTTACCTCATTTTTGCTATGAAGGCAGTTCCTACCAGTATTGGTAGTACTTGTCAATGACTGTTCTTCAGACATATTCTGTTGACAATATCGCTTTCTTTTGGCTTCAAAGGCATGTTGTGCCAATAGTTGTTCTTCAGACATAGTCTGTTGACTACATTGCTTTCTTTCAGCCTCAGAGGTACATTGTGCCAATAGTTGGTCTTCAGATAACATTCTGTCGACGATGCCAGCTTCTTTCAACTTCAGAGGTATGTTGTGGCAATAGTTGGTTTTCAGACATATTCTGTCATCAATTTCAGCTTCAGAATGTCAACAAAAACGTGACGTCATTACCCGGTGCCCACAGCCACCATTTGCAGGCTGGGCTGGGCTGTGGGCTGCATTTTGCGCCATGGTAGCATCGGCTGTGATTTGGTGGGCTGTCGCTTTGGGGTGGTGGTGGAGCCTGTGTCCCATTTGGGGGAAGCCGAGTATTGCTTTGTCGGCACCAGGTCGTGGTGTCATTTCTCTGTGCGCATCAGGACAGCTTCAGCGTTGAGCATCTGCTCCCTGGTGGTCAGTGTGCGTCATAGCAACCGGTTGGACAGTGGGAAGGACACTTAGCATATTAGCCTTTTATATATATAGAAGTGGTGGTTCACACCCTCAATTATTATGTTTTGCTGCTAACTCCAGCTCTTCTCACTGATAGGGATAAGGTATGCCTTGCTCTGCTCAGGGTTGATGTGGGGATAAAGCAAGGCCAGAGGTCTGGAGGAGGCCAGGGCAGAGAACTGCCCATCTCCCATACTGAGCTTGCTTCCCTGTTTTTAAGTTGGTCACACCTGTTTCATTTCCCCCCTGTACCATTGAAATGCTTATGTTTACAGCACAGAATCCTGGAGTATTAATCAGTGATAGGTACATAATTTCCACAAGCTAAAACTCAGATAAGGTCTTGAGGCAGAAAGTGGGACCATGTGGAGAAAAGGTGGGGGGCAGTCTCAATCTCCCCATCCCTATTCTATGGGAATTATGTTCTGGGGAGGTCAGAGCTCTCAATTCCCTCACTCACCCAGCAACACTCTTCCACCAGTGCAGCTACTGGCACTGTAATGCTACTGGGGTGGAAGTGCATAAAGGTAAATGATGGACATCCTGGGATGTGCTGTTTTCTTTGGGAGGGGTTGACCCTGGGACAGACATGATGGTTCATGGGTTGGAGTTTGAATTTACACTTTACACAGATTCTTATAGTAACATGAACAGTTGGCTGGCTCATGAGATAGCCTCATTCCCTGTGAGCCAGCAGATTCACAGTAAATATGAAACTGAAAAACAATGAAAAGTTGGAGAGAGGATTAGAGGATGTCCTATGAGCCAGCTCTCTGGCATATGTTATGGCTCCATGAATTCAAATAGCAGCCAGATGGAGAGTAAAGAGGAACCAGAGAACTCTCATTTTGTTTACTAGAAAAAAATTGTCTGGACAGACATTTTTCTTCTTTCCTTCCTTCTTTCCTTCCTTTTTTCCTTCCTTCCTCCCTTCTTTCCTTCCTTCTGTTTTTTCTTTCTGATCAAGGATGAATAAATAGAAAATCAGAGAAAATCTTTACCACAAAGCAGAGAACTTAGTACTCAAAATGCAGAGAAAGAACTTACTTTAGAAAAAGTCTGATTATAGTAAACTGAAGAACATTTTAGAATGTAGCCAAATTTCTCTTTTCAGCAAAATTCAGGGAAACAATAATTTATGATACAAGAAATTAAAAATGAGCTGATGATACACCAATATAAGATATGAAGGGAGCAAGTTGAGAAGAGTTAGAAATAAAAGAGAAACAAAATTCAAAAGACTAAATATAAAGAAACAAAATTAATATCAACATCAGATGCAGTGCACATCATTGACTTTATTTTCTCTCTTTGACAGAGAAAATAGAGTCAATAATCACTTTATCTCTATTTGCCACAGTATTATGATCTGTTCAATGGACATAACAATAGTTACTGCTTCAAGGAGTTGATTTGAGCAGTGAATAAAATAAAGTATATAAAACACTTGGGAGATGATCTGGGATGGGGTATGCCTTTAATAAATATTAGCCATTATCTTTATAATTAAAAACTTATATAAAACATTATATGATTACAAAAGAAATGGTTTTAATTGTGAATTTGAACTAATAATAGATGAGGCAGACATTGGACTTGGAATCATAAACCTTGGATAAACTTGAAAAGCTCTAGCAAAATATAAGAGGAAAAAGCAGAGATTAAATAAAGAAGACAGAAAGTGGTGCTTCAAAATAGAGATCATGGCTTTTCCTAAAGAAGAGACCATTGAGTATATTCTTTCATACATATGAAAAACTAAAATATTTTCCCCAAAATTCAAAATATAAAGTTTTAAAAGAGATCAGAACAACAAATAAAGTAACTATTGCAGATGAACTAGAAGAAAACTTTTTAAACCTTAAGAAAAATATAATCATTTTGAAGGGATTCCATAGACAATTTAATTTGGAAAACTGCTTATCACATCTCCCTCTTGGAGAGTAGAAATGCCCAGTGCATATTTTTCTTGGAATCCCAGCTTGGTAAGGTGTGACCTGTGCATGACAAGGTTAACTAGACCCTGTGTGATCTGGCTGTACATTAAAACTCTAATCTCATCAGCTTCTACTCTCTCCCTTGCTCTTTCTACTCCAGGCACAGTGCCCTTTCTATTATTCATTGAATATACCATGCATGCTCTTTGTCTGCAGTGCCCCTCACCAAGTAGCCACATGACCTGCTCCCTCACTTCCTTCAGTTTTTTACCTAAATGTCACCCTACTAAAGGGTTTTCTATGACCCTATTGAAACTGTCATGTGTCCAATTCCCTATGCCCTTACTCAGCTTTACCTCCCTCAAGTATTTCATCAACAAAAATGCTATATATTTTAGTTATTCATTTTTATTTATTGTCTCCCTCACTAGAATGTCAGCACCACAATGACAGAGATTTCTGTTTGTTCCATTCCCTGCTATGCTTTACACACAGTAGGTACTCATGTTGAATACATGGATTTAAAAAAAAAAATCAAGGAGTTGATTTGAGCAGTGAATAAAACAAAGTATATAAAACACTTGGGTATACAGGAGAAAAACAACTCTGAAAATTACAAGACAATGGAACATTCATTATCTATGGAATATTGAGAGGAAAAGTTGTGACTCAAAATCACACTATTCTAAGCCTAGTTGTTCATTAGTGAAGACATCAGAAAATGTATATGCAAAGTGTATCATTTATGAGCCCATCCTAAAGTGCAAAAACAAAGCAAATACAATCCTTGAAGGTATACTCCACATCAAAGTTGGAGACATAGGAGTGGGAAAATCAGGATGTAAAGTCAGAGCCTGGCGATTGTGGCTCAGTGGATTGAGTGTTGTTCCATGCACCAAGAGGTCACTGGTTCAATTCCCAGCCAGGGCACATGCCCGGGTTTTGGGCTCAGTCCCCAATAGGGGGCGTGAAGAAGGCAGCCAACCAATGTTTCTCTCTCATGGATGTTTCTATCTTTCTCTTCCTCTCCCTTCCTCTCTCTCTAAAAAAAATCAATAAAAACATATTTACAAAAAAAGGTATAAAGTCAGAGTAGTTAATATTAAAACAAGTTAAACATAGAACTGAGTCTTTTATGTTATTTTAAAACCATAAATATGGTTACTTAGCAATGCAAGTCTGAAAACAATTCTTGGAAAAGATGAGAATATTATAAACAGACAAAAACAATAATGTGGGTCTAAAAATTCTAGATTATATCAATAAAAACATGATAGTGGGTTAGGAAGGAATTGGGGGTACATTTTAAAATGTGTATTTACTTCTCTCATAGAGGGTGAGTCAACAACAATGATTTAATTTATTAAATCGATGAACAAATATAGTTGCAGGTACAGCTTTCTTTTAAAATATATTTTTATTGATTTCAGAGAGGAAGGGAGAGGGAGAGATAGATACATCAATGATGAGAGAGAATCATTGATTGGCTGCCTCCTGCACGCCCCCTACTGGGAGTCGAGCCTGTAACCCAGTCATGTGCCCTTAATTGGAATCCAACCCATGACCCTTCAGTCCGCAGGCTGACGCTCTATCCACTGAGCCATACTGGCTAGGGCGAAGGTATAGTTTTTACAAGGAAAAAAGGAATATAAGAAAGTGCCCTGTTAGATAAGTGCCTATGTTCTCTGTGATGCACACCCAAAGGGGAGACCATATTCTAGACTAGAGAAAATGTGTTTTTTTTCCCCAAGAACTCTTAGAATAGTAAGATAAATTAATCATGTATCAGTAATTTGGAAGAAAAACATCAATACTTTCCCTAAAACAAAATTTATATAAGCCAAATTCTCTGAATACAATATAATAAAAGTAGGAAACAATAAGAAAAGAGTTGAATTAATGGAAAGGGGAATAAAATTTTAGAGTTAGAATCTAAAGTAGCCGTCAAGGATACTTAGATGAAAAGAATGGGAACCCTACTTAGCAAACTTAAAGGCTGTGGCTAAAACTGTACTCAAAGGTAAATGCATTTCCTTAAGTGAATTCACTGTTGAAATAAGAAAGAATACAATTATCAGAGAAGCATGTTATTCAAGAAATTAGCGGCAAATATGCATTTTGGGAAAACAGGTAGAGAGTAATATTCAACGGCTTAAGCAGAAACTAGTAATTTAGAAAGTAGAAACATAAAATTGATAACTAACCCCAGGGGAAGTTTCATGATATCAATAAAATCTCTTTTATAACTAATAAAAAATCAAAATATGGGTACAAAGCTTTCAAAGTGAATTCAATTTAATATCACAAAGATGGTTTTTAAGAATTAGCCAATAACCTAACCCAGGTGGTTTTATAGGTACATATTTTCTAATTTACAATCTAATGTTTAAACCATTTCAGCCCATAAAAAGTAAAGCGAGTTTAGCAAAATTTCACACCAAAATGATATAAAGACAGAAAGTTCAAGATCAATTTTACTATTGAATATATTTACCAAAAAAAATATAAAACACCAACTCTAATATTAAGAAATAATGCATTCTGAGCACATAAGGATAATTTAAGAGCTGTAAGAATAGCTTCATATTAGGAAATCTGTATTAAAAATTGAATTTCTACCTGTCTGTTACTGCATCATGTGAAAATGCCTGATGCATTTTCCCCAAATGTTAAGAGTATGTTTGAGTTTGTCTGCCCCGATATTGTCTGTCTCTGTGGTGTGTGAAAAATTCACTGTGTGGGACTGAGACTCATGAGATGACCTCAAAGAGGTTAGCAGTCATCCTTTAGAGGAGCTGAGGGCAACAAGGCTCATGGCATTCACATTTAGCCACTATAAACCAGAGAGTGAACAGCGGCTTCATGTGTATTTCCCCATTGAAAGCCACAAGGGCAGACCTTCCAAAGGACTGGCATTGCTTTGTAACCACGCTGCTTCTCACATGGGCAACTCCTTACAGTGTGCCTGCCACAGGGGAGAAGCCGCAGGGACTTGCTTATGGTCAATGGTCTGATTTTCTAGACTAATGTCAGTGGAGCCATTATTATAATGTAAAAACAAGTCAAATGTAAAAGAATCATTATTATAGAATAATTTGGTAAGACTCAATATCTATTTCTGATTTTTTTAAAAAAAGTTAGTTAACATAGATTTAAAGACTCCTTTAAATTTTGGTTTTGAACTCATAGTCAAATCATACATAATAGTGAAACACAAAAGGCATTTTTAGTGAAATCAAGACTAAGATAAGAATGTGCCTCTAACCAATAGAGATCAGAAGCCTCTCCCTAATTGTGCTAATCATAAATGTCTCTAGGCTTTGCCAAATGTGCCTTAAGCGGCAGAATCATCTTGAGTTGAGAATCACTGTTCTAAAAGTTCTAGTAAATGCAGTAATATAAGGAAGAAAAAAATACTTTGGAAAGAATTGTCATATCAAATATTGTTTTAGGCGGTCTAATAAATGCAACGAGACAGTATAATTTTTTTTTTTTTTTTTTTTTTTTTTTTTAAATATATTTTATTGATTTTTCACAGAGAGGAAGAGAGAGAGATAGAGAGCTAGAAACATCAATGAGAGAGAAACATCGATCAGCCGCCTCCTGCACATCTCCTACTGGGGATGTGCCCGCAACCCAGGTACATGCCCTTGACCGGAATCGAACCTGGGACCTTTCAGTCCGCAGGCCGACGCTCTATCCACTGAGCCAAACCGGTTTCAGCTAATTTTTAATATTATAAATGGTAACTATTGAAAGAGAGAATTGTCATTGATTACAGAAGATGTGTTTATCATCCTCAAAAATTTAGAATTAACCAGAATATTATTTTGGGAAGTAATAAATAGAGTTCATTAAGGCAGCTGGATATGGAATAAGTGTACAAAAAAAATCTATCCAAAATTCCAACAACAACCAGTTAGAAAATATAATGGATAAAAACATTTTATTCTGGTAGCAACAATAATAGAAAACCTTGAGTAATGAACTCACCAGGATGTGTTTTGGAATCTCTATGGAGGAAACATACTATTTTATTAGGTGTTCTTGGACTCACCTCCAGAGTGATCTGATAAAATTGGAAACACATTACTGATTGATTAATATTCTTAATGGCTTCCCATTGCCTTCAAGATAAAGACCTAAGTCTAGAGCATGCCCACTCTGGCCCTTGCTGATCTATGCAGAGGTTTGCTCCTGCTCACTCCCTGGGTTCCAGGAGGACCTGGGATATTTGAATAGTTTCATGTGCTATTCAGACTTGCTCTTCTTCAGCTTGTCTACCCCTAAACTTTTATCTTATACTAGAGGCCCGGTACATGAAATTCATGCACTTAGAGGGGGGTCCCTCAGCCCGGCCTGTGCCCTTTTGTAGTCTGGGAGCCCTTGGGGAATGTCCAACTGATGGCTTAGACCCACTCCCCACGGGGAGCGGGCCTAAGCCACAGTCTGGCCTCCCTCTGTGGGAGGTGACCAGCGGGCTGATTGGGGGATGGTGCCAGCCAGTGAGTGGCTGCCCCACCCCCCATTGCCTCACTGCTGCCACTAGTCACCACCACTCCCCGAATGCCATCCACTACCTCTGCCCACTGGCACCCACCTTGGCTGGCCTGGCACCACCCGCTTGCCAGCCCAGCCCCCTGCAAACCTGTTGTTCCTCTGTTCAGTCGATTTGCATATTAGGCTTTTATTATATAGGAGGATAACACTAGAGGCCCGGGGCATGGGTCCCTCGGCCTGGCCTGTGGGGATCAGGCCAAAATTGGCTCTCTGACATCCCCCGAGGGGTCCTGGATTGTGAGAGGGCGGTTCTCAGGTGACGCACCCTGGAATTGGCTCCCTCCTCTTTGCTTCTGGGTGCATCACCAAGAATTGCAGCTGCCAAGTCACCGCAGCTTGGCAGCTCCTGTGTTGAGCATCTGCCCCCTGGTGGTCATTGCGTGTCATAGCTACCAATTGAATGGTCAAAAGGTCAGATAGTTACTTAGGCTTTTATATATATACTAGAGGCCCGGTGCACAAAAATTTGTGCACTCGGGGGGGAGGGGGGGGTCCCTCAGCCTGGCCTGTGCCCTCTTGCAGTCTGGGACCCCTTGGGAGATAACGACCTGCTGGCTTAGGCCCGCTCCCGGGTGGCAGAGGGCAAGCCCAATTCCTAGGTGCAGCCCCTAGTCGGGCTCAGAGCAGGGCCGATTGGGGAGTTGGGGCACCGACCCCTGTCATGCACAGAGCAGGGAGATTGGGAGGTTGTGATGCCACCCTCAGTCACGCTCAGGGTAGGGCCAATTGGGGGGTTGGGGCACCGTCCCCTGTCACACTCAAGGCAGGGTTGATGGGGAGGTTGCGGCGCCACCCCCTATCATGCACAGAGCAGGGCCAATCAGGGGGTTGGAGCGCTGCCCCCGTCACACACAGAACAGGGCCCATCAGGGGGTTGGGGCACCGCCACTCTCACACTCAGGGCAGGGCCGATGGGGAGGTTATGGCTCTACCCCATCACACACAGAGCAGGGCCCGTGGGGGGGGGGGGTTGGGGAGCTCCCCCCTATCAGGCACAGAGCAGGGCTGCTCAGGGGGTTGGGGCCCCGCCCCCTGTCACACACAGAGCCGCAGGACGATCAGGGGGTTTGGGCGCTGCCCCCTGTCACGCTGATCCCGGTGCCAGGAGGCATATTACCCTTTTACTATATAGGGTAGAGGCCTGGTACATGGGTGGGGCCGGCTGGTTTGCCCTGAAGGGTGTCCTGGATCAGGGTGGGGGTCCCCACTGGGGTGCCTGGCCAGGCTGGGTGAGTGGATGATGGCTGTTTGCAGCTGGTCACACATCCTTCAGGGTGGGGGTCCCCACTGGGGTGCCTGGCCAGCCTGGGTGAGGGGATGATGGCTGTTTGCAGCTGGTCACACATCCTTTAGGGTGGGGGTCCCCACTGGGGTGCCTGGCCAGTCTGGGTGAGGGGCTGAGGGCTGTTTTCAGGCTGGAGTGACTGAAGTTCCCAACCGCTCCTTTTTCTCTCTTTTTTTTTATTCTGGGCCATCTTTACCTTGAGGCTTGGCTCCAGCTCTTAGGCCTCCGTGGCTGAAAGTAGGTTTCTGGCCTTTGCTTACAATGTTGTGAGTCTGCTGGCTGAAGTCCGGCAGTATTTGTTACAATGTTTCTTAAACTACCCGCTCAGAGGCCTGTAGCCGCAGGCGGGGAACGTTGGTTTCCTCCAATGATCCTCCGTCACTGAGGCAAGCAAGCCTCATGTTAGTTTCAAGCTGCCTGGCTGCCGGCCGCCATCTTGGCTGACAGTTAATTTGCATATCTCGCTGATTAGCCAATGAAAAGGGTAGCGGTCGTACGCCAATTACCATGTTTCTCTTTTATTAGTGTAGATAGAAAGCTTTCAGCCCCTTGACCAATTTCATCACTCTTCTCTGTATATATCCCATTAGTCAAACAAAGTCTCTCCTTAAAATGTGAAGTCTATAATTGAATGCAATACCCTAAGTGTGGTCTGACTACACAAAAGGCAAGTATTGTCCCCTCCCTTGCCTTAATATTTTGCTTAATCTATTCATTAACATTTCTGGAATGCAGCAGGACCTGCAATTAATTCCTGGCTCTACCTATATTGGCAAGACACAACCTTTTTGGGCCTCAGTTTCCCTTTTAATAAGATGGGAATGACAGTGCTTCCTCACAGTGCTGTGATAATAGTACATAGCTCTTGTTCTTTTCCCCTTTCTGTGTTCCAGTTGGTCATATCCTAAGTCTCCCACCATCCTTTGCCCTTTACCCCATGGTCACTGTCCATGCCAACATGAAGTCTTTGCTGGGCTGCTGTTGAAATTGGTTGGACCCCATACCTTTATTTGTTCCCCCTCAATGCCTCTTTGCAGAGGCGTCTTTGTAAAACACAGGTTACAAAGGCTTCTCTTTCAGTACTTTTGGTGGCTATCCACTGCCTCCCAAAGTTCAAAATTTGCAGGTCTACCTTTGTCGATTATCTCCCACTCTTTCCCTCTGGGCATTCCACACCCTCATCTGGCTCAGAAGGCATTTGGCTTGCCAAGCCATGCCCTGAGAGAAGAAATATTTCCACAGGTGCCTTCCTGCTAAATACCCTCCTGTAGAAGGATTTTTAATCAAGAGAGAAAAGATCATAATAGAATGACTTCCATCGGAGTTGCACCAAACTGCTTCTTACCAAAGAGAGGCACCAAGGTGAGGCTGGTGCACTGGTTGGGAGCAGCGAGGATTCTGGGAGGATTTCTCTCCCTGAGCCAGAAAACCAGCCCTGGGGCTCTGGAGGCCCCATTTCTGAGCAAAACCGTCTCCCCCAAGCCAACACCTCATTGGTCATGGACACTTCCATTTCACGGTCAATTGGCCATAATTTCAATTATGTAGGAAGCTTTTATTGTACATGCAAATTCCAAAACGACCCAGAAATCTATGAAGAGGCCTAGGTATAAAGAATCAGAAGTTTAAGCTTGGGAGGTAGGAATCTCCCCACATTCTACGTAACTATTCCTACTGGCTCAGCATACTCAGAGAGTGTTGTGAGCAATGATTAGTGAGAGAATATGGACAGGAAAGTGTCTGGAACATAATAGATACTAAATACTATGTGGTCAATCTTTTTTTAGCAAGTCAATTTGCTAAATATATATTGAAGATGTCAGGTTTTTATCTTAAAACATCTTTCTATCAATATGGTCAGAAATAAAAAAAATATATATGTTTTTTGTCAGGCTAAGTAAGAGTCTTGAGCTTTGATATGGAAATCCAGACTCTGATTCAAGGGAGAGGGTTTTAGCCTCAAATGGGACGAGCTTCTCCCTCCTCCTCTCTGCCTGGGCTTAAACTGACAAAGAAGATGCCAGGCAGAGTGGCTGCAAAGCAGGCTGCCTAAGGTCTGGCTGCCTGAGGAACTCAATGAATGGCAGTGAGAAACTACAGGAGAGAGGTTCTCAACCCTGCCCATCAGGATCACCCAGGAGGCTTTGAAAAGCCCTGATTCCCAGCTATATGCCAGGCCAATTGAATCAGAACCTCTGGGGGCAGGGCCCAGACTTCAGGGATTTTTCTAGCTCCCCAGGGTCTCCAATGTTCAGCTGAGGATGAGAATCATCATCCTTCTCTCCCCAGAGGAGGAATCTGTGAACACTGCAGTGATGATATCTGCAGTGAGAAAGGAGAAAGAAGGGACCTCATATATGCTAAGTGCCTCCTATGCTTCAGACACTATGCTGGGAACTTCCCTCATACTGAAACTTCATAAAATGCTGTGAGGGATTATCATCTTCATTTCCAGGTGAGGAATCAGCAGCTCACAGAGCACAGTAACTTGCCCAGAATCACTTAAACCCAAGGAAGCGATGGGGTCAGGAGATAAAGCAGGCCTTTCTGACTTCAAAGCCTGTGGTCTTTCAGTTTCCTGCACTAGGAGAACGGACTCAACAATGCCATGCCCAGGTGGGTATTTGGCCATGACCACCCTGTCCAGAACTGATTTGAACAGTGTTGATGCTCTTCCTTGTCCCCAGAGGAAAAAACCTGAGATGAAATAAGAGCTGAGGTACGGGAAGTAAACATGCATTCTCTTTCCTGATCTTACCGAATCTTCTCCAATAACTTTAGGACTCAAGACATCTGCACTACATGCGGTTCTGCATGACACTCACATGCACAGACACTCACACACACAGGCATACAGGTTTGCACTGGGCATTAAACAAGTGCTTACAGGGAACCTCTATGCCATATTATGCTTGATTGTATAGGGAGACCGCTTACTGAAGAAGAGGTAAAGTGTGTCAGCTCTGAAGATAGATAACTGGATTTTGAACCCAGTTTCCCAGCTGTGTAAACTTAGCCAAGTCAGTTAAGTTGAAAATTTTTCTTTCCCTGCCATTACTATTCGATACAAGAATTTCTACACACATCTCTCCCGGTGTGGAGCTGGGAGAGGAAGTTGAGGGACAGCTCGCAGGCCAGTGTCCTCTGAGTCTCTCCCTAAAGTCGCCTGAGGCTCTGGTGGCGGCAGCTGTGTCTGTCCTGATCCCTCTGATGCTGAGGTGTCAGCTTCCACGGGGATCAGGTATCAAGCCAGGACTGGCCAAGGCCAGCCAGAGGAGACCTGGAGCCAGGGTGTCATGCGGGCATGTAGCAGGTGTGGGCATAAGCTCGAGGTGTCCCCGCCTTGACTCTTCCTAATGCCTTGAGCAGTGGGGGGAGGTGTGGGCATCCTTTCTCTCTCCTGGAATTTGCCTGGCTGCTCTGAGGGCTTGAGGCCTTGCCTGTACCTTCTCAGACAGACAGATGGACATCCCAGGGAGGCAGTCTAGTGCTGGGGTTAAGAGCATGGGCTCTGGCCTTGGACCCATCTGGGTGACTCTCAGCCGCCCTCTATCCTTAGCCCACAGCCTGGTGTACAATTACAGATCTCAGAGGTCCAGTGGTAGGCATGAATCTATTCCTGTTAATACTCAGGCCTGGTCAATTTTTCTTGCTTTAGTCGTTTAAAAAGAAACACCCTGATTTAGAGAATGTTTGGGCCTATTAGAAAGTCATTTCCGCCTTGCGAGGCCCTGCAGTGTCACAGTGGAAACAAAGTGTGCTAAGTTGGACATAGGCCGTTAGGGAACCACTTTGGCAGATCAGCTGCGTCAATGGGCCTGGATTTGAGTCTGGATTCCACTGCTGTGCAAACCTGGCTAAGTTGCTTGACCAATCTGAGTCTCTGCTTCCTCCTCTCTGCTTTGACAAATGGTTTCAGATCAAGAATGTTATAAGATGTCTTTGATTTTTAAGGTGTCTACTTTTTTTCTGACACTCTAAACAAGGTCAAATTCCCCTGTTAGAGATGTTCACAGCATAATGATCCCTTCTCTATAAGCCTCTATAAGCCCTGTATCATTGAATATTTATTTGGGGGATGATTTTATCTACTCCACATGAATATGGGCTCCGTGAAATAGGAACCTGGTCTGACTTGCTCATTGCTGTAAGTCTAGGTTATCCCAGAGCCTGGCACATAATAGGTGCTCAGCAAATTTTTGTTGAATGATGAACTCAGGGCTGGCCAAGCTCACACAGCCAGACTTACTGATTTAAAAAAGTGGTCTGTGCCAAGAGCTCTTGGGGCAGCATGTCAACAGCCATCCCAGTGAATGAACCCATTTCACAGATTAGGTAACAGGCTTCCCTCCTTGCCTCCAGACTGAGCTGCTTCATACCGAGGAAGTCAGGCTTCTTTCTACCCTACAGGCCCCCTCACATGGGGCTTGGGAGGGAGGTTGGAAAATCAGGGCTTGGTAACACTATGTGGACTCCTATCTCCACAGCAAGAACATCGAACCGAAAGGGTGCTGCAGGGACAGGCTGGGCTGAGAGTCAGGAAGCAGAGCCCTGCAGATGCAGATGCAGGACCGAAGGTGAAAATCTGGATGTCTCTGATAATATCACCCAGTTGTCATGAGGATGAAATGCGATCATGCGATTCAAGCATCAAATAACAATAACAACGGATTAGAACACATTAAATAAGAGTCCCTGAGTCCATCCAGTCAGAAAACCATAAATGAATACATAGCTAGATGGGGAGAAGGGAAAGCTCTTGTGATGGTGTTCTTACAGTATGTTGCCAGCTGGCAAGTGTAGGAGACACGTGGAAAATCACCATTTGCCCACCATCACAGTAGTAATTGATGCAGATGAAAACGAGTGACTGCAAGGATAGTTCCATATCTCTAAGTATCCCTCCAAAAATTACTTTTGGATAGCAAAGGGAAAATAATATCTTTACAGTGGAGAAACCCGGGATCACCACATTAACCAAGGATCAAGATCAACATCACCAATAATGGGACAGATGCGAGGCCAGGAGGACACATCACTTTTGTGTTATTTCAGCCCCAAAATCACAACCTGAATCTTATTATGAGGCCACAAACTGACAGACTGTCTACAACATAACTGTTTTGAACACTTCAAAAAAAATTCAAGGTCACAAAAGACAAAGAGAGGTGAACTGTCCTAGATTGAAGGAGTCTGAAGAGACGTGACAAGTAAATGCAGTATGTGATCTTGAACCAGACCCTGACATAAAATAAATGACCATCAATAGCATGAGTGGGAGAACTGGCCAAATTTGAATATGGGCCAGGAAGTAGGCAAAAGTATTGCTATCTGTGGACTTCCTGATCTTGGCCATTGTGCAGTGGTTATGTCAGAGAATGTCCTTGTTATTAGGGGACAAGGGGGAAGTGAGATAATATGTTGGAGGCCTTGGCTCCAGGCATAACCGGAGGCTGGATACAAGGCTACTTTCTTGGGTGATCCTAGGTAAAGTTCCCTGCCTAGCGATGCCATGCCCTGCGAACAGATCTGAGCTGCCTAGAATTTACCCTCAGAGCTATGTCACCCACCCACAGTGACTGGGACATGGGGGTTCAAGTTCCTCACAGTCCCCAGATCTTCCCTCCCCCATGCCATCAGCTCCCTATTACTCAGGGAGTATACTTCTGTTTATGTACTATCTATGCTCCCCGTCAAATCTCGCTAGAAAATACATCGAAACAAAATTAACTTGACAGGGAAATGGATATTTGAATGAAGCTTCTGCTTAAAACAATAATTTATCATGTTTCATCGCACGTCTCCACAAAACCAGGATCTCGGGTGGTTTAGCTGAAATGAGGGAATTCATTACTCCCCGAAATATCTCTGGGACTCATTTCTCTGGGGTTGGGATGGTGGGGAATGAAGGCGGGAATAGACATCGACCAAGTCCCCCAGATGTGTTGGGAGTTGTGGGGCCCTTTTCCTGCACAGTCCCATTGAGTCCTCACAGCTACCCTGGAGGTAATGATCAGTGCCTGGCTTTGGGAATGAGGAACTGGGCCTCTTGGAGTCTAAGGGCCAAGCCTGAGGTCACCCCGCTAGGAAGTGATGGGCCAGTTTTTTGAGGTGGAAAGAATCACCTTTATCCTCACCAAGGTTGGAATGGGCTACCACACTCCCTGCATAGCTTCCTGATCTCCTAGGTGAGCCAGGTCTGCTTCTGTGAGTGTGAGAAGCCACCAATCCTATCTTGCAGTTGGGAGCCCACAGCCTGATCCCAGGACATGTACTCCTCCTGGGCACTCTTACAGATGTCTGGCAGATGTTGGGTAATCACAGATGAAGTGTAGTAGAGTGAGGAGCCCCAGTTAGAGGCCTCGAGCAGGCAGTTCACATAATTGACTCACTCACTCATTCATTCTGCAAACAGAAGTTGTGCACCTATTTATTATGTACTGGATGCCTGAGAGATAACATGCATCTTAAACTCTAGAGTGTCAAAATCTGGTCCCTGGATCAGCAGTATTACTTGAGAACTTGTTAGAAATGCAAATTCTTGGGCCCCACCCCAGACCTATTGAGTCAGAAGGCCCAGCAGTCTGTGTCTCAGCAAGCCCTCACTGTGACTGAGGCATACTAAGTTCTTAGAACTATACTTGAGGGTGTGTAAAACAATGACAGTGGTAACAGCTGCCAGGGACAGAGGTACTTGATAACTTCTGAACATTATAAGCAGAGCAAGTCTGGTCTCTCCTTGCCCCCATGGAACAGCTTTGCGGAGTACCCAGCAAATGAACCAGGGCCTGCCTAGTTCAGCCTGGGCACACTAGTCCTACTGGGAGAATCAGGATTGC
This sequence comes from Myotis myotis, assembly GCF_014108235.1. Lineage (NCBI taxonomy): Eukaryota > Metazoa > Chordata > Mammalia > Chiroptera > Vespertilionidae > Myotis > Myotis myotis. The sequence continues at coordinate 21,840,559 of NW_023416401.1, read as the reverse complement.
CCTGAGGGACTTAGGGTGGGACTTAGGGTGGGGGCAATTGATGGGAAGGGAGCCACCTGGGCCTCAAGATAGTGAACACCTTGTTAGGTTGCTTCTTCTTCATAAAGTGAGGGATGTGAATGAGTCAACCAGAATTTGCAGCAATCAATGATTCAGTCTGATGGCATAGAAAACTAGGCAGAGAGTTTGGGAAATATTCGGGACCATAGTTCACAAATTTTAGCATGCAAAGAAAAATCATATAGGGATTTTATCAAACATTCGTTTGCCAGGCCACACTTCCTGGTGGTTCTCCACTGGTGTGGTGGGGGCAGAATTTACATACTTTACAGGCCTAAGGGTAATCTCAGTGCAAGTGGTTTGAGGAACACCCTTTGAGAAAGACTATACTCTTTTGAGATGTGCTTGCTCACTGGGGCGGCTCTCAGCTCTGATCACAAGCCCAGGCTTATAACCCAACCATCCCTGGCTTCTGGGCACCTGGAGGCAGGTTTGTGATTTGAGGCAGGTTTCTCAGAGGAGCATGAGTAACTACTCTCCTTTGTTGGGTGATGGCAGGGATTAGCAGGCCTTTGGCCTGGCTGGGGAGTAGCTAATGGCACTATAAGCAACAGAGACATAATGAAAGCTTTCTCATTTTATGAAAGTTGCTTTGAAATCTAATTATAAAATGAAAGTTGAGACCTCGGTCTATTTTTAAACAAAGTATGAGTTGAGCAAAAATAATCAATATTGGAGTTGTGAGCTGCCTGTTAGCCTTCACCGGGGCAGGCAATGAGCTTCCTTTGGGAAGAGTTTGCGATTATGGGACAAGTGGAGGGATGAGGAGGGGACCAGAGTTAGAGACAGATGGGTCTCTACTGGTGGGGGGGACAGAAGGGGGTGAGACGGGGGAGGTCATGAAATTACCTGACCCTCTCAGATGTCCCCTCTGACACCTCTAGGTAAAGAGTGGGGGGCTGCAGTGTGGATGGTATGTGGCCTCCCCCATTAGATTAGAGTAGTGGTCAGCAAACTGTGGCTCGAGAGCCATGCGGCTCTTTGGCTCCTTGAGTGTGGCCACGAAGTTTCAATCGCACTGTACGTGTGCGCCCACACGTGGTATTTTGTGGAAGAGCCACACTCAAGGGGCCCCAGTTTGCCGACCACTGGATTAGAGGAAGCAAACATACCTTAGTTTGACTGTTGAGGACAAGGTGGTTTAGCTTGAAAATGCATGAATGTTTGGAGCCAGACCGAAATTGAAGATTGGTCCTGCTCACTACTCACTGTGTGATTTGACAAATTTGGCAACCTTTCTAAGCCTCAGTTTCCCCCTCTGCAAAGTGGTGATAAGAATATTGACCTTGAGAACGTTTAAATGAGATTAAAGTAGCAGTAACAGCTGTCATGTAAGGAGCATTTGCTGTAAGCTTTATGTGTGTGTGTGTGATTTCAGTAGGTCTTACAACAGTCCTATGAAGTTCAGGGAAAGGGAGGGACTTAATGCAAATGAAGCATGCAGGGTAGTGTCTGGTACAGAGTACTGCTCAATTAATATTTGCTTCCTGCTCCTCCAAGCGAGGGCGGCTGAGTGCAGTAGGGAGGCTGGTTTCAGAGACCTGAGCCCTCCCAGCTGCTGCACTTCCCCAGCAGGCAGTGATGTGGACTGTTGAAGTCTCCTGAGCCAGAGCGAGGCTTCCAGAACCACCACGGGGGCATTTCAGATCCTGAGGCTGCCAATGGCAGAGCAGGCCGATCGGGTAGCTCTGGCATGAGGCAGCGTGCACAGAACCCGGAGACACTCACGTGACAACTGTGGGGCTCCTTCCCAGGATCATCCCACCCCGATTTGCCTTCCTTGAAGAAAAGTAACGCAAAAGGTCATTTTTCACTTTTAAATAGCTTTCATTCTATGTCTTAATAAATGCACGTTTGTTGATTTGTGTAAGCATGATGTGGGAAGTCTGCAAATGGATGTAATCTGCACGGAGGGCACATGTAAGCACCAGTGAGCACTTTTGAATAATGAATCCCTCCCGTAAAAGACGAACGCTATTCATAATAATTCCTTGCTTTTCTCATTTTGCAGCGTACAGTAGCGATTAATCAATTTGCAATGTTATGTCACCCGCAACAAATTGCTAGCACCAAGACAAATTTATTGCTTTATGATAAAAGAACTTGTTTAGGTAGAAATAAATTAAATTTGGGGGGCTCTTCTTTGGGGTTGATGCTCACATAGGTGACCCATAGAGAGTGGACTGAGAGGTGAGGGGCCTGGGGACTCCTGCATTGCCCCGGCACCTGGGGAGGAGTACCGAAGCCACAGGGTGTCTGCTCAGTTACTGATGGGGACAGGAACGCTGAAGGCTCACGGTGCTTCTCGGAACACTGCCGGGCTCTCCGAGTCAGTGTGTAGTTTAGAGTTTTCACAGCGAGGTTTGGACAATCAGCAAAGCTCCAGGGAAACATACCTGCTTCTCTTTCACCTGAATGATGAGATCTTGATTTACCCTGAATTGGCAGAAGTGAACCTATTCGAGGAACTCGAGAGCAAAGGAAACCTACATGATAAGAACTGGGAATGGGGTTCAGAAATCAGAGGGTGACTGAGGCCCCGATGTTTTCATTTATGGGAGATGCTGGTGTGTTACAATATCGGGGGAAAAAGGAGGCCCAAGTGGTGTCATCAAAATTGCGTGTAGTGAATGCTGCATTCAGCAAATGAATGCTTTCATCACATGCAAAATTTAATTGCATAGAAGGGTGATGTTAATGCAGACACTGTCAAACGCTTCGATTTGAGGCCCCTCATAGAATAAGGCCAGGCTGAAGGGGAGCACGCTACAATGAGGGTGACATGGGGACATGCAGTCCTGTTCCTCTATATCACTCAGAACAGCAGCTCAGGGAGGGGAAGCATTTTGCCCGAGGACAGAGGGGGTGGGGGTACGGAGAAGCATCCGACTTTCAGGACATCACACACGTTTGTCATTAATTTATACTCCATTAATTTGGAATCTGAAATGGAATCAGAGGCTGATGCATTAATTCTGTCCTCCCCCAACACACACACACTCTCTCTCTCTCTCTCTCTCTCTCTCTCTCTCTCTCTCGCTCTCTCTCTCTCTCTCTCTCTCTCTCTCCCTCTCCCCTCACCCCCGCCCCCCACCCTCTCTCTCTCGGGACAGGTTTTTTCGTAAGCAATCTGATAGTCTAACATGATTTGTGAAAAGCAGGTTTCAATTAGGAAGAATGTCAGTTCCATTGCCCATGAAAGTGGATTTCTCTGCCCCAGCTCATCAAAATCCAGTCCTCTCTGCTCTGAAAACAGGCAGGGGACCACCTCCTGGAATACCTGAATACACCCAGTTGGCTGCCAGGGAGAGCATTGCCGTGACTTTCCTGGGCCCTGGTCTCTGTCATCCTCATCTCATTTCAACTTCTAGGGAGGGGGCATGAAGGCCTCCGCCTGCCCAGGCTTCTGCAGCCTTTCTGCAGTATCTCAGCAGCCACTTGGCAGCCCCCCAACCTCAGTGCCCACATCCAGAGCCCCGTGAACAACAGGGAGCAGAGCTCTCCAGGCTTTGGCCAGGACCCTTTCCACTACCTTGCGGCTGGAGGAGCCCACGGGGTGCACGGCAGCTCCAGGGGGTGCTGGACTCACCTGGCGATGGCTTCTTTGTCTTCCACTGTGCCTGCTCGCTGGGCTCCAGTCCGCCCAGGTCCTGGCTGGGCAGGCAGCACCCGTCATGAGCCAAGCCAGGCCTGTCCACTCCCTGGCTGCCTCCCCAGCTTAGGGTCCTAGAGGGCCTTCCTATCCTCCGTGAGGCTGGGTTGCCCCTGCTCCTGCTACCCGCCCGCTGGCTAATTCTGATTATTTCTCTTTCTCCTTGCTCTCTTGGGCGCCTTTATTCCTGACCGTGCATTTTCTCTGGGCTCAGGATTAAAAAAAAAATCCACACTGCTAATATCCTTGTCAGCCTTTTCCTGAATCATTGCCGTGCAGCAATGGAGCCACGGGCCAGTGCCTTCTGGCCAGCAGACTCCATCCCGGGCCTTCCTGTCCTTGGGGCCCCGGAACACCCTATCTGGGTCCTCTTACCCTGAAGGCAACACCCAGGGGCCCATATCTTCTGAGAAATGCCCAGCCATGGGTGGCAGATGGGGCCAAGAGCTGAGAACCGGCTGAGCTTTTCCATCTCATAGGTAACTTCTTTCAAATGCTATTTAAAAAAATAATTAAAGTGCTTTCCTCTGCATGATCTCATTTGCTGTTATTATCCTTGTTTTACAGATGAACAAACAGAGCCTTGGGAACTTGGTGATGCTCAGGTTGCACAGCTACTAAGGATCAGGACTGCAGTCTCCACATGCATGACTCAGGTAAGGGAGGAATCATATCCCCATTTGGCAGATGAGGAAACTGAGGTTCAGCTTGCTGGATGGGCTTTGTTTCAAAGCAGTGAGAGGTGGTGGTGCTGAAAGTGGGATTCAGGGACCCCAGCGTGCAGGCCAGAGCCACATAGCTGAGCTCTGCTGCCCACACCAGTTCAGCTCATAGGGACAGGGCCCAGCGTTGGGCAGGGGTTTGGCTTTCTTTTGTTCATGAAAAGCCAGGTCAGTCCAGGCTGTGAAATACCTGGTAACTGCCTTGGCTCCTCATGCTGTGTGGCCTGAGCAGTGCCCTCATCTCAGTCTGCTCTGGGGCAATAAACCACACATGACTATGATTGGTAATATAGATTTCCACCAATTCAGGTTCAGGCTTGTCTGATTAGAGGCTCAGGAAGATGATACTACTGAGCAAATGACCCCTCCTCCAGGCAGCTCTCCCCAATTCTTCAAAACAAAGCAGGCCTTCTCTCCTAGGTCCCATAGCTTATAATTCTCTGAATGGTCACATTGCTGATGGGGCCAACTGTTCTCCTACCATTCCTGACCTCAGCTGGTGACCATGAAACCACTCATGGAGGCCATAACCCCTTCACAGGTCCATAGATGCAGACAGTCACTTGGACATCACTGTGCCCAGTCACAGTCACTAATACACACACCGTCCACTCTTGTCTTCTCTGGAGGACACCACCACACACAGAGGCACTGTCCTGCATACCATGTACGCTCAGACACACAGACACACACACACATACCCCTACAGACAAGCACAGGTTTGCTTACAGACAGAGAGTCTGTCTGTGATTTTCCAGGAAAATGACCTCTTCTGCCCCTGGTATTCTTTGTGTCCTGCCTAGAATGGAGGCTATGACTGTCTGGCCATGGGGATTAGAAATGTGACCTGCTTAGGCCTGAAGCTTGTTGGGCGGCGAGCTCTCACACTGGGAACTCTCTGGACAAATAGCCTATTCTATCTAGAGCCTCTTTGTCCTCCTTCCCAGATAGATCAGCCTTAACTATCTCCAGGGAGCATCTGCCCGCATCACACTCCCAATCAGATAGGCATCCTTCCTGTGGGCCCCCGGGGCCCTGTCACCACCTGGACTTGCCACCTTGGCATTTTCTCAATAACTCACCAAGGTGAACTGTTGCTCACTCAGTGATTTTTCACCTCCTTCATATCTGAAGCTCTGTTTTCTCTCTGGACAAATGCCTTCCTGCCTCTTGCCTGCCCCTGGGCTGTTGGCTTAATGGAATAGTGGGCAAGAAAGGGAAGGAGAAGCTGAGGTCTCTGCTGAGCTCTGGCTTGTCTCCTGCCACAAAGATACCGTGAGTCCTAAGCGTGGGGCACAGTGACAGAATATGCATCCCCAAGGCTAATGGGCTTGGGCTTAAACCCCAGCTCTGTCCCTTCCTAGCTGTGTCACTGTGGCCTCTGCAAGCCTCAGTTTCTGCTTCTGTAAAGTGGGCATAGCCATTTGAGCCTCACAATGTTGTTGGGAGGTTTGGATGAGGTTAAATGTATGTACAAAGCACTTGATAAATGAGAGTGCTCTGAAAATGTTAGCGAATTAGGTTGTTGTTTTAAGAATGACCTTACCCCGTTCTCACGGTCTCTTAGGCCCTTCTGAGATTCAGGCAGGGTCTGCATAGAGACTCAAAGAAGGCTCAGCCTCCAGCCTTCAGCAGGGAGGGGAGGGAGGTGAGAGGGAACACAGGGTCTTGGCCTTTCTGACAAAGCAGGAGACAGCTGGGTAGCTAAGCAGTTCCCTTCCCTGGCATGGCCTATCCCCAGCTACCTGTTCTCGATCAGTTAGTGCTTGTAAGGCCCAGGGGATCACCCCTTTCCTAGGAAACCAGAATGGGGGGAACTTATGGGTAAGGAGCCCTACATGGGTAAGGACCAGAGCCGTGCTGTGCTGGTCATTGCCACACATAGTATCCCACTGAATCCCAAAACAATTGGCAAGGGAGGGGTTATTATAAATGAGGACACTGAGGCTCAGAGAGATAGCATGTCCCCTATGTGACTGAGCTGGGACATGAGCTCACACGAGGGGCTGCCTTTGGCGCGTGCCCGGCAGAAAATGCGCACTGAATTGCAATGAGGAAACCAGCTCCCTGTCCTGGGAGTCACAATGCTGAACAAACCCATCCTGTAAGCAGTACTTACAGCGACTCTTACTCCACAGGACAATCCAGACAAAGACCTAGTTTATGCAGCTGAATATGAAATATGGCTTGTGTCTTAGGACATTTGTATAAAAAGGCTGTTTCTTTGCAGTCGCAGCCTCAAAGCCACCTTTTAGGGGAGAGCTGCCTGCCTCTTGGAGGCTGTTCTGGAAGGCGGAAGACTGGGAAGCTTTTTCCATGAACCCCCTGGGGCCCTCTGTCAGTTTCACCTTTTCTCTGGGCCTCTGTGTCCCCATCTATAAAAGCACATGGTTTTCTGGGGTGATTTCTCTGGGTCACTTCTAATTCCCCCACACCACAATTATATTGTCCAATGTAGAACTCATTTAAGTCAACAAAGTATGTTTTTCCAACTTGTAAATTTACTTACTAGAAAATCGTTACAAAAGCAGACCACTTAAATGGCATTTGGTTAATGCCTCTAGAAAACCCAAGAATAAATTCACTTCGGGTATAGAAGCCTGGGTAGAGATGGCTGCCCAAATCTGACTCTATGATGTTCAAGAAGGTGTTCTTTGGCCTTGGAAGCCTGTGTCCTTGTCACTGATTTAGGTCCTGGCTCTCCCTCTTTTAGAGAAAGCAGCCAGGTTCCAGGCTCCAGGTGTACCGCTCACCTTTGCCCCTGACCTGGGGGTGAGGAGTGGGTAGCAGTTGGCCTCCTGGCTGTCAGGGGGGCTTCTCCTAAGGAACACACAGCCCTGGAGTGTACTCCCCTGGCATGTCCTTTAGCGGGTGGGGCCGGGGAGGCACCCGCCTCGGGTGCTGCCACCAACAGATCAATATGTTGACAGAGCCCCTCTCCTCAAGTGTCCATTTAAACACCCATCCCCGCGTGGGATTCAGGCTGGCCGTCTTCGTTTGCCAAATGCAAATGCATTAACCTTACAATTGGATAATCTAATAAAAAGGATCAATGGTCTGATACGGTGCTTATGGAGTCATTTACGGCAAGTGAGAGCAATTTAGCCAGGACCCAGACTTGCGGCTGGGGAAAGCGGGAGAATGGCTCGCGCCGGTGTCCTTGCTGACTTCCCAAGGCGAGGCTCACTCTGCCTGGAGACGCTGGGCCACGGGGGCAGGGGAACCAGGAGGGTGTTATTCATTCATTACTGCCACTTTAATCACTTAGAGGTTCAATTAAGTATAAATCATTAGTGGTATTTCAAGTTACTTTATCCAGGCCCGCGCATAACACACTTGACTGGCGGTGGGGAGCTTTCTGCTACGAGATTTAGCGTGTGAGTGAACAAGGCAGCCATATGGGTTTTTCTGCTATGAAATTGATAAATGAAGCGGGCGTTCGAGGTACAGCAGTAATTTCTGTGGCGCAGCCAAGTGCTCGGTCCCTTGTCTCCTCCAGCGATGAGGGCATGGGCCCCTTTAATGCGGCGGCTTTCCCCTGGGGGCCCAAAGGCCAGGCTGGGCTGCCGGCCTGGGTTTATTTCCTTGCAGAAGTTCCCAGAGCGAGCCCCGGTTCATTAGCAGGCATGAATATACCTGGGGAGGGAAAGAGAGAAGGAGAAAGGGGGGGTGGGGGATAAAAGGTTCCTCCACCCTCACTCACCGGCACTGAGTCTGTCATTAATTTCTTCAGAGTAGCAAGCCAGCAGGTGAGGACAGAGTCGGCTGTCTGGCCGCCCCGGCCCCTCTCCCACAGACACGGTTGTCCCGGGTTGACCGCATCCCTGTCGGGAAAGCATATTTTCTCCTAATCGGTTTCACCGCTCTTTTAAAGTAATATGTCAGATCATTTTCCCCATGTACATAGTTAATGAAAGTAACCCTACAAATTCATTTTAAGTAGATGGAAGTTGTTATAACCCTGATCCAGAATTTATTACGTTCATTACAATCTTGCTGAAGTAGGTAATGTAATGGACTATTACTTTTATTATCTTTTTAATCCCTCAAAATTATTAGGAACTGACTAATATTTGGCATCACCCTGTTAATGTTTAAACAGAAATTGATACTTTAGTTTGTCTAATAAATGACAGGGGCACTCTGAGTGGAAACAAAAGCCTGCTGGGGTTTATCTTGATCAGTCCTAAGGACTTTTAAGTGGGACTCAGGGGTCTGAAGGCAATTATTTGCAGGCAGGGTATCTTCCTCAAGTGCTCAGGAAGGACAGAAGAGCCGAGATGGAGACCGTGACAGGGGCACCAGACGGACGGCGACAAAAACCAGGCAGCAAAGGGAGAAATTCCACTCACACATCCAAGTTCTAATTCCGATGCACAAAAAGCTCTGATTTGGTCTGATAACAACACTCGTGAGCTCTGTCTTTTCCTTCCTGCTTTCACCCTCTCTCACCGCCTTCCCCGATGAAAGAGATTTCTCTCTCCCTCCACTCCTGTGTTAGTAATCAGCTTTATGGCTAAGAATTCTCAAGTGCTCTAGAGTCTTCACGTTGCCGGGACAAATGATTGGCTCACATTCTCCTAGGGAGGAGTGGAGACCCTGCTTGCTCCTCGGAAAATAATGATGGCTGCTCAATTTGCAAATTACCAAATCTCACCGTGAAATGGGAGGGGGCCAGAGCGGGCATATGGCTGTTTCTCTTCCGGAAGCAGCGGCTGGACGATGCGTTTACCCTCCAGGGCTTCCCTGACCGTTACCTGGCCAGAGAGTGACAGGTGAGATTTAGGAGAAATTGATCTATTGCACTTTCTGTTTTTTACGAGGCAAAATGCAATGCTAATCACTTAAATTAAAAAAATCTGTTAGTTCTAAAGGGGCGAGAGGAACAAAGTACTCCCCTTTCTGGCTTGACAATAAAAGACGAAGGAAGGTACATTTGAGAGAGGAAAGGCTCACATTTTGCTCACTCCAAGGCAAGGGTGTGCTTTGGAACAAAGAAAGCTCCCAGTTAGCAAAGTCACTAATTAGCACAGAGAAGCTCATTAGAATTTAAAGCTGTTTTACTGCATATCATAGCTTTGCTCTCTTGAAATGCCCCGAGTTTCCAAAGCAAGCAAAGTATTGATTAAATTGACTCAGCATGAAACGCGTCTCATTTGTGCAGACCCATAAAGAGGTGGTTTCTCAGCTTTCCTGGCAGAAGAGCTTCCCAGGTGCCAGGGGGGTGGGCTGGGGACAGCGCCCTGCCTGCTTGGCTGCCCATCATTGTGCTAAAACCTGTTTTGATCAATGGAGGGGAAGCCTGCCCTTAACTGAGTTTGTTCCTGACGCCTTATAAATCGTGCTGATTGCTTTCGTCAATGCCGAGTCCACACAGGCTACACGTCGTTTGGGGCTTGATAAAGAGACGGAAAGGCAGCTTCTCAGCATGTTTATTTTTAATAGACGTAAAAAATGAAAGCGAACGCATCCTCACTCCTCCAAACCCCGTTGATAGAAAAACACCGAGTGCACAGAAGTGTGATGTCCAGTCGGGGAGCCTGGAGCAGGAGGCTTTGTCTTGGCTTTTAACGGAAATATCCTTGTGAACAGGGAGGGTGTGTTCAGAGCTGAGAAAGACTGGGCTCCAGAAAGCGCCACAGTTTCCTTCCGGGACGTGAAGTGGCAGGTGCTCGGGCATCAACTGCTTCGGAGCTGTGCTTCCCAGCTCCCGCTCTGCTTTGTGGGGACAGTAACCCCGTCTGTATTAGGAGTGCAGCACCACAAACTGTAGTCGTGTCTTCTGAGGTGCAGCCCTGAAAATCAAACCCCATCCTGTTTCTACACCTGAGCTTAATAGAAACGAACTCCTCCCGGCAGCTTTATTAGAAGAGGGACACCGAAATAATTGTAAAATAGTCACAACAAATGTGACGAAGGGCTAATGTTCTTCATGTAAAAAAAATTGATAAGATATCAAGATTCTAAGTGAAAAAGTACATTTACAAAAGAAGAAATTCAGAGAGCTCATCTTTATTGAACGCTTACTCCATAGCCGGTATAATTTACATGGGATCTCTCATTCATGCTTTACAAAGACCCTAGGAGGTAGTGTTAATATGCTCACCAATTATTAAAAGAAGAAAAGGGGAGCTTTGAAACATTAAATAGTCAGCTCCCAAATCATACATATTGTAAGTGGGGACCCAGAGTTCAAAACCAGGCAACTTGATCTACATGTGTTCTTTTTTAAATTATCACTCGAGGAGTAAGGATGTTTTTTTCCATTGATTTTTAAAGTGAGTGGAAGGGAGGGGAGAGGGTGAGAGAGAGAGAGAGAAACATTGATTGGTTGCTTCCTGCTTGCATCTTGACTGGGGCCAGGAATTGAACCTGCAACTCAGGTACAGTATGCCCTTGACTGGGAATTGAACCCATGACCCTTTAGTCCTTGGGCCAATGCTCTAACCACTGAGCAACTGGCCACGGCTTTACAGGTGTTCTTAACTGCTCTGCAGCAGCCCCATGAATTCACAGGTTTCATCAGGTAATAAAGTTCATGTTTACTAGTAAACACAACATGTCCATTCAAAACAGAAAATTTTCACTTATCAAAAATTACAGAGAATTTTTAGAATGTTAATATTCAGTGCTGGCAAGGATGTTTTGAAACAGACATTTTCAAATCTGAATTGCAATTTGACAGTCTCTAGCAAGAGTCTTAAAAATGTGCATGTCATTTGACCCAGTAATGCTAATGTAAATCATTTAATCCAAGGAAATAAAAATGTGGGCAAAGCTTGAGGCACAGGTCTGCCCTAGAGCATTGGGAACTGGCTAAATGCCCCACTTTAGAGGAAGGGTTAAGTGATTATGGCCTCTCCATTCAATGAGACAGTGCAAACAACTAAAATGACCTCAGAGTTTCTTAATGACGTAGCGAAATGCCGATGCTGAGTCAAAAATAAAGCCGGGTATAAAATTGCATGGATAATGTTAATCGTGTAAGATATGGATAGAAATAAGAAGGGAAAGAAACATAGAATGTGAACCAGGGGATGTTCTCTGTGTAATGGGATTTTGTGTGGTCATATATTTTTGTTACAAAGTATTTTCCAAGTTTTTTTTTTGTAGTAAACATGTTTTACTTATAATTGGGGGTTGTAGGGCATCCTTTATGACTTTTGAAAGTCAGCTTACCTTAAATCTCATATCTAATGGGTGAATCGCTGGACCCCAGCTCCAAAGAAACTTAAGACACTGGGTGTATTGCTCCCTGCATAGGCCTGGGATACCTACAAGTAGCACTGTGTGTCTTCAACTCTCTGCATCTCCCTATCATCTGTAACCTGCCCACTGAGGGGATTATTGCGGGGGTCAAATGTGTGTAAGGGTTTAGGACAATGCTAGCGCAGTGTGGGCACTCAATAAACATAAATAATAACAGTGATAAATTAATGATAGGGCTGTTGTTTTGTTAGTAGGAAGGGAGGGCTGAGCATTGGGCAGGCATCTAGAAGTGTGTACAGACTGGCTTGTCCTAAGATAGTACCCACCATTCCAGCCCTAGATCTTGGCTTCTGGTGCTGCCCAAGTCTTTAGTCAGCTGTGCACAGGCTAAGGGGTTGTTCTTGGATGTGCCATGGACCTAAATGCTGACCCTCATTCAACCCCCACTCTTGGGGCTGGGCATTATGTTGAACCTTTTCACATAAGATTTTCTCCCCTACAACTTTGAGAAGCAGATTTCTTAGCTTCTTTGCTTTATTGGTCAGAAACTTGAAGTCACTCTCTTGGGTCACAAAGCCAGTCAGTGGCAACACTGGCATTTGAACTATGTTGATCTGGTTCTGGAGATGTTTGAAAAGAATGGCAATATTGGCTGGGAAGATAGGCTCTGGAATCAGAAAGATCTGGAGGTTTTTACTTTCTGTGTGGCCTCAAGCAAGTAATGATAGTGCCTAGTCCTTAGTTTGCTCATCTGTTAGATGGGACAGTACTATATCTCACTTAGTCCAAGAAGCCAGTGATTGTATATTGCGCCATTATTTTATGTCATGCTAAGAAAAATAGAATTATAGCTAATTAAACTATGATATGAGACTTTCTTACCCCTTAGAATTTTAAACTTATGGAAATAATTCTTATGTTTATTTAGATATATATTTTATCATAAGGCCTTTGTAGATAAATATAGAGGAAAATCAAAGTGAAATAATGAGTTTAAGATATTCCTAAAACTTTTTCATATTCAGAGATTGACTCAGGATTGTTGGTGTCCTTGTTTTTCTACATACTAGTATCTTCTGTACAATTGTAAACATTAGTAATAGCACTTCTTTAAAGACCACTCCTCTCTTTTCCTTGGGATCTTAAGCTGCAGATACCCATTTAAAGACTTTTTATTTATTTTTAGGGAGAGAAGAAAGGGGAAGGAGCATGCGAGAGAAACATTGATGAGCGAGTGAAACATTGATCAGCTGCCTCCTGCACGCTTCCTACTGGAGAGTCGAGCTTGCAACCTGGGTATGTGCCCTGACTGGGCATCGAACCAGCTACCTTTTTGTGCCCGGGATGATGCTCAACGAACTGAGCCACACCGGCCAGCGCCCATTCTGAACATTTTGATGTGTGTTCCCAGATATGACAGTGACATCAAGACTGTTGTCAGGCTGACAGGGATTGTAAAAAGCATCTCAGTTTTAGAGGTGTTAAAATGGGAAAAAGAAAGTGTACGTTTCAGGATCAGCGAATGCTGTAGCTACCGAATAGGGTTGTGAAGAGGATTAAGTGAGTTTGTGTTTGTAAAGGACTTAACCACAGGAACAGGCACGAAGTATGTACTCAATGTCATCATCATCATTGCTGTTACATTCTGTTCTCGGAGAAGTATTGCATGGATGTGTGATTCCCTCGACTCTTCCTCCAGAAGTGCAGTGCTGATGGACATCTGTGTGCCCTGTGTGGGAGAAAGCCGGCCCCATTTCCCTTTCCATCTTCCTCTACCTGCTTTCCGAACTCTGTGCCTCTCCTTCCTGTCCCTTTTCCTTCTCCTCCTTCTTCCTGCCTCTCCTTTCCTCTCCTCCCCAGCTCCTCTGCAAATAAATGGCCCTGTCACTCCAGATCTCTTGACAGTTTAGAGTGAAAGGAAGTGTCTTTTTGAAAAGCTGGTCTGTCTGACATTCCTGCCCCGCTCAGGAGCAGGGGCCTTTGCACTCCTCTCTCTTGGCTCAAAGGCCTGCTCATTTGGTTAATGAGTTACAGGACTGCCACTGGGTGCTGATCACTCCACCCACAGCAGAGGCGGCTGGGCTGTGCCTCTGGAGGAGGGGAGGAGGCCAGTGGCAGGTTCGGAGGGGTGTGTCGGTCCTGCCTCTGGTGGCCATAGGCAGACTGGCTGAGGGCCTGCCTAAAAAGAAACCATTTATTCTCAATTAGGATTCTTTAAAAAGAAGTTCACAGCTTTTATGATGAGCCTTGTACATGCATTTAATGACATTATAGTATTCGATTATGTGCATTAAGAAGAGGTCTGAGAGCTCCCTGGTGTCCTTAGTTTTAGTGTATTTTAACTGCCTACAATGAAAAGAACAAGACAAAAAATGAGCCGTGGCAGCATCTTCATAAATTCTGAGCTATAATTGATACACCGTTGCTGGCACTCTGAATGGTCCAGTCAGGTGGGCATAAGGAAGAGGAAGCGGCAGTTTCTGATTGCTTATGGGCCTGGGCACCAAAGGAAAGCAAAGCCAGCCATCCCAGGGTACTTTCTCTCTAGCAGGTGTCCAGGCCAGGAATGAGCGCAGGCAGGAATGGGACTACTGTCAACCCTGACAGTTGAGTTGAGGGTCCACTTTGAGTCCAGCACTGTGCTAGGCTCTTTTACACACAGTGCTGTGTCCAATCGCAGTAGGTAAGGTGTTATTAGCCCCATTTTCCAGATGAGGAAACTGAACCTCAGCAAAGGAAGGTGACAGCCGTGCTCCCAGTTTGCAGATATCAGAGCCATTACCTAAAAGCAAGTCTTTCTGATTCAAAGTCTTTGCACAGCCATCGGGTACAGAGCTCAGAGTGGCTCTCGTCAGGGGGATAGTTCATGGAGAAGGAGGAGGGGATAGTTGCTGAGGCCAAGGACGCCTAGGCCTTCTGGGAGAAGCTACTTCCTCCCGCTATCTGGGTCCCCAGCCCCTTGGAGGCACGCATTGCAGTAGAAACAGAATCAGAACAGAAGGAGCCACTTGAAATGAACTGTGCCCAGACAGGCCGCCATGGTGGCGTGATTGATACTGGAGCATGTAGGTGTAATGAAACTGATGCCGGCTCCTCTGCACCTGTGATTTATTGAGGACAAATTTAAGATGAGAAAGGGCCCCATACCAGGAGCTGCATCTTCCCCTCCAAGGGAGGGTGGTCATCCATCACCAGCCATTGCAAGGGCCCATTGCAAGCGGCTCATCAGATGAGCCAATAGTCTCTTTGTTGGGGTTCCTAACAAGTGTTGGATCAGCAAAAGTCTATTTATGCTGGTGGACCTTTCAGGACCAATTTGTAGTGGGTCACTGATTCTGCTGGGGTATTATCTTCTTTACTACTCGGGCCAGTTGGGGAACGCGGCAAAGATTAATGGTTTTGGCTGCTGACTTGCTGCCGCAATCTACTGCTTCTGGACCAAAGATTAAGTTTTTTTGTGTTTTACCAGAAAGGGCCCACCTAGTGTATGAGATGCGCTTTGATTTACTGACTTGCTTATGGGGAAAGGAGTCGTGGAAATGTACTGGTCGTGGTGAGGATTTGGCAGATGGCTATTAGGCTTGGCACCCACGCTCTCCACCTTAAGGCCCTGGGCAGGCGCCATGGTGTGGGTTTTGGGGCCCAGGGGAGCTCTCCTGGAGCTCACAGGATAGCAAGGCACTATCTGGCACTGAGGAGCTGGCTCTTGAGTTCAGAGAGGCAGGCGGTGCCCTAAACTGTATTATTTAAATCTATGTTTCTAAACAAAATTAGTTACGGCCTTTCCTTATCATTTGGAAAATTGTACATGTTCCTTCAATACATTTTGGAAAAAATTAAAGCAGCAGATAAAACCGCATATAAGCCAATTGCACAGTGATATGACTGTTAATATTTTGGTTTACATTTTCATCCAGGAGGTTTGCTATGCATGTTATTTTATGTGATTAAAACCATGCTGGATTTATGTGGCCTTCTTTTGTTATATGGGTTTGTGGTCTGCTTTTTACAATGAACATTTTACTCTAAGCATTTCCCTGTCTCCATATCATTTGATAAACCATCTTTTTTTTTTCTTTCTCAAGATGGGTTAGCTGCAGTGTTTCCAGTGCCAGTGGTCCATTCTTTAATTCAGCAAACACGTGCTGTGTGCCTTCTTGGGCCAGATCCTGTGCTAGGATCCCAGTGCTGAGTCAGACACGGTGGTCCTGAGTGGAGCGGCTGGAATCATTCACAGGAGCTGCTTCCCCCATCTCTCATGATGGCCAGCAAGCCATAGATGGTGGGAGGCAGGGGACTGCCACTCACGACCCCTAGAAGGTCCCCGTAGAATTGCAGCTCCAGAGGAGGGGTGAGCACCTGCTTCTGCAGGAGAGGAGGCTGCTGTTAGCTTTGGATACTCCAGCTTGGTGTGTGTGTTTTTAGGGTAAATTGGGAACTGGGAGCCCCATCTTTCTCAATGGGCGATAGTGGTCCAGTCTTGGAAAACTGCAGCCTCCAAGGGACCAGCCACCCTAGGTGGCTGCAGGAATTGCCAGGAAGTCAGTAAGATATGACAAAAAAGAGTATGGCCTTTGCCTGGCCAGTGTGTCTCAGTGGTTGAGCGTTGACTTATGAACCAGGAGGTCATGGTTCGATTCCTGGTGGGGGCACATGCCCGGGTTGTGGGCTCGATTCCCAGTGTGGAGCATGCAGGAGGCAGCTGATCAATGATTTTCTTTCATCATTGATGTTTCTGTCTCCCTTTTCCTCTTCCTTCCTCTCTGACATCAATAAAAATATATTTTTTAAAAAAGAGTATGGCCTTTGATCAAACTCAAAGGGACCTGAGTTTGGTTCTCTGAGCTGGTGACCCTGAACAAGTCATCTTTTGGGGCTTCATTTTCCTCGTCTGAGAAATGGGGCTCATATCCATTAGCTCCTGGCTTTGTGGAAAGTCGTATGTGAAGAGCTGGTGCTCAGCCTGTGCCAATCTTGTTTCAGGCCCATTTTCCGGATACTATACTGACTCAAATAGATGGATGGGCTTTAATTGTTCCAATAACACGTCTGTGTTTCACAGGGCCTTTCCTTGGGAGCCTTTGTCTCAGGGCCATAAATCACTGGGTGACTGTCCCCATGGTTGGCTGGGACTTCCTTCCCCTGGCTGGGCTGGCTGGAGGAGGGTGGGGCTGCGCAGGGCACCGGCCTGCTTTTCAACGTGGGTCTTACAATCTCTAACTGGGAGTCTTCCTTACTCAGCGATTCCACTGATTTCCTTTGTAGTGGCTTCTTCTCTGCCACAGGGCAGGCTCCCTCCCTTCCTCTCCACCCTGCTTCCAGATTCCCATTCTTTCAGTAAGTGGAGCATTTTCACTAGACAACACGTACACAAACTTTCCCAATACTTGTCTTGATAACTTGCAGGAGCATTTGTCAGCTGGCCCAAAGCCCACATCTCTACATGATGAGTTCTGTTTATGGGGGGAAATTTTTCCTTGGTTCAAGAACAGCAGTTGTCCAACTTACAGAGTCTTACAGAGTCTCCTTGCTCCCTCACTTTGCTCTAGCAACCCTCCTGGACTTACCCTTCCTGACAGTCCCTGCTGCCCCAGGAGGCTCCTTCCTGTCCCAGCACATTTGCTCTTTCTTGCTCTTCTCTGAGCCTGAATGCCCTTCCCTGGGCTTTTCACGTGGCCATCTCCTCATCGTTCAAGTCTCAGCTTAAGTGTTACAGAGTACTTCCCTGACCATCCTTCTCCCCATACCAAGTCATGTCCCCACGTGTTAAACTCCCCAGTGGCACTCAGTCGACTTCATTCCTCAGACTTTTCATGGTTTGTGAAGGTATATTTGTGTGATGGGAGATTGATCAAGTCGAATCCCTTCCCCACTCCTGCCTCTCGGCACCAGGAGGACAGAGATGATTACTTTTGGTGTCTGGCACATTGGAGGCTCTCAACAAATAGGTGTGTTGACTGAATAAACAAATGGATGGAAGGAAGGATGGAAGGATGGATGAATTATAGAGTGTCTGAGTTAATGGATGAATGAATGAGTCAAGTGAATGAATGAACTGTAAAGTGAGTTAGTAAATGAATGAGTATGCAAAACTTGTTTTCCCTCAGGTGGCCCGAGAATGGATGAGAGACATGCCACTTTTTGATGGCCAAGGGGTTGGAGGTCTGGTCTCCACGGGGCCAAACCTTGTTCACAACCAATGTTTCTGAAACCTGTACTTGTAACTCTTCCTACCTAGTAATCGGCCTCCATCCTCTGCCCCTCATTTTTTTAAACCTTTCATTATGAAAATTTTCAAACAGACTTAAAATTAGAGAATCATAATAAACCTTTGGGCACTTCTTATTCCACCCCCTCACTAGAGATTTAAAATAAATCCCAGACATAATCTCATTTCATGCATAAATATTTTAGAGGGTACTGCTGATAGAGAAGGACTTTTAAAATGTTAAAATAGCCCTGACTGAGTGGCGCAGTTGGTTGGAGTGTGGTCCATATAACAAAAGGTTGTGGGTTCCATCCCCAGTTAGGGTGCTCGTGGAGGCAACCAGTCAATGTTTCTCTCTTATATTGATGTTTGTCTCTCTCTTTCTCTCTCTCTCTCTCTCTCTCTCTCTCGCTCTCGCTCTCGCTCTCTCTCTCAAATCAATAAACATATCATCAGGTGAGGGTAAAAAAAACACATAAGCATAATACTATAATCACACCTAACCAAAAAGTCCAGTTCCTTTAATATCTAATATTTGGTTCATGTTTAAACATTCCCATTGTCTCAAAAATACCTTTTTACATTTAAGTTGTTCAAATTAGGCCACAAACATTGCTGTTGGTTGATATGTCTCTTAAGTTTCTTTTAATTTACAATAACAGCCCCCCCTTCTCCCCACATTTTAAAATGTCATTTCTCTTTTTTAAAATGCCATTTGTTTTTGATGAATCTGGGTCATTTATCCTGCAGACCGTTTCATGTTCTGGCTGATTGCCTCCTTGTGGTGTCATCTAACGTGTCCCTCTGTCCCCCGTGTTTCCTGGAAACCAGCAGTCAGATCCAGAGGCCTGATCAGTCACCTTTGATTTTTAGCCAAAAGCCTTCATGGAGGGTGTGTGCGCACCTTGTTGCATCACATCCTAACGTCTAATCGCCTCTCCTCTGACGATGTTAGGATTGATCAGTGGCTCACCCTGCCCTTCTTAATGAACTCCCTACTCCCTTCTCTATTTCCATTGCTGTAAGAACTTGTTTTGCAAAACAAGTCAGTTGAGAACATTGATCTTATCGAACAGCAAGGTCTGATGGCAAAGGCACTGATTTAAAGCACTGGGCCCAGATCAGAGATTTCATTTCTCTGCATCTCAGTTTCCTTGTGTGATGGGGCTAATAGCGGCTTTGAGAACTGACCTATGGGGAACGTATTTGGTCGTCAACACACAACACTAAGTGCTTAGTGTGGATTAGCTCACTTAATCTTCCCAACAATCCTATGAGGTAAATGTGCTATTAGCCTCATTACACATGTGAGGGAGACACAGAGTGGTTGGGCAACTTGCCCAAGGATGGCACAGCTCGTATCTGAACCCAGGTAGTTGGACTCCATAGCCTGTGTTCTTCAACACAGCGCCGTGTAACACACACCAAGTCAGTGGGAGCTCCCCTGCTTTCCTCCGTGCCAGATGCTGCTGAATCACTGCAGGGAGTGGGCACCTGTTAGTTCTGCACTAAGGTGAGGGTGGAGTAAGGCAGCCCCCAGTGGCCAAAAAGGGTTTGTTCTTTGAGCTTTACAAAGTCATACTTTCTGCCTTTTACTGCTGTGAGATGTGCCAGAATCAGCTTGACAAACTCACATACTAGAGAGGAATCTGGGGACATAAGGTCCCAGTCTCCTTTGGGTGGGGTTTGCTCTTCCCAGAAAAACACTTCTGAAGCCCAGTGATGTTGAATGACTTGACCAAGATCACACATACATTTTCCACTAAGCTAGGATTAGAACTCCAGAATCTCTCACGCCTTGGGCTATTGTGTCTAGATCCCCAGGTCCTTCCATGCTCAGGTAAAGGGGACCATCCCTCTACCCACCCACCCCCAAACCCTTGAGTCATGTTCATTTTGGGAAGAATTCCTAGGGGACGAAAATGGACAAACATGCCTGCCAAAGTCACTGTAGCTTTTTAGGGTTTGCCTGGCATATCACAGACATTCCCTTCTTGGTTACCATTTTAGTCTAGACCTGCTAACCTCATCCTTCTAAAGGCATTCTGGGAACCGACCTTTGCTTCCCTTGGCCTCAATCTTAAAGCAAATAAGGCTGCAGCACTAGGATTTGAACCCAGCTCTTCTGACTTCAAGTTCAGAAGGGCTAGAAGTGATGCCAGCACATTTGCCCTGACTGTAGCCCAGCTTCCAGATAAGGGAAGCGAGGCTCGGAGAGGGGCATCCACTCAAT
The DNA here is from genome assembly GCF_014108235.1 of Myotis myotis. Taxonomy (NCBI): domain Eukaryota; kingdom Metazoa; phylum Chordata; class Mammalia; order Chiroptera; family Vespertilionidae; genus Myotis; species Myotis myotis. The sequence continues at coordinate 21,820,475 of NW_023416401.1, read as the reverse complement.
GAGCTCACATAGCCTCATAGGCTACAGAGTGGGGCAGACTGTTCCTCCTGCGACTGGGGAGGCTCACACAGTGGTGAATGGTAAGCTCAGGGGGTCAGGGCTGGTGGCTGGGGGACTTTCTGAGTCGAGTGAGCCAGTCCACTGTCTGTGAGTCCAGTTTGTCTGATTACAAAGTCCAAGACAATAATTGAAGGTGGCTTTGGGCTCCCTGAGTGGAATCTGGCGCCGATGCTGGTGGCTTCGTTGGCGCCTTGGGCCCTGGGCATTCGCTAATGGACTGTGGCTGATCCCAGGGCTGATTGGCAGCCGGCCCCAAGGTCCTCAGGGGAAACCTGGAAATTGTGGCCTCCAGCCTGGAGACATTGTCCCTTCTGGGAGGCACAGGGTGGGGGCTTCTAGTTGGCCTAAGGCAGGAGTGCCTCGAGCCCATGGGGTGAGGGGAGATGAATTGTGTCCCCCATAACCACAGAGATGGAACACTAGGTGAGCCCTCCAGACTCTAAGAGACAGCTGTCAAAACGCTGGCTCTTCACTTCCTCTCCCTCCCGCCTCCCTGCCCTGCTCTCCTGGGCTGGCTGGCATAGTAGTCGTCACCCCTGCCACGGTGGCAGTGGGACCAATGAGAGCATTCCCAGGTATTCTCAGATACCACATTGGGAGGAGTGTGATCCCAAAGTAAGCCAGGCCACCGTCACTCCCAGGAAAGAGGAGCGAGAAAGTAACCCAGGCACAACGCAGGCAAAGGCACAGAGCACAAGCGTGCAGGGAACAGCACAGGGGAGCGGAAAGGCAGAGTGTGAGGGAGGTGAGGCTAGAGGAACAGGCCTTGAGAGCAGTGTAAAAATTTCAGACTTGACTGGTGGTAATAGGGAGGGCAGAAGAGAGGCACGTGGGGTCTGCCCAGAGTGCGGGTCTTTCTTAAGTGCATTAGGCAGAGTCAAAGGCAAATACACAACTGAAGCATCTGACCTTTTCCTAGGGCACCCAATATTTATGCATTTTGCTCTTCACCCAAATTCTATTCATTTACCCAAAGAGTGTGAAAAAGGCACTTTAGGAAACTGCTATAAATCCAGTGCAAGTCACCATGGTAACCTGATTAGCAGCTAAATTAAGTTCATGATTAAGAAGAAATAAATAAAAATAACTCTCCTCCTTGGCTGGGACTACCCACCGGGCCACTGACAGCTGAGCAGATGCTGAGGCCTTGGAAAGCCTGGGCCTGGCCCCAGCGGAGATGCTGGGGCTGGGAAGGGAGGCACTGATTGGCTCAGAGAAAGAAGCAGCCCAGCCTGGTGTTAACACTGCCTGGGGCCCCTGGTGGCCAGGCTGGGGAGTGCAGGCTATGTTTCTGAAGGCCAAAGTTCTTGTTTTCACAAGGGAGCCAGGCTCTCCAAGGCTATCTTCCTGATGTCCTGGACCAGCCTTCATTGGTTCAAGTATCCCTCCTATGTATTGCCACCTCTTCAGAGCCAGGCGCCATATGTTGGGTGCTAGGGACTCCAACGTGACTCAGATCTAGTTTTGGGCCTGGAGGCCCAGTCTAGTGGTGGAAACAGATGTAACAGATACTTCTGGGCACAGTGTGATAAACGCATTGGTGAAGGTCAGAATAAGGTGCTATGGAAACATGGATCAGCCAGGGGGGCTTCCCGGAGGAGGTGATGCCTGAGAAAAGGACAGATGTTGGCTGCTGGAGACTGCCTACTTCAGGTGGGCTTTCTGTTTGGACCTGACTGGCAGGCTCTTGGTGCCCCACAGTCAGCCTGGAATGGGCTGGCATCAGCCCCGATGAGGCCTGAGGGGTCTTCTTGAAGTTTGTGCTGTCAATCATAGGGATCAGCAGCAAGAGAGATGGGTGCAAAGAGAGAAATGAGGCTCCCACTTAGCCATTCCAAAGCAGTCTAGTGCAGTGATTGGAGTCAAACAGGCTTCAATGCCGTCTGTCATCTGCTAGCTGGGGCCCCTGGCAAGTGACTTAAATCATTTGAGCCTCAGCCTCCCTGTCTATAGAACACGGGTGATGATAATGCCTCCTATCTGGCAAGGTTATCTTGGAGGACTCAGTGAGCTGATGTAAGCTAAACGAGGCTCAGTCCCTCACATGTAGAGAATGCTCGGTGAGGTGCTTGCTGCTGTTAATTTCGCTACATGGGGAAGTGTGCCATGACTGGGCGGGAGAAGGAGGGCGTGGTGGCCCTGGAAATTCATCCTTAAGCCCAGTCATGACTGATCTCGGGGGTGGGAGGGTGGTGCTAGTGCAGGCCCATTCCTCCAAAATTCGGGGCTCCCAACAGGTGACCAAAACTTTCCTGGGACAGCGCTGTCGTCTGAGTCTCAGTCCCATCCCCTTCTTCCTCCCTCTCCTCTCAGAGGCATCAGGCCTGCACTGTGGTCTGAAGGCTCTCCTTGCCTCCTCCTGCTCCCTCCTCCTTGATCCTTCACGGTGTTTCCCCAGTAAACCTCTTGCGTGCTTAACCTTGTTCTGGCATTTGCTTCTCAGAAGACCCAAAGTGACACAGAGGGAAGAGTCCCAGAGTTGTGGCAGTGGAGGTCTAAATGAGACCCAGCAGTAGTCACAGGGGGGCCTGTAGGTGGGAGGTCAAGGCCTGCAAGACTACGGTCTCTCCCCACGTCCTGTCTTCAAGTGTGTGTGCCCCCGTGCATGTGTGTACGTGCGTGCGCAGCCCCGGGCATGCCTCCGTCACTGCATTGGCCACAGTGTAGTGAAAAAGTCTGTTTCCAACACAAGAAGATGAGCCTCTCGGTTTGTTCCCAGCACTTAGCTCTGCAGACGGCCTCGTGTATAGTAGATGCTCAGTCAAAATACCTGAGTGCCACTGGGATCTGCAGCTATCTTAAATTTTTCTTTGAACCAATTTTGTTTTCATTTTATGGTATTTCGAATTGCTTCGCATTAGGTTACTTAAGCTTTTTAGTCCTTTGTTTTTATGACAGAGACATATACGCAAAGATGTGTAATCTTTACACCCACACAGAAGAGCTTCATAGAGGCCACACCTGCGGGCAGACCCTGTAGCCTGCCCCCCACCCCCATCTCTCCACCATCCCCTTTCTAAAAAGGAACTTGGAGTCTCAGCTCAGCTGGCTGGATGAATCTTCGTTGGGTCCTCTCCTCCTGTCCTCCCACCTCCGCTTTCCCCCCACCCCCATCTCTCCCTCCCAGCTCGGCAAGATCGGGGAAGCTGCAAACCCAACCCTTACATCAAAAGGGAACTTGAAAAATACTTGGAGCAAAAACTGCTAACTGTGCATCCTTGCTCCGTGCTGCTCTGATATTAAATCAGGAAATGGCACTGAACAGCCGCTCCAAACACAGAAACAGGGGTTGTCAACACAGAAACCAAAAGCAATCTCTAACAGGCAGAGGTGAAAGGGACCTGGCACAAGGCCGGGATGGGGCTGAGACCCGGGACCGGATTCCTCAGCCTGGCTTGTCTGTGCCGTATTTCCAGCGTCCAGCATGGAGCCAGGCTCACAGTCCCTGATGCTGAGTGTACCTTGTCTCCCTGAGAAGCAGAAGAGAATTAAGCATGTTGCATAAAGGCCTTTGGGATGCTCCTTTTGATGCGCACAGATATTTATTGAGCATCTACTATGTGCTTGACAGTGAACCAAAAAAGATACCATGTGGAGATGATCTAGTTCTCAAGACAAGAGTCCCATTCTTTGGCACGGCATTCGAAGCCTTTCAAGTGTTGGCTTCTGCTGAAGCCTGCGCTCTATGGCCAGCCTCTCTGAAATAGCTCCCCAAGAGCCTGAGATGGTGCCTCTGCTTTGTGCCTTTGTCTGGGCTGGGCTTACAGCTGGGTCTTCCTACACTTCTCTGTTTGACAAACTTCTGCTCAGCCTTCAAAGCCTTAGTTAAGTGTCACCTCTGCTCGTCAGCCTTATCAGCCAACTCCTCCTCCCCGCCTCCCCCCATAGAACCAAGGGTTCACTTGCTGGGGACCTGCCAGCAAGGTGGATGCATCATCCTCACACCGCCTCTCCAGTGGCAGTGGGAAAGTTTGTAGTTCCCTGGAGGGGAGGACAGAAGCCATGCCCATCCCTGTGCCCTTCTCGCCCAGTACTGGCCATAGAGTGGACATAAATAGATGCACAAATGAGTTACCTGATAAAATCCATTGTGTGGCTGTAGGTCACCTTCATATATTTCGGATGGGAAATTAAATAGAGACAATCTTCTTAGATGCTCATTTGACAGTATTAACATTACAAATGTGTTCATCTTTCAATCCAGGGATTCCATTTCTTTCTGTCTATTCCAGAGAAATACTTGCACACATGCAAAAAAGAGCATGTACAAAGCTATTCGTTGCAGCATTGTTTGCAATAGTGAAAGATTGGGAATGGCTTAAATGTCCATAAATACAAGACAGAGTAAAAAACTACAGCGCATCCACTGGATGAATTGCCATGCATTAGTTAAAAAGAAAGAAGCAGAGTTGGATGTATTGACACAGAACTTGCTGAGTAAAAATAAAAAGCAAGCTGTAGCTCTAGACATAGATGTTAAAACTACATTGTTGCATTTTTTTACAATGATAAAGTAGGCTTGTATAATTCATTTTTAAAAGAAGAAAGGGAAGAAAGAGATTGAGTGACCACAGCAGCTCCTGGCTGAAATGAACCTGGGCTCCGGGCACAGCCAAACTGCATTATCCCCTCCATCAGCCCCAGGCAGCCGGTCCCAGCAGTGGGACGGTGCCACCCACTTCCCCTGTACTCAGAAGCTTACTCCCCTAGCTGTGAGGAGCATGTGGCAGGAAGCTGGAGCCCTAGGGCCCTGAAGAGCATCCAGAGAGGAGAAGGAAAGACAGGAGGCCAGTGGGATGGGATCACCCAGTCCTGATTTACTCTGAGCTGATCTTTGGTCTGAGGAGGATGGAGAGGTTTGGGAACAATTGCTAACTAAGGGGAAGGAGAGAGCTGGAGGGCATGCAGGAAAGGCCTGAGGGTTCTAAGATATCATGCTGCAAGGAAGCATCACTGTTTCCTAGTTATTAACTTCATTCACTCATTCATTCTTCCACCACTGTAATTGAGTTCCTCCTGGTGTGGGCATTGCTTGGCACTGGGGACACAGAGACAATTCCATCACACTGTTTTCCTCTAGGACAGCGTTTCTCAACCTGTGGGTCGAGACCCCTTTGGGGGTCGAACGACCCTTTCACAGGGGTCACCTAAAACCATCGGAAAACACATATATAATTACATATTGTTTTTGTGATTAATCACTATGCTTTAATTATGCTCAATTTGTAACAATGAAAATACATCCTGCATATCAGATATTTACATTGTAATTCATAACAGCAAAATTACAGTTATGAAGTAGCAATGAAAATAATTTTATGGTTGGGGGTCACCACAACATGAGGAACTGTTTTAAAGGGTCGCGGCATTAGGAAGGTTGAGAACCATTGCTCTAGGAGCTCCCAGTCACGTTCCATCTAGTTTCTCAAAGTGTGTTTCTTGGACCTCAAACGTCAGAATTACCTAGGGAACTTATTAAAATGCAAATTCCTGGGCTCTAACACGTCAGATTGTGGCTCAGGAATTTGTATTTGTAATACATTTTCTCAAGTGGAAAACATTTGGACCAGCTGACCAAAGCATTTCCTTGACCTTCCCTGTGTCATCTCATATGGCCTCTCTGAAATGTGAGGTCTACCTGGATCCAACTTGGAGAGGAGACAGATATCCGTGCAAACCCTGCCATGTGATTCCAGGGTGTGTGATTTCCCAGGACCTGGCGCTCTTCTCTCCACCTCCATTTCCTGGTGCATCCCAGTCCCTCTGAGGCCTGGGAAGAGCCACAGACAACCTCCTCTAAGTCCTTGAGACCAAGAGACTGACTGATTCTAGGCAGAGGGGATGGTATGTGCAAAGCCTTGGGGAAGAACACAGCATGGGCTGTGGAAGAACTTACAGAGGGCAGTGTGTGTGGAGCAGTGGGAGGGGGATGCAGTGAAAGATGAGGTGGGTAGGTTGGCAGGAGCAGATCATTCAGGACCTGAAAGCCTTGCTAAGGAGTTTGGCTCTTTGTCCAAGTATCCAAGGAATTTGTAGTTAAGCCAGGGAGGGGGGGTAAAGGTAGAATGATCAAGTTCATATGACATGAACACTGGCTCCATTGCCCTATGGAGATGAGAAGAGGCCCAGCCAAGGCCCCTGTAGTTATCTAAGGAAATATGGGGGTGGCTTGGGTGAGGGTGAAGGCAGTGGATGGAGAGACTGAGGTTGAGGGATTGACCGGTGATGGGAGGTGAGGGCCTCAGTCCTGGGGAACAGTGATGGGGTTTCAGAGTCTTGAACACTGGCCCTGGGGTCCTGGGGAGGTAATGGTGGGAAGGGAGCTCTGCTAGTCCTGCTGGTCATCCCTCACTGGCTTTGAATGGCAGTGACCTTCTCATCAGCATTGAGCCATCTCATGCTGCCTCCCCCCCCACCCCCCAATATTTAAGAGATGAGTGAATGGGGGCTGAAGGTCAAACTCAGGCCAGAGGCAGGACCAAGGATCAAGGCTGAGATTAGAGGTCAAGGGTAAAGGATAGAATGAGAGGACTGCAAATTCTCTCTCCTTCACCTTGCCTCCTGCCTTGGTTTCTCTCTCACCCTCCAGCCCCAGGGTCAGGGAAGAGGAAAGAGAATGAGGGGAAGCCCAGGATGTTTGACTGCCATGGACAAGAAGGCACGCTAATCACTGCCCTTATCCCTGAGCCTCAGCAGACACTTGGCACTTGGCAGAGGCTCAGCCGTGACCTGAACAGAACAGCCATGTCTGTGGAGAGTTGGAAACCCTGACCCAGAGAGCAGCTGGGGATCTGTGCCGACACCTGGGTGCTCAGAATGCCACCCTGTCCAGATAGAGATCACAAACCTCGTAGTATTCAGAGCACTGGACTTGGGGCCAGAAGCTCCAGCTTATGGCCACTGTGTAACTAAAAAGATTACTTAACATCTCAGAACCTCCTTCTCCATGTAAGATGGGGACAGTCCTACTCACTCAGAGGGCAAACATAAAAACTGGATTAATTGATAAAACTCTCAGGACATGGTTATACATCTGTATTTACCTACCTGCCTGCCTACCTGTCTTCATAAAATAAGGATAATAATAGTTGCTACCTATTAGAGTCATGAGAATTCAGGGGAAAATGAATGATAAATGCTTTGCTAGTCCCTGTACCTATGGGAATGAATATTATTATAAAATGTCCCCTCTGTATTGGAGGCAGCACTGCCCAGTGGCTGTCTAACACAGCACTATCCAATAGGAATAGAATGTAAGCCAATGTATGTAATTTAAAAATGTCTAGTCTTCACATTAGAACAAAGTAAAAAGAGGCAGGTGAAATGGTTGCAGTAATAGATTCCCACTCCAAGGATATCTGTGTGTATGTACCTGTGAGCAGGAGGTCCCTGATCCCTGGGGAGCGAGCCCCGAAAAGGGTTCTGCAGTCAGGTAACTCTGGCTCCCTACTGCATGCAGGAGCCCAAGAATACCCTTTTGAAGCACTGGGCTGACTCTAATGGCCATTGTGTGGGGCAGGGAGCAGTGGAAGTGACAGCTGCCTTTGGGAAAGAGGAAGAGGAAGAGGAAAAGAGAAAAATATCCTGCCACTTCTTGCAGACCACAGACCTTGGGACGCTCAGATGTAGTGGGAGCAACAGAATCACCCCACCCCCACTGGGCCTGAGGAAAAGAGGCAGAGACCTCCAGGCTCTGTGGAGATGACAGGGGATCCCACATCTGGGTGGTGCTAAGGCAGTAGGTGGGTTCCCGGGGGACCCCTGACTCAGGCTCTTCTCTGGTTGAACACCCTGGAACCCTTGGCCAGCCGGATAGTCCAACCTTGCAACCCATCAGGTGCTGAGGCCCTGGAGTTGTGGGTTCTGTGATTCAAAGCTTTCCCTGTGCCCTGTGTCCTCTCCTCACACACACCCCTTCCACATCTCTCCCACCACACCCACGCACGCAGACGCCCACTCCCACACCAAACACCTGCCGCCCTCAGGAAAGGACGATATACGGGGCACCTCAGGGCTGAACCGCCTGCGGGAGCGCAGTGCTGGTCTGGAGTTGCCCGGGAGTGCAAGCACAAGTGGGGTACGGGGGTGGGGGGTGGAGGGGGGTGGGGTGGGGTGGGGAGTGCAAGCACAAGTGGGGTATGGGGGGAGTCCAAGCACAAGTGGGGTATGGGGCGGAGGGGGGAGTGCAAGCACAAGTGGGGTACGGGGCGGAGGGGGGAGTGCAAGCACAAGTGGTGGGAGGGGGGTCTCTGGGGTTAGTTAGCTAGTTGGCTTTGCAAGGGCCGGCGGAGGGGCGCAAACCTGGAACCAGCTGGCAGCGGGTCCTTTGCCCCGTGTAGGAATAACTTCTCTGTCTACCCCCACCCTAGTGTCTGGAGCCCCCGTGGGGACTCTGACCCCGCAGAGCCTCCTCGTCACCAGCAGTAGCTCAAGAATGCCAAGGTGGTGCGCCCAGGACGCCTGGTAGCTGGCCCAACCTGGAGAGGGGCTCCCTTTAGGGTCAAAACGTCACATTGGAGTTTTGAGGACTAGAGATAACAAAATCTTCCCTAGAGGGCTCTGGCTACTACGAATCCTCCTCGGCTTCCCTTCTAAGGGGGTTTGGGAGTGCGTGCACCCCTCCTGTGTCTCCCGGCCTGCACTGGGCGTATCCTCCAGACTCTCCACTTCTCCCACCATCCCTTCTCTTTTCTTCCCTACTTCCCTGCACCCCACCCCACCCCGCTTGTCTTTTAGGGATGGGGTGTAGTCTCTGGGTACAGCTGTATACCCTCCGATGGGGAGCCAAGCACTCTGATCCCCTTAGACCCTAGGCACCGGGAGGTGGTTGACCATGGTGTCGGGAGGTGGCCTTAAGGTTTGGGGTGCGCCACGGGACCCAGCGGCAGAGCGCAGCAGGAGCCCCGGTGAGGGAGGCAAGGCAGTGACTTGAGATCCAGGGCCCTGCAGCAACCTTCACTCCGGAGCAAATTGCTGTCTTTGTCACCCATTTCCAACAGTTTTTGGTGGAGGTGTTTGGGGGTGGGGTGGGAGAGGAGGGTCTGGGAGAGCGACCAGGAAACAGATTTGGGGAGGGGAGGTGGACCTAGGGATGGACTGAGATACCTCAGTCAGAGCCCAGGGTATAGGACTGACTGCAACGGAGACAGGCACAGGGACAAAGAGAAGGCTCCTGCCCAGACAAAGCCCGAGTTCTAGACCAGCCCTGAGACGGCGCAGGACGCCCGCAGAAAGCAGAACGTTCGCAACTGCGGAGCTGGGGCAGAGGATGGCCGCACTCTGAGACGCGGGCTTCATTCCTCGACAGCGAGGATCAGGGCGACCCAGGGACACGGCGCGAACACAGACTGGCTCTGCCTCCGCGGCGCGTACACACAAGTCCACGGCATCAGGCGCGCTCTCCTAGCCGCGGGTCTCTCGCAGCCGGGAAGGGCGCTCCAGGCTGGAGTTCGGTGGCACAGAGAGAGCCCAGTGCGTTTATCCGCCCGGGCGCCTGGAGACGGAGCCATCCTCTGCACAGACCAAGACGGCCAACCCAGGATGGCCTCGAAAAGTCCCCCCACGGAGCCGCGGGTCCGAGTGTGCTGTCACTGCGTGCAAACGCGACGGGGACTGGGAAGGTGCTTGTCCCGAGTGCCCACCTTCGGGCAGGGCGGGGCAGCGGCTTGGCCCAGACCCAGCCTAACCATTTCTGCGGAGAGCGGAGAGCGCACTCTCGCAGAGGGCTGAAGTCAGTCTCTTACAGCTTTTACAGTTGCCCTTGCCGAACCCAACCTTTCAGTTCAAGTCTTAGTTAAAAGATATTCATTTTATTTAAAACAGGCGGTCTAAGACCACATCCCACCTCCGCCTCACTGAGGGCGCAAGATAATAGTTTTCAGATTAATTGAAGGTAAATATTTTATCTTCTAACGCTAAAAAAAAATCTGCTTGCATCCACATTGGTGAGGCCCACCTGACGACACTTAAGCGCGGCGTCGTGCTGGTCCTGCACAAGCAGTAGCTCGGACACACTCACCCAGTGCGCGCTGCTCCTGCCTTTCGCTGTGCGCACTCAACGCTGAAGCGCAGAAGGCGACGCGGGAGGCGGGTCGGGTCTCCCGGTACAGCGAATTTAAGATTTATCCGGTTTCCTAGCCCGGGCTGGGGTCTCGGGAAGAGCCTCTGATTTCAGGCCATCCTGGACCCGGATAGGGAGGGTGCACGGTGCCCGAGACCTGTGTGTATGCGTAGTGCGGTATGCTCCCGGCTTCCCGTCTGAGCTCCGGGAGTTGTCTTCGGACAACCCTGGACCCCCTCGCTGCAGCGTTTACGCTTTCCGCCACAGGCTTAACTCGGCTTAGGACCTTCCCGCGTTAGGAACGGCCCATCGGCATCCGCCCCTGCGCCCACCCATCCCTAGAGCTGGGAGCAGAGATTCACGGGGGATGATCGGCGGGGAACTCGCGGCTGAGTCCAAAGTCCGGATTCGACGACCTTTGCGTAACTCTAGGGGAAACCGTCCTGGGCTCCGGTGCACACTCAGCCTACTTTCTGGGCTGGTTTGGGTCGGGCAGCTTAGGAGGACTCAGCTGGGTCCCAGACGTCGTCCAAGCTTTCCGGCTGCGGGCCAGGCGGTTCGGTGCGCCTTTGCGCACAGTGGCCACTTGGGGTCGCACTTTATGCCTGTTTGAGCCTCTCGGTCGCCGGCTGACGCCGGGGATCTGCTTAATCGTTACAAAACGTTCAAACAAAAACAGGCTGGTTCCCCAGCAGCCAAGAGCCACCCGGAGCATCGTCCTGGTCTGGTCTGGTCTGAGCCCCATGCCTCGGGAAGCTCAGGGTTCCGTGCATCTGGCTGGGGAAAGATTTTCCGCGCTGTTTGTCCGATTCTTTCCCCGCTCCCTTCATTTTGTGTCATTTGTGGGAGGGTTGGGCGCAGTGAGCGGTGAGGCCAGTGGAGTCCTATCTCAGGGTTAGGCCAGCGCACCCCGTAGGAGGGGAGAGTGGCCCTTGGTTGACTGGAGGAGGGTCCCTTGAGGCTAAGAGTTGGATTTGAGCTCAACTCTTGGAAACCCAACTCACCCCTCAACACACAAATGTGTGCAGCCCTGCAGAAACACACGGCACACACACGGACCACAGCCGCGCAGCACACGGAGCGTCCCCCACTGGGCGGGGGCGCTTGGGAACAAAGGACCCGAGAGGTGTTGTCCCGGCGCTTGTTCTGAGCCTCCTTGGGGGTGACACAGACAGGGGGTGTGGAAACCAAAGGGGAAAAAGGGAGGAACTGGGGACGGGAACGGGGCGAAGTGGAGGACGCGGCTGCTTGGCCTAGAGGGGGAATGCGCACCAAAAGCGAGAGGGCGGGGGCCGGGACTTTGAGGGTGTGGGGGGCTGGGCCCTGGGCCACGGTCCTACTTGGCTCCAGCCCTCTGCTCAGCCTCCTCCCCGCGGCTCAGGCCTCCAGTCAGCTGACGCGGGGGGCGGAGGAGCTGTCAGGCGCGCCCCGCCCTGCGCCGTGGGGCTGCGGGGGCCGTGCAGCTATTGGCCAGCGCGCGGGGCCGCCTGGGCCCCCGCTCTCCAGTGACATCAGAAGGCGATAAAAGGCAACGGCGGCGCCAGATTCAGCACAGCTGCACCGCCGGGCTGTGAGCGGCTGCAATTGAGAACCCAAGACCGAGGGAGCTCGGGAGCGAGCGGCAGTCGCTTGCCCCGCGCCTCCCCTTCGCACAGCTGCGCGCCCCGCTCTCTTCTCTACCCCTCCCCGCTCGCCCAGGCTCCGGCTTTGCCATAGTCCCGAGCTCTGGGGTGGCGCAGGCAGCTTCGGGACTCTTCGGCGCGCCACCGCGTCTCCAGACAAAGGCTTGGCCGGCGGCCCCGGCCCGCTGCGCCCTCGGCTCACCGCCTCCCGGGCTCGCCGCTCTTCGCCCCAGCTCTCGGCTCGGCGCGCCCCGGCCGGCTGCAAAGTTTCCCGGCGGCTGCTGCGCCTCGCGTCAGCGATGGCCGCGGAGCTGAGCATGGGGCCCGAGCTGCCCACCAGCCCGCTGGCCATGGAGTATGTTAACGACTTCGACCTGCTCAAGTTCGATGTAAAGAAGGAGCCTCTGGGGCGCGCGGAGCGCCCGGGCCGGCCCTGCACGCGCCTGCAGCCCGCTGGCTCGGTGTCGTCCACCCCGCTCAGCACGCCCTGCAGCTCGGTGCCCTCGTCGCCCAGCTTCAGCCCGACCGAACAGAAGACCCACCTGGAGGACCTGTACTGGATGGCGAGCACCTACCAGCAGATGAACCCGGAGGCGCTCAACCTGACGCCCGAGGACGCGGTGGAGGCGCTCATCGGCTCGCACCCTGTGCCACAGCCCTTGCAGAGTTTCGACGGCTTCCGCGGTGCGCACCACCACCATCATCACCACCACCCACACCCACATCACGGGTACCCGGGCGCCGGCGTGACCCACGAAGAGCTGGGCCCACACGCTCACCAGCACCATCACCACCATCACCAAGCGTCGCCGCCGCCGTCCAATGCTGCTAGCCCCACGCAGCAGCTGCCCACCAGCCACCCCGGGCCTGGGCCGCACGCGGCAGCCGCAGCGACGGCGTCTGGTGGTAGCGGCAGCGTGGAGGACCGCTTCTCCGACGACCAGCTCGTGTCCATGTCCGTGCGCGAGCTGAACCGCCACCTGCGGGGCTTCACCAAGGACGAGGTGATCCGCCTGAAACAGAAGCGGCGGACCCTGAAGAACCGGGGCTACGCCCAGTCGTGCAGGTATAAACGCGTCCAGCAGAAACACCACCTGGAGAATGAGAAGACGCAGCTCATTCAGCAGGTGGAGCAGCTTAAGCAGGAGGTGTCCCGGCTGGCCCGCGAAAGAGACGCCTACAAGGTCAAGTGCGAGAAACTCGCCAACTCCGGCTTCAGGGAGGCGGGCTCCACCAGCGACAGCCCCTCCTCTCCCGAGTTCTTTCTGTGAGTCGTGGCCATCCCGGCCCCTGCCCTTGCCCTGGCCCGGACTCCCCGTCCCCAGTTCCCAGCCCCAGACTCCCCTGGACCCTGTCCCTGACACAGCCCCAGCCTTGACCTGTTTGACTTGAGGGAGAGGGAGGAAGGGCGCGCGGGACGCGGGCGACGGGAGGGCTCGCGGGCAGGCAGGGGACCTTGGCCAAGGCTAGAACGGCGCGCGCCAGCGCAGCCTCCTAGACTGGAGCAGAGCCAGAGAGACGAGGGGGTGGGGAGTCCCGGAGCAACTTTTCTTCAGGCTGCAGGGCGACGAGGCATAGTCCTGAGGAGTCGCCATGGGCCGTCAGGAGACTCGTGGCTTTCTGAACTTTGTGCGCTAAGCCGGCCGCTACCTCACGGCCAGGAAGAGAGCAGCGAGGAGAGAGGGACCCTGGCTTCCTGGCAGGCGCGAGGCGAGGAAGGAAAGACAGACGGACCTGTCTGCCCAGGGTCCGGAGAACACTGGCTCTCAGCCCCTGGACGCGGGCCTCAGTTAGAACATTCTGCGCGCAAAGATCATCAGTTTTATTGCCTGCTCGATTATATAGAAAAATACGAAAATCTGCATTAAAAATATTAATCCTGCATGCTGGACATGTATGGTAATAATTTCTATTTTGTACCATTTTCTTGTTTAACTTTAGCATGTTGTTGATCATGGATCATAACCCCTTGTTTCTTTGAGTGAGAAGGGAACGCAGTTTGGAAACTCCGGTGGCTGCTTGCCGGGTGTCAGTCCCGGCTGTCGGCTTGTAAATACCCGCCTGCCAAACCGCTTAGAGAACGTGGCAGCAAACTGAGTGTCGTCTTTGTTTGGGTTTATTATTATGGCATTTTTTTTGTAAGTAAAAAAAAAAAGTTGTGGGCATTTGTGCATCAGAAAACAACTCTGTCTTGGGCACTTTTGAAAGTTGCTTGTTTTCTCCGCTCCCCTGCCCGCAGTGGGTCCTCTTTTCCCTTCCGCTTTAGTTTTCCATTTTGTTGGTTTTGAGAGAAAGAGGACTGGGGTCCCAGAACCCCAGGACCAGGACAGGGCAGCTGCAGAGTTTCAAACCCCAACGGCTCCAAGTGCAGGGTCTGTGCTTCCACTTTGTATTTTATGGCTAAAGGGACACCCCTAACATGAAGGAAAGGAAAACATCGTGTTTGCTTTTTTAATTGCAATCAGAATCACCCTGGGGTCCCTTCACAACCCTCCAGGCCGCTACTAATTGCTGGAGCCGCAGTGCCCCTAGGGAGACTGGCTTCACCAGCTGGACACTGCCCAATGGTGACCTGAACTTGTGTTAAACCAACGTCCACACTCAGAAAGTACTGGAAACCCAAACACTGGCAAGTAATTTTGCAACTTTCACACATAATGTGTGTTTCTTTCCCTGCTTTTGAGCTATCAGGAGAGTTATTGGTGGTGTTTCCCCCACCCCCTTCAGTTGTATAGTAGTTATAGGGAAGATCTGGGTGTTTTTCTTTATTATTACATTTTTTCCTGCAGGTCAGTAAAAGGATTTAAGTTGCACTGACAAAAATACCAAAACGAAAGTGTATTTTTTAGTTCCCATTTGAAATTGCTGGCGCTGCTGGCCAGATGCATTTTTGAGTTTGTATTAGTTGATAAATTAACAGTAATAACAAGATTGTATGAACCGCATGGTGCTTGCAGTTTTAAATATTGTGGATATTCGTCCTGCATCAGAAACGAGCTTCGGTTTTTACAGATTCAACTGTGTTGAAATCAAATTTGCCGCAACTGAAATTGTTTTTATTTCATGTAAAATAAGGGATCAATTTCAAACCCTGCTTATGATATGAAAATATTAAAACCTAGTCTATTGTAGTTTTATTCAGACTGGTTTCTGTTTTTTGGTTATTAAAATGGTTTCCTATTTTGCTTATTAAAAGCACGGAAATGGTGTTTATTTAGAGGACTCCCGTGTTTGCCTGACTTTGACTTTCTTCTCTTGCCTCTTCAAGCATCGCACCAGCTTCGGAGGCACTCTCAATGCCCCTGGCCAATGGAGAAACAGACCAAGTGCAGGCAAATCTCTCCCTGGAGTGTATGTGTGTGTGTGTGTGTGTGTGTGTGTGTGTGTGTATGGCTTCAAACGTGTTTTCTGCTTCTCACTCTTGGTATAGACCCGACCCCAATCAGGAGCCGATTTGTGAGCAGAAGGGGGCATAAGGCACTTTTTCAAGGCTTTCAGGCTTGGGCATTGAGCCAGCCTGCTAGCCTGCCCACTCTGAAGTAGAGATTAGCAGAGCCCAGGACTCTGGGGGCTGCCACCCTGATGGGGAAGCAGGGTCCCTCTGGCAGTAGGGCTCAGTCTAGCCCTGCCACTCTGGCCACTCTGGCCATCCTGCCTGAGCTGAAGGTTCTCAGCTCTGTCCTGCCCAGTGCATCGCTCTGGGACCAACTGCTAGAGTACCCAGAGCTAAAGTGCCTCGCTCAGGGAGGAGGCCTTATGGAAGCAGGTGGAATCCAGCACCAGGTGGAAGACCCTTCAGACAGGAAGTCCCTCTGTGCCCAGGATGCACCTGTGAGTCCAGCCTTGAGCCCTCAGCCTCATAGAAGAGCATGCATGGCCGGATCAGGACTTCAGAGACTCCCCAAAGCCAGCTTCAGAGGGGGTTTGGAGCATCATTCTGGTGCAGCAGCCCCAACAGCTCCAACCTCCGCCTGGCAGTCCCAGAACCTTCCCTTTTCCAGATTCTTAGAAGAACAGTGCTTGCCTAGGTAGCCCCCAACCCCCCTCTCAGCCTCTTGGCAACCCCATTTATAACTCAGGGTTGGCCTTAAACACCTCTGAGAGTCCCAGTAGGACTCCCTCCCCAAACCTGAGAAGAGTCCTCTGACTCTTTGGCAGTGGCTGATTCTGAGGGACCTCTGGTCTCTGGACCCAGTGTCTGCAGTCTGGGAGACTCAGCCTTCCAGCCCTGCAGCTCTCTGGCCTGGAGTCTCTAATGTGGTTTCAGGATCGGAGGGGAAGTTGCAGAGATCCAGGCAGCAGCGCCGAAGAGCCTTGGAAGTGGAAGGGGAGAAGAGGTTTTGACCAAGGTCCCTGGAGGCCTGGGGGTGGTGGTGGCCAGGTCTGGAAAAGGGGAGGGGGGCTCCCAAAAAGTTAGGATGCAAATAATATCAGCAGTAATTTACATGTATATGGCTCATTGGAATTGTTTAGTAGGAGAGAAGGCAGAGATTCCAGTTTGAGTTAAATTCCAAGTTTATTTCACCAACCCAAAGAGGTCTGTGGAGGGAAGAAGGTGCTGGCTGTGATCTGGTCGGGAAGGAGGCTGAGTCTGGCTGAGAGGTACCTGCTGCTTTCCTGCGGAGGAAGGAGCAAGGGGGTCTGATTAGTTGGTAATTGCTGTGCCAGTGAACATGCACACATCTTGATGAGAGTATGCTCACATGTCCAAGCGTCCCCCCTTTGGGGCGAAAGAGGTCTTGCCAGGGGAGCGCTGGGAGAAACCTCGCTGCTGTGAGGCTCGGAGTCCCAGGTGATGACCGCAGCTCCCAGCGGTGGGGGCTTGACTCACCCTGGAATCATCTCAAGGGGACTGACGTCCTCCACCTCTAGAGTCACCTGGGGTCTGTGAGAACGGCCTCTGGGTGGGGAGGGTCGCAGACGCCAAAGCTGGTTTTCCTTTCTCAGAGCACAGAGACCCAGGCTGACCCAGTAACAGACACATGACGCTGCATCCAGAGGACGTGGGGGCTCAGGCCGGTGGGGAGTGACGAATTGCGACTCTGAGAAGCTGACAATCAATCCCACAACATAGCCCGGGTGACACACTGACACACAGTTGCAAAAACATGCACACCTTGCACCCACAGCGATGCCCTCGCAGGTACCAAGCCACCATTTGAGCACCAACCGGCCCTTGGTACTGGCAGGCGAGAGGCAGGCGGTGAAGGCAGCGCCCAGGAGGAGGCCGAACCCTCCAAAGCCTCTAGGGCGGCTCCAGCAGCAGGCAAGCCCTGGCCATGTCTAGGCCCGCAGCCTGCCGTCCAGCCGCGCGGAAGACTGAAGACTAGGTACCCATAAGCTCAGGACAAAGCGATCAGCGTCCACAGAACCCCAGCCTCGTCCCATCCCGGTGGCGC
Organism: Myotis myotis; assembly: GCF_014108235.1. Taxonomy (NCBI): domain Eukaryota; kingdom Metazoa; phylum Chordata; class Mammalia; order Chiroptera; family Vespertilionidae; genus Myotis; species Myotis myotis. The sequence continues at coordinate 21,803,334 of NW_023416401.1, read as the reverse complement.
CTGGCAGCCCGGCAGCCGGTGTTCCGCTGCTCCCCACGGCTCACGGCCTCCTTGCAATCCTCCAGGACCCCAGGGAAAATCTCCCTGCACCGGAGTCTGCCAGGCTAGCACTGGTCCCACGTAGACAGGCTGGCGCCTGCACTTGGGGACGCGCACGCAGAGACAGACACTCATAGACACCGGACGCACGCAGGCCAGAGACCATGGCTGCACTCCAGGCTGCGCCGGGGCACCCCGGTCCCTTTGGATGAGAAGGCCACTTCCTGCGACCCCCAGCCTCTTGCAGGTGTGCACGAAGCTGTGCGGGCCGGATGGGCTGCGCCACCCTCAGAGGGGCGGGTTGGGATGGCGCTGGGCACAGCTCCCAGGAGCCCGGGTCCTCGCCGTCGCGGAGGGGCAGAGGGGCGGAGGCATCAGCTCTCTTCTTTTCTCCTGGAGTCCTTACTTTGCCAGTTCCCTTTCCTTCGTGAACTCTTCATTTCAGAAAACTGCTTCCCTCAGTTTTCCCTTCCCCTCCCCTGCCCTGTTCTTTGCCTTTTATCCGGGTGCTGCCTCGCGGGAAAGGCTGTGGGAGGGGTTCTGAGGTGGCTGGCAGGTGTGGGGTGCAGTGACGGGAGGAAGACGAGGGTCTGGTGCTCCCGGAACCACTGGAACCACTGCCAGCTCCGGCGCCGGAGCCAGGGCTGGTCCAGCTATCCAGCCTTTTCCTCCATCCTTCGCTAGCATGCCTGTGGCAGGGCTGGCTGGGGATTGACGGGAGTGAGGTCCCCGCTGAGAGAGAGGGGGCAAATCCCGGTTCTCTGAAAAGGGCCCTGGGGGAAACTGGGGATGGGTCCTGGACCCAGATCCCTCTGTCACTCGCTCACAGCCAGCCTTTCTTCAGCCCAGGGTTGCTGGGCATTTCTGTGGCAGGACCACCACTCTCCTTGTCAGAGGTGCCCACCACCCTGCACCGGGGCGCTGTGCCTGTCCCAGGCCTCCTCCAATCAGCCTCATGATGGGAGCTGCAGGAAACCACACCAGCTACACTGGGACCCTCTTCTGACTCCTGTGACGGAGAGCTACAGATTCCGCCATGCCTGGCAACCCCCTACTCCCTCAGCTACCCACCCTACGCCTCAAGTTCTTTCTCTCCAGGGGCCTGGAAACAGCTGGGTTTACAGATCCAGCTTGTTCTCTCGCAGGCTTTCAGATGCAAAATCCACTTCTGCGTCCTTTCGTTTTCAGAAAGAAAACCCCTGAACTGCTTTCTTGCACAACCCTTCGCTCCACAGCCTGCTCTCTGGTGGCCTGGCCTCCCATCCCAGAGATAGTAGTATTTGGATTTGTTGTGTAAGGAAGGGAGGATTAGAGGTTTGCTTTGTCTCTCCTCCCCCCCCCCCCCACCAAAATAAAAGTCCCCAAACGGCGAGTCTTGTAGGCATGGTCTTTTTCAACAGCCGCCCTCCTAAAAGGAGTCAGTCATATAGAAGAGCTGCTCCCAACACAGGAGTCTCGGGAGACATGCCAACTTCCAGTGGGAGAGCCCCGTGTCCAGAGGGTACCTGGTTCTCAGAAGCAGCCACCATGAGGCTTCCCAGGGTGGCGCCTACCTGGCTCAGAGGACAGGCTTCTGTGGGAGAAGGCAGCTGTCGCCCTATGCTGCAATTTCATCCTTTCGATATAGTTCCTCCCCCTGCGAGCAGGTGTCTAGACCACAGAGAGCACAGCCTTCTGCTGGGGAGCACGTTCTCCGACTGCCCAGCTTCGCCACGTGCTGCACGCATTTCCATGCCTTACACATCTTCTTAATAACTCATTACCCTTCTCCATTGTCCTACACATATTATCTTAAAAGACACATTTAGATAAGAAAATCAGAGCTAACTGTTCTCACTTGGAAGAACTTAAATATATGAGGTAAGTTGCCACTCCAATTTGGAAAACCACCTAAATTATTAATAAGGATTTGTTCCGAAGCAACTCAGTTCTAGCTGCCGCTCTGCATTCTTTGCATGTGAAGTGACTTTCATGTAAAACAGCAGCCGCTCATTACACATTCCTTTTTACTTGTATCAAAAAGGGATGATGTCCTCGGGCTGGGGAGGGGGTGGGGGGCGTCGGGCAGCCACAGAAGCAGTGGGAGGAGGCCGTACTTTCTGGAAGAAGCCAGATGTGGTGTGAGCAAGGAGCTGAGGTCCACAAATCCAATATTTATATTGTTGTGTGTTCCTCTTGGAGCTGTGCATTTGATCAGGGCTTGCATTTTTTCTCGGAAATGGACAGTGGAGTGAACAGCTAGAGGCTGCCCATTTCAGAGCTGGGGAGGGTGAGATAGGCCTTAAGTGTGGCCTGTGATGCCATCTGAAATCAGGAGCCCAGGCTGCCTTGAGCTCATTCACATTCCCCTGGTTGCTTCTGATTTGTCACTTTCACTGCCTTGACTCTGTAGGGTTACATGTACCTGTGTCCTTCTGAGGAGAGGCCATGGACTGGGGACTCAGCTCTGCCTGTCCTGAGTGGGCATCAAAGGGCTTCACTTCCCAGCACAGGGCTCCGCATCGCCCTCCTTTGTGTCCTGGAGCCTGAGCCCGAGCCTGGTATGTGTCCTTTTCCACAGACAAGGGGCAAACAGGTCACAGAGCATAGGAGGTGCAGCCAGTGTGACATTTCACTTAACGTTCTGAAGTGTGGGCTACTCTTATCCACACAGGTCAGAGTTGGAGAAAGAAGGCCCAGAATGGTCATCTCCTGCACAGTGTCACCCAGTGGAGAATCTAAACTTTAAACCTGTATCTGAAGCCAGAATTTGCATTTTGCCCCCAAACTTCACAAGCCTGCTATCATTATTTGAAATACTTGGTGGGGGGGAGAGCTTGAGGGAAAGTATGGAGGGGTGAAACATAGCCCTTTTGGGGGATGGTTTCCTTTTTAATTCCCTTTGCAGAGGGTAGTCACTCTCTTCGGGGTACACTTAATTCCCGCTGCCCCCAGCCACAGGGTTTCCTGCCCAGGCACAGAGATGGATGATGTGGCCTTGTGTTTGTTTCTGTGCACTCGTGTGTGTGTATGTGTGTAAAGAGGTGGGGGGAGGCCCACTTGGGCATTGTTGGCTTGGGACATAGGTGCTGTTTGTAATTAATCAATAGTCCTCTCACCTTTCATCTGCTCTCAATTGATCTTTCCAATAAATGTACCATAATCACCAGAGCAAGAGTTTACAGAAGACGCAGCCTTTAGGTGAGGCAATTTTGATGGGATTACCCATAGCGTAACCAAAGCTGTTTCTGGTGTGCTATTGAAGCCTTGGACCTGCACAGAGATGCGCTTACAGTCTGAGGGCAGGTGCATGCATGTGTGTAACACTTGCTCAAATACATGCAATGCACACACATTTACATGCAAAATTCATATGCACATATTTGCAATATACAGGGTGGGGCAAAAGCAGGTTTACAGTTGCACATATGGAAAATAATACAATAGTTAATAAATAATAATACAAGAGTAAACTCTTGTGTTTTTCATTCTCACAACTGCAAACCTACTTTTGCTCCACCCTGTATGCACTTTCATAGTCATATGCACACACACACACATACATTACCTATGTACCCACATGCATATATTTATGCCCATGTGTATGGATCCAAATGCTCATGCACATACATTTACACAAAAATGCAATGTGCACAATTATGCACACACCTGTATGGACTGATACTCACATCGAAACAATTGACTACATATCTATACACTCACAAAATGCACATGGGTCCATGCACATCTTCATGTGCTCACATGTACAAACATACACGCATTGTATACTGAGCACTGCTTTTCACATTCATTCACACAAGCACCAGGTGACAAGTGGAATCTGGCAGTGGTGGGGTTAATGGAGGCCCAGACTCCCATACATATTTATAGGAAGCACTCAAGTTCTCAAAGCAGAGACAAACCTCTCCCAACCAGTCCCTGTGAATCACACAACCACGGCTGTGCGATCCCGGACTTGCTCCATGAGGGCAGCCACATACATGCGGGAGCACACGGCCCTCTCTAGCCCTAGCCAAGCTTCCCAGCAAATGTGCCAAGGTTGGTCCCCACTCCTAGGATACTTTTGCCAGTAATAGGGAGCATTTCAGTGCTGCTGCCAGTGCAAGGTTGCAGGGGAACGGGGAGGAGGGGGGTCGTCGGGTGGGGGGCAGCAGGGGCAGAGCAAAGTCTTTTTGTGAATATCTGAGACTTGGCTTCTCCTTGAAGACAGAAGTTATCCTGGAGGGCCTGGGTGAGGAGGTGGGTTCCAGAGAGGGCTGGGGGTCCTGGGCTGTTACAGGTTCATTGCATCATGGACTCCAGCTTCTGAACTACTCCCATCTACCACATTTTGGGTCCCAGGAGCCTCTTGAATTGCAGCTGCTATAACCCAGTGCTCAGTGAAGATTCTGCTTCCAGTCCTGTCACTCAATCACTGACAGATATTTTTTTGTGTGTCTTCCATATGCCTGGCACTCTGCTAGGTGCTGGCAATACAACAATGAGCAAAACCAAATACATTCCACATACACAAATTCTCATGGAGTTTACAATCTTAGATTATGAGACAGCAGTTAGATAGCATATGAATCAGTGTACACTTTCAAAAGGAGTTAACTGCTATGGAGAAAAGCAACCTGGCCCTCTGAGAGCATCTCTACTACAATGAAGCTGACATAGACAGGGAAAGAGTGGTCAGGGAGGGCTTCCTGGAAGAAGTGACATTTGAGCTAAGATCTGAAGGCTGAATAGGAATTGTCCAAGTCAAACAGGTAGGGGAAGAACATTCTAGGTCTAAATATATTTTAGGCTTAATTAATTGTATAATAAGTGATCAGGATCTCTGTGTCCTTCTGATTTTCTCCCCCTCTACTTTCTTACCTCACTCACTCTATTCCCACCACCACTGACTGCCTTACTGTTTCTGAAACATGTGTAGGGCCTTTGAGCTGTTCCCTCTGCCTGACCATTGTTATCCCAGGGAAAGCTGTGGCAAACTCTCTCATCTCCTTCAAGTCCTTGCTCAGACCTCACTGCTTTGACAAGGCTCATCCATATCTGATCTGGCAAACTGGCCTCTCTCCCTCCTTGAACACTCACTCCTGACCTGCCTTATTCTGCTCTAATATTTCTTTTCTTTTTCATCTTTCCTCTCACAGCACCCATCACCCTAGAACACTGTATCATTTATTAATGTATTGCATATTTTCTGCCTCTTCTTGCCAGCATATAAGCTTTGAGAGGTTAATGTCTGATGACTGTTTTGTGCACTGATATTCCTAAGTACCACGAATGCTGCTAGGCACTTAGTAGGACCTCAATAAGCCAGTAATTGGTTGAATGAATGTGTTGAGTAAAATATAGTTAAAGAGGAAAAGGGGTAATGTCTGTGAAAGCATGTATTTGAGGTCCTGGCTTGCTTACTCTATCTATCTATCTATCTATCTATCTATCTATCTATCTATCTATCTATCTATCATCATCTATTATGTGTCATCTACCACCTATCAATAATCTATCATCTATCTATCTAGATTTCTGATACTCCTTAAAAATATACTGCTAAGAATTTTTTTAAGAAGGGTGTTTGTGTATCATTCCAAAATTGTGTACTAGTATACCTCAGTGGTGAACTTCCAGACACATTTAGGCAGGTGGGGAGCACTGGGGTGGGACAGCAGAGGAGAGGAGAGGGGGCAGAGTAGGGCTCAGTCTCATTGCTTCTCCCTAGATTCTTGGTGGGTCTTAGAAGAAGAAAAAGGTGGGAAGGCGGTGTTGGTGGGTGAGTAGAGAGGAGTCTTGTTGGGATTCTGAGGGCAGGGAAAGAACCAGCTTCCCGCCTGTTTCTGACCGTCCTCCCTGTCCCTTCTCTAATCTCATGCAGGAAAAAAAGCTCCTCCCTGTTGCTTTCTGAGCTGAGAAAGCCTCCTAAATACTTTGCCCCACTGACAAGTTATTTAAAAATAATGTCTCTAACTCCAACATTTGTGATGATTTTTTTTTTTTTAAAGGAAAACACTTCACAAATCAACAGCTCTCTTGTTTTAAGCAATTGCTAGGGTTTGGAGAGCAGGCTGCTTGGTAAACACTTTATAAACATCCTGAAAAGATTGTATTCAGTGTCCTCAAGTCAAAATCAGCCTTCTCCAGACTCCTGTGTTCTGTTTCATTGGTTCAGGAAGAGGCATTCTAACAGCTGAATGCAACCAGAGGACATTTCTTGTGTGTGATTGGGGCTGGGATACCAAAGCCCATCTGTGAGCAGCCCTCCACCCCACCCAGCCTCCTTGCCTTTCCTCATTGGCTCTTTCCCTCACGCTGGAAGGGATCAGGTTAATGTCACTAGGTCCATTTTAGAGCTGGGTAAACAGAGTTGGGGACTCCTATCTCCAAGCAGGGCTGGGGAGAATGTGTGCTTGCTAATATCACCGCGCCAGTCAACTCCTCAAAGTCCTTGTTGTTCCAATTCTTGGGAAATATGCTTATTTCTTTGGGGGCACATTCTACTTTCATATCCTCTCTCGGATGCACCCTCCTGCTGCTTTTCCAACACCAGTCCTCTAAACTCCTCTTCTAGGCCCCACACTACCAGGACCCTCTTTAAAAAAAAAAAAAACCGCCGAAACCGGTTTGGCTCAGTGGATGGAGCATTGGTCTGCGGACTGAAAGGTCCCAGGTTCGATTCCGGTCGGGGGCATGTACCTTGGTTGCGGGCACATCCCCAGTGGGGAGTGTGCAGGAGGCAGCTGGTCGATTTTTCTCTCTCATCGATGTTTCTGGCTCTCTGTCTCTTTCCTTTCCTCTCTGTAAAAACTCAATAAAATATATTAAAAAAAAGAAAAAGAAAAAGAAAAGATTAAAAAAAACATAAAAAAAACACCCGTATCTCTGATTGTCACTGTCTTGTTTGCAAAAGCAACAAGTCCTTGGTTTGTCTTTGCTCAGAAGAGAGCAGTGCTCCAAATTTCAGTTCCGCCTGCACTGTGGCTTCGGCTGACCAAGATGCTGAGCTCAGATTCTGAGGCAATTTGGGGAAGGTCAAAAGGCAGGAGTGAAGTGCAGAGGCCGCTGGAAGAGTCCACCCGGGCCTTCAGATGATATCTGAAGGGAACCCATATTTGCCTGTCTGTCGGCCTGCCCAGCTTCTGTCTCCTTCAAGGTCAATGGACAGTGACCTTTCTCTGGGTTTTAGAATTTGATATAGTAGGGAAGTCACATATCAATTGGATTATAGGCGTCATAGATCTAAAAAACCTTTCCTTTGCCGAGTCTCTAAAAACGGATGGCTCTGTTGTGTTCTCTTGGGTGGCCACCTTCCTCTCTCTGTCTGCACGAGGGAGGAGAGTACACCAGAGATCAAGAAGGGCCAGAAGGTTCTGTTCTCAAAAAGCAGAACATTAGGTTGAAACTTAGGAAATTGTTGCTATGCAGTCGATTCATTCTGCAGATTGTAGATCTGGGAGCCTGAAGTTGGTTCTTGGGACTCTCCCAGGGCATATTACTAAAGGGATGGTTTGTGGGTAGCAAAGGCATGGTGATTACTAGGATCCAGAATAGGATTGCTAAGAACAGGCCAGGGCGGACTCATCCTATTTTCATTTTTGATAGATTGATCAGGGATTGTGGCCTCGAAGGTCCTTATTTGACAAACACATTCACAGTGCCTGGCACCGTGGAATTACAAGTTTTACAACTATTAACTTATGTAACCCTCACAATAACCCTGTGAGGCAGGGGGGTGGGGGGTGTTATCTCCATTTTCTGGATGAAGAAATGGAATCACAGCGAAGTTAAATAACTTGCTCAAGGATGCACAACCAGTAAGTGGCAATACTGGGATTCAAACCCAGGCAGTCTAAATCTGGAGTTTATGTTTTCAACTTTACTCTCTTTTGAGGCTGTAGGATAGGTGAGGCAAAATTTATAACTGGCTAAAAAATTCTTTTGGGATTTTATTCAGTGGAGAAAAGCACCCCCTCCCCACCCCTGACTGCCCTGTACCTCCTCTTGAGCCATCTGTGCTCTGTAGGGGACATTGCTTTTAAATTAATTTTCTGAGGTATTGGTAACTGGTTCTGCTCAGAGACCATCCATGGCTCCCTATTGCCTCCAGGGTACATTATGAATTTTTAGCCTGGCCTCGAGGACCCTGCACCTCTCTATTCCTCCCTCCCCATCCTGTGCTCTGACCAGACTTTGGTTCTCCAGCCTCCACACCTGGGCCTGAGCTGCTTCCTGTGATGTTCTCTGTCACCCACAGTCCACCCTCTTCAAATAACCTCCTCATGCAATTGCTATGAGGACACAGATGCCAGAAGGAAGGCATTTTCCTTTCCCCGAAACACTCCCTGGAGCTGGAGTGGGGGCCTAAAAGGAATTCAGGTTGTGGAGTCAGGAAACCTGGGTGTAAGTCACCTCACCTCCCTGGCATCAATTGCCTTTGGTAAAATGGGGAGCATCTTGCCCACCTCTGCTGGCTTCAGGAGGATCTGTTAAACAGAGCCGGTCAGTGATGCCTGGTGGCTGGTGGGGTGCAGTACATGGTGGTGTGATTAGGGCCTTCCTAGCTGGGCCGGTGGTGGTGTCTCCCCAGGAAGATGAGAGTGCTGCAGAGAGGGCTGGATCTGAGTCATCGCTGGGCTCCTGCAGTTGTAGGGCCAGGCGTTGCAGAAAGGAGGCAGGAACTCAGGAAATGCTCCTGGAAGCAACGTGGAAGGGTTAGCCTGCCGCAAGCCCAGACTCCTGCATTGCAGCTGGGAGACAGTCAAGCAGGTCTAACCGGTTCTGTCCTCTGGCCGGGATCTCTGGCTCATTTGTGCTGAACTTGATTGGCGGGGAGGCCCTGGAAGACTTGTGCAATCCCAGCAGGAGGCCCGGGAAGTGGGACTTACAGCTGTGAGAAAGGAGCTGGAGCTGCAGCCCTGTGTGTGAATATTCTCACCCCCACTGGCTTTTTCCAGATGCTCAGAGCCCAGGGAGCCTTGGCTGCCAGGGCTTGCCAGCCTTCTCTGGCATGGTTGCAATGCAAACTTGCCCCCCACCTTGGGAAACACTTTTTAGAGAGAACCTCTTAGACTGAGTGCTTGGGTCCCTAACTTGCTGAGAACACAGCTGGTTTTGGGTGAGTTTGTATGAGGTGAGGGTGTCCTGATATGCATGCGTGCATGTGCACATGGGCTCAGGGAAGAGTGTGTGTGCACTTGTGTACACAGCCACAGAAAAAGTGTCCTCCTTGGTTAAAGGGGGCACAGAGGAGTAAGGCTGTCTAGGTGTGCCGGTCCCCTCTGCACTTACTGGCCCAGTGATATCAGACAGATTACTTTCAATTTAAGGTTTCAGATTTTGTATCCGCTGAATGAAATGAAATGCTGAGGAGTTAAAGCTCTTGTGAGAATTACTAGTAAGTTAGCTAATGCATGCAAAGGGCTCAGCGCAGCCCCTGAAGTGTAACGGGTGCTTAATAAATATTGACTATGATTTTCATTGTATTATGTCTAACGGGGGTAATTTTGCAGGTAGGAATGTAGACTGAAATCAGAGTGCCAGTTCCAACATGTTCCAACTGTGTGATTTTGGATAAGTTAATTCACGGCTCCCTATCTTGGTTTCTTCATCTGTAAAATGGGTTCAGTGATATTTGTACCATGTCTCGCAGGCTGGTTGTGTCGCAAAGTGCTTAGAACAGTGTCTGGTACATACATAGTGTGCTGTGTGGGAGCTGTTACTGTTGTTATCATCATAGTCGCCATGATCACCATCATCATCTTCATCTTCACTCCCATGGTCATTACTTTGTCAGCCATTGTGGGTGCCCACCTCATCCTCTATAGGAAGATCTGCTGGTGAAGGGACCTTGAGGGCACTCGTCCATGCTCAGATCTTAGGAAAGGGTCCTGTGAAGTTCCCACCTGCCTTGGTGCCTTTGTTCACAAAGCGCTCTCAGCTGCCCTCTGTCCCTCCCGAGGAGCTCTGGCCTTCTGGTGATGACACCTGGCTCCTCCCCAGCCTGGAAGTATGAACAGCTGGCCTCTGTCCACTCTTGCCTCCTTGCAAAGGGTCTCCTATCCAGCCCTTAGGAGGGCAGGGGCCAGCCTTGTTCCTCTGACCCAGGCAGGGGCTTCTCACTGGGGCTGGGGTGGGGTCCTCACCCTGCTGCATTGGCTGGACCCCAGCTTCTGCAGACTGGCAGTCCTGGTCTGAAACTCTGGCTCCACCACCTGGGTGGCCTGGGGAGGCCAGGAAATCTTTCTGAGCCTCACTTCCCTCATTTGCAACATGGGTATAATCATATTAATCTGGCCAGGTGCTAAAGGGGAAATGAGGAGTGAATGAGAAAATGCACATAAAGCAGGAAGTGCAGTGACTGGCCCAGAGCAGGTGATTGCCAGCAAATATGGCCCCTTCTGCCTTCCCTCCAATACCCTACCCATCCTGGGGCATTCCAGGGATAGGAGGTGGTCAGAAGCTGGAAGGGGGTATAAGGGCTCAGATCTGCTCCCAGACAGGGCCTTCTGAAAGCAGAGGCAGTAAGGGTTCCTCTGGGGGAGAAGCTGAGGGTGGGTGGGGCCTGAGCGCAGGGTCTACAGAGGCTTGTCCCCTGTGCTGTGTGTGAGCTCACCACCTCTGCCCCCTGAAAACAGGTCACGGAGTCAGAGGGCAGGGGCTGCTGACCACGCTCTTCCTGGTGTCCCTGGAACTAGATGGTCATGAGCAGCACATGCGCCACCGCCAGCAGTTGGGAGTGGAGTGTGTCTGTGTGCATGAGTGAAAACATCATCTTCAGGCACAAATCGCTCACTCACTCCACAAACACTGGGGACGTGCTCTGTACTCCACACTTCTGCACCCACTACCGCCCCGATTCCCACAGAGTCCCACAGTCACTCTGAGTGACTGTGTGTCCACATTCCCAGGTGGCAGCTCGTGAGAGCCATGTCTCCGCTAAGTGGCTGAATTGGGATTTGAACTGAGGTCTGTCTGTCCCCAAGACATCTTGCTTTGGCTCCTTGCTCCAAAGTCTCTGCCTTCTGAGAGTCTGGCATCTTGTGGGTGAATCAGGGCCAATGGAACCCCGTGGAAGAGGTGCAGAGGTGGCAAGGATGACACAGTACAAGAGGGAAGCCTGTGGTGAATGGGAGAGAGAGGAGCAGGACTGGTGGGCAGGAGGGGCGAGCTTAGGAAAGGGAGGGGACTGCAGTGGGTTTGGTCATCAGCATAGACCGACAGAGCTGGGGAGGAATCAGCCTGGGGGAATCTCAGAGGTGGTACCTGGAAAGTTTCCAGAGCAGGAGTGGCTGGAGACTGAGGTGCAGGAGTCTGCTCACAGGTCCTAAGGGGCTCAAATGACAGGGTGAGGGGGTTGGGTATTATCTGGTGGGGATGGATTCATTTGCCATATTAGGGCTGTGTGACCCGGCCCATGGCTACAGCTGCTTGAACTAGGAGTGGACACCTGACCCAAGCTGGGCCAATGAGCATCCATATTCCAGGAAATTAGAGTTTGGACCCAGGGGCGCTGGTCAGGGTGTGGTAGGAGCTGGAATGGAGAAAAGGTGAGAATGGAGAGGTGGGGCAGCCTCACCTGAATCTTGCTCACGAGGAACAGAGACAGGCTCTCTGCAGGGAGAGGAGGATGGAACAGACACGGAGAGAATGCTGAGGAGGTTAAACTCGGCTTAACGAGGCTGGGTACAATAGAGTGAGCCAAGTCCTACTGCAAGTTAGTGAAAACGGGAGGCGGGAAACGAAAAGCAGGGTAAGAGTGATATTGAACCAGAAGTAAAATCTGGTTCACATGTGACATAAGGTCCGCATTGAGCCGGGCCACAGCCTTGAGTCTGGGCTTCCTAGTAGCCAATGGGAAGAGGGAAAAAAGATAAACTTTAAGACCCACAGTGCTTTTCAAACAAACACAAAAATGCAGCTCAGGTCAGGAAAAACACAAGCCTTGCTGGTTTTGGGCTTGGAGGGAGATCTCTCTGGTGGATTATCAGTCCCTGGACATACTTTTGGTGGGAGAGGTGAGTGGAGACAGTGGAGTCTGCTTTGGAAGTGAGGAAACTGGGTTCTATTCCTAACTTCATGCATGACCTTGGGCAGTTGCTTAGCCGTGTCTGAGACTTAGTGCCTTCTGCTGTAACGTGAGACACCTGCCTTAGATGGCTCTGAAGGTGGACTGACATGTGATGGAACACCAGACACACAGTGGCTGGTCAGTAAGGCTAGCCTCCCTCCTCCCTCCCCCTGGAAGCTGTCTCCCTTTAATTAAGCTTTTTATTGCTCTCCTGCCCTCTCTCTGGTGTGGTCCAGCTCCTCTCAAGGTACCCACTGCCCCTACGACCAGGGCACAGCCAGATGGCTGCTGGCATGGTGCCTCCTGGAATCATCAGGGCCCACAGCTTCTTGCTGGTCCTGTGCCCTAAGTTGAACAAAATGCAGAGCAAGGCTCCACCAGCCCGCATTCTCCCAGGGTCTCCTCCTGGTTGGCCCTGGATGGGGCTGAGAACTCTGCCCCCCAGCCCAACCCAGCTCCCATGATGTGCTTTTGAGCACCCTGTACATCTTCTTCCCCACACAAATCCCAGGAACAGATAAATAATTGTCTGTGTAATATGTTGTTTTAACATCCATCTCCCACCTAGGACACACGAGTCATAAGGTGTGGCATATTTTGTCTTTCACTGTTACATCGGTTCGAAGCATCTGCGTGGTGCCTGCCACATATAGGTGCTCAAGATGTATTGGCTGAATGATTGAATGAATGAATGGAATGAATAACTTGAATGACACCTTGTCATGGTTAGTCCAGTGGGTCAGAATCACTCTCCCCATTTTACAGTTAGGAAACTGAGTCTTCATCTCATCTCTCCACCTTTTTACCAGTTTCTACTTCTTCAGGCCTCAGCCAAAAAGTTATTCCCTTAGGAAGGTCACACTAAAGCTCTAGACTGGATCAGGCACGCATTACCCACTACCATTAACCCCACCTCTCCAAAGTTTGCTCAAATTCCCTTCCCCATACATTTGTCTACTGGGAACTTGTTATTTGGTTTCAGGACCCTTTTAACTCCATCAGCTACATATTTTAAATGAAGGTGAAGCTCCTCTTGTTTAAAAATGAGTGACAAGTTCAAGATGGCAGTATCAGAGCATTAAACCAGTCATTGATCCTTCTAATTGGTGGTGGTGGTCCTGTGTGACTTCACAGGTTACACACCCTGATTCTGATTCTGTGACATAACGAGCACTGTAGTGTGGTTTGCTGCTCATTCCTCCTCCCCTGAGCCTGAAACAGTGCCTGGTCCTCACTAGCACCTCATGTAAACATCAAGTGAATGAATGAATGAATGCAGGTGCACGAATAGAAGTTACAAGACCTTCCTGAGCCTTAGTTTTCCCACCTGCAACATGGGAGTGTTCTTTTGCTTCCCTCCCAGGCAGGCAGTGAGGGTTCTCTGGGCCGTGGGGCCATGGGTTCATGTGGCACATGTCCTGGGAGTAGTCAGGCAAAGGTGGTCAGAGGACAGAGGCCAGCCCTGCTTGGGGCAAGTGAGGCCGGCCTGATAAGTCCAGTGGACTCTGCTCTCTGCAGGTGGCCAGCCCGCCTCTGATGATGTACTCCTACCTGGCCAGAGTCCAGGGACTAGGGAGAGCCTGTGGGCTTCACCTCTTTAGAAACCCTACTTACCGAGCACCTAGCACACATCAGGCCCTGCACCGGGCAGTTGGCAGGCATCCTGTTTGATCCTCATTTAGTAGATGGAAAATCATAGGTCCAAGAGTAAAAATGGCTTGTCCAAGGTGACACAGTGGCCAGGGGCAGCCAGCCACGGCAGCTGGATCCGTCACTCTCCTAGACTGACACCTGCTAAGAACTCAAAACCCCCATTCCGAGGGGGATGCGTGTGCGCAGGGCTTGGACATCCCGTGCCTTGGCTGTAGCCACGGCGACCTTCCCTGAGACTGGAGCAGTGACTCTCCAGGCAGTCCTGGGGCAGCAGGACTTCCTGACTGGCTGTGGCCAGTTGCACAGCCTGGTGTACCCAGGGCTACTCATACCTGTGTGAACCACCATCGCCCATTTTCCTGGGGTACCATTTCACACAAATATTTGATTATATCTTTGCCTCTTTATTTCATATGATTAGAGAAATACAAGTTTTTGAGCTTAAAACTGCTAAGGCATTTGGGATACCTGGATAAGCTTGTTTTAAAAAATTAAGAAAATGTACAATATAACGGAAAAAAAGTGAGCTGGAGGCCCCCACCTCCCAACACATCTTTCCACTGGCCACAGAGGCTGGAGACCGCCTGCCCACTTAGAAGACAAGCATCAGAATGTTTTTACGTGGAGCTTACACGGAGCTGTGTCACACAGGCCTGGCTTCTCCCAGAGTCACACGTCGTCCACTTTCCGCCTTGCGCCTTGAAAGCATTTGTGTGTCTGAAACTTGGCAAGATGGACGCGTTTTTGTTTTTTGTTTTTTAATACAAAAACTGGGTCCAACCTATACCCAGTGTTATGAAACTCACTTCTTTTGCTTAACAGATTGTTTTGGACATCTTGTCAGTACAAAGTCTGACCTTCACAGCTGCTCCGTGTTCCAAAGGTTTGGAGCTTGAAACATTGTTCTTTATAATAAAGCAGCAAGATATGACCCCTGGAACAGAATGTAAAACAGGAGACTAGCAAGAAATATCCTGCAGTTCACTGTGGCCAGGCTCCCAGAACCATGGGGTTTATAGGTACTGGCTTTGGCCCTCAGAGGAAGGTGGGGGTGGCTCGGGGCCCTGGGAAGGAGCACAGGCCACAGTTCTTCACACACATTTCCACACTCATTCTCACACATTCACACAGGTTCACACACACACACACACACACACACACACACACACACACACACCAAGCGCTGTTGCAAACATGAACCTGACCTCCGTGTGGGGTGGGCATGTTCAAGCACTGATTGAGCCCTTACTGTATACCCACCGCTGTCCCAGGAAGTTCATGTGTCATTGTGTGTGGTCCTCAGAATGCTTCACAAGTGAGCGAACTTGGAGGCTCAGACTGGGAGCACTGTCCCCACAGATACACAGTGGGTCAGGGGCGGATCCTAATCCACACCTCACCGTTCTTTCAGGCCTGAGAGGAGTTACCCAGACTGGCCACCTGTGGGACCTGGGACCTTTAACTGGGATGCTCTTGTCCTGATATCCAGGAACGATATTCATGCATGGTTCATGTCATGGAGACTGCAGCTTGTCCATTGCCAGTTGGGCTGCCTCCAGCACCTTAACCTGCCCAGAGCTCCGGGAGAGACACAGAAGAGAGATGCTCGCTGATACGATTCAACTGCAACACATTTAGGGCCAGGGGGGCCTTTTCCCATTTGTGGGAGGCGGGATAATGGCCTCCCAAGATGTGTGATCCCTGGAACTGGGGATGTGTTATCTTACTGTGGCAAAAGGACTGCAGATACCATTAGAGTTAATGATCTAGAGTTGGGGAAATTACCCTGGGTCATCGGGTGGGGCGAATGTCATCACAACAGTTGGTTCTTAAGCTGGAGAGCTTTTCAGGCCACTGGGGGCAGAGGGAGCTGGGAAGCAGGGTTAGAGGGTGCCACACGGCCAGCGTGGGAGATGGAGGGAAGGGGGCAGGAGCCAAGGCATGCAGTGGCCTCTCTGAAAGAAGGCAAGGAACACATTCTTCCTAGAGTCCCCTGCAGACACCTTGATTTTAGCCCCATGAGACCCAAGTCGAAAGTCCAATCTACAAAACTGTAATTAAAACTGTAATCTATCAACGCCATTCAGCCAGGAAGATCCATTTATTCATCCATGGGGTTCTCCCTTGGCCACACACATACATATACATGCACATGCACACACATGCACTCACAATCAATGCTACTTGGGAATAGATGGTTCCAGGCATGGTTCTCAGTCATAGTAATAGTAATGCGAATACTATTAATACTAATACTAGTGGTGGTAATGATAGGAAACACTAAGTCGCACCTGCCATGTGTACTCTACTAAGTGCTTTACATTTATAAATTCCTTCCGTCCTCACAACAACTGGGGAGGCAAGTTTACCATTTGCAGGTAGGGAAACAGAGACGCAGAGAGGTTAAATCACTTGCCCAGGTCGCACAGCTAAGAAGAGGTGGAGCTGGAATTTGAACCCAGAACATCTGGCTCACATTTATTTGCTCACACACTTAGAGAATCATACACATCTCTTCACGTTCACACTCAAAGTCACACACACACTTCTCACTGCTCCCACCCGTCTCCCTGCCTCAGCTCTTTTTAAAATTTAATTTAATTTATTTTTAATCCTCACCTGAGGACATGTTTTTCATCCATTCTAGAGAGAGAGAGGAAGGGAGAGGGAGAGAGAGACAGAGAAACATTGATGTGAGAGAGAAACGTTATGCGTTTGGTTATGCATCCCCACCCAGGATCGAGCCTGCAACCTGGGCATGTGCCCTCACGGGGAACCAACCGGCCACTCTCTGCTGCGTGAGACCTGTTCCAACCAGCGGAGCCACACGGCCAGGGCTCCCTTCCTCAGCTCTTATCATTGGCCCAGGGGCAGGAGAGGACCTGGCAGAGAAAGCAGGGTCTGGAAACCCTGGCTTGGGAAGGGGTTTTCATGCGTGGTTCATGTCAAAGCTTCAAACAAAACATTGATAAGAAAAACAGGCTACCCCCCAATTTCTCCTCTCCTTTTATGAAACTTCCCTCCTTTCAGCCAGGTGATTGGTTCAATGTGGACTCTGACTTGGCAAAATCCTTCAGATTTGTCAGCTCCCAGAGGAGAAGGTGTCTTGGTGGCTCGTTCCTGGATATCAGGGCCTAGAAACAGGGTCTCCTGTCCAGGGTATTCCCCCCTGTTCCTCCTCTCCCCCAGTGCCCTGGAGCTGGGCTGGTTGGGCTGGCGGGGCTGGCCAGCAGACACAGACTGCAGAGATAATTGGTATTTTCAGGCTGCCAGCAGCTGGGGGTTTGCTGCTCCACCTCCTTACCTGCCTCTGGGGCAGGGCTGGGTCCGCTGGAACCTGTTGGGCTGGTTTGGAAGTTGTTATTACTGTGGGTCTCCTAGAGGGATGGAGACCCAGGAGGGAGGGAGTGGGAGGAGGGGGCTTGGAGGGCTAGGGGTGGGGAGCAGTGGGGGAGAGGTGGGGTTGGGACTGGGGACAGAGAAGAGGGGGCTGAGGAGGGGAAGGAGAGGGAGAGGGGATAGGAGTGGTGTTGGGGATGAGCTGGGGGAAGTGGAGGGGGAATGAGAGGAGGAGGGGTGAGGCTCTGTCTTTGCTCACTCCTGGCTTAACCTGCAGGTTTCCCCATTTTCCACCCCTCAGTCCCCCACTCCAAGTCCCAGGAGGAGAGCTAAACCTGATTCCCTGGCTCAGCACAGGGCCTGGTATGTAATGAGGAGGGAAAACCATTTTGAGAATCTCCTTCCTCCCAATTCTGGGAGCCCACCAGGTGGGAGTGTCGCCTGCCTCTGCTTCCTGAGCCCCACCCCTCAGTCCAGTGAGGGGCATTATGGCTTTAACTGAGTCTCAGGTGCCTTGTGGGAGGGTGTAGGTGGGGCATGGTGTCTACTCCAGGGGATTGTGAGAAATGATGGGGCAGTCTACACAGCTGACTTGTTAGGTAATCTGGCCCTCTGCAGGCCCTCTTCTTTCTGTTCCAGCCATTTTGGGCCTAATTACCAAAATAATTGAGGCTCAAGCGATTTTCCACTATTAACCTCCATCTTCCAGTCCCAGTCATCAACTCCCAACCACCTTCTTCTGACCTGTTTAACCCCTCCTCCCGTCTTTCCAACAATCATCACAGCATAGCTAGCCCTGTGTTTTGGGCTGGTTTCCAGAGGAGACTCAGACCCTCCCACAGCTCACTGCCCAGGAGGCAGAACTCTGCCTGCTTGTCTGAGGTAATCCTGGAAGGCATCTCAGAGGAGGTGATGTTTGAGCTAAGATTTAAAAGACAAACAGCCTGGCTGGCATGGCATAGCGGTTGAGTGTCAACTTATGAACCAGGAGGTCATGGTTTGATTCTCAGTCAGGACATATGCCCAGGTTGCAGGCTCCATCCCCAGTGTGGGGCGTGTAGGAGGCAGCTGATCAATGATTCTCTCTCATCACTGATGTTTCTGTCTCTCCCTCTCTCTGAAAACAACAACAACATAGAACAAACTTAAAAAAAAGATGAACAGATAGGGGTTAGGTAATAGTGATGGTGGGTCCAGCAGAGCGAGTACCCAGAGGACAGTGCCTACTTTGTGGAGTTGTTACAGGCGTTGGGTGAGGATAGTGGTTAACACAGAGCCTGGCATATCATCACGTTGAAAATCATTTGTGTTTTCTTTTACAAAGCTAACAACCCGGGCTGGTATGGGGGATTGTCAGGGAGCCTCAGGAAGGGTGGTTTTGATTTCCAGAAGAGAAGTTCTGGAGGCTGTGGGAAGCTGAGGTGGGGGCTCCCACAGCCTGGGGTGAGTGTGAGCAAGGCAGCTGTGGGAGCCTGGGCTAGGGGCAGTCCCCCACCCCAGTGTCCACTGTCCTTGCGCATGAGCTCCTGAGTGATTGGGGGTTGGGGGAGGAAGGGAAGACAGAGATCAGAGATGCCAAAGGTCACCGATGGGGCCCCAGCTCCTCCCAGGGAGAGAGCTCTAGGAAGCCCAGGGCAGAGGGCAGAGGGCAGAGGGCAGAGGGCAGAGGGCAGCCTGAGAATCTCTCCACCTGTAGGGCTGGGGGAAGGGCTGGGCTAGGGCTCCTGGCAGCTGGATTTTCCTGCTGCTTCTCTGTGTGCACAGAAATGGCCTAGACTGAGGCCCCGGTAACTGAGCCTTCCCTCTGACTGTCCAGCTGGAGGAGAAAAGGTCTGGGAGGAGAGTTTCATGGCCTGGGGGATGACGTCCTGGAGCGGTCTGGCATGTCCATGGGACTACCCCTTGACCCATCCAGGGGCTCCAAGGGCTACGCCTCAAAAGAGCAGCTTTGCTTAGTTTGAAAGGGGATTGACGGCTGTTGTAAGGATGGAGATCACACCCTGAGGCATCTCTGCCCAGGCCTGCTTCTCCAGCTCCTGCACTGGGCATCTGCCTACAACACATGATATTTCCGGGCATCCATGGAAGTGTTCTAATTTTTTTAGAGTCAGAGAAAAAAAGTGAAGATAATTCAGCCTGGAGTATATTTATCTTTATACCAATAGTCATATATAACAATTTTAAGTTTTTGGTTTTTTTTTATGGAAAAAGGGGTCCATTAAAGCAAAATTTCCTAGGTCCCATGAACACCATGATGCAACCTGGTCTTTGTACTTCCTTCTCTTGCAGGACAAAGTCCCAGAAGATAGAGCTTCGGTGCTGAACTCACATGGAACGGGGTGTGTGTGTGTGTGTGTGTGTGTGTGTCCCTGATTCTAGCACTTGCCAGCTTTGTGACCCTGGCTGAGCTGCTTAGCCACTCTGAACCTCAGTTTCCTCCTCTGTAAAATGAGATAATAATAATAAAGGAATGAAAGGCTTTTAGCAAAATTACCTCTGAGCACATAAAGACATCCAACCTATCAAAACTATTAAAACAAAGGCAATCAGCCTGGTATTCAAGACCATTAACTTAATAGATATTTGCTGAGCAGTGGCTGTGGATCAGCTCTGTGCTGGGCCTTTGCCTGCTTCTCAGCCTCTGTAAACCCTGGTCCCTATCCAGCCCAGGTGTGTATCCCCATCACCCCACTCCCCATTCCTGTCTTACAGAGACACTTATGGTTCCTGTCTAAGCCCCCTTTCCTTCATTCACCTCCACTTCCTTACTTTCCACCACATCCTTGGAATTCTCTTCCTGATTCTGCCAGGCAGCCCCACCTGGACCTGGGGGAGGTCAGCTGCCATCTCCTCACTTTTTGCTCATTGCAAAGGGAGCTGTCCCCACCTTTGTTCCACCTACCTCCCCATGCCTCAGTGGGTCCCATTTGGACACAGCCCCTGCCTGCCTCCTCTGCAGAGCCACATCCAAGTTCAGCCCTGATGTCTTCTGCTTTAAGTTTTTCCCAACAATCTGCAGAAACGTGGGTCAGGCAACCTCCCATTTGAAACGTTGACAACCTCCGCTTCCTAATAAAACAAAAGCCTGTTTTCTATCTTATTCCTGCCAAAGACATCACGGATGATTGATTGATTGATTTAAAGAAATTAAAACATGTCAGATATTTTATAAGCAACTTAACCACCCGCGCTGAGTCTGGGTACCTGACATGAACATTCCAGCTTCAAATGTGGAAATAAATATTTTTCAATACGGAAATCAATGTAAAATGCAAAAAGATGAAGAATGAGCAAAAATCATTTCTTTTCTCTTAAATGGCACTAAAAACTTCTGGAGTTCCAGATTTTTCATGGCGGTATCCATGGCTCAAGTGAGGAGAAAACCACATAAGCCAAGGATAAAAAATAACACTGATGCAGTCAAAGACACTAGGTCAATGAGTTAAGAAAACAAGAACACTTTTCCGTCCCCGTCTGCTCTCAGGCACTCAACCCTCTGGCCCTTGGCTCATTTCTCCAGTTTTGCCTGCCCAGCAACCCTTCACACCCATCCCACCCCAATGCACTCCATATACTGCATTCAAGACACACCTCCTTGCTCCTTACTTGTGTTCCCTTTGCCTGAGCTGTCCTCTTCCCCTGGTCCTCCTGAATCTAAGTCCCATGAGGGCAGAACTCTTATGTCCTTCATTGGTGGATCCCAGCTCCTAGAACGGTGCCAGGCACACAACCGATACTTATTAAATATTTGGGGAATGAATGGTCAGTTTAGAAAACTCGTACCCACACTTCAAAACCTCAATCAAATGTTCTTGCTCTTGGTGCCACTCCTCTTCCCCTGGTAGTGTCTGACATTGCAGTCTTGGCTCCACACGGCTTTGCATTGACTTCTCTTGGAGCGTTTTACATGTCTGCAAATCAAGGAGTGTCTGGCATTTGTGGCAGTTAGACCGGTGTTCGAATCTGGCCTCTGAACTTCATTCATTCACTCACTCATTCATTCAACAAAGATTTACTGGGGCCCAGCTGGCGTGGCTCAGTGGGTGAGCGTTGACCTGTGAACCAAGAGGCCACTGGTTCAATTCCTGGTCAGGGCACATGCCCGGGTTGTGGGCTCGATCCCCTGTAGGGGGCATGCAGGATGTAGCCAATCAGTGATTCTCTCTCATCATTGATGTTTCTATCTCTCCCTCTCCCTTCCTCTCTGAAATCAATAAAAATATATTAGACAAAAACAAAACAAAACAAAACAAGTAAAAACTCCAAGGATTTACTGCCTCTAATATGCCAATCATTGGGAAATCAATGGTGAGCAAGGGCATATTGGTGTCTGCTTCCCATGGGACTTCCTGTAGGCAGTTCATTAGCTTCCCTAGCCTCATTTTTCCTCAGCTGTAACATGGGTAAAACCCTCCCCCCTTCCTCAGGAAGTTGGTGGGCAGATGAAATTAGAGGGCATAGCAAGGCATTCCATGCATGGCAGACACTTCTAGATTTTGCCCAGGCCCCTGCTCCCTCCCTGGATTCTGAGCTCCTAGTTGGCAGGGGAGGCTCCCATTTCCTGTCTCTTCCCTTGGGCATAGAGGAGGTGATAGTGAATGTTGACTAGTATTGAGGGTGGCTGTGCTGCTCTTTGTGCCAGTCTCTGTGGTTCGCGGGCGCGCACACACACACACACACACACACACACACACACACACACACAGTTAGATCTGGCCTGGCTTGACCTCACAGGCTCATCAAGGCCCAGAACTGCCCTCTACTTCTGAGTGGGCCAGTGCTGGGGACAAGCAATGGTGCCAGGCAACCAGGATTCCCAGGTCCGGGGAGGTTGCAGGGTGGCCCTGGTGGCCCTGGAGTGGGGCGTTCCCAATCTCTGACCCCAGGTGGCCAAGGCCCAAGCCTTGGTACACTTTCACCCAATTTCTCAGAATCTCTGGGGACAGTGATGCAAGGCAGATTGTAGAGTCACCCCCATACCACCTCCACTCCTGTGCCTCTGTTCAACCGTTCACATTCCAATGCCCAACATGTGACCGGATGGTCATCGACCCGACCCTTGAACAAACAGCAGTGCATGTGAGCAGCGTTTGGTCTGGACACGGTCAGCTGGTCGCTCTGGACTTCTACCCCCATTCCACAGGGGTGGAGGGACAGATAGAGAAGTGGCTCCTGGGTTCTCTTCTCAACCCCAACCTCAAGGCAAGATACGGTGCCTATCCCTTCTTGTCTCTAGTCTTCAGTTTTCCTATGTGTCCCCGGGTCTGGGGGGGCTAGTAGGAGAAGCAAGGCAATGGGGCTTTTTTAGTCCTTTTATTTTTCTATCAAATTCTTGGGCTTGAGGGTGGAGAGGAACATACTGGTTTTTCAGATTTAGATTCTGCAAACATTTCTTGTGTACCCGCCATGTGCCACACTCAGAGATCTCTGGAATCACCTCCAAATTCTCATTTTATTCTGAGTTTTAATAGTTGAGGAAACTGAAGCACAGAGAGGTTAAGCAACTTGCCCAAGGCCACACAGTAATTGGTAGAGCTGAAACTTGAACCGGGGCCTCTGGCTCTGCTTGCTGTTGTCCTTGCTTAAGGATCTGACAGGGGCAAGATGCACCCTTGGAATCTGGCCAATGCTTGGAATAATGAAAGGTGTTCTAGGTTTCTCTTGTAGTTTTACCTCCTGGACCTTTAGGGGTCCCAGCCGGATAACCAAGGCTGCTGTGATAGGACCCCCGAATCATTGGTGGGCTTGAGGACCCACCCTACGTAGAACACAAGTTGGATTCGCCAAATGTGCATATGTGCCAAGTACTGTGCTGGGCCCTGGGAATAGAGCCATGGACAAAACATGATGCCTGCCCATATGAAGCTTGTGGATGAGAGGGCAAGAAAGAAGTGACTGTTGTGAGGGTGGCAAGGCGGTGGTCCCGGTGCTCAGTGCTCGTTGGCAGGCTAGGTAACTGATGCCCATCAGGAAGAGCCCCCAGATGGTGTCTGCTGGGGCTGGTGATTGATACCTGGGCTCCTTCCCCAGGCTGAGATGACTCAGCTGGGTGTGGATTCTATGCTGAAGCCCAGGGCTCCAGCCGAATTAACCCCCAGTTGTCCACAGTGGCAACTTGCCTGAAACACATACAACCTCCATTAGCTGCCTTCTTTTCTCTGTCTCACTATTTCTCTGCCAGCGTGTACTGGCATCACCTCCGAAATAAACTATCTGCACCTGAATCTTTGTTGGGGCATCTGCTTCTGCGGGGACCCTGGTAACTAAAACATGGGACAAACCTGGGGGACTCTGTGAGCCCAGAAGAGGGACACCTTGCCCAATGGGACAGATGTCCAGAAAAGATCTGTGAATAAAGAGAAATCTAAATTGAGACTCAGGGGTGATTGGGAGGTAGCCAGCTAAGGGTCTGTGTGTGTGTGTGTGTGTGTGTGTGTGTGTGTGTGTGTGTGCAGAGAGAGAGAAGGATGGTTAAGTGTTCCAGACAGAGGGACTAGTATGTGAGGAGGCTCAGAGGCAAGTGAGGGGAATGGTGAGGAGGTCATTGTGGTCACCCGTGGAGTGGCACAGGGGAGTTTTGGGAGGTGAGGCAGACCCTGGATGACTCAGAGACTTGGAGGCCACAGGGAGCAATTTGTACTTTGTTTTAAGAGCCGTGGGCAGCAGGTGAAGGGTTGTTGGGGGTGGTGCATGCTGATGGGGTCGGTTGGGGGGCCAGGAGCTGGGAGGGTGCTGCAGGTCTGCAGAGGCTGGGCACTGCCACTGACTGGGGCTGCTCTCCAACCCCCTCAGAGGGCTGCGGAGGAGAGAGTCCCTGCTGGGAAGAAGATCCCCCTGCCCCTTTCCAGGAACTTCCTCTTCCTGTCTGGTCCCCAGCTCCAGGAGCCCATAAAGCCAAGGTGCACTGCAGGTAATTACAGGCTGCCAGAGACCCAGGGCAGGGAGGCTGGGTATGCAGCGGGCGGGTGGGGTGCTGCTGGCCAACAGGAGCCATCATGCCAGCCTGGCTGCCAAGGAGGGAGGGTGCACACCAGGTGCCCCATAAAGTTGCCCTGAAGCAGGCAGCGTTTACGGGCATTCTGGGTGGGGCATGACATCACCAGGAGCCAATCAGGGGCCCGCCAGCCCTTTTTTCTTCTTTGGGGCCTGTCTCTGTGTCGGTGGAAGCACATTCTTTGTAGCGTAGATGCTTGGACCCAATGCGTTTTGCAGCCAGTGGCTGTGCTGCTCATCTTTCAAGCAGAGCCAGCCAACCCCTGAGTCCTACATTCCCTTGTGAGGCCTCCTGGGCAGACTGAATGGGCTGCCTTGAGTTCCCTTCAAGCCACAACTTCCAACTTCTTTTAATGAATCAGCTCCTTTTAAAATATAGCCATTTGAGAAACATAATCCACATGGATGGAGAAACATGACAGCAATGAAACAGAGACCGTGGTGCAGAGGGACCTGGATTTGAATGCCTGCCTCCACTCTACCACCTGTGCTGTTCTGGGTCAAATCTCCATCCTACCTGCGCCTCAGTTGTCCCATCTGGAAGATGGGGGCGATACTATCGGCGTGTGGGATTATTGTGGATGGGTAGTAAGTGCTCAACCACCATTAGTCAGTATTTGGGACAAAATCCTTCTTTCCAGCACTCGAGTCAAAGACTAACAAGCCTTCCCAGGTCTGTCTGCCTCCCACACGACATTTATGGAGCAGATGATCTTAAGGAAGGTGGAAATAAGGCCCAGACAGACCGAGGGTCTTGTGAAAGCAGCACTGTCTAATTAAGGGCTGTTTGTGGTTCTTTTGTGAAACATGACCATTTGTTAGCTCCAGTTAAAAGAAACTATAAAACCAATATACAACCCAACTGAAAATGTAGAAAACGAGGGAAAAACTCCCCCCATAAGGCTATCGGGCTAGCATTGCCAGGGCTGTGATTTTTTATGTTCATCCACAGGGTGCGTGTATTGGACTTGGTCATAAACTTGAAATGTGCACGCTGCTTTCCCACTTCACGTTACAGTCTAAAAGCCCCTTTGCCTGCTGCACCGTCTTAGAGATTATCCTATTAATGGCTACCCATTATTTCATCAAATTGATGCTGGGTACTGTTGTGTTTTACTTTCAAGTTTTCCTTATTCTAAATAATGCGTTAACGAAAACTTTCCTGTTTCCACAGAGTGTGTTTCTCTTTATTTGTCTCATTTCCTTAGGACAAATTCCCAGAAGCGGAATCCGTGGGTCTCAGGGTAGGAACATTTTTGTGGCTTGTGATACATATTTTCCAATTTACTTTCCATCAGGGCTGTTCTAATTTACTTTGCCTCCAGCAAAGTTTTCCTGTTTAGTGATTTCAGGGCAACCTCATCAGCATTAGGTATTACTGTTTATAATTTGGTTGGCTTTGAGATCAAGTGTTATTCCCTTTTATTTTAGTTGTCTGGATTAGTTTCGGATTCAAAGACATGTATTATATGACTAATGGATGTATGTT
This sequence comes from Myotis myotis, assembly GCF_014108235.1. Taxonomy (NCBI): domain Eukaryota; kingdom Metazoa; phylum Chordata; class Mammalia; order Chiroptera; family Vespertilionidae; genus Myotis; species Myotis myotis. The sequence goes on along the minus strand of NW_023416401.1, from coordinate 21,777,769 downwards.
TTCCTTTCTGAACATGATCTGATTTTGTGGTGGTATTGAACAAGGTGAGTCTTTTGCTACCACATACAAGAATGTCATTCCTCGGTGCTCGTGGAAGGCAAATGTCTCGGCCGTGCCAGACAGTAGTCATTGTAATAAGCTGGGGCTGCACCAGAATTGAAGTAAACAAATGATTACAGCAGACAATAGAGGCACAAACCTGCCCCCATTAATGACAATGACGTTGCTGACGTGGCTTCCTAGGGGTGGATGCCTGCCAGGGGCTTCCCCTGTGACTTGTATTGGGTCCCAGTGACAGCGGTAAGTGGTTTGGGGACATGGGAAGGTGATGTGATGCTTGCCCAGTGGGGAAAGGGTACTGTTTGGGGTGGGTGGACGGAGTCTGATTTCTAAAGGGAGCAGAAAAGGAATGATTTGGAAGAACTTCACAGGTAGAGGAGTTTGCGTGGGGTCCAGGAACAGATGCAGATAGGGAGCGTTGGAGGCCGCGCCACCAGGTGATTAGGTTAGCCGTCCTGCCTGGGCCCGTCACCCAGCCCAGATTGAGCACCCCCGGTGGGTCTGACTCACAGAGAGCCAGACTGTGGTTCCAATCTTGGCTCCACTTGCAGAAGATGTCACTGTGGACCGAGGGACTTCAGAGAACCCAGGCAGCATGCCCTGGCCCCCAGGCTGGAGTCCTCACTGCCCTGTAGTCTGCTCAGGCCTATCTCCTGTGTCCATGAGGCTTTCCTTAGATGGCCTTTTCTCCTCCGGATTCAAAGGTTGACCTGAGTCTAAATGTTGCCTCCAGGCTTCTGGGAATTTGGCCACAAGTTCCTGTACTGAGCAGTACCTGTCTGGGTCATCCCTCTGTGTCACCCAAGGCATACTGATTCTCTAACTAGAGAAGATGCTCCTCACTCAGACTTCAGAAGTCTGGATGCCCATTCATCCTTGTAGCTCCCCTTCACCCAGGAGGCCTGCTTTGACCTCTCCAGTTCACTAACGACCCCCCCGCCCCATCCCTCGCCTTGCTGTGTAGAAACTTTTATTGCTGTTCTTATCTCTCCAAACCCGGGACTGTCTGATCAGAGGTTGACCCTCCTTTCCAGATGCTGCTGCTGCGGAATCTGCCAGACACTCATGCCTCCCTCTCCCTCCCCAACACCCGCCTGGGCACATGGCCGATGCTCAAGGAACATTCGTTGCATGAGTGAGTGGTAAAATAAACAATACACCATCTACAGACCACTCCCCCAACATGCTCTCTTACTTGGTATTGAGCACATTATAAAGGCTGTATTGTTATACCCATTTCACAGAAGGCAATAATGAATGACACCGCTGACACACCGGGAAAGTTTCAATGTGCCAGGCACAGTGCCTGGCACTTTGCAAGCAGTCCTTCACGTATCACCCCAACATCACCCCCACTGCCCTGGGAGAAGGCTGAGGCTGGCTGAGGACAATCACGTGCTAAGGTCACGTTGCTAGGAAGGGATAGAGCTGGACTCTGAACCCAGGTCTCTGTGTTGCCAAAGGTCCCACTCTGCTGGGCTGCACCTTCTTATGGCATTGTCTTCCCTGTCTCCGCCTTGGGCTCTGAAGGGAAGGAGCAGGGCTTTACTTGTCCCTGCATCTCTGGTGCCTAGCCCAGGGCTGGCACGGGTAGGCGCCAGTACATGCTGATGAAATGGAGGGATAGATGGAGGGATAGATGAATGGATGTCTGCCCCAGTTCTGGGGCAGGTGTGGAGTTTCTGCCTCGCCATACACTGGGTTGGGTGTAACGTGGGGCAGGTCTTGTACTTGAGTTGTTCTGATCATAAAACTGGAGGGTGTGTCCTCGTGGGGACAGTGAGGAGCATGCCTGCTGCCCGTGCATCAGATATCTCTTGCCAAACTCCAAAGGCAAACTGAAACGTCCCGGGACGGCGAACAGCCGCCTCCCTCCTGTGCCAGGCGAGCAGGATCATTTCGCTTCGTGGAAAGGCACTCCTCTCCCAGCTGATGGCCTTGGAAGATAATGTGTCCTGTGTGACTCCCAGAGCGAGTGTAGGGAGCAGCTATCTTGAATGTGGTGGGTGGAGCAAGGGCCCACGTGTCGGGTGGGTTGGGCTCAATTCCTTTCCAAGGAGCAGACACTGGAGGGAGGGGTCCCACCTCCTGGGGCTGCAAAGGCAGACAGGGCCTGCCAGGGTCAGCGTCCGCCTCCCTGCCCAGCTCTGGGCAGAGCCCGAGTGTCTGGCCAGCAGACTCTGGCCCATGACTTTGGAGCGGGAATGAGTCATTCTGTTCTAAACTCTGTGCGGGGCCCACCTGACTGGACAGAGGAATTTGTTCTTGATTGTACTCAAGGTCCAAGTGCAAAGCAAAGGGCACCGATGTTCACATACATCTTGTCTGGCTTCCCCATCAGGGCCCTGAGCTTTGCTGGTGCGACCTTCTTTGGGATGACAGATTGAGACGAGCTGACATGTATTGAACATTCGTTCTGGGTAAATGAGTACCTCATGTAGACTGCTGATATCTCAAAGTGGTTAACAGCACGGATACTAGAGTGAGCAAGACTTGGGCTTAAATCCCAACTCTTCTGTTTGTAACCCTGTGACTGTGGGAAAGCCACTGCGCCTGTTGGAGCTCTGTGTCCTTCCCTGTGGAATATTCGTACCTCACAGGTAGTCGGGGAGGTTCACAGAGAGCCTGTATACATGTGCTATTGCACAAGGCCCACCACGGTGCGGGGGGGGGGGGGGGCACTGAGTGGGGGATGCCCAGGGCCAGGGGGATGGGATAGTCTGTCAGGCCCCCACTCTGTGATGCTGGAGGTTCAGAATCCCCTGGGAGGACAGTAGCCAAAGGGATTGCTCTCTGTCCCACCTGGCCTGCACCAGAGAGCATTTCCAGGATTCTCTGGGCAAGAGTGAGGGCCAGAGCCCAGGGAAGGGGGCTGCAGAGGAGAAGGGCTGGGGCTGGGGCTGGGGCAGGCAGAGGAGAAGAGGGCCCCCTCTGCCTGACACCTCAGAGCTCTTGAGGGGGGCCCAAGGGCCTGCTTTTCATGCTTGCCTGTCACAGCCATTACCTCTTCTGCTTCCCCCAGCTGGTTAGTAGCCACAAGCAGGAGATGATGACTTTCTTCCTCAGCTGTTTTCAGAAGGCCCTGGGTGTCTCCCATACTTCTTAGCGGATGTCCTGGTAAGTTTTGTTTTCAGGAGCATGATTGTTGAATGACTTAATGAAATGTGAGAATGCTTATGTTCCCTGGGCAAGCAGTGATTGTTTTAAATAGGTTCCGTCTATAAAATGTGGGGCAGGGCATGTAGTGTAGTCACACTGGGTAGAGGGTGTGTGCATATGTATGTGTGTGGGTGTGTGCAGGTGTGTGTGTGTGTGTGTGTGCACGCACATGCGTGTGAATGGTGGAGGAAAGAATTAGGCAGTCACTCCTGCATAGCCACTGGTGCCCCCTGAGCATGAGGGTTCCCAGACAGGATCTCAATCTCTTGTTCACCATTCTGGCTGCTGGGGGGTGGAGTGGGGGTTGTGGGGGAGCGTGCTGAGAGTGAGTGTGGGGCTCTTGTTTTTCTGGGAGGGGCACCCACTGGTCCTGGGGGGGAGGAGGGGAGATTTGTACCAGCAGCTAAGCAGATAATTGCTTGTCAGATTGATTGAAGGCTTTTCAAAATGTCTTTTCCTTGAAACAGCCTCCCATCCCCCTAGTGAGATTATTTGAGTTGGAACCGTTTCCCCCTCAGCATTTTTTTTCTCCTTTCTCAAAGTAGTAATTACTGGCCGAGTAGCCCTCCATGGCGTTTCCTGTCATTTGGTGGCTGAAGCCAGCGGCTGTTTCCTCTGCTGGGTGAGCGACAAGTGGGACAATTAGGGAAACACCCCGCCCCCCAGGCTGACTTTGAGCACAGGGCTCCTGGTGGCCTGATGGGTCCGGAGGGCCTGGCTGTCCCCTGTTGGGATGGCGGGTGGACAGGAACTGACCGACTGACTAACGGAGGGTGCTCCTGGCTCTCTTTCAAATCCCAGGGCTTCCCTCAGTTTTCATGTCCTTGCTTCCTTGCGTGTCTGTGTGCACGTGTGTACGCACTGCTGCCCACATACATGCTTGGTGTGTACATGTGAACCACGCATGGAGTCTTTGGCTCCAGCCAAACCCCCGTACCCTGGGTCACCCTCAGTGGGTTTCCTGAGGGAGCTCAGCCTCAACCACCTGTTCAGATTTGAAAACTCTGCCAAGTGTTTGCCATTTTAAGTGGATGGATGGCCAACAAGATGGGTAGATAGGCAATGAAGCAAGTATAGTAATATGCTAATTGTCAAGTTTAGGGGGTGGGTTTATGGGTGGTCCTGGCACAATTCTTTCAATTTTCTCATATTTCCAAATATTTCCAAGCTATTCATAATGCACTATGAGTAAAATATTTGCAAGGTCCTTCTATCTGTTCTGCCCACATTCAGGAATCATAATGGCCAATAGTCTTGCATTTTGATTTTTCTGCCACTCCTCTTCCCCTTTCTCCTTCTTCCTATCTTTTCCTCCTCCTTAGAATTTCCTCTCAGTTGCAGTAGCCAAAACTGAGCAGGATGAAGTCCAAGATGAGATTAAGAGTTCATGAGTTGAGATGGCTTGAGTCTATTCTAAGCTCTGGCATTCTGTGACCTTGGGCAAGTGCCCTAACCTCTCAGTGCCTCATTTTACCCTTCTGTGAAGCGGGGCTAATAATAACAGAACCTTCATAAGGTTGCATAGAGAACTGAATAAGAGAGCCCTGGTGGCTTCCTTGGCCTCCCCTGAGGCATGTACTAGTAAAATGTTTAGCACAAAGCCTGGACCATAATCTGTGCTTAACAAAAGTTTGGTCAAAACAAAACATAAAAAGCAGATCTCAGAAGGAGGTATGTACCACAGAGAAAGGCAGTAGGGAACGTGCCAACAAGATGAGTGTGGCAGGGAATCGTGTGTTTGGGGGGCCCCAAGGGATTTAGTGTGGCTGGATTACAATGTGGGTGTCTGGGTGGAGTGTAGAAGGACAGGGGAGGCAGGGAGACAGGGGAGGGAGGTTGGGACGCTTTGCTTTGGTGATAAAGAGCATGGACCCTGGGATCAGATGGCTTGGCTCAAATCCTAGCCCTGCTACTTACTAACTATATCACTTTGGACAGATGACTCACCTCTCTGTGCATTAGTTTCTTTATCTATAAAAATGGGGATCAGAACAGTTCCTACCTTAGGGGCTAAATTAACTGAGGAAATAAATGCAGAGGAGATAGAACAGTACCTGGCTGCCTGGCCCATGGGGAAGTGTGATAAAAGTGTTTGCCACTGCTCTCACTCTTAGACATGGGGACAAGCTGCATGTGGTGGCTCAGCTGTGGCTCTCTCACATGGGCACAAGTACCTGTGTGCACAGGTGCATCCGTGGACAGCAGTTATCTATGTGGTATGTTTGTGTCTATATGTAGGTGTGTGGTGGTCATGGGCACAGGGAGTCCATAGGGCAAGGGAACCTCTGAGAGATGAGCCATCCACCCTTGGCAGAGAAGCCCTCAGTGAGAGGTGGAGTCCCAGCAACAGTTGTTAGTATTACTGATCAATAGGAGTCAATGTAATTTGCCTACTTGAAAGCCTCAAGTGACTTCCCACTCATTCATTCATTCATTCATTCATTCATTCATTCATTCATTCAACAGACATTTCTAGAGCACTCATTATGCACCAGGCCAAGCCTCTTTGGCCCTTTGCACTTGTTGGCTTCGTCTAGCTTGCTCTTCCACACATGTTCCTCTCTGGCCTTCTAAATTCAAGTCCCATTTCACTTCCTCTGTGAAGCCTTCCTGACCACAGCAAGCCATGTGAGTGTGTCCCCTGGTACCCAGGTTTTCATCCCACAGTGGGACCATGACTCTCATCTACTTACCATGGAATCCCCAGCACCAGGCGTAGCCACAGTACATGTGTCTTGGATGGATCAATGAATGAATGAGTGAATGATTGATGTGAGCACACTGCAGGGGTCCGAATCCTTCTGACCAGTTCAATGGAGAGGCTGGGAGTTGGTTCACCAGCTTCCTAAGCACTGCTTCAGTCATCAGCACTGGAGCCACTGGCTTCCCACCAGGAAGGCGCAGAGGCTGAACCCGACCTCTCACTCACTGGGAGCTGAAGGGGCAGTGGGTGTTGGCTGCACGGAGGCATCATGCTGCTGGGGGTGGTGAGTTCCTCAAGGCTGAGAGATGTGTTGGGAAGCAGGGCAGGAAAGTTGTCAGCATCCTTCAGATAATGGGGACATTCCGACCTTGGGCTCAGCCTAGTGTCCTTCCCTGGAGGCTCTAGCGTGCCAGGCCCGGACCCTCAGGGGAGGCCAAGGAAGCTGCCAGGGCCGCAGCAGCGAGGATGCCGAGTCCCGCTTTATCTCCTCGCACCACAGCGGCTGCAGTGGTGGGTCACAGTGCTCAGGGCTCGCAGGAAGCTGGAGCAGTTTCTGTCTCTCTGGGGGTCAGAGGTGACTGGAATTTGGCAGCCAGGGAAACGGAAACTTCCTGTGGCTGCCTCAGAGCTGAGATTGGCAGCAGGAACCCAGACAGAGCTGGCAGCCCAGATATGCCAAAGATGTGATTTTCCTGGCCAGTTTCTCCTGCAAGACACACGGTGGGGCTGGATTTCACAGTATATACAAGTATAGGGTGTGTGTGCATGCCCACATGTGTACAGTGTGAGCAAGTACACATGTGCACATGCAAGTGTGTATACATATGTATAGTTTTTGTGCATGCACACACGTGTATATTTATGTGTGCAAGTGTAGGTGTGAGTCAAGATTTCAGGGTCTGTGTGTCTCTAAATGTGTCTGTTTGGGCCTGAGTTTATCTGCCGGCTGTGAATATTCTTGGCACATGTGTGAAGCAGGAATTTGTGTATGCCCATGTGTGTTCTTACACATACCAATACATGTGCCTAAGGTATGTGTGAGCTTGTGTGCTGAATGCATAGAGGACAAAACTTCAGTGTGTGTGTGTGTGTGTGTGTGTGTGTGTGTGTGTGTGTGTAAGCCTAGGGGCTGTGGGAGCAGAGAGAAAGAACCACTGATGTAAGGCTGTATAGGGACAGGGGTCTGCCCAAAGTTCCCAACTCTGAACAGCATCCTTGCCTTCATAACATTTAAGAGTTTGTTATTCATAGCTATCAGGTATTTGTGTTATTTGTTCAATGCCCACTTCTAAGATTAGAGCAGGAGTTGGAAAACTAAGGTTTGTGGACCAAATGCGGCCCATTGTCTGTTTTTGTAAATAAAGTTTTATTCGAGCACAACCATCCCTAGTCATTTCTGTATTTTCTCTGGCTGCTTGTATGCTACAATGGAAGAGTTGAATAGTTGGGACATAGACCCGGGGCCTACATTGCCTAAAATATTTACCATCTGACTCTTTATGGAAAACATTTGCTGACCTCTGTACTGGACTGTTGGTTTCATGAAGGTGGGGATTATAAGCTTGACACATAGTAAGTGTTTAAGAAAATTAGTAGTGAAATGAGTGAGTGACTAATCAATTTTGCAAGGTAAGTTTGTTGGAATTTTAGGCAGAGAGAATAGCAAGTGCCAAGGCATGGGGCCAAAAAATAGCACAGATGTGCTGGTGATGGCTGGTGTTTGGAGAACACATACACATGCATACAACCACATACGCACACACTAGGGAATGTGGGAGCTAGATGCACATGTGACAGGGGCCCCTGGGGCTGACACGAAGCTAGAGTGGTCTTGGGAGCTGGATTTGTGGGGCCTGGAAAGGATCTCATAAGGGGTTTTGATTTTGTTTTCTGGGCACTAGGGAATCACGGGGGGATAGGGAGTGGGGTGTGTGTGTGTCAGGGGAGACTCCAGGGAAGCCCAGGCAGATGTGGAAGGTGGGAACCTGGGAAGGCCACTTCCCTTCTTTAGACTAGTGTTAGGGCCAAAGAAGAAAACATAGTGCCTGCCTCTCAGGGCCAGGCGGAGGCTTACAGGAGTCAGGAATGTGGGCACATCACCTGTGCCTGCACAGAGTGGCTAATGAGCAGGGTTGCCAGACAAAATGCAGGATGCCCAGTTAAAACTGAATTTTACATATAGTATAAGCATGTCCCCAGTACTGCCTGGGACATACTTATACTAACACTCAATTTGGTGTTTTTCTGAAATTCAAATCTAAATGGACATCTGGTTGCTTTTTTTAAATTTAATTTTTCAATTATACAGTTGACATTCAATGCTATCTAATAAAAGAGAAACATGGTAATTAGCGTACGTCCGCTATCCTTCCCATTGGCTAATCAGGGCGATATGCAAATTAACTGCCAGCCAAGATGGTCGCCGGCAGCCAGGCAGCTGGAAGCTAACATGAGGCTTGCTTGCTTCAGTGTTGGAGGACTCCGCCTGCCTTGCCGGCCTCTGAGCTTGCAGTTTGAAACATTGTAACAAATATAGAAGCTAAACAAAACCCCAGAAACCAGCTTTCAGCCGGCGGGGATCTCAGAGCTGGAGTTGATACAGTGTTTCGATTATAGAACCTAAACAAACCAGATACCTGCTTTCAGCAGCAGAGGCCTCAGAGCTGGAGCCAGAGCTGAAGCTGGCCCAGAATAAAAAAGAAAAAGAAAAACAGGAGCGGTTGGGAGCTTCAGTCACCCACCAGCCTGAAAACAGCCCTCAGCCCCTCACCCAGGCTGGCCAGGCACCCCAGTGGGGACCCCCACACTGATCCAAGACACCCTTCAGGGCAAACCAGCCGGCCCCCACCCATGCACCAGGCCTCTATCCTATATAGTAAAAGGGTAATATGCCTCCCAGCACCGGGATCAGCGTGACAGGGGGCAGCGCCCAAACCCCCTGATCGCCCTGCGGCTCTGTGTGTGACAGGGGGCGGGGCCACAACCTCCCTATCCGCCCTGCTCTGTTCATGACAGGGGAAGGTGCCCCAACCCCCTGATCAGCCCTGCTCTGTGCCTGATAGGGGGGAGCTCCCCAACCCCCTGATCGCCCTGAGGCTCTGTGTGTGGCAGGGTGTGGCGCCCCAACCCCCTGATCGGACCTGCTCTGTGTGTGACAGGGTGTGGCGCCCCAACCCCACCCCCCCAACCCCCCATGGGCCCTGCTCTGTGTGTGACGGGGTAGAGCCATAACCTCCCCATCGGCCCTGACCTGAGTGTGACAGTGGCGGTGCCCCAACCCCCTGATCAGCCCTGCTCTGTGGGTGATAGAGGGTGGCGCCCCAACCCCCTGATCGGCCCTGTTCTGTGTGTGACAGGGGACGGTGCTCCAACTCCCCTATCGGCCCTACTCTGTGAGTGACAGGGGGGAGCTCCCCAACCCCCTGATTAACCCTGCTCTGTGCGTGACAGGGGGGAGCTCCTCAACCCCCAATGGGCACTGCTCTGTGTGTGACAGGGGGCAGCGCCCCAACCTCCTGATGGGCCCTGCTCTGTGTGTGACAGGGTACAGAGCCCCAACCTCCTGATTGGCCCTGCTCTGTGCATGACAGGGGGTGGCACCGCAACCTCCCCATCGACCCTGCCTTGAGTGTGACAGGGGGTGGTGCCCCAACCCCCTAATCGGCCCTACCCTGAGCGTGACTGAGGGTGGCCTCGCAACCTCCCCATCCGCCCTGCTCTGTGCATGACAGGGGGCAGCGCTCCAACTCCCCAATTGGCCCTGCTCTGAGCCCGACCAGGGACTGCACCTAGGGATTGGGCATGCCCTCTGCCACCCGGGAGCAGGCCTAAGCCAGCAGGTCATTATCTCCCGAGGGGTCCCAGACTGCGAGAGGGCACAGGCCGGGCTGAGGGACCCCCTCCCCCCCCGAGTGCACAAATTTTTGTGCACCGGGCCTCTAGTATTATTTATATTAGTTTCAGGTGTGCAGCATAGTGGTTAAGCAATCATATATTTTACAAAGTGATTCCCTGATATTTCAAGTACTCACCTGGCCCCATCCCTAGTTATTACAATATTATTGACTATATTCCCTATGGTGTCCTTTACATCCCCGTGACTATTTTGTAACTTCCAATTTGTATTTCCTAATATCTTTATATATTTTTAAAAAATATTTTTAAAGTTTATTTTAGAGAGAGAGGAAGGGAGAGGGATAGAAGATAGAAACATTGATGAGAGAAATATCCATCGGCTGCCTTCTGCATGCCCCCTGTTGGGGACTGAGTCTGCAATCCGGTCATGTGTCCTGACCGGGAATCAAACCGGGACCTCTTGGTTCATGGTTGAAGCTCAACCACTGAGTAACACCAGCTGGGCCCTCATATTTTTTAACCAGCCTCCCAACTCCCCTCCACTGTGGTAATCATAAATCTGTTCTCTGTATCTAAGAGTCTGTTTCTATTTTGTTTGTTCATTTATTTTGGTCTTTAGATTCTACATATAATTGAAATCACACGATTTTTGTCTCTAAGTCCATCCATACTGTTGCAAATGGTAAGATTTCATTCATTTTTATGGCGAGTAATGTTCCATTGTATATACATACCACAGATTTTTTTATCCTCTTGTTGGCATCTTGTATTTTTGTTAAATCTGGTAACCCAACTACTAAGAGATGTTGGCTGAACCTGGCTGGGTCTTTGTTAGTGGCTTCAAGGCCAGAAAACCTGCCAGGGAAGCCAGAAACAGGATGATAAGCTGTGGGCCTGGACACTGGGACTTTGAGGCAACCCAGAGCCCAATCCTCTCAGCTTATGAGGGAAGAAATAAACCATCCAGTCAGAGGTGGTTCTGGCGTTATACTTTTCTCTGTGGTTGGGACACATAGTAAGTGCTTAATAAACAAGACAGCCCAAAGGCAGGTGGAAGGATCCTACCAGAAAAGTTGTGAAGTTCTGAGTGTGGTTTCCGGAATCTTTGGAGCCATCTCTGTCTTGGCAGTAGACACAACGTGTGATCTCTGCCACATCGCTTACCCATCCATGCCTCAATTCATCCAGCTGTAAAATGGGGCTAATTACACCCACCTCACAGGTGAGTTGTGAGGATTAATTAATGTTTGTAAAGGCTTTGTGATCCTTGGATGAAAGACGCTCCTTACATATAAAGGGTCATTATTTTTATTATTATTATACAAGTGCCAAGTATTATTACCTTAATTAGCATTTCTAGATATCAAAAGCAATTAGACTGATCACTTGCTGAACTCCACTTTGGAAACCTAAGTCACAAACTCACACTGACCTGTCAGCTCGTGTATTTTTTAAAACAATATATTTTATTGATTTTTTACAGAGAGGAAGAGAGAGGGATAGAGAGTTAGAAACATGGATGTGAGAGAAACATCAATCAGCTGCCTCCTGCACACCCCCTACTGGGGATGTGCCCGCAACCAAGGTACATGCCCTTGACCAGAATCGAACCTGGGACCCTTCAGTCCGTAGCCCGATGCTCTATCCATTGAGCTAAACTGGTTAGGGCTCATGTATTTTTTTTTTATTTTTTATTTTTTTATAGTGGAGGGCAGCACATGCCAAAAGGGAGGGTTGGGATTTGCAGAAGAGATTTGTTTCTGGCTCTAAGTGTCACCCCATAGCAAAAATTTCCAGACACTTAACATTCCATGAAAACGGAGTTTTTTTTCAGTGGAAATGCAGATACTGGGAGTTCTAGGGGGAAGGCTTAGCTTTGTGGTCCAGGCAGCCTGGGTTGAGGGTGAAAACATGTCCTGTCTTCCCTTCTGTCCCTAGAAATACAGGCCTCAGCACCCAGGGCTAGTCCACGTGAGGGGAAGGCAGCCTTAGCTTTGATGGGGGCCCCTATGTCAGGCCCTATCTCAATATATGAGTACCTTTAATCACAACGCCATGCAGTAGGTAGAAATATTTTGACCCTAATTTTACAACTAAGGACCACTGTGGCTCAGAGAGGTTAAGTGACCTGAGAAGGTCACAGAGCTAGGAAGTATAGGAAGAAAACACAGGTCTTACTGATTCCATATCCACTTGTTGGCACCTCTCCATAACCTCTATCTAGGTTTGATGTACTTTCCCCCTCTCCATGTTACCTGTGATCTCTTTGGCCTGCATCTATACTAGTCCATAAGCCATCAAGAGATTTGCTTGCATTTAAGAGAGTGATGGGACCATATAGGACTGAGTGGATCACAGTGGTGCTGGGGGCCATCCATGTGGCTTTGGAGCTGGTTCAGACCCCCAGGGCTCAGGCAGAAGAGGGGCCTGTGGCCTGGATGTGCCCCATCAGGGCAGTCAGGACAGGCCAGGGCACAGTCAGTGGGGTGAGGCTTCCTCTCTACTGTCCAGTTAGCTGGGAGGGTGCAGAGATGACTGTAATTAACTTTACCAGCGTCCTTAACAGAGGTGGGAGGACCTTTCCCCCACTCCTCTTTCTACTCTGTCCAGCTTCCTTAATGGCCCCGAGGACCCTCCCAAGGCTGTGACCAGGCAGAGAGAGAGAGAGAGAGAGCGAGAGCACTACATTGCTAGTAGATTACAAAGTAAGATTATATCCCAGGTCTGCAGGGTCTACACATCCAGTGTCTTTTCACTGAGCCACCCTGAGGGCTGGGTTGGGGCCTTTGTGAAGCCAGTGGGTTATTAAGAGGTAGTTGAAGTGTTGAGAACTTGGTGGGCGAAGTGGTCAACATTGTAGGAAGAGGTTGACATATTAATGGAAGGGCTGCTGGATTAATGGGATAGTGGTTAGGAGAGTGGATGGGGGTGGTATTGGTGGATTGGACAGGAGCTGTATGTATAAATGGAGGAAAGACTGACCCATGAATGGAAGAGTTGATGTGTGGGTATAGGGGTCAGTAGGGATGGGTAGTAAATGTGCAGAGGGGTTGGATATTTTGGTGGATGGATGAAGGATTTGGGAAGGGATAGAGGGGGTAGTAGATGGGGAGTTGGAGGAAGAGTGGGGGTTGGCAAATGAACGAAGACGTTGGCAGATGGGTGGAAGAGTTGTGGATGGATAGAGTAGTTTGGAAGATAAATGGGGAGTGGTGAGTAGGTAGAAGGAATATCAGATGGAGAAGTGGTTGGCAGATATAAGGGTTGAATTGTGGGGTTGTCAGGTGGGTAGAAGAAATGGTATTGACCAAAGAGTTTTGTAGAGGGTGAAGGAATTGGTAGAGAGGTGGAAAGGTTGGTTGATAAGGAGGATGGGTGGATGGAAGAGGGGTTGGCAGGTGGGTATAGGAAATGGTGGATGGGTGAGATGTGGGATAATCATGGAGCTTTTGATGGATTGATGGTTGGATGGGCAGAGGTAGGTAAATGGAGGATGGTGGATGAATGAAGGGAATGTCAGGTAGGAGAAAATATTGACGGGTGGGGGAATGGTTGGCAAAGAGGCGGGAGAGATGACAGATGAGCTGAACATTCAGTGGAAAGGTAGAAGGGTTTGTGGAGGGTAAAATGATTGTGGCCCTTTATCTCTTAGACACATTTTTTTTCCTGTGGGCCCATTCTGGATGGCAGAAACTTCCAGTGCCCAGCTTAGTGGGTGGCTGTGAGCATCCTCCCCCTCGTGCCTTCCCTTTCACTCCAGCAGCTAAGCTCTGCCTCGGCTCATAAATCCCCCGTTGGGCAGGACTTCTGTAATTATCTCTGGAACATTAGCCCAAGAGGTGGGACAAGTGGGGCTCTGAAGGAGGGAGCTGACTCAGAGGCAGATGTCTGTCTGTTGGTGGTGTGTCAAATGTGGCCGGTGCCAGGCCCAGTGCCCCACTGGCCATGTTGGGTCTCACCCTAGTCTCCCCCAATGAACGTGGGACCAGGAGGAAGAGTGTTAATTAGGTAGGAACCTGTCAGAATTTCTTTCTCTTTCTGTCTCTCTCTCTCTTGCTCTCATTCTCTTTCTTGCATTCTCATCTCTCTCTTTCCTCCATCTTTTTTCATGTCCTCTGTACCTATTTCTCCCATCCTATTTCATTTCCAGTTTTTCTGTCTTTCTGCCTCTTTTTCTCTCCTTCTGTCTCTTTGTTACTTTGCTTTGCTGTTTGTCTGTTTCTCCCCTGTCATGCTCTCCATTTTGATCTGTTTCCTTTTCTGCCTCTTTTCCTGATGGCCTCTCTGTGCCTCTCTCATGGGCAGACCTTGTACCCTCAACAGGGACCACCCCCAGCAGCCCTGTCTCTGATCAATATGTGTCTTGTACACGAAAGCAGAGCAGTTTCCAGGGAGGTTTTCTCCTGGGCTTTGAATTCAGTGTGGAATCTTCCAAGAAAGCATTTTTCCTTCTCCTATTGATTTATGATAAAATGGTGTAATTAACCCACAGGGAACTCTGGTCAGAGCTGGAGTGGCAGGAGGGAGGGATACAGGCAGTAGGCCCTGGCCAAGGGAGACCCTTCCCCAGAGCAATGGGGGCAGGGGTGGGGCCCTGGCACAGACCCAGGTGAGAATCCAGCGTTGAGTTGAACATCTCATGGGATCCAGTTTTCTTCTTAAGGAGGTTACAATATGTCACAATTGTGAAGAGCACTTAGAGTTTGAGAGGCCTGGGTTCAAAATCTAGCCCCTCTTCTCCCCCTTGCTGGCTGTGGGGTCTTGGTCAAGTGACTTAGTCTCTCTGGCCCTCAAATCGCTCATCTCTACAATGGGACTAACAAGATCTTCCTCGTCAGGTTGCTGGGAAAAGTAAATGAGAATGCGTGTCAGTGAAGGTTCAAGCAGAGAAGCAAACCAGTAAGTGACATAAAGGCTTGATTTTGAGGATTTCGTCCCATGCAATGGTGGGAGCTGGTTAAACAGACTCAGGGAGGATGTTGCATCTGTGTATAGGCTTGAAGTCAACAGGGCAGCTGTCAAAAAGGAAAACCAGACATGAACCAGAGAGGAAGGACACATGGGATCTGGGCTGGAACACACTAGCCTGGATCTCCAAGTGACGGAGTGGAGCAGAGTCCCCCACACTCACCAACCAGGAGCACCCGGAGTGAACAGTTGCCTGAGTGGGTAGTAAACGTTCATGTTGAAAAATCATGGGCATTTTGGAGTTTGTTAGCGACAGCGTCTGTCAGCTTAATCCAGTGGTTCTCAAAGTGTGGCCCCTGGATCAGCAGCACCAGCATCCCTGGGGAACCTGTTAGAAGTGCAAACGCTCAAGTGCCACCCTAGATGTATTTAATCTGAAAAGGCTGGGGGAGGGCCAGTCTTCTGTGTTTTTAACAAGCCTCCAGGCCATTCTGAAGCACACTCAAGTTTGAAACCCCCTGCTTCAATCTTTACATCTGTCAGTCATAGCTCCTGATTGGAGAGCCAGGCTTGGGACCTCTTGGATAGCTTCATGCTTTCCCTCACTGCCATCCTCACCCTTTACCCCACGCTTGCCTCCCAGGGGACTCTTGCAGAACCAAGCAATGACACATGCTCTAATTCTTGAATGGAGGCTATTTAGTAAAATGGAATTCTTATGAGATAACAAATTAATTCCCCCCTCATCTTTTCATTCACCTGACTGTAACAGAGAAGTGTTGAACACTAAGCTGACCAACAAACTTCCTTTGGGTTCTATACTGTACAGTTTGGATCAACAGCATTGAAGGTAGGTTGACTATCCCCAAAGTTTTAGAGAACTAAAAACTGAGGCTCAGAGAGTGCTGATGCGTGGTGGGGCCAGGATACGAGCCTGGTACTCTGTGCTTTCATTTCCCACATTCATTTGACACTGTTATTACTTCCATGTCTGCATATTCCATATGGTTAGTCTTTTGAAGACACTTCAATCTCTTTGCACCTAAGGAAAAATCACATCAGGCATCCAGACCATTCGGTGAAAATTTGCTTGTCACATGCTCCTGAATATGTTAGACAGGGACAGATGTGTGCTTTCTGCCTGTAACTGTGAATTCAGTCCATCCTGAAAGGAAGAATGAATGGGCTAATTCATTAATGGTTACCGGGGGAGCTTGCTTGAACAGTTCATCTAACGTTGCCTATCTGGAAACTTCTGTATTCTTACACACTGAGAAGACGCTTTCTGCAAAGAAGCTGGCACCCAGCTGGTTTGTGGAGGGTGAACAAATGACCATGGTCCTTGCGGGCTTTGAACAACGTGGTGTAAGTTAGGGTCGAGGGTCTCAAACTTGAACATGAGTCCAAATCACCTGTAGGGCTTGTTAAAACACAGATGGCTGGGACACCTCCTGCTCTCCCTGGGCCCTGCCACAGTTCCTCATATGGTAGCTCTGAGCCCAAATTCTGAATTTCTAACAATTTTCCAGGTGAGGCTGCTGCTGGTTGGTCTGATACCCACACTTTGAGAGCTACTGGGTTAGAGTAATGCTAACTGCTGTAATAAACAACCCCCCAAGTGTCAGTGGCTTAACACTGTGAATGTGTAGTTTTCACTCATTAACAGGGAGGTGGTTGAATATGTTGTGATTGGCCTATGATAAGGCCATTGGAAAGAATCAGACATAAATGGAATGATCTGGAGTGGAATCATTGATTGTTGACTGAGAAATGCAACTTGCAAAGGAATTTATATAGTATGATCTTATTATTTTTTTAATCCTCACCTGAGGACATTTGTTTAAAAAATTGATTTAGAGAGAGAGAGGAAGGGAGAATGACAGGGAGAGAGAGAGAGAGAGAGAGAGAGAGAGAGAGAGAGAGAGAGAGAGAGAGAGAGAGCGCAACATCGATGTGAGAGAGAAACACTGATCTGTTGCCTCCTGCACAAGCCCTGACTGGGGACCGAACCAGCAACCTAGGTATGTGCCCTGACGGGGAATCGAACCTGCAACCTTTGGGTGTACTGGAGATGCTCCAACCAACTGAGCCACTGGCCAGGGATGATCATATTTTTGTAAAACATAAACAGAAAACAAAATAAAACAACCCATTTCCCTCAACCTCAAGCCCTATATATGTTTTATGAATATAGTAAAAAGTACATAAGACTCTACCAGGCTATTAGCATAGGGGTAATAGCCTGATATAGTCTTTTCAGAAGAAAGTTAAAGGAGATGGTTAGCTTTCTAAGAGTATTTCCTCCTTCATTACTTAAGAGGATGTGATTTTTAGAATAACTTTAAAATGCAATGAAATAATAAAAACTGCTCAGCTCACTGAGGGACAGATTTGAGCCTGCTTCATTTTTTCCCCCAGCACGTGTAGCTTCCTACAGAGAATGTGGCCATTTCTTCTGTCTATGGGGACATGCTGTAGAACTTGTGACATTTTGATGAATGAATGAATGACTGCATCAGGGACCACAGGCATATGCATTTGAATGGCAAATTTGGATCCCAGTTCCACTATTTCCTTTTAGTTGTGTGACCATGTGTCAGGCTTCCTGTTTAGTTGAAATACTGGAGATATTAACTGATTTCATCTTCACAACAGTTCTGTGCAGTTGGCATTACCATTCTCCATCATCCACATTTGTGAATGGGGAAACTAAGGCCCAGACGATGTCAGAGTAATCAATTGTCAGAGTTAGACCTGACCCCAGGCCCAGTGCTGGTACATTCTTTACTAGGATTTCCATACCTTCTTTCTTAATGTCTCTGAATTTCACTTCAGGGCTCATCTATAAAGTGGGTTTGTACTAATCAGTTTCCAGCCAAGAAATGGGAATTGCTTTAGGTATTTCAAACAGAGGGAATTTAATACAGGAAACTAGTCACACATTTAGGAAAGACCCACACATCAGAAGCTGAGTCTGAAAAAGCAAACATTGAAGGAGAGAGAGAGAGAGCGCCTGACCACAGAAAGAGCAGACAGACGTTACAAACCACAAAAGACTACGTGACTCCCTTTACACCAAAAGGCTGGGAATCTTTTTGAAGGAAACACTTCTAAGAAAAATATAATGTAGCAAAACTGACTTAAGAAAAGGGAAACACCTCAACCAGACCTATAGCCATGAGCTTATTATGTATCTTATCCCAGGCGACATTTAGGATTTCTATTTTGTGAATAAGGACATTGAGGCTCTGAGAGGGAAAAGAGAGGTGCCTAACATTCTACAGGCTGGAAGCGGTGCAGACAGAGGTGTGTGGGTACAAGGGCTCTTTCTCCCTCTGGTGGGGGCAGTTGGTCCAGTGCGGCCTCTGCTGGGAAGCTCCCCAGGCATGCCTGCTATGGGGTTGCTCAATTACCAGGCACTTTAAATGCACCTCGAGGAGAGGTGTTTGGCACCCGAATTTCCCCTGAACGTTTCACCATCTCCAATTAGCGGACACGCAGAGCAGTCCTGCTCTGCCTCTAGATTGTTCAATACTTCCCATCTCAAAGGAGCAGAAGCCTGTGCCCAGGCCTGAGGCCCTTTGACTCAGCAGCTTCCCCAGTCCAAGAACGCCCAGTGCCTGACGTGGTGCCCACAGCCACAGCCCAGGCCTCGGAGCCAGGTTGCCTCTTGTAGGAAGCAGGTGGCAGCCTGCCCCAGAGTCTGGGTGGGTGGCAGACTCCCACGGTCTGCTGCTTGCAAGAAGCCTGCATTGTGGAGGGAAATGAACCTTGAAATGGAAATCGTGGCTTAGAAGACCCAAGGAAGATGCCATGAAGATGCAATGGCTGTCCTTCACATTGCTAACCCCTGTGAAGTGGCCTCTGTCATCTTGGTCTGTTTTGCATCCTTTCCCTATCCCACTGAGAATATCACTCGTCCTTCCCTCCTTGGGGCCCTGCTGGAGTTGCAGGGACTGAATCCTACCATTCCTGGCCATGTGACCTTCCATGCTCCAAGTTTGCTAAGTAGGAATGAACTACACCTGGAGTTTGGGGGCCATTTCCACCTCCCTGTGCATCATGATGGCCAGAGAAGAAAATAAGGGGACACACAGAGGCAGCAATGCTGAGGGAAAAGTAGAGATACTTGGCAACATTCTTTGAGCTCCTGGATCCCAACGAGCTTGAGGTACACCCCTCATTTCCCTTAGGCAGAGGGAGCCAAAATTGTCTACATGTTCTTAAATGTCTTTGAGTTGGGCTTTTGTCCCTTGAAACTCAGAGTCCTGACTAAGACAGTTTGTCTTGGCTTCCCTTTCTCACTGTCCCTTTTGTGTGGTGACTCATCTCCCCAACATCTTAAACTCCCTCCCCCACCCCAGTCCTGTCCTTCTCTCAGGAATTGGGTTACAGCATTTGATCCTGAAGACTTTCATGTTTAATATTCTGATAATTTAATGCAATAACAAGGAACCATGAAAGAGACCCCTCCAAGGTGAGGATTCAGTGGAACCTATCTGCCGGGGAAGGGACCTGTCAATCAATAATAACTGGGCTAGTGTCGATGGAGCCAGAAAGTGCTACGGGCTTGAAGTGCGTTAGCTCATTTCATCCTCAGAATTACTCCACGCTTAGGTTCTATTATTTTTCCTATTTTATAGATCAGAAAACGGAGGGTCATGGAGCTTCCAGAATTCGCCTAAGGTCACAGTTAGGAAGTGGTGAGGCCAAATTTTGAACTGAGAAACTTTACTTCATAGTCTGTATTCATAACCACTCTTAATTAGGTTACTGTGGTGGATTTAGGTGGGGTCTTTTATCAAAATGCTCTCCAATATCTTTTACGAGTAGTTTTCTCAATGCAAAGGAAACTTAAATCTGTATTTCCTTTTTGTTTTGTGTTTGGTTTTTTTTGCAGGGAAAGGGATTCCATAAAATTGCTCTGAGTTAAAGGAAGAAACTAAAACAAACAGAAAAATTCCCCAACAACCCTTTTCATCACTGTCAGAATTATCTCCCTAAAACAAATGCTGGTTGTTTTTTTTTTGTTTGTTTGTTTGGGGTTTTTTTTTTTTTAATAAAGGAAAAGCTTTTGTGATTTTCCTCTGCTTGGTTAAAGGCTAAGCTCCATCACCCACCTTTCAGAGCCCTCCACAATCTGGTCCTAGCCACTTCCTCCAGGTTACCTTTCCAAAATTTTCCAGACTATGTCCCCTTGCCTGAGGCAGCTTGGCTGTTAATCTGCTGAAGTCTCAGCCCAGGGTCCTTGCTCAGGGTCCTAGCACTGTGTTCCCAGGGTTCTATTTTTCTGCCAAATTTGAAAATTAAGGTATTTTAACTGACATAGGTTAAGGCTACTATCTTTGTCTCTGACTTCTGTCCCTCTACCTCCTCTTACTGTCAGAATGGCTCCCCGGACTTTGGGGGTCTAGGTTAGAGGAAGTTAAGTTGGAGATAGACGTAGTTTGGGGTTGTAGTTATGGGATATGCAGTTAAGTAAGCATTAGTCAGCCTAGTGTAGAAATAGCTTCCAGGGAAATTTGTATCACGTATTGTGCCAACTCACGTGACATGTGACATGTGGCGACATGAAGGTTTGGAGCCAGAGGCTGTGTCATGATATGAGTGTGTCCCATAGTGCCCAAAGGATGGAGAAGAAACCAAGTTTGTAATGCACAGGGCCAGAGCTATTCTGTGGAAAGTTCTCACCAGTCTCAGAACTCAAATGTGAGAAACCTTCATGAAGACTTGGCCCAGCCCTGTAACGCTCAAAATATAGAGGAAGTTAACAAAGAATTACGAAGCTCAAGACATTTTCTAAATTATCAATAATAAGAAATGTTGGTAAACCATGGATATTAAAAATTATGATATTATTGACATGTGCAGAGACAAAGAGGATGAAGCCAAAATAGATAGGGGAAAACATGCAGTCTATACGAAACTTTATTAGCAAGATATTTTACATCCCCCTTTTCATACTAAGTCCTTGGAATCTGGTATTTTGCACTTAGTAGCACATATCGATTCAGATTAGCTACATTTCCAGTGTTTAATAGCCACATGTGGTGACCACATCAGGCAACACAGATGTAGGTAATCTCTTCCTTTCTGCACATCAATTTGAAGAAAAGGGTGTGTTTTTTTTTTTTTTCTGAGAATACATGATCATTGTGAACAGTTAAAAAAAATCCAACACATCCGCTTGGGAACGTCATTCCTGGAAATTCTGTCTTTGCTTTGCCACTAGCAATTCCAATAGCCAGGTTAGTTGTTCTTCAAAGGACTAAACTGTTTGGGCATTTTGGCCACCAGTTTTCTCTCTGGCATTAACTATAACCATCGGATTAGAATGTTCCTGTGCCTCCAGCGAAGCCTTCCTGCCCCTCATTCCACATACCTCTGGGAAATGCAGAGGCAACAACGCATTGCCACATGCCTTGATCCCCAAACCTTGACCACAGCCCGCGCCTAGTGTCCCTTTGATGATTTTCACTGCCGCATTTGAACCAAACATCTCTGGCCTAGTGCAGGTCTGGTCGCCCCAGCCCGTTACCGACTGCTGACTTGTGGAGCTCAGTGCGTCTGTGACTCTGAAGGGCTTCCCTGGGCAGGGTCCCACCATGCCAGCTACCCTGTCCCTCAGCCAGGCCTCACTGAGCTTTCCACTGTGCTGGGAGCAGAGAACGCACCTCACAGAGGGAGTTCAGCGCTGCAAGGAGCAGAGTCAGGGCATGGGTAGTTACCCTCAGACCTAATTGTTACCCAGTACTTTCCTAAAGGGCATATTTGAACAAGCTGTGGCTCAGTGGGTCAGACTGTGGTCTCAGGAGTCGGACAGAACTACCTTTTCATCCTGCTCTGCCAGTTGCTAGCTCTGTGATTTTGATGTTACTTTTCACTTCTCTGGGCTTCCTCTGTCAAGTAAGAATGATAGTGATAGTGCCTACTTTATTGGGTTTTGTAACAGAGTTCCAATAGTTTTTAACTTGAGAATGTTTGGATACTATAGAGTACATAGTACATTGTCTCGAATGTAGGAAGCTCTCAGCCAATGATGGGAAAGAGCCATGTACGCCAGCCCAGGTCAGGCACCAGGAGACTAGTCCATCACCGTCTAGCTTTGTATGTTTTAAATGACAGAAGCCCACTTGTACTAGCTTACCCTGTCAACGGTCAAAGGATTGATTACAAGGACCTCAGGCTGTTATGCAAAATGAATCTTGGCCTGAGGGAGGGACTGGGACCAGATCTGGAGCATTCTGGGACCCAGGGAGCACCTACCTGTTGTCTCTGCTTCCATATATGCGACTTGTCCCTCCTTTTTTCCTCAGGCCAGCATTCTCTGCTTCTATGGCCACATGCTGGGTGATTGCAAGCTCCTCAAGATCTCTTTCTTTCCAGGGACCAGCCTAGAATTCCTGAGAGATAGACAGGATTGGCCTAATTTGAGCAAGGTGTTGACTTCTAATCAGCTGTGGCCAAGAAGAGGGAGAGGCATAAAGTACAAGCATGGCCTTTAAAAAGAAAGGCATTTAGTTGGAAGAAATAGAATTGATGAGATAGGAGAAATAGATAAAATATCTTGGTGAACATGATGATCAGACCTTGACCAACAAGGTGAATGGAGATTCAGACTTAGGGATGAACAAGAACATGTACAATTTTGACTCTGGTGACTAGAGAGAGGGAGAAACACTGAAGTGGAGTGTAGGAAGGTTTACTCCAAGGTCAAGAGGTGAGACCGTGGTGAGAATGCCTTGAGTTGTGGATTAGTAAGGGAACCTTTGAACCTGTATCTTGTGTACTGCTCATATTATTCATTAATTCATCCATCCATTCATTCCTTCCATATTTTTCAAGTACACCTGGGATACAATAGTGAACTTGCTCTCACAGAGCTTGCACTACTTTCTTTTGTTGGTGTGGTTATGCTAGAGGAAATAAACCAAGTGTTCATGGTGTCCCATTGTTGTCTCACTTTTCCTACTTGAAAGCACAATTTCAGGAAAAAAACAACCACACACACACAAAAACTGTGGACCTGAGGAAGTGGAGGTAATTTCCTTGGTGATTCTGGAGAGCCGGCTTGGGTTCTAATCAATTGCGTCAGATTTTTGTTTTGATTGATCTTCCCACTCCTTTTTGTACCCACCAAAAAGTCAAATTCACACAGAGGCGGTAGGAAAGGAGGTAAGGGAGTCAACACTATTTGAGTACTTATATTAGTTGGGTACCGCTAGTGAGGATTTTTGGGGCCAAGAATGGATGGAACCAAGTCGGCTCTCCTCTTACAGAGTCCCATTTGTCAGTGCTACACATCCTGGGTTGTCAATAGCTAAGATGGGAAATATGTCTTTCAGGCAGGTTGATGTCTGTTTCCTTTGGGCAGTGCACCTGCTCCATCCGAGCAGATATGACTCTTAATAATGCAGGTAACATCTGTTTTGGAGTTCGATTCATTCATTCAAAAGAACTTAATCTATATTAATTGAGCATCTAAGTACCAGGCTGTATTCTGTATCCAGGTGATCAAAGCCCAGTCCTCCTGGAGCTTACACCAGTGATGGCGAACCTTTTGAACTCGTCATGTCAGCATTTTGAAAAACCCTAACTTAACTCTGGTGCCGTGTCACATATAGAAATTGTTTTTATATTTGCAACCATAGTAAAACAAAGACTTATATTCTCGATATTTATTTTATATATTTAAATGCCATTTAACAAAGAAAAATCAACCAAAAAAATGAGTTCGCGTGTCACCTCTGACGCACGTGTCATAGGTTTGCCATCATTGGCTTACACTCTAGCTGAGGAGCTCACGTTTTGTGGCTTTGAAACATAACTAGGAACTCAGAAGAAAACCTGGACATAGAAGTTATTCACAGGATGGCTATGTGTTAAATTCATTCAATGGGACTTCCACAGCTTTGTTAGCTATCAAGGATATTCTCAGGATTAGGCTTTCTTGTGATCTTTAAAATCACCCCCTTCAAACCACTTCATCAGTAGATAAGTGCACAGAATCATGTATATTATTTGAGCAGTTACAGGACAATGTTTCTCCTTCCTTCATTGACACCTTATATTCAAGTTTTAATTGGTAATAATCAGGGCACATGAACCAGAGGCACAGAGTGGATTCAGTTGGCTTGGTATTTCCAAGAACTTTTAAAAACTTTGGAGTAACCAGGAGTGAAGCTGAGTTAGAGAAGAGCTTGGAACCTTGAAGTCATCAGTGTCTACCCTTTCTGATTCTTGAACAGAATTCCTCCTTTCTGAATGTAGTTGAGGACATAATCATCTGGTTTTTATTTGAATTGTGGGTGGACATATTGACTATTCCCCCACCCCCCAAACACAATCAGGGCAGGTGAATCTACTTATGCAATTAGTGGGGTAGGATTTCAGCAGAAGGAAGGGGAAAATGTGTACTGCGTGCCAATTGCTTCCTCAGTGACAGCAGCAGTGTGTCTGCAGAGCAAAGCATTGTAGGTTTTCAAAGAAATCAGCTGGCTAGCTATAGCTGCCCCTGGCACAGCCTCTTTTGATGTCCAATTATCCTTTCTAATAAAGACATAGAAACAGTAAAGCACCCCCATCATAAAAGTGGAGACACTCATTCTTTCCTTGTTGCCCTCTTCGCATTGGCTGAGAGACATAGCATCTGCAGTAATTAAAAAAAAAATTGCCTGGCCATCTCTCAAGTCTGTGAGTGTTGCTTTTTAAGTCAGCCAAGTCTTGCCACCCTCGATATATATTTTGGAGATGAAGATGATGATTATTTTTTTAAAATAAAATGACAGGGTAGAAAGTTGGGGTCATAATGAACTGATCCTGGGTAGCAGGGCCTGTTGGAGACTGCAATAGTCCCTCCTTATCCGCAGGGGATATGTGCCAAGATCCCTAATGGATGCCTGAAATCATGGATAGTACAAAACCCTATATACTATGTTTTTTCCTATACTTACATACCTATGATAAAGTTTAACTTATAAATTAGGCACAATAAGAGATTACCAACAATAACCAACAATAAAATAGAACAATTATAACAATATACTGTAATAAAAGTAATATGAATGGCTTTGGGGCCATTATTAAGTAAAATAAGGGTTACTCGAACACAAGTACTGTGTTATTTGGATAAAGGGATGAATCATAACTTAAGCAGGACAGCGAGAGATTTCACAGAATGGTGTAAAATTTACAACTTATAAGTTGTTGATTTCTCAAACTTTCCCTTTAATATTTTTGGACAGTGGTTGACCAGGGGTAACTGAAACCTCGGAGGAGGGGGCACTGCTGTATAGATTTTCATGACTTCCCTTGGTTTTGAATATCAGAAAATAAGACAGCGGAGGTTGGAGATTCTACCTCAGTAGAGCATAGCGCTGTTAGATAAAAGGTTGAACAAAAAGGAACGACATTTAAAAAATAAACCTCTTCTCAAGCACACAAATAAGCAAATACAACTTCTCTATGTAAACATAGGGTCAAAAAAGTTAAAAATCTTTCCTCAAAAAAAAAATTGCAGGCTTACATATTTTTGATGAATTCTTTCAATGTTTAAGGAAAGAATAATGCTAATGTTACACAAACTCCTTCAGAAAAAAATAGGAGGAAGGAACACTTTCCAATTCACTTTATGATACTCATTTATGAAATCATGATATTAAAATCTGATGGACATTCCAAAAAGAGAAAGAGTGAAACAATGAATTACTCACTAAAATCCCTATATGAACATAGACTCAAAAATCTTTAACAAAATATTAGCAAATCAAATCTAGCAGTATGTAAAAAAGATAGCACAAAATGACTAAGTAGGCTTTATCCCAGAAATGCAAAGTTGGTTTAACATTTGAAAATCTAACAGTGTAAATCTTGTTTGTTTTACAAATGGAAAACCACATTTACAAAATTAAGAAGGAAAAAATATCAAGGAGAAAAGGCATTTGACAAAAGTGAACATCTACCTATTCATAATAAAAACTCAGCAATGGAGGAATAAATGGAACATTTCTCAATCTGATAAAGGCTATTTATTAAAAAACTATAGCAAAAATCACACTGGTGAAATATTGAACACTTTTATACTAAGATTGGGAACCAGGCAAAGGGGCCTTTCTCTTGCCATTTCCTATTTAACTTTGGAGCCATTGTAAAAAGACAATAAACAAATAAACAAAAAATACAAGTGAAATGCATTCAGACAGGAAAGGAAAAGGTTAAGTGTCATGATTATGTAGAGAATCATAAGAAATTTACCAAACAACTGCTACAACTAACAAATGAGGTTAGCAAGCTTATAGGATTCAAGGTTAATATACAATAATCAATTTTATTAGTGATATACTAGCAACAAGTATTTGGTGAAATTAAAAAATCTCTTTGCAGAGCATCAACAACAAATAAATTAATGAAGATTAAATTGAACAGAATAGGTATGAGCTCTCCCCATTGAAAACTATACAACATTGTTAAGAGTAACTAAAAATTACAAAATCAATGGCTATTAATGGGTAAGAAAATTCAATGTTGTTAAGATGTTAATTCTTCCCAAATTGACCAATACATTCAACACAATCACAGTAGAAATCCCAAAATGTCTTTTTCAGAAATTGATAAACTACCATTTATATAGAAATACAAATAACCTACAATATCAAGAGCAATCTTGATAAAGAAGAATAAAGTTGGGGGAATTAGACTATCTGACTTCAAAACTCATTTTAAAACTATGGTATTCAAGAGTGTGGTACCGGCATAAAATCTGACAAATTGACCAATGAAATAGAACACAAAGCTCAGAAACAGACTCAACTGATCAACTAATGTTTGAAAGAGGTACCAAAGCATTCTATGCAGAAAGGAAAGTCTTTCAATTAATGATGGTGGAATACCTGGTTATTCATGTGAAAAAAAAATTAAAAAAGGACTCCAACTCCTACATCATACCATACACAAACCTACACATTTTCCAATAGAAAAAATGGGAGAATATTATCATGATTTAGAGATATGCAATGTTTTCTTAGACAGGAGTCATGAAAGAAAAACAGATACGTTAGACTTAAAGACACTGTTAGGTAAGTAAGTAGGCAATCCACAGCTGAGAGAAAATATTAGTAAAACAGTTACCTGACAAAGCACTGGTATCCAAGACATATAAAGACCTCTTATCATTTCAGAATTAAGGATAAAAACAATAAAAATGGACAAAATATTTGGACAGGCATTTCACAAAAGAACATGCACATATGGCCAATGAGCACATGCAAAGTGCTCAATATCATGAGTCATCAAAGACTTCAAATTGAAACCACAATATTATACCCTATACACCTTTTATGAGGTCTAAAATAAAAAAGACTGACAATCCCAAATGTTTTTAAGAATGTGGAGCAACTAGAACTCTCATCCATTGCCAGTGGGAGTTTGGGAAACTGACTTTATTTTCCATAAATCTAAACATATATCTACCCTGTAACTGAGCAATTTCATTCCCAGGTAATTATCCAAGAAAATTGAAATTATGTGTCTACTAAAAGGTTTGCTCAAGAATGCCCCTATCAAGATATCAATAATAATAGATAAAAACTGGAAACAGCCTTGGTGTCCATCAATAGGAAAATGGATAAACAAATTTAGAATACTACTCAGCAATAAAAAGGAAGATTACTAATACATGCAACACTATGGATAAACCTCCATATATTTCATCATGTGAAAAAAGCCATATGCAGGAATATATACCATATGATTCCGTTTGTGTGTACTTCTAAAAAGGGCATAACTAATTTATGGTGAAAGCAAATCAGAATATGAAGTCCTTCAACTTTGTTCTTTTCAAAGATTTTTTGGTTATTCTGAGAAACACGCAATTACATATGAACTTTAGAATCCGTTCATCAATTTCTGCAAAGAAGCCAGCTGAGTTCTAATGGAAGTTTCTTTGAATCTGTAGATCAATTTGGGGAATATTGCCATCTTAACAATATTCAGTCTTCCAACCTATTAACATAAAATCCCCCCTCCCCCCAGTTATGTAGGTCTTCTTTCATTTCTTTCAACAATATGCTGCAGTTTTCAGAGCATAAGTTTTGCATATATTTAAAAATTTATTTCCTAGTGTTTTACTCTTTTTGATTCTACTGTAAGTGAATTGTTTTCCTAGTTTTGTGTTTGACTTATTCACTGCAGGTGTATAAAAATGCAGTTGATTGTTGTGCATTGAACTTGTTTCTTGCAATTTTTCTGCTCTTATTTATTAGTTATAATATTTTTTGGTGAATTCCTTAAAGTTTTGTATATAGAAGATTGTATCATCTAAGAATAGAGATAGTTTTACTTCTTTCTTTCCAATTTGGATGTCGTTATTGCTTTTTCTTTCCTAATTGTCTTGGCTGGGACCTCCAGTATAATGGTGAGTAGAAGTGGCAGGGTGACATCCTTGTCCTGTTCCTGATCTTAGGGGGAACAGCCACGTTCATCCTTAAGTAGGATGTTAGATAGGGGTTTTTCGTAGCTATAGATTAAGTTCTCTCTTATTCCTAGTTTAAGTCTTTTCTTTTTAATCATGAAAATGCGTTGGATTTTGTCAAAAGTTTTTCTTGCTTCTATTGAGATGACCATGTGGATTTTGTTTTTCATTCTATTGATATGGTATAATCCATTAATTGATTGTCAGGTGTTATCAATGCAATTTTGTTGAATACGTCTTTTGCTAACAGGTATGTTTGGAAATGAAATTGAACCCACTGTGTGGCCTCGGGGGTACAGGTCACCATGAGGCTATGTTTGGAGAGGGCCACCCTATCCCTATCTCTACTAGCTCTTCCCCAGTTCTCTTTTCAGGGCAGACGCAAGGCCCGCACCAGTCAAGTCCAAACTTACACCTCCAGCCAGGGAGACGTGTTTCAGGTTAATTAGGGGCCTCAGTCAATTTAGTTCATAGGCTGTAATTATAAGCACAGAAGACCTGCAATTTCTGTTTTAATTAGAATAAACAATGTGAAAGCACTGACATCACACCAGGGTAACTGGTGTGCATAGGTAATTACACCAAAGCTGAGCCTCTTGCTGTGAAGAAGTCTGTTGGGATCCATGTTGGAGCACTGGGCCTGGCCATCCTGGGAGAATGCTAATTACCTGCTCAAACCAGACAGATCGGTTGGTTGTGGTGATGACATTAGAACATGCTTCTTCCAAGTTGGAACTGAGTTGTGTCCTATGGGGTGAGTGTGTCTATGTCTATTTACATATGTGGTGACCCTCCAAATCTATTTACCTATAACATGTTTCTACATACATACATGCAATGGGTAAAAAAAAATTTAGTCTAACTGCTAGCTTTAGAGACCCTTTTGGGGAGGGAATCACTCTTGCTTATAAGCATGATGCATGATAGTTCACTTGGAGAGGCCTGGTGGCCAGAGTGGCTCAAGGACATAGAAGAACAAAGTATTTAGCACTTAAATTTAAAATTGTTTGCATTGCATGATGTTAATTCTCTCCAACACTGCAAACCTCACCAAAGTCATCAGCAGACACCAGTGTTTTGAATGAGTGATTTTTTGGGGGGAGAGGGGGAGAAGAATGGAGTAAAAACCAAAGAGGAAAGACTTAATTCTGTGTGTGAGTAAAAGTATAGAGGATTCTATGTAAGTGAAAAAGTGAATCCTGGGGATGCAGGGAGCTGGAAGTGACCAGATTAAAAGGCACAGAGATTTTTCTGAAATCTTGAGCACAGGATATAGGCGAGAAGTCCCCATTTGCTTTAGAAAAGAAATCTCATCATTACACTCTTCTCTTGAAACCTTCCAACGGCCCCCATTGCCATCATAATAAAGTATAAATTTATTTAGAAGGTGGGGGAGGCTAAAATGGCCCCCAGACTCTCTGGTCTTAACCCTTAGAGCCTGTAAATGGTACTTTTATTTTTTGAGAGAGTCTTTGCAGATGTGATTAAGTTAAGAATCTTGAGATGGGGAGATTATTCTTATAGGAGGGCGGGAGAAGGCGATTTCCCCATCCAGAGAGTACAGCTGTAAGAGGAGAAGCTATGTGGCCACAGAGGCAGAGATGGGAGCGATGCGGCTGAAATCAGGGAATGCCAGCAGCCACCAGGAGCCGGATGAGGCAAGAACAATTCTCCCGGGAGCCCGAGAGGGAGGTCTGCCCTGCCACCCCTGGATACCAGCCCAGCGAAACTCATTTTGGATTTCTGGCCTCTAGAACTGTGAGGGAATATGTTTTGGTTGCCTCAAACCACCCGATTTGGGAAACAAAACTGATGGCATCCCCGGAACCTTCAGGATCTGCCCCTGCCTCCTGTCTAGTCTTCCCACCTGCCCTTCAGTAGACCTGCGTCTCCAACCCCTCCCCCAAACACACACCCCCCATACTCCGGGCACACCTCGTTTGTGTTGCTTGCCACCTGAGACAAGCTTCCAGTCTGCCAGCCCTGAGAGGTGGGGCATGCTAGTCCAGTTTACAGTGAGGAGACCGAGCAGCCGCAGGCCCCTGCCCCACAGAGCGCTGCTAAGCTGGTCTCCATGTCAGTGCCCTCCGGTGACACGGTCTCAGGGGGAGCAGCACCCTGTTGTCTGTCCCTCTGGCTAAGGCTCCATGTCGGGGCAGGTTGGCAAACCCCAGCCGTCTCATCTTTGACATCACCAGGTGCCCACAGATTGATACCTTCTGGGCACAGCGGACTAAACACAGGCTTTGGTGTAGGATGGAACTGGGTCAGAATATCTCTGTTGTGTACATAGCTGTGCGACCCTGGCTAAGTCACTTCAGCTCTCTGAACCTCGGTTCTCTCATTTATCAACTGGGGCTTATACAAATGACCCTTGAGGCTGGTTGATGTCCCCTAACGTATATTCATGAAGCATCCTCTCGATGTGGACAAGCCAGGTCCCTGCTTTCCTGCGGGTGCATTTGCTCAGGACACTGAGAAAGCAAAATGGGACTTGGGACACGGGCTTCCTCCCGCCCTTTGCACGTTGTATGAGGTTCCCTTTTCCTCAGGGGCCATGTCTGGCTCAATTACCCAGTCCAGGGGAAAGTTCCCAGGGGACAGGTTTGGCCAAAAGGAAGCAAGTGACAGGGCATGGGGCCGAGTCCACGTGCAGGCAGTGGCTTTGATTTGGGAGCAGCCGTTAGCTGCCACTCATGCCATAGCCCAGGCTTCAGCAGCTGGATGGCAGCAGTCCCCTTTGCAGTAAGAAAGGTTTATAAATATGGCCAGCAGATAGGCAGAAAGAGCAAGCTCCAAGACCTTGCCTGGACCCACAGTGCAGAAGCAGGGACAGAGTGAGCACACAGGAGTTCTGACTAATTATGCTCACGTGTAAATGCATGTGCACACACATTCACAAACCCGCCTGGGGGACGGCACGTTCACAGACACGCATGGGCACATGGGCCTCTATGGACACTCGCTCATGCTTTGCATTTGCATTGTATTCATATTCATGATTTCAGAGTCACATTTTGTTCTTCTCTCTCCAAAGCTGGATATTTGGGAAAAAATTTATGAGGAGACAGGCTCAGAGACGTGTAGTTCCTGCATCAAGGTCACACAGCAGAATGAAGGCTCAAGCCCAAGGGGATAATGAATGGAAGGTTCATGGCTCCTTGCCTATCTCATAGTAACTGCTCAATAAATGTTTACTGTTACTGCATAGCAGGCAGAATGAGGTGCCTGCTAGGCACTGGGGGTCCTCACCAAGCCAAGTACCTTTGCTGGGAGGGAGTACCACTGAAGTATTATGTCAAACGTGATATAGGAAAGGAAGGTAATAAACTGCCCAGCAGGCCCTCGTTCTGGTGGAAAAACTAAGAAAAGCCTAAGGACAGAGCCCCATGGTGGTTTTGAAATCTCCTCCTGGGTCTGCTATCTGGGGATCCTTTTCTAGCCACTAGCCTCATGCCTGGCTCACTGCAAGGTCTTGGGTCTGGCCAGGCTTGGAGAAGCGAGCCCCATAGCACGCAGGGCAGCTTTCTCATTAGCAATTGGGACAGGAGGGCTGGTCCTTGCTCATGTCATCACGGAGATCTGCACAAGCTGCTACAGGCTCACAGAGGGCAGGAGGCGGCAGCGACTCCGACGCTTCTGCGGTTTTCCTGGGCAGGATGTCTCCCTTGCCAGGGCTGGGCTGTCTGTGCCCTAGGCCTGCTTCCAGGTCTGAGGACCCAGGATCTGCTGTGCTGGGCAGCCCGACCCCTGCCCTGTCCTGCATGCCCATCTCCAAACCCAAGCCCCCGAGGAAGGATTTTTATTGCTCATGGAGGCAATTTGAACCCTTGTGTACCCATGGTCAAGGGGGGTTTGCGTTAACCCTTATCTCATTGCGTTGTCATGAAGATTGAGATAATGCACGAAACAACAGTTTTGACACATAATAAGTGCCTTGTAAATGGAGCAATAATTATTGTTATTATTGCTGTCCTCATCCTCATTATCATTATCACCATCAGCTCCTGAAGGCAGCCAGCGGGGGGATTAGCTCCAGTCACTGGCCATCTGACGTCAGGCAAGTAACATCTCTGTGCCTCTGTTTCCTGTAATGCAAACCGGCTACTCTGTTAGAAGTTTCCTCTCTCTACCTCCATTCAAAGTCTCAGAATCTCTTGCTGGAAGTCGAGTACATGCCCTTGCTTTTCTGGACCACAGTTTCCTTATCAGACAGCACCGGTATTGCTTCTAGTTGGCAGTTTGCCTTGGCAATCATGCTGCCCTGAAAGTTGAATGCCTTTGTTGTTGCCTACACCAGCGAAACAGCAAGCGAGCTCCAAGCGGAGCCAGTCCTCCCACCGACCACTTCCCGACTGGAGCATCGAATTGGCGAAGGCTGATCCTGTGCTTGAGGCATAGTGGCCACTTCCACTTGGGAAACTGGAAATTACTTGAGTTCTGAGTTCTACTTTGGAGACAGGAACTCCAAGGTAGAACTTAAAACTCAGAAATCTTGTCATATTTCTACTAACTTGCAAAAGTCTGTTAAAAAGGTGATGGGTAGCCATACCAAAGAATGACAAACTCTTAGCATAAGAATATATCTTGGCCCCTCCATCATCACTGCTGATGTCCCAGGCCCACCTGGTCACACCTCACCCATCTCACCCTGGTCAGTCCTGGCTCTGGCTGCTGGTGCATTTTATCTAAAGCATAGTTCTGATGTTGTCTGGCCCGTGTCCTTCTATGGCTCCTCATTATCTTAGCACTTCAGCTACCCTTCACATCTGTCCTTTGTATAGCTCTTCAGCCTCAACCCCTGCCACCTCTCGCTCTCTCCCCTACACACACATACACTCCACACTTACACATATTCATATTCTTCTGAGACAAATAGTGATGACGACCCATGGATGGCAGTTTCTCAATGACATTTGTAGGATGGTATGTTAATTATTCTTATGGACCCAACTTAGAGTCCCAGTAGAGGGCAGGGAAGATCTTATTGACTGAGGGCACATATAGGGCATACCTGTGCTGACTTGGGGACAATTTAAGTGAGAGCTTTGCAAATATCCCCTCCACTGGGTCAGAAATATCACCACTGTGGCTTACACTCTGGGTTTAGCAACTCTGTACTGCCCTTATACATGGAAATCCATTGAGGATTGGGGCCCCTAATGTTCCCAAGGCTTTGAAGATAGGTATCTTTTTATTTCCTTGTCCACCTCATCCATTTCTTAACTCTGTAGCTGGGGCCCTGCACTTACCACCACGTCTCTCTTACCCTCAACCTGATGAAATGGTACTTGGAAGAGCCAGGAAGGCAGTGAGCCATGAGAGAACAGGTGGGGAGAGGGATTATCTGAACATCTGTTTTCATTTCTCCTAGGTAAACACCTAGCAGTGAGATTGTTGGGTTATAGGACAAGTGTATGTTTAACTTTCAAAGAAACTGCCAGACTGTCTTCCAAAATGATGGTACTATTTTGCACTGTCACCAGCCGTGTTTGAGTATCCCTGCTGCTCTGCCTCCTTGCCAACACTTGGTGTTGTCAGACTATTAAATTTTAGACCGTCTAATTGGCATGCTATATAATCTCATTTCACTTTTACCTTGTATTCTCTAATGAATGATGATCTTTTCATGTGGATAGGGGCTAATTTGTATATCTTCTCTTGTGAAGTGTTTTGCTAGGTTAAAAAAAATGTGCTGATTCCTTCTTATCAAGTTGTAAGAGTACTTTAAGTCTTTTTTCTGACATATGTATATGAATATATATTTTCCAGTATGTGCCTTGTTTTCTTTGTTGTCTTAGTGCCCTTAAAATTTTTGAATTTTGATGAAGTCCAATTTATCATTAAAAAAAAATGTGTCATTTTTTTTTTTTTTACATTTTATGTAAGAAATATTTGCCCCAACAGATTTTCTTCTGTTTCTTAGGAAACATTTATAGTTTTAGCGTTTGCAGTTAGGCCTGTGATCAATTTTTGAATTAATTTTATGTGTGGTGAGAGGCAAGAGCCAAGATTTTTCTTCTGTTTATTTATTTATTCGTCTTGCATATGCATGTCCAATTATTCCAGTACATTTGTGGAAAACACTATCCTTTTATCATTGGATTAACTGAGCATATTGTCAAAAGTCAACTGATCATATACATAGGAGCTTATTTCTGGACTCTCTTTTGTGTTTCACTGTTCTATATGTCTCTCCTTCTTGCAAGACTACACTCTTCTGGATCACAGGAGCTTTGTAGCAAGTCTTGAAATCAGGTCCATTAAGTTCTCCAAATTGTTCTTTTGTAAAATTATTGCAACTCTTTTATGTTCTTTGAATTTTCATATAATTATAGAATCAGCTTGTCAATTTCTTAAAAAACACACAAAAAATCCCACTGAGATTTTGATTGGGATTGCATTGACACTCCAGATCTGCTAGGGTAAATTCACATTTTCACATCCTGAGTCTCCCAGTCCATGAACACAGTTACTTCCCATTTAGGCAAGTCTTATTTATTTTTCTCTTGGCAATGATTTTCAGTTTTGACCATACAGTTCTTGTTAAATTGACCATACAAATTTTGTTAAATTGATCCCTAAATATTTTGTGCTTTTAAAATTAACCCCTAAGAATTTTGTAAATGATATTTTAAATTTAAATTCCCAATTGTCTGTTGCTAGTGTATAGAAATGCAATGCTTTTCTGGATTGTGAGCTTGCTAATTTCGGTTCCACCAGTATTTTGTTTTCAGATTTCTGAGGGTCATCTCCATTTCTTTGTCGATAACATGGGGATAATGTGAACATCCTGTCTCAGAGGTCTGAGTGAAGATTAAGCTGATACATCTGAAGGGCGTATACCAGTTCCTGGCACAAACTTAATAACAGTAACAAAACCATGTTGCCATCTTCAATGCAAGCAGAAACAACCCATGCTGTTAGAAGTGAGGTTAAGGGTTACTATTGGGTGGCAACAGTGACCAGAAAGGTGTGGGTGCAGCGAGTATGGGGCCTTCTGGGATGCTGGGCGTGTTCTGTTTCTTGATTTGGGTGCTGGTCGTGCATGTGTTCAGTTTGTAAAAACCAGTGAACTATGCACTCATATGTGCATTTTTCTATATGTTCATTGCACTTCGATAAAAAGTAAAAACATAGTCCAACAACTAATGTCTTTTGAGCTTTCATCATGCACTTCGCCCTGGTACCCTCTCCTAATATGGCTTATCTCATGAACCCCGTGAGCTGGGTGCTAGCACCATCTCATTTTACACAAGACAACACGGAGGCTCTGAGAGACAGAGTCACTTGGCCAAACTCATGGAGTGAGTCTGTGGAAAAGGTCAGAGGTCACCCCAGTTCTTAAACCCCTAACCACTAGGCTGCATGGCCTTGTGTTAGAGTTTGGTTGGAAAACATGTAAAATCTCTAGTTCCAAGAGTGGAGGGTGTGCTGGCAGACAACATGGGGGGTTCTGGGCAGGGTGGAAGGTCGGAGAGTCGAAAGGGCAGTAGGAGAGGCACCCGAGGGGCCTGGAAGACCACGCAGGCCCAGCTGGGTTTCCTCAGTGCCATCATTGCTCATGGCTGACCCGGTGCCTCAGGACCAACCCCCTCCCACAAGCATGGTGTAATTGCCTGATCTGGCCTAGTGACCAGGGCAGAGGCGGGGACGTTTATTTTTCATTAAAAGGTCAAAATGAGATTATGGGAGGTGGTGCTCAGCGGGGGGAGTTGCCTCAGAAAATGTGCTGACTGCTCCAAACTTATTAGGCAGAAACACAGGCTTCCGGTACCTTCTGTCACCTCTCTGAGCCTCACTTTCTTCAGCTGAAACGTAATTTTACCAACCCTGCCGGGGCCCTAGGAATGGTTACATGAGCTGATAGAGGGATGGGAGTGAGAAAGCAGGTGGTAAGAGTTCAAATGGTCTCCTGTCATTTAAGAAATGGATTTGGAGCAAGCTTCGTACACTCCCTGGCCTTCAGTTTGCTCATCTTAAAAATGGAGATGTATTGCCTACCCTGTAGGCTTGTTGTGGAGAGTCAACTTAAAAATGGAGTCAACTTCATGGGAGATATTAAAGTTCCTGGCTGCCTGGCCGGCGTGGCTCAGTGGCTGAGCATCGACCTATGAACCAGAAGGTCACAGTTCGATTCCTGGTCAGGGCACATGCCCGGGATGCGGGCTTGATCCCTCGTGTAAGGCATGCAGGAGGCAGCTGAGCAATGATTCTCTCTCATCATTGATGTTTCTATCTCTCTCCCCCTCTCCCTTCCTCTCTGAAATCAATATATTTGAAAACAAATTTCCTGGCAGAAGCCTGGAGCATAGTAATTCTTGGTGAATATCAAAATGTTTGTAAGCCATGGAAGATAGTTAAAGCAGCCTTGCCCTGTTCCGAGTCCCACATCTACAGGCTCACGTCCCTGAAGAGATGGCTCTTGGCTGCTGATAGGCATAATCTCTTCCAGAATGCTCTCTGGAGCACCTGCATAGACTCCATACTACGTCTACACGCCCCACAGTATGTGTCCAAAATGCAGCCATTTATTTCTTCTTTGGGCCATGTGGTGATAAACAATTTCCCTGGCTGAACCGGGCAGCTGTTTGGCAGTTTCCCTGACTCTCACCCCCACGCCAGGATCCAGTCCTGTCCATGATGACAGCCCTCTTGCTAGCTACCACTGCTCTGGAAGCAGGGCAGGGCCAAGAAGAGGGACAGGAAGGCTCTCTACTCACGTCGGGGACCTGCTCTCGTTCTTCCTTGTGTGATGAAGGCTGGGCTGCTGGGCTTGGGGCTTCAAGTACCACCCTCTCCCTGCAGCCTTGGTGAAGCTGAATCTCCAAGCCTCCAACGAAGGTGAGACTAGAGCGTCAGGTGAAGGCCACCCTCAGCTCTGCCCCAACTGTTTTCTCTCTGGCTTGGGAACATGTGTAGACAGGCAGAAGCAGGCGGGGCCCATACTTGGATCTGTCCTGCTCTTCTCACGTTCCCCTCACGGGCTATGCCCTCTCTCACATGCAGTTCCCTTGTTCATTCTGCCTGGAACACATTCCCGTTCTCCATTGCCCTGCCATGTTGTCCAATGGGCTGTCTCAGGATGGACATCATTCCTCTAGGAAGCCTTCCTTGACCCCATGGGTCAGATCACATGCCTCTCCTCTGTGTCTCTGTGCCCCCTCCTTTTCTCTGTCGTAGCACGGAGTGCACTGTAAGTCTTGGATGCTTATTAGTATCCCTGCCCCCATTAGATTGCCAACTCCAATAACATAGGATCTCTTGTTTATGATTACACCCCCAGTGTCTGGCACAAGGGAGGTGATCAACAAATACTTTTTAACTGGATGAACGCCCCATGTGGCCATCCAAATTATGCTTTAATGTGTCAGTTTGGAGGCACCAAACTCAGGTATTCTTAAGTAGTAATTGGAGAGACTACAATTTAGGATGAAAACAACAAAAATGTTTGCAGAGAATATTGAGCTCATATTCTAGAATGCGAAACCTATATGGGTAACTTGAGGACACGGGCATAGAAAAAAGTATGCAGGATATACTTTGGGGTTCTGCGTAAGCTCCCATTTCACTCCCACTATGGCTCTGGTGAAAACTCAAAACTAGGGACAGCCAAGGGAATGGATATGGCTGGTTATTCCTGGGGACACATCTTCTGATTTCCTTCTGAGGGCACATTGTTCTTGCTCACACATGTCAGGCCTCACGTGACTGTTTATTTGCAACCCCCCCCCCCACACACACACACACAAAAAAAACACAACCAACCAAACAAACAAAATCTCACCCAAAACTTACTTTATGGACCATTGGTGCTATTCTTTTAATATTTCTTAGGAGTTTTGCTTCTTCTAATATACTCTGGAAAATGCCTTCCCTGACTTTTTTAATTCAATGGGCCACCACTTTCCCCTGAAAACTAACCCCCTTATCCACAGTTTGAGTGTCTACACTACGTGTGGGCTATCTCTGATTAGAGTTGTTATGAGGAATTAATGAAGGAGTTTTTTTCCTCTAACTTTTGGTAGGAAAAGTAACTTCCTGAATAAGGTTTGAGCTGAAAAGTGGATCCCCCTACTGTGTGGTAGCCTGGCCACCATGACACTCATGGTGACTCCTTCATTGTCCTGCACTCCCACCCTCATATGGAGGCTGGTCCTGCATTACTACAGGTACTCCCAGCCTTCTTCCTCCTGATCATGGCAAACGGTCCTATTCGCTCACCATGTTGGAGTTCATTCCACCATGTTGATAAAACCAGTTTGTTTTTCAGGAATTAAAGTCTAAATATGCAAAACATTTTAATTAATAAGAAGAAATAGAAGTTGTCTTAATGGATAACAAGGACACTGGAATTCTAGGATGTGTGTACAAAGGCACCGGGGCATACACATATCTGGTGTTTAGGGCACTGGCAGACATCCGAAGTGTCAGAACTCCAGGGAAACTGGGAGAAGTGACGGCTGGAAAAGCTGAAGGCCAGACTGAAGTTAGCGTCTTAAATACTCGGCCAAGCTACTTGTAGGTGGGAGTGAGTCCTGGGAGTTCCCAAGCAGAGTGACATCGGAAAAGGGTGTTGCAGAAAGATTCCTCTGGCAGGTGTGACAGGGAAGGACTGAAGTAGAGTAAGACCAGAGCAGGGATGTCAGAGAGGGAGCCATGAAAATGCTCATCCAGGTACAGCTATTTTCAGGGAGGGGCATCTCTGCACAAGCTAGTTTCAAGGAAGGTCACTTTTACAAAACAGGTTTGGATCCCCTCTTTTAGTCTCCTTCTCATGACCATTAAGTGACTTCAAAGTCCCTGCAGGAAAAATGTAGATCCTGGTGGCCTTAGGGGGCGGTACAGATGCAGTCACAGTCTATGGAGCCCCATGAAGGGTGATAACTTTTACCTTTTCTCCTCCTTCCATGTCTTACCAAGATTGTGTCTCATCCCAGGAGCTTCTGAATGAGCTGGAGGAACTGCAGGCTCATTAGTTTCTGAACTAGGCCAGTGGCACCTAGTTGCATTACAGAGAAACTTTGGAAATGATTTGCCCATTATGACATTTTAATCAACCTCATACAATTTAGTCACACTGATGTGGTTTTGCTACTGACCCTGGGTAAATCTTTCTAATTTGTTGGCCTCTGTTTCCCTACTTAAAAACGGGGAGGAATAAAAAGTGAATGTGAGGGCCTCTCATCCTATTTGTCCAGAAAGTCTAAGCTCAAGGTCCTGGACTCACCTCCTGCAGGGTTAGTGACTGTGACTGGTCACCTGCACGGTCAATCCATTGGCATTATCTTACCAAGTTCTTGAAGTCAACCTTCGGCAAACCTACCAGCTGTGTTTGTGTGTTGATTTCAGAGAGCATATATGTTAGGCTCTAGAGAAATTGTGTACAGGAATTTTGTAAATGTGATGAAGATGCAGAATGTGCTTTTATTCATCATTGGAAAAGAGAATAAGGGGATATGTGGGTTGTTGATTACGGAAACTTGGCCAAGGAACTTGGAAGATGGACTTTTACTCCTGGGTGTCTTGCATTGTAACTCTTGATTATTACTTCATAATAATTACTTAAATTTCAGTGTTTCCCAGATTCTCATGTGAGTTCCTGTTCTCATTCCAGAATCCTCTCTATGGGTTCCAACTCAACCTAGACCGTCTCCAGGCCAGACTTCACTCCTGACTTTTGAGAATGTGTTCCCTGTCTTCTGGGAGTCTTCTCTTCTATATCTTCCTTTAACTTGACAAGTTCCAGCTTGAATTAATCCTCTTTCCTGCCCAACTTGCTCCTTCTCTCTATTCCCTGTTTCAGGAATTACACCATTCTCCACCCAGTCACCAAGGCTAGAACCTGGGAGTCATCCCGGGCTCCTCCCTAACCCTTGTTTCTATGTCCATCCATCATCACATCTTGCTTGTTCTGCCACTGAAACGTGTCTAGATCACCCTGTTTTCTTCTACCCAGCAACTCCTTACTAAGTTCAGTTCTGACTCCCTTCATCTCCTATGGATAATTAGAACCACTTCCTCCTATTTGGTTGCTCATCCACCAGTCTCCTTTCAGGTTGACTTTTTACCCCCCACCCCCCACCCCCGCCACTATAGTGATTTTTCTAAAAGCTCAGTCTGGCCACATCTCTCTCCTGCTTGTGATATTACATGAGGTGTCCTCATGGCTTATAGAACAAAGTTCAAATTTCCTAGCCTGACATATGAGGACCATCTAATGTTTCCTGGATGTAACTTTTTATTTTTTTTAAAAAAGCTCTGTGACTTTCCATATCTTGCTACTGCCGCTTCTTTTGTCCATCTGTCAGTACTTTTCCACTTGACCCTGCTGACCTTTGATCCCTGTTGACCTCTCAAGCCTCATATCTTCTCACTCTATGCTTACGTTTGTACAACCCTCGCTGCTGGCACCCAGGATGGTTACCGTATCTCCAGAGGTGCTTTGAAATGGCCAATGAGACCTCCTCACTGATGACCTCACCTGCATCTGATGGATGTGTGATGTGCTCCCCAGGGTTGCTCTTAAGCCATGTGGACAAGGGTTAAGAGCAACCAATAGGACCATTCTTCTTTTTCTCATGGGCCCTTCATCTGTGCTCCCCTCTGGTACCTGTGATTGGAAGGCCATCATGTGATCAACTTTGAGGAGGTCACATTTCAGGAATGTGGTGATTATAGCTGAAAGAGTTCCAGATATGATGGGAAGATCTATTTTTCCATGTGTAGGTTATACAATTTCAAGTGATAAATTTGACATAACTGGAATACAAATTATCATTCATGTTTTCCTACATATTTTGGGTAAGACTTGCATTTGTGGTTTTCATCAGTGGAGCTTAGTAACAGCCTTTGGGTCATTGGAAGCCAGTCTTCATAGGTGGCACAATGGATGAGGCAGCATTGTGAGCAAATGCTAGTAGGGAACTGTATAGGCACAGCGATCTATATTGTTTCCAAACAAGCATGTTCTAGAATACCATTGGCATTGGAAGTAAATACAACATTGCTACTTTTTTCCCCCTCATGGTAGGAGATATAAAACTAGCCAGATAAGGTACATTTGACAGCAGAGAACACAAAGAGATGGCTCCTGGACATGAGGAGGAAGAGATTTTGCCTGCACCCAAAGAAAAATCTTCATGTGCACAATTAGAAAATAAACCAATACATAATTACCTCTTCTTTACTCATTATTCTAAGTCTTCATTGATAAATTACTATGCCTCCCATGGGCCCATGAATTTTATAATATGTTTTTAAATTAAATTGATTATTTGTCAGAACCCCACAGAAACAATTTGTTTAGGGCCCCACACTTCCTAGACAGCTCTGCTCTGGCGGATGCCTTTATGCATATTTTGAAATGTCCCTGGCTCCCCATAGGGAACACTATGCATGCTATATCGCCGATATTTTATGTTGGATTATGTCAAAGAACTCTCCAGATTTGTTGGATGTCTGCCCATCTGTTTGTAAGTGATGTGCTAGCAGGAGCTGACAGATAAAACTCTTTTTTCACCAAAGGGAAAATGCCCAAGAGAAATTCACTAAAACCCCGTCTACAAGGGGCTGCCACACGGTACCTGCCTAGCTGTGCAGCTCTGTGAGAGGGAGTAGGTATTATTACCCTACTTTTAGAGACAAAGCTCACACTTCTAGTGAGAGATGAAGGCAGTTCAAGGCCCTGTTTTACGGTGGAAGAGAGGGTCCCCATCTCACCAAGATGAGCCCAGCATCCATGCTCCTTTCATTGCGTGATCCTGATTGGCTGAAGTAGAAAGTAATGCGACTCCATAGCATCATCTCTAATGGGCTTGGGTTTTAAAAACACAAATACTAACAAAAGGGCAAACAACCAGATACCTGGGGAAATGATGCATGTTTGCAAGAACTGTGTCAAAAATGCTAAATTCGACAGGAGCTCAGGCTTTGGAACACCCCTGAAAATATTAATATAGTGCTGTTTAGAGAATGGTGGCAGAGGAAGAAAGGGATTCCACAGCATGGCGATGATGGTATGATGTTGACAGTTATCAGAGAGAATTGAGAGAGCTGCTCAATTCAACAAGACAAAAGCCTTTAATTTGGAAAGATTAAAACTCAAGATAGGGGAAAGGCTAAAGGTATACCTCACTGCTTTTAATTAATTCAAGTCTCCAATCCATGTGAATTGTAGCCCAGGGTCCTGGAAGGACTTGCAGAATCTTTGTGGAATCCCTGTCAGCGTATTTGAAGAACTGTGGAGGGAGAGAGAGGCCAGAAAATTGGCGATAGGCACCTCTTGTCTTGATTTCCATAACCTGGGCTCTAGAAATTATGGACTTGAGTTCAGACTCTGCAAATGAACTAGAAATGACTATTTAAATGGTGTAGGGGTTATGTGTACCTTGAAAAGGAAGTAAGAATCAGTTTGGAGGCTGAGAGTTCACTAAGAACTAGTAATTCCAAAATATCAATATTTCTCTTTTGAGAAATAAACCTTTGAGATGAGTGCTGTTATCATTATTATTTGTTATTATTATTTTTATCTCCCCACCTTTGGGGGAATTATCTCCTGTATGGGTCTTGGTGAGATGGGGAACCTGTCTTCCACCATAAAAGTGGAGATGTCACATGCTCAACTTCCCAGCCTCCTTTGCAGCAAGGACACTGGCAATGCTCTAGGTTTGGCCAATCAGAGGCAGCCACCCATGACTTGAAGTTGGGTTCAAAAAATGTCAAGGAGCAGCCTGGAAGGTGGAGAACAAGCCCTGTGGATTGAGTTTCCAGAGGCAGGGGTGGCTGTAACACTCATGGAAAAGTCCTGTGTTCAGGCCAATAAAATTGGAGGGGCAGCAGGAACAATTTCTGCCCAGATCAGTTCTGTCATATGATTTGGTGGGCTGTTCTTGTCTACTTGATATATAACCAGTTTTCTCCATCATTTCAGAGGATTCATCAACTTCATAATAACCTTTTAACAAATGCTTTCTATGCCTAAACCAGCCAGAGCCTGTTCCTCTTGCTTGGAATTCATAATCCTGAAAGGACAGCTATATAAGGTAAGTCTAGGTAATACCACAGACATTGTATTTTGATTGCAGTAGGCATTTGTTAAAGATTCACATGTTAAAATGAAGAACAAGATGGAGAATAGTGGGTTGCAAGATATCGTACTAAGATGGATAGGATGTCTATGTCCCCAAATGCTGAGCAATTTATCTAAGCTGGTCTCCGAGGAGGTCTCTAGTGACATGCTGTGACAGGCAGAATAATGGTCCTCCAAAGATGTCCACATCTTAATTCTTGGAAACTGTAAATATGTTAAGTTATATGATAAAGGAAAATTAAGGTTGCAGATGAAATTAAGGCTGGTAATGAACTGTCGCTAACATAAGGCGCTTACTCTAGACTTTCTGTGTGGGACCATGTAACCACATGGGTTCTTCATGTT
The DNA here is from genome assembly GCF_014108235.1 of Myotis myotis. Taxonomy (NCBI): domain Eukaryota; kingdom Metazoa; phylum Chordata; class Mammalia; order Chiroptera; family Vespertilionidae; genus Myotis; species Myotis myotis. The sequence continues at coordinate 21,734,179 of NW_023416401.1, read as the reverse complement.
TGCTGGTTTTGAAGGTGGAGGAAGGAGCCCAAGTGCCAAGGAAGGTGGGCGGCCTTTAGAAACTGGGTAAAGCAAGGAAACAAATTCTCCCTTAGAGGCTCCAGAAGGAAGGTAGTCCTGTTAACATCTTGGTTTTAGCCTAGTGAGGTCTCTGCTGAAGGTTTTACCACAAGACTTTAAGATAATAAATGTGTGTTGCTTAAGCACTAAGTTTGTTACAGCAACAATAGAAACTAATACACATTCCATGTGTCTCTCCAGTTGGCCTTCCACAGTGGATAGTTTATTAATGGTATGGATGAATAGTGCTCAAAGGAGATTGGGCAGAGTCCTAAGGCTTCAGGGTATCTCAGGGACAACCAAGACGGTGAGCAGGAAAGGGACAGGCAGAGGCAATGGGACCCTGGGAGACCTACCTGTGCTGCCCCCAGAACAATACTGCTTTTATCTGTTTTAAATACTGGGGTTCTAGGAAAAATGTTTGAAATCCATCACAGACATCATAGGTAAAGGTATTAATTATAATAAGATGTAACACTTATTGTACATTTACTTAAACCAGGCACCATGCTTAGCTATTTATATATACCATCTTACTTAATTCTTTTAATAAATGATCCTAACAAGGTAGGTATCATCTTTGCAGATGGGGAAACTTAAGATCAGAGACATTAAGTCACTCAATGAAAGTTCCACAGCTTGTAAGTGGTAGAGATGCTATTTTAATGTGGGCAGTCTCACTCTAGAACAGTGGTTCTCAACCTTCCTAATGCCGTGACCCTTTAATACAGTTCCTCATGTTGTGGTGACCCCCAATTTCATTGTTACAAATTGAACATAATTAAAGCGTAGTGATTAATCACAAAAACAATATGTAAATTATGTATGTGTTTTCCGATGATCTTAGGCGACCCCTGTGAAAGGGTCGTTCGACCTCCAAAGGGGTCGCGACCCACAGGTTGAGAACCACTGCTCTAGAGCCTGCACGCTTAGGCAAGTGAATCAAACACTCAATTGGAAAAAGCTAGCTGGAGTATCATATTGATGCCATAATTCAGAATCCAAATGTATTTTGCATGTTTAGAAGATATTTATTTGGGAAAGAGATAAAATCTGGCATTTGGGTTCAAAAGCACAGTTACATCAAAGCATGGGTATCTTGCTGGGGTCCAACCCCAGCGGGTCCAGGGGTTCCCAAAGGCGTAGACGGAGTCGGCGAAGAAGGAATGACACAGAGACAGTGTTCAGTTGATCAGCAGCCTAGCCAGGATCTCCAGCCAGGATCTCCAGCCAAGTTCTGGTCTGGATCTCCAGAGAGGTTCTGGTTCAGATCTCCAGCCAGGTTCTGTGTCCAGTTGTCTTGCTAGGTTCTCCAGCCAGGTTCTCCAGCCAGGTTCTGTAGCCATGTTCCCTCGCTAGGTTCTCCAGCCAGGTTCTGTCCAGGTTCTCCAGCCAGGTTCTGTTACCAGGTTCTAGTCAGGTTCTCTTGCCAATTTCTGTAGTCAGGTTCAGTCCAGGATCTTTTGCCATGTTCTCTCGCTAGGTTCTGTCTCTAGGTTCTGAGGCCAGTTTCTGTCCAGGATCTTTTGCCATGTTCTCTCCAGCGAAGTTCTTCTGTCTCTAGAGAACGTTCTGTGTAGGTTCTGTGCCTAGGTTCTGTCTCTCTTGGTTCTGTCTTCTTACATCTGTATTTATACCAGTTGATTCCAATCCTATCAATCTCTATTTCAAAGGTTAGGGCATTCCTTATCTCCATTCCAGGGAGTAAAGATTATGTAGCTTAAGCATGATTGTTCGTAGTTAAAGTGATTAATTACCCACCTGGCACTTAGTTAAGAGGTTTTATTCCCTCCCTAACTTCAAGGGAAAATCCCTACCTGGGGAAACAACCTTTCTCAGAGACCTTGGTTAAAACACATAGTGCCAAGAAGGTGAGCAAACATATTAAGAACAGTATGCCATATATGCCAGGTCCCTTGAAACAGCAAGCATGGACCAGCTCCCGGCAGTATCTCAATCATGTTATTTGTTGGCTTGTTGCAGAGGGTGGCAAGTCACCTTCTGGGTGTATTACAAGTGTATGATTCTCAGACCTTGTGAGGAGAGACTCCTTTACACAACAGAATGAGCTGCTTCCTGAGTTCTATGTCATTGGTAGCAGTTAAGGAAAGATTGAGTTTGTGATGGTGAGGAGTTGATTTAAGGTCTCTTTAAAATGTAAGATTCTATGATCTAAGGGCTACTGTGCACAGGACCAAATGTTTGAAAATCTTAGTGCTTAGCTTAAACAAACCCATCTTCTCTAGACTCACTGGGTAGAGGAAATTCTAGACTGATCGGTTCTGCCTTCGGGTGGGACACACAACCTATGGGTTTAGGTTTTATTCTAGAGGAAAGGAGAAGTCAAAGCAGGAACCTGATATGAACAGATTTGCATATCAGAGGGGGAGAAATTGGATCAGGGAGAACAGCTATTAAAAAGGCCCAAGGTGGCTCCGTCGCGCAATGGATAGCGCATTGGACTTCTAAAAAGGCCCAAGTGAGAGAGAGACACATTTCTGGGACAGAGCCGACAGAGCCAGAAGGCTTGGGCGGAGAGGGGAGGGGAGAGGGTGGGGACCAGGACAACACCCAGGTGAGGTCTGGGCTGGGTGGAGCTGTCCAGAACAGGTGGTGCTGGTGCCTGCAGGCTGCAGGAACTCTCCAGGGCATAGAGAAGGTCCATAGGGAAGCTTGTCTGGGGAGGAGCACTGTGGGAAGTGGGTCATAGACTTGGACAGCTCCACAGATTGGTTAGTCAGAAGTGGGTCAGGAGCTGGAGGTCGAGCGACAAGACAGGTGGAGCCCTGTAATCACCCTGCCTGTGATTTGGTGGGGACAACTGAGTGCCTGGCCGAGGCATGGGCCTGACGTCTGAGTGGGACGTGGGCTGGAGGCAGCCGAGAGATGCTGCCTGGCTGTGAATCCCACCGACCAGGACTCCCAGCACCACTACCTCCCCATTCCTCAATGGATCTTTATTTACCGACATGAATGAACAAACACAATTCTGAGAGATAAGCTCTCTTCCCAGAAAGCATTCACCAGGTGCCACTCCCTCTGGCTTTCAGACTGATCTAGTTCACTCTCTCCAGGAATTCAGCCACCTCCACGATCACTCTGGGACATTGTGTTCCCCACATCTAGTGCTTTAATCTGTTAGTATCTTAATTCTATGTCATTAACATGCTAGCTCTCCTTTCCCACACATGAAACTGTCTGAACCTAGTATTGACCCTTACTGTACAGACCGGTATTACATGTAAAATTCTTAGTATATAGTGAACACTCAATATGAGCTAGTTGTTGTCAGGGCGGAGATGTTAAACCAAATAATGAAAAGTCAGGTCACTCTCATGGGATCAGATGGTACTGGCTAAGAGGGCAGGGAGAAAAGACACATAAAAATGGAAGTGAGACCAGGAGCAAAGGGGAGCAGAGTCAAGAGAGTTCAGGATGATAGTTTTGGGGTGTGCCAAGGCCAAAAGTTAGAGTGTGGCTAAGACCATGTATCCAAATGCACCTGTTTATGTCTTTTCCAGCCACTGAGTCTAATATTCAGGTAACCTAGGTGGTAGCCTAAGAGTGAGTCAGCATAGACATGTATGTCTATGAGCATTGTAGTCACCTGTATCATCGGGAACACCTAGTTCCATTTCTAGTTTTTTCCATTTACACTGATTCTGCACAATCCACTTCTCTCTATATATACTAGTAAATGTCTTCAGATGTAAAAGTAAGGAGCTGAGTCATATTATCTCAATGATCCCTCTGAACACTGGCGTTTTAGGATACTAAGCCAATTTCCTGACTGAGCATTCTCCCCACCCCCCAAAAAAGTCAATCTCATTGACAGTTTCAGATGACCTTTTGTGAGGATTTACAATGTGCCAGATCATGGGCTTGGCATTTTTATATCCATAGGCACATTTCATTTCAGAACAGATCTACAATCAAGGGGTTCTGAGGCCCATGTTGATAGTACTACCAGTATATCATTATCTCTATTTCTTTTCATGTCTTATTGCATTGGTTGAATGGTATCATCTTCCTAGTGCTCTTGAGCCCTCTCAACATAGGTTTCCATTTTCTTTCTAACCTCAATTTGCCTCAGGAAATTCCCCTTCTGATTTTATCCTCCCACTAATTCCCATTTGTTTGTGATATTCCCAGGGGGACAGGTCTTAGCTGTTCAGTATGTCATAGAAGACCCATTTTTAGGCATTGTCAGGCTGCTGACAGTACCATTATTCCAGGTATCTTGAATCAGGGTCCTGCTAATACACACAAAACTGGGATCAGGAGTAACCTCAGGAGGTGGCACTGGCAAGATCCGGACAGGGGCCAGAGACCACCTAAGCAGGCTGGGTTCCAGTGACCATTAATAATAGTGGCTAACATCAACGTTTTCCAGGCACTGGGTTCTCAATCAGGAATTACATCAGGGGACTTTTGCAATGTCTAGACATACTTTTAGTTGTTACAACTGAGGGGGAGGTGTGCTACTGTCATCTAGTGGGTGGTGGCCAGAAATTCTGCTAAATACCCTGTAATGCAATGGACATCCCACACAACAAATAATTTTCTCATCTGAAATGTTATTAGTGATGAGGTTGAGAAACTTTGGGTTAAGCCCTCTATGTGCATTATCTCTTTTAGTCATCAAACCAAACCTCTGAAGCAGGAGCTGCCATTATTATTACCATCCCCTTTTTATAGGTGGGCAATCTGCACATTAGATACATGAGGCAATTTGCTCACGTTCACCAAGCTAGAAGGTGCCAGAGCTAGGCTTTGATCCCAAGTGTGGCCAAGTTGAAGCCTGTGCACTTGCTTACTTTGTTGGGAACTAAAAGGTCAGGCCCACTGAGCATACAGGTCAGGACAAGGAGCATGGCTGTAGGACTTGCCTAGTAACCACCCAGTCTTGCTGCCATTGTAAGAGAACAGCTCTTACCTGCTGGGAAGCAGGGTCTTCCATGGGTGCTTGGATTGATCTGGAAGGCTGATTTTGAGTGTTCTCAGCTGAGTGGAGCTAGGGAAGGCAGGGACATTATCCCAGTAACTTTAGCTTCACACTCCCACAGTTCTGACCTATGCAACTTTGGAATCAAGTGCAGGGAGGAGGCCGGCTGGACAGCTGGCTGCACATGCTCACAGCCAAGTGAGTGATGTGGCAACTGGCCAGAAGTCAGATCACCTCCTCTGATTTTATCTGCAAACATACTTAGGATATTGGCACAATGGGGAGTTGACAAATGCATGCACACAGGCCTGGCACATAGTAGGTCCCTGGTAATGAGGGAATGAATAAATCAAATGGGTGAATGCATACATCTTTTATGAGGTCAAACCTTGGAATACGATGAAAGGGCTGGGCATAGGTCAAGAGGGGAAGGCAGGGCCAGGCCAGTGGGGTGATGCATTGGTGGATGGGAGGGTGCCAAGTCTTCCAGAGGGGCCAACAGAGCAGCAGCTGCAGCTACATCTTCTAGAACACAAGCCACATGGGACTGTGGGAAAGTCTGACTCCAAGCACCTTGGGGGCTTGACTAATTTTTGGACTGTATCATTGGAATGTTTTGGCAGCCAGGCCTTAAACTCAGTGACCTCCAGACCCAGGGGCAGCAGAGCCTGAGTGTTCCTATACAGGACCTCCCCTGGGTAAGGGCTGAGGCTACAAATGGACTCAAGAATTTAGTTTATTGTTCTTAGGGTGGGAATACTTCTCAATATTCTGGTTTCCTCTTTCAAGACCCTTTCAAAGACTATATTTATACAGTTAAATTGGCTTTGTGGAATCCAGAGAAACCAGCAAGTAGATCTGGGATCCTTGTTGTTGTTGTTTTCCTCTATGAAGGAGAAGAGGAGGGGGCAAGGGGAGAAAGGGAACTGAAATTCACTGATGGTTTACTTTGGATTGAGTGCCCTTCAAGGTCACATTAGGGAGGTGGCAGAGGGCCCTGCCTCAAAGCATGGCACCAGGCAGACCTGAGACTTGGGTAGGTGTCCTCACCTCCCTAAACCTCAGTGTACTCATTGGTAAATGGGGATAACATTTGTTCCTACTTTCTAGAGTTATGGTGAAGGTTTAATGAGCTAGGGCACAAGATGTGCTTAGCCCAGCTCCTGGCCTAGAATAAGTGCTCACTAATGTTAGCCTGTGTTATTGTTATTTTAAGTTAATCCCTCTCAGCCATCCTGGGAGGTGGGATATGATCTCCATTTTACATGTGAGCAAGCCAAAGCTCGGAGCGGGGATCGGGTGCAGCTTCATTCTCAGTTCCTCTGTCCAGTCTCTGCTGACCTAGAAGTCTGGGTCAGTGTCCCCTAGCTGTTCAGACCAGGTCCTGAACTTCCCTCTCAGCTTCCATTTGTAGGTCTATGAGGACAGGCTCTGCACCCAAAGAGTCATTCTCTGCTGTGATGCCAGCACCCAGCAGAGTGCCTGGTGCATGGTGAAAACTGAGTGTATATCAGCTGACTGAGAGGTCACTCAAGGTCATTTGACCCAGTCTGACATTGGTTTAGTTTCTTTCTCATAGGGGATGTGTGTGTGTGTGTGTGTGTGTGTGTGTGTGTGTGTGTGTGTCCTTTCTTGGGGATGATGAGTAAAGTGGATGGCTGGGGACATCCTTTAGATGTTAGTGGGTCTATTCCTTTTGGCTTAGTGACAATGGCAAACTCAGCCCATTTTCCTGTCCTTGCTGCCCACCTCCACCAACTGCTACACAATCTAAGTTTCCCAAAGAGAGAAAGTAAGTGTGCCATCCATCAGAACTTGGGAATCAGTTATGCACTTTTATGGTGCAGAAATAGGTAAAGGACAATGGATCCTCACACATTATAGGGAAACAATGTCTGATTTTAGCATAAAATTCAGAATCTTTCAAAACGCTGTTTTCTTTCTCCACTTTTCACTCCTAGTTCATCCAGTCCTCTCATCTCCCCTGAGGATTGCTAAACACAAGACTTTGTCCAGCTAATGGAAAGTGAGCCCAACTCCATTGAATAGCTATTCCTCATTAATTAATGATTTACTCTAATGGTTTGAGCTTTTACTCTGTGCCAGGCACAATACTAATCACTAGAGGTACAATGGAGGACAACAAAAAGTTCTTCCCTCCAGAGTCTGCAGTTTGGTGGCAGATAGAGATGACAATCATACAGTCACACCAATGAATCCATAATTATACATAGATATACATGCTCAGGAGGGAAAAATAGTTCTATGAGGACTTGACCTAGACTGAGCGATCAAGGAATATTTCTTCAAAGGAGAAAAAGTGAGCAGAGATCTGAAGAATAGATAGGATGTAGTTGCTAGTGGGAGAACACTCCAAAGGGAATGTCTTGTGCAAAGTTTTTGTGGAGAGTTGGAATTAAACTCTCCATAAGGGGTGAGCACATGGAAATTGAAGGGCCATAGGGTGCAAGCCAGGCTGGAGAGGTGAGTGTTGGCTGACTGTGTGGGGTCCTGCAGGCTAAGGTAGGATCTGGCTTCTACGATAAGGAAAGTGGGAAGCTGTAGAAGGGGATTTAGAAATAGTGGGATACAACTTGATTTGTTGTTTGAAAGGATTTTTCTAGCTGCCGTGGAGAGAACAAAGGATACCTGAGTGGATGTGGGGAGACTGGTGAGGAGACAAGCGTGGTTGTCCAGGGAGAGGTAATGGTTGCTTGGACTCAATGTTTAGTGGAGATGGTAACAGAACATGGGCTTAGGAGGTGGCCTCAGTGGGTGAATGACAAATGTCCCATACCCAGAGGCACTCTATAATAAATTCTGTCATTCTTTCCTCACCATAGTTACTACTATAGGTGTTTTCCACAACTAAGGAGGGTGAGTAGAATATTTCTTTCCATTAAGCAACCTGTGAGTCTTACTTATTTCTCTTACCTTTTAGAGTCAATGTATGAGTGCTGTTTTTCACTAACTACATGGTTAATTTTGGCTGATGGTTAATTTTATGTGTCAAGTTGGCTGGGCCATGGAGTGTCCAGATACTTGGTCAAACATTCTTTTAGGTGTTTCTGAAGGAGTGTTTTGGATAAGATTAACATTTAAATTCTCAGGCTGAGTAGAACAGATTGCTCTCCCTAATCTAGGTGGGCCTCATCCGATCAGTTGAAGGCTTGAATAGAACAAAAGAGCTGACCTTTCCCCTATTAGGAGAGAATTCTTTTTGCCTCACTGCCTTTGAACTCAGGCACCGGCCTTTCTCCTGCCTTTGGATCCAAAATGAATCATTGGTTGTTCATGAGTCTTGAGCCCACTGGCTTTCAGATGGAAACTATACCATTAGCTCTCATGAGTCTCAGGCATTTGGATTCACACTGAAACTAACCATTGCCTCTCCTGGATCTCCAGCTTGCTGACTCATCCTGCAGACCTTGAGACATGGCTGCCTCCATAATCCTGAGTCAATTCCATATGTATACACACATAAGTCCTATTGGGTCTGTTTCTCTGGAGAACCATGACTAATGCCACAAGTCAATGCTTTGTGTTATCACTGGGAAGACCCAGTAACAGAGAACATATACAAATGGCCACTCCTCTGGGCATGTGGGTGGGTTTTCCGTGTAGGTCAAACTGGTAATAAGCATCTAGGTTTTAGGAAACATCCTTGGAACATTGAACTACAGTTTTGAAAGCATGTAAAAGCATGGTTTGTTTAGGAAAAGCCAAGTAGTTCAGAACCTGGTCTAGGTGTGGGAGTAGTGGTGGAGGGATGTTGGGAGATGAGAGCAGGAAGGCTTTCATAGATGGGATTCAGCAGCAGGAAGGAGCTAGAGAAGACCTGAGAACAGAGGAATGACATGCCCAAATGTGTGCTTGGGAGAAATCACCCTGGCTGCAGTGAGGAGAATGGACCAGAGGGGGTGAGGTTGGAAGCAAGGAGCAGAATTAGGAGCCAGACACCATAATCCCAGGGAACGATGGCCAGCTCATGGACTCAGGCCTGGTCATGGGACAGAGAGGAAGGGCAATGTGGGGATATTTAGAAGATAAGAGGCGGCAGAGTGTGGTTACGAGTTGGGTGTGGAGGGACCAGGAGAAACAGGGCTGGAGAATTCCAAGGTTTCTGGTTTAAATGACCGGGAGGATGGTATAATATGGCAAGTGGTTGTTATAATTTGTAAAGTTCCTTGTTTCTATGTTTTATAAAATAAATCAGAAAGCTGTTGTTGTACATTGTTTTCCACCCCTCCTGGTGCTTTGCCTCTTTGAAGTGCATCTTTGCAGCTCTTGCCATCAAAAGCTGGCATCTGTTTCTCACCCCTTGAATCTGGCCAAGCTCGTGACTTGCTTTGGCCAAGAGAAAGTGGTGGAATGGCAGTGTTCTGGGTTTGAGCCTAGGCTCGTGGGTTGGGATGCTCTTTTAGAATTCTGCCTGGCCTATCTGTGAACAAGGCTAGCCTGCTGGGATGAGAGACCATTTGGAGCTGAAACTAACCGTTCACTGAGGCCAGCCTGGAGCAGCCAGCCCCCCGGTGGACGAGCAGCTGCCTAAGAACCTTGCAGAAGAGCTGCCCAGCTGAGCCCAGCCCAAGTTGCTATCCACAGAATCATGAGCTAAATACATGATGGCTGTTTTAAGCCACCAAGCTTTTGGGTGGCCTGTTAGACAGCAAAGTGAAGTGGTACAGATGTTTGTGAAATAGATATAAAGCTAAAATGAATCTGGGAAATGTGTGTTATTCTAATGATATGAGCTTAACCAAACTGTGGGTGCTAATGTAGGACTCACTTAGAATAAGAAAGCTGGATGAACCCCGTCTTAACGTTCTCAGAATATTTGCTCAATGAACCAGTCAGTGTTCATTTTTCCAGAAAATTCATGTCATGCTCTTGATGACCTTATCCTTATCCTTGTCACAGCGGGTTGTGCTGTCTTTGAAGACACATAGGTTGGCCCATAGTCCTGGTTTGTCCTGGCCTCTCTCAGTTTTGCACAGGAAGGCCCACATCTTTGGAAACCTGCCTGTCCCACATAACCCGGGATGGTGGGTCACGTACATCGACAGGTCACTTTGCTGCTGGAGGTCAGCTGCCAACCCAGCCCCCCTCCGAGGCCACAGAGCTGCCACCTTGGGATCTGAACATGGCAACGCGATGCATCTGGGCTCCAGACCCCAGGGAATCTAGAAAAAGACAAGGCAGAGGAGGGGGAAAGGGCAGGAATAGAAAACTGGTTTCATCTCTTTCAGGAACCTTGTCGACTCTTTATCATGAACTATTTGTTTAAAAAAAAAAATCAATTTTTCATACATTCAGAATTCCAAGCTGCTGAAAATTTCCTCCCGTGATGAGACGCATTCAGAACAAAAACGTGTGGCCTGATTTGTCTTTCCCTGAAATCAAAGGCACTGTTTTAAAGCGCCTGCGTTTGCCACACAAAGGTAGCAGATGTTTGCCCAGATTAGAGCCCCACAAGCATTCGCATGTTCAGTCTCGGAAGCGTTTGGATTTTTGAAAAGAGAAACAGTTTTGTGTCCTTTGGTGATGCGAGGAAGCTGCTGGAGTCAGGGCCCAGGTGGGATGTGTCTGAAGGCGGGTTTGCTGCTCTGCAGAGTAAGATTGGGCCTGGGTACAGGGTGGGCCGGACAAGCCAAGTCCTCGGTGCTGACTGAGCACCCAGTGTCCACCCAGAATGGTGTTAGGTCCTAGAGGTGGGGATGCAGGCCCTTCAAGGTGCTGCAATCTCTTTTAAAAAATACTATTTTTTGAATTAAGTTTATTGTGGTGACATCGGTTAATAACAGTATACGAGTTTGAAAGGCATAATTCTATAATGTACCATCTGTGTATTGCACTGGGTGCTCAGCACCCAAAGTTTAATCTCCTCCTGTCACCATATATTTGATTTCCTCAACCCTCTTAATTCTTGCCCTCAAAGAGTTTCTAGTCCAATTCTGAGACTCACACATGTAGAACACTGGTTCCAGGGCTGCATTTAACTTAGTCACATTTCCCTTCTCTCCTTTGAACTCCTGAGGTGGTGATCCAACAATCTCCCTTCCCCTCATCTCTGGAATGAAATCAGTCACAGAGTCCTGCATATTCTGTCTCCAAAAATGAAACTCAAAATCCATCCTCTTTCCCCCTCTGCAGAGTAGATTTAATCCCTTCCCTCCATCAGAAGCCTACTTGTCACTACTGCTCTGCTCAGGGGTCACACTCCTGCAGGTTAGATTAAGCTTTGCTCTCCCAGTAGTTAGCACAGGGCCTGGCATCTATGAATGAAGGAAGATGTAAGGAGATACTTGATGGTGTCTTTCTTCACCACAACCCACCACACTCCTCAGACCCCCCTGTCTCTGTTGGTGCAGGCCTCATTTCATTTATTTATTTTTCACATGACAACTCCGATTAATTCTTCAAGATTGTGCCCACATTGACTCCCCCAGGAAGCCACCCTCAGCCCGTGGCTTATTCACTTCTTCCTCTGTGCTTCCGCATCATCCCATGCCTGTGCACACTGGGAAAAATCCGTCAATGACTACGTATCCGATTTCTGATGGTCTCTGGCAGGGATGGCAAATAGACTTAATTTCAGAATTCTGTTCTTCCCGATGCTGCTGCCTGAAGCAGTGTTGAGCTGGATACAGAGGGTGCCTTTCGGCATTGTATGCAGCCTGCGGGCTGGTGTGGTTCTGGAACGTTACCCCTGGTCTGTGCAGAGAGGCTAGAGCTCACCGATCCCAAGGCCTGTGTGCGGACAGTGCTTGAAGCCATCCCATAGCTCTTGTTCCATCCCCTGTGCCGGGTGGCTGAGTCACAGCGTACTCCTCACCAGGTAGATGGTAAGCTCTGATAGTTCTGGGTGGGTTTAGAAAGATCAGGCTGGAATCCACTCCATCACTCTAGCTTGAGGATTTGAGGCAAGGAACTTGGCTTCTCGAAGCGCCAGTTTCCTTAACAGGAAAAGGAGATTCGTACTAAAAGTCAGCCTTTGTGGAGCCCCTCGTGTGCCAGGTGCAGTGTAAGTGCTTGTGTCACCTCAGCTCGTCCTCAGCCACAATGAGGGAGGCGCCATCGCCAGCCCCACGTCACAGGTGAAACCCAGGCTCAGAGGACCTGAGTGATGTGTCCAAGGTGCCAGGAAGGCTCTGAGAGTCTGAATGGAAACCAGGCTGCCTGACGTCACATCCAATACTCTCAGCCATGACACTCATTACCCACTTTCTGATAAGGAGTTTTGTAAGCATGATGCAAGTCAATTTCTTCTAGTGGGCCCCCTACATGCTCTATAAGTGACAGGTCTAAAATTTACTTTAGGAAAACTTCATTGAGTATGCAAAGTGGAAGGACTTACATGCCAAGGAAACATAAAAAGAGCTTTCACCATTGTGGACCCAAAATATTTCAACCATAAGAATAATTTCTTTTTCTACTACCCATGTTAAGGAAGACAAAACAACAACAACAACAACAATAACAACAACAAAAACTCCTCATAAAGACTATGAAACTGGCTGCCCCTAGCATGGAAGCAGCTCTACAAGCCTCTGAAGCCAGGAGATGGGACTTCAGAATTCAGAAGACTTCACGGTGAAAGGAACAGGGAGACATTCTTAGCGATCCAAGGACTCAAACTAGATTTACATGGAGATGCAAGACAAAGCAACGTGAGGCATGTGAGAATGGGGTGAAGACAAGCGGGTCCTTCTCTGGGAAACCTGGGCTCAGGTTCAGAAGTTGAACTGATGCTGTGTTACGATTCCGCACCCTGGAGCTGAGCCCTCCCTGCGGGTCTCAAGGGCTCCTCTGCTTCTGCAACTCCGCTGAGACCAAGACATTGACTTCCCTATTAGTATGCTTTCTTCTTTAATGTACTACTAAGTGATTTAATGAAGGAAAATGGGGATGAGTAGACCCAATGTGGTGAGCGCACTTGCCCAGGTGCTACAGGTGGGAGTCCTACTGAGTTCCACCAGACACGACTTCTGCTTGGAGTTCATCCCACCAGAGCGGAACTGGGGCTGCACAGGCCCCTGCACCTCAGCCACTGTTTCCCTGGGCTGTGTGACTTGGCTGTGGTCTCGGGCCAGGGCCACACTGGGAGGCCTCCACGGGCCCCTTCCCCTCTTCAGTGCTTCCTTCTGGGCAACAGCAGAGTGTGGCTGTGAGTCCTGACTCCAGAGCCCCTGCAAGGTAACAGGACAGAGCAGGGCTAAGCCCTCCCAGGCCACACTCAGCTCCAGAACCTTCCTGCCTGGTGCTTTTTGTTAGGGAAGTCCCTCAGATCCTTGGTCAGAGAACCAAGAGTGAGGGAGTCTTCCTCTTTCAAGATAGCCCCCTCCATTGGCCAAGAGGCCAAGACAAAGGCACAGGCTGTGGCAGAAAGGGCCCTGACATGTCACACTCTTGGTTCTGGCCTTGCTTTTTTTAGCAAAGGAACTCTTTCCCATGGTGAGGGGAGAAGTCAGACTTTCCTGTTCCTCTTGGGCCGGGCATGAAGCAATCTGCAACCCTGATGTTGACACCAGGTCAAACCCCAGACCTTCTCTCTGGGCCTGGCTCCTTGGGCTTCTGAGCTTCGGCCTTTCCAACAAGAACATGAGCAACTGACCAGGGCTCCACAATAGCAAGGAGTGTGCATGGCCCCACCAAGAAAGTACGAAAATTGTGCTAAATTAGGAAAAAAGGAGAAAGTCTCTGTGGATACCTTAACATAGGGCTTGACATACAGTAAACCCTCAATAGACAAACAAAAGCCAAGAAAACACGGTGAGAGGCAGTATAGCATACAAGTGGGATATTAAATGAATGAGTATTGATAAGGTGCTTAGGACAGTTCTTGACACAAAGGCAATGCTACATAAGTGTTTTACAACTTAAAGATTAATCTGCTGAGTTCTTTTGCTGTTCCAGGAAATTTGCAAGCCCCTTACTTGTATCATTTCATTTAATCCTCCCATCAACCTATAACAATTTCTTCCCATTTTACAGATCAGGAGATGAAGGCCCAAGCTGGAGAGCAGCAGAGCGGGGTTGTGACCCTGGGCTGGCTGACTTAAGGGCTAGGTCCTTGGCCACTCCCGTGGATTGCAGTTAGAGGCAGAGCTGGCCTGGCACCTCGGGGCTCTTTCCCAGTACCAGGCAGGGGACTGGCCTGAGTGGGAAATGCCTCTGATTCACATTTGCTCTGCTGGGAAGCCGCCTTACTTATTGGCTCATTCATGTTGCAAGCATCCTCTGCCATCTCCCCTGTGCAGGGTGCTGTGCTGGGCACTGCAGACAGGCAGGTGAAGTCAGGTGGGACCCGCACTGGAGAACCAATGGCATGGGCTTGCTGAGTTTGCTGTTCCTCCTGGGGTCCTTGCCCACTCCTATGTGGAGGGTGCAGCCCCAACAGGGATCATGAGTGGCAGGGATCCCAGATATAGCAGAGCAGACCGGGTCTGCCTGGCTCTCCCCTGCCAACCTTCACATGGAGGGCTGGGATGGACCACTCTGCTCACTCCTGCTATGTCTGAGGGGGTGCAGCCCCAGCAGAGGCCATCCCTGGAAGACCCCAAGAACCTTCAGCAGAGACTCGTCTCTCCTCCTACAGCCCAGCTTCTTCTGCCTGGAACCTCAATTCTGTTCTGTTCCCCACACCCTGTCGGGTGCACCCCAATAAGCCCTGTGGGAGTCAGTGTGGGTGTTCCCTCTGCAGTCCCCAGTAGAGGTGCCCAACCCTATGACATCCATCCACCTCATTTACCCTTTCATTCATGCGTTCATGCATTTATACACTCATGCAACAAATATTTACTGAATTTCTATTGTGGTCTAGGCAGTACAGTATGCTAGGCTCAGAGGACAAAACTGAAGATAATTTAGTCATGATCCCACCCTCATGGGACCCACATTCTAGAGGGCTAGCCTCAATAGAGTAAAGCCAAGAGGAAAATAATCACACATCTTAAAGGGTGACTGGAGGGAAAGAACATGGTATATCAAGTGGTTTTAGATCTAATGCCTATTAGGCCATGAAAGCCAACTGTTAAGTTTTCGGGAGTTTTGTGAGCTGGCTGTTAAACATGGCCATTATGAAAAGTTGAATTATCTAAATTTACAACTAAGTAATTTATATTAAAAGTAAAATAAGAACCAAATGTGTCACTTCTTAATTACTTTACTATTACTCATGCCCTTGGAATTATTTACTTCTGTTGTATCCATGGAAATCCTCTATGACGATACATTATTGCTTCTCTTCCCAACTCCACATTCAGTGACCTCACTGTTAGTTTGACATTGACCCTGGTGGGGCCTTTATGCCAGGAAAACTGACCAACACAATAAGTTGGGGCTTTGGTTTTCTTTGACTGGCGGCTGTAAGCACTTAGCAGCACGCCTCTGGGATGTGAGTGAGCATGCCAGGGGAGTTGGACTGCAGGCAGGGTGGTCAGAGGAGATCTCTCTCAGGGGGATGCTTGTGCAGAGACCTGAAGGACCAGAAGGATTCGACTATGTGACCAGGGACACGGAGTTTCTGTTGAAGGAAGAGCTAGGGCAAGGCTTGAGGCGAGGCTGTCTCTAGGAATGGAGAGGAGACCAATATGGCTGGTGAGTGAGGAGAGGGGAGGAAGGGGAGCTTGGATGCAGCCATGGAGGGAGTTTGCATGTCATTTGGAGGGCAGGAAGCTGTAGGAGGGCATGGTAGGTGGTGTCCACTCAGATTCCTGGTTCCCACTTCCAGGGCTTTTCCCAGAACTACAGGGGGCAGGTGGCAGGAAATGAACTCTCTTGGGGACCACCTTCCACCAAAGGGATGGATGAGTGTAGATAAAGCTCCAGCCTCCCGTTTTTCAGAGGGGAAATTTGGGAGGTCTTCTGCACACCTCTCAGGGGCCCATGGCCTGCTGCAGTGACCTCAGGAGTGACCTCTTCAATAGCCTTTCCCTCTTCCCATTCTTCCTGCTCCCTGGGATCACCTCCCAAGCCAACTACATACACCAAAGTCCTTGTCTTGGGATCTGCTTTCGGGGAGCCCAAACTAAGATGAGGAGTTATATGGGGGTGATGCGACCACAGGGAGCACGGCATGGGCAGCTTCTGCTCCTGGCCTCTCGCCAGCCATGCTGGGGCATGGGGTCCCAGGTCTGGGAATCAGTCCTAATTAGGGACTGGCTAGTCCCTGTGCTGAAGTCAGACTGTGTCGGGCAGGAGGGAAGTCAAACCCAGTGTCATGATGTGGGGACCCTCCAGAGCCTTGAGTCTGTCCAGACACCCAGTGCTCATCCCTCCTTGGTGTCCTCACCTGCTGGCCCCTGTCTCCTGTCCTCCCACCGGGATCTGCCAAAGTCTACTGCCTGGATCTGATGGCTTGGCGAGCTCTCTGAGAGGCCCCAGGTAGCAGTATGACCAGTCCCCAGCCCCGACCACATACCTGAATTAATCTGGGCTGCACAGACCCTGTAGGGCCCTGCCAAAGGGAGCTAGCCCCACCCCGTTGGCCCAGCCTGGCTCAAATAGGACACCCAGCACTTCCTCTTCCTCAGTTTACCCAGTTCAGCATGGGATATCCGTGGCATCCTGCTCAATTAGCAGGCTGAGCTTTAGGACATTCTTCCACAGCAGTGAGTGTGTCTGGGACTGAGTCTTCGCTGAGGGGCTGTAGGTGTCTGGTGTGCACAGAGTTGCATCCATATACCCCATGTGAATCCTTCCCAGCTTGGCCCCTCAAAAGGCACTTTCTTCTTTTGATGCCCCTCCACTTTGCACCCCCTCCCTTCCCCAGTGCAGGCCAAGGCAGGGGACCCCATTCCTTCCAGGACGTTCTTCCCTGGCTTCATGCCCAAGAAAGCAGCCCGTTCTCCCTCCCTCTCCCCTGGGGGCCTGGCTCCCTTTCCTACCTCAGCCCCTCCTGCTGCTCCCTTCTGAAGCTCCCCAGGATGTTCTGACTCATCCTCTGACTCAGGTGGAGTCTATTTCTGTTCCCACGTCCCACTCCCTAATGGGCTGGAGAGCATAGCTGTCACATCTGGCCTAGTGTAGGGATGGGAGCAACCTGGCTCCTGTGTGAATGTGTGTGTGTGTGTGTGTGTGTGTGTGTGTGTATGCGTGCGTGCACTCATGTGTGTATGAATGTGGGGGAGGGAGGGTGGGCACACCTTCCCCAGGGAGTGGAGGAGGGTGGTTCTCTTATTCCTTCCCTGCCTTATATCCTCCCAAACCCTCAAGAGCAGACAAGCATCCTCCAAGACCCCAGGAGGGGTGAGTGGTGAAAGTAGCCACAGGCCTTGCCCTGATCTTTCCAAGATGACTCTATTTTCAAAGTGCATTTTAGCAAAGACAGTCTAAACTGATGGCTCCATCCACCAAACTCAGAGTCCCTGAATCTCCACATAGTTGAGCTGGTAGGAACCTGGAGGCTGAAGACACTTGTACTTTGGGCTTAAAAGAGACCCAGATTGGCCCTGACTGGTGTTGTTCAGTGGTTAGAATGTTGGCTCATGCACCAAAGGGTTGTGAGTGTGATTCCTAGCCCTGGTCGGGTGCATGGAGGAGGCAACCAATCGATGTATCTCTCTCATATTGATGTCTCTCTCTCTCTCTGTCTCTCTCTCTGTCTCTCTCTCTGTCTCTGTCTCTCTCTCTCTCTCTCCCCCCCCCCCCCCTTCCCTTCTACTCTTTCTAAAAATCAATGGAAAAAGTATCCTCGGGTGAGGATTAACAACAACAAAAAACCTAATTTCACACACTTCTTTTTACTTTTTAAAATGTGCCTATGATAACATTTTCTATTACATATCCTATTTAACGTGTAATGGCTCATCTTTGTGGCTCGCATGATGTTTCTAATGGAGTCAACCAGCTCTTGGGCCAAGTCTGGCTCAGTGTCTGTTTATATAAATAAAGTTTTGTTGAAACACAACCTGGCTCATTCATTTACATAGTGTCTATGGGTGATTTTGCTTTACAATAGAGCAGAGTCAAGAATTTGCCCAGAGACCCTTCGACCTGCAAAACCTAAAATATTTACTCTCCAGCCCTTTACAGAAAATGTTCGCCAACTCTTACACTAAACCATCAATTTCATGAGAGTGGGGATTATGGGCTTGCCATTCAGTACGTGCTTAATAAATAGTTGTTGAATGAGTGAATGACGCAATTAATTTTGTTGGAATTCCAGGCAGAGGTAATAGTGTGTGCCAAGGCACGAGGCTAAGAAATAGCTCAGGGTGAGCTGGTGTTGGGGTGTGTGGGGTGGTCCTTTATATAAAACTTGAAAGCTAGATAGATGCTTGTATCAGCCTCCTCCTAGGGGAGTGGTTCTCAACTTTGGCTGCACATTAGAATCACCTGGGAATCTTTTTAAAATCCTGATTTCTGGGCCTCATCCTCTGGAAATTCTGTTTCTTTGTTATGGGGTGGGGCCACAACATTAGTAACAAAGAAACAGAATTTCCAGAGGATGAGACCCAGAAATCAGGATTTTAAAAAGATTCCCAGGTGACTCTAATGTGCAGCCAAGGTTGAGAACCACAGCTCTAGGGCCTTCACCTTGTCTTTTTCTTTCCCAGGCAACCTCCATTCTGCCTACACCAACCCCAACAAGTCACCCACCAGCTCCCAAATCTTCCGTAGTCTGGTCATGGTAGGATGAAGTCAAAACTCTTAGCATGGCCTTGTAGGTCCTCCCACTCCACCCTGCCCAGCCCTGGAGCCTGGTGCTCTGCCATCTCGCAGCCCCTCGGCGCTCTGGGCTGTTCCCGACGCGCCCCACCCATCCCCGTCTTCATGCCTTTACTTCACACTCCTCTACCTGGAAACCTCTCCTCAGTCTCTGCACGTCTAACATCCACCCTTCGAGGCTCAGCTCCAGTATTTCTTCCTTGAAACACAATGTGGCATTTTGCCCGTTTTAGAGTTTTTTTCAAAATGATTGCGACTATAAGATAAATGATAGGAGGTAGTCAGTTCCCACAGCACTGTATCTTCTTTTGTCACTGCAGTACTAATAATTTACAGCAAAAAAATCTCACTTTCTATTGAATACTTACTATGTATACCTCGCTAAGCTCTGTCTGTGTGTAGCTATTACAAGTCTCACAACTTCATAACATAGGTGCTGTTTTACCCCATTTTACAGATGGGGAAACTGAGACTCAGAAATGTGATGTAAGACTAGGGAGTGGTGATCCTGAAATTCAAATTCAGATTGGTTGGATTCTAGAGCCCAAAGTCTGATTCTATGCTCTGTGCTTTGTCCTGAGGCTACTTTCTATTCAGCCATGCCCGGGCCCCTGGGTCCCTCACCTAGGTTTTAGACTCAGTTCTGACTGGGAACAGCCTATTTCCTCTTTGAGGGCTGAGTGCATTAGTCATGAGGTAAGTCAAACCCAGCACTGTTGTGTGGGGACCTTAGGGAGCCTCTGTTCACTGAGTTCCCATGTTTGAGGGTCCTGGACACAGAGTTAAGCATTAAATGAACTCTTTGCTCATTTTTGGTATCGGCATAAAGGTCACTTCCTCAGGGAAGTCATCCAGGATTGCCCAGCCTGGGATCGATCCTGGATACATGTTCTCAGAGCACTCAGGTCTTCTCCATTCATAACTCTCATCACATTAAATTTTTTTGTAATGACTCCTTTATCATTTGTTTCCCCTACTTGTATTTCCTGCATCCTTCTCAGTGCCTGGCACGTAGTAGGTGCACAGTGAATATTTGGATGAATGAATGAATGAATAAACGAAACTCTACTTGTTCTCACTTGGATGCCAGCTTAGATAGTCTCCAAATCCACAGGGAAGCAGAAAGGCATGTGGGTTTCTGTTTTCTCCCTTCCCCAAGTGACTTAGTATTGAAGACACTGGCAAGTGTTAAAAGGAGACTAGGAGAGATTGATGATTATAAGGCTAGTAATGGCTGATTGTGAGCAGAACTCCAGGCAAAAGTACCTTCCTTGGTGAAGGAAACCCCCACCTCCACCCCCACTCTCTGGGGGCACAGCCTGGGGCTGACGACCCAGCTGAAGGAGAGGGAGTGGGCAGGTCCCCGTCCCATGGGCAGACCTGTGGCCTGGGCAGTGAGCCAGGCCAACTCCCCACCCTGCCCTCACCCTCAGGAAGTGCAGGGAAGCATGCTGATCAATCATACATGACAGCTCAGAGAAGGCTGATTCCCAAGCACAGCCAAAGGGCTTCCCCCATTTCTCTTCTTTTTGCTGCCTCAGTGGGTGTGGCTGGAGACTTTGCTTTTCCCTCGGCTCAGAGGAGGCCATGATCCATGAGGCCCTGCACATCTTCAGACATCTCGGGGCTTGGTGGGTCGGGTGGGAAGGTCGGCCTGCCCTAGGGCTCTGAGAAGCAGGTCTGGCATGCACACCTGGGGCCAGGATTTTCACTTCATTCTGGTTTGCCTGGGACTGTCCTGTTTTTTTGTTTTTGTTTTTAAATACGTTTTTATTGATTTCAGAGAGGAAGGGAGAGCGAAAGACAGAAACATCAATGATGAGAGAGAATCATCTATCGGCTGCCTCCTGCCCACCCCCTATTGGGGATTGAGCCCACAACCTGGGCATGTGCCCTGACCAGGAATTGAACTGTGACCTCCTGGTTCATGGGTCGATGCTCAACTACTGAGCCACACTGGTGAGGCTTGATTGTCCTGTTTTTAAAACTAAAAGTCCTGCTTCCCAGGGCAGAATACTGGATTGAGTACACAATAGAAATATAATGCAAGTCATGTGTGCAATTTTAAATTTTATAGTAGCTATATTAAAAAAAGAAACAGATGAAATTAATTTTAATAATAGCTTCTATTTAACCTAATTATCTGAAAAATTTCAACATTTAATCAATATAAAAATCATTAATGAGATGTCTTAGTTTTTTTCCCCACCCATTAAGCACATCTCAGTTTGGACCAGCACATTTCAAGTGCTGGACAGCCACATGGAGAGAGGATTAGACAGTGTGGACCTGGACCAGTGCAAGGGGGCGGGTGCTTGATTCGGACAGGGCTTCTGAGGTCTTAGCAGGCCCACTGTGAGGTGATATTTGAGGTCCTTGAGGATGAAGGTGTATCTGTGGACTTCAGTCCTTGGTTGCCCTGGAGCGATACTGAAGCTTTCTGGAGCTGCTGTTTGGGGGCTGTAGGGACATTGGGGAAAGGGTGGTTTCTTCATAGTTATCTTTGTAGGGCTACTAGAACACAGGGAGGAATGTCCATGGTGTGGCTGGGGAGGGGATCTTCCTTACTCTCAGAAAGGTGGCTTAGCAAGCCCAGTCCTTCAGACGGGCCTCAAGAGTGTCCTGCTGGGAGAGCATAGCTTCCCTTCCCACCTGGAGGGGCAGGTGGTAGATTATCTTTGGGGTCTGGTTCCCATCCTAGACTCTGGTGAGTCCCAGTGCTTCTTGAGAATTGTTTTGCAAATGTCAATCTCTTCCTTAGTGTTTCTTTGATTTTTGAAAGTGTGGTTCCTTCCTCCAGAAAAGTAGACACCCCAAAAGAGTCACACATTTGAGATGTGGAAATGATCCTGAACTGGGGCCCAATGTAACTACAAATCCTTAAAACTGGAGAACCTCTTCTGACTAAGCAGTAGTAGGTGTGATTAGGGAAGAATGGCCAAAGACAGGAAACCATTGCTGGCTTTGAAGATGGAAGGTTCATGAATCAAAGAATGTGAGAGCCGAAGCTGGAAAAAGCAAGGACACAGATTCTCTTTAAGCCCCTAGAAAGGAACACAGCTTTGTAGACACCTCGACTCTATTTCTGTGAGACCGTGCCAAACTTCTAACCCACAGAACTATGAGATCATCAGTACGTATTGTTTAAGCCATAAGTCCATTAGTAATATGTTCCAGTGGTCGGCAAACTGCGGCTTGGCAAACTGCGGCTCGCGAGCCACATGTGGCTCTTTGGCCCCTTGAGTGTGGCTCTTCCACAAAATACCAGCTCTTCCACAAAATACTGACTTCTGCACATGGGCCACGAAGTTTCAATCGCACTGTACGTGGGCGCCCGCACGTGGCATTTTGTGGAAGAGCCACACTCAAGGGGCCAAAGAGCCGCATGTGGCTTGTGAGCTGCGGTTTGCCAACCACGGTGTTAGACTGGCAATAGCAAATTAGCATAAGAGGTATGGGTCCACATAGCCATCATCATGCATTGAATGTTTCCTGTGTGCCAAGCTGTGTACTTTGTGTGAACTTGCTCACTTTCCATAACAACTCTGTGTAGTGGGTGCCATTACCATCCCTATTTTAAAGATGGAGTCTTAGAGAAGTGAAGAAATTGCCCAAGGTCGCAGAGCTTGTGAGGGTCAGAGGTGGGATTGGAACCCTGTTCTGTGTCTGTCTGCTATATGTAGGGTCACTCACATCAGAGCAAAAGCAAAATTTTTAATTTTGTCTGCCATCCAGGGATGACTAGGATGAAGTTTACCTTTGCAGAGCCCACGAAGAAAAGATGAATACAAGCCTCCAGAATGTGACAGGACCACATACCTCAGCAGTTGAAAAGGTATCTTCTTTTTCATAAATTGTCTATGGGGCAACATGCTTTAGACCTCTAAGAACCATCTCTTTTCACATAACCAATTACAGAACTAATTACAAACTGTTTTTATCTGTTCATTAAGATATAATTAAGGCAACATTTTGTTAAACTAGTTGAGTGTGTGCTTTAGAGTAATAATTACTACTTTTATTTCTTTGAGACTCTTTCTAATTTGTCTTGGCTCTACTTCAGACCAGTTCCTGTTCTCTCTTGTTCTCTGTTCTCCAACAGAAGAAAACCTTCGGTCCTTCTATCCTGCATCCCTGCCGCTGTCCTAGTTCATGTCCACGCCATCCCATCTTTCAATGGTCCTTGTAAATCTCACTTTCTCAGGGAGGCCAGCCCAATGGCCCAAACTAGAGGGACCCTCTGCTCCTTCTCCTTATCCACTGACTACACTCATCAGTCTACACATTTATCACCTGTTTCCCACTGCACCATAAACTTCATGAAGCCAGGGCCTCAGGTTGGTGCCATTTCCCACTGTGATCCCAGCACCCAAAATAGTGCTTGGCACATGGTAATGTTCAGTGAACATCAATGGATTGATACATGATAGGTTTGGATTGGTCTTTGCTCCTTTGTGATGATGGTTAGAATCGTGTGTTGCGTGCCATTGAGTAGGTTTGAACTCCGACCCTATGAATGAATAGTGTTCACAATGTCCTGTCCTCAGCCCTGCTCAGCTCCTGTAGACTCATGACTATGGCTTTTTTTATGGAATCAATCCATCTTATATTTGGTCCTCCTTTTTTCCTGCTGTCTTCTGTTTTTTCCAGCATTATTGTCTTTACCAAAGAACCTTACCTTCTCATGATGTGCCTGAAAACAGCTTCAGTTTTGTCATTTTTGCTACTCAGACCTTAACTGGGTGCAATATTTGTTCCATCTCCCTCTCTCCTCCTCCCGTTTTGTGAGTGTGCACTTGCACATAGATACCTCCGTACATGTGCAGAGCCCAAGGCCACGCCCCCTTCCCTCCCTCCCTTGCTCTGCCCTATAGGAGTGACTGGCAGGAGGTTCCCTCCTTCCAGGCTCTCCAGGTGACTACTATAATTTCATGACTGCTTCCCAGACACCGCACAGCCATAGCACTGGGCTAGGTTGCAGTCTCAAAGGGGGCCTGACCCTGGACCACAGCCCTCTGGAGCAGCAACCGCAGGGTGGTCATTGCACAACCGGGCAGTGAAATCCATGCCCCAGAGTTAAGACCTTTGACCGTGGAGCCTCGGCATTTGGAAAGAGATTTAGTGGGTGGCGATGTTCTCTGGTGTCTCTGTTCCCAGGCTCCCTGAGCCCCGCCCCTCCCCCCTTCGTGTCCTGCATCAGCCTTTGCCCTGAACCTTGCCTCTTCCCAGTGTCCCTCACCTGCTCCACCTGCTGCCCAGACCAATGAGAGGCCAGAGGAGGAGAGTCTGATGGGGTTGTGGTGGGGGTGGAACTGCTTTCACACCTAAGGGCATAACTGCAACAACCCCACAGTGCTCCAGGGCAGCAGCTTCCTGACTTCCAGGGGGAGGTGGGGTCCATGCCAGCTGATCTTCCTGCTGCTTCCAGATCATTTCCCCTCTGTGGTCCTGTCCCTCTACTCTCACACAATGATGTGCAGAGAGTGTTGGCTAAGACTTTGGGGTCCACAGAGTTGGGTTTTAATACCTAGCTGTTTGACCTTGCACATATGACTTCACCTCCTTGGACCTGTTTCCTCATCTGTAAAATGGGCTTCTAATCCCTTTCTCACAGGGTCTCATGAGAGTGAAATAAGGCACGTGCCTATTTAACACACATTTCTGAGCACCTCCTATGTGACAGGCACTGAGCTGTGTCTTGGGTTTACAGTGGTGGTTATGACACAGTGTGGTTGGAAGGAGCCTTAATCTAGAAGTGGAGATAGAAAACTCTGACCAGGCACACCGAGATACCCCCCAAAATAAACAGAGCCAACAAGTCCCACTGCATGTTAGATGTGCTAAGGAGCAGAGATGGCAAGAGTGTCAGAAGACCGCAAGGTCAGAGCATCCTAGAGGGTGGGGATGGGAGGGCTGTTTTAGGAGATGGCACTCAGGTGAACCCTGGAGGATGAGAAAGGGTCCAGGACTGGGGAGAGCAAAGCAGGAAGAGGGATAAGGCTCTGAAAGCAAAAAGCAGTCTAGTGGGTTTTAGATCCTAATGGGGCTCTTTGCCGCTTGGGTACGGTGAGCGAGAGTTAGATTGGGAAAAGGCGAGTGCAAGACAAAACTTACTGGTTCTCAAAGTGTGGCCTGGATGGGCAACATCAACGTCATCTGGACACATGTTAGAATGCACGTTCTTGAGCTTCACCCTGGATCTGCTGAGTCAGAAACTCGAGGGTGACTCTGATGTATGCTCAAGTTTGGGAAGCTCAGCTAGAGTAAAGAGTTTGGATCCCCCCTTGCCCCCTCCTACATGCCTCCCCTCCGCCCCCCGCAGTGTGAGAGAGTGCTATTAGAGGATTTTAATCAGGGGAGTGTGTGGGCGGTGTTGAGAGTGGGATGTGATCCCATTCATTTATTTTAGAAGACTCTTGTGACTGGAACCGGGAGTGGCAGTCTAAAATGGGCTGGTGGTATTGCTCAGCAGCTGGAGTTAGTGCCATCTTCATCTCGCCTTTCCACACATGCCTTCCCCTCTGAATGAACGTCAACCCAATGTTCCCTGCTAGGGCCTCTACTTGTAAGGGTTGTACACTGCAGGGCCAAGAGGCTGGACTTTGGTTTTGCAAAGACCTGTGTTTGAGAGACTTCCCTGTGGGAAGACTAGGAAATGGAACCCAGTAGACCATTGCTTGGGTTCAGGAGCCAACATGATTGGAAGGGAGATGGTAGGAGCTGTGCTCTCCAGGGCTCATGGGGCTACGTGGAAGGTCCAGACTGTACTCTGCTTGCTTCTTTGGACAGTGTCCAATGGGCATGGCTGGTAGAGGGGACTGTATAATCCTGCCCCTTCCTGCAGCCAGCCCAGCCCTGAGGCCCCAAGTTTGCAAGCCTGCTTTGGGGTGTCCACCCCTGTCTAGTGCCTGAACTTGTGGTCAGGAAGCTACGGACCTCATGGTCTACCTACACCTACCACCAATGGGCAAATTTCAACAGGTAACAATTGCTAAAATACCAAGAAAGTCAGGCAAAATAGCTGAAATACTTAGGCAATTAAAGCCAAACATCTGAACTCCTTGGAAAAATAGAGGCAAAATAGTTGAATTACTCAGATGACTCAGGTAATGCTGGTTAGTAGTCCATGGAGGCAGAGGCACAAGCACAGATTTTGGAATCAATTTCCTGAGTAGATACTGGCTTTGTGATGTGGCTTTGCCTTTCAGAACCACCATTTCCTCTTCTGTAAAGGGGTGACAATAGCACCCATCTTGTAGGATCTTGATAAGAACTGATGGAAATACTAACATATGCATGTCGAGAGCAGGCACGTTGTGTTTTCCTTCTGTTCAGTTACTGCTGTGTTTCCTTGCTGTCTGTTACAGTTTCTACTGCTGTGTAACAAAACATCCTAAACTTAGTGGTATAGGAAACAGCCATTTTCTTATGATTAGGGAGTCTGTGGGTTGGGAATTCAGGGAGGGCACAGGGAGAATGGCTAGACTCTGCACCCTGATGTCTGAGATCTCAACTGGGAAGGTTCAAATGGCTGGAGGTGATTGAAGGGCAGGGGACTGGAGAGTTCGATTCCACGATTGGCTTCATTCATGACCTGGTGCCTTGGCAGGTCTGGCTGGAGGCTGGACTTAGCTGGGCCTGCATGCTTCCACTCTGGTATGATTCCTTACATGGTGGCCCAGGGTTACAGAGAATGAGATGGAAACTGCCTGGTTCATTATGACAAGCCTTGGAAGCCACATAGCATTATATTGGCTTAAGTGTATTGATCAAAACAGTCATAAGCCCGCCCAGATTCGGGGAGAGGAAGCACAGGCCCTACCTTCGATGGGAGGAGTGTAAGAAATTTTTTATGCTGGGCTTTCAATCTGCCACACTGATAAGCCTTCCATACTTAAGTCTATGATGACCGGGCCTGTTCTCCCAGCCCTTATGGTGAGTGGTAGCACATCTCCTTCCAGTAACTAGGGATGCAAAATCATGAGCTCCTTGTCAGCCTGAGAATTCAACTAACCTTGGTCTGTGACCCAAGGAGGAGCATAGCGCCCATTTTCTTGCAGCATGGGGAGGTCGGCAGAGTGGGGAAGGGATGAATAACACCCTGCAGGTTCTCCCTCTCCGAGCATTTAAAAAGCAGTAATAAATAGATGAGAGCCTGGGAGGTGTGATTGATTTGTTTTATGAATCACAGAGGAGGCTGTAACTCACGGGAGATTAGGGCTGAAGTAAGTTGCATGGCTCTTGCATTGCATGTGGAGATTAATGGCTTAGCACACGAGGCCCCACCGTTAACCCAGCTCACCCACAGGAGTTTAATAGCAGGGCTATACAGGCCAACTTTCAATTCTTGAACTGATGCTTATGTATGGCCCTGGTTATCACCAATGAGCACCTGCCTCATAGAGCTAGGATGCCCAGCAGGAGAGCAGCTTCCTGCTTGGAGAGAAGGACCTGAGGACCCCGAAGATCCCCATTTCCTTCCTGACCCCCCTTTTTTTCCCTCAAGGTAATGAGCAACATTCCTCAGGAGGGCTGATGAAGAATGATGCCATTTCTGTTATTCCTACTGGCTAGTATTTACTCTGTGTCCCAGGTCCTGTGCTGAGGGCTTTAGAGATTCTCCTTGGAGTCTCATGGCAACTGCAGGGGGTAGGCATGACTGAACCCATTTTAGAGACGAGGAACGTGGGCTGGAGGCTGCACGGCCTCATGCAGGGAGCACAGGTTGGAATCACGTGGATCTGGGTTGGGATCCTGGGGCATGCTTCCTTCAGTAGTGTACTTGGAACTTTAGTGTTCTCATCTGTAAACTGGGTAATAGAAAATGCATAATGTAGATCCTGAGGACCTCTGAGTACAGCGGCTGGCACTTAGAAGTCAGCTCAGGAGACTGGTGGGGACAAGGAAGAGACAGCAGAGGGAAAAGCCACCATGTACTTCAGAGACAAGCCTGGCATCCTGTGGGGGCCTCTGGTGTCATACATGGGAAGGTCAAAGTGGAGTTCAGTGGGGTTGGTCAGACAGTTGAAGGGATCCAATCTGGAGAAGGGTGTCATTAGATTCTAGACTTGGCCATGATGCATAGTAGCAGTCTATGAGCCTCTGATGATGCTTGTCACAGAATGTGGTTAGAATTTGGGAGCTTGACGGCAACTCCGACTGCAGACTCAGCCTTACTTGCCCCCATATCTGTCCTGACCAGGGCAGCAGCTGTCAGAGGTCTCAGCAGAGCCTGCAGGGAGCCCAGAGTCACCTGTGTTGCTGTGGAGCACCCAGTGAGGCCATGGGGTGCCCTTGATGTTCCTAACCTCTGCCTGTGTGTCCATGTTCACGTCTCAGCTTCTGCTTCTGCTCCCTGGGCCAGCACACCTCATGCCTGATGAGATGAGAGCCTGGGGTCTGGCTCTGCCATCGTGTCCCCATGGTTGGCTTGTGTCTGCTGACTTAGGTGGAACTTCTGTAATCCCTGGTCTTTGTACCCACAGAGAGGGCCTCCTTGGATTTGTATGGCTGCCCAGATCCCACCAGAACCCCCCAGATTGCTTGGAAACCTGTTTGCCACTGGAACTAACCCAGGTTAATATCCATGAGCTTGATTCACTGAATCCCGGTACTAAAGATTGGGGACTCCCCTTAAAGCTGAAATAATACTAGGACAAATGAAGACTTTCCCCCTTTCTCACAGTGGGAGTCACAAGCTCTTCCCATTTTCCAAATCAGCTAACCTTCCCACTGAATGCATCCACCTCTCTCCTCCCAAGCCTCTCACCTTTCTTGCTTTGCTTCTGCATGGCACCTAAAACCTTCTATTTTGCAGGATATGTACTCATTTTAATTGTCTGCCGTCTCCCCATTGCCACTAGAATATGAACTCCACAAGGACAAGGATTTTTCCCCGATGCATTTACTGCTATATCCCCCATCCTAGACATTATCTGGCACACAGGATGTGTTCAACCAATATCAGTGGAATTGATTGGGTGAATAAATACTTATGAGACCCCAGGGATCCAGTGGCCTTCTGTGGCCTTACCTAGTTCAGGGACACTGTCCTGTGGGCAGCTCACCAAGGGATGGTTGGCCCCGAAACTGGTCACTCAACTTTGCTCCCTGGGTACAGTCTTGGCTTCTGGCCCAGGCTTTCCAGGAAATTCCAACCCAGCTATTTGCAGTCTTGACTTTGCTTCTCCAAGCTGATCCCTAAAAGTCTGTGGGGCTCTCACTCCTCTGTGTGGCTGACACATGAATGGCCAGTCATAGTGGGTCTGTGGTCATTGTCAATCCGATGGCCACACAGCAGACCTTCAGTTGGCCCATCAGTCAACAAGTGCTAACTACACAGAGCTGGAACTCTGAAGCCACATGGCCTGGGTTCACGTTCCAGCTCTGCCACACCTTAGCTTCTTGGGCAACCTTTTCAAACCTCAGTTTTTACCAACAAAATGGACTTAATGACACTTAGTTGGAGGCTTCAGTGAGAGCAAGTTTGTAAAGCAAAATTATCTTGGCATAAAAGTAAATGTTCAATAAATTTTAGGTATTATTGTTATTATTATTATTGGGTGTCAGGCACTGGGCTTTTGTTTGGGGTTACAGATGTGAATGAGACACAGTCTGTGGCTCCGAAGGACTCACCTTCCAGAGGAAGAGGCCAACAAATTGCCAGGAAGTTATAGGGCAGTGTGCTTGGAGCCACGATGGGGGCTCCAAGGTCAAGGTCAAGGACAGGAAACCTCCTAGGACAGATAATACTTGAGTAAATGAATATGACTTTGCTAAGTTGAAAGGTATATATATATATTAGTTATCTTTGGTTGTGTAACAAATTACCCCCAAACTTAGAGTCTTAAAATCTGAATACTTACTATTTCATAGGAATCAGGACATGGATTAGCTGAGTTCTCTGGCTCAGAGTCTCTTACAAAGACTATAATCAGGGTATTGGCTGGTTCCTAGGTTTCACCTGAAGGCTCAAATGGGGGAGGATGCCCTTCCAAGTTCACTCATGTGTGTGTTGGCAGGATTCAGTTCCTCAGGACTGCTGGACTGGGGAACTCAGTTCTTCCCTGGTAGTTGGCCAGTTCCTTCCATCAGAACAAGCAAGCAAGAAAGGATGAACAAGACAGAAGCAGAGTCCTTTTGTAACCGAGTCTCAGAAGTGACCACCCATCACTTTTATCAGGAGAAGCAAGTTACTAGGCCCAGTTTACGTACACAGGGAAGAGTTTCCCAAAGCCAAGAATATCAGAAGGTGGGATCATTTGGAACTGTCTTAGAATCTACCTACTACCCTAGGGAAGCCTCTTACATAAAGACGAAACTGTGCTAAGGGTGAACCTGCAGGGTGTGTTTGGGAAAAGGCAAGTAGCTCTGGAGGAGCAATCCGTAGGAGAATGTGTGGGGTGGTGATTACAGGAGGAGGTGGCAGCAAATGACATTGGAGAGGAAGATGACCCTTTATGGAATTTCTTTTTCATCCCAAGACAATGGGAAGCCACCGAGGGGCCTCAAGCAGGGGAGTGTATGTGGAAGGATGAACTGCATGGGGTTTTGTGATTTTTACACATGATCTTGAACGTCTAGGCAGACTCTTTGTCAAGAGAATGAAGGCTGAGTCAGAGGTGGCGTCTCAGGGGTGACAGCCCGCTTCTCCCTGTCCTTAGTGCTTTGTCTTCTGGGTTATATACCTGTGACCCCAATTTTGTCTCAGCTGACCCATGGTTAGATATTTTCACTGTTCTACCAACCCCCTTCATAGCACCACTGTGTGTCAGGCAGGTCCCTGCTGAATGGCCATTGAGAGGGGGTGGAGACATAGGTGAATCAGACGAGAGCAGGTCAGACTTGTCACACTCTGTGGGTCAATCCAGGTGCCAACAAAACAGTTGACATTTACAGAAGACTCATCATGTGTTGGGCACTATGCTAAGAGCTTTATAAACTTTGTCTCATCTTATTCAACCAACCTTCTGGGTTGGCACTCTTGTTATCCCTTACAGATGCTGAGCAGATGTTCTGAGAGGTGGCATAGCTAGTGGCTGGCATAGTTAGGGCTGGGACCCAGGTTGTCAGGCACCAGAGCCCAAGTTCACAGGCACTGTGCTCTCCAGCCACCGGAGTACCCTGGGGACACATGAGTGCTCTGCACCGTGATCATTTCTCTTATTAGTTATCACACAAATATGAACTCATTGCACAACGTTTAGAATCATGGAAAAAGGCAAGAGAATAAAACCAACAACAACCACATACAAGTCAAAATGCAGAGACAATGTGACTGCGTTAAATTTTTAAAAATACCCCATTTCTCCAGCACAATAGTGATGCCTGGCACATTGTCCCTGGGCCATGGGATTATCCAAGGTTCTGGTGGATTTTAATTCTCCAGGGGGGTGATGGAGCATGGGTCAAGGGCACCGAGCTTGCTGGAATTGTAGCTCTGTCCCTTCTCAACTGTGTGATTCTTGAGAAATAAAACTCGCAGTGCACGGGCTTTTTGCCTCCAGATCCCTTTTTCACTACTTTTGTCCACACCAGCCAATGGCCAGCACGTGTGCCCTCTGGCTGCAGGAACCCCCTCTCTTAGCTGAATCTGACTTCTGGGTGCAGGGGTACGTTTTCTGCAGCTTGTTCCCCTCGGAGGGGTGACTCACACACCTGCAGAGCTTCCCTGTGGGACCGAGTCAGACTCGCGCCCTGAGGGTCTTTGCCTCATAGGGCACCTCTGCTGACTTCCTTCCCTTCCTGGTCCTGCTTCTCACCATCCACCACGTCTTCCTGGAAACACTTCCAACCATCTTTGTCTCAGACAAACCCATCTGGATGGCTACTGTACAAAATGCCTGGCTCATACTCTTCAGCAATGTCAAGGTCAAGAAAGACAAAGACTGAGAAGATGGTTCCACTCAAAGGAGACTGAAGAGACATGGTTATTAAATGCAATGTGTGACCCGGGGTGGGATCCTGAACTGGGAACGATAAGCCGCTCTAAAAGACATTATTGAGACAATTGACACAATTTGAATATGGACTGTGTAGTATTGTAACTTAAATTTCATGACTTTTGGTCATTGTACCATGAGCCTGTAAAAATAATGTCCTTGGTCTTAGGACATAAACACTGAAATAGGTAAGATGCAACTTACTTTCCAATGATTCATGACACAGAGAGACAGGGAGAGAAAGAGAAAGAGAGAATAAAGCAAATAGATCAAAGTGTAACAATTGGCAAGCCTGGAGAGGAGTGTAGGAGCTTCTTACACGACGTTGCAACTTTTCTTTAAGTTTGAACTTGAATCAGAGTGAAAGGAAACTTTGTCCAACCTCAGATACCCTCTGAGCCTCCTGGCCAGGCTGCTACAGGATTAAAGTATCTGGTATCTGAGACAAGCCCGGTACAGTGTGTGATCAGTCTGTATCAACCCTGCCCATTGTTACCCACACGTTCTGGAACAGGAGGAGGCCTAGGAAGAGCTCCCAACATTACAGGGGCCTCCGGGAAACCCCTTGCTGTCCCCAGTTATCTCCCTGCGGCCACGCTAGCTCACTCTGCTCAGCCTGTCCCTCTGCAGAACCCTTCCTGGGCCACAGCTGTGGTCGGCGATTTCGGTAGATTAAAAGCAACCCTGGAGTGGGCGGGGGGGAGTTTTTCCTGGGGAGATCAAAGAGCCAGCCAAACATAAAAGAAATCGTATAAAACTATATATATTAGGAACAAAACAAAACAAAAGAAAAATTTCACCCCAGAAGCGCCATCCATGTGTCAGAATCGATAAGTCTGGACTTCCGCGATCTGCTCTATAGAGTTGCCAACTGAGGCAGGAATGTCGCCTTGCCCAAAGAAGGCAGCCGCATCAAAGGGAGACTTTTATGGACTTTGGCACAAGGATGAGGCAGGAATCGTGTGTCCAAGGCTTTGTGAGGACTCTCTAGGACTGATGTGGTTTCTCACCCCCTGACTTTTAATCAGTTACTGCATAAGTCAGGGTTCAACCAGAGAAACAGAACTAATGGAAGATAGGCATTAAGATTGATTGTAAGGAACTGGATGATGTGATGGTGGGGGTTGGCTTGGCAAGTCTGAAATCCACAGGGCAGGCTGGAACTCTCAGGCAGGCGTGGGCTGGAGCTCTGTCCACAAGCAGAACTTCTTTTATAGGGAAACCCGACTCACCTGACTGAATCAGGACCACCCAGATTATACAGGACAGTTTCCCTACCTAAAATCAACTGATTATGAACTGCAATCACACCTACAAAATGACTTCACAGCAACTCCTAGATTAGTGTTAGATTCAATAACTGGGGACTGTAGCCTAGCCAGGTTCACACATAAACCTGATTAGCACAGTCACCAAAACCAGTTGGCGCCACCTCCTACTATATTCAGAATCGCCCCCCTTCTCTCCATCTTCATTTACAAGCCCTAAGACCAATGCTCCCCCAGCCCTGCCCTGCTGGGTCCCTGCATACAAGCCCATGGTGTCCAGTCCAACACAGCATGGCATACTCCAGGTCAGAAGCCACTTGGCTCTTCTCACTGATTATGGCATAAATACCAAAATCCTAAGCTGGGCAGTTACCACCCCTCATTTTATACCAAAGCCCCAAGCCACGCGGACTTGTTCATCTCATTCGCACTTTTTTTCTGCACAGAAGGATAACAGCTGAGCTTTCTTGGACCCCTGCCAGTTCCCAGGCACTGTGTCAAGTGCTTTTCCATACATTGTGTAATTTAATAACCAGCACCACTGTGTTTTTCAGGTGGGGAAACTGAGACACAGAGAGATTAATCTCTTGGTCACCAAGGTAGTAACTGGCCCAACCTACATTCCCACAACATCTGACGCCACAGTCCATGGCTTTGAGCATGACACTATGCTGCCTTTTTGAAGGGTCTCTTCTTATTTATCCAAATGCAAGTGGACTGATCCTTCAAATCCCACCTCAAACCTCCCCACCCCCTTAAAGCCTTTCGGATTTCATAGATAGAAATGGCAGCCCTCTCTGCTATGCCTCCATAGTCCTTGGCTCACTGCATTGTTCACGCCCCTTTACTTGGATGATCTGCTAATGTGGCTGCATTCTCCTCCTGCCTGATGTGAGCCCCTCAAGGTGAGGGAGAGTGTTGGCCTTGTCTGCTTCCAGGCCCAGAACAGGGTCTCATCCATTACTGACACTCATGATTGCTGTCAAGAATTGACTTATTTGGGGACTTATGGTCTTTCTCAAGGCCCAGCTAATGGCTAGCAGGGCTGACAGTCCTTAATTACTCCACTTACTCTTCTGTCTATACCAATGTATTCCTGCAATAAAATTAGATGTTGAATTCTGATCCTTGCAGTTGCCACTGAGGTAGAGTGATGGTGGCCAATCGTGAACTGCCAACCCAAGTGTCTGACTGATTAACAAGGGTCTGGCAGCAGGTGCTTTTCCTACTAGAAGGAGCTAGGCAACTGCCTCCATTGCCTGCTTCTTCTCAACTCTATTTCCCCAGTGTCTCAATGGCTCAAAATTCAGGGAATTACTTGGTGTCAAAGCGATTGTCTGGCAGATTGTGGGGGGTTTGAGCATCCGATGGCGCGGCGCTCATTGGTGTGCCTAGCTGCGGCTTCCTGGAATCTTGGGGGTGGCTGCAAGGATCCTCATTCGCAGGAGACCCTCATGCCTTCTGGGACCAATGGTCAAGCAGAGTCTCCAGTGCACCAGCACCAAGGCTCTTGGATATGGGCATCGAATGCTGTTGCCAATATTGTGTGTGTGTGGGGGGGGGGTCATATTTTTGTAGATTAAAAAAATAAATGAATTGATTCATCTTGAGGTTGGTGAGCTCCCAGATACCAAAGAGGAGTGTTAATAGGAGGTGACACTTGGCTGTCAGCCAATCTGGCCTCAGAATGACCTGTGCCCGAGTCCCCAAGACCCCAGGTAGGATGCTGTTAGACTGCTCTAAGTGAGGAATGCCCCCTTCTTTGGTGGAGCACCCAATCATGTGTCCCCGTGATGGGAATGGGG
Organism: Myotis myotis; assembly: GCF_014108235.1. Taxonomy (NCBI): domain Eukaryota; kingdom Metazoa; phylum Chordata; class Mammalia; order Chiroptera; family Vespertilionidae; genus Myotis; species Myotis myotis. The sequence continues at coordinate 21,699,489 of NW_023416401.1, read as the reverse complement.
TCCTCCATCATCTTGGGGCTGACGACAAGAGGCTAATGTGCCGCTCTGACAGGGAGCAGAGTGTGAGGTCAAAAAGGCAGGGGCATCAGGCCAGTGTCATGGTCAGTCTCCCATCTATGAAGACTGCTAGATATTTTAGGAAGATTTTAATGGTGGTCACCCCAGAAGGGTCACACCTTGCAGTCCCCTTTATTGTGCTTGGTGGCCTGATCCCCTGATCAGTAGAGTCAGTAGCTAGTTTCAACCCCATTGCAGTAATGACTGAATTTGCATGATCTCCCTGCTTTCCTCCACCTACCCCAGTGCCTGGGAGCTGCACGCTGTGGCTTCTATGGACTGGGAACTTCCCAAGGGTGGGGACTGTCTCAGCATAGGGCTTGGCACATCCCTGGTATCCAATACATTTTTGATGGATAAAAATGAGGCACAGCCCTAACCGGTTTGGCTCAGTGGATAGAGCGTCAGCCTGCGGACTGAAAGGTCCCAGGTTCGATTCCGGTCAAGGGCATGTACCTAGGTTGTGGGCACATCCCCAGTAGGGAGTGTGCAGGAGGCAGCTGATTGATGTTTCTCTCTCATAGATGTTTCTAACTCTCTATCCCTCTCCCATCCTCTCTGTAAAAAAATCAATAAAATATATTTTTTTAAAAAGATGAAGTATTTAAAAAAATGAGGCAGAGATCAGTTGCTTCCTCCTTATAGACAACACTAGTGGCCTGGTGCACAAAATTCATGTGTGGGGGGGCTCCCTCAGACCAGCCCAGCTTGCACCCTCTCCAATCGGGGACCCCTTGGGGGATGTCTGACTGCTGGTTTAAATTGTCAGTCGGACATACCTCTCGCAATCTGGGACCACTGGCTCCTAACTGCTCACCTGCCTGTCTGCCTGCCTGATCGCCCCTAACTGTCTCTGCCCGCCTGATCGCCCCTAACTGCCCTCCCCTGCCAGCCTGATCTTGCCCCCAACTGCCCTCCCCTGCCGGCCTGATCACTCCTAACTGCCTCTGCCTCGGCCCCCACCACCATGGCTTTGTCTGGAAAGAAGTCGGACATCTGGAAGATGGCCCATCGACCCGGTCTAATTTGCATATTACCTTTTTATTAGTATAGATAAGATCTGCTGTAATTTCAGTTCTGGGCAGATACAGCTAATTGTCTTTAAAGCCATGAAGAAATCTGGCATGACCTACTTCACTTTATTTGTGTTGGCAATTATGATAATGATAAGAATTCTTTTTCACCCACAAATATTCTGGTTTGGATGTCTAAAATGGGCATTTGCCAATTCTCTTTTATGCTCTGTACCTTATGGATGTAACCTTGATCCCCCAGAGCACTGGGGCAGAAATGAATTTGGGAGTTTGAATGACATGGTTATTCTGACTATGAGTTCAGATGAACTGGATGGTGTACTATTTGGGGGATTATGAGAAGAGCGTGAAACCTAGGGCCAAAGAAGCTGAACCTCATCACAATTAAGGCCTTGACTATCCATTTGGCTTTAGGTAAATCCTGAACCTTAGTTTCCACATCTGTAAAATGGGTATAATCATATCTACCACCTAGCATTGTTCAGAATATTAAGGAATTTTAGGAAAGATCCTGAGATGAGGAGATCAGGCTGATGGAAGAGATAGATAAGTCATCCCAAAATTGATCTATAATACCTACAAGCTGGCAGAGGTCAGTCCAAGGCCAACCATGGAAGCCTTAGTTACTCATACCCACCCTGTGCCTTGGACAGTGCAGGGGAGAGGGGTCATGATGGTGATGGTTTATGCTTATGAATGTGTAAGTGGGATGCTCTCGGCTTCCCACAGCACTTGGCCTGAGTGGATCTTGACTTGGGTGCTACAGCTCTGTCAGTAGACAATGGTGAAACATCTCTTTCGATATAAGGTCCTACACACGTGTGAATTAGCTCCTGGTGTACGTTAGTCATAGGAAATAGAAAATGATAGCTTTCAGGAGGCAGCATCCATGCCAAAGGCACTGGCTTATGGAGACTTGGTGGAAACATGTACTTTGCTTATAATGATCAAAACCTGTTCCTCTACTAAACCACATGAAAAAGGGGCACACTTTACAACCGTGTTCAAGGTGGAGGGTCAAAGGCTAAAAGGGGGTTAAGCCTGAGGCCTGGACAGGAGGTGGCTGGTTTGTTGAGCTGGATCCTTCTGCCTGTCCCAGAGGGAATGAGGGTGATTCCAGCAGGGGCCAGTCACATAATTGTGCCTGGGTGTGGGGTCCGGCTGACTGGTCCTTGAGTCTGTGGGGATGGAAGGAGTACAGTGGGCACCAAGATCTGTCAGATGATCTAAGCCAGTGCACCTGGCCTCGCTCTGTGCCTCAGTTTCCTCCTCTGAGATCATGGTGCTGATCTGTGTGCACTCAAAGAGAAAAAAGTGATGGTTGTAAAGTTCTTTGATTACACAAATCACTAAATAATAGTATTTAATTATTTATAACGTGTTTTGAGATTTTGGGATGAAAGCTGGGGAAGCTGCAGCATGTTATTAACTGGTTGTCAGCAACCTTTGTTCAGGCAATAGGCTTAATTACTACATTAATTGGACACAGTGGTGGGAGGAGTGAAGGGACTCCCATACTCGCTTCCTCCCCAGCCACTTCCCAGCTCTTCCAGGTCAGTCCAGGGGGATCCCTTTCCTAACCTCCTGGTCCTTCATTCTGGCCTGAGCTGCACCGTGGTTATCGCCGGGGAGTACCTGGTGGTGAGGGCATTCTGATTGTGTGAGGGTTGCTCTCTGCTGTCCCTGTGTATCAATCACCAGCTCTAATTAGACTGTAAAGGTCTTTTCCCCCCTGGATGCTTGTCGCAGGTCACGTGGCTGATATGTAAATCTCAGTTCCTGGAGCAGTTTAATGGCCACGGTGACCACAGGTAGTAACTCAGGTTCCTCTATAAATGGAAAATAAAAACAACAACTCATTACGGGTGATGGTAGGTCTTCAACCTACACACAGCGCATCGTAAACTTGAGGGATTGCCTCTGCGCTTGGCTGAGGACCGGCCGGGGAGGGGGCTCCAGGTGGCGGGAGAACAGAGTTGTGACCTGCCATTTCCAGGGTGTCTCTCCTTCTCTGTCCCGGCCCAGCCCAGCCACGGGTGCTGAAGAACTTGATGCTGACCTTCCCAGCAGGCAAGAAGTGGTTCTGATCAAACTCAATCTCTGCCTGTGGGTGGGGGCTAGTGTTGGCCAGTGAGTCTTGCTCTCCTTTTTCTGAAGCTGGTGTGTGTCCTGGGCTGACCTGGGTCACTGCAGACCTACTGTCCCTCTCATCTGTGTCACTCCTTTTAGAGGGGCAGTGTGACCGCCAGGGAAGGTGCCATGAATGTGGAGATGTTTGCCTATTTAGTCACTGCATAGACCCAGCATCTGGAACACAGAGGTGCTCAATAAATATGTTGAATGAAGCAATAAATGAATAAGTTAAGTCTCTAGGTTTGGGGCCTGGGTCTGAATTCCAGCTCTGCTGCTTACTAGCTGTTGTAAAGCAGGAAAGTTACTTAACGCCTCTGGGCCTCAGTTTCTTCCTCTGTGAAATGGAGATCTGTGCCTGTGTACCACAAATGACATTTCTAACCAGCCTAGTAGCATCCATTACTTCAGAATATCAGATAAGGACCCCGAGGCTTTGAGAGGTTAAGAGATTTGCCCAAGTTCTTAAGGGGTGAGAAATGTAGGAGGGAGAACCCAGGTATCCTGAGTCATTCAGATTTCAAAGACCAGATGGGATCTTGTATAGTCAGAAGGGGGCCCATTCTGTTCCCAGATGTCAGGTGAGAGCTAGACATTCTGACCCATTCACTAGATTATCACTTGGGTCCTGTCCACCGGGGGTCGCTGTTGAACACCAGTCCTGTGCAGCCCAGGGAGCCCTGAAACACTGAAGTGGTGATGTCCTTGCTGGCCTAAATCCCTGTGCAGCTCACAGAGGTGGGCTTCAGGTGTGGGGAGTTCGAGAATGGGCCAGGGCAAGCAGCCTTTCATTGCAGCAAGATGCCAGCGGTTGCATTCCTGTGCCCTTTTTTTTTTTTTGGATAGATTGTCTCTAAAACTGTTAGTGAAATAGTTTTCCTGATTTGCGGTTGTGGTAGCCCCATCTATTCTTCCATCCAGGGAGGGTGATAATGGGAACGCAGTTACCAGGTCTGGGAGACCATGCTGGGATCTGGTGATTCCCACAGGGAGGCCTGCCTCCAGCCCTAAGTTTAAGTTAGGGCCCCTCTGTTACAGGCATGCATGGTGTCCTATACTTTAATTTTATTGTGTCTATTACATTTGTAATCACAAGTTATTTGTATGATTTTTTGCATAATATTTGCCTCCCCCCCACAACTGGGAACACCCGTGAGGGTAGGTACCAGGAACATTTTCCCACTTCTGTATTCTCAAGGCCCGGCATGGAAGGAGAATTTGGCGGCTGTGAGCTGTGAATACACTGTCAGAGAGAGGGGCGACAGTTCAAACCTCAGCTCTGTTGCGACTGTGTTGGCTGTGAGATCTGGGGCTAGTTGTCCAATCTCTCCCAGCTTCTGTTTCCCCATCTGAAAAGAGGAAACAAAAATATACCACTTCAAAGGGATGTTGGGAGGACTGAATAACATTAAGCATGAAAAACACAGCAAAGGCCTGGCACATATATTCTCCCTCCCTCCATCCCTTCCTTCCTTCCCGCCATCCTCTTCCTGCTCAACTCCTCACTCTCGCAGAGTTCTCTTCTGGGTGTATATGTGTATGACTGTGTATGTGTGTGCTTTTGTATGTCTGTATGTCTGTATGTGTGTGCTTGTATTGGTGCACATATGCATACATGCATGTGTGTGTGTGTGAGCATGTATGTGCACCTCCTGGAGACTCACCCATGAGGTGTAGGACTGTGAGTAAATCTCAGCTCGAGGAGTCTGCGCTTCCAGTTCAGGGAGCCACTGCCTGGGCGGCCTGCACTGAGAGCATGTTAGGACAACGTAGTCCGCAGAGATGTCCTCACCTGCCCTGGTGGTAGCTCCGCCTCCACAAGCCACCCGCAGGGGAGGAGGCCTCGTTGTGATGAGACCTTCGTACCCACGCACCTGACTCCATCTTTCACCTGTGTCTGCCTGAGTGCTCTTTGGCTCCTCCTGGCCTCTAGGCTTGGCAGGAGAGGTTCCTGGAAGGTAGAGAACAGGGCAGGTGAGGAAGCGATTTTTTCTCCCTGGGGAATTGCTGAAGAGAAGTTATCAGGAAGACCCTGGGGATGCCACCCACTAGTGACCTTGGCAAGGTGTCAAGCTCTTGGTGCCTCAGTTTTCTGTCCTGTGTAATGGGAGTTTTTGAGTGAAGGATAGAGCAGAGAGTATTAAACACGAAAATACACCCAGGCCAGGTAACCGAATGAGTAAAGCAGGCTAATCTTAGGGGGAAAATGCTGCGGGGAAAACGGTCTGACCTAAAGGAGCAGATGTTTTTCAACTTCAGCCAACTGCTCCTGTGTGAGACGCTGAGTTTGAAGCTGCTGGCTTTTAAATCATTCAAGAGAAAACAGAATCTGGATTTTTACATGAAGTCCTATAAACTTTCATGTTGGCAAAACATTCCGATTTTCTTAAAGCATTCTACGTGGCATAAATAAAATATCGCTATGGTCTAGATATAGCAGTCAGTTGATACTTTGTGATGGGCATATATGAAACACTAAATGGCATAGACATAATTTCAAATCAGGTGCTACTTCCAGTGGGATGACAGATGGAGAACTGGGGAGAGGGAAAGAAATGGAAAGTAGACCTGGAGGGGACAGGTAGCTAGGAGAAGGCAAGAGAGCATGGGGGCAGTGAAGGCAGAGATCCAGCTGTGGAGGGTGTGTTTGGCCTCTGTCTGGTCCCTGTGTGGGTCCCCCAGGACACACCCAGACCCCATCTCCAGTGATGCAGGTAAAACCAGCCCAGTGCCTCAAGAGTGAGAAGCTGAATGTGGGGGCTTCCAAGGTATCTGAACCCTCACATTTCCTCTGGGATCAGAGGGTAGGATGGGCTCTGACTTTCCCTCACCCATCACCCATGAGCTACAGGATATAGGGTCTCCGGAATGAAGAAGATTCAGTTGGAAGGTGGAGGGATGCCTGAGTTGCTCAATCCCACATCTAATGTCACCAGACTAAGCCAGATGACACCTAATCCTCTGGGTTTACAGATACCATCTGGTGCCTTAGAGGGCGGGGGCCAAGGTGAGGAGGTGAGCTCAGCTGCCCGCCTCCCCAGATGCTCTTTTTCAAATGCATCAGTGTCCAGGGAGCTGTGACTGCCCTGGGCAAGTGACTTACTTCAGTGTCCTGAGTCTCAGTTTCTTCATCTGTAAAATGGAGATAATGACACGTGGCTCTCACATTTGAGTGTCCAATCTGCTCGTTTCTTCCCATCCTGCATCTGCCAATGTTACACAGGACTGATAACTACATTTCCTTCCCTCTGTGCAGCCAAACTTTCAGAACAGTCCGTCTGGGCCGGGTCCCGCTCCTTCCATTGTCCACCCGGGGCCCAAAGAAGGAAGGCCCAAGAAGACATCTGTTGACGTGTGAAAAGTTAGACCTCCGTACACTCACTCCCAAAGGGTTTTGGTTTCCTTAGATTTAGGATTGGCAAAAAGAGAGGCAGAGGGTGGTTGAGGTTAACATGAAAATGGTAAAAACTTCAGAGAAGAGAAGCAGCAGTAGGAATGGGTGGAAGGTGAATGAATTAAGTTGAACATATTTTTGGAGCATTCATTATGATTCTAGACACCGGAGACAGGGGCGAACAAGATAAATGTGGTCTGTGGTCCATGCCTAGAGCTCACAGGCCCTGAGGGAAGATAAACACAGATTCAACAGGTGTGGCGAGAGCTACAAAGGGGGGTGTTCAGGGTGTGATGGGGATGAATACAAGCAAACCTAGCCCCGTCTGGTGCAGTCTCCTAAATGAAGCATGCCAGTGTTTTTAATAGTAGTAATAATAATAATGACTAACAATTACCAAGGGCTTCCTATTTGCTAGGCATTTTGTATGCATGAGCTCATCAAATTCAAGAGCTAGCTATTGAAATACATATTTTAAAGAAGCTGTGGTGTGGGAGGTGAAGTCACGCCTGCAGCCACTTGGCCATGCATTGGGAAAGTCAGGTTGGAAGTCAAGACTCATGGTTGTTCTGTACGCACACACAAGGAGCTCTGGTTCCAATTAATCTACCTGGAGGTTGGCAACCTGGCTGACACCCAGGGGCAGCCTCAAGCCTCCCTTCTGTTCCCTTCCTCAAGGGCATGCACAGGTTCTCATAAGATAAGAGGGGAGCCTGGAGAAGTAGACACATAAAGGAGGTCTGGCCCACAGGCTGGAAATGAGCGAGGGCTATTTCTATCTCTTCTCCCTGGGTAGCTGCTATCTTGTCACTTTCCTTCAGGGACACATAACCACCCGGTTCATGCAAACTTCCGGGAGGGTATTTCTCGAGAAGGCTCGTACTATCTATGGAGTTAGAGCTCCCATGGGTGTTTCTAACTTTCCCTTTTTATTTAGCATCCCTTGAGGTTGAGGAGGTGCCTGAGGTCCAAGCCTCTGAAGAAGGAGGGATGAAAGAATTTGCCTGATTTCCAGCTCTCTATGCTGCCACTTCAGGTTTCATGGAAAATCTCAGAGGCCAGCCCCTCAGCCCAGTGAATGCTTGAGGTCCTCCCATCACTCAGGCAATCCCTGAGGCCATGGGGGAGAGGGAAAGATCCATGGCACAAATCTTCCCAGACTTACCGCAAGCGTGAAGCATGACCACTAGAAAGCTGCTTGGCCTTGGAAATTATGTTTTTCCCCCCGACTCTCTAGAGATGCTAATGTGCATGACTGTGGCAATGGTTCCCGGCTTAGATTTGACCTTCTAGGCAGGGTGACAATTGAGCAAATGTTTACTGGGCCTGATTGAACCTGGGCAATGAGAAGGAGAAGAGGCACAAGGCACATTTTAGAAATTAATTGGACAAGTCCTCTTCTGGTTCTGAATATTCAGATGCTTAAAAAAAAAAGAAACCCAAAACTTTGAGTTCCCTTTACAGCTGAAAGTGGTCAGAACCAAAACAGATTGTGGTGGCACCTAGAGGGAGGCGACCTCTCTTTGGGGGAGCCTCTCACCCCAGACTGGCCAAGGTGAGACTTGGGTGCTGGGTCATCTGGGTGAAGATCTTATAAGACAGCCCAATATTTAGCAGTAAACTCAAGAAGAATGGGTTGTCACTTTATGCCAAGACTTGCTCTGGGAACTGGAGATTCAGAAATGGTGAAGATGTGGCCATCCCTGATCTCTCAGGACCTCGGGACTGATGCTGGAGAGAATACATCATCAAATAAACTACCCCAATGTGAAGACTTAAAACAAGACTTTATAAGAGATTTCTGTGGTTTTGCAGAGAGCAATGGCCAATTCTGTAGGTCAGCGAAGGTGACTGGGTCAGGGGCGGGGGTCGGGATAAATTTCAAGAGCTTTGATTTAAATTCTAAAGAATATGTAACCTGAATACATTTTGACTTCCCCCATGGCTCAGTCTGATTTTGGTGCTGTAACATAAGAGATAGTGAAAAAAGTAAACATACTTTTTGAAATTAGTTTAAACCTTTATTCAGTTACTGGGGGGAAGTGCCAATGAGAGAGGGCTACTCATAAACATCTCTCCTAGTTTCCACTCAAAGTCCTCCACATGGAGTCTCCTCCAAACTCCCTTTACTTTTCAATCTCAACTATCAACACGAAAGCCTCCTCTACTCTCAGCTCTCTTGTATTTTTTAAAAAATATACCTCCCCCAGATTACCCATTACCCACACCCAAGCTCTTTGTCAGATATCTCAGCCTCTGCATTCCACAGGCATCCTGACTGTGCCTCTTAAGAAATTAGAGAGAAGATCCTGAATGGTCATGTTTAATGGTTTCTATTCCTGTTGCAGTTGAATGGGGTTTCACTAAGGTGGAAATTAGGAGAAGGCCACCCTGGCAAAGGGACCCCTGGAGTAAAGGCATGGAAGCAGAAAGGAAAACACTGTGCATGAGAGAGCATTTAGGACTGAACAGAGATGAGGATACTCACGGTGAAGTGGGAGGGAGATACAGTTGGAGAGGTTGAAAGGAACTGGATTGTGAATGACCTTGAGGCCCGTGAGAAGGAACCTGGACTTATCCTGAAGGTAATGGGATCCATTGAAGGTTTTCTATTTGTTTTCAATTTAAATAAGATGGGATCGGTTTTGCATTTTAGGAAGATGACTCTGGTAGCTTGTAAGGCATTGGGGTTGGATGCAGGGAGAGGCTGGTAGCCAAAAAATCAGTCAAGAAACACTTGCTAATATCTGGGCGGTGAGACTCGAATTGTTGTGACCAGGAGTTGGGAAGGAGGGAATGGATGTCAGAGTTATGTCAAGGAGCAGGTAAGGAGAATGGCTTCACGTGCTCACCCGTGTTCACTCATTTGTCAAGTTGGTTGTGAAAGAAGGTGTCAGTACAGCACACATGGATACCCTATGCCTCGACACCCAATCTCTGTGCACAGTAGGGTGACTGCACCTGTAATTAATTACAAGCCCAGGCTTGGAAGCCACTTTCTGAAGAAATGGACCAGTGGATTCAGAACAAGCATCTGGGTGGAGCTTATCCACCCTGCCAGCTTTCCTGGCCCCCTTCCACACAAACTCTGGGCTCCAAGGACCAACCTGGCGGCACTGCCCTCTTTCTCAACCCACTGCTCCTCCCTGCTTGGCTTGACGTCTAGGTGGCGGCTGTCAGGGTTTCGTTTCCAGGCAGCATCCCTGGGAAAGAGCGTGAAGGGGAAGAAACCTGGCTTTCAGAGGGAGACAGACCAGGACTCAAGTCCAAGCTCCACCCGCCAGCGCTTCAGTTTCATCATCTATAAAATGGAAGAGAGTGCCTGTCTTAAAAGGTGATGAAATGATAGGATAACCCATATGTAAAACCCTTAGCTGGGCTTTGTACATAGCAAGTGCTCGATAAGTATTCATTTGTTTGCATTGAATTTTGGTTTCCAATGTAGCCCTGAGTGTCACTTCTTAGATGGAGGAATAACTGTTTGGTAACTGTTAAAAATGCTTATTTTTCATTTTGTAGCTGAGAACATCGAGGTTCAAGTTCATATACATACTACACACACACATATGCACACACACATATATATATACATATATATATACATATATATGTATACACACATATAGTATATATAGTATATATACTAATCAAGCAAACATTGGTTGTAGAATATGAGTTATACCATCTTATGGCTGGAAACTTGCCCTACTTCAATCTGGATCCTGACTTCTGGCTTTCAGAACCTAGGTATCCACAGGGTGATGACACCCAGCACTTCAGTTGACCAAGGGCCCGGGGAGTTGGCTTCTAAGGGCTGCTACAGAAAGTTTTGGTCTCTGAGTAGCAAGACTGTCTTCTGTCCTCTTAGCTGGAGTCACGGGCTGAGTGGTCCCCTTGGCAGGAGGCTGGTCCATGGCTCACCCTGGTCTTAGAGGAAGCTGGGACCACACCCTCCGCTGCACTTGGTCTATAGGGAGAGGAGAGCAGGAGAAGAGAGGAGTCATATTCCAGACTTGGAAGGGGACGTGCTAGAGCCCTTAGCAGCACCACTCTCAGGATGGGGACTTACATGAAGATAGTCTCGGGAGCTCTCCCTCCTGCCACGAAGGCCCATGGAACCCCGGAAAGTTGTATTAGTAAAACGCATTGTATCTTACAGGCATTTAACTCACACAATTCAGTCTTGACACAGAAAGAAAACCAGGAAAACAAAACTTTAAATAAATAGGTAATTCTGGCCATTAAGCTACTCAATGAGCATAGGCACCGAGGGAACCTGAGGAAGAGAAGTTAATCTGCTAGTGGGTGTCAGTGACAAGTCCACGTATCTTTCTGTGGGAGTGCGCCTCACTGGGACGTTGGCAGTTAAAGACCTGAATGTTTTCATGCAACACTGCCCCAAGTGCATGTCTGTTTTACCCTAGTGCTCAAGTAAAGAAAAGGCAGTTTGTTCCGATACTGGAGAGAATATTTGGTCTTGTGGACAGACTGAGAGAAGGTGTGTGATTCCCGGTGTGGGTTCTGTGGAAGAGATGAACAGTGCCTGCCAGTGTCCTGTTCCTTTCTCCTTTTCAGTACACAGAAGACTGAACAATTTTGCGTTTGGGTGGGGCCATGGGACGGGCTCTAACTAATGAGTGATGTGCATTACTAATGGGTCAAAATATTTAATTTCCAAGGCAAGAACCTCCAGAGCGCTCTCTTTCTTTCCGGCCGGGTGAGAATTGGTGGCTGCTTTGTAAGCTTGGGATTTTGAGTGACTGACAAATGAAACCTCCCTGTCTATCTGTCTAAAACATGTGGCACTGAGCGAGCGAGAAACCTGTGTGGTTTTATCTAAGTGTTGGGGCTTGCTTGTTACAGCAGCATAACCCAATGCATCCTGATACAGACAATTTTTTTAGAGGGACTATTTTGGGTATTATGAATGTCACCTTATGCTGTGACGTTGAAGTCTACATCCTGGTGGCCCCATTTGAGTAGTAGCAGGTTCCATTTACAGAGTCTCATTCTGTTTAAGCTCCGTGTTTGGTGCCTCACATACATTATCTTTTCAAATCCTTACCGCTACTTCATGAGAGTGACAGGATAATTCCCACTTTGTGGATAACACTGTGTCTCTGTGCTCACCGCACATCGTTAGCTACTGTGTCCAAATTCACAATGAAGGGGATGGATTTCAAAGTCAGGTTTTTCCGACACCAGATCCAGCGCTCTCTGTGGTATCACCTGTTCCTGCAGTGTCAGAGCGAGGTTTCCCCAGGAGAGAGTGCTGGGCCTCGGGGGATTTGGCAGTGGAACTGATCCACCAGGCCTTGGCCACCTGGTGCCAGCCCTGATCCTGCGGTGCGCCAAGCACCCAAGCGCCGCCCCTGCCCCACACCCCCTCCTACACTAATGATATTTACCCTCCCACCCCAGCAGGGAGTTCCACTGCCTAATTACTGTTTAGAAACCTCCGAGGGCGGAAGACACAATGTTCAGAGCTTAATGGTTAAAGGACTCATGTCAAGTCCGGAGCAGAGTGGAGACTGGGGTGGCTGGCACAGGGCAGGGCAGGGACGCTGGGGGTTCAGACCAGTGAAGCTACGTTGTGTCATAGAAGGGCAGGGACAAAGGCTCTGTCAGTGTCTGCTCAGGCTAAAGCCAAGATTCTTATGTGATCTGGGTCATGGGGCTGTGGGGACTGTCACCCACCACTGTCACTCTTCTATCCCTCTTTGGAGCCAAACCCTAATTTCTGTCATATCACACAAACAGCAACCCATTTCCTGCACATTTATTATGTGGCAGGAGCCTGGCTGGGAACCTGAGAGTCTCGGAATCATCTCACTATTTACCATCATGAGGTGGGCTCCTGTCCCATCTGGATGCTGAGGCTGAGGATGAAGCGACTTGTTCAAGGACAGTTGGTGGCAGACCTGAGCTCAAGCAGACATATGTCTCTTCTGAACAAAGTATGGAAGAGCAAAGACAGGCATCTTTGGAGCCACCATGATGCGACTCTGACACCTCAAACCATGTGCTTATGTTTTTTTTTTTTAATCTGCCTGAATCATGGTGCCACTTCTCTAAGGTGGGACTTGTGAGTGTGTATGACTCATATATTAAAATATCTTATTGAAAACTAGCTTCTTCCCCGAAGATTCTTGGGTCTTGGCTTTGGAAGGCAGTTTAGCGATGCCTCTCTCTACCCTAGACTTCAGAAGTCACTACTCTCTTGAATAGCTCCCAAGATGGGATGCTCACTACCTCTCAAGGCAGCCCTTTCTCAAGTCGTGCTGCACTCTGTCTAAAGGAGCTCTCCCTGAGTACAGGTGCAGCCAGAGGAGCAGTCCTCACCCCCAGGGAATGGGAGACGAGTAGGAGGAGGAGAGGGGGTGGGCATTTAATGGCTGCATCCTGGTGGGTGTCCGGGGCACGCCTGTGTTGGTGATGACTAGATGGTGATAATGGGTCATTTTTCTAATTGGCATTAATGACACCATTTGGTCTGAACAGCCACCTCCTGCTTTCTCTCCTGCCACACCTCACTGGATCTCTGCTCTGAGTGGCTATGCTGGATCTGCCCACAGCCCAACTTGTCTGGCCAATCCTGGTTGGTCTTAGAAGTTGGGGCAAAGGATGTGCCTGGAGTCTGAGTCTTTCTGGAGCCAGACTGGGGTTCTGGTCACGCTGGCCCCAGATTCAAGCGAAAGTCTGGCTTTCTTCCAAAGTGGGGTGCCCCCCCCGGCCCTGCCCAAGTCCCGATAATGGTTGGACATAAGGCACCCCTCAATGGGACTTGGCTTCTAGGGGCTGAGGCTGGCTGCCAGCCATGCACAGAGGGTATGGAGACAGGGAGAGACAGATACCCCAGGCAGAAGGAAGCACAGAGGGTCAGCATGAGAACTAGGAAGGGAGAGAAGGAAGGAAGGAGAGAAGGGGAAGAACAAAGAAAGGAGATTGCAGGCAGGCAGGGAGAAGCTATACTTTCCCAAATGTCTTCTGGGGAAGCAGAGTTCTTCAGGTAGCTGTCTCCCCCTCCCTCCCTCCCTGCCTCCATCCCTGCCTCCCTCTGTCCCTTCCTCCTTCCCTCCCTCCCCCCCCCCCGCCTTTCTTTCTCCCTCCTTAGAGATACAGAGGTTTGTAAGTACTAGGGGCAGCCTCACAGAGTGAGGCCTATGGGGCCAAAGCTGGGCTGCCTCATGCTGAACAGCTGCGTCTGGGGATATTTCTTGCTATCCAGGGCAGAGGCACCCCGCGCTCAGGGTCTTGGTGGTGGTGGGGTCAGCTGCCTCCGATACAAGAGAGCCTGAGTCCCTCTGTGGGCCCCGGGGGCAGCTCCTGGGCAGCCAGCTGGGAGAGGAATGGCAGGTTAGGGTGGGGTTGGTGGGAAAGTGCTGCTGGCTGTGGCTACCATTTCCCGAGTGCTTGGCCCGGTGTTTTTGACTCGTTCCCTTTTTATTAACTCCGTGAGGTGGGCTTTATCATTCCCATTCTACAGATGAGAAAGCTGAGGCACAGAGAACCTAAAGTCACACACTGGTGTGTGTGTGTGTGTGTGTGTGTGTGTGTGTGTGTGTGTGTGTGTGTGTATGTGTGTGTGATGTCTGTACTGTCAAGTGCAAACCAGGGCAATGCTCTTCACCATGTGAAGAATCTGATGCTCTGGACACAGCAGCCCAGGCCAGAGCATGGCCGTGAGGGTTCTGCGCCACTGCAGCATGTGCCCCACCCCTCAGCCAGCAGGATGCCCCTTCCCTCCTGCCCTCCCCTCCCTCTCACTGTCCTCTGACCAGCACTGCCTGTGACTCGGTCATGCAAGGTCTGTGGGACCATCAATGTGTCCCTTCCCTTTCTGGGCCCCAGTTCTTTTTTTTAAATTTAATTATTGTTTAAAGTATTACAAATAGTAGTACATATGTCTCCTTTTTTCACCATTGACATTCCCCCAGCCTCCCCTACCCCTCCCTGACACATGCCGTCGCCCCCGCCCCTGCCCCAGTGTCTTGTGTCCATTGGTTATGCTTATATGCATGCATACAAGTCCTTCGGTTGATCTCTTACCTCCCCCGCCCCGCAACACTCCCCAGCCTTCCCGCTGTACTTTGACTGTCTGTTCAATGCTTCTCTGCCTCTGTATCTATCTTTTTGCTCATCAGATTATAATGCTCTTTACTATCCATAAATGAGTGAGATCATGTGGTGTTTTTCCTTCATTGACTGGCTTATTTCACTTAGCATAATGCTCTCCAGTTCCATCCATGCTGCTGCAAATGGTAAGAATTCCTTCTTTTTTACAGCAGCGTAGTATTCCATTGTGTAGATGTGCCATAGTTTTCTAATCCACTCATCTGCTGATGGGCACTTAGGCTGTTTCCAAATCTTAGCTATTGTAAATTGTGCTACTATGAACATAGGGGTGCATATATCCTTTCTGATTGGTGTTTCTGATTTCTTGGGATCTATTCCTAGGAGTGGTATTATTGGGTCAAATGGCAGTTCCATTTTTAAATTTTTGAGGAAATGTCATACTGTTTTCCACAGTGGCTGCACCAGTCTGCATTCCCACCAGCAGTGCATGAGGGTTCCCTTTTCTCCACATCCTCTCCAGCACTTGTCGTTTGTTGATTCATTGATGATAGCCATTCTGACAGGTGTAAGATGGTACCTCATTGTTGTTTTGATTTGCATCTCTTGGATGATTAGTGACTTTGAGCATGTTTTCATGTGTCTCTTGGCTTTCAGAATGTCCTCTTTTGAAAAGTGTCTATTTAGGTCCTTTGCCCATTTTTTGATTGTATTGTTTCTCTTCCTTTTGTTAAGTTAATGAGTTCCCTGTAAATGTTGGAATGGGCCCCAGTTCTTTCAGCAGCAGAGGAAAGAGGTGGCCCTTGTTATCCAAACCTGAGCCGCCTTCCCTCAGGTGAGACCAACCTGCATGTGGGCAAGAGGAAGCGGCCCGATGGCCCTGACCTTGGAAGCTCCTGATTGAGGGAAACAGATCTTAAATACGTAATCACACACACAATGTAGAAATTCAAATTGTGCCAGGAGCCATGAGTGAAAAGCAGAAGATTCTACCAACTATTACGACAGGGGGACTTTATGTAGACTAAGACTCAGGTTTAGAAGAAACTCTTGAGGAAATGACAGCTCATCTAAGACACAAAAGGTGAGTAAAAGTCATTGTTGAAGAAAGAGTGTTTGGGGCAGAGGGAACAGCATGGGGAAGGGTCTGAGGAGGAAAGAGATAGGAGTATTTGATAACTCTGCTAAGAATAACCACACCTTACTTTATTTAGTCCAAATAAAGTTTAGGAGATGTGTTCTATGAATATCTCCATGGAAGAAACGAGGAAACCCAGGTTATGGAGGTACATGAGGTATAGATGGGGCTCAGCACTGATGCTCATCTCCTTCTGTGCTTTCCCCTGTATCTCAGGGATGAGAAGTCCAGAAACCATGTTCGTTATTTTCCTTGGGCTTTGAGGTCTCCATGTAAGCCATGTTTGACCGCGAGGAGGACTCGTGCAAGATTCAGAAGGCAGAGGAACCACAGAATCCTTTCTTTCTTCTCAAGCAGTGATGGCAGACATGTGAGCCTCTGTTTCCCTGTCCATCACCTGCCCAGCCCTGCAGAGGGCGTGGTGATGGCGGAAGTGGTCTCCTGCAACCCCCTGATATCTGCAGCAGGAGCCCCGTGCTGACTCTGGACCCCAAATATAACAAACCTGAACCACAGGGCACACTCTGACTTCTCTCCTGCTGCTCTGCAAGGTTTGTGAATACCCAGTTCCTTGAACTGCATCCCTTTCTGCCTGAGACGCTTGGATCTGCATCTGGGACGGCATCCTGGCTGATGGAAGAGGGAGGAAAGCTGCCCAAGACCACCAAGTAGCAAGTGGGAGGACTGGGAGTCACACCAGGTCCGTCTAATTCTAGGGCCTGCACTCTTTTTACTTAAAAATCTTTAAAATTATTTTTCTACATTTTTTAAAACATTTTTTAAAAAAATTGTGGTAAAGGACACATTAATATAAAATTTACTATCTTAACCACATAGCATAAAATTTACCCTCTTAACCATTTTTAAGTACACAGTTCAGTGGCATTGAGTCCATTTACACTGTTGTGCAATCATCACCACCACCCATCTCCAGAATGTTTTCATCTTCCAAACTGAAGTTCTGTACGCATTAACCACTAACCCCCATCCCCTCTCCCTCTTCCTCTGGAAACTACCATTGTTTTCTGTCTGTATGATTGTGATGATGCTAAATACCTCACAGGAGTGGAATCACACAGTATTTGTCTTTTTGTGACTGGCTCTTCTCACTGCACCTGACGTCTTCAAGGTTCACCCATGTTGTAACCTGGGTCAGAATGTCCCTCCCTGTTGCTCATCTGTGCACAGGTTGATAGACACCTGGGTTGCTCCCACGTTGTAGCTCTTGTGAATCCTGCCGCTATGAACACAGGTGTACAAAAGGGCCTGCATGCTTAACCCCTTCACCATGTGGCTTCTAGCTGCCACAGGTTTCCAGTTCACGTCAACCTGAACGCACGCGTGTTATCACTGTCACATCTCTGAGGCTGAAGGATGGGGAGCTGTTTTCCCAAAGTTGATCTGCAGGATGATCAGTGGTTCCTTGCAAAACTAGGCTGTCTTCCATCCTTGCCACGTCCTCCCGGGACAGGTAACCCCATCGGGCAGCAGAAGGGCTGAGTGAGGCAGGGGAGGGAAGGGGAGTGTTGGGGCGGTGTGAGAATCACAGAGTAGCAGCCAGTCTCTGCGCCCAAGAGACAGACGCCAGTGACACTGGTCTGCACAGCAGCTGCTTGGGACGCCTCCTATCTGACAGGCGGGCTGTATATTAGGAACTCACAGCTCGGTCTCCAATGAGTTGTGTTACCAAAGCGAGATAGCCAGGCTGCCTGGGTCCCTGCATTGCTGCTGGTTTTCTGCTTTTACTCTGCTTCCCTTCTGTTCCCAAACACCAGGTCTTCACTCTGGCTCAATTTATTGAACCATTTATTCACCTATACGATACCTACTTACTGCCAGTCCAAGTCACGTGCCCAAACTCAGAGTCAGAGTGGGGGAGGGGGATCACACAAGGATGTGGATTCTGAGAAGAAGGGGGATTTGTGTTGGTCACTCCTGTGATGATCCACCCCAATCGACTATACAACATGTCAAAGATTTATTACTGCAGGTTCCTCGAGTCATGGGATGGGGAGGATGAAGATGCTGACAATAAAAATCCTATGATTAATAATAAGCCTCTTTATGGAGTAGTTCCTATGAGGTCCGGGGGCTTAAAGAATGCATTCAGTGATTTTATCTTCTCCGCTTTCTGCCAGGTCGGTACACCCCAGGCTATGGATGAGGAGACTGAGGCTCAGTGAGGCGAACAACCTTTCTCCAGGTGCATTAGTGGCTGTAATTCCCTCTGACGTGGAAGAGGCCTGTGGCTGGAGCGGCAGGGCTGCCTCCTTCCACCCCAGCTTGGAGATCTTTGGACAAAGCTAATCACATTTCCAAAGCAGGCCCTGCAACTTGTTGAAATGGAAGCAACTTTCACCAAACAGCAGTTGGAAGAGCTGAGCATCAGTGAATCAGAAACACGAGGTTGCTGTTTGTCTGGATTGCACAGGGGTTTGGCAGTCTCCAAGTTCCCTTGGCAAGCAGGACCAGGGCCCTGCCAAAACCTGGAGTCCTGGCAGGGTAGTGCGGACCTTCCGGTCAGGCCAGGCCGCCGGCCATCCTGCTGTTCAAATCAGAGTCCCAGCCCCTGTGGCTTCTGCTGCTGCTGCTGCTGCTTCCCAGGGACAGACTGGCAGGCGGCGTCTCCGCAGCCCTGTCCCACGTGGGAGAAACCTGGCACAGCGCACGGTTTCCTGGAGCCCGGTCAGAGCAGCGGTCCCCCCAGGTGCCAGGAAACCCAAGGGTTGGCAATTGTGGCGGCAGGACCCATCACAGGGCATGCTGTCGCTGTCGGGAAGTCGCTCTGAGTGAGAGGGAAGGGAGACTCACCCAGGGCCCACTTGGAGGCCACCTCACCTGATTCTTTTAAGAGCCCGAAATGGAATTCTGAGAAAAAGCAACTTTCAAGTTGAAAGAGTCTGGAAGGGACCTAATTAATCAGACTCTATTTTATAATTGCAAACCTTATCAGAGCCTTTACTGTGCTGCTGTGATGGTCCAACAGGACAGTGGCAGCTTCAATGGTCTTAACAGAGGGGAATTTTGTGGGACTGCCGGTCTATAGGAGGCACTGATGGGATGCTGTTGAAGTATGTTCTCCCCACTGTTGTGCAACCATCACCACCACCCATCTCCAGAACATTTTCATCTTCCAAACTGAAGCTCTGTACACATTAACCACTAACCATTAACCACTAATTCCCATCCCCGCCCCCTCTCCCTCTGGAAGCTACCATTCCTTTTTCTGTCTGTATGATTGTGATGACGCTAAATACCTCACAGGAGTGGAATCACACAGTATTTGTCTTTTTGTGACTGGCTCTTCTCACTGCACCTGACGTCTTCAAGGTTCACCCATGTTGTAACCTGGGTCAGAATGTCCCTCCCTGCTGCTGATCTGTGCACAGGTTGATAGACACCTGGGTTGCTCCCACGTTGTAGCTCTTGTGAATCGTGCCGCTATGAACACAGGTGTACAAAAGGGCCTGCATGCTTAACCTCTTCACCATGTGGCTTCTAGCTGCCACAGGTTTCCAGCTCACGTCAACCTGAACGCACGCGTGTTATCACTGTCATGTCTCTGAGGCTGAAGGATGGGGCGCTGTTTTCCCGAAGTTGATCTGCAGGATGATCAGTGGTTCCTTGCAAAACTAGGCTGTCTTCCATCCCTGAATATGCCAGGGTCCAAGCTCCGGGAGCACAGGGATCACATCTGTTTTATTTCCATCCTGGAATCCAGCACAGTGTCTGGTTCATGATAAGTGGCCAATAAAGAGTGGGTAACAAATAAATGAGTAAATGAATGCAGAACAGTCATTGCTTTCCTCTTTCTTATTTTCTTCTTTTCCTCCTCCTCTCCTTCTTTCCTTCCCTCTTCCTTTCCTTTCTTCCTTCCTTTCCCCTTCCTTTCCCTCCTTCCTTCCTTCTTTCTTCCCTCCCTTGTATCTCCTATGACAAGGCACTATGCTAGGTGCTAGGGACACATAGTGAAATAAATCAGGTCCGCTGTGTGCAACTAATTACTTCAAGGAACTGGACAAGAATGAGAAGCTGAGAGCTGTCCAGACCCCAGAGGACTAGAGAGAAGTCCCCTCAGGCAGGCCGGCTGCTTGCGTGGCATGGTCACACTGCAGGCTCCTTCTCGCTCCCTTTAATACCCCTTAACTTCCCACTGTCCTGGAGACCCCCAGATACCCCAGACCTGGCAAAGCAGGCCAATGGTCCCTGCCCCCCCCACCCCTTCTTAGTTTTTCTTGCTTGCTGCTGCTGAAATCCAGCCATGGCTCTGGGAGAGGGGGGCTGTGTCCGTCCTGCTCAGAGAATCTTCAGGACCTGGCAGGGACCTGACACTAATGAATATTGGATGCATGGTGAGGCCTGGGGACAGTGCTGAAGGACAGGTCCGCAGCCAGAGGTGAGAAGGAAACAAGGTCAATGGCTGAGGTCTGGGCTATTCCAGAGCTCTGGGTCATGGTCCTGGCTCTGGGTCCCAGGCCCTCCTGCAAGGGCCACAGAACGTCCCTCTTGCCCTTCCCGGCTGGTCCCTGAACTGCAGCCCAGCCAGGGCCCCTCCTTCCTTTCTGACCAGCTCTTCTCCCCAGGAACTGAAAAGATCTCTCGGCCCTACAGGGAGCCTTGCAAGTGCTCTCAAGGAAAAATAGGGATGTTCTCTCTGAAGGGAGAAAGTGTGTATGGCTCAAGGTCGCCAACCTGCTCCCCATTAGCTGAGTACTCCAGATAGAGACTTGCCAGGGTTCCTGGGACCATTCCTAACACCGTGTTGGACCTTAGTGCCCGGAGCTGGTGGTGGCAGATTTGGGGCAAGGATCTTACAGGGTGGGGAAGGTCAACACTGTGTTAACATAAGTGTGGAAACCTGCTTCAGACCATAAAGTTTGGTTACTGGGAAAAAGGGGGGATTCAGGGGCTTCCCCCAACATTGAGCCCCCACAATGTGAAGGGCGCTGGGCTTAGGCCTTATGCAATCCTGCAAGGCAGAGGTTACTGTCCCATTTTACAGGTGAGCACACTGAGTCTCAGTGGACAAAAGTGATATGCCCAAGTCCACGTTGCTGAAACGGGGTTGGAAATCAGGTGTGTTGTATCAGAAACCCAGGTGGTTTTCAGACAAACCTCTGGATTCTGTGATCAGAAAAGTGTGTGCCTCCGAGGTGGTCTCCCATTGGGAACCTTGGCGATGAAAGGGAAAGGCACAGGAGAGATGTGGAGAGTGTGGCCATAGGGCCACAGGGTAGGGGAGAGGAGTAACGTTACTCCTTCCTTCAGATAATACTGAACATCTACTCTGAGCTCAGTGCTGGGAATTTAGCAGAAAGGAGCCTAGCCCTTGGTCTTGGAGACTCAGGAGGCGAGTCAGATATTTTTCAAGTATTACACAAATAATTATGAATTGCATCTGTAAATAGTGTTCTGAAGGAGACATGCTCTGACCTGAGAGGGCTCTGGCATGGTTAGTGAGGTTAAGGCGGCGCCCCTAAGGAAGAAATGCTTCAGCTGAGACCTCAAACATGAGTAGGAGTTAGCAAAGTGTGTGTTTGGTTTGGGGCGGGTGGTAGGGGAGAGGAGAGTATAAACTATCCCAGAGAGTCAAAGGCATATGCAAAGGCCCTGGGGCAGAAGAGATGCTGGTACTCTCTGAGGTATCTTAAAGTTGGAGCAAAGGAAGCCAATGGGGTATCTTAAAGATGTGGACATGATTATATTCGAATTTTAAAAACATCCCTCTTTTATGTAGAAGATGTAGACTTTTATGTAGAAGGATATGTTTCTTCTTAACTAAGAGTAAGCTTGGCAAGAAGGGTCTGGGGGCTTATTGGCAAGTCAACTCCTTTTGCCAGGCTTCAGTTGTCCCCTCTCTAGGGTGCGTTTGGATTCAATAACTGAGCATTTCCATCTCATGTGGATGCTTTATGGCTCTTCCTGTCTCTCAATAGTTCTGGGGCGAATGAATTCTTGGTCTTTCTCAATCTTTCTCTTGTGCCATTTAACACGTACACTTGGAGAGTGAATTCCCATGTGTTTGTGGATACATATCAGTAAATGCCTAGAAAAGAGATAGGGACCATTGTCTTGGGAGGGCCATGCAATGGTATCTGTTAAACTCAACTTGTGCCGGCTGTGAGGTGGAGTTGGTTCTGGTGGCATTAACGTTCCAGAACCTCCCGCATGTGGACAAAAGAGTGTAGGCAGATGTTCGTTTTAATATTGTTTATAAACAGTGAAAAAAGTGGAGCCAACTTAAAAGTCCACTACTTGGTGACTGTTACAGATTATGGCACATGCGTAGTATGAAATGCTAAGTAGCTATTAAAAGAAATAAGTAGAACACAGAGTGGAAAATCTCAGACATTGTGATGGGTGAAAAAAAGTAAAATTGTAGAAAGATACAAATAGTCTAAAAAAAGTTTGGAAATGCTGCCCCCGCCCCCCCCCCCCGCCCCTACCTCCCGCCCCAGCTTTTCCTATGAGCTTCTATGTGATATATGCATACCATACAATCATACAAAAAACAGAGATTTGGAAGAGAAATATTTACCTGATAAGAGTGTTTGTCTCTGGATAAGGACCAGGATTAAAGGGGAACTCTTGCCTTCTCAGTAAAATTCCAATATTTTTAAAAAAGAAGGATGCATTTACGTCTTTCTTTCTTTCTTTCTTTCTTTCTTTCTTTCTTTCTTTCTTTCTTTCTTTCTTTCTTTCTTTTAAAAACAATTATTGATTTCAGAGAAGAAGGGAGAGGGAGAAAGAGATAGAAACATCAATGATGAGAGAGAATCATGAATCGGCTGCCTTCTACACGCCCCACACTAAGGACTGAACCTGCAATCTTGGCATATGCCCCTGACTGGAATCGAACCTGGGACCCTTCAGTCCACAGGCTGATGCTCTATCCACTGAGCCAAACCAGCTAGGCCATATGTATTTCTTATGTAACGTCAAATTAATTAAAAAAATAAGATAGAACCCTTGAAGATTCTGGGGGAACACAGACCAGACTTACTGCTTCAGAGAAGGGTACTTTCCCATTTCTATTTTTTCTACATTTGCTATATTATAAATCTATATTATAAAAATAGTCCTCATGTTTGCCAGAATGAGAATATATTTATATATGTATGCAGTAAAATATACAAGGAAAAAAGGAAGTGATTCTTCCGATTTGGTAAGCAAGCCCAGCAGCTAGGAGCATTTAGGGGGAACTGAGGCCTGGGGAGCCCATGTGACTGCAAGGGTGCAGTGAGTCAGTGGGTGAGAGACGACAAGGCCATCCAAGCTCAGTGCCCACCGAGTCACGTGATGCCAGAACACAGCAAACTGGCTCGTTTTGCAACCCGGGCAGGTCCTTTAACCACAAGCCTGCTGGCTGGCCCCGTGCGGCGGGGAGATGGTGCCAACGCTTGCTCTTCCCTCCGTGAGTCATGCCTCTTCCCGCAATAGCTGGGGGAGGATGTGGAGAAGTTGGGCTCTGGGGCAGCAGCTACTGGCCATAGGCTCTGCCAGGCTGGGTGCCCTGGAGGCCCAGTGCCCAGACGGGGCTGCTGCTGTAGATGACCTCAACCTTGGACATGTACTTCAGACCACAGCCGTCAGAGCCTGTGCGGTGATCAGAAGCAGGTGGGGTTTTCGGGGGGCCTCCATCAGACACTGAGCACACATTTTGTCCAGGGCACTGTGATTATGCATCATGCTAACTTATAAGGTGGGCTTGCTGGCCCCACTGTACAGATGAGGAAACAGCCTCAGGGGAGGTAAGTGCCTTGTCCAAAGTCCTACCTAGATCCAAGCTAGCGAGTGGCTGAAATGGGATTTGAAACCAGGCCTTCATTGCACTCTGGTGGCTTCCTTAGGCCAGAAAGTTGTGTGCTCACAGGTCTGTGTCCTTGGAGGTCATTTCTCATGGGTCCTGCCCTCAGGTTTGCTGGTGGAAGGGGAAGGTCAGGTAAGAGAAGGGGGAGATGCACCATGAGGGCAGCAAGAACAATGTGTGCTATTTCTGAGCACTTCACTTTCATGTGCTCCTCAATCCCTTCAACATCCGGGGAAACAATTATACTTATTGGCAGACAGCACACTGAGGCTCAGAGAGTGAAATTCAAACCCATAGGTCTGGGTTTGAATCCTGTCTGTCTGGATGATGTTGGGTCAACTACTAGACTTCTCTCAGTTCCATCTGTAAAATGGAGCCTCTAATGTCTTCTCCTCAGTAATGGTGAGAGGATTAAGTGAAATACTGATGGAAAGTGCAGAGCACAGGCCAGGGACAAAGAGCACATTAGTATCATTAACCCTCCAGTCTAGCCCAGTCTGTGATTGGCTCGGGAAAGTATGGCTGTTCCCATGCCATTGTGAGGACCTGATTCCAGCTTCTGAGTCCTGCCCATGGTTTATAACCCTTTCCCCTGAATGTGTTCTTTCTCATTCTTCAGAGGCTGCCGATTTACACCCAAATTTACACACATGGAAAAGGGGTGAGTAGATGAGCTGAACAGATCTATAGACCAAAATTCACATGTAACGTAATGTAATGGGCAAACAAGCATTTTGAAAAAGTTTATACTCAATTCTGTCCAAGGGAGTTAAAATGAATTACATCAACCACCTAAGGGAAAAGAAGGTTTATCAATGCTCAGTGCTAGTGAGGTTGGGTTGAAGAATCATACACACAGATAGTACTTGTGACCATTCAAATTCTCCCAACCCTGACATTTATCCTGAGAAAGTAATTTTGAAGAAAGGATTAGGTATAGGCAGCGTTGTTATTGCATCATTTGTAAGACAATGGTAAGTCAAGTTGTGGCCATCCATGCAATAGTAGCCAGCACTGTCAATGATAAAGGTCTTGTCGAAACATACAAAGTGTTTACTATACTATTACCTGGAAAGCAGAATGTAAACTGGGATTTGCTCTATGAATGCAACTATGTTAAATCTGTGTAAATGTGGGCGAGGACAGAAAGCTCAAAAAGCATAGAGTTATGATGGTGGGGGCTGTGGATTGGCTCGGATGCTCCTGTTGTACTGAGACTCTGTTCCCGAGTCACCCTATTGGTGACCTGGAGAAGTCCCCTGACTTTGGGATTTCATACCCAGGGTCCTTCCCACCAGGCTGTCCAGCTTCTCTCTGCATCTCCTGCAGCCAGGTCATCCCTGCAGTTTCCCAAGGTCAGCTTCCATGTGGCCTCAAGATACAAATACACATAATGGCCTCTTATTTGGTTCCAGAAAGCTGACTGAGGCCAAAGCACTCTGACCTGGACGGAGGGTTCCCCCGAGTGCTGTCCAGCATCGGCAGAGGCTGGTCTTGATCAATGACTCATGAGAACATTTTCCATCAAGGCAAAGAGCTCTGCTTGAGAGGGAGGCTGCATTAGTCCTAATGTACTGATGGGAGCCCTAATAAGTTAGGAGCTTTGCCTGGGGATCATACACTTTTACCCACAGGACCATTTCTGATTTTAGACCAAGCCAAGCCATGGATGGAACCATTTCTGTCTGAAAGAAACTCCAGAGCAGCCCATATAGCAGGGTGGAAATGCTCAGCTTCCCAGCCACCCTCTTCCTGGGGTCTTCAGGGTCTGCCTGTTGGCATCAGAGACAGGATCTGCACTCTACTCTCACTCCAGTCTCTATTATCACAGATGGACTCTCATTTTGCCCACCTGCTGAGAACAATCATGTGTTCCTAATCAACACCCAACCCAGCCACAAAATCATGCTCTTACAACCTGGGTAACTTGAGGGCTTGAGAGGAATTTCTTCATTGCCATCCATCCATCCATCCATCCATCCATTCATATCTTCCTCAATTATTAAGTACGCTATGCCAGACACTGTTCTAGGCACTGGGGATATGGCAAAGCAATGGTGGCCCTGGAAATCCTATATAATAAAAGCCTAATATGCTAAGTGTCCGGTCATCTGGTGGTCCGTTCAACCAATCAAAGCGTAATATGCTAATGATATGCTAAGGCTGCTCGCTATGACTTGCACTGACCACCAGGGGGCAGACACTCTGACTGGTAGGCTAGCTGCTGGGGTCTGGCTGATCAGGACTGAGCAAGACGGGCCAGACATGCCCTGGAGCCTTCCCGCGGTCTCTCCCTGGCTGGCCAACCTCTTGCATCCCTCCCCGGCCCCTATCGATTGTGCACCTGTGGGGTCCCTTGGCCCGGCCTGCACCCTCTCTCAATCAGGGCTAGGGCCCTCCCCCTGAGTGCACGAATTTTGTGCACCGGGCCTCTAGTGGGTAATAAGTGACTAATAAAAAGCCAAGAAGTTCTACACAGGAAATCAACTGGTGTTCTTTTCTGATGGAGAACAGTGGGTGGGAGTGAGCAGCCAGAACTTCATTGTATGAGGTGGACATTGGAGACCTTTATCAAGAAGCGTCAGGTCAGCAAAGGCCAGGAAGAGAAGAAAAAACCAGAAATGTAAGAAGCAGGGAAAAGTGCCTCCCAGGCAGAAGGAATGGCAGAGCAAAGGGCTGAGGCAGGTGCTGCGTGCTGGTGAGCTCTAGACATCCCACCCTGTTCCTCTTTTTACTCTTTCTTCTCTGTCTGTCTCCATTTGGTTTCCATCCATATTTTGGTACCTGACTGACTTAGTCTGAATCTGGCCCTATCTCTCTCTGTCTTTGTTTTCTTCACCCATGTGACTTTCAGTCTCTCTAACTCTGTATCGCCTTTTCTCAGCCTTTGTCTTTTTCAGTCTCCCTCCTGCTTCCTTAGTACCTTTGGCTCTCCCTCCCTCTCCCCTCCAACCCCCTGTCTCCACTTGACTTTGGGTCCCTGCAGCTCCCCACCTCCTTCCACAACTCTGCTGCTTTGTCTGCCCCCACCTCCTTCTACTCCTCTGCTGATGTGTCTTTGGATCCTGAGCAGAGGCCACTGGGAAGCCTGCCTGATTGATATTGCTCCTGACAGCGAAATCATTCCCACAGTACCTCTCCGAGAGGTGTTAAACAGGCAGTGTTTTGTCTGTACCGAGTAAGTCAGGGGTGTTTAAACAAACATATGCATTCTCAGAGATCCAAGCTTTTGTATTTCTCCATTGACCCATTATGACGCTGAGGGAGTGTAAACCTTCCCTGGGGCCTGGAGAGGAAGTACAGAAAGAGCCTGCTGTGCTGGGGAAGGAGGGGCAGGAGTGGAAGTTGTTCCAAGGGACCGGGCAGAGCCTGTGCTCCAAGGGAGCTATTACTTTTGTTTGAGGAGGAGTCGGAGGGAGCTTCATGATGCCCAAGTGTCACTTCTTCCTGACCACCTCCCCTTCCCCTGCAGAGGCTTGGCAGCTCATTGTCTTTGTCCCCTCTGGACATGAACTTCTTGGAAATGGCACTCATGGGTTACTCAACATCATGCCCCCAGGGGCCTTCCCTCAGCTTGTGTCCTGTCTGGCCCAGCCAGTTCTCAATTAAATGCTCACTGGGGTGGGAAGGGTCTTTGCAAGTAACACATGGTGGGTGACACTTAGCAAGCTGTGGGGAAGTGCCTGAGTTTCCGCATTTCTGAAATAAGGGCATCGGGGAGACAGTGCAGGTGAAGTGCTTGAAACATGGTGGTGATGCTCAGTGATTCGAGCTCGGCGCTCTTGACCCCATGACCTTTGCCATCAGTATCAGCAGTGTCATCAAACTCTTCAGGCTTGGGTGCCATGCAGTTACCTGGCCATAGAGTCGTCGCTCTCTTCACTATGAATGGATAGGAGACTATGATTTTTTGGTGCAAAAGGCTAGTTTTGACCTGTGTGGGTGTTTTTTATTCTCCCAAATATGTTCTTTCACACCTTAGGTCTCTGTCCAGAGATAGTAGAAGAACTCAGGGACCTGCCTGGGCACACAGTGTTAGTTCTCCCCTCTTCGCCTTTGTCTGCTGTGTCAGGAGAGACCTCGCTACTGTGTGGCTCCTTCCCTCCCGCCAGGCTGGCCCAGCGCCCCGCTCCAGCCCCTCACAGCCTGGAGCAGAGCTAGGCAGTCCTGCCCTGTCGGATCATTTCACAGGGTTTTGGAATGCCCCACTGATTTAATTCTAAAACTTGTTACCACTTCAAAGTTTTCGCTTCCCCAAATATGAAATGGGAGCATCTTATCATTAAAATGTGAAGAATAAATGAGGTAATACATGAAATAGACACCGAGTCTCAGAGTCAACAAATCTTACTTCTCTGTCCTCTCCTGGGTGTGAACTCTCCAAGGGTGAAAGCTTCTCTGATTCATCTTCAGAGACCTAGAACTGGCGGCCCAAGGTGGCAGCCACAGACCACCGTGGGCGTTGAGCACTGAAATGTGGCTGCTCCGACTGAGCAGGGCTGGAGGTATAAAATACGCACTAGAATTTGAAAAGTTAGGATGAAATGCAGAATGTAAAATAACTGGTTAATATTTTTAATTTGATTCTGTGTGGAAATGATGATATTTCGATTTAAAGACAATTAATGAAAATTATTAACTAATATTTATATTTTATTGTTAAAATAAATATATAAAATATATGAGAATACTTATACTAGTGTGTAACAAAATAATTATCAAATAATGTAATTATTATGGAAATTGATGTTATTTGTTTCTATTTGACTTTTTAATGTGGCTAAAAAGAATTTAAAATTACTTATGTGGCTCACATGATATTTGCATTTTACAGTGTTGCCTAATAACATAGGAAACAAAATCTGCTTAGTGTAAGTAAGCAATACCTGTGGATGGCATGGGCAGATGAATGGGTGACTGGAGGAAAATAAAAATAAATGGATGGGGAGATAAACAAATTAACACATACATGAATAAGTGGATAAGTGAACAGATAGAAATAGATGAAAGAACAGGTACATGAATAAGTGACTAGAAGGATGGGCGGCTAGGTGAATGGAAGGAAGAATGAATAAAATTGATGGTGAAATGAAAGAATGGCTGGAAATAAAATGTGATAAATTGGTGGATAGGTAAATTACTAAAAAGATGAAATAAGTAAGTGCCTAAGTACACAAATAAATATATACATACAGACAGAATGGATGCCCGGGGAGACTGGGCTTGACTTTGACAAGAAACCCTGCTCCTCTTCCTGGGCTCGTGGGGTGCAAGCCTTTGACCAAGAAGAAAGGTTTGCCCTTGCTCTTGGGGAATTTATTATTTTAATTGTTAGCCTTCATCAGAGGTTATTGGAATCCCCCCCCACCCAACCCCAGACAGTTTATCACTTGTGAATTATTTGTCACATCGTTGTAATTCTATCCAGATCCTTAACTTTCTAATCATGCATCTTTTATGGGGTCTCCTTTAAAGAAGCACTATAATTACGTGCCAAGGGTCCCAGTAAATTTTATCAGGCCATAAAATATTATACTTTAATTATTTGGAAGGGTAAGGAAGGCAAACGTTCCCTCTTCGAGACTGGGGATCAATACTGTGGGGGTGAGGGAGCTCTTGGTGGCAGAGGCAGCTGCAGATGGCCTCCTCTTCCTGGGGTCCCTCCGAGGGCTTGTCGTCCTGCCTCAGGGGAGTTTGCTCAGAGCAGTGAGGCCCATGTGCTGATGCCCTTCCTTGATTCTCGGGTAGATGCTGGGCCATAATGACTCCTAAGCGAACGTCCTTAAAGTGGTCCCATGATGCACAGCAAGTCCAAGAGGTGGTTGGGAAGGATGCTGTTATTCCACGCTCTTCACAGGTGAGAAAACTTAGACCCGAAGAGCAATTAGAGATGGGACACTAACTTCGCTCTCCTGTCTCTGTGGTAATTTTTTTCCTCTCTGTGCCACACCTGCTACTATGAACTCAAACCAGAGAACACGTGCTCAATGGGGTTTTATAGCCTCAGGGGTTTGAAAGTAGAATCCTCTGGCACCAGAACTTTGCATCCAACATTCTATTCATTGAAATAAATATTTGAGCTAAACTTCCACTATGTGTCCGTCCCTGGTGCTGGAGTGAAGCAATAAACAACATAGACAAGTCTCTGCAGCTGGTTTTCCTTGGGGAGACAGACACTGGTCAAATCCTCACACAGATCATGGACACTGCACGTATGGTGAGTACTAAGAAGAGAGCTTTGAAAGTAAACAACAGGGGCTTTAATGCTCTGGGAAAGTCAGAGGTCTTCCTAAGGAAATAAGCGATTTGATATCTAAGGTTAAGTGGGAGTTAACTAGGTAAATAAAAGAGGGAAACGTATTTTAGGTAGAGGGAACAGCATATGCAAAGGGCCAGTGGTTGGAAGGTCTGGAAAGTGATATGGGTTGGCCAGAGCAGAGTTACTGATGAGAGAGACTGTGAGATGTGAACCACATCACACGAGGCCTAGTGAGCCACGTTAAGGCTTCTGGTTTTCATTCTAAGAGCACTGAAGTTTCAAGCAAAGGTTTAGGTGAGGAAAAAGCGATGTGTTAAAAGGCAGTGCAGCAAGGGGAAGGCTCAGTGCAGAAGGGAGGAGGGGTGGTATATGCAGAGGGGTAAATTCAAGAAGAGGAGGAAGGCAGGGGATGGTGAGTAATCCTCACTCATCCCTCTGGTTTTGACTTAGATGTCATTTCCACATCTAAGGGGAGACCTCCCCTGACACCCAATTAGGCCATGTCCCCCACCCCCAAAGAGTGGTCCCCACCCTCTAGTTCCCCTTTCACAATGCACAACACTGTTACTACCATGTCTTACTTAATGGTCTCTTCCCCACACTAGATGTGGGCCCCATCCATGAGGGCCAGGGCTAGGGGTGTCTAGATCCGTGCCAGCTACCCCACCCCCAGCCCAGGACCTGGCACAGAGTTGGCAGGCAACACATAGAACTGAAGGAGCAAATCAGTGAATGGGGCACCCTGGAGAGGTGGAATTTATAAGGGGCATGTTTCCCCACTATTGCCCCTCCCTGCCTCTCCCTCTCTTCCTCCCCTATTCACTTCCTTTTTTGCCCTAAAGCTGAACTCCTCCAGATCCTTGCCCAGGGCTCTCATCTGCAGTGCGTGATGAACACATGAGAAACTTTCTTAGCTCCGATCTGCAATATCAATTACCCCAAAAGGGTTGCCATGCATATGCTCATGATACAGATGAACTACCTGGTTTCAAGAGGTGAGATGACTTGGCCAAGGCTGCTCAGAAGGAAGATGACAGAGCATTTATGAAACTCCTCCATGTCACCCCCTTGGAGTGACTCATCCTGATACTAGCTGCTAATTATCTCAGGGTGAACCCTTTTTGGTGAACCCTGTGGTTACAGGCTGGTGAAATCTCCAGCAAGCTTTTCGGCCTAAGGAAAGTAGTGTTTATATCACCAACAATAATACTATGTTAATGGTGGCTAGCATTCAGGCCAGGAACTTTCCCAATCCTTTACAGCAGGGGTCTGCAGTCTATGGCCCACAGGCCAAATCCTGTGTTTTGTAAATGAGGTTTTATTGGCACACAGCCATGCCAATTTGTCTAGGTATGTCTGTGTCTGCTTTCTTGCTCTTATGGCAGAACTGAGTAGTTGGGACAGAAGCTGTATGGTCCTCTAGTCCTCAAATATTCACATTTGCCAAGCCCTGCTTTATCGTCATTATTGCAGCATGATGACATAGGTCTTATAATGTCCACTTTACAGATAACTAAACTGAGGCTCAGAGAGGACAAGAACTTTTCTTGTGATTTCATAGAGACCAGAGGGCAGTGTGGTGGCTGGGTTCCAAGAGGGAGCACCCTAAGAGAAAGGAGGTGGAATTTGCCAGTTTCTTAAGGCCTACTAGGCCTTGACAATGCTCAACCACCTGAGCCACACTGGCCAGGTGGGGCCATATTTTTAAAAACCCCACAGCAAATATTCATATTCATCTTAGGTGTCTCTTAGACCATTACTTTGATCCTGGTGAGCATTTCTAGTTCTAACTAGGAGACATTATGAGAATTAAAGGGAAAGCTGTGAATAATAATACCAGGCAATGAATGCAAAACAGACCCCCCCCCCCCCATAGTCACCCTACCCTAGGGGCAGTGATCAATGTCTTCTCGATGTCCCCAAGTCATCGTGGGAAGGTTATAAGACGACTCAGGTTTAAGCATGGAACACATTTAGGAAAGTCTGATAAAATGTTTAAAAATAAAGAGTAGTCTTTCGCTTGAATGTGAAAATCTTTAGTTACCTTGAAAAGTCACTTAAATAGAACTTCTGCTTCTCTGACTTTTCCAGTTTACTGTACTGCTCCTGTGAGACAGGCCCCCCTCAGAAACAAAGCACTCCCCCCCCCACCCAATCACAGAGCAGTGAACCCCTGGAATGTTGCTGGCTGTGGCTGCCCGGGCCCCCATGCTGAGTGAGTGTTCACTCCCTGCTCTGCTCAGTGCTAGATCCTGGAAAAGCAGAGAGGGCTAAGACATGGTCCTGACCTGCAGGTGGAAATGCTAGGTGATAAAGGCCACCAGAGAAGTAAAAACCAAGTATTGCGGGATTACCAAAAAACAGATAAATGAAAAAATCCAGAAAGTTTTCACAGAGGAGGTGACATTCAAGTTAAATGGTTTATTATTTTTCTAATTTTTAAATATTTTTATTGAAGTTTAGAAAGAGAAGAAGGGGGGAGAGAGAGAGAGAGAGAACAATCAATGTGAGAGCATAACATCATTTGGCTGCCTCCTGCATGCCCCTTACCAGAGATCAAGTCTGCAACCCAGGCATGTGCCCTCACGGGGAGTGAATGGGCAACCCTGCAGTGCATGGGATGAGGCCCAACCAACTGAGCCACACCAGCCCAATGAGGTTTATTTTTTTATTATCTAATCTGTCTCAGACATCTTGCTAAGCATGTATGTGTGCCATCTCATTTTATATTTGGAAAAACCTCAGCGACATGGTCTTATTACCACCTCTGTTTTATAAAAAAGACTGAAGCTTAGAGAGGTGAAGTGACTCGCCTAAGTCTATACAAGTAGCAGAAGCAGAACAGGTACTGGGGATAGAGGGAGGAAGGATGATTAGGAATTTCTGAAACCTCAAAGAAGGAGCAGGTATTTCAGCAGGGGACCAGCAACTGTGAGGACAGATGGGTGGTATGGGGCTTGGGATGCCAGGGGTATAACTGGCCCTGGGGTGTTTCTGGAGCATAGTTGGTGTGAGGGGGAGCAGTGAGGCCATGCTGGGAAGGAAGTTTGCAGCACAGAGGAGCTTGGGGCTTCCTCCCAGGGCCGTGGGCTCCTTCTGAGAGTTGAAGGGGGTGGGTATTGGATTTAGCCAACACCAACCATCCTAAGCTCGGGCCCCTTGCTATTCTAGTGTGATCTGTGGAGCAGGAGGATCACCTGGGAATTGCTTAGAAAGGCAGCATCTCAGGCCTCCTGAGTCAGAGCCTGCCTTTTACCAAGGTCCCCAGGTGGATCCTCGCACTCGACGTTTGGAAGCACTGGCCTAGCACACTGCGGCCCATAGTTCATAACTTTACATCACAGCTGCTCACAATGAAGACCTTCCTTGGATAGTTTCAGTTTTGGAAACCTAGGCAATGGTTTACAAGAAATGCAGGGGAAGATTAGAGTTCAGTAAAAATAATACCTGTAATCCATTCATTAGGTTTTCTTTTCCTGGTTGTTCTCGTGATTGCAGCCTGGACCCTCTGCAGTGGAACCAGACCCAGCTGTGGTTCCCAGGCACCCCCTCCACAAACTGAGCAAGTCAGCTCAATGGCACAGCTCTGTGGCCACTGGCCGGTGCCATGGGTCATGGAGTGCTCATACCCTGAGAGTCTCCTATGTGACGGACTAGGGGTAGCCCCTGGGGCAATCACGTTCTCTGTCCACTAGTGGATGCTCAGGGGCAGAAGTGAGGGAAGAAACAGTGTGCTGGGGTGTGTGTGTGTGTGAGTGTGTGTGTGTGCACGCGTGTGATGTGTATGTGTGTGCATGTGAATTTAAAAGGCGCAGGTGGCAGAGATGTTGGCTTTACATTTCCCTCCTCACCCTCAGGGAACCTCAACTACCTTCTGATGTCAGATGTGGTGAGGGTGCTTAGAAACAGGGTGGCCCAGACGTTTTCATCTGTCCTTCTTCTCTGAGCTGTCCCATGAGCACCTCTTCCTCCATGCTGGACTGGGGGGGGGGGAACTTTGGGGACGAGGAGTGAAGAACTGGTTCCTGACCAGCAGAAGACAAGCGAAAGGCTGAGGCAGGTGCAATGTGTTAAAGCAGCGGTTCTCAACCTGTGGGTCGCGACCCCTTTGGGGGTCGAACAACCCTTTCACAGGGGTCGCCTAAGACCATCAGAAAACACATATATAATTACATATTGTTTTTGTGATTAATCACTATGCTTTAATTATGTCCAATTTGTAACAATGAAAATACATCCTGCATGTCAGATATTTACAGTATGATTCATAACAGTAGCAAAATGACAGTTATGAAGTAGCAACGAAAATAATTTTATGGTTGGGGGTCACCACAACATGAGGAACTGTATTAAAGGGTCACGGCCTTAGGAAGGTTGAGAACCACTGTGTTAAAGAGTGGGAAGCAGTCAGTGCTGGGGGAGCAAGAGGAGGAGCCTCTGGTTCCGAGGGGAAGATAGCTCTGCCATTCCCCATCTATCTGCTTTTGAGTAGATGCCACAGCTTTTTGGATCTCCAAAGTCTTACCCACGTCAGGTTTATGCTCATTTCCCTCCAGAGTTTAGATGAGGACTAGAGGTACAGGTGGAAGTGCTCAGCCCATGATGTAGCACATGGTTGATATTCATAGACTCCTGGTCGCTAACCTCAGACTCCAAGCCAGGCCAGCCCTTTTCGCTCACCAGGGATAAAGAAACTGAAGGGACTGGTTTCATTTCACCAGCCACACTTGCCCAGGGCGCCTCGCTGTCTTGCAGGGAAGTGACTTTCCTCGCGTGCAAGAAGATGCACGTGATGATGACGTGTCCTAGGCGACCAAAGGGATCTTGCAAAACATAAGATTCCTTCAAGCTGCAGAGGAATGGGAGGGAGTGAGGAAGTGGCACCCCTACTTCTTGCATTGTGAGGCTGTGCTGGCTTTGGCATCTTAATGCCATCCTTATGAAGATTGATCCTGGGTGGTTTAGGGACTTGCCCTGACAGTCTTTCTTCCTCTTCTTTTCCTTCTCCTCCTCCTCCTCCTTCCTCTCTTCCTTTTTAATGACATACCTTCTTCGTACTTCCTTGAACCTACTCTCATAGCACATGGCCCTCAGAAAACAATGAACCCATCCAAGGCTCCGTTGGGCTTGCCGGAGGGCTGGGCAGAAGATGGAGAACATGGGGCTGTGCTCCCCGGACAGCAACAGACATGACGCTGGTCCACAGACTTACAGAAACTTCAGAGATCTGGGATGAAGAGGCCACAGCCTCAATGGAGATGTAGGTCCAGTAGAGAGGGTGGGATGTCAGAACCCCACTCTTCCTCCCATTGGCCGGACTCTACTCATTCTGGAATGCTCAGCTCAGAGGGTTTTCCCCTGAGAATCTGATTTTCTTGACATTCTGAAGGCCTTTGGTTTCAGCAGGAGATGATGACTAAGCCTTCCTGGGAGCAGCAGGAGTCAGCTGTCCTTTGAAGGGAGTGTGAGTAATGGGTGCACTTCTGCATCATGGCTCAGTCTCCCCCTGGGGTGACCCACACCACACACAGAGCCAAAATGCACACCCATGAGTGTACACACACTGACTTTCACCACTCCCTGCACTCCCACACTCCCCACAGTGCAGGCACCTGCACCATTCAGCTCATACTCCCCTCCACAACCATGTCCCACCACCAGCTCCAAGAGGGAGCTTTATTGCCCGAGCTCCCAGGTGTTTGCAGACCTGACATTGTGACTGAGAAGGCCTTTTGGTGACACTTCCATAAAAATCGCATAAATTGCATCTGTGCAACGTTGCATGCATATTTTAATTTTCCAATAAATACAGTCGTGCTTATTTCCTAACAGCTCCAGCCTTGGCTGAGTGCCCAGCCAAAGGGTCTGATTCTGTGCATCTGGCCAGGATTCATTGTGGACAGCAATGGGGGCCACTCTGCAGGTTGTTTGAAGCCTAAGACATCCTCAGGTATCTGGAGTAATCCTGATTTGGATGAGATGTGAGGACTCAGCATGCCCAGTTGCAAATTATATTCCTCCCCTTGCAAATGATTCATCTTTTCACTTGCTCATTTATTCCATCTAAACTCTTACCAAGGTTTTAGGCAAGAGCTACTATTAAGCCTATTTTCAGACATGGAGGCTGAAGCTTAGAGAAAGTAGTTAATGGTCAAGACCAGGGTTTGGGGACATGCGTTTAAACAATGCTCCAGCTCGTTCTGACCCAGGTGGTGTTGGTCACACTTTGGGAAAGTAGGTCTTCTGTGCTCATGATCTGGGTCTCAGAATATAAACCATATCTTCCCCTTGCTTAAAATTAAAATACCTTGGAAGCAATAACTTGAAAATGGAAGGAGCAATTTCAAGAACAAACAGCTTTTGCCTAGAGACTTGATGGAACTTAACACTCTAAGAACTTGGGAGCTGGCCCTCCAGAGAGGCCGGCTGTCACCTGCCATGGCCAGGGCAGCCATTGCCTCTCCTGGATTTGCTATAACTTGCTGCACTGTCACCTGCCTGTCCTTGAAAAGTAATCTTGTGACTTACAAGTTGATGAATCTTTGCCCCTTACGAAGCTCTTCTGGTGGTCGTTAGCTCCCTGTTATGCACGGGAAGCAGCGCTGTCAAGGTTTCACTGCCAGTAGGTGGTGGAGCCTGGGGTACGAATCCAGCTCTCTGACCTCCAGTGGAGCCCATTTTCCTGAACTGCACAATATTGCCCAAACCCTAACTAGTGTTAGAGGGTGATGAGCTTCTGGTGGGACAGAGGGATGTGCTAGGAGTTCCAAGGCTGTAGCATGTATTTCCTTGCTATGTGATCTCATGGAATAAAAAGAAGGCAGAAATAAAGGGAAATGAGGACTGGGGCAGGGATGGGAGAGTCACTGAATGCTGTTTTGTACCACCAAGTAATGCTAATTAGGGGGAAATATAAAACAAAAGAGAAGCCCTTTCTCTGAAGCTTTTAAACTGGAAAGCTTGGCTAACGTAGAAGAGAGGGAGACATGGAGTTCACGATGTTGCTCTGATTTGGGATTCTGGGCGGCCCATTACCAAGGAGCCATCAATAGGCTGTGATGGCCACGGAGAAGAGAAGGGAATGGGCCACAGGAGAGCCCCACCAGCTCTGATGCTCTTGCTTCCCTCTGTGCAGCCCTCACATCATGCCACCAGTGAGTTGGACCAGATACATTCTCGCCTCTGGGGAACTCCCGTTGAGTGGAGTGTCCCAGCAGATGCATTCAGCCAATCACTTACAGATTCTGTGGTCATCGAGATGCTTTCAGAATACTTTATGAGAAAGATATTAGCATTGCCCTGACTCTTCTGATCTTCCCATGCTCTGGTCTTCCAGCATGTTCTCTAAAACCCTGGGTCTCCCCAATTCCTACCAGCCTTGCTCCCTACTTCCTGCTTTGCTCTTATGTTCATAGCACAATGAGATGTCACTCAGGAGTCTCTTGGTGCCTCCGCTGGCACCTGCAGGTCTATATCTCTCAGCGAAATGACCTTGGTGGCAGGGATGAAGGTTTTTCATGGGTTTGGTGACATGGACTTCCATTCACGAAGGTTGATCTGGCTAAAGTGACTGCTTGATGCTCTATGCCCATAGGAATGACTAACTCTGAGCCATGAATATGGCAGCATTCCCCAGCAGACCAACCTAGTGGCAGGGTGATTACATAGAATGTTTATGTCATAGAGGGGCCAATGCTGTGTTCTCATAAGAATATACACTTGCTGTGGGTAAGGATTTGCCTTCTCTGCCTGCGATGCTTCTGCCCCAAACCACCCTGAATTCACAGAAGGCTCTATCACATCACAGTGTTCCACATGGCATCACCTCTGACCAAGTACTCACTTGACAGCAAATGAATATCACCAATGGGCTCATGCCTGTTAAATCCACTGGCCTTGCAAGGTTCCCCATTACCCTGGAGCAGTTGGCCTGATAGAGTCTGAAATAAGCCTTAGAAGACTCTTTATGGCACTAGCTGGGTGGCAGCAATTTATGGGGCTGGAGTAATAATGTCCTCTAAGATATAGTAGCTGACAACACCAGTGACCAATGTATGACACTGGTTTTCTCCATGGGTAGGCGGGGGGACGAGCTTCTTTTACTTCTACCCCAGCCATCCAAGAACAAAAGTTTTACATCCTGCTTCTGTGATTTTAAGCTCTCCTGCTCCAGAAGGTTTAGAGCCCAAGAGAGAAGTGCTCTTACCAGAGGGCACAGCCGTTGGTCAGTAGGATGGGAGCTGAGACTGCCTCCTGGTCTCTTTGGATGCCTCATGCAGTGAACCAACAAGGAAGGGAGTTCCTGTGCTGGCTGGGGTGATTGACCCTGAATATGAAAGAGAAATTGGATTGTTAATACACAATAAGGGTAAGTGGAGTATGTCTGTGTCAGTCCGTTCAAGCTGCTATAACAAAATACCATGGATTGGGTGGCTTATAAACAAGTGACACTTACTTCTCACAGGCCTGGAAGCTAGAAGTCTAAGATCAAGGTGCCAGCAAGATTCAGCTTCTGGTGAGAATGCACTTCCTGGTTCATCATGTCTCAGTGTCCTTCTCTGGCAGAAGGATTAAGAGGGAGGGGTCTTTGGGGTCTCTTCTCATGAGAGCTCTCACATCATGACCCAATCACCTCTCAAAGGCCCCACTTCCAATACCACTGTGATTAGGTTTCAGCATATGAATTTGGAGGGGCAGGGGGGCGGCACACACATTCAGTTTATAGCATTCCACTCCTGGTCCTCCAAACTCATGTCCTCTTCATATTCAAAATGCATTAATTATATCCCAACACCCCCCAAAGTCTTAACTCATTCCAGCATCCACTCTGAAGTTGAAAATTCCAAAGTCTTATCTAAATAGCATCTAAATAAGATATGGATGAGACTCAAGGTATGATGCATCCTGAGGTAAATTGCTCTCTAATTGTGAACCTGTGAATACAGACAAGTTATGTTTCTAAAATACAATAGTGTGACAAGCATGGATAGAGACTCCCATTCCAAAAGGGAGACATAGGAAAGAAGAAAGAAGTAACAGATTCCAGGTAAGTCCAAAACCAAATGGGGCCAACAACATTAAAGCTTAAGCTCCTTTGGCTTAATGCTCTGCCCCTGGACCCACTGGGGCTGCCATCCTGCCCCCAAAGCTCTCACAGGTTGAAGTCACATAATTTAATGTGACAAAAATAATGGAAAGGCCATTCCTATTTCCATATAGTAAAGTGGTGTGTTTTTCTATTCTATTACTTCCATGTCTGGTAGAAAATGTTTTTATAGTTTGTTTATAAATGTCCTCCACGTTTATTGATAGGATATTACTAAGATGCTTTATACTTTAAAACAGATATAGGAGATATTATGTATTTTAACAGTTGTAAAACTGACAAATTTCTGTTTAATTTTCCAGTATTTTATAATTGCAGTATTAAAAAATTTACCTGGTGGCGGTAAATGACTTCTAGCAGTTTTAGGCTCACCGCATCCATCTCTGTGATCCCAGTGAGAGAATGAAAAGAACAGCCACCTGTCCCAGTAACTGTAAAACTAGTATGCTTGAGTCTTGGGTCTACATTTTGGACCAATGATGGAATGACCTGGGCTGGGAAAGGGAGAGGAAAGAGGTGTGATGGGAAGATCCAGACCATGGATGACCACTGCAGTGGGGATGGCCAGAAGGATGACAACCATGGGGAGATGGGCAGGGAAATGATGAGGGAGATGAACACAGGGACTGTGCATGTGGACATGGAAGTGGTGCTGCTGGCTGTGGTGGCAGTGGGGTGCTGGTGATGGCGAGAGTGAGGTGGAATAGATCTTCCTTTTTGCTCCAGGCCTTCCTAATTCCAAGACCACAATCCAGCAGGATGGTGCTTCCAACCCC
The DNA here is from genome assembly GCF_014108235.1 of Myotis myotis. Lineage (NCBI taxonomy): Eukaryota > Metazoa > Chordata > Mammalia > Chiroptera > Vespertilionidae > Myotis > Myotis myotis. The sequence continues at coordinate 21,659,712 of NW_023416401.1, read as the reverse complement.
ATTACTGGAGACACATGGTTTCCCGTGGCTCTTGCCTGTGAGGGAAGACAGGGCTGCACATCTGTCCTAGAAGAAATGCAATGGTTCCTGAGTCAGCAAGCTCCCCAGGCGTGTGGAAGCAGATCACATGGTGTCTCAGAAACATACCTATGTATGTGAGCAGAAAAACAGAGCAAAACCAGCCCTCGCCACCAGAAGGGCAGGAAATGTGGTCAGCGTCTCTGAGCACCGGGGAGGTGAAGCCAAGATGAAGGTCATTGGCTTTTGCTAACGAAGAGACACAGAAACTGCTGATTTAAAGAATAATAATGAAAAGAAAGCACCCCGGGGGACATTTTATTGCACTTAGAAAACGTCCAATTTCATCCTTCATATAAAAAAAAAGGTATTTTGATTTTCAGAAAAAGCCGATAGATTAATATAAAAAGAAAACGACCCCAGCCAAGAGCTAAGCCAGAGCTGTGTTCCTGTGTGCTCCTGAGCTAAGTCCTCCGGCCTCATGTGAGCGTCTGCACTTGGCACAGGGAGCCCTTGCTCTGTAAAAACTATTTCAGGAACACTTTGAAAAGGCTGCCCAGTGATGGCTGCCTCATTTGGGATTTATTATAATATCATTAGGAGGGGTTATATCACTTGGTATAATGTCAGACACATTGTAGCCTGTGGTTTTATGATGTGGACAAATATCACACTCAGGAATAAGATGGCTCTGGACAAATTAGTTCCATCTGGGTCCTACTGTAAACACAGACTTTCTCTTCTGCTGTGGGAAGACAGATTCGGATCTGGCCCCCTGACCTTCTAAACTTTAGGTTTAGGGTCTATCTCTTCTAGACTTCCTTTGTCCTCAACCCCTGGGCCTTAGAGGAGAGAGAGAGAGAGAGAGAGAGACCCTAAAATATAATAGAAGGGGGGAGGAGCTAGTCAGGGAACTCGAGGAGAGCGGGGGTGGGGGGTGGGGGAGAGAGCGGGGGTGAGGGGGGGTGGTTAGCTTTTATCCCATGCTTGCCTGACTCTGAACCTGTGCTGGATATTTCCATCTGCATCACCTCACTTTATCCTCCCAACAAACCTATAGAGCAAGTCAGTATCTGTATAGAGGACTGTGGAGACTCGGCGCAATTAAAGATACCTCACTCAACGTCTGTGAACTAATAAATAAGTGAGGGAATAGGGTTTTGAGGTTTATCTGATCCCATAGCCTGTGACCTCTCACGGTCCTCCTCCAGGTCTGTAGTTTACTAGCAATACTTGTGGGAGGGGAGGGATCAGGACACGTGGGCGCACGTTATTTTTAGTTAAAAACTCGGTCATTTGAAAGCAAGTAGGAGCATGGTATAACCACCTTGGAAAACTATTTGGCAGTTTCTAATCAAGTTAAATATCTGCCCCCCTTACCACCCAGCACCATCATTCCCAAGAGAAATGAGTACATATGTCCAGAAAGACTCATATGAGAATGTTCGTGGCAGCTGTTTCATAACCATCAAGAACTGGAAGCCACCCAGATGCTCATCAGCAGGAAAGTGGATAAACACACTGTAGTATGTTCATATGACAGACTCCTGCACTGAATTAAAAATAATAAGCTGATGAGAGTTGCAACAACACGAATGGCCCTCACAAGTGTCCTCCCGAGCTGAAGAGGACAGTCACAACCGAGGACAATATAGCAGGACTCCAGCTATACAAATGTCAACGATGAGAACATTAAATGAAGGTGAAAGTCAGTGTCTGCCTCTGGGGTGAGGGGTAGATGTTGCCTGGGAGGGACCATGAGAAATCTTTCTGAGGCTATAGAAATGTTCTATATATTAACCTGGGTGGGTCTTATATGAGTTTATGCATAGGTAGAAATTCATTGAATCATATAGTTAAGGTTTTACTGTTTATAGACTAAAACTCAATAAAAAAAAGCAGAAAATCATAGAGTTAAAAAAAATTAGGAGAAAGTAGTCCAACTTGCCACTCCCAACTTCTTTAAAAAAAAAACCCAAAAAAACAAAAAAACAAAACTCGCTTATTTGCTTAATTTTGACTGCATTCATTAAAAACAAAAGTAATATGGAATATGGAAAGGTACCTGCTATGTTGTAATACCGGATGTTGGATGTTCAGAGAGAATCACTAAATGAATGGTTGGTTGATTGATTTCCTGTCCTTTGTAATATAGAAAGTGAGGTGTCATTCTCTCCCCTTGATGAATTGTAATATGCATCTCCCACATGCCTCCTGCCCGTTTTCTTCTTCCTTTCTTCCTCTCCTCCAACTGCTATCACACATGTGTTATACGGAGTGTAATAGTACAAGAGGTTTTCGTGAAAAGAAAGAAAAAAAGAAAAGCGAACCACTTTCCTTTTGGTGTTAGAATAGCTTGTATTTTACTTTTCTCAGAGGAGATCTTGTAGGTCAACTCATGAATTGGCATGGTGACCTGTTTATTTCTGCCAAAAAAGACAGTCAAAATGAGAGTGTTAATTTATTTGAACAGACATAGGTCAAATTCTCTCCAAAAAACAATGCCAGGATGTTTCACTGGTGGCGACTGTCGAGGAATTCAGTGATTTTGTTATCGTTCCTCTAACGAGAATACTTACATCTCAGGATGGGTGTCTATGGGACTTTTTTCATGGACACTATTTGGCTCTATGGTCTCTATGGTCTCCGCGAAGCGTAGGTGGGGACCATTCTCAAGTAAGTAGAGGCTGTCTGCACAGGTATTCTGAGTAGTTTACAAAACCCATCGGCACTGTCTCACGTCATGAAGTAGTTGTTCAGTTTCTTGCTTCTCTCCATGTGGCCCTGGATCGTTTGGGCCAGGGACCCTGTTGCTCTGACTTCTCTTCACTTCGGTTGCCGGAACGTGACTCTGGCCATAGCAGATTTCGGAAGGCTGCCTTTAGCCTCCCTGCCCTTCTGTGCAGGTGGAGTGAATGACCTCAATATCTGGCCAATGGCATCTTCTTATTTTGCCGCGATGACTGCTCTGAAACACATGGGGGAGAATTGCGAATGGGTCAGGGTGAGTGGAAAAGTCATAGCTCGATGGTGGAAATGCAGATATCTCTTGGAGTAAACTCAGTTCTCTGCTCCTACTCCCCAGGAACCATGACGTGTTCTGCTATTCTCTGTGGTTGAGAAAACGTGTGAGCACAGTAGAGATGATCTCTGGTGGAGACCAAGCTGTCTGAGCTGGCACCAAACAGAGGACAGAGGAGCCACTTGCTGACCTCAGCGACGTATGCCTGGTGACGGGATCTTGGTCACAATTACTCACGGATGCTCATGGCTATCTGGACCAGGACTCACACCCTCCCTGTTCATGGCAGGAAGTCATGTCTTGCCAGAGGATGTGAAATTCATAAAATCCTCCTAAGTACCTAAGTCTGTGAATGCTATTAGTCTGTGAAATATGAGGATAACAGGACCAATGTTTTTCTCCCTTAATTTAAACCCTCAGACTTTAATTTCACCCTGTTCCTTGTAAAAAAGATGTTTTCTCAGCTACACTGGGACACTTAAACTTTTAGTCTGTCCGAACGCGCTCATGTTTTCTTTTCCATGTACTGTGGACATTCTTTGCTTACTTGGTCAATTCCACAAGTATTTACTGAGTGCCTAGCATATGCTAGGAACAGTGCTAAGGAATGGCAACAAAGAAGCAAAGGAAGTAGACAACGTGCCTCTTACTACAGGGCTTGTATGCTAGTGGGGGGACAAACGGTAAAGGAATAAACAGCTGCACACGGCCAGTTAATGAGATGTGCTCTGAATGAGAAACTAGGTAGGGGCTGTGATTGTAGTTGGAGAGACAAGGACTTGGTAATCGGAACCAAGAGCCTGTTTGTCCCCCTCCCCAACATTTAACGGGTGGTTGACCTTAGCAATGGTTTGGCATAGGAGTATCAAGAGGGCGTCCATGTCAGAGCATCACAAGCTGCTTCTGAGTAAACATTAGATGACCTGCTTGGTCAAAAGGTCCTTGGGTCCCAGGACCCCTGGAGAAGGAGCACTTGCCTCCCCAGCCAACACAGCTACAGCCTCCCAGTATCTGGATGGCTCTTTCATCCCTTCCCCCTTCTCTATCTCTCTTCCTCTTAGGATTTTTTTTGAATGCTCTTAGGATCTCCAGATTTCTCTGGTATTGTGCAGAAATGTTTGGCTGTCTCTGGCTCCCACTCCACTTTCGGTTAATATTTATATAGTCAGCAGGACAAAGGATTTTTATTAAACATGACACAATTAAAAATATGTTTTTATTGATTTTAGAGAGAGAGGAGAGAGAGAGAGAGAGAGAGAGAGAGAGAGAGAGAGAGAGAGAGAAACATCAATCTGTTGCCTCCCATACATCCCCCAACCAGGGATTGAACCTGCAACCTGGGCATGTGCCCTGGCCAAGAGTCAAACCTTTCAGTGCATGGGACAATGCTCAGCCAACTGAGCCACACTGGCCAGGGCATGACACATTTTTTTTAAGGCAGCAGTGACTAGATAGAGAAAAATGTATTGTTTTTATGGATCTTGTATGTATGTTGGGGCAGTGTGTTTGTCAGAAGTCTAATCTAGGGTTGCAACCTTAGGAATGGGAAAGAGATAGCATTCTGATAAGAAACACCCAAAGAAAAGAGAGATCCTACATAAGGAACTGGGGCCATGGAAGGCAGACCTCAGACTAGAGAGAGCCCCTCTTTGGAATTTGCCCTCTTGGACTGAACTATTCAGGGTGTTCCAGTGATTCTAGGAATAAGCCCATGTTTCCCCCGAGGGGTGCGCCCCAGGACTGTGTGAACTGGTGGCCTGGAGAGGCTTCTCTGAGAAGGGCCCAAAGACACACAGCTAGCGGTCAGCTTCCAGTGACCACCTGACAGTCCCGTTCTCTGAGAATGTTCAGTGAAGGCACAACCCTTGGGAGGCAATGTATCCACCAGCATTCAGTAGGCACTTCCTCTTTGACCCAGTGATTCTACTTCTACCAATGTGACCCCAATCTACATGTTTATATGGCATAAGAATAAAGATTATTTATGGGAATCCATATTTGTGATAACAGGTCATTGGAAACAACCTCAAAATGTATAATTGTGCATTTTTCAAATTTAAGAAATGATGCACTTATAGAAATCTGTAATTGCAGCCATGGAGAAGGATGCAGACAGTATTCCGGCTGACATCCAGGCTCTAAGGGCAGCGCCATACAGACAGGAGGCTTTGAAGGAATGGTCTTGCAAAAGTGTTTCCATGGGAAAGGCTTAGACGAGGTGAGCTGGTCTCACCTGCTGCTCGTGGTCCCCCCCTGACCCGGTGTTTTGGTTCCCCAGGAGCAACGGTGCAAGTACCTGGCATGGTTCCTGGCACAGAGTAGGTCTCCACCGTTGCTGGAACTCCTCCAGAGACCAAGCTCACCGCTGCCCCTTGTTTGCCCTTGCTGGACATTTCCAGTTCTTAGGAGAAGCCTTATTTTGAGCCCCTGTGCCTCTTTTAAAGCCCTGGCAGGAGTCCTTGCTCAGCTCTGCAGGAGTGCCAGTGCCTTGCTTGAATGGGCAGATTCTCAACCTGCTCTTCTTCCAAATTCTCAGTAGCTCCAACATGGACCCAAGCGGAGAAGAACTGTCCACAACTTTAGAGAGGTTTTGCATGTGGCGCCTGGGCAGCCGGGCACTGCTGCTAACGCTTTCCAAGATCTCTGGACGCTGGAGCCGCTCTCCCCACTTAGTGAATTCTTCATGCTGAGTTCTTGGCCTCCTTCTGCAGTTCTGGCAAGTCAGGGGGATCTGCCTTTAAAAAGGCTTATCTGGCTGTCTCCAAGTTCAAGGCTGTTGGCCATCTCAGCTCTGTTTTATGTATTTTAATTAATTGTTACTCTCTTGTGCCTGTGCCCTGAGGCAATTTGGGGGCAGGAGGGGGGTTCGTTTTACCACAAAGAGCAGGCTTAAGAAAAATCAAATAAATAAATACTAATGAACAGCGGAGCGAGGCCCCGCAAGGCTAATTGAGTTTCTGGGGCTGCAAGGCGGCCCGGGGGCTGTCACTGGCCTGGCCACCACCTCCGTGCTTCATCCACTTTGCCATTAACCGCCTGCGTGCGTGCCTCCTTAGTCACAAAGATATAAACGAAAGCAACTTTTTTAAAGCACCTTATTGGGTCTTTTTCCACTTAGGAATATTGATTTTTCTCTCCCCTCAGCCTGGGAGGGAGCTGAATAGATGAATCTCTATGGGTCTGAACACCAAGCCAGTGGATGTGATGCCAACTTGCAGGAATGCCAATGGCACTGAATGCCTGGGGTGGTCTCCCTGCACCCACAGTCTCACTGGGATGGCCTGCTTGTGTAAATGCTTGGAGACATGGTGAAAACCTGGCCTGGTTTATACATGGGAGGAAGCAGTCATATGGTGTACATTGTATTGTTCAAGTCACACCGTTTGCTTGAACAAGATACAAACTGTGCCAGGTTCACAGTTAGGATGTGTATCAGGGCTTACTTATATGGACGGGATGGCACATTTGATTGAGTGCATGACAATGGAGCAGGGATTTTCATTTTATGTGCTCCCCCCGCTTTCCAGAGCAAAGAAGCATCCAGGGCTTTTCGGCTTATGGGCCCGCCTGGTGGAGAAGCAACTGCCCACATGCCAACATCTCTTGGCTTTCAGAATAACGAGGAAGCACTGGAACCCCATGACTAGGGAGCTAAGGAGACTGAATAAATAAAAACGAACATGATAAAAACATCGTAGCTTTTGATAGCCCAGGCAAACACATCTGGTTTCAATTTGTGGGGATTTTTCTCATTTGTTAAATGAGACAAAAGAGAGAGAGAGAGAGAGAGAGAGAGAGAGAGAGAGAGAGAGAGAGAGAGATTGAGTGCTAATAAAAATTCTGTGGTTAACGGTCTCTTAAAAAGTACTAGAAAAGCAAGTTCGGAGTTGTCGCCACATTTGGTCCTGATTATGGGCACAAATGGGGACAGATAGTGACCCTTGTGACTTGGATCTGGACTTGTGATGGAACCCCAGGGGTCTTGGGTTGGGTGTGTGTCCTCTGATGCCTGTGGAACCTGGGTGGGGAGGCCAGGAGGGAGAGATCCATGCCAGGCCCCTGTTTTGCTGTATGAGTGGCTCTGTGAAAGTCATTGTTGAATTCTGGGATCCACTTCAGAAAATGCCCCCAGTAGTCAAAAGTTTGCTACCTAAGGAACACCCTGTGAGAGGGAAGACTCGAAGGAGAAGGGAAATAAAAAAAGAAAGGAGAAAAGGAAGGACAGATGAAATTGTCTAATATGACCCTGGTTGTACTAGGTATTGGGCAGCAGGCCAAAGGGGACCACACAACTAGCTTTAAGGGACAGTCTTTTTCTACCCAGAACTACCCAGTGACTCCCAGGAAAGTCTGTGCAGCTCTGGGCTGGATAGTGGGCAGCTGCTCTCTGTTCATGCTCTGAAACCCTGACTCTAGGAAAAAGACTGGCCTGTCTTTTGAGCAAGCAATGTCACCCAGGCCTGGTTATTTTCCCATCCATTCTTTGGTTCATTCACTCACTCACTCATTCACTCACTTGTTCTATCTATAACGAGCCTCTAATAAGTGCCTATCCAAGCTCTGAGGCCCTAGGAACACAAAATGAAAGAGAACTGTGTAGCCCAGTGGGAGAGGTTTACAAGAAAATCTGCAATACTACCCTGGCCAAGGTTTCACAGAGGCAGGTGTAACAAGTGCTGCCTTGGGTGGGGATAATCAAAGGGGATGACGTTTGAAGTAGCAAGGGAAACCCAACAGCTGGAGAGAAAGGTTGCCTCTGTTCAAAGGATTTGGGTGATCTAAAGGCAAAAAGTCTGAAAGAGTCAAGGGTTTTGAGAGGTCTGTAGACTGGCCACATGTAAACTGCTTTGTAATGAAGTGTCTTGATCATTAGAGCCAACTCAAATCAATTTAGCAAATGCTTTTGGATTCATATCTAGGACTCTGTCCAGGCATCTGGTGTCCTTCGTGGTGTGGGGTGAATAAACGGAGACTCAGGTTTTGTCCAGGAGGGAGTTTAAGGCTCAGAGAGGCAGAGCATGCGGATCTCCTGTACCAGGTGTGCTGCGGTCAGTGCGTTAGAGAGGCACAGGGGATAACTGTAGGAAACAGAGGAGAGACCACATGCTGGGTGAGCAGTCCCAGAAAGCTTCCTGGAGAAGGTTGAATTCGAAGTGGGCCTTCGAGGATAGAAGACAGACGACATCCTCCTGGGCAGAGGACAATGCATAAACAAAGGCATGAGACTTAGCCTCTGTAAGATTATTTCTACCACCAAATGCCAATTGAACCTCCCAAAACAGTCTCCAAACCAGAGTAGGCATCATAATCCCTGGAGAGATTTAAGAGCAATTTCTGGGACCCTCCTCCAGAAATTCAGATTTCAAGCAGAGCACACATTTCAATATAATCCTCCGGGGACGCGGATGCCCAGCACACAGGTAGGCTTCCAAGTGCTGGGGCAAGAGCAGGCTTTGGGCTGGCACAGACGTGAGTTCTAGTCATGGGTGTGCGTCCTAATCATGTTGCTATTTTGCTCTTAGCCTCACATGTCTCATTTTCAAAAGGTGATGAAAAAATAAATGAGATGACATTGGTCGAATGGCTAACAGAATTTCTGGCCAAAAGTAGGTGGTGGCTAAATCTGCTTTCTTCCTCTCCTTGGTTTAGTAAAAAATGACATTGTCGTCTAGGGAAGTAAAAATGCCCCAAAGGCATAATTCTTGGCCCTAAGAGAGTCCCAGTCACAGACAGACAGGCCATTGCATTCTGGAATAAACTGTCAGGCACATGTAAGACTCCTGGGCCTCCTGCTGCTTCTTCCTGCCTCAGGCAATGGCCCAGAATTCTCCAACTATGCCCAGAATTCTCCCTTTAAACTTGGGCCTTAAAAAAGGCTTTTGTGTCCAGTGAATATAAAGACACCGCTAAGGAATGTTAGTGGAGTGAGGCCTTAGGAAGTCACTTTAGTAAGAGTTAGAGGAGTGATAGCAGCTCTCTGAGCTTGCAAGGTCATGACTGAGATCCAGTCGTTTTAACGTTCTACTTTGTGAACAACCCCAGGAGGAGCCATCCTCATAATCTACAAGATGAGATGAACAGCATCATCTAAGGCTGTGCAGTGTGTAACCTTCACAGCTGCCTGCAGCTGCTCTACCTAAGGGATTTCCTGGAGTTGATTCTGGAAGGCAGCTAGGGATGCTGGCAAGCAGATGCAGCTACAGGTCCTCACTTGCCTTCAGAGATGTTTTGTGGTATAAAGTGAGGGTTCTGTGGACCATTTTCTTTAAAGATAAAGAGAGGTGAAGCCAGCGTCCTCTTGTAACTCTCCATTTTGCAATTGGGGAACTAAGGCTACACTGTGAGAATGGGGCAGGATTCTCTGGCCTGGGGGTAAAGGGGTGGGGCAGGCATGGGGGTTAAGGAGTGCCCCATCCCAGAAGTATACCAGGCAGGAGGGAAGGCTCTGGCCAGGGCAACCTCCCAGAAAGGCAACCTGTGTCACAGCCAGAGCCTGAGCCTGCCTCCGGAGAAACTCCGTGGCTCCTGCTGACCAAAGGTTGCTGACCGTCATTCAGCCCAGGGAGCAGCTATCAGAGGCCAGTCGGCCAGAGCCCAGGCCTGGGCTGTGGGTTGCTTATCAAGGCCAGGAGGCGGCTTTGAGGAATCCACTTCCCTTTTCCTATTGAGTTATAAGAAATGAAGAGAGATAAGAGCCAGGAAGACAGATTGAGGCAGCCTTGGAGGAAAAGGAAAGTGAGACCAAAAGTAGGGGTGGGAGAAGTGGGGCTCCCCCGCAGCCACCTCCGCCTCACTGCTTCCTGCTGGAGGCACCTCCTGAAACCTTGTGGGGAGCCTGGGTCTCTTCCTGGGCAGAGGCCCGAGCTGGGCCTGCGGTTGGCCCGCCAGACTCAGGGCACCTCTGGGCCTGCCTGTGGGTCTGGTTCCCTCACCCCAGGGCTCTCCTGGGAAAGCAGAGACGAGACGGGCCAGCCTGGAGCATTTTCGGGCAGCAATGACTTCAGTGCTTGTCCCTGAAATAAATGCACCACAGACAAGACAATGTGGTCAGGGCCCGAGGACTTACTGTAAACACCAGCCCGGGCTTCCTATTTTTGTTCCTGTGACTCTCTGGGGGGCAGGCATGGCCAACCCCTTCCCAGTGCACTCTCTTCTCACTGCTGCATCCAAGGAAAAGCCTTGGCCTGGACTTCCTTGTCAAGCTGGACCCTTTCAAGGGAGCTTAGACCCAGGGTCTGATTTTCCCCCCAAAAGGGATATACATCCGAAGTGGTAGGTACTGCATGTTGTATTCACATATTCTATGTGCAGCTCATGACAAGCCCCAAACATTGGAGAACAACAACAAAAAAGTAACATCTATTGTGCACTTAGTGTATACTGGGCACGGACGGTCTTAAAGGCTTTACGTGATTTATCACAAATCGTCCTCCCCATAGTCATAGGAGGTAGATTTTATTTCTGTGCCCATTTTATGGATGAGGAAGTCAAGACAAGAACATGAAGGTATTTACTCCCAGCCACCCCACCAGTAAGCCAGAAGTTCAATCCAGGCAGTCTGGCTGCAGAGCTGTTCCTAATCCCTGCACTGCAGAGGGAAGAAGGTAATGAATTTGGTCAGTGGCTGGAGGAAAAACTGTACAGAGAGAGGTAAAATCATGTGTTGAAGGGCACAGGACTGAGTAGGAAGGGTGGATTTGAATCCAAGTTCTATGGACTCCTAAGGTCCTCCCACTGCACTCTAGCACCTCCCAGAGGCCGGACAGCAGCATGTCACTGAAGCCTCTGGGCAGCCAGCCACACCCTGGACTGCGCTGCCGCCCATCACCCATCTTCTAGGCTTGCAGAGGCCCAGTCATCATGCATGCACCCTTTCCCACAGCCTGGTTTGTGTGAGTTTGCTGTTTCTACAGAGAGACGGCTCCTGCTTTCAGGAGGTTGCCCTGGTTGTGGTGTTTCTTGTCTCCAAATTCCAGGTCCTTCCAAGGTCTGTCTCCTTAACAGTCCTTGCACTGTTGAGCAGGCATGCTTCATTTTTTAATTGACTCCCGCCAGGAAATCTCATGGAAGTCTCAGAGGGTGTCGGCCCACCCAGGAGATGGGCATGTATCCCATCCTATTCAGCACCTCTGCTGCAGGAGGGAGAACTAGGAAGCCAGGCATTTTCCTCCCAAGGGGAAGTGGTTGATCAAAATGCAGATAAGGAAAGAGGAGATGGCTGTCTGAGCTGACCGCAAAAGTTAATGCTGGGTCCTTTCTTTCAAGCAGATCTGCGGAGGCTGGGGTGGCGGGTGGGGCTCATGCTACCTCTGGCTCACCTGAGACATGTGATGAGACACTAGGGTTGGGTCAGAGGGTGCTGCTTCCTGCAGATAATGAAGCTGTAGTATCTCCTCTGGTTTGCCTTTCTGCCTTGGCTACTAAAATACTCATAATTCAGATATTTTTACTCAACTATTGTAACTTCTTTAACAAAGTTCTTTCAATGTTTCTACTCCCTTTGTCTTCCATACACGGTTTTATTCTTTTGTTTTGGTCACGTCTTCTAAAAAACTTTTATTTTCCTGAGCTCTTATTATAAATCACCCGGGATTCAGATTCAGATAAAATACTTCACGTTTCCACTTATATGAGGCATTTAAAATAGTCAGACTCATAGAAGCAAAGAATGGAACGATGGTGCCAGGGTTTGAAAAGCAGAGTGGCTAATCAAATTTTATTTATGCAAGATAAATATGTTCCAGAGGCCTGCTGTACAGCACTGTGCCTATAGATAACAGCACTGGATTGCACATTAGAAATCTGTTGTGGGCTAGAGTCCATGGTGTGTTCTCACCACAATAAAAAAAAATTCATGACTAGTATGTGCCAAGCACCATACAGTTTAAGTTCATATCCACTATCTATTCATTACTAGCTTATTGATGTCTCAAATATTTGTTGAACACGTCCCATGTGCCAAGCTGCCATTCTCAGTGTGGGAGTACGTTAATAAACAAGTGACATGGGGCCCCCTACAGCCACCTCCGTTAAAGTCCCTGTGTTACTGGGGCCAACATACAGTGTGGGAGTCAGCTAGTAAGTAAAACACATACATGTGTTACACACACACACACACACACACACATACACACACACACACGCGCGCGCGCACGTACTCACTCACATAGTGGGCCAGCTAATGCTAAGCAGAGTAAGGACAGAAAGTGTCTGGGTTCTGGGGCAGGGAGGTAGGGGTTTTGCTCTTTTAGTAGGAGTCACCGGGGAAGCATTCTCAGATGAAATGACAGGTAAGCAGAGACCGGAACAAGCCAATTACAGTCATTTGGGAAATGCAGGGGTACCCTTTACAACAGCCTGGGGAGCATTAACAACATTGGTAGTTACAGAAAATTGAAACATGAATTTTCTGATAGAGGAGGAGTCTGAGCCCAAACCAGGATTATTTCCGCTAGAGTGAGGCACTGCACTGGTTGTATGTGAAGGATTTGGGGCCAGGTCCACCTGGTTTTATATTTCAGCTCCCACACTGGCAAGCTGGGTGACCCTTCGCAAGCTGTAACTTCTCTGTGCCTTCGTTTTCTCATCTGTATAACGGGGATCAAAATAGTCCCTACCTCACTGGATTCAAAACAAGTCAGTTCAATAAAATGGTTGGTTCAGTGTCGGCCCAGAGGTTGGGATCCAGTAAATGTCAGCTGTTAATGTGACACAATGCTACCTATCATCCTTCAAAAGAGATAGGGACAGACTCCTTAGCTTTAACTGGTAGAGAAAAGTGAAGTCTGATGATGCCTGTAGGTAACACCTGGTCCCCCTCATCCTGCCACGGCTCAGGGAGACTTACTCTGCAGCAGCAAAGGATATTCTTGATTTCTGGGACAAGCAGCCTTGGGAAGCGGGTTGGAGTAGCTACTCTCTTGCTCTTGGGTATCTGTTAGTGGGGATTGATGATGGCCCTGTCCTGAGCATTCAGAGGTGGTCTGAGGGTCCCCTGGAGTTGCCCAGTGAGGGATGAGGGAGTTGTGCAAAGAACATGGAGCAATTTACATTTCCTAACAGTTGTGCTACTGAAAACCTGAGTCCCACCTTCCACCAGCCAGCACCTACCTTGGAGAGCCCCAAGGGAGGGAAATGCACAGGAAGGCAGAGCCACTCAGAGTAGGGCTGAATGGTCTAAGAGCTCTGGCCTTGAATGGTGGTGCAGGCCCCCAGTGGGCATGTGTATGGAATTTATTTTTGCTCCAAATGAAAGTTTCAATGGCTTCCTTTCCTGCTGAATTTGAGACTCATTCCCAGACAGGAGACAAGGCCACCACTCCAGCAACAGGGAAGAGGAAGCACAAGAGGCAGCTCATTGGCCCAGCACAGGAGCAGGTGGTGCCCAACTCAGCAGGGCTTCCCTAGGACTTTCCTGGTTTTGGAATCAGAAGTCCCAGGTAAACTGGGCTGGTGGGTCACGCTGTAAGCTGAGCTGATTGTCCCAATGTCCTTCTTGTCTTTTGAAAAACATGCTAACTGCCGGGCCCTCCTGACCTTCTGAATCCAAATCTCTGGGAGCAGCGTCCAAGGATATGTTTTTCACAAGTTTCCTGGGAGCCAGTTCATGGTCAGGCAAGGAGGTGGGTAGGCAGGCCCCCTACCAGTAGCTGTGAGTGTCCTGCCTACTAGCAGTGGTGGAGACATATCCCAGGATGGACCTTCTTAGGGTGGAAAGTGAAAGAGGAGATGAGAGGAAGAAGGTCTGAACTACAGTCCCAGGACTGGTGGGGGAGGGGTGCAGCGGCCAGTCAAGTCAAGTTCATATCATTTCAGATATTACTGAGGGGACAAGAAACAGGGTTTCCTTTTCCTGCTATGTTGACATCTGCAGCTTTTACAAGGGACTTTCTCTGAAGCTTCAAGAAATACCAAGGGTGATTGGGAGTTCGTTCATTCATTCATATATGCATTCTTTGTTTGCCAGGCATTTATTGGACACCTGTCATGTGCCAGATGCTCCCAGCTCTGGGATATTACAGAGAACAAGGCCAACAGGGTCCCTCCCTGTGGAAAATTGTTTCAATTCTGGTGGGGTCTGGGAAGCAAAAACTGAAGAGAGATGGCACATGATGTCTGGATGTTCCCATGGGCCTCTCTCCAGACCTCTCTCCAGCCTTCCCCACCATGTTTGGTGCTCCAGGAGGTTGACCGAGTCACCTGGAAGGGTTTCCTCCCCCTCTGGCTTCTGTTTGGCTTGGCCAGTGGGAGGCAGGGTCTAGAATCAGAGGGAGTGAGAGTGAAGTCAGGGTAATTTATTCCCTGGCTTCTTCCCTGCAGGGTCTCTGAGGGTTGCTGACTCCCTCCAGCTCAGCCACAGCTGCTCTCTCAGGTCCCTGCAACTGCTCCTGGCCCTGTAGTTTGGGGAGGTGATGGCTCCTCTGTGATGCTGCCCCAGGCGCTGCCTTAGCTCTTCTGGGTCCCTCAGCCCTGTGAATGCCCCTTTAATATACTCTCCTCGATTACCCCCAGTGAGCATTCCATCTGTTTTCTTCCGGGGCATTCCCTGCTAGAAAGAAAGGGAAGAGTGTTGTTAATTTTTAAAGAGACTTCGCACTCCTATGTGAAAGGAACATCACATTTATTATTGTACCAGTGAGGTAGATTGTAGAAAATGATATGTTTTGCCTATCTGACTCCATATTTGATGATTAAGCAATCATCAAATGCAATTGGCTAAACACTGGAAAGATCATCTTAACTGCAATAAAATAAATTACCAGTAAATGAAACATGAGGTCTAAGTTTTACTCTCTCAAACCTTGTTGTGGAGGTGTAAGTGGGTTGCTTTGGGAAATGCATCAAGTTTTTATTCTCATGGATCAAACAATTCTTTTGGTAAGAGTTTTCACTTAAGAAACTATTCAGAAACATAAAGACTTGTGGACAAAAATGTTCATCACAGGATCATTTAATAGTGAAAAATATGGAATGATTTAGATATTCTGCAAAAGAAGGTTGGCTAAAGAAATCATGCTGAACCTGAAAGGAAAGTGTTTAAGGACAGTGGTCTCTGGCAAAACCCCATCTGGTCACACGGTCTGCCACAGTACGCCGTGCTTTGTGTATGTCGAACCATATAGTCCTCCCATGGAATCTGGAGAGCCAGGAACACCTAGGAGGAGCTCAATGGACATGAGCCTTTAGAGCAGTGGTTCTCAACCTTCTGGCCCTTTAAATACAGTTCCTCATGTTGTGACCCAACCATAAAATTATTTTTGTTGCTACTTCATAACTGTAATGTTGCTACTGTTATGAATCGTAATGTAAATATCTGACATGCAGGATGGTCTTAGGCGACCCCTGTGAAAGGGTCTTTTGACTGCCAAAGGGCTCGCGATGTACAGGTTGAGAACTGCTGCTTTAGAGTTTTAAAAATCATTTTGTGGATAAAGACAGACTCATAGATAGAGATCCAGCTGACAGCTCTGAGGGGAGAGTGTGTGGAGGGGTGGAAGGATTGAGCAAAAAAGAAAAAAAAAAGAACTCATGGACTCGGACAACAATGTGGTGCTTGTGGGAGGGTGTGTGAGTGGAGGTGGAAAAGGGTAGAGGATAAATGGTGATGGAAAAAAGAAAAAAAGAAAAAATCATTTTGTAGAAAGATTCATATGTAACTATTAAAAGGGTGTTTGCGAACAATAATCAAATATGTAAAAGTATTCCTGGTATAAATTAAAAAATAAGAAAAAATAAAAAACAGAATTTAGATATAAAATAATAATCCTCATTATTTAAACATGAAGGATATATGCTGAAATGATGAGTGTTCACATCTGGATGGTGTGATTACTGTTGATTTTAAATTTCTTTTTAGTTTTCAAATTATTTAAGATAGACCCCTCTCTCAATACAAAGAAGTAGATGGATGTATCAAAAAGACAAAATGGTCTGCCATCTCAAATAGCCTCTGTACACACACACACACACACACACACAGACCCATGAGTTTAGTTTTCAATTTAAAAGAGTACAAAGGTACAGAAACAAAACTAAAAGTTCTTTTCTTCTCCACAGGCCTTCCAAGTGAAACCATTGATAATAAATCCTTCTGATTCATTGCAGAGTATATGCATATGCCAGCAGATCCAAGTCCTTTTCAAATAAGCCTGCATTGATTTTATAATCAGAAAATTGTAGCATGCATGCATTTGAAGTGTGGCCATTTTATTGATGGCCCCTCAAGTAGCAGACTGGGGTCCTGACCTGACCGGGGAGGATCAGGAGCGCAGGCACCACACTTGGATAACGGGAGGGGGACCCAGGATCAGACTAGTGGCCATTAACCTGGGATCTTAAGGTCTAAGATGGACCGTGAAACTCACACATCTCCTTGCTCCTCAGTTTTGCATCTGAATCCTGAGTCCTGGACACCTTACTTGGGAACCATCACCAGCATTAACACACCATCACTGATCCCCAGTTCAAATATTGCTGGCCACTGCCGGGTCTCCATGAGTACTTCTACCAGCCACTGTTCTGTGTCCCTGACAAATCTGGCTTTCGTTCTTCCAGGGGCTTCAAGCCTCTTCATTTCCCCAGTCCCCCCAAACTCCCCCATGTGCTTCCAGCTCTCTTGCCTCACCTTCAAACCAAACAGAGTGGATTTTGTTTTCTTTGGCTTTTCCCTATCTCCTCCTGACCCTACCCCAACTTCCTTAGAATCTGGGTCATTGCACACAAAAAACAGGGAACCGTGAGTTTGAACACTCATATTGGGCAATACATATACAATTCATAAAATTAACTGGAAGCTCTTTCTCTTGATGCAGTTCCCTACCCACTGAACTCATGTGACTTTGGATAAATCACTCACGCTCTTGAAGCTTCCGTTTGTTCTATGTGGGAAAAGAGGGCACTGTATTGTTTTTGGTACAAAGTGATCAGGGTGTGTCAATGCTGGAGGAGCTCCCACTTCCAGAGAACAGAGGAGAGATGCAGTGGGGGGTGGGGCAGGGCGGGGGAGGGGGAGGAGGTGTTCCATAGCCCTGGGACCAGGAGCCACTGACTTCATTTGGAGGGTTGAGGAATTTCACCAGAGGGTGTGAAATCAGGGAGTGAGGCACAGATAAGGGCAGGAGTCTGTCCTGAGGTCCTATTGTGGGTGCAATACCAAGTTTTCATCCACAAACTCATGAAGTTCATGACTTTATTTGGAGTGCGTGCAGATCACAGGATTCAAGGTCAGAAAGGTTGGGCTGGAGTCCTTGCTCTTTATGCACTTGCTAAATGACCTTGGAGCCCCCCACAAGGGCAGGTCTCAGGCTTCTTCTGTTAAATGGGTACAATCTTTCTTTGTCTCTGGACAGCTGTTGTGACAGTAAGAAAAAGTTATCACAGCAAAAGTACTTCGCAGATACCATGATAACAGGAAAATGTAAGGCATGTTCTGAGTTCAGGTATTAAAAAATGAGCTCTGTGGTGGTGAGAATGAAAAGATCCTTTTTTAAACTTATTATTTTTTTTTTAACAAACGTAAAACATATCAATCATCTTCATTATTACAACATAGTCTTTGAAATACTTGACAAATATTTAACACATTTAAATTCCCTTAATCATCCAATGAGAAAGATACAACTCTTGTCCCTATTTTACAGATGAGAAAACTGTGGCACAGAGATGTTAAGTAACTTGCCCAAGGCCACACAGCTACTAAGGGGCAGAGCCAGGAACCTGGGCTGTCTAACTCCAGAGCCCTGCTCTTCACCATTACCATGTTGTCTTCTTGCTTGTGGTGTTTGGTGTAAGAAAGATAACATGAGACCTAGAATAGACTGCTTGTGTATCTCAGCCCTGCCACTTGCCTGTGTGGTCTTGGGAAGGTCAATTAATTGCTCTGAGCATTATCTAGAAACATGGAAATAAACATGCTCAAACCAGACAATTTTTGCAGAGGGTAAAGTGAGGCACACCATCCGGTCCACACAGACACACTGATGTGGGTTAGATTTGCATGCGGGGCCTTATCAGAACCCAGTTTCAGCCACACACTTGGTTACTGGTTGATTTCAGACTTTCCCATGCTCTCCCCTCCTCCCATGGGCTCTGACACCCTCAGGTGCTGTCCTGCAGACTGGGGAAGAAACTCTCTTGTTTACATGCTTGAACTCGGCCGACAATGACAGCGTTTTAAACCCAAGGAGCCAGTTCTCAGAATCCCGTTTCCTTTGGGCTCTGAATAACAAACATGGTCCCACACTTTCCTGTTCACCTCTCCTTCCAAAAACTTACCAGTTAATTTGAGGGTTGGAGAGATAGTTTCTGGTGAGGGGATGCCTGGTCTGCCCACGTGGGATTAAGGTTACCAGTGGCCTCTGCCTCTGGCCAGACTCGCTGGGAACGGCAGCAGCCACTTCCCGAAGTTGAGTGGGGGCAGGAGCACGGCCAGGGCAGTGGGCAGTGGCCTGCACAGCGTTTCCAAGATGTTGGGAGCCCCGCCTCTGCAGACTGGATTCGCAGCACATGGTTTTTGCAAAAGAGACGGTGCCTTTTCCCAAGTGTAGCTTGAACTGGTTATACTTTTCAGATCATTTTAACTTGAAAGGTGGCCTGACATTTACCACCTTACAAAAGTGACCATGGGGCTCCTTACATGAGGCCCTTAAAGAATAAATGCTGACAGATTATCTTGATAAAAAGGATAATCGGTCTAGTCACAGTTCTTTACTCTGTGAAAGGTATCACAAACCACATATTGATTTTTTTTTTAAAGAAAAAAGAAGCAGCATGTACCAATTAGGAATAAACCTAACAGTTTGTTAGCCTCTGAGCTTTAAGGCAAATAGAGAGTAGAAAAACACTTGCTTTCCCCCCTATATTGAGACATAATAATTAGGTAACTATGTAAATTACCTCACATTAAAACGTGAGACAGGTTGTTGTTTGCTCATCTTTCTCCACTGGATCAGAAAGATCAGCCAGGGGTCTTGGTTCTCTGAATTTTACGGAGTTGTTCTCCATTTTCTGGCTGTTCCAAAATGTTTCTTTCTCTCTTTTGCTCCTCTTCTCACCTGTTTGCCAGTTTCATATGGAACGAGCTCCTTATTCATTTAGGTATTCCACAAGCCTTGACTAAGCACTCACTCTAGTGCATTGCTCTTTATATTAGACTAGAGGCCTGGTGCACAAAAATTTGTGCACTGGCAGGAGGGGGGTGTCCTTCAGCCCCACTTGTGCCCTCTCACAGTCTGGGACCCCTCGGGAGATAATGACCTGCTGGCTTAGGCCCACTCCCGGGTGGCAGAGGGCAGGCCCAATCCCTAGGTGCCTGCCCCCCCACTCCTGGTCGGGCTCAGAGCAGGGCCGATTGGGGAGTTGGGGCACCGCCCCCTGTCATGCACAGAGCAGGGCGGATTAGGAGGTTGCGATGCCACCCTCAGTCACACTCAGGGTAGGGCCTATTGGGGGGTTGGGGCGCCGCCCCCTGTCACACTCAAGGCAAGGTCGATGGGGAGGTTGTGGCGCCACCCCCTGTCACTCACAGAGCAGGGCCCATCAGGGGGCTGGGGCGCTGCCCCCTGTCACGCACAGAGCAGGGTCCATCGGGGGGGTTGGGGCTCCGTACCCTGTCACACACAGAGCAGGGCCGATCAGGGGGTTGGGGAGCTCCCACCTGTCATGCACAGAGCAGGGCCGATCAGGGGGTTGGGGAGCTCTCACCTGCAACGCACAGAGCAGGGCCAATCAGGAGGTTGTGATGCCACCCTCAGTCACGCTCAGGGTAGGGCCAACTGGGGGGTTGGGGCACCACCCCCTGTCACACTCAAGGCAGGGTCGATGGAGAGGTTGGGGCACCACTCCCTGTCACCCACAGAGCAGGGCTGATCAGGGGGTCCGGGAGCTCCCCCCTATCAGGCACAGAGCAGGGCCGATCAGGGGGTTGGGGCACCTTCCCCTTTCACCAACAGAGCAGGGCGGATAGGGAGGTTTTGGCCCCATCCCCTGTCACACACAGAGCCACAGGGCGATCAGGGGGTTTGGGCGCTGCCCCCTGTCACGCTGCTCCAGGGGCCAGGAGGCCTCATGGCTCCGCTGATCCCAGTGATGGGAGGCCTCGCTGCTCCACTGATCCCGGTGCTAGGAGGCCTCACTGCTCTGCTGATCCCGGTGCTGGGAGGCCTTGCAGCTCCGTTGATCCCGGATTCGGGAGGCCTTGTGGATCCGCTGATCCTGATGCTGGGAGGCCTCACTGCTCCGCTGATCCCAGTGCTAGGCTGCCTTGCGGCTCCGCTTGACACAGGGGCAGTGAGGCCTCACTGCTCTACTGATCCCAGTGCTGGGAGGCATATTACCCTTTTACTATATAGGATAGAGGCCTGGTGCATGGGTGGGGGCCGGCTGGTTTGCCCTGAAGGGTGTCCTGGATCAGGGTGGGGGTCCTGTTTGGGTGCCTGGCCAGCCTGGGTGAGGGAATGATGGCTGTTTGCATCTGGTCACACCCCCTTCAGGGTGGGGGTCCCCACTGGGGTGCCTGGCCAGTCTAGGTGAGGGGATGAGGGCTGTTTTCAGGCTGGCGGGTGACTGAAGCTCCCAACCTCTCCTTTTTTCCTTTTTTTTTATACTGGGATTTATTTACCTTCTATGGCTGTCACTGGAGCTGAGAGCCAGCTTTAGCTGTGAGACCTCGGCTGCTGAAAGCAGGTTTCTGGGCTTTGTTTACCTTCTGTATTTGAAACCTTGTTGCGACTCCAGCTCTGAGATCCTGGCCTGCTGAAAGCAAGTTTCTGGGTTTTGTTTAGCTTCTATATTTGCAACAATGTTTCTTAGAGAGCAGCTCAGAGGCCGGCAGAGGCAGGCAGGGAACCTTGGCTTTCTCAGTCACTGGAGCAAGCAAGCCTCCTGTTCAAGTCAGTTGCCTGGCTGCCGGCCGCCAATTTGGTTGGAAGTTAATTTGCATATTGCCCTGATTAGCCAATGAGAAGGGTAGCGAAGTTACAGCTAATTACCATGTTTCTCTTTTATTAGTTAGGACTAGAGGCCCGGTGCACGGATTCATGCACCAGTGGGGTCTCTTGGCCTGGTCTGTGGGGATCAGGCCAGAACCAGTTCTCCAACATCCTCCGAGGGGTCCCTGGTTGCGAGAGGGTGGTTCTCGGGTGACACACCCCGGAATCGGGCTCCCTCCTCTCTAGTTCCGGGTGCATCACCTGAGAACAACAGCTGCCAAGTCATTGTGGCTCAGCAGCTCCTGCATTGAGCATCTGCCCCCTGGTGGTCAGTGTGCATCATAGCTCCCGGTCAGACAGTCGCTTAGGCTTTTATACATATAAATGGTGAGAATTCTACAAAGAAACAATAAGTAGATAAAGGCAGTTGTTAACACTAAAATCATGACAATTTTTTCAGCAAGGTAGAAACTAAAAACAAGCAAAATATTTGAGTGCTGACCTGTTACATATGTGTCCAGGGAAGTCACCCTGTTTTTTTGTTTGTTTGTTTTGTGTGTGTGTGTGTGTGTGTGTGTGTGTGTGCGCGCACACACACATGTGCTATGATTCTGTGCCCAGTTAAATGTATTTGAATACATAAATAAAGATGTCTCTCCGAATAGAAAGTAAGCTCAACCAAGGTTGGGTTTATCTCTTATTTGCTGATGCACCTCCTACACAGAGAACTGTGCTTGACACCTAACAGGCCCTCAGTTAATATATGTTGAATAAATACATAATTATCTGCAGTTAATGCATTCATTCAACGTTCAAAAAGTCTGAAGCACCTTCTTTGTGGCAAGAACAGGACTAGACCCTAGAAATTCAATCACAAAGTAGGTTGACCCAGATTCTGTCCTTCCTGATCTTTTTCAGGCAAGAGGAAGACAGGAAATTGGCCAATCTAACATGACACTGCATTGGAAGTGATGACTTGGGGGACTGGGGATAGTGCTAAGGAGGATATAGTAGGACACCTCACCTAGACCTGTGGAGTGACAGAATGGTGGACAGATGAAGACAAGACTTGGTGAGTAGTGAAGATAGGACTTGGTGGATTGGTGAAGATAGGATTTGGTGGATAGGTAAAGATAAGACTTGGTGGATAGGTAAAGATAGGACTTAGTGGATTGGTGGAGATAGGATTTGATGGATAGGTAAGATAGGACTTGGTGGATAGGTAAAGATAGGACTTGGTGGATAGGTAAAGATAGGACTTAGTAGATAGCTGAAGATAGGATTTGGTAGATAGGTGAAGGTAGGACTTGGTGGATAGTGAAGATAGGACTTGGTGGATGGGTAAAGATAGGACTTGGTGGATAGGTGAGTATAATTTTTGGTGAGTAGTGAAGATAGAACTTGGTGGATAGGTGTAGGTAAGACTTGGTAGATAGTGAAGATAAGACTTGGTAGATAGGTGAAGATAAGTGAGCAACTGAGTTCTAGGAGGTGAAGGAGGATATCCAACAATAGAAAATGAGAGAAGGCAAGCAGCCATGAGGAACTGCTAGAGCAGTGATGCTGAACCTATGACATGCGTGTCAGAGGTGACACGCGAACTCATTTTTTGGCTGATTTTTCTTTGTTAAATGGCATTTAAATATATAAAATAAATATCAAAAATATAAATCTTTGTTTTACTATGGTTGTAAATATCAAAAAATTTCTATATGTGACACGGCACCAGAGTTAAGTTAGGGTTTTTCAAAATGCTGACACGCCGAGCTCAAAAGGATTGCCATCACTGTGCTAGAGTGAGGAGCAAGGAATAGTGAGAGATGGGGTTGGAGGAGTAAACAGAGGCCAAATTGTGCAGGGCCTCATAAGGAATTTGGATTTAATTCTAGTGTGAAGCCATTTCCAGGTTTCCAGAGGACCATGCAGCAAATTTTTGTTTTGAAAGATCACTCTGGTTGCTGTGTATAGGGTAGATTTAAAGGGAAGACTCCAGGCAGAGAGATAGCTAGGAGGCTCTCCTGTAGAACAGGGGGACATGGTGGAAACATGGATAAGAGTGGGACAGGCAGTGGCCAGGAAGAACAGGAGGGATTCATGACAGATTTAGAAGGAAGACTGACTGGGGTTGGGTGGAAGGGAGAGGCAATACTTATGGGTGACTTGAGGCTTCTGGATAAGTCAACTGGGCTGCAATAGTTCTGTTCAGTGTGAGACATTAACATGGGGTCCATATGTGTGACTTGGGAGATGGAAACGTGCATGGCCCCATTGAAATAATTCCTCAATTTATTGTGAAGGCACATGAATGAGAAGAAGGTAGAAACATGATTTAAAATGTATTAACACAAATGCACCTTGGCACCAAATACCTGCAAGTAAAGAAAATGGGTTAGCTCGACCGGTGTGGCTCAGTGTTTAAGTGTCAACCTATGAACCAAGAGGTTACAGTTGGATTCCTGATCAGGGCACATGCCCAGGTTGTGGGCTTGATCTCTGGCAGGGGGCATGCAGGAGGCAGCCAATCAATGATTCTCTCTCATCATTGATGTTTCTGTCTCTCTTCCCCTCTCCCTTCCTCTCTGAAATCAATACAAATATATTTAACAAAGAACATGAGTTAGTGTCCTGAGTTGTGTAAATGGGTTGTCTACTTTATTAAAATTCAAGGATTTTTATTCAAATCTCCATATGACCCTAGAAGAATGATCTAAAATATCTCATGAATGGTCTCTGATGCTATGAGTATTAGTCCTGGTAGCTGAGAGTAGAGTGGATGAAAAAGCAGTTGGGCTAATCATATACGTCAGTATCTCAGACTTCTTGTTTTATGGATCTTTAGATCTCATCACCTGGCATTCTCAAAGGGCTTTATTGCCTTTCATTTTAGAAATTTGAAAGTGTAATATTATAAAGCACAATATTAATATAGCATAAGAAATAACCTTACACTTAGAATTCATTCATTCATTTATTCATTCATTCATCTATCTATCCTACTCACTAGTCAAGTGGTTTTCAACTGTAGTTGAAGTTTCTGATGGACTTGGTTGGGTGGGGACCAGGCATTGGTGTCTACATGTGATCCTAATATGCAGCTCAGATTGAGACTCCAGGTTCCATGAGAGTGCAGCCATGCCTCTTTCATTTCTGCCACATTTGAAGTACCCCAGACAGTGTCTGGCACAGAAACAGTTCTTGGTAAATATTTGTAGAATATCTTAATTTAATCATGCACACAGACCTTTATTCAGCATTACCAGATTTTCTCCAATTGATGATGAAGATTATCTGGTATCATTTTCCACAGACATGCATCAGGTACCATGGTTCAGGAAATTACTTCTGAATCACATACTAGGGCATGTCATTCTTTATCCACGAAAGTACTTTCTTCTCAGGTACTTTCTCCTATCTATGGTCACCTAAGACCTTTAGACTGCCCAGGACTGGGGACTAATTGGTGACCCGGGTGGATGCACATTTATCACTGTGTCTAGACCCCATGTATACCTTTTAGGTGCCACATATGGCCACACCATCACTTAAGACTAATTCTTGGGGCACTGATCCAAGTTACCAATATGCAGCCCAGAAGCTGCTCTCTCTACCTGGCTTTGTCTTGACCTTCTGCCTCTGTGAAGTCTTGCCTGTATTTATTCCTTCCTTTCATCCCTCATCCTACATCCCCTTTGCTGCTAATGAAGAATGCTTGGCTGCCCAACTTTCCCAAGTTATAGAGATGGCTGCCACAGTTCTCGACCCATAAGAGTGTCTAGCTGATACAGCAGCCCTTTATTTCACTTGACTCCAATTTAACTGTCCTGAGCCCCTTCCTTATATTGCCAAGAGAGTTCTGAACAGATACATAGCCCTGTGATTCAGGCAATTATTCACATATTCCCCCACATCATTAGTTTTATGGAACACTGCCAGGGGGCATATTTTTCTTTCCTGGGACTCCAGAGAATAAAGGAAATAGATCTCTTACCATGAAGTCATATTAAGGGGTTTATTTCTCAGGAAATACCCCATAGCACTTTTATGAAACCTTACATAGAGAGACTGCATTTAGGAAAAGAATTATTTTTACCTTACCTGCTGCCACGGAAATCATTGTCCAAACCTCCTGCCTTCCAGAGCATGGCTTTAAAATTTTTTCTTTGGTATCTGCTGACCACAAAGGGGTGCCTGCGGTTATTGTGGGGAGAGCATGGTTCATGTTGGGCCTTGTTGAGTTAGGGTGACTATAATTTAATAACATAAGTCAGGATGCATTTTGGGGGACAGGGGTGCTATTAGTAATTATATTGAGGTAATGGGTGTAAATCAGGACTGGTCCGTTGGCACATATGATTATCATAAACTTAGTGCTCTAAGCCTACCACTTACTGAAATTTCCCTCCACAGGCATGGATGATGGAGTAAAAACTCAAAGAAATCAACCAAATTGGGGAAAATATTAAATTATAACTTAAAGTAGTGGCTTTCTCTACTGAACTGAAGAATAAAGGGCAATGGGGTATATCAGCTAGTAGTTGCGGTAATAATGCCGCATAACAAAACTCTCCAAAACTCAGTGTCTTAAAGCAATAATCCTTTATTCTCACTCATCCATCTGCAGGTCAGTTGATCTAGGCTGGGCTTGAATCCAAGCTACCGGTCGGTACAGCTCTGCTTCTCACAAATCTCCTTCTCTGTGGACCAGTGGGCTGACCATGGAATGCTCTATCAAGAATATTGGCACATGAGTGGAAACTTGAGATGCTTTCTAACACCAAATCTTGGATCTGGCACACTGTACTCTTACCCACATTCTGTTGGCCAAAGCAAATCCTATGGATAAGCCCAACCTCATCAGGCAGGGAAATATGCTCTGTCTTTCATGAGAAGTCCACAAAAGGCACATACAAAGGACATCGATACAAGAAGGGGTTAAGTATTGGTACCAATAGTGCAATCTGTCACAGGGGGTATTAGGCTAAAGACGGTTTGCTTTTCTTCTCCCCAGGCCTCTAGTGGTGAGCTGATGGAGTTCATTCAACCCGATGAAGGCTGAGAAGGAAAAGGGAAGAGATCACAGGCCAGTTTGGTCTGTTGGAGGCCAGATGCAGAGAAGTGGACTCACTCATCCTGAGAATATGAAGGTCTAAGGAGAAGAGCATATAGGAGGGAGAGGTGGGCAGAGACCCACATGATTTGGAATAGTACTCCTGCTCTGGCAAATATGGCCTAATGGATGGACTCTTTCCATTCACCAATCAGTTCTATCATTTTCTTCCCATAGGATGGGAGGAGTGAGGGGATGGAGACAGGAATAGCAAGTGCTTATGCCCATACTGCTCCTTTCTGAGAAGGGAAAGCAGAAACCCTCTGCCTATGGGGGTAAGAGAAGTGTTCCTAACTCATGGGCCTTTCTGTAGGGTGTGCACAGGACAGTACCAAGTGGATGTTGCAGTGTTGCTGGTGAGGGCTACCCATCCCATGCCTTTGCTCCTTCTGTAGTTCCATTTGGACAAGAGCTGCTGTGGGCTTGGTGCCCCTATAATTCAGAGTCACCTCCTGCAGTGTCCTCTCCCCACACAAAGTATCAGACACTGGGCCTGTGCCTACATGCTGACAGAGCTCTGCATGGCCTCCTCTCAGACAGGTGATAACAGGTAGTGAAAGCTTGTTAATCAGACAAACTAATCATGCTGATTAGACCTAGTTCAATAATGGATCACACCGTCCCAGGGAATCTCCTGTTTAATGCTTAAACCAATCAAAAGGCTCTGGGGGAATGACTTGGTTGGGGGTGAGGTGCAGGATGAGAAGAGAGCAGGCTAATAGGAGGCATTTGGGGAAGGTGATATCAGGGCCAAACACATCTCATCCCACAAATGATAAGGGGCTCCTCCATGTCCAAGGATGACTGAGACACCAGTGAAATAGATCATACAGATGGAGTGCTCAGAGTCTGCAGAGCAACCAGGAGGGATGGCTCGTGGTCATCAGGTCTTGTGGATTCTTCACCGTCTCCTTCTCTCCACCTTGCTGCCATTCCTAGTTCAGGTCTCATCTTTGAGAAATTGGGCTCTTGCAATGACTTCTTAGTTGGTCTGCCTGACTCCAGTCTCTATCCCCTATATATTGCAGCTAGACTTGTGTTTTATATTTTTCATTATTTATATAATTAGGAAAAAAATGTAAAAAATACAGAAGAGTGCGTTATACAGCTAGAAATATACAGCCAATCCTATATAATAAGAGCCTATGTGGTCATGACACCCTTACGCCGTGACGCCCTCACACTGTAATGAGTGATCACCAGGAGCAGAGGCGGGTCCCACGGTTCCGGCCTATCTCTTTGGGGCAATCCATCGAGGAGCCCCGGATGGGTGGGTGAGGCCTACCTCTTTGGGGCAATCAATTGTGGGGCTCCTGCACTGTGAGAAGGCACAGGCCAGGCTGGGGGACCCCCCCAACCCAGTGCATGAATTTCATGCACCGGACCTCTAGTATTCATATATTTGCCATTCCAAATCAACAAATGCTGGTTTTCTGCCATATTTTATTTCTCTCTCTGTCTCTCCTTTATTAAAACACAGCATTCACAAGGTAAAGTGCACATACCATAATTGTAAAGCTGTTTAATTTTCACAAAGTAAACATAGTCCTATAACCAGGACCATAAAAGAAACAGCATTTATGGCCTCCTGGTTTTGCCTCCTTCTGGCAATTCTGCTCCCCCACCCCTACAAAAGGGAACTGCTACCCAGTGTAGGTTGGTTTGCCTATTTTTGAACCTTACGTAAGTGCAGACACACAATATGTGCTCACTGTGTGTTGTATTTGTTTTGAATGTTCTCTTTAAAAAAAAGACATTTATAAAGATAAATATGAAGTCCCCTATGTTTAATCCTTTGTATTCCTTTTCCTTCTCCAAAGGCAACCACACATCATAAATGTGATACGTATTCAGTTCATGCCTCTCTATGTTTACATATGTGTATAACATTTGCTTTGGATGTGTTTTGTTTTTGTTTAAATACATGGTTTCACAAAGTAAGAAAGTTTGGCCACTTGCTTATTTCACAGAGCGAGCTTTCTAAACCACACAATGGGTTATGTGACTCCCTATCCTTTTAACCTTCCCCCCTCTCCCTCACCCCTTCCAGACTGTTGGTTCCCAGAAGGAAAGGCAATGTTTGCTGTCTCTTTGTGTCCTGTGAGTCTAACTCTGTGCCTGATGCTTTATAAAAATGATTAGGGTGACTGACTGACTGACTGAATGAATGAATGAATAACAATGGTCTTCATGTCATGAAGAATCTGAAAGTCCAAGACAAATGCCCTCTCTTCTGCTGGCCCCCTTTTGGGGGGAAGGTGCCATTTTAATTTCTTCTTTCTTTTTCTCTTTGAATGTTTTTTCAGTGTCTGTCTGTAAAACTTCCCAAAGACTTAAGCCCATCAGCAAGCACAGCACAGAAGTTTGACTTTGGGGAGAGGTGGGCATCTCAGAGCTGTGTAGGCTCTCAGAAGCTTGGCTCCTCATCTGCTTTCCTGGAACTGAGCACAGTATCCTTCCTGGGGTTCTCCTTTCTCTAAACAGAGAATTATTATGGAGGTCTAAAGAGGTTATGATGATAAATTCACATCTCAGCAAATGGATAAAGCATCAATCTTCCTTTGAGTTAGCTAATCCTGGGTTCTGTTGAATTCCATTGGTCCTTCCAGGCTCTCCAGGGGTGAGGTCAGGACCCCACGGGGATGGGTTGCTGTGACAGTTTGAAGGGGGGATTTCAAAGTAAAGAAAAACGGGTTCCACCTGAAAGTCTTACTATGGCTATGGCTCTGTCAAGACCCCAGAGCCTTATTCTCAGGACTCTTGTTCCTCCAGTTCTTCCTGTCCATCCTTTTACTCAGGGCTCGGTCTATATCCTCATGGAAAAATGCCCATTTTAGATTTTGAATGAAATCTTGTTATGCCACTCATTGGATGGTTTGGATAAGCCCATGACCTCTCAGACATCCAGTGTGCTTAACTGAGAATGTAATCTGACTTATTTCACAGATTTGTTGGAAGAAGTAAACTATGAGTGGTCAAGGATGTGAAAATGCCTGGCTCCTAGGTAGCACTCGGTATTTTTGTACTTGTGTATGCAAGCAGACAAAAGGATAGACAGAAATACAATAGATGTGTTATTGCATCTACATGCATGCTGTGTGTGTTTTTAGTGTCTGACTTTCTTTCTAAACATTTATCATAAGCATTTTCCAATCTCATTAAAAACACCTGTTCCATATTGCTTTTGATAGTTGCATAATATTCTAACATCTGGTTGCTCTGTAAGTACACCTAACCATTTCCATACTGTGGGCCATTTTGTTTATTTTCAATATTTTATCAAGGAGAGTTCTGAGGCCAGCCCAGCCTGCTTTTGTTTTTTTATTCCCCACTCATTTGCAAACAACGTGTTTTTCATTATCTTTGCTTTGTTTTTTCTTTTCTACTTGGGATACTTATAATTTATTTTTTTTCCTCGCTGTCAAGCTGTGGGTTTCTTTCTTTTTCTTTTCTTTTTTTGTTTTTATCTCTTATGCTTGGTGCAGCTTATACCATTTTGTTTTGCAATCGGAGATCTCCCGCTCTCTGTTTATTTTTTAGTTTGTGAATGTTCTACTATAGATTTGATTGACTTTTCAGTATCATTACTTTTTTGAAGACATTTTAGGAACACATCTCTTTTCTTTTTTGTAAATTAAATCACTTTGTTACTCATACATGGTATCTGTCTGATCATTATTTTCAACTCTAGATTCTAGAAGATATATTTCAAATTTACTATCTATCTGAAACTCTGCAGTGTAGATTCTGCACTTTACTGCTTTTAATGAAAGCTGTGATTCTAATAGTACATTGATTTCTTTGACTACTTTGAATGTTAGCGAGGCTTTTCTTCATCTTAGCCTGCAACTTGCTTTTGCACTTTTGTCTTATTTTTCATCTCATTTTTTCCCCTAGAAGGCATGGCTTTTTGCAATTTATTGAGAAAAAAAATGTATATACTAAGATTTTCTTATATGTGTTTTTTTAGTAAACAAATTTAGAGGCATGCCTTTTCTTTATATCTTTAGGGGGAAACCTATGTTAGAGAAAATTTGGCAAACTATGGCCCATGGGCTAAACCCGGCCCATTCCTTGTTTTGGTAAATAAAGTTTTATTGGAACACAGCCCCCCTCACTCATTTGTATATTTACATATTGTCTGTGACTGCTTGCTTTCTCACTGCAGTGTAATGATGACAGAGACTGTGTGGCTCACAAAATTTAAGATCTGTTTAGTTTTATGGAAAAAAAATAGCTACCTCCTGTGTTATTTCCCTCTGTTTAATCATTGTTAAATCCACAGTGATATTTCTAAATTCATTGTTTGACCCCAGAAGGTTATAGATTCCACACTCATATTGGGTAATTGATGAAAGATTTATTAAGGGGCTATTTCCAAAGTTGTCGGAAGAGTTCAGGAACTCAAAAAAGGGGTGATGTAGTACCCCAAGTCTAACACCTGCGAGGCACCTTTACTACCCTAGGCCTGAAGGAGTAAGGGGAGGGCCGAGGAGACCATAACTCTGAGGGAATAGCTGAGTGGAGTGTTGTCTGAAGAGAGTCATGACTTTTAATAGACAAATGCATCTAAGTCACAGTGACCAGCCGGGAGGAAGCCAGAGTACCACCACCTCATTCCCACATCCTAGGGTGCCATGCTGGTGCCTCCCAATGGCTGAAGGCAACCAGAAACCAGAGAACAAAGGAATCCTTTACTGAACCCCATACAGGCCTGCTTCCTGGGGGCACAGCAGAGAGTGAGGAAGAGTGAGTAAGTGAAAGACACAGAGCACTCAGAGTTTACTTTTGGAGTGTCTAGACTAGAGCTGTCTGATAGAACTTTCTACAGTGATGGGCATGTTTTGTATCTACGCTGTTTAATTAACTAGCCACTAGCCACTTGTGGCTACTGAGCACTGGAAATGCGTTCATGGGCTTAGAAACTGATTTTTTATTGTAATTAAATTAAATTTAAACAGCCACCTAGAGCTAGGGCCTACCATATTGGTCAGGGTGGATTTCTATCTTCTTGCATGCACCAATGGCATTGCAATTTGCTGGATTGTCCTGGAATATTTGTTCCCTGGTTCTTATATTATGAAACAGATAATTCCTTTCATAATATTCTGAGGTAGTCTCTCTCTCTCTCTCTCTCTCTCTCTCTCTCTCTCTCTCTCTCTTTCTCCCCCCTTTTCTAGAAATAATAGCTGAAAACCCACAAGCTCTAGGAAACATAACTTCCAGGGCTCCTGTTAAGACTTTGCCTGTCTAAAATCTCACCTTGGACCCCTTTCCTTCTCTTCATTATGTAGTTATAGGATATCCCTCAAATGAGGGGGCATAAGGGAGGATGACTTTAGAAAGCTCTTTAAGTGCATTATAAGGTTTCTATTTTTTTTAAGCAGAAAAAGCTGAGATCTCTGCCTATGAACTAAGGCTTGACAGTGTCTGTTTCAAAAGCCAAGATGTGTCATCAAGAATGATTGAATTACATTTTCAAATTTTATTGATTTTAGAGAGAGAAACATGGATTGGTTGTTCCACTTATTTATGCATTCATTCGTTGATTCTTCTATGTGTCCTGACCAGAGATTGAACCCAAAACCTTGGAGTATCAGGACGACGCTCTAACCAACTGTGCTACCCGGCCAGGTCCAAGAATGATTTAATTTTATCACTTCCTTTCCATTGATATAGTTCCGTGATGGCGAGCCTCTTGAGCTCGGTGTGTCAGCATTTTGAAAAACCCTACCTTAACTCTGGTGCCGTGTCACATATAGAAATGTTTTGATATTTGCAACCATAGTAAAACAAAGACTTATATTTTTGGTATTTATTTTATATATTTAAATGCCATTTAACAAAGAAAAATCAACCAAAAAAATGAGTTCTCGTGTCACCTCTGACACGCGTGTCATAGGTTCGCCATCACTGATATAGTTAGTAACAGGAAGTCTCCGAAATTGAGAGTTTGTTGCTTACAATTCTTAGCTAGTGTGTATTGTGGTGGGGAGCTGAGAAAGGTCATATCAGGGGTGGGTGTGTGGAATCTATTATCCTCAGAGCCTCCCCTCACCATGTTTTCTCTATGATTGTCACAGTTGCTGCTGAAAACAGATCATGATTTTGAATGTGCATAATCTCAGGTCTAATGCAGAATTAATACCAATTGCTGATTTTCACACCGAGATGTTAATTACTATTTGTTTTGCATTTGCATTCGCAGGTATCTGTGGAGGGAAATTGGCATACTCAGTTGTTAGGCCATTATTAAAATGACAGTTGGGAAAATATTTGAAAAATATTGTCTTTTCTTCTGTTTTCTCCTCTGGCATTGCCTTTATTATTTTTATCTTTTCCGTAACTGAGATTTGTGGCATGATTTTGGAATTCCAGGGAAGTAATAGAAACCACACTGGGACACTGGGACTTGCAACAAAATCCACTGTGTTGGAACTGGGGCTTCCTATGGAGGCGTTTGCAGTTCCCTGAGAACAAGAACAGGTCCAGCCATTTACAGGTGATAAATCAGAGGTGCCTGTGAAATCTATTATTTCTTTGCAGGGGCCCATTCAACTCATTTGGTGGGGTGCTTCCTGCCCTCAGATCTGCCTGTTTGGGCTGAGAAGAGCAAGCAAAGGGAAAAGACAGTCTTTGCATCACTGTATGAGTGAAGCATTCTGAAACCAGCATTAAACCACCAGATTTCACGTGGCCTGGTGGTGCCACGGAGTAGCTGAGGAAACTTGGACAAGTCGCCTTAGTTTCTCGTCTGTGAAGATGACACTCACTCCAGTGTCCTGGCAAAGCTCAAGTGAGGAGGAGAACCTTGTCAACTCCAGAGAAACATGTAAATTTGACAGTGGCTGCAGCTACAAATGTCAATTTTGTGATGTTATTTGGTCTTTCCCAATGGGAGTGAGATTTCATGTGGGTGCTCATGCTCCTACTGTGAGGCCCCTCATCACCAGAGTCCTGTAGTCCGCACTGGGGTGGGTAGGTTCTGCCAACAATGCTCACCTCTGTGACCAGGAGCCAGCTGCTCAGTGAAGAAGTCAGCCCTTCTAGGAAAAAGAGTCTTTTAGTTTTTTCATCAATATTAGTAACATTAATTGCTTCAGTGAATTTATTCAACATCTACCTTGCCATGTACAGAGTGTACTTGGTTCTCATCCTTAAGGGACTTACAGTCTAGTACAGTTCAGGATGTGTGTATTTCCCCCAAAGTTGGGAGGAAATATTGATTGATTAATCCATTGATTGATCGACCTGTTCATTGAATGAATGGTTTGTTAAAGCTCTTATGTGCCAGGCACTGGCGATTGGAAAGTGAATGAGATAAGGTCCCTACCCTCAGGGTTACTAAATTCTTCTCATTCTGAGCATTTGAATCTCTTGAGGGTGAGTTACACATTGAGTTCAGGTTGCT
Source organism: Myotis myotis (assembly GCF_014108235.1). NCBI lineage: Eukaryota > Metazoa > Chordata > Mammalia > Chiroptera > Vespertilionidae > Myotis > Myotis myotis. The sequence continues at coordinate 21,626,227 of NW_023416401.1, read as the reverse complement.
TGGGCTCCTCCCTCGAGATTCTGATCAGCCATCTGAATTTTGAGTCTACATTTTGAACAAGCCCCTGGGCAGTGGAGAACAATCTTGAAACACTGCTCTGGGGAATCCACATGTAGTAGGGAACACACGCACACACACACACACACACTTAGAAACATGCTACTTGGCTCCACCCTGCTTCCTGGGCCCCTCCCACATTCAGTCAAGGTTTTCCTGTCTCCAGCAATGAAACCAACTGGATCGCCTCTTCACAACACGGAAGTTCCAATAAGAAAAATAAAACCCACTCTTCCATTTTAAATATGCACATGTTTACATGAAAAAATACAGATAAATGTCATTCTGCATTATACCACAAGTATGGTCCTCTTATCAATAAATCTCTTTTGAAAGGAACCCACTTGGAATTGCTGTATTATTTCCCACTCTTTGGGCACACCTATCTGTGTAAATGATAGGTTATTTTAGGATATCCTTTTAGCAATGGTTATTTAGTGAACCGTTACTCTGTGACAAGTACCGTGTAATACACATCCCACGCATTATCTCATTTAATCTTAGTCATTAATTCATAAGGTGAATATTATTTTTTTCCACTTTACAGCTGATGCAACTGAAGCTTAGAGAGTTTGTTGACTTGTTCAGAGTAGCACATTCAATGATGGCATTTTTAATTTTCCACCCTTATAAATGGCACTGAAATGCCCACCGGTGTGCATAAACCTTTGGCCACATGCTTGGTCATTTCCTTATAATTGGTTGTGAAAAGGGGGATACTCATGTGATTCTGTGCCCCCTCTGAACAGACCTTCTCTCCTCTCTCAGCTGCCCTGTTGTCCCAGGAGCTCAGGGCTTTCAAAGCTCCGCCGACGTTCTGCCCTTCCCTCCCAGCTCTTCTGTGACTACTTTCCTGCCACAGATGGAGGGAAGTGAGCCCCAGCTACTCGGAACCCCCTTCTCAGCCTCTGATGTCCCCTGATGTCTTTTTGGGCAGCAACATGTAAAGGCCAATAAGATCAGGTCAGGGTGACGCTGTGACAAGGTGTCAGCACCTATGGCGGTACCTGGATTGTGACAGGCACCTGGGCAAGCTCTCTCCGACCCCTGGGTGGTGGCTGACACACAGCATCAGTCTCCAGAGCAGCAGACTGAGAGCAGAAGGAAGGTGAAAGGTAGCTGGGAGCAAGCCCCCAGACCTCCTGCCACCATGAGCAGCTGGGACACTGTCATGGGGGGACCTTCCCAGGTGGAGGCACAAAGGGGTTGCAGCACAGGGTCAGGATGATTGAGGAGATTTGTAGCCTCCTGGGTCTCCACATTTTGGATGTTTCGTCTGACACCATCAAAAACATTTTAAAATGCACTCACATCTCAAATTAAGCATGCAAGTTCAGCTGTGTTCAGTACTTGCCATCTGCATTCTTTTGCAGGCATTTAATGAACGTCTATGTATTTCTGGTTTTTTTTAATCCTCACCCGAGGATATGTTTTTATTGAGAGAGAGAGAGAGAGAGAAACATCAATTGGATGGAACCCAGGTAAGTGCACTGACTGGGAGCCAAACGTGCAACCTTTTAATGTATGGGATAAAGCTCCAACCAACTGAGCCATCCGACCAGGCCTGTTCATTTCTGTTTCACACATTTTTTTTTTCTAATGATCTACTGAAGCAATATTTTTTAAAAAGTCCTAATGTTTTGGAGATCTTTGAATGAGCCTGTAAGTCCTGAGTTTATAATGCTCAATAGGTAGAATAACCCAACATTCAAGGAAGGGATCCTCTGGCTTGTTTCAGATCCACTGAAAACCATCCCTATGGGGCCTTCTCTACTCAGCCCCCAGGCTCACCTGGCATGCCCCCCTTCAGTGCTTCAACAGCACCCAGGCTCCCTAGACACGCAGAGATGGTTTAGACTTAGTTGCTGTCATATCGCCTCCTCTGATGGAACGTGAGCCAGGACTCTCTCAGTCTGGATCCCCTATGGCTTAGCTGTGGTGCCATGTGGTGACAGCAGGACCTCAACAAATGGCCATTAAATGCACCGAAGGAAGGGTGATGGCTGGAGCCCTTGGGGTACCTTTAGGTCCTTACCAGTGGCATTAGTATCAAGCAGTAACTTAGAGGTAGAAACTCTTGGGTTCCTACCCCAGAACCACTGAGTCAGAAACTCCGGGCTGGTAGTCTCTGAAGATGCAGACCATGCTCTAGACCAGGGCTTCTTGAATGGTAATATGCACACAACTCACTCAGGGATCTATTAGAATGCAGATTCTAATTTAGTAGGTTTGAGGGGACCCGGGAGTCTGCATTTCTAACAAGTTCCCAGATGACGTGATGCTGGTCTGTGGGCCACACGTTGAGTCACAAGAAGGCTCCAGATTACCCCACCTCAAGGTCCAGCCTATTCATTGCCAGGCAGAAAGAAGGGAATATGTACTTGGAAATGATGTCAATTTTCCAAGCCTGTTTCCTCATATGTCACAAGGGGATAATGAGGCTTACTTCATGAGGTTATTATCATGGATAAATGAAATAATATATGCAAAGCACAGTGCTTTGGAGCATAATAAATGCTTGGAAAGTATTTTCTCTTCCCTCTGGCCTCTGGACCGAACCCCTTATCATTATCTTATTCTTTCTCATTCAGGTCTTAAACCTCTTAAACACAAAGACTGTGCTTTTATCCTTCTGAAGCCAGTAAAGCTAGTGATTTGAATGACTGGTGTTAAATAATGAGAAAAACCTTTGAAATCTCCAATTTTTCTTGCAATCATTTAGGATTGGACAAATTAGATAGAGAAGGACGGGGTGAATTCAGAAGAAGTGAGCATTAGGAATAGGGGGAAAGTTCTCTCAGCAGGCAAGCTGGAGCTCAGGGAAGCAAAGCCAAAAACAGCCGCGTGGTTCAGAGCCAACAGCCATTTACTGAGCACCGACTGCATGCCACTGTGCCCAGTATTTGGGTCCAGAGCCTCATTGGGACACTGGGGAGGAATGGGTGGAGGAATGGAATGTGGGGGCCTCAGAGGCATTTTCCTAATTGTGATCGTTTGTCTTCCTACAAGACACAGACCCTCATTTGGACACGGCTGGGGATTGTGTGGGCAGGGGAGGCCTGGGTGTGGGGGGAGGAAGTCAGCATGAAATTAATTCTCTGCCTCTCCTCTCTGGAATGTCAGTAATGTGCTGAGGACAGAGGGGAGTGCAGTTGGCCGTCAGTCCCTTCCCTGACCAGAACTGAGCAGTGCTTGCAGACAGTTTGGGGCTCCTACGTCCCCAGGCCTGTGGCATCCTGCTCCTCATATTTTGGGGAGCCCAGCCATCTTCCTGGCTTCCCTCATCCACCAGGAGGAAGCCTGACCCATCTGTTGCTAGGGTTTCCCTCATGATGACTCTCAGGTCACTGGATGGGGCAGCAGCCATTGGTGACAAAAGCCAGCTGAGCCTGTTCCAGATGGCAGCACTTGGGCAGCACCCTGCCCAAGGCTCACTATTGTCACACTGATGTGTCATTTTGCTCCAGCCCAAGTGCCCTCCCTACCTCTATAGAGGCCGAGGCAGGTGGGCCTCTACGTTAGCATGCATTCAGTGCTCGGACACTGCATTCATGTGCTTCACATTTAGATCTGAGCGTATGTTTATGCAGTCTTTTGGTAGGAAAAGGGCTTTCATGTGCTGCAGTCAAATACTCTCAATTATGGGTGGGTCAGCTGCAGCGCAGAGAGCTCAGGTAACTCACCTGAGATCCCACAGCCAGGTGGGCCATGTACAAGCAGCCCTGTCTCCTAGCCCCGCACCGTTTCAATTTCACCACGCCTTATTTACTTGGGAGTGAGCATGGGGTTGCCAAGTTCTAGCTTGATGGACAGATGACTGCAGGTACCTCCCCACTGGTGGATGCTTCTAGATATGAGAGCGAAAAATCTACTGCACACGAAGTACTGCTCACCTGTGTGGGAAGCCAGAGCCCAGTCCTCTGGTCCAGGAAGTTCTGAGCTGACAGGTCAGTGAGGCAGTTGACCATAGAGAGTGAGAGAAGTTCCTGGGGTGGCAGGAACCATAAGACTTTGTGGGGTGTGAATGATAAAGTGGGAACACAGAGAAATGTTCTCATTCTGCTTGGCGTCTGCAATTGAGGTGGTGAGGGCTCCTTCAAATTTACATATATCTATCTATATCTCTGTCTCCGTACCCATATCTATATCATCTATCTATGTAATTTTTCTATTATAAAAGTAGCACATGCTTGTTGTGGATAGCTTGGAAAATACAGAAATAGAAGAGAAGAAAACCACCTTCACTTTTGACACAAAGAGGCAAACCTTATTATCCTTTTAGGTACATTCCCATATTTTCCCATGTATTGTTTTACCCAGTTGAGTTCATACTGAATCTATCTTTTCATAGCTTGTTTTTCCTTAACAAGTGAGCAAGTGTGTTCCCATGTTACTACCAATTCTTCATCAATAGCCCCCCCTTGGGTGCATAATGGTTCACCACTGCTTAACCATTGATGATTATTGAACATTTGGGTTGCTCCCAAATTTTTCATGTGATACTGTGGAAATAAAAGCCATCTTTGTACCCAGAGCCTTTCTATATAAATAGTTAACAATACTGATTATACCTCAATAGCTAATAGATATCAGAATGCTATTTTTTTTCTCAGAAAGGTTTCATAGACATGGAGAATGACTTGATCAAAGATTGACTAAGTTCCTAATATGCAGCCAAGTTATTTTTTTAAAAGCATGGTTCCAATTTTCCCTCCCATCAGTCCTGTCTGACAGGCCCAGGAAGGGGCACCTGAGTCGCGACCAAAGAAACAGCAGAGCAGAACAGGAGGGGTCAGAGGTCAGAATGTCTGGGCTTGCATCACAACGCGCCCAACATACTGATTGTGCAGTCCAGTTGCCAAGTTCTCTAGCCTCCATGGGCCTTGGTTTTCTCACTTTAAAAACGGAATGTTATAGGGACTTCCTCTTAGGGTTTCTTCAAGAATTAGGTGAGTGATTGCAGGCAACATGCTCAGACTGGTGTGCCCAGTGATCACTCAACAGCAACAACAGCCAATCATGATGACAACTGCCAAGGTCTCAAGGACCCAAGCCCACGGTTCACGCCCCTGGCAGACACAGGGAGCAGGGCTGCCCCCGGCTCAGATGGAGTCAGAGCACGTGCCCTCTCCTTGTACATTCTGCCGAACAAATCCCTATAATTTAATCATGACTTTTAATGTTTGAAATGGTGGCTTTTACATTTTACTGAGGCGCCATTGCCGGCTGCTCTGTGTTATACTCCCTGTTTATATTGCGATGCAAATTATTCCTGGTGGAGAGTTTACAAACTGCACTTCCGTTATTAATAGGGTTATGATTTTCCCCATTCCACTCTTATCTCTATTGCCAGTGTCATACATAATTCATGCTCACTACCCTTCGCTGGTCTCAGTGCCAGGGCGCAGCGGTCTCTCTCCTTCTGATGACAGTAATTGGTTCGCAGTGAAAGTGAAATGACCATGCCCCTCGCTTCAGGCTCTCCCTCAGGTTCCTGGGGGGCGGGGGGGGGGGGGGGACACACACAGGGGAGATGGAACCATCTGCAGGCAAAGCTGGAGTTCCAATTCCATCTGAGCTCAGGAACCCGAGGCAGATGCTCGCTGGGCTTCCTGGGGCCCTAACACAGAATTGACCTGTCAGATGGAAACCTTGGTTGAGGATGGCGCCCTGAGTTGCCCTGAGGGCTGTGGTGGTGGGGTGAGGGATCAGCTGCCTCAGAGGGCTTCTCGCTAGTGTGGTCTGCACATGCTTGTGGAAAAGGCAGAGTCTCCATCCTTACCCCATACTTACTGAGTGCTCTTTCCTGCTGCTGGGCAGATACTCTGCTTTTTACACACCCACCTTGATGTTTAAGCCACTGCTCTAGCCCTTCTCACTGAAAACAGCCACCGAAACTGAGTCCTATCAGGAAATCCCAGGGTGGCCCTAGCTGGAGAGTTCAGTTAGTTAGAGCATCATCCCCATTTGCCAAGGTTGTGGGTTTGATCCCTGGTCAAGGCTCATATAAGAAGCAACCAATGGCTAGGCTGGTATGCTCAGTGGTTGAGCACGGACCTATGAACCAGGAGGTCACAGTTTGATTCCTGGTCAGGGCACATGCCTGGTTGAAGGCTCAATCCCCAGTAGGGGGCATGTAGGAGGCAGATGATCAATGATTCTCTGTCTCCCTCTGCAGGTATGGGCAGAGTCAAAGGGATCCGGGCACTGCCTGCAACCCCTGACTAAGGGAAATAAGACCTTCCAATAGGAGGGGGACAAAGGCTCCCCTCAACTTGTGGGCATTGATCAGGCATCTAGGAAAAGATGTTTCTCTCTCTCCCTCTTCTTTCCTCTCTGAAATCTCTCTCTCTCTGTCTCTCTCTCTCTCTCTCTCTCTCTCTCTCTCTCTCTCTCTCTCTCTCTCTCTCTATATATATATATATATATATATAGCAACCAATGAATGCATAAATAAGTAGAACAACAAATCTCCCCCCCCCCAATCAATTAAAAAGAAAATAGTGAGGAGGGGTGTTGGACAACCACCTGTGTCAAGATTGGCCTTATTCCACCTGCTTGCACTTGGGGACCAAAAGCAGGCAGACCCCTTCCCTCATGAAGCTCCATGGGCTTGGTTGGGGGTATGCAGGGGCAGCTGGAAGCTCCCAAGGTCTCCGAGGCAATGGACTTAAGGAAGGAGGCCATAGCCTGGGACTGCTGAGCCCTGGACAGTAGCAGCTGGTGTCTAGGGAACTGTCTTCTTAAACTGTTTTTCAGGCCCTCCCGGCTTGGGGGACAATCACAGCACAATTGCCACCCTCCGAGGGAAATGGAGTATGCTTTGATCCAGATCCCAACCTTCCCCAGATGGGAGGGTGAGGGCGTGCCTGCCCTTCTCTCCAGAATGTTCTTCTTTCTCACCTCCCTGTCCTGCTTCGCCCACCCTTTCACTCTCCTTAGTCAGCCTGATGCCAGTTGTTTCCTAACCCACAGCACACCTCCAGCGTTGCTGTTCCTGCGTGGGACTAACTCATTCTTGTCTGTCAAGCCTGGGCTCATGGGCCTGGGTGGCTGGAAGGGTGTTGGAGGAAGAGGGCGTCATCCACAGAGCTTCTCCTGCCAATGACCAGCAGTGTGGGCCCCGGGGACAGGCCAGCTTCACAGGCTTATTCTTTTCCTAGATGCCTGATCAATGCCCACGAGTTGAGGGGAGCCTTTGTTCCCCTCCTATTGGAAGGTCTTATTTCCCTTAGTCAGGGGTTGCAGGCAGTGCCCGGATCCCTCTGACTCTGCCCACACCTGCAGGACTCCCTGAGCCAGCTCCCCTGGATAGGGGCACCGATAGGCCCTCGGAGACCCTGCTGGGCTTTTGTATGCCCAGGAGGCTGCCTTCTTCCCTGAGGCCAGAGCAGAGCTGAGAGAGAGGCCCAGAGCCCTCTCTGGAGGCCCTGATTGGACACTGTGGGTCTGTTTCCTCACCACACCCCTGGCAGTGACAGGAACGTGTTAAGTCCCTGCCCTGCACATCCACTCCTTTCCCGGAAGGCTCTAACCCTACCCTCTTCCCCAGTGTCTGCTTCCCCTCTCCTCTCCCTGCTTCTTCCTGGAGCATGCTCACAATTACACAGACACACACATGAAGGTACACTCACACACACACACACACACACACACACAAATACACAGGAACACAGGGAGAAGTTACAAACACAGATCCTCAGAAATCGAGGCAAAAACACACAGGCCCATGTACTCTCAAACCCTCATGCGAGCAGGCATACGTGAAAACAGCCACACGCATGTGTATGAACACAGAGAAGCACACAGAGACACATGCATAACAACAGGACCTGAGCATAAACACACACAAAAGCAGGCAATGTCATGTCCAGGAAACCCTGCTGTTCCCCTTCGCTCTGAGGTATGTGGAAAGCCACAGCCAATGTACCCAGACCCACTCACAACTCAAAAGCCTCGAGCTACCCACAGAATCATGAAGCACTTTCCTATTTAAGTTTACATTTTTCTGGCAAAAGGGAGCTGCTTGTTTCCAAGAAGTGGAGCCAGGGGAGCTTGCTGACCCGCTGTGGCTCGGGCACCTTTTGGTGGCCTGTCCTCCCACACTACTCTGTTTACACAACTCCGGCTTCTCTGGGCCCTAAGAGGCTCCACCTCCATGCACCCCCAGAGTGAGCTGAGCAGAATAGAGCTGCAATGTGTAAAGCTTCTATTTGTTGGCCATTGCCAAGGATCTGTGGGTGCTTCTGCTGCCTTCTCCAAGTGTCATAATTCTTAGCTCCAGGAACTGATGGTCAGTTTCAAGTCTCTGCTTTATGACAGATCTCTGTGTGAGGAGTCTCCTTCAGCCTCCCAGAGGGGTTACTTTGTGCTAGGGACACTGCTGTGCCTGAATTAAACCCCTTCAGGACAGGTTCCCTGTTTTATTTGCTGTTGTCACCTTAGCACCTGGAACAGTGGCAGGCACACAATAGGAGCTTAAAGATTATTCGTTGTAGGAGTGAGCTAACTTGATATACCGGCCCTCTGAGTCAAGTACTATTATATTCTTTCAATTTGCAGATGAAGAAACTGAGGCTTATAGCGGAGCTGACCCCAAAACCATACTTAGAAGGTGAACAGGAATTGAACCCAAGTTGCTGGCCCCACAGTGCAGGCTTGTGGCCACGGCTCTGTCTGTTGAAGAGGTTAGACTTGCTGGTCTTAGGGAACCTGGATCTTGGGAACTGTGTTGCTTATGATTTGTACCATAGTTCCTTTAAAGTTAATGAAGAGCCAACCCAACCCACAGAAGCTGAACCCCATAATCTGGGTTACTGGGTCACTCTTCTGTCTGGTTCCACTGGCTTTTGGGGTTTCCCTATTGTCTGGCCAGGTCTGGCTTGTCTCCACCCATGGAAGCTTGGAATCACAGGTTGGAGTTCCTCAGAGAGGCACAAATGTACTTGAACTAAGCCCAGTTGTGTACCTGCATCGGGCCCACCATGTAAGTCTCATCCCTAGGATCTCAGTTGTTATATGATGATGGAGATTTATTTATTCATTGATTCAGCACATATTTATTGAGTACCTCCCATCCTAGACCCTAAGGAAACTGAGGTGAATCAGATATAGCCATTTCCTGGGTGGGGGTGGGGGTGTCATAGTTTAGGGGAGAGATAGTTAGAGGGTTGAATAGTCCCAGGCTACAGGATGAATGCAATAAAGAAGCTTGGGTACCCAGAAATGAGGGACATTTGCCATCTCACTCAGATGATCAAATGGGAGTGAGCAATAGAATCACATTAAAATGTAGATTCATGGGCCCCAGGTAGTCTATTTGAGAAAGCCTGGGAAGAGGATCCAAGAATCTCCTGACCTACCCATCTCCCCAGGTGATTCTGGAACAAGTGATCTGGGGTGGGAGGACAACACTTTGAGAAAATCTGTACCAAGAAGGCAGAGAAAATGTCGATGGGGCACATAATGTACTTTAAATGATATATTTAAAGGACAAGCAAGAGGAGAAAATATCTTACAGTAAAGTAATTTAAAAAAATGTTTGTTGTAACAATAATCAAATGATAAAGCAATAAATAACCTAAAAAAAAGACTCACTCAGGGTAACCATTGTTTTTAGTTTAGTGTGTATCCTTTCAGACATTCTTTTATTAACATCAGTTATATGAGCACCGTTCCCCTGTGCTGAATCTATGTCTGTATCTGTCTCTGTAGTTACACCTGTAACTCCATGTATTTACAAATATGGGTACCACCGTCACTGTGGCCTCCACCGATGCTGGGACTGAAGCTGGGACCCTTGAGATGCCCAAGTGACAACCAGTTTCTCTCCTTTTCGTCTCCTGGGGCCTAAAGGGTCCTCTCTTTTAGGTTCTCCCTGTCTTCTGTGGCTTAACAAAAATGATACTGCTCTTTCTATTTTATTCAGTTGATTTTATAAATAATTCTTATCCTTAGTGTACAGCTGCTGAATTTTCTCATACTGACCACGCCCATGTGACCAGCACCCAGATGAAGACAAAGAGCATGACCAGTACCCCATTCATTCCCATTCTTTTCCCCTCCTCACCCCAGGACTCAGACAGGAGAATTTGGGATAGGAATAAGGATAGATCTGAGGTCCAGACACCACAATGCTCTAAACTAACTCATCCTATCTTCTTTTGGTGTCACCTCTCTCCAAATGTGTTCATCCTAAACTTGTATTTCTGGTAGATGTTCCCACCATGTCACATGAGCAAGGACAAGGCTTGGCTCCAACAGGTACAGAGCGATCACTCTAAGCCAGGTAATGGGTCCTATGGATCATCTGTATAGATGTCCCACAGTCATAATAGCCTAGGTGGCATCACGCCCTCACGTCATCACAAGATGTCGGTCACAAGATGGCCATCATAAAATGGCCATGTGCACAGCGGAGGCGGGTCCCGGCAGAGGAGGCAGCTTGTGGCAGGGGAGGGCAGTTGTGGGTGATCAGGATGGCAGGGGAGGGCAGTTGGGGGCCATCAGGCCAGCAGGGAAGCAGTTAGGAGTTAATCAGACCAGCAGGGGAGCAGTTAGGTGTCAATCAGGCCAGCAGGGTAGCAGTTAGTGGGCGATCAGTCTGGCAGGCAGAAGCGGTTAGAGGTAATCAGGCAAGTAGGCAGGCAGGCAGGCAGGCAGGCAAGCAGTTAGGAGCCAGTGGTCCTGGATTGTGAGTTGTCTGACTGCAGGTTTAGGCCTGATCCTGCAGCCGGATATCCCCCAAGGGGTCCCAGATTGGAGAGGGTGCAGGCCAGGCTGAGGGACACCCCCCCACCCCCGCCATGCACAAATTTCATGCACATCCTCCCACCTCTCTCTATTTCTATCACCACCCTGAGCCAAGCCACCCCCATGTCTCTGTGTTTCCATTTCTGCCCACCTAAAGTCCACTCTCCATATAGCCATCATGTGATTTCTTTCTTTAAAATATAGAATGGATCATGCCATTCACGTGCTTCGTTCCCTTCAATGGCTTCCCATTGCAGTGAGAAAAATAACTCCCAACTTCTTGCCCAAGAGACTGTTTGATCTGGCCCCTGATAACCTTTTGGACCTCATCTGGGACCAGTCTCACTAGCTTGCTGTTTTCACTTCCTCCAATAAGCCAAGCTTCTTCCCTGTCCGTTGACTGTGTTCTTCCTTGTGTCGGAAACCCGCTTCACATGCTTGACTCCTGCGTGGGAGCCTCATCATCCTACGGGTTACAGAGAAGTATTTCAAGACCACCCTCTTGAAGGAGGAGACCCCATCACTCTTTAATATCGGCATCCTGTTTTTTCTTCGTATTGCATCATTTTCCTCTTTATTGAGGTGTAATATGCATACAATAAAATACCTTAAGCACACTAATTTTACTTGTACAGTATAATGATCTTTACATATGCATAAATATGCAAATTTTTCTCAAACCACCAGCTCCTTCCCAGCACTCACATGTTTATTGTTACTTATCTGATTTGCAAAGAGACAGGATTTGATAACACCCCATTATGGTACAATCATAGGGTAATAGATACTGACTGCTGGCTGGGTGCATAAATTCTTACCAGCCCTTTGGAGGGCAATTTCACAGTAGCTATTCAATTTAAAAATGCATGTGTCCAGTTGGGACAACAATTCCTCTTTCAGAAATTAATCCTACAGATATGCTCTTACTTATGTGTGAAGGTAAGTGTACATGGCACGCATTACAGAGCTATTTACAGAGAGGAGGCATGGGGAACACCCTAGTGTTGCTGCACAGGGCGGGTTATAGAAATCAGAGTGGATTTTCTAAAGAATGCTAGAGAAGCCTTATCAAGAATGTGTGCTCTATGGGAACATCCTCAAGCTATAGCAATCAGAAAAAGGTACAGGAAGATGCTGATGGAATCCTCTCATTTCTGTAAAAGAAGAAGTTTAGCTGTTCATGCTGCTGGTTAGAGCTGTTCTCAGGAACTAGGGCAGTGGTTCTCAACCTTCCTAATGCCGCGACCCTTTAATACAGTTCCTCATGTTGTGGTGACCCCCAACCATAAAATTATTTTCGTTGCTACTTCATAACTGTAATTTTGCTACTGTTATGAATCGTAATGTAAATATCTGATATGCAGGGTGTATTTTCATTGTTACAAATTGAGCATAATTAAAGCATAGTGATTAATCACAAAAACAATATGTGATTATATATGTGTTTTCCGATGGTCTTAGGTGACCCCTGTGAAAGGGTCTTTTGACCCCAAAGGGGTCGCGACCCACAGGTTGAGAACCGCTGAACTAGGGTCTCAGGCGGGAGGGAGATGTTTCCTATTTCATTTTTGTAAATTGTTTAATTTTCTTCTTCTATGTATATGTAATACCTTTTCAAAAGAACGAAATAAAAAAGTCTCTGGACTCCAATGGAAGAACGGGCTTCAACAGGCAGGCCAGGACTGCGAGAGGAAGTTGGCCTGGCCTGATATTCAGAGGCATACAGGAGACTGGCTGGCTTAGAACTTGGCCTTCAGGGCGGCCTTTCAGGGTGCTCCGGGAGAGAGCGGCTGCCCACAGCTGTAGCGGAAGCCAGTGATATTCTGCTGGGGAGTAAGTCAGGGTAACACAGGCTCCCTCTTCCCTTCCAGTGCCTGCTGAGCAGGGCAACTATACCCTCCTCCTTAGCAATTCTCCTCACTTATTGTCTTAGCTGAAGGCAGAGTGAGTGAGAAGATAATCAAGTAAATGTGTTTTCTCCAGGTTCCTGAGACTTGAGGTAGGCTTTTTTTTTTAGTGTGAGGTAAAAGCTTTAGAGCAAAAATGTGCCCCAACAGGCAACCAGCTGTCCCTCTCCAAGGCTCTCAGTGATCTCAGCGTCTCACGATGATCTTGGGTTTGGGAGCGAGCCAGAGATGGATTTGAGGCAGAGCACACCATTTAGCAGCTTCGCATCCTTGGGCATGTCAGAGGGCTGCTCTGTGCCTTGGTGTTCTTGTTGGTAAGCTGAGATCAGAAGTCCTGCCCAGGTAAGGAGCAAACCGTACCCTGTCTGTCTGCTTGTGAACGGCAGAGGGCTGTGTGGCTTGAATTATCGATTGCATTTGTTTCCTAGGGCTGCCATAGCAAATTACCACCGACTTGGTGGCTTAAATCAACACACATCTAGTCTCTCCGAGTCCTGGAGGCTGGAGTCTGACACCCAGGCTGAGCAGAGCTGCACTCTCTCTGGAGGCTCTAGGGGAGAGTCCTTGATTGTCTCTTCTAGCTTCTGGTGGCCATGACATTCCTTGTGGCTGCATCACTCCAATCTCTGCCTCCCTCTTGGAGACCTTTTCTTCTCTCTGTGCTTTCCTCTCTTCTAGGAATAGTTGTCATTGGATTTCAGGCCCCTGTGGGCAATCCAAGATGACCTCATCTCAAGATCTTTAACGTAATTGCATCCCCAAAGACGCTTTTTCCAAATAAGGTCACACTCACAGGTTTGGGGAGTAGGACATGGACAAGTTTTGCGGGAGGTCACCATTCAACCCATATGGCAAAGAAAGTGGGCATGGAAGCCACCAGGTATTTGTCAGATCCTGCTGGACCTGTGTGCCATGCTGTGGTTCACAGGAGACACCAGGTGAAGTTCACTCTGCCTGAATCACACTATCCAGTCACAATGGCAACCTAAGGAATGGCTCCTGCTTGTGGCTCTGTTTCTCTCCTGACCTCTATCTGCCTCCTGTCCTGCCTTCTAGTCAAATCAACTCCAACCTTACCTCGATGTCCTGGGAGGTGGCTCAGCACTGAGGGGGCATCCTGTAAATGCAAACCATTGATTTAAAGCTTTATACACACTTAGAAACTGAACAAGGAGTGCAGCCTAGTTAACAATATTTTGCCAATGCCGATTTTCCGGTTTTGCTATTGTATAGAAGTTATAAGATGCCACCATTGGGGGAAGCCAGGTTCAAGAGACTCCTTGTGCTATTACTACTACTATTATTATTATAACTCCTGGTAAGTCTAGAATAATTTCAAAATAAAAAGTTGAAAAAGAAAAACCAGAACAGTGTCATAAATACCTCAAATCTCTAATAGAATCCCCCCACCCCCACCCACCCTATTAGAAGGTAGAAGAAGGCAATCCCCTCTCCCTCGGCCCACGTGGGCTGAATTAATCCTCCCAGGGTAGCCTGGGATCCCCGTCCCCATGGGCTGCTGAGAAGTGGCCTCATCCTGCCCTGGCCCCATGCCCACCCCACGCCTTCTAGGAGCCTATCCTGATCTAGCTCCTCCCTTGGAAGGGAGTCCTGCCAGGTCCTCCCAAAGCCTCCTAGGCCAGGGCCCATCTGGTTTGCATACGCCTGGCTGGGCTGTCCCAGCACCGCCCTGCCCCATGGCCCAGGCAGGGTGAGCCCTCGACTACTGCCACTTGCACAAGACTCTGGTTCCCATTGGGCCTCTCCCTGAGCTTCCCTGGCAGGCACTTCGGCCTCTGTGACCCCCACCCTGAGTCAGATGCTCTGGGCTCCTGGGAGGAACTGCTCTAGCTGGAGGCCAGCCCACTCTCTCCTGACTTTGGTTGTCATTCCAGGTCTCCTCCTCCTCCTCCGCCTCCTCCTCCTCCTCCTGGGGCAGGGTGCTCCCGCCTGCCTTTCTCCCGGGCAGACTCCAGCTTCCACCAGTCTGGACAAGTTGTAGGTACCTTCCCTGGGCCACTCTTCTGGTTCTCCCTTTCCCTCCTTACCCACATGAAGGCTATCAGTCAGTTCTATACAGTGTGGTCTGGTGGTTGGCTATCCCAGGGAGGCATAAACTTGGAGTCTAGGGATGAACTTCAAGGACTCTGGGAACCCCCTGAACTTGTGCACCAAGTGTCTGAACGTTTTTCTGACAGAGAGATTGATTCTCAAAAGGGTTCAGGACCCACAAATAATTGAGTGTCCCAGGGCATGAAGGGGCTGTACCATAACTGTTAGACACTTTGCTCTGGCATCAGCTGCCTGGGCTACAATACTGTTTCTATCTCGCTAGCTCATCTCCATGCCTCAGTTTCCTCCCATGTAATATACATGAAATGATAACATCTACTGCATCAGGTAATGGGATTTGGGAGAGTCATGAATACAGGTTTGGACATAGACCTGGAAGCCAGTCTGACCCTGCCTACTCCCTCATTGCCCCAAATCAAATCCATCTCCAAGTTCTGTCCATTTATGTCTAAAACAGTTCTTGAATCCATCCTTTTCCCTCCGCACCTAGGGTCACCACTTGAGCTCCTCAACATTTCCCCTTACAACACCATTTTCATAGCCCCCAATTGATTTCTCTCATAAATCCCATCTCTTCCTACTTGCAGACATTTACCCAAAGCTGAAGTAATCGTAAAGAAATGTAAATCTGGGCAAGTTACTCCTCTAGTTAAAAATCTTTTAATGCTTTCAAATAATATACCTGAGATTTGTGACTTCGTGTCATAGAAATGTTCCCTAAAAACTGTACAAATATTGAACTCTAATTAATGTCACACATGCTGCAATGTTGGGGTAAAGTGTACTCGTGACTCTAATTTACCATGAAATGCATCAAAAATAAGATGGGCAGAAGGATGGACATTGGATAGCTTAAAGGGTAGTAAGTTATAAAGCAAATATGGCAAAATGTTAATTGTAAAATCTAGGTAGTGAGTACATGAGATTTCATCGTGCAATCCTTTCAACTTTTTCCTATGAAAAATTTCATAATAAAATCTTGGGAAAACTTTAACTGCTCACATTAGATCAGGATTAAATCCAAAGTGTCTGGGGTGGCTCACAAGACCCTGCCCAATCTCCTTGCCTTCCTGTATGGATGCATCTTGTGCCAATCTCTATCATTTCTTGTGCTCCAGACACAGGGTTTGTCTTTTAGTTTTTAAATGTAATCTCCCCTCTTGTTTTAGAGTTTCCATAGCTCTAATCATAATTTTAGCATAGTTGATTGTGTAATTATAGGTGGAACCATAGGACACGCCATTTCTATAGGTGAGAGAGTCAAATGTTAGCAATTTCATATGACTCAAAGGATTGCTTGGTGACTGCTCACCCCTAGACACTGAGCTCTGGGAGGAATGGTGCCTAGCATAATGTCTGGTAACTGGCATGGAACATTTTCTTTTAAGAATTAATTAAATTGATGAATTAATTTATGGACAATCAGCCTCCTATATTTTGACAATCTAATTCCTTGACTATACATATTTGAAAGAGTTGAGAGTTGGAGAAATTCTCACTTTTCTTTGACCTAAGCCAATTCTTTGTTATACAAGTAAAGAATCCTATCCCCCCTAATCTAGATATTTCTACAAAGCAAACCTTCCCACTTCTCCCAATTCTCAGCTCTAAGCTCTAGTTTTGTTTTTCACAGATATGGGCAGAGCCAAGCATTGATGAGCATTTGGGTTCAGGCTGTTCTTAGAGCACGACCTGCCACCAAGAAAGGAAGAGGAGTTTTTGACTGAATCCCAGATGGGCCACTTTTAATAGCTGTTAATGGGTAAAGCGTTACCTCTCTGATTCCTGGTTTTCCCATGGTTAAATTTACATAGTCAGGTCCACTTTCCAGAACTGTGATGACTAAATGAAGGAATATGTGAAGAGCCAGACTAGTAGGTTCTTTATTTCCTTGTGATGTGATCCTCATCCATTCACTGTAGGCATGAGTAGTCAAGAAAGCAGCTTCACCCTTGAGGGTGTTGGGGACCCACAGACTAAAGATGTGGTCCTAATCCCAGGGAACCTGTGAAAATTTTACTTTATATGGTCAAAAGGAATTAAGATTACAGATGCAATTGAGGTTGCTAATCAGTTGACCTGAAGATGGGAACATTATCCTGGATTATCTAGGTAAACCCAATACAGTATTATCACATGAGCACTTAAAAGGAGAGCTGGAGAAGAGAAAGGAATGGATTCTCCCACAAAGCCTCTAGAATGGAATGAAGCCCAAATGACACCTAATTTTAGCTGAAGGACTTGTGCCAGACTTCATATCTATAGAACTGTAAGATATTATTAAATCTGTGTTGTTTTAAGTCATCCCATTTGAGGTTATTTGTTGTAATAGCAATAGAAAACCAAGGCAGTGGTCTTCTAATCTTTTCTTTCTCCCCCTACTTTTCTTTTCCTTTCCTTTCCTTTCCTTTCCTTTCCTTTCCTTTCCTTTCCTTTCCTTTCCTTTCCTTTCCTTTCCTTTCCTTTCTTCTTCCTCTCCTCTTCCTCCTTTTTATTTGTCTCTTCCTCCCCCTTCCTTCTTCCTTCCTTCCTCCCTTCCTTCCTTCCTTCCTTCCTTCCTTCCTTCCTTCCTTCCTTCCTTCCTTCCTTCCTTCCTTCCTTTTTTCCTTCCTTCCTCTCTCCCTTTCTTCCTTCCTTCCTCTCTCCCTTTCTTCCTTTCTTCCTTCTTTCCTCCTCCTCCTCCTCCTCCTCCTCCTCCTCCTCCTCCTCCTCCTCCTCCTCCTCCTCTTCCTCCTCCTCCTTTTGCTTCTCCTTCTTCTTTGGCAGTTGTGTTCTGCTAAGTCCAAGAGAGTGTGTCACATAATGTAATGATCCATGGTTCCTAATAGGGGATGGGCCAATAGTGTTCATTTGAGGCAGCTTTGTGGTTTCTGTAGACCTAGCAGGCAGCCTCTCATAGTGGCTTCTGTCTCACTCATTGGTCAATCCAAGCATATGAGTAAATTTCTCCTTCAATTGCCAGCAAGTAAGGAGAAGGTAGGAAAGGCAGCTACTGACTAGACTCCAGGCTGCAGAAAAGCCAGCAACTGGCTCCAATCATTCCTCATTGGTTGGAATCATACTTGGACAGAGAATTAGAGAGGAGATATTCAACTTCATTTGAAGAAGAGTAACACACAGGGACAAATGTGCATTCTTGGATTTCTGTTGCGATCTCTCCCTGCTCTTTCATTGGCCTGAAAGCTGGGCTCATTTCCTTGGTTACAAAAGGCCATACTTGATAAGAAAAAGGATGGTGTAGACAAGACAGCTTAGAAGTTTTAGGTGATGCATGTCAAGCCCTAAACATTTGAAGTGGGCCATGTGAGGCACCACAGTTGTCCCATGCCTGACAATAGGCTTGGGACTGAGCATTTGTGACCTCATTTCATCTTTGCAATCCCGGCTTGAGGTAAGAACTATTACTTCTCTTTTAAAGATGAGGAAACTAAGGCTCAGAAAAGTGAATACATCACCTTATTATCATGTTCCCAATCACAGGTGAAGGTGGATTGGAACCCAAGTTTTTAAGACCAGAAAAACATAACATTTTTTTCCATTTGGACCTTCCTCTAGACAATTAATGCCACTGTTCTTTAGGGAATGCATTTCTTTCTTGGTCACCAACCTAACGACGAATAAATAAAGGATTGCTGCTATAAAGCCTGATTCTCAGACCACACCCAGGTAGATGTCCCATTGTCCTCAGTAGCAGTTAACTTGAGTGAGAGATTGGCTGATTAACAATAAGACTATCACATGCTATTTGTAGACAGCCACTCTTCAAAGATTCCAAAGTTCTTGATCTAATCCAGTCTCGCTGTGTTACTCGTAAGTCAGGTTTTTGCCTTTTCACAGAGAGGGCTCATATTCAGATAGGACTAGGTCTTGTCGGTCATCATACAGAGGGTGAGTATCCCCCACTGGTGGTCCATCAGTAACTTGTTAAACCTCCTATGACTTTGCTCTCCATGGAAGTCAGGCCAGGTCTCTCATCATGGATATTGTTTTCCATGAGCCTTTGTCATTGCTCAGTTCACAGAAGCTGGACAGACTGCTTCATATGAATTTTCAAGGCTTTGCAAAGGGTTTATCTGGACTCATCTCCAGGCAGAGGCATCTACAGATTGCTCCTGAGAATAGCCTCATCATCTGTATTGTCATTGTCTTCATCTTGTCCTCCTCCTCCTCCTCCAACACAACTCCTAGTGATAGCTATATTCCAGGTCCTGTTCTAGGCACTTTAGAGGGACTGCTTGACTTATTCGTTATAATTACCACCAATGGTAGTTATGGTTACCATCCCCATTTTACATAAAACTGAGGCTCAGAGTGAATAAAATTTTATTTCATTCTGATAGTTGACAGTATAAACTGTCCCAGGTCAACCTGAGAAGCTCTGAGGCTTTACACCCTACCACAGAGCCAAGCATACATATGACACTCAATGATTCAAATAACAGAATAACTAACATTTATTAAGTGCAGGCACATTAGACATTGTAATTTTTAATCCTTGCAATAATCTTATGAGTAGATATTTGTATCTCAATTATATAAAAAATGAACTAAGGCTTAGAAAAGTAAATAATTCGTTAAGTTCATAAAGTTAAAAAATGTGGCAAAGTATTTTAATGCCATATTTTCAGATTCAGAAATCTCTACACTTAATCCGTAAACTCATTTGAATCAATGAGGGATTGAATGGTGGATGGATGGTTGGGTGGATGGATGGGTGGATGATGGGGGAAGAGTGGATGGGGCAGTAGTTTCCTCTTATGCTTTCCTGTTTCAAATGCTTAATTCCTCACGACAACAGAATACTAGTGACAACAATACATGTGCAGCACAGTCCAAAACCTTCAGGGACTTATGTAAATTAACATGGGTTTGCTTAGCCACAGACGGAGACTTACACTCTAAAACGGGACATTTCAAAAGCGAAGTGAGTGCTGGCTCATGGAACTCAGCTCCAAGATCGTCTGATCTCATGAATGTCAAGGGGAGAGCTGCTCATGACGGAAGAATGCGGATCGCACCAGGTTGAAGAAGAGCAGAGTGACAAGCTCCTCTTTGCATTATAAATCATCTCAACATCTTTAAGGTATGAGAATTTGAATGATTCCGTCTGGAATAGAAGAAGCTAAGGTGGGCTGGAACACATACTGATTTCTCAACCTAGAGTCTGGTGTATGGACCCGATGGACTCTTTGGTCCCATTTGCTACTCCAGCAGTTAGAGACTCTGGAAGGAGAATCTATTTTATTAAGAATTAGTCACAATTCAAGGAGAAGAAGGAAGCCACCATTCAGATGAGCATCTTGCATAAGAATGTCACTTCAGGATCAGGGTCCAGCTTCCTTTGGTTGAATGCTTCTGGTAGCAGGTCACCAGGGACTAGCTTATCTGGAGGCAGAGGCCATGGGATTTATGTTGCTCAAAGGAGCTTGGCTGCCCCTACATCACCATCACCATTCAGTGATGTGATGATTAAAATTCCAAAAGGGCTGAAATGTTCTTGGGGTTAAAATGACACGTTTGAAAATGCCTCTGGCAGGATAAATACACGAGAGTGTGTAAGTAAAACTTCTGCCTCTCTGCTGTAGACAATACTCTTGCAGTTGCCTAGGCAAGCATAGCATTGCACCAGGAACTGCAGTCTTTTTACCATCTGATCTTGCTGAGGACAAGGAGAGAGGTTTGGAGACAACTGATTGCAGAGCCAAAACTGGGCTCCTCTCTGCACACTTGGGTCTCAGCGACCCAGGAGTAAGAGTGCATTTGCTCACTAAGATAATTTTACTCATGTGTGCAATTTCCCCCCATGAAATGAAGTTGCAAATACTTCTCTTTTTTTTAGTTGAATTTATTAGGGGTGAAATTGGTTAATAAAATTATAAAGGTTTCAGGGGTACAATTCTATAATGCATCCTCTGTATTGTATTGTATTGTATTGTATTGTATTGTATTGTATTGTATTGTATTGTATGTGCACCACCTTAAGTCAAGTCTCCTTCCACACCATTTATCCTCCCTTTACCCACTCCTACCTCCCCTCATCTCCTTTCCCTTTGGCAGTCACTATCCTGTTGTCTATGAGTGTTTTTTTTTTCTTAATCCCTTTAACTTTTTCACCCAGCTACCTCCTCCTCCCCTCTGACAGCTGTCAGTCTGTTCTCTGTATCTATGAGTCTGCTGCTTTTTTGTTTGTTAGCTTCTTTTGTTCATTAGATTCCACATATAAATGAAATCATATGGTACTTGTCTTTCTGTGACTGGTTTGTATTATGCAAATACTTCTTCCTTGTTCCCTCTCTCCCTCCTTATCTTCCTTTTCTTTATCACTTAAGAAAGAACACCCACTATTCCAGTCATCTATTGCTACATAGCAAAAGATACCACATGTAGTGGCTTAAAACAATAGCAATCCTTCATTATGCCGGTGTACTGGAAGGTGGGGCGGGTCTTGGTGGGTCAGCTTCTCTCTGTGACATGCTGCCAGTTGAGCCAGCTCACCTGTCCCAGAAGCCCAGAATCTCATTTCTACAGCACTGTCTTGGTCAAGCAACATAATGGCTTTTAAAAATCTACCACCCTCAGCTTATAGGTGGTGGGCACGTGGTGTGAGTGACTTAAAAGTAACAGTAACAGTAATGGCAGACATTCAGGACTCCATATGACCTAATAGAAAGTGCTAAGTTCCCGAGGTTAGCAGCAGAATTTTGGCTGGACCCGGGACCTGAGAGGTGTATAATATTAATCAAGAATGGTGAATTCATATCATGCTGACAATTTATAGCCAAGTAAATTTAGGTATTCTAAACAAACTAGACAGACCTTAGTTTCCTCAATTATAAAATGGAGATAATTCTCTCTAACATTATTTCTTTGTGAATAGTAAAGTTGATAAAAAAAAAAGAGGAGGGAGGACACTTATTAAAGTACTTGAGTTGTAGTGGGAAGTCAGTAGATGGAAGCTACATATTTATTTGAGTAGTGAAACGTTTTCCAGAAATCCTTTGAGATCCATTGAATATGAGCTCATTATTTATTTTTGTCATTGTTTTCTTGTTCCTCTATTTTTTGTAACTCGTTTTTTCTTATTATAACAGCAATACATAAACACTTTAAATATTTAGAAAATATAGATAAACAAAATAATAAGCAAATAAAAACTATTTGTAATAATGCAATCTAGAGGTAACACTTGGAAACTTTCAGGTATGTGCTCAGATATCTATTAATTGGCTATCCTTAGGAAAATGTGCCACCCCAGGTCTCAGGCCTTAACACAGCCATCACTCACACTCACGCAGTTGAGCCTCTGATCTGGGCTGGATTTGGCTGGGCAGCTCTGCTCTCCTCCACGTGGCCCTCATTCTCCTGGGAACAAAAGCCAGTCCAGCTATATTCTTCTCATGAACATGGGCAGAAAAGCCAGACAAGTGAGGATGTGTGAGCATTCTTCTGACCTCTGGTTGGAACTGGCATGCTCACATTTTCACCCCATCCAATTGGTCAAAGCAATTCATATGGCTGAAACCAAAATTTAAGGACAAAGGGTGTAGATTCAGAAAGGAGTCCAGAACCAGGGCCAACTATGTAATCTATCATAATGTATAATTTTGTTTTGTTTTGGGGAAAAAAAGGCTCAAATTACACATATTTTTGTTATTCGTTTTTTTCACTTAATATATTTCTGAAAGAAACTCCCATGTAATAAAATAGTCTTCTGTACCAGCACTTATATGAATTGTACCTTTATTCCATTGAATGAATGTTTTGCAAATTGTTTAATCAGTTGGCTATTATTGGCTATTTGGGGTATTCCTAGATTTTCAGTATTATGATAATTGTAACTCTTGATTTATGTGTGTCCATGATCATATTCTATATTGCTATGTCAAAATTATAAAATAAGGTTCTAATATATGATGCTAAATTGTCAACACTCGGAAAAGCAATGCCATCTTATATGCTCCCCCTAGCAGTATATTACAGTACCTACTTCCTTCAAGTCACACCTACATTGGGTCATCCTATATAATAAAAGGCTAATATGCAAATTGTCCCCTTGGGAGTTCCACCAACCAGGAGTTTGACCACTCGCTATGACATGCTGTGATCACCAGGGGGCAGCATGGAACAAAGGAAGGTGCAGGCGGACATCCAGCAGCTGGGGGAAGGAAGGCCCTGGGGAAGGATTGGCCCTAATCGCTGGCCAGGCCTAAGGATCTACCCATGCACAAATTTCCTGCACTGGGCCTCCAGTTTGTATATATGTACTAGTATATATTATAAAGTAACTTTTCATATTGTGATACTAGTACAAGACATTCCTGTATATCTTTTCTATGGATTCACCAATTGCTTCCATTTTTTTCTCATTTTTTATATGTATGTAAGCATTATACATGCATGTCTCTCTATATATACACATTTCTATTTCTATTTCTTTTCTAGTTTCTATCTCTATCTCTATCTCTATCTCTATCTCTATCTCTATCTCTATCTCTATCTCTATCTCTATCTCTGTGATCCCCCTCCCCAAATCATATAAGATTAAGTTTAGAGACACTGATCCCCTTTCACTAAATAAATCCCTGAGTATTTCATATGAAAAAGGATATCCTATATACAACTACACTGTGATGATCAAAATCAGGACATTTACTATTAACATAATGTTATTATCTAATTCACAGTCTACATTCATATTTCATCGATTGTCTAATAATATATTTTTTAGCTATTTTGTTTTTCCCAGCCCAGGATTTAATTCTGTATCACTGACTGTATTAGTTGTCATGTCTTTTAGTTGTCTTTACTCTGGAAGTTTATTTGCTTTTCTTGGTATTTTTATGACTTTGATAATTTATGAAAAGTTCAAGTTGTTTGTAGAATGCCCATCAAGTGGGGTTTGTCTGATGTTTCTTCATACTTAGACTCATGTGTCACCATCATCATGAATTCATTTTTATTCAGTTTTATTGAATAAAAGTGGAGTCATGATACTAAAAACTAGGTTTTTAAAATTTTGCAATTTGTCATTTCATAAAATGGGTACATACTCCTTTCTAAGACAATTATTATTCATTTATAATATGCATACAATAAAGTACATAAAGTATTAAATATACAGTTCAATGAATGTTTAGTGGAAAAATATTTTACTTATGTAAACATCTATGTGACTACCTTCCATTCCAAAATATAATTTTTTCATCTCCTTAAAGATTTGGTAATCTTTTGGCACTTTCTCCATTTAATATCATTTTGAAAAAATGTACCCACATGGTTGCATGTCATATCATTATGCTCATGAATGTTTTGCAATTTGTTCTGCATGTGATTTCATTGTATAAATATAATATTTTTATGGATCCAGTTTCTCATCGATGAATATTTGGGTGGTTTCTAGGTTTTTGTTATTGTGAACAGTGTAGCTCTGAATATTCTTGGCTGTGTGGTTTGATATACATGAATAATTACACCTATAAGTGGAATTGTTAGACCATAGAATATATAAATATTTGTTATTAGAAAACCCTACTTGATTATTTTCCAAAGTGGTAACACTATGTTACATTCCACCAGGAGTGGGTAAGAGATCCATAGATCTAAATCCATTTCCAAACTGAGTATTATAAACATTCAATTTTGGTCAATTAAATGTGTATAAAATTATAGATCATAGTTGTCTTGATTTGTATTTTCCTGATCATCAATATTGTTTAACATCTTACCAAAGGTTTAGTGACTATTTATGCTTTTCTTGAAATGCCTGTTCATGTGTTTTGCCCATTTTTAATTAGTTTATTCACAAATTTATTTTTGATTTGTAGGATAATCTTAGATGGTTCATGAAATAAAATCTGTCCATCTTTGCCTTTATGCTTTCTGCCTTTACTTTCCAATTTAGCAATGTTTCTCCACCCTACAATTACTTAAATATTTGCTTGTACTATTTCTTCCAGAGCCTCCTGGTTTTCTCTCTGCTGTTTCCATCACTAGCAGGTCCCACCTACGCCACATTCCAGAGCTGAAGCTCTACAGCAGCGTGAGACCTGAGACTTTGCACTGAATAATCAGGTACCCACCCTGGCCCCTTTCAGGCTCCACCCAAGCTGGGATGTGGCTGGGCCCAGCTAACTGCCTGGAGCTACCTGGTCTACTTCCAGCAGATGAGTCATTTTCCTTTCCAAGAAACCAAGGAGTGTGGCGCTTACTGGATACTCTGAGAGATTCAGCTAAACTGCTTTTACAGATGACACCTAAGTCCTACGAGTGATGTAAATTGTCCAAAGTTTCGCAGCCAGAAGTATGAGAAAGGCCTGGGGGTGCCAAATGTTTCTTTCGGGCAAATAGATCCATGTTTAAAAACTTTGCGTTGGATTTAGTGAACATGCCTCCTGCCTCTGGGTCCTAAATCTGCTGAAAGGAAGTTCACCCTGCAGTTCAGCTAGTCCCTGCTTTCACCCCAGTCCCCTCCATCCGCTCTCCATATAACTTAGAGGAAGATTTTCACTGAAGCCAGTTTATGTCTCTCTGCAGCCTCAAATGCATCAATTGCTCTCCTTAGCACTTACATTCGAATCTAAATTTTGTAGTATGCCCTGTGTGCTCGGTGCCTGTCTGCTTTCCTCTTTATTTCCCACCCTCACTGTTTTTTGTTTTTGTTGTTGTCAATCCTCACCCGAGGATATTTTTCCATTGATTTCCAGAAAGAGTGGAAG
The DNA here is from genome assembly GCF_014108235.1 of Myotis myotis. Taxonomy (NCBI): domain Eukaryota; kingdom Metazoa; phylum Chordata; class Mammalia; order Chiroptera; family Vespertilionidae; genus Myotis; species Myotis myotis. The sequence continues at coordinate 21,600,723 of NW_023416401.1, read as the reverse complement.
AGAGAGAGAAAGACAGAGAGAAATATCAATGTGAGAGAAACACATCTATTGGTTGCCTCCTGCATGAACCCCTACCAGGGCCCAGGCCAGGGAGGAACCTGCAACCAAGGTATGTGCCCTTGACCAGAATCAAACCTGGGACCCTTTGATCTGCAGGCGGACCCTTTATCCACTGAGCCAAACCGGCCATGTTCCTCCCCGCATTCTTGCTCACTTCTGTAGCCACACAGAACTCCTTTATGTTCTTCGAACGTGCTGGGCTCTTTTCCATCTTAAGGCCTTTGTTCCTGCTTTTGCCTTTGATAAGAATGCTCCTCTCCTGGCCCTTTGCATGACCAATTTCTTCTCACCCTATAGTTCATGCATTAACTTAAATGTCCTCTCCTTAGAGAAATCCCTCCTGCCTCTCCTAAATGCATCCCTCTCTTTCCTTTATAATGTACCACAGAGCTTTGTTTCATTCCTTACTGGAGTGTATTACAATCTGTAATTATGTTGTTTATTTGCTTTTTGCTACTTGCTATGGGGCGCATTCCTCCAATGGGTTGCACATGCCAAAAGTTTGTCTCATTCAACTGTAACCTCAGGGGCTGGGCCCGTGCCTGGCACCCTGTTCAATCAACATTTGTTGAACCAGTGAATGAATCCAGAGGCTAGTCAATAATTAGTGGTTTTTATTTCCTTCTCTCCTCTAAGCAGGAGTGGCCACTCACACATACTGGCACATACAACCTGAAGGAGCTGGACCAGAACAATGGAAATAACAGCTCAGTGGATGTATCTAGTATAGATCAGAGGAACCAGCTAAACCAGTTGAGTTAGCTACTGTTTTCTGTTTTTTTGTGTGTGTAACAAGTTTCCATGACCTCTGAGCTTCTGGCCTGGGTGTACATATTCACGGAGAAGGGGAGTTTACATTAGTGATATATTAGGGTATATTCATATAATGAGAACTTTACCTGGATAAATTACTACCAAAAAGATACCCATTATTCATCATTAGTGATATATTAGGGTATATTCATATAATGAGAACTTTACCTGGATAAATCACTACCAAAAAGATACCCATTAGCCTATGACAGCAAAATGGCTCTTGAAGAGATTCCAGTATCTTTTGAAAAGAAAAAGAAGCCAATTAGGTAAACATTTCAAATCATTTATGTTTATGGAGCCCTTTTTCAATATCTGGAGCTTAATGAAGTGGAGAAGGGAGAGTTCTCATGGCACTTGCTGAATGAGGAAACAGATGCAGAATGGTTCATTCTCAGGAAGTGTTCTAAGCAACACCAGGATTGGCCACCTTACTGGGATTCTGAGATGTCTTTTCAACAATAGCCTTACTCTACCTTGCTGACCCAGTCTGGCTGGAAGCTCCAGAGGTTAGTGGTTGTGTTTCAAAGGCTTTTGCTTCTTAGGAATCACAAATGAGGAAGCATGCATCTTCTTCTTGGTGATAGTTGGAGAATTTCATGCTCCAAAGAATGGGCTGTTGTTGATATTTAGGGAGACTTAGGCAATTTTATTACAGTCGAAGAAAGAAAGCAGTTATTATTGCTTCCTCTCTCCCTTCCTCTCTTCCTTCCTCTCTCCCTTTCTCTCCCCTCGTTCTTTTCCTCCCATTTTTCTTTTTTTGTTTCTTTTTCTTCTTTCTTCCTCCTTTCCTTCCTCCCACCATGCTTGGTACTGTGGTTGGGTAAGAGATACATGATGAAATATCTTATCTCTTAGGGTGAAGAAATTAGTGGTGGAGAAAAGCAGGTAGAGCATTATAGCACACGATGATAAAACTATACAGAGGGACAGGCACAGGCTTCTGGGAAAGTACACAGCAGTGTGTTGGTAGATATTTAGCAACAGGCTCCCGGTGGAGGGATGGGGAGAGGTGGATTTCAAGCTCTCACCCTGGTGTTGCTGCCCAAGGAGTTGGGAAGAGATGCACACCTCCTGTTCTGTGGCTAAAGGGGCTGTGCTAAGCCATCCCTGAGAAGGGTACCTCAACGTGTCCATACAGGAGTGAGGTTTGTCATGTCAGGGGAAGCTTCCAGAAGAGGAGACACTTGACCTGTATTAGCTTATTTAGGAAAGAGAGTGAAGGTTAGTAAAGGATAGACTTTATAACTCTTTGTCTTCATTCATTTTATGTACATTGAAGAATATCGAGGAAATGCAGATAAAACAAAATAAGACTCACATGCAATTTAAAAACTGGGAGATGAACACGGTTAACTTTGTGGTCATTTTTCCTTGCGTCTTTTTCTTTTTTTCTCTTTGTGTGCTGAATTGTTGTTAGAAAGCAGGCTTTTCTATCCCAGTTAATGTTTTGTCAGATAGTAATATTGTGACTATGGTTTTCTTTTTAAATTCACTTTTAAAATATATTATTATTTTTATGTTTTTAAGTTGAATTTATTGGGGTGATATTGGTTCACAAAACTATAGAGGTTTCAAGTGCATAACTAAATAAAACCTCATCTGCACACTGCATCATGCGCCCAAGGTCCCATGCTTAAACAGATAATCCATCTTTACCATTTTGATGCCTCTTTGTTTAAATTTCGATTCTGATTAAATGAAAGAATCTGTGTTTTTGTGTATTTTGAAGACACATTTATACATAAAATGATAACTGTTAAATTCATTCTTCTGTCATCTTGATTTATAATTTATTTTTTATATGTTCTTATTTTCTTCCTTGGTCTTGCTTTTTATCAACTCTTCGAATGACTTTGCGTTTTTCTTTATTTATTTTAAAAATTTATTTATATTCCCTGTTTTGAATTTAACTCTTCCTGATTGAGTTAGAATTTTTAGCATACTTTTACTTTCTTCTTTAACATCCTCCCATTTTAATTTTCCACTTTGTAGTGTTTGTTAACAGACTCAAAAACTTTATTTAAAAGTATTGGTATAGAGTTATTGTTGGTGCTATTTACTTAAATATTGACTCTTCCAAAAATAAGTTTGACTTTGGTCTTTATAACTACTAAGCTTACAGTAATGGTTTAGTCTTGGCTGGGTTTTAGTTGATTTTAGTGCTCATTAGCGGCTTTTTATGCCATTTTGAGTTCTGGTTTTAGCTACACCTTTTGGTTGGGCAGAGTGCATGTCCATGTAAGTCTTCCAGAAAGAGTACATCAGTGATCTATTACAGATCCCTTGACTACTTGAAATGGAATGTGGTTCTGTTAATGTGACCCACAAATAAAAATTTAACTGATGGGAGATAAAAACACACCCACCCTAATTTAGTTGAGGATCATAAAAGAAATCATTGCCCACCAGGAGCCCTGACTCTTATCTCAGATGTTAAGCTTCAACCACAGGTCTTGTTTTCTGTTTGTGCAGGTATGTCTTGGGGTCCTTATACTTTTTCTCATTGAAGTGCAGTGGGTGCTCTTTGTCCTGCTGCGAGACTGCAAGTCACGCTATGTTTCTCCTAGGTCTAGGTCCAGGGTCTGCTGACTCTGGGTTCATGATGCTCGCTGGGCAACATCAGGGCGACCCGATACTGGGAACAGCCAGAGGAGGAGGCCCATGGTTCAATGACAGGTGGACCCCTCAGATGCCGACTCCTGGAGAGCTTGCTAGCCTGTCTCATGTCTGTGACATCCCTGAGGGTTTCCTTGGGCTCTCTGAGAAGATGGCAGACCTGTCACCCAGACAAACACACAGGGGTGATCTGTATGACCACTGTTATTAATCACATGTGGCTTCATGCTCCAAATCCTTTGGGATGTGTGCTCGACTCACATTTCAAGGGGTAATTTGTCATGGTTTCTCAGTAGAGTGTTTGCTTTACATTGATCGTCTCATCCAGTTATTCAGATATCTCATTATCCTCATGAGAGATGAGGAAACTGAGGCTGAGAGAGATAATGTCACTTGCTCAGGGACACTTGCTTGGTAAGAGGCAGAGCCTGCATCAGGACCCAGCCTTCTGACTCATTGCCCATCATGTCATTCCATGTGCTGCATACCTTTTTGTAATGAAGGGATTTGGCTGCAGAGCCTCCAAAGTCAACTCCTGAGTCCCTGTGCCGCCTCCAGCCTCCCTAAGATTGTCCTCGCTCCTTATTACATACAAGTTGAGGGCCCAGGCTTTCTGGTATCCTAGCAGTTTTAGCTCTTCAGCTTCCCTTAGCTTCCCTTACCTGGAGGATGGAGCAGAGGAGGGGCTGCCCTGGCTTCACCTGGGTTTCAGCCTCAGGCTGGGAGCAGACCCACCCTCACCTCTGGAGCCCAGGGCTCACTTCCCTCCAGGTTTCATAGCCTTGGAAAGGGAATTGAGGGGAACTGTTGATAGGCCTGGGAGGAGCAGTAAAAATTTGCAAGCATTTCTGCCTCTTACTTAATAAATCTTAATGTGCTCTCATGCACTCATTCTCCTAAAAATAAACACATAGGAAATGGGAGAGGAGTGGTTTCAGGTGCTGTCATCAAGCTAAAAAGTCTCATGAGTTCCCCACAAACCTCCACCCAAACTGCAGAGTTCTTTCAATGGGAGCGGAGTGTGTTGCTGGAGCAGCTTCTGAGGACATTTGGGCCTCACTGATCTCCTAAGACCCAGGGTTCTGCAGAGGGGATAAGTGGCTGCACTTCCAACCTCCTGGGCTGCTCCTAAAGTCCCCAACTCTCTGGAGTCTGGGGAGATGGGGTCAAGGGTACCACAGAGCTGTGAGAGCAAACCAGTATCAGCCTTAATTCCAGAGTATGCCTAGGGAGTCAAGCAAGATGATAGCAGGCATGAGAGAGATAGAGAGAAACTTGGGTTCCTGGCTTGAGGAGTTCAAATTTCAAATAGAGATTTATATACACATAACATAATGTTTATACTTATCAAACAGTTCTAAACCCAGACATTGTTCTAAATTCTATATGTGTTCCCCAAATCCCTTCAAAGTAAGTATGGTTATTGTCCCTCTCTTTCACACCTGGAAACAGATGTTCAGAGAAGTGAAGTAACTTACCCAAGGTCACACAACTGTAAAGGATGGGGCGTTATTCAAATGAAAAAAGTTGATTTTCAGAGCCTGCGATCTTGAGGGTTCTAGTGTCTCCTGGTCAGAAACAGGTACAGGACCCTGCAGCACTAACCTTGGCTCTGTGCCATAAAGCATTAGGCCCTAGGGAATTCAGAAAATGCAGGAGGAGAAGACATGGCGAGAATGGAAGCTAGCATCTACTGAGACCCTCTGAGTATTAGCCCTCCCAATATTACTAATGGGCTTTGAGATGAAGATTATAATCCTCTTTATTCAGATGAGAAAGAGTTCAGAGATTAAAGTTATTTGCTAGTAAATAACAAAACTAGGATTCACAGGGCTGTCTGACCTCAAAAACTGCAACATCTTATTTGGTTGTCTCCAAGAAAGAGGTAATTTGTGCTTATAAGGCATAGGGAAATAACAGAATTCATTCATTCATTCGTTCATTCATTCATTTAATCAACCCATCAATACTTATTGAGAGCCCTTCATATCATCTGTCCTGGGAAGCTAAGATATTCAAACCCCTGAAGCTACAAAGATATATGAAATTGGGTCTTTGACTCAATTTCAAAGACTCAGTTTCAATATATGAAATGAAGTCTTTGGCTCCGTGTGAATTCTAATCTTGACCCTGGAGAGCCACAGTGCATGTCCTTGGAGGACACCTAAGGAAGCTGATGCTCCTCACAACACCTCCTCCTGGCTCCTGCTCTAATCCTCATTAGACTCTGAAACTGAGCTCACTTTCCCTACAAACCACAAGGTTAATTGTATGCTTGTGTGGAAGTGTGGGTGAGAGAATTGTCTTGTGGTGGAAAAATTAATCTGAATAACCTTCCCTAAACTGTCAAATGTACTGAGGGGGTGAACAGAAACTCACATGTTGGAAAGGAAAAATGGCCATTTGTAAAGGACCTTGAGCCCCAGGGAGGGTTGGCATTGTCTGGTGCGGAGGGCAACACATTTCTGGAGCAGGGTGGCCGGCAGGGAGTCCCTATCTGTTGTGTATCCCCCTTGATCTTGACAGTTTTGCTGGTGGTAAGTTATTTGCTCCTGATATGGTTTCAAACCTGTACTAACTCCTGGGGGATGCATGTTAACATCTGCTATCAACAGTCCTGGAGCTTCAGTAGAATGTATTTCAAGTTCCACATCTTTGGGAAACAAAGGTTGAAGGACAGAACTCTTCCTTTCTGGGAAGAAGTAGAGAAGAAATTAAGCTGAAAAATATATAGACTGGGAGTGCCTATCTCTTCAGGAGACCATGAATCTGAACACAAAACAAATGAACAGAACAAGGCTCAATTTCATATATTAGTCTTGGAGTTCACATGAGAGTTGATGCCAGGGCACAAGGAATTGTGATTTGTATTCTCTCAAAATTAATGTGTTAAAATTTTAATCCCAATGTGATAGTGTTTGAAAGTTCGGTCTTTGAAGGTTAATTTAGGTCATAAGCATAGAGCCCTTATGAGTGGGATTAGCGCCCTTATAAAAAGAGCTTCCTGCCTCTTTTTCCTCCATGTGAGGATACAACAAAAAAATGACCACCTGCCTTAGCCAGTTTGTCTCAGTGGATAGAGCATTGGCCTGCAGATCAAGGGTCTTGGGTTTGATTCCGGTTAAGGGCATGTACCATGTTTAAAGGCTCCTCCCTGGCCTGGGCCCTGGTCAGGGAGGGAGCATGAGGTAACTAATTGATGTGTTTCTCTCACATCAAAGTTTTCTTTTGTCTTCCCCTCTCTCTTCTGCTCTCTCTAAAATCAATGGAAAAATATCCTTGGGTGAAGAGGAAGAAAGAAAGAAAGAAAGAAAGAAAGAAAGAAAGAAAGAAAGAAAGAAAGAAAGAAAGAAAGAGAGAAAGAAAGAAAATGACCATCCTGCCACCCTGATCTTGGACCTCCAGCTTCCAGAACTGTGAGAAATACATGTTGTCTATGGCAATTTGTTATATCAACCCAAACTGACTAACATAAGAATCTTAGGTGGGGGTGAGCTTGATATATTGTATTTGGGTTTGCAGCAGTTACATTTTCATAACTGAAATCAGGGCATGTTTTCCAACTAATGATGTTTTTCTGATGTATGCATTTGTCTTACAGAAATTAAGGGAAAGAATGCTAAAAGGTTGTACTTGTGGCTTTAGGATATATGATTTTGGTCCCTTATGTAGTAATAAAGCTTAGAGTTCTCCCCCACTCACCCCCATATTGTTTGGTGCAGCCCAGACCAGCCATCTTGCTTTCTTCTCCCACACTTCCATTTTGGATTATTTTTTTTAGTGTTTAAGACAGAAAATTTAGTCAGATTTGAAAATAAAACTAGGAGAGTCTAAGATCACAGGGTGGGGTAGGACACAGAACATGGGCTTTGGAATTAGACTGAATTTGGGCGTTGCTCGTCCTCAGTTATGCGACATTGGGCAAATGAATTAAGTTTTCTGAGTCTCAGTTTTTTCTTCCGTTAAATAGGAGAATGCTAGAAACTTCATAGAAATAGTTCCTGATGCAGAAAATGGTGTCCAAATCTGCATACTTCATTATGGACAGCATAAAGAGAAGGTGTTTCTGGTTCATGATTACAATCTGTGTGAACATTAAATAAAATTACTTATTTCTTGAGACCATTTCTGCACTTTGATGTCAGTGAAAGAGGCCCCTGAGAGTTGGCCAGAACAAGCTTAGGGACCAGAAGGTTCATAGATCTGTGATCTTAGACAAATGCATTTTTTCTTTAGAATCCTATATTTTTGCCTGCAAAATGGTGATCAGAGCTTTAAATAATATCAAAATCTAAACTTTTAGTTTATTGATTCCTCAAACGCAGTTTGTTCTTTTCTTCTCTTGAAAGCATGTTGCATGCTCTTTGCCTCTGTGTAGAGGAAAATGTCCCCAGTTAGATTGTGGGGTTACAGCTTTAAACAGATACATTCCTGTCTATTTTTATATTGCTGTGCACACACACCAGGATGATCTGAGTGGCTAAATAAGAGGTTTACTCACATATTCATGATAACATCATACTGGAAACAATGTCTATATCATATATAAACTAGGATTATATGCTGAGAAAGTTAATTCAATGTACATGTCTATAAACACAAGAATAAAATCATTCTATAAAAACTGGAAGTTCTTTTAGAATGGTTAGATGAGTGATTTTTTCATTTTATTTCTTTTTGTAAAAAGTATTTTAAAGTTTATTTATATAACAAATGTTTATTGAATTACTGCTACGTAGCAAGTTGAAAACAGAACCATTCAAAAACAGCTCTCTTTCATGGACCTTATGGTTTACTTTTTAATAAGTTACTTTTTTGGATAATAAATACAACTGAGAAAATAATTTAAAATGATAAAAGTTTTTAGCAGGGATTTTCTCATCATTGAATTTGACCTTCAATGAGGCTGAAACGGCATTTATTTATTTATTTGTTTGTTTGTTTATTTTTTTATTTATTTGACTAAAACAGTATTTTGATTCCTTCTCCAGGAGAAGGTGTTGTTGTTATTAAGGGTGATGATTGCATGCTTTAATGTCTCTGGATCTATTTTATTCATAGTTTATTTTGTTCATTAGATTCCACTAAGACTGATGGATTTCAGAGGGAAAGTGGCAGGGAAGAGATTAGCCAAAGAACTTATGTGCATATATGCATAACCCATGGACAGACAATAGTGCAGTGAAGGCTTGGGGAGAGGGTGGGATCAAGGTGAAGGGGTTTAATTGGGAGAGAAAAAGGGGACATCTGTGCTACTTTCAACAATGAAGATTAAGACAAAAAAGGATAGTGATTTTCTTGCCCTCTGGGTGGAGGGAAGCTAGATATGCTGAAAGCTCATTGGCACAAGAAGCCAAGATAAGAAAAATGATGAAATCATGGTGTACTCAAGTCATCACCAACAAGGCAGCAGAGATTAGAGACATCCAATTATACGGAGCCCCTGACTCATGCTTCCTCCTGGTTCCTTGTCACAGAGCCAGCTGAAAAGTTTGTCTAGGAAGTACATCCAAATAGATAGTGATGTCCAGTTAGAAAAATAAAGCTTCCTGAAAGTGAAAATTTTATCATGTCATCTTCCAACCACTGACATCACTTTAGTGGCTTCTCTGTACTATTGGGTGGAAGACCAAAATCCTTAGGAGGTCCTACAAAGTCCTACATAATGTGGATGCTGCCTGCTTGTCTCATGAGTCTTCTCCTCATTTCCTGGGGGAATCAATGGCACATACCATATCACCTCTTGCTGTAGGCCTTTGCATATACATTTCCTCTACCTGGACTAATCTTTCACCTCCATCCTCACCTTAACTTCATTTCATTAATGTTTCTCATCTTTTAGGTCAAAGTTCAGTGATCACTGCCTTAGACAAGCCTTCCTTGATAGCCTGGGCCAGGTCAATCTATCTTGTCACTTTCTTTAATAACACCACATGCATCTTCTCCATAGCACATTAACCCAATTGTAATGCTATTTATTTGATTAATGTCTGCCTCTCCATGAGGGTAGGAATGGCATCTTTTCCCTTCCATTGATTCCTTTAGAGCCTAGAACTGTGCCTGGCATTGAGTAGACCCTCAATAAGTTGTTGTTGAATAAATGCATGAATAAGAAGGGAATGTCATGCTTTCGTTTAGGATAGCATAACCTAACAGGATAGGCTGCTAGAGTTTCATTGGGAAGAGGACTTTAGGAAGAGTGTCTGGTCCACTAAACACAAGAAGCAGCACCTGAGAACAGATAGTGAGAATAAAGACCACTCCTGCCTGAATGGGTAGAGAACTCCCTCTCCCCATCACAAAAGTTAGCGTGCAGTTCCCTGGGTTCATTCTGGGTAATGAGATGGGATGTATACAGCACAGGCTGCACCTCTGGAATATCTTCCAGGAATGTCCTATGTTTAAGAGGGCTATAAGTAAGTGAATGAGGCCATGTATTTTGAAAACTAGTAAGAGAGGGGTAAGACCAGTGAGGAGAGACCACCTCTACTCCAAGGAGAAAAGCTTTGCTAGTGACATAGGAGTCATGGTTATGTGAGTCCCTTCAAGGCTACCATGGTCTAAGGAAGCTGGGCTGGCATATTAAATGTATAAAGGCTTGGATTTCATGAACTAGTAGGTTGAGGGGAAAGACCTTTGAGGATTACGTACGCATCCCTGTTCATGCATAATAACAGTAGTGATGATAAATATTGCTTATGGACTTCTAATATGCATTGGGCACTTTATTATTATTATTTTTTAAAATATATTTTTATTGATCTCAGAGAAGAAGGGAGAGGGAGAGAAAGATAGGAACATCAATGATGAGAGAGAGTCATTGATTGGCCACCTCCTGCACACCCCCTACTGGGGATCGAGCCTGCAACCCAAGCATGTGCCCTGATCAGTAATCAAACCATGACTTCCTGGTTCATAAGTTGACGCTCAACCACTGAGCTACGCTGGCCAGGCTGCACTGGATACTTTAAAACATAACTTTTAATATTCAAAATAGTTCTAGATGTTCAGTTTATTATCTCTATTTATAAGGAGACAGGCTCAGAGAGGTTAGGAAACTTGCACAGGATTCCACAGCTACTAAATGGTAGAGCAGAGACTGAAAAGTGGTTTGTGGTTGCAGCCATGCTCCTTCTTTACCAACAGAACCAGCTCTGAGGGATGGCCACGAAGGCAGATGAACTTTTCCATCAGGTCCTTTTGTCTAAATAAACCACATGGACATTGCAACCTGCTTCTCACTAGGTAGCAAGGGCCTCAGGTAAATTCCCAAGGCATTGAGCTCTCTTCCTCCTCAATTCCCTTTGAAGTTAGTGGGAAGTCAGCACCTGGAAGCTGCAGAGAATCACAATGGGGCTTTGTGTCCATCTGGATTTCATGGAATCACAGTTTTCATAGCGGAATCCAGAATCTATCTATCTATCTATCTATCTATCTATCTATCTATCTATCTATCTATCTATCATCTATCTTCTCTCTATTTAGTAAAGTCCCATTAGATAATATTCTAATTCAATGATGGAAATCAAACTTTCTATATGTAAAGCAGAAAAATAGCTGTTTTAATTATTTAAGTAATATACAAAGAGGCAAACATCAAAGGAAGCTCAAGTTGCAGCACGAAGAGAAAAAAAAATCTTTAGGATCAGCAACTTTTCTAAGGCAGACAAGATATTCTCAGACACATGCACAAGTAAGCTTAAAGCTTTATTTTAAAAAATATTGCAATTTTATGGATGACAAGATCATTAATAATGTCATTACATTTCTATGGCATACTCTTATCCACCCAGCATACCTGTCATATTTATATACAAGCTACTTATTGCTATGGGGATTCAATGAGGAAAAATCAATTAATTGCAAGCCTGGAAATTAATAGGACTAAGGTGCTGATGAATTTTCCTCCACCCTAAAAGTGGCTAGTTGTGCTACAGTTAGCTCCATTAGAGTTGTTACCCCTCTTGAATACAGCAAGAGGACCAGGTGAACTTTTCTCCATTTAACACTAATTCCCTATATTCTCCATCATTTAGTCAGCACAAAATCTCCTTCTCTCTGGCTTCCTTCTTTTTACTTGTATTTCTGTGGCTCTAGAAGTCCTTTCTTAACTCTGATATATTTTCTACCTAGTGTCTCATCCTTTTTCTCTCCTTCTCGGCTGAAGCTTTTCTAAGCATCAGACACTGTGCTGGGCACTGAAGAATAGGAACACAAACAGAGCTCACCAGGGTCCTACCTGCAGAACCTCTTTGGTTTGATAGCTTCCCCTATCAACCACTCCCTAGAGCCCAAAGAATCTGGGCTGGAGAAGGCAGGCAGAGACAATACATCATCACCATCAAGGTTTGTAAGAATGAAAAAGTTTAAGTCAAGAGGACTCTGTGATGAGGCTAGTGGAACTGCAAAAACAAATCAACAAGACATTGTTCCTTTGGGTGTTCGCCTACCTAGTCTTTTCTTTCCTTCTCTTCCTTTCATAATAATTATTGAGCCTAAAATGTGTGCCAGACACTGTCCTAAGAGGTTAAGGATATATTTGAAAATAAAATAGACTCTATTCCTACTCTTATGGCACCCATGATCTTTAGGGATCATAGATGAACAATCAAGCTATTTTGCTAAGGTGGATTAAGTGCCTGGTGGAGAGAAAAGGGGTTCTGGGTGTGACAAAGGTCAAAAGGCAACCTACATAATCTGTAAGGTTGAAGGAAGGAAGAGTCAGGAAGGCTTTCCGAAGGGCGAGACAAGAGAATCAAGGTGAGTAGTGAAGGGTGAAGAGGAATTAGCCAAGCAAAAGGAGGCAGAGTTGGTTGGAGGAGAGGGGTGGTTCCTAGTCAGATCCTGGTTTCCCTGTGGCTTCTTTGAAAAGTCTAGTGGCACAAGGATAGTCTGAATGAAGCAAAGAGGCCACTCTGGCTCAGGTGGGACCTGATTCCCATGTCTTTTCCAGTTGCTTCAGACAAATCCATCTTTCCTGACTTCGGTGCCATGTGATTGAGTCCTTATAGCCAGTTTCCAGTCAGGTTCCTGCTGAGGGAGGTGACAGCGTTTTTAATGGGAACATCTTTAACAGCAGGAGTCAGAGGCATTTGGTACTTTACTTGTGTAAAATGAGCTCTAAGGTCAGGAGGGGATGAGTGGGGCTCATTAGAACAAATGGTTTCTGGCTGAGTTAAAGACAAGACCTTGGGGTCCTTTCAGGTTCTTACCTAACTAAATTCAGTAATTATGTCTGTCTCACGCTTTAAGATAACAAAACAGTGAGGTAAAAGTGGTCATAGATGGGGGAAGAGGTAGGAGTAGATGAACTGAGCTTGGTGGGTTTCTATTTCAGCTGGAGTCTTGGCTCAGGTTTTTCTGGCTGGATCTCTCAGGGACATGTTTAACATGGGAGAAAAGATATGTCCGTGCTAGACAGCCCTTATGCCTAGAAGGATTCAGTAAATGCTTGCTGTTATCATTGTAATGGAAATTGTGGTTATCTTCCTAACATTCATTTTTATAAAAAACCCAATTTTAATTCAGTTATCAACACCTTTCCTATTCAGATCCATATGCTTTGTGGAAAGTAGATTGAAAACTTGTACATAGTTCAGGACTATTTTAATTAGTAAAGCCATCATGATTGGTTCAGGGCTGGGCTCATCATCCCATTTGGACAAGTGAAGTGAGAAGAGATGTTTTCTAGGAGTTTCTGGAACTGCACTTCCTCATTCTTCTCAGAGAGCTTCTAGTAGCAATTTCCTTCCCCACTTTCTTGATGTGGTTCAAGGCAACAGATCTTTGGTAGCTGTTGAAAATCATCTTTTAACCATGAAGCCAACACCATGGCAGAGGAGATTTGGAAATGTTGACATTGTTGAGCTCCTGAATCAAGCCAGCACTTTTTTTCTTAATCCTCACCCAAGGATATTTTTCCTTTGATTTTTAGGGAGAGTGGAAGAGAGAGGGAAAGACAGAAATATTGATGTGAGAGAAACACATTGATTGGTTGCCTCCTGCATGAGCCCAGCCAGGGCCTAGGCCAGGGAGGAACCTGCAACCAAGGGTATGTGCCCTTGACCAGAATCAAACCTGGGACACTTTGGTCCAAGGCCAACACTCTATCCACTGAGCCAAACTGGCTACAGCTCAAACCAGCACTTTATTTTTATTTACCAATATATCCTCTTTTTAGTAAAATCCACTTGGAGTTAAATTTTTTATTATTATTTATAATTCAAGGCATTAAAAATGGTAAGAGAACTTGATATTGGAAAGAGGGGCATTCATTCATAGTAACAAGCTCTAAAGTACAGAATTGGTTAAGGTGGGATGAAGGGCACAAGAGAGTGCTCCACTTTGTAGATCATCTGCCTGTCACATCTTGGGAAGATCAAGGTTGTAGTCTTGGTGGAAAATATAGGGATGTTGGTGCATGAATATGGAGGCCCCGTAATGTTTAGATTGCAGACATCCTTTCTGAACACAGAGAGAAAAATGCAACTTTGTTATAAGAACATTTATGGGAAGCAATAACCATCCTATTTAAGCCAATTTGAGTTGCGTTTTATGTTCCTTATAACAGACACATGCTAACCATAGCAATCAAATAAGTGCCTTGTGTATCCTGCTATCAGAGCACTTAGAAAAGTAAATGTTTGCTCATATTTCTGATTACCCTGAGTGTCTTCCCACTATTCATCTCTTGTAGGCAGGAACTGTGAAAATGAAGCTCACCATCCCCAGCACCCTGTATAATGCCTGGCATGTAGTAGGTGCACATATCTGCTTACTGAATGAAGGACCTCAACTGGGAGACATTAAAGCTAATGCATGAAATATGGAGATGGTTCACTCATTCCATTAATACTAGCAAGCATCTTTTATGTGGGCTTCATGGAAGATGATGATTCTCCACAGATCTATCCCTTTGGTGAATATTCTCCTTCATTCTTCTCTCCCCTCCCTCCCTCCTTCCTTCCCTTCCTCCCTCCCTCCCTCCCTCCCCCTTCCTCCCTCCCTCCTTCCCCCTCCTTCCTTCCTTCTTTCCCTCCTTCCTTCTTTCCTTCTTCCTTCCTTACAAAATCAGTCACACAGGGTAACAGACTGTCCATCCCACCACTCACTTAATACTGTCTGGCATGAAAATGAGAGACAGGCGTTACTTCAGAAGGCACCCTAGGTTTTCTTATTGGCCTCAGATGTCCGAGTCACCTCCAGTGCCCCTGGGAACAGTCACTGAAGAACACAACCATTTTCTCAGACAGGCAAGCACCCACCCACAGGTGTGTAGATCTGCTAGAACTGTGAAAGCTTTTGCAGAAGACAGCTCTGCATGGGAGCTTTGGAGCATGCTTCTCAGAGCTGCCTTCACGGAAGGCCCTGCTGTGAGGAGTACAGTTAGCTGACAGATTCCAGTTGCTGCAAATCTGAGATCACTGCAGCATTCTCCCCAGGCTCTTCACAGCCAATGACATGCCGAGCACAGAGAGGGTCCTAGAGCCTGATCATTCCTGTCCAGGGCAGGACTCTTCACTGAGGTTGTCCATCAACCTCACCAAGACTTTCTTGGAACTGAGCTTAAGCCTGTGTCTCCCCCCCAAACCCAATCTTCCTTCCTCCCTTGTCTCTCTTCGTGGGTGTCAGACCTGCACTGCAGTCTAAAGGTTCTCTCCAGCCCACTCGCATTCTCTCACTCTTTTATCCTCTACACGTGTATCACACCACCAATCCCTTGCACGTCTCGGCCCACCTTGGTGCCTGCTTCTCCGAGGACCTAAACTGAGGCTCACTGCCTTGGCCCTTGAATGGCTGTGTTAGCAAACTGGAATGTGTGATGCTTGGTGTCCCTTCTTCCATGATCACAGGATTCAAGAGTTGCCTTTCTCAGCATTTATATCAAGAGGAGGGACATTTTCTTGAGCAAATTTGAAGGAAGGAAGAGGACAAAAACCAGCTGTGGGCAGCAGCTGAGAGCACACAAGGCAGCAACAAACAGCATCGGAAGGAAATGGTGCCAGTTCCCTTCTTTTTAAGTAAGTTAAACGTTCAAAGAGTTTTTTGACAAGAGATGATGAAGCCATGAAAGCTTTGAGGTAATATAATCTTTAGATTTCTTATTTTGCCTCCCTTACCCTGCTACCTACTATCAAAGCCAACTATCTATGTGCAGAGTGGAAGGAACATTCAATGTGGAATACTATGAATGTTCCGGATTCTCAGTTGGCTCCTGCTGTGTGGCTTTAGGCAAATGAATTAACTTCTCTAAGTCTGTTTTCTCACCTGTGAAATAGGATGATAACCCTGTCTTCACAGTGATGTTAAGAAGATGAAGTGAGGCCACATTGATATGAAGGGTCTGGCACAATTCGGGCACAAGGTAGGTGCCCAGGGACATTAAGCAGTGCTCTGCAGAGAGCTAAGTTTTGGAGAATGAGGGGCAGCAGGGAGCAATCTGAGTGTTCCTGCTTGGCTACTCAGCAAGAGAGATGGGTCAGGGATGAAAAACTCTATGTCCCTGTGAGATCTTTGGCAATTGGCCTCCTCCCTTTGGTCTGTAGCTTCTTTTGCCAAAAATTAAAATAACTGCATTTACTTTAAATTGTATGCTTTCTCTTTATTTTTGAAGAACCATTATAAATATTTAATCACATATTTGGATTGATTGAGGTTTTGGAGCTGAAAATAGTGTGTCTAGTTCAGCCTGCTCCATGGGGCTTCTGCAGAGGAGGAAACTGAGGCACAGAGTGAGGAACGGCTTGCCCCCCGCTTTGGAGACAGGGTGGTCTTTCTGTGTCCTTGTCACAGGGCAGGTGGTGCGGCCTGAAGTGCACTGGCAACATTCAGAATTTAGCTCTTTATTCTGGAATGAATTGATTCTGACTGGTTTGAGTAGGAACCCTGCTTTCTGAGGGAGCCTGGTGGCCTTCTGATGGTCTTCTTAAAAGCATGAATGTTCTATCCTATTCCTTGTTCCTATATACCTTGTGTAAGAGCCTCTTACATTTTGAAATGCTCCTCAGCCAGGGCAAGGACTGTGCTCTGCTTGGAGCGCTACCCCAGTGCCTGGTATAGATTAGGGTGCAACATGCCTGTTTACTGAATTCATAAATTTGATGATGCTGGATAATCTGAGGAAGGTTTGGGCAGCAGGGGTGAGAATGGAGGCAGAGTACAAGCAGCTCACTTCACTTCTTCCTGCTTGTACACACACACTTAAGACAGGCCACCCGCCAGGAGGAGTGAGAGGCAGGGGAGCATCCTGGTGAAGAACACGGAGCTCATTTACCTGGATTTCAATCCTAATTCTGCTGCCTGCTAGCTGTGTGATCTCAGGTAAATTATTTATTCTCTCTGTGTCCTGCCCAGGGAGAGGGCCCAGATCCAATATTCAGTGTCAGCCTGCCTATGTATATAGTAAATGCGGGTGTACAAGTAGACTGGCGTGCGTGTATGGCTGTGCATTTACACGCTGGCAACTCCTGTAGTTCTCACACATTGCCCCTTCAAAGTTGTTCTGTGAACTTGGTGACGTCAATCATTCATTCAATGAATAAACATGTATCGAGCACCTACAAGGTGGCAGACCCCGTGAGGAGAGAGGCATGAATAAACATGTCCCCTCACTATTTATGGCATGCAGTCTACCACAGTGAGTAGCTGTGATGCTTGTGCTCAGGGCACAAGTGCTTTGGGAGGCAAGCGGAAGGTGTTGCGATTCTCACTGCAGCGCGGAGGGAGGGTGACAAGAGGGTAGGGTGAAACTTGAGTTGTGTCATGAAGACAGAGCTGTGTGTCAGGCGAGAACTGAGGGGGTGACATTGTGGTCAGGTATGGGGGGTGGCAGAATCAAGGCAGGTAATTCAAAATGAAGGTAATGGAGGTGACGAGGGACTTCCTTTCATTTATGTGAATTATCTCTTTCAAATGGCGTGCTAAGTTGTTTGGATACAGCTACTTATTAAGTTGTTTGGACCCAATGACTTCATAAAGAGAACAGGTTTTGCTTTTTGCCTAGGGTTGCCATGAAAATATAATTGAGAAGCCATCTATGCTATACACTGAAAAAAATTGGAAAATTCTAACCTAGACACAAGCAGGAAGACATTTTTTCTCTTTGTTTTCTGTTCTGTTGCTCTGATATATTCACACATGTAGTTTCAAGATTGTGACAATTATCTTTGATAAAGTGAAGGGTGAACACAGATGATCATAGCTGTGTGAACACGTGTATGCTTGCAAACCACACACCCATGCACATGTACACACACCCACACACACCCATGCACACATACTCCGGGGCAGGCAGAGTGATTCAGCTGAGATGGTAACTTAGGAGGGTAATTAACTTTGAGAAATGAAAATAATTAAACATCAATTAAGATATCATTGCTAGAGAAATGGAGGGAATAAGGATCAGGAATTCCCAGGGAGGAATAATTTCCTCAGCAACGTGGCTTCCCTGTGAGGAAAACAAGACCTACGCTTTCCTGACCGTGGCCAAGTTGAATCCCACGGACCCTGACATTTTCCCAGGGTTGCTCACCTCTGCCATCTTATCAGCTGTCCCAGCAGATCCACGGTGCCTCTCCAGCATGAGACTATCCCAGCTTTGTGCCAGGTCCCTTTTGTTTTGACTACTGCCAATACGCTCAAACTTGTGTACAAGTTTTGTGTGGATGTGTTTTCCTTTCTCTTTAGTATATGCCCAGGAGTGAAGTTACTGGGTCATATGGTAACTCAATTGGAGCAACTGCCAAACTGCCCAAAGTGACTACAGTATTTTAAATTCTCACCAGCAACACATGAGGATTCCAGTTTCTCTGCATTCTTGTCAACACTTGTTATTATCTGTACTAGAGGCCTGGTGCATGAAATTCATGCACTGGGGGGGAGTCCCCTCAGCCTGCCATTGGGGAATGTCCAACTGATGGCTTAGGCCTGCTCCCCGCAGCCTAAGCTGGCAGTTGGACATCCTTAACTCTGCAGAGGAGGCGGAAGAGGCTCCCGCCACCGCCGCTGCACTTGCTACCTGTGAGCCTGGCTTCTGGCTGAGTGGCGCTCCCCCCCGTGGGAGCGCTCTGACCACCAGGGGGCACTTCTGCATTGAGTTTCCAGAGTAGTTATGTTCATTGGATCCTCCCAGCAGCCTGGCTGTGAATTAGGCAGGGCAGTTAAGGACATGCTGCTGGTGATGACACTGAGGCCCAGGCGGTCAGTGCGCGTCATAGCGACCTGTTTTTCTGCTGTTCAGTTGATTTGCATGTTAGCCTTTTATTATATAGGATTTTTGATCATAGCTACTCTAGGAAGTGGGAAGTAAAAGCTCACTGTGATTTTGATTTGCATACCCTAATGGTGACGTCATTTCATGTATCTTCTTTGGAGAAATGCCTATGTAGAGACTTTACCCATTTTTAAATTGGGTTACTTATCATGTATTATTGAGTTTTCAGAGTTCCACCTTGCTCTTGCTCTTCCCTTCCTGAATGATTGCCATGTGGACTTTAGGCTCCAGCCTTAAATGCCAAGACAGCAGCTTTCCAGCCAACTGAGCCATACTGGCCAGGGCTAAACAGCATCTCTTGATGAGAAAAAAAAATCACAGTCAAGCTTCCACAATTGTGTGAGAATTTCCCTGTATCAAGTCCATACCTATCCTACAGGATCTCTGTCTCTCCTTGAACCCTGGCTCATAGAGTCTCAGCCCATGTTGTAATCTTATCTCCCTCTAATGTCCAGTCACAGCTGTGCTCAGCCAAACTGTATCTCCATGAACATGCTGTTTCATTGCTTTATACCTCATTCTTGTTTCTTCTCCAGCATGAATTTTGCCTGTTTTTCTATTTAATGAACATGCAATGCCATAAACTAGTACAGATGATGCATTAATTACTGAAATGTACACTTGAAACTTATATAATTTTATTAACCAATGTCACCCCAATAAATGTAATAAAATTAAAAATAATTACCTTTGAAACCATCTCATATTCTCTGTTATCCATAGAAAGTTCACTAATCCTACCACCTTCCTCCTTTGCACCTTATAATTTTGCTTAGCTCCTTGAAAATCAGTTTCTTTGTCTGCAAACTCGCAATGTGGTTGAAAAGGATCACAGAGTACTCCTAGGAACTACCCTCAGATTCCCTGGCACATGGTAGGTGAAAGTGATGGCTAATTCTATTCATTTTCCATCCCTAGAACATGTCAAGAGCCCTGTCAATAGTGTAAAAATTTTCCAATTCTGTAGATCTGGAAATGAGGCCAGGAGGCTCAGATGATTCATATTTCCATGCATTTCCCTCTTTTCTGAGGCTTAGGGGATACTCCAGGGACACCTTGTTCTTTGCGTTCTGAGTTCCAGTGCTGGGCTCATCCTTTTTGGGTGAGTGTGTATTTGTGAGATGGTAGCACCAATGCCTTCCAGCCAGAAAACATTTCCTTTTATCTCATCAAATAATTTGAGTGAGCTGGGGACTCAATAAATGGCAGTGGCTCTAGTTCATAGCATTGGGTCTCATTTATAGAAATGTCCCATATTGGCATCATGTTTCAGAGTTTCCAGAGTAGTTATGTTCATTGGCTCCTCCCAGCAGCCCTGACTGTGAATTAAGCAGGGCGGTTAAGGACATGCTGCTGGTGATGACACTGAGGCACAGGTGGCTTACGTGATACATCTAAAGGTCACAGTGAGTCATGAGAACTCACAGATCCTGACTCTCAGGCGAGTGCCCCTCCTCTGCCCTCGCCAACAAGCAAAGTGAAACGGAAACTCGAGCAGGTTCCAGTGCAAAACCCAGGTTTGCATCAGCATCTATTCGTTAACCCTGGATCTGGCCCTGCTTGCTCTCCTAGGTGGTGGCTACTGCTTTGCTTATGCTCCCTTACCCATCTTCCTACCTGGACTCACCCCATTGCTCTCCACTCTCACTCTCACAAGCCAGGATCCTGGCCACATAGGTCAGATATGAGAAACAGACCATGTTCACTAGTTGTTTTATTTATCTAGTCCTACATAACAAACCACCTGAAAACATAGGGACTTAAAACAACAACATTGTATTTTTTCTTATAATCCTGTGGGTTGGCTGGGGGGGGGGGTCCTTTGCTAGCTTTCATTGGGCTCACACAGGTGGCTGCGTTCAGGTGGGGGGTCAGTGGTGCTGGAAGATGTAAGATGGCCTCATTCAAGTCTGGCAGTTGGTGTTGACCATCGTCTGGAAGACATGGTTTATCTCTGTGTAGACTGGTGGTCTACATAGTGGCTTCAGGACAGTGGTCCAAGAGTACAGAGCCAGAAAATGCCAGGTCTGTGGAGGCCTGGGCTGGGATCATGCACAGCATCACTTCCATAGACATTCTATGGGCCAAAGCTATCACAGAGCCACTTTGATTCAAGGGTAGAGGAAATAAAACACCAGCTCTCTTTTTCTAATTATTGATTTGAGGGAGAGAGAGAGAGAAAGAGAGAGAGAGAGAGAGAGAGAGAGAGAGAGAGAGAGAGAGAGAGAGGAACCTCAATGTGAGAAACACCAAATGACTACCTCCCTCATGTACTCCAACTGGGGATGAATCTGAAACCTGGGTATGTGCCCTGACCTAGAATTAAACCTGCAACCTTTTGGTGCGTGGGATGATACTCCAACCAACTGAGCCACACTGGCCAGGGTTAAATCCCATTTCTTGATGAGAAAAAAAAATCACAGTCATACTTCAAAGGGTGAACTATTGGGCTATCTTTCAAAACAATGGTGCATGGAGTCATTGTGTGTTAGATGAGGCAGAGAAAGTGAGGTTGGCTTTCTTGCTCTTCTGTGCAGCAGGCGTTCCTATTAGGGCCTGTCTGTTGACGTCACCTGTCTTCTCACCCTCATAGCCTTTTCTCTCTCTGCCTCTTACATGGCAGCCAGAAAGGATGACTGCCTCCCTCCACCCTGGACTAACTCAGGACTGGGCACTGGGCACTGGACACTGAGACCCAGTCACCTTATCGTGCATCCAAGGGACATGGTTAGGTGAGAAACCAATCTGAACGAACCACCTCTGGAAAAGTATTCCCTACCTGATCTAGCACAGGTTAATGTGGTTCCGCTTTGTGGTTTGTTAATTGTATTTTGCTTGCTCCCCTTTTTAGGAAATCTCAAGATTCATGGGAGAAGCATGCCTAACCCTGTATGGACCATCCCGAGGTCGCTCAGTAAATGTTAAACACACGGTGGGCCGCTCAAAACTATAGAGAGCGACTGTGTTCTCCCCGCATAGGAAGGCCCTGTACTTCAGCAGTATTCTGTTAAGTGTTTGTTGACAAACGCATGCACACATGGATGAGCCCTGCTTCTGATTAGTGCAATGCATCACGGTTAGCTTGTTTTGGGGGAATGCGAACTTTTAAGGGAGTAGACCCAGTAACCTGACTAGGAGATGATCAACTCTGTCCCCATTCTATTTGGGGCTCTCCCTCCACCATGAGTCTTCCTGCCCGCCTGCGTGCCTGCGTGCCTGCCTGATGGACCTAGCCCATCTCCCAGTCTCACTCTGGGGCCTGGGAGACTGCTTCTCACTACAGTGTGCTCTCTTTGGGAAATTTCAATTGCTTTGAATTAGTTATAGGCTCAGAAGTGAGCGACTTCCACTATTGGAATGCAGGCTTTAAAATCACTCCATTTCATGTTGCCAGCTTGGCAGCACCAACCTGTCCTCAGAGAATGCAGCCTGGTCATGCAGGAGAGAGGCTTTTGAAAAAAAATAAGGCAGAAATGGACCAATACGGTTAAGGAGGGAAGGAAATGGCCTTGGAAATACCTTCACTTTTACATAAACCATGCCTCATCTGTTTTACCATTGATAACATGGCAAAACTTCAGATCTCCTTCTTCAGAATAAGTCAAAGAGTAGTTAGCGATGCCCTATGTAAATCAACTCACTGAGTCTGCTACGCCCCTGCAGTCTCCAGATTTGTGTGGTTATGTTGAAATATTTTTAGTAAAGCTTATGTTCTCATGCACGCAGCAAACACACCAGAAAGCAAAAGGATGTATCTGGTATAAATGGCATTATTTTCCAGCTCTTTTGAGGTATAATTGACAAATAAGAATTATACAGCATACAACATGGTGATTTGATATACGTATACATTGTGAAATGATTACCACAATTAAGCTAATTAACACATGCATCACCTCACATAATTACCCCGCCGCCCCCCCTTTTTTTGTTTTGGTGGTGAGAACACTTAAGATCCACTCTCTTTGCAAATTCCAAGTATACAATACTGTATTATTAGCTGTAGTCACTGTGCTGTACATTAAATCCCCAGAACTTATCACTGGAAGTTTGTACCCTTTGGTCAACATTTCCCTGTCTCTCTTTCCCCTGACAATGATCATTCTATGAGTTTCTATGAGTTCAGCTTCATTTAGATTCTACATGTAAATGAGATTATACATATTTGTCTTTCTGTTTCTGGCTTATTTCACTTAGCATAACACCCTTCAGGTTCATCCATGTTGTTGCAAAAGGCAGGATTTCCTTCTTTTATATAGCTGAGTAATATTCCATTATCAATATCTCTATCTCTATCTCTATCTCTATCTCTATCTCTATCTCTATCTCTATCTATCTATCTATCTATCTATCTATCTATCTATCTATCTATCTGCAGGTGAATGAATAATGAAAATGTGATAGGTATCACAATGCTTAGGTTGTTTCCATATATTGTTCACCTTTGGGAAACCTGGAAATGGTGCATGGTATCTCTCTGGATTGTTTCTTAAAACTGCATGTGAACCACAATTATCAAAAATAAAAAGTTTAATTAAGAAACAACAACAAAAAATAAACCAGAGAAAAATTCAAATACCAAAAACCCCAGTAGGAACTCTGAGTGGTGAGCAGAAAACCACAAGTCACAAATAAATGCAGAAAGAAATGACAAAGAGCTGGTTGGCATAGGAAGCTAATTTGCAAAAATATAATGAAAATCATCATTGGAGGGAGTAGAGGGTAGAATTGCTCTGTAGAAACTCAAGCCAGTAACTTGGAGGCAAAGCTAAGAAACTCAAAATACAGAAGAGAAGAATGAACATGCAGTGATTTAATTAGTATAGGCCAATTGTGAAGCTTCTGTTTATATGTTACCTTACATAGAAAACGTGTGAATATTGGTTTAGATGTATTATGTGATATACACTGAGTGGCCAGATTATTATGACCGGCCAGATTATTATGACCACCCCATCAGTACTTCATTGACACTTCCAAAAATACTGAATATTGAAAACTTCCTAAGCAAATACTCTCAAGGCTTTATTATTATTATTATTTGCATAACTAATTCACTTCATTGTACTGATGGGGTGGTCATAATAATCTGGCCACTCAGTGTATATGATGTATATGTACATTCTTTTCTTGCCTTTCAAAGTAGACATAAGAATATCACTTTCTGAGGTAATAAAGTTATCAATAGTGACTTTCTTTGAATGATACTGTTATTAGTGATTTTAATTTTCTGTTTTATGCTTTGGAAACACAAATTTCTACTGTGGATACAACTGTTAGATGAACATGTTTAAAATCAGTAAAATTTTTATGCATATTTCACATTGCAATTGTGTAAAAATGTATACAACAAGACACTGGAAGGAAATATTTTATACTAAATGTTAACAGTGGCTCTTCCTGGGTGATTGGGATATAGTTCTTTTTAATTTCTCCAAGTGACACTGTGTAGTCATCCCACTGTAGATTTTATACAGTGATTGGATGTTCATTTTATAATCATATAAATAAATTTAAAATTAGTATATGAAATTTATAGGTACCATATGATAACAAACATGTAAAAATTTCTACCGCAAGTTAATGGGAAAGAAAACAATAAAATTCAAAGTATTATAGATTTTTTTTATTACTTCAACTTTCATATATTTTTGGAAAACTGGAAATGGTACACAGTATCTCTCTGGATTGTTTTTTAAAACTGCATGTGAACTATAATTATCAAATATAAAAAGCTTATAACCTTTGGGAAAACTGGAATGGTACATGGTATCTCTCTGGAGTGAACTGCATGTGAACTGCAATGTTGATTTGGTAATAGAAATATCCCCAACGAAAATGGAAGTGATTAACTGAGTTGGGTATGTGGAAGATTTTCTAAACATAAAACAATAGAAAATCATGAGAGAAGAAGGAGGAAGTCAGTCATCTCAGAACCACTGTGCACCACGCTGACATGGCCACCCTCCGCCAGACACTCAAGGACAGAGACCAATGGGAGCAGCAGAAAGTACAGGAGCCCTAGCGATGGGGTTGCTCTTCTTGCTTCTAAATAAATGGTCAGTGTTTTCAGAGGATACTGTTCTGGAATGGCTGGGGTGAGGAAAAATAATCTGAGTAGAATTATCACCAGCTATCCCCAGTTTGGCCAAGTGAAATTGGGCTTCTCATTAGAGATGGCCAATGCACAGGGAGCCTCAAAGGCTATTTGCTCACCCTGAGAGATGTTCTCAGACATCCTCAGAGAACTGCTAGCATGAAGCCCTCTGACAGTTATGTGAATCAGACGTTTCTTTTTACCCCAACAATTTATTATGAAAAATTTCAAACATAGAACAACATTGGAAGAATTTCACAGTGAACACCTGTAGTCTTAGCATCTGGACCCTCCCATTAACATGTTACTCCACCTACTTTATTTTACACCTATGTATTGCTCTATCCAGCCATTCATCCACTTTCTTTTGTGGATGCATTTCAGAGCACATCACAGATATCACCACACTTCCCCTAAATGCTTGTGCATATAGCCAGAGTTCAATATTTATCTACAGATTTTTTTTCTTATGGGGTAAAATTTGCTTAACAATGAAACAAATCTCAAGAGTACATTGTTGGGCTTGGACAAATGCATATATCTAGGCATCTATCAAGATACACAACCACATCGTCTCCCAGAAAGTTCTCTCATGTCTCTTCTGGGTCACTCCACACCTCTGCCACCTCCCAGACAAACTGCATTCTTATGTTATTCTTCTCTAAGTTAGTTTTGTCTGTTTAGATATTTACGAAATGGAATTATGCATTATGTGCTCTTTTGTATGTCTTCTGTTACTCAGTATAAGATTTTTGTAGTTTATTTCTATTGTGTGCATTAGCAGTTTATTCCTTTTTATTGCCAAGTAGAATCCTGTTGGGTTAATATACTACAATTTGCTCATCCAGTTTCCTTCTCTGAACATACTGGCTTTCCCCAACCCCCAGTTTTTGGCTAATATGAATAAAGTGATTATGAATATCTATCTATCTATCTATCTATCTATCTATCTATCTATCTATCTATCTATCATCTATCTATCTAAAAGCCTAAGTAACCAAACAACCAGTTGACCAGTTGCTATGATGCACATTGACCACCAGGGGGCAGATGCTCAATGCAGGA
This sequence comes from Myotis myotis, assembly GCF_014108235.1. Classification (NCBI taxonomy): domain Eukaryota; kingdom Metazoa; phylum Chordata; class Mammalia; order Chiroptera; family Vespertilionidae; genus Myotis; species Myotis myotis. Next base: position 21,574,798 of record NW_023416401.1, on the reverse strand, counting down.
GCTGCCCTTTGGTGGCCAGTGAGCTCCCACAGCCAACCTCTCATGGCTGGCCAACCTCCCGCGGTCCCTCCCCCTGGCCGGCCCCGATCGGCCAGATTGGAACTGGGGCGAGACAGTCCCAATTTGCCCTGATTGCTGGCCAGGCCAAGGGACCCCACCCGTGAACGAATTTGTTGGCCTCTAGTTATTATATAGAGTATGAGCTAATTTTTGCCTCTCCATAAACACAATGTAATATTTTCAACTATATCATCCATCCATCCATCCCTCCTCCATCCATCCATCCACCCATCCATCCATCCATCTATCCATCCATCCATCCATCCATCCATCCATCCATCCATCCATCCATCATCCCAAACACCCATTCAAGCACATATTGTTTATTTACTGCATGTCAGGCAATGTTCTAACATTGGGAATACAGTACAAAATTAAAAGATATATTCCCTGTCCTTTAAAGAATACAGTGAGAGAACAACACAGATAGGTAATTATAAAAACATAAAATTCAGACTAAAATGGGAGCTTCCAGAGAAAGGAGGAGGGAAGCAGAGTAGTGTCCACAACAACATTTGATGGCAGCTTTAGTAATGGGTGTCATGATGCTCTTGCCTGTGGCTTCCTTCAATAAAACCAAAGGCTTCACCATGCAACTCAGTTCAATGGTGGTCATTTCGCCAAGAAAGTTACTTTACTCCATGCCTACTTCCTAGAGCTTGTCATCTCTATTTGCATACCTCCAGCAGGTCTATCTCAAATTTTGATCTCATTTGACTCAGACTTTCAGAGGAGGTTATTATTTTAGGAGGTTATTTTGTCCTAAAGTTTATAGATTTCTCCTGAAAAGCACTGTGGAGCTGACTCATAGAATCAACCAGGCTTCCTCAAGTGCAACAATTCCAGAATGTACTAACTCTGAGGGGCAACACAGGATTACTTTTGAGTAATTGCTAAGGTTGCCAAATAAAATACAGGACACCCAGTAAATTTAAACATCAAATAAACAATTTTTGAAAGTGTAAGTATGTCCCAAATATTGAATGGGAGGTAAGTATGCTCCAAATATTTGATGTGATATATTTATAACAAAAGTGATTATCTGCAATTAAATTTAACTGAACATCTTATACTTTTATTTGCTAAATCTAGCGACCCTAGTTATTAGAGAAAGAAGGCTTTCTGGCCAAATGACTTTTACCCATGACAGAAGCCAAACCCATAAAGTACCAATACTTAAAAACAAAAACATGATGGAAATGTTAACAAATAATACATCTCCCAGTCTTTTAAATTAGAATATGTAGCTACATCACAAACTTTCTTGATAACCAAAAGTCATTAGTATGAATATTAATTACGTCAGTGTGCAATGTACTCAAAGCTACAGGGTTGCTTGTCTCTATATTGAACGCTACCAGACATCTGTGGTTTTAGAATTTTAAATTTAAATTATTTTTTTCTTTTCCCGTCATCATCAGGCTATCAATTAAACCTCCTGTGACAATTAGTATTTATTTTCTCAGAGTCTGCCTATTCTGACGTCAGTGAAAAATGAGATACTAAATCTCATTAGCAATATATACAAAGAAAAAAAATATAGGCTAGTATGGAAAAAGATATGAGTTTTTGGTAATTATTGAACATTCCATAGGTTTTAAAAAACTAATTTACAGTCTTTTAATTTTATTTTCTCAAGCATCCATTTACTTACTCATTAAAATAACAAATATTTTTATCTACTAGAAGTTTATGCAGACCTCTGCACCTTCAACATTTTATGAAATAATCTTTATAATGAGTCTTTAGAAATGCATATCTTTAAAAGGCTGAAAGGTTATTAAAAACTGAATGTTGTTATCTAAATATTTTATGTCTTCCAAACTGTGTATTCACTTAATTTACATAATTGCTTGAATCCCTTAAGTGGAGTCCCACCTGGCCTCCTGTTACCCTGCTAAGCAGTGAATGTGAAAAGCTCCCTCTCACCTAGATGCTCTCAGGATACATACTGGTCTTAACATTTCCTGCACCTTTAGTCTGGATCTCAACCTTTCAACTAAGTAGAGAAGAAAAAACCCAAATCTTTTGCTACAGAGATTATGAAGGACACTCAACTTTTAGCAGGAAGTTGACCCTAACAGCTGTTTACTGTTTCTTTCTCTGGGAATCTTTGTGCTGAAGAGTCCAAGTCTTCGTGACATTGCTTTGCCAAGGCACAAAGAAGTCAATGCTGACAGATATTCATAGAAGCTGAGGTTAGTAAAAATAATTACAGCATATGTATTTGACTATTGAAAGCTCCCCTTGGATAGAGTGGCATTCCAGGTTAAACTGCTTCAGTGTTGTATAAAAATATGATGAGAAAAATACCAGATTTATGGAATGTGGTTAAGTATTATGTAACAACATATTATATTATAGAATAAATCTAGGATGCCCAGGTTTGGGGGTGTGGGGAACATGTTTCTTTCTTACCTGCAAACCTTTCTAGAGTCCTTGTCATGTTCTTATAAATGTCCATGATATGACACACAAAGTTTTCCGAATGTCTTTGACCACAGAACACTCTTACCCAGAGCATCTTGCTGGCTGGTGTTCTGTAAAACACTCTTCAGAAAACACAGTGGAGGAGAATGACTCAAATTGTCTGCACTGCCTAGTGCCCTGGGATTCTCAGACCCCACCTAAACCTGCTACGAAACCTGATCTCCTTTCTTGGCAAGACCACCCTGGGTTCCCTCTTCTCCCTTCAACTTCAGTACAAAAGTATTTGGTCCAATTCCAGTGATTTAGACTAGTAACCTCTGTGTATTAAAAACCCACTGAAAACATGAAGTAGACACAGTGAATAACTTTCTAGAGAAAATTGAATTGAATTGGGCAATTTGAATTCCTTATGATCAGGAACCAAATCACATTCAACTTGGTGGCCATGGTGCTTAAGGTAAGCACTTAGCAAACTGTTGTTAAATGAATGAGCAGTGAGTAGCACACAGTTGGTACTCTGTAAACTGGGACTCCCTTCACCCTTTCCTAAATCACAGAAGAAGACATTGCATGCTCCTGCAAGGTGTAGTTCAGGGACGGACCTTTCAGGATTCAGGTGCTCATTGTCTCCATGCATCACTGAACCAGTCTTTGCAATTGGGAACCTCATGGCCATGGAGGACTGCATTTCGGTACTCTCACATCTTTCTGAGTTTTTAGAAGTTACATTGCCCTTTGCCCTATTTATATGCAGTCCAAGTTCTAGGTAAATGATTCAGGATGATCCTTCTCCATTTTGTCCTCTCCCCCCGCCCCCCACAAGTTCTGGGCCAATGAAGAGGAGGTGCTGGAGAGCTGAACTGAGGAAGTAAAAATGTAACTTGAACATCTGAAGAAAACCACCCTGGTTTCTAAATGCATTGACTTTCCTTGAGTTACAGTAAAAAGAGAGGAAAGCACATCTTGGAAACTGCTGCGGGTGCACATTTGTACTCTGGAGTTCTCCATCCCGAGAAAGGCATGCAATGCATTTCCCATAAAAGTGGATATAGGCAGCAGCATAAAAGGGGTCCTCTCAGGCCCTTGCCAGGGGCCCTCTCCCAGCCCTTTATCTGGGTGTGTTGTTTCTTCTCCTCTGGTCTGCTTTAAAAGGCATTTTGTTCTTGAACAGAAAATGTCTGGGCAGGGACTACCTGTCCTGACTGCAGAAGTGGAGAGCATGATCACTCCCCCACCTTGGAATCCAGGGAGGTCGGCATCCTTCCCAACTGGCTCTTACCAGCTTCTCTGGAAGCTGAGCTAGTCCCCATCTTTGGCTGAGGGTCTGTAGCTATGCCTATGGGATATTGTAGAAGGAAGAAAATATAAGTACTTCTGTGAGGACCTCAGACCTACGTAGCACTCAAAGTGAACTGTTGAAACGTGGACCTGCACTTCCAATCCATTGGACCTTGGGTCCCTTTCCTTCCAGCTCAGTCTGAGAAGCAAAATATAAGAATACAAATGTCGGTCAAGCAGACCTTGGTTCAATAGAGATTCTACCATTTCCCAGGAGATCCTAGACCTAGAGTGTTCCAGATACGGCTCCAGATAAGTTTACAAAGATAAGTAAGACAAAGCTCTGCTCTTGAATTGCTTTCCATCTAGTGGGAGAGGAAAGGATGTGGGAAATGTTTTATAATATACTATGATGAGAGCATTTCAGAGGAAGACACAAATCTGAATTAATCTCACCTGTGGTACTCAGGAGACCTAGACAGAGATGGAAACGTTTTAAGTGGGTTTTGAAGTATGAATAGGTGTTTTATTAGTAGTTAGAGTTGGCTATATTATTCTACAAAGACAGAGATTTTTCCAATCTAAGTGGGTAAACAGAATAAAGTTTATTCCCTGCTTGCGTAAAGTCCAATTCAGATATTCTCTTCAGGCAGCTCTCCTTGATAGCTCTTCTTTGCAGAGTGACCTGAGATCCCAATTACACCATTAAACTGGTTCTACTGTTCCGGAATGGGGTAAAGCACTGATGGGGTGAGGGTGGCCCAAACTGAAGTGTGCAGTGGTAGTGCGAGCCCAGAGGCCTCTAGGATGTTTCAGGGTTCTTACAAAGCTCTGGATGTGCAGTGGGTGTTTGATAGATTTTATCTACTTCTTAGGGAGCAGGAAAACCCACATCTGAATCTACACAGTGATGGGTAGAGATAGAGATAAAAAGAGGAATAGAGATAATGATATTAAAATGGAAGTCTTTACAACATAACTATAAATGTTTGGTAGCCTGGGCAATTTGTAAAAAGAGTTCTGCTCTGCTATGCATTCACAGGCCAGCAGTAGAAGAGGAAGCAGGAGACTTCGGGAAGTGAAAGGGGAGGGAGCACCCGGCTCATCTGTCTTCGCTAGTCTTGGAATTCCTTTGGGGCTCAGATATGATTGTGAAGTCTAGTTCTGGGAACAGAAAGCCAAATATTCATGCACAGGGTTGGGAGAAGAGACTCACTGGAACTGAGAAAGAGGGATACACAAGGGGCTGGGGATCAGTCTGGAGGAGCTGCAAGAGTCAAGTAATGATCTTAGGTTTTATAAAACAGGGTCTGCAGTCTAGAATGGAGGAGGTGACAGTCCTTTTCTGCTCTGGGCTGACTAGTCCACCTCCTTCTGGATTTGTGCTTCTTTTTGAGGCTTGGCCACCAGCAGTTCCCAGAATGACCTTTGTGAAGTGAAGATCTGATTATGTCAGTTCATTCTTTAACACCATACAATGGCTTCCCATTGCACTGAGAATAAATCGGGCTCTCTTCCTCTTGGCTTACAGGGCCCCTCATACCCTTTCCTTCTTTAGTTCTTTCCACCCACCCTTCTGCTCACCTGAAATGTTCACCCTCTCTTACTTCCACTTGGGACACAGTTGACTTCTACACATCTATTATATCTCAAATCAGATGTCACTTTTCTTGACCTCCAAGATCAAGTTGTATCCAGTCTCATTCCACCCTGCCTATTTCCTTCCTGGAATTTCATTCCTAACAGGGGATTCTACCCTGCATTGGCACAGGGCCTGAAAAATCCAGCCCTTCAGCCTGAGGAAGGCAGAGGGAGAGGCTGAGCAACACCCACCCAAGTAGCTTCTCTCCCCATGTTGGGAGGTCTGCATGTTCGAATGAAACCAAGGACATTATCAGTCTCTGGGATTGAGTGGAATATTATCTAATTACAGTCAGTGGTCTTTAAATTTATACCTCTGAAGATTTATAAATATTTTTCCAAGAGATATATTAAATATAAAAAATATATAAATATTTTTCCAAGAAATTTGTTTTTGGAACATCAACTTCCATATGAACTCTTTTCCAATATTGGTCTAACTGAATAGGTCCCTGGATTTCTCCTTTTTATTTCATATTCTTCCATTTTCCATGAAAAAGGAAAACAAAAAGAACATACCTTTTAGCCATTGAGGATCTTATTATGAGGAATTATAACTAATATGGAAAACTTTCAGGTAATCAAACACCTGGATAATTCAAACGTTTAAAATATTTTTTGATGCTAGATGAGTATGTAATTTTTTTACATAACTCAATTGTAGTAATAATTGAGTAACAATGATAATTAGAAAAGAAGCTTCCATTTCTATGTATTTGTTTTTGTGAACATATTTTTTTTTAGTTTTTAATGACTATAAAAACAAACAAACAAAGAAATAAAATCAATCCTCTTTCTTTCGTGTAATTATTTGTAATCATTCTCAGAAACATAAAGCCTCATGGATTCATCTCATTAAAAGATACATTTTCAATACAATTTTGTTATTTCTATTTAATAAATATTTATCAAAATTTTAATGTCTCCATTTTTAAAATTCATAGCTTAGTAATAATAAAAATATCTCCATATCAAAAAATATTTTCAATACTTAGAACCATATAGCCCTAGGAATTACAAACAAAATTTAAAAGTCAATTTTCACACATATTTTTACAGCAGATAAATATGATCAATAAAAGAATTTAAAGTATCAAAATATATTACATGGTCTTAAAATTCTGTGAGAGGAGTAAAATGAAATTATGAGTTCATGGAGAAAAAGAAATATGTAAATTATCTACTAGTAACTATTATACAAGAACTTGCTCATTTTTTCCCATGGATTAAAGTGGTTATGGAATTACTATGCTTTTTAGAATCTATTGACTACGTTTTAATGAGTGTTTTACAGTCTTGTTGAAAAATGATATTGTTTACAGAATACTAGAAATGATATCCTTCGCAAGGGGGAACCAAACTTTTCAAAGTTCTTTGGTGAGTGAGTAGGAAAAAGTTTGAAGATCACTGCTCCTGGAAAACTGGGAAGTAAGGGAGTCACTGACAATCCTCTTCAGAGTGCCATTCTTGTCCACTGCTCCAGCTCCTGAGCACACTCACATGAAGAATCTTCCCTTAAGCTTGAGCCCTCAAGTGCTATTTTTTAAAAATATATTTTTTATTGCTTTCAGTGAGGATCTGAGAGGGAGATAGAATCATCAATGATGAGAGAAAATCATTGATTGGCTGCCTCCTGCAGTCCTCCTACAGGGGACACAGTCCACAACCCGGGCATGTGCCCTGACCTGGAATCAAACCCATGACCTCCTGGTTCATAGGTCAATGCTCAACAACTTGAGCCACACCAGCTGGGCTTTTTTATTTATTTATTTAAGATTGATTTTTAGAGAGAGAGGAAGGAAGAGGGAGAGAGAAGCATCAACGAGAGAGAGGAACATGGATCAGTTGCCTCCTGTGCACCCTGTATCTGTGATTGAGCCTGCAATCTGGGCATATGTCCTGACCCAGAAATCAAACTGGCAACTTTTTGGTGCACGGGATGATGCTCAACTAACTGAGCCACACTGACTAGGGCCTCAAGTACTTTTTAATGGAGTTTTTCTCTGCCTAGCCTGGCCAGACCGGATGAGGTTGTCCTGAAAAATACTCTCAGACACCCCATAGTTCTTTCTCAGGCCATTTATCATGTTTCATAGTCATGCATTACAAAGGACTTGACCAAAATCCAGATGTGCCACTGGCCTGTGAGCTCTATGAGCACAATGCCTTACGCTGATCTTTTCCCTCTAGCATTCAGGACAGGGTTTAGAGCTTGATAGAAGCTAATAATTATTTGTTGAATAAATGGATGATGTGAACAAAAAGAAACCCTTTAACATGTCCATCCCCTAAGAATAGCAATGCTTTCAGGTTATTTCTATGTATGGGTTATTCACTCACTGTTTGCTTAGTTTCAAGATGGACTTGAAAGGTTAACTGAGCACTTATCACGTGCCTGTGTATTTGACTGCATAACTTGCACATGGTGGGCAGGAAAAAGTCAAAGGACTTTCTCAGTGGGACTGGGAACGACAATGGATCTCCATGGCAGGCAGACTTTTGATGTCACTCTAGCTACAGTGGAGTCGTCTTGTTGGAAAAAGGTGCTGGGGTGTTAGGGACCTGGAGTGGGGATTTGCCTAGATACACCCTCCCAGGAAAGTCTTCTCTCCTGAATTTAGGAGATCAGTAAAATACTCTTTCCATAATATCAGACACTGGGGCTTGGAGAAGAGATCTGGAACTGTTCAAAACTGCAGATACAGCCCTGACCAGTTTGGCTCAGTGGATAGAGCATCGGCCTGCGGACTCAAGGGTTCCAGGTTTGATTCCGGCCAAGGGCATGTACCTTGGTTGCGGGCACATCCCCAGTGGGGAGTGTGCAGGAGGCAGCTGATCGATGTTTCTCTCTCATCGATGTTTCTAGCTCTCTGTTCCTCTCCCTTCCTCTCTGTGGGAAATCAATAAAATATATTTAAAAAAACAACAACAAAAAACCCTGCAGATACAAAATACAAAAAGTGCAAATATTAAAAAGACACACAGGGCTATAAGCTGCTGCATGGCAGCTGCATGCATTTCTGCCTCTTGAATAAACCAGAGGGCTCTTCTGAGCACCGAGGTGCAGAAAGGCAGCTTGGGCTCTCCAGGCAGAGAAAACTAATTTAAGACAAAACTGCTCAAAAGAAAATGAAGTGCTGATAGCCAGAAGAAGGATATCTGAGCATGACTCAGTGAAACACATGCTGGAACCATGACTCTGCAATTTCCAACTATGAAACTCTGGCAAGTGACTTAACTTCTCTGAGTTTCAGGTTCCTCATTAGTAAAATGGGATTTTGCAATTCCCCTTAAATGAAAGAATGATTATGAAAGTTTAGCTTCATAAGAGGCTGTCCAGTAAATGCTTGTCAAAACTGTTAAACAGAGATTTCTAGAATATGGCTGGTGCCTAAAGACCCATGAGCAGAGTTGGCAGAGTTGGCTAAACGAGATGGCCCTTGGGTCCAATCATGCCATGAACATGCATGAACTTATAAACATATTCAATCTCTCGGTCCAGGACAAGGTTTCTCAACCTTGGCACTGTTAGCCTTTGGGGATGGAAAACTGTTTATTGTGGTGGTAGGGTGGAGTACGCTGTAGGATATTTAGCATCGTTCTTGGCCTCCATTCACTAGATACAGTAGCACTGCCTCCCAAAGTTGTGACAACCAAAAATGTCTCTAGACATTGCCTAATGTCTCCTGTGGGGCAAAACTGACCCTGGTTGAGAACCACAAGTTCAAAAGATGAACTCCCATCTCAAGTACCCAAGATGACCTCCACTTGCAGACTTACAGACGTCTTCCCCATCCAAAAGGGGGAGCAGAGACCCGCAAGGAACTCTTCCCTTGGCTTTTAATCCCCGCATGTCCCCCAACATGGCAAATGCAGCTTGGCCCCAGTTGCAGTCCAACATTTCCATGACTGGTCCTTCTGAAAAATGAAACTGTTTGCAATTGACAGATGACCCAACTGACAAAGAGGCCCCCACATTGCCAGGAGCCCACTGCAGGTGAGTGATGACAGCAATTACCTCTCACCACAATTGCAATATTCATATAGTAGCAGGTAGTGTGCTAAATGCTTGACATATATGGCTTGATTAAATTCTTTTTAAAAAAAACCAACAAACAAATCTCTATACTATATCATCATGCCTATTTCACAGATGGAAAAACTGAGGTTCAGGAAATTTAAGTGGTGTTTTTTTGCTCATCCTGCTCTGGTGGGTGGGATTTGAACCTAGTGTTTTTGTCTATAAAAGGCATGCCCTGTCCATGACACAATAGTATATCCAGATGAGCATGTGAGTATTTTGTTTGGGATAGAGTTTCTGTAAAATTTCATGAGGTTAAGAAGGAAGAGAGCATATAGATGTAAACTGTTCTTAGAGCTGAAACATTTGGTGGGGAAGGGAGAGAGAATGGGTAGAAATAGCTTGAGTGAATAGGTGCCAGATTCAGATTTTGTTGAGTACATCCAACAAATATTGAATTATTACAATATCCACTTTCAGAATGTGAAAAATGGGTTATGGATTACTTTTCCTTCCATTTTGATCCATATACCTGTGTTATCCCCCAGACTTGAAGACAAGGGTCATTAACTTTTAAAAAAAATAGGTAATATGTGCACATGGTAACAAACTCAGACAATGTAATGCATTATATTGTGGAAAGTAAGCTTCCCTTCTCCTCCTGTCTCTGCATCTCACACCTTGATCAACCACTGTTATCAGTTAAGGATAATTTTAAAGTTTAAGTGTGAGTTCCAGGATTCACAAGCCTTGTTACTATAGGATCTGCTGTACCTTCATAAGCCCCATCTATTCATGAATTAAACACATAATTCCTAAATGCCTATTAGGAGCAAAGACTTACTTTTCTTTTCTGTATGTTTCCTATTGTGTTGTAACAAATTATTATGAACTTAGTGACTTAAAATAACACAATTTATTATTTTACAGTCTGGACACCAGGAACCCCAAATGAGGTGGTAAGGCTGCATCCCTTCTGGAAGTTCGAGTGAAGGATCCGTTTCCCTGCATTTTCCAACTTCTAGAAACTGCCTGGGTTCCTTGGCTCCTGGTCCCTTCCTCCACCTTCCACATCAACAGCAAAACATCTTCAAATCTTTCTCTCTTTGACTCTGATTCTCCTGACTCCTTTTCCCCCTTATAAGGATTTTTGTGATGATACTGGGCCAACCTGAATAATTTAGCATATCTCCCCATCTCGAGGTTCTTCACTTAACTATATCTTCAAAATCTCTTTTGCCATGTAAAATAACATATTCCTAGGTTCCATGGATTAGGATGTGGACATCTCCTGGGGGCTATTTTCAGCCAACCACATCATCTACAATGGAAATAATTATACATATCCAAGTTTATAAAATATTGTATCTCCTAAATAAGTTGTAATTCATCCAGTTCTCTCCACATCCACATAAGTGTGCCCCCTGTTATCTTGTCTCAGGTCACTGCAAAGCCTTCTCCTGGCACCTGGGCCACTCTCCCCATCAGTTCTTCCCTCTGCAGCCAGGTGGCCTTTCTCAACATTCATTTTGTTTATACCATTCCCCTTCTAAAAGATCTCAGTGACTCCCCATTGGGCTCAATATGATGTAAAACCTCCTTTGCAGAGTTAATAAGACTTCTTATTGTGCAACTACTATTTCCTGTAGCCGCCATGAACTTCTAACTCCTCAGGTCCCCTGCTCCTGGACCCCAACCCCAGGCCTTTGCATGTGCATTTACTTCATTTTTCAGAGCTAGTTTAGTTGTTCGTCTTTCAAGGAAGCCATACCTGATTCCTCACAGCTAAGCTACATTAGATGCTAGCCTCTGGGGTCCAACAGCAACACTGCATCCCCTAAAAAACCCTCATAGTGCTGAATGGACCTGATCTTGCTCACCTGTGGGTGTTTCATATACATTTGTTGCCTTAGCAACTGCATGAGTAAAGGAATAAATGGACTGCACTCTTGCTATAGAAACAGACTCTCTACCTAGTCTCACCCCACCTGAGATTTATCATTAGTCTTGATTCTCTGAGTGCAAAGCCTATTTAGGCAGGTAGTAACTGCTTTGGATAAGGGCTGCAGGTATCAACTTCTCACCAGTAACATAGCCTTATATAGTAACATAGCCTTGTCCCCCAAACACCCTATCCTATATAATAATAGGGCAATATGCAAATCAACCAACAGCGGAATGACTGGTCGCTATGATGCACACTGACCACCAGGGGGCAGATGCTCAATGCAGGAGCTGGCCCCTGGTGGTCAGTGTGCTCCCACAGGGGGAGCACCACTCAGCCAGAAGCCCTGAGTTGGGCTCATGGCTAGTGAGCGCAGCAGTGTGGTGGAGCCTCTCCCGCCTCCACGGCAGCACTAAGGATGTCCGACTGATGTCTTAGGGCTGCTCCCAGCCATCAATTGGACATCCCCTGAGGGTTCCTAGACTGTGAGAGGGCACAGGTTGGGCTGAGGGGCCTCTCCCGAGTGCACAAATGTCATGCACCAGGCCTCTAGTATAATTATAAAGATAGTGTTAATTAAAATACGTTTAGCCGAAACTGGTTTGGCTCAGTGGATAGAGCGTCGGCCTGCGGACTGAAGGGTCCCAGGTTCGATTCCGGTTAGGGGCATGTACCTGGGTTGCAGGCATATCCCCAGTGGGAGATGTGCGGGAGGCAGCTGATCGATGTTTCTCTCTCATCGATGTTTCTAGCTCTCTATCTCTCTCCCTTCCTCTCTGTAAAAAATCAATAAAATATATTTTTAAAAAAATAAATAAATAAAATAAAATACATTTAATTTTCAAAATTGAGCTGTCAGCTGTTAAAGTGTGTATACATTTTTGGGACATTCTGTGTATCTGGTATGCATTTCCTTTGTGGGGGGCATCCTAAAGCTTTTTAATTGAGCTATTAAAGTTGAGGCCTTGTCTTGTTCTCTAGTTCTAGACAAATCAATTGTGCAGAGCCTGATGCATCAACAGCTAGAATACTTCCACAAGAAGTATTTGCCAGTGGACTTGTCTACGGACATACTGCCTACTCACAAGGTTTTAATGACCAAACACCCAGCGACTGTTCTCTGCACCAAATGTGCATCCTATGTTCCTTAACCTTCTCCTTCCACAGAAGAGTCATGTCTTCCTGAAAGCAGGGAGGGTACCAAGTTCATGAGCTAAAATTCCCCTGACCAGAGAAGAGAATCACAGAGGGAACCCTGGCAGGGGGCACTGACTTCCTGCTTCCGGACATGCCAGCTTAGTTTGCTGGAAACAGCAGACCCAGCGAAAGACATGACTTGGTGGCATCTCCCTGGGAGGGTTGCAGCTTATAAGATTCCAATCTTCTACTGCCAACCTGGCAGCTGAGATGGCGAGGCAGGCTTTACTTCCAGAAGAATCTCTGCTTCGCACAGGAGCTGGGTTACAGGAAGGATGTGGATGCCCCACAGTTCACATGAGGAATTCTGCAGCGGGAGAGAGCAGACAAGGTTGTGTGTCAGAAGGCCTTGCCAAATCACTGGGGTGCATTTGATACAGGCGGCAGTGCACCCAACCCTAAGTAAAAGCATTTCCTTCCTCTCCATATCCCTCAGTTCTCCTGGTCCACTTGTTTGTTAACCTCTCTAACTGGTCTTCACAGCTCAGTAGGAAAAGTAACCTGCCACTTCCTTAGGCTGGACAAAAGCTGTATCTCTAGTTCCTGAGAGAGACCATTGTCCAAGGTATACTGATTCCACGATAGACAGTCCATTCTCTTTCTTGTCTCCAAAGTACATGTTCTGGCCATACAGGGACAGGGAACACAGAGGCTATTATTTCCAGAGAAAAACAAAGTAGACTTAACTCCCTCTTTGTCTGGAGGCAGGTCTTCCTAACTATATTCTGGCCCAAGAGCAGAATTCTCCAGACCTGAGGGTCTCAAGGTTAACAAAATAATAATTAATTAATTATTTTTAAAAGCAATTCTCCAAGTGGTCCTCCGGCGTTTTTCTTCTTTAATCTACTAATCCGCATGATTAAGGGTGCTGATATGCAACCATCCTTGCGTTACTGGAATCAACTCTACCTGGCCCATTTAGTACAAATGAACCGTTTCCTCCTTCGCTTCCATCCATTGGTCCTGTAGCTGTTCACCTGACTTCTGTCTCTGGTGTCTGCATCCCCTGTTCCACTGCGCAGCCCTTTTAGAAGGAGGAAAGCCCATTTGCAAGTGCACATGGGAAGAGACTGTCACAAGACTCAGCTGGACACGTGGAGGGTGAAGCCCAGGAGTTCCTGGTTCCTGTTGATAGAAGGTTTGGAGGCCTTTGAAGTCTGTTTTCTTATGCCATCCTATCCCCTGCAAACTGCTGCTACAGCAGCCTCTGACCAGCTGCTGGGCACCTGACCTCAAGTCCCCCTGACCACAGAGGACCAAGACCATGTCTGCCCAAGGCTGTTTCCATAGAAATGCAAATATACACCAGCGCTTCCTCTAAAGGCCACCTTGTCCCTCTCTTCCCTTTTTCTTCTAGATCTTTTATGACAGTGGCTTGGATTTCACAATAGAGAGATGTGTCACTTGGTCACGCAGTCCCCTATGAAGAAATACATTGTCTTCTCTTCTCTCAATTCTTTTCTGGAATCACAGGAAATAATGACAAACTTCTGGGTCTTTATGAGGAGGTTCTGTGCCTTTCTCCTACAGGGGGCAGGAAGAGAAATAGGGCCTAAGCTTAGTGGGGTCTTACCAGACAGGTCTGGCGTCAGGTTTGCCTGAAAGAAGGGGAGCTCTCACAGGAGATGGGTGGTGTAGCATCAGCCTCCATTGGCAGCTCAGACCCAACTCTTCCAACCCTGAGGGTGGGGATTGGAATTTCTGCCTTTCTGGAAGAATCATGACCCCTTCCACACTCCAGCTTGTCTTCCCCTTTCAAGTCAAAATCTGTATGGTCCCCAGGGTTCAACACAACTTGAACCCACTCTTAAGCTTCACGTTGTGTTGATTTAGGGTTATGTTCAGCGTTCTGTAAGACCACGCTCTGAGAAGGGTTGCCGACAGAGCATACGCAATGGAGAATTGAAGCCAGGAAGCATGTCATAGGTCAGATGTCCAGCAGACCCTGAGATGAGGATTCATTTGAAGGTAAATGATAAAGGAAAATTGATAAGGAAGGGGAAATCAGACAGGAACAGGCAGGGAGTCCAGCAAGGGTGTGATCTCAGGCAAAGTCTTACAAATGTTGACATCAGCTTGATCCTACAAGGATGCTGGCGTGTGAGTTAAACCTCAGAGGTGTCCTGACTCTAAGTATCAAAGCTGGGGTTTCACACAACTTCACACAACAGTCTAAAGGTTCCCAGGGGGATGGAATTTCCCAGGAACTCCCAGCTTTCTGTGCATGTGGGCAGAGTGGGCTCAAGTAAGACAAGGGTGCCAAAGGGCACACCCAAACAGTAAAAAGGGGTCTGCAAGGATTTGGCTACACCACCACAATTATTTTTTCAGAAAGAAGTCACACATGTAAGGGACCCAGGTTATACCTGCACATGCCCAGCTCTCACCCAGGCCAATAGAATTCCTTTGTGGGGCGAAGCCCTGAAGCCCAGAAGCCTGCATGCTGGTCCAGTCGCTGTGTGATTCTAATGCTGCTAATGGTGGAGAATCACCGCTTTCAGTGTTGCAGTGGGCCCAGGATTAGATCACTGCAAACAGCAAGTTGGGGGACAAGGCAACAGGAAGCAGCACTCTTTAAATAGGAAGAAAGAGGCAGCGGTGTGAGACTGAAGATGACGCAGGCTTTGCAGCCAAACCCATTTGAATTCCTGTCCTGGCCCTGGGTCTCTGCGACTTAGAGAAATCCATTCACCTCAGGTCTTTCTCCATTTTGAGTCATAATGCACTTCTATGAGACATAATGCCCAGCTCATACAGCTCTGAGGGGTCCATCCATTCCTTTATTCTTTTGAGAAGTATGTATGGAGGGCCTATGCATGTCCCAGCCACTCTCCCAGGTGCTGGGGGCATACTGATGGACTGATGGACGAGGCAGATAGGATGCCTGACCTCATGGAGTTCAGCGGCGGGGCTGTCACATCCCTGCCCTGTGGGATCAATGCCTTGCCTTCCTTGAACTTCTCCTCTCAGTTGTTTCCACCTGTGGCTTCCCCATCTTCCTGATTTCTCTCTCATTCTGCAGGGCTAAGGTTACGTGCTACATGCCCAGAGGTTCACAGTACATTTTTGGGCAAATGCTCCTGTAGAAAGGCCACTGGAATGGAAAGCAGAATCACAGAAGACAGAAAAGATTGTCTAGGAAGGAAGAAGATGTTTTGGAGGCCTGGTTACATGGATGAAGTTAAAGGTGCTAAAAAGCCTGATGTGTGCTAAAAAAACAAAAAAGATAAAAGTCACCAGATTTATCAACAGAGTACAGTGAGAAGGACATTAAACAATGAGTAATTCATTTACTTTTTCATTTCTCATTTCTGTAACCCAGATGTCAGCCAGCTCCTTGGGACTAGAGTAAGATGGCCTCCAATTCCACTTCCACGACCTTCTCCAAGATCTCCCTGAATCCTCATGTCTCTGGCTCATGGCCTCCTGCTCTCTAACACCCAATCTTTGTTCTGAACCACATTGATTTCAACATCAAACAAAGGCTCTTCAACTTTTTTTTAATACTAAAAATAAATAAAAAAATAAACTGAAACACACACCCAAATGACAACAATACAAGCTCAGCCATGTGCTTTGGACAAACTCTAAACACAGGAAGGGTTTCCATCCCAGGGACATAAAAAACATGTGACGAGATAAGGAGACCCCATTCCAGCAAATGGCTGTTTCATCTCATAGAGCTTTACTAGCTGTGGGCCCACTGGGCTGCCTTTTCTCTCCTCCCTCCACACTCCCCCTTCTGCCACTTTTCTTCCCTCCTCAGCGTTGTGAACAGTCAATGGTTACATGCCCATCCTAGGCAACGACAACAAAGTCACCCCCTGGGAAACTCATTGACTGAATGTAGGGGGAGAGTTGGATCCCCAAAGAACACTATGGTCTTGTTCCCAGAAGCAGGGGAAGAGATGGGAACAGGCTGCAACAGCAACTGCCCACCAAGCAGGTCTCCACTTACTATCAATCAGTGTCTTACACACTTCTGGCCTCAGCAGTTGGTTCAGGGATGGGTGTGAGACCGAGACAGTTTCTCACACTGGGAATGTCCTGCTCATCTTCTGAGACCAGGAACTTGAGTTGCTCCCCACTTTCTGCATCCATGATGCTGCCCCATCATGGAGCCCATCATGGTGGATCATCTTCCTCGGGCTGTGAAGTGCAGGGACAAAGATTATTTTTAACTCACTCCCAGCATCCAATAGGGAAATTGGCCCATGGTAGTGACTCAGTCCATTCTTATTGATTGGGGCGGGGGGATACTGAGGAAGGTGGGCTCAATCTTGGTAATAGAGAGGGTCAGGTTAAGTAAGAACAGGGCGGTCAAGGGCTCTAGGTTTTGGTGAGACCACACTTCAGAGCTGATCTTCAAAGAGCCCTTTTAAGAAAACAGCAAAACTGAGAAGTGCAGCGATGTCTCCGGCAGACCTCTGGGTTCCCATTAATGGCTCCTATAATAGGTTTTCATTGCCTTCTCTTTCCTTAAGAAAGTCTCACATTGTCATCCAGGCCTGTTAAGCGCTCTGTGGGCCCATTATCAAAATAGCATTTTCAGCTTCACTGAACACATGTAGAAAATGTTGTCATGTTAAAAAAAAAACACACACACACACAACTATGAGAATAAGCACAGATTGTATTGGGGTAATTATCTCCTCTCCAACAGCCTTTTGGAAAAAGAGGATATTTCTAATTTTTGGAAAGCCATACATCTAACAGACTAAGTCACCACGGATTAGATTAGTAGCTCAGCAATTGAAACCTGACATCAAGTTAATTTCTCCTCCGCCTGGCTGGCCAGCCCTTCCTTCCCTGCCATAAAGAGGCAAAGCATGCAGATTTCTGATGGATGCCTGGTGCGAGGGTCATTTCTGCGTGTGTTTCTGTGGGAGGAGAAAGCAAGTCTGTAAATATAAGGGGTGACTAGATCCCACACTTCCAATAACGATGCTGGGGTTCATACCAGGGTCACCCTGAGTCTTTCACTTTATTTTTTTAACCAAAAATACATAAAAAATAAACTGAAACACACATCCAAAAGACCACAAAAAAAAGCTCAGCCACGTGCTTTGGACAAACTCTAAACACAGGAAGGATTTCCATCCCAGGGACATAGTCAGTTAGGCCTGGCTCAGAGTCATGGATGTGCTACAGGCTAAGAGGGGTCCTTAGGGACTAAACACATACAGCAGAGGATCAAGGTCTTTGGCTCCTTGTCAGCATGTGATGGCCACTGTCTGCAGCTCTCAGAGTGATGTGTTCCCCATGTCTCTGCAGATATTATAGGAGCTGTTGTAGCTCGCTTCTACAGGGGTCTCAGGTGAGGCTGAGGTTGACGCCCAGCTCTGCCATTTGCCAGTGGTGCAGTCTTCACATTATGGTTTTGCAAGCCCCAGTCTCCTCACTTGTGAAGTCTGAGTGACAACCCTCCCCTCGCATTTAGGAGAAAGGATCAAAGCCATCAATAAATGCAAATGTGAATAGTGGTGGCTCAGAAAGGGCTACTTTCCATGCAGGTCATTTTCTGGCCCTCGTCCTACCCTCCCATCTGATCTGAAGCAGATGACCCTGCCTTGCTGGCTCAGGTCCCCAGACCCAATGAGGAAGGTGAGTTGCATCATAGGATGATAAGCAAATTACTGTTAAATACAAAGAGAACAACATGAGCAGCTTGGCTTTCTGGAGCCAGAGAAGTTATCTAGAGGAGATGGCAAAGATGTTGCATCTGGGAGGGAGGGCAGATGTTCCCCAGATGAGAGAGGAGAAGAAGGCTCCTGGCTGAGGGCTGGAGTGGCATTTTACAGGCACGTGGGGAAGATGAGGATGGAGAGTGCATGCAGGGTAAGCATTGAGGTAACGATGCTGGGGTTCATACCAGGGTATGAGGATCTCCCAGGATCTGAGGATCCTGGGGTCTGAGGATCCTGGATTTGGGCCTTGCTAGACCATGGGCCCAGCATTAGTGGACTTGAGGGGATAATATGAGAAGCAATAAATGGGGGAGCCTAGGATAAGAACCCCAGAAGATGCCTACAGCTCTGTTAGGAACCATCAGGGGCTGGGCAGAGAGAGCAGATTCAGTTATAAGGGTTTCACATTTGGGACTTGAGCTGGAGATGAGTGGGAAGGTTGAATGAAAGGGGGGTCTGGGGAGCTATCACCAGGAGCAATTTCTGTAGTGATGGGAGTATAGTAATAGCCCCTGAGGCTCTAGAAAGGGAGATAAAAGAATAGTAGTACATACTAAATACATGACATTATTCTAAAGACTTATTAACACATTTAATTCTCATAACCACTCCAATTAGAAAAAAAATACAGAGAGTTATCCTCAATTAATAGAAAAAGAAACTGAGTTTCAGAAAGTAATTTGCTCAATGAGTAAATGGTGGAGCAGAGACCCAGTTCAGACCCTTTGAGTCCAGTGTGCGGGGCCTCAGCCACCACAGAGTGCTGCAGCTGCACCTTTGACCATGTATGTGGCCCTCCCTCTGCATGGAAGGACCCAGGGCAGCCTGGGAGTGGAGAGGCTGGAGGCAGGGAGGCCAGAGAGGAATGGAACCCCAGCCAGGGCAAATGACGCAAAGGTCTGGACTAGGGCGCTGAACAATGGCTTGGAGGGAGAGTCACATAGGAAATATCTTGAAGATGGAGAGGGCAGCACCTGGTTGTAGCCTTGGGAGTGCCTGCGAGGGATCCACACTGGAAATCACCTTTCTTTTCAGTGTATCACTCACACCCCAGTGCCCCTAGGTGTGGGAGGTCTTTGGCGGAAAGTCAGAACACTAAAACTCAAAACTTGGGGTATTGAAGAAGTTAAGAACCCTACCAGGCAGTATAGAGTTCCAAAGAAATAAGCAACCAAACAGAAAAAGAATGAGCCTGCTCTCTCATATTTAGCAAAGTCTGGGAGGCAAACCCTCTGCAGGAGGACAGGGCTCAGGTGCGCAGGTCCCCCTCCCCCCTTCCCCCGGTTCCCCCTTTCGGGAGAGCCTCTCCAGCTCAGGCCCAGCCTTCGCTTCAAAGGCTGGCACATGTTCAAGCACAATGCTTCTGCTTCTTGACCACATGACCTGAGCAAGTTGCTTCATACCTCTGAGCTCCAGTTTTCTCATCTGTTAAATGGGCATAATAATTGACTATGGATCAGTTTGGCTATCTCATGAGGCTGGTGACACTGGGGAAGGGAAAGCATTTTCTGCACAGGAGAGAAGGGAAATCACTGCATTTTCTCCAGAGCAAGTTGCATCTGAGTCCTGGGCAGCAAGTGTCCCTTTAATTCAGAGGGGTGGGTTCTTCCATCAGCCAACAAGGCAGTGAGGCCTAGACAGGGGACTCTACTAATTGGGAGAATCCACTGGGGATTTCCGGTAGGTTACAGGCTGAGCAATGTTGAAGAATCTTAAAAGCCAACGTGCCGGGCGTGTGTCTGTGCTGGTGTGCAGTGTGAAGTCACAGTGAATAATAATTGGCCGTTGCGTGTTTCCCACCCTGGATGACAACCACAGAGGTGGGGACAGCCAATCAGTATCAGACGGCCCACAAACTTCTACCACTTTCTCAGAGTGAGCACAAGCCCACACCCTGACCTGACAAGTCCCCTGCCAGCTGACAATGCTGCTTTCTGGAGAGCAGAGAGAAGGAGGAGGTCTATATGAACCTGGCCAGCTTCTGGGGCTGAGCTAAGGGTTTGGGTCTTTATTCTAAGCACACTGGGAATTCACTGAAGTGCTTTATGCAAGGAGGTTGTATGATCAGTTTAGTGTTTCAAAAAACTCATTCAGGCTGCCTGGTGGAGAAGGGATTAAATGAGATAATCGACATCAGGGACTTTGTTCCGGGCCTGGACTACAGTAAGGGCTCAGGAAACATTACCCAGTTGTTATTCCTCTGTCAGCTGCCAGGTGCCTGGTGAGAATGGATGGATGGTGGCTCAGTAAAGGAGCCTTAGGCACTTCCTCTGCCTAACAAAGGGACGGAGTTCCAGGCTCACTGGCCAAGCCTGGCTTAGCCTGGCAGGGTTCCACACCTAGCTGTGGACACTATTAGAGAGGTCCAGCCACCTGAGATAAGAGTGCGTAAAAGCTTCCAATAGGGAAAGCAGGTGGAACATTGTTCCTGAGCTCTGTCAGGAAGACTCAGCAGGGAGGTGGTGCTCTGATGGGGGTCGACGGGGAGGAAGGACTTCCTGTCTTGCTGGCTCAGGCCCAGGATCCCAGTTCACAGCTCTCATGCTGCTCTGGAACACTTGACAGCCACACAGCTGGATTCTAGGGAGCATCTCATTCCCAGACATGAGGAGAGAGGTAAGATGGCACAGAGGGGCAAACCTGACGCTTGGCCAGGATTGCTCAGCGCCACAATTTCGATAGAGCCAGGCAGAAGGCAGCCAGTTAGCGAAAGCTGGTTCCCATCACCCCTCATTCACTCCCCAGTTCTTGATGCCCACTCAATGCCATGCAGGTGCTTTTCTGGGATTTCTCAGAGTTTATGCTGATCCTCTTGTCTGTGGTTTCCCTTCCTGCTGAGTGGGTCTTAGTTTTAGGGGACAACAAAGCGAAGAGACAGCAGACAATCAGGGTCTGCAAATGGGCAGATGGGGTTCCGGCAGGGGGTTCTCTGAGCACAGGCAGAAATGAGGCTGAGTGTGAATGTTAGAGTGAAGGTCTGTGAAGCCCAGCATCATCCTCTATTGAAACCCTGAAGTATCCTAGGTACTTGTATGTATCTCTTTGCATCCTCTTAGTTAAAACCCTTTGGTCCAGATCTTACCTGACTCAGGGTCTCTCAGATAATCAGGTCTCCCAACCTTGTCTGAAACCCAAGTCTCTCTTACTCAAGAACCCTCTGCCAGACGCCCTACACCCTACATGCATTGGGCAGAGGGTTGTTAGGAATATTCCCTGCCATTATCTGACTATCTTATTTGTCAAAGAGAGGCCCACAGGCTGAAATAAAAGCTCAGGGGATAATGTCTGCGTCCTTCCTGCCTGCCCAGCCCACCTCCCTGTGCGTAGCTCCCCTTCTTCTCTGCTCTTGGCCCAGACTGGATGGATCCATATGGCACGTCTCTGGGCACAAAGACATGCACCCACCAGAGCTAATTGTGTTGCTTCCAAGCTTCAATCTATTTAGAAGGAAGAGCTGTCTTACAGAATTTACCACTTTTAAAGAGATGCCTGGTTTATAGAAAGTGCTCACTACATTCGCAGGACGGGTAAGCTGTTATCAGCTAGTGTGCCCTTAGCAGGGATGTGTCTGTACTTCTCAATCTTGGCTGTGCAGTGGAGAGTCCTTGGGAGATGTTGTGAAAAGGTAGACTCCCATGGTCACCTCCCTGCTATTCTGATTCAGTAAATCGTGGGTGAAGCCCTGACACTTCATTTTTATAAACTCTCCAGGTGATTCACTTTGGGTTACTCTTTGGCATTCACTGGGTTGGCTTGGTGGATTATAAGGCAGTTAGGTCAGAGACCCTGGGACATAGGCTAAGTAACTCATGCTGGGAGAGGTGACCAGGGGTAAGACTTGGATTATGGGATGAAGGCAGAGAGGGTGTTCTGGGAAATGGGTGTGGGTAAGAGGCAGGATGGTCTTCTGAGGAGGAAAAAGGCACTCAAAGAGGGACTGGTGGTACTAGAAGGCACACACTTCTGGGATTGTATGCTTTGTGCTTGGGAGTTCTCATGTCTTTCATGAAGTATCTCTGCTCTGCTGAAATGAATTTTAAGACCAGTTCATCTATGACCTTCCCTAGAAATCCCGCCCTCACCCTCTTAGGTAATTGAGTCCTGTGCATATCCAGCACAAGATGATTTCTTTCATTTCTGTATCCTCAATGACCAGGATGGGGCCAGCACATTGGAGGAGCCTCTCAGTCAATGATAGTGATTGAATAGCTAATCTGTTTTCCAGAATAGGTAGCAGAGACCTTGAGGGGTTAAGCTTTAGCAACATGACTTTATTTTGTGCAAGGCTGCCTAGGGAATGCCGCCTGCAATGTGATGAGATTTCCTGATCTTGTAGGTTCAGAACTGGGGGTCAACACATGTTCTCTGGGGGAAGGAAGGGCTGAAATAATCCTGTTCAAGTGGAAATTGTGTAGGGTTGAGCCATCAGGGTAAGCTAGGGGAAAAACAATGGGAAGACTAGCCAGTGTTAAGAAAGCATAAAGGGGAAATGAAAGAGTAAGGGAGAGAGGGACAGCAAAATATGAATGGAAGGGGAAGGAGAGGAGAGATTTGATGCCAATAGTCCTTATTCTGTATCTAAATCTAAATTGCATGCATTATTCTCATAGAATATTCAGAGCAACCTCTGTTCATAAATACAAGGAGATTGGATCTGGAATGTCAGATAACTTGTCCAAAGACACACCATCCATGAAGGGGTAAGGTCAGGATTTGATCAACTCTTTTGATTCTGATGGAAAACAAGATGAGTAGCATGTTTGTTTTATAGCCACTTTCCCATTTCTGTAGCCATATTGAGCATATTGAGCATATCCAGTTAATCATCTTTTTTTAAATTTTTATTGAGTCCAAGTAAGACTTTAGCATCTGTACCAACACCATGTTTTTGGAACATACCACCTTTCTGTAAAATTTATCATTTAAAATTAGACTTCCTTGTTATTTCATGCAAGATTAACCTGTTCCAGAACTCAAGGAAATTTATTTCCAGTAGCTATTCCACTTGAAAGCTCTGGGTGTACATCTATCAGCTCATTGTGTTGTAAACTTTATACTTATGCAATTTTATATGTCCATTATACCTTCATAAAACTGAAAAAAATAGTATTTGCCTTTTGCCAAATTAAAACAAATACAAAATACACACACATACAAAAGAAAACTTTGGGACTCGGACTGTATTTACTGAGAGAAAGAAGAGGGGAAAAAGGAAACTAGAGTGTTGAGTAGTGTTTGAGTCTCTAAATTCGACTGTGAAAAATACAGGAGCTATGGGGGGAAAGGTATGAGCTATATTGGCAGGGAGAACTGACAGTGATATAAAAATTGGTGATTGGTATCATTTACCAAGTACTTAATATGAACCATGGCCTTCAGTAAGTGCGGTATTGAGTTATATTATGTGCCCTTTACAATAACTTTATGAAGTTTACAAATGAGGAAACGGAGGCACAAAAAGTCCTGTAGCCTGGGTCATATGCTTGGAAGGTAAGGGCCAAGATTCCAAACCAGGTTCCGGAACTGAGGTATTAACTATTGAAGGTGCCATGTGCAGGAGTAGAATAAATCAGCATTTTCAGATACCCTTATACACTCGGGTCCCTCCTTCTGTGGATAGTTCTCCTCCACCCCCACTCAGAAAAAGTCAGGGAGTTATGGGGTGGGGGTGGATATCCGAATCCCGGCATCCCCATGATTTATTCAGAAGTTAGTCACAATTTCAGCCCTGGCCACTCCCTGCTCACTGCGCAGCCTTGTAACTGGGCGCCCTGGGGAGGAAGTTAGCACATGCAGGAAATGACTGGGTGGTGGATTTCTGGGACCCCAGGACTGGGGACTGTGGCTCCTGCTCTTTCCTTTCTTCTGACTCCATGGTGGGGTAGAGGGAAAAGAGTGTCATTAAAATGTCCCCTCTGTGTGGTCTCCATGCAGTTTCTCATATGGTTCATTCTTTCATCAGCTCTATGAAGTGGATCTTGCGAATATCCCCAGTTTTAATTTAATGTGAGTAAGCTGAGATTTGGGGAGAGGGGGTATGTGAACTTGCTTCTGTCTGACTCTACATTGGGTTCCCACAAGGAGAAATCAGGCCTGTGCATCAATGAGGAAAAGTCAACGAGGAACTAATCAACAGAGACCACCGAGGCCAGTGTGTTTCAGTGAAATAGTTTTTGCACAAAGAGCCAATTCAGGGTTTAGCTTCCCTGAGCCTCAGTTTCTTCACATTTCCTGTCGGGTTTTAGTGAAGGTTAAGAGCAATTGCAGGTACATCAGTGTCAACATGAAACCTTTCTCCCACTTTCTGCAGTAATCAGGCTCATTGTGAAATTACAAAATCTTTATTTCTCCTAGAAACATAGGGTTTAATAAAGATATATGTAGTAGCAGAAATTTGGTTGACATGGGTGCCAGTTAAGGAAAACAAAAACATGTTTACAAACCATTATTTGTCATTCAAGGTGAGGGTAGTTTTATAGAATCTCAGGGGGCCCGAGATGGCTTTTGCCTTTTTTTTTTTTGGTGATTTCTCCTATTGATTAAGAGGGAGTGACATGACAGTTGGCCTACTCATGGCTGAACCTGCATGCTTCAGGGTGAGCAATTATAGAAAGGATCATCTCTTTCAAGAGGCTCATGTAGACTCTCGATACTCAAAGTATGGTTGGGGAACCAGCATCATCATCATGTAGCACCTGGTTAGAAATGCAGACTTTCAGGCCTCAGCTGACCTTCTCAGTCAGAAATTGCATTTTAATAAGATCCACAGGTGACTGGAGGGGGCACATTATGGTTTGAGACATGTTGATGCTGATGGCTCCCTTATTTTTTTCTGATTCCTTAGATTTGAGTGGAAGTTTCCATTAAAATTAGGTTACAGGCCTTTCAGGGAGCTACCTGTCTGCACAACATTTCAGAGGGTAGATGTCCACCACACTGGTTGCCAAATGTTTGTAGGAGCCAAGACATTTCCAACCTTCATTGCTATGACTCTCAATCTATTTTCTTTGCTGCATTAGAAATTGTCAATCAGGCATTTCTTGGACAGAAAGATGCTTTTCTTACAATGGAAGAAAAATATCTTCACTCCAGAAAGGTGGATCAATCAGTGTGTATTATCATTTTTATTGTAATGACTTAAAAAGGATGCTGGAGCCCTTCCTACATTTGATGATGGGGAGCCAGTTTGAGCTGTTGTTTTGAGCGTCACCTGGCTCTTCCATGGGCCGCCAGAGGCTACAGAAGGAAAAGAAGAGAATTGGCCTTTGATGTGGGTGCATTCTGATAGGCTGGGGAGGATGGCAGAGTAGAGGGCAGTGTCTGAATGCCAGAGACCCAGACAGAGTTGGCAAGAGGTAGAGAGTGAGGTGTCTGTCTGAAGAGGTGGTGAGAGAAAGGGCTGAGAAAAGGACCTGTGGGAAGGGGGTGATTTGGGTCTCCTCACCTGTGTTGGCTTGGGGAGCCAGACTTCTGAGCTCTGGTCTTGTCTGTCTGACACTTGTCATTACCCACACCCAGGGCCTTCACACAAGTGGGAACATGCCTGCCTTCTCCAGTGCCTTTTCTACCAGTGAGAATAATGCCTATTCCATGCCCTGGATTCTTCCTTCCATAGCATCCCTCCACAGGACCTCGGCTTACAACCTACCGCTCTATCATGGGTAGAATTGTGTCTCCCCAAAACAGGTTCAAATCCTAATCACTAGAACGTATGAATTTGACCTTACCAGGAAATAGGGTCTTTGCAGACGTAATCAAGTTCAGATGAGGTCATACTGAATTACAGCAGACCCTAATTCAGTGAATGGTATCCTTGTGAGAAGAGAGACTTTTGGACAGAGACCTAGAGGGAGAAGGCCATGTGATGACAGAGGTAGAGATTGGAGTGATGCAGCTACAAACTAAGAACAGCAGGAATTTCTGGCCACCACCAGGACCTGGGGAAAGATCCTCCTTTATAGTCTTGAGAGAAAGCATGGCCTCTCCTGCACTTCGATTTTAGAATTTGAGGCTCTAGACCTGTGGTAAAATAAATTTAGGTTGTTTAAAGCCACTCGGTATGTGGTAGTTTGTTGTGGCAGCTCGAGCAAACTAATACAAGCTCCTAAGAACATAGGGGATCCCTGAATACCCCAGCAAGGGCCTCCATGTCTATATTTCGGGAGGGAGTTGTTGAATGGAGGACCCTCCAGCTCTTCCCACCAGGGCAGCTACAAGGCTGGTGAAGACATGGGACCCTGGCCATAACACAGATGTTTAATTTGCCCAATACGTGTGTCCCGTCTGCTCGGCATGAGAATACACATCATCACTCACCTAATCTTGCACGTATCTTGCAAAGCTCATTGCCATTGATTTAGGGGAAAAGTCCCAGTCTCTAACCTTCTCTAAAACTTTGGTCATCTGTAACTGGCCAGAGGAATGGCCTTCAGGGGCCAAAAGTTAGTTATGGTTTTGGAACAATTTCCCCTATTTATGATTTTGCAATTGCAGAATGCGGCCTGCCGGGCATTTGCATAAGCTACTTTTATCCTGGGTGCTGTAAGCCACCCAGCACCCTCCACATATGAGTCATAGGCAGCAACCCCCAGGGCGGAGGTGCCTTCCACAGCTCCTCACCAACAGGCCTCCACCCCCTCCCTGAGCTGTGCCTCATTTGCTGCTGGGCAAAACTCAGTCTAGCTGCAAATTTGGCGCCTGCCTGTGTGTGTGTAATTGGGTTGGATTTACATTAAGAGGGTTCCCTGTGGTGAAAACCACACTGCTATTTCCAATCTGAAGCTGCATAAAACATTCAATTTTCTCAGTATCCGTCAGCTGTTAGTGCTGTGAAAAACGGAGTCGGCCTGGATGGATGGGCAGCTCCCACTCAGTCCCCAAAACTCCTGATTATTTGTGCTCCCGGAGGGGATAATATTATATAGTTGTGGATAATGAAATGTTATTCATCTAAGTATCCACTCACTCATTCAACAAGCACACTTGAGAATCTAGCCTGAGTCAGGCACTGTTCTGAGTGTCTCGTCAGATCCCATCCCTCCTCAGCTACAAAACCTTCAAACGGGCTTCTTTTTGCATAATCTAAACCAGGGAATGGTGACCTTTTTCTGTAAAGGGCCAGAGAGTGTATATTTTAGGCTTTGTGGGACATGAGGCATCTATCTCAACTGCTCAACTCTGATTGTGTAGCTTGAAAGCAGACACAGACAGTATGTATGTAGGTGGGTGTGACTGTGTTCTAATAAAATTTTGTTTATAATAAAGACAGCGGGCCAGTCTTGGGCAGCGCCATAGTTGGTTGACCTCTCATCTAAATACCTCACTTTGTCCTACTGAGCCGCATGCTGTTTGACCTTCTCCCTGCCCACACCTCCTGTTTACCATACACAGCTCCCCTCCAGATCCTGTAACTGTATTTCAGCACCAGCTTCGCCCCTGCCTCAGGACCCTTACATATTCTATTCCCTCTGCCTGAGGAAATTCTCTCCTCTTGGAACTTGGCAGAGGTACTTCACTCTTTATGTTGTAATGGGAGCTCATCAGATGTCAACCTTTGTGTCTTTTGTGACATCCTCCTTTGAAAGCTTTGCCCACAGAAAGCTGCTTCCTTCAGTTTCTTTCCTCTCAAGCTGGAAGGCATGTTACAGACATTAATTATCTTCTTGTTTACTTGTATTTTGGTTCTAGTTCCTGTCTCCCAGCCACTTTGAATTGAAATATATTTTACATTCTCCCCATTCTTCCTCCCTAAGAGGGCTGGTTCCCTGCCTGTCTCATTATCTGCTCTCTCCTATTCCTGGGCACGGAGCTTGGCATATAATAGCCTCTTGATTTAAAAAGCAAATATTAAGACCTCTCAACAAATAGTTATTTAATCAATAAAAAGTAGTCCCGACCTCAGGGAGCTTGCAATCAAGTAGGAGAGTCAGAATG
The DNA here is from genome assembly GCF_014108235.1 of Myotis myotis. Taxonomy (NCBI): domain Eukaryota; kingdom Metazoa; phylum Chordata; class Mammalia; order Chiroptera; family Vespertilionidae; genus Myotis; species Myotis myotis. The sequence continues at coordinate 21,546,606 of NW_023416401.1, read as the reverse complement.
ATCGCACAGGTGATGTGAGGACCGTTGTGACAGATGTATGTCTGAATAATCAGGTGAGCAAGAGGGCTGTCAGCAGAGTCAGGTTGGTCCCTGGCAGATGAAGAATAAAGCAAGGCTCAAAAAGGCAGACACAGAGCGAGGAGCAAGAGTGTGGAGCAAGGCACGTAGACACAGTTCCACCTTCCACAGACAGGAAAAGACGGAGAAGGTGATTGACATTTGTGGAGCATGACAGGTCAGCTACTCTGTCACGTATTTTGCACATTTTCCTCACGATAGTCTTTCAATGTAAATATTATTGTTATTAATAAATGTTAAGTACATATTGATATTGTTCTTATTCTATAGAGATAGAAACTGAGGATCAGAGAGGGTAAGTGACCTGGCCACCGTCACACAGCTGGATTTATACCTATGCCTTCTTTGGGCTACAACATGTGACCCAGAGATGTGGGGTAGGGGCAACCTATGTATTAATTTATCTGCAGTCTTCTTTTCATCAGAAGGTGCTTCCTTCTCCCCAAATCTCACCCTAGATTTAATTATCTTCCTTTTCATCTCTCTAATAGGCTGGTGAAACCCTTGGGCTAGCTGTTTGTCTCCTCCAGATGCCCCTTGCTCAGGCCCAGCCTGTAACGCTGGATGAGAGGACAGGGAAGGAAGGGACCTTCAATGAGAACTTCATCAACTGTATACACATGATTCCATTTGATCCTCATGACAGTCACATCACAATGGCACTAGCTGTCCCATTTTACTGAAGTGTCAACCGTGACTGGAAAGGGCTAATGGCCCATGGTCTTCCAGTGACCAAGAGCTGGAATTCCGATCCCTGTGAGGTGCCCTCCTGCCCCTCACCATGGATCCGGCACCCTGAAGGCTGCATGAGGTGGGGCACAGGACTCAAGCAGGGTGACAGGAAGCTGACTTCAGCCAGCCTCTCCAGATGGTGACAGCCCCTCAGCCCCTCCTAAGTGACTCTGAGAGGGGAAATGAGAGCACACCTGTCTAAGCAGGGCCATCAAATTGCCCGAGGAGAAGCTATTAGATATATGAGGAAATTCTTAGGCGATTATACTGGAAAAAAAGTGCTTACTGCCCCCCCACCCCCCGACTCCTCTCCTCACTAAGTGTTCATATAAACCTTCTGGGCGAGAGAGCTGAGAGGCAGCCTTGTCTGAAAGCCAGCCGGTCTCCTTCTCCCTGGGGGACTGGGAGTGATTTGATTCTGTTGGCTAACGTTGTTCGAAGCCGACTTCATCTCCCCCAGTACTCATCAGAGCTGCTAATAGGCCCTTCAGAGCTCATAAAGAGATGACCAAATCTGGGGCTGGGGGACTCCAGCTCATTTATCTTCCACAGGCCCGATCAGATCTGATTTTGTACGCTGACGGCTCAGTGCTCAAGTGTGGTCTAGCCTGCATCTCAGACACCTGCTTGGCGTGGCTGGGCCTGTGGGCCCCCAGGAGGGGCTGAGGCCCTCTGACCCACTGGGGTCTCACTGTACTGATGCGGCAGACAGACACTTACCTGCCAGCCCTATCGATCTGTGGACGAGAAAATAAAAGCATTTAGGCTCGGAAGAGAACAATGAAGTGTTCCCTAATGGGAGTGTCAGTTACCACTCTGGGTTCTTCACATGTGCAGTCCCTCTGTGAGTGTATGTGTGTATATACATCTGCATGATCCCGTTGCCTCTTGTTACATCTACATCAATCAATTTGCAAGCTAATGCATGGGGAGAATGTAAAACAAACGTGAAGTCACAGATACATGGAGACCACCTCACACCTCAAATATATTTCCCTAATCTGTATTAGCACCTTTTAAAGACCTAATCACATTCTGCAGCTTTTTCATAAAATTTCTTTTTCATAAATATTTGTAATAAATATATCTAATTCATCTAATTAGAAGAGACAATTTGCACAAAAACCAACTGGGGGAATTTCATCAAATTTATTTAGCCCATGTGTTCTTCAATTAATGAACCAGTGAAGGGGATGCTAATAATTATCAGTAGCATTTGAGTGGTTATGATGTGCCAGATGCAGGGTGATCAGTTTCTGTTCATAAAAGCTCTACAAGGCAGGCAACGATTTTACAGAGGAGGAAACTGAGGTTTAGGGAATGTTCTGGTTAACTGTTGCTGTGTAACAAACTATCACACACAACTTAGCAGCATGAGGGCAACATCCACTTTAGTAAGCTCAGAGATTTTGTGGGTCAGGGATTTGGAAAGGCACAGAGGGGCGTTGGCTGGGGGTTTTAGAAATGTCTGGAGTAACTTGAACAAATGAGGTTGGGAACCATTGAGCTGGAGGATCCACTTCCAAGATGCTTTCTTCCCTCTCATGCCTGGGGCTCGGGCTGGGTTGGCCTCAGGCTGGGCTCAGCTGGAGCTGTAGATGGGGGCATCTCCCATGGTCATACCAGCATGGTGGTCTCAGGACTCAGCCTTCTTATGTGATGAATCCAAGGGTGAGTGTTGCTAGAGAACCAGGAATAAGTTGCATGGCCTTTCATGATCTATCCCCGGAAGTCACTCAGTGTCATTTCTACTGAATTGTATAGATCCAAGCTGTCCCAAGTCCTCAGACTTGTGGGAAAGAGACATAGTCTCCATATCTCAATGAGAGAGGAGTCAAAGACGAGGTACCATGCTTTACAACAGCATCAGAGAAGTTAACCAACCTGCCCAAGATTCCAGAGCGAGGAAGAGGCAACGTTGGGATTTAAAGTAGGTAATCTGACTCCAGAGCTTCCTCTCCAAGTGACCATAAAATACTTCAAGCATTGCTAAACATGCACTAGATGCTAAACTTATGTGAGTAAAAAGAGATTAACCAAAGAATTTATATCCATATATGTATAACCCATGGACACAGACAATAGTGTGGTGGAGGCCTGGAGGGGAGGGGGCGGTGTGAGGTGGAGGGGGTCAATGGGGGGAAAAAGGGAGAACATCTGTAATACTTTCAACAACAAAGTAAATGTAAAAATGGTCCATTTTAATTGATGTCACCAATCTGTAGGGCAGATGAAGAAATGAACAAGGTGCACTCTTTATGGAGTAGATGTAAGAGTGGTGAGAATCTGGAATCAGGCTGTGAAAGGGGATTTTCAGGAAAGTGTGCCATCAGGAGTGTTTTCACAAACAGAACTAAAGCAAAGATGCCCTCAGTCTATAAGGAATTAAAAAATTTTTCATTACTTAAGTCTTAGCATTTACTCTGTGGAAAAGTCCTTGTCCTCATAGTTAAAAATACTCAGGGCAGCCAGGAACCAGCCAGTTGGCTCAAAGAGTTTCCATGAACACTGGGGGAATCCATAAGACCTGAGGCTGGAGTTTGCCAAGAGCATATGTGATTCTACAGAGCCTGTGTCTGCATGTGCTCAGCCCAGAACCAGACTTAGGGTTTGCTGGGAGAATTGTGTGCTCCCAGGACAGCTGGGCTGGGCTCAGAGTTTGTAGGGTATGGGGAGTTGAAGGGTCTTTTGTGGTGATAGCTCCTGCAATTTTCTTTATGGGAGATAAAATTATAGGGAGTGACTTCTGAGGATGCAAAATGGGCAAGGGGCAAAAGGAGATGTACAGACAGATTCATGGGCGTCATTTGTGCCCAGTTGCAGCTATTAATCCAAGTGTTGAACAAAATGCTCTGGCTTTGCCTTTGATTGGCATCTAGACCAAAGGAGCAACAACTGGACAGACCTGTTCTGGCCAGCTAGGACAGGGCAGGGGAGCTGTTTGTCTCACCTGAAGAGGCAGGTTTATTCACAGGCCTGCAATTGGCTTCCCTGGAGGCTGGAGGGTTGTGCCCAGGAGGAGCAGATTCGTGGGTCCCTCCGCAGGCTCTGAGCTCACAGTACAAGGAGGCAGCCTGTCTGGTGGTACATGCAGGCAGGACTGGGATTTGCTGGCAGGCTCTGGTTGATTATTCACTCTGATGAGCAGTGTGACTGCGTGGTGTTTGGGTGGCACAGAGTGAGGTCTCTCCCACTGGGTGCAAGTGTCTGTAACAATCAGAGCTGAGGCATTTAATACTGAGGGTTTATAAAGAACCTGGCACTGCGTTGAGAATTTTGTGTTCAGGTGGGATCTCCCTGAAGCAGACCCCAAGACCAAGATTCCAGTAGAAGTAGTTTATCTGGGAAGCTGAATACAGAGAAGGAAATGGGGGAAAGATAGAAGAAGTGAGGGCAGCAATATAGAGTGTGGTATCAAGCCAGCTATCATAGCAGGGCAATTGAAGCTTATTCCTGTGGGGAAGCTCCAGAACACTATGTAAAACATCCCACACGGGGAGTCAGGGAGCTGGGGTATTTATACACCAGATGCCAAGGTCACTGGCTGAAGCCTGCTCTGGGGGTGTGGTTCCCTAGGACTTCTGGAATTCTGTGGGCCCGCGCATGTGTGTGTGTGTGTGTGTGTGTGTGTGTGTGTGTGTGTGTGTGTACACATACACAGGAACACACACAAAATAAAACTTTCTGCAATTTTGGCCCAATTTTAAAAACAAATGGTTTCTCCAGTATTGAGGTGCTGGTTGTAAGAGCTAGAAATCCAATTGAGCTCCTTGAAAGCACCAATGGCATCAGAGAACTTATCCTTATATGAGGAAGGGACCATTTGCACCCATTTTAAAGCTATGAAACTGAGGAGAGGAGAAGTCATTTTGGTGAAGTTGCACTTCAGTGGAATTGCTAGGGTTTGAGTTAAGATCAAGAGCCTATGTTTTTACCAGTAAATTATATTGCCCCCCTAAGTATAAGTTATAAAAGTTAATAGGAACTAACCCCTAAATTCTTCCTTTCAGACATGGCCACACCTGATTAGATTTTAGACTGCAGGACAAAGGTAGTTTGACCCAAGGAACAGAGTCTGATTAGTACAACACTCCCATCTCATGAGAGGACTAAAGTTAGGAGCATATCAAGCTGGGCTAAGGTAGCCTGGGACCTCATGAAAACATGTCCTTAGTTTTCACAAGTAAGGGCAGGAATCAGACAAAGGCAGACTTGGGGATTTGAATCTGGCATTGATGGGACTGGGCAGGGAGGAAGTAAGGAGTAAAAGGTGGAGATCTTTACAGGTTCTACTGGGGGGTATGGAGATTTATCAAGATGGCTAGAGGAAGAGGTCCAGGTAACCCTGTGTCCCTCTTATCCCTGTACCATTTGTGGTGAGTCCTAGGTGACTATTAGGTCATCACCACCAACACCTCACCCCAACTGTTCTTTTGCTTTTCTAAAACTACTCTCAGGTTTATCAAGGAAGTGCCCCCAAAGACCTTCCGTATTTTCCTTCTAAACTCTTGGTGTGCTACACTCAGGCTGAAGACCCCCCTCCCTTCCCACTCACCCCATTCCCCCATCTCCCAAGCTGCGGAGGTTGCCTTTAATTAAACCCAGGCACACCAAGCCCTTGAGGATCAAGTGGTTTGGATTGTAGGCACACCCTCTAATAGACAGCTTCTAATTATCCTCAGCACATCCTTCTCAACTCTCACTGACTAACATTCCAACTGACCACCATTGCCATCCTAGCATACCTGAGAACTTAGCATACTGGGGTGGTAACTTTGGTTCTATGCATAAATATGGGGCATGAAAATAGTTAGAAAGCTTTCTCTCTCTCTCTCTCTCTCTCTCTCTCTCTCTCTCTCTCTCTCTCTCTCTCCCCTTTCCTTTCTAGTGTGACAAATAATAGAAAAATAAATGTGATGAGGGTGGGACTCTACCAAGATAGGATGGCCAGTAAAGATCTATCTGCGGAGGAGATATTTTTAAGCTAAAACATACCTAAGTAACGGCAAGGAACTAACCATGTAAAGAAAAGAAAAAAGCATTCCAGAAGCTTGAACAACATGGATGTGGGCCTTGAGGTGAGAAATAGCTGGGCAAGTTCAGAAACAGAAATCACTCCATCCTGGCTGGAGCCTCGTGAGTGAGGAGAAAGGTGGCATCAGGTAAGGTCATAGAATCGGAAAGGAGATGGGAAATCTAGGGCTTACGTGCCACACTGAGGAACTTGGGTTACATTGAAGGCAAATAAGAAACCATTGGAGAATTTTCAGTCTGGTGCTGACATAACTTTCTTCATTAAATGAAGCCAAGATACTCTGAAAATTAGATTGCAGCAGGGAAAGGTAGAACCAGAGACCTGCTTGGAATTTGTTGCATTTGTTCTGGTGAGAGATGATGATGGTGGCCCGGCCAAGGGTTGGGTGGTAAAGATGGAAACATGTGACACATTTGAGATGTGTTTTTGAAAGTAGAAACAGGGGGACTTTCTAAAGGACTTCATAGGAAAGAGCTCAATCTTCTGCCAAGAGCCAGGGGTCAGCTTTGTTCAGATAGATCCCAGCCTCAGAACAATAAGTTAAAAAACATGCTGATCCAATGTGGTCTAGGGAATAAACAGAAAACAACCAAACAAAAAGTCAGACTTAAATCACACTGCAACACTATGATAAACAGTGGACTCTCTCCCCAGACAATGAACTTGTGTGCTTACAAAATTTTGGCGTACAATTTCACGTCACTCCTGGATTCCTGAAGACCCTTCTTGGACCCTCACCTCCACACCCAATAGACTAGGAGGGTCATATGTCTCTGGATCCAAGTTTTAAAAATGTATGAACTAGAGATTTACACTGACTCTCTGTATTACAGAAATCTAAAACTTGAAGAGTGGACAATGGGCAACCTTTCTAAGGCAGGTTTATACATAATCTATTTCTAGTGTATGTGTTCAAGGGACAGGAATTCCATGAATCTCCTTCAGGGGCCCCTGCAGTGTTCTGCCACGGTTAAAATGCAGTCCAATCCTGTTTCCACTTGTTAGGTCCCCTGAGAGAGGGATGGGCCGTCAAAGTGAGGCCTTGAAGGAAACATGGGAATATGAACACGTGGCTCTTAGGGTGGTGGTATTCTGGGTCATTCTTTTCTAATTTTGTGATTTCTGTTTGGCTGGTATAACACTGCTTGAGCAATACATTTTAAAAAGAACCCAAACAAGATTGCAGTTCAGAAATTATCTCTATTTTCAGCTTGAACAAATAAGTCAAAATTTCCAAAAAACAATCAATAAATCTTTTTGTTTTCACTAGTAGATGAGTTTTTTATCAGTGTCTACATTTTTTATTGTTTCTTTTCCATGTCTTTCAAATGAAAAGGCAAGACCATACATTTCAATACACTTAAGATATACTCAATTTATATCAATCAATTCCCAGAACTTCTTTCTCTTCCTAAGATTTGTGAAGGCTTTTCATGACTCCATGCCTTGCATATGCTCTTCTGCCTCAGTGCCCTTCCCACTATGTCTACCTGAAAAAGTTTAACTTTTTTTTTAGGTCCAATGGAGAGGTCCTCTTCTAGCCCTCATGAACCCATAGACAGAGGTACTTCTTCTGTCTTCTGTACTCCCGTATCCTCTTGCCCATCCCTCTGCCATACTACTGGTCATATTTTAATAATTTGTTTCCATATCTGTCTCTCCCTCTTGAATTATTGAGGACAGGGATGGAGATTTACTTATTTTTTAATTGCAAAACTCATCCAAATTCTGACACCCACCCTAAGGTCAGTAAGTGCATGCTGGATGTATGGAATGTATGAAATAACTCTTATAAAAGGCTCTGTGCTACCAAAGCAGAAGGTGGATGATGTCTTACACTGGCCCCTGTGACCCTTTTTAACAATTAGTGCTGTGTTGCTGTTAGGAGGGAAAGTTCTGACTCATGGAGAGGAGTCTGTTTTTACCCTCAGTTTGCTTCTTCCCAGGGACTGCTCTCCCTGGCCATTTCTGTTCTGTCTATGTGTGTGCTTTTGGTGTGTAAGGCTGAGACTGCTTCTCATAGACCTCTGTTCCCAAGCCCTAACCTCATCCCTGTCCCTTTCCTCTCCATAGTACACAAATGAAAGCAAATGCCTCCAGCTCAATTCCTCAAGCTCATAATTATGTGTATTTGATGAGTGCTTACACTTTATCAGGGACTGTGCTAACTGCTTTCATCAATTAACTCATTTTGTTTTCAAAAGAGCTCTATTAACTTATTCTCTCATCAATTTATATGTTTATATAGTTCAGACATATTACTTGAGCATCTATTATAAGTTGACTCTACACTGAACACTGTGATGCAACTATGAAGAAGATGGATGGAAGTCCTCCCCTCTTAGAGCTTGGAGTCGACCATGGAAGAAAGGAAATGATCTGGTGACCATGAATTAAGAAAATAATTTCAGATAGAGCAAATGTTATAACTGAACCAAAGACAGAGGCGTGGTAGAGATATGAGTGGATGGTGTGGTCAGGATCTGCAGCAGTGGAAGAAGGAGGCACTTCCACTTCACATCACAATGGCCCAGAACTAGTCATGTGATCACACCTAATCACAAGCAGGCTGCAAAGTTTCCTGGGTGACTCAGAAGAGGAACATGAAAAAGGATTTGGTAAACTCTCTATATAAGCGTCATTTCTGACATTTGAACCAGGACCCTAAAGACGAGATGAAAGAGTTTTCAAGAGAGAAAGAATCCCATATGGAAAGGCTGTAAACTGGGGGAAATACCACTTGGCCTATTTGATGACTAAAGGGATGTCATTATGAACAAGGCACTGTGAGATGAATGGGGAGAGGTTGGCAGGAACCAGGCCATTTAGGATTTGGTAGTTCTGAGAGCTGTGAGAGACATCAAGAGGTTTTAAACCAAGGAATGCCATGACCGTTTTTAGAAGCTCACCCTAACTGCAGAGTAGAAAATTGTCTGTAGGGGAACAGTGGGGGCAGGGAGAGAACTTGTTAGGTGTTACAGAATGCTAGAAAAGAGATGATGGCTCTGGAGAGCTAGTAGGGTCAGAGATTGTATTTTCTCACCACGAAAATAACAAAGTGGGTGTTATAAACTATAATCTGCTCCTGTTAAGTTCAAATACTTATTTACCTCACAGTCAAGTAATTGGTTGTTTAGTGTATAGTTCTTTTGTGTATAATACCATATTGATTCGTGTCTGTTTTCTAAGCACAAGCATCCATCACCAAGCTTCTAAAGAAGGGGCACAGGAGGAGGGAAAGGAACACTAGCCTGGGAGAAGCCAAGAGAAAGTACTGAGAGTGCAGGGCTTCTGCCAGGGTTTTGACGGATGGAGAAGCCCCGGGAACCATGGAAAGAATGGGGCTCCAGAGACAGTAGTCTGCTTTCCTGCCCAGGAAGTGGCCTTATGTGAGTTACTTTAAACTCTCTGTACTTTGCAGGAAGGTTTTGAAACTCTAGTTAAAAGGGTGCAGACTAAATCCAGGCTTCACCATTACAAGTTGTATAAGGTGTGAAAAGATGTCTCAGCTTCAGTTCCTCATTTGTAAAACATCAAGTGTGTTAGTCAGTTTGGCTGAAGTAACAAACATCCTCCTTTTTCAAGATCTCATTGACTTACAACAAACTTTTGTCACTCAGCTATAGGTCGACTGCTATGGCTCTACTCCCTGTGCTTTCTCCTTCCAGGACCCAGGCTGTGAGCCTCCCATGTAGCATGTTGTTCTTGGGGCAGAAAGCAGAAACTTGCAAGACTCTCAGACCTTCTGAGACATGGAAAACAGCACATCTGTTCTCTTCCATTGACCCAAGAAAGTCACATGACCCAATCCATGCAATGTCCCGGTGAAGCTCCCTTTCTTTTTCTATGCTGGGGAATGAAGATTTTAGCTATTGTCTGGACTTTAGTGAAAACTGATTATGACCAACTTGAGTTTCAGATACTTCCAGTTTTGTTTGTTTGTTTGTTTTACTTTGAGGGTGTTTCCTCTAGTTACAAACTTGCCAAGGTTTTGTCTCAATGGAGAATGATTATCTAAATGTTTAAATCCCACATTCTCACCTACAGGCCTCTTTCTCTCTCTTTAATTAATAGTATTTATTTTGAAAGCAGCTTTAGGTTTATAGAAAAATTGATATTTATAGAAAGGACACAGAGTTCTCATAGACTCCTCTCCCCTACCATGCAGCAAAATCTTTGGTACATCTGTTACAATTGGTGAACCAATATAAAATTATTATTATTGTTGTTGTTATTAAAACCTGTAGTTTACATGTGGGTTCACTCTTTGTATTGTCTATTCTATGGGTTTTGAAAAGTGTATAATGTCATGTGTCCACTGCTACAGTATCACACAGAGGAGTTCCACTCACTAAAGTCCCCAGTGCCCCACCTATTCATCTCAACTCTCCTCAAACCTATGGAAACGAGTGATCTCTTACTGTCTCCACAGTGTTGTCATTTCTCAGTGTCACATAGTTGGATCAGACAGTGTGTAGCCTTTTCGATGTCTTTTTATTGTTCTCTTTCCCCAAATCTTCATGTCCCTTCTATCATCTCAACAATACACACACACACACACACACACACACACTGTTCCCCTAAAGAGAAATAGAGAGAAGTTGATAAAAACCCACACTTAACTTGGCTCACAAAACCATTAAGTATGAAAGGACATTTGGGGGATCACTCCCCTCCACCCCCTGCCTTCCCATGAGTAAGTCAGCTCTGACTTTTCACCCAGCTCAGAAGAGCCAGGCCTCTCCTCCTGGCTCAGTCTGCTCACTTCTTATTTTCCCCAAAGCAAGGGCCTCTTGCCTGCACCGTGTCTGAGCAGTAATTACCCTGTGTCTGTGACGCTGCTTTCAAATTATTTTTCCCACCTTCAGAGCCATTGCCTCCCACTTCTTATCTCTACTGTGATCTTCTACAGGGCGCAGGGGACCTGCCTCTTGACTTACATTTTTGCTTCTGATGTTTAAAAAGTCCCCTTGAACTTGCATTTACAGACACCAACCAGAAAAGCTCATGTCTTCCCAACAACTGACACATCCTGGGGGCAGGGTGTTCGCAATTACAGCCACGCTGGCTGCTGGGTCAGAGAGCTGCTGAGGCCTGGCGAGGCCGGCCCCATAGAGCAGCATCTTTGATGAGTGACAGGGTCATTATTATGAATGCTATGCGGATGCAGGTAAAGGCCTGTGGCAGGAGCGCTTTTCTCCCTTTATCTTGTCTAAGCTGTAAAGACAGACATACCCATACATATATACATACATACATACATGCATACATATATGCATAGACTGGCAGGCCTGGCCAGGGAGGGGGGTGTGAGGTGAAACCCAGGATTTCTCACAATGCTGGGACGATCCTTCCACAGAGCCTCTGTCTCCTCACAGTCCTCTTTCTCTCTCCGGGCCGTCCTCCCTCAGGTGGCATGCATGCAGCTTAATTCTAAATTGGAGAGCTGATTTCCTATTTCCCCAGCTTTATGGTTCCAGCTTTCCTCCTTCCCATTCATATCTTTGTTGAGATGCAGAATTTCTCTTTATGGAGATATTTTTCTGCCACTTTTATTTATTGCAGGAAAGTAAGAAATACCTAATAGTGATGCTAGCTTCTTGTATCAGAATGGTTCTTCACTGGGGGAACTGCTTTCTCTCGTTCCCCCACCGAGTGTGGCTATTCTCTGCTGCAGAGAGTTGATAATCATTCCTCAGGTGTATTTGGTAAATCTATGTCCCCGAGGGTGGGCCTAGTATCCCCTGAAGGAAGGAAGCACACCAGGGCTAAACATCTAGGCACCAGGCCATGCTAAGCTAGAAAATTCCACCTTAGGAGGCATGGCAAGGGACCTCCCAGTCTCTCCACATTGGCTTCAGACTTTGAGGAAACTTGATGTCTTTAGGGTGCTCCAGGGGTCCAGGGGTTCAAGTTAGCATCCTTGATGGGAGGTGTGATGGGAATTGGGAAGAGGCTGGTCTGCTGAACTCTGTAAGCCAAAGGTGGGAAGTCTTCATGTGTAAGTGAGCCTTTCTGGTACCTGCTTGCCTGTTCCTTCCTTTCAGTTGACCTAAGGGCTCTAAAAAGACACATTAGGATCTAGAAGCTTGTCTCAAAACCACAGCTGAATCCTCGGAAGGACCTTGCCTCGTCGTTTCAGGGGTGCAGTAAACGTATCTCCCAAGATTAGCGGGCATGGCAAGGAATGTTCTATAGTTCTTACTTCTAAAACATGAATCGTATTTTAAGATAGTCACAATATGCTCACCATGACCTTCTGAACCTTACAACATCCTTCTAACGTGACCCTCATCTTGCTTTCATTTTACAGGCAAGGAAATCCAACATTTCAGACAGTGTATTCCAACTCCCCACCCTTCATTACACTCTCTATCCCTCTATTTTTTGCTATCCTTGGAGGATCTATGCTGCCTCTCAAAAGAGGAAGCTGCACATTTTTGCTCCATTTCTACAACGTGCAAAGCACCTTTGCATAATTGGTCAAGCTAGGTGGTTGAATTCTGTGTGTAAAGCAAGACGGAGTTTGTCTTTTCCTTCTTCTTTTCAAACTATTTTAAGAGTGAGACACTGCAGTTCACAGGGCTTATGTGATTTGAAAATCACATGCCAATAGATGGAGAAGCTGGGACTCCAAATTATTCCAATTTGCTTTATTTTGGCCCAATTCAGAGCACAGCCAGGTATGGAAATGCTCAGGATTGGGAACATCATCTAGCCACACAGATTGGAATACCGAGGGACCTTCCCTCACTGCTGAACACCCAGGGTGCTGTAGACCTGCTAACCCAGGGCTTTCTGTGTGTTTGGTGCATCACCACCCTGTTCTGGTAGTAACCATGATGACACACCTAAATGTGTAAATATCTCAGTATGTCAATTAATAGGCTCTGTCCAAAAGCCCATGTGATGTGGGGAATTGCCACAATTGGTCCTGTACCTGCTTCACCAGCTCCCAGAAAACCAAGGGAAGCATCTGATATTCTCTCTGCTTCAAGGACTCCAATGACTGTTCAGAGCCCGCAGGCTACCAACAGACCACAACATTTGACAACTCCTGAAGCTGGAGAACAGAAGAGGTGTTTACATCTGAGGACTGGGCTAGTTTTAAGAGAAGGAATTACCTGCTCAGAATGGCCTCAGAAAGAAGACCTCTCACAGGTTGTGTGAGGACAAGCTGAGGAAACTTAAGCCATAGCTGTTTGGATTCATAACCGTATTCCAAAGCAAATGTTTCTCAGGGGCTGGGATTTATCCAGCATCTGTCACATACTTGGGGCGTGACACGGAAGAATGTACTTCCCCTCCCTGAACCACGGGTCCTCATCTATAAAGGGAGCTTGGAATTCTAAGGTCCCCAATCTCATGTCTTGAATGGGGTCAGGTGGGAATCCAGCAGCTCAGGCTGCCGGGATGGGACAGGGCTGGTATTGGTTGATGAGAAAGGGGCATGGTGACCAGGACTTGAGCCATTCTGGAAAGAAAGTCTAAAGAGATCTGATCTGGAGGCTGAAGGGGACAGCAGGGGTCTCCTAGGAGTGGCAGTCAAGCTAGGTCAGGCTCTGGGCAGGCTGCCCGGTTTGAGGAATGGCATCAATGTGTGGCAAGAGGCCGCTAAGGCTGGACAGGTGTCAGGGCCCAAGCCAAGTGGGCTCGAGGTCAGGATGGGATGTCAGTTCTAAACAAGGTGCCTGAGTGCAAAGCAGGCCTGAGTCAAAACCCACTCCTCACCACATAGAATGACTGGGTGGCCACGGACAGACCCGCTCCGGATGCAGGGGACCCTGAGTTTAGCACAGCAAGAGCAATTCGAGGCTCACCTGCCTTCTCAGGGCAATGATGGGGCTATTTTGGCTGGAGGATTGGAGAAGCTGGCCAGACTCCTTTAGAGCTGAAATATGGTATTTCCATTTTAATATAAATAAAAATAGTAATGGCCAACAAATAGGAAGTGTTACATTATTGTGTTTCCCATGCATGAACCCATCTGCAGGCTAGGTTTAGAGATTTTTCTTATTAATCAGTATGGTAGCAATCAAAAAGAAGCATTTATTTATTTTGTGCCAAGATCAAACATGATGTCTATCCCTTTAACTATGACCTATGCCACCATCAAAGAGTCCAGTAAAAAATATAGGGAATGTCAAATGGAAACCTGTTCAGACTGAAGACTCGGGAAATGACCCCCATCAGTGTGGATTTCAGTGTCAGACCTTCCTTTTCCAGTCATCACTGTGCCTTTCCAGCCCAGATTTCATGCCTTCAAGCTGGAGGTGACCCCAGGCACCAGTCCTAACCTCTCTCACATAGTCACACAATAATCTTGGGGACCAGGTCTTCCAAGAACATTGTGTTCTTCATGCCTTAACTGTGAGGCATAGATATCTTCCTAGTTGACAAGGGATAAGATAGCAATTTTCATGGGCAAGATACTCAGTTGTGAAAAAATGTAACTTTATTAGTTTTGTTATTACTGAAATTAGCTTAGTTCTTTAGTCTCCATTTCTACTTGGCAGGAAACTTATTCTTGTTAACCCAAAATAATTCCCCTATCCCATTTTAAAGTTTAGTTTAATCTTAGGTAAATACTTAAATGCATAATGTTATTCCTGACCTTTCTTTCCTTCACAAAGTGGTTATTCTAACTTCCTGATGAGTTTACTTTTACTGCTGTTTTTCTTTTAAAAATTTAAAATTACTTGATTGGTATAAAGTTATTGCTTTGTAACTTACAAAAAGTACAATTTACCATTTTTAGTGTATGGTTTGTTAATTTCTACACAATAGCCTGTTGGGGTTTTGATTGAGATGGTGTTGAATGTATAGATTAATTTTGGGATAATTATCGTAATGATATTGAATCTTCCAAACCATGAACACGGTATAGTTCTCATTTTATTTAGGGCTTCTATAATATCTCTTAATATTGTATTGTGGTTTTAAGTTTAGAGGTCTTGCACATATTTTGTTAATTTTTTCCTATGAATTTCATGTTTCAAGGTGCTATTGTAAATTTCTAATTTCACATTTAAATTGTTCCTTTCAGACATATAGATATAAGATTTATTTTTGAATGTTGAATTTGCATTCTGTGACCTTGTTGGATTCACTCATTAATCTTAATAACATTTTAATAGGTTCCTTAGGATAGTCTATGTGCATGATCATGCTGTATGAAAATAAAGGCAGTTTCAATTCTTTAAAATCTGCATGCCTTTTATTTTACTTCCAGAATAGTATTCAAATGATGAGAGATGATATTCTTGCCTTGGTACCTAGGAATTAAGAATTCAGTCTTTCATCCTTGAGTGTGATACTAGTTATAGATATTTCATAGATAATCTTTATAACATTGAGGCAATTTTATTTTATTCCTAGGTTTCTGAAAGTTTCTATCATAAAAAGGTCACATGTATGAACACATGTGTATACTCAAATATGACTTGTGCTTTTACTCTTTATTTTGGTTATATAGTTAAGTACAGTGAATAATTTTTAAATGATAAGCCAGCCACTAATCCTTAGGATAAACCCAACTTTGTCATGATTTACTATCTTTTTATATATAGCTGGATTATAATTTGCTAAGAATGAAGGTTTTTTGTGCCTTTGCTCATAAGGCATATTGATCTGAAGATTGCTTTTCTTATAATATCTTTGCCTTGTTTGAGGATAAGGGTGAAATTGGCCTCATGAAATAATTTGAAAAATCTTCCTCCATACTCTTTTTTAAAAAACTTTGTAGGTTTATTATTTATTTAATTAATGTTTAATGGAATTCAACAATGAAGATTTCTTGGCTTGGAGTATTCTTTGTGAGGATGTTTTTAATTAAGAATTTATTCCAAAATTTGATATGAGTCTATTCAAGTTTTCTACTTCTTCTTGAGCTAGTTTTGATCATTTGTGTCTTTCAAAGAATTTATTCATTTATCTAAGTGGTCAAATTTATTAGCACAAATTTATTACATTGCCTTATATTATTTTTAAATGGCTGTAGGTATGTAGTAATGTCCCTCCTATACTTCAATTATTAGAAATGTAGCTTCTTTTTTTTTCTTTACTTGATTAGTCCATCTAGGAGTCTATCAATTTGTATTAATATTGTTTAAAGAAAAAACTTTGTTTTTATTGATTTTTATTTACTGCTTGCTTGATTTCTATTTTATTGACTTCCTCTCTTATCTTTATTACGTATCTCTATTTACTTTGTTTTTATATTATTCTTCATTTTTAGAGTCTTAGTTGGAAACTCAAATCATTCATTTTGCACTATTTTTGTTTTGTTTTCTAATATACTAGTAAGCATTACAAAGTATATAAACTTCCCACTAATCCCTGCTTTATCTGCTTTCCACAAATATTAATATTTTCTGATGTCTTTATTATTCAGTTCAAAATATTTTCTAAAATTTCTTGTGCTTTGTTCTTTTACTCATGGATAATATACATAAGTGTTGGTCAATTACAAAATTTTGAGATTTTTTTCCATGTATATTTTTTCTTAGCATATAACAATTTTACTGTCAGAGAATATACTCTAAATGATTTTTAGATTTTTGAGCTTATTGACACCTGTTTTATGGTTCACCATATAATCTTCTGGGTGCACCTGAAAAGAATGTATATCCTCCTGGTATTGGATGGAGCATTTTATAGATGTCATTTAGGTCAAGTTGGTTCATAATGTCATTCAAGTCTTCTACACCCTTACTGCTTGTTCTAATAATTACTTGCCTACTTATTCTATAATTACTGGTGAGTATTCTTTTTTTAATAAATATATTTTTATTGATTTCAGACAGAAAGGGAGAGGGATAGAGAGATAGAAACATCCATGATGAGAAAGAATCATTGATCGGCTGCTTCCTACACACCCCTTCCTGGGGATGGAGCCTGCAATCTGGGCATGTGTCTTTGACAGGAATCGAACCTGGGACCCTTCAGTCCACAGGCCAATACTCTATTCATTGAGCCAAACTGGCTAGGGCTACTGGTGAGTATTCTTGACATCTCTGGTTATCATAATGAATTTATTTTATTCTCCTTTCAGTTCTACCAATGTTTGCTTCATGCATCATTGAAGCTCTGTTATTAGTTGCATATATTTTTTGGAAATACTATGATTTCTGGAGGTACTCCCTAGTTTTTCATTATGAAATGCCCCACCTTATCTTGATAATATTGTTTATTCTAAAGTCTACATTATATAATATTAATATAAAATTCTGGCTTATTGCCAAGTGTTTGCATTGTATATAGTTTCCCTTATCTATCTAAGACTTTATATTTAAAGTGGCTTTGTATAGTTATCACATATTTGGGTGTTACATTTTTGTACCCTCTCACAATCTTCTAAATGGAGTGTTAAGATGAATAAAATTGAATGTAATATTAATATAAATTTAAATCTGCAGTGTCCATCTTTGTTTTCTATCTTTCCCATCAGTTCTTTATTTTTGTGTATTTCTGTTTTCTTTTGTGTTAATTATTATTTACTGTTCTATTATTTCCACTATTGGCTTATTAGCAGTTCATTGCTTTTATTTTTAGTAATTGTTCTAGGGAATATAATATACATCTTTAAGGTATCTTGGTCTACCTCTAAATAGTATCATATCACCTCAGGAATAATGTAAAAATCTTACAACCATACACATCCATTTATTCCTTCTCTTTAAAATATTAAAAGTGAGAAAATGGTGTTTTACTCACATATATACCATTTCTAATGCTTTTTATTTCTATTGTGTAGATCCAATTTTTCATCTGGTAACCTTTTCCTTGCATCTGAAGGACTTCCTTTAATATTTCTTATACTGCAGATTGGCTAGTGTTAAATTATTTCAGCATTTATTTATCTGAAACATTATTTCATCTTTATTTTTGAAATATGGCTCTGTTGGTATGGCATTCTAAGTGGGCAATTTTATTTTGCACTTTTCCCTGTGGAAGGGATGTTGAAGGGTTTCATTGGGGGAGTTTATAAGTGCCATGATTATATTTATGTCTCAGGAATATCCTGTGGACAGTATTACAAAGAACTGTTTGCCTTGGGGAAAGTCTAAAAGCCACAGAAACAGGCGGCTGTTAAAACGATCCAGGGGAGATGTGATGGGGTCTCAAATGAGTCACAGGAGGCGGAGATGGTAAGAAGAAGACTGATTGGGAAGGTACATTGTGTTATTAGAACGTGGGAATCAAATACAAAAGGTGGTGGAGAGGATGAATCCTTGCTCCTTGGTGATGACTCCTGAGTGAGGAGACATTCCATTTATTGAGATGGGTATTTACAGGAGGAGGAACAGGTTTGTGAGGTCAGCGCTGCCATGTCCATAGTGGCTGAGGTCCCAGATCTGGGTGACTCCCCCAGATGCCAGGCCTGACATTTGAGCTCTCCACGGGATGAGCTCAAATCTGGGGACCAGGCAACACTTCTAGCTCTTGCCACACTGTCGTGCCAGTGAGATAAACCCTTCTCTTTTTCCAAGATACTGATCATGGACACTGACTTTGAACTCCGTACACATGATATTAAGGGTCTCCCACTGAGGCTACACTAAGCTCCGCTCAGCACCTTTGTGCATAGTGTGAGGCCTGTGGCCACTAGTCAGAGGCATCTCCACTCATGTCAGCCTCCCCAGGTTTGGGTTCTGTCTGCCTCGACTATCCCACAGTCCCAGCAGGTTGTGCAGCTGACTTCACCCCAAGTGATGCCATTATTTAGACTTTTCCTTTCAACTTAGAATATGAAACAAGGATAAATCATTCAGCCTCCATCGCCCATTTAACCCCTGTGTAAACTGTCTGAGGGCTATAATGATAATAACTTTTTTAGGGACAGGGTGGGGGGCGGTCAATTAAAGTCTCACACTGTGCTTTGAGATCTTTCAATGAAAGGCTCAGGGTTGTTACTGTTAACAGGATACCAAAGGGATATTTGCCAGCAATGACTCCCTTTGAGCCAGCATGTCTGTCATTAGTAATTTGGGGGCTTGGCAGGGAGTCATGGGAATGTTTTAATGGCTTCTGTTCAACCCCAGAAATAGATCTTGAAGCTGCAAAAAGAAATGCTTGTTTTCTCTGTTCTCCTCTATTTCTGTACACGTGGTGGCCCTCAGGGGAGCTCTCAGGTTCTCTGCGAGGACCGAAGACATGGGCAACAGGGTCCTCTGCTGCCCTAATAAACTTGACAGGTGATAGTGCTGGGGCCTGTTCCAGACACTGAGGCAGGGATGGGTTGTCTCGCCGCACAGTAACTGTGGCCTATGCTGAGTTTCTGGAGCCACCTGGAGAGCTTGCTGATTCAGTGAGGCTTGGTGGGAGACTCTTTCTCTAAGAAACATTTGGGAAATGTTTGCGAGTTTGAACAAGTTATTTTATTCCTAAGCCAACTCCCCAAAGCTTTCTCAGAGCTGTCTTTATGAGTCCAGGAAAAAAATGTTTTCTGTCTGGGAGACCTGGACTTGTTTCTAGAGACATGGGCAAAGAGGCTTGTGATTGGCCCCTGACTGGGGAGAGTCCAAGCTATAACTTCATTTCCAATTAATTAACGAACTGTTCTTTTAAAAACAGCCTGTTCTCTCTCTGCCCCAGTTTTTGCCTTAATTTTTGTTCCATCTTATGCTTCATGTTTAGTCACTTACTTTTCTCTTCTTGCCAAGGTATGCTTATACTGGAGAAAACGGTAGCTATGTTGAGATGAGAAACAGCTTTTGACCCTTGCTGCTGACCTTGGACATGTCCCTTGCTCTCTGAAAGGTGGGGCTATAACACAGGGGCCCAGAAGGAGGTCTGGGATGACTGAGCCAAGATGGGCATAGTTATTTCAGATGTTTAGACACAAAGGGTCCCGTAAACTTGTGAACTTGCTAAATATAAGCAATAGGGTATGCTGGGGGTTATGGCTAACTGAGGGATGCATGCCCTATCCTCAGGGAGCAGTCATTATTGTGCCATAGAAAATGGGTGCCAGACTTTCTTTTTTTCTTCCTTCTTTCCTTCCTTCCTTCCTTCCTTCCTTCCTTCCTTCCTTCCTTCCTTCCTTCCTTCCTTCCTTCCAGCTCTGTCCCACCCTTCCTTTCTTTCTCTGTCTCTCCTTCTCCTCTCTGTCCCCCCCCTCTCTTTATTTCCCTCTTTCTTTTTTCTTTACTAAAAAACTCAGAAATTTATATAAAGTCCCCTTATTTTTAAGTGTTAGAGTAATTCATTTTCTTTTAAAAACCAGTGTGTGGAACAATAGAAAGATGGCTGTGGCCTGGGTTTAGCTAACAAACCACCAGTTTAACATTTACAGTTTATTTGACTTTTTACTTATCAATTTCTGCTTTTTCTTCCTCTTCCTTACCCATTTTTAATACTTTGATTTTTCTACCCATTTCCCCCTGACATCAGCAATGTTTCTTTTCATTCCCCTAAAGTAGCTTGGAACATATTCACATAAACCACAATTTCCTTTTTCTTCCATCAGGCCCACTCAAATTCTCATCTCTTTTCTCATAGTCAACAACACAAAGACACTATCAAGCCCATGGAGTTGTGAAGCAGTTCAATCTCTTCTTCCATTCCCAAGAGGAAAGTGGAGAACACACCTTCCAGTTTTACTTAAAAAAGAAAGTCTTGACTGTTGATGTGATCACCAGGAATGCTAACTCATCAGCCACTTGGGGCCATAACTGTGGCTGAGTCTGCCAATCCTTGGCCACATAAATGGTGCCAATCCTGAGCCTGGTAAAAAGTTGGCCTGAAGGAGTCATGATGGTGAGGCTCCATTGCCTTTCCAGAAAAATATGCTAAAGAAGCCCCAGCTACTGATTGCTTAATAATCAACTGTACCATAAAAGGTATGTTCTTCACCCCAAATGACTGTGATTCTTTCTTCCTAGTTGCCACGTCTTGCCTTCTGATAACTCTTTTCTTGGGAAAAATGTAACTATTTCACTTAGGACAAGAAGGAACCTCTTTGGAAAAGGTGTCATCATACTTGCATGCATGCCACAATTCTTTACTCCCTCAACCATGGCTGATATTACTCATTGTTAAGGTCACTCTTTCCACTGAGTCTAGATGTAGCCATGAGATCCGTAACACACATGATGCAAGATCCTTATTTTACTTATATAGCTGTTACTAGTCATTTGGGGTTGGGATGTGTGTTAAAGTATAATAGGCTGAAAAGTTAAAATCACCCATATAGCCATTAATGGTGAGTAGATCATAAAATATGGTAATTCCTATAATGAAATACTAATTGCTGATAAAAAGTAATGGGCAACAATGAGGATGGACTTTAGAATATTCTGCTAAGTGAAATAATTCAGATACATGAGACCACATATTATATGAGTCCACATATAAAAATGTCCAGAACAGACAAATCTAGAGACAGAAAGTAGATTAGTAGTTGTATGGGCCTGGGGTAAGAGTGAGGAGTGACTACAAATGGGTTTATGGTTTCTATTTTGGGATCATCGGAATGTTCTAAAATTAGATACTGATGATCATTGTACAACTTTGTAAGTCATCAAAAAGTCATTGAATTATACACTTAAAACAACTCAATTCAATGTGTTATAAATTGCATCTCAGTACAGCTGTTTAGAAACACACACGATAGGCTGGTCTATTTGTCAAGCCAGGGAGTTGGGGAGCCATGGAGGACAAGTTAGAATCTTCTACTGATTTGCTGAGTGACGTTTAAAAGGGGTTCTTTCCTTGTCTGCAGTTTCTGCATCTGTAATTTGAAGTGTTTGTGCTCATGCTCTCTCAGGAACTTTGAAGTTCTAACAGTACCTGTGAAGAAGATAAAGTAAGAATAGTGACTGCTGTATTTTGCCACAGTCCTCTAACAGGCTGTCAACTTTTGGGTAAGAGAAGACATTAGGAATCTGGTCTCCTGTCAATGTCTGGCTCCATGTTCTACACAGCCTGTGAAATAGTGCTTGACTGTTGGTATAAGATTAGGAATATGAACTCAAAGGACCCCCAAAACAATATTGAAGTGATTTTCTGAGAATTTCATATGCATGAGATGTATGACAGAGTGATAGCCTTCTGTAACAATTGTGGTTTTTATTCTTTTTGAGAATATAAAACATAAAACATTGGGAGTATAAAACACCCATTATAGCCTGGTCTGGTTGGGTAAGTAGTTACAGTAAGGAAAAGAGAAGTGTGTGTGTGTGTGTGTGTGTGTGTGTGTGTGTGTGTGTGTGTGTGTGTGTGTGTGTGCATGTGTTGTATTGGGTGTGTTGTGTTAGGTGAGAATGGGCTTTGGAGAAAGATAAATCTAAATTTCCTTTCTGGTCTTGCCATTAAATCCTGTGAAACATTCACTTAATCTTTCTGAGTCATCTGTAAAATGGGGGTAATCTAATCTATCTCACAAGATATTTTGAATTTTAAAGAGATCTGTGTTTAATATGTATAGCAGTTCCAGAAACATATTAGCTGCTTCCTAAATGTTTGTTTCTTACATTCCTGTTTTTATGTCTTCCTTTTCCAAGTTCAGGGTCTCTCTGGAGACAACTGGGCCAAGATAGCAGAGAGCAAAGAGGTTGTACACTTACCTGGTTAATTAGATACAAAATGCAGTCAACTGAGGACCTGTTAGTTGCAAGGGAACCCAGCTCTTCTGAGGTTAACTCAGCCTCTGGGCTGTTGACTTTGGAAATGAACCCCTCTGCATTGCCATTTGACCCTTCTTTGTCATTAAACTTCTCAAATCAGAGTTTTAATTTTTGGTGAGACTTTTTGGATAATGAATATTTCTTTGCACAAAGGCCACCTTAAAACCTCAGAATTATTGGATGAGAATTATTTCTAGGGCAAATGCCCCAGGAGACCACCCAAACCTTTTACTTCACATTTGGCTAAAGCATCCAAGTTTTTGTTTCTGCTTTGGGGAAACCGGTGGCTCTGCTGTCAGCCCATTCCCTTTAAGACAAAGCCAGGAAACCCTGGAAGCCTGGGTGCTGTCAGATTTTGCAGGGCCACACACACTGGGGGACAAAGGACTTTTGCAGGACTTTGCATATCTTGGTCATTTTGCATATTTATCTCATTTTGGTCATTGAGATGCAGAGATGTGATATTTATTCTTTAGGGGCAAGAAAGGGAAGGGGATAAACACTTATGGGGCCTACTTTACACATGGCACTTGAGATACTTATTTATTCTTCTATTCACTTATTTAAGATGTAAGAATAATTTCGACTGCACTTTTATATAGCAAAAGTATCTCAGACTCTTTGTCAAAACAAATTAAGCAATGCAAAAGTGCACAGGGTAAAAAGGGAAAATGTTCTTAAATTAGCCACCACATCTCCTCCACTCACTCTTCCTTGTTGAAATTTTAATCTTAAGTGGTAGTAACCACTTTAGTAGACTAGTATGGGTTCTTCTCTTGACCTTTCTTCAAGCATGTTACCATAAATGCAAATTGTTCTGCGATCACCCCACCCACTTTATATACCCTGCTTACCTTTCTACATGATTAAGTGTAGAACTGCCTCACTCTTTCTAATGACGACTTAGCATTCTATTCCATGCGATTCCTTACATTTGGTTAGCCATGCCCCATCCATGGCTATAGGCATTTCCTGCTGGCTGTACCTGTAACTCTTTGCATGTATATTTGTACACACTTGCAATAATGTTTTAAACTGTATTCTTCAACAAAAATTTATTGAGCAAAGTGTATATTGGGTAAAGGACTAATTGCTGTGCTATAGCAGAGAAAAAATATATAATTGCTTTCTCCCTTCCTAGAGTTTGCCATCTAGCCCACCATGGCATTTCAGATGTATGCTCCACCTTGTCCTCACTCCTGTCCTGCCCACTAACCTAATAATGATTACCCTCGGTTTATAGATAGGAAGCCTATGGCTCAGAGAAATATGTGGATATTACCCAGGACACTCAGACCATTTGTTGCGTGGCTGGGAAACATTCCAATGTCAGACTCCAAAACTCCCATGCTGCCTATTACCTTGTCACAGACTAGTATTTGGTCAGTCCCAAGGAGGATGTGTCAGACTTGCATGTCTGGCATTGGATCTACAGCTTTAGAGATCCAGGTGAAGGCAACAGAAGCAAAGAGGTTAGTTCCTGTTGATTGTAGAACCAGGACCCCACAGCTCACAGGAGGAGCAGGGACAATCCTGGCCCCCCATATTCATTTGAGGGTCTGCCCGTGGAGTTGGCATATCAGCTTTGACTGATGTCTGCCATTTGCATCAGAAGAGTTTTGGGCGAGTCATTTCTCTATCAGATGCGGGCTGCCTCATCCGTAAAGTGGAAAATCTTAACATCAACCTTCCTGAGTGCTTGGGAGGTTTCAATGAGTTTATGCACGTAAATGTTTCGCATAGTTCCTAAGACAGAGCAAGAGTTTGATAAATGTCAGTTATTGTTATTGCTCTCATTTTAATGGTTTTTCTTTTGTAAATCGGATGGCCCCCTAGAGTCCAGTCTGTCCTGCTGTCTGGTCAGTTCTGAGCTGAGCCTCTGCTTCCTGGCCACCTCTGTTGTCCTCAGGAGCCCTTGGGCAATTCTCGGCGTGGCCTCAGCTTCTACCATCTTCAGAGAATGTGAACCTGATCTGTCCCTGATATAGTCCAGGGGTGCAAGGAGACTAATAGTTGTAAAAGGCAGCGTAGGCACAGCTAATGGTTTCCTCAGTAGCCGTTTATGCTCACAGTTCGGGAACTGGGTGTGATTTCTTCTTAGAATAACTCCTGAGAGATTTGTATCCTCTTCCGAGGTTGTCATCTAGTTTCCATCTAGTTTTTTCTGTCCTTTGACGACCCAGCTTTGGAACTTGGCTCTTTGGCCTGGCTCTCCTAGCCAGGCCACACGAGTGCAGATGGTACTTGTCGTGCGTGGGCCAAGTTGCCCGATCGGGACACTCACCACTGGGCCAGGCCGTATCTTCACCAAGCCGGGCTCTCAGCCATGGCTGGAGAGATGCCAGCGGGGAGGAGGCAGGGCCTGTGCAGAGCTGGTGTGGGTAATCAGTGCTGGGAACCTGAGGTGGCCTGCAGCTTCCCCTGGCAGGATTAGTGACATCGGCCCCTCCCAGGCAGCAGGTTCAGACAAGAGGAGAGGGAGGCCACCGCGCCAGGTCAGAGGGGGCACTGGCAGCCAGGAGGGTGGGCCCTCCCAGCTGGGGCTCCTTGGGGCCTGCCTGCTCTGGTGTGGCTGTTGGGGAAACCTGTTGGGTAAGCTCTTGTGTCTTTCCCCATAAAGCTGGGTCTTGCAGTCCAGGCAGGAAGGTGGGGTTAGGGGAGGGACCACTTTATTGTCTCTGACATACACTTGAGAAACTGCCAAGGGGTGGTTTATGTTTCTTAAACAGAGCTGTGTTATGATAACCAGGCTGCTTCTGTGGAGCTGATAGGAGTTCTGCCTGAGGCTGGGCCTTCCTGATATTGAGCCAGCAGGCGGCACAATAAAGAGATGTGGGGGGCCAGATTTGGGGGGCTGCAGGTGTAGCTGCCCCAATGCAGTGCATGACCTTGGGATAGTCAGACCATCTTGCTGAACTGCATCCTCCTTGTCAGCTAGATGGCAATGATGGTCTGCCCCTCTCCGGCTCCTTAGCTACATTCTTCCACTGCACCGTTCCAGCTATTTCACAAATATGATCTCACTTAATCCTATAACGGCTGCATGAGGTAGATACTATCATTATCCGTGCTTTACAGATGAGGCAGAGGAAGACCAAATGAGTTGGCCTCATAGCAAAGCTGGCAGAGCTGGGATGTGACCCCGAGCCAACTGGCTGCAACGTCTCCAATCTTACTAGTAACTACTAGGCCGTGCTTCCTAGAACCTGCCCTGGACCCTGGTCCTCTCCCTCCAAGCATTTCACTCACTTTTGGAATAGCATCCTAGCTGGTTTGGCTCAGTGGATACAGCATCAGCCTGTGGACTGAAGGGTCCCAGGTTCGATTCCAGGCAAGGGCACATGCCCAGGTTGCAGGCTCGATCCCCAGTAGGGGGCGTGCAGGAGGCAGCCGATCAATGATTCTCTCTCACCATTGATGTTTCTAACTCTCTCTCCCTCTCTGAAATCAATAAAAATATATTTAAAATTTTTTTTTGAATACAACTATTGTCCACGAGATCATCTGATGAATGCCCATCCCTTTACTGGATTCTGAGTTATCCATCTTGGTTCTTGCTCACCACCCTATCCCCGGCACCTAATGTTGGGCCTGATCCGACACTTCCCTGCAGTACATGTATGAGAGGCTGCCCAGAGGATCAAATGAGGTAAACAGCTTGAAATCACAAGCGGTTCCCTCTGAAATCACCCAGCACTCTCTGAGCTCACACTAGGCACTTGGGGAATGTTACACCTGGGACAGACTCATGGTGGCTACTGGAAAGGGAAGGTGCCTGAAGTACTTACTGCTGAACCTTGAATGCTGACTCAGACCCTCTTTTTGTCTTGGGAGGAGTGTGTCCATAACTCTGTTCAGCAACCTAAGTCCTATCTTCAGTTTCTGCTTCGGCCTGATATGGAACATCTCTGAGTGCCAAGTGGTTAAATGCTGTCCAGGCTGCACATTCTCCCCTCTCTTCTCGGCAGTCTCTGTGTTTGTGGGGCCTGATGGAGTGAGAGGAGTCAAGGGCCAGTCTTGAACTGGTGTCCTCAGATGGACACTCCCTGCAGCCCATTCATGCCCTTTCCCCACTCCTAGAGCCTTCAGCAAAGGAACCATGCCTGTACCAGCACCTGTGCAAGGAAATAGCGAGCATTCTAACTTGACGAACCACATGTTTGTGGGAAATCGGATGTCTGTTTAAAAAGTTTGCTAAATTTGGCAATACCAGTCCCTCTTCCATCATGCTCGTCCTGGGCCTCTTGCTTGTGTTCCTGAGCACATTGAACCCTACCCCTGGGTATGGCTAGGTTAGCAGAGGAATTGCCTTATATGATGCAAGCATGTTACCAGTCTGTCAGACAGAGGGACTGGCTGAACCAAAGCACGGGTCTAATCGATCTCTAAGTTGGGTTGGATAGTTCTTTAGATAACATCAGGAAAAGAAAAAATCTATCAGAATATTGTATTTACATGTATTTAATTCCTATTAGCGAAGAAAATATTGGAGAAACAGGTTTGAAACAACGTGCTATAGTAGCAGCAGCATGTAATGCATAAATGACTTGGTTTCTTTGTCCAAAGAGAAACTCAGTCAATCAGAAATCAACACAAGTTTATTGAGAGCCTACCATAACCCAGGTTCTGTTCTGGGGCTAGGGAGGGCCTTCACTGGGACTCAGTTTCCCCCACCGTAAATTCTGTAGTTGGAGTGATAATAAAGCCAGAGGAAAAAATGTATTAGTAGGAGAAACCGATCCCCCCTACCCCCTTAGTGAATCCCTTAATTACCTCTTTGAAAAGTTCACAGGGGCTAGGCTGGATATTTAAGATACAAAGTTATCTTTGCGGCAAGATAGTTCTTGGCATTTATGGCTGAGATCTTTATTTTTTAAGGAGATGTCCTCATTTGCTAAAGACAATTTCTTGGCTCAAATAAACCAACTGAACAGTCACCTGCCTTCCTTGACAGGACTGTTGCTTCCCAATATTGCC
This sequence comes from Myotis myotis, assembly GCF_014108235.1. Classification (NCBI taxonomy): domain Eukaryota; kingdom Metazoa; phylum Chordata; class Mammalia; order Chiroptera; family Vespertilionidae; genus Myotis; species Myotis myotis. The sequence continues at coordinate 21,519,156 of NW_023416401.1, read as the reverse complement.
ACACCCAGGGTGTGTGCTGAGGCCCTTGGTTTGCAACATGAATATTTTTATCCATTTAGGGTGAGGTGGTGGCAGCATCTGCTACACTCCCCACAGGTGGCTTGGCTCTTACTCAAACTTCTTTTGACTCACATGGGAAGTTTTCAGGAATTCTGGTAGCTGCTCAAAAGTGTATGTCCTCTTGCCGTGGGGCGTGTGAGTCTCAGAAGATCTAGGGCTCACCTACTAACCCGAGGCTGCGATTTTTGTCAATCCAAATGCTGTGTAAATCTGTGTGATTGGGTTAATAACTTCGTAGGACTTTTATACAAACGCTATTTCAAAATACAAAAAACACACAGAATAGTTTGTTAGATTATGTTGATTCAGGAATTGTGTCATTATTCGGTAAGGAAGGAAGATTGGGAGTCTTGCATTGTGGATGAATCAGATAATCCATGCTGTCTTGCACCATCTTCTTTCTGAATGGCTAGCAGGGGTCCTCAAACTACGGCCCACAGTCCACATGCAAATACAAATATTGTATTTGTTCCCGTTTTGTTTTTTTACTTCAAAGTAAGATATGGGCAGTGTGCATAGGAATTTGTTCATACTTTGTTTTGTTTTTTTAAATATAGTCCGGCCCTCCAACGGTCTGAGGGACAGTGAACTGGCCCCCTGTTTAAAAAGTCTGAGGACCCCTGGTAGAGTATGAATGCTTCTGCATGAATGCACGTGCGTGCGTGTGTGTGTGTGCGCGCACACACACGCACACACACGTGCATATGCACACTTCCTCTTCTTCTTGTTTTCTTTGGATATCTCTCTATTTTCTCTTCAAAAGTAGTTCTGGGTCTATATCCAACTGTCTGGCTCTTGGTCCTTTTGGAGCTATCAATGACCATCTGCCCTGTTTGTTTAACAGGAGCTCTTGTGTACTTGAAACCAGGGTTTCCAGTTGCCTGGGTTTCATTCAGCACATTAGGCACCTGTTCTTGACCTGTCTCAGTTCTGCTCCCCAGCTGAGCTGTCATTTTAGCCCATGACCTTCAGCTGTAAGTTATGCTCACTAAGCGCTCAAATGTCCACGGGGGCCACTAGAAGATACTCTTCTTCCCTTGGCATAGTCAACTTCAAGGTGGAGTGAAGGTGTGCCATGCATACCAATGATTGCCCCAGGTGCTCTTACCAAGGCAGACTGAAGGAAGGTGTTCTCATTAGCAAAGGCCCTGGGGTCAGTGATGATTCATGCTCATACCTGGCAAAGGTGTGGCAGTGAAGGCCTCCTCTAGAGGCCTAAATCATCAGGCCAGATGACCAACTAGGTTCTATGGAAGGAGCAAAATATGGGGAGCAGCCATGGGGAGAAGTAGACAGGGTGGAGCCTAATCCTGCCCCCACTCTGGGACATACACAAGGCACTTTGAGAGATGTTTATATGCCAACTAGCATTTCAGACAGGATCCTTGGGTTTCAAGTTGATTCTAAAAACTATCCCTTTCCCCAGCTGATGGAGAAACTGCATGGGTAGCCTATGCAATAATCTTATATAACATTCCATTGAGTTGGGCTTTGAAAAATGTAACATAACCATTATGTTAATCAACACTAATCATTTGCCTGGCAGTGTGCTACACACTTTACTAGATTGGTTCATTTAATCCTTTCATCAACTCATTGTGATAAATTAGTATTCCCATTTTACAGATGTGGAAACTAAGATACAGATAAGTTAAATAACTTGCTCAGAGTTCCCAAGCTGGTAAATGATAAAACCAGCGTTTAAACCTAGGCAGCCTGATTCCAGAGCTGTGTTTAACCATAATACTAGAGTGCCCACTAGGGTATGAACCAGGGGTTTATAAGTTTGCACACTTACTGTATAAAGGACCAAATAGTAAATATTTTTGGCTTTGTGGGCCATGTGGTCTTTGTGGCAACTATTGACCTCTACTTTTGTAGCACAAGAGCATTCACAGATGATATGTAAGTTAGTGTTGTAGCTGTGTTCCAATAAAACTTTATTTATAAAAACAAGCCGTGGGTTATATTTGACCCACAGGCCATAGATTGTTGGCCCCAGGCATAAACCAAAAAGGATACTGAAGTTTCAAATTCAACAAATGTTCATTGGAGCACTTTAATTAACTTATTGTATTGAATCCTTCAAAAGCTGTGAAGTAAAAAAGGAATTCCCAGTTTACAAATGAAAAAACTGAGATTCAGTTAAGTCAACTTTCCTTGAGACAGACAGCCAATAAATGGCAAAAGAGAACTGAATGTAACTCATCATAACTCATGTTCCTTTGTCCTTCTTCTCTGTAGGCTGTCCAAATAGATTGAAGCCCCATAAATGATCAAGTCTCCAGAAGCTATAGGGCTGCCTTTTTATTTTTCAGGGAAGTCTGAATGTGTCAAAACTTGACCAGGACTAGCCAGTGGCAAGGCATTCTGGGACATGAGAAGCATAAGGCGTCAGGGCCAGGAGGAGCTTCCAGGATTGAAACAGAGGAAACTCACCCAGTGGGAAAGCTGGCCACTAGTGGTGGTGGTGGTGGTGGTGGGAGGCGCTGTGTCCCAGTTGTTTAAATGGATGTGGGGAAAGCTAACAGGTTACAGATTAGTCTCATCTCTACATGTGGGCATGGTTAACCAGAAACCTGTAGAAGACTATGATAATGCTAGAGAGACATTTAGGTTTGAAGCAGGAGCCTTATTAGAGGCTCTGGGGAGAAGGGAGCTGGAAGGGGTTGGCCACCATTGGAGTAGGCTAGTTATCAGGAATGAATTCTAGGCAAATAAAGCAGTTCCAGTGAGAAACAGAAATCCTATGTGGAACACAGTCATATAATCCAGGTAGAAGTCATGCCTCACCTCCCACTTGAGCTTAGCAATCATCTCCTCACAGAGGCCTTTGCTGAAAACTCAAGTAGATAGACCTGTTCCTCCTTATCTCTGTGTTGCCTTTTTCTTTCCTCAGATACACTCTCTCTTCAAGGTCATTGCACTTGCCATTCCCGCTATCTTATTTCTTGCTCTCTAGAAGGTTTAGAATATTAGGAAACATATGTTGTTTTGTCACTGTGTCCACAGTCCCTGGGACATTGTGGGCACTAAATAACTATTTGTTGAATTAATAGATTAATTTATTACAAGTTGTAATTATATATTTCATCATTTATTATTCATCTCTCTCACTAGAGTTCTGTGAGAGAGAAAACTAAGCCTGTGTTCTCATTATTGCATCCCCAGTGCCTAAAATATATTATGTGCTCAATAAATACTTGTTGAGTGAAAGAGTGAGTGAGAATTAGGAGCAGATGTGGCTCCTAACTGGCAGAAAAAGCCCAAGAACTCATATATTTCATTATCCTAGTCCTTATTAAGTTGCATTGTACTTACAATTATTTGCAAAGGATTTTATCTTTCCCATTAATCTGAAAATTCTTGAAAAGGCATATGTTATATCTTATTCATCTCTGAACTCAAGACCCTTAACACGAACTGGCACATAGTAGGTGATGATCAATTACCTGCCAAGTGGGTAAAGGCATACTGCAGCAGCAAAAGCCAGGTCCAAAAGTGTAGACTCATTAGAGAGCCCACCACCCGGGGAGGCTGAGCCTGGCTACTTTGGGGCTAACACAGGGAAGGCAAGGCTGTATTTGCAAGTGGTGAGTGTTAGAGATATTATCAGAAAAGGTTGAGAAGGTAAGACTCAGAGAACTTGGAGAGACCTCTCAGAGTTCCAAAGGATGGGATCCTTCTAGGTAAGGCTGGTCTGGGATGGGTGGCCAGTTCAGCCAAAGGAAAGGCAGGTAGATGAAATGGAATGAGATAGGATGCTAGAAAGACCAGGAAAGAGCCCAGGGCTGCTCATGCTCATTCAGTGAGTGATGAGAGGAAACATGGGAGACTTGGGGGCCCTGTGGCTCCAGAAAAGAGGCCAGGAGTCAAGGTGCTCTTCACATCTCAAAATAGGTAGTCAATATGACACTAACCCCATTCTCACCTCCATCATGAAGCATATGACCTAATTTTTATTTTTTATTTTATTTTTTAAAATCTTTATTGTTCAGATTATTACAGTTGTTGCTTTTTCCCCCCCATAGCTCCCCTCCACCTGGTTTCCACCCCACCCTCTGCCCTTACCCCCCTCCCATTGTCCTCATCCATAGGTGTACAATTTTTGTCCAGTCTCTTCCCGCATCCCCCACACCACTTTCCCCCTGAGAATTGTCAGTCCACTCCCTTTCTATGCCCCTTTCTATTATATTCACCAGTTTATTCTGTTCATCAGATTATTAATTCACTTGATTTTTAGATTCACTTGTTGATAGATATGTATTTGTTGTTCATAATATTTATCTTTACCTTTTTCTTCTTCCTCTTCTTAAAGAATACCTTTCAGCATTTCATACATTACTGGTTTGGTGGTGATGAACTCCTTTAGCTTTTTCTTATCTGTGAAGCTCTTTATCTGACCTTCAATTCTGAATGATAGCTTTGCTGGGTAAAGTAATCTTGGTTGTAGGTTCTTGGCATTCATCACTTTGAATATTTCTTGCCACTCCCTTCTGGCCTGCAAAATTTCTGTTGAGAAATCAGCTGATGGTCATATGGGTACTCCCTTGTAGGTAACTGACTCTCTTTCTCTTGCTGCTTTTAGGATTCTCTCTTTGTCTTTTGCTATTGGCATTTTAATTATGATGTGTCTTGGTGTGGTCCTCTTTGGATTCCTTTTGTTTGGGGTTCTCTGTGCTTCCTGGACTTGTAAGTCTCTTTCTTTCACCATGTAGGGGAAGTTTTCTGTCATTATTTCTTCAAATAGGTTTTCAATATCTTGCTTTCTCTCTTCTTCTGGCACCCTCATAATTCGGATGTTGGTTCATTTGAAGTTGTCCCAGAGGCTCCTTACACTATTTTCATATTTTTGGATTCTTTTTTCTTTTTGCTTTTCCGGTTGGGTGTTTTCTACTTCTTCATACTTCAAATCTTTGACTTGATTCTTGCAATCCTCTAGTCTGCTGTTGGATCTCTGTATATTACTCTTTATTTCAGTCAGTGTATGCTTAATTTCTAGTTTGTCCTTTTTCATATCCTCGAGGGTCTCACTACACTTATTGAGGGTCTTACAAGATTTATCGACGATTTCTAGAAAATTCTTGAATAACCTTATAACCGTGGTTTTGAACTTTATATCCAGTAGTTTGCTTTCCTTCATTTCTGTCATTTGTGACCTGTTTCTTTGTCTCCACATTTTAGCTGCTTCCCTGTGTTGATAGAGTGGCTTTCTGTGCTAGGTGTCCTATAAGGCCCAGTGGCTCAGCCTCCCCAATTACCTGAGGTGGACACTCTTGGTGCACCCCATTGTCGGCTGTGTGAACAGTCTTGTTGTAGTTAAGCCTTGATTGTAGTTGGTATCACTGGGATGAATTGATCTCCAGGCCAATTGGCTGTGAGAATCAGCTGTGTCTATGGTAGGAGAACTTCTGTGCTGGAGACACCCTTCTGGGGCAAGACTTGCTTCAGTGGGGCTTTGGTGCTCACTGAATCTGCCCCCTGAGTGTGTCCCTTTTGGATCTGAGGAGTTGTAATCTGGATGGTCCCACTCTGACCACTGGGTACACTGGCTCTTGGATCTCTAGGGAGGTGCTAATTTAGCCTCTGTGTGAGGCTACCCAGCAGGAGCTATGGCGAGTTCTGCAGATTCCTCTTCTTTGTTTGGGGTTTGGAGGTGCCCAGATGAGGCCCAGCTGTGAAGCAATGCAAGCTGCTGTGGGGCCTTGGGCCTTCTTTTGGATGTTCTGGGTCTCTCTGACCCAGATGAAGTTTGTTAGGTAATTTTAGATTGCAAAGGACCAGGCCATTCATATGCAAAAGCCTCTGCTCACAGCTTGGGTGGGGCGGAGTCTCAGGGAATCAACAAGGTGAAGCAAACAGCTATGGCTGATCCTCAGCCCTGCCCTAAGAGGCCCCGGGCCTCAGTGTCCATCAGTAATCGCTGCAAGCACCTCTGAGAGAAAGCTGCCCTTGAGTTCCGCCGATGCCAGTCAGTCCAGTTTCTCCCCATATGAGTCTGGGTCCCCAGAGACTCGCCCGGAACTGGAGTTCAGAGCAGTCGGGAGCTTGAGACTCCCTCCCGAATGAAAAAGACAACCGTGTCCTCAGTTGCCAGCCCTTTCAGCGTGCACCTCCATACCTCTGCACTTTACTTCCACACCTCCTCTGAGTCTCAGTGTGCTTTTCCTTTCCTTCTTGTTGTAGAATTTTCACTCAGCCAGCCTTCCTGTGGTTCTGGATGATGTCCGTTTTGTCTTTTAGTTGTATTTTTGAAGTGGTTGTGCGAGGCAGCAATATCAGGTGCTTACCTATGCCACCATCTTTGTTTCTCCTAATTTTCTTTTCTTAACACTCTAACTCCTATGGACCACCATGCCCAATACGGGTTGCTTACACAGGGTTTCTAGTTGCAAAACATCTATGGGTTGAATCCAGGATGATTCCCAGAGTAAGCATTAGTTAACAGGATGTCTTTGGATGGTTATTTATATTAAATGAATGAATGTTTTAAATGGATGAATTGAATGCTTAACTGAATAAATGACTAAATGAGCAAGTGAATTAATGAATGTCTGAAACAAACTTTCTGTGATATTTTAATATGGGGCACAGGGGAGGGGTCCATTGAGGAACCATGGAAACTCCTCTCAATGGAGACAATGCCAGTTGGGTTCCAGATATGTAATCACTCAAGGCCTGGTGCTCGAAATTCATGCACGGGGTGTGTGTGTGTGTGTTTTCCTCAGCCAAGCCTGCACCCTCTCCAACCTGGGACCCCTCTAGGGATGTTTGACTGCCTATATAGGCCCTATCCCAGTGGTCCCCAACTGCCCTCCCCTGCTGGCCTGGTCACTCATAACTGTCCTCCCCTGCTGGCCTGATCGCCCACAATTGCCCTCCCCTACAGGCCATCTGTGGCGGCCATCTTGTGGCCACATGGGGACGGCCATCTTTGACCACATGGGGGTGGCCATCATGTGTGTTGGAGTGATGGTCAATTTGCATACTGGTCGTGTGTGGCTAATTAGCATATCAGGGATTGGGCCTAAATGGGCAGTCGGACATCCCTCTCACAATCCAGGACTGCTGGCTCCCAAATGCTCGCCTGCCTGCCTGCCTGATTGCTCCTAACCACTCCCTTGCCAGCCTGATCAATGCCTAACTGCTCCCCTGCTGGCCCGATTGCCCCTAACTGCCCTCCCCTGCAGGCCTAGTTCCCCTCAACTTCCCTCCCCTGCAGGGCTGGTCACCCCCAACTGCCCTCCCTGCAGGCCTGGGTCATCCCCAACTGTCCTCCCCTGCCAATGTGGTCCCCTCCAATAGCCCTCCCCTGTAGGCCTGGTCCCCCCCAACTTCCCTCCCCTGATGGCCTAGTCACCCCCAATGGCCCTCCCCTGCTGGCCAGATCACCCCTAACCGCCCTCCCCTATAGGCCTGGTTGCCCCCAACTGCCCTCCCCTGCTGGCCTGGTCACCCCCAACTGCCCTCTCCTGCAGGCTTGGTCGCCCCCAACTGCTCCCCCTAAGGCTCAGTTGCCCCCAACTGCCCCCCACTGAATGCCCGGTTGCCCCCAACTGCCCTCCCTCGCCAGCCCAGTCACCCCTAACTGCCCTCCCCTGTAGGCCTGGCTACCCCCAATTTCCCTCTCCTACTGACATGGTCACCCCTAACTTCCCTCCCCTGCTGGCCTGATCACCCACAACTGCCCTCCCCTACAGGCCATCTTGTGGCCACATGGGGGCGGCCATCTTTGACCACATGGGAGTGGCCATCTTGTGTTGGAGTGATGGTCAATTTGCATACTGGTCATGACTAATTAGCATATTCTGTCTTGACTGTGAGGGCGTTGTGACCAATTTGCATATTACCCTTTTATTAGTATAGATGTCTAAGTTGCATGGAGTGTTGAGAAGGCTCTCTGAAAGAAGAAGACATTGAGTTGGGCTCTGAATAATGTAAATACTTTTTTATTGTTTAATTGATTTTTGAGTTTGGGACTTACTGAGGTTATTTTTGTGTTTGGCTAATATACAGATGATATTTGTAGATGTCACATGAATATTTTACAAAACCAGGCTTTTCTATTTTCAGCCTATCTATATTTTCTGCCAACGCGTATTGGGCTGAGGAAGGTGAGAGGGAGTCTCTTCATCTTATGAGTGCACTTCCATTGATGCCTCCTTGTTATTTCTATAGTTTCGTCATTATTTATTTCGTTGCTATGCTATTTGGTGTCCAAAGATATATGAGTGCTTTCTCTGAATTTTATTTGTTCCCATTGTCATTGCCGAGTAGATTGGTCCAATATATATAGTCAGTGGGGAAAACACACACATGATAAGCAGGGGGTTGGTGATCCAAAAAAAAAAAAAATGACACAAAATTTAGGGAACAGTGAGGACACTATCTTATCTATGATAAACAAAATAAAACATGAAAGTGAAAAGAAATAGAGAAAGATGGGTATTTTTTTGAATGTTTCCTGTTGGTACTTTGGCCCTGTTTTCTTATTTGGTCTCCATAACATGGTCTGAGATGGGTATTGGCATCCACATTTCATACATAAAAGAAGTGATGATGGAGAGGTTCAGTGACTTAGCAGAAGTTGCTCCTTAGACATTAAAATTCAAACCGTATTCTCTGTTGGTCACACATTTTTTACTCTGACATTCAGTGTGTTGGGATAGAAGATACTGCAGACTGCAAAGACAAGACTAGATAAGGGAAGCCAAGATTATGAGAAGTCTAGAGACCTGGGTGAAATCTTTGTGCAACACAATCTCTGACAGTGTGGCTTAGGTGTGTTTGGCCACAAGGCAACCCCAGCCCCTTGCTTTGGTAGAAGCTGGCTCAGAGGGCAGGTGAGTAGAGCTGTATCCAGAGGGATGAAACTCAAACCTGAAGCTCAAAGTGACTTTGAAAGGTTGGGTCCTGATATTGGGCAGGGGTGGAATGTTCAATTTAGGAAACAACCTTCTGTAAAAAAGGCCAAGGTGCGAAGTTGAAAAATCACTTGGGGGATTATTGTAAAAGTTTAGAACTCAGCACTCTGACCTTGATTAAAAAGGAACAACATTAAAGATGGAAGGCAATGGGGAGAGAATATGAAGAGACATTTGGAAGGAAGAGATTGTCTGACTTATTGTTGATTGCATATTTGAGGTGACAAAAATACTTTTGCAACAAAAATAAAATCCAGTGAGTAAGTACTGTCTTAGGCCTTTTACATTCATTTTCTCATTTTGCCTTCATAACAATTGTGTGAAATACATGCCATGATCCTTACTTACAGATGGGAAAACTGAGGCTCAGAGAGGTTGAATGACTAGTACAAATTCCTTAGAGGTGGAATTCAAGTCCAGTTACTTCTAATTCTAAAATCTAACCTCTTCACACAAGGAGCTGAAGGCACTGCCTATATACGGGGGGGAAAAAATGGGTCTCCAGTGGCCAGGATATTGGAGGAACTATGTTAAACAAATATCTGCTTCTTTACAAAATATGAAAACAAGGCAGAGTGCTGAGTCACTCACCCCAAAAAGCCCGAGGGAGGTAATTATAAACAGCTGGGACAGACATCATGGGGCGCCACCCGAGAAAGCAGAGGAGAAGCAGGAAGGCGCTAGCTTCAGAAAGGAGAAGGAGAACTGAAGCAGGGAAGTTATTTCAGAGGACAGAGCATGGCCAGACAGAACCGGATAGAGCCACACAGAGCAGGAGCCTGTTGTTATCAAAAGAAAAAAGAAAAGAGATCAAATTCTAAAAACTCAAGAGTTCCTGGAGCTATGATGTCTCCCTATAAACATTAAAGTAATAGCCACATGGTCTCAAACCCTAAAGCCTTCATGCTCCATCATAAGAAAGTAAGTTTGAGTTGGGACAATACAAGTGGTGGGGAGACCCATGCAAACTCTTTCGGAGGAAATGGAATAATGAAGCCCCTCATGCATACTTACAAAAAAATACCTATTTTTTCTTAGTCTTCTTTCCTGTAGGCATGGGTGGCTTATCTTGAAAGGTTAAGTAAGTCAGGTTTTTAAATTGATGGATGACCACTTGACTTTTGATAGACAATTCCTGAGTCCACTGAGTTAATTTCCCCTTCCTGAAGTTGTTGCACCTCTCAATTGCTATGTAAGTAACAATTGCTATGTAAGTCCTCCCTTAGCCAGGACTTGGGCTCTGGAGCTGCTCAGTTGATCCCACAGTCTAAGCTACCCCCATGGGTGACTATGGGATCATCTGAGCAGCTCCAGAGCCCAAGCCCTGGCTAAGGGAGGACTGGTCCTGCAACCATAGCTAATGATAGAATATCATCCTATCATTCCAAAAATGGGAAGTCGGCAGGGGAAGTGAATCGGGAGTGTGGGTGAGGCATGCTCATTTTTCTGCACCCAGACAATATCTTTCCCCATCTGTTCTATCCCTTGGACTTAGCTAGAGTTCCAAGGACAAGTTGTATGTGGGGCAGTAGCTTCAAGTGAAAAAGGGCTGGCAGAAATGTCCTCTGTAGGCCTTTAGGCTTAGATGAGTGGAGATGGATGGGAAACTGGGCATAAACATATTAATTTGCAAATAACTGGCCCAATTAAGTGAGCAGTGTCCATTGCAAATTGAAGTAATGTAGAAGGAGAAAGATAGTTAAATGGAACACAAGAGGACTCATCCCTTGTCTTTGGTATGAGTGTAAAAATGTGTCACTGTGATGTTAAGGATCAGATGCCAAGTGTGAACATAAACAAGCCTCAGACAGACTTGGGTCTGAACTGCAGTTCTTCATTTCAGAGCTGTCTGAGATCAAACAACATTCAAAACCTCTCTGAAACTCTCCTATATGTGGAGCTAAAGATACAAGGATGAACCTGGATTAATGCCTGTAAAGTATCTGATGTGGGACCTGATACAGAGTCAATTCTCAGTGAGTACTAGTGGCCTTTCTCTTCTTTCTGAGGAGCAATATGAATAATGAAGATAGCAGGGTAGCCAAAGCCTCTGCCTACAATTTAGTTGGAAAACCCCATAGTTATAACAGTTTAGGTCAACAAGAATTATTAAGTGCCAGGCACATTAATGGCAAAATCAAAGCAGAGCTTAATAACAGAGCTTGTTCAAGGTCATGGAACTGTTAGGTAGGACTCAAATTTAGTTTTCCCAAAGCTGCTTGGAAGGTTGGGTCTGGGTTCCTCATTCTATAGCTCATCTCATTAAGGTCAGAGAGTCTGTGTTTTTAATTAAAACCAAAATGCTTCCATTTAGTGAACATAACTCACATCTCAACAGCCATTAGGAGCACAATGGAAGCCTCCCCCTGGCCTTAATAAGATCAAGAAGGAAACAACAGCAGCCACTATCTCCCCCATCTCCCTTGGCTCCACAACTTGTGTCTCTTTCTCTCTGGGAAGTCTATGAGTCAGGATCCATTTCCAGGGATGCCAGCCCAGGAAGCTGCACTCAGTTTGCCTGTGCATGCAGGGGACCTGGCCCTCTCCAGGACTCCACAGCAAGGCATGTGGTCTTGGGCTGCATACTGAGCATCGTTCTTAGAAGCTGTCTTTGGTCCTTTAGTTGCCTTCCTCCCACAGCAGGTGATGGCTCCTGCCCAGGAAGATAATGAAACGAATGAGTTCCATCTTTTGTAATTCAATGGATGCCTTCTGAGTTTGCTCAAGGAGGAGGTTGAGGACCTTCTGCAAAGACTGGAATAGAAGGTGGAAGCCCCCTCTCTTCCATCTTTTATCACTCAGAGACACAGAACAAAAAACCTTGTCTTGCTTGAGTTCATGTCTCTTCTGTCTATGGGAAGTTCTGATATTTGATGACTGTGGAACAGGACTCATGGGGACACAGAATCTGCTCTGGAGCAGACAGACATGGGTTAATACCCCAACTCTTGCACTCATCAATTCTTGGATCTTGGAAAATTGCTCTTTGATTTTCCATTTCATCAAAGGATATTGTAGGATGGAAGTAAATACTTAATATAATGATGGCACATAGTACATGCTCAATAAATGGCAGTTAAAATAATATCCCCCATATATCAACTTCATACACACAGATGCAAAAGAATGTATATGCCCTGCCTTACATTGTTAGCAAGAATACCCCCTTAAAATTCTACCGCAGAGCCATATTCTATTGTTCAGACCAAGCACCACATATCATAAATTCCCTGGATTTCTCCCAAACAGAAGACAGGGCTGCTTGAAGCTAAAGAAGTGGGAAAACAGACAACATTTCTGTTTCTGAGGTCTGTTAAGCAATAGGAAAACACCCTTTGGGGGTGATTGCTGACAAAAAAACCCTTCCTGTTCCAAACTGGAGACAAAGACTAGAGCATGGGAAGGAAGCAAGCCAGCAGTGGTTTTGTTTGAGACCAGCTGGCTCATCTGATCAGGCAGGGTCCCAGTGCAGGGCTCTCCTCTCCCCACCCCTGCATTCTCTGAGCAAAGCCATCAGAATGGGAGGTCACCATATTGGCCAAAGACTTGTCCCCTGGGTCTTGGAGAGTGACAAAAGTAACACAGAATTTCTTTTCAGGGTGGTCTCTGACGGGAACAGAGACTCCAGGAAAAGTGTTGACGATAGAACATTAAAACAGAAACACATTTTTGGGGTTAAGGTTTCCAACTTGGGGTCCAAACTCCCAGACAATATTGAGACCTTAGTACAAAGACAATGCTCTTTGGGGTTTAGATCTCATGGGTTTCCTCCCTATTACTGTTTTCTTCCCTAAACACAAAAGAAAGGGAAGCTCTGCTCTCCAGGATGAAGCTAGAGAGAGAGTGGAGCCATTTATTTACAGCAGAGGAGATGGTTTCCCGAGGATTTGTAGGAAAATGCCCTTTGCCTGCAGGCTCTTTGTACCCAGGCTGGCCTAAGCTGATTAAAGCTCCATTCAGAATTGCAATAACCTAAAAGATATGCTGGGGCCACTGATGGGCCTCCAGATTGGCCGTTGAAGTGATCGCTCTCTCTGGGATTGTGGCTGCTGTATTTTTGGAAACTGGGCACTTAAAAAAATTTTCTATTTTCTCATGGCTCTGAGTGCGGACCTCATTAATTTCCCAAAGTCTCTGCAGAAGAACAATTGCTCTAATTTCATCTGGCAAGGTTCTAAAGCTCGAAAATTTCATTCCTCATATAATATAAAATATATGGAACATGAATAGACACACTTATATATGACCTCTGTAATAGATGACTCCATATACATAATAGGCTACACCCCCTACGCAAACATGCACATATGTGTATATAAATATTTTTTTTCCTTGCCTTCCTGCCCTTATCCTGGAATTCTTAGCCATTTGGCTTGTCCCTGTTTATTAATGATGTTCCCAGAGCAGAGCTCATTGGTGCATTTTCAGCAATGGGCTGATTAATAGGTGGGCACAGGGGAGCTCTTGGGGAGCCTGGGCATTGCCGGCTTGTTGACCTTGATGCTCAGGGGATAGTCTCACTTCAAACTATGGAATCTCAGTTAGCATCATAAATTGTGGAGCCACTGGTTTTATTGCCCTTCTGCCTCCTGCTGGGAATGTTGTTTCTCTTTAATAATGGGCTGAGCAGCAGCCATGAGCACTTCCCCTCCTCCTCCTCCCTCCACAACTTGCTTGTCCACTATCCTCTCCCACCTCCATTCTTCATTTCCCAACCCTGGTCACCAAAGTAGACACACACACACACACACACACACACACACACACATACACACACACACATGTGCGCACGCGCACACACGTCAACATGTGCAAGCATGCATGTGCACATACACATACTCATGCACAAGTGCTCACAGGATCACACACATCTATATGCATCATACACACCCATGTATATATATATATAGAAACCTATCACTCCCCCTCCTTTAGCTTCAGGATTTAGTAAAGACACACCCCTCTATTCCTTGGCACAGCTAAATCAGTCAGAGATTTTCAAAGGACACTTTCTGAGCTTCAAAGAAAAACAGAAAGTAACCAATCTTAGAAAATATGAAGAGCTTAAAAATAGTCTTGTTTTCAAAATAGAGATCTCTAGAATCTCAGTAGAAATAGGGAAGAGCTGGCCTGCCTTCTAAGCACTGTTCTCGGAAGAGCCAGGATAACTTGCCTTGCTTCCTCCTTTCTGCACTCCTCTGGCCTCCAAGAGCCATCCCATTCCTTGGGCCTCAGGGACTAATCTCCAAACAGAAGCCTGCCTGCAGCTGGACACAAGGGAAGATCACTTCCCTGCCTGATGTCCCTCCTCCTTCTAGATGCACCCCACTCCTGCACCTAGAAAGCCTCAACTTCTGCTTCAGACTTCTGCTCAGTTGTCACTGCTTTAGGGAAGCCCAGTCTACCAAACCCCTCTCTTTACATCCTTTTCCCTTCACAGCAACCCCCACAGTTATCAATGTATGTTTACTTGTGGGAGCATTTGCTTAATGTCTGTTTCCAGAGCTGGAGTGTAAACTCCTTCGGTGCATGGATCCCACATCTGATTGTTTTCACCCATAAGCCCCCAGCATCCATCCCATTACCAGGATCGTCGTAGTTCACATTCAGTAAATATTTGTTGATTGAATAAACAACCCTCCTGTATTGCTTTACACACATAGGAGAGGTGGTTTTCCAAATCTAGTTCAGATGTCCAGGACAAATATCTGTTTCCAAATTGTAGTAGATGCTGTTGGTGTCCTGCTCAGATTTCCTTCTGAGCTGGTGTCTCTCTCTCTCTGGGTGGTAGTGACTCATGGCTGGATGCTTCTTTAAACAATTACTCTGAGATCAAGAGCTGTCTCACCCCTGGGAAGCTACAATCCCACAAGAAGATGGTTAGCAGTCAATGGCCAAGTACCATAAGGGGAAGAGAAGCCTGGCCCCCTTGCCTCCAGGTGCACATTCTCTGTGGGGTGTCTGGGCTGCAGAGCTGTATGTGGCATCAGGCTGAGACAAGCCTTCAGCTGAATCCACTTCTCCTGTTTTGTGTTGCTCTCCTCATACCCTTACAGTTTTTACTTGAGAGTGCTTCCTTAATAACTCATTTGTTAATTCTCTATCTCAGAACTGCTTCTGGTGGATGTGAACTAAAACACATTCAATATTCATAACTGGTGGGACTCTGATAAACTGACTCTCTGAAAAACCAACAGACAACAGCAACTCTGTTTTATAGTACTTGCCAGTTTCCATGGTATAAATAACTTCCACTATGGCCAATTTCAAGCTACCAATGGGATGTCATTGAGCGCAACGTTCAGAAGATATGAGCACAATTGGCTCTTGAGAGTTAGTATGATACGTGCCTTTAATACCATAGCTCATAATATATGTGAAATGTAAGTTATACACATAATATTAATATTACTAGAGGCCCGGTGCACAAAAATTTGTGCACTCGTGGTGGGGGGGGGGTCCCTCAACCCGGACTATGACCTCTTGCAGTCTGGGACCCCTCGGAGGATGTCCACCTGCTGGCTTAGGCCTGCTCCCTGAGGGGTTGGGCCCAAGCTGGCAGTCAGACATTCCTCTGGCAGCCCGGCAGCCCTTGGGGGATGTCCACTTGCCAGCAGGGAGCAGGCCTAAGCTGTAGTTGGACATCCTTAGCACTGCTGAGGAGGCGGGAGAGTCTCCCACCACCACTGCTGTACTGGCAGCCATCAGCCTGGCTTGTGGCTGAGCAGAGCTCCCCCTGTGGGAGTGCACTGACCAATCCAGCTCCTGCATTGAGCGTCTGCCCCCTGGTGGTCAGTGTGTGTCATAGTGACCAGTCATTCCAGTCATTCTGCTGTTAGGGTCAGTTTGCATATTACCATTTTATTACAGAGGATAGAGGCCTGGTGCACGGGTGGGGGCTGGCTGATTTGCCCTGAAGGGTGTTCTGGATCAGGATGGGGGTCCTGCTGGGGTGCCTGGCCAGCCAGGGTGAGGGGCTGATGGCTGTTTGCAGCTGGTCACACCCCCTTCAGGGTGGGGGTCCCACTGGGGTTCCTGGCCAGCCGGGGTGAGGGGCTGATGGCTGTTTGCAGCTGGTCACACCCCCTTTAGGGTGGGAGTCCTTACTGGGGTGCCTGGCCAGTCTGGGTGAGGGGCTGAGGGCCGTTTTCAGGCTGGCTAAGCCGCCCCAGCGACGGAAGCTCCCAGCCTCTCCTTTTTTTTTTTCTTTTTTTTTAATTCTGGGATTTATTTACCTTCTATAATTGAAACTTTGTAGCCTTGAGAGGAGCTCAGAGCTGCCATGGCAGGCGGGAAGCTTGGCTTCCTCCATCACTGGGGCAACCAAGCCTCCTGCTTGCTCCAGTTCTGTGGCTGCCGGCCGCCATCTTGGTTGGGTTAATTTGCATATAGTTGCTCTGATTGGCTGATGAGCGTGGCTTAAGGCATAGTGAAGGTACGGTCAATTTGCATGTTTGTATTTTATTAGTGTAGATTAGTAGTAGCATTGTGAGTACTAACTATGTGCTAGGCATTATGCTAAATATTTTATATTTATCTTAGTCTTCACAAAAACTCCAGGAAGTTTGTAGTATTTTTACCTCCATTTTACAAATGTAGAGATTGTAGTTCTTAGAACTACATGATTTATCTAAGATCATACTGCTAAATAAATGCTAGAGCTGAGATTCAGGCTCAGACCTGACCCTGAAATCTTAATATAAGACCATATTTGGTGTCACCCACCAAAAGGTAACATAGTGAATGCATAGTGACTTTGTCTGCATTATAATTTGCATTCCTTAGCAAACTTGTTTATTTTGATAATATAAGTTATTCAAGGAAAACACAATTATTGTCAAGATGAAGACCTTAAGGCTCACTGAGATTTGTTCAAGAGTTCCAAGGAGGGACCTAGAGCTGCAAATCAGGGTTCTTATGGTCTAGGAGTCTTTTTGGCAGACTCTGCTCCTTCCTTCCCAGAATCTCAACTCTCTTGGCAACCTTGCTATTTTCTGGATGTGAAATCAATCCCAACCTTATGTAGAGAAAGTCAGCATTCAAGGGATTGTAGAGAACATCAGTCATCAATTCTTCAACAGGTTGGAAACCTACTATTGTCAATCTAGAATGAAGAAGATATAAAACCAGGGATCCTCAGGAGGTTTTTGTTAAACCAACACAATTACCAAGTACCTACAGATTCTGACTGGGAACCCCCAGGAGTTTCTGAGACTTTGCTCTGCTGCAAAGCACTTAATGTAGAACTTGGCACATGACAGGTAATTGATATATCTAACTAGGTCCATTCTCCTGCCTTGGTCCAAAACTGTTAGCAGATCCTGCTGGAGAATGACGATGCATTTATGCTGAGGTGGAACTGCTCATGTAAGACATCCAGACCTGGAGGGTTTGGTCACTCCTCAATGCCATCTTGTGGGCAATGGAAACTCTGCCAGGGTTTGGAGAAGCCTGCCAAGCCATTGTGTGATCTGACTGAGAATCAGAATTGGAAAACCCTCATGCTCTGGAAGGAAATCTAGAGATTGTTTCAATGTAAAGAAGTAGAGTGTAAGAATCAAGAATAATGGAGTCTAAAACTAACACCAGCATCTACACAATTTTGGATTTACAACTGACTGTTGTAAATTTACTTTTCAGTTCCCAGCACAGGCTGTGGAACCAGGCATGTCTAGGCTTGCTTTTAGCTCTATGACTGCATCCTTGGCCAAGACCTTTGACTTCTCTCAACCAAGTTTCCCCATTTTAAAAGTAGAGCTAAAACTAATGCTTTTTTTTTTACTTCCCTCTTGAGAAAATATTATGAGAGCATTCATAATTAGAAATCTGTCTAATATTTGGCTCTTTAAATGTATTAATAAATGGTAGATATCATTGATATTATTAGTTTTATTATCATTAGTAATGAGCTATTCTTTTCTGTTCTCTCTACCACTTAGAGTTGCCATTTGATAATTACATACTTGAAAATCAAATGATAGGAATTGTTAACTGATATACTTCCTTCCTCTTCTGTAGAGAAAAATTCAGGACAAGAATTACCTCTCAGACGATATGTCTGAGGGTAAGTTAGGTAGTTATTAAGTGGAACAGGAAGCCAATTATTGGGCACTGTCCACTTAATATCTGTAAGTCAATTGTTAGTGATCAGGAGGGTCTGATGATTCTTCTGAAATGCATATCTATTGAGTATTTGGTGGATGTAAGGACACCTAGACATGAGTAAGAGTTATACCCTCCTTTAAGAGCTCACCATTAACATTTCTTATTATTGAATAATCTTATGAAAGTTATTTGTCTTAGGGAAGGAACTATATAGGCTTTTACATACATCATTTTATTTATAATTTCAGGCTGAATTTGTCATAGACTTCATTATTAAGAACTTCAAAATTATCCCTGCCTGAGTGGCTCAGTTGGTTAGAGCATCATCCCATACTCCAAAGGTTGCTGGTTCAATTCCTGGTCAGGGCACATACCCAGGTTGTGGATTCAATTACCAATTGAGGTGCATATGGGAAGCAATTGATGGATGTTTTTTCTCTCTCTCTCTCTCTCTCTCTTTCTCTCTCTCTCAAAAGATGTAATTTTCTTTTAAATTAAGAGTTAAGCTTTATAGGGACTTTTGGGGTGCTGGGGTACTGTATATTTGGATTTGGGTGCTGGTTCCTGTTCTTCTCTATCTAAAATCAATAAACATATCCTTGGGTGAGGATTTTAAAAAAAGAACCTCAAATTCACTTGGCATTTATTGAATAACGGCTCCTTGGTGGATGCAGATAAAGTTCACCCTCTCAAAATGTGTACACTGTTTTAAGGCAGAAAATCATAAACTTGGTAGACTGCAGACCACAGCCAGAATTGACCAGGACCACACAGGAGGGCCATGTAAGGAGCTGCGGTTCAGTGTGTTGGGAGAGAAAGGTTTTGTGGGTGAACTTGGCTGGAGGTGGTGAGATTTACTAATTAGTAGAGACCTGGAAAGATACCCTGCTTCCTCCACTATCCTGTGCCCATTCTGGGTGTAGTTACCATCTTGTGGCTAGCCTCAACTTCAGACTGGCTGTCAGTGTGAAAATGTTAGGCTCCACAGAACAGCCACAGCCAAGGGCTCTGGGTCCACTTTGTGCACACAGAGTGAACCTGCATGGGCCTTGTTGGCAAGTTGGAGAAAGGGTGTAACTCCCTCTATGGAATAGACCTGGACAGAAAGCACACAGGAGAGCGGGAGCCCACATATTGGTTAGTATTTCCTTATTTGTTTTCAACCTAAATCAGAATGGTATTGGGGGTGTTGGCTGAGTTTCTAAGATGTAATTTTCTTTTAAATTAAGAGCTAAGCTCTATAGGGACTTTGGGGTGCTGGGGTACTGTATATTTGGATTTGGGTACTGGTTCCATGAGTGTGTTCAATTTGTGAAAATTCTGTGAGTACTATACATATGTATGTATATTGTACTTTCCTATATGCTTATTTTATATATATATATATATACACACATATATATATACATAGACACACACACACACACACACACTAGAGGTCCGATGCACAAAATTTGTGCAAGGGGCTTGGCCCTCGCAGTCTTGGCCAGCCCTCGCAGCCCCTTGCAGCCTCAGCCAGCCCTCACAGCCCCTCGTAGCCCTGCTTCCAGACAGTTGTTCTGCTGTTCGGTCTAATTAGCATATTAGCTCTTTATTATATAGGATATGCTATATGTATATATATATATTTATACATGTACATATAAATGTATTTTAAAAATGAAGCAAGATATCTGCAACTTTAAATTTTATGGGAAAATAATATAATTATCTAACATAATTTAAGTGCTCAAAGTCACAGTCAGCCAAATGTCTGCCATGTTAATTTAAAGATTCTGCGAACAGGACCAAGACAACTTGACACATCTTAACACACTGAACTGGAAGTTCCAGCAGGGACTGCTGACCCCCTTCCAGGACATCTGAGGCCAGGACACTGGGCCCTCTCTGGAGACTTGAGTGACTCAGACTCCAGCTCCTGGCCCTCTCTGGGGCCCTGGCTCCTAGCTCCTGGCTCCTCCAGGCTAGCCGTTTCGTTCCTTCCTCCCCTCCTTGGTGGCTCCTGCTGTTTGGCCTCTGAGTTATGACATCCTGTGTCTCTACGCTTTAGGGAAGCTGCTGACTTCAGAAATAAGGAGGTCCGACTGAACCACAGGAGGAAGGGACCCAGAGTCTGAGCTGAGGTCCTAAGTCGGAAGCAGCCATTGAGTCCTTGCCCCACTGGATGTAAGAAATATGGCCCGCACAGGGGAGGGAGCGTGTGCAGCCTGCTGGCCTGGCCATCCCAGGAGGCTCAGCCTGGTGGCTCTGTCTGTTGGGGGTGGGGGAGTGGGTGGGATGTAATGACACATAGTGATGTGTTTCTGCCTGTCACTGTCCATCACTGTGAAATGCCCAATGCCTGGTTTAGTCCCTATGCATTTCTTTATTCAGTTGTCAAAGGATTTAAAGAAGTTAACTCCCCATATGTCATGGTTCATGTGGATCCAAAATGCCCCTTCAAGACCCTGCAGAGCATAATTTCTGCAAATATATCTCAGAAGACACAATTCTTCAAGGTCAGGGTCAGGTAGGGAACAGCAAGTATATTGCACGATGCCAATAAATCTGCTGGGCCTCAGACAGTGTTTAACCCTCTGAACCTATTTCCTCCTCATCTGTAAATGGCCATAGTGATCCCAGTGCTACCTGGTCCCCAGGGTGAGGCCCAGACAAGACAAGAGAGAGCTTGTAGCAAACTATAAAGGAAGGACTTGTTATGAGCAGAATGTGAGTGACTTTCAGGACATGAGTTGCTGCTTGACAGCAAGAATCTCACGATGACCCTGGAAGTACCTCAAAGTCCTGCTATCGTAGCATGGATGTAACAAACCCTGTGCACCTCCCTCAGCTGCTGGGTGAGCGTGAGCTTCTTCAGGCTGCAGGACATGACCATGCCTATCCCATCATCCTCCACAGTCTCGTATTCCTTGCAGAATCCAGGCTCCCCTTTGCTGACTCTTTCCTCAGGGTCCATTATGGCAATCTTTCCTCTACCTGCATCTTCTAATTTTTTGAGTAACCAAGCATTTCATTCTTAATCAACTATTGCTCCTCACTCCATTTGTGCAGTCTAGGTGACCTCCCTGTCTTCTATCCAACTGCAGGTAACCCCCAAATCCATAACAAACCCTATTCTCCCCTCCAATTCCCAACCTTCATGTCTTCCTGTTTACACTTCCTGTCACCCTCACATGCCCTAACCGACCTCATGAACTTCCCCCACCAGATTGCTCTTCCCCCCCAACCTCTGTATGTGAGTGGTCACAGTCCTCTCATCTCAAGCCACAACAACTGGTTATAATGCCAGGCCCTCCACTGCAGTAACAGTCTCTTTTCACTATGGAGTTTTAGTGTTTTGCCCATGATAGGAGCTCAGCAACTTTTAAAAAAAGAATATATATATAAAGCCAGCAACCAGAATGCCGTAACAACCAGAACGACTGTGGCCAGCAAACCAGCCGATCAGGGGTGGGGCTGGCTAGCCAACCTCCAGCAGCCCCTCCCCTTTGCTGGCCCCACCCCTAATGGGCCCCCACCACTCTGATAGGCCCACAGCCCCTCCCCCTGCCTGGCCCCACCACAGATCAGCCCCTCCACGCTGATCAGGGATGGGGCCAGCTGGTCAACCACCTGTGGTCCCTCCTCCCGGTCAACCCCGTCCCCTGGCTGGCCCTACTCCCTATCAGCCCTGCCACCCCATTCGGGGGTGGGGCTGGCTGGCCCATTGCCCACAGCCCCTCCCCACCCCAACCAGGGGCAGGGCCCGCCGGCCAATCACCTGCCCGGCCCCTCCTCCCTTCTGGCCTGGCCCTGATTGGGCTGATCGGGGCTAGACTGGACAGATCCCACCCGTGCATGAATTCATGTACTGGGCCTCTGGTATATATATGTACATATGATTCATTACCTCTTTCTGTCTCATTTCCTATTAGATACTTATAAAATAATAAAATTATCTAAATTTGATACAATAGATCTTGATTTAGTACTTAACATTAGCTACTTGAGTGTTTCTGGGTGCACTGCACTCTCAAGTACTTTGTATATTTATCTTATACATACATATGTATAGATATACGTGGTATGTATATATGATATGGGATATATAATATAATATATTATTTTCATACATTTAATCTTGAGATGTGTAATTTACCCACTTTATAGATGAATAAGCTGAATCTCCCCCCCAATCTCTTACAGGTAATAGTGGTAAAACTGCATGTTTATTTCATTTTCAACTGATGTACCAATATTAATTCATTTAATCCTTATAACAACCTTTTTGTTTCATAGACTACTCCCTACTTTATAGATGGGGAAACGAAGGTAGAGTGAGGTTGAGTGCCTTGTTCAGGGTAACAGTTGGTTTGCTGTAGGACAGGATTCTTGCCCACACATCCTATTCCAGAGTCCCTTCAGTGCTCCCCCTCAGTGCTGATGCTAGACTCTGTCATAGCACCCCCACATCCACCCAAGCACAGTTTTCCTCATGTCACTCCCTGAGCGTCTTCTAGTTTGTCTTTTCCTTGTGAATATGGAGCAGAGTGCATACAGCACACAACAGTGGTACACGTTGAGTAATTGAATAAGTGGGTGAAAAAGTAAAAGAATAAACAAATGTTCACATTGGCTTCAGCTCCTTTGGTGGGCCTACTTCCTCCCTTTTCTTTCCTAAAAGGTATTTTTGCCTGCTTAATGTTTTATGTAGTTCACCATTGCTCTCTGAAGATCATTCCCATTCTTCCTTCGGGTTTTTCTCATCCATTACCATCTTTCTTTTAAACAGCTGATTGGAAAGGATTTGTTTCCTTCGTACAGGTCATTTTTGTCTAGTAGTGGGGTCAAATGTTTGATCCCATGGGGATGCATCTTCATTTTTATAATGGGAGTTAATAAAGGGAATGGAAAACACACATCTCTGCCAACTGCTTAAGTGTGTATCCATTCCCTTCCGAGAGGCCCACCTGTCCTCACAGCCTGCCCCTCGGGGAGTCCTTCAAGCAGCTGGATGGACATTATAGGAGACAGTGGTTATATGACCGCTGGGCAGAGGGTGTCACGGTCCTGGGATCACCGTGGTACTTAGAGGATACATCCCAGCAAGGAGGTCACTGGAGTGTTGGAATGAAGACCCTCATTCTCTTAAACCCACCACAAGGCACTTGTGAGGCTAGAATTCACTTCCTATTTTCTTCTGTCAAAACCAATTCATGGTCGCTGCCATGCTCTGGGCTAACTTATTCAACGTGTGTTTATGAACTTCCACTGTGCTAGGTAAGAGGCAAAGTGGCATCAAAGATATGAACCTCTCCTAGAAGCAGACCCCCTGGGGCTCAGTTCTAGCACTGAGGAAGGAAGTTGCCTAATGCTTCCATGCTCTAATATCCTCCCCTACAAAAAGTGAGTAGTCATGGAGACCCTCCTTATGGGGTTGTTGTGGAAAATACAAAGCTAACACAGTCCCTCTTTTTTCTTGTTTTAAATATGCTTTTATTGATTTGAGAGAAAGAGAAAGGGAGAGGGGGAGAGAGAGAGAAGAAAAACCCCACATCAATTGGTTGCCCCCTGCATGTGCCCCAACAGGGATTAAACCCATAACCCAGGCATGTGTCCTAACCAGGAATCCAACTGGAAACCTTTCAGTGTAAGGACGATGCTCAACCAACTGAGCCACACTAGCTAGGGCCACAATCCCTTCTGTCAAGCTATTCATTGGCCAGGTGGGGAGATAGATGTGCCCTCATCTGGTTATGTGTGAGGAAGGTATAAATGACAGGTACAACAGTTTGGCCAGGAGAAAGCATTTCTGGCTAAGGCTATCAGAAAAGTCTTCATGGATGTGTTCATATCTAAGCCCGACCCTCAAAAGATGTAGGCTTTGGACATGTGTGGACAGACTGGAGAACCAATATTCTTGAAAATAAATCCAGTCTGGCAATAACTCCTTCTGAAAAGCTGAGCTATTTTCAAGTTGTCTTTGCTGCGTGCTCCACCATGAAAAACTGTGATTAGAAGTTTACATTTATATGGCACGTTTATTTTTAGAGGCTCTAGTAATATCATTAAAACTAGAGCTTTCCATTTTATTGCTAGTCTGTCTTCAAAAAAATACGTGTACCTTTTCTTCCAGTGAGTCCACTAACTCACATAAGGATTAGTGGGAAGTTTAGAATAACTATGAAATCTAAAATGATTCAAAAATTAAAAATAAAAAGTAAATTTTAAGAAATATTTCCAAAGTAATGTTGGTTGAAAAAGCCCTGGAAACAAAGAAATACCAATTATGATTAGAATTGGCAGGGAGCTGGAGAGAAAAACATTTTTAAAAATGTTGAGATGAAGGGTTTGTTAGATATGCTGTTGGGTTTCCTTGGGATATAATCCACTTTGGGGGCAAAGAGTTGAGGATCCTATAAAACAGGACAAGTAGTGGTAAAGAATGTCCATTGAAAATTGTGCAAGCTCACAGCAAAAGACACTTCCTAGTGCCCAACGATGACACTATGAGCCCTGGATCATCGGTTTGTCCTGAGAAAGTGCTGTGAGCTATGACATGGGGATCGTGCCTCATTATTGCACGTGGTCCCTTCCTTAGGGGAGTGTTGTGGAAATCCTGCCTCACTGCCAGGACAAAGCAAAATCTGCTGGCATTGGATACACTCGCAGCCTGTGAGTCTTATCACCCCTAATTGCCCAGAAGTACTTAATCCTAGCCAAGCCCCTCACTGCTGCCCACTTGCGCTGTATCTCATCACCTTGTTTTGTGTATCAACCGCCTTTTCCTCACTGAAAGTGTTTAGTTGAGTGGTTGATTGTTTAACAGCCTTCTCCTCCCATGTGCTCTAGCTTTTGGAGTCCTTAGCACTTAGTAGAGTGTTTGATGCATAGTAGACCCTTAACAAAAATTGAATGAGTGAATGGATGAATAAATGAGTAGTTACTACAGTTATCTCCCTTGTTAAGGTTCTATTAATTTTCAACTGGTCAACTAAAATAGCATTATTTGTAGTGACCTCAAACTTATTTTTTTTTTTTTAGTTTGTCAAACTTTTAATATTAAAGTATATTCAGAAAAGTGTACAACTCATACGTACACTTTTCCCCCAGTTTATGTACTGAACACACCCATGAAATTGATTCTTAGATTGAGAAATAGAGCATCCCCAGCATTCCAGAAGCCCTCTCGTCACCCTCTTCCCGACCTGCACTGCTTCCCACCAAAGGTAATCATTCTCTAATAGTCAATTTTAGTTTGCCTGCTTTTGTACTTCATATATGCAGACTAATTTGGCATGTAACATTTGGAGTTTGTCTTCTTTAATTAAATATTATGTTACAGTATTTATACATGTTGTGCATACCCATAGAGCATAAATACAGCAATAGATTATAAGGTAAATAACCTATTGTATGATGATACACCAAATTATTTATCTACTATGTGCTGTGCTTTTGGGGGGGTTCTAGTTTGGGGTTATTATGAATACCAGTGCTATAAACATATGTGCACAGAACTGTTGGGAGTGGATCTGGGGAAGGACTTACTGGGTCCTAAGGCCTGTGGATGCTCAGCTTAATGGATATTACCAAAAAGTTTGCCACATGGTTCTACTCATTGATACTTTTAGTAATTGTAGTGTATGAAAGTTTTGGTTATTCCAATCCTTGCAAACACTTATTTTTAAAAATCCTTTTCATTTTATTGCAGTAACTTTTTAGCTGCTCTTTCCATCCACGATTTTACATCCTATTACACACCATACCTTCTCCTCACAGTATCCAGAGGGGTTTGATGAAGTCAATACCTGGTATAAACTCTTTAGCAGCTCTCTGAAACAAAGCAGAGTTGCGAACTCAAAGCCCTTAGGGATATGTGGGAAGGGGTTCAGTGTAAGGCAATAAGGCCTGGTGGGCTCTGTGGCTAAATAGGTAATGCATGCCCCATATTCAACAGAAACTCTAAAGACACTGACCTCATTAGATCAGGCCTGCCTGGTGGCCACATGTTTCAAACCCCTAATTTCTAGGAAGACATCCAAATCCTACATCTAGTTTCAAAGTCCCTTCTGGTCCTTGCCTTTTTTCCTATTCAACTTTTGCAGCCATTCTTTCTTATATTCGCTTTACTGTTGCCAGAGTCAGCTGTCCAACCTCTCCTGAATAGGTCATGTGTGCTCATGCCCTTGAACCATCTCTTTTCTGGGCCTAGGATACCGTTTTTCCTCTTTACCTCCCACTACATTCATAGCCCTGATCAAATGACCTAGTAGAACTGTCCTAATCCTGGTAGGAAGAACTAATCCCATCTAACTTTATTTCCCATCGAACCTTATCCTTGATTTTATTGCCTACTTGTTACTTTGTGAACTTGCCTGTCTTCCAAGTTAGAACTTGAGCACTGGGATGTAAGTGACCAGGATGGAGTTTAAGTTGTAATTATATCTCACAGGACTGGCACAAGGTCTAGGACAGTGATGGCGAACCTTTTGAGCTCGGCGTGTCAGCATTTTGAAAAACCCTAACTTAACTCTGGTGCCATGTCACATATAGAAATGTTTTGATATTTGCAACCATAGTAAAACAAAGACTTATATTTTTGATATTTATTTTATATATTTAAATGCCATTTAACAAAGAAAAATCAAGCAAAAAAATGAGTTTGCGTGTCACCTCTGACACATGTGTCATAGGTTCGCCATCACTGGTCTAGAATCTAGTAGGTGCTCAATAAATTGTTGTTGAATAAATGAGTGAGAGGTGTGGGAATATAACCCCAGACTTCAGAGAGATGAGAGTTATGCTGGAAAAATGTCGTTCATCGTGTCCAATGATATCAAAAGTACCAAAAACATACATTACAAAATGCTGCTTGGTGGAACTGAGAGAGCAAGCATTGAAGACATGATAGAATTAATAAGAGACTGTAGGAAAGAATGCTTAAGTAGTAAACTAGTTTTTGGCTTTCTGATAGTGCTTGCATGTATTATATAATTTAATTCTCATGATAATTCTATAAGAAATTATTTCCATGTTACAGATGGTGAAATTGAATGCTCAGAGGGTAAGTAAACTTTCTCAAGGATGCACAGCTGTGGAAACAAGATTTGAATCCAAAATGTCTGGTTTGTTTCAGACATTTCAGAGTCTAAAGCATTTTGCACATTGCCTTGAAATTAGTTGCATTTCTCCCAATAACTAACCCAGTAACATAGATAAAGCAAGCACTGCCCCAAATTTCTGGGTGAGAAAGTCAACGTTCATGGACCTATGTAATTATCCATGAACATACAGCAGTTTAGAGAAGGAGCTGGTACTCTGCAAATCCAGCTTCCACTATTACAGATGTAAATGGACATTGAGGACAGGGGAATGGCAGCTTCATAAATGAATGTTACAGCTCTTTCATTGTCCACAGCAGAGTCAGGAGACTGGCCATTCTCAGTGCTGAGGCCGGAGTACAAACAAATTTGGAGTCAGGATAGGCCTGGAACTGGGCCCTCTTGAGTTGCATCTCCCCTGCTGAGATCCTCAGCATTTCCCAGGGCCCGACCACTGCAGGCATTGTGCCAAGAAGAGCCAAAGGTTTAGTCTAGAAGAAGCCTTTTGGGAATCTTTCTCCAGGGAAGACATTTAAAAACCATTCCAAATCATTTTGCTGGAGGCAACCCTGGGAGAGATGAAGGTTGCAGTATGGTTCCCATCTGCCTTTTTAGAACATACCAAAGTCTCACTCACATAACATACACATAATTTGAAAAATTATGACTGACAGCCATTCTCACTTAAAGAAAAGTAAGTTTTGGAGTTAAAGAATTTGTCATTGTGTGAAATTGCTTTGAGTAGTAACGCAGATGTTCCTACAAGAAAATCAGCATGACCACAAGCGAATGCCCAGCTTTGCTGTATTTTTTATCACAAGGATAGTTTTCTTTGATTATTAAAGAGATTTAACATTTCCTCTTCTTTGTTTAATGGTCATAGTTTATATTTAGTGAAGAGTTCCTTGGTCTTTTATATATTAGGTTGTTACATTTTTCTTATTAATTTAGAAGGCTACTTAAATAAATATTCCATTTTGGAATATTATGCACCCAATAAAATTACATTAAATTAATTTTAATGATATAAAACACGACTTATGTTATGATGTTAAGTAAAAAAATAAAGATAAATCATATGTAAAATATAACCTTAGTTATGTAAAATAATCTATAAAAAGATACTACCCACTTCCAAATAAATAGAAGTTTTGGAAGGGGGCTGATATTTGAAGAGGTCAATAAAAATTTTTGCAGGGCATTGGGCTTATTGGTGATGTTAATTTATTTTCTTACATTTTGTTGTATGTGTTAGTTATCAATTTGTGTCTCTCAGCTATCCATCCATTCCTAGTCGCCATGCTTATGGCAGTGGAATTCTGTTGCTTTGCCAACCAACACAGTGGTCAGATATGTCAGTAGAGGGCGCTGGAGAGACACTAAACCAGAAAGGGAACCAGGCTCTGGAATGGAGTCTTGCTCTTAGGAGGTGGCTAGCGGGACACCCAGCGATGCTCACCTCCAGGCCGTTTCCCCACACTGCCCCCGGAGGCATGATATTTTACCCCTGCACCCAGAGGTCCACACCTCAAGGAACTTCACCATCCAGGGGACCAAGCAGCACCATGCGAACCAGATCCCATCTGGAGCTTTGCTCTGGCAAGTGCAAGGGTCTCCCAGAGCTGCCCCTTCCTGGGACTCTCTGCCTCACCCTAGAGCTGGGGGCTGCTTCCTATTCTGCCATCACTGCGTTCTTTGAAATTATTTTTACCATTTATAGGTAATTCCACATCAAACTTAGTAATTATTTGTATTAAACGTTTCCTGTTTAAATTACTATGTGTTTTTTGTCTCCTCTTCAGACACTGACTGACTGGTACACTGTCTTTTCCACAATTTATATAAATCCCATCATAATCAGAAAATAAATTAATGCTTTTTGCCCTTTAATAAGAGGACCACACACGTATATAATGCACACACCGGTTATATTATGTGTGTATGAGAGAGATAAAACATTCTTTTTATGGTAATACATAATAAAATGTTAATAAATAAAAAAGTAATCGGTTTTATAAACAGTTCAGTACTTTTGACTAATTGCGGTATAGCACTCTATGGCTATAATGATAAGTGATAGTTTTCTTTAAGGGGGACTAATTTGTCAGGTTCTACAATGAGAATTTCATTTATTTTATTAAATTCATAATTTCCTATCAGTTTACATGTCCTGAGGAAATTAATGTGCTGTAGAGGTCATCATACAGAGACCACCAGTAAAACCTCTGGGGCTTTGAGATGTTTGAAGGAATAATTTTTCTTCTTTAGTTTTGGCATGACTGCATTAGACCATGATAGAGCCACAGAGTAGATCTGGGGCCTTGATGAGCTATCAAGAAACCCAACTCAGATTCTGATTGATGTTCAACGAAAAGGAGTGTAAATCCAACTCTCTTCTGTTAAAAGAAAATGGACTTGCGAAGGAGCCAGGAGTGATGGTAAGTCATAGAAGGCCTGAGCTTACCCTCAAGGAGAAAGCACTCCTATTGAAGAAAAAGAAGTTACTCTGCGTTCACCATGAGCCAAACACAATGGTGCATGCTTTCTACTAGCTTCTCTTTGAACTCTCAACCACTTATGAGAAGTGCGGATTACTGCTCCCTCGTTGCAGAAGAAAAAACACAGTCTCAGTGGTAAAGAAACTCATCCAAGGTCACTCAATCGGCACATGGCAGAGGTGGGGTGTAAACATAAGTCTATTGACTCCACATCTCTTATTGTTTCCCTTACCCCATCATGTTTCCTAAACATATAATGACCACGGTAACCGCCTGTTTAAGTTTCTGATGAAGGGCTTAGGGGGAAAGCAGAGGGACCCGAGGTGAGCTGGGAGGGGCTCACGGCAGAGGCGAGTGATTGCTCTCCTCTGCCTTCCTGGGGCATTAATTTGACAACTCGTCATGTGCTGTGTTGTGATGCTGCTTGTATTGGTACCTTGGGCAGTCATTTCTGTCTTACAGTGTGAATGCTGTTCATGTCTTGTCTCCTCTCCCCAGTGAGATTGTCAGCACCCAAGGACTTGAGCCAAGTCTTTGGAACCCAAGTCCAATGCTCCCACCTTGAGGGCCAGAGTCAGAAGTGCCTGGGTTCCTAGGAAATAGCGGGGGTCGTCTTCTGGACCTGGGACACTGGTATGATAAATACCATTTTGCATCTGTTCTGAAATTCCCTTTTATTTGGAGAAGATTGGCTTCAGCCTTCACTGTGCTGCTGATTTACTATGTGATCCTGGGCAAACCACTTCTCTTGTAGAGGCCTCAGTTTCCGGATTTGTGAGTGATAAATTGGTGTTCATGAGCTATAACTTCTTTTCTAGTAGTAGCCTTGCATTTTTTTGGGGGGGGGGTAAATTCCTTGATCTAGGGGCATGCAGAATTAGAAGAGTTGGGAGGTGTCCGAACTCCTGCCACGCCACTCCCTCCTACAGGTCATAACAGTTGCACTGTCTACAGAAAAAATTTAAAACAATCATGCAACTAAAAGCCCCTACTTTTTCATGTCTAAATACTGTTAGTGGTGAAAATTTATCCCAACTGGGGCACAGAGCCCCCTCCCTCTACCTTTCTATAGGTCACTGTCTAATTCACACAGTACACTGCTATGGTAGTGCACACTGCTATGCCCTGTCTTATAAACGAATGGGTTGAAAACACAAGGAAAGTGAATGTTAGAGCCTATATCATGCGCACAGAGCCAAGGAGTGGCTTTGGATTCGATTGGATTCCTAATCCTTCATCCAGGCTCTATCCGCCAAGTCATATCCTTTCTGAATTGATCATTCCGACTAATGACAATGACCTTGTCAGGACAGAGGAAAATCTCCTGACCTAGAAGAAAGCATTTCCTGGCTCTTTCAATAGAAACATCTAGTCTGGTTTTATAATTTAAAAAGGGCCCTTGAGCCTACCATCAGTTCAAATTTGCTCAGTTCCATCAGTTAGAAAGTATCAAATAGTTACCTGGGCTTCAAACATGTGAGACCCGGGCTCAGATTCCTAGCCTGGCAAATACGCATCATATAACCCTGGGCAACTGCTGTAAAATGAGGATAATATGGCTTTGATCAAAATGTTGTTGGAAAGAGCGGATAAATAATTTTCATTAAATCTGTAGTTCGGTGCCTGGCCCATCTGTTTCTGATGCCATGGTTAAAGTGAACGGCCAGCTCAGTCCAAGCATTCAAGCACGAGGAGGGTGAAGGATCCCTCTCGCCCCAGGGTTCAGAGAGTGGGAGAGTTACGGAGGGCCTTGGCCTCAGCCGTCCTGTGCCTCCATAATTCAACCCACGTGGGCAGGCTGGTGTGTGCATGCATGCTGTGCTGAGGCTGCAGAGTGTGAGAGCTGGGAACACGGCTGCGGAGGCCAGCTACAATTTTAGCTCCAGCTTGGAATTTCCTGGTTTTGGGGGGTCTGGAGTCCGAACCTTCTCTGGTGCTGGTGCTGTTTTTGCTGCCAGAACCAGGCGGTAGACACAGTTTATTTCCACCCGACCGCCCAGGGTGAGGCTGGGCCCTCCTCCTGGGCCTTCTAGCATTTGGTGCTGGCCAGGGCCTCCTGAGCAAGTTCCAGCAGCTCCTTCCTGTGCAAACGCATGTGGGCTCACACAGTCGCCTTGCCCAGCCAGGCCTGGGTGGAGAACTCTTTGTCTCTGCCTGGGGAGGAGGAGGCAGGGTTCATAGCCTTCCTAATAAAAGGTTAATTATCTGCCCCTGGGTCCTGAAATCCAGTTAAACAAATTGTGGCTTCCACGTGCCTCGATTTGTACCTCAATGGAAAGGCCTCATGGCTCCTGGGTGACTTATGATTCGGGGTTGCAAGAAATAGAATCCATATCAGGCTAATGGAAGCAAATGAAAAAAAAATTTTTTTTGAGGTATGTAGTGAATAGTTCAGAGAAGTGAAGGAAAAGCTGAACTGCCAGGTTTTGAGAAGGACATAAGCCAGGAGGGATCTCAGAGGCAGGAACTCATGGAAAGTCTCAAAAAGTGCCTCTAGACTCAGTTCCAATGATTTATAATTTTTATACTTGGCTCACGATTCAAATTCCCTCCAAGAGGGCATTCAATAGGCCAGGGTAAAGAAGTGACAGCCCCCTCAACTTTTCATGTCCTGAAATATTTCATTGGTGGTTGTTCATCTGATGAGCAAACTCTTAGAAATAACTCACAGTATCAAACTCATCAACAATGGATGTACAAACCAGATAACACTGAATCAATTGATAGAGTCACCCCTACCTTCCAGGCGAATAGGTTATTTCCATTGATTACCAAGAATCTCTTCCTCCACTTCTTTTTTCTTGCTTCCAAAATACAACAAAAACTGCGTCAGGCATTAGAAAGTTGTTCAGTGAACTTGAGGATGGGTGAGCTTAAGGGGCACTTTTATCTAGTCTGGGGAATAATTTGGGCCATCTTGCTTCTTTGTCCCATTTTTTCTAGGCTCCATTCATATTAGTCCTCATTGCTACTTCATGTCTACCCACTTCGCAGACATGATACCAGTTGGGTGTCTGAATTTCTAGTCTGGAGGGCTCAGCAAGGCTACCCCAATGGGGTTTTCACCCTATAGGAGTGGTTCTGCCTCTCCCTAATGTCTCCCTGAACACAGTTATTCTTTCCATAGCTAATGTGGTACATAGAAACAGCTGTGTGATAGGTTGTTGGAAGCCTTCAAGGAGGGTTGTAGAAACTATTTGTAGCCAATATTTTACTGATAGAGAGTGAAAGACAGTATGGCATAGCAAAAAAAAAAAAAAGTTCATTATTGTTACAATACTTATTTTAGTAAATCACACCCATACACCATACTCTGTCAAAACAAAAATAAGCACAAAATTGAAAGATCTATTACCAGACCATGTGTTCTTAAACACATGTCAAGTTCTTACATATAAGTTACAATTAAGGATGAGTGTTCTTCAAACGGCATGAAGATACTCTTCTGGGCTCATGTGAGTATTTTGAAATTGTACTTGGATCCTGAAAAAGACCAAAGTAGGTGGGATCTCAATACCAGATATCAAGATGTATTACAAAGCCACTGTTCTCAAAACTGCCTGGTACTGGCACAAGAATAGGCATATAGATCAATGGAATAGAATAGAGAGCCCAGAAATCGGCCCAAACCAATATGCTCAATTAATATTTGACAAAGGAGGCAAGAACATACAATGGAGCCAAGATAGTCTCTTCAATAAATGGTGCTGGGAAAATTGGACAGATATATGCAAGAAAATGAAACTAGACCACCAACTTACACCATACACAAAAATAAACTCAAAATGGATAAAGGACTTAAATGTACGACAGGAAACCATAAAAATTCTAGAAGAATACAAAGGCAACAAAATCTCCGACATATGCCGAAGCAATTTCTTCACTGATACAGCTCCTAGGGCACTTGAAACGAAAGAGAAAATGAACAAATGGGACTACATCAAAATAAAAAGCTTCTGCACAGCAAAAGAAACCATCAACAAAACAACGAGAAAACCCACTGTGTGGGAAAACATATTTGCCAATGTCATATCCGATAAGGGCCTAATCTCCAAAATTTATAGGGAACTCATACAACTGAACAAAAGGAAGATAAACAATCCAATCAAAAAATGGGCAAAGGACCTAAATAGACACCTTTCAAAAGAGGACATTCAGAAAGCCAAGAGACATATGAAAACATGCTCAAAGTCACTAATCATCCGAGAGATGCAAATCAAAACAACAATGAGGTACCATCTCACACCTGTCAGACTGGCTATCATCAACAAATCAACAAACGACAAGTGCTGGAGAGGATGTGGAGAAAAAGGAACACTTGTGCACTGCTGGTGGGAATGCAGACTGGTGCAGCCACTATGGAAGACAGTATGGAGTTTCCTCAAAAAACTACAAATGGAACTCCCATTTGACCCTGTGATCCCACTTCTAGGAATATATCCCAAGAAACCAGAAACACCAATCAGAAAGGATATATGCACCCCTATGTTCATAGCAGCACAATTCACCATAGCTAAGATCTGGAAACAGCCTAAGTGCCCATCAGTAGATGAATGGATTAGAAAACTGTGGTACATCTACACGATGGAATACTATGCTGCTCTAAAAAGGAAGGAACTCTTACCATTTGCAACGTCATGGATAGAACTGGAGAGCATTATGCTAAGTGAAATAAGCCAGTCAATGAAGGAAAAATACCACATGATCTCACTCATTCATGGATAATAGAGATCATTATAAACTTTTGAACAATAATAGATACAGAGGCAGAGCTGCCTCAAACAGATTGTCAAACTGCAGCAGGAAGGCCGGGGAGGGTTGCGGGGCAGGAGGTAGGGGGGTAAGAGATCAACTAAAGGACTTGTATGCATGCATAGAAGCATAACCAGTGGACATAAGACATTGGGGGATGGGGGAGGCTAGGGGACTGTCTAGGGCGGGGGGATAAAATGGACACATATGTAATACCCTTTGTAATACTTTAAGCAATAAAAAAAAATAAAATAAAATAAAAAATTTAAAAAAAAAAAAAAAAAAAAAAAGAAATTGTACTTGGTTGTATGAGCCAGTTGGGTCCTCACATACCACAGCCTGCAGGATGGATCCTATTCGAATCAAACTGAGAATGCTTCATGAATTGCCAGACTATTAAAGACACATTGATAATATGTAAAAGAGACGTTTGTACAGGTTGCTAAGTCAAACAGGAAACATAAGGCCTTAGGCGGTGTCTGGCTCTGTGTGATGCCAGGAGAGTAGATATTTCCAAATATAGACACATTGTGTGACACTTTAAATCATGTTGAATTAAGTAACACCTCCTCTGTGATTCAGAGTTCAGACTTCCAGCAATCCCAGACATCTGGATGAGTACACAGGTAAATAATTTAAGAACTAGATGGACAAATAGATGTCCACAAACCAACAGTGGGGATGTTAGTTCTAGTGGGGCAGCATATCTACATACAGTGAAGAAATGATCACTGTGTCCAAGGAAGGAACTTCATCTCCCTAGGGAGTTCTCAAGAGCTTAACTTAAGGAAGACAGTAGTGGCTGCTTCAATTTCTGGACATCCACTGCCCTTAGCTCTGCCCTGTTGGTCTTAATGTTGTTCTGTTCTGTCATCTGAAGCCCAAGACAAGGGATCACAATCATAACGTCACCAGGAGGTCTTAGTTGTGCTGTGATATAGGAGGATTGGGTGTAAGTTAAATCTTACTCGTATCTCAGAGGACTTCACCATGTTTTAGGATGTCTTACACTGAGAGGACACAAACCAACCTATATTAATCATCTGAGGATGGGTAGTGGCAGGTTGAATCCTTAATGCTGTGGGGAAATGCACCATCCTAATATTGCACATATGAAGCCCAGGGCACATCTAACAGTTCAGAGGAATAATTCAAGGACAAAAAAGTCAAGTTTCCTCAAGCACAAAGAAAAGTAGCGAATGGTGAAGGTACCCATGAAGGCAAACCTTTTGGGGAAAGGACAATGAGATGGTTCTTTGATGAGACCTTGGTAATTT
Source organism: Myotis myotis (assembly GCF_014108235.1). NCBI lineage: Eukaryota > Metazoa > Chordata > Mammalia > Chiroptera > Vespertilionidae > Myotis > Myotis myotis. Next base: position 21,483,457 of record NW_023416401.1, on the reverse strand, counting down.
TTCTGGCAATAATCTGCTGCTATTAATTGATTAGAAATGTTATTCTTGGCAAAATGGTGACAGTAAGACTAATGCTGCAGTTTTATCCTTTGAAGTCTCTGTAAATGGTTGGAAAAACAAAACAAAACAAAACACAGCAAAACAGCTTCTTGGTCCCCATGCACAGGCCAGAGGAAGCCCAGTCAGTACCAATATAAGCTTGATGGAGGCACCATTGCTAAAGGGGATAATTGAAATAGTCACAGAGGTTAAACCAAGAGTATAATGGAGAAGAAAGTGAGGAACTTAAACTTTAATAGAGTAAGCAAAATTGGGAAAAATGCAAAATTGTTGTTGGAACAAGTGAGGGAGAGTGGAATTGAAGGAAATAAATCAGAAATATAGCCATGCAGAGAAAATGTGATAAAGGTGTGCTTTGGTGGAGAGCTTAGAATCTGGGGCTTGATTACAACCCTCGTCCTATCTTTTAGAGGTAGGGAGCCAAGAATTAGGCATAGAGGGATGGGAACCTTAGTTACGTTTAACTGCTGCTGCAAGGACCAGATGTTGGGTGCATTTTCATGCAGTAGAGTGTTGGGTTCTGATGTGTCCAAGTGCTAAGTTATCACTGACGGGTTAAGTTCCTGATTCTTCTGTGTGTGGGTGATAGAAGCTACCATATTGGCTCTCTTCTTTAACTACAAGTGGCCAGTGAACTACTGAAGGATGACTTCAAGGTACACCCTTGCTTAATACAGAATCTAGGCTGACATAGAAGGAGCTGCCTGCATTGATACACTAAGTTCGGTTTTGCAATTAGTAATCTTAAAGGTTGACTTGCCCCGTTCTAGTTATTATGTATTTACTTATCGATGCAGGAGCATGCATTATTTCTCTGGTATCCAAAGACAGACTTTTCTGTAGTATCCTGTTGCATTTTTGTACTATTAAGAAATGACCTTTTCATAGCCATGGACTTAGTAGCATAGATATTTCTCTACTTGGCTCAAGCTCTGGAATTGGAGAATGATGCTCCTCCCTACCCCATTACCTCATAATGGGCAAATGAGTCAGGTGAATGGTAACTATGGACCAGAAAAGGAGATGTTTGACAACTTGAAAGATATGGAACAAAAGAGGCATTTCTGCAAATTAAAGACCACACAAGGGCCAGCAAAGTAGCTTCTCTGGCCTAAACAATCTGTTAAGAGACAATCACATGACCATGATTTCACCTTTATGAAAAAGAGAAAGATGATTGGAAAGACATTTCAAGAGTACTGTTTTTTTAAGAAAACAAGATTCCAAGGAAGAAAGGCCAAACAAGTTTTATCTCTCAGGGCCAATCTAATGGATTCATCGGAATTATCGGGAGGGAAGTAAAGAGGTAAATTATGCCACATTTGATTAGCATTGTCTGGAATGAATGTGAAAATAAGAAGTATCTCACTACATGGCCATGGCAACCTTGGGTTAGTGTGGCCTTTGAGTCCCATTGAATCTGATAACCACTCTGAAGAGCTTTAACCCTTAGAAAACAAAATTTTTAAAGAAAATAAAGGAAAGGAAATATAGGACAAGACAATAACATGTACTGAGGATGTACCAAGTTTTGGTCATGGGAGAAAATGTATTGAATGGTCTCTTCAATAGGCCATTTTATAAAGGGTATATCTCTCTGTTTTAAGAAAAATGAAATCTGTTGGGTAAAAGTGCAAATGAGGATTTGAGGGCTGAGAGAGAAAAGGGAGATGGAATAATAATCCTTTAGAAAATAATGGCTTAGCTATAAGGGTAACTGAGATACAATGTTTGGGCTGTAAGTCCTCCTCTGTCATTTAGAGGTATAGAATTGGATGAGAGTGATGGGGACCTTAGTGTATGAGAAACAGATGTAAAAGAATGGGAGGACATGTATCTTTAGTGCAGTGAGTGCTTATTGCCAGTGTGTTAAAGTGTCCAGTCATCATGGATGGGGTAAGGTTCTGCATCGTCTCTGTGTACATTGGGACAGGGGTGGGGAGTCCCATTATGCCAACAAAGCATGAAACATGAACTACAGAAGATATTCTTTGAGAAAAGATTCAAATAAAAATGCTTGGTAATGTCTATTAAAGCTCTTAGAGTCCTAAGTTCCATATCAGTGATGGCGAACCTATGACACGCGTGTCAGAGGTGACACACGAACTCATTTTTTTGGTTTACTTTTCTTTGTTAAATGGCATTTAAATATATAAAATAAATATCAAAAATATAAGTCTTTGTTTTACTATGGTTGCAAATATCAAAAAAATTCTATATGTGGCACAGCACCAGAGTTAAATTAGGGTTTTTCAAAATGCTGACATGCCGAGCTCAAAAGGTTCGCCATCACTGTTCTGTATAGTAAAAATCCTTGGTAAACCTTTTTCCATAAATTATTTCACTAAGGAACTCCTTTTGTTCATAGAACCAAGGAATGGGTGTTCTGTAGAAAATTTCCCCTGGAATTCTGACAAAAGCCAATGCCAGCATGATAAGCAGAATGAGATTGTCTTATGCTGTGCTGCCTCAGTCCATTGGAGCTGCTCTGTTGTTTAACAGCAGAAAGTTGCTTCTCACAGTTATGGAGGCTGGAGGCTAGAGGCTGGAGCTCAGGGTGCCAGAATGGTTGGGCTCTGGATGCAGACTTCTTGCTGTGTCCTCAGCTGGAGGAAGGGACTAGGGAGCTCTGTGGAGTGTGCTTTATAAGAGCACTCATGAGGGCTGTACCCTCAGGTTTTAAGCACCTTTCAAAGGCCCCACCTCCTCATACCTTCACATGGGGTGTTAGGATTTTAACCTGAATTTTGAGGCAGACACAAACATTCAGACCATTGCCTATGCCTGCTTATTCCATGCCTTTGGAACAGATTCTGGCCTCTTAGACTCTCTGATGCCCAGTGGATAGCAAGGAGTGGTGTCTTTTTGGGTCAACACCTCTGTATTGGGAATCGTTTTTTCAATTTTCAAACCAAAGCTGGATGCTTCATCCACACACCCAGAATCCCCTTAAGATGTTCATCTGCTCTCTGCCTTCCTGCTTTCCCACCTTGCTTAGCATCAGCACCAGGGAGGGACAGAGGGAGGCACACGGGTCAGGAGGAGGTGGACTCCACCGGTGCTGATGGATCCCGGAGGCTAAGGAGTGCCCACCGGCATTTTATCTCAGAGCCATTTCTGTGGGTTAATGAGGACGCAAGCCCCAGCCTCAGCTATGCTATGTAAAAGAACTACTTATTGCCTGTTCCATCTCACTGACTTTTATGGTGATACTTAAACCAAAATGGTGAACTATTACACTTCATAGCCTGCAAATAAAAGCAGGATGTTAAAAAGTGGGAGCCGTAACCCCTGATCAGGCTGAAATGGCTTGTAATCTTGAGACGACTTTGTTCGGCTCCTCAGGGCCAGGGCGAAGGGCACAGTGTCAGAGACAGACAATGAATCCGGGGTCTCTGGGACCATCCCGTGTACTCCGGGAAGCAATCATCCCTTAGTAATGGCACAAAGCAGCGTTAAATCAAAGATGGTTGTGGGGGGGGGGGGGGAATGGGAAACAGAGAAGCAAGTCAAGCTACAGTTTTGCGACTCAGTGCACACAGAATCCTGCTCTCTGAGCCTCGTTGGACAGCCCTCTGTCCAGAGTCGGTTTTCCAAAGGCTCAGCGGTGGCCTAAGGATGTGTTTGTGTCCATCGGTGGAAGCTATGCAGAGCCTCAGCCACAGGCCCAGTAAGTGCATGGACATAATGCCTCCCACACTGGTGCCTGAAAACAGTGTACTCTTTAATGATTTTATTCATTTAAATGTAGTGGGATCTTTGTTTGTTTGCTTAAGTGAGAGTTACATTATCACAAACAAAAAGTCCAATAGTAGTTGTCTTAGTTTGGGTTCTTCCCAAAGCAGATGCTAGAACAAGAATTCAGATGCAGGCCGTTTATTTGGGAGGTGATCCCAGGAAGCATGGTGAGGAAGTGGGAAGTGAGACAGGGAAGGGGAGAATGCCAGTAAAGGAGGTGTGAATGGCAGAGCATGGCTGTGGGCAACTGGGGTGCAGTCCCAGGGGGACTCCTGAGAGTCTGTGCAGAATACTCCTCAGAGAGGTCAGAGTATTTATGCATCATTGTTGTCCCTCATTGGCTGAGGTCTGTTCCCAGGGGCTTCTAACCTGGTCAAAGCCAGCAGAGCAAGGAAAAGCCTGGGGAAAAGTGAGAGAGAAAGAGACAGACATAGACAGAGATGAAGAGATAAAGATGGAGATAGAGAGACAAAGAGAAGGCTTGAGGTCCTTGAGGTCAAAAGCCAAAGTCACATATATGGGAACTGTAGACAAAGGTGTAGGTAATATTTTTTCTTTTTTAAAAATCTTCACCCAAGGATATGTTTTTACTAATTTTGAGAGAGAAAGAGAGAGAGAGAAACTGATGTGAGGAACACTGATCAGTTCCTTCTAATTCATGCCCCAATTGGGGATCAAAGGTACAGCCTAGGTATGTGCCCTGACTGGGAGTCAAATCCACAACCTTTTTGGTGTATGAGATGATGTTCCAATTAACTGAGCCACCTGTCCAAGGCAGTCATCTGTATGGGTGGGCTGAAGCAGGATAGGAACTACTCCTGCTATGACACTAAATAATAAAATCTCTATATATCAGTGGTTCTCAACCTTCCTGATGCCGCGACCCTTTAATACAGTTCCTCATGTTGTGGTGACCCCCAACCATAAAATTATTTTCATTGCTACTTCATAACTGTAATTTTGCTACTGTTATGAATCTTAATGTAAATATCTGATATGCAGGATGTATTTTCATTGTTACAAATTGAACATAATTAAAGCATAGTGATTAATCACAAAAAACAATATGTAATTATATATGTGTTTTCCAATGGTCTTAGGCGACCCCTGTGAAAGGGTCGTTCGACTCCCAAAGGGGTCGCGACCCACAGGTTGCGAACCGCTGATATATATAAAAGACTAATATGCTAAGTTGTCTGATCATCTGATTGGTCACTATGATGTGCACTGACCATCAGGGGGCAGACGCTCAATGCAGGAACTGCCATGGCATACCCTGGCCATTTACAAAGAAATGGCACTGTGGACCTGGAGCCCACAAAGCATCACCTGGCTTTCCCCAATGGGACACAGGCCACACCACCACCTTGGAGTGACAGCCCACAAAATTGCAGCCAATGCTGCCAAGACCCCACGGTGCCAAATGTGGCCCATAGCCCAGCCCAGCCCGAAAACGGTGGCTGTGGGTGCTGGCTAATGATGTCACATAGCAACACCCAGCTTCCTCTCCCTAGTGACTAGCCTCCTTGGAGTATCTTCAGCCCAGGAACATGACTTGCTTTATAGCCAGGTACAAACATTGTACACTTTAACCGAATGTCTGTGAAGCGTTTTCCCATGCCTCATCTCATTTGATCCTCACAGAAGTCCTGGAGTAGGTAGATGAGAGACTTGGTAGAATCCTATTTTCATTTCATTAGCCAGAAAACAGAGATTTAGAAAGTTTAGAAACTTGACCTGACTGAAAAGAAGAAATGGTGGATCTTGAAAATGACTTCAGGTTTTCTCATTGTGCAGAATATAGTCAAACACTGCTGCAGTTAAATATTTTACCCTTTGTTCTCCCTGTGTGATCTACAATAATAATCTGCTTTATGTTGATATCTATTGCTGTGTTGCTGACAATTACCTGAAAGAGAAGTTGGGGTGCTTCACAGGGTTGGAAAAAAATTTAGCTAAATTAGAAAGCAGGTCTAATTAAGCAAGTTTAATATATATATATATATATATATATATATATATATATATATATGGCTAAGTTGACTTGCACATGCATGATACATATAAAGCTCTCACTGGCACCAATCACACGCATGTGTTTCAATCTGTCATTGTTGATCATGAGTTTGGTTGACACTTTTATTATAGAGAAAGGGTGAATAGCTATATTAAAATATTTCTTCTAATTAATTTCCTTTCAATGTGCACTAATTTGTGCACCGGGCCACTAGTAAGAAAATACAAAAGGGCTTTCCTTTCTTCTTGTCAAATAGACCCATTCCTATTTCCCCAGTATGAACTACATTGAACAGTTTCTAACTTATCTTTCTATGGCCATATGCTATGTGTGTATGTAAGAAATATGTAGTATATATATTCTATATGTAGTATATATTCCTACAACATTATTTTCAAATAAATACAAAAGCACTACATCATCTTTGTGGTAATTATATATCCTGTAGAAAGGACAGACCACATTTTTGTGGCCTATGTTAATAAACTGAAATGTATGTAATAAAATGGAATTGAACATGTTTATACTTACAGGTTTTCAACTGCAGGTATGTGCCCTGACTTGGAGTCAAATCAGAGCTCAGTCCTGCTGTTAGCCAGCCAAGTTGCTCTCATCCATGTGCTACCTATGTGCTATGTGACCCACGACAAATCACAAAGTTCCCTGAGCTTTATTTTTATCTGGGGAATCAAAATACACTAAGTAACTAACAGGAAGATTTGGGGAGAAAATAAAACTGGATCATTTGTGAAAAAATCTCAGCCTATTAGAAATGCTCAATAAACATCAACTGTTAGTATTTTATGCCCCAAACAGAAAAAAAATTCTCTGTCAGGTTTTTTTCATGTTAAAGAATATATGAAAAGGGACCAGACATTATGACCACATATGCTATGCTTGAGTTTTAAGGATTTGACTGTGTTCTACATGTAATCTAAGCACTGAATAATATACCATTTGAGATCCATTATCCCTGTTAATTGACACAGAAGTTGAGGGCTGACTTTAGTTCCTTCTCTCTGGATATTGTGATGCTCTGTGCTTTGATGGAGCCTGACTCCCATCCTTTTGTGTCTAGCCTGGCCCCAGCACTATCTTGACTAACAAAATGGGATGGAAGCAACTTTCTGGGGCTCCCATGCCTCTGTTATAAGAAACCATAGAGACTCCCCTTGAGTCCTTTGGCATGCTCAAACTGGGGAAACCAGCCATCAGGTGAGAAGTCAGACTATCCTGGGCCCACTGAGCTGTAAGGGAGCAAAGCCACCCACATAGGGTAGCTGCTTGGTGAGAGAGATGCTGTCCAGTATCCAGTCATCCCAGCCACACCACTGATTCCAGACCAAGCATAACTCTGAATAAAGAAGCCTTCATATAAGCAAAATTACTATGGCATTTGTCTTTCTGTGGCTGGCTTATTTCACTTAGGATAATACAGCATAGGGAATACAGTCAATAATATCAAGACAAATAGGTATGGGGCCAGGTGGGTACCTGAAGCAGCAGGGGGACCACCCTGTAAAGTACATGCGTTTCTAACCACTTTGCTGTGCCTCAGAAACGAATACAGAATAATATTGGATGTAAACTGTAATTGAAAAATAACAAGCAAAAGAAGCCTTCAGATGTTGCCCAGCCTCAGCTGCATTTGATTGCCTGCCCCAGAGACCCTAAGGCCTGAGGACCTCCAACATCAGGGCCATGTAAGATAACAAAGTTTAGGAGTGGCGTATTACAAACCAAGAGATCGCTAGCATCAACACAATAATCAAAATGAAAAGGAGGGACACTCCAGCCTCTGCTTTCCTCATCTTCACCCTCGCCTGTCAATCTTATTTCATTCACCAATTATGCTGTAGTTTTTGATGCAATCTAGGAAACATATATCTTCCATAATGCCAATTGGTAGTTTCAGAAAATAATTGGGAGGCGTTGCCCCCACATATTAATGCAAACACTTCAATTCTACTATAACTTTTTGTTTAGAAGAATTTTATACAGGTTAAATACTCTGGTTTTGTATTTAAAAAGATATAGATATGAGGGTTCTTATATCTTGAAGTGAGAAATTATACTTATTATTACTAGCATTGTTGTCATTATTATTTACCTGACAAGTGGCATTATACCAAGAGGTATTGCAATAACAGACAAAAATGTTCAGTAAACTTGGAACATTTGTCATTTTATAAAGGAAAAAAACAACCCTAAACCATAAACATCCTAGCAATATTTTTCATAAGGATTTTTATTTTAAAAAATATATATTTTATTGAGTTTTTACAGAGAGGAAAGGAAAGGGATAGAGAGTTAGAAACATCCATGAGAGAGAAACATCGATCAGCTGCCTCCTGCACACCCCCTACTGGGGATGTGCCGCAACCAAGGTACATGCCCTTGACCGGAATCAAACCTGGGACCCTTCAGTCCGCAGGCCGATGCTCTATCCACTGAGCCAAACCAGTCAGCGCCCTAGCAATTCTTTTAAGTTCTTTGCTACATTGTGAAAATTATTTTTTATTGTCACTTTCTACCTCACTATAAAGATTTCTTTTTTGTATTTTAAAGACATTTTCTCTCATAAAATTAAGCACATAACAGTAACCTATAAACATTTTTGCACAAACTATGATCTCAACTATTTTTGCTATGGACAATGATTTAGTCTATGAATTTCATACTTAAAATTAAAAAATTCCAGCCAATCAGCTACTTTATTTGTAGACCCACTTATTGTTATTTCATAAAATATTGGTTTTGTTAAAAAGCTATTTATTGCTTTTCTCCCCGTTACATGTATTCTTTCATGTTAAAAAATGTTTATTCTGTATTTCATGTGGCAAATTCCATAAGGAAAGAAGTGTTAGAAACATCTGTACATCCACCCAACAGCATAGCAGCCTCACACACCAAGTAATTTCTGTTAGCACTTGACTCTTCAAATCTTTAGCAAGGTTTTCTCCACATTTTTCAACACAATCTGCTGACAAAGGAATACATTTTTATTTGTAGCCATCTTGTTTTCAGTATATGATTTCAGCTGTTTTTCTTGTGTTGGGAAGATTGAATATTTTCCCCAAACAGCTTTTTTTCTTTTCTTTTCTTTTTTTTTGGCTTTGCTAATAAGCAGTAAAAATCAAAATAGGCTTCTAAACATTTAACAGTGAGTTTAAAGTGAAATTTTGTCAAGTACTTCATTGGGTATTGCGTGACTTTAATCATGGCTGAAAATATATAGTCTTGTTTCTATGTTCTGGATGCTTAGTTTCCAAATGTCGTCAAGATTGTGCCTACTTGAGCCAGCTTCCTTGGCTCTCGTGTAGGTGAAGAATTAGAAAGGAACAATCTAAGGTGTGGGGAGGCCAGGGGAGGCAGTTACAGTGTCAGATATTTCCCATACCTGTGGACCTTTCTCTTTCATAAATCTCTTCTCTTTCTGAAGTCAAACAAGCAAGTGTTTCAGGTTGATGGCCTTTTGCCAGAAGTGCCCTCCTCCTCCTTTCTCAGAGGCCCAGGTCATGTCTTCCCAGGATTTCCCTTCCTTTCAGAGAATGTTCGCCTCTGATCTTCAAAACAGGACCCAGAAAGGAGAGGGAAGAGGGAGGGTTTTGGGAGCGGTAATGGGAAGGAACAAATAAGAATTCTCCTTGGCGAGCAGGAGAAGGGAAGAAAAGAGGCTGGCACCTTCTCGTGTTCTTTTCTTTTCTTCTGCCCGATAATGAGCAACATGCACACTTTAAGGTCCTTCTTCTCAGAGAATGAACCTGTGATAGAGAAGCTGTGGATGAAGAGGGGCAGTGGATGGAGGAGCTAAGCCAATGATTTCATTTAAGAATTTCATCTTTCAGGTCTTTGGGGCTAAAATAAGGCTTGACAAGTACATGTAACCAAAACTTTATATTCTCTCTCTCTCTCTCTCTCTCCCTCTCTCTCTCTCTCTCTCTCTCTCTCTCTCTCTCTCTCATCTTTCTCTCATGGAGGAAAAGTTTCATAATGTCTAGGGGAGCGAGGAGGGTACAGAGAACTCCCAAAGGTTGATACTGGGAGTTGCTTGTGTCTGATTCCCATTCTGGGCCATCAATTCTCTGTGAGAAGAGATGTGCTTTGTTCACCTTTATATTCCTAGTGCCAAGCAGTAGTGGTGCTTAAAAACGTATATTCCTCCCTCATACATTTCTTCACCTTCAAAGTATTCCATATTTTTATAATTATATACATGTATTAAATGATCTATGTTTTCTGTTGTCCTCTGTAAATGAATGCATAACAGAAAGGAGAGACATTTGAGTGATTCTTCAAAAGTAAAGGGAATTCCATGCACCATCCATCCAGGTGTGTCAGGCTTCCTATTCCTTCCTCATAACTCTCCGTTGCTTTGGCAAAATCAAGGTTTCACAGGTACCTGGCTGCTGCATCTCATTGGTTTACAGCCAAAGGAAGAGAACCTCATTTCTTAACAATCCCAGCCCCTTATCTGCACAACTCTCCCCCTTACCAACATGCCTGCATCCAGTCCCATCTGCCCATTCATCCTCACTTCTTTCCTACCTAAAAAGTACTTTCATCATTTAGGGAGCTTTAGAGTTTTGCCAAGCTCACTTCTTATTTCTGATCCACATTCTCTCCTGTCCTTTCTCTCTTTTCATTTCTTTTCAGGTTAATTTATCTGATTATATGCAATGCACTGCAGCCATGTTAAGACACCAACTGAGTTTCCACTTGGAGGCTTGGAGGAAAGATTACCATTAAAACGTGACTTCCATCCACTCAGCTGAAATTACTATTGATTGCCAAAGAAAAATATTTGTGCTGTGAAGCTGGGAGCTATGATGTTGAACCATATTAACATAATGTTAGCATAGCTACGGGTGTTTAGTAGCACGCAATCAGATTTGAAATGAACGTTGATTATAGATGGAGATTAATGTTCACATATTCATAGGAACACAATGAGAAGAGCAATTTCCTTTCTACTACAGATCAATGGTTTCCCCATTCAATTATACAGCTGTAATAATTGCATTATGCTGAAATATTTCTTAATGGCTAATTTCTTTCCTTTTGTGTGTGTGTGTATGAGCTCTTTTGTCAGTGATAGCTTCTGCAGCCCGAGGACAGCATAAGATGTTTTAATCACTGGTGTCGTTTTGCAAGCTTTGACCAAGCCAGTAATTTCCCTCTTTCCCCCTTCTTTGCTATTCTCTCTTATTATCGCCCAGAATTGCTTCCTGGATGATTGAAACATAGGAACTTGCCTCAAGTCTTTTCTTCTCTTGTTTAGAGAGGGAAGACAAACTAGGAACCTATGGGGGCCATGGAATGCTTTATCCTTTTTGCATATTACTGGGGGAGAAATTGATGAAGACCCACAAACATTATGCATGGGATGCCACTCCCCCAAAGACTCATGTTGTGCATAAATATAAAAATTTTAGAGCTGATTAAAAAGCAAATGAAAAAAAACACACCCAGTGTCTTCTTCAATATGCAAAGCAAATCTCTGAGGACTGAGGAAACATCAAAGTCTGCATTGTAAAGATAAACTATACATAAGAACATGAGCTCACCTTTTGTTGCTAAAAATAATGATGCCCTCCTGCTCACTTGGACATATCTCAGAGGAAGTCTGGCTGGTGTGTTCTCTTCTTTGGATGAGCCCCGAGTTCTGATATTCCTACCTCACGCCCTTCGAGGCCGTCCTGAGAGTGAGGGCTAGGCATTCTCTGACCTGGTTTCTTGTATCCATGTGCATTAAGCCTTTTATGGAACAGAGTATGGCACAGTATAAAGAAAGCCCAATGTGGAGAATCTGCCTATAAACAGAGGCAGAAGGGCGCTGTTCATTTGTGTGCCCGTTGCCAAGTCATTGACAATTCATGGCCTCAATCTTTCCCCACTGGAAAGTAGAGACCTTCACACCTAACTCACAAGGTCATGGTGAGGAAGAGATGAAATTGAACTTGAGCTAGAGTGAGTGTAGTGGAGCTCAGGTGGCCAGTACCACATCCAGCCCACTTACGATTTCAGCTGCAGCTGGGGAGTCCGGTTTATAAGACCCGTGCTGACAGCACGTCACTTTAAGTGCTTGCTGAACTTCTATTTGCCTTTCTCACTCGGGGTCTTTTTTCAAAAGTTTCTGGAGCCTATTCAGCCCTCTTTAGACATCCTGAAAGGACAAGAGCATTAACACCCCAGGACCTATCCTTAACCAGTGAAGACTGAAGCAGGTGAATGAACGCTCAGCCCATTTAAGACCTCAAACCACAGCAGGCACTCTTACCGTGGCATTTCCTCTCTTTCTGCTCACTCTCCCAACTCCTTCACTCCTGCTCCCAGAGATCACTCTCTAAATAAACTACTACTTGCATCCAAGCTCTTTTTTATGCTATGCTTTCAGCAGAGGATCCCAAACTAAGACATTAAATTTAGAGACTTACCAAGGCTTTGGAGATAGATGACCTGGCTTAAATCCTTTCTCTATGATTCATCTACCATGTGATATTAGACACATCACTGCCCACCCTGAGCTTCTGTTTTCTCATCTGTAAAATGGTATAATGATAGGATCTGTCTCTGAGCATTATAGAGATGGAATGAGATCTTGCAGGCAAGCACTTAACCTTATTTTCCATCATTAGTGTTTTTATTAAAGGTGTCTAGCACAATGTGGACACTCAGTGAAACACAACTTCCTTCTGAGTCTGATGCTTGAGCCTCAGAGATCTGGGAGTAATAAATACAGCCCAATATGTTCTTTCCTCTGTATGCATTACTGTTTTTTGCGGCCTTGCTATACACAAAGAAGCAATGTGTGGCTACAGTGTTCGTCATCAGGGTGTTACAAAGTCTTGGTTGTCAATTCTATTCTCTAGACTAGAGTCTTTAAAAACACATCCCCAGGGAAAGAGGATTTGTATCTTCCTGTGCCCCATCTTAATAGGGTACAAGCTGCACAGGCAAAAACAAGTCTGCTACTCAACCATGGATAGGATAGAAGAGTAATATCTAGCCTTTATATTTTATATCATTTATTTGCAAGGAATGCATGCAAACCCAGGGAACTTCCCTGGAGCAGGACAACTGGGCTGGGGACAGCGGGGGTTTGGTGTGCTGCATTAGGTAGTGGTGGGTGGTCCCCAGGAAAGATGTTCTTTTCCTGTTGCACCACCAGATGCCAATACCACATGCTCTTCAGTTCCTCACTCCATCACTCAGAAAGGATTTATTGAGTGGCTACTGCATGTGGAGCAATGTGTCCCGTGCTGGAGATAGAATCTTGAGCAAATAAACTTTCTTCTTAGTTCTTTTGGTTCTTGTGATCTAGAACAGTGATTTTTCAAGTGGTGTGCCACAAGAATTTTTAAAGCATATAATACCTGACTGTTTAGTCAGGGGCACTGAGCTCTTTTCCTTTAGATTGCCAAAGGCTCACAATAGCCATCTGGTCTGAATGAATGAAAATGATACTTATATTTTGTCAGATCAGCAAAAAATGTATTTTTTTGGTGTGCTACAGAATTTTTGTAATTAGATTATGTGTGCCATGAATTGAAAAGGTTGAAAATTGTTGCTCTTTGCCATACAACATATTACATGTCTATCCTTTTTTTAAAAATATATTTTTTATTGATTTCAAAGAGGAAAGAAGAGGGAGAGAGAGAGAGAGAGAGAGAGAGAGAGAGAGAGAGAGAGAGAGAGACATCAGTGATGAGAGAGACTCATTGATGGCTGCCCCTTGCATGGGCCCCTACTGTGGAACGAGCCCACAACCAGAGCATGTGCCCTTGACCTGAATTGAACGTGGTACCCTTCAGTTCGCAGGCTGACACTCTATCCACTGAGCCAAACTGGCTAGGGCTACATGTCTATTCTTCATTTTTGTCTCTCTCTCACCCTACCTCCACTAGAATGTAAAGTCTTTGAAGGTAGGGACTTTGTCTATATTGATCATCTCTCTAGCTACAGTGTCTGAATGAATGGGCAATGGCCCTGACCATTGAGGGGACAGGGCACACAGCTTGCGTGTTCTCCCAAGCCCCAGTCCTTCCCCAAGGGCCTCTGCTTTCAGGTGGTTGGATGTTGGGTCCCTTTTCTCCACATGCAATGCAGTCTGTGGTTCAGGTATTTAGCAGATGTGCCTTCTTTGACATAAATGTGTCAAGTGGTGCAGAAAGGTCACAATGGTTTACTCCCCAGGACCTATTCTATCTCTAAGGGCCAACTTAAACCAGGGAGGCTCCTCCCCTTCCCAGGAACCGGTGCAGAAGTGGGTCTGTGATTAGTTTTTTGTTGGCACAAAGAGAGAACTGATGGAGATTCTAGAAAGGCTTCCTAAGCCTTGAGAAGAATCCATCAGGCCCTAGCCAGTTTGGCTCCATGGACAGAGCCTTAGCCTATGGACTGAAGGGTCCCAGGTTCAATTTCAGTCAAGGGCACATGCCTGGGTTGGGGGCTCGATCCCCAGGAGGGGGCGTGCAGGAGGCAGCTGATCAATGATTCTCTGTCAGCATTGATGTTTCTATCTCTCTCTTCCTCTCCCTTCCTCTCTGAAATCAATAAAAATATATGTTAAAAAAAAGAATCCATCAGAATAGATAGTCTTCCTCTTCCTTTGAATGTTTTGATGTCCAGATGTAAATTCTCAAGCATCCTGGCCTTGAGGGGAACCGTCTTGAGGACAAAGTCTATATGCTGAAGATAACAGAACAGAAAAATGGAAAGCACTTGGGTGTTTGGTGAAGTGGGTTAACCTCCGAATTAACCAAATTTAGGGTTTTCTTACCTGTGGCTTATTTATTTAACCCTGTTGGCTTTTCTCTTGCAGCTGAAGCTGTCCTTAAACCTCACTTTATCTACTACTGACATCTGATACAACTTGGCTCTTCACTTCTCTCTCTTCCTTTCTTTCCCTCTCCTTTTCCATGGAGCCTCTGCTTTTAGGCATTCTTAGATTTCCCTGTTAACAAGAATTGTGTAGATTTTCCTCTTTGTGAGACACATGTCAAACAATAGCAGGTATTCTGCAAAGGTGCATTGCAAAAACTGCTAAGGGAAAGGAATGAGAATAACAGAGGAGAAGCAGCAAATGAGCAGGGCAAATACTCTGGATTAGCAAACATACATGATGATAAGTGCCTCATTAAAGATCTAAGAATCAAAAAAGAAATCTCCACAATTTCTCAGATTTGCTTGTTTGTTACATGCGGTTGATTTTTTTCAAGAGAAAGCTGTAGACTGAATACAAACAAGCTCAGGCCCTTGCCTCCACCGTCTGCATCGATAGCTCAGCCCACAGATGGTGATTTCCAGGAACAAGGCTCTGCAAGAGCTAATGAGTTAAAAGAAAAGAATCACTTTTGATCCAAACCCTTTTTTGAATTAGGTGGGATAGCAGAATGTTGAAAAGCCCAGCTTGGGAATTAGACAGATTTGAGTTCACTTCCACATCCTACCATTTCCTCACTCTTTGATCTTTGATAAGTTACTTAAACTTTCTCAGCCTCTGTTTCCACATCTGTAAAACATGGATGTAATAGCTCCTGCTTTGTCCTACTCGTGGTGATAAGTAAGTGAGATGGACGCCCCAGCTCAGGGTCTGTCATATGACAAACATAAGTAGTAACAGCTAAGGCTCTGCATGATCATCTGATGCAGTGCTCACTATCATTATTATGCTGTACAGAAAGGGAAACTGAGGCACAAAGAAGTCAATTAAACTTGCCCAAAGTTATGTACCTGGTGAAAGATAGAGCATGAATGGAACCAGGTAGTCTGGCTCCAAAGTTCATCTTCCTAACCATGAGGCATTAAAGCATTAAAGTATGGAGATGGGCTCTCTCTCTCTTTCTCTCCCCAGAAGTTTAAAAGAATGAAACGCATATCCTGAAAGTTAGCTAGATATTTCAGAAGTGCTTTGATGTGGCATTTTTGGCTTCTAACAATTCCATCTCAATCTGTTTTGCTACTTTTACTGCCACCGAGATTCCTCATAATAACCTTCCCTGATTGTGTTTTTTAAGCACAGATGGCTCTGGCCTTTGTGGAGACAGGAGTGAGGCACGGCATTCAGCAGAACAATTGCATCTTTCATATTTATAAGTCAAGTTACTGCCCGTTTGCCCAGCTGCTTCCCAATTCATATGGAGCCCTGCCTCTGCTTAGCCACTCTCCATTCCCTTTGGCTTCTCAGTGGCTCCACACTGCTTATTCCTTGCCAATTGGAGCCAGAGCCATGTTGGAGACAGGTCTGGTTTAATGAGGCCAACCTCTAAGTTTTTATAAGGACGATCCAAGAGCTAAGATCAGTCAGTGGGTCAGTCCAAATACCAAGTGGCAAGGATACATCTACACATTGGAATAATGGCTGGGGGAGACCAGAGGCCATTAAGACAGAGAAGAAATGGAAGGCCGGCAGCGTAGCCCATGGGGAAGACTCAGTGGTGGCAAGGTGTAGGCATGGAGGTGACACAGCCATTTGTGCTGCACACACTGGGTTAGTTCTTCTCCTGTGCAACATCACACCAAATCTGGCTTATTGATGACTTGAACGCATTGGTAAATAGAAACATCTGACCCTCTTCATTCAAGGTGTTAGAATTTAGGGCTCTGGTTCCATAAGAGGTGGGAAGAGGTAGGCATGAGATGGGTGAGGTCATTTGGAAGTGGATAAAGAGTTTAATGCCTAGAGTTTGTAATGTGATATATATATATATATATATATATATATATATATATATATATATCCTGTAGTATAGAATGGTCATAACCTAAAAGATGCCATTCTGTCTACAAAAGTCTTAGAGAAGCTACAGGATCCATGACTCATCATTAAAGATATTAGAATATTTGGACACACAACCCTAAAATTTACTGAACTAATAGATGTAAAATAGGTCTTACTTTGTATTTGATCAGAACGCAGGAAAGTAATCTTAGTCTTAGCTATCACCCTGTCAACACTTCTCATTTGACAAGGAGGAAACTGAGTGTCAATTTTGTAATTTCTATGCTATTTTAAGACAGGGGTTGGCAAAACTTTTCTGTGAAGGGCTAGATCATAAATATTTTAGGCTTGATGAGCCATATTGTCTTTTTTGCAACTGTTGTAATACAAAATCTGCCGGGGTGCAACCCCAGCAGGTCCAGGGGTTCCCAAAGGCGTAGACGGAGTCGGCAAAGAAGGAAGGACACGGAGACAGTGTTCAGTTGATCAGCAGCCTAGCCAGGATCTCCAGCCAGGATCTCCAGCCAAGTTCTGGTCTGGATCTCCAGAGAGGTTCTGCTTAGGATCTCCAGCCAGGTTCTGTGTCCATGTTCTCTTGCTAGGTTCTCCAGGTTCTCCAGCCAGGTTCTGTAGCCATGTTCCCTCGCTAGGTTCTCCAGCCAGGTTCTGTCCAGGTTCTCCAGCCAGGTTCAGTCACCAGGTTCTAGTCAGGTTCTTTTGCCAATTTCTGTAGTCAGGTTCAGTCCAGGATCTTTTGCCATGTTCTCTCCAGCGAAGTTCTTCTGTCTGTAGGTTCTGTGTAGGTTCTGTCTTCTAAGTTCTGTGTGTAGGTTCTGTCTTCTGTTGTCTTGTTACATCTGTATTTATACCAGTTGACTCCAATCCTATCAATCTCTATTCCAAAGGTTAGGGCGTTTCTTATCTCCATTCCAGGGAGTAAAGATTATGTAGCTTAAGCATGATTGTTCATAGTTAAAGTGATTAATTACCCACCTGGCACTTGGTTAAGAGGTTTTATTCCCTCCCTAACTTCAGGGGAAAATCCCTACCTGGGGAAACAACTTTCTCAGAGAGGAGACCTTGGTTAAAATACATAGTGCCAAGAAGGTGAGCAAACATATTAAGAACAGTATGCCATATATGCCGGGTCCCTTGAAACAGCAAGGATGGACCGGCTCCCGGCAAAAATCTGCCACAAGCAATATGTAACTGAATGAATGTGGCTCTGTTCCAATAAAACTTTATACAAAAACAAGTGGTGAGCTGGCATTGGCCTGTGGATCATAGCTTTCCAATCTTTTCCCTAAAGCCCAGAAATCTTTTTTTTTTTAAATCATCACTTTCACTATATTTATAAATATACAATCAATATATCAATAAATATATTTATAAATATAAATACTATATAAAGTATTTCATTTACTATAACATGATTTTAATAATACAATATATCATAATTTGTATACTTCAATATACTGCAGATTATATATTACATAATGTATTTTAATAGCAATGCAATAGAGTAGAATAAGACAAAATGAAGCTTCTAACTACATAAGATTTCAGGCAATTATTGAAAACACTCAGTTTTTCCTACATCTGATAGGAAGAATCAGTCATTTAAGAGTTAAGCCATTAATCCAAGGTTATTTAGAAAGGTAATTTTCTATAGATTTTCACAGAGGTATGGAATTTGACCTAAGGCTTGATTTTCTGAATGCGGAAGCACATGGCATGACCATCAACTCCAAGGAAACTAGGAGCGGGCAGCTTGACAACTTGAGGTCAGAGGTCAGATCTGGAAAGGCACAGGTAAAATTCAAGACTCTGTTACAAATGAAGGTTAAATTACCTTTCTAACAATGTGCCTTCTTCTTACAGCAAAGCATTCATGGAGATTTCACACAAATAAAAGAAATCTCCTGACAAAGAAAGCCCTCTAGGGCTAGTTTTTGTTAAATATTACATTAGCAAATAGGTGTTTTTAATTTTTATTTTATTCTGTCATTTCCCTTTGTTTTCTCCACATCAAGCTATCTCTAATTTTATCTCATCTCATTCACAAAACTGACACCATGATGACAATAGCAAGGCTCTGCGTGTTGCATGTTCTGTGTTTGAGTAGCTGCTGTAGAACACAGCCACATGCATATATGACAGGGAGTGCACCCAGGAGTGCCATGCATATTAGAGGATGCATTTCCCCCACTCCTGACCACTTGGTAGCAAAAGGGATCTGTTCTCCTTATCTGCAGAGATGACCTGGCAGCCACACTGAGATCAAGGATTTCACATCAAAGTTTTCCGGTTTGTGGGCAGGGGAAGGCTTGAGTTGAGGGTCAAGATCCTGTCTTGGATTTTTCAGTAGAAATGCTTGGCTCTGTGCCCCAACTTTACAACTAGCTGATGATGGGACACCTTGCATCTGAAAATAGAGCCTCCAGTATTGTTAGTATTCAATGAGACCTTAAATATGATTCGCTTAACCTGGTTCCTGAAATCTTATGGGCACTGGATAAATGCCAGCTAAAGACAACTTTATTATAATCTCAATGCTATGATTTTGTTTAAAAGTTTTGCTCCTGGCTGTTTCCTCATCTTCATGCCTCAGTTTAAGGAAATTCCTTCAGATTCATCACCCAGTCAGGTTCTGAGACACATTCTTGTGGAGCACTTCCTCTCTGTCTTCCTTCATTGAAGCTGTGAATCTGCCTCCTTTCTTTTTAGAGGATCCACAGACACCCCCAAAATATTTTCTTTTTCTCATGATCGAAGCATCCTTTCCTTCTGGATGTGAGAAATGTAGTCTTGGCTAGCTCTCCCAGAGTCTTCCCCGGAGCTGCAAGGATTCCCTGGAATACTCTGTACCACGGGAAACATTTCTGCTTGAGAGGACACTGGGTCTGAGAGACTCCAGTGGGGGTTTGAGAGGTATTACTCTTCCTAACAGCAGATAGAAGTGGCAACACAAGCTTGTAAGAATGCAAAGCGCCCTGGGTCACTTAGTCGAGACGACCCACCTTGTGCAATGTGCGTTGTTCTTGTCTGCCGGAGTCCAACCCCAGCAGGTCCAGGGGTCCCCAAAGGTGTGGATGGAGTCGGCGAAGAAGGAATGACACAGAGACAGCATTCAGTTGATCAGCAGCCTAGCCAGGATCTCTAGCCAAGATCTCCAGCCAAGTTCTGGTCTGGATCTCCAGAGAGTTTCTGCTTATGATCTCCAGCCAGGTTCTGTGTCCATGTTCTCTTGCTAGGTTCCCCAGCCAGGTTCTGTCCAGGTTCTCCAGCCAGGTTCAGTCACCAGGTTCTAGTCAGGTTCTCTTGCCAATTTCTGGAGTCAGGTTCAGTCCAGGATCTTTTGCCATGTTCTCTCCAGCGAAGTTCTTCTGTCTCTAGAGAACGTTCTGTGTAGGTTCTGTGCCTCCTGGTTCTGTCTTCATAGTTCTGTATTCTAAGTTCTGTGTTCTAAGTTCTGTGTTCTAAGTTCTGTGTCTTGCTGTCTTATTACATCTGTATTTATACCAGTTGATTCAATCCTATCAATCTCTATTACAAAGGTTAGGGTGTTTCTTATCTCCATTCCAGGGAGTAAAGATTATGTAGCTTAAGCATGATTGTTCATAGTTAAAGTGATTAATTACCCACCTGGCACTTAGTTAAGAGGTTTTATTCCCTCCCTAACTTCAGGGGAAAATCCCTACCTGGGGAAACACCCTTTCTCAGAGATCTTGGTTAAAACACATAGTGCCAAGAAGGTGAGCAAACATATTAAGAACAGTATGCCATATATGCCAGGTCCCTTGAAACAGCAAGCATGGACTGGCTCCCGGCACTTGTCCCCATCTTATGTAAGCAGAAATGGGAACAACAATAGTTCACACAGCAATTTCCCTGATACTTCTATGCAGAGGTTCCTGCATCAGGGGCATCTGTGTTTCCTAGTACAGCTCATCCGGTGAAACCCTCCTGTGCATCCAACATTTTTAACTTCAAAGTTTTAAACATGAAAACCAACACAAGCCACGCCCTTTGTCTATATACCCAGCCCTGTACATTGCATGTGCAAAGCATCATGTGTGCTTTGAGAGATTCCTAAGGGTGCTTTTGTCTGAGTGATTTAAACCATAGGTTAAAACCCAACTTCAATTACAAGGCAAATCCACTGTATTAAATGACTGCTCTGCACCAGCCCCCAAGCAATGAACTGTGGAGGATACAAATCTATCACCCCCAGTAGTGCCCTCAAGTACTAATAATACGGCAGGAGTGAAAAAGCATTGCATTTCATGGAAGCTTTAGGCTTCAAGAGGCAGGGAGTCGCTGAAGCTGCTTTAAGTAAAGTGGAGTTGACTCTAAGGCAAGTTGTCTCAACCTCAGACAGTTAAAAATAAACAAGTGTATTTTCTATTACAGCTAATATATGCAAAATACCTGGCACATAGTAGGAGATCAATAAATGCCATCTCTTTCTCTCTGACTAGGCTCTGAAGTTCTTAAATACTATGTTTATCATTTCTTAATCCCCAGAGTTTGGCACAGAATAGGGAGTAATGACAGCTCACATTAAACAAGCACTTATCATATGCCGTGCACTGGTCTATGATCCTTACATTTATCGATTTCCTGAGTCCTTATAACAACCTCCTACCCTCAATATACTGATGAGGGAACTACGGGGCAGAGAACTTGGTATCATACAATTAGGAAGTGGCAGAGCCTGGATTTGAACTCAGGCTGAATGGCTCTAAAGCTGATCTTATTAGCCTGTCTACCATGCTGTTTCATCAATACTAGAAAGCCCCACTGGTTTGCAAAGAGCATATCATATGCTCTTGTTAGCTTTTGAGAGATTCAGAAACCCTAGCTCTGTCTCCTCTGCTTTCTCTTGGGGACAGCCTGCTGCTGGTTCGACTATATGTTGAGTCAGAGGTCCCATCACTGCCTTTCTGGCAGTGCAGGGTGCTGCTTCCTTGCTTGGAAGGGCTGATGGGGCATGGCCCATTGAGTTGTGCAAACAGCTCTCCTGCAGCCTGGGAGCAGCAGCATCAATCACAGCTCCTCCTTCTCCATCTGTGCCCTTGACATAAAGCCACCACAATTCAGCCTTGCGGAGGGGACACACACAGGTGTCTGGGAGCAGGGAGTGGCTTCCCCATACAGGCCAGGATAGGGCTGGAAGGTAGGTGAAGGCTGTGCTTGGAGGAAGAGCACCTTGAATGCTAAAGTAACCATTTAGCTAGGGGAACCCTTTGATGCTTTACTCTCACGTACCTGAATTCTCTCCCACAAGCTGCCTTCTGGTTCTGTTGAATCAGGAGCTGCTGGGGCCCTTCTTTACAGATGACTGCACAGCACAAATCCACTCCTGGCTCGTGGGCCTTCAAGCTGTGGCCAGCCTCCTGCTTAGACCGCTTCCTCACTTCTCCTAAGCTCTGCGGCTGCCCTGCCAACTGCTGCCCCTTTCTCAGCGAGAAACTGACTCTCCCCACGGACTTGGAAATGTCACAAATATTTTTGGCCCCGACTCCCTCTGTTAACGCGGATGACTTCTGATAATCAGTAAGTTGCAATTGGAAAGTCAGGTCTTCTAGAAAGCCTTGCTCTGGCTGTGCCTTCAGTAGCCCTTGAACCTCCCCAATGGAGGCATCTTTGCATTGTAACCGTACCCACTCATGGACTGAAAGTCCCATAAGACTCTTAGCTCCACAAGGCCAAGGACTTTGTATATTTTATTCACCATTGCAGCCTGAGTCTGGCCAAGTGCCTGGATATAGAAGAGGCAAAGTTGCTGCTTTGGGGGTAAATGAATAAAAGATGGTCCTTAGGATGACAAATGGGAACTTTTACTTGACCATCTGGGACAGAAGTCACATGTCACCCCTGGTGACCTCTCTGAAATGTAAATACAGCCATGTCACGCTCCTAGTTAGACCTAGTGATGATTTTTGTAAGCTCCCTAGCT
The DNA here is from genome assembly GCF_014108235.1 of Myotis myotis. NCBI lineage: Eukaryota > Metazoa > Chordata > Mammalia > Chiroptera > Vespertilionidae > Myotis > Myotis myotis. The sequence goes on along the minus strand of NW_023416401.1, from coordinate 21,460,957 downwards.
TGGTCCTCAAAGCCCTGAGTGCTTAGGCCTTGCTGATTTCTCTCTCCTCGTTCTTTACTACTATCACCTTAGTTGCCACACTGGTTTTCCTTCTGTTTCTCAAATACCAAACCTCCTTCCTGCCCCTGGCCCTCTCTAGGCCTCTCCTGGAATGGTCTTCGATCTGGTCTTGGCATGGCTGCTCTGTCAGCTGGAATAGCATCTCTCCCATGGGGCCTCCTCTGATGCCCCTTCTCAGCTGGCTCTGCCCCATCCTCTGCTACCCTAAGCACCTGCTATCTCTAGCCTTGTTTTATATTCTTCCAGGATTTATTGTTATCTGAAACAATTTTGTTTAGGCATTCATGTGTTTTTTTTTTTTTTCTCTCTCTCTCTCTGCTGACTATCATATCTTCTTCCACTGAGATGTCAGCCTCCTGAGGGCAGGACCTTCTTATGCCTCATTCTCTGCATAGATCTGAGGCGTAGAATGGTATCTGGCACATAGTCTATGCTCAATAAATATTTTGTGAGTGAGTGGACCACCCTGGTCAATGTGTTTACTATTGTAGTTATGAGGTATGGATTGACTTGCTCCTGCTGTCTTACCAAATCTGTGATTCAAGGAGTGTATTGGAAACAGAAAAAACACTTAGTGAGATGCTTACTACATCATTGGTGCTTAGTTTTTTCCAGATCCTTTATGGGTGTAAGGAGATGTAACTTCTGATCTTGGAGAGAACCAGGAATCAAGTAGGAAACGAACCTTGATCCCGGGATCCCAACTGCAAAGGGTTATTCCACGCTCTACACCCCTATCACAGAGCCTGGCACATGGGAGGGACTTAATCGATGTTTGCTATGATTACCCTTGTTATTATCATTGTCATGGCCACACTGTACTATTGAGCAATGTTTACTTTCTTTAGGCTGTTCCTTCAAAGTAGGGGTGATGATTTGCCCCAGCAAATAACACAGTAAAAGGAGAAATGTTCATTAAAAGTGAAAATCAGCTTAGAAAGTAAAAAGAGGAGGTGAAGTATAGTACACTTGGGGTACTGTGAAATGTGGGGATTCTACTGAAGCAACATCCCAGTGATATGAATCTACTCATAGAGGGTTGGGAAGTCATGGGCCAGCTTCTATACCCATTTTTAAATTGAGGTTATCTTTTTAAAATTTATTTCATATTGCTCATTTGTCCCTAGAAATCCATTCTCAGTTATAGGGAGTTTATTTTGCACCTACTGCTTAAGAAGGCTAATTGTCTACATCTCCCACGTCTCATCCCAGCAGAAGGTACTGACCTGTCACATTTAAGGGCCATACATAGCTCAGGTGAAGAGCAGGGCTCCACAGCAGACACCATGCTGCATCCCAAGGAGCTTCTCAGAGCAGACCCAGTGCCAGCAAAACTTGGCTGGGTCCGTGTGCAAACCCGTAGCTGCGGCATTGTAAGAGGCCCTTCTCGGTACTAATGCTGCACTAGCAAACATTAACTGAGTCCCCCCTCTTCACCAAAGACCATGCTAGGCACTGTCGCTGATGTTAGTTCATTTACATTTTGGCACCCACTCTATGGTATAGCTTTTGTTAGTCTTATTAGATTGTGGATAAATTCAATTTAAATATATTATGTATTGGAGTCCACGCTATATCCCAGGCATCATGGGAAACATCCACCCATGTTGGAACTGAAATACAATAATTCAGCTGGGATCTTTGGGAATCTGCCACAAAATAGCCATTCTTCTAGGTATGGGGATACACAGATGCAGAGAAATTGCTGGATTTTAGGAGGCCTTGGCTCGAAGGGCATCACAACCTTGGGAAGGAAGAAACCAACTGGGGATAATAGTAAAAAAGACAGTGGCTCCATGACTGCACTGACATTTTTTAAAAGTATGTTTATTAATCCAGATTTGTATTTATGTTCATTTAAACAAGAATCCACCTGAATCTTTTTTCTTATGCTAACCTAGCTGTGGCTTCTGAGGTTCCTCTGGAGGAACTATGTTTCTAAAGCACCTTGCCCAGTTTCTGGCCCCTAATTCAAATCTAATAAATGCCAGTTTGCCCACTGTTCTGGATAAAGATTGTGACACTGATCTACCTACATGTGCCCTACGGAACGCAGGCCCTCCTGGGGCCAAGTATGGCTTTGCTTGACACATGAAATTTAGAGGGGAGTGTGAGGATGGGGCAGTGTCAAAGTGTAACCAAGAGCCTCTGAAATCAAAGAATCATTTGATTTTACCTTCGCAGCATTGCCCTCTACTAAATTTGATCTCTTCCAAGCTGATATTTTCCAAAAACAGCAAACATGCCCCATTTTTAAGGCAGTGCTTGTACAGTCTCTTCTCTCACTAATGACTTTCTCAGATGGGTGAAGCCATACTCTGGGGGCATGAAAGGTAAAGAAAACTAAACAATGAATGGGATCTATACCTGTTCCTCATACTTTTGAATGTTTTGATTTCCACATTGGCAGCTACTAGGGAAATCCTATCCTTGGATCAGAAACCATGCTTATGGTGAATTCAGAGGAAGAAAGTCTTTACGATGAAGTTAAGGCACATAAAATCTTAGCAATTCATTTTTTTGCTTTTCTTTTTTTATTGGGGGGGGGGCGCACAGGAATACATTTCACTGTGAACGATCGAGACAGCACTAGCTCAACCTCTGCTTTTTTCTCCTTCCTTTAAAGACAAAATCAAAGCAGCCAACTCATGTCACCTTTGAAACAGTGATAATTTGAAAAAAAATGTAGTGCGAAAAATGAAAATAATTAAGAAGTACAATGTTTACAAATGATTCTCCTGTGATTTATTAGGTGAAATGTGTTCTAAGTCAATGCCACTGTTTTAAACTCTCACTAAATTTCCTCTCACAATCAAAAGCCATTTAAGATCCCTCCTCAGAGTTCCATAGGTTTGTATGGGCCATGGTTTCCCAATCTCGGCACCAGTGCCATTTGGGGTCAGATCATTTTTTGTTGTGACGGGCTGTCCTGTGCACTGTAGGACGTTAAGCAGCATCTTTGGACCTTCTCTATTAGATGCCAGTTGAAACTCCCCTCGTCCTAGTTGTGACAATGAAAAATGTCTCCAGACAATGTCAAATGCCCTGTGGGGGGTTAAAATGACCCCAGGTTGGGACACCACTGAACATTTCATTTCCCATCATTCAAAGCCTTCAAGTCAAGCAGTTTTCCCATTCCCTTGAGAGGCATGGAATAATACAAACATTATTTCATTTACTACAAAACCTATTACATGTTGACCAACTGCCCACTATTAAAATTCAATTTATTGTACTCTTTACAAAGTGTCTTCTAAATAAATTTATTATTCACTGTTTTGGGGCGGGGGGCGTGTTTTAAATAAGTTGTGAAACGAAGGAACAGTTAGGTATCAACAATGAACAATTGCTTTAAACTGATGATGGTCATTTTGGGTTATGTACCCGTTGGTTATTAGAAGCCATTTGTTGAGACTTGAAAAGTAGAGCCTACCTCATGCCAAGATGATGTGGTTTAGATCTTACCTCAGACCCTGTCCCTCATGTCCATGGGTGACCTCATAACAGCAGCTGATATTGAGGGACCAGCCATTCTGTGCCAGGTACTCTGCCGAGACCTTCAATAGCATCCTCTCACAGTGGCATTCTCTATGAAATCCTATGAAGTATCTACTATTCACTCCACTTTACAAGAATGTATCTATGTCACAAATGACATGACTCACCTAAAGTCATTTAGGTAGTAAGTACTGACTTTAAATTCCAACCCAGGTCTGGCTCTTACCCATTCCTAATTAGTACACTCCACAGCCACTTTTGCAATGCCTATTACCTAGTGCATTAAGTCAGTTCTACGGTATCTGTTAATCATATATGCTGAAAATCCACCAGTATGCTCCTGAGAAAAATGACCTGAGTATTTTTTCTCTCAGGAGTATTTTTTTCTCTTGCTCCGTCCAGGAGCAAAATGGGTAGGCTTGTCACACAATGAAGTCTTTGCGTCAGGCCAAACAATGACATCTATTCATCACATGAAGGGCAGGACCAAACCCAAAATTTCTTTTTCCTGTGAGTTGTGTCTTAAGGGTTTCCTGATTTGTATCACAGGACTACAGGGTTTTATGCCTCAGCTTACCAGGGTTGAGCTGTCTGGGCTTCGGCAGTTTTCAGACTGCTGAGGAATGGCTGGGGATCTTCCATTTTTAGTCACTGGATCAGATCAGAAGCAGGGAGGGAGGGGCCGAAGGAAGAAGGAAGCAGTGAGCAGAAGAGTAAAACCGACTTAGATGGATGGAGCCCTGGGAGCCAGACCGCAGATGTACCCCTCAGCCGAGCTCCCGTGGTTCTGCAGGCTCCAGGGTTATCAACGGGCTGAGTCTGTGGCTCGGTCTGGCCTGGTCTTTATCAGAAGGAGCCCTGACGATGACCCTCCAAGTTTCCTAATCAGGGTCGGGTTAGTACCTCATTCATTACCTCTGAGGACGCCAGGGTGGGGTTGTCAGAGAGCTCTGAAAGAAAATGGGGCGGAGGAGATGGAAAGTTCCTTCTATCCATGCCTGTTCCAGTAAATCATAATAAGAATAAAAAAGAAACTTCTAGGTCCTTCTAATATCTACAGTTGCTATCCCATTGGGAATGTGTGAGTAGAGAAATATTCCACCCATTTAAATGTGGCTGTTAAGGCAGTTGGCACTGTTTAGCAGACAGGCACAGAAGTTCCCAATCTTCTCCATTTTATTAAATCGAGTTGTAACTATAATGCATTCTGAGCTCCCTTCTCTTTCTTCCTTTCCAACAACCTGAATTTGGCACATTCCCTTCTCCTTTGACCCACACAAGCTAAAAATAATATCCTCTTAGATGTAGCCAAAAGTGTCAGTTGGATGAGTTTAATTAGCAGGATGGGCCGAGACAGTTCTAGTCTCCCGATTTACTGCATTCTCTCCAGGGAGCAGGAGCCAAGCACAGTTGGATAATCCAGGTTCATGTGTGCACCAGACATGGGGGTTTCTAACTTGCAGGGAGAGTCTGTCTGGTAGCCAAGCTGTTTCATCCCTGTAATACCAGGCAGGAGCCATGGAGGGGTAAGCATTGGTGCATCTGTGGCTAAGGGGCTTAAGGTTTTAAGGCATGGATGGCTGGACTGGGATTTTTGGGGTTTGCATCCTGCCTCCCCATTTACTGGCTCTGTGACTTTGAGCAAGTTTCCTGACCTCTCTATGCTTTAGCTTCCTCATCTGCAAAATAGGGATAATCCTAGTACTCACCTTGCAAGCTGGTCATGAGAATAAATGAGCCACGCTGAGCACTTAGAACACTATGTGGTGTCCAGTGAGTACAATATAGAGCATTTGCTATACTGGCATCCATCAGCAGTCTTGTCAATATTGCCACACCCTCCCAAAGTAGATGTACTAAATGTTGGCTCCATTGTGCACATTTAGAGCGGAAATTATCTATGTACATAAACTTGTAAAATAAACTAGGATTTGAAACTCTAACTTTAAAATCCTATATCTTCCCTGCCCTCCTCCCAGAGCATCATATGGGTCCATGGCAGGGACTTCATCCCACTTTTTTTGTAAATCATAGATCTCTAGCAAGTCTAGCCTGAATATAAACCGAGTTCTCTTTGTGTATAACTTATTTGTTGGATTCTTTTTGTCTGGAACTAAACAACGAATCTTTGTCCACTTGTACATGATAGACCTTCCTGTCTTATTCTCTTCTTTTTCTTTCCCTAACTTTTCTTCTTCCTCCCTCCACCCCAAAACTTGGTGGCCTTAAAGCAATACCATTTCTTGTCACGCTCAAATGTAAGGATGAGCTGGACAGTTCTGATTCTGTGGGCCAGGATCAGTGGCCAACAGTTGGGCCTTGCTTTTGTGTCTGAAGTCAGCTGGCAGGTTGGCAAGTGGCTGGCTGATCTAGGATGACCTTGAGTGGGATGGGGAGGGAGACTCGGCCCTTCTCTGTGGTCCATCATCCTTCATTAGCCTAGCTTTGGCTTGTTCACATGGCAGTCACAGAGGTCAGAAGAGAAAGCAGAAGTCCAGAAGACCTTTTGAAGCATAGGTGCAGAACTGGCACACCATTTCTTCTGCTACGTCCTACTGAGCAAAGGAAATCATATGGCTAATATGGACTCAAAGATTTTGGAAACACAACTCTTCCTCTTCATGGGAGGAGTGGCAAAATCATACTTCAAGGTTCACAGATACAAGGAGGAGAATAATTCCAGCCATTTTTTCCAAATAACATTATCTCTTTCTTCTTCTTTCTCAGTAATTCATTGATTATTCTAATAAATTAAAAACACTGACTTAGACACTAAGGAATCAATGCCAGAAAAGAAATACATGGTCCTTGACCTCTTGTTGTTTGTATTCTTATGGAGAGAAAAATATTGATGAACTTATCCTATAAGTACATATGAACTTACATATGCACTTGTATAGAGTGCTATCTGAGATTAAATAAGGGAACCTGACCTAGTCTTGGGAGGGGGAAGTTCAGGGATAATTTCTTTGAAGAAATGATGATAGAAGTGAGACATTAAAGATGGAGGCAACCAGGTAAAGCTCAAGATGAGGAGCTCTAGGCAGGAGAACAGCACAAATGAACACCTGGGGTCAAGTTCTGGACAGAAAGGCCAGTGTGGCCAAAATATACAAAGGAAGGAAAGAAAGAAGGAAGGAAAGAAGGAAGGAAGGAAGGAAGGAAGGAAGGGAGGGAGGAAGGGAAGGAGGAAGGAAGAATTTGATCCAGACAGACCCTGTAGGCAATGATGAGAAATTTGCTCGCTGTGCTTAAAAACAAGCACTATTGACTGGTTTTAAACAGTATGGGTGGGTTGGAAGGGAGTGACAGCATTATCAAATATGTCTACTAGAGGCCCGGTGTACGAAAGTCATGCACTTGGGGGGAGGGGTGTCCCTCAGCCCAGCCTGTGCCCTCTTACAGTCTGGAAGCGTAGGGAGTGGGTCCATCAGTTGGACATCCTTAGGGCTGTCGCAGAGGTGGGAGAGGCTCCCACCACCACTGCACTCGCCAGCAGTGAGCCCGGCTCAGGGCGTCTGACTAAGCAGCACTCCCCCTGTGGGGGTGCACTGACCACCAGGGGACAGCTCCCGCATTGAGTGTCTGCCCCCTGGTGGTCAGTGTGCATCATAGCGACTGGTCATTCCACAGTTTGGCAATTTGCATATTAGCCTTTTATTATATAGGATACACTAGAGCTGAAAGTGATGGGAAGGGAACAAATCTGAGACTTCAAGTGTGGGAGAAGGAAGATATATTTGTCAGTTTATAAAATGTTTTGGAGACTTGGACAATAGATGGGAGAATTGCATATTACAGGAATGTGAATCGGGGAATAACAAGAACTGCTCTGGACATCTTCCTAATCCTACACTATCATTTTATATTAAAAATACAGTGCTGCATTTGTTTTCCTAATATTTTATTTAAGAAATTGGAGTCTGTGGTTAAGAGCAGAGGATCCGAAACCAGACTGTCTGGGTTCTCTTCTGGGTTTGCAGCATGTTCTGTCTGTGTAAACTATTTCTCTGCCAAAGTTTCCTCATCTGTAACTATGGGAACTATCATGTTCCTTACCTTAGATTTGTTATGAGAAGAATTTATACATGTAAATTACCCTTATTAAGCCCATAACATCTTTAAATTATTAATAATATCATTATTTTAATTAGTTCCATGTTTTCATTGTCCATTTTTGGTTTTGAAGTTATCTATCTCATAAAAGAATTTAAGGAGTGTTTCATCATATTTTTTTGGAAATAAAAGTGTGTGTGTTTTTTTAAATGGCTAGAACAGTTACGCAATATATGAATTAGCTATTCTTTAAAAAACAGTCATTTCTAAAATCAACTGAATTTGTATTTCTTTTAATTATATTTTTTAAAAGTCCATTTCATATAAATTTTCAAGAATACTGGGATAAAATTGATCACAATGTTCAACATTCTTTCCCTATATTTATTTATGTCTCCTTTTGTTTTTTAACATGCTTATTTGTGCCTTAATATTTATTGTACTTCATTAGTCTTGATACATCATTCATTTTATTAATCATTCAGAAAATTAGCCTTCCATTTTATTGATTTTGTCTGATTTTTTCTTTTTCGTTAAGTCCTCCTATGATCTTTATTATTTCCAACGTTCTATTTTCTTTAGTTCTAATATGCTCTTTTCTAAATTATTGCATTGAACATTTAGCCCATTAATGTACCATCTTTTTTTCTAATATTTGTGTACAAAGTTCTTCATTTCCCCCTAACATTACTCCAGCTACTTTTTTAATATTTCATTCGTGCTATCTTCATTATCACTCAAATCTATTTCACAATTTCCATTTTATTTCTTTTGACTTTTTTTTTAGACCCTTTAAAAATTAGACACGTGTGGATTATTTTCGTTTTTACTTTATCATTTACACTAATCTACTTCTGTTGTTATTGGGTAAAGTAAATTTATGGTACTATTTATTTTTGTGTTTGTTGTAAAATATTTTTTGTAAATGTCCTATGTGTTTTTGAAAATGATTTCTTTTCTCCATATTCCACCACATCAATTCTCTCTTCGGCTGCATTTAATCTTTTCAATCCATTTATTCATTTTTTAAAACCTCTAATAAATTATTTAATTTTTTACTTTCTTAAATTTTAGTTGGTTCTTTTTCAAATTCACTTTTAAAAAAATAGGGCTTTGTTATTTCAAAATGACACCTAATGCTTTTATTAATCTTTATTATATAAACATTTCCATATTATTTTAGTACTTCTAGTTCTTAAGTTGTTAAGTTTGTTTTGGTTTTGTTTGTTTTTGTTTTTTTGGAGGGGGTGGTCATCTGGACCTTTGCCTTATGTTTTATTCTTTTTGACATGAGTTCATCTTCAGAAAAGATTAAGTTTTCTGTAGAAGTTCTGCATATCTTGCCTTGTAAAGCTATTGCTACCATATGGATTTAAGATTGTTTATGATGAGGGTTCCCAATAGAAAGCTCACAGGTTATAATGACCATGAACCAGATTCTGTGTTAATTTCTGGGCTTATCATTAATGTACCATTTATTTAATTTAAAGTTGGATAATATATTTATTCCTGGTATGGGTCTGGAGTTTTTCTTTATGGCCAGCAACTTTTCTTTTTCTTGATCCAAACCCTAGAATTTCGTTTTGGGCTGAACTACAGAGCTTCTATAATCCATGAAGGCAAGGTGGGATTTGAATTCCAGCTGCTTCATATTCTATTGTCTTTGGATGGGCATTAGCACCTCAGTATCCAGTTTCCAGAATCTGTGCCTCCTCTCCTTTCCTGAGTATTGTCACATAATCACCTAGAGATTATTGCCCTGGAATTTATTTCCTTTTTCTTTCTTGTACATGGAGTTCTCTCTTGCCTTATTTTGATTTATTTAATTTTTAGTTAGTATTTTGTCCAAAATTTCTATGGGCTTAATGTAGGAAGTGGGAACAAAGTCCAATAGTTTAGTTGTCATGTTTCAAAATGTAAGCTTCAGATGTTTCCACAGTAATATTTAATGCAAGAAAACAAACGAACATTGTTACCAGAGATCTCAAGTACCTAATGAATTGGACCCAGCACTATCAAAATTTTAGAAACATTACAGTCAGTTGTTAAACAGACATTATTTAAAATTAAATAAATATAATTAAATGGATTATTTTAAAAAAAAACAGAATAAGACTCATAAATTCCTAATTATTTTACTACTAGGGGCCCAGTGCATGAATTCGTGCACCTTCAAAGAAACTGTGGGTCATGAGGCTGCAGTGGGCACAGGGGAAGGTCTAGGCCTATCCTCCACACTCCCGCCTGGCCCCTCCCGCTGTGGTCCCGGGTCCCCTGTCTGCTGGCAGCCCCGCTCCCGCCCCCCACTGCTCCCATGCACTGATAGTGCAAGCCCCACTCACACCCGCTGATGGTGTGGAGTGATTCAGCCTGGCGCCAGCAGCAGGTACAACAAGCAGTTGCTGCCCAAATCACCCCTCAGGAGCAGGGGGAGTTGAAGAAGCTCTCAGGGACGATCGGGGCCAGCATCTGCTTGCACCTGCTGACGGTGCCAAGCAATTGGGACCAGTGCTGGGTGCCAGCAGGTGTGAGCAGCAGCTCCAGCACCGGAAGCAGGTGTGAGTGCTGGGCAGGACCATGGAGTGCAGGAGCAAAGAATATTCAGTAATCACCAGAGCCACTCCTGATGACAGCGACTGGCGCCCCGTGTTCCATGCATGCCCCCTGGTGGTCAGCACACGTCATAGTGACTGGTGGTCAGTTGTGCCACTGTTCAGTCTATTTGCATATTAGGGTTTTATATATATAGATTATCTGTGATCTTGAAGTTATTTATAGCTATTGTTTCTATATAGTGCAGATATTATATAATGTACTGTAATGGTGTGCTCCAGAGTATCCCTTCCCAACTCTACATTCCGTGATATTATGTTGGTAGCTTAAAATTCACCTCATGAAAATCAGCAAATGCTGACATTAAGACTTTTTGGTCTTCTGCAGAGCCAGATAAATACTTTCTGACAAATTACTAGACTCAAGAATATCACAACTAATCTATAAAAGCAACATATGTATATTTTCAAATATCAAAGAACTCATGAAATAGAGTATCCACCAGTATCTTTTGAAAAAAGTTCAGTAATAAAATCAAAGCAATCATGGAATAAATATGAATTGAAAACAAAAGATCGCAAATTAGAAATGACAAAAATGATAATGAGCAATGAATAAATTTAAGCTTGGAATTAAAGCAACACAATTTTAATAATCAGGGTTTTGGCACATAACTTAATGTTATAAACTTTGGCATCATTCAAATAATAATAAATCTAAAAAAGGGAGATTTGAAAAATAAGATGGCAAAAATGTAGTAGTGTGAATTTCCTCATCTCTTATAGCAAAAAGTAAATTAATATTTTTCAATGAAAACATCTTTTAAGAATTGCTGCCTCACCAAAAAAGTAAAGCAAACTTATACTTAATTATGACATATTTAAAAATGTTCACTTAAGATTGAAATAATGACAACGAAGCTTGCTTTTTTTTGCTTTTATTTAACACTAAAGGCCCAGTGCATGAATTCGTGCATGGGTGGGATTCAGCCAGCCCACCCCGATCAGGCCGGTTGGCCGGATGCAGTGCACATCACAGCAACTGGTCATTCTGGTCATTCCAGTTGTTCCAAGCGCTTGGCTTTTATAAATATAGATTAACAATGTAGCTCCTATTCTGTGTGGCAAGATGAGATAAGGATTGGAAAGGAAGAATTATTTGTAAACAACATAAATATCTGTGTCCTTTTGGTTTGGTTACTTTCTAATTCTCTTAAGTTCACAGACATTATACACTAATATTTTTATATGCATTTTATAAAATTAAAATTGATCTTTTAACTTTTTAAGTTAAAGTGTTTTATGAGTTTATACTGTTAATCACAAATCACATTCCAGATTGCATGGTTGGCTTGATTTCTCTAGGTTACTTCCATATGTCATTTCTTCACACCGATAATTCTAGTTTTCAAGAAGAGAGGGATAATAGAATTAGAATATCTCAAAATTAGTCATGTGTTTTACCCCACATGGTATGACAGTCTCAGAGTAACAATATCAATACTATTCCACCAATATGATGACTGCATACTACTAAAATTCTTTATGCTTACCATTCTTTATTTTTGAAAATAGTAGTACTCTGTCTACATTGTCAGTGTTTATAACCATTATATACTATGCCCTCTTTAACTCGCTTAAAATTTTAATTGTCATTGGAATTATGTAATGCTCTCCATCAATCCTTATTTCAATGTCTTTATAATAATTTAACTTGTTTGAACTTTGTTTTCTAGCAGATTCCTCAGAAAGAGTGCATGGAAACAGTATTACCTGACTTTTAAAATGTGATAGTAGTTTATAGCTTTTATATGTGAGAAGTAGCTTAGATGGATATAAAATCCTTAGTTCAGTTTTTTCCTTGACTATGTTAGTCCATATCTTTGTTTTGACATAAAGCATTGCTGCTAAAATATTTGATAGCAGTCTAATATTTCTTTTTGTTATAAATCTTTTGAATTTTTTGCCTAGATGACAAAAGGGTTTTTTGTGTGTTGTTGTTGTTGTTTGGTTTTTTTTGCAAGTCCAGCGATTTTTCTAGAATATGTTTCAGTGTTGGATCCTCTGAATCAATTTTCTCAGATATGTGCTGTGTCTTTTCATTAAATAGGTTTGCTTTTATATTGTATATTTTATTGTAAAATACGTTGTAATTTTAATTTTCAGGAGTTTTTCTCAGTTACTCTTGTTACTTTTGTTCTGTTTTTTTTTCTTTATTTTTACTCTTCAGGGATTGCTATTATACATTAATTGGATCTTCTTTACCTCCAGTCAGTATTTGTTGCTATTTCTTAAATTATTTCATGTCTTTTATAATTTTTTTTTATTTAAAAAAATCTCTATTTTCACTTTCTATTTATCTTAAACCATTATGTGTCAGGTTGCTTTGCAATTGTGTCCCTTCTATTTTGGTCTTCAATTTTAAAGTGATTTTTAAGATTTGACTTATAATTCTTTCCTGAGTTCTTTTACCTCATGTTTGATTTTTTTTCTGATTGTGATATTATATCTTGTTCTTTCATTTTATGTACCATGCTCTTAATATATGTTATCTTATTTATAAATATTTATTCTTTGTTGTGGACATGTCTTTTTGTGTGTCTATTTGTTGTCTATAGGGAGTTAGTCCCTCAGTGCTTTTTTAATGCTTGCCCACTTTTATCCAAAATTAATTTTCTTGAACTTTTAGAGAGAATCATGGCTCATGATAGTTTTTCTAATTTCACAAATTTTCTCAGCTTGATTTCAAATCTACCCCTTGGCCCTGTTCATCTCCTCTCCTTTTATCTACAACTTGCATTTTCTTTATTTTAATGGTCTCTGTTCTACTCAATGAGGATTCTATCCCAGAAACTCTTCATCACTGTGGGCATTTGTCTTCAAAGGGAACTTGACTAGTTTAGGAAGTTCATAATGCCCAGAATTCTTCAGACCTTACCTACACATATTACCTTCATACTTCTTGCACTCGCCCACTATTAGAGTTAACAAAACTCATCGCTTACTGTACTCTACAGTGAGTCCTTGTTTGCCATTTTTTGGTTCTCCTCTTCTATAGTTTGTCAGATTTCTTTCCTCTGTTTATCCCCACACTGATGTTGATATCACTCACAGTTTGCAGTTGTCTGTATTTTGACCAACCCATTTTTATTTTGTGTTTCATAGGGATACCTGGAAACCTGGTTTTGTTATATATAATTATCAGGGGTTTATGTTTTGTTATGTAGCTGTACTGTCTTTATGTGGATTTAAATATGCCACCGTCAACACCAATTTCCCCGACTCTACTAGGGCATTTTATTAATATATAAATAATTCCAATAATAAAATAATGTTTAAATAACAATATTTAAAATTCAATGCATTTGGGTGGTGAGCACATGGTACAAGAGAAGATCTTGTAACATAGAAACCCATATGTGAAAGCTATCTATAATGATAAAAGCGTAATATGCTTATTAGACAGGATGTCCTTCGGGACATCTTCCAGATGAAGCCGCAATGGCGGGGGCTGAGGCAGAGGCCCTGGCCACCGTGCTGAGGCAGAAGCCCTCGGCCGCGGTGGCTGGCGGGGACCTGGGCAGCTGCCACAGTGGCAGGGGCCAAGCCCCTTCCACGAATTTCGTGCATCAAGCCTCTAGTATGTTCATATTGACTAATGTTACCACAATACATTTAATAAATAAATAAATAAATAAATAAATAAATAAATAAATAAATAAATAAAATTCAATGCAATTTGAAAATGTATTTTAAAATGTTAACTCATTGCATTTCATATAAAACTTAGAAGATAATTTTCAACATGATTTAATAAATCTATCTTAAAGTAGGAGCCAACATTATACTTAATAGTGAAACATTAAAACCATTTTTATACAATCAGGAACATGATGGCTATTTTTGCTATTGGTATAATTAGTAGTAATATTTGCAGATGTGTTAACCTTACCTTTCAAGAACACAAAAGTAGAGTGCTAAGATTACAAGATTAATTACAAATTTAATTTCAGAACCCACCTAATAGTGGGCACATGTAGTTGATCTATTCCTTATTTTCATCTGGTTTCTGTCAGGCTCCACAAGCCAGAGCAGACAGGTGGAGGTGTGCCATCATAATTACAGCTAGTACGTCCTGAAAAATGCCAGGACTTATGCTCTGAGCTCTACCCCAGAAATTCAATTAAAAAAATTAACTTCAGCCTGATTTGGAGCCCATTTTTGATGTCTGTTTTTTTTCTTGGTTCCACAGTTTCAGAAAACAGAGACTGTTGTAAAGAATAGTTGAATTATTTCCTGAAATACAAATAAATTAAAAAACCATGAGGCTCTAAATCACATTTGCTGAGTTATGTTTTAGGTACTAAAGTAACTCCAAATGAATCTCAAGGAAAGATTCGTTAAGAGCTTACAATATAAAACGTTTAATAATTCTAACAAGTGACCAAAAAAATGTCAGTTCTATATGAGAACCAATGAAGGGAAAACATTTCTTAATTAATATGGGCAAAGATATTCTGGCCTGTTTTTCTTGCTTCCCTCACAGGCAGAGGCTTGGAATGCTGCCCGCTGACATGCCACTCCAAGTGTGTGCTCCGATCTGGTGTCAGAATGTTGGCTTATAGGTCAGAGAGAGACTGGCCATTACTAACGTGTACACTGAGCACTTATTCACGGACCTTTTTATTTTCCATCCCAGTTGCCTCCTGCCAAAATGCCATATCAGAAATACTTGAAGAATGGAAAGTGTTCAACCTTGGAACAGAAAACACAAGAAAAGGGGAAGAGGGCATGAGCTCTTTGTTCAGTTATTGGAAAGGTTGTTATGGGGAATAAGACTTGCTCGGCATTATTCCAGAGGAGACAACTACCACAAATGGACAACATGATAAAGGGGTGGGTTTTAGTTCAAAGACTGAGGAAGCTAGCTTCTCTATGTCACAAGCTCTGCCTTCCCCATCCTCCTTCCGGCCCAGATTTATTTCTAGAATCCTGTTCTTCCAGGAAAGAACTCTCCCACAAATTCATATTCCCCTCTCCTGAAATTTCCTTTCTAGTAATGGAGGCCTTGCCTGCATTAAAGAGATAAATCTATGTTTCATTTTCAAACATGGATGGCTCTACATCCAAAGATAGCATCAGATGCCAATAAGCCACATTCACATTAGAATTATTATACCAATGTGTAATTATGTTGCACTTGGCTTTATTGTGAGTTAATGAACTAAAAAAAGACCATAGGACAGTGTTTCTTCTTCAAAACAAATGAAAGCACCGTGGCCCTAGGAGCAAGCAGACAAATTATATATAACCACAAATAACTGGCCTTCAAGGATACCCTTAGAGTCAGACTGGGCACAGACACTGAGGAAACTCAAGGGGATGAGAGGCCAGTGGAAGATACTGTTTCAATTAGTTCCATCCAACCATTTGAAGACACGCAATTCTCAGTCATCTGATCAGTTTGGCTGTAACTTGTTTTCAGAATTTTAAAAAAAAGTGCATACATTTTTAAAGACTTGGATAGATATCTTTGTTGGGTCAAATGTTCTGGCTTTCCACCACCAGCCAGGCTTGCTGAAAGGCAAACTCCTGTCACTGGCAGGGCTTCTGCTCAGCTGTCTCTATGCTGTTTGGGTTGTGGCCAAGGGAAGTGGAGAGCTGGAATGGGGTCTGAGAAACTAGGTCAATTCAGCCCAAAGTGACATTGTTACTCAAAGGTAATGAGGGGTCCTGGAGAAATTGTTTCTTTTGCATTTGGTATGGACACATCTCTAGGGAATATGAGAACTGTAGGCTGGCTTCATTCATGACCTGGCCTTTTCTCTTCTTCATTGGTCTTCTATGAATCTGCACCTCCTCAGGGCAGTAAATTTGAAAACACAGCCTCAACTTGAGTCCACCCATCTATATGCTTCAGACTAATAGAAATCACATCACCTTCTCCGTATTATATACCCAGTACTTAGCAGTGCCATTAGCACGCAGCATTTGCTGACTCAATATTTGTTAAGAAAAGAAAGAGCAAGAGCAAGGGGGAAGAAGAACAAGAAGAACAAGAAGGATAAGAAGGAAGAGGAGGAGGAGGAGGAAAAGGAGAAGGAGGAGAAGAAAGAGAAAGAAAGGAAAGAAGGAAAGGAGGGAGGGGAGGAGGAAGGGAGAGATACAGATACTATCCATTCTACTCATTTGGTGATCACTATGGCTTCCTTCTTATCATCCCATGAATTTTTCATATTAATTTCCACGGTGGGAGAGAGCCACCCAGGAGGAGAGTATAGAGATCAGAGATGAGATTAGCTAGTGTGGATTGATCACTATTGGTGGAAAAAGAAGGTTCTGTATGGTCAACTTCAATAGCCAAAGGTTTTCAGTTGAATCAAAAAGCTCAGATTAGTTACCGGAATTCACAATTTAAAAGATTGTGAAAAATCAAAAGTATAAAACAAGATAAGCATGTTGAGAAGAGAGCCAAATAGAGTCTGGAGTCAGAAACTCCCAAGTTCAAAACCAACTCTAGTGACTATGATCTGCATGAATTTTGAGCAAGTCTCTTTTAATGTCAGTCCCCATTATAAAATAGACATAAAAGAATACCCACGCCATGAGGTGTTTGGCTTTTTTCGTCTCATATTTTTGCTTGCTTTTCTTTCTTCTTTCCTTCCATTATCTTTTCTTGTTTTTTTTCTCCCCAGAAACTATTACTGTTTAGCTTTCAGCTTTATATTAGTTCACTTATCACACATTCTTTGAATCTAAAAGTGTTATAAGCATGGCTTTACATAGTCCTCAAGAATATTCAAAGTTGACTTCTGCTTCTGCTGGGCTGCAACATGCAGGTCAGCGTCTCCTTAAGAACAGCAGGAACAGCTAAACCAAACAGCTTTTTAAAACTGAAGAATTACATGTCAGTATTCTAGAGAAGAAGGAACCCCAGAGTAGTGCAGCTCCCGAAGATACCTCAATAGGTAGCCGAGAGGCTGGAAAACTGAGCTGAGATTGTATAGCTACATGGAACTATAGGAGCACAATTTGGAGCCCAGGGCCAAGGAAGGAGAGCTATAGAAAACACACCACCATAGTTTGTTTGGGGATTTGGAAGGGCTACACTCTAAGTGTAAGGATAAAAGATTCAGTCCTTATACTGATTAAAGTCTAGCTGTAAATTGTCTCAGTGCCTTGAACTACATTAAGATAGCTTCAGCAGAAACCCATTATATTTTGTTGGCCAGAACTGGGTTGCATGCCGGCTCAAGCTCAGGCAAAAGGGAATAGAGTTTCCATGTTTTATTTTGCCAAACTATGGTTCTGTTAGCAAGAAAGGAGAATGAGTGGCTAATAGTAAGCAACCAATACATTATGTCATCAGCATCAGCATCATCATCATATCAAATATCATTCACAGATCTTTACTATATACCAGGCAATTCCATAAGCACTCAACATATAAAGCCATTTTATTTTCATAACTATCCTACAAGATATGTGTCTCTACTTAATGGAAGAGAAAATTAAGGCTCAGAGAGAGTAATGTACCATAGGTAGGAAGTAGCAGAGGCAAGATTTGAACTCAAGTCACCACCCTGATTTATTAAGCACCCATTTATGCACTATTAACTATCCTGGTACTGGAGACACAGAATATCTTGCGTCTAGGAACTCAGAGTACAATTGTCCAGAGAGAATCAAAAGCAAATGATGGGTCTTACCTCATGGTGCTGGCCTTGCCTTAAAAAAGTACCTGTGAACTTTGGAACATATATTTAAAGCTTCTGTGGCCTTACGGAAATATGTCCTGATATTTTCCATTGTTCTGACTCCATCATGTTCAATTTCTGCTACATGAGCCCCCAAGTCTAAAAATCCCTATATGTATGTGCCCAAGAGATTTAGGGTGGGGAGAATTCTCCCATGAAAAGGAGACTCCTGTGCTTAAAGTTTCTGTCCATTTCTTTGGAATTATCCATCACAGTATAAGGGTGGCTTTAGAGAATGCAATTATATTTTTTCTTTCTTATATTGCACAGGGCAAAGATTATTGTAGGCCCACATCCATTTTAAAAATTTAGTTACTATTTTTTAAGGATTCACTTTGTTCCTGATAAGTCATTGCCTATTTCATAAAGGTAATTGTATTTAACACAATCATGGGAAGCATGTATTACCCGCTCTATTGTAAAAACGTAAAAATATCCAACAACTTTGAAATACATCTTATAGAGTCTGATGTTGCCCCATTATTAGCATATTAATGCTCTATCTGGAATAGGGATATAAAGGAAAGTCAGGATCTTGAAATTTTAGCATCTATGCTGAAGTAGACTAGTGAAAGTAAGTTTATACGAACACCTAGTATCTGAAAACTAGTTTCCCCAAGCAGCCCTGGGACAGAGCTTGCCATCTCTGCCTGAAGAAGAGCTAATGGGCTTTCCTGGTGACACAGTTGAGATCTTTTTAAATTCCATGCAGGACAGTGGGGCACTATTCAAACCATTTCTTTGTAATGATTATTTATTTTGCTCTTCAATTTCAGCTTCCCTCCACTGAAGACCCCACTGGGCTGGGCTTAGCCTTTGTCCATTAGAACAGGCATGCCAGCAAACAGCTCTTCTCTTGGCACCTGTGTCCTCTACCTCCTGGTTTATTTAACTGTGGCGACTCTTTTCATTAATAGCTGTTTACACTTCACAGTGATACTTGTTGAGCTTGGCAGAAGCCATCACCTCTACACATTTCTTAGTCTCTGACCCCAAGACAAATTGTTGTATTTGACAATATTTTTGCTGGGTAACAGTAACAAGTGAAAAACAGTTAATTAAATAGGCTAAGTTGTTATAGTGAGAACAGAAATAAAAATATTGGCACACTGCTACCTGCTGCTTCTGGAAGAATGGTCAACCTGGATACCGGTAAATATAGAAGGAAAGTGGGAAAACATGGGACTGTATAGATTCTCCTATGACTCTCTTCATCCTTAGACAAATATTTTCATATGAGAAAGGAAGAAACCACTAGGAGCAATGCCCCATGTCCAGATGCTCAGATTTGTGCACCGTTGATCGGCACCTCCACCCCTTCCCTGCTCCCGGGAAGGCAGAGTCCAATCCAGATGTGGATTTACTTTTCCTCATCTGGTTTAGCTACTCGTCCTAGAGGAAAAGGCCGGACCCTGGGAGGGCAGCACAGTTAAGCCTCACACCCTCAATCACACAGCCAGCATCACATTTGCAAGCCTTCAAAGTGCCACTTAATAGGACCTTCGCGTCCCCTTAGCCAGCTGAAGAGAAGTATGCTACACTGCTCGGTTGGCAGAGCTGAGTTTATACAGATGGAAGAGTTAGCAGAGACCACAGAACAAATACCAGCAACCAACCCATTTCACACTTCTGAAAAAAGAGAAAGGAATGGCAGAGGCGGGCCAAAGCAAACAGGCTTTGGAAAACTTGAAGCTGTGGGCTGGAATTTTCAGCTGTTCCTATTCTTTACGCACTCATTTTGGGGAGCTTGCTCCCCTCAGAAAAGCAGAACGTTAAACTCTGTGGGCTCAGTCTCCCACAGAAAGAAGGCAGTTCACTCCCAATCACAAAACAAGCATTGTTTCCAGCACCATCAGCAGTTTCCCTAGAGTCTGGGCTTCGGGTGGGGGATAAGAGAGGTGCCACTCCCCGCCCCCCCCAAAATTCTATGCTGTTGGGGTTCCCTTAGCTTGTCTTTCTGTGACGTGCACTTGAACTTACTCTCTATTTTTCACTCTCTCTTTTTCTTTTTTCTTTTCTTTCCTTCCAGGAAAGTCATTTTCTTTTCCCTGGAGTATGTTGAAACATAAAACTTCCCCACAATCTGCTCCCTCACAAAAATACCCTTCAGTTTCAGCTAAAACACTTGGGTGCTTATCAAAATGTCTTCTAAAGTAAACACGGATATTGTTGCTGCCTTGGGGATGTGTGATGTTTCTAGTTCCAATCCCAGAAGAACAGAAGAGGCTATTTGGAGAGGAGAAGTAAAGAGGGTGAGCCCGGGTGGCTGTGAAATGGTCAGTGGCTGTGCCCAGTGCGGTCGCACAGAATTTACGGATAGCTGTTGGAAGGAACTCTCCTGTGGGCTGGCATTGGAGAAGCCAGTGGAATGGCTCCAGCTAGGATGCTCCGTGAGAGAAAGAAAGAAACCAAAACAAAACACATGATGTGCCCCTGAGACAGCCCATACTGTAATCATCTTAGCGCGGGTGGGTTGGAAAACGGCTGTCAGGAATCCCACTGATGGCTCAGCCGGGTCACCCAACTGGTTTACCAGAATGCGTGGGTCTTGTCTGTGAGGAAAAACTCTGCAACTGTGTTTAAAAACAGTCGCATCTGTTCTTATGTATTTAAAATGCTTAGATGGAGGGGGAAAAAAGCGTAAGTGCAAACACAAGAATAAGACCCTTTAGGAAGTAGACCAACTCAATTCAATTGGTAAAAAGACACACAGGTGACTGAACAAGAGCTGATGCACTAGTACTGTTGTATTAGGAAGGATAGGAAAGCAGCATGGAGAAAGTCAACGGATGCCTGCTGTGAGGACCTCTCCTACAGCAGATGAGACTCTGAGGGCTGGTCTATGACAATGTGTGCCTGGATCTCTGTTTATGAGAAGTGGGGCTGAGCCAAAGAAAAGCCCATGAGAGAAAACCAGCATCTCCAACACTTTGAATACAAAGGAGGGAAAGGTCTCCCTGGATTGGCAGAGTGAAAAGATAATACAGAGGGAGGATAAACCTGATGGCTGGAAACGGGGTGAAGAAGGAGTTCAAAATTAAGCTTGGATGCACACTTTGCTTTCAACATTTTAGAAATTCCTTGAGAAAGAAAACAAAATTATCCTATCTAATAATAGAGAAACATGGTAATTAACCATAACTTCACTACCCTTCCCATTGGCTAATCAGTGAGATATGCAAATTAACTGCCAACCAAGATGGCGGCCGGCAGCTAGGCAGCTGATGTGAACAAGAGGCTTGCTTGCTCCAGTGAAGGAGGAAGCCAAGGTTCCTCTCCTGCCGCTGCCGGGCTCTGAGCTGCAGTCTAAGAAACAATGTTGTAATTATAGAAGGTAAATAAACCCCAGAAACCTGCTTTCAGCCATCAGAACTGGAGCTGAAACAGTGTTTCAATTATAGAAGCCAAACAAACACAGATACCTGCTTTCAGCAGCCGAGGTCTCAGAGCTGGAGCCGAGCCTCAGAGCTAAAGCCGGCTCTCAGCTCCAGTGACAGCCATAGAAGGTAAATAAATCCCAGTATAAAAAAAAAGAAAAGAAAAAAAGGAGAGGTTGGGAGCTTCAGTCATCCGCCAGCCTGAAAACGGCCCTCAGCCCCTCACCCAGACTGGCCAGGCACCCAAGAGGGGATGCCCACCCTGAAGGGGGTGTGACCAGCTGCAAACAGCCATCATCCCCTCACCCAGGCTGGCCAGGCACCCAAGTGGGACCCCCACCCTGATCCGGGACACCCTTCAGGGCAAACCAGCCGGCCCCCACCCGTGCACCAGGCCTCTATCCTATATAGTAACAGGGTAATATGCAAACTGACCCTAACAGCAGAAGGACTGGGAATGACTGGTCACTATGACACACACTGACCACCAGGAGGCAGATGCTCAATGCAGGAGCTGCCCTCTGGTGGTCAGTGAGCTCCCACATGGGGGAGCTCTGCTCAGCCACAAGCCAGGCTGATGGCTGCCAGTACAGCAGTGGTAATGGGAGCCTCTCCTGCCTCCTCAGCAGCGCTAAGGATGTCCAACTGCACCTTAGGTCTAATCCCTGTTGGCAAGTGGACATCCCCCAAGGGCTGACGGGCTGCCAGAGTGATGTCTGATTGCCATCTTTGACCCAATCCCCCAGGGAGAGGGCCTAAGCCAGCAGGTGGTCATCCCCTGAGGGGTCCCAGACTGCAAGAGGGCACAGGCTGGGCTTAGGGACCTCCCCTCTCCCCCGAGTGCACAAATTTTTGTACACCAGGCCTCTAAAATATATATATATCTCCTGATTGTAATAGACCAGGGTTGAGAGCAGATGGTATGCATCAAGGTAGAAGATATGTGAACAACGACATTTCCACAGAGTTAGGTCTCTGTTGGTTAGCTCTTATGAGAAAGTATCTAGTGAGGCATGTGTATGCTCCATCACCAGATAAGGACCTATAATGCCAAAGTCTAGAAGGCCAGCGATTCTTGGCCCAGTCATGTTCTTCTGCCCACTAAGGGAAATCTAGCCTGGAAAACTTCTTTCCGTAGTAAGACATTGTAGAAAGTCTGTTATTTTGTAATTGACCAAGATCAGGGAAACCAAGTATGATTCATAGGTCTACACCCAACTTTTCCTAAATATGTGACCTTGATCAAGTCAGCGAATCTCAATGAATCTCAGTTTCTCTATCTGAAAGCTGAGAGTGTTGGAGAGCTTTGTCAAAGTTATTCAGGAGCAGGACAGCTGTGCCAAGCACAGCTTTCCATGGCACTCCCACACATAGAGCAGGTGTTAAGTGGCAGTGTCCTGAAGCTTGTGAGGAGGGAACTGGGGTCTCCAGTTACTGATGTCCTAGGGCTGTGCAGAACAAAGTGCTAACACCAGTGGACTTCACCATGCTAAGATTCCCTATAATGCCATGCTTCTTTGATAGCAGATTGTCAGATCTAAACAGAAATGAAGTGAATATTTTAAATAAATTAAATCACATTTAAAAATCTAAATCAAGCCTAGTGAGTGTAATTGAGCATAGACCCATGAGCCTGGAAGTCAGGGTTCGATTCCTGGTCAGGGCACATGCCCAGGTTGTGGACTCAATCCCCAGTGGGGGGTGTGCAGGAGGTAGCTGATCATTGATTCTCTCTCATCATTAATGCTTCTCTCTTTTCCTCCTCCTTCCTCTCTCTGAAATCAATAAAAAATATATTTTAAAAATGGCATTCAATCTCGGATCAACTGTATTCTTGCTGTAGTTCTCACCTCATCCTGATCTTCCTAGCTCATAGGCGAGGGGCTAAGAGAGGAGATGATGGACTACTACCTCTCACCTTCCATCGATTAGCAATATTTCCACCTGCAATCATCATATTGTATACATAAATATTGTAAGTAAAATGCAGAATTTTGGATAGTATCATGTAAACACAATACAAAGATAAATACAAATATGAGGTTTTTTATTTGTTTATTTCTTTCTTCACTAAAATGTCAGTTTCATGAGACCAGTGCCATTTTGTCCACTTGCTCACTTCTGCATCTCTAGTACCCAGCACAGTGTCTGGGCTTAGTAGATACCACATCAGTAACTGTGCAAAAGATGGATATCTGATGTTGGTCTTCACTCAGCTTTGTTTTGCCATCTTACAAATGTAAAATTCTGCCTGAGATTCAACCTGAATCTTTTTCACACAGTGTTTTATTTCCATCTCTTTTTAAACCTCTACTTGTGGTTAATTTTGCAGGCTAATGGCTGTTTTTCTGTACCTTTTATGACATGCTCAGGGATATTTCTACAGTCAGATGGAGTCTGGGATGCCTTAAAAGCCACATAATCTTGGGAGCATGAATCCCATGCAGATACTGGACTCAGGCCTATCTCAATATAGGGACCCAAATCTGTTGGCAGCTCCCTTCCCCCTTCTGCTACTTCTGGGCTCTGCTAGGCTCTTCTTCTTCTACTGCCTTTAGCCATCTCTCATTGGTTGTTATCTCTACTAATAGTTGATGTCACTATGATGATCTATAGCCTCCCATGCAACATCCCACATTTTGAGGCATCTACTCTCTATCCTCACTGTGTTAGGTGTTATACATACAATGAGTGGAGCAAATAGACCCACCCTGAATTCAAGACATTTCGACTCTATTGGGGATCAAGCTTTCATGACCATGAACCACAGTAAATAAAGCGTAGATAATCCAGTCTACATAAACACACACATAGATATATATTGTTTCCAAAGTTTTTGAACAATACTTGCCTGAGTGACATTTCCATTCTATTCTGGAGTAGTTTACCCTATTTTATTTCATTTAAAAAATCTGATTATGACCCATCAAATTGATTCCACTATCCAGGTATGAGTTTCAATAATACAACTAATTACTTGCAGGCCATTTGAAAAAGACTGCTGTAGAATGGGAGAGAATTTCCTAAAGTCATTATAATAGAATAAGAAGTATGTACAAGGAAATAAATGGAAGCCATAGGTGAGTTGCCAATCCCACCAGGAAGATATCCCCCAGGACTGTACTTCTCAAACTCTAAAATGCACATGAAGCACCCAAGAACTTAGTACCAGCACCAGGTGATTCCTGGGCACTTGGAAACAGACTTTAAAAAGAGGGGAAGTTCTGATTGAGTCACAAAGAATGAGGTGGGAATAGGGAAGGGAAGAAAAAAATTTAGATTGATTTTAAAGAAAGGAAGGGAGGAGAGAGGAGAGGGGAGTGGGAAGAGAGAGAGAGAGAGAGAGAGAGAGAGAGAGAGAGAGAGAGAGAGAAGAGAGAGAAACATTGACCCATTGCCTCACACATGCACCCCAACAGGGGATGGAACCAGCAACCTGGGTATGTGCCCTGAACAGGAAACAAACTCACCACCTTTCAGTGTAAGGTACAATACTCTAACCAACAGATCACCTGGCCAAGCCTAGGAAAAATTTTAAGGGAAGAGAAGAATTTCCTTCTTCACCCCCACCTGTAAGGAAGGAGAGGACCCTGCCTCTCAAGCCTTTTTTTTTCCAAAGGGTTTTTCTGTCTCTTCTCCCCCCAATTCCTTCTCTACCCCTTCCTGTTTAATAAGCACCGTCCTAAATGCCATATCCCAGTGGCAGCCTTAGTTTGTGGCTCAGCCTCAGAATCTGGAGTCCTCATTTGGAAGGAAGGGTGGGAGAAATGATTGGAGTTAATGGCTTCAGTCAGATTTCTCAGTGTACACTTAAATATACAGAATCCACTAAACTTGGATATCTATGTTCTTCATTCAGCCAATACTCATTTACTAACTATGTTCCTTTGAAAGACATCACTTTATATACTGGGTGCACAATTATGCCTCAAACAAACCCAGCCCCTGCCATCTGTGAGCTTATACAACAGGGGACAAAAGTAGGTGTATAGTTGTAATACAAATAAATAATGCAATAATGAATAAATAATAATATAAGGATAAACCCTGTGGTTCACATACTCACAACTATACAACTACTTTGCCCACCCCTGTAGTAATAGTTTCATATACATATATGTTGGTTTGAGTCATAAGATGATACGAATGTGGTGTGTACCTCACTGTTTGTCCTAACCAGGTTGGGAAGTTCATTGGCCAAAGCTGCCCTGTTCTCACATTGATCATAAAGAAGGATTGCAGAAGCTGAGCTGGTATGGCGAGAACTTGTCCTCATTAAGACGATGAGAGCATGTTGGCCACCCTAACCCAGATCTCAAGGCCCACCAGCATGTGCCCAGGCTGACACTGACTCAACACTGACCACCTTCCACCTGGTTTCCCAGGAAACCCTCCTTTTGGAAAGTATCAGTGGGCATGTTTATTCACGTTTCAGGTGGCTGGGAGAGAGCCCAAACATGGAGTTTGAAACATTTTTTTTATGCCTAAAGATGTGGTCTACAACAGACTGATCGTGAATGAGGCGTCCCACTCTTTTGTATAAATGACCCAAAGACGGTCTCTGTGTATTGGCCCTGCAGTTATCACTTCTTCACTACAGACTGAGACCTGTTATTTCAAAAGCTTACTAGCACCAAACCCAAAGTAAAACACATCCAATTACTTTAAAACAACCCCAACAAGCAAATTCGTAGCCATTTAAAAACTGCCTGCTTTGCATACCCCTGAAACCTCACCTGGGCAGCTGTTACCCCTTGGTAAGATATAACATTGTAGTTTAAGGTCCTGAGCTACTGTGGCCCATTTGAGTTCTCTGACCCAGGACCCCCACCATGCTGCTGAGTGACATCACCTAGGCACCTAAGTCCTGCTTAGGTCCCCCTTCCCAGGAGTTCTCTTGCCCTCCTCCCCTCTGGACTGTGGTGGTTCCCTTGAAGCCTCAGGAAGGTCTCAAGCTGTGAGGGACTTCCCCTCTCCTGCAACCCTGCACAAGGGCTGCCCAATACAGCTCTGGCGTGTTACTGCACTTGGTCTGACCTTTTTTTTAAACTAGGTCCAAATCCTTCAAACCCCCTCCATACTCCTACCACAGATCTACTGAATCAAAATTTATGGGGATTGGGGTGTGTGTGTGTGTGTGTGTGTGTGTGCGCGCGCGCGCACAAGTCCATATGAACACTGAAGTTTAAGAACCACCACAAGTTGGAAGATTTACCTTGAATCTTGCCTCTGACACGTGTTGTCTGACTTTGATATATTCCCTTTCATTCTCCAATTATCATTTCCCCCCTTGTAAGGTTAAGATGATGATGCCCATATCAGAGAGACCCCCAAAGATAAAATGGAATAGAGTGTGTGGAAGGGATTGGAGCAATGGTGGGGACATGGCAGGTGCTCCTCGCATAGGTGTGGGGTCTGGATCTTTCTTCTTCTTCCTTTCTGATGCTCTCTGGACCTAGTTTATGTCATTCCAAAACAGTCACTTTTTTAAACATGCATTATGAATCACGTGGGCCTTGTCAGTCTACCAATTTGCTTATAAATCTCATTTGGAAAACTGCTGTGCCTCTCTGACTTTAAGACTTTTAATTTTCCTGTCCCTCTGCTAGTGGATGTCTCTGTAACTGTATTATCTAATGCTATAAAGTGTCTGATATCCCGAGTTAGATGACAAATGCTGGATAAGATAGATTTGTACTGTATTGTTACAGTCTTTATAGCTAAATTCAGATGGGACCCAAATGATATTTTTATATCAGATTTTGTTCAGTTCCACTCCACTGTCTGTTGGATATTTCTGGTTTTGCTAAATACATTTTTCTCCCTTTCTGCTTACAGTCATCTACAGAAATATAAGTATTTTTAGCAAGTTTACTGAGTTGTTTGCAGTTTTGTAAGTACGTCTTTGCTCTCTGGGGATATAATCAAGGCATGGCCCAGTGTCCCAGTGAATGGTGAGAGAGAGATGTGTGAAATAAGGGTGTGATTTCTCAGTGATGGTTTCTAAATGAGATCACTTACTAAAGGTGCCTTTGTGCGCTGTGGAAATCTTTAACCCCTAATGCATGGATCTCCCTTTCCTTAACATTGAAGGCTCTTGTCTGAAGAAGATGAATAAATAGACATCTTTTACTTCATATCTATTGCTCACTCTCCTCCAAGTTCTTAAAGAAGTCACAGTATGCACCAAATATTTGTGTGAAGTATCAAAAATAATTATTTATATTTTTCTCCTAAAGTCAAGGTCAAGGACTGATGCAAAAACAAAACAAAACAAAACCAACAACACAGAAATACAGTCATATGTGAATTTGACTATAATTTCATGTGGCTGCAGTGGGGAAAAAATAGTAGTATAACTCTGGTTTTTATATGTTAACATTGGCATTGGGCAACTAAGAGGTGACTTACATAAAAGTCTGCTAGAAGAATGCCATTTGTGTGGTGTGGGTCCAAAGGGATGGGTAAGTAAAAGGATGGATTAGAACAACTAGACAGTTGTTGAATGAGAATAAACAAACATGATAAAAATATGGGGATTTCACTTAGAGAAACCAATTGGGTAGACACCGTGAGAAGTGACCAGTAAGAAAAGATTTTAAGAGGGGATTATAGAAACGTGATCAACAAAAAACAGAACCACTCTACAACAACGTTCTAAGTAGAGACCAGATAGACCAGTTAAGTTCAGGAAGAGCTATTCAAATTCCAGTGCAAATCTTAGGAATCTAAAGAGGGAAAAAAACAATTTCTTGATGTCAAGAAAGACAAAGAGAAAGAAAAACTTCATTTGAATTGAGGATAGAGCTAAGCTTTATAGAGCACATCCTGGTACTAACATTTAGAGTAATTCATACATGGAAACATAATATTTACCACTGTGGGAAAGGCTTTGCATGGATTATCTCATGTGATCTTCAAAACAACCATATTTGGCAGATACTCATTATCTCCATTTTACAGATGGGCAAATTGAAGCTTCAATGTGCTCAAGATCAGAGAACTAACTATAAGTGATAGAGACAGGATTCAAATCCAGACTGTCTGAATTTGGATCTTTTAAAAGTAGAAACATTAAGGGGAAATTGTAGCGAATGCTTAAGAGTGGCATTTATGGTGCTGGTGTGTGTACATGGCAAGGTCCTCCTGTGATTTACTTGTTCATAATATAAAACTTAAACTTCCTTTCTTCGTCCTAAGGCAATTCCAACACTAGCTTTGCCATTTCTTGGCAATGTGTGGTCTTGGAGAAATCAATCTATCTGAACCGTCAGCCTATCTATGGGTTGCTTCCCATACATGCCCCAACCGGGGATCAAACCAGCAACCTAGGTATGTGCCCTGAGTGGGAATTGAACTGAAAACTTTCTGGTGTATTGAAAAGGTTCAGAGAAGATGTAGAACATATTAAAAAGATCCATATAGAAGTTCTGTAGATAAAAACAACAATGTTTAAGATGAAGAATACACTAGCTGAGGTTAATTGTAGAATAGACATTGCAGTAGAAAATATTATGAACTTGAAGACATAGCAATCAAAAACTCAAACCTCCCACCCACAAAACCCAATACTACAGACAAAATGAACAGAGAACCAGTGAGTTTTGTATTTTTTTAATTACAATTGACATTCAATATTATTTTATATTGTTTTCAGGTGTACAGCATAGTGATTAGACATTTATATAATTTACAAAGTGATCCAACCCATAAGCCTAGTATCAATCTGGCACCATACATAGTTATTAAAATATTATTGACTATATTCCCTAAGTTGTATTTTACAACTCTGTGGTTACTTTGTAACTACCAATTTATACTTCTTAATCCCCTAAATGAAGAAACAGGAAAAAAAGACAAAGACAAGAAAATCTAATCACAACAATACAATTAAATGTAAATGGATTAAATACCTCAATTAAAAGGCAGGGATTATAAAATTGGTTTAAAAAGGGAGATTCCACTCTATCCTGCCTACAAAGAATCATGTTTCTAATACAAAAACACTAGTAAGCTAAAAACAAATAGGTAAAATAAAAAGATATGTTAATATCAATTAAAAAATCTGGAGTGGCTATCTTAGTGTCAGACAAAGTAGATTTCAGAAGTAAGACTACTAATAGGGATAAGAATATTAAACTGAAGTTGTGAAACCATAAAATCCTAGAAAAAACCAAAGGCAGCAAAATCTCAGACATGTTTGTTGGAATATCTCCTGGTAGCAATATGTTTGTTGGAATATGTCCTAGGACAAGGGAAACAAAGGAGAAAATAAACAAACGGGACTACATCAAAATAAAAAGTTTTTCACAGCAAAAGAAACTATCAACAAAATGAAAAGAGATCCCAATAGGTATAGTGAAACATATTTGCCAATAATACATCTGATAAGAGGTTAATTTTAAAAATATATAAATAACTCATAAGACTTAACAAAAGAAAGACAAACAACCCAAAAAAAATAGGCTTCCAAGAGATATATGAAAAAATGCTCAAAGTCACTAATCATCCGAGAGATGCAAATTCAAACCACAATGAGGTATCACCCCACACCTGCCAGAATGGCTACCGTCAACAACACAAACAAAAGTTCTGGTGAGGATGTGGAGAAAAGGGAACCCTAGTACACTGCTGATGGGAATGCAGACTCTTGCAACCTGTATGGAAAACAGTGTGGAGTTTCCGCAAAAAACAACAACAAAAAATAGAATAGCCATTTGACCCAGTGATCTCACTTCTAGAAATATATCCTAAGAATCCCGTAACACCAATCAGAAAGAAAATGTGCTCCTCTATGTTCATAGAAACACTATTTACAATAGCTAAGATCTGGAAACAGCCCAGCTGCCCATCAGTAGATGAGTGACTAAAAGAGCTGTGGTACCTTTACACAATGCAATACTATGCAGCTGTAAAAAAGAAGGATCTCTTGCTCTTGGAGACAGCACGGATCAACCTGGAGAGCATCATGCTGAGCGAAATAAGCCAGTCAGAGAAAGACAAGTATCACATGATCTTCCTTATATGGGGAATCTAATGAACAAAATAAACTGATGAACAAAATAGATCCAGAGACATGGAAGCATGCAACAGACTGCCGAATCTCAGAGGGAAGGGAGATGGGGCCGGAAAAGATTAACTAAAAACTTACATGTATATATGCATAACCTATGGACACAGACAACGATGTGATGAAGGCCTGGGGCGGGGGCAGGAAGATCTGTAATATTTTCAACTATCAGGATGAAATTCTTTAAAGTTTTTATTTTATAATGGTATAGTGACCAATTCATCAAGAGGATATGACAATTCTAAATGTTGATGCATTTAATATAGTTTTAAAACACATGGAGCAAAAACTAGTCAAGGATATCAGGGAGAAATAGACAAGTCCTCAGCTATGGTTGAGGATGTAAATACTCCTCTCTCAGAAATTGATAGAACAAAATAGATAGAAGATCAAGAAGTATACAGAAGATTTGAATAACATGATCAAAAAAATTGACCCAACCGACATTTATAGAACACTTTATCAACAGCAAGAAAATAAATATTATTACTAAGTGCATTCAAAATATTTACCAAGATAGAAGATATCCTGGGCCAAAAATGAGTTTTAATAATTTTAAAAGATTTAAGTCAACAAAGTAGACCAAAATGGAATTAAATCAAAATTCAAAAACTTAAAGATCTTTTTATTATCCACAAATAATTTCAGACTAAATAAGACACTCCTTAAAAAATATCTATGAAGAAGAAATAAAATTACAATGTATTTCAAACTACATGAAATAAAAATACAAAATAAAAATTTTGGAATGCCACTAAGGCAGTACTGAGGGGAAATTTGTGGAATTAAATGCCTATATTTGAAAACAAGAAAGATTTCAAATCAATAGTTTAGTGTCCAGCTTAAGGAAATGGCAGAAGCTCTGCCCAGGTGGCTCAGTTAGTTGGAGTGTCATCCCATCCACCAAAAGGTGGCGGGCTTGATTCCACATGCCTAGGTTGTAGGTTCAATCCCTGGTCAAGGTGCATACAGGAGGCAACCGATCAATGTTTCTCTCTTTCACTCTCTCTCTGTGTCCCTTCCTCTCTGTGTGAAATCAATGGAAAATGCCTCCCAGGGTAAGGATTTAAAAAAGGAAGAAAGAGAAAAATGGGAGAAGAACAAATTTAATTTAGAGCAAGTAGAAGAAAAGAAATAAAGATTATAGCAGAAATAAACAGTATATAGAACATAGAAAAACAATAGAAAAAAAATCAATGAAACCAAACCTTAGTTCTTAAATAAGATCAGAAAAATTGATAAATTTCTAGCCAGACTAGTCAGAAAAGAGACCAATAACTGTTATTAGAATATAAAAAATGAGAAAGGTGGTGATATTACTGAAGATTCTACTAATATTACAAGGATGATAATGGACAAGTCTGTCTGTAAATTTGACAACTTGGTTACAATGTACATTTTTTTTAGAGGACACATATGATCAATGCTCATTCATGAAGAGATAGATAACCCAAATACTCCTATATCTACTACATTTACTGTATTTGTACTTAAAAACCTTTTCTCAAAGAAACTCCAAACCAACATAGTTTTACTGGTATGTTTTCCCAAATGTACTTGCCAACTTATTTCATGAGCCAGTATTATTTTCTGGGAGCATAAATGGTCCTGTTTTGTGCTGGGCTGGGCTGGGATGGGCTGGGCTGGGGAAGAAATGTCCCACCTCTCAACTCCCTCTGGTTGCCAGTCCAACTCAGAATCATGCACCAACAAGTAAGATCACATTTGTGAAAACCCAGAGAAGTTAGTAAACGTGGTCTGGAGAACAACATTTACTCTGATAGGCCAGGAAGAGGTTGGTGGTGCGAAAGAAACATACACAATGACTGTGTTTACTGCAGTGCTAATGGTGGGTCAATGCAATTATAGCCTTTGCTCAGCGTGTTCACTTCATCCCTTAATCACCGCACCCAGCCAGCCCAGAGCTTTGTCTTTTTAGACAAAGCTTCTTATCTCACCTGTCAACCCAAGTTACAGAAGGTCACCCCTGGTCAATGTCGAAGGAAGAGAGAGTTGCACATGAAAATGCCCAGAGGTCACAGTTAGTGGTGTTGGCAGAAGCACAAGGCTAGTCATCAGAAGCTGGGAAGGTACCACAGTCCCCTGTCCTTTAGCACAATGGAGGGATAAAACTATTTGTCGATCCAGACATTGTATGCTCCACACACATTTATAGCACACTGACTGTGCACCAGGATCTGTGCTAGAAACAGAGCTGGAGATATGGGAAAACGAGGCCCTGAATTTGGTAGCCTAAGGGAACTCCTTTCAGGATAAGGGCAGGAGGCTCAGTGTAGTGTCTGATTGTTTTTGTTTTTGATTTTCAATGTCAAGAAGATTTAACCAAATTGTAGTTGAAGAAATTACATTCTGTCAGCAAAAACAAATACGTATCCACAAATAGTGTGCTTTTGTCATTTTAGCAGCAACAACATTATTAATAACAGCTAAGAGGTGTTGAATACCGATCACAAATGGGGAACTGTGCTGATTGTTTTATTCCCTTAGCTAATCCCCAATAGTTACTCTATGAGAAGTAAGAACCATTATGATACCCATTTTCCAGATGAAGAAATGGAGGCTCAGAGAAATTGAGGGAGGTGCCTACGGTTGGTTATGGAGCTAATAATTAGGGTGAATGCAGATTCAAGCTCAAATCAGTCTCATTGTAAAGTCCCAAATCAAACTTACCATGAACCATTAAAACAGCTGATTCCATAATTGGAGGAAGTGGGGGAGGCTTAATTTCATCCTTTTAAAGAGTATGCTGTTTATGACATAAATCAGTACATCAGATGAGGTCTGAATGTTTGGGAATGTCATATGGGCATTTCTCATTGGCTCCCAGAGAACCCCAGGGGTTAGTAATCTTCCATTTTTGTCATTTTGGGACAGTTGGGGAGAAAGTCATTCTGTGAACATAAAACTAATCATTGCATATCTGAAAGCTCTCTGGAAAAAGTTAAACATTTCAACAAACTCCCCTCACTTTAAGTGCGTTCAGCATTTTCCCTCCTCAGAAATGACTTGTAAGTTTGTGCTTTTAATTATTATCATTCTCCCCTAAAATTACAGGCAAAGCACTCAGTGATATTTGAAACATCAATTACTGGCCTGCAGCCCTCTGCTACTGTTCCTCCACCCGCTGCCAGGGCTGCAAATCCATTTTCTGCATTTCTTTCAGATTTTCTGAACAAAATTATGGAAAATCGCTGTTGGCACATGGCATTTTTCCACAATGGTCAGAGTTATTGAATTGTGCCGTTATGCACTACTTTGAGACAGCATTCCAACTTAAAATGCCAGCCTGAAGACTCTCAGAACATTTTCCCCAATCCGGCTTCATGAATTTTCCACAGGAAAAGGCTACGAAATCTGCCCTGGCTTTGCCTGAAGTTCCGACTGAGCGTTAACAGCATGCTTGCCATGATCAGGTTGCTGGTTTTTAGTTCATCTCTTCTCCAGGTTCTCTCAGTAATTTGCTGACTTCTCATCATGGCTGTTCATGCTGTGTGACCACTGAGCCAGGGGCTACCTTCTATGGATGCCCTCCCTGCCGCCAGGCTCTGGGCTTCCCTGAATGGCAGTGACCTGCTGACAGTCATTTTGGATGTGTCTTACCTGTCAGTGCATATAATACCCCCAATCTATGCAGTAATGTTCCAAAGGCACCTCAGACTTAAAACTCCCAACCCTACCTCTCCACCCGTCTTCCCCATTGAGGCCTCAGGTGCACACAGAAATTCTGGATGTTATTCTCAACTGTTTTCTCTGTCTGAACCCATGTGGTCTTTTTGTCACTAAGATGTGTCAATTCTACTTCCAATGCCTCTCACATCAACCTCTCTACTATCACTGACCTTTCTTCCATAAGCTCCTAGTTTATAATCCGCCACTAGTCTTTTTCCTCTTGATTGTATCTTTCACATTGCTCTTCAATGGGTTATTTTAAATATGTGCATTTATTAGTTTAATCAACAATTATCCAGCACCTACCTTATACCTATAGCAGGCACTGTGAGGGTGTGACTCCATACTTTAAATGCACTGACCATTGCTATTCCACTGCTGAGAAAGGGTCAAAGGATCTTCCCTGTGAAATAGTCACAGCTGGACCTCAGGGGCAATGCGGATCTGGACTCAGTGTATCTCTCTGGCCACATTTCTCACTGTTTATTTCAATGTATGTACCATGTCTTCCAGCTACACTGATCTGTCTGTTGCCTAAAAAGGCAGAAACTGTTTTGACCCCAAACCTTCACCATGACATTCCATTGCCACTCAGTACCTATCTTTCACAGCTTGGTATGTGCCAACTAGTTTTTTAAGGCCTGACTCAAAGCTGACCCTCCAAGGAAGCCTTTCCATTCTCCCCATTCTAGCTCTAAGATCCTTTTCTCTGCATACATATCTTTTGAAAACTTACTAGGAGGTGGAGAAGGTGGATAATATAGGCTGCCAATAAGAAGCACAGCTTTGGGGTCAGATGGGTCTAAGTTCTGTTATTGACTACTTGTGAGGTCTTTGTCAAATCACTTATCCCATTAAGCCCTCAGTTTCCCCATCTGTATATTGGGGATATGAATATGTACCTCAGAGAGTTCTAAATTGAATTTAATGAAATCATTTATATAAAATGTCTATCCTAGAGTAAATGCTAAAATAAATTTATGGTGATTGTTATTATTGCCACTGTCATTATTATTACTGTAGAGCGGCTTATCACATGTTATTACAATTATTTTTGTGCCTCTCTCTCTGACTAGACTGCATGGTGTTACAGTATAAGGACCATATATTTTTTAGCTCTGTTTATCCAGTACCTAGCATAAGGCCTTGTTTATATTTAGTGCTCAACTAATATTTGCTAAGAGAACAAATTTATCTGGAAATTCACAGGTACTTCAAACTCAACACATAAGGAAACCAAAACCATTAGCTTCCCCCAAAACATGTAATAAGTGTCTAAAATAGTGCCTGGCATGTAATAGTTGCTAAAATAATAAGTAAATTATATCATAGTTTAAATTAATCCAGCTAGACACATTGATGAGTCACTCTCTTGACCATGTGTAAGGATTACAAATATGAATTTCTGTGGGACTTGTGGCATTTGATTAAACTATTTAAGTCAGAGATTCCATAAATATCCATTTTAAAAAGCCATATAAACCACATATTCTCCAGGTGTTATCTCTGGTTAACTAGACCAGTGGTCGGCAAACTCATTACTCAACAGAGCCAAATATCAACAATACAACGATTGAAATTTCTTTTGAGAGCCAAATTTTTTAAACTTAAACTATAGAGGTAGGTACATTGTTATTAACTTAATTAGGGTACTCCTAAGGCTTAGGAAAAGCCACACTCAAGGGGCCAAAGAGCTGCAAGTGGCTCGCGAGCCACAGTTTGCCGACCACGGAACTAGACCATAGGCCACTTCTATTACTTAAACTTAGCTCTTGGTACCCGCTGGCTTGAAGAAAGGAGGAACGTAAGAGGTTGTCGGTGCTACCTTGTTCAAGAAAGCCCTATGGTTGATGTATGTGTGTTTTAAGATCCAGGGTAAAATATAATTCCCACATTCCATAAAACATGACTGCAATCATATGCTCTATGTCCTCTTGATCTTACCTCATCAAAGGTTAGCCCAACTCTTCATTCCTAATCACAGGCTGGTGATACACCCAAGTGCCTTTCCATTCTCAGATTGGTCTGCATGCCATATGCTATTATTTTCAGTGCCCTGCATTTACTAAATATGCTTTCCTATAGCACACTGCTGTGGGCATGCATCATCTTCCATTGATGATATGGGCTTAGGACTGGGCCCTTTCTTTTTTTTTAATATATTTTTATTTACTTCAGAGAGGAAGGGAGAGAAAGATAGAAACATTAATGATGAGAGAGAATCATTAATCAGCTGTCTCCTTCACACCCCCCACTGGGGACTGAGACTGCAACCCTGGCATGTGCCCTTGAGCAGAATCCAACCAGGGACCCTTCAGTCCACAGGCCAATGCTCTATGCACTGAGCCAAATCAGCTAGGGCAGGGCCCTTTCTTGATACCTCCTTCCAATGGTTTAGAAAGAAGCCCTTCAATGTTTGTTGTACTAGGCAGCTGGAGTAAAGGTGTGTGTGTGTGTGTGTGTGTGTGTGTGTGTGTGTGTGTGTGAGAGAGAGAGAGAGAGAGAGAGAGAGAGAGAGAGAGAGAGTCAGAATCTCTAGGGCAGTTGGGGAGGGACATCAGAGTCTAATACTAGTCTAATGGTCTAATAGTTTTCAGTCTGAATAGCATTTCGTTTGACATGGTTAACTTCCTTTAACTGAAAAGGAATGAACTGGGAAAAGTCAGTAGTATAAAGAATTATGTTTGTCCAGAGGGTGGTTTTTCATTGTACAAACGGCATGGTGGATGTTGATGTGGGTAACATGGTCATATCCCAAACAGTTGGTATTGTCTTTTGATTGAGAGCCTGGATTTCTGGAGCCAGATTTGTTGGATTCAGACCCTAACTGTTCCACTGTATTAGGAAGAATAGTGGTCCTGCAAAGATACCCACTCTAATTCCTGGAACCTATGATTATGGTACGTTTCATGGGAAAGAGAAATGAAGGTTGCTGACGGAGTTAAGGTTGCTGAACAGCTGACCTTGAGATGTGGAGCTTGCCCTAGATTATGCAGGTGGATCCAGTGTAATCAGCAGAGCTGGTAAAAGTCGAAGAGGGAAGCAGGAGGTCAAAACACCTTGAGTTCAGCCCAGTGAGATGAAAGTGAGACCTCTGACATACAGAACTGTAAGGCAACAAACTTGTGTTGGCTTAAGCCACTAAGTTCATGGTAATTTGTTATAGCGGTGATAGAAATCTAATATACTCGCTCACTAATGCTCAAGAGAAAGCCATTTAATTCCTCTGTGCCTCAGTTTTCTCATGTGTTCAATGGAGAGAATTAGATTACCTACTTGACAAAGATGAGACTTAAGCAAGGCAATAGATGTACAGTGCTTAGCACAGAGCAGGGTCTGTGGTGAATACTCAGTAATGTTGGCTCCGCCCCTTTCTCAATGTGCCCTTGTCTCCATGTGAGAAAAGATGCCTGCTTTGCCTCAAAGAGAGGCCGCAGATATTCTGCCCAAGCCAGCGGGCTATGATTTGCCCAGGACACCTGGAGAACTGGGTCAGTTTCATCCTTCTAGTCCTAGCAGCCCCACAATATCTTATAGAAATGAGCTATGGCTCTAATGATTGACCTAGACTAAACTAGACTCACATCCATTGAAGTAAAAAGTGTGAACCCAGGCAGCCTGTTTTATCACCCTTTACTGTGGTGATTCCTTTTCTGAAAAGTAAAATAAAACAAAACTCCTAGATGAATACATCTACAGTTCTTCGAGAACAGTATCAGTATGCTTCCCAGCATACCACAGTTCACAATATTCAAATTATTAGCAAATAAAGATGATTATAAATTATTAACTGTTTGCCAGTGGAATGATTTACATATTTTAAAAGTCTCTTCATATTCAATTTTTAAAACACTTTCTCTCCTTGTGAGTCATGAAGGATTATTGGGATGACAGGTCTTTTGCTTGGCTTTATGATGCTCATTTGGAGGTATGGAGCAGCTGTTGCCTGAGCTTGTGTTGGGAGCCTGGCTCCCTGCCCTGGAGTCCTCTTTTCCATGCACATGGGTGTACATGCTCAGGCCTGTGGCCTCAGACCTGCCCAGGCACACATCCTTGCTGTGGCCCTGAGCAGGGAATATGGAAGGAGCTGGCTAATTCACAATCAGAAGAGCTGTGCATCTCTCTGGATCTGCTGCCCTTCACCTCCTTCTGGAGTCCAGCGGGGTCTTCCCCAGTGTAGTCTCACTGTTTCCTCCCACTTCAGTTCTGCTGTGCTCTAAGTTTCTCCATGTCCGTCTTCTAAACTGGATGTCATACTCTGTCCTTAAATTATGTGCCCTGAAGATAATGTCTCATAGCCCTTGCCCAGTCAGTGCCTGTGCAACTGAGTCCTTATATTCCCAACCCCTGACTCTTCATCTAGCTTCACAGACTGAACCCCGACACCCCAAAGTCTGCCTCTTTCTGCCTGAACTTTCCAATAGGGTCAAATGAGAATGAGTGGAAATGCCTCACTGAGCTATCTTCCTGCAAAGTAAGCCTGCACAAGTAGTTATTTGGGTTGTGGGGATAGATCATCCAGACAGGCGTTGGCTAGAGTGCAGGGCAACCTCTCTTTGAAAGAATGACTATTTAGGTTGATACTTGACTGATAAGATAAAGAACAAGGTCCCAGCTCCTATTTCTTACCCTAAAAAAGGAATTGCTCTTCCAAAACCCCAGAGGAAAGTGGAGTCTGGCTTTTTGATTAGATGTTTCATTGCAAGGCAGTGATGTAATGTCATACATGATAAAACTAGGGAGCTGGGCTTGAACTGAAGTCAACTAAAGCTTACAGGCTTAATCCATCCAGGTTTGGGTATTTCAAATTTGTCCAGCCATGATTTCTGGGGCAAGTCTTTGAGGTTAGAATAGCTAATGAGTGACATGGACCATTGGCTAGTTTCATTTGCAATTCAAGGGGCCTCTGCAAAAGAAACTTGGCTCCTATGGCTTGGAAAGTGTCATTTTGAAAGGAAAACCGAGTTAATCTCTGCGTCTGGAGATTCTGTGAGGGAGGCTTTTTTCACTGCCGTTTTATTGGGGCCTAAATGAGTGTGAACAGGTAGAGGGTCTCTCAAGGATGATAAAGGGCCTGGCAGGTTTGGTTTTGTGTGAATTTCTGGTTAATCCCTGGTTTGTTTAACCAGCTGATTCTGGGTCAAGGAGCAGTTGACACAAGGCCATGAAGACAGGTTTACAAAGGGAAGGCCCTGGGCTTTGTGCTTGACTCTGGGTGGACACTCTGTGTTTTCACCATCATCCATCATACCCTGAGTCTTTCCTGAAGATGTTGCTCTTGGGGGTCACAGACACAAGTTCAGGACAGCTTATGTGGGGAGTATATTGTCTTCATTGCTTTCCAAGGGTGATGGAGTTTATTCAAAACCAGAAGAGTATTTGAGGATATGGAAGCCTCTTTGGAGAAAGGAGAAACTGAAAGTTACTCCCTGGTATAAACCAAAATCTTTGTTGGGGCTCACAAACATACAGTGTGGGTAAAGTAGGTTTACAATTGTAATACAAATAAATAATATAGTAATTAATAAGTAATAATACAAGAATAACTTGTTCAGAGAACTCACAACTATAAACTTCCTTTTGCCCACCCTGTATATGAAAGTGAATTTTTAAAAAAATATATCTTTATTGATTTAAGAGAGGAAGGGAGAGGGAGAGAGAGAGAAAAACATCAATGATAACAGAGAATCATTGATTGGCTTCCCCTGCATGCCCCCCACTGGGGATCAAGCCTGCGACCTGGGCATGTACCCTGACCAGAAATCAAACCGTGACCTCCTGGTTCATAGGTCGCCACTCAATCACTGCTCAGCTGGCCGGGCAAAGTGAAATTTTTTTTTTAAAGGAGACATTCTGTCCTTTTATGTTGGTGAGACTGGCATTCACCATCCATGTGTACATTCCATAAACAATAGAGCTGCTCTAAGCAGAGTTGAGACAATGGTAAGTAAAAGCTGAGGGCTCAGGTTCTGCCTCCTCCATGCCTGGAGTCTGGTGGGGAAGCTCACTAGTAATCAAGTAATCAGTCACAAAACAAAGTTTGGCCCATGCTTAGTGCTCTGGAGGAAAGCTATAACCAATCCAATGAAAGACATTATAACATGAGGACTTGATAAGCCTTGGATTCAGGCATAGCTTCCTGGCAAAATGGTGTCTGCATGTTCAGTGGGAGGGAGTAGAGGGCGCAATTGTTCTGGCCCAGGGAACAGCATATGCAAAGAGCCCGATGTTAGAGGGAGCAGGTGTGGTCAGGGCCTTGAAGGAAGCAGGGCCTTTAAGCTGTAGCAGGAAGCTGAAAGAGAACTTTGGCCAGAGAAATGACCGGGGTTCAGATGACAGAAAGCCTTTAGCTCTGCTATGGATTTGCCAGGACTTCCTCCTTTGCAATCCTCCCCCCACCCCAACCTTCCCATCTTGGATGAGTTAATATTATTGAAGGTGAACTGTCTTAGGAATTAGACTCTGCCCATTTCCTGGCTCTATAATTCTTCTTGGTATATACGGGGGCTTCTTACCCGAAGGCTACTTCTAGCTCCAAAAGTCATTTATCCTTCCTGAATCTCTTCAAACACTAGAAAGCCAGAGCCTATCACTCTCTTTCTAATGCTATCTACAGGACAGTTCTGGGCATCCAGCCTCAGACTTGACCATCATATCTGAATCTATTGCTTTTTGGCCTTCTAAATCTCAGGCAATTCTGGATACTTAAGGGTCCAAATGGCTTACGGTGAGTGACTGTGGAGACTGACCAGACCTGACCTCTGAGTAGAGCCAGTTGTCCCTCTGGGGAAAGGCCTGGAACATTCTCTCTTCCAGCAGCCTGCCCTGCCCTAATCCCCACCAGTCTCCCTCTGGCTTTTTCTTCCCCTAATTATAACCTGAGTTGAGTCATCTGGTATAGCTAGTGGTGGTTAGGGTTTAATGTCTGCTCTAATAGTTACTTAGTCTTCTGGATAAGTAGGGAAAGTGGTGGGTTTGAAGTAGCCTAATTCTCCTCAGGACTGAGGTCATTCATAGAGGTTCATTAAGAAGACATAGAATATCTTTAAAAGCCACTAAAGAAACAGAGTGCTCATAGTTTCCATTCAGCCATCCCCCAAATATCTGTCTAATTTTAATTCAGATAGGTAATCAGAGCACAGCATGGCCATAGACTACGCTGCTTATACTACTAGAGAGAGATTTATCTTGAATTTGCCTGTGTAATCTTCATATATCCTTCCAGAAAAAAGAAATATACATCAGAGATTCTTAAACCTCCATAAGTCCAAGGTTTGCTTGGGTTATTTATAAAAATGCAGATTCCTGGACCATGCCCCCAGCTGATTGTGATTCTTCTGGTTTGGTGATCAGGCTTAAGAAAATTGAGTTTTTAATAATCACCCCAAAATGATTCTATTGTAACCACGCTTTGAGTACTGGGATGGCAGCTCTCTTGCTCTTAGTATGGACTGGGAGCTGGAGAAGATACTACTACAGTTTGGGAATACCCTTCTGGGAAAAGGAAGGGATAAGAGAGCTGGAGAGTTTTCTTAAGGATGGAGTCTCTCTGAACTTCACCTATGTTCTGCTTAATCTTGTATTATGTTGCCAATAAAGTCCTTAAGAGTCTCACTTTAAAGGTTCAGGTTCCCTTCCATGAAACCAACAACCATAAGAGATGGGATATGGCCACAGGTTCCTACATACTTCTGAGTCTAGTTGAGAAGCTAGACCTGTTGATAATCTACTGCAGTAAATGGCATGTGATGCATGGGAAGGAGATATATTGATCTGTAGTATTTCTAAAGACAAATAATGAAACAACTGAATCTGCGGATGACAAGTACCAGGAACAGTTAACACGTAAAGTCCATTACCTAAATAAACCCTGGTCACCCTGGAGAGTGTGGCTCAGTTGGTTGGGCAGCATCTCGTGCACCTAAAGTTCACCAATTTGATTCCAGGCCAGCATATGACTGGGTTGTGGGCTCAGTCCTCAGTAGGGAGCAATGCAGGAGGCAGCTAATCAATGTTTTCTCTCATTGATGTTTCTATCTTTCTCTCCCTCCCTCTCCCTTTCTCTACAATCAATAAAAACATTAAAAACAAAGAGCCTGGTCAAAATAAATAAATTGTAAAAACCTACTATTTGGGGGGCAAAAATTATCCTATATAATAAAAGCCTAATATGCTAACTGTCCGACCATCCATTTGACTGTTCGACCAGTCGCTATGACACGTACTGACCATCAGGGGGCAGACGCTCTGACCGGTAGGTTAGCTTGCTGCTGGGGTCCGGCCAATTGGGACTGGGGGAGAAGGGCTGGACATGCCCTGGATGAATCCATGCATGGGGCCGGTTTTGGCCCAATCCCCGCAGGCCTGGCTAAGGGACCCCACCGGTGCATGAATCCGTGCACTGGGCCTCTAGTTACTGTATAATTTCTTACAGAAAAAAACAACAAAAGATGTGCTAAAAAGCTTATGGCAGAATTTAAAGTTCTCCTCAGTGTTGTCTTTGAGAAACAGAAAAATGTCTACAGTTCTGAGGACAAAGGATTGTGATCAAGGAACCAGATCAGATGTTCCTCTGAGCTGCCTGTCATTTTCAGCAATGGTTGAAAGACAAATGTCAGTATATAAGTTTCAGGAAAAAAATTCATTTAACAGTTTATTTTTACTTTTTAAAAATGTATTGGGGTGACATTG
Source organism: Myotis myotis (assembly GCF_014108235.1). Taxonomy (NCBI): domain Eukaryota; kingdom Metazoa; phylum Chordata; class Mammalia; order Chiroptera; family Vespertilionidae; genus Myotis; species Myotis myotis. The sequence continues at coordinate 21,418,206 of NW_023416401.1, read as the reverse complement.
GTTACTAAAATTATATAGGTTTCAGATATATATAATCTATAATATAGCATCTATGTATTGTATTGTGTGTTCACCACCCTAAGTAGTTTTGTAGTTTAAACATTTCGCAAAACTCTCTGAACCAGAAAATGGCTAATATCTATGACAGTGGTTCTCATAGTGGGCCCCAGGATAAGCATCAACAGCACCATAGGAGAGCTAGTTAGAAATGCAACCCTAGCCCTACTGAATCAGCAGCTCAAGGGGTAAAACCAACAATCAGTGCTTTAAGAAGACCTCCAGTGCCTGGCTGGTGTGGCTCATTTATTGAGTGTCGACCCATGAGCCTGGAGGTCACTGTTTGATTCCCTGTCAGGGGACATGACCGGGTTACAGGCTTTATTCCTATTAGTGGCATGCAGGAGGCAGCCTATTGATGATTCTCTCTCATCATTGATGTTTCTATCTCTTTCTCCCTCTTCCTTCCTTTCTCTAAAGTCAATAAAAACATATTTTTTTTTTAAAAAAAGAAGACCTCCATGTGATTCTGATGTATGCTGAGGTTTAAGAACCACTAATTTAAGGAAGGGGGTGAGGACTGGGAAGTTTTCAAAGTTTCCCAGATTTCAATGTGTACCCAGGAATGAGAACCACAGCTAGAGACCTCAGAGCAGCAGTTGTCAACCTTGGCTGCAGATGAGAGACACCTTGCAGAGCTTTTAAAAGTCCAGATGCCCAGGCTACTGGGTCAATAACACATGAATCTGTGGAGAGGCATTGATATTTTTCAGATCTCCCTAAATGACATCATTATTGATGTCAAGCCAAGATTGAGAACCACTGCTTTCAGTCCTTCATGGCTGTGGAATCCCACAGTGAAGGTAGCAGGTATGTTTCCTCACTGCCAAATAGCAGAAAATTTTCCATGAAGATGGGCTCCTAGCCTTGCAAATGGGAAAGGTCACTTAACTACAAACATTCTGTGCCTGTCAGTCACCTGATCTGCCTGAAGTATGCCAGTTAAGAGTGAGTCTATGGAACTTTCTGGAAAGTCGGGTGGGAATATATCCTGTGGACTCGTCAGACTTTGGAAGACTTGGACATCTTCATGAGGAAAGGAAAAGTCAATAGATATATCATTAAAGGTGAAAGCGATTTCTCAGTGAAAGACAGGATCGTTATGAGGGTATTCCCAAATTTGCCCTTTGCCCAGAATATTCCAGGGCTTAGATTCCTGATTTGAATACAGACATGGGCCTCACCTGGACTCAGTCCTTCTGGACAGTGGACATTGACTTCATGGACCAAAACCTCCCATTTGGATATACAAAAATTATGTTTAACATTTTTCCAAAAACTAGTAAGTAGTGACAATAGGGAGAAATAACCTTTACATTTTTCTTTTTTGGGTCATCAGAACTCTTGAAAAGGAGGATTATCTGAAATGAATTCTGCACTGGGCAATGTTGTAGTGGAGCATAGAAAGTCCTGGAACTCAAACTCTTTTTATTTCTTTTACTACCCAAGCTGTGGATTTCAAAAATAACAAGTCATTATAAAAGTGAAACAGGAGATTCTTCACACCCACTGTTTTAATCATTTAAAAACCTTCCATAACTTGAAGTAACTAAAACATTTCTTTTTAATAGTTAATGCTCACTGCATTATTAGTGCTTTCTGAACATAAAAGAAGACAGCATGAACATTACGTTCTAGAATCCATGCAAGGCATTTTGTATTTATTCATTCGGCACAGACTGTGCGTTAAGGACTGGAATGGTTGCTGAAGATCTGGAGATTAATGACACACTATTCCTGCTTTCAAAGAGCTCACAGTCTAATGAGATAATTAGTGTGATGTAGTGCATGCCATGAGGGGGAACATTCACCAAAAGGGTGCCAGCCCAATTTGGCAGGGCCAGGGAGTGGGCAGGAACCAGGAGAAGCTCCTGGAAGGCAACCTGGATCAGAAAGAGCAGTAGGAATCAGCAAGCAAAACTTAATTGTAATACACTGTTATTGAATCTTTGTAATGACTCTGTGAAATAGCTGTTATTAGTCATATCTCACAACCAGGTGACAGAGTTAGTGTCATAGAGCAAGTTTTGTGGGAGGGCATCATACTAACTAGCCAATATGAAGGTTATTTTATATATTATATTTCTTATTTTATACATTTATATATGTAGAGCAGCATGTATATATAAAATATATGTTATATATGTATAATAAACTCACCTTTATATAGGCTTACTGGTTCATATAACTAAGTAGTTATATATATTTTTCAGTATTAACAAGTAAGGAAGCTTGATAAAATGTATATATATACATTTTAAAAATATTTTTTTATTGATTTTTATAGAAAAAGGAAGGGAAAGGGAGAGAGAGAAACATTGATGTAAGAGAAACATCAACTGGTTGCCTCCTGCATGCACCCCAACCAGGGATCGAACCTATAACCCTGGCTATGTGCCCTGACTGGGAATTGAACCATTGACCTTTCAGTGCACAGAACAATGCTCAACTAACTGAGCCACATCATCTAGGGATATATACTATTATATAATGTATAGTCTAACTGGTTTGTATAACTAAGAAATAATATATGCACTATTTTATATATGTATTTGTAAAATATACTGTGTATATATATGTATAATATATAGTATAATATATATTTGTATAATATATGTATAATATATAGTAAATAATACAATAAGCTTTATGTATATTATACATATATTATACATATACATATATTATTAGTGACTATATATAAACAGGGCAGCATGTTCCTGGTATCTGATTCTGGGCTCTCCATTTTCTATGTTTTGATTATCATGTACAAGGATGAATCCTACCTGTGGATTAAAATAATCTCTTAGTTGATGTTCTCACTGGCAACTAAATTGAACATCACATATATTCAACTAATTTGAACATATTAGTTCAAATGCAGTAGATGGAGCATCTGATAGTATTGGAGGAGCCATGGGTTGTGTGTACAAAAACAATATGAGATGATTTGTAAGTTATAAGATGATTTGTAGGTTTAATTATCAACTGAACACTGAATCCTTGTAAATGTGACCTGTTGAGTGTCATTGGACATCAAGATCATCGTCTTCATGGCGAGCCTGGAAATACTTCTGATCCAAATGGAACATTTCAGTGTTGACAAGTAAGGAAGCTTAATAAAATCTGTGTCCTTTTAAGGATTTTAACCTCACTTCTCTTTTACTAGATTAAGGTAAATGTATTCATATTGGAGGCAGTGAAAACATCTCTTGTCAGAGACCTCCTTGACTATCTTCTAATTATGCAGGGGTGGGGAACCTTTTTTCGGCCAAGGGCCATTTAGATATTTATAACATCATTCATGGGCCACACAAAATGACCAACTTAAAAATTAGCCTGCTATAATTTGGTCAAATATTTAATTAACTCACCCCTAATGCCTTAGCTGGTTCAGACCAAAGGATTTCCCAGGCCTTATATGGCCCATGGGCCGGACGTTCCCTACCCCTGTAAGGTGAGCATGGGAAAGTCACTTAGGTAGCTTTCTGATCCTCACTTTCTCTATTTGTTGAAAGGGTTATTATACCCCTGTCAAAGCATGACTGTGAGGCTCACATAAATGATAAGGACAATTAGAAGATACTTAAAAATTGTTAACTATCTCCCCATCCTTCCCTTTATTATTTGAGACCATAATCCTCCAGGTTTAATCTTTCTGATGCCTACTCATATTTATTCTAATCTATAATAGTTTACCTAAAGATATATCCTTTATTTCTGAGGTTTGTTTTTGGTCCTTGGATAAGCTGAAAGTTCTGGTTAATATTGCAAATGGGCCAGGTGGTAATTAAGCTTTCAGCCTTCTTATTGAAATCAGTGAATTATTGACTTATTTGAAAAATTGGCAATTACCTACAAAAGTGAGATGCCTTTCTCACATGCTCAGATCCAAATTTGGCATTGAAACAAAATGTAAAGCTTTTAAAGCAAAATAAGTCTATAAAATGTTGCCCATCATGTCTCTTCCCAGAATCACATAGAAGACCATACTGTATGATAGAAAAAAAAAGAGAGAGAGACAAACTATTGTTGGCCTTACTAAGAATTCTAAATATGTAATTCGAATTACTCTAATAATTCAAAAATTTCAAAGGTCCATTTTATTTCAAAGAAAACCTCTTAGGCTAATTTGGGGTGAATAGGGAGGGCTGCTCTATCCAGCCAGGCATCACAAAACATGATTTATTCTTACAGCATTTCTATGAGATGTTTTTTCCCTTTCTTCCAAATTTTGTGGAAATGCCAAGCCTCTTTCTTCAAAAATTCAATATAATTTGGCTCAGAAATACAAGGCAGGCAAATAGGATATCAGTTCTTTTTAATTCTACACTGCTTCTCTCACCCTTGACTAACCTTTTATTTAAAAGATTTAAAACTAATTTTCCATATAGAAATGTTTTACCTTTTGATATTTTTGGATATTCCTTAAAACCTTCTCTGAAGCACAGAAATGTAATTACAGGTATTACAGTATTTACAGGTGAAAACTACTTACTCTTTGAAAACAGCATTTCTTTTGGCTCAGCCAAAAATGCAGGAATGTTTTCACTTCCCCCTAAAGAGGAAAATGATTTCACGAAGTAACTCTCACCTTTGAGGAATAACATCAAAAATGTCAACTTTTCGCTTTGAGAAGTCACCAACTCTAAGTTAATATTTATGCACAACCCCATGTCTGAATCATAAAACCTTGCTAAACACATGTGACATCTGATACTTGTGGTAGACCCAGTGGCATGGCACTGTTGGAAAGAGTTGGGTGAATTTTGAGCTCCTTGGAATAACTGTGTCTTGGAAATACCATGCAAAACCTCTGAGTCTCAGTTGTCATATCATGAAAATGGGACACCTCACCCTCCTTTCCCTTGGATTCTATGATGACAAAATAACAGGCTAGGCAAAAGGCAGACTCTCCACCAATGCTGAAGGCCCTCTCTTTCACTGCCTCCTCATTTCCTAGATCTAGAGCCAGCTCATAAATTCGCTTCAGCATTTATGGTTAAAAAATAAAAAATCATAGCGCCTCGATGATGTCTTAATCCCTGAAGCCTGGGAATACATTACCTGACATAGCAAGAGAGACTTTGCAAATGTGATTACGTTAATGATAATTTTATTTATTTTTTTATTTTGAGAGAGAGACTGATTTGTTGTTCCACCCATCTATGCATTCATTAGTTGATTCTTGCGCGTGCCCCATCCAGGGATCAAACCTACAACCCTGGCTCATCTGGATGATGACTCAATCAACTGAGCTACCTGGCCAGGGCTACAGTAAGAACTGTTAGATGAAAAATTACCCTGGGCTGCCTGGGTGAGCCTAATGTAATTATGTGAGGGTCCTTATGAGTGCAAGAAGGAGATCACACAGAGAAGATGCTATGCTGTTGGCCTAAAGGATGAAAGAAGGGTCCAGAAACTGAGGAATGAAGGTGGCTTCTAGAAACTAGAAAAGGCAAGGAAATGGATTCTCCGCTAGGGACACCTGAGGGAATGCATCTCTGCTGATACCTTGATTTTAGCTCAGTGAGACCCATGGCAGACTTGTGACTTTCAGAACTATAAGATAATACGTTTGTAAGCTTGGGCTAATTTGTTATAGCATGCATAGGAAACAAATGCAGAATTTTTCTGGAGCCATGTCCCAGCTGCTGGGCGGGAAGTGCTTTGAGTAGCCGAAACAGTGTTTCTAACCACTGGCTCTCTATTTCCTTAAAGATTGCAGAAGAGGCTGATGGAACAATGATTGCAATGGATTATTTCTCTTTGGTAGGCAAGTAGGCAGAGACTTCTAGAGCAGAATAAATGGGTTGGCGTAGACCAAATATTTAAGCATCCTTTGCTTTTTTCTCTCATAAAAGGCCATTTGTGCTTTAGCAGAATCAAGTAAATATAACCTCTTTCTGCGAATAGGATCCTATAGTTACAGTGTTCATCTTGCAAAGTCCTGAGACACTTACTACCCCAAGGTTCTGAAAAGGTTCAAGCTCACGAGTTTGTGTCACCCTTTACAACAAATCCTTACTGAACCTGAAGCAAAGCCACAAAACATGACCTCTGGAACTTTATACCTCTCAGGGAAGGCGTTCAATCCTAAACACATTCAAGTGCAACCCTTGGATTTGTGCTTAAACACTGGACCATGGCTATTTCAAGGGGTTGTTTCATGATTTTGAGGTCCAGAAAAGTTTTTCTGTGCTCTCATTAAGAGACACAGAGAGAAAGATTAAGAGGTAAATAGATAGGTAAATACCAACTTGAGACAAGAGGAAAGGGAAAAAAAAGGAAAATCCTTTGCTATTTTGTTGGAGGTGCTTCCCCAGAACCAGCCAGAGCAAACCTCTGTGATATGCTGGTTGAGACACTCTATCACTCGAACTTGAATTGTTTCGATGAAATGCTACAGAAAGTGTTAGAATACCCAATTAGTGCTGATATGGTGGAGCTGGGAAGGTGTCATTTGCTTGGGTGGTTCCACAAATTTCTCTGACCTTTTAGCCAATGGTATTTATTTTAATAATAGCTCAGAGACCAGGAGGAATCTCCTTGGCCCTCTTCATGAAGAAAGCATGAGGAGCTCCCCTATTTCTTGCTCACATCTCTGCAGTCTGTTTGGTGACGGCAAAGGAGTGTCTCCTATGGAGGGTGAACTTGAATAACTGAGAGCTGCCTGTATATCTCCGAGGGCCACAGAAAAGGGGAGAGAGAGGGGAGGGAGGCTCCATGTAAAGCAAAGTTTGCTTACATTCAGGCTTTGGAAGAGGAATCTGCTTTTTTGGTAATCAAGCTGGAGCTAAGGATTCTGAAGTCCATCTTGATGCCCTGATTGATGCTTGCAGTCTGCCATGGATTTAGGGTTAGAAAGTGTCTTCACAAATCACATATCTGTTAAACCTACACTAAATGCAATTGAGGTAATTTTAAGTTCCTGGAGACTGGAGGTGTCCAAACATAGGCATGATGACCATTTGCCAAGGATGTTAGAGAACATTCAAAACACTAACTGGGTGATTGGATCCAACCATTTATTCAACCTATCAGCAAATGTTCATGAAGTCTACTATATTCAATGATTTATGTTGGATATTGCATTGTTTTTAAATACCTGCCTTAAATGTTTATAAAAATATTACTCTATTAATTTGGGTATAGATAGCAAATAGATGTAGGAGTCACATTCTTCATGTTGTGGAAAATATAGAAAAAAGGTTCATAAAGTAATAGATAATTTAAAAAAAAATCTGGGTCAGGGATGTATATATTGCATATAACTGCATCTTTCAACAAAACTTTGCATAAATATGATTACCTTATTCCTCATATATGGAAATTGAAGCTCAGAGATATTGTATAAATTGCCCAAGATCACAGAGCTAGTAATACCTTGAGCAAGTATTCTATCCAGATCTACCCAACATGCGTAATAGGTAGGTAACAAGTTAGCATGTTGTCCTTTGCCTATAGAACTACAGAATGGTAGAAATGGAAATATAGCAATTACACAATTTTATTTATTTGAAGGCAAATGGAATTCCCTTCCAAAATAAATTAGCTGCAAGTTTTTCATTTTATAAATGAAGATTTGCAGAGTCTGATCTGGGATAAACTCAGGGACAAGTCAGTTGGCAACAGGGGCTTGCAAAAATTACTTAAGGCAAAGTGGTTCAAAGACAGAAAACTGGTTCTTTATGCTGACATTCTGTTGATGATTTGAGAAGCTCTCAATTAGCTAGAGTTAGGATTGTTTCTGAAGTTCCAGTGCCGTAGGAATTCTTGCAAGCTGCAGCAGTGGGGGAAACAGCCTGGGTATATCCACAAAATACTGGCTCAGGCACTTTCATGCACATCAACTTGTTCATTTCCTCAGTGGCCTCAAAGGGTCAATGTTAGTAACTCCATTTTTGCAGGAAAAACACATCCCAATTCAATATTTTGTTCCAGATCACGCTGATTATTAGACCATGGAAGCTGGCTATTTGGTCACAGGCCTTCAGTTTATGTGTAGCTATGCATTTATGCAATACTAGAGGCCTGGTACAGGAAATTCATGCACTGGGAGGGTCCCTAGGCCTGGCTGGCAAACAGGGCCGATCTGTGGGGTGACTGGTGGGGCAATCACGGGGCCCCCTGCTGGCAACTGCCTTGGCTGGCCTGGGGCCTGTGGGCCTGTGGGCTAGGGGCAGCTCCTGTGTTGAGCGCCTGCCACCCTGGTGGTCAGTGCACGTCATAGCAACCGGTCATTCTGGTGGTTCCAGTCATACCGCCATTTCGTTGCTGGCCTTTTATATATATACTAGAGGCCCGGTGCACAAAAATTTGTGCACTCGGGGGGAGGGGGGGTCCCTCAGCCTGGCCTGCGCCCTCTCACAGTCTGAGACCCCTCGGGAGATAATGACCTGCTGGCTTAGGCCTGCTCCTGGGTGGCAGAGGGCAGGCCCAATCCCTAGGTGCAGCCCCTGGTCGGGCTCAGAGCAGGGCCGATTGGGGAGTTGGGGCGCCGCACCCTGTCATGCACAGAGCAGGGCGGATTGGGAGGTTGCGATGCCACCCTCAGTTATGCTCAGGGTAGGGCCGATTGGGGGGTTGGGGCACCGACCCCTGTCACACTCAAGGCAGGGTCGATGAGGAGGTTGCGGTGCCACCCCCTGTCACGCACAGAGCAGGGCCAATCAGGGGGTTGGGGCACTGCCCCCTGTCACTCACAGAGGAGGGCCCACCAGGGGGGTTGGGGCTCTGTAGCCTGTCACGCACAGAGCAGGGTCGATCAGGGGGTTGGGGAGCTCCCCCCTGTCATGCATAGAGCAGGGCTGATCAGGGGGTTGAGGAGCTCCCCCCGTCACTCATAGAGTAGGACCGATAGGGGAGTTGGGGCACCGCCCCCTGTCACACACAGAGCAGGGCAGATCAGGGGGTTGGGGCGCCGCACCCTGTCACACTCAGGGCAGGGCCGATGGGGAGGTTACGGCTCTACCCCAGCACACACAGAGCAGGGCCCGTGGGGGGGGGGGGGTTGGGGCGCTGCCCCCTGTCACACACACAGCAGGGCCAATCAGGCACAGAGCAGGGTTGATCAGGGGGTTGGGGCGCCTTCCCCTGTCATGAACAGAGCAGGGTGGATAGGGAGGTTGTGGCCCTGCCCTCTGTCACACACAAAGCCGAAGGGCGATCAGGGGGTTTGGGTGCTGCCCCCGTCACGCTGATCCTGGTGCCAGGAGGCCTCGCGGCTCCGCTGATCCCGATGCTGGGAGGCATATTACCCTTTTACTATATAGGATAGAGGCCTGGTGCACGGGTGGGAGCCAGCTGGTTTGCCCTGAAGGGTGTCCCAGATCAGAATGGGGGTCCCACTGGAGTGCCTGGCCAGCCTAGTTGAGGGGCTGATGGCTGTTTGCAGGCTGGTCACACTCCCCTTCAGGGTGGGGATCCCCACCGCGGTGCCTGGCCAGCCTGGGTGAGGGGATGATGGATGTTTTCAGGCTGGTCACACCCCCTTCAGGGTGGGGAGTCCCCAATGGGGTGCCTGGCCAGTCTGGGTGAGGGGCTGAGAGGTGTTTTCAGGCTGGCCAAACCCTCCGGCGACAGAAGCTCCCAGCTTCTCCTTTTTAATTTTTTTAATTCTGGGATTTATTTACCTTCTATAATGGAAACTTTGTTGCCTTCAGTGGAGCTCAGAGTGGGCTCCTGCTCACTCCAGCTCCGTGGCCACAGCTGGCTGAAAGCAGGTATCTGGGGTTTATTTATCTTCTATAATTGAAACTTTGTTGCCTTCAGTGGAACTCAGAGCTGGCCGGGAAGCTTGGCTTCCTCCATCACTGGAGCAACCAAGCCTCCTGCTTGCGTCAGCTCTGTGACTGCCGGCCGCCATCTTGGTTGGGTTAATTTGCATCTAGCTGCTCTGATTGGCTGGTGGGCGTGGCTTAAGGCATAGCAAAGGTATGGTCAATTTGCATGTTTGTCTTTTATTAGATTAGATAGATGGTAACTCAAAATGCTTTTCTGGGTTGTACTATAGTTCCAACCTTCCCTTTATAATAGTGTCTGTATGGGGAAAGTTGCTCCAAATTCCAAACAAGAGACTTTGAAAAATGAAGATCTTGGCTAGCACCATTTTTTTTTTTTTTTTTTTATCAGTTAGACCCATCCTAACCCTATGGTTAAGGAAATCAAGCATTAATCACTCTACACTGGGTAGTGATGGTGTGTGGACATGGGGACCAGCACCCTATAGTCTAAGTTTCATTCCTATAGACTCTGTCTCAGGTTTAGTTAGGAAAGGAATCTATAGGCAATGAAGAGATTAAAAAGTCCTAGATTAGCTTTGGTTCCATGTCATGTTCTTCCCCAGAAGGTGACACTGAGAAGCAACTGCTGGGCCATTTGTGCCAGGAAAGGGTCTGATGTGAAGATGGGACTCACATCAGAGAGTGACTGTAACTGCCTTCACATAGAGGGTCCCTGGTTGGCATGCTAGGTGCTTTTCACATTTCCCTTCTCTTCTAATACTTGAATTCTGCTGGGGGAGGAAATTTGGGTCCTGCATGGACTGAGTGCCGCCTCCTTCTGGAAGCCTGAGAAGCCACAGTTTTTGAATGAGGGTACATTTGGAAAAGAGATTAGGCCAGGCTCCGCTTTTGGGCAAGGCCACATCAGGACTCTGGCCTCGACTCTAATAATGAATCTGCACTTGTTCCTCTGCCTCCAGCTTCCATAGACATTCTTCAGGCCCCGACCTCCCTACCAGAAGCAAAAATTCAAAACACCATAATCATTAGACTTTAAAGCCTCATGGAGGGCAGAAGCTAAGAGGGGCTCAAAATCTAAGGAGAAAGGGACATTTGAGAAAGGCAAATTTTGAAGCTCAAAGTCAGCTAAAGCTCATTTAGTCACAGTTTATTAAAGCCAATTGAAACCACAAGCAGGGACTAGCCCTGTCCTATTTTAAATGGACTTTCCATTTCCTTTGTCCTGGTTCAATGTGACTTGGTTAAAATGGAATTGTTTGTGAAATTTCTCCTGTCCTAATTTTTATAAAAGTACAATATTTTATATAGTTTTCATTAGGTACTGATGCTTAAACATTTACTTTTATTTTAAATCTTTTGGTTTATTTCTACTTATTATCATTGCATTATTATTGAATATTTTTATTCTTTTACATTTATTTATTGTTGTTGTATTTATTATCATTATTATTAAAAATTAGAGGCCTGGTGCACAAAATTCATGCGGGGGGGGGGGGGAGGGAGGTGGATCCCTCAGCCCAGCCTGCACCCTCTCGCAATCTGGGTCCCTTAAGGGGTGTCCTACTGCTTGTATAGGCCCGAGACAGAGACACACAGTATTCTGTGTCTTGCTCCGTTCTCCTTAATGAATACTTAATGAATACTATATTTCAGAGAACTTTATCAACCCATGTGCATGCTTTATTTTTAAAATAAATTCATAGTATTCAATTTTAAAGATGTACCCTAAATTACTTAGCTAGTATTCTACTTATGGAAACTTAGTTTCTTTTTAAGTTAGAAATTATAGGACCACCGTTGTACAGCTTTCTGCTGTACAAGGATATCTAGAGGATATTTTCTGCCTCTTTATTATGGGGCTATGGATGCTACTTGCTTCCCAGATGACAGACACTCTGGAATCCTCTTAATGCAGTGGCTGAAGGAGAGAAGCAAGAGAAACATTCACATGCCCAAAAGAGAAAAAAGGCAAGAGCAAGTCTTTCCAAAAGAGGGACCAAGATTTGTGAACAGAAAAGACAGAGAAGGCCCAGGGAAGGTTTGCTCCTTTTCAGTTCTATTCATAATCCCTTTAAGTCAACTATCAGAAGCTCTGCCCTTGACACCTCATTGTGCCTCTGATTTCTGTTTGCCACCTCTCTATCTTCCCAGGTGGATAGAGGAGGCCTGTGTAGGGGAAGACTTGAGCTCCCCCTAGAGGTTAGACAGCATAGGCTGGGTGAGAGAAGACATTAAGTGGAAGGACATTTTCAAAAGAAAAACACACCAGTTAAAATAGCCATTCACATGCGTGCCTCTTCCCCTGGTGTCTTGATTCATGCGTACACATTTTTGCATAATTGCAGTGATGGCCTAGATTTAATTTTGTATTCTGCCCCCCCCCCCCCCACTTAATATTATATAGTAAATGTTTTTCCATGTGGCTACATAATCTTTTTAATTACCATTTTAATGACTTCATAATACTCCTTTCGGTTCACATATTGAAATTTATTTAACCACTCCCTGTTGTGGACATTTTAGATTATTTCCAGACTTTTACTAATATAGAAAATGATGCATATAGTATCTGTTATTTCCCTTTTTTAACTGAATTTCTTAGATTAATGAGTGAGTCAAACGGTAGGGTTGATTCATAACTCTTGATAAACGTAGCTCTGCTGATGCCATAAGCAGCAATGCCTCAGGCATGGCATCAGATACTAATTTGGGTACTTCTTTTAAAAAAAAATTCTGCAAATATAATAACCTGCTGCTGCTTTTCACTTTCTACTAATTCTTCTCTACTTTCCACCCAGCCAACTCACGCTTTTTGCCTTTGGTCAATCATTTATTCATTCAAAATCTTCAGAGAACCTAACATTTACCAGGTTTGCCCTGGAATCCTGTTTTCTTGGTAACATTGCAAGTCGTATAGAAAACAGGAACAAAGGATGAACATGCATCCTATTACTGAACCCATTTTTTAAACTAAAAAAAAAAAAAAATCAGACTTTGCAAAACCACAGTTATCAGATATAAGAAAACTGTGGGCTGGAGAAAATCTGCTAGCACAAGCCAGCTCTGCGGTGCGTAATTGCTGAATAAAAGGAGAACTGGGATGAACAAAGAGTGTGGAGCTGGCAAAGCCAAGCATTGTTGGAGGAGTAGGAGCTCACCAGCAGGAAAGAGATGACAATGGGGTCTTAGAACCAGGCCACTTGTGCTGAAATCCTACCTCTGTTCCTGTTCAGTGGCGAGGACATAAATAATTTACTATTTTACTTTTCTTTTAGGTTTTTATTCAACTTTTAAAACACAGACATTAACTGTTTGCTTGGCTGGCATGAACTAGGAGGTCACAATTTGATTCCCTGTTGAAACACATGCCTGGGTTGCGGGCTTGACCCCCAGTGTGGGGAGTGCACGGGGCAGCCGATCAATGATACTTTCTAATCATTGATGTTTCTATCTCTCTCTCCCTCTTCTTTACTCTCTGAAAAATCAATAAAATATATGTACAAAAACCAAAAGCAGACAAAATATCACCTATGTCTTTTATCCTCCCCAACCTCTTCACAAAACAGAAAGTTCTCCTATACCTGATAATCCGAACCCTTTTGTGACACACCTGTCTGATAGCACCCATTACCTGTCTACACTACAATGTGAGGTGTTTGGGGGCACAGGCCATATCTTCCTCCTCTTGGTGTCTCCAGCATGTAGGATAATACCTGATGTATTTTAGGTACTTGGCATATGTTTGTTGACTTTAATGACATGAATTGAACGGTTAAGTAATTATAGCACATCAACAAGAGGAAATATTATGCAGCAATTAAAAAGATAATTAAAAAGACTGCATAGCTTGGTGGAAATATGTTTATGATAGGTTTAATGTGAACATGCAAAGTAGTATCTGCATTATGATTCTCACTGACTAAAAATTCTCAGGCTAGGTGCTAACAAGATAAAGAAGAATAAGAAAAGATGTTTATCTCTAATAAGCTTATGGCTCATGCTATCTTGAGAGAGGAAAGTGTGTGTAAGAATTATCACGGTGTGAAGGCAATGACTGTACTGTGCAGAGGGCTGATAGAACATTTAATGTGGGCTGGAGGTTAACTAGGACGCAAAAGACAAGATGTTGAAGACAGAATTTGCTTAAATGGGGGAAAAACATAGGAGGATGAAAAGGCATTACATTTTAAAAGAATATGTTTTTATTAATTTTAGAGTGAGAGGAAGGGACAGGGATAGAGAGATAGAAACATCAATGAGAGAAAAACATTGATCGATCAATCAGCTGCCTCTTGAACACACCCTGTTCAGGATCGAGTTCACAACTGGGGCATGTGCTCTGATTGGGAATTGAACTGGAGACCTCTTGGTTCAGGGGTTGAGGCTCAAATGCTGAGTCACACAAGATGGGCAAGGCATTGCATTTTGAGAAATCATTAGAAATTTCTGTGAAGGTGGATGGCAGATGACCCGAGATGAGAGTGTAACATTGAATTATATTGTAATTGCCTTGCTAAGGTGTTTGATCTTTAGCATGCAGATGAGTGATATGATCATGATTACATTTGTTTTTCTTTTTTTTTTGTGGCAATTTTGTCTGGTTTATTTTTTTTAATTAAATCTTTATAGTTCAGATTATTACAGTTGTTCCTCTGTTTCCCTCCATAGCTCCCCTCCACCTGGTTTCCACCCCACCCTCCCCCCTCCTCCCCTCCCCCCCACTGTCCTCATCGATAGGTGCATGATTTTTGTCCAGTATCTTCCTGCATCTCCCACACCCCTTTCCCCCCCAAAGAATAGTCAGTCCACTCCCTTTCTATGCCCCTGATTCTATTATAATCACCAGTTTATTCTGATTATCAGATTATTTATTCACTTGATTTTTAGATTCACTTGTTGATAGATGTGTATTTGTTGTTCATAATTTGTATCTTTACCTTTTTCTTCTTCTTCCTCTTCTTAAAGGATACCTTTCAGCATTTCATATAATACTGGTTTGGTGGTGATGAACTCCTTTAGCTTTTTCTTATCTGTGAAGCTCTTTATCTGACCTTCAATTCTGAATGATAGCTTTGCTGGATAAAGTAATCTTGGTTGTAGGTTCTTGGCATACATCACTTTGAATATTTCTTGCCACTCTCTTCTGGCCTGCAAAGTTTCTGTTGAGAGATCAGCTGACAGTCATATGGGTACTCCCTTGTAGGTAACTAACTGTCTTTCTCTTGCTGCTTTTAATATTCTCTCTTTGTCTTTTGCTCTTGGCATTTTAATTATGATGTGTCTTGGTGTGGTCTTCTTTGGATTCCTTTTGTTTGGGGTTCTCTGCGCTTCCTGGACTTGGAAGTTTATTTCTTTCACCAGGTAGGGGAAGTTTTCTGTCATTATTTCTTCAAATAGGTTTTCAAAATCTTGCTCTCTCTCTTCTTCTGGCACCCTTATAATTCAGATGTTGGTACGCTTGAAGCTGTCCCAGAGGCTCCTTACACTATCTTCGTATTTTTGGATTCTTTTTTCATTTTGCTTTTTTGGTTGGGTGATTTTTGCTTCTTCGTATTTCAAATCATTGACTTGATTCTTGCAATCCTCTAGTCTGCTGTTGGAACTCTGCATAATATCCTTTATTTCAGTCAGTGTACGCTTAATTTCTAGTTGTTCCTTTTTCATAACCTCGGGGGTCTCACTAGATTTCTTGAGGGTCTCACTACATTTATCAGTGGTCTCACCAGTCTTTTTGAGGGTCTTACTAAATTGATCGGCAGTTTCTAGAAAGTTCTTGAAAAACCTTAAAAGTGTGGTTTTGAACTCTATATCCAGTCGTTTGCTTTCCTCCATTTCTGTCATTTGTGACCTGTTTCTTTGTCTCCACATTTTTTATGCTTCCCTGTGTTGGTAGAGTGGCTTTGTGTGCTAGGTGTCCTATAGGGCCCAGTGGTTCAGCTTCCCCAATTACCTGAGGTGGACACTCTTGGTGCACCCCTTTGTGGGCTTTGTGCACAGTTTTGCTGTAGTTAAGCCTTGATTGTTGTAGGTATCACTGGGAGGAATTGACCTCCAGGCCAATTGGCTGTGAGAATCAGCTGTGTCTACGGTGGGAGAACTTCTGTGCAGGAGACACCCTTATGAGGCAAGACTTGCTTCAGTGGAGCTTTGGTGCTCACTGAGTCTACCCCCTGAGTGTGTCCCTTATGGATCTGAGGAGTTGTAATTGGATGGTCCCACTCTGACCACTGGATACACTGGCTGTTGGATCTAAGGAGGTGCTAATTTAGCCTTTGCCTGAGGCTACCCAGCAGGAGCTACGAGGAGATCTGCAGATTCCCCTTCCTTGTTTGGGGTTTGGAGGTGCCCAAATGAGGTCCAGCTGTAAAGCAATGCAAGCTGCTATGGGGCCTTGGGCCTTCTCTTGGAAGTTCTTGGTCTGTCTGGCCCAGCTGCAGTTTGTTAGGTAATTTTCAGATTGCAAAGGGCCAGGGCATTCATATGCAAAAGCCTCTGCCATGGCTTGGGTGGGGCGGGGTCTCAGGGAATCAACAGGGCAGAGCAAGCAGCTATGGCTGATCCTCAGCCCTGCCCTAAGGGGCCTCGCATCTCAGTGCCCCGGTAATGGCTGCAAGCACCTCTGAGAGACAGCTGCCCTCGAGTTCCGAGTTCTGCCCCCTGCCAGACAGTCCAGTTTCTCCCCGTATGAGTCTAGGTCCCCAGAGACTCACCCAGAACTGGAGTTCAGAGCAGTTGGGGGCTTGTGACTCCCTCCCGATTCAAAAAGACAGCCGTGTCCTCAGTTGCCAGCCCTTGCCACGTGCACCTCTGTACCTCTGCACTTCCGCACCTCCTTTGAGTCTCAGTGTGCTTTTCTCTTTCCTTCTAGTTGTAGAATTTCTACTCAGCCAGCCTTCCTGTGGTTCTGGATGATGTTTGTTTTGTCTTTTAGTTGTATTTTTGAATTTTTTGTGGGAGGCAGCAATTTCTGGTGTTTATCTATGCCGCCATCTTGGTTTCTCCTTCTACATTTGTTTTTCTAACAACAACCCTGGCAGAGCGAAAAGGATGAACAAGAGGGGAAAATATCCAGGGCAAGGACACCAGGGAGGAAGCTGTATCTACCTGATTCAGGTGAGAGGTAGTAACAGACTTGATGGTGGAGCTGGAGCAGAGGCAAATTTGACAGGCCTTCAAAAGGAGAGTAGGTAAGACTTAGAAACTTATAGAATGTTGAAGGGTGAGCAATGGGAGGATTCTAGGGTGAGTGGTAGTAACAATTTATAAAAAAATGCAAAAGGAGCAGAGCTATGGTAAGAGGGTGGGTAGGAATGGTGAAGTGGGGAAATGTTGGGTTTAGTTTTGAACATGTTGAGGTCTTGGTGCTAATGGGCCTCACATTATCAGGAGGCTGGCATGTAGGCAAATGCTTCTGGATTCATAGGAGATAATTTCTGGAAAAAGGATGGCCTTCAATAGTCTCACAAATACTACCACACTTTTTACCTCCATGAAGAATAGGAAGCATGCTACAGATGGAAGTATTTTGGCAGCCTGACTTTAAACCTGGGCTCTCCCTCATCAGCTATGAGCAAATTACTTAACCTTATTAAGCCTCAAATTCCTTGTCTGCAAATTAGAATAATAACTCTTGTCTCATAGGGTTGTGTGAGATTGAGATGAGATAAAGCAAGAAAAACATCTGCAGGAAGGACCCATTAATTTTCTGTTCCATCTCCAACCCCACCCACTCTTCTCCTCCCCCACAGATTATCTCAGAACAAGAGTAAAGAACTGAAACAGAAACCAGACATCCAGTATATGTCTGTCCACTGATGGTTGATTTCTCTAGTGCTAGTCTAGTTCTTAGAGTCAAGTTTTAGTGAGATCCAGGGAGCAGGTCTTCTCTTGAGTTCTGGCCAGTCTGTTTTCCAAATATGGACCTCCTCAATCAGGTCCAATCTGTATTAACATTCCAATATGGTAGTTTCACATCTCTCTCTTCTTCTCTGATAAGAGAGTAAAACCTTTGATTTTTCTTGGTGATTGGAATTGAGTTCTTCATGCAATATGGTAATAATAATAAAATAGTAATTTCTATTTTGAGGGCTTACATTATGTTAGTACTTTAAATGAATCATGTATTTTCATCCTTGCATCAAACTTATGTGATTTTATATTATGTCTATATTTCTGTTCAAGCTGGCACAGAGAAATGAAGTGACTTGCCCATAACTTCATAGAAAGTAAGTAAAGAACTTAGGATGTGAAATCAAGTTATTTGAATCCAGAGCCCTTATAACCACTACCTTAAAACTGACATTCTCTCTGCCATTTGCCCTGGGGTGGGAGAAGAAGAGAGAAAGAGAGAACTAAGAGATGTAAGAAGAAAGGAAGTATTGTGTGTATGTGTGTTTTAATTTCTGTTACATATGAATCATAAGTCATTCTTGTTTCTCCATCAAGGGAGGCACAAGGACAAGCAAACAGAATGACATTTACCTATGATTAAAAAATTATGACCATTTATATGCAAATGTGTCTGGAAGACTGAAGAAGATTACATGGAGTCATACATTTGGGGCATTTCCTCTTTTCTCTGCACTCCAGGCCAAGTGTAGAGTTTTAGCAGCATCTGCCAGGGTGGTTAGGAGCAAGGCTGATCATCTTGGGTTGTTTCATGTGACACAGTCACAACTGCATGCTTTTGCTCATGTCCTTTCCTTTGCCTGGTATGCTCTTTACCTTCAAAACACTGTCAATGTCCCTCATCAAAGACTGTGTACCTAAGAAGCCTTCCCCACTAAAGATTTAATTTCAGCAGAGTTAGTCTCTGTAGTGGCACAGATTACCAGTATGTTAATTAATTTATTCATTTATTCATTCATATATTAATGCCACAGGTACTCACTGAGCATCTTCTTAGTGCCAGGCATTGTCCTAGACCAGTGATGGTGAACCTATGACACGCGTGTCAGAGGTGACACGTGAACTCATTTTTTTTGGTTGATTTTTCTTTGTTAAATGGCATTTAAATATATAAAATAAATATCAAAAATATAAGTCTTTGTTTTACTATGGTTGCAAATATCAAAAAATTTCTATATGTGACACGGCACCAGAGTTAAGTTAGGGTTTTTCAAAATGCTGACACGCCGAGCTCAAAAGGTTCACCATCACTGGCCTAGACACAGAAGGTCAAGATGCACCTGATTCCAGAGCAAATGAGTTTGCTCGTCACCTATGGAGATTACATTGACTGGAGAAGACGGGCAAATAAACAAGGAAGCAAATATAATTGTAAATGCAGGGAGAAAAATACAGCAGGTTGATGGGTTGGTGAGTGGTCAGGGAAACCTTCTCAGGACAGTTATAGGAATAATGACCCGAGTGAAGCTAGGAAACAAGTCATGTAAAGATTGGGGGTCAGAGGCTGTGGTAGTTTAAAGGCAGCTTCTCTCATAGTGTGACACTTGAGGGAAGAAACCACAGTCATTAATAATGGAAATGATGATGATGATGATGCCAATGTCCATGGTATTGACTATTACTCTTGAATATCTATTGGGGTCTAGCTACCATTATGGATATTTGCATTCATTATTTCTCACAATAGGCCTGTGAGGTAGGTATTGTTGTATCTGATTTGCATATGAAGCAAAACCTTTAGAAAAATAAAATGATTTTTCTTATGTAGCCAGCAAAGAGCATTAGCTGAAACTCAAATTCCTACCTGTCTCCAAAACCTATAACCATCAATGGCCCATTTTCTTGGCATTCCCAGCACCTAACATGGGGGTCTAGCATTATAGATACTTAACAATTTGATAAATGGATGAAGGAGTGATTTCATTAGCCTAATATCCCATTAAGGCCATGTAATATGGCTGTTTAAATTTCTGATACTCTGAGACTGGGATGTATTTAGTAGGCATTTGACAAGTATTGCATTTCTGAGAGGATGGTGGGATAGAGCATGAGTCCTTAAAGGAATAATGTCATTGTCGAGTGTCACATGTGGATATGAAATACAGTATGGTGATTCTGTCTCTTCCTTCTCCATTGCACACATCTCTTCAACGAGGAGAATTGTCCTGCTCCAAATCACTATGCACACACCCCTCCAAATATATAAACACACACATCCAAACATACACACACGTGCCAGAGACACAGACACACACCCAAAGACACTACTCATACATAGTAACAAGCAGATAGGCACAGCTGTACACAAAGATGCGCATTGACATAGAGGAAACACAATGTTCACACACTCATAAAACTTCATACATAGAGAGGCACCTGGGAAACACTCACTCACACACACTGAACAGAAACCTGAGGACACCAAACAGGAATGCAGGCAGGCTACATGCATCACAATCCGCTGGGCTACAAGTTCCAGAGTTAATTTCACAACAGCTGGTGCGGGAAGAGGGATGTGTGATTTGCCACTTCTCCCTCTTTTAGTTGGTGTGGCAACAGCCAAGTTCTCCAACACTCAATTCTCCCAGGGATGCCCACCTCCAACTGCTTCTTCCCCTTTCTCAACTTCTTCTAGAGGGGCTGATTGAGTCCCAATTTCCCTGATGGAGTCAGGTGAAAGACTGTCAATGGCACAGCCTCCATGGTACTGTTGCTCCTGTGTTAGCGCCTTGGCATTGAATGGTCCCCATGCCTAGGATGCTCTCTCCCAGACACTGCATGGATCAGTTCCTCAACTCCTTCCCATTTTTGCTCAAATGTCCCCTTCTCAGTAAATCTTGACTGGATCCATTAATTCTGCAACATGGTGATGATGATGATGATGATGATGATATAAACTGTTACTCTTGAGCATCTATCATGATCTAGATACAGTCCTAAGCAATTTGTACTAATTTAAGTTGTCAATATCATGTGAGGTAGGTATTATAGTATCTGATTTATAGTTGAAGCAAAACCCTTAGAAAAATAAACTTACTTGATCAAGGCCACTCCTGCCATCCATTCCCTTACCCTGCTCTATTTTTTTTTTCATTTTCTAGAACTTACCATTTTCTAACAAATTAGGTAATCAACTTATTATTTTTTAGTGAATATTGTCTGCCTTCACTACTCACCTGAATACACACACTGGGATATAAGCTACACACAGATGGGAATTTTTCTCTGTTTTGTTCCCAAACATGAAGCATACTGTCTGCTACATAGTAGGCACTTAGTAAGTATGTGTTGAATGAATAATTGAATTATTTGTTACTGAGCACATACTTTTTGCCAGGCATTTTCATTTCACCTACATTTTGCTCTGTGAAAGACAGATTACTATCATCACCCCATTTTGCAGATACAAAAAATAAACGGAGGCTTCACAGAACAGAAGCATTGCTTAAGGTCACAGAACTCCCCTGAAATGGGGCAAAAGAATATATCCTGCTTATTCCAAGGTGCCATATGACTTTATTTCTCTCTAGTCTGGGGACAAGGGTGATAGTAGCAAATGATGGTCAGCACAGCGATTCTGAGAACCTTTGGGGAACCATAGATTCTATGGCATAGAAGGTGGTGTTATTCTTTACTGTGCCCATATCTTCAGGATTGTGATGTTGACTAGATCTTGAGGGAGTTTTCCTCTCCTAATTCTTGTCCCCCATAACCATGTGCTGGGTGTGTGTCTTAGAATAAACCATGTCCTATTACCAGGGAAGAAACCCCTGACAAGCTAGAGGGCTTCTCTGCAGCTGCTCCTTGTGATTTCTGGAAGCCTTGAGACTTTTGTGCTTCCAGCTGACTGACCACATGCCAAGGCCTGACAGAGGGACTTCTGGACCAGAAAATTCTGAAAGTCCCACAGACCCCGTGCAGAATTTCCTCCTTTCATTGAAGTTTCTCCCTTCTGGGCAATCTCATCACTCTTTGCGGCCACGGCTGGAGCCATCTCAGCTGGCAGCTGCCTCTCACTCAATGCCATTGGTTATATAAGCACCAATGTTCAGACCCCCTCACGCAGGCTGCATCCCTTCAGGAAGACAAGACTGGTGTGGAAGGAGGCAGAGGTGGAGGAAAAGAGAAAACAGAAGGAGAAACACTGGGATGATGATTCCCCTATTTGCTTTCACCCATGTTCCTTCTTTGTCTCATCCTCTTGTCTCACAAGTTATCAACTCCCGTTTATCTTCAGCTACATAACCAAGTAATCACTTATCCAGGTCTTTTCAATTTTTCTCACATTTTTGTTGCCTATCCCCTCTTCTCCAACTTCTCAGTTACCCCTTGGGCCCTGGCTCATACCATATTTTGCCTGGAAACCATCAACACTCTCCTAAATAACACCTACACTGTTTTCCTTGTATTACAAGGCACTGAAAGATCTGGCTCATGCTGACTTCTCTAGCTTCATTTCTCTGGTGCTTCTAGGGCCACTGGTATCCAGTAAGATAGAATTCCAGTGATGCCTACAGTGTACCCACTCTCTTCTGTCATTTCTTAATGCGTCTGCTTCATCTGAAATATTCATCCACTCTTTCTGCTTGGCTAACACTTGTCATTCAATAACCACATCATGGGTTACCTCCTCTATTGAACTATTTGCTTCCCTCAATGCCTGAAATGGTAACTCCCTTATGTCTTTGTTCTATTCTCTGGAAACAACAGGCTAAATGGTTTCAATAAAATCTCAATTCTTGGGGCAAAGAGCTAATCTGGAAGCTCATGGATGGCATGGAAGAGTTTTGCTCCCTAGTGGACTCTACTTGCTATCAGGTCAAAGGAGTCCCTTAACAACAATCCTTTCAACAAACCACCAATAACTACTTTTTTTCAGAGAAAATAAAATCCTCTCCTTTTCCTAGTCCACACAGAGTGGAATTCTGCCCATGTGACCTTCTGGGCAAAGAGTGATCAGGAGCACACAGGTACTGCTGGACATGGTTTTTTTTAAAAAAAATTCTTATTCAGGTATGGAAGCAGAGGGAGGCACAGATGTCTGGGCCCACTCCAGCTAGCCCACAGCAGTTCCTCAATGGTGCCTTCTTTCTTGGGAATCCAGACTCATTTGCATTTCATTTGCATGTGGCCCCTCCCCACTCCCAAGGCTTAGCTTATCCATGCTCATCCTCAGGAGCCCGCCTCTTTATCTCTTGTCCCTTGCCAAAGACTTCTGGTCATTTGACATGATCATTTCACCTTGAGAAACTAAGATGTATGGGAAGAAAATCCTCTTACAGTGCTGGGAATTTATGGCAGTTGCTACTGGAGAGATAGGGGATAGATAATGCTGTGTGGTGGTTTCTTAGAATCTACCTTCTTTTATATCAATACTACTATTTGTTTTCACAACACTACTTCTGACACCAAATGTATGGGTGTTTTTTTCCACCCCAACCAATTCTCCAGATATCAACTGGGTATCCTATAATTTAATTCAATTCTGACACTAACTATGGAGAGTTAGCACAGACACCTCAGGGTAAGGACTCAATACCACAGACTGTCCCCACTTCAGATGCCAATCACAAGTCTTGGCCACATGTACTCCTTGATCAACCATCTCTAAAGAAGGGGACAGGGTTCCTACCCCTCCCCTCCTTGAGTTTATTTATTTGCTAGAACAGCTCACAGAACTCAGGAAAACACTTTACTTAGTATGATCAATGTTAAAGGATACAACTCAGGAACAGTAAAATAGAAGCAAAGCATAGGGCAAGGGGCTGGGGGTGGGGCAGGAACTTCCAGGACCTCTCTGGGAGCACCACCTTCCCAGAACCTCGACATGTCCACCAACACAGAAGCTCTCAGATCCCACTGTTTGGGTGTTTATGGAGGTTCTATTACACAGATATAATTCCTTAAATCATTGGACATTGGTAATGAACTCAATCCTCAGCCCCTTTTTACTCCCCAGAGCTCAGGGGTTGGGGCTAAAAAAATGTCAACCCTTTAATCATGGCTTCATCTTTCTGGGAACAGTTCCCCATCCTGAAGCTGTCAAGGGACCCCCCAGCCACTTGTCATCTCATTAATATACAAAAAATACTCATCACCCTGAAGATTCCAAGGGTCTTAGAAGCTCCTGTGGCAGGAACCAGGGTCTAAAACCAAATATTACAGCAAAAAAAATGCCCCTTTCACCCTGATGGCTCAGGAAATTATAAGAGTTGTAGGAGCTGTGTGCCAAAACCAAGGATGAAGACAAAATATGTATTTCTCGCTTCATCACAACATCACAGATGTATCCCTGGAGCTCAGTAAATTCAGCCTCCCTCCCCGCAGCGCTTGGGTGATGTTTTCCTATTTTCCTCCCCTACACAGATGTAACAGTAGATTCTGAGTGGGGAGGAGGCAGGTTTCTCCTGACTTTGTTCCAGCTGGGAGCCTAGATGCTAACTCAGAAGTGCCTTCCTCGTGGAGAGGCAGGCGAGGAGAGATTGGCCTGCCTGTGTCTGAAGCTCTGCCTGTGTCTGAGTCCTGCCCTGGACAGCAGGTTTCCTGGGGCTCCTTGTCTGAATTGCAGGGGACGGGAAGGGAAACTTTGGAGGAAGCCTGTCAGGTTTCACTCTAACCAGAGAAGAAAAGGAAACATAAAAGCTGTCTCATTCTTGCGTTCTCCTCTGGGGCGGGCAGGGTGTCCTGCTTACTTCTCCAGCGTGCTGCACGTTCCCATGGGCTGTGGCCTCTGATCTCACCTGGCTCTTCTTTCTCAGGTTCCCCCTAGGTCTGATCATTCTGGAAGAATCCTGCTGATTGATACCATGCAGCCTTCTCCAGGGGAGGCCGAGAAGTTTTCAGAGAAAGGGAGGGCTTGGCTCTTTCAAATCATCTGACATTGGTCCTGGACTTGATATTTCTGATGTCTCACTAGAAGCCATGCAATTCCTGAGGACTAGGTTGCAAAAATCACCCCCCACCCCACCCCCATCCCAACCCCTCATCCCCCAAGGTGCCTCTTTGCTCATGATTGGAATTGAAACCTCTCATACTGAGTCAGGAGTTGTTTCAGGAAGATCATAAGTTAGATATGGGGATTTATAAAATCATTTTTGAGCTGTAACTGTCAATAAATAACTAATATAAAAAGGGAGGAAAATGAAAGTAGAGAGAAGAGAACTAAAGTCATGGTTTTAGTTGGAGAAAAGCAGGCAACCTGGGGAGGAAGGATCAGGGCCTGGAAATGGCTGCTAGCCTACGAGTTGGGTTGGGGTGACAGGGGGTGCCACTTAGGGCAGGAGCAGAATGGGAGTACACAGAAAGGGAGAGATATCCTGGGCACCCGAGGAGTGCGGTGTCACAGAAGGGGAGCAGTTCACCTGCATTTGTGACTACCCTTAGTACAGCATCTCCTACTACGAGAAGCAGACATCATGATTTTAAGGTTCTAAGTCAGCCAATCTTCAAAGCAATCCTTTGAAGTGGGAAGAGGTGCAGCTAGAACTTGACCTGAGGACTTTCTGACCTTTGCACAAGAATTCAACTGCATTTCCTACATTGCCCTCTCTTTTGTTGCAGGTGTTTAAACCCAAGTATTTAAGCTTTCACAAACTGAGTGGGCTTTTACTTTCTTTCTTTCTTTTTTTTTTTGTGTGTGTGTATAATAAATGCTACAAATATCAATTCTCATCATAGGAAGAAATCTGCTTTCACTTTATTAACAGCATCACTAGCCATTTATTGATTTTTATAAGGGAAATTAGAAAAAACAAATGTTGCAAATTATTGCTATGCAGTCCCATTGGAAGGTTGATATACTCACTCCTGTGGGGTGAGAGTGAGAGAACATATGCATCAGACATGGAAAATAAGAGATGTTGGAGTCGGCAATTGAAAAGTCACAAGGGACAGCCACAGCAAAGTAAAGCTTGCCCTTTAAGCCTTTAAGCCACTTCTTTCTTATGTACCTAGATAAAGGAGCATGATACAGTAGAAAGAGCAAAGAATGAAATCTCTAGTCTTTTGCTAACTACATGTGTGACACGGGGTAAATCTCTTAACCACTGTGATCCTGCGTTTATTCACCAGTACTACTTGAATAATAGTAGTGACCCAATGGGGTTTTCTTGAAGACAGAATGGTCATACAAAGTACAGCACAGTGACTGGGACACACAGTGAGTAGTCAGTGCCTACTGGATTCTTATCAGTCCCTCTGACCCCTCTCTCCATTGGGTAGAAGCCTTCAACTTGCTTTCTCATTGATGGCACAGAAATCATGGAGTCCCTGCTTTTAGTTTCTAATGCCTATCGCACAACCTGGAAAATGTATCCTCTTAAAGCAGCGGTTCTCAACCTGTGGGTCGCGACCCCTTTGGGGGTCGAACGACCCTTTCACAGGGGTCGCCTAAGACCATCGGAAAACACATATATAATTACATATTGTTTTTGTGATTAATCACTGCTTTAATTATGTTCAATTTGTAACAATGAAAATACATCCTGCATATCAGATATTTACATTATGATTCATAACAGTAGCAAAATTACAGTTATGAAGAAGCAATGAAAATAATTTTATGGTTGGGGGTCACCACAACATGAGGAACTGTATTAAAGGGTTGCGGCATTAGGAAGGTTGAGAACCACTGTCCTAAAGCTTCCCTCCTCTTATGTAAGGAAGAGAGTACAACACTTGTCAGTATCCAGCTGGTCCCCAAGTCTCCCTTTGAAGGGGTATTGAGGGATTGAGGGCAGATTGGCAGGTCTCGGTTCATATATGGAAAGTAAGACCCCAGGCAAGATCTTGAGAGGCAGCTGTGATATACAAAAAGAGTAAAGATCCTCTTGATGAGAAAGTAACAGGATTTGAGAAATCTCTGAGGCAAGGAAAAGGAGAAGGGCAAATGTAAGAGTAGAGAAAAGATCTAGGAGAAATACCAGGCATGCAGCATCTGAAGTTCCTCTTGAAAAATGAAACCAAATTGCCCAATACTCAATGTTAAGTAATTTTTTGGTGGTATTTAGATAAACACAACAAACATCAGTTTTTTTAAAGCAGTGGTTGGCAAACTGCAGCTCAGGAGCCACATGCGGCTCTTTGGCCCCTTGAGTGTGGCATGAAGTTTCAATCACACTGTACGTCCATGCCCGCATGTGGTATTTTGTGGAAGAGCCACACTCAAGGGGCCGCAGATTGCCGACCACTGGTTTAAAGTGAGTTAATATATAAAATCCTTGGAACAGCTGCCGGCATATACTATTACTGTTATTGTCATTATTATTAGTAGTAGTATTATATTGCCATTATTATCCAGCCTTGTGTTGGGCACATTTGGGGAGTGAAAGAGTTGAGGGATGCATATATCCTTTCTGATTGGTGTTTCTAGTTTCTTGGGATATATTCCTAGAAGTGGGATCACTGGGTCAAATGGGAGTTCCATTTTTAGTTTTTTGAGGAAACTCCATACAGTTCTCCACAGTGGTTGTACCAGTCTGCATTCCCACCAGCAGTGCAAGAGGGTTCCTTTTTCTCTGCATCCTCACCAACACTTGTCATTTGTTGATTTGCAGCACAATTTACCATAGCTAAGATTTGGAAACAGCCTAAGTGCTCATCAGCAGATGAGTGAATTAAAAAATTGTGGTACATCTGCACAATGGAATACTATGCTGTGGTAAAAAAGAAGGCATTCTTACCATTTGCAACAGCATGGATGGAACTGGAGAGCA
Source organism: Myotis myotis (assembly GCF_014108235.1). NCBI lineage: Eukaryota > Metazoa > Chordata > Mammalia > Chiroptera > Vespertilionidae > Myotis > Myotis myotis. Next base: position 21,390,782 of record NW_023416401.1, on the reverse strand, counting down.
TTATGCTAAGCGAAATAAGCCAGTCAGATAAAGATAAATATTATATGATCTCACTCATTTATGGAATATAATGAACAACATAAACTGATGAACAAAAACATTCAGAGACAGGGAAGCATAGATCAGACCATCAAACCTCAGAGGGAAGGTAGGAGAGGGTGGGGGTAAGTGGGAGACGTCAACCAAAGGACTTGTATGCATGCATATAAGCATAACCAATGGACACAGACACCCGGGGGTGGGTGGGTGAGGGCATGATTTGGGGGGTGGGGAGAAATGAGGGGGATAAGGACACATATGTAATACCTTAATTAATAAAGAAAAAAAAAGAGTTGAGGGAGTGGCACTACACAAAGTGGATATAAGATTATACAGGGTGAGGCGAAAGTAGGTTTAAAGTTGTGAGTACACGAAACACAGTTTATTCTTGTATCGTTATTTATTAATTATTATATTATTTTCCACATGAACAACTGTAAACCTACTTTTGCCCCACCCTGCATGCAAACTAAACTAATTTAGTGGAAGCAGAAACTGAGTGTCCAAATTGCTTGGAAAAGTCAAGGCTTCCCTAACCTGAACCCAAGGCTGTGTAAGCCAGGCACTGAGAGACCCGTGCCATTTGATTCCACTTATATGAAGAATCTAGAGTGGTCAAATTCACAGAAACAGAGGTTAGAATGGTGGTTGACAGAGGATGGGGAGAGAAGGGAATGAGAAGTGGTTGTTTGATAGGTATAGAGTTTCAGTTTTGCAAGATGAAAACATTATGGAAATGGGTTGCCCAACAATGTGAACCATATTAACATTACTGAACTCTACATCTAAAATGACCACGATGGTAAATTTTACATTATATGTATTTTACCACCTGTAAAAAAAAAAGTGACGTTGATTGCATTACATATTTTATAGGGGAAATAATAGCTTGCTTCAGCTCCTCTCACCTCACCCTACTTTGCTCTGGATCCCCAGCTACCATGGATGTGGGCAGCATGGAAGGGCCTAGGGGAGGCAGAGGTACTTTGGCTGGTCTCCTGCACTGGGGAAACCAGACAGGACTGTCTTTGCCCATCAGCCTTTCCATAGGAAGACAGACTGTCCTTTCAGCCCAATACAGTATGGTAATTGCTCCCACTCAGCTAGGGGGGCCCTCCCAGGAGCTCAGCCTCGGTGTCATTTTGGGATCTGTCATGTCCTATCGCCCTGCGCTGGGGCCGCACCGGTGTCCTCTTCTGCTTAAGTTGTTTATATAGGTGGTTAAAAACACTTTGCTTGTACAAACTAGAAACTATTAGATTAGGCCAGCGGAGACAGCCAGAGGCAATCTCTTAACAAAGTGAGTGGGATTCAAAGTAGGCATGGAGAGCAAATATTATTTCACTGGGAGTCGATTAGCGGGCGCTCTGCGGATGAGCCGTAACTGCTTTGTTAACTTAGCTGGGGGAGGCAAGCGGGGGCCAAGTAGGCACCAGCTGGGTTTGCAGGGGAGCAGCCTGGGATGAAATGTGATTCCGGGGGGTTGGTGGATGCATCAGGCCTCTCTCCACACATGCTCCCCCCTGTCTTTATTTAAAGTACATGATGGAGCTTAGCAGCTGAGAAGCCTCAGTTTGCTCTAAAATTTCTCATTTTAATTCAGGCAAACACTCTATAAATTCAATGTATCGGAAAGCAAATATTGAGGCTGAGTAAGAAGGTCCATTAGATGGAGTGCTTAAGTTCTAGGGCCTGTGCATGTGTGTGTGGGGGCGGGGGGAGGGAGAGGGGTGAAGGGGGTGGAGAGAAGCCTAGAATGAGAGCCTGGAATGTGGGTAGGGACAGGGAATGAGAAAGGTGGGCCTGGGAAGGAGGGAAGGGCAGGATTTAGGGCTTGAAGGGGATAAGTCAGTTTAGAAAAGGCTAGGATTGAAGGGAATTCTGGGAGCTTGTGGTGGAAAGAGAATTGGAAAGGAGGCTTCAGGTGAAAATTGATAATGGGGAATAGAAAGGGAGGGTCTCTGTGGGAAAGGAGGGGGGCCAGAAGGGGGCTCAGTCACTTGCAAACATGAGCTATATAGTGGCTCTTCTCAAAAGCAAATGCAAGAGGTATGAAGGTTAAGAGGTATGAAGGCTAAGTTAAAGAGTTTGAATGATGATTTATTTTCATTGTTTTGCAATGGGGCTGCTGGGGATTTTGGAAAAAGTTCCAAACTTGTCTTTGAATTTTCTCAAAGACTGTGAGCATCAGGGTGGCCAAGGAACTGGTACTGATGTGGGGTTTTCCAGGGAGGAGGAGGGTCTTTGAAACATGCAGGTGATGTGCATGGTGGTTGAGGACATGGGTTCTGAAATCAGGAAGACATGGATTTAAATCCCTTCTTGATCATGTTCTATCTGGATGACCTTGGAGGAGTCACATACCCTCTTTGAGTCTGTTTACTGATCAGTAGACTGGGAATAATTATACCTTCTTTGGAGATAATTATAATACTTCATGTGGAGACAAAATTTGGTAATACAGGTATGCTTAGCACAATGACTGAAACAAAGAAAATGATCATTGAAACAGCCTTTTTTTAAAAAAAAAATGATGATATAAGAATAATTCTCAAAAACAACTTCTCCAAGATACCTCAAAGGATTCTCCATATCTTTCGGCGAAAGTCTTACAGGAGCATGAGGACTTCCCACAGAGTGACATGTCTATGACCTCCATGCTTTTTCTTCTCTTCTACATCAGCTCTGGGAATATTTTATCCTGGATTCTACATGGTTATTTGCTGTTCCACATTTTCCACACAGTTTGTTTTTTTATTTAAATTGATTTCAGAGAGGAAGGGAGAGGGAGAGAGAGATAGAAACATCAATGATGAGAGAGAATCATTAATCGGCTGCCTCCTGATGAGAGAGAATCATTGATCAGCTGCCTCCTGCAGGAACCCTACTGGGGACCAAGCCCCCAACTCGGGCATGTGCCCTTGACGGAATTGAACTCGGGACCCTTCAGTCTGAAAGCCGATGCTCTATCCACTGAGCCAAACTAGCTAGAGCCACACAGTTTTTACAGGAAGGGAAGTAGCCAGGGACAATGATCCATCATGAGAGTCTCTCCTGTACGGTATTAATGTCCTCACTTTGCTTTTCGGTAGAAGTTAAAGATTAGTGAAGGTGATGCTTTGAATCCTTCCTTCCAACCCCAAGGTTTTAGAAAGATATTGAAACTATCTTGGATCATTAGCATATGATCATAAGAAACACAGCTGATAATGAAAACAACCACCCTTTACTCAGCTCTTCCCATGTGCCAGGCTCAGAACTAACTCTTTTACAGGATTTTCCTCATGTAGTGACTGTCCCAGCCCTAACGATGGGAACTACTTTTATCAACATATTGCAGAAAAGGAAACAGTCCTAGAGAAGGCCATGCTTTGCTCAGGATTATACACCTGCTCAGTGGCAGGGCTGAGGCTTGAACAGGTTCAACCAGATATAAAGGCAAGTTTGAAATTGAAGCCTGCCATTATCAAATGAGGCTCCACAATGGGAGCCAAATTGGGACAAATTACAAAAGCCTTTATTCCCAGGTGAGAGCCTTGGCTATTAGGAAAAGATGATAATTAATCCCCTGAGATAAAAGAGGAGTAGATGTGATTTTGCCCCAAATGAAGTTGTCCTAATTGTTACTATTATACAGTGCTTTGGACTCTTAATCAATGGTGTTCGCAGTTTTCAGTGTTAATTTAATTAGTGCAAAGGACCCTGCTGGTAGAAATATTGGATAATTAGTGTTTTATGTAATGGCTTATGAAGTACTCTGTAAAAGAAACTCCAATAATCACAGATTCTCAGTAGAACTTTTATCAAAGCACAATATTTAAGTGAATAAATTCTTGCTTGGAGGCTGGTCAGATAAAAAATCAGTTGGGGCATCAAAATTCTCAATTTCTATTGCATTTCCCAAAAGGTAAAGGGTAAGAGTCATATTTGGTTCTTCCAGAAAAAACAACAACACACTTCTAGGGGTGACTTTGGCCACAGAGATTTTCTCAGCAGTGATGCCTCAATGACAGTGAAGATCCAAGAACTATGCACTTGGGATCTGGCTCCTGAGAAGAGAAAGAGCCCTATTTTTCTCGCCTTGAGTAACCTAATGGGAAGAAATTTTGGATGAAGAAAGGATTTCAGGTAGTCTGATAATATAACTGAACGAGGTTCTGGGTAACTCCCAATGTGCTCATGAGCTGGAGGATGTATTTACTGTTCACTGAATGTATTCCATGTCTCGGAGAGAATGGATTGAGTTGTTCTGATGACAAGGGACTGACTATAGGCATTTGCAAGGAATATCAAAGTAAGCATTTAAAACATGTCCTGCCCTAACCAGTTTGGCTCAGTGAATAGAGCATCGGCCTGTGGACTGAAGGGTCCCAGGTTCGATTCCAGTCAAGGGCATGTACTTTGGTTGTGGGCACATCTCCAATAGGGGGTGTGCAGGAGGCAGCTGATTGATGTTTCTCTCTCATCAATGTTTCTAACTTTCTATCCCTCTCCCTTCCTCTCTGTAAAAAAATCAATAAAATATATTTAAAAAATAAAATAAAATAAAACATGTCCTTTCCCATGTTTTGTTAACCACACACAATTCCCAAGCAGATGGGTAAAGACTCATCATGAAGCCTGATGATCGCAGCTGCAGGTAAAGTTTCTGCCTGTCCAACTACCTGATATAGCATACACTCCCTTACACCCCAGTGCATGTAATAGAAGTGACCATCTGGGCCATCTAAGCCAATTGAGATTCAACTCTCAAGACGAGAAACTATGGGAGAAAAAAATATTACATCTGTGTTGGCTGGCAAAATACCTCTTCCTTGCCCTGTCGGTGCCTTTTGCCACCATAGAGCCTCTCATGGGGAATATTCTGCCAATAATTTACAAATCCAATAATCTCTTACATTCATGGACTGACTAATGCTATGGCTCCCTATGTTAGAAAACTAAAGTCTTAGAAACCAGAATTGCAAGATTTTCAACTCTAATATCCACTGGCATCTAAAACCCAAGACATTCCAAACTGAGCTCTACTCCTTTGCCTTAAAGCTGCATTTCTTTCTAAACTTTCTTAGTAGGTGAGTTAGTAGCTACACCATCTTCCCAACACCAGAGCTAGAAATCAATGGATTATTCCTCCCTCCTTCTTCTCCCCTTTATTCACTGCTCATATGGTTTTAGCAGTAGAGCCTGCAGTTTATATCTTATTTTCTTAAGTCTGTATTCTTCTTATCCATCAATAATATTACTGATTCATTTAAAGTTTTTCCCAGCTCTTGCCTGGATTATAAAATGGTTTTAGAGCCAGATGGGAAACCAGTCTTGCTCCCTGAATCTGGCCTCTTCACACTCATTGCACTCAGCCGTCTGAAACACAAATATGACCCTGCCATTACCATTTCACCTCCGTAATGAGCCTTCATGACCCACGAGATAGAGTCCAAACACTTTGGCACAGCATCAGTGACCCTTTCTGACCTGTCCCTGCTTAAGCCTCCAACCTCCTCCCCAACAGCTTCCTACCTCAAACGTGTGCTCCATTTTCATGTTATTAATTAGCTATACATGTCTTTCTAATTATTGTTACTGAGCCTTTTCTTTTTTTCTCCTCTTTTTTTCCTCCTCTTCCAGGAATACTTTTCCCACTCCTACTCACATGGCCTTCAGGAAGCCAAATGTCACCAGCCTCTCTGCAAACCAAACCCAGGAGGATGTCCCCAGGGATGGTTTTGTAGAAATTATAAATACATATTTCTATTTCTTACAGACTGAGCTCATTGTTGTCAGAAACCATACTTTCTGTTTTGAATCATGAACACCTAGGACAGAACCAAGCAATTAGCAGAATACACCATATGTTTATTTCACACAAACATTCCTGAATATTACTGAATAATTTATCTAAAGCCAAAAAAGAACTTAACCAGTTTTCTTATTTTAAATAGAATTATTTTCACTGTACCTTATTCGCTTGTTTAAACATCAACCTCTGCCTTGATTTTGTGTGTGTAGAATACACACATTCACAGACAACTGAAGAAGTTTCACTGATAGGCTATGAATAATGGAATTTGATAAACAATATACTTTAGGGAAAAAAGTTCCAGAAGACTGTCTTTGAGGAAGATTTAATAGTGAACAAATAAAGTGATAACTATGCATATAATTATAAAAAATCATTATCTTCATATGATAATAATAAAGTAATGTTTAGTTCATGGGCTTAAAAGGGCAAAGTTTTGATAATGGACAAGAGCAGTATTTAACTTGAGAGGGCAATGGATGAACTATAAAAGTTCCAAAATCCTTTAATTAGTTAAAATAATTTAGCATATTGATTACCTTTAATATTTATATAGTTAATATGTGCTAAAATTCCAAGAGTAACCATTAAAAATCTAAGAATAAAGTATATGAATTCTAAACCAGTATAGAAAAACATGGAACAAAGATAAAAACAGATGAAATAAAATAAAGAAAAAATTCTGCTAAATTTGAAACTTCATAAATTCTAGAATCCAAGGATTATTCTCTAAAGTATATACCTTCAAAATAACCTTGCATGTTTAAAACATAAAAAAATGTTTGAGAATGTTCATAGCAGGTCTTCGGTTCTTGGACCCAAATCTAATGTGTGTCGAGGAATTTCTCCCACACCACCACGTGATTTTTAGGACACCAGCTAGGAGTCCTAGAATTCAATTCAATTCTGACACTTTCTATCTGAGATGGAATCAGGTTCCACAGGTTAAGGGTTCATCCCACCATCTGCCCTATACCCCTCCCCCCGCTTCAGATATGGGTCGCAATCTCAGGTTGTCACCTGCGCTTCTGACCGACCAGCTACAGATGAGAGATTCCCACAATCCCCTCTCTGGGCTTGATTAATTTGCTAGAACTGCTCAAAAATGCCGAGAATCAGTTTATAACTCAGGAAGAGCTAAATAGAAGAGTTGCTTAGGGTAAAGTATGTGGAAAGGGGAATGGAGCTTCTATGTCCTTGCCAGGTGCGCCACTCTTCCCGAATTGCCATGTGTTTGCCAACCCAGAAGCTCTGTCGTTTGCGTGTTTATGGAGACTTCATAACTTAGACATGAATGGTGAAATCATTGACCATTGACAACTGATTCAGGTTCCAATCCCTCTCCCTTCCCTGGAGGTTAGGGCAGGGAGTGAGCTGTAGCATCCTGGGACTGAAAGTTCCAACTCTCTAATTACCTGTTTGCTTCTCCTGTGACCAGACCCCCCAAAGTTATCACTTTAACACAACAAAAGACAATTTTATTTGCCTCCTCAGGTAATTCCAAGAGTTTTGTGATCTGTGAGACAGAAACAATTTGCAAAGACCAAATATATATATTTCTTATTATAAATCAAAATCTCATAGGAGGTATGATTGGAAAAGCCTAATGATACTAATAATGTCTGAAAAAAATTGAGTTTCATTTACATAGTGGAATATTTTACAACTATAAAAATATTTGAACCATTGCTATGTCTACAATAGTGTGTACTATTCCTGAAAGTTTGGAAGCAAAGCAAACCTAAAACATATATTGTTTAAGAATATATACTTTGTGATAAAATTATGTATATACTATATATATTATATATATACATATATTAGAAGCCCATTGCAAGAGGATTCCTGCAAGAATAGGGCTTCCTCAGGCTGATCACACCGCCAAGCCCCACCCGCCCAGGGCCACACACAGGGGTCCCGCGGGGCTTAGGCGGCCCCTTCATGCTGCCAAGCCTCGCTGCCCAGGGCCACCCACGGGTGATAAAATTATGTATATACTATATATATATGTATATCAAAAATAGTATGCTCAGCACAAAATTCAGGATAGTAGTTAATTCATGGGTAGAGGCAGTGATGTGAGATGGGGAGAAACTCTTTCATGGATGCAAATTTTGGTAATATTCTAGTTTTTATTTTCTCTTAGTAAGTTAATGGGTAGTCATTCTGTAAATATGCTTCATAATGTATAAAACTGTTAATATTTTGTACTAAACATTATATTAAAAGGTGTCATATTATAGTAAAATATATAAAACTAATAAGATTTAAACTTAAAAGCAAAATAAAGAAAGGGAATGACTATGAGCAGGCTGAGCAGCAGGGTATCATGGTCCAGGTCAGAGACAAACAGCGTTCCTATTTCCTTTTGAGAGGAATGCTGGATCTAAGGCTGGTTTCAGGGGGAGGACGATGCTTGATTATTGATGTCTGCATGGGCATGGAGATCAGAGTGACAAAACTTGTACAGTAGATTTATCATTCCTGTTCCAAATGATTGATTCCCATGGAATAGAGCTTTGACTTTATTTGAGGGCATGAGGAGGGTTTGAACCAATTTAAAGACACAGAGTTGTATTTTTACCTTTCTTTGTAATCAGGGACCTGTTGGAGAGAGAGAGAGGAGGAGGAGGAATAGCTCCACTGAGGCCTGCAAACTGGAAATTGTTTATCTGACTGCTGACCAGCAGCCACAGACAAACTACTCACAGGCCAACATCTCCCTGGGGCATAACTCCCTGCCCCCTGCCCCCTAGAGAAATGAAAAATCATGACCTAGCATTCATCTCTATTTGCGCCTTTCATTCAGACAGTCTGGGACTCATAAGCTTCTGTACTCTGGCCTCCAATCCCTTGGTTTCCCCCCAACACATTGAGAAGGAAAGGAATCATTGGGAGAGGAGAGAGAGAAAAGATGAGTGAGGCAAGAGCAAGGACATCAGATAGGGTAAGAGAAAAAATGGTGGTGATGGGCGTGAAATAAAAACTGACCTGGGAGAAGGGTAAAGGGAGGGAGAGAGTGCAGAGGATTATTGATTAGATCCCTTGGGGTGGCATACATCAGCCCTTGATTAGGTGTGAAAAGTTGACAGGCCTGAATTGCTTACAACTAATTAATGGCTGTGAGGAGCTTTGAAATCCTGGGATGAAAGCAAAAACTCTACCTACAAAACCCAAATGGCATCTGTGATTTACAGGTTTCCCTGTTCCTCTGGATTCTCAGCTTGGAGCAGTCTGCCTTGCTCTTTGCTCTTTCTGTCCGCTGGTCTCTGCACTCTCCGACTCCCCAGGGAGAGCCCAGCTTTGCCCAGGTCCCTGGAGGATCCAGGAGCCCTCAGCAGGGCAGGGGGTTATGCCCCAATATCAGATAGCAATTGGTAGAGGACTTGTCTATTTTTTCTGGTTTTAATTTACTATTTTTAGTTGTTATTTTCTTCTATAGATTCTCCCCTGCTCCAGCTAAAAGACCATCTATTTCAGCCACAAACAAGTCACCTAGATCTTAAGGAAACTCTGACACTCTAGGCCAGTGGGCAGGCACAGTGCTGCCAATCATTGCCAGATGATTGTTCTGAGAGTTCTTTTTCTAGAAAGCTTTTCCTGATCAATGGCTAACCTGCCCCTCTCCCTTAATTTAGAGGCAGGGTGGGTAATCAGTCTCCTCTCTCCACAAGCCAGGGAACAGAGGTGTCTCAGACCCAGCCAGGAGTTTGATTTTGCACTAGCTGAGAGTTGAGACCAGCCATATAACTGCAGGATGATTGGTGGGGGGAGTGGTTTCTTTTCCTTTCAGAGCTTACCTTTCTATTCCCCTTCAGGACAGCCAGAGTGTCTTTCTAAAGAGAAAGTCTAATCATGTTACTCTCATATATAAAATTGTACACTGCTTTTCATTAGGCCTACCTCTTTGGCCTCACTCTTCAGTGCCTACCCACTCACACCCTAATGTTTTCCCTCCATCCTCTGTCTCACATAAAGATCTTGGATTTTTTGAGAGCACCATGCCTTATTATGTCTGAGTCCTTGATATCCACATACAATCCCTCTGCCTGGGACCAAAAATTTACCACCCCCTTCATCTCTTATCCAGGTAACTCAGACACATCACTCAGGTCTTGGTTAAGATCTCACTTCCTGCAGAGACCCTTCTCTGAGTCTTCATATGTGATTGAGATGTTTTGCCTACATGTTCCCTTGGTGCTGGATAGTTCTCTGATCACAGCAGTCAAGCACTTATGTAACCAGATCATAATTGTCGGTGTACTCATTTATTTCTCCCACTAGACATTGAGTTTGCTCATGGCACTGGTTGGGAGAGCTGTGCTCTCTTCACCTCTGTCTCTATACTGCGTGGCAAATAATTAGTTGGCCCAATTAAAATAATGGGCACAAGACGTGAATAGACACTCCCCCAAAGAGGACATACAGATGGCCAAGAAACATGAAAAAATGTTCAACGACACTAACCATCAGACAAATGCAAATTAAAACCACAATGAGATATCACCTCACACCTGTCAGAATGGCTATTATTAATAAATCAACAAACAACAACTGCTGGCGAGAATGTGGAGAAAAGGGAACCCTCATGCACTGCCAGTGGGAATGCAGACTGTGGAAGCAGTATTGAATTACATCAAAAATTTAAAAATGGAACTGCTGTATGACCCAGAGATTTCACTTCTGGGACTGTATCTGAAGAAACCCAAAACATTAATTCAAAAGATACATGCACCCCTATGTTCATTGCAGTGCTATTTATAATAGCCAAGATCTGGAAACAGCCCCAGTGCCCTTCAGTAGATGAGTGGATAAGAAAGCTGTGGTACATTTACACAATGGAATACTGTAAAAATGAAGACAATCTTACCCTTTGCAACAGCATGGATAGGTCTGGAGAACATTATGCTAAGTGAAATAAGCCAATCAGAGAAAGACAAAATATCATGTGATTTTACTCATATGTAGAATATAGTGAACAAAATAAACCTACAAGCAAAATAGAGACATACTCATAGAGAGCAGGTTGACAGTTGTCTGGGGGCGGGGTTTGGGTGGGGGTGACAAAGGGATTAAGCAAAGAATTAGTAGATTGGAAAATCTGGGTAGAGAGGTCCAAATAAAGAAAAAATACAATACTCCTGACACACAATGCAGGCACTATACCAGCCATGGGCAAACTATGGCCCTCGGGCCGGATCCGGCCCGTTTGAAATGAATAAAACTAAAAAAAAAAAAAGACCGTACCCTTTTATGTAATGATGTTTACTTTGAATTTATATTAGTTCACACAAACACTCCATCCATGCTTTTGTTCCGGCCCTCCGGTCCAGTTTAAGAACCCATTGTGGCCCTCGAGTCAAAAGTTTGCCCACCCCTGCACTACACTAACCTCTCACAGAAATTATTATCATAACATACTTTCAAAACCTATGATTATCATTCCCATTTTATACTAAAGAAAGTTGAGCTTTAAAGGGGTTAGTCAATGTTTCCATTATCTTTCAAGAGGTAGGTAAAGGTCTGGAGTTTGATCTCAGTTCTGCCCTGATGTCAAATCCACAATCACCCACCATTACTTCTTCAATAGTGACTGGGCCTCAAAGAAAAGGAAGAAAAGAAAAACTCAGAACTTACTGTTGTTTATCTCCTTTTCATCTAGGAAGACAAAAATGGAGGCAAGTTCAGCTTGACCTTTCAGCGAGCTTTCCACTGTCCCAAGAGTACCCTTTAGATGTCATGAGGGAGAACCTGATAAAAAAATAAAAATAAAAACTTAGGTTTTCTTTCCAACAGATCATATTATTTAATACCACACCCTACTAACAGGGTACTTCTGTTCTGGGAAAAGAAGATTTACAAAGATAAATACATAATCAGAAAATTGAATTTACAGTAACATCTAGCAGTGGTTACCTTCCCAAAGCACTTTTGCATAGATTCATTCAGAGGCTCCACTAAGAGAATTCAGATAATTCTGTTTGCGAATGCCAAGGCCAGGAGGTGATTTTCTAAGTATTCAAATACACTCACGTGTCTGACAGAAGAAGTGACATGCTTACTCCTTCACTTGGAATTCCATCACAGGAAGCCTCCTAGGTGCAAGTCCCACAATTTCCATGAGTTAGCCCACCTCATTTTGCAAAAACTGGTGACACAGGTATCATTACCTAACCCTCAGGTCACCACCATTGTGAGGTGTCAAACCTTAATTAGATCCTTTTCAGAGATTCTCGGAAAAGACACTTTACTGAATAAGTAGCGACCCTGTCGCTCACTATTAGCATCTGTGTGAGCCCGACAAACACACACAAACCATAGTTACAAAGCAAGATCTATGTGAGAGAAAGCAGATGCTAAATGTATGGCCTTACAAGATGTCTGTTTTCACTGGGTGGAGGGATCTCTTCATCGAACTTACAAGCTAGAGAACAGAAAGGAATACTCTGTAGGTCTCCTGTTCTGGGAGAGACAATATGACTCAGAAAGGTTGGTGATGCCACCAAAGGTCAGATCGGAGAAAAAAAAATGAACCTGAAGCCTTGAGCTTCTCATTGACTTTGGGATGCATTCCCTTAAACAATAGCTGCCTCATGACAATAGATTTTTAATATATCTGGATGCTAAATGCAATTAAATTGGAACTTGAGCAAATCGATCTCAGTGGTGGATTCATGTGATTATATGAAACATAAAAGACATCCCAGGTCAATCACAGGGAAAAGGCACTAAAAGAGCAAAGAGAAAAACAGGTATTTACATTGCTTTCATTTCCAATCACTGCCATCATAGAACACCACAAACTTGGCTCCTTGAAATATAAATTTATTATTTTACAGCTTTGGAAGTAAGAGGTTTAATATCCAGTTGTCATCAGGACTGGGTTACTGCGGGAGGCTTTGGAAGAAAATTCGTCTCCTTGTCCATCCAGCTGCTAGTGACTTGCCCACATGTCTTGGCTTATAGCCACATGCTCCATTGTCAAAGCCAACAGTGGTCTTTGCAGCTAGGAAATATTTGCTGCTTTTAAGAATTTATGTGATTAGATTGGGTCCACTTAGATAATCCATGATAATCTCCCATTTTAAGGTTCATAACCTTAGTCATATCTACAAAACCCCTTGGCTGTACACATCTTTGAGAACCCATTATTCTACCTACGACATATATACACAGATCTGAGGAAGGATGAGAAATGGGAAGCACTGGTACAATCTGACTCTAGAAGAGCAAGGAAGAATAATAGGGGAAGATGGGGGAGATATGAGGGAAGATGAGATCAATGGACACATTTCTTAAGAAATAACAATGGGCCAAAGCAGGAGGGGGTTCAGATTTTTGTGAGACCAAAGCTTAAGCTAATTTTTGAAATACAATGCAAAATTACTAATAAAACTTGCTAAGTGCCCTCCTACAGCCTTGCAAGGGGCTGCTACACATGAGAATACCCTGAAGCTTAAGTTTTATGAGCACTACCATTAAGCCGCCTCTAAGCCAGGGATTGTGGAAGGCATTCTATAGATATTATCTTAATTCACCCTATGCCCAATTCTAGGGAAGCTGAGGCTTGAATTGGAAAACCTGGTAAATGAAGAAGCAGAAATCCAGAGGCAGGCTGGGTGACTGGGCAGCACACCCATCATGCCATACTACCTTTGCTAAAAACACCACAGAGATTTGCAACCCAACACTGAGCTTAGCTGCTCAAGTGATATTCACACTAAGCAAGAAGGTTTTTTTGTTTGTTTGTTTGCTTGCTTTTTGGCTTCTCTGAATTTTGCAATTTTCTTCAGACAAATACCCAAGGAACATTCACTACTGCAGAGGTGGGGGATGAGGCAGAGGCTCAGAACTCAGCTGGGAAGTGGGATGATGAAACTCCAACAAGGAAATCAAGGCCAGAGCCAGTGGGAGCTAACAGGAAGCCTGGAGGTCAGTACAATCTGAACAGTCCAGACCATTCCTCCTGGCCTTAGCCTTTGCTTATTGCCTTGAGGCCTTTCTTGAACATTCCCTTTTATTTATTTATTTATTTATTTATTTATTTATTTATCACACTACCCCTGAGCACATGGTATTGTTATCTTCCCATTTGAAGCAGGAGAATTTTGATAAAACTTGATAGATAATCAACTTTTAAAAAATCAAACGACTCTGAGCTTCACCTTGTCGCCAAGTTTTACTCCAATTCAGACCTTTACTTCTTACTTTGAGTCTTATCCATGCTTCTAAAATCAGAATGAGGCACTAGGGTCAGACAGAAGGGATAAAATGAGGTTTACAGATGCAAAACATTTTTTGTTGTTGTTTTAATAATGTATTTATTTAAACCAATATATCCAAAATCGTATCACTTCAATGTAATCAATACAATTATTGAGACATTTTACATTCTTTATTTGGACTCACTTAGAGATGTGATGTGTATTTCATACTTAAAACACATCACATTTAGGATTAGCCATATTTCAGGTGCCCAATAGCCACTCATCATCAGAGGCTCCTGTATTGCACAGCTCATGTTTACAGACTTGATCAGGTGCAGACTTATTGTTTTTGTTTTGTCACAAAGTAGTACATTCCTGGTTACCACTTTTTGGTGGTACTGGAATACATTATGATCATTGCTTAGATCTATTAATTCATTAGGGCTTGCAAAACAGTGATTTAAAAAATGTTTTTATTGATTTCAAAGAGAGGAAGGAAGAGGAAAAGAGAGAAACATCAATGAGAGAAAAACATGGATCAGCTGCCTCCTACACTGGGGGTTGAGCCTGAAACCCAGGCATGTGCCGTTACAGTGAATGGAACCATGACCTCCTGGTTCATGGGAAGACACTCAACCAACTGAGCCATACCGGTGGGGCTAAGTGGTGATATTTTATCATCCTACCTTCATGTACTAGCAGTAACACTTTTCTAAATGGATACTTCCTACCCTTAACTATTTGGTTACCTGAATAAAACACTTCATATAGAACAAGCAGGATAAAGAATGCTTGATAGTTTTCCTTAATTTACCATTTTTCAAAATGCAGGTGCAATGTTTGCAAATCTCCTTAAGGTGTGGGGTGCATGTCAGGACTGGGGTGGAAGTGAGGGTGAGAAATAGGTGAAAGTGAAGGTGTGTAGAATAAAGGTGAAAGAATCAGGCTTGGTGATAGGGTGAGGGTTATAGTTTATCTCCAATATATATCAGATTAGGAGAAAATAATGCACATTCACCATGGTTGAGTAAATCAAGTATTTTCTCTGTCCCACTCTAGGATCTCATCACACTCCACTCCCAAATCCACAGCTGAAAGGAAGGACGTAAATGGCCTTTGTGTTTCAGGTTTCCTCAGGGAGGTAGTTCTGGATTGTCACAGAAGGAGAGAGGCTACAGGCTGGTGCTTTGGGTTTAGAAAGGGAGAGCTGTCCTTTTAGTTTAAAAGGTTAGTATGTGAATTAGGGGAAAGTTGGTAATTGGGGATTTTTGTGAGAGCTATAGGCCCATGCCCTGAAGGCCCCTGGACAACTGGACATCAAGGCCCACGGTCTTATATAAAAAAATATATTATTATTATTTTTATTTCAGAGAGTAACAGAGAGGGAGAGAGAGAGAAAAACATCAATGATGAGAGAGAATCATTGATTGGCTGCCTCCTGCACACCCCACCCTGGAAATCGAGCCTGCAACTGGGGCATGTCCTTTCACTGGAATCGAACCCAGGACCCTTTAGTTTACAGGCCAATGCTCTATCCACTGAGCCAAACTGGCTAGGGTAAGACCCACAGTCTTTGATCAAGACTGTGGCTGGGCCTGTGGTCAGGGGAGGACCTCCTGCGGGACTGGAGTCCAAACGATGGCAGAGAATTCAGGTGAGGTAGCCACCCCATGGAGCAAGAGACTAAAGCCAGCAGTGTAAAACGCCTTGGATTAAGAATAAGATCTTCTCCTTTTTCCTAGATAACTTCTAAGTGCTAGGATTTCAGTTTTCCATGATTGTTGAGAGCATGGATTCTAGAACAAGCCTCCTGGGTTCAAATGCCAGCTTCTCTGTTTATTCTGTGGGCTTGGGCTGAAGATCTTGGTGTCTCAATATCTATGAATGGATAAACACAATAGTTCTTATCTCATAAGCTGGTTATGATGATAAGTGAGTTTGTAACGATGAAACACTTAGCAGAGTGACTGAAACTTAGCAAGTGCTGTTTGCTTACCGTATTTAATTAATTATAATGTAATAATAATAACAAGAATGACCACTTCATGACCTTGGAGAGATGGAACCGTCACTAAATCTAACAGAAATTGATTTTTCTTTTAACCATATTGAAGTTTGATTTAATTTAATTTGGAAAAAAAGTAATTATCTTTTGTGCCTGGCTACTGTGGACTGAATTCATGGCACAACCACACATTACCTAGCTATAGGACACCGTTTTATACATTTTGCTTCCACATCAAAACTGCTGAATTAAAACTGTTCCTTCAAAATGTCCTAATCTGTGCACCAAAATATCTTTGAGAGTCTTCAAGGGGTCACTCATCGGAGTCCCAGGGTAGGGCATACCCCTGCTATTCCAGAAATGTCTGTAGAAAAAGAAAGACTACTGTGTGTATATGTGTGTGTGGAGGGTGGTTGAGATTGAAAATGGAGGGAGAGTGTGTATAAAAGGCAAGTATGTTTTAAGCTGATAGAAGTTTGCAAAAAGAAAAAAAAAAGTGGCATTCTAATAACGGTTTCAGGTCCAGGAAGTGTGCAGTGTGAGGGGTGGGATGTGAGCTACCCCCAGGTTTCCCATCATGGGGGTGAAGATTAGAAGTGTTAGTTGCAGAAATCACAGCATAGGATGCGGCTCTCCCAGGTGTTAGGGCTGAGCTCTTGTACAGCACAGCCTCACAGCTGACTTTTACAAGGTCTTTGGAGAATTCCATTTTGACACTAGTTTTTAATAATATCTGGATGAAAGGGTAAAGGACCAAGACAGTGCCACGAAGGGGTATTAACAGTGATATTTAAAAAGGACAGAAGGCAGGTCTGAACAAATGGAGGCGGTGGGCCCTCATTCACAGAGAGGATTTCCCCCCTGGGGTTCTGCAGGAAGACAGGACAGCGAGGGGCAGTGGGATGTGCACAGCATCCACCTCATTTCCCCCGCCCTTGCACCTGCAGCCTCACCTTGCCTCTGCTGGAGCCAGATTTGCTCAGAGCTGAGTGTCTAATCCATGGTTTTAACTCATTTGTATTTGGTACTAAGAATTAAGGGATGATAATAGTATTGGCTGCGTGTTAGGCATTCCTGCTACACAAGTGTTCTGCTGGTTGAGTCCATAGGGTAGGGAATTGGCCTGTGTGCCTGTCTATTCCTTTAGTCATTTGCCCTAGCTAGAATTCGAGAGGGACCCCAACACCTTCCATGGCACTTTGCCCATATTCTGCTGCAACAAGGGCCTCACTCCCCAATATTCTTGGCGAGGAATTTTAATTCTGCAATGACTACAATATATGCCTGGAGCCAAGTGACACTGGCTAGTGACCTTGATCTTATCCATTTGTTTATAGGAACCTGCCAAACCCTCAAAGAGATGCTTTTCCAACCACTGACTTGGCTGAGATCGCTGCAGGGAGCTCTCTTGCTGAATGATCCAGACCCAGGACTCCTGTCTTTTCCTCTTCTGAACCTGCCCCACGGTCCCCATCAGTTTCAACTGAATTTGTTATCTATTGCTCTGGACTTGAAAACCTTGACCTTTATCTGCTTTCTGATCTCTCTGAAGCTTAGGATGCAAATGTACTTTTTCTTTTCTCCCTGCTACATAGTCAAAGTGCCCTAAGACCATTTTCTCCTCCTTGCCCCTAGGAAAGGATGTGCCATCCCATGAGTGGTTGCTTAGTGTATGACTAACGGAATGAATGAATGAATAGGTTAGGGGAGTTGATGAAAAATCCACTTGATTAATAGCCCACCTCCCAATAAAGATTAAAAAAGATACACTGAAAACTTCAAATAAAAAACCTAAATAAATCTCCAAGATTTTAATTCTTTCCAGACATTGAACTGAGCACATGCTACATCAAACCCCCAGGAATTATGGGGAAAATGTGTAATAATGATTTTAAAACCTCTGAAGCACCTTTCACTAACAGCCAGAGGAGCAGTCTCGGATGTATTGTATCCAATGACCCAATCCTCTCACTCTTTCTCCAAACTTATTGTCTGAAATTCATTGTATCTTTCCTGGGCACCTGTTCTTTCTCTCTCTCAAACCTCCATGGGTGGATAAGAGCTTTGAAGATAATGCAGTGAGCAATGAGAGGACATTCAGAGCATATTGGCTTAGGCTGGGAGGAACAGTGAGCCATGAGGTGAAAAAGGTAGCCATAGGGATCAAGTGCCCTGCGAATTGAGGATGAGGAAAGGAGGAGCAAAGTCCCTGGGGCAGGAAGGAGAATGACAGTGGTCCTGAGTAAGGACAGCATGGGAAGGGGGTGTGGGAAGAGGTTAGAGAAATACCCAGGTACCATCTGCAAAAACTGTCAACCTCTGCCCATGGGTGGATTTCAAGCAAGGAGGAGACGAGGCAAGTTTTTCCATGATTAAATTGGATGTGTAAAAGCTCACTTGCTGCTGTTTAGAAAATGGATTGTTCAGGGCCATGTGCAATTAAAGAGAAGGATGTGGTCATCCAGGCCAGAGTAAGTGAGATTGGTAACAGAAGGTGCAGAGAAATGAAGGAATTAGAAAGGTATTTAGGAGGTAGAATGAACCAGATGGTGGCAGGCAGGGAAAGAATGATCAGAGACTGTAAAGATGGGAGTTTGCAGAGAAGATAAGAAACCTGAGGGGAAGTCAGGGTGAGACCTCAGAATACCTTACATGTCAGGTTAAGACGTTTGAACTTTATCCTGTAGGCAACAGGGAGCCATTGAAGGATTTTAAACCTGGGAGTGATTTGCATATTGGAAAGGTCACTCTGACAGGGTATGGAGGATAGAGAGGCAGAAAGTGGAGACAGGGAGACCTGCACGGAGGGTATGGTAATTGTCTAAGTGTAGAATGACAAGGGTCTGAATTAAGGCAGTGGCATCAGGGATGGAGAGAGGGGAATGATGGCGGGAATGTTAAAATTGAATTGCACTGCCTGGGAACGAAGATCGAACATGGTGGAGACACCCTGGGGTCTAATATGGAGCCTTAAGCAGGGGGTCTGAGAAGGAAGAAGGTTCATTCATTTTAAAGTTATGGGCAACACACTATGCTAGGTCCTAGGAATATATGTTGAATAAGAAAAACGCTGCCCTCTGGAATTCAGTTTAGTAAAAGAGACAGAGATTGAATACCCAAATAAATCCATTAATCATGAATTGGAAGAAATTCTATAAAATAACAAGTGTTACAATAAAGGATAACAGGGGGTAGAGGTCCATGGCCTATTTTAGGTACTGCAGTTGGAAAAGGCTCTCTGAGTAGGTGGCAATGAAGTTATTACCTGATAATAAGAAATATCCAGGGAAAGGACATTCCAGGTAGACGGAACAGAAAACATAAAGGCACTGAAGCTGGAAAGTGCTTGGCTGGTTTGAGAAATAAGGTCATGTGATTGCAGAGTACTGGATGAAGGGGGGCAGTGACAGGAAAGGTTCGGCAGGGTTGATCCCTCACGACTAGGTAGACTATGACACAGAATTTGGGTTTTGCTTTAAGTGCTACTAGATGCTATTAAACTGAATTCAACAAAAAGTTACATAAATGGATTGAGGTTTTAAGTTAATCCCTCCGTCTGCTTACTCAGTGGAAGGTGGATTTGAGGAGGGCCAGACAGGAAGCAAAGGTTTCAGAATTGATTTCAATGCAGTAGTGAGAGATTCCATGGGTTGGCCCAGTGTGGTGGCTAGAGCCAGAGAAAAGAACTGAGGTTGAGGAGAGATTTGAATGTTATAACTGAAAGATCTGGGGATGGATAAATGGGTGAATAAACATGGATAATGAAGGAGAGGGAGCAATCAAGTATGAGTACCCAGTGTCTGGCTTGGGCAACTAAGTGAATGTGGACCTTCTAACTGACAGGGGGAAGAGCATTTGAAAGTGAAAGACCTGTTGATTCTGATGTGGAATTTTTCTGGGAGGGGTTGGCATAGGAATCATATTGTGGGTAGCTTTGTTAAGAGAACTAAACTGGAGAACATAGTTGGCTATGAATGAATATATGTCAAATAAATGAAATTAATAAATCAATGAATCATTCCATAATAGTTGTTAGACTTGAAAACAGAGACTGAGCTCATGGAATGTAGCAACCACCAAGTTACAGAGAACAACCAAGGACTCAACACGCAATGTGTTTATTGCTTAAGAATTACCATATTGCTGAGAAGAAAAGGGGAACTGAGTTTGGGTTATCATCAAATATGCAGCAAAGATTTATGATCTTAACCATTTTTCACCAATGTTATATCTTGGATATATCTTTTTGACCACTAGGCAACCACCAGCCATTTGCTAGGCACTTTCTCTTACAGATTTGATATCTTTCTGTCACAGGACAGAGGAGTAAGGCCTGGGCTAGGTATTCCAAGAGTAGGTAGGAACTTAGGGCATAGTCAAAGGGCGTCTGCCATTAGAAAACCAGTTCATCCAGAAGGTAAAGGAAAAATGTGAAGATCCACTCAGTTAAGGATTCAGACTGTGTCTTAGTAGCCTGCCACTTGGTAAACATCAAAGCAAAGGGTAAATCGATGATGGTCCATGGGATGTGTTTGGTTTCGCACATACAGAATTTTGCCAGGCAACACAAACAGGAAGTTGTTATGCTTAATTGCCAAACAAACAGCTTAGTATCTATTGTTCTGTACATGACCAGCTTCAATTAGTAGTTTTATTGGACAATTCTCAACAGGCATTTGAGTTTGTGACCCCTGATAAAAGATAATGAGCATTATAAACAACATCTTAGAGTAAATATTGGGGAATCAGTTCTGAGCAAACCTGAGCTTAGAAGCTGGGGATTCAGTAGTGCAGAGTCACTGGAAACCTGGGTGAAAAATAGGCATTCACGCTCAGGGATAGAAGCCTGTGCCCAGGGACACTGGACGTTGAGTAGCACTAGCTGCAACTGGATGTGATGTCACCTATGTACCGTCTGTATGTTCCTTGTCAGAGCCAAGCTGAGTCACAGTCTACTGGATCTGGATAAAGAGAGAGAGAGATAAAGGTTTGTGTAGGTATCAGCAATTGGGTCATCCAGAAGCTGATACTGAGATAGAGGTTGGGATGTAAGACGTTTATTAGAAAGTAACACCTGTGACAGTAAAGAAGGCAGGCAGGATTGGGCAGAGAGAGAAATCCAAGGGCCATGTAGACTTGACAAAGCCTTGGACAACTCAGAAGAGAGAGCTGGAGTATTACTGTCCATCAGTGTGTGTAATGCCTTGAGCCAAAATGGTCATCTTTATTCTCTGTCCTTGCCCAGTTGTTGGAGGTCAGCTGCTCTGGGAAGGGGAGACATTAGACAAGGTGGCTTGCTGAAGGCAGGGCAGGCCCCGAAAAAACCACTGATGACTGGAAGCTCTCTGCCAACTGCATTCTCCGAAGCTGGACAGCAAGTCTTTCTTTGTAAAGGCATCTGGGTGGAACACATTCTCATCGATAGTAAATATCAAAGAAGTAGATGACAACTTTACATAAATTTAGTAAGCTCTCTGAAGCAATTGTCTCATTCATAAAATGGGGAATTGTGAAAATTGCATTTATAAATGTGAAAAATTGCTGGCTGGTATTTGGTCCTGTTAAAGAAAGAATAGGTTTGAGATGTTGTAACAAGTGTTGTAAAATGTAAAAATGCAATGTAATGCAAAGTCCAATATGAACTCTCTCAAATTCCTACTCAAATATGACAACACACTTGTCCACTTGCAGGAAGAGAGTGCAGTCAAACAGGAACAAGGGTTTTGAGCTTCATGGAGATTTTGAAGTTTGTGGAAGGAGATAGAGAAGAGAGAGAAAGGATTGGAGCTTCTCTTTTGTAGGTGGGCAAAATGCTTACCAAGAAAATGACTTAGTAGTCCAAGAAGATAGTTTGTACAGCCCTGTGCACTATAGTAGGTTACAGGGTCCCAATTTAGCACAAGATTTGATCTTCTTCTTTTAAAAACATATTTTCATTGCCCCTTAGCTATTTATTTTACTCTTTGTTAATTTCTTCTTGTGGACTGTAAGTTTGTATGGGCAAAGTCTATGTGGGAAGAAGTTATTGGGAACAAAATTTTAAATTCCATGTGGTTGTTGCAAGCCAGCCCCACATTATGCCTGGCTGCAGTTCAGATCTGGCACTGGATTGGTTTTGCCACTACTTCAACCCCTGTTGATTCAGCCTGAACCTCCTGCCAGGATGGGTGTCTGGCATGAAAATAGAGTTGGTAAAGTGGGGTATGAGTGAGATCGTGTGGGTATGCTTCTGGTGATGATGGGACGGGATGATTACTAGGGATGTGGGTGTTGTGTAATTGGAAGCATTGTTGGAGGAATAGTCATTGGTGTTTCTTGAGAAATGGATGGGCAGAAATGGTCTTTAGAAATGCTGGGCACTCTCAGACTCTTGTTTAAATGATCGATGTTGTTTTTCTTTACTCCTTGAAGTATAGGGCACACAGTTGCAATTATTTCCATTGCACAGATATGATTTATATGAATGGCATCTGAACAATAATTTTTATTTGACCCCCGCCCCGCCCCCCCCCCCCCCCAGTAAACATATTCAGAGCACTCATGAGCAAAATTTTAAAGTTGAAAAAAACACTTTCTTTTTTTTTTAAGTTTAGTAATACTGGTGGTTTAGAGGGAACACAAACTTAAAAGCAAGGATACAATAGTAGCAAAATGTGCCAAATGGTTTCTTTGGATCTTGTTGGTCCTGTTTGTTTGCTTTGTGTAAATTCAATATTTATATAATATTTTATAAAGACAAAAGTAAAAAAAAATGAAAATGATATTTTTCTACAAATGAGTGTAGTGATAAGGAAGATGGAAAAAAGAAGTAACTTCTTAGAAAAGGTCTGGATGCTAAATTCCTGAAGTCACCAGTCTAATCTGTGCATACCACAGTAGGAGGATGACATGGAAAACCTGGGTGGGGCTTGGGAGTCTCCCTCAGTTATAGTCTTGACTCTTCCCTTGATCCAAGGAGAAGACTTGAGTGGAAGTGAAGAGTAAACGTGGCACACTATTTGTTTGGCCTCCCATTTGTGAAATGGGAGGGTTGGGCTACAGGGATTGACATTTTTCTCTAGAGCTGTCAGTTATGATTCCAGGAGTCAGGTGAATCTCTGGGGTTGTTTGGGAGAGAGGCCACCATAGAGGAAAGAGAAAGAGTTTTGGGGAAGCAAAAACAGAGCTTGGGTTAGAACCTTATCTTTGTTGCTCATTTAACAGAGTAACTAGTCTTCTGCTCTCAGATGATCAGTTAATTTCCTCATCTTTAAAATAGAGAAAACCAAAGCTACATGAGAGAGTTGTCCATGAAATGCTATGTATAAAGCAATTGGCACAGTGCCTGGCATGTCAGAGCCATGCCCTAAAGGACAGGGACTGCGCTATTTATTTATTTATTTATTTATTTATTTATTTATTTATTTTTACTATTCCTACAACTCCTCCATATAACCTAAATAATACAGCAGTTTCTCTCTCTCATCCTGGATTCTAAGCTTCAAACTTTCTCCACTTCTATTTTAAAAACCTAGATGCCTTCTCATGTGATACATTATTTGCCATGTAAAAATCATATGTTGGCGAAAGGGATCATCCTTTCAGATGTTATTGCAAGTTAAGATATATTTAGTAGGAAGAAAGAGAGAACGGATGATAGATAAAAAGAGATAGTTAGGAAGATCTTTGGAAATGAACAATAACCCAAAGGGATGATAAAATTCCAGACACTAGCATATCAGTGGTAGGAATTTGAAGGCAATAAAAGTCTCCCTTTCCTCCTTCAAAACACATGGCAAAGGCCCCATTCTGCTTTTGCATTGTATGGTCTCCCACCAAAACACCAGAGGTCAGCTAAGAACAAAAGAGCAGAGGGGTGCAATTCCAGAAGGCACATAAAGAAAAGAGATAAAGTCTGAGGTACTTTAATTCAGAATAGTCCCACCACATGTTTCTTTCTTGGAGCAACTGAAGTCCCTCCGATAACCTCAGATCAGCAGGGCGCTTATCTTCACAAGGGCACAGAGGGGTTGGGAGTGAGTCATGTTGCTGCTGGCCTGGAAGCCAATACGTGGGCTTATCTGAGCCTTTTTCTACAACATTCCATTTTTTGGGGCCAAACCCTGCAGTTGGACTTCCAAATATGTTCTCTGGTCAGCGTTTCATTTCCCTTGTGAACTTCTTGAGGCCACGCTCACTTAACCAAACCCTGAGTCTCTGCCTGGTTCTGTACAACCTTCTTTCTAGAGCTGCACAGGTTTGTTTATATCTGAAGCCGCAGAATGAGGTCCTGGTGCCATACATCTATCTCTGGGTCTTTGACATGTGCCCCGGCTCACTTCCATTGTGCACATCTTCCCAGAACCTGTTGCTTTTCCTCCTTCACATCTTGCACCCTCCCTCTTGATTCATACGAGTCATAATCAAGCCTGAGTTTGTTATACTCTTTTTACTGAGCACAGTAAACTATTGGCTATGTCCATACGCAAAAGAAAAAAAAATATTTATTTTAAATACCCTTTTTGACTTATTTGGATATAACTCTTTGCCTTTTTTCAATGCTGCAGAGAGGCAGTATGTTGTGATGGAGATGACATGGGGCTAGAAATTCTAGGTTTCAACTCTAACAACAATATTTATGAAGAATATCATTTATTCTCCTTCACACAAAATATGTGCATATAAGCTTCACCACATTCTTATCTGCACTGTGCATTCATAATTTTATTTTTGCTGGTTTAAATTTTCCTCATTGAAGGCTATCATGGATGAATATTTTTAATTTTCCTTTTTAAATAGCATCACCTATTGAGTGATTTCTCCGTTAAAACTTTTTCCTTTGGCTTATTAGGCCCAAAATTGTGGTTGAGATGAGCTTCTCATGACACAGTGATTGTACCAGGTGTTTAAAATGTGGGCCATTCTATAGAAAGCCTATTTTAAGTTCCAAAACCTTACAATCAGTATGCATTCTTCATTGAAGTTAAATGAACACTATAAAAGTGTTTCCCTCTCCCTGAATCTTGAGCTTATGTTAGAGAGGGGAGTACAACATATATGGAAGTGTTTTTTTCTTTTAAATAGAAAAATTTGTCACCAACCTGAAAAGCATGACCTCTCACCGCTCACTCACACAGGTTAAACAATTTCAGGACTTTCCATAACAAGTTTGGCTCATGTATCACACAATGTCAAGATCCCAAGGTCCACTGATCACTTTCTTTTACATCATCATCAATCATTTTATGTTTTAATGCATTCTCTGATGAAATAAGTGATTACTTGGCTCAATATTTCTTTTGACTTATATAAACATTTCATTACTAGCTCTTAGTTTGTGGGTTTAGCAATTTAGTTTGTGTGTTTGTGTGTGGGATGATTCTTGGCGTAGATTGATTACGGGATAATTCAATACTTTGTATTAAGAATATATACTAAAGAACATAGTATTTGGAGTTCAAACCCATATTTGTACTTTACCAGTTGTGTAACTTGGAGCAAACAGAAAACTCTTCTGGTCAATTTTTTCATCTGTAATTTGTGGATATGGATATATGCCTCGCCAATTTCTTGTTAGGATTGAATGAGCTAATGTATACAAAATGCCTAGCACAATGTCTATCACATGTTCAATATAAGTGATTTTTTTCTTCTTTCTTTCTTTCTTTTTTTTTGATTCAATGCATTTTGAGTGTGTTTTTGTTAGTGGCCTATTCAAATTGTGTTGCTTCCAAATTCATTTCAGAGGTTGATGCTCAATCAGGTAGAAGATTCATCGGACCATGGATCATCATCAGCCCTGCTTTTTCAGGTGTAAGGATACTTATAGGGAGACCACTGTATTGCCTAATCTGATGTCTTCTGGAAAATTAACAAAGTATAATGTACACATTGTTTTTTTCAGACCATTGAATTATGTAGCCCTTAAACCTGACCACAGACTATTTTTTCATAGGAGAATAATAGAATAAGCTTTATTCCAAATATGGACGTTCTTGTTTTTAAACTAGGTTATTCTTATTTTAAAGACATAATTGATATTTATTTTGAATACCCTTTTAGATTTATTTAGATATAGATCTCTGCCATATATCGTGCCGGTGCACACATGAAGAGGGAAATAATTGCATAATGAATTGGTTAAGGTGCTCTTAACATGTTTCACAATTGAATCTGAGTCTTGTGACTCATGTTCTGACTCAGAATCTCTGAGGTTGCTCATTGTTTTCCTTCCCCACACAATATTGTATTTTGGGTTTCTAA
Organism: Myotis myotis; assembly: GCF_014108235.1. Taxonomy (NCBI): domain Eukaryota; kingdom Metazoa; phylum Chordata; class Mammalia; order Chiroptera; family Vespertilionidae; genus Myotis; species Myotis myotis. The sequence continues at coordinate 21,364,492 of NW_023416401.1, read as the reverse complement.
AGCATATTGGTGAAAAAAAAATTCATAAAAAAGAGCCTAACTCTTGCACTTGCGATATTCCTCCAAGTCACTAATGCTTATTACAAAAATGTTGATCATAAAAAAAAAATGTTGATGGTTATGCACAGGCAGTAATTACATATGTCCATCAACTGCCTAACTTTCCCGAACACAACTGGATTCAGAAGTTTTTAAATGTGAAACAAACCAACACAACAACAATTGTGTCTTAGGCCTGTAAAATGCAGCAATGACCCATGAAGAATTATTAATAAAAGGTGGATAATGCTTCTACTTTGAAGTCCACACAGCAGTCTCCTCCATCAGTCACCAGAATCAGGGCACTGGCAATGCATTGATAGCATCCCACATACCATGTACCTTGATGATGGGAAATCTTGGGAATAGCCTTGGGCTGTGCTTCTCGAATGGACCCCAGTCCCTTCTGAGACAGTCCCAGCAACAGGAAACACTGTTCTAATAACAGACTGTGCTCTGACTCCTGTCTGCCAGCAGCTTCAGTGAAATGCTTGGCCTCTAGAGAAGATGCGAAAGAACAAAATATTTCATTTTATTAAATATCTGGTCTTTAGAGTGAACGGCCCTGGAGTGTAGGGAAGATATGTACCAATGAATTTGGAGCTTCCACTGAGGCCTTTCTATCACAGGAAAATCCCCTGTAAGAGATATCAAATGAGGGCTGCAAAGATTCCCTTGCTTTGGAGGTTGGAAGATTAATGGGCCTGAAACTCTGATAGACTCTGGATTCTGATGTCTAGAATATCAGACATCTCAGCAAACAGAGAATTCCTTTAGGTATTTTTAACACATGTAGTGGTGGCAAAGTGGGTATCTGGTGAAATGTATGCTCTCTCAGCCTATTTCTCTTATTTCGAATACATTTGTACTGGCATCCTATGGGTGACGCTTAATGTACATTAAGTTCAATCTGCCACATGTGTAGCACCAGGAATGATCAGATTTGTCAATATTCACTCGGGAAGGCTTATGAAAACCAGAGTGGAATTTTAGTAATGAAAGGGGGAAAGTACCCATCCCCAGGGAAGCGAAATCAGGTAGAGAAGTTTAAGGCATATAATCACCTTGGGATCTTCTTGAAATAAATACTAGTAATAATGATTTTTAAAAAATGACAAGATGGTCCACAGTGTGCTAGGCACTGTGCTAATCGCTCTACATTGTTAACTTATTTACTTTTCATGACAAATTTTTATGATGAGAAATGGCTGAAGATTATACCCAGCTCGCTCAAAACCAGTGTCCTGATAATAACTCAATTCTATACAACGGATGGTTCTTTGATCCACCTGAAAAATGTAAAACCAACAAAACAGCAGCATTCAATGTAATGTCTTAAACCTAAATTAATGATTTACATATTTGCAAATTCCATCCTTGTCCTGCCCCCTGGCATCTGTATTTGAAATCAGGAGGCTCACATTCTGATCCCCCACCCCCACACCCGACACACACACACTGAAAATCATGTTGTAAGCATGCTTCCATGTTTCTTATTTTCAATTAAAATGTTGGACCCAAAGTCTGAAAATGCTTTCTAATGGTAGACATTGAGTTGGTTTCCAGTTCATGCTGCTGCAGATCAATCAGTTATATTTATTTCCAGACTCTGGAATTTCAAGGGGCACCTCTTCAAAAGGAAGTCCTGGGTGGGATCCCTGAGAAGTCAGACCTGCCTCCAGTTGCCCCCTCCTTGCTGGGAGCCTCTATGCCCTAAATCAGCCGTGGGCAAACTATGGCCTGTGGGCCGGATCCGGCCCGTTTCAAATGAATAAAACTAAAAAAAAAAAAAAAAACCGTACCCTTTTATGTAATGATGTTCACTTTGAATTTATATTAGTTCACACAAACACTCCATCCATGCTTTTGTTCCGGCCCTCCCGTCCAGTTTAAGAACCTATTGTGGCCCTCCAGTCAAAAAGTTTGCCCACCCCTGCCCTAAATAGTACCTATCCAGCAGGGGGAATTTCAAAGTTATGTTTTAGTCTTCAAAGTGGTAACTTATCAGAACACCTGTGTTGGTTGTGCTTGAAAAGAGGATACCTGATATAAATTCAAATATTTTTTGCCGAAGCTTTTGATTGTTTTCTGAATTATTATTGAGCATTTTCACTAAGAACATTGAATTATGAAATTCCAAGCCACACAGTCCATTGCATCTCTAATTATAAATAAATGGTTTCAACTTCTGCCCCTCCCGGAGCACTGATTATATAGATTAGTCAGCACACTCATCCATCCCTAACTTCTCTCTCTCCTTTCCCTGGAGAAACCACTGGGCTTAACACTTCTGGGAAGAGGATTGGCTTCCATTGAGACAAACACATTCTTTGTCCTTTGAAACCCCAACATATGACTGCACAAAGCGCCTGAGCAGAAAGAGAGCTTTCCCCTACTCAGCTGTGGAAATCCCCCCAGAACACTGTCCATCCAATAACAAATACTAAGCCATCTTCAGCTCCTAGCAAAATTCCATCTTCTGTTGGTAAAATTTTGAGCATGTTTCACTGTTAGTACAGGGTCTCTAGCCCCAAACTTATTCCTCAGAAATGATGTGAGATCAGAGGGAACTACTATTTTGCTTTGATAAATTCTTTTTTTATTTTTTATTTCTGGAGTATCATTACACACTTTAGCAGTTAACATTGGAGGGAAGGAAAAGCCACTTTGAGGAATTGATTTAAAGGCAAACAACTGAAGAAGCAAACATGGGAGAATTTTCTTTGGCAGGCTACTGAAGTCATGTGCTCTGTTTCCAATTAATTGGAATGATGACGGGAGAAGATCATAGTAGAATGGATGTCATCTTTCAGTTGCTAAATTTCTTATTTCTTTCTCTACCCCAGTGGATCTAGCTCTTTGGGCTGAATTTATCCTCTTAAAGGCAGAGGTCATTGAGTTACTTCTCCAGCAAACACTATCGAGGGCTCCTTATTGCCTGTGGTTCTTCATCCCAGCATCCAGGAACTTCCACAGATGGTTCCTGGCTTACTCTCTAAGTCTCATGCTCATGGCTTCCTCAGATAAGTCAAACTCAGCCCTGCCACTTACTAGTCTTGAAATTTACTTAATTAATAGTTCTAAGTCTTGCTTTCCTCATTGGTGAATTAAAGATGATTCCTACCTCAGAGAAATGTGAGTTTTAGAGAAATCTTAGGCACTAGCTGGGTAGCTCAGTTGGTTAGAGTTTCATCCTGATACACCAAAGTTGCAGGTTTGATCCCCAGTCAGAGCACATGCAAGTATTAACCAATGAATGCAAAAATAAGTGAAATAACAAAATCAATGTTTCTCTAAAAAATCAATGAATAAACACACACACACACACACCATAACAGCCACAATTTGGTGAACTGACTATACCTGAGCAGTGATCGCCATAGAGCAATACCTTGTCAAACTCGGATATAGAAATACTCAAAAATTTGTAGGTAGCATTATTTATATTATTAATTTTATTCTAAGATTGATTCAAATGTTATTTTGTTTTCCTTTCTCTCAACAACAAGAACTGTTTATATCATTCATTTTGTTGCTTAATATTATATTCCTTTTAAATATTCTTCCTGACTGTGTGTGTGTGTGTGTGTGTTCTACACAAAAGCTGTGAGTGGGAGAAGTTCTTTCCAATCAGATTTGCAAGCTCCTACAAAGTATGTAATTAACATGCTGTTTATTGAAAAGAAAGAAGGAAGGGAGGGAGGGATGAAGGGTGAGAGAAAGGGAGAAAAGGAGGAATGAAGATAGGGAGGAGGGAGGGATGAAAGGAGGAAGGAAAGATGGGAAAAATGAAGGAAGGAAGGAAGGAAAAAAGAGCAGTAGGGTATCTCTGGAATCCTAAAATGGCCATCAGGGATAGAGGCCAGGGAGTAGATGACCACCATCTCTTAGGTGGCTGATTTCAAAGTCAGCAGGAGAGAGATGTTCGAGATGTACTTGAAGTTTAATGAAGTATAAATAGTAACCTGAGGTCTCAATAGCTTTGGAATTTGATTGGTCCCAGACTTGGAGGCAAAAATGAACCATACGCCTAGAATTGGGCATTAGAGTGCCTCACTGCCAGGATTAGAAGATGTTAACTCACAAACATGGGGGCTGCCCCTCCAATTTACAAAGACAAATACAGTATGTCTCAGTCAGCTATTGTCCAGATATGCTCTGTTCGTGATTAAGAATCCGTGTGTATGTGCATGTGTATAGTGAGTCCACTAAACTTTCTAATGTTTATTAATGCATGTGGGTACTTACTAGGTGTACCGGTTAATAATGCAGATTTCATAATCAAAGAAAACATAATAATTTCAGGAAAAACATCAAAAGTGCTTTATTCAAAGTAATGTCCATTGCTAGCTACACATCTCCCCCATTTTTCAGGTAATTTGTGGATACCGTCCCAAGAGAACTTTTATTTTTTTGAGGCAAACCATTTAGAGACCCAATTTTCCAATTCTTTGTATGTTTTGAAGTGCTGCTCAGAAATTGTGTGTGCTATCGATCAGAACAAGTGGTAATCTGAAAGAGCAAGGTCTGGTGAATACGGCGGAAGGGTTAATACTTCCCAGGCAAGACATTTTCACGTGTCTTTAACTGGTTTTGAAGTGTGTGATGATGTGTTATCATGAAGCAAAATTACTTTGCTGTGTCTTCTGGCCCATTCTGGTCCTTTTATGATCAAAGCCTGGTTCAAATTGACTTGGACGTTCTTTGTCTTTCACATGAAATCATCACTTTTAAAGCATTTAAACCAATGTTCACAAGTATCTTGAGATTGAGCATGTTCACCATAAGCTTCCCTAAGTATACGATAACTTAAAGCAGCACTTTTCTTCAAAATAATGAATTAAAACTTCCCGCAAATGCTCTTTTTTGGCATGAAATTCAACATTTTTAAGCATAAAAATATCTATGATGTTAATACCTTCACTTCATCCAAGGGGCTTAGCCTTTGCAGCCTTGGCAGCTTGCCTTGGCCCCAGCTCCGTCCAGAAGGTTGTCCAGAAGGACTTCTGTAAGGTCGTTTTGGCTGTTCAGTCTAATTAGCATATTATGCTTTTATTATTATAGACTAGAGGCCCAGCACACAAAATTGTGCGCGAGGAGCTTACCACTGCTTGCTGCCCTGCCCGCTACTGCTTGCGGGCCGGGGGTGGTGGGAGGAAGGAACCGAGAGGTGGTCAATGCACCTCATGGTGACTGGTTGAGCAGTCATTCCCGTCATTACGCTTATGGTCCCTGGCCTTTTATTATATAGGATAAGCAGGGCTAAGTTACAGATGTAACCAACTGATCTTTGGTTCCTATGTGAATCTTCTGTTCATTTAGTGACAGTATCTACTGATATACTAACACAGACATGGACAAAACTATAAGGGATTAATGTATTACCATCTGCCTTGTTCAGCCAGGACAAGGTGTGTCTGGGAAATTCTAGTTGGTAATGATCTCACTTCTTTGGCTAATTGTGAAATTGTCCAGTTCATGTTAAATTTCACCTCTTGCCCATGACATTTTTATTTTTGACTTCACATTCAGCTTTAATATCAAAAATCCCCAGGTCTTAACCATAGCTCTACTTACACAAACACAGACAGCTGCACCTGTGATTTGAATGAAACTGCGTTGGAACTGAAGACAGAAAGATGATGAAAAGAGAGGAAGTGATGGCAAGGTTAACACATGAGTGAACTCAAGCTTGCTCACATTGTAAAACCTATTTCCAAAGCCAGGGCACTTATTTGAGAAACTGTGAAAGATTTTCTAGAGATTTACTGCAAGAAATCGGTCCCCGGGCAGAGAGAGTTCTGAAATGCTTTCTATCATGCCTTATGTAACTTAGGGAAAAAATATTATTCCCCTGAATTGAGGGTGAGACAAGAGATGGATTTGTACAGAGACTAACTGCCTAAATACTTCAAGCATTGCTGCCTTCCCCCCTCTTTGAAGAAAAGGAAATAATAAATCAGAAGATTAGGGATTTACGTCCATTTCAAGGTGCCAATAGCCAAGCCACATTAGCTGGCTCCATGCCTAAGCACTTCGTGTGGGAGGTGGGCCCAGAGGGAGAGAGGCCCAGTGCTTCGTGCAGTTTTGAGGGCTGTGAGGTGGTGACACAAAATAAAAGGAAATATTCCTCATTGAATTCACTTATTTTGTGAAGGTCAGTGTACTGGTAAGAAAAGCAGAACATTAGGGTCTCCTGTCTCCGAGCTTGTTAGGTGAATCCCCCTGAAATCAGAATAACATATTTTCTAGATTACCTGGGAGTTGGAGAAACATCTCTTGCATTAATCTAGATATTTCTGTAACAGGCAGTAATGTGAGGACACTTGGGAAGGGCTCCCATGGGTGCCCTCTGCTATGAAATTCCAACAGCTTTCACATTCCATTAGATTGTAAGTGAAATTCCATATTTCCTCCATCAGAAATTTATCCAGTCCTCACTCTCCCAAGGCAAGTGCCTCTTGCTTCACTCTCCAACTGAACCCCTTGCTGGATCTGTCCTTGCATCTTAGTACCAACATTCGCCACTCTGAAGACAAGCTCAATTGCTTGAGCACCTACAGATGACTAAGATTGTGAAAATCAAAAGGAAAAGTAGGTAAGGAGCCCTAACTAGTACAATGCTCTTACCAAGTTTTCAGAGGTTCAGCAGAAAGGAATCTTTCTGTGTCCATAAGCCAGGGTCCACCCTGTCCCCAAGGAGCTATCAACCTACCCTTTCCCAGACCAGGGCTCAAATATTTGTGGGGGCAAGGGTGTGGGTAGAAATGTGTAATTGAGTAAGGCAATCACCCTTTCTCTGGAGACATGGTGTGGTTGTTAAGTGGCAAGTCTGGGTTTTATCAATTGCCAACCTAGAGTGATTCTGAGCTGTGGCCCTGGGGTCCAAGATGCTCAGCGACTCCCTTGGCCCATTATGGGTGTGCTTGCTCGTCTGAGCATCATTTTTCTTGGAGTTAATAAAAACCTTTTCCTAACTCAGGGATGTAGCCAGTGCTGACTCCCACTTGCACACTCAGCTGCTGTTCCCCTGCTCCTGACAATCGTCTTCAAATCACAGTATTTCACGATCAGTTTCCTGAAACCCAGCTGGATTTTCCTCTCCAGTGGACAGGACTTGGCGCACTGCCACTTTTCTCTTGACTTTTCACATCTGCTCTATCTTAACTCACTTGCAGATCTGGGCAAGATAGACTTCCCCTGATAGCTCCTGCCCAGGACCCACATCAGCAAGACTAGACCCTTGACCTTCACACTTGGAGAGCAGTGGTTGAAAGTTCAAGCTGGAAAATCAAATCTCTCAGGCCACATGCCCCACTTACTGCCATAGAGCTTTGGAAAGTATTCTAAACAATGTTCCGAGCCAGCGCCACACCAGACTGGAGCCCGAGTCAGGCAAAGGAAAAACTCAGCCATACTAATCCTGTCTTTATTTAAAATTTTGATATTTTGTTCATTGTGAATGTTTTTACACCAGATTGCTTCAAATTGTGATCACTGTGGGTTTTTTTGGAAGGATTCCCCTTTTTATTGAATTTATTGAGGTGACATTGGTTCACAAAACAATATGGGTTTCAAGTGTACAACTCAATAAAACATCATCTGCACACTGCATCGTGCACCCACCCACCCATTGCCCCAAGCAAAGTCTCTTTCTGTCCCCGTTCCTACCCCCTCTTTTGCCCACATCCACCTATTCCCCACACCTTTCCTTCTGGCTAACACCACACTCATGTCTGTGTCTATGTGATATATATAAAGTGTTTGTGTGTGTGTTTTGTGTTGTTTGTTTTCTGCTTAATATCTGAAAAAAGTGTTCCCCTTTAATTTCACACCCAAGGCAAGTGCCTCTTGCTTCACTAGTGGCAACACTGCCCTGAACCTCAGTTTCTCCATCTATAAAGTGGGAATCATAATAGGGCTTAGCTTATTTTTTAGAATATTTTTTAAAAGTAATTACAGTTTTTAATAAAGTAATTAATTCCAATTGTGAGCATAAAGTGTTAACAAAGCACTTGACACACCTAATAAATGCTCAAAAAAAGAAAAAAGTGATTATCATCATATATATTATTTTGTTTTATTATTAATTAATATGCTATATTCCTATAAAGACCTTGGGGAAAGAGTTTGGGTTGTTCCCATTGTATTTTTTTTTCCAGTGTTGTAGTGTTTTGCACGTAACAGTTTCTCCATCAAAGCTACTGCTTACTAATTAGGGGTTTGAAACAGATTATACCTAAGATCCATTCCTTCCACTGGTTCCTGGAAATCTGTCTCTGATTTCTTTAACATCCTCAGCTGATAACAACTTATATGTAATATGTGTTATATCACTGTTACCTGTTTTACAACTTTTCTTCACATCAGACCTGCTTTCAATAGTCACTGTTTCTTCTCCCTGCCTCTCTGGTTTATCACCACCACATGCACATGGGACGACCTCTACATCTGGGAAAGAGTTCCAGCTCCAGGATTCTTCAACCCACTGTGCTGGCAGCATTCCACGAGTTCGTCTTGGGAAATGATAATTGATTACTCCAGAGGGAAAACTCCATTTCAACACCAGCTGGCAGCCAGACTCTGTCTTAGAGCCCCCCAAGGAGTCCCCAGCAAAATCCTCAGCAGAGGCAGCATAAGTGTGAATAGGACTGATAGTATCTTAAGTCTTAAAATGTCACTGTGTGCGTGATCTACCTTAAATGCACTCGAGTTTGGCATTGATAAAGTTCCAGAGTAGTGAATTTTCCAATGGCTACCCCAGGGTGACCCAGCAGTATTTTTTTTTTTTTTAATTTGCAGATTTGAATAGGGAGCATGTTTTCCATCCAAAACCACTTGAACAAACAAACCAGGTAACAAAGGAACAACCCAGAAATGCAACAACCTTAGATGCATAGTTGATAGGAAAGAAGAGATCAGCTTTGAGAAAGAGTGAGGTGGGGGGTGAACATTAGTATCCTGGGATGATATATGGACACTCTTGTTCTCAGAGCTGAGTTGACTGTTACCCATTGGGCCCATGAAGGCTGCCATCCCAAATGCCAGGAAATGAAATGGAAAACAAATTCGTTGATTATTTGTCCAAACTCTTCAAATGAAAATGAGTAAGGATGTTTAAACGTGAATGTGATTTCCATTCCACAAAGTTCATCCTGGATGTCAAAAATACATGTTGGTTCTTTGTTGAATAAAATTCTTGAGAATTCTTCTACCATCTCTTTAAGAAGCACACTCATTCATATAAACACATGCCTGGGTATCACCACATCCATGAAGTAATGAGATGCTTAGATCTCACCATGCATGTGACATTTAAAGCAAGAAATAAAGGATAAGGCAAAGAACAAAATATATGGCTTCTAAACAAAACTCAAATTTGTGAACATCTCACATTTTTAAAAAGTCATACTAACAAACTTTATGCATGATATAGAATATTTTGGTATTCATTATATATTTGTGATTGTATTAATTTTTAAGTAAAGTAGTATAGTCAATAGGCGGATATTTCCAGCTAGGTTGACCTTATCTTCAGAGCAGTAGCACAAAAGAAGAACTCACCTTCAGGAGCCTTATAAATAGATGTGCGTTCTCTCTCCTCGGTCATGATTACTGTCAAGGTTGCGTGTGGTTTCTATTTTGGGCCCAAATGGCAGAAAAGCTGCTTTTGCAGCCAAGAAGCAGCATTGTAGGATGCCAATAAATTCTGGGGAAAATTACATTTTAAAAAGGAAAACTTTGACATACATCTGGCAATAGAATGATCTTGAACATATGGCAACCCAGTAGGTAGGAAGCCATTGAAACACAGTTAAGTCGAGCGGAGCACTGCCCCCACCCTGTTCTGGGGTGCATTTGGGAAAGGCCCTGTGGTGACGGCCACATCTCTTCCAGCCCGAGTGGCACCTTCACTGGGGAGTGGAGTTGGATGTAAATCCGTGTTTGTGTGTGTGACCTTCTGCTGGTCACCTCTGATGGCCTCCTCAGAGCTATTCTTAGTGGGACAAGTGGACAAGAATGATACTCCAATGTGGGATCTGAGCATGTCATCAGGACTCTGACAATGAATAAGACCCTGGGACACTAGGGAAATCCAGGTTTCAGTGTTAAGGCATCCTGGCTCTGGGAGATGACAGATGCCAAAAGTCAAAATCCCGCTGGTGGATGGGGCACACATTTCACGGTCCAGTTTGTGCTCAAATACTTCTGCTAACAGGAGGCACAGCATCTCTTAAGGAAGGCCATGGCTTGATGGCTTGCTCTTGTTGTAAAGGACAGGGAAATGCCAGGCTTTCATCAGATGAAGGAGGACAGACGCAGCTGCCTTCACCGTGAATTCCTGAGTTGATGCCCAAGACCCCCAGAGCAGTATTAAAGGGAAAACCTTCCATCTCCTGGATCTCAGTCCTCAAGCCATGCCACTTTGCACTCTTCCAGGTCTCATGCATCTGGTCACCAGGTCTGCATTATACGTCACAATGTCAGAATTACAACACTCTGAAGGATTGGTGTTGCTACCCCATTCTTTGGAGAGGAACATCAAGGCTCTACAATCATGATTCTTGTGCATGGTCACACAGATAGTGTTACAGTCTAAACACAAGTCCAGAACCCCGTGTCTCTGAAAAGTGCTGTTGCCACATCACACGGACAATATACAAGCATTTGCTTATTTCTATCTTGTGGATCACAGACTACTTTGTGAGAGCAGAATGCTTTATATCTCAGATCCTTAAGCTGGCTCTCGATGGAGCATGAGTTGCTTTTAGGAACTCGGGGTCTAGTCCTTTGTTATTTTCTGATTAGGTAATTGAACACAATACATAAATATGCCTTTTCCCAGGCAACCACCCCTCCACCACATGCATTCACATATGCTCACTCATAGATTCTCATAGCATGTCCTCACTATGTATGAATATACATATCTTCACCACTACCAGATACATGCACTCACTCTTTACTTAGATTCTTACATGCCTCAATCAGGGCAGTGACTGTTAAACTTTATGTTCAATACCATGACGTAGGGATTTGTTAAAAGGTACATTTGACAAATGTAGGATGGGTTTCAAAAAAATCTACATTTTTAACACAAGCATTCCGATTTAGGTAATCTAGGCACCATTCCTTGGGAAACACAGTCTTGGCTACAAGATCCTTAAAGATAAGGGGTGCTTTGTACATTTCTATCTGCCCAGCACCAGTCACAAGGCTAGGTCTGGGGCAGACAGCATCTAGTGAGAGTATACTGAATGAATGACTCTCACTCCCTTGCTCATCCACTCAGAGATCATTATTTCTGGAGAGGCAAGAAGTCAAGTTCCAAGGAGATACTGAAGTCCCACCTGACCCTTTGGGGTCCAGTTGTCTAGCCTGCTCTTTGTGAAGGATTTTGAAAATCGATGAGAACTCTCTTTTTTATTTGCTTCCTTTTATTGAGTAGATTCTTTTCCTAAAGAGCATGTAAAATTTTCCTCCTAAGTATCTGGAGGTTTTTCTTTCTTCTCTATGAAGTTTACCCCAAACTAATGACACTGGGAAAGCATAGACCCTGAGGGAAATTGCCTCTGCCCCAACACCTGCCAGGCAGAGAGGGGCTCTGTCCTCTTTCATCCTTTTTCCTAAGTTTCCCACCACCCCTTGTGCCTTTCCATCATTGACAATGGCCCTGGCTTATTTCTGCTCATTCATATCAGCTCCAAAGCACATGGTCTTGTAATAAGCACCCTACCTAGGACCTCTGCACTCTTCCAGAATTCTCAGTAGTCCTTTCCCTGAGGTTGTGTCATCCTCAGGGCCCATAAGTATCACAGCAAATCTTGAGGTGCACCACTAATTACCTCTGGCCAGTCAGACATTCTGAGAAGCTAAACAAAATAAAAATATAATCCTACCCTCACTGAGGATTTTGTAAAACCCTCTGCTGAGCTCTTGATCCCCTATGTTTATGGTATTTTCCTGGTCTGTCAGTCTGGTAACTGCACCAAAAAAGGGAATGTGGTTATACGGTACCGAAGGATGGCATTGTCTTGGTGACTTCATGCTAAGTGTTCACAAGACTCCATTTCCCTTGCCCACTGCCAAATTTTACTGATAAGCTATATCAGGCCTGCTGGTCTATGGTTGAGGAATCTGCATTTTCTCTTTTCTTATAGATTCAGACTCTACTTGCTTGCTTGTCTTTAGTGCCCTGGACGTTCTCATATTCTCCACTGGAGATATTTATCTTACTGACTCCCTGAATAAGCCATACCTTGTAGGATGGAGCCACTGTTGATTTTGTGAGCAAATCAATGTTCTTTTACCCTACCTAACAGCTTTTCAAAGCTCACTGTGAGTTGCTAGAGGTGAGCTGGGAGACATCCAGGAGACAGGGTGCCTGGATATGTAGATCTTTAAGCAAGCACATTGTCACTTCTTGGTTTGGTAGCCTCATCAACTATTCTGGAAGCTGTCCCCAGATTTTGTGAGTGAGAGGAAAAGAGGAGTGGGAAGCAATATTGGTATTTTGCTAATAGAGCCCAGGGAAACATCAGGCTGATTTGCAGAGTGGTGAGAACTTGGTCTATGCATTTGTTACATTTTAAGAAATATCTCTATATCTATAGACGTTCACCCTTACTGGGATGATGACCAGACATCCATCTGTCTAATTTCTAAGTAATATAGAGAATGGCATTACAGAATGGAGGAAAAAGAAGGAGGGTGTATTAGAAAGGATGAAAGTGTTAGAAGTGGATATTTAGAACTAAAAGTGAACTTTGGCCAAGGATATAATTGAACTCAAAAGAGCTAGTTGCCTAGAGTAAATATTACATGATTTTCTTAGTGTAAACAAAACGAGTTTCTAGTAAATACATCCAGCAAGTTTCTATGCATATGCTTAAGACTATGCAAATGCTTAAGACATTTCTAAAAGGACAGAAAAGAAAATAATAATTTTAGTTATCTTTGGTGAGAGGGATGGAGTGTGGAAGAGTGTTTTTAAATTTTACCTTATTTGTACTTTTTGAAATTTTTACCTTAAAAACACACAAACAATTAGTCATCTACCCCCACATGTTCACTTTCATTGCATAAGTTGAAAATAAATGACGATTGTTGCACTTAGGAAAAGTAACCCCAAGGGTTTTTTCTCTGAGCAGCTGCACACTGGGGTGCTTGCTTCTCATCGTGGAGGCTGGGGAAGTCCGGAGGTGCTTGTGTGTCTCCCAAACCCACTGTTCTGGAAGGAGGCCTGGGACACTGTAAGGTCAGCCTTTCCACACTGAGTTCCAAATCCACAGGGTTCAGCTGAGTTCATTTCTGCATGGCATTAGCTCCCTTGGTTCAACCACACAGTCTGGATGGGACAGTGCTTGGTTTTCCCAATCGTCAGTTACTACTTTCGCTCCTCGTCTTGGAGGAAATTGAGAAGTGTGTATTCAACTACTGGGTTTTGAGCCTCAAGCCAGGCTGCTGATGAATTGGAATTAATGTTCATTCAATGCTTGGCCTTCTTCCTTTCTATTCATGTTCCAGCCTGGAATTTAATTAGCCAGAGGGCATGGGGACCTCTGAGGGCAATGGATCCTACACTTCATGTGCAGAGCAACCACCTGTGACGTAAGTATATTAAATGATCATTCCCAGGCCCACCTCCAGAAGCCACCATCCAGCAAGTCTGGGGAAGGACACGGGAACCTGCATTTGTAACAGGTGGTTAGGATGTGTCCCAGGTGGTTTGGACACAAGAGAATCATGAAAACACACAGAGAGAAACCCTGACACAAGGACTAGAGAGAGCTAGATCACTATAAAGTGAGGCTTGGCTGGTGCTGGGTGTGTTTTACAAAACAGAGAAATGAGAACAACTGGAGGGGCATGGTAGCAATAAAGACAAACATCCTGTATTGCAGGGAACACACTGCATAAGTGTCTGCCACATGCGCACTCATCGAACCCAGCATCCCATAGTATCTTCATTCCCTTTACACACAGCAGGAAACCAAGGCCAAGGGAGTTTCAATAATTTTCCCAAGATCACCCGGCTACAAAGTGACAAATGTAGACACAAACCCGGGTGGTTTGGCTCCAGAATGCCATGCGCTCAGCCTCTATACCCTGGGACAGGGTTGTCCAACTACACCCTCAGAAACCGCCTGCTGCCTGTTTTGTTAGGCTAGGTGGTGGCCCTTTGGTGGCCCAATTGTTGGAAGAGTTGAAGACATTGCTTCTTGGTCCACAAACCCTAAATACATGTACTATCTGGCCCTTTACAGAAAAAGTTTAGAGACCCTGCATGAGTAGAGAATAAACATAAGGCTCAGGTTTTTCTAAGATGTGTCATAGCTGTGATGTGGCAGTGGCTTCAATTGAGGCCTGTGCTGGAACTCTTGGACCCCAAAGCCAGTTCCTCAGCAGGGACCTTGGATGACCTCATGACTGTCATTTAGGATGCCTGTAACTGACAATGTACTATGCCATTTCAATTAAATTCCTTGAAACCGATCACATGCAACTGTGGTATAATGAAGAATTTCTCACATAAGGAAAATAGGCAGAACTATGTTCGTGACCCCCATTTCAGTCATATTTATTCTGTTGAAGTTATTATAAGAATGACACTAGTTCTCTAGTACTGATAAGAGGAAGGGTACTGCTGAAGTGACTGAGGCTAACAAAAAGATACAGGAATTTCCCCAAGATCACACAACTAGTGAAATGGGTCCTGGGTGAGCTTCAGGCAGTCAGATTCCAGAACCTGCGTGCTCAAAGCACAATGCAATATAGCCCCCCTAAAGTTCCCTGAGAGCCCTTTAGTGTTCCTCACTCAATTTACAAATAAAGAAGCTGGCAGCCACAACACTTACAACAACTGAACAAGGTCATGTACATCTCTGGGTACACATTGTCTGAGTGCACATTGGACAGAGTCAAAATTCCAGGCACTTATCAATGTTTCACTAGATCATGAAATGACCCTCTAGCCCTCACTCCAATGTCCAAGACATGCTGCATGCCCTTGAGGGGGGCCTGCAGAGCTTCTAACATCCTCCTTCAGGCTCCCAACTTAATAGGAGCTTTGGATGGCCTCTTCCTACAGAGGAAACAGGCACTAAAGGATACTGTAATTCCACTACTTCTAGCCATGTGACCTCTGTAAGGGACACTGAATGTCTCCGCCCCCCCAATGTCTTCAGCTGTGAGATGGTAATGCCAATAATACCTAACTTGCAGAGTTATTGAAAGTCTTTAATGAGATAATTCACATCAAGTAGTTGGCAGTTCATAGAACGTACTATGTGTTCAAAAAATAGCAACTATTACTATTCTTTAGACGAACCTGAGGCTATTATTAAATTCAATGATATAAGGAAATAATAAAATACCACTTAATGCATGCATATGATGTGCCAGGCACTGCATTAAGCTTTTAGGTCATTTTAAAAATAAATTCTTACAGTGATCTCTTATTATCCCCATTCTGTAGATAAGGAAACAAAAGCATTCTAATGAAAAAAATAAATTAGCAAACAATATAGAAACAGACTCATAGATACAGAGAACAGACTGATAACTGTCAGAGAGGAAGGGGGTTGGGAGACTGCGTGAAAAAGGTGAAGGGATTAAGCATGAAAACCAACACACCTCCTAGACACAGACAACAGTATGGTGATTACCAGAGGGAATGGGGGTGGGGGTAGATAGAAAAAGTTATGGGAAGATAAATGGTGATGGAAGGAGACTTGATTTGGGGTGGTAAACACACAACACAATATACAGATGATGTTTTATAGAATTATACACCTGAAACTTCTATAACTTTATTAATCAAGTTACCTCAATAAAATCAATAAAAATTAAAGAAAAAAAAGCATGTCCAGGAAAATAAATTTATTTGCTCTAGATCACTTAGAGGTATTTGAATCTGACCCACAATGCTCTGTCCACTCCTCCAAATTTCTATCATTTTCTAGAAGGCAAAAATAGAGCACTGTGCCTTCTGAAGCAAGTTCCACGCCACGACGAAGTGGTGACATTGATGCTGAACTTTATTAGACTTTCATATTAAAAAGAAGCTGTGTTCAGTGAAAGCCTATTTATTAAACATGAGCTTGAATAATAATATAATAAATGAAATAAAAAATAGTGTCTCCTCCTGTCAAGCCAGAGATGGATTACGATGTGTTGGACAGGTACAAATGAGCCCGTAGTCTCGATCCAGGAAAAGATTTGGAGGCAATTTTGCCTCTTAAGAAAGTATTGTACGACAATCACTTACAGAGGATTTATGAGAAATGAAATGGAAACTCTTTCAAGATTTTATTAAGAGATATAGTCTTCCTGCATAACTTCTTTCCCTCCTGGACATTTATGAATGTTTGGCTGGAGGGGTGGTCTGGGAGCTGGATTTTGATATATGTGGTTCCTACGAGGAGGTGCCCAGGGAGACATTTTTCCGTCAAAAGCCATCTGCATGCAGGATCTGGAAAGTCTTCCAGCAGCACTGGCAGGAAAAACGATCGAGAGAAAAACATGCCAGCCAGTACCGGTCACTGCAGGTGCCAGAAGGACTGGGGGCCAAACGTAAATACCTTCTGAACTTTCTGTGGAAAACAATAAGCGTTTAGCTCATCTGGCTACCAGACTCCGTTTTTCAGTATACAACCATGGCTAAAGAATGGACAGCAAGGTGCTTTGCTAATTTAACCTCTAAGAGCACTATTGAAATTCATAAGAGACAGGAAATGAGAAGGTGTTTGACCTCTTGGCCATGGGCTCCACTACACTGGGGACACTCCTGTGCTCCACAAATAGGCTAAGCTTCCCACAGTGCATGGATAGAATGGCCTCCAGTGTGACGAGGGCAGTGTCATGACCATCAGTGTATCTTCATGGAGTATGTGGCTGGGCAGTAATCTTGACACAATTTCTCAAGGCACAAACATAACTTTGGAATTGAATTGTTTAGCATGCGCATGTGCGCGCGCACACACACACACACACACACACACACACACACACACACCACTAATGACAATAACAGCTACAGGTGATAGTTTTCATTTATACTGTATATACATTTGGAAATGGAATAGCTGGGTTATATGAAACCTATTATTAACTTTTTTTCAAAAATTAAAAACAAATTTTCAACTATAGTTGTAGTCACACACTCTGCATTTCCATTACATGCTTCAGGATAGTGGTCCTCAGACAGATATAATTGTGATCACAAGCTCATAGAAGGGCTTGTGGAAAAACAGATGGCTGGGATGTGCCCTCAGAGTTTCTGATTTGCTAAGTCCGGGCTGGGGCCTGAGAATTTGCATTTTTGCCACGTTCTCAGGTGATGCTGATGCTACTACTTCGAGGACCACATCGGACATCACTGCACTAAGACAGAGAGCATATGAATGGGATAAATACTTCTTTCCCACTCACTCCCTTGTTGCCAGGGAAGAAGATCTAACTTTGTGGAAAATGATGTAGAAAGAAAGAACTCAGTACCTGTCGCTTGGCCCCTCCTAAGATTTCTCTTTCAACTTGGCCCAAACTGGCTGTTGGCATTCTGGACCCATCCACACACCTGGGTCAGGGACTATGCCCAACTTTGAAAGTATATACGGGGGCCCTTTCTATACCCAAAGGAAACACAACCAGGATTCTAATAAGGTTGTCTGCTCAGCAAACCCTTCAATCAGGTGATTGGTCCTCACCTCTAGATTTTGGATCCAGCTAGAGTTTATTAAAGGGCCCAAGTGGCCATACAGAAACCCAGTTCAGTACTATCAGCAATAAAGATAATTTTTAAACATATCACTCAGCTTCTGGTGTCTATTTCTTAATTGGATACTAACTTGGGGAGAGGTGAAAGGCGTAATTAATTTTTACCACTCAAATCCCAACAGCAGCTGAAAATTAACTTAAAATTTTTTAGTTCTGTCACATGTAAAAATCTCTTCATTAGGTCCTTACATATGATCATATACAGTTTGGCTGGAGATACTATGGGAGGGGAATTATCTTGTAATTATTAGGTTATTAGGCCTACAGTTAAAGAATTTGCAAGACTTTTAGAATTTTTGTAGATACTAGCTATATTGGTGCCAAAAGTCCCACTTCTCATCATATGAAACAACACAAAAGCCATCATATATTTTATATGAATGTATTTAATAATATCTTATTTTTATTTTTAGCCTCCCTGTCTTAGCATATACACACAGACACAATACATAGATATATTTCTATGTATTATTTCATACACATTGTATATTATATCACACACATAGGTCATATATAGTAATTTATGTATTTATGCTTTAATGTATAGATATACTACTATCTCTATAATAAAGTTTGCTTCTATAAAACATTAACACATAACTTAAAAAACTCATAGGCCCTACACACTATGTCTTAATGTTGAAGGGAAAAAATAGCATTAATCATCCAATATTGCTGATGAGGAGTTTGAGGTCAATTTAACTCATGACTTTGCCGGTGACTGTTGGACACCTTGGGAAGTCTTTGGATGGCCTCTTTGTTCTTAATGCTTAAATGATTACAGTGATGTGCCCAGGTTTGGACATTCCTATCACACTGGACTTTTAATATATCTTTTCCACAGGAATGATTACAAACTTAATTTCTGTGGGAAATTCTCATCTATTAAAAATTTGATACTTCCCTCCTAGCTTCTTTTTTCTAGAACTTTAAATATGGGGCAGGTTTATATTAGCAGGTAAAGGACAGTCCAGGACATAGGTATGTCAGGGTTGGAATGTTATGAACTTACACTGTTATAAGTATCACCTTTGAATATTATTCTTTTGAATTATATCCTCAGGAGTAATATTTATTAGGTCCAAGGCTAGAAAACTTTTGTATAGATTGCTTGAGATCTTTTATATGAGAACCCTTTGAAGTGTCTTCCCGAATTGAAGAAGCAAGTGCGAGGCCTATGATGGTTTCTTTTTGGAATTCAGGGCACAAAGACACAGCTGAAGTGGCTATTTTGCAGAGGCAGATCATGTCAGACACCTGTGAGGCTCACTTTTCTTTTTTAAAAATGTGTTTTTATTGATTTTAGAGAGGAAGGGAGAGGGAGAGATAGAAACATCAATGATGAGAGGGAATCATTGCGGCATGCCCCCTACTGGGGATCAAACCTGAAACCTAAGCATGTGCCCTGACCAGGAATCAAACTGTGACCTCCTGGTCCATGAATCAATGCTCAACCACTGAGCAACACTGGCCGGACTCACTTTCCTTCTCTATTCTACCTGCCTTGCAGGCAATGTGTCTGATTCAATGGATGACTCAGGCCTGGCAATCTAATGTGAAAGGTTTGTTGTGTGTTGTACTTTCCACTGGCTTGAATAGGAAGAAGGTATCTGCAGGAACATTGACCTTCCCTAAATTCTTTGATCCACAAGGAATCTGTACAGCTGTGCCTTTGGAGCTGGGAAACCCCGCAGGTTCCATCCCAGCTCATTCCATTGCCTGAACTTGCAGAGCCACAATGTTGACTTATCACCATCATATCCCTAGCTGTGGGATAGAACAGGATTGCAATTGCAATTTTTATTTGTTTTAGTAAGTAAAGAGACACATCACAGGGCTTATTTTATAAGTGAGAAAACATTTTCCCAGTGAAGAGTCAGGGTGAAATAGAGATCTAAATGACATGTCAAATGTTGTTCTGTCCTCTGATTGCTCCAGATGCCATGCTGCTTGGGCCAGGTGAGCAAGCCTGGCATGCGAATAAAGGCACAGACATACTCTTCACTTGGCCAAGGTGACACTCATCTGCTAAATGTAATAGTTCAGCACCATCAGAACTTAGGCATATGATCCTATTGGCTTCTACTCAGCTATGTCCCCAAATTGACATCATCTGAGATATCTCTATTGGAAGACTTTGGACAGATTGTACATGCTTGAGATAGCCAGGTAATTTAATCATCTGTTCAGTAGGCATTTATTGTGCCCATATTAGGGAGCAGCACATTATAGTGGAGAGAGGAGGGTGGAACCTGAAATCTGTTTGACTTCAATGTATCAGTTCAAAGATGTGTGATGTTGAGCTATTCATCAGGTTTCTTTTCTGCATCTAGAAATTCTTATGATATTTGACTAACAGTATTAATTCAATGTACACTCAAGAGAACCAGATTCAAATGTCACACAGATGTTTGAACAATTAGGAATATAAAATAAACATTAGTCATGGAGTAAAGTCTCTAGTGCAAAAAATGGAAACTGTACTTGAATAGGTGAGGGATTTCAGCAAGAGTGAGGGGCACTTTTATGCCAGAAATAAAACATGTCTTTAATCAGTTCATTAGTACACTTGAAATAGCCAAGGAAAGATTCAAAGAACTGAAAGATAGGCCAATAGAAATTATAAGCATGAAATTGGATATAAATGAATATGTACATAAGAAATGACTGTTGAGCAGTTTATCTAAATGAAAGCACAAAGAAAAACAAGAACCCCCAAAGAAGACAAAAAAATTATCCATGTGGAACAGTATCTTAATGAATAGCATATATAAGAATTTATATAATTGGAATAACAGAAGAAGATACTAATCCAGAAATTTAAGATACTTGGAGAACACCAAGCAGGATAAATAGGGAAACATATATTCAGTATTCACACTCATGCACACACACATACATACACACACACACACCCTTAAACTATCATATTAAAAATTTTGAAATTAAAAGATAAAGAGAAAATCTTGAAAGACTCTAGAAAATGGATCTGTTATATACAGAGAACAGCAATAAGAATTAAAGCCAACTTAAAGTCAGAAACTACACAAGCAAAAAGAAAATCAAGTGACACCCATAAAGTGTTGAAACAAGACAGAAGCAAGCAAAAACACTGTCAACTCAGACTACTACACCCAGCCCTGCCCCCCAATTTAATAATGAAAGGTAAATACTCATTCAGAAAAAAATAAATAAGTCAAGAGAATCTACATGGGCTAGCAAAAGTAGGCTTACAGTTGTTAGTATGCAAAACACAGTTTATTCCTATTATTTATTAATTATTATATTATTTATTAGTATTACAACTGTAAACCTACTTTTGCCTACCCCTGTATTACCAGAAAAACTGGACTGAAAGAAATGCTAAAAAGCTCTTCAGGGAGAATAAACATATTAATAAGAAACTTGGATTTACACACAAAAAAGAATAGTTGACTAACGAAAAAGGAGAGTAGTGGTGTGTTGTGTCTTATGTCATTTGTAGAAGTAAGATATATGATGGAAAGGAGAAATTTGGAGAATCCTATATAATAAAAGGCTAATATGCAAATTGCAACCTTGAACAGGAGTTCGACCAGGAGTTCAACTGGGAGTTTGATCAGGGGGCAGGGCCGGCCAGCCAACTGCCTGTGGCCCCTCCCCCCTGCCCAGCCCCACCCTGATCACCAGACCCCACTCATGCACAAATTCGTGCACTGGGGCTCTAGTAATTTCATAAGATCACATAGATAAGTAAAAGAAATTATTTCCAACCTTGTGGTAGGCAATGATTTCTTAGGACACACATATTACAAAATATAAAAATTTTAAAAATTTATAGAGTGGACTTCATCGAAATTAAAAGCTTTTGCTCAGTTTGGTTAACAAAATGAGGTTACAAGCCACAGTCTGGAAGAAAACATTGGAAAATACATATTTAATAAAGGATATTCAGACTGTACAAAGGACTCACAAAACTCAGAAATAAGAAAACTACCCAAATTAAAAATAGGCAAAACATTTTAACAAACATTCCACCAAAGCTATAACACAATGACCAAAAAAATGACACAAACATATCAGTAATAATTAGTGACATGCAAATTAAAACCACAATGAGACCCAACCACATACTTATTGGAAAGGCTTAAAAGAACAAATAATAGCCTACACAGGTGAGGATGTGAGCAAAGGGAATTCTCATTCATTGCTGTAGGATCCCAAATAGCACAGCAACACTGGAAAATTTGTCATCTTCTTATTAAGTTAAACATACACTTACCCTAAGTCCCAGTAATTCTGTATATAAATGTTTATATCAACTTTATTCATAATTACCAACTACTGGAAATAAATACTGGAAACACCCTTCAATTAGTGAATGGATAAAACAAACTGTGGCCCATCCATGTACTAACATACTATTCAGCTATTAAAAAGAACATTCTACCGATACCTTGAACACCATGGATGAAACTCAAATGCATTAGGCCAGACTTAATAAAATCAGATTTGAAGTGCAAAATTATCATGATAGAAATCAGGTCAGTGGTTTCCAGGGGATAGGGTTGTGGGGCGAGGCATCTACAAAAAGGCACTTGGTGGAGGGACTTTGAGTGATGAAACCAGTCCACATATAGATTCTGGTGGTATTCCCTGCCTGTATGCATTTGTTAAAATGCTCACTAAAATGGGTAAAATTTATTGTGTGTAAATTATACCTAAATTTTTTAAAGGCCTCCTCTCTAAGCATTTTGGATATTTTTATTTCTTATCTCTTTTAATTGATTTCTGGCTTAATTTCTCTAGTCAAAGAACATACTTGATGTGACTTCAATTCTTTGAAATTTATTGAGCTTTCTTTATGGCTTAGCATCTGGTCCATTTTGGTAAATGTTCCATTTTCACTTCAAACAAATATGTAGTCTGCATTTATGGGATGCAGAACAACAACAACCAAATAAGCCAAAATCTATGTGGCTGGTAGTTGCCTTAACTAGTAAGGACATACCTAATCCCTTGGGATCCCCACCTTTACTTTAGGGATCATAGTCTCTTTATGTGCCCGATTCCTGAAGAATGGGAACTGGCCCAACTAGGGCCTGCTGGGACAGAATTAGAAATTCAGTGATGATTCTATGTTTCTTAACTCTTTTCCCATTGCTATCTTCCTTCCACCTGTTGAGGTTCTTCTGAATCCAATGTGTCATGGGAGATGATAATGTGATACATTAATGACCCCTGATTTGTTTCGTATAGCAAAGACTTTCATATTTAAATAAAAGTGCATTGAGCCCAGTCGGTGTGGCTCAGTGGTTGAGCATCAACCTATGAACCAGGAGGTCATGGTTCAATTCCCGGTCAGGGCATATGCCCAGGTTGTAGGCTCTATCCCCAGTGGGGGGTGTGCAGGAGGCAGCCAATCAATGATTCTCTCTCATCATTGATGTTTCTATTTCTTTAGCCCTCTCCCTTCCTCTCTGAAATCAATAAAAATATATTTTAAAAAAATGCATTGAAATGACCATGCTTAACTTAAGAAAACAGCTCATTGAAAGAAAAAGGCATGGTTGGGTTTGATCTATACCCATAGCCCAGCTGCAAAAATACACTGTGGCCCCTAAACAGTTTGCTCAATCTTCCTGCAATTCAATTTTTCCTTTGCAAAATGGAAATAATGATCCAGCCCAAATTACAGGATCATTGTGAAAATCTCATGAGATAATGTATATAGTACATCTATCTCCCTGAAGTGGGAATACTCATGATGGGCCATGCTTAAAGTCAGAATGGCTGGCATCAGGTTGCAAGTGGATTGTGTTTGACTGGGAGACTGGTTGAGCTTGCAGACTGATGTGTCTACTAAGAGAGGCTAAGAATAACTTCATGTGGCACATTGAAAACCAGAGGAATGAGACACCCTCACTCCCACCCCAAAGAAAAAGGAAAGGAAAAGAATCCATGCCATTTTCACTGCTTCTGGTCATTACTTGTAAGTGCTGGACCAATCTGCAAAACTTTCATGGTGATGTTTCCAAATGTAGTCATTGCAGCATAAACTCTCTGCCATAGGAGATATTTCCCCATCCCCTAATCTGAGAGCATCTATAATCCTTGAACCAACATCCTCTTGGAGTTGGTCATGTAAATTATATTTCTTCTAAACAAATATGATTTGAGCACCTATTGTTTGCAAGCCTGTTATAGGCCTTATCACATGCTTCTGTCTCTTAGTGCCTGAAACATACATCAAAAGGACTCCACGAGACCTGATAATTTTGCATTTTCTTTGGTTCACAGAAGCCTTGCTAATAAAGCTTTGCTTTATTTCCCAGAGGAAGACTGACAGCCCTATCTGCTAACATTGGTGATAGGAAGGGGGGATGACCTATGAGTTACTTTACCTCTAGATCAAATAAGGAATAGATAATAAGTGTCCAAGATTGCATATTTTCTGTCCTAAGTTTCTATATGTTGAATGAAAAGAATCAGTGGATGAAGGAGCATTCATTGCCGGAAGCCGGTCCATCCTTGCTGCTTGACACAGTCGCTGCAGGATAGAAACATCTGCACAGCATATGTTTCAAGGGACCTGGCGTATATGGCATACTGTTCTTAATATGTTTGCTCCCCTTAGCGCTGTGTGTTTTAACCAAGGTCACCTCTCCGAGAAAGGTTGTTTCCCCAGGTAGGGATTTTTCCCTGAAGTTAGGGAGGGGATGAAACTCCTTAACTAAGTGCCAGGCGGGTAGTTAATCACTTTAACTACAAATGATCATGCTTAAGCTACATAATCTTTACTCCCTGGAATGGAGATAAGAAACGCCCTAACCTTTGTAATAGAAATTGACAGGATTAAAATCAACTGGTATAAATACGGATGTAACAAGACAATAAGCAGCAGAACCTCTCTGGAGATCCAGACCAGAACTTGGCTGGAGATCCTGGCTGGAGATCCTGGCTAGGCTGCTGATCAACTGAACACTGTCTCCGTGTCCTTCCTTCTTAGCCGGCTCCGTCTACGCCTTTGGGAACCCCTGGACCCGCTGGGGTTGGACCCCGGCATCTGGCGCCCGAACAGGGACCCCTAGGTAAGCCCCACTCTCGGGATGGATAGGACTCCACCGTAGGAAGAGGGTGGATAGTCTTCGCTGACTCCGTCCACACCTTTGGGAACCCCTGGAACAGGATTCCCCTAGGTAAGCCCCCCCCATTGAGAACACCCACATTCTGGATGGATAGGACTCCACCAGGGTACTTCAGACCCCCCTATAGAGGATAAGTAGGGTAAGAAGGTGGATAGTACAGAACTTAGATTGAGAAGATGTGCCATACTGAGTCCAAAGAAAGAAGACTTTGTATTGATTCTTAGATTGAGAAGATGTGCCATACTGAGTCCAAAGAAAGAAGACTCTGTATTGATCTTTAGATTAAGAAGATGTGCCATACTGAGTCTAAAGAAATAAGACTCTGTATTGATCTTTTAACACATATGCTTGCTAGCAGAGGAATTAAGGTTACTCCTAGTCAGACAGAACGTTTTATACAAGAAGTATGTCCATGCTTTTCTGAGGAAGGAAAGGTAAATGTAAAGGCATGGGAGGAGGTAGGACCAAGGAGCCTTATCCTTAACCCCACTGCAGCCTTTCCACCCCAGGAAAGTGCAGGATTGGCAAAGCTCTCCCTGGGGTGATAGATCAGGACTCAGGTAATAGTGGAAAGCGCCAATCCTACTCTAAAAATGGATACAAGAGAGCATTTGGGGTTTTTCTTTTTAATGCCTGGCTTTTAAAAAATAAAAAAGGGGGAATTTGGCGGGAGCCGGTCCATGCTTGATGTTTCAAGGGACCTGGCATATATGGCATACTGTTCTTAATATGTTTGCTCACCTTCTTGGCACTATGTGTTTTAACCAAAGTCTCCTCTCTGAGAAAGGTTGTTTCCCCAGGTAGGGATTTTCCCCTGAAGTTAGGGAGGGAATAAAACCCCTCAACTAAGTGCCAGGCGGGTAATTAATCACTTTAACTATGAACAATCATGCTTAAGCTACATAATCTTTACTCCCTGGAATGGAGATAAGAAACGCCCTAACCTTTGGAATAGAGATTGATAGGATTGAATCAACTGGTATAAATACAGATGTAATAAGACAGCAAGACACAGAACTTAGAACACAGAACTTAGAACACAGAACTTAGAAGGCAGAACTAAGAAGACAGAACCTACACAGAACCTAGAGACAGAAGAACATCGCTGGAGAGAACATGGCAAAAGATCCTGGACTGAACCTGACTACAGAAATTGGCAAGAGAACCTGACTAGAACCTGGTGACTGAACCTGGCTGGAGAACCTGGACAGAACCTGGCTGGAGAACCTAGCGAGGGAACATGGCTACAGAACATGGCTGGAGAACCTGGAGAACCTAGCAAGAGAACATGGACACAGAACCTGGCTGGAGATCCAAACCAGAACTTCGCTGGAGATCCAGACCAGAACTTAGCTGAAGATCCTGGCTAGAGATCCTGGATAGGCTGCTGATCAACTGAACACTGTCTCCGTGTCCTTCCTTCTTCGCCGACTCCGTCTACACCTTTGGGAACCCCTGGACCCGCTGGGGTTGGACCCCGGCATATTTCTGTCTCTAGGTTTTGTTTCCAGTTTCTGTCCAGGATCTTTTCTTAATTAGGAGTGTTTGATACCATCATAGTTTCATTTAACCTTGACAGTGACTTTATGAGGGAGGAGTAATTTCTATCCATTTGAAAAATGAAGAAACTGAGGCTCAAAGTGCTGAAATGACTTGCCCAAAGCCTATACCATTAATATATAGAAGAGATGATTCTAAATTTAGTACCATTTCATTCCACTTCTTTACCACATCAAAATATCCACCGGCACTAGTAGGTAGGACTCACCACAAACTCTAGGAAGGCCCTATCGGTGAGGGTGGGCTGCCTGGTTCTGATACTAACTACTCAGGGGATATTGGGTTGTCGCTTTTCTTCTTTAACTCAGTTACTTTATTTATTTTACAAAAATAAATGGTACGAGTTAAGTACTCCAAAGCCCTTTCCTTAACTTGATTTTCTTCCTTCTTTCCTAGCTGGGATGGTTAGGAAATCATTTCAGTTCTCTGCTCTTCCTCAGGAAGGAAGGCATGACAGGATCAGAAATTTGACAGTGTCCTGCAAACCAAACATTCTCTAGGGCAGTGATGGCAAACCTATGACACGCGTGTCAGAGGTGACACATGAACTCATTTTTTTGGTTGATTTTTCTTTGTTAAATGGCATTTAAATATATAAAATAAATATAAAAAATATAAGTCTTTGTTTTACTATGGTTGCAAATATCAAAAAATTTCTGTATGTGACATGGCACCAGAGTTAAGTTAGGGTTTTTCAAAATGCTGACACGCTGAGCTCAAAAGGTTCGCCATCACTGCTCTAGGGTTATGATATTGTGATTTATAATAAGAAATACATATTTGGTCTTCAACCCTTTCCAGTTCCTGGCACAAAGAAACCCTTGAAATTTCCTGTGATAAGGAGCAATAAAAGTTTCCTTTGTTATGTTAATGAGGTGATGTTTGGAAAACCCCTATAGAGTTGGAGGTTGAATCAATCACCAATGGCCAGTGATTTAATTAGCCATGACTATGAATGAAACATCTATAAAAGACAAAGGACAGAGTTGTGAGAGCTTCTGGGTTGGTGGATGCATGGAGATTCCTTTTGATTAGGGGGAATGACACACCTGGAGAGGGCCTGGAAGCCCAGCCCTCCCCCTTTTTCACCTTGCACTAGGCATCAATTCTGTTTGCTGCTCCAGAGTTGTATCTTTTTATAATAAACCAGGGCTCTAGTAAGTAAAATGTTTCTCTGAGTTCTGTGAGCTGCTCTAGCAAATTAATTCAAGCTGAGGAGGGACTCCTGGGAACCTCTGATTTATAGCCAGTTGGTCAGACGCACAGGCAATAAGCTGAGCTTGTGACTGACACCTGAAGCTGGGGGAGCTGTCTCTGGGACTGAACTCTTAACCTGTGGAATCTGATGCTATCTCCTGGTAAATGGTGTTAGAATTGAGTTGACTTGTAAGAGTGTCTAGAGAATTGCATGTTGGTGTGGGGAACCTCCAACCCCTCATGCTGGAATTGGTCTCAGAACACAAAAGAGGGTAATAACTGATACTTTGGCTCACTTAGGGAGCAGTGGCATCTCTGAAGAGAGTTCTGTGTGGCAATTTTGTGGATCAATTCAGAGTCTCCAATCTGCCAGCCTGGCTTCCTTACTACCATGTTCTAACTTTGCCTCTACACTTCCTCCTCCAGGTCCAAGGAATTGCCCTCTTGACTCAACCCAGATCTAGCAAATGAGCTTGGCTAATTTATTGGCTAATTTTCTTAAGGGATATTAATAAATTACTCATCTCTGGCAACTCCTATGTACACAGCTACTGAAATAAAACAGGTGGGAGTATGTGTATGTGTGTTCACACATGAATACATGCAGGATTCTGATTACATTTTGCCAAAAGTTATATCCTAAAACCAAGGTCTGATTTTTTCCCCCCTTATCCTCAACAAAAGCATTAAGTTACCTTCCTTTGTCAAACAGCAATCACATTTCCTGGCGAAAGATAAAGATCAGGTTCAATTACAGTAGGGAAATGGTTAGCATGTGCTAAAATTTGTATGTTTGCATTTCAGCAGAACTAATGGTTCTCAGGTGCAAATGATATAACCTTGAGCAAGCCCTTCGCCTACCCTGCTAGAGATAGGAAAAAAATAAGGTTGTGCCCCAAACATTTGTAGAGCGAAGATGGGGCCTTTAAGCCTATAAGGTGTGATTTGAGGGACGAAGGTAGTGCTTTATCATGAGAGAGGCCTATGGCTCAGGGGAAAACAACACTGTACTAAAATTGGGTGATCTGAATTTTCAATTTAAACTTGATTAGCTGTGCCACACTGGGCAAGCCCTTAATGTCTAGGGTGACCAGATAATTTATCTTTCAAGCCTGAACACATTTGAGAATAAAATTTGGTTCAATTTATAATTGCATCAGGAACAATGGGCACAAAGCATAGTATGTGTTTACCAAACCTATAGCTTCCAACCACCCTTTCCCATGCCCTCTTACACCCCAAGGCTTAAACTGTAAAGCCAGGAAAGCTAAACCAATGCAAATTTAGTAAATCTGTCCGAGCACTGGGTATTCTGGGCAGGAGTAGCAGACCAGTTCTAATGCCAGGACATTCATAGATCACATTTGCCCATGACCTTTCAAAGCAAAGTTAGGCACCCAGAGTGGTCACATTTCCTCTGAAGCAATTGCAGCTTTGGTAACCGACCCAGGACATTTACATGTGTCATTTGTGTGGTCTTTGGGGGGGGGGGGAGGCGAGGGGAGAGTGGGTACAGGGATTGGTATTGAGCAGAGGAATATAGGAGAACATCAGAGATTTCCTGGTCTGTGCTGAAAATGGAAGACCCTGTTTGGGTTCTGCAGCTCCAAGCCACATTTTAGACATACTGTGCAATGTGGTTCCCCAGGGACAGGGAGTCTAGTGTTACCAGAGTTCACCAGCCAGGCCAGGAAAATCAATACCCTACTCTTAAAGGTTAAGAGTTTATCCAACTGAAAATAAAAATAAAAAATATAAAAAATATATAGTTTTGGCTTCCCTTGCATGTTTCCCAGGCAACTGAGGACAGGCTCCAACCTTTGAGCTTCAGCTTTCAGGGTCTTGGCTGTGGGAGTGCACATGAGCCAGAAACAAAACCACCAGGAATAAAGGCTCTGAAAGAACCAGAGTCACAGACTCGTGGTGGTGGGGCCCTCACATCACGTAATTTAACCCCTTTAATTTACATATGTGAAAGCTAAGGACCTGAGTAGAGAATCAAGGAGGTCTGGTTGTGACTGTCTAATACTGGAGCATTCTAGATATCCAAGTATTATGGATCTCGGTGACATACAAAACCTACCCACCCTCCCCATCTAGTTTCTTCATATCCTTTGTAGACTGGCCATACATTTCTTCACTGGTTATTAATGAAATTATTTTCTGGAACTTCTGTTGGAATTGATAATAAAAGGGAATTCTTCTCCCTTAGGGTAGGTGAGGAAATAAATGTGAATGGAGAGATGATGACAACCATCTTACTGTCAATATCACCGTCAACTGAGAAAAAGCTGAGGCTAAAGAGGGGAGGGAGCCCAGGGCCCTGTTGGTGTGGCTCAGAGTTGAG
This sequence comes from Myotis myotis, assembly GCF_014108235.1. Taxonomy (NCBI): domain Eukaryota; kingdom Metazoa; phylum Chordata; class Mammalia; order Chiroptera; family Vespertilionidae; genus Myotis; species Myotis myotis. The sequence goes on along the minus strand of NW_023416401.1, from coordinate 21,334,444 downwards.
TGGGTGGAGAGGATACTGGTCTATAGTAAGGAAAATACTGACTAGGGTCAGACAAACATAAGTTCAAATCCTGATTCACATATAAACTGAAGCAAGTTGACTTCCTAAAGAAGTCTTTTTTTTACATTAGTATAAATAAAACTAATACCTTTTAGTGAGTGAGGAATCTGTTTAAAATAAATATTATTAGGATAAACATATTTAGAAAACACAGAAGCTAAACTTTATTCCTACACTAATTTTAATTCTTAGAGACAAATGTTTAGCCTCTATAACAGTAAAAGTGTAATATGCTAATTAGACTGGACAGCTGAAAGACCTTCCGGAGGTCATTCCAGAGGAAGCTGTGGCACTGGGGGCAGAGGCTGAGGCAGAGGCAGTTAGGGGCAACCAGGCGGGCAGGCAGACAGAGTGGTTAGGGGCGACCAGGCAGGCAGGTGAGCTGTTAGGGGAGATCAGGTAGGCAGGCAAATGGTTAAGGGCAATCAAGCAGGCAGGCGAGTGGTTAGGTGATGAGGCAGGCAGTCAAAATAGTTAGGGATGATCAGGCAGGCAGGCAAGTGAGCAGTTAGGAGCCAGTGGTCCTGGATTGCGAGAGGGATGTCCGACTGCCGGTTTAGGCCCCATCTCCTGAGGGGTCCTGGATTGCAAGAGAGTACAGGCCGGGCTGAGGTGCCCCCCACCCCCGTGCATGAATTTCATGCGCCGGCCTCTAATACTTTAATAATTTTCTTCAAATGTTTCCTATGCATATACATAAACTTGATTTTTATAGAATTGCAATTGTGTATGTCTTATTTACTTAACTTTCCCATTTGAATCATATCAGAAGTATTTCCAGGTTATTACATATTCAAGAGTGTGATTTAATGGGAATGTAAGGTCTTAACATGTATTGATTTCTTTACTTTCATTTATCTATTTATTTATTTTTTACAAAACAAAGATAAAATTATTTCATTTATTAATTCAGCAAAAATTATCATGCCCATACTATGGGCCAGGCATTTTCCTAGGCAGAGTAATTTCTTAAGTGTTTATTTGTGGGGAGGGGAAGAAATAAACAAGAAAATAAATACATGTGAACTAAATAATTTCACCTAGTGATAAGTTCTGTGAAGACAATAAAAACATAAAGATTTGATAAAGAGTGAAAAGTGTGGGTGTAGAACATTTTTTTTACTTTTAGCTGTTTTTTGATTTTTACTATTATAAATAATATAATAATGCACTTACATGTACATATATTATGTTCATCTATGGTTATTCTAGGTCATATTACTAGATGTGAAAGTATAATTTGCAAGCTATAATTAGGTCTCCTTATCTTTAATGCAAAATTCCTTTAAAAAAACATGCTTAATACATTTTTTTCAATATATAGATGAACTAGGAGAAGTGATCTATTTCTATTACTGAGCTTTTTTAGTTATCAACTCATTTTCTCTCTTGTTATCTCTGCCTCCTCCAGTGTCTTTTAAAAAAAGTTTATATACATTTTCAAAAAAACTTTTATACATCTTTTATTAGATTTTTCTCTTAGGCTCCTTATCTTTATAGTCTTATTATGATTTTTTAAAATTATGTTTCCATTTTATGAGTGGTATGTACATGTCAAATGCAAAATGTGTGTGTTACTGACTAGATCTTCTATGTGGGCCATAGTGCCCTCTTAGAATCATCTTTATTCCTTTTTACTTTTAATGTTAATTAGTTAAATAATTGATTAATGTTAAAATTGATTTATGTATTCTCTAATGGTTATAGGACTATTCAGGCTTTAAAAATATAATTGAGTTAGCACTAGTAATTTGAAATTAACAGCTTCCTTTAAAAATATTTAAATGTTCAAATTTTTTTCTAAAAGTACAAAAGTTTTTTCTAGTATTTTCTCATCTTTACTCTTCACCCAAACTCTAGTTTTGTTCCCTTTTTCCAGTGTCTCATTTATTCCATCTCTTCCTCCTACCTATCCTCCTCTGCCATTGCCCAATAGTTCTTGCCAGAGGTTAGTCTATGTTTTTCTCTTTTCAAGAAACCAATTTACTTTTCTTTGATACTTTTATTCATGTCTTTTAAAAAATATATTAATTTATGCATTTATCATTTCTTGCTTCTCCCTCCTTTTTTATTTATTTTGTTATGCAGTTCCCAATGTAGTTTTCATAGCATCTTCACCCAGACGCACGTGTGCACGCTAAGAATTATTTTAACTATAACCCACTAGTTTTTATATACAGAATATTTTTTACCTCTTTGGTGTAAATATCTTCTGGGGGAAAAGGGGTGGTTTATGTATACTTATGACAATAAAGATAAAAAATAAAGTGGAATTATTTGTTTGTAAAAAGAAAACAAACTTCTGCTATACATGTGATTGCTTCTCTGATCTAGAAGTTACTTAGAGATTGGTTTTAATTTCAATCATAGTATTTCATACTATTTGGATTTCTCACATAGCTGCAAAGTGATCAGATATCATGCTTTCAATAATACCAGTCTACTAATGTGCATTGAAGCTTCTTCTGTAACATATTCCATAGTCAAATTTTGTAAATAGTTCAAGTGCATATGAAAGGAAAGTGTATTCTTGAACTACTGGGTGTAATGTACTCTCTATGCCCATTTAATTAAATTTTTAGTTATGCCTTTTAACTCTCTCTCTCTTTCATCTTTATTTTGTTTCTTCTAAATGATTAAATTTAATTGGGATTCATTGCATATTTCATGGATTATAACTACTGTCTCATGCAAATTTATTTCCCTGAAATTTCCAGTAACCCAATGGAAAACACAATGATCCCAGATGAACTTTTAACCTTCCCACCATATCCACACTCCTACCACCATTTTCCCAGGGTTATTGGTCTGTTTAGACTTTTTAACTTTTCTTAGGCATATTCTGGTAATTTATATTTTTATAAAAACATTATTATCTTTGATGTTAAAATTTGCACCTAAGGATGCATGATATTCTTTGTGATTTTATCTAATATCTGGCATTATATACCTATCAATTTTACATATTTGTGTTGTTTTCTTCTATTTTAGTGTCTCTCTTAGATATAGATATCTAAGAGATATGTTTGCTTGTTTGTTTGTTTGCTTTTAAAAATTTCAATTCACTATTTTCCACTTTTATATAGTTCTTTCTCATTTTCATTAAGATTGCTTAGTTGTTATAAACTGATGAACAAGGACTGATCCAGAGTCGGAGAGGCATTGATTGGACTGTCGGGCCTTGAGGGAAGGTAGGGGAGGGTGGGGGCAAGGGGGAAAGATCAACCAAAGGACTTATATGCAAGCATATAGGCCTAACCAATGGACACAGCCAAGGGGGGGGGGGGGGTGAGGGCATGAGCGGGGGGAGGGGGGGGTAGGGGGTAACATGGGGAAAAGGACACATATGTAATATCTTACTCAATAAAAAATATATTTTTTTAAAAAAGATTGCTTAGTTGTTTTTTAATACTAATTTCTTGACTTAAATACTTAGGTATTTTTTTATTATTATTTATTGTTCAGTAGAACAACACATACATTTGATACTCCCTGATATATAAGTTTTGGCAATAGATAATCACTTTAGATTAGTAGCACCCTCACTTTCATCATATTTCAATGTTTGCCTTTTTCTTATTTAAAGTGATAGTTAAAGGATTTAATGCCCAGTTATTTAACTTCTCATTAATGCCTACTTGTGTTAGAGTGTGATCAGAAAATATTTTATGTGATTTACAGCAAATTATTTTAAAAAATAGATTACACTAAAATTCATTGAATATACCATCATTTTCTGGTACTTTGGAAGTATCCCCAAATAATCTTAACCCAGTGAAGCAATCTTGCTCTCCCAGTACAAGCCTCAAGTCTCTGCTTCGGTGTCTCTTGCTGGGGGAAGTTCTCCAAGAATCAGCACCTCTCCCTTCCCACTAAAAACTACCATCTATTTGGGTCAATAATAAATGAAGTTTCCTTCCTCCGTTCTTTCCTGATTACACCATTTGAATGAGATCTTTCTCACATCTGAGCAACTTGTTAACTGCTAAATGTGATCATGGTACCCTGTTTTATTTCATATATTTTTGAAGTGATAAATCTTAATCTTGAGGGCATGATAAAATATAGTGTGGAAGGGAATAGGTCCTCAATATGTGTTGAGTTAGATTCAATAGAGTTCAGTTCCCAAAATTAAAAATCTTTGTTCCTAAATGGGAATAACTTCCCCACAGTAAAATCCCTGGGATTTAAACCCTGGACTCAGTGCATTTTGCAAGTTAGAATGGACTAATACAAAATTGTTCTTTACATGAATGGAAACTGCTGCTGTTAATAATGAACAGGTCTACTGGGCAAAGAGAAATTGAAGGCACCTGTTCCAAGTTACCCTTTCACTTCCTCCTCTGCCCCTTTCAGGGACTCAAAACCACCTCCTGTATCGCTGCTCCATCTACCAGGAAACCTTCCCCTGAGGCTCAATTCTGAAGGCAGTTTTCCAGGACCACTTGCTGAATTGGCTGGGGCTTCAGTTGCAACATGAAAGGACATTTATTCTGGGACCTCAACATGAAGTTTTGGAGGAGACATTGCTAAACTTGTTTCAGAAATAGATTCTATGTGCATCGGCTTTAGTATAATTGTTAAATCAGGCACAAACGTTAAATCTAATCATTTAGCTAAATGAACATGTGGTTGTGTGTGTGCTTGTGCACACTCTGAGTTGGGTGTTGTTTTCATAAGTCCCTGCATATATGTTGACACTTCCATATACAACTAAGAGTCTAGTGTTGTGTCCTGAGTCACACACACACACACATCTGTAGAAGCAGCTATTTGTGTTCTCATGCTATATCATGTGCTAAAATCAGAATACTCATGCAATTTAGAGCCTTGCAATGCGATACAATACTGAACTATACTGTGAAAAAAATGTTTTATTCTGTATATGGATATACCAAGTTTACAATCAATATATTTAAATTTTTTTTTAATCTAGGCTAATTCTTGAAACTCCCCCTCTCTTAAAATGCAGAGTTTCTTTGTAAAAAAGATGAATTTAAAAACTTTGTTTAGGTAAGCAGGCATAAATGGGGCCTTACACTTCCCCCTGTGAACCCTAAATGGCCAAGCATCCATGTCAGTGTCAACCTTACCCTACCTCAGGCAGAGCTGGGCATGGTGAGGCAGGACCCATCAGGTCTATTCACCATGCAGAAGGCACAAAGATGAAGATGATTCCTGCCTTCAGATCTTTAAGGTGCTGTGTTAGCATCTATTGGAAAACATGACCCAAAGAACATCTTACTCTTTGAACATTCAGGTCAAAGGGTCTTCTTCATATTGGGGTGGAGGAGTGATAATAAAGGGTAGAGAAAGGAGCAGAACTAAGGGAGGTCTTCCTCAGCCCCACGGGTAATGTCATGGGTACAAAGAGAGGAGTGTAGACTGTGACTTTATTCTAAGCCCAGGCACATGTTGGAACTGTGATTGCTGCTGTTTGCCCAATTGATCAATACTGGCTCAAGATCTGAAGAATACTGAGTCTACTGGTGTTGCGGTATTAGTGACCCCAGCGATAAAGAGTTAGGGGCAGAAGATCTTGAGGTAATTAGGTAGACTTCATATGTAAACATTGCCAATCTGGTGAACTTGTAAATTATAGCAAGACCCACCCAGTCATTGCTAATGTGACATTAAAACAATCTTGTTTGCATTTGGGTTTAAGTACCTGAACATGTCTCCTTTCTATAATGAAGGGGAGTCACTTCTGATGCTGATAAAAGGGCTTCTCTGACAAGAATCAGGACTCTGAATAGGCTCAGCTTACCATCCTGACAAGAGTAGCAGGGAGAGGTTCCCACACTCAGTGGGAAGGGATGAGATTCCTCCCCACATATTCCCTTGTGGCCCCTTCTATAGCAATCCTGAGATGCTCAGATTTGCATCAGTGCATTAGACTGCTTTCTCTGACCTCGGTCTGCAGAGTGAAGATTTCTAAAGAATTGAATGCAGCCAAACACCAAGAATTTGAGTGCCATTGGGCCATCACCACAATAACAATTTCCTTCTTGATGAGCCCTCAGTGGTCCAGCTAATTTTTTCTCCCTCTCTCTTGTCCCCCAGGACTTTGTCCCTCCACATAAACTTATTCTCTTTGTCAACTCGTGGTGTCATCTCTTCTAAGTGCCTGACTTAGCACAAAGCTATCGCCAGGGATAGAATGAGGGTTTCATTAATTGTGACCTATTGGCACTAGCTGTATAAAATTATAAAATAAGAGGAACCCTGTGGCTATGTCTGGACTAGATGTACAAGCACACATTAATTGATTAGGAAAGTTTCTGCTAGAGCCCTGCTAGGAAACAAGTGTCACAAGTACCAGGTATTTTCATTCTGTAGCCTGGGTGCATCATATGACTCTATCTCAATACCATAGCAAACTCTGGCATAAAAAAGTTGCACTCAGGCATCAGATATGCCGAAACCTGAACCACACGGGCAGTTGAGAATTCTGGACCATTGGTTTGAAGGGATTATTCCAACATAAGCAGCCAGCCAGTCCCATACAGACAAATTTGAGAATGAGGGCGTGGCTTGTACAGATTTCAACACCGAGGGGAAACTTTGAGAGCAAGGACCTGGTGTGCTAAGAATTGTTTCCAGGAATACCCTGGTATCAGGAAAACTCCAAGTTAGCTAGATATTGCTATTGATATCTAGACAAGTTTCCTATTCAGACAGAGGTTGGGGGAGTAGGGAGAACCTAGGTCATAGAGAAAGAGCTGCAAAGCAAAGATAAATGAGCTAACCCTGTTCAGGGCAGGGTTTCAGACCTACAGGAGAATTTGGTTGGAAAACAGTCTGAGATCCATTCTACAAGCTGGACTAACATACTGAATAGACCAGGCTTTGGGATTCAGAGCTGTTTCAACAGATTCAAGGAAGATGTATGTCCAACATGAGTATCCTGTAACAGTGTGATGGCCCCACGTGGCCCAAGACAGAATCAAGCAGACAAAATGTCTTCACTCTATAGGTGAAGAATTTGCTTAGAAGTACATTTGCTTAGAAGAGTGAGACTTACAATCCAGGTTCCAGATGATTTCATATAAACCGCACCCCAGCCTCACACTTTCTGCAGAACCCCGAGGACCACAGGCAAATGGCCTCAAGATACACAGTCAAGATATACAGATATAAAATTACCTTATTCATTTGGTCATTTTAGACCTCCTGCTTGGCTGTGTAATCAAATAAAACCTTTGGATAAACTGCTGACATCTTTATTCTCTAGTTTGCTTTGTACCCTCCAGAAGATTAAGGAGTGAGCATTGGAGGGAAGCAGGATGAATGATTTTTCTCTGCACGCTCTTCCATTGGCCCCAATACTCTAGTTTACAGTTTCACCTTGCACAACGGTCATAAAGTCAAATAGTCCCATGGCTCCCTAATAAAGATCGTTCTTTCCCTATCAAACCATGATCCTATTGACACTCAGATCCTCAGATTCATCCCTGAATTACTATCTTTGAACTGAGGACTTCTTAGACAACCTGGGGCTTCCTGGGGTTTTTCATCCCTTTTTGAAATATCGATTTTGGAATTTTTAACTAGGTTTGTGCCTCTGATCTTTTCTGAGCATCTGTAAAATCCTTTATTTCCCACAAGTTTGACAGAAGCTGACTGTTGGAAATATAAAAGGATCAGGCCAGAATGCCTTAAGAAAAGTTAGCCACAAGTTCATCGCAGGAGATGGTTGGGGCAAAGACTGAGAGTGTTATAATGCATGGGAAAAAGATGGAATTTGGCTGACTATACCTGGTAGCAGGCACTGAAAGAAGTAACTGCAGGAAGGGCTCATTTCTAATGCTCCCATTTGTCCCATAGTTGGCATGACTTTTGATAGTAACTGGCTGTCCAGAAATCACACTAGTAAATAGAGGCAGCAGGGATATACCACAGTGACAGGTCTAAGATGTGTCTAAAATATATTCTTGCACTGATGTCTAAGGTAGGATACCATAGCCCTAACTTTGAACAATAGCTCTCCTTCTGTCTGTTCTCCAGAGCATCCAAATAGTATCAATTCCTAAATTGTGCAAAAGATGTGAACATGAGAAGGACTGTCTCGAAGTTAACATTGTCTCCAGTTGCTTTTTGTAGCAGTCTTTGTTGGTGCCTCATCCAAATTCCCTGGGCATTAGTTATTCCTACCAAAGGCTTCCTCCTACAAATGCTTACAAAGCTACAGAGAACTTGCAAGCAGGCTTACCCTCACACAGGGCAGACTACTACACCCCTCATAACAGCCCTCTATGAATAAGAGATGGGAGTTGGTGGGGAAAGGGCCCAGTTTCCTTGGCCTTCTGGTAGGACCTCTCTCAGGCATGTTGTAACCATCACCCAGAGGTCCCCCATGAGGTTGGGCCCTAACATGGTGAGTAGACTTACATGGTGAACTACTTACATTCACACTTTTCACTCAGTGTCTATTTAGAGGAACTCACCCTGAGACTCTGCCTGTCTCGGTTGGTTGTAGGCCTCAAATGAGAGCCAAGGGTCATTAATATCCTTGGAGATAAAATACCTCACTGAGATCAAAATAGCACACGGTAGCCTTCCTTCAGACTAGAAAGAAACAGTAAGTATATCAGCATATACATTATTGTGCAGAGAGGACATGCTCATCTGAGGGAAATTAAAAATCCAATACATTATATTTAGGAAGATGGACAAAGGTACATGACACATTAGCTGCTTACTTATAATTTTCATTTTTTTCTTCATGAATTTGAATCAATGTTAGTTATTAAAAATAATACATTAAAATATAATTATTGGCTCAATAAGTTGAAACAAATAGAATCTATAGGTTAAGAATTAGAAGTCTAGGTATGAGTCACACTAGGGTCTGAATTTTATCAAGGCTTGTCAATCACAATAGGTGGGCTGTACATTTGAGTCTAAGCTTCTTAAAGGACAAAACAAAGAGGACAAAAGGTTTTCATAAAGCCTAGAAAATTAAAGGCATGATTGTATATGCTTTTATAATTATATGATTTATATTTATAATTGTATATGATTTATGTTTCAGTTACTTAGCTTTCTGACTCAATTTTGGTCTTCTTCAAAACATTTTTACTGTTTCATTTGTGACTACCTTATTTAGGGTGAGTTCCTTCTCCCTTCCCTGCTGGGAAAATAAAGATTCCCCAATTTAGGAGTTATTTTGTTTGTTTCCATAGTTACTGAGGGTGAACACATGCCCCTCCACACAACTAACTGTTGACAATATTGAGATGAACATCTTGCATATAGTTTTTCATCTACTACATTAAAAAAATAACATATTTTTGAAAAGGCATATCCTAATTACTAGAACTCCTAATTACTAGAAAATATTTTCCTCCTTCCTTTAATAATAATGCCTTTGACTTAGTTATTTTTAAGGCAGGTTTTGGGGAAATGTATCAAGCATCGAAGTTAGTAAATTATAGAGTGAGTCTGTTCTAAAAATTGATAATTGGCTTCCTTTAAATTAATAAATTGTTCTTAGTTCAAATAACTCTAGGCCCAAATAGGAGTTCTAATAACTAGTGAAATGAGGATCATAAATCTTTTGTAATTTTTTCGGGGAATAAATGTTTTTGTCAGATTCATGTGTTTATCTCTTGCTATAAAATCCAAGGTTTAAGATATAAGTCCTCAAAATAAACTAGAAGAGGTGTATTCAACTTTTGTTGGGCTTATAGATAGGCTATCTTAGCCCTTGGACATCTCACAGGAGGAGGGCTGATTGGTCGTTAATGCAGGTGAACTAAACCAGGGAGAGTCCACTGAAGTTACATTTTGTAGCAGGCCTGGAAGTCCCCATTCTCAGAACTACTGTTTTCAAGTCCATCAGACTCCATCTCCCTAACCCGCTGCAATTACTATTACCACCACTCATTACAGATGGGATGGCTGCAGAAGGTTAGCCTGGCTGGTGTGGCTCAGTGGTTGAGAGTTGGCCTGTACACTGAAGGGTGACGGGTTCAATTCCCAGTCAAGGGCACATACCTGGGTTGCAGGATTGATCCGCAACCCTGGTTGGGGTCAGGGTGCGTGCAGGAGGCAGCCAATCACTGTGTCCTTCTCACATCAATGTTTCTCTCTCTCTCTCTCTCTCTCTCTCTCTCTCTCTCTCTCTCTCTCTCTCTTCTCTCAAAACAGTGGAAAAAATATCCTCCGATGAAGATTAACAAAATAAAATAAAAAAAATCTAACCTCAGACTTTCCAGGCAAATAAACCTTAGATTAACAATGGCTAAAATTAAAGCTCTTCAGTCTATGAAGTTTGAGAATCCTGGGTTATAATAGTTACAGATGTAAAAATTATTCATTTGTGCACTAATGATATGTGTCTTTGGTAATATTTTTCTGTACTTTTTGACATGTTTTTTGCTTATCCTTAGGAACACATTCATTGATATAAGATCATAACCTACTTGCAATTTGGAGGGGAAAAAAAAGAATATAAAAACTCCAAATGCAGAAATAATGCCAACAAACCAAATAGTTAAAATGAAACCAAATTCTAGCAGAAAGGGTGGCTTCTATTGGTGGTTGGTTCAGTAAGATGAACTTGAATCTTCCTTTCTACTTTGTAAGTCTCTTGATTGTTTAGGCACTGTTTCTTTGGGCAAGGCTGAGGAAGTAGTGTGGACTGTAGTTTACTTAACAAATACATTTCTACAAGAGGGATAATTTGGGGAATCTAGTGCCCTAGACTCAACAATGACATAAAATGTGTTTACATTAGCTACATGGAAGAATTTCCTCAAATTGCCACATCTGTATAGGAAAATGCTGTTTTTCTCTTAGAAAAAGTACAGAATGTTCAACTGAAGGTTTGAATTATAACTAGAACAAATTATTTGGATAGAATTATAACATTTTTAATTGACCTTATCTGATCCCCAAAAGATATCATTAAACGTTTTTCCAAAAAGTGATTCAGAAGAGAGACGGGGTTTATCATTTGGAAGAAAGCAAACACCTTCCAGATGATTCTTTCCAGATGAAGCCTTGTCTTTGTTAGCACTGATTTGATTCTTCAAAAATTTATTAATTACCTCAATAAAATGCACCCTCTCTGTGGCAGTTTGGGTTTTGGAAATGCTTATTGTGAGGAGAGGCTAAGGTCACTTAAGGACACAGCAGCTTACTGGTACCGTTAAGGGTATACAGCAGGGAGTGGCTTCAGTGATGGAAGGGGACCCTCAAGAGGACAGGTTTACTGATCACTGCAGGGAAAAAATATCCAGGCAGTGGCTTATCCAGAGGGGCCCTGGCTGGCAGAGTATACAGGCTGCTAGTTCTATATTGATTACTATTTTGTTGTTGTTGTTGTAGAATTTGGACTCAGCACCCTACTGGTATTGTTTCGATTGATAACAGTCATTATAGCTGAACTAGTATAACAAGAAGCTATTAGCCCATTGCATTTTATGTTCTGCATAATAGAGGCTCATTTATTTTTAAATATATTTTTATTGATATCAGGGAGGAAGTGAGAAGCAGAGAGAGATAAAAACATCAATGATGAGAGAGAATCATCAATCTGCTGCCTCCTGCATGTTCCACAATGGGGATTGAGCCAGCAACCCGGGGATGTGCCCTGTTTAGAATCGAACTGTGAACTCCAGGTTCATAGGTCGACGCTCAACCACTGAGCCATGCCGGCCAAGCCAGAGCCTCATTTATTAAGATCCAATAGCCAAACAGCAAAGGCAGGATACCTCTGCTCTTGCCTCACCACTGGGCCCCATGCTGGGGTACTCATGAATACTCAAGGCGCTAAAGCTTGGTGTTCCCCCAGGGCTGAAATAGCAGAAATATGAAAATGTATTTTTCTTATATTGACCTTATTGCCTGACCACAGTTACAGGATTCCAGGTACTCAGGGGAGGCATTGAAGAGCTACTTCCGGTTTCTGAGGTCCCTGGAAACTTCATGAAACACCACCTTAATGATTTTACCTGCCTGTCTGCTTTGGAGGCTTTCAGGCTGCAACACTGCTTTATTGTTTTTAAATATAGAAAAGAACCTGGGGTTGACCAGCTCTTTATCTCAGGCATGTGTCAAGACAGGGAGTTTTATAACAAGCATGCTTACTTTAAAAGAAAATGAAAACCTTTTTACCAGCGCCCACATATTCTATGCATCCAACATTCATATTCCAGCCCTTTAGAATTCTTCAGAAACCACATGAGAAATCATAAATAAAACCTGACAATAGAGTAGACAATAAGAATAGAGGCATTGAGTTTTAGCTTAAACAATAAATATGTTTCGATTGTTACAGCCTTGAGTATTCTATAGAATCTCTTTGAAATCTTTGAGAAAATACTGATGCCCAGGCCCACACTTCACTTGTCATTTTTTGTCTCTTTTAATCTGGATTTGTGTCTAGATAACAGTGTTTTGAAAAGCATTCTAGATCATTCTAATGGCAGCAGAGCAAAACGTAGACCCCAACTGAAATCAAATAGCTGTATATGTATATCCAAATACAGAGAAATGCTAAAAGGATCCATTGCCCCTCTCTTTAAACTCCCCAACAGTATCACATCTTAATTTATAATATGGACTCTCATTCTACCAATGTGGAGCCAACATAAAATAAAGGGTTAAGGAAAAGATTTTATAGAGAAAATGTCATCTGTACATCTAGAGTCCCCATTAAGCATGAGCTCACGTCCCAGAGAGCTAGATGCCAAATATATTCAGAGTATAACCAACCTAAGTGCCTAGAACATTCCACATTACTTCCTTCTTAGAAATATCTATTATATAAAAGAGGAAACTTATGAATGAATAAATATAGGAAAGGGTCTGAGGAATTGACATCTATTTTATCTGTTTCTATGTTTATGCCTAGGACTGTGCTGGGGCCTGAGGTAAGGCATTAAAAGAAGATAAATTTTGCCAGTTAGGAACTCAGAGGCTAGGCAAATAGACATGAATCAATTGATGAAGAGCTTTGAAAGAAATATTAAAACATCATTAACTTTGCAGATCCTGGTAATCATCACAAATAAAAAGAACAGAAAGAAAATGGCATAATTAGAAAAATATCTTGGAATTAATAAAAGTGAGATTATTATATATCAAAAACAGTGGGAAGCAGCTAAATGGACATTTAAAGGGAAATACAGATTTTTAATGGAATTCTTTAGAAACAAGAACTTTCAAAATTAATAAATTAGGAATTCAACTAAAAATTGATTTTAAAAAGTAAATAGGAAATAAGCTGAAGAAAGAAAATCATAAATAGAAAAGCATAAATAAATAAAAATTTAAAATATATGTATGTATTAGATATGATCAATAAAACTACAGTTTCATAGAAAACACAAATGAAAAAGAAACAACACAGAGTAGGAAAAAAATAAGAGGAAATTATAAATTAACTATTGAAAGGAATGGACAGGAATAAATAACAGAGGGTCAGTTAAACAGCAATAATTTAAAAAATAAACAGATACATTTAAATGCAAAAGAAATTCTAAAATTTAATCAGGAAGAAAAAGAAAATAATTGAAAGAGTAACATTAAAGACATCAAATGAATAAAAAAATTTAAAATTTGCATTATGAAATTTTGAAGCTGCTAGACCCAAGAATATCCTACAACTGACGAAAAATATAGGCCTCTCTTTTACAAACTGTTTCAGAACACGGAAAAATTAGAAAAAAGCTCTCAACATTTTTTGAGAGAATAGTAAAGCATCAACCAGACCCAGGCAAAGGCAGTTTCAAGAAGGCAAAAATATGTCAATGAGATTTATCAGCAAGTCAAAATTCACAACGTTGTCTAAATATTGAAGACCAACTGAAAATAAAGAAGTAAAACTTATCTCAGATTTGGACATGTCAGATATCTCAAGTGAGTAATGATGGGTCAACATTCCAATATTTTAATCAAGTAAAAGAGAAGACAAAAATGTGTTTATTTGAATAGATGTAATAAAGTGAGAAAAATCAACTTCCATTTGTGATTTTGCATAATTTAACAAAATAGAAATAAAAATTTTTTAACCTGATAAATTATATTGACCTAATAATTTTAGATTTCAGCACACATAATAGTGTACATTTAGAGCATTTCCATTAAACCAGTAAAAAGACATACATGACTTCTGTGCCAATTCTGCTCAACATGTTAGTATGATTCCTAGTTCATGTTAAAGATAAGCAAAAGAAAGAGAATCAGAAAGAAAACATAATAATAAATGTCATTATTTGTAGAGCCTGATTGTCTACATAGAAAACCCAGGAGGATGTATATTTTCTCACAACTATGAAGGTAGTCCAGAAAGGCACCTGGACAGAAAGTACATATTTCAAACAATAGAATTCTTACATACTAGCAATAACCAGTAAGAAAAGAAAAATTTTAAAACTTACTCTTAATCACAATAAATTAATTATACATGTTGGAAGAAATATGCCTGAAAACGATCTGTGTGAGATCATCATGTAATCATTTAGAAAAGGAATCATAGCCCTAGCCGGTTTGGCTTAGTGGATAGAGTGTGGGCCTGCAGACCAAAAAGCCCCAGGTTCAGCTTCAGGCAAGCACACATACCTTGGTTGCAGGCTCCTCCCTGGCCCAGGCCTAGCCAGTGCAGGAGGCAATCAATCACTGTGTTTCTCTCACATAGATATTTTTCTCTGTCTTTCCCTCTCTCTTCTGCTCTCCCTAAAAATCAATGGGAAAATATCTTCAGGTGAGGATTAAAATAATAATAATAGTAATAATAATAATAATAATAATAATAATAATAAATGTAAAAAGTAAAGAAAGGGAATTATACCAGAGAAAAAAGTCCCTATATTATCACTGAGTTCAGTGCAATGCCAATTTGAATTATAACAGGATTTTTTCTTCATAAAATGTGACATGCTAATTCTGAAATTTACTGGCATATGAAAAAACATTCAGAAAATCAAGGCACATCTGAACTTTAAAAATAGTGAAAGAAGGAAAAAATGGAGGGGACACTGGCTTTATCGCTTGTTAAGACATTATAAAATTATAGTAAATCAGATTCAAATTTTGATATGAGTAAAGTGACATTACAAAATGAAAAAATAATGAAATAATCAACACATTGGGTTGTGCTCATTGTTTTCCATATATCTATACATATTAACTCGTATAGTCAACACAAATGTTTTTCATATTAATTAAATGTAAAAACAAAAAAAAATAATTCAATCTATTATGGTCTTTATAAGATCAAGGTAGGGAAAGATCTTTTAAGCATGAAAAGATGTATGAACCACACAGAAAAAGATAGAGACATTTCACTAAATCACAATGAAAAACTTATAAGCTGAAAAATAAAACTATAAAAAAAGTAAAGCAAAAGAAAGCCCCGTTCCTAGTACATAAAAGAAAAATAATTATCTTCCAGCCTATTCCAAGAACTAAAATCCATTGTAACTATTAAGAAAATGGAAAGAGCTGATATCCTGCAACTCATGGGGGGTAGGTAGGGTGTTGAGTTGGGACTCTTAGGACCAAAAGTGTATTAGAAATTATACAAATTTACTAAAACTGAGTCAAGTGAAAAATAGTACAATATTGAATACATCTTACTCCCATCTGAATGGGAAAAAAATTCAGAAAGTGTGACATATCCAGATTTAACTCGGCTGCGAGGAAAGGGACCTTTCTACTCTGCTGTGTGAGTTGGCACAACCACTTTGAAAATCAAGTTGGCAGTAGGGAGAAAACTGAAAATAGATATACCTTAGATAGAGCCTTGCAGTTTTGTTGCAAAGTATACATATCATAGAAAATTCTGGAACCTGTGCACAAGCAGATATGTACAAAGATGACTTTAGAAAAGAATAAAAGTAAAATGCTGTAATTTAGTGTGGTGTGAGGCAAAATACAGAAAATTAAAACACATATCAATTATATATAAATCCATATCTACAGTTAAAACTACAGCCTAATGTGATTGGATCTCAGAAATTTGATTTCAAAAACAAACAAAAAATAATAGTTGATACTATTATAATATAGTATGGTAACATTAATGTGAATTAAAAACAACAAAGAAACACTATGGATTATTAGAGTTACATTTGAATATATAAATGGATTAAAAGATTTACACCAGAAACAAAAAAAGCAAAAAAATAAAATTAAAAACAAGAAGGTAAAAAAGATATAAACTAAATTTTTAATAGTGGTTACTTGTCAGAATGGAGAGGGAGATGGAAATAGAATTGGGAGAGGGAAAGGGAGAGAGAGTGAGAGAGAGAGATTACTCTAGTCATGCAAAAAAGAGACTTATATAAGAAAACAGTTGTATTTATCATTTCTAGATGGTTTTATACTGTTGATTTTATAGTGTTCTGTAGCTTTAAAATCTGAGACTAAAATTAAAAATATCACAATAATATTTTCCTATCTCTAAATGTTATTTAGAATATGATTTTTAAAAACTACATAGTATCACAAATTATTCATGTGTTATAATTAAGACTGTTCTTTTATGCCTTTTAAATTTATCACTGTCCTAAATAGTCATGTTGGAAATATTATCATGTGAAATTACTTTTGTTTATTTTATATTTCTTAAAGTTGTTAGTATAATTTTATTTTCTATCATCTGATTTCATTTAATTGCTTATAGGTTTCACTTTATATAGTTTGATACTGTATTATTTGGCACATAGAATTTCACAACTATCACATTATCATTGCAAGTTATAGTTGTTATGTTTATAAAATAAATGACATTTTCTCTCTTTAATGTTTTTGTTGCCTCAATTCAGTTATACTTGTTTTTAGTATAATCACTGTTGCATTTTTTTTCTTACAGATATTTTAAACTTGAAATAAATAGATAATTTCAAAATTATATAAATTATTTCAACCATAAAAGATGGGCTTTTCAATTAATTTAATGAACCTGCTATAATTATGCTTAAAACACTGACAGAAAACAAAAAACAAACCTTGTTTTCTAAAAATAGAAGAAAAAAGGTCCTATTGGGCCAAGTAAAAAAGCATATGATGAAAAGAAAAAATCCATGATTTAATAATGAACAATAACAAAAATACTACTAGTAAAATTGGCATCAAAGTATAATTAAAAATCTAAAATAAGGTTTTCTTAAACCAATGGCCAACATCATAGTTAAGGTTGAAACACCATAGGCTTTCCTATTAAATTAATGAGAAAGAAAATGACACCAAGTATCTTAATTACTTTTTTAAGGTTTCTTATGTCAGAATGCTATTTAATTCATTAACAAAAAATGATTATAAAAATTTTTCAATTAGTATCATAAAGATATTATGAATATCCAAGATATAGTTAAAAATCATTTTCAGATGATTATGTTTAACTAAAAGACATTTTCCCAAGTGGTTAACCAAAATCTTAATATATTTATTGTCAACAAACTTTAAGTGCCCCCTTGTCAATATTGTTTCTTTTACATTTATTCACTCATCAGATATTCCTTAAGCATATAATATATGACAAATATTGAGAATATAGTAACTAATAATTAAATTATTTTATTCAATCTTGAGTATTTTCACTTTCTATTATTTTCAAGTATTTTGTTGTTTATTTGCTCTCTTTATGCTCATCTGTGCACTATTGGTTCCTTGTAAATAAGATTTTTTTCTGTTTATCTAACATTTCACATTGGTTAATGCTTGAATATCTATATAATAAAGAGCCAGGGTCATAACTACTGAAGGCCTAACCAGACCAGAAGTCAGTGCTGGGTTGCTGTGGTGACCCAGAACTGACAGGGGCTGCTGCAGGCACCCAGACTCAGCACTGACTGCATAGGGGGCTGTGGATCAGGCCCTGAGAGAGGCCTGCAGAGAGAGAGGCAGGGTCTGATACATAGCCTCTGTGGCAGCCATTGATCAGAACTTTCCTATCTTTCTCTCCCAGCCTGGCCAACAGCCAGGCCTCCATTTCTCTCCAGGTCTCCACCATGGCTGCTGATCAGCCGTGCCTTTCTGATCAGGCCCTGTTGATAGGCTCAGAGAAGCTGATTGGCATAGAACCTGACCAGTTAGAACCAAACCTGGGTGAATGTAAGGAGCCAATAGCTGCCTAGGATGCAGAGCTTTTGATGCTGACTGGCATAGAAACTGACCAATCAGAACCAAATTGGTCGGCAGAGGAGGGCAGTTGGAGGTGAGATCAGGCCTGCAGGGGCGGGCTTTTGGGAGCAAGATCAGACCAGCAGGGGAGGGCAGTTGGGGGCAACCAGGCTAGCAGGGTGGGCAGTTGGGGGCGAGATCAAGACGGCAGGGGAGGGCAGTTGGGGGTAAGATCAGGCTTGCAAGGGTGGGCAGTTAGGGGAGATCAGGCAGGCAGGCAGAGAGGTTAGGGGTGGTCAGGCAGGCAGGCAGAGGCAGTTAGGAACAATCAGGTAGGCAGGAAGAGGGGTTAGGGGCAATCAGGCAGGTAGGCAGGTGAGGCCCACCAGGATCGGGCCTAAACTGGTGGTCAGACATCCCCCGAGGGGTCTCCGATTGGAGTGGGTACAGGCTGGGCTGAGGGAACACCCCCCCCCTGCATAAATTTCGTGCATCGGGCCTCTAGTCCTATATAATAAAAGGCTAATATGCAAATAGACCAAATGGTGGAACAACTGAACAACCAGTCACTATGATGTGCGCTAACGACCAGAGGGTGCACGCGGAACATGGCCGGCGTTGGCAGCAGGCGGCAGAGCTCAGAACATGCTGGGCGTTGGCCATGGCGGGATGGTGGAGCAGGTGAGCGGGACCATCAGACCAAGGCAGGCACCAGTCGCTGTCATTGGGGTGAGACTCTGGTGGTTACTGAAAATTCTTTGCCCCTACGCGTCCGGCGCTCACACCTGCTGCTGGGGCCCGGCACCAGCCCCAATCGCTCGGTGCCATCAGTGGGTGTGAACCGTGGCTGCTGGCCCCGATCACTCCTCAGAGCTTCTCCACCTCCCCCTGCTCCTGAGGGGCAATCGAGGCAACAGCCGCCACTCGCACCCGCTGATGGCGCTGGCCCCAAATGCTCCACACCATCAGCGTATGCAAGCGAGGCAGGTACTATCAGTGCATGTGAGCAGTGGCAGCAGGAGCAGGGCTGTCAGCAGACAGGGGATCTGGGCTGCGGTGGGAGGGGCTGGGCAGGGGCATGGGGGATAGGCCGAGACCTGCCCCTGTGCCCACCGCAGCATCACGGCCCACAGTTTCTTTCAAGGTGCACAAATTCATGCACTGGGCCCCTAGTATATATATAAAAAAGAAGTTCTGAGTTTGATTTTCTTGGTGTTGTCTCACAAAATTGAGAGATTTCTCAAAAGAATTAGTCATGTCTTCACTACAAAAATTCATATTTTTAATTTTTTAAATATTAATTGCATTGTTTATGATCCCAAAATAACTATTGTAGAACAATTTACTTACTTTAATGGCAATGGAAGATACATTTCTAATTATATGTGTGCTAGTGACTATTAAATAATGTTTGATCAAGATAAGTATTTTTATATATTTTTATTTTATTAAAATATGTTTTGCTTGATTTTTTTGTTTATTTTTCCTGAATTAGGTGCTACACTTTATCAACTGACATTTTTTGTGAGATGTCAAAATATCCATATGATTTTTTAACTATAATTTCGTAATGCACAGAGTAACAATCATTTTCTGATATTGCTTATCCTTGCAATCTTACAAACTATAGTTTGTTTTAATTAGTATTATAGACACATTGAAAATTACAGAAAATAAACATCAGTGTGTTATTGGGGAAGTTGAGGTATCCTATTCCTCACTGAGTGCTAGGGGTGGAGTCCTTATGATGTCTCGAGAAAAAGACTGGCAGGGGAGGATGAGTGATTTCTATTTGTGTAGAATTACATCCCTGGGTTTCCAACATCTCATTTCAGTCATAGAAGTGTTTCAGTAGCGCTAAAAGCAAAGCCAGTGTCCGTTTCTGTTCCATACTGCAGCCAGGTCCAGTTCAGTATCAGGCTGGCTCGTCTATTAGTCCACTGTGTGAGCATGCCCCCTGCATCAAGAGTCCCCAGGGAGCCAAGAACACAGGGAGAAACCAAGGGATCCAATTCCTTTGTGTAGGTGATTAAATATCTCCAATTTCCAGCCCTTGTAGTGGCCATGCCCATTCTGGCCAATTATCTGTTCCCAGCCAAGTACTTTCCCAATGTCACCACAGCTTTTCTGGGCATGTGTCTATCTCCTCCCTGTCCAGGCCCTTCACCCAGAGATCTGTGGGGAATAGACAGTGGCTCTCTGAGGAATATAAAGCTGCAGCTTCCTGGCAAAGCTACCCAGAGGACATGCCTATAATATTTGGTCTTCCCTTTGCTCCTTTCCTATTATTAATAACTAGGTTAATTATAACAGTATCAAATATACTTAATGCTACAATCTAAATTTAACAAATAAGTCAAGTCTGCAAATAATATTATCTTGTATCTTTTTTAGAGCACTAAATCTCATTTACTTTTTATTATCACCACTGAAAGGATCTCCAATATTACAGTAAGTAGTTTTGATGGTGGCCATTGTTTTCTTGCCCCAAATTAAGAAGTTCCAATATTGTGAAATTCAGGACATTTCCTGTGTTGTTTCTTGTTAACAAGCTATATGGGAATATAATTTACATGAAATAAAATACACCCATCTTAAGTATACAGTCAAATGAATTTTACCATATGTATACACTGCAATAACCATGACTACAGTTATGATACAAAATGTTTCCTATAAACCAAAAATGTTTTCTTATACTTTTTCTTTTACCCCACTCAAAATTCTTATCCTACCCAGGATCCAAGTAACAATTAATGTTCCTTTTTTCACTTTGAAATAGTTGTGCCTATTCTGGACTGACATCTGGGACACAGGATCCTACCTTTCTGCACTGTTGTTATTGTTAGGTTTCTTGTTACCTTGTTGTCTAAGATGGTTGCTAGATTTCCTGAAATCATATTTGCTAAAGACCAAAAGATGGGGAAAGTGAGGAAACCTTGCAACACTTACAGTGGTATCAGCTTATTCTATACAGCCTCCCCAGACATTCTAGTAAACAAAAACAAAACAACTGCTTACCTCTCATTGGCCAGGAATTAGTCACATGGTTATACCTAACTATGTATGGGAAATGTAGTCCTTTCATTCAGGGTGCCTGTCTTTCCAGTTCAAAATCAAGGGGATGTTTACCAAAGAGCAATGAGATGTCAGTGTAAGCAACTCTAAACCTCAAAGCTTATTTTTCATTGTGATTACAAAAGGCAGATCAGTTGCGGTTGAGAAGTGGATTAGAGGTCATAGCACAATGATTATAGATATATTAATCAGGAAGTTTCCCCAGAGAGAGTTCCAACAAAACCAGGATATATATAAGGAGTTAGCACTTGGTAAAATTGGCTTCAAAATGTTTGCTAAGTGCATGAATGAATGTTGGCACAGTGCCCATGTCTAAGCTAAGATGTCTTTCTGGTAAGCTCCACGATGAGAATGCTGGCAATATCAGTTTTCTTTCTCCTTTCAACATTTCTCAGAGTGAGATTACAGCAGTTGGTGGTTTGGTGCTTGCCCTTTGAGTTCTCTTACCAGGGTGTCAATAACAAGCTTATTATTGTTAACTCAGCAAGGTTGCAACAGAAAGATTTAAGAAGTCCTCACCCAGCTAAAGCATGGCAGTGGTGCTGTGTGTTAGCGTAGGGAGGCAGGGCCTCTGAGCACCTGATCCAACTTTAAGATACATTTCTCTACCAGGTCACAGTCCCCAAATCCTAACTTTGGATGAATGCATCAGTAAGAAAGTCAACTAAAATCATCTGGACCGAGACCTTAATGCAAAACCAATCTACTGTAGCAGGAATCTGGTTCCTTATCAATATATCATTTCTCTATTTGTCAAGTAGTTTTCTTACTGAGGCAACAATATTTGAACATTTTTTAATTTTTCAGTAAAACGAATGACCCATTCCTCATTTCTTCTCTTAGAAAGACCAATGACAGTCTATTGAATGTTGTAATCAGTATCAACTGAGTTCTGGTTGCTGAGGCATATACTTCTGAAAAAGAAGAAGATACTAGAACCACTTCCTGTCTTTGGAAGGAAGAATGTTCAGATTCTTTGTCTTTTGAAACACATTCAGACACAGTTTATCAAAGATTTATACTCTGAACTATTCCTTTAGGGAAGAGTTCTGAATTGAAATACATTCAGTTTGGAAGTAAATGCAAAAATAATTGGGCTGTATTTATGCTTAGGCCCAAGCAAATGCTTTAAATACACTTGCTGTAAGATAATAATATATAGTGAATGCTTTCAGAGTCAGAACCTGGCCTTAAATAGATATAGGATTCTAACCCTAATGCATACAATTTTGACCAACCTTCATTCTCCTCAGCTATAAAATGCACATCATGTTATCACCAAGCCCCCAGGGTTGTTGTGAGAATAAAATAAAATAAAATTTTCTAGGGATAATAAAGTTAGTACAGGACTTGCATAAAATAACTGTCAATAAATATCAGCAGTAAAATAGGATTGCTATGAAAAACAATAAAAATACTAGAAACTCATTGTCTTTTAGTTATATCCTGTTATAATGAATCTGATTGCATGTTGGTTTCATGTTTCATGATTTCAAACACAATTAAACCACCTCATTTCATGGCGGAGTAAGTACACAACTGGTTAAAATATATGTATACTAGAGGCCCAATGCATGAAATTCGTGCAAGGGGCTTGGCCCTCACAGCCCCGGCTGCCTCAGCCCTCACAGCCCCGGCTTCCTCCGGAAGGTTGTCCAGAAGACAGACTCTCTCTCTCTCTCTCTCTCTCTCTCTCTATATATATATATATATATATATATATATATATATATATATATATATCCCACTTTCAAAGGCTGTTAAATCACGTTGTTTACCCATATCTTCAGAAAAAAATCACTTCTACTGTTGTGGTAAACAACATGCTTCCCTATTTATAATGGTCTGACCCTCTAGCAACTTCAGCGCAAAATTATAGCTAATTTGCCTATAAACATCAGGTGGTCACAATAATCTGAGTTTTGTCAATGTAAGAAATACCATACCTATAGAGAATTTTTATGAGTTTATTTGAGCCAAATTGATGACAATTGCCAGAAATCAAAATCTCAGTGGACTAAGAAAATGCTCTAGAGAATGGCATTATACATCAGAACGCAAGGGGAAGACGTAAGGGGGTTTCATGAAATCTATCCATGATTGATTAGGGAGGCAGGAGAACTCAAAGCAGGAAAATCTCTGTGGGATAAAAAGTAAATGAATAGACACATCCTTCTCTTACATTGCTGGCTACAGGATAGTTAACAATGAACATTTGCAGCACATAGAGATGGTGTACAGGGAACAAGATAACAATGAGGGGTTCCAGGGTCTCCTGCTCTGTTGGGGGATTATACCCTGAAGGGTCCGGAAAAAGGAGACTACTCTGACATTCCAAAGATACATTATCATAGAGTCGACCCAATAAGACAACAGAGAGGCTTGGTTAGGGTAAAGACTGATCTTTGGGAAGATACCTGCGTAGGACGTGACTACCTGTCATGACTCACTTTTACTTATGAAGTTTTAATTTTAGACCATTCCTTGTGGTTACTTTAGGTCTCTGAATGTGTAAGGCTGCCATGCAGACCTGCCCTGAGCTTGTCAGTTTAGTATGTGGCCCCTTTTTAGTCCAGTTTCCCGGCCAAGAGACTCAAAGGAGCTCTGTCATAATAAGGTTTGTTCAACAGCAAATGGAAAAACTGGGAATATTAAATTATCCCCCATTGCCCCAATCTAAATGTCTCCCTAATGTTTGAGCTGACCTAGGCTTTCCCGGGGAGTAAAGTTCTAAAGGGCTTAGACAAGGAGCTGGTGATTCTCTCCTGAGACAGTAAGATGCAGAGGTCAAAGATGGGAGGCGATATAAAGAGTGGGTTTAGTTCTCTGCATTCGCTTCACTGGGCTTGTGTCTGAAGGAGAGAAAACTGGTGAGTAATTCTCTGTGCAGTTTCCCTGTAGCTTCAGGCTGGAGCTAGAGGAAGGCTGAGAAGAAGGTACACTGTATTGCCTTGGGATAAGGGAGACCGCAATGGTCTGGGGCTTGAATTCAACCATTTAAACATGATGTTGGTTAGTGATACAAGGAATAAGGGAGAGGAACAAGGGCCAGAAAGCCAGAGCTGAATGAAGGGTCCTGGGTCAGACTTAGCTGCCCATTGCTTAAGCTCTGAATAGCTGTAGCTGCCAGGTTCGTCTTCCTGTATCAGTGGTGAATCTGGGCCAGTCGGTTAGGATCCATTTACCAATATATTCCAATTCTTGGAAACAGTAACTTTGTTTCTTGTTATTTAAGGCTGAAGATTCCAGACATTCTTAAGATACTGCCCTGTGTCAGCCATATCCTCTTCCCAAATGTCTCCTCAGGGTGACTCCTTATGTCCTGAGCCATTGGATACATTAGGTTTCTCCACTGGGGCAGGCTCTATGGCATAGCATCGAAGATTAGAGATTTTGATGCATAAGCAGGTTTCTCCTGTTTCAGCCATCTCATTGGGTTGTTGGTTTTGTCAGTTTCATAGCCTGTGAAGTGGTAAGGCCTCTGTCCCTTTTATTTTTTTGCACAACTTTTAGAATGGCACAGAACTGTCATCACTTTCATTATCTCTGCTCTTCTTTCTTCTGTCCCTCCTTTTTCACACAGTTGATCTATCTTTCAGTACCAAGCACATGCAACCCACCTGGAAATCCTATTAGCTCTACATTTAAAATACTGTATATGCATAATACAACCACTTCCACTCTCATTGCTCCCACTTTGGTCCACCAGTATCTCTTACCTGGATAACTGAAGAAGCTTTCTAACTGATCTATTCCAACCTTGTCCCTACTCACCCAAGGTAGTCAAGAGTGATCTTGATAAAATGTAAATAATATCTTGTCACTCCATTGCTCAAAACCTGTCAATGACTTTGCATCTCATCCAAAATAAAGGTCAAAGCTTGTAATGGCCTACAGGCCCCAGGGGTTGGCTTCTTCTTAACATTGTGGCTGCATCTTCTACTTTTCCCCCACCTAGATTTCTCTGTTCCAGACACACTGGCCTTTTTGTGTCTCCAGGCACAGTCCAGCCTCAGGGCCTTTCTACCTGCTGTAATCCACTACTGGTCTCTGACCTATACTGATGATAAACTAATACATTCAAGATGAAAACCAAAGGCCTTGATTCCTTTCTTTCTAAATGGTCTGTAGAATTAGAGATTAAGTTGAAACTACTGATGAAAATATTACTAAATTTCTGGGGACTCAGGAAAGACAGGTCCTCACTTTATCTGCCTCTGTCCGAGTTCTCTTTCTGTGCTTGATACATGGCCCAGTTACTTTCCATGATTCAGGTCAACAAGCACAGTCTCACACCCACATAGCATGGCATCTGGACTAGTTATCATGTTAAATGTTAGAACACATACTCAACTCTGAGCACACTCATAATCTGTGGGAGAAGCAAGGAACAAACATGGGAAAGGTCAGAATAATACAAAGCGCGTCACAATAGAAGTATGTCTGGTTATATATTAGCACAGGATACAGAGATTTATCCTTATTTGAGAAGGGGAAGGCTGTCTGGAGGACCTGAAAAATCAGAGAAGTTCTAAATGAAAAGTAAGAGTTAAGAGGGTATAGAAAGGGAGGAAGGGCATCTGTGATGGATTGGACAGCACGTTTTTTTTACAGGGTTCTTAAGACAGAGAGGCTAGGAGTTGCAGGAGACAAGATAGGAGCGAGAGGTATAGTCCACGTCTTGCTCAGGAACTTGGGACTCACTGTGTGGAGGACAGGAAGAACCAGTGAGGAGTTTTAAACAAGGGAGCTGTGTGATCAAATTCACATATAGAAAGATCACCCTGATCACATTATGGAACAACTTATTTAAGGGGGCGACAGAAAGACCAACGTTGCAACAGTGAAATGTGAATATATTTTTCTACCTCAATGACTGGCAAATTATTCTTTTTTATGCTTATATTTGAATACTTTGTCAGTTATGATTCGGTATTCACCTACAGGCACTGATTTTTCTTCAGTGAAGGGAAGGATTTACTGATCTCTCTCTCTCTCTCTCTCTCTCTCTCTCTCTCTCTCTCTCTCTCTCTCCTCCCTCCCTCCCTCCCTCCCTCCCTCCCTCCCTTCCTTCCTTCCTTCCTTCCTTCCTTCCTTCCTTCCTTCCTTCCTTCCTTCCTTCCTCTTTCACTAGACATATCTACCTTACAAATGCTGCTTAATTTTCCATTTTTCTGACACTATTTTGTCTTTTTATATTTAGTGTTTCATCTTTAGTTTTTTAGTCTTTGTTGCCTTTTAAAAATAATTTTCTTCATAAATATCTATTAATAAACTAACATGTATTGAAAGATGTCATTTGAAGATATCTGGGCATAAGCATTTAAAAATTTAAGAACAAATAAATCAGACATGGGTTTGAATTTAAAAGAATGAGACATAGTTGGAAATAATTGGTTTCAATAGCTTACATAAAATTTAGTGAACATTTATATGGGGGCTGAGATGGTATGGGGCTTGCTTATACACTAGAGTCCCTTCCCCCCGCCACGCCATACCACCACCCCACATACAGTCACCTTTCTACTCTAGTGCTCTATACACATTTGTGTTTTTTTACAGTTTCTTAAAAACAAAGTGTTCAGACCTCTTAGTTAATAGTTGTAGGAGGTGAAGACTTACTTACTTGCTTGCTAGGGCCTAAAATGGCCCTCATGGTTAGTCAATCTACCTCACTGGGATGTCCAGTCTCCTTCACCCCCCACTCCCCGGGTAAGGTCTCAAGCCCATCATGTTTATCACTAGAGCTGGGCAAATGAATTTCTAGCAGTTCAGGCCATCAATTCCTTTAAAACTGATTTGCAGTGGTTGCCAATCTTTCTATTACTGTAATGGCTGGCTAAATGAACTATAATTATATCAAGAAGTAACTCTGAAATATGTATGGGCTCTCTGCTAATTCTCAGAATATGCAAGTAGAAGAAATTGATTTGTTGTGCTTGGAAGAACCATTCAGAAATGCTCTCTCTGAGGTCTGTCATTTGGAGGCCTCCTGTATATCTCAGGAAAATCAGGGCCAATTGTCTAAGAGTCTGGGCAGAAAACCCACAGGATCTTGGGATGTTTCTCATGGTATTTTGAGTGGCAACAGAGATGCCCCAATGTCAAAGAGCCAAGTGCGAATCTTCTGTAGTCTGGGGCACAAGAGAAGAGATTCATATTAAAGCTCATATTTTGATTGCCTACTGGCTAAGAGCTATGCAGGAACTTTTCAAAGATCCCTTCTCTTCAGTAACCTCTACAGTGTGATTATGCTTACTTTGAAAATGAATTGTGCTCCTGAAACCTGTACAATTTTGTTAAGTAATATCACCCCAATAAATTCAATAAAAAGGAAAATAAAATGAACGGACTAAAGCTTGGAGATGGTAAATGGCTTGTCAATGTTTGCTGGTGATCAAGAACATGGAATCAAGATCCTGGTCTACTGAGTCCAAGTCCATTGCTACTGGGGATCCATGTCCAGTATTATGGGAAAATATTTTTAAAAATACCTTCAGACCTAAGGAGGACAGTGGTGTAGGTTTCTGTGTGAAGGAGTGCATGATGGGAAATGAAGAAATACTATTCTAAATGGGTTCTGGGCAGTGTATTTATCTACTATTTTGAAGAATTAAGTATGTCAAATAACCCACAATTTCCATCTCTAGGGCCACCTGCTGTTTGATGAATCCGAAAATTGAGGTTCGGGAACTCCTGACTTTTCATTATGACCAGCTATTGGACATCATCACTGTTCCCTTTAGTTGGAGTAATGATATTGATTTCCTTACTTAAAAAGCCAAAAAGGATCAAGTAGGCTAGACTGTGCTGGGGGGAAAAATAAACCTCAATGTGTGAGTCACAGGGAATAATAACACAGTAAACTAAACCTATTCCCATCTTCAAGGGACTAGAAACCTAGTGGGTGGGGCCCAGAACTGATAACTAGAAAGGAAATTAAAACTCTGACTTAAATATACTTTTTATATGGCATGGCAATGACTGCTGGCTGCCCCCCAATCTCTATTCACCCTTCCTTCCATAATAGCAAAACCATATTTTTATGTGGAACAGTAATGTTCCCAGCTAAAATATTACATTTCCCAGCCTTCCTTTCACCAAGATTTGGCCATATGACTAAGTTCTGGTGAATGAGATGTTATGTGATACTTTTAAGAAGGATGGTTAAATGAAGTGGACTCTTATAAAAGTGCCTCTCTCTCTTTTTTTCTTTCCCATGAAAGAAATGTGATAGCTAAGACATTTCACCGTTTAGTGACCTTGAAGATGGAAGTCACTTACAAGTACCTAGCCCTCATAAGATTCTTGGAGAAGTGGCCTACTTATACTCCAATTCCAAATCCCTTTTCCCACTTCTAAGTTTGCCCAAGGCTTCAGTGGGCGATTTCTTGGATAATTCAAGTGCTTACATTTCTCTGCTTCTCTATCTGAGAGAGACCATAGGAGTTTGCTCTACCCAGAGCAGAGAGGGTATAGTAGTGCCTCTAGGAACAACACCCAACCTACTAGGGGCAGGAGTCATTGAATAAATACCTCTCTCCCTGGACCAACTCTAGATGCATTCTACAGATCCCTCGAGAGCTGCAGTTCTCAACCTGTGGGTCGTGACCCCTGAAAAATACATCCTGCATATCAGATTTTTACATTATGATTCATAACAGTAGCAAAATTACAGTTATGAAGTAAAAACGAAAATAATTTTATGGTTGGGGGTCACCACAACATGAGGAACTGTATTAAAGGGTCACGGCATTGGGAAGGTTGAGAACCACTGCTGCAGAGGGATTTGCCCACTGATGTACTTTTTATTGACTTTCTTCCCATCCCTGCTTCACTGTCCCCACTTCCCCCCTTGTGCTTTCTGAAATCACCTCCCAAACAAACTACCCAAACTACCCAAACTCACTTCTGGCTGTTAAGCTTGGCTTTTGAAGATATAGAATATATAGAATAAATACTGGCTTTGGTTGACCAAAGGCCTTCCTATTTGTCAAATCCGATCACTTTGCTTTGACCATCCCCTTTCTCATTCTCTCTATAGTGGTTGGCAGTCTTGATCTTTTCTTCTCTATTCAAATTCTAGTTTCCCTTGACTTCCACTATCTCCTGTGTGCTCATGCCTTCTTTACTCAGATTAGATCATCGCCATATTACTCTGCTTGGTGTTCCACCTTTAAGGTCTCCTTATTATAATCCAACATACACACACCCACACACACTGACAATGGCTGGACCACTAAATCCCATAATCCTCTTCCATAGCACCAACATACTTTTCAAGATGATCTCTCCACACTCCTCTTCAGTACCCTAAGTGCCAGATAAAACTTTTTTCTCTTCCTGAACATTACCGACTCTTTCCTTCCTATGAACATATGGCCCTACTATTTCTTGTCACTAACATCTTCCTTTCAACATCTATTTATACCTTCCTAAATCCTACCTATTCTGAATGACCTGCATCATTTATTACTTCCTTCATGGCATCTTTATATTCTCCAACCAACAGTGATATGAGCTCCTTGGCATCATGCTTGCTACTCTTTGTATCACTTTATCATTTTTTGATGCTTTAAAAAATATTTTTTAGCCCTAAATGAACCCTTGGTAAATATGTTTGAAAATTATTGGAATTAAAATTATTTGCAATGTGATTTTTTATTTTGCCAATTTCTAAAGGAGATAGTCTTGCCCATAGTGATTTTATTATTGAAAATTCAAAATCACATGAGAAAATTGTATTTCATTATATTAAAAAGTAGTTTTGAAACATTAGCACATTAAACCTTTTCCTTGATATTTTTGAGGGTGAAACTTAATAGAAATAGCCAATATCTTCCATGAGCCTCTTTTTATTTCATCTCTGTTTCCACTTATAACAGACTGACTGCTAATGATCACTCTGCTTCCTTCATCAATTAAAGTGTAGAGTGAAGCTGACAGATGATAGGAAACAAATTTCATGTCCAAACAGCAGCAAAACATTTGACCTAAAAAAGCTTACTTAAATGTTCCAAATCTTTAGATTCCAGGATGGTTAGAAGCAGGAAGCCTTTTTAAATGAGTGTACTTATGTCACCTCCTTTTGCCCCATGTGTTTCTGGGTTCTTTAAGAATTATCAATATTATGTTCAGGGATATCTTGGAAAATGTGTTATCCATCACAGAAATCATTTTTTTCAATCTGACCTTCCTCCTTAAATGTAGCTAGTAACTTCTAGTTAAAAACTATTTTATTTCCTTGTTCTGGAGTTGACCCTTGCTATGAAATAGTGTGGATAATTTTCTGATGCTCCTGGTTAAATTAAATACCATCTCTACTGGTCACTGGTTCTCAGGGAATGCAGAATGTTTTCTCTTCTGGGATTGTACTTCTGTCCTTCCTTCTTCTGCAGGAGTAGCAGGGCTGGCTATTTATGAGCAATGGAAACCATTTTTATTGTTTGAAAGGGATATGAGGGAAAAGAAAATAATTACACTGTTCAGTCAAGAGGCAGTCAAAAAACTCTGACTTTTTATTTGAGCACATGTGAGCCAAAAATGAGGGTGAGTAGGGGAATTCCGTCATTAAAGACAAGAATCTTAGGAACTTCAGATGAGCCTTTTTGCCTTGATGGATTCAGAGCCTTACGTATGTGATTTGTTGAGGGACTGCTTTTCAAGGGGAACCTGTAAAGCAGTGAGGGAACAGGACAGACCACCCCAGGAACAGAAGGTTAGACATTTGTGCACCATCATTAGTTATTGGCAATGGAGAAAGGAACATAACTTCCCAAGACAAGGCAGTCCCCATCAGCAGAAAAAATTCCCCAGAAGAGGATGTGTGAGTCACTACCAGCCAACATTCCCACAGGTAAAAGGAAAGGACTTCAGTCCAGGAAAGGGAAACTAGGTACAGAACCAACACCTCCTGTCACAATAGCATATTGCTAAAGTAACCTGGGCAGAGTGAATTCATACCACAGAAACTACTAGCCCAGATAGTGAAGCTCATCAGTCGTTCAAGATAGAAGTCTCTAAGCAGATGTTAGTAATTACTAAAATTTTGTTTGCCCCATAAGACAGCATCCTACCATCTAGTGAGTTTTTAGGGAGGACATCTCTGTACACATTGGGAAGATCCTAAGAAAGTAATTTATACCCCTCCTCTACCAGCAATAATGTATAACTTCCTAATACACAGAAGCTGCCAATCTTCCTAAAGATGTGTGCTTGAACCAATGGCACTTGGATTCCCAAAGCGGACCAAGGGCCAGGCTCTAGTTCAGGTCATGGTCAACAGTGTCAGGCCATCTGACTTCTGTTATTGTGCTTTGTCTCCCATGCAATCTCAAAGCTGTGGTTGAATCTGAAGATGTTTACCAGGCTGTCACAAAGAAGCCCCAACCTTTGTCAAGGAGGTTGTTCTCCACTGTCTGGGAAGAAAACATTTGTCATAGGTCTGTCTTTGGGAGGTGGTTATTTATTTATCAGTTATATCCACATGTAATACAAGCTCAATTTTTGCAAGTACCTCAGTTTCCTCTTGTGTTCTTTTAGTTCATTGAGTTGAAATTTGAATTAAATGGGTAATACTTGTAGAGTCCTTAGGACGGTGCCTGGCACATAGTTAAGGCCATATGTGTTAATGAAACATAAATAAATATAAATAAATAACTTTCCCAGTGTCAGTAAGTTAATTGGTTCATGTTATTAAGGGCTTATTAAGGGTTTTATTGCATTAATATGAAATATGAATATACATATTCATCAATATTTTATAATTTAAGTATAAATAATTAATA
Organism: Myotis myotis; assembly: GCF_014108235.1. NCBI lineage: Eukaryota > Metazoa > Chordata > Mammalia > Chiroptera > Vespertilionidae > Myotis > Myotis myotis. The sequence continues at coordinate 21,302,444 of NW_023416401.1, read as the reverse complement.
GCATGCAGAGAAGTCAAGGTATTTTCACACTTAGATCTACCAAGGAAAGCAATAGATAAGTACTCTGGCTTTAGCTTTACACAGGGAAAACATTTATTTCTAATTTCTGCTACTCAACATGTGAGCTTGGGCAAGGGATTTGATTTCTCTAAGACTTAATTTCTTCCAAGTAAACTAGAGATTATAACAAATAACAACAACAATAATAATAGCTACCTCATGGGATTTCTTAAAGATTAAATATAAATATACACTTAATACATAGAACAAGTTTGATAAACGGTAGCTGTTGTTACTATTATCATTATTTGTAGTGTTTTTCAAAGAATTTCTATTACCTATCAGTGAGAAAAAATTTTACGTGCTCTGCTGTTCATTGCTTGTGACAATAAAATAAGATAAAGATAGTTTACTTAAAATTGTTGACCAAACAAATTACTGCTCTTTGGCTTATGAATTCTAAAATCCCTATTCTAAAAGTAAGCAAAGCTTTAAGTAACCAAGACATCATTTTCCTCAAAGCTCAGAGAGAAGCAGTATCTATAGATAGAACGTAGAACAACCAACAGGGACACCTGTATGCCTACATTCCTATGCAGAAAAGCAGCCTTAAGATACTGGGCTGGCTATGGACTGGCTCTGTAATGTTGTAAGCATTTATATTTCAACAAATTTTAATTCATCCCATAATCATTTAAATCTCTTTCGATGACAGAGAAAATCTAAGAAATGCCCACACATAATACATATTCAAATGGAAGAGATGGCACTCTGGGCCCTCAAAACTTAGCTCTGGCTGACGGGAGATAGTGAAAAATAAAAATGATCTTTGGCCTCAGAAAAGACCGCATGCAATTAGCAGTGTGTTTATCGAAGTATGATGTCCATACCAATTTAAGGAGAACAGCAATAAATATCTCAGGACTGTATTGGCTTCTAGTAAGACCAAACCTGATTTAAAAGTTAAATAAGTTGAGAGGTCATTCTTTCTTGCACAGTAACTAGAGACCCTAGTCTGCTGAGATTTCTGCTTAGCCATGTTTGAGTGTAGCTTTCAACCTCATGATTGTTGCCTTATTGACCCAAGATGGCCACATCATCTCTATCATATTGCCCATGTCCAGGGAGGGAAAAAGGACAGGCAAAGGCATAACATATGTTAGCTGCCTCATGCCCTTTTACAGCGATTTAAAAGAATCCCTTTTGAGCAACTTCTCCTTAATCTTGTTAGCCAGAACCATATTCAAGGCCAAGCCAACATAACTGCAAAGGAGGTTGGGAAATGTAGTTTTCTGTCTGGGCACATTGTTATTTTTATTTATTTCTTTTAAAAACAAGCTTGTGTTAATATAGAAGCTTTCTATTAATATAGAAGGTTAGAAAGCATATTGGGTAGGCAAGTAGCAATTACTAATTAGATTTATTTTAATGTTTTAAAATCTTATCTTTTATTAGTGGTAATAAGATTACAATTTCTTTATGAACAAATAAAAAATTTTATTTTTATTCGCTTATTTCTTTATTTTCAATTACAGTTTACATTCAATATTATTTTTTATTTGTCTCAGGTGAACAATATATTGGTTAGACAATCATATACTTTACAAAGTGTTCCCCCTGGTATTTCCAGTACCCAAATGGCATCATACATCATTACTACAGTATTAATGACTATATTTCCTATACTATAATACTTTATATCCCCATGACTATTTTGTGACTACAAATCTGTACTTCTCAATTCCTTCACCTTTTTCACCCAGTCCCCCGACCTCTCACCCTTCTGGCAACCATCAGTCTGTTCTTTATATCTATGAGTCTATTTCTGCTGTGTTTGTTTATTTATATTGTTATTTAGATTCCACATCTGAGTGAATTCATATTGTATTTGTCTCTCTCTGACTTATTTCACTTAGCGTAATACCCTCTAGTTCCAGCCACGCTCTCCCAAATGGTGAAATTTTGTTGTTCTTTGTGGCTGAGTTAGAATCTTTTAAATTTGAGTTGACTCTAAGAAAAAAAGTAATTAATCAATGGTTGCCAGTAGCATGTAGAAATGACAAATTACAGAGATGGTCTTTGGATGAATGGAGTTGAGTAAGCAAATCCCATCAGTAAATAACAACTGCTGTGTGATTCCCAGAAATACGAGAATCAAAAAGACATTTAAATGTGTGTTCTGGTCTTTTTGCATCTAAGACAAGTGACAGGAGAGATATACAGGAAAACAATCACTCCTGCACAAGACTCTGGAGGGAGCAAAACATTTGAAGGCCTAGGCTTTTTGCAAACAAAACCTGGCTAAAACAAAACCTTCAATCAGCTGGATTTCTGACTCTACAAATCTGTTTGTGAGCGCATGCATTATGACGGAAGGCCAGCATATGGCTAATGTCAATGCTTGCCCAGTAATTTCCACCTTCATTGGGTAGCTGTGGATGCTGTTAATCTCGATAAGAGGTAATGGAGAGGTTCTTCTCATTAGCTCGGCCTGGAGAGGCATCATCCAGTCACCTGAAGTGTCAATAAACACTGGCCTTTAATGGTGTTGGCTTAGTGATAACGATACTGTGCATTTCTGTTTGTCATTGTGAGATTTAACACTGGCTGATTCCCTCTGGTTGGGACTCATTACCAGATAGAGGAATAGAGCAATTGGTATCTCTTAGAATCAATCATTGGCCTTCCCTAGCCTATCTCTTTAATCATAAATTTGTAAGAGGGAGCCAACGACATGTTTCTTAGTTTCATTGACATAAACTGTAAGACATTTAAAACATGGTGGTCTTGATAAAATCTAAGAGTTGAGAATAAAATTCAAACTGATCATGGAATTAAAGACATGGTCTTAAGAAAACAGCGAACAGCTAGCTAAGGGAGTACAATGAAGATATTAAGTCAAAAGTGCATCTAGCCCTAGCTGGTTTTGCTCAGTGAGTAGAGCATTGGCCTGCGAACTGAAAGGTCCCATGTTCCCCATGTTCGATTCCAGTCAACGGCATATGCCCAGGTTGTGGGCTCAATCCCCAGTGGGAGACTTGCAGGAGGCAGCCGATTCATGATTCTCTCTCATCATGGATGTTTGTATCTCTCTCTCCCTCTTCCTTCCTCTCTGAAATAAATAAAAATATCTTTTTAAAAAGTGCATCTAGACTATGCAGAAAGAAAGAAAGCAATGAAATAATCCCCTGATCATATATTGAATAGAAATAGAAATAAAATAGACATTGCTTAATGGGAATGAACAACAGTATTCTAGATTGTTTCTGGAGAAAAGCAACATTACCTCCAGTTATTTTAACCAGATTCTTACTGAGGTTCTAAATCCCATTTAATCACTGTTATGGTGGTTTTCTTTAAAGAGGTATAATTCATATGCCATGAAAATCAGCCATTTTAAATGTTTAGTTCAATGGCTTTTAATAAATTTATACAGCTGCACAACCATTACCCAAATTTAATTTTTAGGACATTCCCATGTTCCAAGAAAACTTTTGCACCCATTTGCTGTCAGGCCTCACTCTAAATCTCAGCCCCAGGAACCCTCTGATCTATTTTCTTTCATAATGATTTCTGTTTTCTAGAAATTTGTTACAACTGAAATCATACAATATTCAGTTTTATGTCTGGCTTCTTTCACTTAGCATACTGACTTGAGATGTATCCATGTTGTACTGTTTCTCAAGAGTTTGTTCTTTTCTATTGCTGAGTAGTGTTCCATTGTATGGATATATATAGCATTTTATTTATCCACTCACCAGTTGATGGACATTTGGATTGTTTAAATTTTTAGGCTATTGTTAATAACGTTGTTATGAATATTCACTTACAAGTCTCTGTGAACATCTTTTCATTTTTCTTGGATATATGCCTAGAAGTGCAATTACTGGGTTGTAAGGTAACTATAATTTTAGTTTTTAATGAAACTTCCAAATTCTTTCCCAAGATGGTTGTACCATTTTATATTTCCACTAGAAATATATGAGATTCTAGTTTCTCTATACCAGTACCATTTGCTCTAATCAAACTTTTGGTTATAGCCATTCTTTTTATTTTGTTTTGTTTTTGTTGTAGTTATCTATTTTTTAAATTTTTTTTCTATCACCATTTATCCCCTTTAGGGATTATAGCCATTCTAATGGGTATTTCTTTAAAGCCCAATAATGTTGAATACTTCTCATGCACTTATTAACCATTTGCATCTTTTTGGGAAAATATTCAAATGTTTTGCTCATTTTAAAATTCAGGTTGACTGTCTTCTTACTAAACTGTAAAATTCTTTATGTAGCCTAGATACAAGTCCTTTATTATACATATATATATATATATATATATATATACACACACACACACACACACACACACACACACACACACACTAGAGGCCCATGTACAAAAATTTGTGCACTCGGGGGGGAGGGGGAGTCCCTCAGCCCGGCCTGTGCCCTCTCACAGTCTAGGACCCTTCAGGGGATGACAACCTGCTGGCTTAGGCCCGCTCCCTGAGGTGGGATTGGACCTAAGCTGCCAATCGGACATCCCTCTGGCAGCCCAGCAGCCCTTGGGGGATGTCCACTTGCCAGTGGGGAGCAGGCCTAAACTGCAGTTGGACAACCTTAGCGCTGCTGAGGAGGCAGGAGAGGCTCCCACCACCACCGCTGTACTGGCAGCCATCAGCCTGGCTTGTGGCTGAACAGAGCTCCTCCCATGTGAGAGCGCCCTGACCACCAGAGGGCAGCTCCTGCATTGAGCATCTGCCCCCTGGTGGTCAGTGTGTGTCATAGTGACCAGTCATTCCCAGTCCTTCTGCTGTTAAGGTCAGTTTGCATATTACCCTTTTACTATATAGGATAGAGGCCTGGTGCACGGGTGGGGGCCGGCTGGTTTGCCTGGATGAGGGGATGATGGCTGTTTGCAGCTGGTTACACCCCCTTCAGGATGGGGGTCCCCACTGGGGTGTCTGGCTAGTCTGGGTGTGGGCCTGAGGGCCGTTTTCAGGCTGGCCGGTGACTGAAGCTCCCAACCTCTCCTTTCTTTCTTTCTTTTTTTTTATTCTGGGATTTATTTACCTTCTATGGCTGTCACTGGAGCTGAGAGCCAGCTTTAGCTCTGAGGCTCTGCTCCAGCTCTGAGACCTCGGCTGCTGAAAGCAGGTATCCGGGTTTGTTTGGATTCTATAATTGAAACTCTGTTGCAGCTCCAGCTCCGAGGCCGGCTGGCAGAAAGCAGATTTCTGGGGTTTGTTTAGCTTCTATAATTGCAACACTGTTTCTTAGAGTAGAGCTCAGAGGCTGGCAGCGGCAGGCGGGGAACTTTGGCTTCCTCCATCACTGGAGCAAGCAAGCCTCCTGTTTGCTTCAGCTGCCTGGCTGCTGGTCACCATCTTGGCAGTTAATTTGCATATTGCCCTGATTAGCCAATGGGAAGCATGTCAGAGGTACGGTTAATTACCATGTTTGTCTATTATTAGATAGAAGATATATATATATATATATATATATCACTCTATATTTTGTCTCAGTCTTTAACATGTATTTTCATTTTCTTAGCAGTGTCTTATGAAGAACAAAATATTTTCATTTTGATGAAATCCAAAATTTAAAAGGAGCAAAATGTTTGACTGGGCATTTCACCATAAAAGATACAAATGACAAAAACTTTGCTGGCCTCTGTAAACATTTTTTCCTTGCAACTTCCTTGGATTGTCCTTTAAAATCACACATGACAAAGTTCCCAAAGCCTCTTCATTGACCTCATTCCCATCTCTGGGTATCGGACAGGCTTGCCATTCTCATCATAACTTGACCAGTTTCCCTTAGTTTAAGGTTCAGGAAAATTATATCACTAATAGGTGGGCCTGGTAAGCTCTGATAATACTTAAGTTTGTTTCTGAAGAGTAGAAGGGTGGTTGATCTAACCATTACTTATTTGGTAAAGCATAACCTATGTGAAATTAGTTTATTATCCTATTCATTTAAATTTATTCATGCAGAATTTTTTGAAAAATCTATTCAAGATTAGTACTATCAAAATGTCCTAATATAGGATGTATTTTAGAAGTAAGATTTAGTTTTATTTTTTTCCACTGTAGGTATATTTTATAAATTATCCTTAAGAAATACCTCACCAAGATCTACTGAAGTGTAGAGTCTTAGAGGTTGAAGGTGCCACTAACAGGCAAAAGGGCACAGGGAAATGATCAGATTTAGGGAAGGGAGGAAATAATAGGAGGGTGTGGTGAGATCCTTTGAGGGTAGGATTTCTCAACCCGAGCACTATTGGCCAGGTAATTCTTGATAGTAGGGGGCCTGTCCTATGTCTATAGGATATTTAGCAGCATCCATTGCCTCTGCTCACTGTTTATCAATAGCACCCCTTCCCACAGTTCCAGTTCTCCAGTTGTGACAACACAAAATGTCTCTAGATATTGCTAAATGCCCTTCGGGGACAAAATCACTTCCATTGAGAACCACTGGCTTAGAACATTTTGAGAGGAAGGGGGATGTGCAGATGTTTGACAAAGAGTCAGCAGCGTGAGACTGGGTCAGTGAAAGAAGGTATAATGTAAAGATCAGGAGAGGTCCATGTGAAAATGATAGCTGAAATTAGGAAATTTATGTGACCATTAAGGTACAAAGTTCCAAAACCTGCCCTTGGCCTATTACCTTCTCTACTTAATGATGATTACAGATTCTCTAGAAATATTCTAATTGACTCATTACATGTCCATCCGTGGGCCAATGAACTGCAGTCACATATGTATTCACAAGAAAATGCTTGTGGTAATGTTGTCAATGTAAGGTTGTTAATGGCCATAGAAGGGAGAAGATATAAAAGGCAATTCCAAAAAGAAAGACTGGAATGGTCTTCAGAGCTGTTAGGCAGATCTGGAAGGTAGAAATTCATTTCAAAGTTTGATCTATAGGATAGGGAAGTGATATAGGATCCTGAAAGGGCACAAATCTTAAGGGCATATAAGATTAGGGCAGCCGAAACCGGTTTGGCTCAGTGGATAGAGCGTCGGCCTGCGGACTGAAGGGTCCCAGGTTCTATTCCGGCCAAGGGCATGTACCTTGGTTTCGGGCACATCCCCAGTAGGAGATGTGCAGGAGGCAGCTGATCGATGTTTCTCTCATCGATGTTTCTAACTCTCTATCCCTCTACCTTCCTCTCTGTAAAAAATCAATAAAATATATTTTTTTTTAAAAAAAAGATTAGGGCAAATGAGACTAGAAGTGATGTGTACTATCATTACAGGAGAAGGAGTGCTAAGTGGAGGACAGTAGCCACAAGGTTAAGGGTGTGGTTAATGAGAGTGGGAAAGAAAAGGAAGGGAAACTGACCAGGAGGTCTTATGGCCCTCATGACTGACTCTATGTAGGATGTGAATAAGAGCAAGAATCTAAACTGAGTGGTGTGGAGGAAGATGATTACTTGAATTTAGTAATTAGGGAGAAGAACTGGAGAATTAATCATTTTATAGGATAAAGGAGTAGAGTTGTAAATGACCCATATTTTTAATACATAAAAATTCCAAATTTGAAAAATGGCATGAATAATACTTTCTTTTTTTTTTCAATTTATTGGAACTTTGTAGTTGCCTAAAAATGACTTTACATATATGATCTCACTTAATCTCAAAAATGAGAAGAGTGAGACTGAGAGGTGAAATTACTTTCCCAAATTTAGAAAACCAGTAAATTGAAGATAAGAGACTTAAGTTAGGCTAATCTGACTTTCAGGTGCTACATTCTTCCTTGAAAACACACCAACAAAATAGCAGTCTTCTCAGCATATTAATCCTAGAAGTAGGTCCCCTGGGGAGGAAATTTTAGCTGGTTAGGAGAGGATGCTCTCTTCGAGTCAATGCTACTAAATTCAGACTAGGGAGGTTCAAAATGGGCAACCACAAGGCCATGATAAAAGTGCTTCTTTTTCTTAATTGCCCATTTACCAAAAAGCAGCAGCTATCTAAGGACATGAGGACTTGGCTAAGGATATGGTCATGTGGAAAGGAAGGGGTTGAGAGATGGCCACATGGACACCAGCTCCTTTGCCGATGGCTCATAATTTTGTCTGTGTGGGTAACTGCTGGCCTTTAGATCAGAAGTCTCTGGCCCACAGCACTGTCTCCAGAGACCTGTCCAGACATCCCTGAGTTCTCTCGAAGGCCAGCTTGAGGGAGCTAACCACTTGGGCTTGGCCTGACCCCAGAGAAAGCCAGAGGCCTGAGTGAGGACGCACAGCAGCAGCAGCAGTACAGCCCTTACCCAGTGAGTGACAAGAGTCTAATAGCAGGTTATGCTTCTTGTCACTTGGCTTGAGTGGTTGCTCAGTCCTGAAAGTCCTCCAGGCCTGATCAAGAAGTAAAGTATACAGGCCAGAATTGGGAGGTCAGTGTGAGGTGACCTCTTTGTGAGAATATAAGGAAATTCAGCTTTCAGTTGAAGGATTATTGTGTTTCCCAGCCTGGAGATGGTTCTATGGCCAGAAAGGATAGGAAGAGCTCAACTGGGTGGAAAGACCAAATAGAATTCTCTCTAATATCCCAGTGCCTCCGTGGATATCAAATTCACCTACATCCCCAGGACCCCAATGCTGGCTTCACCAGTCCTCCCCATCATGAACCCCAAAGGTATTACATTTTATCTATCAATTTATTTTTAATGGATTCATAACACACATATAGTTAAGGCCACAAATCTTAAGTATTATATAGATTGATATATTTTTAAATGTATGCATAAAACCTAGTAACCCAGGTCAGGAAATAGAATATTCTCATCAACCTACAGGGTTTTATCATGTATCTTCCTAGTCAATACCCACCCTCTAACCAGAGGAAGCTGCTATTTTGGTTTGTATCACCATAAATAACATTTGTTTTGGAACTTCACATACATGAAATAATACACTATGCATTTTTTGGCTTATTTCACTCAGTATAATGTCTATGTGATTCATCCATATATGGAGTATATAAATAGTTTGTTCATTCTTACTGCTATATGCTAGTCCATTATATAGGTACAATATCATAATTCATTTATTCATTATCCTTTTGAATAGTTGACTCATTTCCAGTTTTTAGCTACTCTGATTATGGCTGCTATGAACATATTTGTACATATGTTTTTGAGGATATACACCCTCATTTCTTTTGGATACATGCCAAGGTCAAGAATTTCTGGAGTGTAAGATAGGAGTAGGTTTGACTTTAATAGATATTAACAAACAGTTTTCCAAATTGGTTAAACCAGTATTCTCCTTTATTATGAATATATCATTAGCAACATTGCTTCACATCCTCACCAATACCTTTATTATCTTTTTAGGTTTAGCTATTCTATAAGACATTCTTCAAAGCTAGAGGAGATTCAAGCTACTGCTTTCTCCTTCCTTCTTCACAAACACCTTTTATTTCCCTATGTTTGTTTTTTTTTTCTTTCTGGGCAGCAATTAGATATGTTCACCCCTGTATCACATCTATTTCAACCACAGTAGAGCACAAAATAAAAAGGTATTGCTTTGTTAATGCAATGTGTGATAAATGGAAAGATGAATCATTAATTGAATGGATCTTCACTTAAAAGAAAACAAAATAAAATGAAAGAATGCCTGCTATCATGCTATTAAGTTATACCAAGGGATCATCAGAATTTTCTACTGGGACAAGTCTTGGTCTTTTTTTTTTTTTTTAAATATATTTTATTGATTTTTTACAGAGAGGAAGAGAGAGAGAGAGCTAGAAACATCGATGAGAGAGAAACATCGATCAGCTGCCTCCTGCACATCCCCCACTGGGAAAGTGCCCACAACCCAGGTACATGCCCTTGACCGGAATCGAACCCGGGACCTTTCAGTCCACAGGCCGACACTCTATCCACTGAGCCAAACCGGTTTCGGCAATCCTGGTCTTTTTATCTGACAAAAATTCTGTCAGATCAGTCCTTGAAGAGTAAGATCTTCATCCATTATATCAGAAAGATGAGCGAGAGCCACAATTTAAATGCTACTACATGGGCCAGCAACTATGGCAAATAGTCTGAATAAGTTATAATTTTTAGTTCTTTCAATAGCACTGTTGTGTTAGTTCTTCCCTCAATTTACACAGGGGCTTAAAGAGTGTGAGGTTCTAACGATCACTCAAGTAACAAGGCATAGAACTGAAATTTGAACCTAGGTTTGACAATTGCAGGTCAAGCACCTTCAACTTACTTGCAATGTAAACATGATCATTCAATTGAACACACACACACACACACACACACTCGAAAAAAGGTAAAAGAAAAAGAGACTTTACAATTCTATTGCTCATAGAGATGCAATCATTATGCATGATGTGGACATGTGATCAGGCACTTTGGATAGCTATATATTAAATCAACTTCATGAGGCTTTAGATCATTTCAGGGCTGTTGTAGCTGTTACCATTAGATTGCTTTGCATTGTAAACAGAGAAGTTATCACTTCAATTCTGCTAAGGAGTCTATCATAACACTATGGATTGATTACATATCATTAAAGTGTACACAGGTATTTCAGTTGTTTATGACTGTGTAATAAATCACCCCAAAACGCAGTGCCTGGAAACAACAGCAGACAATTATTTGCTCATGATTCTATAATTCGGGCAGGGTGTCTTGTCTTCTCCATATGCTATCACTCAGGTGCTTACCATCAGCTGGAAGCTCTAGAAGACTGGATGATCCAATATAGCTCATTCACAGGTCCCTCTGGCACTTCAGTGGGAACAGCCAGAATGGCTGGGGCTGTCTGTCTTTGTTTCTTCTTCCCCCTTGGTCTTTCATCCTCAGGGCCTCCCTACCCACACGGCCTCTCATGCTTAAGGAGTTTATCCTAGATTTCCTCACAAGGCATCTCAAGGCATAAAGGGTATAAAAGTGGAAACTGTAAGGCATATGCCTGCAACTTGCTAGCATCATATCCACCACACTCAATGCAATGCTTATATTTTCATGAGCAACACACTTTCAATAGTTGTGCCCACATTTTTATTTAGGGCAATAAGAACATCATTTGCAAATTAACTGGTACTAAGTTTTCCAGCAAAGCAAGAGTCCCATCGTCATTGGCTATGTCATGCCATGAAAATGGGTTGATATAGAGTATAATGGTTGCATCCCTACCTGTTCTATAATGATGTCATATCCATATGCACCCTATGCAAGGGAATGATTGCATCTCTTCCTGCAATGTAATTATAACAGGTTTATCAGAAATGCAAGGATACCAATTTCTACCTGAAATGCAATTGATATTATCATTATGGGCAATATAACCAGCATATCTCTACCATAAATGTAATTAACACATTGCCTTTTGCACACTAAAGATTGCATTTCTTGGAGAAATGCAATAACAGTTCTTCTGTGGGGCAATGATCGCATCTATTTGTGCAAGTTAATTATCCCTTTTCCACTTGCCAAGCCATAATGATAGGTATTCTTGCAGGTCTTGCATCTCTGCCCTCGGGGTAATGATCACATATGCAATGAGAGATAACAAAATTGTCTTCAGGGCAATGATCAGATTCCTTAACACAGGGTAATGATAACGTATCCGTATCCACTTTAACCTAAAGATAACAGGCCTCTTGTCAATGCTCTGATGCCAACTTCCTCAGCAGTGGAAGTTTTCATGGGATATGCTGTGTACTTGTGTGTGCACATATGTGTGTGTTTTGTTTTATTTTATAAGTATGCAGCCAAGTTGTTACACTCAAGAAAAAACATATTCTTTATGAAAAACAAAAATAAAAAATCCATTATTTATAGTTGCCTCTTGGCAGGGAGCAGAGGTGTGGGGAGAGGGGACAATAAATAAATCTTGAAAATGTGTTTCTGTTGGTTGTGACACAAGAGACTAAACTTCATAACACGTAAAGGTAAACTACAAAATAACTCTCCATAAACCACCAAAAACAGTTTTAAAAAATCCAGATGTACCTGCTATCTTTCTGGTTAAAATAATAAATACAAATTTTAGCATTTTAGAAAGATAAATATTGAAAAATTTAGTTTTATAACAACACAAATCTGGTATTAAGGCTTTAATTTTCAAAACCTAGAAGTGTGTGTGTGTGCAAATTCCTGTGTGTGTGTGTGTGTGTGTGTGTGTGTGTAGAAGAATAAAGTGAGCTAATACTAGTCTCAGCAGAGCAGTGCTAGATATTATTTCCTTAAAATGACAATTCAGGTGAGAGAGGTTAAATAATCATACTGAAATATCTAAGATATTGTAAATACTAGTAAAAGCAGAATGCACGCTGGAAAACTGAATGGTTTTTAAAGAAAAATAAAAAAAATAGAAAAGTAAGCAGAAATGTGTGTGTGTGTGTGTGTGTGTGTGTGTGTGTGTGTGTGTGTGATAACAAAGTGTTTAGCAAGGCAAGAACCCAGGCAGAATATACTGCTATCACCATGATAATTCACCAGAAGATTAAAACAACAATCACCACAAAATATTAGAAAAGAGGAGACTAGCATCCGCATTTCAGAACAATATCGCCTGCATGTGAGGCCCTCCCACATTGTGATGTCTGTCACGCCCATGCCTTTATTTACTTTACTCCCAAGTCCATCTGGACATGCCTCCTTAGTGAACTCATGGTCTTTCAAACATGCATCTTGCCTTTAGAAAAGACCTTGCCTCAACGTGCCTCCTCCCAGAAGTCTTTCCAAGACACTGGAAGAACACTTATGGTGCTCAGTGCCTTTCATACCTATAGTTCCTTCAACCAGAAGCCCCTTGAAGGATGGAAAGTGCTCCACAGATCTTTGTCATCCTGCCCCTGTGTAATTAATGCCTGATGCATTTTAAGCCCTTTGTAATTTGGGGGGAGAATGAATAAATGAATAAATTCATAAATGATTCCAATGTTCTAACACCCATCAGGCTTGTGATCATCTTGAAAACTACTGAGCAAATTCCTTCGGTGCACACTTCACTCTGAATAAGCCCCTATTCCAAACCATGGTAGTAGCCTGGTGTTTCTCTATCACTGAAATGGCCCTCTTGAAAGTCAGCACTAATATCTGATTCATGCTCCTAATCTTAGTAGGTTTATTTGAGGGCAAGAGTTGAGACAGGAGGATAAGTAGTGTGTCCCTATATGTGCGTGTGAGCATGCATGTGTCTGTGTGTGCACACTGGTGTGAGTCTGTCCCTTTTGAAAGGAGAGGACAGAATGAAGAGACAGGGGTAGAAAGAGCTATACAGGAAGAAGGGAGAGCATTTGCAGATCCGGGAAGACAATATACGTAACAGGAAAGATGCTATGCATAGAGGACCAGCCTACCGCTTGGATGGAGACGAGGGTCTTATTGTAAGAAATGAGGTTCCATGGGAGAAAAAAGGAGTGCACTTCAATCACCCTGTCTGAGGACTCGGATGAGAATTCAGCTAGGCCATGCATATGTAAACAGATAGCAGAATCCCCAAGCCTAAGTATATACTCAATAATGGTGTGGATAAAAATGTTCACCTAGCACCCTGACCTTGGCTTTTAAACAATGTTCCCCAATAGAAAGAGCCAGAGCTCTTAGGAGAAATGGCTGATTCTAGGATGGGGAGAGGAAACTACAACATGAGCCCAGACCATCTTGTGTTGCCAGAAAGCAAGAAAGTGCTCAAAGAACAAAGGATAGGGCTATATCACAGAGGCCGACCTGGAAGAGCTCCTGAGAGCCAAAGCTGGAAGAGTTTGAGCAACAAAATAATTCATGATAGCATTGGATTCTCACCCCCAAGTAGAGTAAGAGCCCCATGAACTCATGCTGATACAAACAAGTGATTAAATAAATAACAAGATGGAGGAGAAGGAACGGGGCTCCCTTACAAAAGAATTCTAATTGATATTTGCAGAATGATGAGGGAAATGAAACTCGCTATCGAAACACCACAGAAATAACTGCTTCAAGCACTACCCACCGAGTGGTGCTAAAATCAGCGAGCATAGCCTTAAGGAGGAATGGGGTATTCTCACTATCTCAGAGTATCTTCCCCCAAGTTTGCTATTTTTCATGGTGGTTTTAACATTTGATACCCTTTCCTCCAAGAAGTGGAGCTTAGTTCCTCTCTCCTAAAGTGTGGCTGGACTTAATGACTTGCTTCTAAAAAATGGAGAAAATAAAAAATAACTATACAATGGAGAAACTATCAAACACATTAATCAAGTAATACAGGTTGATACCACCAATAATAAGACATTAAAATCATGTGCCTCTGATAAAATGTGATAAGTATATCATCACTGTGATATTCTTTCCAAATGTTAATAAACTGAGTTTATTCATTAAAAAACAACAAACAAACTCAAATTGAGGGACCTTCTACAAAATACCAAAACAGTGTTCTTTAGAAGTATGAAGGTCATGGCTGACGGGGAAAGCAGTAACTTTCATAGATTGAAGGTGAGTAAGGGGATGTGTGGAAAAAAATACAACCTGATCTCCTGGGCTGGATCCAGGAACAGAACAAGGAAAAGAAGGTGAATCCATAGATACTTGCAGTTTAGTTAATAGTCTATATGAACATTAATTTCTTCATTTAGATAACTGTGCCGTGATTACATATGTTGATATTGGAGGGAGCTAGGTGAAGGTTAGACAGGAACACTGTGCTATCTTTGCAACTCTTCTTCCAATCTAAAATTATGGACAAAATGTTTGAAAGGTACATGTGTATATGCACACTGCTTGAGCTTCTCAGACCTCCTCCTACAATCCCACCCAATTCCAGAGAGAAAGAAGTCCTTGGTTAAAAAAATAGACTTCTTAGTAACCTACGTGTCCTTCTGAGAAGTCAGGAAGCATCAGGAAACGTGAGTTGTGTGACCTGCCTCTTCATAACTTTTCTCATTGTGCTCTTTATTATATGTACGTATATGTATATATTTTCCTTGTTTTTTTAATCTTATTTAGGCATCTTCTAGAGTTCATCTGTCGCTCAGGGCATCAAACTAATTTTCTCTTCAGCAAGGTTGCAGAGCTGCATGCATAATAAACCCCGTTATTACTCTTATTATTAAGTGGGTTGTTGGAAATGTGGACGGACGGGAGAGGCTTCACAATCCGAAGGCAAAGGCGCTTCCTGACACTGCCTGCCCTCCCTCATCTACTGAGACTGCTGAGCCAAGAAAGAAAGCACATTGAGAAAGAGATGCAAATAAACAATCCTGCTCCTTGATGTGGGAAATGTCAGAGGTTTCCATTGGCTTTGAGGCACTGACTTTTGTGATTTATAAAATAAAGTCATTCTTTATTGACCGCTTGAAAGAACTGCATATATTGAGAATCCACACCATTTCAGGTACTGTCCTGGGTGATGTATAAATGTTATCCTAGGTAATCCTCCCAAGAAGACTAGAAAGAGAATGGAGTCATCTTCTGTTTATAGCTAGAAAACTGAGGCTCAGACATGCTAAATGGCCTGCTTATAGTTTTCCACATATAGTTTAGGCAAGTCATAGAGCTGAGATTCAAATCCATGTATAGCCTGAATCAGACCCCGTGCTCCCTCAGTGACACTACCTGGCTTCCCAGTGCAGTCCAGACATTCCCAGGATACACTTTCATACCTTCAGAAGTACCAGAAACAGGATTTCCTATGTGATCCAAAGCAGAAAGGTTCCCAAGTTTTAATATGCCTGGGAATAACGTGAGACCTGCTGAAAGTGAAGATTCTCATGCAGGAGGTGTAAGTTGGGTCCTCATTTTTAACAGCTACCAGGAGATGGTGACACTACTGGTCCATGGATGACACTTGGCGTAGCAAGAATGAAGGACAAGGCTGGATCCCATTACTATGGAGCACATCTTAGAAGTAAAATAGAAATGTGGAAATCATTTGCACTCTTACTCTGCCCTTGGATACATGTATCACAGGTATTTTCTTTCAGTCTTTAGCTTCACCTTTTCTTTGTCTTTTAATAAAATATTTTGAAAAAGAAGTCTTTAATTTTGATGAAGCCCAGCTTACGATTTTATTTTATGGTTAGAATATATCACTACTTGTCTAAGAAATTTTTGTCAGATTTAAGTGTTTGAGGATTTTCTTTATTTTCTTCTAGAACTTTTGTTGCTTTAGGTACATAGATCTACAATCCACTTGGAATGACTTTTTATGTATACAGTGAGAGAAGGTTTGGAATTTATTCCATGTGGATTTTATATCAGTACTGTTTCTTGAATGACTTATTTTCCCATTGAATCACCTTGGTATCTTCGCCAAAAATCAATTGATCACACACCGTTGGGTGTATTTCTGAGCTTTCTATTGCTCTATTGAGCTATACTTTTTGCCTTTATTTACACTAATACCATACTATATTTTAACTGTATAGAAAATTTTGAAACCAAGTATTGTATGAAATAGCCCTCTAATTTTTTTTTGTTCTTTTACAAAACTCCGTTGGCCATGCTTTGAATTTCCATGTAAATTTTAAAATAAACTTGAAAAATTTTATTTAAAAAGGCATGTCAATTGCTTCCAGTTTTCTCATGCACTCAAAACATAGATGGTCCATTGAGAGTCACCACTTGCTGAGTGCCAGCCTGCACATTGAGACTGTCTCAACACGATACTCTCAGTACTTGCACTATAAACATTTGTTACTAAATTAGTGAGTATTTAACTGGTCTCTGAAAGAATAAATAAATGAAGATTTCTCACTTTAGAACAGCAGATAAAACATTATCTAAAACATAAATAAGAATCAGTAAATCAATAAATAAGGAGCTGTATGCAAAGTACTCCCTTCATTCCCCGCCCTTCCCCCCCCCCCCAAAAAAAAGTCAAGAAATAAAAAGTAAGTAAGCTTGCAAAGAAAAAAGAGAAGAGATATGGCTTAAGTCACAAGGGAGCCTCAGCTATTTGGCCTTTAAGATTCTGTTTACTGTGAAATATAACCTGTAGAGAACACAACTGCTTCACTTATTTGTAAGTGGAAATATCAATGGCTGCTGATGTTGGCAACTCTGCTGTTATAAAGTACTTTGCATCTAAGATCATACATACTCATAGCAGGGGATGAATACATGAATTTGCCTTTCTTCTGTTCCAAACAATATTGAATTTATTGCTACTAGGACATGCACATCTATTTTTCTATTATTGCCATGAACATGGTAGACCTCTAGTGAATATGTATTTACAACATTCCTACACTCCCTTAGCCTCATAGAGACACTGCAGATGATTTTTATTTCCCAAGTTTGAACCCCCATTCCCTGAATCTTTATTTTGTACTCCTAGATGAAAGGGACTATCATTGCCCCAACTTTCTCCTTTTCATCAGCCACGATTATTTTCAAATCAGATTATGGGATGAATAATGGCTAGTAGTTACTCAAATGGCCTGAAAATTATGGATCCCACCCAGTTCTACTTTTGTCCTCTCCACACATAAAAGAACAAAAAAGAATCAAAGGAACTTCCCTCTTTGGGTTCTGACCTTGAAAACACAACCCACAGCTTTTGTCATCTCCCAAAGCCTTTCCTGCTGTGAACAGCCCATCAGAGTCCCCCAGACAGCTGTTAGAGATCAGAATCAATTTACTTTGGGGTGAGGACTTGAGGGACACAGATGGGTGAATTACAGGTGTTCAGCTTAGTGGCAGACCCTCCTTGGCACAGTTTTATATGGGCTCCAACCTGTTTCAGCTGCAGGGCAGCAAAGCTGTCACTCTTTGCCCTGGAGAGGCTGGTGGGTTTTGGCTGGGTGCCATATGCAGTCCTAGTTACAAGGTCAATTGCATGTTTTTGGCTTTTGGAAGCTGTTACAACTTGAGCTAGTCACTGACTGTCCCTTTACCCTGGGTCAGGTTTCTCTCTCTCGATTTTAACTGAGACTCTAAAAGTGACTGTCCCACTTAGTAGCTGTTCTATCCAAAACCTAATTCTACAGTTCCTGTCCCATGGTTATGCCACCAATTCTCACTTGCCTCGTTGCTTTTTATTTTTCTACTTATTTACCATTTCTCTTCTTTACATTTGCATAATACCCTTCAGTTCCTTCCCACCACCAGTTTGAAACCTTTGTAGCATTCCCTTGGCGCACAAGTACAAATTGCTAAAAGCTCTGAGTTTGAGGAACTCATTTCTGTGGAAGTTTAGGATAAGAGAGTTCAATCTAGGAAAGGAGAGAGGTTCAGGTCCCAAGCGGTGGAGCACTCTTCCAAATCAAAATCTACAAAGATGTGGACAATGGCAATGGTCAAATAAAATGCCCGAGCATCTTAGCTATTCTAGACTTGAGTGGGTCTCCTCAGCATGTAGGGACTGGGTTCCAGACAAAATACTCTGAAGACCCGTATTGCTTTGGGAATGGGGAAACCATTCCCAAGGCAATGAGGATCTGGGCCCTGGGATATGACTCATTGCACTAGATATGCATGCATTTATGGTTTGAAAGCATGCCAGGTGTCCCCTATCCAGACCAGACCATGACCTCTGCAAAATCCTACCTATCATTTGAAAGGCTTTACTTTCCGTAACTCCTCCCAGAAACTCAAACAGCTATTCTGATTACACTTTAATTGGCACTTTATATTCAACACATAAGAAAACTCACCATAAACAAAAGCTGTTCTTTCCTGAACTCTGTGAGGTTAAAGTATCTGGATCATGTATGTGTTAACTATATGTTTATGGAGCACGTGGATGAACTCAGCCAAGGCCCATTTCTCCTACTTATGGCCTTATATACTTAGGAATGCTATATATGTGATAATTTTTGTAATAGTTTTGAAATCTTCATTCCTAGAAAGTTCTTGCAATGGTAAAGAATAGAAGGAATAATAAATAGTCAATTCAGCTGTGTGGGTTTTTTTTATTCCTTAAGAAATCCATACTAATGTAGTTGGCATTTATACAACTAACCTTCTTCTAAGATTCTCAGAAATATATAAACTCTGCTGGTTGATTACTTAAAAGTAATCGCTTGTCCTAAAACCATTAACCAGGTCACATATGGAACTTGTTGTAAGAGTCAAATACTAAGACTTATAAGTTCTGCCAGTGGTTGATTGCCAATATCCTAAATTCATTATCCCCTCCCATTCACCTGCAAATTCATTATCCCCTCCCATTTACCTGCATCCATGCACATAGGTGAGGGCATTAGGGAGCTGAGATGAAGAGAGGCATCTAAGATGTGTGTATTTAATCAACCAAATTACTGAACATCTCTGTGTTAGATTCTGTGCTGTACACAGGAACAGGTAATAAATAAGTGAGCTTTGCTGTCTGGAATTTCAGTCTCAAGTGAATAAAGATTATAACAATCAACACATAGGAAGTATAGACAGAACAGACTCTTCCTTTAAGCCCCTTTATTTGTGTTCACTCACTAGTCCTTAGAGCTACTCTATGAAAGAGGGTCTAATATTACATCTTATAAATGTAATATTATATCTCCATGCAGATATTAAAATGCTTTTATTGAACAAATAATTGCTTCAAATAATTTTTGAAGATATACATATTTTTCAGACAAACTTCAGGTTCCCATTGGGCCCTTATTGGTCAATCTCTACTCTCTCTCCCAGAAGGCAACTAATCTTCTACAGTTGATGTGAATCTTTCCTATCTGTTCTTCTAAAATAAATAAACTGTGTATAGCTACATATATATTAATAGTATATTGTATGGTTTTGTGTGTTTTAAAAACCCGTGGCAAGAGTGTAATTCTCTTGCATCTTAGTTTATTCACTTATTATTGTATTTTTTAAATTTATAAGTGTTGATTCATAAAAAAATAGTGCCTTGTTTATAACAGGTATATAGCATGTTATGGTATTAATACATACAATTTATCAATCCATTGAACTATTACAGGGCATTTACATTGTTTTCAATTATTCTCTATTACTTTAATGCTTCAATGAAGACATCTTTTTGTGGATTTTCTATGATACATAGCTACAAGTACATTTGGAGATTCAACTTTACTCGATGTTGCCAAATAGCTCCCAAAGATGGTTGTACTAATTACCTTCTACTGCCCATGTATGAAAGTTTTGGGCCCCTATAATTTCAGAGACTTTTGGTAGTGTTAGATATTTAATGTATGTGATTTTGATGGATGTGAAAATATCTTATTATTGATTTAGGATATTTACAATTATGTTTTTACAATATCTTGACCTATTGGTATATGTGTGTATGTGTGTGTATTTCTCATGCTATCTTCTTATTCTATTTTCTTATAAAGGTTATATTATTTGTTAGAGGACATTTCTTCAAGGTTATGAATTTTCCTTTTATGCTCTAAAATAGTTTTAGAAAGCAAAGATTTTTGTTTTTGAGAGTTTAGTTAGCTACTGATAAATGATTTGGGTACTTGATTTATTTTTTAAGTTAATGCTAGTGTTTACTTAAGTGTCATAAAATTTTCTTACATATAATCAATTTATTATATGTCTGCGGTTATGTCATGTTTCCGATAGAATTATAGTTTTTCTTACTTGTGCAGATTCCTTATGTTTCTTTCTTATGCCTTCTCTCTTTTTACTTGGCTAATCTTCCAGTGGATTATCTGTTTTATTAGTAACTAGAGGCCCGGTGCACAAAATTGTGCACGAGTAGGGTCCCTAGGCTTGGCCTGCGATCAGGGCCTATCTGGGCCTTCCTTCCCCTGGCTGCTGGCCATAAGCTGCTGGCCAGGACCTTCCTTCATTCCATGCCACCCCCTGGTGGTCAGCACACATCATAGTGAGCGGTCAAACTCCCAGTCAAACTCCCAAGGGGACAATTTGCATATTAGCCTTTTATTATATAGGATTCCAAAGAATGAGCTTCTGGTTTTGGTACTTTTCTCTATTATCTCATATTTCCTATTTTGTTACCTCCTAGTCTTCTGTTACTAGTAGCTTCTGTACATTTTGGGAGAAGATTTAGTCTGCTTTTTTTTAAAAAATTTTGAGTTCAATACTCAGTTCATTAATTTGTCACTTTTCTCTTATTAAAAATATGCATTAATGTTATAAATTTCCCTCTGAGTACCATTTTTTCTTCATCTCACAAATTTTGGTGGGCTGTTCTTTTGTTATTATATTAGTGCTGACAAGACCTTTTCCTTGGTTATTTATTATAGTCTTTCTACAAGCTTTATTTCACTTTCATTTTACAGACAGGTGACAGCATTCACAAATGATATTGGGTATATAACTTTTGGAATTTTGGGACATTTCCCATGTTAATGAATATGATAAAAACCTATAGGAAATCAAATGCTGTGCAATGAAGAAGGGCACCTTACCCTGGCTAATAAAGACCGAATATGCAAATTGATCATCACTTCGCAACAACGATGGAGGCGCCCAAAGCCAATAAGGAGAAAATACACAAATTGATGCAAAAAAGATGGCAACGTCCAGGCGGGGACACTTGAGTTGTTGCCATAGAAACTATGCAGGCATTCCGCCCTGCCCTGGCTGCTACAGGCCTCTGAGCAGCACGCAAAGGCAGAAAGGTGGCTCAGGCCAGGGTGAAGGCAGTGTCTGCAGCCAGGGGAAGGAAGGCCTATTCTTGTACAAATCGTTGTGCATCGGGCCTCAAGTATAATTATAAAACCTTCCCAGGCATCCAATAGACTATAACAAAATAGAGAAACTCAACTAAAATATGTTAGCCAATAGAAAATGTCTCATGAGAAAATAGAAATGGAACGCTTCTATGATGTTTAAAAGTGAAAACAATCTTAAAGCTCACATAGGCAGATGGAGTATCAAAGAGACTGAAGGACTTTCTCAATTTTACAAAATAATTGGTTGGAAATTCAGGACTATTCCAGGGTAATTGTAGCTTTGTTATGATAATTAATTTTATACCCATTTTCTTCTATTTTTCTTTTCTAAGATATAAGGAAAAACAGGTTTGTGAATCTACAGAAAACTAATGTTACTGCATGGTGCCTTCTTTATTCACAAACCCCATTAATAGAGCTACAGAAGCAGTCATGGACATTGAATCTACCTGCTGGAAAAGCATACAAACACCAGCCTTACTAAGACACTTCCTGCTGACCCCTACAATATCTTCTTTTACCATTTCCAAACATTGAGTCTTTTTTACATGTTTCTCATCCATTCTATTCATTGCTGTTCTTTCATTAGGTTTAACCTTATATGTCACCTCAGGAAGGATTTTCCTGACAATATCAGCTAAAATAGGTCCTATATCCATTCTCCATTATAATATCTCTGTCAGTCTAATAACCTTCCACTTCCTCATGATACCACTACAGGGAATTATTTTATTTACTTACTAATTTACACTTTTATCTGTCCAATTAGAATATATATTTTATGTCTAGTTCATCACGATATTTTCAGGACACATCACAGTTCTGGTCATAATAGGTACTTAGGGAATGCTAGAGGAGTGAATGAATGAATGAATGAATGAATACAAAAATCTCCGATAGATCTCTAATGAGTGGAGATGATCTCAGTGGAATATATGGAAAACACAAGGTGCTATATTTATGTAACATCCCTAAGTTAAATTAGAGAAACATAGGTGAGAGTTCTAGTATTGATCACTATATACCAGAGACAAAGACTTAAAAATAATAATGAGTAATTTCATTCCCATTAATAATGGACTAAGTTATTTGGACATTTTTTTTCCTCTGAAGAAAAGTAAAGACCTGAGTGAATTATAAATATCATGCTTTTTAAAAAATTTAAATTCAAATTCTTTATTGTTACCAGACACATGAGGACATGAAATATTATAAAAGTGAAAAGTAGCAAAATAATAAAGTATAGGAACAGAGTCAGTGAAGTCCAAATAATAGAATTACCACGCAGGCTATAGAACAACTCTGCTCACTGTGTTCAATAAGATAAAAGTCAAGCTTTTTTAAAAAATATATATTTTATTGATTTTTCACAGAGAGGAAGGGAGAGGGATAGAGAGTTAGGAAGATTGATGAGAGAGACATCAATCAGCTGCCTCCTGCACACTCCCCACTGGGGATGTGCCCGCAACCAAGGTACATATCCTTGACTGGAATTGAACCTGGGACCCTTGATTCCGCAGGCCGAAGCTCTATCTACTGAGCCAAACCAGTCAGGGCAAAAAGTCAAGCTTTAAATTATTAGCAGAAAACTATCTACTTATATGAAAACCCTGGGTGGTGGTCATCACAACCAGAAGAACCTCGACCAAGCGGAAGGAAGTCAGTCCAGCAGGGTTTGTCTTGGCAACGGCTGCACCCTCCCCGGAGCTGTTTCCCAGAGCAGTTTCCTGTAAGGGTGGGGTTTGAGGCAGGAACCTGCCCTGGGAGTGTGGAGGCATATCTTTTTAAAGTGTGCCGCACCAGCACAGCCTAGGGTGAACCTGAGTGGGGGCGCTGAAAGGCTTAGAAAAGACAGACAAGAGAATGAAAGCTGGGTCTCGGTGGGACGATGCTTCTCTGAGAGACAGCGACCATGCCCACAGCAGTGTCTTTATTTTATAGCAGATGCTACGAGGAAAAATAAGGGCGTGACCAAGATGTTTAAAACATTCTCCTGGGTTTCAATCCTACTTGACTACATGCACTTGAATTCTACCAAGCCTAGATCACTCAGGCATGTGGGGCCATGTGTTCGGACCATAGGTTCAAGCTTACAACTATAGCTGTTGGCTATGATTGTGCTGAGAGGGCCCTGTCCTCCAAGCTGGGACTTGCACGTGGCAATGAGAGGACTGTGCCCTCTCATCAGTCCAAGGCTTGAACCTGTCCAAAACACTGTGGTGGCTCCCCACAATAAAGTTTTAATTCTGTATCTTTGTTACTAATGTTGTGGCCCCACCCCATAACAAGGAAACAATTTCTGGAGGATGAGGCCCAGGAATCAGGATTTTAAAAAGATTCCCAGGTGATTCTAATGTGCAGCCAACGTTGAGAACCACTGCTATAGATAATATTAAAAATATATCTAAACATGCAATTCTTTGTCTAAAAAATGAGCATGTTCAAAAATTAAATGAAGAAAATTTGGATATGCTTGATGGAGGTTTTCACACGTTTGAGTGATGATTCCATTGATTCCACAGATGATGCTGAAAAGGAAAATTTTCCCATCAAATTTCTTAATAGTATTACTCCTTCGGGAATGCCATGTCATAAATTAAAATTGAAAGTGGGTTGCAATCATCATACTATTGAGAAATCGCAATAGTAAATGGAGTCTTTGTAATGGTACCAGATTTATTATCAAAAGATTACGACCTAACATTATCGAAGCTGAAGTATTAACAGGATCTGCAGAGGGAGATGTTGTTCTGATTCCAAGAATTGATTTGTCCCCATCTGACACTGGCCTCCCATTTAAATTGATTCGACGACGGTTTCCCGCAATGCCAGCATTTGTGATGACTATTGATAAATCACAAGGACAAGCTCTAGACACAGGCATATTCCTACCTGAACATGTTTTTGCACATGGTTAGTTATATATTGCTTTCGCTTGAGTTTGAAGAGCATGTGATGTTACAGTTAAAGTTCTAAGTACTTCAGCACAAGGGAAATTAGTCAAGCACTCTGAAAGTGTTTTCACTCTTAATGTGATGTATAGGGAGATATTAGAATAAGTTTAATCACTTTATCAGTCATTGTTTGCATCACTGTTGTTTTTATATCATGTTTTTGTTGTTTTCATATCATGTTTTTGTTGTTTTTATATCATGCCTCTGTTGTTTTTATATCCTTTTGTTACTGTTTATTTATTAATAAATTTATATATTATTTTCATATACATTTTACTAATTTCCTTTCATCTCTCACACTTCTATTATAGAGAAAGGGCAAATAGCAATATTAAAATAACTCTGCTAATTCCCTTTTTAAAAATATATATTTTATTGGTTTTTTTACAGAGAGGAAGGGAGAGGAATAGAGAGTTAGAAACATAGATGAGAAACACCGATCAGCTGCCTCCTGCACACTCCCCACTGGGGATGTGCCTGCAACCAAGGTACATGCCCTTGACTGGAATAGAACCTGGGACCCTTGAGTACGCCGGCTGACACTCTATCCACTGAGCCAAACCGGTTAGGGCAATTAATTCCCTTTTAATGTGCATGAATTTTGTGCACCGGACTACTAGTAAATCATAAAAAGATAACATATGTGCATTCTAGAACTAAGAAAGAAAATAACTAACTAAATAAATTTAACAGCAGGTTAGGCAGAGTTGAATAGTTGAATAGAGAAACATTGAATAAGAAGATATGTCAGAAGTCTTTACAAAATGAGCCATAAGAGAAAAAAAAGGTATAAAATATAGAAGAACATATAATGGATATAAAGCAATAATACCCAGTAGAAATTTCTGTAATGATAATGCTAGTCTATATCTAGACTGTCTAATATAGTAACCTAGTTACTCTTGAGTACTTAAAATGTGGCTATTGAGATTGAAGAGCTGAGTTTTAATTTAGGTTGATTTTATTTAAATTTATATAACCACGTGTGCTAGAGGCTATATAAATGGTGACAATATAGAATATTCATGTAGAAAGTCCAACATGTATGTAAGAAGAATACCAGAAACAAAAGATACTAAATGAAGCTGAGATAATATTTGAAGAGGTTATAGTTCAAAGGTTTTCAGAGGTGATGAAAGACACTAATCCAAAATTTCAAAAAAATTCATACAGTCACTATTAGGAATTTAAAAAATAATCTTCTAGGCATGCCATGGTTATTTTTAAGAAAATAAAATACAAAGAGAAAAATAATTTAAATGAGGCAGAGAGAGAAAGAAAATAAGATAAACTACCTTCAAGTGAGTAGCATTTAGATGAAGAGCTAACTTCACAGCAGCTACAATAAAAACTAGAAAAAAGATGATATATTCAATGTGCTGAAAGAAAGTAGCACTCATCCCAGAACTCCATGCTCAGATAAAATATCTCTGAAGAATGTAAGTAAAATAAGGTCATTTTAATACCTAGAAAAACAGAAATAGTAGCATTAGCAGATGATGCTAATGGACATTATAAAATGATCTAAAATAGAAAAAGATGCAAAAGGAAAGAAAAACAAAGAAAATAATGTTTGTACATTATAAGGAAAAATAACACTTAAAATACATAATAATTTATTGTGGACTCTGTTTCACTCCATATTTCTATCTTTTTCTATCTGTTTCTCTCAACAATTTAACATTGCAGTTCACATTTTATGTTGCAATTGTTTACAGGTACGACAGAACTTTCTACTTCTTTTGGTCATAGACTTTTATTAAAGTGTCTAATAAGGCCATACTACATCAACGTTTGTTATAGAGATAATGGATGAATGAATAGAGCAAAGTTGTTCCCTGGTAATGAGGCAAGAACAGCACAAAGCAATGAGCTTCAGAGACAGTGATGACTGAATAACTGAGTCTCAAAATCATCACTTATGGCACTTTGGCCTTTCCAAATAATAACAGACTTGATATTTTTGATTTATGATCCTTATAATGAAGTCTTTTGAGTCAGTTCCTGGGAGCCCATTCTAGCTTTTGGTTTTGATCAAGTTACCTAAACTCTCTAATCTTCATTGTATTTATCTTTGACCTATTTTATATCATGGTTAGTGTGCAGAAAACCACATTTGGATCATTTTCATTGACTTCCCTGAAATGTTATGAACTCCTTGGCAATGTACTCTAAGGCAGTTCTCCTGGTTCTATTTATTTATTTTTATTGTTATTTCCTTTCTAACTGTTTGGGTACTTCCTCGGGAATACATTTAAGGCTACAATTGGCTTCCTGTTTCTCTATCTCCTTTTGTCCTCTGGATCTGCATTTTTAGGCAACTTCTCAAATTACACTTCACGTCCACATCTTTAGTTCAAACTGTTTTGATTTAGCTCTTCACTGGCTAGAATGCAGACTTCATTGTCATTTTGTTCTTATATCCAACTAAATATTTAAAACATATCAGTCAAGTTCTAGCCAGTTTTCCCAGTGGTTAGATGTGTTGGCCCACGGACTGAAGGGTCTCAGGTTTGATTCTGGTCAAGGGCACATACCTCGGTTCCTGGCCCTGGTCAGCGTGCATGCAGGAGACAACCAATCAATGTGTCTCGTTCACATCCATGCTTCTCTCTCTGTCTCTCCCGCTCCCCTCCACTCTCTCTAAAAACTAGTAGAAAAAATATCCTCGGGTGGGTACATAGTAGATTAGTGTATTGTTTGGTTTCCCCCCACACTCTTTCATGGGAGGAGTATACTTCCCTGCCTCAGAGGGCAGGCTAATTGCACATCTACACAGATTCCTAATATCGAATTCATATAATTGAGCACTGCTGCACAGAGGTGGATTCTTCAACTCCAACTAATACTCTAAAGAAATAAATACGTGACAAACAACTATTGCTAGTAGGTTATGCCACCTTGAATTCACCTGTCTACATTGCTGCCAAGTCAGTGTTCTTCTGCAGTATAACATAGCAACACGTCCTTTTCTAGTTCTCCAGGTGTTTTCTGGAACTTGGAGTCTCTAAAAGTTGTGATAAGAAAATGAAAATACTCTGATTGCCTCAAAAAAGTAGTATTCATAAAGTAGAAAGGAATTCCCCAATTGTCTCTTTGATGTAGATTATTTTGAGTATATTTTCTCTGTTTCTAATAGGTTCACCATTCTACAGGTTCACCATTTTTGGAGTTTGTCACTCTAGTCTCATTTGAATGATAGGTGTGTGAATTTCTCCTATATGAATTCTGGTCATAGTGTGATCTTCCTGATTCTTTTCACAAAACAAATAAACAAACAAAACCATAAAAAACTTTTATTGATTTTTGAGAGAGAGGAAGGGAGAGGGAGAGGAAGAGAAACATAGATGTGAGAGCATAACATTAATCCCCTGCCTCCTGCACTCCTCCTTCCAGGGACTGAGCCTATAATCCAGGCATGTGCCCTGACTAGGAATCAAAACAGCAACCCTTTGTTGCATGGGACGATGCTCAACCAACTGTTCTTCATTTGTGTTTTATGTGATGGATTGAAGAGTTGGGTCAAGAACTTCTGGTTGAACGCCATTTTAAAAAGAAGAAGAGCCCAAATGTTTAACTAGTAAAATGTACCTCTTAGAATATTCTGTATTTTAGACTTTTCACTGAGTCAATGATCCTTTTTCCTTGTTATTATAAATTACTGAATTCTAACTTTATATATAAAAACTAGAAGCCTGATATACAAATTCGTGCATGGGTGGAGTCCAGCCAGCCTGCCCCAATGGTGGGCCGTCAGATTGGTCCGTTGAGGGGGAGGGGACATGGGCCGTTGGCCGGTGGTCTTCACCCCCAATCAGAGGGGGTTGGGGGTGATTGGGGGCTGGGCTGCCTAGAGTGGGGGGCTGATCAGGGCCCAGATCAGGCTGGTTGGCTGCCAGCAATGCACTTCATAGCCACCGGTCAGTCTGGTTGTTTCACCCTTCTAGTTGCTGGGCTTTTAAATACATAGATAAGGATTTTAAAAGTTAAAATTTGGATAAAGGATAAGATTTTGGAAGCTGTAGCTCTCTTGTGCCCCCAAGGAATCAGCCCAGGTCCCCAAATAAGCTTTTTACAAATACTTTATTGTTAACAATTTCAAACATGCAGCAAAGTTGAAAGAATTTCACAGTAAAGAGCTTTATGTCCACGTGCCTTGTGCCTCCCACCTATATTTTGCCTTTAACTTTTTACTACACTTCCTTTATCACAGATCTACTCCTCTATCCACCAGTTAATTCATCACAGTTTTGAATGCATTGCAGAGTAAACTATAGACAATAGTCCCCTTCCTCCTAAATACTTTTGCATGCATATTTTTAGGAAGAGTTCATTATTCTTAGGAGATAATATTCAGGCCAGAGTGAAATGGGGGCAATTTCCATCAGAAAGATCCCAGGCTAACTCAGTACCTTTGCACTGGCAGAAAGGGAAACCTTTTTTTCCCCACCAGTTTCTTAGATTTTGTACTTTTGGCATAGGATTTAGTGTTCAGGAGCGTGAAGGATAAAGAGCCAAATGGAGACAGAAAAAGCCATGTCATCATTAAAAATAAACAGAGTCACAAATATGTCAGAGGGCAGAGGCAGGCACTTCATTGTGCGAGTGATTTATGAGGAAAGCTAATTTTAAACAAGCTGTGTGGTGCCTTGCAGCCAAACAGGCAAAGCTCCTTTTGACAGCAGCGGAGCTGCTGATTCCTCAAGAAGTAATCTCATTTTCTTGGTGGTGTAAAAGGCAATCAGTGGCTGTTTACTGTCTAAGGAAACTCTGGATGAGTCACTGAAAGTAGATCCTGTTAAATGCCATGGAGTTAGGAGGATCGCAGCTAGGAGACCACGGCCCCTCAGAGTCAAACCCACAGAACAAAACACATTAACAAAGAATAAAGCAGGGGCCTCCCTCTGTTGATCCCATGCTGTAGACTCTTTTTCTTAAAATGGCACTTGGACAGGAGAGAGATAATCTGGTCCCCCAGTTCAGGATTAGTAGACTCTATGTTTAGATTGGAGGCCTTGGGCAGTTAGCTTTCTCTGCCTTCAAGTCTGAGTCTTTTCCAGATGCTAACATTGAAAAAATCTGCAGTTGGATAGTCTAGTCCCGTGGTCGGCAAACTCATTAGTCAACAGAGCCAAATATCAACAGTACAACGATTGAAATTTCTTTTGAGAGCCAAATTTTTTAAACTTAAACTATATAGGTAGGTACATTGTTATTAACTTAATTAGGGTACTCCTAAGGCTTAGGAAGAGCCACACTCAAGGGGCCAAAAAGCCGCATGTGGCTCGAGAGCCGCAGTTTGCTGACCACAGGTAGTCCTATGGAAAGTCCTGAGCAAGCAGAGGTAGGGGAAGAGGTAAAGGGGAAATGGTTGTCAGTAGCAATTTCTATGAATGAAAATTTAATATGGACCCTTCATATATAGGGTTCAAAAGCCACCTGAAAGGTACAAAAAGGTTGAGGTGGTAGATTAAAGAGAGAATTTCTTTGGGAAAATGTATCAGAGTATTTTCCCTCCTGCCATTCCAAGAAGGGGGAGGAGATGGGGTCCCCTTGCTCAAGTCTAGTGAGAGAGGGTGGAAGGACCCACTTAAGGAGCTAAGTTGTTTACCCTGGGTACACTGAACAAGGTTGATATTCCAAAGGGTTCCAACAACCATTGAGGCGTATGCCCTGGCAAATGAGAACTGAGATCAGCCGTGCAAAGGGAGTTAGCTCCTGCAGGGTCCTGCTTGCCAAGTATTGGCTCTCTTGTTCCTGAAGAGTGGGAGGTCTGGGGGCCCTGTGAGGGGGCTGGGAAGGTGAGGGCATCGGCAGAAGATTTGGGTGGTTGCTCAGAGCAGAAGCAGTTTACCTATTGCTATGGGAGCATATCAACCACAGCCAGTAGGGCTGACTAGTGCATACCAGCTGCCTAGCCCACCTGAAAGTAGAGGGGGTAGGGGCTGTGGTTAGAGAGCTCCTGCACTGCTGGGGGCACTGGTAAAGGTATTTGTCTCATGTCAGTCGTGGGTGCAGGAGAAGGAGAACCATCCTTTATCACATTAAAGGGACTTTGTCCAAAAAGGCTGTTTAGAAGAGAGATGGGGCAATAGCAGAGAAAGTAAATGGTGAAGGGGAAACTCAATAAACAATGATATTTTTGTGTGCTATAGACCCTTTGGCAGGCTGTCTATGCATGACCTCTTCTCAGGTAATTGTTTTCAAATGCATACATGGAATTCATTGAATTGCAAAGGAAACCAATCATATCTAAGAAGAGTTATCTAATATTTTAAAAGTCTTAAGTCATTCAATAATTAAATCCAATAGCAGTTCTAATAACTACCCTAATATTAGTAATTTTTAAACAGCGATAAGTGTAAGCAACATTTTGAAATATTTTCACAATCTCAATGTAGTATGTAGGAATCTATCTATGATTTTAATTGTGATAATCTCAAGTACAGCCAATAAAACCACATTGGAAATAGAAGGAAATGCTAATGTCAATTAGATTGCACATTTACATTTGACGGACATGACAAATTTCAGTTAGAGATTAATGTAAATAAATAAGCAGGTGTTTTTTCCTATCCAAATTGAAGGACCCCATGTACGTAACCCTGGGCTAAAGGGCTTCCTTACAGATCACCTGGAGAGCACATCATTTGAATGAAAGCCTTGGAGCTGAAAACCCCACAAAAATATCCCTCAAGAGAAAGAGTTAATTTTAAATGTCTGCCATGGCCTGAAGAAACCGAATATATATGGGTGCTCTTCAACTCAGGCCTTTTCCAGCCTCTCACTTCTCTTCCCTTCTCTACCCCAACCATGAGGTTCAGCCCCAGTAGACTACATGTGGGAACATACATTGGTACTGCCACTATGGAAAACATTATGGAAGTTCCTCAAAAAATTAAGACTAGAGCTACCACATGTGACACAGCAATCCCACTTTCTGGGTATCTACTGCCCAAATTAGAAAATGCTTATTTATAAATATATATGTACCCCTGTGTTCATTACAGCATTATTCACAATAGCCAAGACCTGGGAACAATCTAAGTGTCCTTCAATGGATGATTGGATAAAGAAGATATGGGACATATCTACTCAGCCATACAAAAAGATGCACTATTGCCATTTGGGACAACATGGATGGATCTTAAGAGAATCATGCTAAGTGAAGTAAGTTATATGGAAAGGGACAAGAACTGTATGATCTCACTCATGTGGAGTATCAAACAGAAAGCAACAAATGAACAAGAAAACTCAGAGGTACAGACCACAGACCAGAAATGGGGTGGGAGGACGATGAATAGGGGAAAGATGACTGGAGGAGACTAGTCTTCGGGTGGTAAGCAAACAATGGATTATTCAGATGTTGGTTTATAAAGTTGCACATCTGAAACTTACATGATGTTATTAATCTATGTTATCCCAATACATTTAATTTTTCAGAAGTCAACACCAGGGAGTGGTGGGGGATGGAGGGGCAGACAGAGTGAAGAAGTGAGTCCCTCTTACCCCACAGTGGATTCCCAGAACTGCTGCAGGATTAAGCGAGGTGAGAGGCTTCCACTTTGAGTGAAGTTCAGAAATTCAATTATTATACTGATGGGGTATATTCACCTCTGAACAGAGACTGTTTTAGCTGGTAAAGTGTCTGGACTTCCTTTTTTATCTCAGAGGGGACAAGGTGTGGGAGCTCATTTATTGTTGTGGGATGCTCTGGCCCCACAGGACAGGTTTGAAAGAGCAGCTATGGGGGAAAATAAAGTTGCTTTATGATTACATCCTTTGAGTTCTTCTAATTCTATTCAATACACATTGGTCATGCCATGAGGTATGTGTACTACGTACAATTTAAAAACAGTTTTCCTGCCTAAAAAACAATACCTAGGGGTTATGGAACTAAACTACTTGTGTAAAAATTCTGGCGGACCACTTAGTATATAACCTGAAGTACATCCCTTAACCAAGATGTGCCCCATTTTCCTCATTTACACAATGGGGGTAGTTATATGTGTGTGTATAGCATATATAACCTATATGTATAGCATATATAACCTATATGGATGAAAAAGGGATTAAATGTGTTAATATGCACAAACTGCTGAGAATAGTGCCTGACACAACACAAATATTAGCTCCTGTTGTTGTTATTATTGATTAGGTTTCTCACTCATTTCCTTGCCACTCTCAGTTGTCCTTAAGGAACCTCCATTGAATCTAGAGATCTGAAAACTAAAAGTTGGAAACCATAGTTTCAGAACATCTGTATCTGCCTCCTAGAGGTTGTGTATTTGGGCTGATTCTGCACTTCATGCTCCAGTGAGAGAAATGTCTCAACCCTCTGGGTAAATTAGTGTCCCTAGCACTTCCCAGAGGTCAGCATCTGACCAGCTCCTCCCAGGCCGCTGCTCAGATCTCAGCCTGAGCATTCCTCCTGTTGCACCATCTTGAATAAAAGCTTTCACGAGTCCACTATGGTATAAGATAACCGTCAGAAGTGTTTATGTGAAAAGTAGATGTCATACATCACCAGTAGCTAAGGAAGGGCCTTTTCAGTTGCTGAAGGAGGTGTGATGCTTAAATTTCAGCATCAGCAAACAAAACAGCTGGTGGGTACACCACACCTGATATGTGTAAATGTTTCTGGCAGTTGTGTTATTGAAAGATTGTTGGGCTAGGGTCAAGCAATCCTGGACTTAAAATACCATTTATCACTCACCAGCTGGGTGAAATCTCTCACCCACTCACACACAGTCATATGCTTTCCATTTTGATGGACTGCTTCCCCTTCCCATCCCTCCTCTTTTTTTTCTTCACACCACTTATCCTTGTAATTCACTCTCTTACTTCTCTTGCTCCTGCACATCAGATTCCCACAACCTTTGATATCTTGATACTTGCTGATATTGCTCAGGTGGGTATATCCATTAGATATTGCTGAACAACAAACCAAAACAAAACACAGTGACTTAAGTAGACTAGTGAAGAAAAATCTTTATTTTTATCAGCTAGATGTTTGTAGTCATCTAGGCTAAGTTCCACTGCTATTGGCTGGCATTTTTCAGGCATTTGTAGTCAGCTGGGTTGATTAACTAGGGGTTGCTTGACCTAGAATAGCATCAGTTGCATGGGTTACTGAATGGTGGCTATGGAAATAAAGGTGCTGGGGCCATGGGTCTGACCTAATCAGAACGCCAGCCTACACTGATTCACACAGCAGAACAGGATTTCAAGAGAGTGAGAACAAATGTGTAAAGTCTCTCTCAAGACCTAGCCTCAGGACTGGTAGAATGTCACTCCCTCTGCATTCTATTGACCAAAACAAATCACAAGATCATTTTGGATTTAGTGATGGGCAGACAGACTCCACCTCTAAATAGGAGGAGATATAAAGTCACCTTACAAGGGGAGTGAATACAGGAAGGGGAAACATTTGTGTTATATTTGCAATCTGTCTACCACACTGTCTCATCCACCCCAAGCTCGCTCTTAAAGATATTTTCACAAGGACAACTTCCTCCAAGTTACAGTGCTAACTATTAATGTATTAAAAATATCTTTCCCCCACAACATTAGAGAAAAATGACTCAACTTCCTTTGAGAAAGACAATTGCACAGGTGACTTTGCTTGTTATCTAGCTCCTGTTTCCAGATAAGGGAAAGCTGTCTTACGACCAGCTCCTTCTCAAACCTTGAGTAGTTTGTCTCCCCCTGAGGTAGGGATGGGCTGAGGAAGTACATCAAGACTTTAAGGCCAAGGATGGGAAAGGGGCAGGGAGTGCAGGGATAGGCTAGAAGAGGTCAATGGGAAAAAAGGGGGACATCTGTAATACAACAATAAAGAAAAAAAAAGATTTTAAGAGTAAATAACAAAAAGTGATTCTGTAGAACTAGGAATTATGTGTAGCCCCTAAGGGTGATCCATGAGGCAAAAAATAATGTTTATAGATTTGAAGGATGACACTGTAAAACTGAAAAGAACCAATAAAATATTTTACTCTTTCTCTTCTATTTTGCTTCCTTGCTTAAAGCTTAAATAAAAGTAGATATTAAAGACTCATAGCTATTAAGGTGGCAGTTAGAACGTCAGGATCTATTGCTTTAAAATTTTGCTAATATTACCTATTTCCTGTTTAACAATTGAATTTAAGTATTTTATAAAGGAAAGTTATTTGAAATATTATTGAAAATTAGTAAAACCAGTTTCATAACCCACAATAAATAGTCTTAGTTCATTTTATATAATCTTTAAAAAAAAAACACCTTTTGTTAAGTCAATGATATACCCCTTGGCCTAAACTAATTTAAAGTGGATATAAGCAAATTGGTCCTCTCATAGATAAAAAATTGCAAACTTATCAAGAAACAATTTGACTATCAACTATTCAGCTAAAAACTGGCTCAGCAATTCAAATTCTGATTATATTTAGGAAATATATCTAAATATGTAAATAAACTATACTCACAGATACTCTACTATGAAAAATAAATTCATTAGTGTGAAAAAATATGCCATGCCACAATTTAAATCACATTTTGTGATAATTTTAATGTATAACGATTATTAGAAAGAATAAATTACCCAGAATTAAGGATGTACCATGAATTTTGAGGCATCTATTCATGCCTGTAATGTGCCTAACACTTTTCCATGATGAAACATGAGTTCCCAAAATAAATTTAAAAATCTAGTCATGCATCATTTTGCTGACTTATTTCTTTCTATCATTTATTTTTTATCTGTTCACTCACTCATTCAATTATAATTGAGCCCTTACAATGTGCCAAGCACTGTACTATATATATATTTAGAAAGTGCCTTACTCAATCATTTTAATAAATGAAACTTAGAAATTATTCCCTCATTTTAGAAATAAAGAGATGAAGACTTGGGAGGTTTAAATCACTTTTCTTACCTAATAACTAACCTAACCTGAGATGCTAGTTTAGATATAGCTGACTTCACAACATGAGTTTTAATCATAAACTCATGGAAAATGAGCTCCAGTTTATATTATATACATAGTAGAGTCCCGGTGCATGAAATTTGTGCATGGGGGCGAGGGGAGGGTCCCTCAGCCCAGCCTGCATCCTTTTGTAATCGGGACCCCTCGGGGGATGTCTGACTGCCAGTCTAAACTGGCAGTAGGACATCCCTATTGCAATCCGGGACCTCTGGCTCCTAACTGCTCACCTGCCTGCCTGCCTGATTACCCCTAACCACTCGCTTACCTGCCTGATCGCCCCTAACCACCTCTGCCTTGACCCCCGCCACAGCGACTTCATACAGAAGGATGTCTGGAATGACGTCCGGAAGGTCATTTGGCTGTCCAGTCTAATTAGCATATTACGCTTTTATTATTATAGATGTACTATACCCCATCAAATAGATGATATGTAAAATCGAGGGATGACCAGGCCATGACTTTTTTCAGTACTCAGTAGGACCATATAGTATAAACATATTTTGCTATTAATAACTGATAAAAATTACTGAAAATGAAAAATTGGTACCTGAGTCAAATCTATGTAAAGGTGCCCTAACCAGTTCTGTTCAGTGGTTAGAGCATCAGCCTACAGACAGAATGGGTTCGACTCAGGTCAAGGGCACATGCCCAGTTGTGGGCTTGATCCCCAGTAGGGGGGTGTGCAGGAAACAGCCAATCAATGATCCTCTCTCATCATTGATGTTTCTCTCTCTCCCTGTCCCTTCCTCTCTGAAATTAATAAAAATATATTTTTTAAAATCTATGTAAAGTTTCTTTGTAAATGTATGGTTTGGTATAAATATTTTGGCCTATGTTTCAGTTTTCTATTAAAAAATAACCCTCACTGGTCTACTTTCCAGCTCAGTTTATGATCGCTAGTTCAAGAGTCAGTTACCAATTCATAGCACTTATATATTCCATCAATATTTACTGAATATAAGAAAAATCAGTGAACGGTTTAACTAACTTTAAAGTTTTGTTAGGTTATAATACATACCTATTTTTTGTGGTTAACATTCCAATATCCAATATCTGTACATTCAAAATAATTAATATTATTGCTTCTGGCTTGCATTGTTATTGTAGTAGTATTTCTTGAAGTTCAAAGTCAGCTCAGTGAACTTCCCAGAAAGTCTCAGGTATTTCCATATCAATATATTATCTGATTCGCTTTTAACTCAATTTTTGTTTTTAATGTTTCTTTCTGTTTATTAATTCTGCATTTGATGTTGAAATATCCTCTCTAGTATTAATTCCTTGAACAGACATTATTTGGTCAGATAATGAGATTTCTCAGTAAGGCCTCAACATCTACATATTAGGAAACAAGGTCTGGGAAGTAAATTACTTGGCCTAATCAGAAAAGAATTTTTCACAAGCAGAGACCCAAACTCCCCAGAACTTCAGAAGATCAAGGAAGAAAGTGGTTGGAGCATATAAGAAGCCAGAAAATGCTGAGGCTCACACCATCTCATTGGAGATGATTCTGCTGTCTATAAACTGAAGTGATTGGCCATCTGATCTTTTGTTATGTTATCTTCAAACATGACTCTAAGGATAACTCTCCCTCTCTGCTTTCATTGCAGTCCATTAATACCTTTGATGTAGTGCTAGTTATTCTAATTATTTACTCATAGTTCTGTCTCCTTCATTGCAAGTATGAAGAGGGTAGAGTACATGCTTTCTCTCCATCAATATCTCTTAATCCTTTGACCAGAAACCCAGTTTATTCAAAAAATCCTTTGATGGAAGGGTTCATGAGAAGTCTTTTTATTCCAGAAGTCACACAAAATTTCCTGTTGAATTTCAATGGCCATGAACTTGGTCAGATGCCCATTTCTTAACCAATTACAGGAATAAAAAACAACAATATTTAATATGATGGATTTAAGCCAGTCTGGACCTATGCCCACAGTTAAGGATGGGGTTTATCCTTCATCCCTATCTAATTACAAAGGTAAGAATTAAAACGAGGCTAATACTCCAAAGTAAAATCAAGGCACTGAGTAATCAAAGAAAACTAAATGCTGTGACAGCAAATAGCAGATGTTTAACACAGTAAATTACAAAAGAAAGATGATGCTAATAGACCTACCCAGATACGCATATACCTAAGAGCATATGATTTTTGTTACCTCTTGAAATTAGCATGCTAAAAACTTTCATAATATGACAGCCATATTCTCGTGTTTTGTAACACTTAGTTTTCTATGTAGGTAAGTTTTTCCCACAGATTACAGCTCCTAAGCTAGTTTTACATTTGTTATTATCATTTGCAAGAAAACCACAATGTCTTTCATCTTTATTTAGCCTTGAGATCCAAGACCGAACTGCAGCTCTGTGCTGAGGAGTACAGTTCCCTGTTCTGTATGATATTCGCCCCATCAGCCTGTTAGCTGCTCTGCTTCACTAGTCCTGGCCTGGGCCTTGTCCCCCGGGCTGACCATCCCCTATCCACCAATGACCCAGTATTAAGAATTCACATCAAGTCCCTGGAATATGTCCCAGGTTCATCTCAAACTATCCATGACTTAGTTACCTCACTTATAATGGGAAATAACACTTTCTCTACCAATCTCATTAGAACTCCTGTAAGATGCAGAAATGATATTTAAGATTCTTGTAAATTCATCAATAGTATCAAGTTAAGCTGGTCCATGTGTGGTTACTTTAAATATTAAGAGCTCTATAAATGAGAATATTGATATTTTTAATATAATAACATACTGTATCCCTGGAATCTGTGGCAGATATTAAAATAGAAGAGTCACTATTAGGAAGAGCACAAGATCAAGGTGGGATAAGAAGTCAAGAACCTGACAGTATTATGAAAATTTTTCTTAGGGAAAAAAACAAACAAGAAAGAAGGATATAAAAATGAAATCCTTTAGCTCAAAGTGATTTAAAACCATATTATAAGCTCAAGGTGGGAATGGCATGGGGTGAGTCCGCTGATCAGAATAGAGATTTCATTGGTGAAGATTCCTAACACACTTTGAAGGAGGATGTGTGGAGGCCATACTCTCAGTCTTTTGACCTGATTCTTTGGGCATGAAGCCTTGGTAAACATATGCTTCATGGGAACCTAGAAGGATCATTTGTCCTTTGGAATGAGACTTCTATGGATAAAACCCTGTTTCTCAGGGTAAGATGTGGTTTTGAACATCCTGGAAAAATACACCTACACCTGATTTATTAGAGCAGCTCTAGCCAGGATAGGGTTTCAACTTGGCTTGAGCTGGCAGCCCAGATGTTCCCCCAGAACATGGCATATCCCCATGGCTCTAGAGGAGTCACTCACCATGCCTCACAATCCAAACAAAACCTTCTTTGTGAAAGGGAAGAGAGAGTCAGGTTGCGCTCCCAGCCCAGCTGCCAATCCCTCCCAGTTTGGAAGCCTTTCCTACTCTCCCCAGGGCTCCATCAAAAGTTTAGCAGAAACATTTGCCTCCAGGCATCGACTGTGTCAGAAACCTGACAGCTTGTTTTTATATATATTTTGTTACACTTAAGCATGGGTACTGTTTTAAGGAAAAAATAAGATGAAAAGTCTATTAGTTGGCTTTTCTTTATGATCTTTTTTTCCCTGTATTTTTGTTTGTTGATTCAGTCCTCAGTTGACCTTTTAATATTCTCCAAAGAGTGGCTTATCTGAGGAGTGGTCCAGACAGAGGCTCAGAGTAGGGATATGGTGAGTGACTTTGGTAACCAGAAGAAAAAAGTTCTTCCTTCAAGTAAGGCTTGGCCTCAGACCCTGACTCAAGTAGTTCCAGAGGGAACATTTGACCCCTATCTCCAATGTGTTCACTTCCTTTTAATGGTTGATTAAACCAGAGAACCTTATGTGAACAGGGCCATAGTAATAGGCTACAAAGTCATGGCAATAAAAGTGTTAATATCTGTCCTTCTTTGTTTGGTCTCTATTTCTTGGATCTCTTGGACCTCAGGGGATTTATTAGTTAGTTATCACAGTGTAACAAGCCACATAGAAACACAGTGGCTTAAAAGGATAGCACTTATTATCATTAACCAA
Organism: Myotis myotis; assembly: GCF_014108235.1. Classification (NCBI taxonomy): domain Eukaryota; kingdom Metazoa; phylum Chordata; class Mammalia; order Chiroptera; family Vespertilionidae; genus Myotis; species Myotis myotis. Next base: position 21,262,922 of record NW_023416401.1, on the reverse strand, counting down.
TTTATGTGTTAACCAGGGGGTTCTGTTTTTATCTGTGCTCACTGATACATCAGTGGTCAGCTATGGTCAGGTAGGCATCTTGGTTGGCCTTTAAATGTGTTTTGGAAGTTCAGTTGGCTGAGGTTGATCTAGGTGACTTTGGATTGGACAACTGGGCTATTCTTCTCATGGTTTCTCATCCTCCAGAAATGTATCCCAGGCTTCTTGATAGCAGCATTTTTCAGTGAGTCTGGTAGGAGAATATAAGTCTCTTTGAACCAAGGCTCGGAATCTGGCGTACTGTACTTCCAGCATATTCTATTGGTCAAAGTTTGACACAAGGTCAACACCAGAGTCTTATGGGAGGATACAACTAAAGGGCATGAATACAGGAAGGCATGAAAAATCATGGCCACAATACTTCCGACCTTGTGAAGTGGAATGTGAAATATCATTCTCCTTTAGAAGACTCTGTTTTCCACTGTCATGGACTAAATGTCATATCCCCTCAAAATTCATACACCGTATTGAAACTCTATCTCCTCTCCCCATGTATTAGAAGATGAGGACTTCGGAAAGTAATTAGGATTAGGTGAGCTCATGAAAAGGAAGCCTTCGTGAATGCCATTAATGCCCTTATAAGAGTCACACAAAAGCTTGCTCTCCATCTCCGCTCTTCACCATGTGAGCATGCAACAAGAAGCTGGCAATGTGCAGCCCAGAAGAGAGCCCTCACCAGAACTTGACCATGCTGGTAACCTGACTTGGATCTCCAGAACTGACAAATATGAGAAGTAAGTTGGTGTTTATGCTCCACACGGTCTATTGTACTTTGTTTCAGCAACCCAACTGCCTACGATACTGTCCTAGCACTTAGGAGATGAGTTCCAAGTGGAGTGATAGAGGAGAGGTACAGCTTTACTAAATCATAATATATTTCGGTTCACATTTGGCCTGATGTCGTTGATTAATTGGTTAAAATCCATGAACAGAAGTGAGTGATTAGGCTCCTCCTAACCTCTGATACTTAGAAAGAAAAATGAGCAATATACCTCAAAGGAGATCAATGGTTCTCCATGTTCACTGGCCCCACGCTTTCACCTGGATGGTTGCCAAAAGTCCCCTGCCTCTAGTTTGCATCTTCTTTGTTCTCATAACTGGATTGTTCCCATTGAGACTCTATTATTCTATCTTAGCACTCATTCCATATTAAAATTGCCTGTTTTCTTATAAACTCCCCTTTTAGACCACAAGCTCTATGTAAGCAGGAACTAGATCCATTGTTTCACCACTCTTTTCACCAGAAACTAGGAGAATATCTATGCTCCATATAGTAAATACTCAAAAAATTGGCAGGGCACTCCTCTTTCTCTGTCTGCAGCATGCTCATGCCCTTTCTCCTTTCCTTCCCCCAAGTGCATTCTCTCTGTCTTTCTTTTTAAGCTCCAAAGGCCCTTCTTTGGCCTCTGTAACTTGTTTCCTGAGCCCACACAGCCAAGCTGGCTCACTTCTTTTATGGCCCACTTCTTCTACCTCTGTGACTTTCTAAATAAATTTCTGCTTGAAAAAAATAATTGGAAAATTCCAAGTGAATGAATAAATAATTAATTACAGATGCTGTTGAGTTTGATTATCCTTCCAATGGAATTGGAAACTAGATGCATGAAAGGTAGGCAGGACTTTCCATGTTAAGGAATCAAAATTACAATAATCATCCAGTCTTGTATACCTCCAAAACAAAAGCTCAACAAGTCAAGGGGCTCAGAGATCTCTTAAAATTGCTATGATAATGTTTTCTAAATAGCCAGTGTTCATGGCCTTACAGGCCTGAATACCATGAAGGCGGTCATATTATAGAATTTTTTAGATCAAGCATGACTCATGTAAGTTTTATTTAAAGTCTAACTCTACATCCCTATGAGAAAACATAACTCTAGAAATTAGAAGTGACTTACTGCTTCTACCAGAGATCTGGCAGGCTGTGTTATTCCATCTGACTATTTCTCTACCCTCCTTGCACTTCTCTCCCAGCAGTGAGTTCCCAGGATGTCAGTGGCTACATTCTCATTGTCCCTTCATTTTCATACTGAAAGAAGACCATTGTGGGTGTTTCTAGATCATTCATAAAAATCTCTATTCAATATAGGATCTTAGAAGTCTTTTGTGTTATACTTAGTCTACAAATTCTTTCCTGACTTAATTGAATTCTATGGAAAGAGTGAAGGTAGGAAGATCCAAAGTGGGGCAGAAATCTGTCCAGAGTTGAGGAGGGGAGTCTATGCCAGGTCAGCTTCAAGTGTTTCTGGCATGTGGTCTGCATCCACCTCACCCGAGCCTGGTCTGGCAGTGTGAGGCAGAGGCTGGAGCAGCAATTCTCAAACTTCAGAATGAATAAGAATAAATTTAAAATCTGCAACTCCCAAGCCCTCATTCCAAAATTCTGTTTTAGTAGACTTGGAATAAGGCCAGGAATTGGCATTTAACTAGCTACCCAAGCATTTCTGATGTCCTGACCCTATGTTAAAAATATGTGTAAAAGAAAATTAACCAGAGTATTACCTAGTCAGTATTTTTTAACCTTTTAAAGTATTTCGATCAAATTTACATGGTCATGGCATTATAAACAACTGGGGTGAGGAGGGGTGGGGAAGCTGGTGTCTTCCATAGGTTGTTGTAGCCCCGATATTACAAACTTCTACATTTTCACTCATTTGGAAAGTGAGCAAACTAAAAGTGTGGCAGAGTTAACATATTTGATTTTTTTTAATCTTTTTATTTAAACCGAGTTGTGATAGCTTTACTCAAGACCTTTCTTGGTCTGAGAAGTGTTTTTAAGATCCTGAAAATATAGCCCATGCAACCGTAGGAGAGCTGGATAAATGTTTGCTCTAACTCTAGTGTTGTAACAGGAGCACACACGCGTGTGGGCTGCACTGGTAAAAGTGTGGACTTTGGGCTGGACCTCTGGCCTTGGCAGCTATGCAGTGATAGCATCTGTTGTGAACACCTCGGGAGTTAGTTTCAACAGCATGTCACTGGGAAGAAACCAGGTATGGCAGAGTGGACCACTAGGAGTGTGATTTTTGGCCCATTCCTAGTGGATCAGGTGATTTTTCTGGAAAAGACGGTGAAAGCTTTAAATGTGCAATTTGGCTCACAAGTCAAATAATATCAAAAGAGAAGGAGGCAACCTACCCCAGAGAGTGAAGGAGTGTTGAAGCCTAAGCATTTGCTCAGAGGATAGGTTTGAGATGCCCAAGGTCAGTGCTAAATTCATGGTTGGTTAATAAAGGTGGAGGACACTTACTTATAAGATACCATACACCTCACCTACTCCAAAAATGTATGTTGTAGAGCCTGGCCAATATGGCAGAGTGGCTGAGCTTCGACCTATGAACCAGGAGATCACAGTTTGATTCTACATCCCTTTTCTTTATGGACCAGGATCCAGGCCAGCCCTCTGCCATCTCCACTTAGGCTGTGCAAATTGTCAACTCAGCCAACAGCTGGAGAAATAATTTTTAAAAAGTTATAATTGGGGCCAATCTCAGTGAAATGAGATGCAAATCACAATTTTTCTGGTGTGTATACTGGGGGTGGGTGGGGTCTCTTTTAAATCAAAGATGTTCCTGTCCCTCCATTTCAATTTTTCTAGAGTTTGGGCACTAGGTTTGCACAACTTGGAACATGCAAGTGGATTCTGCTCTGACATCTGCAAGGCCTCAGGGAGCCTGCCTCCTGGGAACAAGAGGGGAGCCTTCCCATATGGGGATTTGTCTGCTTTATTTATTCATGTCTGTGTATGTATTGTTTTGTTTTGTTTGTTTTTTGCTTGGCTTAAGAGCCTCTTGCCCTTGGGTATCCAGGCCCTTCCCCAAATGCCTTATGCATCATTGGGTCCTAGGGGTAGAATCCAGAAGTCTCCATTACATCTTTCTGGTATAGAATCAACATCAGTAAGACATTCCCTTCTCTGTCTACCAGACTCTCACTGTGTTTTTGCTCCTGCTTTGTGTTATCCAAGAATGCTAATGACTCTGTGCAATGATAGAGAAATGACATAATAAGGGGCTTTCTCATCATTATAGATTCCACTAAATGTTAGAATCCGCTTAACTTGCTATAATGCCTGTTTTCTGTCTATTATAACATGCTGGTTAGACTGCAGTGTAAATGGCTGTGGCTTGCAGGCTGAAAGGGGAGCAGAACTGGTCAAGAAACAAGATGAGAAGAAAGAGAATGCTGAGCCTAGTGCTGAGAATGCTCAACCAGAACATTAGAAAAATATCACAGCGTGAAAAGGGTGCTGATGAGTTGAAGACACTAGTTTATGTGTTTATGGGCTACATAGCCTCCAGGAAACCCAGCTCCTTCTCTGAGCCTGGCCCACTGGTGCTGAACGGGTTAATGCAGTTCCTGCTCTGATGGAAGGGGAGGAGGCAGCTGGTGGGTGCTGGGCTTGGCACAGGGCTTCAGGCCTCCCTGCACCCTCCTCCTCTGGGGCTGCTGGATCATTGCATTGCTCAGCAGCTGTTGTGCTCTGGCTGCCAAAAGAACCTTGGGAAATGGAGTCACAGAAGTAGCAGGGATTTCCACTCAGGCCTACGAGAGGCAAGTTAAGGAAGACTGGAATTGCACCTTCCATAGGAAATGCAAAAGCAATATGTACTAACGCATCTCAGCCCCAGCCCCCAAACCTTTGTCCTGGTGCAGAGCTTGGGCTGCACTTTCTGGGCTCCTGTGAATGCTGACTTGCTTGTGATCCGCCCTGAATAGCATGGGTTTACAGAAGCAGAAAACATGTTAGGAGAACAGCCCCTGGGCTGGTCCTAACCCAGCAGGGAGGTTTGAGAGTAACCAATAGGATTCCCTGGACTTGCTTTCGGGGCAGTGGCCTGGATCACCTCCATCACAGTCCTGTTCCTGGGCCAGCGGGGCAGATATGAGAATGGACTCAGAGCCAGGCCACTTAATTTGAATTTTGCTTCTGCCATTTACTAGCTGTGTGACCCCAGGGAAGTTACTTAAACTCTCTGGTTCTCAATTTCTTCATCCATAAAAGAGGAATAAAAATCACAGCTATCTCTGAGGATGTTAATTGATTAAATGAGTTAAGGTGTGTAGTGTGCTTAGACTAGACTACTCTACCAGTGCTTATTAAAATAAAGTAAAACTTGCCTTATTTACATGGGCAGTAAAAATAATTCCCTTTATGGAGCAAAGTAAAAGCTGAGGCTGCACATCTTGGGCTGATAGTACATTCGGAACTGGTGAGAAAAAGGCCTAGCGTGGGAAAAAGTCACAGTGGAACCTGGCGCCTGGTTGGTTCCACTGAGCACATTATCTTCCCAACTCCACATTCAGTAGCATCGCCTTGGTACCCTAAAATCCGCCATAGTGGGAGTATTTACTAGTACACCACAGAAACAGGCATATGCTACCATCATGTTTTTGTTTTGTTTTAAGGGACCAGTGGTTTCCAAACTTAGCATTGTCTTTATAGCACCTAAAAGGTGCTACAGGGGTATCTATCTCTCAGCAGATTTTAGTTCTGTCTGGCTCAGATCTACCTGAGCATCCCCCAAATATGAATTCTAAGCTTATACTAGGAGAAAAGGTAATGTTTCTTGAGCACCTACTATAGACCAGGCAGTCGGTAAATGCCTTGTATGTGTTATGTCATTTCTTGATTACAGCGGCCTGAGTAGTAGTTCCAATTTTACAAGTGAGGAAAATGAGACCCAGCTCGGGTAAATAACTTACTGAAGGGAGCGGCCCAGGACTTTGCACAGTAGTATGTATGAAGGTAAATGAAAATTCATTCCCTACTCAAAATGTCATTAACTCATGGTGTCCAAGGATTCCATATTCACCACACTCCTTTGTGGCTTTTAATGAAATTAAAATTACCTTCTAAGAAAATACTTGGTGTTTCTAAGACCTATTTTAACTAGGCTAAAAGTTATAGTTGCTATAAGTCAATCATCCAAAATAAATATCTTAAACTTTTTCCATGTCTAGGATACTGTCCTGGGAACAGAAATTAATAAAGAGAATCACGTGACTTGGTCTTAAAGAGCTGGCAGACTCGTCAGTGAGAAGTTGCTTGAAAGACCATTCCTATCCCAAGGCAGGTTTTCTGGGAAATCTTTAAGTGGGAGAGTTTCCTGGTAGCCAGGGCGAGTAAAGAAACTTTCTAAGACTCAGGTCCTCACCTGCACTGCCAGATCACAACTGTACTACTGCTTCATAGCTTTGTTGTGGGGGTCAAATGAGACAGCATGTTTATAAACTTCATTCAGTGCCAAGCAAATAAATAGTAAGAGCCCTATACCATCAATATTAACTGGCTGATGACAGTTCAATAGAGTAAAAGGTCTGCAGAGGCTTCTTGCATCAGAGCAAAGGCGAAAAGATACTACACATAGCGAAGGGAAAATAACTTGAAATGGCCCGCCATTGCTTTAGAACCTTTTTAACTAAAGAGGAAATAGAGTATAATGTCTAGGAGTAGAATAGGCTTGCATTCTGGCTCTGCCACTTACTTATATGACCTTACAGATTAGATCTTGACTAAGTCTGAGGAGGTCACTCCTGTAATCCAAACTCTCTGATGGATCACCATCTCAGTCAGAAGAAAAAGTCCTTAGCACAGCCTTCAAGGTCCTATGATGTGTTCCCATTACTTCCCTGGCCTCCTGCCCTTCCCTATCACTCTCTCCATCAGCCCTTCTATTCCATCCATGGTGGCCTTTGTGCTCCTGATCTTGCCTCGGAGCCTTTGCATGTGCTGTTCCCTCTGCCTTCAATGTTCTCCTCCCAGATACAAACACATTTCTTTCCTTCACCTCCTTTAAGCCTCTTGTAGAATATCCCTACCTCAATGCAGCACACTCTGATCTCACTATTTATAAATACAATCCAGTACCCACACCCACCCCGACATTCTAGGTAGCCTTCACCCAGATGTTTTATTATGTTCCATAGCACTTCCCACTATCTAATTTATACTAATAAAAGGGTAATATGCTAATTAGACCAGATAGACAGGGTGTCTTCCAGATGTCATTCTGGACGTCCTTCCTGACAAAGTTGGGGCCCGGGTGAAACTGTCCAGGGTCCCGGGTGCCTGTGACAGGCCCATGGAAAGATGGCCTGGGTCCAGGTGCCTGCCGGTGGCCGAAGGAGGAAAGCCTGGGTCCCGGGTGCTGGAGGAAAGCCAGTGCCAGCAGCAGGGGGATGGAAGGCCTATTCTTGCACAAATTTTCATGCATTGGGCCTCTAATTCCCTATATAAGTTAATTTACTTGTTATGCTTATTGTTTGTATTCTGATTTCCCCTCTCAAACATTATCTCCATGAGGCCAAAGAGATATTTATCTATTTCATTTGTTGATATATTCTAAGTCTAGAAAAGTGACTGGCATATAGCAGACACTCAATAAATATATGTGTAAAGAACAGAGGAATTCCTGCACCTTTATAAATCCCAATCACCTTTTCTTTAAAATAGGAGTACTACCAGTAATTTCTTTATAGGATTATCCTGAGAATTAACTGAAATAATACCTATGAAGTATTAGCATAGTATTTATTACCTGATAAACATTCAATAAATTATTATCATTGTTATGTGTTAATATTTTTAATTTCAAGTAGTCATACTAGTTTGTGTATAATCTCTATTTGTAAAGTAGCTCATCTCTTAGTCAAGGATCATTTTAGTTAGTCAATATCGATCGTTTACCTGACCATCCCATAGCAGAAAGCACAGATCAGCCAGGCCACAGAGCTTTCAGACTGAAATCAGGGAGTGCAGCTAACGCCCTGTCTCCTAGGTGCTGTAAGATGCCTTTGGCCTCTGTTCTGCCCTGGACAGACACCCATCCTTTTGTTCTTTTGGGAGGGCTCCTAGCTTCCTCTTCTCCAGGAATCTCAGGTACACATGGCTGTATATGGCCTGGTTGTCAACATAAGCCTAACTCTGCATCCTATCCCAATCCTTTGCTCACTCCGTGGTGGGCCAGTCATCTATCACTTTTTCATTTGGGCAACCTGCTCCTATAGACATCCCTTTCCAGTGAACTGTCGGGGATAGGCAACAGGATTTGAAAATGTAGAAGGCAATGAATGACCACCTTGGCCATCATGATGGCAGCAGAGCAGAGAGCTCAAGAGATTCATGCACTGGCTCTGCCACTGACCTCAGACAGACCACTTAACTATTTGTGCTTCAAGTCCCTTATTTGTTAAACCGGCTAATGATCATCATAATAGCCCTAACCTCATAGGGTAACTGTAGAATTAAATGAGCTGATTTTTACTGTGTGGTTTAGAATACAGACAGATGTTATGTGTGTATGTGATTTCTAGAAGGCCCATCTGGGAAGCCAATAAATATATCCAAAACAGCTGAACACATATAGCAGACAGGCAGCACATATAAGATGCATACTTTCTCTTCCTCTGAGCTTTCTGCATGTCACTTCTAATGAGTTTACATTCGAGGATGTGCCTGGAGAATCCAGGGAGCAAGGCCGCTGCTCCCTGCTGCTCTGAGAGATTAATGTGTCTCCCAATACCCTCTACTCTTACGGGAAAGATCAGGCCTCTGTGTTGAACTGTGTGCATTTATTGGGAATTACATGCTGGAATATCTCCACTATCAATATCCCTCACAGATTAAATACTTTCCCTTCTTCTCACTTAGCTCAGACCCATTATCTTTGAATCACTACTCTATATCCTAGACCGGTACCTCTCTTCCTGGCCTAAACATAATCTCTGCCCCTCAAAGCCATCAATAGCTTTAACAATGCCAGCTCAGCCAGCTGTTCCTGGAATGGTGGTTTCCCCAGGCTCCTGAACACCACTACCCAAGAATTCTAACCCTGGAAGGAATCAGGGGAGGTTGGAGACCAGGCATCCATCTATCCATTTATTCATGCTTGCCTTTTGGCAGATGACAGCCAGCCTCCAGGGTCTTCCTGCTGGCAGAATCATGTCTGTGACATACCCACCAATTCCTGAAGTATGTAGCAGGGCAGTGTCCATATTCAACATGTGGGTGTGGTGTCCTCCATCCCTTAGCCAGCAGAGGTCAAGTCTAGCTACTCTAGTGACTGGGAAGGGACTCAGACCCCTGCTGCTGAGCCCCAGGCTGCAATTAATCAGAGTCAAGGGCCAACTCAGGGTCTGAACTGTTACACTAGGCAGTTAAGCAAAGGGAGCAATTAGAAGTCAGGATCAGGGTACTTGGCTGGGGCTAGAGCTATGAAGGTCAGGACCTGGGGGAAGCACAGGCTAGAAATGGAATTCATGGCTAAAGTATAAGAGAAAGAAGTTCAGATGTCAATCAAAGTGAAAAGCATAGGAAAACAGAGTGAAGAGGGTAGCAGTGACATCTGTCTGATTCCATGAGCTAGAAAAGAGCAGAACCAGAAAGGCACAGCCCCATGTCAAAGGGGGACTGACTGATGCCCAGTTGCCTGGTGGTGTGGCCTTCTTTCCTGAGAGTTCTCATCTTACTTTCCATGTCCCATCTTTGACTCTTCCATCAGGTCCTGCCCCTCTGGCTCTGCCTTAACTCCTCACCATGGAGGCTGCATGCCAGGAGGATGGGCAATGTGGGTAAACACAGACTTGAAATCCAGACAGCCCCCATGTGAATCCTGCCTCTGCCCTGTACTAGCTCATTAACTCTGGTCACATTACTAATCCTCTTTGTGCCTCAGTTTCCTCATCTGCTCAATGGACATAAGAATAGTCCCAGATTCTGGGGTTATTAAAAGAAACTGAGTTTTAGTCAATAAATGTAATGTACTTAGAAACAGAGCGTGGCACATAATATGCATCATATACATGTTTGCTTATTATTTTTAGAAAATGAGTGCATTGGTCCTTGGAGAAAAGGGTCATACACAGGTCATCAGAGTTTGGACATTTTCCAAATCTTTTGGAAGCCAAACTGTGCCAAGATTGGAAAAAAAAGTTTCAAGTTTGGGACATTGTTATTATTGTACATACAGGGGGAAAACGTTTCTTTTTCCAAGATTTTGCCTGATTGCCCCAGAAAGAAAACATTTGCATTGTGTGGTCATGATTGGGAACACATGTGAACCACACCCCACTTAGCTCAGCCCCTCTCCGTCCTCAGTCTGTCTCTCTCCCTCGCTCCCGCTCTCTGGTACTAATTAGAAAGAAACCAAGTAGAATTTGGTGTTTCCTTCCCAGTCTTGGTAGGGGAGCCTGTAGTGGATTAATTACCAAGAAGTTCTGGCTTCCCTGAGGAACAATCAGTGATGGGGCTTGGGGTCCAGTGGCTTAGGGAGGCATGACAAATTTAAATCTCTACCCGAAGGGAGCAGAAATTAATTTTAATAGGAGGCAGTGTGGTCTGAAGTCTAGTGGAGGAGGATAAGTAATCAAAAGTTATGTTTTCTGTCTTAGCTCAACCACTAACTTCTTGTGAGACTTGGCTCTGTTGTAGAATTTAGCTTGAGGGGGAAATAAATCTACCTTTCAGCTAAGGAGTGCTGATGGTGGGCAATGACAACAGCTAATATTTAATGAGTTCTTAGTGGTAAGTTCCAGGCATGGTACTTACTGTTATATATATATATATATATATGCGCTGTTTTATATATACATATATATGATATACTGTTATATATTATGTATACTGTTATATATATTATATCCTGTTATAGTTATATATTATACTATATATGCATATTTTATATATGTGTATATATATATATGTGTGTGTGTGTATATATATATATATACACATACACACACACATATACATGTATATTTAAAGCTCACTGGTAGGGCTGTGACCATCCCTATCACATAGATAAAAAAACAGGATCAGTAAATGTTATATGTAGTTTTCCTAAGTACGCAAATCTGGCATGTGACAGCACATATATCATACTCAGTTCTGGCTTAAATCTCAAGCCCAAGAACTTAATTGCTCCATCTTAGTCTGTATTAATGCAGGGACATACAACTATATATTTTAGAATTATTTAAAAGCAAAATTAAGGGTTGCATTTGAAGGGTTAATGAGATCGTTCAGTTGGCCGAGGAACTCATTCCTCAAACACCCTGATTACTCTGAGTTACTCTATTAATTTACTTTGGATATGATTGTATTTTTGGCTTTGAGCTTTTAATACATGAAAATAATCATTAGAAATGTTCCAGAAATCAGCTAGTTGTTCCCATTTGTACGAACACAGTATTTCTCCTGGGGGGTTACCCAGAGTTGGAGCAGATTCTGAGTAAGACGCTCTGCCTGAAACCAGGGGGGCAGTGGTGTGGGGGGGGCAGTGGTGGGCACGACGATGCTTCAAGAGCCTTTTTAGAATCGAGGAGGAACCTGATGTTCCACGGCAAACGGCAAGTGGAAGTCAGAAAGCAGAGACAGCTGGTCATCAAGAGAAGGAAGGTCACTGTCTAAGGATTGGTTTCAGTGCTGTCTACAAATGATTGATTCCTTTGCTTCCAGATCACTTCCAATTGGCTCAGCCTCAAATGCAAGTTCATTTCACAGTCTCTGCCTTGAGCTTCTTTGGGTAGAACATTGGGGCCATGCATCTTTCTGATATTACCATGGAGTCAATGGCCAGGGCCAGATTCTCCTTCTTCCTCATCCCTTTGTAAGGACAACTCCCCATTTCCTCTTATTCTGGAAACTTGCAATAAGAATACTGTCCAGAGTCTCCATTTTCCTCCCCCTGCCTACTCACAAGCTCAGGAGAACTCGAACAGAACATTATTCAGGGAAAAGGAATACCCTGGGGACAAAACAAGGTAATTACTTTCCTGGTGGATATTGTGTGCCCCTGTTAAACAGCAGCAAGAACCCCAGAGAAGAAAGTATACTTAACAGTCTAAAACACAGCTCAAAAGGGAGGAGAAGGCAGGCTTGTTTCAATCATCTGCCCCTTGTTCTGTAATAAAAATGTATTTTTTTTCCTGAGGACAATTTAGTGTGGCCAATAAAAGCCCAGCTAATTTCTAAATCAGCATGGAGCCAACTCAGCCACCCAGGAGCTCTCTCCTAGGGCAATATTTCTGAGGCGCACACAATCTATACTAAAGCGATCAACGTCCCTCCATCCTGCCAAGGGGATGCGTTAGCGAAGCCCAAAATATGACAGGAGGAAATTTATGTGCAACTTTTACACATAATATCTCATTATGACTCTCCCCAATCTTTCAATTTTAAAAATAAACGGCCTTTGTAATGATTTTACCAGGAGAGCATCTAAACGAAGATTAAAAAGGAAAGAGGAGAGAGCTTCAGCTGCTGTGGTTTTTCTTTCTTTCCTCCTGGTCTGGCTTTATGGAAATTCACTCTCCCTTCCAGCCCTCCCTCCTTCCCTTCCCTTCCCTCTCTTTCTTTTTTCTGTCCCCTCATCTCAGGAGAGATAGACATTTTAGGATATGTCATTTTACCTAAGGGAATAAGATCTCTGTTAGCAGCAAAAATGACTCTGACTCTTTGACGCATGACAAAAGTTTCCACTTACAATTCGGTGATTCAGTGCCATTGGCCCTAGAGTCTGTTGCTAATTTAGATCATATCCCCAAACTTTCCTGTCTCAGTTTCCCCTTGTCTGCCATCCCCATGTCTTACAACATGATTGCAGACAGACACACAACGACACAGGAGGAGATTCCTTAGACTTTCTCATGCCACATACCCCCAACGTTGCCTGCTGCTCATGCCAGACCTAGGACTCCTGGCCTGGCCTCCCCTTGCTTTGTGGAGTAGCCAGCAGAGCAGAAGACAATAGATGGTGGGTCCTGGGTGGGCCCAGCTCTTTAGAAAGACTCAACATTTTTCCCCGCTGGTGTTGGCTTGAAGCTTTATGACTTGGACCACATTTTATTTGGTAGAGACATCCAGCTCCTAGGCTCTCATCTGCTTGTACATGTATATTACTCCCTTCTTCCTAAGAACCTATGTCCTGGGACACCAGCTGCCCCTGGGAGCACCTCCCAATAGGAGGGTTTCTGGGACTAATATAGAGTTTACATTCGTTAATTTATTTGTTCAGGCGTTATCTACAGAGAGTTAATTCTGCCCAGGCTTGGAACTAACAGGTAAATTAAACAAAGAACCCACAGTCTAGTTGGGACACATATCCGCAAACAATTAAAGCCATTGCAGCACAAAAGGATCAGAATGGAGGGTGAACTGTGCAGGCAGGTCTGTGTCAGGCCAGGCTTGATTCGGGAACACTTTGCCTGAAGTCAAACCCAGGGACAGGACTTTCTGAGGAGCACTGAAGAAAGAAGCGCTGATGGAAGGTTTCTAAGCATTGTGCCTCTGTAGTGTTTATGGCTTTAAGTTCTCAATCTGAACTGGACTTCTGTGCAATGGGATTCTATTTCAAGCTGACTAAACATGGTTTCCTATGTGTATGAAAGGAAATGGCTATTTTAAGGGCATTGCAGGCATCAGACGTATCCAGTCAAATCAGAGACAGACACTGAGGCACAGATGCTTGTGGTTTGACCCTTGACTTGGAGTCCAAAGAACTTAGTTGAGGCCATGAGAAAAGTCAGAATTACCATGACGAGCTGGATACTGAAGTTAGCCTGGGTCTCAGATGGAGACTCTAAAGCCCCACAAAGTATTTGGCCTCCTCCCATCCCTTATGCTTCTTGCTATCAATAAATATACTGGACACTGTTCATCGAGCATATGTCCCATGTACAACTAGAGTCAAGATGGTATCTGCATGAATGACCTCATTTAACCTCAACACCCACTTGGAAGGAGCCATTCTCACCTCTATAATGCTGTTGAGGACTTTAAGGCTCACAGGCATTCAACAACTTGGCCACAGCCCCATAATCATAAATGTCAGGGTGAAGATTCACCTCGAGGTTCCTAAAAGCCAGGCAGGACTTCTCAGAGTTGCTTGCCACTGTCTTCTTCATCCATGTCTTCTCCCTGCCTCTAGTCCTCAGCCTGAGTTCTATTTCCTCCCAGATCCTCTGAAAATGTCCCTGTGCACAGTGACCGTCCCCTTTTATGAAGTCTCTTAGTGAATTTTTATTGACTGACTACCTCATGCTAGACTGGATTAGGTGTTTTCACATTTGGCTTGGCTTTAGTCCTCATGCTAAACTTGAGAGGTAGATCAGAAGGCAGCCCTGCACCCACCCACTAACAAAAGTGGAAACTGCAGTTCATAGAATTCAATTAACCTGGAGAATATCACATGTCCATGTAAATGATGAGACCAAGACTTGAAACCGGTTCTGCCTCACTCTCCCAGACACACTTCACTGCCACCTCCTCTGTGGTCCTCTAACAGCTTTGCTTTATTTCAACAATCACCATGTGCAAGGCATTCAGAGACAATCAACACATATTTTTGAACAATAAAGATAAATGAATGGCTTGAAACGGGGGGAAACTTGGAAGACAGCAAACTTTGCCTCCAGGGTAGACCTTCTGGATCAGAAGGCAAACCAATTTCAGGACACATCATCTGGAAGCGATGTCCTGAAAGTTTACTCCCACACCCCCAACACAGTCTTGCTCTTTAAGAAAACACTTGATGTGAAAAACCCCAGAGAGAAGGAGTTAACTTTCTTTAGTTTGTTTTTTTTTTCTCTCAAAGTGTGAACAGTTAGGGTTTCTCCCCCTCCCTTCCCCCTCTCCCTTTAAGTGATAAATTTGAGTCTCAAACATGAAGCGGAGCACATTATGTAGAACGTGCTTATTTTCTCCTGATGTTTGATAGGAATTAGGATTGGTAAAACCCAAACTCTCTTTCCCCTTTCACGCAGCCTGTCATTTTTGTCAAACAAGAAGCTGATTAAATTTCAATCAAAAGAAAAAAGCCTCCAGGAAGATTCTTCTTGGAAAAGCAGTGGCTTTAGCAATTACCCCATGGAAAGTAAATTTAATGTTGAGCTTGTGACTTAACTCTAAAGCTGGTGTATCCTTTCTGTTTAAATGGTGAGTGTTAGGAAAATGCTGACCAATCCCATCTAATCCAACATGAGAGAAGCTTATTAGCTAATGACATAAAAATCTCTGAATATTCATCATATGTGTTGAGAGATTCCTTTTTAGTGATGTGTTTCAGGTCAGTTATAGATGGAAGGTAGTGGTGATTCTGTTAGGAGTAAACGGGATGGATGGAAGAAACAGTGGTGGTTAATGAAAAATGGCTAACTTGATACCCCTTCTTCTATCCATGGCCCTTGATAATGCTTTTCCACACTGACTCTGAACTGCTTTTATGACTTGCTTTAGCTAATGTGACCCAAGCTGATACTTGGAAAGTTGAAAGCACCTTGGGCCCTCTCTGGCCATGCTTGAGATCCTTGTCATCACCTAAGTGAGCCTGTTGGGTTAGGTGAGACAGGTGGTCAAGTCATCCCATCACCCCAGTTGACTCTGTGCCACCCACTGGATGTGTGAGTGAGGCCATCCTAGGCCACCCAGCCTCTGCCAACTCAACCCCAACCAGAAGAACCCTCCAGCCAGAGAGTCCATGAATCTCAGTGAATCATGAGAAATAATAAATGTTTATAGTTATAGAGGTTTGGGGTTGGTCTGTTATGCAGCAAAAGCTAAGCAATCCAATGATCTTCTCTTTCCACTACAGATTCTAGTCTCAGTCTATTGACTATAACAGGGGAAGGTTCTAATCAGAACTCAGAATGCTATGGTTTTTGAGATCCATCAGAAACTTTCAGGCATAGAGGCAGTATTTAGCAAGTTCAAAAAGTTGACCCCCTTGCTCACATGGCTTCTACTGCCACCATATATGGCTTTCACCTAAGATTTAGATTCCTGTTCATGAGCAATTGAAGACTTTCCCCTTCAGAGCTGGTGCATTTTGCTTCTGACTTATTATTTGACTATAATCCATCCAGTTTTCCACTTATATATCTCAGTCCTGGTGCTGCCAAGTATAGGAGATTCCGTTTGCTATGTGAAGTAAACTGGTGAGGTATCAGGCACTCAAGTTGTCTCTGTCTTAAATTTTCTCATAATCACCGTCCTCATCATCCCCACCCCAATACTTTTGTTTTTCTCATCTCCAGGAGGAACTTCCTCAAGTTATATTGAACTCTGTTGAAGGCAGTGAAGATTCAAGCACTGTTTGACTCCCATATTCTTTGACTTTCTCTTTTGTGAGCAATTTAGACATGTTTCATGGATACAGTAGTCCCTTGTCTGGTCCCCCCAGGGAATCTGAGTTCTTGCTTGCTTTGACGAGCTAACTCTTTCTGTTATACACTGCCATTAGTAACCAGTCAAGTCTGGGAGATCTCCCCATTCTTTTTCGTGCATGAGGCCTAGCAGTCATAATCAAATGTGTTCTCTTGAGCTTAAACCAACTTTCACTTCAGAGTCATTCCCTGGCCCTGGAAAATACCCAAAGATTATGAACTCAAGCAGGTTAGGAAAATCACCAAACCCACACAGTTTGGGGAGTTTGTTATGAACCAGAAACCTCCTGCATTTTCTGTGAAATGAGGAGGAGAGGCTCCAAGCCCCATTGCCAGACCAGATGAGCCCATTTCCATACTCAGCTCATTTTCATATAGATACTGGGAAAGAAGCTGTCACTGGCAGCCAGCCCTGCCGTCTCTGGTCTCACCACAGACTGCCTCCCTGAACTCAGCCAGGAAAACACGCCTGCACACAACCCCAAATTCACTTCTGGCTTTATTCATTTTTTAAAGGAAGTCAAATAAACTTAACCTGGGGTTTCTCAGGGGATGTTTTGTGTTCTTGTTGTTGTAAAGCACAGAGTGTGCCAATAGCAACATGGGAAAGACACCAGAATTATAATAGAATGAATGATACCTTCTTATAGTCTAATAGAGGGGAAAAATAATGATGTTGTGGAGGCATCTAAGACCTCTAGGCTTTATATCTAGGGCAGAAAGAGAATACCCCAGCTATGTATCCCAGTGTGTAATGGGCATGACATCATGTCGTCGGTTGTCCATACCACTGCTATTTTGGAGATGCCCACAGAAAGAGCATTTGGTGTCTGACCCCAGACAGCAGCTTCCATGTGACCAATTTGGGAGGGCTCACATCTGCCATAGTTATCTTAATTGTTTTACTTGGTCATTTCTTAAAAGCACACTATAGCTTGATTCCTGAGATGAAGACAACTTTAGATGACAAAGCCAGAGGGGAGGGGGCTGCAAATCAAAGGTACTCTTTCTCTTCTGGAGGGCACTCAGCATGTTCTTACTTTAGTTTTTGCTTTGGATGTAATTTTGTGATATAAGTAACAAACAGGTGGGGACAGAACTGCAAAGGAACAGAGTTTGAATGCTATAGAAGTTAACTTGGTATAAATTCAAAGTAGAGTCTTACAACTTTAGGATCTTAAATGTAATTCCCGTGGTAACCACACAGAAAATAGGTATAGGACACAGCAGAGGAAATGAGAATGAAATTAAAATATTTCACTATAAAAATAAACTAAACATAAAAGAAGACAGTAATAGAGTAAGTGAGGAACATAATGCTATGGGGCATATTGAAAATAAATAGCAAAAGTACAGAAATAAGTCTCTCCTTATTGATAATTATTTTAAATGTAAATGGATTAAAATCTCCAATCAAAAAACAAAGATTGACAGAATGAAAATAAAAACATGATCCAAATATATGCCATCTACAAGAGACAAGATTTAAATTTAAAGATGCCAATGGGTTGAAAGTAAAAAGGATAGAAAAAAATCATTCCATGGAAAAAGTAATCACAAAAGAGCAGGGGTGATTATACTAATACCAGACAAAATAGACTGTAAATTTAAAAAGGTGAAGGAGATAAAGAAAGACATTATATATTAGCTAGAGGCCCAGTGCATAAAATTCATGCACGTGGGAGGGAGTCCCTCAGCCTGACCTGCACCCTCTCCAATCTAGGACCACTCAGGAGATGTGGCAGTCAGACATCCCTCTCACAATCTGGGACCGCTGGCTCCTAACCGCCCGCCTGCCTGCCTGCCTGATTGCCCCTAACCACTCTGCCTGCCTGCCCCTAACCACCTCTGCCTGCCGGCCTGATCGCCTCTAACTGCCCTCCCATGCTGGCCTGATCACCCCTAACCACCTTTGCCTCAGCCCCTCCCACCTTGGCTTTGTCCAGAAGGAGGACCGGATGACCGGAAGATGTCCTGTTTATCTGGTCTAATTAGCAGATTACCCTTTTATTAGTATAGATAAGAGTTTCAATGCAGCTAGAAGATATAACAATTATAAACATTTGCACACTTATTAACAGACCATCAAAATATATGAGGCAAAATTTTAAGAATTTGAGAAATAGACAGTATATAGTAATAGTTGGAGACTTCAATACCCAATCCTCAATAATGAATAGAACAACCAGAGAAAAGAAAAGTAAGTAGAGGACCTGGACAACATAAGTAATCCACTAGACACCCCAAACAACGGAATGTACATTTTTCTCAATTGAACTTGAGGTTTTTATTATCCAGGATAGATCATATCTTAGGTATCAATTTTCTTTTCAGTAGAATTAAAAAAAAAAATCTTCTCTGACCACAAAAGGATGAAGTTAGACATCAGTAACAGAAAGAAAACTGGAAAATACACAAGTTTATGGAAATTAAACAAAACCCTCTTAAACAACCAATGGATCAAAGAAGAACTCACAGATAAATTTAAAAATTCATAGAGATGAACAAAAACCAAAAAAAATGTAGCAAAACTTATGGGGCTCTTATCTTACACCACATTTAAAAACTATTTCAAAACAGTCCAAAGACCTCAGTACAAGAGCTAAAACTATAAAACTCTTATAAGAAAACACAGGGCAAAATCTTCATGACATTACAATTGACATATTTCTCAGATATTACACCAAAGACACAGGCAACAAAAGAAAAAGCGACAAATTGGATTTCATGCAAATATAAAACTTTTGTGCAACAAAGGACACTTATCAACAGAGTAAAATGGAAGCCTGAAGAGTGAGAGAAATATTGGCAAATCTTATAAAGGATTAATATCTAGAATAGATAGAGAAGTACTAAAATTCAACAATAAAAATACAAACAATTCAATAATAAATTAGCAAAGAATTTGAATAGACATTTTTCCAAAGAAGAAATACAAATGTCTAATAGGCACATGAAAAGATACTCAGTATCACTAATCATGATAGAAATGCAAGTCAGAACCACAATGAGATACCACCTCATACTCATTAGGGTGGCTACTATAAACAAACAAACAAACAAAAAACAGAAAAGAGTATTGGTTAGGATGCGGAGAAATTGGACTGATTGTGCACATTCATTGGAAATGTAAAATGGTACAACCACTGTGGAAAACAGTGTGATGTTTCCTCAAAAATACTAAAAATAGAATTGCCATGTGATCCATCAATTCCACTTTGTGTACATACCCTAAAGAACTGAAAGCAGGGTCTCAAAGAGACATGTACAGCCATGTTCATAGCAGCATTATGTACAGTAGCTAATGCAACCCAGGTGTCCATTGATAAATGGATGGGTAAACAAAATGTGCTATATCTATAAAAAAAATATCAGCCTTATGAAGGAAGGAAATTTTGGCATATGCAACAACATAAATAAACTTTGAGTCCATTATGCTAAGTGAAATGTCAGTCACACAAAAGATGAATACTGTATTATTCTACTTATATGAAGTAGTAAAGAAGTCAAAATTTACAGATACAAAAAGTAAAATGATGGCCATAACCAATTTTTCTCAGTGGTTAGAGCAGTGGTTCTCAAGCTTGGCTGCACATTAGACTCACCTGGGAATCTTTTTAAAATCCTGATTTCTGGGCCTCATCCTCCAGAAATTCTGTTTCTTTGTTATAGGGTGAGGCCACAACATTAGTAACAAAGAAACAGAATTTCCGGAGGATGAGGCCCAAAAATCAGGATTTTAAAAAGATTCCCAGGTGATTCTAATGTGCAGCCAACCTTGAGAACCACTGGGTTAGAGCATTAGCCTTCTGACTGAAGGGTCATGGGTTAGATTCTGGTCAAGGGCACGTACCTCAGTTGCAGACTTGATGCCTGGCCCCTGTGGGGATCCATGTGGGAGGCAACCAATAGCTGTATCTCATTTACATTGGTGTTTCTCTCTTTGTGTCCCTCCCTCTCCCTTCCACTCTCTCTGAAATTCAACGGGAAAATATCCAGGGGAAAGAACAGCAACAACAAAAAAGCAGAATGGTGATTGTCAGAGGCTGGGGGGAGGAAAGAATGGGACATTACCTTTAAATGAGTATACAGTTTCCATTTTTGCAAAATGAAAAAGTTCTGTGGATGAATGGTGGCACAACAATGTGAGTGCACTTAATACTGCTGAATTATATACGTATACACAGTTAAAATGGTAAATATGTGAATTTTACCGTATTTTTTTTTAATGGGGGAAAATGTCAGGGCATAGCATCCTGGTCCTAGAGAAGACTTCATAAGAACATATGAATGAGTCAGGGACTAAGCTAAGGGGTCTGCAGTGGAGTGCAGAGCCACTGCCTTAGAGGAAAGCCTGATGCGTTTTCTATACCTCGGCTGGGAACACTGCAGAAAACGGCAATGCAGTATGTTCATGTGGATCACTGATTGACCTTGGACTGACTCAGGAGTCGAGGCAACCACGTTTGAGTTGAGGAGCTTCAGGGAAAGATGTCAGGGAAGCAGGAGTTCACAGAAACCTCATCCAGTTGAGGCCAGGACTTGATCCTCAATGTGGAGTGCCTACCCGTGTTTTCTGAGGCTGTTCTGGAGCTCTGCTTTGTTTCAGGCAGGGAGGAAAACTCCAGAGGCGCATTAACCTTGAGGAGGGCTGGGTATTCCAAGACACCCAGTGCTTCTCTAAGCCAAAAATGACTCTATCTTATAAATGTTCTCATCGCCGAGGTGTGTGGAAGGGCTGGGGTGGAGCTTGCTGAACCAACTCAGTGGGGAATTGTGTGATGAAGACACAGACTCCTACCGAGATTGCTTGCATTTCAGAATTAATTCCAACAGCTGCAGAGGCATCATTCCTGGGTGTGAATTGAAATGATACAATTTGCCATCCTTTCCCTTGAGGAAGACACTGGCTTCTCCCAAGGGCTCTTTAGAATTAAAGTTCTTGGACCACCATGATATGGTGCTGCCTTAGACTCAATCATTTGTTGTCTGCAGCAGATGCATTGTCCTTCATTGCAGTGATGTTCTCTGTCAGGTGACCACTGTGTACGATGAGGGTGTTCTAGAGTCAGGGTGGCTGCGAGTCCCAGATGTAGGAAGGGGGGAAGCAGGAGTGGGTGGAACTTGTTTACTTCCTGCACAGCTCTGCTGCTGGATGCGGACCAGCGATGGATTTGGAGTGACTGCTAGAATTTCACTCCAGCTGCCAGTGGATGAGGCAAAGAATGTTCCTATCTTACAGTCCGCACCCGCTTCCCCCCACCACCACCACTACCACCACCACTACCATCTACAGGCTCTGGAAAACAAGCAAACAAACCAACAAAAGATTAAAACAGGACAAAGGTGACTGACGTGGAGCCATCAATGAAGGAAATTGCATATTATACTTTTCAGCAAGGGCTGCTTCAAAGCAGGGAGTAGGGTGGGTGTTATTTCAGGAAAGAAAAAGTAAAGAAAATCTGAGCTAATGCACTTCTTAATAATTATTATTTTTAGGGAATATAACATGTACTAAGCAGAGACTCAAACCAGTCACTATTGCAAAGTGCTTCGCATGCAGTTGCTCACGGAATTCTCGTCACACCAACCTGAGAGAGGGACTGGGATGCTCTGTATTGATCAGGACACTGAGACACGAAGATATTAAGTGGCTTGCCCAATGTGAGCTGGCAGGGTTTGAACTTAGGCAATCTGACACTAGAAACTGCATTCTGAAAAAAACTCCGGCATCTGGTCACCTGCTCAGTCTGACTTTGGCTCTGGAGAAATTCTAATTTTAACATTGCCAAAGTGCACTTATAGTTCATGTGAGATGCAGAGGGTTTTTCCAGCTCAGTTGCTGAGAGAGCAAAACTGTTCAAAATGAAAATGTGTCTTTTGACTTTTAAGTTACAACAAAACACCAAGAAATGATTACTTCTGAACAAGGCAGAGGTAAAGAGACCATATTAAGTTCTGGAGGCCCCAGAAAGGCAAACCATCATTTGGGATCAAGATGGTACTGATTTGTTTCAGGCCAAGTCTCACCACAACTTTGGGATGGCCTAGCTGACCTAATGAAGCAAAAATCTAGACAGCCTTCTCTATGGTAATGGAGGTTCTGTGCCCTGTGCAGGGCAGAAGAAAAGGTGAAAGGATGAGAATTGTTCTCACAAAGATAAAAGAAAAAAACCAAAAAACAGCAAACAGATGCTTCCAGTAACCATCAAAGAGGAAACTGGAAGCTGTGTAGATCAGGGATAACCGCATGTGCCAGGGGGTAGGGGAGGCCGGGGCAAGGTCAATGGGGAAAAAAAGAGACATATGTACTACTAATTGTAATACTTTAAACAATAAAATAAAATCTTAAAAAATACAGAAAAAAACGAATTTTATAATATGTAACATCCCCATATGTGTTCCTCCCTGCCATATTTTTTTAAAAAAGGTCCCTCCCCACCCTGCTGAAGGCTATGTCTGATTCCTTGCTCCTCCCTCTGAACTACTTGATTAAATAACACATCAGATGAAGTCAGCCATCAGTGGGGTTGTCTGGCACACGTTTCAGGGTAATGCAGGCTTAGGGAAACCTTCTGTGGATCAGGTTGATTGGAACTTCTGTCTGTGCTTCAGGGAAAGACACCATTCATTCATGAATCTATCTGTCCATCCATCATCCATCCCCAGCAAGTGTTCATTAAACACTCACCATGTGCCTGTGACATGGGAAGACAAGTGCTTACGTTCTCTAAGAGCATACACTCCAGGAGGGGAGGCAGAATTATTATCAAATGTGTAACAAACAATAAGACCTTTGGGGTGAGAGCTATTCAGAGAAGTTAAACCAGGTGATGTGAAAGTGAGGTTAGACTGTGTGGTCAGGCAAAGCTTCTCAGAGGAGAGTGAAAAGCAAAGATGTGCATGATGAGAAGAAACTAGTAATGTGAAGAGCATTCTAGGCCAGATTGCTGCTTGTACAAGGGCTTCGAGATGGACCCTACCAACCATGTCTTGTGGCATTGTAAGAAAAACAGTGGTCTGCAGCATATTGGGCAAAGACAGAGTGGTCAGACATGAAGTAAGAGTGGTAGAGAGGACCAGGAATTGTTGGATGTTATAAGCCCTATTCAGGAATCTGGCTTTTGTTCTTAGCCTGAATGGAAACCATTGGTGGATTTAAGTCAGGAGTGGGCAGTAGGAGGCCTATTTCTATAGTCATGAGAGAAGCAAGATTGCGTGGACTAGGTCTGTTAAATTTATAGATGTGTAGGTGGATGAATTATGAAGAAGTAGAAGATAGAAGGTGAAGGATGGTGGTAGAAATCACAAGTCCTCTTTCATCCTTTTATTCTTTCAACAGAAATGTATTGAACACTTACTTTGTTATGTACCTGGCATGCAAAAATCAGTAAGCTAAAATCCCTGACCCCAAGCACCCTAAGTCCTAGTGGGGAAGACTGAGAATAAAAACAAATAATTAAAATACATTTTAATAAATACCATAATCAAGGGGTATACTTGGGGGCCATGAGAGTCCAAAGGAAATACTGATTAACTGTCTTAAAATTAAAAATGTCAATCTTTTGACAGACATTATCTTTATTGCATTCTGTCCATTGGGTTGGGTTAATGTAAAAAAGCTCAATATAATTTATGTCAGTCAAATGTTTGGATTTGTATTTTGGATGAAAACTTATTTGATAACCCTGGGCAACTCACTCTACTACCTTCATGTCTTTAAAACAGTTTGTCATTACCACGTCCAACTGCACCCAGGGATGGACTGTGATAGTCATGCCCTGGCTTCACCAGCTCCATGGCCTCTGGTTAGGGCTGGAGCTGTGAGTCAGGTGCAGGGGATGATCATTTTCTCCCTATGGACCACTGATGATGAGAGAGGTCTATGAAATTGCCAGATAGATGGTGTCAGTAATTTTTTCATTTTACCTATTCTAGTGAGTATCTCATTGGGATTTTAATTTGCATTTTCCTAATAAACTCATAATATCAGGCATCTTTTCATGTGCTTCTCCCATATATGATGCATTATATAAATGTATGTCTTGTTATTCGTATAAATTAATATGTGTTCAGTCTTCTGTTTGCAGTGATAGGGATGCAAAAACAATTTAGTCTCAATGTCTGCCCTAGGAACTTCCTGACAGGCAATGCAAATAAATATATCACATCCACAAATGTAATGTGAGTGGTTCTATGGGAGTTCTGAGTAAGGTAAGATTATAACCTTTCATGACAATTGGGAAAATCTTCAGAAAGCACACAGGCTTTGAGAGGGCTTCAGAATTTAATTTTGAAAAGCAGACTGAGACAAGGGCCATGGGGGAGGGGGGTCCCAAAGGAGACGCAGGAATTCTATTTGAATGATGGAGACAGTGAAAAAGCTGAAATACTGGAAAAAATGGGGGCGCGGGGGTGAAGGACAAAGATGAAGAAAAAATGTGCAGAGCACAAGCACTGAGGACTGAGTGAACCAGGGGGACTGCCTCACAGAGGAGAGGGAGGCAGGCGAGGATGGGAGATATGATTGTTTCAGTGGCCAGAAGGAAGAACGTTGAGAGGACTTGATTAAGCAAACAGTTGACACAGCATTATCTACCTAGTGTGAGGAGGGGCCAGGCAGGGTTCAGACTTCAATGAAGCAAAAGAGAAGTGTGTGGAGGCTCAGAGCCTTTGCAGGCTACATTTCCCCCTCAGACCAGTTCTCCTGCTCAGAACATCCTGATGAGCCACACCCCTAAGGGGAGGGAGGGTACAGTTTCACCCACAGTTGAGATCTTCCATCCTCCTCAGGTTCTTGTGCTCCTGCCCGCACTCCAGCCTCCAGTCTGGGTGGCAGCCAGTTGGGCAATTTGCATCCTCCCACACACCACAGGCACCACCATATTTGTCTTCCGCAGGCTGACAACTCAGAGGCCCCCTAAATATGGAAAGTTAATGGGGTACCTCCTAATACTTCTCCACTGAAGCGATCACCCCTGTACCTGGGCCAGGGCAGGATCAGGGTGGAAACCTGCCCCAAGGTGCTCAGAATGTGTCCCGGAGCACAGTCCATTATTACAAAGTGACCCTGTAGTTCACAAAATCTCAATAGCCTTGTTGCCAAGACAGAAGGGTGAAGCAGCAGGAAAAATTCCAGGCACAGGTGGCCTGATACCTGAGGTAGGAGATAGGTAGAAGGGTGAGTGAGGCATGAATGCTACAGGCACCAGAGGCTTAAGCTATGTCCACACAATCACAGGTCTGCCCCAATTCCTTATAGATGTGTTTCCAGGACCCCGATTCTCTGATAGCAATGGGAAACAAGGCAGCCTCATCCAAAAGGGGTGATTTGGTTAAGTAGCCCATTCAGAAACATGAAGTTTTGCATTTTCTGTTGTATCAACTCCATGTTTGTGGTACTAATATCGCTAGCTGATATTTATCCTGTCTTTGTTATGTGTCAGTCACTTCATGAATAAGCATTTTATTTTCATTAACTATTTCATTTAACCTTAAGGAAAGCAGTATGGGTTAAGACATTTCTTTATTTTAAAGATGTGAAAACAGCTTTTCAGAAGTCAAGTAAGTTGTTCATGGTCATCGTTAGAAAGAGACAAAACTGGGATGCAAATATAGAAGATCTGATTAAAGAAAATGCATTCCTGCCCTCTACATGAATTCACTTTCTTATGATACAGAAGAATCACCTCTAAGGAACTATTCTGGCTATTTTCTCAATTTGAAATAAGATTACAGTGAAATTTCAAAATTAAGTGACCCATCCTGTCAGGCCTGCGAATATTCTGAGGAATGGTTGCCACTTTTATTATACCCCGGCTGACTGTGACCTGATAGGAAATATATATTTGGTCTCCGCCCCTGGTTCCTGACAGAGTTCTTAAAACCCTTGTAATTTCCAGAGGGATAGGGTTACTAGGAGCATCTTTTGTTCTAATATTTGGTCTGTGACCCCAGTTCCTGACAGAGCTCCTAAATCCCTTGGAATTTCCTGGATGATAAGAATGTTTTTTTTCTAAGGAGGAAATGTTTGGTGGGCTCCTAGATAACTCCTGGGTGGGGGCTGCCCATCAGAAAGAGCAAGCCAGGATTAGAACTTGGAACTTGGCAGTCTGTTGGGAAGGGGATGCAACCCAACTCCATAGGGGCAGAAACTCCTGCACTCAGGACCCTTCGGAACTACACCCGAAAGCGTTATCTATATTCTTTGCGATATCTATATTCTTTGTAATATCCTTATTACAAACTGGTGAACTAGATACTGGCTACTAACACTTTGTAGGTTATTTGATTGGCCAAGCTCATTGTCCAGTCTATGGCTTATCATGTCTTTATTTTTATCCTTTTACGTTATGCTCAGTCGACTTTGATTTTAATGTTTTAATATAGCAAATATTTTTCATTATTTTTTTTAAAATATATTTTATTGATTTTTTTCAGAGAGGAAGGGAGAGAGATAGAGAGTTAGAAACATCGATGAGAGAGAAACATCGATCAGCTGCCTCCTGCACATCTCCCACCGGGGATGTGCCCGCAACCCAGGCACATGCCCTTGACCGGAATCGAACCTGGGACCCTTCAGTCCGCAGGCCGACGCTCTATCCACTGAGCCAAACCAGTTTCGGCTATTTTTCATTATTGATATCTCAGAAAATCTGCCATAAATGTCTTTCACATATGTTTTTTAGATATATTCATAGACACCTTATATTTCTTATTGCTATGGAAAATGATATCCTTGAAAATGAATTATTGTATCTATCTTTTGCTAGCTATATGGATACCAGATTTTTTATATATTAACTGGATATTCAGCTACCTTGCTATATTCTCATTGCATCTATTCGGTTCAGCCAAGAATACATGAACCAGTCCAGGTTTTCAAGCAAAACTGGTTTTATAGAAGGGATTGGATGGCTTACAAAACCACTGGAAAAGCTGAAGGATTAAATTAGGATGGAGAGACAACACTAAGCTTCAAGTTCAGAAGAAGAGAGAAAAGGGACTTGCTTTGTCAGATATTGAAATATACTATAATGCCACTGTAAAAAAAAGTTTGATATTGGCATAAAAATGGTAAAAGGATCAGATAAATAGAATAGAGTGCCCAGAAACAGATTCTAGCATATATGACCATTTAATAAATAAAAGAAGTGGTATTTCAATTCAGTGGAAATTTAATAAATGAGGCCAGCACAACTGGTTTTCCATCAAAAATGAAGAGTTAGAGATCTACTTCATGCCAAATTCAAAAAATTCTATGTGTGATAAAAACATAAATATTTTTTAAAATAATAAATGAAAAGTTAGAGATGGTATGTTAAAACCTATGGGTTTGGGAAACCTTTATAACTAAAACAATAAAACCCAAAAATTTTAAAGAAAGGCAGACATGTTGACTGTCTAAAACTTTAACTTACATATTTAAATATTGTTTAAAATTCATACTAAAGAGAATAATAAATTCTACATGTGTGCTACATTAAAGGTTAAACTATATTAAAGATAAACTGACAACAAGATACATAGAAACCAGCAGGGGGAAAAAAATGAACAAAATATATGAAGAGGAAGTTTCAAATATACAAAGAATGGGTATTTTTATTAGTAAGGGAAATGCAAATAAAATTTAAAAAATATGTTCATTTTTTGCTAATAGGAATGTAGACAATATAGAACTTATACATTGTTGATGTCAGTGTGAATCAGTAGCATAGTTTTTTGTACAGAAAATTTGAAGGATCTTTAAACATTAAAATGTACATATCTGTTTACCCATAAATTCCACTCCTGAGAATCCAATTTATAGAAATAAATGTACTAGTATATAAGATTACATACATGGAAATACATATTTATTGCAGGAGTTTTAAGAGTAATGAACACTGGGGTGAGGGAATGAATACTATTCAGAAGCATACAGACTAAGTAGACTATGGACCAAATAGGGGATATTATGGTCTCTCTAACAGATGTTAGATTCAGACCAAATGAACTGAAAGAATTGCCATGATCTATGGTGAAGGGAGAGGGTCAAGATGCAGAGAAGCATTTGGTACTGTGGTCATTTAAAAAAATAAAATAATGGCAAAACCTTTTCAATCTATATCTATATTAATATTATAATCTACAGTATATCAACAGTTAAAGCTACAACTATAGGCACTAGGTCATGTGAGCATTCGATAGCAGCATGTAGGTTAATACTAGCTATCTGGGACAGGATGGGGAAATAAGAAAGAGAAAATAGAAGGCACATATCAAAAATTGAAGAAAATGAAAGACTATATTAAAATGTCTAAAATAAGAAATAAATCAATATTTGTATACATGTGCACATATACAAAGAGATGCATAAAATATGTCCAATAATATGTTAATTTTTATTATCTCAGTATAGCAGGATTTGAAGAGATTATTAAATTTATTTTTTATATTTCATATTTATATTTACAATAAAAGTATTAACTACATAATTTTAAAAAACGGTGAAGCTAGTTTCACTGCTGAAAAATAAGGAAGGAAGAAAATTTTGTTTCTCCCAGCTGCCTACATAAACCTTCTTGGCAACTTCAATATAAACCAAAGTTAAGTAATGACAAGTACCCGGAAGAGAAGTCCCTGTAAACATCTGGTAGTCCATGTCAGTGGGTCATCATTGGATCTTCACATGATTTTCTCTCTACTTCCTTTAATTTTCTGGTCAAGATTAACCTTTCAGAGAGGGCTTTTCTGACCACTTTATCCATTTTGCCCATCACAAATCATTCCTTCACACTTCACATTGCATTTATGTAATATTTATTGTGAACTGCTCATTGTTCTTTTTATACTTTATAAAGTTAAAATCAAAGTTTGTTTATTCTGAAGCTTCCTCTTTCAGTAATAATTTTTAAAATACAATTCAGGCTACATGTTTCCTCTGGAAAACTACAACTTTAGCTGTGACCCACAGATTTTGTTGTGGTTTTTATTTTCCCCATTCATTCTCTTAAAAATAATTTGTGATTTATATTTTCCTTCTTTAATTAGGTGCTGTTTGAAAAATAATTCTAAATAGAAATAAGCTAGTTATGTTTTTTGAAGGGCAGACATTATTTATTATTGCTTTTCATATTTCAGGGGGGAGAGGATATGATCAGAAAATAAGGCCTATAAAATCCATCCTTTAGAAATGTATTAAGGTGTTTTTTTGTGTGCGTGGCTAAGTATATTAGTTATTTTTCTTACAGTGTTTCAAGGACATAAAAAAGGCCATATATTTATAGTTTGTTAAGATAATACCTTCTATATAAATCTATTAAATTGTGCTTATTGATTGCATTCTACAAATATTCTATTTTTACCCACATGATTTTTATATTCTAAAATAGTTACACTGAAATTTTCCAAATCAATTTATTTTAACAAATTACCATGGTTTGAGAGTTCTAACCTAATGTTTATATTTTTGCTGCTATGTTATTTCCTATATAAGGATATATATCCTTGTAAGTCTCTTTTATGGATTGTTAAATTTTATTATTATTTTTGCAATATTATTTTGTATTAGTTTCATGTGTACAGCATAGTGGTTAGATAATCATATACTTTACAAAGTGTTGCCCCTGGATATTTTCAGTACCAACCTGGCACTATACATAGTTATTAGAATATTATTGATTATATTACCTATGCTGTACTTCACATCCCCATGACTATTCTGTAACTACCAATTTGTACTTCTTATTCCCTTCACCTTTTTTACCCAGTCCCACTTCCCTCTGGCAACCATTAGTCTGTTCTCTGTATCTATGAGTTTGTTTCCATTTTGTCTGTTCATTTATTTTGTTGTTTAGATTCCACATATAAATGAAAACAATGGTTTTTGTCTTTCTCTATCTGACTTTATCCTATGTAATAAAAGCCTAATATGCTAAGTAGGTTGCTTCCATATCTTGAATATTGTAAATAATGCTTCAATAAGCATAAGGATACATATATTCCTTGGAATTAGTGGTTTGGGTTTCTACGGGTATATACCCAGAGTAGAAACACTGGGTCATAAGGCAGTTCCATTTTTAATTTTTTGATATTTTATACTGTTTTCCATGGTGGATGCACCAATCTGCATTCCCACCAACAGTGAGGGTGCCCTTTTTTCCATATCCCTGCCAACACTTATTGTGTGTGGATTTATGGATGACAGCCATTCTGACAGGTGTGAGGTAGTATTTCATTGTGATTTTAATTTTCATTTATCTGATGAGTAGTGATGTTGAACATCCTATATAATAAAAGCCTAATATACTAAGTGTCTAGTCTTCTGGTTGGCCATTCAACCAATCAAAGTGTAATATAATAATCACTAGAGGCCCGATGCACAAAGATCTGTGCAAGAATAGGTCTTCCTTCCCCTGGCTGCCAGCACTAGCTTCTCTCCATCACCTGGGGCCCAGGCCTTCGCTCTGGCCACTGCCTTCCGCCTTTGCTCTGGCCCTGCCGCCCTCCTGTAGCTCCCTCCACCCCCCGCACCCTCCTCATAGCAGGCATCCTGCCCAGCCCTGGCTGCTCCGTGCCTGTGTGCGCACGTGCTGCCCAGAGGCCCAGAGCGGCCGGGGCGGGACAGAATGGCCTTCCCCAGTTGTCGCCATCTTTGTTGTGTCAATTTGCATATTCCCTCCTTATTGGCGGTGGGCAACACCATCTTTGTTGCAGAGTGATGGTTAATTTGCATATTCCATCTTTATTAGATAGGATATGCTAAGGCTGCTCAACTGCTCACTATGATGTGCACTGACCCCCAGGGGGCAGGCTGTCGACTGGTCAACCAGTTACTATGACATGCACTGACCACCAGGGGGCAGATGCTCCAACTGGTAGGTTAGCTTGCTGCTGGGGTCCAGCCAGTCAGGAATGAGCAAGATAGGCTGGACACACCCTGGAGCCCTCCTGCGGTCCCTCACTGGCTGGCCAACCTCCCATGTCCCTTCCTGGCCCTGATTGTGCACCAGTGGGGTCCCTCGGCCTGGCCTGCACCCTCTCGCAATCCAGGCTGAGGGAATGCCCCCCTCCCGCCCCGGACCCAAGTGCATGAATTTCATGCACCAGGTCTCTAGTTTTTTCATATGTCTATTGGCCATATGTATGTCCTCTTTGAAGAAGTGTCTATTGAGATCCTCTACTGATTTTTACTTAGATTGTTTGTTTTTTGGGTGTTGAGTTACATGAGTTCTTCATCAATTTTGGATAATAATCCCTTATCAGTGTTATCATGGTGAATATCTTCTCCTATTCAGTGGGTTATCTTTTTGTCTTATTGATGATTTCCTTTGCTGTGTAAAAACTTTATAGTTTGATGTAGTCCCTTTTGTTTACTTTTCTTTTGTTTCTCTTACCCAAAGAAATATATCAGAAATTATATTGTTATGAGTAATGTCAGAGATTTTACTGCTTAGGTTTTCTTCTAGGACTTTTTGTGGTTTTGAGTTTCACATTTAAGTCTTTAGTTCATCTTGAGTTTATTATTGTATACTAGAGGTCCCCTCAGCCCGGCCTGTGCCCTCTCGCAGTCTGGGACACCTCGGGGGATGACCACCTACTGGCTTAGGCCTGCTCCCTGGGGAATTGGGCCTAAGCTGGCAATCAGACATCCCTCTGGCATCCCAGCAACCCTTGGGGAATGTCCACTTGCCAGCAGGGAGCAGACCTAAGCTGCAGTCGGACATCCTTAGCACTGCTGAGGAGGCAGGAGAGGCTCCCACCACCACCACTGTACTGGCAGCCATCAGCCTGGCTTGCAGCTGAGCAGAGCTCCCCCATGTGGGAGCGCACTGACCACCAGAGGGCAGCTCCTGCATTGAGCGTCTGCCCCCTGGTGGTCAGTGTGTGTCATAGTGACCAGTCATTCCCAGTCGTTCTGCTGTTAGGGTCAGTTTGCATATTACCCTTTTACTATATAGGATAGAGGCCTGGTGCACGGGTGGGGGCCGGCTGGTTTGCCCTGAAGGGTGTCCCGGATTAGGGTGGGGGTCCCACTTGGGTGCCTGGCCAGCCTGGGTGAGGGGCTGATGGCTCTTTGCAGCTGGTCACATCCCCTTCAGGGTGGGGGTCCCCACTGGGGTGCCTGACCAGCCTGGATGAGGGGCTAATGGCTGTTTTCAGGCTGGCCACACCCCCTTCAGGGTGGGGGTCCCCACTGGGGTGCATGGCCAGTCTGGGTGAGGGGCTGAGGGCCATTTTCAGGCTGGCCTGCAACTGAAGCTCCCAGCATCTCCTTTTTTTCTTTTCTTTTTTTTTTTTTAATATCTGGGATTTATTTACCTTCTATAATTGAAACTCTGTTGCTGTCACTAGCACTCCCACCTCTGAGGCTGCCGCTGGCTGAAAGCAGGTATCTGGGGTTTGTTTAGCTTCTAAAATTGAAACTTTGTTGCTTTCAGAGCTGTTGCTTTCGGAGCTTAGAGCAGGCCATGGCAGGCGGGGAACCTTGGCTTCCTCCATCACTGGAGCAAGCAAACCTCCTGCTCATTTCAGCTGTGTGGCTGCCAGCCGCCATCTTTTTTGGCAGTTAATTTGAATATCTTGCTGATTAGCCAATGGGAAGCGAAGCGGAGGTACGGTTAATTACCGTTTCTGTCTTTTATTAGATAGGACTAGAGGCCTGGTGAATGAAATTTGTGCACGGATAGGGTCCCTAGGCCTGGCCAGCAAAAAGGGCCAATCTGTGGGGCAACTGGTGGGATGATTGGGGGCCCCTGCTGGCAGCCACCTTAGCTGGCCTGGGGCCTGTGGGTTGGCAGCAGCTCCTGCATTGAGTGTCTCTTCCCCTGGTGGTCAGTGCACGTCATAGTGACCAGTCATTCCGCCGGTCATTCCACTGGTTGGTCGATTTGCATATTAGGCTTTTATTATGTAGGATGGTGTAAAAAGATGGTTTAGTTTCATTTTTTTGCATGTATCTGTCCAATTTTCCCAATATTTATTGAATTGACTGGCTTTATCCCTTTGTATGTTTTTTCCTCCTTTGTCATAGATCAATTGATCATTTCCATTTCACATATCTACTCCCCCTCTCCCACTGAGATGAATGCTTTACTATGGTGTCACTTTTTACCTCAATGTGAAACCTTTGGAATTTCAGTAAACCCTGACAAACATGAAGTTGGAAATAACGCAATTAGTGAATGGTTACTGACCTCTGCCCAGCTCCAGTTCTTAAATAGGAGTGGATTAGAATTCTTATCCTTTATAAGAGTGGTCTGTGATCAGAATGTAACTACCTTGTGACCAACTGGGACATTCTTAATGGAGCAAACTTTCAAGTTAAATACAATGTGCTTTTCACAATCTTTACTTTTGCGATTTTTGACAATACAGATCTATATTATATGTTTCATTAAATTAATAATACCATAGGCCTGCATTTTACAAGTGAAGTTCAAATAAAGTCTGTAGTTACAGTAACGTATCAATGTTTGTTCCTCAGTTTTGACAAATATACCATGGTAATATATGATGGTTTCTTAGGGAAAATTGAAACTGAGTGAGAGGTATATGGGAATTCTTTGTACTATCATTGCTGATTTTGTTTTGTAAATCTAAAATAACTCCAAAATAGAAAGTCTGCTTTAATCTAAAGTCTGCAGTTTACCTTTTCTTAGCTCTAGGCTCAATTCACTTTAGTTACTTCTCCTTTAGATTCAGTTACCTAGAAAGGCAGGTACACTAGGAATATGGTGCTGACACAAATATTTATTGGGCAGCCACCATGTGACAATGGAATAATGGTATAACTGTGCTATATAAATGTTACATATATAGTGTGACAAAACCATTGTCACTGGTGGGGAACAACTACCTCATCCCTGTTTCTTTCTGCTAATTTCCTATCCTCTGTGTCTATGGCCACCTGAAAGTTTAATCAAGATATTGAGGACTTTTTTCCCTGAGATTTTCTTTTTAGTAGATCTTTGTATACATTTAAAGTGACTCTGAAGTTGCTACCAATATTTCCAGTAAATGGGAGCAGACTCTGAGATGGTATCTCTGTGCAAAGTCCTGAGTTGGACAAAGGACATGGGACACAACTGGATGCACACCTTCATTCCCGCCCTCAGTCAGGTCCAAACCGGATGGTGGGGAGAACAATGGGAGACAGATAGCATCAATTTCTTCGCCAACAAAAAGTCTAAGAAAGAGTATCTGCCCTTCCCCTGAAATCTGATGGGAATTTGAGAATCCAGAATGATCCTGGAGTGAGAGGAGAGGGTGTTTGGGAAAGGAAAGAGGAGAAAAGGCATGAGCTGAGCCAAGGGTCTCGATCTCTCTGCCTTCTTCCTCTGCAGGGATGCGCGTGGGGGAAGGAAATAGGCCATTAGCAAGTGTGTGTTCATTCCTGACAAATTTGAGATAATTCCCGTCAGCCATGGTCTCGTCATTGTTGGATGGGCCATTAGATGTGAACGGCGTCCTCCCTACTCTTGAAGTGAGAGGAGTGGCTTTGGGCTGCAGCCAGATCTCCTCTGGCCATCATGTGTCCTACCTTGAGAGAAAGAAGAATTTTCTCTAGGACACCAGACTTCCCAAAGCTAGATTAACATCCAAATGTTCTCTTTGCAACTGAGTCTTTAAAAATTATAAGAAGTTTAGGTCAATTAAAAAATATCTAAGTAAATAACACCTTATTTTTCAGAAAGATAAAGCACAGTGCTACCTAAAGTCTCCCCTAAGTGTTACTGAAAGCTTTCTTGGTGGGATGTCAGGAGACTGATATTCTCAGCTTTGCAGGAAGTAGGTACTGAGAAAAAAGCAGATGCTGTTGTTTGTAAAAATGCATTTAAAAGCAGAATACAGGATTTTGATTGTGAAATTAATGTACGCCATTTATTGGTTGCCACATGACAAAAAACATAATTTTTTTTTAATTAAATCTTTATTGTTCAGATTATTACATTGGTTCCTCTTTTTTCCCCCCATAACTCCCCTCCTCCCAGTTCCCGCCCCACCCTCCGCCCTCACTCCCCACCCACTGTCCTCTTCCATAGGTGCGCGATTTTTGTCCAGTCTCTTTCCGCATCTCCCACACCCCTTTCCCCCCCAAGAATTGTCAGTCCATTCCCTTTCTATGTCCCTGATTCTATTATGATCACCAGATTATTTATTCACTTGATTCTTAGATTCACTTGTTGATAGATGCATGTTTGTTGTTCATAATTTGTATCTTTACCTTTTTCTTCTTCTTCCTCTTCTTAAAGGATACCTTTCAGCATTTCATATAATACTGGTTTGGTGGTGATGAACTCCTTTAGCTTTTCCTTATCTGTGAAGCTCTTTATCTGACCTTCCATTCTGAATGATAACTTTGCTGGATAAAGTAATCTTGGTTGTAGGTTCTTGCTATTCATCACTTTGAATATTTCTTGCCACTCCCTTCTGGCCTGCAAAGTTTCTGTTGAGAAATCAGCTGACAGTCATATGGGTATTCCCTTGTAGGTAACTGGGTTTCTTTCTCTTGCTGCTTTTAAGATTCTCTCTTTGTCTTTTGCTCTTGGCATTTTAATTATGATGTGTCTTGGTGTGGTCCTCTTTGGATTCCTTTTGTTTGGGGTTCTCTGTGCTTCCTGGACCTGTAAGTCTATTTCTTTCACCAGGTGGGGGAAGTTTTCTGTCATTATTTCTTCAAATAGGTTTTCAATATCTTGCTCTCTCTCATCTTCTGGCACCCCTATAATTCTGATGTTGGTACGCTTGAAGCTGTCCCAGAGGCTCCTTACACTATCTTTGTTTTTTCGGATTCTTTTTTCATTTTGCTTTTCCAGTTGGGTGTTTTTTGCTTTTTTGTGTTTTGAATCTTTGACTTGATTCTTGCGCTCCTCTGGTCTGCTGTTGGGTGTCTGTATGATATTCTTTATTTCAGTCAGTGTATGCTTAATTTCTAGTTGGTTCTTTATCATAACATCGAGGGTCTCATTAGATTTCTTGAGGATCTCCCTACATTTATCAGCGGTCTCACCAGTCTTTTCGAGGGCCTTACTAAGTTTATCGGCAGCTTCTAGACAATTCTTGAGAGGCTTAAAAGTGTGATTTTGAGCTCTATATCTTCCATTTCTGACATTTGCGTCCTGTTTCTTTGTCTCCGCATTTTTTTTATCTTTTCTTGGTGCACCCCCTAGTGGTCTTTGTGCGCAGTAAGAGACGTAATTACATTGGCAGACGATCAAATTTAGAGGTGAAGGAAAGCATGGATACATTTCCAAATATTCAAATAAGAGGGAAAGAAAAGCATCGTGGAGGCATCGCTTACATAAGACGCAGGAGGCAAATACCAGTATAAGTCATACAATTATTAAAACTATATTCTAACTTGCTGTTTCTATCTGGTGCACATACATTTGTATGGCATAAAGGTCAACACCCAGCGAGACTGAGACACATCAATGAGTGCTTGATATCCTCCTTCTTGCATTGTGCACCAACAGCCACAGTGACCTAGACTAAGGGGACTATCTCAGGAGGGGTCTTTATCTTTTAATGAGACAGAGATTATACCAGCAGTGATAGGTAGACACACTCAACGCCTTGAATGGCTTACTATTTAGTATTTTATTATAGAAATATCTTTTTTTCTGAAGGACTGCTTCTGGGGATCATACCTTGGAACACAGAGCTTATTCTGGTTAGTAAATTCTTTTTGAAAAAATGACAAGATTATATTTGCAAATAGGAAACAAATGTTAGAGGATTGATTTGGGTCTTTGCCTTCTCTATGCTAATACCATTTTATAAAATGGTTGTATAAAACAAATCAGAAATTATACAAGTTTAAGAAAGAACCAGGGGAAATATACCAGAGATAAGGACACAAGAGAGGGTAAAGTTTCTCTTCCAGTTCAGTGAAAGCAAATCTGGCCCAAAACAAAGTCCCTTCAGCTGGGCTCAAGGACAACTGCCATGTTTTACTGATTCCAGGAATTAGAGAAAAACTCTCCAAAATTGAAAATTTAGGACATTTATGGTGAATGTTCTATAAGATGCATGGCATTTATGAAATTAAAGTAAGCACACATATAGTGAAATGATGAAAAGAGAAGAAAAATAGACAAGGGGGGAATGAAAAGCATTTTTTTAAATGTTTGCATAAAGGACCATGGTAAAAAAACAGATTTTATGCTAAAAAATAATGTATATCATAGAAAAGATAAAAGGAAAAAATCTCTGAAATTTAGAAGCAAACAAATAAATTTAAATAATAAAGGAAATATATATAAGAAAATATGTGTGTGTTACATATGATAATATACATGAGTGTAAATATACACACACATATAAAAGAGGTATCTCAGAGAAAGGTAGAAAAGATAGATCAGAAATAATTGAAGGAATAATAGAAGGAACACATTCTTGAATAAAAAAAGAAAAGAAAAGTAAACAATCTGCTGATTAAAATGATTCATCAATCCTGGATAAAAATAATAAAAACAGAATAAAACCTAAGATTTACACAGGTTATATGCAGGCAATTCAAATAAAAGCATACATCCTAACTGAAAGTGTGAATAAAAGGGAGCTTGATTTAAATATACCAGATTACGGTAGCTTTATATTTTTATATTTGCCACGCATATCTGAATAAACAGAAACCACAGAGTGAGGGGAAAAGACAGTGTTTCCATATCCCACACCCAATTAATGCGTGAGGGCAGATGAAAAACATTCTCAGACAGGCATGGGCTTACTACAGAGGCAATCCGTGCTCTCTAGCTGAGAAAATTACTCTAAGTCACTCCACCTGAGCAAAACATAAATCAATATAAACAACTCAAGAATGAGGAAGTTGCGGTAATAAGGGATTGATGCTGTCCCTGTGGGCATTGTACTTCTTAGAGCGTATTGAGTTCTTTCCACTGTTTGACTAATGGTGGGTTAGATGACATGTGGCAAGCTCTTCCTTTTAAGAGAAAAAGGCATTGCACTTGTAAAACAGGACAAATGGACGCATCCCCTCCCACCAGCCCCAGAGGGAGAACTAACGGAGAACTCCATCAGAACAAGCTCATCCTTTTCATCTGCTTCCACTGTGGTCAGCAAGGATAAAATCAAAAGTCAGCCCCAGGAGAGAACCCTGTATATCTCTTGCTGGCTTTTTAGAGCACTCCTCACAGGCCTGGCTGCATCCACTGAAATGGGAAAAAAGAAAGAGCTAGGGGTGGATTCTATATCTGTAATTCTCTTGGTGGTTTTTTCTTTTTAATAGAAAATGAATTTTCTGGATTAAACTAATGCAATCAGAACCTGATTTTTCTCTCCCCTTATTGTTTTCTCTTTTATATGTCATGAACAAGTAAACAAATCAGACAGTTAAATTTCATGAGAATTGTGTTTGTATGTATAATGTAAGCCTCATTTTTCACACTCTGCCTAACGTTTTCTTGGGCAGAAGCCTTTCTAATCACTGGAAAGAGATCTTAGTGGTGGGAAATGTGTATTTTTATTCAAAACACATACCTTATACTAAGGTTAACTGATCTTCAGTGTGCAACTTTCATAGGGCAACTGGGATAAACTGCCTCTTTAATAGTGCTAATGCATTCACAAGTGTTCCTTCTGACAGACACGTCCCAGCCAATCATGGACCATATGATAATTAAGACATAATTAATCCGTGCATCAGGAGTATGAGAAAACCCATATGCAGCAAGTCTTCTGCAAATAACAGAAAGCATCAGGCCTGCCTTTGTCCAGTTGGGAAGGCACACAGCTGCTTTCTACTTTATGATTGTTCCCTTAGCACTTATTCTGCAATCATCTCATAATCGTGAAAATTTGGCATTTTAATTCTATCCCTAGAGGAAATATGTGGATACTGGCACCATGACAAGTATAAGAGCATAAAAGGACAATTACCTTAGACTTACACTCCATTTTTTTCATACTTCCAAGTAAGAACTAAATTTTCAAGGTTCATAGCAGAAAATTTTGCTGTGACTTCACAGACATAGTCTCCACTACATTAAAAGCTCTAAAAACTTATGTTCCAAACTCAGTTTCTTGTCTTGGGAGTCTCACATGTATTTTGGGCACACACTATGCCAGGCACCATGGTGTCCACTAGAAAACCTTGAGGTCAGGTGGTGAAGAATGGGCCAAGATAGGTTCAAACCCCAGTTACCAATTGCCATCTTATATGGCCTTTCATGTGTTCCTTAACATCTATGAATCTTTTTTCTCCATTTATGAGAAGAGAAAAATACTAAAACCAAATTATTAGATTATTATGAGAATTACAGGAGAGTATATGCATAAGATGCTTATATTATTATTATTATTATTATTAACATGATTATTAACTAGAGGCCCAATGCATGAAATTTGTGCAAGAGTAGGCCCTCGCAGTCCCAGCTGCCTCATGGCCCCACGGTCCCACCCCCAACCCACCGGTTGTTCAGGAAGGTGGTTCCACCATCTGGCCTTATTAACATATTAGCTCTTTATTATATAGGATGGTAGTAGTAGTAGTAGTCATCTGCTCATTCTGCTGTAACAAAATGCCATAGACTGAATGGCTAAAACAACAGAAATGTATTTTCTTTCAATTCTGGAGAATGGAAAGTCCAAGATCAAGGTCTGGCATAGTTAAGGTTTCCAGTGAGAGTTCTATTCCTGCCTCATAGACCGCTGCCTTCTGCTGCATTCTCACATGGCGGAGAGAGTAAGCAAGCTCTATGGTGTTTCTACTCATAAGGATACTAATTTCATTGAGTCAGGGTTCCACCTTCATGACCTCATTTAATCCTAATTACCACCAAAATGTCACATCTCCAAATGCCATCATATTGGAGGTTAGAACTTCAACATATTATTTTTTTTGGGGGGGACACAATTCTGTCCATAGCATTATTGATGCTATTTCCACTTTTCAGCAACTACATTTCAAAATGTATGTCCTTAAGGGAGGAAAAATAATCATTTTTTAAAGATGTCACCACCCATATGGAAGTTGCATAATTCAAAAAAAGTCCCCTTTGGACCATCTAAAAAATATTCAATTCCTCTCTTTATGGAGTCTCTTAATTCAAGCATCCTCTATATTCTCAAGATTT
Source organism: Myotis myotis (assembly GCF_014108235.1). Lineage (NCBI taxonomy): Eukaryota > Metazoa > Chordata > Mammalia > Chiroptera > Vespertilionidae > Myotis > Myotis myotis. Next base: position 21,222,645 of record NW_023416401.1, on the reverse strand, counting down.
GTTGTCTGCCCTGTTGCAGATATTGGCTCCAATAAGACTGTAATCCAAGGGTTATAAACATTTCTGAGACAATATTTAGAATGGCCACAAGCCATCCCTCTAATTTGGCTAGGAATTTTTCACAATGTCAGGATTAAAGAGTTGGCTTGTACCATGTGCACACAAGAGACTCCAACAAGGGGGTTCACAGCTGACCCAATAACAAGCTTTCTTAACCTGTCCTTGAAAGGAAAGTGCAGTCATGTCACTCACTTCCAGATGGGCTCATCGGGGTTTCTGGAACACCCATCTAACTTGCTCTTTATTTAAGGACACAGAAAGGACAAATTGACCTGGGATGGCCTATTTTCATAAACAGAGCAATGCCCTTCTTCAGGTGGAATTGAAGGACTAAAATAATAGTATGCTGAAAATATGTAGGATTTTTGAAACCTCGTTGTTAAATGTTAGCTTGACATTGGTCATGGAGGAAATTTTTACACCATGAAAATCAGCAAATACTACAAGTCAGGGCCTGTTTCCTCCTAGAAGTGTTGGTTTAATAGTATATCCCTGGACCTTAGCACCTCCCATTTTGAAAAGTTCTAAACTGGGATAGGTCTCTGCAATACCTGGGGATTGGTTTTCTCTCTAAAATATAGGTTCTTGGCCTCCACATAAAATTGAATGCATTATAATCTCTATTGCTTCTTGGCACATGTACTTGGGAAGGAAAAACAAAAGTTTTCACAAAATAGAACACACATTTTGAAAGAATTTATAGAAACAAAAAACATATATATGAAGGACATTGAGGGGAGGGGATAAAAGTGAGGAATGTGAATAAAACCAAATAATAAAATAAGTAAATCAAGTGAAGGGTATTGTACAGATGATAAACACATGCCAATGTCTATGACATTTAAATAATTCTACCTCTTCTATGTGAGGTTGGGTGGGAAATACACTGAAGAAACGTCAGTACAAACATAATATATGCACACATGCTTGTAACACTGCAAGTGAAGGAAGAAATCACATCTTACAGGTTTCTATCCCCAATATACATCACAATACTTAGTTTAGAGAAAGCATTCAGAACAGGTTTCTAGAATATACGAATGAGTGACTAAATAAGTCAATAATAATAATTTAATCTTTAAGCACAGTTTCCATTCACCATGGATACCAATAAAATAGTTTAAAATACACACTAGATGCCATACTGACTTGTTTGGAACCCTTCACTGGTTTACCATTTCAGCCAATCTCACTAGCCATGATCCCAACCCCCTTTTTGATCAGTTGCCTGCCTAATACTCATCTAGTACTACCCTGCCTGTCATTCACTTGACTCTGGCTGCACTCAACCTTCTCTCTTCTCCTTGAATGCCTCATTCCTGGCGACCCTTTAGAGCTGCCCTCTCTTCTTTTAGATCTTGACTTGGCAGTAGTCTAGATTCACACAGGCTTCTGCTCAAATGATATCTCCTCGTGAAAAATTCTCCTGGCCAATCTACCTAAAAGAGGACTGCCATCACTTCACATATTTTCATCATTATCTGATAGCACTTATCATATATAAGTTTATAGAATTGATCACTTTCTGATATTTGTTTTTCAATGATTTGTTAATTATCTTCATCTCTTTGAAGATTGAACCTCTATGTGGCCAGGAACTTTGTCCATCTTGTCTTCTACAATACGCTCCATGCCTGGAACAGTGCACATCACTCATTAAATTTTTTTTTAAATATATTTTCTATTGATTAAGATATTACATATGTGTCCTTATTCCCACGTTACCCCCTACCCCCCCTCCACTCATGCCCTCACACCCCCCCCCCCCATTGTCTGTGTCCATTGGTTAGGCCTATATGCATGCACATAAGTCCTTTGGTTGATCTTTCCCCCTTACCCCCACCCTCCCCTACCTTCCCTCCAAGGCCGGTCAGTCCAATCAATGCCTCTCTGTCTCTGGATCAGACCTTGTTCATCAGTTTATGTCGTTCATTATATTCCACAAATGAGTGAGATCATGTGGTATTTATCCGCTCTCCAGTTCCATCCATGCTGTGGCAAATGGTAAGAGTTCCTTTTTCTTCTTCCTCTTCTTAAAGAATACCTTTCAGCATTTCATATGATACTGGTTTGGTGATGATGAAGTCCTTTAGCTTTTTCTTATCTGTGAAGCTCTTTATCTGACCTTCTATTCTGAATGATAGCTTTGCTGGATAAAGTAATCTTGGTTGTAGGTTCTTGCTATTCATCACTTTGAATATTTCTTGCCACTCTCTTCTGGCCTGCATGGTTTCTGTTGAGAAATCAGCTGACAGTCGTATGAGTACTCCCTTGTAGGTAACTGACTGTCTTTCTCTTGCTGCTTTTAAGATTCTCTCTTTGTCTTTTGCTCTTGGCATTTTAATTATGATGTGTCTTGGTGTGGTCCTCTTTGGGTTTCTTTTGTTTGGGGTTCTCTGCACTTCCTGGACTTGTAAGTCTATTTCTTTCACCAGGTAGGGGCAGTTTTCTGTCATCATTTCTTCAAATAGGTTTTCAATATCTTGCCCTCTCTCTTCTTCTGGTACCCCTATAATTCTGATGTTGGTACGCTTGAAGCTGTCCCAGAGGCTCCTTACACTATCTTCATATTTTTAGAATCTTTTTTCTTTTTTCTTTTTCGGTTGGGTATTTTTTGTTTCTTTGTATTTCAAATCTTTGACTTGATTCTTGGGATCCTCTTGTCTGCTGTTGGATCTCTGTATATTATTCTTTATTTCAGTCAGTGTATGCTTAATTTCTAGTTGGTCTTTTTTCATATCCTCCAGGGTCTCACTAAATTTATCAGCAGTTTCCATGAAATTCTTGAAAAACCTTATAAACGTGGTTTTGAACTCTATATCCAGCCATTTGCTTTCTCCATTTCTGCCATTTGTGACCTGTTTCTTTGTCTCCGCATTTTTTATGCTTCCGTGTTGGTAGAGTGGTTTTGTGTGCTAGGTGTCCTGTAGGGCCTAGTGGCTCAGCCTCCCCAGTTACCTGAGGTGGACACTCTTGGTGCACTCCCTTGTGGGCTTTGTGCACAGTCTTGTTGTAGTTATGCCTTGATTGTTGTAGGATCACTGGGAGGAATTGACCTCCAGGCCAATTGGCAGTGAGAATCAGCTGTGTCTGCAGTGGGAGAACTTCTGTGCTGAAGACACCCTTCTGGGGCAAGACTTGCTTCAGTGGGGCTTTGGTGCTCACTGAGTCTGCCCCCTGAGTGTGTCCCTTATGGATCTGAGGAGTTGTAATCCGGATGGTCCCCCTCTGACCACTGGGTACACTGGCTCTTGGATCTAAGGAGGTGCTAATTTAGCCTCGGCCTGAGGTTACCCAGCAGGAGCTACGAAGAGAACTGCAGATTCCCCTTCCTTTTTTGGAGTTTGGAGGTGCCCTGATGAGGCCCAGCTGTGAAGCAATGCAAGCTGCTGTGGGGCCTTGGGCCTTCTCTTGGAAGTTCTGGGTCTGTCTGGCCCAGCTGCAATTTGTTAGGTAATTTTCAGGTTGCAAAGGGCCGGGGCATTCATATGCAAAAGCCTCTGCTGCAGCCTGGTGGGGCGGGGTCTCAGGGAATCAAAGGGCGGAGCAAGCAGCTATGGCTGGTCCTCAGCCCTGCCCTAAGGGGCCGCGCGTCTCAGTGTCCGGATAATTGCTGCAAGCGCCTCTGAGGGAAAGCTGCCCTCAAGTTCAGAGTTCTGCCCGCTGCCAGACAGTCCAGTTTCTCCCCGTATGAGTCCTGGGTCCCCAGAGACTTCCTGGAACCAGAGTTCAGAGCAGTCAGGAGCTTGTGATTCAAAAAGACAGCTGTGTCCTCAGGTGCCAGCCCCTTTCTACGCGCGCGAGCCCCCGTACCTCTGCACTTTACTTCCGCAGCTCCTCTGGCCCTCAGTGTGCTTTTCTTTCCTTCTAGTTGTAGAATTCCCACTCAGCCAGCCTTCCTGTAGTTCTGGATGATGTCCGTTTTGTCTTTTCATTGTATTTTTGAAGTTGTTGTGGGAGGCAGCAATTTCCCGGTGTTTACCTATGCCGCCATCTTGGTTTCTCCACTCATTAAATTTTTGATGATTGACGAATGAATGAGTGAATCACTTTATTAACAAAAATTCAAGAGTCACTGGCTAATGCAAAATGAGTTAAAAGAGTATCCTGATTTACAGAGGTAAAAAAAAAACTTGCTATCTTCTGCCCCTTAGCAAGCTGATGATTTGACATTACTAAGTGTGACAACTCTCCAGTCTGAATCTGTAATTATAGTCCAGGTCCTGAGAAATAGGACATGTACACATGTGTAATGCAGTCAACTACAATTCAACATGTCCAAAGCTAACTAAATGTATCCTCCATCCCCAACTTAATTTCCTATCCCAGTTCATGACATTGTCCAAGACTGAAAATGGGGTATCATCTCTGATTTACTGGTTTATCCTCCACGCTGCCACCTCACAGACATCATTCTAAAACAAGAGTGATTGTGCCATGTCCTTGCTAAAAATCCTTCAGTACTTAGGAAGGCATCAGGGCTACTCTTATTATGACTCACACCCAGTTTTCCATTTTTAATTCTAGATTCAAATCCTTTCTTCCTGCCATTGGCTAGAATTTTTTAAAATATGTTTTTATTGATTCTTAGAGAGGACGAGAGAGAAAGAGAAACATTGATCTGCTTCCTGCAAGCCCCCTACTGGTGATTGAGCCTGCAACTAGGGCATGTGCCCTGACCAGGAATAGAATCTGTGACATCTTGGTTTATGGATCAATGCTCAACCACAGAGCCACACCAGCCAGGCCATTGGCTATAATTTTTACTCCAAGCATGCTGAATCAATGTTTTGAATCCACCATGCTCATTCATGCCATCATCTTGTACCTTCTGCTGCCTCTGACAAGATTGTCCTGCCTCTCCCCAGCCTGGCATATGAACCATTCTTCCCCTCACCCCAGTGTTGCCTCCAATAGGAAGCCTGTCCTGACAACCAGCCAGCTGATTTAGTTGCCTTCTGATAAGTTCTTTGGAAATATGAAAAGGGATTCTGGTTCTAACAGTTTCCCTTTTGAAAAAGCTCCAACAAGAGTATTAATCTCCAGGGTACATACATTTAACCCCCATCACTGAACCAGCTAAGTATACAAGGAAATCCTTTACAAAAGCTCAGCAAAGAAGGCCAAAGGCCTAATTAATTTTTCAACACTTAAGTCTGAGTTTTACAATTTTTCTCTTTTTTTTTGTGGCAATAAATTTCTCTAAAACAAGTAGGGCCTGGTAATTGGGCTTAGGACCAGCAATGCTCATTTGGCACAGAGTTTTCTTGACGCTGGCTGTGTATATTTGGAGAGCAATGCCACAGGTCAAATGTCAACATCAGCCCAGTTCCCTTCTAATAGACAATGTAGGCCTCCTATGTGTGTTATATGGCAAGAGATAGCCATGAATATGCCTCTGACTTACTTCATTCTCTATGAGTACTTTGGGCCTTATGTCAAGAAATCAAATTTTAACTGCAAGTGGCAGCTGAGAGTAGAAACAACCCCTACCCTACTTCTAAGAGCACAGGTGATATGCATCTCCTCAATGCTTTAGGCCAGTGGTCGGCAAACTTATTAGTCAACAGAGCCAAATATCAACAGTACAACAATTGAAATTTCTTTTGAGAGCCAAATTTTTTAAACTTAAACTATATAGGTAGGTACATTGTTATCAACTTAATTAGGGTACTCCTAAGGCTTAGTAAGAGCCACACATAAGGGGCCAAAGAGCCGCATGTGGCTTGCGAGCCGCAGTTTGCCGACCATGGCTTTAGGCAATGGTCTGGATGAAACTACCCAGGGATGGAGAAGATGCTCACTTAAGTTCTATGAACCTAGGTATTTCAAAAGGTAAATTTTCTTTTTACCTCAAGTATTATTTTTCTATTCCTGCGCAGAAGCTTAAAATGACACAAATTTATGACCTCACACTTTCTTCAGGTCAGAAGTCCAGGTAGAGCATCATGGATTCAGCTCAGGGTCTCACCAAGCTCATATTAAGGCATCAACAGGGCTGCTCTTCCAAGGTCACCAGATATTGGCAGAACTCATTTTCTTGTGGTCGTTGGACTGAAATCCCAATTCCTTGCTGGCTGTCAGCCAGGTGACACCCTCAGCTCCCTGAGGCTGCCCACATTCCTGGCAGTAAGGATCCCTCCATCTTTAAGCCAGCAATAATGCATAGAATCTCTGACTTCCTGTCTATGATGCTGGAGGAAACACTCAGTTTTTAGGGCAGTGGTTCTCAACCTTCCTAATGCCACGACCCTTTAATACAGTTCCTCATGTTGTGGTGACCCCCAACCATAAAATTATTTTCATTGCTACTTCATAACTGTAATTTTGCTACTGTTACAAATTGTAATGTAAATATCTGATATGCAGGATGTATTTAGGTGATCCCTGTGAAAGGGTCGTTCTACCCCCAAAGGGGTCGCGACCCACAGGTTGAGAACTGCTGTTTTAGAGGGTTCATGTGACTAGGTCAGGTTCATTGGATAACTTCCCGATTAATTGATTTTGGACCTTGATTTTATCTGCATAATCCTTCACATCAGCACCTAAATTCGTGTTTGATTTAATATCCTGGAGTAGATGAGTGTACATAAGGGGCCAGTGATCTGGGAGGACAGGAAGAAGAATCATAGAAGTCTGCTTACCACACGTTCTCAGAATACTCAAGAGCATGGGTTTCAGAGAAAACATGTAATTTCTTTCTTACCATCATCCCAAGTTACCTCTGGTACATAGCTAGTGTTTTCCTGCACATCTTTGCATGGATGTCCTACAAGTATCATGTCCTCATTTTAGGTGGCATGACAGAGTGAGATGAATGTGGAGAGACAAGTCAGATATAGCAGAACTATGCTTGTCAGACCAAGAATATACTATGTTGTAGTGAGATGCCATTATAGGGTCAGGGGTCAGATAATATGACCAAGTGTGTTGTAAAGGTGAATGAGTGCATGTTAAAAGACCAGTACAGAACTGTTGCAGTGCCCAGATAAGAAATGATGGTGGCCTAAACTAGGTGGTGTCAATGGGGCAGGAAGGAGGTCTTTCCCACTAATACGGCCTAACTATGCATTCCCTTACCATTGTCTGTACTTCTCTTCCATGTTACCCACTACATTGTTTTAGCTTATCGCTCTCCCCCTCTTGACTCTTATAGCATTGTATCTCTGCCACAGTGTCTGACACATAGTAAGTGATCAGTAAGTGCTCCCGGATCCCCTGACATGTTCTCTATACCACAGCAAATCACAGCACCAGATTCAGCCATCTCTCTTTGCAAGCCTCTGCTGGCCAGGCTCCTGCTCTCCTTGCCTCAGTTCAGATGGTATGCTCTGCTTGAACCTTGGGGTTTCTGTTTGTACCCCCAAGATCAGAGGGTTAGCTCATTCAAGCAAACTCAAATCCTTCCTCTCAGCTCATCTTGACTTTTGATTACTGGCCAGGATTGGACAATCTCTATCATGTCTCTGGTTGAATTGAATGTTTTATTGTCTCTCCCTACCCCAGAAGCTAAAATAGAGTCTACATTTCTGATACTTCATTTCTCTTTCAGTATGTCATGCAGCCCAGTCATGTCGCCTCTCTTCGCCATCTGGATCAATTCACCAGTGAACAGGGACAGGAGTTTCCACAGCCTCCAGATCCCCAGGGACAGAACTTTTGTGTTTAATAGATCTTTGCTATCTTCCCCAGTCCTAGGATTCCAGAACACCCTTGTGAGTCCTGGTGAATCCAGTTGGAAATGCCTGATCCCAGTTCCCCAGACAGATCTTTAGTATGACCGGTCCTGTCTGCTGGGTAAGTCCCGTGAAAATTACTTTATTCGTAGATTTAATTGACTTCACTTGAATTTTGTTTTCAGTCCTATTAGAAGATGAGCCATTTGCTCCCATACCCCACTCTCCCCCTTCAAATGAGTGTCAAGGGAACTGTTTGTGTTTTGTTACTAAGACTGTTGTTGAACTTGAGGCTCCAGTAAGAGCAAGACCCTCTTGAGTCTTGGCAACCAAATCCCACACGGCCTCACTCTGTTGGTTCTGTCCTCTCAGTCCTGGTCCCTTGTGGACAATTTGCAAAATTAGGAAATTAAGGAAACAGAAACTTAAAAAGACCTGGGAAATGCTTAGTAAGGAAAATCCCTTCATAGAATGAGACCTCAACAACAAATTTGCCAAGGGAATTTGAACTGTAGACTCTTGCATGGGGTGCTTCAAATCATGAATATTTTCTCTTCTCTCTCTCTTTTTTTTTCTCTCTCTCCCCCTGAAAAACACAGTAGATGCTAAGTGAATATTAATTTATTTTCCTTAGATAGTCAGGAGGGAAAGACTACCTTTGCATTCAAAATGACAACTTGTGGGTAAATATCTTTCACAAAAGACTGGGACTCAGATGGAGAGTTGGTCCTCTTTCTTGGTGTAATTTTTCTTCATTGTACTCGCTCCCTTCCTTCTCTGGATCTATGGATTCCATACTCCTGATCCCAGAAGTATCAGGGATGTTGCTTGAAGGAGGTGGCAGATCCTTCTTTCTTGCAGTTAATCTGATCCCTTTCTCCACATATGAAATCTCATACTTGCAAACATTTTACCAGCAGGCTTATTTGAAAAGGAGAAACTTTTTTCAGGAGAAGAGATCAGGCCCTGCTTCTAATTTTCCCCATGAATGTTCTAAGTCAGCCAAAAGAATACCTACACCCAAAGGGTGTCACAAATGGGAAAGGGAGGAATTCCATATAAACTTTGTAAGGCAAAAAAGCAAAGATGGGTTGTATCTTCAGTGTGACCACAACTTTCACTTTAAATAAACTTTACTTAAATCACATCATTTTGAAATTTACATCCAGGGTCTGCCAGGCATTAAGCCTCTCTGCTTTTATAAGAAGATAGTTCCCTCCTAACTGGCTCACAGGGTACAAAGGGAGCCATCTGGGCACCATGTGAGACACAGACACCCTTTAATGTCACCTCTCCCAGGCTGAGAAGCCAGCACTGCACTCTGGCATGGGTCTTGCGACTCCACCTCCTTGGCTGTGAGCTAAAGAAACAGTGATCATAAGCTGCTCTCAGTCTGTGTCCTCAAAGAGATTGGAGCTCTTTGAGGCAGAAGGATGTGACTTATTCAGTCTTACTCGTTGGTCTTGTCCCTATTGTCTAGAACTAGGGAACAAAGATGAGAGAGAAAGAGAGAGAAGGAGAGCAAGAGGGAGAGAGAAGGAGGAAGAAGAGAAGGAGGAAGAAGTGAAGGAAGAGAGCCAGACACACAGAGAAGCTCTGCAAACATGTTGATATAGAGGATATGAAAGTAAGAAGGGCACAAAACAACTTCAAATATAAAATTCCCTAAACCTCCAGTAACGTGCTGCTTCCCTTCTTTAAGCGAATCAGCTACAAAGGGACTGTCACTAGCAAAGCCCAGGGACCTGCCCAGATATCCTTATCCACAGATATACCCTGAGGTCTGAGAAAGCCCACCTTATCAACATCACCAATCTCACAGCAGGGAGAGCTGTAGGCTGTGACTATGAGGCACACAGCAGCAGGGGGAAGTGAAAATTATATGTAAAGTATAATTGTTCATTTAGTGAACATTTCACATATTTTGTTAATTTTGCAACTTATTCTGAGAGATTTTTTTGACATTTTACATAGCATGATCATATACAACTTCCAACAAAAAGAAAAACAGCATTATTCTGAATTACAGAAGGTACTTAGATTCCCTAAGACTTCAGGTACCTATCTTCAATGACTATGCCATATTTTCATGGGGTGGGGGAGAGTGGATTTGAGCTACATGGAATACAACAAACATTTTCAGAGTGCATTATATGAACCAGATACTATGCCAGGAGATTATTTCCCCCCTAAATCAGTTGACTTGCTGAGGAACCCTCTTCTCACGTACATGTACCCACATCCAATTAGGAGATAAGAAAATAAAGGCTTAGAGAACTTAATTTATTTAAGGCCATAGAGTTATGTTCTGGCAAAGCTGATATTAAAAATGAGGTCTGCTTCCAAAGCTCATTCTCTTTCCATCCCACCATGTAACTCAAATAAAGAGCCAATTGGGAATTCACTGGGATGTGCTTCTACATGAGCCAGGAGAGACAGGCAGATGTTCTGGAGACAGGGACTTAGTCTGCGAGGCCTCAAAATGTTGATCACTGTTGAAATCTCTCTTATCAAGTTCACCATGACTTCACTGCTGACAACTCCAGTGTACGATGTGGAACCAGTATTCTCCCATGAATATTTCCATGATGGAAACTCAGCATGGAAACCTAGCAGTAGAACTGATCTCACATGAAAGTGGATCCTGAGATGAAAATAATGGTCTTCTCACCCTCCACTCCTTTTTCTCCCTTCCTTCCCTTTCCCTTCCATTTCTTCCTCTACCCTCTTCCCTTCGTCTTCTTCTTCCTCCCTTTAGATCCCCTGCTTCTTCCTATGTTGGATGCATTCTTTCCCACTGCTATCATCCTCCATTTATTTGCACAAGAGAAAAACACAAATGGCTACAGAATGCTACAGACTTATTTCATGTCAGTCTTGCAAAGGCAGAAGACAGGTACACTTTCATTCCCCTAGTATCAGTACATGAAATCCTCTAGAATAATCTTTTTTTAATTTTATTTTTCAATTGAAGTTTACATTTAATATAATTTTGGTTTAGTTTCAGGTGTATAGCATGGTGGTTAGAAAATCATATACTTTACAAAGTTGTCTCTTTGATATTTCAAGTACCCACCTGGTCCCATCCATAGCTATTACAATATTATTGACTATAGACCATATGCTGTTCTTTAAAACCCTGTGACTCTTTTGTAACTACCAATTTGTACTTCTTGATTCCTTCACCATTTTTACCCAGCCCCTCCCTCAAGTCCCCTCATCGCTGGTAACCATTAGTCTGTTCTCTGTATCTATGAGTCTGTTTCCTTGTTTGTTCATTTAATCTGTTCTTTGAATTACACATATAAGTCAGATCGTATGGTGTCTATCTTTGTCTCACTTATTTTACTCAGCATAATACCCTCTAGGTCTATTCATGCTACATTACACTGTTATTTACAAAGCCAATTTATGGAAGTAACCCAGATACCCATCCATAAATGAGTAGAGGAAAAAGTAGTATATATACACTGGAATAGTACTCTGCCATGAAAAGGAATGAAGTGATTTTGACTCACCCTTTCAAATCATAGGCTCATCCTAAGTACTGATCTCTATGGATAAGGTCCACGAATGGCAGCTAAGTCTTATGGTCTAGTCTAGTGTAAAGGGAAAATATGACTTGTCAACCCCATCAGAGCCATATGGAATATGGGAAGTATTATATATATATATATATATATATATATATATATATATATATATATATGAGAGAGAGAGAGGAGGAGGCTGTTACATATGTCCACCATGATACATTTTGGACCTAACCTCAGTTAAATTCCCAGACGGATGTGTTCTTCTCTTCTTCCTTGATTTCCAAAACTTTTAGTCTTCTTCCAAGTTTGGAATTGTTCCCTGTAACCTATATTAATTTTATTATACTGATACTAAAATATTGATGTGCAAACTCTCTAGCCCCTTATGGTTTGCTTAGTGGGAGTGATGATGATGAAAATATCACAGATACCCTTTACTGAACACCTACAATGTGATTATTAATTTGGCCTCTGAAGTCATAGATAGATAGAGCTGATTTCAAACCAAGACCCACCACTTGCAGGTTGTAGGATCTTGTCACTGAACTTCAGTTTCCTCATTTGTAATATTGTGAATGGAGAGATAATAGCATTTACCTAGAGCACTGTAGTGAAGTCTAATTAAAAATCTGCCTATAAAAAGTTGGGCACAATGCTTAATGTATATTAAATATACTAATAAATTTTAGCTACTATTTATATGCCCCAGTCACTGCTCTAGACATTTTATTTGATCTTCAACAACCGAGTAAAGCGAAAGTATTGTCCTGATTTCTTTCACAGGTGAGAACTTAGAGGCTTAGGAAGAGTTGGATAATCTGCTCAAGCACTCATAGTTGGCCGGTGGCAGCCTGGGTTTTGGATATATCTCTTAGACTTCAAAGCCTGCAATATTTGATTACCAAAGGTTCTCTGTCACTTTTGAACCAAAAGTTAGGTCATGAGCTGGTAAAGGTTAAAACATTTGAAATCGTTCTCTACCTGAATATCCAAGGTGCACAGTGGCCAAGATGGACAACAGAAGTCCCTGTGGTCCTGTTCATGCCTCTACTATTTCTATCTCATCATCCCTCTTCCCTCAGTGTTTCCTTTATCATCTCACAGGCATCTACAGGGCAGTTTCAAAACTGCTGCCGTGGTATTGCTGCCCAGAGTCTCCTGGGAAGCAATGAAGCTGCCGTTGGGTGTTATTATCTCTTTCACATACTGGGAGAATTTTGGGGGGTGAGTTCATTGAGAATAGGGCCTATGCCAGAGGCCTGTGTCTTCTTGTCAAGAAAGAGCTTCTCAGGGCTACCTACCCAGCTGAGGGTAATAATGCTGCTGAAAATCATTTCTGTTTCATGAAGGCCTGAGAATGGGCCAGGCTGCCTCTATCTTCCCTCCACTGCTGCTCCAACTTATGTCCAATTCCAGGATAAGTGTTCCCATCTGTGTTATTCTATTAACTGAAAAGGAAGGAATTAGCGAATGAACTTGTCACATCTTGTGACCTGTTGCACACTGAGATGGGAGGCAGTGGCAGCACAAACAACATTCTTTCTCTAAGCGCCTTTCAGACTCGCTGAGGAAACAGAGCAGTTCTGACTCCATGAAACACACCAGCATCAGCCCGGAAATCAGCTGGGGCCTCTCCAAGCTGCACCTTTGAGAGCTGAAGGGAAAGGGTGGCAGAACCTCAAAGAAAATCCCCCCTCTCTGCCAAGCTCCAGCTGGAAGACCTTCCCACGGAAATGCTAGCTGGAGATGCTTGGCTGACCCAGAGTGCTGCCAAGGAAAAGGGTCTCTGCTCGGGCTCCTCTTGCTCTTTCTCACAGAAGAACACAGCTGAGAAGGTGGCAAAGGGCCTCAAAGGCTCTATCTTGGTGGAATGGCCCTATGGGAGAGCTCAGAATGAAGTGTCTAAGGGAGGGCTTGACTTCCAGCTGCTGGTGGTGGCTGACTCCTTGCACATAGATTTTGAATGTGACCTGACACTACATGGAGGGTGTCTTTGACCCATGTTTCCTTTTATTTACAAGGCTTTTACAGGAATCCACGCTTCACTAAGTGTTGGATAGAGCTTTGGAGCAAGAATACACTTTGGTATGAAGTGTTCAAGAGAACTGGGCTCCATCTCGAGCTTTCCTGATGGAGTTGGTTTGTACCAGTTTGCCTTGGCAGGAACTCAGTTAGGGAATGAGAGAAAGAGGAAAAAAAATAGAAAGGACAAAATAAATTCTTCCATTTTAATCCAGCTAAATTATACCCCCGGTAACTGGCAGAGACCAAGGGTCAGAACAATCATAGGCTCTCTCTCCAAAGATAGGAGGCAGGATCCATCTCATGGGTGAGTTGGTCAAGGCTAAGAGAGGGTTCTGTAGACCCCAAAGAAGTTTTGCCCAGAAGAAGGGCCCCCCGCCAACTCAGCTGGCCACCAAGAGGTATTGTCTGCTTCCTACTTCCCATGTCCTCCAAAAAAGGAACACTGCTACATGAAGACAAACATTGATTCCGGGATCTCACAGACCCAGCCTATGTCATGACCTCCAGAAATAATGTCCATCAGCAAGAATGTAAGTGTTTTTTTTCCTCCTTGATTTCCTCTGTTTTTAGAATTGTACGGCACATACAGAGAGCCACTGCGGAGGAGGCTCCAGGCAGGCTGTTCTCTCCTTCACCCCTCACCAATAAGTCATGAATCAGTAAGTCCCGGTTGAGGTCCAGGAGTCTCATTTCCAATAAGCATCTGACCCACAGGGCTATGATGCAGATGGTGTGTGGGCCCCTCTTTGACACACTTTGCACTGAGGATTCTAACTAACCCTGAATCCACAGATAACATGTGATTCAGCTAGATCCTCTAAACCTCAACCCTGAAAGGATATATTAGATCCCAACATGACTGATGCTACAAAATACGACAGAAGAGCATGCCACTCACACTTCTATGGCCTTTTTGTGTACAGTGTCTTCAATGATGAAGAGATTTTGTAGATGTTAGGTGAGCAGGGACTCTAATAAGACACATTTAAAGAACATTTTTATCAAGCACACTTTTTATAAAATACCTTGACTGCCATTGATAATATACAGATGGTGACAAGGAATGATGATCCAGAAGGAGTTAAAGCCTTGTAATAAATATTTCAAATTGAATATAATAGAGATATTAGATGATATCTATTAAGCACTTAATATGACTCAGAGGCTATAAATATATTAAAGCATTAACTGTACAAAATAGGTACTATCATTATCCACATCTTACTGATGAGAAGCCTGAAGCTCCGAGAGGTAGGGGAATTTGGTCACAGGTGTTTTACTGGTATTGCTGCTCTGATGCTCAGCCAGACAGTTCAACCCCAGAGCATGTGTTCTTTAAATGTTATTATAGTCCTCTTGGGGAACTAGTGAGGAACAATAAGTCTGACTCAGACAGAGAAAGCAAACAAGGACAATTATTTCACAGACAGCATTTGCCTCGAGTTAGTACTTGGTCTCCACTTATCCATGACACATCTCCAACCCTCTTGCCTGAGCTGATCAGCACCCACAGGTGCAAAGACACCCAGAAGCCAACAACATTTCCCAGTACAGACTGCTTATCGTTTCCCTAGATCTTCCTGCCCTCTTAGACTTTCTGATCAAGTAGAAGACCTGGTTTTCTCTCTGAGAAGGAAAATAGAGGCTATCAGCTGTGGCCTGTCTCCACCTAAAAATGAATAGATCACAGGCTGACGTATCAAGAAAGGACATGACCCTTCCTCCGATAAAGGTAAATTTCCAAGTGACAAATTAAAATAATCACCCATGTGTTTATTTATTTCAGTTCTTTTTGCCAACTAGCTCCTTGAGGGCAGAGACTAAGCCTCAGTTACCGTTCTAGCCAGAGTATCTAGTGCAGTGTCTTTAAATGCTTAATAAATATTGTTAGATTAATAAGTGAATCTCTGCTTCCACTCTTGTTTTCCCTACATTAAATTCTGTACATAATGCTGACTGATTTTTTATAATGTTGATGCAACATCTACTATGTACCAGTATTTCCTAGGTCTTACTGTTGAAGAAGGCAACAACTTACCTTCAAGAAGCTTATAGTTTAGGGAAGCCAGAGTAGTCTTTTGAAATTTCCGATCAAGCTTCTCTGGTTGAAACTCTCCAATGTAAGAGTAACATATGAACTTCTACATGTCCTGCAAGGTGCTCCCTGACCTGGTCTGTGCCTCCCACCTTGTGCCACCTTCCGTGCTGCTGAATATCTGCAAGCTGCATTGGCCTCTTGAT
Source organism: Myotis myotis (assembly GCF_014108235.1). Lineage (NCBI taxonomy): Eukaryota > Metazoa > Chordata > Mammalia > Chiroptera > Vespertilionidae > Myotis > Myotis myotis. The sequence goes on along the minus strand of NW_023416401.1, from coordinate 21,207,107 downwards.
CTCTCTCAGCCTTGAGCCTGCTAAGCTCATCTCCCACCTGAAGTCTTTGCTTCTTTGGGCTCCACTTGTTCCCTGAATTCTTCTTTCTTGATCTTTACCTGTCTGTATCCTTTGATCATTCATTTATCAACCTGAATGATTGCTCCTTAGAGACATCTTTCTAGACAATCCAACTGAAGGAGTCCCCTACTCTGTCATACCACCTTATGTCAACTCCTTGTATAGTGCTCCTGGTGATCTAAGAGTATGTTCTTGTTTATTTATTGGTTTTTCTTCTGTTTCCCCTGTTAAATGTAATTTAGAATGAAAGTGACACCCTCTGACTCATTTGCCATTGTATTCCATGATCAGAATAGGACCAGACAATTATGGTTGGTCAATAAATAAGAGATGAGGAACTGAATTCTTGAATAAATAAACTTCCACTTGAGGTACTGGGCATGGCCCTCCCTTCTTTTCCCATTCTACAGCAGGTCAAAAGGTAAGTTTTGTTTGTTGCTTTTAATTTGAAACAATCTATTCGAAGTTTTCTTATCCGTCCATCACTTTACTGGTTTGTTGCATTGTGTTCTGAGCTGTGTATTGAAACATTGTTTGTATTGTTGAGAACTAGAAGAACAATACATTGCATTGCCTCCACAAAACTGAGAATTCAGTCATTAAAAGGCTAGTGCATGCCTTTACTTATTGATATAGAAAAGTTATCATACCTATGATTGATTAATACACTTATAAAATAGTATCAATAGTTCATTGAAACTGTATGCGTACATTCTGCGAGATGTTCGACACAGTGTTAGTGGATATTTCCCCAAGGTTGTGGAATTTTAGGTAATTTAAAAATATTATTTATAATTTTCTCTAGACCAGCATGTTTATAATGATTATGCAATATTTCACTCACTGGAAGGACATTTTTAAAAGACTTTTTAATTAAAAAAAATAAATGAAATTAAAAAAAATAACAACAACAAAAACACACACACAGAAACAAACCATAACATGCCATATTGTGCTGGAAACATTTTCATGGATCCCTACTGCCCACAGAATAAAGTCCTAAAGACCCTCCCCCACAAAATCATCTTTTTTCCCCAGGCTCACATTATAGCAATGCACCCCATGAGGATTCTAAATCCAGGGGCGCACTCCTCCTGCTGTTCTCAAAGACTGCATGGTTAGTCTCGTTCTCACCATTTTCACAGCAGTTCCCTTTGCTGCCACTGCCCTTCCTCACCTCGCCTGTCAGGGACACACCTGTGAATCTTTAAGGCGTCAGCTCCACACTCCTCCTCTGAGATCTTTCTTTAAACTTGACCAATGGCTGTGTCAGAGCCCTACTTCTCTCCCCCACGTGTTAGCATATCTGGGTATCTGCCTGTTCACACTCATGTCCAGTCTAAGTTGACACTATGTCCTGATAATTAAGACATGCCTGATAAATGTGGAAGGCATTCAATATTTTTGTGGTTCAAGTTATTCACCTTTTACTGTATGTATTAAATTTTCCTCCAAAGCAAAACCCTTTGAAAATCCACCTTCCGCAATATGTCTCATGGTGGAAGGCCCCAATGATGACACCTTGTTCCTATTTGACGTTTTAATTAGTACTTTAGGAGTCTGGCAAAGGTACAGTACAGTTTAGGACTAAAATTTTAAAAATAAAATCAGATTATCAATACTAGAGAATGCTGTTCATTTAGCAGAATGCAGTATATAAGTGCATAGAGCACTAAACTCCAAATTCTCCTTTCACTTCTCTGGTTCCTTGGGCAAACTGCTTTTCTTTTCTTTGTCTCTTTTGCCCTACAAAATGGGCATGCTAATAGTACCCACCCACGGTGTTATTTTTAGTATGCAAAAAAATTAATTGTAAAATACTTAGTGTAGTCTGAACATAAGTGCTCAGTCAAGCATCAAATACAAAAATTAGATATTGTTGTCACTATTTTCCACTCCATGAACCATATTGCATTGGGAGGAGTAGAGGCCAGGTAAGACGCTTAAAAGGTTGAAGTCCTCCTGAAAAAAAAAAAGAACTTTCCTTACCAACCTCCCACAGACATATCTTATAAGACAAGCAAATCCTTTATCTGCTAATATTTACCTCTTCTTAGATTAAAATGTCCCTGTATTTTCATTCTAACAGGGTCACTGCTTCTTTTTTCCTATGCTTTTTCCCCATTAACACACTCCTCTAATCGTAGCTTAGCATAAACCCCAGCTTCTAAAGGTGTGTGATGGACAGGTAAGCATTCAGTCCCAGGGGATGGGGGTGGAATTTCTATTCTGGCACATTTAGAACATTCTGTTTCTCTACTCTCTTTCAGAATACACCACCAACCAAGAGGTGTCTGGCATTGTTCCCAGTCTAGCAGGGTCCTACACTGGGAGCCTAAAATGTGTACATCCTGAACATTCAGACGTGTCCGGGAATGCCTGGAGGATTAGCCAGGCAAGTGGGATATTAGCCAAGGAGCTTCATGGGTGGGATTCCAAACTATGATTCTTTCCCCTATCTGGCTCGTGGCCCTGTTAGAGCAACTATACTAGTCTGTTGCAGGTCCTAATCTGCCTGTTGGTTCTTCCCTAAGTGCTGAATTCACTGAGGTCTTCAAGGATGTCTACTTCATTAGTATTTATCCAGAACCCAATAGAGGGCCTGACCCGTAGAACACATGTGATAAATATCTATGGAATAAATGAATGAATAAATAAATGACAAAGAGCTAAAAGTTCACAAGTTTGACCCTAGGAAAGTAGTTTTTTTTTATAAAGGGGAGGTCATTTTGAATAAAACGCAGCATAAGTTATTCAAACGACACTTTGGCTTCACCTATCCCTAAGAAGTAGTGACAACACACTGTAAAAAAAATAATTTCAAGTGGGAAAAAAAAATCATACAAGCAATGGACCTAAATAGATACTTGTTGAAAGCAGACATAAGGAAGGCCAATAGACATATGAAAACATGCTCAAAATCACTAAGCATCCGAGAGATGCAAATTAAAACGACAATGAGGTACCATCTCGCACCTGTCAGAATGGCTATCATCAACAAAACAACAAATGACAAGTGCTGGCCAGAATGCAGAGAAAAAGGAACCCTCATGCACTGCTGGTGGGAATGCAGACTGGTGTAGCCACTGTGAAGAACAGTATGGAGTTTCCTCAAAAAACTACAAGTGGAACTTCCATTTGACCCAGTGACCCCACTTCTAGGACTATATCCCAAGAAACCAGAAACACCAATCAGAAAGGACAGATGCACCCCTATGTTCATAGCAGCACAATTTACAATAGCTAAGATTTGGAAACAGCCTAAGTGTCCATCAGCAGATGAGCAGATAAAAAAACTGTGGTACATCTACACAATGGAATACTACACTGCAGTAAAAAGGAAGGAGCTCCTCGCATTTGCAACAGCACGGATGGTCCTGGAGAGCATTATGCTAAGTGAAATAAGCCAGTCAGAGAAAGTTAAATATCACATGATCTTATTCATTTGTGGAATATAATGAACAACATAAACTGATGAACAAAAACAGATCCAGAGACAGAGAAGCATCTATCAGACTGTTAAACCTCAGAGGGAAGGTAGAGGAAGGTGGGGGTAAGGGAGAGAGATCAATCAAAGGACATGCATACAAGTGCATGTATATAACCAATAGAAACAGACACCAGGGGTATGATGGCATGAGTGGGGGTTGGGGGTGGAGGGGAAATAGGGGGCATAAGGACACATATATAATACCTTAATCAATAAAGAAAGGAAAAAACAAAAAATAAACAAATAGAAATTCTTAATTTGAAAATAAAAATAAATCACAAAAAAATCATACAAATATTTGTAATCTAGGACAACACTGAAAATCCTTGCTTTAGGTCAATTTCCCAATAATACGTAATGAGAGAGCTTGGGGTGATTTCTCTCATTAACATCTTGACTAAGAACGGATATTGAAGAACGGAAGTAAGGAGAAGTGCGAACATACTCTGGAAGCCATCAAAGAGGCAGACATCCCTGAAGTGACTTGAGAAGCCCATGTAACTAGAGATTGAATAGGCATCCACCTGGAGGGGCTCTGGAGAAGGGAGGAGTTGTTTCCTATGATGAAAAGAAGTATTAAAAACACCAGCTCTGCTGTGTCATTGCACTGTGGTCTTAGAAATCAGATTTAGTAATCAGAAAAGTTTTAATTTTTTTAAAAATTTATTTTCAGAGAGGAAGGGAGAGGGAGAGAGAGATAGAAACATCAATGATGAGAGAGAATCATTGATCGGTTGCCTCCTGCATGCCCCGAACTGGGGATTGAGCCCACAACCTGGGCATGTGCCTTGACCAGAATCAAACCCAGGACCCTTCAGTCCGCAGGCCAATGCTCTATCCACTGAGCCAAACCAGCTCGGGCTTTAAAGTGGAAGTTGTAATGGTATCCACCTTGAGCATTATTGTAATGTTAGATTATAGAATGCATGCAAAATGTTCAGCATGGCTGACAATTCCAACATGTGATCATTTAATAGTAAACATGATGATGAGAATGAGGATGATGATGAGAATGACAGAAATACTCCATTCTGATCAGAGTAGGAACGTTTTGAGTAGCGTTATCCCAATTCTGGCATGTGAGCAATGAGTCAGAGAAGAGTGATTTTATAACTATTCTTACATCCAAAGATATTTTAGGACTAAGTGGTCAGGATAAGGAAGAGAATTTGAGGACTTACCCAGATGTATTTAGCAAGGACCATCAGCCAATACTACTCCTGATGATAGAGCCAATTGCTCATTTGTGAACAATGCCAAGGCACTCATCGGACCCTGGCATACGACAAGACTGTACACCCTCACCTGTCACTTCTAGTGTGAATAATGTGAGTCCCTTTAAAAGGCTGCATGGGAGTTAAGTCCTGGAAAGATGTTTAATAGGACAAGAAATTAAAAGACAGTTTTCCTAGAGATTCTGGGAAGGTAAATTAAACTAATATTCCCAAGAGTCTACTTACAAAATAGGAACCCAGAGAATCTGTAAGTCTCTCATGAGCTTGTCCTTATTCATAGAAAAGCAAGTTTAGGATCCTTCTAAAAAGGGCTGGATACTAGCATGTGGGAACATACCGACAGTACTGAGCCCAGAATGTCATCAGACAGATGTGACCATAGGGTAGGACAAAGTGGAGAAATAATTTTATAATCTCATGGAAAACACATCTTAAAGGCAATTGAAGTTGGTCCTAGGAAGTGTTCATTGAAATTTGGAGGGGAAATATCTGAAACATAGCTGGCCAGGTGAGTATTCATTCTCTAGGTGTAATATACAAGTTTGGTATAATCTTATCATATTAACATAGTTTTATCTATCTCAATTTATTTTGTGTCTCTAATAAGACTAGTTGAGAGAAATATATATATATATATATACATATATATATTCCAAACAGAAATTTTCCTTTGAATTTTGAAAAGATTAATTTACATATTTATTTAACACACTGTTATTGAGAATAGCAAAGTATATTATAGTTATTTATTCATAATGGAATATAGCTCCAAGTAATTTAACTCCTGTCCTGTTAGGATATTTTTTTCAACCCAGGATTCTACTCTATCTAATATTAATACTGACACATCTATTTGTTTGTATTTGCATTTTCCTAATACACATTTTCCAAATACTTTATGTTTAAACTTTCAGAGACACTTTTTAGAAATTGTATCATCCAGGAGTATTTTTGTTTCTCACCTGAACTGATGCCTTTTAAATATAATCATTTACATTTACTGTCATAAAGAGATAAATTTGTACTTCCTTCTCTGACCTTATTTTATTTTTTCTGTATTTCATGCTTTCCTACCATTTCCCTTATTTCCTGTCTTTTGCTAGTTGAACTCTGCTTCGATTTCTTTAATCTCCTACAGTAATTTGGGCGATATCATCCTGTTTTTGTTTCTACTGAATTTTGCAAAATAACATACTTGATCTGATATTCCTCTAATTATCAAGGTCAAAGAAAAACAATAGCTCTTGACTCTATCCTATTCCAATTGAGAAATTTAGCACATTTTATATTTCATTCCTTCTCCCATTTCCCAGTATTTCATGGTGTAATATGTAGTTTTAGACAACTGTTATCATTTCTAAGATATGTTATATCACTTATATTAAAAGTTAGAAAACCCTCCTTCTTATTTCTTTTAGGAAATTTCCTGGCCTGTTCTTATTAATTTCCACTTTAAATATTCTTGTTCAATTTTCTTTTTCACTGTCTTTTCAGGGTCTTCTTAAGTGGCAGTTCCCCAAATGCAATGTCCCTACGTCTCTGCTCTATGCCCTTTTCCCTCCCAACCTCTAACCTCTTAGGTGTTCTCAGGCCTCTGCTCATCACCTCGGTGCTTATAACTATTGGATCTGTACCTTCTGAACGAATTTCTCCCCTGATATTGAGTTTTGTGTAACCAACTGCTTACTGGTCATCTCCTTCCTGTCTTGAAGGAGTAGCCACGTATGGGAGATAAAGCTTAACCTTTAACCTTGCCCTAGTTCTTGGTGGTCTCTTCGACCTTCCTGATTGGCCAACCAGCTTATTTTATATTTTATCTCCCAGTAGTTGAGGCTCTGCCAAGGCTTGACAGTGTCCCACAGTGGGGGGCTCTCAGTCACCACTTAGATTCACCCTTCCTGGAAGCCAGACCCCCACGCAGCAGCTTTTAGGGTATGTGAATACATACAGTCTGGAGGGACCACAAGTGTAAGCCCTGCTGGCCACCAGGCGATCTAATGGTGTCCCACGAGCAAAAATCAAGGCTCCAGACAAGTGTATAAGCTCCTTTCTGGGAGGTGCTGGTGAGGTGTAACCAGGTAGAGTGAGAAAAGGAACATGATGATACTGAATTTTTGGACTGGAACCCGGATTCTTTGTCCGCCAGAATCGAAGGATGAATCAATGGACAGAAAGTGGTATAGCAAAGATGGAGATTTATTGAAGAACAAGTAGAGACTCCTATCCCACGTAGTGAGGGGGAAGATTCCTAAAAAATGAACTCCCAAGTAGGGAGGGGAAAAGGGTCCCACTGAGTTCCTTTTCCCTATGGTTTGTAAAGGCTGCAGTTCCTGTGTCCTGATATCTCCTCTGATTGGTCAGTATTCCCCTCGAATTGGTTACTATAGTGATTCCTAAGGCCCTCCTCCCTCATAGTCCCTCCATTCCTCTGGGCTTTCTTCTTTTCCGTCTGAATGAAGGGCTCCCTTCTCTTTATTTTGTAAATATAGACCTTTCTTGGCTACTTCCAGTTCCCTTGTCTTATGTAAATGCAACTGTTGCTGCTCCCTTGTCTTATGGAGATGTGACTGCACCTGGCTTCCTTGAGTTATGGAAATGTGCCTTCTCCCAGTCTGCAGCCCCACGCTTTTCCATGGACCCCAATTCTAAAAAACCCTAAGCCTGCTTATGTTCCCCCAAAATTCCTGCTTCAGTGGCACCCGTTGGTGCGAGGGTGAACATGGTACCCAGGGAGAGGAAAAAAAAATAGAAGAATAAGGAAAGAGAGAGAGGGTTATAGAGGGGGAAAAAAGAATGAAAAAGTTAAATAGGGGGAAAAAGTCAACCTGACTGCTTTGGCTTTTGCAAGGTAAAAAAAGATGGTGAAGTTGGTTCCCACCAGGCCTCCATCCTGGGAAATTATCCTAACAAATCCCTAGCCCAGAGCCCAATGCCTTATGATTAGCATTCAATCACAGAAAATCTGGAAACTTTTCACAGGCCTGTTTCCACCCTGGCCTTGAGGTGATGAATCCCCAGCGAGACCTTTAAGAACCACTTCGCAGTTCCCACAGCCCCAGACCTTTAAGAACCACTTCTCAGTTCCCACAGCCCGGTGGTCCCTGGACACCAGGAGCCATTGCTGGTCAAAGCCAAAACTTGGGTCACATCTCACAGGTGCAGGTCTTAAAATCCGGGCACCTGAAGTGGGGTTGCAACCCTTCACTCCTCGGGGAAGAGCGGCAGCCCAGGAGGGTGAGTTCCCTCCCCAGCGAGGGTCCTGGTGGCGCGGAAAGGGGGGTGGGGAAGGTCATGGTGAGGCTGGCTCAACCTTTCCTACCTGCCTCCACGTGGCTCTCCTGACTGCTGCCCGATGTGAAGGAGTTGCGCAGGCAGTTCTGGCTCTTTTTCAGAGGACATGTTCATTGTGTAGCTGTAGAGTTGGGGTATCCGGGGAGGAGGCGCCTTCTCCATCTCCCTCGCCATCCTCTTGGACCCGGCTCCCAGGTGTGGCATCCTAGGGAGCAAGGCCTTCCTGCAGGAGCCTTCAGAAGCAGAGAGGTCAGTTAGGTTGCATTCTCTGAGTCAGGGGACTTCGGTGCAGAGAGAGGACCATACAGGGCCTGCTAGATGTCTGGCACTGCAGCCCCATTTTAACACTCCGATCTAAGGCCCATGGAGGTAAGTAACCTCCAAACCTGTAGAGAATTTACATGAGTTTATTTAAGCCAAACTGACAACTGCTGGGAAGCAAAATCTCAATGGATTGAGAAAATGCTCTGGGGAAATGGCAGTTTTGCCACATATTTTAGGCATCAGAATCAAAGGAGAAGAAGTAAGGGGGGTTACATGAAATCCATTGGTGGTAGATTAGGGAGGCGGGGCAATGCAAAGCAGGGAAACCTCTGGGATTGGTTAAAAAGTAAAATGGATAGACACATCCTTCTTTTACCTTGGAGGGTACAGAATAGTTACTGAGTAACATTTACAGCCCAAAAAGATGGCATAAGGACAAAATAACTAGGGTTTTCTGGCCTAGTGTTCTGGTGGGAGATTGTGCCCTGAGGGGTCTTAAAAAGGGATTACTCAGACTTTCCAAAGCTATGATACCCTAGATCAGTGGTTCTCAACCTTCCTCATGCTGCGACCCTTTAATACAGTTCCTCATGTTGTGGTGACCCCCAATTTCATTGTTACAAATTGAACATAATTAAAGCATAGTGATTAATCACAAACACTATGTAATTATATATGTGTTTTCTGATGGTCTTAGGCGACCCCTGTGAAAGGGTCATTCGACCCCCAAAGGGGTCGCGACCCACAGATTGAGAACCGCTGGTTTAGACACTTACTAGAGACTCAGTTTGGGTTTTAAACCCTTGAATATTCTATTTCACTCACTTTGCTGGATTGTTTCTTCTGATTCTATTTATCTTCATGGCTTGATCTCCATTCCTTAAAGACACAGATCTTGGGTTTCCCATTTAGACTCAGCTTTCTGGGTTGTCCATTCCTTCTGAGGCTATTTCCAGGTTTGAGTCAACCTAAAGAAACTATGAATGAGGAATGGTTCCATCTCCTACAGCTGTTCAGGGAACTGGCTCCACACTTAGTGTGGGCAAGGGCTGTTCTAGAACCCAATTCCTATGACTCTAGTGCAGCTGTGGGCAAACTATGGCCCACGGGCCGAATCCGGCTTGTTTGAAATGAATAAAACTAAAAAAAAAAAAAAGACCGTACCCTTTTATGTAATGATGTTTACTTTGAATTTATATTAGTTCACACAAACACTCCCTCCATGCTTTTGTTCTGGCCCTCCGGTCCAGTTTAAGAACCCATTGTGGCCCTAGAGTCAAAAAGCTTGCCCACCCCTGCTCTAGTGGAACAATCTCTCTCCAGGACCTTGACCTTGAGGTGAATGGGACCAGCCATGGGGATGGTATCCTATGATATTCTGCTTAAGAGATGCATCAACATTCGGAACTGTTTTTCTTCTAGTTTTTCCCCATTTTACTTAAGAAGATGGGCGGAACTAGAATAGCACAGAGCTTTGTGAAAGTGGACGGCTGTTTGAAGTGCCATGTGCAAGTTTCTGGTTTAGTGTTAATGGGGTGGATCCTTCCACTGGCTCTGCTTGCCTCCAGCCAGGTTTCTTGTCTCTGACACTCCAGACCAACCTAAAAAATGATAGAATGTGACTATCATCAAGCTAGCGGAGCTGTCAGGTTTCCATGTAAATGGAAAGTAAGAGGGAACTTTACCTATATTTTGGGTGGTAGAGAACGCCTACATTCCTGCCATCCTGCTTCTGCGGACCAAGGCAAACAGATTGTCCTTTGAATGTCTCAAAAGCTCTTTTTTTCCTTTTAATGCCAAATGCAATATTTGTTTGAAAAGACTACACCAGAAGTTTCCCAGCTGAGAAAACAGGCCTGTGAAAAATGGTCTCAGAAAATGAAATAAACCATGCAAAAGTTGTTCAGGGTGTGTTTGAAATGAACATCTGGATACGAACTGCTAAATTACCTCTTTCCTCCTCCTCCTTTTTCTCACAGCTGTTTGAAAGAGTCCTGAGGGCAGGGAAACAGGTCAATGGACCAAATTGCACCTTCCTACCCCCACCCCTAGCTCCTAATCCCTTTTGTACCTATGTGAGGAATCTAGCTTACACATGTATTTAATAAGTGGGCACACTTGCAAGAAAAAAATTATCTCAATTCCTGTTGACTCTCTGCAGCAATACCAAAGGAAAATAAACTCTGGATTTAAAATTTTTCAAACAAAACTTATGGTTCTAATAAAATATCGCTTTAAAGTCGACTTTTTTTTTTTATATCAGGAACTGAACAAACCACTCATTTCTCTTCATTTCTTAAGAAAGAAGGAATGAAGGATTATTACATCACACTTTCCCCAAAGTTAAGAAAATCCAGTTCCAGAGGCTCTGCCTTTTAACTTATAATTGAGAAACATGAACGGTTCTGTCTGTTCTTACCAAATGTCGCCTTGCATCTGTGAGTTACACATCCCCTCCATAACCACCACTTCAACACACACGTCTAAAGAAGGCATCTACTAGTTAAATACATGTGGAAAGAACAAGTTGACATTTTATAAATCTTCATGAGATTATCAGTGGCCACAACTAATGCAGAAAATATGAAATAATTGCCTCATATCAGAAGAACGTGTAGGCAAATCTTTGGGGAGACAAGATAGATGTTTTCACATAAAAAAGAGGCTGACTGGTCAATTTTGCACTGTCAAAGGCCAAAATGGGCCTAATGAGGAGACTCAGTACTCAAATAGGTTTTATTCTCTGTTTCAAACCTCTATTTCCTCTATTTGCCTCCCATATTTTCTGTGATTGGAAAAGAGCCTTGCTCATCCTTGGATCCTGGTATTTTGCTATCAAGCATACACTGTGAGTTGCATGTACTCATTTGATGGATGACTGACTGAATGAATGCAATTCTTAGCACAGGTTTATTTTTTAATAACAGGAGAAACTCTCATATGAAAAAATGGCTGATGACTTGTAAGGAAAGTTTGAGAGATGCAGGGAGGAGATTTCTAAGATTAGATGGACTCGAACACTCTTCCATCTTTTGGAGTCTGACATTCTAAGTCCTTCTAAGATGTCTGAGAGGAGATTCTTGTTCATGTGCCAGGATTATGTTAGCGATCTTTCTTCCTCACCCCCCCCCCCGCCTCCCCCCCCCTCCCACCTTGCTATTTACACAGACACTCTACTAGTTCTTACTAGGACCACTGAAGAAAGTCATTGAACTTGACCCCTGCCTCAAAGTGCATGTCTCTAATCTATGTATCTCTTTCCAGCTGATTTTATTTTATTTCTATTTCTGTGCTTCTACTCTGCGCCAAGCACTGTGCATAGCAGTGGATACATACTAGGGAACTATTGAACTGCTTGGTAGAGAGGCATTACCTGGCCCAGGCTATCTGAGAAGGCTTCCTTGAAGAAGCAACGTTTGAGGCCAACAATACTGAACTAGATGAAGAAAGCATCCAGGAAGGGTATTCCAGGCTGACAGGAAATCATGAACATAATCATGACATTGAAGCAGTGTGGAGAATAGAGAAGTGATAGAAAAAGCTGTGGATGGAGCGTGGAACACAGGGAGAGAATTGTGTGGTGGGAAGTAGGGAGCGGAGGCATGGTGAGAAGTCCGTACAAGTTGTATGAAGGCATCTGAACTTTATAACAGTAGTCCAGCCAAAATGGATTCCCTGAAGACCCAGACTCACCCTTTATTCCTAGGGCCAGTGCCATTTATCAGGCTATTCCCTCTGCCAGGCATAGTCATCTTCTAGTTTCCATCTCTTTAACATATTCTCAACCCTCAGAACCAGCCCCTAATGCTTCTCTACTCATTTGATCATTTCCTTGAGTGGGCAACCATCTCTCCATAGGCATTGGTACCTCTCAGATCACATCCACAGTCTGCCTCATATCTGTGTTCGTTGAACTTTGACATTCCACCCCGACACTGTGATCTTCATGTGGCAGAGGCCAGCTGATACTTTTTTCACTGCCCCATTCAACTCAGTAAGTATTTGTGGATGAACTAGGCACAACATCCTCCTCAAAACAGAGCACTAGTCAGGAGGAGCAAGTCAGACCTGCTGAGTTAGAATCTGGACACTGTCACCTGCTCAATCTTGGGCAAGTTGGCCTATCTCTTCCAGTACCATTTTCTTCAACTGTAAAATGCGGGTAGTGATAATATCTATCGTGCAGCACTTCCATGAGTATTAAAAATAATAGTTGCGGCCCTGACCAGTTTGGCTCAGTGGCTAGAGCGTCGGCCTGTGGACTGAAGAGTCCCAGGTTCGATTCCGGTCAAGGGCATGTACCTTGGTTGCGGGCACATCCCCAGTGGGGGGTGCGCAGGAGGCAGCTGATTGATGTTTCTAGCTCTCTATCCCTCTCCCTTCCTCTCTGTAAAAAATCAATAAAATATATTTAAAAAAATAATAGTTGCAATTAACTTAACCAAATGCTCAGGAAAGTTAGTTGTTATTATAAAATCCTGAGACAAGGTTAGAGAAACTAAATTGTTAAGCCTGCTTCACACTAATTTTTTCCTAGCTAAGGAAAAGTCTTTGGAGGATTTTGTACATGTGTCTCACTCTAGTTTCTTAGTCCCTAACCAGCCTATATCAATACATCTTTGGGGGAAAAAAGAAATAAAAGATGACTATAATTTTAATGGAGATATAATTGACATATAGCATTATATCAGTGTCAGGTACATCATAATAGTTCTGTGTTTCTATATATTGCAAAATGATTACCACCATAACATTGATCACCATAGTGAAACTTTTTTTTCTTGTGACGAGAGCTGTTAAGATCTACTTTTTTTTAGCTACTTTCAAATCTGCAATACAGCATTAACTAGAATTACCATGCTTTACATTACATGCCTATGACTTATTTACTTTATAACTGGAAGATTGTACCTTTTGGTGATCTCATTTATATATAGACTCTTAATAAAAATAAAGAACAGTCTCATAGATAGAGAACCCATAGATTTTTTATTTTTGTGTTCTCACGGGCACATACACTCAGGCAAAAGTTGAGCTCAAGGAAGAAGCTGTGTGAAATTCTTGAATCACATAAGAGTAAACAGTGCTTGCAGAAAGGTGAGAAGTGATTTCACCCTAAGGCCCATTCTGCCTCCTGGTCTGTATTCCTGTCACCATCAGAAACTGGGTCTTCCTCTGGGCGCTTGTCCCCAGTTAGATTGAAGCCCATCCAGTCTTTCTCATTGCACTTGTAAGTAGGTGTGTGAATTACACAGTGACTGTGTTATTTATTGTCCAAACCAGGACCCTTTGGGAAGCAAAGGGTGCTCTGTTGAACATGACACTGGGACCACAGATATGAATTGGACAGTCACTGGCAACTCAAGCTGTGTGGTCATCCAAGTTAGAACCAGCAATCTCGCTGATTTGGGTCACACAGCTTTCAGCATCTTTCAACCTCAGCTCTCAGCCAAAGGAGAGCACAGGCTAGTACAGGCTCTTTCTGATCCAATTTATTTTTAATTGTATCAGAACATTTTCAACTCAGTGTTGCACATGGGTTTCCTGGAAGGCCATGTCAATATACTGTGAACCATCTGGATCTTTGGGTATTAGGATGTTGGAATATAATGAGCACTTTTCATCCCAAATCTTTAAAGCCATGTAGATAAACTGATTGGTTTCGACTCAGGGAACTTAACTGCCAGCATCAATTAGCCAGGCTCCTTTAATATATTCCTTTTCTAACATAGTAGGCAACTTCGATAAATTATTATTTATAGAGTACTTATTAAAATGCCACTGGGAAATCATTCCTGGAAACGTCTCACAGCGTAACTGTAAATGATCAAGCCCTCGCTTGCTGATTGAGTGTTTGAGGACGGAAGTCAGATCACAGGATCACAGAGAGTCATGTCGAGAGGAAGCCTCAGGCAGCACCCACGCCAACTCCGCATGTGATCTCTGAACCCCTCTACAGCCGCACTGCCATCCCGGCAGCTGGGACATACTTGATGTACCTGTGACGGAGGGACTCGCTCCAGCCCAAAGCGCCCCTTTCCTTTCCTGGATGGCTTTGCCAGATAAAAACTGGTTCCTGGTTATAAGTGGAAATCTCTTTCCCAAACACCATGCATTCATTGAGCTCCATTCTCTGATATGGGCTCCATTTCCTGATGCAGTCAATCCCTTTTCATGCCTTTCTGCTCTCACTTCGTGAAAGGTAGTGAAGACCTGCATCATCTGAGCCGTGAAAAGCAAGCACAGACAGTGCAGCAGAGTGGTTTATCCTATGGACGAGGGCCAAAGGGCTCGAGTTTGAATCCTCATTCCACCCACAATAAGGTGAGGCATTCACCCTCTCAGGATCTCAGTTTTCCCATCTGTACAATGGGAAATGTTAGTGGAGATCTAAGTAGGACATTTTTGAAAGACTATAGGAGGCGGTGTCTGTGAAGTACTTAGAATAGTGTGTCCTGGGATGTGATAAATACGGCAGAGCTGTTATCATGTAGAACCCCAGCCAATAGAGTCTGCAAATCATCCTATAGTCCTAAGATCGGTGGTCAGTGAGCCACGTGTTAGTATTGGGCACTGTGTGACCACAGGCCCAGCCTTCTCAAAATACCCCGTCAAGCATTCTTGGCTGTTTAGGTTGAATGCTGCATTACTTTTTGGAGGACATAAATCCTAGTAATTAAGAGTCAGGGCCTAGGAAATCACACTCAACACTGGATATACACTAATTAGATGGGCTTTTAAATAGCAGTGAAATATAAGAATTATTGAGGGTTAAGGGATGGGTATTTTCTGAAAGCTCCTCAAAAATTTTAGTGGGCGGGCAGATTAAGAACAATAGATATAAAGTGGGTCTTTATGGGTCAGAATCTGGACTTATTCAGTTACTAGCTGCACAGCTTTGGGAAAGTTTCTTAGTCTCTGAAGACCTTAGTTTCCACATCTGATAAATGGAGAAAAAAATAAAAAAGTTCCTTCCTCAGAATGCCGCCATGATATTTAAATGCAGCAGCACATGTGCAGATAGCAGAGTACTCATTAGATATTTATTCTGGATATCTAACAAGTATCTTCTATTCTTACCCATTTACCTCTACCACCTTTACCTCAACCTCTCAGCAGGTTTCAAAGAGTCCTGAGCATTGTCTTGACTATGGTACCTAGGATTCTAGACACTAGAATCTTTCAAGGAACCCTTTCCCAACCTGGGTGCATTTCAAACTGATGGTGGCCCAGTTTGCTTTTCTGATTGTGAAGACTGACTTGCATTTACAGAGCACTGGAATGGACATGAGTCCCCAGTGGCAGAGCAAATAGGAGAGATGAGAGCATGCTTATCAGCCTGGGCTATGGCTTATCCCAGCATTGGAATTATCAGACAGTATCGGTCACTAAAGGAGCTCTTCCACGTCTGCTGGAAGTGCTCTCTATTCTTACTGCTGAAACCACAGTCCTCAAACCAGCAGCACTGGCATCACCTGTGAACTTGTTAGAACTACAAAACCACTGGTCTTACCTTAGACCCACCGAATCGGTGAATAGTAACAAAATCCCCAAGTCAAGGGTGTGCACATTATGTTTGGGAAACATTGCTCTTCATGAATATCCAGGAGTCCATACCCACGCCTGTGAAAATATCCAGAAACAACTTTCTGTGTGCCACCCACAGAAAGGCTCTAAAACATACCCTTGAATCAAGGCCCTCAGCCTCTCTTCATCTCGCCACAATCCTGCACCACTGGTTTGACCTTCATATAAATGTCTTCTTTGAGTTATTTTCTGGTTTGGTGTTTCTACCTGGTTCTCTGCCCTTACTGGGAAATATCACCTGATATTTGGCTTACTGGGACCCCAAGACTGTTCCCTATTCTATTCACAGAAACTATTCCAGCTTCTCTCACTGGTTAATAGCCCCTCCCTCTGATTTTCTATTCAAGGGGCCTGCAATCTTTAGGGAGTTAAGGCCTGAATTCAAGTAGAAACAAACAGAAGTCTGGCCTTGGGTAACATGTCCTAAAGGCTATCACTGAATAAAAATCCCCATTGCAAAGTTAGAGAAGAGTTTGCCCCAAATATCATTCAGCTTTCCTTTGTCATCACACAGAATGAAATCCTCATTTCACTAGGTTTCAGATGGGGAAGAATGGAGGAGGTCAGCGAATAAAAACCCGGGGTGCAAGACGCAGCTATTATATCTACTAATGCACATACGCACAGGCATGTATACACATGTGCACACACAGATATTGAACATTTATTATGCTGAACATTGTAGATCCAAAGCTGAACAAAAACAGGCTATGTCTTTCCTTCTCGTCCCTGGTCCTTGTGGAACTTACACCTTAATGGGAAGCAGATATGAATCAAATAACCACAATAACATATGTTATGTCAAAACTGATAAATGTTCATGAACCAGAGGTATAAGTGCTATGAGAACATTTTTTAAAAAAGGAGATGGATCTATTCAGAAAGCTTTTTCTGAAGGAAAATAAAACTAAGGGATGGGTAGGGTTAATCAGCCTCAGGTTGGGGGTGACCAGGGATGGGTGGCCCAGCTGTTGCCAAAGTCTTGTGACCTGGGGAAGGAATGCCTTTTGAGGAACCAAAACAAGCTAGAGTGAGTGGAGCTCAGAGAAGGGGAGGGGAAGGAGGACTTCCAAGCTGAGGCTGGAGTGATGGTGGGGTGTTTTGGTCTTCATTCTAAGAGCACTGAGAAGCGATGAAGGGTTATTCTCAGGGGAACAGGGACTTGTTTGTGCTCCTAAAAGAGCCATCTTTCTGCCAATGTGGATAACAGATTGGAGGGGTCAAGAGAGGAAGTGAGGGGCAGACCAGTTAAGAGTGCGTTGTGTTCCCCGAGGTAGGGAACATGGTGTTGGGGGTATGGTAGGGTGGCGGGGCAATGAGGGGAAGGGGGATGTTCCAAGAGATAGTTAAGTGGAAAATCAAAAGGACTCAGTAGCCCAGCAGACCAGCTCAAGGAAGGGGAGGTGATGTTAAGGATGACAGTTTGCCAAACTTCCTGGATGCTGCTGGCTTGACTGAAGCAGTGAGCACTGGACAAATACCAGATTGGGGGTGGGGTGATCATGAGGTACATTTTGGACATTTGAGTTGGAAGCCTTCCCTGGCCTCCCAGAAAAAGACACGGAGGTCCAGAGTTTGGGTGAGAGTACTAGGCTGGAGGGAGGTATTTTATAATAATAATTTAAAAAGTAGAAATAACAAACGTTGCCATTTATCGAATATTCACTCTGTGCCAACGCTTAGCTATCTATTATCTAATTTAATCCATAAACGGCTCTGAAAAGTCTGATCATCCCCATGTTACAGATGAGGAAGAGGAGGCCCAGAGCAAGCATATGGTCCAAGCTCTGAACCACTGTGTCACACTGCCCCCTGCTGCCACCTACTAAGTGCCAAGATCTTGGGGAGAAAACTGGTGCTGAAGACATTCCAAGGAGCTTGTAAGGTAAGTTCATGGACTTGTGTATCTCCCTTAGCAAAGTGAAGGAGGAGAAGCCATGAGGTAGGAATTTCTGCTATTTGTCAATTATACTGCCACTGGTCTGCAAGCCGCACTCATATTCACACAAAAAAGTGCATAGCATACCTACCTGTGCATAGCTTTCCCATTCTCTTTCTAGACTTTTTTAACTAGGACACCTTTTCTCTCTCTCTTTTTTTAAATATATTTTATTGATTTTTTACAGAGAGGAAGGGAGAGGAATAGAGAGTTAGAAACATCGATCAGCTGCCTCTTGCACACCTCCTACTGGGGATGTGCCCGCAACCAAGGTACATGCCCTTGGCCAGAATCGAACCTGGGACCTTTCAGTCCGCAGGCCGATGCTCTATCCACTGAGCCAAACCAGTTAGGGCCCTTTTTTCTCTTTTGCTCCCTGGTTTCAGGTTGCCTATGGGCAGATAGGTTAGATACAAACAGTTTCACTGCAACCACAGACACCACACTCCTTCAGCCTTCAACCTCAGGGTCTCAGACACATGGGAGGGGAGGGGAGCCGTACACTGTGCCCTTTTGTAGCACAGACTAAGACTCTTGTTTGCTATCAGCAGCTTCCTCTGTTACCTGTCTGGGCATGGTTCTGATGACTACAAGAGTGACATTCCTAAAACCAGCTATGACGTGGAGATAGACTTACCACAGCAGCTTAAGGACAAAGAATATTTGTACAAAATGATCCCTTTGAGCAGGTTCCGCTTTAGTCCGGACACTGGACACAGACATGGAAGGATTTCACTGCTCCCGCTACCAGAAGGGCTTGAGATTTGAAACTGGAAACATCTTCCATAGTTTACCCAGAACGGAACATACAGATCCGTACTGAGAACATCAATCATTCTCATCCCCTTGTTTCTTATTACTTTAGCAAATAGAACTACTAGTTGAAGCCTACCAAATTGTGCCTCTGTGTGTGTACAGAAAAATACATACAGTTTGGAGGACTCCCTTTGGATTTAACTACAATTCCATTTTATCCATGGTTGAGTGTGTTTCTCCTGTTTGAAATAATGTTATTCTCTTAATTTAAAAGAAAATGTTTAAGATCAGCATGTATTGATGGCAGCCAACGTTATCAGGAAGTGAGAAGTCACCAGCAACTGAGCCTGTTGCTGTTGCACTCCTATAGATACTATAAAACTTTCCTTCCTTATACACACCCCTGTTTTTCACATAGTATATTTCTTAGACTTATATCCCACAACATAAAAGAAATGGTATTTGGATTATTCACTGCCAGACAATGCAGAGCAATGCGATGTTTGAGCAGATTAATCAATGCTATCACCAATCAGTGCTATCCTCAAAGACTCTGAGGTGACTGGTTCTCAGCAAACCACTGAGGGTATGTAAACCCAGCCCCAAAGAGGAGCATATCAGATTGAACAGGCTTTTTCCAGAAATATTATGATGATTTATTTTTATCCAAAGAGTAAAATATACTCATTTTAAATCATCTGACTATTAGGGGTTAGTAGAAAATTGCTCTAGTGTCCCTGTAGTTGTCTCAATGGCATCTTAAACCAGAGTTCAGTATCACTTGTGCAAAAAAACAATCATATAATGAGTTGTTCACACCATAGATGTGCATGCAGCAGTGGTAATTCTATCCAACCCAGACTAAAAGGAGCCCTAAGAGGTTCTGCAGTTCCACCTGAGGCAGTTCCTTCACCTGTGCCCTGGACGTCATTCATTTCTTTCTTTCTTTTTTTTTCCAATAACTTTGCCGCTTCTGTAGTGTGATCCTCTGGAATATCATTTTCTCAACTCCATTTTTAAGAAAAACGATCTTCTTTCATTTTACTCTTCCCTTAACTGTTTTGCAGTGTGCCCTCTTTTAACAGCAACATTCTCTACACAACTGCATTCATTTTCTAAAATTGTACTGACATCTCCGAAACATGCCAAATGTGGCTTTCCTTCTGGTCACTTCAGAAAATAGTCTCTTTTCAGTACCATGAGAGGCGGCCATGTCACTAAATAAAATGGACACTTCTCGATCTATTTTTATTCATTCACTCATGCATGCATTCAGTGAATGCCTGCTATGTACACAAATTCTGTTCTAGGTATTGGGAGTACAGCAGTGAGCAAAACTGACAGAAATCTCTGTTCTTTGGGAGTTTTCCATTCTAGTGGAGAGTCATGGTTATTAAATTGAAAAAGTAAAGACAGGTATTTTGTCTCATTGAGGGATCACTCAACAGAGTTCAACTAACTTGACGATTCCCTGCTTCGGATAGTCTTGGCTTCTATAATCCAGCAAACCTGCTTGTCTTCTCTGAATTACATTTTTTCGGTGTCCTTTGTCATCTCTTTTCCCCTTTTTTCATGGTTACTCAATACTGGAGTCCCTGAGGATTTTGCTTTAATTTGCTTTTCTTTGTATCCTTTTTCTTTTCTTTCCTTTTTGTTTCTTTGTCCCTTATTTGTGGGTATTCTATTTAATTCCTAGGTAATTAAAAATATACTATTATATCCCCTATTGTTTTGGCCACCATCAAATCCCAATGATGCCCAAACTGGTTAATCCAACCTAGAGGCAGGTTTTTTACATAGCTATGAGAGCTTGCTGTAGTTATGACAGAACCCTCTTTTCATGGACCTCTGCAAGTTTCTAGGAATTGTAGAATGTTCCAGATGTGGAGGGAAATACCAGTTATAACTAGGGAGCATTTTGATGTACACATCTCTGGTAAGATGCCTAAGGAAATCTCAAGAAAAGACTCTGGATCGTCAAGTGCGCGGTAATATGTGTGACTTGCTTCCTGACATGACATCAATTTTACCTTTTACACCTATGTTTGTGCATGTGATTTTATTTTTTCTAAATAGGATCCCTCAAATTGCATAATCTTTCTATCTAGAACTTGCCTTTCTTAGGAGGTCTACTCAGTGTCAAAGTCTTCTTAAGTTTCTACTGATTCGATCACTAGTCCATAACTCATTCCAGAACCTCTTCCTTTCTGCCTGGATTATTGTCATATCTGTCTAACTGGTCTTTTCAATCCCAGGGAAGTTCCCAACTGTTCCCTGTACACTCCGTCAACCAAACACATTCTTTAGAGTATAGCCAATGCGAAGTTTTACTAATACAAATCATTAATGCCACTCCCATATCAGAACCCTTCCACAGCTTTCCATTGTTCTCAGAATCTGAGGCTTACACTAAATCCAGTATTTTAACTCTGCAAGCACATGCTACATGATCCGCACTTTTATACCACTTCCCACTCTGTGAACCAATGGACTTATTTCTCTTTTCCTCCCAAAGTTAGCACTCACTTCTCCACAAATAACGTTGAAGAAATATAAACCAATAAGCAGCCTATTTAGTCATCATTCTAAATAGTCTAAACTCTATTTTTTACTTTATAAAATGTTGTCTCTTTTATTTTTTAGTTTTATTGCTTAAAGTATTACAAAGGGTATTACATATGTCTCCTCTTTTCCCCCACCCTTGACAATCCCCTGGCCTCCCCTACCCCCCAGTGTCTTATGTCCATTGGTTATGCTTATATGCATGCATATAAGTCCTTCAGTTGATTGTTGTCTCTTTTAGATATAAACTTAGTCCATGAGAGCTCAGTCTCTGAGAAGAGATTCTTTACCATATCTTGCTTCAGGATTTTATCCTTGAAGCTTTTCAAAGCTGTTTTATCAAATAACCACTTAAATAAACATTCCTGTCTTGGTTTGAATGATGCTATAAGGGCACTTTCTATTGTGCCTATCAATGTCCCCATTAGAAGTTTTCATGTAACATATTTCTTTGTAAATGTAGCAAAATACATAGAGTGAAATGGAACCTATTATTTCTCCCTAGAAATCAATCTATTCCCTCCATTTAAAAAATATATATATTTTATTGATTTTTTACAGAGAGGAAGGGAGAGGGATAGAGAGTTAGAAACATCGATGAGAGAAACATCGATGGGCTGCCTCCTGCACTCTCCCTACTGGGGATGTGCCCGCAACCAAGGTACATGCCCTTGACCGGAATCGAACCCGGGACCCTTCAGTCCGAAAGCTGACACTCTATCCACTGAGCCAAACCAGCCAGAGCAATATTCCCTCCATTTTGATAGACTTTCCTTCTGTCTTTTTTTTTAAAAAAAAATATATGTTTATTGATTTCAGAGAGAAGAAAGGAGAGGGAGAGAGATAGGAAACATCAATGATGTGAGAGAATCATTGATCAGCTGCCTCCTGTGGGTCCCTACTAGGGACTGAGCCCACAACCTAGACAAGTGAATTGACCTGACCATGAATTGAACTGGGACCTCCTGGTTCATGGGTTGGTGCTCAACCACCGAGCAACACCAGCCTGACTGATAGACTTGGAACTCTGACCATCAAGAAACTCAAATACATTAATCATAGCAACTACATTACTCTTAAGTTTAGCATAATTACTTTATTCTCCAAATAGTCTGAATATTTATGAATATACCTCTAATGGTCGTTCTTATATGTCGTATGTTTTAATTAGCTCAAGTCCATTTTAGAATATATTGTGCATAAGCAAATAGGCCTTTTCTAATGCTTAGCAATAGTCTAGAACCAAATGTTTACAAACATTTGCCAAATCTAGACCAGCAGCCATTTCCTAAAGGGCTCAACTCAATCTCTGAAATTTGTTTTATGGTCCTTCAGTCTTGACTTTGGAAAACTCATCAGGTTGCTAACTTCTTCAGGAATCATAATACAAAGTTTGTTTCTAAAGGAAAGAAAAGGCTCTAAGAAGGAGAAACCCTTGCACAGAAGACAGAGTAAGAAAAGACCCCTGAGAAGCTTTGCTGGCATGAGTCCCAAGCTCATGTTACCAGGAATATTTACATTCAAAATATATCTCCAGCTTGACCAACAGATCTGAGGTCAAGTTCAAAAATCCTGCCTGGGAGTTCTTCAGTTTTATTACCATTTGTCAGTTCAAGCTTTGCCTATAATTTCTCTGCCTTCTGGGGCATAAAGGCAAATAGAGCAGAGTGAGGGCTGGAACTAGCAACCCTCGTAGTGTGAGGGTGGATGAGGGGCTTCTGAGATGTTTCAGCAGAAAAGGTCTGATTGAAGTCCTGGGACCAAGCACTTTCCTCTCACACACCAGTGTTTTCATATGGAAGGAAGTGCCCACAGGGCACTTGTGTTTTGCCCTATCTTCTGAGACCAGCTCCTGGAGATAATCTTATTTGTTCCCTTTTCCCCACCCACTGGAGTCTCCTACAAGGTCTTGCCAGCTGGAGAAGTGAAGGAGGGACAGATTTATGGAGTTTCCACAGAAATTATAGCCATAATTATATTATGGTTTAAACTGGGTTGCTATTCAACCTTAAATATCATATCCTAAGTCTGACTGAATACCTGTCAGGAATGCATGTAAAACATAATTTTATTATTAATCTTATGTTGCTTTAAAACAATTTACAGATTTATGTTTAAAGAAAAATTAAGTGAATAAACAATTCAAATTTTATTCTCTCTCAATAACAACACCAGTCAAAGTAATCCTGTGAGATATTATATAGCATAGACAAACGATCATAGCCACACAGAATTAGAGTTCGAGAATGTCACTACTATGCAGCAACATATAAATATAATAACTCCAACTTTCACTCACATTCCCAGTCCTAGTTCTGAACATCTTGTGTTTTGCTCAGTGCAGCTCTCAGGCTTTTTATTGGTTTGCTTTTTCACCCATGTTGGTCACTTTTTGCAGTTTAGATTAGACATTAGGCACTGATCACCTTTTTATCTTTCAGTGTTGTGTTCAGCCCTGTTTTCCAGTTCACAGATTCTCTCTTCAGCTATATCTATTTAATTAGTTCATCAAGGCTTTCTTTTCCTATTTATTTTCTTTATTCTTTTCTTGAAGTATTATTTGGTCCTTTTACAGATATGTGTATTTTTTTATACCATGTTTTCTATTACATCATTTTATGTTTAATTAACCACACTTAATATAATTGTATTTTATAGACATTTCCAGATTGTCATATTAATTTCATTTCTTAGCGTTATCAGTGTGTGTGTGTGTGTGTGTGTGTGTGTGTGTGTGTGTTGACTCACTGACTTTTCCTTACGGATTTTTGGGTGATTTCTGGATCTGCTTCCCCTATGGACAGTCCCATAGGAAGAACCACCCCTTCTGGGTAGTAATAAGGAAAGAGAAAGAAATATATGTGCAGGCCGCAGATCTCCTGGATACTTCCAGTTCCAGGCTAATCTTTCATGGAGAACAAGGATTTTTTTTAAGTTTTATTACATCATAATTCCTTCTGTTCAATCACATGGACAAGTTAAACCGGGATAGAATGTGGATACACAACTTCATGATTAATTACCTACATACTCTTAAGAAAATAAGAGAAACAATAAAAGAACAGTACTTAGAAGCTCTTTTGAGCATGTAGCCTTAAGTTAATTCTTATTTATAAACAGAAGTTCCGATCTCATCTCTTTGGACCACAGACTCTTCCCAAGTACATCCCCTAGGTGGCGCTCACCAGACTACCAGTGTTTCTTTATCATCCCCATGAGAAGGGTGGCCTATTCATCAGGAAGTGAGGCATGTGTGTTATAGTTTCTATTGGTCACTCTGTTACATTCGATCAAACTTGAAGGGTGATCTTCACTCATCCTCCTCTTGCAGGTGAAGAATAAACACATTATGCAGTTTCCTTGTCTTCCGTTTGTTTTTATCTTGAAGATTGGGCTACCTTTGTAATACCCTTTTTCCAAACATAAGGAAACAGTGAAATAATTTTCAAGGTTACTTAAATGCGTAGAGGAGCTAGAATTTGAATCTTGTTCTCTCTGATTCTGAAGTCTGTGTTTATTTTCTTGGCAGTTCGAGTCAGGAAGGAGTGAATACATATGCCTACTGGATCAGAGGCCATCCCCAAAATGCATAATTAGAGCAAATTTGCTTTTATTCTGTCTTAAAAATTAATATGAGTTTTGTGTTATAATTTATAAAATTTTGTGTCAGTATTAAGATGAAATGGTTTCTAATTTTGAACGAAATCACTTGGTTTTTGTTTTAATCTCTTTTGTCTTTGTAGGTGATTTTCTCCTTTTCTTTGACTAGTTGTCCACCAAAAATCCAGGGTCCCTCACCATAGTAGTGTTGGGATGTGGCTACCCAATCAGGAACTAGATTTCCCGGCCTCCTCCGGGTAGCATGACTAAGTGGCACCCAATGGGATATGGGCAGAAGTAATGTACACTATTTAGAAGCTTGACTTGTAAAAACCCTTCAGTTGTAGTTTTCTTCCCTTTCCATCTGACAACTGGATGTGGATGCCCAAGGCAACCTCAGAAATTATGTCTTAAAGATGGCTGAGCCCCCATCAGGTTACTCCTTCTTCTCATGGGAGAGACACCCCGCCCTCACCTTTGCTGCCAACCAGATTATATCATAAGAGCACAGTGTAAATGTCTGATGTGTTACAGAATTGCGATTTCATGTATATCTCTTATAACAGCTGGGTCTACTTTACAGCCTGTCCCCTGTCCTAGCCCCTCTCCTGGCCTGACCAGCTTACCCTAAACAAGCCCCAAACGCTGCTCCAAAGAATACAGGCATGTCATCATTGATCCCTGTATTGGTTTCCTGGCACGGCCATACACATTGCCACAAACTGGGTGGCTTAAAACAACAGAAACTCAGTCCCTCGCAGCTCTAGAGGCCAGGAGTTCAACCTCGGTTTCATTGGGCCAGAATCAAAGTGTTTAAAGGGCCACACTCCCTTTGAAGGTTCTAAAGGAGAACCTGCTGCTCACCTCTTCTGCTTCCAGTGGCTTCTAGCCTTCTTTGGATTATGGTCTCATCACTCAGATCCTTGTCTTCATCTTCACATTGTCCTCTCCTCTATGGTTATCAAATCTCCTCTATTCCCTCTTATAAAGACAGGTGATTAGAGTAAGCACCCAGGTGGCTAATACAAGATATTCTCCCTCTCCAAGTTAAGCTCCTTATCTTATTCATATATGCAAAGACCCCTTTTCTTTACAATTAAAGGTTCTAGGGATTAGGACCTGACCTATTTGGGGGCTGTTATTCAGCCTACCCCACCACCAAAAGTGGCTTGAGTGGAGATCCAGAGCCGAAAACTGTAGGAGGAAGAGCTCTTAAAAGCGGGAGGAAGGTGCGTGGGGAGACGCTAAGGTCTTCCATTATCTTCTTTAGGGAAGATAAGAAAACATATTTTATGCACACACAAGCATACACACAAAGTAAGGAGACAGGAAGCTGAGTGGAGCTTTGAGCCACCCAGGGGACCTCCCAATCCCTGGCTTGCACGCTGTGGCCGCACAGAGCACTGTTGCAGGGCAGCTGTAGGCTCATCTCCAGTTCTCCTTTTGTACTTGCTCAACAAATATTACTCCGAACCTCCTGGGAACCAGACACTGCTGAGTGCTGGGATGCATCCTTGGAGAAGATGGGAACAAAAGTCCCTGTCCTAGAGGAGCTTACCATCCAGCCAGGACAGACAGTTAGCAGTGCACTTAATTAATCACTAAATTATGTGTAAATAAAATCCTTCCCTGGCCAGTTTCCAATCCTCTGGCATCTCTTCTGTTCCCTTGACTCCCCAAAGATTAAAAAGAGAAACCAATAAATCACATCTGGGAGTTCTATCATCACCTGGGTTGCATTGGACACTTGTCTTACAAGTATTTTCAATTCCTTTTCATTTTGGATAATTAAGTTCTTTTTTAGCACACAGTAGGTTGTTGCATAATTTCCTATTGATTTCTAGGTTAGAAAGCACTTTCCCAGGGTAAAAATGCACTTTGCCCAGACCGCTCCCACTGCGCAGCCTCGTATTTTAGTGTTTATATTTTTGTTCATCTTTCCTTTCATCAGTCTGTTTCTTCTGAGCTGCCCCCTCTCCGTTTCTCCCACTTAAGCTCACACTGGGCTGTACAGGCAGCCAAGAGACAGACAGGCAACCCATCACGGACCCACTGACACCCAGCCACTCCTGTCTGGCCCTGCTCTCAGTGCAGTCTGATGAAAAGATGTCACTGCAGACAAGCGTTTAACCTCCTCACCTCTCCCCTTTGCCCTCTGCCTTGTCTGAGCAGCCGTGGGGGAAGGTGGGAGTGAGAGAAGAGATTAAATCAGGTGGTTGAAAGCTAATACCATCTCTAAGCAACCCTCAAAGTGAGCCCAGGAATTTAAACTGTAATATTATCCCCCAGGAAAAGGAGTCAGAAAATGAGAAAGCCAGTGCCTTGCTGGGCTAGGTGTTGGGGTGCTCAGGCAAGGGTAGCAAGTAGCGGGGTGGTCAGCAGCCTGGCCTTAGCTGGGGTGCATCTGGGAGCAGGAAGAAAAGTAGGGCTCCCAGACATCCATGTGGGAGCAATCAGGAGCTTGCCTGCCAAGGCTCTGGGGGACTTTCAGAAACTCCACACAAGTGCATGGAAAAGATACTTTGTTTTCTTCCCACCCCTACCCCACTCCCACTCAGAAACGCTGCCCATTGTGTTTCCATGCGAGGCTTTTGTGGCTAATTTTGAAAAATGAAGTGAGCAGGTAAACTGGAGCTAATGGCCTCAACCCCGGGGCAGACATCTGGGGCGATGTTGACTTTGTTGCCGGAGAGCCAGCTGGCCTTTGCACTGCTCCCCCCTCCAGCCCCGCTCCCTGCTGGCCTCCAAGGGGCTCCAGGTTCTAATAAACCAACTGCAGAGTCCCTGGCGCTGCGGCTGCTGCTGCTGCCCTGGCCTCTTGCTGAAGCTCCATAAATGTTTGTTTTACGAATGAGCTTGCCCTGGGCGTGTACCTCGAGAATGCTTTCTCCCTTATCCTGAGGCACCAGCTTCCTAACAGCCCTTCCCTTGCCAGGGAAAGTGATTCTCTAGTGCGGGGAGAGGGAGACTGCCAAACCTGTGGCAGGAGCATCCCTCATGAGTTTGTCTTAATGACCATGATGGTGGGGAGAAAAGTTACCGCCTCCAGGCCAGGCACTGGGCTAGCAGGTGCTCAGCACACCTCATCCTTACAACTGGGGGACATGAGGCTTTTGATTCTCATTTTATACATGAGAAAACTGGAGTCTAGTGCATGTAACCGATCTAAAACTGCAGTCACTAGAGCCAAAGTGAGATGTAGGCGCAGGTGTAATTATTTAGTGCAAGGCTTAGGAGTGCTGCTCGTGAGGCTGCCTGCCTGGATGCAGTCCCAGCCCTGCCACTGACTTGCTTGGAACCCCAGGCAAGTTAATTCAGCTCTCCAGGCCTCACCGCTCGAGGTATTAAACAAAAAGAATAGTTTCTGCTTCTTGGTTTGTTGTGCCCCATGCAAATAAGTGCTCGAAAGCTATTTGCTATTGATATTGCAACTTCAGTGATCTTTCCACTGAGCTGCGGTTGGTTTCTAGAGAGTAGAGACATGCTTGGGTCTAGTACAGATGGGAGAACCCAAAGACATGTTCAGATGTCCCAGCCCGGCCGTGGTTGATCTGATTTAGATGGTCCTCAGTGGGTGGGACGAAGCGGCTTCTCCATTCTGAAGCAGGGCCTGGGTCCCACCACTGTGTGTGTGTGTGTGTGTGTAAGACAGGAAAGGGGTCAGAAAAGATGTACCACACCCGGCCCAAGGAGTGAGGTCTGGCTTCCCTACATCACCCTGTGCTGGGGGCTTAGCCGTCATTGGTGGCAGAAGGTCGCCTTCCCAGAACTGGTGGGAATCAGCCCCGTTAACAAATAGGGTCTACAACGTCATCCTAGAATGAAGCTCTAACCTGCTTCATTCCCATCCTTTGCCTCCATCTGGTGTCATGTACAGAAAAGAGAAGTGAAAGTTGATAGGTTCCTTCTCCCTACTACATGGCCCTGATTTTTGATTGTCCATTCATTGATTCATTCATTCACTCAACAGATTTTCTCAGCATTCACCACATACCAGACATGATACTAACGGCTGCACAGGAACAGAGGGAAAAAGGCATGTGCAGTTACACATGTATGTAAGTTTACTGCATCAAAAGTGCCCCTTCCCGTCCTTCACTATAAGTCAGAAGTTTGGGTGTATACACAGAAGCTGGGAAGCACACAGGAACAAGGGGCAGAGGAAGAGCATTCTGTGGATGACGGTCTTGTTCACCATTTCATGTTAGCCACATGAAAGTCATGTATCTGTTATAATTCTTCCACTCCTGCCCTTGAGCCCCCCAACCTCCCCTTCCCAATGCCTCACTGCTCTGCTTCCCCCATATGGTCATATTTCCCTGACATCATGTCTGAGTTTACAGGGAGGGACTGTCAAGCATGAGTTCAGAGTGAGCCCCATGCTTTCACAAAGAGCAATTCTGCATTTCCTTCATGCAGAACATCAAACAACATGTCTCCCCCGGGCCGCTGGTATCCATGTTGCCACCTCGTTAAAGACTATCTGGGGCAAGGTTTTATGAGGTATCAGGGCAGATGTGAGCAGATATGGGAGAACCACGTCTTCTAGGCTGAGTCATCATGGGGTAAAAGCAATGCTGACCTCTTTGTATATCTTCCCCAGTCATGAGCATGAATTTACTGGGTTTTTACTCTGTGCCCATTTGCTCACAATTTCGGAGAGACACAAGGAAGCACAGTTTCTTTGCTGGAGGAGTTTGATGGCTCAGCCTCAGCACAAACTAGAAATTTATGGGAAGGGCATGGTTCCAGTCTTCTGGCTATCTCGGTGGTTGCAGTGGAAAGCCACAGCATCACAGTATCCAGAAAGACAAAGAAGTAGATACTTCCGTCCCCAGGTAGTGCTATCTGGTGGCTGTGGAAAGAATACCTAGCACAAAGTGGATGCTCAATAAATAAGTAAAACTGAATAGATGATTCAAAAAATAAATGAATGACTGATAGGAGAGACGTAGCAGCTGAAGTCTCCAGACAGTGATGCTGTGCATGGTGCTGTCTGGGGAGAAGAGGTAGGGGCTGAGGAGATGCCCAGCACAAATGGCACTAAGTGCTTTAAGATTTTGCAGGGAAAAGGGCTGCAGGCTTTTAATCATTGTAGGAAAATGGAGGCACAAGCCCAGTCATCAGCACTGAGTGCAAATGACTGGAATAATAAAAAATAATAATGACCAATATATATTGAGCCCCTACTATATGTCAAGAACTTTCTAAATGCCTTACATTCACTCTTCATCACCAAACACATAGACACTATAACTGTTCCAAATTTGCAGAAAAAAAAGAAAAGAAGACAGGGGTTTTAAACCTCCTCCACTCTCTTAACACTCAAATCCTAGCAGTCTGATTCTGGAGGTTGCATTCCTAAGACAACTACCAAGGCAGGGAACTCATTCACTTGGGCGGGTAGATAGGTGTCTGGAGCCCCTCCCACACAAAAGAGCAAGACCAAGTCCAGACTCCACCTGTGTGGGGAGCTAAATCAGTCCCACGGGGTTGACTCGAGCCTGGAAGAGTGTGACTGTGGGTAGCATCTTCCTTCCTGAGTGGGCAGGGAGCAAGTGTGTCAGCATGCAGCTATGGACAATAGAGGACAGGGGTGCTTGTGGTACACTTGTCTTTGACCTTCTCTTTCCTTTCTCTCAATCCTCAGTGTGACACACTCACAGAGCTTTCGATCTCAACTCCACGCTGGTGGATCCCAAGTCTAAGTCTCTTCTCCTAATTTCTCTTCCAGGTTTCCATTGCACATTCCCAAATGCTTTCTGGTGTGTGCCTTCAGACGCCCTGCCAGCAAGCAGCTCAAACTTAACTCAAGGCCAGAACTGAGCTGTCTTTCTTCCCAACTCAGCCTGCTCCAACTTCTTCACTTCCTTTTGTCTGTCCACGGTCATGTCATTCTCTGTTTCCAGGTGTCCAAACTTGGGGCCTCCAGCTCTGCCTCTTCTTTCCTTCCCACAACGTGAAATCCCTTATGAATTCTCATTAACTTTTAACTTTTAAAAAATGAATTATAGTCACAGAAGTTTTGTTAATCTTCTACCTCTGCAGCTATTTTTCCATCGGCACTGCCGGTCCTACGGCTCACCCCTGCGTTCAGTGCTTCTCGTTTGAAGCCGTGCGTGGATTCCAGGTTGATTCTCTCCAGTTGCTCTCTCCTTGCTTCCATTTCCCACATGCTGCCAAGTCAGTCTCTCTCAAGTGCACTTCTGAACATGTCACTCTCCTGAGCACGAAGCTTCAACAGCTCCCCATTGTCTGCCAAACAACATCCAGATTCCTTATCGTGGCTTTTCACATCCACTTAGATCTGGTCTCAACTCAGTGCACATTTATTGAGTCCTGCTGGTCCCGGGCCCTGCACTAGGCATGTAAATGAACCCGAATGCTTTGCCCTTCTGGGGAAAAAGAAGATAAGCTGGTCCTAGTGCTTCTTCCCACTCACACCCACAGCTAAAGGGGTCAAGTTGGATTTTTGCTGTTTCCTGGAACTCCTCAGCATTTTTCTGACACTGTTCAGGAACTTCCTTCTCCAACTACCCCTCTCCTGCTTTAATATTCCTTCCTCCATGAAGGCACCTATGAGTGTCCCCATCGCAGATGAATGCTCCTTAGCACTCACCTTTACTCATCCCTTGAAGATAGGTCAGATCCTCTGTACATTACAGTTTTGCATCTACCTGTTATCACTCTCAAACCTTCATCCTCAAACTGATGTGCAACAGAAAGCTATTCCATAGAGCGTTCTATGAGTGTTCTTAGAAAAAAAAGTCAGCAACCTTTGGAAATGTTTGCACTCATCAGAATATGACAGGTTTCTCTCCTGCATGCCTTTTCAGAGACTTTACAAATTGCATTTTATACATTAAGAATCTTCATGAGCCCAGCCAGTGTGGCTCAGTGGTTGAGCATCAATCTATGAACCAGGAGGTCCCAGTTCGATTCCCAGTCAGGGAACATGCCCAAGTTGCTGGCTTGACCCTCAGTGTGGGGCAGCCGATCAATAATTCTCTCTCATCATTGATGTTTCTCTCTCTCTCTTTCTCTCTCTCTCTCCCCTCCCTTCCTCCCTCCCAGCAAAAAAAAAAGATCTCCATGAAAATGGTGTCATATGTCATTTTTTCAAAACATATGAAAATATGGGATATTTTCCTCGTGTTTATTTATTTTTCATAAGACCAATCCACATCTCCTGGAAATAGTGTTCCAGAGAACACAGCTTAGGAAACACTGTCCTAGAAAGTGGGACCACTGAGTAATGGTGAGAACAGCAATACCAAGAAACACTATTGTTTTGAGCATTTGCTCTGTGGTTACCACTACACCAAGTGCTTTAACATCCAGGTTTTTATTTAAATTTCACAAAAATCCAATGTATGGGTGCTAATTGTAAACCATTTGGCAGATTTAGAAATAGAGGCTCAGGGCTGCTAAGTAACATTCTCAAGGTCATTATCACCAAGGAAATAGTTAAAATGCAACATGAAACCAATCTACTAAGAGGCTATCCCCTTTTAGGGAGGGAGCCTGTTTTTAAAATCTCTGAGACCCCTTTACCCCCACCTCCACCCAAAATTCATAAAGGTCTGTGACTCCTGAGCACACTGATGATTTGGGTCTTGCAGCCTAGTTTGGCATTGGTGCTTTGATGGTGTACAATAGAGTAGAAAGAACATTGCTACATGGCTTCCAGGCTCCAGAGACCTGAGTTTATGACCCTAAATCTGCCTTTAATTAACCAGGTGTCATTAGGCAAAGAATTCCTTCCCTCTGGGGCTCAGTTTCCTTAGCTGTAAAATAACAGTGAGGAGGGACTGGTTGATGTCTGAGGTCCTTTAACCTCTTTTGACCATGCTCTTCTCTTTGCCAAGTTTCTGTGATTAATAGAATTAGATGAGCCCTTTGTTGCCCATTGTATCCATCACCAAGAGAGCTGGAACCGTCCCTGGAAGGAATTAAGACATGGCCAATTCCCTGTGTGGAGACTCGAGGCCACATCAATGACCCACAGTCACTGCTGCCTGAGGAGCAGAAACATTGCCTTTTACCAAATATGTTCTTCCGGTATTTTTCTGATGTGCAACATCAAATAAATTTCAAAATTTTGTTTGGATGATATAAGTAAAAATGAGTTAAAAACACACACACACACACACAAACCAACCAGCCCAGATGGGACACATTTCCCTTGCAATATATATGTGATTAAAATTTGAGGAGAAAAATGTTTGTGGAAAATATGTTTTGGATTTCTAAACCAAGAGCTCTTGCAGAGTAGTGTGTGGCTTCCTAAGCCCCGACATGCAGCTGGTTTGGCCATCCTTCAATGAAGCATCAAACCCCAGTTGTCTTGGAAACCTGCCTGCATCCTGGGATGTGTTCTCCTTTGAGCAGCTAAAAGGGCTTAAAGTTTTCCAGGGTAACGTAGTTTGACTGTAGTTCACCCCTTGGGAACTTTCATACAAACAAGATGTCTATCTCCTGACCCTGGCGCCATTAGTGGCATAGCATAAAGAAATAGAGCAATAATAGAGGCTAATGTGAGTTTGGGGGTGTCCCCAAAGCAAAGTACAGAATTTCAGAGATGGAAACTTTAGCCTGCAAAAATGGTTCCCATTTAATTATTCCTATTCAGAGAATGAGAAATTACGGGTTAGTTAAAGTAGGCATAAGGGCGGGGGGAAGAGCAGCCACTTAAAAGAAATCTGAAGATTCTTTTATTAATTAAAATACTCTGAGAGTTGGATTCAAAAGTCTTGGATTTTAAAATGGGTTCTGCACTAGTTATGATAATACTAATGCTATAATTTTAATAATGCAGCTAGCAATTATTGAGCATTTACTATGTGCTAAATCCTCAAATGGATTATTTTATTTACCTTGTTAATATGTGTAACAGATTCTATTGGTGCCTTGGCTTAGCTCAGAAGTCATTATCTGGCAGTCTCTTTTGATGCCAAAGGGAACTGTGTCTCTGCCACAGGGCGTCCTCTGACCACAGAAGAACTTTGGCCCACCGCATTAGACAGCCATAAAAACACAGCTGTCAGCACTAAGAGTAACCCCCAAAGAGTCAGGGATAGAAATTGATGAGCAAATATTCCAACTGCCTTCACCCTCAGCAGGACAATTCTTGCCGGGAGCCGGTCCATCCTTGCTGTTTCAAAGGACCTGGCATATATGGCATACTGTTCTTAATATGTTTGCTCACCTTTTTGGCACTATGTGTTTTAACCAAGGCCTCTGAGAAAGGTTGTTTCCCCAGGTAGGGATTTTCCCCTGAAGTTAGGGAGGGAATAAAACCTCCTAACTAAGTGCCAGGCGGGTAATTAATCACTTTAACTATGAACAATCATGCTTAAGCTACATAATCTTTACTCCCTGGAATGGAGATAAGAAACGCCCTAACCTTTGTAATAGAGATTGATAGGATTGGAATCAACTGGTATAAATACAGATGTAAGAAGACAGAACGAGGAGACACAGAACTTAGAACACAGAACTTAGAACACAGAACCAAGAGAGACAGAACCTAGGCACAGAACCTACACAGAACGTTCTCTAGAGACAGAAGAACTTCGCTGGAGAGAACATGGCAAAAGTTCCTGGACAGAAACTGGCCTCAGAACCTAGAGACAGAACCTAGCGAGAGAACATGGCAAAAGATCCTGGACTGAACCTGACTACAGAAATTGGCAAGAGAACCCGACTAGAACCTGGTGACTGAACCTGGCTGGAGAACCTGGACAGAACCTGGCTGGAGAACCTAGCAAGAGAACATGGACACAGAACCTGGCTGGAGATCCAAACCAGAACTTCACTGGAGATCCTAAGCAGAACTTCGCTGGAGATCCAGACCAGAACTTGGCTGGAGATCCTGGCTAGAGATCCTGGCTAGGCTGCTGATCAACTGAACGCTGTCTCCGTGTCCTTCCTTCTTCGCCGACTCCGTCCTCACCTATGGGGAACCCCTGGACCTGCTGGGGCTGGACCCCGGCAAATTCTGAGATGTATTTCACACAGGTTCTCAGAGAATCCCCAGTTGAGTGGCATGTTCCAAGAACACTCAGCTACACAGTGGGGACGGTGGGGAACCACCCATGAGACATTCTATGGGGAGAAGCCTAGAGAGTTGTAAGCATACTGACCAGGTTCCCACCCAAACTGGAGGTTCAAAAAGCTAGGAAGAGTCACTGCTCCAACTGTGGTGATGCTCCCTGTAGGACTATGTGCCAGGGAGATATTTTGGAAAATAAACTCAGGACCTGTGTAAGAGGATTAGTAGGGTTGGGGTTTGGTAAATGTCACCTTCAAGAACCACACTTCTAGTCTTCTCAATATAACCTAATATTTTTATTATTTTAAAAATAACATTCAGCCATAGCTGGTTTGGCTCAATGGATAGAGCATTGGCCTATGGACTGAAGGGTCCCAGGTTCGATTCCGGTCACGGGCACCTTCCCAGGTTGTGGGCTCGATCCCCAGTAGGGGATGTGCAGAAGGCAGCCAATTGATGATTCTCTCTCATCATTGATGTTTCTATCTCTCTCCCTCTCCCTTCTTCCCTTAAACCAATAAAAATAACATTCAGTTATCTTCTAATTATAAAAATAAAATATGCATCTTTTAAAATATGAATATTAAAGAAAATATCAAGATATATTTACATACTTACAATCTCTCTACCCACAGACAAATACTGGCACTAATGCTTTTTGAATGTATTTCCTTATTTATAAAATTGGGGATGATGAAAGAATATACCTTATTAAATTGTTATGAGAAATAACTGATTCAATGCTGATATTTTGCTTAGAACAATACCTGACATAGAGTAAATGCTCAATAAAGATTAGTTATTGTTTTTCAAAATATTCCAAACATTTTTCCTGTGCAATTTACATGATATCTCATTTTGTCTTCACACACACACACACTCCATGTGAGGTATTTACCAGCTTACCTGTGTTTACAACTGTATCTAATGAATAATCTCAGAGTAAATTGTATTTATATTTCACAACTAAGATATAGCAAAGTCAGGACTCAAACTCACGTGTGCCTTACTATAAAATTTTATTTGCCTGTAACCATGTGCGTAACAACATGAAAAGATTCTTGAACCTTTGTTACTTCCATTTGCTTGTTTTCCCTGTTCCTTACTCAAAATTTCTCTCTAGTTAATAATTAGTAGTAAAACCACTAAGACAAAAATGACCAATATTCTTCTCATTTTGACAAAACACAGGAGGATGGAGGATCCTGTTCTGGGTCGCTTCCTTCAGTGCCACAGGGAGCTTACTTTAATTATCATCCACTTTGTTGTTTGCTTTCTCAATTTATCTTCCATGACACCATCCCTCAGCCTCAAAATATGGTCAAGACTTTCTCATATGGAGAATGAAATCTTTCCTTAACTTCTACACCTTATGTTTTAGTTGTAGTAGACAATCTGCTTCTCCCGCCCCAAAAAACTCCAAAATCTCAGTGATTTTACACAATAATTATTTACTTCCTGCTTATATCAGAGTATAGTGTAGATTGATGTGAAGCGTTTCTGTGCCATACAGTCACTCAGGCATCCAGGCTCATTTATAATCTTGTGGTTCTGCCTTGCCCTTAAATCTTGCCTTCCTCTCTATTCTGCTGCAATATGGAGAAAGATAAAATGGACCATCCTCAGTGTACAGTTTTATGGCCCAGAATGGTGCACGTTACTTCTACTCACATTACAATGGCCAGTAATATGTAATTACTTTGTCCCAGTTATGCAAGGATGAGGAGATATGTAGTCAAGTGGAGTGCTGAGCCCAGGCATTATGAGCATCGTCAGTTTCAGACATGCCATTTCAAGCAACACCTCCTTAAATGTTTTTCCTTCTGTTATTCTTGAAAGAAACGTAAAAGTGACTAACCTCTGTATCATGTGTTACAGTTCCCGTACTCTCATTCCCCTTCACATATGTATCAGCGCCCCCACCCCTCCCTGATTTATTGCTCTCAAAGACACCACACACCAACTCCACCTATGTCAAAATCTAGAGTCTACAACAGAACCTGACACAGTACATAGATGCTTGGATTTTATTGAATGGGTGAATAAAATATGTAGCTTTGGTAATATTCAACTTCTTTTTATGTACAAAAAAGGCACACGTCTCCTTTTACATGTTACGTTTTGCTTTAGATTCTGGGGGTCACTGGCTAAGCCTCGACAAGCAGATGCCTACACACACTTTGTCATATAGTGCTCTATTGGGGATGGTCACTTTTGGAAGCAAAAAGTAAGGTTAGGTAGATGGACAAGTCACTTTGTGATAGCCTGACAAAAACTTGTCAACCATGTGGGAAGCTCTGGAGTGTGTAAAATTTATCAGAGCTGTTTCACATTGGGCTCTATCATGTCACTGTCCTGTCCAATAAGCCTCCAAGTTTCCCTGATTCTTTCCCACAAAAGCCTTTTATCAAAGCCAGAGGCAAGTTAGGAGCTCCCCCCTTGTCACTATGGCAATGTTCTACAAAGCCTCCAGATTAGGACTATTTAACACCATCTGAACAATAAGAGATGTTCTCAGATACTCACATCTCATTCACATGAGCAACTTCTCTAAACTGGAAACTATTCATGTTTCATGATTTTCTTTGCATCTAGAGACTTGGTAGGTGCCCAGTAAGTGTTCTGTAAGTATTTATTGATCAGTAATAAGTGAATAAATGAGTAAACAAATTAATAGCGTTTAATACATACAATTTCTCACCCATATATTCAAAGTTATCCACCACAATATTTTCACTTCCTTTCTCTGCCTAGCCCCCATGACACTGTGACTTATAATCTACAATCCAGTCACATGGGCTGACTGTGCTCTGAAATCTCCATGTTCCAGGCATTTGTCAATACCATTCCCTCCCTTTCAAAGTCCTGATTTTACACTTTCACTTGTCAAATTCCCACCCATCCTACCATGTCATATTTTTCTTGATGTTTTCTTTTCCTTCTGATTTATCACCAGATATTAATTCTCCATTCCTAGAAATACTACAGCACAAAAATGTGTGACCTTATCATATCTTTCTGGTAACATGATTGTCACCACACAGGTAATGAGGCCCCATCTGCCTATCTAACATGAGAATTCCAGTGTGAGAGCTGAGCTGAGGCTGGCTGAGTCTCTATTTGAGCACAGACCCCACAGGCTGTGGGAAAGATGCTGCTGCCCATACTGCTGCTGATGATATAGAGGAAGTTCAATTCCCTATTTTTAATTAACCTTGAAACCAGCTTTGTCTGTGCCTTACTTGTAGTTTCGTTTTGAGTATTCTCTTATTACATGCTAGAATTCATGTAGAATATTAAAAATATATCCCACCTTTGCCTGAGCAGTGTGAACTAGGTTTCTGTCATGTGAACAAAAAATAGTGTTCTGCCTAATCTCAGACAGGGACGATGTAGCTTGTCACATTGGCTTCTGAACAAACTGTAATCTTCCTACCTACTTCCCTATTTCCCTCCCTCCTTCCCTCCCTTCCATCTTTTTTCCCCTCTTTTATTCTCTCTCTCTCTCACTCTCTCTTTCCCATCCCCTCTCTCTCTTCCTTTGATATTTCTTAAGACTATTATCTATGCAAATCTGAGATCATATATATATATTTTAGAGGCCCTATGCATGAAATTCGTGCAAGAGTAGGCATTCCTTCCCCCAGCTGCTGGCACTGGCTTTCCTTCAGCACCCAGGACCCAGGCTTTCCTCGAAGGTCGTCTGGAAGGAAGTCCGGTCTAATTAACATATCATGCTTTTATTATTATATTTTTTTATTTATTTCAGAAAAGTGCCACATTTAATGGGTACTTTCTCTTCACAACCCTGTCAGTGAGCAGCTTTGCATTTTGTCCCTAAGAGCCTGTCTCATCTCATCTTATTTCAGGTCTTGAGCTATGTGGTAAGAATTGAATGAGTTATTACATATAAAAGGCTCACAATAGAAACTGGTACAGAGTAAGTGTTTAGTAAATACTGTGTATACTTGTTTTCCTATAAATCCTATAACTGCCATTCTTTTTTATTATTACTGTTACCACAACCATCCCTATCTCAACCATTTCTGCTACCACCACTGCGAACAATGGTAATACACTGATCCTCGTTTGATGTTACTATAAAATTGTTTTCACTTTTCTGCATGGAGGGTATTTCTTATGCTTTGGAGGAGAAAGAACCACCAGAGCAAAACTGGGAGGAGTTTTATTGGTGCAACAGCAGAGCCTTAGCCCAGCTGACTTTTGGAATGACATTTCCTGGAAAGGAAAGAAATTGGGAGACTAACTCCCAACAGACAGAGTGACATAGTGGCTAAGTGCTGAGGTTTTGAATTCAAGAACTGGATTCACCTTTTTCTGACTGTGTGACTTTGGGCAGGTCAGTTCCTCTCTCTCAGATCCATTTTCTCATCTTTACTACCAGTGCCCTAGTTCAGTTGGCTATGTGACAATGAAATATGATGATGTCTGTGACGAATGTAGCACAACTAGCATATTCTAAGTGCCCCACTTCACAGCTAGTTTATCTCCCATTCTGTCTGTTGTTATTATTGTTGCTGCAGTCCCTTGTCCCTTTACTCTAACCCCAGCCTAAAATCACCCTCTCTGGGCTGGTGTGGCATGGAAAAGTATGAGACTGAAACCTCCTGTCTCTGATGAAGCACTGTTCCCTGCAAGGCTAGGCCAGGGGTGACCGCTTTATCACCTTCCACCAGGCCCTACTCAAGGTCACCACCCATCCCTACTTCTTTAATCAAGGGAGAGGAGCACAGTCACTCTGGCATTTCCTTCTCTCAGCCTGTCCCAAATCCTTCCCTCTCTGTTTGCTGGGCATCAGCAGCCCTGTTTATTAAGTAGTTGACATCTAGACTATAACTTTCTACAGCTGCCCTGCGCCCTCTGAGTCAAGAATGATGCAATTTCCCATGAGCCCCTGTGAAAAGTCTACACTGGACCCCTGGGGGAAAGGACTTGACTCTGAGCCATAACTAAGATGTTCAGATTCAAACTGGGTAGAAGGGAGGGCTGCTGATGGGACAGTGGATAAGACTGGATGAGATGCTGGATGGCACTGTCTCCTATAAGCAAGGATGGTCCCCCTGGTCACCTACACAACAGCTCTTCCATGGCCACTTTGGGGAATACCTATTACAGCGCTTTGTAATAGACACACAACTGGGCTCCTTTCTTGAAAGATCCCGTGGACACTGAAGCCTGTGCCACCAAAAGAAGCAATCAGTGGCATGTACCTAATGGGAGGGGGAAGTGTGGTCTCAGAACCAGTGCCTCAGAGCTCTCAGCCTGGAAGCCAGTCTTGCTCCCTGAGAGCAACAAAGGAGGTGGCTGGTCTAGGGGAAGGCGTGCAACACCAGGCCTCTTGGCTGAAATTCCATGTACACGAGGGTGTTCTTTCCCTCCCACATTGCTTAGGGAACCCACACAGAGGAACATCTGGCCAGATGCAATCTACAAAACAGGCTGTGAAACATATTCGCTCCCTCAGGCCAATGGGAGCCCACCTAGTAAATGAGCAGGAAAAGGCCCCACAGTGAATTCTCGAAGCTGAGATCCAACTCACATGGGACCCTTCTTTCTGTAAAGAATGAAGTCTAAGCCAGCAATTTCATGCTGAGGTCTGACGGCATCTGGGAAGCTGTCTTACGAGTCAGGGCCATTCACATAAGGGATCAGTCAGGACCTGGAGCCACTGTCTGCCAGTTTGTCACAACAGAGAGGAGCCAGGAGAGTGGAGGAGAAGTCCTGAGTTGTCAGCAGCAAAGCATTCACCAGGAGCTAGCCTTTACTCAATAATTGCTACGTCTCCAAGTGCTAAGGGCTTTAGATGCAAAGTTTCATTTGATTTTCACAGCAACCCTAAGGTCTGTGCATCATCCCCATTTTGTAGATCAAGCATATGAGGTGGGAGAAGATACAAACGTTCTCAAAGGCACAGAGCTGGAGAGTGTGGAGCCGGGAAGAACTCCCACGTGGGCTTGCCTCTCCAGTCTTTGCTTGTAGCTACACTGGGAGTAAAGTATCTATTTTCTTCCTCAGACACCTTCTTTCTCCAGCTTCTTGCCACAGCTTGGAATCCTCTAGATTAGTCTGAGGTTATGTCTCAAGTTCTCTCATCTCTGAAACAACACCTATCTCCCAGAGCACAGAGAATGTGTATTTCTATTTTCTTGGGTGACCACAATGATGGATAAGCACTGCTGACCGCTCAGGCTAAAGGTGAACATCTGCCGACAGAAAGGGCCGCTGCCTCACTGTTCATTGCTCAAGTGTGAAGGTGAAAAAAGGGGAGGACAACAGACAAGTCACACATAATTAATAGAACAATTTAACAGGTTCCAAGCTTCTGATTCCAGTTAACCTTTGAACTTAGTCCTGGCCTTGTCTGCTGAAGCCTATCATGGTGGACCCAAGCCCCCAAACTGGTGTGGGGTGTGCTTCTCGCAACTTTCCCGGGATCCCGATGAAGAAAGGGCTGATTGATTGATAACCAGGACTGCCATACGGGATAATAAGCCAGTGATTTCAGGGAAAGAGCTCACACTCGGGGAAGCTGACACAGGGCGAGCACCTGGATTGCTTTTAAGCACAGAACATCGGAGGACAAACAGATGACTCAGACCTGAAACCCGAGGTCTGAATCAACAACACCCACAAACAACCACCTGTCCATTTAGACTTTTCTCTCCCACTTAACTGCTGCATTGTCAATATCCTGCTTTTCTATTACCGCTCATTTACCCAGGCTGATGGAAAGTAAATGCTTGGAGGAGACTCCACTGGACTTTTTCTCTCTGAGCTTCTCCAGATTTACAAAGTGAATCAGGCCACAGGATTAGAATGGCCTGTATCAAATCCTTGCTGTACCACTTCCAATCTGTATAACCTTAAAAAGAATACTTAAATTCTCCAAGCTCTAATCCTCCATTTCCATATCTATATAATGGGGGTAATAGCTGTACCTACCTCATAGAGGTAATTGGGATGTCTACACCTTTAGTTCAGTGAGTCCTTGAGGGATCCAGCCACACAGTGGTAAAAAGCACTGTCCCAATAACAGACACCTTTGGCATATCTTCCACAATCAATAACTCCCATCTAAATTTCCTTCTCTGAAGATTGCATAAATTATTGATGGTAGCCATTCTGACAGATGTGAGGTGATGTCTCATTGGAGTTTTAATTTGATTTTCTCTCATTATTAGTGACATTGAACATCTTTTCATATGCCAATTGGCCACCTGTATGTCCTCTTTGGAGAAGTGTCTATTCAGGTCCTCTGCCCTTTTTATATATTTTTTTATTTTCCTGCCCATTTTTTAATTGGATTGTTTGGGTGTTGTTGTTTCTTTTTG
Organism: Myotis myotis; assembly: GCF_014108235.1. NCBI lineage: Eukaryota > Metazoa > Chordata > Mammalia > Chiroptera > Vespertilionidae > Myotis > Myotis myotis. The sequence goes on along the minus strand of NW_023416401.1, from coordinate 21,164,917 downwards.
GTATTGAGCTTTATATGTTCTTTATAAACTTTGGGTATTAACCCCTTATCAGATGTATCATTGGCAAATATGTTCCCCTATCCAGTGGGTTGTCTTTTTATTTTGTTGATGGTTTCCTTTGTTTCACAAAAATTTTAGTTTGATGTAGTCCCATTTCTTCTTTTATTTTTTATTTTCTTTCCTTTGCCTGAGAAGACATAGCAGAAAAAATATTGCTATGAGAAATGTCAGAGATTTTACTGCTAGTGTTTTCTTCTAGAATTGTTATGGTTTTGAGTGTAACATGTAAGTTTTTAATCCATTTCAAGTTTATTCTTATATATGGTAAAAGAAGGTGATCTAGTTTTCCTTTTTTGTATGTATCTATGCTATTTTTTCCAACGTCATTTATTGAATAGATTACCTTTATTCCGTTGTATGTTTTTGCCTCCTTTGTCAAATATTAATTGACCATAAAAGTGTGGGCTTATTCTGTCCCATTGATTTATATTCTGTTTTTATGCCAGTACCATGCTGTTTTTATAATTGTGGCCTTATAGTATTGTTTGATATCACGGCCAACTTTGTTCTTCTTTCTTAAGATTGCTGTGGCTATTTGGGGTCTTTTGTGGTTCCATATAAATTTTTGGAATATTTGTTCTAATTCTGTGAAATATGCCATTGGTATTTTGATAGGAATTGCTTTGAATCTATAGATTGCTTTGGGTAGTATGGACATTTTAATGATGTTAATTCTTCTTATCCATAAACACAGTATAGGCTTCCACTTATTTGTATCTTTTTTATTTCTTTATTCAGTATTTTATAATTTTCTAAGAACAGGTCTTTTACATCCTTGGTTAAATTTATTTCTAGTTTTATTTCATTTTTTATGCAATTGTAAATGGGACCATTTTCTTCATTTTCCTTTCTTATAGTTCATTATTGGCATATAAAAATGCAACTACTTTCTGGGTATTTGTTTTGTATCCTGCTACAATACTGAATTTATTTATCAGTTCTAGTACCAGTGTTTTTGTGGAATCTTTAGGGTTCTCTATATATAGCATCATGTCATCTGCAAATAATTACAGTTTTATTTCTTCTTTTCCAATTTGGATGCATTTACTTCTTCTTCTTGTCTGCTGTGTCTAGGACTTTAAGTACTATGTTGAATAAAAGTGGCAAAAGCAGACCTCCCTGTCTTTATCCTGATCTTAAGGGAAACACTTGCAGTTTTTGTCCATTGAGTACAGTGTTGGCTGTGGGTTTGTCATATCTGGCCTCTATTATGTTGAGGGATGTTTCCTCTATTCTCATTTTTATCATACATGGGTGCTGCATCTTACCAAATGCTTTTTCTGCATCTATTAATATGAACATATGATTTTTTATCTGTCATTTTGTTTATGTGGTGTATAATATTTATTGATTTGCAGATATTGTACCAATATTGCATCCCTGGGATGTATCCCACTTGATCATGGTGTATGATCTTTTTTAATGTATTGCTGGATCCAGTTTGGTAATATTTTGAGGTAATATTTTAGCATTTATGTTCACCAGGGACATTGGTTATACTTTTCTTTCTTTGTAGTATCTTTGAAATTAAGATAATGCTGGCCTTATAAAATGAGCTTGGGAGTCCTCCTTCCTCTTGAATTTTTTGGAATAGTCTGAGAAGGATAGGTCTTAATTCTTCTTTGAACGCTTGGTAAAATTCACCTGTGGAGCCATCTAGTCCAATACTTTTGTTTGTTGGGAATTTTTGTAACGTGTCTATTCAGACAAATAAAAAGTATTGGTGAGGTTGTAGAAAAAAGGGAACCTGCATGCACTGTTAGTGGGAATGCAGATTGGTGCAGCCACTGTGGAAAGCAGTATGGGGTTACCTCAAAAAATTAAAAATAGAACTGCCTTATGATCCAATGATTATACTTCTGGAAGTATATCCAAAGAAACACCAATTCAAAAGAATATTCACAACCCCTATGTTAATTGCAGCATTATTTACAATAGCCAAGATTTGGAAGCAGCCCAAGTGCCCATCGGTAGATGAGTAGATAAAAATGCTGTGTTACACTTACATAATGGAATACTACTTGGCCATAAAAAAGAAGGAACTCTTAACTTTTATGAAAGTATGGGTGAACCTGGAGAGTATTATGCTAAGTGAAATAAGCCATTCAGAGAAAGACAAATGCTATATGATTTCACTCATGTGGCATCTAATGAACAAAATAAGCTAACAAACAAAATAGAATAGACTCATAGACACAGAGAAAAGACTGACAGCTGTCAGAGGTGAGGGGCTTGGGGGACTGGTGAAAATGGTGAAGAGATTAAGAAAACAAAAACAGAAACACATCATAGACACCTACAACAGTATGGTGATTACCAGAGGGGAAGGGGTTGAAGGGAGGCCAAAGAGGGTAAAAGAGGAATAAATGGTGAGAAGGAGACTTGACTTGGGGTGATGAACACACAATACACTATACAGATGACTTATTATAGAATTGTGCACCTGAAACCTACATAATTAATTGTATTAACCAATGTCACCCCAATAAATTCAATAATGTTTTTTTAAAAATTGCATAAATTATCACATATATGCAAATATGATTATGACTTAATTACCATGGCTGACTGGTGATTAATTTTTTATTAATTTTTTATATCATGCCTCAGGAATCATTATAAAACACTTAGAGCATTTGAAAGGATGGTAATAATGCAGTTTTCCTTCAAACCTTGTAATGACCCCCCAATGAGTCAGAATAAGCTCTTTGCTGAAATCTTCATTTTGGAAAGGAGTTATCTGAAAAAGGCAGTTCATAGAGTAGAAAAGTCAATAAAAATATGAAAAGTGATTAATATTACTCATAAATATAGAAATGAAGTATAAAAGGAGTAATGATTTTAACCCATCAAAGTGACATTTAAACATTAATAATAATGCTCAATATAAAAGCAGATTTCAAAGATTGGACCCACTATTAAACCCTGATGAAATATTTTTGAAGAGAACTTATCAAATGTGTCCATATTAAAAATGCACTTACTATTTGACCCAACTATACCACTTCTAGGAATTTTTCATAGATAATTTTTATTCTACCTACCTACCTACCTACCTATACATCACACATAAATATAACATAAGGCTTTTTATTTTAACTTTTCTTATGATACTAAAGGAACTTGGAAACAGACATGGATGTAGAATTTTCCAATGAATTGTGGGATATACAGGGGTAGGCAAAAATGGGTATATAGTTGTAATACAAATAGATAATACAATAATTAATAAATATTAACACAAGAATAAGCTGTGTTTTGCGTACTCACAACTGTAAACCTACTTTTGCCCACCCCATACATATGACTAAAGCCTGGGTGAGTTTAAAGAATGCATCAAACATATATTTATTTAATGACAGAAAAAGTTGTCTAAGGTCTACTAAGTGGAAGAAATAGGCTTCAGAATGATATATAGAGTCAAACTTTATTACACATAAGAATCATCAATCATGAAGTTAGAGGTGATGAAAGCAAAGTTAGATGGTTATTTTATGAATAATAAGAAGAATGGACTAAGTTAGAGTGACAATTGAATGGTGGCTGAGGGCAGGAGAGGAGAGAGAAAGGGAAAGGAAGATGCCCCTGCTGACTTGGCCAACTAGAGTATGATGGTGCCTTTCACACTGAAGCTGGGGACTGGAAGAAGAGCCATGTGTGAAAGAGAGATGTATCATGCATAAAAATAATTACAGCAATAACAATAATGAAGATTTCTTGAGTGCCTACTGTGCAGCACACACTTTGCTAAGTTTAGTATTTTATAAGTACTATCTCATATTTTAACTTAAAAACAAGACAGGTACTAGTTTTACCATAATTTTGCAGAATGAGGAAACTAAGGCACAGAGGTTCATTTACTTGCTTGTTCACACATCACTCACAAATACTAAAGCCAAGATTCCACCTTAAAGCCTTAAAGCCTGTATCTTAACCACTAGGTAACACAGATGTATTACTTCATCTCACTTTGAACAAAGATCTCCTCGGGGGGGGGGGGGGAAAGGGGCTAGGGTGGGACTCTTTGTTGGGATGGGATACTATCCCCAACCTCATTGGAAGTACGGAGGAGGTATCTAGTTCCATGATATATTTTCTGAATAAAAGATGATGCTGTTCAGAGGTGACAGATCCAGGATGGCCTGCTCTTAGAACACAGTTGTCTTTCCCTCCCCCTCTCCCAACCAATAGTGAAGATGCATTTCCTCTGAACCATTAACCCTCTCCAGCTGCGTTGCTCTGGTGACCAATGGCATTTGCAAGGCAGCTGGCTAAGGTCATGGGTCAGGCTCTGGCTATAGAAAACACACCCCAGGCCTTTGTCTCCTCAATAACTGAGCTAGTCTCACCCACTGAGAGGGCTAATTGCCCTGTCCCTTTGAAACGAGGACCCAGCATAGCTGGGAGTTAATAAAATGTATCTAGAACAGCGATTTTCAACCTTTTTCATCTCATGGCACACGTAAACTAATTACTAAAATTCTGCAGCACATCAAAAAATATCTTTTTGGCCAATCTGACAAAAAAATAGGTATAATTTTTATTGATTTACAAAAATAATAGTAGAAATTACCTACCCTTTTTGCTCAAAGTGACTTTTGCTCCAGGTGCCTATAATTATATATATGGATTTTGGGTACCAAGAATTAACCAATCGGACACAACTTTATTAAGTGATGTGACCAATAAGATTTATCTCCATTAATGATCTATATACTTATGGTTCAAGATGGTGTTCACACCAGACGGCTATTGTTGGGTTGGCTGTTGTCATTTTTAAATTTCACAATCTAAGGGAAAAGAGGTCAGTGCCCTTGACTTAATAGTCAGGCATTGTATGTTTTAAAAATTCGTGCAGCACAGAGGTTAAAAATCTCTGATCTAGAAGGTACACATCACAATCACAGGGAGGAATTGAGGACAAACAGATCTATAAGTTCCAACCCAGGCTTCCCAAGTCAGGATCTCTTTGAGGGGGTCCCAGGAATCTGCATTTTTTAAGTCCATGGTTTTTTATGCACCGGTAAGTTTGGGAACCACTGAATATAGCTTCTCCTCTCATGTGCCTCCAAGGATAATCAAGTGGAAAGGGGGTTCTAGGTGTTGAGATGGGAGGAAATATGAAGAGAATTGCTATAGGTCACATCTCTAGAGTGCTTGTAACCGGCTGAACAGAGGATGACAATAGAGGCAGGAGCACAGGCATGAAAAGGTGACGTGGTAGGAAGGAAAGAGCTACTGCTTCTGAATTCTGATCACAGAATCATGAGGTATAATAAGACAGTGGTTGTTCAAAGCCACCAAGCTTTGAGGCACTCTTTTAGGTAGCAATAGGTAACTGGAACAGAGTCTCAAGGAGTGTGAGGGAAGCCCTCCTGAAAGGGTGGATGGTTATATCCCAGTTAACATCTATCTGAAGAAACAGAGAGGGTCAACGCATGGCAGCGAAGAGTCCATCACCCCCATGACGAAAACATTCCTGTACACATAAGTGAACCCAATGGATCAATCTAGTCCATACAACACACACCCATCCCTTCCTCCTCAGCAAGAATGAGCCTTTAAGGAAAAGCTGTCAGACACTCCACTTGAAAGAGTTTTCTCCCTATTGTAAAGGTTTCTTGTTGAAATGGGGTCAAAAGAAAGGAAAGTCCCTGGGAGTCCAAGAGTGGGAACTTGGAAAAGTATGATGCAGTGACTTTATTACGATGACTCAGGAACTCGAGCCCGTCCTCAGGAGTAGACTGGGTCTGGGGGCAAATGAACCCCCGGAACCCTCAGCTACAGGTAGAGGTTTGGGGTCAGAACCATTATTACTAATCCCAGCTTCCAGCCCCAATGGCTCCAGGAAAAAAAGTGCTAGTGATTTTTCAGCTCAAACTTTTCCTCTTCCTCTCTCTCCCTCTTTCTCTCCCCCTATTCTTGTTAGAGAAACCGGGAGCATCCAGACCTCCTAAAACTTCAATCCCAGAAAGACAAAGGCAAGGCCTCCCCCCGCCCCCTCCCCCGTTGTTATGTCCAGGGAAAACCAGGTCTGGACACACAAAGAGGAAGTGCCCAAGCAAGGGCCCTGCTAAGATTACGGGCTGTTAATAAGGAAAGACAGAAGCCAGGAGTTTGATGTACAACGCGACAAGCAGAGGTTAAGGGGAGAGCCGGGGCAGGCTCATTTGCAAACGTGGTCCTGTTTCATTAAGTGAGAGCAGAGACAGCCTGTCTCAGTCCAGCAGAGAAGGACCTCATTATCCACGTAGGGAGCAAGAGATAAGAATCTTTTAATAATTGCTGGGAATTTTTTTATTATGATGTGGAATGCCAATTTAGGCCTCTCCTCCCGGGCTGGATACAAACAGCCTCTTTGGGAGTTAAAGCTGCTCCCCCCTGGCTGTGGTCATTAAGGACAAAGAGGAGAGAGACGGATGTTTGCTCTGGAGAAAGGCCACTGCACAGGGGGCCCCAGTGGTGCCAGGAGCCAGGTCTCCACCAGACAGCTCCTGGCCTGGCTGTCCTGTTTCTGGAACCTTCCCAGAGCCTGCAGAGGCCAGCTTGTCATCCCTGGAGCTGTTTCCCTACCAGTAGTTGATCCTGAATCTCAAGACTCTCAGGCTACCTGGAAAGGGCTGAGAAGTTACTTCTTTTCATGTTTAACAACTATAAGTACCAAGTTTTAAACAGAAAGTTCATATCATTACTTGAGAGAGACACGAACACTTCCTGTTCTAAGCAGTAACGTGTAAAGATAAGTACAATGAAAACTAGACAAGTTTATTATGTTTTACCTAGATTCCTTTGCTTACCAGAAATTGGGCTCTTTCTTTGTTTAAAGGGAGTTTAGAAAAAGGTTAGGAGTTATAGACACTCTAGGACTAAGCTGATGCATTTTCCTCTATGTTATCTGAGTGATTGAAAGAGGTTTAAAAAGGAAATGCCTTTTCTTAAATGTGATTTTAATCTCACGATTTGTGGAACAGTCCAGATTTATGATCCTGCTATTTGGGGGCTGCTCAGGCCCGAAGTGAGCCCTGGGTCCTGAGGCAGCACTTCCTCAGGCCAGGCTGCAGTTCACCCTCAAAGGCCCAGAAGAAAGGAGATCAAGGCCTAACAAGGCCTGCGAGGCGCTGATCCTCTGGCCCTGGCTGTGCTGGGGGCTCCCTTTGATCCCACACAGCTGGGTGGATTCCCACAAGTGGGTCCTTAATTCTTTCCACCAGCCTCTTTCCCGCCTCCGCCCTGGCTCCACGGGCCCCTTTCCTTTCCTCCCCTCCTCTCTTCCTACATCAGGTCCCGCAGGGTAGATGCTGACTGACAGTGATGGTGGATTTTAAGTTCGAGGTGTCAGGAGCAATGGGGCGTCTTCGAGTCAGACGGGCCTCCTGTTTCCATCTCCAAAAGCGAGGGCACCATGCCCAGGGCTGGAGGCTCCGGGAGCTGTCTGAGCGTGAGCTCAGCGCCTGCTCCTTGGCTGGATTTCAGAGAGGCCTAAGGAAGCGAGGGGTGTTGCGTGTTCCCTGGTGAAATCTGTGCTAACAGCTCAAAGGCTTCGGAGGGTCCCTGATGCACAAGCCGGACCTGGCCGAGCGAGCTGCCTGGTCCCCTTGCTCACCTCCTCACTGCTGACTTCTGATGCTGCCCCAGAGCAATAGCTGTATTATTATTAACATGAACACTTATCTAACAGTCACATCTACTAGGCACTGGGGGCAATGAAATGTGTTGTTTAGAGCAGGAAGCCCCTGGGTTTGAGTAAAGCATTTGCCACTTCCTTGCAGCATGACATTGGAACAGTTGTTTAACATGCCTGAGCCTCAGTTTGCTTATCTGTAAAATGGGATAATCATGATACCTCAGTTGAGATTCATAGGGACAGATTGGTAGAGCTGGTTGGGAGCTAGACAGGCATGCGGTAAGATGAGGCAGGACACAGGGTAGGAAAGGATGGAGCTGTGAGACGTGGGTCCAAATTCTACTTCCACCACATCTCAGTTAATCTCTGAGTCTCAGTTTACTTATCTAATAAATGGGAATAATTATACTTCCCAAGATGGTGGAGAGTATTGAGATAGCTGTGAAATCTCCCATGGGGAAAATGGGGGACATGTCCTGTCTACACCAAAGAGAGAAGAGGGAAGACAGAATGGAGGTGCTGGATGAAAGTGCTTAGACGTGGCTTTTAAGGACTCTGAAATGTTGATCTCCTTCTAGCTTCATGTCTCTAACCTTGACTTCTCTCCAGCACAGACTTGTGCTGCGCTGGCTCTCCCCCCACCTGTGCACAAATCAGCTGATGCACACTTCCTAAACTAGGAAGCTTATTTCTTCTATCTGAAATGTTCATCTTTCTCTTTTCCACCACTGTTATTGTGTACCTCCTGAGGTCACCTCCTCCAGGAGACTTCCCTGACTGCCTTTGAGCCACATAGTGCCATACAAAGGGAAGGGCTCAATGTTGTCATGGGAATTAGCGTGCTTCGCTCTCTAAGTTTTTAAAAAGAGGTGGCCCCCACGCTGGGGAAGCTGCTCTGGTTCACTGCAGACCCGAAACAGAAGCCCTGGCTACTGCAGTATGGCTTCAGAGGCAGCATCGGAGTCATTTCCTTTCTTTGGTGTCTTTGAGCCAAAGGAATTCTCCAATGGTGTTTTCTCAGCTCCCATGAACACCTGGGATAAAAGAGAATGTGGTGAGAGGGGAGACTTCATTCATGTAGTTAGAGATTGAGGAGAAGAGGAAGGAAGCGATTCTCCTGGCTCACTCAATGCACAGGCACCATGGTATCCAAAGTAAGTTTCAGAGGCAACCTGGACGCTGTCCTGATCGTGCGCACCCTCACACCTCCACATGCTCTTCAAGTCTGCAGCTGTGCCTGGAGTCTCCTTTCTCTCATTCTTCTCTGTCTTCAGGCTTCTACTTAAATGACACTTCCTCCAAGGAAGGCTCCTCATGAATGCACTATTTACATTTGTGCAACCCCATTATTTTCTCTCCCGGGCTCTCATTAAGTTCTTTTAGAGCAATGTAAAATTATTTTATTTTTATATTATTTATGAGTTTAATTTTTTGGTCTTTCCTTCTATGAATATCATGGTTTTAAGAGCCTTCTCCTTTGCCACCTTAGTCCAGTGCCCAGAACAGGGTTTGGTATATTCAGTGTTAATGAGTGTTTGCTGAGTGATACATGAAGGTCCAAAGGAGATCCCCATGGGCTATGGAATGGGATTCTTGATTTGAAGAACTTCCAGTGGAAAAGCTGTCCATAGACTGTTCCTGGGTCCTTGATGACATCATCCCCTTTGTTCCCTTTACCCTCACCTATTGCTTTCCAACGCAAATAATTGCCCCTAAATCAAAGCCAGGGCAAAATTAAAGCTCCAGAACAATTGTCAATTAGTTAAGATTGTGTCTGAAAACTCTATGCAGGGAAAGAAAGGGCCTGACTTGGATGGTGAGGTTGATTAGTACGATGTGGAATTCTCAACAAAGTGCTGGCTGTCACACAAGTCCCCATGCTTTGCTTTTCTATTAAGTGCTTTGAGCTATCAACACCCAGAGGAGCACGTCTGTAAACTCTGTTGGAGGCAGACAATTTGCAGCCTCTGCAGCAGTCACCTCTCAGACCTACCTCCCCAATTCATTGTGAATCCAGCCTCGGACCTAGTCATATACAAGCCAAGCATGGGAGGGGGGATAATGGCTAAGAACTCATGTGTTAAACTGGATGGAGAAGACTTTTATTCTGACGTCCACACCACCACTTACTTTGTCAGTCCTTCGGCAATCCCATTAATCTCTCTAAGTAAGCTTCAGTTTGGCATCTGCAAAGTACGAATAAAAATGCCTTCCTTGTGGAATATACATAAAGAGTTAATGAGTCGCCAAACCGGTTTGGCTCAGTGGATAGAGGGTCGGCCTGCGGACTGAAGGGTCCCAGGTTCGATTCCGGTTGGGGGTCATGTACCTTGGTTGTGGGCACATCCCCAGTGGGGGGTGTGCAGGAGGCAGCTGGTCGATGTTTCTCTCTCATCGATGTTTCTGGCTCTCTATCCCTCTCCCTTCCTCTCTGTAAAAAAAATCAATTAAAAAATATTAAAAAAAAAAAGAGTTAATGAGTCAATGATTAGGAAAAAACTTGCTAGTATTATTATGTGTTTTGTGATTTTTCTCCACTGTAGCTGTAACTCACTGTGTTATTATACCCTCTGCTCACCAGGTTTCCCAAATCTACTTAGTAGGACACTCTGTAACCAATGATGCCTATAGCCCAGTGCATGGCATCATAAAACAGCCACTGCCCTCAGAGAGTTGATGCGCTAGTGCAAGAGAACACCACACACACAGATATTGGAAAATGATTTGCAAAATAGAAATAAAGGCAAGAAAGTATCTGGGCTACTCAGAGGTATGAGCAATCTCATTTCCTGGGCTAGTCATGAAAAGCTTCAAGGAAAAAGTGGCTTTTGAGCTGAGTACAGGTCATGAAAATGACAGGAGGGAGGGCATGTGTAAATGACAGAAGTGTCCCAGGGGACAGCATCCTCCCAGGAACTGAGGATTTGGGCTGAACTGTAGGACACCTCACGGTGGAGTGGCAGGTGCCAGGGGAGCTACGCAGACTTGGTTGCACTTTCTTCTGAGGCTCTCGGAGAATCAGAGAAGTCAGGGTGTGGGGGTAGAGCATGTGCCCAGGTTTGCGTTGGAAAGGGGGCAAGAATGACAGCAAGTGGAACATGCTGGAGCATTCACCCCTCCCAGAGAAAATAAGGGCTCATCTCAGCAGGGCATTGGGGTACAGGGAGAAAGGCTGGAGGGGTATTTGCAAGGCTGGATGGAAAGACTTGGTGAACTCATTGCACAGCAGACATCTGCTCAATGGAGGCTTCTTGGAGCAACAACCACACTTGGTGAAACTCATCAAGATGGACCTGTGCTCCTATCCCTGCCAGCTGTTTGTCAGTCCCAGGAGAAGCTGGGGAAGCTGAGGCAAACCCTTCCCATTGCAGCAACACTTGGAAGATGGGGCCAGGTTCTGACCTGAAGTATGAGTTCCAAGGAGGTTGGCAGCTCAGACTAAAGGAAAAGTCCACAGCCTGCCAGACCATCTTCCCAGAGAATATTGTCTTTGGAATACATCCATTCCCACCTTTTCCCTCTGGTTGTTAATTTGGCCATGACCTCTCTTTTGACATGGGGATAGTGACGCCTCAGAACCCAACAGTTACAGGAACTGGTGTCCACTAGAAACTATCTCTCCCTGGAACTCTGGGCCACCTGTGGGCCAGTCCCTCCATCCAGGGGGTCGGGGAGCAGCAAGGAGCATGGGCAGAAAGATGCTTTATAGATTAAAAAGACATTCTGCACATTGAAATGTGTGTCTCCACTCATTGGCACAAATACACAGGGACTGGTGATGGTCCCTAAGGCTGGGCTGATGCTCTGTTGACCCAACAGCACTGGCACCAAATGAAGAGGGAACTGGGAAGACGGGAAGGGATCCCACATATGCTACAGGAGCAAATGAGAGAGAGAGAGACAAATAAGGGAGAGTTAATAAGAATGAAATAAGGATAGACAACATTTCCTGTGGTCTTAACTTGTGACAGACAATGTACCAGTGACAACCGAATGAGGCAGGACTATTACCATCCTCATCGCCTCTCCCCTGGATAACTGCAAGAAGCTCCTAAGTGTCCCCATTTTAACCTTCCATACAGTGGCCACAAATACCCTCTGAGACTGGAAATGACATTGTGGAGATGCCCTTTTCAGCATCCCCTGATGCGTTCCCATCTCCTTCAGACTAACACCTGAAGTCCGTGGTTGCCATGGCCACCTGCTCTGGCTCCTACCCCTGTCTTCCTTGCTCACTCTGCTGCAATCCCTCTAACCATCCTATTGCTCCACATGCCAAAAGCCCCAGGACCTTTGCACACCTGTTTCCTCTGTTTGGGACCATCTTCCTGCACAACTTTGTGTAGCTCTCTCTCTTATTCTTCTCATGACTTTACTCAAATGTCTGCTCCACAGAAAGGCTTTCTCAGGCTGCTCTCTTTAGCTGAAAGCACGTCCCATTGCTGTCTGCTGCCTTACCATAATTTATCTCTTCATAAAATTCACCCCCTGACGTATCACATGTCCTCTTGTCTAGTGTTGATTATCAGCCTTCCCAACCAGAATGTTCAGTCCTATGAAGGCAGAGATTTGTTGTTGTCATCATTTTCCCCTGTAATCTTGGGGCTCAAAAAGCAGTTCGCTCGTGGAGGGCAGTCAATAGTTGCTTGCTGAATATAAGAATGAGCGGAGACATTATCATGGTCCATAGTAAATGCATTAAGCTATTTAATAGTTCCTTCACCTTGATGATGTACATTGTCATTGTTCCAAAGGGGAAATGGAAGTTCTCAGACACTGGATGACTTGCACAGGTGGCACAGCTAGTGGACAGCAGAGCTGGGATTTGAACCCAGCTAGCCCAACTCTGATTCATGGGAGCAAGTGATCTATGGCAAACCCCTGGGAGAAAACGAAGATGAATGAAGGTCTTCTATCCCTGCATGACCTAGGTAAAGAAGAGTTCCAGACCCAGGTATTTGCAATCTGGGCTGCGTACAGAATGACTCCCTTTAAGGGAAAAAAATCATAAAAATGCTACTGCCCCCAAACCCATGGAAGCCAGGGGCTATACAGCCAGCTCCTAGAGAAGAGAGACTGTAGCTTCCTCAGGTAACCTCAGCCCTGCAGCCCCGACTCGCCTGCAGACTCAGCCCCACCTCCGCTGCAAAGGCAATGCCAGCATAAAGCAAACAATGACTTCACGACTTGACAGTGGGCATTGGGTCTGCATTGTTTTTGATGCCTCTTAAATCTCGTAACAGTGTCTGGTGTTTCCTGTGGAGCCCCTCACTTTGTGTCCATGCTCAGAATCCAGGCCCAGCCCCCATGGTATTGCCAAGACACTCTTTTTCTATGACCCGACACCTTCAGCTTGCTTCTAGCTTTCTCAACACCAACTTGCTACCTGTCCTCTTTAAAGGCTACCTATTTGTATCTGCTAAGATGTCCTGCGGTCCAGCTCTGCATTCATTCCCTGTAACCTCCTTCTTCAGGGCTTTCCCATTTCTATCCCGGATTCCATCCAACACACAGACCCTGATGCCACCTCAGTCCCCATTTTGATATCTTAATAGAAATTCAAAAACCAATATTTAGATACTGGAAATGTGGTGCCATTAACAGAAATTGCAGAGGGGGGAGTTACTAAGGAGGGGCTAATTTAAAATTTAAATTATTTGCACACTTTGAGCAGGCACATATATCTTGGTATTGATTGAAGCTCTTTGGAAGCTATTTATGTTTTCAGCACACCTATAAGGCTGAGATTTATACAGCGTTTGGTGTTTAACTGGCCTCTTAATGGATCCTGTTGAGCCATAGTATTGGTGGGTGTATTGTAAATTTCATCCTTGGCACTGAATTGATTTGCTTAGTGGAGTTGAATTTAGGCCATTAAAAAAATAAATAAAAGGAATAAGAAGGGCTTCCAGGCCTTCATGTTATATTCAAATCAACCAAAGGCAAAGAGGCACAACCTCTGGAGTCACAACTGGGTATTGTGTGCCAGACTCAGGGCACGAGGATTCCTGTTGCTGTGGCCTCGCACAGTGAGCGGCAGCAATGTGGAATTAAGGGAGGGACCATGGTTCAGCTTGTGCACATGCTGATTTGAAATTAAGACGACCTGAATTCACACCCTGACTTATCCAGACACCCATAGCTGGGTCTTCTTATTTCTGATTCGCAAGAGAGTAACCTAACCCAGAGATTAGAGAGAGCTCTGATCTTCCAGGGACTTTATTCCATGGTTGTTAACCTTCCCGTGTTCAGCTGGATTCTGAGCTATGCCCAGCCTTTGAGCTGGAACAAGAGAAAAGCTCTCAGCCACCTAGACCTTGTTTCAGTGGCTCTTCAGCATCATCCAGGGGTCTCAGTTATGTCAAATTCTAGTGAATCTCACCGTTTCAGTGCATCGGAGACTACCAGGATCCAAGCTGATTAGAGCAGAGGCCAGATATTTTCCAAAGCACTCACTCCAGATAAAAGGCTTAATTTGTGTTCTGGAAATAGGTTTTAAAAAGTTCTGAAATTAGCAGTCCATTTACAGCCTGTTGCTGTCCTCTTGGTTCTCTGAAAAGACAGCATTTTCCTTTGCAGCTGGTACAGAAAAAAAGTTGGTCATTTGAGCCGGCTGCAATCCCGGTGGCTCCAGGGGCAGCTCTGTGGGAATGGAAACACCAGCAGCCCTGCCTTAGCTCAGCTGGGTCAGGCAAGGTCTTCATCACCCTCTTTCAGCCTGGGCTCTTGATTAGTCATTTTGTAATTTCCCGGAGGTGGTACAATTCTCTCCTTACAAGCCATGGCCATTGTCTCTGAGAATGCCTGATCCTGGGATGAGAAGTTCACTTGGCTTATCCATGCTTTTAATGTCCTGCATTCTAACCTTGACTTGTGTACTCATGGGTCCCAGCTGAGAAGTTATATTTTCTTGAAAATGGAGGAATGGAGGAAAAGCAACGGATAAAAAAGGGAGAAACATAAACAGATGTTTGTATTTGTGTAACTTCTTCATAATTCCTTTATTTTTTTTAGGAGAGAAATACTCACTGAGCATCCTATCAATGGATTGGGTAGATTTCTGGCAGATGGACAGAAGGCTTAGATTTCTTCTAGCTGAAACTTAGGGTCCAGGGGGTGCAGGGCATGAGGGTAACAGAAGTGTTTGGGAGGAACCTATAAATGCTAGGTTAAGGAGTTTGGACATTATTCTGTAAGATATTGGCTTATATTGAAAGGATTTTGAGCGAGAGAGTTCTGTGTATAATTTATGTATTAGAAAGACTCTGCTGGTGAAATCTTTGGGTAGACTGAACATGGTGAGCTTCAAGGCACAGGAGTAATTTAAGGGACAATTGTTCTGGGTGAGAGGTGATAGGGCCCTAATATTATGAGCAAACTGTAATGTCATTTACAAGTGAGATGACCTAAGAGGTCATTTCCTGAAGTTTATAATCATTACCACACAAGCAATGTGCGTGCGCGCGCACACGCACACACATCCCTACCTCACACCATGCTGTCACACCATGGTGACTGTGCTCATTCATTTCTGAAATATTGTTTTTAAAAATTCATTTTAAAAACAATAGACATCTCCATGATACTCTTTGATTTATCTTAGACTATGTATGTTCTCTCCCAAATCCTGGATATGTGTGAGGAACTGGAGAAAGAAGCAATACTGCTGACTCCAATATTTTCAGCCTCCCTCATTTAGCCCACAGTGGGCACTCAGGTTCCGCTCTTCTCCAAGTATGCCTGCCGAGCACGGGAGAAATTGCCACAAACCTCGTTTATAAAACTTGGGCCCTCTTCAAAGCAGCGATACTATTTCAGTAAAATGCCTATGCAAGAGCTCACCCCATGGTAGGAACCCATTTAAACAGGCTCTGGTTTATTTACTGTAACCAGAGCAGAGTGGACTGGAACTGGGATAACTGAGCCCTAATTCATGCACACTTTGGGGATCAGCACATTTAGAATGAAGAACTTCAAAAATGGGATGAGTGGCTGGACTGGGGCAGTCTGGCCTTGGCTGAATTCTGAGAAGAGGTGAATGTGTTTTTGAGTTGCACACTGATAATGAACTCCATGGCCTGTGGAGTGATCCATTCCAAACACCAGGTAGCCGAGGTCTCACCTACCATTGTGTCCTCATCTGGGTTCAGGGGACTGTGGGGCCAGTTCCGGTCAGTAGAACAGTCTATTACCTTGGAGGTTTCTATGTGTTCTACATAGGCTGATGTAGGGAAGAGCAGATATTAAAAAAGAATTGAGTATCTTTTGTTTTTGTGCCTGGAACTGTGCTACTTTTTAAAAATAAAATTGGGTTCTAGGGTCTATACCAAGTCCAGTCTTCCAAAAAGGGACTAAATGAAATTTGTTCCCAGCCTATTTTTCACACACGTTTCCCACCAGTACCTCTGGTGCTATCAGATGCCCCTAGTTACTCAAAAATATCAGCAATTTTTGAAGAAAACAAGACTTTCTAACTGTCCTTTGTACATGCTTGTCCCTCAGCCCTTCTCTGCATCATTCAAATATCCTAACCCTTTCTTTAGCTCTCTCCCAAGCATTTTCTTCCACATGACTCTCTCAGATGAATTGTGCCTTTCACTCTCTGGCTTGCTGCAATTTTTATTCATTCATTTGTTGATTCATTCATTCAATCCACAAATATTTGTTGGTGAGTTTAATTGGATTACACACATAGTCCTAAGTGCTAGAGTTAAATCTATGAACAAAATGCCATTTCTGTCCTCATGGAGATGACATTCTAGAGAGGGGGGAAAAAAAGGGTAAAGAGTAAAACATTTCAGACTAGGAAGAAAATGAAGGATAAGGAGAACAGAGTATGAGAGTGGGTATTATATTATATAGAGTGGTCAGGGGAGATGTCTATGACAGAATCACATTTGAGCAGAGAGTTGTAGAATGTTAGGAAACAGACTTTAGATATTGGTGGGAAGAGTTTAAGAGTAGCAAGAACAAGTGCAAAGGCCCTGAAGCAGGACAGTGAATGGCATATTCCAGAAAGATTTAACTCTTAGCTCTTATTTCTATCATTCATATATAATGGTCATATTACAGACCACCTTGAGGTAATTTCCCATTTGTCTTTCCCCTAGAATGTGGGCCCTACAGACCAGGGACTGTAGTGTATTCATATCTATATCCCCAGGGCCTAGCACTGTTCTTGGAATATAGTCAATGCTTAATAAACACTTATCGAAAGGAAGAATAAGTAATCTCATCAATCCTCCTAACAATCACATGGTAGAATATACTATTACAGCTTGATAGATGAGGAAGCAGACACGAAGAGATTAAATAATGTTCATGTTTGCGCAGCTAATAAAAAAGCAGTGTTGTCTAGATTCTGACCCATGTCTGTAAGGCCCAGAGCAAAAACACTTTCTCAGCAGTCTTACTTGTGGCCACAGAGCAGATCCTCCTGTAAGCCCTGCAAGGTCAGGTACCTGCAAGGTGGAATTTGTGTGGTATAGTCAGGTGTCCCTGAACTGAGCTGAATGCCCAAGCATTGGCCACCTTTCTGGTGACCTTCCATCATGTCCTTGGGAGTAACAAATGTGGCCTTTGTGGCATTCCGTCGGCTCTGTAGCCAATGAGTGTGAGCGGAGCAGAGCTTGGGTAGGGTGCAGCTTGGGTGAGTCTATCTCCATGGACGGGTGATGGAAGGAAGAAGGGAACATGATGACATACTGGTAATAGCTGGAGCAGAGTAGAGGGTGTCAAGAATAGATCAGGTCTGGGGAGGGAGGATGGAGAGATTCTCTATCTACATGCATAATTCCAACCAGTAGGGCTGTCACTGAGGCCCAGATTGGGAATGAGAAAGAGGAAAGAATGGCAGCATTCCTGGGCTGGGCAGGTGACAGGGTCAGACTTCTGGGAGCAGGGACAGTTAGGCAGTGCCAGCTGTGTCCACAGTGGGCAGGTGGGGGCACCGGCAAGCACAGGGTGCTCTGCAGTCTAGTGGGAGGCCCAGGCCCCTGGCTCTGGTGGGCCTGGATGTGGGCCTAGATGTTTGCCTTGGCAGCCCTGAAGCGTTAGCCTTGGCCTCCGCATGATTCCCCAATGGCCAGAAAACTGGGCCAGCACACCTGAAAGTCATTAGCTTGGGGTCACATTTTATTCTCATATTTCCAAGCAGTGACCTGCAGCCATGTGTGACGGGGCAGGCACTTTATCAACTTGCTTTCCCCAGGCCACCCCACCCATTTGCCTTCCCCTCTCCATCAGTCCCTGCCCAAGACCTACCAATCCCCCAAATCCAGAGCTAACAAGGACACTTTTCTTTCCTCTTTACTAAATATTTATGAGATTGGAGCATTATTTTGTATAACCCATTTAAGCCAGTCTTCATCATTTTTCTATTAATGAGGACACAGGCTCAGTGCAGTTAAGTGACTTCCCTAGAATCACACAGCTAATAAAAGTACAAAGTCTAGGTAGGAGCTGAGGCCTGGATGATACAGATGCTGAGCTGCAGGCATCGCACAACCATGCACCTTGACCTCTGTAGCCAGTTTGTAATGCTGCTTCCCAGCTATGACCCCTGAGCCCATCTTTTCTCCTAATGTTAACCCAATGCTCAATTTGTCTAACCAGCTGTTACCTAAAAACAAATTCTCTTTTTTGATGTATTTGCAGTCATCTGAGGATCTTTTCTTAAAAATTTATTTGAGAGAGAGAGAGAGTGAAGAAAGGAGAGAGAGAAACATTAATTTGTTGTTCCACTTATTGATGCATTCATTGGTTGATTTTTATATGTGCCCTGACCAGGGATTAAACCTTTAAACAACTGAGCTACCCTGCCAAGGTAATCATTTTATTAATTTTACCTTCTTTTAAAAATATCTCCTCTAGCCGAAATCGGTTTGGCTCAGTGGATAGAGCGTTGGCCTGAGGACTGAAAGGTCCCGGGTTCGATTCCGGTCAAGGGCATGTGCCTGGGTTTCGGGCACATCCCCAGTGGGAGATGTGCAGGAGGCAGCTGATGGATGTTTCTCTCTCATCTATGTTTCTAACTCTCTATCTCTCTCCCTTCCTCTCTGTAAAAAATCAATAAAATATATTTAAAAAAAATATATCTCCTCTAGAATTATACATATATTAGCTTATGTTTTTATTTCTCTAAAGCAATGCTTCTCATTCAGGGACATTTTATCTCCTAAGGAACATTTGCCAATATGTCTGGAGACATTTTTGTTTTTCAACATTGGGGCAGGAAGGTAGTTCCCGATGTCTAGTAGGTAAAATTCAGGGATTCTGTTAAGCTTTCTATAATGCACAAGATAGCTCTCTATAACAAAAAATATTCAGTCATTAGGTCAATAATACTAATTAAGGGTGAGATACTGCTCTAAAGCCATCAATAAATGTATATAAAGATACTTTATTCAGATTATTATATCTAGAAATAAATCCTTAACATGGCACAATGAACTGTTGATATAATGTGTTCTAGGTAGCTTGTACTAGCTCATTAGAGCTTCCTATGTACATCTCTTCCCAATTCCATATTCAAAGACAATGTTGGTAGCTTGAAATTGGCTATGTAGATATGGAGATATGAAATATGGAGATATTTACACCACACAAAGTAGCAAAAACAATTAGAGCTTGTTTTTCCTGGAAAGCCAGTTTATTAGCATACCATTTAGATCTTTCTATGTGCCATGGATTATACATTGTCTTATTTAACCTTCACAACACTGAGGTAACTAATATCAATATTTCTATTCGTATTTGGAAACTGAGGCACAGGGAGTTAAAGCAACTTGTTGCACATAATATTATTATGAAGTGGTGCAGACAGGAATTGAAACCCCACAGTCACACTCCAGAGCCTGCCCTTTAAGTGTCACACTGCCTAGTCAAATGTTCCTTAGAAACCACGCTACTGCACTGTGTGTTTCTGAGTTGGTCCATTTGAAATTGAAAAGGGGAGTTTACATTAGGCACACCATATTCCAATATCATTTTACAAATATGGTGTTTTTATACTCATAGAATTTGTATGAAGTTCTCCCTTTTAGGCAAATGTATAGTTTTTTGTTGTATTGTTGTTTTTAAAACTGATTTTATTTAATTTTTTCCAATTATAGTTGACATTCAATATTATTCTGTATTAGTTTCAGGTACGCAATATAGTAGTTAGACAATCATATACTTTACAGAGTGGTCTCCCTAATATTTCAAGTACCTCCGTTGGCCCATACATAGCTATTATAATATTATTATTTTTCCTCCATTGACCTCTCCCCAGCCACTTCCATCCCCCAGCACATGCCCTCATGCCCTAGTGACTGTGTCCATTGGTTATGCTTATATGCATGCATACAAGTCCTTTGGTTGATCTCTTACCAACTCCCCCACCTTCCCTCTGAGGTTTGACAGTCAGTTCGATGCTTCTCTGTCTCTGGGTCTATTTTTGTTCATCTGTTTATGTTGTTCACTATATTCCACAAATGAGTGAGATCATGTGGTATTTATTTTTCTCCAGTTGGCTTATTTCCCTTAGTATAATGCTCTCCAGATCCATCCAAACTATTGCAAATGGTAAGAGTTTCTTCTTCTTTTTTTTTTTTTTACAGCAGCGTAGTATTCTATTGTGTAGATGTACCACAGTTTTTTAATCCACTCATCTGCTGATGGGCACTTAGGCTGTTTCCAAATCTTAGCTATTGTAAATTGTGCTGCTATGAACATAGGGGTGCATATGTCCTTTCTAGTCTGTGTTTCTGATTTCTTGGTATATATTCCTAGAATGGCTATTATCAACAAATCAACAAATGACAAGTGCTGGTGAGGATGTGGAGAAAAAGGAACCCTCGTGCACTGCTGGTGGGAATACCCACTGGTGCAGCCACTGTGGAAAACAGTATGGAGTTTCCTCAAAAAATTAAAAATGGAACTCCCATTTGACCCAGTAATCCCACCTCTAGAAATATATCCCAAGAAATCAGAAACACCTATTAGGCAAATGTATAGTTTTTTAAATGAATGAAGATTAAACAAACTCACTAATAAGTTCTTAAAATCTTAAAAGTAGCTCTTCTTTAAATTATTACTTAAATGTCACCTTTTCAGTATTGTTACTTAAATATCACCTAATGAGCATTTTAGAATTGCTACTCCATTACCTCCCCAGAGGCACACCCTATCCCTCCTCCTTCCTTTTCTCCAGAGCCCAAGTTCCTTAAGACCGTCTTTTTTATTGCTGATTTTCATTTCAACATATACCTAGAACAGCCTGTGGTACATATACTGTCTCTCTCTCTCTCTCTCTCTCTCTCTCTCTCTCGCTCTCTCGCTCTCTCGCTCTCTCCCTCTCTCTCTCTCAAAAAAAAAATATTTGTTGAATGAATAAATAAATGACCAACATAGAGGCTTTCCAAAGAATAGAAAAATAATCCCATCACTCACAATAAATTTCCAGTTTTGATACATACTTATAAGAAATGCAAAGTAAGGTAGGATAGGCCCTTGACAAATTTGTTAAACATTTTTCCCATCATCAAAAAATGGGAAACACAAACTGGACACCTAATACAACTGAGTGTGTTTAGCTGAATTGATGCTGCTCTTTTGAAATAGATGGAGTTTCTCCCCCAAGTCATCCCAGATCACTGAGAATTTGCCTTCATGGTTTTTGAGGTGGACTTGGAGCCCAGAGAACATCAGCTCCAGGTGTTAAATAAAGGGATACAAAATAGAACTTATCAATGCTAAGCCTTATAGACAGTCATGTTTATTAAAGAGGGACATCATCATCATTAATGACTCACAGAAGCAAAGCTCAAAACGTCCTCTTAGGAAAGAGCATGTTCTTGGTTAGTCCTCCAACCCACCGGTGTTAGACAAATGTAGCAAGTGTGGTTCTAGGTGTAGTAATAAAATATACAGTCATCCAGCTACATTTGAATTTCAGAACATATACTTATACTAGAGGCCCGGTGCACAAAATTTGTGCACTGGGGAGGGGGAGAATTGGGCCTAAGCCAGCAGGCAAACATCCCTCTCGCAATCCAGATCCCTCGCCCCTTACTGCCTGCCTGCTTGCTGCTCCTTACCATTCGGCTCGCTGCTCCTTTGCGCTGCTGTGGAGGCAGGAGAGGCTCCCACCACCGCTGATGCACTTGCCAACCATGAGCCCAGCTTCTGGCTGAGCGGCACACCCATTTCGGAGCACGCTGACCACCAGGGGGCAGCTCCTGTGTTGAGCGTCTGCCCCCTGGTGGTCAGTGCACATCATAGCTACCAGTCGTTCTGGTCCTTCTGCAGTAACAGTCACTTAGGCTTTGATTATATAGATATACTAAAACTGTATTTGTTGTTCACTGAAATTCTGAAATTCAAATTTAAGTGGATAGTCTATACTTTATCTGACAACCTCTGCAGAGAGCTCTGGCCAGACTCTGGAGTTGCCTGGTTACTGTCAGGGACTGTCATGCAAAGTGCCGAGGAGGCAAGGCTGGAGACTGGGGAAAGGAAGCAGTCCTAGGACACAACCAGTCAACAAATCTGGGCATAGGCAGTCCCTCCCTTCTGCTCCAGAGAATCACAATATTTGAAAATCAGATAGCCCGATTCCCGGAATTCACCTAAAACTCTTTTTGGTTCTGATGGTTGAGTTTTGTTTTCATTTCCATCTGCATCCAGGGATTTCCATCTCATGACTTCTATTGTGCCAGCAATGAGAGTTGTTCTAATTCTGGCTGGTGCACAGAATATAAGGGACACTCTAAAAAATCGATTTCCCAGGTCTCATCTAACAAGTGATCAGACCTGGGAATCTGTTTTTAAACATCTTTGTGGGAGATTTAGATGACTAGCCATTAGGGGAAAGCACCTGCTTGAGGCCTGTGTCTGAATACCTCAGTTCTACCAGACACTGCACTTGAGGTTATCAAAGTCTGAGACACTGCTCTGCATTGCTGGTCAGGGCACATGCCTGGCTTGCAGGCTCGATCTCCAGGAGGAGGCATGCAGGAGACAGCTTACTGATGTTTTCTCTCTCCCTTCCTCTCTCTCTAAAAATCAATTTTTTAAAAAGGGTCTCAGACTTTGATAACATCAAGAAGATAGTTTGTCTATCATCTATCTCTAGCCAAAATCTTGGACCTTATGTCATTGATGAGTATCATTTGAAAACCTCCCTTTTCTGGACTTAGGACAAGGATTTGTGTAGAGTCCAAATAGGGAGAATGTATTCAAGAGGGAATCTCTAAAATGATGTTTAGGAGTCAGCTTGTACCAGGTCATCAGAGCCGATTGTTAAACTTTCAGAATTTTATGTACCTGTTGTTAGATACAATCATTGTTTAAAAAATAAATTAACGAGCTCACAATTAAATAAGTTGCATAAAAAACGAAGGTAACAAATATAACTTATTGATTTCTAATTCTTTACTACATTTTACTATTATCTATGCTTGTGTTGTTATTCTCATCTATTTTATTCATGTGATGGAAATACTATATGAGAGTGTGCTATTATCTATGTGGTGGAAATACTATGTGGGATGTACTACTCTTCACTTATTGCCAGCCTCCACATCCAGTGGTATCACATTGATAGTTTGACATTGGCCACAGTGGGAGGACATAGACCACAGGAATTTGCATATTTTACAAATCAAGGTTTCCTGGTTTGTTTTGTCAAAGAGAACTAGTTGTTGAAAATTTGCCAGCACAACACTGGAGTGTCTCCTCCCCGCTGAATCTTGGCTCTACTGAACAATAAAGAAGAAAAAGTAATGATGTCACAAATCCCTAAATGCCTTTACCTCTTTGATAAGCAGAATCATTCAAGGGAAAGTCAGGCACTAGTTTCTGAAATGTTGGCTTTCTTTTACTTGCCTAAAGGTTTAAACAAACAAATAAAATCATCCTTTTCATGCTAAGATGTCAAGCACTTAAAACAGCCTTGAGTCTGGCATACCTTGAATTGAGAGGGTAAATTGGAGAGGGACAAGAGTGTGTGAAATGATGGGAAATAGGAGCAGGCAGAATCTGGGGCTGTGTTTTACAACTTGTTGATATATATAGGGAGAGAGAGAGAGAGAGAGAGAGAGAGAGAGAGAGAGAGAGAGAGAGAGAGAAAAGAGATCTTCATATATCTCTATTTCCCTTTTATCAGAAGATTATTCTGGGAAAGGGTGAGCTTAGAAGTTAGACCTGGATTTGAATTTCTTAGCAATGCAATATTGGGGAAAGTTTCTTATTATTTCCTTGTCTAGGAGTTGGAGATAATAATATATACCCCATAAAGAGAAAGGAAAATATAGATTGATGACATATATGAAAGAAATAAGTACAATTCATTCATTTATTGACTCATTTAGAAGCTATTATCTTACTGTGTTGAAAGAACATACTAAAAAAAATGAATCCATCTGGCCTATGAAGATCATCACTTTGCAGGGGAGACATACATTAAACAGTGCACTGAAAGTGATTTCACTATTATCATGATGAACGTACTGAAGGAACATGTCAATTAAGATAAGCTGTAGAATCGGGGAAAAGGGGTACTCAATAACATCCGTGTGTTCTTCCTCTGTTCCACCTTTCACTCCTGTAGCAGACAGTATCAGTGCCTGCCCATATTTACTGGGCCATAGCCTTTCAATTTGTTTGGAACATGCGCCAGTGTCTACAAATCTGCTATAGCTTTTCCCCTCCTGCAGGCAGACAGGAAGTGCTAGAAATAACACGCCTGGGAGCAGTCTTCCTCCCACACGTGGAAGAATTCTGTGGCGTTCATTGTCTGCCAGAGTTTCCTCAGTAGAATTAAGCCCCAGGTGCCCACAGTGTGGTTTGCTAGCACACCTACTTTGGCTGCTGTCCCTTTTTCTCACTTCTTCGTTCCCCTTCTGGTGTTTTCTGCACCTCCCAGATAAACTACAGCTGACCCTTGAACAACACAGGTTTGAACTGCTCGGACCCACTTATACATGGATTTTTTTCAATTACCCATGCAGTTCAAACCCATGTTATTCAAAGGTCGACTGGCATTAGGAATCTGCACATGCGGAGGGCCAAGTCAATTACACACGGAGGCTGCATGAACTTCTTTCCCTGGCAACTTAGAAGACAGCTAACTCACAGGCTACCTCCTATTAGTTTGGGGGGGGGGGGGGGGGGTGA
The DNA here is from genome assembly GCF_014108235.1 of Myotis myotis. Lineage (NCBI taxonomy): Eukaryota > Metazoa > Chordata > Mammalia > Chiroptera > Vespertilionidae > Myotis > Myotis myotis. Next base: position 21,140,073 of record NW_023416401.1, on the reverse strand, counting down.
ATATAGCTAACAATTAGGAAGAGAATATATATTTCTATTTCTTCAGCTTAAACAGGCCTGCTTATGCAGGCGGTCTGCGTGCCTAACCCCTACATTGTTCAAGGGTCAACTGTTCTTGCACCAAATTCCTGGACTCAGGTCTGGGAACCTAAACCACGAGAGCTCATCTCTCGCTAAGCTCCTGTGTGTTCCTAAGGTCCTGTATCCCCCCAAGTTGGGCACACAATGGAGCCTAAAAAGCCCAAACAGATTTCTAGGAATATAGCCTTGATCTAATCTAGGATCTAAAGCAGGACATTCTGGAGGGTGAATGGGGCAGCGTTAAAAGTCCACCAAGAGGATAACAGGCACACACCAGAACTGTGCTGGGACACTGTGAGCACCACCAGCCTGTCTCAGAGACGCCGCAGCCAATGAGATGTCTAGGCCAGAGCCCCAGTGGCTGACAGGTGAGCTCCTCCGGAAAAGGCAGCAGGGATACTTAGCTCATCTGTCAGAACCTGGGGCCTCCCATTCCCAGATCCCACAGAAAAGCAGCACGCTGTACACAGGGGAAGCACATTTCGACTGAGAGCACTCACACAAATTCACAGTTTTTAGGAGAAAAACAACACAGATTTGTCAACGTCTGTCACCTCCATTGGGCAGCTGCAGCTTTTTAAGAAGCAAGGGGTCCCCAGTGGATGTACCTCACACCAGTGCCTGAGGAATGATTGACTGGGAGAGCTCTGCTGAAATGGACTGCTAATGTTGGAAGGTACTTAGCCGCACACACTTCCTGTGCACTGGGGCTGCTGTGGGTGTGCTGGGGGCAGGGAGGAGGGATCCCAGTGAAGGAGTTTCTATGCAAACACCGCAGTACAGATAGGGTTTCAGCTTCGCTTTACTAATTCCCCTTGCGTTTTTCTTCCCTCCCAAACATTTAAACTTAGATAGCTATATAAGTTCAAATGTTCTTTTATAGAGTGAAATAAACAGCTTTTATGGCCTGAAAACAGCAAGCTTAGAGATCAACCATTCACCACTGAAGCAGCATGCTTAGGCTGAAGAAATAGATAGCAATCTCTTCCTTATTGTTAGCCATATTTTTTCCCCAAACTAATAGGAGGTAGCCTGTAAATTAGCTGCCTTCTGAGTTGCCAGGGAAAGAAGTACATGTAGCCTCTGGCATTTTGCTACAAGGCTGCCCCCCTCTGGCTCCCACCACAATGCGATTTGTGGAGAAATCAAACATGTTTAAGAAATATCAGCTCAGAATGGGGGCAAGGCCGTTGCTGGTCACTCTCCACCCTCTGGTTACTATTCCCAGCTTCTCAACACTTCGTACACTTTTTTCAAATGCCAAAATATATAACTGAGTTTAGGGTGAACTTTGGCAACCCCTGTTCCAAACTACATATGGTGAGTGCTTTGGATGGAAAGGCAGAGGAGCCTGGGGAACAGGGGAGCAGAGAGGACCCACATCCTTCATTAGTGCTGGCCTTTTTATCCCAGAAATAATCGTAGCATCCTGCCTTTAGGGTTCATCTTTCATTTGGTAATTAAGAAGCAACTGAAGGCTACCTAGTAGAGACGGATACACCAGGAGTTCTAAGACCTGCTTATTTGCACTGAAGTAGCCAGTTCTTATCTATTCAATTTTTTGATGTCTGTTAATACCAGGCATGCTGTGGGCACACCACAGCCCTCTTGCTTTCCAATGCCTTGATTGGTTCCTCTCTTTTCACCAGCTTTTATAATAAAATATCACAACCTCAGAAAGCATCTCTTTACAACTTCCAGTCCCCCAACACACACACATAACACACCACCACCACCTCTGTCTTCTCTGTAGCCACTTCCTATCACTCTCTCGCATTTATTCCAGCGATATGAAGCATCTTGCCATGTTTCCAAAAGTTCATTTCTTCAAACAACTGAGTCCCTATTCCAGCTCCTCAGCCTAGAGGACCTTTCCTTCTTTTAATATTTAAAACTATAAAATGCTTATATTAGTTTGCTGGGGCTGCTGTAACAAAGCACAACTTATTGGGTGATTTGAACAACCCAAATGTATTCTCTCACAGTTCTGGAGGCTAGAAGTCTGAAATGAAGGTCTCTTTCAGCAGGGCTGTTCCTTCCGAACGTTGAAGACAAACTTGATCCCAACCTCTCCCAGAGTTTCCAGCAGTTTGCTAGCAATCCTGGGCATTCCTTGGCTTTAGAAACATCACCCAGATCTCTGTGCCATCTCCATACGGCCTGTCCCTGTGCACATGTCTCTGGGTCCAAACTTCCCCTTTCTATAAGGACATCCATCACATTGGATTAGAGTCCACCCTAATAACCTCATCCTAACTAATAATATCTGTAATGACCCTATTTCCAAAGAGGTCCCAATCTGAGGTACTGAGGGTTAGGAATTCAACATATGAATTGGGGTGAGGTACGTCATTGCTAGTAATAATGCCCATTCCCAGAGTCAACAGAACAGAGTTGAGAGCTTCCCCCTACCTCCCTGGGCGCACATTTAAATTTTCCCACGCCTAAACTATCGCAATGATCACGCTGAACCTCAGTTGTTTGTTTCACTATCTCCTCCGCTGGTCTCATTGCACAAGATCATGACTCCATTTATTCCTTTCAGCCCATGGATGCTCAGTGAATGTTTCTTGAATAAATAATAACCCATTCAGAATTACTTCCTTTTTGCTGAGGGCTGGATGGGAAATGTGAAGAGCAAAGTTATAAGGATACCAACAGCCACTTTTATAGAGAGGTCATGCGGGAGAAGGGATGTTCCCCGGGCTCCCAGATCACTTATTTTCTGGCTTTTTCCCCCTTAAAATCACCATTCATCCACTCATGACTTCAGCTCTTTCTGGTTTATCTTTATTATTTTTAAATTTCCACACACCACCCTCTTCCTCCCCACTTCCACCAAGACACTTACTGCACATGCCTCTGATATGTGTTGAATCTCAATAGCTATTGTCATGAGGTCCAGGGAGGTACCGAAAGCTGGAAGTTTATCAAAGTATTCCTAATACAATTCATGGACTGTCAGCAGTTGTTTATGCCTTCACAGTAATCCGGGGATTTATATTTATTTTATTCTGATGATATAATAAGATGTATAATTGCTTTTGAGAGTCGGGAATTGCTTTTGTAGAAATATGGGGCTTGAGTCATGAATCCTAATGCCTTGCTGCCAACAGGCTGTTGTCATGCTGAGGAGGATGGTTCCTGTCTCTTCTGATTCAGAAGAGAAGGTTTCACACCCCAGTGAGTCAATAAAAATTGAGAGACCGTGTGATCTTGAACTTGCAACAGGCTTTCTGGGGAACTCTTAGTTGGGGCTACATGTACTAGACACATTTGAAATGCTTCTCCCAATCTACGCTAAAGGAGAATCCACTCTTGTTACTGAGTGACTCTGCTTCCTGGTCCTACCCAAAAATCTCATGGGTGGGTACCAGTCTCAGGTGGAGCCCTATCAGCTTCACTCTTGATAATAGGAACTAAGCCTCATTAAATGTTCTAGAAGATTGGGATTGACTCTTGATCAATAAGGTGATATGAGGCCAGAGCTAGTGTTGCTACCACAAACCATATGCCAGTCCAAGTTATAAAGAAAAGGAAAGCTACAGCCTTACAGAGAAAGTGGCCTGCACACAGGAGAGTCTTGTCTTCATGCAGGGAAAAGCAAAGATACAGAACTACATTGACACACATTTGATATTCAGGTTGTCTAATGAGACATTTCCCTTTAATATGCCACTCTGGGAGGTCTTCAATTTATTGCAGCAATACTGCCCAGGATGAAGATCCCTTCATAGGAAGCTTCAATAAAAAAAACACATAGCATAGAACTATTCTGATTTAGAGTTCAAATTAGAGATAACTTTGGTGGTCTGTGGATGTATTAGTTACCTATGCTGCATAACAAATTATATGAAAACATGCATCTTCAAAGAATAAACACTTGTTATCTTACACAGTTTCCAGCAGTCCAGAATCCAGGACCATCTTAGCTGAGTGTTTCTGGCTCACAAAGTAGCAATTGAGCTATTGGGTTATTGGCCAAATCTGCCTCTATCTGAAGACTTGGCTGGGCTGGAATATTCACTTTCAAGGTATCTCATTTACCCACCTGGCAAATTAGTGCTGATTAATGGCAGAAGACCCTAGTTCCACACCATATAGACATCTCCATAGGACTGTTGGAGTATCCTTATGGTATAACAGTTAGCTTTGCCACAGCTAGTGAGCCAGCAAAGTAGAAACAATGTTTTATGACCTACCATGGAAAGGTCACTTTAATTTTGACAACATGCAATTGCTTACATAAGTCAGCCATGTTCACTGAGAGGGAGGACTCTCGGGAGGAAGGGATCATTGAAGGTCATCTTAGAGCCTGGATACCACAGCCTGTGATCAAGAAAGACACTAATCTAGTTTATAAGAGAGAGGAGCAAAGTGAGACAGCATCTTTCTCCAAGTCCAGATGTTAGCCATGTGTAGACACTCTTCTATCTGCCAGACATTCCTTATCTCCATCCATGTGTTCATATTGTTCTTGTGTTTTCAATGCCCTTCCTTCCCTTTCTTCCATAAACTCCCTACTCACACCCGTCCTCCACAGCCATACTCATATGTCACCTCTTTTCTATTTAGCTCTCCCAGGGCAAAATAGATTGTGCCCCATGCAGTGTTTTGTGGTATAATAAAGCTCTCTTAACTGCCCTTATTCTATTCTGTGGCTGTATCTTGAAACAGAAACTGTAACTATTGAAGAAAGAAAATACAGTAGGGATTGGTTACATAGGTGTTGGAAGAGCTGAGAAGCCTGCAGGCATGATCTGAATCCTGGCTTAACCTCAGCTGGGATGTGAATCCCTGGCCTTCAGTTTCAGCCTCTTGGTTAATCTCAGGACTTCCCCAGACCTGCCAACATCACTCAGGACAGGACAATCTGCTCACTGTTGAAATGAGCAATGCTCAGTAATTCCAAACCAGCACTGGGAACATCTTAGAATATGTGTTCTTTCCCCACGCCTTCAAATTACTAAATTGTTCTCATCTGTCACTTTGTGTTGAATGAATCCAGAGTGATTCCCTGGAAAGACTGAATTGGAGCTTATGTGTTGTTGGGCTGGTGTCCATAGGTCTCCCCTTGACTTCTTCACTCAGCCTTCCAGAAGGGAAAATGGATCAGGACATTCTCCTCTGGAGAATAGGGGGAGAAATGCATTGGGGAGGGGTGTGTGTGTCTCCTTTGTAAGACAGAAATATCTAACAGGCCCCGGGGATAGATGACATGGTTCTGTTGGAGACGTATTTAACAAAGTCTTACTGTAACTTTTTATTGGTTTCCCTCCATCCCTGAGAATTAATCCAGTTAATTACCATTTATTGCTGCTTATATACACCAAGCAACATGCTACCTCTTTATACACATTATTTCATTTCAAACTTATAATACCTTGTATGGTACATGTTATCATTATTGCTACCATTTTAGATATGGGGAAACTGAGGCTCACAGAGGTGAAATGACCTGCTAGTAGTGATAGAGTTTGAATCATGGAGAATATAAGTCAAGGTTTACACTCTAAACTGAACGCTACATTGCTTCAGTACGGAGCCCCTAGACAGGGGTGGGCAAACTTTTTGACTCGAGGGCCACAATGGGTTCTTAAACTGGACCGGAGGGCCGGACCAAAAGCATGGATAGAGTGTTTGTGTGAACTAATATAAATTCAAAGTAAACATCATTACATAAAAGGGTACGGTCTTTTTTTTTTTTTTTTTTTTTTAGTTTTATTCATTTCAAACGGGCCGGATTCGGCCCGTGGGCCGTAGTTTGCCCACGGCTGCCCTAGAATATTCTTAACTCTTCAGTTCTAACATTGGCACTACTCTTACATGATGATATTCTGTACACCAATCACACATTAATAAAGCAGTTAGCAACCACTTCCCCTAAGGGCAGGGAGGTGTAGGCAAAGCCACCATTTATCTCAGTTTTCCCAGTTAAGGCCAGTTTCTCAATATTCCAAAGGGTTGAGAATTTATTGCACTAGAATTATTCTTAAAAGTCCCAGTTTAGATGACACATCATATGATCACTTAATGTAGAGGCTTTGTTGGCTGCAGTACCTGGAATGTAGCTTCATGCAAAATACTGGTTGAATTGATATTTCAACAAAATATATTTAGTTCTCTGGGGAGCAGTGTCATGTCCAGGCTGAGGTTGTACCACCTAAGCACAATCGATACCTCTTAGAGGAGGCAAGTGAGGTCCCTACAACCAAAAAGGCTTACCAATTCAATGTCCCCTGCCCCAATGCCCTGACACTTCCCCCTTTAGGAATAGCAGTGGGGCTATAAGTTCAAGAGCTCAGGGTTTAACTTGATGCCTCTGAGCCTGTAGACCCCACACCCTTCGCCCTGGGTCCCTGGCACCATGATGTGGCCTTCTGTCTTTCTCTCCCACTTTCCTTCTTTCCTTTCACTCTCAGCACACATGTCCTCATCCATCCCCTGCATCTGGTCACTAATAATGCTCACTTCTGAAGAAAAGCTCCGGCACTGTAGGAACCACATCGTGAAGGAATGTCAGCATCTGCCAGGCCTGGGTCATGCCGGTGTCAGTGGCCTCAGCCTCTCTGTGGTCACTGCTGGCCAGGGTTTAAAGGCATTAGTCAGTCCCAGCCACACCCCCATCCTTGGGGGCCCACACCTTTGATCCTTTGCAGACCTCTCTCCATAACCACATCCTGGCTCTTGCAAGCTGTAAACTGCCACGTCTGCCCTCTCTGGATGCCTATGGTATCTGTGTTTCTCTTCCTTCCATTTCACAATGGAAGGCTATCTGCATGCTGGCCCTTATGCCTGGACTCTTCTTCCTGAAGCTCTCTGCCTGGCTGGCCCTTTCTCACACTTTATGTCTCAACTGGCATGCCATCCATTCAGAAAGGCCTCCTGGATCACTCTCTGCCAAAGCATCCCAAGCATGTAGTTTCTTCACTGGAATATGAGGTCCAAAGGACCAGGCCCAATGCCTACTTTTCTAGCACTATCTGCCCAGATCTGGCATGAGCTGGACCTCCAATGGTGAGGTAGGATGTACTTCCTCTGCACTGTGCTCTATTTCCCAGGGCTGTGACTCTTCATACTCCCCCCAAAAAGAATCACTTTGCATTTGGTTGGAGAATGATACAACTGTCTATATTTTCTGTCTGATGTCTTCTTAACTCTATGAATTCTCTAAAGTTGAGGATAATAGCTCATGCTTGTAAGCGCTTATTTGATTATCTTAAGGTAAGTTGTTGATTGCTGTGACTGGAGGGGATTGGATAAAAGTGGGATTATGGATATGATCGTTTCTTGAGGGCCACTCTGTGCCATGAATTGGGCAAGGAACTTTACATATTTCAATGCAACTTTCTGGACTATTCAAGCTGCTGTAACCAAGTAACATAAACTTGGTGGCTTTTAAAGAACAGAAATGTATTTCTCACATTTCTGGAGGTTGAGAAGTCCAAAATCAAGGTGCCAACACATTGTATGTCTAGTGAGAGCTCACTTATTCTGTGGATGGTACCTTCTCATGTGGCCTCCCATGGTAGAAGGAGTTCTGTAGGATCCTTTAGGTCACTAACCCTGTTTATGAAAACTCTACCTCATGACCTAAACACCTCCCCAATTCCCCACCTCCTACCATCACCTTCAACATATGAAGAGTTTAGGTTTCAACATATAAATTTTGAGGGGACACAAACATTTAATCCATAAAAGCAACAATAAAAATATATGAGAGCCCAGCCAGTGTGGCTCAGTGATTGAGCATTATCCTATGAACGAGGAGATCATGGTTCAATTCCCAGTCAGGGCACATGCCCAGGTTGCAGGCTCGGTCCCCAGTGTGGGGCATGCCGATCAATGATTCTCTCTCATCATTGATATCTTTATCTTTCTTTCTCCTTCTCCCTTCATCTCTGGAATAAAATATATATATGAAGTTTCTTTGCTAATAGTGATTTGATATCCAGAAAGCTGTCTAGAAATGTTAGCTCCCATGGCTTGGCATTAATTGACCATATCTTGCTTTTCATTGTTAAAATTAAGATAAACCTCAACTCAAACAGCTCAAATGATAAAAATTCAATGGCTCATATAACTAATTCAGGTGCAGTATGATCCAAGATTTGAATGTTAGAACAAGGACTGGATTTCTGCCTATTTATTTTTTGTCTGTGCTTATTCATGTTGGGCAACATTTTCTGAAAATCTCTCTTCTAGTTCTGATGGGAACTACCAACAGCTTGTGAAGTTTTACATCCTTCCTTCTTTACATCTAGTACGTGTGTGTATGCTGTGTGTGTGTGTGGGGGGGGGGGGGATGGGGTGGTGGTGGTGGTGGTGGTGGTAGGGTGGTGGCTTCTGTTTTAATCCTCTCAAGAAATAGGCCAGCTCCTCCTTATAACCTCAGAAAGTATCCCCTCAGGCTGAGGGTGCTGATTGAGTTACATGGTTGGCCTTCAAGTCATCATGTGGCCAGGATGGAACGGGCTGGATGTACAGAGTCAATCAGAGATTCCAGGCCGATAGTCAATACCACAGCAAATGAATGGGGGGGGTGGGGGCGGGGAGGAGGGGAGAAAGGTGAGTTCCCTGCTACAATTCTGAGCATTAGCAGCCAAGATAAAGAATATTTTCTCTGTCGTAAATTCACAAATGTTTCTGTCTGGCTGGCTGAAAAATGTGGGACTTGACCTTGCTAGGAGGGAGAGGTACATCCTCCTGGACTAAGGTGTCCCTGAAGGCAGGATCTGACCTGCCAGAAACTTTCCTCCATAGAAACTGTAGACATGAAGCCTGGGGTCCAAGGGTCTGCAGCCCACAAGTCTATTCTCGCAACACCCCTCTGGGAAATGAAGAATTCTTCATTCTGTGAATTTACCCACAGTACAGGTCATTCGGCCCCGATGTTGTCAGAAGGCTGGCCCCCAACCTGGGAGGAAAATGGTGGGACTTGTTTTACCAGTAGGAGATGAAAAGAAAAACAATTGATCGGTTGTATGTGCAAAACCTTCCCTATGGCCCAGTCAATGATGTCTAAAAAATTACTAGGAGGCTTGCTTGATCTTCTACTTTTTTGTTTAGTGTATTCCTAAAAATGTGTATGGATTTCAAATGTTTAGAAGTTAAGTAATTGATTTCCATATCATGCATTTCCCCAAACCCAAAGCATATCATAAAACTCCAAATAATTTTTAATGTTTCCAATATTTCTTACACATTCACATTTGAACATCATGGTAAGAACAATGAGGAATATCTGATTCAAGGTAATGGCAGTTGCTAATGTTTATGTAACACCTACTGTGCATTGGGCATGGCCTGAGTTGTTCAGGTATTTGATGTAATTACACAACAAAGCTCTGAGCTCTCACTGCCACCATGATAATTTTCATGTATATTTGGAAATGAGAGCACAGAAAGTGTGATTGCTCAAGGTCTCATAGCTGGTAATGAGCAACACTAGGATCCAAACCCGGGCATTTTGGCTTTTAAATGTATGTGTTTAACCCAACTTCTTCTGTTTAAATAGTCACATTTTTGCAAGATTAACAATCACCACCTTTACCTCAATTGTGTTGCATGTATTATAGTCTTATTTTTTCCAAACTAGCATTAGGCATTGCATTTGTCTGTTTTCTATTTATTTTGAAATAATACTATGAGCAAACTGCAATAACAGACTATTTTCCAAATGTGTTTTAGTAGCAGAATTCAATCTTTCAAATAAAGTTTTACTCTGAATCCCAAGATAAATAAAAATGTGATCTCTTTCAACTGAAGTGGAAGGAAAGGTGGGGGTTCCTGGGAGAAGGAAGAGCTGGGGAGGAAGAGGGTGTGAGGGTCTTGGCAGTTGCTCAAACCCTCAACTACACCTAAATTTTCTCTTAGGGAAACTTTGGGTCAAGAATTCCATAATAGCCTCAAAAAAAAGTAAACAAAAACATAAAGAACAGAACTATTGACCAACAGGCAGCATCATATAAAGCCAGTTTCACAGCTGATGCAAATCTGATTTAAAAACAGTATTATACAGTATCACTCCATACTGTAAGAAAAGGTGAACTGATAAAAATTGAGTGTACTCAACCTGAGGACCATACACACTGTAGGATGTAAAGAACATTTTTGTGTCAAAATTCCCAGGTCTCAAGTCTTAAAATCCAAATTACCTAGTTCCTTAAAGAACTCATCCCTAGGCTGGAATGTTGTTTGCTTTCCAAAGTGTGAACATTCCTTGACCTTCCTGTGGTGGTCCAGTTTGGAAAAATCTGTACTTTCAAACTTTACATATTGACAATCTTGAACCAACTTTTCTGTGTCAATATTGGTTTTAGCTTTTGATTTCTTTCAATTTAAAAAAATTAACACATGTACATGGTAAAGAAAAAGACTTAAAAATTCAAATGGCAAAAAGAGTATCATGAAAGGAAATTTTCTTCCCATGACGGAATGCCAGATGTAACCGCTATAGTTGTTGGTTTTATCTTTCCCAAATTTTTCTCTGTAAGACTGACTTGTGTGTGTCCTTTGTGTTTTATTTTGCACTCTTTTGAATCGTGGCATTTGGTATTTTTATTTGTTTGCTCTTCAGTTTCCTTTTACTTGAAAATATGGCTTATGAAGTTGGTAAAAGCTTACCTCACTCTAGAGCCTGGGCATTTTCCCACCTACTGGAACAAATTACTCAACTAGGTTGCATGGATGGTATTTAGGTTGCTACTGATCCTTTGTTATTAGAAGCAAAGCCTCCTCAGATGGTTTGTGACACCCAGATTTAGGATAAATTCCTAAAAATCTAAGGGAACAAGTTTATGTGAATTTAAAAAATTGATAGATGTTGGCAAACTGTCCTTCAATTCACACACCAAATAGTTTAGGAGGAGCCAATTTCCTTGTACCCTCCCCAGCACTGAGTGTCATCAATTCCAAATGACTACACGTCAGCTAAGAAAGGAGGGATTTCAGGTATGGGCAGGTGCCCATTGCCAGTCACAGGTTCCATTTCTACAGAGGCACCATCTTTGTCAGTACAACAGTGATCGTTTAGTGAGCAATCCTAGTTGTAGGCCAACTGGAAGAGTTCACTGAAGTCGCTGGGAATGGAGAGGCCGAACCAGAGTCAACCATGCATTTAGTATGGCTGGCCCATGCTGCCTGGCAGATAGTTGGGACCTATGTCTATGATCAATGCCATTAACATACCATGTGAGATCTGAACATTAGAGGGAGAATCTGAATCGGTGATTGGCCTCTGAAGCAAGATTCTAAGGTAATCTTGTAAGGCCTGTGAGCAGGAGTCAGTGCCCTACATGAAGACCTTGGGCACAGTGCACAAGAGTCAAGGGACAAAGGGACCTGTGGGCAGGCCTGCTCCTCAAGCAGATATGGAAGCCAGACTGACAAGACCAAGGCAGACCCACTGCCAAGACTTAGGCTTAGATGGAAGGTCTTTATGTATAAGATGACTGCCTTAGAGATCATTTTAAAGAATGGCCTTAATACAAAACCTTTGAGTTGATGGGTCAAACTAAGCGCCTCTATGCTACCAAAGAGAGAGACCTTGTATCTGGTTCCTCCCTCAGACTAAACATTCATGAATATTGAATTAATGAGATTTTATTATGCAGCTCCTGGTGAGCTCACAGGATAGAAAACTCAGCAGGGTTTAGGGTGAGGGACGGAATTCACTCCTGGGTTAATTTAGGAAGCTCTCTATGGGCTTACATTGCAAATACGTTTTAATTTGCTGGGGCAGCTGTGGTACAGGGAACAAACCAGAACTCGATTTCCTGGCAGAGCTGCCATTTATGGGCTTTGAGACCTGGGAATAATAATACCACCTCACAGGTGTTAATGCGAGCGCTGAAACAGAGGAGGCATGTGAGGGCTTTGGGAGACCAAAGTGCTGTAACAGACGTGAGAGCCTGACTTTCCAGGGCAGCCCTGGGAGAACAGCGGGTCACACACAAGGCCCTCCCTGCTCTGTCTCAGCTGGGAGTGTGGCGTCCTGCTTGATGACCCTTTGGATTCTTGCAAGCATGGGCTCCTTATTATATCATAGCATTCTTTATGTTTTTAGTTTCTGCTTCTGTTTTGTTTTTGTTGTTGTTTTTTTCTGTTTTTTTATTTTTATTTTTTATTGCTAAGGCTCCTGGTGCTCTCAAGTCCCAGAGAAAATGGGTGCATGTCTGGAGGCCATGCTGTCAGAGCCACCTTCTTCTTGAGCCCTTGGAGAGTTCTTTCTTCTTTGTCTGGTCATAGAGCTTACTAGCCAGGTAGCTGTGTCTCTCCCCCTCACAATTGTACCCCTCAAAAGTGAAATGTCCTCATTCTGGTTACCCATAGCTGCACAAAAACTCACCCCACACAAACTTAGTTACTTAACCAGTAACAGTATTTATTTTGCTCAATCTGCAACTTGAGCAGGTCTCAGAGGACAGGTCATCTTAGTTCCACTCAGCATCAAAGACAGGGGACTGGAATCATCTGGAAGCTGGCTTATGCCCATCAGTGACAATTAATGCTGATAGTCAGACAGAACCTTAGCTGGGGCTGGGGCTGGCACACCTCTATGTGGCCTTAGCATGTATATGCAGCTGGTTGGCTTTCCCAGAGCATGGTTGGAGTTCCAAGGGCAAGGATGCATGTACTATAGAGAAACAGGGAAAAAGAGAAACAAAGAAAGAAGGAGAGAGAGACAGAGAGGGAGACACACATGCACACACACACAAAGAGTGACAGAGAGAGCACTGTATCACCTTTTATGACCTAGCCTCAGGAGCCACACGGTGTCATTGTAATGTGTAATATTTATTAGAAGCAAGTCACTTCTAAGACTGGCATGTAATCAAGGGGAGGGGAATTAGATTATGCCTTTTGGTGGTAAGAGTGTCAAGAATTTACAGACTCATTTTGAAACCAACACACCCTTACACCCATCCCCAGGAGTATTACATTCTGCAACATGGGCTAAAAATCTGCTTTGCCTGGCATTAGCAGGTTCTGAGACTTTATTATGATTTATTAATGAAACACCTCTTGCCATTTTATTGGCAGTGTTTGTTAGCAGTCCCTTTACCCTGGGACTCAGACATAAGTCTCTTGGTGCTAGATTGGAAAATGACACTCTTTGGCATTCAGAGCCACACTTTTATTTTGTAACCAAGGGCTTGTTTGTGGACTATATTGTTAACTCCTGTTGTGTAACAAACTATCCCAAGACTCATAAGTCTGTAGAGTGTCTGGAATTCAGCTGGACAAGGTTGCCGCATGTGGCCAGAGAAACATGGTTCTCCCTCTCAACCTCCTCTGGAATCAGGGGCACCTTTAACTCATGGTAGTGGCAGAGACAGAATATGCTGAGGATAAACAAGTAAGGCCTCTTTAAGTCCTCGTCTCTGAATCAGCCCACTCTCACTTCCACCCATTGGCCAAGGCAAATCACATGGTCAAATTAAAAGTCAAAGTTCAGGGAAATGCCCTCCACCTATGATGAGGTCAGGGCACATGTGGAGGTACAGGGAAGGGTGGGGATTAGGGCTATAATACAATCTAACCCATTAATCAATCTTTTATATGTTGACTTTCTCTTGTCCCTAAGGCGGAGACAACAAATGTCACCATCCATGACTATTGTGGTGGGTAGAGCCTATCATGTTTCTGAATAATCTGAAACATACTTCAGAACTTCTCTCAACCCAGTGATCCACAGCCCGTTGATTGGATTTGGAAAATAAAACAAATCACATGTAGAATAAATTCTATCCCAAGAGCCTCCCGTGTCCCCAATTCAAGGTCCTGATGCCAACCATGCAAAACTCTGTAGCCTTGACCAGACTTGCCATGGTTGTAAGATAAGGACAGCAGAGGCTGCTGATACGAAGACGTGAGAGAATCGCCACTTGAATTATACACATCATTATTTTGCTTTGTCTGTTACAGTAAAACTGGTACAATCTTGCACACAAACCATGAACCAAGGAAACCTTGTCTTGAACTCTATGCTATGTCTATTCTCAAAGAAGACACCTTATAGGACCACCTTTCCTTAGGTATGTGAGAGGTCAAATTCCGGTTTGGATGGAATGGCTGCCATGCCAGGAGTAAGACTGTGGTGCTATGTCACACACACACACAGTGTACACACATTTGAACACACAGGGAGATATCTAGAATCAGGCACTCAGGGTGATTGCTATTGTAGGAATCATATATTCCTAGAAGAGAGGTGAGTGGGAAGGACTTTAAGACAGTCTCTTGTTCATTTTCTCTGATTTTTGTTGCCACTCAGATTGTTTATATACTAACACACACACATACTTGTTATTTTATTTTTTGATGAAAAATGTGTTTTCCATTTGTTGTTAACTTTCAAAATTGAACAATTTCCCTAGTATCTTAAAATATAAAATAAAACATAATTAAGTAGAAAACACCCCTCTGAGGAGTCTCTCTCCTCCTTGCTGGCCCCAACCATCCCACTTCTCAGCTATAAGGCCAGCAGAAGTGAACAAGGCAGGGTTGGTGTAGGGATACCACACCAGAGAAGGCAAGAGGCTCAGCTTATCAGGGAAGAGAGAAGCAGGGTTTGGTATCTGTGATCAGCAGAAGGTGATGGCAAGGATGTTTCAGAAGAAAGGAAAACACTCCCAATTCTGGAATTTGTATCTCAGGTGGCAACACATATGGATTAATGTGTTGGCCACAGAGCTATGTAGCTTCCAGTTTTCTAAGCAAGATTGCTTTGTTTTGGCCTCTTCTGCCCAAGGAGGGACTGAACTAGTCCACCTGCCCCAGAACATGACAGTCAACTTTCAGGAGAGAATTGCTAAGCTTCTACAGGAAGGCTAATGTTTTAGGATTGAAACTTCTTTTGTAAAATTAGCAATGTTCCTAGAGCTGAAGCACCCACCGCCCTTTTCAGGACAGAATAGAGACCCATGTAGGCGATGGGGGAGGGTGCCTTGGGGTGGTTCCTATCATAAAACACTCAAGGAAGAAGTCTCTAAAAACATCAGCTAACCCAGTTCAAGTGCTAATTGGTTTGCAGTTCCCCTAATTAGTTTGTCATCTACCTGGACAGCTCGGCTGGCTGCAAGCCCAGACCCTGCCCAGCCAAATTCTCAGCTCCAGAATTTAGAAGCGCAGCAGCAGTGACAATTCCACACCTCGTGAGCATGGCCACCTTCCTGCTAAGATGATCATAACTTCTCACAATGCTGCTAACAACCTCATTAGGCTGTTTGGTGTGAGGAGGAAGCAAGAGCTGCTCTAGACTGCAGACTGCTCAGACCCGCTTCCTCATTAAGCAAAGGCTGCAGCTGTGGTTGGAAGGTGTCTAGGTGGTTCAGGGCTCCCTAAACTAGCTTCCATCATAGATAGAAGACTGTGTGCCACAAGCTATTAGCCTATTTGGGTTAAGGACTGACTTCTCTCTCCTTCCCAAATATTCTCTATACTAGAGGCCTGGTGCATGACATTTGTGCACGAGGGGTGGGGGTGGGGGGTCCTTCAGCATGTCCGACTGCTGGCTTAGGGGGTCCTTAGCGCTGCTGTGGGGGCCAGAGAGGCTCCCACTACTGCTGCTGTGCTTGCCAGCCATGAGCCTGGCTTCTGGCTGAGCAGTGCTCCCCCTGTGGGAGTGCACTGACCACCAGGGGCAGCTCCTGCATTGAGCATCTGCTCCCTGGTGGTCAGTGCGTATCATAGCGACCGGTTGTTCTGCCGTTTGGTTGATTTGCATATTAGGGTTTTATTCTATAGGATGGCATACAGTTCTAGGCTTTTAAGCTTGGGTAACATAATGACCCTTCCTGAAGATGGAAAAAAACACTATATTTAAGTCCAGTGTTGATATAATTTCTATCGTAGCATAACTTCAATATATACAGACATAAAGCTCTACATTAACTGTGTGTCCTCATGGATCATATACAACAATAATATAAAACACATTCACAACTTGAACAGAAGCAGACAACAATACCCATTACATTTGAATTAAAATATTAATTAAAATATTAATTCAATGTGGCATCTTGTATTTTGTTCCTGAAACTAAATTGCTATTTGAAATTTGAACATGATATGCTCCTACAGAATTTTTTCTGTCTGACAAGCTGATTCTACAATGCACTGTGTAAATGATTCCATATCCATCCATCCCTACCCTCTCCTCACAGAATTGGCTCGTTTGAGCTGTTACTAAAGCTCTGTTCATACAAATGGATTGGAACCATTAATTGAATTAATTGACCTATATCTGAATAAAATGCACACCTTAGGCATTAAAACCTTCTCTCGTTTGTGGGGGAGGGGGGAAAGAGGGGGACACAATGGAAGCATAGGGAAATAAAGGTACCTAGCAGTATCAGGTTGCACAGTAGTCATTTCTATGACCCAGAATCTATTTGCATTGATGCTATTTTCTATGATTATCCAAATAATACAGACACTGTTAGTCAAACAATTAACACTTGCTCATTGTGGAAAATTGCACACCTGCCTTCTCTTTCCCCAGGAGGCTCCTTTACCATGCATCTAGACTGGCTTCTCAATACCTTACATATTAGAGTGAGTACATCGCAGATGAAAGTTACAATTCCTGCTCCCCTAGTGCAGCTGTGGTCTTTGCAAGACTCTTTTTTCAAACCAAACCTTTGCAAAGCCCTGCGCTTTTCTAATATAGCCTAGGATAGGCTAAACGTATCAAGAAAAAAGAGACCTTGAGATTTTTGATATGTCAAAACCTGCCATCATATGTCCCAAGGAAAAGGCACTTGAGATGTCAGGATTTTCTCCAATGCACAGAATGATCTGGAAATGTGTACAAGCTGGTGTTTGTTTAGCTGGGAGTTTGTCTACCTGGGTGTTTGTCCAGCCAGCACTAGGGTGAGGCAGGTGAGGCACTCATCCCAGGTATAAAATTTGAGAGGGTGCCAAGAAAGTCAGCAATCAAGATGAATAATAATTTAATGCAATGTCTTTTTAATAAATCAAAAATAATCCAAAAATATCCATGATGAACATAATATCAAAAATTTCAAATAACGACAGTTGCTCTGTTGAGCCATATTGAGCCTGAAGCAAAAGGAAGCATGTGTGTCCCTAGACACATTTTAATGTATTTTAATAATAAGGTTAATTTTTTAAAGAACATTAAAGTAGTTGGGAAAAATATTGAAAATTTAAATATAAGTATATTAAAACTGACAATATTTTTAGTTTAAGTATTTCATTTATACCAATATAAAATTTATGATTATTTTAGTTCAGCTTAATTAAATTATTAAAAATGATTTAAGATTGTCACTGGTGAAGAGAAATTGTCAACATGACACTTCCTCAATTGAAAATGAGAAAAGCAATGAAGTAGATTTTGAAAATATCATTGATGGATTTCCTTTCATTACAGTCAGGGCACACATGCTTCATTCCACCTCAGGATCCAATAGGACTTGCATGGCAGTCCCCTGGGCAAGGCAGAGGGAAGGTTCATTCATGCCCGGAACAGTATAAAATACTGATTAAATATTTATTGTTATCACTGTTATCACAATCCCTTCTCATGAGCTCCAAAGCAGAACCAGGGCTTCTGCCTGCCTGTGCCAAATACAGTTATAGGAATTGAGAGGACGATGGGAAAAGCAAGCTGGACAGTAATCAAAGTTTTTCACAAGTTTCTAAGTGCTGCTCACAGCTCCCGATGTTGTGCTATGTATCTCCATGACAACCTCAGAAGTAATGTTCTGCCACCAGATTCTTCTGCCCCACTCAGCCACATGGGCAGAGTAAATTCCAAACCCTGCACGAAAGAGGTGAACATGGTGATAACATGGTGTTGCAGACGGATTTGGGTTAGAGACTAGACAGTTTCCCAAATACTATAACCCTATGCTCACCCTTGTGCAAATGGGGATATTAAGACTTACTTCTTAGAAGTGTTTTGTGAATAATGAACTGATTTTTATAGGGTGTCTGAAGCAGTACCCAGCACATACTATGCTAAGAATAAATGTTTATTAATGCAAGAAGAAGGGGGGCAGGGATGGGTATTAGTTTTCTACTGCTGCATAACAATTACCACAAACTTCAATGACTTAAAATAAGACTTATTTTATCACACAGTTCTCTAAGTTTGGAAGCCCAGGCGGGCTCAACTGGTTTCTCTCCTGAGCATCTCACAAGGTTAAAGTTAGTGTGTCAGCTGAGATGAGGTCTTATCTGGAAACTCTGGAATGAAACCGCTTCGAAGTTATTTCAGGCTGTTTCTATGCCAGGTTCTTTCTCTTTCTTTCAATCTTTATAACAACATTATATGATAAGTCATGCTTCCATTCCATGGATAGAGAAACTCTTCAGCCATTGAACAATGTTCTCGAGGTCTCAGTGTTTGTCAGCCTAATTGATGGCTCCAAAGATTTGTTTGAGTGTAAGTACAAATAAGACAGCAATTGAAGGCTTGATTTTTTTCATAGACAATGATGTCATTGGCAAGCTTATCAGAGACAACTGTCCACCATATCATCCCTGCTTCCATATTTCCACTTGTCTTCTCTCAACCCTTTGGTGATCTCAGTTCTTAGGATCTGTTGTTGTTGTTCCTCACCCAAGGATATTTTTTCCATTCAATTTTAGAGAGAGTGGAAGGGAGGAAAGGGGAAGAGAGAAAGACAGGGGGAGAGAGAGAGAGAGAGAGAGAGAGAGAGAGAGAGAGAAACATTGATGTGAGAGACATATGGACTCATTGCCTCATGCATATGTCTCAACCCAGGTATGTACCCTTGACCATTAATCAAAACCAAGACCCTTCAGTGTGCAGGTAGATGCTCTAACCACTTAGCAACACCAATCAGGGAAATTCTTAGGATTTTATGCATAGGAAGCTATAAAGTACCCTGAGTCCTTCCAACAATGTAGAAAGGAACGTACTGGGTAAACACCAGTCTCCTTATCCTGCCTCCTATGGACCTATGATGAGCATGACTTTCTAATGCCAACTGGAAGCTGCCCATTTGCACAGAACTTTATTTTCTAGCCTTCCAACTTGGAAACTGTAGTTCTAGTGCCTGAATATCAGAAACTCAGGGATATACCAAAGTTTTGGGCAGGATGCTCTGAAAAATATTCAAGTGGGTGTTCACTGGATTACCTTCTCTACTCCAGATGTTACATGAACCCCAGGCTATCTTTCTGTGACCATATAGGCATAGTCTTGGTTCTCATTTAGTTGGGCATCAAGGAGACTGTGGGACTATACTTTTATCCCTTTTCTGTGAGGTGGAACAAGAAATACTCAATAATTCAAAAAGATGTCGCCTACCAAGAGCTTTTCCTTAAAGGTAGAATTGATGGATAGTGTAGTCATCAGTACTGTGAGTCCCTGAATTCTACCTTGGACTACTTTATATAACCTGTACTCTAAATTTGGTATGAAACTTGGGGTCTCTTTAAACTATTTACTTGTTTAACCTTTTGGTCTCTGTTTTATTCTTGTTTCTCAGTGGAAATTATTTTTGATAAATTCTAACCTCCTTTGGAGAACCAAAAGGGAAGTGGATTTTTTTCCCTATTAAGTCAGGATAGACAGGGAAGCAATGTGACCCTAGATCATTAACTCGGGAGTTCTGGCTGTCCTTGGGAGAGGGCCAGTGGCCCAGAAGAGAAGCCAGATGGGGTCAGAGACCTCAAGCTGACAGATGTGGCAGTGAAGGATTCCAGGAAGAAAGATCAGAGGCTGGCCAGGAACAAGAGCCACTTGCCCAGATGCAAACCCCCAGAGGGGTGAAGGTAAAGGCTTGGGCAGTCTTTTGGCTGAGTCATGGGAGAAACTGGTTAGCAGCTAGGGTCAAGTTTAGGACAACAAAACACTGCCCAAGGAACTTGAGAAAACAGAGAAAGGGCTGGGAGGAAAGTGTTTGTAGGACCCTGAGAAGTTAATTGTATCATCTATAAAGTGACTTTATGTGACCTCTTTGTGGCCCCACAATATGGCCATCAAAAAACAAAAAACAGGGCAATATAAATAAAAATCAGTCTCATTGTATATGCATCAGGGAATAACAAGAAAGCAGGAAGTTCAGGAGCAGAGAGAGTAAGTAAGAACTGTCTATAAAGATAGCCTGTTCTTCCTCAATGGTGTCATCACAGTGCCAAGTTTCATTTGGGTAATTTGCTGACCCACAAGCAAAAGAAAGTGCCTGGTGTGACTCAGTCCTCTACCTCTGGGAGAGCCAATCACCCCACCCCCACTTAAGACAGGAGAGGATGGAAGACATCACCCTGAAGCTCCTACTCAGCTTATGAAAGAGATCTTGGATCAGTTTATTTATTCTGACAACTTTTGCAAAATGCCTTCATCCATGCTAATTTTTTAAACACCCACTTAAACTGCAATCCATTAAAAGTTTATTGAACAGCACGTTCTATTATGTCGGCAGAATTTCTTCTTTAAAGCAATGTACTTGCTTCAAATGTTTTAATGATAACACCAAGTAATAACTAACTGAAACAACACACACAGAATCCTTGGACCAGACTGAACCAAGCAAAGAGGACACAGATGAAAAAGACACACTAGAATTCCAACTAATAAATATAGGACGAAAGATGGAATTAGAAAGTCACCCCTTGGCAACCACCAGAATAATAATTGTTTCAGGCAAGGATCATTAATAGATGCTAAAACTAGTGAGTGAAAGTACTATGAGAAATAAGATATTTACATAGTCCCAAAGTATTTCCCCACAAGATACTAATTAATTGCAAAAAAGAATAATAGTGCCTTTACAGTGGAGATGCCTGGCAGACACCTCTTAAATAAAGCAATTAAATATCACACACACACACACACACACACACACAAACACACACCACATGGGACAAACATCATCAGTCTCATGATATGATGCACTGAGAAAGACATAACATCTCTTCTGTGATTTTCCTGCCAAAATTGCATAGCCTGAATCTAATTATCAGGAAACCTCAGACAAACCCAAATGAAGGGACATTCTACTAAATAACCTGTGCTATTCTAATATGTCAAGATTATAAAAGACAAAGAAAATCCTATCCGGTTTGGCTCAATGGATAGAACGTTGGCCAGCAGACTCAAGGGTCCCAGGTTTGATTCTGGTCAAGGGAATGTACTTTGGTTGCAGGCACATACCCAGTAGGGAGTGTGCAGGAGGCAGCTGATCGATGTTTCTCTCTCATCGATGTTTCTAACTCTCTATCCCTTCCCCTTCTTCTCTGTAAAAAATCAATAAAATATACTTTTTAAAAAAAGACAAAGAAAAATTTAGGGACTATTCCAAGTCAAAGGAGAACAAAGGGACATGACAGATTAAAGGAGCATCTCAACTGAATGTAAGAGTGTGACCAGGATTAGATTTCTAGACCAGTCCCTGGATTTAGTGGGATAATTTAGTGAACTTTGTATAAGGCCTGCAGATAAGAAGATAGAATTGAGTCAATGATAATTTCCCGATTTTTATATGAACTATGTAAAAAAAAATGCCTTTGAGTTTAGGAAATTCACACTGAAGTATTTGGAGGTGAAGGGGTATCATGTGTGCAACCTTTACCCAAACATTTCAGAATAAAGTGTGTGTGTGTGCAGATAGATAGGTGATGATAGATAGATAGATAGATAGATAGATAGATAGATAGATAGATAGATAATAGAATGATAAAACAAATGTGGTGAATTTTTAACATTCTTAGAGAATCTAGATGGTCATACAGAAATTCTTTGTATACTTTTTAAAACTTTTCTGTAAACCTGAAAGCATTTTAAGATGCAAGTGAAAAATAAAAGTTTAAAAAGGAAGACATAGTCATTGCCATCAGGTACCTCAGTGCTTCATGGGGACAGATGGCCAAGGCACCATAGAGAGATAAATATGGTTCAGAAAACTATAGGGTGCAATATGACAAAGGAGATGGGATATAATTTCTGGAAGTAAAAGAGAATAGACATTCTAGAAAAAACATTAAGTGTGAGTTGGACAAACTCATTGCCTTCCTAGCTCTTATGGAAAATATTTAGGCTTATCATTTTGAAAAGTCAAGTCGGTTGCTAAATGTTGATATAAGAAAGTCTTTGGTGCCCTGGCCAATGTTGCTCAGTAATTAAAGCATGGGCCCATGCACCAAAGAGTCTTGGGTTTGATTCCCCCATCTCCCCATCAAGGGCACATACCTGGGTTGCAGGTTCAATAGCTGGCCCTAGTTGGGGCACGTATGGAAGGCAACCAGTCAATGTGTCTCTAACACATTGATGTTTCTCTGTTTTTCTCTCTCTCCTCCTTCCTCCTTCCCTTTCACTCGTTTCTAAAAGCAATGGGGAAAAAATGTCCGCAGGTGAGGATTAAAAAATGTATTTGGCTCCTAGATCACACTGTCCAATAGTTTATCCAACCAGTGGCATAACCATTTACTCATTCATAGCTACCCCAGACTGTGAACTCCAATGAAGCCATTTTACTACTTATACCCAAGTTGTAGCCACACTGAGCATCTCTTTCTTTGCTAGAAAAGATCCAAGTATTTTTAAGAGTTTCCCTCTGTTAAAAGCTTCACAGGATTGGGTTCCCATGAATGAATCCTCATCCTTATTTGTTTGTTCTAACAAATCCAGAAATACGCCCACTGTTCTCTAGGAAAAGAGAAGTGGGTACCTACTAGGGATTGAAGCAGGGGCCTATCTAAGTGAAGAAATATGTTTTTAAGAACTTCTACTGAGCGCACTGAGGTAAGGGAATATTTGTACCCCCGAGTACCAGAGAAGTAATGGATGCTCAGAAGGAGAGGCATTGTGGTAGCTGGCAAAGAGCGTTTCTCAAAGTGATGGTACCTGCACAGGAATAGGAAGCCTCTGGCAAGCTTGAGCCACTAAGTGCAGGAGAATTCAGAATATGTCTTCATATCTTCAATCTAATAATGTTGTTTGACTTTTTCCAGAGTCAGTGGCTTTGATGGAGTTAATAAATTAATTAACTTATGTATTTATAACCTAGATGACCTGGAAAACAAGATTTGGAATCAGAACAGAATTAGAAGCTTCCTAATTCTCAATGACCTACCTATAGTCAGTTCCAGGATTAAACACTCATTTTTATCCCTGAGAACTTCCACAAACATTCATATATGACCAAGACCCAATGACCATGAGTGTTGCCATGTTGACTGTCATGAATATTTGTTTACTAATTCCTAAGAAAATATTTTTGTTCACTCATTCAGTATACATTCACTCACTAGATACAAATTCTTGAATGCTTATTAAGAAACTAGTAGCCCTGCGCACGAATCTGTGCACCAGTAGCTCGCTGCCCCCCCTCCAGTAGCTCTCTGCCCACTGCCCCTCCCTCCTGTAGCTCCCCCAGCCCCCCTCCCCCCGCCCTCCCCCCATAGCTTGCTGCCCTGCCCCCTCCTATAGCTCTCTGCTGCCCACTTGTAGCTCGCTGACCCACTCTCCTGCTGATCTGTGATCCGGTCCTTACATGGTCAGTCTTTACGCTGCATGCCATAACAACCATTTGCATATTACATCTTTATTATATAGGATGGGGGTGCCCAGCTGGCATGGCTCAGTGGTTGAGCATTGACCTATGAACCAGGAGGCCATGGTTTAATTCCCAGTCAGGGCACATCCCCAGGTTGTAGGCTCAATCCCTAATGTGGGGCATGCAGGAGGCAGCCAATCAATGATCCTCTCTCATTGATGTTTCTATCTCTCTCTCCTTCTACCTTTCTCTCTGAGATCAATAAAAATATATTTTAAAAAAAGAAATGGGGGCCATGCTCTTCTACAAAAAAGGATCAACTGAAGACTTATTGACATGCCATCATAATTGAGGAAATGCTGGGTTGAGAGTCAGGAGGTTAGGTCTGGTCTTCAGTTATGCCACTATGTACCTACATGGCCTTGGATAAATGGCTTCTTTTCTCTGAACCTTGGTTATCTCCTCTGTAAAATGAGGATGCTTTCACAATCTCTTCAGTGCTTGAGAGCACTGACTGTCAACAGCCAGCATTGATTGTCCATCTGAAGCTTCCCAAAACATGACCTTAGACTGGAGAACTTATTCAAGAGAAAATAAACTAAAGAGGGCAAAGTATGGACACTGCTGCAAGGCTAATCAATACAGGTAGGAGTATGGTTTCTCCAAGGTGGGGAAGGATTCTCACACAGAAGAGTATAAGAAAAACTTTTGGAGAGGAGAGGACCCAATCATGTTAGAGAGAAGGGAAGATCTTCTCAGATGAGAAAGTGGTTGTCTGTTCAGATACCTGGGCAAGATAGGAACAGATAGAAGTGAGCGTTGGAAACAAAACAGACTAGAGTTGGCTTGCAATGGGTGCAACTTGCCTTGCAAATATTTACAAGGTAAACTTGATGTCTTCCTTAAAAAGTAAGGATTTTTTTTTTTTTACTTTGGAAAAAGACTGTGGGATGCCTTATAAAGTGCTTCCCAAGTCTAAGATGCTATGATTTAACTCACCAGCATCCAGGTTGTTTGCATTGGACTCACTGTTCCGGAAGGAGAAATGTTTTACTTAAAGACACTTAGAACATTCAGACACTTGATCTCTCTCCTTTTCCAAATGTGACAAGATTTTGAGTTATTGCTTCACGAAGGAGCTGGAAACACCCTGAGATGCTGTTTATTTCTTAACTGCTTTGCTGTAAGCCCTTGTTTTAAATTCTAAACAGCTTAATAAAAACTTTCCAACAATTTCAGCATTTTCTAAATTTGAGAGGCCATCTTTATAGCTTTTGGAAGAAAGTCCAGGAGTATTGTCACTAAGCAATTTCAGGCAAAAACCTAATTTTAACAGAGGAAATAATAACAATTGGAGTGATTTAGTTTAAAATCCCCTAACTACTCAGTGTGCATGTGACTAACACCCCATTACCTCACCCAGCTGACTCAGGAGATGAGTGTGTGCTATACAGAAGGTTCATCTAAATGTCCACCTCAGCTACTTTGCCTTTGGTCAATGGAGAAACTTACTAACTCATCTAATGCATTTAACCCAAGACTGTGGACATTTAGGGGCCTGTATGGTTTTTGTCCAGGAGGGTAGAGGAGAGGTAAGCTCTCATGGGTAGCCTTTCACTCCTTAAAACTAAGTATTTGTCAAACAGACTTGGAATCAAGTGAAGGGTTTTCCAACACCTATGGCAACATCAGTTTTCCTTCATAACTGTCCAAGGTAGACATTATGATTTCCATTTTCAAAAGAAGCTGAAGGCCCTGGCCAGGTTGTTCAGTTTGTTGGAGTGTCATCCCAATATACCAAGGTTGTAGGTTTAATCCCCGGTGGCAATACATATAATAATCAACCAAATAAATGCATAAATAAGTGTAACAACAAATCTCTCTCTCTCTTTCTCTCTCTCCCCCTCCTTTTCTCTCTCTCTCTCTCTCTCTCTCTCTAAATATTAATAAATTTTAAAAAAACTGAGAGTCCATCCATGTTGTCACAAATGGCAGTATTTCATCTTTTATTATGGCTGAGTAATATTCTATAGTATATACATACCACATCTTTATCCAATCCTCCACAGAAGGGCACTTCGGTTGTCTTGGCCACCTTGAATAATGTTGCAATGAACATAGGGGTGAAAATATTATGCTAAGTGAAACAAATCAGTCATAAAAAGCAAAGAACCACATGTTTTCATTCATATCTCTCTATATAAAAGGATAATATGCAAAGTGTACCCTCAGGAGTGACTGGGAGACTGGGAGTCCAATCACCTGCTATGACATGCACTGATCAGCAGGGGGCAGAGTGGAACAAAGGAAAGCCCTGGCCGGCAGCCAGCAGCTGGGAAAGGAAGGCCCCAGCATCAGTCAGAAGGCCACGATCGGCCCTGATCACGGCCAGGCTGAAGGACCCTACCCATGCATGAATTATGTGCACCGGGTCTCTATTTAAATATGGTGTGCCAAAAATCAGGTAGAGGTCAAAGTGAAAAAACAAACAAACATACACAGTGTGTGTGTGTGTGTGTGTTTTCTCCAGTGCTCAGTACTAATTGTATATTCAAGAACATTATGATCAATTTAATTAGGGATATCTGTACATATAAAAGGCTAATGTGCTAAGTGTCCATCTGGGTAATGATGTCACATAGCAGCACCCGGCTTCCTCTCCCTAGTGATGACTAGCCTCCTTACAGTTTCTTCAGCCCAGGAACTTGACTTGCTTCATAGTCAGGTGGAAATATTTTACACTGTAACCAAATGTCTGTGAAGCATTTTCCCATTCCTCATCTCATTTGATCTTCACAGGAGTCTTGGAGTGGGTAGATAGGAGACTCGGTGGAATCCTATTTTCTTTTCATTAGCCAGAAAACAGTGATTTAGAAAGCTTAGAAACTTGACCTGACTAAAAAGAAGTAAGAAATGGTGGACCTTAAAAATGACTTCAGGTTTTCTCACTGTGCAGAATATAGTCAAACACTGCTGCAGTTAAATATTTTACCCTTTGTTCTCCCTGTGTGATCTACAATAATAAACTGCTTCGTGTTGATATTTACTGCTGTGTTACTGACAATTACCTGAAAGAGGAGTTGGAGTGCTTCACTGGGTTGGAAAAAGTTTGGTTACATCAGAAACGAGGTCTAATTAAGCAAGTTTATTCTATATCTATAAAAGGCTAAGTTGACTCACACATGAGCAATACATATAAAGCTCTCACTGGTGCCAATCTGTCATTGTCAATCATGAATTTGGTTGACACTTCTATTATAGAGAAGGGGCAAATAGCAATATTAAAATATTTCTTCTAATTAATTTCCTTTCAATGTGCACAAATTCCTGCACCGGGCCACTAGTGTGGAATATAAAACTGAAACTCATAGACACAGGCAACAGTATGGTGATTACCAGAGGGATGTGGGTGGGGGTAATAAAGGGTAAAGAGAGCCAAATATATGGTAACAGAAGATGATATGACCTGGGGGTGAGCACACAATGCAATATACAGATCATGTATCAAAGAAATATACACTTGAGACCTATATGATCTTATTAACCAATGTCACCCCAATAGATTTAATTAAAAAGAAAGATACATAGGTTTAGTGGGGTGAAGGGACTTGTTTTAAGACTTACAAAAGCTGGGATTTGAAACCAAGTATGACTCCAAATTCCTTTTAGAGATTCATGCTGCTGTCCCTTGAAGAGTGGCTATTCTCTGCCTGAGCTCAAGCTGATGTGTGCTCCTTACCTCTCCTCACTCATTCCTGCTCCTTGCCTTGGCTTTGGCAAGCATCCCATCTCCTTCCTTTTGAAGCTGTAGTTTCTGCATCTATTCACTCTTTCTTGGCCCTGTAAATATGTCACGTGCAGAAAGCAGAAATGCAAGTAAGCTTTAAATGGCTGGTCTTGGCAACAGACCCATACAGAATCAGCCCAAAAGCTGTTCCCGTGCAAATTAACAGCTGAAGCAGATAGCCCAGCAAGGACTGACCAGTGTGTTCACTGAGGAGGATCTTGCTTTCAGTACATTTCTCCTTCCTCTTTCAAATGTCATTATTGGCACAGAAGGAAATGGGGGCATAAAGATCTATGTTGTGATTAGGACTTGGCAGGGCTTGAATTCCTTGGGTTAAATATTTATATGTCCCAGACTTCCCCTCCTGCATCAGAGCGGATGGCTGTTTTCCTCTGGGTTAAAGGCCATATCAAGCACTTGGCAATATTGTATACCATTATGGGGAGATGGGCCTTACCCCTTTCCTATCATAGGAGACAGTGCAGGTGCATCACAGAACTCCTGCTGAATTAGCAGCCACAGTTTCTGTTGTCCTCAATGTGTGATTCAAAACCCAAACCCAGAAGTAAGTCCTCCATACGTTCATCTCCCTCATCTGCCCCATCATAGCTCATCCAATATAGATAAAGTCCTGTGAATTTTACCTCCTTTTCTTGATTTCCCCTCCTTCTCTCCATCTCCCTCTTCTCAGTCATCAGCATCTCTATACTGGTTGACACAGTTATCTCCCAAATGGTCTCCCTGCCTTCTCTCTGCTCCTACAGTGATCCATTCACCACCCAGTGGCCAGAGTGAGCTCCTCAAAATGCACACTTCTCACGTTGTCCTTTTCATGTTGTCATTTTAGTTATTCCACACTGATCACAAGATGAAACATAATCTTAGTAACATGGCCTGTCTGGGCTCATAATGTGCATCCCCTGCCTGTCCTTTCAATGCCATGGCCCTCTGCACTCACTCATCGGCACTCCCTTAGCTCCAGACACACTGCCCACCAAGCTCTCTCCTGACTCCAGGCTCTTACACTAGCCCTTCCCTGAGCTGGAGTAACTACTGCCCACTCTGGTAAGTTCTCAGAGAAGCTTCCCCTGGCCCAGAAGAGGGGACCACATTCCTGATTGTGTTTCTCCACTGTGCTATGAAGCTCTGTCATTGCAGCTATCACAGTCATACTTTTAGTTATTTGCATGATTATTTCTTTGAGTTTTGTCTCCCTGGTCAGAGAGTTAGGAACTGGATCTGATTTCTTGTAACCACTGAACTCCTAATGCTGTGGAAAATTATGAGATTCTTATAAAATTAAACTCATTGCGGTACTTTGGCATTTTTGCTTGATGCGAGGAGAAAGAACTTTGAAAATGTTATTAGCTTAATATTATTGTTCTTCACAAACACAACAGAGTTTTAGTGGGTTAATAAATACAAGATAGGTAAACATGCTTCAGCTCTTAAAATGTAAGTGAATAGATGTAGTTCTTTACAACAAACACTTCAACAAATGTAATTTTCAGTACCTACATATAAGTCTGAAGGTTACAAGTCAATATTCTTTTCAGATATATTTAAATAAATCTCTCACTGCTTTAGGAAAGTTCTT
The DNA here is from genome assembly GCF_014108235.1 of Myotis myotis. Lineage (NCBI taxonomy): Eukaryota > Metazoa > Chordata > Mammalia > Chiroptera > Vespertilionidae > Myotis > Myotis myotis. Next base: position 21,111,110 of record NW_023416401.1, on the reverse strand, counting down.
TGTATGTTTTAGTAAATTCCTGTGGACAGAAAAACATAACATTACAGTGACAAGATATGGAATGAGTATGGATTTAACTTCAAATGCAAGTTGACTTCACCCACTCCTCTCCATTTTTATTGCCAACTGATATGTAAACATTCTTTAATCTTTTCCTTTATCTTTCTCAAAACATTTAAAGGCTAGCCCAGTGGGTTGCATTCTCAAAAATATTAACCGCCTCTTCACAGAAAGTTCCTCTATTACTTAAATATGTGGCCTGTGGGTTTCAACTACAATTTTGACAAATTTTGAATCAAATAATTTGGTGTTCTAATAATGTTTGTCCTCAGAACCTCTTAACATGGTGCTGGACAGTTGTTGGTGATGGACATATACACATATAATGAATAAGTGTCAAAATGAGCTATAAAGTGGCCTGGGTGAGACAGGATGAGGCAGGTGACTAAACAGGTAGCCATGGCTTTCCCCTACAGCAGAGTTTCTCTGCACCATTGACATTGGGACTGGCTAGTTCTCTTCCTCCTAAGGGCTGTCCTCTATATCACAGTCTATTTAGCAGCTACCCTGGCCTCCACTCACTTGATGCAATAGCAGCCTGCACTCCAGTGGTGCAATAAAAAACGTCTCCAGATATTCCAAACTGAGATCCATCTGGTTACAAAGAGAACACACATTCACTTAGGTGCATGCTCTCTAGTCCTTTTCTAGAGTTACAACATGAAAATCAACTTTCTGTGAGCCATGGTTCAGCCAAACATGGTTTATCATAATTATATAAACATTACTCATCCCAAATTCTCAACCTTGGGAAGAATAAGAGAACAAGATGTGTTCATAATTTGGCCTCTTGGCACAGTGGAACATTTTGAGGCTTTGGAATCAGATGGCCTTGTGTTTGTAGCCTGGAGCTACCTATGCTAGCTGTGTGATTATGGGCAACTTAATCACCAAAAGCTACAGCTCTCTTGTCTGTCAAATGGAGAGGACAACAGCAGGGTGGTTCTAAAGAGTAGATACTCTTTGTAATACTTTAAGCAATAAAACAAAATTTAAAAAAATAGAGTAGATAAGCCAACACATGTGAAGCACTTATAGCACTGATGCCCAATAAGATCTTAATACACCAGTGGTTGCAGTCAGTGATATCACTGATATCCCTGTCGGCTACCTCCACCCTCCCTTCCATCCCTGAGCACTGTTCCACCCACTCAAGACACACTTCACTGCCTCACCAGGATACGTGTTGCTCCACCGCTTCCCACTCTCTGCTTCTGCCTCCTGAGGCCATAATAGTTATGCTTTCTGGAACATTTCGCATGCTTTTCCTGAGCAGCTAAAGATAAGACTGCAATAACACCCCATTGGGGGGGGCCCTGGATCACCCCCTCTACTGCCACTATTGTCTTGCCTCTGGTAATAGTTTCTGACAAAGAGCTATGCCATGGGTGTGCCTTCTCTTGTTAAGAGATGTTACTGTAACGGGTATCCTCGGTTTTGGCCCAGGGTGCTGCAATTTAGCCGTTGGCAGCAGGCTGCGGATGTCATTGAGCCAAGTGTTTTCTTCCCCGAACACTGCACAGCCAGGCTTCTTGGTCACTGCTGCTTGCTTGGGCGTGTAGGCATAAAGAGAACCTGCAGAATAAGCTCTGGGATGCAAAGACAGGCTCTCTGACAGAGCTTCCTGATGGGCTGGGAGATGGGACCACAGAGGCAGCAACTTAATCAGGCCTGACCCAAGGAATTCTGTCACCTCCACAGTTTCTGTGCTCCCGCAGCTGTGAGTGGAGAGAACTCTGCTAACCCCCGCACCACCACCTCCCCGCCCCCCCACACACACACATCACCATTGAAATACCTCATGGGCAGTGCAGGAAACCCCTGTGATGAAAATAAAGGAGCAGCCGATGCACTTCCATGTGCCAGAATCATAACATTCCCATCAAAACCCGAGACTCTCTGACCAATATGGGAAATCCACTTAGATCATTTTGTCTCTGAGTTTCCACTTTGTATCTTTAGTGAGAAGGGCAGTCATGTTAATCACTGGTTTTCTAAATCAAAGTGAAGCTTATAGAGGAGTGACATCAATTTCTTTTTCTCTCATGGTCTCTATGTGGCCATCCAGCTTTCATTTGGAACCCACTAATTCATAATTTGTGAGTGTGCAACAGGGGCAGGGTCTACATTGATTTCAGGGAGAGTGAGAAAAGCTTTCTGGGAAATTGATATTTTACTACTAGTAGCATATTTAAATAAATAATGTATACACTGTTCTCATTCTGCTAAAGATGCTATTTACATACACTAAATAAGAAATGACCCTTATCTATTCATGAAAGAAGGCTGTAGAACAGTGCTGTCCAATAGAAATATATTGTAAGCCACATATGTAATTTTATTTTATTTTATTGTTAATCCTCACCCAAGGATATTTTTCCATTGATTTTTACAAGGAGTAGAAAGGAGGGAAAGAGACAGAGAGAAACATCCATGTGAGATACAGGCCCCGACCAGGCCCAGGGGGCAACCAAGGTATGTACCCTTGATCAGAATTGAACCTGAGACTCTTCAGTCTGAGGGCCTACGCTCTATCCACTGAGCCAAACTGGGTAGGGCGCTACATATGTAATTTTAAATATTGTGGTAGCCACCTTTAAGAAGTGAAAAATAGCAGGTGAAATTAATTTTAATAATGTAGTTTATTTCACCTAATATATGCAAAACAGTATGTCAACATGAAAGCACTATAAAATTATTAATGACATATTTGACTTTTCTCATTCTGTCTTTGAAATTGGTATGCATTTTACACTTTTAGCACATTTCGATCCAGATTGGCAACATTCCAAAAGCTTATTAGCCGGTAGCTACCATACTGGCCATCACAGTGTTCTCGGAGGTTCCATTCCTCTTCTTGTCTTCTTCCTCCTCCTATTGCTTCATGAGGCATCAGTGTCGTAAATCTCTTGTTTGGTATTGGTCATCTGTTTACAAAGAAATATATATTCATTTGGGTGCGTGCATTCTTTTCCTTAACTAGCATCCTCAGTCCATATTTTCCAACTCCCAAATGCAAGGTCAGGCTCTGTAAAGTTCAAGTAAAATAAAGAGAAAATAAGACTGAATTTTTAAACTTAAGTAAATCTTGAAAACTCTAGAACATGTAATCAATGGTTACAGGGTGTTTGGGGTTTATGGAGTATAAGTTTAAGCTCTGCCACACAGAGTTCTTACAAAACTTTGAAGATGGACAGCCTGAAATTTTAGCCTGCCTGGGCTTACACTTCAAGGGCTACATCCTCAAAGGTTACTCCCAAGCAGAGTTATCCTCATTGGCCCACCTGACCAAAGCACTACACACTGGGAATGAGAAGATGCATGGGCACCAAGAATCCAAACAACAAAAAGCAGCTCCGTTTTCTCCCCTGACGCTGATGAATACATTTAATTCAAGAAACAGATTTTTTGAAGCTGATTCCAACTGTAACTTTCTTATGACCACTATTTAAATGTATTAAACCACAGAAAATAAAAACTGTTAGATGGAAGCTCAGATTCCCAAGAAAAGGCTATGTGCAATCATGAGCAGTAATGAGGAAGATTTGTGTACACTAATAGGCTAAGATGTTCATGATATTAACAGATAAGCAAATTATGGGTCATTATTTATTGCATGATCCTTGGCCAAATTTATAGTTGAAAATGTAGAATAGCTATATAGATCTAGACATATAGATGAAGACATGGATAAATCTATAAAGTCAGGAAGATGAGGTATAACAAATTGTTAGAGTGGCACTATGGAGTAGTGAAAGCTAATGAGAAGGTGGGCCTATCTGCTTCTAACTTTGTATACGTTTTGATAGTGCAGCTGGTTGGTTAGTTCCTTTTGGTGTGATTTTTAGAATTATTAATATTATAAATCACCATTAGTAGTAATGGTAATAGAGTGATAGTGCTATGAGAGTAAGTCAGTGGTATTCAAAGTCAAGTGACAAAATCTCTAGCATTGAAAACATCTACCCATTTGCAAGGTTCTTTGGAAAAGAAACAATGCGGGGGAAATAGAAGGAAGCAGGAAAAGAGGAAGACCAACTATGAGATGGATTGACTTCATAAAAGAAGCCATATGCGTGAATAACAGGACATGAGCAGGGCTGTAAGGACAAGACATTGTGGGTATCACTCACTCATAGGGTCACCAGGACTAACTCAATGGCATCTCACAGATACCTATTTGACCTTGCCTTGATTTTGAACCATCTTAAAATGACCTCAATCCCCAACTAATTCAGTGAGGATAAACTAACATTAACATTTATTGATCATTTAATAAGAGTTTGACTTCCCTTCATTGAACTGTCTTAACATTCTCATGGGGAAGGTATTTTACAGATGAATTTTACAGATGAATAAATCAAGGCAGAGTCATGTAACCAAGGTCACACAACTAGCCAGCATTAGAACAAAAGTGCGGTTTGGCACTTCAGTGATGTCAATCTTCCTGACTGATATTTTCACACCACCCACGGGCCTGTGGGCACCAGGCCCCAGGATGTTGAAAGTTCCACACAAAAGTCTCTTGAATTAGGTAAGACATTTCATTTAGGGTAAAAATAATCTCTGCTTGAGCTCATCTGAGGATGGGTGGTCTCTAGAGTTGGCAGTCTACCAAAATGGCCCATTAAAGCAGAGTGTCAGCTTGCTGAAGTGCAAACTAGAAAGAATAGGGTACCAAGGGAGGGTGGATGTGGGTGTTCTCAGCACATTGTCACCGTTGTAATAACAGCAAGTTTTGTTTTAAAGAAGTTTTGAGCTACAATATGTGTCACCACCAACAGGCCAAGTTTTAATGATTTAGTTTTAATTGTGGAAGCAAATCTCAGGCTTGTGGGAAGTGTGGGACCTATGGAGAGATGGAGTGTATTATCCTTGCGTGTTGTGTGTCTAATAACCGGTGTTTTCTCTGTGAACTGTTCGGGTGAATTTTTACATTATTTTCCCCAAAGGGCCTCAAGTCACAAACAACCTCAAATACCACCAAAGGCACTGACTAACGATGACAAATTATTGAAGACTCCTTTCTGCTTTTACTAATTTTATAATATCATCTTCATAAGTATTACCAGTTGTCACGTACCAACCTGTATAAGCTTTAGTGTCATTTGTATTACCCAGGCTCTGACTCAGATATGTTTTGAAAACTGTAAAACCTACACTGTGGCTGGGGGGAGATAGATGAACAGGCAGAGTAGAGAGAATTTTTAGAGCAGTGGAAATATTCTGTACAATATTATAATAATAGATACGTGTCATTATACATTTGTCCAAACCCACATTTGTCCAAACCCATTGAATGTACAACACCAAGAATAAACCCTAAGGTAAACTATGAACTTCAGGTGATTATAATGTGTAAATGTAGTTCATTCTTGGTTTAAAAAAAAATTACCATCGAGTGATATTGATAATGGGTAAGGCTGTGCCTGTGTGGGGGAAGGGAGTATAATATAAACAGACTTCCTTCCCAATTTTGTTATCAACCTAAAACTGTTCTATAAAAATAAAGTTTTAAAAAACTACTCTGCAGCTGAAAATTTTAAAAGATTGCCCCCAAACATTGTCTCTTACACTGTAAGATTCAGATACTTAGAAAGAATAAAGCCAAGCATGCCATTTGATACCATTACCTTCCCCCTCTCACAGCACCCTGGCCCAGATTAACTGTAGGCCACATCTAACCCTCAGGCTTGGAAAACTCTTTGTTGAAACCAATTTGGTGGTGGTCGGGCGAGTAATGGATGCTTTGTAAGTTTCTTGTACAAATCACTTGAGTTTAAGTACCAGGGTCTCCCTATAATTACTTCACAACCCCCTAATTGCTTCTTGATTAGCCCATGATATTTCGATTTGACTATAAGTATATTGCTTCCTCTATGTCTTTGAACAGAACATCTGGTTGCATCTGAAATGTGCTAATTCTTTGATTTTGGTTAAGCGTGTCACTTTCTTCTCCACACCTCTCTTTCCTCACCCATAAAGTGGGAATAATAATCCAGATTCTGTAGAGTTGCTGAAACAAATACAAGAGATGATGCACATTATGTGTTTAGCACAGATAATATATGGTTTCTTTCTTCTACTAAGATATGCTTCAGAAGAATGGAAATTGATGCAAGAAGGAACAATAGAAGCAATATTAAGAAAGTGGTAAACATAATGGTAAATTCTTAAAAATTTGCTTTAAAATATAACACTTATAATAAGAATGTCTTGTTTAGGGGGTAGCTGATAATGAGAAAAAATTAAAATGTTCAAAACCAGTAATATAGAAAATGGAGAGTGTAAAGACCCAAGTCAAAGAATTTCCTAGGTCCTTTGGATGATAAGAAAGGAGGCAGACAGGTTGCCTAACTTGGGACTTTGTTAAGATAATTATGTTTGTTAAAAACTTTAAGGGTAACAACTAGAATAATAGGCATAACATAAATTCCAAATAAGTAGAGAAAAAAAGGAGGGAAATAAAAAACACCCTAAAACATAAACCTAGCTAGAGCAACCCAAGAGAAAACAGGAAATGGATAGGGGCAAGGACTCACAAAGAAAATCTATGGTAAATAGAAAACACAGTGGATATTGGTTCAAACCTATAGATTGATAGAAATCTAAAATTCATACACTACACATCAGTAAGCAATATATGTAGTAAATCTTAGAAATACTAATAAATGGTCAGGAAGGATAAACAATCATGGACTTTCAGTTTACTTTGATTTTGAAAGGGATTTATCAGAGAGCATAAAAGCTTTAAAAAATAAAGCAACTTTCCCTGGCTGGTGTGGCTTAGTTTGTTGGAGTGTCCTCCCGTGCACTGGAAGGTCACAGGTTTTATTCCTGGTCAAGGTATATATATACCCAGGTGGCAAGTTTGATCCCCCATCAGGGTGTTGTGGGCTCAATCCCCCTGTCAGGGTGCATTGGAGAGACAGCCAATCAATGTTTTACTCTCACACTAATGTTTTTTCTCTCTCTCCTTCTCCCTTATTGTCTCTGTCATAAAAAATTCAATATAAGCATGTCCTCAGATGAAGATTAAAAAAATAAATAAACAAACAAACAGACAATTAGAGCTAGAATGAATTCTATTGTCCAGATACATCAGCATGTAGAATTAGAGGTCACCCATCATTCTTTTATTGATTATTTCAAGTCTATGAGATGACCCAGCATTCCCATGGGACAGAATTTGAGCCCTCCCTTTGAGTAAAGTTCAGACTCATGCAAACATATCTGATGAATTGCTTGGAACCCATTCTTGGATGACTATATACATCCTACTTGAAGGTAAAAATTGCAAACAGAAAACCCTTTAAAGAGAATTGCCCCTTTTTCTAAGGACCTCCAAGGAGCTAAAAGCCTTCAGACATCTCAGGGGTTAAGACCCAAGCCCCGGGAGTATGAGGCTTCATCCTCTGCTGTTCCTTCATACTCAGTGCCCTTCTTCCTCTGAAGCTCCACCTGATTGGGCCCAGAGGGGTAGACTCTTCTCTCTTTTATTCTGGAAACATTTATTTTCCTTTTGCCTCCACTATTGCTTTCTGAAATCTGTTTTCCAATATCTTACCTTCCATTCCTATTTCCTGAGGACCACACCACATCTCTGATAGCTGCCAATTACAGGTGTGTTGTCTAAGGTCAGTTCCCCCTCTTCCCTCGGTGATGTCCCACAGAATGCTTCTCTCTGATTGGAGGAGTCAGTCACAAATTCAAATGCCCTCAGTGGGCAGGCAGATAGAATAACTGAATGAGGCAGCCTGAGTGGGGAGGAGGTGGGAGAGGGGCCTCTAATAGTTAAATCTAAGGCAGACTCTTATCATTAAGGAATATGGCATAAAATAAACAGGGATAGGGCAGGGCTTTCCAGGGGACACTGATTATTAAGATGGTTGAGACTTCTCAAGAGAATATACCTAATCAACCCCTTTCAAATGCTCTTGGATATATTCCCGGGAGTGGAATTGCTGAGTCATGGGGTAAACCCACGTTTAACATGATGTGGAACTGGAAGACTGTTTTCCAAAGCAGCTGCAGCATATTTATTCCCACCAGCAGTGTATAAGGGTTCCTACTTCTCTACATTCTCACCAACACTTGTTATTGTCTGTCTTTTTTATTATAGCCATCTAATGGGTGTGATGTGGTTTCTCACTGTGGTTTTGACTTGAATTTCCCTGATGACTAATGATGCTGAGCATTTCTCCATGTGTCTACTAGCGAAGGTAAATGTTTAATATTGGATATGGATGGGTTCCACCAACAGGAGCAGTCCTCTCTTCAGGGGGCCCCACATGTCTGCCCAGGAGTATGACACTCATCCAGGCTTTGAGACTCACTACTTACTCATTTCCACTCTTCTGTGCTGGAGAGAACAGATCCCCAAGAAAGAGGCAGCAGGCCAGAGATTTATGCTTCTGTCTTTCTTTTCTCCCTTTCAGATGCAGCTGGCCGTCTCCTGGAACAAATTCCCTCAGACAAATTCTCCACCAGATCATCAACTCAGGAGGACAAATGGGGAACTTGTTGCTAAGAGTTTGGGCCAAACCACCCAGAGCTTCCTGTGCCAGGTGAGCGTGAATAGGGGCCGAAGTCACCCATTACTAACCCCTCACCCGTGACTGCCTGAGAAGTATTTCTCAGGCTTTAACCATGAAACCTGTTTCCTCTCTTCCCTCCGAAGCACGGCCCAGAGAGGCATGATAAAATCGCTCGGCAAATGGAAAATATTTATTCTATGCTTATTCTAAGAAATGTGATCCATCAAAAATCAGCTGACAAGTCCTTTCATTTCCGAGGACAGTGTCCACACATTCCAGGCTGTCTCTGAACCTGGAACCAGACACAGCCAAGCCAGAGGCCAGTGAGGGCCATGCAGATAAATGTCTTCATGGTGATAGTATAGCAGAGACCTAGGTACCATGCACATGGCCAGACTGCCTGGGTTTCAGCACAGCCCCCCTCATTCACTCACTGTGAACATTGGGCAAGTTGCTTAACCACCTCTCTCTCTCTCTTTAAACAATCCTCATTTATTATCTTAAAGTTTCTGTGGTTCGGGAGTCTGGGCATCTCTCTCTCTCTCTCTCTCTCTCTCTCTCTCTCTCTCTCTATATATATATATATATATATATATATATATATATTCTCTTAAGTATGTTCTTCTTCATTGATTTTAGCTCTATGGTTAGGATTTCATTTTCAAAAGATTAATAGTAAAATGATGATGATGATGATGATGATAATGAAAATTACAATGAATACTTTTTGAAAATTCACAATGTGCTAAACATTGTACTAAGGACTTTCCACATGTGTTTTCCTGGCTCTTAGGCATAGAGGCATGAGCAAATCATGCTTCTCATGTAGAGCATACTTCTATCATCAGACTCATGTGAAGACCATGTGTTTTACTCCAGTGTTCTCACTCCTCATTTTAGCAAGCACAATGCCTTTTGGGTGATAATTGGACTTCTGTCTATCTTTGCAAAATGCATAGTGTGGTTGTTATACAGGTATTTTTAATTACATAAAAGTTATAGTGCTACAAACTTGCATCTGCCTCTCTCTTTCTTACATTCAACATCATTTTATAAGACCTTTCCATGTTTTTTTCCCTTTTTTTAAATTAAATCTTTATTGTTCAGATTATTACATTTGTTCCTCTTTTTTCCCCCCATAACTCCCCTCCTCCCAGTTCCCACCCCACCCTCCGCCCTCACTCCCCACCCACTGTCCTCATCCATAGGTGCACGATTTTTGTCCAATCTCTTCCCTCACCCCCACACCCCTTTCCCCCCCAAGAATAGTCAGTCCATTCCCTTTCTATGTCCCTGATTCTATTATAATCACCAGTTTATTCTGTTCATCAGATTATTTATTCACTTGTTGATAGATGCATATTTGTTGTTCATAATTTGTATCTTTACCTTTCTCTTCTTCTTCCTCTTCTTAAAGGATACCTTTCAGCATTTCATATAATACTGGTTTGGTGGTGATGAACTCCTTTAGCTTTTCCTTATCTGTGAAGCTCTTTATCTGACCTTCAGTTCTGAATGATAGCTTTGCTGGATAAAGTAATCTTGGTTGTAGGTTCTTGGTATTCATCACTTTGAATATTTCTTGCCACTCCCTTCTGGCCTGCAAAGTTTCTGTTGAGAAATCCGCTGACAGTCGTATGGGTATTCCCTTGTAGGTAACTGAGTTTCTTTCTCTTGCTGCTTTTAAGATTCTCTCTTTGTCTTTTGCTCTTGGCATTTTAATTATGATGTATCTTGGTGTGGTCCTCTTTGGATTCCTTTTGTTTGGGGTTCTCTGCGCTTCCTGGACTTGTAAGTCTATTTCTTTCACCAGGTGGGGGAAGTTTTCTGTCATTATTTCTTCAAATAGGTTTTCAATATCTTGCTCTCTCTCATCTTCTGGCACCCCTATAATTCTGATGTTGGTACGCTTGAAGCTGTCCCAGAGGCTCCTTACACTTTCTTCGTATTTTCGGATTCTTTTTTCATTTTGCTTTTCCGGTTGGGTGTTTTTTGCTTCTCCGCATTTCAAATCTTTGATTTGATTCTTGCGCTCCTCTGGTCTGCTGTTGGGAGTCTGTATAGTATTTGTTATTTCAGTCAGTGTGTGCTTAATTTCTAGTTGGTTCTTTATCACAACATTGAGGGTCTCATTAGATTTCTTGAGGATCTCACTACATTTATCGGCAGTTTTTAGAAAATTATTGAAAGACCTTAAAAGTGTGGTTTTGAGGTCTATATCGTCCATTTCTGACATTTGCGTCCTGTTTCTTTGTCTCCACATTTTTTTATGTTTTCTTGGTGCACCCCCTAGTGGTCTTTGTGTGCAGTCTTGTTGTAGTTAAGCCTTGATTGTTGTAGATAATATTAGAGGGGATTTGAGCTCCAGGTCAAGTGGCTGTGAGAATCAGCTGTGTCTGCAGTGAGAGAACTTCTGTCCTCTAGGGAGGTGCTAATCTATCCTTTGCCTGAGGCTATCCAGCAAATGGCTCTGTGCAGGGCTTGGGCGGGGCGGGTCCCAGGGGATCTACAGGGCGGGCGGAGCGAGCAGTTATGGCTGCTCTCAGTCCTGTCCCCAGGGGCTCTGCCTCCCAGAGTCCCAGCAACCACTGCAAACCTCGGAGAGAAAGCTGCCCTCACGTTCCGACCGATGCCAGACAGTCCCGCTTCTCCTGTTTGGGTCTGGGTCCCTAGAGACTTGCCCAGATCTGGAGCTCAGAGCCTGAGACTCCCTCCCGATTGAAACAGACAACCACGCCCTCAGCCCCCAGCCTGCTCTGCGCGCACCTCTGCACCTTAGTATTTGACTTCCGCACTGTGCCTCCTCTGAGTCTCGGTATGCCTTTCTTTTTCCTTCTAGTTGTAGAATTTCCCCTCAGCCAGCCTTCCTGTGGTTCTGGGTGATGTCCGTTCCGTCTTTTAGTTGTATTTTTGAAGTGGTTGTGCGAGGCAGCAATCTCCGGTGTTTACCTATGCCGCCATCTTGGTTTCTCCCCCGTTTCTATGTTTTTGAGTATGTATTTCACACAGTGATGGTTTGTAAGATCCACAAAGTATTCCAGCTAGCAGTTTATTTTGACAGCATCAAATTCAGAGTTTAACTTAAAGATAATTGGTACCTTTATAATATGGGGGCATTTCATTCCTAAGCATGGGATATCCCTCAAATGATCAGCTCATCTTTATCTCCTTTAATTGAATTTTAGCACTTTCTCCATAAGGTTTATGTGTCTTTTGTTAAACAAATTCCTAGACACTCAGTAATTCTGGCTATTTGAAATATACTCTTCCCTCTTTGTTTTTCTTTATCTAGTTGATTTTTGCTGGTATAGAGAAATGCTATTATTTTTGTGGCTTCATTCTGTTTTTCATATTGTAATCCTCACAAGCAATCTTATGAGAATGGTACTGTTACCCCATTTTATAGGTAAAGAAGTTAAGAAACCAGTGTATGATACTAAGCAGTGCTTCCCATCACAGGGAATTTGTGTTGTGGGGAAGGGTAAATAGTGACAGTACATTTAAAACTCCCTGGCACAGGATGAAGTGCTCAGTTTACAAAATGGAAACTCCCCTTGCAAATACTATTCTTTGGGTATCCCTCTACTGACGCCTGCTGACTCCCAGGAACATGGCTCATGCAAGGCATGTGGTCTGTGGCCCAGCTAATAACAGTGTGAAAAGAAAAGAACAGTTTTCTTTCCCGATGGGCAGTTCTAACACATCCCTCCAAGTTAAAATGGGCCCTGTCAAGGCAGCGAGATGCTCTGAATAGGGCTTCCCCAGACTCCCTGGTCGGGCTGGCACCTCCTGTCACTTTCCTTGTCATTTTTGCTGAAGCCTGGCCCCAGCCCCCACATTAGCTCCCGCTTGGAAGTCTCCTGTCTGGAGCCAGTGAGGTTTGTCTGCTTTCTTGAGTTTGGCTAATAAATTGGGATCGTGGGGTCAGGCAGCATGGGACCTGGCACCCAGGGAGCCCTGACACCGATTTTATTAGATTTCTCTGTGCAGGGCCCAGGATACCATCCCAGCAGAGAGCCCACAATCACTCAGTAACCAAGATTTTGTCGTCTCTGGTTTGACAAGGTCATTTTTTACTACAGGAGGAAAAATCCCACATTAATTATACAAGCAAACTGGGGCCAAGGCTGTTAGAGCTGGCCTCCCTCTTCTGTGAGGCAGTGAAGGAAGGGAGGTTGGCCTCCTTGGTGAGTGGGGAGCAAAGTGGGAGAGGGGAGGGAGTGTGTGTGGAGTTTGGACTTTTCAGACTTTCTACTGAAATGCATGTGTGCTGTCTAATTCCAGGTAGTCTTTAGAATGTTTGCTCATCTAAAATAGATTGCATGAAGACTGAGTCAGGGAACGTGACATGAATGGCCAGGCCCACACTCATTCATTCATTCATTCATTCATTCATTCATTCAGCACACTTTCATAAAGCACCTGTTAGTTGCCAATCACACAGCTAGCCATTGAAAGGCAAACATGAAAGAAGCATGGTTGGTGCCTTCAGATTGGTTCTTTCATACACATGAGGGCTTCTTCTCGGTACCCCAGAATCATGGCCCAACTCTCCAGGCCTGGAAGTCAAGGTGAGCACACCATCACCCGTCAGCTGGAAGTCAGGAAACTCTTGCACCCTTCCTGGTAGACCTCCATGGCAGATCTAGAAATGAGAAACCTTTATGCCATCATACCATTTTAGATTGGATTGCTGTCTGAATGAGCAGGAATCTCTCTCTCTCCCTCTCTTTCTCTCTCTTCCCCTTCCTCTCTCTAAAATCTCTCTAAAAATCAATTTAAAAAACAAACAAACAGAAAACCAAGATCGTCTGGTATGACTGCAGTATGTTCCCTTTAGCTCCTTCTGAATGTTGCTAGAAGTATGTTTCATAATTCCTCTGGATTCTCCACGATTTTCCCGTCTTCTTGCTTTACAAACTCCTCTAAGGCCTCCCCTAATCAACTCCCCGTCAACCTCTCCAGGTTTGTCTGGAACTCTTTTTCATGGACCTCCCAGAATAGCCACTGCTCACATTCCCCAAACCTGGAATGTCCCCTCCTTTCTCCCAGGGTTCCCTTGGCTCTATCTTTCAATCAAGTCCAATCCTTCCCAAATGGCATTGTCTGCTAAACCCCCTTGTATTAATTATTGCTGTGTAACAAGGGACAACAAACATAGTGGCTTAAAACAATGCACATGTATCACCTCATGGTTTCTGTGGGTCAGAAATCCGGGCACAGCTTAAGGTGGGTCCTTGGTATCATGGCATCTCAAAGTGCAATCAGAGCATCAGCCAGGGTTGAATGCTCATCTGGAGGCTGGGCCAGGGAAGGCCCAATTCCAATGTCCTGTAAACTACATCTGAACCCACGAACCATCTGGGAAAAGCATTTACAGAGCAGGATGACCAAGGAGGGTGATGTTGTAATTGTTCAGGTAAGAGACCCATGGGGAAACACTAGGCCACAGCCAACTGAAAAATCCCTCCTTGCCTCAATTTCTTCTTTTGAAAGTGAAAATAACATTAGAGCCTAACAGACAGAGTTATTAGAAGCATTGAGTGAGGTAGTGTTTTAAAAGTGTTTGGAGCCCTAGCTGGTTTGGCTCAGTGGATAGAGCATCAGTCAGCCTGTGGACTGAAGGGTCCTGGGTTTGATTCCCGGTCAGGGCATGAGCCTGGGTTGCAGGCTCAATCCCTAGTAGGGGTTGTGCAGGAGGCAGCTGATCAATGATTCTCTCTCATCATTGATGTTTCTAGCTCTCTATCCCTCTTCTTTCCTCCCTGAAATCAATAAAAATATATTTTAAAAAAATTTAAGAAAGTGTCTAGAATAAGGTCCAACACCAAGTAAGTTTTCCGTAGGTGTTAGCTATTTTATTATGATCATTTGTAGTCTATTTCACCTGTGTTTGCCTTCTCTGGCTCACATCCTGTTTCTCTGCTCCTTTATGGCTTTTCCTGGCTCAGAAATACAGGGAGCATCTCTTCACTTCTGACTGTCCTCCACCCCACAAGGCTGGGCTGATGGGCCAGCTTTCTGCTCAAGTCTGTGCTTCTTATGTGGTTCCACAGGAGCAAACTAGAGCATCCTCATCCTGGTCATCACCTCCACGCTGAGCTCAGCGCTGGGCTCTGGGGGTGAGTGACTGACTCCCCATCGGCACTTTTATTGTGGTTTATCTGATGGGTTCAGGGTGGCTGGGCCTTTGCTACCCACCCCCAACCCCAAGTGAATTTCCAGTCTTGCCAGAGGCTGAAAGGAGAGTGACTGAGTCATTAGCTCCTCTGGCAACAGCCCCTGGCAGCAGTTCAAGGCAGCTTGGAAAACAGGGCAACAAGTGGCTGCAATATGGATTTCAAAAGCCTCATAGACAAGAAAAGGAAATGAAAACCAGAAAAAGCAGGGATGGTAATGTCTGAACCTGGAGGCACATCTAGACACCACTGGACACTGCAGACAATGCTCACAGACCCTTGAGGTAAGGGACATTTCTCCAGTTGACTCTAACTTTTGGGAGCTCTTAAGAAGGATCCCTAGAAAAAGTGAGATATGATGTCTATAGTTTGACATTCTTGCTGGAGGACCCTATTCCCTGCCTTGGGTTGACTTCAGAGCTAGAGGGAGTTTTTCCCCATCCCCCTGCATCTGTATATCCATTCCAGGGGAGGATTCTGGTTGGTTCTGTGAATAATTGTCCATCCCATGGATTAATTACAACTGCAAAGGAGTGTGAGAATGACGTCAACTGCCCCACTAAGATTAGTCAAAAAGGGGAAATATGGCTTCACATAGGGGATTCTAGATTAAAAACAAACAAACAGAAGAAAAATATGCCCAGCAGGATTTCATCCAACTAAGGTCTTACTTATTAAGCTCCAGAGAAGAGGACTACGTTGTGGGCACAATGGAATTTATTTGCACTCTCTCACCTCCCTTTGACCACACTCAAAGCAAATACTGCTAATCATTTAGGGCACTCCTTCCTGTTGAGCCCAGATGTGCCTTTTAAAATAGTGCCTGGGCATTTGCTCTATTTCTCTGACTATTTATCTTCTCTAAGCCCTGTCACAGCCATCAGACCTATGCACTGCTGATCCCTTACCTACTCAGCTTCCCTTTTGCAGGGCTGGTCCAAAACTAGAATGGGTAGATGGAGCAGCAGCCCATAAAATGCAGCTGGGAGGCAGTGAAAAACTCCTGTAACTTCCCATTAATTGTCTGTCATCTGCTGCCATCTCTCCTACTAACTTGGTAATTTTTTTTTTTAAATGGGGAAAATTTCATTCTAAATGTGATTCAAATTCTGGTTCTTGCACTTAAATCTGATTGACCTTAGAGTCCTTTAACTTTATTGAACCTTACTTTCTTTAAAGTGTGGATAGTAAGGACAGTCATTTTCCCTGATGTCCTAGTTGAAGTATCCCAACTTACTAGGAAAATTTCAAGATATCCATTATTGTCTGATACTTCATTTTTTTGTTCTTTATCACATTAAATTTTATAATAGGGATTACAAATAATGAGTGTATGTCCTGGTACTTCCATCTGCTGTCCATGATAAGCACAGATGATAAATTGCAATGCTCTTTCTTGCTGAACTCAAATTGATCCCTAGTTTATTTTCTCAACTCAAAGTCTTGCCTTAGTAATGAGAGAAAATTAGCCTTTGAATAAATACTGCTCTGGTCTCACCTAACAAATATTAAAAACAAGATTCAAAAGATAGATCATCCATCATCTATATATCCATCTATTTATCTATCTATCTGTCTACCCATTTATTTATCAAATACCCAACATAGTAAACTTTATGCCTGCCATTCAATTAATAATTACCAGGTAAGGTATGCAAACAAGAACTAAAATAATGAGGAAAAGATCAACCAATTTAAATTCACCAGAATTGACACAGATGTTAGAATTAGAAGAGAAAATTAAAAGTTATTATAACTCTTCTTCATGTTTTAAAAATTCTAGATAGCTATGATATAAATAGCAACAATATAAAATTTCTAATCTAATCTAACATGTTTGAGAGAGAAACTTACAATGACTGAAGATTAGGCATAACTGAAAAAATATAGTAAACTTGAAATCAGAAATAGAAGTGATGCAAAAAAAGACAGAAAGTCTTAAAAAAAAGAAAAGAGCATTTGCTAGCTGTAGGACAATACCAAATGACCTTTATACACTAAAGTAGAGTACCCAACAGGTGAGAAAAAAGAGTACAGAAAAATATAATTGACGAAATAATGGCAAGTTTTATTAAAACTATAAATACATGGATCTGAGGTGCTCTATGAACCTCAAACATAAGAAACACACACACACATACACACACACACACACACACACACACACATCCTACAACAAAACACAGCATAATCAAATTTCTTAAAAATCAATGATTAGGAAAAATTTATAAAATATCCAGGAAAAAAAAAAGACATGTTAAACATAAAGAAACAAACATAAGGATTATAGAAAAATTAATATAAAAAAACAAATTAAAAAGACAGTGGAATGCCCTAACCGGTTTGGCTCAGTGGATAGAGCGTGGGCCTGCGGACTCAAGGGTCCCGGGTTCGATTCCGGTCAAGGGCATGTGCCTTGGTTGCGGGCACATACCCAGTAGGGAGTGTGCAGGAGGCAGCTGATCGATGTTTCTCTCTCATCGGTGTTTCTAACTCTCTATCCCTCTCCCGTCCTCCCTGTAAAAAAAATCAATAAAATATATTTTAAAAAAAAGACAGTGGAACAACATTTCAAGGTACTGAAAGGAAAAAAAGCCTGTCAACTATAGAATTTGATACCCAGTAAAAATATGGTTTCAAACATGAAGGCAAAATGAATATTTTTTTCAGACATACAAACACTGAAATAATTTATTACCTGAAGTTGGTGAAGTTACACTACAATAAGTTATAAAAGATACTTCAGACAGACGAAAAGTTACACCAGATGGAAATATGCATGTAACCTAATGTTTTTCAACTGCTTTTCAATATCATCCCTCTACAGAGGCTTTTTTATTTTTTCCCTAATTGCCACCTCAAAAAAAATGTTATATCACATATAGGCTGTATATCTGGTATTTTATGGCATGTATGTCTGTGCTTTCTACATTAAAATGTGATAACCCCCTCCAAGAACAAATCTCACCCACTTGGAGATGATATCATCTGAATTGATAATATATGATGTATCCCTTCACTATTGCTGCTGCTAAAAAAAAAAAAATTACCAGAAAATAACTTGTTTAAAACAATACAAATTTGTTAACCTACAGTTCTAGAGGTCAGGAGTTTGACATGGGTCTCACTAGACTAAAATCAAGATGTTGGCAGGACTGTGTTCTCTTCTAAAGCCTCAAGAGGAGAATGTTTCCCTTCTTTTTCCAGCTTCTAGAGGTCAAACACATCCGTTGGCTTATGAACCCTTCTTCCATCTTCAGGCCAATAATGTTTCAACCCTCTGACCATTTTTTTTAATGGTTATATCTCCCTCTTACCTCAACCTCTGAATTCATATAGAAAAGGTTCTAAACTTACAGAGAATCAGGTAATTAGGATGAATCCATCTGAATTATTCAGGATAATGTCCTCATTTCAATGTCTGAAATCTTAATCTTATATGCAAAGTCCTTTGTGCTAAAACATAGTCACAGGTTCTGAGAATTAGGACATGAATGTCTTTGGAGGAAGAGAGCATCATTATTCTTCCTATCACATGTGATTTAAACAAAGAAATAAATAGTTCAAGAAACAGCAATGGTATGGGTAACATATGCCGGGAGCCGGTCCATGCTTGCTGTTTCAAGGGACCTGGCGTATATAGCATACTGTTCTTAATATGTTTGCTCCCCTTAGCGCTGTGTGTTTTAACCAAGGTCACCTGTCCGAGAAAGGTTGTTTCCCCAGGTAGGGATTTTCCCCTGAAGTCAGGGAGGGGATAAAACTCCTTAACTAAGTGCCAGGCGGTAGTTAATCACTTTAACTACGAACAATCATGCTTAAGCTACATAATCTTTACTCCCTGGAATGGAGATAAGAAACGCCCTAACCTTTGGAACAGAGATTGATAGGATTGGAATCAACTGGTATAAATACAGATGTAAGAACACAGAACTTAGAATACAGAGCTTAGAACACAGAACTAAGAAGACAGAACCTACACAGAACCTACAGACAGAAGAACTTCGCTGGAGAGAACATGGCAAAAGATCCTGGACTGAACCTGACTACAGAAATTGGCAAGAGAACCTGACTAGAACCTGGTGACTGAACCTGGCTGGAGAACCTGGCTGGAGAACCTAGCGAGGGAACATGGCTACAGAACCTGACTGGAGAACCTGGAGAACCTAGCAAGAGAACATGGACACAGAACCTGGCTGGAGATCCGAAGCAGAACTTCGCTGGAGATCCAGACCAGAACTTGGCTGGAGATCCTGGCTGGAGATCCTGGCTAGGCTGCTGATCAACTGAACACTGTCTCCGTGTCCTTCCTTCTTCGCCGACTCCGTCTACGCCTTTGGGAACCCCTGGACCTGCTGGGGCTGGACCCCGGCAAACATACAAGATTTTGTTCTGATTATTTAAGTCCTTAAAATATAAATAATCATTACAAAATAATAACTATGTAATGCACAGTTTACAACTTATCTAAAAGTAAAATGTATTATAACAATAGCACAAAGGCCAAGAGGGATGTAAGTCTACTGTTTTAGGAGTCTTATAATGTACATGAGGAATAATATTACTTGAAGGTATATTGTGATGTTAAGAATGTGTAATATAAACCCTAAAGCAATATGAAAATAAAACAATAGAGATCTGTAGTTACTAATTAAAAGGGAAAAATGGGATTATAAAGAGTACTTACTTATCTGAAATGAAAGCAGAAAAAAAAGAAACAGAACAATGACATAAGACAGAAAACAAAGAGAAAGATAATAAATCTTTCTATATTACTAAGCCTTATAAATGTAAATGATTTATACACCCGAACTAAAAGGCTGAGGTTGTCAGATTGATTCAAAAGTAAGACTTAACTAAACTCAGTGTTCTGATTGACTCAGGCCTAGGTCACATCTTGCATCCTTAAACCAGATTTGGAGCCCTGGTAATCACAAGCTTTGAGGAAAGAGTGTGGTTCCCCGCAGGCAATCTTGATAGAATTTCTATAAGAAGAGTAAATGGTCACTGGGAGGAAAAATTCAATAGATGTCCTCCTCAATGGCTCTTCCTAATGTGGAACATAGTATTCTTCCCTTCCTATTTTTTTCCAATGGAGGACAACTATGAATTGACTCCTCTCTTGATAATTTTAAGAGGCTTTCATAAAAGAAATTCTCTTCTACTCTTATCTTCTATTCCTGGATCTTTCTGTCCTCCTCTCTCACTAAATTGTCATTTGTGTTTATTAATCAGTCTGGCTACCTTAAGAATGAGCAACATATCTAATTGGACCAAACGTAGCATATATAATGCTCAAAAAAAAATAATAAAAAATCTCTCCTCTACACTGCCATCTGCACAAACTGCACTATGCATTCATCTTCCCATTCATTATTCCTTCACTCATTCATGACCAAGCTCAAATGTCACCACCTCTATGAAACCTTCTATGATCCTCTCATGTAGTGGTAGCCATATCTTCCTCTATGTTCCTGCAACATGTTTGAAATCCCATGATTCATTTTTCCTTTCTCTCTCTTCTTTCATAATAGTGGATTATTTACTGAGGGAACAACTTTATCATTGCAGTGCTTTGTGTTTAGCAGGAAGCCTAGTATATCACAGACTCTTAGTATTTTCTGAACGAATCAATAAAGAGATGAAGGGATGCCCCCCTGTTGTATGGCAGGGCCCCATTCTCCTTACTTGCCTCTATCTCCAAGAAGGTTAGCAGGTTTCATCTCTAGGGCCTACTATGAATAATACATGGTGGCTCTCTGGAGCTTTGTCTTTATAAGGATCATGATGTTATGCCTGGGCTCAATAGAAAGAGTGCCAAGATGGATTAGTGATGTCTGGCATGGTTGCTGGAGTGGTTAGAAATAACATACAGGATAAACCTCTGCAGACACTGCCTTTTGCTATATCCTCTGGCCAGTTGTGTCTGTTGACCAGCTTACCTGTCATATTCCAGTACTGAACCCAGAACAGCCTAGTCTAGCCACAGAGATTTTGGTCAAGGAATAGCCAGGATCATCAAAAACCAAAAGCCTATCAGGTCCATTTTCTTGTAAGTTTCTGATGAAAAAAAAGGTGCTGGGGTCACTGGCCTTGCCATCACTGGTCAATCAATCCAGTCCCCTGAACTCAGAGCCCAGCTGAATCTGTGTTGACTCCTCCGAGGGTTACCAGGACCCAGCACACAAAAACAAATACAGCTGGACCCTCAGAAGTTCCTCCCTGCTCTACATCCCAGACTATTTTTATTTTTATACAAATTACAGGGCATGAACCACTTCCTGTGAATACCAGCCCCTGCTCAACTTTTTCTTCCTGGGAGGGAAGTATTTGCTGACATGCAGCTGAACAGTTCTCTCCTATTACAGTCCCCTCTCACAGAGCCAAGCAGAAAGCTCCAAGTGCGTCTACACCTTCCCAGTGTGGGCTCTGTTGGAACATCCTTCTGAGCCAAGAGCAGACACACCACAGATCCCTCCCTTCACCACACAGCATCTCCCTCTTTGTCTTATCATTTTGCTTTTCACTCTTCAAGTCTTACCTGACTTCCAGGTGATGAAAAGATTAACACTTTTTGCAGCCTCCCCAACCAGCCTTCCCAGGAAACAATTTTAGGTGTCCTTCCCTGTACACAATCCACACACCAGTGGAATTCCTGGCACATGTTTTGTTCTGGGGGATCTAAAGGGACAATGTGGATACTCTGTTCGAGTGCTTCTCACCATGTTGCTTTCTTGGGTCTCTATTCCATTCTCAACTGCTGCAGTGGGTATTTCTCACGAGAGTATGTGTCCTTTCGGTTGATGGCCCCAGTGCTAATCATTTTTTTTTTTTTGCACTAGCACTATCTCTTTTAGTGCCAGTGGTCCACTCCTGGCAGAGCACACCTGTTCTTCATCTTCCTGACAATGTTCACCATGGGCCCACCTAGCAGACAACAAGGGCCTCCCCTACAGACAGCTCACTTTATCCTGACACTTAGATGTGCATTCCTCATTTTCAACTTAATCACTGATATCCACAGGAAGGAAGAGGGAGAGGATGCAATAACAAAGCCTCAGATGGTCCTGGAGCCCTGCAGTGGCTCCATGCGGAATTTCAGGTCACCGAAGGACAACAGGGCCATGTTTTCTTCCTGCTAATTAGAAATGGACTTCCCTGCAAAGTGCTATGAACTGATTCTTCTGATAGTTTGCATCCCTTGGAAACAAACTTCTCCTTCTTTGACAGAATGAAAAAACAAACAAACCAGGTGTTATGTCAATAGTAATTTATCGATGTTGGTTATTTAGTTCTGACAAATATAGCATGGTTATACAAGATGTTAACATTAGGGGAAGCTGGGTGAAAGATATACAGGGACTCTCTTCATCAGCTTTGAGATGTTTCTGTATATTTAAGTTGTTATAAAATTAAAACATTTATTTTAAAAAATCAAATGAAACTTTTAGCCTTTAGATGACTTTCCACAATGGACTCATTTAGACTTAAACTCATGTCTTTATGTTTAGCTTCCTGGGCAATACATGGTGGGGAAAGAAGGCCTGAGTTCCACCCCCTCCTTGGGTGAAAGCAGCATGAGAGTAGCTTGTCTGCCTCCTCTTGGCTAGTTTTCCTCATTTCTCTAGATCTAGCTGTGGCAGGGGAGGGGCCTGCTCCAGGCCACAGCCTGTTCACCAGTTTAGCTTAATCTCAGAGAAAGATGAGGTGTCAGAAGGGAAAAGTGGCCAACATTTGGTTTTCCTAAGCTCATTTTTCTCAGAAAAGTCAATGAGTGTCTTATGACTGTGCACACCCTCCCCCTTGCATATTGTCCCCTTTGGACAATGTTCCTGGCTGTAGTTGTGAGGATTCATAGCGGTTTCTTGAAAACCCTGAAACAGGTCTCTGGATCTTCAACCCTAATGGATGAGTAAGACAATAGGTAAAGAGAGCAAGGCAGCATTTTACTGAGCAATTACACTGATTCCAAAATGGTTTAAAAAGATTTACATACTTATTGCCCAGCTGGTGGAGCTCAGCAGTTGAGCGTTGACCTATGAACCAGGAGGTCAAGGTTGGATTCTGGGTCAGGGCACATGCCTGGGTTGCAGGTTCGATCCGCAGTAGTGGGTGTGCAGGAGGCAACCAATGGATGATCTTTCTCATCATTGATGTTTCTATCTCTTTTTTCCCTCTCCCTTCCTCCCTGAAATCAATAAAATTATATTTTAAAAAATATGTTCATACTAATTGAAGCCTCATCCCTTGAAATGAGGAAACTGTGGCTCAGAGAAACTAGAGGGCTTGTTCAGGGCCACATCAACATATAGCGGTAGCTCAACATAGAAATTCTAGTTTCTCTCTGCTTCCCTCAGATATATACACACATGCATATGGGCATACACACTCCTGAGAAGTCAAAACATCTGACATCACTAAATATGTGCTAGACAATTCTTCTAAATGCCTGGCGTGCATTTAATTCTAACAATACTTACTTGTTGTTAACCCCCCCTATACAGAAGAGATAAATAAAACCTAGAGAGTTTTCATAACTTATTGAAGGTTACATAAGTAGTAGGGCTGGAATACAGACTCAACCAATAAGATTCCAGAGCCTGACATTTTAATCACGTCATCACTCAATGAATATTTGTTGAATGAATGAATGAATAAATGAATGAACAACTTTGCTAGAGGAGTGCATAGTGGTCTCAATAATACTGTTCCCTGGATCTTATCTCTAGAACATGTGTGGTAAGTTCAAACCCTGCTAGAGAGCTGTGAATCCTTTTAGTCTTGGTCAGGATTCGGGGGAATACCGAGGAAGACAAAAGCATAGGCGGCAGAAAAAGAAAAAAAGAAAGAAAGGGCTCTCACCACCATTGACATTATTTAAAAATGAGTGATAACAGCTATAAACTGAGTACACCTAACTTTTTAAAGCAGAAATAGTGCAAAGAGTAAGAGAAGTGGTTAGAAATCCCCATCCCCTTTTTCTCCACTCCTACCCTGTGGCTCTCACCAGGCAAGGTCTGGAAAGGATTGAGAAGTGCTCCATCAGGAAGGCTTCAGAGTATTGAGAGGAACATGGAGATCTGAATAGAGCACACAGACTGCAGATTGGGTAGCAGAAAGGTGTCTTAGCAGGTGGCTGAGCTGAGCATATCTCCTTCAGGTCTCCCTTTCATTATCACTGATGTGGACAGTCCCAGCAAGACTAGTGAATGTCCTGCTCCACTGCCCACCTTTACCTTTTCCTCTTCTCTCCCTTCTCTTGAGAGCTTGACAGGTACTTAATGTGTGGTAAGGAGAAAAATGCCACCCAAATATTTTCATTAATAGAAAGAACACACAATGTAAATGAAAATTCACTTCTGCTTCTCACTAGCTATGGGTATGAGATTGTGGGTAAGATATTCAGCCACCTAGGCCTCTTTTCTTATCTAAGAAATGGAAAAACAGTCCCTAACTCCTGTGGTTACCATGAGAATTAGACGTCAGCTCTCCAGAGTCCTTAGGGCCACGCACGGCGGAGTAGACGCCCTATATAACTTTTTTCTATGTCTTTATCTTTATGGCCATCATTGTCTATTTTATAAAACCTATTTTATTCAGCAGAGTCTCATAGCTACATGCCACCCAAACACAAGGAATGAAGCCACATGTCTCAAAAATCCTAATACCGCCCAAGCAGATGAAAGCTTGAGCCTTAATAGGCCTTATCACCAGAGTGGAGAGATGAGAGGGTTCAGCTGGGCTGGAAAAGAAACAGTGTGTCCACGCTGGCAGAGGAGCTTTTTGGAGCCTCTGAGTCCACTGTTTGATTCAGTCAGCTAGAGGGGGGAATGCCATCTTAGAGGTAGTGGGTCTGAAGAGATGATCTTTGTTATCAATAGTCAGATTGGCCTATACATGGTCAGACTTATTTGCAAGAACACCCACCACCAACAAACACAAAAATAAATTAAATCTTATCTTTTATAGCTATTGCCTTTGACTTGGTCTAACTCTAATGGATTCAGTTTGAAATTAATACCGAAAAACCTGTCCCAGGACTCTAGGTGGAGCTGAGAGGACTCAATTATGGGTACCTCCTGACAAGGATTAGGATTGTGTCAGTGAGGTGATGACCAATGTCCTCATCATCCTTGCCCATATAGGATACAGGACAGGGCTTTTGATGGGGGAATACTTTCTTGGTGAGGCCCTTGGGAGTGGGACGGGTGGTTTTTGAATTTCAGAGCAGCAGTTTTGTGAAAAAGCAGAATGAAGAAAACTGTATAACAACATGATGTTAACTAATAGCTAACAACAACAACAACAGTATGAAATATCTAGCTCTAACACCAGAAAGCAGGAGGAAAGATAACAGGAAATAAGGAAATAGAGGGTAAGAAAAGAAAGAGATGGAAAGATCTTTATAGCTAGTAAGTGTCAGAGGTGAAACTGTGGATCAGGCTTCCTGGTATGTTCTCCCAGGCTGGTCCTGGGAGTGAGTGTGATATGGGCATTAGGCCAGACTTGGGAGTTGTCTCCACAAAGTCAGGATCCCACTCCATGGAGTGATGACCTAGTTTATTTTGGACTTCTTTTTCTTGAATCATTTTCTGCAGGATTGTGTTTTTTCTTCCTTCTTTCAGTTTTCCTTGCAGTGATTCTCATCTGACTTGTTTTTGTGTCCTTGCATCTTCTTTCATCTTAAGCTGGAAGTGTTTTTACTCTCTCTTGAGGCAGTTGTTTCTAATAAATCCTTGTTTGTTTTCTTTAAGTTGTTCAGTTATTTTAAGTTTCCACTTCCACAACCCTCTGTCTGCATTTCTGCTTTCCATCTGGGCCACTTGGTCCTCTCCATTTCTGAAATTAAGACAAAGGAAGGTATCAGACAGAAACGTACAGAGCCTGGCCTGCTCCCAGCAGCACAAAGTCATGCTGAAGGATTAGATCACACCTGGCCTGTGTGGCTCAATGGTTGAGAGTACACTCATCTACCAAGAGGTTGCTGGTTTGATTCCTAGGCAGGTTACAAGCCCAGGGTCGCAGGCTCGATCCCCAGGAGCGGGTATGCAAGAGGCAGCCAATCTATGTCTCTATCTCTCTCTCCCTTCTCTCTCTTCCTTCCTTTCTCTCTAAAACTCAATAAAAACATATCTTTTGGAAAAAAAAGTATTAAATCACATCTGACAATTTTCCCAATACTTTTATTATATCTGAGTAATACAGTTGGAGACATCTTGACTGGCCACAAGAACAATCAAATGTCCTCGTGTGTATAAGACAGTATAGTTATACCCTAAGTGGAATCTTCAATCTGAGTGCTTCTGTGTGTGCCTATCAGTCAGGATCTTAGTAGAGAGCAGAAAATGGGCAGTTTAATAAAAGGATGCTTTACAAAGGTGTCGAAAGACTGTAGAGAAACTATAGAGGCAGTGCAGTGTCCTGGGGATAGAACCGCAGAGCTCTGTTACCACCTGTAGTCCTAAAGGGATGAGGATGGGAAGCAGTTGGAGAGAAAGGGCAATATCACAAGAGCTGCCAGCTTGGCCAATGGATGCAGGAAGTTTTGGGACTCATAGGAAGGGAGATGACAGAATATAAGCTTTCACCACACTCTCGTTCTTTTCTGAACTGTCTCGCTGGAGTTCCCCATTGGCTGTCCCCAATCAGAAGCCACTTCCACTCATTCAAGAGAAACCATTGAGGCTCTCAATATTGCTCAAACTTCTAGGTCGCAGACCAGGCTGAGAATGGGTGAAGAACAGACTTGGAGGGGCAAATGAAACTTATCCAGGAGCATTAACATACATGTGCATATACCTCTGAGCTCACATATACATTCACTTATGCACATAAGTGTGTGCTAAGCTGATGAAAATAAATATTTGGTTTTTTTTTCCTCTAAGGGAAGAGTCATTCAAGAACTACCCCTTGCTCTGGTTGCCCTTTCTAGGTTATTCGGTACCCTGTTTTCCTCTCATTCTAGTTACTGAGTACTTGAAGAGTAGGCAGAGTCCTGGGAAGGAAGAATCTCTTCTGGGAGTATATGTGTAAAAACTATCTTCAGATAACAAGATGGCAAAAGGTTTCAATCTAAAAAGGAGATATGTCAAAGGGAAAGACCTATTCTTGCTTCTAAAGAACTCACTCCAGGAGAAGAAAATGTCAAATGAAGGTGAATGCTTCTATTGAAAAGGTACATAACAACCACCTCATCTGAAAAGGTGGGAATAGAACTTTATTCAAATGGGGCATTAGGGAAGAAGGGGATTTATCTAGGAACTTCAAGTGGGAGTGAAATCAAGATGTGGATTGAGTCAATAGCTCAGTAGAGACCTACAGTGGAATATAGAGACTCTGAAAGTGATGCCAAGTTGATAAGTCACATAAAGTAGTTATTTAATAGTTGGCATATTACACAATTTGTTTAACACAGGGCATTATCCATATCTCTATTTTTTCACTATTACTTTGTGGTGTGTTGTTGGCATGCCTCTCTCTATCAGTAACTCATGAAGCTCTTGTTGACCACCATATCCTCAGCCACAGCAGTAGTCTGTTGGACAAATAAACACTGTTATCTGTCTACTTCTAGGACTTGCCAGAGGACCAGGGTTTATCTATGAGTTCCACCAAGTTGGGTCAGGCAAGATCTATTCATGCCATTCAGGCTTCACTTTAACCAACTGCTTCACGTGGTCAAGGTCATGAATTTACTTTCACACCAAAGAAAAGGCCATCTCTTTTGTGAGTTTTCAGGTGGATAAGACTCATCACATTTAACCTGGATTCACCCCCAGCTCCTGTATTCTTGGTTCAGCCTTTTCCAACACATTATGTTCTAATTTACTCCTCTACCTACATCCTCTTTTGAAACCCGGCTTCAAATTGACAATTCCATGTTTGTTGCCATTTTTTAAAGTCACAGTTTCCTTTTTTTCTTCTTCAAGGAATTTACTTCCTTAATTCCTTTTTCTAAGGAGTTGAAGATACCTGAGACAGGAAAAAGAGATAGAAATATGCATTTGGTATTTAATCTTTGCCCTTCCATTTCCACTGCCACTCTAATATTATGATCCTCATCTTATAAAGGAGTAAGCTGATTATCACAAAAATCATATAACTTATCCAATGTCTCACGGTGAGTCAGCAGCAGTTCTGAAATTTGAACCATGATCAATCTCTGACAAAGACTGCATTCCATTCAGTCCACCAATAAAAAAGGAGTCCCACTTCACCCCACGTAACTGTATCAATCTGAAAGGAATGAGCATGAAAAAAGGGCACAACTGTCTTTCTTTGGTATACCCTGTCTCCATTAAAACTTAATTTAGATTTAATAAAGTGCTTAATGAATCTTAATTAAACCCAAATTGAAATTAAAAATGGTTTA
Source organism: Myotis myotis (assembly GCF_014108235.1). Classification (NCBI taxonomy): domain Eukaryota; kingdom Metazoa; phylum Chordata; class Mammalia; order Chiroptera; family Vespertilionidae; genus Myotis; species Myotis myotis. The sequence continues at coordinate 21,082,962 of NW_023416401.1, read as the reverse complement.
ACAAGGTTTAATAGTGATGTGAGAGATCACACAATTCCACTTCAACAAATATTTTCCTAATAACAAATAACCATTTCATTAGTGAGGAAAAATGTTGCTATTAAATCTAAATTAAATTAAATTGTCCATAATTTACTGGCATAGTTAACAGTATATGTTAATGAAAAAATATGTAAAGCTTTTTTCCCCCCTTGCTTGTTACAAATGATACCAGTTGAGAGAATTTAAAAAGACACAGAGTGAATACAATAGGAAGATGGTCTGAAGCCAATGGAACCATCGCTGAGATTCTGTCTTATCTAATAACAGAGACAATGAGGCCAGAGGAAGAGAAGACATGGGGACTTCCACCAATTCCATTTAGATTTCCACCAATGTCACAACCATACAATGAAGTACTTATTGGGGTAGATGAAGAGATTATGAACCCAGGGGAGCTTGGTTTGAGAAAAAGATGGGGAAAAATCAGACTCTTATATGAAATGGCTCATAACAAGTGCAATAAAGAAAGTTTGAGGCCCAGCCAGCATGGCTCAGTGGTTGAGCATCAACATATGAATCAGGAGGTCATGCTTCAATTCCTGGTCAGGGCACATGCCCCTGTTGCAGGCTCAATGCCCAGTGTGGGGAGTGTGGGAGGCAGCCAATCAATGATTCTCTCTCATTATTGATGTTTCTATCTCTCTCTCCCTTTCTCTTTGAAATCAATTAAAAAATATATTTAAAAAGAAAGATTGAGGATGCTTAATATGAGAAAGAAAAGGGGGCCAGACATGCTTGCCTGGTGTGTGTGTGTGTGTGTGTGTGTGTGTGTGTGTGTGTGTGTATTTTTCTATTTTTTATTTTTTCATGGCTGAATTTGAAACATACATATAAAAGAGACTGGTGGGCCTGTTCCAGAGCAAGATATATATATATCCGAAACCGGTTTGGCTCAGTGGATAGAGCGTCGGCCTGCGGACTGAAAGGTCCCAGGTTCGATTCAGGTCAAGGGCATGTACCTGGGTTGCGGGCACATCCCCAGTAGGAGATGTGCAGGAGGCAGCTGATCGATGTTTCTCTCTCATCGATGTTTCTAACTCTCTATCTCTCTCCCTTCCTCTCTGTAAAAAAAAAAAAAAAAAGATATATATATATATATATATATATATATATATATATATATATATATTTTTCTGGAACAGGGGATCAAGTTCTACAACAGGAGACAGGTTTCCAGCAAAAAGATCAAGTGTTAGGGAAAGGGCAATGGGATTCAGAATAGGGCCCTGGTTTGTGTTGCACCCCACAATGCTGGTGTGGAGGGATAAGGAAGGGAATGTGAGCTGAATTGTGTAACTTTTACAGCAATTTGAGGAGTGTCAGAGATACATATTTCCAACCAATATTTCCCACCAATATTTCCCAAATCCAAGAAGTAGCCCCTACTTCAGAAGACTCCTGATCTCCGAAATTTCCAAAATAGAAATAGAAAGTGCCCCATGTACTCTGTACCACCACAGGATATTATCAAGAGCGGGGCTGACTATGACTATAGCCATGAGTCACATGGGCATAGTGAGCCCTTGAAATATGGCTACTCCTAATTGAGATGTGCCGTGAGTATAAAGTACATACAAAGTATAGTCTTAGAAATAGAATGTAAATATCTCAGTAATAATTGTTTCCTATCATTTATATTAATGTTTTATATTGATTATGTTAAAATATATTTTTAAAAGTTATATCTTCTATTCCTTTTAACTTTATTCAATGTGGCTACTAGAAAATTTTAAATTATATATTTCTGGCTCATATTATATTTCTATTAAACAGACCTTATCTAGATGAATCTACCCTAAACAAAGCGATGGACAGATTTCAGCCCCTTTTGTGTTAATAATGAGTACACATACTTTTATCTAGTCATTCATTTATTCAACAAATATATCTTAATATCCATTAGCACAGACTATGCTAAGTATTAGAGGTACAGTAGTAGAATAGTAGTCCCAGTGCCACATAGCTTAAACACATCCACACACACAATTATACACCTACACAACAACACATGCTCATGTATATTCAAATGTGTGTACATAGGCACAGATGGGCCCACGACACACAAGCATACACACATGCAAAAATTCCACTGTGAGCAAACATGGATTAAAAGCCACCATCAGGTTTTGAGTCTACCAAAGATTCCTTAACTTAGTAGGCTTCAGCTCTAGTAATCAGCCAGAGACAATCACAGCTGTACTTTCAGGAGGACAATCAGGAAATAGAAGTATGGTCAAGGCTTCTCTCTATGATTTGTCAAAGCTAATAGATTAGGGTTCCAAGTGACAAGACCAAATGTGGCAGATTCAGATCTATTTGATCATGGATAAGCACACCAGGAAATGCTGCCAGAGGTAGGCTTGTGATAGGTTTGTTTTTAAGGAAGCTCTTCTTCATAGGCCTCAACTTCCTGGGGAATGAGAAAAGCTCATCCTGAGGCCTGAAGACAGAGATAAATCAGCTTAGCGTAGAGGCACTGGCTGGGCTGATGTTGGAATAATTTGGTATGATCTAATTCAAATAACGTTCTGGCTCACCCCTCAAGTTGTTGTCCTAAGGAGTAGGGAGAGGAAGGAAATATATAGACAGCTCCAGACAGGACTCAAAAACCACACAAGTTCTTTTAATTAAAAACAAATTTTAACATAAATCAACTACTGGAAAAAAACACAAATACATGGAGACTAAACAACTAAGAGTCAAAGAAGAAATTTTAAGAAACTATGAAACAAATGAAAATGAAAACACAGCGTTTAAAAATTTATTGGATGCAGTAAAAGCAGTTCCAAGAGGGAAGTTCATAGCTATGCAGGCCTATCTCAACAAACAAGAAAAATCTCAAATAAACAATCTAACTTTATACTTAAGGGAACTAGAAAAAGAACCAAGAAAACCCAAAGTAAATAGAAGGAAGGAAATAATTAAGATCAGTGCAGAAATAAACAATTACAGAAAAGTAACAATTACAGAAAAAAATAGAGAAGATCAAGAAACTAAGAGCTTGTTCTTTGAAAAGATAAACCAATTTGACAAACCCTTACCCAAACTCTTCCACAAAAAAAGGGAAGAGAACCTAAATAAATAAAATCATAAATGAGAGAAGTTACAACCAATACCACAGAAATTCAAAACATCATTAAAGACTACTACAAACATTGTATGCTAACAAATTCGATAATCTAAAAGAAATGGATTTAAAAAACAACAACTACATGCTGAATAACTGGAAAACAGAGAATACCCGGTGGCATCCAAAAGTACCAATTACAGAAAATAAGTACCACCTCTAGGGTTGCAGGAGCAAAGCAAAGATATTTGAAGTATGAAAACTTATAAACTTACAGGAGGGTAACCCTGGAGCTAAAACCCAGACAACTGAGGAGGGTCTCCAGCCAGCAGTGCTGATTGGAGGAGGGAGATTGTCTTGGCTGGCTTGGTCTACCATAACAAAATACGATAGAGTAGGAGTAGGAAAAGTCTGAGATCAATGTTTCAATAAGGTTTAGTTTTTAATGAGTGCTCTCTTCCTGACTTGCAAACAGCTGTCTTCTCGCTATTCCTCATATGGCTTGGGGGGAGGGGCGGGGTTGAGGAAGAGGTCTTCTAATGAGGACAACAGTCCCATTGCATTGGGGTTCTACCTTTGTGACTTCATTTAACTTGTATCACCTCCTCGCAGGCTCTATCTGTAAATATAGTTATACTAGGAGTTAGCATTTCAACATGTAAAAATTTGGGGGGAACACATAACAGGGCTCATGACACTAATCCTATAAATGTCACCAAAAAATGCTGCCAACTGGATTGAGCTGTTGAGGTAGGAAAGAATTGTTGCTATCAGGATAAAGAACATTGTTTAGGATATAGCAGACAGAAACAGGAAGCAAAAAGAAACAGGAAAGAGCCTATCCCTCTTCATCTTCCAGTCTCTCTCTAGCTCCCCCTACTGGCAGAGCCTAACATGGAGACAGGTAAGCAAAAATGTGGTTGTAGAGCTCCAGCTCCAGCTCCAGCGCCAGCAACACAAAGTACAAAGAATACAGGTGTGGGTTTGAAAACTTGAGAAGCAGTAGCTTAATAAGAAATGAGCTGCATGCCATCTCTAAAAGGTTATTGTGCACAATTTTATTCCCAAGGGAAAAGCCCATCAGAAACTAAATCCTTGGTCAAATACTAGTATGTTTAGGAACTCTTCATGTTATGCCCCTGTTGGGAATAGATAAAGATGCTTTAGAAGAGCAAGGCCTTTGATAAGTCCTACCCTGAAGAGACCTGTTGTGTTTCTTTTATCCCAGAGTCCCCCAAATGTCTTTGACCACAGATGTTTTTTGTCTGTTTCTTTTCAGAGCACCTATTAATTTTCAAAACAATTTCCAAACATTTTCTGCCAAACTTTGATAAGCATTGTGCTGGGGATGTTGTAGACACTATGATCTCAAGACATATGATTAATTGTAGGCCATAATAGTGTGGATCATATTTGAACAGGTTGCTCTTGTCCCCAAATGCTTCAGTCTGGTGACTGCTGAAGCTAAGTGTATGAGCACGGGTGATCATCCTAATGTCGTGTGAGGGCAGAAAACTTTTTTTTTTCCTTCTTGTTCACTATTGTATTCTCAGCATCCATCACAATGCTCAGGACATGGTAAATATCCCATAATACGTGCTATAGGTTGCAAGGTGAAAGTAAGGAAATGAATTATCAGCCAAAAGAGTTGACAATGACACCTCATGTGTTAATAAACATAGGTGTGGCAAGGAAGAAGCAGGAGTGTCCTAAAGAAATGTAATGAGAGCCACTGCATAATTTAAAATCTTTCTGGTAGCTCCATTTAAAAAGTAAAATGAGACAGGTGGAATTAATTTTAATAATATATTTTAAGTAATACAATATAGTCAATATATTATGATTTCAATGATAAAATAAAGATATTAATAATTAGCAATTACATATTGAAATTAAATCAATGATTTAAAAAGCTATTAGTAATCAATATAAAGATATTAATGCAATACTTGGCATTCTTTTTTACATTAAATTCTTAAAATCTGGTGTATACTTTACGTTTATGGCACCTCTTAGTTTGGACTGGCCATATTTCAAGTGTTCAAAAGCCACATGGCCACCTTGTTAGACAGCATGGAGCTAGTGACTTCTAAAGTACACAACACAAAATTTGGAGACATGGGGCAAACACTCAAATTTACAAATGAATATTGAGCCAGAAATCATTGCTAGCTGCAGTTATTGAATACTGTGAGGAAATATGACTAAACTGACATTCCTGGCACATAAGTTCATGCATGGTGGGTATGAAACAGTTCAAGTGACCAAATGAAAAAGTTAGTCAGGAGTCATTTCACCACTGTGGATTCTACTAGAAAGGCTAGGGCTATTTTAACACTGGAAAAAGAATAAAATCAACATTTTAGAAAAAATGAAGACTGGAAGTAGCATCATAATTAGAATTTCCTCTCTTCTCCCAAAGCCAGTAATTGCCATTGGCATTAGATGTCTAATGGTAGGACTATTTGGTTTCTCAGTGCTTATAAACAGTTCTATGGACGCCAAATCTGCCTTACCTATTGGTGAATCCCAATGCTTAGGAAAGTGCCGATACCTTAGTGGATGCCTAATATTTCTGGAATAAATAAAAGGAAAAATAGGAGAGTAGATAGAAAAAGGGCATGCGGGTTTCCTGAGAGCTGACCACAGAGAGGTAAAGCCAGACAGGAAAATCTGTGAGAGGAGAGGGGTTAGTGCCACCTCTCTCCATACTGTTAACTGGGTATTATTTTGGTAGAATATAAATTTGGTATTTTTAAAACATTATTTTAACTATACATTCAAATCTGAGGTATTTGTCTTCGGAGCAGGGGGAACGGTATTTGTTCTGGTGCACAAGTGAAAACCTGACATGTCTACAAAGGGTTTTTCATTTATCAGGCAAAGTTCTCAGGCACACACATCTCTAAGACATTTGTGAATAGGATAGTAGTTCTACTTATCCTACCTCCCAGGAGGTAGAAGGAGCTTGATGCTTGCAGTACAAGAAACCCACTTCTTTTGTTGTTGTTGTTAATCCTCACTCTAGGTTATTTTTTTCCATTGATTTTTAGAGAGAGTGGAAAGGAGGAGGTGAGACAGAGAGAAACATCGATGTAAGAGAGACATATCTATTGGTTGCCTCCTGCACATGCCCCGAGAAGGACTGCAACTGAGTTACATGCCCGAGACCAGAATTGAACCCTCGACCCTTCATTCCATGAGCTGATGCTCTATCCAATGAGCCAAACTAGATAGGGCAAGGAACGCACTTCTTAAGGCTGAATGGCCCTTAATGGTTCTCTGTTCTTGGATACAAAATGTGTTTTGTGTGGCCATCAGCTCTGTGTTAGAACAGATGAGCTACAAGCCTTTCCAAGCCCTCTTACTCTAGGTAAACAACACCGTGACTCTGATCCCTTCTGAAAGGGAAAACAAAATAATCTAAAAAGGCATTTTTACAAAATAGCAATTTGTAGAATTACTAAGTCCTAGGTATTTTCTCTATGCACATAGCATGTCTTTTATTGAGAAGAAAGACAGAAGGCTCTCCTGTCTGGGCTTTGTTATCTATTAATAGTTTTTCTGTTGGAGAGAAGTGAGGATATAGAGTTTTAATATTAAACAAATACTAATAAGTATTTCAGCTGTCTGGGTATTGTGAGCTGAAGACATCTGTTTTTCTAATTAGCCCCGTCATAAATGTGATTATGAAATGTCATGTGGTCACTCTTGAAACCGGCACTTGGGACTTTTAAAAGGACGGCCACTCGGTGTCCAGGGCTTGGACAGTGCTCACAGGGAAGTCCTGGCAATTGCATTAACAGCGTTATCAAGAGGATTCCAGATCCAAGTGATTTTCCTGTCTGTGAATTAAATAATAATATGAAAACAAAACCCGCCAGGTCCAACAGGAAAGCACAAATATAACAGTTAGAATTTCCTGTCACGGGGCATTTCAAATCCTGGTTATCAGAAAACCTATGAAGGTACTCTGATGAAGTCCTTAGCCTCAGAGAATGAGTCAAGGGCTCCACAACTTTCTCCTGCTATTATCAGGATGAAGAGTGCAAAGGCCCCTTGGAATCAGAATTAATCCTAAGGAGAGGGCAGAGGGCCCTCAACCTTAATTCTATGGAAGACCCTTTTGGAGTCTCTGATTTCTGAATTCTCCTAGAGAAAGCATTACAATAGTGATTCACGTAATTAAATAGTTCTTGGTTTTTACCCTAGGGATGAGTCATGAGAAATTATACATTTTATTTTTTATTTTATTATTGACGGTATTACAGATGTCCCCCAATTCCCCCTCCCCCCTTTACCTCCCTTCTCCCCACCTCTGCCCCACCCCAGCCCTTCTCTACACTATGGTCTGTGCCCATTGGTTATGCATATATGTATATAAATTTTTTGGTTAATCTCTTCCCATCTCCCTTTCCTCTGAGAATGCTCAGTCTGTTCCATGCCTCCATGCCTCTGAACCTATTTTATTTGTCACTTTATTTTGTTGATTATAAGTGAGATCATGTAATGTTTGTCTTTCTCTGACTGGCTTATTTCAATACATTTTAGTTTTGAGTATATGAAGGATCAAGACTATAGACTACAAGTCAAGTCCTCCCATTCACCGGGGTGTGCATTGCCTCTCAGCCCTATTCTTTTGTCATGGCTGGTCAGCATCACAAGCTTATAAGCTAGTGATTGCACATTCACCGTTTTGCAAATCACGCCAACCTGATGGGGAAGAGAAAAGCATGACCTGAAACAGATTTTGCTGATCTCAAATCCCTCAGGTTCACTGTGACTTTGGTGGCAAATGCTTAATGTTGATCGCCTTCAGTCTATTCTTTTTCTTAAATTAGGGTTGCTAGTCTTCTCCCTTATATGTTTTATTAATGGGGGTTGATAGAAAAAAGTCTATGCAAAATGGCATTAGGTGAAGGTGCCTCTTCTTGTCACCTTCCCATGCCAGAGTATAACTTCTTACCAATGCCATGCAATTTCCCCTAATAATATTGGGAAATGTTGCTAGAGGTGATCGGCCTGATCAAGGACTATGAGTAACTTATCTACTTCCCCATCTGAATTGTGGGATGTATTTAGAACTCAAGTGTTAAAAGCAAAGTAGGAGATATGCTTTTCAGAACCATTGTGTTTATTCTCAACAAACTTACTCTAGGTATAAAAAATAAAAAATGTTTGGATATAAGGTGGCTGAGGTATACATTTACAAAACCTGCACAAAGATAAAGCCCAAATCTTACACTGCAGACTCTAGTTGTTATCTGCCAAGTACAGCACATTTTAGAAACATTGAAAAAGATCTTTGGTGGCTTTCAAACAATCCCTTACTCAAAGACCTGGCAGTGAACTTAAGAAGTCCAGCAATTCTGAGAGCCTTATAAACGTTCCCTCATTTAGAGGGGTGCTGATGGAGACATGGGAATGGGGGTTGGAAGGTCAGAGAGCATCTCCGAAAGGTCTTTGCCCAGTCTGTGACATCATCACGGCTTCGTGGCTTCACTTCCCCCGTGAAAATTGGTGTCCTCTCACCTGAGTTAAGACAGCAGAATAGTACCTGGGGAGTAACACCTACTGGCTGGAACCAGACCCCACCAACAGTGACAGGTTCTGTCGAGGTTCTGCTTTACTAATACCCAGCAAAGGATGCAATCAACACCGTTTTTTTGCAGAGACACAAAATGCAAGGTTCCCTGGTAGGATCTGGGCTGCAGGATGCAGCTTGTATTGAAAGTCAAAATAAGACTTTTTTTAAATCTTTGCTCCAAATTTAAACGTCATCTTAGCCAATCAGCCCCAAGGAGCAACCCCTGTGTATTATGTAAAAGAATTGAGGGAAGGAAATACTTGGAAACAAGAGAGACAGAAGTTCAGTGCACCTGCCACGGCTTTTCTTACTCCCGGGGAGCCAGAATGTGAAAACAACAAATAAATGAAAGGCTCTTGAGGGTCCCGAGGTATAACTAATAGTCACCTTTCCCATTCAGAACACATGACCCATGTATCAAATTCTGGCTCCTTAGTGCTATAGCAGAGCTTGTGAGGAGGGCATGGCCAGAGGTCTAGCAACAAGAAATGTTTTCTCTCCTTTATCCTTAGAAGCAGAATGTCAAAGAGGAGGCTGAAAACCCCCCTTCCCCTCCCCAAATATTTCAAAAACATTTGTTAAAGGAAACAGTTCAGATCTTTTCCTGTGAAGTAATAGATTTTTTTTTTTACTGTTTCATACAGGTTCTTTATATGATCATGTTCTCATATGACACAAGTATTTGCATGTTTTATTTTATTAATGGTTGTTTATTATTTATTTTTTAAAAATATATTTTTATTGATTTCATAGAGAAACAGAAAGGGAGAGAGAGATAGAAACATCAATGATGGGAGAGAATCATTGATGGGCTGCCTCCTGCACGCCCTCCGACTGGAGATCAAGCCTGTAACCTGGGCAGGGGCCATGATTGTTTAATATAGAGGGTGTCCCAAAAAGTGAATATGCATTTTGAATGATTATAAAGTCAGTGTTTATTAACATGCAGTTCATTTTAAAAATTTCAAATAATCTACAGAAATGAATAACTTTTTTGTCAATGTCTGTTTTCAAACTGATGACCATTCTGGTCCAGACACTGCTGATAATGTGAAGCAATGGAATCATAAACATCAAGAATCATTGCATTTAGTATTTTTGTACTTTCAATTTGTCGACTGTTGATGATTTTGTACCATAAACTTTATCTTTTATGTACCCCAATAAAAATTCCTAGTGGCATTTTAGGACAAATTTTCTTTGTTCAAAGCTTAGTGTGGCTTCACCCATTATTTCAAATCAGTTAAACTTGAAAAGAGTGAAAGTTAAGTGAGTTATCAGCTGTTAAATTGTGTATACATTTTTGGGGACATCCTATAATCAAATCTATCTGTTTTCTTTTATGCTTTTGATCTTTTGTGTCATCCTTAGGGAGATTAATCTTACATAGCCCCTATTCATCCATAGTTTTCTAGAATGTTTTTAGAGAGTTTAAGGAGTCTAAAATCTAAAAAGTCATTCAAGGTCAGAAGTAAATAACAGAGTTGGAATTATGACACAAGCCCGCATTAGTGCAAATCTTGGACTTCTCATGTTATATCACGCTACCTCTCATTCATAGTCAAGGGACTCATTCATTCATTTTTCCATTTGGAATGAAATTTCTCCTTCACGAGTCCCTCCCTCCCTGTAAGGCAATGGGTTTTTATGTAACATCTTTAGGTTAGATTAACCTGACTTTAAATAACCTTAACTATAAGAGCAAATGTGTCTTATGAGGGGTGATGCATATATTTTATAAAACAAAAAACTTCATGTTTTCAGTTAAAGTTTCTACCCCATCTTTCCTCAAAACTCAGCTTTTGATGAGAATACCAGCATTTCTCTTTTTAGGCAACAGAAGAGATGTGATGTGAAATACAGACGCTCCTTAAAATTGAAGGCTACTGACAAACTTTCAGCCTGTTGCACATATGATCACATTAGAAACAACAGGCCAGTTTCATTTAAAATTCATGTTCTTTCAAGATGGCATCATAAAAAAAATTTATCTATTTGTGTATACTTAACTAATTTTTCCCACGATATCAAAAAGAAGTAAACTCATGGTAAAGCAAATATTCATTGGAGATGCGCAGCCATTTGGTATCCACCTCTGGAATAATACAGCAGTGGGATGGATGCTTGTTATCACCTACAGAGCGTGTCTTTTTTTCACTGTGCATTTATGTGGCTGCACATGTATAGAGTCTTTTCTTCTGGAGCAATGCATGATAGAGATTGATTATTCAGACAAAGGCTACAGAAAATCCCTAAAAGTGATAAGAGCATGGCTGGTGCCACAATTATGAATTTTTAATAAAAATCAATTCCAAAAATTATAGGGAGAAAGAGACCGTGAGAACTGTTCAAGAAAAGGAGGAAGATGGGAGACCAAACTAGTATAGATCTAGAGTGAGTGTAGTTTGGACTCCAATTTGATATACAATATGTAATATAGTCTTTTAATAAGAATATTTCATACTAGAGGCCTGGTGCACAAAATTCGTTCATGGGTAGGGCCCTTGGGCCTGGGCAGCAATCAGGGCCTATCTGTGAGGAGACTGATGGGGCAATCGGGGGGGCCCCGCTGGCACCTGCCTTGGCTGGCCTGGGGCCTGTGAGCTGGGGGCAGCTCCTGTGTTGAGCATCTGCCCCCTGGTCATCAGTGTGCATCATAGCGACCGGTCATTCCACCATTTGGTCAATTTGCATATTAGGCTTTTATTATATAGGATTACATTAATAGTCTTCTTTCATGTTGAATTTTTCTCATTCCTTCTCTCTGTGAAATGAATTGAAGACGTTATATAAAGGATAACTTTAATACCTGTATACTACAGAAAACTGCAGGGTGCTGGCCACTATTTCAGGATCCTGGGATGTCTGGAAACCTGAACAAGCATTTTAATTCAAGCATTTTATGTTTTGACTCTGATCAGTACACAGCCCTCATTTATTATGGGTGTGCAGAGACTGTGTTTTGGCTTTATCAGAAAGAGAATTACTATTGGTTATGTCTGCTATTGGCCTAGAAGTCATGAGTGATAGTATGCATGCTATATGTTTAACACCGATTTAGTCCAAACTTGCCATGGTGCAGATGTGGAAACTGGGGCTCAAAGATTGCTGGATAACTTGCCCAACATACACAAGAGAAAAATAATGACAAGAATCCAGTATCCTACTTACACAGAGACAGGTTTAAAACTGGACCTCAGACATCCTGAATCTCAGAACTATACCTCGGCCATTTCTTCCCACTCACCTTTCTTTTTCAAAAATTTTCTACTAAATTTGCTGTTACTTTTTTCAGGTAAAAACACATGCTGATTTTATCATGAGAATCAACCAAAATTTAATTCAACCAAACTTTTCTGTAAAGCAAAGAACATCTGTGGTGCTCGTCTTAAAATGGAAAAAACAAACAAACAAACAAACAAAAAACCCCTGAAAATGATATTTCACTCTGAACGGCTCCCATTTTGAAAATGGGCAGTGGGGGCAGATAAAGGACAAAAGTCATCTCTATAGTCTGCAATAGACAGTATTGATTTGGCAGGGCCAAGAGCATGTCGATGTTATGTATGGCAGTGAGCAGATTGGTGCACAGCAGATAGTATTGTTCAATAGTAATAAATAATAATTATGTACAGGGATTGTCTCACTGATGCTCCATTCTCCTGCCTTCACTAATAAGCAGAATCTGATTTTTCCAGAGACCTCCCTTCCCTCTTATTCTAACAAGGCAGTAATTCATTCTAGGACCATGGAAGGTACATACATCTCTCCTAAGTGTACCTTCCACACAGGCACAGAAATGACCATAAGTTTAATTAAAGGTCATGACAGCATCCTGACCTTGGGTCCTCTTCGTCCCTAGTGATCCGAATGAAACGAGATGCCTGGCAGATGCAGGGACAGGTTCCCATGGCTATGGTTCCGGTTTTATATCTCATCCAGAAAAAAAGATTCTCAACAGACTTTATCCATGGACTTTGAGTGGAGGCTTAAATCACCATCCAGGTTTTGTGTTTTGAGGGACAACGGTTCCAAGTTCTCTCAAAATACCTAACGTAATTGTCAGAGCCACAAAAGAGTGAAATGAGGACCTTTCAGTTAAGACTCTTCATGGTGGGCCAGTGCTCACGTGATCAGCAGCCAGGCCACTACCCCCTGAAAGATGAAGGCTGTAGAGTTTCACAAGTAATAGCACACAGAACCTGCCTGCAGTGGAGCACAGCTTAATCAGAGGTATGCCTAAAATCTCATGTCATCACCAATGCAACCTTTCATATGGAGAAAAATAAGGTATTGTGTCGGGTGACCTAGCTTTGGTCATCCCGTCTACGGTTTTGCTGGATTTATGAATTAGAAGTCATTTCTTTGCCTCACCTGGAAATCAGGCTCATAACAGCTATCTCATAAGATTGGTAGGAATAAAATAAAAATAAAAACATTTAAAGAAATTATAACTATGTGTCATGCAATAACTAATAATTTTTAATTATTTTGATTACATGTAAACTGCATTAATATTCATATGATTGGCAATCATTGAAAATGAGGTTTTAGCATGACATTGCAAAATGTATTAGTCTTCCAAAAATGTAAACTTTGAATTGGCATTTTCATGCCATCCCTATGTCCTAGATTGTGCAACACCTGAAGCAACAAAAAACTAAAATCCAGAAGCTATGGTTGGTAATGGAGACCTGCCCTTAGCCGTCTGAAAAGCTTGTCCTGCAGGAATATCTGCTCAGTCGTCTAATCTAACTTCAAAATCCTCATTCACCCCTGAAGAAAAAGCCTTTCCAAGTGAGGCTGGCTACAGAGTATTTTGCAGCTCAATCCTGGGGTGTGAGGGGGGAGCGAGGAGGAGAGGGACTCGGGCAGGAGACAGAGACTCAGCAGATCAATAGAACCACTTTAGGGTAATGGCCATGGCTGCAGAGGAGGAGCAGGCTGGACAGCGGACTAGCTCCATCACTGCCAGGAAGGGCCCATTTGCAGGAACAAAGGGCTTCATCTCTCCTGTCAGGCCCAAGACCTCGCTGGGCAGCTGTCACAGCCGGACAGCCCTCTGTGCACCAGACTACCTGCCGCTACTCTCTGGCTTTGCCCTGTGCCAGCCTCTTCCATAAAAGAATGTGGAACTGGAACAGGGAACATGAGGAGTCAGGGAAGCACTGACATCAGGAACAGACCATGGAGGGAGGGGTCAATGTCCCAGCCTGCAAAGCCAGAGAGCTGTAATAGACACAGGATTAGTGGGTGTCCACGGACAGGAAGAGAGCCCCCACATTTGCCAATGGCTGCCAACTCCTTCCTGTTCAACCGCTGGCAGAACTACTTTACAAAGTGGAACAATTGACTGGCTTGTTCTTCAGTCTTTGCTTCTTTCCCAAGTCCCTCTGTGGAGTGTGTGCCAGAAAGGAAAGGCAGCTCCATCCGGCATGGGGAAAGGAGAACGGGCAGCTCGACACGCTGGAGGAAATGCCAACTGGGCAGCCACGTGACAACCATTTAGGATAAACTGGCCCAAATCAATACCTTACAGTTCTGGATCACATACTGTGAACCAGGCACCAGGGTTCCATACTGTCACAATCAGCAAAAGATTTAAAGAGATATTTTATAATATACTCATAATATTCAAATGGCAAATAAGGACATAAGATGATGCTAAATATTATTAGTTATTAGGAAAAATCAAATTAAAATCACAATGAGATACCACTACATGCCTATTAGAATGGGTGGGGTAGAATTCAGTACCAAGTTCTAGTAACACTGTGACTATAACTTAAATTTTGGTAATTATTAAAAATGGTACACCCACTTTGGAAAACAACTGGAAATTTTCTTGTATAGTTAATATGTTTACCTTACAATTCAGAAATTTCTATCTTAACTACACAAGTAAATGAAAGCATAAATTTGCACAAAATTATGCAAATTGTTTTTAATAGCTTTATTCATAATCCCCCAAAACTTCAAACAATCCAAATGTCCTTCAATGATGAATGGATAAGCAAACCATAGTACACATACAAAATGAGATAGTACTCAGCAATAAAATGAATCAACTTCTGATCCATGCAACACCACGAATAAACCTCAAATATATCATATTGAATAATGGAAGCCAAATTAAAAAAATAAAAGTCTGGGACTTTTAAAACTAAATAGACAGAAAACAGATTCATAGTTGCCATGGGTACAAGGTGAAGGAAGGAATGACCACCAAGGGCTTGAGGACATTTTTCAGCCTGTTGGAATTGTTCTGTATCGTGATTGTGATGGTGGTGATGTGATTGTTTGCACTATAAGGGATGACTTTTAATGCATGTATTTATATCCCAATTAAAAAGTACTCTAAAAAGCCAAATGCAAAGGTGAATGTGTGTAATGATGGTGCTGGACACAGAGTGGTGGAGACTTGCACCATTTGAGTGGCGAAGGCAACAAAAGTGGGAAGTAAGCTGACTGGGAATGGCCTTCCATGAATTGGTCTCTTATCCTCAACAAGAAAATTTCTCAGATCTAAACATGTGAAAGAAATAGGAGTAATTGATATGTATGTTTAGAAAGCAATTTCATAATGGATTTCATTATAAGAAAAAGTAAATATATGAAATTCTACAAATTTCTAACTTACCGGAACAATAACTTTAAAATCTGTAGTAGATAGTATGGAAAACAGAAGTAGGCATATCTTTTTATGTGTATAGCTGTGTGTTATACAAAACATTTATAACTCTATTCGTAGTTCATAACTAGTGTTCTCATTTACTGATACCAAATTTGGGTTTCAGGCTTTGTTACAGCTTTTTTATACTTCAAGTCCCTGAAACAGACCTTTAGTAATTTAGCTCTTAGTGAGTGGATGATGTATGTTTTTATTGTGAATGTGGTTATTATATTTGAAGATCTGATTGATCATGCCTTTTTATTGCTATTGTATTGATCATCTGCTTCTCCATATCATCTGTAAGAGATTCTATTATATGCATATTGACACTCCGTGTTCAATTTCAAATTTTCTAACATTCCCTTCATTTATTTGTGACTATTAATCTCTGTGTTCTTGATTTATTTCTTGGATTTAGCTTCTGCTTAGCTAATTCAATTTTCCACACTGTCAATTCTACGTGTTAATGCTTTCAGTGATTATTTTAATTGTTTCATACAATATGAGTCCTCTTGTATTCTATTTTTCCCTCCATCTCTTCTTGATTAACAGAAGTGATATCTCAATTTCTATCTTAGGGAATAAGTGATAGCACACTTTATAATACAGAACTTCATGGGTTGGATTTAAATTGTATTTCAAGCTATAGTTTCTTCTGAGCTCCTCATAATTTGGAACCCAAAGGATCTGTGTTCCAAAGTTAATTCTGCTTCTTACTAACTATGAAGGTAAATTTTTTGCATGTTAATTCTGTTGCAGTAGATGCACTTGGGGCCCAGCACCATATTCCCTCAGCCAACTAGAGTTCCTAGCTTCACATGTAAAGTGCCTATATTGCTCATTGCTTGACCTTGCTTGGCCAGGCTCAGGCTCAATGCAGAAGTGTGTGGTGGGGTGGGAGAATTAACAGCCCAGAGCAACCCTCAACTCATGGGAGATAGGAGGCAGTCATCAGTCACCTGGTGGGAAAATTATGAGATACATTCTGTGCAGTTTTTCAGAGATTTTAAAAAATAGATTATTTATTGACTTTTTACCTTCCCTGTCTTGCTTTCTCCATTGTCCACACAAGTGCATTCTAGAATCATTTTCCAAGTAAATTATCTGCATCCAAGAATTTGCCTCAGGTTCTTTGAGCAACCTGAATTAAGGCTGGCACTGCCTCCTGCCTTCTTTGGGCCTTCTCTGATTGGCAAATAATTTTTCTTCCTGGCTTTATTCATCTTTCCCATGGAACTCCAGATGCCACTCTCTATTTAGTGGTATTCAAGTGATCCATTCCAAAGTACTTAATAATTCTCTATGAGACTGATGGTGAGACCCCCAAATCTTTATGACTAGGGATCAAGCTATGCCCAGCTCATCCAATGACAGTAAGGAGCAAGTGGTTTGCTGATAACCAGATAATACAACCTCTTTTCACTTGAGGCACTTTCTCTTCTCTCTTATTCACAAATTAAACATGCTTCATAAATATCCTTTTCATTCTATATAGATGCCTCTCTCTCCCTTTGGAAATGAGAAACAGAATACCCACATATTGGACCATTTCCTAGGTTTGTTTGTGTGTGTTTTTTTCCTTAGCAAGGATCACCCTTAAAAATCCGTGAGTGTATGCATTGGGCATTGTATGACAGAGATAGGAATGAAGATCCTGGGGTTAGAATAAACAGACCTTTCTCTCTTTGCTCCCAGAATAAGGTGACTGAGTTAAGAAGGTACAAGTTAATGTCTCCAGGACACATCAGCTAAGAGGCTTATGAAATATCACATAGATTTCACTTAATCTGGGGTATCACAAATTCTTCTGAACAGAGTAATATTGGGCTTCAGTTCTGTCTTGGTATGTTTTCCTCCGAAAGGAATTTGTTCTCTACAGAGGCTTAGGAACTCCTAGACCTCATAGTAGGTAGCTGATGAGGTTTATGGATTCAACAGCCCCCAGTCTCAGCCTTCTCACTTCTGTATTTGAAGGGTTATGGAGAGTGATGAGACCCTAAGCTCAGCTTGATCCTGTTTTGTTGTTTTCTTTATTGATCAAGGTATTACATATGTGTCCTTATTCCCCCCCCCATTGCCCCCCACCCCCTCTGCTCGTGCCCTCACCACCCCCTAGTGTCTGTGTCCATTGGTTAGACTTGTATGCATGCATACAAGTCCTTTTGTTGATCTCTCCCCCTTACCCCCACCCTCCCCTGCCTTCCCTCTGAGGTTTGACGGTCTGATCGATGCTTCTCTGGATCTGTTTTTGTTCATCAGTTTATGTTGTGCATTATATTCCACAAATGAGTGAGATCATGTGATATTTATCTTTCTCTGATTGACTTATTTTGCTTAGTATAATGCTGTCCAGGTCCATCCATGCTGTTGCAAATAGTAGGAGTTCCTTCCTTTTTACAGCAGCATAGTATTCCATTATGCAGATGTACCACAGTTTTCTAATCCACTCATCTGCTGATGATCCTGTTTTTTGATAATTAAAAGATGCATGTAAACATAGACCATTCCAGACTAAATTTAAACACATTCCATTCATGACAATGAATTTCAGATACATAATCATAATATTGCCCAAAGATTTCTGTTGGTTACTAGTAATGCCTTTGAATTTATATGATTTTGCATATGTACTCATTGCAAGAATGGTTTTGTATGTTTTTTCTCTCTTCAGACATCTCTTTAGTATTAACACTTATGTGCCCACTGTAGATCAGGTATTGTGTTGTGTGCTTTAGGTAACTTTTCTAATTTAATCTTCATAGCAACTCTTAGGGTTAAATGTTATTTCTCCCACTTTAACGGATGCTAAACAGAGGCTCTGGAAGTTGAAGTAACAGAGTTAGAATTCATATTTAATTCCTCTTGCTCCAAAGTTCATGCTTTGTATACTAAACTACTCTTTTTTGTAGTAAGACTTCAGGTCCATTTTAAGGAGTTCATTGCACATTCTCATTTACTGGCAAGGCCCTGACTAAATCCCATATTCCCAATTTCTCACTTAGTCAGCCTTACGCTCAGCTTCTCTTGACCCAATAGGTGGATGGATATGATATATAGAAGCTCGATGAGCCATTAGAGTTAAAACATTGAGAGATATGCTCTGAGATTCCTTACATGAATCCCAGACCCTATGGTAACCCCTCCATTCACTGGCTCAGCTTTGGGATGGGGAGACATAAAGTGAAATAAAGAAATAAAATACTTTTTCTCATGTTATTTTCCACTTGCATTTCCTTCTTCCACCTTGTAGGTTATTCTTTTGATTGATTTGTAAAAAAAAAAAAAAAAAGTGCCAAATGTAATTGGAAAATTACATCCCCTGAGCAAGATCTGGAGAGGCTGGGTAGATAACAGCCACATGTGACTGATGCTGATAGGGATTCCCTCTTTCATTTTCCAAAAGATGATCCTCAAAGGCTTCAACCAAGGTCTGTTTATTCTTAAGGAAACTCCCAAATGACACTGGCAAGTACCCATCACATATTATCTGACCCCTTTCTCTAAGGAGCTGGAGTATCAGTGGTTTTTATTCTAGAGCAGTGGTTCGCAACCTTCCTAATGCCGCGACCTTTTAATACAGTTCCTCATGTTGTGGTGACCCCCAACCATTAAATTATTTTCGTTGCTACTTCATAACTGTAATTTTTCTACTGTTATGAATCGTAATGTAAATATCTGATGTGCAGGATGTATTTTCATTGTTCGCGACCCACAGGTTGAGAACCGCTGTTCTAGAGATTATGATTTCAGTACTTTGGTTAATTCTAAAAAATAATTATCATTTTCCATGTGTTTTAGTGCTTGTATATGTTTTTTTTACTATAAGGTCCAAATGTGTCTTTACTTTCTTAAGGAGGTCTATGATAGAGGCTGCTAAGCATTCAGCAAATCTACTTCTCTCTCTTCTTAGGCACACGGGTAGATTATATTCCTAGCCTGCCTTACAGTTAGGTTCAACCATAAGGTTGAGGTCTGGCCAGTGTAACTTGGGCAAGTGATGCATTCCTCTTTTAGCCTATAACAGTTCTGCAAATTCTACCATTCTCTCTTTTCCCTCATTTGGTGGGTGAATGTCCATATGCAGGGTGCCCTTGGAATCTACCACTTAAAGATCACAAAACCCATGGCAAGTAACCCTGAGTGCTGAGTAACTGGATGCAGAACTCATCACCAATTGAACTTGATGTGGATAGAAAATGCACATGTATCCTGATAGGCCACTGAGTGTTTATCAATTACAGTGGCCAGCATTACTGTAACTGTAGGGTCAAAGACCCAGAAGAGGTTAGAATGAACAACAGGTTTCTTTACCACTTCAGAGCTGAGTATGCCCTACAACCATGACCAAAGAACTCAATCCCTTGATCTAGGCATTTACCCCATAAAAGGCTATAGTTGGTCAAGTTCACCTAATTGGTTTGGGTGGAGCTTTGAATTCTACTCAAGTCTACCAATTCTTTATTTTTGCTATTTTAATTCCTACCTCCCTATTTATTCAAAGGAAGGCCAGAAGAACTCCTGCCCATGAGAATAGATGGGCCTCAACAGAGAAAAGGAGTTCTGACTTAACAAAAAGGGTTATTTTTAAGATTCTTAAGGGACTTTAGATTCTAGAATGGCATTTCTCAAGATCAACATCAATAAAATAGGAGTTACATAAATGTATCAAAAGATCTCATTGTAGTTTATCACTTATTAGGTCCATGTCAGGAACTATGCTAGGAACTTTCAATATATTATTCTGATCTAATCCTTTCTACAATACTGTAAATTCTCACACTTAAGCATGCAACAGATTCATATAAAAGGCTTCTTAAAACACAGAATTAAGAAGTCCCACCCCCAGGATTTCTGATTTAGTACATCTGGGTGGGGACCTGAGAATTTACATTTCTTACAGTTTACCAAGTAATGTGGCTACTGCTGGCCCAGGAACTACACTGAGAATCACTGCTGAAGTTACCACTTGAATTTTAGGGATAAAAAGTGAAATCTCAAGAGAATTGACTGACTAGCTGTATTGGTTTTCTAGGGTTGCTATAATAAAGTACCATAAACTAAGTGGTTTAAACAACAGAAAGCTAATGATTCATAGCTATGAAGACCAGAAGTCCAAGATCAAGGTTTGGGCAGAGATGGTCCCTCTGGAGAGCTGTGAGGGAAGAATGTGTTCCTGCTCTCCCCTAGTTCCCAGAGGTCTGTGGACAATCTTTGACAATCCATGACTTGTAAACGCCTTGGCATTCTCACTGTATGCATGTCCATGTTTAAATTTCCCCTTTATAGAAGAACACCAGTCATCTCATATTCACTTGATTACATCTGTATAACTCTATCTCTGAATAAAGTCACATTCTTAGGCACCGAAGGTTAGGACTTCATCATAGGAATTTGACGGGGACACAATTCAATCAAAATATTAACCTAATCTCATGGTCACACAGCCAGTAAGAGTTAGAGGCAGGATTGAAACCCAAGACTGTCTGATTCCAGAGCACACACTTGTAATCACTTCACTAATGTGAGTTCTTTGGTAAATAAAATAAGTGAATATACATACAAGTAGATCAAGGAAGTTGCTAGCGAAAACCCTGCTTTTATATCAGGTGATGAGAGAAAACCCCTCTCCATTCACTCTGCAAGGCGTAGCAGAGATGCCGCTGAGCTCTGATGTTCCAGTTGGCCTGATAGATGATAAGGGAGAGCAGATGTAGACATGAGTGTACCCTGCCTACAGCTGCCATTTCAAATGCCCCAGTCAAGAAGTAGTAAGGCTTTTCTGTCTTGCCTGTAAAGAACATGAATGTTTGGGGCCTCAAATTAGAAAGTCTCCACTTGGTCAACAACTTTCTTGTGCCTTCCCTCATCTAATCAGAAGGGATGTCTGGACATTTCAGCCGGGCTTGATGCAGTGCTAAAGGAAGTATCCAGTATAATATCACTTTTTTTCTGGGCCAGCTGTGCAGGCTTCTCGGGGCCAGGAGTGGGATGGTGGGAGGAAGAGGAGGGGGCAAGATGGGGAAAGAGCTAGTTAGGTCAAACAGCATAGTTGCTTTCCTCCCTGGCTCTTGAAGGCTGAGATTTGTGGATGACATAAAAGGTTACAGCCCCTCTTTGGAAGCCACAAATAACCCTGCTTGGGCTGTGACAGATCGGCAGCCCTTGGCGTGCCATTACACATTTCTGCCTGGGACTCCAGCAGTGCGTTAAAGCAGCTGGCCCCAAAGTGTGGTCTCCACAGAACGTGTTGTAGGAGCTCTGGGTCACTGGGGAGCTGTTCCCTCCTGTGACTCAATGCCCAGAGACAGAGCTTCATCTAATGAAAGTACATACTTTTTGGAGTGATTAATAAACATGGTCTATTTCTCCATATGGGATGAATATTCTCAAATGAAAGGAATGTGAGTACATGGGGTGCACTCATGTATAACTCTGCCTTTGACAAGCAATGGCTAAAACTCCATGGTATTGGCATAGATATCTTAAGGAAAGGGTCCTTAAAAATATAGATAACTGCATACACACACACACACACACACACACACACACACTCACACATGTGCATATAAAACCTGGTAAAATCTGAAAAACTCCTGAACTCAATAGCATTATATCATTAAGTTACTGATGTCCAACACTTCATTGCATCCAGAGGGTAGCTGCGTGGTGACCTTATGGTACACCTAGGCCCACCCCAGGCTCTCACAAATTTTCACATGACCCAGACCTGAAATGCCTGCCCTTTCTCCTTCTTACAATGGCACTGCCAATTTGGGTCAATCTGGAGCAATGGACAGGGTTCACACAGCCTTATGCTGTGTCACATTGGTCCACTCAGCAGCGAATGGGATGGGCACAATCCATACCCACACTGCTCTAAGGACCTGATTTCATAGCCACTACTGTCCCAGCATCATTAGATACTTTGACTAAACAAAAAATTTATCTTTACCAGATGATGTTATTCACAGTATAGACGAAGCCTCTTCCAGCTTCTGCTAAAGTAATAATTATATTCAAAGTTTTCTAATCCTTATAATACTGTCTGAGATATTCTTTTATTCAATATGGATATAATTAAATCATTCTGTGTAAGAAAACCTATTTAACTATGATCAATGGAACACTTTATAATAATTAACTTGAACTAATGAGTATATATTAGAAATAATATTACAAATTAAATACATAGTTTCTCATAGTTACTATTATACTACTTGTTAACTAAAATGGAAATATCTCATGATTTCACCCACTGGTTCATTTATATACATACATATCATCTGATATCAGCTCTGCTTGAACCCAAACATGATTCAGGGCTCTCAGTCACAAGAAATGTTCATGAAGGAAATACCCAGACATTTTTAAAGTGTTGCTATGGAAAGAATTTGAAAAAACAAATGTGTTTCATAAATGTGTGTTAAACCCATCAATCAATAAGTCAATGAATAAATGAATGCTCAAGATCAATATCTTAGCCCTAGCTGGTTTTGCTCAGTGGATAGAGCGTCAGCCTGCAGACTGAAGGGTCCTAGGTTAGAGTCTGGTCAAGGGCATATGCCCGGGTTGTGGGTTTGATCATCAGTAGGGGCATGCAGGAGGCAGCCAATTAATGATTCTCTCTCATCATTGATGTTTCCAGATCGCTCTTTCCCTTTCCCTTCCTCTCTTAAGTCAATAAAAATATTTTTTAAATATCAATATCTTAAATTTCTTTTGCCCATGATATATAAGGATTCCAGCTCATGTATTAAAGGTGCTAGGAAATTAGCTGTAAACATGACAGACAACACTCCTCTCTGTGTGGAATTTTCATGTTAGTAAGCTAATGAGAGAGAAAATAAGTTCAGATACTCATAAAAGCTATGAAGGAAAATAGAACAGAGTAAGAGAATGGAAGATTATTTTAGATAAAAATTGTCATGTTTGTTGTATTTTTCTTTGTTTTAAACAAACATATCAAAGTATGTAGGTCTAAAAATATGTGGTCTTCCCAGCCCATGGGATGAGCCAACCTTGCTTTCACCACTATTTCCATGGTAAAACCATCCTATGGAATTTTCTTCCAGCATATCTGGAACTTTTGTCACTCTCTCACATACCAGGGAGGTTTTGCTCCTTGAGTTTGAATGAGTCTTACGAAAAAGATAATTGAGTAGTTAAGGTCAGGCTCCCTAGAAACCAGCCTGACATCAAGTTTATGTGCTAATGCTTCAGTGGAGGAACACTCCCAGGACAGGGAGGGTGAAGGAAAAAGAGAAGTGGCTTCTTTAAGAAGTCTCCACATCACCTTTTAGTTTATTAGTTATACAACCACCTCAAGATGTAAGGGAGTTTGGGAAGGGTCAAATTCTAGTTGGGCATTGTCATCCTAAATAAAATTGGGATGTTTTTGTTTGTTTGTTTTTTAAGAAAAAAGAGAAAAAAAATGGATATTGAGTGGGACACAGAAGTTTCTGTCAAAAGCAGATTCTAGATTCCAGGATTAAGCCTGTTTTATAGAAAGTCTATTTCATGTCACTGGAGCTCTGGTATGTTTTATAGCACTTACATACTTGAAGATCTGTTAAATAATTTTCAGGGTGTTAATCATTGCTTTCTTTTGATTGCAACTTTGCCTTGCATCTTCTTCTAGCATTGCAAATATCTGGGCAGATATCTTCCTTACCCATTTCAAGTCCACCAAAGGCAAGGGCCTGTTTAACTCATACTTTCACTTTTACAACAAAGTGAAGAGCCTGGTCCATGGTTTGGATAAGGGTTTGATAATTGGGAAATGATTGTATATCTTAAAGGCATTTGCTTCTCTTTGTCCAGCACATGCTCCAACCCCTCAGGGCCAACTTAGAGAGAAGAAATAGTTTCCGTCTTTGCTAATCATAAATCCATCTGTACTGCCATCATTTGGGGTACACGTTTATTTTAATAAAATAATTCCAACAGAAGTGCATGTGTGATGGCTTGAGGCTACCAAATGGAATGGGAATTTTGTATACCCATTTTGATGTCAGAGTGTGAGTACCACCTCGATGTAATTCTTTCTACCTCTCACAGCTCATTCTTAAGAGACATTATCTCATCCAGCTCCAAAAGGCAGCACATTTTAGTGATGTTACACTTAGGAGGGAAGGAAGAAAAGACCAAAAGACCTACAGCTGTCTAATGCCATTACAGTAGATTACAAGGTGAGAGTGTTTATGTAGCTTTTTATAACACAAAACTCACTCAGAACACTATCTGAAGATTGCAAAAGGAAAACGTTAATGGCAGGAAATGCTAGTGTAAAAATATTCTCTATGCTTTGGACCACATTATGGAAAGATATGTTTTATAAGGATAATATTACACTTATTTTTGCTCTTGTCTGCAAAGTGATGTGAGTTTGCTTAGAAGTTAACTCTTACTATGCCCCAAAAGGAAGATGATGGAATGAATTAGTCTACACTGTAATTAATAAATGAATGAGCAGAGGCATGGAGAGGTCCACAACTAAGTATTGCCAAAGAGTAGAAATTCAGTAGAAAGTCTTTGCTTCTTAAGTCCCAAATTGCCAAGATGGTAAAGATATGGCTCTCCCAAGTAAAGAACCTCCATAGTAAGTGCCCAGGATGGGGAGGTGTGGTTGGGACAATGCCATGCGATAAAGGCATCAGTAGCTGGAGATGTTGATTTTGGAGAAGAGGAGGCCTGAGAAAACATGGTCTCAATGAAATGAACAAGATTTGTTTTTAATGAAATCAAGGGGAGGACCAAAATAAAGAAAAGAAACCTATAGAAGACAGACCCCTGCTCATTAAAAGGAATAACTGAAATCCAAAGCATTCTCAAAGCATTCCAGGTAATCTCATCAGAGAGGGAACTCCTTGTGATTAGAGGATTTCACTCAGAAAGTGGATGTCTATTTGAAGAAACAAATCTGTTTGCATAAATGTGTCTTAAACCCATGAATCAATAAGTCAATGAATAAATGAATGCTCAAGATCAATATCTTAGCCCTAGCCAGTTTGGCTCAGTGAATAGAGTGTCAACCTGCGGACTGAAGGGAATCATCGAACAAGAGGCATTGGCAAAAACCACCAATGCTCTGGCCCAATCGCCTATTATTTCTTACCAGGCTATTGCAATCATCTCCTAATACGTCTTTGGCCCTTGCCTTTAGCAAAATGTTTTCCAGAGGAGCCTACATTATCCTTCAAAGAGTAAATTAAGTAATGTGACCACTCTGCTCAAAACGATCCTATGAATTCTCTTCTCACCTTATGCAAACAAACAAACAAGCAAACAAACAAAACAGTTCTAAAGAATTTATAAAATACACCCACCCTGCTACCTTTCTGAACTCATCTCTTATTACTGTCTCCCTAATTTATTCCACTCTAGTCACACTGGCCACCTTGTTATAACAAAAATATCAGGCATATTCCGACCTCTGGGCCTTTGCACTTGCTCTTCCTTCTGCCTGGAATCTTCTTTCTCCATATATCCCCTTATTGGCTGGATCTGCCACCAATTACTGATCTCTTCTCAAACCCTCTCAGTGAACCTCACAGACTGCCCTGGTCTTGCACCCTATATCCTCTCTTCCTGCTTTATTGTTTTCATAGCACTCAGCACCATTTGATATTATATTTTTTCTTGCTAATTCATTGTCTCCCTTGACCACATGAATACCAATTCTATGAGGGCAAGGATCCTTCTCTATTTTGTTTACAAAATATATTAAAAGTATCTGGAAGAGTAACAATGCCTGGAATAAGGTAAGTACTCAGGAAATAAGTATTGAATGAATGAATAATGGCTCTCAAAAAATAGGGTTCCAGACTTTGAGAAACAAGGCTGCAGGCTACGAAGTGCCACTGAAGGGGTTTGAATGAGGTCATGATATCACTATTTTTATATCTACAATGATCTCTCCAACAGAATTGGGAAGGGAGGACTGGAATTCTAAGCCATGCACACAAAGGGGACCATGTAAAAGACAGGCAAGAGGCAAAGAGAGCAAGAAGGCTGTGCATTGAAGAAATGTTTTAGGATGCAAAACTGGGCAGAGAAATTTAATTTTGGATGCCTACTTTATTTGCACAAAGCCATTCGATTGCCTGAGAGCCCTTTCTTTGCTGGACCCCAAACTTCATTGCTACATAGCCACATGGTCAATGCTTTCTTTTCCAGGATGGTGAGAGGGGGCGTAGGAATGTTTTCCTTGGCTGTTAGAGTCCCAAATCAAGACCAGTAGGATCAGATCCAACAGGAGCCCCGTTCTAGCCCTGCTCCAGAACAGGCCAGACATTTAGTGTGTGAACAGGCAGCCCAGATACCAACCCCCTGTTTCCATTTCAATAATAATAAAAGCTCAAGGGAAATGAGATTGGAAAACCAAAGTAAGTAGAAGACTCAAGACATCCTCCTATTTGTTTTTCTTCTGTTTTGAGGCCCTGGGCCAGGAGGGCCCTCTTCCCAATGGTTGCCTGGTTACAGCCTAAGAGGTTCGCCAGGGTAACATCTGGAATAAAGGTGGGTGGGCAAGGAGCCAAGGCCTGCTTAACTTGAGCAGGATCTGAGAAAGGAAAATAGAATATTTTTTTCTACTTGTTCCCCAACCTTGAGGACAAAGGAAGGACATATTTGAGATAAACAGAAAATACGTTAAAAGGTTTTCTTTTAAAGGGTTATTACAACTCATTAACAATGCAGAGGAATGGAAAGCATGGGGAGAACTCTGGAAGTTATGGATATTTTAATAAGCTGTATTTTGGACTGGGCATGTGTGACCCATGACCCTGAGTAACTCTGGATAGAAGGAACTACATTCAAATATCTAATAATAATACTGATAGTGATAATTTTTTGTTGTTGTTGTTAATCCTCACCCAGGGATATTTTTCCATTGACTTTTAAGGAGAATGGAAAAGAGAGGGAAAGACAGATAGAAACATTGATGTGAGAGAAACACATGAATTGGTTGCCTCCTGTACAAGCCCCAACCAGGGCCCAGGTGAGAGAGGAGCCTACAACCAAGGTACGTACCCTTGACTGGAATGGAACCCAGGACCCTTTCTTTGGTCCACAGTCCAACGCTCTATCCACTGAGCCAAACCGACTAGGGCTATACTGATAATTAAACACACACACACACACATATTTTTTATTAATTTCAGAGATAAAGGGAGTTGGAGAGAGAGAGAAACATCAATGATAAGATAAAATCATTGATCGGCTGCCGCCTGCACAACCCCCACTGGGGATGGAGCCCGCAACCTGGGCATGTGCCCTGACCAGGAGTCAAACCCATGACTTTCTGGTTCATAGGTTGACACTCAGTCACTGAGCCACACAAGATAGGAAATACTAATAATTTTAATAATACGCATTGATTGATTGTTTACCATGGTCCACTGAGAGCTCTCCATGTATTATCTCATTTAATCCTTGCAATCACTTTTAAAAAATAGATATGGTAGGAAAATTCCTACTGAATAGCTCATACTCACCAGGACCTGCTTTCTTCTTCCCTGCACTCTCCTGCCTGCCGTGGGTTACCTCTACCCCTGTCATGTGTTGTATTCTTGCCTTGGATTAGGGAAATGGTTCAGCACCATGGTTAAGAACCTGGATATAGTCTTCCTGAGTTCAAATCAGAGCTCTATGTTCTCTTAAGTGAATCACTTAGTGTTAAGTCTCAAATTTCTCATATATGAAATGTGGTCATTATAATATTTATTCCATAGGATTGTTGGAAGAATTTAATGGGGGAAAACAAAACATGAAAATCACTTAGCATACTGTGATTACTATCCTATATAATAAAAGCATAATATGCAAATTGACCAAATGGTGGAACAACTAGTTAGCGGGGGGGAGGGGGGGGGGAGGGAGGCAGGGCCAGTGAGCAGGCAGCGCCAGGCCAGACAAGGTGCGTGCCAGTGGGCAGAGAGAGGGAACAGCGGTGAGGGTACAGGGGCAGCAACCAGCGGTGGCAGAGGGACAATGCGGGGGAGGGGGCCCTGTCCCCTGATTGGCCCGTGCGGTCATCTCCCGCAGAGGGAGGACAGGCGGCAACAGGGGGTTGATGAGCTTGGCACCGTCCCCTCATCCCCTGTCCTCGCCTCCTGCAGAGGTTGGTGGGGCAGCAGGTGGCAGCGGTGGGGTGATGGGAGCGGTGCTGTCCCCTGATTGGCAGACCCAGTAGCCTCCTGCAGCGGGATGCCAGACTGCAGTTTAGGCCCGCTCCCCTGGCCATCAGTAGGACATCCCCTGAGGACTCCTGGACTGTGAGAAGGTGCAGGCCGGGCTGAGGGGACACCCCCACACACACACCTTAGTGCACAAATTTTCATGCACTAGGCCTCTAGGTATTTAATAAACATTTACCTATTGATATAGTTATAATTTATATCTAGATTCTTCAACTGAGGATATATTCATTGAGCACTCATTACACCAAGAACCAGGGGTGATGAGTGAAAACCATGGGTTTTGTGGTAAATCCACATTCTGTTGGGTCCTTTCTCATCTTCCATGACTTTAACTTCACTTTTCCAGAGAGAGGTGTACAGTTGTCCATTGAATCACCCATCCTTCTTCTCCCATAGCTAAAGTTAGGAAAGCTCATGTAAACAAATAAATGTATTTCCATGAACATTTGCTGTTCGGTTTTAGATATTGTGGCAGAACACTGAAGGAATTGAAGACATGGTTCTTTTCCTCGAAAACTTCTCTGGGAGAAATTCAGACTTGAATTAAAGCCAGAATTATTCCCAGGTGATGAAATGCTTATAAATACCCTTCTTGTATATTTTAATTGATAATAGAAATGAACACAAGTGTGGCTGGTGTGGTTTGATTATTTTAAACAATTTTCATGTCTGGATTTCCAAATTAGTGAAAGGGTCAAGGATACTGTTTCTGGAATCATTGACCTTAGTTTCTAAACAAGTAGCTTTACCTCTTTTTTCCTGAGTTTCTTCATCTGTAAAATCTGTATAGTAATAAAATAATAATAATAATAATTGTACATCATTCCAAGCCTGTTAAGATTGTAGATAGAATGCAGAGAATTGTGTAGCACAGTAATGATCATATAGTAAATGTCTTAGCTCAGACTGCTATAACAAAATGTCATAGACTTGGCAACTTAATGAATTTGTATTTCTAGTAGTTCTGGAGGTTGGGAGGTCCAAGAGGAAGGTGCCATCAGACTTGCTTCCTGGTGAGGCTTTCTTCCTGGTTTATTGACAGCCATCTCCTTGCTGTATTTTCCTATGTTAGAGAAAGACTGTTCTGGATCTCCTTCTTCTTCTTCTTCTTCTTCTTCTTCTTCTTCTTCTTCTTCTTCTTCTTCTTCTTCTTCTTCTCTTCCTCCTCCTTCTCCTCCTCCTTTTCCTCCTCCTCCTCCTCCTCTTTCTGCTTCTTCTTCTGTCACTAATGTTATCATGGAGATTCCACCCTCATGATCTCATCCAAACCTAATTACCTCTCAAGGGTCACACTTTCTAATAGCATCACATCGGGATTAGGTTTCAGCACACGAATTTTAGGAAAAATGCATTCAGTCCATAACAGTAAATGTACAATCAATATGATCTGCAGTACCTCTTAACAATTATCATTATTGTTCTTATAAATATAATTTAATACCACCCTGGTTTTAGCAATAATAGGATATCTGAGAGTAGATGCCCTATTCCTATCAAAAATAAAAAATTCCAGATCAAATATTTTTGTTCAGGTAGAAATGATCACATAATGAATACCCGGAAGCCAATCTTATCTAATAAAGAGGGAATATGCTAATTGACTGCCACACCCTCACAAGATGGCAGTGCCCAATCCCCTCAGCCCCGCCTCATCCAGCCGGAGTCCCCCAGTCCCCTCAGCCCCACCTCATCCAGCTGGAGTCCCCCAGTCCCCTCAGCCCCACAGGGAAAGGTAGTTGGGGGTGATTGGGCCAGCAGGGGAGGGCAGTTGGAGGTGATCAGGCTGGCAGGCAGAGTGATTAGGGGCAATCAGGCAGGCAGGCAGGTGAGTGGTTAGGAGCCAGCAGTCCTGGATTGTGAGAGGGATGTCCGACTGCCTGTTTAGACCCGATCCCAGTCAGACATCCCCCAAAGGGTCTCAGATTAGAGAGGGTGCAAGCTGGACTGAGAGCTACCCCCCCCCCCCCGCACAAATTTTGTGCACCAGGCCTCTAGTTGTAAAATAAGACAAGAGGATGTAAACTAAACTTATGGCTAGAATGTAATAGCAGGATGCATAATTGCTCTGTTAACCACTGCACCTCCAGCATGGAGCACAGTCACTGGCAACAAATAGGAGCTTAGTAAATGTTGGTGAATATGCCAAAGGATTACTTGTTTCTGATAAAAGATAATCAGCTAATAAGTCCAAGATGGTCCCTAGGTATTCATGTAGGCCCAGGAATAACTCTTGTTGAAAAACATTTCATGCACTATTCTCCTCAAACATGATTCTATTGGGTCTTTGGCTAAGGAAACATATCTTTTATCAGTCAAATGGGTGTAAATGATAATTACAGACATTAATATGGAGATTCATACAATTCAAAACACATGAATATTTGACACCCACAGAGTGTCAAACCCTCCTGCACCAGGCACTATGGAATCAACAATAGCTAAACCACAGGCTCTGCCTTAAAGAAACATAGGGCTCAGCTGGAGAGATGGGCACAGAAACAAAGAAATATACTGCTGATTTAAGAGCTGTACCAAAAATGCTGTGTACATGGGAAAGAAGGAAGGAACTTGCTAGTCAGGAAGACATTATAGAGAACACATAGTTGAGATGAGTCTTGCAGATGTAATTGTCAAGTGTCCACTTAAGGAAAAAGTGCTCCAGGTAGAGGGACCAGCTTGCACAAAGACAGAGAGGTGTGAACAGGAATGAAGTATAGGTGAATATGATGACCTGACAATGGGGGATAAGGCTGGGATCATTCATTTGAGGGCTCCTACACCCTGTTTAAAAACTTTGTT
Organism: Myotis myotis; assembly: GCF_014108235.1. NCBI lineage: Eukaryota > Metazoa > Chordata > Mammalia > Chiroptera > Vespertilionidae > Myotis > Myotis myotis. Next base: position 21,051,595 of record NW_023416401.1, on the reverse strand, counting down.
TTGTGTTCTCTAAATAGAAGAATATCAAAAGAAGGAAATGTTCAAAAACAGGGAATTTTATTAGGAGTTAATGACAGGTTGACTGCAGATGGTCAAAAGAGTATTCAGCATTTTATCATGCACTAAGGATGGAGCACAAGTTTGAGAAGAATAAGCTCAGGTTTGGGGGGCGCTCATTGCCATGTATCTTCGAGGCAGCCAAACAGGCAATAGAGACAATGGTTGGGAGCTCAGGGCAGTGACATTAGCTGGAGGGAGTTTTGGGGGATTCACACTGATGGTGATGGAGATGATGCACTTGCTTGGAGCTCAGGAGGGGCGGTGATGGGTAGAGCAATGATTCTTTCCATTTTCTAGGTCATGGATCTTTTGAGATTCTCATGTAATGCTATGAACTCTCCATTGAGTAAACATCAAAAAGTTACCTCCATACACATAAAGACTGCATTCAATTTCAGAACATTCCACAGAGCCCCAGTTAAGAAACTATGGAGTATGGGGAGAGGGAAGAGGGGCCAAGTTGTAATCCTGGCTGTAAGAAGTCTGGGAGGTAAAAAGCTAGGCCACCAACTTATACCAGGCACAAGAATAAACTCAAAATGAATGAAAGACATAAATAGAAGAAGCCATAGGAAGCAAAATCTCGGGCATCTCTCATAGTAATATGTTTACGGATGCATCTCCTAGGCCCTAGGACCTAGGACAAAGGAAACTAATGAGAAAATAAACAAATGGGACTACATCATTTTCCATCATGGTCTCCTGTTTTTGCAGTTTGGGGGTGAAGTGAGGACAGGAAACAGCCAACATAGCAGGATTTTCCCCAGGGCTTTATATGCCTAAAACTCTTATATGGATACTACTGTTCAGAAAAGTCAGAAAATAAAATTAAGAAAACTGAGATAATTTTTAAAAATGCAGGCAGACACCAGGAAACAGGGTAGAGGAGATGCCAAATAGGGTTGGTCAATGCCAGCTGTAAGAGTTTGGGATCAGATACCAAACTTGGTTCAGATGAAACACAAAAGCCAGATTCATCGAGAACAGAGCTCCTTGGAAACTTGGGCCAGCTTTTTATTCAGACAGAGGACTTCAGGTTTTGTGGGTAGAGCACGGTAACATTGCAAGCTCCTCTACTGTAAATTTAAGAATCTGCTTTTCCTTCGTCTTCAAGTCATACTCAGGGAGGGCAAAGCCACATCACACCACCTTGACTCCTGGGAAAAGTACGAAGGATTAAGACCAGAAGGCGAGTCAGGGAAGGATCTGGGAGCTGGGCAGCTGTGGCAACAGCCCCTCCCCGCCTTGAGGATCTGAGCCGTTATGGTTCTGTTTTAAAATAAACTAAGATTCAGATGAACAGAAAGTTTGTGTTTCACATTAACATTGTGGCTTTTTCTCAGCTGGGTGTTTTTATTTTCTTTGTCACTTTGCATTATAGACATAACACAGCTTTCCAAGGGAACAGCTCCGTCAGATAAGTACACAGCACAGAGTGTGTCGCATAGAGTGCAGAATTTGAGGCTCCCTGACTCAGGGAGGCCCTGGCCAGAAAGGTCATTGGCTATTGGCGTAAAGCATTGCCTTCGGGCTCCGTTCTAAATTGGGATGCCAAAGAGCCATACCTCATCTTCTAGGCTACGCTGCTTTGCATTTTCTCATAGGCCAGGAAAGAGGCAGCTGGAAAAATCGATTACCATACTTGCCCCAACCCTTCCCAGCACAGGTGTGGGCACTGACTACTGCCACCAGCATCCTCAGCCCTGTCCAATCCTAGCACAGTGGAGGCCCAATTTAGGAAGATGTCATTATGTTTCTGCCCACCACGAATGTGAGCTTCAGAAATAGTTACATTCTGTATATGGCAGTCAACATATATTGGGGTAAGAGAGAGAATACCCAGGTAGCCGTCTGAGCCCTTTCATTCCAAACTCTTATACATTTCCTAAGACCTGATTGACTGACTCGTCTCCTGAATTTGTTCTTGATTTTAATTCTTGACTAGTGGCCCAGTACACTAATTTGTGCACCTTGAAAGGAACTGTGGGCCTCGAGGCTGCAGTGGGTGCAGGAGCAGGTCTTGGCCCATCCTTCACACCCCTGCCTGGCCCCTCACAGTCTCCAGTCCCCTGTCTGCCTGCAGCCCTGCTCCCATGCTCCCAGCGCCAGCAGCTGGTGTAAGTAGGGCTGGCACCATCAGTGGGTGTGAGCTGGGGCTGCTGCCCTGATAGCCCCTAAAAGGCAGGGGGAGGTGGAGAAGCCCTCAGGGGCAATTGGGGCCAGCAGCCACTGTTCGCATCTGCTGACAATGCCAAGCGATTGGGGCTGGCACCAGGCACCAGCAGTGGGTGCCAGCAGAGCCAGTGCTGGCAGCAGATGCAAGCGCCAGGCAGGACTGTGGCGCAAAGGAGCAAAGAATTTTCAGTAACCACCAGAGGCTTTCCCCATGACAGCAACTGGCGCCCTGCCTTGGTCTGGAGCCTCCACTCACCTGGTCCCCCATCCCACCGTGGCCAACGCCCACCATGTTCCACATACGTCCTCTGGTGGTCAGCTCACATCATAACAACCGGTTGTTCAGTTGTTCTGTTGTTCGGTCTATTTGCATATTAGGGTTTTATATAGAGAGATGTTTTTTTTCCTGAGGGGCCAGGAAAAAAAAACATGGCCCCTCAGCCCAGACTCCCTCCACAAGGACTTGCACCTGTTTGAGTAACCCTACCACATCCTAAATAGGCCTCCATGATTAGCTTGACATTGACAGAATGAAAAAAATCCTGCTAAGACCCAAACCCCTCTGCCACTGCTTCCCACTCTTGCAATAAGACTCCTTATAGCTCAACGTTAACCCAAATGGAACTCAACTTTGCTTTACATTTGGGATTGGTGATTTAACTGGTTTCCCTTTTTTCAAAGCAAGGAAGGAACTAACTTGGGAAATTCTGGCTTAAACAGAATTAAAAAGGGTTCTTTACTGCAGAACTTCCCAGAGCCTTTGTTGTGTATCACAAGTCTCCAACATGAGCACAGAATATGCAAGACTTTTAACAGAGACGCCCTTCCTCCCACAAGAAGCATCATGTACAGTATTCTATTTACAAGTATATTTTGGGGAATGCTAACATCAAGGGTGGTTAACTGCTTCTTAGAGATATCTCAGGAGATGATTCTGATGGTAAAGAGACTCAGAAGATGGAGGCATTTTTGCTGCAATTACTGCTGAGCAAATACAGACCTGGCGGGCATGTAAGTCCTTTCTATCACTTAGTGTTTTTTTTTCTGTTTAGCCCAGACTAGTGTGCATAATTATGACTGAGTTAGACAGACATTTCCAATGTGCAATTTAAGTGAAAGCTGTATTATAGCCCGAGCCAACTCATCTCCTAATCCCATGAGGAGAAAGCTCAAAGTGGACATAAGTTTAAAAGGGATCCTCACAAATGAGGGGGAGAGGGAATGGTGTTTAGATGCTGAAACATCTGTAGGATTCCATTTCCAATCTGAGGTTTTCACAGGAGGGTAACAGGAATCAAGGATATGCAAGAAAAGAAGATGCTCAGTCAAGGATCAAAGCATGCTTAGTGGCCTCCCAACATGCACACACACAAACACACACGCACACACATGCACATATGTGTGCATTCTGCATATGAACAACATGGGCTGAAGACTCTTGTCAGCTTCTACCTGCCACAGCTTTGCCCTATTATGTCAGTGCTGCCTCAACCATACCAGTCCCTTATCCAGATAGTGACAAAGCTGACTATAATCAGGTCCATTTGACCACCTTTAAGACGCAGGTATGGTCTAAAGTCTGTCTCAGCTCTGCCCACTGAGCTGCATCATCCACCTGATGTTCTCCTGCCCATCTGCCCTTTTGTCATTGACTCTGCTGCCAGATTTGAACTCTCTGTATCTGCTCTTTGGAGATGCTAAGTTGGGGGGGCTCCACCAATTCCTGGGGTCATGTGATGCTCTGCTATACCCCTACCAAATCTTAATTTTACAAACACCCTCTTCAATTGCCTGGAGCTATTTCAGCCTCTTCTAGTCTCTCTAGAACAGCAGTGCCCAAAAGCACTTTCTGCAATGATGAATATGTTCTATTTCTATATTGCCCAATGCAATAGCTACCAGCCAGATCATCTCCCCAGATCAATCACTCATAAACCACTTCAGCATCATTCAGCACATTTACTGGCCATGTGGCATAGAATAGTCACTTTCTTGAGCTTCAAATCTGTCATCTGTATAGTGGGATAATTACCTGTGCTTCATAGGGACATTGTCAAATGGTAGTAAATGAGGCAATGCTTGTGAAGTGCGTATCACAGAGTCTGTCACATAGCCAGTGCTCCATGTTTATTTCCCTTCCCTTCATCTAAAGGTAAGTCCAGTGACTAAAATGCTCAGATGGTTCATGTTTTTCTGGGTAACATCAACACTGTCTTGTTCATCCCCTAAAATTCTAAAACCCATAGGGTTTTAAAGAAAAGATTTTGATCATGATTGGAAAATAGTTTTGCTTTTCATCTCCTGCAATGTTCAACAAGCTGGACTTCTCATTCTAGCACTGGTTTCTGAAAAGCCCAGCCTCGATTTCCTTCCTGTGTCAATCAAGGAGTAGCCCCTTTCTGCGGGGGGGGGGGGGGGGGGGGGGGGGCTGGAAGTGAGACCTATTGTTCATTTTCATTGTGTAACCTTTCCTCAATTAAAAAGAAAAAGTTCTTTAAAATGTGTAGGATGGAGGCTTTGCTTCCTCCCTCTATAAGAGGCCCTAGGGACAGCTGGTAGGGCAGCTGCAGCCCAGAGGAAAAAAGGATGGGCGGGGAGGCAATTTGGGGACTCCTCCTACCAGAAGGAGAAGCTGGGCCCACTCTTGAGTAATCCAAAGAGAGGGCTGCTAGAGCCTTCATAACCTTTGAGACATAGGCACAATGTTCTTGAATCTCCAATTATTTAGCCTGTGGTCTTCCCCAAATTTCTCCAATTCCAGGTGCTTATGATCCTTATAATCTCATGATTTCCTTTACCTCTGGGGTTCCTGGCTTTCTCAATGTGTAACGAATGTCAAGCTTTTCATCAATGAAAACATACATATGTACTAACAAACAAAATATAGAACAGAACCGCTCAGAAACAGCATGTTTCAATATAGTAGACTTCATACTAACCAAGTTTGAGTTTCACCAAGACATCATGCAATAGGAACTTAAAAATGAATAGGCTTCCTTGCCTACCACAGGAAAGCCACCCACACCTGGACATCCTCCCTAGACCTCTCTTCCCAATGCCCACTGCCTCCTCTCTTCTTCCCCCCATCCTCCTGCTCTTATTCTGTCTCTCTTCCTCACCTTCTGCCTATTGGAATTCCAAGAACACTTCAGATTCCTCATCCTGTACCATGATGAGCAATTCTGCAACTTCTAACTTCGACTTCAAGGAACTAAAACAAATAGGAAAACCTGACATTGAATAGTTAGAATATCACCAACAGAGAAGAAATGATTGGGAAGGAATAAAGAACTGGGTTTGATATTCCAGGAGGAGACTGTGGGTAGAGGAATAAGCAAGAATAGTCAGCTTAGATGTGGCTGGGGTTAGAACATTCAGGAGTCATTAGGTACCTAGAGAAGAGGAAGGTATAGACTTGGCTTGGTGGGAATGCAGACTGGTGCAGCCACTGTGGAGAATAGTATGGAGTTTCCTCAAAAAACTAAAAATGGAACTCCCATTTGACCCAGTGATCCCACTTCTAGGAATATATCCCAAGAAACTAGAAACACCAATCAGAAAGGATATATGCACCCCTATGTTCATAGCAGCACAATTTACAATATCTAAGATTTGGAAACAGCCTAAGTGCCCATCAGCAGATGAGTGGTACATCTACACAATAGAATACTATAAAAAAGAAGAAATTCTTACCATTTGCAATAGCATGGATGGACCTGGAGAGCATTATGCTAAGCGAAATAAGCCAGTCAGAGAAAGATAAATATTACATGATCTCACTCATTTGTGAAATATAATGAACAACATAAACTGATGAACAAAAACAGATCCAGAGACAAAGAAGCATCCATCAGACCATCAGACCTCAGAGGGAGGTAGGGGAAGGCATGGGTAAAGGGGAGAGTTCAACCAAAGGACTTGTGTGCATGCATATTAGCCTAACCAATGGACACAGACACCAGGGGGATGAGGGCATGAGTTGGAGTGTGGGGGCCAGGGGGGAGGGTAAGGACACATATGTAATGCCTTAATCAATAAAGAAAAAAAAAGAAACTCAGGATGTTCTCCAGAATTGCAGATTATCATGTTAAGTTGAGGTCATTAAGGTGGATCCTAATCAAATATGAAGTTTGGACGCATGCACACACACACACACACACACACACACACACACACACACACACACATACACACAGAGGTAGAGCACTATGTGATAATGAAGGTTGAATTCAGAGTGGCCTATTCACAAATAAAAGAATGATGGCCAGCAAACCACCAGAAGCTGGTAGAGACGCATGGAACAGATTCTTTCTTAGAAGTAACAAACCCTGCCCACACCTTGACCTCAGACTTCTAGCCTCCAGAACCGTAAGACAATTCATTTCTGTTGTCTAAGCCATCAGTTTATGGTATCTCTAGGAAACAAATATGATGTCCTTAGAAAAGTTCCCCAAAGTGCAAATATTTGGTCAAAGGGTATGAATAATTTTAAGGTTCTTGATATATTTTGCCAGGTTGCAAAATTTCCCAATTTTTGGTGATTTCTAACTCCATTAACTGTGACTGAGAATATTTGTTTCATCATAATCTCTCCAGAATGCTATTGTTTTTATAAACTTTGCTAATTTATTTGACAAACTATATCACACAAATTTTGTATTCAAATTTCTTTGATTACCCCTGAGATTAAATACTGTCTACATTTATTAGTCATTTTTGTTTCCTATATTATGAGCTCTGTGTCCTGCCCAGGTCTTAAAGTGATATACATTTTTAATTTTTGTAATTATGGATTTTTTCCTGTTCTATTTGCATGAATCCCTTTTATAGCATAGATCATAACTTTTTTTTCTGGCATGCTTAATGCAAATATGTCTCTGATGTGTTATTTTTATTTTTCTTCTCATGCTTTGAACATATATTCTGACAGACAACATTTTTGAGGGCTTTTAAACTTAAACATATAAAATGCTTATGCTATTTATGCCAGGATGAAATTTTGTTATAAAACATAATATTCAATTAGTCTAGAATGTAGGATTTGGGGATAGGGTGTTAATTGAGGATTTCTTTCATTTTATTAACACATCACTAACCTAGTAATCCCTTACCAACTAGTTCTTCATCTTTCTCTTTCCTACATTTTGAAAGTATATATATATATATATATATATATATATATATATATATATATATATTATAATATAATATAATAATAGGCTACTATTGCAAATCAACCAAACTGCAGAACGACCAGTCACTGTGACACACACTGACCACCAGGGGGCAGACACTCAACACAGGAGCTGCCCCCTGGTGGCCAGTGCGCTCCCATAGGGGAGCGCAGCTCAGCCAGAAGCCGGACTCAAGGCTGGTGAGCACAGCGGCAGTGGGGGGAGCCTCTCCCACCTCTGCAGCAGTTGGACATCCCCCGAGGGCTCCTGGACTGCTAGAGTATATCTATATTAATAAAAAGGTAATATGCTAATTAGAGCAGACGTCTTACAGACAACCTTCTGGATGTCCTTCCAGACAAAGCCACAGCGGCTGCGAGGACCGAGGCTTAGGCAGCCACAGTGGGGTGCGAAGGGCCAGGCTCAGACGGCTGCAAAGGACCCAGGTTCAGGCCGGCAGTGGCAGCAGCAGTGGGGTAATGGGGGCAGTGCCTTCCCCTGATCCGCCAGGTTGCCTCCTGCAGAGGGAGACCAGACTGTGGCTTAGGCTGGGGCAAGGCAGAGACAGTTTGGGGTGATCAGGCTGGCAGGGGAGCAAGTTAGGGGCAATCAGGCTGGCAGGGGGGCAAAGTAGGGGCAATCAGGCCAGCTCGGAGGCAAGTTAGGGGTGATCAGGCAGGCAGGCAGAGGGGTTAGGGGCAATCATGCAGGCAGGCAGGTAAGCAGTTAGGAGCCAGTGGTCCTGGATTGCAAAAGGGATGTCTGACTGTGGGGAGCAGGCCTAAACTGTCAGTAGGACATTCCCTGAGGGCTCCTGGACTGTGAGAGGGCACAGGCTGGGCTGAGGGACCCTCCCCCCCCCCCCCCGTGAGTACACAAATTTTTGTACACTGGGCCTCTAGTATTTAATAATTATGAAGTATATATAATATGAAGTATATCTAGTAATTATTCCCATTTTTCAGGGGAGGAAATTGAGATTCCGGGAGGTTAAGCCATTGTTCTAAGGTTGGGCAGCTAGAATGTGGATTAACAGGCTGGGAAGTCAGTCCAGCTCAGAGCCCACATCAACCACAATGACACCACTCTGTACTGACTCCCCATGCTTGCAGGAAGGTGAGAGATTCAATAGCAGTCTGGTGGTGAGAGGGGCTGTGGTGTGCTTGTTCTCACCCAAATCGTGGCTATAGAAGAGTTATTGAATCAATTAGCAATTGGATCTCATTTAGAGAAAACTGCTAGATAAACTCCAATCAAACCTCCAACCACCCATGCACAGACTTGGCGTTCCCAGCCCCTCAGCAAGACTGCAGTGGACACAAATCACGTTGCAATGAAGGCCTTGTTGCCCCAGATATGAGGAGTGCTGGTGGCCGCACCCTCCACCTGTCAGCCCCTTCCACAACTGCCTCAACTGCCCAGTTGACCCATCTCACCCAAGCTCACCCTGAATCCAATGACTGACTGATACCATGGTGTAAACACTCAGCCCCTTAGTCAACTTGGGACAATTCTGAAATGGCCATTTCACCTCCAGATTTCCCCATGTAGTCAATCAAGGTTGTCCTTGGGCCGTATCACAAGCTGGATCTTTCCCTCCTCCCACTTCTGTTCCCTCACCTCCTGTCCACAGATGCAGAGCCCAAAGACATTGCTAGTAAACACCCTGCTTGCTATACTCGGTCTCATCTGCATCCCAGGGAACCCAACTGGCAATAGATACAGTTCTGTCTGAAGCCACTTCAGGTACAGCCTTGCCACAAAAAGTGACAGTCCACGGTCTACCTGTAGACTTCCCTGGGGCCCAATCAGCATATTCAGTAGCTCTGTAAATCCACCAGAACTTTCCAGTTGAAACTGACTCCTTCTCTCTTTTTCAAAATATTCACCAGATTGTCATCATTTATGGCCTCCTGTTGCAGCAACCAGCCCCGGCCCTAGACTCTCAGTCATAGATCAAGGCAAAAACAGTCAGGAGTTTGCAGCCAAATATAGTAAAAAATGTTGAATATATCACCTTCCTGCACCAAAATGGTACTGCTTTAGCAAGTCTATTTTCTTTCTCCACTCCTTGATTTAATGGCTTCCTCTGGTTTATGAAATATTTTCTACCCAGGGCCCACTGCAAACATCTTTATAAAATAGACTTCATCTTTGAACAGGTCACTTTCCTATTGAATTTTAACATTTTAAGAAGGAAAGGGGGAGTATTTCTGACCCAGATCTTCTCTGAACAAGTATTTAAGTGGGTTCCTAGATGCCAGGATTTAAGCTCTGCTGACAGCCAATGTAATCATCAGCTTGTAAAACAAAGTCTGAAGTTCACGCCCGTAGAGAGCACAGTGAACAGGCTCAAACCACTCCAGTGATGTGGCATAAACAATTTAATTTCTGCCCATGGCCACGGTGCCAGTCTTGACTTCATACAGTTAGTAAGTGATAAAGCCAAAATTTGACCAGCCTGATTCTGATTCCATGCTCTTTCAACCATACTGTGCAATTCAACAAATATTTAGCGGGCATCATTTTTTTGTGTGTAAGTATAATATTTCTGAAATACCTGTGAGTGTTACCTTATAGATGATCTAGTTTTTCTCTGATTGTCTAGGAAAAGGAGCTCCAGGGAAAGGGGCAGGGATGCCTCCAGAAGAAAAACAAAGGGAAAGAGAGGATTGGGGAAGGAAGAAAGCTAGTGGACATCCCTGTGAGCATTTCTGCAGCACTTACTGCTGCCTAAAGTGTACTAATTACTTTAATGATACTATTTCACACTCAACTTAAGAAACAAGTACAAGAGTGCCTCAAAAACTGAATATACTTGGACCCTCTGTTCAGAGAACAAGCCAGGATACTGAAGCATGTTCTTCTGCTGCTCCCGAGTTTCAAGGAATGAGTGCAAGAGTTCAGATAGCATGGAACGTGTTCAGAAATGTACCAGAATCTGTTCAGTTCCCGTACTTGGGTAGTGAAAGTCCAAAGAGCCACGTGGACCTGCACTGTGTTTATCTCCAGTTTGCCGATGAAGACTGGCGGTCACAGAGGTCATGTACTTTGTCAGGGTCAGCCCATTATGGATGGAACCAGAATTGGGGCCCAGTATAAATCCCAGTCTAGAGCTTTGAGCTTCCTCCCAGTCTAACAGGGATGGGATATTACGGCTGTTTGGAAGCTGAGCAGGAGTTGGAGTGGGGAGCAGAATGAAGGATGAATGGGAAATAGTAAGTAACTGGGGAAAGTGGCAGCTGAGAGCAGGGGCTGAAGGCAGACAATGCTTAGCCTGATATTCTTTGTCTGGCTTCTCTTTGCAGCACCAAGCACATATCAAGGCATCTTTGATTCCACATGTCCTGGGCATGCCAGTGTGTACCATCATCCATTTCCAACCAGCCCCAGCAAATGAAAGGAGGGAAAAATACTTTTCTGACTGGCAGAATTCATCAAAATGAATTGGCAACACCTATCAGCCTGAAACAGCAGTTTGCAACTTGCCCGGCAACAAATCTTTCTGGGGACATTATCTCACAGGAAACAACACAGGATAAATTCTTAGCACAATATGATTCCTCCCTCCCTTTACCTCCTCCCCACTTCAGAAAGATTTAACATCTAATTCAGGTTTGGACGAGCTGCCTCATCTCTGGAGAAACACTGTTGATCTCTGTCGGACCCCACGGCCTTGGGCAGAACAAACTGGAGGAAGGGGGAAGCGTGGACCAGAGGCAGTGATAAATAAACACATTACTGCCGCCTGTGACGGAGCACCATGACCTCCAACACAAGTGCCGAGTTGCAGCTGTTTAACACAAGCCACCCTATTTCCTGCAACCCCAGGGTCTTAAAGTGCCAAAGCAAGAGAAAGATGCCCAACGAGTCCGCCCCTTCTATCAGAACCTAGAGACAGTTGGCTCGCTGGCTCCCATCAGAATAAAAAACATAGGAGGAAGGAGAGATGTGGAAACTATTTCTCACTGAGGAAACTGAGACGCAAATTTAGAAGAAGTAGCTAAAGGGGCCAAGGCCACATACGAAAATGTGGTGGGGTGAGCATCGAATGTAAAACTTCTTTACAAATAATTTCATGGGAGGAATGAGTTGGGAAACAGTACAATTTGTTATTGTCGCTTTAAAGAAAATATCATTTTTTCCCTAGTGAACCTGATCCAGGCTACCATTCATTGAGTTTGAATCTTTACACACATACACAATCTTACAACACTGACTATAGGAAAAACGGCTGAGTATTAATTATTTAAATTAATTAAAGCTAGAGATAGTCACAGTAGAACCACGTAACTATCCTAATCTTATGGAAATGAATAACAAATCTTTGTTGGAAGAAGCAAAAGTACCCATTTTTAAAGAAAACTATAACTCATGAATTGATAAAGCAAAAAGACATGCTTGAATGCTACAGAAAAGCCAACATTTCTGTGTTGTACCCTGGGAGCTGGAAGAGATCTCTACCATCATCTCATCCCAGTTTCCTGGGGGGAGAACAGAGAATCAGAGACAGCGCGAGCTGCCCGAGGTTGCACAGCTTCTACACAGCAGAGCTGGGAAAGAAGATGGTCCCTTGACCCTCTGCCAAAGATCTGTCCTTGGAGCACTTCACATTATCTTTTTGTTTTTTATCACTGAAGAAAATAAAATACAGAGAGCTTGGGCTGTAGAATGTTTTAGTTAACAGGAGATGCACCAATCAGTTTGTGACAAGAACCATTTTAACAAAGAGCCAAGTGGGTCTGGGAAAATTTCCAGAAGAAAGGCCATTGTCTATGATCTTGACTAAGAACTCACTTAACAGATAGCATCATGCCTGGCCCATAGGAGATGGCCCATAAGTATGTGTGGAACTGACAAGTTACCTTTCACATCAGACAAATGAACAGTATAATCTCTCAGCAGTCCCCGTTCTAGATAGTTCTCTGACACTGAATCTTGTTTATGTCCTACAAGTGTCTCCCATTGTTTATGTCCTTACTTCCATTTCCCGCTGTATCTCCACACGAATATTGTACTAGAGCAGTGATGGCGAACCTATGACACGCGTGTCAGAGGTGACACGCGAACTCATTTTTCTGGTTGATTTTTCTTTGTTAAACGGCATTTAAATATATAAAATAAGTATCAAAAATATAAGTCTTTGTTCTACTATGGTTGCAAATATAAAAAAATTTCTATATGTGACACGGCACCAGAGTTGAGTTAGGGTTTTTCAAAATGCTGACACGCCGAGCTCAAAAGGTTCGCCATCACTGTTCTAGAGGGACAAGAACCATATCGTTTGTTCACCAACCCACCAGATGCACCAGCAATCTCTGGATACTCACTAAATGTGAGCTAAATGAATGAGTGTGTCCGTGGTCTTCCTTGCTGGGACTATTCACTAATATTGTCTGTCTCTCCTGCTTTTGGTTGTAAGAGCTATCCATAAACTCGTAAAATGTGAGCATCAAAAGAGGTCTGAGTGATGCCTCTATTTTTATGGGTTCAAATGCCTCTATTCTGACAGTTGAAAAAGAAGTAAGTGTATTGGAAGGGAATTTTTTCCCGAGGCTGTGTATCTTGTCCAAGGCAGACTTTAGACTAGACTCTAGTTCAGTGCTTATTCCATGACACTGTGTATGAATATGTACACACACCGTTTAGGGTTGTCTGTATACTCATGCATACATTGTGTGTGTGTGTGTGTGTGTGTGTGTGTGTGTGTGTGTGTTCTTTGTAAAGTGAGACCATTGGCTTTGTCACAGGTATTTTCATGACTGAGGTTTCTGGAAAGCCGTCATTTCCACTGTGGTGGCAGCCATGGAGCTGCTGCTCATGGGAACCTGCTGCAGGGAGGATGGATGATTGACACTGTTGAGCTGCCACACCTTTAAGTCCATCATGCTGTTCATATGCAGCCAAGCTTCCCTCACTCTCCTAGCCAATGACTGAGCACTCCAGGGAGTATTAAAATAGGATCATGTCTGCCCTAACCCCTTACTGGGTTGCCTCTAACTGGCAGCTTTGGTGGTAAAACTTCCCCATCGGACAGGACAGAACTTTGTTAGAACCAGGCTGCAATCTGGGGCTCCTCCAGCCCAATCCTGCCCCCTCTCTCCAGCCTTAGGTGTCAGCCCTGCATCATTGTGTGAAGACCCTCCCTGCCTAGTTTTGCTTCCTCCCTTTATCCTGAACAAATGTTTCCCAGAATCAATCTGATGTCTGGTTGGTGTCTGATTCTCCACGACCCAATGGACGGACCCAGTGCTGTTAGTGTTCATGACTGACCCTCCACCCTGGTCCACCTGTTACTTGATTCTCTGAGACTCACAGGCCACTCTGTTCCCTAAGCCTAGATGTGGGAGCCTCCTGCTCCCATCCTCACTCCAGTAGTGTGTGGTGCCCCCACCTCTCCCTAACTCCCCACTCCCCATACCAATGTCACTGGATGTGAACATTGCCAGGGAACCCATCGAAGCCACCCAGAGCCCATGAGGCAAACATGGAAACATCCAAAATCAGATCCACAGCTATAAGAGACACTGAGCAGAGAAGGAAGGGCACCCCTCCACAAGGACACAGCTTGGCAGTGGCTGTGCTCAGACCATCCACTGCCTCGGTTCAGTCCTTAGAGGAGAGCTGGGCCCCCCAAAACTTCCTTCCCCTGACCCTCCCCTGAGGCAAAGTTTCCTGCTCTGGTTAGGGATGACCCTGCTTGGCTTATTTTTCCTTTCTTCCTAGCCTTGTCCCCAAAGGGCTTTAATGCTTCTCAGCTGCTGACAGGCCTTCCAGGGCCCTCCAGTGCCTCACTGCAGGACCCAAGCTCAGAGGGGGATTCACACCCCATTGTCACTCCTTACTTTTCAGATCCCTGTCCTGGCTTTGATGGGTTCAGAGCTTTCCCCACTATTCATAGTGAAAACAAGGGCTGAATCCTGTTTCTGAATCTGAACTGTGCTACCCAATACCACGCCCCCATCTTCCACCCGCCACACGCACACACACACATCCATGTGCACACGTGTGCATTCACATGTGCATATGAACACATGTATATGCACACACATGTGCACAGTCCAGGGTCCAGGAAGTCTAGCCTGGCATGGGTCAACCCTAGCAAAGGCATTTTGTAAGACCCCACGTCTAGATCTCCTGGTTCACCTGCCTCCCATGTAAGAGTGTGTACCCCACACCTTGCCTGCTTCCTGCAAGGTTGAGAAGGCAAGTCTGTAACATGAACAATAATTCTCATTGAGCACCAGTGCCAGGCACCCCGCTGAGTTCCTTTTATAAATTCTTTCATTTAATCTGCACAAAGAAACGTAGGAGCTGACACTACTCCAATTTTACAGAAAAAGAAGCCAAGGCTCAGAGAGGTGAAGTAACTCACTCAGGGTCACAGCGCTAGGAAAGAGCAGAGCCGGGTTTGGCTTTATAACCCAGGGCAATAGGGTAGAGATTTAGGAAGTCCCATAGCGGTAATACAGCCCTGCTAAAATGAGAGGGATGGAATAGTCTGCTTTCAATGATTTTTTTTTCCAGGAGAATGTTTTTCTGAAAAGAGCAGTGAGTGAAACAGGTGTTATCCCTCCCCCCCCAAATCCAGCACCATAAGGAATTTGGTGGACTAACAGCATGCCTTCTGTGCGATGGGCTTGCAAGTGAAGGGGGCCTGCGCCACTGTGGGCTTTAGTGATGGATTCCCAGTTGAGTGACCCCTGGCCCGAATCTTGGAAAATACATGTTAGATGGGAAATTTAAAAAAGGGGTGGGTCACCCCCGACAGAGGAAATGTCATAAATAGGCTTAGAGGGAAGACATGGGCCAACATATTAGGGAAACAGTATAAAGTGAGTATAGCTGAGGATGGGGCAAAAAATAAAATAGTAAGAGTCTCAGGTGCAGGGCCTCGATGGCATGATAAGGAATATGAATTTATTCTGTGGGTAGGCACTGGGGCGGGGTGGCAAGGCACAGCCTGAGAGTAATCTGCTCAATTGTCACCTTCAGCAGCCACTGTGGCAGAGATTCTGATTAAAATGGGGGCGGGGGGGCTGGTGATCCAATCTGCTGCAACTCTTGTGGTGGGAGAAAGTGAAGCCTCAGGAAGGGCATCAGGATCAAGGAGGAGAAAGGAGCCTGGGGTGTAAAAGTTCATGACCTCAAAAAAACTCTAAGTTAACTCGGGAAGTCAATTTCAGTTGACTGCATTCAACTCAAACGTTTTCTAAACAAGGAAGTTTCAGTCTTGGGACAGAAATAACAGCAGACATTTTTTTTTTTAATATATTTTATTGATTTTTTACAGAGAGGAAGGGAGAGAGATAGAGAGTTAGAAACATCGATGAGAGAGAAACATCGACCAGCTGCCTCCTGCACATCTCCCACTGGGGATGTGCCCGCAACCCAGGTACATGCCCTTGACTGGAATCGAACCCGGGACCTTTCAGTCCGCAGGCCGACGCTCTATCCACTGAGCCAAACAGGTTCCGGCAGCAGACATTTATCAAACACCTTTTACCACCCTAGGGATTAAATTCCACATGGCAACCCAATGATGACTACTGCTATGCCCATTTGACAGATGAGAAAACAAAGGCTTAGAAAGGTAAAGTGACTCCTCCAGAGTCCTGTAACCACTGAGTTCCAGACCAGAGTTTCAAGGTATGGTATCCTGACTCCAGAACCCAGATAGCATCTCCCCACATTTTGTCAGGGACAGAAATTGGAGGCAAGAGCCTGGTTCAGTGCAGTGTCCCTCTGCTTTCTGGAAGAGTGGTCTGATGGCGGTTACTTCTGTCTGTCCAATCCCAGTTTTTCAGTCTCAGCCCTACCAACATTTGGGGCTGGTTAATTCACTTTGGGAGCTGGCCTGTGTATTCCTGGCCTCTACCCACTAGGGCCAGTGGCACCTGCACCCCCAAGTTGAGACAACCAAAACTATCTCCAAACTTTTCCAAGTGTCCCCGGGGCAGTAGAGGAGAGCAAATTGCCTCCTGTTGAGAATCACTGATACAGTGTAATCTTTTCTCAGAATGTCCTGGCCGGAGAGAGCTGGCAATTGAAAGACATTAAAATCGGAGGCTGGTGAGGTGTTCCTGGACGTAGCTGTGCCCAACAGGAGAGCCCTCTGCTCGGCAGGCTCTCCCCAGAGAGCTCAGGGCAGGGAGGTCTGCTCACAGACTGCTCAGTCCTGTGCCCTGGCCATAGAGGGGACCATAATTTGAGCGGGGGGGTGGGGGGGGGGGAAGGGAAGTCCTCTGGGTTCCAGAATGTATTTGTATGAATTAAAGGGTCAGAGTTTAAGTGGACAATTCTGAGCTAGTCACCTGAGAGCTCAAATCAGCTTTGCTCCTCTGCATATTAACTCCCCTCGGTGTCCTAATTAATGATTTAATGATGTTGACCTCTGAAGTTCTTCAAAACTGAGGAATTGGTACACCTCTGAGGCACCCCTGAGCTGGGGGTCCCCAGAAGCACCATTCTGAGACCCCTCTTCCTCCTGCGGACCTTGCCTTCAGGGCCACCACAGGCAGAGTCTGGGCAAGCTCAGGCTTTGGGTTAGGTGCCAGGGAACAGGTCTGGAATTTAGAAGGAGAGTTTAGCAGATGAATGGAGGCAAGAGGGAGAGATGCCTAATGAGATTCCACTTTCCCTTTCTCTGTTCTAGGAAGGGTGGGGAAGCATGAGACTTGGTTGCAAGGTCTGTAAGGAGGATTTTCTGAAAGGTCAGCAGCCTCTGGGGGACCTTGCTGAAGTTGGCAGCCCCTGCCTTGACTTTTCCAAACAAGTCTGACCCCCCTGGGTGTTTTACTAGAATCTTTATGTTTAGACTTCAAAACGTCCTTGTTTGAAAGACACTACAGATGCAGGTGCTTTCTCAAGGATGCTTACCCTGCTGATTGTATCTAGAGGTTAATTTTAGTTCAAGCTGTTGTGACAATAAAAGCCTAAGGAGGCAGGTGAACAGGGCTTTTTGCTCCTAAAGCAAAACAGCCCCTTAGCCTCTCTTTCACAGAAATGTGTGTCAGAGTAATCTATTCATCTGTCGCTCAGGGTCTGTGGGTCAGCCCCAGCAAGGAAGGACTTTCATTTTGTATTCGATCATTTCTTTAATGAGGATTCATCTCATACTTAACATTCACATTTAAAGGGGCAGTATGTCTTTGGCCTTTCAAGACCTGCTGATAAATTGATGGTGGGAGCTACAAATAACAGCACTTTAGAATCAAAGAAATGTGCTATAAACCAAATAAATGCTTAAAATTGATTATCACATGTGTAAAAATACATTTTTATACATAAGTGCATTTAATTCCATAATATATCTGGGAGATCATATTATCTTCATTTACAGATGAGGGAATTGAAATGCAAGGTACTAAAGATAACACAGTTGGTAGGAAAAGGAGGATAGAAGCCCCAGGCAGTCTATGGTGACAGCATCCCATTATTTGGACTCAATCTTTACTCCTCAACCCCCCAAATCCCAATGTTTCAGTTCCTGTCTTCATTGGACTCTTTGTCCTCACATATGCCAAGTTCATTCCCACACAAACACAAGCATCTTTGGTCCTCAGTCTATCCTGGTCTAAGTTTGCCTTTACAATTTACATTAAGTCTCCAACAGGGCTGGATGAAAGGCAAAATGAGAAATCCTGTGAATGTCCTGCCCCGTGCATAGCATCTAGTAAAACCAGCAATAGCTTTATAAAGCCTGAAATTTGTACCAGTTCCTGTTTTAAATGCTTTGCACATATTAACTCATTTTAGTCTCAAAACAAGCTTTCCATGTTATATTATTACTAGTGGCCCGGTGCATGAATTCACTCACATTGAAAGAAAATTAATTAGAAGAAATATTTTAATATTGCTATTCACCCTTTCTCTATAATAGAAGTGTCAACTAAGTTCACAATTGACAATGACAGATCAAAACACATGCATGCGATTGGCACCAGTGAGAGCTTTATATGTATCATGCATGTGCGAATCAACTTAGCCTTTTATATATATATTAGAGGCCTGGTGCACAAAAACTTGTGCACTCGGGAGGGTCCCTCAGCCCAGCCTGTGCCCTCTCACAGTCTGGGGGATGACCACCTGCTGGCTTAGGCCCGCTCCCCAGGGAATTGGGCCTAAGATGGCAGTCAGACATCCCTCTGGCAGCCTGGGAGCCCTCAGGGGATGTTCACTTGCCTGCAGGGAGCAGGCCTAAGCTGCAGTCAGACATCCTTAGCACTGCTGAGGAGGCGGGAGAGGCTCCCACCACCATCGCTGTACTGGCAGCCGTCAACCTGGCTTGTGGCTGAGCAGAGCTCCCCCTGTGGGAGCACATTGACCACCAGGGGGCAGCTCCTGCATTGAGAATCTGCCTCCTGGTGGTTATTGTGTGTCATAGTGACCAGTCATTCCCAGCCGTTCTGCTGTTATGGTCAATTTGCATATTACCCTTTTATTATATAGGATAGAGGCCTGGTGCATGGGTGGGGGCCGGCTGGTTTGCCCTGAAAGGTGTCCCAGATCAGGGTGGGGGTCCTGCTGGGGTGCCTGGCCAGCCTGAGTGAGGGGCTGAGGGCCGTTTTCAGGCTGGCCACACCCCCTTCAGGGGGCAGGGGGTCCTGATGGGGTGCCTGGCCAATCTGGATGAGGGGCTGAGGGCTGTTTGCAGGCTGGCTATGGCCCCCAGCCACCCAAGCTCCCAGTGGAGGCTGGCTGGAAGCAGATATCTGGGATTTATTTATCTTCTATAATTGACACTTTGTTGCCTTGAGTGGAAGTCCAGCTGGCCAGGGCAGGCGAGAAGCTTGGCTTCCTCCATCTCCAGTGCAACCAAGCCTCCTGCTTGCTCCAGCTTCATGGCTGCCTGCCGCCATCTTTGTTGGGTTAATTTGCATATAGTCGATCTGATTGGCTGGTGGGCATGGCTTGGGGCTTAGCAGAGGTGCAGTCAATTTGCATGTTTCTCTTTTATTAGATTAGATATAATAAACTTGCTTAATTAGACTGCTTTCTGATTTAGCTAAACTTTTTCCAACCCAGTGAAGCACCCCCAACTTCTCTTTCAGGTAATTCTCAGCAAAACAACAGTAGATATCAACATAAAGCAGATTATTATTGTAGATCACACAGGGAGAACAAAGGGTAAAACATTTAACTACAGCAGTGTTTGACTATACTAGTATTCTGTGCAGTGAGAAAACCTGAAGTTGTTTTCAAGGTCCATCATTTCTTATTTCTTTTTAGTCAGGTCAAGTTTTTAAGCTTTCTAAATCTCCATTTTCTGGCTAATGAAAAAAAAAAAGTAGGATTCCACCGAGTCACCTATCTACCTACTCCAGGACTTCTGTGAGGATCAAATGAGATGAGGCATGGGAAAATGCTTCGCAGACATTTGGTTAAAGTGTAAAATGTTTGCACCTGGCTATAAAGCAAGTTGTTTTCCTGGACTGAAGAAACTACAAGGAGGCTGGTCGCTAGGGAGAGGAAGCCAGGCATTGCTACGTGACATCATTACCCAGATGAACACTTAGCATATTAGCCATATATCCTATATAATAAAAGACTAATATGCAAATAGACTGAACGGTGGAACAACCGAACAACTGGTCGCTATGACGTGTGCTGACCATTAGGGGGTGCACGTGGAACATGACAGACATCGGCAGCAGGTGGCAGAGTGCAGAACAGGGTGAGCATTGGCTGTGGCAAGATGGTGGAGCAGGTGAGCTGGGACTCCAGACCAAGGCAGGGCTCCAGTCGCTGTCATTGGGGCGAGCCTCTGGTGTTGGGGTCCAGCCCCAGCAGATCCAGAGGTTCCCAAAGGTGTGGACAGATTCGGCGAAGAAGGAATGACATGGAGACAGCGTTCAGTTGATCAGCAGCCTAGCCAGGTTCTCCAGCCAGATTCTGTTTTTATTGTCTTGTTATATCTGTATTTATACCAGTTGATTTTAATCCTATCAATTATATTCCAAAGGTTAGGATGTTTCTTATCTCCATTCTAAGGTTACTCTATTGTTCTATTAAGCTACAAGGGAATAACTGAAGGAGATTACCCTAAGTAAAGATCATGTAGCTTAAGCATGATTGTTCGTAAAGTAATTAATTACCCACCTGGCACTTAGTTAAGGGGTTTTATTCCCTCCCTAACTCCAGGGGAAAATCCTAACCTGGGGAAACAACCTTTCTCGGGAAGGTGGTCCTGTTTAAAACACATAGCGTTAAGAGGGGGGGCAAACATATGCCATATATGCCAGGTCCCTTGAAACATAAGCTGTGCAGATGTTTCTTCCCTGCAGTGACTGTGTCAAGCAGCAAGGGTGGATCTGCTTCCGGCACTCTGGTGGTTGCTGAAAATTCTTTGCTCCCATGTACCGTGGTCCCGCCTGGTGCTTGCACCTGCTGCCAGTCCTCAGGACCATCAGCAGGTGGGAGCGGCAGCTGTTGGCCCTGATCACCCTTGAGGGATTCTCCACCTCCCCCTGCCCCGCTGGTCCCGCTCGCACCCACAGCCAGTACCAGAGCTGCCATTCACACTTGCAGCTGGCACCGGAGCTGCAGCTTGCACCCACTGCCTGCGCCAACCCCAATTGCTCCATGAGTGCAAGTGGGGCCAGCGCCGTCAGCAGGTGGGAGTGGCGGGGGCAGGAGTGGGGCAGCCAGCAGACAGTGACCAGGGACTGTGGTGGGAGGGGCCAGGTGGGGGCGAGGAGGATGGGCCGAGACCCACCCCTGTGCCCATCACAGCTGCCCAGCCCACAGTTCCTTTCAAAGTGCACGAATTCGTGCACTGGGCCCCTAGTGCCATGATGGCGAACCTATGACACGCGTGTCAGAGGTGACATATGAACTCATTTTTTTCATTGACTTTTCTTTGTTAAATGGCATTTAAATATATAAAATAAATATCAAAAATATAAGTCTTTGCTTTACTATGGTTGCAAATATCAAAAAATTTCTATATGTGACACGGCACCAGAGTTAAGTGAGGGTTTTTCAAAATGATGACACGCCGAGCTCAAAAGGTTTGCCATCACTGCCCTAGTTTGTGTGTGTGTGTGTGTGTATCCCCATTTGACAGAGGAGGGAACTGAAGTATAGAGAACTTAAATGACTTGCCCAAGGTCACATGGCTTATAGGTGGCAGAGCTGGGATTTGAGCCCAGTCCACCTGGTCCCAGAACCTACACCCCTACATCTCTGTAGCCCTACTCAGTAGGTGCTCCATTGTCTTCCTCCTTTCCCTCTCCTTCCCCGCCTCCTCCACAATGTCTCATCCTTGGCAGTAATTAGACAGCTGCCATAGGATGCCTGGTATTATAGCCTCATGAGTTTGTCTCATTTACCCTCGTCCTCCAAAATACGGGGTGTCCCCTCAAAATATATACACACTTTAATTTAAAAATTTCATTTTGAGCCAAAACCGGTTTGGCTCAGTGGATAGAGCGTCGGCTTGCGGACTGAAGGGTCCCAGGTTCGATTCCGGTCAAGGGCGTGTGCCTGGGTTGTGGGCACATCCCCAGTGGGAGATGTGCAGGAGGCAGCTGATCGATGTTTCTCTCTCATCGACGTTTCTGACTCTCTGTCTCTCTCCCTTCCTCTCTGTAAAAAATCAATAAAATATATTTAAAAAAATAAAAAATAAATAAAAATTTCATTTTGAAAATGAAATCTATTTTAATAAACACTGCCTTTATAATTATTCAAAGTGTGTGTATACATTTTTGGGACATTCTATATATTCTGATAATAGCATAATAATTTTTGTAAACCAGGCCCAAGTTGGACAGTGAGATGTTAGATGTAAAAGGATTCAGGTGGGACTTCAAGTGGCCTCAATAAGCCTTGGACACTTGGTCACTCTGTGGCAGTCTCAGCCAGCTGTCACCTCCTGACGTGTTCAGACTTGGCTTTGAGCAAGGAGTGTTTTTCCTTCCTAAATAATGGAGTTTGGGCCTTGGTTTGGTGCTCAGCTGGTTAGAGCATTGTCCTGATACGCCCAGGTTGCAGGTTCAATCCCCAGTCTCAGTGTGTACAGGAGGCAACTGATTGATATTTCTCTCTCATATCTCTCTCTCTCTCTCTCTCTCTCTCTCTCTCTCTCTCTCTTTTCTCTCTCTCTTTCTCTAAATAAATAAATAAATAAATAAATAAATAAATAAATAAATAAATACCTCATGGTGCTTTTGTCATGTGGTAACTAGTGCCCTACATAGCCACTCTCCTGATTAACACCGTTAAGATCCCAGGGAAATGTTTGGCACTGCTTTTGCCTAGTGGATGACCTTGAAACCAAAGGAGACTGTGTTTGAATGTCATGAGGCCTGTGGGTTGTGCTACTACTGTCTTCAGAGATGGACACTGCTCTGAAGTTGGGGAGGTTTTGAGAAGAGAGAAGGGATAAATTAATTAGCATGTCAAATCTTTCCTCTCTGCATGAATGCAATAGATCCTTCTACAACAAAGTATCATTTCCCGGTGGTGACAAGCATCCATTTTCTTGCTTCTTTTCATGTTCCAATTTAGAGTTCTCAAGTTACTCACAAATCAGCACAGTATTCACGACAGTTACACATAGCAGCTATGAAATATTTTGCAATTTTAAGCAATTCACATTACTCTGAAATTTAAATATATGTAGGTCTAGACATAACATGCATGAAGCATGATATCACTGTGTTATGCTGTCAAGTAGATAAATATTGAATCCCAGAGTGGTGAATTTTTTTTCTACCAAATTTTAATTAAAATTTCAATAAATTCAAGTGCAACTTCACTTAAATAACGTTACTAAATTATTAATACTTACTCATTTTAGTTTGTGTTTGCCTTTTGCTTTATTAAGTAAACATTTTATTTTGCTTTGCATTTTTCTATATTTTAGAAGATTAACTTTTTAGAAAACATTTAAAATAATTTTTATTTTTCAAATTTACATTTAAAAAAATTTTTACATTTATATTTACATGTCCAACATTGACTTTAGTTTGCATTTTTCATGAATATATGAAAATAAGTACACATTTGGAATAAATTACATTTTATTTATAATCATTTGAGTCATTGTCAATAAAACAAAAATTATGTAAAAACCTGATTATAGTAACATCATTAGAAATTTAGCTAAGAAATCAAAAGAATATATAATTTTTATAAAATAAATACAAAATAATTTATGAATCACATATGCCTTCATTGTATTACTCACCCAATATCTCTATTCCACTGAAGGCACACCCAGACCCATGCAATAGTAATTAAATCCAGCCATCTTTTATTTTGTGATATCTTTAGTAATGTAAATACTAATTTTTGTTTTGGAGGCATATTTGTCAAAGTAGGAAGATTGAAAATATTTGCTTTAAAAGTTTGCCAACTTGATGTACAACTTTTAAATATTTAGCCATTTGTATGAGGGTCTCCATTTATACCCATCCACTGGCCATGCAAACATCAGGGTCCAGACTGTGAGGTCATTTTACATACCAGAACACTGAGGCACAAAGCCATTACCATACTTGCCTGACATCCCACAACTGGAAATCCAAGCAAGGCAGAATCCAGGTTCTTAACTAAGAGACTGCCTCTCATGGGCCTTTAAAGTGCCTGCTGCTTGGAGGCAGTGCTCATGCTTGCTGACTCCAGTTGAAACATCTGCCTCCTTGAGAAGGTTCCTAAGGCTTCCTTTTTCATAGGAAATTGGGGTCCAGGGAAAACACACAGAGAAGATATCCTAGGGCTGGAGCAAAGGGTGGGGCACTCCCTTGGCACCATTATACTTCAGCCTCTCTCTCTCTTCTCTTTATAAAGGTTAGAGTCTTATCTCTAATAGCTGTCGCGAAAATATAAAACAACAAATAAAAGTCCTGAAAATCAACCTTGAACTGATGAAAACATTTCTCATCAAGGTAAAAACATATTATCTTCTTTCCCTCCTCACATGGAGACCTATGGCCATCTCCCTCCCCCTCCCCCATCTCTCCTGATGATCAGTGTGAAAGAAGGAAGCAGGGAAGGACCCTGTCTCCATACCCACCCCCTGCTGCCTCCAGTTTCTTTTCTTGACAGCCCAGGCAGTAGCAATTGATGTCAGGCTGTAATATAAAGCAAACCAGTGCAAATTTGAACCAAATTTATGTGAGTGATTGATAGGTCGAACTGGATTTTTCCCCCCACTTGCTTGAGATTCTTGCAAGTAGGTATTATGATCCTAACACATCTAATATCATTTCTTAATCCACTCAATGACAATGTTTGGCATCTAGCTTTATAATAAAAGGTATCAATTAGACGCTGTCAATGTTTTCAGAGGCAATATCTAATTACAGTCACTTGCTATCGGCTATCTTGTTAAAAAATTTGAACAGAATGAGTAAGTATTCCTGACAAGTTCAATGCATTATTAAAGGTGTAATTACTTAGTTATTGCTCATGTAATCCTGAGTTAATTATGTGGCTTCAAAATTCATCACTTTTATGTTTATTGAACTTTGATAAGCTCACCCATATCTGATGTATCCCAATGATCCATTCCCTTTCTTATTTCAAACTGAATGTTTTAGACCAATTGGTTAGCGACTGAACAGACTTTGGAACACTCTAGACCCAGAACTGTCAGCAGCGGTTATCTTGTGGGGGAGGACATCCAGAATGGCCATTTGTGGGGGACCTCAAGATGGAGGATGGGTAAAGTTGACCTCCATGCCCTCCTGCCCTTGTCTAGTCTTCCCCTTTGAGTGTGGTGGACTTCAAGAACTTCTAATAAAAGTGACAGGATGTCATTTCTGAGGTTAGGTTACAAATATTATTACTTCTGTCTTGTTCACCTTCCCTTATTCTCTCTCTCTCATGCTTTCCACGGATTACTCTGAGGGAAGTCAGTTACCATGTCATGAGCTACCCAATGGAGAGGTCCATGTGTCAAAGAACTAATTCTCTGGCCAACAGCCATGCGAATAGCTTGCAGGTGGGTCATCCCCTACTCAAACCTTCAGATGAAAACATAGCCCCAGCCCAAGCATAACTGCAACCTCATGTGTGACCTTGAGGCATTGGCTAAGCTGCATCCAGTTACCTGTGCAGCTTAGCCTCTGCCTCAAGGTCACACATAAGCTCATGGTGTAAATTAATTTCTACTCATGTATGTCTAGGTACAAACATGCCATAAGCAGTGCCCACCCCTTCAAGCAGCCCTTTTAGAAACAACTCTTTCAAACAAATAATAAGACATGATAATTATCCTTGAGTAGGATCTTATGTTAGCGGGTCGGACACATAAACAAAAGTTCATGGTATAATATAATAAAAAGTATCAAAATGGGGCACACAGAGTATACTGAGTACACAGAAGCAAGACACACAAGTTCTGATTTTTGAAGGATGAATGGCTATTTCCCAAAGCAGTTGGGAGAAAGAAATGGGGTGGCCAGAGGCAAGCTGGTGGGAAAAGGCAGAGCATTCTTGGAGAACTGTAATGTCACTGTGTCTGCAACATGGAGCGGGGAAGGACATAGCCTGAGAGGAAGACTGGAACCAGAATGTGAAGGACATTGTATTCCCTTCCATGAGGTCTCTGTTTTGACTTACAGATATACCCTTCACAGGTTTGAAGACAGTTCTCACATCTCTTCTGACCTTTTCTTTCTCAAAACCAAACACCCTCCATTCTTCTAATTGTCCCTTAGGTGCTGTGGTTTCTGGATGAGTCATAATTCTGGTTGTCACTCCTGGGTGTCAGGGCCCCAATGTGGTGCCCATAACTGCTGAGGCACTCCAGATCTGTCCCTGCAGATGCTGGGCCCTTGGCTCAGCATTTCCTAGGATTCTAATGCTATAGGCAACAGCAGACGCTTAAAATAAATAAGCAGCCCTAGAAAGAAGGTTACTTTAAAATCACCTGCAAGAAGACCAACTGACCAGTATCTTATCTGAGCAGTATTTCTATGTATCTTATTTCTGAGCAGTATTTCTCATCATCCTTTAGTAGAGCAACTTTGCCTACATCCTGAGTAGATTCATCACCCAGATTATTGCTTTCTGGAGCACACTCCGACCCTCAAGGGTCAGCGCATGCAATGCTGCTGAGCCTCAATGCCTGAGACATCTGATCTACCAAGGAAAACCCAGATAGGCAAAAATGTAGCCATTACCCAGGCTGCAATTCAAGTAATAAATCCCACTTATTCTTGTTTGGAGGAAGACTCTTCAATTAAGTAAAAATTGCTCTTCTGATTATTTTCCCCCTCTTATTTGGCATTGGTAGTGTGCTTGAACCAGCTCCACCTCTGCCTTACAGAAGGATCATTAAGTTACTGTCCCTGTTGACAAAAAAGTTGGCCTCAAAAGTGGGAAACAACATAATCATTTTATTTCGGACAAAACAGAGGACAGTGCCCATCATGGAAGGGGAAAAGGCTCAATTGACACAAACCAAAAAAAGCCGGGCCCTTTGATGGGAAACATGGAGGTCTGTGGGTGCTAAGGGTCCCTTTGTGACCTGGTGGTGGCAGCAGCACCCTTTGTGTCTGAGTCATCCAAATGCTCTCAGGTGCAACAAATGATGTGGATATAAAGGAGACACTCCAGCAGAGCAAGAATTGGAAGACAGGTATTCAACTCTGAGTTCATAAGCCACTTACCGCTCCTGCTGGCTATAGGAAAGCACCCTTTGATACTCAGACAACCACCAGATCTGGATGTTGATGTTTTCGCTTTCTGATGGGTAGAAAGAACTGAGAGAGATGTCCAGAGATTCTAGTTCACTCTGCATTACCAGGGGCAGATCAGCCCATTGATCCCAGGATGAAGGGTAGATGTAGAGAGCTCTTGCAGCCCGCCATACATGCAGGCAGAATGAGGCTACCAGAGCGGCTCTCGGGCCAAGGTGTGCAGGTGCTGTCCCGTGGAAGTCTTGAGCCCATGGGCACCAAACAGGTAAGGCTCAGGGAATATGGGCGGGGCAACTGACAGCATCTGCTACTGTGGGCTGGGTTGCCAACTGGAGACTAGGGCAGCAAGCAGAAGCTGAGGGAATTAGGAACATTGGAGTCTAAGGCACATGGAGTCCAAGGTGTGTGTAAGACTGTAGATGAAGGTTCAAAAAGTGACTTGAGAGCAAAACAGATGTGTTAAGAATTCAGTCTTAATATTAGGGTACATACCTTAATGAGGTTTATGTATATAATGTTAATATATAATGTCAACCTATATAATATACCATGTTAATGTATAATTTAAATAATGTTAATATCATATGAAGTTAATACATATATCAAATAAGTCATATATATAAAATAAATTACTACTATACAGTCAGAAAAGTCACAGGAGGAAAGCATATTTCAGGCACCTCTACAGATGGAACTGGCAGCAACAAATAAAAAGTGCCTACTTCTGTCAAGTCGCACACCTGAGGGACAGTACTTGCTGGGATCTAGGGTCAGCCTCCCTCAGTTAAATCAGAACCTCTAAGTTTCACTTTGAAAGGAGATACTTCCCTTAGCCTCTATTTTACTCTTTGGAGACACACCACATTTTCTTGATCTTTTTTCCTTGGCTCTTAATTAAGAGTTAATGACTTGGAGTTTAGGGATCTTATTGGCACTTAGTCACCCAGGTGATGTATCCTCCTGAAAATAAACAAAGTCCGTTTTATTGCCCACGCCAAACATTCAGCCCACAAGCCCTCACAGCCCTGACATCTCCACCCGAGAGTAGGCACTCCCAGCGTGGGAAAGGCTTTCTGAACGTGGACTCAGGAGAGCAGAGGATCCTCTGGAAAGAGAATCTCACACTCACTGCCTTTCCCAAGGGATGCTGGAAATGTCACCTCCTATGTACCACCTGGAGTTAAAAGACACAGGCAGGAAATGGAATGTGGTGCCCAGTTGTTAGCATTTCCTGAGCACTTACTGTGTGGCAGCTGCAATCATGGTGAGGTCATGGTTCATGTCTTCTCACAGTCACAGTCTGTTCAGGAATCCAGTCCTGTGCCATTGAAGTAGGGGATGCCCCAAATCATGGCAACTGCCTTGAAGGCATATGACAAAAGAGGCATGTCCTTACTGGATCTTCCCTTGGAGTCCTCTTAGAATCTGCCTGTGATGGTTTCTACTTCACCTCCTCTAGCTTCAACTTCTAACCACACCCATCCTCTTGGCCTCCTTTTAGTGGTAGATTATTATAATAATACATCCCCCCAAAAATCATCCTTTCTGGACCCAGGCCCCATGCAGTGGGATTTGCATCTCCTCCCATTGAGACGTAGAGCCTATTTCTCTGCCTCCTTGCACCTTGGCTGGCCTTGTGATTTCATTCGACAAATAGAATATGGCAGAATTGACATTGTCTATGCCTCAGGCCTTAAGAGGTCTTGTAGCTCCCACTCTTACACTTTTGGTACCCTCTGATCACCATGCTATGCAGAAGCCTAAGATGAAAGGCAGCACTGAGAAAGAGAGAGGGAGAGAAAGAGAGAGAGAGAGAACCCAGCCTTCATAGTGGTCCCAGGAGACCACCAGCTGGCTGCAGCTGGAGGAGGAGAAATAAGGATTTGTTGTAAGCCACTGTTTTGGGGGGTGGCTTGTTAGGCAGCAATAGATAACTGGTACTTTTCTAAATGTAGAACCAAAGTTACAATGGCAAAAATTCCTCCCTCTTACTTTCCCTCTATCCCAGGTAGCTCCCTACATTAGAATGTATCCCAAAACTTGGTCATCCTTCCCCATCCCGAGGATGAGATGTCCCTCTTTGGCAGAGGAAACTACTCCTGATTCTATCACCACCCTCTTCTTCTGGGACCAAACACTTGATTGTGGTCTCCTTTGCGAGTCTCTCTCTTGTTGGTTCTTCTCTTCAAATGTGCCTATTAATTCTCTCAAATTGTGTCCTCTTGAATTCCGTAAGCTATTGTCCCATTGGTGTACCCGTCTTCTCCTAACCTTGAGAGTCTTGAGTGTGGGCTCAGGCAGTCCTGGGTTGAAGTTTTAGTTCAGCCACATACTGACTGAGTGACTATGGGTACATTGTTAAACTACTCTGCACTCAGTTTTCTGGTTCCTAAAGTGGAGATGACAATTGTACCTGGGTCATAAATTTTTGTTCATTTTCTTTTTAATGGGGATATTCATTGAGGGGAAAGAGCCACATGACTGCTATGGTCACCCCTGTTCCCAGACACCACCCCAGTCCCCCTATTGCCACCTAATGACAGCAGTGACTTTGCTTTCCTGAAGAGATAAGATTGAAAAACAAAATATGGTTGGACCAAGGTGTGCTTTGGGTTCCTGCTAAGGTCTTTGCCCTTGACACCATAGGTGACCCATTGCCTCAGAGAAAGAGAGATGCCCTATTGGCCCAACTGAATGGTCCAAACACCTGCCCTGAACCTTTCTCTATGGGGCCTGCCTCTAGCTGGTGTCCTATCAGCTTGGCTTCCAAGTAGAAGCCTCATGTCTTTCTCTCATTCTCACTAGAGAACTTAGCATAAGGTCTACAGAATTGGAAAAAAAGAAGGAAGGGTGGTTTGTAGATGTAAACGACCCCTTGTTGACTCAGTGAATAACTGCCCTGGTGTGTGCTTGGTCCCCTGTGACCCATGCAAGTGTTGACAACATACAAATAAATTAGGTGACTGTCTCTGCCTTATAGATGTGGTCTTTTTTACCTGAATTACCGTATTCAGTCTTTTAGGGACATGACTCCTAATCTGGGCCATATGCTGTACAGAGGCTTTGGAACACATGATTCCCCATAGAAAGAGAATGGGAATGAAGACAGGTATGGAGATCCCAATGCCTGTACCTATTTTTCTGTATGTTGGTCAAGCACAGGGCTTAAGAGGGTAGGGCAATCCTGAGAAGGTGGGGCGGGTGAAACTTTCTCTACGCAGCTGTGTGGTGTGTGTGATTCAGGAGGGTGTGCCAGTTCAGACCACCCACAGTCCAGAGAAGCATAAGAATAGAAACCCCGAGCACCTGGGCTGGCTGAAGAACAGCCAGTTCCCAGGGTTTGGCCCTCACCCCTACTAAATAAACATGGAGCCCTGGCTCCTTTTATAAAGTGAATGGGAAGAGAGAAAATTGAAGTGTAATAAGAAAATAACTGTGCACAAATTTTATTTCAGCTACAAAAACTACTTAATTCCACTCCTTTCACTCTGAAGCCTGCTATCTGGAATAATGCAAGCAATGATGACGGCCTTAGGTATTTCCTTTAATTATTCTGGTGCTACCTTGCTGCCCGGCCCTATTGAAAGCACTCTGCTACTCCAAGCAAAGCCATTCTAACAATTTCGATTAAATCCTGGCCTCTCCCCAACTGCACACAAATTAAAAGCACTACTGGACGATTGCAGCCCCTGCTCTTGGAAGTGTTATATAAAGAAGGAGGAGGATTGCCGAGGGCTTGTTGGCATTTCCTCAGCCACAGGAGGGGAGCAACTGCTTGGTTTTCTAGGATGGGGAGGGTTTTTTCCTCCCAATTTCAACAGATTTTTAAAAAGTTTTTCAAGCATGCTTTACACAGATTTGTGATGTAGAAGAAACAGATGAGGTTTTAAATAGCACACGTAGCCCCCAAAGCTTTGGGGGTGGCCCTAACGACTTTGCGTTTCTAAGATGCCTTTGCCTGTCACCACCAGTTGACCAGTTTCATTTTGTGGGGAAAAGTCTGTGTTGGAAGACCTCCCCAGGTAATTGTCTCATGTGTTTGGGACTGGAATATGGGACTCTGGGTCTGCAACACCTTGATGGTCTGTCTCCTTTAGAGATCAGAAATCTAGAACCATTGCCCAAGGTTCTGCTCTCCACAGCCACCTGACGCCATCATCTCACAGCCCCCACTTCTCCACCCGCTTTGCCATAAGCCTGACAAGAGGAAAGAGAGAGAGAGAGGACACCCAAGCACACCTTAAGGAAGGAAAGACCAAAGCCTACTACTCATCAGACCCAGTGAGGAAACTCAAGGTCACAGATTAGGAGGACTGCTGGGGCCACCCATTCCTACCTGTGCAAACCCGTTCCTACCTGTGCAAACCCATTCCTACCTGTGTGCAAACCCGTTACTACCTGTACAAACCCATTCCTACCTGTGTGCAAACCCGTTACTACCTGTACAAACCCATTCCTACCTGTGTGCAAACCCGTTCCTACCTGAGCAAACCCATTCCTACCTGTGCAAACCCGTTCCTACCTGTGCAAACCCGTTCCTACCTGTGCAAAACCTGAAATCAAGTCCAGGGATTCCAACTCCTCCTCCAATTCGTTCTCCACTTTGCCATTCCACATCTCAACAGGAGAGATGCCCATTGCAGGTCATGGGGAAAGGAGATGACTTGAGAGGGAGAAGGTACAAACCAGGGTGAATGAACACAAGGACCTAGGACAATGGGACTTCTCACCTGCAGATATGGCTCTTTGGCCCCTAAGACTTTTAAACTTTTCATCAAAGTGCTCTTATCACAAGTATACAGCTGCACAAATTCCCCCCAAATAGGACACACCCCAAAACTAGAACCCAATCCAAAAACAAACCACAGCCGCCCCACCGCCACCCTCCCTTTCGGTTTACCAGTGGCCATGTCCAGGCTGGTGGCTCTCACAGGGAAGCCAAGCTCCGTGGCCCAGGTCCAGAGACGAAATCACTGCCTGCCTCACTTAAGAAAACACTCTCCTGTCTCCATCAATCAGTGTGCTCCCACTCACAGCCCCTCTCGCTGTCCCCTCCCTAGCAAGGCCCAGATGTGTTATTTATGGGCCCGTCTCTTTAGGAGGGAGCCAAGTCAGACACACATCTTGCTTCCTATTAATCACGAGCCTTAGGTAGAGAGAGGCCACAGAGGCAGATGAGAAACGCCTTCAATCAAATCTTGATGGAATAAACTATTAGGGAGATTACACCTCCATAATGATGTTAATTGTGCAGATAGGAAATCTCAGCTTCCCGGCTGACTCTGACTCTGCTTCCACAAAGGCATCTTTTGGCATCTCCAGAAATCAAGGGCAGTCTCTGCCTGTCGGGCAAAAGGGCTGAGTCACGCCACAAGTCCATGGCTTTCCTCCATGAAGACCAAAAGCCTTGGTTCTGAGAGCCTCTTTCTAGTCCTATTGCAAGGAATAGACATGTGCTATGGGGCCTGGAGAAGGCTGGGTTAGTACTGCTGCTGTTGCTATTAGTCAGCTAGAAGCTGAGTGTCAGATGACTTCCTAAAAGTCAGGCTCTCAGGGGAGTGAGACTCCAAAGCGAACGTGAGACTTCCCGCTCAGCCCAAACTTCACCTCCAGGCCCAGTGCTGCTAATAAGTGTTCATACAAATTCTCCAAGACCTCTTTCCCAAGTGGGAATCAGAAAAAACTCATTCATTCATTCATTCATTCACTCACTGTTTCATTCAACCAATTTTCTTAGACGGTTACTCCACGCCAGGCAGGCACTGTTCATAGAAGTCAACAAAAGAGACAGAGCTCCTGCCTTCGTAGATCTGACACTTAGTGACGGGAAGAGGCAATGAGAAAGCGTGTGCATGAGTGGTATTTTGGATGGTGATAAGTGCCATGGATGGAGGAAAATAAAGCTGGGCCAGGCAGCTAGGGAGCACAGGAGGGAAGGGGAGCCTGATGAATTTCATGTGTGGTTCCCAGAGGTTTCCCTGCAAAGATGATACCTGAGCACAGCTGGGTGGAGTGGAGGAGGCAGCCAGGGGGAAAGCCAGGTGAGGCAGGTTCCGGGCAGAGGGGACAGCATGCACAGATACCCTAATGCAAAAGGGAGTTGTGAGAGCAAAGAGCACCCACCAGGGATAAGGACAGAGTGAGAGACACACAGTTGCATGTGATAATTTAACAAATATCTGCCTGCTTGATATGCTGTCAGATCCATGTAGGCAAGGTCTGTTTTGTCGTTTAATTTTTCCCCCTCATTATTATAATCCCTGCCCCAACACATAGGGTAGGTTGGTTGAATGAATTATTAATTAACTAATGAGGGATGTGAATGATGTGTAAGATTCTATACCAAGGTGAGAGTTGATACAGATGTTGGATGACCAAGAGGCTGAGACAAGGGCCTGTGTGGGGAGAATTAGGGGTAAGTGCCTAACTCAGGCCCTAGATGTGGGAGCAGAGAAGTCTGCTTGTCCATATCCTCTGTCTTCATCAGCATCTTGGCACCCCAGCCCTCAGGATGACAGGCTTTAACATAAAACAGCCAAAAGGAGAGAGCAATGGTGGCATTCTCCTTACCTGCAGCAATTCCTGACATAAGTCCTATGAAGTTATTCCAAAGACAGAATTTTACATGCATCAAACTGGTGGTAATAGTGCCATATGGGAAGTTTATGTAGCATGAAAGGAGTACATACATCTAACGTACACTTTAAAATGCAAATAAAGCAACTATGTGGTGCCACATTGAAGTATTAAATTAGTAAAAACACAAAATAAAATGTTTATATTCATTGCTGGCAAGGAGGCTATGAAACTGTCATTAATTATGAGTTGGCAGAGTATATTTTGGCAACACTTGCAGAAAAAAAACTTGGCAATAGATCTTCAGAACACTAAACAGAGTTTGTGGATTGAATTCCGTGATAATTCTGGGAATGTACTTAAAGTAAAATTCCTAAGTATAGAATAACTATATGTTTGAAGATACACATTTCAGCATTATTTATATCAGTGAAAAAACTTGTTAGCAATCCAAACATCCAAAATTAGGGATATGGTTAATTTAATTTAGGTTTATATATATAGTCACTAAAATTGCATGCAATAACAACAATGAATGTTTTCTAGCTAAAATGGGAACACAGACACATGTTCATGAAACATGAAACTAAATGAATGGCTAGGCAGCAATTCAGGCATTATATTTCAAGAACATGTTTGCATATGGACAGAGACAAAAAATTGAATACGCAGAGATGAAAGTTGTTTTGTTTGGCTAATGGAAGTACATTTATTTTAAAAATGCAAATGAACTCTAAGTTGAGCATGGGAGCTACCAGAAGTTCCTACCTTGACCAGTTATAAGATAGAGCCCTAGAGCCAGGCAGGACTTAGGAAAATACAGAAACTGAGGCACAAAGAGGGTCAGAGGTTGACCTCGATCTCACAATGAGACTTGCAGGTGAATTCCATTGTGTGAATGGATCAAAATCAATGAAGGGCTGAAAAAAAAAATTACAGACGTCAGATTGCAACTTCCTGGGTAATCTTGATTCCGTGAGGCAAGGGAATTTATATTTTCAAATAGCCTCTAGGTGATTTTGTGACCAGCCAGGGCTGATTGCCAGGAACCAGAACAGCAGAAGCAGCAGTCAGAGCTCCAGTGCTCCCTGCAGGCCTGACACCAAGTGCCAATGGTCACAGGTGCTGCATACTGCTCCAATGGCAGAGTAGGACATCACCCCATTTTACAGATGAGGAGACTGGGGCATGAATAAGCACAGAAATCTGCATACTATGGACCCCACAGCCTCTTTATTCTTTACCTTGTATAACTGAACTTCCCTTCAATGCTAACTTAGCCACACTAGGGATCTGGTATGTCTCACAAGCAAGCCCAGCTACAAGTTACAAGTCAAGCAGCCATTTCTGCATGTCTGAGACCCTCTAACCTTATTTGCACTATTTCACCCTTATTTGACCTGACTCCTCCCCTGCTCTGCCTCATATCCTTCCCTTCTCCCATTCCCCTATAGGACCATTGGATTTTGAATGAGCAAAGGAAGAATAACTAGCACAATGGACCCTTTGGGAGAGGCTGTGCAGGGACTGTGGACTCTGGGATGTGAGAAAAGAGTCTTTAGCCGCTTGCAGGATTTGTTATAGCCAGTGTGACAAGCATTCCCATACTTGATAGCTCTCTGTGGCTGAAGATTGATTGCACACAAACAGTTTCCATAACAATTGGCACACGCTTTAACAAAATCCAATGCAGCCCAAGCCAGGCTAATTGTTTCAGAGCACAAGTCCCGTGCTCTTGGTGACCTAGTGGGCCCACAATGCTCCTAAGGTGGGTTTGAGCTGTGCGTGGCTTTTCGCTACACACATTCTAGCACTTGCTTAACAAGAGCAGGTGAGGGGATTTCAATGTTTCTGATCCAGGTAGCAAACAGCTTTCATGTAGGAAGTTACTCTTTTATTCACATACTAGTGGCCCGGTGCATGAAATTCATGCACATTAAAAGGGGATTAATTAGAGGAAATATTTTAATATTGCTATTTGCCCTTTCTCTATAATAGAAATGTCAGAGATGAAAGAAAATTAGTAAAATGTATATGAAAATCTTCCTCCTATCAGAGTTTGGGGTGCACCATGGGACCCAGAGTCAAGTCCCTGCCCACCCACGTGCGCCTCAAAATTGTGTGAGACCCAGATCTGACCAACCCCCCCCACATTGGGCTAGATCAAGACCCGGCCAGTCCCACCCTTGTCAAACCCCACCAGGAGGGGGGTGCTGCCTCAGGTCTCCTGTCCTGGTGCCAGGGCAGGGGGAAGGGCCTGAGGACCCCCACCAAGCCCTACAAAGTGGGGGAGCACTGCCTGAGGTCCCCCGGCCTGATGCCAGGGTGGGGGGCATGGCCTGAGGTCCCCTGTCAAGCCCCATGGGGGTGGGGGTGGGGCACAGCCTCAGGTCCCTGCTGATTGCTCATTAAGGCTCATTATGGGAACTCATCCTCCACTGTGGGTGCAGCCATCTTGTGTTACAGAAACCCCCACCTCTTCTGTGGGGGCCACCATCTTTGTGGCAGAGTGATGGTCAATTTGCATATTCCCTCTTTATTATATAGGATTAGGTTCATTCAATAGAAATAGAGTGATCTCCCTCTCTGGGCCTGGCATAGCAATAAGCATGGAGCAAAAAGAGGGGAAAAATTAACAGGGTCCCTGCCCTCCTGGGGACCATAGTCCAGTGGAGGACACAGGCACTAATTACAGAATCATGTAAAAACTTACAATTATAGAACAGAGGTAAGTGCCATAAAATGCTATGAGCATTTAATAGGGCTTCCCAACCAGTCAAGAAGCCAGCACATTTCCCCAAAGGAAAGGTCACTGATAGGATCTGAAGGATGAACAAGACCAGGGGAAAGGAGATAAGAAGCATGTTGTTTTATAGAAATATGAAGCTATCTGGCTGGACTACAGAGAGCACATTGCTAATAGGGAAGCAGGGTTGCAGAGTCGGTGGGACCCTAACACAAGGGGCCTTGTAAAGGTTGCAGGTCATCCACAGCTCCTGATGGGGCTTAAGCTGGGAGAGACAATCAAATTTGCATGTTGGAAAAGATGGCTCTGGCTGCTCTAATGGGAATGGATCTGGGGGTGGGGGCAAGAGTAAAAATTGAACAGAAACAGGAGGCTATTTCACTCATTCGACTCAGGAGATGGAAGCCTGTGCTGGGATGGGGATTGTGGACACAGGGAGAAGAAGTAGAGGGGATCTGCAGGTAAGTGAACATAAAGTGGTCAGGACTTGGTGATGAACTAGAAAGGATAAGAAGGAAGTGTATAAGCTCCCAAGGTTACAGTTTCCTTCACGCAGAGCCCCACCCAGAAAAAACACTCCATAAATTATCAATGATTGGCTTGTATGTGATTGTCTTTGAACTTCAGAAATTTGGGGAGCAAGTGGCAGAAAAGTGGCTTTCAATAACTGGGACCCAAGAGAAATTCTTGGTGTCTTTTAGCCTTTGGTCCATTTTCAGTCTAGAGGTATTGAGAAGGGGAGGGCATGGGAGGGGTGGTTCAAGAGGAAAAGAACCTCCTGTATCCTGCAGGGCCACAGACCAGAATGCGGTGGTGGTGTGCTGTGTGGGGTGACTGAGCCATGGGCTGGATGTCAGAGGTGGGTCTAGTTATATCCGTGGCCTAAGTCCAGGAGGTCCCCACCTGAGGCAGTATGACCATGATTGGAACCATGAATAACCTCTCGACTGGCTGTGAACCTGGCACTGCAGCAGGAGACCCAGGAACCTTAGAGCCACTGAACAGCCAAGGGCTCCGGGCTCTGAAGCCACCCTGACCCAGGGGCTCTGGGGAATCCTAAAGAACAGGCAAGCATGCAAACTGCAACATTAACAAGGGTGCAGAAAGCTGGGGGAAGGAGGTCAATGTGTCCCCCTTCTGCCCTCAAGCACAGGAAATAGTAACCCTGGCCTTGAAGGGCTCAGGTCTGCCTTACAAACGGAGCCCCAGGGGCTGCTCAGAATAAAAGCTGGCCACAGTGCTTGAAAGGAGCCTCAGAGTCAAGTGTCAAGTTTCCCCCCACACACAGGCACAGCAGTCACAGCCGCTGAGAATAATGGAAAGGGGGCTGGCTTGCTGGACTGAACAAAGCCCCAGGGAGAAGGCCCTGAGAAATTATCCTGATCACACCTGCAAAAGGGCAGCCTCTCTGCCCGCCCCCTCCAGCTCCTCAGGCTCCAGCAGGACACTGGCTTCTCTCCAGACCCAGATCCCAGCAAAAGCTCAGGATCCCAGCCAGAGCTCAGGGTCCCAGCCAGAGCTCAGGATCCCAGCCAGAGCACTGGAAGACTGCGATCCAGGACTTCAATGGTCACCACCACTTGGTGCTGGCACCTTGATGATCAGGGTTTTCTTGATAAGTGTATGTTTTTAAAGCAGATTGCTGGGTGGGACCTGCCAGGGAGCCAATTTTAAGCTGCAACCCAGGACTTTGCACTTTTAGCAGGAGTCATCTATGGCCTGTAAGGTCACTGCTCTGAGAAATATTTTTGAGGACTCTAAAGACATTGGTATTAAAACCTTTACAGAGTTCTTCAAGAATCTGCTGAAAGCTATGGGAATGCTTTGGAAAAACACACGTGTATTTTTTTCTAGATTTTGAACAATTTCAGGGGTTGATTGTGCCGAAGCTCAGTGCTTGTGTCTCTGTGAAAAGTGAGTCATTGAAGGTGGAAGGAAAAAACATGGGGAGAGAGAACCTGATGCCACAGTGAACTGGGTGACTTCCCAGAGGAACGGAGTCCGGTGGCTCCAGCCCCGCTCCTCCACACCCTCTCATGCTGGGTGCTTAACTTCCAGCAACAGAAGCCTGGGCCAGCAAGAAAGGAAGTTTAAGAAAAAGCAGGGACCTGGCTCCCTTGAGCTGAGGGTTATGACCTTTGAGCGATGCGCAGAGATGTGCATAGGGACCCTAGGGACTTGCCCAGTTCAGTGGGTTTAACAGAAGGAAAGAAGGAGCATTGACCAGTTTTTAAAAGCAAGGGCATCCCACCTATCAGTACTGCATCTGGGTTCTGCCCTTTATTTAGCTGTGTGACCCAGAGATGTTACTTGATCACCTAATCCCGTGTTCCCCTCCCCCCCCCACCACCATTGGTAAAATGCAAATGATAACATCTCACAGGGTTAGTGAACATGAAATAAGATAATGAGATTTCAGCACTTAGCGTAGTGCCTGTTGCATGATAAGGGCTCAGTGAACTGTAGTTGTCAACATTATTGTTCCTTTCTTAGAAATTCAGACTGCCCTGGCCTTTTCCAATAAAAAGATAGTGCTTTACCCATCTACAGAGCACCTAGTATTTAATAGAACAGAAATAAAGTTTTCATAAATGTTGGAAGGAAGGGAGGGAGGGAGGTAAGAAGGGTGAGAATGAGAGAGAGAAAGTGAATGAATGAATATGAATGAAAGAATGACAAGTAATAAGGGAGCTGATCTAGGATCTTCATTTGGGGAATTCCGGTCTAAATCTTTTAGTATCCCCACCATTCCAGACCAGAATTAGATTTTCTAAGCAGAACCAAGTTTACTTTTTTCATTTGCCAAAGAAGTGCACAAAGCTGATTGAGGTGGCTGCCTCAGAAAGCCATTTACTGTATTTCAGGGTTAGATGCTTCAGCCACCATGGAACCTGCCTGTCTCAGTTTCCTGCCACCCACAATTAAGTGGGCATTGTTAATTAAATTATCACCACATTTAATTGGGAGTCGGATAATAGTGATTTTAATGAACTTGACTTGCTTTTGGGTAAGACTATGCAGTCATTGGAGAAGCAACCTTCCTGCTATATTGCTAATCAAATTCTGTTGTATCTTTTGGAGCGGATAACAGCAAAAATACCAATACCTGGACCTTTGTTTTAGTGCTGTGGAGTGGAGTTAGCATGAAAGTTAGTTATCCAGAACTTGTTTGGGATGGGGGAATCATCCAGAGGCCAGGATGTCAGGATTGAAACAACAAATTCTGAATTGTTTAGCAATATGCAATATCCCTCCAACCAAACCCAAACTAAGTCATATTGTAAATGCCAATGTAAAAGATGTCAAAACCTGGGTTCATCGATTCAGCTAATGTCTGCTACCCATTTCAAAAGCTCAAACAGATTTTTCTATCAGGAATGAGAGAGGAAAAGACCAATTGGAGTTATATGAAGTCAGAGAAGAAGGAGGTTTTAAATCAGGGGTCCATAATCATCCTACAAAGAGTCAGAGATTAAATATTTTGGGCTTTGTGGGCCATATGATCTACTCAACTCTGTTGTCATACTGCAGCCTTAAGTAAATGGATGTGGTTATGTTGCTATAAAACTTCATTTATGAAAGTAGGCAGTGGGCTGGATTTGGTGGGCACAGGTCATAGTTTAGAGGAAGATAATTTAGAACATGTGGTAGAAATAGATAAGGCATACACACAAGAAATAGCAACTGGTATTTAATTAATGAATTAAAATGATCTACAATTTTCCATCAATTTTAAACACATAAGTAAATGAATCTATAGGTCTGTCCCTTTGTGTTTTGAATTTCAAAAATAAAAAAAATCA
The DNA here is from genome assembly GCF_014108235.1 of Myotis myotis. Taxonomy (NCBI): domain Eukaryota; kingdom Metazoa; phylum Chordata; class Mammalia; order Chiroptera; family Vespertilionidae; genus Myotis; species Myotis myotis. The sequence goes on along the minus strand of NW_023416401.1, from coordinate 21,011,406 downwards.
TGACAGAAAAAAATCAAAAGCAGAGATTGTTTTTTAAAAAAAGAGCTTTCTTAAGAGAAAGCACAAATACAGTTACCATTTTGGCATATTTCCTTCCAACCAGGTTTGAGAGGATATGTAATGTAACTGTCTTCATGCTAAACAATTTTTAAACCTCTTCCTTTTACCTAACATCATACTGTTAGTGTAGGTAGCTGGATATTAATAAAGGAAGGGAGCAGAGGGAATCAGATATTAAGGCTAAGAAACTAGGGAGCTGTACAGGACAATAAGCTACTTCCCTAGGAAGTTGCAGCATCCAGAGGCTCCCTAGGGGACCTTTGCATTCTCCACCCTAGGGACCTAATCCCTGAAGTGGGCAGGAAGCATCATTAGCAGCCATTAGCCGGGATTACCAAGGAAGAAATAAAAGCAATAAAGGGGAAATTCCTCTGCTGGGCTCATGCCCATTTTTAGCCAAGATGTCAACCATAGAGGCCTGGCTAGGGAAAAGGATCAGATTGGATAGGGGACTCAGAACCCAGTAAGATCTAGGGAATGGATTGGTTAGGGGGAGAGCTCAGGACAAACCAAATAAAGGATTGGGAAATTGGTTAGTTGGAAGGAGCACCTGGTCCTTCCCAAGTCTGTGATAGTATAACCCAAACTAACAAAGGTAACCTCTCTCTACCTCTTTCTCTCTCTCCCTCTTTTTCTTTGAGCAGCTACGTAGGCTCCCAGCATGAGCCTGGGTACAGCAATACAGCACCGGCTGGAGTGCAGCCAGGAACAGAGACTACACTAGCTGGACAGGAACAAAGGCTGAACTGGACTAAGCTTTGACATGGACTGAACCAATGACACAGAATCTCTAGACCCTGGCCTTTCTTCTATGCTTGATGAAGACAAGGCTGGACTTCTTCCACGGGACCTGGGACAGTCCTTTGTGTTTGTTCCAGCTTCACACCATATCTCACCTTCCCGTAAATGGTTTCCAAAATGCTTTTCTGTGATACTGCAACCACCCCATTTCTACCGACAACAATACATTTCAATGTTGCTACATAATGTTCAAGGTCATTTGTTTAAGTAGCTATATAATATTCTTTTTCACAAACACACTGCATGGTTTACTAAGGCATTCCACTATTGACATTTTGTTTGATTTCTGTTCTTATACCATTATGACATCATGGTGGTAACAATTTTGTGTGCATTTGGGGATTGTCAGCATCTATTCCCTGAAGTTGAATTATTGAGTTGAAGGATCCCACTACTTTTATAGGTACTGATAAAAATGCAAAATTGCTTCCCCAAAGTATATGCGACTATAACCTGCACGTGGCAGTAGTCTAAGCGGGCTACCCCAAATTGAAGGTCTAGTTATGAAAATCGCGTTCTTATTTGTAGTGTTACACTTACCTGCTGTGAGGTTCTGGCCTCATTCAAACCTGAGAAGTCAGTAAGCTGTTCCTGGGAGGATGGTAAACTCAGATTTCACTTAGAAGCTACCATAAATCAGGTCAAGTCAACAGATGTTTGCTGCGTGCCTGACCTCTGCAGGGCCGCTCCTCAGCCTCAGGGAGAAACTAAAAATTCATGGTCAGTGAAATGCCCTCACCTACCAAGAGGAGGTGGAGTGATCTCCCTAATCCAAAACTGAATTCAGGGAGGGTTTGGCAGGGAGAGAGAAGGACAAGAAAGGGCACTGGAGCTTCATTCTAATCTAGATCCTACTGAACGCTAGCATACAGACACATGTTCTAAATCAAAATTCAACCTTTGGGGCTGTAATAGTTCCCTAGGGCTACTGCAACAAAGTGTCACAAATTGGGTGGTTTAAAACAACAGAAATTTGTTCTCTTGTAGTTCAGAAGGTAAGAAATCTGAAATGAAGGAGTTCGCAGAGAAGAATCAAATGTTCTAGGGAAACATCCTTCCTAGCTCCATCCTTGTCATCCCTTGGTTTGTAGCTCCATCAGTCAATCTTCACATATTCTCCATCTTCACATAGTCTTCTCCCTCAGTGCCTGGGTCTCTATATCTTTGTGTTTTCCCATGGCCTTCTTGTAAGGATTCCACTCATTGGATTTAGGCCCAGCCTTGTTCAGCATGACCTCATCTTAACTTGAGTACATCTGCAAAGACCTTATTTCCAAATAGGATCACATTCACAGGAACTGGAGGTTTGAGTCTTGAACTCTTGTTTTGGGGGACATAATTCAACCCAAAACAGCAGTAATGAGAAAAAAAGCAGGTATAATCAAGTCTTTCTTGAAAAACTGGAAGTTCTGGTTATTGTACCTTTGTAGCACCAGCCTTAACCAAATCTCAAGCTCATCATCCCTCAAGGAGGGTTAGTCCACGTGCCTGCAGGAGAGGGGAGGGGCTGTTTAAGCAGACACATATTCTGGGGTGCTTTCCCTGACTTCCCCTCCAGCTCATATAATGGAAAGTGAAGTCCTAAACTATCATGGTTTTGGTCATATATGTCTGCACTAGACTCTGAGGTCCCTGGGGACAGAGGGTGGATGTTCTTCATTTTGCCAACCTTGTAGTAGCACATAGTAGGAAAGTTGTATTTGGTGGGTAGATGGATGGCCAAAACCATCTGTCCATTTTGAAACAGGAGTTAGGATGTATTCTTCTTTATCTGCCATCAGGTCCTACCGATACTAGACCAACCACAAACCAGAGAATTAAGTTCATTAATATTCATTATTCCAGCACCCCCTTCCCTTTGTTTTCTGCAATAGCTTCTTAGCCTGCAGTCAAATGAACTCAAGCAAAATGATGTGACTTGGCTTTGGAAATATATTCCTCTGGCTGCCAGGATGGATTTAGCACACTCGCAGCTCAGTTTGTCACTCCTTCCACGACTGCCTCTGTGCACATGAAGGGCTGCGACAGTCCCTGAGTTATGAGGGGCCATTCCAAGGCTGTGATGGATTTGATTGTTTTATGCGCTGACTTAAGAGCTCATTTCCTGCCACATTCACAAGTGCTTTCTGGGCTGCTGCAGGGGAACCTGGCATGTTGGTTTTGGGGGGCCCCCACCTCCATCCAGTTCCACCGGGGACAAGATTGCAGAGTTCGGAGTTTCCTATCTGAGCTAAAGTTTCAAAAAGCTCATATTTAAAGGTTGCCAAAGGTGGTTTTGCTGTATCTCCCAGCCAAACTTCCTGTATGTGTGTATATATATATATATATATATATATATATATATATATATATATATATATTTTTTTTTTTTTTTTTTACTCTTATGTTTTAGTTGAGTTTCTCTGGAATACTCTGCAAATGACATGAAATCAAGGAATAGACAGCTCTATTAGGCAAATAACAAGCTGACATCGACAGAGCACCAAGGAAACTTTGCAAAAGGAAAGAAACATTCTTTCCTGGAATGCCTACTCTGAAGAAGGCAAATTTTCTACCATTGTACTGGGAATCGCTTCCGTCACTTACAGATCTCAAGTAAACCATTTTTATCTGACGGTTTCAGCATCTATCTGTATGTTTCACAATTATACAGACAAACTCTGTCATGTTTACTACATCATTAGTTTGGTAAAAGCAACACATCTACCCATTTAAGAGTTTATCATATTCATCTTCACCCCAGGAATGCTTGTCTTCCCACATGGAGTGTAGGTTCCATGAGACCAGGATCCAACTTGCCTTGTTTACTGCTGAACAAGTAAGACAGCTCCAGGGACTTCTACACATACTCCAGGAAGAAACGATTGCTATCCCCATCTAGAGAGGTTAGCCACAGAAAGGAGAGGGGACACCCATCTCTCTGAGACAGAGTTAAGAAGGCAAGGGTGACTCTAGAGTGGTCATGCTCAAAGTTGGGTCCCTAGACCTGCTAGCAGCCCTGGCATTACCTGGAAATTATTTAAAGATGTAAATTCTTTGCCCATCCCAAACCTAGTGAATTAGAAATCCCTGGGATTGGCCCTGCAATCTGGGTGTTAACAAACCTTCTCAGTGATTCCCATGTAGTTTGGGAAATACAGATAAAGATGCTGAGAGTGAGGAAGGCAGCTCTTAAATTTACTCCAATGACTATGAGACAAGAGGATGCAAAATGTGTTATGGAGACAAATAAAGTTTTAGCACACCCCAGTGGGAGACATAAAGTAGCTGTGAGCGAAATGTTGGGATGCCTCATCCCACCTAGCAGTCAGGAAAAAACAATGATCGAGGGTCATAAACATAACAACTTTGTCAAAAGCACATAAAATCTGCTGTAAACAGGAGTTATGGGTTGTTCTATTTTGGGAATGATAAAAATTATTTTTATTCATCAATTCAGCACATTTTTACTTTTGTTACTTACAGATCTCAAGTAAACCATGCTCCTTTCCTGTCCTTTCCATCACCACCACCACCACCACCACCACCACTACCACCACCACCACCACCACCAAATACCCCTTAAATGCCTGTGGTGATTGATGGAAAAGCACTAAAATAATGTCAAAGTCCGGGAATTTGGTAAGATTCATGAAAACAGCCATTTGCATACAGATGAGGACTTAGAAACCCAGGGACAAGAGTGGATAGAGAAAATGGGTGGGTTGGTTCTGAATGGAGATGAACAGGGTGGGTGGGTGCAGCTGACAGGACTGAGGCCTGATGGGAAGTGATAGGATGAGATGACAGGTCATAGGGCTGGGCTGAGTGACATTTAGGCCCGGGGAGGAGAAGGATGCCTGACACATTGGAGAAGGATCCGGAATTAGGGTTTTCTCCACGATTGGAGAGTGTGTTATCTGAGACAGGGATGTGCTGGCAGAGCGGTCAGAGCCAGCCACAGTGAGTATGTTCTTAATGACTTCCTCTTATATATGCTCAAGAACCATTTACTGTGTGTCTTTTTGGTGGCAGGCCCTGTGTCAGGTGCAGAATATTTGACAAAAACATGCTGCTATATGAATACCAACAGCATGGCTTGTCTAGCTCTCTTGAAGTCTCTTCCACCAAATGGGACTTTTCAATGGAACTCCTACTGTCACTAACCAGCACTGATTTCCAGGAAAAAATGCTGAAAACAAGAAATATGCCCCAGGTCTTCCCCAGCCTGGCCTTGGCTGATCTGCACATTCTCTGGGCAGTAGAGAGGAGTGTTGACAACTGGTAGAACGGAGAGGAGCCTACTCTTCGGGCTGAGAGCTGGATATGAATCCTGACCCTGCCTCTTCTTAGCTCTGCTGCATTAGGCTTCATGGCTCCTTGCCTTAACCTCCTCATTGGCAAAATGAGGAAGGTGAAGAGGATTAAACGTGCTAACAGAATAACAGAACATGGAGCTCAGTAAGCCCTTAACAAATGCTATCACTATCATCCTTAATGAGGAAAAGACAATCCAACCCACAATCTCACAACTTCAGCTGTCCATGCTCTATGTAGCCTCCCATCCCCCCCCATCCAGCCCCCTGCCCAACTCCTCACTCACCCCCTCCATCCCCACCTTTCTCAGCTTTCTGCTCTGCCTGATCTGAAGAAACATCCTCCTCTTTCCAGGTAAGATCCAGGACCTGGTGCCCTAGAGGGAGGAGCAGCGGATTCCTTTGGTGCTCAGGAGTATGGCTGTGATGTTAAGCTATTTCCAGGGGGAAGATAACTCTAACCAACTCCAGTCAACACCCTAGGAAGAAGGTCTGGGAATGTTACCCTTAGTCGTCTGCTCAGTATACCTTTAAATTCAGGGCAAGTGGACTGTGGTGAGCTCAGAGGCTTAGGTCTCCCTCACTCTTTCCCTCCAAGCCCCTGGTCCAACCCCCCTTCACATTAGCTGTCTGGATAGTCTTGGCTTACTTAGTTATCGCCTTTACTAATTGTGAGACCTCAGAAACGTTCTAAACCTGTCTATCCCTCCATATGCTCATCTATAAAATGGGGCTTGTGTAATATCACACATTTCATAGATCCTAATTTGGAAAGACTGAGTAGTATGTACACAGGGCTAAAATTGTGCCCGCCACACAATAAACACTTAGTACTGAGTTGCTGATTTTGCTTCCTTAAGACTTGGTGGTGCACCTTGGGGCTTCCTGTTTCATGGTGGACTCCGTTATCCCACAGGGAATTGTCTCTAGGCATTGAGCTGGGTCTGAATTCAGTGTGACCTCTATATTCCACCTAGAGTTTCCTCAGACCATTCCAGGGCTCCTCGGGCATTAATGGTGAGGCCTCCAATTGCCAGCTCTGTCCATGAATGAAGGTGGTTCTCACAGCAATGGAAAGGCAAGGCTCCACAGCAAAGGTGACTTGAGAGCCAAGATGCTCAGTGGAAACTTGGGGAGGCAATTCCAGGCAGAGGGGACAGGGTTCAAGGTTCCAACTGAGTGGAGTGAAGAGTTCTAAGAGGCTGGAAAAGAGGGAACTTGAGTGGGGAGCGAAGGGACGAAACTCAGTTGCTAGACTGTGGGACCAGTCGAGCTGCACAGACAGGATAGACTTTTGAGCAGTGGGGGGAGCCCATGAATGGTGACTTCATTCAGAAGTGAATGAGATTTGAATAAACATCGCCCCCACCCTTGAGTATTGTCAGCAAATCAAGAAGCTATATTGTATGTGTTTAAACATGTATGTTCATTGCTTTTCTTTGAAATCTTCCTATTGAGACAGCCACAGCCCAGCTGGCTAAGCCAAATGGCCTCCTAAGGAGGAAGGCACTGGGGCAACCCCAACACACCCGCCAGGAACATGAGTGTGCGACAGACTCCTCTCAAGGCTTGATTCTGATTTTCATGCAGGAGCGTGGAGTCTGCCAGCTTCATTGTCATTTATCCCTGGACAATTTGTTAACTTCAAGAATCCTTGAATGCCAACCTGGATGTCTTTATAATTGCTGTCTCTGTCAGAGCCTGTGTGAAAAATGTCACCGGGAGAATGAAGTCAGAAAGCGAAGTTGCAGCTTGTTCCTCACGAAGGTGACAACGACCAAAAGCATTACATGCTTTCAGGACAGTTTTGAGAACATTTCCAGCTCCTGGAAGAAAAGAGGTTTGTAAAATTGGAAAAGCTTGCCTGCTGACATTGACAGGGAATTCATAATGCGCATGTTAATCTGCGGGGGAGGAGAGGGGCAGGCTCCCACACCCAGCGGAAGGCTCCGGAACATGGTAGAAAAGGCTTTAATCAAAGGCACGAAAGTTTGTCACGAACCATAAAAATTAATGTGTTTATTATTTCTCTTATATGCAGATATAAGAAAAATAGGCAATCCCTTAGCTCGCTTTCTGCAATGCAAACTCCACTACCTAGTTATATATTGGGAAATGAGCCCCTTTCTTGTTTCAGTTTCCTTGTCTGAGGGAGAATTGAGCTCAGTTATTCTCAATAACAAGTTCTAAGTTCTCTGCAGAGACCGCCTGCATTATAGTTATCTTCTCTTATGCAGATTATTTTAGTGCAAACCTTCTAAACTGCTTGAATAACTTCAGAGCTGAGCTTCTCACCATCTGCTAAAGCAGAGGCGAGCCAAATCCTGCCCGCAGGCCACATGCTGCCCCCTGTCTGTTTTTGTAAGCAAAGGCTTGTTGGAACACAAGCCATGTCCCTTTGCCTATTGTCTGTGGCTGCTTTCCTGCTTCAAAGACAGAGTGGTGTAGTCACCACAAAATCAAGTCTCCTGCTAAACTCAGAATAGTTATCTGGCCCTTTCCAGAAAAATTTTTCCAACCCATGTGTGAAACATACTCTTGTCCTGGCTGGTGTGGCTCAGTTGGTTGGAGCGTCATCCTGTGTACCAAAAGGTGGTGGGTTCGAATCCTGGTCAGGGCACATACTTAGGTTTTGGGTTAATCCCTGGTCAGGACGTCAAGGGGAGGCAACTAATCAATGTATCTCTCTCACATCAATGTGTTTGTTTGTTTTTTCTCTCCATCTCTCCCTTTCTCCCTCTCTAACATCAATTTTTAAAAATTCTCTTAACTCTTTCAACCACTCAAAATGTTACATAGTCCTTCCCTCACTAAAAAGTGGTGTCTTTGATCAGACAACCAGACCCAGGAGGAATGCTGTAGCAATCCCACTTCTGGGTATATATTCAAAGGAATTGAAATCAGGATCTAGAAGAGATATTAGCACTCTCCATACTAATTATCCACAATAGTCAAGATATGGAAACAAAACATAAAATTTGCTAAGAGGATGGATCTTATATAAAGTATTTTTACAATAATGATTATGATGATGATGATGATAATAATAATACTAATAATAAAGAAGGCAGGGAGAAACTTTGGGAAGCAATGATATGTCTATAGTCCTTCTGGTGATGATGCTTTTGGGTTATATACTTATCCCCGATCTCATTGAGTTGTATACATTAAATATGTACAGATTTTCACATGCCAATTTTACCTCAATAAAGTGTGGTGTGTGGTTTTTTAAAGAAAAAAAAAGTGCTGCAATGTGTATTGTCCCTTATCCAATACTTTTTCTCCTTTACAGCATCTTGGGAAGACAATGCCTGTCCTAATAAAGTTCTTTCTTACACTCATCAGAGATCTGTGGGCCTGTGCCTGTGCCTTTTGGACTCACCTTTGACCGCTGGAGTCTTGGAGGGCAGCTCTCTGAATAATTAGCTGGTAAGTTTCTGGAAGTAGTCCCACTTCCTCCAAGATTTTCTCACGTGTTATGGTTTAGTGCTTCTTATCTCTAGAAACCCACCTCTGGGCATTTCACAATGTCTCTATGCCATTTTTACTGTGGGTCCTAACCCTGAACACAATTCCTGGGTGTCCTGAGACTTCTGGAAATTCTGTTCTAAGACTGAGTCTGTGCACAGGCCTCTTCAAACCATCAATACCAGCTTGACTTTGAACATTTTCATATGTGCGTCTGATGTCAAGCCACATCCTCCCAGCTTGTTAGAGTGTAGTTGGGTATTTAGGTTGATAGGTGGACATTTGCACTTGAAATGGAAATTTGATCATTTATTTCCATCTATACAGTTAAATTTGGATGCAGGCATTGTACCCACTCTAACCAAATCAGCCCTAGAATTGTTTTTATATTCATGCCTAATAATTTCTCAATCTTAACCCCTTCCACAATTGCTATTTATGGAGAACTATCGAAAGTCGTCTGAACAAGCTATGTTCTCTCTTACTGCTGTGCTCTTGTACCTGCTGTGACCTATCACAAATACCCTTACCTCTCTCAGTGCATTTCTCTTATCAGTCCTTCCGGGGTCACTTCCTCCAGGGAGCCTTCCCCAACTCCTGCAGGTCAGGTGGGAAGATCTTCTTCTGTGTTGTCCAACACCATGAGCTTACCTCTTGACAGTGTTTATTATACTGTGTAAACTTATAAATGACAGAAATTGTGAATTCATCACTGCCTCACCAACACCTAACACATCATAGACACTGAGCACATTTTGTAAATTGATGAACAAATAAATGGAGAAGTGATCTGGAACCTTGAAGGCCATTCTGAGGAATCCATCAACGAGGAGTGTGGTCAGTTTATAACTGAGTTGTGGCCATCATATGCCACAATCAGTTGAAGTTTAGAGAGTTAAAGCTGCTGTGAATGGAGACTGAGTATATTGAATGGGCAGAGATTAGAGGTAGTTAATTCAGGAGCAAGACAATCAAGGCCAAATGGTAGCATGGAGTCGGAGAAGAAAGAGCAGAAAGGGTGGGACTTGGTGATGAGTCCAATGGGGGAGAATGATGGCAAAAGATGACTCCTCGATGGCTCGATTCCATTCTGAGTTAAGTTAACGATTGAATAAAAGCCTGAAATCACTTTGCTGACTCTGTCCATTCTGTAAACAAGTAGCTGATTCCCAAACCTGGAATCGCCTCAGTTGCTTTTAAAGTAATACAAATTCTGAGGCCTCACCTGAGACCTACTGAATCAGAATCACATCTGCCAGGTTTGAGAAGTCCTGCTTGATTGAAATGTCCTTAACTGTGTTCTCCTAAGCTTAGGCACTTGTCTTCTCCTCTCTGCCCAGCCAGGCTGAAAGTGGCCACTCCTCTTATTAACTCGCTATTGTCCTTATCCTGGCTGGTTTGCAAGGTTTATTGATTTCTCTGTTTCCGTGTGTTTATTGTCTTTGCACTTGTATCCTTGACTCAGGCTTTTATGAACAGAGTAATAGTGGACATAATAAAACGACCTGAACTCAATATCCTTACCTGTAAAATGGAGATGCCGCTGCCTCCTCAAGCTCTTATAAGACATTGAATGTTAAAGCACGCTGTACATACATGGAACGGACCAGGTGCTGAATGATCACTTAGTTTCCTTACTCTCAACTAACTGCAAACATTTTTTAGAACAGAAGCATGTCTTAGTAGACATTATTTTAATAATCCGATGGAGTCTAGTCCGGCAATTTGGGATTATCAGGTGTTCAGGGTATAATAAGCTAATGAAGAATAAGTCATTGAATCAGTGAATAAGTCAATAAATCAATGAATGAATTAATTGATGAAGAATAAATGAAAACATTGCTCTCTAATAACACAGAACTTATTGTCTATAAATGATCATCTATTATTGTCTCTAGGCTCGGAACCTCCAAACCTATCTGCACATCATAATTGTCAAGGGACTCTAAAAATGCAGATGCCTAAGTTCTTTCCCAGTTCCATGAATCAAGATATCCGGAGAATGAAGTCCTAGGAATCTCATTGTAAAATGTCCCTCCATTGATGCTGACACACAGCCCATCTGGGGAAACCACTGCTCTAGAGAACCAGTAAGAGGCCATCTTGCTTTGCTTAATGTAAGGAGATACATTTTCTTGTTCTACAGTAGTTATTGAAAGTTTAATTCCGATTGATTGTTCAAAACATATCCATTAAAGCCCAACATCTGTTTAATAGATATATCCTATTACACACTTGTACTTAGAGTCACAGTCAAGACTTGACATAATCGGAGACACGGTTTAAACAAACTAATTACATAAGGGCACACAGAGGCTGAGCTAAGCAGGGGCCTTTGAACATGACATGTGCCTTTAATCAAAACCAGGCATCAGGGGAAAACAAGATATCCCTAGCTGGAGTCACACAGTACATTGATTCTATAGCAGATTTTCCTGGGGCCAGCCCACTCTGGGGACTCCCTGAACAATACTGCCACTTCTCACCCCCATCGCTTCAACACTCAGCATCTCTGAGAACAGGCTGGACAAACTTTGATTGATGGTTGGCAGAAAAGGAAGAAATGATCTGGCAGATAAAGCCTTTCTGCGTGCCTTTCTGTTGGGGGGTCTGAAGCCTGTTGTTTCTGAACAGAGATCTCTGACTTGGCTCTTCATGAAACAGTGGTCACATAGGCATCTACTTCCATCCTTCCATCCTCACTCTAATTGCCTTGGGATTGCACCTTCCAATAAAACATTAGCACTATGTCTTAGATTCTGGGCTAGGGTATCCAGTCTGAGACACTAATTACTAGGCACTTTAATGTGCATTTTATACACAATATTTTATTGACTCCACATTGCAACCACCTAAAATAGGTATTATCAATGTGCCCCTTTTATATGAAAGGAAATGGATAATCAGGAAATTAATTTATCCGGAACCCACCCAATAAGTGGCAGGGACAAGATCAAAACATCCAGACTTCAATATTTATGTTCCTAACCACTATACATGATTCCATTTTCCAAATACTGACAGAACATTCTGGATACAGCTAAATATGCTGAGAATTGTTGCTAAACTTCTCCCAGCATGCTTGCATAACCTACAGCACTTGAATCAGCCTCATTAGACTTAGATTATAAGGGGGATATTTTCTGCTCCATACCCTATGCACGCTTTAACCAGGACTGCACCTGCTGGGCAAATCAGTTCTGAAAGGCACCTATACCCTTAAATGTCTGCCTGCCCTACTGAGCTAAGAGTATCTACCTTTGTCTATCTGAAGTCCATCATTGTGTAGTAGACACTAAATAAATGCTTGAGGAACAAACTGAACAATGACTTAATATAACATTTTTAAAAAGGTACTTTGACTTTAATGTTTATGCCTACAATATTATATTTAGTTGAAAATGAATTAACCATAGAATAGAATTTAAAAAAAAAACTACAGAGTTTTAACTGTGGGGTCATTCAGTACACCTACAAATCTGACCTTAACCTTAATCTGACCTTATCCTTCCTTAGTTATTGAGGGCTGCATTTTCTAACCACATGTGGGACAAGTGAACACAGACCTCCTGGTTTGGTGATCCTCCCCTGGGCAGGCCCACATCCCAGCCTGGAATGGAACTGTTGATGTCACTTATCAAGATCCTATTAAAACTTGCACCAGGTTCAAAGTCAGTTTCAAGTGCCCCTGATATTTTCCAGAGTAAATTACTTTGAAGTAGAGCAAGACCTCAACAAATCCATCCACTATTCAAAAACACTTAAATGTGACAGCATTTCCCGTAGATGTAGACTGATCTTTGGCTGTGGCTGGTCTAGGCTTTCCTTCCATCATGTTCTGCCTCTGCTCCTCTTAGCCTTCAGCTTCCTCCAGGAACTCTCCTTCCACTGGCTTTCCTGTCTCACCCTATTTCCTACGGTTTCTGTAAGGCCTTTCCTTTTACTATTTTCTCTCCCACTTCTGCTTTGGACAAATGCTATTGCTCTGATCTAAAAGGACCCCCTTCTTCCCCCTCTCTTTCTAAAGCCCATTTTTGAGCCTAATTCTTTTATTGATATATTCCATATTTGTAGTGACCATGTGCTCAAAGTTGCACAATATCCCAGGGAAAACCAGAGAATAATCGAATGCAGAGGCCAAAGAAGCACTTTTCATTCTAGGGCTTGGTGTCTGATTCCAACAAGCCCTTTAATATTTTGTTTGGTTTTATTTGGGGATGGTTTGGGTTTTGCCCTTCTTTCATTTACAACAACACAGTAGAAGCAGTGGATCCCAGCACCCAAAGTCCCTTTTCTTCTTCTAGGTGACTCAGGAGTTCTCTCATTCAGTGGTAAAACTCTCTTCCCAGTAGATCTATGATATGGTGACAAACTGATTAATTTTTATGTAAAGAAAGGTGTGAAAAATTGTGGGGAAGCCTAGTATAAATGCTCATGTCCAGAACTCCAAGTACTAACCACAATAGTTGGAAGTCCTCGTTGAAGGAGGAAATCCAAAGATGTGTGATCCTGAGAAAAGCACCCAACTTCTCAGAAACTTAGTTTTGCCACTTGTGAAATGGAAACAACAACTACAACACTTTTCTTCCAATGCTTCATAAGTTTATTGTAAAGAAAAAATAACATGTGGTCAAGTGCTTGATAAACTGCAAAAGTTCTAAGCAGATGTGAGTTATTCCATCACACTCAGGGTTCAGAAAGACAATTAGGCACCCACATTATACCATGAATTCAACTGTGATTAATGCATTCACTTTGGAAACTCTAGGAATTAATAACCATTTGCCATACATTCATTATGATCACATTAATCACTATAAGTGATTGGTTAATTAGCTAATTATGGTTATAATGGAGATGTCATATGCATTTCCATAGGAATTCTTTGGTAATTCTACATTAATTAATGCCTGACCTTATCTTGATGTTAAACAGATCATGGGAGCGACCTTCTAGCATTATTTTGATCAAAGAGGACTTCACAGAAGAATATAGTGGTGCAGGCATCCTAGTTTTCTGAGCATTGGGTTTTTGTTGGGAGCAGTGAGAATTTTTAAAAATTCAAAAGCTTAGAGCTTTAAGTATTTTAAAATCCTTCTCATTCCCTCTTTGTACAAGCCCTATCTCTACTGTCCTTGCTCCTCAGAGCAAGGCTTTATCAAAATGGAAAGAATGGCATCTGAGAGAGAAACGGAAAACATTTATTGAGCACCAACTACCTACTCATGTTTTGCTGGTAACCACAGAAAAACAAAAGGAATGATCTAGCCTCTGTCCCCAAAAATCTCACAATTTTATGCCAGTCTCAAGAGTTGAATAAAAAAACATAGAAATTCAGAAAAGTATGTTGTCAGGGATATTGAGAAAAACAAATCCATTTTTATTATCACTTTTTTTGTTATGGTTTACAATTTGGGGAATGCTTAGAAATGAATTTAATGGACACCTGGGACAATGTTTTTAAATGCTATGGTGAATGGGATAAAACACTACATTTTTAGAAACTCACAAAATATGGATGTTAGCTATATCTAAATGAATTGCAAGCTGTCAAGTACAGCAAATAAAGAAATAAAGCAGTTTTACACACATTTTGCGAATACATTGATTAGTGTTTTACACATCTCGGTATCTTACAAGTAAAATATATTTAAGTTATGAACAGCTAAATGAGGAGAAACTTGGGTAGTCTGGTTTTCCTAGATGGTAAAATCACCTGAGTCATCACTGAAATTTAAGAAACATAACATTTGGAACACATTACAAAATCCATGAAATTGAATATCATGGAAGATTAATATTTAAGATTCTAATGGCTACTATCACAAAAAGTAAGTTTTAAAAATAATTTGAATATATCTATTAGCACCAAATATTAATTTTCTCCTAAGACATAAAGTTCAAATATAATTATGTGTAATGCATTAACAGGAGAGTTCTGTGATTTTTAATGTGTTCAAGTGATTTGAGCCAACCTTTGGGGTTTTGTTTTGTGTCTTTTTTTCATAAGAAGAAGTGAAATAAGGCTCTAGTAATACATTTGAAATAGTCACAGTTAAATTAAGAAGTTATAAATGGAGTCATTTAGGGTGATAAAAGGACATAAACGGAATCAGCCTCTGGAAGCTGACCTCATATGGGTAACAGGGAAGGAGAAACTTCTGGAGAAGGATTTGTGTTAGCTCAAGTTCTCAGAGGAGTGGACACTAAGACAGGATCAGAAATGCCAGAGCTTTATTGGCGGTGAGAAGAGAGTGAGCTAGAGGAGGTGGAAAGAGCTTTGAGATAAAAATGCAGGTCTGTTGTCCATGAAGAATGGGAGGAAGGAAGGAGGATTAAGCAGTGAAAGTCCCAGACTGCTGAGCAGTTCCAATAAAATTTCACCCAATACAGCAGATTAGAAAAACAAGAGCTCATTCCACTATCTCCTTCATTGTGAAGTGGGTCTCCTGATCAGATGCCACGTTATGTGGGATTCCATGCCACTGAGCAGTCATTCCTTCCATCAGCCTCTGTGCAGTGGTGCTAGTTGAAGCTCTGAGGGTAGAAAATGCAAACCAATGGTCTGTTCCTGCAAGGACTACTTGTTGACCTTTCCAGGATGGAAGAGGACACATGGAACCAAATGGCTGGTTGATCTCCAGAAATGGTGCTATGTCAGGGGATCAGTGTTGATCTCTTGCTGACCAGTTGGGCATCCAAGGGTAGCAGTTGGTCACTCTGTCCATGCACTCATTCTATCAGTCCTGCCGTAGCTGATAATAAAAACTGGCTAATGTCAATCGGCTGAGTCATTTTGTCTAGTTGGTTGGTCAGTACCTCTTTCATGGTTAATGCTTTCCTGTAGGACTGAGATGTGATACAAAAATATTTATGCTTTCTGCCCACTCTCACATATCCAGCCACATGTCTATACCCCAGACTTCCTTGTCTCAGAATTTCCAGTTCTTTTCCTTCCAGGCCTCTGACCAGATAGCCAGGCCATTGATCACTGCCCAAGAATCTGTATATAGTCTCATCTTGGGCCATTTCTCTTTCCACACAAAGTAGGTGACTGGATGGCTGTATTATGGGCTGAAATGTGTTTTCCCAAAACCCATGTGTTGAAATACTAGCCCCAGTTTCTCATTATGTAAGCGTATTTGTAGATAAGGTCTTTAAAGTGGTAATTAAGCTAGAACAAGGTGTTTAGGGTTGGCTTTAACCCAATTTGACTGGTGGTGTTATAAGAAAAGAAAATATGAACATACAGAAAGTTATCAAGGGTCCATGCACACAGAGGACAGACCATGTGAGGACACAGCAAGAAGGCATTACCTGCAAGCCAAAAAGAGAGGACTCAAAGAAACCAAACCTGCCCACACCTTATTTTTTTTTTAATTGATTCAGAGAGGAAAGGAGAGGGAGAGAGAGAAAAATCAATGATAAGAGAGAACCATTGATCGGCTGCCTCCCCGCACACCCCTCCATTGGGGATTGAGCCCACAACCCGAGCATGTGCCCTTGACTGGAATCGAACCTGCTACCATCCAGTTTGCAGTCCAATGCTCTATTTACTGAGCCAAGATCAGGCCTGCCCACATCTTGATCTTGGACTTCTGGCCTCTATAACTGTGAGAAAATATATTTCTGTTGTCTAACCAGTCCAGTTTGTGGCATTTTGTTATGGCAGCCTGAACTGACTAATACAACAGAGCTCCATCTACTGGGAAAATTTTTTCCTCTCTACTGTCTTTGTAAGTGTTGTTCCCTTGATATCTTTCAATCGTCTGAGTCATTGCATTGCAAGTGTTTTCCCACCACTGAGTCGATTTTCCAGATCATCATTGGTGAGATCTTTAGCAACTGGGCTACCAACTTGTGCCAGGTACTATCTCTGCTCTTTATACCACTCAAAATGAGGTCCTGTTTGCCAGCTTGTATGGTGAGTGAAATAGTCCCCAAAGTTCCACATTACTGCCTGACACCACTTGTGTTCATTCAAGCTCTCTAAGAAGGCAGAATTAGATGTGTAGGAGATTTGGTACAGGGAATACCTGTGAGGAAATAGGAACAAGAATCAGGGCAGGAGAGCCTTCAGGCCTAATGCCTGTGAAAGAGAGGGAAAAGGAAGAAAAATGGATAGAATAGTTTCTGACTGCAACACAGATCTGGGAACATTTCAGCTGGGCCGATGGCAACTCCTCAAACCAAAGTCACCTGTTATAAAAGTGTACAAATTTTCAGTTATAAGATGAATAAGGTTTGAAGAGTTAATGTATAACATGGTGACTATAGTTGCTAATTCTGTATTGTAGAACTGAAATTTGCTACAAGAGAACTTAAGTGTTCTCAGCAAAAAAAAAAAAAAAAAAGGTAAATACAAGAAGTGATGAATGCATTAATTGTGTAGGTATGCTTGCACAATATACATATCAAGTCATCACGCCATACACTTTAAATATATTATAACTAGAGGCCTGATGCACTAAATTCGTGCACGGGGGGGAAGAGGGTCCCCTTCTGCACCCTCTCCAATCCGGGACCCCTCAGGAGATGCCCAACTGCTGGTTTAGGCCCAATTCCAGGGATCAGGCCTAAACTGGCAGTCAGACATCCCTCTCACAATCCTGGACCGCTGGCTCCTACTCCTAATCACTCACCTGCCTGCCTGCCTGGTCGCCGCTAACTGCTCCCCCCTCCCGCCCCCCCTGGCCCCCGCCAGCCTGATCGCCCCTCACTATCCTCCACTGCTGTCTAGGTCACCCCCAACTGCCCTCCCCCCACCAGCCTGGTCATAGGTAGCCATCTTGTGAGGGTGTGAGGGTTAATTTGCATATTAATTCTTTATTATATAGTATTCTATTTGTCAATCACACCTCAATAAAACAAACAAACAAACAAACAGTCAGTTATTAAAAGGGCCCTGACTGGAAGGAACCTGCATGTGTATCCTCTACTGTACTGAGGCATTAGGATCTCCTGGGAAGCATGGATTAGGTGTCACTGTTGGAGCAGCAGCTCAGAGTCATCAGTCAATTATATCCCCTGCAGGAGGGGATCTGAGCACAGTGTCTCCACTGCCACCATAGGAGAATAAAAAGGCCCCAACAAGGTGCCATATTAGTGTCCAACTACTAGAAAGACACAAATGGCACCATGATCCAAATGGCACTTATCACTAAGTCTTGGTAAGCTTTAGGGTGGCCTTGATTCTTGTGAGAGAGCAAAGGAGAGGGAGAGATATGAGGATGACTTATGTGAAATGCCTGTTCCTTTGTTCTCTTGTCAGCTATGATCAACTGTTTGGCAGGAAGAAGAGAGAGAGAATGAATGAGAATGAATCATTGAACTCACTCCTAGCTCAGGGAAACATTTTATTGGATTTGTTTCGCTTTGATGCTGATTAAGCCCATGGGGTAGAGCAGACCACTGAGTGAATGTATGGGTTAGGGAGGGGATACAGGGTCTCCCTGTGATTGCTGTACGGTGTTTGTAATTTATTATTAACTACCTCTTCTGTGCCGTGGTCCAGGGGGCCAGCTCCTGGGGCCAGAAGTGAGGTTCATCCAGGCAGATCAGACAGAACATTTTATTTACTTGCTTCTTCCCTGAAATCTAGTATGACTCAACCTGGCCTAAGGCCCAAAAAGTTTGCTTGACCCTGATTGAAACAGTGAACTTTGGGAGAACTTAGAGTCAGATGACTGGCCACACTCGCTTCACTGACCACCTGACAACTTGACAAGATCTTGGTGGAACAAATGTATACCTTTGATGCCATGGATGCCATGGTCTTATTCTAAGAACCTAAATAAACTTTTTTAATGCTGATCATCTACAATGTTTCAGATGTAGTGTTATGCTCCCTGAGTTTATTCTTTCACTCAACAAATATTTATTGATAGCTTACTACATGTCTAGTGTTGTACATACCAACCTCTATAGATGGAACCTTGAACAGAACAGACAAGAATCCCACTGTGGATGATGGGAAAGTAAAGAGCATAAAATATCTGCAATATCAAACTAAAACTCAGTTATTTCTGATGGTGTTAAGTGCCATGAGACAAATGAAGAAAAAGAAGTGAGTGACTTGTTTTATAATTTAATCTTCTGAAATCACCTTAGGCACTGTTAATATGCCTATGTTATCAATGGCAAAAAAGGATGTTCTCAGAGGCTACTTAACTTTAAAGAATTCCAATGCCTCCTACAGGACAGGAAGGGGGATTTGAGCATAGGCCAGTATTTGAGGCAGTGTGCTAACCTAACTTATGCCAATACAGTTAAAAGTCTCATCTCAGCTTCTGATTTCCTTGAAAGTCCCCTCTACCCAGTGTTTCCCTTACACTGGTCCAGCCAAATGGCTTCCTTACACTTTCTGGAGGATCCCCAGAATCTCTCACCTCTAGTCCCATGCACAATCTGGCCAAGAGTTCCCCCAAGTGTACGAGGCTCTCCACAGATGGTTCTGGAAAATGAATTCACATGAAATGTGGACATATCTTTGAGAAACATTGACTCACCTAAAGGGAAAGTAATTCTCTTTTCAAGCCTTTCTATCCACTTCTGATTATATTGAAAAGACAGTTTAGTACCAGACAAACATTTTTGAAAACTTGCTGAGTTCCGCTTTTAAAAATGATTTATTGAGGTATAATTGGCATGCAGTTATAACTTTTAAAAAAATGTTCTTGATCATTGTAACATCTGCATCAGTTCTGGTTCAGTTTCCATTTATTTTTCTCCTCATGATGGATCATAATTTGTTACTTCTTTGCATGCCTGCTGATCTCTGATTGGATGCAAGAGGTTGTCAGTTTTACCTTGTTGGGTACTGGAAATTTTTATAGTCCTCAAAATAGCTTTTAGCTTGCTCCTGGATGCAATTATTTGGAAACAGTTGAATTCTCTGGGATCTTGGTTCTAAGATATGTTAGGTGTGATCAGAGGGATGCTCATTCTACTTTAGTAGAGCTAATTAGCCCCCACTACTGAGGCAAGACCTTTTCGTGGACTTGACCCCATGCTCCATGAATCATGAGGTGTTCCAGTCTGACTGGTGGGACAGGCACTTTTCCCAGCCCTTCCAGTGTGAGCACAGAGCACTTTAATCTCTGAGCCTTCTTTACATGAATGCACTGACCACTACACAGATGAATGCTGGAAGGGAGTCTTCTGCAGAGTCCTGGGGTTCCCATTCTGTGCAGGTCCCACCCCTCTAGGACTCTGTCCTGTGAATTCTGGCTGCTTCATCTCAGTGGACTCAGTGCTGTCTCCTCAGCCACCAGACTCCACCTGGGCTTTCCCTCCCTGAACTGCAGCCTGGTGATTTTTATATTAGTACTAGAGGCCCAGCGCGTGAAATTGCATGAGACCCAGACCCACCGCACCAGCAGGACCCCAGACCCGCCCTTCACGAGCCACAGGACCCTAGACCCGCCCTGGCAAGCGGTGGGCCCCACCTCCATGGTGCCAGCCCCGTCAGCCCCGTGCGAGCCTCACCAGACCCACACAAGCCCTGCCAGCCCTGTGCAAGCCCTGCCTTGCCTCATGAGCTCTGAGTCCAGGCCCGCAAGAGTTGCTCCATGAGCCTCCTGGTGACTGGTTGTGGTCATGATGCCATTACGGCATCACGACCACAGGCCCTTTATGATATAGACTAGAGGCCCAGTGCATGAGATTTGCGCTCTGGGGATGGAGGTTGTTCCCTCACAACAGCCTGCACCCTCTCGCAGTCAGGGACCCCTCAGTGGGCATCCCTCTCATAGTCCTGGACCCCTCACTCCTTACCACCCACCTGCAATGGAGGAAGGACAGGATCCCACCACCGCCACTGCGCTCACCAGCCATGAGCCTGGCTTCTGGCTGAGCAGTGCTCTCCCTGTGGGAGCACGCTGACCACTAGGGGGCAGCTCCTGCATTGAGCATCTGCCCTCTGATGGTCACTGCGTGTCATAGCAATTGGTCATTCCACTGTTTGGTCGATTTGCATATTAGGCTTTTATTATATAGGATAAGTATCTTTAGCTTTGTTCTAACATGATGTTAAATTACTTGGAAAAAGTTTGTACCTTTGGGGTCTTGTTTCTAAGATTTCTGAGGTGGGATCAGAGTGGCGCTCACTGGAGAACAAATGACTCCCTGGGCAGGAAGCTGGGTCAATCTCAAGATGCACATCGTTTTATGCCATCTCCCCAGAAATGCTGTCCTCTGTTACCTCTTTTTCAGGTCTTGGAAATCACTGTTGCATGTATTTGCTGTTGTTGTTTTTTTGTTTGTTTTTTTGTTTTTTCTTCATTTATTTAGTAAGGAGCATAAATACAGATCATCCTTCATACTCCCTCTTGGCCCAAAGCATAAGTTACCTCTCTTTATTTCCCTGCCCCCCTTTTAAAAAAAGATTAAACAGACACGAAAGCTTTCCACAGGCAAAAATATATGGCTAGAATTTAACAACTTTGTTTTGTTTGCTTTGAATTTATTTGATGGTTAATTTATTTATAACAATTAATTCTGCTTTTCCATTCATGGTAGTTTCAGGTATTTTCATAGCTAAATGAATTTGAGATTAAAAAGCAAATCAACTTAAAGAAAATAGTAAAGAAACAGCAGGAACAGTGCTAAGCAGAGGATGCAGATAAGTAATCACTAGGGGAGTAAGGGAATGACTGAGGTTAGGGGGTTAAGGGGTGCTAATTGCATTGGGCCTACTTTCTAGCCTGACTCCCTCCCAGCCTCCTGAATTCCTCCTTCCTGGGCTTTGAGCCCTATCTACCCCTTTGCCACCTCTTCACCATCCCTATGCTGACCTCTCAGAGAGTAAATGCCACAATAGTGGCACTTTACCCCCTGAATTAGCCTCCTTCCTTTTCCATCCAGTCCAATGGCCACAAGCCACTTGTAGCTATTATACTGGGCACTGGAAATGTGGCCAGTTTGAACTGAGCTGTGTCAGAAGTATAGAAGTGGGTTTAGAAGACAGCACATACAAAATTTAGAATATGTCATTAACAATGTTGATATTGAGTACATGTTGAAATAAGAATATTTAGGATCTACTGGCTTAAATAAAATGTTATTAAGATTAATTTCCGCCGAAACCGGTTTGGCTCAGTGGATAAAGCGTCGGCTTGCGGACTGAAGGGTCCCAGGTTCGATTCCGGTCGAGGGCATGTACCTGGGTTGCGGGCACATCCCCAGTGGGAGATGTGCAGGAGGCAGCTGATCGATGTTCCTCTCTCATCGATGTTTCTAACTCTCTATCTCTCTCCCTTCCTATCTGTAAAAAATCAATAAAATATATTTTAAAAAAAAGAAAAGAAATTCCAGTTTAAAAAAAAAAAGATTAATTTCCCCTTGTTATTTATAATATGACTACTAGAAAATTCCGCTTTTCATTCTATTCCTATTAACAGCACTGCTGCTAGAGATGCGTCGTCCATCTACACATCCCCACTCTCAGAACAAAACCTGACACAGAACAGGAGCTTATCAAATACTGGTCGAATATTAGTGATTGAATGAATGCTTAAATATGTGGCTTTAACTGGATTGGGAGTTCAAAGAAGGAATACTGAAGGCCTGGAGACGGCCTTAGTTTCCTCATCCTTATAATGGGGATAATGATAACACGTGCCGCACAGAGATAGTGAAGATAAATGGAGATAATTTAGGGAGAACTCTGAACACTGGCCTGGATCAAAGGGCATGCTCAAGAGAAGTCAGACAGTAAGGGGAAAGCATCTTCACTTAGAATCACACCAGGGCGAAGAACTTTAGCAGCTGGGTTCCAAGAATTAAGAGAAAAGATTCTTTTCTCTTAATTATTATGCAAATGTGCTTCATGTGGTTCATGTATAAGAGCCCAGCTCTATGGCTTATCACAGCCTTCACCTCGGGCCCATCCCCCTTATTTAACGGTGTTCTGATATCTTGCTACTTATGAGCCATAGTGTGTGTGTGTGTGTGTGTGTGTGTGTGTGTGTGTGTGTGTGTGCTCGTGCGCGTCAATAAAACACTTTCTTCTAGGTCTTATCTTATTGCTAAAAATAATGTACTTGTAAATTGCTTTATAAATTATTTATCATGAGGGGCTTCATCATTGAACAAGTGCTACAACGTCCTGTAAAAATAGGGGCCAGAGGACTGGTAGTGAAGGAGGGAGAGAAGAAGGCACCCGAATCACTTATAAATAATATATTCATTGGTCAAAGAAAGTTATCGCCTTTTATGAAGTGTTTGGAATCCGTCTTGTATACTAAGTGGGCGTCCTCTTGCTGACTCCTGCCTGGGTGATGAGCCCCAGCTGCCTTGTTGCTCCATCTCTGAATTTGGTGATTAGGATGCCATTTATGTATTTCAGCCAAAGTCACAATTGCCACCTCTCATCACCTGAAAATAAACAGCAAACAGGGCTGAGTGGGTTTGCTGAGGAAACGCAAAGATGTGTTGGCAACTCCCGGAGTGAAGTCTGGGTCCCCAAGTGGGACTCTGCATTTGGTATTCATCGCATAAGTGCTGCGCCTAATGAAGGCATTTGGTATTCATGTGGATGTCACATGTATTTCCAGAGACGCTGGGCTCTAATTTAGCACAGGTTAATGGACACCTCTATTAAAGTGCTATGGAAAGTTTGACATTCAAATAACCCAGTTTAAAAAATCAGACAAACCTAGACATTAAATCTGAAGAGGACAAAATGTAGAAGTCAAGTATATAAATGCCAACTTTTGACCTGCCTTGGAGAGGGACGAATGGTTGATCCAAGTGCTTCTTACTCCTTCAACTTCTCTCACCCTCCCCTGCCTGAGCTTTGCCATGTTCCCTGACCGCCTGGGGGTAGGAGATTAGGAGGGGACAGAAGGAAGAGCGCAATCATATTAAATAAAACGTGTCACTCACCTCTTAACCTCGCCCCCAACAGCCCTCCCTCCCTCGCACATATCCTTGGCCCTTTCAGCAGCAACTAAGCCACAATTTATTGTTTCCATATAAAATGGAATTTAAAGTTCATAGAACTTAACTAATTCATAGAGGGTCATACTTCACTAGTAAATAGTAAGGAAGGGTTAGAATATTCACTATACAGTGGGGCCTTGACTTATGACTTTAATTCATTCTATGACGGAGCTCATAACTCAAATTACTCATATGTCAAATCAAAAAGTGAACGAGTGAGACACGTGATGCTGGGCCTATATTGTGGCGTTCACTGTGACGTTCGCTGCGCCAACTAGCGGTGGGGTATCTGAAGCTGGCTTGTAACCTGAATTTTAGCTCGCAACTCAAAGCAAAAAATCGGCCGATAGACAGCTCGTATCTCGAAAAACTCATTAGCCGGGACACTTGTAAGTCAAGGCCCCACTGTACTTCATATTTACTTCCTCTATTCATTTAACAAATATTTATTATGCATTTAATTTGGGCCAAATTCACTTACTGGCTGGTTGACGGTCATAACCAAAACAGTCTCGTCTTACAATTAGTTTAGGAAAAGGTCCAGCAGTGTTTTATAAAAAGCAAACTTATACTTACTCTATGATTGGGCAATTTTATTCCTAGATATTTCCCTAAGATACATGAATATGATAAAATGTGATAGAATACTCATGGTCTCTTTACTCATAATAGCCAAAGAACAAGATAAATGAATGTAATAGAATGTCCATAATCTCTTCACTCATAATAGCTAAAAGTACAAAACGCTCAAGTGTCCATCAACAGAAGAACAGATAAATCAACTGTGGTACCCACACAGTGGAACACTACTCAGGGGTAAAAAAAAACCAAAAAAAAAAACCTCTTGATATACTAGTATATGACAATTTGGAATAATCTCAAAAACATTATTTGAGTGAAACAAATCTTACAAAAAAAACCCCACAATATATGCTATGTGATTCCAGTTTATATGAACTTCTAAAAAAAGAAAATCTAATGTTGACAAATATCAGAATAGTAGTTACCTCAAGGTGGAGTTGGGGTTTCACTGAGAAAGGGCATAAAGAAACTTTTGGGGGTGACATTAATGTTTGATAGGGGTTTGGATTAGACAGGTGTATATTTTCAAAACTCATCAATTGCACGCTTAATACTTGTGCAATTCACTATTTGTGCATTTTACCTCAAGAAAAAGAGAAGAATCATAAATGAATATTAAATGCTAGTTAATAACTTGTGCATGCTAAAGTATTTAGAGGTGATGTATACTGATGTCTTCAACTTAATTTGAAATATTCCAAGAAATAGGATGGGTGGATTGGTGGATGGATGGATGAATGGAGAGACGATGGATGGATGGGTGAATGGATGGATGAAGGTATAGATAGATGAAAAAATGTGTGATAAGGATAATATAGCCAAATGTTAATTGTGTGATCTAAAGGATATGCATATGAAAATTCATGCTATAATTTTTTGAAAAGTTTTTTATATGTTGAAAAATTTCCATTATAACATGTTGGGGAAAATGTTTTAAAATGAAAAGACTCTGTATTCATGTTGCTGACAGCTTAGCAGTAAGGACAAGCATTAACTAAGGTAAACACATAAGTGAATATAGAATTGTATATTTTGGTGAATGTTATGAGGGTGCAGTGTGAGAGATTGATTGGGGAGCTTGTTTAAATGAGCGGTCAAGGAAAACCTCTTTTGGAGAAGGGATGCTTGGAAAAGTGAGACATGACAGTGAGACATGACATTGAAAAGAGGCCCTGATGGAAAGTGTGTGCAACCTGGTGAGAAGGAGGAGATGCCCCAAAGAAAAGACAGCAGTAAAGAAAGTCCAGCATATGCAAAGAAATGGAAGAAGGCCAGTTTAGCTGGAGTGTGACCAACAGAGAAGAGAACCAATGAAAGGTGAGGGTAGAAAGGGAGGCAAGGCCTAGACCACTCAGTAGTCTACAGGCCCTGATACATTTTAATCACCACTGAGTTAGTCAAAGCACTCCCAGGGCATGTGCTCAAAGGGGAACGATAAAACAGCAATAATAATAATCCTTAAATGTATTCATTGCCTGCTGTATGCCAGGCACTGTGTCAAGCACCTTATAACTTACCTTATGTAAACTATACATCTCTCTAAACAATGCAAAATTTTAAATAAATGTATAAATATAATTTCCGATTTTACACATGAGGAAACTGAGGTTTGGGAGAGTTTAGGTAGCTTTCCTAAAGTCACACAACTAGACCAAGATGAAGCTGAGATATGAGTCTGAGATAATAAAGGGCAGGAAGTCACCTTACCTGAGAAATACTTGGGGAACTGGAATGTTTATCTTGCAAGTAGAGAAATCTCCCTGGATCCACAACTATATTCTTTGAATCTATAAGATTATCACGAGAAGAGATTTTACTTGTATCCTATAGTCACTAGGATTTGAATTAGCATCAGTGAGAGGATATTCTGAAAAAAGCAAATTTGAGGCCACATTTGAAACAAACAAATAATTGTCATGAATAAATTTGTCCAGAGATGGCAACTGCCACATCAGGAGTTATGACAGATAACAGACTTCCTTCCACTGAAGTCACTGGAGCCTAGGTTACATGGCCTTAGAACAGAGGGACTCAGACATTAGCTACGGGCTGGACCTGATGACTTTTAAGTGCCTCCCAGCCCTGAGCTTGTGGGACAAACAACTGATCGGGCTCTGCATGTGGCTGCGGCTTCCCAGCAGGTTGGCAGCAGCTGTCTTCCCAGAGCTGTATTAATAACATCTTCATTGACACCGCATGCACAAACAACATTTTCCATTTAAGCCACATTCATCACTGGCCTCATGAGGATCGCTGTGAGTCTGGGTTGCTGGCTAAATAGAAAAGGCTGGACTGGCCATGGAAGTGCAATTATGGCTCAGGAGGGAGGATCAGGGGGATTTCCTGAGTGAGAAAGCTGTCTGGCATTTGCTGGTCTGCGATGTTGTTCTATGGGGGCTCAAGACAGATAACCTGGAAGTGCCCAGTGCTTATGGACATGTCCCTACAGACTCAGAAATATAGGTTATAAAGAACCATAGCCTAAGTGGGCACAAGTGGAGAAAACAGTATTCAAGTTAATTTCAGCCCTAAAGGTAGCCAGGGAGGCAGCAAGTGTCCTAATTGCCATTCCGTGTTTAGGTAACTATTTGTGCTTTTATCCTACACCAACGTCCTAACATAAGTGGATCACAAATGAAATGGTTGGAGGGTTTGCTCTGCGCCAGATGCTGTGTTATCTACTGTGGCATCTCATTGAATCTTCACAGTGACTGTGAGTTAACCTCTATATGGCCCCAGTTTACAGGTGAAGACCTAGATGTTGAAGAACTTCTCACACAATTGCAATGTGGCAAAACTGGTATTCACACCTACCTATGTCAGACTCCAGTCTTTTTTTTTTTTTAATTACTATAACCTATGAATGAATGAATGAATGAATGAATGGCAGCTTAAAGTAAAATCATGAGTCTAATAAACCTGAACAATTAGCTTGGGATAAAAAGAATAAATAATAATGAAGGGAAAATTACTTCCAAAAAAGCAAGGCTGAGGAAAACAAAAGAGCTGGGCACATACTTTTTCTCTATACTTGCTAGTAGCCAATCTGGAGAGAAAAAGACCTCATCTGGAAAGAGCAGCCGGCTTTCTGACCCCAAGCCCCATGTGCATAAACATCTCTGAGCAAGGTCCCAGCTCCAGGGATGGTCCATACCAGGCTTAGGATCCTGTTTCTGCCCACTTGGTCCCTTTAACAATCCTTCAAAGTGATTTTATTTTGACCCTGGACGGTGTGGCTCAGTTGGTTGAGCATTGTCCCATGCACTTGCAGTGGTTCTCAACCTTCTGGCCCTTTAAATACAATTCCTCATGTTGTGACCCAACCATAAAATTATTTTCATTGCTACTTCAAAACTGTAATGTTGCTACTGTTATGAATCATAATGTAAATATCTGATATGCAGGGTGATCTTAGGCGACCCCTGTGAAAGGGTCGTTCGACCACCAAAGGTGTCACGACCCACAGGTTGAGAACTGCTGACTTAGAGGTTGTTGGTTAGATCTTTGGTCAGTTTGTGGCCTTGATCCCCACTAGGGGGTGTGTAAGAGGCAGGTGATCCACATTTCTCTCTAAAATCAATAAAAACGTATTCTTAAAATAAAATAGTTTTTTTGGAAATTAAGCACTTTATTTCTTATCTTGCAGTGGTCCTAGATTTCTTAGGAATGGTTTGAACTCAATGACACAAAATTATTATCATTATCTGGAAAAAAGAGTTGGCATAGGCTGCCAGCACAAGCATGCATCTATGGAGCAAATGCTAGGGTTACAATAAATAAAACCCCATCTGTTCATGTTGCTTGGCCTCCCCTTGGGTAGAGCACCTAGAGCCCATTGTCCTATGGTGGAAATGATCTAGCTATAAATGCCCAGGTTCACATTTGTTCAGTTGATTCCAAAGTAGAACTTAATTATCCTTAGAAAACATATCTTCCCTTTTATTTCTGTGTCAATACATCGGTATATGGCTCATATAGAAGATTGTGATTCCTTCCTAATATATATATATACATACATACATATAGTAAGTAATGGAATTTAAATTAAACCCAAATCTCTTTCCACTGCACCACCCTCTCTCTCTAATGAAGACAATAGCTGACTTTTAATAAACTGAAGCCACCGAGACAACCCAGGCTTCTCTGTTAAAACTTACATTTTCCACATTATTCCAAAGTAGGTGCAACTGAGATTAAACCTCACACCAGAGTGTGCAGCCTGTGCTGCTTTCAACTCAGGCAAGATCTCTACTAAAACATCAAGCAACTGTCTTATTTGCTCGATCTCTTTTCTGTCCACTGTTAGTGTTGTCAACACTAAGACTGTCCCTTTAAGAGTCAAGACCCCATGGTTTCTTGTAGATTTCCCCCACTAACTCTGGGATCCTGCCCAAGGACCTCTTAGCATCTGATTAAATATGAATGTGGAGGTTGGTTCTTCACTCACCTGTGATCTTTTCCCTGGAAACCCGCCATTACTAAAACATGGCTGAAAAAGGCTGGAAACAAAGCCAGCCCATTATGTATTAATTCTTAATAAACTGGCAGATTATAATGATATTTGGACGATAAAAAGGGTTGGGTAGACAAGATCCTGTCTGTACCTAAGATCCAATCTGAATGAAAGCCAAAAAGCTGAAATGATACACCAGACTCTCTAGGAGCCATGTGCTCATTCATTTCTACTAAGCCAGACAGATCTGAGTAGGGAACTCCCTAACCATGTCTGATGGGCTCCCTCTGCTCACTGTCTGACCTAAAGCAGCAGCCTTAAACAGGTGCTATTTCCAAACTCTTTTGTAAACATGTTCCTAAAACTTTTATGTCTACCTCTGTCTTTGTAGCTCACATGATTTTGCACTTGGTCTGAGAAGCAAGCCTCAAACCACATTGTCATCTACCATAGAAGGAAACTTCAGGTTACATTGTAAGAAGGAC
This sequence comes from Myotis myotis, assembly GCF_014108235.1. Classification (NCBI taxonomy): domain Eukaryota; kingdom Metazoa; phylum Chordata; class Mammalia; order Chiroptera; family Vespertilionidae; genus Myotis; species Myotis myotis. The sequence continues at coordinate 20,982,319 of NW_023416401.1, read as the reverse complement.
TGTGGATTCAACACCCCAAAAGCTAGTTTGGGAAATCAGTTTCATCTTAAGTGCCATCTTTAATGGATTGGTACTGGCTGCTTGGAAGGCTGTGCTGAAGACTCTGATGCTATGTCCAAGCCCAGTGGGAAAAAGGCAGTAATTGATTAGTGATGTTTTCCACAGACACAGGGAGTAGGAGTGAGAGAAGCGAGTATGTCTAACATTTGCCACATCTGAGAGGACTTCTCTGTCTTCCTAATGTGGGCAAGAATTTCCCGTCCATGCAATTAGATCAACTGCCTGTGGCAAAGCTGTGAAGCAGGCAGAGTCTCTGCCTCATGGAAGCAGACTTTGGACAGGACTCGGAGGAACTGACTTGGAGATGCAGCCTCAAGAAGACACACATGACTCCTGGCTACATGTTGATGCTGTGGTCGGGCTCACCAACATTCTCTCTTCCCTGGTCAGTCCTATGACATGGGCACTTGAGTCCACTTTGAACTCCTGGCTCCCAGCTCCCAGAATTGGCTCCTGTCCTGATGTCCTTCTGAGCACATGGCCAGAATAGCTCCCTACTAACATTCCATGCCTGATCAGAATCTGTCTTCTCTAGGAACCTCATAAATGATCTCCAATTCATCCAAGATTGTTTTCCAATCTTGACCCAGTGGGTAATATCCCTTCACATTGATCTATTTCAGTGTCTTCATTCTGCAAAGGAGAAGTCTGAGATGTAGGAAAGGCAAGAGATTTTCAAGACCACCCAGAGATACGGAGAGCTGTGGTGCTGACCTCCTGACTCCTAGCCCAGGTCTTCTCAGTGTCACCAACACACTTTGAATTTAATATAGCCCAAGAATGTACAAGAGGGTCCAAGCCAGAATTTTGAGGTTGAGAACCAGGGTGTATAAGCTACCAGGATGTAAAGGGACATAAATAACACTGAGGGAAGAATACTCAAAGAGTATTCATTTGATTCCTTTCACCCCAGGTGACATATGAAGGCATTTGAAATAAATAAAAAAAAACAAAACACTTGTTTACCTGTCTAGGTGTTCCGGTATAAGCAAAAATCAGGTCTGGCCTCTTTTTTTTTTTTTTTTTTAATATATTTTATTGAGCTTTTACAGAGAGGAAGGGAGAGAGATAGAGAGTTAGAAACATCGATGAGAGAGAAACATCGATCAGCTGCCTCTTGCACATCTCCTACTGGGGATGTGCCCGCAACCCAGGTACATGCCCTTGACCGGAATCGAACCCGGAACCCTTCAGTCCGCAGGCCGACGCTCTATCCACTGAGCCAAACCGGTTTCCGCAGGTCTGGCTTCTTGACCACTGTAGTCCCCACCCCCATTCCCAAGTGTCTAGAACAGAGCTAGACATGTGGCTGGTGTCTACACATGTGGTGTAGATGAGAGAACATGTGGGTGATTTGGGGGAAGATGTCTGGGTTAAATAGACTGCAGGGGAAGAGATGTGAGGCTGGATGTAATCTAGCTTAGTTCAGAAAGAGATCATGGGAAGCCTGTGGCATTATATTGGCACTGCACTATGACAGAACACAACTTTCAAAGCCAGAGTGTGGTGGGAATGAGAATGGATTCAGAATCCAGTCTGTCTGGGTTGTAATCCTGCTTTTAACACAGGCTCTGACTGGTCACTTAAATTTCCAAGTACTCAGCTTCTTCATCTCTAAAATGGAGATGATAAGAGTACCTACCTCCCAGATTTATTGAGAGGATTGAGTTAATGTATAAAGTATTTGGACCAGTTCTTGAATTCTCTAGGCAGACTGTGGGAGGATATTTAACAAGATTCAATATTAAAAGAAAGTGAGGGAGTTGATAATGTACCAATAGAAATTTATCTATTGGCTCCTCAGTCTCCAGCCTCCATTACTTGGGTAACAATTCTAATTTTAGTTTAAAGACATGCCTCTTCACCGCTTCAGTCTTAAAGGCTTGGGGTGAGCAGGGGATAGAGCGTGTAACCCAAAGTATATTCCTTTCAGGCTACCGTTAAGAGTAGGCACATGTCCTAAGTTTGTTTGATTAGGAAACTTCTCCAGACCATGACCATCTAAAACTCCTTTCTACTGGAAGGGGCTGCTAGAAGCCACTTTTCAGAAGGAAAGTCTACCTAGGAATGGAAACAAAACAGAAAACACATTGATTCAAGTTGAGAGGCGAAGAAATCTTGGTGACATCATTTGACCCCCTGTATCAAGCCACATCTGAAGGCTGATTACTCATGAGTTTTTCATTATATGAGCCAATAAATTCCCTTTTTGCTTCAGCCAGTTTGGATTGGGTTTTCTGTGACTTACAACTGAAAAAGTCTTCAGTTACAGATACCTATGAGTTTGAGAGGAATGTCTGAGAGTCTGGCTTTGGATACAACTTCTAAGAGCTACTGCCAAACCTAACACCTTGGAGTAATTAATAGCTCATCAAGGCTTTGGGTTTTTTATTCAACCTCTGGGACATTCTATTTCTTGTTATGGGAAAATGGGAGTGAGAAAACCAACCTCAGGGGATGCTTTAAGAATTAAATGAAATAATATATTAGAAAATACTAACACAGTAACCTCCACATTTTGGGGTCTCAGGCAATGTACAACAGGATGTCCCAGAAACATGGAGCCTTGTATGAAAATACATTTATAATTCTAATTGTATTATTTCTAGAAGGGTTTTAAGTGACAAGATAACAAAAGAGTGTGCTGAAATTAGGGTGGGAACTTGATGAAGGGTGGAAGTTTTGCAAAAAGCAAAGGAAGCAGGATGCAAATTGTTTCCCTTCTCAGAAAGTAGCCAAAATAATAATAATAATAATAATAATAATAATAATAATAATAATAATAATGCATTTGGATTTATTAAGAAGTTTTATATTCGAAAGCTGTGTCTGTGAAATTTTTTGACATAAATGGAATAAAAATAGATGATATACTAGTCCATAATGCAGATCTCTGGACCCCATCTCAGACTTGGCCAATTGATGAGGGGAAAATATTGTAATATCAAAAATGCTTCATGCCCATGATCCATGATGTAACTTTTCTTCCCCTACATTTTTGATTAGCTAGAATTGGTGTCACCATTTTAGAAATTAAATAATTAAGAGAGGGCTTAAACAACTTGGTTAATGCCAGAAAAATTATAAAAATTTCTCTGTCATTTTAGGGCTGGAAATTCATAAGCTTCAATGTCTGATAATGTCCCAGACTCTCCAGAAAGGAGAATAGGAAATAAATTATGTCCAAAGATGTTCCTTATTATGCTATCTGAGTTAGAAAAACTGGAAAACACCCTCAAGCTAGAAGCTGTGATGCCCTACCCAGATGGCTCTGCAGGGTCCCGGAAGGTAGTCCAAGCTATCTAGCCTTGTTGGGAATTTCCTTGCCTGAAGAAAACCACCTTGCTTGAGGTTATAGCCCATACCCAATGACTAATCCATATGGTGGTATGAAGGTCCTGCCCTCGGGCCCCAGCCTGAGATAATTCTGCAAGACCATCCCAGCCTCAAAGCTCTTCCTTGGGTTGGCTGAGCCCTTCATGGCAAAGCCTTGACCGCTAAAGTCTCCCTCTGCTGACCCTGGACTATCCTGACCTTTTACAGGTATTGCCTTCCCCCACCCCCAACACTTTACTCAATTTTCTGCCTGCAAATCCCCCTCTCAGAGCTTGGTTTCCATGGAACCCAACCTGGAATAATCCCCCATGTCCAGAAACAGGGGATCCGTTAGATATATTACTGTCCAGCCATTGGATGGAATACTTTGTTGCTATTAAAATTGTGATTTATGATGACCATGGAGAAAATTAAAATGAAATATAAATGATAAAATATAATTGATGAAAGCACAATACAAAACTCCACGTAGGCCATAATTACTATTATGTAAAATTTATCCACGGGAAGGTCTGGCAAGCATACTTAAAAACTGAAAATTGTGATTTATTTTGAAGTGTTTAAAATCATTATTACATCATTATTCCCATAGCAGACAGAAAGACAGAAAGGTACACTGAATAATGAATCACACATTAATCTGATAAGTAGAAACCTGCAATATGTCAACAGCACATATCCTATCTTGTTGAAAACACTTCTTGGAGGAAGAGTTGGATGGTATTCTTAGTGCTATGTCCCTCTGTCCTGTTACTGTTATTCCCTCCCCTGTCGGAGGCAAGAAGTGGCTCAGGTAGTGGAGCAGAAAAGCTCAACCCCATGACTGTCTGTCAGGCAGGTCTGCAAGGAAACTTCACCATCTACCAGCTCACCTTAAGGTTCTACGGTTCTGGCAACATTAACCCTTTCTGAAGTCACAGTTTCCCCAGTTTATCCCCCAGAGCATCTGTAATTGCCCTCAGTCTGAAAAGCTAAGAGAATCACACTTAGAGCAATTCTTGCTCTCAGTCCCTTGCCCCAGGGACAATTCCAAGTCTTTTGTTCTATAGTCTCCCAGAGGGCACCCTGGGGTTCAGCCTCCATTGTGTGCAGAGCTGACCTGTTCATGAACTCATCCCGAATTAGCTTCCTTCCTTTTCTTATCTCTCATCTCCACTCCCCTACTGGCTTTCCAACTCCCAGGTAAACTACTCCATTCAAATGCTGGCCCCTGCCTCTCTTTGGGGAGGTGGGGGTGAGGGAAGGCTTAAGCCAAACACTGACCCTTTTCTTCCTTTATAACCAAATATTACCAAAATGACACTCTTTGGGGTAGCAGACATTCACCAAAGGTTGATAGTGTCAACAAGGAGATGACTTAGCACAGAACACCAAGTTGAATGTCATCTGTGATTGACCAGACATTCCTTAGCTGCCCCTGACATAGGGAATTTCTCAATGGTAGGCTTTCTCTCCTGAGACCCCGACCAACTGGACACTTCTTGAATTTTCTTCCCTTTCTCCTCTTCTCTTTATGTTTTCCCAGGTGGCTTGTGGAAATATGAAAAATGATCCTTATCCATCCAGGCTATGCCCAGAGAAATGAACTGAAATAAATACACGCCCCTTTCACCAAAGCATCATCCTTGAGTTTCCTAAAAGAAAGACAATATTGCTTACTGAGGTGAATGCGATTGTTTTTGTCTTTTACACCATTTTTCCTACCTGTTTAACATCTTCAGCATTGTAGACTTCCACATAAGCCCCCTTTCTACAAACTTAATTGCCCTTGAATCTCGGACCTGTGGGACAGTCATGTTTTTTCCTTGGAGGCAAGTTCTCCACAATGTGGATGACCACAGACTCTCATCTTCCCCCTGAGAAAACCCTTAGGAGTGGTAGTGCCTGGCAGGGCACTCCCAAGCATGTATCCATATTCCCCAGGAGTTGAGCACATCCAAGGCAAGATTCAAGAAAGATTTCTAGAAGCACACTCTGGTATAGCAGTGTCTATAAAATTAAATGTAGAGTTACCATGGGCTCCAAAAGAATTAGAAGCAGAACCCAAACAAATATTTGTACACCCAAGTTCATAGCAGCATTATTCACAGTAGCTGAGATGTGGAAGCAGCCCAAGTGTCTGCCAATAGATGAATGTATAAGTAAAATGCAGTGTATACATACAATGGAATATTACTTAGCCATGAAAAGGAAGGAAATTTTAACATGAATCTTGAAGACATAAGACTAAGGGAAATAAACATAATGCTAATGGAAAAAACAGGTCACAAAGGACAATTATTGAATGATTCCACTTACATGAAGCACCTAGAGTAGTCAAATTCATAGAAATAGAAAGTAGAAGAGTGGTTGCCAGGGAATTTGGAGAGGGAAGAATGGGGAGTTTCAGTTACGGAAGATGAGCAAGTCTGGAGATGGTGGTGGTGTTAGTTGCACAACGATGTGAATGGACTTAATACCACTGAACTGTACACTTAGAAAATGGCTAAAACAGTCAATTTTATATTAGGTATATTTTACCATAGTGTAAAAAAATAAAAATAAATGGAAAAAAGGAGGAAGGCACGCTCTCCTTCCCTATTTCTGCTCCCCCTTTAGCTGGGGACCAAAAATAGATGCATAGCATTAGCGTCTCGCCTGTCTTCTTGTTAATTGTCTTGTTTTCGATGCAGATGTTTTTCACTTACAGACAGTGTGCTGGGGGGACTAGGAATGCAGAATGTGCTGGTGTGGCATTTCTGAACCCAGGCAAACTTTGATTAGTTTGAATGGTGGTGCTCCGCTGCAGAGAAACATCAAACCCAGGAAAGCTGCAGCCCTTTGTTTTCCCAGCTCCCACTGAACAAGACCTCTTTCCAGCAGGCACGCCTGTGGAACCCAGCCTTTTCTTTGTTCCCAGAAATACTATTTTTTCATGTTTATGAGGAATGCGTGTGTTTTCTCTTTCATTTTTTCCTTTTTAAAAATTTCTTTTTGCCTACATAAGGTGAAAAGGCAGAAATGAGCAGTGAGCTAGTTAATGTTCGAGTCTTGGAAGGGAGGACTGGGCCAGCCTTGCAGAGTCTCCTACCTAAAATACCAAAGAAGAGACACACGGTAGAGCTTGGGGTCTTCCTGCTCTACCCGTGGCCCTTGCCCATGGCTCTCATTCTTGATCACTCATGGGCTGCACTTCAATGAACAGTCAGGGACCAAAAAATAATTAAATTAGAGGAGTCTGCCTTAGGAGAGGACTGGGTCTCTAAGTAGAAAGCCCTGGCTTTGACTCTGAGCTCCATCATTTCCTAGCTGTGTGACTGTTAGGCAACAAGCTCCAGTTTTATCATCTGTAAAATAGGAGTAATAATAGTAACTACTCCATATGGTAGTGTTAAAGATTAATTAGGTAACTAGAAGGCATCTGGCACATGGCACACAATAGCAGCTCAATAAATTTTAGTTCTTATGATATAAAGAACATTTTACATGTGTAAGTCCTGATTCTGAAAAGGTAGGGACCAGCATAAAGTTGATCCTGAAAGAAAGATTCTGTGCTCCTTATAATTTGAAAAATCCTAATAAGCCCTTTGGTGACACCACCCACACCACAAAGGCTACTAAAGAGATGTTCCATGGAATTTAAGTCGGTGTATCTTGTTTTCAAAGGGGTTATCTCATCCCTGATGTTGGGCAATAGTGATTTTCCACACACAGGCAAGAATTTTATAGACTCCCCTTAATAGCGACATGGCAGAATCAGTAACAGTGACAATATATCGCTTCATGACTCGAAATTCAACTCTTCTTCAGTGCACTGGAGCAAAATGCCAGCTAAGTGTGGGTTTTACTGATTTAGCTGTGGAGGAAAGAAATTCTGCAGATCAGATCAATACAGCCAGTAAAAACAAACTGCAGAACGCCCATTTTCTGCCGGAGGTCCATAAGCGAGGGCATTAGAGGAGGCCCCTGAATTATTCCTGAGCTCTTCATCTTGAGTGCTGGAAGTGGTACTTGAAAACCATTATGGGGAAAGGCTATGATTTTAGGTCACCATGATTAAATTAAATGTCCTGCACAAAAAGTTAGAGTTAACATTTTTTGGATCCAAAAATTAGAATCTATAAGAGAGTAGTTTTAATCAGTCAGAGTACCAGGACAAGCCCAAACCCTCAATTAATTCTTTCACTGACATTTAGGAACCACATCTTCTGCAATAAGAAGATGTAAAAACTTAGAATATTATTTTATTTGGACATCTGGCAGCCATATTGAAAACGTGATGAACTATGACTACTTTTAAGACTATTTTATCATTATCATCAATGTCATTACCATTATCATTAAATTTTTACAACTAATAATACTTCAGCACAGTAGTCATATTCCTTTTATCTGCCTAGGGGAATTATCAGTTCGGAGATCAACCATGTACAATTAAGAAAAAGACTGATAATATCTCAAAGTATCACAATGGTACGGACTCATACCATTGATAAGGATGTAAATTAGTGGTTATTTTGAAGGACAATTTAGCCTTGTCCATTATAATATAAGGCCTATATTTGCTTCAACCTGGGAGTACAATTGCTAGGTAACTCTCAGAGAAAAATATTCACAGATGTGTCCAAAGATAAAAATAGCCCATGAGGTTCAGTGAAGGGTTGTGTGTGCAAGTGAAAACATGCATATAATGTGAGCAGCCTTCATTCACGGAATGGCTAAATAAGCTGGACCTGTCTATGATGGTAAACATTTTACAACAATTAAGACAAATAAAATAAATAAATGGGTTCAAATAGACATGAAAAGATATCTATAATCAGCAGTTTATATTTAACAACTGACTCTACAGCCGGTGGGGAGGCGGGGGGTGGGAGGGAGAGAAAGCCCTGGTTTGCAGCATTTGCTGCTTCCTGTGGTGTAAATACTTCCACCATGGCCAATTTCAAGCTACCAACATGATGGCACTGAATGTGGACTTGGGAAGAGATGCGCACAGTTGACTCTCCAAGCTGGTCACTATACTGTCACTATATGGTTAAGTGAATAAAGAAAGGAGCAGGGCAATATGCACAATCTGCTGCATAACTAAACCACACATCTGCATGCCCTTTTCTGTGTACATACGCATAAAAATTGATAAGTGAGTCACCTTTGGGGAAGGAAGTCATCCTGCTAGTGTTAGGTAGTGATTTCTGCTTTGTATTATTTCAGTACTTTTAAGCTAAACATTTATTAACTATGTGGTTAGGCTAAATTTTAAGAAAATAATAAGGACAATTATATATGCCATGTCCTAGAAAAGTTTGGTGAGATTTTTGATAAATTGGCCAGAAACTGGCTTGAACTTGGATGTGTGGATGGATGGATGGATAGATAAATAAACAGGTAAATTTGAGGATCGAGGTGAAGGAGACAGAGAAAGAAGTATGGGAGCCTCTGGGTGACGTGCAGGCTGGTATTTAGTTTAGGTATTAAACATGAGAATGAGAAGGGGAAGCTAGAGGTGGAAAGGAAAAGCAACTTAGGTCAGAATGAAGAAACAGCGAGACCAGGAGCCTCTTTGTGGAGCAGCCTGGTAAGGGAGGAGAAAGGGAAGGACAAGGAGCAGCCGCAGACAGTGCCCACCTGGGGAGGTGAGTGCAGTGGGCACTGGGATGATCTGCTGTGGGAGGCAGGGGAGGGGAGCATCCATGGACCTAGGGTGGGTTCCCTGGTTTAAATGCTACCAATCAGGAGCTGAAGTCATCTGCTGACAGCAAGGGGTGAAGAGCAAAGAAACAAGGTTGGGGAAAGTAGAAAAGGTTTGAAATCATCCTTGGGAAGGATGGGAGTGTGGACTGAGTCCTTGTATAATTGAGGAGTTTTAAGGTCCAGTCTGAGTTGGGGGATATGAATTCACATTGAAATGAATTTTCTCTGTTATGTGACTTTCTCCAATTTTGAGAACCTGGAGCAGACATGAAGAAAAGAAATAAGCAGTGAATTAGGCAGAGGAATCCAGCCTAACAACTCTGTCTTCCCTGCCATGAGAATGGGGCATCATTCATGGCACCTAGGCCTCGGTTTCAACATCTGCAAAGCATTCTCGGCTGCAGGAGAACCAGAAGAGACAGCAGAGGGGACAGAATGCAGAGAGGCAGTAATGTGCTTGGTGTGTCTTGAAGTATCAGCACCCAGGCCACTGCTCATGTCTCTGAGGTCCCAATAAATCTCAGTGGAAGATAAAAGGTCACTCAGTAATGGAAGGCTAAGTGAACGTGACCCAGTCTATGCCCAGGGCGGGAGAAATTCCTGGTAAGTGGTATTCCGAGAAGTGTTTGACCTCACTCAAAGGCACTGCAGAAGGTGACTGCAGAAATACAGAAGGGAACATGGTCCTCGGCTTCTGGATTGGCCAGCAGAAGCCAACAGACCTTCATCCAAGTCCTACAGCTGGTGAGAAAGAAGTCTGAGTGTACACCATGGAGGAAAAGGGACTCTTGGGATCCCGCTTTCAGTCTGGATGAGCTGAGGTGGGGTCCTGGTTCCTGCCCAAGTTCCCTCTATTCATCGCGGGGCAGGGGCAGGGGGAGGGGGGTTGGAAAGGTGGGGAGGAGGTGGGGGATATGTGGTGCTAGTGTATGATATGCATCACAATTTTTATAGTGATTGCTACACCCCACAGAATGCCTAGAATCTTCCTAACATATCCTGGGTGATGTTTAGGTCAGACCCAAATAGGAAAGGGTGATTGCTAAGTGGTTAATCATTACTCACACACACACCCCCACCACCACACACACTGGCTTTCTCTCTGTTCTTTGAACACGTCATGATCTTTTAAACCTGAGGATCTTTAAATTTTAGTGTCTGCCTAAAATGTTCTTCCCCCCTGATTTTCCAGATCTAGCTCATTCCGTCTTTCATGTCCCAGCTGAAATGTATAATGTTGGTGGGGATATAAATGCAGCCTGGACCAAGCCATGACAGGTCTTGAATATTGCCCTAAGGAGGTAGGACATCATCCTGGAGGCAATGGGGGAGATTCGGCAGATTTGGGGGTAGAGGAGAGATTTGTTTGGATCAGAGCTTTGGATCAATATTTTTGTGGTATTTTGTAGGATTGAAAATGGACAAGACTGAAAGCAAGAAGACCCATTACAAGGCCATGGCAAAAGTAAAAATGCGATATGAAGAAGGTCAAGAGTAGTGATGCAGAACACTGCTTGAAACAAGACTGATGACTCAATAAATGGTAAACACAGAAGCACGTATTTTTCTCACATGTCTCAGACACAGAACATCCTCACATCAAAACACAGAGAGAAAGGATGTCAAACAAACTCGTATGTGAAAATGTGTGACGAGACCTGCACCTCATAGATTTCATCTGGGATTTGGGATTTTAGTCCCACTCAGTGTTGGGTGGGAGCAGTGCCGAAAGAAATATCATTTAGATCTTCTTATCTACACATGAAGAAGTCAGGTTTGCATCTGAAAATCAGCTCATTATTGATCTTAACCTTGTTAATATTCATGAAGCTCTATCAAGAAGTAGTGGATTTTAACACAGTGGCCCCCACACTCTAAATCAATTCTCATTGATTTCAATCAGCTTCTTCCATCCAAGCACTGATGTCACCCCCTCCCATGAAAACCTGTTCCCAAAGTCCTTTGGAGCATGTGGGTGGTGTAATAGGCTTGTCTGCCCTGTCTGCTATTGTCCAGACTTTGGGAGCACTCAGAGTGGACAGAGATGGTATTTGAGTAGCACCGGATCCTCTTTGCAGCTAAGTGAATCTGGCTTCCCCCCTAAATCAATTCATCCACAAAGCTATGCTCCCCACAAGTCTCAGCCACCGAGTGGAAAGATAGAGCCCTGGTCACCTTCCAGTACATGTCAGTTTCAAGACAAGGCTGGTTTTTCCAAAATCTTAGATGCTACCTGTCCTTAAAGACCTCTAACAAGTTCAGATGACAACCTATTCTGTTCTCAAATACACTTAAGTCAAGTTCAGAGCAGGATCTGACAACCAAACTCATAGCCCTGGCTCAGAGCTCTGTCCTCTCCATGGCCTGCCCAAGGACAGCCCTGGGAGCTGAGTCTCTTCTCACAGCAAAGGTTTCCTTTGATGTTCTGGAAATCCAGTGTAGGTGACTTCGTTGTTTTTTTTTTAAAAAAAATACAGTTTTTTCTTCTTTTCTTTTCAGTTATATATTTTATTTTTGGCTATTATATTTTGTTTTCTTTTATTGATGAAAGTATTTGCCTTGTGTATTAGGAAAAATGACCAAATGATGACTTGTAGGGCAGCATTGCCTCTTGATTATACTCCCGGAAGGAAAGTTGCAGATGAACTAGGTAAAGCTTGTGAACACCAGCCATGTGACAAGAAACTGAAGGTAGCCTTTGGCCAACAGCCAGGAAGAAACTAAATCCTGCCAATAACTACATACGCCAATCCTTCCCAAACGAGCTTCTGATGAGACCCCATCTCTGACTGACACCTTGAGTATAGCTTTGTATGGAACCCAGCTAAGCCCTGACTAGATTCTGAACCCACAGAAACTGTAAGGTAATAAATATGTATTGTTCTAGGGACTAAGCTGTGCTGATTTGATACATAGCAATGCATAACCAACCTAACACTTGTATAGGTTTACATTGCAATGGGCTATTACAATTTAGTAGCTGAGATATCAAATATCAGGTCATCTAGTATCAACTATAACTTAAACTCCATTTATTAAGAGATCTTGGTAAATGCTGGGCACCAGTTTTACATACTTAACCCCCCTCCACACCCTATGAGATATAGTCTTTATCCCAACTTCACAGATAAGGAGACTGAGCTTCAAATATGTTAATAAGCTTTCCAATGTTGCCTAGCTTGACAGTAGTGGAGCATTGCTTCAAACTGGGTCTATCTAACTCCAAAGATTCTCTTAAACATTGAGATGCCTTGGGATGCTGAAACTACATTATAGAGTCTATGGCCCTAAAAATGGCTTAAGTAGAGGCCTTTGTCTATAACGGCTTTGCTGGCCTTAATGGCCTAGATATTAGAGATGAGGAAACTGAGGCTCATGAATTTCAATGATGTCATCACAGATTCTCTACACTTGGTAGGACCAGGATTTGAACCTGGTTCAGTAACTTCAAAACCCACCCTGTTTCTAAATCTTTCACTGCGTCCTTGCTCTGCACAAACACATAGCCTGAGCCTGCCCTTTACTTTTATTTATCATCTCGATTTAGCAAACTCCTCTGAATCGTTCTTCCATGTGTTCATCCAGCACTTACTAAGCATGTGCTTTGTGCCAAGTACATTGTTGGCCTTGGAAATACAAAGAAAAAAGACAGAATCTTTGGTCACATCTCACTGCAGATTGTCCTAGTGGCCAAGGGCACATCTATGTCATTTGCTTTTGTATCTCTAGCACTAAACATGGTACCTGGAATTTAAAGGTGCTATTTTTTTCAAAGTTTCATATTTTTTATTTTTTATTACAGTCGACATACAATATCATATTAATCTCAGTTGTACAACATAGTGATTAAATAATTATGTACAATCATTGGCTCTACTGGCTGTTGTCTCCTTTGCAGCTACTTTTGGAGGCTGCCCCTTTCACTCCACCAGGTGGCCCCTAAATAGAACACTCATTTCCACACCTGCACACCTTTTCCTGTCATCCCCATTCACCTCTCCACCTGGAATGACCTCCCACTCCTTCTTCTCCTGTCTGCACCCTTCAAAGCCCTGAAATGTTACCTCCTTTCTGCCCCTTCCTCTACCAGCACAAGTAATTATGGCCTGGTTCCTTTCCCCCAGCCATTCTACACATTTTTATTATAACACTAGAGGTCCAGTGCACAAAATTCGTTCAGGGGAGGGGGTCCCCTCAGCCCAGCCTGCACCCTCTCCAATCCAGGACCCCTCAGGGGATGTCTGATTGCAGGTTTCGGGCTTAAACCGGCAGTCAGACATCCCTCTCACAATCCTGGACTGCTGGCTCCTAATCACTCACCTGCCTGCCTGCCTGGTCACCCCTAACTGCCTCCCTGCCAGCCTAGTCACCCCTGACTGCCCCCCGCCGCCAGCCAGGTCACCCGCAACTTCCCCCTCCCTGCTGGCCTGGTCACTTGCTGGGGTCCAACGCCAGCAGGTCCAGGGGTCCCCAAAGGTGTGGATGGAGTCGGCGAAGACTATCCACCCTCTTCCTACCGTGGAGTCCTATCCGTCCCGAGTGCGGGGTGCTTACCTAGGGGCCCCTGTTCGGGCGCCAGAGGCCGGAGTCCAACCCCAGCAGGTCCAGGGGTCCCCAAAGGTGTGGACGGAGTCCGCGAAGAAGGAATGACACGGAGACAGCGTTCAGTTGATCAGCAACCTAGCCAGGATCTCCAGCCAGGATCTCCAGCCAAGTTCTGGTCTGGATCTCCAGCAAAGTTCTGCTGTTTATTGTCTTGTTACATCCGTATTTATACCAGTTGATTTTAATCCTGTCAATTTCTATTACAAAGGTTAGGGCGTTTCTTATCTCCATTCCAGGGAGTAAAGATTATGTAGCTTAAGCATGATTGTTTGTAGTGATTAACTACCCGCCTGGCACTTAGTTAAGGAGTTTCATCCCCTCCCTGACTTCAGGGAAAAATTCCTACCTGGGGAAACAACCTTTCTAGGAGAGGCATCCCCTCCCTGACTTCAGGGAAAAATTCCTACCTGGGGAAACAACCTTTCTTGGAGAGGTGACCTTGGTTAAAACACACAGCGCTAAGGGGAGCAAACATATTAAGAACAGTATGCTATATACGCCAGGTCCTTTGAAACATATGCTGTGCAGATGTTTCTTTCCTGCAGCGACTGTGTCAAGCAGCAAGGATGGACCGGCTTCCGGCAGTCACTCCTACCTGCCCCCCCCCTCCGCCAGCCTGGTCACCCCTTATTGCTCCCCTGCTGGCCTGGTTGCCCCCAACTGCCCCCCACCACTGGCCTAGTCACCCCTCACTGCCCCCCCACCCCCCGCTGGCCTGGTTGCCCCATGTAGCCTGCTATTCAGTCGTTTGGTCGTCCCTCACTAACCCCCCTGCCGGCCTGGTAGTAGGTAGCCATCTTGTGAGGGTGTGAGGGTTAATTTGTATGTTACCTCTTTATTATATAGGATATTCCATTATCATTACTTGATTTTAAATTTCTTCTCCCAGGCTGGGAGTAACTGTAAATCCAGCTTCCAGCCCAGCACAGAGTGGCAGTTCAACAAGGGCTGGATGAACCAAATTCAGTTCATTCATTCCACAAATATTTACTAATCATATCTTACGTTCCAGGATTCAATGAAAAATAAAAATTGGTGGAAGGTCTTGGATCTTGTGGAGCTTATATTTAATTGATTCCACTTAAAATGTCTGGATCTGTTGGGCCCACTGGCAAGGCTATTATTAGCTTCCTTTGTCTTTCAATTTGATGTCAGGACCTGGCTATGTGACTTGGAATTTATCTTGGGAAGCCAGTGTATGCCGACATCTCTCCAAGCCCCGGGAAATCCTCAACATGTCTGTGAGTCCAGGAGGCCATGTTGTTAACATACACATCAGTGCAGGTCTGGCCAAATGAAGTTGTCTTCCCAGAAGCAGCCCCTGTGGGAAGCAGTGCTCCTCAGTGAGGCTGCCAATGTTTTGACTATTTTTGGACTTTGATTTTGGAGTTCTAAGTGGAATTTATAGCCCATTTGTGAACAAGCTCAATGGGGGGAAATGTCCCTTTTCAAGGCTTCATTTGCTACTAGGTAACTCCAGCAGGGTTTTGTAGATGAGGCAGGTGAATGAGCTTCCCACTGCAGCTGTGCAGGAGCAAGAAGAAGAAAAGGAAGAACCACAAATGCAAACACATGCCTTTGTTAAGCAGTGACCGGATCTCTTAATAACTTGATAGCTAACATCTCTTGTTGATTAAAGTTTATTAATTCACTCCCTTCTGATTGTACTGATGTATTAATATGTATGGATGTATTGATATGATGTCATTGACATATGTCATCATTACAGTTCATGTCTCCAATGTCCCTTATCCACAAATAGCGCATCCATGCAAGTTTGTGCACATGTGTGAAAGATTGTGGAGGGTAAACACCTAGCGATTGAAGTGCAAGGCCATGAAGTGTGCATGCATTCAATTGTATTTGCTGTTGCTAAATTGATATCAAAATGAGTTGTACCAATTTGCATTCACTCTTGCCATGCTTGAGAGTATCTCTTTCTTCACATACTCAGCAAAAATCAGCATTACATAATGGGTGGGAAAATGGTGTCTCATTTTAACTTGCATATCTATGACTTATTAATGTGGTTGAGCTCTTTTTATGTAAGTGTCAGCTGTTTGATTTTCATATGCTGCACTGCCTCTACTGGTTTCCTTTGTCCATTTTTTTTTTTCTATTTGGACTATTTGGCTTCATATAATTGATTTACAGAAATTCATCTCATATTCCAAATAATATCCTTTTGTCAGTTATTTATACAAGTATCTGTTGTCATATTTGACTTTATACATTTAGTCAAATATATCAATCTTATACTTGGTGTTTATGGGTTTTTGTTTGTTTGTTTATTGTTTTTAAAAAAACAAGAACCTCTGTACTCCAAGATCACAAATACAGTCTCATAAATTGTCTTCTACAAGTTCCATTATTTTGGTATTTATTACTTTGAGATTTGATGTTTGTATAAAGTCAGGATAAAATGTTCATTTTTTTCTATAATGATAGTCTTCCCCCCACAACATGTGTTGAATAAAACATCCCCTCTCACTACCACTCATTTGTTTTGCCATCCCTGTCTGTCACCAAGTTCCTGTGTGTGTTGAAGGGTTTTTTCTGTGCTGTCTATTCTGTTCAGTTGATTAACTTCTCTATCTCTGTACCAAATTTACACTGCTTTAATTACCATATTTTAAAAAGAAATCATACTAAATGGAAGAGCAAGACTCCCTTCTTCCTTCTTCACACACATTTTGGTTATCTCTGGACCTTTATTTTTCCATGAATATCTTCGGATTGATTTTGTTAAGTTCCAAAAATAAACTGTTGAGATCTGATTAAATTTCCTTTGTTTTAAATTGAGTCCATTTTTTATCAGAGGATGAAATATACCTTTAGGAGAAGGAGTCAGGAGAGGCCCCTGGGCATCTTTGGGCCTCAGGACGTTGTAGCCAGGAGTTTCCTGTGCTCTCTTGGCAGGAGATACATTCTTAGAGATCTGAAAGGAAGGGGCAGATTGTCAAAGACAGGATTCCAATATTCCTGAACTCATAGCCGAATTACCATTGAGACCTTCTCAGTCTCACCATCACATCCACAACCTGAATCCAAGGCCCAGGGGCACACCTTCAACTTGCCGCTGGACTCCAGCTTCAGGTGCCCTGCATCTCCTGGTGTGACATCCCCCAATTAAGGCATTGAATCCCGCTGAGTGTCCCTGGTCCATGTCCTTACCTGCTCCCCCTTAAAGATCGCATTTCCCTCCCTTAAGTATCAGGTCCTTCCTCCACACCCCTCATCACACTGTTACCAGACTGGTCTTTGGAAAACATGGTCCCGGCATCTCTCCTGGGATGCTGGCCAAGACTTCTCAGGGGTGTGCTGGCACAGTAGCCACTAGCTATAAGAACCATTTAAATTGATGTTTTAATTTAAAAAAAAACTCATAAAAACAAAATTTCAACTCCTCAATCACATTGGCCACATTTTAAAAGCTCAGTTGGTCATTAGCTATCTGTGGCTATCATCCCAGTCACATTTCTACCTTCAGATACAGGAGGTTCTATTGGACAGCGCTACAGAGACTCCCAGCATCTTTTGGTTCCCCGCCCAGTGCTCCTGACCTCACAACCCCCCTCCTGTCTATTTCTCTCCCAACCCAGTGGCCCAAAATGTTAAAATCAGGACTTCCTCTCAGTCCCCTTGAGCACCTCGACTTTCCTGATATGAGCTTTAGCTCCATCTGCTCTGTAATCTGGAACCCCATGTCTTCTTTAGCTTCTTTCTACAAAGTCATCTTCTTCCTTCAAGGCTCTGCCAATGACCACCTCACCCCTAATATCTTCCTTCCAGTCTCCTTCTCACAGCTTCTACACCCACTGTCTGCATCTCTATTACACCCTGGCACTGTATCATTAAGTGGAATTCATGCAGGACAGTGGCTATGTCACAACGGTTCTCTATCCCCTAGCTCAAGGCCTGGCTCCTAGAAATTGTCAGAGCGTGATTATGGAGTCCTGTTGAACACAAGCTTTGCCCCTGTGTTAATCTAGTATCTCCCAGCACCCTTCTGCCCTATCACTTAGCCTGGCCTGCCCACCCGCCTTTCTATTCACTCCCCCACATTTAATTACATTCTCATCAGACTGGTCTGCTTGGCTCCCTGTGTAGTTGAAGTGTTTGTGTAAACAGCAGAGAGATCCTGTTCATTAAAAAGACTTCCTCACATTCACTGCAGCCAGTTCCGGTCTCCCCGATTGTAAAGGAGATAGGAGTAGCCACTTGGAGACAGGAAGGGGCTTATTGAAGGGACAATAGCAGCTCTGAAGAGCTAGAGCAATATATACACATAGCTCATGCAGTACATGGTTCTCTCCCTTAGGAGAGACACAGAAGGAGAGATGGAGAAAAAGAGAGAGAACAAGAAGAAGAGCAGAGACAAATATAGAGAAAGCAGAGGTAAAGTCAGGATAGAAGAGGGAAGCTATCAGAGAGAGACACACACACTCATAGAAAGAGATAGAGAGATACGAAGGCAGACCCAAAAGCAGAGCCTCAGAGACAATGAGTGAAGGGTAAAACTGTTAAAGTAGCTATATCCCTTAGCCTACAGAGCATGCTTGCTCTGGTACATTACAGAGCAAACTAGATATTGCACACCAAGAGTGCCAACACACAGGAAGTTGGTGGAACAGCCATCAAAAGAACAAATGGAAACCAAACTCAATTTCAGCCCCAGAATCTTAAAAACAACATGATCAACCCTGAGCATTCACATTACCTGACTTGCCTATCTGAAAAAAAATGCAGAAAGAAAATCTTGGAAATGCAGAATGTGCTCTTCCCTATGTTCTGTGGTGCCTTTGATGTCCCCTACCCAGACTTCTCAACAAGAATCTGTCTTTGGCCTGGCCGGGTGTGGCTCGGTGGTTGAGCATCCACCCATGACCCAAGAGATTCATGGCTCAATTCCTGGTCAGGGCATATGCCTGGGTTGTGGGCTCTTTCCCCAGTAGGGGGCATACAGAAGGCAACGGACCAATGATTCTCATCATTGTTGTTTCTATCTCTCTCTCCCTCTCCCTTCCTCTCTCTGAATCAATATAAACATATTTTTTTTAAAAAAATAATCTGCCTTTGCTGTGGACAGCACCAGTTTGAGGCTTTGATGGAACAGGCAAAGTATGGCCAAATCTTTCTTTCCCTAAACTTGTGACATCTGGGGTTTTTCAAAGTTGTGGATGTGCCAGGTAAAATGATGCTTCCTCACTGAAGAAGGCTATTCTTTTAATGACAGTGACAGGCTGCATTTGAACTACCTAAAAAATCTTGCCTTATCTCTTTCCAGATGCCTCAACAGTTGACTCTCAAGTCCTGTTAGCTTGGTCATCAATCTGGCTAACTTGTTTTCTCATGCATTCATTCATTCACACATTTATCAAGTACCTCCTGTGGGTTGGCACCATGTTAGATGACATGGTGGCAAATGAAACAAACATTTCTTGGACCTGGTGGGTTCAGTGTCTAGTGTGGAGAAGCTACACTAAATAATCATACAAACAAATATTACACTGGAAATATGAATATGTGCAAGAAATTCAAAAAGCATGATGCCCAAAATGAATTGAAAGCAAAGAATCTAAGTCAGTTCTGGAAACCATAACAAAATGCCATAGATTGGATGGCTCCAATAACAGAAATGTATTTCTCATAGTTCTGGAAGCTGTAATTCTGAGAACAGGGTGCCAGCACGGTTGAGATCTGGTGAGAGTTCTCTTCCTGGCTTGCCTTCTCATATTGTCCTCACATCGCAGAGGGAGAAAGCTCTGGGTTCCTTTCCTCTTCTTATAAGGGCACTAATCCCATCGTGGCAGCCCCACCCTCATGTCCTCTAAACCTACCGCCCAAAGGCCCCATCTTCTAATATCATCACATTGGGAGTAAGGGATTCAATACATGAATTTGGGGAGACACGATCAGTCCTTAAAAATCCTTATCCATGAATGTTCATAGTAGCACTATATAGAAAGAAAAAAAAAAGGAAATAACCCATATGTCTATCAATGGATGGATGCTATGGATGCTAAACAGATTATTTACATAAAATAAGATATTATTCAGCCTTAAAAGGCAGTTAAGTACTAATACATGATACATGAATGAACTTTGAAAACATCCTAAGTGAAAGAAACCAGTCACAAAAGGTCACATGTTATGATTTTATTTTTATAAAATGTCCAAAATAAGTCAATCCATAGAGACAGAGTACAGATTAGTGGTTGCCAGGGTCTGGGAGGAGGGAGCAATGGAGAGTAGCTGCTTATTGGATAATGTTGCTTTAAAGATGGCGGGGAGGTGGAGATGAAACTGTTTTAGAACTAGATAGAGGTGTGAATGTATGAAATAGCACTAAAATGTTTACTTTAAAATGCTTGATTTTATGCATGATCATAAAAAGGAAATTTTGGGGGGTCACTTAATTTTAACTGAGGGCCAAGGAAGGGCTACACTGAGGAAGTGGCCTGTATATAAAACTTGAAGAATGAATCAAAGTCACTAAGGGGAATCATGGAGGGCAGCAGGGTCTGGTCAGAGTGAATAATAGCCATGAATATGAAGGTGAGAAGAGCTTGGCACATTTGAGAATGAGAAAGAAGTCAAGGTGTCCAGACACCAAAGGACACTGTTGCCTGAAATACAACTGGACTGGTAGTCAGTGGCAGATCTTTATAGGCGTTTTGAAGCTTTTGTTTGTTTTAGCATCAATGGGCATGACAAGAAGTCATATGATCTGATACACATTTTAAGATCAATCTGGCCACTTTGAGAAGAATGGATTGAAAGTCGTCCCATTTCTTTTCCTAACCTTTATGGTGGTAGAAAAGACTTCTGGAGCTAGATGGGTTTCTCATTCTTTCTTTTTAACAACTCCCTCCTCTTTTTATGTTTGTCACATCCTTTTTTTTCCCCTTAAGATTAAAACAAAATTACCAAGATATCTCTAGGTATTCACTAATGCTCTAGAACACACCGTGGCTCTTCCAAGGAATGAAACCATGTTTTCTTGTGTCAGGAAGATCCTCCTATAATATTTCTAATTTCTGCTTTCTTTTCTTTCTTTGGGGATCTTTTTCAGAAATGAATTACTTCTGAATTAAAATGAATCTTTTCTGTCTTCATTCTCATCTTCCATTCCTAGCATCTTCTTTCTCATCACCATCACAGTTCTGGCCCTTTTTCCTCTATCCCAGATCACTTAATTGACCCTTAAGTGTTGTCTCTGGTTTTAGGGTTCCCAAAACAGATACTGAATTATGTTCTTACATCCCTCTCTCTTATGTAATTTAATTTACTAAACTGCCTACGTTTTGCCCATCTCTTTTCCCTTAAATCTTATTATCCCACTTTGCATCTCTGGTTTCTCAGAGCCCCTAATTTCTCGCATAGCATCTAAGACACAAGAAGACATTGGTGACATTGTCTTTGTTGAGCATGTCCTTTGCACATGGCATGCATTTTCTCAATGTTTTATAATTTGAAATGCTCCTCAGAGCTGATGTTGTTGCCACATTAGTTATTCATCTTTAAGTGATGTGATGTGTAAGCAGGGCTGGTGTTTTTCCATAAACAAATTGAGTAAATTGTCTTTGCTTCCCCTTCTGGTTCCCTTTGGTTGTTCTTGGCTTCTCAGATCTCAAACTGGAGGGCTTCTTTGGTGTAAATTTATAACACTCGCATTGTTATGGAGCAGCTGGATGGGGGTCAAGAGGAAGCCTGAGCTACGAGCAGTGTTCACAAGAGTATTTATCTCGGCAGCAATTATTTCCATGCATGGAGAAGCTGTTGTTGTTCTCGCCTCCGTGTTTTCTACTCCCTTTTAATTTGGCACAGCCTCTGCTCCAGTGTAAACTTTGGCTATGCCCAGGCTCTTTCCTGGTGCTATTGCTTGACATTTGGAGGAAGTGCCTCTGTAACCCTGAAAGGGTTTTCTTTGATGTGGCAGATTCTTGAATCCTAGGTCTTCTCAATGCCCCTGCTTTCAGAGCCTCTGATCTTTGTCAGTGTCACCGACCAGGGGAGCTCCCTCACCTTCAACACTTCCTACTCCTAATTAGGAAAACTTAGTGATTTCCCCCAGTCCTCAAGTTTGTTTCCATAACACACAAGTCCTCATCATTTTCATCCCTTTCTTCTTTGTGTGGCCATCACACTAATCCTGGACTCTTAAGTTGCTGCTGTCACAATGCTGATCCTTGAAGTTCAAGGGAAGCCCAAATTATGAGGTCACCACCTGCCACATGGCCAATCCATGCACTCAGTTCTGACTCCTCCAGGTAAGTGCATAGATCCCAGTAGTCCTGAGTTTTATTCCTGACAGTAATAACGCTCTTTCTTAGAAAAGCGTTGTAAATTGCACCTTAAAGTCTACCTGAGTCTCATGCCTTCTTCACTATGTTTACAGAAATGTTCCCGGTCTCCCATAGTTGTGTTGGGTCAGTCCCTTGTTTTCAATTTTCCCTGCCCACTTCTCTCCTCTGTGATTTTTCCAATGGGGATTTAGCGAGGGGTGGAATGAACAGTTTAAAAAGAGACTGAGAAGAGATGCATGTCTGTGCTCATGCTAACGTCTAATCCAAACATATGGGCCTTGAATTGACTGTTGCAAGGTGACAGTATTTACAGGTGAGCACCTGTGCAAGCTGTATGGCCTAATACAACATTCAGTGTGGTCGGGTGAACATATATAAGATTGGTCCCCCAATATGCTGACTTACTGAACAAACACAAAACTACCAAAGTTAGAAAAAAATCTCACTTGGACCTTATTTAGGTAATTAAATTTTTTTTTATTCACAATAAGTTTAGGTAGTCTATGAATCGTGTATTTAAGGATTTAAAAGTAAACAGAGAAACTAAGAATGGCTACAACAGTGTTTAAAATTCTGAAAGGATTGTTTAAAGGCAATTAAAATGTACACCAAAGTAGAAAGTAAGGTAACACATTATTAAAGATCTTTATTCTCCTCCCGTGTTTGTTTCTTCTTCACCAGGTGGCGATGTCAGAGGTAGAGAGTTAAACAAATCTTTATTGTTTTTATGGTTTTTTTAAAGTTTTTTTCTACAATAAGCAAGCACATATAATTGTAATAAGTATAAAATATGGAGAAAAATAAGAATAAGGAGCCCTGTTGCTGATCAAATAAAGAGAAGCCATATTTTCATCTATGTCCAGGCTAAATATTCAACCTGCTCTCCTCCCACCTCCTTTCCTGTTGTGTTGTGGAAATATGGAATGAGAACATTAGGACCCATGGAATAGTCATAATGAGCCAGGAACCAGGAGAAACAGCCAATCTAACAGAGAAGTAATGATTAATGCATAACATCTGTAAAAGAATCATGGCCATTTTCACAAGGGGCAGGCCCACACGAGCCCCTCCCATGTGCTATTTACCAAGGGACATGCCGTTTGTTATCAGAAGTGGTTTCCATCTTTCTTTCAGCTCTGTAAGATGTTGAATATAGAGGTGTAGATGCATATTCTAGGAAAGAGACTTGGAATATAGAATGAATACAGTGAGAAACAGCCCGGCTGGCGTGGCTCAGCGGATAAACATTGACCTATGAACCAGGAGGTCACAGTTTGATTTCTAGTCAGGGCACATGCAGGGGTTGCAGGCTGGATCCCCAGTGTGGGGCATCCAGGAGGCAGCTGATCAATTATTCGTTTTCATCATTGATCTCTCTTTATCTCTCTCTCTTCCTCTTTGAAGTCAATAATAAAAATATATTTTTAAAAAAGAAACATCTGACTGTGTTGTCTGTCCATGTGATTGAGAAAATGTGACACTTTGTGCATAGATATGAATTAGGGCTAGTGGTAAAATTCTTGCACTTTCATTTTCTCTAAAGTGGGGATAGGAAATGTTTCCCACTTGATTATCTTAGGGTGTATTAAGAAGCACACATGCTATGACATTCTAGCCTCATGTTTTGATTTAAAAACAAACAAACAAAAATCAATTCCACCTTCTTCCAGACCAAAATGGGTGATTGTCAGGATGGTGGTCTCCTATCTGCTAAAACATTAGAGTTCGTCATTGTTGCTTTACTTAAAAGCCTCCTTCCTTTAGAAAGTGTCTGCTATTATGCTCTATGGAAAATTGTGAACATCCCTTTTCATCCTCGGTGGGCTGGGCTCTGGGAAGTTAGTGCTCAGAAGAAGCGGGGTCCTGTCCACCTCCCGTCATACAAACAGCTCGGGTGACGATTATTTATTTACAACAGCTAATACAATTGGCAGTAATGACTTCATAGGCAACCTCTAAGTGCAGGCAAGATGAAAAATTTACTAAATTGGAGAATAAAAATGCATAAGAAAATGTACAGAATCAATATTTCATGGCCTTTGCGTTACCTTGCTGTTCACAAATCTATTCGCGAGTTCGCATTAAAATTTAAAGCAACGTCATGCGACAAGTTCAAGCCCTGGGTTATTTCACGTTAGTTTAGCTTTAGAGGAGTTTTGTTGTTGCTTGCTTCATAAAGTCATGGGGACCCGAGAAGAGAGGACACTTAGGAAGCCATTTATCCAGGTGACTTTGGTTTTACTTTTTTCTTAAGACAGGAAGACAGAATTGTGTCTGACAGACATGGAAAGGTTGCTTGAGTCATTCTACTACTGAACTACTAAGACTTAGCCATCTTCTTGTCCAAACTTGTTCCAGATTACAGAGATTGTTTTTAAAACCTTTGAAAGCCAAACTCTTACTTTTTAAGATATCAAACATTTACTGAATAGCTACTATGGGCTAAATACTAGGTGACACATATAAACTTGAAGGGTTATGATTCTTAAATTCTCCATGTTTTCATGAATTTATGAAATGACACCATACGAGAATGAACAGCTAAAGGGCCAGATACAGAATCACTGCTACCCTTCACCATGTTTTACTGATATGTAAAGAGATATTGGATAATATGAAACAAGTTCCTAAAATCTGTAAAATCATATAGCTATCCCCAATACTTCTTCTAGTTTTTGTTGGTTTATATTGTATGGGCCAGTACACAAGGAATTTGGAATTTATTAGTCCAGCATCCATAATTTCAACATTTTTCTAAGGTTTCTAAACTATCTTGATTCATTACGTTGTTGAGCTATGGGCTTGGATTGCCATCAAGTACAACTAGAATGAAAGAAAGAGGTATTCTGATGCTAACGAAATAGTTTTGGTAACTACCCAGAAACTGTTTCTCAATTAAACTTTACTCTTCAGAGTGTTAGGGCAGGGCAAAAGTCAGTTTACAGTTATATGTATGGAAACTAATATAGTAATAATAAAAGAATAAACTCTGTTTCTCACACTCACATCTGTAAACCTACTTTTGCCCCACCCTGTGTGTGAAGGATTTGTGTCAATCTCAAGGGATTAATTTATCCATGAATACCCTGGGTCCTGTAGAAAAACGCAAGGCTGACCCCGCACAGATGACTATCACTAAGCAAGAGCCGTTGTTTAGTCTTAAATTATTTCTTATCCCCGTGTGTCAAAAAGTATTGATTGTGTCCAACCTCCCACCCCTCATTTTTATTGTCTTCTAATCATGCCTGAAAATTTATTTTTTTAAAGGTTGAAGCCATTATGATTTTTTTCCAAGGACATATTTTCATTTTTGTTTGTATAAACTGGCTTCTTGCTGTGAAAGATGAGTTCCTTGGCCCAGCCACACTGGCATGAATATGCAGTTCTGAAAATACTGAAGCCCTTCTGTACTAGTTAGTAAATAGTGGCCCATCCAGAGTCCATGCAAGAGGTCCAGAGGGGCCTGTGCGGTACCCAAAAGGCCCTGCTGAAGGAGAACCAGGTGTCTGACAATGTATGTTTTAAGCAAAAGGGAGATCTGCTCAAAGATTTAGAGTGGTGATGCAATGATCCTGATGTGGGTTTGTTGCCAGTCATGTGTACTTCTAATGAAAGCTGGGGCCAGTGTCATAACAAAAAGGGGAGTGGGTGGGACTTTTGAAGTATCTTGTCCTACACAGACCCACGTTGTGCCCATATTCAAGTAGTTTATAGTGGATGGGTGTCAGGGGACAGATATTGAAGGGAGTTCCTTACTGAAGATCTTTATTTTTCTTAGCAAAAATGAAAACAAATCTGCCTGCTGCAAGTAGAGGAAGTAAAGAGAGGATATTTTAGAGGCTTCCTCCTTAAAATGTAGTCCTGGGACCAGCAGCTTTGCAGAGACTGGGAGCTTGTTAGGAAAGCAGGCTTGCCTGTCCAGCCCATACCTCTGAATCCGAATTTGCTTTTTATCCTTTTATCAACTTAATTGAGGAATGATTTATATTCCTCAAAAAACCACACCCACTGAAAGTGTAAAACTTGATGAATTGTGGTAGTCATCCTCACACATGGGACCACCATGACACTCAAAACACAAAAAGAGTTCCATCACCTCAAAAGATACCTTGTGCCCCAAGGCAACCCATCCTTCCCTCTGCCTTGGTCCTAGGAAGTCATTGATCTTGCTTTCTGCCTCTATAGATGAGTTCGCATTTCATATAAATGGATCAAGTAGCATGTTCTCCTTTGGGTCTGGCTTCTTCCACTCAGAGTAATGCTTTTGAGATTCACCATGTTGTTGAGTGTTTGCACAATTCATTCTTTTTTGTTGCTGAGTTGATGGCCATTTAGGTTGTTTCCATATTTTGACTACCATGAATAAAGCTTTTATGAACATTCTTATTGAGGTCTCTGTGAGGACATATACTTTAATTTTTTTAGGATAAATAACTGAGAGTGGAAAGACTCAATCATATGCTATGTGTATGCTTAACTTTTTAAGAAAATGATGAATTTTCAAAAAGGTTTTATCATTCTCCATTCCCACTAGCAATGTATGTGAGTTCAGGCTGAGCCACATCCTCAATAACCCTTGGTACTATTAGTCTCTTTAATTGTAGTCATCCCATTCGGGTGTGGTATTACTTCTTTGGGGTTTTAGTTTGCATTTTCCTGATAACTGATGTTGAGATAATTGCATTTAAACAAGACCCCTGGTGTTTTCTATGCAAATAAAGTTTGAGAATCACTGGTGTAGAGCACTTGAGTGGACAGAGAAGGGTTGGTGAAGGGATGACAGAGCCAGGAACATGGTAATCTCAGCGACAGGGAATAACCACACATTAGTGGTGACTCCAATCCACGTGGTTGGGTGCTTTCTACAGCAGCACAAGAACACAACTGGCATGTGGTAACCATCTGTAATTGATCAATTATGTTTTAAACTCACATTTTCCTTCTTACTTTGGAAAACAGAGACAGTTTAAAGAAGAAGAAAACAAATTTCCCATAAATCCATGATGTAGACAGAATCTATTTTAGCTATGGCTTTGATGCCATACTAATTTCCTATTGCTGCTATAACAATTTACCACACATTAATTAATTATGTTATAATTTCTGAGCTCAGATGTCTGAAAGTGAGCCTCATGGGCTAAAATTAAGATGTTGGGAAGGCTGTGTTCCTTCTGGAGGCTCCAGGGGAGAATTGTACCTGCCTGTTCCAGCTTCAAGATGCTGCCCACATTCCTTAGCTCAGGCCCTCACTCCAACTCCTACTTCCTTCTCTCGCACACATCCCTCTCAGACTCTGACAGGCCTACCTTTTTGTTTTACTTATAAGGACCCTGTGATTATGTTGGGCCTTAACCTAATCACACCTGTAATGTCCCTTTGGCCAAGTAAGGTAGCATATTCCCAGGTTCCAGGGACTACGATGTGGACATCTATGGGGCCATTATTCTGCTTAACACACATGCATTTCCTTCCAGGCATTTTTTCCTACCTAATATGAGAGTATTTCGATAGATATTAAATAAGGATGATTTGCAAATCCCCTCTACCCTTCTATGTAAGAAAGGGAGAAATCATTTTTATGAAATGAAGTTTGAAAAAGCTGAAAGAAGCTCAATTAATCCACATGACAACAATAACTAACAACAATAATAACACCAATAATAATAATGATGCTAGTTAACATTTATTCACTTCTTAAACCAAGCAACGTTCTATGTAACTCATATATACTCACTTATTTACTCTTTAAAGTAACCCTGCCATGGTCTGAATGTGGTGTTACCCCAAAATTTATATGTTGAAATCCTACCCCTCAAGTTGATGGCATTAGTGGGTAGGGCCTTTGGTGCTGGGGTCCAACCCCAGCAGGTCCAGGGGTCCCCAAAGGTGTAGACGGAGTCGGCGAAGAAGGAATGAGACGGAGACAGCGTTCAGTTGATCAGCAGCCTAGCCAGGATCTCTAGCCAGGATCTCCAGCCAAGTTCTGGTCTGGATCTCCAGCCAAGTTCTGGTTAGGATCTCCAGCCAGGTTCTGTATCCATGTTCCCTCGCTAGGTTCTCCAGGTTCTCCAGCCAGGTTCTGTAGCCATGTTCCCTCATTAGGTTCTCCAGCCAGGTTCTGTCCAGGTTCTCCAGCCAGGTTCAGTCACCAGGTTCTAGTCAGGTTCTCTTGCCAATTTCTGTAGTCAGGTTCAGTCCAGGATCTTTTGCCATGTTCTCTCCAGCGAAGTTCTTCTGTCTCTAGGTTCTGTGTAGGTTCTGTCTTCTAAGTTCTGTCTTCTAAGTTCTGTCTGCTGTTGTCTTCAAAATGCTTCTGCTCTCCGTCTATATTATCGCATATCTAGAGAAGCTGCTCGAAGTATTGTGCGTGACTGCGGCCATTGTCCTACTCATTTTCCTAGCCCTGCTACTGGAGTTAATCCAAGAGGACTTAGACCCTGTGACTTATGGCAGATGGATTACTCATGTCCCATCTTTTGGCAAACTGCTATGTGCATGTTTCCATTGATACCTTTTCTCATGCTATCCTTGCTTCTGCACGTACAGGAGAAGCCTTTAAAGATGTAAGTCAACATCTATTCCAATGCTTTTCCTACCTAGGAATACCAAGGGCACTTAAAACAGACAATGGGCCTGCCTATACCTCTAGAGCTTTTAAAAACTTATGCTCTACATTCGGCATCGCACATACTACAGGAATACCCTACAATCCTCAAGGCCAAGCAATAGTAGAAAGGGCTCACCAAACTTTAAAAACACAAATTAAAAAATTACAAGAAAATGAGTTTAAATATTCCTCTCCTCATCATGTTCTACAACATACTCTATTTGTAATTAATATACTAAATGTAGATTCTGAGGGAAATTCCCCAATGTACAGGCATTGGAACCCTGATTTAACTAAACCTAAAGCCCTCGTCAAATGGAGAGACTTGCTTACAGGAGCCTGGAAGGGACCTGATGTACTTTTAACCCAGGGGAGAGGATATGCTTGTATATTTCCACAGGACGCAGACTCACCTGTGTGGATTCCAGACCATCTAGTCCGACCTTATGTCTCACCGCCCACCATCTCTGCCTCATCATAGCACAACTGACCAGTGCCCATCTGCAGCAGATGTGCAGCCCTGAGCTGGAACAATCTGTCCATTGGGAGGATCACATGTGCCTCCTTTTTGTCTTTCCACATGTCCCAGCTTTGCCCCACATCTCCTTTCCTTTTTCCTTTTTTTTTTAAAATCTAACTACTTTTTTGCTGGTTCTTTGGCCTTTCTCCTTCTTTCCTGAACACAGCCTTTTCTAGAATCTCCCTACCCTACTGTTCCCAGAAGGGCACTTCCCTTTTCTGCCATGACTAGTGGGTGTCTGGTATATGTCCCATACATGGAGTTGTCTTGTGCCAAGAGCCTGACATCCTGGGCTGAGAAAGCCCTGTTCTGGGACTCTCCTTTGTCCTGTATTGGCCCCTCTTACCCTTGTGCCAAGAGGGACCCTCTTCTTACAATCCAATTGCCCATAGCTGTTGCCTGAGCTCTCTGTTCATGCTGAGGTTGAAGCCTCATGGTGGCTGGTACCATGGATCTGTCTCTCACCCAATAGCGTGAGCTGGGCCCTCCCTGGAGAAGAAACCTAGGTTCCCCAAGATATGTGATCAATGCCAGGGCCCCGCCAGCAGGCAAGGGGATCCCAAGGCAGTTGCTGGGCATGGAGGCCAGAGGGACATAGGCTACCAAGGAGACAGAGCTGAACCTCACATCACCCTACTTGGCCCAGAGATGGCTGGTAGTCAACGACGGGTAAGACCCCACAGGGTGGGGCAACCTAAGACAGGCACAGTCGGGGGGCCAGTAGGAGAGAACTTGGGGTTCAACAGAGGTGGGGAACAGATCCTCACCCCCCCCCCAATAGTTCAGGGGCTTGAACACTCGCCCCTTCTGAGGAAGGTCTCCTGTCCCCATGGCTGCTTCCTGTTTCCCATGCCCAGCTCAGATCGGGACCCAGGTAAAGACAGAGACTGGCTGACAGCAGCTGCCCTCTCACTGCAACACGACTTGTTTCCCATTTCTACCTTGGACCATGGGGAAAGGGTCAGCTGAAGGAAAGGGCTGTGTCAGGATGCTGCCTTCTTCCCTTTCTTCTCCCTCTTTTTTCTAAACATTTCCATGCCTTGTAGTTCTTTTGCTTTCTCTTCTTTTTCTCTCTACTACCCTCCATCTTCCATATCAGCTGACCCAGAGGGCACAGCTTACTCCTCCTCGGACACCGACACCACCATCAACCACGGCCCTGATGGACCCTTTGATGCAGCCCTTCAACTCGCTGACGCTTCGGGAAGCCCGTCGCCAGTGATGCCGCCCGCTAGCCAGACCAACAAAGACAATCAAACCAACTTGAGGACAGCTGTAATCCCTTGACTGAAGAGTCCGGCAACCTTCTACAGGAATGGGGCTCCTTGTGCACTCCATCCACTATGTTGATAGTTATGCTCACTGTCATTGCTTGCCAGTCTTCTTCCGAGTCTTAAACGGCCCAATCTGAGAGGTGGCCACTGATTTGCATGCGCTATCATTTAAAAAATAAAAAAGGGGGAATTTGCCGGAAGCCGGTCCATCCTTGCTGCTTGACACAGTCGCTGCAGGAAAGAAACATCTGCACAGCATATGTTTCAAAGGACCTGGCGTATATAGCATACTGTTCTTAATATGTTTGCTCCCCTTAGTGCTGTGTGTTTTAACCAAGGTCACCTCTCCGAGAAAGGTTGTTTCCCCAGGTAGGGATTTTTCCCTGAAGTTAGGGAGGGGATGAAACTCCTTAACTAAGTGCCAGGCGGGTAGTTAATCACTTTAACTACAAACAATCATGCTTAAGCTACATAATCTTCACTCCCTGGAATGGAGATAAGAAACGCCCTAACCTTTGTAATAGAAATTGACAGGATTAAAATCAACTGGTATAAATACGGATGTAACAAGACAATAAACAGCAGAACCTCTCTGGAGATCCAGACCAGAACTTGGCTGGAGATCCTGGCTGGAGATCCTGGCTAGGCTGCTGATCAACTGAACACTGTCTCCGTGTCCTTCCTTCTTCGCTGACTCCGTCCACACCTTTGGGGACCCCTGGACCTGCTGGGGTTGGACCCTGGCACTTTGGGAAGTGCTTAGCTCTTGACGGTGGATGAATTATGAGTGGAATTAGTAAAAAGAGACCCCACAGAACTCCCTAGCCCATTTCACATTATGACACAGCAAAAAGGTGCCATCTATGAACCAGGAAGTAGGTCCTCACCACACACCGAATCTGCCAGATACTTGATTTTCGACTTCCAGCCTCCAGAACTATGAGAAATGAATTTTTATTGTTTATAAGCCACCCAGAATATTTTGTTATAGTGGCCCACACAGACTACGACAAACCTCATGAGGTTGTCTGTGTATTACTGTTATCACTCCCATTTTACAGGTGTACAATTGAGGCACAGAAAGATTAAAAAACTCACCCAAGATTGTACAGTTAGGCAATCTTGGAGGGAGGATTCAGAGTCAGGCTCTGTGGCTGAAGTGTACATTTTTTAAATATATTTTTTTTATTGATTTCAGAGAGGAAGGGAGAGGAAGAGAGAGATAGAAACATCAATGATGAGAGTGAATCATTCATCGGCTGCCTCCTGCATGCCCCACACTGGGAATCGAGCCCACAACCTGGGCATGTGCGCTGACCGGGAATCGAATGGTGACCTCCTGGTTCATAGGTCAATGCTCAACCACTGAGCCAGGCTCAAGTGTACATTTTTTATGCACTTGGCTAGTCAGGGTTCTCCAGAGAAACATCACACACACACACACACACACATGGATTTATTATGAGGAATTGGTTCACATGATTATAGAGGCTGAGAAGTCCTATGATTTACCTCTGTAAGCTGGAGGCCCAGAAAACCAATGCTATAACTCAGTCAGCATCCAATAGCCTGGGGGATAGTGGTTTAAGTCCCAGTCTGAGGGTTGGGGAAGATGACATGAGATGTCCTAGCTCAAGCAGGCAGGCAGGAAGCAAGGAAGGACAAATGCCTCTTTTCTCCACCTTTTTGGCCTTTCCACTGCTCTCAGTGGATTGAATGAGCTCACCCACAGTGGAGAAGGCCATCTCTGCTTTTGACAGAGTCCACTGATTCAAATGCTAATCTCATCAGGAAACCCCCTCACAAACACACCCGAAATAATATTTACTCTGACACCTTTGGGCCCAGTCAAGGTGAAACAAATTAATCATCACAGCTAGACATGAAGATAACCAAAAGAAGAAAAAGGACAAAAGTGAGGTTAGCCAGAGGTAAATAGTGGCATGGATGGAGAAATTAATATGAATCAGGACATTTGAGAGGCAAAACAAGAGAAACAAGAGGGGGGGAATAAATAAATACATATAAATTACATAGGACATCATTTGGTTTATGAACTGAATAAATGTTTACTATTATTATTATTATTGCTATATGATGAGCAGTGGAACTCTCTCCTTTGTACCACAAGAAACCATCATAAAGACCCATATTGCCTGTCAAGTCAGTGCATTCAAAGTTAGCTGGATCTTTGTCTCTTTCTTCCCTCTCTTTGATATTTTGCTGAGGCGAGCCCTAAGGAGGCCATGTTTAACTCAAGGATCTACACTGGTTACTGTCTCTGCAGCTTCTGATTTACTTCCTGGGATTTCCCGC
The DNA here is from genome assembly GCF_014108235.1 of Myotis myotis. Taxonomy (NCBI): domain Eukaryota; kingdom Metazoa; phylum Chordata; class Mammalia; order Chiroptera; family Vespertilionidae; genus Myotis; species Myotis myotis. The sequence continues at coordinate 20,949,619 of NW_023416401.1, read as the reverse complement.
CCCCCCCCCCCTTTTTTTAATGCTACTTCATGAGCATTTTCCTGTAATAAAAATATTTTTTAAAAACGTGACTTGAATGGTTGCTTAGTATTTGTCATCAGAATGCCTCAAATTGTTTGTATAAGCAGCAGTAATTGTGTGGGGCAGGGTTGCATGGCCTCACCGAGGAGCAGGGCTGTCCTTGAGAATGAGGTTGGACTTGCACCCCTGGACCCCATTGAGGGAACCCTTCACGGCCTTGCAGTATATTTGGAGCAAAGTACTTCCTGACCGGGGTGTTGGAGAAGTAAGGATTGTCATGCCCAGTTACTTCCGGTTCCCTGCACTTCCTGACCAGGATGTTGGAGAAGTAAGGATTGTCATGTGCAGTGTTACTACATGTTCCCTGCACTGTCTGAGGAACAGAATGAGCTTTCTCTTTCAGGGTCAGGATGTGAATGCTGTCCTCAGTTTCCCTGTCCTCGGGAAAGGCACACATGCCCTTTTCATGGGAGTTGTACAAGCTTCAGGACAATTATGACTACACTGACTTCCATCAGTCCTCAAACCTGCCACATTCTGAGAAACAGAAATAAGGCGACCTTGCCACCATTTGTATTTTAATGAACATTATCATTTATCCTAATAACAATGGCACTTACTGAATGTGTGCCACTTGGCAAGCATCATCTTGCATGCTTTAAATAAATTCTATTTTTTAGTCTTCCTAAGAAACCCCTGGGAGAGATAGTATCCCTATGTTACAAATAAGAAAACTGAGACTCAGAGACTACGGCTTGCCTAAGCTCACAGGACAAGTATTGCCGGAAGCCGGTCCATCCTTGCTGCTTGACACAGTCGCTGCAGGAAAGAAACATCTGCACAGCATATGTTTCAAGGGACCTGGCGTATATAGCATACTGTTCTTAATATGTTTGCTCCCCTTAGCGCTGTGTGTTTAACCAAGGTCACCTCTCCGAGAAAGGTTGTTTCCCCAGGTAGGAATTTTTCCCTGAAGTCAGGGAGGGGATGAAACTCCTTAACTAAGTGCCAGGCGGGTAGTTAATCACTACAAACAATCATGCTTAAGCTACGTAATCTTTACTCCCTGGAATGGAGATAAGAAACGCCCTAACCTTTGTAATAGAAATTGACAGGATTAAAATCAACTGGGATAAATACGGATGTAACAAGACAATAAAGAGCAGAACCTCTCTGGAGATCCAGACCAGAACTTGGCTGGAGATCCTGGCTAGAGATCCTGGCTAGGCTGTTGATCAACTGAACTCCGTCTCCGTGTCATTCCTTCTTCGCCGACTCCATCCACACCTTTGGGGACCCCTGGACCTGCTGGGGTTGGACTCCGGCAAAGTATGTGACAAATTGGGCCTCAGACTCAGGACTATTTGATCCTTTGACCTTGGGTCCAGAAAAGCCACTTTGGGTCCAGTGCCACTTCCACTTGGGCCTGATCTGAATGACATATATTCACAATTTATGATCTGCTCAGAGCTCCATTCTGCTCAGATCAGAGCCCTCACCTATCCTTACTATCCCCACAAACCTACACTTCCAGACTACATCTTTGCTCTCTGTACCCCTTACCGAGGACCAGTGGAATGGCAGTCCACGAACCCAGTCAACTGAGTATCTGCTGAAAGTCATCCCCAGCCCCAAAGGGCACTGTCCTGCAGTATCATAGAGCAAAGCCTGGCTGAGTAAACTTGGAGTCTTCCCTATCTCCCCAGAGTGTCAGAGAGAACCTTGAAGGGCTAGACCCCAGGCCAGGCCCCAGAAGCTCATGTTTTGTTTCTATTAATTCACATCCACCTTGGTATTTAGAATGATTTGCAGAAAAAAGGATGGGAGATGTTAAGGTACTAAAAACATAAAACATTAGGCATTTATTCTAGGTAACATTTTAATTAGTGCTTGCTTAATTGTCAAGTAAAAATCCTTATTCCTTACATGTTCTCTAGAGCTGTATGCATTTCAATATTATTTTTATTTTTAGAATTGAATATAAATTTTGTTCTTTTTTGCTAAGTAAGGTAACTTAAGCTCATTAAGAAGGTTTAAGTATCATAAGTAGGACAAGAAAAAATCTACTATCATTGCACCAGAAGTTGAGAGAGCCAAGATCTTAGGAAAAAAGTGGTAATCACTTATTACTTATTATAATTCATTAAGCTTGTAGGAAATATTTAGATACTTAATTGGCATTTAACAAGATAGCTATAGAGAGTAAATGAGACATTAAATTCTCTTCTTAAATGCCCATTAGGTTTGCTTTAGAAATTAATTGATATCTAATTCATTTGCTATCAACGATTTTATCCTTTGCCAGCTGAGAAGTTCAACATGTAAATGATAAATAAAGGCAGGGGAAGAGGGGACTTATACTTAATGTGCTCTGTGTCAGCTTAATTTTAAAGTTCAAGGTCATCATGGTGCTTTAGTCCCATCAAAAGGGCACTGTCATCAGGATTAGAGGGAGAGGGACACTGACCATATGCCCAGTTGTACCTGTCCAAACCCTCAACACCAAAGTCCCATGTAATGATGGTAAACAGTACATGAGAGATCCAGAACCCTTCCATGAGGACCAGGTGAGATACCTGTACATGTTAAAACTAAACTCATGGCTTCCGTGAGTTGTTGTGAATGAAATGGAGTGGGCAAGCTGAGTGTTTATAAATACCCAAGGGTTGGTCCTCAGGAACATGGAAGAGATATGTTTTGTTACTCTAGAAAGTAGAGCAATGAACCAAAGTTATAGTGAGGGTACATGAAGATGAGCCCCCAGACTTCCCTGCAAGGAAGGACTCATCGCCCCAAATAGTGGGACACTTTAGGGTTTGTCTTAACTGCAGAAGTGCCCCCAAAAGAGCACATTCTTCCTGGAGCAGCTCACAGCCAGTGAATGATTATAGGATGTATAATCACCATGGGACAACTCTGATGGGCCACATATGCTCCCAACGTACATGTGGAATTGACCAAGGCTTTGTGGGTACATTACAGTTCAAGCCTTCCATTTGTCCAATCCTGTTCCCTTCCTTTCCATGGATATTGGTTCTTTATCAATATTCCTCACACCAAGCTATCTTACCATCTGTTTTGGATAACCTAATCCATGACATATAGAGAATGATGAGGCTGCATTTGTTCATTTTAAATGCAGTTATGCACCCTCCCCCTATTTGATGCACCATTAAAGCCCTTCAAAACCTCCCACAAGGACTTCTGGGAGTCATAAGTGACATTTCCCAGGAATTCCTGGTGGGTGTGAGAGGGCTTCAACTCTTTTTAACCTTTCCTATTCTGTCACTATTGCTGTTGCCTCTGCTCTAAGTTAAGTTGCCTATTTTGGGCAACATTTTCTCCTGTGGCAGAAATTGTTAGCTGATCACCTAATCTGTTTTTTCTTCTTTCTCAGCAAAGGACTAGACTACACCCCCAGTTTGCCTTTCAGTCAAGTGTGGTCATATGATTGAGGGATAGCTATTAGAATGTGAGTAGAGGCAATGTGTACCTTCTTTAGTCCTGGCCACATCTCACAAATGATCCTCTTCCACTGGCAGAATGCAGAGATCTCTGAGACCCAAGATGGAAGAAGCCTGGCTCTCAACATTTGGCCAACATGGAAGGCCTCTCTCAGGTCAGGAATGCCCATTTTCTTAGGTGAGAGATGAATGCCTATTGTCTTAAGTCACCAAAATTGATGGTTTATAAGTTCCAAGAGCTAGTGCTGGCTAAACTAAGATTGCTCCCTTCAGACACTACTGCCCACTGTCAGGCACTCTGCAGGGCACTTCCGACATTTCCCTGGATACCTGAATTTCCTGCCAATTACCACTCCTCCTGTCACTGACAAGACACTATGGACCTTTAGTCTCAAAATGTTCTCAGTGCACAGAAGAAGAGATTTTAAGAATATGGGGGAGAATAGGTCTCCCTCCTCCTTCTACAGAAGGTCAACACCCATGTTTTTTTGAAATGACCATTTATAGGCATCATTCAGGATAAGGGCATTTTGCATAAAGGACACAATGGGAACAAAGACATAACATCACAAAAGTTCTTAGCATGTTCAAGCTTCATAAATGTTTATTAAGGAATGAATAAGCAATTGTTTATTTTTTTGGAATGTTAATTGCATAGAGATTATGCAGATTATGAGGTTGGAGAAGAAGAGCTCTGAGGATGAGGACTATATGCAGCAAATGGCACTGTAGAGCAACATCAGAAGGCCAGGTGACATGGGTCAAACTCAGAGAGGTTCTCAGGGAGTCTCATGCCCTGACCCATGCCCTGGATCCTAACAGCTTCAAGACCCTGATCATAGCTATAGGGACCCCTGACTATGTCTCCATTTATGGTTCTGGGGCCTACACTTGATTTTAGGACTTAGTACTTTATTCATTTATTAACTGATCTATTTTAGTCCTCAGTACCTCCTGAACACCTTCCCTAGTTCAGGGTTGATAAAAGGTATAGATGATATAGACACATGTATAGCTCCTACACTCAAGGAGCTCACAGTCCAATAAAAGATGCTCTATGGGAAACAGATATTACCAGAAAAATGAACCCTCCTTACCCCCAAACCAATCAGACAACTGAGGGAGGTCAATTCCACCTTTCTTACAAGTGTAATTAAATGCTAACTAACAAAGAGTAACCTCAGAAACCTTAATAGACAGCTGTATAACAAAGGGTAGTATGGATAACAGTAGATAGCACAATTGTTTCTTATTCCTATAGGCCTGAAGGGACAGTTTCTCTTTAATGGAGGTCTTATGATTTCCATATAGAAAAATGTACAGATCTTCTGCCTACAGTTCAATGAGTTTTCTTCAAAGGAATACATCTGTGTAACCAAAAGAGGAGATGAAACTTTAAAGGGATGAGGAAGAAAAATAAAGGCAAAAAAAAATGATTCTGCTCAGCATAATAATGCACGGTGTTGACATGACAGAATCAAAGAATGCCTGTGATATAGTTGGAGGCTGAACCCAGGTGGAAGAAATGCTGGAAGGACTTTTTAAAGAACTAGGATATCTAATTTCCCATTTTACCCATTTGGGTGCCTTTTCCATTGTACAACTCTTCCATTTTTTTCAAATAATAAAAAGGAGGAGGAGGAGGAGAAACAGGAGGAGGAGAAGCTCCTCTCTGTGCAAGAACGTGTCAAACTTATACAGAGCTTCGTAAACAAGCGTGGCCCTGTCTATGCCTAGGTGTCAAGGTGTACATAAACAAAAGAAAGGAGCTGAGTCCCATGGTTAGGCCAGCATCCAGGTAGGAGACAGACAATTTCCAAGTGTATATCTGGGAACCAGAATCCAGTGAACTTTCTTTTGAATCACTTACCACAAGAAGAATTTCACATTTCTTTTTTAAAAATATATTTTATTGATTTTTTTACAGAAAGAAAGAGAGAAGGATAGAGAGTTAGAAACATTGGTGAGAGAGAAGCATCGATCAGCTGCTTCCTGCACACCTCCTACTGGGGATGTGCCCACAATCAAGGTACATGCCCTTGACTGGAATCGAACTTGGGACCCTTCAGTCCGCAGGTGGGCAATCTATCCACTGAGCCACACTGGTTAGTGCATAATTTCACATTTCTTAATATATTCATTGCTTTGCTCTCTGGTCCATTGTTCAAGGTGGAAGCAGATGCTATGATGGAGTTTTGGGTACAAGATATTTATTAGGGAACAGTCATCAACACCTGTGGAAGGATGGGGTGGAAGCAACATTGGACAGAGGAAGAAGTTAAATCGTGATGCCAGCCCCAGAAAGGCTCTGCCAACCCTGCAGGGAGCTCCAGAACAAATGGTGCTTGGTCTGGAGGCAGGAGTCCTAGGTAGGACATGACCTTGGGTGAAGCGGCTCTCTGTAGCTGAGGCAGACGCTGAGCTGGATGTTCTCTGCTGACCACACTCCTCTCCGTCCGTGGAGGAATCTGGGTAGTGTATCTCTGTGTGGTCTAAAATTCTCTAGAGAATAAACCACGGAGGATGAAAACCGTGTTTAGTTTTGCTCACCACCGCATCCAGTCCCTAGCAGAGCACGCAACATGTAGTAGATATTCAAAAAATCTTGTGGTTGAATTAATTACTCCAAGCAAAAGGTAGCCATAAGAACATGATGCCTCCAGGAATTCTCAGAAGTGGAGACTTCTGCTAGTCTTTCCTCGATCTTAAAGGGAGACCCCTTAGAAAACCAATTACATAAATTTAAGATAGAATACTCATGTTCTATCAAGGCATAGCAGAAGAGCACTTACGTCCAAATGGTAGAGTGAAATAAGTGTTCTGTGGAAAGTTCTGGAAGTAGATACATTTTGAGTTGAATTTTGAAAGATAATTTAAAATGTATTAGGTAAGTGGAGGTGACTGGATGTGGGTAAAGAGGTGGTAAAAGAACTGAAGTTAAGTAACTGAACAAAGATGTAGCTTATGGTGCCATTGTAGGCAACCACAGAAAATGGAGAGGGGAGGAGACAAGTTCAGATTTGCTCATGTTTGGTTAGAATGGGCAGATGTGTGTGTGTGTGTTTGAAGCTCAGAGGTGAGATCCAGAACAAAATTATCCAATATCCTCTCAATTTCTCCAATTAGAAAAGCAGGGGCCTTAGAAGAAAACCTGGAGTCCCCAGATATTTAGGGATGAAGGTGAAGGAGAGGGATATATCATTCAAGGAGTTTTCAGTTACACATAACTGGAGAAACCTGATTTGAACTAGCATAACAACAACAAAATATTACCTTTTCCTTTCACTCATATCTGCATCTCTCCTCATATCACCTCTTGCTTTGCCGCCTGCATAGATAGGCTCCTTTATCTGATGGGGAGGATCTCAGCCCTCACAAAACAACTGTTCCATCACTAGACAAAAAAAGTTTTCTCCTGTCAATTCTAGCTAGAAATTTCCAGGCAATGACTGTGATGATAAATCACATATTCTCTTTGAACTGGTCACAATGGATGGGAGCATGGAGGGCTATAATTTGTCCCCTATTATTGGTGGTTTCTGTCAGCAGAAGAAGGGAGAAGAGGTACTAGATGGACAAAAATTATAGATGCCATAAGATTTAGAAAAGGCCAGAATAAACAGCCAGAGAAGAATGATATGAGTATGGGAGAATAAAGCCCAGCAGCTGAGTGAGTCTCAAAGGCCCTTAAACACAAACTCACATAAATCATACATACAGAGACACATATACACACATACACATCTACAAACACAGAGAGACTAAAAAGCAAACAAAAACAGAGATGTGTTTTGACTAGAAGGTGTACTAGTTTCCTGTGGCTGCCATATACTTAATACAAACTTGGTGACTTAAAACAACAGTAATTCATTCTCTAACAGTCCTGGAGGCCAGAAATTCACAATCCACGTGTCAGCAGGGCCTCCCTTCCTCCTGAGGGTCCAGCAGAGATTCCTTCCTTCTCTCTGCCACCTTCTGGTGGCCCCAGGCCTTTCTTGCCTCACTCCCATCTCTGTCTCCATCTTCATTGGGCCTTCTTCTCTGTGGGTGTCTTTGTCTCAAATCTCCCTGTGCCTTTTTCTCCTAAGAACACCTGCCATTGGAGTTTGGGCCTACGCTAGATCCAGGATGATCTTATCTTGAGATCATTAATTTAATTACATCTGCAAAGACCCATTTTCCAAATAAGATTATATACGTAGGTTCCATAGGTTAGGACTTGGACATATCTTTTGGGGAGTCACTATGTAACCCACTAAATGTGAGGCAAATATAGGAGGCAGATTGGGCCTCAGACATGGAGAGAGATGGAGACTTGGAAGTATGTTGCCATCTAAAGCTACTTATGTTCACTCTGAGTGGCCAAACAAACATATCCAGGACCCAGATATGGCCCAGAAGTACCTAGTTGGAAACCCAGGGCAATCTGGATGCTGTTTTTCATGGGAAATCCTTTAATAGTTATGTCATAGTAAATTCCTAAAGTGCCAATCATAATTGCGATGACAGATGAAGATGACAGGTTTTTCTTAAAGCCTGATGTTCAGCTCAAAACTGACTTCACCATCCACTCTTTGCTTCGCAGAAACTGGCAGAGAGATTTTATCCCACATGTAGACTGACAAATGAGGAAGTGACTGGAGGCCTTCGAGTCTGCACAAACCATACATCTGACTTGAACAAACAAATAAAGCTCAATGGAGTGGCCAGAGCCAGGCCTACCTTTGTCCTGGCACCATCAGAACTCAGTCTTAGAGCTGATTTTCCTGGCTGAGTTTTGGGGCCTCATCCTGGGCCTCTGATACCTAGCTCAGTGTACAAAGGAGTGATGTGAGAACTTTGGTTCAACAGCCAAAAGCCAGAGTTCATGGCCCTAGGCTATCTTCTCTGTCTCAAATCTCCCTCTTCCTAAGCCTCTGTTTAGTCACCAGCAGTTGTTATCCTTAAGTTTGCTTCTAGAGAAGCCCTAAGAACGTAACGCTAACCCATGTGGTGTGGAGAAGAAGGAGTCGCTTAACAATTAAAAACCAGAAGAAGCTCTTAAAACTCAGATACGGAAACCAGACTGATGGTTGCCAGAGGGAAAGGGAGTTGGGGGACTGAATAAAAAAGGTGAAGAGATTAAGAAGTACAAATTGGTAGTTACAAAATAATCACAGGGATGTAAATTGTTGTAATAAGTATGTGCGGTGCCAGGTGGGTACTGGGAGTATAGGGGGAATACTTTGTATAGCATATGATTGTGTAACCACCTAATGCTGCACACCTAAAACTAATCTATACATATAAAAGCCTAAGGGACTTTTCAACTGTTCGACTGGTAGCTATGACATGCACTGACCACCAGGGGGCAGATGCTCAACACACAGGCATGGAAACATGGAACAGACTGATGAATCTCAGAGGGAAGGGAAGAGGGGGAGGGCAGGAAGAGATTAACCAAAGATCTTATATGCATACTAGAGGTCGGGTCACAAATCTGTGGGGTCTCTCAGCCTGGCCTGCGAGGATCGTGGGAAACCGGCTCTCTGACTTCCCCTGAGGGGTCCCGGATTGCAAGAGGCTGCAGACCAGGACAAGGGAAACAACCAGTGCATGAATCCGTATCCTGGGCTTCTCGCATAAAATAATATTGAAGTACAAATGGTGGAATTAAGGAATATAAATATTTTTATGGCTCAAAGAAAAAAAAAAAGAACTAGAGGAAGTTCTTAGTGTTCTGTAAGAATCAGGAGAGGAGGCCACTCATCAGGAGTGAGAATGCCCCCAGGAGCATGAATCTAGACTCGGAAGCCCAGGAGGGAAAGAGGTTCCTTAGCATTAAATAAAAGTCTCCTTGTGGGCCAGAATCTGGAACCTGGATTACCCTCCGGGTGGCAGGTGTGTCGGAGCCGGCTGCTGTGCGTTGCAATGTCAGCAGGCGCTCTCCTCTATGGCAATTCCCAGCAAGCATACAGTGTGATAAAACGTCAGTGACAAATCCAGTGCAATCAGGTGGGAAATCCCCTGAATAACAGCACCTCCTCATCGCTCATCCTGACTTCCTCCCGGGCCCCACTCCTGGTGCACAGACCTCAGCGCTGTCTGGCCTTCCGCTGAGCTATATGCAGGAGGAAACTTTGAAAGCTCTTCTCCCTGGGCCCCGGGGCAGTGAGAGGGTTAATCCCGTCATGTCAAGATTCTCCTCAGATGCCAGACCGACTCAGCATCAACTTGACACAGATTTCTTTGGGGGAATCTGGGTTAATCTTTCTGGGCGGGCTGTCCATTTGATGGACAGGAAACCGTTCTGGAGGCGGCCGGCATACCTCCTGCGTGACCCCCACCACCAATCCCAGCCCTGTCTCCGAATTAAAAATTTAAAAGGGCAATTAAATTTTTAAAAAGCAATCTGATGTTTACAGGCCCTCATAGGTAATTTATAAATGCTGCAGTCCAGGTCTGTTTTTGCTAAAAGAATTTAATTTGGAGAGAGGTTTCTGTGGGAATGCGGGATCTGTCCCAGGTGCTCATGGGAGATGAATAGAAAACTGAAGAAGATGTGGCTGACTTGGGTGGCTGGGGCAGTGACCACACCCAGCTTCCTGAGAATCTCTTTGATCCTCTGCGCATAGGTGTATGCGCACTGGTTGGGCCAGCCCAAGTTCCTCTGTGTCTGCTTTTACATCTGTGTGCTAAGTACATTCATGGAGGCATGGATGCTTAAGGATCCAAAAGATGCTAGACTAAATGCAATGTGGTATCCCTAACTGGATTTTGGAACAGAAAAAAAATGGTTAATAGGTGAAAATCTGGTGAAATCCAAATAAAGTGGGCAGTTTAGTTCTTAGTAATGCACCAATGCTAGTTTCCTTGTTTAGACAAAAGTGCCATGGTTATGTCAAATGTGGGGTCAAGGGCACATAGGAACTCTCTGCACTTTGTTTTTGCTACTTTTCTGTAAATCTAAACTTATTCCAAAAGAAAAGCTTTATTTTTCTTTAAAATTCTAGAGGTCATCAACCTAGTATTTCCCAACTTTTCTCTGGTCTGAAGATCTGAAAAGTAGTATTTGCACCCGGCCCATCTCTTACAACTACCACCTAATGTAAGGAGAGCAGATTGCAGCCCAGATCCCTTTTATTCTCTCTTTCGGTCTTTTATGTGCTTTGAAATCTTAATTTGCTTTATGTATTAATCGGTTTGTTAATTTTATGTCTGTTTCTCCCAGTAGAATGCAAGCTTTCTGAGAGCAGGTCATGTGGTTACTTCATCTCATCTCCATATCTCTGCTTCCCAGCAGGGTACTTGCCATATAGTGTGCAGTGATAAAATCTTAAATCTAAGAATGGAAGTTCCTGCTTTTCATTTTCTAAGATCCTTCACTTCCTGGGCAGTGGCTCTGGCAGCTGTTTAAATAGACAACGGCAACATTGAGCCTCGAGAGGAGAGTGTGATGTCTCTTTTGAGAGCTCCATGGGACATACTTACTAAACATCTTTGGGTTAAATTTTAGGGAAATGAACAAATAAAACCAGATGGATGGGGCTGCAGGGTTCCATAAAAACTGAGGGAAGAATATGGATGTAGGTGGGGCACAAGGCTGTAGAAACAGCCTTGAGGGCAGATGAGAAACTTTCTGAAAATATGAGCATCGGACCTCCAAAAGGTAGGAGAAGAGGAAAGTGAGAAGCAGGAGTCTGAAGAACTGCAAACCAGTGTTCAGGAGGGGTGCCTAGATACTGATTGACAGTCTCACTCCAGACAGGACAGGCAAGGTGCACTTCCCCTTCAGCTTATCCCTTCTCTACTGTGCTCTGCATTTTATTCTCCCATCTCCCAACACTCTTGCCTCAGAGAGGAAAAGCTTCAAGCGTCCTCTCAACTTCTGATCTTCCATCCCTGTGATGGTCATCAACTTCTTTTCAGTTTTCTAGTAATGATAATCAAATAATTATGATAGCGATAATTTACTAAGGATCCATTATGTAAAAACTGTAGATACATTCTCATTTATATCCAAATTTGATTGATGTACCTAAAATTTTTGGATTGCTAACATAAATGTTTTATGTTATTTCTGTGTTTATTTTTACAGGTACATGATATTATAACCATAGTAATAGGAATTATTTATATAGTTTTAGTTGTTTTCTTCCAGTTCTTTAATACCATGATTTCCCACTCATGTTTGTTTGTTTGTTTGTTTGTTTGTTTGTTTGCTGGTGTATTTGCTACGTAGAGTCTTCTCTACCAGATCACTTACAAGAGAAGTTTTCCTTTTAAGTGAATGGCAACGTTCTGAGCATCTGTCATTCTGGAAATGGACTTCTGTTGCTCTTGAACAGGCACATCACATCCATCTTAGCTAAGTAAGGAATTGTTAAATCTAAGTATTTCTTCCTCAAAACTTTATAGCCATTGTCTAAAGCATTTAGAGTCGCCGAAAGATCTGAAATCATTGTGGTGTTTGCTTCTTTCCAATTTATAACCATGGGTGGATGTTGTAGCAAAATGTATGTTAACTTTCAAATTCAAAATGATTTAATCAGGCTATGCCTCAGCATTGCTATCTTTTTATTGTGTGTATTTTTTTTATAATACTAGCATAATGAGTTGATCCATTTCTTCATATTAAAATTTTTTTTTCTTCTCTTCCTTGATTTTGTCTCTCTGTGTTCCCTTTCCATCCTTTCAGGATTCCTCCTGGATCTGTCCTCTTTTTCAGTTTCAGGGATATATACTTAGGAGTGGAATTGCCGGGTAATAGGATCATTCTATGTTTAAGTTCTGAGGAACAGCCAAACCCTTTCCACAGAGGCCACACCCTTCTGCATTCCCACCAGCAGTGCATGAAAGTCCCAATGTTTCCACATCCCCACCAACACTTATTATTTTCCTCAATTATAACCATTCTAGTAGATGCGAAGTAATATCCATGGACCACTTTTGTACATCTCATGGGCTAATAATGTTTTTAAAACATTTTAAAAGTTTGTAAAGCAAATGAAAAAATATAAAAATATTCAAGGCACTGTATATGGCCCTCAACAACAAAAATATTTACTATCTGGCCCTTAACATCAAAAATTTTCTGGCCCTATAGAGGATTGTCCCCATTGCAGAATTACCTACTGGCCAATGCTCTGAGTATCAAATGGGCTAGCTAGTGACTCAACTGTAGTTTTAAATTCAGCAATCTTGTGTTTCACCTGCCTCCTTTCTGTACTGGTCTTACATTGTTTCCTGATTTCTCTCACTTTTCAGATGCCATATCCTCTGAAATATTGTTGAAGATGCAACTTCTTGCTTTTCTTATAATGACTCTTTAACACAGAGATATTTGCTCTAATTATTCTAATAAATCCCCTCCTTTTGACATGCTCTATTCTCTCTAAAGTGATTGAAGAATTTTCTCTCTTTGCTCATCCTGAGAACCAGAATTGGAGCTGACATGGATTTTGGCAGATGGTGTAGAACCCTATCTGGCTCTTTCAAATAGAGAGCAGTTTAGATTTACTGTTCTTTAATATTGCCAGTTCAGAAACCCAGTAGTCTGATACAAGGAGCAATGGGGCCCAAGTTAGACAAAATTCATCATGTGACCATTAGGTGCAGTAGTTCCTCTCATTTACTTGGAAATGCCCAAAAGTTCATGACACAATGCCCACCCTCTTTGATGGGCACAGTCACACAGCTGGGAGTTAGCACTGGCAGGAAAAATATTTTTTTGTCCAGTCTCCTTGCCAATAATTAGTGTATAGTGCCTGGCATGAAGACCCAGGGTGATTGGTGGAGCCCAGATGTGCCTCCCAAAACATCCACAGTCTTTCCTTCCAACCATCTTTTGTCAATTGATAATGTCATTCTACCCGTTTCTTTTCCAGGTGCTGCTTAGCCAAACTCCTGCTTTACATGTGGGAGGCAATTGCTTGGGTAGGTTCATCCAGAAATCCATTCTCCTCTGAATTATATCTGGCAGGAACTCTTTGATAATTCTGACATATAGATGGCACCCTCCCTTATTTCCCATGGCTGACATAAAATCTGTCAGTACATCCTGTTGGTAAGTAGTAGGACTATGGGTACAGCAGTAAGCTCTTCATGCTCACAACATCATTTATCGGTAAATCCCAAATTAGATTTAAACTTTAGAACTTGGAAAATAACCTTTATAATTTAGAAAAATGATGCATGACCCTCATTATCTATACCTTCAGAAATCTTGGAGGCTAGGAACACAGGGACACAAACCAGACATCGCCAACCTTCTGGCACGAGCTTAGCCCGATTCCAAGCCAAAGTGCCCACAAGAAAACCGAAACGTGTAAACTAATCCCAGATGTCGCAGATGTTAGAAGAAATGTTGTGTTTTCTCAGTACCCCAAATTCCTAGATGAATTATGAAAAGGAATCCATATTTCATCTGCATGTTTGACACCATGTAGGTGAAACATCCCATCTAAGACAGTAGGCACTAAACAAATAGAAAGTGAAAAATGTTTGGCTGGCTGACTTGCTGAAAGATGAGATTTTTCACTTCCCATCCAGATGTTTGGGCTTCATGGATGCACTGGCAGAGGCTGCCAAGCTGATTTGTGATCTTGGAGGGAAAGGTGATACGTGAGCAGGGAACATCATACCAGCAAATGAGTACACGGCCCCGTTGGATGTGAAATGAGGTCTCACTGGCTGCAACCAAGGCATGTGACAGACCCGCCGGGCCACTTCCAAGCGCTTCTGACAGACGAACCCTGCATTTGCATACATCTCGTCGCGACCCATGCTGAAACTGTGAAGTTATTATTAGTAGTGATAATGGAGTCTTCAGCATGAATGTAATCATATATCTAATGTTGTCCCTGCAGATTGTTTTGCTGTTAAGGAGAGAGCCTATCAGGCATAAATATTTATGCCTGGATGACTGTCAGAGTCTTTAGTCAGGAACTGGATTGGTCTTAATTAAATCTTGGGGACAAATTGAGGCTCAGTGTTGATTGTACGGCTTTTGGCTTCATTTGAGCAGGTCTTCAGACTATCCCCAGGATTCCTGGATGTGAGCCTCTGTTATATGAACGGGCAGGTTCTCTCCTAAGGTGCGTTAGACACTTAGCTGGGTTGGGAAGCAATTGTTTTGAAGGAGACAGGCAGGGTTTTATAGGACCAAATAGAGCAAATGCTACCAACTTAAAGCTGACTTCCCAAAGGCAATTTACAAATCGAGCTTATTTTAGGCAGGCACATTTTCCCTATCATTTGGCCCTTTTTATTTTATTTTTTAAACACTCTAAAAAACATCCTCAGGGAAAAAAAAAAACTTATTACAGAGCACTTACAGAGCTTATGCCCAAAGTCATGTTTACAAGCCAGTGGGCCTTTGGGATGATGGTCATTCCTGCACCGCCCAGGCCAGGTGGCCTGTACCCTCTGATGTCACAGCCCCACAGCTGGATTATTCAGAGTAGGGCAGGAATCTATGTTCACCACTCTTTTCTCATTTCCCAGGCCTTTGGTGCCTCCAGATGTTTTAATTACAGAGGAAAGGGAGCGGATGATTCTGGCCATATGTCTCCATTCCACACAAATAAATCTCCTCGCCATCCCATGCAGCTCATGGGGGCTGCGACTGTCCCACCGAAACTGATGCTGTCGGGCCTAATCACCATCTTCAATCCTTCAGTGAGTATGTTAATTCAGGGAACACCGGCTGGGCTGCTGTCCCAGGGAAATACTCAATCTAGAAACAATTAGTCTCACGTCTAGCAAGATGCTGCTCCTGCTCTGGGGAGGTGGGTGCTCACTCAGTCCTAGCAAGAAGAAGCGTACCCATTAGGAAGACCTAGCCAGGATGGGGTCAGAATTTGGGTAGGAATTTTCAGCTGGTACTTTGACATCCCCCATAGCACCTAGTCACTCAGGGGCAAGGCCTTTACTATCAAGTCTACTACAATGTCCACATGGATGCAAATTATATGAACTATGCAACAAATAATTACATTATAAATATCTTTATTAAATTGTTAACTGTGCTACATTATCTTTCAACAAATGTGTGTCTTTGAGAGTTGGGGGAATCACTACTAGGGATCAAGATGAAGAATTGCAAACTGAGTTCAGACAAAAAAAGCACTGGGAGAAATTTGATCAGCTCAGGTGAGGCCTCCCAAGAATGTTAGCTATGGGACATGTTTTGGGATTCCTTCACTCAACAATTGTTGAATGAGAACTTACAACATGCCAGATCCTGTAAATAAAACAATGAGCTTGACAAGAAGGTTCCTGACCTTCAAGAGGAGACAGGAAATGAACAAGCCACACATCAATAAATAAGACAATTTCAGACAACGGCCAATGCTTTGAAGTTAATAAAACAGGGCAATTGGATAGAGAAATGGGAGAGGAGAGGAGTGCCTTCAGTGTAGTGCCCAGAGAAGGCCTCCTGGGGGAACAATATTTAGGCTGAGTTCTAGGTAATGAGAAGGCTCCAGTCATATGAGGATCTAAGGTAAGAACATTCTGCACAAAAGGAATTGAAACTGCAAAGTCCCGGAGGCAGAAATGAGCTTTTACACATTGGAAGAATTGAAATTTTGAGCTTCTCAAAGAACTAACAGCAGGTGCCAAGAGAATAGGAACTGTGGTCATCTTGAGGGCAGAGCACAGTCCATCAACCATTCATCATTTAATCACAGAGCTTCCTGCATGGCAGCTCATCAAGGACTCACGGACTAAGAATCCTGACATTTGGAGGTATAATGTGCGGTGCTGGGAGAGTCCAAGGAGGAGTGGCGTGCAAGGCAGCCCAGGGGAAGCTGGAACTTGAACAAGAACATGGACATAGCCTTGGGAATCAACGCACTCAGCTAAGATGCAGCCTGGACAAAGGCACAGTGTGGGTAGAAATTCTGGGAGGCAGCAATGAGCAATTCCTTTAGGGTATTGAGCAGACTCAGTGTGAAACCAGGCTCATAGGTCACTGTGGGGCCAGGGTCAGATTAACAAGGGCACCCTTTATATTGTAGGCATTGCAAAGCCGATGACCATGTTAGAGCATGAGATAACATACTTCAAGGTTTTCAGAAGAGGGATCCATCAGCACATGCTCTGTGCTATGGAGGAGGAAAGACTTTAAAAGAAAAAGATAAAGGCTGTGATAATAATCCAGATAAGATGAGGGAATGGCATAAATTCCCAAATTTATTATCCATTGCTACATAACAAATTACCACAAAGTTAGTGGCTTAGAAAAACACCAATTCATTAGCTCATAGTTTCCATGGATCACGAGTCTAGCACACTTTCACTGAGTCATATGTTCAGGGCTCACAAGGCTGGAAATCAGAGTGTTGGCCAGCTGCAACCTTGTCTGGAGATTCAACTGGAGGGAGTTCAATTCCAAGCTCCCTGAGATTGTCCACTTCCTTGTAATTGTAGTGCCAAGGTCCCCATCGCCTTGCTAACTGCCAACCAGAGAAAGCTTCAGCTCCTAGAGGCCACTCACAGATCCTTGGCACATGGCTTCCTCCATAATTTGGCCATTTGCTCCTTCTAGGCCAACAAAGAGATCATGTGTTGCATCTTCAGATGACTCTGATTTTGTTTCTAAATTCTATACCCTTTTTAAAAGGACTCACCTGATTAGGTCAGGCCCACCACAGTCATGGGAAGGGTAGCATACAGGGCCTTTACACTGGGAGGGGAGGTAGGAATCATACCACCTTAGAATTCTGCCTATCACATCCCTAAACCCAGTGGTAGCTATTGAGCTGTGAGGCCAGAAGTGTCACTTAAAAGAGTCTAAGACAGCCGTGGGCAAACTACGGCCCGTTTGAAATGAATAAAACTATTGAAAAAAAAGACCGTACCATTTTATGTAATGATGTTTACTTTGAATTTATATTAGTTCACACAAACACTCCACCCATGCTTTTGTTCCGGCCCTCCGGTCCAGTTTAAGAACCCATTGTGGCCCTCGAGTCAAAAAGTTTGCCCACCCCTGGTAAGATATGGTCCTGAGAGCTTCTCCCTTCAGAAAAGTCCAAATTCATCTGCTCCAAGCTGTCCCCCACCCCCAGGCCCAGGAGCCTCCTCACAGTCCACGGGAAATACTCAAAAGCATAATTTTCATTTTAACCAAAGACCTAATTCTACATGACATCACAATCTCCCTTTTAAGCTGCCAGGTTTTTTCCAGTCTTTGCTCTTTTTTACAAATGTATTTACTTCCCACTTGAGGGGCCCCAGCCCCAAGTCCTGGGCAGCCTGGGAGGGCCTTGCAGCACAGGCCCTCTTTGAAAAGACAAGGGATTCGTGCAGCGCTGTGAGCCTTTGCCTCTGGGAGTCTTCCCTTCAGTCCCTAACGGACTGCCTCCACAGTTTCCTGCATGCATTAAAGAAAATGTATGGGTGCAAGAGCCTAGAATTCAACAGCTCATAACTACAATTAACCACCATTAATTAATGGCTGTGAGATAAATGAGCCATGCGATCCGTTTATTCCTGGGTTGTAAGTATTTAAATTCACAGTAGGATGCAAACCCATTTTTCACCACCGTGAATTTAAAACGAGTTTGAATTAGGGCTGCCTGTTGCGGAGGCAGGCAACAATTTCCTCTGGGTGGTTTACTGTGAACTGGACAGAGGCCACCGAGGCAAAGAGTCTCACGCACAGCAGACATAGGGAGGCGGGTCTGAGCACAGGCCTTCCTAAAATAATGAGAATTGCTGTGCGATGTGACTGATTTTGTGCTGGGCTGGGAAATGTCGAGGCAGTGTCTGATGTTAATTTTCACCATATCCCTGTGAAGGATACTTTTATCTCTGTTTTATACTCAAAAAGTTAATGCTCAAATTGGTTAAGAACTGCTATAGAAACAAAGCTTTTCTTCTCAATTTCTAGATTTCTTCCCGGATGCTCTGAAGGCATACCTTTGAATGACTTTGCCCCTAGTTTTTACATATCATCCATTGCCTGTGTCCTGACTTCTCAAAACTTCCCAAATAATAACTGAATATTCTGGTTGTCCTAAGGTTACTGACTGATCAATTGAACATTGCTAAGATGCAGAAGACAAGGAAAGGGGAAGATTTCTATCTCACTTAATAGAAAACAAAATGAAACAAGAGTTATTTTTCCCCACTAACATGTTCATTAATTATGAAGGGAGAAATAGTAAGTTTACAGTGAAGAAACTTGGCATTCAGGGTCTTAACCAAGTGATCAAGGTCAGCATCACCAGTGACAAGACTTATTAACATCATGTACCTTGACACAAAAAAGGAGAAAACATCACTTCTGTGGTATTTATGCCCCAAATGGCTAACTTCAATCTGATTATAAGGGGAAAAATTAGATAAACTCAAAATGAGGGTATTCTACAAAATAACTGACCAATACTCTTCAAGAGTGTCAAGGTCATGAAAGGCAAGGAAAGACTAATGAATTAGCACAATTGAGAGACTAAGGAAGCATGACAACTAGATGCTATGTAAGATCCTAGGTTAGATCCTGGAATAGAGAAAGGACATTAGTGAGAAAACTAATGAAATTCTGGCACAGTGTTTAGTTCAGCTAGTATTATTGTCTCAATAATAAAATTGTCTTAATTTTCTGGTTTTGTTAACTATGCCATGGTTATAAAAGATGTTAATATTAGGAGAAACTGAATGAAAGGATATACGGGAACTCCATTCTGTTTTGTAACTTGTTTCAAAATAAAATAAATAAATAAATAAAATGGGATCTTAAAACAAAATTTAGGGTTTTGTCCAATCAGACCATTTTCCTGAAAAAGTGTTCTGTTTGCATAGGCATGAAGAAGCCACTCTATTTAAAAAAGAAATGTTTAATTCAGCTACATTTCCTAAATTCAAATGTTTCTGGATCAGAAGAAAATATGTCCTATTGATTCAGAAAACAATTTGAAAACACACGTAAGTTCTGCTTGAGAATTTGTGGGACTGGCATGCAGTTAGTAAGTAACATATGTTCTCGCCCATTGTAAACTTGCCACTCACATGGCGATATTCTGCTTGGTTAGAAAGCTGCTAGCAGGTCAGAGAGGGGCAGCAACATGGATTGACTTAAGTGAAATAAGTCAGAGAAAGACAAAAACCATATGATTTCACTTGTAAGTGGAATCTAAACAACAAACTAACAAAGGGAGGGTATTCAACCTGCCCATCCGTTGTGAGTGTCCGCATTCCCACATAAGCCAAGAATCAGGCTGACTTTCTTACTCTCTCAGCAAAATGGCGAGATACTAGCTCCAAAATATTCAAATATTCTGAAAGGAAAAAAGTGCCAGTTGCAAATATTGTTTTATTTATCTCATGAAATATGTATTTCCAAATGCAGAAGGCTGACCAGACACATCCTTTTCGAATGCAAAAACAGACCTGCTAGCAGAAGAAAAAGCCTTCATACCATACTGGTAAATGGGATGTGGGCCACGATGGAGAAAGTACAAGAAGAAGCACTTCCCAGCCATTCAGATTCAGATATTTACCTGGACAACCTGCTGTTCACCCAGACAATGCCAGGGACTGGAAGAGGCACGTGGGCAGGCAAAGGGCTCAGGCAGGCACTGCTGTGATATGCAGCTAAGTGTGTAATAGTTGGCTCCCTCAGGAAGGAATGGGAAAGATGTGTCCTGATTTGTAGCATCTGCCACTTTCTGTGGTGTAAATATTTTCATGGTACCAATGTGACATGGACTAGTTTGCACAATTCCTGAAAAATGAACACTAGGCTTTTATCAGCTGGTACAAGCCAGCTTCAGCACAATGCTGGCCACTGCGGCCCCTTTTGTGATAATTATGTTAGGTCAGGGCTATGGGGGGGGAATAGAGTTCATCAGAATGTGAGTCCAGAAATTTTCTTTAAATTCTACAAGCCAGATCAACAGCATGTTCTTTCCTTAACACCCAAATATTATTGACCCAGTGAAATACATGCTCCATGTCTGTGAAATACAATGTTAAAAATATAAATATTTACCCACATTTTTTCTATCTCCCTTCATATTGAAATGGGATTTATTTTTTTAGTGGCTCTTTGGGATAAGTGTGTAATCTCTTGTTACCTGTCCTGAATGTGATGGCAGACCAACCTATGTCACAGGGGGCAGAAGAGGAAAAACAGCAAGTAGAGAAAGGGGGGAGGTGATGGGGCATTGGCCAGTCTGAGACTAGACAGATTAATAACTGTGTGGGTGCTACCACTTGCCAGGTACCCCTGGCTTTTTAGGCTAAAGGAGTAGAAAGGTTGCTGAGAGGGTCCAATAAGATTAACCTGCAGGCATGTGAGAGGCATCCTCTGACCCACCTGTCTTATTTTACAAAGTCAAGTTTACGAGGTGGAGAGAAATGGTTGAGGAATTATCATTGTTTCCTTTCCCCTCACCAGGGCACCCTTTCCTGTTTTGATCCTGGCAGCTGTGGGCTTTCAGTTCTCCTTACAGTGGTTCTCAACCTGTGGGTCGTGACCCCTTTGGTGGTCGAATGACCCTTTCACAGGGGTCGCCTAAGACCATCCTGCATATCAGATATTTACATTGTGATTCATAACAGTAGCAACATTACAGTTATGAAATAGCAACGAAAGTAATTTTATGGTTGGGTCACAACATGAGGAACTGTATTTAAAGGGCCAGAAGGTTGAGAACCACTGCCTTAGGAGGTCTTCCTGTATTTCCTAGGGACATGAGGCTGGTCAGGTCTCAGGAGACCCACCCAAGATGAGGATTTGTATACCAGTGATTCAGGAAGGCAGCTCTCCCAGGAGAAACTGGGAGGGAAGGGGACGGAGGAAGCCATACTAGGTGTGATTTCAGGCCAAGTCCTGCAGCCTGATCCCCCAGGGAGCTCTGGAGTGTAAGTTAGCCTCCCAGTTGTCGCCCTCAGCCCAGGCACAGATTTCATAATCCTGCACCGTTTAGTCACTGGCTAAGGGCCATGTGGAGGGCGTAAATTCCCAGGCACTTGGACTCACGTCAGTGTGGGTGAAGGGCTCTAGAAGCTCAAAGGCAGTCCTCTGAGGAACAGCTGCGGGTGCTGGCCATTGGGAGGGGAAGCACACTGGAGAACAGGTGCCCAAAAGTGGAAAGGGGACAGCCCAGAGTACGGACACAGACCCCACAGGGATGCATGCGGATGCAGTAAGGCAATGGGAGGACTAGAGAACTAGAGATGCTCGCTCTGTCTAGCGGCATTCACCAGCATTAAGTACGCTCATGTGGACTCAGCTATCCCTGTGAGGCTATTTAGTTGGGTCCATGTTCCCTGAAGAGATCGGGGAGTCTCTCACCTGCTCTTTGAATGACCATCATCCATCTTATTCAGCTCTGGTCTCCAGGATGTCTCTGTTCGCACCTCTTCTTGCTGTCCCATCAAGTGAACAGGTGAAAAAGGATCAGCCAGCATCACCATCATCAACATTTATTCTATCAAAATCCATAGAACACCCAACATGCTGATGAACTGTTTGCACATAAGTCTCCTTCCACACCTAGGATTGCACTAAAACTCCTTTATAAGCATCACACTTTCCTTGGCCCCTGGGTGGACTGGATGCCCATGATGGTAGAGTGACTGTGTCCCACTTCAGGTCGGAGCAACACCATCTCCTATCACATGACCACCAGCACCTGCAACGTCCTGCTGGTGGGAAGTCTGAAGACACCTCCACCTCCTACATCAGCCCTGCACTCATGGGTGATGCTCTTGTTGAATCACATCCATGGATGATATCTGTGCTTTGGAGAATCAGTGTTTTACTACAGGGTCAACAAACTACAGCCACAGATCAAAACTCCCACCACCTGCTTTTGTAAATAAAGTTTTATTGGAACATGGCTGTGCACAGTCACATACAGACTATCTATGGCCCTTTGTGTGCTGCCATGGCAGGTTGCTTCATTGTAACAGAGAAGCATAAAATATTTAACTTCCGGTCCTCTGCAGAAGACGTTTGCTGATCCCTGCTACCCTGGGTGTGGCAGCACTCACAGCGGAATATTCAAGAAGATTGTAAACTCTGTGAGTTCTTTCTCAACCTGTGTTTCACCCAAGTCTTGAGAAAGGTGTGAACGAGGACCCTGTAGGATAAAATCCACCTGAAACAGTCAGATCCTCAAATCATAGGCATGGCAGAGCACAGGCGTTGCTGATGGACCAGAAGGAGGGGACAGCCACTCCTGAAGCAACGGGAGGTAAAACGCCCTCACATTTCTACAGAAGTGTACCAAGTGGGCTGCGATTTTGGCATCCTTGGTCTATTCTCCTTGACAATATCAAGCCTCCAGGCTTCAAGCACCGGGCTAAGGTCTGACAGAATGAGTGCCCCAAAAATAGATCTTGAAAAGGAAGGAAAGAAGGGTGAAAGAAAGGCAAGAAAGAGTAAAGGAGGAAGGAGAAACCAGAGGAAAAGAAAAGAACCAGGAGAATGAAAATAAAATCTGTCTAGTAAAATGAAAATAAAATGAAAGATTGAAAATAAAATTTGTCTAGTTGCCTTGCCGTTACCAGTGCTGCAACACTGACTCGCAGGGCCCGTCTGGAGTCATCCCAGCCCAGCAAGTACAACAACCAGCAAGCCTGTCTGCCTTTTCCTCTCAGACTTCTCATCCAAAGGCCACATCATTTGCAGACATGCTTCTTAAATTTCCCTTTTATCCTCATACATCCTCAGCCCTCGCACACTGAAGCTGTAGTCTAGCTCTCCAAGCAGCCTCTTCCATCCCAAACAAAATCCCCCTACTCCAGCTCAACCCTCTCCCTGGGCCCTTTCCTCCTGACACTGGGCTCCCAACCCCAAACCCTGCCAGACTGACAGGAGGCTCCTTAGGAATGAGGGATGAGAGAAGACCCAGCACATGTCAGAATCCCACTTAGTGGGCAAGCGATAGACCAGCCTCAGAGTTCTTCAGTTGGCCCCCACCCACGGAAATTTCTACCAGGGTGAAATGGCTGATAGCATAGAAACTGGGGATAGACTATTAGGGCTGTATGGCCTTGGGTGATTTTACTTCATCTTTCTCTCTACTTCAATTTGCTCATCTGTAAAATGGGAATGATAACACTTTCCATTTTATAGGCTTGTTATAGGATGAAATGAGTTAATTCCTATAAAGTACTTAGATTGTACTGAGAACATACATCTGTATATAAATGTTCGTTAAATAAAACCTAATCTTTGCAAGCTCCTAGATCTTATCCCTGAGGTCAGGTCTGCTGGAATGGAAAGTTTTTAAACACTAAAATAACAAAAGAAAGTAATAAAATATTCTAAAACCATTGATATCTTCCAAGAAAATAACACACGCAGAGAGAAAAATATGCTAACATGGTATAGTAAAACTTGATGAGGTGGAGTAATGATATCATTTTAGAGCTTACTAAAAAGCAAACATGCTCTTAAAGAATCAGCAATGGTGTTAAAAGTTAAGGGCTTACCCCCGTCCCATGCATGTCGCCGTGGCTCCAACCCAGTGCTCCAGGAAGCACAGAGAGACCCGTTAAGCACATCTCCCTGTTCAAATAGCTGCCCCCTGACAGCTGTTGGTTTCTGCTGCCGGGGAATATCTGGAGGTGGGGGAGGCACTAGTGGATGCTAAGTGGTGCCATGTGTGAGGGTCACATTAATTAACTATTAATGAGAAGGCTAAGCTATTAGTCACCAATATTAGCAATCAGCAATAGCTGCTAAGTTGGTTAAGACCCTGCAATGAGTTCCCAATGCACAATTCAGCATGCACCATAAGCTCGCCATGATCAGCCCAGAACCTCCCTCTCCAACCCATCTTTTTCTACTCTTTGCCACCCTACTGTGTTCGACCCCTCCTAGACCTGTACCTTGAACATGCCAGACTCATTCTCTCCCCAGGGCCTTGGCACACATCACCCTCTTGGCAGGGGGCTCCTTTCCCCTACATTAACTCTCTCTTAATCCTAAAGGCTTCTGCCTCTCCTGACTACCCTCACTGTCATAGGTACCCGCTGCTCCTCCATTCAAGTTACTGCAATTTGTAACTTTAGATGTTATTAATTACTTTTTAAAAATTTTGATGTTTGTCTTACCCTACGAAATGTTCATGAGAGACAACATCATGTCTTATGATAGGCAGTTTAATTCTTTGTGTTCTGAGCACCTCCTATAGAGTCTGACATGCTGTAGGAGTTTAATAAATACTTAGTAAGTGAATGAGTGAATGAATGAATGAATGAATGAATGAAAGAAAGAAAGAAATTCAAAGGGAGTTATAGCAAACAGGTCTGAGATTGACTCCTAACCCTAACACTTAACCTGTTATCTTGGGCAACTGTGTTTCTATTTCTTTGGTTAATACATATAAAAAGTGATTAGAACAGAGCAGAGTGCCTGATATGAGTGCAATAGATGTTGTTATTATCATTACTGGTAAGAACGTTAGTGGTCCTGGTACTATGTCTCAATTTCCTCTTGTAATAAAAAAAATAATAATCGGGTCTCACCTGTCTCTTGTAGACAGTTCATAAGTAAGCAAATGACAATAACTCATATTGACAAGGGCATAGATGTAGCTCTCCTTGTCTACAAGAAGAGCTCCAAGACCTCACCCCGAAGGTCTCACACTGTTGCAAAAGGTGTGTTCAAATGCCAGGAGGGCATGTGGCGGATCCAGCTCCCTGCACACTATAGCAGATAGGCAGCCTTCACGCTGGCAAAGGGGGCGACCAGCCCACACAGCATATGGACCTGCAGCGAAGCATATGGGTCAGGTCCTAGAGAAAGGGCCCCCATATGCTCCCTGAGCTGGGCCCGCCTTGCCCACTCCCAGCCTCCCCACACTTTTGGCTGGTTCATAAATCAGCCGCTTCCCACCATCCCAGTGCACCGGCTGATCCATGTGTGATTAATGTACACATTTGCCTGCAGCCTGGAGAAAACCCCAGGTACAGGTGGAGAGGAAGGAAAAAGACTTAATTGGAGTAGGGGGGGCAGAGGAGGGAAGAGGAGGTCATTCCTCATTGCCATTGAGCCAGCACTATCTTTAGAAGTCCCGGCTTTGGAAGAATGAGTTTTCTTGGAAATTTTTCTTACAGCCGTCTCAGGAACCTCACTGTAACCTAAGATGTTGCCTGGATCTTACCTGCAAGGCCTCAGAAAGATGCTTGCTCCATTCCATTCAGTCCCACCCTCCATGACCCTCCTGGGCCTCTTCATTGGAGCTTAAACACGCATTCAGATCCTGTAAGGAACCAACAGGCTGGGATCCCCAGAGACAATGAGATTAGATGTGCCAGGCAGCAAAGCCACTCAAGTGTGCTGTAGACCAATATTTTCCCACTGTGCTCAACAGAGGGCAAACAGTTTTATGCAGTTGCCACAGGAAGGGAGGGCTCCAGGGCCCCACGGGCTGGTGCAATTGGAGTGATTCTGCTCTGACTTTGTTGTACATGGTAGGCTTTTCAAAGAGGACTTCGTTTTCATTGGGTAAGGATTACATGGCTAAAGAGTTGAGACCTACTCAAATTAAAAATGCTGCAGAGACAGTGAGGATTGTTTCTTTTTTTAAAAGCACAACATTAAAATTAAAGATGGTTGCCATTCTCTGGGCAGGAGACAGGGCAGCACTAGAGTAGAGTCTCTAGGTCACATTTTCATCTTGTGATTGAGGGACCTTGAGGGAAAAATGTTTCTCCCTAAGCCTCAATTTCTTCATCTATGAAGTGGAGATAATAAATGGTACCTGGCTTTGAGGGTCACTGGGGAGACTGAAGGAGATTGACCCATGCACTGCATTTGCATGATGCCTGGAATCTAATAAATAGTCAATGCATATTTGCTACTAGAGGCCCAGTGCACGAAATTGATGCACTCGGGGGGGGGGGTCCCCCAGCCTGGCCTGTGCCCTCTCACAGTGTGGGAGCCCCACCATCGATCACCCCAAAGTGGTAGGCCCTGCCCACCCATCCGGGGCTCCTCAATGGATTGCCCCAAAGAGGCAGGCTGGAGCCGGGGTTCCTGCCTCCAGGCTGCACAGAGCCACAGGACCCCCAGGCCTTGCCACATGGAGCCACTGGGACCCGCCTCCGCACTACGCATGCAGCGTCAAGTCCCCACCCACCTGCGTGCATCCGCTTTGCACACAGCCTCCTGGTGATAGATGGTGATGGTGTGAGGGCATCATGGTGCGAGGGTGTGAGGGCGTGAGGGTGTGATGACTATTTGCATATTAGCTCTTTACTATATAGGATTGTTTTTCTTCTTATTCTGCATGTCACTCACTGTGCTGAAAACCTTATTTGCATTATCGTTAGCCTTCACTCCCCTATTACATGAAAGCTTATCCTAATTTTATAGATTAGAAAACTGAAAGTAAAACCTTGGCCTTGAATGATTTTAGAACAGCTACTTATATTATAGAGAACAGGTGTTCTGGGGAACCTAGTTTGATAACCATCCATCTAGCTGTGATTAGGCTTTCTGCTCCTTTCCCATGCATTTGTCCTCCTATTGCTTCTATCTATCCATCCATCCATCCATCCACCCATTTAACTACCCATCCTATTCAATGAACATTTAGTGAATATCTACTTAATGTCAAGACCCTTAGAGAATCACTTTACTTCTCTGAAGATCAAAGTTCCATTCAGTAAAATGGGGATGTGAAGATGAACTACACTGTAGGATTTTCATGTAAAATGAAATAAATTATCTAAAAAGGTTTCACTGACTGCAAAGTGCTCTCTACATATTAGTTAAGGAAAAATTAACCACGCATCTCAGCTTGCTTAGGAATTCCTAGCATCATTATTAGTGGCATCCCTTTATTTAAAAAGGTCTCATTTGAAGGATAGATCCTATAATTTCCCTAATTATGAAAATGGCAATGATAGTAGTGTATTTACATTGGTTTGTCTATAAAAAGTGCCTACTTCTCCCTTTGCAGAAGTTTAGAGACCAAGTTAGGGATAATAATGGCTCTGAGCACTTGTTGAAGTATGGGCTGCTCTCCTCTATTTGCAAAGAATCCACACAAAACAACCCTAGAGTATGACCAGGTTTGAGAGATGAATGATTGGTGGCGATGGCAGAGGAGGTGGGGGCAGGTGGGAAGGGCTGTCTGTGTGATTGATTTTTTATTTACTCACAACCCTGAAACTGTAAGGAATAAGAAATAATTTTGTTGTACAATTGCTGTCTAGAAATTAGTTGGAATAACTCATTCATTGTAATTGAATGGAATTAGAAGATCACATGTGAACTGCTAGGAGTTCTGGTTATTATTCTGCAGTTAATTGGCCCTGGCATCTTGGGATAGTCACTTAATCTTCTGAGGTACTTAATTCCCTCATCTGAATAATGAATTTGTAACATTTGCCCTCCTTTATTTTTCAGAGTTGTTATAAGGCATGTATTGGTTAACTTTTGCTGTGTAACAGCCATTCTGTAATTTACTGGCTTAAAACAATCATTTTATTTCCCTCTTAACTCTGTGGTTGGGCTGGATTTCTGGTCTAGGGTCAAAGTAGGGATAGGTCAAGTGCTGTCTGATTTAAGATGACCTCTTACGTATGTCTGGCCCCATTTCAACCAGGCTGTTGGCTCGATAGCCTCAGTTTTCCTTCATGTGGCTTCTCATTCTTCAGCAGCTTAGCTCAGGTTCACTCATGGTGGCTTTAGCTTTCCAAACACAAGAGAGTAAGCCCCAATTCTCCCTGTGCCGAACACTTTCTATGCATTATCTTTAGTCCTCACGCTTCCATCACAGGTAGGTAATTTTTAGATGAGGAACCTGAGTGTAAGTTCTTGTAAGTCTTTCAAGTTTCTTCCTGAATCATGTTTATTGACATCTCTGTGGCCAAAGCAAGCCACACCCAGATTAAAGGAATGGGAAACTGACTCCATCACTGGGAACACAGCCACCTCACATTGCTAGGGCTTGGAAGCAGGAAGGAGGAGAATTTGTGATCATGTGAGATAAGTGAGCTATCTGGGAAAATTTCTTAGGAACCTGTGTAAACTGATATTAGAAAACTAATGTTCTTTGAAAAGAAGAGCCCCCTCCAAAGCATTTTGGGGAGCCCATAAGAAAGTGCCTCCTATGTGCTAATTAGAGGACACCATCAGCCCTGGCCAGTTTTCTCAGTGGTTAGAGCTTTGGCCCACACACTGAAGGCCGAGGATTTGACTCCTGGTCAATGGCACATACCTGGGCTGCAAATTCAATCCCCAGCCCTGGTCAGGGGGTGTTTGAGAGGCAACCAATTGATGTGTCTCTCTCACATCGATGTCTCCCTCTCTCTCTCTTTCTCTCTCCCAATCCCTCCTTTCCTTCCACTCTCTTTTGTTAAAAAAAAAAAAAAAAAAAGCTATGACAAACTATCTTTGGGTGAGGATGAACAAGAAAAGGACACCATCAGCTACTGATACCTGCTATCTGCAAATGTATCCCTCTTCTCTGGCTCTGTCGTCCACCTCCCATAATGTCTTTGCTGTCATCAGTTACTGCTACTTCCCACTGAGCCACAATGCTCTGTCTGCAGGATAGTCACTTCTGCCGGACATGATGCCTTCCCCAAGGCCCTTTCATCTACCCCCAGCGATGAGGTCCTACTCTGACATTCTGGGTCTCAGAGCTCACAAGTGGGAGCAAATGTCTCCTTTTATTGTCAACTGCTTTTAGAGGAACCCCACAGTAACATTTCTTGGGTCTCCTGTGGCTCCTGCATTTTCTAGTAAAACAATTCCTCCCTTTCCTATTCATCACAGGTCCTCAACACAGATTATAAGACACTAACATCAGGATGTACTCTCAAATAATTACCCTATCCACAGCTCCTAAGGGTTTCATGGGCAAAGCTTGATAAACCTGATATCCTATTACTATGGAATGAGTTCATTCCTAGGAGATTCCTCAGAATCTCATTCAAATAGATTTGAGCTTGGTTCTCTTAAAAGCATAGCATTTAAGGACATGGTCTCTGGGAGCAAAAATACTAGTATATGAATCCAATTCCAGGCTGGGTTTCTAATTAACTGTGATCTTGAGCAATTGTGAGCCCCTGTAAGCCTCATTTTCTTCATCTGTGAAATGGAAATAATGAAAGTACCTATCTGTTAGGATTATCATGATGGCTAGAGTACATAATGCCTTCAAAGCTTAGAACAATGTAGTGGAACAATGTAGGTTGAACTTTATTTTTCATGTCTTCACTATTAGTAGTCCAACTGGGAGTACTGCCTACCCTCCTCCTGGGAGAAAATGGGGGCTCTCCTGTGAAAGGCAGAACAAGTCTGAGTGTAATTTTAATCTCTGCCTTCAGCCCTCATGCCCTACCCTGAAGCCAAAAAAGCAAGCTCTCAGCAATAACTCAGATTTCACAAGATCAAGGCAGAATCCCTGCTTCCTTCTGTCTTTCAGCCAAAAGTGCATTTTGTAGGTTAGTTAAGGTGCCCCCCATCCATCTAAATATTTCAGTTTCTGTCTGAATGTTTGCCAGCCTGTTGGGGGTGTTGGTAACAATGAAGATTTTTTTAAGACTGTGTTTAGAAAGAATGTGAGTGTATGCAGATGTGTGGGTGTTTTTAAAAGGCTGCATAAATGAACTCCTGATTCAGGATATGTCTGTGCTGAGGGCAAAGGCTGTCTTGTGCAAGTCTCGTTAGGAGAGTGACTGCCTGAAAGCCAGACCTGTATTATCACAAATGGATGCAGAGGGAGGCTGAAAATCAGGCCTCCTGCCCACTCAGCAGTTCTTGGCGCTGGCCCCATCTCTACCATCTAATGCCGTCCCTGCATTAGATGTTGCAAACACAATTGACTTCTATTACTTATAAAGCCAACCACTTTACTTCATTGAAACATTTAGGATGGACTTCAGAGAGTTCGGAGAGGCTGGCCGGCACAACCAGCCACAACCATTCCAT
The DNA here is from genome assembly GCF_014108235.1 of Myotis myotis. Lineage (NCBI taxonomy): Eukaryota > Metazoa > Chordata > Mammalia > Chiroptera > Vespertilionidae > Myotis > Myotis myotis. The sequence goes on along the minus strand of NW_023416401.1, from coordinate 20,919,241 downwards.
TGCTCCAGCCACCACTCAGACTGCATAACAAGACAAGAATATGCCTTCATTCTACATTCAGCAGCCAGTCTCCATTAGCAGATGGTTTTTAAAGGCTGTTATTTCTTCATTTGAAAGGTCTTATCCAAATACCCGCATCCCAAAATATTCTGTTCTTGTCATTTATTTATCAGATCCCTATTCAAAGCACCATCTCCACAATAGGCTCGGGAATATAAAGATGGATTATATATCAATGAAACCTTCAGGATGCCCACAGTCTATCATGGGAAATGGAGAGGCAAAGAAATAGGAATGACATAATGGTACTAATGCTGTTATGGTTACAAAACAAAATTGTTTTGCAGCTCAACAAGGAAGGTATGGGAGAATGGAGAATGGCTTCAAAGTTTAGTGTTTGAACTAAATCCTACAGAGACTTTGATTTTTAGGAGAAAAAAAAATGGGATGAAGAATGCTCTGGCAGGAGAATGTTGAAGAGGCATAAAGAAGTTGAATTCAGGCAGCTCTCTGGTTAAATTCCATGACTACTTGCTTGACCTTGGGTGAGTTATTTCATCTTCCTGAATCTTAGATGCCTCCTCTCCAAACAGAGCTATTGAGCTTCCTAGGATTATAGTGGAAACCAAATAACTCATATAAGCAAGTGACTGAGAGGAATGTAACTCATGGCAGACAGTCATTACATGGTGCCTGTTATTATGAGTTTAGTATCGCTAGAGCTGCAGGGCAGGAAGACCACAAAGGGTCTTAGGGGAGGGGATTTATCCTGTAGAATAAGGCTCCCATTGATGGTTTTAAGCCAAGGAGTGACATGGCCATGTTTAAGTTTCAAACAGATGCCATTAATGACTAGATTAGAGATGACCTAAAGGGAAAGCCAAAGGAAGTAGATGACAAAACCATGGAAAACAGCTTTCCCTTGCTTGTAAAAGGGTAAAATCTTCAAATATAAATCTATTACAAATCCTTATTCTCCATCATGAAGTAAGTAACTACCTTTAAGTTTATAGCATACATCCTGTTGCATATTTTGTTGGATATAAGAAATTCTTCCCCCCCATGGAAAAATTGACTTACAAATCAACATAAAAATCATGAGGCATGAGGGTCTCTTTCTACTCACAGTGTTTTATCTTCTCATCTTCTTTACTCCAAGACCTGCCCAGAGCCATTCTAACACTGGATTGAAAGGAAGGGTATTTCTCTGGCATTTTCTCCTTTACCTTCAAAAAGCCCCATCTGTGGGAGAACCAAGGAAAACTTTTTTCTCAACATGCCCTCAGAGTGTGTCCTTCATACAGAGAAAATATAAATTTTAATGGCAGTGCATGAGGGAATGCAATGGTCCTCCATCATGGAGCTCAAACATCATCTCCTTGGAAACAGTCTGAACCTGAGCCCAGATGACCACTCCGACCCCTTTGGACACTACTAGCACCTACCACCTCATTTGTTCATAACACTACAATTAATTCCTTGTTGATGCCCATCTCCCCAACTAGACCAGGAACTCTTCCAAATCTGAGATGAGATATAATCTATACACTTACTTGTACCATGAAGCACAATACCTGACACCTAGTAGCTAGGAGACAAGGTTTGTTGAATAATTAGACATGGGAATAATTTATTTCAAGTCTCTTAGTTTTCACTAGAGTGAGGTGGGGACTTAAACACCACCAGGGATATGATTCTATAAGTCAGGGAACCTCAAGGGCCAATATAGGCTTCTAATTACTCCACCCTCTGCTGTCAGTTGTGAATAAGAATGCTGCTCACTCACAGAGCCCATGTGGATTAGTCAAGATTAGATATGTGTAGATGCTGTTTCTGGCAGAAACTCAGAGCTGTGAGGAGGAGACTGTGAGATGCTCATCCTTCATGTCATCAGTCTCCTAGGTGAGTAGATGTTAGTTGAATTTGAATTTGCTTGGTTCACATGGGCTAGAGCTGCAATTGATGGGTGTACATAAGCCTCCCTTGAATCTTCACTCTTGCTGTGGAGAGCAGGTTTTCTTTTTCATTTTCTAGTGCAGGAGTCGGCAAACTGTGGTCTACAGGCCAGATCAAGTCCACAGTCTGTTTTTATAAAAAAAGTTTTATAACTTTATTAAAATAAATAAACAGCCACATTCATTTATTTATATATTGTCTTCGGCCACTTCCACTCTAGAGCAGTAGAGTTCAATAACTGCAGTAGAGACTGGGTGATCTGCAAGGCCTAAAACACTTACAAAGCTTTCACAGAAGACACTTGCAGGCTTTGCTCTGGAACTTGATCCAGCTGTAGTGGTAGTCGGGACATGTGCAAGCTCCATGCTGAGCACTTGCTGCCCACCGTCTTATTTAATCCTCTCTAAGAGGTGGCCGCTATGATGAAGCCCATTCCATTGATTAACTCATTTATAGAGCACCTACTGTGTGCTGGTCTCTGCACTAAGCACTGACACCCTCAAGGCCAGGCAAACACAATTGCTGCCCTATGTCAGTGATTCAAGGCTTCTGAGCTCTGGCCCAAAGCAACTCTCATCCATCACCTTTTGAAAGCTCCTCCAAGTGACTCCCTGCACCACCCCCCCACCCCCAATACTCTGTTTTTGAAAGCCTGTGCCCTCCACTGAAGAGCCCAGACAAGAACCATGTGCTCGGGGAAAACCCATAACGTTCCAAGCTCCTGGGTGGCAGTAAGCTATCAGAGAAACATCCTCTTCCCTGGCAGGCCACAGTCACACCACCCACATTCTATCAGTGGGTGCTTGCCACATCTGACTGGCCAGCCAGGGTCAGACTTGGAGGTCATCTCCTACTGAAGACCCTCTGGGACAAGAGGACTGAGAACCAGCCCAGGCTGAGCCTCCCAGCAGTGGCTGGATCTCTGGGCCACACCCTGGGCAGGCCCTTCTACTGGCTCCTGACAGATGAGGTGGTAAGCAACATCTGTCCCACCCCACGGAGGGTGGCTGGGACTCCTTCTGGCAGCCATGCCGTCGGCTTTGGCTGTTCTTCCTTTGCCCAGCTCCTCCGGAGGAGCCCTGTTTACTCTCTCTTTGTTTTAAATGGCCCACGATGAAAAATGCTCACAGTGCTGAATTGCTATGTGGGAGGAAACGGAGGGAGAGGAGGCAGGAGGAAAGGCCTGCGTGCCTCAGCCCTGGCCGCTCAGAGCAGATCCTAATTAGCAGGCAGGCTGGCAGAGCGGCGCTCCGCAGGACGCCCGATCATTAGCGCTGGCACCGCACACAGCCCGACTGCAGCATGTGGCCACAGGACCAGGCTGGCACCACGTGGACCCTGCTCTTGGCTGTCACATCAAAACAGATGTCCACACAGGGCTTTTGTTTTTGTTTTTTGTTTTTGTATTTTGGGGGCATTTTTTTAAAGCATTCTGGGACCTTGTGCCAGAGATTTCTTGTGCCAAAATAAAGGGTTCTGATGGGTCAAGACGGCAAGAGAAGTCAAGAGAGATTTAAAGGGTGCTCATGTGGGCTCTCGGGCGGAAAACAGAGAGATGTCAATAAAAGGCAGATTGCTACTGGGAAATGAGAAGTTGACCAAGAGGTCCGTCCAACACTGCCCTTATTAATACTGGGAATACTCCAGAATCTGCCAGCCCGCCCCCCTTAGCGCATGCTGGGCACTGTCCACAGGGCCTTCTGGGCATCTCACAAATCTAACCATTTCTCTGCATACTCACTGCTAGGACCCTGACCCAGGCACTGGCTGTTCACTTGCATCAGGAGTTGGCAAACGAGAATTCATTAGAATAGTTTGTATGCGAACATATGTGCTCACATATGTAGATTTCCAGAGTGCCTTCTCCTTGTGGCACTGAATGCACAAGTGACTCCTCCATTTCACTGATGGGAAACCTGAGGAGGAAATATGTTAAATGTGTCACTGGGTATTTCAGAGTCAATGGAACCACATCTAAAACTTCAGTGTGAGCTTCCTGCATTCTGTGCAAATAGGAACCATAGTGCCTAACCAAAAAAAAAAAATTAAAAAAGGGAGAGGTTGGCATGTCAACTGGCCAGCAAGAGAATCAATTTTTTTAAAAAGCAGGATTATTGTGGAAAAGCCAAGAGGTGCCATCACTGTACTGATAACATTAGAATTTAGTGCTATTCTAAAAGTGGATTGATACAGCAAACCCAGCCCACGCAACTTGGCATAGAAAGCAAAGGTATGAAACTTCTACTTGAGGATTGGCTGTGAAACGGGGACCACATGACATTAAAACGTTCAATCAAACTTTTATTTGTCCAGATGTCAGACCATATAATACCAGCAACTGGTTTGACTAATGTTTTAAATTTAATTGACCAGATGTTTCAGTGGTAGGTGTCTTAATGAGTAGGAGGAGTGTTTGTGGAATTGAATCAAATTTCCCTGGGAATAGCCAGCCTTGCTGGGAACAGCGACTTCACTGTTGCTACTGCAATGAACCGGAGCTTGTCAGGAGTTCTGCAATTATCTCACCTTCATGCCTAGTCCTTTAGGGAAGCATGCTCTTCTGTGGGATAAGCTCAGAGAAAATGGGTTGTGCCTTAGTGGTGATTCTCCATGAAGCTGACCCCAAAACATGTCAAGAGCAAATTTAGAAGCCATTGGTAAACCAAACACAGGTTAAGCACCGAACAAAACCATTTCTCAGAGTGGAGATTAAGGGACAGCAATCTGAGAGTCAGTGTAAGGTATGTCACTTTAAATGTGATCATAAAAACAGCAATGTAGCCCTAGCTGGCTTGGCTCGGTGGATAGAGCGTCAGCCTGCGGACTGAAGGGTCCCGGGTTTGATTCCGGCCAAGGGCACATGCCTGAGTTGCGGGCTCGATCCCCAGTTTGGGGGGGGGGGGGCAGCTGATTGGTGATTCTCTCTCATCATTGATGTTTTTATCTCTCTCCTTCTTCCTTCCTCTCTGAAATCAATAAAGAATTAAAAAAAATAAAAAAAACCACCAAGTCACATCTGCACAAATCAGAAAGCTCAGTTCTTTCCCCTACTATCAGTAGTTACTGAGTAAAATCTGTTTAAAAAAAACCAAAAACAAAAAAACAAACAAACAAACAAACAAACAGCAATGTATATGGAGGGCTTACTATGTGCTCAATGCTTTACACGAACTCATTTCTTTTAACTCGCACAACAACCTTCACCTAGTTCACAGATGAGAAAGTCCACAGCTGCCGAGCTAGGAAGTGTCAAAGGTGAGATCAGTTCTGGGCACTCTGGCTCGGAGCCTGAGCTGTCAGCCACCCCTTACATTGTGTGATCCGGAGCTTGTTAGAAAGTCAGCTTCCTCACCTCTGAATGCAGTGCCTGTCTCGGAGGAGGGCACAGGATAAATTAGAAGGTGGTGTGGCGTTTATGTGGCATTCTGCGCTCTGTGAGCTGAGTGTCCCGCACGTGTTAGTTACTACACCCATGTGCCACAACCAGAGCTGATTGTCAGCATTTATGTGCCCCTGCCTGCTCTCTAGGGACTCTCCAAGCCAATGAACTGACCTGGGTCCCCGAGGCCCTGTGGCTCTCCCTCTTACACAAAAGCACTCAGCCCTTAGCCGCTCAACCCTGTGGTAGAGGAGGCCAGCGGTCACCCTAGCATGGTTCCTTTCTTAGCATCTCCTCTCACCTTTCCCACAACCAGATAGATGGCTTTCTCGGCTAGCTATCTGTGTGCCTCACATCAAGGTGAGACTTAAGACTCACGGATATGGAGTGGGCTGATAGGGGCCAGCCTGAAACCCACACATGCTCGGGGGTGGGACAGTCTCTAGGACAAAGCAGGGTTCTCAGGGAATGTGGGCATGAGGACTAGCATCCCAGGTGGGGCTCTCAGGAGAGTTGGTGGCAGTCTGACAAAGGCGCGTAGAAGTAGTTGAGTCTGGATAGGAATTTGGCACCAGGTACTGTGGGGTTCAGCATCCAGATTTTAGGCCTAGAGAGGAGGTCTGACAAGACCATAGCAGATCTGGCCCAGGAGCATATAGGACAGACATCCATCAACACGTGGAGATGAGGCTGCCATTGCTCGGGGCATGTGTTGAACATGAGAGAAGAAGGAAGTACATGCAGACAGAGAGCAGTGGGGATGAGAAAGGAAGCAATGATGATGGTGTGATGAGGGGTTGCTGATGACATGAAGGGAAGCAGAGAGACAGCGGAGCAGAAGGTGCTGCCTGATAACTCCGGGTTTCCCCAAGGCCTGCCTCTGCTTCCTGCAGCAGGTTCTGGATTGAAGAACAGCTGGAAGCCCATGACCTTGTTTATGTCTCATGGCAGCTCTGCCAGAGGAAGTTGTAAAGGGAAACTGAGTCCAAAAGAGATCAGGTTCCCAAGGCCAAACATTGACAAGTTGGGCCTCAATGATGGCCTTGTACCTTCTGGGCCAGATGCCTTTGTTCTGAAGGAAAAAGAGAGTTCTAACCTGCCCATTGCCATCAGTTCCAACTGTCACTGGGTGTGGCTTGGAAGTGTCTGAGGATGGAGGTGACACCGTGGGGAGGGGCAACCTTGGCAGGTTGGCCCCTGAGGCCTTCCAATCCCAAGGTTCACATGTATACAACATATACAGGGTGGTGCAAAAGTAGGTTTACAGTTATGAGTACACAAAACAGTTTATTTGCATATCATTATTTATTAATTATTGTATTATTTTCCATAGGAACAACTATAAATCTACTTTTGCCCATCCTATATTTATAAAACACTATCCTAAAGTCATAATCCTGTCAAATCTCCAGACATTGTATAATCACATAAATAGCCAGAAAACTAAAAGGAAAAAAAGGTAATGGAAGGAAGAAAAAAAATTGTCATATATCTGCATTTTTGGGGTGGACTTATTAATGAGATACTGTAGTAAAAATACCTACAAATAGAATAAAGTGAAAGCAGGGCAGGATAAGGGTTCCAAGAACCTAGTACCTCAGGAGCAGCCCTCAACCAACGATGGATAGAATTAGTGGATAAACACACCAGCGTCCTAAATCCTGGGTGCTCTGAGGCAAGAGTCACACAGCCTCTCAGAGATTTCTAGTGAAATGAGCCCAGGTGCCCATAAGAGCAACCTGTTCATCAATATATTCTACTCTGACTTCCTTCTCTTCCCTTCTGACTCCCTTTCCTGAGACCCCTTTCCAAATCAACTGCTTGAACTCACATGCTTGTCTTGGGGTGAACTCCTGGGGAGTGTGGGATCTACCCTAAGACATTTGGCTAAGTGGAGTAGGGAAAGATGGCAAGGATAACCCTCCCAGTGGAGAGCATTAAGGGGAGATGTGGGCAGAAGATAAGGAGAAAAGCTAGCAATGATTAGCAACACTTCCTGCCTCACATGTAATCAGTCTCTTACCCTCACATTCCCCCAAAGAATTTCAGACTGTAAGACTCTTGGTATTGCTGAGTCCTTATGTGACATCTGCACAACCAACAACTCCCAAATTCGTATTGTCTGCAGGCTTCATAAGGGAGCCACAGCCTGCCTCCCCTTCCTCTTCTTTGAAGCAGCTTTGTGAAAGGACAGCCTGGGCAAGAGCCCCCACCACCCTCACACTAACCTGGACTTGGCCCTGGGGGCGGGGCCGGTGTTGGAGGCATCTGTAGGCGCTGTGACCGACTTTTAATGAACATTAATGCGGAGGAGGAGATTGGTTAGAGCAAAATTTGCTTCAAATTAGAGCTGGCAGAGCAGAATTCAGTTATCCACGGAAAGAGCAACTTGTGAGTAGGCCAAGATTATCACGCCGTCATCAATCAGGGAGAAAGAAAAACACGCCTTCCCTCGCCTCCCCTCTCCTCCTCCTCCTCCTCTCACTAATGCGTTCCAGCCCCAACCATGGAATGTTTTGTTTAAGGAAAAAGTTGTTAGACATAATTAGTAATTCTATTATAGCAATATATCTTTTATCTAAATAAACACAACCTGCTTTCCCACCATAAGAAATTATGTGGTGGGGACGAAAGGGAGGCTGAAGTTGGGGGGCACCCATGGAATCTGCCCCCTGGTAGGGAGAGTCCTGGAGTCAGGACTGCTGTCCCAAGGCAGCCTGTAGAATCAGCAGCTGCGCTGATAGGAGGTGTCTTATCAGAGGCTGAGTCAGCTCATCTGCTTTGCTCTCACCCCTGGCAAGATCCCAGTGCAGCATCTCTCCGGCTGCCCTCTCTGGTACAGATACCCCCTCCTTCCTAGGAGAGAACCCTGGAATGCACAAGAGCAGAAACTAATGCCAGTTAGCAACCCATCTTCTTTAGGGAGAGCAGGAAAGAGGGCATGGGAAGAAATAGCAAGACCAAACATATGCATGGGACTTGTCATGCAAAAACATTTTCATACTTAGGATTTTATGAACTTGCCTGGCAACCTCTGTTATTTGCCCCTGAAGTCCCTCTGCTGGTGACAGGTGTACAGGGCACCAGGCTGTAAGTCAGAGAGGTCAACTGCAACATTTTCAAAAGGTTAAACCAACAAATCCCATAGCAAAAAGTCCTCAGGTACCTCCACTTCTCTACCTCTTTCTTTCAGAAAACACTCGAATTTTCCTCTGGGCTATGGGAGACAATTACATTTTATTTCAACTACCAAATGTTAATTTCATACATAAAGGGATTTTTAAATATTATAAATATAATACAGATTTATCTTAGAAAATTTAGGGGGAAACTATAAGGGTGCTTATAAAGCAATTCTTAGACCCAATGAACTTTAGATAATAACTTTGCTATATTTCCTTCCAGTCTTCTTTCTGTGCAAGCAAGCTTGTTGTTGTTGTTGTTTTTGTTATTTTTGTTTATTTTTTTGTTTATCTAGTTGTTATCAAACCATATAGACAATACTGGCAAAATACCTATTATGTCAGGTTGCATGCTTGCCCAAGCTGTACCAAGACATTGGCTTCCCTCAAAAGTCAGATAATGCCATGAAGTCTGTAGTCCCCATTATCTCCATGTCCAAGTCAGGCCAAGATAACAAATATAGCTCTGGCCACAGCAATTTTTATGAATTTGTGGTTGTCTGTGTGCCTTTCTTTGCAAAAACAATTTTGGAAAATGAACAGGGCAGAGATTATAAAAATGAGATAAAGGTTTACAAACATCCTATATAATAAAAACCTAGGTGGCATCATGCGACGTTGTCCGAAGATGACCGCCACAAGATGGCCACTACAAAAAGGTCATCACAAGATGGTCAACAGGGAGGGCAGTTGGGGATGACCAGGCCTTCAGGGGAGCAGTTATGCATAAATCAGGCCAGCAGGGGAGCGGTTAGGGGGTGATCAGGCTGGCAGGAAGAAGCAGTTAGGGGCAATCAGGCAGGCAGGCAGGTGAGTGGTTAGGAGCCAGCAGTCCCGGATTGTGAGAAGGATGTCCGTCTGCCAGTTTAGGCCCCATCCCCCAAGGATGGGGCCTAAACCAGAAGCTGGACATTCCCCCAAGGGGTCCCAGATTGGAGAGGGTTCAGGCCGGGATGAGGGACCCCCCCCCCGCCCGCACAAATTTTGTGCACTGGGCCTCTAGTTCTAAATAATAAAAGGCCAGAGGCGTCACAATCTAAACGACCAGAGACCAGACCACCACAGCCCTTCGTGGGCTGGCCCCACCTTCAAGCAAGCAGTTAGGAGCAATCAGGCAGGCAGGCAAAGTTGTTAGGGGTGATCAGGTAGGCAGGCAAGTGGTTAGGGATGATCAAGTAGGCAGGCCAGCAGTTAGGGGAGATCAGGTGGGCAGATGGCCCCTCGCCAGGCTGGCCCCGCCCCTAAGCAAGAGGTTAGGGGCAATCAGCCAGGCAGGCAGAGTGGTTAGGGGTGATCAGGTAGGCAGGCAAGTGGTTAGGGGTGATCAGGTAGGCAGACGGTCCTTTGAAGGGCTGGCCCTACCCTCAGCAAAGAAAGAGAGAGGCCCAGACCAGCCAAGCCATCGCACCCCAGCCTGTCGCCTGCAGAGGGAGGTCATTGGTGGCAGGGGAGGTGAGGGGGGGGGCAGCACTGCACAGATGGCAAGCAGTGGCCTGCAGCTGGGGAAAGGAAAGCCATAATAGGCCCTAATTTCAGGCCAGGCCTAGAGACCTTACCCAAGGGGTCCCGGATTGAGAGAGGGTGCAGTCTGGGCTGAGGGACCCCCTGAGTGCATGAATTTTTGTGCACTGGGCCTCTAGTCTATATGTATAAAAAGCCAGTGACCAGAACACTGTAATGACCAAAATGACTGGTCGCTATGATGCCCACTGCAGCCAGTGAACTGGACCAATCAGGGGCAGGGCCAGCTGGTCAACCTCCTGCAGCCCCTTCCCCTGGCTGGCCCTGCCCCCGAAGGGCCCCTACCACCCTGATTGGCCCTCATCCCCTCTCCCCGGCCAGCTCCACTCCTGATTGCCCCTCCCCCCACCAATTGGGGGTGGGGCAGGCTGGCCCATTGCCCACATCCCCTCCCCCGAGCCCTGATCAGGCCTAATCAGGGCAGGATGGCCAGCCAACCTCCCACCATCTCCTCCTCCTGACAGGCCTGGCCCTGATCCGCCGATTGGGGCCGGGCCAGCCAGACCCCACACGTGCATGAATGCGTGCACTGGGCCTCTAGTAACAATAATAAAGAACAACACAAATTCCCAGTGGATACCACTCCCTAAAGCATTGGTTGGGAGGGAATGGATCCACCACTCAGCATTCCAATAGGAACCAAAGACCAACAGGAAGGAGTTAATGTTCATATCAGCAAAGGGGAAAGCAAAGTTAGATTTGTAATTCAAATTCTCCCATCCCTCTAACTTATCTTCCTTTTTTCTCTCTTACAAGGAAAGCAATAATAATAGCCAACATTGTTGAGCACTTTCTATATGCCAGGCTGTATTGGTTTTAGTACCAATATCCATGGGGTGTAGGGTGGGGGGGAACTCCACACCAACAAGCAATTCTTGGAATAGTTGCTGGTCTCCTGCAATTCAACTATATTCTGACACTATCTCCCCAGAGATAGAACTGGAATGGAACCCAGATGTTCCCAGTTGAGTTGAGAGTCAGCCTTTAAGATGGGCTCCAGAGTCAGTTCCCAGCCTCTTTCTGCTGATCATCATTGCACTTTCCCCAACTAGAATGTGTGTTTTTTCCATCACAGATTTCTTTGTTTGATATTTGGTGTCAGTAGCCCACTAATCCGCAAGCTTCAAGAGAGGGACCATGACTTCTTGCACACAGTGTGGCAATTGGCAGAAACTCAGTAAACATTCACTGAATGATCATACCCAGTGGGCAGGGATAAGGCCCCCCTTTTCTCTGTGTAACTACCTCATAGGACATCCCAAAAAGTCTCCAGAAAATACCTGTTTATGTGCCCTGCATGTTCCATCCCCTGCGGTAGTTCCTGTGTGTCTTCCTAAATCATACCTCTAAGGCCAACTTCAACTTGTGTCTTCTCTAGAAAGTTGTTCATAGACATTGCATGTCATGAAGAGCACAAGCTTTGATACCAAACAAGCATGGGTTGGAATCCCATTTCACCACTGAGAGAATTAAGCTTAATTATCTCAGCTTCAATGTTCACACCTGTAAAGTGGAGTAATGTTAATCCCCATCATACAAGGTGAATACATAGATAAAATACTTACAACATATCTGGCATGCAGTAGGTGCTCATTTAAAACAAGTTGTTATTATTCAAACGTTTAATGAATTACTATCATAGGCTTGGTTTTGGTGTTTCAAATAAGTTATAGGGTCCTTCTAGTCATGAGCATGCCTTATGCTCTGTCCTTTAGTGCCATATAAATAGTCATGATGATATGGCAAGTATCCAACAAATATGTGAATATTTTATGAGGTTTTATTTATTATTTACCTTGATTTGCTAGAGAGTTTAAGAATTGTGTAAAAATAAAAACAATAAGGAAAATAATTATCCATAATTTTTACTAACACTCAGAAAAGGCCCAGGCTCTTCCCTTATCATCCTCCCAAATATATGTGAGCTCACACTGAATAGACAACCTCATGACCTGTATTTGTTTACACATTTACTGTACAAATCCCCATTACATTATCAACATAATAGACATCATTTTAAGCGACTCTATTATATGCCACAACAATTTGACATAATGTATTTAACAATTCCCCTGTGGTTGGAAACTTTGGTTATTTCCAACCTCTTGATAATATGAATAATACTGTAGTTAACAGCTTTGTGCATGAAATTTGTCTGCATTTCAGATAAAACCAGACATAGTGCATCTAATGCTAGAATATTAATTGTACCATTTTTATCCCAACTTATTGTTCTTTCTTCTATATATTTTCAGTGGATAAAAGCTTCCCATATCACTTAGTGCTATGGAAGTACCTCAAAAGAGTATGCTACAGTCCTAACTCCTAGAACCTGTGAATGTGAAATCAAGGTGTTTGGAAATAGGTTCTTTACATATTTAATCAAGTTAAGATGAGGTGCTTAGGATGGGCCTTACTCTCATTTGACCAGTGTCTTACTAAGAAAGGGGAAATATGGACACAGACACAGCAAGACGGCAGCCTTGAAGACAAAGGCAGACATTGGAGTTACACTACAATGAGCCAAGAAATGCCTGGGGTTACCAGAAGCCTGGAGAGGCAAGCTAGGATCCTTCCTTCAAGGCTTTGGAGGGAGTATGACCTTGCGAACACCTTGATTTCAGGCTACTATCCTCCAGAACTGTCACACCATAAATTTCTATTGTTTGAAGCCACACAGTGCTTTGCTATGGCAGCCCCAGGAAACTGACACACAGTTCAAACCCATTTCATGACCTACAGTCACACATGACCTGGCATTTGACATTCCATCTTCATCTCCTGATGTTTAAAACTAAACACACCAAAAAATGCAATGGCTTTCCCAGAGCTGAGTGATGTCTCTCCTACTTCTGCTTCTTAGAATCACTGTCCCCTCTGCCCATTGTTCTTGTACATCTTATATCTACAACTTCCTCATCCTTCATAGCTCAGTTTAAGTGGCTCTGGCTCTAAAAGACCATACCTGACTTCATCCTTGGATTCACCCACCCCCCCAGCCTACGTTATCTTGGCCACAGGGTTCCATTGATTTACTCCATAACACATACCACGACCTGCATTTCTTCGTTTCTTTATCTGCTGACTGTTTTAATAGCTTACCTTAATGTCAGCTGCAGGAGAGCAGAGACCTCATCTGTCAACTTCCCCCCACCTCCCGCCCTTGCCTAGCACAGGACTGGGCACAAAGCATTGTCCATGTGAGTATTTGTCAAGACAATGAACGCATGTTGTGAACAGGGGATCTAGTGTGAGCATAACTACGGAGACCAAAGAGTACTGTGTCTTCTCAGAGTGCTGAGCACAGACGTATGGAAGGAGGGAGGAGGGGGGCACTCTGCTGGGAAGGGGTCTCATCACGGATCTTTTAGAATGTCCACTGGGGTATTTGGACTGCATTCCGCATGAAAATGGGAGTCACCAAAGATTTTTGAGCAGCAGTGACCCAAGATGACCTGTGCTTAAGGACATCTCTCAAGTAAGAGCACAGAGAATGCTCAAGACAGTTGGATAACTAGAGCCAGGGAGACCAGCAAGATAGCTATTAAGATGTTCCAGGCGAAAGGTAAAGGGAGCTGGACCCAGGACAGGAGCAGTGGGGATGGAAAAGGGCAAAGATGGAAAGGTTGAACTGAAGAGTTCAGAGCGAAGGGATCAGGAGGGTGGGATACAGCTTGTTTCTCTGGCTTGAGTGACTGCACATGGGGAGAGGGCCCTCGGTATCTGGAGGAGGTAGTTTTCGTGGAAATATGTCAAAAAAGTAAGTAGATGTTTTTCTAGGTTTTTAGTAAATTAAAAGGCTCAAGCTTAACTAGCATGGCCAGTTGCAATTTGAAGAGTTTCTTACTCAAAATGCAAAAAAGTAAGAATTGATTCTTTTACATACCCTTGCTCTTTCAAGAAGGGGTTGGCCACCTGGACCACAGGGGAGGCCATCAGACTGCAGCCAACCACACAGGGCCAGCGAACAGCCCAACTCTTGAGCCAAAACCACTCCACTCAGGACTGCTCGGAGACCTCTCCCCTCCCACTGAGTCAGGATGAATTTTTAACTCACTATTGATCAGGCAATTTTAAAATCAATTTTAATTAAATGAAAGATTTCTATCAGGATTGCTTCTTTCTGGGCAGTAAATTGGACCTTGTAATAACACTTACATTGGAACATCTCTCATTCAAGTAACAGAGTCCATCATAAATAAGTGAAGACTTTCTCCTTATTATGCATTGGGGGGAACTGAGGGTGAGGTTTCACTTGAGGCCCCAGCAGTAGTGGGGATAGAAATCAGGAACTTGCATCATGGAGACTGAGACATCAAATCCCACTAGCATCACTCTTAGCCTCCAAAGTCCCTCTCCTTATACACGGAAGAAAGAGAAAATAGATCCTTGTCAGTTACAGAGAAGGGCAAATTGAGACTACTTACTGACAATGAAGAAGCCAGTGTACTGAATGGTGTTCATAGTTCATCACCCAGAGGCATCTTCCTGGTTAGAAATGGTCACACTTGGTTGGCCTGTAGAAATATTGCCCCAACTGGGAGAGCTCCTGCTTAGCTCACTCCTTTATATGTCACTGATACAACCCTGTCCCTATCTTACAGCGCTGTATATACCTTACATTGGCCAGAGCATTTGCTATCAGAATATCTGTTTCTGTTGGACTTTTTTCACATCATCCATCAGCAGACTCAGCCCTTTCCATTGCTGACCCAGCCTGGGCTAGGCCTCCACCAATCACATGTAGGGTACAGGTTTTACCTTGCTTCTCCAGCGGTCCAGTGTCCTCAACTGGACAACTTCAGATGACAGGCCAGGAGATGGACCTACATCTTGTATCCCAGTTTCTGTCAGACTTTACTTTAGTCAAATTTATTAAGATATATTTTTATATAGCAAAATGTACCTATGTTGTACAATTCTATGAAATTTGACAAATGTATAGTTGTGTAACTGCCACCATCACAATCAAGATATAGAACAGCTCCATTACCCTGCCCCTCCCCAAAATTCCCTCATGTCCCTTTGTAGACAGACAACCTACCCCCAACCCCTGGAAACAACTGATCTGTTTTTTTGTTCCCAGAGTTTTGACTTTTCTAGGTTATCATATAGTTAAAATCATATAGTGGTTCACCTCTTGAGCCTGGCTCTTTGTACTTATCAAAATGCATCTGAGATTCAGCTATGCTGTTGGGTATACGGGTGTTGATTCCTTTTCATTGCTGAATAGTATTTCATTGTACGGATGTGCCACAGCTTTTTTATCCATGTGTCAGTTGAAGGATGTTTGGGTTCTTTCTAATTTGGAATGACAATTATTAAAGGTGATTTAAACATTCATATACAGGTTTTTGTGTTAACATGTATTTTCATTACTCTTGAGTAAATATGCAACAGTGGGATTCCTGGGTGTCATAAGAAGTGTGCAACTGTCTAAGAAACAGCCAAAGTGTTCACCGGAGTGGCTGTACCAATTTTGCATTCCCACCAGCAATGTACAAGAGTTCCAGTTGTTCCATATTCTCACAGCATTTGGGATCTAGTTTTTGTTTTGTTTTGTTTTTCATTTTAATAAACACAATGCCTGAGATTTTAGTTTGCACAAATGGATGACACGCAATTTCCCACCTTTAGCAACACTGTCAGTCATCTGCTCACTGGCCATTCCTCCTTCGTTGTGAACAGAAGCCAGATTTTGGTCACCCTCATCCTAGTGGCCATGTCCTTCAGGGTTAGTTGGGCATACTCCCTCCAGCCCCCAATCTGTGAGTGAATCCTATTTATCTCCCCTTGAACACTTACAGTGTGTCCACTCTCTTGCTATGCTGACCTAGTAAATGGTTTCATCAAGTAGAAATGTTTCAGGATCAAGAGTCAGGATGCTTGGGTTTAAATCATGGTTTTGATGCTTACTAGCTAGTGACCCTGCATAGCTACTTAAACTTTCAGAGCTTCTGGTCCTCTGTACAAAGGAGGGCAATTGCAGAACCTATCTCGAGAGTTGCTAGAAGAGTTGAATAAATCAATGCAGGGAAGTTCTTAGCCTTGTGCCTAGCAAGTAAATGTTATCATTATTATATTATCCAATGCTTTCTCATTCCCTGCATTTTCCTGACTATATGTAGTATTGAAGAGGTTTATATCCCCAGGCAAGATGTATTTAAAGACAATTAACCAGATTAATATCTCACACAGACATTTCAAAACCATTTACTTGTCTCTTAAACAAATAAACAAATCTAAGAAGACTCCATTCTCTAAAAAAGAAGTCACTCCTTTGGAAGGACCATTCTAATAGGCTTATTGAAGAGATGTCTGACTAGTTGTATGTTTTTTTAAAATTCAGTGTTTACCTGATGTGGATCTGCACAGTTATACACATGTGGCAGCCACATTGGACTCTATCATTGGTGGACAAGGCTGGGCCTGCAGTGGTTTCTTCTCTGAGCACAAGGCCAGCCTGAGCCCTGTTATGGCCACAAGGACCCACATCTATTAAAGAAAAGAGCCTCCTCTTCACCATAAAACTAAAGGGGTATAGTTTCTATTTTGAACAATTTATTCTTTACCCTAGGTGAGTGGTCGGCAAACTGCGGCTCTCGAGCCACATGCGGCTCTTTGGCCCCTTGAGTGTGGCTCTTCCACAAAATACCACATGCGGGTGCGCACATACAGTGCAATTGAAACTTCGTGGCCCATGTGCAAAAGTTGGTATTTTGTGGAAGAGCCACACTCAACGGGCCAAAGAGCCACATGTGGCTCGCGAGCCGTAGTTTGTCGGCCACTGCACTAGGTGGGTGATGAGACATCTATCTTCTTGAAAAGATTATCCAGCTCCCCAATTTAATTTAACTTCTAGTGGTAGGTAGCTGTCCCAGACACCATCCAAATCAAGGGGAAACATATTCATGCCAGGTAAGATATTCTGACCTCTGCTTGTTCAGGCTCTTGCCCATACTCTAGGAATAGTTTCTATAAGAGTTACAAATACCTTGAAGAGTAACTAATTCTTCAAGATATTACAGAAGTGTTTTGCAAAAAGAGGACCACCATCTCTATTTGGGCCATCTAGAGGTGGGCTCAGGAATCTGATACTTAACAAGTTTATTTGGTCATTGTTGTACAATCTCAAGTTTGAAAATCACTGCTTTTAGCAAAGACCCATTGGTCAAATTCTGCCCGCTGCCTGTTTTTGTAAATAAAGTTGTACTGCAACAGAGCCACACCCATGTGTTTGCACATCGTCAATGGCTGCTTTCTCATTAAAACAGCAGAGTTGAGTAGTTGTGACAAACACTGTATGGTCTGGAAAACCTAAACTATTTACAACTTGGCCCTTTACAGAGAAAGTTTACCAACCCTGCTCTCAGGAAAATGCCCTCTGATATTTCCAATTAAAGCCATAGTGTGGGAAATAGGTCTGTTACAGGTACATTGTTACCCCTTCCTTCATTCTTGTGTACATGTTATTTTAAATAATACTTAAATAATAATGTTAAACTGTCAGTATATATATATATATATATATATATATATATATATATATATATATATACATATATAGCATCTACTGCAGACCAGGCACTATGCTATGTGTTGAAAACACAGTGATCCCCATGGAGCCCTTAGGACATTTGTAGATATGACTTATTTCATCAAATCTAAGTCACCATTGATTAAAGACATTATTATTTTATGCTCTATTCAGAGAGAAAAAAAATTCTATCACTTAAATCATGACACAGTATTTCCTTATGCCTTAGAAATTTTATTTTCCAATTATTAAAAAGCTCTTTTAGATTTATTTTATCGCTTTCAGCACACATAAAAAATTATATGCAGTATTACCGGTTAAGAGCTAGTCTCTGGGGTATTCTTCCAGGTTGCTGGAAGTGCCCATTCTGCAAGTTACTTGCAGACACTCTCTTGATTTTATCAGAAAATACCAACAAAAACTTTTCAGGCCAAGTTCACTCATGTCAATGACAACAATTATGTCACAACTGCCACCTAGCCAATAGTGCTTGTGAGAAGCCATCAATCACAAACCATTTTCAGATATGTTAAATGGCTTTTAAAATACGTGCATCATAGAATTGATAAGATACAGTTTATTGCTTGATGAATAAGAAGTCAAGGAATATAGGCTAGGTGCTAGGAAAATGGCCTCCCAAAGATGAGATGAAGGAGGGCTGGCCAGAAGGAACAGGGCAGTGTAGAGCTCCTTCTCTGAGACAGGAAGAACTAAGAATGCCCTCTAGACATCCCTGAGTCCTCATGACATGGTACCACAGGTACATCAACCAGTTGTCTGTTTCTGCTGGAGACTGTGATCTCCTTCAGGGCACAGGCATGGCCTCGTTCACCTCTGAACTCTCAGAGACCTAACAGAATGCCTGGCAAAGAGCACAGAGTGGCAGTCCTTGTTTCTTAAATGAATAAGTGAAGAAACCTACAAAGGTGAAGGGGAGAAGGGCTTCTGCAGCTGGAGTTTCAGGACAAGTTCTTAGAGTAACCGCTGGTGACCAAGGATGCTTGAAAGTCCAAGGTGGGTGGATGAGCCCCTCCAAAAGCTTCACCCAAGCTGGCATCTGCTCAAGGGATGGAAGTGGAGGAATCTCTAAGAAAGGTTTGGGCCTGTGATATAGCGGGACTGTCTGTGTCTACACCTGGATCGTGGGCTCTAGCCACTGAGGAACCCTAAGGGACGTACAATGGAAGGCTCCTGATTTTACCTTTTCAGTGTAACCATGTCAGAGAAACAGGCCTTCATGTGATTCTATTGGGAATGCCAATCAGGAGCCTTGTCTTTTCCCTGAATGACCTTGAAAATGGGTATGGCTAAATTCTTCCTTAACCACATCAGGCATGGTGCCTAGTGCCCACAATATTTTTAGGAGACGAGGGAAAATTTTTGACTTCTGTGAAAATCAGGAAAAAAATGAATATAAACCAGCCCATATTATATTCATCTTTATACCAACACAATAAAAATATACTTTTTAATACTTCTTTAATGGAGACCAAGACCCACGAAAGCAAAATTGCCTCGGGTCCCTGAAAGTCATAATGTAGCCCTGAGAGAAGGCAAGTGACACAGTCATGTCCATCAGACATTCTCCCGGGAGTGTGTCTCCAGGGAGATGAGTTACACTGACAGCAGAGCCAGCATAGCGACTGTGTGCTACATTGGTTATGGAGACACATCCATCAGGAACCCTGGAGGGATGCACAGACTCACAGTGCTGTTCACCTCTAAACAGTGGAGAGGAGAAGGGCTCTGCAGCCTGGGAAATCAAGTAGCTTTTGTTTCATTTATTTAGCCATACAAAAAAAGAGCAAAACAACAAAAATAATAATAAAATAAAAACTCCACCACCAGCAAATATAGCAAAATGAATAACTTGTTAAATCTGGCTGGGGGAACATTAATACTTGACTTATTATTTCTGTTTATACATATAAGTTTTAATTTCTGGAAAAATATATATATATATAACATCTCATTCATCCCTAAACCAAAGATCACAGGAATCACTATGGTTTCTTTTTTTCTTAGGTTTGGTGGCTTAATTTTTCGTTTGAGTCTGTGAACTACCTTTATAATTAGGTTCTTTCCCCACTTCCTTCCACTTAATCAAGTCACTGTTTCTGATGCTTACAGCCAAGGAAACTTAATTCATTCAGGTGCACTGCCAACTGCTGATGGTGGAGCTGAACAATTTTCTAGGTTGGCAGAGGCCCATTAACTTGGCTCTCACCCAATTTTGAGGCCCTTAAAATGCCAGTTACATGTGGCACAAGTGGGCTTGGATGAACACTGTCCAGGCTTACTGGTCTACCCTGGCATCATCGCATGGCTGCATCCTAGGCAAAGGGTTCCTCGTGAAAAATGAGCCTGTCTGACCAAGAGAATTGGGCTGGGGGATGGGAAGGTGAAAGCAAAAGGGACAGTACACTTACTAAGTACCAGGGAGTCTGATGGGTACTTCTCCAGCAGCCCCTGAAAACCCTGAGTACCTTGCGATTTAGGCCTCAAAGTAAAAAGAGTGACCATTTAATGTATTATCTAAACAAGGATACTTAAGTGTGAAAGAGGGGGCTTTTGTAATTACATTGGGTCAACAGAAATAAACAGGAAAGTCCTGGACAAATTGAAACATAGGATCACTCTAGCTCAGTTGTTCTCAACCTTCCTAATGCCGTGACCCTTTAATACAGTTCCTCATGTTGTGGTGACCCCCAATTTCATTGTTACAAATTGAACATAATTAAAGCATAGTGATTAATCACAAAAACAATATGTAATTATATATGTGTTTTCCGATGGTCTTAGGCGACCCCTGTGAAAGGGTTGTTTGACCCCCAAAGGGGTCGTGACCCACAGGTTGAGAACCACTGCTCTAGCTGTAAAGTTCAGTTGTGTGCCTTGCCTAAGGAGGTCATGCAACTAATCAGTGGCTGAACTGGGATCTGCGTTCAGTTGGTGTCATCCCTAAGGAAAGAATATTTCTGGAGAATTCTGAGAATCCCATGTGTAATGGGCTGAATTATATACTCCCCAAAATTCATAAGTTGAAACCTTAACCCTAAATACCTCAGAATATAACCATATTTGGAGATAAAGATTAAAGTACTGATTGAGTTAAAATGAAATCTTTAAGGTTGGTCCTAATCCAACCAGACTGGTGTCTTTATAAGAACAGGAAATTTGAACACATAGAGAGATACCAGGGGTATGTGCACACAGAGGAAAAATCACGTGAGGACACAGGGAGAAGGTGGCCATCGGCCGCCAGGGAGAGAAGTCTCAGGAGAAACCCTACCTTATGGCACCTTGATCTTGGCCTTCTAGCCTTCAGAACAGCGAGGAGTAAACTTCTGCTGTTAAAGCCACTCAGGCTGCAGTGCTTTGCTATGGCAGCCTTAGCAAACCAATACCTTGGTGTGAGAGTTGGAAACAAACAGCAAAGCTGATGAGAAATCTGGGATTCTGAAATCTTGGCCCTCCATCCCTATCTGCATCCCTGCGGGCAGCAAGACAAAGGGAGTGTGTGCCCTACAGTGTAGTGGTATCAGGGGCCAGAAACACCCAAAGGGACAGGATGAGTGGTGGCAATCCTAAAGAGGAAAGGGAAGGAGGTTGGGTCCAAGGGTAGAAAGTACTCAAGGAGCTGCTTGCTTAGTCTGCAGCAACAACACCCCCTCCCATACCTTCCCTCCATCCTCCACCCCCACTCCACAGACTGAAAGTCAGAAGGTCTGTGCTCCATCCCTCACCCCCACCAGACACCAGGGAGATTCAATTACATTTAGAGACACAATGTCTGCCTCCCCTGGATTAATTTCCGGATCCTGCCAAAGCTTGTCCTTATCTCTTTTTTCCTTGCTGAGAATAAGAACCCTATAAAACCATCTCTCTCAGGGACCAAAAAAATGAGCCAGGGTCTCATGTCTCTCTGGGCTCAAAACTTACGTGCCTCCTCATGTAGATTTGGGAGGGTCCCAAGCAAGACAATTTGCCTTGGAGCTCACACACCTCCTTCCTACCTAAAAGGATTCATTCTGTCAAGGCAGTGGGTAGGAGCTTGATGAGCCGGGGGTATGAGTGACATAATAGTTTCAGCTCAAAGTCTCCACTATGCCAGGCCCTGTGCCATCCTGCTCTCGCACAGCTTTACAGTGACAATAAGAGCTTACAAAGTGTTAACCTTTCACATAGATGGTTTCATTTAGCCTCGGAATGGCCCTATGAGGTAGGGATACCTACCGACCTATGAGGTAGATAACATTTTCATCTCCATTTTTCAGGTTTAGAGAAATCAAGCAACTTGGCCATAGAAGGGTAGTAGATAAGGAGAAAAACAAAAATCTCTTTGATGCTAACACCAGTGTGTTAACAACTGTCTTCAAAATCAGAGTGTGAGATACTCCGTGGGGCCTTAAGTCATGTCCAAATTTTGACTGACACTCTGAGTTAAAAAAGAAAACATTAAATGAGTAAATATTACGTACTCACAGTTTTCTAACATAATCCACCCAGCAACCCTGTGTCACAGGTGCTTTTATCATCATCACCACTTGACAAAAACTGGAGCTTGCCAAGTAATCCAGCAGCGAAGTGGAAGAGCTCAAGTTTGAACCAAGGTATCCTGAGTTCAGAGCTCACGTGCCAAGCACTACACTCTGCAACCCTTCCTGCTACTGGGATGTTTCACTGGCTGAGCAGTGAGCTCAGAGTGTGAGGCAAGAGATCTATGATGTGGTGCAACCAGAGCTGTAGGTTGTAACAGGTATTCTGGGGTGTTGCCTCAGATACCCCAACCCCAATTTAAGAAGGATGTCTCCCCTACCCAGCTCAAATTCTTCACACAGGCTGGATGGTGTTGGATTTCTTGGATGTTGTCGTGTTTAATGTGCTTTCAAAGTGTGTTAGACCCTATCGCCCACGATTACTCCCAGGTGCAAAATTGTATGCACACACAGTTGCAGCAGCAATTTACTGACTGTGAGCTCAATCAGCCAATTGTAAGCACAATTAGCTGCTCCCTGCTCGTTTGGAAGGAGCCGGGGCGGTGATTGCCTCTGCAATTAGCCAGTTGTGGGCAGCTTGGTTTGCTCGTGCAATTTTGCACTCTCAAACATGGAATCGGACAAAAGTGGTGCGTGCCCAGGAACTTTATACGCTGGGCCCCAAACATTCAACCTCATGTCCACCCACCAGTCTCTATCCATGACCATGAAGGCTTGTGTCCTAGATCAGTATGGAGGCCGCAGCCTCAGGGAGAGAGAAGATGCAATGACTGAGCTCAAACCTCACGGAATGCTACACTAACCAAAGAGACAAAACTTTCCATATTTGGCAGAGGAGGGAGGGAGACAGATGAGATGCTAACTTGAGTTGGCACGGGAAATGTGTGCTCAGAGTTAAGAAGACCTAAATATTGATAATTTGGGTCCAAGAGAGATCTATTCAAAAATTCATAAACTCAGAATGAAAATCTTCGTATTATCAAAATGACTTGTGTTCAGGAGTTGTTAGAAACTGAAAACTGGATGAAATAAGGGCACTGAAATGTCATTGAAGTCACTGGTGCAATCAACAAATGTCTTTTCCCTCTTCCTGTATCCTGCTTTTAAAAAGAACAAATTATCCCCACCAGGGTTGTGCAGGATTCCTAACCACCTGTTCCAACTGAGGGGAACCCGGATCCTGAGATTTTTAGTGCAGCTGTCTATAAAATGAGCTGCAGTCTCATTGGATTTGTTCTAGTTTTCCTTTAGCTATGAGTTGATTAAAAAGAAAAGTTCACTATATTTTAAGTGAGATTTTGCTGCATTAATAGGCCCATCTACTTAGAAGCAAAACATCCATCGGTGTGTAAAGGAAATCAAAAGGAAAGTGACTCACTGCTTGGTTAGCCCAGCTACCCCATCAGCCTTCTGTAAACCGAGGGGCACCTGTTCACTCTTTCTAACTACTCTAAACATGCTAGAACAGTGCAGCATATTCATAACAGCCAAAATGTAGAAATAATCCAAAGGTCCTTCACTGGTGTATGGATAAACAAAATGTGGGATATCATACAAAGGTGTATTATTCAGCCATAAAAAAAGTGGAGTACTGGTATATGGTGCAAGATGGGTGAACTTTGAAAACATTAGGCTAAGTCTGTGGTCGGCAAACTGCGGCTTGCGAGCCACATGTGGCTCTTTGGCCCCTTGAGTGTGGCTCTTCCTAAGCCTTAGGAGTACCCTAATTAAGTTAATAACAATGTACCTACCTATATAGTTTAAGTTTAAAAAATTTGGCTCTCAAAAGAAATTTCAATCGTTGTACTGTTGATATTTGGCCCTGTTGACTAATGAGTTTGCCGACCACTGGTAAGTGAATGAAGGCAGACACAAAGGGCCACGCATTGCATGATTCCATTTACCTAAAGTGTTCAGAAGAGGCAAATCCAGAGACAGGAAATGGATTAGTGGTTGCCACCCAGGGAGAGGTAGGAATCAGGAGTGACTGATTTGAGGCTCTTTCTCATGATGATGAAAATGTTCTGAAATTAGGTAGAGGAATTAGATGGTTTCATAAATTTGTGAATATACTAGAGGCATGGAATTGTATGCTTTAAAAGGTTGAATTTTATGGTATTGAATTATATCTAAATTTTTAAAACTATTAAATTAGGGAAAAAATTTCCTTTGGGATATTGAGAGTGGATTGAACCAGTGTGAGTACACCCTTGCATTACTCAGCCATAGCAGGGAAGAGAGAGCTCAAAGCTTATTTCTGGTTCAGGCCACAAGCCATTCATTCATTTATCAAAAATAATTATGAAACACCTACTGTATATCAGATTCTTTATTAAGCATTGAGAGAACAGATTGGGTGCTTTTTTGGTCTGGTGCTGGGGACACGGTGTGTGTATGAAGGGAAAAAGGGGGAATTTCAAATAAAGAAGTAGGCCACTCCCTAGGACAATATTTCCAAATTTCCATTCCAAATTTTGAGTCAAACAAGACAGCATATTCTTTGACCAGAAAGGAAAGCAAGGGTTTACAATGGAATTTTCCTGAACCACTACATTTTAGCCAGGACTAAACCAAACAAGTCAAGAATATAGTTTGGTTCTTAATCTTTCTTCCATTGAGAATACTGAACATTTTATCCTTCACCTATAGTTTCAGTTCTTCAACATATTTGACCTGATGTGGATTTTAAGACAAGCAGGCATGCAGATAGACAGGTGGTTCAGCCAGGAGGCATGAGTTATGTATAAAGAGAGGCAATGGTGCTTTAATACCAACATCCATCTTCTCCCATCCAAGTGGTAGCACAAGGAACTACATACAAAAAAGCAGTATTCAAGTTGGAAGCGAAATTTGTATCATTAATAGCTGGACAAGTCAATACCCCTAGTTCTACACTCCTCACCTCATTCTGAGACATACTTCTTAAAAGTGGCACCTGTGTGCATTTTCTCTATTACTTCACTTCACTCTCATTCATATGTGAATCCCTTGTCTGCCTCCATCTCCCCACCAGTATACATCTGGTTGTTTGTGCAAGAAATATGAGTCCTGATGAAGACCTCTCATTCCCACTGTTCAATTAACAGTTAGGATCTATAATCCCATCATTTCAATCTCTTAAATTTCTCTAACACATCTCTATCTGTGTCACTTCAATCCAGGCCACAACCCTCTTATCCTGGCTGACCTCAGAGACCACCTAACTGGCTCCCTTCCATCCACACTTGCCCCACATCATAATTGACTCAAATTAAAAGAATTTGATCAGCACCTTAAACCTCTTCATTTGCTACCCAGTGTTCTTAGAATAAAGATTAGAATCTTTTTACTGGGGGTCCTGCTTCAATTGTGAGTGGGACCAGAATGAAAAGCAAGTATTTCTGAAATAACAATTCACTTCTCCCCATCCCACCACTACTGCCCAGACCAGGATTTTATTAGAGCAGATCACATTTGTATGAAGTTAATATGGAAAACAACAAAGACATCAGACACAATGATCAAGGTTTGGCAACTCCTTTTCTAGTCCCCTTCCTGGGCACACAGGAAGACTATATTTCCCAAGCTCCCTTAGTGCTAGGTCAAAGACATGTGACTTAATCTGGCCTATGGGGTATGAACAGAAGTGATATAAGCCACTGAGTCTTAAATTCAACTCATATTGGCATCACCTAAAGAAGTTTAAAACATACTGATGCATGAGTCTCAGCCCTAAAAATTCTGATTTAATCAGTTTGGGGCATTAAAATTTTCTAGAGTTCCCCCTAAGGTACAACAAAGTTTGAGAGCTAATGTAAGCCACTTTCAAGCCTGGTCCTTAAAAGCATTCTGTTCTCTGATATCCTTCTGTTATGATTTCAGAGTCCAGCCAATCCAGACTTTGGAAAAACTCTCAGCCTGGAAATCTGAGTGATGGGTGGATTTCTATTGGACTTGTAACCTGAATGGGAAGTACAACTTCATTCATTTTAAAAGTAATTTGCTATCACAGCATAGCTTCTCCTCTTATGACTAATTTCATGACAGTCATAGAAAGTCTAAACTACCTTCAACACACCTTTAGAAATTGTCCTCAATGGAGTGACCAACACGGCTCGTTTTCCTCCATCACTGTTTCTTCAGAAAAGTAATAGATGGAATTGTCAGCTTACCTTTAAAGTATATTAACATATGAATTGTAAATACTAAAGTCATAGCATCAGAAGCAGGTGTAAAATGCAAGATGATTTGAAGTGGGCATATGAATATTTGAATATTTTATCCTCTTCACATTATTTTTATAATCTCTAATCCAAAGTAGTTCTTAATCCTTTAAGGACAGGATTACAGTGGACTGCAATACATGCTCTCAAGTTGATATGTCTACAGGCAGCCAAAGTGAAAGACTATTAGGAAAGGATTCTGGGAGATGAATTATGCTGTATGTTCAGCATTCCTAATACTAATTTCACTGCTGAATTTTTAGTAAACCACATTTGGCCATAGAATATTATACTTTTAATACAGAATTCTATTCACTAACATTAAATATTATTGCAGCATTAATCACAAATGACATTGGCTCATGTTCTACAGTCTCCCTGTTGTGTTATCCTATATTGATTAGGTTAATTCAAATATTATTTTACTCTGTTGGAGGTAAAGATAGTAGCTAATACATTCTGAGGACTCCTTCACTAAGTGCCAGGCTGTCTTTATGTAATTGAGGTGCCTTTACATACTCTCTTCTCTGCATTGGCTCCAATACTTACAACAGTCCTATAAGTTCTGTTGTTATACCCATTTCAAAGATGGTGAAGTGCCTCAGAGGATCAGACTTCAATTCTGATGAGATTTTAAGGTTATTTTATTGCATCTGGAGTACACCATGAGTTGGTTCAACTGCTAATACATTTTAAGGCAGGTCTATATGTCACAAAGCCCCAAAAATCATGAAGAAGTTAATAAAATACCATTATTCTAATGCCCAACCACTGGGGAAGAATTGTGAAAACAGTCACACCCCTGTCATGGCAAAAGATAGAAGATGGCCAATAGAACTCAATTTATCACCTGTGGTTGGAGGCTAAAATTAATTGGAGATGTCCAAAATGTTTCGGCAAAATGGAGAGACAGAGGACAGGGCATAAAGTGAAGCCACAGATGTTTGTTTTAAACACTTGCTCCCTATAGTCCATTCTACAAATATCAGCCAAAATAACATTTTATAGGCAAATAGATCATGCTTGTCTCTGCTGAATACATCTTCACCTCACAATAAAATGCAGAGCTGCTCTCTGGTTCTGTGATTTACAAGAGCCTACAGGATCTGGCACCTGCTGACCTTTCTAATCTCACGTGGTCCTGTCTCGCACTCACACCATAGACTCCAGTCACACAGTCCTTGTTCTGCTCCTGCAATGGGCCAACTTGGTTCCTGCTTCAAGGTCTTGGCTCTTGCTATTCCTTCTGCCAGGAGCACTCTTCTCCATCTTTTCATAAGTCTCACTGCTTCTCTCCGTACAGGGCTCAAGTTTAATACATCCTGCTCACAGAGCCTCTTCCTGGCAGTACCAGCTTAAGTTCCCTCCTAGTCTGTCTGTCTGTCTGTCTATCTATCTATCTATCTATCTATCTATCTATCTATCTATCCTGCTACACTCAGGCACTCACTGATGTTCTAATCACACCACATATTTCTATATTCTCAATAACACATCTGATTATCTCAAATTATCTTATTCAGCATTTATTTACTCATCTACTGTGAATCATATTGCTTAGAGATATATCTTTAGTAAATATGTACCTGGCACATAGTATGAGCTTAATAAATATTTGTTGAACAGATAAATGGCTTTCTGAAATGTATTTGAGAGATCTGATTGGAAACTTGATAAAGAAAGATAATAAATACAACTCTTAATTGTAATAAAATTCTTAAATATAAGCAAAAAATGAAAACTGGGATGGGGAAGTAGGAGGTAGAGGGGTGGTGGTGTAGGAAATGTCTGCGAGAGAGACAATTAGTAAAAATCAAGCAAGGTCAGATTTGGTGCTTCTTCCTTCATAGACCTCTTTGCCTCTAGGGGCTGGTCAAAGTTAAGAATGGTGAACTTAGAAAAAGGGGGCTGTTATTTTAATCTAAAAAAGCAGAAATGGAAGGTCAAAGAATTGGAGCCAAAAAATAAACTGATATAAAAGAGGCAATCAGATTAAAACATATGTTTTCTATTTGGAGATGTATTTTGGTCACCAATAAGATCAAACTGAGCCTGCTCTTTGGTTGGCAACAGTAGAGAGCTGTAGGAGTTGCAGAAATCAAATAGAGACCTCTTCCTCTTCTGATAGAGAACTAGGCTCCTCCATGCTGTGTCTTCCAGGTTGGTTTTCTCTGGTTTAGTTCAGAATCCTCGGGGCTGATTTAGATTGATATCCAGCACAAGAATGCCAAGACCAGAGCTGGGTTGCTGCTTGAGGTGGCTTGGCTGTGAGAAGCCCCATCTCTGCCCACTGTTAAATAATGCTTGAAACAGCTCCTTTTTCAGATGCAATTTCACTTTTAATCACTTTCAGATTCTGCAGGGGAATTTTAAAAAGAGACATCTTTAGTCTGACTTTGAAGCATACTGTTTGTTTTTGGCTAACTGCAAATTAGCAGACATCGTAATTGTTGATGTTTGTTATGACGATTATGTTTGGTGGTCTGTGAGGTTGCCTCTCAGAGTGAGAACAAATGCTCTGTGCATAAAACTTCAATTTCTAAACAGATTGAAGGAGTGTGGATGCAGTGTGGGTGCTATTCATGTATCCAGCTCAGTTTCATCCATATTTTGTCCTGAAAAACCCAAAGCACTTGGCTCTGAGCTCTTTCTCTCTTGATTTTTAATCTTGCAAGCAATTTAAAGGAAATTTAATCCATATGTTTCTGATTCATTTAAATCACAAAAACATTGGGTTTTGAGAGTTATTTGATGTCCAAATGCCTTTTGAGACTTTTTAATAAACTTTCCAAGTCTCACTGCTTTAAAAACACATACTCACGTTTTGCCAAGGGTGAGTGGATTCGGGCTCCAAAGGATTTGAATTGAATTAGAAATTCTGAACTCATAAATTATGACCATGTTAAGATAAAGCCTATGTCTACACAGTACCCAAGCAGCCCAAACGAAAGCCAAAACACTAGATTGTCATCCAGATGTTGCGCAACTCCTAATGTGTGGCAAAGCCTGAGCAAAACATCTGGATGGTTTACTAACTTTTTCCCTTTTTATTCAGAAGTTTGCTGTTACAGAGTTAAGGATGTGGGCAGCAGCTGTCCATCCTGACCCACTGTGAGGAATGTATTGTACTAGAGTCTCGACTAGTATATTCACATGTGGATCACAATGTTCATGGGATGGGTGGGAAGTGAGGAAAGAACGTTCTTTTCTTTTTGAAAGCAGGTTGTGTTGAGCAAGTTGCAAGATTTGGAGGGGTAAGAGGTTATCCGAATGTTTTTTTAGTATTCCTCAATGGAAGTGGGGAAGATAGGTGAGTGGTTTAATATTGTGTCTTTTTCTACATGAAAGGAATATGCAGAAAGGCAAAACCAATAATAAGAAAGGTCTTAAACAAACAAAGAAAAAAAAAGAAAGAAAGGGCTTTATGACCCTTTCCTCTAATAAAAAGAAGATCTAGGAGTGCCACATCTCTATATATAAAAGCCCAGTGACCAGAACGGCAGAGTGATCAGAATGACCAGAATGACTAGTGGCTATGATGCACACTGCTGCAGCCAACCAGCCTGATCCAGGCCCCGATAAGCCCCCAACACTCCAACCGGGGACAGGCCGGCTGGCCAACCGCTGGCCCCCTCGCTGGCTCCCATCCATGCATGAATTCATGCACTGGACCTCTAGTATAAAATAAAGGCCATTTCAGGTCTTTCATGAGATAAAGAGAGCAATGATAAACTAACAACAAACTTCAGTCTACCAGCCGTGGGCAAACTACGGCCCGCGGGCCGGATCTGGCCCGTTTGAAATGAATAAAACTAAAAAAAAAAAAAAAAGACCGTACCCTTTTATGTAATGATGTTTACTTTGAATTTATATTAGTTCACACAAACACTCCATCCATGCTTTTGTTCCAGCCCTCTGGTCCAGTTTAAGAACCCATTGTGGCCCTCAAGTCAAAAAGTTTGCCCACCCCTGGACTCTAGACATTTCATGAGATAAGGAGACTATAACAGTTAAAGTAATAATATTAACCATTTCTAACTCTTATATAGACATTTGTGGTTTATATTTTATTTAACTACAAAAATAATTGAAATAATTATTATTATACCTAATTCATAGAACAATTTTGATAAGACATACTGTTCTAAGGGTTTTTAGAGGTTTACATTGAATCCTTCCAAGAATTTGTGAGGTGGGTGTTATTCTTTCTTTAAAGAAAACCATTCATTTAGTGGTACAATGCTTAAGACAAATCACTGCAACAAAGAATTAACTAGTCCCAAATCTCATTAGTGCTGAGATTGAGGAACCCTTGAGATAGAGAAAAGAACTGTAAAACTTTAGACATTCAAGTTCTAGGCTCTTTGTTGCTGTCTTCAAGCAGATGGGAATGCAAACCTTTCAAAACTGGAGTTGCATGTTACAAAGAGTCAAACTGTATTTGAGCAGTGGTTTCAAACTTGAGCACTCATCAGAATCACCTGGAGCAGTTGCTAAACTATAGATTGCTGGGCCCAAACCCCAGAGTCTCTGATTCAGGTGGTCTGGGTTGGGGCCTGAGAATATGCATTTCTAACAAATGCCCAGGTGATGTTGGTGCCATAGGTCCATGGACCCCACTCTAAGAATCACTGCCTTAGGACAAGAAGGCTGGTATGTGAAAGCTTGAGGGTCTCCTAACGGTGAACTCCAGAATTAGAAAGACATGGAGGTCTGTCTTTATAATACTTAAAGCATGAAGAAGCATAGTGGAATGTTTTTTGTAGGCCCCTCACTCTTCCCTAAAAAGGAAATTAGCTGAACTATGCATACCCAAGTCTCCCTCCCTATTTCAACCATAGAAAAAGCTATAGACCTCCTCAGATAGGAGAAGAGCTTGTGAAAAGACAGGGAGAGGAAACAGGCCAGTTAGAGCCACCACATGGAATGAAACTTCAGTACTGGACAAGAACTATCCCCTAAGCAAGTTGAACCTATGTTTAGTAATTGACCACATGGCCCAAAGTAGGACCTCTTACCCTCCCTATGTCAGCCTCTAGCATCTCACCCAGTTTGTTCTTTTCATAACATTTTCTGTTATGTGAAACTATGGATTTGGTGATATTTTATTGTCATTCCCATTCTCTTCACCACAGAATACAAAATTTATGAAGTTAGGGAGTTCATATTTCTTAGTAATTTTGGTATTCCCCCCAGCACGTAGAAGAATGCCTGGCTTATCACATAGTAGGCATTCTATAAATATTTATTAAATGAATGAATGAATCTTGGAAAAAACTGAGGCAAAATCTATGCTGTCTCCTTTTTCCACAATAAAGCTCTTCCTTTCCATTCTTTCTCTCTCCTTTCTCTCTCCCCGGACTTCCTCTATCTCATTATCTCACTTTTTGTGCTTAATTGTTCTCTTCTTCCTTTTTCTCCCCACAGGGTCCCCACAGGCTAAGACTAATGGTTCTGCTGTGGGGTCAGAAAACTATAAACATTAAGTACCAAAGATAAGCATCACAGGCAAGGGCACCACCCTGGGCATTTTTTTGAAACTTACCTATTTCTGGAAAATGCTATAAAGTCAGCCTGCAAAGAAAGAAAGCCTGTGTGCCAACCTGGGTGACCCAGAACTGACAATAGTCATAGCAACACTACCACCCACAACAATAATATCAAAAACAATGACAAAAGCAGTAGCTAACACTTATTGAGACCTTACATCTCATCTGGTGCCTACACCAACCTATCAGATTAAACATGATTATTTTCCTCATTGGATAAGCCAGTCAAGGAAGGAAAAATACCACATGATCTCACTCATTCGTGGATAATAGAGACCATTATAAACTTTTGAACAATAATAGATACAGAGGCAGAGCTGCCTCAAACAGATTGTCAAACTGCAGCGGGAAGGCCAGGGAGGGTTGGGGGGCAGGAGGGAGGGAGGTAAGAGATCAACCGAAGGACTTGTATGCATGCATATAAGCATAACCAATGGACATAAGACACTGGGGGGGGGGTTAGGGGAGGCCAGGGGATTGTCAAGGGCGGGGGGGGGGGAAAGAAGGAGACATATGTAATACCCTTTGTAATACTTTAAGCAATAAAAAAAAAAAGAAATTGAGGCTAAGAAAGGTTTTAAAAATTTCCCAAGGATAAGTCCTGGTACATGAAAAAAATTGAGTTATGAATTCAGGCATCTGATGCCAAGGTTTGTGATCTTAGCCAAAATAGGAGATCAATAAATAGTTTCTGATTGATTGATTGATTGATTGATTAAAGATTGATTCAAGCAGAATTCCAGGTTGAAGGTTCTCACCATCTGTCCTCACCTGTCATTAGGTTGCCATGTGAAATGAAGATTGTTTATCTTTCTGGAGCCAGTCCTTGTCACTGATCTTTTAAAACTCCTGTCTAACCTGTCATATTAATGTTATTTTTGCCACTAAAAGTTTATTGAGTAACAAATAAGTACTTGATTCCAATTACAACATCATAAAAGAGACCATCTCTATGAAACACTGTGCATTCCACACTTTCAGATTCCTGGATGAAGTGTCCAATGGAAGGAAAAAGGCAACTAATATATCTTTGTCCATGTAGCATCCCTGGAAACCATAAACCAACAGGACAATTTGAGTTACAAAGTTAACTTCACTCCCCATCTAGGTTTCCCAGGAGATCTATAACCTTGTGACCTAGGTTACTGGATTATGGCACAGGGATCAGTAAGGGTGGCCTTCAGATAAGTGCAGTCACAAAGCCTACTGGAGCATGGTGTTAGAGACCCCAATCTTGTCTTTATTGGACATGATTTGAATGGACAAGATAGTCTTCTTTCCAATGTAAAGATTGCTAAAAGGATCAACAACTACCCCTCTTTGCTCTGCCCACTTCCTGGTCATCTCTTTTCCATAGATCTTTCCTGGACCCATGACTTTGCTCACTCCACCCAATGGTTCCCACTGTTGTTGCTTACTCACTTGCTTCCTTCCTTTTTTTCCTAACAATATTTCTCACACCACTTTCTGCCCAGTCCCACCAACCAAGATCTTGTTAGCTACAATTTCTCTTACTTGTTCCATAAGACAGTAGCTATTTTGCTTGAGTGTTCTTAAATGTTATGCCCTCCCTATTCTATTTTGTTTTCCCACTACTGGTCTACCAGCTGCTCCCTGGATGATTCACCCATCCTTACTGTTTTAACATTCGTGAGTTGCTGAGAATCTGAGATTCCTATCTCCAGCACAGACCTCTGTGGTGAGCTGCAGGCACCTGACACATACCAACTGGTGTCTCAAATGCACCAAATTCTCAGACTTCCAAACTCCCCTTTCATGCTGCTCCTTCTCTTGGTTCTCTGGATCGCTAATGGAACCAACATTTAGCTAGTCACTTGAGCTAAAATCTGAGACTCACACTGATTTTCCCTTTCACTCCATCTCAGCTTCCAATCAGGCACCACACCCTGAAGATTTTCCTCATCATCTCTCAAGCTTCCCCTTCTTCTCCATCCTTATCATCATTACCTGGACCATCCCTTCCCTGGACTACTACAGTTGTTTCCTGACTGATCATCCTGACTGCAGTCCTGTCCTTCCCCATCAAAACCATCCTCAATATGGTTATCAGAGCCTTTTACCTAAAATAAATCTTATATTGATATTTGCTTGAATGCTTTCAGTTGCTTCTAATATTTTACAAAACAAATTCCAAGCTACTTAACATAGTGCACAACATTCTCCAAGGCCACAGATCTTCAAGATGCACAACCTCGCCCTTATTTTTCTGCTCCAGCAACACTGAACTTTCCAGAGCTCTCTGGATGCTCCACAATATTCATACCTGAGCATCTTTGTTTAGGTTCATTTCTTTACCAGGAATACTCATCTCTCTTTTCCCCCTTGCTTACCACCACATCTTTTGGGTTCAAGTCCAGAATCACCTCTTTCTAGAAGCCGTTTTTATGTGCTTCCTGCCAGTTAAGTTAAATGGCCTAACAAGTCTCCCATTATACTCTATGCTTTTCTGAATCCCCCATGTTCACCACATGTATAATAAATTTGTATGTATCTATTATCATCAGAGTACAATGAGCTTCTACAGGTGGAAAATATGCATTTATTTTTATATACCTAGGCCTAGCAAAATTACCTCCTAGTCAAGAGTATGAATTCTGGAAACAGAAAAACCATGTATTGAATCTTGGTCTGCTACTAGCTAAACCCATCAATGATGGGCTTTGCATTTGTAGGCTTCAGACTCCTCATTTACGAAGTAGAGATATGAATGGTACTCAGCTCTTTGTGCTACTTTTTGAGTTCAATGAGAAAAAAAGCATGCAATATAATATATACAGTTCCTGGCACGTGGTAAATATTAGGTATTAAATATTCATTAAATGGTTCTTCTTTTATAATTGCAATAAACATTTTGAATGGAGCTTAAGACGAATCTATTTAAAAGAGGTAATATATTTTTCTAGAGGCATGGTGCATGAAAATTTGTTCACTCGGGAGGGGGGGTCTCTCAGTCCAGCCTGCGCCCTCTCACAGTCCGGGACCCCTCCGGGGATGTCCAACTGCTGGCTTAGGCCTGCTTCCCATGGGATTTGGCCTAAGCTGGCAGTCAGACATCCCTCTGGCAGCCCGGAAGCCCTCAGGGGGTGTCCAGCTGCCAGCTTAGGCCTGCTGAGGGGAGTGGGCCTAAGCTGCAGTTAGACATCCCTAGCACTGCCAAGGTAGCAGGAAGTGGCTCCCACCACCGCTGCTGCATTTGCAGCCATCAGCCCGGCTTGTGGCTGAGCGGAGCTTCCCCTGTGAGAGCACCCTGACCACCGGGGGGCAGCTTCTGTGTTGAATGTCTGCCCTCTGGTGGTCAGTGTGCATCATAGTGACTGGTCATTCCTGGTGGTTCTGCTGTTAGGGTCAATTTGCATATTACCCTTTTATTATATAGGATGGGTGACAAGGGTCTTGCTTTTCTGCACACCCATGTGGATCACATACTATGTCCTAAGAGTCACCATGAATTATGAGCATACTGAGGCTCTGGCCCTCCTGGGGGAAATGGCACAAAGAATTAGGCCCATTCAGGTCCCTGATCCAATGGGCCTTCCTCAAGGAGGCCTCCATGACTCCCACATCTAAAATTACAACCTCAGGTATCCATTCTCCCTTCTCAATTAGGTTTTCTTTATTGCACTGATCACCACCTGAAATTGTATTCTATTTTTAATTGTTAATATTTTATTTTCTGCCTCCCCAGCTAGAATGTCCATCAAAAACAATGGCTTTTTGTCATTCTCTTCTGTTCCCCCACAATCTACAATAAATAGCACCTGGTACACTGGTACCCAATATTTCTTGAGTAAATGAATACATTAACATCTGTTAAAGTTTTTGGTTTCAGGGTTGTTTAATTTTTTCAAAAGCATTGAAGCTCCAATACTTAGGTGAATTGTATCTATCAATAGTTCCCATATTGAAAATTAAAATTGAGAAAAAAAATAAAAATAAAACTGAATCTCAAAGAGACTCAGTAGTTTGAGAGAAGGAACCAAGTTGAAAAATTGGCTGGAAGAGGTGATTCTTATAAGACAGAAAAATTAGAATAAGCATGATAAAAAAAAATTTAGTAAGAAAAGAAAATGCTCTCTCAAAGAGATGTGATTGAAATAAGAGAAAGGTTTCTGGGGGGAAATTCTTACAGAATTTAAAATTTCAATAGAAAGTTTGAAATAGAGTCACTCCTTAGATCTGAAATAACATTCAGAGGACCATTTAGAAGAAACATCTTACAAATCAGTGCAAACATAAATACATAAAAGTTAAAATTTTAGCCCTGGCTGTGCGGCTCAGTCTGTTGGAATGTCATCCCGTGTACCAAAAGGTGGCAGGTTCAAGTCCTGGTCAGAGCACATAACCATGTTGTGGGTTTGATCCCCAGTTGGGAACGGGAGAAAAATAATCAAATCATAGAAGAAAACAGTGAATTGGAGCACTTGCTGGTCTAGTCTTCAAATGGAAAGAGTTCACTGAGCCCCAGGCAGAACTAATGAAAAAAGGCATACACTCTAGGTATCCTGTGAAATTCTCAGACTTCAAAGATAAGGATAGATTCCTACAAGTTTTGAGAAAGAAAACAAGATTGTAAACGATTTTTACTCCTCGCCCTCAGGCTGGAGCAGCTTGGGGGAGCAAATGATAAACATTTAACTAGTGTCTCCTTTGTTGGCAGAGAATATGGATGATGGATCAGACAGGTAAGTTAGGAGAGAAAGGGCAGCAGAGAGATGGGAAGAACACTCAATTGCACCGAAGTTTCTCTCTTCTTCCAGGAGAGCATAGAGTCATTGGGAGGGAAGGGGGTGGTGTTTAAAACAGTATGTGCCCTTGAAGGCATGGCTCCCATTTAAAAATCATTGCTTGGTGAGCCTCAGTCACTTATGGGAGCATTTTAATTTGTGCATATCTTCATTCATTTATTCACTCACCTGGTGTTTATTGAGTAGCTACTATGCCCCAGATTGGGCCTAAGCTCTGGGAATGGAGCCCTGAACAAGACAGATAAGATCCCTGCCTTTTTAGAGTTTATATTCTAGTAAAGGAGACAAGTAAGCTAGTGAATACATTAGCAGACAAGGTTAATTGAAGGCTAAAATCAATATTATCTAGGAAATAAACAGTGATCTGGAGGAAAGAATGTACTATGATCATTATGGGACAGAGTGTGGCCAGGGAAGGAGGTAACATTAACCAGCGTCCTAAAGAACAAGATTGAATTAACTAAGGGAAGATAGCAAGAATCAAAGGTCTCTGGGAAGAAGGAACAGCAAGAGAATGGTCAGAACAGGGAAGGTATAGGTGGTATTAAGAATATAAAGAAGATTGCTGAGGTTAGAGCGCTTAGACTGCAAAGAAGAGGGAAGGAGAGGAAGACAGAGAGGACAGTGACAAGATGACACTGTGAGTAGAAACAAGTCAAGATCTAGGTGGCAGAGGGTCAACAACCTGTGGGCAAGAGACTTCATGGATGGAGGAAGGGTCTTCATCCCCCACTGGCTCCATCCTGAATCAGGCCCAGGACTGGGGCCTGAGGTGGGAAACCAGCATGGGGGTGGAGGCTTCCTGGAGTGGGTGGCTGTCACACCTGGTGAAGCTGTCATCAAGGAGCATTAGCATAAGAAAGGGAGGCCCCTGGTGTTTGGGCTTGTCACCCTGCAATGACAGGGTGCACAAATGTGGGCAGGTACAGGGAACAGAGGCCTCAGCATCTGCGTTGACAGTGTTGGGTACCACAGCTGTCACTGTGCCGGGGCTGGCCCACCCCCACTACCCACGCTGCCATTAGAAACAGCAGCTACTTACCCACTGCTTTTATTTTTCACACAATATGTCACTAGTCACTTGGCAGGTCTTTGCTGAGAGACAGAGGCTGGGCATACCTGCTGGCTGGGGCAGTACCCACCACCCTTCCTCCAATGGTGGAGGCCCTGGCAGCCTGTGTTGCCAGGAGGCGTGGCCCCCTGTGCCCTGGGCTTAGACAGAAGCAACGGAGGAAGCTCCTTGACTTCATCTCGCCCTTCCTGAAACATACAGGCAAATAAATACCAAGTTAAAAGGAAAGAAAGATGATTCAAGAAGTGGGTTTGTTTGTAAAGAAAATTTAAATGACTCAAGAAATCAAGTTACGTTTTTGTTTGTTTTGTTTATGTCATGACCTCCCTTGCATCTGGCCAACCCTTATGTCTATAAGTAAGAAACTGGACAACAGTGTCCAGTAATCTATGAAGCTGGAAAGGTATAAAACAGAATGAAGTTGAATGGAAAGAACCAAAATTTTCTGAGTTGGCTGCAAACAACAATAGCAATAGCAGCACGTAGACTACTGTGATACGATTGCTGGTGATCACTAACAATGCTCATCGATGCTTACAATGAAGGAGGCACTTTGCACTGTCTCCTTGATCCTCGCAAAACCCTAGAAGGGGAAGTAAGCACAGTGTGAGTAAAGAACTTCCTCACGGTCACGGTGAGTGGGTGGCAGAGCAGAGCTATAGCTCGGGCTGTCTGCCTCCGCAGCTCTGCTTCTCATTTCAGCCTCAGGATGACCCAGGGAGCTAGGAGTTAAGGAGATGAAGAAACAGATCAAGTGGGGTTAAGCAGCGGGTGCCAAGATGCAAACCAGACCTTGCTCTTACACTTCTTCTGGCAGCCTCTTGATTCTTCACTTTATAGCAGCTGCTTAAGGCTCTGCCTTGCTGTGGCCAGCTTCTCCTTTGGATCTTTAATTTTGTTAGTGTGGGCTTCTTCCAGATGTTTGACAGGAAGCAGACTTCAGCTTTGGAATGAACCAGGGTGCAATAAGTGCAGGCATGCAGTGGAGCTCCTGCTTAAGTGGTCCTGCATCCATCCATGCCATGGACCACCCCATTTTTTTGGTGGGGGGGCTCACTTTCTTATTTGCAAGACAAGTCGTGGAGAGGGAACATATAATTTTGTGTTTGCAAAATTCACAGAGTGGCAGAGCTGGCAGGCCCATTGGGATCAACCAATGCAAGCCCCTCATTTTACAGGACCCCAAAGTTAAAGCAACTGCCATAAGGTCACACAACCTAGTAATGGCAGAGCCCAGATGGGAATCCCCAGACCCCAGTTTGGGCCTGAAGGTAGCAAGCAGAGTGGAAAAACAGATGCAGATGCCTGCGTGGACCTCTGGAATCTGGGGTCTGGGTGATGTCCACGGAAACCACCCCTCATATCATTACCTAAAGTTGGCTTCATGCCTGCTGTGCCCGGCTGCAGCGCCCTGCCCTGTGATGGCACTGATGGGGTTTTCATTGAAGAGCTGCTACAGAGCAGGTGTCATAGAAGCTCATGGATGTGGGGATGGACTGAGAAAGGCAGAGTCATGAAGGTAGTTTCCAGAACTCCTACTCCTGAAGCTTTAGAGTTCACAGCAGATCTTCAGTAGTCAGCAGCAGCCAATATCTATTCAGCACTTACTGTATGCCTTACAACCCAGCAAATACAATTCTCCTCAAAAGGAGGAGTATTATTATGAGCAAATAAACTTGTAAATTGTGAGTTTAATTACAGTGGGCCTTTTTTTCTTTCTTCTTGATAGTTACAAGACTTCTTAGAGCCTTAAATGTACAGATTAGCATCCTCAGAAGGAGAGTTCGTGGGCAGCATCTCCTGAACTGTTCTGACAATGGAACCCCCTTTTTTTCTAAATTCCACTCAAGGTTGTTCTGAGAACCACTTTTAGGGGATCCTGGACTGGACCAAGAGAAAAGGTACATGGGCAGGTTGGAATTCAGGGGCTTTGTAAGGGGCATAACCTCCACCCAGACATACTGAACTTAGGTTTATGGTAACACAAATAACTAATGTCAGACCCAACCTGCTATGTGCTGGAGCTTCTAAGTACTCTTATTCAGGTTGGGATGAGCCTGTAGCCAGTTGGGACTTTTTCTGCTGGAGTCTTTGGATGGTGACCACAACTGGACGAGCCAGAGAATTCTGGGGCAAACAGAAGTAGATAAGGGCACCACCAAGATTAAGGTAGAACAGAGCTCACTTCAAAGGCACCCTCCCCGCAAAGAACTCACTCTTCCCCTTCGCACTTCCTTTCTCTCTGTGAGCAGGTGGATTCTGTTGCTAGGAAGTTGTAGCTGAAGGCAAAATTGCAGCCTCTGACAAAGGTCAGTGCATGAATCTGGAACTGCAAGAGTTAAAAGCCATAAGCCGTGTGCCTTCAAGTAACAATTACACTGATCACACTTTATAAATCTGCACAGTCTTCTGGTTGTGCCAATGGCACTTCTCTTGGAATGAGACACTAGGAAATAAGCCCACATTCAGACTCCCACCCCACACTCAGCAAAAGCATGATGTAGTTAGGAAGAGGTCTCCTGCTAAATGCCAACAGGCTGTTAGTTAAACCCCCTCTTGCTTCCAGCTCCCAAAACTTAGAATCAGTCTTTCTAATAAGGGACAAAAGCCATATCATCCATTGAGAAGGAAAAAGCAGGGGTAGAGGAGTCGATGATAAATACAGCCTTGTATTGTAGCTTCTCCTGAACTTGGTTTCTTCTTCTTTTTTTATCTCTTACCAAGCTGGAAGGTCTCGAGGGCAAGGACTGTCTTATTTATTGCTGTATTCCCACTGTGCCTACATAGTGTCTTATACACAGCAGGCATTCAATAAATATTTGTTTAATGATGGAGCTGAGATCCAAATGAAGATAGTTCATGCAGAAAGCTCTTACACCCTGTGGTTGATGCAGAGGTAGGAAGGAGAATGGAATGAGTATAAAGTACGTGTCCAATTCAGTGACTCCTAACTAATTGGAGTTACCTGGGTAAGTTGGTCTGTAGCAAAATTAGATTTCAAAAGGTTGGACTTTGTTGCTCAAAGTTCACAGCTACACTAACAAGGCAAATACTTGTGTCCTCACATCTGTTCACCACAGGACTTAATCTTAGATCAGATCCTGCTTTCCGTAATCCAGTTCAGCAATAAACACTGGGATGCTTTTTGCAGAAGACTCTTTTCTGGTCTAGTCCTGATCTGGTTAAAATACAAAAGTCATCTGGTCCTCAAAGTTGATTTTCACCTTGAATGGCCTCTGAAAATAGAATTGCTACCATAAAAGCTGGGTGAAGAGCTACAACTGGGAGCTGGCCAGTCTCCCTTTGCCTCTCCAAACCCATTAGTTGCTCTTCTCCACCTTCCTCTGTGCTCTGGGATGCTGACCACTATGGACTACTCCACTAGGACCTCTGGGAATTGGTCAACGGAAGGCACCAACAGGTGAGAGGAAAGTGAGATTGTGATATTTGTTCCCCCAGATCCCTCTGCGCTGGGTCACTGTGGAACAGCGACTGTATTCCTCTACCAAAACCACAACTACAACATGCTGACCTTCTAAGCTACCACTCTTTCTTTAATTTCCATCAGCAGCCCCTCTTTGCTCCTCTGGCCTAGGGGTACAATTCTTTCCACCCACTGCTATTCCCTAGCTACTTCTCCATCATTGTTGGTTTTCCTTTGCCTTGCTTACATTCCTATAAATAGTTCTTCAAACTCTCTCCAAACTATCCATATAAGTATGCCATCTGCTTCCTATTAGGACTCTGCCTATATACAATAGGACCACAGAGCAGTAGCCTTTATTTTTCACTCCATCATATTTATACAGTCTATATGATTGAGATCTTTTTAGTTCCTCCATTTTCCTACTGGAAATAGAACTTTATTTTATATGTTAACCCTATCCCCTTCATCCACCAAACTCCAGCCATCTTGTCACCCCATTAATATTTCTATATTAGTTACATTATAAATGAGTCTTACTGTCATTTTTCAGAAGATTCTCTTTTTTTAATATATTTTTTATTGATTAAGATATTACATATGTGTCCTTGTCCCCACGTTACCCTCTACCCCCCCACCCCCCGCTCATGCCCTCACCCCCCCCCCCCCGTTGTCCATGTCCATTGATTAGGCCTATATGCTTGCATACAAGTCCTTTGGTTGATCTTTCCCCCTTACCCCCACCCTCCCCTACCTTCCCTCCAAGGCCCAACAGTCCAATCAATGCCTCTCCGTCTCTGGATCAGTCCTTGTTCATCAGTTTATGTTGTTCATTATATTCCACAAATGAGTGAGATCCTGTGGTATTTATCCGCTCTCCAGTTCCATCCATGCTGTGGCAAATGGTAAGAGTTCCTTTTTCTTCTTCCTCTTCTTAAAGAATACCTTTCAGCATTTCATATAATGCTGGTTTGGTGGTGATGAACTCCTTTAGCTTTTTCTTATCCGTGAAGCTCTTTATCTGACCTTCTATTCTGAATGATAGCTTTGCTGGATAAAGTAATCTTGGTTGCAGGTTCTTGGTATTCATCACTTTGAATATTTCTTGCCACTCTCTTCTGGCCTGCATGGTTTCTGTTGAGAAATCAGCTGACAGTCGTATAGGTACTCCCTTGTAGGTAACTGACTGTCTTTCTCTTGCTGCTTTTAAGATTCTCTCTTTATCTTTTGCTCTTGGCATTTTAATTATGATGTGTCTTGGTGTGGTCCTCTTTGGATTCCTTTTGTTTGGGGTTCTCTGCGCTTCCTGGACTTGTAAGTCCATTTCTTTCACCAGGTAGGGGAAGTTTTCTGTCATTATTTCTTCAAAAAGGTTTTCAATATCTTGCCCTCTCTCTCCTTCTGGTACCCCTATAATTCTAATGTTGGTACGCTTGAAGTTGTCCCAGAGGTTCCTTACACTATCTTCATATTTTTGGAATCTCTTTTCTTTTTTCTTTTTCGGTTGGGTATTTTTTGTTTCTTTGTATTTCAAATCTTTGACTTGATTCTTGGGATCCTCTTGTCTGCTGTTGGATCTCTGTAAATTATTCTTTATTTCAGTCAGTGTATGCTTAATTTCT
Source organism: Myotis myotis (assembly GCF_014108235.1). Classification (NCBI taxonomy): domain Eukaryota; kingdom Metazoa; phylum Chordata; class Mammalia; order Chiroptera; family Vespertilionidae; genus Myotis; species Myotis myotis. The sequence continues at coordinate 20,876,532 of NW_023416401.1, read as the reverse complement.
AGTTGGTCCTTTTTCATGTCCTCCATGGTCTCACTATACTTATTGAGGGATCCATTAAATTTATTGGCGGTTTCCATAAAATTCTTGAAAAACCTTATAAACGTGGCCTTGAACTCTATATCCAGTCGTTTGCTTTCCTCCATTTCTGCCATTTGTGACCTGTTTCTTTGTCTCCGCATTTTGGCAGCTTCCCTGTGTTGATAGAGTGGCCCTGCGCACCAGGTGTCCTGTAGGGCCCAGTAGCTCAGCCTCCCCAGTTACCTGGGGTGGACACTCTTGGTGCACTCTTGGTGCCTTGGTTGTTGTAGGATCACTGGGAGGAATTGAACTCCAGGCCAATTGGCTGTGAGAATCAGCTGTGTCTAAAGTGGGAGAACTTCTGTGCTGAAGACACCCCTCTGGGGCAAGACTTGCTTCAGTGGGGCTTTGGTGCTCACTGAGTCTGCTCCCTGAGTGTGTCCCTTATGGATCTGAGGAGTTGCAATCTGGATGGTCCCCCTCTGACCACTGGGTACAGTGGTTCCTGGATCTAAGGAGGTGCTAATTCAGCCTCTGCCTGAGGCCACACAGCAGGAGCCACGAAGAGGCTCAGCTGTGAAGCAATGCAAGCCACTGCGGGGCCTTGGGCCTTCTCTTGGAAGTTCCGGGTCTGCCTGGCTGGGCTGCAGTTAGGTACATTCACATGCAAAAGCCTCTGCCGCAGCCTGGGTGGGGCGGGGTCTCAGGGAATCAAAGGGCGGATCAAGGAGCTATGGCTGATTCTCCACCTGGAGTCGTGGGTCTCAGTGACCTGCTAATTGCTGCAAGCACCTCTGAGGGAAAGCCGCCTTCAAGTTCGCCTGCTGCCGGACAGACCAGCTTCTCCCCGTATGAGTCCTGGGTCCCCAGAGACTTCCCGGAACCGGAGTTCAGAGCAGTTGGGAGCTTGTGATTCAAAAAGACAGCCGCGTCCTCAGGTGCCACCCCCTTTCCTCGCGCGCGCGAGCCGCCGTACCTCTGCACTTCACCTCCGCAGCGCCTCTGGCTCTCAGCGTGCTTTTCTTTCCTTCTAGTTGTATAATTTACACTCAGCCAGCCTTCCTGTTGTTCTGGATAATGTTTGCTCTGTCCTTTGCGGTAATTTTCTATTGTTGTGAGAGGCGGCAATTTCCCGGTGTTTACCTATGCCGCCATCTTAGTTTTCCTCTATAAAAATATAATATATATTTTTAAAAGAACCAAACCTGGATGTATCCAATATAAAGTTCCTCTATCTATGGAGAAGTTGAGAAGATTTCGGTCCTGAATCACTTCCTTTTCCCCTTCCAGATTCACTCTCCATCTTCTCCACCCTGCTGGGTGCCCTAGGGTACTAACTTGTATGGGATTCATCAACCAGTTTCTTTGGCCTTGGCTTCTGGTTGGGTTCAGCCAATTGAAGGGCAGCAGGGGAACAGAGGTAGAAGAAGGAAGCTGGGTATTTGTAACCCTAGCTCCCTCACTGTCAGGGCTCCCTGAGTGGGCTGTGTTCCTCCATCACCAAACACAGCTCCTGTCAGACCCTCCACGCCCCACGCCATGCAGTTACCACAGCTGCTGTGGTGACAGCTCCTCCCCTTGCCCCAGTAGACCTGGAGGTGGTATCAGCTCCCCACCTTTGCCAGCCCAGGACACTTCCCCATTTCTCGTTGTTTCCTGGAATCCCTTACCTTTGGAAGTAGTCTCTTTGTTAATCTATCTTCAAACTTCTATCATCCTGTTTGAAGGTGTCATCTTTGTCCTGCAGTGACCTTAAAAGATACAAATTTCTCTTCCTCCTAAGTCAGCAAGACCATAAGGCTTGTTGTCCTAAGGTAATAGGATAATTACTTCGGGAATTTTTTAAAAATCCTTTCAGTTCCGATTTGTGAAGAGAAAGGAATCAGAAGCAGGATTCCCACCCCCGATCCTCCCAACACCAATTCTGGGGTGGGAATGAGGGTCTGAGAGATGACCACATCTGGTGGCACTTCTGTAGTCAAGCAGATATTTGATAAATGATATCTGTTAGACAATTTGTTATGTTAGTCCCACTTTTAGATTTGCATTTTTATCTATTGTCTCATTTAACCTTCACACTGAAGATCCAGTGATACTCTCCATTTTATATATGGCAGAACACAGCTCAGAAGCAAGGAAATTCACCTCAAATTCACAGCCAACAAGTGGTAGAGCCAGACCTTGAGCCCTGGTTTTTCCAGCTACCAAGCCAGCACACACTTAACTTCCCTGTAAAAGCAGCAGATTCACTAAGATTATTCTATTAGTCTGCTCCTGCTACTATAAAAAAATGCCACAAATTAGGTGGCTTAAACAGCAGAAGGTTATTTCTCACAGTTCTGAAGGCTGGGGAGTCCAAGATCAAGGTGCTGGCAAGGTAGCTTTCATTCTAAGGCTTCATCTCTTGGCATGCAAGTGGCCACTACCTTTCTGTGTGCTCACGTGGCCTCTTCTTTGTGCAGGGAGAGAGCTCTCTCCCGTTTCTTCTTGCAAAGCCACTAATCCCATGAGAGTAAGGTTCCATCCTCATGACCTCATTTAACCTTAATCATCTCTGTAAAGACTTCATCTCCAAATACAGCCACGCATGGGCTTAGAGCTTCAACATGGATGTGTGGGGGACACAAGCATTCAGTTCCTAACAATTATAGATCTTCACTGTCTCTTCCCGATGTTTTCGACCCCAGGGGCTCAGCTGTCAAAGCAGCCCACAATTGAGTGGGAGCCCCTTGGCATGAGGCAAGTCTATGATGCCCACTTCTTTTCATGGTCATTCAGTGATGCTGTAGAAAGCTAGATGACCTTCCACATCCCCAGGATCCTCGCCAATCCAGTCCACGGCGGTGCATCACGGGTCCAGAGGGAGGGCTGGCGATCGACCACGGACATCATCCCCCCCCCCATTACCAGCCTGAAGGGAGGAACAGTCTCAGCTTTCTGCTGACATTCGGCTAAAGTCACCAAAGCTCAACCACAGAACGTGTCTGAACTTTCTGTTGCTCCTAGAAAGGAAAGAGGAAGTGGTTGAAGAAAGGATGGAATTAAAAGCAAATCATGAGGGAAAAATCTGAAACAGCTGTTAGAAAGCAAACCTCACAGGCATGGTTTTTATCTCCCATAGACCTGCTCCAGAATCCAAAAATGAGAATGACCGGGTCACAGATTTATTAAGAAAAGATACAAAAGAGCACCTTGTTCCACAAAACAGACACATTGTAATTTTATGGGTCAGATCCAACTTACAAGTCTTTTCTCATTTAGTACTAAAGTATGTCTTTTTTTTTTTTTTAAATATATTTTATTGAGTTTTTACAGAGAGGAAAGGAGAGAGATAGAGAGTCAGAAACATCGATGAGAGAGAAACATCGACCAGCTGCCTCCTGCACACTCCCCACTGGGGATGTGCCCGCAACCAAGGCACATGCCCTTGACCGGAATCGAACCCGGGACCTTTCAGTCCGCAGGCCGACGCTCTATCCACTGAGCCAAACCAGTTTCGGCACTAAAGTATGTCTTGATCTCTCTCTCTCTCTCTCTCTCTTTCTCTCTCTCTCTCTCTCTCTTTCTCTCTCAGAGATTCCTTCACTCTAGGAAATAGAATTACAATGTCTCAATAACAGAAGAACCCCTCTCTTTATAAAATACCGCCCCCAACACTCTATTATAAAGTTGCTCATAGACCAAGAGCAGTTCAGAATCCACTAGTCAGTTGGAGATCAAGAGGCTTAGGTAACACTTCTGAGAGACAATGTCCCTGGTTATGTGATATGTTCTTGGGGCTACAAAGAAGGCCTTTTCTTTGTCTGTGATAAGGTCCCAGGTGAGGGAAGGTGACAGGTGCGGACACACAAATCCCCACACCATGAAACGGATGAATCTAGAGAACAAAGTGACCCAGGGCACCAGAGGCAGGAGTTTCCACCTAGTAGCCGTTTCGAAAGGCTTCTCAGAGGATGTACATGTAAGATAAATCCTAACGATGGACAGGCATTCCTCTCCCATGAGAATCTTGTCTTGGAATTGCTTTAGGAATTTACTGAAATAAGCACACCCACACACTTGTGTGCAACTAAGTATGAATTTAAATAAATAAATGAATACTAATAAAAATGAGTAATAAAACCTCACCACACTAAACACATATGAAAGTTTATGTGTCTCATAAAGGTAAAGGGCCCTACTCTTTGCTAATTATCCAACCCTTCACAGGCACTGGGACCAGATGAAAATCTCTCCCAGGGGTCTTCATAAAGAAGACAATGAATGCTATAATAAACACCATTTTACAGCATCATTAAAAGAGATAGAACAATAAGCTTCATAGATCTGTTTTTTATCAGAACCTCAAAAGGCCATTTATTGGAAGCAGATCTCCAGTGAACCAGCAGCTCCTCCAGATGCCCATCTTTCTGTTGGCCTCGTTTACTCCAATGAAATGTTTTAGATTTGGGAGGTGGATTGCAGACCCTCCGAGCAAGCAATCCTTTTTAAATACTACTTCTCTCCAGAGACTGGGAAAGAAACTGAGGCCCATGATCACTAGATCACACTCCTTGGCCAATGCTACTAATGACGTGACCCTAGGTTGCATTTTGACGTGGCCCAAGTGTCATAGGAGAGTGTTAACATCATTTTGTGAAAACCAAGGAGGTGAGGAGGGATAAGAGCGTCCAATGCCTGGGGCTTTGTACAGACCAGATGAAAGATGATAAGTTCAAGGTGACAGGGAGGAGCAAGTGAAGGGGTGGGATTATTACAAAGACTATCCAGGTACCTCTTCTTGCAATAAAATATCCTCTACCACTTTTATTCGGTCAATGGCAAGGAACTCCTCAATTCCCAAACAGGCCAAAAGCTCATTCATTTAATACACATTTCCTGAGCCCCTGCTGGGCCCATCATAAAAAATGCCAGTTGCTAAGATACTGGAGGGCCATAAGGCCTAATTTCTGCCCTTGAAAAATGCCAGTAACTTGTAATAAACACCTCTAAGACTTGCCTCTTTTGTAGTTCCCTCGTGAAGCATGGGGCAGAGCAGGGAAACCTGCACACCTGGATGGAATTCCTAAGGTTTTCCACAGCCATTACAAGATGTCCCCGGATGTTTAGACAGGTTTGAGGGTGAGCAGTGGGTCATTGTGCACTTTGAGTAATAAAATCTCACCACCGGGAAGACAGATGAAGGATTAGGAGGTCAAGAAAAAACATCTCCACCTGCCTCTCCAGTCCCAACCCTTACACCGATGAAGCCTCTCTCTAATTAATCATCTGTGCTGGTAAACGTCCACTGATCCTATTAAACAATAGGGCTGGGTGGAAGTGATGGGCCACCATCGCCGCTAGGACCTCTCAACCCTCATTAATAAATTTAATAGCGGCGCCGGGATATCAGAGGAGTGCAGTGGGTTACAGGCTGTGCCTTTCCTTGGGGTATAATTTCGTGTTCTTGCCCCCTGGGGAAGTAATGCATTTATTCCAAGTTAATTTTTTCCCCTAAAGTCAGTTAGTTGTGCTCCGTGGGTGCTATCCTAAATTGACAAATTCCAGGCTTCTGGGGCTTGTCATCAGAAGGAAGAGAAATTAGAGAAGACAGTAATCAATCCGTATTGTGTGAAGATTAACATGCCTGCTCCTCAGGTTAGCCAGGCCTACATGCAAATTGAATCGAAATGTTCAAAAGCATTCCTAATCATGCATGCTGTGATTATGGATCCGATGTTTATTTATTACTCTCTGAATCACCACACACTGGGCAACCGGAAAGGGCAGAGGTCAACAAAGCCCAAATGAATGATTATCCCGGGGAAGTGGCAGGCCACTGATTACCTGAAGCCAGTCCAGGTGGTCACAAGTCCAGGAACACAGGCAAAAGTTTCCTCCACCAGAGGGCTGAGCTGACAGTCTTGGCTTTGTCCTGGGGAGGGGCAGCGGTTGATGGACAAATCCAAGGGCATGGATGAGGTATGCAAGCAGGGACCCTATTGGCCCTTTCTCAGACATCAAGCCACAGATTTATTTCAAGGACGATGAGGAGAAGAGCACCAGAAAGCGGACATGCACAGTCTGAATGATCACCACACGGGAGAAGGGGAACCGGGAAGCCCAGCTCAGCCTAGTGGCCTTGCTGGATCACTTGGTTGAGTCCTGCATCCTTCCAGCTGCCTTGTGTGTCTCTGAGTGTGTGCATCTTCTCTTCAGTGTGGTGTGCCACATCTATGTGAGTGTGGGGATGACTTCATGTGTATGTCCCTGGATATCTGAATGCATACATGGTTTGTATTAATTATTTATGAACTAGCAATGCCTAACTTCAAAGTCAGCTGTTTTGAAAATTAACCCAAGTTCTGTGTTTATAGCAGTATTACTTACAATTGCCAAGAGTGTGAAACAGCCCAGGTGCCCATCAGTGGATGAGTGGATTAAAAGACTGTGGGACATTTACACAATGGAATACTACTCAGTCATTAAAAAAAGAAAAAGAAAAAGAAAATCTTACCCTTTGTGACAGCATGGATGGATGTGGAAAGTGTTATGCTAAGTGAAATAAGTCAGTCAGAGAAAGGCAAGTACTGTATGATTTCACTTATATATGGAATCTAATGAACAAAATAAAATAACAAAGAAAGCGGAGGCAGACGCATGGATACAAAGAACAGACTGACAGCTGTCAGAGAGGGAATGGGATTGCGGGCTGGGTGAGAAGGATGAAGGGCTTAAGCAAAGAAAAACAAGGGAAGATTCATAGACAGAGACAACAGTATGGTGATTGCCAGAGGAAAGAGGGAAAGAGGTAGAAGAAGGTAAAGGGGGGATAAGTGGTGATGGGGGGAGACTTGATTTGGGGGTAGTAAATACACAATATGATATACAGATGATGTATTATAGAATTGTATACCTGAAACCTATATAATTTTATTAACCAACTAGAGGCCTGGTGCATGAAATTCATGCATAGGGAGAGGGTGTGTCCCTCAGCCCAGCCTGCACCCTCTCTAATCTGAGATCCCTCTCTCTCACAATCCAGGACTGCTGGGTCCCAACCGCTCACCTGCCTGCCTTCCTGATTTCCCCTAACTGCTTCTGCCTGCCAGCCTGATCACTCCCTAACGACTTCCCTGCCAGCCTGATTGACGTCAAACTGTTCCCCTGCCAGTCTGATTGCCCTTAACTGCCCTCCCCTGCTGGCCTGGTTGCCCCAACTGCCCTCCCCTGCTGGCCCGATCACCCCTAACTGTCCTCCCCTGCAGGCCTAGTCCCCCCCAACTGCCCTCCCCTGCTGGCCTGGTCCCCTGCTGGCCTGGTCCCTCCCAACTGCCCTCCCCTGGAAGCCTGGTAACCCCCAACTGCCCTCCTCTACAGGACTTGTCCCTCCCAACTGCCCTCCCCTGCTGGCCTGATCGCCTACAACTGCCCTCCCCTACCGCCCGTCTTGTGGCGGCCATCTTTGACCACATGGGGGTGGCCATCTTGTGTGTTGGAGTGATGGTCAATTTGCATATTACCTCTTTATTACATAGGATGTCACTCCAATAAATTCAATTTTAAAAAATTAACTTAAGTTAGTACTTTGTGTCACAAAACATGTTTTCCCAAAGAAATAATGCTCTTTCTCTCAGAAATTCATAACTTACCTGAGAGGCATAGTGTCAAATCATATTGTGGATGGGCCTGATTATCATACAATCAGAATAGGATTCAACTAATACAGCATCAAGCTATTAATGACATGCTAAATGGCTTGGACTTCATTATGTGGGTCAGTGGTCCCTAGACTTTCATTTCAAGTACCAAAAAAAAATTTTTTTTAAACGATCAGGAGACTAGCATTTAGTGACCAACTTTTTATTTTGCCTAGTAAGGAGTTTTAACAATGCAAAAAACAACAGCAGCAGAAACAACAAAAAAAGCTACTCTCATTATTTTATAAAAGAAAGGCCATTTTTAGATCCCAAAAGTAGGGGGATATAAATTTTAGTTTAAAAAAAAATTTTAAAGAAAAGATAAGAAAGGGAGGGAAATACAGTTCTACAAATTTAATAGATTTCTCTTTAAGAAAGCCTGGCCACACAAACTGTTCACTTTCTTTTTTCTGTGAACCTGTGAAACCCCTCATGGCCAAGTGTACTACTGACATAAACTTGGGAACTAATGGCTTCAGGGATCTCTAAGCAGTCCTATAGTCCAGGCAGTGTTCAGTGGAAGGGGACAGACATAAAAGAATAATTTATTATTTTTTTTGGACTCTGTGGGCTAGGATTTGAGCAGGGCACAGCAAGGTCAGCTTGGTTCTGCTCCACAGTCTTGGAGGTCTCAGACTCCGAGGCTGGGGGTGGGGGCATCTGAAGTCTAGCCATTCCAAGTCTGGGAGTTGACGCTGGATGTCAACTGCACGACCTCAGCTCCTCTCCTTGGTTCCTCCACCTGGGCTAGTGTAAATTCCCTCACAGGAGCTGCATCCTCTTTATGACCCGGCCTTGGAAGTCAGCGATATCATTTGCACCATTATCTATTGGTTGGAACTGGCACCTAGATTGAGGGAGGAGGGAACACTGATCCCATCTTTCCTTGGAAGAGAATGTATGGGGGTGGGTGCAACTATCTTTGGGAAAGGCATTCTGCCACAGAGCCTGCAGTGAAAATCATTACCTCTCAATCTCTCTCTCTCTCTCTCTCTCTCTCTCTCTCTCTCTCTCTCTCTCTCTCTCTCTCTCTTTCATGTTGGTCTTCTGCAGTGGGACTGCAACTTACAATACTGGCTTTTCTGGGATTCCAGCTTGCATTTGACAGATCAGGGTACTTCTCAGCCTTCATAATAGTGTGAACCAATTCCTTAGGATGATAGATAGATAAATAGATAGATAGATAGATAGATAGATAGATCGATAAATAGATACATACATACATACATACATACATACATACAAAACACAACACCATAATTTTGCATTCAATTTCAGTAGATCCATTAATCCCCTGAAGGTCACTGTGAACCCCAAGATATGAACCCCTCCCTGCCTAAGGTGTTCCCTAGGAGCTTAATATTGCTAGTTTTCAAATATATTTGCTCCAGTGGCACTACAGTGGAATAAGCACTGGTCTTAGAGTCACAATCACCAAAGTCAAATCCCGGGACCTCTGTTGCCCAGTGAGTGGTATCACATGTGTCACGTAAACTCCCTAGGTTTTCGTGTGATGATCAGTTAAATCAGCATCATCGTAGCATTTGATTCATAGAAGAGCGGTCCTTGCTTACTTATTTTCTCTTTTGCCTTCTCTTCTTCATCCCTTCTTTCCCTACTCAGCAAGTATTTTGCAGCTGGTCCCAGTCTCATCCTCCTCTGCCCACTCCTTTTCTCTCCACCACAGACCTCACTGGCCGCAGACCTGCCCAGGAAATCATCCCTGGCTTTACTTCAAGGGAAGATGAGGCAGGATTTGAAGTCATGCCACCACCTCAAGCCCCACACACTAGTATGGACTAAAGGGGATGCAGCTGAGTAAAAATAAATTGCAATTTTAAGACATAGGTGGGGAGTGGTTGTTAAAGAATTTGCTAAGCTTTTTCTTTTGTAGCTCAGAGAATTTATTAGCCTGGGTCTAGCTATACTCCCCACAAGCTATATAAGGTACTTAGCCTCGCTACGTCTCAGTTTTCTCAAAGTGAAGATGATAACAGTACTTATCACACACCATATTAAGAGTAAAAATTTAGATAATGCATTAAAAGTCCTTGGCACAGTCCACCACAATGATTCTCAAACTTTAGTATTCATCAGAATCACCTGTAGCATTGTTAAAACACAGATTCCTGGGTCTGATTCCCAGAGTTTCTGATTTATTAGGTTTAAGATGGTCTCTGAAATTTTGTGTTTCTAACAAGTTCCCAGGTGACACTAATGCTGCTGATCTGGAACTAGACTTTGAGAACGACTGGTCTGGTAGTGTTTTCCATTGTGATGATGATGACTGTGATGATGATGACTGTGGTGATTACATAAATAATAAAATAAAATATAGCCCTTGGCCAGTGTGGCTCAGTCGGTTGGGTGTTGTCCCATGCCCCAAAAGATTGCTGGTTCGATTCCAGGTCAGGGCACATTCCCAAGTTGTGGGCTCAATCCCCAGTAGGGGGTGTGCAAGAGGCAGCTGATCCATGTTACAATGTTACACTCTTGCATCAATGTTTTTCTCTCTTCCTCTTCCTTCCTCTCTTTCTAAAAATCAATAAAAAGTCTTTTTTTAAAAGTGAAAAATAATTTGCTTTGCATAATTTGATAAAACATTTTAGTAAGCCCTACTCTGGCAACAATTGATAAAATCTTCCATTATAGTTCCAATATGTTAGACTTTACAATAGATTAAAAAAAAATTCTTAGAATATGAATCCTCTGTAAATGGATCAGGGTGAGCCCCTATGAACTATTAGTGGAGAAGAGATTTTTTCTGAGAGAGAAACAGAACTGGGAAGAGAGTAGGGAGAACTTGCTTCTCTCTGGTTTTAAGGGATTTCCTTTGCAAAATGATAAGATTAATTTAAATCATCTCCAAGATTCAGCCCAGTTTTTCCAAGCAGAGATTCTGTAATTAATTATACTCTAAAGCAGACTGAGAACACAGCAGTCCTGCCCCCTAGGAAGCTCCTTGCTGTTCAGAGCCCTTAGCCCAGGCCCCAGGAGACCTCAGCAAAAGTTTCTTTCCATCCACAACCAGCCTCACTCAACAGCTGAAGCTTCTATGGAGCCTGAAGAAGCTGGCTGCTCATTGTATGAGACATGGGCAATTTACTGCCCTCAAGGTTTATGAAAGGAGGCAACTTTCCCACTTCCCTAAGACAGGGATAGGGAACTGGAGTTCACTGGAATGTTTCAGGAAATGATTTTATCAGCCTCACATCTACATGGAGGAAAGAGAAAGGCCTGGAGTCGTGATTTCCATCCTCCGCACACCACTGACCTGCGTCCTGGTGCCGTGACTATCATGACACCAGACCCCAGGGAAGCCCCAGCCTCCATGACTCTATCCTTCCTGATAGTTAGTTCTGCTCTATCTTTTTGACTGTCTATTCTTGGGGCATAAATAATAAACCAGCCCTCCCAGCTCCTTGAAATTCATTTGTGAGTAATGCCATGAGACCTGTCACGTAGTAATACTCAGCAAATATTTGTAGAATGAATGAATGAATGAATGACCATCCATTTTAGGAAGACATAGGTATTGAATTTCCCTACAAATATCTTAAGTTTATGATAATAACATATATATGTGTATATATATATATATATATGCATAAATATATATATATATATATATATATATATATATATATATATATCCTATCTAATAAAAGACAAAAAGGGTAATTAACCATACCTCCGCTACGCTTCCCATTGGCTAATCAGGGCGATATGCAAATTAACTGCCAACAAAGATGGCGGCCGGCAGCCACGCAGCTGAAGCGAGCAGGAGGCTTGCTTGCTCCAGTGATGGAGGAAGCCAAGGTTCCCCGCCTGCCGCAGCCCGGCTCTAAGCCCGAAAGCAACAATGTTTCAATTATAGAAGCTAAACAAACCCCAGATACCTGCTTTCATCCGGCCGCGGCCTCAGAGCTGGGAGTGCCAGTGGCGGCAACAATGTTTCAATTATAGAAGGTAAATAAATCCCAGAATAAAAAAGAAAAAAGAAAAAAAGGAGAGGCTGGGAGCTTCAGTCGCTGGCCAGTCTGAAAACGGCCCTCAGTCCCTCGCCCAGACTGGCCAGGCACCCCAGTGGGGACCCGCACCCTAAAGGGGGTGTTGCCAGCTGCAAACAGCCATCAACCCCTCACCCAGGCTGGCCAGGCACCCAAGGGGGACCCTCACCCTGATCCAGGACACCCTTCAGCGCAAACCAGCTGGCCCCCACCAGGTGCACCAGGCCTCTATCCTATATAATAAAAGGGTAATATGCAAACTGACCCTAACAGGAGAAAGACTGGGAATGACTGGTCATTATGACACACACTGACCACCAGGGGACAGATACTCAATGCAGGAGCTGCCCTCTGGTGGTCAGTGCGCTCCCACAGGGGGAGCTCTGCTCAGCCACAAGCCAGGCTGAGAGCTGCCAGTACAGCGGTGGTGGTGGGAGCCTCTCCTGCCTCCTCAGCAGTGCTAAGGATGTCTGACTGCAGCTTAGGCCTGCTCCCCGCTGGCAAGTGGACATCCCCCGAGGGTCTGCCGGGCTGCCAGAGGGATGTATGATTGCCATCTTAGGCCCGATCCCCCGGGTATCAGGCCTAAGCCAGTAGGTGGTCATCCCCTGAGGGGTCCCAGACTGCAAGAGGGCACAGGCTGGGCTGAGGAACCCCCCAACCCCGAGTGCACAAATTTTTGTGCACCGGGCCTCTAGTATATATATCTGAAACTATTTTAAGCACTTTCAAGTAATATTGCATTTCACTCTCAAAATAACCCTATGAGGTTGAGTATGGTTATCATCACCCCATTATAGAGATGGAGAAACTGATGATCAAGATTACAGAGTCAAAAAGTGGCAGGACAGAGATTTGAGCCCAGGCAGTCTGCTCCCTTGCAGAGCATTTTGGATGACTCTCTGGCTCCCATCCAAATACACACAGGCCATCAAGCCACTAGTAGACACCACTCTGGAATCTCCCTGATCCCCAGCTTTGTGATCTTACACATGCTCCATGGATCTCCCTCTGCCACCTCATCCACCTGTTCAGAGTGACACAGCATGAAGGAAAGAGGGCAGAAGGACCTGGCTACAGAGCTGAGGTCTCAAAAACAATGGGAGAGAGAAGGGACAGTGACAACACCTCAGTCTATGTGTTGTTGTTTTTATCCTGCAGGGAGCTGTCATCATGGTCCTGGTGGTTCTCCTTAGCAGCAAGCTTCTGCCTTCACTCATCTTGCCTGCAAAGAAGCCTCTTGGGAAAAGGCTCAATTTCCACATGATTTAATAGCTCTCTGGCAACTCCTACTAAGTCTCAGTAGACTCATTAGTCAAATGAGGGGAGTAAACTAACCTATTCAGATAGGACTGGAAAAAGCACCCTATCAGCCAGATATACATGATCACAGATATACAGGCCTATGCTTTAACAGAAATATAATCCTAGCCTTTACTGAACGCACTTGCTTGGCCGCATCTCTTTATTATAAGTCAGGTGATTCCTTAAAATAATAAAACAAATCCAGTTTTTAACATGCCCATTAATAATATTAGTAAATATGAAAGCAGTAACTAAAATACATATATTCCCAGATCCAGCAGGCTGTTTTTTAAAGTTTGTGGTCACTGAATGGCTATGAAAATGTCAGTTCCCACTTTAGCAAGTAAAGCCCCTCCTTGTGTTGCTTTGATCAGTTTTTGCATATGACTCCCATTTGTACGGAGACCCAGAGGAGTGAGTCGCCCTCATAACACAGCAAAGCCCTGAAGGGTCAGCTTTTATGGCTGTCCACAGCACCAAGTCAGGGCTGCTGACATCCCAGATAGTTTTCAATGACAATGTCCATCTACAGAGTTAACCACTGGGTCAGAACGCAACAAGAAGCATCGTAGGCCATTTCCTCTTATCCACGATTTCTCCTGTTGATTCAGAAGAGGTAGGAGCTTTGGAGGCTGCCCTTCTGGTTGCTTTCTGAAGCCTAAATCCTTGTATTCAATTTTTCCTCCTGTCCCCACACCAAAGAACAGCCTCCTCCTGTGTCTGCCTGGGTAAGATTTCCTGAAGGACTGCACTCTCTGAGACACTCTCTATAGCTATGTAGAGTCCCCATTAATCACCATATGCTAATCTGCCTTCCTCAAAGTTTGGATAGTAGAGGCAATGCTTGTAAGCAGTGTCTAGACAAGAGATAAAATAATTTCTTATGTTTTTTTTTCTTCCCAGGGCATAAATAAAAATGAAATTAACCATCCCAAAGTCAAGCTACCTATTATTTAACTAACAATATCTAATTCTAAAGATACTCCAAATCCAGTTTATTATTTATTTATTTATTTATTTTTATTGATTTCAGAGAGGAAGGGTGAGGGAGAGAAAGAAACATCAATAATGAGAGCTAATCATTGACCGGCTGCCTCCTGCACACCCCTTACTGGAGATCGAGCCTGCAACCTGGACATGTGCCCTAGACTGGAATCGAACCCGGGACCTTTAGTCCATAGGCTGATGCTCTATCCACTGAGCAAAACTAGTTATGGCCAAATAGTTAGCTGTCAGGTCAAATAGGTTTTCTCCATATAAGAGAAATGTAAGAATTTAACATTTGAAGAATTTAACAATTTCTCTATGGAGCTAAACCAGTGATTTTTGCATTCCTTTTTGTAAGTAAAAGTAAAATCTTTAAGAAGCTTTGTAAAAAAAAAAAAAAAAAATCCTGCCTCCCAGCTCCACCTACAGAGACCATGTTCTAAGATGGAGCGCCCACATTGGTATTTGCAAAGATTCCCAACTGATTCTAACGTGCCCCATGGACTCAGAACCACTATGTGCTGAGCCTAACTTTGCTGTATGGTGACCTATGACAATTAATAAACCTGCAAAGAACACATTGCTCTCCTATCTATAAACAGGTTGTTATTTACTTGCTTCCCATGAACATTGAAACTGGATCTTCAAATCTTAGTGCCTTCAAAAATCTTTGAGACACTAATGAATTAGCCAATTTGTACATCAGTGATGCTGGGTGCCCTCCTGGATTAGGGCAGTTCTTCACATCCTTCATCAATCGTGTAGCAGCATCCTGGTGGAGGCCTTCAATTCTGACTCTCCTGGGGTCAGACCTAGGCCAGAAAGTGTAGTGAATAGGGGTGAAATGCTGTCATCATAATTCACTAAATAGATTTTCTTCCTGGGCCAGAGGACATGGAGATAAATAAGACAGGTAGGAGGGGACCAGATGAAGAAAGGACTTGTGATGGATATTCAGTTTCATTCTGAAGTCAAGGAGATGGCATTGTGGGTTTTAATTAGGGTGAGGTGTAACATGGCCAATTTTCTATTTTACAAAGATCATCAGGCTGTAATGTGGATACTGGAGAAAATAAGGGGCTGGGGGTGGGTAGAGATAGATGATTATTGTAGCTACTTTAGCAAGAGTTTCAAACAAGCTGAACCAAGGAAGTTGCTGCCTAGAGCAAGTTTGGAGGGAAATATTTAAGAAGGGAAAGTGATAGGAATGTGTACTTGGAACTGAGTCGGGGGAAAAGAGAAGTCTCCAGCTTTCTGGATGGAGCAACTATGAATGCGATGAGGTTCATCAGTTTGGTGAACACATGGGAGGAGGAGCAGGTTTCTGACTGAAACATGAGCTCTATTTTGGACTTACTGGGAGTGCATGCTAAGGGACACTTGTGGTAGCACACTGAGCCTATTTCAAATTCTCAGCACACAGTTCACTCACTCAAAACCCTTCTTCTGCTGAATGGCAGATCAACTGTCTTTGTAACCAAGGAAGTAGAACTGGTTCAAAGTCTAAAGAAATACTGGAAAATGTTTCAGAAAATAAAAAAGGTGGCCCCTCATACCCATTAGGATAGTGATTATAAAAAAAAAAAAATAACAAGTGTTGGCAAAGATGTGGAGAAATTGAAACCTTTGTGCACTATTGGTGGGAATGTAAAGTGGTGTAGCTGCTGTGGAAAACAGTATGGAGGTCTCTCAAAAAAAATTAACCATATATTGACTATATAAACCAGCAATCCCTTTTCTGGCTATCTATCCAAAAGAATTGAAATAAGGGACTCAACGAGATATTTGTGCATCCATGTTCACAGCAGTATTATTCACAGTAGCCACGAGGTGGAAGCAACCCAGGTGTTCATTGACCAATGAATGGGTGTACAAACTGTGGTGTAAGCACACAATGGAATATTATTCAGCCTAAAACAAGAAAACTCTGTCACATGCATGAACTTTAAGGACATTATGCTAACTGAAATGAGCCTGTCACAAAAGGACAAAAGTAGAATGGTATTTTCTAGGGGCTGGAGAAAGAGGGGGAAAGTGTACAGTTTCAATTGGAGAACATGAAAAACCTCTAGATATGGGTGGTGGTGATAGTTGCACTACAATGTGAATATAGTTGATGCCACTAAAACGTACACTTAAAAATGGTTAAGATGGTAGATTTTATTATATATATATATTTTACCACTATTTTTTAAAGTATCATAGACATTGATTATTTCCATTAATCATTTATTCTTTGGTATTTTTAACTCCTGCCCAACCAGGTCACTAAGTTATATCATTGTTTTAATGACAGTAACTGTTTCCAAATTTTCCCTGATGATGGAAGCCCAGCCAATGCCTGCTTTCATCACCCTCTCCTAACCTGTTAGAAATTGAAGGAATCAGTGCTTTATATATTCAGACTGACCAATGACTCACCATGGCCTCCAGGCCAGGTTGAATGGCAGCCTCCCATTTTTGCAGAAATTATAGAACTCACCCCACACTGAAAAGGGTTTTGAGTGAGAATATCTAGAACAAAGCTCTATGAAATCCTAACACATAAGGGAAGACAGTGGAACAGGTATCCACATAAGAGCCTGAGAAGGAGCAGGCAGAGGAGTGTGAGGAAAAAGGGGGACTGTCTGTCGTATTAGTTTACTAGGGCTCCCACAATGAAGTACACAGACCAGTGGTTGATACAACAGAAATGGAGTGTCTCACAGTTCCAAAAGCTAGAAGTCTGAAATCAGCTCCCTCTCAACCTCATTTAATGCACCTGATTTCAAAGCTTAAAATATAATAAGACACCAGATTAAGAACATTTTCCACAAAAACTTTCCTGATTCCTTGGCTCCAGTCCTTACTAATATGCTCCCCTTAAACCAACTCTCCTAATATGATCGTCACAGCCACACAATTATTGAGCCGCAACTACGTGGCACTTTCTGTTGGAAGGATTCAAGCATAGTCTGTTCTGCTTACAAGGAGAGCCTTCCTCTGTTTGCCCAAAAACCACAGGCCAGTGTACCCAAAAACTTCATGCTGCTCCCCTTTTTATCAGTATATTATATCTGGCACAGAGGCCTCAGGAATGCCCAGTCCACTGTTGATCATTGTTACACTCTGTCATCTTAACAAAGAAACCCATCAAGAATAATGGAAAACTGCTTATACAGCTTTTATTGACCATTCATTGGCCTTTGACTGTGAACAGGAACCAGCTATGAGTAAAGCCTCATAAACTCCATACAGACTCGCAGTAATTGAAGCTCTTGCAAAATGTGTATTTTAATACCGTGGTAAGATTGGCAGGTCTCTGGTACACCAGAGAGCAGTTCTGAGCTGTGTGAAACAAAGTTTGTGTCCTGTGCCCCATTATAAGTGGCTGAAAGTTGCTGTGGATAACATGTTCTCCTGCTACATTGAATAGAAATGCAGTATCATCCATCCTATGTATTGACTAAATGGTTGTCATCATCAATGGATGTTACCAATTCATGCATGCACTCAATATTTTTGCAGGCCCACTGTGTGCTAGCACTTTGGTAGACTCTGGGAGTGCAATAATTAACAAGATAGGCACAATTCCTCCCTCAATGCACTTTCTGCGTTGGGAGGAAGACAGACAAATACCAGCCCATGAAAATAGAGTATGAGAAGTACTTTTGCTAGGATCCACACAAGTGTTTCAGAAGACCATGTTGGTGAACCCTCCACCACCCACCCAGGTGTTTCAGCTAAAAACCTGGGAGGCTTCTTCTCTTCCTCCTCCCTTTTTCCCAGCATCCCATCAACCACCAAATCCTGTCAATTCCAACTCCTAAATATTTCTCAAAAATTGAATGTGTTTTCTAGATGCTGCTTCTTCAATTCAAACAATATTCTAACAGTTTTTATTTTAGATATGAGCCGGAGCGTTTGTGCATTCATTTGCTAACTTATTCATTCCCTCATTAAACACAATTATTCAACACAATTCAAGACAATTATTCCTTCTTTCACCACAGAATTATTGAGCACATGCTATGTACTAAGCACAGGAAAGGCAATAGCAAAGAAAGCAAACATGGTCCCTGACTATATAAGCACATATAAATCCCCAATGGACCATGGTGCCACCAAATTAATCAATTAAAAATTAAATTAAAAAGCAAATTTAAGTGGATTTGTTTTTTATGCTGCTCTGAACATACCACTCTGGGACTCCCAGCCTATTCTGTACCCTCCTTAAACTTGTCAGAATACCTTTAGTTGTTCTTTCTTTCCATTCTTTATGTTCCTGCCTCACTTGGATTTATACCCTTAATATCATTTATTCTGCTAACTGACTACAGTCTTTGAGGATCCAAAGAATTAATGTCAAAATCTGAAGGGCAAAACTCTGGCTGGTCTGGTTCATGCAGTGGCCACTGTGGCTTTCCTGGTGACAAATGTGACATGTGATAGAAATAAGCTGCTGCCTAAATCCAGGACTCGCAGCAATCACTGAGAAGAAATAAGATGTGTCACTAGATAAAGAATGGCAAACGCCTGGCTTGTTTACAGCAGATTCTGTCCAGGTGTTAGACATAACTAATTGATCACAGATCTCTTTTCTTGCTGACCCCAGGCATGACCTTAGGTTCATTCTTAGCACAGCACTCCAGCAGCCACTGCCAATCAGGCCTGGGATCCTAAGATAAAATTTGTCATCTGTGCTTTAGAACCAGTGACCAGAAAATAGAAAATCTGGTGAAACAGAAGCAAAGGACTAAGACAGAGCTGTACAAGAGGAAGATGAAGAAGCTGGAGGAGGAGGAAGAAGAACAAGGAGAGGAAGGCAGAGGAGGAGGAAGCTTGGATGGGGACTTTGGCTTTGTGGTCTTTACCATTTACAGTCTCAAGGGTGTCTTCTCCCCAAACTCCACATGATCACCAAGGTCTGATTCTTCTCCCCCTGCTTGAGAAACGGGCTCATCCTGGACCAATCTCTCTGTGTGGGTGGGGTGAAAGGGGGTGGGTGGTCCTTTACTGCCAGCCTGGGGCAAAGGACCCAGAGCCCACGTGGAATAGGAGACTGGTGTTGCCCAATAGAAGCAGACAGGGGTAGGCCAGATAATTGGTATCTACTCCAGGGGCACAAAAAGTGTGAGGAAGCTGGAAGAAGAAAGAGCTCAAACCTGTTTGGGACTTCAGAAAAGGCTTCATGGAGGCTGGGAGATCTGAGATCAAAGTGGATAGAAAGGTGCTGCTTCCCAGCTCAGAGATGTGGGGGGAGGAGGGAGAAGTGTACGGGTCTGAAGCCAACTAAGTGACATACATGGAGAAACTGAACCGTCATTGATTCCCCACAGTCTCAGACTCTGTCCTGCCCATCTACAATCTAATCATTTACCCAGAACTCAGCCAGCTGGGTTGGCGGCAGTAATCACATGTGAGGCATGTTAGTAAAGATCACACTCAGTTAATTTGTATGATTAGGAAATTAGCAATTGCCTCCTGAGATCTCCAAGGTTATTCAAAACACAAAATATTCTCAGAATAAAAGTGGCATGCTTTTAGGTAAAGTCTGCCTATTGAATATTGTCTACAATAATGCAGTGTAAAGATTTAGAGTAATAGGTCATTCCCTCCTATTAGGGTTCACTACTGTCTTTGCTTAAGGTGCACCCCCACCTCTCTCTCTCTCTCTCTCCCTCTCTCTCTCTCTCTCTCTCTCTCTCTCTCTCTCACACACACACACACACACACACACACACACACACACACACACATTCTCTTTGCCCTTTGAACTGGAACAGTGATCTGTTCTCTGTGATTAAATTAGTGTAAGTAATAAGATATCATAGATTTGATTGATTTCCCTGGCAATGGTTATTAACCAGCCCAATTCAGAGCCAAGCAAGACCATTATTCTAAACATTGATTTCTGAACAGGCATGCAGGGGAAGGAAATTTTCAGCTACAGAGATATTCCATAAGGAATTATCAGATAGGATGATATATAGTGAGGGTTCTCAGACATGGCAATGAACCCCTGGAATCCTCAAATACCATGATATACAGCTGGCAGAGTCCACAGGGAGACTGGGCAACACTGTGAATACACTTTAGCAATGTTTTCACAAAACACTTCTTAGATGCACCATCAAATGTAAGAGCTGAGAGCTGTATTGTATGCCAATCATTGCATTTAACCACCAAATATACCCTTATTAACTTCTCTGAACTATATTTGCTGGAGGCTCAGGAAACAAGAAGAAAATATGGCCTCTACCTTCAAGGAGCTCACAATCAACATGTGTTCCTTAAGGAAGATTGAAAATGCCCTCCTTTCAGAAAGGATGGAGACTTGGGCTGTGGCTACTGGGTCAGAAGGTCTTCCTTCGTGGGCAGGTTTCCATCTTTCACCAAGAGTCATACATCAGGTAGTAGATATTCACAGCAATGTGAGGCATGTCTTTGACAACATACAAGGTGCAGAGAGCTGTAAATCAAGGCATGAATCCCTCTGAGCTCCAGAGAAAATTAAATCTGTTAAATAAATGGAAATTCTTTATTTAGGGAAGGAAGGAATTGGGAAGCAGGGAAGCAGGGAAGGAAGGAATTGGGAAACACTTTAGTGTGGCTTCCTTCAAAGGTGTCTACAACATATACAACAGCCAGAGGAAAATCGAATGCTTCCACCTAAATTCATATATTGAAACATGTTTGCAGTTTATATGTATTTTTACCTCCTGTGCTAAGGACAGCAAGCTCATAGAGAGTAGAATTTGAAACAATAAGCTCTGGAATCAGACTTTTCTGGGTTTGGATCCTGGTTCTCACACATTCTAGGACGTACTAATTAAACTCATTCGTTCTCAGTTCCCCACACATCTGCTCTGGGGTTAAAGATGGCAATTACCATTTGTTGTAAAAGTGAGTGAAGTATGCTTGTAAAGAGCTCACCCCAGTGTCTGGCCCATGATGATGTTTAAAAACTCATATAGTATTTGGTCTTGAGCATTTGTCCTAAAGAAGGAAAAATAGGAAATGGTCTGTAACCTTACAAGGCACTAAATGCATCACAGCTTTCTTCCTCTCTTGTTCCTTCTGACTCCAGAGGTACAACCAGGACCAATAAGGGAATGTGCATGTAAGCAGGTTCCACTTCAGTGCTGGGGAACACAATCTATCCATTAGAGCTGGGCCATATTACAATGACTACATTGGAAGGCAACGAGTTCCCTGTCACTAGACATGTTCAAGCAAAGGAATGAGAAGCCACTGTAGTTTCAGGGACTTCTGTCCTGTGCTTAAGAGGAAATTGGACCATCTGACTGCTGAGGTCTCTTCTAATTTATTTGGCTATGGTTCAATGACATATATAAGTGTTTTGCTCTGCCCACCCAAGGAATAAAGCTGAAGTAAGAAAAGAAATAGAAGTGAGATTAGGAGAAGATTACAGTTCTATTTGCTTCTCCTCTTACCCCAAACACCTAGCGCCACCAGATAGCTAGTGAAAAGGAAGCATTCAGTGACTCTTAATTAAGAAAAAAAAAAGAGAGAGTACAAATAGAATTAGTGGGTATTGATAGTTCAGGTTTTTCGGAATGCAAAGATCTTGAGTTTCCTGAAAATTCACAGACAGCTTCTCTGGACCTGTTCCTTTTCTGTTCAGAAAAGTAACCCCTAACCTCCACCCCCACCCCATGCTTTAGAATTGTAAATGAGACGCATTACAGTTTTAAAAGTGTGTGTGTGTGTGTGTGTGTGTGTGTGTGTGTGTGTGTGTGTGAAGGTTGATGTGCCTATGGGACTTTTCCAAGTCCCATATTTGTCTGAATGCCATTGATTTTTTGCCTAATTGTTATTCACTATGCTAATTTCCCCCACAAATCTCACATTCTATTGATCAAAAAGTAATAAACTCTCCAACAAACAAAACAAGCATTATTGCAATGTTGGGAAAACATCAGTTAATATCAATACCATATTTACAATTATCTTTAACCCAAATTTTACCCATGATGCAGTGCATAAGCAACTTAAACACCTACAGGCTAACAGAACATGTGAAAAATCCTATTTGTTTTTCCTTAACAGAACAAGGGGAGTACAGCCAAAAAAAAAAAAAAAAAAAATACCTGATGCCCAGTAAGGAATTGATGGCCAGAATAAATGTCATTATCCCAATAGAGAAATCTATCAAGTGCTTTCTTTTTCCTCTTCCTGTTTCTTTCTTTAGTTTAAGGCACTGTGCTAATCGTTGTGGCAAGTACAAAGGTGAGCAAAGTCATCTTTTACTGTGCTGAAAAATTGTTTCCTTGAAAAGCACAGTGTGATTATTTAGTAGGTACTTATAGTATTATTGTTGATTTCACTTACTCATGCAAGTCACCAGGCTACCATTGTCGGTTTCATTGTTTTGTCTGTTCAACATTGCTTCCTCTGGGATGCTGAGAACTTCCTCCTTCCTTTTGGGAGCTTTTGATCCCCACACTCCAACCATTGATTGCTGGATAGCTGCCTATGATAGTACTCCACCTTCATGGCCATATTTCATTGGTCCAAAGAGGGCTCCTAACCCAAGCCTACCCAACAGCACTATCTTTGAAATTTCTCAACTGAAACTGGAAATAAAGGTGATATAAGTTGGGAGGCATGAGGACTACCAACAACAATTCCAGCCAAATAGAGTAAGCCAAGCTGCAAGGATAAAGCCAATAGAATAAAATAGATATAGAAGAGAAATGAAGAAGTGGAGTCCTGGTGGCATTCAAGACACTCATTCCACTGGCCCTAGGCCTACTTGAAGATTTGCTTGCACAGCCTGATAAATGCCATGATAGTTCATCCTGGGTTCCTGTCACTAAAAGTCTGTGTAATACAAGTCTAATACAAACCTATTATGAAATGAAAGAACTCAAGGCAGATGACCCAACAGGACTCATAAAAAAATGCCCAGTACAGAGAATATTTCTAAGACATGGGCATCAGAGGTTAGCAAAAAGGAACAAGTGAGATTTAGTGATGAACCCCATGTATACATGTCACTTGGTCTTGCTTAAATCACAACCTCTTTTTTCAGATGAGGATTGGTCCTGAAAGAGAAGATTAGAACCTTGGAAGCTGAACTGAGCCAGACTCCAGTATAGATTTTTTCATATCATCCAACCATCACCAAGGCAGTTAAAGAAAAAGCTACCAATACTATATATGAAGTTCTGGATACATGATGTAGGTGAAGGGAATGTTCGTTTATTGTTGTCTTTTGCTTTGAATGAAACAATCATGGAGTCTTTTCCCAAGATATTCCCATACCTCATAGGGAGCATTTATGAGGTCTTAGAGTCAGTTTTGGTTGTTTAGTGGCCAAACTAAGTCCCCCATACCTGAGTTAATGTGCCTTCTGCAGGAAGGTATACTGGTCCTGCTGGACCAGAGCACAAATGGGCTTTGGGCCATGCCAGGTGTGCTCAGTAGTTAGAGTATTGGCCCATGTACCTAGAGATCTCAGGTTCTATTCCCAGTCGGGGCATATACTGGAGGGAACAAATCAATGTGTCTCTCTCACATTGTTTCTCTCTCTCTCTCTCTCTCTCTCTCTCTCTCTCTCTTTCTATCTCTATCTCTCTCTCTCTCTCCTCCCTTCCCTCTTTTCCACTCTCTCTAAAAAAAATCAATGGAAAAAATATCCTTGGGTAAGGACTAATAAAAAAAATTTAATGGGCTTTGGAGACCTAAGATTTGGCTTTAAATTACAGTTCTCAAACATTCTGGATGTTAAACCTTGAGCAAGTTATGAAACCTTCCTAAGCCTGAGTTTCATGGGAAAGATAATACCATTCCTGTGGGTTAGATATTCCCTAATGTTCAAGATTAATAGTGCTGGCTAAAGCTTTTTGGGCAAAAAAAGGCAATCCCATACTCAAAATAAGTATCTATCTCTATGAAGACAAACCCTTGTCCCTTCTAGGATGGAAGAGGCTCAATATAGTTGCTGATTCTGGATAGTGTTGTATGTGATATGATCAGTAGATCACATGGTCCAGATGGTCATGGGAACATTCTTGCACCAATTGGGCTGTTGAACTCCATGAAGAAGAGTGTCATAATAAGGGCTCGGTGTTCATCTCTGTTGCTTATAGCTTGGGCATTCAGATGTAGCAGGAGCCAGGTAGACCTTAGTAAGTGGGAGCCCATAATTTAAGCCCATTTTTAGCCTCTATCTCTGCCACTATGATCCCTCATTCATATGTGTATCAGTTCCGGGATGACCAATGATGAAGGCTGGTTAATATCAACTGGCTAAATCATTTTGTCTACTTGGTTGCTTAAAGTTTATTCCATGGTAAATATTTTGACATGTGAGATAAAATATTCAACTTTGCAGCCCACAGCCTTACACCCATCCACATCCCAATCTCTGATTTTTCCAGTGAGCTCTGTATTTTCCCCATTATAAAATATTTGATTCATGTACATTTAATTTTAACATCATGGGGTGGAGATGGCCATTAATAGCTTGGCATCAGCACCAAAAATCTTAAAGGAAAGATTAACAAATTTGTTCATAAAAAATTAACTAACTAGAAAAATTAATTTAACTAGGAAAAGGCACTATAATAAAAAAAATTAAATAAAACTTAGGGAAATAGTTACAACATATGTGATAGAAAATAGTTGATATTATTAGTCAATATAGAGATCATAGAAATCAACTTTAAAATGACCATTCCAATAGAAAACATGGGAAAGAGTATGAACACGCAATTCACAGAAGACATATACAAGGGCAATACACAGAAGAAAAAGTTACCCAGCCTCAGCAGCAGTTAAAGAAATGCAAATTTAAACATCACCATACCTTCTTGTGCCCATCAGATTGTCAAGGAATAAAAAGATCAAAATTATCCACTGTCTTTGAGGATGTGGAGAAATGTTCTTTCTTAAACTACTGTGGAAATATGACCTAGAAAGAAAAAACAACAAAGAAATATGACCTCAGAGGACCTTTCTGAAGAACAATAAACCAATATGAGTCAAAACTAAATGTTTATACATCTAACTCCAGCCATTAACCTTCCAGGACCTCATTCTAAGCAAATGTTCAAGCAATTGTGTTAAGTTGTTCATACATGGATGTTTATATGAGGGTTGTTGATAACAGCGAAATTGGGGGGCTGGGGGATCCTGGAGGTTTACCTATATGACTGGCAAGTAAATTATTGCATTCAAATATAGTTTTCAGCTTTAAAAACAAATGCAATAGAGCTATATATGTTGACATGGAGGTATAATAATACTGTACCATGAAGGGATACAGGTAGGTTACAAAGCATTGTATGTGTGCATGTGCATATTCACAGGAATAATCTGGAAGGTTATATCCCAAAATATTAATAGTACTTATCTCTTTGAGTTGTTATTGTTTAAATTTCTGCATCATTTAAATTTCTACAATTATGCCTTATATTGTTTTTAAACATTTTTATTTTACTGTGGTAAGAATACTTAACCTGAGATTTACCCTCAACAAAGTGTATATTATTGTTGACTGTAGGTACAATGTTGTACAGTAGATCTCTAGAGCTTATTCATCATGCATAACAAACTTTATGTCTGTGGATTGCTAACTCCCCATTTCCCCTTCTCTCCATCTCCTGGCAATCACCAACCCACTCTTTGGTTCTATGAATTTGACTATTTAGATACTTTATATAAGTGGTATCATGCAGTATTTGTCCTTCTGTGACTGGCTTATTTCACTTATAATATTCTTAAGGTTGTCCATGTGACCACATATTGCAGAATTTTCTTCTTTTTTAAGACTGAATAGTATTTCATTGTATGTGTACATCACATTTTCTTTATCCACTCACCTATTGATGAACATTAAGTTATTTCCTCATCGTGGCTACTGAATAGTGCTGCAATGAGCATATGGGTGCTAATATCTCTTTGAGATCCTGATTCCAATTCTTTGGGATAAATACCCAGAAGTGGAATTGCTGGATCATATGGTATGATTTATTTTTATTATTTATTTTTAATATTTGAGGATCCTCCTAGTGTTTTCTATAGCAGCTGCACCATTTTGCATCTCCATTAACAGTGTGCAAACATTTCAACTTCTTCACATCCTCACCAATACATCTTTTGTCTTTTTGATAATAGCCATCCTGCTGTGTGTGAGGTGATATCTCATTGTGGTTTAGATTGGCATTTCCCTGATGATTAGTAACTCTGGACATTTTTCATGTATCTGTTGGCCATCTGTATGTCTTCTTTGGAGAACCATGTATTCAAGCCTTTATCTTGGCACAAGCCACAGAAACAAATAAGTGGAACTCTATCAAAGTCAAACTCTGCAGGGCAAAGGAAACAACCTGCAGATTGAAAAGGCAATCACCAGAATGGAAAGCATATTTACAAACCATATATCTGATAAGAGGTTAATCTCCAAAATATATAAGGAACTTTTAAAATTATGCCTTTTTTATAATGAGAAAAAAAATCAATAAAGATATTTTCATTTTGATTAGAGGACAAGATTAAGAAGGATAATGTTTGGGGTAATAAAGTCAGAGGAAAAGGGAAAGCTGAGAATGCAATGACAAAGACCAGGTCTGCACTGCTGTGGGGAAAACAGAGGGGTGGGGGGACACGCTTGAAGGTGATTGTTCAAATTTCACCATCCCCGCAAGAGAAAGAGACACTTCACCCACTGAAGGATACACCTCTTAATACTGCTCTTATCAAGCTCCCAAAAGAAACCTTGTATGGACAAGCATCTGGTGGTCATACACTTGAAGAAACATCTAGAACGAGCAGGCACATATAACACATTGGCTGGTGTCCTCCACTGGATCTTCCTCAGAGACAAGAGCTGATCCATTATTGACACAATTTCAGGTACTCAAATCATCTTCTTTGTAGCACATTTGCCAAAGTTGTCCAAACTTAAAACAGAGATCTGTGAGAACACCCAAAGCATTAAATACAGAAAAGCAGATCTGTTTAATGCATAATCTTTTGAATATATATATATATAGAGAGAGAGATAGAGATATGCTCTTTAATCACAGCTATTCCTTTATGTCTCTTCATGTGTGGTTCTTTAATGGCAGAAGCATTTTTCAAAAACACAGACCCTCTTTTGTTTAATTAATAATCCCCCCAGACATAAATCACCCCAGTGGCACCCTCTCGAAACAGCCCCATGGCAATGACCTACTTTAAGAGCCTTTCATGTATAGCTTGGGTTTACTATGTGTTTTGAAAATTACTGCTCAATAGCTATTTGGGGAGATCAGCATTTTCCTTAGTAAGTTTAGCAAAGAGGACCCATTTTCCCACCTGGGAAGGAAGAATCATAGAATAATAGAACAGAGTTAGCAGATAAAGAAGAGGAATGATTTATTTCCTTAGAAAACCAATAATAATAATAATAATAATAATAATAATTAATAATAATAATAATAATAATGATAATATCTATTGAGAATTTTACATGCACTGCCTCATTTAATTCTCACAACTCTATATATTAGACACTATTATTGCCCTCACTTACCTGGTAGTGAAACTGAGGCATGGAGAGATTAAATAGCTTCCTTCAAAATCACACAACCAGCAAGTGGCAAAGACTGAATTCAGAGTCAGGCAGTCCTCTAGCTTCAGAGCCCATGCTCATCACTATGCCATGTACACCTCTCTGATGGGCATAAAACTGATATTCATTTTCTGCCAATGACATGCCAGACATCCAATAATCATTATCACACATTTAGTTCTCACAATGACACTAAGTTGGCATTATCCCTATTTCCAGAGAAGTGAATTAAAGCTCAGAGAAGAACTGGATGAGATTTGTCTTTTTTATTTCATTATTGTGGTAAGAATATTTAACATGACATCTACCCTCATAACAATCTTTAAGCGTACAACACAGTATCATTAACTATAGGCACAGTGCTGTACAGATCTCTAGACTCATTCAACTTTCATAACTGAAACGTACCTGGTGGATAGCAACTCCCCATTTTTTCTCGCCCCACCCCCCCACCCTCGGCAAACGCCACACTACTTTCTGTTTCTATGTGCTTGACTGCTTTATATCTCATATAAGTGGAAGCATGCAATATCTGTCCTTCTGTGAGTGGCTTATTTCATTAGCATCATGTCCTCCAGGTTCATCTGTGTTGTCACATATCAGGATGTCCTTTTTATGTCTGAATTATACTTCTTTGTATGTATGGCCTACATTTTCTCAGAGGCAATGGCTGTAAGAGAGGACAGGTCCAGAAGCAGGAAGAGAAGCTGGGAGGGAGCGAGGGCACAGGGCATGGTAACCAGGTCTAACAGGTTTCTATGGAAGCATGGGAAACAGGGAGGAATAAAAAGTTACTAAGGGGAGGAAGGTGTAAAAGCCATGCCTGCTTTCCTATTGACCCTGATCTTGGCCCCAATCCAGGTTATAAACTAGGGAGTCTGTAGTTTCCTCCATTCTATTAATTAAACAAAACCTTTATCTTCTCTTGGAATGACACAATTTCCTGGATGGGGCACTAAATCCTAGTGAGTAGCCTCTCTGGGGAGGAAAGGACTCCATCCTTATAAAGCAACTTTTTACCACATCCTTTGCGTCCCCATTGCACATAGCTACCTCTGTCTCAGCCCAGGAACTACAAGCATCTACAGGAAGGAACATTCTGGAAAAAGCAAACCCAAACCTAGTCTCCTCCTCTCTACAGAACTGACTTGAAATACTGTCTTGAGTTTGAGAAGACTAGAATAAATGTGATGAATATTACTTGAAAAATCTAGGATGTGATTAGGCATTGCATTTGTTTGCCCTAAATCCATTTTCTACTAGGTTACTATTAATTAGCATTTGCTTAGCTTTAACTATAGTATAGTTAAAGTGTATAGTTACTATACACTCGGAACCAAATAAGAGAATGATCCCTGCCCAGGATGAGCCACAAGTAGGATTTCTCTAAACAGCTCACT
The DNA here is from genome assembly GCF_014108235.1 of Myotis myotis. Classification (NCBI taxonomy): domain Eukaryota; kingdom Metazoa; phylum Chordata; class Mammalia; order Chiroptera; family Vespertilionidae; genus Myotis; species Myotis myotis. The sequence goes on along the minus strand of NW_023416401.1, from coordinate 20,847,569 downwards.
CCCTACATTTAACCCCACGGAGGAATTGCACATACTCCAAAGAAATGTTCTGACAATAAATTTTCAGGAAAACAAGTCAAATAAAAAGAATCACTTTCCATTAGTGGGGCTTGCATGCACTCACCATATGAGACAGGCAGGGTCTTGAGCCAAATAAAAATTTAAAAGGAACGAAAGTAAGGTTTCATACAAAATGACTAAAAATATATTGGGCTCAAAGTCTCCTGAAAGTTGTAAATAACTGAACATAAGAAATGAGCATAAAAATTACGTTTAATTAATTTTTTGCAAGAACACTTAATAGAGATGAAGGTAAATCTGACCACATGTATGCAAATATGAAAGAGAGGCATCTCTATGAACTGCATAATAAAAATAAATACCTGGGTAGATTGTTGCAAAGCTTGAAAGATATATGTGGGGATTGTCTATGATGTTTTGTTTTAGTGTGAGTTCCCCCAAGAGTAGACCCTGAGGATGGGGTGGGAATGGGTTATTTGGGAATCCAGGTGGCACAGTGAGGAAGTGGGAAGGAAGAAAAGCCAATAAAAGTGTGGGATCATAAGCCAGTTCCCACTGTGGACACCAGGGCTCAGTCCCACTGGGGACCCACTGAAAGAGCGGGTTGAACATGTGTTAGAGTTTTCCCATTGAGAGGAGAAGCTGGGGCACTTTTCTACCAACTCTTGTCCATCACTGGTTATAGAGCTCCTGGAGGAACCCCCAGCTGCCTCTGTCTGCCCTGAGAATGGCCAGAGAAAGACCTTGGGCAGGGAGACACAGGTGCATAGGAAAACTGTGTGTTTTCGTTTGCTCTAGCAAATATACACCATATATATACTACGTGGATCATATATATGTATACATATGCTAAAGCAGACTAAAATGCACCTACTTCCTCTTTGTATATGAATTTATAGATGTATTCTAGGTAATATATATACATACATAATAGTATGTGTGTATTATATATAGAATACATGTATTCTATGTCTGTATTCTAAAGAACGTGTCATCTAGAGAAGTTTCTGGGAGAGATAAGCTCATCCATGAGTGGGACCTGGCCTGGCTGTAGTAGGCAGACATGGTGCTGGCCCTTGACCATGAGCTGGGCCAGGCTGTGACCCTCAATAAGTGAATCCTGTGCTTGCTCCTCCTACAGTCTGGCTGAGGGCTTTCAGCATGATCGGGGAGCAACACGTGACTGGTGTGTAAGAGGGGAAGATGGAGGCCATGCTAGGTCAGTACTTTGAGGCTGACCCTCCCAAGCAGGTGGCTGCCTTCCCTTATGCAACCACTTGACTTAATACCACTTTATTAAATCTTCTAATCCCAGACTCTGCTAGTACCATGCCTGCCTCTTAACCTCAGTACCAAATGTAAAGTTATGTTTCAAATTCTTTAAAATATATCTATAATATTGTCAATATAATATTATATTCACAAACCTCTTTCTGGTCAAAACCAAATATAAGCCTGGAAAAAAAGAGATTCAGATAATATAACCAAGAAGTTTGTCTCAAGTGGATATTCAGAAGTAATAACACTTCCAATTTCAATGTCATTGTAGGAAAATTATAGGTTAATGGAGCTACTTAGGACACTTCTGCCTTGGCTTTTTACCATAGAAAGTTTAATTATTTAAAAAGAAACATTCTCTTGAGTGGTTGCAAGAGAAGTTTGGATCAAGGAAGTTTCCTTTAGAGTCCAGATGTGAAATATTAATAGGTTTCAGAGAGACAGGTTTATCATTTGGGAGTGTTAGCTGCCTTACCAGCTTTGCCCGTCACCACCCCTGTAAGAGAATGTGCTCTTTAACAGCCTAGATCCTAGGATGTGGGAAATCAGAGTCAGAGGAAAGAGGAGAAAGAAGAGGCAGGAAAAAAGGGTGGGCCAGAGCTCTTTGAGGAAGATGGCAGGACTTGAATAAAAAGTCCCAGCTCTGCTAGCAGGGTTCAGAGAACAGGGAAAGTACTGAATGGCTGGTTTTTGAGAACTGTCGCTCCAGGCTACGTATTCCATCTTTCTTATGTTCCTTGAGAAACAGGAGTCCAAGTGAGAATTCCTTTTAAATACTTTCCACAGCCTTTCTTTGTACCATCATTGACCATGGTACATGCAAAGACGGAGCCATCTGGCTCTTCGTATAATCTACCTAAATCTCTCCTCAGACTCTACCCCCTACCCAACCAGCAGCAGCAGCATTATATGGAAGGTTGTTAAAAATGTAAAACCTCAAGCCCCAGTCCACACATACCAAATGAGATACTTTAGGGATAAAGTCCAGAGAGCTGTGTTTTAACAAGCTTTCCAGGGGATTCTTCCATACATTAATGTTTGAGAATCACTGACCTAGGTAGTTTGGTGGCCTGTTGGAGGCTCTAAGAGTTTTTTCTCTGAGTCTAGGGGTAAGGTTTGCTTCAGAATGGCTTGGATTCCAACCACTGTACACATGTGCCTACCTACAACAAAAAGCTCTTCTTAGCAACCAGACGGCCTCAGAGTCTGTTGGTCCCCATCACATAAGACCTCTCTCTCAGATACTGGAGTGGACCTCTCTATAAATATCCCCCAAGGATAATGGTCCCCTCTATAGATATCCTCAAAGATAATGGTCCTTTATATGGGTATCCCCCAACAATAATGGTCCCCTCTATAGATATCCTCAAAGATAATGGTCCTTTATATGGGTATCCCCCAACAATAATGGTCCCCTCTATAGATATCCTCAAAGATAATGGTCCTTTATATGGGTATCCCCCAACAATAATGGTCCTCTCTATAGATATCCTCAAAGGAAGAGACAATTTGGCAGAAGCCAAAACTAGGTTCTGTCAATGGTAGAAATTATCAGCTTCAGGGTTTTAAAATCATCTTGTATCTTTGGGGATGGAGTGTACTACTTTCTGGCACTTCAAAACTTTAGTGGGTCCTTGGACTAGCAGAAAGAATACTGTACGTCTTTTTAAAAGATCTGGGTATAATTACTGTACTACTGTACCAGATCGACTGGTGTCACCACAAAATATGTCCAAGTCCTAACCTTTCCTCCACTCCCTGTACCAGTGAATTGACCTTATTTGGAAATAGGGTCTTTGTAGATATAATTCAGTATCTTGAGATGAAAATTTTTTTTTAATTTAGGGAATGCCCTAAATCCAATGACTGGTGTCTTTATAAGAGGAAAGGGAGGGAGATTTGAGATTTAGAGATCCAGGGAATAAGATCATGTGAAGACAGAGGTAGAGATTGGGATGATGCTGCCAGAAGCCAAGGAATGCCTGGGGCCACCAGAAATTAGGAAAAGACAAGGAAGTACGGGATTCTCCAGAGCATGGCCTTGCTGATACCGTGATTTCTGACTTCTGGCCTCCACAACTGTGAGAGGATAAATCTATATTGTTTTAAGTCACCAAATTTATGATAATTTTGTGGCAACCCTAGGAAAGAAATATAACCACCTAATACAGTGATGGCAAACCTTTTGAGCTCGGCATGTCAGCATTTTGAAAAACCCTAACTTAACTCTGGTGCTGTGTCACATATAGAAATTTTTTGATATTTGCAACCATAGTAAAACAAAGATTTATATTTTTGATATTTATTTTATATATTTAAATTCCACTTAACAAAGAAAAATCAACCAAAAAAATGAGTTCTCATGTCATAGGTTCGCCATCACTGACCTAATACAATCATGACCTTACATGTACCCTTTGTTGACTGGAGTCCCTGCATCAGAAAATCTAAAAAATGTTCAAGGTTATTGTACTGGTTATGTCACAAACACATTAGAAATGTTGCCCCTAGAATATAAACTAGAGATAAAAAGAATTAATTAAATAATCATTGTCCTTGCATGGACCCATAATGATACCGTGCCATGAACTGTATCTAGGGTTCAAAAATGGTACAAGATGTAAACTTTGCCACTTACTGTCTGTGATCCTGGAAAACTCACTTATGTATAAGTAAACTGTGACTCAAAATTATCTATGAAAAGGATATTAAGGAAATTGGCCAATTGTGTGGTTATGAGCTTTGAATGAGATGATCCAAGCATGGTCAGGCTTGCTCTAATGTTTATTTTGAAGAGGGAACTTGTCCCAGTGTGATTGATATATTAGGGAATAATTAGAGCATAATATAAATTCTGTATTTACTGCTTTTTTGATTTCATCCACAAGAATCATTTGGGTGAATACAGAAAACTGCACTCCACTAACTGAGCTGTGTAGGAAAACACAAAACACACAAACACACCCATGCACCCACCTCAAACATCGACTGCCCCCTCAGTTCATTGGGTGTGTGTTGGTCACACCCATGCACACCTCATGTCACAACTTTCCAGCTGATTTCTTCCTTCATAATTACTCACAAGCAGCAGCCTAAAGCCCATTTTCACAAGCAGTCCCGGGTATTTTAAAGGTAAAGTCCCATATTTATGGCAGTGTTTATGTATATCTTAACCATTTAACATACAAAAAATCTGTTACCGTTTTTTACTTTGTTCCTTTTTTTAAATAGGTCACTGATGAAGATTTTGAGTGTTGTACCCCTAATCTCATTTTCCCATAAATCCTGTTTTTTATTGCACAATTTTGCATAGGACAGTGATTTTTAAGAATGCATCTGACCCATGTTGCATAGTGTGGTGCTGGGCCCCACGAAAGTTAAGGCTAGCTGTCAGTATTTATTAGATGAGAAAGTGATGGGCACCTAGTAACCACTCAATAAATGTCCATTTCCTTCCTTTCTGTAATCAGCTATATAAAGATTCCTAATCAAGTTAAACCATTGATGCATTTACGGCAAAAAAAAAAAAAAATTAAAAAGAGGCCAACTCAGACCTCAAACTCAAAGTTAGCACTGAGTCTCTCTTATTTCTCTTAACTGAACATACATTCCTTCCAAAGCTGTTTTTTACAGATGGGTTACTAAATTTTAAAGAACCTTTTCCTTGTGTGAACTTAGCCACCTTTTTGAACTTCATAAAATTAGCCATGTAAGCTAGGATTTTGCCTATTTTTCTGAGGAGTTTTCAGTTCCCTTGATCCTAGTGGGGAGAAAGTGTGGAAACCAGAGAGGGGATATTTTCATAGAGACCAGGGCCCAGGTTCAGGGCTGTCAAATTCACAACTACATCCCTTAACACATCTATCCTATTCTCAGCAGAACTCACCTGGGTAATGCCACCTGTGAGCAGACATGTTTTCCGTTGATCAGAAAAATCTCTCCAAAGTCCTAGCAGATGTGTGTTTCCATGTAGGATTACTTCTGCTTCATAAACCACACAATTCTTTCCTGTATTGATGAATTACAACAGAACTTAGGTTCTGAGTTTTTCAAGGTTCAAAAAAAGGTCTAACAGCCTTGCAGGGAGACTAGGGTTCTGAATTCTTGCCCAGGTGGTTCTCCAGGGAAGATGGCTTTAAGATGTCCGGAACTGGGGAAGTGCAGAGTCCAAAGCTGAGAAAGCTGGGAGATAATTATATTTCCACATCATCACTCTTCAGCCAATTCTGGAGTCCATTCCTTTGGTCATGGAGCTTACAGCCTCGTAGGAACCCAGATCTGCCTGCGTTTCCAGTATGGGAGGCTCCAGCCTCAGTGGGGATCAACATAAAGAGAGAACTAGGCATCCCAGAACAAAGAACTTGCAGAGATGGGTGTATGGGCTCTCAAGACTCCTAACAATATCATCTTCTTTGGGCTAAAAGCAAAGGAGATAGCACATCAGATAGACTCAGGGATGCCCTGAGGGAAGGGAAGGGCCAACCTGGAGGTACGCCCTTGAAATAACTATGGAATCTCTTATCGTTATTCCCCAAGTGGAAAACTTGCAGGTAAAGTCTATTCCCAGAAGAAAAATTAAATTTTGTGTCACTGATCATGAATGCCTATGGAGCCTGCAGTTGATATAAAGTGGGTTGTGTTTTTTTTCAAGACACCTTTCAAATGGGTGTGTAGAAGTCCCCTCTCTCACACAGCTGCCTCTCTCTTCTCTAATACCCCTAGAAAGATCCTGGATTCTGCTAAAGCAGTGGTTCTCAACCTTCTGGCCCTTTAAATACAGTTCCTCATGTTGTGACCCAACCATAAAATTATTTTCGTTGCTACTTCATAACTGTAATGTTGCTACTGCTATGAATCGTCATGTAAATATCTGATATGCAGGATGGTCTTCGGCGACCCCTGTGAAAGGGTCATTCGACCGCCAAAGGGGTCACGACCCACAGGTTGAGAGCCGCTGTGCTAAAGGATCAACCTGAGAGTTCCGTGTTTGAGCAGGCGTAGTTCCAGCCTGTCCCTTCCCTTGGGGCATCCTGAGACTCTCTGATGTGCTAGCTCAGATAGTGCTATTGTGACTGGTCATTTCCTAACAAAGTCTTCACCTCATTACTCTCCTTTCCACCAGAATAAAAGATGAAAGGAAAGAAAGGTCACAATTACTGTGCAGAAACTCAGGAAACCTGAAATGAAACCTCTTAGCCTTTGAAAGAAGCTGGGCAGGAGAGAGAATAATGGTCATAAGAACCAGAGATGAGCTATTTCTCACACTTTGGCTGCCTCTAACCAGAAATCATCACTCAGAACTTTCTAGATGGTTCCCCTTCCTAGCCACTCACAGCTTCTGCACAACCTTGGCATAGGAGGGAGGAGGCCCAATAAATTAATGATGACGATGATGATGATGATGATGATAAAATAATACACAATAGGCCAGGTACTGTTCTCAGTCTTTACCTGATTACTATTGAACTGTTTAGTGCTCATACAACCTTATAAGGTAGACACTAATATTACCCTAACTTTTTAGATGAGGGATTAAAATACAGAAAAGTTAAGCAATTTTCCTAAAATCTCACAGCTGGTAAGTGATGGAGCAGGGATATGAACCCAGGCGGTCCAGCCCAATATCCTATAGTCATAATCACTGGTTAAAAGTCATGGAGCTTGACACTCCTGAGTTAGAATCTCATTTGCATGGCAATGCACTCTATGTAAAATGGAAGCACCAGTAGGAACCCTTATCTCAGGGCATCGCTGGAGAAGCAGATGAGACCAAGTCTGTAACACCCATGCCCATCAAAGGGGTGTGCACAGTTAACATTTGTGTCCCCTACTCCCGCTCTGTTGTTCAACACAGCGGGAGAGCTGGTTCTTTCTCTTACAGCTGCCCCACCCCAGCCCAGCCATGCTCTTCCATATTGAAATACAGAACATGAGAGAAAAGTGGGACCTTGTCTTGTCCACTTTCACAAATCCAGCTGTGACACTTTGACCCCACTGACCTTGAAGCTAGCATACCGATCTTGTCCAGCCTACCTCTGGAAGATCCCCAGTCTTCAGGCCCCACTTCTGTAAAGCTGAGATGGGCTTGAACTCCACAAAACAGTCATCACTCATATTATGCATCAAGCACTTCACTTGGTGCCAGGGTATGAGGGTAAGTAGTACAAACAGTTCCCAACTTCACAGAACTTGTATTTTACGGGAGAAGACAGGCAAAATAAAAAGGGTGGAGGTGGCAAAAATAAGTGCAATTGTAATTATCACCTTGAAAGGAACAGGGAGGGTGCTGAGATATCCTTTGGCCTGAGTGGTCTAGGAAGACCACCCTGGGGAGGAGACAGACATGAAAGATGAAAAGGAGAGAGTCAAAAGAAGGGCAGCTGAAAAGCATCCTGGTGTACAGTCAATGGAGACATCACCCTGGGCCACCCTGCTTCCCAGCTCCTCCTGGAAAATGCCCTCCCAACTCCCCAGCTCCCTGGAAACAAACAGGAGCAGGGTCTCCTAGGCTCTATCCTAGGCTTGAATCTGGCTTTCCAACTTCTTTACTCAAGTAGTTTTGCCACCTCTTGGTATCGGTTTCTCCATCTGTACAATGGGGCCAATATTTGTTTTGACTGAGGACAGTGTTGCTGGGGAGGATTAAATGAGACAATGTCATTCGCTACTACTTAATAAGAATGTTATCACATCTCAGTGTCGGGAGGCTAAAGAGGGCATAGACCTCCATGTCATCCTCCACACAGGCTCCTATCAGGACACCTCCATACTGGGCTTTGGGCCCCCAGACAGGATCACTTAAATTACCCCCCAAAGAGTCTCCCCTGCTGCTTTTGATGGCTTGAAATGCATTTCTGGTCTTGTGAAGATTCTAACAAAATTGTCCTGTATGTCCACATCCTTGTCGTGAAAAGGATGAACACTTTCCCCATGTCTGTGTCCCAAAATGAGGGTTCCAATTTGGCCAGGGCGCCAAAGCAACCTCCGGAGCTCTCAGGACAAAGGCCTGTTCCAATCTCAGGTCACCCTCAGGTGCAGGCTGAGAGGAAAGAGGCCCTCTCGGTGACTCCTGGCCAGCTGCAAGGGCCGCTGGAACTCAACCAAAGCCGCGTGGTGTTCCTTTGTTTGAGCTCAAACAGCTTTCAAGGTTTCATTTCCTATATTTACCTTGGTTCCTGTGCGCGGAAAATATTCCACCCCAGCCTCCACTTTCCTTTCCCCTCGGGCAGCCGTCAGCTTCGTCTTCCACCAAACAAAGTGTGGTTTTCACTACTTCCAGCCCCAGATTATGAAAGTAAGACGGGCACTAGCCCCTCCCGCATCTTGCCAGACTCAGAGGCACTCCCAGGACCTTCACTGTCATTATTGCTACGATCCTCCTTCATTCCTGTGACCTGGGCCACCCTGCCTCCTAGCTCCTCACTTCCCACTGCCCCAATGTTTGAGGTTCCCACAGTCACCTCTGCTCTAGTCACTTCCACTCGGTCCTCACACATGACATACCACATACAAAGCCCAGCATGTAACTACAAAGCCCTGAGCCGTGTCCCTCATCTGCTTTAGCCACAGCTGTCCAGCCTCCTGCCCACACACAGAATCTCCACCTCTGATTCACTGTCTCCCTTCTCAGCCTCTTCCTGCCCCACATCTTCATTTCACCCCCATCAGTCTGTCCAAACAACCTCCTGTAAGCTCCTCACTCCAGGGCCTCGGCTCACAGAGGAACTGGAATTCCCACCACAGCTACCATATGTCAAGCCCTTGGCACCCCGCATTATTGAAGCTTTCTCTGTGCTGCTGGCCAAGCCACCTCCACATGGGCTACCAAAAAGATCTTCTCAAAACTCAAAACCATGCTATTCCTCTGCTTAACCCCCTTGAATGTCGCCCCAGGAAAATCATGACTTTCATATTTGATTCCTACTGTCATTAATAACCTCACTCCAATCACTACCCACTCCTAGCTCTTTTTCTTAAAATAATTACTTTTATTTTTTCAATTACAGTTGATGTACAATATTGTATTAGTTTCAGGTGTACAACATAGTGATTAGACAGTACATGACTTATAAAGTGATCACCCCAATAAATCTAGTACCCATCTGACATCTTGCATAGTTATTAAAATATTAGAATATTATTGGTTATCATCCCTATGTTGTACTTTACATCCCTGTGACTATTCTGTAATACCAATTTGTACTTTTTTTAAAAAAGGATGCTTTATTGAGTTTTTTAGAGAGGAAGGTAGAAGGAGGGAGAGAGAGAGAGGAACATGGATGTGATTTTGATCAGCTGCCTCATGCATATCTCCTACCAGAGATCAAGCCCGCAACCCGGCCATGAGCCCTGACTGGGAATCTAACCTTTTGGTGTACAGGACGATGGCCAACCAACCGAGACACACAGGCCAGGTGACCAATTTTTACTCTTTAATCCTAGCTCTTAATCATGAGACATTACACCCCATCATCACCCTGCGAAACTTAAAAAGCCCATGCACGGCCATCATAGCCACCAACTCATTGCAATAAAAATGTATGTAACATGTTGATCAATAATTTGACAACATTCCTGCAAGGGAGTTTATACCCCAAATCATGGCATCTCATTTGAGAACTATGACTCTACATGAACCAGAATTTCAGAACTGAGAATGAGACACTAGCATCTGCATTGTAGACTGATTTTAGAAGCCAAACTCCAGAGCAGGTGCTGTGTTTTGTTTGCATTATAGCACCTACATTTGGACAACCCTTCACCCATCAAGAAGTGTTGGATGCCTATCATTCCTTATAAAGGCCTGCAGATCTCTATTGTCTGATGACCCCACCCACCCCTACATGACCTCTATGACATCATCTCCTTCTCCTCTCCCTGTAATTCAATCTACTTCAGCCATATCACCTCTTTGCTTTGCCTTGCCTATATAGGCCAGGCTTGCTCTGCTTCAGCGCATTCACGTCTATTCACTCTGACTACAATGCTTTTCCCCTAATTATCCATAAGGCTCACTCCCCCACCTGCTTGCTCAAATGTCACTGTCCCAATGAGGCCTCCCCTAAGCATCCCAGCAAAAAGTTTTACTCCTCCCCCCATCATTCTTGGTGCCCCCACTTCTAGCTACCCCCTCTTAGCACTTACCACCCTCTGAAATACTAACACAACATTTACTTTGTTTATTGTCTGATTCCTCCACTAACTGGTAAATTCCATTCATTGATCTTTTTGTTGCACCTAGAAGAGTTTCTGGCACAGAGTTAGTGCACAATGATTATTTGTTGAATGAATGAATGAATGAATGAATGAGTGAGTGAATGAATGCCATTTGACCTTAACAATAACCCATATCAGAGAGAAAAGTAGGGCCCCAGAAGAGTCAGTGGTTTAGCCAAAATCACAGTATTTAGCATCAGTCAAGCCTGGACTTAAATCCAGAATTCACAAGGTTTTTGGCCTCAGGCCTTACCAGATGGAGCTTAATTCTCTTCCAAAATGGGCATGGCCATCCCTGTCCCAAGCCCTCACAAACATCCTCATCAGAACAGACAGACAGCAGGGAATGGCAAGGAAGGGGAACAAACTGGAGGAGGCTTGGGTGGTCTCAGGAATCCCTATGGTCAAGCCTGTAAACCAAAGTCCCTGGGCCAAGAGAGGGCTGCCCAGGCCCAGCTAGTGAACCACGACCAAGGCAGGTTCCTGAGACTCTCTCCTGCAGGCCCCTGGCCCTTCCTGTGTTTCTCTGGGAGGCTGCGCTCTTGTTAAGTAAACACCAAGGACTGAACAGTCTCTGGTTTCCACCCACTTTTGCATTCCCAGGCACACATGGTACGGAGCAGGCCTTCCTTTGAACCAGGCCCAATACACCCCCTAAGCAGAAGCAGATTGACTGGTTTGACATACACCAGCGGGGCTGTTTTCTATGGCTGGCCTTCCTACAGTTGTTATCATTTTCCTCTTTTAGAAATGGCTGAGTTATCACCCCTCCTTTCCAAGTTTCCTCATTCGTACCAGGGAGTGTGGCTCGGAGATCAGACCTGAGCCGGGCGTTCACCTCAATTTGACATTTCCCCGCTTACAGTAGTGTTACTTGGGACGATGTCAAATGAGATGAAAGAAAAAAAATTTTTACTCTGGCTTAAAGTTGGCCACATTTGCAGGTGCTCATGTTGCAGCCTAAAGGAAGTGAGAGTTTGGGGTTTGTGATTTGAGCTGTTAGGCCAAATGGCTTTTCGACAACTAGCAGCGAAAGGCCCAGAAATGTTGATGCCATGAGAAAAGAAGAAGTAAAAATAGAGAAAATGTTGAGATATTAAATAGCGACGATATTTATTTTTGACCCCTCTATGGATAAAACTTTCTTCAGAGTCTCTTGAAATTCTAATATCCTCTATTTCAGGATATAAAAAAAAAGTTTTACATTTTTAGAAACAATGTGAAAATTCTTATTTAACCCCACAATATTATCACTTACTATTTTCCCTAGAAAATAAGTACAAATTTCCTAAATGAATGTTTTTATAAAAATTTTAAGTTGCTAAATACATTGTTATACTTTGCTAAGATTTGAAAGATCTACATACTTTAGATTTGTTAAGACTTGAGAAGCCATAACCAGGGGGGAATAAGAGAAACATTCATAATTGTCTGACTCAGATGCAAAAATCAACTTTACATTGAAACCTCTCATAGTTTCTTCTCACACTGAGTATAAAATCAAGAAAATAATTCCAGAAACTCATTAACATACATAAAGGAATCTGTTAAAGCCTCTACCTTCTCAGATTTCCACTGGAATGCCCATAAGACCATGAACATGGACCAAAGTCAGCCACAGCCCAGAAATATCCTAGATGACAGGGAGACAAAGTAAAGTAGCCCCAACTTCCTCTGTAAATGACACTCGACAGAAATCTACACATAGGATTGAGAGCTATAGAGAGGCAAGCCAAAGGAGAGTGGGACATCACATTGGGAATCCCTCTAACCACAAGGGATTAGCAATATTTTGCTTCCACCACAACCCTTGATGGTCCCCACATCTCGTGGTCCCATCAGCCATCAGATGTAGATCACCTACTGATAGGCAAGGCCAGAGAGAGGCAACTGTGCTAGTCAATTCTGGACGCCTTGTCAAACCTGGAGAAGACATTGTACGTCCCCCCTGACAAAGGCCTCATCTGTGCCACCATAGCTCAACCCACATTTCTAGCTCTAGCTCCTTCCAAAATCGCCTAAAACCTTTGGGTGTCAGGGTCAGGGGTGGGAATTAAGAGCAAACCCAGGCATTTCTCTTCTAACATTCAGCCTAAAGGATCTGGAAGAAATTTAGGGGCATATGTGAGAAAACTGTTATCATATCTCTTTAACTAGGATCTATTGCTAAACAAGCATTGATTTTCTTCTTTAATATCAATTTTCAAATTGTATGGTATCTTTGCTTAAAATGTAGATTCTAGGATCTTGTCCCTAAGATTTTGATTAAGTTGAATGAGAGAAGGCCAAGGAATTATCAATTTTAAGAAAGACTCGAGGTGACTCTAATCTGGTAGCCTGTGGCCAACATTTTGAGAAGCATTGCTCTAACAACTTTTATAAAGAGTGAAGACATTTTGATTCAAAAAATAAAGGATGAATTGAATTAAATAACTAAAAGGCAAGGCAAAAAATATGATTCTTATTCATAAGAAGGCTGAAAAGGACATTGAATTTTGAAATTACTGTAGTCAGGCACAAATATAATTTGAGATCAGAAAAAATTACAAAGCAATGGTTATACACATTTAAAATAAGATGAAAAGATTTTAAATTTCTGGGAAAACAACAGCTTTTAATCATTATCTAAAAGAGATGATTAAATAAAATATATTACAAACAATTAAATTAAATGGTAATAAAGGAAAAGATGAAGAGGAAAAACAAAGAGAGCAAATTTATAAATGACTAACTTCTAGACTAACTTAGAATTTAACTTCTAGAATTTTAAAAGGTAAACATGGGTTGTACAGTAGCCTCATAATTAAAACATTAGCAAGCTGAATGCAATAATGTAACATATATAAATAATGGTGATCAGGTTGGAGTTATGCAAGAAATGCCGGCATGATTAATATTAGAAAAATCTATTCATGAAATTCACCTGATTAACATATTAAGAAAGAAAAATATGTAAGCATCTCAAAAGATACCCTAAAAGCATTTGATAAAATTTAGTTTAAAAAAATACGTCTTAGCAACCCGGGGGTGGGGGTGGGAGGGAAGGAAAACTTCCTGATACAGCATCTCTAGATAAAAGGTCCAACACGCAGCATATGGAAGAGTGAGAGTTTAGCAGCATTCTCTTTAAAGTCAGGACAAAGGCAAAGGAATGCTGTGATCATTGTACCTACTCAGCATTATACAGTGGGTCCCAGTCAATGCACACAGGAAAGGAACAACAAGAGGAGATTAGAAAGAAATGTTTCTGCTAGTCACAAAGACAACATTGAATACATAGGACAATATAGAAAAAAAGTATTAGAATTATTTTAAAATATTTAGCATTAGTGTTAGATACTGAATGGTATATTACAATTAATATCACATAAAAATAATTAGGAACTATAGTAAACTCAAAAGTCTCATTCTTAAGAAAAACAAAAGTTACAGGGTAGCTAAGGATAAATGCAGCAAAGGAAATGCAAAAAGGCAAAAAATTTATGAAGGAAGTTATATTTTTTTATTTAAGAACATAAGCAAGAATTTAATACAGAGATAGGTACACCATGTCATTCAATAAAATAGCTCCGTATTATAAAGGAGGCACTAAACTTTAAGTTAACATATAAGTCCATGTTTCCAATAAAAAGCACAGCAGAGGCCCAGCCAGTATGACTCAGTGATTGATCGTCAAACTATGAACCAGGAGGTCACGGTTTGATTCCCGGTCAGGGCACATGCCTGGGTTGCAGGCTGGATCCTCAGTGTGGGGCATGCAGGAGGCAGCCAAGCAATGATTCTCTCTCATTGTTGATATTTCTAACTCTTTCTCTCTCCTCTCCCTTCCTCTCTGAAATCAATAAAAATATATTTTTTTAAAAATATCACAGCAGAGTTTTCTCTAGTATTTAATAAACTAATGTTAAAATTCACATGGATGAGTAAAGAACCAAAAATAGCCAACACACTTTTTAAGAATAAAGATGTGTGATTTGCCCTACTCTTAATCTGAATTCTTATGAAGACACAGAAACTGCAATAGTTTGGCGCGGATACAGGTGAAAATCAATTGACACACAGAGCCAAGTAAAGAGCTCCAAGAAAGGTCTACCAATACTGGTGACGTTAAATAATTAGATAAAGAAAGGATCTATTGAATGATGTTGTAGCAACTGGTCATCTCAATTGAAAAAAAAAAAGAAGAAGAAGAAGAAGAAACAGAATTCCTACCTGCCACCATATACAAGTGTAAATTTCTTATGGATTAAAAACCCAATTATAATATCTTCAAAAGAAAAATATAGAAAAATATTGTTATAGCCTAACAGAGGGAAGATTTTCTTAAGCAAAAGATAAAAAGTACAAAACATGAAAGAAAAGATTGGCAAACTAAATTAAAATAAAAAGCTTTGGTTTGACAAAAGCAACCTAAACATAAGGGAAAGAGAAGCTGGGGACATGCTCAAGTTATTTCTACCTCATGGGAAAAAGGCAAAGCCAGAACACATAATAAATGCCTGTATTTCAATGTTTTTCAAAGGACATACCAATAGGGAAAGGGCAGAGGCTATAATCAGAAATTCATGGAAGAGACAGGAGGAATGCCCCAACAGTATATGAGTGATGATAATTTCTCAAGCTACTAGAGAAATGTGAAATAAACCACAAGGAGATATGGTTTTACAGCCATCCAATTTATACAAATTTTAGAAGTCTGACAATACCAAGTGTTAGTAAAGACGCTGTATTTGAGAAACAAACATCAACAACGGCAACAACAACAAAAAAGCTTTTTTTTCCAGGGTCCTGAGACAGTGACAAAAATTTGATTACATAAGTAGGCCTTGATGGAAACCTCAAAACGTTCCAAAGAGGAAAGTCTCTTATAGTCCTATTCTCTGACCACAGCAGAGGAAAAGCAGAGATAACTTTCTAGAATGTGAACCAAGAAAACAGCCGCTTGGGAATGCCACCTAAATATGAAAGCAACGTGTAAAAACTTCCAGGAGAAAACGTAGGAAAACCTCTCCAAAGTAATGGTTAGGTTGGGTAAGAAATCACAACTGCAAATTCTGACTATTTTGAAAAATATCACAATAAAAGGAGCATAATAAAACTTGAAAATATAACTAAAAGTTAAAATTTCAGATGCCTATGTTTTTCTATATTGTCCCATTGGTCTTTCTTTCTATAGGCATCTAAAAATTAAAGTTTAAGCACAGCCGGCGTGGCTCAGTGATTAGTGTCGACCTATAAACCAGGACATCACTGTTCAATTCCCGGTTGGGGCACATGCTCGGATTGCAGGCTAGATCCCCAGTTGGGGGCGTGCGGAGGCAGCCAATCAATGATTCTCTCTCATCATTGATGTTTCTATCTCTCTCTCCCTCTCCCTTCCTCTCTGAAATCACTAAAAATATATTTTAAAAAATAAATTAAAGTTTAAAAAATGAACTGTTTATATGCATATATATATATATACACACACACATATGCACACATGCTTTTGTGTACACACATACATATACACCTCTGTGCACACACACACACACACACATTCATGCACACAATGCATGCTCTATTTTGTATAAATAAATAGCATAGAGAAACACACATAACATAAATAATAATATTGGTAGTGATATATTACCAGTGGCAGGTAATTTGGTTTTTATTGTGTGTTTCCCTAATTTTAAAAAATAAATACATATTAATTTTATAATTAGAAAAATGAGAGTAAATTCACTAATTAGGAAAAAAGTCCTTGCAAAATTTTTAAAGCAGCAAATGTCTAGGTTTTAGTCAATTTTTGGCTTTAGTCGATTTTTGTTTTACTTTTCTTCTGGTATTGTCAGTTAGAACTTTTCTAATATTTCTTCACCTCGTAAAATTTTCTCTCATTATGTTTTTTATTCTCATTTCTCTTACACTCATTCTAATCTCTTTTTCAGCACTCCCAGTTATATGAATATAAGATTTCCTCTGCAGTCATAGTCTCTGATCTTTTGTTTCCATATTACAGGAGTTTTGCCAGTGTACTCTGCATCACTGATTCCATGTTCAATCAATTATTTTGTATTTATAATGTACATTCACTCCTTCTGTTGTCCATTTTTCTTTTCCCAGCTTTATTGAGTTATAATTGACATACAACATTGTGTAAGTTGAAGGTATACGAGATGTTGATTTGATACACTTATATATTGCAAAGTGATAACTACCATAGTGTTAGCCAGCACCTCCATCACATCCCACAATTACCATATCTCCATTGTAGTAAAAACATTTAAGATCTACTTTCTTAGCAACTTCCAAGTATATACTACAGCTGTGATGGTGAACCTATGACCCGCGTGTCAGAGGTGACATGTGAACTCATGTTTTTGGTTGATTTTTCTTTGTTAAATGGCATTTAAATATATAAAATAAATATCAAAAATATAAGTCTTTGTTTTACTATGGTTGCAAATATCAAAAAATTTCTATATGTGACACGGCACCAGAGTTAAGTGAGGGTTTTTCAAAATGCTGACACGCCGAGCTCAAAAGGTTCGCCATCACTGTACTACAGTATTGTTAACTATAGTCACCATGGCATACATTAGATTCCTAGCACTTATTCATCTTATAACTAGAGGTTTATACTCTTTGACCAACTTCTCCTCATTTCCCCCACCCCCAGCTCATGGTAACCACTGTTCTAATATTTGCTTCTATGAGTTCAGCTTTTTTGGATCCAACATATAAGTAATACTAGAGGCCTGTTGCACAAAGAGATTCGTGCAATAGGCCTTCCTTTCCCCTGACTGCTGGCACCGGTTTGCCTCTGGCACCCGGGGCCCAGGCCTTTGCTCTGGCCAAGTTCTGGCCAGAGCTGGCCCCAGAAACGTCAGGCCTCGCTGCTCTGCCTGCCCCAGAGCCATGAGGCCTCGCTGCTCTGCTGGCCCCGGGGCTGTGAGGCCTCCCTGCTCGGCCGGCCTGGAAACATCAGGCCTCACTGCTCCGCCGGCATCAAGGCTCCGCTGTACCAGAAACATCAGGCCTCGCTGCTCTGCCGGCCCCCGGCCATCAGGCTTTGCTCCACCGCTTGGAGCCTACATATGCAAATTAACTGCCATCTCTGTTGGCGGTGAATTTGCACATCATGCTGATTAGCCAATGGGAGGTGTAGCGAAGGTACAGTCAATTACCATGTTTGTCTATTATTAGATTAGATAATACAGTGTTTGTTCTTCTCTGCCTGACGTATTTCTCTCTGCATTCCACGCCATGTTCCCTATCTTTTCCATTTCCATTTTGCCGAGGTTTCTCTATGTCTGGAATCCTCTTCCCCTTTCCCCCTCACTCCCTCTGTGAGGTCCTCCTGGACTCCCAAGGTCTTATTGAATCAGGATTCCTTCTCAGATCCTACTGTACCCAAAACTTGCATCATCTCTGCACATGTCTGCTTTCTCCATGCCATGCCAAGTTCCTCAAGATCAAGGGTAGTTTTACAGCAATTCTTAGCACTGCCACAGAGTACATTTTCACCAACACTTGGTATTGTCAAACTTTTTAAATGCTGTTAATGATGTCTCCTTGTGGTTTAGCTCACCTTCCTCTAATTATCTGAGATATTGGCCATTCTTGTGATCTCTCCCATGAATTTCTGACTATAGCCTCACTCTTGCTTTGTCTTCTTATTATTGATTTGTAGGAACTCGCTATATCATTATAAATTCTGAATTTATTATATATAAAATCCTTCATACATATCTAATGGACATATCTATTATATATAAAATACCTTCTGCATTTCTGAGGCTTTTTTCTTTTTGCTTATGTGTCTTTGGCTATATAAAAGCTTTTATTTCATTTTAATTTATCAATCTTTCATGTTTTATTTATGAAAATGTTTCCTACTGCTGGATCATCCAGATGTTATTCTATATTCTCTCCCTTAAAGACTTACAATTTTGCTTTTTACATTTAGGTCACATTTCAAAGTGGTCACTCCAGTAAGTGTTTCTGCATTCATGAAACAAAGTAAGCTCAGCCCTGTACTTGCAGCACCTGATCCTTGGGAAGTCAGGGAAAGATCTAGAACCGGATCGGGCTCTGCCTCTGAGGGTGACAGCTTTTTCTAGGTTCTGCTGTGTAATGAACAACCTTCAAATCTTAGTTTGCAAGACCAAGACTTATTTTTCACTCACGTTACACATTAGCTGTGGCTCTGAGACTGCTCTGAGCTGGGGGCCATTGCAGGTCTGCCCATTACGGGACCAGGCTGAAGGCACAGTCTCTATCAGGTTGCTATGTGCTGGTCTCATGGCAGACAGCACAGGATAAGAGGGATGGTGGAGATTAAACCCTTATCGGTGATAACATTGGCAAATATGTTCTCCCATGCAGTTCTTATTGTCTTGTTGATGGTTTCTTTTGCTGTACAGAAGCTCTTTATTTTGGTGTAGTCCCATTTATTTATTTTCTTTTTAGTTTTCATTGCCCTAGGAGCTGTATCGGTGAAGATATTGCTTTGGCATATGTCTGAGATTTTGCTGCCTGTGGATTCCTCTAATATTTATAGGGAACTCATACAACTTAACAAAAGGAAGATAAACAACCCAATCAAAAAATGGGCAGTGGACCTAAATAGATACTTTTCGAAAGAGGACATAAGGAAGGCCAAGAGACATATGAAAACATGCTCAACGTCACTAATCACCTGAGAGATGCAAATCAAAATGACAATGTGGTACCACCTCACACCTGTCAGAATGGCTACCATCAACAAATCACAAGTGCTGGCAGGGATGTGGAGAAAAATGAACCCTCGTGCACTGCTGGTGGGAATGCAGACTGGTGCAGCCACTGTGGAGAACAGTAAGGAATTTCCTCAAAAAACTAAAAATGGAACTTTCATTTGACCCAGTGATCCCACTTCTAAGAATATATCCCAAGAAAACAGAAACACCAATCAGAAAGGATATATTCACCCCTATATTCATAGCAGCACGATTTACAATAGCTAAGATTTGGAAACAGCCTAAATGCGCATCAGCAGATGAGTGGATTAGAAAACTGTGGTACATATACACACTGAAATACTATGCTGCGGTAAAAATGAAGGAATTCTTACAATTTGCAATAGCATGGATGGTCCTGGAGAGCATTATGCTAAGTGAAATAAGCCAGTCAGAGAAAGATAAATATCACATTATCTCACTCATTTGTGGAATATAATGAATAACATAAACTGATGAACAAAATAGATCCAAAAGACAGAGAAACACCAATCAGACTGTCAAACCTCAGAGGGAAGGTAGGGGAGGGTGAGGGTAAGGGGGAGAGATCAACCAAAGGACTTGTATGCATGCATATAAGCCTAACCAATGGACACAGACACCAGGGGTGTGAAGGCATGAGGGGAGGGGGGAGTGGGGGGATAAGGACACATATGTAATACCTTAATCAATAAAGAAAAAATAAATTTAAAAAAAGAGGGATGGTGGAAACTTTCAATGTCTCTAAAGTTTTTACTCAGATAAAACAAACAGATCATTGGACAAAGTAAGTCACAGCATAGGCCCAAAGTTAATGGGTATGGAGAATATTGTCTCTATAGGGAAGGATGACAAGGGCAAGAAAGGGATGAAAAATTGTAAATAAATAATATATTCTACCACAACATTGCCTCTCAAACCATAGGACTCAGGTCTGTTTAGTAACATGGAACATCAATTGTGTATTTCTTTTTTCTTTTTTTCCTCATTATTTTTTATAAATAAATCTTTATTGTTGAAAGTATTACATATATCCCCTTTTTCCCCCATTGACCCGCCCAGCCCACGCCTGCCCCTCACCCCAGGCCAGTTGTGTATGTCTTATGGTTCAAACATAGAGCTTAATATCCACAATGAGTTCCCTGTACCTGTTGATATAAAAGGACACACTGTCTGTTGGTGTCCCCTGGGTTAGTCTACCAGCTGTGGTTCACGGCTGGTGCAAAGGATGGTAAGATCTCATCACCCCATGCCTTGAGCCAGTTGTGCATTCCAATATACCCAAGGCTCAACCACCACATGCCAACACCCTGGGCTTCATCCTAGCCAGGTTATAATTGGCCCCAGATCTTCAGGTTAAGTGAAGAGGATGATCAGAGATGGAGAAAAAAGAAAGGAAAACACAGGTCCCGTTGGCAAGGGAAACACTATTTGGCATCTAAAATGTGAAACAGTTCCATAGTTTGGCTTGGCTGATCTTGGCTTAGCTTAATCCATTCATTCCCTCAACCTGGCCAGGCTGAGACTCACCCTCACTCTGTTTGTAGCAACAGATAATGTGGATAGGCATGCCCTAGCAGTTAGTTGCCTGTCAGAGTTCCCATTTCAGTTTCTCAACACTTAACCCAAACGGCAGCACCTCCCTCAAAGCAACACTGTTGGCTGCCCGTGACCACACTCTGCCCTCGATCATTAGAATGGAATCCGAGCTCGCCCTGGAATGCATGGGACGTGCTGAAAGAACCCAGCCACATGGTTCCTCCAACCATATGTCCTGGCCATAGCAGCAAGGCACATGGGGTGGAAATATGTATGGGGGGAGCCCAAGGCCCAGCATTCGTCTGCTCCTCTCTGCACTAAACAACTCAGAGGGTTTAGCCTAACGAGCATGTCTTTCATGCGGTAAGCATACTGGCCCTTTGATTTAAACAGTGGATCTCTAAGTGTGGTCCCTGGTGGTCTCTGGATCCATTGACTGGAAACTTGTTAGAAATGCAAATGTTCAAGCTCTACCCCAGACTTGCTAGGTCAGAAAGTCTGAGGATGGGTCTCATCAAACTGTATTTCAACAAGCCTTCCAAGTAATTCTGATGCGTGCTAAGGTTTAAGAACCTCTGTATCAAAAGGTAAACTGGTCCTTGGGGTTATTCCAGCACTAATTCTAATTTGGGGGAACATTTATGTCCTAGAGGAGAGCCATTTCAACTGTAATCCTCAATAAAGACCCAAATCAAAGTTTCTCACTGGCAACCATCATCATTGAGCACAATTCAATCAACAGATTTCAACACAGAAGGCAATGGACCTCACCATGAGAAATGGAGGTAGGATAGCCGAGTAGCTCTGACGTGGATGAGGTCAGATTTTCTGTGTTTGAATCCCAGCACTGCCACTCTTCTGTGACCTTGAGCAAACTATCTAAAATGTCTAATACTGTTTCTCCATCTGTATAAAGGGTAAGTAATACTATCATCTTAGTATGAATGTAAGGCGGTAGTCTCAAAATGTGATGTCCAGACTGCATCATCAGCATCCCCTAGGACTGTCTGTGTTAGAAATGCAATTCTCAGGCCCCACCTCAGACCTACTATATTCCTTATCCATTGCTGCATAACAAATGACCCTATAACTTAGCAGCAAAGCACAACCCACATTTATTCTTTCAGTCTCTGGGTGTCAGCAAGCTAGGCATCCTTGCCAGGTGGCTCTCCCCACAGGGCTGTGTCACACAACAGGAGCATCTTCCCCGGGACAAATGACGCAACAGAGAAAGTAATGGAAGCCACAACAGTTTTTTATAATTTTATTTCAGAAGTGACATCCCATTTCCTTTACCATAGTCTACTCTGTAGCAGCTAGTCAATAAGACAAGGTCACACTATAAGGCAGGGGATTACACAAGACAGGAACAGCAGGAAGGAGGAACGTCTTAGAGGCTGCCTACCACACCTACTGAATCAGAACTCTGGGTGTGAGAGCCAGACACCGCTGTTTTAACAAGTCCAAGTGAATCAGATACACATTGGTTAAGAATTCAATGAGACGATGAAGCAAAACACCTCACACAATGTCTGGTACATGAATATTCAATCAAAGTTACCTACTTCGGTTATTGTTATGATGACAGACAAGAACACCTGACTGGGATACTAAAGCTTTCCACCTACGTCCAAGATTAGCAATTTTCAAACTTAGCTGAACCTTCAAATCACCTGTGGAGCTTTCAAATCTCCTGATGCAGAAGTTTTGACCTAGACAATTAGATTAGAATCTCCAGGAATAGGACCCAGGCATTAATATTCTTTAAAGCTCCCCAAGTAATTCCCATATACATCTAAGACTAAGAACCACTGATACTCAGAAAACAGACATCGAATGGCCTTCTTCTCTATTAGTCTATCTTCTTGGAGCTAGGGTGTTGGCAAAAGAATCACTGATTTGTGGTTTAAAATGAAAACAAAATATCAAACATGCAAACAAGCAAATGAAAAACCAGGCTCTGATGCGCATGTCTTGAAAAGTTGCTCAACATGTTCCCTGTTCTGTAGCACCTTCCCATTTCACTCTTGCCTTTGGCGAGGATCTTTGCTGTCTTGCCAACTGAGAAAGTAGCCATGGGAACATGTAGGTATTTCCACCATGGCACATGGTGCAGGTGCTGGGCCGGTGCCCCTAACAAATCAGAATGTTGGAAAGAAGGAGGACACAGTGTGTTCTCTGAGGCCTTGAAACAAAATTATGCAGTTGCTTAGCTCCACCTGATGCAGCTGGAAGTCGAGCTGCCAGGCGGAAGGGGCCAGGGCCAGAGGCCAGCGCCACAGGCCAGCGCAGAGTCTGGCGTGGTAGGACCACTCTTGCCATGAGGTCTCTACGGAACTGAGCTCAGCCAAGTTGCCCCTCTCCTTCCCAACTGGCAGAGCCCTGAGCCTGCCCACTCCTGGCCTGAAATCTACCCTGACACAGAGCAAGCTTATGTAAGGGCAGCTGCTCTACCCCACCAGCCAGGCCTGGAAGAGATCAGTGAAATGCCAGCTCTCCCCAGCCACCTCCCAACTTTCCCCTTGGGATGAGACTTTGGGAATTTGAGCTCTGGCAGTTCTGGTTAACGTCATGATCCAGCTGTGCCGACCAGGGAATTCTCAGATGCCACTCCAGAATATTCTTCTTGGATGCTTCCACCGGAGAGCTAATTTGGTGCAAACTGTACCTTTCACAGGATTGTTCAAATAGAAGCAAAGAAGACACAAGAGGGGAAACTTTTTAATTAGAAAAATAAATAATAAATCTCCACTCCCACAGTTCTCATTAACCAGCTCAGTCTTTCATGACTCAAGTACAAAAACACTGCTGACAGCTGTGGGGCAGCCGAGAGGAACAGCCTCGGGGTAGGGAGAGGTCGGCTGGTGGGGCCACAGTCACCATGAAGGTGAGCCAAATCTCGGGCTTTGGAGGCCTGGGTGTCCTTCCTGGGTCACCTTAAAAGGTCCCTCTGAGTTTCTGCTCCCGAATCTCTAAAAATGAAATTATAATTATAAGGGTTGTTTGAGGATTAAATAAGATATTTATCAAAGGACTTAGCAAGTGTTTGGCACAAAGTGAGTTAACTTTCTAGTTCAAGAAAGGGAGAGAAGGGGGAAGAGAAGATATAGGAGGAGGAGGTAGAGGAGAAGGAAGAGAAGAGGAGAACAAGGAGGAGAAAGAGGAGGAGGAGGAGGTGGAGGAGGTGGAGGAGGTAGAGGAGGAGGAGGAGGAGGAGAAGGAGGAGGAGGAGGAGAAGGAGGAGGAGGTGGAGGAGAAGGAAGAGAAGAGGAGAACAAGGAGGAGGAAGAAGAGAAGGACGAGGAGGAGGAGGAGGAGGAGGAGGAGGAGAAGAAGGAGGGGGAGGTGGAGGAGGTGGAGGAGAAGGAAGGGAAGAGGAAAACAAGGAGGAGAAGGACGAGGAGGAGGAGGAGGTGGAGGAGGTGGAGGAGGTGGAGGAGGAGGAGGAGGTGGAGGAGGAGGAGGAGGAGGAGGAGGAGGAGGAGGAGGAGGAGGAGGAGGAGGAGGAAGAGGGCAGCAAGCAGACAGCAGTAAGAAGGCCATCCCTGGTTGCAGTAGAGACCCCACAAGTGTCAGGAAGCATGGCAGCTGGCACTTTGGGACTCTCTCAGTTAGAATGGCAAACACACAGCACATGAGCACATGTCCTCTCCCATATCCAAAGCAGACATTCCTAAATGATCCCTACTAATCAATCAGGGTGAACAAGAGAGAAAAAGCCAACATACAATTCTTGGGCTAGGCTTAGTTTAGCAAAGAAAACAAACTTCCACTCAGTGTCCAAATTTCTCTGAAACTTGCCTTATAACTTTTGTCTCAGTCTTTTTTCCAAATGATGTGAGAAACATAGAAAAAGCATGCATAGTGTCCTGACAAAAAAAAAAAAAAAAAAGTAACAACCAATCCATGAGTTGTTGGCTCAGTCCCACACCCCCTGTGGTGACTGACAGTTTCACTTCTTTGACCCACTGTCTGGGGTCCTGCAGTCAGCCTCTCTCTTGACTGGTGTCCTCTGTGAAGGAAATAATTCTGTGTCCACACAGTGCCATGTCAGGTCCATGGATATTTTTATGAAAATACAGTCATCTCCCCTTATCTGCGGTTTTGCTTCCTGCAGTTTCGGTTACCTGCGGTCAACCGCAGTCCAAAAATATTAAATGGAAAATTCCAGAAATAAACAATTCATCAGATTTAACTTGTGCATTGTTCTGAGTAATGTGATGAAATCTTTCACTGTCCTGCTCCATCCTGTCTGGCACATGAATCATCCCTTTGTCCAGGTATCACAGTGCTTATGTTCAAGTAACCCTTATTCCACTTAATAATGGCCCCAGAGCCATTCACATCACTTTTATTGTAGTATACTAGAGGCCCGGTACATGAAATTTGTACACAGGAGGGGGGATGTCCCTCAGCCCGGCCTGCACCCTCTCCAATCTGGGACCGCTGGCTCCTAACCACTCACCTGTCTGCCTACCTGATCGCCCCTAACCACCTCTGCCTGCTGGCCTAATCCCCCTAACTGCTCTCCCCTGCCAGCCTGATCACCCCTAACTGCCTCTGCCTCAGCCCCGCCACCATGGTGTTGTCCTGAAGGACGTCCAGAAGGTCATTCGGAAGATGTCTGGTCTAATTAGCATATTACCCTTTTATTAATATAGATTGTTGTAATTGTTCTCTTTTATTTTGAGTTATTGTTAATCTCTTACTTGTGCCTAATTTATAAGTTAAACTTTATCATAGGTATGTATGTACAGGAAGAAACATAGTATGTATAGGGCCCAGTACTATCTGCAGTGTTAGGCATCCACTGGGGGTCTTGAAGCATATCCCCCCAGATAAGGGGGGATGACTGTAATGCTAACACTAGAGTCACAGCCTAGATCAGGGGTGGGCAACCTTTTTGTGAGAGCGTGCCAAAACCAGCAAAATCTCTGACTCAAAATTCTTCTGCGTGCCAACCCTAATTTTTTGAGACCATGTTACGCCTACTTGATATCTCTTAAGGTGTACGTATGTGAAGAACCTTGAAGAAATAATAAAATTCATTTGAGCGACAAAAACACAGTATATGATGATGAAAAATACATTTATTTTTTAATGTATACATGTACACTGATAGTCCGACAGAAAACTTTATGACTCTATTTGATATTATCAGTGGGACTTTTGCTGCTGCATCACTGATGACAGAGATTTTACATCAGGTTTATATTTCGTGACCTTCAGAGATATGCACGAGCTACTACTTTCATCCGTCAGGGTACTCCTATTAGGAGACTTAACAAAATTCATCACTGAGAACAAAGATTCACAAGCGTATGTGGATGAAACCAAAACACTGGTCGGATCTAGGAAGGCAGGGAGAGTTAAGGCAGAGGCATAGAAATTGCTCTTCCCCTCTCTCCTCAATCCATGTCTATGGCCTTTAAGATAACTTGTTATGTAAAATTATTTATTTATCTAAGATGCGCTTACACTGAATTTATCTGAAAAATAAAAAAGTCGATATTAAGACAAAAATTGTAAATGGAAGATTATAAGAGAGGGTTTCGCGTGCCAGCAAGTTACTGGAGTGCCATGTTTGGCACGCGTGCCAGGGGTTGCCCACCCCTGCCCTAGATCAAATAGTTTTTACCTACTCTGCTCTGAAAAGTTTATCTTTCATGAACTCCACAGCAAAAGGGCTGAGGCCGACAGTTCCAATGCAAGTGTCAAATCCCAAGACCCCAAAAGGAAAGATCTTTCCAACTTGACATCTGTAATAATTTCCTACATCAAAAATGCATCAGCACACACGCACTGCAAAATTAAAAAGGAGGTTGGGCTGGCCATGCCAACATTTGCAAGTGATTCCTTCTTTATTACAAACCCTTGTTTAGAAAGGAAAACAACAGCAAGTCCTCCCTGACAAATGTTTGCCTCTCTGGCCAGACGTGTGCCTCCACGAATGGCCCCTTCCTCTGCCTGCGAAAGCCAGACTCCCGGCCTTGGCAGCCCGAGGGGCCCTTCTTGCCCACTTGCAATGAACTGTAGGAAAGGACACCATGGCCTACTTTTTAGGAAACTGGCTGCCAAACCCAAAAGAGGGAGGGGAAAATGATGGGAGAGAAAGGAGCTTTCATTCTGGAAATTATGACTTGCTGACATTCTTCTTCTCTTTCCTATAATCTATCTAACTGTAGACACGACTTTAATTATAGATGGGCAGGTGGGGCCAAGCCAAGAACAGGCCATGGGCTGGAATTTGCGGCCATGGAATTGCTGGGCTCAGAGGACCCAGCTTCTCCCTGTGTCTCAGCTGCTCTCCTGACCCCTCTTCCAGCACGCTCCCTGAAGACTTTTCAACTTTTCAAATGCGCAGTGAACACCAGGATTCCAGGCCCTGACTAAGGCCTCCCTTGCCATTAAAAAAATAAATAAATAAATAAA
Organism: Myotis myotis; assembly: GCF_014108235.1. Lineage (NCBI taxonomy): Eukaryota > Metazoa > Chordata > Mammalia > Chiroptera > Vespertilionidae > Myotis > Myotis myotis. The sequence goes on along the minus strand of NW_023416401.1, from coordinate 20,820,339 downwards.
ATCAAGGATCCTCAACTATAAGAAAAGAATGGGTCCTATCTCACTGGACCATTACCTGCACTAAAGCCACCTTGTTCTTATCTGAACCACAGTGAAACCCAATTGTTATCTGTCACCCTGTACAATAGCAAGTGTTACAAAAGGGAGAGGCTGGGAAATCATTATTGAGTGCCTCACTCACACCAGGCACCACATTCACCATCTTGTGTGTGATGTCATTGAATTCAGGTAATAATTGTGTGAGATGGGGTTGTTCACTCCCCATTTTAAAGATGAGGAAACCGAGAGTCAGAAAGACTTCTCCCAGGCTACACATCTGTGAAGAGAAAGAACCAGGTTCTGAGACTGGGACTAAGCTGTCTTCCCACCATCTCTTTCAATCCCATTCCTTCCCAAGGTAACCTTTCAGAATCACTCTGCTTAAAATCTACAGTGGTTCCTCTCGCCTACAGGATAAAGCTCAGAGTAGGGCTGCACGTCAGGGAGGGCTAGAGTCCTGAGCAGGGGTAATGGCAGGGGACATGAAGGCAGCAGTCCCATGTGTCCCATGTTAGATGGTTTGTGAGCTACCTGTTCACATGTGGGAGCCTGAGAAGGGGAGTCCAGCCTGCCACCAAGTTATTATCATTAATCAAGAATGCAATAATGAGGGGAGGGAGGGAGGAAAAGATGGATAAATGAATTACAGAATATATGGGAATCCCTTCTAAACCTTGAGGCTTGGTTTCCAGTGTGTTCCTGTTGCATAGAACCATCCATCATACCTACTGGATTAGTTGGAAAAAGATTTTGAAGAATGAGGAGATTGGGAGATGGTTTTCCTCTTCCTTTACACACACACACACACACACACACACACACACACACACACACAGTAAAATAGTAGCAAATCATGTGGGTTTTGAGGTTATAGAAAGAGTCTTCACTACTCTTTATCTGGGTGCCTTTCCATTTTAAACTATGAAAAAATATAGTTCTACAGGATATAGAACATGCATTCACTTGCTCATTAATTTCATTATTCATTCATTATTCAAGAGCTTTTTTAGAGAGCACCTACTAGGAGCCTTCACTACAGTAGGCACTGTGTTAGGAGTGATCAAAATGGTTATGTCCCTCCCCTCCCATAGTATATTTTCCAGTGAGGGAGTCAGACAATTAAAAGTATATAACTATGTAGAATAATGGCAAGTAGCGTTATGTGTTTTGGTGAAAAAAATGAAACAGCATGAAAAGGGACAGGTGACAGAGTCCTTCATTAAATAAAGTGATCAGGAAAGGCTTTCCCTTTTTTTTTAAGATGGTAACATTAAGCACAGACCTGAATTAAGTGCAGAATCTGACCAAGGAAATTTCTGGAGAAAGTGTTTAGACAGGGGAGATAGTGACAAACCCTAAGATGAGAAAACACTTAGCCTGTTTGAAGATCAGCAACAGAAGTTAATGATTGAGGGGAAGAGTAGTAGGAAATGAGGTAGTAGGTGCAAGGTAGGGAGGGGAAAGGCTAAGAAGTACAACAGAAAGGAATTTGGATATGATTTTAAATGTGATAACAAAACCATTAAAGGAAATCAGAGACCTGATATTAACAGATGTTGCCCCACCCTATTTGCAATGTCACTAAAACACAAACCAGGTACTGGTAGGTAAAGAGTGATTAGTGCTAAGCAGAAGACTATCACCTCCCACATTATAGACATTGTATTTCTATTAATATGATCTGATAACTAAATAACAATTTTTGCCAGGGGAGGGGGGGGATCTTCCTTTTTTTATTCAAACTGTGCCATCTTCTGAAATCAGAGCTGTTTTTATTTGTGTAACTGCTTAACCACATCACCCCTATTCTACACAGGGACAGGAAGATGTTTTTAGCTGAATGTTTATTCCTGGTACTTTCTGTAACTGGTAGATTCAGTTCACTATTCCTGCCTGTCAAGTTTCTTTTTATTTCTGATGTCATCCAGTGTGTTTGCCCTCCCTTCATTCCAGCTTTGTGTCATTCATGGGAGAAATAATTTAATGGAGGAATCAAGGTACTGATTGGATTAAGGTCAAGGACTCAGTACTGAGACTCACCACTGGAGACCTCTCTCCCGGTTGACATTGTCCTATTTTATGTTGGATAGTTCAAAGAGGTGACTCTTAATTCTGTGTGTCAACTTGACTTAGCTAAGGGATGCCCAGGTAGCTGGTAAAACATTATTTCTGGGTGTCTGTGAGAGTGTTTCTAGAAGAGATTAGCATTTGAATCGGTAGACTGAGTCAAGAACATCTTTCCCAAGTGGGTGAACAACATTCAGTCTATTGGAGGCCTGAATAGAGCAAAAAAAGGAGGAGAAGCCCTGGCCAAGTGCCTCGGTTAGATAGAGTGTCATCCTGAAACACCAGGATTGCAGGTCCAAACCCTAGTGAGGGCACATACAAGAAGCAACCAATTAATGCATAAATAATTGGAACAATAAATCGATGTCTCTCTCTCTCTCTCAAATGAATAATTTTTTTTAAAAGGAGGAGAAAGGCCTAATTTTCTCTCTCTGCTCGAGCTGAAACATCCATTTTCTCCTGCCCTTAGACATCTGCTCTCTTTGTTCTTGGACTTTTAGACTCAGACTGGAACTTACACTATCAGCCCCAGATTGTTAGGTCTTCAGACTCAGATTGAATCACATTACCAGCTTTCTTACTGATTGGATTAAGGTCAAGGACTCAGTACTGAGACTCACCACTGGAGACCTCTCTCCTGGTTGACATTCTAGTTCTTCAGCTTATTGACAGAATATTCTGGGATTTCTCAGCCTCCATAACCACATGAGCCGATTCCTATTATCTACACTAATAAAAGAGAAATATGTAAATTAACTGTCACTTTGTGACACCCACCAGCCAATCAGGACTGAGAATGCAAATTAGCGGGACAAAGATGGCGGGGACCACGGAACCAGCCAGAGTGGGCGGGAGGCTTGGGTCACCCCCGGAGATGGAGGGAGCCAAGCTTTCCACCCACCTGGGCCAGCCGCCAAAGGAGGGGCTTGTGGGCGGCAGCCACGGAGCAGATCAGAGCGCACAGGAAGCTTGGGTCACTGGGGGCAACCCAAGCTTCCCGCCCACTCTGGCCGGCGCTGAAGGAGGGGCCTGCAAACAGCCCTCAGCCCCTCACCCAGACTGGCTATGCCTCCACAGCGGGGACCCTCAACCCATGGGGACGTGGTTAGCCTGCAAACTGCCCCAGCCCCTCGCCCAAGCTGACACTGCCCCAGTGGGGACCCCCACCCCAATGGGGGCATGGCCGGCCTGAAAACCACCACAGGCACCTTTCCCAGGCCGCCCTGCAATCTGAGGGATCCCAGATTGGAGAGAGTGCAAGCTGGGCTGAGGGACACCCCCCCACAGTGCACAAATTTTGTGCACTGGGCCTCTAGTATATACATATACATATACATATACATATACATATACATATACATAACATCATATACATATATACATATACATACTAGAGGCCCGGTGCATGAAATTCATGCGGGGAGGGGGAGTCCCTCAGCCCGGCTTGCATCCTCTTACAATCCAGGACCACTGGCTCCTAACTGCTCACCTGCCTGCCTGCCTCATCACTCCTAACCACTCACCTGCCTGCCCGATCACCCCTAACCACCTCTGCCTTGGCCCCTGCCACTGCAGCTTCATCCAGAAGGATGTCCGGAATGACATCCAGAAGGTCATTCGGCTGTCTGATATAATTAGCATATTACGCTTTTATTATTATAGATATCCTATTGGTTCTGTTTCTTTGGAAAACCCTGACTAATGCAAAAGAATTCCAAACTAATTGTAAAATCTGATTATGTCATACATACAGTAAAAACTCAATAAATATTAACTATGATTATTATTGTTGGTATTATTATCTGTCTTCTAATCCATATTAATCCATCTTGTCCAAAGAGGTTTATGGGATGATTGGTCATGTGTCCAATTGATATCCCAGATTCCAGCAACACTCACTTCCTCAGTCTATCAGTGTGCCACAGTGTAAAAAGAAGGATTGAAACTGACCTGACATAACTCCTGGATGAACACAAGCTGATCATTCCTTCCTCTTCCATGTGGTCACAAACCAACTCCTTTAATAATTTAATCCAGAATCTTTTGGGGTCAATAATGACTCACCACCTAGAGGTTCATGGAATCCACACTCCTCTGTTGACAGTTGGGGTGACATTTATCCCCCTCCAGAACACCACCACTCTTATCTTTTCCCATGAATTCTCTCAAAGTTCATGAGCCATGTTCAAGGATCTCATCCCTAAGGTCTCTCTGAACCAAGGGGACCAAGAGAGGTGAGATCATGAAGACAAGTGGGAATCCTCTCTTCCAGTTCCTTCTCCTGTGTTGAGATTTTGACACCATCCCCTCATCGGTGTCCCTGCCACATTTTTCAGGCTTAGTCTCTCTCCAAGGGGGACCTTTAGTACCATAAAATCAGCTTATCCATTCATAGATCTACTGCCTCTTCTAAAGATGACTTTTAGAACTTTTTGATGATCTTTTAAAGATCCTATTTACACAATGACTGTTATTTTTTTCTCGACGTAGTCTAACACTCGGCTCCTGGTGAACTTCATCCTCTGTGAGTCCCTGCCACCTTTTCGATTTTATTCTCAATCTGAGTTCTTCTTTCCATCTCTCTGGGTGCCTCCTTTGCACTGGAGTTCATCAGAGAGCTGCCTGGCTAACCACACTGGTTTCTCTGATTACAATTCCGTGATCTCCATCGCTGGAAAAACTTGCACAGGCAGGGCTGCACTTGGGGGAGATTTTCCAGCCCTTGGCACCCTGCTTTTTGAAGCCTCACCCCACAGATTCAAACTGACTTTTTTCTCTCAGTTATTTGAGATCCAGCTTCCTGTCATCTGACTGTGCCCAGATTTTAACTCCTCGCTCTATCACCTCTCCCAGGTTCCCATCACTTCCACTCAGCCAAGCCATGCCTTTTTGTTATTGAGAATCTGGTGGAGCAAATCAGTGACCCAGATCACCTCCTCCACCTGCTGGAAGATTAAAGTTTCAGATGGAAAGACATGAAATCATCAAACACTCTGCTTTTAATTCAAAGAGACTTTCACCATGTATCAGGACAGCCAAAGTCCCCGTCACCACAGTTGTTTGTCTTACTGGGACAGTTCTGATATGCACCTGAAATGCATTTCCATTCACTGCATTTGCATCTGTTGGATGGCCCTTAGTGTACAGCATGCAGATTCTGCAAATCCATTAAGGTCATCCCTCAATGCAAAACATGGGCAGATCCAGGTTGGGTCTACACTGGCAAAGCCAACTTTGCAGCAGCAAAAGGAGATAAGGTAATTTAACTGGAAAAGATACAGTATTTGTCTTAATTTTCTTCTCAGTTTTCTCAATATGCGTGGCTCATGGTGAGTTCACTTTACTTCCAAAGAATATGATCCCAACCTTATTCAGTTTAATCATCTTTAAAATAAGAATGATAAGGCTTGAATATTCACAGGAATATTCTCTTGTTCAAATGAGACAAAGTAGTGATAGAATTTTGTGGGAGAACCACAAAGTGCTCAATAAATGTGATAAATTTTATAGGAAACTTTCTACACATACTAGTATTGACTTTCCCAAAAACCTTCTGCGGTCAGAGAACTCAAGATAGAAGAACTTAATGCCTGTATGGGGAAAAAAGAAGGGTTTAGGAAAGTATGAATATTATCAAACCCATTGAAAGTCTTATATATTTTCTATATTCCCAAAAATGAAACACTCAAAGCAATACACTAAATAGGCAATCAATTATGTTTTATGTTTTAAACTATTTACAATTAATGTGTATTTATCTCGGATGCTAAAATGGCTTTCAAGATGATAATAGCCAGCACTTACCAAACACTTTCCATATGCCAGGCCCTGGGCTAAGACCCTCACAAACATATCACATCTAATACCCACAGCAGCCTTATGAGCTGGCTGTCATAATCTTCTCCACTGAAAGATGAAACCATACTGAGATTAAGGAAGTTGAGGCAATCTTGCAGCTGATAAAGGTGAAGCTAGAAATACATGGCTAAGGTGCAAGGAGTTTTTCCTGCTGGAAACAGAGTTGTCACTTCTATACTTGCTTCATTCCTAACCCAACCCCAATTCTTGTCTGTCCATAAATGCATCTTCATTTGATACTTAACATCCAAAATGCAAACCCGTTTGTGGCCATAGGATGCTGAATGTCAGTCAAGGGCACTTTGTATGGCCAAGTTGCATCAGTGCTTCTTGGTCCTTGTCCCCATTTCTTTGTCCAAGACAAGCAAGAGTTGGGATTTGCCCTAGGTTGTTTCAGGAGCTGCTGCTGGGAAAAACTTGGGGTAGAATGGCTTAGGGAGTTTAGAGCTGAGAGATTCCATTTAAAAAAAGAGATCTGCTACTTAAAATTGAAAATTCCTAGTGAAGTGTTTATATAAACAAAGTAAAGAGCTACATCTTTATCTAAAGTCAGATGCAGGATGAGGTTGAGAGGTGAACAAGGCCTGAACAGTGCAGAGCAGTAGAACCGAGTTTGAATTTCAATCTAAGTGTAATGAAAACTATGGAAGGTTTTTAACAAGGTATGAGTAATTAAATGTGGTTAAAGAAGATCATTTCTGCTATATCTAAAATGGGTTACAAGTGGATAAGAGAGGAAGTGGAGAATCTAGGCTTGAGGCTGCTATAGACATCTGGTTCAGACTGTTACCAATAAACACTTGAAGGTCATGTGGAAGAAGAAATGGGCTTATTCCACTGACACCCACAGGCAGAGTCAGAAGTTATAGGAAGTTGACACACAATGAATGGACGTCCTCCACTGGCAATAAGCACCCTGCCGTTGGACATTGTGTCAGTTAGCTATCACAGTGTAATAAGCCATCTCTAAACTGAGTGGCTTAAACAACCATCATTTATTTTTTTCTCAGAAGTCTATGGGTTGACTGAGTGGTTCTGCTCATCTGGGCTCAACTGAGTTGATCTTAATTGGGCTCATTCCGTGTGTCTATCCTCAGCCTGTATGTTTGCTGAAGAATGGCTAGTCTATGATGGCCTTGGCTGGGGCAACACATCTCAGTTCCCTGTGGTCTCATATCCTCAGGCAGGCTAGTGTGGGCTTTCCCTCCTCCCAGATCATTCATTTTCATTGCTTTCAGCATTCATTTTATAAATAAATAACTGTTTTTCCATTCACTAGTACAAACGACTACAATGAACATTCTGGTTCATATCCTCTTATTCCCACTGAGAAGAGTTTTGCTATGTGACACCCAGAATCATACAGGGCAGTGATTTTCAAAATTTTTTATCTCATGACACACATACAGCAATTACTAAAATTCTGTGGCACACCAAAAAAATATATTACTTTTTGCAGATCTGACAAAAAGAAAGTATAGTTTTGATTCATTCACACCAGACGGCTATTGTTGTGTTAGTTGTCATTTTTTTTTTTTAACTTGAGAATCTAAGGGAAAAGATGTCAGTGCCTCTGACTGAATAGCCAGATATTGCATATTTTAAAAATTCTTGCGGCACACCAGGTGAATATAGCTGATATAGGATATACCCACACTGAGTTTTACTAAAGTTGCCAAATTGTTTCTCAAGTAGTTATGTGGAAATATGTACAAGACTAGTAGATTCTTCCAATCTGTTAAAAGTGAAATGGTAGTTCACTATTTTCTTAATTTGCATTTATCTGATTACCATTGGGGTTGAGTGTCTTTCATGTTGTTTTATTTTATTTGCGTTTTTCACTTATTTTTTAATTACAGTTGACATTCAATATAACTTCATGTTGGTTTCAGGGCTTATTCTTAAGGTGATCACAGCAAAACAGTACAGAGGAAATAAAAACTCATGTGTGCTCTTTCACACTTCCGCTTACATCACGTTTGCTGACATATCATTGTCCAAAGCAAGTCCCGTGGCTGAGCCCAGAGACAGAGTGGGAGGGATCTGTAAAGTTAGGGTGAAAAGGGCATCAACAGGGAGGCCATTAATTAGGGCCACCAATACAATCAACCTCCTACAGATGGGTGGAAGGAGAAGCTGAATGAATAACTATGAGATAGGAACTTGTAGTGTCGATGGGAGTGGATGATCTTAACAAGGCCTCTTCACACTCTACAATTCTAGCTGGAAGAGCAAACAGGGCACCAAACGAGAGCAGCTGCATGGAGAAGAGACATGTCACAGCCTGTGTTCCATGGAAATGCAGGAATATTTTTCCATGTGTTTCCAGCACCAGGAGGTTGAAGGAACGTCCACTCAGAGGATTGGGCCCCGTTGCTTCCTGAGGAAGGAAGAGCCCAGGCTCCGACTGCTCACTTTTCCCCCTAGGAGCAACTGTCTCCACTTCTCTGACAACATCAGTCTGTGAGAACAGCCATGGGGCTCAGGGGCGAACCCATTGTATTGGGTTCAGTGACACTGGAGCTGCTGGATCATCTTACAGCTTGGAAATTAACTGAGAAAGAAAGCTGCCTATGGTAACCACTGTACTACAGGTCTGAAATTCATTTCTAAATAGAGACATTAACTTCATAAAGACTGGGTAATGATTTGGGCCTTAGTGGAGCTGACTTACTGAAACCAAGAGATGTAAACCCACACCCACATATGCACATAAGATACTTAGAATTCAGATTGTAAATGACCAGGAATATGGAAAATATAAAATAAAGCCATCTGTAATTGTAACTGCAGAGAAAGTTTGCATCTTGCTAACAAATGTAGGCTATAAAAATTCCAAGATGTTGTGGTCTGGATGAGGGCAAGACTACATAGGAACACAGACACCCACACAATCACACACTCATAAAACATGCACAGGCAGTTAGTTACAAATTCATATACAGCAACACCATACCAATATATTCACACACAAATATACACACTGGTGCTTAAAGCTTCCTTGCACAAAGACACATTCATCCCTATATTTTCTCAAATACGCTCATAAATAATTAGACCCACCTAACCAGACATCACCATGGTAAAAATATATGAATACAAAAAAACTGTATTTGTAAGCATGAATACAAAGGCCCTTATATATATAAGCACATGCAGAGGTACAGTCACATGGATGAATACACAGGAAAGGTCAAATATATCCCCTTCACTAATATACCATCAGGTGAAGACAAACATAAGAGACATGACACAGGAGACATGGCACACACAAGTGCTGCAGGTGCTCACATGCATGCAAACACACATATGCACATACACACACATGCCGGCTCACCTAGGTGCTCTACATGCCCATGAATGATCCCTGGTCCCTACTTGCCTTTCCAACTTAACTGAGTACCATTCTCCCTTCTTTGTCAGCTCTCCTTCCATTCCTAGGTTCTCTCCTCTCTAATGCCTTTGTTCCCCTAGCTCATCACACACTGACCCTTTCTCATCCTTCAGGCTTCAGGTTCAATATCACCTCCTCAGTGGGACCTTCCCTACCACTGCATCATGTAGTTATTTAGTTACTCCATCATACACCTTGTTGAGGCCCTGATAGCACTTTTGGAGTTAGCAATTTTGGAATTACATATACTTTGTGTGGTAATTTATGGTCTGTTTCGCCCATTAGACTACATGAACCATGTCTGTTTCACTCATCATTTACATCCCGATTCTAACACAGTGCCTGGCAAACAGTTGGCACTCAATAAATTTGGTGTTGAATACACACTTGCTTAGAAGGAAGCCAAGAAATGTGTTCTTAAGCCAGCTACCATGGGGAAATTCTGGGAAACAGTGTAAATTGTTTCACCCTAGGAGTAAATGATCTGGGACATTTATATGCCAATGCCTGACAGTCCTTGATTGGGAGCTCCTCCCGGAACATCTGGTCTGCTGTGCAAAAAAAACAGAACAACTTTTCAGGGTTCTAGGGCAGTGATGGCGAACCTATGACACGCATGTCAGAGGTGACACGCGAACTCATTTTTTTGGTTGATTTTTCTTTGTAAAATGGCATTTAAATATATAAAATAAATATCAAAAATGTAAGTCTTTGTTTTACTATGGTTGCAAATATCAAAAAATTTCTGTATGTGACATGGCACCAGAGTTGTTAGGGTTTTTCAAAATGCTGACACACTGAGCTCAAAAGGTTCACCATCCCTGCTCTAGGGGGAGCCCTTAGGTGCAGAGATGCCAGCAGTTTGCAGTTAGTGAGAGCATTCTGAAAGGCTGAGGATGGGGCAGGGCACCAAGAGTTCTGCTACCCGTCTCCAAGGTTGGTGATCTTAACTAATGAGAGCCAACCAGAGCAGGGCCATGGGAAAGGCTGCCCTGTTGGTGACTGTGGATGGAAGTGGGAACAGGGGAAAATCAATTCTTTAGCTTCAATACTGCCTAAGCTTAACAGACCTAGGGTGTCCAAGGTAATGGCAGTGACCAGCCCAAAGAGATGCTGCCACTATGGCTGGTCTTTTTAGCTAGGGATGGCTCATGGCAGACCAATCCCAAGAGAGGATAGATGAGTGAGCTGAAGATAGGGAAAGCCCCAGGTCCTTTTGAATATTAACTCTCCCTGTGGTTGGGACACTGTTCTGCAACAATTCTAAGCCTTTGAAATACACGCGCAAAGCAAGAGTCACTTGAGGATGGAAAATGTAACAGACTCGGCTGGTCTTCTTGAGACACATGATGTACTGCATAGTAAACAGGAAGCAGGCATCTGTATCTGCTGCCTCTTTGTTCCTTGGCCATTTCCACTGCGCCCCTGTCCCCAAACCTGGTGCTGATGCCACATATAAAGTCAGTTTTTCCTAACAGAAATAGAAATCAGGTCACAATCATTTGACTACAGGTGCCAGTCAGCCCCAGAGACAAAGACTACATCACATATCCAGATGGTCCTGGGTTTACTAGCCAAACTATTCAAATGCCAAATTCCTAATGAGATCATGTGTGGGGAGGGCAGTTCACTTAAGCAAGACTCCTCTGCTCATTTTGACTTGCCATGTATAAGAACAAAGCATTGACGAACTGTAATTGAGTTCCCTTATAAAAACTTGTGTAACTAACTCATGAAATCCAGTTCTTGGGCAAGGAGAGTCCTTGTGGATAACCTGTGAACAATGAAATTCAGGCTTCATAGTTTGATATCTGTGCTCTATGATCCAGCTTCCACCACCAGGAACACGGTGATATCCCTATAAAGTTCTCCCTGATACTCTGTGGTTCTCAAAGAGTGGTGTCTAGACCAGCCGCATTAGTAGTAGCAGCACAAATGCAAAATTGGGGGGTGGTACCACCTCATATCTACTAATCTCAGTCAGTTCAGGCTGCTATAGCAGAATACGGTAGACTGGCTGGCTTAAAGAACTGAAATTTATTTTATAGTTCTGGAGGCATCCACAGATCTGGTGTCTGGTGACAGCTCTCTTCCTGGTTTGCAAGTGGTCATGTTCTCATTGTGTCCTCACACCATGGAGAGCAGAGAGAGAGGGAGAGAAAGCTCTCCTGCTCTTATTATAAGGGCACTAATCCCATCCATGGGGGTTCCATTATCATGACCTAATTACTTCCTAACGGTCCATATCCGAATATCATCATCACATTAGGAGTTGGGTTTCTCCATATGAATTTTGGAAAGACACAAACATTCAGTCCATAACACCTACTGGATCAGAAACTTTGGGAGTGGGGTCCAGATATCTGTGTTGTAACAAACCCTCGAGGCGATTGCTTTTCGCATTCAAGCTGTGGAACACTGGTCGAGAATGACAGGCAGAATTCTCCACCTCCTGCCTCCTCATTTCTCTGTCACATTCCCAAGTGGTGCTATTGCCTGGGGAGAGCCAGGCAGTCAGGACTTGTCAAACTTCCAAGGATGTTGTATTCAAAATTTTATGAGTCAGATGGGTTTTATTATCATGAAAAAGTGTTGGCAGCAGGTCTGGGGATGAGAGCTGCCCCTCCCAGACACACTGATGAATGTCCCCTGGGCTACATTTACCAGGCAAAGATCTTAGCCTTTTAGAGCTGAGGAGTTTCCTCCCCTCATTTGTCTTTACCTAGAAATAACTGTTTTAAATAAACATTTAATACAGAATAACAAGCATATAGAAATGTGTACAAATATAATAATTTTTCATAAACCCATGTAATCACTATGCAGATCAAGAAACAGAATATAGCTTCTGTAATAATTAACAATTTTTACATCTTCTACCAACAGTTAGTTTTACCTGTTTTAATACTTTACATGAAAGAAAGCATTCAGTATGGTATCTCTTTGTTTCTTCCTTCTTTCACTCAGCATTTGTAGCTGGGAAATTCATTGAATATAGCAGGAGTATGGGAGTTTCAAATACTCTACATCTTCATCAGCACTTGGTATTGTCTGTTTTTCTCATTTTAGCTATTGGTGAGAGTCTATAGATATCTTACAGTGGTTCAAATTTGCATTTTATTAATGAATAATGAGGTTAAACATCTTTTAATATGCTTATTGGCTACTTGGATATCCTCTCCCATGAAAGACTTGTTCAAGTTTAAGACTGATTCCTATTGGGTTTTCTGTGGTTTTTTTCTCTCACTGGTTTGTCGAAGTGCTTTCTATGCTCTGGCTAAGAGTCCTTATAGAAGATGTGTATTTTAAATGTCTTCTACCCTGTTGCTTGCATTTTCACACTCTTGATGGTCCATTTTGAAAACGACACATTCCTAATTTTAATAATGATCAATTTAACAGTCTTCCCTATAATGGGTCATGTTGTATCTTCCTTAAGAAATGTTGGCTTCCTCTAAGGTCATGAAAATATTCTTGAGTTCATATTACAAAGTTCCATTGTTTTTACCTTTTACATTTAGAACTATAGTGCATCTGGAATTGATTTTTGTGTTTTATATGTGATACAACTACAGATCTTTTTTTTCCATATGAATATCCAATTGGCCCCATATGATTTATTGAAGGGGTATCCTTTCTGCACTGCAGTGCAGTGTCACAACTGTCATCAATCAAGTGGACACGTGTGTTTGGATCTATTTCTGGATATCTATTTGCTCCATACCTATTTTGTCTTGTGCCAATACCACACTGTCTTAGTTACTGTAGCTTTAAAATAAATCTTGATATTGAGAGTGTAAGTCTGCCAACCTTGCTCCTTTTCAAAATTATCTTGGCAATTCTGGGCCTTCAATATTTCCAAATAAATAATAGAATCAGTTGGTCATTTCTGCATGCATACACACATATACATACACACACCCTGTAGACATGCATACAAATCCTGCTATTTTTAATGGGATTGAATTAAACCTGGATGATTTGAGGGAAATAAATGAATTTTCCAATGTATGAACATGTTATACCCCTCAGTTTATTTATAGTTTCCTGTGCATAGATCTTGTACAGTTTTTTATTCATTCCCAGGTATTTGAGTGTTTTGATATCATTGTAAACTATAGCACTTAATTTCTTTTATTTTCTATTTGTTCATTGTAACAGATATATAATTGATTCTTGACATTGACTTTTAGCTCAGTGGTCATGCAAAATTCACTTATTAATTTTTGTAGTATATCTGTATTGTTTTGAATTTTCTACATGCATATCATGTCAACAAATAATGATAGTTTTATTTATTTCTACCCAATCGTTATGCCTTTTATCTTTTACTTGACTTATTGCATTGGATAGGACTTCATTATAATTTTGACTAAAAATGGAAGAGTGGCCATCCTCAGCTTATTACAAAGTTCATTATATTGCCATTAAGTATTATGTGATGTTTGCTCCTGGATTTTTTATAGATTTTACTCATCAGCTTTTATAAATTTGCTTTTATTCTTACATTGCTGAGAGTTTTTATAATAATTAGGAGTTGAACTTTCTGGATGCTTTTACTGCATCTTAAGATGATTAAATATTTTTCTTTTTTTATACCATTACTATGATAAATAATATGATTCTTTTAAAATATTAAACCAACCTTGCATTCCTGGAATAAATACAACTTTATCTAGGTGTACTACTGTCTTTAGACATTAGTTGGTGTGATTTGCTCATATTCTGTTTAGAATTTTTTAACCTGTATAGAAAAATTGGCCCAACGTTTCCCTTGTGTATAATATTCTTGTTAAAGTTTATTAACCTCATAGTACCCATACTCTTCTGTTTCTATTTTCTGAAATACTTGTATAATATTGGTATTATTTCTTCCATAAATGTTTTTAAAATTTCACTGGTAAACTAATCAACACTTGAAGATCTTTTTGTGTATGTGTTGGAAGATTATAAATCAGCAGTTTAAATATCTTTAGCAACACGTGACAATGCAGATAGTCCCTTTCTTATTGGGTCAATCTAAATTATGCTTTTCTTGGAATTTTCATAATTCTTCTACTTTTTAATGTATTAGCATAAAGTTATAATTATATTCTCTACATCTGTGTACTCTATGTTCATATCCCTTCCCTGATATAAAATTGTAATTTGTATCTTTTTTAATTCTTACCTGATTAGTCTTTCTGGAGATTTGTCTATTTTATTTATCTTTCAGAGAATCAACTTTTTAAATTTCTCTCTTGCATATTTGTTTTCTAGTTTTTTGAATTACATTTTAATTATTTTCTCTTTTGCATATTCTTTGGGTTTAATTTGTTCTTTTTCTAACTTATTGAAATAAATACTAGAATCATGAATTTCTAGCTTTTCTTATTTTCTTTTTTTTTTTTTTTTTTTTTTTTAAATATATTTTATTGATTTTTTACAGAGAGGAAGGGAGAGAGATAGAGAGTTAGAAACATCGATGAGAGAGAAACATCGATCAGCTGCCTCCTGCACATCCCCCACTGGGGAAGTGCCTGCAACCCAGGTACATGCCCTTGACCGGAATCGAACCTGGGACCTTTCAGTCCACAGGCTGACGCTCTATCCGCTGAGCCAAACCGGCTTTGGCTCTTATTTTCTAATACATGGATACAGGACTATAAATTTTCTGCTTGCCACAACTTTAGCTGCATTCCAAATATTTTTATATGTCCCGTTTTTATTATCATTCATTCCTAAGAAATATCTAATTGTCACTATAATTCATTCCTTGACACATAGATTATTTAGAAATCAATTGTGTAATTTTCAAATATTTGAGCATTTCTAATTTTTTTATTTTTGTTACTTATTTATGGCTCAATTCCACTCTGGTCAAAGGACATGTGCTAAATAGCTTTAAATATGGTAAAACTTAATTCCTGTCTCAAAATATAATCATTTTTACTTAATAGTACATGTGTGCTATTAGAAAGTCTCATGTTAATATTTAATTAGTATTCAATTAAGTCAGCTAGGTTTCATCAATTAAGTAAATTAGGCTAATTTATGTAAATTTGGTCAAGTATAGTAACCAGATCTTCTATGTCCTTACTGATTTTTTTAAAATATGTATTTTTATTATTTCAGAAAGGAAGGGAGAGGGAGAGAGAGATAGAAACATCAATGATGAGAGAGAATCATTGATCAGCTTCCTCCTGCTTTCCCCCTACTTGGGATTGAGCCTGTAACCCCAGGCATGTGCCCTTTACCAGGATGGAACCTGAGACCCTTCAGTCCTCAGGCCGATGCTCTATCCACGGTGCCAAATCAGCTAGGGCTGTCCTTACTGGTTTTTAAGTCAGTTTGTCCTTTCACCTCTGATAAAACTATATTAAAGCTACATTTTTAGCTACACATTCCTTTCTCTTCTTTTACAAGTTACCCTAGATTACACCTCCTTGAATTATTAGTTTTATAGAAGTTAGTACTTTTATTACTTCACAGATATCATGAGACTCCTAGAATACTCAACTCTATTTATATTTCTGTCCCCTTTTTGTTTCAATGTTGCTATGACAAAACGTTATTACCATTCCTTGTATAGTTAATATTAATTCAGATGTGCTCTCATATGTACCCCTCCTATGGCTCTTTATTCTTTCCTAATTTTCATGTTTTTATCTGGGATCAATTTCCTTCTTCAAAAGAAAATGCTTTATCATTTTTCCTTTAGTGTAAGACTACTGGTACAAATTACCTCAGGTTTTATTTATGTGAAAATGTATTTTTTTTACCTTAACTATTAAAGAATATTTTTCTGGATATAGAATTCTAGGTTGGCAGTTATTTTCCTGAATATTTTAAAGTCATTGTTCCATTGCATTATGACTTGCATAATTTCTGCTAAGAAGTCTGTTCTAAACATTATTTTTACACCTTTGAAGGTAATATGCTTTCTTTCCTTTGATTATGTATAAGATTTTTTTTATCTTTATATTTTATTTTCACCAGTTTTATGGTGATGAACCAAATGGGGTTTTCTCTGGGTTCATCTTCTTAATCAATTACAGATGGTGTCTTGAATCATATTTGGAAAATGCTTGATTATTAATCTCTTCAAATGTTTCTTCTCCATTTTCTTTCTTCCCATCTTTTGAAATTCCAGTTAAACATATGCATTCATCATATCTCATATGATTCTTACACTTCTCTATATTTTCCATCTTTAGTAAAATTACTTAACAATTCTGAGATTTCCATTCAGCATTTGGAAAGAAGGATATTAATAGCCTCACAGAGTGTTGTTTTGTTATGTTTTTAATGAAGCTTATGTAAAGTGTTCATCCAGTGCTTGTTAGACAACAGTCACTCGGTAAATATTAAGTCTCTTTACATTTTAATGCTGGCATCTTATTGCTCAATAATGTTGATGGCAATGATGGATACACTTTATCAAGCTTTTACTATGAGAGAAGCAGGACTTTAAGTCTTTGACATATATTATTTCTACTTTCTTTACAGCAATCCTATGAACTAGCATCATTATGTTTATGCTAGAGATAAGGAAACTGAAGCACATAGAAATAAAGGAGCTTGATTAGCTAGGTGGTTCTGGCTCAGGGTCTGCCATGAGGTTGCAGTCATACTGTCACCCCCAACTCCATCACCTAAAAGATAAATTTGAATTGATTGTAAAAATATACAGTTGAACCACATGAAACTGAAATTTTTTGACCTACAGAAATGTCACTTTTATATGGTTCAACCTAATAATTTATGTTTCCCAGACTCCCTGACTGAGATGATACAGAAAAATCCAATAGAGAGGATTTTAATCTTACTAAAGCAAAAGATATTTTTTTATTGCTACTCACCTCCTTGATGTGGTCAGAGCTATGGGGGCAAGGCCAGAACTCAAGAAAGCAACATCTGGATGGAGCAGGAGGAATCAATTTTGTTGTGGTCTTGTGATAAATTAGCAAATGGGACCTCAAGAGTCAGGGACCAAAAAAGACTCTTCTTCCTCAGTCACCCACTGCTCTCTGCCCTCCCCTTCTTCTCTCTCGATGTCCTATCCCAATCCACCTATTCAGTCTGGTTTGTGTCCTGTAGGGATGTGGAGGAGTCATGTTGCATCATCTGGAATTTCCCAGAATATTTTCTGGTTTTCATAAAATCTTCATTTTAAACCAGCATTGTGGTTATTTCAGGATTCACAAAATAGTGATTGCAGAACAGAATTGACCCTCATGGGGACAGTCCTTGCTCTAAGGAGGAAGTCTCAGAGTTGAAGCCATCATAGAAATGGGAATACCTAAATGTCCACCAATAAATGAAACTAAATTCTTCCAGTGTAATGTTATGCAGCATTTAAAAGAAGTAAATAGGGTCATGTGTACTTGCATGGAAAATACTCCAGTCCTGGCTGGTGTGACTCAGTTGGTTGAAGCATCGTCCCATGCACCAAAAGGTCTCAGGTTCAGTTCCTGATCAGGACACATACCCAGGTTGTGCATTCAATCCCCAGTCAGGGCGAATACAGGAGGAAACTGATCAATGTTTCTCTCATTCTCTCTCCCTCTCCTTTTCTCTATCTGTAGAATCAGTGGGAACGTATCCTCCAGTGAGAATTAAAAAAAAACAACTTCAAAATACCTTGTGAAGTAAAAAAAAAAGTACATGGCAGGTCAATGTGTAGAGTGGAGTGTGTGTGTGTGTGTGTGTGTGTGTGTGTGTGTGTGTGTTGAACAGAAAGTATCTGGAAGAAAAAAAAAACTCTAAAATAATGACAGTGGTCATCTCTGGGCAGAAAAGGTATCGGAGAGGAGGGTTAAGGTGAAGACTTTGGCAGTAACTGTAATGTTTGATTTTGCTAAAAATCAAAAAATATTCATGTTTTCTTGTGTAATTAAAAAGAAGCAATTTTTAAAGTTATAATACTTTGTTGTTGTTGTTTTTGCAACAGGCTTATATATAAAGTTAAGAGCTATTCCAGTTCGGTTTCATCAAAAGAAGACCGAGATGAGGATTCAAATGCAGTTGTTTTATGTAGGAGGTAATCCTAAGATATACCAATAAAAGAGTGACGTGAGACAGAGAATGGAAAGTAGTCAGTAAAGTATGTTATCAAGCAAGTTACCACATGGGCATCTGGCGTGCAATCTGCTGAGAAACACGCCCCTCAAAGTCATCTCACCTGAGGAGCAGGGAAATGGAGTGTTGATGCACCAAATTCCATCACTCATTGCTGGGGGCTGCTCCTGAGGAACATTCATTCTGTAGCACTTCCGGCCTGCCACACAGCTGGGCCAAGTGGCCCCTGATGGCCAGAGAACCCCTGTAAGGAAAGAAATGAAGGGACTGGCAACTGGAAGCTGGGCTTCCATGCACTTGAGTGATAAGGATGAGGAGATTTGGACAAGACACCAATAACATTGGTAAGAGCCATTCCACACGCCATTGTAAGTCAGTGTCGTTCAGGCAGCCTCTGAGCTTCTCTCTGGGATATCTGAGCTGGGTGACACCTTTCAGGGACAGCAACGTCTCTGATGCAGGTTCCCAACACTCCTCATGGGTAGCACTCCACAAGGGTATTAGCTTTCTGCTTGGGAAAACCCAGCCAGCCAACCTCTCTGACTTTCATAGGAAGCCCCAATGTCTCAGCTTCCCCGACAGGAAATGAAAACAGACAGACATAGTAACCCTTTCTTCTTCAGGCATTGGCTACAGACAAATTAGATAACACAACCATTAAATCCTAAGTGCCACTTTTTATAAGATTCAGCCATCCAAGTGGCCATGGAAGAAGGAGGTTAAAAACCTAGATGCAAACCAAATTTTTCCTAATTGTACAACAGGGACCAGTCAGTGTCCCTCTCTAAATGTACGAAGTGGCAACAGCGACCTCATAGGCTCGAGTGATATGCACATGCAGACCTAGAAAGGACTCATAGAGCACAATCCTTGGCACATGGTCAATATTCAACCAATGTTCACAGTCCCAGAAACTGGATTTTTAAAATTTTTATTTTACACCTGCTGTTTTCTGAACTTTGTTCTTGGGGCCGTGGGAAAGAAACGAAGAGGGGCCTCAGGTCTCCTCAAGCAGCTGTAATATGTCTTCATGAATCACGCGGTCTGAGTCTTCAGACAGGAAATCAGGTCCCTTGGGGCTCAAAGGCTGCAGCCAGGAATTCAGAGGTGGAACCCAAAGGAGAAACTGTTTGGGAGAGGGGACAGTCTGTGACCCTGTAACCTTGGGCATCAGGGAAGTGCCCCCCCGTCCCCTCGCATGTCCAGGCCAGCTAATCTGAGTGCAGCAAACCTGCTTCTATTGACCAGCCTTGCTCTGATTTAAATTTCAAACAGCCCACGATTTTATTCTCTCCTCACCAGCCCTGAAAGCTAACCATTATGGATTTTACAGGCCTCGGAGCCCTCGGCTCACACACTCAATTTGCACAATCTTTGCATAAGGAAAGAGGCAGTCGATGCAAACTGAATTAATTGTAATTGACCATAATATGCTTACAGAAATGCCAAGGAGTTTTCATTAGTAGATAAGCCCCAAAGTACCTCCGATGATTTAGATGTGCAGGAACATACTGCATGGCCACAGTTAATTACCAGACCTGCCACCGAAGGTGCTTCATCAAACCCTGGCAGAGGCCTTCCGAGGGCCAGTGACACCTCCAGGGACCGACATGTTTTGACTTCCTGTGAAGGGCTTTGAAGTTCACTGCCTGGGATGATGCAGGGCCAAGCTGCCCTGTCAGGCTCAGGCTGGGCTCCGCTTGCTGCCCTAGGCTCTGAGTCCTTCCATCCTCTCCCTTGGAACTGCTGGTCCCTCCCACCTATCCCCAGCCTCAGTCCTTCTCCAACAGTCACCACTGTGAAGGCTGATATTGAACTTGTGTCCTGACTCACAAAGGAGACCTTCATTCAAAACAAATTTTTTCAGCAAACATTTTCTAAGTGGCTCCTATGTGACAGCCTCCATACTAGGATTGGGGATACAATACAGACATGGACCTACCACATAGAGATTAAAATCCTGAAATAGAAAGATTAAATAGGAGAACCAAGATGGCGGCATAGGTAAAAACCTGTACTTGCTACCGCTCACAACCACACCAAAATTACAACTAAAAGACAGAACAACCAGCATCCAGAACCACAGGAAAGCTGGCTGAGTGGAAGGACTATAACCAGAGGGGTAAAGAAGAAAGCACATTGAGACTGGTAGGAGGTGTGGAGGTGCAGAATGGGCTGGCATCCAGGGGCGCTGCTTTGTTAATCAGGAGGGAGGTATAAGCTCCCGCTTGCTCTGAACTCCAGTTCCCGGTGAGACTCTGGGGGACCCAGACACACATGGGGAGAAACTGGACTGTCTGGCATCGGGGCAGGAACACGAGGGCGGCTATCTTTCAGAGGGAGGTGCTCACAGCGGTCATTGTTCCTGCGCTGGGACCTCTCAGGTGCAGGGCTGACAGGCAGCCATTGCTATTTGCTCTCCCCTGGTGATTCCCTGAGACCCCGCCCCACCCAATTTACAACCCCACCCAAGCTCTATGCAGCAGCTTTTGCATATGAATGGCCTGTCCTTTCTCAGCTTAAAACCTGTCAAACAGGCAGCAGCTGGATCAGGGACCCCCAAAGCTATCAAAAGAAGGCCCAAAGCCAGCAGCAGCAGCCTGCCTTGCTTCACAGCTGGGCCTAGTCTGGGCTTTTCCAAACTTGATACAAAGTGGAGGAACTGCAGATCTCTCTGTACGTAGATCCTGCTGGGTGGCCCCAGGCAGTGGCTGACTTTGCACCTCCTTGGAGATCCAAGAGCCAGTGTACCCAGTGGTCAGATGAGACCATACCAGATTACAACTCTTCACATCCATAAGTGACACACTCAAGGGGCAGACTCAGAGAGCACCAAAGCCCCACTGAAGCAAGTCCTGCCCCATAAGGGAGTCTCCTGCACAGCAGCTCTTTCATTGTAGACACAACTGGTCCTCACAGCAATTAACTGGCCTGGAGGTCAATTCCTCCCAGTGATACCAACAGCAATCAAGGCTTACCTACAACAAGACTGTGCATACAGCCCACAAATGGGTGCACCAAGAGTGTCCACCTCAGGTGATTGGAGAGGCTGAGCCACTGGGCCCTATAGAACACCTACCATACAAGGCCACTCTATCAACTCAAGGAGACTTAGCAGCTACCCAATACATAGAAACCAACACAGGGAAGCAGCCAAAATGTGGAGACAAAGAAACATGTCACAAATGAAAGAAATGGAATAAAGCAAAACACTCAATGATATGGGAGGTCAGGAAGGTAAGATGGCATGTGACAGAAACATTTAAGGGTGGCAGGAATGAAATTGAGATGGATCCTCTATTTCCCTGAAGGACAGGTAGACTTACCTGCTGTGATACAGGCATTCAGTTGGAGATGGGGGCTGAAGAAAGTTAAGTAGACATTGAAAGATGAAGCACAGGGGGCTTCAGAAAAGCAATCAATTAGTAAGAAATTCTTTTCTCTGAAAATGTGCAAACTCTCCGTGAGGACAGAAGTAGCAAGCAGTGAGCCGGAGCACCTAGAGAGCCATGCAGAGTTTGATTTACACTGCGGCATGCCCACCGGCTGCCAGCCTCACCACACAACTGTTATTTGCTTATTTCAGGGCTCCCCGGCTGTTCTCTAAAATCAAAGCTTCACTAATAACCATATTTAGCATTGAACAAATGCTTGGTATTTCCCGAGGACTTCACAAGTAGTAATTAGTTAATAACCCAATGGAATTGAAGAAAAGGCACAGATCGGGAGTCTGCAAGAACCAGGTGACTTTCTTGTTCGTGGTGTAGGGAAAGGGTCCTAACACTGGGCATTGATGGTTGTGATTCTTAGAATTCAATACAATCTTTATGTGTATGAATGTGTGTGTGTGGAAACATGCGTGCACACCTGTGTGACTGTGAACATGCCTGGGGGAATATATGTGGGTAAAAACACCTTCATTGGGTCTTCATAAGGACATCTTGGCCAAAAAGATTAAAAAACACACACACACAGCATTGAAGAAGTAGCTTAAGATACAGGTTCAGGCAACTTGGGTTAGGAGCCAGGTTCAGATACCCACTGGCTGTCTGATTTTGTACAAATCAGCTCCTCTTTTAATGTCATAGTTTCTTTCATCTATAAATGGGGTGAGTGCCTTTTTCTCAAGGTTGTAAAGATTACATGAAATCCTGTAAGTAAAAGTCCTGCCACAAGTCAGAATCGGTCAGTATCTTGACTCTCTGTCTTCCATCTCTTATTCATTTCAAGGCTACTTATTCAGTCCCTACTATGTGGCAGGCACTGGTCTAGACCCTGGGGATCCAGCAGTGAGAAGAACAAAGCCTCTACTTACATGCATATATGTAAAGGCAGGCGTGAAGAAATAAGCAAGCACATATATGGTGTCAGATGACAAGAATGAGAAAGACAAAGCAAATTAGGGGGTAGGGAGGGATTCTGGGCTGCAGTGGGTGGTCTGGAAGGGCATCCTGGGGGCTTCTGAGCAAAGACCTAAGGCAATGAAGAAGCCATCATGTGGGAATCTGGGAGATTGTTCTTGGTAGAGCAGTGGTTCTCAACCTTGGCCGCACATTAGACTCACCTGGGAATCTTTTTAAAATCCTGATTTCTGGGCCTCATCCTCCAGAAATTCTGTTTCTTTGTTATGGGGTGGGGCCACAACATTAGTAACAAAGAAACAGAATTTCTGGAGGATGAGGCCCAGAAATCAGGATTTTAAAAAGATTCCCAGGTGAGTCTAATGTGCGGCCAAGGTTGAGAACCACTGTGGTAGAGCAAGGAGCAGAAGCAAAGGCCCTGAGCTGAAACTGTGCTTGGCATTTGGGAGGACAGCAAGGATCTTTCTGATGCTCTCACCCTATAGTGTTATTGTTTTGTGGCAGTAACAGAGGAACTAGGAGTAGGATTGTGTGTCCCTGAGAGGTCCTTGCAGACTGTCTCCTATTGTGTGTTTCTTGCTCAGTATAGACACTTTCATTTCACTTGCTGTTAAGGAAGCTTATATCTTTAATGCAGTCTGCTGCTGTCTTTCTGTCAATCACTACCTTCATGCAGATCCTTCACAGAATCTCTTAGTCTAATTTATAGATTCAGAAACTCCACCACATGGTGAGAGAGCCAGACTTCAAACTGAGGTCGGCTGTCCAGTGTTGGCTCCTGGACACCACCTGGAATCTTTGTTCTTGGCCTAAAGCCAAACATGCTGGGAAGATCCTGTAGTAAGGATGGGTGGGCCAGGGGACCCTGTGTCCCAGCCTCCCCCTTCTCCACACCCCTCTGTCTCCAAATGCCTGAACCCCTACCCCAGCTCTGAGAATGATCCCGACTCAACCCATTCACATCAGAGAAGGATTTTAAGAGGTAGAGAAATCTGGGAAAGATTTACACCTCAAAATAACCCTGACTATTAGGTGGGGGGTTGATAATAATGATCAAAAAGTAACAGTGAGCAGATCAGCTAAGAATACAAACTTCTGGATTCAAAATGAGGCACAAACTTGAATATTCATCCTATATAATAAAAGTATAATATGCAAATCAACCAAACTGCAGAATGACCCGTTGGTGGGGGAGCAGGGCCAGCGAGCAGGTGGCACCAGGCCAGCCAAGGCATGTGCCAGCAAGCAGAGAGGGGGGATGGTGATGGGGGGGGGAGGGGAGCAGGGCAGCAGTGACCAATGATGACGGAGGGGTGATGGGGGATGGCACCATCCCCTGATCAGCCAGCCTGGTCGCCTCCCACAGAGGGAGGCCACCTGCAGCAGCAGGAGCGGGGTGGTTGCCCAGACTGCGAGAGGGTGCAGGCCGGGCTGAGGGACATCCCACCCTCCCCCCCAAGTGCACAAATTTTCGTGCACTGGGCCTCTGGTTTAAAATAAGAAAATAAATCAAAACAAACTACATTTTTAAAGTGACAGATCACACTAACATTACAAAATCCTGGAAAAGAACATATTTGTATTAATTAAAACACTGATGCAACTCTATAATAATTCTTCCTACTTTTGGTGGCTATAGACTCTTTGATCTCTTCAGTTGACAATCAGCTTGTAATATTTTCTTTATATAAAGAGAAAACAAAGAGAATTCAGACTTTCTAAATTATTTTTACTATGGCATGTAGAGTAAAACTGGTGTTGTTGTTTTCTGCTTCACAGATTCATTATTGGAAATGCCTCTTAAATTTTTAGGATTATTGACAAATTTGGGAAATCTTCAATCAAGTTTATTTCACATGTGAGGGGTGAGATTTTAGGGGACTTCCAAAGTTTTCTTGTGCAGCCCTGACTGGTGTGGCTCAGTTGGTTGGGGAAATTGTCCTGTGCACCAAGAGGTTGCTGGTTTGATTCTCAATCAGGCAATCAGGGCACATGCCCAGGTTACAACCCCCCTACACTGACCCCTGGTAGGGGCACACAGGAGGCAGCTAATCAATGTTGCACTCTCATATTGATGTTTTTCTCTTCCCCCTTCCTCTCTCTCTAAAGGGCAATAAACTATTAATTTTAAAAAGTTTTCTTGTGCAATAAGTAAACATCAGTACTATTTGGACTGACAACACTCATGAAGCAGGGCCTTGAAAGGGCCCCATGCAAGTGAAAGGCCCTGAAGTTTAAGTGTTACTATTTTCTCAGTAAATCCACATCTGATTGGCTTACGAGGTCCTACCTTAATGGTCCTTGGACACCCCTTCCAACTCATTACCTATTTCATCTCCTTTGTCCAGCCTTTTCCAACCATTCTACCTTTCTTATTTTTATCTAATGTTCATGTTTCCTTTCCATCACCCGACTTTTGCACAGGCTGTGCCCCCTGTCTGGGCTTCCCTTCCTACTACATAATTCTTTTCATTTCACTAACTCCTTCAGAGTCTTCTAGACTCAGTCATCATCCACTTCTGAGTGTCTTCCCTCTCTATGTCAAATACCATATTATAAGCTTTTATGTTGTTATAGGATAATATAATTAATCTCTTTCTCTCCCAAGAGAGCTCCAAGAGGGTAGGGGCCACATTTGATTTTGTTCCCTCAAAGTATCCCCAGTGCCTAGTACACAGTCTGTCCCATGTTAGAGGTTGAGTAACTATTTACTGATTGAGTCTGGATGACTACAAGAGAAGAGACATAAATTGAAATTGATCAGTGATTTCCATCTCCCCACAAAGATGAAAAAGTCAAGAAAGCAAAGTTCGGTTTCCCTTTGGCTCCATTTCCCCTGAGTCAACCGCCTATTGGTGAATCTCAGATATCTAGCCAGCCTCTGTGAAAATACCTTCATCCTAAAACATGCTTTTGGCGCTTTGAGAAACCACAGGTGTTGCTATAAATACCAGAAGGAATCATAATTTGAAGTCTGAGGTAAAAAGAAATATGGATGAAATGATTAATAAAATACTTCAGGAAAGGACACAGATGCAGCCTAGCTTTGGGGTGAAGTTGAGGTTGGGCAGCTGTGTTTTCCAAAAAGATTAAATAACTCTTGCCCCACCTTGAGATACTGGCCCAAATTCCACACCAGAGCATGCTTTGTGGATGGGTCTTGGTCTGCCTATATGGGGTAAACATTGACTTTTAGAAAGGTCTCCCCCTCTGGTCTATTAGCACATGTTTCTGCCATTAGAGGTGCATTTCTTTTGATTAGGTACTGTACCTATACACATTTTAGATCTGGCCTTCACCAGCTCCATGTAACTGCCTGCAGTGGGGTCCAGCCCTTCCTGATTCAGCCCTTCTCAGTCTCTGAGACATGCTGATAAGAAGAGGCTTAGCCCACCAAGGGATGGGATTGGGAATTCCAAGGTTACCCATAGATTTCAAAGTACAGGAGACCCAGGTACCCATATGTTCCTTAATTTGTTCCCTCTTCTAATGATCCGAAGGTCAGTTTCCCAAGGGATGAGTTATTGATGGCTAATGAAGGATTGTTGGTGGATTTCAAATTACATGGCAACCTTCTTTCTTGTCAGGGATGGTAGCTGAGAAGAATTTCATATTAAGTCCAGGCTCAGTAAGGACAAAGTCATGTTTGATTAGCAACGTCTGCTATGACCAAGGGAAAGGATGGTCATGGCATGCATGCCACATATGTGGTTTCCAGGTTCTAATTCCTAACATTTGGTCCAAGACTTACGATTGCATTTTAGCCCAATTTTAACTTGAATTTCTCCAGAGGTTGAAGGTCTACCGTGAATCCAATTGATATGCTATAATATACAGTGTCCAGGAAAATGTATACACAGACTTTGAATAATTATAAAGGCAATGTTTATTACAATACAAATTCATGGGGCTACTGGCTAAAAAATATAAACTGGTATCTACTTCCCTTTAGGACCATTAACATTCCTATTCCTCATCCTTGTTTTTGGCTCATGTATTTTTCATCTTTCATTCAGGACAGCTTTCGAGTCTTCACCAACCAGTCTCTTGAGGAAATCATGCTGCTGTGACCACTCACTCCAACCAGGAGGAACCTACACAGTGTTCCAGCTGACTAAAACAGAAGTCCATCCCCTTAGGATCTTGAAGTCCCCTCTCAGATGGAAGAAATGACCTCCATGCCTATTCCATAAAACAAAATGGCTGGAATATTAGATCTAATCAAATAATCAAATCAATATCCCATCCCCTGGGAAACTGACTTTTAGACCATTTTGCAACTAGAATTCCCTTTTCCTTAAATCACATTCCATTTGCAAAGACCAGTAACTTTCCCCTCCAGACTTGCCCAAGATCCAGACCCACCCAGATCATTCCCCGCAGAAAAAGCCCACTTAGAATTCTTTAAAATCTCTGACTCCCTGTCCCTGGGTGCTGGCACCATTTGGGGGCTCAACCCATCTGGTTTCCAGATGATCTAATAAACTTAGAATTATTTACCCCTTTTGGCCTCAGATGTTCCTCCTTCAGTGACCCTAATATATTTCATTTTCAAAATTGAGCTGCCAGCTATTAAAATGTGTGTACATTTTGGGGGGACACTCTGCCTTTCACAAATACCACCCTGACCGAGTTGTGAAGTCGTGTGCTAAGCCTCTACACCAACCACTTCCCTTATTGGTATCCCACTCTCCAAGGCCAGCTACAACTAGCTAGTGACAGCCCCTAAGCCCAGGAGCCCATGTAATTAATCAAATTTGTCAATCTTCAAAACCCACTCAGCTTGTCAGACATAATCCACTTTCTACAGCTCCAGCTTGCTGTGACCCTGTCCCTAGTGCAACCCTCTGTGCGTCCCTGCATGGCAGGCTTCTCTTCTTCTCTCATTTGAAGCCATAGGTAACAAAGAGTCCTGCTTTCATCTATCCAAGTGGCAGTGTGCTGTGTCCTACCACCCAAAGAATATTTACATCTTATAAAATACATGTGTCCAATGTCCTTAAAGAAACAAGGGCTGAGTCTAGGTTTAAAAGAGAAAATGTACAAGATGAGTCTGGAACATATTGCCAAACTAGATGGCAAGAAGTTATGGAAGACCATGTGGTCATGTCCTAAGGACATAGGACTCAACTTAAAAGAGTCCCCCACTGTCCGGACACAGGAGAATTTGGAGCTCAATAAGAGAACCACTGCAAAGGATTGAATTCATAAGTGCCAAATGATTGTAACAATGAAAGTAGGCTCAGAGGTGTCCTGCATTGAACACGAGAAAACTGACTCGTTATTTTGAAGACTAGAAAATAGAGGGAACGAATCAAGTATTAACTTGTCTTTCGTATATAAAATATATGACAAGTGGTTGA
This sequence comes from Myotis myotis, assembly GCF_014108235.1. Lineage (NCBI taxonomy): Eukaryota > Metazoa > Chordata > Mammalia > Chiroptera > Vespertilionidae > Myotis > Myotis myotis. The sequence continues at coordinate 20,792,197 of NW_023416401.1, read as the reverse complement.
TGAGAAGAAGCTTTTCTTTAAAAATGATTCAGATAATGAATGAAAGAGGCATGATGGGATTAAAATTAGCATTGATTAAAATGATCATTAGTGGCTGTTACCATCAGTCAACTAGACTTCCTAATAGAAGTACATAGTACCATGAAGTATGAAGTACTCTTGCCAAGAAACAAACCTGAATCTGTTCAAAACTCTAGACCTCACTACTAATTTACAGGAAATACCAGGGAGAAGAAACATGTTTCACCATACCACTAAAATGCCATCGACAAAATGCAGGCTGTAGGGAATTCTTTAAGACAAACAACACAGTTTTTTCAACAAGTAATTCTCAAGGGAAAAAATTAGATTGAATGAGACTTAAAAGACCTATGAACCATTTGTGATATATAGAGCATATTTGTATCCTGATTCAAACAAATAATTTTTTAAGTTAGATAATAATTTTAGGAAATATGAAAAGGTTGGATAATAAATAATTATTATTACTTCTGGATAAACTTTATGCTTCATATGTAAGCATTTTGGTTATTTTTAAAATAATCTTTATATTATAGAGATACACACTGAAGCATTTAGAAGTGAAATGATATAATACTTGGGGTTTGCTTCAAAATAATGCAGGAGGGAAGAAGGAAGTATGTGCAGGATACAGAAAAACAAGGTTGGTCAGTCGTTAATAATTTTTTAAGCTGAGCAATGGGGGCATGAAGTCAGTTATGCAATTCTGTTTACCTGATCTCTGCTTAATACTTTCCATAATTAACGTGCGTACGTGAACACACACACACATTAAAAATTAATAGCAGTGGGCAATTTTGCTCCAGAGAAGAGGCGAGAGGTGGAACTGAGCTAGGCAGAAGCAAGTCTACAGCAAGCTGAGTCAGTCCAGGGCATGGTCGGCCTCTGCAGAAGAGGCAGGTCTGGTGCCTTCCAGAATTATGAGGACCTCACAGAGCTGCATGGTGAGGGACTCAAAAGCCTGGGCCTTGGCATTAGGTGGGTCACCCAGCTCCATCACTTAGTTGCATAGAGGTGCTCCAGTGTCCTCATCTGAATCGGATGGGTGGGGATCTGTAGAAGCCACCTTGTCCTTGGAGGAGAGGATTAGATGAGCTGACCCATAGACAATGCTTAGCAAAGCTCCTAGCTCCTAGTACACAATTAATAATCGGTAACTATTCTTAGGTTATTATTGTCATCTTTCCTGTGAGTTACCATTGCCCAAGCAGATGCTGCAGGCACAGTGACTCAGAGGAACCATAGCTGGTGGCCCAGACTCTGGACCCATCTGCATCTCATTGTGGAGCACTCATCTCAAATCTCGATTTTCCAGAGCCTCCCCTATTCCTCACTCCCTCCCTTTCTCTCTTGTTCCCTCTCTGCTTCCTGTTTTTCTTTCCATCCTTCCTTCTATCCTTCTTTCCCCAAAGCAGCACTTTCCAAGTGACAAGTGAAGCAATAATCTAAGCAATAATTTAACTCCTTGCTTCCTACTTAAAAATCCCCTAATTACTGGGTAATGGGTCCGCAGAGGCATTTGGGCTGGGCGAGCTCTGCCCTGCAGGCACAGCTATAGTTCATCTGTCTGCTCCCTAATAGCACTCTAAAGTTCACCCTTATAAACATGTCACTGAGCCAGTAATTGAGTGACTGGTCATTAGGTTCCACGCACGGTACCTGTGGGTCACCGATCACTCAGGGGTGATGGATTTTTCTCCGATACCTCTGCTGGGCAGGCCACACAGCTTTCTATCACCTCTGAGCAGAGCATTACTCTCTGGGAAGACTACGGGGAGCCCCAGTGGGCGGTCTTAACCATGGACTTCCATCAGAAAGGGCCAGATGGAGGAGAGGGCAGGACCACGCATCCTCCTGCTTCACTCCCTGACTTCCCCAGAAGCCTGTCCTGGGAGAGTCTTCTGAGAGACACTAAAGCTAAAAGACACCATGAAGCAATGGGGAGTCTGTGTAAGAAATATTGCTCTGTGAAGTTAAATTTGAGAGTAGAGCCATAGTTGTAAGACAAGGAAAAAGGATTGGAGCTTTGGTGACTTAGCCTGATGTATCAGAAACATCTATCACCTATGAGCTGTGTACCCTTGAGTAAGTCACTTGACCTCTCTGTTCCTCAATTCCTCATTCATGAAACAGAGATGAGAGTACCTACCTACCTTCAAGGGTTGTGCTGAAGATTATGAGATAATACATATCGAAGTATCTAACAGTGCCCAGTACCCAATAGGTAATCAACAAATGTTAGTTCATTATAAATAAGCCTCCCATTTTCCTCTGCTTTCATAAAAAATGCTCTCTGTTTTTGGTGATGGGGACAGAATAACATAGTTGCTAAGGGCACAAACTCTGAAGTTAGCCTGATTAGAATCAAATTCCAGCTCTAGCACTTCATCACTGTGTGGCCCTGGTCAAATTTCTTAACCTCTCTAAGCCTCACCTTCCTCCGCCTTAAAATTGGGATATTAATATTACCCAGTAGTCACTGCATAGAGTTTTGTAGAGATTATGAGATCATGAAATGGAATCTATATATATAAAAGCCTAAGCAGCCATTAAGGCAGAAAAACCGGAACAACCGGAACAACAGGAATGACCAGTTGCTATGACACTCACTGACCACCAGGGTCAGATGCTCAACACAGGAGCTGCATCCAGCCAGCAGGCCCCGATCGCTGATGAGGCCTGCCTGCCACCCTCCAGGTCCTTCCCCCCCGCCCCACCCTCCAGCCGGTAGGCCCCAATAGCCTGATCAGAGCTGGGCCCTGGGCTGGGATGGGGAACTGGGGGTGAGTGGAGGCAGACGCAGCCCCTTTCCCAGAGGGACTGAGTGCCGACTCCCTTCTCGGGGCCAGCAGCCAACCTCCCGGGTTCTTCCCCCCTGTCCCTCCCCCTGGTCAGCAGGCCCCAATTGGCTGACCACCCACCCGCCATGGTGGCAGTTGGCCCCTCCCCCTGGCCAGTCCCTCCCCCCAGCCGGCAGGTCCTGATCGCCTGATCAGGGCTGGGCCCCAGGCTGGGATGGGGAACCAGGGGTGGGTGGCAGCAGATGTGGGCAGCTAGGGAAGAAAGAGGCGGGGAGGCAGGGAGGCAGGGAGGCAGGGAGGCAGGGAGGCGGGGAACTGCATGTTCGTGGTGAGCGGGCGGTGAGGGAAGGAGGAGTCGGGGAGGCAGGGAGGTGGGGAACCTGATCAGCCCTGATTGCTGGCCAGGTCTAGGGACCCTACCCGTGCATGAGTTTTGTGCACCGGGCCTCTAGTAATAAAATAAATGAAATAACGCATGTGAATTACTTAGCATGATAATTGGCAAGTAGTTGGAAGTAATCATTCAATAAATACTTGCTCTCATTATGGGGCACATGTTTAATAAAATGAGGGGGGGGGACATTATTTATGTTCCATGTTTAAGTACAATATCCTGAAATTAAAATTGTCAGGGAATTTCAAATTTTAAATCCACATCCACTTATACCTACTGCAAAGAGTTCTCAGCCCATTTGGAGGAATGGGGCTTGAGAAAGAGAACAGCTCATTCAGAATAAAATCCTTCTCTTATGTAGTGCCTGAGTGATACCAAGTGGAAATGCTGCAGGGCGCTGAAAAGGAAGAGACAGATGTGGCGAGAGAAGGATCCAGAGCAGGTGGGGCTAATCAGAGTTATAAGAACACCTGGGCAGGAAGACAAGCAGAGGTGGTAAAGGAGAGTGGGCAACCACCTTTCAGACACCACTTTTGAATTCCTGATCACCAGGAATACAGTGGCCCTGCCCAGGGTCCAACCTTTCAGCTTTGGCAACGTTAGCATCTTGATCCATATGCCAGGATCCATGTGATGAGCTAATGGTGTATTTTGCTTTGCTTTTATTGTGTTAGACTGAGTGCTGAAAGGGGGGAAATGTAAATGCTGATATTGATTATAAGAAATACAGGTTTCTCAAAGGTGAAGCAATTGAAGCAATGATGTGAATACTTAGGCATTGCCAAAGTGGCACATCTTCCATTTCACCTACTCATTGTTCTTGAATTGATCAAGTGTATATTCTGCTGGGCGGGAAGGGGATCAAATATTCTTTTAGAGCTGACAATGTGCCAGGCGGTGCTTTAAGCAATTTACAAGTATTAGCTTATTTAAAACTTGCCCAGCCAGTATGGGTCAGTGGTTGAGCGTCAACCCTGTACCCCATGCACCAAGAGGTCCCTGGTTCGATTCCTGGTCAGGGCACATGCCCGAGTTTCGGGCTCAAACCTCCAGCAGGGGGCATGCAGGAGGCAGACATTCAATGTTGATGTTTCTCTCTCATCTATCTCTCTCTCTCTCTCCTCCCTCTCTCTAAAAATCAATAAAAATATATATTTTTAAAAAACTTTAAAAAACTCATAAAAATTAAAGAAACTAATGAGAACCACGAGAATACATTAGACAAACATAAATTGAGGGCTATTCTGTAAAATAAATGCCTCTCTTAAAAAGTGTCAGGGTCAACCAAAGGCAAAAAAAAAGAAAGAATGAGGAGCTATTCCAGATTAAAGGAGGCTAAAGAACATGATCCCAAAAAGCAATGAGCAATCTTTGTTTGGATCACGGATCAGATTTTTGTTTGTTTGTTTGTTTGCTTTTGTTTTTGTTTGTTTTTGTTTGTTTTTTTGTTTTTGCTATGAAGGACATTAGAGTGATAATTGGCAAAATTTGAGTAGGATATGTACATTACTATATCATGCAGTATTAATGCTAGCTATTTTCCTTATTTTTATGTTTCTGTGATAATGTAAGAGATTGTCGTTGTTTTTAAGAAATGTAAACTAATATGTTTAGAGGTTAAGGAGCATTATGTCAACATTTTACTCTGAAAATGGTTCATAAAAAATAATAAAAATGTATAAAAAAATAATTAAGCAAGCATGAAAATGCTAAATTTGGGTAAATATGAGGGAAAGTATGTAGGAATATATTGTACTATTTTTTGCATTTTTATAAGTCTGAAATTATTAAGCAAAAAAATTAAAAATCATAGAAAATATATAATAAAAATTATGTCTACATTATGTAATACCATTTCAAGTTTTAGGAAGTATTTTTCTCTTTGGGAGCAAATACCACTTAAATGTATAAATCTATTGACTGGCTTTTGAAACTTTCATATATGCCTTTAGGAAGGAGTTAAGTAAAACAGCAAGAAAGAGCTTTGACAATGAAATTCTTTTGTAGGAATTAAAGTGAGAGATGAGGTTGACAGGAACTAACATAGCACCCATGGATTGGGGAGTGTTTGTATAAATACAGAAGACACCTGAAAGAAGAACTTCCTGCACTTGGTGGCTAATTAAATATGCTCAGAAAGAGAGGGAAGAGGAGTCTAGGATTTAAGCCTCAGGAACTGGAGAATCCCAACACTTGACCTAGAACTAAAACAGGAGGCTGAGGTTCCATTTTGCCTTTGCTACTATTTGTTGTGTGACCCTTGGCAAGTCACTTAACCTTTCATGGGTAAAAGATGCTACTGGATAGAGTGATGCTTGCCCTATGAATCAATGTCAAGAAAAACAGCAGCCAATGGCCAGAGGGGAGACCAGAAGCTCGGGGTGGGTGTGTAGCATTGAAGGTGACAACAATTAGTGAAAATTCAGAGTATGTGCTTTCAACTTTGAAATTGCTATTTTTGTAAGTCAAAAGTAGCCAAATATTATCAATTACAAATGACTTAAGCTAATATGATAAATGTAAGACTGGAACTCGAAGAAGCTGGGAATGGATTTACAGATTTGGAAACCCACTAGATGAAGTCGAAAGCTAAAGCCCCAGAATGGATCAGCCTTCAGAAGGTGGAAGAATGTGGAGTAAGAGAAGAATAGAGCCTAGAATAGAACTCTGTCCGTCACAGAGATTACATTAATTCATTAATCATACAAATGAGTATTTATTGGAACCCAACTATGGAGCAGGCATTCTGCCAATGGTACAAATCCAGGAGTGAATAAAGCAAGTACATTCCCCTGAGCTCGTAAAGATCTTAGCATAGAAGAGAAAGAGAAGCCAGAATGTAATTGTAGCTACAGCTACTGTTAACACCACTATTCACTGAGCCCTTGCTGTATGCCATGCACTTGGAAGAAAGCCAGACATGGTGGGCCTTCTTTGGTTGCCCTTGGTTTCTACCCCACCACAGCTGGAGGCCATACTTACTTAGAGCTTCATCAGATATCCCTTACCAAAGATCCAGGTTCACAAAATATTCATGAGAAATTGATATTTTACTGAAGATTATTTCCTAGGGAGAAGGGAAGGAAATCTTCACATTGCTCACCATACAAGAGAAATGTAAACAAATTGCCTGATCTTCTCCCCACACCCAGTCCCACTGCACCATGCTCTTTTCTCTGCCTATTGCCTCATCTTTCTTCATTCTCTGCCTACTGTGACCGTGGCCTCTCCAAAACCACTCTGAGAACCCATGAAATCTCATTCTTGCCTTCAGTTTGTGTACCCCCCTCATCCCAGCAGGGACAAAATTAAACTCTACTGTTCCAGAAGCATGTGCCTGGGGTTGGGCTGGGAGTATCTTTACATATCCTTTCTCAATGCCAAGTTGCTCATCGAAGAGTATCGTTATTTATGGATGAATTCTCCAAAAAGTTATCAAACCAAGAAGGCCTGCTGGGGGGAGCTGAAGGAGAGGCAGGGAAAGGATTCTGTACTGAGAGTATAAGATTTTTAAAAGATATGGAGAAGACAGAGGAACAGTGAGAGGGAGAAAGGTTTGTCTTCCTACCTACCCATTATCTTGAATTCTTACATTATCCCTGAGCAAGATATCATTCTCGACATGTTCTAGAGAAGTAAACTGACATCCAAGGAGAATAAGTAACATGTAACATGTTCAAGGCCATGTTAAAAGGATATGGGAGGACTGGGATTCAAGCCCAGGCATACCTGACTCTTTCCACTTCGCAACATTAAGAAGGAGCAGGGGATGTAGGAAAAACTGGACTCCGATCCTTTGTGTTTGCCTCTTGAGGAGCTAGTCACATAACAGATGTTTGCAGCTGTGTGACAGAAGAAAGATTCTGATAGCCTTTATTTTTATAACTGGGCTTCTTATGTTTATGTAGGAAATAAGAAACCAAAATAATTTGAATTTTTTGTAGAGTAAAAGTTAATGGGCCTCTAACAAAGGTGTCGGCTTAAAGGAATTATATGAATTTAGTGCACTCAGCTACTTAAACTTCTCATAAATGATTAGGTGTGCCCTAAATAAGAGAGGCTGTCTGCTAAGTCACATGAGAGAAGGAAGGCTCAAACTTGGCCATCAGGTGTCTATACCTGAACAAACAAAAACTTGCTTTTATGTCCATTTCCCCATGAGTAGAACAGACCTACTAATGCCTCCTCCTGCCTCCTCATAATGCATGTATATTGAAATAATACACATGGAAGAAATTTAAATAGCATAAAGAAGCTTATTAATTAAAAACATGATTACCTTTAAAGAAAATGAATTAATATTTTATTTGTTTAGAAAGTTTTGGAGTATTCCTCACATGCCCAGGAACATGAGGGGTTTCAGCTTCTTTCTAGAGTGAGGTTCCTGAATCTCCTAAGACCTATGACATCTCTTCCTCACCCACCCTAGGAGCCATGACTGGAGTTTGCCAGACATGGCACGAGGACCCAAAATTGCATTTGCCACTGACTCTGATGCTACAGTAATATTCTTAAGGTCAGGAGAATAAAAAGTCTCCAGTAAACAGTGATTCAGCTCATGTTACCAGGGAAGAAAGGCACTGGCCACCTCCAGGGACACACACCCGGCCCTCTTCCCCTCCTCTCTCTTGCTCAGTCTACATAACATGCCACCACTCGAGAGAGGCCGCCAGTTTTCCACCCCAGCGAAGCCAGTTATAGCAGTGTTAATGCCTTCGAGAGCTTGGCCCTGTGTGTGATGGGTGAGGGAGATTGGCTCTACTCAGACCATCCCCAGCCTGTCTCTCACCTTCTAGAAAAGGTAGTGGATCACAATGGCCTGCTCTGAGTCGTATCAATCATGGAACGATGGATGCGTGTCCATGGCAGGTCACCTGCACGCACCTTGCTTATCGAGCGTGGGCACTTGATTCACACTGAATGCTGACGGCCGATGCATAGGACTCAAGTCCAATCCGAACTGTGACATCTCTGTATTAAGGACCCCTTCAATCTGGCCTGTCATATTCCCCTGCCCAGACACTGGTAAAAGCTCCACTTTCTTCCAAAAATATCGAGGCTATGCTTGACCCCCAGGATGGCATGTGTTGGCTTGGAAATAACAGATAACTATCTTATAGTGAGTCCTTATTATCATGGATCAGGCTATGTGCTTCATTGGGTTATTGGATTCATATAAAAATAAATGCCATCATTGCTCCTATTTTGCAGATGGGAAACTGAGGATCAGAGAGGACTCAAATCAAGTAAGTGACAGAGATGGATTTTGAAGCATTTGATTCAGAACCTGAACTCTTAACCGCTAAGTTATATGTAATCATGTGTTGATTTCTTATTACTGAGATGCACACAGAGAGAGCAAATATTCAAGAAACACCCTTGTTGCTACCACTATAATTATAAGCCTTATTTTGGTGACGGCCTTAGCTTAACGCCACTCAGAAGCCCCTTTTCTTTATCCCTCTCTTGGCTGAAGCCAGGCATGATGAGCACAGCACAGTCCTGGAAGGTCTGATCCCAGAAGATCCTCTGATCCCAGAAGCTACCACATTCACCCTGACAGCTGCTCCCAGCAAGTAGTAAGCCTCACATTTCTAAAGGGTGGAAAGTGTGGGCTGGAAAATATAGAATCCCATAACCAATGATTCCCTAGACCCGTGGTCGGCAAACTGCGGCTCAGATGCCACATGCGGCTCTTTGGCCCCTTGAGTGTGGCTCTTCCTAAGCCTTAGGAGTACCCTAATTAAGTTAATGACAATGTACCTACCTATATAGTTTAAGTTTAAAAAATTTGGCTCTCAAAAGAAATTTCAATCGTTGTACTGTTGATATTTGGCTCTTTTGACTAATGAGTTTGCCGACCACTGCCCTAGACATGCTATCAGAATGCTCAAGAATGGAATTATACCCAAAGCTAGTAAAATTATACCCTGTGTCTACTGGTATAACATGGTGGTTTTTAAATAAGGCTCCCCAATGTCCTAGGGATTCCAAAAACCAACCTTCCCTTTTCTCCTTACCACACACTAATGATAGACAGAACACCATGCCTTCTCATCTAAATTCACCCAGAATTTTAGATAATTGGCATTAATGTAAAGCTTCAGTATATATTAACGAATATAAAGCACACCTAGGCTATGAAGCATCAATATCATTCAAGGCCAAGACTCTCAATCTGCCCTTTGACCTCATTTCTAAGATGTTTATTATAGAAAAAAAAAATCACCCTTTAGGTCTCAGTATCCACATATGTAAAATAAGAATGATGATAACTAATTGACATTACAAGGCAGGAATGAAGAAATCAACATGAAATTGTTGGATGAACTATGAAGACATGTATACATGTTAAAAGTTATTTCACACACACATACACATGATTAGCCCCATGTATGTTCATGAAAATGGACTCAGAAAGATTAAAGAGCTAATATGGTCAAAGAGCAATAAGTAGGCTCTGGTAGACACCACGTGGTGCTGCCCAGACATCCTTCAGGTGAATTACTCACTGCCTATATGCAGGGGGTAGAGTCAAGGGACAGACTCTAGTGGTCAGTTCCATCCATGTCTGCCTCAGCTGCACTGAGCCACCTCACCAAGGCCATATCCTTCCTGAGGAAGCCCACATCACATTCCATGATGGAGCAAAGCAAGGTTGTAAAGGCTCAGCCACTTCAACTTCCCCCAGGACAACTCTGATGGGCAATGCTCTCTTCTGGGTTAGCCCAGCCTACTAATACGTTGAACCTTCATCCCAAGTTGACTTTCTCTTCTGCCCAATCCTTCTGTCTCAGGATCACAAGTGTTGATTCCATACAAACATCTTGCATCCCAACCTGCATCTCAGCACTTCCTGGGAACCCAACCTGAGATACAGGGGAGCTGAGACCTGAACCTGGATCTGTCTGAATGTGCAGCAGAATGGAATCTTCCAGGAAGGAGTAGGAGCAGGTGCTTCTGATAAGCCTCTCACTTCCCAGAGCACAGCTCCCGATCAGCTCCCCCATCCCTGTGCTGAGGAGACTTGCATAGATCAGGCGCTCTGAACACTGAGAGACAAAATGTAAGGCAAGTTCCACCCAGGTCTTTCTGAGCAGCGAGAGGGCACTACTGCTCAGTTCAGAGACGACCTTCCCTGCATCAGTTCCCTGCAGGCCCAGCTGGATGCAGCCACACAAGGACTTTGAAGGCAGTGGCTCATGCCCTGGCCCAGGCCAGGCCGCTCCCCAGCACCTCCACATGGAAGCAACTCAGCCAGCCACCAGCGCCAGCAGGTGGCTCTGAAAATGCCCATGTAATTAGAAATCTCATTTCCATTCCTGGTCTCTGGTTTGCATGGCAAAGAGAGCATTTTTTTTTCTGGAATGAATTACCCACTCCCTGCAGATGTCTTCAAAGGCTTATAATCCAAAACGGGCTCTCTGAGACCCAGCCTCCCCAAGGCTGCCCATGGACACAGGAAGTCACTCCTTTGTAGGCACAGATGGGCTTTTGAAAATGTACAAACATTGCTGATGTGACAGAAAATGCTGGCCATAGGGGCAAGAATCAGAGGTCCCGGTGTCTGGATTTCAGGGGAGCTCAGAGTGCTTTATCCTCACCTTCACTCAGGGCAAAGGCATGTGGTTTGCCTGGGACTATCCCAGCTTTAGCACTGACTGTCCTGTGTCCGAGAAAATCCTTGGTTCCAGGAAAGAACCCCAATGTAGGGCAAAGGCAGAAATAAGAGTCTAGTTCATTTGGGGCTACCTCAGATAAACACTGAAGTCAGAACCTCCAACTTCTCAGTTTCCTACCAATTGGGTTAGTGAGATGCCAAATGAACTAATACAAGGTGGGGCAAAAGTAGGTTTACAGTTGTTTATAACCAATAGATGTATCTCTCTCACATCCATGTTTCTTTCTGTTTCTCCCCCTCCCTTCCACTCTCTCTAACTATCAATGGAAAATATCCTCAGGCGAGCGTTAACCAAAAGAGAAAAAAAAAGAGAGAATCCTTGACCCTATAGATTAGAAGTGTGACTGTTGTCAAAAATGCAGGTTGAGAGAGTCAATCGACCCAGTCATAATCCATGCATGACACACTGTGACACAAGATCTACTCAGACTAGGGCCGAGTCCAGATCCAGACTCATCATGACCTTCTCCACATAGCTCACATTTCATGACCACTCAGCAGGCCACAGACCATTCTGAGTGTTCCACTTATATTACTGCCTTTAATGCTCACTTCAGCCCTGAAAATAAGGAGCACTTTTTCTACTATCATATAGATTACTTATGAAAACATCGAGACTCAGAGACTGTAAATATATTTCCCTGGATCTTACAGCTATTAAATGACAGAACCATGATTTGAACACAAGTGTGTCAGTCACTTCCAGGTGCTATAACAAGACAGCATAGACAGGGTGACTTAAACAACAGAAATTTATTTCTTGCAGTTCTGGACACTGGTAAGTCTGAGATCAGGGTCAGGTTCTGATGAGGAACCTCTTCCTGGCTTGTAGAGAACTGCCTTCTCTCTGTGTCCTCATGTGGCAGACAGTAGTCAGGGAAAAAGCAAGCTCTCTCATCTCTTCTTATAAAGGCACTAATCATATTATAAGGGCTCCACTCTCATGACCTAGTCACATCCCAAAGGCCCCACATTATAAATCCATCCTTTTTGGGTTTAGGGTTTCAACATATGAAATTGGGATGGGGATGGGGAGACACAGTATGCAGTCTACAGTGAGTAGTCTCAATTCCAAAAATAGACCACTTACCTAGTAGGCTACAACATCTCATAATCAAGCACTACCATACACCAGGCCTTGTTTTAAATACTCAGTGAATCTCATTTAATTTTCAGACCCTGTAAGGTGGGTACTATTATCATCCCCATTTTACAAATGAGGAAACCACAGCTAGGAAAGGTTAGGTAACTTCCCAAAGTTATAGGGCTACAAAGTGGACATTCTCACTCTAGATCCCACACTTAACAATGACCCAGAGTCTCACTAGCCCAAGTATGTGAATTCAATTAGAAGGCCAGAACTCTATGGGATTGACCACTGTGCTTGGTGAGACTCTTTGGCGCAGATCTGTCATTTCTTCTGGTCATAAGAACCTGGGGCCTGTGATCCGGCAGAACTTGACTAGAAGACCAGGTGCCCAGATATGTAGTGAGCATCATTCTAGTTGAGTACAAACTTCCACACATCCCAATTGACTTTAGTAAATGATGGGCTGTAAATCAGAGGGCAGGTGGTTTCATCATGAATCATCCCATTTTGTCCAAGCTCATCAAGACAGCCATGCATAAATTCTGTATAGGCTATGGCAGGTGCTGTCCTTTAGATTTCCAATTAAATGAGCCCTAACTTCGCTCACTTCTCAGTAGGGAAGCTGAGCATTAATATGGTAATGAGCAGTTCAGGAGATCTTTATGGGCATCTCCTCATGCTGGAGTGACCTGTGACCCTCTGCTCTTCTGTCTACTGACTGGAGCAGGCCAGGCAGGAAACTCAGGCAGGCCACACACCATGGGAATGGGAATGGTTAATGCTTCAGTGGAGACCATGACATCAACCTCTGCAAAGACAGGGAAGTGAGGATGCTAGGAGCACCCATCATCCTGCTCTATGAGCCAAACTGACTTGAGAATCTCCGGCCATCATTGTACCACTGAGAGGTAGCCCTGCCCCACCCTGCAAAACATTTCCACGTATTCCAAATGGCCCTCGTTGGAAAGGAGGGCACATTCCTATTGAGAAGAGACAAATTTTCTTGGACTAAGCATGTTGGGGTTTGGGCTGACGATAGGTTCAATCTCATGTCATACTGTGATCATACTGTGATTGGAAGACAGCATTTATAATATTAATGTTAACTAATATGAATAGAAGCATAAAATTCAAAAGGCAGGAGCTCTATTTTCATCTACACATCTGGCTGGAACACCCCAACTTGGTGGGTTCAACTCTGAGCACCAACCTCTTAGAAGGAGGGCAGTCTGGATGTGAGCAAATCCACGAACGAACTGAAACAACTTAAGTTGAGAAATGTAAGACACAAGGTTAGTAATGGGTTCATTCTGCAAGTCAAAGAACTGCCCTGTGGGAGAAGGAATGGGATCCTTGGGGGGAGTTACAGAAAGGGGAATGTCTTTCAGCCTCCAAGACTCCCAACAATAGACTGCATGGCTTAGAGGGAGGATGTTCAGTCCCTGGAAAATCCACTGAAATGCCAGGGCTACCTTGGTGGGAAGGCAAGAATAATTCAAGAACAGGCCAAGGCATCAGAAGTGATCATCTCTAGGTCACTTCTCAATCTGCAATTTCAAGACCTTCTGTTTCCTAAAGAGATTTTCAGCTGATTCATTTTAAAATACTATATACAGAGTGTTCCCAAAAAATGTATACACACTTTAACAGCTGATAGCTCAATTTTGAAAATGAAATGTATTTAATAAACACTGCCTTTATTATTATTTCAAATGTGTATATACATTTTGGGATATATATATATATATATATATATATATATATATATATATATACTGATAATGACTCTCCTGCCTAGGACAATATTTCCAAAAACTGTGATCCCTGGACCACCAACCCCCTGCAGGATGTTATAAAACGTTACACATAATTTCATGGTGAAAAAGTTGGGGTTCATTGAAATAAATGTGTTTCTTTAAAAGGACTTGTCAGAGCCTTTAATATGGCAACATGTTGCAAATATCAAAAAAAAAAAAAAAAGTGAGGGTAGGACCTACCATTTTCCCCATGGAACCTTTTTTTCTTTTTTCTGTGTAGCATCAGCTAGAACTACAGTGCCACCAGCTATAGCTTCGAAGGTGCTACTAGAGAAGGAAGAAGAGCCTTGTGATCTGAAGCTTGGGCCCTGATATAAAGTTGCTATAAATGTCAGGGTTTCAATTCTGACCACATATAGACACTATTAGGTGTGTCAGCCTTACTTCTGTGGGCCTCAGTTTTCTTGTATAGAGCAGAATAAGAGTAATATTCACCTCAGAGGGTTATCTCTATTATAAAAGCCTAAGCAACCTTTACGGTAGAATGATCAGACTGGTCGCTATGATGCACACTGACCACCAGGGGCAGATACTCAATACAGAAGCTGCTCCCTGGTGGTCAGTGTGCTCCCATAGGGGGAGCACCACTCAGCCAGAAGCCGGGCTCATGGCTGGAGAGCACAGTGGCAGTGGCGGGAGCCTCTCCTGCCGCCATGGCAGCTCTAAGGAGCAGCAAACCGAGCTGTAAGGAGCGAGCAGGCAGGCGGTAAGGAGCAAGGGATCCCAAATTGTGAGAGGAATGTTCACTTGCTGGCTTAGGCAGACATCCCCCGAAGGGTCCCGGACTATGAGAGGGCACAGGCTGGGCTGAGGGACACCCTCCAGCCCCCCACCCAAGTGCACGAATTTCATGCACCAGGCCTCTAGTTATATACATAAGATGATAAGAATAAAGTGCCAACATGTGGGATTCAGTAAATGTTAGATATTGTCATCATTATTATGAATTGCCCCTCAGTTTCAGCCTTACAGAGAAATGGCCTGTTTCCTTGTGTCTCATTACCATTTTGTCCATTTCCTCAATAGGCAATGGAGAAAGATCTGGTGGTCCAAGGTGTCTTTGATAAGCGTATCAGTCAGAGTCTAAACAAAAATATAGAAAACATTCAGCATTTAAAACAGAGGGACTTTAATGCCAGGAATTTGTCACACAGGTGATAGAGGAGCTGAGAAGCCAAACAGGGAACAGTGAGTCACCCCAGTGATAAGCAACAGCAGGAGACCACGACCATGCCTGGGGTCCAGGAAGGGGTGAGATTGCCAGAGGCAAGGTCATCTGCTGGAAACAGGACCCTGGGAGCCTGATCCATGAAGGGAACCAGCCGCTCCTGGAGATGCCCTCTGAGTCAGAGAGGTGTCCCCCCTTCTCCTGCCTCCCTTGTTTTGCCCTCCAGACTCCATCAGTATATCCCATTGGCAAAACCCAATTGAATCCAGCTAACCTGGACCTAGTCTGCAGGGTTCAGCCTCCTGCCAGTAGCGCAGATTGGGAAAGAGGCAAGGTTAACAGATCATGGGCCAAGAAGGACGTAAATTTGCCCTCTTTGTGTGGGCAGCAGATTCCCCCAGTGACAGCAAAGCCTCCGGTTCAGTTGACCAAGCTGATGGATGACACTGAAAGAAGGTGACAGTCGACATCCAGCCCCTCTCTTCCTTTGTGCCATCCAGCTGGGCAGCTGCAGGAGGCTGGGCAGCTGTCAGCCCATTCCAGAGAGCCGCTCATCCAGGGCATCTCAGGTCTCATCTCCCAGCACCGCCTGTGTGAGATACTCCGGGCCCCCAAAGCGGAACCAGAAAAGGCTACACCATCTCAGAGCTCCTCCAGGCATTTGCTGTCCCAGAGTTATTTTTATATCTCATTTCCTCACATTATGGCAATTTTCATACTTCAGCAGAGTACATTAGTGTCCAAAACACAAACCAGGAACAATAACACATTACCGGGAGCTTCGCAGGAGCCCCAACCCAGAGGTGGTTTCGGAAATCAGTTGCTAAAACAAGTGGTTCCCTCATCCCGAGTGGGAGAATTCTCAGCAACACTTGACAATAAGTGGACGTGATGAGGACCGTAGAGCGCCGTAATTCCTGCCGGATTGCACATTGACAGCGGCATTCAGCACGCGGAGCCCATCAGAGCGGGCATTGTTGCGATGAATACCAAAGGGATTGCTGAGTGAATTGCCGCTTCATTGCCAAGTGCTTCCGATTCCCTGCTCCTGCCATCTGTGTCCTCCGGAACACACACAGAAGCAAAGGTCCGACTTGGGGGGCGGGGACTGGCCCCAGGCTGCTGGGAAGGACAGCTCTGCAGACAGGTGATGGGAGCTTACTTGGGGTCAGGGACTGCAAGAATATTCCACTGTCCCCACATAGTCAGGTTCAACTTAGAAAACCTAAACACAATCAGATGTAGGGCACCCTGCCCTCCCATACTTGCTTGAACATACCGTCACGCTCAGAAAGACAGCTCAAATCTGCACTCATACATGGACAAGCACTCATATATATCCATTCATTCATTCACTCAACAAATGGTGAGTGTCTACCTCTTATATGGAGGTTCAAGGTTATAAGGACATGTGCCCCAGGAGAAAGAAAGAGCCAGAAGGAAGCTGAATATCTCTTGTGATCCAAACTCAGAAGTCACACATCACTTCCACAGGATGCTCTTTGTAAGAGAGCCCATATTGAAGGGGAGGGACAAAGACTCCACCTTCTGATCTGACATATGTTCCTACAACCACCACACTCTCAAACCACAGCCCTGGAAATGGGCAGGCTCCGTCTCCATGCCACAGCCCACAGTGAGCCACTGCCCCCAAGGTATTCTTAGTACACTAACTAACCACTTAGATCATGTGTCCTGTAGATATTTGAGTACATCTGTGTCAAAACCCTGGTCCATCAATGAGCATGTGCCACACATATGAATATCTGGCTGGAGAATAATGTCCAAATCTCAGAGTGTGGCATGAAAGACCTTTCAGGGCTGTCTACACTCCCAGGAACTGCCCCGCTCCCTCCATCCCCACAGGTCAGTTGGGGAGGTGTCAGCAACCTTTTTCCAGCCAATCTCATTAGTCATCACTTAAACTAAAGAGAGCATCAGGCGTTAAAATGTATGCATGATGGTGAAGAGGGAGGCCTTTCCACGACTTGAGGGGCAGGTCTCATTGGAATCCCCTCTCCACCTCTTCTAGCAAGGACCTGCAGCTGGCCCAGCTCTTTAACCTTCTTTGAGCATCTTATTTTCTCATCTGTAAAATGGACTCAGTAATGCCAGTTGCAGTTGTACACAGTATGATGAAAAGAGCCACAGTGAAAGGAGATGTAGAGAGGAGAGAGAGTGTATAGCAGGTGATTGACAATTGTTATGGATATTTTCCTTCAATCACCTGGATTCCATTTTTCCCCTCCCCCACGGCCCAGTTTGTGTGGGTAGTACAAAGGCCTCAGCTGTGGAACCATGAGATCATGTCAGAGATGAAAATGACAGTATTGTGTTGAAGGTATTAAAGGAAAACAAGCCACCTAAGTATTTATAACGGGGAAATTGGCTACCCTGGAGTGATGAAAGGACTTAGAAACAAAAGTGAGGAAACCCAGAGATTGACAGCAGCAGGAAGCTGCCACCACCCTCAGGGACAGAGGGCGGAGGTGAAGTTTCTGGAGCCAGGGCCAAGGTCATCTGATGGAAAGTGTTAAGTGTTCCATAAGAACAGGAGCCATCAAGGAAACAGCCACTACTACCAAGACAGAGCAGAGGTGCCTGGCCTCTCCCTTCCTCCAGCCCTCCAATCTCCCATCAGTGCCTCCTATTGGCTAAATCCAGCCAGAGGCAATTTGATGCAGATCAGCCCCCCTGTGATACTGAACACAGCCAGGAAAGGACAAGGGATGAAACAAAATAAACAGGTCAGGCACAGCACAGTAGCCATCATTTTAAGGCCAAGGAGGCCAAGGGTGGGTAATGATGATGATATTTATGTTAATTTTAACTACAGTCACTATGCAATAACCAAGTTCCATTATGTCATTTCACCCACACAATTGCCCACTGGGCAGGAGCTATTGATATCTCCATAGCAAATGAGGAAAATGAGGATCCAAGAGCTTAGGTTCCTCATTCAAGGCCATGGAACTAACAGGATTGAGGCCGAGATACTATACCCCGCAATCTAACGCCAGATTGCATGGTTGGCGCCATTCTGTTCTGAACCAATTTATGTGCTTTGGAGTCAGGAAAACTGACTTGAATTCCAGACCTCTCATTTCCTGCTCTGCATGTTCTTGAGTTCTCTGTTCCCTCTCCTACGAAATAGGAATGATAATTAGTTCACCTCCCAAGATGCTATAAGGACGAATGAGAAATGTGCATTTAGTAGGCTCTCAGCAATGTGTTGTTAATTTCATGACTGCTCTTCCTGAATAAGTTCATGAAAATTCCAGATTCTCTCCAAG
The DNA here is from genome assembly GCF_014108235.1 of Myotis myotis. Lineage (NCBI taxonomy): Eukaryota > Metazoa > Chordata > Mammalia > Chiroptera > Vespertilionidae > Myotis > Myotis myotis. The sequence goes on along the minus strand of NW_023416401.1, from coordinate 20,773,932 downwards.
AGAAGGAACTCAGGTTGCAGAGATCCTGGGAGGCAGGAGTTAAAAGTCAAAGGCAGCTGCAGAGAACCTGCCCTTGACTGGGTTTTGTATGTCTGTGGAGAGGTTGTTGGGGCATATCCCCTTGGCAACCCCAGAGATCCTGCAGCTGCGCTGAGCAGTTCCCATACACAGGCAAGGCTCCTGCCCAAGCACCTGTGTCTCTACCTGAGGCCACACACTGGCTAGGAAACATGCCTGACAGCCCGTGGAATAGTCTGAAAATGCCGTACATGCTGGTAATTAAGACAGCAAGGAACAGCCCTCAACCAATGAGAGGCTAGAGCTAGTGGGACAGGCCCCAGCTTCTTTGCCTTTTGGTGAGCAATTCTAAGGACTGTCACACACTCACCTCTCAGAGGGTCCCCAGCAAGATTGAGCCCCAGTTGCCCACAGCAATATCTCATCAACAACCCATCAGTGATAAATCTGCTTCCTTCCCTGTCTCCCTTTCCTCCTTTCTCATTCACTGTGCTTCCTGGAGTTAAATCCCAAATAAACTACCTGCCCCCAAATCCTTGCCTCAGTGTCCACTTCTGGGAGACTCTAAACCAAAATGTTGTTCTCCAACCCACTGCCACCCCTCAGTTTCCCACTACACCCCTCTCTCCCTGGGATAAGCAGAGTGAGAATCATTAGTACCTAAACACTGGTTTTCCCAACTTTTAGTGAAGAAACAATGGTACTTGTCCTGGACCCTCCCTGGCAGGCTGTACAAATGCCTAGAGACAACCCAATAGGCTACAGATATGCCCACTCCCACCAACCCATAGTGGATATTATTGAGGACTCTGCATCTCAGGGCTAGTTCTATGTCAAGTGAGACACTCACCATGGCTTTTCCCTAGCAAAACGGAAAAATTGTATGTACATACAGAGCTCAGTGGGATCCCCTGCAGAGTCAGGCTTCCGTCCCTGCAAATTATTTTTCGCTAATCAATATGTTTAATAAATAATATTCCAGTTGATTTCATTACTGGCAATACACAAATCAATAGAAGGTTATTGCATGATAACTTCCCATTGATATTGTAATCCTCTTGATTTAATAAATGTTGCTTTTCTAAGAATTGCTGTTTGCATTAGGAACTGAATGAAAGAACAAGGATAAAAAATAATAATTTCATTGCAAAACTGAGGCTTCAGCTTAATAAGAAGGTGCAACAAGAGTAAGTGGGGCTTTTTCAGCTCTGTCTACAGTGGCCTGAGCTGGGTCTGGGTCTGTGTTACTCACCTTGTTGGCTCTTAGAGAAGAATGAAGGAAAAATCATGGCTAGAAGGCTTTTAAAATGCCCCTTAGCAGAGGCTTGACCTTTTTTTTTTCCTTTGCAAATCCTGGCCAGGAACTTGACAGTGAAAACTTCAACAACAAGAAGATGAATGGTGTAAAATCATAACCTTGGGGCTTCAAATCCATTCTCAAGTCCTCAAGAATCACAGCTACAAATGGGTCTTGTCAATTGTCCGGTGCAAAGAGTCTCAGTTACCAGGCCATGAGTGATGGCATCTGAAACATCCAGGAAACTTGTCAAAATGCAGATTCCTGGAGCCCAAACCCTAGAAATGATGACTCAGTAGATCTGACATGGGGCTGGGAAATGCATTCTTGGATTTTTTGTTGACACATAACATATTATTAAAGAGTAAATTTGAAAAGACAATATAATAATAACGCCTATCTATATATATAAAAGCCTAAGCAACTGGCCGACCAGCTGACTGGCCAACCAGCCAGCAGCTATGATGCACACTGATCAGCAGGGGGCAGACGCTCATTGCAGGAGCAGAAACCACAGTCATGGAAACATGGAACAGACTGATGAATCTCAGAGGGCAAGGTGGATGGGGGAAGGTGGGAAGAGATTAACCAAAGATCTTGTATGCATACTAGATGCCCTTGGCCTGGCCTGTGCCCTCTCGCAATCCAGGACCCCTTGGAGCATGTCGGAGAGCCGGTTTCGTCCCAATCCCTGCAGGCCAGGCCAAGGGACCCCACCGGTGCATGAATCCGTGCACCAGGCCTCTAGTATAAATATAAAATGAACTTGTGATGAAATTTTATTTAACATCTTTATTTAAGATATTACAATGGGTTCAAAGGAGAAGTCAAAGTACCAAACCCTCATGGGTGATTCAGTTCACCCTAAAAGGGATTTACAAATAGAGATAAAACTGGCCATGGTGCTAGTAGGGGAGAAGGACTACTGGTGCTGTCTTTCTAACACCAGTCAGAATTTGCTTGGGTCTGACTGCCTATCCTTGAATTCTGACTTCAACACTTACCAGCTAAAAGAACTTAGAAGAACCTGTTGATCTCTCTGGATATCAGTCTTTGTCTGTGATGTGAGGATAATAATGGTTCTTACCTCCTGAGGTTGTAAGGAGTACAAGATGACATACAAGTAAAGTGCTTAAGACTGTTCTTGGCACATGGAAACTCCTTACGTTGAGTTGTCATTATTACTATCTCCTTTTTTTTCATCGTCATCATCAACATCTTTGATATTATTACACTACAATGAGATAACTCTGGGGAGTCTCCCAGGACTTGTCAGTCAGACATTCCTTGGGACTCCCCAAAACCCACAGCAATGGTAGCAAAAAACCCAGGCAAAGAAGGCCCTAGTTAGGGATGATATCTTCTGCAGGAAGGAATGGGTGAGGTGGGCAAGCAGGTTTAGGATTGGCTAGTCTGAATAATTTATTTGGTTTCTGGGGCATAGGGCCTGTCCCTAGTTATCTGGCACCTGACCTTGGGGTGAGTAAGGCAGGCAGGCAGTGGCCTAGAATGTAAGAGCCCCATAAAGGAAAACAATTGGGATGTGGGCTCTGGATTGGTTGGTTTGTATTTGAAAAGTACACCCCCGAGAAAATGACTCCTCTGGAAGAGTGGTGGGTGGGTTGGTGACCAGGGAGGCAGGTGGCCAAAGCAAGGTGACTTAGGCATATCACTGGGTTGTGCAGAGCAAGGCACTTCTAGGAAATGAATGCAGGACAAGTGTTAAAGTGTCAAGTTTACAGCAGCAAGAAACATGGTTCATTCACCCCACAGCCACACTCCCTTCCAAAGTACAGATGGAGACTAACATCACTGTGATGGGGCACTGGCCTCTGGTCTCATCCCCATGCATTGTGCTGGCATCCACCAAGGTATGGCTAGTCCCAGAAGTCTTCTCACTGGTACCCACTGCTGAAGTATGCAGCCACAGCCTCTGGTCATGCACACTGCAGGATCCTTGTCCTGATTCTACTCTGCATATCCAAATGTGCTCTTGCCACAAATGTGTAGCCCCACTGAGCATAGTATAGGCTCTCTCAGGAGTCACAGGGGTGGAGGTGGATATCCTGGATATATTGCCCCTGAATTCCTCCCTCTCCCATTTCCAATCCACCCACTTCATGATGCCACCTACCTCAGATACCTTGCTGAATCTGGGACTAAGGGGCCTGGATAATCCCCACATAACACTAAAATCTTTGAACAACAAATCCTGGAGTTCCCCTAGAAATTTCTGGTCATTTCTAATGCACCCTGGTTTTTCTATGCCTGTTCTTTAGACATATTTATTCTTAATTGAATCTTCTATTTATTTTCTTGGGAAGCCTCATAGCTTAGCCTTCATGGTAGAAGTTCCAGGGGGAGAAAGTGATAAATAAACAAGATGAAAATACCACCCAAAAAATGTTGGGAAACATTTTTAGAATATTAAACCTTATTTAGTAATATTGGCATTATTATTACAATTATATTAAGTGTCACCATTTATTGATTACCTAGTAAGTGCTCACTCTTTACAAGCATTATCTCAAGTCTTCTGCCAGGTTGAAGATTGTTATCCCCACTTGACAGGTGAGGAAAATGAGGCTTCAAATGGTTAACTTGCTTGATCACATAATCTATAGAAGGCAGTGCTGGAACCGAATCTAGTCTGGCTAACACTGATCAAGGTTCATTATTACCGAATGTGTTAATATTCAGGAAAACACAGCCTTATCTCAGACACACAAAGCAGGTACTGGACTTGCCCCCAAATTCTCTACCTTTCATTCTAGTCACCAATTAAGAAGTTTCTCTTCCTCTCCAACACCTGATCCTGGAAAGGGGTCCCTTTGCCTTTCATCCCAGCTCAGAGTTGGGAGTAACTTTAGTGTGAAATCCAGAATGGGATCAATTTGGCAAAACCCAAAAGGCAGACCCCTTTAGAAGAAAATGGAAGGTCTCCAACAGAAATTCCCACAGTTATCAATCCGTCATCCAAACTGGAATTTTTGAGAGTCAGAGGGGGAATTATTAAAAATTGTACTAGACAACCTGTATAGAGTGGGACTGACAATGTCTGGCAGGACACAGGGTCACCCAAGTCATAGGAGCAGAGGCAATGAGACACATGTCTCGAGATTCCCCCTGCAATGCTTTCAGTATCAGCAGAGGGCTGCCCCCTCAACTATTAGCATTATTATTGCCCATTAAATATGTCATAGTCAAAGATTTGCTTCATTCTTCAGTGTGATTGCCATTGATTTTTGAAGCCCACATCTTCCTCCCCAGGGAAACACATCTTCAGCGAAATGATAGAAGGAAATGGAAAAAGAAAAATTTGTTTTATAGGCATTCATTTTACAGGCATTGCTTTAGAGATATGGTTGGTCTTAAAGCAGCACTTCCCAGAGAATGGTCCAGGGACCACTGGCATCAGAATCACCAAGAAAGTTATACACACACTGAGTCCCATATTCCAAGGAAGACTGGCATCAGGGCCTCTGGAGATGGGCCTGGGAAATGTGTTTTTAAAAAGTCCCCTAGCAGTAACCGGTTTGGTCAGTGGATAGAGCGTCGGCCTACAGACTGAAGGGTCCCAGGTTCGATTCCGGTCAAGGGCACGTACCTTGTTTGCCGGCACATCTCCAGTAGGGAGTGTGCAGGAGGCAGCTGATCGATGTTTCTCTCTCATCGATGTTTCTAACTCTCTATCTCTCTCCCTTCCTCTCTGTAAAAAATCAATAAAATATATTTTTTTTAAAAAAGTCCCCTAGAGGTCCTTATGTGTATAGTGAAGCACACAGAAGGCTACACCAGGAAATCCAGGTGGCAAGTGAGCATGCCCTGATTTTGCTCCTCAAGCTTCAGGCTGCAGGACCTCAGGTCTTAGATGCACCAGCAACGGCTATATAGCCTCCATTCCCTCAGAATAAGTCCAATAATTCCAGAGCCCCCAAATTCCCAGTGGATATGCCTGCCCTGGTTTACTGTGTGCAGAGGTGGCTAGGTCTCCTGAGCAGAGTGGGCAGGTTTTGGTGGTGGCATCTGCCAGGAGGAGTGGGTAATAGGCCTGATTTATGACACTCAGCATGGGACCTGGCTGCTGAGCTCAATCACTGTGGCTCCCCATGGTGGGGTTCATGCGCTGTAACGGGCCTGGAAATTGGAGAGGAATTTACCTCCCGCTGCCAAACATTATATAACAATCAAGGGAAACAAGCAGAGGCAGGAGGGGCCTCCTCACTGGCACTGGCAGCCTGGCAACTAAGGAACTAGGGCTGGGAACTGTCTGCTGGGGCTCTCAAGCCCTCAGCCACACTCCTATGGGAGTGAGTTTCAGGGTGGCCCAGCCAGAGTTGGCATCAGAGCCTTCTAAGGTACAAACAGCAGCCCAGCAACTTCTAAAAGGGGTGGAAAAGACGCAGGATCCGTGGGGAGGGTACTGCTATCTAAACCCGTGTCCCAGACCCTAATGGTACAGCACTTATGCACCATGTGTCAATCAATGACTTGCTGATTTGCAACTGGGAATAATTCAAATAGGACCTGAAAGTTGACATCTACAACATGAGAAAGCAAGGCACAAAATGCAAATGGGACCAGATCAGCACAGGCCTCAAGGGTCAAGCGGCCTGGGCAGTCACCTGAATATGGAAAGGGCCTCTCTTTCCTCTAGAGCAGTGGTTCTCAACCTTGGCTGCACATTAGATTCACCTGGGAATCTTTTTAAAATCCTGATTTCTGGGCCTCTTTCTCTGGAAATTCTGTTTCTTTGTTACTAATGTTGTGGCCCCACCCCATAACAAAGAAACAGAATTTCCGGAGGATGAGGCCCAGAAATCAGGATTTTAAAAAGATTCCCAGATGATTCTAATGTACAGCCAAGGTTGAGAATCACTGCTCTAGAGTCTACCAATGGTTCTCAACCTTCTGGCCCTTTAAATACAGTTCCTTATGTTGTGACCCAACCATAAAATTATTTTCGTTGCTACTTCATAACTGTAATGTTGCTATTGTTATGAATCATAATGTAAATATCTGATATGCAGGCTGGTCTTAGGCGACCCCTTTGAAAGGGTCGTTCGACCGCCAAAGGGGTCGTGACCCATAGGTTGAGAACCGTTGGTAGACCAGTGGTCGGCAAACTCATTAGTCAACAGAGCCAAATATCAACAGTACGATTGAAATTTCTTTAGAGAGCCAAATTTTTTAAACTTAAACTATATAGGTAGGTACATTGTTATTAACTTAATTACGGTACTCCTAAGGCTTAGGAAGAGCCACACTAAAGGGGCCAAAGAGCCGCATGTGGCTCTTGAGCCACAGTTTGCCGACCACTGGTCTAGACCATCTGCCTCCCTAGAAGTAACCATAGGAGTGGAGCCCATGGAAGCTGATTTTGATCAATTAGAGCTAATGAATTCACAAGGAACATGAGTTCTTATTCATTTATTAAAACAGACTCAGTAGGTGGCCCAGTTGGCAACTTTGGGAGGGACTGGCTCACCATCCCGGATACATCAGAGGGCAATTCAAGTTCATCCTTGCAAGATGGCTGGGCCTCAGAGACACTCTGCCTCCCTGAAGGAACTACCAAGGCAGAATTCCAAGTACCATGGCTACCCACTGACTTTATCACCAACAAAGTGTGCTGGCCTAGAAATCTGCCAATTATTTTCCAATAAAGGAAAATTTATCTTACCGTGAAATCTTACATGAAAGTCCCAGGCATTTATCAGCAGTGAAATTAATGATTCTTCCTCGGTTGCTTGTCATCCTGACTACGTGTGTACTCCTTGAGGGCAGGGAGCATGTCTGTGTCTTTCACAGATGTGTCGCTGATACCCAGAAGAGCATCTCACAGATAGTGGACGTGATAAATATTTATTCTGTCTGGAAAAGAAAGAGATTGGATCATTCAGTGCCTTCAAGGCATCAAACATTAACTGACCACCTACTGTGTGACAGGGCTTGCAGTCAGTGCTCAGGAAATAATGATGAACAAACCCATCATGGCCTTGCCCCTATTTGCTCAAAGTCTAGTAGAAAAGGAACATGACAGATGCAAATTTACAACTGAGGTCTGTGTTAGCAAACAGAGGTACATGGGGTTGTGAATATATAACAGGGGAGCTGATCTAGTCAGAGGAAGCTCAGGGAAGGCTTCCTGGAGAAGGTGTTATTTCAGGTAGGACCCAAAGGAAAAATAGTACTTAACTAGGTAATTGGGACAGGGGAGGATAGAACACCATGTGCAAACCCCCAACAGAAGGAGTATGACCTCTGGCCTGATCTTTCAACCATAGCATCTTTATATTTCATTGCTTTTAAACATTGGCCTTCCAAGATAACATTCTTTAGAAAAAAAAGTGTTTGGCAGCTAAAACATAAATGCTGGGAGTCTAGACAACCAGATGACCTTAAAGGGCCCTACCAGTTCTTAATATTCTCTATGGACAGACTCAAAGGAGTGGGGCAATGCCTTTATGCAGGGGCCAGGATCAGAAGTCAGGGGTCAGAGGTGACTGAACAGACCCACAGCTCTGAGTGGTGAGCCATGGCTAATGAAAACACAATGTTCATTTGTTGGAGTGAGGGGAGATATTCTTCTGCATTCTAGACACACATAATTCTAGTCATTTCAAAAATTAATTAAACATCTTAAAGTGGATTCTCAGAAGCAGGCACCCATTCACCTTTACAACTTATAAAACACAATCTGTTAATTCCATTTCATATATTCATTCATTCATCAAATATTCCCTGATAATATATTTTCAGACATGCTCCTGGTGAAGCCTATAATACAGAGATAAACAGGACATGGTCTCAGCCCTCATGGTAATCAAAATTGTACACACTTAACAATACTAGTATTTAACCTTCAGCGAGGCACTGAACAAGACAAGTTACATGCATCATCTCCTGAAATTCTTTCAACAAGTTAATGAGGTAAGTACTGGCCCCATTTCATACTTGAAAAATCAATTTCAAAGGGTTTAAGCAACTGGTTCAAGATGACACAGCTAGTTGGTAGGGGAACCAGAATCCAAATTCAAGTCCAACTAATGGACTCAGAGCCTGCCTTCATGATCACCACAGTCTGATACCTCAACTAAGGAAATAAGTAAACAAAATAAAATCACAATGAATTAGAAGGAGCTGTAGGTGAAAGTTTATTTGATTTTAATCTGAGAAGGATTTACATAGTGTAACCAAAAATAAAAAGATTGACTTCCGTACTTCCGCTTCCCGGCCCAGCCAGCCCCCGCGATGACAGCCACTCTCCGTCCCTACCTGAGTGCCGTGAGGGCCACATTGCAGGCTGCCCTCTGCCTGGAGAATTTCTCCTCCCAGGTTGTGGAACGACACAACAAACCAGAGGTTGAAGTCAGGAGTAGCAAAGAGCTCCTGTTACAACCTGTGACCGTCAGCAGGAATGAGAAGGAAAAGGTTCTGATTGAGGGCTCCATCAACTCTGTGCGGGTCAGCATTGCTGTTAAACAGGCTGATGAGATTGAGAAGATTTTATGCCACAAGTTCATGCACTTTATGATGATGCGAGCAGAGAACTTCTTTATCCTTCGAAGGAAACCAGTGGAGGGTTATGACATCAGTTTTCTGATCACCAACTTCCACACAGAGCAGATGTATAAATACAAGTTGGTGGACTTTGTGATCCACTTCATGGAGGAGATTGACAAAGAGATCAGTGAGATGAAGCTGTCGGTCAACGCCCGTGCCCGTATCATAGCTGAGGAGTTCCTTAAGAATTTTTAATCATCTGACTGGATCTCGTGGCCTTCCCCCTCAGAATCTCCTGTGTCTCTGCAAAGGCGCCCTGGAGTCACTTGTCAGAGCGACAGCAGAAGCAGAGGAGGGGACCTGGGTTGGGGTGGGCATTAAATGCGGGAGGGGGGGTGGTGCGCTTGCTAGCTGGTGACAAAGCAGCAGTGAACTTGCCCCAAGGCCTCACGTGCCTGGTCAGGCTGGCTTCTGATGTTCAGTCCCCTGGGCAGACGGATTTTTTTTTTAGTGTCTTGAAATTTAAACTCTGTGCTTGTAGGAGACTGTAACCTTTTTGTCTTTTTTTTTTAAAAAAAACAAAACCTCCACCTCCAAAAAAAAAAAAAAAAAAGATTGATAGCAATACCTACGTAAAACTTCAAATTTTCTACTTATCAAAAACACCATATAAAATTTGAAAGAAATGACAAAGAGCAAAATAAATAATAACTCAACAAAAGGTACAATTCTTTTTTTAATCTTTATTTTTGAAGTATTATAGATGTCCCTTTTTCTCCCCCTATTGACTTCCTCCACCTCACTCCCGCCCCCACCCAGGCCTTCACCGCACTATTGTCTGCGTCCATGGATTATGCCTGTATACATATAAGTTTTTTAGTTAATCTCTTCCCGCCCCAACCCTCTCGCCTTCCCTCCCCCTTCAGTCTGTTCCATGCCTCCATGTCTCTAGATCTATTTTGTTTGTCAGTTTATTTTGTTCGTTAGATTCCATATATAAGTGAGATCCTGTGATACTTGTCTTTCTCTGACTGGCTTATGTCACTTAGCATAATACTCTCCAGGTCCCCCATGCTGTCTCAAAAGGTAAGAGATCCTTCTTGACAATTCTCAAAAGGGAAGAAATAAAAATGACCAATAGGCACACCGAAAATCACTATAAAAGTATTAGTAATCCAAAAAGTCAATAATTAAAGAAAAGTGGTATATCCTGTTTTTTAACTAGGAAATTGGCAAAGATTAAAAAGACTGAAATAATCCTAGCTTGATGAATGTACTGTGACATGAACATGTGCATACACTAAATCAGTGTCTAGTAGCACTTGACAATATGAATTAAGAGTCTTTAAAAAGATGATAGCCTTCAACTCAATAACTTTAGTTTAGATATGTATCAGAGATACAGATGAAGATGTATACACTAAGATGTTCACCGCATCATTATTTATAGTATGGAGAAACTATAAATCAATGTAAAGTCCAACAATAGGCGGACAGTTAAATCATTTTTGGTGTTTCCAGATGATAAGGTAATATGCAGCCATTTAGAAACATATCATTGAAGAGCCTTTAGTAACATGAGTCACTTATTTATCTAACTAGAAGGAAATATACTAGAAATGTACATGGAATGTATTTAATACTACAAAGGCTGATCTTGTGGGAGGGTTTTTCTTTTCTTTTCATGCCTGTCTCTATTTTTTCTGCAATTCGTCTGCCTTCCTTTTTCAATAACAAGTTCATGGGTATTTTTTATTTGTAAATGAGCATACACAAAACTTACCTCTTCGTTTTCTTTGTTCAAACCTGCTTCTCTGCCTTAATGTACTTTTGCAGTTGACAAAACACCTGAGTCACCTCTGACTGCTCCCTTCTTGTTTAATCTGTCTCCACCTCATCATTTCTACCATTTCCTTACTTCACTTTGGTGCTTGTGGCCTTGTGCCTAGACTGTAGCATTAGCCTCTTAACAGATATCCTGGTTTCCACCTTCCAACCCCATTCCTGAACTCTCCTAAAATTCATTTTACATTCCACTGCCAGATTAATCCCCCTGCAGCAAAGATAATATCCTGTTATTGTCTTGCCCCAAACCTTCAGTGACTCTCTAGTTCCAAAGAATAAAAGCCCAAAGTCCTTTTCCTGGACTGTAAAAACAGAAGCTCCAAAGAAGGAGAAGAGTTGATGTATAATTCTCATGGTCTCGATGTTGTATACAGAATCCTCTGGCTAAACTAAAATCACTGCTCATTTTTATAATGGTGTTAAATTGCTTTGTTCCTGGACTTAATCTTCCCTTCCATCCTTATCTACCATGCAGCATTCCATCCAAACTACTCTTTCTCCACGCTCTTCACATGACCAGACCCAGCACACAGTAGGTCAGAGTCAAGGCTATGGGCGGTGCAGGTGTTGTCAGACCTGGTGACAAGCCGGCACTCCATGACCCTGGCCTCACGGAGTCTCTCTTCCACTATAACTTTGTGATAGTCTCTTATTTAAAGGATGGTGAAGGGGCTATGACCTGGAAAAAAAATCAATGACTCTCCGCTAATAAAGGTTCTTATGCGGTAAATGTGCTCTTGGGAAGCCAGCTCCTGCCCTTCTCCACGGCGCTGGCCTGATGCCCCGGAGTAATTTACTCTGCGGTAACATGATGGAGCCTCCACCATAGAAGGGAATTAAATAAAAATGCAATAAAAGAGGACAAAATCAATCTGCTTACAGTTTTGTTTAATAAAAATTCATGAAGGATGGGCAGGCAGGCCCATAAGCAATGTACCAGTTCTGCCAGAGGCTGGCTGGGGAAGGAAGCTCACTGCTCAGGCTTTAGGCAAGGGAGGGGGGTTCAGCTGACACCCACCAGCTGAGCTTGCCTCCCACCCATAAGTGCTGCAGGCTCTGGTCCTGCTGCCAGGGGATGGGCCCGGCCTGCCTCCTGAAAGAGAGCACACCAGCTGGGGCCATGTGCATGGAAGAATTCCCAAAGCTAAAGAAAGATAAGAGACTTTTTGTATGAGATTCTTTTCCCTGGAAACCAAGAAGTGATTTGTTCTGGGATGACAGGGACTCTCAGACATGACCAAGCTTTCTTTTCTCTCTTCTTTTCTATTTTGGTGAGAACACTTACCTTGAGGTCTACCCTCTTAACAAAAAATTTTAAGTGTGCAATACAGTATTGCTAAATACAGATCTCTAGAACTTATTCACCTGCATGACTGAAATTTTATACCCACTGAGCAACAACTCCCCATTCTCTCCTCCCCTAGGCCCTGGCAATCACCACTCTACTATCTCTATGATTTTGACTATATTCAATAACCGCTATAAGTGGAATTATGTAGTATTTGTCCTTCTGTGTCTGGCTTATTTCATGTAGCTTAGTGTCCTTGAGATTCATCCATGTTGTACAATGTGTCAGAATGTTCTTCTTTTTTCAAAGCTGAATGATAATCCACTGTATGTATGTATATACCACATTGTCTTTATCATTCATCTGTTGATGGACATTTGGGTTGTTTCCTTATCGTGGCTATTGTGAATAGCGCTGCAATAAACATGGGAGTGCATGTATCTCTTCGAGATCCTGATTTCAATTCTTTTAGATAAATACCCAGAAATAGAATTGCTGGATCATATGGTAGTTCTATTTTTAATTTCTTGAACAACTGTCATGCCATTTCCTATAGCAGCTGTACCATTTTGCATTCCCACCATTCACATTCTCGCCAATGTTTGTCTTTTGTTTTTTGTTTTTTAATAATAGCCATCTTAACAAGTATGAGGTGATATCTCATTGTGGTTTTAATTTACATTTCCCTCATGATTAATAATGCTGAGTAACTTTTCTTTTTTATTATTATTATTATTAGTTAAGGTATTACAAATGTGTCCTCATCCCCCCCATTAACCCCCAACCTCCCCCACACACACAAACTCATGCTCCCATCCCCCTGTTGTCCATGTCCATTGGTTTGGCTTATATACATGTATACAAGTCCTTCGGTTGATCTCTTCCCCTTACCCCCGCCCTCCCCTACTTTCCTTCTGGGGATTGATAGCCTGATTGCTGTTTCTCAGTCTTTGGGTCTGTCCCTTTTCATCAGTCTATGTTGTTCTCTATAATCCACAAATGAGTGAGATCATGTGGTATTTATCTTTCTCTGACTGGCTTATTTCACTTAGCATAATGCTCTCCAGTTCCATCCATGCTGTTGCAAAAGGCAAGAGTTCCTTCTTTTTTACCGCAGCATAATATTCCATTGTGTATATGTACCACAGTTTTCTAATCCACTCATCTGCTGATGGGCACTTAGGCTGTTTCCAAATCTTAGCTATGGTGAATTGTGCTGCTATGAACATAGGGGTGCATATATCCTTTCTGATTGGCGTCTGAGTAACTTTTCTTATACCTTTTGGCCATTGTATGCCTTCTTTGGAAAAAAATGTCTACTCAAGTTCTTTTCCCATTTTTAAATCAGGTTATTTGGGGTGTTTTTGTTTGTTTTGCTATTGAGTTGTAGGATTTCCTATATTTAGGATATTAACCACTAATTCAACATTTGGTTTGCAAACATTTTCTTCAATTTAAAACAGTATGGTACTGAAGTAAAAGCAAACATATAGACTATGGCAGTAGAAGAGAGGATGGATTTGGATGGTCAATAGTCTTTCTCTATCCAAGTAGAAATGAAGGTGCTGATAACTCTGAATTGACATCTGATTACATATTGATTGGTTCTAGTTTTCAAAATAGTTTTTGTTTCATTTTAAAATGTCCAAGTTGGTTCTGCTTTGAAAGTAATTTCACACACACACACACACACACACACACACGCACACCAATAGCTAGAGACAAAAACATAAAATTATTTGTACTTAAGTAAATCAGAGAAATCTTATTTTTTGAGGGCCATTCACTTTCCCACGGGCTCACTTAATGGAAGAGTCAGAATGTCACCCAGATCTGACTGACTCATAGTCCATGCCCTCCACCCAGTGAGAGGATTCAGGGAGAAGTTGGCATTTGTGCTAGAATATCTGTTGATCAGCAGAATACATGATCCTAATTGGGCAATGAAAAGATGAATTTGGCAACATGTGTTGAATGAATGGAATAGAAAACTACCAATGAAAGAGGCAAGTGTGTAAGTGAGGATCCAGACCACAGAAGGGGCAAACAGGTTAGGAAGGGATACAGTGGGGAGATTCTGTAGTTTGCCAATTAGATTTTTGGAAGAGAAGAAAATAGAAACAAGAAAGAAAGATTAATAATTTTCAAGACTGGGTGGCACTTTGCAGCAGAAAGAGTGAGGCAGGAAGCTGGAACTGGTGTGAGAAGAAAGACATTGGGTTCAATGGAGACATGTTGGGTCTGATGTACTGGCAGGAACCACATTGGAAATCTCTGCAGAAAGCTGGATGTATGGAAGGGGACTGCCAAGGAGCTCTCATAGGATCCTTTATAGAAGCAAAAAAAGCAGAATTTGGGAGCCATGCGCAGAGGTGATGAGGGTAGCTGAGGTGATCAAGAGAAATGGGAGAGAGCTCCAGGAGCACAAATGTTTGGGAGGTGCCAATGGCAAAAAGAAGAGCCCACGAAGGTAGCGAAGTGGGGGGGGGGGGGGAGGCAAGAGAGTGGTACCCCATGGTGTCAGAGGGCACAGAAACCAGAGAATAAGACACCTGGGAAGAAGGAGGAGGAGACCTAGGTAGCTCCTACCTCCAGAAAGTCATCTTCTGAGAGAGAGATGGCATGGCCTCATTAAAGCCCAAAAAACATTTAAGAGGTGTTTCAGGTGCCCAGCTGAAGCCAAAACCTAGAAAGGCTTCCAGGGGAAAGAGAGAGGACATCAACCCCTAAGAACAGGAACACAAGGGAGCAAGCAAGGATTTCCGGAGGGGGATCTAGAGGTGGTGGAAAGTGGGCCAGGAGAATGGGAGGGAGGTCAGGGGCTTGGAAAGGGTGGCCTGAGAAGGTCCCCTGGGGAGAGGGAGGAAGAAGGCTGGTTGTCTGGGTGCTGATTGGGCCAAGAGCATTCTCTCAACCACACTCAGTGGTTTGTTTGTTTCTCCATCAGTGTCCGGCTGACCTGTCTCTGACAGGAGGGTGATGCTCTAGAGCAGGGGTGGGGAACCTTTTTCTGCCAAGGGCCATTTGGATATTTATAACATCATTTGCGGGCCATACAAAATTATCAACTTAAAAATTAGCCTGTGTTTGGTCAAACATTTTATTAACCGCCCCTAATGCCTTGGCAGGGCCTGACCAAATGATATCGTGGGCCTTATACAGCCTGAGGGCCAGACATTTCCCACCCCTGCTCTAGTGAGAATTGCACTCCCTCAGCACTGCATTACCTGCAGCTCTGCATTTATCCTCAGCACTGTGTTTATCCACAGCACTGCGTTTGCCTGCAGTACTGCGTTTACCTGAAGCACTGCATTTACCTCAAGTACTATGTTTACCCACAGCTCTGCATTTACCTTCAGCACTGCATTTACCTGAAGCACTGTGTTTACCCGCAGCTCTGCATTTACCTGCAGCACTGCATTTACCCTCGGCACTGCATTTACCTGCAGCTCTGCATTTATTCTCAGCACTGTGTTTACCTGCAGCTCTGCATTTACTCTCCGCACTGCATTTACCTGCAGCTCTGCATTTACCTGAAGCACTGTTTACCTGCAGCTCTGCATTTATCTGCAGCACTGCATTAACCTGAAGCACTGCATTTATCCTGGGCACTGCATTCACCCAGAGAAAGGGACACCTTTGTTTACTTCACCAAAGGGGCCATGTGGGCCAGCAGCAGCCCAGGCTTCTTCCCTCGCCCCAAGCCTGAAAAGGGCAGTAATTCATGAATCAGGGCACCCCAATCCCCAGAAATCCTCCCACGGGGTAGCACTTACCCTTCCCAGATTTCACACTCAGCTGGTCCCTCTCTGACAATAACTGCTCTGCTCTCTTAGACCAATGTCTCTCAAACTTTAGAATGATCTGGAATCCTCGGTAAAACACCAATTTCTGGTTCAGTAAAGCTTGGGATGAGAATTTGAATTTTTAACTCATTCTCAGCTGATGATGATGCCGGTCCAGGGGCCACATGTGGAAGAGCTGCTCTCTCAGCTCCTTATCCTGGCTCAGCGAGAGGATAAAACCTCAAGGGCAGCCTCGGGGCCCTGGGCAGTCTCTGTGTTCAATCAATACATATCGATTTTAGTGAATGGGAGCAGTGAAGGGTAGATTGTTGATTGACTCTAGGATCCCATGAACAACTGGCTGCTTTATGTCCGGACCCATTAAGTTAATGGGAAACTCAAGGGCGCGGGCAGTGTAAAATGTGTCAGGGAGTCTTCAGTGATGAACTCAGAGAACCTCCTTCCAAACCGTCAGAAATAATAAAAATAATCAGGGTAGCCACCATTTATTAAGCTTTTGCTCTGAGTCAGGACCTGAGCTGAACTCCATATGCAACCATCCCAACAGGGCTAGGAAGTGGGGACAGTCACATGTGAAGATAAACCAATCTGAGCCCACGGTCTCGTGAGTGATGAGAAACCCTGGGCCTCAGGCCCATAACCATTTGTCTTCAGACCCCACAAGCTTCACCACCAAGCTTCTGCCTCCCCAAAGATTGAAAAAGTTGCAAGTCGGATATAGGTACACTCTGGAGAATAGCAGTCCCAGCCTAGGGAGAAAATCCATTTGTGGAATCAGCCTGATTCCTGAACCTCAGCCTGCCATTTACTGAGTGTATGAACTTGGGCAAGCCCTTCACCCTCAGTGCCTCAGCTCCCTGAACTATGAAATGGGTATGATAACTCTAACCCTTGGATGTTATTGGATTAAATGAGAATGTATATAAAGCATCTGGCACAGTCTAGCTAGCTCCTAGTAAAGTTTGAATAACGTTGCTACCTCTTGAAATGGGTACCTTCCTTTTCAGGTATTCTACATATATAAAAGGCTAATATGCTAAGTGTCCCTCCGCCCGTCCGACCGGTCACTATGACACGCACTGACCAGCTGCAGTGGCTTGGCAGCAGTGGTTCTCAGATGATACACCCCAAAACCAGAGAGGAGGGAGCCCGATTCCTTGTGGGGCTATGCCATTCCACCTTCGGCCATGGGTTATGTTGTTGCTGGGGCACTGTTGGCCCTGAATCTGGTTTACTGCACACTTGTGTTTGTGTTACACACCCTGTAGGACAGCAACTTTGCAGAGGGCCCTCTTGCACTCCAGGACCCCTCAGGGAATGTCAGAGAGCCCGTTCGACCTGATCCCCGCAGGCCAGGCCAAGGGACCACACCTGCGGAAGGGACCCTGCTCACTCCGCAGACACCAGGGAGGGACTGCGGGAGGTTGGCTCCAGGGCATGTCTGGCCCATCTCGCCCAGTCCCACCCTGCTGGCCACCTTCTAATTAATTTCCTTTCAATGTGCACAAATCCATGCATCGGGTCACTAGTGTATTTAAAAATGTTGTCTTGGGATGGAGGAGGGAGGGGAGTGGGAAGGCACAGAGAACTTTCTGTGGAGAGGTTGTTGCTACAGTTCAAGTAGGGCCTAAGCTCAGCAGGGGTGGATAATAAGCTGGTTTACGACTGCACTGACCCAACACACTTATAGAATCCACTCAAGGACCCAATGCCAGGTACCATGTCACCGGAAGCAGGAAGGGCTGACTGCCCTGGAAACCCTCACTCAGGGAGAGGCCAGGCCTAGCTTGAACACCCAAGGGCAGAAGTTGTAACTAGAGGCTGCCACACTTAACTCTGCAACTCCAATTTGCTGGAAGGTTCACCCTCCAGAAGCCCTCTGCCTGGGTCTCCTCAGGCAACCCTGAGAAAAAGAGCTTGGGAGATCCTCCCAAGTGACCTGAGAGGCAAGCCAACACAGTGGGTGCTGGGTGGGAAGGCACTCCAACATCTAGAACAGGGTCCTCAAACTTTTTTAACAGGGGGCCAGTTCGCTGTCCCTCAGACCATTGGAGGGCCGGACTATAGTTAAAAAAAAAAAAAAAAACTATGAACAAATTCCTATGCACACTGCACGTATCTTATTTTGAAGTAAAAAAAACAAAATGGGAACAAATACAATATTTATATTTGCATGTGGCCCACGGGCCAGAGTTTGAGGACCCCTGATCTAGAATCACAGCTCCAGCACTGACCAGCAATAACCTTCACTTCTGAGAGCCTCAGGTTTCTCATCTGTAGAATGGGGATGATAGGCATGGTACCTGTCTCCAAGGTTGCCATGTGATGCACGTTGAGCCTTTAACACAGCACTTATCACAAAACAATCTCTTATAAGTACTAGCTGCTATTTATTATTCTTGTTATGGTTATACCTATGAGATCTTAGAAAAGGTTTAAAAAACTGAGCTCATCCTCATAAAATTGTTTCAAAAATTAAATGAGATAATGTATGTCAAGTACCTAGCATACAGTAAGCACTCAATAAATGCTGTGTGATTTCTACTGGAGGCACAGAGGCCCCACAGCTAGGGTGATCACTGACAGTTCCATGTCCTAGAGATTCCGCTGTCTCAGGTAAACTGGGACAGCTGGTCACCTGCCAACAGCCTGCTGGCTGGGGGCCTTCCTTGCTCCCCCAGGCAGTGCAGGGAGAATTTCCAACCCGTGTCAACCTCTGAAAGCTAGGAAAACTCTGGGCTGCCTAAGAGGCCCCAGGATTCCAGGGTCAAGGTTCTGAAGGGGAGAGGGTTGCTCAGCAAGGCTCAGAGAGCCCCAGAGACAGAGTCCAGGCCCTCCACATTCAGACTCCTGGTTGACAGACCCCAGGCCAGGCTGCAAACAGAGGGGCAGGACCAAAGGGAAATGGAGATCTCCAACGGCCCTGCTGGAATCAGAGAAGGGAAGGCACTATGTTCCCTGAGATGAATAAAGCAGAGAGAGGAAGCCCAGGGCGGGAGGAGCCGCCACCGGTCCCCCAGCCTGTTCCTGGCCAGGCTGCTCTGAGCAGGAAGCCTCCCAGCTGAGCCTGGAAAGCAGTTATCACTGGTGGGTGATTAAGTTACTAATCCTTCAGGGAGAAGACATTTAGAGGCCCATATTAAAGCAGTGCGTGGCAAAATTACATTCTGTTTCAATTTAGTTTAGCAATTCCCGTGATTTAGTTAAATGAAAAGCAATTGTTCCAATTAATAGTATTGAAGGTTATTCATCAAAAGTGTCAAAACAGCTCTGTGGCTGCATTAGTAACCCATTCTCTTGTCAGAGATACGGATAATTCCCCAGGATAAGATGGGGATATGGTAGTGTGGGAACTTTGGAGAAAAGGGCAAAGTCTGAGCTAGTATTGCCATGTATGTGTGCGCACACATGCATGTGTATGTTATCTGTGTGTGTGGAATTGTGCATATGTGGGCATACAGATTCAAACTGTGCCCATGTGCACATTTATCTATATGTGCATACATTAGTCTGCTTGAGTGAGTTCCTGGACACCCAAGTGTGTGCATGCATATGTGCCTGTGTATTCCTGGGCATGTATGTATATTTGTGCAAACATGTACAAGTGCCTAGTGTGCCCATGTATATGTGCATGTGTGCATAGATTAATTTGTATGCATGTGTGCACACAGTTATTTAGGTATTCATACATTCAACTGTGTATGTTTGTGTGCAAAGTGACCTTGCAGATATGTTGGTATCCAAGAAAATCCATTGTGAGCATATGTGGGCATGCCCATCTTGAGGTACATTCATATACATTGTAAATGTGTCTGTATGTATCGGGGCAGGAGGTGAAGGGAGCATGCTTCCTAGATACATAAGACAAGACCCATCTCTTTCCATCTGGATGGCATAATGAGTGACTCGGCTTGTCTCAGGGTTGCTGCCCTTCAAATGCAGTTTCCATAATGTCAGAGACCTTTTCTGTCATGTCTGCAGTTGTGTTCTAGAACACTAGAAGAGAACCTGGCACAGAGTAAGCCTCAATGACATATATTGTCTGAATGGATTAATGGATGGATGGATGGATGGCATGATGGATGAATGAGTGGATGGGTGGATGGATGGATGGATGGATGGATGGATGGATGCAGGCCCTTGGCTTAACCAAGCCTCCCAGTAGTATGTGGGCTCCCCAGTCTTTTCTCTTCAGGGTAATCCCAAGGTCCTCTGGCTTTCAGCTTAAGCTCTACAGTACATCATCGCAAAACTCCATCCTGGGTAGACAGCAGGCTCAGATGGTTCAAAAACTGCCAGGATCAGCCATCACTAAGAGCAAGAAGGGTAGGGACTCCTTTGAGAAACTGACAAAAGTTAAGCTCAGTATTGTGTGACTAAGAGGAAGCTAGCCTGGCCAGGCAGGACCAAGAGGACACAAGCCAAGAAGAGCTCCCACATCTAGCTTGTACCCTTGGGCAGCAGCCACCAGCTCCTAACTCCATCTAAGGCCTCAACTTCTCTGTCCCTTCTTTTCTTCTTGCCCCACACCTTCCACAGCACAAGGAAACCATTTCTCCATCCATCTCCAGGTACTGATGCAGCTCATAATCATCCCATTATCGCAAACTAAGAAGATAAAGGGAATATACACATGGCCTCCTATGTCGACTGTCCTCACTTCCCAGACTTCCCTAGGCTTTGGTGTCTCTGGAGAGGGCCCACTTTGTGTGGCTGTTAGTCTTCCTACAGTCATTTTGAGCTTTGACAAGGTTTAGCCCTGTCCACCTGCTGTCAGGGCCTGCCCCCTGGTGGTTGAATCTAGCCTATACACTGCCCCCACCCCATGGCACCAACTCTGAATCTGGTGCCCCGCTCAGCCAGCCTCCGCCAAAAAGGACCTTAGAGCCCTTGCAAAGGCTCCACATTGCCCCAATTCCCCCTTCCCAGTTACAAATACAGAGGTGGTGGTTTAGCTCACATGCACATGAATGGAGACTGGCTGCCCAGAGCTTGCATTGCCCTCAGTAGCCTCTAGGCTGTCTGTGCAAGCATCCATCCATCAGGGTGGTGATTAAGCATGAGGAGGAAGTGTTAGGATGTGATCCTTGAACTCACAAGGCTCATAAAGACAATAGCTGGGACAGTGGCAAGAGGCACCAGGCGTCCTGTCTATTTTGGGGAGGCCCCGAGCATGGCTGGCCAACACCAAGGGCATCCTGAGGCTCATTAATCTATGTGGGAGTGACAGAGACAGGATAGAGGGTCTGGAGGCCTTCCACCAGCCGTTTCCTCCCGGCTGGCCAGCTCTGACCATACTCTGCTCATGGAACCCCCGGCCCTGGCCTCGGGAGACCCAGCCTTGCCAGCTCTCAGTGGCAGGCCCAGCCACCTTCCTCTTCTTTCAAAGGCTTTTACTGAGAGATTAGAGGCCCTGGCCTTTCTGGGATCCACTCTTTGTTTTCTCCCTGAGGGAGGCAAAGGAAGAAGTAAAACACCATCAGCCTCATCCAGGCTGAGGCAATGGAGAATCTGCCTCAAAATATCCTTCTGGTGCTCTGTTCCCACGGCCTGGCCTCCTTTGAGTCCAGGAGTAGACAAAGGTTAATTGCTGGGGCCTTGGTCTCCACAGTGAGCTAAAGCCAAAGGACCCAATATTAAGTATGCACTTGTTACATATGCCTCTCCACCTCACCTTTGTCTCCTAGCTGTTGAACAGTTGGTAGTTTAAAATCAATCATGGCATTAAGTATTTACACCACGGAAATTGGCAAACACTGTTAAACAAAGCAGTATCAGCAAGGAAGGCATGGGCCCCTTTCCTAGTCCCTGGCTGGAAGTCTCACACCCAGATGACTTCGGGAAACTTCAAGTGTACATGAGGCCTATAGTTCCCAGCACCCTAACCCCCTTCACTTGTCCTTGCAATCTCTAACCCTGGATAGTACAGGGACATATCAGTCTTAACAGTCAGGAGTCCTGGATCACACCTGTGGGTATTGCTCAAGTCACTTCACCTCATTGATCCTTTCTTTCTCTACAGTAAAATTGGAGCCATAATAGCCCACTCTAGGGCCAGAATTTTATAGGGTCCTGGTGAGAATGGAATAGACAATGGCTTGGGAAGCACTTAGCATCCTGAGACCATTGTGGGACTGGTGGGTAGTAACTACTCAATAAATATCAACTGTTGTGTCAGTATTATTATTATTATTACTTCTCCATGGGCGTTTTAAGCCTAAAATAAAAGAATTATTGTAAATAAATCTGCACTACTATTTTTTTCTAAAAATGCTTCCAATAATGTAAACCAAAAGTGGCCTGGTGCCTTCTTCAGCTTTGCCTGTGCCCAGGTCCAAGGACTGACAGGTGACCAACTACACAACTAAGCAGCTTTTAGGGAATTTGACACACACACACACTCACACTCAGAGTACTGGTTCTTTTCCTTTTAACTTGCGGTGCATATGTCAGAGTATATTATAACAAACCAAATTTTCTTGATTTTAGGAACATAGCTTCCAGGGAGAACTTGAGGTATGGCATCCACACCCATCCTCAGAGAAAAGAAGACATTACCAGCTGCTTGTCTGGGATCCTGTCAAAAGCAAACATCAAAAAAAGAAGGCAAAGTAAAAAATAAAATTAAAAAAATAAAAACAAACATCAAGGTCAGAAACGCTGAGTCATGTTTTCCCCCTGGAAGGACCATCTCTGACCCTTGGGATGAGCACCTCATCTTCGGCCCCCAAGGGAATGCCTCATGGGGGGTCAGAGGCACCAAGAACCATCTCCAGCTCTCCCATCCTCTCATATCCGCTCTCTCAGACCCGGGGGCACCCGCGGGGCAGAGGGTGGGTTGCCAAAGGGAAGCAGAGGTTAAATCATGTTAGATTTAACTTCTAGGGCTCAATTAAGTGCTTTCAATATTTTGAGCTTCTGTGTCCAAGTCTGCAAAACAGGAATCATAATGCCAACCTGAAAATCCTGGTAGAAAGAGTCTATGTGGTAATAATATGGATGAAAAGCCCCGGTGCATAATCAGTGCTGAGCACATGTTTGTTTTTGTATCTTCCTAATTGCTGTGCAGAGTTTTTCCTGGGGCCCAAAAACACAGTATTAACGAGGGCTGTTTATTGCTTATTGCCCAAGCTGAGCCCTGGGTCCAAGAAGGTAAAAGTCCAGCTTTTGACCTGTTGCTATGGTACAAGTAGGATCGCTATTCTCCAGACCTCCATAAGCCCAGCCAGCCAGGGAGCCTAACTGAGAAGGAACATTGTCAACAATAGTGGTAGCTGATCCAGACAATGGATCAAGAAAACAAAGCCTCAAAATGTCAAATCTTTGGGCAAGACCAAAGTGATGAAGGAATTGTATCATCCTTGCTTGAGGCAAGAGGACCACCTGAATGCCTGACCCTTCCCAGCATGGATGTGAGTACCTGAGTGGACATGTGTGCTTACCGTCCTGCGTGTGTGCACAGGCATGTGCTTGGGCAGACTGACGGATGTAAGTTTGTTCCTGTGGGCTTCCTGTGAGTACACAAGTTCTGTGTACTTGTACTTCCTGGCATGCGTGCACAGGGAATGGGTACGTCTATATGTGTGTGTGCGCACCCTAATGTGTAGCAGTGTTTGTGTGCCTGCACTGTGCATGCAAGCGTGGGGTTACATTTATGAATGAGCACCCCCATTCCTAGGTGTGCTGCTCTGACTGCAGACAACCTGCAGGTGGCTGCAGGTGAGTGAATGTGCAAATGTGTATTTTTAGGAATAAAGAGTACAAATAAACCGCATAAACAAGATGGTTGGTGGGGGCTTAAATACTTAGGAAGACAAACAGCCCCCACAAGGACTTTGGAAGCACTCCTGATGTACAAATAATGTAGATGCTAATTACAAATTACTCTTTTCTGCTCATTAAAGCAGAACTGCTGCACTTTATTAGTTCACTTCTGGTTGCTCTCTACACTTGCAAGTAATAAAAATGCCTTTGGGTTCAGGAAGACGCCTACATGAGGCTGAGAGAGCCATCTCTGGCTATGGGAACGGTCACCCAGATGAGGGGCCAGGACAGTGATGCTGACTCCTCTGTCTGCCCCCAGGACCCATGTTTAATCAGTCACCAAATTCAGTCCACCCCACCTCCTGTCCTCCAGCTCCACTGCCACTGGGCTAGCTCAGGTCCCCACATCTCTTCTCTGACAGACTCTGGACACCTGCCCATACTGCCTCCCCACTGGTCTCCCTGACTCCATCTCACACCACTCCGGTGCATCCCCCAAGATGCTGCAGGCAAATCTGCCAGCCCACTCCTGCACCTGAAAGCCCCCACCGCTTTCGCATTGCCACTGAATAAAGCTCAGACTCCATAGCTGGTCCAGCCACAACCTGGGTGCTAAATACCGCTGCAGCCTCGTTCCCAGCATTTCACAGCCAGCAATGTGAGTGAGTCCCAGGGGTTCCCTGAGCCCATCCTCTATCTGGTTGAGGCCTCCAGATCTGGGCACACATTGTTCCTCAGTCCCCCATGCCCTCCTCTCCTTTCTATTCCTGCTGGGTCTGCACGGTGGGCTCCTAAGTCAGCTTATAACCCTCTATTCTTGGAAACTATAACCTAGTGCCTCTGGTTGATTACCAGTTCCTCTTGTCTTCCTCTGTGCTTTGTCCCCAAGCGTTTGTTTATTTGTTTATTACCAACATCCCCAACTAGACCGCAGGCAGGGCTTTGTTTTTGTGGACTGTTATACGCATGCATAGTGCCTAGAACAGTTCCTGGCACAGTGCAGACATTTAATAAATACGTGCTTAATGAAAAGTTAATTGCTCTCCTTATTTTCCTGCTCAACCCTCCGCATTATCACTCTGATTGATATGATCAGCTTCACCCCATTGGGATTAGGGTTTCTATTATAACTAAGCACTGGCTTGAGCTTCCCTTTATGTATTCTGAGGTATCCTTCTCACCTCCTCAGGACCACTGATTTTTTTGTAAGTCCCAATTCTATTAGTCAGTTAGGCTCTTTTCACAGACTAGAGCTGCGGGAACTCAGGTGCACCACCTAGAGGCTGAAACATGAAACAGTTCATGAAACAGAAAGCCTCAGAAGAAGCCCTCCCCTGGGAAGCAGGAGTCACTGTAGTCATTAATTCCGGGGCACTTCCATCTGAGGGTGGGTCAGAAGAGGCTCCCAGTCTCAGCTGTGGTGATAGGCTCAGGATCAGTCTGACCACACATTCTGGACTCTGGTCAAAAGTCCAGGGTCCCCTCTCCTTCCTATTCTGTTCTCCTTTGTGACCTTTCTACCCTATTAATCAAAGAAGTCCTTGTAACCTAGATATTCAAACAATTTTGTTCCTTTTCTCGTGTTCCATAGTTCTATGGAATATTTGCTCATCCTCTACCTAGTAGTTTTCTAGATACAGGCACTAAGAAGTATGGGCTTGGTGAAACCATTATAATTTTCTGCCTACAACCTCTTCCAAAGCCACTG
This sequence comes from Myotis myotis, assembly GCF_014108235.1. Classification (NCBI taxonomy): domain Eukaryota; kingdom Metazoa; phylum Chordata; class Mammalia; order Chiroptera; family Vespertilionidae; genus Myotis; species Myotis myotis. The sequence continues at coordinate 20,748,700 of NW_023416401.1, read as the reverse complement.
GTTGACTTCTCACTTTAAATCCATCAAAACTAAAGGACCCACTCATGTCACTCTGCCCAGAGGTATTCTTCTAGAAATCAGGTAGATTCTAGAAATCTACTTGATGACTGTGACTTCTTATCCAGCCCTACAACACAGAGCAGCTGTCTACTTTAAGAGGCAACTTCTTTCACTAATACAAAAATATGTTACTTATCTGGAACCTAAATATATAATGATTTGTCTATAGGTTAGCATCCATCAGTACATGTCAAGACTTTTTGAAGGCAAGTTTTCATTCTGTCAATTTCTTCATTCTAAGCTCCAACCTAGTATTTTTCCTGAAAATCTGGAACATTTGCAAGAAAGGTGGCACTACCCCTCCATCTTCTTCCCAGCTCAGGAGTCTGAGAGCTCTTGGAATTTCCTCGAAGGCTAAAACCTGAATCTGAGGATATCAAAGAACTCGTGACAAGTAAAAGCAGCTGTCAAACCAATGTAAAGAAAATGGAAATACTGGCAAACTGATGCAGCACTTCAACCTACAGAAGTGGGCTTTGCAAGGTCGTGTGCATTACTGAACAGCAGTGAACTTCTCCATAAAGGAATGCAGCTGAGCCTGTCAGGATATAACAGAAAGAAAATTCAAACAAATAGATAGATATACCAGGATCATAGATTGGAAGACAATAATCTGAAGATAGCAGTACTTTCCCAAAGCAATCTATCTCTAAAAATCTGCTAAAATTTTTTAATGACATATATCAAGTTGATGCTAAAATTAATAAGGATGAGTAAAGAGCAAAAATAGTCACGACAATTTTGAAGAAAGAGGAAGAGGAAAAGTAGGAGGAGAATGAGGGTGAGAGAACAACTTTGCTTACTATATATAAATAGTAATTATTCTTACAACTTGACAATAAAAAACACTCAGCTTAAAAATGAGCAAAGAATCTGAATAGAGATTTCTCCAAAGATTCACAATAGCCAATAAGCACAAGAAAAAAAAATGCTCAACATCATTAGTCAGAGAAATGTAAATCAAAACCACAGTGATAGTACTTCACACCTATTAGGATGGCTATAAACAAAAAAAAATGGAAATTAACAAGTTTAGAGAGGATGTGGAAAATTAGAATCCTCATACATTGCTGGTGGGAATGTAAAATGGTGTCTCCAATATAAAAATAGTCTAATGAGTGCTTCCTAAAAATGTTAAATATAGAGTTACCATTTGGACCAACAATTCTACTCCTATAGAGCCAAAAGAATAAAAAATATATTCATATATTCATACAAAAGTCTGTACATATAAATTCAAAGTAGCATTATTCATAATAGCCAAAAAGTGGAAAAATCCAAGTATCTATCAACTAAAATGAATGGATAAACAAATGGTGGTATATCCATACAATGGAATATTGTTCCACCACAAAAAGCATGCTACAACATGAATGAATCAGATCTTATGTATCAACATGGGTAAATCTCAAAGATATGACATCCATTACAATTTTTCTGAATTATACATCTAGTAAATTTTAAATATTCAAACACTATGCCATTTGTGCATACATATTTACATGTAAATGTTAAAAACATGAAAAGAAAGGCTACACACCAACTTTAGGTTGCAATTAACCTCTGGAGTAGAAGGTGCCCATCTCTTTAACTGTTATCTGTAATATTTTATTTTATTTTTCTACTAATTATACCAAATACGGCAAAATACAAATGTTTGTTAAGGCTGGGTGGTAGATAAATGGGTGTCTGTTCTGACATTCTCTATAATTTTCTGTATATTTTAAGTAGTTTATAATTCTTTATTAAGGGGGAAATTATAGGGGAGAAGTGGGGTACATGAGACTGAAGTCAGGAGACCAGTTAGAAATCTGCCGCAATAATGCAAGAAGATGATGACAGAGCATGGACTAAGAGACTTTCAGGAGATCCGTGAAAAGTGGTGCAGTTGAAAGTAGGGACAATTTAGTGGGTAGAATTGAGAGACTTGATGACTAATTAGATAGAGTGGGAGAGAGGGAGAGAGGGAGGGGAAGAGAGAGAGAGAGAGAGAGAGAGAGAGAGAGAGAGAGAGAGAGAGAGAGAGAGAGAAATGCTATGCAAATTTCAGTTAGGGTGACTAAATGAAAGTATGATGGCTGTTGACTGAGTTAGGAAAGAGAAAAGAAGAAGCTGGCTTGGGGAAATAGTGAATTAAGTTAAGGAAATGTTTGTTTTGAGATATCAGGCAAGTAAATAAACCTTTGGCCTAATGATCAGAAGGAAGACTTGGCAGTTCTTGGAATGTAGTTGGTAGCTGAAGATCTGGGATAGTGTGTAGGGTAGAAATGGGGCAAAGAATGGGACCCTGGGGCACCCCACCATGTGAGGTTTGGGACAAGAGAGAAGAAGCCTACAAATGTGACTGAGGAGTCACCATGAGTTCAAAGGAAAACAAGGAGAGTGCTGAGCCCTGAAAACAGAAATAAAAAAGTGAGGCTTCCAAAAACAAATGAAGAGGTCTGTACTACCGGGTGCTCCATCAAGTGAAATCAAGTCACCAAAATTCCAGTAGATGTAACAGTACAGAGGTCATTGCTGGTTGGAAGTAGGAATGGAATTGTGGAGGAGTAACAGGAGAGAACTGTGCCAGCAGGTGTAGACACTTGCTTTGGAATCAGACTGCCTGGAATCAAATCCCACTCTAGTTTGTGCCTCTAAGCAAGTTTCCTAATTTCCCTATGCTTTCATTAGGTGATAACTCACCTACTACTAATTTATCATAGGGCTAAGGAGAGTAGTAAATAAATTAATACTATGTGAGTTAGCACATTCAACATATATTGTTATTGTCTTGACAATGGTCAGGATATGCACACCACTATTATGAAATATGGTTGAGATGGGGGGAGAGAGAGAGGGTAGCAGCTAGAAGAAATGTTGGGCCAAATGATGGTGATTGGGTGAAAGATACTGAATTTGTTTAGAAGTTGATGGAAATTTGGTAGTGAAAAAGTTTGGAGATGGGGTTGAGGTTCAGAGAACAAGTCGGGAATTAGGCTAAGCTGGAGGCAATAGATCTTTACTATGGAAAGAAGACAGATGTTTGCAGGTAAAGATACACTTGCAGGTGGGCAGGCTTCTATTTTTTGCAGTGACCCAGTATATAGGTTGTCTTTCTATTATAAACAGAAGGGAGATTAAAGATCTGAAGATACTAGATACCAATAAGACAGGCACTTTGGAGAACAGCAGAGAAACCCCCCTAAAAAAGAGACAGATTTCTGGGAAGCACTGGGAGCCCGGGTCAGGCTGCAGACCAGGAATTTGCAGATCACCAGGCACAGGCATCCAAGCATTCAAGCAAACACTGGTCTCCTGAGGTCTACCCAGAATTGTCTGCCATGTGAAAAGTGAGGAGACAGTTGGCACCAAGATGGTCAGCTGGGCCCAGACACACAGTTGGCATTCAGTGGGTGCTGGTCAGGGGAGCAAGATCTGAAACTGAGGAACATGCCAGTGCACATTCCTCACAAGGTTGACTTGACTGTGGGTCCCAGAGTGATGAGCTGGGGATGCTCAATAGTCTATCCTGCTACAAGTCAAGACTAAGCCAAGAGCACTTATTTGCATGTCTTTGAATCTACCAGGGGAGCTGATTAAACATGAAAATGTCCTCTCTCCATACTTTCAGATTCAACACCAGTAGATTGAATATGGGAAATCTGCATTCTGACTTGCACTAAGTTTGGAAACCACTACTCCAGGTACTAGGGCCAAGCTTTTCCTGTTGGTGGTCTTCAAGAGGCTCAGCTGTGCAGAAGCCAGGACCCATACAGGGATGGCAGGTGGCACCCCATTCCAAAGCTCTGAATTGTCAAAGACCCAGAGAATCATCTAAGACATCAAGGGGTTAAGCAAAGCGCTGGGAACCTGCATACTTTTATTACATTATAGTGATGTTATTGCATTATAAATAATGCCACCGGATGCATTATTTATACATTTAATATCAGGCTTGCTTATAAGTCAGATCTCTTCACTTTTAGATAAATACTCCGTCTGCAGCCCACCTCCAGCAGCCAGGCACAGCAGAGAGTGGAGTGCGCACTCTCGCTCTCTCAGACAGCGGAGGGAGGGCAGACACATGTCAGAGACAGCAAAAGCCTTGTGATGGGAAGCAGATAATGTCTTTATGAAAACTAACAGATGGCTCTTTCGAAAGCCCTTTCAGTTCTCCTCTCTTCTGATAAGAGCGGGTGAGCAAGACACACTGAAGAGAGCTTTATGGGTTTGTCCTAAGAGACCAGAGATAGCAGACAGGGAGTCCAAGAGCAGTGGGAGGAGCTGGGGGAGAAGGAGGAGAGGATGCCTGGCTCCTTGCTGCTGGCATGGATCCGGGCAATAGGAGCAATGAATGATAGCTGCCCTTTTTCATTCATTCAGAACATTCACCGTGATGACTTTCCATGTGCCAACTCCTGAGTTAGGGGATAAAAGAGATCCAGAGATGAATAAGATGAGGCCACTTAAGGGTTCTCCATCTTATGAAGATAAACTTACACAAATGTATCTTTGATCATAACATTGGGTGATGTACCTCAAAAGCCAAGACAAAGGGTTGTAGAGTTCAGAGGAGAGTGAGGCTTCCCCAGCCATGAAACTTTAGTGTTATTCTCATTATTATTATTATTTTAGCTTGAAGTAACTACTTCATTTATGTGTCAACCAGTCTGTCACAAATACTGCTTCCTTAGTGCCATGCTCTGTTCAGATGCTCTGGAGTTTTTATTCTTTAAAATATTTTTATTGAGTTCAGAGGGGAAGAGAGAGGGAGAGAGACATAGAAACATCAATGATGATAGAGAATCATTGATTAGCTGCCTCCTGCATGACCCCACTGGGGATCAAGCCCGCAACCCCGGTATGTGCCCTGATTTGTAATCGAACCATGACCTCATAGGTCAATGCTCATAGGTCAATGCTCAACCACCGAGCCACTGAAGCCGGGTAGAGCTCAGACTTTTATAGAAAAATGTGTCCATGACTTTTGGGACCACCACTACTGCTTACTTGGCCACTAGCTCTGTGACCTTGTGAACTCCTTCAGCTTCTTCCAGTCTTGCTGTCCTTGTGAACACATTAAGACCAACAGTGCCAGCCCCACCTGCCCACTGGGGTGCACCTGGAGAGGGTATCAGGTGCACTGGAGAGCACCCTACACGGAGAAGGATTGCCAACTGTGTTCAGCCCCAAACTCTTGCCTGCAATTTCAGTCCTGATCTAATTGGGAGAGAGAAAGCGCATCCCTAGCTGACCTCCTGGCAAGGTGAGCCAAAACCTTCCCTCTAAGCAACAACACATTCTCTCCCCCAATTGCCCCATCCCCTGGATCAGAGCCTTCCCTCAGCAAATCATGGTAATAAATATGGTCTGAAGCAACTCCAGCTCTTACAGCCTTAATAAATGGGTTGCCATAGTGGCAAATTCAGACACGGAGAGCATCTTTTCAATAAAGGCTGAGAGGGTTATTAATAACCTTAATGTAGTGCCTTGCAGTCACAGGCTCACAGAGAAGGCTTCTCGCCCTCCTCCCCCAGCCCTTCCCCTCCCTCCACGACTGGCCAGCAAAGATGGCCTGGCTATAGCCTCTGTGGGGCTGTGACCTCTGGGAGACCCACAGCTGGAGCCAGGGGGCTGGGGGCAGAGCCAGCAGGACCCCTGCAGAAGTTCACAAGGGGGCCCGTTCCCCCATCTGACCATCCAATGACCTTGTTAGCACCCACTTTCCGTGGGCCCTGGAAGGTGCAGTCACATAGTGTGGAGGTGGAGAGAACATTCTTTCAAAGTGGACAGACCTGGGCTCAACTCCTAGCTGAGTTCCCCGCTGTGCCCTATAGGACCCCATTACTTAAAAGTGCAGAGCTCCTGTAATTCCCCTTCAGCTTATCCTGACTACTGACTTCCAGCAGCATTTGTGGTCCTCAGAGCAACTCACCAGATATTTCCAGCTCTCCACCTCCCAGACCTGTGGCAATGCTGAGTCCCTTCTGTTGAGTGGAGCCAACAAATTCTGAGCAGAAACTACACATGTCACATCTGGGCCAGGCATTGAAATGTCCATATGAGATACTCCAGAATCCTCTTTGACCTTGAATGCATTAAAGATTGTAGCTGCCACCCTGGCCTGGGTCCCTGGATGACTGATAAGCAGGAGGACACAAAGTATGGGCAAGAAATAAGCCTTGGTTGTTTCAAGTCGGGGGTCAGAAACATTTTCTGGCTTTGAAGGCCAGGTGGTTCCTGTTGCAACTTCTTGACTCTGCCATTGTAGCATGAAAGCAGGCATGGACAATACATAAGCAGATCGGCATGACTGTGATCCAACCAAACTTGATTTGCCAATGGGAAGCACTTGGACCATGGGCCATCATTGGCTGAACCTTGTTTTAAGCCATGAAGATGTGTTGCTTTAAGCCTGTCCTGACTGATAGTCCCTTATCCCCTTCTGACATCCTATATTGCATATTAACTTAGGATGTATGTTATTTTTAAAATCTTAGATAGAGGAAGGTAGAGAGAGGGAGGGAGCGAGAGAGAAACACTGATGTGAGAGAGAAACATCAATTGGTTCCCTTCTATAAGCACCCCAACCGGGGCTAGAACTCACAAGCTGGACATGTGCCCTGACCAGGAATCGAAGTTGAAACCTTTTGGTGCATAGAATGACACTCCAACCAACTGAGCCACACCAGCCAGGGCACTTAGTATGTTTAGTGTCCATCTTCCTCAAGTATAATATAAGCACACCAAGGTCAACTGTCTACTGTATCCCGGATGACACAGAAGTGTCTGCATGGAGAGGATATTCAACAAATCTTCTTAAATAAATAAATGTAAAGTCATTAGCAGGGTGACCTTAAGTAAGTCACATTACCTCCTTGAGCCTCAGTTTATTCAACTTATAGTAGAATAATAGGAAGAATGACAGGCCCTATGTCCCCAGGTTGTTGAGGACACTCCATGGACCAATGTGTGTTATGTGTGAGACATATAAGTGTTCCATAAATGGTAACTGATCAAGTCTGGCCCTATAGCAGACTCTTTGCCTATCCATGACTTAGGCTTCCCCTCTGTAAAATGGGAGTGCTGCTGCTAAGAGTCAACATTAATTAATTTGGGTGTGAAGCCAAAAGCAGAAAGATTATTTCCTGAGGATATACCCTATAGAGCAGGAATTGGCAAAAACTTCCATGGGCCAAATTTACTGTCTGGCTCTTTTCATAAATAAAGTTTATTGGAACATACCCATGCTCATTTGCTTACATTTTGTCTACAGCCACTTTCACACTACAGTGGTAGAGTTGAGTAGTTGCAACTCAAAGCCTAAAATACAGCGTGGGGAAAGAGTAGGTTTTCTTTCATAATAAAATCTAGAATCTCACCAGACCCCATGTCTAGCTTACTCCCAGCTCCAGAGGTTTCAAACTGGGCTCTCCGGATGCAGAGGTCCTGTCCAGAAGCTTCTGGGAACACTGTGGGGCAAAGAGGGGCTACCCAGGAGCTCATTTCCCTTTTATCCTGTGTCCCTCATGGACCACGGGATTCTCTATTTTTCAGAAAACCTATAGGAGATCAACTCACTCCCTGAGCATATTTCCACGATTTGCTCAGTACCTAGAATGTGGTTGTTGAGATGGGGACCACCCTTGGTACATTTAGAGATGCCACTCTCCTCCTAGTGACCTCAGCCATTGTAGAATTCAGTCCCACTTAACTCCACCATGTCAGCAGGGAGTGAGCACCCTTGACAAGAAATGCCCAAGTATTGATTCTGGAGCTTCCAATACTACGTGACCTTGGACAAGCTGTTCACTCCACTGTGCATCAGTTTCCTCCTCAGTAATCTGCAGGCTATAGCATGAACCTGGAAAAACTACTGGTAGTAATAGGAAGAGTGCCTAATAATGCCTCTTGTATAAGGTGAGCACTAGCCAAATGGAGGGGTGGTTAAAGTGCATGCCTCTATTCAAATGTTCCCTTCAACGACACCTATAGGAATTTTAGAAATAAAGATAATAATAACCGCTAACACTAAGTGAATGTCCACTGCATGCCATACACTATCCTAAGGTCTTTGCATGGCACCATTTCTTTTTCTCTTCATGGCAGCTCTTTGGGGTGGCCATAGTTGTGATTCTACAGGAAATTGCAACACAGAGAGGTCAAGCAATATACCCAAAGTCACACAGCCAATAGGTCACAAAACTAGCATGGCAACGCAGGCCTCTCCCACTCCAGAGCTAAAGGGCCAACCCACCATTCTATACCACCTCATGGACTTACTCCCTCCAGAGTCCTCCCAGCCCTACCATCCTGGGAGCCCAGATTCCCCAGGGCCCACAGGACTCCTCCTGTCCAGCCTGGAACACCTCGACCTCCTCCCCCCACTTCCTGAGCCGATGCCCGAGAAGTGACCCACTCCTTTGCAGAGCCCCCGCAAAGCCCTCGGCCTGACCCCCACGTAATGAAGGGAATTAATATGGCCGAGCCTCCAGCCTGGCCGAGCTGCTTCCCAGCAGCCCCGGCCAGGCCTCTAATTGATTAGGCCATAAAGCCCGGGCACTAAATTGAAAGGAGCCGCACTAATTCTCTTTTATGTTAAATTTCTGTCTTTCGCCTTTATCGAATCCCCCGCCCAATGTCCCTTTCCCTCCCCATCACGGGCTTGCTGTGGGCCTGTTTTTGCCGTGCACAGATTAAGTACCTAATCAAAATCTTGTCTCCCCTAATGGCATAAAATTGAAAGATAGATATTGCACTTTACACAGCTGATTAAACACTCGAATGTGGCTAAATGCTTAAAGGGCTTGTTACATTAACTAACTCTGTCATCTGCCCACTGTCTTATAATTGCGTGTGCTCGAGCTGCTTCGGGGGAGGCACAGCGGGACAGCTTTCCAGCCACCTCCTCTTCGGTGGGCCCCCAGCCCCTCCCAGGGCCTCCAGGTCCATAGCTGAGCCAGGGTGCAGGGAGTCAGAGCCATGCTCCACTCTGGCCTTGGGTGGCGGGGACCGGGAGGTCCAACCGTCCCTTCATGCCAACTCAGCCAGTGCCGTCCCCTCCCATTACAGCAGACCCTTCCCACCCCTCACTCCCCACATTCTCCAAGTGCCTGGCCTCTTGCCTCCGAGAGTATAAATACCCCCAGCCCACTCCCAGAGGAAGAGGCCCTGAGTACGAGTGCGTGTGGCCAGCAGTGTCCAGATCATCTACCTCGCTTAGCCTTGAAGCCTTTATGTTCCTCTCCCCATCACCCGCAGATGCCAAACCCACCTGTTCTGTGAACACAAGGAACCTGGGAGGCTATGACAATGGAATATGGCAGGGGGTGGGAGTGCAAGTAAGAAAACTATTCAACACCCTTCTCACTTGTGTCTCTGTCTCAACTCAGCACAGGCCACTCTGGGGCCTCAGCCTCGCAGCCAGCAGGGTGTATTCGTCAGGATTCTCCAGCGAAACACCGCCAATTGGATGTGTATACAGTAAGTCCTCACTTAATGTCATCGATAGGGTCTGTGACTTTAAGCGAAATTACACATAACAAAACCAATTTTACCCTAGGTTAATAGATATAAACACAAGTTAGGACCCCATGGCATATCATCAGCATTATAGTGAAGGGATGCTGAATGAAATTATGTTATTCAAGGACCTGGTGTGTGTGTGTGTGTCTGTCTGTGTGTGTCTGTGTGTGTGTGTGTGTGTGTGTGAGAGAGAGAGAGAGAGAGAGAGAGAGAGAGAGAGAGAGAGAGGTTATAAGGAATTTTCTCACAATTACGGAGGCTGGCAAATCCAAATCTGCACTGTGCGCCCAGGAGAGCCAATCATGCCAATGAAGTCCAAAGAATGTCTGCTGGAGAATTCCCCCTGGTTCATAGAGACCAGTCTTTTTGTTCTAGTCAGGCCTGCACCTGATTGGATGAGGCCCACCCACATTAGGGAGGACAATCTGCTTTCCCTAAAGTTCACCTAGTTAAATGTTAATCTCATCCAAAAATATCCCCCAATTAACACAATATTAACCATCACACAGGGAGGTGAGACACACACAGAAAATTGACCTCAGTTCCCACAACACATTAGTACAGGGATGGGCCTTAAACCAACTGTAGTCCCACTATGTGCCAAACCTTCCAGGGCCATTCTGCCTCATCCTGCCAGCCTCACTAGATACCAGTGTTTTTTTTAAGTATCCTCTCCATTTTACAGTCAACCTCTTTGTAATACCTAAAGCACACCCTACAGCTTGATGGCTCTTCACCACCCACTACCCATGGTCTTGTGGGAAACACAAGCCTCCACCTATGGAAACCTCCTCCCTCCATCTGTGGGAACTCCCTCCCTCCATCTGTGGGAACCTCCTCCCTCTCTCTGTGGGAACCCCCCTCTCTCTCTGTGGGAACCTCCTTTCTCTCTCTGTGGGAACTCCCTCCTTCCATGTGTGGGGAACCCCCTCTCTCTCTATGGGGGAACCTCCACCCTCCATCTGTGGGAACCCCCTCCCTCTCTCTGTGGGAACCTCCACCATCTGTCTATGGGAGCCTCCACCTCCATCTGTGAGAACCTTCCATCCCTGATCCCAGCAGTCCCTCCTTGATGTAGCTGAGCTCTGCGGAAAGTGTCCATTCCCCCAAGGGCCTCCTTTATACAGCTCAATTGAGGGGATTATGGACTTCTCTAAGTACTTCCCATTAAAGATTCATAAAGGCACAATATATATTTTAATAAGGTAGATTGTACAATATAGAATTCAACACTACACAAAGCAGATCACTGAAAACGGGCCACAGCAATGAGAACTAGTGCTGCTGGGAGCTGAGGGCACCATGGGCCGATGCAAAGGAATGTGGTGGTTTCGGAAGCCTCCTCTCCCCACGCTCTGACTCACCCACCCCCAGCCCATTCTCCTGACTGAGGGGCTACCCTGAAAGCATACTCATACATGAGCACAGACTCACTCACATGGCCTCTTACATGCATGTGCATGCTCACTGACACACGTGCATGCAGACACAGAATTACATGCACTCACATATTCCCACACTTATACACACTCATGTACACTCATAAGCACAGTCACACACATGCACACTCATACATGCACACACTTACACACACATTCACACACTTGTACATACGCTCCATAAGAGTACACTCAGCCACACACACCAGACTTACAAGAACAATAATAGTAATGACTACATTGACTGTTTACCAATCCCTCTAGTTGCATTGTCTCATTTTTGATAAAGGGCTCTTTATATCCCTTTTACTTTGAGGAAAATGCCCACAAAGACCTTGGCAAAGTCACTTGCCCAAGATCACACAGCCAGTAGTGGCTGAGTCAGCATTTGTCCCAGATCCACCCAACCCCAAAGTCCATGCCCTCACCCATTGAAAGCACTGCCTCCTTACAGAGAAAGCACGCAGCAACCTCAGAGCCTTTCTGGAAGGCAGCCGGGACAGGGGCACGGATAAAGAAATGGGTATTCAGAGATCCCCATGACACCCTCACATGTGGACGTACTCCCGGCACATCCTGTTTCCCATAGCTATGTATCAGGCAGTTAATTCTACCCCCTTTCACAGACCCCAGAACTCACATACATGCACACACAAGTAGACACATGTATACACACACACACACACACACACACACACACTCATGCAAGCAGGTAGAGTAACCAACCTTCCACATCGTCCATCTGTGAGAGTTTTCTGCGACACAGACTTTTGGGGCTGAAATCTGCCCAGCCCCAGGCAAACCAGGATGAGCTGGTCAGCCTACACACAGGCACACACACAGAAGCTCCTGTGTGCCGCACACACACCCCAAGCGCTCAGCCAATCACAGGGCTCAGGGTCTGGTGGGTTTGAGATTAGGGAGGGGAGAAAGAGGGTCCTTATGACTCTACCTTCTACATCTCACCAAACTGATTTGTCTGCTCTGCCCTCCTTCTCACCTGCCCTGGCCTGTCTTACCTTCTCCTATCATCAGAGGAAGCTCAGAATGATTGGGGCCACGGGATCCACTTATTTCAAGGAAGCAGATTCACCCACAGCTGAGAGAAAGAGAAAATATGAAATTCCCAGATTCCTGCCTGGTCCAGGAAAACTGGGCCCCCACCCATCACACCGTCATGGGCACACATTCACCCCACATCTCTTCCCCCATACCTCCCAAACATGGCCTGGAACCCACCATCTGTCCCTCCCCTCCCCCCTGGAATCAAAGATAGAGGAAAGGGAGAGAAACATCTCCCTCCATTTATGTAAATGGAATTACACTGTATGTACTCTTTTTTTTTGTCTGGCTTCTTTTACTTATAAATATCTTGAGATTTATCCATGTTGTTATATATACCAATACTTATTCCTTTTTATTGCTGAGTAGTTCCATTTTGTGGCTATATCACAATTTTCCCATTCACCTACTGATAATCATTTGTGTACATGTCTTAGCCAAATACCTAGGTGTGGAATAGCTAGGTCTTATGGTAGGTGTATGTTTGAATTTTGAAAAAAGTGCCAAACTTGTTTAAACTGATTGTATCATTTTCATTAACACCAGCAATGCATGAGAGTTTCAGTTCCTTCATACCCTTGCCAACACCTAGTGTAATCAGCCTTTTTAATTTTAGACACTCAAATTGATATGTAAGTGTCCTCATACAGTCTTTTAAAATTTTTATTGATTTAAGAAAGAGAGAGAGAAAAAAAGGGAGAGAGAGGCTGATTTGTTGTCCCACTTATTTAGACATTCATTGGTTGATTCTTGTGTTGACCTGACCAGGGGTCAAACTGGCAACCCTGGTGCATTGGGGCGATACTCTAACCAATTGAGCTAGCTGGCCAGGGCTCCTCATATGGTTTTAATTTGCATTCCCATAATGACTAATGATTTTGAGCTTTTTTTTCATGTGCTTACTTAGAATCCATTTCTCTTCCTTGGTGAAGTCTCTATCCAAATGTTTTGCTCATTATTTGTTGGGTGTTTGTTTTCTTAATATACTTTTTAGAGTTTTTTGTATATTTTGGGATACAAATCCTTTAGCAGATATGTGCTTTGCAAAGCTTTTCTCTCCATTTGTGGCTTGTCTTTTTATTCTCTTGAGAGTGGCTCTCAAAGATTAAACATTTTCAATTTTAATGAAATGCAGTTAGAAATTTAACAGTTTTATGTTTTACATTTAGATCCATGATCCATTTTAAGAAAATTTTTATATATGGTCTAAGCGCAGTGGTTCTCAACCTTCTGGCCCTTTAAATACAGTTCCTCATGTTGTGACCCAACCATAAAATTATTTTCGTTGCTACTTCATAACTGTAATGTTGCTACTGTTATGAATCGTAATGTAAATATCTGATATGCAGATGGTCTTAGGCGACCCCTGTGAAAGGGTCGTTCGACCGCCAAAGGGGTCGCGACCCACAGGTTGAGAACCGCTGGTAAGGTATGGATGAAGATTTAGAATTTTTGCATATGGATATTCAAATGTTCCAGCACCATTTGTTTAAAAGACTGTCAATTTCTCCATTGAATTAGGTACACCTCTGTCAAAAATAAGTTGTCCTGATAAGTATGAGTCTGATTCCGGATTCTAATTCTATTGATCTATCTTGATGCCAAGACTTACTAATTTGGTTATTGTAGCTTTATAATAAACCTTAAAATCAGGTGGAGTAAGTCCCAAATGTTGTCCTTCTTTTTCAAAGTTAATTTGGCTATAATAGATCCTTAGCATTTCCACATGAATATAGAACCAGTGTGTCCATTTTGATCAGAATTTTATTAACTCTATAGATCATTTGGGGAAAAATTGTCTTCTTAACAATATTGAATCTTCTGACCCATGAATAGATATATCACCCTATTTATTAAGATTTTTTTTTTATTTCTCTCGGCAATATTTTGTAGTTCAGTGTATAGATCTTTCACATCTTCTGTCGCACTTCTCCATAAGTATTTCATATTTTTATTCTAGTGTGGATGCTATTGCTTTTTAATTTCAATTTACAATTTTCATTGCTAATATATACAAATACAACTGATTTTTGTATATTGATCTTATGCCCTGCCACCTTACTAAACTCACTTGTTAATGCTCATAGCTTTTTAAAAACTATGTTATGGAATTTTCTATAGAAACAACATGTCATCTGTGAATAAAGATAGGTTTACTCCTTCCTTTCTGATCTAGATGCCTTTTATTCCTTCTTGCCTACTTGCACTTGTCAGAACCCCAGTACAATGTTGAGTAAAAGGGATGAGATTAGTCATCTTAGGACAGACATCCAATTCTCTTTAGTTTTCTGCAACAGTTTGTATAGACTTGGCACTAATTCTTCCTTGAATGTTTGATAAAATTCACCAGTGAAGCCATCTACCTGGAATTTTCTTTGTGGAAAATCTTTAACCTACAAATTCATTTCCTTTAACAGATATAAGGCTATTCAGTTTTCATTGGTTTTTTTCTTTATCATTTTGCTGTTTTCTATTTAATTGAGTTCCACTCTGAACTTTATTGTTTTTTTTCATCTGCTCCCTTTGGGTTAAATTTGCTCTTTTCTTTTCTAATTTCTTAAAGTGAAAACTAAAGTACTTAATTTGAGATTATTCTTTTCTGATTTACACATTTAATACTATAAATGTCCCCCTAACTATTGCTTAAGGCTCATTTCAAAAACTTTCATATGTTGTGTTTTAATTGCTGCTTTGTTTAAAATACTTTCTTACTTCCCCTTTGACCTATGGCTTACTTAGATGTGTAGTTTAAGTTTCCAATTATTGGAGGATTTTGCAAAGACCTTTCCACTATGAATTTCTAATTTAATTTCATGTTGATAAGATAAAATATTATGTATGGCTTGGATCCTTTTAAATTTATTGAGACATTAGATTAGTTTGATGGCCCAGATATAGTCTATCTTGCTAAATGTTCCATGTGCATTTGAAAATAATGTGATCTCTGCTGTTGCTGGGTGGAGTGTTCTATAAATAAATGCTAATTAGTTCAAGTTGAGAATGGAGAGGATGGTGGCATCCCAAAATAGTAGGATCCTGAGTCCCTGAGTCATACTTGGAGGAAAGCGACCTAAGAAAGACACAGACTTTTTATAAATGAGAAATAAACTTTTATTATATCAGACTTTTGAGATCTGGAGTTTTCCTTGTCACTGCAGCACAGCCTAGCCTACTCTCACACACAGCCTCACCCCCCGAAAGGATCATTCTAATTCCTCCCTTCCTCCAGTGGAAAACACAATGAAACATGGAAGGAAGCAGTGTCTTTTCCTGTTGGAATCCTATAAAACTAGCAGTGGCCAAAATGACCTTATTTAAATATCTATCTTCTCTTCTCACACAATCTTGTCTCTCTCATTTTTAAACAAAACATTCTTTATCAATAATTTGCTCATGATAATGGCAGGATGTTGGATTAACACTTAGCCCAGGGGAAAGTTTATGAAGGGACATACTGATGCCTTGAATCTTTTAGGGGAGACATTAATATATGTAAGTTGACTCCTTGCACTTTTCTTTCTCAGTTTGTCTCAGAATGGGCTTTCACTAGGGCTCCATTTGTTAGATGAATGAATGGCTGGAAAAAATGGACAGGTGGATGAATGACTTGGGTTGTCCATGGGAATCATCCTAAATACAAGTAGAATTTTAAAAAGATTTCAGTCAACTCTTGGAAGATAGGGTAGAACTTTCAATACCAGCCCTATCTAAAGTTAAAGAAAGATTTGGACACTCCTTGTTCTCAGAGAGAGGACAGAGCTCTGCAGTAGCCATGTTTAGGTATTCATAGCAGAATATTTTTACGGAATCAAAACTTCAGCCCTGTCTTGTGAGACAAACTTTTTCCAATTCCTGTTGACCCATAGGACAAGGGTATGTGATTCCCTGATGGGCTGATCTTTTCCTGGGCTGTATAAATGAGGTTACTAGCAGACTAATGCCCCAAACTGTGATGGATGAAGTAGGTTTTGGAGACCCCACAACCTTCACATTGGAGAAGCCTCTCCCAATGCTGAATCATAAAAGGCTCTGGAAAAGTCCTTGGGGCAGAAACCCATCTCCTATAATATGGCAGAGTAAGTATTAGAACTAACCACCCAGCTAACAACAGGGTCAAATATGTTTTGTAAACCTTCTCAAAACTAAGAAAGAAATTATCAGGCCAAAATCTAAAGGAAGGTTGAACCCTGGAGAGGTGTGGAATACTTAAGAGGCTTTTGCCTTGGAAAAGTTTATCAAAGCTAGACAGTTTGAACTTCCATTTTCACAGCCTCATGAATGTGAGGGACAGAATACAAAGCCCAAAGCTCAAGGTTATGAGTTTGTTAGAAAACTCTCCTCCATCACATTGAGATGCCAGAGGTCCACACTGTCCACAAAAGGGTGAAACAAAAGTAAACTGTCCCCTGTGTCAACCACCACAACCCTCAGAAAACCTGAATAGAAAATCACTGGGCACTGAGCAGAGCAGGGTAGTTAAGGGTCCTATATGTGGTACCATAAGCCAGCCAGTGAATTTTCAGCTCAGAGTAAATCGCCCAGTAGTCCCCCCCCAAAAAAAAAAACTATAAGCCATAAATTTAGTGCAGTGACCAAAATTGGTAGTGCCCCTTGGGGATATGGCAAAATCATACACAAATAATCTCTGAAAGAATACATAAATATTCTCAAAAAAATAATTTTCCAACAAAATCCCCAGGACAACACCTGAACTCCCCACTTGTTAGGCCAGAAGTTCTAAAAACCCCCAAATAATCTGGGATGTGTCCCTCCTACCCCTCAGTCAGTATAGAGTTGACAGAGCCAGGCTAGAGCTGGACTCTAGTGCATCTCTGGCCCATGAAGAAGAGATCTGATAGAAAGTTATGTGGCAGCAGGATTGTGTAAGATTAAAACCATACAAGGAGATTATTAAAACCATACAAGATAGCATCATTCTGTATTTCCCTCGAATATTTCAGATGCACCAATTACTTAAATGCAATTGATATGCTGATTACAAATCGTTCTTATTTATTGATTAAAATAATAAGCAAATGTTAGTTAACCTAATTCCAGTTGCTATATATACTCAAAGGTAAGAAGCCGATATCCATGAAAATATCATCAATACTTATGTTTCTGCACTAAGTCAGACTTTTTGATGCAAATCTGTCCTATGCACATGTGTCTTATACTGTGCACCACTTTTTACACCATTGACTATACACACTGGTCCTCACTTCACTTCCCTTCAGAAAGCATGCTAGGTTTGCCTGTAAGCAAACTTTAAGACTAGTGCTTGGGTGTAAGTTATTTCTTTAGGAGGTAATTTCAAAAACTATTGTGAGAGTTGGGCAAGTGAGACAAAAATGGAGGGAAGCCTGTGAAGAGTGTGTTATTGAACAATATACAAATGGGGCTCAATTTCATGATCGCCCTCACATCCATGGAGCTCCTTTGAAAGACTGCTGTGAACGAAGCTCAGAGTTGTCTTACTGAGGGTGAAAAGCTGAGATATTTATTCATCAACTCCCATCCCTCATTGGTTGAGGTCTGCTCTTGGGACAGACCTTTTAACTTCCCCACTTTTCTGACCAACCTCCTATGCAGGCCAAGACATTCACTCAAACAAGGCATTTCTTCCTGCAGCAAGAAACAGGAAACTAGCATAGACCAAGGGAATATGGACAGAACACCAAGCATATCTACACAATACTCATTCACTACAGTAAATGGTCTACCAGTGGACATCCTCCAACAATAGCCCAGTTGAATCTGACACAAACCAAAGGGGGGAAACCTAGTGTGTGCTAGTCGCTCATTCATTCATTCACCCAACCAAAAATTACTATGCAACCACTATGCCTCAGGAAAACTGCAAAGCACTGGGATTTGAGTACGGACTGGACAAGCTTGACCTCTGGACTCAAGTTTCTTACTATCTAGTGTATGTTCCTCAACCTCCCTCACCTCTACTTCATACAATGAATGTTGAGGCTAGACAGCACAGCATCATGGTTAAGATCTTGGAATTGGTCAAAGACCCAGGAATCAAGGGGATCATGATTCTAAGTTACCTTGGGCAATTGACTAACTTCGCAGAGACTCATCTATCTATAAAATAGAGAAGCAGTAATGGTTGGAAAGGCCAAAGGCAAAAATTCACATAAAGCATTTGACATAATACTAGCACTCAATACTAGATTGGTTGAAGTAAAGGATAAGGAGGAAAAGGAAGAAGATTCCTTTTGAGGGGCTCAGAAGCTAGAAGGAGATGCAGGCACAGTAACAGATAATCATAAAGCAACATACACATGCACTAATCCAGGTACTATCCTATATAATAAAAGACTAATATGCAAATCGACTGAATGGTGGAACAACCGGCTGTGACACGCACTGACTACCAGGGGGCAGATGCTCAATGCAGGAGCTGCCCCCTGGTGGTCAGTGTGCTCCTGCAGAGAAAGCACTGCTCAGCCAGAAGCCCGGCTGATGGCTGGTGAGCGCAGCAGTGGTGGCCGGAGCCTCTCCTGCCTCCGTGGCAGCGCTAAGAATATACGACTGTGGGGAGTGGGCCTAAGCTGTTAGTCAGACATCCCCCAAAGGCACAGGCTGGGCTGAGGGACCCCCTCCGAGTGCACAAATTTTGTGCACTGGGCCTCTAGTCACTATATACAAACCAATCCAAATATCTTGGCAGAAAGGACCATTTTATTTTGCTCATGGATGCTGTGGGTCAGGAACTCCTTCAGGAGCTCAACTGAAATGGTTAGAAGGATGAGAGTGACTCAATGGCTGGGATAAGAATCACCTAGAGCTGTGGTCGGCAAACAGCGGCTCGCAAGCCACATGCGGCTCTTTGGCCCCCTTGAGTGTGGCTCTTCCTAAGCCTTAGGAGTACCCTAATTAAGTTAATAACAATGTACCTACCTATATAGTTCAAGTTTAAAAAATTTGGCTCTCAAAAGAAATTTCAATCGTTGTACTGTTGATATTTGGCTCTGTTGACTAATGAGTTTGCCGACCACTTACCTAGAGCATGGGTTGGCAAACTACAATACATGAACCAAATCCAGCCATGCCCATCCGTTCATATATTGTCTACAGCTAATTTTAAATGACAAAGGCAGAGTTGAGTAGTTACAACAGAAACTATATGGCCTATAAAGCCAAAAATATTTACTATCTGGCCTTTTTCAGAAAACCTTTGCTCACTCCTCCTTTTGAGGCATTTCCTTCATATGATTGGCAGTTGATGCTATCCATTTGGTCTTCAGTTGACACAGTATATGACTTCTCCATGTGGTCTCTCACTATGAGCTCATTTGGGCTCCCTTTTAGCCTGGCGGCTGGGTTCTGAGAGCAAGCTCCCAAAAGAGTAAGATGGAAGCTTATGGAATTTTCCAATCCAACCTCAGAAGCTACCCGCATCGCCTCCACACTATGGTATAGGCTACGCTATCACAAAGGTCCACCTATGTTCAAGAAGAGAGGATATAGACCCTACCACTCCCTGACAAGAATGACAAAGTCACATTGTGAAGGAGCATACAGCATGGGAAATGTGCCCTCTTTGACAAACACAATATTCCATATACAGGGGCTTCAAAAAAAATGGACTGAAGCAGAAAGGAGGATGCTTCTCAGGAAGGCTTCATGAAAGAGCTGACTCTCAAGCTGAGGCTAAAAGCATAAGTGAGAATCACCCAGGCCAAGCTTTCCTGTGGTGGTATCCAAATCTCCTCCATAGCAGCACAGATTCAGGATACCTGCCTATGGGGAGAGAGCATGGAGGAGGTGCTCCAGCCCCAGAGGATTCCTGGCCTACTCTGTACAACAACAAAGAAAAATGGACCAGGACAGACGTCAGCAATATGGCTTCAGACTGACATGGACTAGGACAGGGGTCCTCAAACTTTTTAAACAGGGGGCCAGTTCACTGTCCCTCAGACCGTTGGAGGGCCGGACTATAGTTTAAAAAAAAACTATGAACAAATTCCTATGCACACTGCACATATCTTATTTTGAAGTAAAAAAACAAAACGGGAACAAATACAATATTTGTATTTGCATGTGGCCCGCGGGCTGTAGTTTGAGGACCCCTGGACTAGGAAGAAGAGTGGCACTGTGCCTAAAATATATATGTAGCAAAGTCATTAAATTATAATAAGAATAACAAGCAAATTCTGTTGAGTCCTTACTATGGACTGAGCACTGTGCTAAGTTCTTTTCATGCAATATTTGACTTAATGCTCCCCAAATCCCATAGGGATTTTTACTTCGTTTCTTCTATTTTTGCCTTTCTGTTTTTTTGTTTAATATTGAATGATTTTTTTTTCCTTAAAGACATTTGTTTCAAGGCAAACATATCACAGGTCAAGACTGACTCCAGCCCATTTAGCACCTCGGGATGGGGGATTCCTGCTCACAGGGATCTGGGCACTACTCTGACAGTGCGATAGTATATTTCCTCCTGGGGCTGTTAGACACAGCTCACAAAGCCAGGCACAGCCAGAGATAAAGAGCATTGTTTTTCACGCCTGGAGAACTAAAGTGCTTGACTTACAGGCTAAGTTTCTCTTGTAGCAACTCTTCTGAAATATAGCCCAGCCTATTTGCTGGTAGCACATTGGGAGAGCTGTGAGGACCAAGGAAACCCGCCCTTTCCTAACTATAGAGAACAGAAGCGGCCAGAGTAGAGCGAGGAGTCAAGCTCAGGCTGCTTGAGATGGACACCACTCGCCAGGCCTCCCACAGCCCTCAGAATCCTGAGGGTTGGCTCTGCGCCCTGCCTATGTAGACTTCCTGTGAGTCCTGGCTTCAGCCAGCCAGCCTGGAACACCAGGATGACTGGTCTCCACCTCTGTGGGCCTAAACGTGGGGACCGTCTGGCACTGTTACTTAACTTCTTCAAGGAGGGGGCCCTGTGGAGCAGGGTCAAAGCCATCATCATGGACTTGTTCTCTATGATTTGCCATGCCTGGCATTGGGCCACCCTCCCTCCGTGCTGCATAAATGGCCTCTTTATGGTGACCTACTCTTATCACCCTGCTAAGTTTGTACTCAAAGCTTTGGCCCCAAATGTTGGGAAACTTGCACAGCTATTGCTGCATTCAGTGCCTATTACTATCACTCATGTCAATGGAAAGAGGTCTTGTAAAAAAAAGACTCTATGTTCCATTCAGGAGAGTCATCCATTAGCAGAGGCCCACCTGCAGCTGGACACCTGCCCACATCTGGCACTTGATACCCAGAGTTCTCTGTCCAAGTGAGTCATGGGCAAGCGAGTCAGGCTTGGCATGAGCAGCCAGTCAGAATTGCACTCAGCATCTAGGATGCAGAGCCCTGAGTCTGTTCAGCCAAGCCTAAGATGGTTGGGATTGATCAAAGATAATTTTGTGGATGGCTAACCTGAAAGTCTTTCTGTAGGAGAGATGGCAAGCATTTCCCCCATGTCTATTCCCCATACTTAGGTAACAAGCTCCATCAGCAGACCTAGCTCCATGTGCGCATCTCCCCTCAGCCATCTGATTGGACCAGGGGTTCCAGGCTGGACCAATCATATTTTCCATTGGGGATTGTAGGAACGTATCACAGGGAATGATACAGCCAGCTGTAGAACACCATACATTACCCTTTCCTTCTAAGAGCTATGTCCATTTGTAATTATATATATATTTCTGTGTGGTTCTTTGATAAATCAATGAATCATTGAATTCATACATGAATGAGCAGTTGAACTGCAAGGTCAGGTAGAGTTGAGGCTGGAATCAGCACTTATAACTGAGAAAAAAATCCATGGGAAGCAGAAATTGGGTTGCAAAGAAAGCAGGTCTCCATGCAAAGGAAGTAGGTCTCCAGAGAGAGAAGAGTAGAAGATGTATGAGAAGCCCATCAATGGTTCCTGCATATGGGTTCTGCCATAATCCTTGGATGGCTCCAGAAAATCCTCTCTCTGGGTTGGTTCGAGTCATCTTCTGCTCCCTGCAGCTAAATATTTTCTAAGTTTCTCCACTCTAGACGTCTCTCTGAAAGAGACACAATCTTCCCTCAAGGAGACCCAGTGACCTCCCATGAGTATGCCAAGGCTGAGTCTACACTGGCCCAACATCCAGGAGAAAAATGCAAAGACAGCCCCCCAGCCAGCTGATTGGCCTTTAAATATACAGATGTTGGGAAACATTGTGACAAATGAACAGTTTGCTTCACAGCTAGACACAGGCCAGGAGAATAGACAGTCTGTCTTCCACAGCAAATCATGGTTGCCCAGTTCTCCAGAATGAGAGAGGGAGCTACATCCCTCTTCCAGCAAACCTGAAGGCTGGGTAGATGGTGGCATGGGAGGCTGCCCCTTGGATCTCATTAGCTAAGTGCACCTGATGACAGATGTTGGTTGGCACTCCTCTGGAGAAATTCAGGTTGCATCCTTCCCTTCTGGAACAAGTAATTCACACCAGATCTGTGCACCACCCTGCCACTCCATGATGGGGCCGCCGACAAGTGAGGTAGGAAGGCGTTCGTTCACACTTGTGTTTGCAAACTGTCACCTTATGAAACAGGCGGCATCTTTCTATTACAATTAAAAACACTTCTGTCAAGTTTTGCTTTTAATTAAATCCTGAATCTTTGATTTTCTAAAGAGCAACAGGGGATGAGTGGCCCATGATGGTGTCAGAGGAAAATGACAAAATCCAAAAAAAAGCTTCCAAGAAGACTGAAAACCCTCCGAGAGCTACTGACCAATTAGAGTCAAAATGTAAAGTTCTGCAGCCTTCACTCAGGGAGATAGATGGGAATATGAGGAATGTGCAATCACTCTCTTACCTACCCCACACTGCTTCCTTGTCAGTAAACCCTAACTTTGTTCAAGTATCAGACGGAGATCCTTTGACCCCAGCATTTCACTCCACACTAACCAATGTGACACAGGGGCGTCTGCTTGGGGAAGTTTTCTCTGACCTGATGAAAAAGAGACACTTGAAGAGAAACTGTCTGCTGTCATGCTGTCCCCTGCCTCCTGCCTTCAGATATGGTGTGAGGATGTCATGCTTGGAGCTGTGGCAGCTATTCTGTGACCATGAAGGGAAAGAGAATCATAGGGAAGCCAATCCAGAGACAAAACTTTGTGAAACTGCTGAGCCAAATATCAGCATCCTGTATCTCTAAAGAGATTCTGTGAGAAATTCATACCCTTGTTTATTTAAGACAGGCTAGTTACGTTTCCTGTCACTTGCAACTGAAAACATTCTTAATTGATACAAGATATGAAACTAGCAGCTGAGTGCATAGCAAGGAAGAGGAAAAGTAGCCTTAACTCGGTGCCTACTTTCAGTTGCACTAAAAAGAGAATAGAAACCCATATCCTGATCTACTTGCTTCATTTTGTCACGCTTCTCCTCCCTTTATCTATTCCAGCCATACCAGCATTCTTTCACTTCTTCCAACACATCAGACTTGTCTTTGCCTCAGGGCCTTGGCACATGTTCATACCATTTGAAATGCTCATGTTCTGCTTTGTGTCTGTCTACCGTCTTCACATATTCTCATCAGTTGGGCCTCAGATCAAATGCTGCCTTCTCTCAGAGGTTTTCTTGATAATCCAATATAAACCAGCCCCACCTTTCTTCTTGGCACATATTATTCTCTGAGACTGTATTTGTTGACTTCATTTTCAGTCCCTCCCCCTCCCCCCCCCCCCCCGTGAACTTGAAGATCTGTGAATATAGCAGCCCTGTGGGCCTTGCTCACCATTATATTTCCCATGTTTAACAGGAGCTTGAACCATTGTAGTCCCTCACAATTTTTAATAAATGAGGGGATATGCCGGTCACAATGCTAGTCACTCCATATATGTTAGCACATTGCATTCCATCTATCAGCCCATGAGGTGAAAATGCTTAACCCCATTTCACAGATGACAAAATCAAGGTTCAGAGAGTTTAAGTAACTCATTGAAGGTCACACAGCCAGCAGGTGATGGGCCATGATGTCAACACAGGTCTTCTGGCCCTGCAGACTCTCTTCCACATTGCTTTGGCATTTGTCAACTTTATCAGGAGATAATTGGGCATCTACAAGACACCCCAATGCTCCCCATGGCTGGGAGGCCAGCAGTCACAATTTGGAATTTTGTTCCTATAGCTCTATGTGTGCCTAATGCTGTATTAAAATAAAATTCAAAATTTAGCACAATCAAAATGTGAAAATTAAAATTCACTTCTTTTCTAGAAACTGAAGTCTTGGGAGATGATGGATCAGAGTCAGCATGACTGTGGAATGTGACACTGGAGGCGAGCCTGTGAGTGAGAGTATATATGATAAATTCTAATCAACAGAAATGGTAGGCAATGGGAAAAGAGGATAGAACTAACTTGTGTTAAATATCTGAATATGTGACTGGCACTGGGCAACAGTATTTGATAAGCATTAGCACATTTAATGTATATAACAATCGATCTAGATTGTAGGTAGTGGTCAAGATTCTTTCCTATACGCCTAAATCTACCTAACCATGTGCTGACATGAAGACTCTGATTGGGTCTTCCTCTGAAGAAAGGCGCGTGCAAGGCCTGAATGGCAGCTCTACTCTGGGCCCCAGGATCTCTGACATGCCCTCTACATGGAGAGGCAGCAGTAGTTTGGACTTGATACATGCCCATCCCCACCATGACCCTACAGTGTAAAGCTGCCACAGGCTGCTGCCCTGCACAAATCTAGAGGGCACCAGGCCCCTACAGGCAAACCTGCCCAACCAGACGTAACATTCCTGTGTATTAGAATCTCTGAGTAATTTTGTTGTGTGTGTGTGTGTTTTTTTAAATATATTTTATTGATTTTTTTCAGAGAGGAAGGGAGAGGGATAGAGAGTTAGAAACATCGATGAGAGAGAAGCATCGGTCAGCTGCCTTCTGCACACCTCCTACTGGGGGTGTGCCCACAACCAAGGTACATGCCCTTGACCGGAATCGAACCCGGGACCCTTCAGTCCGCAGGCCGACGCTCTATCCACTGAGCCAAACTGGCCAGGCTGTGTGTTTTTTTCTATAAATACATATTTGGGCCCCACCCCAGATATTTGAATTTCATTATTCTTAGGTGAGGCCTGCAAGTCTGTTTCTATAAATAGATTGTATACATTAAATGTGCTAATGCTTATCAAATACTGCTAAGGGCCAGACACATATTAAGATATTTATGATTGACTGGAGAAACTAAGATGGCAGCATAGGGAAACACCGAAATTGCTGCCTCCTACAACAACTTCAAAACACAATAAACAGACAAAATGGACATCATCCAGAACTACAGGAAGGCTGGCGGAGTGGACATTCTACAACTAGAAGGAAGGAGAAAAGCACATTGAGGGTCAGGAGCTGTGGAAGTAACGTGCAAAGGTACGGAGGCTCGTGCGCACGGAAAGGGGCTAGTACCTGAGGACACGGCTGTCTTTTTGAATCAGGAGGGAGTCACAAGCTCCCGACTGCTCTGAAATCCGGTTCCGGGAAGTCTCTGGGGACCCAGGACTCATATGGGGAGAAACTGGACTGTCTGGCAGCAGGCAGAACTCGGAACTCGAGGGCAACTTTCCCTCAGAGGTCCTTGCAGCAATTCGATTGTCAGGACACTGAGACGCGCGCGCTCCCTTAGGGCAGAGCTGAGAATCCACCATAGTTCCTTGCTCCGCCCTTTGATTCCCTGAGACCCCGCCCCACCCAGGCTTCTGCAGAGGCTTTTGCATATGAATGCCCTGGCCCTTTGCAACCTGAAAATTACCTAACAAATTGCAGCTGGGCCACAGACCCAGAACTTCCAAGAGAAGGCCCAAGGCCCCACAGCAGCTTGCATTGCTTCACAGCTGGGCCTCATCAGGGCACCTCCAAACTACAAAAAAGGAAGGGGAATCTGCAGTTCTCTTCATAGCTCCTGCTGGGTAACCTCCAAGAGCCAGTGTACCCAGTGGTCAGAGGGGGACCATCCGGATTATAACTCCTCAGATCCATAAGGGACACACCCAGGGGGCAGACTCAGTGAGCACCAAAGCCCCACTGAAGCAAGTCTTGCCCCAGAAGGGTGTCTTCAGCACAGAAGTTCTCCCACTGCAGACACAGCCGATTCTCACTGCCAATTGGCCTGGAGGTCAATTCCTCCCAGTGATCCTATAACAATCAAGGCTTAACTACAACAAGACTGTGCACAAAGCCCACAAGGGGGTGCACCAAGAGTGTCCACCTCAGGTAACTGGGGAGGCTGAGCCACTGGGCCCTACAGGACACCTAGCACACAAAACCACTCTACCAACACAGGGAAGCATAAAAAATGCGGAGACAAAGAAACAGGTCACAAATGACAGAAATGGAGGAAAGCAAACGACTGGATATAGAGTTCAAAACCACGTTTATAAGGTTTTTCAAGAATTTTATGGAAACCGCCGATAAATTTAGTGAGACCCTCAAGAAATCTAGTGAGACCCTCAAGGATATGAAAAAGGACCAACTAGAAATTAAGCATACACTGACTGAAATAAAGAATAATATACAGAGATCCAACAGCAGACAAGAGGATCCCAAGAATCAAGTCAAAGATTTGAAATACAAAGAAACGAAAAATACCCAACTGAAAAAGAAAAAAGAAAAAAGATTCCAAAAATATGAAGATAGTGTAAGGAGCCTCTGGGACAACTTCAAGCATACCAACATCAGAATTATAGGGATACCAGAAGAAGAGAGAGGGCAAGATATTGAAAACCTATTTGAAGAAATAATGACAGAAAACTTCCCCTACTTGGTGAAAGAAAGAGACTTACAAGTCCAGGAAGCGCAGAGAACCCCAAACAAAAGGAACCCAAAGAGGACCACACCAAGACACATCATAATTAAAATGCCAAGAGCAAAAGACAAAGAGAGAATCTTAAAAGCAGCAAGAGAAAGAAAATCAGTTACCTACAAGGGAGTACCCATACGACTGTCAGCTGATTTCTCAACAGAAACCATGCAGGCCAGAAGAGAGTGGCAAGAAATATTCAAAGTGATGAATACCAAGAACCTACAACCAAGATTACTTTATCCAGCAAAGCTATCATTCAGAATAGAAGGTCAGATAAAGAGCTTCACAGATAAGAAAAAGCTAAAGGAGTTCATTACCACCAAACCAGCATTATATGAAATGCTGAAAGGTATTCTTTAAGAAGAGGAAGAAGAAAAAGGAACTCTTACCATTTGCCACAGCATGGATGGAACTGGAGAGCGGATAAATACCACATGATCTCACTCATTTGTGGAATATAATGAACAACATAAACTGATGAACAAGGACTGATCCAGAGACGGAGAGGCATTGATTGGACTGTCGGGCCTTGGAGGGAAGGTAGGGGAGGGTGGGGGTAAGGGGGAAAAATCAACCAAAGGACTTATATGCAAGCATATAGGCCTAACCAATAGACATGGACAACGGGGGGGTGAGGGCATGAGCGGGGGGTGGGGGGGAGTAGGGGGTAACGTGGGGATAAGGACACATATGTAATATCTTAATCAATAAAAAATATATTTAGCCGAAACCGGTTTGGCTCAGTGGATAGAGCGTCAGCCTGCGGACTGAAAGGTCCCAGGTTCGATTCCGGTCAAGGGCATGTACCTGGGTTGCGGGCATATCCCCAGTAGGAGATGTGCAGGAGGCAGTTGATCGATGTTTCTCTCTCATCGATGTTTCTAACTCTCTATCTCTCTCCCTTCCTCTCTGTGAAAAATCGATAGAATGTATTTAAAAAATATATATATATATATATATATATATATATATATATATATATATATATATATTTTTTTTTTAAAAAGATATTTATGATTATGATGCAGGCCTCTGCAGACCACCCAGGAGAAAGCCTTCCCTGTAAACGGCCATGATTTCCTTGGCTTTTATAGTAGACTAGAGGCCCAGTGCATGAAATTCGTGCACTGGTAGGGTCCCTAGCAGCTGCCAGCCGGGTACTCCCTCCCTTCCCCTGGCCAGCCCCACCCCCTGGTCGAACTCCCAGATGAACTCCAGGTCGAGGGGACAATCTGCATACTACGCTTTTATTATATAGGAGGATTCCAGACAGAAGCAGGTATCCCTGACCTTGATTCCTTTCTCCAAAAAAGAGAGAATGGAAAACATTCTCAGAAATGGGAGCCCAGTGAGCTTACTTTCAGAACAACATTCTTCTGTCCTATCCTGGCCAAAGGTAAAGCTTAATTCTGGACCCTGCAAATGAGAAGTCAAAAGTTCCCTGAGTACGAGAGAAACTCTACTGCCCTTGACATGAGGTGACAGCCTTTGCTTCAAGGGAATCCCTAGGGTCACAAAGTCCCTGTAAAATGATTCCTCCACGGGAAGGTGACTACTTAGTAGGGACCCGCCCAGCCCACTGAGCAGAGATGGCTGCTGTCTGCAGTCGCCAGGATTAACTGCTGGCTGCATCAACTCCGTTCTCATAAATATGCTTCAATTCGCTCTGCGGCAGGACTTTTTCTCCCTCCTCCAGATATATATCTTTGACTTTCTAATGGAAGCCAAATGGAGCGAGGATTGGTTTTGCAGCCATTTTGCTTAATGCATCTTTATCCACACAAGGAAGAACCTGCGTTAGTAAGTTTCTCCCAGTGAGAAGGAGGAATGAACTCAGAGTTTTTCTCTGATATTCTGATCATAAACGTTATACATCTTTGACACACGCAATGTGTTTCCACACAGCCCCCCTGCATAGCATCCTCAGACTCATCGCTGCTTCTTGAAATTTTCTTTCATCTTTCCAGGCCATCACCCTTGATCCAACACCAGAAAAAGTATCCAGTGAGAGTTCTTTTCTGTCCTCAGCTCTCCAATCACAGGATGTCCCTTAAACTTATCACAGGCTGCCTCTGTGCATGGCCAGCTGTGCACATACCTGTCTCTTTTACTGGAACATAAACTCCTTCTGGACAGGGCCTGGGCCCAGGTGGCCACTGAGGAAATGTATCTTGGAGGCCAGCATGCCATGTGAGATTTAATGCAAATTTTAGTGATGTAGCAACTGGACGGGTTTGTTAATCATGAATTTGGGGAGATCCGAATTAATGGGAAATGGACATAATTTAAAAGAACAATAAGTTATTTGCTCTGAAAGCTGTGTGCAAAATCAAAATACCGGAGTATGTTGAAGAGAGCCCTTGCCTTCTGCATTAATGAATAAGCAAGAATGTGTTGAATATAGTGCATCAGTTACATAGCAGCAGGTTCCCTGGCTTGCTAAATCTAGAAAGGCAGTCAAGCCTGATGGCTATGAGCTTGGACCTGAAATCAGGTGGACCTGGGCTTTATTTTTACTGCTTCATGGACTTGAGGCAGCTGTTTAACCTTTTTAAGCTGCCTCAGTTCCTTGTCTATAAACAAATGACAATAATACCTTCCTCCCAGTGCTGTTGTGAGAAGAGACCCTGTGTAATGCATATCCCACTCTATTTGGCACATTGAAAGTGCTTAATAAATACTTGGCACATTGTAAGTGCTCAAAGACGTTGCCGGTGTCTGCATTACAGTCATTTAATCTATGGACAAGGGATTTCCTAACTTTGAAGACAGTTTGGGCTCTGCACTGTGCCTGCCCTAAATGACAGAGAAAAAAACTCACGAGGTCTTCAAGTATCAGTGCCCTGGGTCGACCTCGGGTGACCTATTATGACCTCTACTGCCATGGGAGCAGGCTTGCATAGTGACCTTGAACAGCCCCCAGACCTCGCTGTCCCATTTTCCAATCACTCCGACCCTTTGGGGATAAAGGAGGTCAACCCTCTTCCTCCAATGCCCTCAAGAGTCAAAAGCAAATTTCTGGTGGCTTCACCCAAGCCCAGGCTACCAAATGCAGAAACTCCAGCAAGCTAGGCTCAACTGATGGCAACCCAGGCCCCCCGCCTCTCTGGCCAGCACATTTTTAAAGACACAAAACCAATCAATAGAGAGCATTCAGAGAGTTGCTGCCAGTGGCTAGAAGAGAATAGATACCGAGAAAGTCATAACGATGATAAATCCAGGCTCTGCTCCTCTCTGACTAATGTAGGCACTAAAACACACCATGAATATCCTGCTTTGAAACGTGTCACGCTTCTGAGGGGCCAATCAATCTCCAGCTCTCAGTGGACCACATTAAAATAAATTTGTCACTGTGAGTTTATGAAATATTGATGGTGTTTTTTAGTCGGGGTGTTAGGAGGTGGAAAGGTGTATCAGAAGAAGGAGGCAGGGAGTGATAGCGTTGCTTTAATGAATTATCTCCAAGCAAAGAAAGGAAACACACGCAGAAGCTGGGGGAAGAGGAAGCGTGGAAGAAAATACATCGGCGCGAACAGCACAAAGCTTCCAGAACGAGGAAACCCAGGCCTGTGATGTCTCAACTGCATTACAAAGAACACTGGTGAACACTGGTGTTGGGAGGGGATTGGAGAAGATGAGGGTTTTCTGGTAAAATAAAGTTGGGAAACTGCATATGCAAATCAAATCTCAGAGAGACACATATTAAAGGTTGTGAGAAATCCTGTAGCAAAGAAGCTCATTTAACTTTGTTTAATCTAACATTTGCCAAACTTATTTAATATGGTAAGACAAACATCTTGCTGAACTCTATGGTCCTGTGGAGACCAGCATGGAAATGCTGGCCTAAATCCTCGCTTGCAAAATGTGGTGCATGGACCCCAGCATCAGCATCACCAGGCCCCATCCTGGACCAATTATACCAGAATCTGCATTTTAACAAGATCCTGGTGATTTATGCACAGTGCAGTATGAAAAGGCCTGATGTAGTGATTCACCAGAGAAAGAAGACCATGTAGGACAAGCTGAAATATTCCTGGTAATAAAGGGCTCCTGCTTATAATCCTGCCCATGGTCTATGCTGAGGACCCAGAGACCGTCTGGCCTCATCCAACATTGCAGCTGTCAGCTGGGCATTCATATGTGGTGGCATAAACTCAGAAGGCATTTTTAAAATCAGGTGTGCAGTGACTTCTCTTGAAATAAGTGGAAACTATGGAGAACCAGTGGGATTTTTTGTGTTGTTGGGGTTTTCCCCCCCCCCTTTTATGGCATTTGCATTTGCAAAGCCAAGAGCCAGTAACATGTCCACCAGCACCAGAAAAGCTGGATTGAAGTCATCAGCCTTCCCAGATCCCCTTCAGCAGATCTCAGGTTTGTCACTTGGCCTCCAAAGACTGTTGGTGTCTGAAGTGGTGAAAGGATGGGAGCCAGCCAGCCCACCTCTGCTGGGTAGTGGGAGAGAGCTCATATTCTGAAGGGGCATAGCCAGATCCATTGCTTACTCAGCTGTGTGGCCTTCGCAAGTGACTTCACCTCACTGAGCCCCAAAGCCCTGGCTTCCTTGTTCACCATTGTATCTCCAGGACGCAGCACATACTTGACACAGAATTACTGAAAACATGTTTGATGCATGAACGAATATACTACCCAACCTGTGTGATGGGGACAATAATACCAGTACTTCCTACCTCTTAGGGTTACTGAGAGAATTCATGAAATTGGATCAGGAATTTAGTGACACTCAATATGGGTCTTGCTTTTTTATGTATTGGGTGGGCCTCTGTAGACAACTGGGTGAATTTTTTAACTTTTTGCTCTTGCTTTGACAGCATAAAGAGATGGTCTCACTCTGAGCTTTGTCAATTACTGTGACTGAGGAGGCAGAATAGGACCCCCTCTGGTGGCTTCAGAACTTCTTTGTCCCTCAGAATGGCCCTCCCCCTTCCCAGAAGGGAATTGGTGGTCACAATCCATGTTACACCCTCAGACCAACTCTCAAAACCTCTGGACACTGGTCCATGGACCCTCGAGAACTCCCTGCTTCTCCAGAGAGTCAGCTTGGGAAAGGATCTTGTTCTTTTCCTTAAACAGCTAAAATAATCTCGAGAAAGCACCAGTCCCTGGCACCTACATGGATGGCCCTCTTCCTTTCTCTTCTTATGCACCACGTGGCCAGGACAGGCAACAGGACTTCCCTGCTTCTTCCCTAGGTATCTGAATATGCCCTGCTTCAATCCATTCTTCCCCCAAATTCCTCAGTAAATTATCCTTGCTGAGTCTCTGTTTCCTCTTCTATAAAATGGAGCAAATGAGCTCTTCCTAACACAGTTGTGATAAGGATGGTGAAATAATGCATGCAATTGATTATTGAGAAATGCTTTATTGATAATACACTTCCAAGGAAGACTATAGATGCAGAAGTGCTTTGTAAATTGGGAAACATATCTGTGGTTATCCTGGTACCTGACCAACACCATGTCATGAAGATGTCAATCTGGCTCATGCATCCAGGTTTAGAAGCCCTCGGTTATCATGCAAGTGTGACTTCAGCCTCACTGTGAGGTTCTTTTCCATAGTCCCACTAGTAGAGTGATGGGATGTCTGACACATTTCTTCTGGGCCACCAGGGAGGCAGATTATGCTGGGTGATTAAGCAGTAGATAGTCTCCATCATTTAGTGACAAAATCCACCCAACCAGGTGACTGTCATTATACTGACATCCCCAAGTAAATGACTAACCGACTGCCTGACTTTTCATCCAAGCATGTGTGACCCTGCACAGATGGCAGATCGATTTAGCCACCTCGGTGCTGGAAACCTATAGAAAGCTTTCTCAGCGAAGCCCCAACATAGGCCATAAATATGAGCAAAAGGAAAGAAGTATCCAAGTGGTCCTTGATTTCAGCTGCACATGTACCCAACACCCCAACACAGAGCTCTGGTAAAGCCAGAAGCCAGGTCCGAGAGGCAGAAAATTAATTATGGGAACTTGGCCCTCTCAGGACGATACATGGAAGAAGAAAGTCAAGGAAAAAGTGGGAGAAAAATGGCAATATCTATAGAACACGAAATAACTATATGGCCAATTGATCCACTGTGGCAGATTGTATGATTCTTCAAAATATTCACTGCCCTTTCTAGGGGAAAAGTATATATTCCCACCCCATTAAGGTTGAGTTTGGCCATGTGATCTGTGCTTTCCTGTTTTGTTGAAATCAAGAGTGGCCATTTGACACCTTGGCTAGTAAAATATGGGTAAGACTAAACAGTGCCATTTCTGAATAGAAGCTTAGGAACCAGTTCATGACTAACCATGTCTTTCCTTTCCTCCTAGCACAAAATGGCAATTTCCCATTGTCCAATGGAGATTTCTTCATCAGCCTAGATGCCAAAATGTAGACAATGTGCAAGAGAGCCATAGCCAACATGAAATATACAGTCAGGATGAGCAAGAAATAAATACTTGCTATTTTAAGGCACTGAGATTTGGGGAGTGTTTGTCACTACAGTGTAACTTATACTGATCTGACTGATACATTCACCCAGCAGCATGGAATGGGAGAAAGAACTGCAAAGAATGACTGTATGCATTTTTAACGTATAGAGATGTCACCAACTAGTAAAGAAGCAAGGTCCAAATAATTTCCAGGAACTGTACAGCAATCCCTCTATTTTGTTCCCTTGGGACGTGTGGCCATGTCTAGAAAAATGTGTTGCTGTCATAACTGAGATGATGCTGCTGAACATCCTACAATGCACAGGATACCTCCCACCACCGAAAGTTATAAATCTCCAAATGTCAACAATGCTGAGGTTGAGAAACCCTGCCTTAGAGAGAAATCAGGAAGGGGAAAGGCAGAAGTGGACCATATATCATATATAACAACAAAAGCACGTTACTTCTACATGCCATTATTGAATTTACAAAGTGTTTGCTCATACACTCTCGCAATTCACCTTCACAGTTCTCCTGAATGATGAGTATTATTATCCTATCGCATTAATGTGGTAGAAACCCGTGCACACAAGT
Organism: Myotis myotis; assembly: GCF_014108235.1. Taxonomy (NCBI): domain Eukaryota; kingdom Metazoa; phylum Chordata; class Mammalia; order Chiroptera; family Vespertilionidae; genus Myotis; species Myotis myotis. The sequence goes on along the minus strand of NW_023416401.1, from coordinate 20,714,793 downwards.
TTACCTGAGCTCACGTTTATGAAGAGAGGATCAGGATTCTAACCCAGTTTTGCTGCCTCACTTCCTCACCATGTTTCATTAAACCATGGCTGTTTATTATGTCATTTCCTCCAGGATGTAGATCAATATTCAATTACTGATTTGGGGACAGTGTCTAAAGATAGATTTGCTTAATTTCTAAATCTTTCTAATCCTTTTGAACATGTGGTTCAGCAAAACAGGCACACTACTTGGTGCATTTGTTTTGATAAGTGTAGCTTTCTTTTGATTATTTATGATAATACCAAGTGCAGACTAGTCCATGGTCCTGGTGTATCTTGTCAGAGTAGCAGTGCCTTGGAGAAGTCTCTAAACCACTGACCTCTTAAGTCTTTGCTGAGAAATGGAGCAAAATCATGGCAGGGATTCGTGGTGAAAAGTCTTTTGATCGCCTGACCAATTAGCCAAGTCATAATGCTGAATGCTCTCTACTGAAACATTCTAGTGCAGGAGACTTCTTGTTGCAGAGAGATATTCAACAAAGGATGGCAAAAGGAAAGGCAAAGACATGTCAACCAGAGGAAAACAGTCATCCAAAAATTCCAGTGCGAGTCAAACAATTCCTCACTGACTAAAACATGTTGTGTAGTTCCTCTCAAGATCCCTTAGAGCTCATATGTATAGAGCATAAAACTTAGCACTCTTCAACTTAGGCATCTGTGCCCCATCCATCACCAGGGCTCAGGCAAAACTTCCAAGTCTATCCAAAGACTTCTAACTACTAATCCTGACAATTAGCAACAACCTGAATGCTAGTCTGAGACATGTGAAAAAGGTAATAGCAACAATAGATAGAAATCAATAAGTATGCTAATATTGGTATATGGCTAAAGATAATTTTCCATCAATATAGTTATTTATTACATTATTATGCACTGGTTGTTACAATTGTTATTGCATTTGTAAGCTGCTTTATGACAATGTACTCATCTGGTAGAAATTAAAATAAAGAATTGAGTGAAGATAGGAAACAATATGGAGGTTCCTCAAGAAATTAAAAATAAAGCTACCATATGATCCAGCAATCTTACTTCTGGGCATATACCCAAAGGAAACAAAATCATTATATTGAAGAGATTGCTGAACCCCCATGTTCATTGCAGCACTATTCACAGGAGCCACGAATGGAAACAGCCTAAGTGTCTGTCCATGAATAAATAAGTGAAATAAGAGAGAACGACAAATACTGCAATGGTAACACTTATATGTAGAATATAAAAAATCAAATTCATAAAAACAGGAATGGTGGTTTTCAGGGATTGGGGTGGGGAAAATGGAGAGAAGTTGGTAAAAGGATTCAAACTTCCAGTTATATGATGAATAAAGTCCAAGGATCTAATGTAAAATAGGGTGATTATAGTTGATAATATTGAAAAAAAAAAAAGAAAAAGAATTGAGTGAAAAGTGCATGTGACTCCAGAAATATGTGTGAATGTAAACTTTTAAAGCAGCCCATTTGTGATCTTGATTTCTGAAAGTGATTTTGACAAGGAAATAAAAAGGAACAAGTTGTGGTAGGCAGAGCCCATTGGAACAGAAAGACTGATAGCATATTGGGGTCTTCCATCAATTTTCTATAGCAGTGTTTGGGCAGCTTCCCACAGAGATGAATCCACTAATTTGCATAGCGGATGAAGATCCTCCTCTTTAACAGATGCTATTGAAGCTCTGCCCCCCTTCCGTTGGCCCACCTGGGTTACCTACACACAGCCACAGATGGAGACATTTCCAGGGCATTGGCACACTCCACCCACAGTGCCTGTTACTGCATCTTTCCTTCTCTGCCTAAGGGCTTTAACCAGCACTCCTTGAACGGGCTCACCTCCTGTAAACACTAATGCCTCCTCCAACCAAGGGGGTGTGGAAGTCAATGGGGAAGTCAGCCTCCCCCTCTCCAGTGGGAAGATTTTAAGGTGCCCACCACACAGTATCTCAGTGGGTTGCCAGCAGGATTGAGCTTGATTTGCCCACAACTATAACCTTATACTCAGTAGATGCCATTTAGTTCGATTTTCTTTCTTTCCTCCCCTGCTTTCCCTACTTCCTCACTTACGCTTTCTGGGATCACCTTTCAGATAAATAAAAGAAACTACATCCAAGTCCCTGTCTTAGGAGGACAGGAACTAAATGACCCTACCCTCCAATAAAATAAGTCCCAAGACTCTGTCCCTCCTTGAGGTTCAAGGTTATAAAAACATGTACAATGAGCCAGGGTGAATGGGTTAAAGCCAGCTGGCAGGGAGGAACCATGAGTTGGAGAGCAAATGCTAAGAAAGAAGAGAGACCCTAGAGTAAGGAGGCCAATGCAACTTTGAAGGTATAGTGTTGGAGAAAGTTTTGTTCCATGTGGATGACTAAGGCTGTTTCCAGCTCTTCTTGTGACCAGTGCAAGACCTGCCCAGTGTTCATGACCTCTTTCTAGTTTCCTTTTAGAGAATTGCCTCTCCCTGTTGGGTGCATTCTTTTGGGAGGATGATTAGAGGTCACCACTTCTCATTGGGAAAGCCACTGTATAGTGAGGAGTAGGGGCAGGCTAGGGACTAAGGTTATAAGACAGATAACTTTAAGTCTTGAAAGAAGAAGGAAAAGATGGAAGAAAATGTCTGGACTCGACTCATAGCAACAGAGTGTAGAGACTCCCATCTTGCCATAGACAGGGGCTGGCTTCCTCATTCAGATATCTGCAGATCTCTTATCCAGCCTGGTCTCTCAGCCTCTAACAATCCTGAGGTCCCAAGTAGCCTTCCAGAAGATTTCCTTTTGCCTGAAATTAGCCAAAGTTGATTTCTGTTGTTTATAGCCTGAAATCTTAATTGTTGTTTGCAATGTATGAGGAACTTGGATGGGAAACAGGGTGTGTGTGTGTGTGTGTGTGTGTGTGTGTGTGTGTGTGTGTGTGAAAGAGAGAGGAAGGAGGGAAGATGGGAGGACACTACTGAAAAGGTCCTAAATCTCAAAACTATAAAATATATTTGGTGCCCAGGCAGTTCTGTGATTAGATACTCACTGAGTGAACATGCTTTGGGGCAAGGAAGTGTTCTTTGTCCCTTTCACCTCTTGGAACCACTATTACCTGGGCAGATAAAGGGAAATCACCCTGAAGCCAGTAAGAACCGATGGCTCCAACAGAACCATCAGATTGCTGAGCCCAGGTGCAACTAGCCAAAGCATCTAGCTGGGGCTCACGTAACACAGGAACGTCCTTCTCCTCACTCTACAAGCGTGACGATAGCATGAGGGCTTAGTGAAAGAACCCAGAGTTAGAGTCTGCCTGAAACAGCTACATTTGCAGATGCCATGGCTTGAGGCACCCTCAGAGAGACAGGACAAGATGCTCTAAAAAGCCAGGATGTGGCTTAATCATCCCAGTTTGGCTGCTAAAGGAAAGAATAGCTACAGGACTAATTTGTGAACATGTGAAAGTTCTCTAGAAATCCCCCAAAAGCCATTTGGAAAACAGGAGCATAGAAGAGCCTGACCTTCCTACAATCAGGTAGGTGAGGGTTTGGAGCATTCCAGATCCTTTCTGGGACTGGTCCCAATAGATTAGCCTAAGCAGAAGCATTCTGGGTCAATCCCAAAGACAGTTCTTGAGTAAATTGCCTTGCCCTCTGAGCTTCAGTTTCTTATTCTATAAATTATGCCAATATCTACCTCATTAGGGTGCTACAAGACTTAAAGGAGCCTGGCCAGTGTTGCTCAGTGGTTTAGTGTAGACCCATGAACCAGGAAGTCACAGTGTTCAATTTCTGGTCAGGGCACATGCCTGGTTGCTGGCTCAGTCCCCAGTAGGGGGCATGCAGGAGGCAGCCAATCAATGATTCTCTCTCATTGATGTTTCTATCTTTCTCTCCCTCTTCCTTCTTCTCTCTGAAATCAATAAAAACATATTTTTATAAAAATATTTAAAGACAATAACACATATAGTTATGTTGTGTTATGTTACGTTACATTATGCATGTTGTTATGTTAGTTATATTATACACATGTGTGTTACTTATTAATCTACATATAAAGCCAATGATAAGTGCCTGGTGCATACATTATTAGAGCTTGATCTCAAATATACATTGAACTCAATCTTTAATAGATTAAAGATTGACATCAAAGGAGGAAACTGTAAGCTCAGAAGGACAGGGCTGAGAAAGTTCTGACTGTGACACATGCCACCCCAAGACCAGCAGGCTGAGCCAGATGACTGACTGTGCTGCACAGCGAACCATTTTCCATGGTTGCTCCATTTTCCTCCCCCTAAAACTGTGGTCTCAATTTCCATCGAAATTAGGTAAGGAACTCTGTGCCAAACCCACCAAAAAGGCCTATATTGCATCTGCAGGAGATAATGGAATTTGATATTTGTCTAAATTCATTAAGAATAAACCCAAAGAAATAAATCTCAAAAAAATCGATAGACCCAAATTGATAGAAACTAAAAAATTAATGACAAATTGAGAAAAATGTTTCCAACAAAGCGTTATTATTATTATTATTATTATTATTATTATTATTATTGTTTTCTTAAGGGTTGGATTACCCTTCAAAGCAATAGAAGATAAATGCTGACACAGGGAAACACAGTCCAAGGACAAAGTTCACATAAGAAGAACTATAAATGGCAAATAAAGGAGTTTTAAAAGGTTCAGCCTACTCACAATCAAAGAAATGCAAATTAAGACAGCAATGTGATTTTATTTGTAATCTATTGCATTTGCAAAGATTAAAGAAAACTCAATATTGGTGACAGTTGAGCAGGTTAGGCAGACAAACACTGCAGGTGGGAGTATAAATTAGTTCAAATTCCTAAAGGGTAATTTGGCAATATGTATCAAGGATGCTGAAATTATTCATACTTAAGGATTTCATCCTAAGGAAATAATTGGAAATGTGAACAAATATTTATTTACAAAAATGTTCATTATAAAATTACTTATGATGGCAAACAAATGGATCAACCTGACTATAAAACAACAGGAAAGTGAGTAAATAGCATATGGTTCATCCATATTGCAGAATGTTAGGGAGGCATTAAAGAACATGCTGAAAGAAAACAGGTTTGCAAAACAATACATGATTCAACTGTGTAAAAATAAAATTGCATTTACACATATTGTACATGCATACAAAAAAGGACTGGCATTTTGTACTCCAAAATATTCACATGGTTATTCCCGTGAAAGTTAATAGGACTTCAGATTCTACCTTTCTGGGTTTTAGCATGAAGAAATAAGGAGAGCCCAGCCAGCGTGGCTCAGTGGTTGAGTGTCAACCTGTGAACCAGGAGGTTACAGTTCGATTCCTGGTCAGGCCACATGCGCAAGTTGCAGGCTTGATCCCCAGTGTGGGGCATGCAGGAGGCAGCCAATGGATGATTCTCTCTCATCATTGATGTCTCTCTTTCTCTCTCTCTCTCTCTCTCTCTCTCTCTCTCTCTCTCTCTCTCTCTCTCCCCATCTCTGAAATCAATAAAAATATATTTAAAAAAAAAAAAAAGAAAGAAGGAGGACAGCACTGACCAGCATTTCTCAGTGGTTAGAGCATCAGTCTGCCCACTGGAGGGTTGAGGGTTTGATTCCAGGTACAAGGGCATGTACCTGGGTTGCAGGTTCAATTCCTATCACCAGTGGGGGTGCGTGCAGGAGGCAAGCAATCAATGTGTCTCTCTCACATCAATGTTTTTCTCTCTCTCCCCCTCTATCCCCCTTTCTCCCACTCTCTCTAAAAATCAATGGAAAAAATATCCTCAGGTGATTAACAAGAACAAAAAAAAAAGAAGGAGGACTTATGCCTGGATCCAATCAGATGGAAACTTAGAGTCCTCGACATGCAGAATTTTTCTTAATGATATCCTGACACTGATAAGACTACAACATTTGGGTTAGATAAATTTAAGAATGAAAAGGGGGATTTAAGAGTAAAATACAAGGGAGATTTTTAAATTAATAGAGAAAATGCTACACAACTATATATTGATGGTCTTGAAAAAACTCTGCAGGTAATTTTCTAGAAAATTACAATATTATAGCCGAAACCGGTTTGGCTCAGTGGATAGAGCGTCAGCCTGTGGACTGAAAGGTCCCAGGTTCGATTCCGGTCAAGGGCATGTACCTCGGTTGCAGGCACATCCCCAGTAGGAGATGTGCAGGAGGCAGCTAATCGATGTTTCTCTCTCATCGATGTTTCTAACTCTCTATCCCTCTCCCTTCCTCTCTGTAGAAAATCAATAAAATATATTTTTTAAAAAAGAAAATTACAATATTATAATGACAAAAAATGATTCAATAAATATTAGGAAATATAAGTAAACTGATCCTGATGAAAGTTCTAGCCAATGCAATAAGCCAAGAAGCAGAAATAAGTTTTTAACTATTGACAATACAGGTCAAATAGGCATTTGCAAATGTTATTGTTGTAAACTTGGAACACATAAAATAATAGAAGAATTTGAAAAACTAGTAGAATTTGTTAGATAACAAGATACAAAACAAATATATATAAAATCTATAAATTTCCAAGAGATCAGCTGTAGACATTTATAAAATTAAATGAAAAATACCCAATCCAGCCGTAGCCAGTTTGGCTTAGTGTATAGAGCATTCGCCTACAGACTGAAGGGTCCTGGGTTTGATTGCAGTCAAGGGCACATACCTCAATTACAGGCTCGATCCCTGGCCCCAGTCGGGACTATGCAGGAGACAACTAATCAATGTGTCTCCCTCACACTGATGTTTCTCCCTCCCTTCCACTCTCTCTAAAAGTCAATGGAAAAATATCCTCAGGTGAGGATTAACAACAACAAAAAATAGCCAATCCATAGTAAAAAGATAATTGATAATCACATTCAGTGCCTCAATGATCTCCTGAATGAATCTTCCTGGCCACCAGCAATTATGCATAGCATCAGGGTGACATACTGCTTCCCCTAATTCTATGTCCCCAGTCCTGGCTGTTTAGGGACTTTATATGTGACATTATCATCTGAAGCATATTGAAGAATATCAGGTTTTTGTCAATACTTTCTATTTGGTTAAAGTCAAATTTTTGCTTTTCTTTTCATGGATTTCCATATTAAAGGAGCTTGAACAGCAGAACTGGAAAGTCAGTCATTGCTTTAGTTAGATATTATTTATCTGAGTAGTAATTCTCCAAGACATAGGAATCAGTCACCCCAGACTCTCCCATCTATGGAAATCCAATGACCTATACTAAGAGAATGCTCAGGCAATGACAAGACAGTCATAACTCATTCTTCTACCTGTGGCTAGAAATTACCTTTTGACATTTTTTAGGGGACATTATAAGTTCAGAGGCATTAAAACGCATGAGGTAAGGAAGCATGCATCATAGAACTACCAAATAAGGAATATCCTAGAAATGTAAAGAGCACAACAAACTTATTTATGAATGAAAGTAAAGACAACCAAATCTGGTTGCATCTACCAAACCAATGATGGGATATTTTGTGATACAGAGAATGGTGATAATCTTCATGATGCAGTGAAGAGAATGAATGGCAAGGAGTGGAGGTGGGGACAGGGATGGGAATGGATGACGGTGGGAGTTGAGACGAAATGATGAGGAATGGTTAACAGCAGGTACTGGGATGAAGATGGGAATGATGAAGGGGAAGCTGGGGCACAGCACCACTCATAGGGTGAAATATCCTCATGAAAGCCTGGAGAAAGAATAAAGAAAAATCATTCTGGGTTACTCCCTTCTCTTAGTTAAGGAATCTTAGGTGTAACCAAGGAAAGTTTTAAGCTTCCTGTGTTTCTATCTAATCTTTTGAATGGCATTCTCAATCAGAGACTCCCTTTATCCCAGGTGACCTAAGAATTCCTTCTGTTTGATCTTCCTGGTAGAACTTCTGAACCAATTCCAGTTCTGATAAGTAGGTCAGTCTTGTGAGTTGCTGTACCCTCAGCCTCAGTTACACTCCCCAGTAGTGAACATATAAGCAAGTGAATATCAAGTCAGGTCACCCGCATTGAATTACATAGGAGAAAAAGTTAAAAGTCTTGGTAGACTTTACATGCAGACTATGGGCAAGAAGGGTGTAGAGGAACCTTCATTTGATACTTAATAAATGCATGCCCTGTCCTCTGTGTTTTGTGTATACTTTCACATTTAATTCATTCAACAACCTTACATGATAAGATAATACTTTCATTTTACAGATGGAGAAATTGGGGCTCATATTGCCTCTCTTACTCAACTACACGCCTCATAGAGGCAGGGACAATGACTATTTTACATACCGATCTATCTCCAGGGGCTAACATGCAGCTGGCACATAGTAGGTATTCAGTGACTAATTACTAAATTGACTGTTTCCAAATAAAGACACCAGCTGGCAAATGGCCATCCCAACCAGATCTGACTCTTTCCTGTGCTGCTGTTCTAGTACGCTGTTGAGGATTTAAGATTTCTTTGAGTTTTCAAGAAAATTTTTATGTTAAACCAAAACTTTTCCAGTTCCCTGTTCCCTCTGGAAGCATCCTGGGATGTTTTGAGGGGACAGGCACATGTGGAAGATGTAACTGAAGGGCTGAAGTAGCTCTAGACATGACTGTGGTCCCCACAAATATCCCCTGTGGGCCTCATTATATATTTGAGCAAACACTACCTTCATTCACGGCAAAATTTCCTGTTTGCTTGGTGGATCAATTCCTCATCAAATTTTAATGTGGGGTTCAAACCGTCTGTGGTGTTTTAATTAGGCCTAAGATGGCAAAGTGTCTGAGGCAGGGCTGAGCCTCATCCAAGTCCCTACTGCTCGCTGGGATGTTGCCAGGAGAGGTGGAGTGGGGGCTGAGCAGAGCCGGCTGGGCCAGCGCCAGGCAGGGCAGACCCTCTTCCTAGGTGCACTGTGCTCTCTAGTGGTGACAATCTGGATAGAAATGGTGCAGCCCCATGGGGTTTAGAGACCGCTCCTGATTCCTTCTTGCCTCTGAGAATTGGCCAGCTGCTTGTCTCTCATGCTTTCTTCCTTCCTTGCTTTCCTCTCTCTCTCTTTTTTCCTTACTACAAAATAGAGTGTCTCAGTGGCTTGATGAAGCAGGCAAACACTGACCAATTCAAACTGTGTGCCCAGCACTGTACTGGGGGGTGGGAAGAGAGAGATAAATAAGACACAGGACCTTCCCTCAAGTTGCTCATAATGGAGAAGATGGATGTACATACAATTCTACATAACGGTGGTATGACAGACATCTATGACACTAATGTGGTGGCAGCTCCAGTGCCCAGTCTAATAGAAGGTCTGGCAGGCCTTCATCCAAAGCCAAAGTGGTTATTTTCAGAGCCAGATAGTCAAAACATAAGGATATTGATCAAAATGGATCAGTGGGTAGATCTAAAGCTTGATGTCCAAGAGCCCTCACTAACCCTACCACTTCCCCATGTTGATCCCTTCCTCAGCACAGAGCCTCCAGAAGCATCTTCTAAGCTTTGCTTCTGCCACTGACCAAACAAATCATGGTGTCAGAAACTAACCATCCAAAAACTCTTCCCTTTGGGAGGCCTCTCTCCTTGTCCAGCCTAAGTACTTGAAGTTGTAGCTCGTTTGCATTTTAGGATACCCCATGCCCATTACCATATTTAAGGCTCTGAGAAGTTCTGCAGAAAAGGAACCTAGGTTACTTTATTGAACCCTAGGTTCTCTAAGCTCAGTTGCACATAGAACACTTGTTTTCTTGAAACACTAGTTAACATCTTCCTTTATCACTAATACTTTCTGAATCCAGGCTTTGCACAATAACACCTATGCCTGATTGGGACTAGCCACACTTCCGAATGGACAGGACAAGCTAAGTCACGGAGTGCACAGCATTATAGCCAACGCTATGTCTAAGAGAATGAAGCCACTGCTTAGCATCCAGATGCTCTCATTCATATAGCAAAGACACAATTTGATAAAATACAACTCTAATAGGGACCAGGTAAGGAAGGCTGTTCCATAGAAGTAGTTCACAAGAAGGCAATTCAATAGAAATAGAAGAAATTGAGGCCTATCGAAAGGCTCATGGATTGGTGCTCTTTTATTAGACTCAGGGGAGGGAAATGGCAAACCTTGTGTTTGATTGAAATTACCAATATGTTTTCAAGGAATTTACCAATAACAGAACATAAGAGCTGAATACAACAGTTCTCAAATTTGGCTGAGCATCAAAATTCCTTGGGGCATTTGTTAATTGTGCCAATTCCTGGGCTTCCGTCCTCGGTGCTCTGATTCTGTAGAAGTAAGGTATTGCTGATGCTGCGTTGCTATAGTTCACCATTGTTGTCAAATGCGTCCTGTGAAATACCAGTTCCACGGGATGCTAACACATCTTACACAAAAGTGTCCATATTGCCTGGCCAGTGTTGCTAAGTGGTTAGAGCATCGGCCAGTGCATCAAAGGCCTATGGGTTCAATTTCCGGTCAAGGGCACATGGGTTGCAAGTTTGATCCCTAACCCTGATCAGGGCAAATATGGAAGGCAACCAATTGATGTCTCTTTCACACTGATGTTTCTCTCTCTCTCTCTCTCTCTCTCTCTCTCTCTCTCTCCCCTAATTCCTCCCTTTTGCTTTTTCAAAAAAATCAATGGAAAAAATATTCTCAGGTAAGGATTAACAAAAAAATGTTCACATTAATAATGATATGTGTTGAGCTCATAGTGTGTGTCAGACACCTTGGTAAGATAAACAAAGATATTTATGATATTGATCAAATGGATCAATGGATAAATATTGATGCTCAATGTTCAATACCCCTCACTACCCTCTGAGAAAGACGAGAGAGAGAGAGAGAGAGAGAGAGAGAGAGAGAGAGAGAGAGAGAGATCTTACTTGATCCTCACACAACCCAATGAGATTATCTCCCACTTTCTGGACAGAGAAACCAGGCATAGAGAGATTGATAACTTGCCCATGGTCACACAATTAAAAATGGCACATCTGTTGAAATGCCAAAGGTGATAGCCAGTTGATGGCTGATGGGATGGCGGTGTCATTCACTGAGATGGGAAATAGGAAAGGGAACCATTATGGGGATGAGCAGAAAGAAAGGGTGTGTCAATTTCAAGCACTCTTCATTTGAGGTGCTATCAGACATCCAGGTAGAAATGTCCACCAGGCGTCAAGTGGATGAGTATGAGGTCCATGGAGGACATTTGGGTGGGAGGTAAAGAGTTGAGAGTTGCCAATGAATAGGTGGTAGTTGAGGCCATTCTTGGCCTCTGTTCCTCTTTTCTGAAATAAGGGTTAACAGTTACCTTCAATATGCCTTATATATTGTTATATATGTTCCTCATTAAGTTAAACATAGAATTACCATATGACCCACTGCTATGTAGATACCCAAAAGAATTAAAAACAGATACCCAAACCAAAATTTGCACACAAATGTTCATAGCAGGTCTATTCATAATAGCCAAAGGTTAAAAACAATTCAAATGTCCAAAAACCAATGAATGGATAAATGTGGTATATGTATGCAATGGCATATTATTTAGCCATTAAAAAAGAATAAAGTACTGATGCATGCTACAAGAATCACTGGTGATACATGTTGATGAACCTTGAAAACATTAATGTAAGTTAAAAAGCTGGACATAAAAGGGCACATAATGTATAATTCCACTTATATCAAATTTTCAGAATAGGTAAATCTATAGAGACAGAAAGTAGATTGGTGGTTGCCAGAGCTGAGGGGTTGAGGGAATGGGGAATGACAGCTTAATGGGTATGGGCTTTCCTTTCAAGGAGACTGAAAAGTTCTGGAACTAGATAGTGTTGATAGTTCTACAACATTATGAATGTTCTTAATGCCACTGAATTGTACACTTCAAAATTTTATTATGCAATAAACCATAATAAAGAGAAGTTACAGATCAAATACAAATTGTAAAGGCGGTGCTGGTCAAGACTAATTATAGGGCTTTGTGTGAAGAAGCCTAGGAAAATTTGGTTTATCTTTGGCAAAATATAGTCTGGTTCTGATACATAAAAAGCAACCACATAATTCCTGGTTCATATAAAACCTGGTTCATATAAACCCAGGAATATAACCTTCTTTCAATAAATTTGTCCTAGACAGAGGAGTCCACGTGAAGCAAGTGGCCACCTGCCATCTAATGGATTCCTCTTCATGTCCTCCCTCCTGTTAGATAGCTCCTGCAGAGACCTGGCTGCTCAAGCCAGAACCCAGAGTGCCATCCTTGTCAACTCCATCCCTCTCGTCTCCGCCACCCACCCGTCAGCAGGTTCTGTCAATCCCATCTTCAAAATCGATTTCAAATCTGTTCACCTCTTTCCTCCTCCATGACCATCACTCCAGTCAAGCCACTCTCCTCTCCCGCCTGGGGTGCAGAGCCTCCTTGGTCTCTCTGCTTCATTCTTGCACCCACCCTCCATCATCCATTCTCTACGCACAGTAACCAGAGTGGTCTTGTCCTTCAAAAGGCAAAACAGAGAAGTGGTGCGCTCATGCACGAGGGTACCCTCTTCTCCAGTAACTGCTCCTCAGATCCCTTCCTCTTGGATATTCTCAATATATGCCTTTGGCCAAATAGTTGGGATTTGTATCAGTTTCCTAGGGCTGCCATAAAGTACCATATATTGGGTAGGGCATAGGCAACAGAAATTTATTTTCTCACAGTTCTGGAGACTGGAAGTCCAGGATCAAGGTGTAAGCAGAATTGATTTCTCCTTGGTTTATAGGTGGTTCTCTTCTCCCTGTGTCTTCACATGGCCTTCCCTCTGTGTGTGTCTGTGTCCTAACATTCCCTTCTTATACAGACACTGTCATCTTGGGTTAGGACCCCCCCCCCCCGCCCTTAGGGATCCCATTTAACCTAATCACCTCTTTAAAGACCCTATTTCCAAAAACACACTCTAAGGTACTGGAGATTAGGACTTAAACTATAAATTTTGGGGGAAACAATTTAGCCCATCACAACCTGTAATGTACAAATTGTGATGACAAGCAGTTCACTCAATATCTGAGCAGAGGCTGCCCCTTCGATCCAGATGGATGCTGCCAGCCTGTCCAAAGCTAGGGGTCCACCGCGGGGTCAGCACTTCTCCTCAGGACTTTCCTTCATGACCATTGTGGATGGAGGTTCCCTGGTGATCAGGCACTTGGAAGAGCCAGTCCCACAAACCACAGCACCAGCTTCAAAGGGTTAAGGCATTGAGCAGACATCTACTGACGCTTCTTGGCGGCCCAGGGAAGCGTGACTGATTGGAAGCCTGTCTGGAGGAGGAGCCCGCTTTGTGGGCTCGAAATAAATAAGGGCCTGTCAATAGCTCAGATCCCCGCCATCGACAAAGTCTGCAGCCTCAATAGGCAATTAACACTTTGCAGGGGCCATTACCCAGCGGCCTCCTCGCGTTTTACTGCACATTTTCTGCCATCAGCGCTGGTATTGAAGCTTCTAAATAAAAACATAAAAGTGAGCTGGAACTGGCCAGCGCTTTGCCTGGCTGTAGTCACAGTGCCCACACACAGCAGAGATCATATTTCCTCTCTCCTGCTTATTCTAACTGCCCTTCCTCCCCAGCCTGCATACACATGTGTACATACACACACACACACACACACACACACACACACGCACCCATGCATATAGGTCATCTCCTGAGTGTGTCTAGGGAGGCACTGGAGCCTGCTTACTGGAGGAGGGGGTGTTCAGTAGGTAGTCACACTGCCTGGGTTGAAATCTGACTCCAGCACATTAGTTGTGTGGTTTTGCAAAAACTGTTAAGCCTCAGTTACTTCATCTGTAGAATGGGAATAAGGGTAGAGTCTACTTCACAGGGCTGTCGTGAAGATTAGATGCTTTAAGCACAATGCCCGGCATGTAGTAAGGCCTCAACCAATGTTAAAGGGATCGATGATATTGTTGTCATTATCATCCACAGGAAAAGAATGAGGATCATCTCACTGTGCAAACCAATTCAGCCTCTGCAACTTTCCTTCCATTTCTGCCACAACCAGCGTCTTGCTTGAGCAAAGTATGTGCTCACTCAAATAAGCTGAATGGACCCCTCATACACGTCCTTGGACTGCCCAGGCTGATTCACACCTGGGAACCTGGATCCTCACATTCCACCCCAAGGATGGGTGTCTTTGGGTCAGCAAGAGTTAAATCCCTGGCACAGATTCAAAGCAATAATCAGGAACCCTGTGGGGTCCCAGTAACAGGACCCTCATTGCAAACTTCCATCTGACCCAGCAATCCCACTTCTTGGAAATATATCTTAAGAATCCTGAAAAACCAATCAGAAAGAATATATGCACCCCTATGTTCATAGCAGCATTATTTACAATAGCCAAGATCTGTAAACAGCCCAATTGTCCATCAGTAGATGAGTAGATAAAAAAAAGCTGTGATACATTTACATAGTGGAATACTATGCATCAGTATAGAAGAAGGAGCTTTTACCCTTTGAGACAGCATGGAGGGACCTGGAGATTATTATACTAAGCTAAATAAGCCAGTCAAAGAAAGACAAATATCACATAATCTCACTTAAATATGGAATCTAATGAACAAAATAAACTGACAAACAAAATAGAACCAGAGGCATGGATGCATGGAACAGAATAGCAGATATCAATGGGGAGAGTAGGGAGGGAATGGGAAAAGATTAACCAAATAATATATATACATACTAGTATATGCATAACCCATGGACACAGACAATAGTATGGGGAAGGCCTGGGGTGAGGCGGGGGTTGAGTGGAGGGATGCAAAACAGGAGAAAAATGGGAGACATCCGTAATACTATCAACAATTAAAAAAAGAATAGGCTTTGATAAATACTTAGAAACATTAAGGAGTAATGGTTAAAAGAACAGTCTTTGAAGAAAGTTAAATCTACATTCAAATCCTGGTTCTACCCCCTACCAAATATAATATATTGAGCCAAGTTACTTGATCCATATAAGCCTCAGTTTCCTCATCTGTAAAGTACAATAATAACACTGACCCCCCCCCCCACAGAGTTACCAAGAGGATTAAATAATGCATAAAGAATTACATAGTGCTGCCACTGAATAAATTGTCCCTCAATAAGTTGCTATTATGATAATTCTGTCTACTGTTAATTTTAAATGTTCTATTATTACTACTATAGAAGAAATATGACTTTATTACCAATGATTAGGAAAATATAAGAGAGGGAAACTCTAAGCTATGTTTAAAAAAACAATGTCAATCTACATGCTAATCTTTTGGAAAGATCTCCAACACAGTGATTGTGGAAAGAAGCCAGATGCAGAAGAAAGTATAGTAAGCTTACATTTGTGTAAACGTCTGCATGGCTAGATATAAGGACTTCAAGATGGCACAGTTACAAGATAGGAATATCCAAAGTCCCTAAATCCCCTTTGAGTAGAACCATCGAGGAGAGCTATCTGAACCACATCAGATAAACTTTCACTTTGTAACATCACTGAGATTGGAATTTTGTTACCACAGCATAACTTAACAGATGCTGACTAACACATTACCTATGTGGCTTTCAGAAAACCATTGAACCAATTTCACTTCATTCCCAACTGAGCAGGGAATTTCTACCTCACAGGGTTACTATGAAGGTTAAATAAGATAATCCACACAAATTGCTAAATATAATTTCAGGCACATGCTTGATGCTCAAGGACGTTCCACTGTTTTTACTTTTTATTAGCAAACAAATTAACCATGGTTCCACTCTCCCAACACAACCACCATTAGTGTTTTGATGTTACTAATTCCCGCATTTTTCATAGGCATATTTTTACATAAACATAAAAAAATCATTTCTACAATTTCATATGTTGCTTTGTTTTCCATTTGGCATTTGATAACAAGTATTTTTTTCATGTTACTGTGCAATCTTCCTAACCATCATTATCAGACATTTTATTGCAAACATTCCATTGGAATGCTATAGAATTTCAGAGTATTTCATGCTTCTGGGTTTAGAATTTCTAGCAATCCTTTCTTAATCCATTGATTTGCCTATTGATAGTCCTCACGCTCCCCTGCAAAATAAGAAATGTGGGCCTTTCCAAAAGCTACGGAGGACTCTCTGGCAGCAAGCAAATCAGGTGCCATTTCATCAGTCAACTTAAATCTAATGTCAAGTTCTTTTAACAGCTAAATGCTTCTCCAGGAACCGGCCCGTCCCTCGTGAAGCCTGCGTGGCATATTTCCAGAAGGTGAAATATGCTCTAACTGCTTTGCTTGCAATATAACTTGGCTTCTGTCAAACTCCCTTTATCCTTCCATGTTAATAAGCACCACGTGTGGGAAGGTGGAAACCAAAGGTCACGCTCACGCATATATATTTATATGCATATATTAAGCATGCGTGGAACACATCCATTCATTCATTTATTCTTTTAATAACTGTGGTGAAACTCTTACTGTACCAAGAGCTAGAAATACAGAAATGCTTTGTTCTCCCTGAAGGAGAGGAGATGGGAACCAATAACATTCCCCTGGATCACAGAATAAATGCCAAGATTCTCACCCTGTTTTCTAATGCCCCGAGTGATCTGCCCTCTTCTGACTCCTCCCCAAACACCTCCCAACTTTAGCTCTCACCAAGTGTGTCAGTTAATTTTATGTGTCAACTTGCCTGGGCTAAGAGATGCCCAGAGAGCTAGTAAAACATTATTTCTGGGTGTGTCTGTGAGGGTGTCTCCAGAAGAGATTAGCATTTGGATCCAGGGACAGAATCAAGAAGATCAGGTGGACATTATCCACTCCATCGCTGGCTTGAATGGAACAGAAAGGCAGAGGAAGGATGAATTTGCTCTCTCTACTGGAACTGACACATCGTCTTCTCCTGCCCTCACACATCGGCCCTCCTGGTTCTCAGCCTGTCAGTCTCATGCCAGGTCTTACATCATCAGCCCCCAGATTCTCAGGCCCTTGGCCTGGATTCCACCTCTAGCATTCCTGGTTCTTCAGCTGGCTGCTGGCAGATCCTGAGAATTTTTGGCCTCCATAATCATGTGAACCAATTCCTATAACAAATCTCATTTATATATCCTATTGCTTTTGTTTCTCTGGGGAACCCTGATGAATCCACCACGCTTCTCTTATTCTCTATGATCAAGGCACACTGAGTATTAGCCATCAACCTAAAAGGAGGCTGGGAAGTACAGAGAGAATGTAGCTTAAAAAATTTCACATTGTTGCAGTGGCTAAAGAACTCTTTAGAATAATAATATCTTGAAAATTATTTCTATTATACACTTTATATTCCTCTTATGCCCCTGACCCCTGGGAAATTCCAAACAGGTCAAGAATCATCTCCATTTGCATATCTGACAAGAGCAAAAGATTTTGGTGTTATGGTAGACAAAATAATGGTCCCTCCCCCCAAATAAATAAATAAATGTTTATGTCCTAATCCTCAAACCTCTAAATATGTTAGGCTACTTGGCAAGGGGGGATTAAAGTTGCAGATGGAATTAAAGTTGCTGACCAGCTGACCTTAAAAGAAGGATATTATCCTGGATCAACCAGATGGACTCAATGTAATCACAAGAATCCTTAAATGGGGGAGAAGGAGGCAGAAGAGTTGGAACCAGGGAGATGACATCTTAAGAAATACATGACTTGCCCTAGCTGGTTTTGCTCAGTGGATAGAGCGTCAGCCTGCAGACTGAAGGGCCCCAGGTTTGATTCCAGTCAAGGGTACATGCCTGGGTTGTGGGCTCAATCCCCAGTGGGGGATGTGCAGGAGGCAGCCAATCGATGATTCTCTCTCATCACTGATATTTCTACCTCTTTCTCCCTCTCCTTCCTCTCTGGAATCAATAAAGATATATTTTAAAAAGAAGGAATACATGACTTTGAAGATGGAAGGGAGCTGTGAATCAAGGACTGTGGACAGCTTCTAAAAGCTGGAAAAGATACAGAAATGGGTTCCCCTCTAGAGCCTCCAGAAGGAATGCTCTCCTGTCAACACCTTGCTTTGAGTCCCACAAGACCAATTTCAGATTTCTGACTCCCAGAACTCTAAGATAATAAATCCGTGTTATTTTCAGCAGCCCCAGTATATAGCGATTTTCTACAGCAGCAATAAGAAAGTAATAAATATTTTGATACCTGGGAGTGGGATGCTGCTATAAGAAATACTTATAATATGTGAGTATGTATTATAAGACAAGAATACAGAGTTTGGGGTGTAATGGGTGAGAGAAAGAAAAGAGGTCCAGATCCCAGCCAGAGTCAGAGCTGGTTGGGGCAAGTCACACTCTTCTCTCATAGGCATCCGTTGAAGAAACTGACCAATAGCTGGGATCCTCAAAATAGCCTGCATACTGAGCATAGAGAGGTCACATTCGCTAACTTCAGGGGTTGCTGCTCTGTACAAAGCAAAACAATTCTGACTCTTTTTACCCATTTAACATAACCTGGGGAGGCTGGTGGCAGCCTTAGTGGCAGTAAGGAAAGGGTTAACCTCCTCTCTGGCTAATGCAAGTGTCCTCCCACCTCACTATGGGGCAGAAATCAATGAAGGCTGTTTTCATCCAAGTAAAAATAAATCTTAATCACCTTTGTAAAGAAAGAGAAGATAAACAGCATTCTAAAAATGAACTCCCCTATTTAACAACTATTAAGTGCTATTTCTTGAATGATACCAAAGATGACATCACGTTCAGGTTATAGGGTGAGCATCATCAGCTGCTGATTAGGGAGCAACTGAAAGGAAGAGAGAAAGTAAAAGAAGATGTATAAATAGACTCAAAAACGCTGTGGAGAGAACTCTCGGAAGGTGTAAGGCATATAGGAATGAGCAAGCCAGCAACACATTTCTAGCAGGGGGTGGGGCTGAATTAGAGCAGATAAGCCTGTACCCCACATTCCACTTGGTGCTTCCAGAGGCTAAAGAACCCTGTTACTGACCCATGAGGCCATATGAAATCCTAAAAACCATCAGCTTACATGCCTTCCATTGTGCCCTGTTTTCACACACACCCATACTTTTCTCAGAACCTTTATAGCACAGCTTCTAACTTCCCTCCCCTCTCTAAGTGAAAATGCCTGCTCTAGGGCCATCAATGGCTCCATTTTCTGTGGCAGATTATATTGCTGTTGGAATTTTTCACTCTTTCATTACCTATAAGAGACTATACACTTCCATCTCATTGACTTGGCCACCAGACATGCTTTGGCAGTGACCAGTATGACATATGTAATCCCATGCAGAAGTTAATTTGTGTTATAAGTTTCACCTGATCTCTTGAACATCATGAGAATAGCCTATACTAGAGTAGAATGGCTACATCTAGGTGAGTCCCGAAATGAAAGTCATAGAAGCAGGGCTGCAGCCAAACTGAAGCGCTCAAATGTAACATGAGAGAGAACAACACAGGAAGGTGGGGAGTTTGTGTCCTCTTGTGTCCCTCCTCCACATTCACGAGATCCCATGGCCTTATTCACTTGACCAGTTCCAGCTGTTGACCTGACCCAAACCCCTTCTTCACCTGAACACTTTCAGCTGTTCACCTGACCCCACCCCCATGTGCATGTCACCACTTCCAGCCGTTCACCAGTCCCTTGTTCACTTGACCATTTCAGGCTGGTAACCTGGGTGCTCCACCTTGTTCCAGAAACCCTGCACCTTTGTTCACCTGACCACTGAACCGGGCTGCTTTGCTCCTCACCCACAGGGGTGGACTTCCCAATCTCTGGAAGTTGGGTTAAGTGCCTAACACCCACAGCCCCAGATCACCTTCAGGTCACAGACTGCCTCCTACCCAGCGGCGAGGGCCCCAAGAAGAGGTACGCCAGCCCCCCTGTAAGACAGCCATGGTGGTCCATGAGCCTAGGGAACCCCTTCATACCCACCATGGGGGCATCTCACAATGGAGTGTCCTGCGACCCTCAGAGCCCTGTCTTTGGGCTTTGAAATCAGGGAAAGACCAGTGTTAAGCTGCTGAAATCCCGTTCCATTCTGAGAGCACTGTCCTGCCCCCTCCAGAGTCACATAAAGGTCATCGAACCCTGAGGCCAGCTTTCTGCCTCATTCACAGGGAATGCCCTACCTTGAGGACAGGGATTTTCTTGCTGTGAGCTGGATTCTGGCACACAGGAAGGTGGGGTGTTTGCATCCTCTTGTGAACCTCCTCCACATTCACCTGCCCCCACGGCCATATCCACTTGACCACATCCAGCTGTCGACCAGGCCGCAACCCCTTGTTGACCTGACCACTACGGGTTGGTCACCTGGCCACAGCCCCTCATTTACATCACCACTTCCCTCTGTTCACCTGGCCCCTCCCCCTTGTTAACATGACCCATTCCAGATCATCACCGGCCCCTCCCCTTGATCACGTGACCACTTGGGCCTGTTCACCTGATCCTGGATGACTTGATCACTTCCAGCTGGTCACCTAGGCCCTCCCCCTTCTTCCTGAGACCCTGCCCCCTTGTTCACCTGACCATTCACCCACACTTGCCGGGCTGCTTTCCTCCTCACCAAGAGGGGTGGACTTCATAATCTCTGGCAGTTGGGATAAGTGCCTAACACCCACAGCCCCAGAACACCTTCTGCTCACAGGCTGCCTCCTACCCAGTGGAGAGGGCATCAAGAAGGAGGTCGCCAGCCCTCCTTTCAGACAGCCTTGGGAATCCATGAGCCCAGGGACCCCCCATCATCCCCATCATGGGGGCATGTCACACTGGAGTGTCCTGCATCCCTGACAGCCCTTCCTGTGGGCTTTCAAATCATGGAAAGAGCTGTGTTAAGCCCCTGAAAACCGGTTCCATTCTGGAAGTAATGTCCTGCCCCCTCCAGAGTCACTTACAGGGCCCTGGGGTCTGCTTTCTGTCTCCTTCACAGAGAACGCCCTTCCTTGAGGACAGGGACCTTCTTGTTGCCATCCAGAGTCTGGACCACAGGAACGTAGGGTGTTTGCATCCTCTTGTGACCCTCCTCTGCGTTCACTTGGCCCCAGGGCCCTATCCACTTGACCACTTCCAGCTGGTTACCTGGCCCCAACCCCTTCTTCACCTAACCACTTTCAATTGTTTACTGGGCCCCACCTACTTGATCACGTGACCACTGCCGGCTGTTCACCTGTCAGTTGTTCACTTGACCACTTCGGACTGGTCACCTGGACCCTGCAGCTTTTTCCTGAAACCCGCCCCCTTGTTCACCTGAGCACTGAGCCAAACTGGCCGGGTTGCTCTGCTCCTCTCACAGAGGAGTGGACTTCCCAATCTCTGGAAGTTAGGTTAACACGTTAAACACCCAGCCTGTTTTGTCTTCCGGAGGGAAAGGGTAATGTCAGTCACCGGTGACTGATTGCAAGCTTACCGTGTTAAGGGCCTATCACCCACAGCCCTAGATCACCTTCTGCTCACAGGCAGCCTCCTACCCATCGAGAAGGGCCGCAAGATGTGGGCCACCAGGCCCCCTTTAAGACAGCCATGAGGGTCCATGAGCCTAAGTACCCCCCATCGTCCCCACCATGGGGGCATCTCACACTAGAGTGTCCTGCCACCCTGACAGCCCTGCCTGTGAGCTTTGAAATAAGGTACTGATATTTGAGGTGCTGTTTGTTACCACAGCCTTACTTATCAAGACCTGACTATTACATAGCCTATTTCAATAGCTTGTCCTCAACTTTTTACTGCTCAGTCCCTGCAAGAGCATTTCCCAAATTGTCTTCTGAGTGATAGTTATTTTTTAAAAGCTTAACAGGTGGATTCAGGAAGATGGCGGCGGTATAGGCAGACGCGTCCCAGGTCGTGTCCCTGAGCAAATGGAGTGAGCAGCTGAAACTAGTAACATCCACCCCGAATTGGCGAAATTCCTCAGCTGGCGAGACAGTTTACAGCCGGGAAGAGCAGAACTCCCCTGGAAAGATCCAAGCAACAGCAACCTCCTGAGCACCACACCCTCTGCTGAGGAACAGCAGCTGTACGTGAAACCTCGCCCCACCAGCCAGAAGAGCCACCACAGCTGTGAACAGCACCCACCAGAGGAGTTGCTGCCAACTGAAGAGCAGCTGCTACCGCAACCGCCCGAAGAGGAACCGCAGACCAAGGAGTCACTGCCACCAAGGGAGCAGCCACTGAACGACTCAACGTCTAGATATGTCAGTGAGATCAAACATGGGTAGACAAAGAAACCCCCAAAGGAAAGAGAAGGAGGACTCTCCAGAAAAGCAGCTAAGTAATACAGAGGCATGCAACATGACAGAAAAAGAATTCAGAATAAGGGTCCTAGAGTGCATAAACCGGATGGAGGAAAAAATCGACAACCTCAGCAAGAAGCAAGAAGAAACAGATGAAAAAATCGATAACATATGGAAGAAGCTAGAAGAAACAGATGAAAAAATCGATAACATATGGAAGAAGCTAGAAGAAACAGATGAAAAAATCAACAACTTAAGTAAAACCCAAGAAGATATGAAGAGTGATATAGCTGCAATGAAAAACTCCATTGAAAGTATCAACAGTAGACTAGGAGAAGCGGAGGACCGAATTAGTGATTTAGAAGACAAGGAAGCAAAACACACCCAAAATGTACTGCAATTGGAGAAAAAAATGAAAAGACAGGAGGAGAGCCTAAGGGAGCTTTGGGACAACATGAAACGAAACAACATACGAATAATAGGGGTACCAGAACAACAGAAGGATGAACAAGGATTAGAAAACCTATTAGAAGAAATAATATCAGAAAACTTCCCTGAGGTGGGGAAGAAAAAAGTCACACAAGCCCAGAGAGTCCCAAACAAGGTGAACCCAAAAAGACCCACACCAAGACACATCATAATTACCATGGCAAATGTTCAGGACAAAGAGAGAATCTTACAGGCTGCAAGAGAGAGACGGAAAGTTACATACAAGGGATCTCCCATTAGATTGTCAAATGATTTCTCAACAGAAACACATCAGGCCAGAAAAGAATGGACGGAAATTTACAAAGTGATGCAAAGCAAAGGACTGAATCCAAGAATACTCTATCCAGCAAGGCTATCATTCAAACTTGAAGGGGAAATAAGAAGCTTCACAGACAAAAAAAGGCTAAGGGAGTTTATCACCACCAAGCCAGCAATGCAAGGAATGCTAAAGGGACTGGTATAAAAATAAGAAATAAAAAGCTCAGAAAGAAAACAGCCACACAAAAACAGAAATGCCTACAAACAAGCACCTTTCAATAATAACTTTAAACGTAAACGGACTAAATGCTCCAAACAAAAGACATCGAGTGGCTGAATGGATAAAAAAACATGACCCATACATCTGCTGTCTACAAGAGACCCACCTCATTAGAAGGGACTCACACAGACTGAAAGTGAAAGGATGGAAAAATATCTTTCAGGCAAATGGAAAGGAAAAGAAAGCTGGGGTAGCAATACTTATATCGGACAAAATAGACCTCAAAGTGAAGGCCATAACAAGAGATAAGGAAGGCCACTTCATAATACTAAAGGGATCAATACAACAAGAAGATATAATCCTGGTAAACATATATGCACCCAATGCAGGAGCACCCAAATTCATAAAAAAACTCCTGGAAGATATCAAAGGAGACATCGACAACAATACAATCATAGTAGGGGACTTTAATACACCACTGACAGCACTGGATAAGTCCTCTAGACAAATAATCAGCAAAGATACAGCAATCCTAAATGACTCACTAGATCAGATGGACTTAATAGACATCTTCAGAACACTTCACCCGAAAGCCAGGGAATATACATTCTACTCAAATGCTCATAGGACATATTCAAAAATAGACCATATATTGGGTCACAAGCAAAGTATCCCCAAATTCAAGAAAATTGAAATCATAAAAAGCGTCTTCGCAGACCACGATGGCATAATATTAGAAATAAACTACAATAAAAACAACCCAAAATACTCAAACACCTGGAAGCTGAATAGCATGCTATTAAATATTGATTGGGTTACCAATGAAATCAAAGAAGAAATTCGAAACATCCTGGAAACTAATGACAATGAAAACACAACAATCCAAAACCTATGGGACACAATGAAAGCAGTCCTGAGAGGGAAGTTTATAGCTCTACAGGCCTATCTCAACAAACAAGAAAAAATGGTAGTAAATCATCTAACTCTACAACTCAAAGAATTAGAAAGAGAGCAAC
The DNA here is from genome assembly GCF_014108235.1 of Myotis myotis. Taxonomy (NCBI): domain Eukaryota; kingdom Metazoa; phylum Chordata; class Mammalia; order Chiroptera; family Vespertilionidae; genus Myotis; species Myotis myotis. The sequence continues at coordinate 20,690,636 of NW_023416401.1, read as the reverse complement.
AAGAAAACCCCAGAGTGAGCAGAAGGAAGGAGATAATAAAGATTAGAGCAGAAATAAATGACATAGAGACCAAAAAAACAATACAGAAAATCAATGAAACCAAGAGCTGGTTCTTTGAAAGGATAAACAAGATTGACAAACCTCTAGCCAGACTCACCAAGAAGCAAAGAGAGAGGACCCAAATAAACAAAATCAGAAACGATAGAGGCGAAATAACAACAGACCCCACAGAAATACAAATGATTGTTAAAAAATACTATGGACAGCTCTACTCCAACAAACTAGACAACCTGGAGGAAATGGACAAATTCCTAGAAAAATACAACATTCCAAAACTCAATCAGGAAGAATCTAAAAATCTCAACAGGCCAATAACTATGGAAGAAATTGAAGCAGTCATCAAAAAGCTTCCAGCAAACAAAAGCCCAGGACCAGACGGCTTCACAGGGGAGTTTTACCAAACATTCAAGGAAGAACTAAAACCTATCCTCCTCAGACTACTACAAAAAATTCAAGAGGAAGGAACACTTCCAAGCTCATTCTATGAAGCCAGCATCACCCTAATACCAAAACCAGGTAAAGACAACACAATGAAAGAGAATTACAGGCCAATATCCCTCATGAACATAGATGCCAAAATCCTCAACAAAATCTTAGCAAATCGGATCCAGCAGTACATCAGAAAGATCATACACCATGACCAAGTAGGATTTATCCCAGGGATGCAAGGATGGTACAATATCCGCAAATCAATAAACGTGATACATCACATAAACAAATTGAAAGAAAAAAACCACATGGTCATATCAATTGATGCAGAAAAGCATTTGACAAAATTCAACACCCATTTTTGATAAAAGCTCTCAGCAAGGTGGGAGTAGAAGGATCATACCTCAACATAATAAAAGCCATATATGACAGGCCCACAGCCAACATCATACTCAATGGACAAAAACTAACACCATTTCCCCTAAGAACAGGCACAAGACAGGGATGCCCCCTCTCACCACTCCTGTTCAACATAGTACTGGAAGTGTTAGCCATTGCAATTCGGCAAGAAGAAGAAATAAAAGGCATCCAAATTGGAAAAGAGGAAGTAAAACTGTCCTTATTTGCAGACGACATGATATTATACATACAAAACCCTAGAGACTCCATCAAAAAGCTACTGGACTTAATACATGAATTTGGCAATGTAGCAGGATACAAAATTAACCCCAAGAAATCCGAGGCATTTCTATACACCAATAGTGAACTTTCAGAAAGAGAGATTATAAAAACAATCCCGTTTACCATCGCACCAAAAAAATTAAGCTACCTAGGAATAAACTTAACTAAAGAGGTAAAAGACCTCTACTCAGAAAACTACAGGACGTTGAAAAAAGATATAGAGGAAGACATAAACAGATGGAAGAACATACCATGTTCATGGATTGGTAGAATCAACATCATTAAAATGTCCATACTACCCAAAGCAATCTATAAATTCAACGCACTTCCCATTAAAATACCAACGGCATACTTCAGAGATCTAGAACGAACTCTCCAAAAATTCATCTGGAATAAAAAAAGACCTCGAATAGCTGCAGCAATCCTGAAAAAGACCAAAGTAGGTGGGATCTCAATACCAGATATCAAGATGTATTACAAAGCCACTGTTCTCAAAACTGCCTGGTACTGGCACAAGAATAGGCATATAGATCAATGGAATAGAATAGAGAGCCCAGAAATCGGCCCGAACCAATATGCTCAATTAATATTTGACAAAGGAGGCAAGAACATACAATGGAGCCAAGATAGTCTCTTCAATAAATGGTGCTGGGAAAATTGGACAGATATATGCAAGAAAATGAAACTAGACCACCAACTTACACCATACACAAAAATAAACTCAAAATGGATAAAGGACTTAAATGTACGACAGGAAACTATAAAAATTCTAGAAGAATCCAAAGGCAACAAAATCTCAGACATATGCCGAAGCAATTTCTTCACTGATACAGCTCCTAGGGCACTTGAAACTAAAGAGAAAATGAACAAATGGGACTACACCAAAATAAAAAGCTTCTGCACAGCAAAAGAAACCATCAACAAAACAACGAGAAAACCCACTGTGTGGGAAAACATATTTGCCAATGTCATATCCGATAAGGGCCTAATCTCCAAAATTTATAGGGAACTCATACAACTTAACAAAAGGAAGATAAACAATCCAATCAAAAAATGGGCAAAGGACCTAAATAGACACCTTTCAAAAGAGGACATTCAGAAAGCCAAGAGACATATGAAAACATGCTCAAAGTCACTAATCATCCGAGAGATGCAAATCAAAACAACAATGAGGTACCATCTCACACCTGTCAGACTGGCTATCATCAACAAATCAACAAACGACAAGTGCTGGAGAGGATGTGGAGAAAAAGGAACACTTGTGCACTGCTGGTGGGAATGCAGACTGGTGCAGCCACTATGGAAGACAGTATGGAGTTTCCTTAAAAAACTGAAAATGGAACTCCCATTTGACCCTGTGATCCCACTTCTAGGAATATATCCCAAGAAACCAGAAACACCAATCAGAAAGGATATATGCACCCCTATGTTCATAGCAGCACAATTCACCATAGCTAAGATCTGGAAACAGCCTAAGTGCCCATCAGTAGATGAATGGATTAGAAAACTGTGGTACATCTACACGATGGAATACTATGCTGCTCTAAAAAGGAAGGAACTCTTACCATTTGCAACGTCATGGATGGAACTGGAGAGCATTATGCTAAGTGAAATAAGCCAGTCAATGAAGGAAAAATACCACATGATCTCACTCATTCATGGATAATAGAGACCATTATAAAGTTTTGAACAATAATAGATACAGAGGCAGAGCTGCCTCAAACAGATTGTCAAACTGCAGCAGGAAGGCCGGGGAGGGTTGCGGGGCAGGAGGTAGGGGGGTAAGAGATCAACTAAAGGACTTGTATGCATGCATAGAAGCATAACCAGTGGACATAAGACATTGGGGGATAGGGGAGGCTAGGGGACTGTCTAGGGCGGGGGGATAAAATGGACACATATGTAATACCCTTTGTAATACTTTAAGTAAAAAATAAAAAAATAAAATAAAAAATAAAAAAAAATAAAAAATAAAAAAATAAAAAAAAATAAAAGCTTAACAGGAATATGGTAAAAATTGAATTTGGGGAATTCTGCACAACTACTCCTGCAGATTTACAATGCCTATCCATATATTAAAGGCTCTGAGAAGTCTTGCAGTGGTGGTGGGCATCAGCTCTGGGTTCATATTGCCTAGATTTGAATCCTGGATCAATCTACTACTGTTTACTAGGTGAATGACTTTGGACAGGTTATACCATCTATTTGAGCCTCAGTTTTCTAATTTAAAAAGTTAAGATAAAAAGAGTACCTTCACTGGGTTATTGTGAATTGATGCTAATTCAGTACTAATGAATTGCTTTCCAGGTCACCCTTCTTTTCCAAACTCATATAAGTGGCATATAAAATGTTTTAAAGTGTTAAAAATATATGTATAATCATCTTAGAAATAATACTTAGATCTCTTTGAACTAAGAATGGAGTGAAATTCCACAATTCTAAATGGGGACTAAAGCTGACAGTTCACCAGGCACTGGAGCTAGAATCAGGTAGTGAGGATGAGGCATTCAATTTCCACAGAAGAATGGAAATTAAAGATAATTAAACATTCTTTACACGTGGCAATAAAAACAGTCAGTCTCCCAAGTGAGGTCAGGGGCTGTGACTGTGCTTCCCCCTGCCCTGCAAACAATGTTTTAAATTTTACATCATTTACTCAAGCATTTCAGTCATAGCCGAGCTATGAACCCATTTTGGAAGGAAAAAGAATACATGAATATCCAACAATCGTATATATGTTTTCTCTGACACAGTGGCTGAAGCTGCTCTATCCCCAGAGGGTGAGGGCTCTGAGCTGCTAATGTAAGACCTGCTTCTGATTCATGAACAATTATGGCCAGGCAGAAACAACCATGGCCCCATGGTGAATGAAGGAGCTCACAATCAAGATGAACACACAAACAAAAATTACAAATCAAATTAGAAAAATCAATGTCTTGATACAGATCCAATAAAAACAATGGGAGAATTAATATCTGAAGAAATAGAAATAATAAAAGTATTAAATACGTGTAAATTTTTAAAAGAAGTATAAGCTGAAATAACATCCATAAAACAAGAGCAAGAGATAAAAAAACAAAAACAGGTAGTTACAAATCAATGTATCAAAAAAGAAAAAATAATAAATTATGAATGTTAGAAGTGAAAAATATAATCAGTGAAGCTCAGAGAACCCCAAACAAAAGGAATCCAAAGAGGACCACACCAAGACACATCTTAATTAAAATGCCAAGAGCAAAAGACAAAGAGAGAATCCTAAAAGCAGCAAGAGAAAAACAGTTAGTTACCTTCAAGGGAGTACCCATATGATTATCAGCTGATTTCTCAACAGAAACTATGCAGGCCAGAAGAGAGTGGCAAAAAGTATTCAAAGTGATGAATAGCAAGAACCTATAACCAAGATTACTCTACCCAGAAAAGCTATCATTTAGAATTAAAGGTCAGATAAAGAGCTTCACAGGCAAGAAAAAGCTAAAGGAGTTCATTACCACCAGACCAGTATTATATGAAATATTGAAGGGTATTTTTTAAGAAGAGGAAAAAGAAGAAAAAGATAAAAAATATGAACAACGAAATGGCAACAAATATTTATCTATCAACAATTGAATCTAAAAATCAAATGAATAAGAAATCTAATGAACAGAATAAACTGGTGAATAAAATAGAATCAGAGGCATGGAAATGGAGCAGACTGACAATTCTCAGAGGGAAGGGAGTGGGGATGGAGGGAAGAAATTAAAGATCTTATATGCATGTATACAGTACCTATGGAAACAGACAACAGGGTGGTGAAGTTCTGGGGCAGGGGGCGGAAATCAGGTGGAGGGGAGCTATGGGGGTTGGGGGAAGAGGGACATCTGTAATAATCTCAAGAATAAAGATTTTTTAAAAAATGGAAAGACAGGTGAAAAGCCTCTGGCAACCTGTGGAATTGCTGTTAAGGCTGATAGGACTTTTAGCATTGGGGAAAATTGATGGTATAGGGCCCCACTTTGTGTCTCCTTTCTTTTCATTAAACTACTTCTGTGCTGAAAATAAATAAATAAAAGACACCTCAGTGAAGAAAAATGTACCTTGTTTCCTGTTCTAGAGTCTAATGAGACTCTTACAAGACCAGAAAGAGGCAAATATACAAAGTGTCTCCTGACACATGGTTTTGAATGTGGTGTGCTCTTTCCAGGTTCTTTTTCATGTTTGAGTTCTTCTTTTTCAGTTATATACACTACACCAGTATCTTCTGGTATAGTGTATATGTCTGAGAAAAAAAAAAGAATAAAATAGTAAATCATTTATCCCCCCAAAAAAGAAGGCAAATTAAACACCAATATTAATCATTATACATTACAATAGATAAACTTGTCCTCTTGAAAAGTCATCCTGGGTCATGTTTTCTACAGATTCTTGGTCTCCAAGGACCTGAGGTTCCTGATTCCTACATCTATGGCAGATTCCCCAGCCTCTTTCTCATCATCGGAGATCTCAAGGACTTTGCACAGCTTTTGCCACTTTCTACCCTATATTAATCGTCTATTGCTACATCACAAATTATGCTAAAACTTTTTAATTTGAAAAACAATAAACATCTATTATTTCACTTAGAGCCCAGTCAGTAGTTTGGAAGCAGCTTAACTAGGTGGCTGCGGCCCAAGATCTCTCATGAGATTGCAGTCAAGATGTTGAGCAGGACTGCAGACCTGAATGGGATGGAAGATCCACTTCCAAAATAGCTCACTAACATAACTAGAAAGTTCATGCTGGCTGTGACTTTGCCAGGTCCTTGCTTCATGAACCCTCCATAGGCATGGTTGAGTGTCTTCATGACATAATAGCTGGCTTCCCCCAGAGTGGTTTATTCTAGAGAGAGCAAGATGGTGGCTCTAATGTCTTTTAGACCAAACCTCAAAGTCACACTCCATCACTTCTGAAATATCAATTTATTACTGGCCAGGCCTAGTACTTACTTTGAGAGAGAGAATTAGACAAGGAATCTATATCCACAGGGAGATTACACAATGAATACTAACAGGCAAGAATTATGAGGAGCCATCTTGTAGGCTGGCTGCCACAGTGCACCCACTGGCCCCCAATGATTTATACTACTTATGCTACTTTGAGGGACCCTCCCACATGCAAAATGCTCTTTCCTCTTCCAGAAGCTCCTAAACAGTTTTATCCCATTACACTATCAGCTAGAAATCCAGAACACCTTCATGTAAATGAGGTCCAGATGCAAGTGAAGCTCTTCAGGTCTGATTCTTTGCAGTTCTTTCCAATAAGAACTAAAAAGACCAAAACAGAAGTTAAATATGAGTCATTTGTCCATAACAGTTCTAAAAACCAACAGTCACACATTGGCAATTCCTTGTTTGGGAATTGAGGCATAGGGAAAATTTCTCGTAGCTCTTGGTTTCGCCCTTTGGGCACTTGGTCATCTAAGCATTCTTCCTTTACTATAAAAAGTAACCCATGTCTGAGATTGCATAATTTTCTCAGCCTGTGTCCTGCCCCGAGAAGCTTAGGCAACCAAAGGCCTCTTTTCATTTTGTACTACCTCTGTTTCTTTCAGTTCCAATCAGCAGTGTTTCTGTCAGAACATCTCTCTTAAAAGTTTTGTGGTTTTCCTGTGAATTTAATTTGGGGTTCACACCATTAGACACAACACATGCTTAACAAATCTATTTGAGATAAACCTTTTTCTACCTTGGGCTTCTGCTGAGACTCCTAGGAGATAAAACTTTTAATATTCTTAGTAGCACTTTTTATTTAGTAAATAGTTCTCTTAACCTAACCTCAGAAACTATGTCTGGAGCAGTCAATCCCACTATCCCCACTGAGGGTCTGGGATTTTCTACTTGGAATACAGTGGCTAAGCTGAGCACTTAGAGTCAGATACATGGATTTAAATCCCAGCTCTACTTTTTATGAATTGTGAGGCTTTGGACAAATTACTTCACCTCTCTGAACTTTGCTCTCTTCTGAGATAATAAGAGTTCTGCCAAATAGAGGTAAAAAGCAGTTAACATACAAACATGGAGTTTAGCATAGTACCTGGCATATAGTACAGATTCAGTAAATGGCAGGTCTAGTTGTTCTTTTGTCTGTCTCGTTCCTAAACCTCTGATTTGGCTGACTTAGTTCAACAATCAAACCTCCTCTCAGTGCCACCTCATAGGGCTCTCTAACCCCAAGACCTCACACAAGCCGATGTCAGAAAACTCAGCCAGGACTGGTTATTTCATCTGTATGAAGCTCAACACCTGGCATGGATGCTTTCACCGGAAACCATCTCCTCTCCAAATATTTTATGGCCCCTCATGGCCCCTCAGCAGCAGTGAAGCTCAAAAGACCTGTGGGGCTTGTTGACCTGGGGCCTTCAGCCCCCCTCCATCTGCCAGGCCAGCTGAGGACTCCCAGAAAAGCCTGAGATGCTCCACCCCTAAGCAGCTGTGGGGGGGTTGGCCTTTCTCTGCCCCAGCCCCCAGCAGCTGGGCCATCTGCTCACACTAGGGAACATAGCAGTTCATTTTGAGGGCAGCCTCCTCTGTTGTCCAGTTAATTCATTCATTCCACGTGCAATTATCAAACACCTACTAAGTGCCAGATTCTGAACTGGGCACTAGGAGCACAAGTTTTGCTCTAAAGAAACTCATCGTTTGGTAGAGGAGACATTTTTAAAAGAAGAAATGATGAGCTAGTGTGATTAGTACCACTCCCATCCCGAGACCTGCCACACACATACATCTGAGGGAGCTGCCATGTGTCTAGGACATGTCATTTCCTTAGTCAGAGTTCACTGGGCTTGGGTCACTTCACACAAGATGGGCCCAGGAATTCCCACCTAGGGATTTTAACTTGAGATCAAAGGGTGGCTAAAACTGTAAGATGATGAACTCAAAAATTATCACAAATCAGGTTCCCAACAGAAAAATGTGGGGCTTTTCAAACACGATGCTCCTCACATCAAGAGGTGGATCTGGCCCTGGCTGGTTTAGCTCAGTGGATAGAGCATTGGCCTGCAGACTAAAGGGTCCCAGGTTCAATTCTGGTCAAGGGCACATGCCCCAGTTGTGGGCTCAATCCCCAATGGGGGGGGGGTGTGCAGGAGGCAGCCAATCAATGATTCTCTCATCATTGATGTTTCTATCTCTCTCACCCTCTCTCTTCCTCTCTGAAATCAATAAAAGATATATTTTTTAAAAGTTGGGTCTGTGGCTCATCCCCTTGAACTGAAGGGAATCTTTTTTATTAACTTAATGCATAGACTGTGACAGAAGTGGCTTCAAGGTTCTCTTAAAAAAGATCTTCCACCTTCCTTCAATCTCTTTTGGGACACCAACCTTTGGAACCCTGAGCTATCATATAAGAATTCTGGTTACCCTGAGGTTCCTATATTAGAGAGACCACATGGAGAGATCACAGAGTAGTAGAGAGAAATGTCAAAGGAGCCCCAGCTATTCCAGCTCCCATCCCAGGTGTTAGATACGCAAGTAAAGAAGATGACTTCAACTTCAACCAACATCAGACTGTAGCCACATGAAAGAACCTGAACATGAACCAACTAGTTGTGCCAAGTTAATCCTCAGAACCATGAGAGATAGTAATAATAAATAATTATTGTTGTTTGACATCACTATTAAGGTGGTTTGTTATGGAACAAAAGTTTAACAGAGATGGAGGGAGGCCTTCCATAGTGAGAGAGGATGAAGCCGACATGCTGGAATAGATGGAGCAATGGAGATGCTGCTTGAGTCCTGGGTCTACTTGTTTGAGAACTCTTGTCTCTGCCCCTCCTGAAATGATTCCTTAGATTCTTTGGAACTCTTCTTATTAGCTAAGTTAGTACATGTTAGATTTCTGTCACTTGCAACCAAATTAATACATGTGATTTGGGATAAGCCAAAGGAGCTTCACATGTTTAGAGCACATGTTGTGGGGGTGGAAGTAGTGAGGGAAGAAGGAGAGGAATAGGTTCAGGACTTATCAATGAGGAACTGCAAGGAGATTTTTGTTGTATTCAATTTATATCCTACCTGTTCCCACAAATGATTTGGGAAGACTACCAAGGACTTTTGACTTTATTATAAAGACAATGAGGAGCCAGAGAACAATTTTTATATCTAAAGAATGACAGGCTGAGACATGCATTATGGAAAGGTCAACCTGCCAGTTTGGATGATGTGTTGGAAGAAAGTGAACTGGTCAGGAGTCTATCGATATGATGCAGGGAAGAAATGATGAGGAACTGAATCCAGGTGGGGAAACGGGGTGGGATGAGAAAGTATTAAGAGGTAAAATGGAAAGTCCTTTTTGGGAGGAAGGGTGAGAAGAAACAAACCTAAGATGGTTTCCAAGTTTGTGGTTTGAATACCTGAAGAGGAGATGGTGCCCTTGCCAAGATTCAAGAGAAGGACCAACTCAGGACATAAAGGTGATGACTTGAGCTTGTATATGCACATCTCAAGGTGTTTGTGGGGAGTTAAGGAGGAAAGAGCATTCATTAATTTATTCATTTAACACATTTATTGAACACATGTTTTATATCAGGCTCTGGCAACTTGTTAGTGGGCAAAATGGATATAGTGCTTGCCCTCATAAACTTTACAGTCTAGAAGAGCAGATAGAAATTAATTAAACATATGAATATAAAATTATAAACTCTTAAGGAAAAATATCAGAGTTATGATGGCACATTACAAGGAAACCTGATGAAGTCTGGGGATATATCAGTTACTGTGGTTGCATACCTAATAACCCCAATATTTGGTGACATTTATTATCTCTCATGGCTCGTGTAAGTCAGGAATTCCAAAGGGGTACAGTGGTAGCAACTTATCTTTGCTGCTTGATTTCTGGTGCTTCAGCTGGAAGACTCGAGAACTGGGGGTTCGAATCACCTGAAGGCTCATTCACTCACATGTTTGATGGGCACAGTTGGCTTTCCAAGTGAACTGTTTGAATGGGCTAGTTGGGCTTTCTCAGAAAATGGGCAAGTAGAGAGTGGGGGAGGGGAGAGAGAGAGGTTGCCTCTTATGACTCAGCCTTAAAAGTCACACAGCACCACTTCTGCCACATTCTATCAATCAAGGCAGTAACAGATCCACCCAAGTTCTAGAAGAGGAAACACAAACTCACCACTTGACAGAGTGGTGTTAATACCACATTGTAAGAAGGGCATGTGGAATGGGAAAATACAACCTGTCACACTGAGGTCTCATTTGAGCTGAGATCTCAATGATGAACATGGGGAACATAAGTCAACCAGAGATGGGATGAAGATGACAGATGAGGGACAGTATTCCGAGTGGAAGGAACAGCATATGCAGAGGCCCTGATGTATGAAAGAGAATGATGTATTTGAGAAGTCTATGGAAGGACAGAGCAGGTGAAGTGAGCTGGAAACGCGCATCTGAAGGTCAAGGAAAAGGTCAATGTTGAAAACAAAAGTGCGGAAGCCCAGGGTAGACGGCTGTGGAGGGGAACACAAGGGAGAGTGAGCAGAGAGTCAAAAGCAAGTCTCATAAAAACTGGAGTTTGCTTGAACATAATGCCCTCTGCCAACTTCCTACTGCTAAAATATGGCCAGTCTCAGAACTTGTCTTCACTCTCGACCCCTGGAAGCTGGCTGCTTTGCTTTGCTATCTGATTGCCTAGAGTAATAGCCAGCCTACAAGATGGCCCCTGATTATCCTTGCCTCTTGGTATTTACCCCCTTGTGTAGTCTTCTTCAACACTGAATCAAGCTGACCTCTGTGACCAAAAGAATTCTGCAGAAATGACAGTGTGTGACTTCCAAACGTAAGTTACTACATCTCCTACCTTGGCTTGCTCACCCTGGAAAAACCAGCCATCATGCCATGAAGTGTCCAACAGCCCTCTGGAGAGGCCCATGAGGTGAGAAACTAAGGCCTCCTGCCAATAGCCAGCACCAACTTGCCAGCCTTGTGAATGAACCCCTTTGGAAGTGGATCATCTTCTCTAGTCAAACCTTCAACGATTCCATCCCTCTAGTCCAGCAGTTCTCAACCTGTGGGTCGCGACCCCTTTGGGGTCGAATGACCCTTTCACAGGGGTCGCCTAAGACCATCAGAAAACACATATATAATTACATATTGTTTTTGTGATTAATCACTATGCTTTAATTATGTTCAATTTGTAACAATGAAATTGGGTGTCACCACAACATGAGGAACTGTATTAAAGGGTCGCAGCATTAGGAAGGTTGAGAACCACTGCTCTAGTCTTTAAATCTCAGGCTGAGGCCTCAAACATCATGGAGCAGAGAAAAGGCATCACCACTGTCTAAATTAATGACCAACAAACACCATGCGAGAAAATAAATTATCATTATTGTTGTTGTTTCAAGGCATTGATATGCTGAGGTGATTGGTTACACAGCAGCAGATAACTACTGCACTAGCCCGGCCCTTTGATTATCCCACTTTACCTCACATTCCCCTGAATATAATCAGTTCCAGGAGACTGGGCTAGAAGAAACCCCTCCTTCAAAGCTTGGCTCCATTTAGGGCTTTCCACGCAGTTTATAAAACACCATCTCCATTTGCACACCTCTAGTGACAGAGAATTCACTACCTCCCAAGGCCCCTCACTTCATTTGATGCCTGGCTTCCATCCTAGTCACCACTGCTGCTGGTGCCTACTTTCCCAGGAGCTGTCCCTGACCCAGTGCTGAACCCAGACCCCCTCAACCCTTCCCCAGCCAAAAGATCAAATTACAATTCCAAAAGGCATGCTTGACTTGGAAACGTCAGCAAGAAAGTTCTGTTTCCCCGTATCTCTAAATGAAGAAAGACTCCTTGTCAGTTTGGAGCAATTAGCTGTGGGAGATGAGGAGGGAGTAGTGAGAGTTGCTGTGAGGGGGCAGAGTGACCCCGGAAGCCCCAACTCAGACAGACATGCTGCAGATGGCGCAACGAGATAACGCCTTTCGTGTTTCAGAAACCACATTGTCAACAATGTTTCCAGACTCAGAAATGAGCTGAAGTCATCAGGAGTGCCCGGCAGCAAGCAGCAGGCACCTTGGTGGGGGCCTTTCATTTGACGTTTTGCATCGGTGCAAAGAGAAACTGGCAAGGTTCACAGAAAAAGCTTGGTGGGCCTACTGTCTCCAGAGGCTGTGGAAAGGGTAAGCCTGGGGCGTGCAGAGGCATTTACTGGGGTCAACGTTTAACAGCTCCGATCCTGTAGCTCCTGTCCTAATAGCAGGGGATTAACTCCAAGACTCAGAATGCAACCTCCTACCCCTTGCCTTGTGCATTGGTGTTTCCTCTTTATTATTTTTTTCATTGGTATGCACATTGCTTTTTATTATGTATACATTCAGATACTTCTAAATAAAGGAGACATATGGACTACTATTTGTAATACTTTAAACAATAAAATAAAATTTAAAGAAAATCACTATATCAAGGGAGGGCCTTGATATTAACGAAAGGAGAGTGAGGTAGCTGTGTCCTCTTTAGGTGGTTACAGAAAACAAATGTGATTGATCCAATCACCCATATCTTAAATAAGAATGGTATTATTTTTAACGAAATTATCCTTGTTAAAATAAAAATTGCTCTCTATGCTGAAGATAAGGCTCCATATGAAGCAGTCTTCCCATTACAGCTGTCCTTCCTCTGGCATCCCCCATCCTTAGAAGAGCCAGGAAACAGAATCAGAGGCTGGTACCCTGCCACCCAGGACACTCATGACTCCAGCCAATTATAAGGATTGGGGGGTGGGGAAGGTTGAGAGTTAGCTATTGTAGCAGCCCTGTTTATGCCCTATGTAAGCATGAGATGCAACGTAGAGTTAAGATTACATAATTACATATTATTACATAATAACTTAATCAATAAAAATTTTTTAAAAAAAGATTACATATCTTATGTAAGGAATAGATAGTTTAGGAGAAAATACATCCCTGTTCCTTCTGCTGAAGCACCTTCTTATGTTTGCCCAGGAGGGAATTGGCACTCCCGCCCTAATTGCAGAGTCCCATTTACTAGGGCAAAACAAACAAGTTATTCCCCCTAGGAATTCAAAAAGGACAAAAACTAAACTTGAACCTGTGCCTGTGCCTCAGAAACAAGATTTGCGGAAGATGGCAGGTGGGAAGTAGTGGGGGGAACATTCTCTGGTGTTATGATAACCCAGGTCATTGAGACTCAGCCTGAGAATTCCAAGCAAATCTACCCATTCAGCAGTGAGTTTGAGCCCCAGGAGCTATCTGACATCTTTGCCTTTCCAGTCAGGTCCTGGAAATTGTGTGGCCCCCTTTACCATTGCAGGACACCCAGCAGCTGGTAGGCCACTCTGAACAGAGAAATGAAACCCCCAGGAGGCAGGGTGAGAGGGAAAAGTGAACCTGAGGGTTTTGCCTGAAGAAAGTGGCATGAGCAGCCGCAGGTCTTTATCAAGCTCAACCAGCTTGGACCCACTACAAGGCCAGCTCCGGGCATTAGCAAAAGGTGAAAGGAACAAAATCCAAGAGAAGAGAGCCTGCCTCTGGGGGCATGCAGGGTTAAGGACCTGTTAGAGAAAGTCTATTTTATCCTCAGTCAACAGTGGCTGCAAGAGGAAGAAAATGCTGTGAATTATTCCCAAGACTCTCCCCTCTACACAGTTGCTTTCAGGAGATCAATTTCAGCCAAACCAGTCTCTACTGATGAGTCAGAGATGGACAAGGGAAAACCAACCTTGATTTCCCTCTATAAACCAAATTGCTTGCATATATCATCTAAGGTTATCCTCTCAAACAACTTGTGGCCAAAGGGCAATTAAAACAACAGGCATCGCCGTCACTGGTTTGGCTCAGTGGATAGAGTGTCGGCCTGCGGACTGAAGGGTCCCAGGTTCGATTCCGGTCAAGGGCATGTACCTTGGTTGCAGGCACATCCCCAGTAGGGGGTGTGCAGGAGGCATCTGATCGATGTTTCTCTCTCATCGATGTTTCTAACTCTCTATCCGTCTCCCTTCCTCTCTGTAAAAAATCAATAAAATATAAAAAAATTAAATAAAATAAAACAGCAGGCATCTGAATGGAATGACAGTCGTATTGCTCTGGTAGAAAGCATGCTCGAGCTTCCCCAAGCATCACCACAGTCAGCTGGCCATACCTTGAACAGTTTCTGTCAGTCACTGGAAGGGACTGGGCTTTGGCTCTGATTTCAAGTCTTGGACAGCCCAGGAAAGCTGGGGCGGGGGGGAGAGGGGAGGGGAGGCAATCAGGAAATTAAGCGGAAATTAATCACCCAAAGAAACCAGGAGAACTTGGATTTCTGAAAATTTCTAGGGGACTTAAGAAAGGCATTGATTGACCTTTCCCTAAACCACTGGATCTTAAAGTGTAGACTCTGGACCAGTAGCATTGACATCACCTGGGCACTTGTTAGAAATGTAAAGGGCACTATCTCTACATCTGTACCCTCCTGTTCATGGCAGCATTGTTCACAATAGCTAAGACATGGATGCAACCTGTGTCTATCAACAGATGAATGGATAAAGAAAATGTGGTATATATATAATGGAATATTATTCATCCATAAAAAAAAGAAGGCAGTCCTGCCATTAGTGACATGGATGGAACTTGAGGGCATTGTGCTAAGTGAAATAAGTCACATAGAGAAAGACAAATACTGTATGATCTTACTTATATGTGGAGTTAAAAAAAAAAATAACCTGAACTTACAGATACAGAGAACAGATTAGTGTCTGCCAGGGATGGTGGTTAAGGATGGACAAAAAGCATGAAGGTGGTCAAAAGGTACAAATTTCCAGTTGCAAGATAAATAAGTCCTGGGGGTGTAATGTACAACATGAGATATATCAATATATATGCAAAGTCTTGAACCCCATTCTAGACCTAATGAATCAGAAACTCTGAGGGTGGGGCCCAGCAGTCTGCATTTTAACAAGCCCTGTAGGTGATTCTGCCACATGGGAGGTCTGAGAACCACTGCTCTAAACCTGGGAGTTCAAGTTAATTGCACCTTGATCTTGGGGAGGAGTTGTAGGCCCCTGGAGCAGGAACATCCAGAGCCCTGTGAGTGTAGGCAAGCCCCCTCACACCTCACCTTCCATACAAATTCACACACTGGGCCACTGGGCCATACCCCAGCCCTGCCTGGCCCTCCAGCCTCATCTCAGCTGGATATGTGGAGACACTCTAGTCTCTAGACCGCCTAGGGTACGCTGAGAATGGTGTGTCCTGGGGGTTCTTGCTCCTCCTAGAAGCTGACAGTGAGTAACAGGGCCTGGGTTCAAGAGATGTCCATACCCCAGCCTGGGGTTTCCTCCAAGGCCCCCCAAGAGTGACAGGCTCAGTCAGACAAAGCTCCCACTGGCCTCCAAAGCCCTGCAAGAGGCAGACACACAGGCCTGCCCCAGTAGTTCCCAGCCGGGAGGCCTGTCACACCTGAGCACACCCAGAGGTACCAGCTCGGCAGTTGGGCCTGGATGGCAGTGCCACTGCCGGCTGATGGATCGCTTTACAATGAGGGTGCTGAACAGGCTGCCAGCTGTGCCAGCACAGGCTCCCGATCAGCATGGCTGCACTGCTCCCCGTCCCTCCCACAAGTGCCGGAACTGGGAAACAGCACATCCCAGCGAGCAGCAATTAATCTGTGCAAGGAGACAGGCCGAAGACAGAAGACAGGATGGGGGCCGCCAGTGAGCTGATGTGCCCTGTCTGCTTCCCCGAAGGTCAGCCAGGCCCTCAGACAGGCAGTCTGCCCGGCTCAGGTGCGCAGACCGCCCACAGCACCATGGGGAGGACACCTCAGGGATTCTGGCACACGGTGAAGAGCGCTGCGGAGAGTCAGGAGATGCAGGTTGGAATCCCAGCTCTGCCACTGACCAGCTGTGAAGCCTTAAGCAAATCCTGTCATTTCTCTGGGCCTCATTTTCCACTTTGGGGAGCATAACTGCAACCTCTCGGAGCTATGGCGAGGAGCAAAGGAAATGACTGGGGCAAGTGCCTGACAGGCAACTAACTGTCCAGCTAAGACCCTGGGCTTCTCTCAGGAGAACCCCACATGTGATTGCTAAGCAGGCACAGAGCACCTCCCTCAGGCCAATGAGGTCCCAAAGGGAAAAGGGGAAGGGTGGAAAGAAAATATCTTTCCATGAATCATCAATCTGGGAACAGCCAATGATGGCAACAGAAGGAGCCCCATGCAGGCACCTTGGGTCCAGCTGGTCTTTTGTCCCCTGCCTCGCCCCATCCAGTCCTCAAACCCCAGAGTCTCAAGAGGTAACCTTCAAAAGAGATGTCTGGTCACACCCCTGTCCTATTTTTAAAGTCCCAGGTGTCTCCTTCATGCTGACAGAGCAAAGTAAAAATGCCTCAGTGTGGCATTCAATGTCAGTTCCAAATCTGCTGAGTCTCACTCCTCACCATGAACTCCCTCTTGCAGCCACCCAGAAAAGCTCACCATTCCCAGAATGCACCAGGATGTTGCAAGACTGGGCCTTTGCACGTGCTGGCCCCTACCCAAAAAGCCCACCCTGTGCTCTTAGCCCTCTAAATCACTGCCCCTCTAAGGCCCAGCTGTAGGAAGACGTCCCCTGATGCCCCTGGCCCAGGCATAGGTAGTTATAATTTACCCACTCAAAGTTTACATCATCTCTACAGTCTTCTTCCCCAGCTTGAATACTTTTAGTGACAGGGAACTCACCATCTTCAAGGACATCTTATTCCGTCCTTGATCAATCAGCTTCTCGATGTCTTCAAGTACTACAGTTCACCATAGATCAATGGTTCCCATCTCCTCAGGCCTCTTGACTTAATAAAATAAAAAACCAAACATCCTTCCTAAACTTTTTTAAGATTTTTTGCAGGAAGTAAACAGGCTTATGTTTTACTTGAAAACCTCTGCGTCTGACATGCTCCTTCCACTGAATTCTCATTCTCTGACCTGCATCTCAGCTCTTGTGATGTTTCTATTAACATTGCCTGAGGGTGAATTGGTTTGGGGAGTTTACATCATCCTGCTTATTTATACAAAGTCAAGAGTCAACTGAAAGCCCAAAACCTGCTGTGCTAAGCCAGAACACCCCCATCTGCACATGGGCCATTGCTTCTGCCTCCCAGTACAGGACACTACATAATTCCTCTGCTGTCCCCACACCAGTGGCCAAGATCTTTTGAGAAACTGATTTTTTCATTCAGCCTCTTCACACTTTTTTCTCTCTTTCACCTTTATTTTATATGCAAATCTATCACTTCATCTAAATCATTTATTAAAAGTATTCAATAGGATCAGAGCTGAGAAAGAACCCTTAGGCTCTCTAATAAAGACCTCCCTGAAGGATATCCACCCATTAATCTGCTCTCACTAGGAAATCTAGCTATTAATCTATTGGGATCCAGGTACAAACTTATATATTCAAGGAATAGGAAGGAGGCCACTTCTGATGAGAAACCAAGATGCCGAGGTACTCAGCATCTTGCCTAGGATCGCTGTGCTGACAAATGGTGACTTCGAGGTCTGAACCCAGAAATTCTAATCCAAGAGCCTGCACTTGCCACAACCACACTACGAGGTTCTTTTTACCTCCTTCCACGCAGACACTGCTCACTTGCTAATAGCAGTCATCATTGACCTTTCCCAAGTGAACTATGGACCTCCAGAAGAGCCCCTGGGGATGCAGGGACCAGGAAGAGATGTCCACCTGCCCAGACCCAAAGGAGGCAATCAAGAGGGAGTCACCATCCAGCTACAGCCACTCACCTGTGATGGGCCCAGACCAAGGTGAGGCACCCAGTGCGAAAATTAAGAAGACACCCACTCTTAATGCTACTCCTGTGCTTGCACAGCCTGAGAGAGGGGCCTCCTGAAATTCTGCACCCTGGGTACCTCATTTGCCTCACCCTGGTCTTAGCCCTGTACTGTGTCAGAAGCAGAACATTGCCCAGAGCCCTTTAAGGTGCAGGAGGTTGTCATTTCAGTGGTCTCCCATTGGCTTCCACTCCATCTCTTGGCTACATCTGCTAAGTTCAGGTAAACTGAGAACCAACTAGGTGTTCCCTCCACCAGGGTCTGAGGTTCTGGCCTACTCAATTGGGACTATGTCCTAATGCAGCAAACTTCTCTATCCAGGTGTCTTCCCCTGGCCATGAGCTCACAAGGTATGTGTGTCCCTCAGGACAAGAGCTCTTTTATCACCAGATGCCATAGCATGAGCCAGGGAAAGAGGCAGATGACAAGACTGTAAAGTCGTGTTTCTAAGAATGCCAACCAGCCTTCTCTGACACCACATTTGGACCGCAGGCCCCTTTGCCAACTTCCCCATTGTTTAGTATAATAAGCAACAAGCTCATTAATAACCCCTCCCCCTCTCTGAGTCCCAGCCACAAGGGGAACCAGCAGGTGCAAGAGGCTCACAATTAGTCCTTTATAATGCATGGTTGGCAACAAACCCACTCGGTGTCTGGAACAAGGACCTGGCTACATGAAGTATCTGCAGCCACTGGAGTGATTAATGGCAGGGCCACAGAGTGGAGAGGGACTATGTTAACACTTGTGCAGCCACTGAGTCCAGAATTCTTAGAAAATTGGAAACCTAAGAAGGGGATGCCCTTCACATGCACTAGAAGAAAATGGTAAACTTCTGTCTCGGTCTCCCCACCTGTGTCTCTGGTGCTTCTCCTTATGGATCATACCCCTATTATCACCTCCATGAAGACACCCCAAATCTTTGTGTTCTACCCTGTCCTCTCACTTCTGCATTTCCAACTGGTCCTAGGATATTCCATTGACATCAGGCCACACTGAGATCATCTGAACGTAGGCACCTGGACCTTTCCCAGATGAGGAAGCCTGGAGTTCAAGGGGCAAACATTAGGTTAGGAGTAGCTGCTATGGTGGAAAGGGGAGTTCTCAAACTACAGTTGAGCAGAGGGGATTCTCCAAGGACATTAAACAGGTGTAGAAATCATGAACCTATAATGAACCCAACCTCCACTGTTGTGTGATTTCCTCGAGCAAAGAAGGTTAAAGGTCAATGAGGACTGGCCAGGAAGTCTAGCATAAAGGTCATGGAGTAGTAGATGACCATGTGGCCTCGATTGGATATGGAGGAGAGTAGATCCAGGAAGAGGTGGTAGACTGATGAGAATATGAACATAAATGCTAGTGGGACAGAGTAAGACTAAAAAGGCAAGTCAATGAAAGTGAGGGAAAGCAAGAGAAAGGCAAGCAGAGAAGGATCTCTCTTAGAACCTAAGATTTCAGAGGCCAGTAGTTCAGATGTACTGACTAGGTCCAGACTACGGCCATGGGCTTGGATGGCTGTCAACAGGGCCATCACATTGCATAACTCTGGGAATACCATTCACATAGAATTCAATGAAGTTGTGTAACATGGTGGCCCTCGTAGCTGAAGGAGAGCTAGTGAAGGTCATTGGAGATGAAGTGGCCAAGGAACTATAAGGCAAGGGCACTGGATGGGAGGCCCACATGAGCACTGAGGATGCCCTGGATCAGAGAGGAAGACTGGGGTGCAGGGAAAGCATGACCTTAGCCCCAAGCAATCCTGATGGCTAATACAATTCTATCAATTACTTGTTGCAAGCCCCTGCAGTAAATAAATCCTTCAGCTCCTTAGGTATGCCATTTTTGATGCCTCATATTTAGAATAGAATTGAGAACTTAGATTTGGGACAGTAATAAGAATTTTAAAAGTTTGTTTATGTGCTGTAGGGGCTATCCTTGGACTTGTTTTCTATCTGATGTTTCCTCCCTCTTCCCCTGCTTTGCTCTTTAACATAAAGAAAGCTGACCTCTGATTCGGCTTCAAGGTCAGATGGTTTCCAGCAGGGTTGGATCAATGGGAAGCACTGGTGAGAAATTGGAAGGCAGGTGAAAGGCGAGATCTGGGTGTTTTTTCATCACCTTCTTCCCCCGCCCCCTTCCTCGTCTTAGGCACCATCTCCAGCAAAAGCTGAATCTCCTCCATGGTTTTAGCTCCTGTGGAACAGACCACTAAAGGTTCCAGCTTCTGCCTTGGGCTCTGACAAGCCCATCTTCTCTGCTATTGCATAAACTCTGTGTTGCCTCACCATTTCCTATTTAGCTTCTCAACTTGCCCCTCACCTGTGTAATCAGCTCCCTAATTAAATTCTCTCCCTAGTAAATATTTAGAGTGGTTTCTGTTCTGTTTTTCTTGCTAGACCTATTACAAGAGCCTAGTGTCATGTTTGGCATATAGGGGCACTTAAATATCTTGTACTTATAATAAGTATGCTTAGATTAATATTATTAATACTTAGTTGTCCAAGACCTTTGAGAACATGGTAATCAATCCAGCAAAGATGGCAGAAGGCATGGGAACAAGGTGCCATAACCACTCGCCATGTTCTTCTAAGAACAGGGGTGGACAATGACAAGCATATTATTTATTCGGCCTCTAAGTATTGCCTCCCCAGAGTGCTTTTGCTTTATATCCCTAGGGCCTGACACAGGGTCTGGCACAGAGCAATTCCTCAAAATAATAGTTATTAGACTGGCTTGACATCTTTCTGGCTGTGTAGTCAGAACTGCATTTATTTGTAAATCAGGAGACCCCTGAGTTGATGCTGCAGGGTCTCACCTGTGTGTGCACTGAGGGGACTATATCAGGAGGTCCAGGATCAGGGCAAGATGAATGAGGCGCTCGTCTCAGGTGCAAACTCTAAAGCTATGCCAAGAAAACTCCGCAGTCAAGAAAAATAACATTATACTGTGGTATTTTTAAATGATCATTAATGCAAAAATCCATGATGAACAAAATATCAAAATTTGAATAAAGACAGAATTCGTGTTACTGATTTTTCCTTTTGAGTCAGGCTCCATTAGGGCAGCACTTACTATAACTGAGTCACTGCTTCCTGTCACTCCTTCGCTGCTGCTTCCGACACTGGGTGTCCTCAGGGTTAAGTTCCAAGTCTCCATCACCAACCACACCCCTCCACCAAACACACTCTCACTGCGACCTGTGGGCTCTAGAACAGGGACTGTGTCTGTCTTGTTCCCTGAATTGATTTCAGCACCGACACTTAGGTCTGGCGCATGCTAGATGCAAATATATATGTGTTGAATTAATGAATGAATGACCAAATCGTCTCCTCTTCATTCTGGAGGTCCCATCGGAGTCTCCAAGAAGATATTCTAACAATGCACCTTAAAAAAAGAAAAAAATCCAAACACACTAGGAACCAAAGAAATGTACATTGAAACAATGAAGTGTGATTTTTCACTGCGAGAATTAGCAAAGATTTAAGAGATTGACAATACTCAGTATTGATGTGGAAATCAAGAAAAGGGCATTCCAATGCATTACTGCTAGGACTGCAAATTAATACAGTGGTTCTGAAAAGCAATTTGGCAATATGTAACAAAAGCCCTTGAAAAGTACATTTCTTTTGACCGAGCAATCTCACTTTGAAGAATTTATTCTAAGGAAATAATTAGGCAAGTGCCAGAAGATGTATCTTCCTGGATGTTCCATCACAGTAGTGTTTTTAACAGCAAGAGCTTGCAAACAGCCTAAAGGTCCAGAAGTATTGGACTTGCTTTTGCTATTAAGAAACATTACAAAATAAATAAAGGTAGCAAATGATGAAATACTATGCGGCTATTTAAAATAATGATGTGACCCTATATTTACTTAAAGCAGAAGGATATTCACAATGTGTTAAATGAATGCGGTATAAGATTATAAAACAATATATATATATATATATATATATATATATATATATATATATCCTATAACCACCATTTTTTAAGTATATATGGGGAAAGTCTAGGAGGCTGAATACTAACAGTGGTTATCTCTAAGCAGCAGAACATTAGATGATTTTAATTGTTATGTCTTTTAGGCTTTTTTTTGAGCAGTTTTAGGTTCAGAGTGAAATTGAAAGGAAGATACAGAGATTTCCCATTTACACCACACACATGCATAGCCTCCCTCATTACCAACAACCCCCACTAGATTGGTACATTTGCTACCTCTGATGAATAGACCTTGACACATCATAATCACCCAAAGTCCATAGTTTACATGAGTGTTCACTCTTGATGTTGTGCATTCTATGGGCTTGGACAAATATATAATGGCATGTATCCATCATTATAGTATCATACAGAGTATTTTACTGCCCTTTAAAATATTCTGTGCTCTACCTATTTATCCCTCCCCATCCCAGCCCCTGGCAACCACTGATCTTTTTACTGTCTCTATAGCTTTGCCTTTTCAAGAATGCCATATAGTTGCAATCATATAGGTTAACTATTTATTAAAACTGTAAAATTCCTAGAAGGTAATATAGGAGAAAACTTAAATGGCCTTAGGTATGGTGAAGACTTACTACGTACAACACTGAAGGCATGCTCCATGAAAGCAATAATTAATCAGCTGGGCTTACTTAAACTGAAAAAATGTTTGCTCTGTGAAAGACAATGTGAAGATAATGACAAGACAAGCCACACACTGAGAAAAAAGATTTGCAAAAGACACATCTGATAAAGGACTGCTATCCAAAATATGCAAAGAACTCTTAAAACTCAACAATAAGAAAACAAACAACCCTATAAGAAATGGCCAAAGACCTTAACAGACACTTCACCAAAGATATGCAGTTGAAAAATAAGCATATGAAAAGATGCTCCACATCATATGTCATCAGGAAAATGCAAATTAAGACTATATGATACCATTACACACCTATTAGAATGGCCAAAATGCAGAACACTGACACCACCCACCAAATGCTAGAGAGGATGTGAAGAAACAAGAACTCTCATTTATTGCTGGTGGGATTGCAAAATGGTACAGCCACTTTGGAAGACAGTTTGATGGTTTCTGTCAAAACTAAACATACTCTTACCATAAAATTTAGCAATCACACTCCTTGTGATTTACCCAAAGAAGTTGAAATTTTATGTCTACACCAAAACTTACATGTTCTACATGCAGTTTTATGCATAGTAGTTTTATTTATAATGGCCAGAACTTGAAATCAACCAAAATGTCTTTCAATAGGTAGATGGATAAACTGTGGCACATCTAGACAACACAGTATTATTCATCACTTTAAAAATGAGCTATCACCCAGCCAGTGTGACTCAGTGGTTGAGTGTCGACCTATGAACCAGGAAGCACGGTTCAATTCTCAGTCAGGACACATGCCCTAGTTGTGGGCTCGGTCCACAGTGGGGGTCATGAAGAAGGCAGCTGATCAATGATTCTTTCTCATCGTTGATGTTTCTATCTCTCCCTCTCTCTCTCTCCCCCCATTCTTCTCTGAAATCAATAAAAATATATTTTTTTTAATGAGCTATCAAGCCATGAAAACACATGGAGGAAACTTAAAGATATATTATTAAGTAAAAAAAGCCAATCTGAAAAGTCTACATACTATGTGATTTCAACTATATGAGATTCTGGTTTCAATTTTTTAATCTTTCATTTTTCTAAATTTTACACAATAATCATCCATAATTCTAATTCTAAAATAATGAAAGTAACCTATTCTGTGTTCTGCATTTTTTGAGCAAATTTCTCAGCAGAGGATAGACAAGTTAAAATATCCATTATCACCCTCACCTGCCTTGGGATTCTTTTGTTTTCTGAATCAGGTCAGAGAATAGTGTGCAGATTATTCTCCACATAGGAGAGTCTTGGCCGATACCCCATCACTCTCCAGAAATGTTTCTAAGACTGTCACCATTCTTGTATATCAAGATCACACTTGTACCAAAGGTCCCAAAAGTCACTTCTTTTTTTAATCCAAAGACTTATCCTACTTACTGACCTAAAAGAAACCTTAAGGCCCTCACCTGTCATGTCATTTGTGAAATAGAGATAAATATTCACTTCACAGATGGACTAAAAGATAAAATTGTGACAGGTCTCAGTGTATATTAAGTGTATCAGGCAGGATAAGCTTGATAACAAGCCCAAAATCTCTGAGTTAAAACAACAAAGTGTAATTTCTTACTACAAAACACATATATCATAGGTCAGCACAGGCCTCTCTCAAGGACCCCCCTCATTCAAGGACCCTCATGATCCTCGCTCAAGAACACAGACTGAGAGAGAATCCAGGTCTGAGATTCACTTTGTCAAAGCTGGAAAGAAAACATGGCCCCTAGTACTCTAGCTCCTAAACCTCCCACCCAGGAATGGACCACATCACTTGGCTCTCAACTCATTGGCCAAAACAAGTCACATGACTGCTCCTAAATTCAAAGGGGCTAGAGAAATACAATCCCACCAAGTGTCTAGGACAGTGATAGCGAACCTTTTGAGCTCGGCGTGTCAGCATTTTGAAAAACCCTAACTTAATTCTGGTACTGTGTCACATAAAGAAATTTTTTGATATTTGCAACCATAGTAAAACAAAGACTTACATTTTTGATATTTATTTTACATACTTAAATGCCATTTAACAAAGAAAAATCAACCAAAAAAATGAGTTCACGTGTCACCTCTGACACGCGTGTCATAGGTTCGCCATCACTGGTCTAGGAGGCTGAGATCCAGAAATACTGGTAAATAGCAAAGTAACTCCCACAGTAGGCATTAATAAATGTTTTTTGAATAAGAGGAAGTGCTTATCTGAAACCCAGCTCTATGGCAGACAGGCTTATAATGTGTCAGGTATTGTGCTAGGTAAAATTTACACTAGGAAATCAATTTAAGTGATGTTTACCAAAGCCCTGCAGCTGGTGAGGGGCTAGAGCCAGGATCTGACTCCACAGATTGTACCCTACCCATTATGTCCATAACTGTTCATGCCATTCTGTGGCTGCTTAACTTCTGAAAGCCTATTTCCTCCTCATCTTCCAGAAGTAAATAATGTTGACTCTTGGGGTTCTTTTCCAGGAGGGAGCGGATGTCCCTGGGATGGAAGCATCGGGGCTCTGTGAGAGGGGGGTGGCATGGAGTGCCCAAAGCCTGGTCAATAATGGTACCTGGAGGGGCCCTGGAGCTTGTCTCCTGGTCACAAGTTGGGGGAGAGGGGTGGTGGGAGAAAGGATGCCCAGGGTATTCTGCAGGACACAGCTGATCCCTGAGCCACTTGGGTATTGGAAGACACATGTTCCCTCTCTCAGCTATTAGAGGTTATGTGTGCTTATCTAAGTGTGACAGACAAGCCCTCACACATTCATGCAGCTCCCCTCACCATCATACATTCATGCACACACATGCACACATGTACAGAGTCACCTGGACAGGTCACTCCCACTTGCACTCACAGCACCATACTGAGTCTATGCCACATGCAGCATCGTGTGTATCCGAGTGTACGTGTATTCTGCTGAACCCTAAAAATTGCCATTCTGTCGGCAACTTCCTTTGGCTCAAACTAATACACACACATCTACATAAAATCCCAGTTAGCTCACACATGTGCACACAACCACACATGCGCACATAGCAGCCCATACCCACAACATGCACACAGAGCACATGTGCCTGCACCACGTGTGCACAACTTGCTGCTGGTCTCCCCCCCACTGCCTGACCCAGGCTATGGGCTCCAGGCAGTGAGTTCAATCACTGTCATTGCCAAGGCTGCTATTAGAGCTCAGCTCTAACCATCCAGGAAATCAGTGACAGGCTTGGCCTCTGCCGCCTGGCTTCGCCCAGCAGCTGTGCTCAGTGTCAGCCCCACCCCCGTTCCATCCGCTTGGCTAGTCCTTAACCCCAAACACCCACTTTCCCCGCTGCCCTCCTCCTGCCGGGCCTGATGCTCACCAGCTGAATGGCTGCCTAGAAGTCAGGCAATGGAGCCCAGCTCTCTGCCCTAGATACTCGGCCCCATCATAAATCTTTGCACAAAAAGTGACTGCTATTGGGGCTTGGGGCCGATGTCAATGACAGAGAAGACCCCTGGGGCTTAGAGGGGCTAAAGGGGTCTGTGGCAATATTTATTAAGCACTAACTCTGGGTCAGGCCCTGTGCTAGGCACTAAGGATAAGATGGTAAAGAAAAACAGAAGCAGTTTCTGATTATATAGGTCCACATTCTAGGGGTGTGGGGGAGCGAAGGTAGAAACAAATACTTAAAAAAAAATACAAAGCACAAATAAACATAACATTCCAGCTCTGTGAAGTGGCATGAAGCAAACATGGTTCAGAGCTGAAAAGCTGGTAGAAAGGGACTCTCAAGGGTCAGAAAAGAAAATCCAAGTATGCTGCCAGGCCAAGGGGACCAGAAGCAGACATCGCAAGGCCAGCTTGGAATAGGTCCAGGACAGAGAAGAAAGCAGAAGGCAGTGGGTCGGGGAAGAAGCAGGGGGCAGTTCTGGTGACCTCCTGAGAGAGGCATGGCTCTTCTGGCTGGCTTTTACCTTCTTCCCCTTCCTCCTGGGTGAGACCGACCTCATCCTGTCCCTGGAATTCTGTCTACCTATCATGGCTTCTCTGAGGCAATATTCCATCAGGCCGCCTGTCTCTCAGGATCGCCAGCCTCTTCCACAGCACTGGCTCTTCCCGCTCAACATACACAACAGATCACATCTCTCGCATTCAAAAGAAAGAAAAAGGGAGAGAGAGAGAGAGAGAGAGAGAGAGAAAGGAAGGAAAGAAGAAATAAAGGAAGGCAGGGAGGGAGGGGGAGAGAAGGAGGGAGGGAGGGAGGGAGGGAGGGAGGGAGGGAGGGAGGGAGGGAGGGATTCTTCCCTGCCCTAAGATGTGGGAGATAGGTAAGGTGCATTCTATAGTAACACTGCCCAAAGTGCGGTCCACAGACTAATGCGGTCCACAAATAGGTGAGGACAGAAATTGAGAGCAAATATTTAGAAACCTTAAAAACAATTTGACAGAGAAACTATATATCCATTGAATCTAATAAAAAGCAGGCCTGTGTTTTGCATGTCTTTTTATTTCCTTTTTCCACCAATCTATTTTCATTGTGTTGCATAAAAGTATCAGTTTACAACAGGTTGAAAATAAGAAGAGAAAATACAGGCCCTCCCATACAGATGGTTTAAGGAGCACTGTTCTATAGAACCTTGTTCTATGATGTTTTGAAGACAGAAATAAAATTAGGATGGGTGACGTATGAGTAAGCAAAGGAATAGAAGTTGGCACAAAGGGAAATTTTTTTAAGTTCCATAATCCAAAAGAATCTGTGTATTCCTCTCTGAGACTTACAAAGAACATTGACTTAGTAAAAGCATTTTCTACAATATTATCTTGGAACCCTAAGGTTTAAAAGAATCATTCTAGGCCTCAAAACCAACATCCACCAGCTAATTTTCCCAGCTAGTTCCTGGCATTTAGTAGGTATTCAATAAATATTGGTTTGAATAAACCCACTGTACAAATTGGCTTCCATTCTCTTGCTACATCACAAATCCCCTCAAAACTTAGTAGTTTAAAATAGCAATGTTTCATGTTTCTGTGGGTTGACTGGGCTCAGCGGGGTGGTTCTCACTTGGGGTCTTTCATTCTGTTGCAGTTACATGGTGGCTAGGACTGTGGTTATCTGAAAGCTTGACTGGGTGTCCAAGGTAACTTCTTCATTCATATGTCTGGCCCTCAGCTGGGGTAGCTGGAAGAGGCAAGGAGCGACCACCTGGGCATTTCTCTCCCACATGGCTGCTCCAGGGGGCTAGCTTGGGCTTCCTCATAACATGGCGGTCCCAAGATAACTGAAATTCTTGCATAGCAGATGGCTTTTCCCCAATGCACGTGTTTGGAGAAAAGGGAAGTAGAAGGGACCAGGTTCCTTAAAGGCTTGTCAGGCTCAGAACTGGCAGGACATCACTTCTTCTATATTCTATTTTTTCAAGTGGTTGTGAGGCTCATCACTTCACCTCTCAGCAGAAAAGTAACAAATAGTTTGCAGCTATCAATATCTACCACTGCCTCTCTGGCAATAACACAACCCCCAAGTGGCAAAGAGCAGGGAGAACAATTTTGCAGATTTTTAATTATAATAATTATTATTATCATCATCACCATCATCACCATCATCATCACTTAATGTGTACCAGGCTTACTATACTTGGTACTTAGAGAATGGGGACAGGAGAGAGAAAGAGAGATCCATTTAATCCTCACAACCATTATTCTCATTGTAGAGTAAATGAAACAGGTTTAGAGAAGTTAAATAATTTGCTCAAGATCACACAGTCAGGAAGTGACAGAAATAGGACACAAGCCCAAGTCTACATGGCTGCAGAGTTCAGTCTTGACCCAGCATCTCGGATCCATCTCAATTATTCCTCAACCCCAAATATTGTTTGTTCACACTTCACTCATCCTCAGAAGACACCTGGCCTTCCTGGCTTTTCATCGTGAAGCAAATCTAATAGCTCCTCCATGACTTTTTTTTCTTCAAAACAATGCCTTGTTCATCTGCAATGAGTTGGGAATAACCTGGAAGCTCAAGAACTGCAAGTCATATTTCTGCAGGGAGCCCAGGAGGGGCTGCCAAAGGACCAGAGTGAGCAGGTAATTAGATTGAATCCACCCTTTGGCTCGGTTTCCTTCCCAAGTAGACCGGCTATTGAGCAATCCATTCTCCAGACATTAATACATCACCTGGGAGCACCGAACCATGATGGATGAGCTGGGCCATCAGCAGGGCCCACGATGGATGGGTGTCATTCATCACTGCAGGGAGCCGATGGAGCCATGAGTTACTCAGGCCATGGCACCTTCCACCCCCATTGGGGCCAGAGCCAGGAGGAGGACAGAGGTGGGGGAGGGTGGCACAGAGCTAAGAAGACTTCTCTGGGAGATATGCCAGCAACCATGGGCACATTTTGTCTGAGCCACTCAAAAGTAGGGAGATGTTTAATGGAGTTTGCAGCTGAGACAAGGAGCATATAAGGGAAGAGAAATGCAATAAATAAGAACACGGGTTTTGGAAATCCTACTTGCCTGGTATGTGTCTCTGTTCTCTCTTTTCCTTGCTTCATAAGCTCGAGCAAGACATTCGCCTCTCTGAAGCTCAGTTTCCTTCTTTCATTCCAGGTGGTCCTTCACTATTCTCAGCCCCTTGTAGTTAGGGAGGGCCGTGTGAAAGTTCAAGTTAATGAACTATACATGCAAATAGCAAGAGTCACATTTCACTGAAGCAATGAAAGACCCCATGAGATTCTCAGCCATTCTCTTCCCCTGCCATAACAGCCAAGAGGCCTCATGTTAAGATATCAGAACCACAGAATCAGAATAGGCTGGATGGCTGATAACCTGGAAGATAGATGCCCTGGAGGGTTGCACAGACTCACACTGACTCTGAATCTGTGAGAGATAAACATTTGTTAGGCTAGGTCACTGAGGATGCGGGATGTTCGTTATCCAGCACAATTTAGACTATCCTGACAAATACTCTGTATCAGAGGTCTACAAAGAGCCAGATAGTAAATATTCTACGTCTTGTAGGCCAGATGGTCTCTTACATTCTTCTTTGTTTTGTTTTGTGTACTCTTGAAAAATATAAAAACACTTGTTAGCTTGTGGGCCTATAAAATAAGCCACAGGCTGGATTTGGCATACTGGCTAAAGTTTGCCAAGCCCTTACCCTAAAGTGTAAGGCTGCCATGAGAATTAAATGAAATGTAAACCTAGCATTTTTAAATGTTAGCTGCTATTTTTAACAGTAGTAATAGTAATTATCTATAAGTAGTATATTTTTATTCTAGGCACTGCTCTGCATAGTGATGATTTGCTATGAACGCAACATTATAGAGCTTCCCTGGGGGCGAGTTGTTGTTGTTTGCTGTGGTGGTACAGACATCTTTTCTTCCAGAATGACTGCAGCAGCCCCTCTGGTCTCCCTCCTTTCCATCCTTCATGCTGTATCTATGGGGATCTTTGCAAAATGGAAATAAAACCATGCTATTCTCCAAAAAACTTCTCATTACTCTTAACAGAAACTCCAATGCCCTTCATCACCTGCGAGGCCCTGAATGGTCTGAGCCCTGCCTACCCCGCTCATCACATAGGGTGCCACTCTACCCCTTCCCACCTTGGGGCTTCGGCCAGTGCCCAGAATGACCTTCCTTCATCCTCCATGCCCAGCCCCTTGGAGGTTGTTGGAGAAGCCTTCACTGACCCCAACCCCATTTAAAAAATCCTTCTCACCCCACCTGGAATCTCATCACCATGTTTATTTCCTTCTTAGCACTTAGCATAAGCAAAATAGTTTTTTAATTTACTTGTTTATCTTTTTGTTTATTACCCCTCCTAAGCTGTGAGCTCCACAAGATCAGGATCTGTGTTCGTCCACATCATGACAGTGCCCCCATTGTTCAACACAGTGCCTGCCACAGAGTAGAAACTTAATAAATATTTGTTAAATGCATAACCCATCGCAAAAAAACCGCCCACGAAGGTCCACAAGCTCTCCATGCCCACATTAACATAACCCTGTCCCACCACCCACCCAGTCGTGTGCTCTCACCACCCACAACTTCATGGGTGGGTGGTTGTCACTTCAGCTGCAGCTCTCTCCCCACACTGACTCCTGAGAAAACTCCAGAAGCAGAGAAAGCGCCCTCTGTGCCTTTGTGTCCTCAAGGCTCAGGACAGTGCCCTGTGCCGGGCAGGTGCACAGGACAGGATGATGATGATGCAAAAACTCCACTTCAAAGCAGCATTGCAGACAAGGCTGGAGGGGGAGGGGCAGCAGAACCTCACTGATGTCATCTCAGAGTCACATGAAGGACCTTTAAGAAATCAAGAAGAATACTAGAGGAGCCAAAAGATAAATAATGTATTGATTTTCCAAGCAAAAGAACGTCAGATTCAATCTCAAGAAAAATTCTAGACCTTCCTGTTAACTGGTCAGTTGGCAACTAATTTACAAAGAATGAGGCAATTACCAAGATCTAATGTCCATCCCTAGAGAATGTCAGATGAAATTATTCTAATTTTCTTTTTGACAAGGTGCCCATGCTTAAACTGATAATATCTGTATTTCAGACAAGTATCCACTTAACAAATATTTATGGAAGGGACATGCTAGGCAGGCTCTGTGCTTGTACTTCAGACCCAGCATGAATAAAACGGGCAGAACTCATGTCCTGGTGGGGGCTGCACGTGGGACGAGGCTCAGCCAGCATACAGCTAAGTAACATCAATGCCAATGAGCTCACGGAGGAAAACCAAGGCAAGCTAAGGAGATTTGCTGATGCGGAGGTCAGAGCATTGAGTAGGGTGGTTTGGGGAAGATGTCACAAAGGGAACATTGTGGCTAAGACTAAAAAAGGTAGAGGAGGGAGCCACGCAGATACCAGACTGAAGGAACAAGGGGTGCGTACCAGGCTGTGTGAGGGGCAGCAGGCCATGTGGTTGAAGCAGAGGGAGCCGGGGGGAGGTGAGGGAGAGGCAGGTGTAAAACAAGAATTTGGCTTTAATTAAGAATATGTAAGGCATAATCAGAAAGGATATATGCATCCCTATGTTCATAGCAGCACAATTCACCGTAGCTAAGATTTGGAAACAGGCTAAGTGCCCATCAACAGATGAGTGGATTAAAAAACTGTGGTACATCTACACAATGGAATACTGCACTGCGATAAAAAAAGAAGGAGTTCTTACCATTTGCAACAGCATGGATGGAACTGGAGAGCATTATGCTAATGAAATAAGCCAGTCAGAGAAAGATAAATATCACATGATCTCACTCATTTGTGGAATATAATGAACAACATAGGCTGATGAACAGGGATAGATCCAGAGACAGAGAAGCAGCGATAAGACTGTCAAACCTCAGAGGGAAAGTAGGGGAGGGTGGGGGTAAAGGCGAGAGATCAACCAAAGGACTTGTATGCATGCATATAAGCCAAACCAATGGACACAAAGAACAGGGGGGTGAGGGCATGAGTGGGGGAGAGGGGTTTATGGGGAGAATGAGGTCACATATGTAATACCTTAATCAATAAAGAAATTAAAGATTGAAAAAAAAAGATTATGTAAGGCATGTAGCCTGGGTCTACCTAAATGCAGTAACTCGAAATCAAGCAAGATAGGAGAATGTGCCCCTTAAATGTTTCTTGGAAACATTAGTGAAGTAAATAAGTGAATGGGAGACTATGGTAAAAGACAGTTTTAAAATTCAAAGACCTGGGCCCAATACACACTCCTATGACCCAACAATTCCGGTCCTAGATATATACCCAACAGAAAAATGAACCAGGCTCACCAAAAGGCATGGCCTCGAATGTTCACAACAGCACTATTCATAATCACCAGAAATGCCCATCGGCGGAAGAATGGTTAGGCACACTGTAGTGTACTCACACTGTAGAAAACGCCACAGCAAAGAGAATGAATGCGGCACAACTTCATGCCATAATATATATGCATCTTACAAAGATAATGTGAATGAAAGAAGCAAGAGTTTTATACTATGATTCCATTTACATTAAGTTTGAAAATGGGGAAAACCAATATGCTGTTAATGGGGAGGAGGGGCTTAGTTCTTGATCTGGGTGCTGATTACGCAAGAAGGAACAGTTTGTGACAACTCATTAAGCTGTATGTGTATGATCTATGTACCTTTTCTGTGTGGGGGTTGCACTTCCAAAAGTTACTCATGAAAATAAGTAGTTTAGACAAAAAACAATAAACTAGCCCTGGCCAATGTGGCTCAGTTGGTTGGGCATCGTCCTGTGCATGGAAAGGTTGCCAGTTCAATTCCCAATCAGGGCACATGCCCAGGTTGTGACTCAATCCCCAGCAGGGCGGGGGGGGGGGGGGGGTGGTTGGGGGGAAGAGGCGTGCAGGAGACAGCAGATGAATGTTCAGCTCTCACATTGATGTTTTTCTCTCTCTCTCCTCCCTTCATCTCTGTCTCTAAAAAGCAATTTTAAAATCTTTTGAAAAAAATAAACTAGCATGACATTTAAAAAAGAAGACTTGTGTTGGTTCAAGTTTTAACACTTTTTAGCAGAGTAACTGGGCAAATTACATAGACTCAGTTTTCTTGTCTCTAAGAGGAAGGCGGTCAATAAAACCCACTGAGTCTAACACAGAGGTGATGTGATGGTGAAATGAAAAATACACATGAAAGTCCTTTAGGAAATAACTCTCGTGATGCTAATGCTGGCTGTTGCTCTAGGATCATGGAAGTCTACGGAAGTGGACCATAGGCTCAGCTCTTGCCATGTTCTATTATAAATTTGTAAGTTACTTGGGTGAAGACCTAGAAGGTGAATATTTCCCTTCCAAAGGCTGAGAAATAACTGAGTTGGCAGAATCGAAATGATCTCAATAAACTGGAAGATTAGGTCAAATTCAACAAAAGAAAATCAACAGAGATCATTCTAGTGCAGTGGTTCTCAACCTTCCTCATGCCGTGACCCTTTAATACAGTTCCTCATGTTGTGGTGACCCCCAACCATAAAATTATTTTCGTTGCTACTTCATAACTGTAATTTTGCTACTGTTATGAATTGTAATGTAAATATCTGATATGCAGGATGTATTTTCATTGTTACAAATTGAACATTATTAAAGCATAGTGATTAATCACAAAAACAATATGTAATTATATATGTGTTTTCCAATGGTCTTAGGCGACCCCTGTGAAAGGTCGTTCGACCCCCAAAGGGGTCATGACCCACAAGTTGAGAACCGCTGTTCTAGTGTCACACATTGAGGCTCAAGACATGCATGGCATAAACAGAGGCTCCAGCTCAGGGGGAAGAACCTGAAGCCCTGTTGACCATCCTGTGAAACGTGGGGTTGTTTGGGCAGAAATAGGAACATGGGTCATAAGACGGGTTCCTCTTCAGTCCTCCATGCTGCCCAGAGCACACCTGAAGCCGCCAGTTCAGGGGCCTACCCTTTCCTTTCCCAGCCCAAACCAATGGCAACAAAAGCTGTGTTTGGCAGAACATTAACAAGGTGTTAGCAAGTGAGGTGGGTGTGGTTTATACTGCTCTTGACCCCAAGCCTGGGCCCCTGAAGGTGGTGATGAGGGCATCAGGCTTCTCCACTCCCTTTGGCCTGAGAGCCCAGTCGTCCACCACCAATGCCTCAGTGTCTCTCAGCAGACAGGGGCTGGAGTGAGCCCCAGGGCAGACTGGGAAGGGGGCTGGTTCTATTATCAGCCTCTAGTTCCAATCCCCAGAAATGACTCAGGGCCAATATGGGGCAAGGCAAGAGACATTAGTGGCCAATACCTAGAACAACCTTTCACAATACAAATCCCCTCCCTTGGACTAAATGTCCAGCTATTTTCACTCATGGCCATGTTTTTAGGAAGAAGTGAAACCTGAGTCTGCCTTTGAGATACACCTGCTGGAGGTTATCTCCAGACCCAGACACTCACAAGAGAGTGGTAACTGGGGTGGGTTCAAGCTTGAGGCTTGCTGAACCTCAGCAGGAGGCAGATGGGGGAAAAAGGAGGCTGGGCCTGGGGAGGCAGAAGGCTGTCCACCTGGCTGTGGCCCTGGCCCCGGAAAGTGAGGCCCGCAGCCCAGTGTCCAATGCCCAATGAGGTAGAGCAAATTCAGCTCGACTCAGCCTAGGTCAAATCCAGATGGGTCTAACCCAGATCCAGACACCAGATCTTACCTGGGGACAGAGAGACAGGGTCCAGTGGGATGAGCAAGTGCCAAGAGAGGGCCAGGAGTCAGGGCCCAGCCAAGCAAAATGGAGTTAGAGCAGGATATCAGCACTGGAGCTGATCCCTCCATCGGCTGGTAAGTTGTGAGTGCTGCCACAGAGAGATGGTGCTGTCAGCATCCATCAACTATCCAGGATAGTTGAGGAAGGCGAGGGCCTGGCAGACATTAGGTCACGCCAGGACTAAGGGCAGCAGGCTTAAGGCCAGGAAACAGAGACAGCGGTTCTCCTATCAGCCCTGTTCACATGGAGCCACGACCTGGGTGGGACCTGCCAGGTATGGCAAGGCTTCTAGAAATGGCAGGGACCCTGTCTCTGGTGGTGCCCACTACCCACCACCTAGCTATTGAAACATTGCTCCAGGAAGCTGACGGTTGCAGAGAAAAGCCGAGTTACATCTGTCTGCCAGGGGGAAGAATTCCTATGGCAGGAATCTTGGGAAGTCACTTAAAAAATGGTATTTCTTATAACCCCCCAACACACCACACACACACACACACACACACACACACACACACACACAGAGCCACCTGCCGCTGGCTCTCAGCCTCCCCCCCCCCCCCCCCCGACTCCAGTTCTCTGGCACCTCAGCCAATGGTCACTTTGCAAGTGATCCCAGTGAAAACAGAACTCTCCAAATGGTGGTCCATTGAAACCGCTTCTGGTGGGTGTTTTCATCCCAACTCTAGGACATTTCCAAAACTCAGCAGACTTTTCCACATCGGTTGCTTCTGACCCAGTTTTCCAGTCGCCCAATCAAAAGGGAAAACTCAAGACCCAACATCTCCCCTAGACATTAGGATTTGGGTGCCAGGCTGCTCGCCGGGAGGCGGACTTTGCCGCTGTGTTACTTCTGTGCACAATAAAATGTTCAAAATCATAACAAAGGTTGGCTTCTGTGGTTCCGCCTGCTGAGGCCTCACAATGCTTGCTGTCTTAGAGGGGCTGATTACCTAACTCCATTTATCAAAGTGTCACTTCTCTGACAGGCCCTAATAAATATCCTGCCAGAGACCCCGCACCTGGCAGCCGTGCCACTCGGCAACACGCCGCTAACCTAATTTGCTAATTGCTGCTTTCCCCATTAATTCTAGTCCTGTCTTGTTTGGTGTTGACATGGAGGAAAAAGAAATAGGGTGGAAAAAACAGACAAGAATGAAAATATCTCGGGGTCCCCCAGCATCCAGCCCGCCCCCCAACACCTTCACAAAGCCACTCACACTCACACCTAAATACCAACTTCCTTGCCCTCTTTTGCTCATCATGGCTGGAGGATGCAACATTTAAAGGTGCAGGGTCCAATTTTCCAAACCAAAAATCAAGGCCCATGCCAGATAATGGTTTAGGAGGCTGACAATGGGGCAGTCATAGAATTACAAGGGATCGATGGTCACTGTTCCTGGTCATTCTAATCAATATGATGTTTTTTGGTAGAGAAGAGATCAAATAAGGCATCAAGGGGTTAATGAGTCCAGCCTATAAGTTCTTGAATATGGCCACATCCCAGAGCCCTCCAGCCTTGACCCCTCATTCCAGCCTTTCTCTGTGTCACAGGGGAACTCTGCCTCCCTCTAGGTGTCATTCTAAGCAATGATGTCCAAGATCTGGCACAGGATAATGCCTATGGTCAGACCTTCTCAACCAGGACTGACTCTCCCAGCCACCTGGGCAAGCCACACCCCTCTTCCTTCAGCCCTTCAACTCCTGCTAGAAGCCCCCAATGATAAAGAGGTTCAGTGTGGGTTGTTTGATCATAGACCATTACAGATGAGCCCCATGGGCTCAAAGTCCTGTTGGAGAGGCAAGGGCAGGAATGGAGAAGATTCTAGCCACAGCCAAGGAGGATAGAAGGCACACTATCTTCTCTGAGATGAACCAGAGTTCCCGTCTGAAAATGAGAGATGGCTGTCTTACTCACCCAGCGGTCTAAAGATGACCTCCTTCTTGGTACGTGTGAACCTTGGGCATTCAGCTGGTAACCTAACTTTCAGGAAGTAGCTGCTAGAATCAATAATAGAAATTGTTCCCAGATGCAAGGCTATGTGACAAGTGAATAGCGCAGCCTTCCGGGTTCTCACCTCAACAAGTGTGAGTGAGCTCTCTGAAAGTTCCTATCTGGCTCCAGCCTGGATAGCGCACCCAATTCTTTGTCTCCTGTTCACAGCACAGACCATGTATCCTGGCCAAGAAGGGAGGATGGGCTGAGAGAGGGGAATGGAGCGGAGGATGGGTGGGAGGGGGCAGAAACTAGGGAGAGGCCACAACACAAGAGTAAGTCAACAAGTCCTTCATTTCTGGGCTCCATAGCCAGGTTATCACTGATGCGGTGGACGAAGTTTAGGTTACACACACTGTTGACAGAAGACCAAGGACAATATCCACCCATGCAGGGGTTGCATGTGTATATGTGCACACTCCAGGCTCAGAGTATCCACAGATGTGTCTATGTATATATGTTCAGCTGTGTGCACAAAACTGTGTGCCAGGCATGTGTGCTGGTGAACAAAGCTAATGTGAGTATGTCCCAGAATAGCTCTGTCCAAGCATGTCTGTGTAATTATCCATCTACATAATGACACGTGTTCCTGGACAGAGAAATGAAGACATATGTCTTTGTATATATGAGCAGACTTATAACAGCAGACATTAGATCCGGGTACCAACTTTTATGAATGTTTCCACATTCACACACTCAAGTCTCAGAGCAACTGCAACTACATCAGGACTGAGGCCATAAACTTGGAGTACCCTCAGCCTTCTGCATTCATCTAGAAAACTTCTATTCCTACTTCAAAGCCCAATTCCTTTGTCCCCCTCCTTCCTAATTTGCCTCCATTGAAGAGTCTATCACAGGACTTCTGTTCTATCATAATTTTCACAACACATTCCAGTTATCTGTGTGCACACAATTCCCTCTTACTGGTCCATGACATCCTCCTGTGTCTTACTTCTTTCTGTGCCACAGCATTCAGTTTCTGACACTCAGCAAGTGGAGTAAGAATTTGCAGATTGAGTTATTAAATATGGTTCTCATACCCCGGTTTGAGCACTGGGGTTACATGTCCTTGAATCAAATGCCAGCTGCAGTATAAAGCAAAGACATTTGGACACTCCTAATTCCACTAGGTCAGTGGCAGCAAGAAGAGAGGGAGGTGTGTCTGAGCTTGTTTGATCAAAGAGGCAATAAAAGCCCCTGGGGTCTCCAAAGATGTCAGTCAGAAGCCATCTCCTTTCCTTTCATCACAGTCTAGAGAATGAGGTGGTGGCTAACTGTTTCTTCAAAGGCCACATAGTAAGTAATTTTGGCCTTGAGGACTATAGGATCTCTGTGGCTTCTACTCAACTCTGCCATTTGAAAGCAGCCATAGACAATACATAAATAGATGGGTGTGGCTGTAGTCCAATTAAACACTATAGTCTACCAACTTCTGGTCTAGAATTCTGAAGTAAAGGGAAGAGAGGCTCAGACCCCACCAGTGACAGCAGTGGCCTCTGCTTACCAAGAGGACCTAACCCATTGGCACACATTCTGGGAACCACGTAGCCACACCCCACCCCACATTCAACATCAGGCTAAAGCAGAGACCAGCTAGGGGCTGAGGACAGGGCTGTGTGTGGTTGCCCAGGCCGTGTGCTGCACAAATCCATGAGGTACCATTCATGCAGACTGGGACATGAGTGGTGCCCTCCTTGAGTTGGACAACCTCACTGAGTGCCAACCCTGCCTGAGGGTCAGCCAAAAGCCCCAGATTTGTGTGGAAGATTCGCTGGCTGGTGGGGGCAGCATGCATGCTTGGGCTGCTATTTCACTGGTTCAAATACTTGATCGACAAGATAAGGGCTGTGAGCCACTGCTTCTTTGGGAACAGTTTGATGGGGGGCTTTCACGTTGCATAGACAGTTTGAGAATGGGGGGTGCCAGGGCTGGAGGAGCAGTAATATGGGGCGCTATGGGGACTAAGGATAAGCTGTTTATGTTGAAGGTTAAAGGGCAAGTGACTTGGGGACACAGGGCTGCTTGGCCCAATTGCCTATGCTGTGAGCCTTCTGCTCTTGGCCCAGGGTTGCTCAGGGAGCCAGGATCAGCAGAGGCCTCTGGAAGCATCCAGCCCCTCACCCACCTAAGGAACATGTATCAGGTCAGCGGAGGAGGTGAAATCCCCTGGCACCCTCACAGGCTACAGGGCCCAGCCCCTCTGAACCAGCTCAGGAAGCACCCCAGAACTCAGCCCACCCCAAAAGGCCCCCAAGCTGGCCACAGCTGGCCCCAGATCCTTCCCAGGATTAGCCTGCTGCCCAGATCTCAGCCATTAAACATCGCTGCGCTTCTTTCCAATAGCTACAGATGAACAAAATATTGCCCTGCTCCCAGTTACGTTAAAAGGACCTAGTAAAGAATAATGGCAAAGATGCTCGCAGCCAAAAGCTGCTCTTGATGGCCCTTTAAGCGAGATTTACGGCAGGCATTTAGCAGTGTCCCTGGAACATTTGCTGGCACCGATCGGTGGGAAGGATGTGCGTGGCGCCTCCCCGGGCCAGCAGGCAGGGCCATCCTTCATTCTGGGCAGCTCTGCCTGCCCCCTGCATCGTGCGGGCTCCCCCACAGCCCTGCCCCAGCCCATCAGGCCCCTGTCTGGGCTGCTTACTGATAATTCTGGCTGTCCGGTGCCTCAGGATGAGGCCAGCTAAAAACTGTTCTGACACAGGGGCTGGGGGGCTGGGAGGCTGGGAGATGTGCTGGGATCTGATAAACTGAGGCAGGAACAGGGGAGAACACATAAAAGGTAGTGTCAGGGGCAGGGCGATGACCTGGAGAACAGAGGGCCCTATTAACTTGCTCATTCAACTATTAAGCTCCTACTATATGCCAGGCAAATTTGGTAGAATGCACAAAACTAGCATGCTTGTTCTCTGCGCCTATGAAACATTACCTAGAGGGGAAGAGAACGATTAAGCTACCAATAACAATCAAATGCGGTCATTGTTTCGATAAGGAGAGCCCAAGGTGGGAGCAAATATGGCTTGGGGCCATTCCTAGGATGCAGGGTTTTTCTAAGACATGGGCCACGAGCCACATGTGGCTATTGAGTGTTCAAAGAGTGACGCCTGAAAACTGAAATGAGCTTTAAGCATAAAAGGCCCACCACATTTCAAAGGCTTCAAAATATGAGAGAGAGAATACGAAATATCCCACTCATAATTTTATATTGATTACATGTTGAAATGAGAAGATGGGGTATATTGGGTTAAGTAAAATGTATTATCAAAATTAATGCTACCTGTTTCTTTTTCCCTTTTATAATATGTCTACTAGAACATTTTAAAATATTGGACACCATAATCGAAATGATGAATAAGGATTAGCCAAGTGCGGGGATTGGAGTGCAAACCAGCAACTGGAGGCTTAGTCATAAAATTCACCCTATTAAGAGAAAGTCAAAAGTCTGACCCCAACAAATAAGTTGAGCTCCAGCAGAGAAACTGAGGCAGGAGCCCCATTGCCAGCTTGAGCAAGTATATTCATTTCCCAAATACAAAGAACATCTAGAACAAAAATATCAAATAGCTTTTATTTTATATGTAACCTCCAATAGATTTGTAGTGGCACCAAAGGCACTGTGTTGAGAAGGATTCAGAGGTACAACAGAAATGAGTAATCATGAGTGATTGCTATCTGCCGTGGAAGCATGTTTTGCTTGGTATTTGCCATCTGATCCAACTTTAGATCTAGGTTTGATCTAGATTTAGATCAAATCCCATAACCACCAGAAGGCAGTGTCCAAAGCAGACCCACATCCTGGAGCTGAATTTACATAGTCAGCAGCTCATGGGAGTATGCAGGGAACTCACTTGACAGCAAGGAGACATCATGGCATATCCTCAAAAAATATACCAGGATCTCAGGCTGCACTAAGGGAGGTTACAGGGGAGAGTCCTGCTGCTCCATGCCAATCAGACCACACCTAGACTACACACTTCTAAGGGACATAACTATCGGGTACACTCAGAAACTCATTGCCAGCTTGGAGAGGGGTCACAGAACTGCGTTGTGTGTATGTCATTAGGATGAACAAGTTGCTGAACATGGAGACCCAGGCGGCATGATTATTCTCTCCAGTATAGAACTGACTAGTTCAATAAACATTTAGTAAGCACCTACTATGTGCCAAGCACCAGGCCAGATGCTGGGCAAACAACAGTGAATGTGGGCTATCTTCCATCAGCACCTCCATGTCACTCACTCCCTTCTTCCTCCCCCTCCCCCCACAAGGATGACCTTAAGGAAATGCACCAACAGACTCCCTTCCTCTCTGGCTTCAAGTTGGACTCAGCCAATAGGAGATAAGAAGATAGGAGAGCAAGGCCATAGTATTTGCCAAGTTGCTTCGAATTGGCTCTACTGAGGACCTCAGCTCATGCCAGGTGGCCTCTCCTCACTGCTCTCCTCACTAACAGTCCCTCCCTCTGCCCTCGAGTCATTGGGTTACTAACAGCTTCTTAATGCTGCTAGCCCTGGGTGCTGCACCACCCTTTACTGATTCCCTTAAATTGTCCACGCCTTTGTAAATAGTCCCTTTATTGAACTAAAACAGTGGGATTCAAGTGTGACATCTATTTCTTGCCAGAAACAAAAGAGGCTTGGTCTCTGCCCTAGTGGAGTTCAGGCAGGTGATAAACAGGAAAACCAATTGTGATAAGTGTCATAAAGATAACAACTTGGAACCATAGGCAGAGGGGGTGGGGGCACCAAGCAAAATGGAATGGTCAGGGAGGCTCCTGAGGATGTAGCATTTAAGCTGAGATCTGAAGGATGAGAATTACCTGAGTAGAGAGCTGTTCTGATGTAATCTAGAGCCAAGGAAATAGGAGTGAATTTGGCCCCCAAAACTTCTCTAATCTGGAGTAAGCAGCCTAAGGAAATGACAAGCTCCCCCTCAGAGATGCTCTTGTCGAAGTCAGAGGGCTCCTTGGTGGCAGTGACACCAGAACAAGGATTCATCTCCTGGTGTCTGTAGCCACTTGTCCTGGGAGGCTCTCCCCACCCCTCTCGTGCCCAACCCGAATCTTGGTGCAATACCACACTCCTGCCATGAGTTGGGAGAACAAAGATATGAGTCCTAAATTGTGTGTGAGGGAAGGCAGGCAAAATTACCACCCTTCTACATCAGTTCCATGGAGGCAAGGGGAAGAAATGAATGTCAAGTCCATGAGTAAAAGGTGTTTTAACACACAGTAACTGTCTGGGATCTGCCCCAATCACTAAGACTTAGAGGGAAGAACAGGAAAATTCTGCTTCTATTGCAATAAGGAGAGGACGACAGATTCCTTTCTTCCTCCGAAGCTGGAACCTCAGGGATCTGTGGTTCTCAGCCCTGGACGCCCATTCAAAGAATCTAGAAGACTTTTGGAAGTACCAATGCCCCGCCTCAGAACCCCTGGTGTAATCGATCCAGGATCTAGTGTAGTCCAGATTGAGAACCATGGCTGAAAGCAATTGAAAGGGCTGAAGCCAGTAAAGACCAGGGCATCCTGGGGGACCATGGAATGGGGTCCAGCTTAAGGGCATTCTCTAAGTGATTGTCAAACTTCAGAGTGAATTAGAGTCACTTGGGTGCTTGAAACATGGATTCTCAGTCTTTACTCCCAAAGGGTCTGATTCCATCCCTTTTAGATGGGGTCTAGGAATGTGCACGATTAATGAACTCTCAAGTGGGCTACTTGGGAGAAAGTGCTAAATACCCAGAGTATCACCAGGTATCACCTCTAAAACTGAAAGCCCCACTTGAAAATTTGAGGGGAGTCAGCACCTGGGCAGAGAGGACAGCTGGGTAGGCACCAGCCTGGAGTCTTTGGTTTTGGAAAATAGAACCATATGAGTAGAGCGTGTATGGCAAGATTGAGGAGAAGCTTAGAAACGGGAAGAATTAATTCCTGGTGCGCAGAAAGGGGCAGAGTTTTGGAGGAGGAGAATGAGAACTTTAGAGTGAAGAAGTGAGGTCAAGGGGAGGAGGATGTGAAAATTCTTGCTTTCACCTCATTGCAGTTGTATGTGGAAGGGGAGGGAGGAAAGGTGGACTTTCGTCCTTGAAATACAGAAACAAACCAACTCTGAGCAGTTATGTTTTATGGGCATTTTAGATTCATGTAATCATGTAATTATCAGGACAACATGTGAATAAATCAGTATCATTTTCAAATTATATGAAAGACAACCGAGGCTCAGAGAAGAGCACTG
Source organism: Myotis myotis (assembly GCF_014108235.1). NCBI lineage: Eukaryota > Metazoa > Chordata > Mammalia > Chiroptera > Vespertilionidae > Myotis > Myotis myotis. The sequence goes on along the minus strand of NW_023416401.1, from coordinate 20,647,646 downwards.
ACTTACCCAACACCACACTGCCAGGGCATGGTGGTACCCAGAGGTCTTGAGCATAGAGGTGGCTTGACTACAGGACCAGCACTCATTCCAGTACCACAGCCCCTCCCAAAAAGAAAGAGGGAATTTGACACCATCACTGTAGGCAAGGAGCCAAGGGATCCGAACTCCATAAAAAGAACTCTTCAGAAGAAGAAAAGACTCCATGAAGGATAGACTAGGAAAAGTCGAGGGAACTATAACTAGAAAAAATGAACAGAGGGACTTTCTTCCTTCCACAAACAATTGAGTGCTTAATATACGGTATTCCAGACTCTCTCTTAAACTTTGAGGACACAAACGTGAACAACTTTGAAAAACACAGTCCTTAACTTGATAAAGTTTACATCTGGACCAGGATGGCAAATCAATGACATTCATGCCAACACTTCCTGTCCCTGCATCTCTGACAGACATCACTAATCAACCACAGCATCACTGGCCCTAAATTTCTTTTCAGGTGGCTGCTGCCAATCAATTGAGGGCAGGCATGTGAGATGAAAGCTCTTTGCTATCCCTGGTTTGGACTTTAGGATTTCAACAAGGATTTTCTGAGTACCTACCTGATGTTAGGCACTCTAGGAATTTGTAAAGTGTGACGTCCCACGTTACAGCTGAGGAGACTGCTGCCCAGAGGCGACCGTGCAAGCAGAACTCTGTAACGACCCAGGTCTGCTGTATGGAGCCTTCATCAGCACTCGGAGCACAGCAGTATGAGTTTTGTTGGAGGGTTCTTCAGCTTTATGAAGGAATGATTGACAAATAAAATTGTAATGTCTGAAGCCAATGTGAAAGGATTCCCACCATCTAGTTAATTAACTCATCCATCACCTTTTTTATTTATTTATCCATCTATTTGTTTTTCTGGTGATAACATGTAAGTTCTACTCTCAGTACATTTCAATAACATAATAAAGCATTATTAACTAAGGTCACCGTGGTTCACATTAGATCCTCAGACCGTATTCATCTTAGAGCTGAAAGTTTGCACCCCTTCACCCACCTCACCCTCTCTTCCCCACCCCCAGGAGGAGCAGGAGTTTTAAAAGCCTGTGAGAGATCAGTGGTGAGAACCTGCTCTTCAGTCTCAGTGGGAGCCCTAGGGCCACGCCTCCCGGGCCAGGCTGTGCCTCCTCCCACCTCTAGCCTCTGCCCTGACTTCTCTGGTCCCACACTCCTCTGAGCATCTTCAGGCTACATGGCATGAGAAGGGAAGATGGGTTCCACTCCTGCTGTGCCCACCCACGTGGAGAAGAGGGCCCCTGATCAGGTGGGCTCAGGCCTTCCTAGCCACTCGCCAGGCTTCTGGGGGAGCCTCAGTAACTCCCACCACCCAGCCCCCAGCAACTGCCCTCAAACTGTGCTGCATGTGGGGGTCACCTGGGAAGCATTGAAAACTGCCATACCCCCAGCCCCATGCCAGACCAGGTACATCAGAGCTCCTGGAGGGAGTGGAGCGTGCCAAGTCTGAGACCACTGTCCTGGCAGGACAGGGCTGCCAGCAACCTGCTCAGAGTCGAATCAGCTCTGCAAGGTGGAGACAGGCAGCCAGCCTGCCAGCTGCTCACCCTCCAAACCCCAACCCCTGCCGGGCTCAGCGCAGAGCCAGGCCAGGCCTGCTCCCCAAGGCGCCGGGTCCTCCAAATAAAAACAGGCGGCCAGAGTTCAGGGCCCCTGGCGTTCTCCCGGTAAGCACCTTTTGTTCCAGGCTCAGAGCTGTTAATTAGAGAGCCGTGATTAATGAGGAAGCGCTCCTGGTCCCCATCTAGGATGAGAGGTCCTGGGGATGCTGACTTTGCTGGAAGAATCTGCAGTCGGATTCCAACTGGAGCTATTTATAGTTCAGGCTCGGGTTGGGTTGGGAGGTAGGTGCCCCTCCTCCTCCTCCTCTTGCTCCTCCTCCTCCTGTTCCTCCTCCCTGCTTCTCTCCATCCCCCCTCCCCCACCACACCAGGATGGAACATGAAGGTGGAAATATTTATTGAGGAAGAATTTTTAAAGGAGTAAACCTTAGTATGTATGCATTCATATTAATTCATCCGAAGATTCATCCCCCCAACATATATTTATTGAATGCCTACTAAGCGCCGGGCCCCAGGCCAGCTGACACGGTTGCAGCTCTGATTAAAAGTGGCCCGTCCTCTGTTCTGGTGGTTTCCACTCCAGGGGAGGAGTTATTACCATGGAAGTCTGCAAGTATGTGGACAATGGTCAACAGAGGCAGTGTTCGCAGGAGTGGACCACGGCTCCGTGCGAGTGTTAGAAAGGATTCAGTGACCCTCACCACGGAGCTGACCAGCAGACCACCACCATCCTCACCTTTAATGAGGAAGCAGGCTCAGACGTGCTGAGTCAAATAGAGTGTGCCAGGGCTTCCCAAACTCATGTCCTCGTCTTCCTGGGCACATGGCTGGGGGACATTTCCCAGTCTCCTGGGCTGACACCGAGCTGCGTGGCGGAGTCCGGGCCCACAGAATGAGAGGAGTGCTGTGCCCCACTCCCTGGGTGGTCCAGGCCAAACCTCCCCCCTCCCCCGCCCCCCCCCCATCCCCCGCCATGTGCTCTGGATGATGAGCTCCAGGGTGACCTTGGAAACCACGTGTTGAGGATGCAGATGGCTTTGCAGAGAAGACCCTCCGCCACCCTTCCACCAAGTGGGCTTCATTGTGCTGGAGCCCCGGAGGGGTCAGGGTTTACCGGTTACAGCAGCTAGCAGTCCCTAAGCCAGCGGTTCTCAACCTGTGGGTCGCGACCCCTTTGGGGGTCGAATGACCCTTTCACAAGGGTCGCCTAAGACCATCAGAAAACACATATATAATTACATACTGTTTTTGTGATTAATCACTATGCTTTAATTATGTTCAATTTGTAATTGGGGGTCACCACAACATGAGGAACTGTATTAAAGGGTCGAGGTATTAGGAAGGTTGAGAAACACTGCCCTAAGCTAATACGGCAGATCTGCTCCAAACACTGGGTCTACTGCCCCTTAGAAAGAGTCACTGGCTCCCAAAACACTTTATGAGTAGGCACCTTCACTGGGGGGTGAAGGGCGTGGAGGATCAATGTCCCTCACAGACACCTGCTCAGTGGGGTCTTGCTCACAGGTCACTGCAAATCAGCCCTGAAAGGCCCTGCTGCCCTGACCCTCTCCCCTCTTGCAGCTGGAACCAAGGTGGTCCATCCCTGCACTAGCTGGGGACGGAGGGGACAGAGGCGAGGGCAGAAGAGGTATCACTGGGCACTGCAGGGGGAGGGGCAGCCTGGAGGGGAAGGAGTCTTGGAATTAATTAGAGGAATAAGACCTGGCACACCTACTGGGGATATAGTGGGGGGTGGGGTGATGTGGCCTCAATTCTCTCCTCCATAAAATGGGCACCTGAAAGGCCCTGGACACAACGTCTGACACATGAACGACAAAAAGCTTTAAACCCACCTGCAACCAGCAAGTAGATGGGAGTGGGAAGTGTTTGCAGAAGAACCTGTGATCGTGAATAGCTGCTGGGCCGCTGCTGGATCGGCCAATTCCAGAACCAGTTTATGTTCAGACTTCTCATATCCAAGCCGATAAAGTCTCCTCATTGCCTAAGACAAGTCTAACCGAGCTTTTTGGTACTTGTAACAAAAGCATCCTGACTCATCTATAAAACCAAACACGTAAGGTCTCTGTGACTCTATTTCCTCAGCTGTAAAGTGGGAACAGGATTCTTGGTTTTTTTCAGTGGAGATTCCTACTAACGGGATAATCATAATAATCATGCCCACCATGTCACGAGCCTGCATTTTAAAGAACTATTCCAGCCTGGCCAGTGTTGCTCAGTGGTTGAGCATCGACCTATGAACCAGAAGGTCACAGTTTGATTCCCAGTCAGGGCACATGCCCGTGTTGGCTCGATCCCCAATGGGGGATGTGGGAAGCAGCCAATAGATGAGATTCTCTCTCATCATTGATGTTTCTATCTCTCTCTCCCTCTCCCTTCCTCTCTGAAATCAATAAAAATATATCTTTAAAAATAAATAAATTACTATTCCCATTCCAGAGCAGTTTGCAAAGCTACCTCTCTCCCGACACAGCTGTCAGTGACCACGGAGCTGATTTTGCTCTTTTATTTTACTCGTCTTTTGTAGACACCAGACTCTGCTGATGTGAAATGATATTCAAAAGCCAGTGAATGTAACGGGATAACAGGTTTGCTATTTCTAATCTCAGACGTTTTCTGAGGACACGGGTCAAGAGGCCGCCTCGCCCAGCTTTGTTCTGCTAAACTCTGTGCCAGGGTGGGTTAGGTGAGGGTTGGGGTTAGAGTTGGGGTTGGGGGTAGGAATAGGATTAGGAATTTGTGGGAATTAGACCAGAGAAGTAGAAACAGGAGGAGCTGTGTTTGATCACAGGCTGCGCACTGTGGGTGTGGCCTGCCCCCAGCTGTGATGGTGAATTTTGTGTGTGGACCTGACTGGGCTAAGGGACCCTCAGAGAGCTGGTGAAGCACCATTTCCAGGTGCGTCTGAGGGTGTCTCTGGAAGAGGTTAGCATCTGAATCAGTAGACTGAGGAGAAAAGGTGGCCCTCACCAATGCAGGAGGGCATCCTCCAACCTGCTGAGGGCCTGGGTAGAGCACAGAGTGGGAGGAGGGGTGGACTCACACTCTGCTTCAGCTGGGACATCCATCTCCCTCGCACATCCTCACGCAATCTGAGGGAACATCTCAGACAGGCAGAGCGTGAGAGTCTATGGGTGGAACCAGAATCGGGGAGGACACATAGGCAGGGCACCAACAGCATCTACTGGGCTCCCCTCCTCCCACACCAGCCATCCTGGGCCTCCCAGAGGGTCATCCATCCATCCTCACACTCCCCTGAGGCCCTGCCTTTAAGCTCATGGCTGGGAACCTGGACTCAGAGGCACACTGCCTGGGTTCACAAACCGCACACAAATGCCGTGTGACCTCCAGCAACACGCGGAGCCTCGGAGGCCCCCATTCCCTTCTCCGTAACCCGGGGTTAATGGTCCCGGGTCATACAGTCGGTGTGAGGGTTGGATGAGACACAGCCTATACCGCTTTAGACAGAGCCTGGCACACAGTGAGCACAGCCGTGTAGGCTGACCCCTGCAAGAGGGCACCTGGCTAACAGGGCGTCAGGGGCAGCTGGAGTCCCGCCTGGGCTCGACCCCCCAGCCACCCGCCTTGGCTCAGAGGGAGGAGCACCTCTTTCTCATTGGCCACCCAAAGGGGACCCTTTTAGCATCCATTTGCCTTGAGTTGGCGCCTTTTTCTAAATCTCATGAAGGTGCTGTTTGAGCTCCCTGTGGCCCTGATGGTAACTATCTCATGATTACTGCTCTTATTCAAAGTTCATTAATTCATTGAGTTCCCTTAAAGTGTAGGAAACATGGGCCCATGTTCAGATAACTGCTTTGCCTGACCTGAGGCATTTCCCTGGTGGGTCAGGGCAACTCTAGAAATTATCTTGGTCAAGGCCCCCCAGGCTTCTCTAGGGCAGGGGTCACGGCAGATCCACCTGCCTCGGGCCCTGAGGGACCCCCCGGAGCACTGGGGTCTGTGACTGCGTGCCACCCTCAAGTCCCAGCATCCAGTGGGGAGGCCAAGAAAAAGGCCATTTAGTGAGCTGCCAAAGAAACACTTTACCTGGGACTTCTGCAGAAGTATCTGCTCTCTTCTGGGACCTGCGTCTTTGGTTTCTAGTGAGGAGATGGGGCCCGGGGACTCCTGGGAAATGACCTGCACAGTGGAAGAGGGAGAAGGGACACATGAGCTGATCAATGCTTTCACTGTGCCAGCTTCTCCGTCAGTGCAGCTCACCATCGGCGGGCTCTGTCCACCCATGATGCTCTGTGAGATCCCAGCCCAGCCCCAGACACAGTCCGTCTCCTCTCCTGGGTCATGGAAGGCTCAGCACTCCACCCTCCAATCTCTCTATGTCCACCCGAGCTTGCCCTAGAAACCCCTGTTTGAGGGTTCAAACAGACTGCACTAGCTCTGCCAACTTCACCTTTTCCTTTACACCAGCGTGAGGCCCTGGGCTCATCCGGGATTTAAAACTTACAAATTCTGTTTGGCAACTGAAAGAGACCTTTGCAATTTTCTTCCCCTGACCCCCAAAAGCCTTCATGAAACCATCTCCATGAAATTCCACTGAGAGCTTCCTGAGTTCCCCTCTGTGTGCATACACGGAAATATACATCCCTCACCCGCCAGCTCCCAGCCCCAGCTCTGCATCACCCAGGAGACCAGAGCACAGAGCAGGAAGCAGTGAGCTCACCCTGGGAGGACTCATGCTGTCCCCATGGAGTTACCTGTGCCCCTGATCTGAGCCAAACCTCCCACTCTGCCCCTGGCAGGCAGGTACAGCACAAGTAAATGAGGCATCGGGGCAAGACCGAGCCTCTCGCTGCCAACCACCCACCCCACAGACCACCCCCAAAGTCAGCACACTCTCTCCTCCCTTGGGAAAAGCCTCTGAGAGCCCAGTCCAAAAACAGGTGCCACCTGGCTGGAGCCCTGTTGGCACATAGATGCTCACACACAGGAACACATGCACACTTGCATGATGACCAGGAACCATACACACACAATCACCAAAGGCCTAATAACAGGGAAAGGGAAAGAATTCTATGAGCTTCCACACAATGACACCACTAACACACATGTATATTTACCCACATACATTCATATGACCATGACTACACACGTGTGCCTGTTCCCAGATACCCACCTGCACACAGAGAGAGGCACAAACAGAAGTGCAAGACCCTGTCCCTGTACATCTGGCCTAGAGACACGGGGAGATAATGCACTTGTGTTGCTTTAAGCCACTAAATGAGTGGTAATGTCATACAGCAATAAGAAACTTAATACAGTAAGAATTTACCCCAAGATGGTGATGCACCAGGTACCTATTTTCTTTATCTCATCCATACATGTGTACATGCATGCACCGGGCTGCACACACAACCACCAACACTCACATGCAAGTGCATGGACACAGCCAGGTGCACACATACCTCCTGGGCATGCACATACCCAACCACACTCACGCGCAGCTCTGAGAGCCCAGGTGACCAGGGAGTCCTTCTCCAGACCGACTGGGGGCTGCGGACACTCCAGTGCCGTCACAGTAATTAGTTCCTTAATTACTAAAGTCTTCTCGCCACTCATCGGCCACAAGGACCTGCACACCAGCACTGAGTTTGGATCCTGGGCATCTCGGAGGCTGCAGATGGGCCAGGAGACACGGCCCGGAGGCTGGGCCTGGGTGGTAATTAGGGATGGGACTCACTGAAGAACTCCCGCCGACCAGCCGTTTCATTTTTCTCTTCCAGGGAAGAAGGTCTTGCCAACTCCACAGCTCTTCCTCTCCATGTCCTAATTATGCCTCTGGCTCAGGCTCCCCTCAGTGCTCTGCCACAACCCGAATCCCTTACACACACACACACACACACACACACACACACACACACATATACCATGGAAGGCTGGGGGTCAGGGCCCTAGGCCAACACAGGCCTGCAGTTCCCATCACCATTGCCTGGCCCAGAGCCAAAATGGGAACTAGCAGGAGGACCTCTCCCCCACCCTCAACCGCCTGCCCAGTCCCAGCCCCCCACCACCTCCAAATCAAGCCTCTCCCTCCACAGCACCTCCAGGCAGCCCCTTTGCCTCCAGCCTGTCTGACATTGGCTGGGACTGCCATCACAAAGTACCGCCCACTGGGAGGCTTCACCACAGTCTGGAGGCCAGAAGTCCAAGGTCAGGGTGTCAGCAGGGCTGATTCTCTGGAGGGCTGTGCAGGGGGCGCCTGCTCCAGCCTCTCCCTGGCTTCTGATGGTTTGCCAACAACATCGGATGTGCCTTGGCTTCCTTGTAGATGTATCACCCGATCTCTGCCTTGATCTTCACAATGCATTTTCCATGTGTGTGTGTCTGTCCCAAATTTCCCCTTTTTATAAGGACACCAATCATATTGGATCAGGGCCCGCCCTAATGATCTCATTTTAACTTGATTATGTCTGTAAAGACCCCATCTCCAAATAAGGTCACATTCAGAGATACTGGGGGCTAGGACTTCAGCATATAAATGATGGGCCCAGTTCAGCCCCTAACACGGCCCTGTCCTTCATCACACATGCTCACACCTCATGACCCCATGCATGGCCTTCCTGCCACACGTTCTGGCCTTCCTGAGCACGTGGCAATGTGGCTTTCATTCCACAAAGATTTTTCCAGGGCCTGCTCTGTGCTGGACACTGTCTAGGGCACTGGGGTCCAGTGGTGAGCCTGGGGCACACAGCCAAGTGGGATGAATGATCCCACTCCCCAGGGGGCGCCCCCAACATCTACACTGTGAGCCACAATCTCTTCTTTCTCTGATGAACACCCCTGGCATGGGTCTCTTAGAATCTGCATTCGGGGGCCCCAGAAGGACCCTTTCCTTTCCCTGCAGCAGCTCCAACCCCTCAAGCAGAGATCCTTTTGATATGGGGACTTGTCTCGTCAAGATATCATCATGTCTAAATCGAGGCTGTGTCAGCAGGCCCATGAAAATGAATAATGGCCGCAATTATGACCCATATAACAGCCCAATAAAACCTAATTAAAATGATCCACATCCCATCTGCCAAGTGCAGGGCAAAGCAGCCAGGAAAGGATGAAGGCCCAGTCAGTTCAAGGGGAGCAAGTAATGTGAATAATAATCATACGTATATTATAAGAAATATATTATATAATATTAACTTATAATAATGTTATTGTTGCAGCTAACATGTATTATATGATCACAGTGTGGCAGCACCTGTGGCAATAGAGGCTGTCCCTGACACCCTGGATATGTATCATCCCATTTAACAAGTTAAGTGCTACCAATATCCCCATTTACAGAGGAAGAAACTGAGGCACAGAGAGATTAAGGACTTGCTCAAAGTTACACTGCCCGTAGCTAGTAGAAATGGAAGGTCAGGCTCTGGTGATACCTGGCCTGTAATAGGTGCTCAATACATATGCGTTACATGAATGAGTGAGTTTGGCCAAGATTCTATGTCAGGCAACCCCAGATGCCACGCAAACAACCAACACACAATTACTTGGTACAAACTAAATCAAGGTGTACTAGAAACAAAGTGGGAATAAACAAAGCCAATCATTGAACTATGATGTGATTATTGCTCTAATGGATGCATGTACACAGTGAATACATGGGCGTGGAGAGGGCCTTTATTCTCCTCAGGAAATCAAGGAAGACTTCCCATACGTGGCAGAACCAGAGCTGGGTCTTAAAAGATGGATGAGAATTTGTTGGGCAGGTAAGTAGAGAAAGGCATTCCAGGCAGAGGGAACAGCATGTGAAAAGTTGTAAAAGGCTCCGAGACCAGCATATTTGGGGCATCTCAGTTACATAGCATGAAGGTTGCAATGGCATAGTCTGGTTGGAGTATAGCATGAGAGAGAGGTGAGTGACAAGAAGGCCAGCAAGGTCAGCAGGTCAAGCACTCTTCAGGCCAGGCTCAGGAATTTAGATCGAGCCACGGGGAGCTGTTGAAGACTTGAAAGCAGGGGGATGATCTGGTCAGACCTGCTCACTGGAATGGTCCCTCAGATAGCTGGGCAGAGGATATCTTGGGAAAAGCAGGAAAGCACAAACCCTGGGCCATTTGGACATAGCACCCCCTGCAAAAGCACTGACTGCCAAACCTTTTCATTCGAGATGAACCTTGAGACAGGCCCAGCCTGGTCAGATGGGCAGCTGACCACCCTGGCATGACAGCCAGAGCTGGACTGAGGTCTAATATGAGAGCAGAACACTCAGACTATCTCTCAGGGGTTTTCCATGCACCTCCACTGCTCCCACCCCCGGAGATGATGACTCTTGTGTCCCGGGTGCCATCACAGGTCCCTACGCCCCAAAAGAATGGCAGGATGGTTCACGTTGTCTCCTGCCTGAAGTTCCTGAAGTTCAAGAAGGGCCTGATTTCTCCAAACAAATGGTCTTTGAAAAACCAAGAAGTACAAAGTCACAGGCATATGAGAGATTGGTTTTAAAAAACTATTGCTGTCTTTGCCTTTGTCATTTTAAACGATGCTGCCCTTTGACCCAGGAAGAGGTTCCAAATGCATAAAAGGAGCAATAATCTCCAGCATCAATGTTTTGATAAAATAAAGGGGGGATACATATTATAAATGCCACCTCCGGGAAGCACAGTCAGAAAGTTATTAAACATTCTGTCACAAGCTTGAAGACAGCACTGTCCACCGCACCCGGTTCTGCGCTCCTAATAAAGGCGGCGTCTTGGAATTTGTCAGTCTTGGATGCATAATTCACTAGTCCAAAAGCAGCAGTAGTACACTGCACTTTCATAAGGGGCTCTGAAGCCATCTAATTTCCCTGAGTCTCGGGACAACAGGAGGCTGTGGCCGCTCGCAGAGGGCCCTTTATGCATTATGGATAGAGACTTTGCAATTCAAAGTGACAGCTTAGCTTCCCCATCCCCTGCCCCAAAACCCCAGATCATATTGGAAGGCCTAGGGCCTTCCCCCAAAGCCTACAGCCATTTTTGCCCAGGAGAGAGAGAGAGAGAGAGAGAGAGAGAGAGAGAGAGAGAGAGAGAGAGAGAGAGAGAAAGTAAGGGGGGGACAAGAAGCAAAAATTATTGCCTGGGTCTCACCAGACATCATCAGAAACCAGCCTGACCTGTCACTTGATAAAATACTTGCAAGACAAGGCAAAGCACAGGTTAGCAATGAGTAGATGGGACCCATCACCCTGTGACCCGTGAATACCACCAATGTCTGCCTCAGACCCAGAGATTACACAAACGCTGGCTTCCCTGAAACCTGTTGGTATAAAACACTATCAGGCCTCCTTCCTTCAGGGCCAGTTGTCAATGGACAAGGCCTCGGGTGCCAGAGAAGCATCCAGACATCCAGGTAGCTAGGTCTCCACAATGACAGGTGTGGTCAACTCAGTCAATATGATGAGAAGTGAAAAATATCAGTGACAACATCTGAAAAGAAGAAGAAGAAAGAGAAAATATCTCACTTTAACCTTATAATCATCCTTACAAGAGTGAAGCTGGTTCTATTCATCCTCTCTGCTCTCAAGAGGTCCCCAGTGCCTTGGGGGTGACAGACAAGCACCCTAGAGTAACAGAGGAGAGCACCTCTTCACAGCTAGCACCTCTGGGAGCAGGGGCAGACCTACTTGGTGAAAGGGCCTCAACAAGTCACTGAGATAGACCGTGAGGACCCAAGGGCGTGGCAGGGAATCAACAAAGAAAGTAACTGAACTTCTCTTCACATGACAAGGAATGTTTCTTACTATTGAGAGGAAAGGGTAGGAGGAGGTAAGAAAGGGAAACAGTTGAGAAGGGAGGGGATAGAAAGCTGGGAAAAAATGGCACCCTGGGACATTGGCTGAGGCCCTGATGATGGAGTGGCTTGAAGTTAATTTAAGAAGAGGTTTTCCTGTAATGGCCAGTTTTTCTCAATGGTTGGAGTGTCAGCCCACAGACTAAAGGGTCATGGTTTCAATTCTGGTCAAGGGCACATACCTGGGTTGCAGTGTAGATCCCCAGCCCTGGTTGAGGTGCATGCAGGTGGCAACCAATCGATGTGTCTCTCCTCTCTCTCTCTCTCTCTCTCTCTCTCTCTCTCTCTCTCTCTTTATCCTCCCTCCCTTTTACTTTCTCTAAAAATCAATGGAAAACATATCCTCAGGTGGGTGAGGATTAACAAAAAACAAAAGATGTTTTCCTGTAGTGTTAACCCCCAGCCCCAAAATGCATCTTCACTTAAATTCGACAACACTTGACTCACTCATGGAAGGAATGGGGCTGTTCATGGACCTCAAGGAAGGGACTGAGTTTCCTAATTAGGTTCACCTGTGTTTAATCAAAGACCTAAATCCTGAAAGCAGGCGGCCTAAGGCGGAGGTGTCACTGAGAATGTAAGACCCAGAGGGAGAGGCAGAGAATCTGGGAGGGTGTGGGATAAACTTTAGACATAAAATAGGGGCTCTGATCAATCATATCTAGAACATGAAAGACCAGCAGAGGCCAGCTGACATCTGGGGTCCACGAATTACCTCCATCCTGAGTGTAGTATGATACACACAAGACTCAATGGGACCCCTAAGGAAGGAACAGATAACTGGTGATGTGCGCCTTGACAGATGAGTAAGAAATTAGTCCACATGGCCATTCATTCAGGAAATGGCATATTTCAAAAGACAGAGTTATGAATGGACATCATGTTTAAGAATGGTGACAGGTGCAGGGACCTGGAAGGCTGAAAGAACACATGGTGAGTGGGTAGACATGGAAGGGGGGCAGGCCAGGGGAGATCAACATCAGCCTTGCAGAGGAGTCAGATCTCTGACCTGGATAAAGTGAGGGGTCCTTAAAGGACTTTCAGGAGTGGCCTGCAGTGGTCATATCTGTGCTACAGGAAGTACAGAAGAACAGAGAGTCTGACATGCAGAGGCCTCACCCAGTCAGCATCCTAACAAACAAACAGCACAAACAAAACAGACAAGGACCTGGACAATCAATGGTCAAAACAGAGCACCAATGGCTAAGAGTATCTGGAAACATACTCGGTGTCATTAGTCACCACAGAAATGTGAATAAAAGCCATATGTGTGTAGTAATAGGATAAAAACCACATTGGAGTGACAAGCACTGGCTTCCCGTCCCGGATTCTGAGGGATGAATCTCCTCTCTGCTTCATCATCAAAGAGAGTGAAGTGAACTGACAGGTAGCAGGGACAGCAGGTGGGTGCTGACGGCTGGTACATGTAATTTCTGGTCCCCAAATGCCTGGCTGCACAGAGGAGCCCATTGCCCCTCCAGCATTCCTGCCCTAGAACCCAGCCTCGGGTCAGCCCATCCAGGGCTGCAGATACCTTCGCTGCCGCTGAACCGGCCTGCCCCCAGCCGGGTCGCCCTGCAGCATCTCCATATCCAGCAATGGGTCTCATTGAAGAGCCAGTGACTGGACAAGAGGCAAGAGAACATTTCAAATGCCCCGACCTCCAGGGATGGAGAAAGGGGACGACCCTGTCCTGTAGCCTCAGACCCAACAGGACGCACAGAGGAGGGGGCATCGTCTGAACCACCTTTGCCTCCTCAACACCTTGTTTCTCAAAGTGCGGTCCCTGGACCAGCAGCCTGGCCATAGCTGGGAGCTTGGTGGAAAGGATGAATCTGGCCCCTCTTAGACCTACAGAACCAGAATCCGTATGTACCAAGATGTCCAGATAACCTGTGCGCACCTGCAAGTTTGAAAAGCATTCTCCTCACACATCCCAACTTCTTTCACAGGCATTAGAAGCAGGAAGGGGGCAGGGGGGAGAGAATTACCTCCCTCTGCTAACAAGCGCAGACATTCTGAGAGGGTTCATGAGGCCTCAGGCTTCCTCCCCCCTGGTAAGCGTGGACACTGCCGGGACCCTCGGGGTCACTTCCCCGTCCTCCTCGCCATCACTTGGCTCAATGATCCCTGGCCTGCGACGATCTAGGTGGGAAACTGCCTTGTTCTTACCACCAGCCCATGCTTCCCGCCAGCCCGCCTTGGCTTTCGGGCTTCTCGGGTCCCCAGCCCCCTTCTGCCTAGAGCATGGGGGCCTTCCCTCCACCCCAAACTTTTGTGTCTTCGTAAAATGTTTAGCGAAAAACTGCCGACTATGTAAATCAGAGATCATTAGAGGTTGGGTTTTTCCTTAAAGAATGGATTCAGCAAAATGCTGTTTTCTCCCGGCGCTGGGTCTCTATTTAGGGGATTGGAGCGCTGTTTATTTATTTATTTATTTATTCATTAGCTGGGCCCACAGTCAAGGAGAAAGGAACAGGGCTATTAATCTTTCCTGTCATCCATTCACAGATGTGGAGTTCACACCACAGCAACTGTGAAGTCAGCAGTACACAACCACAAGGTGGAAATTTCAAGAGAAACAAGCTTGGAGGAATAAGAAATAAGAATAAAGAGGGAGTGGAGGCAGGGAGGGGGGAGAGGGCGACACAGCCAGGGAGCGCGTTTCAAACCCAGCCTCTGTGCCTCCCTGGGCGCCTGGGTGTGCCTGAGAGCAATCTTGTTCCCAGCATGGAGGTGCCATTGATATGTTAATAATAATTTTCTTTCCTCTTCATCCTAAAGAAATGAAGTTTGCCAACTGGTCCTGATGAAGCACAGCTGACTGTGTGTGTGTGTGTGTGTGTGTGTGTGTGTGTGTGTGTGTTACACAGAGACTGAGATGAACAGACACTCACACACACTCCCTCCTCTGCCTGTTATGGCATCTACTTAGATTCTGGAACTCTCTATGGGAAGACAAACAGTGAAAGGCTATGACAAGGTCTAAGAGAGCATTGTTGTCCCTTTGGGGAGTGGTGTGAATGCCAGCTCCTGGGGGTGGGCGAACAGTGGCCAGGCTGCAAGAGGCTTGCACTTTGTTGGTGAGAAAACCCAGAAAGTCACAGTGTTTCCCGCTGGGGAGTTCTAACCATAGGGATAGCCACTGTCCAGTGGCCTTGGACAGTGTGAGGTAGATCAGAGACCAGCCCTCAAGCTTTCGAGAGCTGGAATCTTTTAAAGCCTGGAGAGACGGACCGGCTACTCCCTGCCTCAGTTTCCTTCTTGCTTCCCTCCTGCTTTGGAGGCTGAGGCCCTGACACTGTAGCTATTCACTTGTCAGCTCTCTCCCCGCTGGCCTGGCATGGATGGGTGGCAGAGCCCCCAGCGTGCATACCCTATTGGAGCGTTCCAGAGAGACCCGGTGCTGTCCCCATGGCTCAGGCCAGGCCCACTGTTCACTGCTCCCAGCCTGACCCAAACTTGACTTCATCCTTTGCCTTGCGGTCTTGCCATTCCCCAGGGTCCTCTTTTCCTCCCCACCCACACCCCCCCTCCCCCACTGGTCCAAGATGCTGAGTCCCCGGCCACACAGCCACAGGCTGGGATGGCCTCATCTCAGATGGGAAAGGCTGAGTCCAGGTTTGTGTGGAGCAGACCCAGTACCGCCCTGAACCACCACAGGGGAAGGCTGCCATTCAGCCGGAGCCGAAATCAACTTCTCTCATCAGAACGTGACTCCTGAGGGCGTAGAGACCATGTTTATTATCCCTGCTCCTTGACACTTGGTGGATGCTCAGTGAACACGTGTGGAATTGTGTGGAATTCTGGAGACTGGCTGCCTGGGGGGACCTGGGGTTTGTGTGGAAAGTAAGCATAAGCTAAACCTTCTCTTCTGAGTTAAGGAAGGGATGAGATGTATGCTGGCTGGTCAATGGAGGGCTGTTCAGCAGGATTCTAAGGCTGTGTCAGGACTTAATGGGAAAGTTTGGTGATCCCGTAGCAAGTCTGTCCCGGGTGCAAATGGGAAAGTGATGATGCTGTGGTCACACTTAGGCACTGAAGGTTGGCTGCCCTGAGTCACAGAGTTTTTTGCAAATTATATTGACCCCAAAATAGGTAGGCCCTGAGGGCAAGGGCCACAGCGTTGATGAGGGAAAAGGAAAGTGGGTCAGACCTGGAGCTGGTCCAGCAGAACAGGGAGCCCTGTCCCAGCTGCTAACCCCACTGGGAAGGCTGAGTGCGGGCACAGGATGCACAGGAACTGGAATACTTCTTTTCTTTTTCTTTTTTTGAGAGAGAGAAAGTGAGAAAGGGAGAGGGAGAAACAGAGAGAGAAGCATCAAGATGAGGGAGACACGTTGATTGGTTGCCTCCAGCATGCTCCCATACCAGGGCCAGGGATTGAGCCTACAACCGAGGTATATGCCCTTGACTGGAATCAAACCTGGGACCCTTCAGTCCACAGGCCAACGCCCTATCCATTGAGCCAAACCAGCTAGGGCTGGAGCTGGAATATTTCTTGAAACACTTATCACAGGGATCACCAGTCCGTCAAGATCACTCGGCAAACTCAGAGGCAAGGCCAGGGTACAACCCAACTTTCTAGCCAGAGCCCACTCCCAGCACTCAGAGGATGTGGCAAACACACCTGAATCATCTTTCCATCCACCCGCCTCCATAAATGCTGGTTCCCTTACTGCACGTCCATGTGCACATCTGCAAACTGGAAACAATAAAATCCAGTCCTAAGAGGAATAAAGAGTAAAATGCACTCATATCACTAGCTTAGTGCAGAGCACACCCCACTGCTGATCAACACCAACTTCCTCTGTGGTGATCAGACCCCAACATGCTGCCAGAACTACTTGCAGCCTCTTCTCTTGGCTCCCACCTCGCCCCAGGTTCCACCTGCACCAAGCCCCAAACCCCATGTTCTCTCCTACCTCTAGCTTTGTTCATGCTTTCCTCCACTAGCCATCTCTCACCCCACTTTTGCCAAAAGTACTAAACTCATCCTTTAGGTCTCAGATTAGACATTGCCTCCTCCAGGAGGCCTTCCCTGACCTCACACTACACCCCAAACCCATGAACTTCTATCTGTCACGGGATCATGCTATATTACCATCGACTATATTACCATCGTCTTTTTCACTAAACAACAAATTGGCAAATATTTTCTGTAAAGAGCAGATAGTCAATAGTTTAGCTATCACCGGCCAGACGGTCTGTCACAACCACTCAATTCTGTTTTTTGTCCTGTGAAAGCAGCCATACACAATATGTAAACAAGTGAACATGACTGTTTCCAATAAAACTTTATTTACAAAACATATGGTGGGCCAGATTTGGGCCACAGGTCCCAGTTTGTCTACTCTAGACAATGAGCTTCTCAAAGCAGGAAATGCTTGCTATTCAACTGTCCCAACCATCGTGCCTGGCACAGAGCAGGTCCTTGATACTCCAGGAACAAAGGAATGGTGTTGAAAAGGTGTTTGCAATCCCTGTCAGCACCTGGTAGGATGGATTAACCCATCATATTCCTAACGTCTGGGAGGGCTGCCTTGGCTGTGGCTGCGACCATATCATGAGCTGGGGAGTGTTCCAAGCCAGGACTGGTGAACGCAGTTTCCATGTTTCCAAGGCTAGACTCCAGGAGGGCATGAGCCCCCCACCTATTCCTCCATCTTTAATTTTATCTTTCTCTACCCATCAGAGCCTGCCACTGCAGACAGGTGGGCCCCAATGCCCTTTCCAGTGGGTACCATTGCTTCTCCAGGACACTGTCTCTGCTGCCACTGGGCACTGCGCTGTCCTGCCCTGCCCCCTGCCCAAACAGCCGCTGCAGACACCCTGGGACCTCTGGGCACTGCGCTGCCCTGCCCTTGCCCCCTGCCCAAACAGCCGCTGCAGATGCCCTGGGACCTCTGGGATTCAAAGCCCTGCAGTGAAGGACTGTGATTTGAGGGAGAAAGCCCCCCCTCTCCTTCCTGTTAAACTCACAGCAATGCTGCGTGGGCCCCAACTTCTCACCGTTTGATGGAAATAAGGACTTCTTCCCAGGAACCATTCATGGGTCGATGGCGGGGAAGGGGCTAGGCAGAGGAAGAAACCAGAGACATCCATCATGCTGCAGCCAGAACCACCCCTTCCTGAAGGACTGCGGCTTTGTTACTTGGATAAGCTCCTTGGCCCAGCTCTGTTATTCCAGAAGGAGCTCACCTTCATAAGAATGCTCTACTCCTCCTGCAAAAAGCCTCCTGCTGATCCAGCCCAACAGTTTATGAAATATTCTTAAATAAATATGAAACTTCACCTGCACCGAACTTAGGTTTGATCCCAATCCCCCAGCCTCAAAGCCCCTCTGGGTAAATATGGGAGATTGCATTGTTAGTCCCAATTCTTACTCCACCATATTATCATCTTAACCTTTGCCATGGAACTTTCAGGCCCCTCCTACTGAAGGCAGTTTATGTCTCTACCTCATTGATGTTTGGCTTGGACATGTGACCCACTTTGGCCAATCGAATGGCAGCAGGCATGGCCAAGCACATTGCTCAAATGTGCATGGATGGGTCTCTTGCCCTCTTGGATCCTCCCATTCTCCATTAGAAGACTATGCTTTGGAGCTGCTAGCCCAAGATGCTCTGTGGAGTAGACCTGAGCCCAACCCATGTCCTGAAATCCAGCCTGGCTGAGCCAAGACCAGCTGAACCCCAGCCAACCCACAGACCCATGAGGAAGAAAATAAATGCTTGTTGTTGGACATGGAGTTTGGGGTGTTTTGTTATGCAGCATGATTGTAGCAGTACCCAAAATAATAAAGGACGCTGTCTCCAAATCTTCCAGATTCACCTGCAGGGACTGATCTACAGGTAGATAGAGTGCTTGGCAGTGCCTGCTTCCTCATGCATCCATAGCAACCGCTCTGACCATTTGACTTCTTTTCTCAATCTTCACCTGAAGATATTTTTCCATTGAGTTTTAGAGAGAGTGGAAGAGAAAAGGAAATACTGAGAGAAACATCAGTGTGAGCGAAACACATCAATTGGTTGCCTGCTGCACATGCCCCGACCAGGCCTGGGCCAGGGAGGAGCCTGCAACTGAGATACGTGCCCTTTACAGGAATCAAACCTGAGATCTTTTGGTCCACAGGCCAACGCTCTACCCACTGAGCCAAACCAGCCAAGACAGCCCTGAATCTAGCTCAGCCGTGGGCAAACTACGGCCCGCGGGCCGAATCTAGCCCGTTTGAAATGAATAAAACTAAAAAAAAAAAAGACCGTACCCTTTTATGTAATGATGTTTACTTTGAATTTATATTAGTTCACACAAACACTCCATCCATGCTTTTGTTCCGGCCCTCTGGTCCAGTTTAAGAACCCATTGTGGCCCTCGAGTCAAAAAGTTTGCCCACCCCTGATAGCTCCTATATTTATCCAGCTACTGGGAAAGCTCTGGCCTTTGGTCTTTGTTTAGCTTTGACTTGCTTTATGCAGGCTCCGGCGCTCTGTGGAAGCTCCCTGGTCACTGTGGGCTGTGAGCAGAGGGTCTGGTTGCATCTTCTAAAGGTGATTAAAAAGCCTATTGTGCAGTGGCTATCGTCAGCAGTGCAGGGCTCCAGGGACAGGGCTAACCTTGAGTCAACTGCTTTTGGCAAATGAGTGAGGAATTAATGGCCTTGATTCCGTGGTTGCCAGCACAGTCTAGTCTTATAGGTATGAACCAGAGCCTCTGAAACTTACAAACTGGGTGAGCCCATCAAAGTAAATCTTAAATAATGTAAACTTTTGCTATCTGATAGGAAAACTTGTTGAAGAGTTGTTATGATAGATTTTTGGGAAATGGTGGTAATTACTCACTTCCCCATATCCACATCCCTGTGCAATTTGACTTTGCATGTCCTCCCACCAAAAGATAAAGGAAATTCCCTCACCGTCTGAATCTGCACGGGCCTGGTGATTTGCCTGGACCGAGGGAATTCAGAGCGTGTTGTGTAGTGCCTCGTCTAAGTCTGGGCCTCAAGAGAGAGTGTGCACTTCAGTTTGTTCCTCATGTGAGCAAGCCTGGGCCGGCTTATCGAATGACAGGTGGCAGAAGCACCAATGAGTCATCCCAGCGGAAGTAACCCTGGACCAGTTGGCCCTGCAGTTATCCCTGGACATGTGAGTGAGTCTGGCCTAGAACAGAAGAGCCACGCCTCAGAGCTAAGCCCATTTTGCCAACTTGGAGAATCTAGAGCAGTGGTTCTCAACCTTGGCTGCACATTAGAATCACCTGGGAATCTTTTTAAAATCCTGATTTTCGGGCCTCATCTTCTGAAAATTCTGTATCTTTGTTACTAATGTTGTGGCCCCACCCCATAGCAAAGAAACAGAATTTCTGGAGGATGAGGCCCAGAAATCAGGATTTTAAAAAGATTCCCAGGTGATTCTAATGTGCAGCCAAGGTTGAGAACCACTGATCTAGAGCAAAGTGAATTGTGGTTGTTTTAAACCAACCACTCTCTCGGTTTTGGAGTTATGCAAAACTGATATAGTTGTTATGCAGCAAAACTGATATCGTTGCTATTGCTGAAAATGCCACCTCACACCCATCAGGATGGCTATCACAAAAATAATAGAGAATAGCACATGTTGGCAAAGAAGTAGAAAAACTGAAATGCTTATATATTGTAGATGAGAATGCAAAATGGTACAGCAACTATGGAAAACAGTCTGCCAGTTCCTCAAAAAATTAAAAATAGAGTGCCTCCTTAAATGTTATGCCCCAGGCCCCTCTCTTGCCTCACCCTCATGCCAGCCCTGCACACTGCATTAGAATTACTTAAGGATCTTGTTAACAGCATAGTCTTGGGCCAAACCCAGCCCCAAGAATCAGAATATCCACAGGCGGACATGGGACTTTGAGAAGTTCTCATCCCCAGTGGCTCTTCTGTTCATCCTGGACCCAGGCTGAGGACGGCCCTGAGACTAGGCTGTCCTGGGTACTGATGCAGGGTTTGCAGAACAAGAGGATTCTGCAGAGATGGGCCTCCTCCACGCCCCCCACGCCCCCTTCATCATGACACTTTCACATAGGATGCCATTTGTTAAAAAGAGGTCTATGGCTTAAAACAAGAAGTTTGGTACTGTCTGGGCTAGAAGTGGAAGCGAAGAACTTGAGACGCTTGTCAATAATCAAATGACCAGGCTGCCCCTCCCTAGTGACAGGGAGCAGGGAGCCAGGTCCTGGCTGCCCCTGCCCTCCACCCTGCATGCCACCTCCTGGGTCTGACCTGGGACAGCCTGAACTCCGCCTCCCGGGGGCTGGCCTCACTCAGAGCCTCTCTGGGCTGGGGTTGGGCTCAGGGCAGGAAGGAAAGCTGTACCCTTGTCTCCCCCTCCCACTCCAGAAGATCTGCATCCCCAGTTTCTGTGGGGAGTCCTACTTCAGGATCCAGCGGTTACAGGAGGAGGACAAATTCTGGGGACGAGGGAGGTTTCACTGTGAGCCTGCAGGGCCCACCCCAGCCAGAGACCTCCTTCAGGTCCCTTCTCCGCTGACTTCAAAAGCCAAGATTTAAATGTGATCTCATTTTTTTAAAGTAGTTTTCTCATAAACTTAGAAATTTCTCCAAATTTCCCTTTGAATTATTCTTTAAAATGTGTTAAAATATATTATTTCAATGTTTCTAGAAAAACGCTATATTCTTTCTAGGACCTCATTTTTTTTTCTTTCGTTTAATTTTTATTGATTTGAAAGAGAGAGAGAAACATGATATGAGAGAGAGATCAAACCCGCAGCCTGGGTGTGTGCTCTGGCTGGGACATGAACTGGACAACACTCCAACCAACCAAGCCACCGGCCAGGGCTTCAGGACATCGTTTCTGATCTCAGTGCTGCTGATTTTGCAGAGCGTGGCTTCATTTCTGCAGCTCGGTGATGCAGCCCTGGAGATAAATAGCTAAGGACTCTGTGACAGGGAAGTTATTGTTTTGGTTTGGTTTGTTTTTTAAGAAATTAACCCCCAAAAAGCAAAGAATTACAATGGAGAAATGGCACCTGCACGAGAACCAATGATGAATGAATGTCATGATCACACAGCTCCATTCAAACACCAGAAAAGGAAAGATCGGCTCCAGAAGTGCTCAGAAACCACCCGTGGCCCCCACCAGCCACAGCCTCTAACACTTAGATTGCACTGCTTTGTTTTGTTTTTTCATATTAAAACAGAAATAGATTATATCTCCAAAGGAGACAGGGAAATGATTTGACACTGTGTATATAATCTAATTCAAATCATGGGCCCCTAATCGACATTTAATTGATGCAATAATGTTTGTTCATGATGGTAAATAAACAAAATATAGAAACAGAAACATCTTCTTTGATGTTTAATGACTGCTTAGCAGCTATTTGGGTCAGAGCTACTGAGCTCTAGTAAACAAATGCTTAATAATCAATTGAAATGCATTTCTCTGGTTATTGCCTTATTAAATCAGGACCCAACTCCAGCTGCGGAATATTCCTTCCACCAGGAAGAAAATGGTTAGAAATGGAAGAGGCTGCAATGGAAGAGACAGGTCCAGTGTTAGCTCTGAGTTAAAACGAGGGGTTCTTCCCTCCCCACCCTGCAATCACATAGAGCTCTCCAGACAGGTTTGCACATACCCGGGACTTCCCGGAGTTAAAGCCAAGCCTGTCTCCTTTCCAGGCTTGACTTTACACTAGAAATCCTCTTCGGTTGCCTGCCTTGTGGTATAACCCATGGAACTAAAATAACCCACAGGAAGCTCTTAGAGCAGTGCCTGGCCGAGTAAACACACAGCAATGGCCATCATAGTCATAACCCTGACTGCTCACTGCGCTTCTGAGCATGTGTGAAATTCACTCTGTCACCTCTTGCCTGAGGTTTTGGGTTTTTGTTTTTGTTTTTTCATGAAATAAGTGTCATTCATTGGAGCCCAGGTCAGGCCACACCCTGCTGTCTCACCTGACAGGTCCATCAGCTTCCGAGCCATGTCCAGGGCAAGGCCACAGCTGGCGGTAGCTGGGTCTGCCATCAGGGTCACTGCCGACTAGAGCCCTGACCTCTTCTTGCTCCTTCTTATGCTCCTGGCTGCTGACGATTTTTGTGTCACCTCTGGCCCTCACGCTTCTAGAGGTGGGGCCTGTGTGTGGGACCTGAGCCAGGCCGTGGATGTGCCTGGACATGAAGGTCATGTTTCCAGTTCCTAAAGATTCCTCCAGAGCCCAGCTGCAGGGCCGAGCCCATCAGTAACTCCAGACATCCCTTCCTTATCGCAGCAGCCTCCCTCGAACCTCTTGACCAGCCTCCCCTTTCTCTCTATTCTTCGCCCCTCTTCTCCTCTCTCCTCTCCCCTCCTCTCTTCTCTCCTCCCTCCTCTTCTCTCCCCTCCCCTCCTCTCTTCTCTCCTCTTCTCTTCTCTCCTCTCCACTCCCCTTTTCTCTCCCCTCCCCTCTTCTCTTCTCTCCCCTCCCCTCCTCTCTTCTCCTTTCTACAGAACCAGCCATATGGAACTGGAGTGTCTGCCCAGGGGAAACAGGAGTCAGCTGCCCAAGTACCAGAGACGACGAAGGAGGAGGGAAGGGAGGACGACAACGATGAAATCAAGTAGAGACCATTTGATGCCCGTTGAACTTTGAAGAGAGAAAATACGCTCCCTGCACCCCAGGGTGTGTGACAGTGGACTGGAGACCCATTGGATGCACTAACCTGTGCTTGATGGTCCCAGGGCGCCATCTTGTGGCCAATCCATGTAATGACCAAAGGGACCCTCTAGTTGTGATGTGCTACCCGTGGTCGGCAAACTGCAGCTTGCGAGCCACATGCGGCTCTTTGGCCCATTGATGTGGCTCTTCCTAAGCCTTAGGCGTACCCTAATTAAGTTAATAACAGTGTACCTACCTATATAGCTTAAGTTTAAAAAATTTGACTCTCAAAAGAAATATCAATCGTTGTACTGTTGATATTTGGCTCTGTTGACTAATTAGTTTGCCGACCACTGCTAGACTCCTGCTAAGATCCCTGATCCCTAGCCAGGCTCAAGTTGTGTCCAAGCCCTTCCTTAGACCTTAGAAGTCCGACTCTTCACCCTCTGGGAGGGATGGTAATAGAGGGAGAAGCATAGAGGAGAAATAGAAGACAGGCTCCTGAAGACAGGATACAAGAGAAAGAAAGTCCCACGTGAACAGAAAAGGCACCGCTACAAGGGTGGGACCCACGTGGCCTCTACTGGACACTGCATTCCCATCTGGAGAGAGGGCGAGCCACATTCGGGCGGGGGACAAAGAGCTGCTCCTCCTCTGCCTCACCCCACAGTCTAGGCTGATGGGTGGCAGGAGGCTGTAGGGCCTGGCCCGTCTCCCTCTCAAGACCCACCACCCCTGCACTCATGCCATGGTCCTGCCAGGCTTGGGCAACCCCGTTTCACTGATGTATTCCTTTCATTCCAAGTCCACCTGCTGACTTTTAGGGGTTGCTACTACACACTCAGTCTTGGGAGTCAGATGGCCTAAGCTGCTATCTCTACGCTACACCTTCACTGGCTGTGTGACCTTGGACGACCTCTCTAAGCACCCATTTCCACATCTATAAATCGGAGAGATGATAGTGCCTCTTCCAGAGTTGTCACGAGGGTTAAGTACGTCGTGTTAGGTACTTACACACAAGAGCTAAGTCAGTTCCGAAAACACCCAGGGGCCATGGGCACCATCATCCCCATTTTAGAGGTGAGAGAGCTGAGGTTCAGAGAGGCTGACAAGGCTGGCCAGGGGCCACACTGACAGTAAAAGGCAGAGATGGGACTGGAACCCTTGTGTGTCCAATCTTAAGATTTGAATGAGAGTTCAAACCTCTTGACCAGTCAATGACCTCATTGACTCTCTGCCCCCATCAGACTGTGAGCTGTTTGAAGGCAGATATTTCATCACGACCTTCTTTGTCCTCCCTGAACTTTGCTTGGTGACTAGCACATGTCAGGGCTCAATACATATATGTTTATTGATTCATCATGTCAGGATGGAGGCGCCAAGTCCACCATGCTTGCTGGGCAATGGATGAGTGAGTCCCGAAGCCACCACTGGCTCAGGACACCTTAACCCCTCAGCTTCCTCCAAGACACCAAGCCCTTTCCTGTCTCCCAGCCTTTGCACAAGTTGTTTCCTCTGGTGGAACGCCCTTGCTTCTTGCCGCAACCTGCAACACCGAGACCCAACACCGAGCCCTCCAGGTACAGCAAGGCTCCGAGGAGAGCCAGGCAGGCCTTGGCTAGGGTGCGGAGCACATGGCAGGACCCTCACCTGTCCACCCCACCCCACCCCCACACTAGGCAGAGACCCCCCTCAGGGACAGGTAGAGTCTCTCTCAGGGTAACTGTGCAGCTGGGGCACTGGGGAGTGAATGTGGGAGGGAGGCTGGAGGAAAGGGCAGGAAGGGGAAGGAAAGAAGGTGGAGAGGAGTGAGGATGGACCAGAGGAAGGAAGGAGGGAGGGGAAGTTGGGGAGGAAGAGGGAGAAAAAGAAAAAAAGGGAGAAGGAAAGGAAGAGAGAGAATGGGGGAGGAAAGGAGAAAGAAGAGGAGAGGAAGGAAGGGAGAGAGCAGGGGAATATGGAAAGGAAGGATGGAAAAAGGGATGGAGGAAAGGAGGGAAGAAGTGATGGGAAGGAGGGAGGGAGGGAGGGAGGGAGGAAAACAGCTGCCCTACTTCTAGCAGTCACCTTACGGGCCTCCCTCCTTGGCAGAGAGGAGGGGTGCTCCTGGAGGCAGGGAGGCAGGGAGGCAGGCGTGGGCCCTCCAACCAGCCACCTGGCCCTCGCCCCGAGCTCCCCTCCCACCAACTCCCTCCTGCACCAGAGGCGAGGCGAGGCGAGTGCGGGCGCCTGACTCGATTCTCTCCAAGTCGGCATTTTTCTTCCCGAGCTGGCACCGGCCAGGCTCTGGGAGGAGCACACCTGCCTGCTGTGCTGACACCGCTTTTCAGAAATCGGGGAGGGAGAGCAGCCGGATGCTGCTGGGTGGGAGTGGTCCACCCAGCTCCCCGGGCTGGGAAAGGGGGTCCTGAGGGTGCTCTAACGGTGGCACCGAGAGAGGACGGGGGTCCCCTCCACTAACCCCTACCTACCCACAGGTCTCTCCTCCTGCCCACAGAGCGCAGTGAGGATGCTGCAGGCGTAGGTGCTGGCAGGACAGACAGACAGAGCGAGGGGGCCATGGGAAAGAAGCCCTGGGCCCCTCACTGGCACACATGACAGAGCCATCCCTTCTCACCTGCAAACAAACCTTCCAGAAATATTGCAAACAAATGGCAGCCAAAGTTCACTGGAGCAATTTGACAAAACAAAATGCCCTTTTAAGAGCATTCTATTAGCCTGCTGGTCCCTCTGCGGGTGATTTATTTGGGTTTTGTTTCTGCTAAAGCAAAGTTGGTGTCATCTCTTCTGAAGAGATGAGGGAGAGCTCAGTTCCGGCAGCTCTGAGGGAGGAAAAAGAGAACAGACAAGTCCCCAACCTGCACCCGACCCGGACCCTAAAACTTCAACCCAAATCAACAAGGATGAGAGGCACAAGAAGCAGCCTTTGCGTACTGAGCTAAATACTTATGTGTGTGACCCTCCCGCAATCCCAGCAGGAGGCTGCTATCCTCTGCAACAGCTCAGAGAGGTGAGGTACCCCTCCCAGGGCACCCAGCCGGTGAGGTGAGTACGAGATGGCTCCGGAAATGCACGCAGCCATACCTGGACCCTGAACACTCTGGTTTTCCTCTTTTCCTCTGCGAGAAGTCCGCTGGTGGGAGTTGGCCAAGCCGGGACAGACTGAACAGGATGAGGAGGGCTGGGAGGCACAAGGAGGAAAGGACCGACTAAGCCCACCTGGAAGCCACGGTGGGACAGTCAGGCCATCGCTGGCTGGACTGGTTCTGCATCAGGTGTGCCTCACCCCAGCTCCAAACCTGCAGCCCCTTGACTCTCTGCAGCCTGGGGGCTGGTGGGGAGCCGGGGTGGGCGCAAAGCCCCCGAGTGATTGCCTCTGGGGCAGAACCCACAGTGCGGTCAGAGCAAAGCAGAGGCCACGGACGGGGGCAGGGCCAAGCTCGGGCCTCCCAGGTGGAGACCTGGAGAAGGATGTGACACCCAATGACACTGACGATAAATGGTGGCCTGGCCTAAGGGCCCCGGAAACCTTTCTTCAGCCCTTTCATCAAACAAAATCATGAAAACCAACACATAAAGGTGGGGCTGCTGCAGATGAAGCCGATGAGTCTGCAAAGCTGCTCCGGTGAGGAGGACAGGGTGGGTCTGCACATGGACAAGCACCTGTCCAGTAGATGAGGTGACTGTGCACTGTGGACAGGGCACAGATGCGCCAAAGTGCTGACAGCATCATCTTCATTCCCCACAGGCTGAGCTGGGTCTCTGGGGAGGCAGGTGGCTCAGACACTAAGAGGAGACAGCACCTGCTCTGGGCACAAGACGGGAAGTGTGAGCTCCCAGACCTTGGCCCAGCCCTCTCCTTGCTTCCCCAAGCTGGGACCTCCAGTGCCAGAGAGCAAATGCCTGGACTGCCTCCAGCTGGTCCAAGTCCACTCTGTCCCCTCACACATCACTGGAGGTCAGAGGGGATAGAGCTCTCAGGAAGCTACTGTGAATAAAGGAGACTGTCCCACAGGACAACAGAACATTAAATCCACTGTTCTTTACTATCATCATCACTATCACCACCATCCTCACCATCATTATCATCATCACCACCATCCTCACCATCATCTTTTTCATTGCAGTAATTAGCATCATCCTCATTATCGTTGTCATCACTGTTTCTGCACCCACTGAAAATGCCTTTCTCCATAAATTTTATTTTGGGGTGTTTGGTCTTTCCCTGTAGAATACTTTACCAATTTCCCTTTTACTGCTAACATCTTCTCCACAATATACAAGATATTCATATTTGTGAACCATTGTTCTCTCTCCTTTCTGGACAGGATTCTGCTTAATTCTGAGATCATATCCTTCCCCAAGTTTTTGCTATTAAAACATCCTTTCTTTTATGAACCAGTAAAAATGGTGGTTGCTGTTTTGTAAATGTCCTCCCTTAGAAAAGACATGGCCTCCCTAGGTCCCCATAGCACATGAGTGTCATTGAAGGATGCAGGGAACTGAGAACCCCGAGGCAGGCTGATACCTGCGTGGGATGCTCAGAGAAGGGAACTACATGTAAAGGTAGCTCTCGGGACAGACAGGAACGGAGTCCGGGGGGAACCTGGACTGAGGTCTGCATGCAGTGGCCCTGTGCCAAGCTGCCTAGAGGAGCCTGAGCTCCCAGGAAACCCCAGGCCATCCTCCTGCCCGACCTCCCAGGGCTCAGCTGCCTCCTGACCTCCCTCTCCTGTCCCCTCCACCAGGCAGGGGTCCCACACGTCTCACCCACCCTCTTCCCACACACACCCTACACATCAGGGCTGGGATGATTACAGCGAAAAGCCCTGTGTAGCTCAGAAGGAAGAATCCCTTTATCTTCCCTTGCTAAGTGATCTGTTGAATCTCAGTACGGAAGGAAGAGAGCGAGGGTATTGGATTCTCCGTCTCCTGAAACTCTGATGAGATGCTGAAAAGGTCAACTGACCCCCCAAGCCCCACCCTGGGCCTGAGGCCATGAATAAGGAAGCACAGCACAGTCCAGGCGTGGCAACAAGGTGTCCAAGGGCATGGCACCTGCTCAGAGGAAAGAGGGGACACTTGAGGCCAGACACCCAGCGTTCCGTTCCATTTGGTAGAAGCCTGGAAGGGGAGCAGGGAATTCCGGGAGAGGGAACACACGGGCACTGGCCTGGAGGCACAAAAATTGCATGTGGAGCTGGCATAAGGCCATTGGGCAGGTGGAGGTGGCTGCCAGGGAAGGAGTTGGGGTTCCCTGATCCTCAGGCCAGGCCAGGCGCTCCTGGTCAGCACCGGAGTGGAGCGTGGGGGGAGCGGGAACTAACCCGTGACTACCTGCAGCAGGAAGCACAGAAGCGATGAGCAAAATAAACAGTGACCACAACCCTGAGCCCAACTCCACCTCCAGCACCCAAGGCCCCCTTTTCCTACTTCCAGGTGGTCTCCTCAGCTCCTTCCTCCCAGCCACCCGTGCCTCCTGCTATGCTAGGGGCACCAAGAGGGATGTCTATGCCCTCTGCCCCTCACTGCCCCTCCCACAGACCCTGTCTCTCTTCCTGAGGAAATCCTGCCCCACAGGCAGCCTGGGGAGTCAGTAGGCTGGCTCTGGTAAATGACATCCCAGGTCCCCGTGAGCATGGAGAACAGTCTCTCCCCTCCCACAGCACTTGAGGGGCCTCAAACAAGCCAGAGCTACGAAGGGGTGGACAGGCGGCCCCCACTCACCCATCCTGACTCTGGTTCCCAAGCCCAGCAAACCCCTCCTTCCCCACATTAGGGCTCCAGGACAGGGAGGGGGTGCTGAGAGCTAAGAGCCACACTCAGGAAAACGTTAGGCCAGAAACTTCTTGATTTGGGTACAGGGGGGAGGGGGGAGGAAGGGACCTGCTGGCTTCCCGGGTTCTTAATTTGAGGCTCGGAAAGGAAGAAATAATAACAACAATAACCACCCGGCTGCAGCCACAGCACTTCCCGTGGTGGAGGCGGCGGAGAAAGTGCTGACAGGGACGGCTGACAAGCCGCGTGCATTGTAATTCACACCATAACAGCATCTCCGGGATCATGGATTTCTCATTGAAAAATTATGTGATGTCTTTTTGGAAACCCAATACTGAGTTATTGATATCGCGGAGGCAGCAGGCTCGCCACTTCCAGCTTATTAGCTTTATACTTTCTGAAGGACTTTTTTCCCCTCTAATTTTCAACTCCGTTTTCCCTTTTCAGTTTAAATTGGATCATTGTGCTTGAGTGAGTGGTGGGGAGTGTGTGTCTGGGGAGTGAGCGCTGTTTACCTGGGGGTGGGCGCTCTCGCAAGCACGTCAAGACGTGTGTGTGTGTGTGTGTGTGTGTGTGTGTGTGTGTGTGTGTGTGTGTGTTTCTGGGCGGTATAAGTGAGGGGGGGTGCATGTGTCTCTGTCAACTTTGCCTGGGGGGGAGGGACTTCCTGTGGGCATGTCCATGTGCAAGTGCGGGCCCTGTGTGTGTGCCTTCATGTCTGATAGCCATGTATGTGAGTGTATCTTCATGTATAGCTGCAGGTGTGTGTACAGGCAGGCATGTGTGTAGGTATGTATAAATTGGTGCATATGTAGATATATGTGGACTGTGTCTATATCTCTTTAAATCTTGTAGCCACATGTATATTGGCGTGGGTGTCTGTATAGTTGCAGGTGTATGTGTAGGTGTGTGTCTAAGGATAAATATAGGTGTAGGCGTATATGGATGTACACGTAGGTGTATCTTTATATCTGTGCAGCCATGTGAATGTGGGTGTGTCCTTATGTCTGTCCACATATCCAAGTGGGTCTCTGAGTTTTTACTTACCTGTTCATATATGTAGACCTATGTGTGTTTGTGCCTGTCCGTGTGTGTCTGTGAGAGGCAGGATTGCCATGTTGTTGAGAACAGGGCTATGGGGTCACAAAATTTGGGGACCAATACTAGTTTTGCCTCTGGCCATCTGGTTGACCCTGGGCACCTTTGTAACCTCTCTGGGGCTCAACTCACCTACGATGAGGGGATCATGTAGCCTTACAGATGGAGATGGGAGGGCTAAGTGAGCTCGTGCAAGTGAAGCCTGCAGCCCCGTGAGCGCTCAAGTCACGTGAGCCATTACATGGAGACTCTCAGCACACGGCGGAGGTGGCGGCCCTCCTGGGGGAAATGGGAACTTGTTACCTGCTCTTACCTGCTTGAGCTCCAGGATGTGACCTGAACCAGCTTCGTGCCTGGGACCGTCACACAGGGCCTTTGCGAGGAGGCTTCTGGAAAGGACAGCCTCGGCTCCCTTTGAACCAGCTGTGGGTGACACGTGCCTGGCCCTGCAGACAGGGACAAAGGTGAGTCCGGCAGCGTGCAGCTGCCCAGGAGCTTACCGGCAAGCACAAGGTCTGGAGTGAAACCTACAGGGTAACGTGTTCTGAGAGCTCACGGAAGAAACCTTCCACCCTGACCCTCAGAAGAAGTACCTCATAGAAGCACTGGCTCTCAGGCTGGGCCTCCGGATAAAAGTAATTTCTGTAGAAATCCTGGAGGCGGGGAGAGGGGGGCTTGTATGTTCCCCCTGGTGGCTTTTTCTGCACCTTGGAGGTGGGCAGGCTCTGGGAGCTCAAGGGTGAGCAGTCAGAATCCCAATTTGAGGGTTTGGTGGGGATGTGACTGAGTTTAAGGATTTCCGTGGCCCAGAGAGGAGAAAGAATCACTCTGCATGGCTGAGGTTGGGTTTCTCAACGATGTAGTGGCCTCTCCATTAAATCCAGGAACAAAAGAGGTGTGACACTCAGCTGCTGCACCCACAGGCATGGAGCCTTCACAACCTGGCTTGTACTTTATGCTGACAGCGCACCCCAGTTCCCACTTCAAGTGCTCAACGGCCACATGCAGTGAGCAGCTACTGTATTGGGCGGTGCGATTCCAGACTTCCAAACTCAGTGGCCTACTTACCACGCAACTTCTCCAGGCCCCAAAAGGCCAATTCCAATGTCGGGGCTCCACAGCAGAGGGACAGGCCCCTGAAGAACCACGCTGGCTTCCTGGGAAGCAAGAAATAACTTTCCTTCTCTCCGGCCAAGGCTGCAGCCGCTTGGCAAGACCCAAGTTTAGGGCTCAGTGCTGAGAACCCAGTGGCTGCAGCAAGATGCAGGCCTGGTAGGGAGTGGGGAGCTCGGAGCAGGGGAGGCGGGAGGGAGCTGACATCCTGGGCCGGACAGCAGTGCTTGAGGTGGCATTCGGAGACTATTCAATTCCTGGGACTGGAGAAAGCAGGAGGAAGAGGTGGGGAGGGAGGGAGACAGCAAAGCCAGGTGGGAAAAACCTACTGTGTGCCAGGCTTTGTTTAAAGCAGCTTCCTACAGATTCTCTCACTGAGTTCTCCGAGCATCCTTATGAATCTGCTATTTTCACTTGAAGGGGCTGTTGGGGAGCATGTGGGGATCTCGGGGTGACTGGAGAACACCAGTGGCATGAAGGGTGGGGAAGCACCCTGCCAGGCGAAGGAATAAAACAGATTCTCTCACCTAAGATGCCAACAGCGTGCCCCACTGAGAAACACGTTGAGAGATTGGCCTCATTTTACAGGTGAGGAACCGGAAGCTTGAAGAGGTCAGGTGAATCCTAGGCACAAGGTAGATTTTCAATAAATAATTGTGGAATAAATGAAGGAAAATGTCTTGGGCACTTATTTTGACCCCTGGTGACCTCCCCAGGGACTCCAGCATCCAGAGGATGCCCAGGTCTCTGTGCCCCTTGACCTCCTCTATGCTAACAACCCTCATCTCTACTCCACCCCACGATCACAACTGAATCCCAAATCCTCTTTCATCCTCCTGCTAAGGGTAGAGGGGCAAGGAAAGAAGTTCTCAACTTGGAATCTGAAAAGCTGGTCTTCTATTGAAAGTCAGCCCTCAACACAAGGGTTTGTATAAGAAAAAAAACCAAAAAAAAAAACCAGAAAAGCTGGCCTTGGGAAAAGCCACGCATTCTTTCATTCATGCTTTCATTCATTCATTCACTTATTCACTCGTTCGTCCATTTATTCATTCACTGCATATGCAAGCGCTTCAGAGTGAGACAGTCCCAAGCGAGGTCCCTGCTCTGTCGCTTCCTATCTGGTGACCTTGAGAAAGTTCCCTGACCTCTCTGAGCCTCTCCTATAAAACAGGGTAGTCGCAGGACATACCTCCTCACTGCACCGGAGCAGGGGTTCAATGATTTGCTCCAAGTGATGCGTTCAGCCCAGAGTTCATCAGTCTGCTGGGCAAGCATTACCTAGGGAGTGCCTGTGGGCTGGGGGTCAGCATGAACAAGACGGCACAAGCCCCCCGAGGAGCTGTCAGTCTAGTGGGAGGTGGGCAACCAAATAACCACCACGTGCCCGCCACACGATGGGAGCCGTCCTGGGAGCCGTCCGTGCCCGGCTCCCTCTGCTTCCTCTCTTCCTTCCCTCGCTTCCTGTGACAGGGGGAATCCCATTGCCTTCACCCCAAATGGACTACAGCAGCTGGAAAGCAGGCTCTTGGGCATGAACCTGAGAGACGTGTCTTGGAGTCAGGAGGTCAACAGTGTGGTCAGCCCTCAGGATGGACACCCAGTCCTGCTCAGAACCCAGGCGGATGGACCTAGACACAGCTCCAGGGTCTGAGCTGTGAGCTTACTTAGCGAGGGGGGGAGCCAACCCCCCAAACATTCTTGAACCAGTGGCTGCTCCTGTACAATGATAACACAGCACCCCCACCAATAGGGGAAAAGAAAAATGTTCTTTTTATTGGGTTCCTGAAGATACCCCAGATGGGAGCACACACACACACACACACACACACACACACACACACACACATTATTCTTTTTCATTTTCCTTTTTTTTTCTTCTTACAGAGAAAGAGAAAGGCCCCAAGCATTCCATCCCAACCCCTTTCCATGGCAAAGGTATTCCATGCTGTGCCCCAGTAAATCTGTGTGACTGAGTTGAAATGTGTTCTTTTTTTTATTATTAGATGAATTGCATCATTAAATTACATTATAAAAGCTAAAAATGCACCATTAATTTTCAAAAACAATAGTAAATACATCTCATTTCTAATACATGATTCTGCATTTAATTTTTGCCCGGGGCCTTGCCTTTTTTTTCCCCCAGCCTCACTGTCTCCCTTTATGCAGACTATATAAATGGAGCTAAATTGCCAAAGAAATTTTTGCCAAATGTCCGTAATGTGAAAATAAATGAAGTTCTAATTGGCTGTTGCAAAAAGAAAAATTACTTTTTGATCTCAGCTCAGCCAAGCAAAAATCTACCTAGCTGGAGGAATCAGACGCAGACACATCGCAGGCAATGAGCAGAGAGACAAAGGGCCGGCAAAGCGACTCGGAACGAACCTCTCCTCCCTCCTCCCGCCTTTCCCAGCCGCCCAGGACGTCTGGCCTGGAGCAAACCCAGAGGGGCCAGGCCCGATCCAGCCTCCGGGAGCCCGGTTCTCTGCCCGAGCATCACTCCACGGCCCCTCTGTTCCTTCTCTCTGCCACCCTGAGCAAGTTCCTTGGCCTCTCTCAGCCCCCGCTTCTTCGTGTGTAAAATAATCATCATTTCTGTGTTTTGTGGGGTTATCAGGAGGTATGATGGGTGGAACTGTGTTCTCCCCAAATTCCTATGCTGAAGTCCTGGCCCGAGTGCCTCAGAATTCGACCTCATTTGGAGAGAGTCTCTATAGAGGTGATCAGGTTAAAACGAGGTCATTGGGGTGGGCCCTGACCCAACAGGACTGGCGTCCTTAGAAGAGGAAATGAGACACAGAGACCCACCTGGAGGGAAGACCATGCGAAGAGACGCAGGGACAGAGCCTTCCTTCAGGGCCCGCAGAAGGCACCACAGCCACCTTGCTTGGGGCTCCCGCACTGCAGGAAAGTGAGTTTCTGTTACCGAAGCCACTCTGTCTTGGGGCTTTGCAGCAGCCCCAGCAGACCGCTACGGGAAGTTCGGGAAGTTCGAGAGAGTAACAAACATTGCAGACACATGCCAGCCAGGGTGATAGCTGGCTGGCTCTTCCTGCCATTATGACCCCGAAACAGGGATAGAGGGATTTGGGGGTTGGGTTCACGGTTTGAAATGGACACTTGGCTTTGCTTTGCCGCCAGGATCCAGTGTCTTGGGAGAGGGAAGAGCCCTTGGAAGGTCACCTTGTCCCTCTCGGGGCCTTCTCTGGGCCCACCCCCGAGCACCACACCTGACCAGGTCCTTCCCAGCCCTGGGTCAACCCTCCCAGTAACTAGCCTGACATTTTAACCCCTTCAGGTCCAGGCTTTGGACACCGTGTCCGCCTGTCTCCTACGCCCACCCTCCTGCAGCACACCCCAGAGGTAATAGATTTTTATACATGTTCCCTCTTTCCTTTTTCTTCTTTTTTCCCCCTCTCCTCCCCCCTGCATTTTGAACCTATACCCAGAGCCTCGTATATGTCCCTGCTCTGGGAGTTGTTGTCCTCCTGGTTTTGGCAACAAGCTCAGAGCCATTGGAGAGGGACCCAGAGCAGGAGTGTGGGAGGCAGGTGGGAGGCACAGAACAAGACCCCAGGCCCTTTGTGGACAAAGACGGGCTCTCCGGGTGAGAGGAAGCCATGGGGTTCAGGGACGTCTATGAGCTCAGACAAGGAGGACATCGGCCCACGGAGAGCAGATCGGAAGACTAGCCCATTGTCAGGTGCCACCTGAGTCCCAGGAGGGCAGGGCCTTGGGTGGGACAAGGTGTGTCAGCAGACAGCAGGGCCTCGAGGCTAGAGGACAAAACAATCGGCAGCAGTGCCAGGCGGGAGGTCAGTACATGACGGCCACATCCCTGACTGTCCCAGAACCCCTCTGGCCCAGGCACACTTGATGTGGGATCTGGAAGGCTTAGCTCCCTCAAGAAGCCTCAGAAATAGCTATTGCCCCCTCCATCCCTTGGTGGGGGTACAGGGGAGGCTGAGGAGAAAGCACACAGGGTTTGCACATCGATCTTCCATTGTTGAGAACTTGGTATCCCTTCAGAGCAGCTTCTTAGCAGGTCCAACTCTGAGGACGCAAGGCTGAGAGACATGGTGGTCCTGGGTCCCCATCCCAGTTCCTAGAGCCCAGGTCCCTGTAGGGTCTCCTTCGGTCCTGGGAGCTCTGTGGTCTTGAGTTTCTGTAACTTGCAACCAATGAGTTCTGTCCAAACTCCACACTTGAGTTTCATATATGTTCTGCTCACCCCCTTGCTCTTTTAACAACCCCCCACTACTCATGCTGCCTTGAGGGGTTCTGTTTATTACTGGCAATGCGAGAGCTTCAGCTCAGACCCCAGACTATTCCCCCGCCTCAAACCTCTTCCCAAACCCCTTCCCAGCAGCTCCAGCCCTGGGACCTGACACTGGCCGGGAGCTGACCTGCGGGCCCCAGAATGAGCCCGAACACTGAGCCATAAACCAGGCAGTTGGCAAACACAACCTCTTCTCCCTTTAGTGTGCATATTAATTACCCTGAAACAGGTGCAAAATCAACCTCGTTTATTATTATTTCTTCGAGCCTGTAATGGCAGTGGCTGTGGATAAATCCTGCGAACCCAGGGAAAGGATTTATGACCCCAAATTTACACCAGTCACTTAATCATAGCACCTTTGCCGCGGACAGACTTTCTCGAGAACAATTTGCCCCACGATTTGTCAGAGAGAAAATGGCCTCATATAAACGTTGGGAGGAAATAAATGCTAATCCAAAGCTCAGTCTTTCATTCTCCTAATTGCCCAGGGAATTTAAAGGAGACAAACTTATTTACTCGCAGCAGGAAGTGCGCTGTAATAAAGCATCACCACTGTGGGCTGACATCAGTCCCCACGGGGCGGGAGGGGACCTGGGGGGTCACAGGGCAGGGAATGGGTGAGCGCGGCCACTGGCACGGAGACAGGCGGTAGCTCAAAGACTCTCCTGCACTTTAAAGGGGTGAACTCCTACAGCTGAGTCCGTTCAAAGCAGGTAAATGGCTGGGCTGACATATTAGTCCTCCCCACACACACACCCTGGCCTCCCTGGCCCCCAAGTTGGCCGCAGAAAGGGTCCCTGGGAAAGGGGCAGGTTAAGGCCTCTTCCCACCCCTACCCCCCCCCCCCACCCCCGCTGTTCTGGGGGAAAGAGGAGGGAGACTCAGAAGCCAGCAGGAGAGCTCGCAGGGAGCGGTGCCCACAGGGCGGAGGCAAGGCCCCTCAGCTCCACTGTTGCATGTGGGGACTCAGCCTCCGGGCAGCAGCGATAGGTGGGACCCCAGGAGCTTCTGAGCAGGCAGGTGGTGAAGGAGAGATGCCAGAGAGCCTGCTGGGGGAGACAGGCCCACACTCCACCTCCTCCTTCCTGGGAGCTCAGTGGCTGCTATGGCTGGGCTCTCTCTGATCTCTGGTCTCTGCAGGGGCCCAGGGGCCCTGTTCCAGGGTGAGAAAGACTCTCCGTGCCCCATGGCATCGTAGCCAGGGCTGCAGAGAGGTCCTCCCACCCCATAGAGTTTGAGCCCCATAACCCACAAGGTGCCCTTCTCGTGGACCAGGTGAATGACGCCAGGTAGAGCTGGGCCATGTCAACCTGGGCAGCTGCTACCATGCACTCGTCAGATGCCGTCTGGGGACAGAGACGTGCAAGGACCCTCCTACCCAGTCTCCTCGCTGTCCCTCCAGTTCCCCTGGGCATGAAGGTACCTGCCAAAGGCATTGAGGACAGGGAGGACAGGGTCCCACCTCCAGACTCATACCCCCCTACCCAGCCTCTGGACTTGTCTCCCTCATCCTCACTCAGCTTCCTCTCCCCAGCTCTGATTTAATTATGTTCTTGCAGACCATCCTCAGAATGGTAGAGAGCCTCTGGGTTTGAATTCAAACACAGCCACCAGCCAGCTGTGTGGTCATGGGTACATTAATCAGCCTCCCTCCTCCATGTTCTCCTCCGGGCCAGACTCTGGACTGGGTATTTTTTTTCTTAGCTTTTAACATTTTTAATTACACATTTAATGTGTGAATATATTTTTATCATTAAAAAATACATAATACAGCCCGGCTGGGTGTGTCTCAGCAGTTGAGTATCGACCCAGGAACCAAGAGGTCACTGGTTCGATTCCCAGTCAGGGCATGTGCCCCGGTTACGGACTCAATCCCCAGTAGGGGTGTGCAGGAGGCAGCCAATCAATGATTCTCTCACATCATTGATGTTTCTATCTCTCTTTCCCTCTTTCTTCCTCTCTGAAATCAATAAAAATATTTTTAAATTTTTTTTTTAATATATTTTATTGATTTTTTACAGAGAGGAAGGGAGAGAGATAGAGAGTTAGAAACATCGATGAGAGAGGAACATCGATCAGCTGCCTCCTGCACATCTCCTACTGGGGATGTGCCCGCAACCCAGGTACATGCCCTTGACCGGAATCGAACCTGGGACCCTTCAGTCCGCAGGCTGACGCTCTATCCACTGAGCCAAACCGGTTTCGGCTTAAATTTTTTTAAAGAAAAAAATACCTAGTACAGAGATATATAGAGTAAAAAAATAAAATTCCTTCTCATTCCATTCCCTTCCCCAGAGTTAAAGCCCTACTTTCAGTTTTGTGTGTTTCCTACCAGACCTTTGTCTTTATCTTCTGTTCTAATGATCTTACACACACACACACACATACACACACACACACACACACATACACACACACACACACACACACACACACATCTGTGTAGCCACAGGAGAATCTATGGTGTTGTTTGTGTGCTTATATTTTAACACAAATGAATTCTTACTTCAAGTTACCATTCAGCAACGTTGCTTTTCTAACCCAACAATGTCTGGGAGATATTTTCATCTTGATGGCAATAGATCCACCCCATTGTTAAATGCTAGGAGGCATTCCACAGTACGGATGTGCTGCTGTTTATCTAACCAATCCCCGGATGACAGCCCTATGGTTTGTCCTTGAAATTTCCCTTCACTTGGGAATGTGCCATCATCGCTTCCACCACCTCCTATTGGTTAAAGCCAGTCCCGAGACCCGCCCAGTTTCCCAGTACGGGGACATAGACTGTACTTCTTCCCGGGAGGGACTACACAATACTGTGTCAACGGTTCTCAACTCACCATAGTCCACTCTCTGCCACAATTACTTCCATTTCCCCCTCATTCAAAGTGTGCTCATTCTCTCCAAAAAATCATCCCTTTATGGCTTCCTGCTCAGGCTTAATGCCCATGATCTTATATTCTTGTCTCCGGCTGCTCAGGCTGCCATAACAAAGTACCACAGCCCAGGCAGCTCCAACAACAGGCGTTTATTTCTCACAGCTCTGGAGGCTGGAAGCCATGACCAGGGCACCAGCACAGGCGGCTGTGGTGTGGGCTCTCTCCCTGCCTTACAGCCTCCCCTTCACCGTGTCTGCACGTGGCCTTTCCTTGATGTATACACTTGGAGAGGGGACAGACTTCTCTCTTGTTTTTAGAAGGCCACCATTCCTACCAGATTAGGACCACTGCGTTTCCCACAATCCCATCATCTGACAGATTCCTCTGTGGGTGGACTTGGCTGGGAGATAGACTCTGGCTCTCTAACAACCCTCACTATCTGGAGCTCTAAGCCTCATCCCAAGTCTCCCAGGGTGACCTGGGTGCATGAGGTCTGCCCCCTGGGACTGCATAGAGCACAGCAAGAACAAGAGAGAGGAGTGTAGTAAGTGCCCTCTGTAGTGCAGCAGGAACCACTGGCGCTAAGGGGATCTGACATTGGCAGGTGGTTCACAGAGGGATTCATCAACAGAGGTATAAAGCAAGGAGGAGACAGTGTAGCCCTTGCCCTCCTGCGTGTGCTAGGGACTTGGCCTTCTGGTGAGAGAAGAGAAAATGGCATCCAGAGAGGAACAGATGGCCTAGATGGGTTGGAAATAGTTCAACAGGAAAAGGGACAGCTAAGGAGACAAGATCCCATTGCTCTGTACCTTAGCTGCCTTTGTTTTGGAACTAGTTAGGTTAGTTCTTTCACTTTAAGCTGTAACATACACAAACAGGCTCTGTGCTTTGTACCTGCATCTTTCCATTTAATCCTTATAACAAGCTGGATGATTCAGGGTTCTCAGAGAAACAGCACCACCAGGACATGCCCATAGAGAGAGACATTGTTAGGAATTCGAGCACACGATTATGGAGGCTGACCGGGAGCCAGGGGTCATTCGATCTGAGTGCTGAGGCCTGAGCACCAGGGGAGTCGTGGTGTGGACCCAGTTCAAGGGCAGGAGAAAATGAGGTCCCCCTCCACTGAGGGGACCACCTACTCAGTCTGCCCATTCAAATGCTAATCTCATCCAGAAATACCCCCCAGACACACCCAGAAGTAGTGCTTAATCTGGGCATCCTGTGGCCAATCAAGTTGGCATAAAATTAACCATGGCCCACGCCTAGGAGACGAGAAGCCTGGTGGCCTCAGTTTAAGGGTGAAAATTGAGGTTCAATGTCTTCATGGTTTGGGTTCCCCCAGAAGAGAGACCCGGAAACAAGGGTTCAAGTGCAAGTTGATCACTATGGAAGACGATCCCTGGAGACACTGATGGGCGAGAGAGGAGGTGAGAGAGAGAAGGAAAGGACGCCATAGAGAAAGAGAACATTGCTGAGCAGGTGCAGTGTAGGAGCCATGGAGTTTCCACGCGCATCATAGACATCCCACACCCGAAGGTGGGCAGCGGGCATGTGCCCACCACCTGTCTGCCGTCGCGGAGGGCTGCTTCCAGAGCGCATGTCTCCAGTACGTCTGACTTCCTTTGCGTCCTGAACACCCAAGGCCAAGAAGAGCTCTGCTGGACTCTGAAGCACTCATCTTGTCCATACTGTTGGGAGTTTCCAGCCTGGGGTGCAGGAGGGGACAGGGCCGCCAGCAGCAGGGCGGACCCTCAGTGGGGCTGTGCTGTGGGAGTGAGGCCGGGACTACTCCTTCAGAGCTAACTGGGAACAGAGAGACCAGCATCCCAGGCCTGGCCAGGCCTGGGTGCTCAGTTTAAGTCAGGAAAGAGGGGCTCCTTCCTCCCCGCCCAGTCACCAGCCCCACTCAGCTCCCAGCCCCTGGTTGCTCTCCCAACCCTTCAGCCACCCTCCCTTCTCCTCCTCCCAGAGTCACTCACTTCCCAAGACAAATGGCAGCTTCTCCCTGCCCATCCATCACTGCTCCTGGGCCCATCCATTAGCGGCCGCTCCCCCATCCCGCCCCCAGCCCCACCGTCCTTGCTCAGGGAAGGGGTCCATTGATCAGAGGCCCATCTGCTGCTTGTCACATCCTGGCAGCCCTGACAGCAGGAGACAGAGCTGTTGCTGGCCAGGCCAGCCTGAGGCCAAGGGAGCGATGGAACTGCCCACCCCCAGGATGGGGCTAAGGCCAGGGCCCGCCTGGGAGGGGCAGGGAGAGGGGGCAGGGTGAGCGCTCCCCAGCCTGAGGCTGTTGTCGGGGGTCCTCGGGGCAAAGAGGAAAGTCAGTCCACAGGACAGGCTTGCAAAGGCTCCTGCAACCCCTTTTACCCCGGCTCTGTTCCAACCTGGTTGTGCAAGGCTGGGAGGGACCGGATCAAGATGCTGAGGGCCCTTCCCCTCTCGAATCCAGCTCTCCCCAGCCTTCTCCACCTGCCTCAAGTCCCCAGGCCAGGCCTGAACTTGGCGCATTCCCCTCACCTGGCCCTACTCCTTTCTCACCAGTAGCCCCCAGTCTGGATGTAGCCACAGGCCAGGCCCTCTCGCCAGCCTCTTCCCCCACCCCCTGGGAGAGACTGCATAAGATGGCCCATGTGACTCCTTGACCCCTGGCTTCTGGCTGTTTGGACCCCGAGAGGCTGGAGACCTGGAGGAGGGAGGAGAGGTTGGGATTCATCCCCTGGTTCCTGCTCCCAGGCCTCATCTGACTGGGTCGCTCCTTTGCTCACACGCCTGCCTCCCCGTGGCCCAAACTGCACAAGTGTCACTTTTCTCTCACATACAAGACCTTCCCCAGGAGCCTGGGCCCCTCCCCCTCCTCTCCATCACCTCCTCTTTTTGCCCACGTGGCCTCCTGTTTCAGGGCCTTCCTTCACACTGTTTCCCCATTTGGAATGCCTTTCCCACATTTTAATACAGGCCATGGTCTACCTGGTCTCATTAGGAAGAAGAGGAGACGAAGGGGGGGGGGAGGGAGTGCTGCATGGGACCTGCTGAGAGGCAGAGATGCCTAATGCTCCAGGCTCCTGTCCTAGGGACCCGCCCCTGCGGCTGCACCAATGCCTCACCAGGGGGCAGAGAGGAGCCTGCAGGATTCTCAGGCCTCTGGCTTCCTCACTTCACCCAGCCTCCTCAGACCTGCCTCCGAGACTGGTTCCTTGAGCAAATAGGATGGCACCTGCCCTGCCCTGCCCTGCCCTTCACACTGTGTGTCCCCAGGGTCAGCTCCACTCCTGGCCTGGGATCCTGCCTGGCTCTCACCCAGTCTCACCTTCCACACGGGCAGTCCATGGGACCACGGGGTCATGCCCCCTGAGAGCCCACCCCCTCCTCCCAGATCACATTCCAGGTACCTGCACCCCAGAATTCTCTGCCCAAGTAGCCCCAAGCTCACTCCCAGGGTCTACACAGTCCTCCTCCCAAGAATTTTCTCCCAAATGGCACCACACCACTGCCCTGGGGGAGGAGGCCCAAGCAGCAGTTGGGGTGGACAGAGGTCAGACGTGGGGCTGGAGTATCCACACATGTGCACACAACACGCTCCCTGTGCAGGGAAGAGCTGGAGGGGGAGGAGAAGAGGCAGGCAAGACCTTGTTCAAAAAGCAGGGAAAATGTTCCACTGAAAGTATTCAAATATAAAACATTTCCTTTCTTCCATGGTCCCTTCTCTGTCCTGGCCTGCCGTGGTGTTTTTATTTGCTGTTTACTGTCACGCTCCTTCAGGCACGGGGACCCTCGCTAGGCAAGTGCAGACCCTCACGCACACCTGCCCAGCCCGCTGGGTACCAGGGCCCCGTCCTGCAGGCCTCTGGACCCACACACCATGTGCCATGGTTGGGGGTGTGGAAGTCAAACTCCCCTTCCCACAGTCCTGCTGCCTTAGCCCGCATGCAGGCAACATACTGGAAACACTAAGGACTCAAAAACTGTTGGCAGGTATTACTGTTGTTGTTTGCTGTAGCTCAGTGGTTTCCATCCAGGGACGACTCAGCCCCTGGAGGGCATTTGGCAAAGTCTGTAGACATTTTTGGTTGTCTCGCCTGCAGGAGACATGGAGGCTGTT
Source organism: Myotis myotis (assembly GCF_014108235.1). Classification (NCBI taxonomy): domain Eukaryota; kingdom Metazoa; phylum Chordata; class Mammalia; order Chiroptera; family Vespertilionidae; genus Myotis; species Myotis myotis. The sequence goes on along the minus strand of NW_023416401.1, from coordinate 20,605,346 downwards.
AAGCATCCTGCCTTACAAAAGATAACTCCCGCCCCCAACTAGAATTGCTTGGCCCAAAAGGTCAATGCACAGAGGTTGAGAAAATGCGGAAATGGATACTATTTAAGCTCATCGGTTCATTCGTCTATCCAAGGGGAAAAAGCTACCAGCTCCTAGTCCTGCAACTCGAGTTTCTACCACAAGGTGGCGTCTGAGCTAGCGTGTCTGAGCTAGTGGATAATTCAAAGCCTAGATTTAACAAAGTATTCTCTTCAAATTACGCTTTTTTTTTTTTAAATTGAAAGCCATGCCCTGTAAAGTAGCAATCCATGCTTCAAAGAGCCCTACGAGGCTTCCTCTTTATGCAGCATATACAGAGCACCTCCACCCTCTCCTCTCCTCTGTGCCTCAAAACGTTTCTGAGATTCCCACTTTACAGAGGAAGAAACTGAGGCTTGTAGGAGCAGTTCTTTCAAACCAAGTGCCTCCCTAATGGAGGTATCACCTTGCTGTGTGTGGGGGGGGGGGGGGGGGGGGGAGGCCTTCCTGGCCTTGGAGCTCTGGTTGCACTTGATTTGAGGCCCTGATTTCACAAACTCTAAGAGTCTAGAACCGTCCCTGTGTTTGGGGAACCTCCCAGAGATGGCCCCCTCTGGCCTCTCTGTGCCCTGCAGGCATCCCCCTGGGCACTGGAGGCTCATCCCCTGAACTAGGTGGTTCTCAAACATGTCTGCAGATTGGAATCCCCAGGGGATTGGGGAAAGTGCAGGTGCCTGGGACTGTGAGTTCATCTGGGATGTCCTCACGTCTCTGATGTGCAGGTAAGCCTGGCAACCAGGGCCTCACTGGTCCTTTAAAATCAATTCCATTCTTTCACTACTTTATAAATTTTTCTGAAGAGTTGAGGGTCCGAAGGAGCAACTCTTCATCTCTGGGACCCACACGCCCACACCTGTTTCCATCCCCCTTTTCACACCTGTTTCCAACCAGCCCCATGTCCTGGCAGAGTGTTCACCCACTTGCTGGCCCTGCCATGACAGGTCTACCGCAGGCAGGCTTATCAAGGAAGTTTGTGGGGGTTTTTCCCCAAAAAAAATTCTGTGCTCTTCCTGAGAAGACAAATTCTGACTAACCACATGTCTTCATTTTGTCACCGTTATTTATAAAGTAAAACACCGTCCAGAAAGGAGGTCCTTAAACACGGCTGCGCGGGAGCATCACCTGCTTTTAAGAAAACCCAAGGCCCCAGCTCATCAGAACCCTGGGCACAGTGTTGTCAACGCCCCCGGGGGGCTCAGTGAGCGGCCACGTTTGAGAACCGCTGGTCCAGACCCTGCTGCTCTAAGTGTGGCCCCTGGGCCGGCGGCATCAGCACCACCCCGACCACATCAGCATCTGCATGTTAACAAGACGACACCTGTGTGCGTTCGAATTCCGAGAGCATCACTCCAGAACCAGAAGGAAGTGGGAGCACACACCTGGGCACACCCCGCCCTTTCCACAGACCCTCAGCCGCTAACACTCCCAGCCAGCCCACGCTCACCTCCCCCGTCCCCCTCATGCCCGAGCCGCTCCTGGAAACAGCATTGTCTAAGGATCACTTGTCCGTGGGAGCTGCGGCAGGGGAGGTGGGCTTTTCATAGACACAGCATTTTCCAACCATTTTATCTCATTCATTTATTCTCGGTCACTCCGTTTGTCAACAAATGTCCCAAGCGCTGTGCTGGGTGCTGGGTGCTGGGTGAGCCACAGTGAACGGGACAGAGACCCCTGTCCCCGCGAACCTTACCTCCTGATGGATATGCTGGCAAAACACAAGTAAACCGCCAAAGCAACTCTAAAAATCACAAGCTGATGAGCGCTGAAGGGAAAACAACAAAAGACTGGGATAAAGAGTAAAAGGGGCAGCCCCTTCGGTGGTGGGCGGGTGGCGCTGTGCCGGGCAGGGTAACCTGGAACCTGGCGGTGAGGAGGAACCAGCCTGGGAGGCCCGGCAGGGAGCGCGGTGGAGGCGGCAGGTGCGGCTCAGGCAGAGGTCCCGCCCCGGGTAAGTGCCGGGGCCTGGACACATGCACAGGGCACTGTGGCTGGAACAGCGTGACCCAGAGGGCAGGCATCACAGGAAGATGAGAGACGGGCCAGGAGCAAGCCCTGGGCGGAGTCAGATATGCAAATACGGGAGTGAGGGGAGTTTCTGGCAGGATTGCCTGAGAAAGCTCCTTTGGCTGCTGGGTAGAGAACGGGCTGGAGACCACCGGTGTCCGGAGAGAAATGGCAGCGTGGCAGGCTCCCGGGGTCCCCGTGGCAGGGCTCAGACCCTTCCCGTGGACCCCGTGCTGTGATGCGCACACCGGCACAGGTGAGCAGGCTTAGGGAGGGTCAGGAAGACTGGTTTGCACTCTCCAAGGGCTAACTGAATGTCTGCTCTGTTTTTAAAATGCTAAGTTAGCCCTGGCCAGGAGGCTCAGTTGGTTGGAGCATCGTCCTGTACACCAAGAGGTGGCAGCTTCGATTCCCAGTCAGGGCACATACCCAGGTTTCTGGTTCCATCCCCCGCTGGAGGCAACCCATCAATGTTTCTCTCTCACATCCATGTTTCTCTCTCGCTCTCCCTTCCTCTCTCTAAAATCAATTTTAAAAATCATTTAAAATGCCAAGTTATCAAAATGAAAAGGCTGCCTCCCTGGAGCCTGTTTCCTCCCTGAGACAGATGGCCACCATGGAAGACAGGTGCCCATTTACCTGCAAACCGTGGCCAGGAATGCTGGTTAAAAACCTACTTGAAAAACCTACTTAGGACCTCTTCTCCCTAGAGCAGTGGTTCTCAACCTGTGGGTCGCGACCCCTTTGGCGGTCAAACGACCCTTTCACAGGGGTCGCCTAAGACCATGCTGCATATCAGATATTTACATTACGATTCATAACAGTAGCAACAATACAGTTATAAAGTAGCAACGAAAATAATTTTATGGTTGGGTCACAACATGAGAAACTGTATTTAAAGGGCCAGCAGGTTGAGAACCACTGCCCTAGAGCCTCACCTCCACCCTACCTCCAGGCAAATGCGTCAAAAGCAATAATAAGGAGGGGCCTGCAAGATCCCGGGGTTTCTAGCAGGGCAGGGAATCACTCAGCAAGCATCATTCACATGCAAGGCCATGCCGGTGAGTCCTGTGGTGGTACACTGGGAAGACAGGCTGCTGTGTTTGACGACTGATGGCAAAGAAGGGAGAGGCACATCTTGAGAGAAAGAGCCTGGACTGTGAGAGGGGCAAGGGAGGCCGGTGGTTTGAGAGGTGGTGGGACCGGAGAGAGGCTTCCTTTGCGTTGGGAGAGGCTTGAGAATGTCCACATGCTGACGGGAGGAGCCAGGAGAACCCTCAATAAATCAAGAGGCATGAGAAAAACTAGCACATTATTGACATTTAGTCTTTGATGCCTCGTGTATTAGTCAGGGTTCTCCGGGACATGGAGTACAGACATATATGTATAAAGCAAGGTTTGCTCTCAGGAGTTGGACAGGTGACGAGGGAGCTGTGCGGGCCTGGGATCTGCAGTCAGCTGGGTGGTGGAGACCAGGAAAGCCATGGTGTGGGGCTGGTCTCACAGCCAGCAGGCTCAAGACTCGAGAAGAAACGATATTTCAGTTCAAGTCCAGAGGCAGAGGAAAACCTATTTACCAGCTCAGAGGCAGGCAGGAGTTCTCTGGTGCCCTCAGGCCTGCCCACGCCTCTGCCCACAGCCCCTCCTTACGTCTCCTCAGCTGAGCGTGCTGGGACAGGTTTCCTGAGAGCCCCCTCGGGGATCCTTCGGGCAGCCCAGCCCTGAGATTCTATGGTGGACTCTCTCCCTCCCCCAAGTGTGTCTAAGGCTTTGTGTTCTGCAAAGGCGCCAATCAGCCCATAGGGGTCACCCTAAGCTAACCCCACCCCGTTTCATTGCGATGATAAATCTGGGCCCTCAGTTGAGCCTGGGTCACTTTTTTTTTAATTGACTTTAGAGAGAGAGGAAGGGAGGGGGAGAGGGAGATAGAAACATCAATGAGAGAGAAACTCTAGCGGCTGCCTCCTGTGTGCCGCCTACTGGGGATCGAGCTCGAAACCCAGGCATGTGCCCTGACCGGGAATCAAACCGGTGATCTGGGTCACTTTTTTTGACCGCCTCTTACTAATGTGTGATCCGTGGCAAGGCAAACCAGGTGACCTTTCTGGGCCTCACTTGCCTCATCTGCAAAGTGGGTGTAAGACCTTGCCAGAGTCCACTCCCCAGAGCTTACTTCTACCCAAGCAGCGGACTGTTTCTGGAGGATAAAGTTCCTTCATTCACTCTCTCAGGGACCACCCGCCCCCGGCTCCGCATGCTGAGTCCAAACTGTGCTAGACCATCACCACCAGTTAGAGCAGCTTCCCTCTCCCTTCTCCTGTTTTCCAGTCTAGGGATTTTTAAATCAAGTTTATTGAGGTATAACTTACATAAAACAAAATGGGCACATTCTAGGTTTATAGGTGACTGACTTTTGGAAGATGTTAAGCCCGTGTAACCCCCACCCCAGTCAAGACCGCACACCTCTGTGATCCAGAAGGTTCCTCGAGGCCCCTAGCAGTCTCCCACCTGCCCCCACCATCAAACAGCCCCCGATCGGATTCCTCTTCCCCTCAGTTTAAGTCTTCATTTACTTTTGTTTTTGCTGGTATGTTTGTTTGTTTTCCATTTTCCTTTAGAACAAACTTCTCCTTGGTAAAAACAATATTCATTTTTCTACCACCTCCCTCCGGCCACCATTGGTGATAATGGCTGATACCATACATGTCCACAAACACACACCTATACATACTTACGTATTTACGCACCCACACTTTCACACACCTCATGCAACACACAAAGTAAATTACATATGTGTTAGGTTAAGGAAACTTTTTCAAGGCTCAAAAGGATATCGGTCAAGGTAAGGCAAAGAAGAACAGTTTTGTTTTTAGGGAAACCCTTCGTGTTGGTACACACACACACACACACACACACACACACACACCAAAGCCCAGAACCATTTGCTGCCGCCTCCTGCTCCCCTGTCAGAGTCAGAGCGAGAGGAGAAAAATCGGGATTCTTGTCCTGTCTCAGAAGTAAAGGGGACAAATTAGTTTCTTGTCAGTGCACTGCAATAAATACATTGTCATTTTTATCCCCCCGTGAATCATGGTCTCCATTTCTCCCATAACTATTATACAGTCTGCTGGCACTATATCATTTTTTGGTAATTTTATTTTCACCAATTGTTTTATGAAATTTTTGAGTTTTATGGACACTAAAACAAATCTAGCCTGCGAGTGTTATAGCCCTTTAAATCATCGGCAGGAAAGCTCAAGGTTCCTCCAGACTGTGGAGGAAGGCGGCTTTGGGGAAGAAAGATTGCCCCTCGCTTATAAACTGAGCAAAAACCCAGAGATAAGTTTGTAAAAGGGACATAGATCACGGAGGAAGAAACCTGGGGTGTAAAACATCTCCCTGCTCAGCTTCTATGAGAATAAAAATGGACTTTTATTTAGCGGAAACACTAAAGTAGTTGGGGAAGGAATACACAGCCTGACCAAGCTTTCGCCGCCAAAACCGCTCTCATTCCCTGTCGGGTCCGGCCGCCTCAGGGAAGCCAGGCATGTCCGTGATGTACCCACCAAACAGCCCCCTGGGAAATGTCAAGGTCACACCCCTGTGATGGCCAGTGGGAAGAGGAAGGAACACTGATTCCAAAGCACATGTGGAAAATTTTTTAAAAACCCAACACGATGAGAATAGCTAAGTCAATTTGGGAGGAGGCTCGCCTTAGCCAGTATTAAAATGCGTTATAAAGCTACAATAATAAAACCAGTCTGTTCCTGGCATAAGACTCGACAGACAAATCGATGGGATGAAACAGTCTTGAGCAAGAACTTGGCGCATGAAAAATGAAGGATCAATGACGAGGGATGGATTATCCAGTAAATGCCGTCTCTAAGTCAGGTTATTTGGAAAACAGTCCACTTAGATCTTCATCTCATTCTGGAGCCCAAAAATAAAAACCAGGTGGGTGAAACAGTGGAAAGTTTCAAATAAAAACAATAAAAGCCTAGAAGAAAGTGTAAAAAAGGAAATTATTTGATGTCTGGATGAAGTGGGTTTTGTCCATGACTTTGGACAAAAACTCCCAAAGGGAAAGACGGACAGACTTAGCTTCCAAAATGTTTACTTGACTGTATTTCAAGACAAGGCCCCCAAGTAAGGTCAAAAGTCAAACTGACAAAACCTTTTTGCATATATGACAGTGAAAGGCTAATGCTGATAACTTTTAAAGGAAATAACTGGCACTTAATAGAACGAGCAGAGGATAAAACAGTATTATTCATCAAAGAATAAAACGAAGTGTCTTTTCAGCACAGGGAGACATTTCCAACCACTCACTGTGATGGTGAATTCTATGTGTCAACTTAGCTGGGTCATGGCAGGGGTGATAGAGGGGGTGGGGGGAATTGGGGTTGCCCAGATATTTGGGCAGACATCATTCTGGGTGTTTCTGGATGAGATTAACATCTGAATTGGTAGGCTGAGTGAAGCAGATTGCTCTTCTGAATGCGGGTGGGCCTTGCACAATTAGTTGAAGGCCTGAGGAGAACAAAAAGGCCGACCCTCCCCAAGGAAGAGAGAAAGCTTCCTGTCTGGTGGCCTTGGCATAGGAACATCAGCTCTTCCCTGCCTTTACACCACCCAGACAAACCTGCCCTGTCCCTGGTCCTGCGGGCAGCGAGCACCCAGAGCCCGCCAGACCTGTGACCTTGCCAATGCCATCTCACCCCCTGCCCACCAGCCATGCTCCCAGCGGCTCTGGTCCCGGCCTCAGCGCCCCAGAATGGAAGGAACCTCCCCACCATCGCCCATGATGGAGTCCTCTGCTCTGCCCACCCTGCTCAGAGCTGGACTTGACCCACCACGTCCTCACATCTTGACCAACTCCCAGAGGAAGGTATGAATCTCCCCATTTTAGAGGTCAAGCTCATGATAATAATAACCAACAAAGAAATCAGATAATCCCAGCTGACCTTTGTGGAGTTCTAGTGGTTGACCTGGCTTGCCAGGACCTTCAGCGTGGAACTCGCGGAAGCAGGGAGAGGTGTGAGGCCGCCCTGGTGGAGCAGTCACCCTCACCAGTCCTGCTCCACCATCAGGGGCCTCGCAGCCCCGAGAACCTGGAAGGAACAGCAGGTGGGCCATAATGAATCTGAGGGCAGTGGGCTGTCTCGACCATCCCAGGCCACCCGTGTCTACATTTCTCCCATTGCAACCATCTCTCCTGGAGTCTTGAGTGGCCCGAGAACCTGGGTAGTGGAACAAGATTGGCACCTACCAGGCAGCATTACCCGAGGTCATGGTGCTCAGAGCTACAGCCGGATGCTGGAGCTGAGCCCATTTGTGCCAGGGCCATGAGGTGGAGGCCACGGCCACGCCCTGGGCGAGTGGAAACCAGCCAGTGAGCAGCCCCGCCTGGGAAGCAGCCCTGGTGCGAGGCAGTGTGGTGAGGAGAGGTCATGCTTGGCCTTGGGGCCCACAGTGTCTGGGTTCAAGTCCTGCTGTCACCACGTACCAGCTGTGGACCTTGGACATGACACTTACGCCCTTGCCTCAATTTCCTCGTCTTTAAAATGAAGACAGTAATAGTCCCTGTATTAATCGTGTGTGTGTGTGGGGGGGGGGGTGTGTGTGTGTGAATGTGTGGTGTGATGATGCTTTGACGTCTAGTGGACTTGGACTTGCAGATGCAGGGAGGGGCTGTCTCTCCCAGGACTAGCTAAACAACCTCCTTGAGTGCACGTTGCATTTGCAAACTGACCAATCGAAAGCCCTGCCCCAACCATCTCCTTTGCCTCACCCTGCAAACCAATGTACCACCCCAGGGCCAGGTACAGGGACCAGACAAGGAGGACACCCCTATAGCCTGGAGCCATGTCCATTCCTTCCTGTGAAGCCACAGTAGAGGCTCTGGCCCTGCCAGCCCCCCACCCTTTGCCTCCTGGTGGCCCTGGCGCTCTCCTGCATGGTGGGGTGCGCCCCTCTTCTTGGGAGCTGTGAGTAGTTAACTCTTCTTCCAAGGCAGTTGCCTTCATGTCTGTCACCGTACCAAACCCGATTATGATAAAATCCCCGGTACATTTAAAAACAACCCATCAGATTGTTGCCCGGATCAAATGACAACTTTTCTGAAGTGCTTACAGCACTGCTGGACACCTGGCGGCTGCTATTATTATTATTACATCTCCTCTGCCCGCTTTGCACCAGTGCGCCTAACTAGGGTTCCAGACAGAGTATCCTGAGGCTTGAGGAGGGACAGTGCGAAGGGTGCACACGCAGGCAGATGTGCATGGGTGTGTGCACACACAGGCAGGTGTGCTCAGGAGTGTGCACACACAGGCAGGTGTGCGCGGGTGTGTGCACACAGCTTTGCAGCTGTACTGGGGAGCACACATAGCCACACCCACCCACAGGTGTCACGGCTCTGAGAGGTCTGTGAGCCAGGCACGCACGGGCGCACACTCCCACACCAGGAGTCCACGTGCACACGCCTTCTAGGTGTGTAACTCCCAACCCTTGTGTGATTACACAAACACACAAGTCCACACGGGAACTGTTGAGTTTGTCTCCACTGGGCTGTTGTCTGCTTCCAGGAAGATAAATGTCCTCCTCTCAGAGATGAGCTGCCGACCCCACAAATCACGGCTCCTCAGCTCCTGGCCCTCCCACCCGACCCCCTCCATTACTCATCCAAAGGGGAAATGCAAAGAGTAATAATAATCAGACAAGGACAAATCACTGGGCTGGGTGGGAATGGCTTCACTCAATAAAGGGCCGTTTCCCTAGCAACCAGGACAGGTGTTGTGAGGTGGGGGTGGGAGGACCCACAATGGGTAGGTGTGGGGAGCTGCAGGCCAGGGCTCAGCCCCTGCGCCTTGTCCAGAAAGAGAAGTTTAGGGAACCTGGGATCTAGGGAAGCGGGCGATCCAACCCCAACCCCAGGCACGCTCATAAATTTCATTTTCAAGGCACACGGGCAGTGAAGGGAGATTGATGACCACCTGTCAGGTCTGGTAGTCTACATTAAATGGTGCAAATCTTAGCATTTTTTCAAAAGCTTATCTTTCGCTTCTAAAGAGTTGAAATTTCCAAGGAAACTATTTCCGTTTTAAATATGATTACATGTGCTAGATACTTGTTTTTAAAAATCTGAGCATCTGAAAGTATATAAAGTAAAAATCCCCACTTTTTTTAAGTCCAGCTCTACTCCCCGGAGGTAGCATCATTTCCCGTTTCTAGAACCTTCTACAGGCGCATACACACAGAGATACAGGCAGCAGGGAGCTCATAGGTCTAACGCTTACATAGCACTGCGTGCCACACACTGTTCTCAGCACTTTATGTCCGTTTGCTCCTTTAACACCCCAGTAACCCTGTACAGTAGATACTGTTGTGTGCTATGTTTCCGATGAGAAAGATGAGGCCCAGAGTCCAGTGAGTAGCAGAACCAGGGTCCAAACCCAGGCAGTCGGCCCCAGAATCCAAACCTTTATCTGCTACCCTCAGGGGCCTCCTATAATCCCTATGATGCTAACTTCTATCTTGTTCCCTGCCTTTCTGTGTAGAGCCCTTGAGAGCGCAGAAGGAGGGTGCGGGGCGGGGGGGGGGGGGGGGAGTGGGGTGGGTCCAGGCTTGCTGAAGAAGAGGGGGGCAAGGGAAGAGGGACAGAGAGCTACCACCAGGGGTGCTGGGCCACCCTCCCTGGCAGCACCCAGAGACGCTGGCATGAATGATGTTGTCCTTTAACCCAATACATCTGTTGCTCCCACAAGCCCAGTCTCAATACGGTGGCACATTTCCTAACAGTCCAACAACTGGAAAGTGACCGGAAGTCATCCTACTCTTCCTCTGCCCGGATCTCTGGAAGAATGTCAACAATGTCAAAGCCATTACCCGTCACACCTCCTCTTAAGATCCCATTAGCGCATCATTTTATTCTTTCATTTTCTCACTGGCAGCTACCCCGCCCCCCACCCAGTGTCTCTCTCCCCTCCTGACCAGTACACTCGACCTCCTACCCGCACGGGCCTTCGCTTTGTCTCCCCTCCTTTTCCACATCTGCTCTCCTGCTGCTGCTGTCCACCCAGCCGCTCAGACGCAGTGTGCCAGTCCCACTCCTCCCCACTCCCCGCGGTAATCATGGCTGTCATTACAAATGCTGCATCTTTGGGGCTATAGGCGGACTAAACGGTGAAGTTAGTGAAAAAATGAATAAGGAAGAGTCTAGCCCACAAGCACACAGACTCATCCCTCAAATGCAAATGGTGTGTGCTGTATATATGTGTACATACATGTAAATATGTGCACACACATGCCGTGTGTAAGTGGTAGTGCTGTAGCACATGCATATATGTGCACACATGCCATGTGCAAATGGTGGTGCTGCAACAAGCACACACACCCATATACCAAGTGGGCTCCGGGTTCTGTGGCCCAGGCCTCGGTCAAGCCAAGAGCCACAGGCCAAACAGCAGGCAGCCAGGCTCCCCAGCCAGGCCTCCCTCCCACTGGCCTCAAGAAACAAAGACAGTTTAGCAAGAACTCCCCAGCTAAGCGGTTTTTTTAAGACCTTCAGCCAGCAGCCGCTGGGCTGCGCTGAACGTCTCACTTTATTAGTGAGTTTGGCCTTGGGTGTCTGGCTGTTTGATCAATCCTGCCGGGGGTCAGTGATATTTCCTGCGGCCCCCACCCCCGCCCCTGCCTCCCCGCGCACCTGATGAACAGCGGTGCCCCTGGACCGCTGATCACCTATTGATTTTTGCGCAGGAGGCTGCATCCGCCGCCAGCTGCCATCTCCAGCCCTGTCACCGGGACCTCTTGGTGACTAACTGATCCCCCAGGCCCCTCCCAGGCCCCCCTCACTTCAGACCCAGCTCCCTCCCTGCTGGCCCATCCTGCCGGGCTCACTTTCGCTTCGTGGCCAGTCCCTGCCTGTCTCTCAGGGCTGAGTGCGGGAGCCACAGACACCCAAGTCAGAGTCGTTTCCTGGTGACCTGCCCACCCCGCGGTGACCTGCCTTGAAATCCCAGCTGTGTGGCCTTGAGCACATCACCTCAACCCCCTGTGCCTCAGTTTCCTCATTTGTAAATCTGGGGCATATTAGAACCTACCCGTCCTGTATATAAGACACATTTTCCAAAGTATGTTCTGAGTCCCTTCCCGAGTGTCCGTAATCATTAAAACTGTGCTCATAAAAATGCGAAGATGTTATTTGCCTTTTTCACTTAGAATTAAAACTGGGTTATTTTCACTCTCGGCGGAGTGTTCCAGAGGCTACAGGCCATGTGCTATGCACACACCTGCGTGCAGAAGCAGCTACGGAAACCAGCTTTCTATGAAGGCTGACACTGTGGAGACCTGCAGAAACGTAAAACATGCACACTTCCTTCTCCCTAACTGTTTTGTGTGGGGGAATATAGTTATAACTCATCAGATATTTATGTGAGCATGTGATATGTTTATTATTTTGATTTTAAATAAATTATCGACAAATATCATTACAGTTTCTCAGCTGTAGATCCGCCAGTGGAAACCAGTGACAGACCCGCCCCGCGTGGCCAAGAGCACTTTGAGATCCTCAATCACTTTTAACTGCATAGAGAGCTCTTGAGACCGACAAGTTTGGGAACTGCTGATACAAGAAGCTAGCACAGTGCCTGGTAATTATTATTCATTATAGCTAGGAGTAATTATCAATGGCGAGTTCAATACGTGAGCTGGGAGTTCTCATGGGTGTGGGCTGGAGACCCTGATTAGGGATTGAGTTCCTGAAGCCAATGGCCAAGGTGGGGACCCTTCTGCTGGCTTCTAGAGCCCTCCCTGCTCTGCTCCTGGCAGCCCTCCCTGCCTGGCACTCATTGTCAGCTCGGGGTTCCAGCCCCAGCGCCAAGGGAAGGGCGCACCTGGCCGACCTTCAGCCAGGCACCTGGCGTGGCTGCCTCATGCTGTGTGCCTGCTCAGGGTCGCCCAGAGGAGGCGGTTGGTGCAAAGCGGGCAGAGGAGATGTAATAATAATAGCAGCTGCCAGGTGTCCAGCAGTGCTGTAAGCACTTTAGAAAAGTTGTCATTTGATCCGGGCAACAATCTGATGGGTTGTTTTTAAATGTACCGGGGATTTGATCATAATCGGGTTTGGTACGGTGACAGACATGAAGGCAACTGCCTTGGAAGAAGAGTTGACTACTCACAGCTCCCAAGAAGAGGGGCGCACCCCACCATGCAGGAGAGCGCCAGGGCCGCCAGGAGGCAAAGGGTGGGGGGCTGGCAGGGCCAGAGCCTCTACTGTGGCTTCACAGGAAGGAATGGACACGGCTCCAGGCTATAGGGGTGTCCTCCTTGTCTGGTCCCTGTACCTGGCCCTGGGGTGGTACATTGGTTTGCAGGGTGAGGCAAAGGAGATGGTTGGGGCAGGGCTTTCGATTGGTCAGTTTGCAAATGCAACGTGCACTCAAGGAGGTTGTTTAGCTAGTCCTGGGAGAGACAGCCCCTCCCTGCATCTGCAAGTCCAAGTCCACTAGACGTCAAAGCATCATCACACCACACATTCACACACACACACACACACACACACACACACACACACGATTAATACAGGGACTATTACTGTCTTCATTTTAAAGACGAGGAAATTGAGGCAAGGGCTAAGTGTCTTGTCCAAGGTCCACAGCTGGTACGTGGTGACAGCAGGACTTGAACCCAGACACTGTCGGCCCCAAGGCCGAGCCTTGACCTCTCCTCACCACACTGCCTCGCGCCAGGGCTGCTTCCCAGGCGGGGCTGCTCACTGGCTGGTTTCCACTCGCCCAGGGCGTGGCCATGGCCTCCACCTCATGGCCCTGGCACAAATGGGCTCAGCTCCAGCATCCGGCTGTAGCTCTGAGCACCATGACCTCGGGTAATGCTGCCTGGTAGGTGCCAATCTTGTTCCACTACCCAAGTTCTTGGGCCACTCAAGACTCCAGGAGAGATGGTTGCAATGGGAGAAATGTAGACACGGGTGGCCTGGGATGGTCGAGACAGCCCACTGCCCTCAGATTCATTATGGCCCACCTGCTCCTCCTTCCAGGTTCTCGGGGCTGTGAGGCCCCTGATGGTGGAGCAGGACTGGTGAGGGTGACTACTCCACCAGGGCGGCCTCACACCCCTCCCTGCTTCCACGAGTTCCACACTGAAGGACCTGGCAAGCCAGGTCAACCACTAGAACTCTGCAAAGGTCAGCTGGGATTATCTGATTTCTTTGTTGGTTATTATTATCATGAACTTGACCTCTAAACTGGGGAGATTCATACCTTCCTCTGGGAGTTGGTCAAGATGTGAGGACCTGGTGGGTCAAGTCCAGCTCTGAGCAGGGTGGGCAGAGCAGAGGACTCCATCATGGGCGATGGTGGGGAGGCTCCTTCCATTCTGGGGCGCTCAGGCCGGGACCAGAGCTGCTGGGAGCATGGCTGGTGGGCAGGTGGTGAGATGGCATTGGCAAGGTCACAGGTCTGGCGGGCTCTGGGCGCTCGCTGCCTGCAGAACCAGGGACAGGGCAGGTTTGTCTGGGCGGAGCAAACGCGGGGCGCCGGCGCCCCCTGCCGGCCTCCGCGCGCAGCACCGGCCCGAGCGTCCCGTGGCATCCACCGGGGTGCTAGCGACAGCGGATCCCGCAGCCCGGGCTGGGATTGGGGGCAGCGGGGATGTCCGTCCTTGCCCCCGAGCAGGCCGGCCCGCGGGTGAGAGCACGGACAAGCCTGGGGTGTGGACCCAACGCGAGCTGCATCCTCCTTGGGCAAAGCCTCAGTTCCTCCTTGCAGGAGACAGAGAAGGGGGGGCTCGCCTTTCCCCGCGCCGGTGTCTCCTCAACCTCTTCCCCAACCGCGTCCCTGCGTTTCCTCCAGTTCAGTCCAACCCCTCCCACCACCACCCGCCACGGGCGTGACCCTTTCTGCAATTCCAGTCACACTACGCTGCTTCTCTGCTTTCTTAAGACCCTTAAGGCGAAATGGTTGTTGCATAAAACGTTGCTTCACTATTAGAAATAAATCTGGGTCAGACAGACCCAAAGAGAGCTGACCAGGTCAGCGCCACCGACCGCCCAGGAGTCACAGGGGACGGAGGCCCCCTGATCTCCAGGCTGGTTACCCAGAGGGGCCAGGGATCCTCCCAAGATTACTGTGTGGGTCCCAGTTCCAGGCCAGGCTTCAGAAGCCCATTAGGCCACCACGGCCCGAGTCCGGTGTGGTGGGCTGGGCTGCTGTGCCGGGGGCTGCAGGGCAATCCACCCCAAAACTTGGTGGCACAAAAACCACCATTTTATTATGCAAACAGATTCTGTGGGTCGGTACCTCAGACGGCACCGTGGGGATGGCTTGTCTGTGTCCCTGGACATCTGAGGTCTCAGCTAAGGATGAGTCAGAAGGCTGGGGTCTGGCAGGTTTAGGCTGGAGGAAGCACCTTCCAAGATGCGGTCTCCATGGGCATCCTGGCCCCCAGCTGGGACTGGGCTCCACGGGGCTCTTGGCAGAGCTATGCCCACTGCCCCTCCTCTCCAGCTCCTGGGCCTCAGGGAGTCGAGTCGGCCTCCTTCAGGGTCAGCTGGATTCCACCTCCAAATTCAGGCTGTGGGTCCCTCACTGCTGCACGTGTAACGACTGGGGAGGGATCCCCTGAACCAGTTGCAGTAGCTGGGGGTCAGGAAGAGGGGCCATGGGAAGGGGTGCTGCAGGAGGCAGTTTTTTTAAAATCATGACTTGGTTCAACTGTCACTTCAAATCCAGGTACTTACAGGGAAGCAGAGTGGGGCTGCCAGATATAACAAGGAGATCGGGGCTCAGGGGGAGAGTCCCTCACACTCCCCTGCTCCTCCGTGTTTGCTCTGCCACGTTGCCAGAAGCAAGGGACCAAAAGCACCCACCTCGGCTGTCGCCTCAACCCATTGCCAGATGGGACCACCCAGTCTGGGAGTCACTGCCTCCATATGGCCAGCAGAGGGCAGCACAGCCCCGTTCTGCTTCCTCACCAGCTGAGCAGATGGGCAGGATGGAACTCAGGGCCACACCCATTACCTCCATCTCTCTGGGGTGAGGCCTGAGTATGAGATCGGATCCTCTTCCAGCAAGTGAGCTTCAAGGGAGCAGACTTGGTTGTGTTCACTGCCGTCTCCGGGGCCTGGTACACACATGATCAACACATATGTGAGTGCCGAGGTGAGAGGGACTGTGTGTGCTGTCCCAGATCTGAAAGTGCTTCTGGGGGTGTCAAAGGTCAGTGAGTCTGTCTGACCTCACAGGTCTGGGGGTGTCCATTGGGTTTGTTCCTGGCTGGGTCGGAGTGTGTGTCCAACTGTGGGTCTGTCCCTGATGCCCCCACTCACCTGGAGTGTCCAGCAGCCCTGCACACCCTCTGCTCACACTCACTCCCCTGGGAAGCCCCAGTGTCCCCAGCCCAAGGCCAGGGAGGCCCCAGTCCAGGCCTGTGTGGACGTCTCTCAGACATAAACCTCCTGCTCAGGCCCCAGGTACCTCTGTCCATGTGGGACCCTCATCACTGCATCCGGTTCTTTGGGGGTGGGTGTCTTCATATGCCTCATTTAAATACTAATAAAAGGAGTCCTTTGTGAGGTGTCAATCATGGCACCTGGGAGGCTAGGGCAGGTATGGAGGGAGGGGCAGCAGGGGGCCTTCTGTGACTCAATCGGGCTGAGCAATTCCTGGGTGCTCCCCAGTGACACTGACTCCAGCACAGCATGCTCATGAATGAATGAATGTCATGTGATTATTATCCATCCTCCCTTCACAGATAAGAAAACTGAGATAAGATGGAAGTGGTATCTTGCCAAGGGTCACAAAGTTATCCAATCCTCTCCTCCAGACAGAGGAGGATATTCTGAGTGATTCCATTGATATGAATATCTAGAAGAGATAAAACCACTTTGGAGTGAGGTAGTGATGCCTGAGGCTGGGAGTGGGGGTGGGGGTTACTAGAGAAGATGAGGAGTTTTTGGATGGAGTGTTCTGTATTTGATTTTGTGATCATTTTGAAAAGGAAAATGGGGGTGGGGGGGGTGGGGGGGGGAGGTGGCTTGCAACCTAGTTCAGTATCTGGTTAAAACTGCAGTCTTACTTCCCCACTCTGACTGACTTGGGCGGAGCTGCAGAGCCTAACCCCAGGGCCCCGCCACAGCTGACTTGGGCTGAGCTGTGGGGACCCTCAGGGGCCGCCACAGGAGGAGATATATAGGTCAGAGCCCCCCCCCCCCCCCCCCCCCGCCCCAGGTCAGTTCAGGCTTTGGATCCGGAATTCCCCTGGACTAGCAGATCTTCGAAATAAAGGTTAAACTTTCCTCCCTCAGAGTGCTGGCTGATCGTTCTCCCGTGCATTCTGCCACAAAAACAATTTGTGGCGTATATATTTGTCAAAACTCATTGAACTATCCAATTAAAATGCATGCATTTATTGTATGTAAGTTATACCTCAATAAGGGTTGTTTTGGGGGGGTTTTTGTAGTTTTTAAATCTGGTCTCCTGCCTCAGATCTCAGTGCTCTCACCCCCATCAAGGAGGAGACACTGGATGTGTTATCACTAGGTGTCCGTGTGGATGCAAGTTATTCATGGCACCCAGTGGGTGTTAGAATCCCATCTGGGCACAAACCAGGAGAGGCTACGGCAGTGCAGGGACGTTTACCCTAATTCTGGCTGGAACAACGGATTAACCAGTTGGCAAAAATCAAATGTAAAAAAATCTTACTCCACCTGGGTCCACTCAGACCTGGGCCAGGCATGGTCAGTCCAGGAAGCTGACCTTGGTTTATAAATCGGGGAACAGGAGGCCTGCCCTGTTTCCCTTGACGCTGGTTTCCACGACCCCACTCACCCCTGGGTCAGTCACTGTTCCAGAATCTGCCCTCCTTCTGAGTCCGAGGCCCATGCCAGGCTGATTTATAATACCTTTCTCCGAGCAATGAACATTTTAGAGTAAGACTTAAATTTAACAAGTTCCCTGGTGGCCTCTTCCAATTTGCATGTTGCCTCAGCAAACACAGCTGAAGTTTATAGGCTCCCTGGGTGGTAAAAGATTACCCAGGGATTTTCAAAGCCTTGGCATATCCTGTTCTTTTTAGCCTCATAATGATCCAGGCCAGTGCTGAGGGCAAGAAGGTTCCGGAAGCACAGTGCCATGAGCTGAAGTAAAGGGACCACAGTCCCCGTGGGTTGAGAACTTGAATTCCATCTTAAGGATGCCGATCGGCAGGAAGGACTCACAACGGCATCCTCTGTCCTGCACGTCCCTGTCTTGGAAATCCGGATGACCCGTGTCCAGATAAATCCCACGAGCTACCCACTTTATTTCCTCTCCTCACTCCCATCCTCCCCTACCTTCTCCAGGCAACCCTTCTACTGTGTATCTGCGGGTTTGTATGTGTTTTTGCAAACGCATTGTTTCTTATGTGTACATATTTTTAGTGTCTGTAAATGATAGTGCTGCATCTTCGTTTTTTACTTTTTTTGAATATATTTTTTTTATTGATTTCAGAGAGGAAGGGAGAGAGATAGAAACATCAATGATGACAGAGAATCATTGATTGGCTGCGTCCCGCACGTCCCCTACTGGGGTGGATCGAGCCTGCAACCCGGGCATGTGCCCTTGGCCAGATTCGAACCTGGGACCCTTTAGTCCACAGGCTGATGCTCTATCCACTGTGCTAAACCAGCTAGGGCCGTTTTTTACTTTTTTGACTCAGCTGTTTTTAAGGTCCACGGTAGATGTCGTCTGTGGTACTCCATGGCGTCAGCCACAGGGTTTCCCTGCACATTGTCCCAGGGGTGGGCTTTACCCCACCCCTCCCACAGTCACACTGGATGAGCATCCTGATACACGCCTCCTTATGGACCCAGGTGAGAATTTTGTTGGGGACATTTACCCACACGTGGAATTCCTGGTGAGTGGGTCAGGCACATCCTTCATTTGCTGAGTTGTATCAGGTAGCTTTCCAGGATGGCCACAGGAGCAGAGCACCGGAGTCCCTGTATCCCTGCCGACACTGGGCATTACCACCTTTAAAATGGGTGCTCATCTGATGGGTACAAAATGAAAATTGTTGCTTTAGTTTGTGTTTCTCTGATGATTGAGTTTGAACATCTCTTCACAGACTTGGTAGCTCTTGGGGTCTCTTTCTATAACGTGTTCATTCCCTTCGCCCACTTATTTCTATTGGGGTTTTCTTTTTATTGTTGATTTGTAGGAGCTCCTTATATATTCTTGACAGTTAATCCTTTGTTGGTTTCAACCATTGCAAATATCTTCTCTCAGCTCCCACACCTACAGGTAGGCCTTTTGCCAAACATGAACACAAAATTAAACACACTAAGACATGAGAAGGGGAGCAGTGGAAGTAAAATGAAATGGGAGGTAAATGTTAAGATTAATTTAAAACTAATGTATTAAATAAGAAAATAAAAACAATGAAAGAATTTATTTACAGAACAACAAAACTAAATGAGGCATCATAAGTACAAAATAAAAGTTAAAAAAAAATAAGTAGTGCCAAACCAGTTTGGCTCAGTGGATAGAGCGTTGGCCTGCAGACTGAAAGGTCCCAGGTTCGATTCCGGTCAAGGGCATGTACCTTGGTTGCGGGCACATCCCCAATAGGAGGTGTGCAGGAGGCAGCTGGTCGATATTTCTCTCTCATCGATGTTTCTAACTCTCTATCCCTCTCCCTTCCTCTCTGTAAAAAATCAATAAAATATATTTAAAAAAACAAATAAGTAGAGTGTAAAAAAAAAAGGACTTATTAAGGTAAACATACTTTTTGTTGTTGTTAGTTCTCACCCGAGGATATATTTTGTCAGTTATTTTTAGGGAGAGTGGCTGAGAGAAAGACAGAAACATCAAGCTGGGGAGGAGCCTGCAACCAAGGTACGTGCCCTTGTCCGGAATCAAACCCGGGACCCTTTTGGTCCACAGGCTGATGCTCTATCCACTGAGCCAAATCAGCTAGGGCTAAAAATACTTTTTAAAAACAGTATAAAAAAGAAGCAACTTCATGATTTAAAAAAAAAAAAGAAAAGGGAAGTGTGGGGGGGGGCTGGTCTTTGTGGCCATTTTGGGGGCATCATCCTGTGCACCAAAAAGTTGCCAATTGGTTTGTTTGTCGATTCCCTGCCAGGGCACATGCCTGGGTTGTGGGCTCAATCCCCACAGGGGGCGTGCAGGAGGCAGCCCATTGATGTTATGCTCCCAGACTGATGTTTCTCTTTCTCCCTCTCCGTTCTTCTTTCACCAAAAATCAATAAAAATATTCTTTTAAAGGCGGGGAAAATAATGCAGAAGTCAAAGAGGTAAAAATAAGGGATGAAGGATACTCACAAGTGGAAACAACAAAACACAACAAAGAAGAGCTAAGAGTAAACACAGTAACTATGCTAAGTGAACCCAACTGTACTTCCAAACAGAAAACAAAGCAAGTGGGAATGGAGCGAGAATAACCGAGTGAAGGCGGACTGCAGCAGGGTCCAGACGCAGTAGTCCAGAGGCAGGAAGGGGCCTGTGCTACCTTTGAATCATGTCTGGTTTCGCCCATCAGTCTGGGGCCAGACAGGGCCTGGCCAGCGCCTCGGTATTCAGAGGCGCTGCCCAGGCCCTGGGGCAGCAGCTGTGCTGGACCCTCGCCTGGCTATGGAGACTCTGGGCATCACCACTGAGCCCTCCCCACCACACCCACTCCCTCCTGGGCCTCCCATCTCCTTTGCTTGCTCATTGCCTTCAGTAGAACCCGCAAGTGGGGGCCAAGGCCATAGGCCAGGGGAAATGCTGCATCAGGAATCTCTTTGGCAGGCAAGGAGGCAGCCGTTTGAACAAGTCCAATGCCACCCAACAGTGCACCAGGTACCAGCTCCGTGATGCGCCAGGGATGGCAGAATGTGGTCTTGTCAGAGGGAGCAGTGACTGAGGACCCAGGGACAAGCCCTCTCCAGGCCTACCATGCAGACTCCAGCTCCTCCCAGAGTGGCCAGCTGTGTCCCAAACGATGTAATCGGTTGTTACCAGTTTCAATGACAGAAAAAAATAGATTAAGCTGACAGGAAATCCAGAGTTCCCTCACCTCTTCAGCACAAGTTGGAAGGCCGAGGAAAAATCCAGATGAGTCATCGGAGAGTGGAAATCTTAGTCTTACCTAACGGGACAGTAAGGGATAAGGGGCCGAGTCCTGCTCATTTGAGTCCTTCCAATTATGCAAAGACGAGAGTCCCCCAGCTGCTCCCGCTCGCTGGAATTTCAGGTGCTTGGCAGGGCAGACCCACTTTCCCGGCCCTGACGCTTGGTGCTGGTGTTGCCAGCTGGCCCCCAGTCCGCTCGGCCCACCACCCCAGTGGTTCCCAGACTTGGGGATTTCATCAGCCAGGGTTTGTTTTTGTTTTGATTGGTTTTTAATTAGGAGACTGATGTAAGATTGTTAGTATTTTATTGTTCCAAGGAAAACATTTTTTTAACTACCATCATTTTCTAAAAGAAAGAACATTTTCAAACCAAAGAGACTAGATGGTCTTTTAGGTAGAATAACTTTGAGCCTCATGAAATGCTCATTATCCAAGTTCCTCATTTGGACAGGAAAGTTGAGAAAAAACGGTGCCCACCACCAGGACCTCCCTGGAGCCAAATTCCAACCACATTGCCATTCACACAGCTCCCTGGCAACCTGTCCTGTTCTCAGCTCCGCTTTCCAGCCATTTCACAGGGTTGATGGGGGAGGCACAGGGCTGAAGCCCCTAAGTCAGCATGACCCCAAGGCCGGTCCTGGAGCTACTGGACCAGGCCTCGGAGTGGGAGGGTCTGCCGCTTGCAAAGCTCCAGCCACTCGGTTCTAACATGGTGGCTCAGAAGCCACTGGTGAGGGGGACGGGACTTGAAGACGCGAGGACATCAAGACCAGGGAGGAAGGTGAGCCAGCCGCTGGGAGGGTAGGAGGAGCATCAGATTTGAGTGACAGTTGATACATCTGTTTTTGCACCCTACCTCGTGCCTAGATCTCATTCCAAACCACTGTTCCCCCAAGGGACTGTGATCAGTTCCCCCATCACCCGGGGCGGTGCTCTCAGAGGTGGATGCAGGCAGATGTGCTCAGGACCAGACACCCACAGGCAGAGGCGGCCAGTGCCGCCGGGCTCCCCCAGGCTGCGTCCCCCACCATGGCCTCTCGTTTTGGATCTCTGGTCTCACTCAGAAGGTGTGGCTCCTCCACACTTTCCTCCTTCCACCCCAACAGAAGCTTATGGGGACCAGCCCTGGCCCTAAATTAGACTTTCTCCAAGCAGGTACTTCAGACCTCTCTACAGGAAGACCCCAATCGAACACTGGCAAGAATTCTTGGGACTTCACTTAAACCGTGTTCCATGGTTTGCTGTAGTGAGGCCTTGAGGGCGTGTGGTCATGTGACTTGCTGGGTGGGCTTCTTTGTCTACCTGACCCCTAAAGCCGCCGAAAGCCACCGCATCAGGTGTCTTCGCTAATGTCAGGCCCTCACTCGGGAGAATGAAGTGGACCGTCTTAAAACACAGACCATGAGAACCGGGGTGGGAGGGAATACATTTACTTTAGGTATAAAGGTTTGCTATTATTAACAGGTTATCACTATTATTAACATGTTTACAAAATGGAAATAAAAATGGCATACACGTTTGGTGCCAAAGTGGCAGGTACATACTAAGATCAGTATAAAAATAAACTTTCAAACTACATGTTCTTAAAATAAACGTCATTGAAACAGGAAGGTGACCAAATCTGGACAGGTCACGTGTTGAAATGCCAACCTCTCAGCAAAGAAGCCTGGGCAGCAATGAGACCAGTGCCTGCTGGAAGAGCCGCCCGCGTTCTCGCAAGAACCCGGCAAACGAACAAAAACAAATGCATAAGTTCTGTTCCTGAGCTAGAGAAGCTGAGAGTCTACGCTGCTGGGAGCTCCTGCCGCAGAGGGTCCCCGGTGGGGCTGAGCTGATGGGTGTTCACGAGTGCTCTGCTGGTGGCAGGGGACGTGGTATCTTACTTCTGTAACAAAGAACGGTGCTTGAGTCCTCTCCGTCATCACCAATCCTTGTGAGTTTTCTGGCCGTAGATAAACAGGGACGTGCGCAAAAGGGGGAACCAGAAGCTGCTTGGTCCGAGAGCCCTCAGTGATTTTGGTGGAAATCACAGCGTTTCCAGGGTCTCTCCCTCCGGAGATACACAGATTCCCATCTGGCCCTCACTAGTCGACACAGCTGTGCCCCGCAGGAGAGAACAAAGCCAGCCCAGCAAACCCTCTGTGCACTCGACATGGTGCCTCAGCCGGCAGTGGCTCCCTTTCCTCCTCCGTCCCCATTAGGCTGGGCCAGGACGGCGTGCCTGTGGGAAGTGGCAGGCTGGGTCAGTGAGGGTGCTGAGTGACCAAAGAGCAAAGCCCTGCCAACCCCCGCTCTGCCTGGTTGCAGCACGGCAGGGTGCCTGCCCACGCACAACTCCTCCGGGATCCCAGCGAGGAATGCAATGCTGAGGAGAGCGGGAAGAATGGGCAACGGCCCCCATCAGAGCAGCTGAAGGTCCACATGAGCCAAGGACAGCTCACTGCGCCCCGAGCTGGGGGCAGCAGCATGGAGGAGCGGGCCCCAAGCAGCCCACCTCTGCTCACTGGTCTTGGACCTTGGCCCTTTTGGCTTTTAGGGACAGGTGCTGCAAGAGAAAAGAGAACCTCGTAAGTGGGGTTGGTTAGACAAAGAAACCAGACTCCAACAGCAGTCCCAGAGAAATAACCAATCAGAGCTTCCGTCCAGTTCACACCTTCTCGGTTAGTGCCGTGCCCCTCAGGCGTCTTCAGGAGAAAAGCACAAGCAAGCAAGAGGGAATGCCTGCAGCAAGCCGCACGGCCCGAGGCCCAGCCCGCCAGCACTCAACCTGGGCACACAGGCTGTGAGGATGCTGTCAGTGAGACGCGGTCTCCCTCTGCCCAGCCCTCAGGACAGCACTGCAGCCAAACACCTGTGCCCAGGGGACTAGCTCAGGCTGGACATCACCTCGTTTCCATGAAATCCTTAAGAATGGTCAGGGACAAGGTATCGTCTCCCAAGGAACAGGAACAAGGAGACACATTTTACCAAGTGGCTCCGATGCAGGCACCTGTGCTCCAGGCCCCGGGAAAAGGGTACCTCCCAGTGACAGGTTTTTCCTTCAGAAATGTTGCTCTCTACCAGCATAAATAACACAGAAAGCATAACATGATAACCATGGGCATCAGATAATAGGACTGACGGAGATAAACATTCTAAGGCAGCGATTTTCAACCTTCTGCATCTCCTGGTAACTTTGCATCTCTGAAATTCTGCAGCACATCAAAAAATATAATTTTTGCTGATCTAACAAAAAATAGGTATAATTTTGATTCATTAACACCAGACAGCTATTGTGTTGGCTGCTGTCATTTTTTTATTTGACATTCTAAGGGAAAAGAGGTCAGTGCACCTGACTAGTCAGGTATCGTGTGTTTTGGTTGTGTTTGTTTTTAAATATACTTTTATTGATTTCAGAGAGGAAGGAGAGGGAGATAGAAACATCAATGATGATAGAGAATCATTGACTGGCTGCCTCCTACATACCCCCCACTGGGGATAGAGCCCACAACCCAGGCATGTGCCCTTGATCAGAATCGAACCTGGGACCTTTCAGTCCACAGGCCGACGCTCTATCCACTGAGCCAAACCGGCTAGGGCAGGTATTATGTGTTATTAAAATTCTTGCAGCACACCAGTTAAAAACCGCTGTTCCAAGGTAAAGCCCAAAGTGCTAGAAATCCTAAAATATGCATTTACGACAAAGTGTATAAACAGAAGTTTTAAATAACTTCAGTTCACCAACTGAGGCATCTCTGATACCCCCTTAATAATCATAAACAACCAACCAAGAGATACCTAAGGCACGTCACCCTAACACGCGTGAGATCTTCACTGGAGGAGTTCTAGCCCTGACTGCCAACAGGGCCGGCCTGTCATCCCCCAAACCCCAGGTTCAGTGCCCGAACCCCATTTCCCAGCACACCCACTGACTCAAGACAGCGATCCCCATGGCCGACAGAGAACTAACTAACTGCGGCCCTGGAGAACGCAGGGTGCCAAAGAAGACACAGCACACCAGTGAGCACGACAGAGAGGACTGTGTGGATAGGACACCTGTGTGAATTTCTAACTGCTTATGCCCAAGAAAGGACCAGTGTAGGCTCTTGCAAAGGTGCTGGTTTAGAGGTTTTCCCGAGACTCCAAAGCTATTTCTAAGAATCAGGGGGAAAAAATTAAAAATTAAGGTCTGAAAGGCAAATCTCTGAACAGGTCACCCTGTTTTTCTCCCTGGCTGTGGGTCTTGTTGAATTTTTCTCAATTTTCTCACTTCACTTGATGTGACCCCTACCACTAACGTTAGACACTCCACAGCCTTAGCTTGGGAATGGGAGATGACATCACCGTGCCTGTGGACCATTTTTGGTGCTCATTTCTGGGAAGAATGTTGAGTCTAAACAAAGCCGACTCTGGACCATTTCAGGCCTCTTTACAAGGGGAGAGTGACACTGAAAATCAACGGTAATGGAAAGTCACCTACGGTGCCAGGAACAGAGCCGGCGGGCATGTGGGTGGGCCCTGGGCAGTCACGAGGTGCTGCGCTGTGTTCAACAGGCGCATCTACCATCCATGGGCACCACTGAGGTCTGCAGGGCTCTTGGAGAAAGCAATTCATTTTGGACTAAAAGTTAACAGCGGTACCTTTGGACTGTCTAGTCAGGAGGGGCTGCGGTTCTTGGGGAATTTCAGGGCCTCGCCTGTCCAGTAAGGTTGGTGAACCAGGCGATTTCTAAAGGTCCCGGCCTCTCTAAAAATAACTGATCACACAATGATCAGAGTAGAGCTGCTGAGCTGAAAAGCAGGCATCTGGAGAGAAGAGACAAGTGTGGAAATTCGTGTAGTCACTTTCTTTAAACTTCTGGGGCTATTTGCTCTTTAACTTTGTGTCTCTGAGCTGAGAAGGGAAAATGACTCAGCTTCTAGGTAATTCCGTTCAGCAGCAGCCTTGGGCTCTTTAGGGTTCCCCTCTAACTGCTTGCAGCTCGTCCCTTTAACAAGCATGTGTACAGCTGTCCATTCTTCCCAGCTTCTTTGCCTTTCTAATCACTTCTCTTGGACTTTCCATCGGAGAGGTTTTAAAGGAAAATACTTTCTTTCACTTTATTTTATCCTATTCTGTCAGCCCAACTACGGAGACAACACATTCTGTGCCGTTATCAGTCCCTGCAGCTGGTCTCATTTTGGACTGAAATATCTTTATGAGGAAATGCTTGAAATGTTTTCTTGTTTAATTGGATAAGATTTAAATATTGTAAGAAAATATTAAAAAGACAATTGCCCTTTATATTGCAAGAGAGATAGATGAGATTCTTCCATTTACAGCAGTGGTTCTCAACCTTCCTAATGTCACGACCCTTTAATTCAGTTCCTCATGTTGTGTTGACCCCCAACTGCCGGGGTCCAGCCCCAGCGGGTCCAGGGGTCCCCAAAGGTGTGGACGGAGTCGGCGAAGAAGGAATGACATGGAGACAGCGTTCAGTTGATCAGCAGCCTAGCCAGGATCTCTAGCCAGGATCTCCAGCCAAGTTCTGGTCTGGATCTCCAGCGAAGTTCTGCTTAGGATCTCCAGCCAGGTTCTGTAGCCATGTTCCCTCGCTAGGTTCTCCAGCCAGGTTCTGTCCAGGTTCTCCAGCCAGGTTCAGTCACCAGGTTCTAGTCAGGTTCTTTTGCCAATTTCTGTAGTCAGGTTCAGTCCAGGATCTTTTGCCATATTCTCTCCAGCGAAGTTCTTCTGTCTGTAGGTTCTATGTAGGTTCTGTCTCTCTTCGTTCTGTCTTCTTACATCTGTATTTATACCAGTTGATTCCAATCCTATCAATCTCTATTTCAAAGGTTAGGGCGTTTCTTATCTCCATTCCAGGGAGTAAAGATTATGTAGCTTAAGCATGATTATTCGTAATTAAAGTGATTAATTACCCACCTGGCACTTAGTTAAGAGGTTTTATTCCCTCCCTAACTTCAGGGGAAAATCCCTACCTGGGGAAACAACCTTTCTCAGAGACCTTGGTTAAAACACATAGTGCCAGAAGGTGAGCAAACATATTAAGAACAGTATGCCATATATGCCAGGTCCCTTGAAACAGCAAGTATGGACCGGCTCCCAGCACCCAACCATAAAATTATTTTCGTTGCTACTTCATAACTGTAATGTTGCTACTGTTATGAATCGTAATGTAAATATCTGATATGCAGGATGTATTTTCATTGTTACAAATTGAACATAATTAAAGCAGTGATTAATCACAGAAACAATATGTAATTATCTATGTGTTCTCCGGTGGTCTTAGGCGACCCCTGTGAAAGGGTCGTTCAACCCCCAAAGAGGTCGCGACCCACAGGTTGAGAACCACTGATTTACAGGGTCACATCTCAGATGTTCCCGGGAGCTGAACAAGGGAAGCCAGGGCTGCGCTGTGATGCCTGGAGGGTCCTTCCTGGCAGGCCGTCCTTCTTCAGGCCCTGTTGTTGCTGCCACGCAGACACCCAAGCTCCATGTAGGCAGATACTTCTGCTTTCAAGAGAAACCTGAGGTGGGACCTCATTTTGATTTGCATCTCTCCATGGACACAGGCAATAGGGGAGTGAAGGCCTGGGGTGAGGGGGCGGGGCAGGCTGGGAGAGGTCAATGAGGGAAAAAGGGGACATATGTAATACTTTCAACAATACAGATTAAAAAAAAAAAAAGGAACCTGTAATCTACATTTAATGTGAAATCTCCGAATTTTTAAATGTACCAATTTTGGGTTAAAAACACTGCAGTCTGGTATAACCCTGATGAAGTTACAGGTTTTGGACTTTCCGTCTGAGGTAAATGATGGTAAGAACCAGATAAAATATCCGATGCAAATGTTTTCAGGCGCTGGGCAACAGACCGCACAGGGCTATAATCCTGCAGAAGGAGGAACTCAAGGTGAGCTCCATGTTCACCCCAGGTCTCTGCCTGGCTCTGCAAACCCTGGCACACAGAAGTATGTACATCCTAAATAGAGGACAGTGTGCGGGAGGGACAGAGGAGACAGGTGAGAAGAGTCCAGGAAGCCTGAGACAGCTGGAATTCACGGACCAGGTCATAAGAAAGGGAACAGCTCCAGAAATCTCCATGGGGCCACCCTTGAGTCTTTGGCTAAGTACTAAGCTGCACATGTACAAGCCGAGATTCAATAAGGCTGGCCAACAAAAGTGGTTGGGAGTTGTGAGCTGACTGGGAGAGTCTGGAGGTCTGGACAGTGTGGAGACACTGGAGTTCTGACCACAGTGCAAAGACCTCATTAAATACCCTAGGCATTCAGTTGAGACATCAAAGAGTCATCATGTCATGGGAGTATGGCTACTTTAGACCAGTCCTACTAAAGACTAAAATCAAGCCTCACTGAAAGTAAACTATAACCAAGTACTTTACCCAGAATGGTCAGAGGATATGGTAATGGCCATTTCACCTTACATGCTATTAGGGGGATAATTTCAGGCAGTGAATTGGGGAATAAGTGTGTGTCTAAAAATATGAAGAGGCAGGTTAACAGGCAATTTTGGGGGACAGACTCTGTTCATTCCTACCGTTCCTTGTTGATAAAAGTGTGGAGCCAGCTCCAACAGCCAAGCAGATTCAATAGCAGTGACATCTCTCATATAATACTTGGAGGTTTGTATAACTTCATTGTAGATAACCCTGAAACAGGAAAGAAACATGAGCTAATTTCCTATATCTTCTGATGAGAGTCAGAAATCACCATTAGAACTGATCACCTTTACTAGGTGTGTATCCTATGTGCCAGGCACTACATTCACAAATGCACTGTGAGTAAGAATGTGTCCGTTTCACAGATGAGACTTAGGTCCTACATGATTTATGAAACATCTCAGCCATCCCTGACTCTCCTTGGTACAGGAGGTGCCAACCTCAACTCTTCATGCACCCCTCTATCAAAGTCCTTCTCCTAAGACACTGAAATCTGTGGTGTCTGTCTCTCCAAGATAACTAAATTCACCTGGACCTGAATTCATCTCCACACAGCTGTGCTCAGTGCAGGGTTTCATATGTTTGCTGAATGGATGAGTGAGTACAGGACCATCACCATTTGCTTAAGGGGCTCTCTGATAGAGCAGAAATTCCATAAACGACCCAGGATAACAAAGTCAATAGCAAAGTGTCCCGGGCGCCTGTCCCAGGTGCTGTGCCAGGCAATAGGGGCCCAGAGATGAACAGAACTGGGCCTCTCCTTCGACACATTAAAGGCTAAGAAGCAAGAGGGTGGCTTACCAGCGAGGGGGCTTCTCTGCATAGAGGACTGACGCAGGGTGGATGTGTAGTTCATGATCGTCACGGATGGTCCTTGTAAAACAGAAGAATTTTATCTGGAGCACATTATAAATACTTACAGCAAGACTCTCTGAGAGACGTGTTTAATATTATTAAAAATGCATGCAGATTGTACTTCACAGGAACACAACTATTCTTTCCATCTTCTCTTATGTCCATCAAAGGCACCTCCCCCACTGCCACCCCAGGAGTCAAGAATAAATCATGCAAACAAAAGAAGAAAAGAAAAGCAACACGTGGACATTCAGAAAAAAAGTTTAGAAATATATGGCTCTGCCAAAGCTTATGTTTGTCATTTGTAGGTTTTCTTTCAAAATAATTTCCTTGGAAACAAATAATATAAATTATTATTTCTATTAAACAAAGCTAAATACTAAAGACTATGGGGGAGATAATAAGGAAACAAGAAAGCTCAATATTGAAGTATCCATTTTGCTGAGAAAATATTTCAAATTCCAACTCAGATTTGACTCAATTTAATTAAAAAAAACTTACTGAGCACACAACTATCAATAAGATCCAATCACAAGGGAGCATTCACACATTCATAGATTAGGATGTCACTGCCTGAACCATAACCACAGTTTCTGTGGGTGCCAGGGATCTGTGTGTTAGGCAAGTGTTTCAAGCACCAGGACCGAGCTCCCCTCCAGCACCTGGGGTCCTAGCTGTCCTACCAGGTAGTCTGAGCTGACCGACACTGAACTTCGTCACAAAGGGACTCAGGACTGTGAAGCCTCCTCTATAACCCATATTTTTGTTGAGGACACTGGAGAATTTTTTTGAAATGCTACTAGAAATTGCTAATTAATACGGCTGAGGAGAACGGGGCAATCAAGGTGACAACAAAGTAATGGTGCTCACTGGAGAGGCTCATAGGCCTCTCAGCATTGCCTCCAACATGGACAGCTCAGCGTTGGGAGAGGAGCTCCTGTGATGGGCAAAGAATCATGATACTGACAAACTAGACTACTTGGCCTGGAGTGGCAAAAAGAACATAGCGGAGATAAATGTAAAGTGCTATACTTAGGTTCAAACTGATACTAGATGGAGACTTGGTTTCCAAAAATGAAAAAGGGGGGTCGGGCGGGGGGGGGGGGGTTCAATGCAACCCTGGACTTGTTAATAAAGCCCAGTATCCAGGGTATCACAGCTGACCTCAAGGTAACAGGACTGAAATGACAAACTAATATATGAAGGGAACCCAAAGAAGAGCTGGGGAGAAAGCCTTTTGACTGCTCCCTTATTAAGTAACAGATCGTTATGGTCGCCGCACTTTAAACGGGCTACAGAGAAGTTATGAGACCAAAATGAGCTGAGAGGAAAGACAGACTAAAAGGAACAATTCAAAGTGGAATGATTTAGTTTGGAGAAGAAAAGTTAAGCTATACATTAACTTTTACTATATTTTAATATACTAAAGGCTGTTAGGTGGGCATCAACCACCAGTGATATTCTTTGCCTCGAAGCACAGGCTGCAGTCTGTAGTGGGGGGGCAGGTCCAGCACGTGAAGAAACACTGGCCAACATCCAAAGACCCCAATGCGGCCACAATGCACCGGGGTAAGTGGTGGCTTCAATCCTGCAATTCTCTAAAATTATCTGAGCTACCCAGTGACAAAAGAAACTCCTCTAGCAGAGCATCTTCAATGGTTCTTTCTAGTCCTAGTATTCTGCTATTGGAATGGAAATGTGACAGCCTCCTGACTTGTAAATTATCATCCTTCTACAACATGTGGACTGAATATTTGAGAATCATTTCCATAAAGTTAAGAGACTTTGCTTAAAGCTATATAGCTAACAACTCACCTTTGGATAGAAGCACAATATAAATAAGAGAAAATCCTTTAGTTTCTCTCCTTTTTCTGTACATCAGCTTTCTATGTGGTTTGGACATTTTAAAGATTTCTCCTTTAATAAATGACTTCATAAAGTATCATGTTACCTATAAGCTCCAGTAGAATGAAATCTTGCGGCATTGGCAAAGAATCCCGAAACGATGCACCTCAGAACCGGATCTGGATCACCTACACAAAGCAGCCAACAGAATGATGGATAAGACCCTCGCCTCTGTATACTCTGTGTGCTCACACCTGTGCCGCAAGGCCCCACCCCAGGCTGCTTCGAACCACCTGGCAACCTGCAATGGCTGCTGAGGGAAACATGCTGAACTGTGCTGTGCCTTTAACCTGGGACCCAAACCCTCCTGGGCCACAGATGCCCAGACCAAGGCTGGGCACCAGAACTTCAGAGAGCACTCCGCTGGCTGGCCAGTGACCTCAGGAACTCCTTTCTAGGAGAGCAGCTTGTGGGAATGATGCTCTTCTCACAAGACACAAACTGGGATACACACACTACATTATTTCTGTGGTTATAAGCTACAGTGTGTAATTCTTCAATTTTCAAATTCCATTTTAATGGGTGTCTGTATTGCTACAGTAAACATCCTCCAAGGATAAAGACTTCCATTTATTAGATGATTCCCAAAGGATACATCCCAAGTTTTTGTGCAAACAGTGTCATTTATGTGTCTACTGACATACCATATTTCATCAATTCTAAGACTCACTCTTTTTTTATACTTTAACTCACTGAAATCAGGACAGCATTTTATAATTATAATTGGTAGCATCATTTTTCTTCCTTAGTGGCACATAAAATAATGGCATGCCTTATTCATAATGGCATTTAGATTCAATGAAATACAGTTTGTTGATAAATAAGTACACAAAAAGGTAGTATAATTTACAAAATCAACAGTGAATGAGAATATCAGTTTCACTGCATTTTTACCAGCAATGTTTTGACAAAAAAGTACCTCTTCTTTTTAGCACAGAATTGATGAATCTCAAATTTATACCTCTAACCACAATCTGATCCGAGAAGCAAGCCCTTGTTTCCAACTGGCCATGAGACATTTCCATGTAGAACAAAAGGGGTGAAAAAATGGTTCTTGGGGACCAAGTGGGAGGAAATCTTGGATAGTACAGTACTTAAGGCCCTCAAAGTTCAATTCTTCCCTACAAAATCTTATTCCTTAGTGTTTAATTTCTCTCATTAGGAAGAATGTAATGTAACTTTTCTCTCGGGAGAGGGGTTGATCACGAAAAATAGGTTAAGAAACACAGACGCAGAAGACTGCAACCTCTCTGCTAGGTGACAGGCACTCAATCCCCAAGACACTCGCTGCCTCCTGGCCTCATTTTTCTCATCCATAAAATGGAGGTAACAACTGGATTGTTGTGCACATTAAAGGAATTAATATATGAAAACACTCCGGACACTGCCTGGCCCATTACAGGGAAGTACTAAGGGTGCTGAGAGTAGACCCCCAGAGTGCCGGGCACACTGTAGGTATTCAAAAGACAACTGCTGAATGGAGGAGTGCACGCGTCACTTCCTCAGAAGTGTAGCTTCTGAGCCACACACAGACCTCCCCTGCTGTAACCAATTGTGTCATCCTGAACTTAACTTCTCCCCAGGACTTGACATCTCATCTGTAATATAAAGTTTGGGTAATAATTCCCACACCTCGCAGAGTGGGAGACTGAGAGAACTGTAGGACCTCTGTCACAGTGTAATGTAACCCAGTGTGTCCCCACTTCATGGTAGTCACTGCCACTCCAGAGGCCAGAGACTGTGCCTTACACAGCACTTCCGTCTCATCCTGGTGATGGCCCAGGTTAAACACACAGCACTTGCTTTAAAAATACTGTATTTGAAAGTAAAATGTAACTTATATGTCATAGCCATAAGTACTGTCCACTTAAAAGTAATTCTTCTTACAAAGCCTCCAGGGGAAAATTAACTATATAATGTGCAATGATCTAAAGGTTAATGATTCTTTTTTTTTTTTTAATAATACATTTGTGGTTTTTTTTTGTTGTTGTTGTTGTTTGTTTTTTAATATATTTTATTGATTTTTTACAGAGAGGAAGGGAGAGAGATAGAGAGTTAGAAACATCGATGAGAGAGAAACATCGATCAGCTGCCTCCTGCACATCTCCCACTGGGGATGTGCCCGCAACCCAGGTACATGCCCTTGACCAGAATCGAACCTGGGACCCTTCAGTCTGCAGGCCGACGCTCTATCCACTGAGCCAAACCGGCTTCGGCGGTTTGTTTGTTTTTTAAATATATTTTTATCAATTTCAGAGAGGAAGGAAGAGGGAGAGAAAGATGGAAACATCCATGATGAGAGAAGAATCATGGATCGGCTGCCTCCTGCACATCCTCTACTGGGGATCGAGCCCACAACCTGGGCATGTGCCCTTGACCGGAATCGAACCTGGGACCTTTCAGTTCACAGGCCATGCTCTATCCACTGAGCCAAACCGGCTAGGCAGGTTAATGATTCTTAAGTGTTCTCAAGGCTTATGAAAATTTTTTAGCAATAACCCTCGGACATAAAAATGAACCTCCTTAGAAAAAATATGCTACTTTTACACACAGCTTTTCATCGACACAGGTCCAGAACACACTGCACAGCCTCAAACTACACCCAGCATGAGAACCCTAACAGTGCAGCTACACCGAGCAAAGAAAGGAACATCACCAGCAGTAGCAGCTTATTCTTACCTTCACTCGATTTCTTGGGCACTTGAAACTTGACAAGAAGCTTTTTCAACTGTTCTCTTACTGTCGCAGCTCTGACAAGACCCTTGTAATTCAGGAAATGTTCCTGACACCACTGAGAGTTCTTGTTGTGCTACAGAATAATCCAGAAGGGGGGAGAGTGAGGAAACCATAGACAGGTTCTTGACCACAGCTAGACTGTGAAGATCCTCATTTTCTCTTCCTGCACTTGCTCACTCAGTGGGACAAGATCTTCAGACCGCAACTGGCCCTTTTTTGGGCCAGATGTTGAGAGGCTGGCAAGCTCACCATCTGACTGCTCTTTAATCTCACTCTCTGCTTAAAGGGCAAATGAGAACTTAATGACAAGCAGAGTTGTCAATCTTAATGACAATCTTAAATACCTTCCTACGTGAGTGGCAAACTACCAAACAGAATCACTTCCCTACAGTTCTTTGTAAATCAACGTTCCTTCCTTTGTTGGCAGTGCTTGAACTTATCATTTTATGGGACTGCAGGCAAGCAATGACACTTGCCAATTCAGAAATAATTTCCAAATTCCTATTTGTCCTGAAAGTACAATTTTTCTATCAACAGAACTTAATTCTTAATTCTAAAGAATGATCATTATATCTTAGATCAATTATTGCCATGGGAATGTACCTTGGAAATTATAGTATAAGCCAGGGAGGAAAGCGTTTTAAATAAGAAAATGAAAACACAGAAGATTTCCCAGAAAGCGACCACAGAATAACACAATGAAGACCTGTTACTGCATTCCACTGGCAGGGGGAGCTTTAGGTTGGGGATGATATACTGCACATATACAAACAAATCTGAACTGATTTAATCCATGATTAACAATCTCAGTAAGAGATCAGTTTTTTTCTGAAAACTGAATAATCTCCCTTCAGATCGCTAACATAAAAAGTTAGTGTTTCTCTTCTGCTAAAAAAGTATTTAAAAAACGAATGAAAGATATTGAAAATCTGAAATATCTCATCCCCCCTTATATCCATCCTTTCCTTTATATGAGAGGTTTCTATTTTCATTGCCTTCATCATCTTTAGATCTCTCTTTTTAGAAATTTTTAGTGATAACTTTAAGCTATATTATTTGCTTACTTAAATATTCTTACTTCTACAGAATATTAAGAATAATAAAAATGAACATCACCTAAGGCTAAATACAGGTCGGGTACGTGAATGTACATGGATCCTCACATAAATGTCTTCCCATAAGCTTGTCTGCTGCTGAGAAGAGGTGGCTGTGTGCAGTCTCAAACTCACATAAACAGCTCTGAAGAGTCAACTAAACCTACAGGGACACCTCGCCTCACTAATTATTTCCAGGAAATGCCACAGAAGTTCCTATTCAAATGCTGGCAGTGTTGTGCAGCAACACTGGGTGGTGAGAGACAGAGTGAGGGGAGAGGGGCGAGGAGGGCCTAGCGGGCAGCTTGCTGCTACAGGCCTCGACTCTAGGCAGAAAGGAGCAAGATTCCTGTGTTCTTTCAGCAAAACTGCATCACAGTCTCAGGCAGGGGCCAACCCATAGATTAGAAGTACTGGCCATATCTAACAGGAAAGTGAAGAGGTCTCCTGGCCATTCCTTTATGAATGGAACTTCTGGACTCCTGGCTCCAGAGTGAACAGGTGTGTGGAGGGGGCCTTTCAAGCAGTGGCCGTGCTTACTTTGATAAATGCCTCGTACACGTTGAGCATAGTGAGATGATCACCTTCCTCCACAGCAAATTTTCGGTGCGCTCGAATCTGGAAAGAAAAAAGAAACACTTAGAGGTTGGCTCCTGTGAGCTTCTCGTACTGGGAGGTAACATACAATGAATGGCTCATGGCTTGTAGATCCAGAAAGACCTGGTTTGCACCATTCTAGCCCCGCCATTTCCCGAAAGACCTCAGATTGGTGACTTAACCTTTCTCGGCCTTAATTTCCTTATCTATAACATCAGGATATGAAGCCTATCTACCAAGCTTGCTGAGTAACTGAGATAATTCACTATGAAGTTCCCAGTACAGTTATTAGATAAATACTAGTGCTCCTGTCTCTCTCCTCCTCTGTGCAGGCAATATCATCTCTTTCAGAACTCTTCCCAGCAACTAATGGAATGTAAGCTCCAGGCAGGGGCCAACTGTCTGGCACATGGTAGACACTCATGTGTCTAGGCTACCACTCAGAACCCATCCCTAAATTTTTCCTTCTGTAACATCCTGGGCAATGCCATCTGCTCCCATGGGTTCAAGGAGCAGCATATACAATATAAGTACAAGTACACTCATACTTATTCACTTCAGAATTTTCTCCTTGTATCAAATACCACATAATTAATCTTCCTTCTTCCTTCCATTCATTCAATAACATATATTTACTAAGCACCTACTATAGGCTAGGCACCGTTTTATGAATTTGGGATATAACAGCAAATAATATGGTGGTGAGAAAAATATAATAAACAAGCAAAATATTTTGTATACTAGGTGGTAAGAAGTATTAGAGGGAAAAAATAAAGCAGGGGATGGTATATAAAGGGGGAGGAGGAATATGTTGTAATTTTAGACAGAATGATCAGAACTTCTGTTTCTTCATCCTGAAAATGAGTTTGCCTATCCTGAGGTAGGATTGTTAAAAAGGCTAATAGAGAAGCAAATAAACAGAAAATGGAGAAAACAGACAAAACCACCTGGGCATGGAGGCAGGAAAACTTCGTAATCTGTGGTTATATGACTGTCAGGGAAGATGACAAGAATCCACAAGGAAGGTCTCTCCTCCCAACTACACATCCAAAGGCAGCCTCTCCGTGCAGAAGGCTGCCGCTTCTCTGGCTCTTCCAACAGCAGCCAACTTTGAACGCATCACTGACCTGCCTTCATCGTATGCCTCACCTGCATGGTGCTCTCAGTATCACAACTTTCCTTCACAGTCTTTCCAACATTCATGCTTTCAGTCAATGGTGCCTGGGCCTCAGGCAGGGCCTTGTCATTTCCGTGGCTTGTTTCCAACATGATCAGAATCACCCTGCTGTGCCTTTCGTCACTAATGTGCCCACTCATTTGCTCCCAGAACAGCCTAAAGGACAAATTTCCTTACGGGAAAGTCAGTAGGACAATGGTTAAGACTTGCGGCTCTGGACTGTGCAAGGCAACTCCACCCTGGCTGTGCAACCATGAGTGAGTCACCTAACTTTCCTGTGGCTCCATCTCTAAAAATGATTATAACAGCATCTACCTCGTGGTTTACGGTGAAGATAAAATGAAATAATGCACATGTCAGGCACACAGCAAACACTCAAATGCAAACTGGGATTTGCACAGCTCGACTGTCAGCAGTTCTTAGTCGTTTTAATAAGGAAAGCCCAAAGTAAAAAAGACTGGTATGAACAGCTTAGAAAGAACACTGGACTTACTGCCTGAGACTTCTGGTTAGGGGGGACCACAAAGATATTCTGGATCTGCATCATGGCTGCAATGCTGAGAATTTCCTGAGAACAGCCGAAATTTCCTATAAAACACAAAGCACCTTTGATTTCAAACATGCAATGTGTCAACAAGAAGTGAAAGACATTTTCTGATGTTTTCCTTGTACCACACTGCAAACTAAGATATATCCATATATAGCTTGATTTTTAAAGTTTATAATTCATAAACGCTTCGCCCTGCCAAATGGAATGTCCTACACCTGGCCTGATGCCTGGAGGTGCTCATTAACTCTGCAGCTGTAACACGGAGAGTGTTACACTCCCTGTGAGCCATGGGGAGCGGGACTGGCCCCACCACTGAGGACAGGTTGGCTCTACATCTGCTCCCAGCTCTCTTATGTGGACGCCTAGAATTCTGGCAGAAAGCCGGAGAGAGGAAGGGGTCAGGGAATACATGGTTGTGTCCCTTCTGCTGTTTCTCTGCTCCTGGACCCTTCTCTGAGGTGGCCTGTCTGTCAGTAAGGCTCTGGCACCTGGAAAACTGGACCAGGGAAGCACTCTGTGGGCTGCAGCTACTGCTGCTCTGCTGGCACCTGGGACCAGAGTCTGCAGCAATCAGCCCTCCAAGACATAGACAGTGAGGGCGAACTGCACTGCCTGTCCCACTGCCCCCCAGCTCCCGGCCTCATGAGTGGCACACTCCCCAACTCCAAACTTAGAAACCTGCTGCTAAATGTAAGGCTAAGGTCACGTGGTTTTCCAAAACACAATTATAGTTAACTTTCACCATGCTTAGTTTGACATACAACTTTGTAGATTGCCAATTAATGTAAAAGTTAGATAAAATTAAGAAAACATTTATTTACTTTCCCAGGCCGAGAAAACTATGCTCTCTAGATGATTTTGGTTTCTAAGTATGAGAAGATCTTTAGATGATACACTTTTATCCCTTAATTCATATCCTCACAGAAGTCTGAAGATGTCAGAGAAGTTGGAACCCTTGTGCGTTAGTGAGGGAAATATGAAATGGTGTAGCCGCTGTGGAAAATGGTATGGTAATTCCTCAAAAACTTAAACATAGAATTATTAGATATTCCAGCAATTCCACTCTAAATATATACCCAAAATAAGTGAAAGCAGGGACTTGAGCAGATATCTGTACACCCATGTTCCTAGCATTCTTCACAATAGCAAAGGTGGAAGCTCCCTAAGTGTCCATCAACAGATAAATGGGCAAACGAAATGTGATCAATACATACAATGGAATATTATTCAGCCTTAAAAAGGAGGGGACATATTGACATGTGCTACAATATGGATGAACCTTGAAGACATACCAAGTGAAAAAGGCCAGCCACAAAAGAACAAATATTGTATGATTCTACTTATATGAGGTTTCTAAAATCAGAAACAAGAAGTAGAATGGTATTTGCAAGGTCTGGGGAGGAGGAGAGAATGGGGAGTTAGTGTCTAGTAGGTACAGGGTTTCATTTTAAAAAGATTAAAAAGTTCTGGAAATTAATAGTGGTGATGGTTCAACAACAATGTGAATGTACTTAATGCCCCACAGAACTGTACACTTAAAAAATGGTTGAAATGGTAAATTTTGTTATGTATTTTTTTACCACAGTAACATCCCTGTTTAAAAAAAAATTCTAAAGGTATTCGTGCTAGGCTCATGAGAAACAAACAGAAGTGCTTACTGAATTAATAAAGACTGACACTGAATCACAAGTTAGCAACATACCCCAAACCCAACAGCGTTAATCAATAGCTCCTTCACTCCCCTAAGTATATTGTACCCTCTTCCCCAGGGTACACAGAATCCAGGGAAATAACTCCTCTGACAGACAAAATAAAATCAATGAGAACCGTTGGTCTCCACCCACCTGATTCAAGCAGCATTTTTGCAAACATGGGATTCAAAGGAAACTCTGCTATTCTCATGCCAAGTGGTTCAGTTAGTCGACAGTCTTTGTCCAGACCTGCCATGAGAACAGCCATCAGAAGGCATGTACCACTGTGTTGAAAGACATACAGTTGTTAAAGATGATGTATGCTGAAAAAAGGTATCCAAAGGATGAATCATGCACTACCACACTCAATCTGACACCTGAGCACCATTACATTACAAGAAAAGATCTGCTTTCAGTTCCTGAATATTTAATTTAAAAAACTGATACTTCCCATGACTTCTATTCAAGGACTTCATTATAAGGAAATGGCCCTGCAGCCTCCTCTTGCTCCCTCTCGCTCCTTGCCCACAGCAGGCTCATTCTGGTCCCATATTCTCCACAGACTGCTCTTTCCAAGGGCCCAACAACCACATAGTGCGAAATACAAAGGGCGCTTCCGGAGGGTCTGCAGCAGCCTTTGACTCTGTAGACAGCTCCTTGGAAGCACTCTTCCCCGGCTCCCAGTACCCCCTCCCCCCTCCTGCTGCTCTGCCACCGCTCCTGCTACTCCCTGTCACCTCTGGATCTTCTTCCATGTCCCATGGTAGATGTCCCAGGATGACATTCCATGCCCTCCGTTCTTCCCTTACTATGTGAGCAATTACAGGCCATGATTATGAATCTAAACACCTGCCCAGGTCTCTCTCTGGTGCCAACACCAGAGCTGTCTGTCCAGCTGCTTCCTGGGCAGTCTACTGAGCCAGGCAGGCAGACTCCTTCAATTCCCCACATCCCTCTTTGCCTCTTTGCCACTGGCCAATATCCAGAAACTGAATGCCCACAATGTAGACTATTGTTTAGACTAGTCCCAAGATGTAGCATTAAAACAAATGATTCTTTAAAGGTGATAATTCCGCTTGAAACTAAATTAAGTTGGGTGTTTCCCTCTATCTTTTCCAGTTAATTTAGGGCCATGAAGAAATAGAAAATATTTTAAATGTCATGCTGATTGAAGGAAAATTAGTCCAAATGAAAAACTTCTATGCATTCAACGTTCTCCCATCCCCATTACAGATAATCCAGGAAACCTTGCTTTCAAGTTCCTATTACACCACCCACCCCCCTCCTTCCCTCCATGCCATTCTCTCTAAAAATCAATGGAAAAAAATATTCTCCAGTGAGGATTAACAAACAAACAAAACGTAAAACTTTTGTACTGCAAAAAAGTGAAAAGCCAGCCCTGGCTGGTTTGGCTCAGTGGATGGAGCGTCGATCTTTGGACTGAAGGGTCCCAGGTTCGATTCCAGTCGGGGACACATGCCCGGGTTGTGGGCTCGATCCCCAGTGGGGGATGTGAAGGAGGCAGCCAATCAATGATTCTCTCTCATCATTGATGTTTCTATCTCTTCCTTTCCCTTGCTCTCTGAAATCAATGGAAATATACTTAAGAAGGAAGGAAGAAAAAAATAAAGTGAAAAGCCAACCCACAGAATGGGAGAAATATTTATAAATCACAGGCCTGAGAAGAAACGTGTACCCACACTATATAAAGAACTCCTCCAACTCAATAATAAAATGACAATTCCCCAAAATTAAACATGGGCAAACATTTCTCCAAAGAAGATATACAAGTAGCCAATAAAGGTGCCCAACACCACTAGTCATTAGGGAAATGCAAACCAAAACCCAAGATACCACTTCCTATCCATTAGGATGGCTATAATACGAAAGATAATAACAAGTATTAGCAACTTTTTATTATGTGAAGAAATTGGAAACCACCATACATTGTTGGTGAGATGTCCATCAAAAACTTGTATACGAATGTTTATAGCAGCATTATGTATATTAGCCAAAATGAGGAAACCAACCCAAATGTCCATCAACTGATGAGTAAATAAGAAAAATGTGTGGTATATCCATACAATGGAATATTATTTAGCAATAAAAAGAAATAAAGTATTAATATGTGCTCCAAAACAGACGAATCCTGAAAACATGCTGAATGAAAGAAGCCAATCACAAAAGACCACATATTATATGATTCCATTCATATGAAATGTCCAGAATAGGCAAATCTATAGACAAAGAAAGTAGATTAGCAGGACCCACCCTGGGAGGAGGAGCGGAGAGGGAATGAGGAGTGAGTGCTGATGGGTACAGATTTCTTTCTGGAGTGATAAAAATTTTCTAAATATTCTAAACTTGTGGCAATGGTTGCACAACATTGTGAATATACTGAAAACCATTGAATTGT
Source organism: Myotis myotis (assembly GCF_014108235.1). Lineage (NCBI taxonomy): Eukaryota > Metazoa > Chordata > Mammalia > Chiroptera > Vespertilionidae > Myotis > Myotis myotis. The sequence continues at coordinate 20,564,675 of NW_023416401.1, read as the reverse complement.
ACATTTTAAATGGGTAACTTACACCTCAATAAAGATGTTAAAAGCAAAAAAAATAAGCTAAAACCTCCACTGAAACATACTACCAAAATGGATATTATATTAACTTGGGGCAATATTCACAGGAAAAAATACGTATTTCCTGAGGTGGTGAATTTAGGTGACAATTTTCTCTCTCGAGGGAAATACTACATTTTCAAACAATGAGAGAATACAGATTCCCCCATAACATAGTGTTTCCTTACCCAGGCTGGATGCTACCCAAATCTCCACAGGGAACGAAGGCTGAGCCACAGACTTCAGGATGGGGGGAGGGACAGAGAAAAAGGTTTGGAGAGGTGACACCTGAAATACTGGTATAAAATCTCCTGGATGTCTTTAGGAGGGGGCTTGGCACTGCTGATGGTTATGAGTAGCTTTTAATGTACTGATATGCTTTATTAATTCATTGTCAGGAGTAGACGTCATGTACTATTAATCACACCTTCCTATTTCTATAAAGCTTAAGAATCCTTAAGAGGATTATTTATGTGTGGAGAATCAATGCCATTCCTGAAAATACTAAGAGCCCTAAAGTGAATACAACCTAACATCACATATTAGTGAACAGCTCAGAGAACATATACTAGTAATAATAGATAGGCATACCTCCCAGGGCATAGAGTAACTCCAATGCTTGAACCATCGACTGTGCTGGAGGGGGCTGTAAAAAATATAAAAATTAATTAATTTCTTCAGGTGACAGACATAAAAATGTGACTATTTCCAGATCGAATCCACTCTCCCCTCCACGTGGCCCATACTTCACCTCCATGCTCCTATACATAATGCTGGTGCCCCTTAACATATCCTTTGTATACCTCTCAGCATCCTTAACACTGCTTAGCCTTTAATCTCAGCTTAATTAAACCTTTCCCATGGAGGCCCTTCCTCATGCTTCCATCAGAAGTGGACTACCTTGAACTACTTCCTTGTTTTTCCTAAACTCACATCAGACAGTTCTAATTTTCACTGCCTAGTCTCAATCTTCTACTACCCAAAATACCTCACTACTGGTTAGCAACTGATCTTTGCATCACCCAGAGCCCACTCCAATCCTTGCCTATAAGTGGTAACTGACATGCAATTGAATTTGAAGTCCTGAAAATAATACAGAATGCCAGATAACCTAAAGTTAAACAAAGCTACTAGTAATATTGTGACCTTCAGTCTGATCTAGATCCTCACCTCCTTCTTTCCTTCCACAAATCTTTTTTTTGTTTTTTAATATATATTTTATTGATTTTTTACAGAGAGGAAGGGAGAGAGATAGAGAGCTAGAAACATCTATGAGAGAGGAACATCGATTAGCTGCCCCCTGCACATCTCCCACTGGGGATGTGCCCGCAACCCAGGTACATGCCCTTGACCGGAATCGAACCTGGGACCCTTCAGTCCGCAGGCCGACGCTCTATCCACTGAGCCAAACCGGTTTTGGCCCTTCCACAAATCTTTACTGAGCATCTACTAACTGCCAAGCACCATTACTACTTACTGCTAAATGACTTCATTTATAATAAGCCAGGTAATAAAATTATAATAGTTTTCAAACTGTGTGGTTTCTTTTTTAAAAAAATGTTTTTATTGATTTCAGAGAGACAAAGGGGAAGGGAGAAAGAAACATTGATGAATGATCGATCGGATGCCTTCTGCACACCCCCTGAGATCAAGCCCTGATTGGAACGGAACCATGACCTCCTGGTTCATAGATTGAAATTCACTACTGAGCAACACTGGCTGGGCTGGTCTAAATGCATTCACATAACAAACATATGTATCTCACTGTTTTAGTTCAATTTTACAGGTGAAGAAATTAAAATCAGTAAAAGACATTTCAACAGGGTCAAGTAGGCAGCTGATGGATGGCAAAGCCAGAAACTGAACCCAGGTCTCACTTTTTTCACTCTACCCCACCCACTGACAGCCAAGGAACAACGTTGTACTTTTAAAAGTTGTGATGACTATACACACACACTTATGACGGTAAGAACTAGACCTAATTCACTACACAGAGGACATTCCACACATCATGGTTGACTAAGTCATGGAATTGACTCACTAGCCTTTCCTCAGTGCCTCTGACATCCGACGTTACAACAGAGGCAAATACACAGCATCTGAGTGGAGGAGCCTAATCTCTCTGGGATCTTTACCCTGAGATTACTGAGAGCTGACAACAGGAACGGCAAAGCACTGAACTAGGTTTTGAATACGTACAGAACAAAACTAACGAGGTCCTTTATGAGTCCTTCTGATCTTTGATCCTACTTCTAGTCAATCACCAAGTCACCTTTTAATTCCGCTCTTTGAATTTATTATCAATCAACAAAAAAGAACAAAACCTCTCTCCTCACAGCCCTAATATTTTCACCTAAATACACATCTACTACATTTACCAGCATTTCTCTATGGCCTCATCTGGTTTGGGATCATATGCAAACAGTTTTAACATAGTTGGAAGGACTGGGTATGTATAATTTTAGCTGTTTTTCCTCACTGTTAGATTTTCTGTTTTCATTGTTTCTTGTACCCATAGGAATTTCAGTGATTACTTGGGAGAGCTGAGTAACATTCCATCAAGGCCATACATACTCTGTAAAATATGCAATTTTCTTATTAGTGGGCAACTAAGTTGTTTTCAGTTCTTTACTACTGTAATTAGCACTGCAAAATATACAAAATTATATGAACCCCGTGATTTCAATAGTGAAATCCAATGGTGAAAAACACCATTTCAGGGGTAAATAACTGGAAGAGACTACATGAAGATGAATTTGTATGTATTTTCTTCATTTCTCAGTTGTCCAGAGTTTATGGTTTTCATCACTTATATTTTTTAATCTAAAACAAAGTGATGCTATAAATATTATAATACATGGACTTTTTTGTCTTTTTTTGAAACTTTTTTCCAGGAAAAATTTCCCTGAGAAAATATCAGGCCTTGCTCTGGCTCATAAAATAGTATCAGGAATGCCTCCATGAGGACTGAAACACAGGATGACACCACTTTCCCAAACTGGGTCAGCTCTGGCTCTTACCATCTCTCCTTGTGTTTGATCATTTGATTAACTTGAAGTGGACTTTACAATTATTTCAATTTGCACTTCTCTCTCTTCTAGAAAAGCCGAGCATGTTCTGACATTAGTTTACTGTTTGTGCTATTTCCTTTCCTTTAGCTTTTTTCTTCAGTGGACATTAGATTTATTCTACATGATGTAGTTACTGAGATGTTGATCTAACACTTTTGCCATTATGTTTTCCTTTAATCTTAGATGTGAGTTTTTAATAGCTTTTAATTTGCATTTACTTTTCATCTTTTCTTTATAATTTCTTGTACTATACACCAATAAACAAAGGGTTCGTTTTCTCCACACTTACGATAAACCATAATTAATTCCTTTGGGAGGAAGAGTGCTATTTTTCTATTCCTTCATTTGCCTAGTTTATGTGACAGGTGTGACATTAGGGATTTTATTATCCAAGAATCCAGACCTGCCATACCACATAACAACACAGGTAGGACAGAACAAAGAGTTAAAATGCAAGTCTTCAAATCATAAAAATTCAACAAGAAAATATGAGTAAATATTTATTAACTAACTGAACTAGATATGAGAGTTTCATAAGCACAGTAACAGAAGCCATAGAGGCAAAGGCAGAAAGACTTTACTGTGGAAATGTTTAGAATGTCTGCACATTAAAAAATAATAATAAACTTAAAAACAGTAAAATACAAGTAAATAGAAAAACTGTTTGCAAGTAATATTGTGGACAAAGGTTAATTTTTTTAATAGTTAAAGGACTCCTGAAAAACACTAATAAACGCTAATTCTAAGAGATAAATGGCTTAACAACATAAAAGTATAAAGTGCACAATAAGCTTATTTTAAAAACTATCTTCCGAAAATCAAAATAATAAGGTACAGATGGTATTTTTTCTACCTTCTTTCTCCTTCTCCACCATCAATCAAATTAGCAAAACTCTAAAAGAAAGTCATATAGTATGATAGGAGCACTATGAGTAGGGCATTCCTGTGCTGCTGGAGTTTATACCTATAAAGCAACTCGGCCACATGTCAAGGACCTACAAAAGGACTATGGCCCTCTGACCCAATAATTTCACACCTGGAAACCTGCCTTGGGGAATAAGGTGAGACCAATCATCCACAAGACCCTTCCCTGCAGCTCTACCAAAGCCCTCTTGGCTCCCCCAATCATAATATTCTCACATGCAGGCCAAACATGCTCACTGTCCTGCATCTCGCTCCCCCTCCCGAGCTGGTGAAATCCCATGAGTTGCACATTTCACCACAGGCGTGACTAACTGGGCTGGGGGCCCTGCCTTTGTCTCTCCCAGCACTGGGCACATGCACTGTGATAACTCATTACTTGTCTCTGTTCCCCAGTGGACAAGGACAGGAACTGGTCTGGCTGTATTCCCCCTGTAGCCTACACAAGGCCTGGTACAAAGCAAGCACACAACATAGGAGCTAAATAGAAAGGAAGGAAAGGAAACAGAAATGGAAAAGGAACAGAAAGGAGAAAGAAAGAAAAAAAAGAGAAAGCAAGCAAGCTGACATGCCCTATAACAATGTCCTGACATTCCCCTGAGAGCCTTCCAGCCTCCCCTGGCCGCAGACAGAAGGCAGGACTCACCGACATGAAGTGGAACCTGAGGACATTGTCAATTCCCAGTGCTTTCAGCTGCAGGATGACAGGTGCCAAGTTGCTCCGCTGCATCTCAGGAACGGTGGACTGAGGCAGCTTGTCAAAGGCTTCCTCTGAGGATAGGAAATCAGAACTGTTTGGGATCAAATGCCACAATCAAATGCAATCATTATGACAAAGGGACAGTTTTCTTTCTCTAACAAGAGGCTCTAGGATTCCCGGATCAGATGCATATATTATGATATAAAGTTATTTCATGTTGCCAAAGCCGGTTTGGCTCAGCGGATAGAGCGTCGGCCTGCGGACTGAAAGGTCCCAGGTTCGATTCCGGTCAAGGGCATGTACCTGGGTTGCAGGCACTTCCCCAGTGGGGGATGTGCAGGAGGCAGCTGATCGATGTTTCTCTCTCATCGATGTTTCTAACTCTCTATCTCTCTCCCTTCCTCTCTGTAAAAAATCAATAAAATATATTTAAAAAAAAAAAAGTTATTTCATGTTTAAGAAAGACCATTCTACTTAAATACTTAAGCAATTTATATCTTTATAAACAATACATCATTATGGAAGTTTATCCTCTTATTTTTAGGATACTTCTTTTAGAATGTGTTTTTTGTCAGCAAAATATTAAATCAAAGCAACAAGTATTTGCTGAATCACTATTGGTGTCCAGTTACCATACCTCTGCTTGGGATAGAGTAAATCGAAAGGCAAGAACAGTACATATAAACACCAAAGAATAATTTCAAAATATATTACCAAGTAACCAGAATACAGTAAATGACCAAATCTTATGAAGAGCAAAAACTGTCCAAATCTAACTCTTCGAATCAATGAGCCAAGCGCACACGTCACACTCATGTCCCAATGGCTGTCCCAAGTAGATTAATGAATGCTTACGTGCCTGCCCCACCAGGAACAAAAGGTGACCTCTCAGAGGAAAAAGCACAAGGCACAGAGGTGCCAAGATGGGAGGGGCAGGAGAACAGGGAGGGAGGGAAAGAGACTGGGAGGCCTTCTTATAAAAGCTAGACAAAAAGGTGGGGGAAAGAGGGAGAAAGAGATTAAATCCATTTTGTTCATATTCAGAAAGCTTATGGATTATAGAGAGAATGCTCCACCCTCAAAACCCTTCCACATCAGTCAACATTTTAGCGGTGAACACCCTCCTTTACACAGGGTGGCCCCATTTCCACCGAGACCATAAAGCTGCAGTTAACTAGAGAAAAAGCAAACCAAAACAGCTCTCTCCCTGAAGAACTTCATAAAAGTCGTCCCTGAGGAAACAGCCAATACTCTCTGGAGTGACTGATATAAACTGTCAAATGCCTGGGTCTAACTGGAAGGTTCTGGATTACAGGCAACAGCAGGAAGTTCCAAACGGGATACCGCCTTTGTGTTTCAACAGCATTTTGGGGATAGCTTTTTGGAAGAATAGCCACATTTCCAAATACCGAGCTGACCAAGGGAGAAGCAAAGTATCAGATAAGAGGACAGCCCCCTGAGAAGACACTCACAGGCAGTTAGTGCTTCCTAAGAGTTGAGTGACACCCAATTAAACACCACTGAGGACTTGAGTGTGAAGCATTGGGCCAGGTGCTGTAGGAGCCATAGGCCAATGGTTTTGAGAAGCTTCAATGATATGAAAGGGCCTGGGACAGGGGTGGGCAAACTTTTTGACTCGAGGGCCACAATGGGTTCTTAAACTGGACCGGAGGGCCGGAACAAAAGCATGGATGGAGTGTTTGTGTGAACTAATATAAATTCAAAGTAAACATCATTACATAAAAGGGTACAGTCTTTTTTTTTTTTTTTTAGTTTTATTCATTTCAAACGGGCCGGATCCGGCCCGCGGGACGTAGTTTGCCCACGGCTGGCCTGGGATAAGACCAGAAACAGTGACCTCTGAGACAAGGTCCCAATGAGCGGTCCTCCCAAAGGAAAAGGGAGACTCAGGGAAGAAAGAAGCACAGCCATGGAAAGAAAACTGAGGTTGCTTCATGAGGGAGGTGCCATTTGAGAGAGGATGTGAAGGATACGGAGAATGTGATGTGCTGGGCAGAGGAAACAGCTCAAGGAAAGGCATCACAGGAATGAGGTGGGTGTGGGAAACAGAAGGCATGTCCAGGAGGCGTGTGGTGCAGCTGTGATGCAGCGTGGGGAGGGAGGTGGACTGAGGAGACGGTAAGCCGAGAACAGTTGTGGAAGGCTCAGAGAGACTCCTAAGGGCCTGAGCAGGCAGCATGCTCAGAGCTGTGCTTTCTGAAGCTCGTCTAGTAATGGGTTAGCCAAGAACGCTGAGAGGCTGGGTCAAACGCACCCCATTGCTGTCGACTGGCCTTCCCAACCCCACCTCTACTAAAACTGCTCATGCTAAGGAAGACAAATATACCTGCTTGTCTTTAGTCTGTACTCTACTATTAGATTTCTTTAAAGCATGACATTATGCTAACCATTTCCTCAATGGAGAGTAGAGGGGAAGAACATTTGTAATATTTTCAAAATAAAGATAAATTTTAAAAAAACTTAAGTTCCTCAAAGTTAAGACACAGAATTATTAAATGACCCCACAATTCTACTCCCAGGTATATACCCAAAAGAACTAAAAACAGGTACTGAAACAAGTACATGCACACACATGTTCATAGGAGCAATTATTCACAATAGTCAAAAGGTGGAAACAATCATCAGCTGATGAATGTATAAGCAAAATGTGTTGTATCCACACAGTGAAATATTATCTATATATGTAATATATATATTATTGATTTCAGAGAGGAAGGGAGAAGAAAAGAGAGAAACATCAATGATGAGAGAGAATCACTGATTGGCTGCCTCCTACACGCCCCCTATTGGGGATCGAACCTGCAACCCAGACATGTGCCCTTGACCGGAATTGAACCCAGGACCCTTCAGTCCACATGCTGAAGCTCTATCCACTAAGCCAAACCAATTAGGGCTTATCTATATATATAAAAGCCCAAGCAACCTGCTGACCATTAGCTATGATGAGCACTGACTACCAGGGGGCAGACGCTCAACGCACAGGCATGGAAACATGGAACAGAATGATGAATCTCAGAGGGAAGGGGAGAGGGCAGAAAGAGATTAACCAAAGATCTTATATGCATACTAGAGGCCTGGTGCATGGATTTGTGCACTGGTGGGGTCCCTCAGCCTGGCCTGCAGGGATCAGGATGAAATTGGCAGTCCAAAATCCCCCAAGGGGTCCCAGATTGCAAGAGGGAGCAGGCCAGGCTAAGGGATCCCACCGTTGCACAAATCCATGCACTGGGCCTCTAGTTCAGCTATAAAAAAAAAATGAAGTACTGATACAACATAGATGAACCTGGAAAACATTATGCTAAATGAAAAAAGCCAGACACAGAAAGTCACATATTGTATGATCTCATTTATTTGAAATATCCAACAGATAAATCTATAGAGACAAAACAAAGATTGGTGGTTGCCAGGGGCCGGGAGCAGGGAGGAATGGAGGGAAACCACTTAATGAGTAAGGGCTTTACTTTAAAGGAATGGAAATGTTTTGAAACTAGAAAGAGGTGGTGGTTACACATTGTAAATGCCACCGAACTGTTCAGTTTAAAATAGTTAATTTTATATTATGTAAATTTCCCCTCAAAAATCATTTTTTAAAGTAGCTTGAAACTTTCTCCTCCTCTGAATTTTAGGATGCATTTTCCTGCCTTGGTTTTCTCTTTCCACTCCAACCATTCCTTCTTAGTGCCTTCAGGGGTGGAAGACACTATATCTCTGGCCTCAGGTTCTGCCTTTCCCTCCCTCCCCTGGCTACTCTTTTCCCCTTTCTTCCCCACCCACGTACTTGCGCATTCCACTCCCTCTGCCGGGTGTGCTGAAATCTAATCTCCACTGCTAGCCCTTCAGTGGATAACTACTGGGCCGCCAATAAAATCAGGCCCAAATACTCGATTTTGAAGTCCTCCCCAACAGGATAACTCTGATCTCTGCTTCCAATGCTCATTCCTTTATGGCAACCCTATCGCACAATATGTCAATCTGATTGTGGGTCTGCCTCCATCACCAGGCTGTCAATGACCTCACGTGGCCAAAACCATGTCTCACCTAGCCCTAGATCTCCAAACCCTGGCGCCGTGCTTGGCTTTGTAAACATTTGCTAAAAGAAAGAATGATGTCAAGGACTGAGCAAGGGCAACAGTAACCAAAAAGGAAAGAAGAGATCTGGTAAGTGACGGCAAATTATGTGAAAACCAAGTCTGGACAATTGAGAGAAATCTTAGTACCATCCCTCACACAAGAGAAGTGCAGAGAGAGAAAGAGCAGTTCTGGGATATCACTGTCTGTAGGAAGGCTGTCTTCAAGCTGGAGAGAAGACTCCTTAAGGCCAGAACAGTCCTGATGGTATTTATTTTGCTCCTTTAGAGTCTAGCATGGTGCACAGTACAGAGCAGTAGACCAACTATTTGCTGTCAGTGAGATAGATCTTGCTATTTTAGCTCTGCAAAGATGCTCTGACTAGAGCAAAAGGTGGGACCCCCTACTGGGGGCTCAGGGATTCCAGAACAAGAAAACAGCACACTAATAGGCCAATAGGGACTAGTAGCAAAGAAGTACCACGTTTAGAGGAGCAAGGTGGCGGGGGCCAGATTACAGAGGGACATGTGAGGGAGGGCTGGCTTTTGTGTGAAGTCTTGCCCATTGAGGGTAAATATAATGTTCTCCAATGTCGAGGCTGACAGAAAATAAAAAACCCTTAGAAGAAAGCCACACTAACCTGTATAAAGACGGTAACATTTTCCAGAGCGGCTACGGCCACCACGTCCTGCTCGCTGGTTGGCTGATGCCTGGGACACTGGGACCACCACCAAGCACTCAATAGCTGTCCTGGGATTGTAGGCTCGGAGTTTCATGAAACCACAGTCGATCACATACACAACCCCACTGATTGTAATGGAGGTTTCTGCCACATTGGTGGCCACTATCACCTAAGTTCCCCATAGAACAAAGAGTAAAAATAAAAGTTATTTGGTTCTTTTCATTTTTAATAAGTTATTTAGTTTGGTATCCTGCAAAAGCATAAGTTTTAGGGACAGAATATCTTGGTTTTGAATTCTTCCAGAGCATGTGATGTTAGATAAGTTAATTAACCTCCTGAGCATGGTTCCTCATCAAAATAATATTTACTCCCTTCCCAGTGTTGGGTTCTAATCCTGATACTTGGCCCATAATAAATATTCAACAAATGTTAGTTTTTGTCTTTTGTACAACTAAGATAAATCACCACCCTGCGCATGTAATACCCATTTATTCACTCACATTTTAGCTATTTTCTGAGGGTTTGTACTTTGCCAGGCACTGTGCAAGGTGCTGGGGATGTATGATGAACAAGAGAATACAATACCCCTGCTCTCCCAGAGTCTAGTGTGAGAATGAAAATACAACAGAGCATGAATATAACATTACATAGTATTTAAGGTGTTTATTATATATTATAATAATGGGCTGTGTTAGTTTAGATTGGATGGCCAGGGGAAATCTCTCTAAAAGATGATTTTGAGCTGAGACGTGAGTAACAAGAAGCAGCCAACCCTGGAGATCCAGGCAGAAGAAACAATTGAAAGAAAGGAGAAACAGCCAGTGCGGCCAGAGTCCAGAGTAAGTACAAGATGAGGCTGGAGGGAGGCTAAGACAGATCATGCACAGTCTCTGGGACACTGTGAGCTGTTTGTATTTTATTCCAAGTGCACTGGAGCTGCCCCTGAAGGATGTGAAGCAACAGGTCATATATAGATAGCACTCTGAACTTTCTAAAGGCACTTTTATATCTATCATTTCATAAAAATCTTCCTACCATTTTTATATAGCAGACATATGCTATAAAACCATTTATCTATTATTAGTTATGTTTTACAGCTGAGAAAACCTGGCCTTGAGGTTGAGTAATTCATCCCAGGGCAGGGTGACTAAGGAACGGAACCACGGCCTCCTGACTGGTTGGCCACAATTCACATTTCACTGGGAAGATTCCAGCTGCTCTCTCCCAGTGGCCGGAAGGCTGAGCACATTCTTCCAAGTGGTTCAAAGTAGGAGCGGATTGTCAGACCATCCCCCACCTACTGTATTCTTTGTCACCTGCTCATGAGTAGCTACTACAAGCGACTTCAGACCAGTCCTGGGTCTTCCTCATCCAATGGAAGGGAAATGGGGTAAGGCCCAGGAGGACAATGAGCAGGAAGCAGAATGGCCGCCTGCCAGCTCCTTCAAACCAATGCTTCCCACCACACCCTTCCCCACCCCAATTTCAATGCTAAATATTTTTAAGCCACACCTTAAACTAATTAACTTAAACTTGGCACTATAGGCAAAATGATGCTTCAAACCAATGGCTTAGGAACCACTAGTAGTAATATATCTATTGTTCCCACTGATCACAATCCACCAACTCGGTCCTGCAAGCCAAGGTAGTGTTGTGTTATGGGGAAATATTAGGCAGGCAGGAAAGAGATAAGAAGTCACCTGCTCTGATAATTACTGTCAGAGTGACCCTTCTGTGGGGCAGGTTCAGAAATCTTTGCAACACATTATTTATTGTGTGCTTTTCAAAATACTGCACAGAAACATGGAGCTCTTAAAGAAACCTGCCTGTATAACAAGTTTCACTTCAATGTTAAAAAACAAAACAAAACCTTTCCAGTGCACAGCAAAAGGGCCCCAAAATGATTGTAGATGTCTGCAAACACCCTTGGTCATCAGGTTAGTCTCACCTTTCGGACACTGCGGGACACCCTTTCAAACACTTTCATTTGCTCAAAGGAAGGCAGTCCTGCATACATGGGGAGGATCCGGAGGTGTCTCTTCATCCCAGTCCGACCTAGTGCTCGAGCCTGCTCGATCAGCAGAGACACGACAGTTTCTACCTCTTCCTAAAACATCGAACCAGGAACCAAAGAAACCAAGATCAATTTGAAGTTGAAGCATGTCACTTTTTCATATGAAAGATACAAAAGTTTGGATCAGGATTTTAACTGTGGTCAGATTCATGACTCCAGTGTGATCACATTCTACTCTGGGGCGGTATGTAATTAAATGCTACCCAACAATGGTGCCTGTGGAGTGAAAATTTGCAACCGTCAGATTAATAAACAAGAAGAATAACTATTTAACTCAACTCTGAGGTACTGTGACAAAGCAATGCATACATATGAACAAGCTGTGGGAGATAAAATCGCTATACACGTTTCAAGAAAAGATTACTGAACTGTGGAAAATGCTCAACAGTGGAAAAGATTCTAGCTAGAGGGTAATTCTGAACAGTGTTACAACCCTGAGTGAGCACTTGGGCTTGTTCAATTGTCTTTCCAGTGATGTGCCCACTTAGCACCCCCAGGATAAGCTGTAAAGGTGTCACTGAAAAAGAAGCCTGCAGCAGCAACCTGCACATATAAATGCACCTGATGCAATATTAAATTCTAGTAAACAGCTTATGGAATGAATGTGTAATATACTTTGGAATCAGCTAATAAATTTCAAATACATTTGACCCTCTGCAGACTGAACAGGCAGGAGCCAGTGACTCTCTGACTATGTAGTCAGTAGATGAATGACGTCAAACCAAACAATTTTTTTTTTTTGCAATTAAGTAACCACAAAATACAATAAAACATAAAACAAACAGCTAAGCAAAGTAACAGCTTCTGTATTAATTCTGGTGCTGCCTTAACATGTCTGTTTATTACAGAGAAAAGGTCCATTGGAATTACCTGGCCAGTAAGAAATGCTAATATGTCTCCATCTCCCTCTGTCTGGTGAATTTTCATCACGGTTTCTACAGTTGCTTTGATGTAATCTGGAACAGGACTGAAAAGATATATGAGTGAAACTCATCACTACAATACACACTAGTTATAGATCCATTACCCTGGTAAATCTGGCAGCAGAATCTCATGCTTGGGCCTGCCCAGCAGTAATCAGTATATGAATAAATAAAATAAGTATTCACTTTTTTATTTTTTTAAAATGCAACATTTAAGAATAATTCATAATTACATGTCAACTATGATTTTTTTGCTTTATTTGCAAAGAAACAAAAACAATAAACCCATGCAAATTTATGTGCTATCTTTAGCATGCAAAGATGTCTGGCCAGTGAAAACAGAGGGCTATTCCCAGTGCTAAGTCCCACTCTTTCCATTTTCCCTCCTGACTACTGGCAGCATGTCTGAGGGGTGGACGGAGCTGATGAGTGCATGCACTGTCCAGCCAGAACAATTCAGAAGTCAAGCCCCCAACTCTCTGTATTTGTCAGCCACTGTCTGTCTGTCCAGTGACTCAGTATAGGGATTAGAATGACCCTCTTCCTGTCCAAGAGGGCTCCTCCCAAAATTGTCAACCAGGCTTTTTGCCAGGATGTAGGGAGCTGAAAACCAAATGATTTAAAGATATATGAGTGAAACTGACAGCCATCTGGTAAACCTCAGTTCTAAAAACTATCAAACTGTCCTTCCCCTAACCTTGTTACCACTTTGCTCTTTCCTACTGAGCTACTAACTAGATTCATAAAAACTTGCACATTAGTGTCAAGAGTTTAAACTAAATTTGGTAGTGATATTAAGCAGGGTTCCAGAACATCCTATCAATGACAGGAGATACAAAATAATGACAGGAGACAGAATATACCCCTCCTCACCAGCCTGTCATATCACCCTTGGAAGACATGCAGTTGCTTCTCATTCCACAATACAGGACTAGACTAACTTTCTAGGCACCATCATTAAAAAAGCAAGTATCATCAAACCTTTGTAGATAAAAGATATCCACAGGAAATGTCCGCCCTTCCACTGTAAGGATCACACATGTATCCCTGGTTGGGTCGCTGGTTTCATTTTGATTAAAGAAATCCCGAAATTTCTAAAAAAATAAAATAAATCAATTCTTCATTCCTTTAAAAAAAATAATTCATAGTAATCCATGGAAAAAAGAAAATAATACAGAAAAAGAATACGGAGCAGGGAGTTGGCAGTAGAAATTGGATATATAGAATACAGACTATGGGTTGCAAAATAGTTATTAAAAACCATATGTTTATTATTGCAATTTTGAGGGATCGCATTTCAATGACAGACTCTTTACTAAGGTTTGGTAAAAATAATAAAGGTTAGATTTCAAAACTGTATTTGCTGATACTCGCCCAGCACCCTGTTGAGAGAAGTGGCTCTCAGCAGTTCCTCCCAAATAGGTAGCTACATCCTCTTCAATGGCACTTGATCACCAGACTGGTAGTCTATAGGGAGGCCTGGAAAGAGAGCTCTGGCCAACAGGAGACACTACCAAAGATTCCCCTCTTAGGGAATGTGCCCCAAGACACATAAAGAAGCTGAGCCTGAGAAGAGCTGAGTGACCAAACCAGCTGGACAGTGAGCGCTGGGGCGCAGACACCCCATTAAGCGGTGTGTGTCAATATGTCAATGACCTTCCTGTTCCCCAACTATATTCCAGTTCCCCGGAGGCCTGCTTAGGCATGAGTTTTTATCCTCCTGGGAGGCCTAACTACGTGATCACAGTCCTGTCCTTACTTCCCCAGGTGTCTTTAATAAGCATGACCATGCTTGCTCCTGGAATCTGGGAGCCCAGGGGTACACTGAGGAACTGCATCAAATACAAAATGAATGGGCTTGGGGGAGTGCTTCTAAACTGGATTTAACCACCAAAACCTGGGATACTATACATTAACCTCAAAGTTGTGTTTGAGAAAAGTAGGCACAGATTATAAAAGTGCCTCGTGCCAACAAAAGAACTACGTTGTGTTATGAAGAACCATAAGGCACTATTCTTCACTTGACTTTTGGGAAAATTCCCTGAGTAATTTCAGGCTTTCTGTGTCCTATGACATACAGAGCACAGGCATGCTAGAAGGATGCACAAGCAAATGACAAGAGACACCCTGATGCCCCAAAAGAGTAAATAATCCAAGTGGGCAGGTGTGCCAAGAACCAATCACAGCATGAACCGAGGCAGAATGACTAAATAACCAGAAAAGAGCTGCAAGTTACAACTGAAGAGAATGCGAGGTCAATGACTGGCTCTTCAGGAAGGCAGCATGGAGAGGCAGTCTCCCTGGGCTAAGCCTTAAGGATGACCAGGAAGAAGAGACACCCCTTCCCAGGATGAGAGCAGAGTGGAGACTAAGATGTAAAGGGCCCCTGACAGAGCACAGAGTCCAAGGTTTAGGGCAGGCCAGCCTCAGCTCTGAGTAGCCCTCTTGTCTACAAAATGAACAAACTGCTACCTACCCTGCAAGACTGTTGTGCGGTTCAAATCAAGTGTGACTAGAGTGAGTGCACAGGACGTGGCTGTGTCATCACTCTAAAGGGGCCCAAATGTCACGCTACACGGGCGCTTTATTAGACAAGGAAGGGCAGTGAGGAGGGCATATTATCAGACCTGTGCTCTGGGTGCCTGGCTGTGGTGGTCATTTTGGAGAAGGGCAGGTGTGATAAGAGAATGGAGGCCAGCAGACTAATTAAGGGAGGTGCTATGATAGTTCAGAGGAGGGAATGAAAGCGTGGACTCAGGCAGGGCCGTTTGAAAGCAAAGCATTCCAGGGGTAAAGACTGACAGGACCTGGCAGTCAGGGAGTGTGAGCAC
Source organism: Myotis myotis (assembly GCF_014108235.1). Lineage (NCBI taxonomy): Eukaryota > Metazoa > Chordata > Mammalia > Chiroptera > Vespertilionidae > Myotis > Myotis myotis. The sequence goes on along the minus strand of NW_023416401.1, from coordinate 20,549,330 downwards.
ATGCCCAGGCAAGCTGGGGAGGGTGGAGTTCTTACCCAATCACATCCCCAAGCAATGAAGTCCTGAGCCTGAACGATTACAATGAGAAAGGGACTGCCACAGAGAAGCTGAGTGCCAGGTGGGTAGGCCCCAGGTCTCTGAGTTTCGGTGGTCTGGCAGCTCAGGCTAGAGTGCAGAAGTACAGTCAAGTTCACCTCCAGCTCAAAGGAGGTGGGCAGCCTGGAGAAGGAAGAGCGGCCAGTAAAGCAGTCGGAGGGGAAGCCATCAGGGAGGCAGGAGCTGCCCGCGGAGGAGGAAGATTTTAGGAAGGGCTCAACAGATGCTTTTTGGAGCAAAAAGGCAAGCAGAACAGGGAGGAAGTTGATGCCTTAACAATGTTGTTGGAGTGGGCAGCTACCCCTTAGCTGCTCAGGAATATGTGTGTTGAAGAATAAAGATGGGAAGTTACTTTTTCAAGAAATAAAATTTAGCATTAACTGAGAAGGCATAAGATCTTTTTTTTTTTCTTCAAATGAGAAGATGACATTTATTGGATTTCATTCCAGTAGTCTACACTTCCAAAACAAGAGGTATTCTTATTCACTGATTCAAGATTTTAAAGTTAGAATAGTAAGTTACAGTAATGTAAAAAAGCATTATAAGCACAAAGTAATAACTTAAAGTAACGAAACACTAATACATCACTTAAACAATAAGCATGCAGTGCTGTGAAATGAAAATTGTATGCTTTTGAAATAAATTCTGGATTTGGAATATTCTGGAACAATCATATTAAGTTTCACTTCCTGGCTCCACTTTTGTTTTATTTTAAAACATTTGCACTTGCCTTAGGTAGTGGGTATGTAATGCAACCACTATACTCGGGTATTTATTTAAATTTAATTTGCTCTAAAGTTCCCTTCATGAGACTATTGGAAAAATCAATCTCAGTTATTAATAGGGACACACACACACACACACACACACACTCACTCCAGGATTATGCACAGATTCTAGTAATCTTACTAATGTAAATCCCTGAGATGCTCATTTAACCCTGGGCTCTAGAAATATGCTTGATTTCTGCATGAAAGTAGATCTGTTTCTGTACAAAATGAGACATTAGGTTCTATATTAATGCAAAGAGCTGTGGCATTTAGGTCACAACATATATATTCCTGCTATTTCATTGGGAAAAAACTACCTTATCACTTTCAGGAACTTCTTACACATCATTTTCTTAGTCTTGGCATAGACACATAAAGTTGTACTCAAAACCTGGACACTCAGTTTCTTAACCCCTTAAACCACTGTGCCCATCATCTCTTCTTGGGTTGCTCAGCTATGTTTTAAAAGGAATACCTCTTATGTTTGCTGAGAAGATAAGGGTAGCCTCAGGTCTCCTAGATTCAAAATCCTGCTTTTGTTGGTGGAGCTGGCATAGAGTAGAGTGGGTATTTTGCTTATTTTTTCTACCCATTTAGATTCCCTGGAAGGCACAAGATCTTAATCTTTAAGGTCTTTTATTTTTATTTGGAAAGATAAAATGCACACAGACAATTACAGGCTAGAAAGCAAATAAATATAGTATCAACAGTGTATACATTTTGAGGCAGAAGGACAGAAAGAGTGAAACAGGCTCAACACACCTCGAAAAGGAGAGAGTTTGAGTCAGGTTTGAAAGGCGGGGGGGGGGGGGGGGGTGTCGCACTGACATGGACATACGGTAAGAAACATAAAAATGGCATAAAGGAAGAGGACAGCCTATGAAATGGAATGAAAATGATGTGGACATCTACTGGGTGGCCTTCCCAGTTTGCCACAGCTTCCTTCCCTGAGCACAGAAGTGGGCTTCCAGCAGCCATGTCCACCCCGGGATCCAACAGGCCTTGGCCCACGCAGATTAGTCCCAAGTGGGTATCTGACCCCAGCTGACCCTAAGTTCCTTCTCCGGGAATCTGGAGAGGGAAACTAGTCTCTTCCCAAGTATCTGGACCTGTGACAAAAACTGGGGGAGTAATCGGCAATCCCATTTTCTGCCACGTGGATAAAAGCAAATAAAAGAAAAAGAATAGCACGTGACATACTACTGGTCAATAAATACTTCGTAATTATACCTGGTCATGTTTTCTGTAATTGTTTGCTTAATTAGGCTTATATTAACAAAGCAACTAAACAATCAAGGCAACTATGTGACCAGCCCAGTCATGCTTGCCCCTGCCTCCCAGCTGCAGTCACTGCTGAGCCACCTGGGCCCTGAGCAAAACCAGAGCAGGTGGCATCATCTACCCCTCCAGGCAGTGGGGCTTGGAATTAGTCTGTCACCCACAGATCCAGCAGCTGGGGGACCAGGGATGAGTTCTGGCACCTCCTTGACCTCTTGGTCAAATGCTACCTAAGCCACACCCTTTCCCACACCCACGCCCACTCCTATTCTTCCTCCTTCACCCTCTTCAGCTCACTCCATTCCTCTTCCTCACTCACTCTCACATGGGAACTCATAAACCACACCCCACATGCACCCACACTCCCACAGAACTGATTCTCTCCCTGAGGTCCTCTCCTCATACACACACAGACAGACCTCACCTCCATCCCCAGCACGGGGCAGAAAGGGATAAAGGGGTGAATGGCCCTAGCCCATCAAAGGCCCGGCTAAACAATGCGGAGGTCCTGGCATGCCTGCATCATAGTATTCCCACAGCATCACAAATTTCCTACATTCATTCTACTTTCCCACTTAAAGAAATCACTTCCAGAAAGTCCATCTGTATCAACGACTGTAGGCAGAACTGAAAGAAGCTATTTTTTTAAATCTCTATGTCACATCAAAAGACTATGAAAGGCAATTATGAGCAATAAGTATTATTTAACAGTCATTCTAAGAAAAGACTCAGACATTACAGTTTTCAAACATAACGAAAACTGTTGGGAATCCTTTTTACAAGGGGGGATAATGAAGATAAGAGGTAAAATAGAGATGTTTTGTGCAACTTAGCCACGGAGGAGGTAACAGAAGAGGTCAGGTATGGTCCTCAAAATAGCATTCTAGCAGGTATTGTGGGTGAAGGATATGAGAACTAAAGAGGGCAACCAAGGAGCTTTGCCCCAGAAGTTATCGTGGGCAGATTTAAGACACCAGACTCCTACGGCCTTGTGAGAAGGTCTGCAAGCAGTCTGGGCGCACATGCAGACACCTCTCTTAGCCTTGCTGGGTTTTTTCTCTCTCCAAGTTGTTTGGATCTTCCACAGCGAGGCCAGGCCCTTTTCAATTGGATTATAAAACTGGCCTCTTAACTGCTATTTCCACAACCCTCTTGTCTCTTCTACACAGCACCAAAGTGCTCTTCCTAGAATCAAGTCAATATGATCAAGTCACAAACCTCACACCCTCCCAAGGCTCCCGACCAGGTGCTGGATGGAGTTCCTCCTCTGGTTGGCTTGTAAGGCCTTCCATCATCTGACCCCTACCAACCTTTCCATTTTAATCTCCCATTGCCTCCTATTCAATCAAAATTTATTCAACCCACAGCACCTACATTATGCCAGACACTGTTGAAGACATTCAAAGCCCCAATCATCAGGGAGCTTACTTTTCATGATGGGAGACACACAATAAACACTCGATATACACCTAATGATAGTGCTAAACAGAAAAAAATAAGCAGAATAAGCAGCTGGATAGCAACTTTAGGCAGAGTGGTCAAGAAAGGCCTCTCTGAGAGTATAATACCTGGTCAAGACTGGAATGAAATGAGGGTGGAGCCATGAAAACATGTGAGGGAAGAATGGTGTAGAAAGAGGGTCCCTCCCAGAGCAGAAGCGTGCTTGGGTTTTTTGGAAGAACAGCAAGGGGACCAGTGGGGTTGGAGTGTAGTGAACACTGGAGAAAGGGGAAGTCAGAGGCAGATCACCCCCATAGCAGGCCGTACAGGTAAGACTCCCACCTTACACTTGACTCCCAGCCCCATGCACACATGGTTCCACACCCCAGTGCTCTGGGCATGCTCAGGATGCCCTTCCCCACCCCTGCCCATGACAAACTTCTGTGCATCTGTCAAACCCAACCGGATGTCCCTCCTCTGTGAAAGCTTCTGGACACCTTCGAGCCAGCTGGAGTTAGGAACTCCCTCCTTGGCTGTCTCAGCACCTTGAACATACTGAACTGTAAACACCTATTTATTTTATATATATGATGACAAGTGGTCAAAATTATTTGTTGAGTTGAACCGCTGTGTGAACTTAAATATTAGTTAAGAGAGAATTACAATATAAACTTAGCCATAAAAAAATTATAACACGGACATTATATGTACAGTAAAAACTTCAATTGTACAAAAATTCTAAATGTAATGCTAGCCATAAGTAAATGCAAGAAAAATAACCTCATACTAAGAAAAGTAATAAAAAGAAGCTGCCTGTAAGAAGAGAAACAGTATGTAGAGAAACAAGACAAGTAGGTATTATGAACTCGATTAATTACAGGTTGATTTCCACCTACAGGCTAAAAAGGAGTATCCTCTCATCCCCTGGAATCTAGGTCATCAGATGGCCCCATAAGGGAGGTAGGCCATTCTGCCAAAGATAAGCTCTTGCTACAGGTAACTTCCCACAGTCATGGCCAATGATTCCAGTGTTTATGGGGGACAAGGAAAGAGGGGAAATGTTCTTACCTCTGCATCCAGAGTGGCTGAAGCCACAATCAATCGAAGATCCCCTCGCTTTTTCTGAATCTAAAAACGAAGGCATCAAAAAACAAGAATAACTATAAAATTTATGGATGAAATTTGATACCTGAAATTCGTAATAATTTAGTGTGTGTATTTTTTGGGTTAAGGGGGAGCTTACCGATGAATTAAGACTGACCACAAGTTGATAATTATTAAAATCATAGGTTAAAATAGGGTTTATTATTCTATTCTTTCCAATTGTACAAAATTTTCCAAAATAAAGAGCTAAAACAATTTAATATAAAGTAAAAAGAAGCTTTAAGACTTGAATTTGAATTTACTGAAAGTAAAACTATTTTTCCTGGCACCTGGGTCTCTGGATAGTCAGAATCTGTGTATACAGGTTGGGACAAAACCTCACCCTGTATATAGCTAAAGTATAAAAAAGTACTTTAAAAGCAAATAAACAATAAACGATAACACCAAGATAGAAATATGGGCAAAAGATATTAACAGCTATCAGAAGAAAAAGATGATCAACAGGCATAGGAGAAATTATCAAATAAACTATAGCAAATACATATAATAACAACTAGAGGCCCGGTGCACAAAAATTTGTGCACTCGGGGGGTGGGGGAGAGTCCCTCAGCCCGGCCTGTGCCCTCTCGCAGTCTGGGACCCCTCGGGAGATAACAACCTGCTGGCTTAGGCCTGCTCCCAGGTGGCAGAAGCCAGGCCCAATCCCTAGGTGCAGCCCCTGGTCGGGCTCAGAGCAGGCCGATTGGGGAGTTGGGGCGCCGCCCCCTGTCATGCACAAAGCAGGGCAGATTGGGAGGTTGCGATGCCATCCTCAGTCATGCTCAGGGTAGGGCTGATTAGGGGGTTGGGGCACCGCCCCTGTCACACTCAAGGCAGGGTCGATGGGGAGGTTGCGGCACCACCCCCTGTCATGCACAGAGCAGGGCCAATCAGGGGGGTTGGGGCTCCGTACCCTGTCATGCACAGAGCAGGGCCAAGCAGGGGGGTGGGGCTCCGTACCGTCATGCACAGAGCAGGGTCAATCAGGGGGTTGGGGAGCTCCCCCGTCACGCACAGAGCAGGGCCAATCAGGGGGTTGAGGAGCTCCCCCCGTCACTCACAGAGTAGGGCTGATAGGAGAGTTGGGGCACCACCCCGTCACACTCAGGGCAGGGCGGATCAGGAGGTTGGGGTGCCGCCCTCTATCACCCACAGAGCAGGACCGATCAGGGGGTTGGGGCGCTGCCACTGTCACACTCAGGGCAGGGCCGATGGGGAGGTTATGGCTCTACCCCATCACACACAGAGCAGGGCCCGTGTGTGTGTGTTGGGGGGGGGGGGGTTGGGGCGCCGCACCCTGTCACACACAGAGCAGGGCCGATCAGGGGGTTGAGGCGCCGCACCCTGTCACACACAGAGCTGCAGGGCGATCAGGGGGTTGGGGAGCTCCCCCCTATCAGGCACAGAGCAGGGTTGATCAGGGGGTTGGGGCGCCTTCCCCTGTCACGAACAGAGCAGGGCGGATAGGGAGGTTGTGGCCCCACCCCCTGTCACACACAGAGCCACAGGGTGATCAGGGGGTTTGGGCGCTGCCCCCTGTCATGCTGATCCCGGTGCCGGGAGGCCTCTCAGCTCCGCTGATCCTGGTGCTGGGAGGCATATTACCCTTTTACTATATAGGATAGAGGCCTGGTGCATGGGTGGGGCTGGCTGGTTTGCCCTGAAGGGTGTCCTGGTTCAGGGTGGGGGTCCCCACTGGGGTGCCTGGCCAGCCTGGGTGAGGGGATGATGGCTGTTTGCAGCTGGTCACACACCCTTCAGGGTGGGGGTCCCCACTGGGGTGCCTGGCCAGTCTGGGTGAGGGGCTGAGGGCTGTTTTCAGGCCGACTGAAGCTCCCAACTGCTCTTTTTTTTTTTTTTTTTTATTCTGGGCCAGCTTTAGCTCTGGCTCCAGCTCTGAGTCCTCTGCTGCTGAAATCAGGTATCTAGTTTGTTTGTGTCCTATAATCGAAACAATGTATAACTCCAGCTCTGAGATCCCGGGCTCGCTGAAAGCAGGTTTCTGGGGTTTTGTTTAGCTTCTATATTTGTTACAATGTTTCTTAAACTGCAAGCTCAGAGGCCAGCAAGGCAGGCGGGGAACGCTGGAGTCCTCGTCACTGAAGCAAGCAAGCCTCATGTTAGTTTCAAGCTGCCTGGCTGCCGGCCGCCATCTTGGCTGGCAGTTAATTTGCATATCGCCCTGATTAGCCAATGGGAAGGGTAGCGGTCGTATGCTAATTACCATGTTTCTCTTTTATTAGATAGGATGAGATTTTTTTTTTCACCTATTACACTGGCAAGGATGTATTTTTAATACTAATATTTAGTGTTGGCAAAGACTCAGTGCAATAAGCCCTCTTACTATACTGTTTCTAAGAAGGTAATATAGGATAAGCCCTCATAAATATCAAAGTCTAAATCTTTGACCAAGGAATAAAATAATAATCCAAATAATAATAGCAGCTAACAAACACCGAGTTCTGTACTATTCCAGGATCCTGGAGTACAGCTGTGTAGCGTGCGCACTGCACAAAGACGCCTGACTAAGGAGGCCGGGGCATCTGAAATCCAACGCACTCTCCCCTCACTTGGCTGGGGAAATCCTCCCAGTGGGGACATCTTTTCCTAATTTGCACAAAGGTGTCTTACAGTCTATTTGTGACCCTAGGCCAGATGCCATCCTAAGAATTTTACACTGTTTATTTAAGCCTCATAACAAATTATGATAAAGAGCAGCTCTGAGCTAGAGAACTCTCCTCAGTATGGAGGTTCTATCCCATGCTGTACCCACTCGGCACATGTGGCTACAGCACCCTTAAAATATAGCCAGTATGACTGAGGTACTGAACTTTTTATTTTATTCTATTTTAGCCAATTTAAATCTAAGGTGGTTAGTGGCTACCATATAAGAAAGTGCACTGCGCACATACAGGCACTTGTATTATCCCCATTGTAGATACGAATAAACTCAGCAGTCAGAATTTGAACCCGGCAGTGTGACCCAGATCAATGCTCTGCTCTACCACCACTTTCTAGAATCCTGTGATGGGAATTTATCCAAAGAAAACAATCAGAAAAATTTTTTTAAATATATTTTATTGATTTTTTACAGAGAGGAAGGGAAAGGGACAGAGAGTCAGAAACATCGATGAGAGAGAAGCATCGATCAGCTGTCTCCTGCACACCCCCCCAATGTGGATGTGCCCGCAACCAAGGTACATGCCCTTGACCGGAATCGAACCTGGGACCCTTCAGTCCGCAGGCCGACGCTCTATCTAGTGAGCCAAACCGGCCAGGGCGACAATCAGAAAATTTTTAAATAAGAATCAGGAATGGGAGAGAGGATGGAGGTTAAGGTAGAAACAATAATAGCCATGAGTTACAATTATTGAGACCAGATGATGGGTATATGGGGGGTCATTAAACCCTCTCTTTACACCGGGGTATGTTTGAAACTTTCTATAATAAAAAGTTTTAAAAAATAAAAGAAAAAAAGCAGGAATGCAACAGATTTAATTATAAGGATGCTCACTGTGACATTCTTTAAAATACTTCAAATCTGGAAACATAAATGCCTCGCAGTAAGGGAAAAACCAAATACTTTATGGTAGAGATACAGTTATACAGTCATTAAAAATAACATCTTCAAAGAATACTTAATGACACAGAAAAATGACCTTGATGTAATGTTAAGAGAAATATGCAAGACACAAACTAGCACATACAATCTAATCCCGATTATGATTCATGTACACACACGAAGAACACAGAAAAGAGAAGAGAACATACCCACATTCCACTAGGGACTTTCTCTGAATGGGTAGGATAAGGATTATGGATGATGATTTAAAGTTTTTTCCTTCATATTTTGTTGGATTTTCCAAATTTCTACAATTATTTTCCTCATCAGGCAACAAAACAAAAACAGAAGTCTGGCAGCGAAATCATACCTTTTTCAGCAAGCCAATGGCAATGTCTGTGTACAAGGTCCTCTCATGGGCTTCATCTAGCATGATGGCACTGAAAATCAGAAGGAAGATCTCTATGAGGATCCAGACAACCCCTCCCCCCCATAACCCATCCAGATCATCAAAGGGACGTCTAGGTATTTAGCCCCCATGCAATCACCTTGTATCAAAATAAAGCAAATAACTCCTCTCTGACAAGGAGGAAACTCTTAAGCTAATAAAAATGGTGACTTCAACATATGCTGGTGAAGAAAATGGTGTATCTATTGCTCTATTTAAAAAGTTTTACCACCCACATTGGATTCCAAGAGGATCTCATACATGATTTTAAATTATAACATATAACCCCACAGAGCACATACAAATTGGAACAAGGCCAACCACTTAAAGACTGTTAAGCTGAAGAAAATAACACAAAGGGCCACATGATCACAGTTGTGTTGCATGTGTACCAGGAGTCAAATGTGACATCCTTTCCCAGAATACCAGAGCCTGAATGGATAATTTTAATGCCTTGAGTGATAAAGACACACAAGGAGGGAGAAAGTGTAATTATTTGGACTCTGAGTATTACATTCAACAAAATGCTGCCCAGTTCTGTACTGCAACTCTGAAGACACTATTAATCTTGGCACGTAACAGAGGCAAGATACAAAGGACAAGTCCACAGACTGTTCAAATAACATCAGGGATTTTAATTTGCCCTTTCCTGTCTGTAAATTCTGAGAAAAACATCAAGGGTCTAAACAGCCAAGGTAAGGACAAAAGCTTTAGGGTAGCTGAACACGGACGTGAACCTCAGCTACTAACACAACTGCCTTTTCAATCTACTTATATACTGTACTTCTGAAACTTTAGGAAAGTTATCATAAGAAGAAGACATTTACCTATATTTTGTTAACAAAGGATCAACCATCATTTCCCTGACCAACATTCCATCCGTCAGAAACTAAAAAACAAAAACACAAAAGTTTTAGAAATAATTCTTTTATACTGTATATTAATGATTTTTTTTCTAAAAAGTTCAAGTGCAACTAAACAACCTTTTTACCAGCAAGTGTACAAGACAATTCCCGCAAAGGACAATGAAGAAATGCCCCAGCATTTTAGTTATCAAGCAATGAAACTGCTCACAAACAGGACTTCAAACACGAGCTCTCCAGCTGGGGTCTGCAATTCTTTTAGCTGAATTTCACCTGCATTTACTATCTGTGCATTGGCTAAACCTCACTTCCTCTGGCAGGCACCACTGGCACTGCTGAGCAGGCAGTAAAGACAAACCTATGCCTGCCCAAGGGAATGCCATGAGTATGGCATAACTTGTTAAAATGTCCCAAAAGCTATGGACTTGCAGCTCTTGAGGTGATGAACCTCAGCTTCAACTGATTTTATTTGAGGGAGGCCAAAAGGGACTGTAGTTAAGAACATGGGCTGTGTCAGACTGCTGGGGGTTCAGATCTTAGTTAGCTCTCTTACTAGCTGGGTGAACCTTGGGCAAGTTACCCCCTCTCTGAGCCTGATTCCTCCTTTGTAAAATGGAAATAATAAAAGTATCTACCTCAGAGGGTTACGGTGAGAATTGAGATAGCACACATAAAGTGTTTAGCACAGGGCCCAGGACACAGTGTTCAGGAATGTCAGATATTATCATTTAGGATTAATGAATGTTTACAAAATGCTTTAGAAATATGCAGCAAGAATTAGATATTGTGACTCTCAACCAAACAGTTCAGGATTTTAACAAGGCTAACTATCTCCCTCACATGCTATATCTTAGTGTTTTTGCTTTTTGTTTGTAAGAGCAGGATATATTCCCATAATTTTTTTCTTAGAGCTGGTACAGCTGCCACATAAACACACTGAAGTGAAACTGAGAACCTGCCACCAATGACAGGCCACCAGTTAAGAAATGAGTGCCTTGAAATTATGACCATTCGGTTACATAAGTCACTGAAATTTATCTAAAAATTAGCTAGTTTAAATATATTTAATGGTACCGAACAATATTCCCTTTACCTAGTAAAATGAATGTAAAGGTAACAAAATACAGAAATTTGGAAAACAAGGTCTCTATTTTTTATAAATTACTACATTGTTCATTTAACTATTCTCATTATTTCCAATTTGCCTCTGTTGCAAATTGAGAGGTTAACTGAGATTCTAATAACCTATTTTCATTTCATCCGAGCATTCTCATTCATGGTTTTAGAGTACTATGTGATTAAACTTTGATTCCAGCATAGTGGTATTCAGTAGATACTCTGTTGAGTTGATTGTATGTTAATTACTACTGATACTAATTGTTTTAATATTAGCATGTAGGTTAAAAAAATACACGTAAAATCCATTTTCATGTAAAAATTAGAAAGGCCTAACTAGTAAAACTAAAGTCTACACTTTATCAATTTATACTACCTTGTCCCTGTCTTTAGGCCTTTCTATAGGCAAGTTTCTGTATTTAGACAGCTATGTGGATCGTTGGAAAATAGTAAAAACACATGAGAAAGGACAGCTTTGAGTCCTGGTTCTATCACTGACAGGCACATGACATTAGGCAAGTTATTCAAACTCCCAGGTCCTCAACCTCTTCTTCTGTAGAACCAAGGGCTTCACCTTCCTTTCAAGGTCCTTTTAAGGCTAAGAGTCAAGGCTCTGTATCTCCCAGCAGACTAAATTCCCTGAGAGCATGGTATCGGCGTCCCATCAGCAGTAATGTAACATGTTTCTAATTCCCCCCCAAATAATCATCTTCCTTATTCACACTAGGAAAAGCAGCTTGAGCACCTCACCTTAATTCTTGTAGCCAGCGGGTCAGTGCAGTCATCAAAGCGGATGCAGTAGCCCACCTCATGGCCCAGCACTGCACCCCTCTCGTCAGCTACTCTCCCTGCAACCTTTGGGAAGAAAGATCATGCTGAAAATAGAGACATAGAAATTACTGCACAGAGCACATACTAAGGAAAATATAAAGGTCACTTATTTTTAAATAGTATGTGAACACAGTGGAAAATGTAAAAGGGCAGGTTATTAGAGAACAAGTGTGATAACCTTTGTGATTTATTAACTTTATATATCTCACCTCACTCTATAATCAGCTTGAGGCAAATTATAAGAACATACGCAATAAAAACAGAATCCCATAAAGATGTCACAGATCATGCCCTAGCCGGTTTGGCTCTCTGGATAGAGCGTCGGCCTGCGAACTGAAAGGTCCCAGGTTCGATTCCAGTCAAGGGCACATGCCCAGGTTGTGGGCTCCATCCCCAGTGGGGGTCTTGCAGGAGGCAGCTGATCCACGATTCTCTCTCATCGTGGATGTTTCTATCTCTCTCCCTGTTCCTTCCTCTCTGAAATCAATAAAAATATATATTTTTTAAAAAAGATGTCACAGATCAGGATCAAAGAAATGACAGATTGAATTCAAAAGATCAAGGACAATGAGCAAAATTTAAAAACATAGATATGCCAGTTATTTAAGTAGAGCTACAAATTCAGCTCTAGATTTCTGGTGGCCAAATCAAAAAGGGAAGCAGAAGAAATGACAAGATTCACTCTGTTCCTAAAGCCTTCTCTATTCTTTCATATACCAACCGGGCAAAAATTTTCATGTCTTCATGCCTTGAAATAAAGCACTTTCCACTGGACCATGAAGGCAGGGGAACAGGAATGATCAAATTCAATACTGGGCCAAATTCATTTTCCCTTTGGAACAAAAGAGTAATGTTTCCAGAGCAAGGTAATCTATAACAATGTGTAACAGTGTCCCAGCTACCAAAACCATTGAAAGGGGAAATAAAGACAAGAATGCAGATTAAAAAGTAAAAAAGGGCAGATAAGCCAATGAGAAGATTAACCAAGAATCCAAGTTAACATAATAAAGTAAAGCTAGAAAACAAAGTACATAATATATTATGAAGGCCATAAATTATTGGTTGATTTTTTACCCACCAATATATGACAAAAGGTGAGTGTAAGAAACTGAAAAAAAGAATCCGACAGCAAGATCTCCTACCTCTCCAAGGACAGTCAAGTTATTCTTATTAATAGAAAATATCTGGTGCTCGCTTCGGCAGCACATATACTAAAATAGAAAATATCTGAAATAATGAATACATATAAAAGTGAAAGAGCAATGTTTAAAATTTAGTTTAAAAGAAAATAAAGCGTGTAACATTTGTTATATAAATTACCTAATTGAAAAAAAAACAAAGGGAAGCAATATTACAGAGATTCCCTGGGGACCTGAAACATCTACCCAATGTGACGCCACTTGCCCATGTAGTCCCTGAGTCCTGGGCTTGGAATGTGGGCGGGCACAGGTGTCCGGAAGCAGAGTTTACTGCTACAGCCATTGGGCCACAGCACCCTCAAGCTCAGGAGCCCAGTGTCCCAGCACGTAGCTCCCCAAGCCACGCACACCAGGAGTTATCTGGCCATCAGTGTTTAAGAAATTGGAGAGCAGATGAGGATCAGGAGTGGCTCTGCCTAACGACTTGAAATTACAGATCTGGAAGGCCAAAACAGAACCAATCATCCAGCAGCTGGTCTACACCTCACCGTCTTTCAAAATATCTTATGAAACTAGAAATTCATCCTAGATGGCTCTACCTCCGCAGGTTGTATTTCCCGATAACCAGTATTTCACCAGGATGGTTTTGTTATTGTTTCAATTTCAACCCTATGGATCATTATACAATAAATCTCAGAAAATGGCACAAATGGAGAATGTGTGCATAGACATACTAGGAGTTGATGGGGAAAACAGGCGTATAAGAATAAGCATAAATGAACCAACCCTCTCCAAAAAAATATAATCTACAAGGAAGAAGCCAAAACTATTTCGTCATATTATTTCACTGTTTATATATTTTCTATTAAAAAATATGTATTTTGTTATCAAACTCTTTTTTGTTATTAATTTTAGAGAGAGGGAGGGAGGGAGGGAGGGAGGGAGGGAGGGAGGGAGGGAGGAAGGAGAAGAGAGAGAGAGAAGCACTGATTTGTTGTTCCACTTATTTATGTATTCATTGGTTGATTCCGGTATGTGCCCTGACCGGAAGATCAAACCCAAAACCTTGGTGTAGCAGGACAATGCTCTAACCCATTGACCTACCCAGCCTGGGCCTCAAACACTTTTTAAAAAATTTTATTTATCCACACCATTTAATATTTGAAAGGTCATAATCTACTGGTTTTTTAATAGATTTTTGCCTCTATTAAGTTCTACTCCCAATAAGTTCATCTATTGGACAGGATAAATATTTTTTGACAAAAACAAATAAATAGAGGGAAAGGGATATAAAAAAAAAAAATCACTGAGCACCTACGACCTGCCATACTGTGTCCCAAACTTTCACAAACTGTGTCTCATTAAAGATGCACATAGCCCATGAGGTGGGTTAGATACCCTAAGAAGAGAAAGTGAAATAAGATAGGCTTAGAGCTTGTCCAGAATCACAGCTCAAGGCAGGGCCCAGCCTTGAAGCCAGACCCAGACCATCTGAGCGCAATAAACATTCTCAATAGTAACTGCCTCTCACAGAGATCTAGCAACTGCTTATGCAATCTGTTCTAGGCTCTGAGATTGTTTTCAGATTTCAGTCTGCACACAAAGTACTTTTTGAGATGTAGCATTTCAAACCTGACAACTCTATTAATATTACACGGTTACTTTATACACTTTTGGTTCTTTACAGAGAAAGCATGTGGTTTCATGGAAATTATCCATGGCTACAAATTTGGAACTAAAATCCAAACTGATTAAGAGCTGGGATCCCAAACCATAAATAGGAAAAATTTAAGTAACTGAGTCATCTCTTGTAATGTAAAAGGCTAAGTGGTTTCCAAACTGTTATCTCTTTTTTTACACACACATAAGACTTGGGAAATGTTTACCAGTAATTTCTAACCTGAAGACAATTAGAAAATGAACTTTGGGGAAAAGTATTACACAGTAATTAAAACTCGGTACACAGCAAACATAACTCAAGGAAACAGAATTTCTTGTCCAGGTAAAGATGGCCCTTTCTCAGAGCTAATTTATAACCACAAAAGAATAAAACATACTACCAACCCAAAACTCCATCTTCAATGAAAGAAGGAAACACCAGGAGCCCAAACAATTACTTAGGAAGGACACTGCCAAATACTGTGAGGTCTGGACTGAGAAGCCCCAGCCTCCTCACAACCAGAGCAGGCTGCTGGCTCCCTTAATGTGTTGCCACCCTAAAGGCAGGCTGACAATCCTGTATTAGGAAGACATAAGCAGCAGTGTATCCAGGCCCTGAAGACATACAAAATGTCTCAGTGGGAGACCCACACTGAAGGCAAAGAATCACAAGGGAGAGGAATTGAGGAGGAAAGGCAGGCAATCAGGAGCAGGAAGCAAATCCCAAATCGGAGAGCCCAGAGAATTTTACCTGAGCCATTACAGACCTTTTAAACCATTAAGTAAGGAGTGTACCGCAAGATCCCCATCCGATCCCCAAGCAAAGGAAGATAAGAGATTTGGTGAGAGGCTATTCATTATCCAGTACAACCTCACAATTCTGCAGTCATTAAAAGTACTAGCACAAGCTAGCCGGTGTGGCTTAGTCGGTTGAGCATCGTCCCAGGGACTGGGAGGTTGCTGGTTCAATTCCTAGTCAGGGCACATCCCGGTGTTGTGGGCTCAACCCTGGTATGGGGCGTGCAAAAGGCAGCCAATCAATGTTTCTCTCCCTCTCTCTTCCATCAATAAAAACATTTTAAAAAAGACTCTGCCTAATTTAAAATACTAACACAAGCCCATTTCCTTAAAGCTAATGAAGAAAAAGGAAAGAAAGGAACACAAGCAAAAAAGCAGTTTAAAAAGAAACTTTAAAAGTATTACCCAAAAGAACAGAAGGAAATTTCAGCCAAAGAAATCCAGTTTCAAAGAAATCACAAGCTTAAGCTAAAAACAGTGTAAGGAACAGATGCAAAGTCAAAAAAGAGTCAAAGAGAAACAAGGTCTCAAACATACAGACCAGAAGCCAGTCAAGACACGAAAGAAACTGGGAAGGCTTTCCCCAAATTTGAGAACAATCCCTAAAATTTATACAATGCTATAAAAATAGCCAGTTACAAAATTAAAGGAGCACAGTGTCAATAATAAAAAGCAAATCTGAATCAACCATGCTGGAGTAGCACTAAAATACTGCTCTACTTTCTCTGTAGGAAAATAACAGAAAATCATCCTATATAACAAAAGGCTAATATGCAAATCAACCAAACAGTGGAACAACTGGTCACTATTAAACGCACTGACCACCAGGGGGCAGACACTCAAGGCAGGAGCTACCCCCTGGTGGTCAGTGCACTTCCACAGGGAGAGCTCCGCTCAGCCAGAAGCCGGACTCGTGGCTGGCAGGTGGTGGGAGCCTCTCCTGCCTCCAAGGCAGTCGGACATCCCCCAAGAGCTCCCAGACTGCGAGAGGGCACAGGCCGGGCTGAGAGACCTCCCCCCAAGTGCACTAATTTTGTGCACCAGGCCTCTAGTTGTCATACAAAGAGGTAATCAATGAAAAAGCAGTCAAAAATTGCATGGAACCAGCCTAAGTGCCCATCAGCAGATGAGTAGATTAAAACCCTTTGGTACATCTACACAATGGAATACTATGCTGCTGTAAAAAGGAAGGAAATCCTACCATTTGCAACAGCATGGATGGAGCTGGAGAGCATTATGCTAAGTGAAGTCAGTCAGTAAGAGAAAGATAAATATCACATGATCTCACTCATTTGTGGATTATAATGAACAACATAAACCAATGAACAAAAACAGATCCAGAGACAGAGACGCATCAATCAGATGCTCAAACCTCAGAGGGAAGGTAGGGGAGGGTGGGGGTAAGGGGGAGAGGTCAACCAAATAACTTGTATGCATGCATATAAGCATAACCAATGGACACAAACAACAGGGGGTGAGGGTGAGGGCAGGATTGGGGGGGCGGGAGGGAATGGGGGGATAAGCACACATTTGTAATACCTTAATCAATAAAGGGGGGAAATATTGCATGAAAAAAAATTTACAGAAATGTGTCAGTCAGTTAATTAATAAAAACACTGTTATTTTTCTTGATTTTTAAAAAATTTTGTGGTATTATCTGCTTTTTAAAATTATAATGTATTATAATATCTCCTCCCATTCTAAATATTCACTTCTCTATCTATTAAGAAAAAAATAATCAAACAAATAATTATGAGACCTACGTAGAAATATAAAGGAATCAAAACAGAATAAATTTGACTACAAACAATCATGAAAATTGTGGGCTTAAAGAAATTTCACATTGGGGGGATAAGGACACATTTGTAATATCTTAATCAATAAAGGGAAAATAAAAAAAATAAAGAAATTTCACAAAACAAAGTGGAAGAGTACGTGATTCCAGAGATGGTGATAAATACTAAAAATAGACAAAGGAGATCTAATATATACTTAATTGATACTCTTAGAAAGAGAATAAAATAAATGGAACAGAAAAATTTTCCAAGATATAATAAAAGAAAATCAGCTTGATATAAAGAGATGTAAACCTGAAGGTTAAAAGTTCTTCCATATTTAAGAAAAAATGAGACAGCAATCAGCATCAAGACATCCTGGTGCAAAAACAATCTTTAAGGCATTCAAGCAGAAAAAGTAAGCCAGGAAGTAGGGGGGGAAACCCCCCGATGGACCTTAGACTTCTGCATAGTGATCCTCCATGCCAAAGGCAAGACAGCAATGTCTGCAGTTTCCAGGGAAAGACAGCGGAATCAAGAATTTTATATCAACAAAAAACACAATCAAACAATCCTGGGCATATAAAATTTAGCCAATCAAAAAATGAAGCAAAATGAACAATTCAAGATTGGCAAAACAAGAAAGTACTTAGTGATGAACATTAAAACTAACTAGAATTAAACCCCTGTGATAGTTATGATTACAGAAAAGAATCTATATTTATAAATCTTGAAATAAGAATTATAGAACTGCATCTATAACAAATGGAGGAGGAAAAGATGGAAAGAATAAATGTGCTAATTTACTCTTTGAACAGGAAACTACCTATCCCATAGTTTCAAAATAAGTAGCATCCTAAAGCTTTTTTCTAATCTTTTTTATTTGTTTTCAAGATTTAATAATCTTGTGGTGAACAAATATTGATCCAAAGTTCAATATATAACTACTCCTTTTCACTTCGGTTTCCTCTTCTGTTAAATTCAACAAAAGCAAATATATGGCTATGATCCCATTTTTATAAAATTACTTCTAGCCATCCAGCCAAACATTCAACTTTAGTGAACATAAAAGAGAAGCTTGGAATAATGTTCACAAATGTTTACAATCTTTTTGCTGGATGGTGAGATTTGGGTTTTTTCCTCTTTATTTTTTTGTTTTTTGTTTTTGTTGTTTAACTTACTCTGTACTTTGTTACTACTTTAAAAAATTCATAATGTGCCCTGGCCGGTGTGGCTCAGTTGGTTGGGGAACATGAGGAGGAAGCAAATGGATACTTCTCTCTCACATAAATGTTTTTCTCTCTCTCACTCTCTCGCAAAATCAGTAAAAAATATAAAATTAAAAATTCATAATGTACAGGTGCCAATCTTATAAAAATAATCAGGTCATAGTTCTTTTTAAACTTAAGAATTAAATTCTTAAGGAGTAATGTCATTTTCATTTGGAACTTTTAGGAAACAACAAAAAATAAGTCACTGAAATAGAAGACACAGATGGAGTCTTTGCAATACAAAAAGAAAAAACAGAAACTCACCGTAACAGCAGCCACTCTTCGAGGCTGGGTCACTCCTACAACTCTTCCTTCAGCAGTCCAGCCAGCTTCTGCAAGGTACTACAAATAAAATCACATCTAAGTATACATGTGACACCACTTCTCCAGAAACCGTCTCCCCGAGGTCATGCTGTATTGTGTTAAAATCACTGAGAAAAGAAATGACAGATGGTTCTTGTTCCAACAGATATTTTGGAAATTATTTTGCAAATGATGGTTCTGAGGCTTGGAAATGTTAGGCAAATTGTTTACGTTCACATCAGAGATGATAATCAGAAGAATCAAGGCAGAATTCAACATTCTGACTCCCCAGTCTTAAAAATTTTCATGTACTACGGCTGCTTCAAGGAATAAAACCTTTCCATGAGTCACTCAGAACAGTGATAAAAGGGGAAGGGGGGAAAAAGGAACAGAGCTAAATCTGCAGAACAAAGATTTTTAAAGTACACACAGGGATAGCTCAATGTAAATATCAACCATACAAATGTTTTAGATTAAATAAAAATAATTTGATTTTATATACATGCATATACGCCATTAAATTATATTAGTATACATAAAATTTGACTATATGCATTTATCTGATTTATTTATATACTTATTTGCTACATATATTTATTTGTTATGTGTTTGATTATATGCATTTTAAAAATCCAAAATGAATATTAAATATTGTTTAAAGTGATTATTTTATGTAACATTTATTATAATACTTCTCACTAGCTTTTATTATTACTAATTATCATTATTCTCTGATAATCTCTCAGTAATTTAACATGACTACCTCTTCACATGTGTTCCTCTGTAATTCTATAATAATCAATTTTTATTTACAACTATAGCAACATTCATTTTACCCCTCCTCTCAACTACAATTATTTGAGGATTAAAAACTATGCATTACACCTCTGTAATTCAGTCCCCATTGTTACTTTCAGAATATGGCTATTTAATTATTGTTATGGAATTATAATAAATCGAAGACTGTTACTTCAGTACTAATCAGAGAAATGGTGAGTTTAATAAAAGTTTAATAAAAATATGTCCAGTTAGGCTGAATATTTCTTCTCTGAGAGAAAATAGTAAAAATGCAAACGATTAAGTAGAGCTCTTGTTACAAAACCCTTCCAATCAAATCGAAGTGCAGACACATTTAAATACATACTCACTTGTGGGATCTGCGTGCTTTTCCCACATCCTGTTTCTCCAACAATCACCACTGTTTGATAGTTTTCTATCAAGTATAATATATGATTTCTAAGCTGAAAAAATAGAAGCATACATTGTAAAGAGCCATACATTTTCTCAAAAGATCTAAACAAAGACATTTAAACATTATGAAATGAGCTGTTCATTGCAAGAAAGTAAATTTTTAAAAGAACTATCAAAATCTATTTCCAACTCTTAGGTACTATTGGTGTCAGTATAAGCTAATACAATTCCAATTGAGTATAAAGTTATCCAAATATACATAATGCATACACATTAGTCCCATATTATAGATAAGAAAACAGAAGCTCAGATAGGAAAGATCACACAGCACACAGATGATGTGTGGGGTTGAACTCCGCAGTCCAGACACTTCCTCATAGCTCAAACTGTGTCCCTCAATGGTGAGGAAGCAACAGTGAATCTACAAGCTCATCTCCTGAGGGTCAAACTGTTTTACATTCACACATACTGGATGAGGTTAACCACCTGAGAAAGAAATCCCGACTGTCAGTATGTGCTTAAATTTTTTGGGTCACCCAGCCAGAGCCAAAAGGCTTATTTCTTTGATGCAGCAATAATTCATACGAGAAAACAGGATAAAGACAATAGAAAATGGGCAAAGAACATAATAGTTCACAGAAAAGCGAGTTCAAATGGTTGGTAAAGTTATGAAAAATATGTGAACCCATTCATAATAAAAGGAATTACAAAGAAAAAAAATATTTTGGGCCATGTAAAACTCTAATGAAATAGCCCCTTGGCTAAATTAAGAAGGCTGCCATTTTATATCCATTTGGGAAAAGAACATATTAATAAAAGAGGAATTAGCCTGGCAGGTGTGACTCAGTAGTTGAGCATCAACCCATGGACCAGGAGCTCACAGTTGGATTCCCGGTCAGGGCACATGCCCAGGTTTCAGCCTCCATCCCCAGTAGGGGGCATGCAGGAGGCAGCCAATCAATGATTCTCTGTCATCATTGATGTTTCTAGCCCTCTCTCCAACTCCCTTTCTATCTCTGAAATCAATAAAAACATTTTAAAAATACTTATATAAGTAAATAAATAAAAGAGGAATGATTAGCAGTCTAGACGATGGAAATCCCTACGTGTAAGAACTTGGCAGCTTTCACCCAGCACTGTCCAGGTGAAGGAGAGAGAGTCAGGGGTGCTGGTGACCACACAACTTGGGTCACTGCAGAGACACTGAATGAGGCAGGTGTAGTTCATCACCCTACATCAGGGGATATTCAGAAAAAATATCCTTCGAATGGCCTTTGGCCCTGAGCTCCTTCCCAACTACAATATGGCTTCCCATATGGACTTGGCAACAGGGAGAAAGTGTGTCCATGGACTGGGCCCATCTGTACTGAAGAACTATGGCTCACTTTAAACAAACATATTCTGAATTCTTGTTTACACTTTGGTCTCTTGTGAGATGACAAGATACTAATGAAATCAACTGTCTGAAAGTGCACATGGTGCGCAATAAACACACCAAAATCCTGTCACTGTCTCAGTGGGAATTAACCTCTTCAACAGAAACCACCTCATATTCCAGTTAATCTTGTTTAAAGAAATAGCCTTTAAAAAGAAAGCCAATGCCCTAGCTGGTTAGGCTCAATGGATAGAGCATCGGCCTGCGGACAGGATCCCAGGTTCAATTCCAGTCAAGGGCACATGCCCGGGTTGCGGGCTCAAAAATTCTCTCTCATCATGGATGTTTCTATCTCCCTCTCCCTTCCTCTCTGAAATCAATAAAAAATGTAAAAAAAAAAAAAAAAAAAAAAAAAAAAAAAAAAAAAAAGAAAGCCAAAATTGACCATATGTTGGTAATCTGTTGAAGCTGGATGCATAGAAGTTCACTGTGCTATTTCCTCTATTTTTCTGTATGTTTGAATTTGCCCATAATTGAAAGCAAAGAGGAGAAAAAAAGAACATCATTCCATTTCATTCAGTTTTCAATATGGAAGATCTAAGTGAACAAAAATCGTAAGGACTTTCCAAATTTATAAGGTTAACTAACACACATATTTTGAAAAGATAATGGCTTCAGATAAGGGTGTCTCTGAGTTCTTTGTGCTCTAAAGAATCATTAAGAGTAAGAAGACACTATGCGCTTCAGTGCCAAGCATAAAGTTCTTGCAGACACTTCAGGTCTACAGACTGAGCATGCTTATTCAATGTACCTTGAACACTGGCAGCTTCTGCCTCTGCTGCTCTATGGAAAGGGCAGCATAAGGATTGTAAACAACGGTTGTTGCAGAGTTTTCAGCTAAACTTTGTCTCTCTTCAGAGATGCTGACACCTGGTCCCTCTGTACCTATAACAGAAAAAAATTTCAGATTCTCTGATACAGTGAACAGAAAAATATGCAAAAGTTATAAATTCAAAGGCTAAGCTATGCAACAGAAGCAATGCATTTGATCTCACACTACTAAGTGATATTAAACTTTAATTTCAGGAAAGCATCTCAAAAAGTACCTATGAAAATACAAAGCTTCATTCTAAGAACAAAGGAGATACAATCCCAGTGGGCTCCAAAATGGCCACACGCAACTGTATATTGCAGGAGACAATCTTTTTAATTCTGGCCTCCATGTCAGTATTATTACCCAGCACTTAATAAAAGTGACAGAAACCCAATGGGAATTAGCTGAGGCAAAGGATGAGTCCTTTTAACTGTAAGATGGCAGCAAGGTTCAGGGACAACAGTAATCAGGGACTCAAACACTATCTGGGCTTCCTCCTCCTCTCATCTCTGCAGCTCTCAACAAGTCCTCTCAGTCTCTTAGGGTGGCTTCTCTACAGGAGCTAAAATCAAGGCTGCTAACAGTGCCAGAGCGCAGGCTCACAGTTTCTTCACTAATCATTCATTCACTCACCCAACAGGAATGGAAGTGCAAGAGATACTGAATGAACACTGGGGAGGCAGGCACTCCCCACATGCAGCGTACTTGCTTCTTCTATTCTTCCCAATAGAACTTAGTGCATGACTGGTAGGGGAGGCTCTTTTTCTCTCAGCTTAGGTCCAATGCCCAGGACAACCCAAACAACCAAGATCAGTGAAGTGTGATGTAATAAATGGTAGATTCCATTTGAATCACAGAATTGAAAAGGTTGGATGGGAAGTGCTGTTTTAAGAAACCGCATATTCCACAACAGCTTCTTAGTAAGAACAATGGCAATCTGGTTCTCAGGAGGTCGAAGAACAGGGAAGCTATATACTTTAATGAAAAACTGTTCATGGATTTTTAGCCTGAAAAGAAAAATGCCTTAGGAGGAGCACTTTCATGATAGCTTCCCTAACTTTTTTTTTTCTTCTATAACTTTTCATGCCAATTCGTTTGTGTAGCCCAAAGACAGAAGTAAGAGTAATAAGTAAATGACACAGGGTTCAGAATTCAACTCAACATAAGGAAGATATTTCTAAAAGTTAGGACATGGTACCTCTGTGAATCAATAAAAACCCTCCCTAGAAGTTCAAACACTTGCTGCACAGCCTTTTTTTGGGGGATAATTACCCAAAACTATTATCTCGCAGGTATTCTGAACTCAGAACCTGTGATGGTATGTGAAAGTACCAAATTCAAAGCTGTTATCAATTAATATCAAGCATGTCTCCTTACAAAAGACTTCATCCAGCCAAACCAGGACTCATATGTAAATCCCCTTGCTTATTAACCTGCCACCTACCAATCTGGAACAATGCCTGCCTTTTTCTTTGGTCTCTCCCTGCCTCTGCTATGGGAGCCAGTGTCAAGTTTCACCTAAGAAGCTCCCCAAGAGGCTGCAACCCAACATTGCTGTATTGTTTCTGCCAAAATATTGACCTTTTTTCAACAAGATAAAAGATAGGATAGGAACTGGAACAAAGCCTGTGCTCAAAAAGGGCTTCCTTTCTTCTCTTGTTATACATGATAAATTATCATCACTATATCTTAATAATTTCTTGAAACCTTTACCCAAGAAAACCATTGCAAAGAATACCTTATCCTCATCAGCTCTGTTTATGTTCTGAATTCCCTCCTTTTCAAAACACATTTTAAACCTAAATGTCTAGAACATTTTAGCATTGTTCCTGCAAGGTCTCTTCTTCCCACACCAGGGTTTAACCCCCCGAGGTGTCTCCTTCACTACCTCACTTCTCCTGGTCCACCTCAGTATAATATTCTGTTACGAGATCTTTTACAAGAACAGCTGTTGTCAATCAATATCAAATATGTCTCCTCCTTACAAAAGACTTCATTCAGTCAAACCAGAACTGCTTCCCCCTTATGTACATCCCACGGTCCATTCTGGCTGCCTATGGTTGTTTTTCCCTTGGGAAAATTCTCTATGCTTATGTGAGTAACAAGTTTGTAATTCTTGCAAACCACAAAAGTCTTCATTTTTCCACTTGTAAAACAAGGATGAAAATAGCCCCCACCCCCAATCCAGCACTCCCTCTCACACAGTTTTTCATTTTGAGTGGTGACCCATTAGTGGGTTATGAGATTAATGTAGTGGATCATTACTAGCATTTTGTAATAATGAACTAGAAATAGAAGAAAAAGTTGTACATAAACAGTATTGCTTTCTGGGACAAATGCCTTCATTTGCTTTCTGAAGGCATTTATCCCAGAAAGCAATACTGTTTATGTACAACTTTTTTCAGGGGGGTGTGTGTGTGTGTGTGTGTGTGTGTGTGTGTGTGTACGTACATGCTGGATCATAGTACAATATATTCTTTACTACAGGTCAGGTAAAAAAAACCTCCAAAGTTATTGCTATAAAGTTTTTATCAGGCACATAGTTAGCAATCATTAAATATTTGTTGAATGAATGAAGAAAAATGGCAGGCCCTTCTGATCCACTTGTACTAGTCAAACTTTTCTACAGAAATCTTAAGCAGCTCATACAAAGCTCTTAAGGCAGAGATCACAAACTGGTAGAGATCACAAACTAAGTTACTCAAGGCCCCAAAACATGCCTTGATTAAAATGTTTGAAATAGTTCATTTAAAACATATAAAAATTTCCCATTCAAATCTGGATATTTGACTTAAAAACAAAATCTGGCAATTCTTTTTTTTTTAGTATATATTTTATTGATTTTTTACAGAGAGGAAGGGAGAGAGATAGAGAGTTAGAAACATCAATGAGAGAGAAACATTGATCAGCCGCCTCCTGCACATCACCTACTGGGGATGTGCCCGCAACCCAGGTACATGCCCTTGACCGGAATCGAACCTAGGACCTTTCAGTCGGCAGGCCGACGCTCTATCCACTGAGCCAAACCAGTTTCGGCGAAAAACAAAATCTGGCAATTCTGAGCCCATATGACACCCAATCATTCCACCCATCTGACATCCTATCATTCCACTCAACAGTGTCACTTATTTAGACTGTCTGAAAGGTGCTTGTAGCTACCTGAGCTTATGACTCCCAGCCTAGAGGATATATTCGTGATTCCAACATCTAGACATATCTGGCCTCAACCACATTCTTGACCTTCACCATGTATTTCCCACATCCTACTTTCATACCTTGAACTTCAGTTTCTTCATCTGTAAAATGAGAGTGATACCAGATGATCCAAGTAAAAGTGACTAGCATAAAGTTAGGGCCCAATAAGTACAGTATGTTCTAAATCCATTCTCACCTCAGTTAATGATAACAGTTTACCCATTCCTAGACCAGTGATTCCCACACTTTGATATATGCTGGAATCAGCTGAGAAATCTTTAAAAAATACTAAAGCTTGGTTCCTAACCCTCCTGACTTCTGATTTATTGCCATGAGGTATGACAGAACAGCAAAATATTTAAAAGCTTCTCAAGTGATTCAACTACACAGCAAAATTTGAGAACCACTTACCTGGTCACCTAATCCAGAAATGAGTCATTACTGACTTCACCTTGCCCTCCATCTGCCTCTAAAATGTCTCTCCAATAAGGTCCCTCCTCTCTGCTCCCATGCCAAAATTAAGGCTTTTAATATTCTTCCTCAATTTTAATAGTACCTTCTCTTAAGGGTGCCCCTGACTCTAATTTCCACCCCTGACCATTCCACACAACACTGCCAAAGTTATATTTCTAAAATAAACCTGATCACCCGGAAGATATGGCTCAGTGGTTAAGCTATGAACTAGGAGATCACCGTTCGATTCCCAGTCAGGGCACATATCCAGGTTATGGGCTCCATCGTCAGTGTGGGGCGTGCAGGAGACAGCCGATCAATGATTCTCTCTCATCATTGCTGTTTTTTTCTCTCTCTCTCCCTCTCCTTTCCTCTCTAATATCAATAAATATATACTTAAAATAAACCTCATCTTGTCATCCCTTGCTTAAAAGCAATGAAGTCCAAATTCTTTAACTTGCCATGAGAGCTCTCATAGTGAGGCCCCTGTCTTTCTAGCTTCATCTTCAGCTATACCCCAAAATACAGGGTGGAGGAAAAGTAGGTTTACAGTTGTAAGTATGGAAAACAGTTTATTCTTGTGTTATTATTTATTACTAGTAGCCCTGCACATGAATCCGTGCGCCAGTAGCTCGATGCCCCCCCCCTCCCCTCATAGCTTGTTGCCCTGCCCCCTCCTGTAGCTCTCCACTGCCTGCTTGTAGCTCACTGCCCCACCCTCCTGCTGATCTGTGATCCGGTTGTGATGTGGTCATCGTTACATAACGACTATTTGCATATTACATCTTTATTATATAGGATTGTATTATTTTCCATATGAACAACTGTAAAGCTACTTTTGCCCCACCCTATACACCCTACCACTTAACACTATCACATTACCCAATTATTTTGGGGTTTGGGGGTCATAGTTAAGGCATGCATCCCACTCTGCCTTTGTTCATGTTGCACCCTTTACCCAGAGCTCCATTTAGACAGTCTCCTACCTCTCTGTGGAACAAAACCTTATTTGTGCTTCAGTGTCCACCTCAAAAATATCTCTCTTTATGAAATACTTCTCATCCCCATATTCAATCTTTCCCTCTCCTCTATAGTACTTGCATATAATTACAATGGTTAATATGTGTCCAGTGCTAACAGCTTTACATGTACTCTCATTTAATCTTTAAAACAATCCTTGGGTAGATGTTATGCCCAACTTACAGATGGGGTAACCGAGACTTTCAGCACTTAAGTGAATTTGCCAAGTGTGGGGTGCGGTTACAGTGTTTTGGCCAGGTTCAAGCCTCAGACTAATGAAAAGACAGGGTCCTCTCATTGCCACGTGCAAGTCCCAGCTGGAGGGCAGGGCCCTCCCAGCACAATTATAGCCAACGGCTGTTGTTGTAAGCTTGAACCTATGGTCCGAACACGTACCCCACGTGCCTTGTGATAGAGTTCGGGTGCATGTAGTTAAGTGAGATTGAAACTCACGAGAATGCTGTAAACAACTTGATCACGCCCCTACTTTGCCTTGTGGCATCTGCTATAAAATAAAGACACGGCTTGTGGGCGCTGGCGCTGTCTTCTCATCAGGGAGCAGCGTCCCACCGAGACCCAGCTTTCGTTCTCTTGTCTGTCTTTTCTCAATCCTTTCACCCCCCCACTCAGGGTCACTGAACCAGGCTGAGCTGGCATGGCACATAAGGCGTCCTGGGGCTGAGTATGCCATAGCCGTGCCGGACCCCTACAGTCAAGTCACCAAGTTAGTAAATGGTAGTCAAGGATGGGCTCTGCTGCTTGACTCAAGCGCCCATTTTCCTTACCAACACCTTTTCGTGCCTCCTTTTAAAATCTCTTCTAAAGGGTACCCAACTTCATAGTATAATTGAGAGAATAAACCTTGAGAGCAAAGCAGAGCCCTGGTCTCCCAGATGTCTCCTGGCCACAAGATTTGGTGTTCATTAAGTATATTCTCAATGAATAAACTACATAATGGAATAAAACTCTTAGAGTAATCCCATGTTCTTTAACTAAAACAATAGACGGGTCTGATTTTCAATAGTTCATTCAGGCCTTTATTATACTTAACAGTCTGACCTATTATTAAAGGCCTGAATAAATAGAGGGTATCTCATTACTTAATGGGAGCTTAGTTTTGGCCTCAAGTAAGACTCAGGATGGATAACTGGCTGATGACCTGAAATGCTGAATCATAAAACTGTTAAGTGACAAACTACAGATTTTTAAAAAGAATGAGCACATCCCTTGCATGGGTTTATCTCCCACATCACTTATATGCCTGGTCATAATTTCAGGGATCCACTCTAAAACACCCTTCAAAAGCTTTCCTGCCGAAACCGGTTTGGCTCAGTGGATAGAGCCTCGGCCTGTGGACCGAAAGGTCCCGGGTTCGATTCCGGTCAAGGGCGTGTGCCTGGGTTGCGGGCACATCCCCAGTGGGAGATGTGCAGGAGGCAGCTGATCGATGTTTCTCTCTCATCGATGTTTCTAACTCTCTATCTCTCTCCCTTCCTCTCTGTAAAAAAATCAATAAAAATATTTAAAAAAACAAACAAAAAAAAGCTTTCCTTGTGTTACCTTCTCCGACTCATTTCATTTCTGCTGCAATATACTTTGCACATCCAGACCTGCAGAGGTGCAAGCGGTGGAAAAATGGAACTTTTGTTTTTCACTAGAAACTGACGGAAGGGGAGGAAGCAATGCATCTAGCAGGGTCTCGCGTGTATACATTCAGTAAAATGCTGATGGGGAAAATTAAAACAAAACAAGCAAAGCATCTTGGGGCTGAGATTCGTGTTAGCCTGCAAGAGGCGAAGCGCGTGGCAGCCACCATGAAAGAGTTCACTCTCTGGCAGACGCTCGGAGTGGACAAGAAGGACCCTAAGACAAAAGAAGGCACTTTCCCTTGTCGTGAGCACTGACTCTGTGCCAGACACGCGTGGTGCTCCTTATTCGAGCCCGCAAGATGTTATTATTCTGCCTGTTTCACAGGCAGGAGCTGAGGCTCAGATCAAAGGCGCTCGGCTGCGGGCAGAGCGGACAACCCGAACACAGGGAGTCTGACTCCATAGCGTGAGCTCCTAAACCCTGAGCGGCACCGCCTGTCCGGTCACAGAGTCGCCCCAGGGCAGTAACAGGACACGCGTGGGCGCTTTAGCGTTTCCCCATCTCGCGGGTTGGGCAAGACAGGCATCAGGAGTGAGGTCAACGAGGCCCGGAGGGGCTGAGAGACTCGAACAAGGTCACAGAGAATTTCCGCCCGGGCTGGGAGCGGACCCCCGAGTCCCCGGACCCCTGTGGGCGCCAGAGCCACAGAGCCGACCAGCACCGGCCGGCCCGCGAGGTCAGGCCTGCGAGCAGGGCCGCCGGCCCCAGGACACCGGCCGCGGGGCCAAGACCAAAGTCAGGCCGCCGCCTCTGCCCAGCATTCCGCTAAGAGCCTTACCCGGTCGCCAGAACTTCACCGGTCCCACGGGCGCAGCCATGCTGGGGTGAAAGGTGACAAGAAGGCTCCACCCCTCCGTCGCCCGCCGACCCGAGCCGGGGGGCGTGGCCCGCGGTGAGTCCAGGCTCCGTGGTTCCCGCGGTGTTACGGCCACGCCCCCCGTGACAACCGCCCCTCTGCACCACGTGACCGGAGGCTCGGCCCCGCCCCCAGGCCCACGTGATCCGTGATCCGTGATCCGCTCCGCCGCCGCGGAGAGCAGGGCGCGCTTCTCTGCTGTCTTCAGCTTTGCGGTCACTGTTCCAAGTGGCCTCTTTAGGAGCGTGGCGTGGCCTGGATGGCGGCCGCTCGCCTCCAAGGGCGAGCTGTGGGGAAAGACCCCTGGCACGTAGTGGGCACGGAGACAGTGCAATTAACGGCTAAATACTGATTATGTCGCAGGCGATCTCATATCTCAGCTTTACTATTGCTCTTTTACTCTCCTCCATATTTTCAGGTCGAAGCATAATAACTAACTACCTTGTGTGTTTGCTGGTTCAGTTAATTTTTATTGGGCGCCCGGATACTGCAGTTTTCAGTCCCTACCTTCGTGGAGCTTTTGTTCTGGTGGAGGCAAAAGTGAATAGGAAGTAAATGCTTGGTAAGCAGTAGTGTTTATTACTATCGGTAAACAAAACTATGGGAAACAGTATGGAAGACTTCAGGAGCCTTGAGAGTAATGCTGAAAAAAAGGGATAAAAACGGTTTGGAGTAAGAGGATTAGAAATGAGTAGGTCAGTTGGGCCAGGACACTAATCCAGTGTCGCCTACAATTTGACTGCTCATATGCTTCAAATGCTTGTTAAAAATACAGATATTAGTCCCCAATCCATTCTTGAGTCAGAATCTTCAGGGGCAGAGGCCTGGAAACCTGCATTTTAAGAAGCCCCAGAGATAATTCTTTTTAATCAACAAGCTTGAGAAAGAGTTTACTAATCTAAAGGAAAGGCAATGAGAGCTAATACTCTTAAGTTGCAGTAGAGGAACTATTTTATGGGTAGTCAATTAGTTGAAAGGAAGTGTGAGGCTTCAGATTAGAGCTGTGAAGGAATTTCTGCACTCTTTCAGAGAAATTACATAGTCATGGAAAGGTCAGGGGTTGGAAACATGTAGACATGATTTGGAATCCTAACTTTGCCATTTCCTAGTTCCCACCTGTCATCTAATATTTAAAAAGGTTGTATTAAATGAGATAACATGTAAAGGACGTAACAGTGTAAGACCTAGCATGTGTCCCAAGTTCAATCAATGTTAGCTCTCCTTAACTCAAATAGAGCAAATTC
Source organism: Myotis myotis (assembly GCF_014108235.1). Classification (NCBI taxonomy): domain Eukaryota; kingdom Metazoa; phylum Chordata; class Mammalia; order Chiroptera; family Vespertilionidae; genus Myotis; species Myotis myotis. The sequence continues at coordinate 20,518,980 of NW_023416401.1, read as the reverse complement.
ACCAAAAGGGGGAAAAAAAAATCTAAATTTACATGCATACATTCATTTTCCAAATATCTTATTTCCATAATAATAAAAATAGGATTCAATACCTGATAATCCCTCTGCCTAGAATTCTCCATACATCCTTTAAAATATCCTCATAATGGTCAGCTCTAAGAAGACTTCTCTAAACTCACTATCTGGCTTCAGCATCCCCCTCTGTAGGCTCAGACCTATATGCTCACTTTTGTGGTGAACTTACTTAGTTGAACTATAGTTAATATCCAAGTATTACACTGAAAGCTTCTTGAGGACAAGGACCATGTCACATTCATATTCCTAGCCCAGGAACAAAATGCCTATTGAGTAATATATATGTGAGCACCATTCATTATACTTATTTTTTGTTCTTTTTTTTTTTTTAATTTTTTTTTTTTTTATGTTTTATTGATTTTTACAGAGAGGAAGGGAGAGAGAGAGAGAGTTAGAAACATCGATGAGAAAGAAACATCGATCAGCTGCCTCCTGCACATCTCCCACTGGGGATGTGCCCGCAACCCAGGTACATGCCCTTGACCGGAATCGAACCCGGGACCCTTGAGTCCGCAGGCCGATGCTCTATCCACTGAGCCAAACCGGTTTCGGCTATTTTTTGTTCTTCATAACAGTGATCCTTCCTTATTTTATTTTTGTCTTATTTCACTAAAGGCCTAAGTACAGAAAACAGAGTTTATACATGAATACAAGGGAAATGCAATAAATGCCACTTTTATTATTTCTGTATTTTACAAATTACTTACGTGGTTTCTATAAAGAAGTCTTCCTATTTATAAAGAGACCGTAAAACTAAAAGAGACTTTAGTCAACATCTAGTCTAGGACAGCATTTGCAATCTTATTCCCCAGAATGTCATCAGTTTGGCTCAAATAAAATCTTATAATTGTTTTTTAATCTAAATACTCTGTTTTATAGAAAACAAAACAAAACAAAACAAAACAAAACTGAGGCTCATGGAGGTTAATAGGACTTGGTCAGAATCAATGAGTTAATTTTGCACCAGAACTGAAACTAGAACTCAGGCTTTCTGATTTCCAGGCCAGTGTTTTTTCAACCACATGGACCACTTAAAGCCATTAGAGTTTAGCTCTCCTAGGTGTGAATTAATTTATCTGTCTCAGAAAGTTCTCAAAACCCAGCTGTCCTTAATGGGTTGTTTTGTTTACAGATGTCTATTGGAGAAAGCACCTAAGTAATAACATGATGTCAATGGTTTGATTTTACTGTCAAAAACTAGGAATGGTCTCAGTAGACTATCTTATCCTTCCTAATCAACTATTTTCAGAAAGAATGGCCTAAAATAACGACTTTAAAATGAAAAACCTTTATGTCTTGAGATGGCAATCAGAATTTATTTAGTTTGTTGCCAACATTTCCATGAAAGTTTGATCATTTTGTTACATAAGGGTTACATTTTGCAACTTCTGAATGATAACAGGTTTTCTAGAAAGATGCTCCTCAAAATCATGTTTCATGGTACATGATATAAGCTTTTCTGTGCCTATGGTAACTGGTACTTTCTGCCTTGAACCATATTCTGTCTAACCATCTTGGCCATGTTTAGGAGGCAGATTTAGCACTTTTCATCTTTGTACCATTTAAGGCTTTTATGTAACAAGTGTTATTCTCATTTAAGCAAAAATGGCTCATAAAAGCCCAAGAGTAGTTGTGACTTGAGACACAGCTGCATTTGTGATCATACCATTCTCTCTTCTACTGACCCAGGTGTCATGCAATAACTAGATGGCCATGTCAATTTAGCCACCACATCCTCTCGGCATCAAGTTTCTTTCCAAAAGTACCTGGCCATGTATCCATCCTTGAATCAGTCACAAGGGCCAACGACTATGATGTGCTGGCTTACACCTAGGTCACCCACTCCACCCCAAGTCAGGTGTGGTCAGCTTCACCAGAACTATATGGACTAATAGTTGGGAACAGAATGCTTCCTCAGAGAGAAATTTGAAAGTAAGAGGATGAGAGGGCAAATGAATGAAGTAAAAATAACAGATGTCCATACCACCACCTATGTAGTCATGTGCTAGAACTCTTGGCTTCCTAAGAAAAATTCTAATTTCCCTTGAGTCTGCTTCATCAAGCCACATCAGAGAGAGCTACCTTCCAGCCTGAAAAGAAGTTGTCCTTTGTAGAATTGCTCTTACAGAATTGTACTATACTGGGATTTTCCACTGAGTCTAAGGTGCAGCCCTCTGAAACTTGTAACATCTGTAAACCTGCCTGGTTTGTTGGCTTGCACACAAGAATCAAGTTCACACATGTTTTAGCATACGTGTTTACTTAGCTCCAAGGATTCGGGTACAGAGATCCCTAAGGAAGGAGACTCAGCCATCAGGGGAGCCTATCATATTGGCCTGAGGAACATGCATGTCTATGGAGTTGGATGAGCTGGGGAGGGCCTCCTGAGGTTGGTCAGGAAGTATTCTACAGATAGAATGACTGTATGCTTTATGACTGTATGCTTTCAGACCCTGAAAGATCTGAGGAATCCACCTCCTTGGTCAGGGGACACTTGAAAATGAAACGGAGTGTTCACAGAAATGAACTGCAACTCTGCCAGGCAAATGGGGGCGCATTTCCAGGTGGCACCAGTGGACCTACTGAATAATGTTAATAATGCTCATCTGAACACATTCAACATAAGGCACACGTTCCATGCTCACTTCGTCTGAATACATCTAACTAGTTTCCAGGTATGGACAACTGCCCTTGGGGAGTTTAGTGTTTGAGCACACCCAGAATATCTGTCATTGTGTTTATTATCAGAACGCTTAACCTATCATTTTGATAAGAGGATACTTGTGAGAAATTCTTACCTGATTTTAGTACTGAGGATTGTTCTTCCTATACCTGCATTTTACTCTTAGATCTGAGGGACATTGTGAATGGTAGATCCAACAAGGGTTCTCTTTCTGCCCTGGCCACTCAGAAGCTTCCTACCCAAAGTAAGTGTGTTGGTCACTGGGGCTCACACCTGTAGGGCACACACTGGGGCACATTCCTGACTCATTTGCATTCCCCACCCTTAGGTTTTTCATGTAGAGGCAGGCGATAAATGTTTTTCTCTCTCCCCGTCTTCCTCTCTAAAAATCTATAAAAACATACAGTATTAAAAACAAACAAACAAGAAGCTGACGTCCTGCCCGGTGCTCAGGACAGGCAGGGGGGTGACAGGCGTGATAGGAAGCAGGATTAGGAGGCCCAGGCCCAGGACCCTGAAAGATCTGAGGAATCCACCTCCTTGGTCAGGGCTCATAACCATCATACTTGCCCCCTAAACACACACACACACACACACACACACACACACACACACACACACACACACACGTAGGCCTGTGTGTGCACCCCAGCCCAGCTATGGCCCTGGTCAGCATCAATGAACTGCCTGAGAACATCCTGCTGGAGGTATTCACATACGTGCCTGCCCATCAGCTGGTATTGGACTGCTGCCCTGTCTGCAGCCTCTGGCGCGACCTCATTGACCTTGTGGCCCTCTGCAAACACAAGAGCCTGCGTGAGGGCTTCATCACCGAGGACTATAATGAGCCTGTGTCTGACTGGAAGATTTTTTACTTTTTGTGCAGCCTCCGCAGGAACCTCCTACGCAACCCATGTGCTGAAGAGGGTATGAGATCCTGGCAAATCGACTACAATCGGGGGGACCACTGGAAGGCGGAGAGCTTACCTGGAGGCCATGGGCAAGATTTTCCTACCTCTAAGGTCAGGAAGTACTTCGTCACATCCTTTGGATTATGCCTCAAGTCCCAGATGGTGGACCTCAAAGCTGAGGGCTACTGGGAGGAACTAATGGACATAATCCGGCCTGACATCGTGGTGAAGGACTGGTTCGCCACCAGAGCAGACTGTGGCTGCACCTACAACATCCGAGTACAGCTGGTCTCAGCCAACTACATTGTCTTGGCCTTGTTCGAGCCCCCACCTGTGACCATCCAGCAGTGGAACAATGCCCAGTGGACAGAGGTCTCTCACACCTTCTCAGATTACCCTCCAGGCGTCCGCCACATCCTCTTCCAGCATGGGGGCAAAGACACCCAGTTCTGGGCAGGCTGGTATGGGCCCCGTGTCACCAACAGCAGCATCATCATCAGCCCTAAGATGACCGGGAACCCAGCGGCCTCCACAACGCAGCCCAAGACCACGCAGGAGCAGGAGCAGGAGCAGGGGCAGGAGCGGGAACGAGAACGGGAACGGGAACGGGAAGGGGTGAGGACTTTAATAACTTGCCCTCCCCACTTCATTTCTAGACCCTTCTGACAGTGTGGATCTGATAGCCTTTCATCTGCCTCTGTCCCCGCCAGCCAAGTGCCAAAGGTCTCCTCCAGGCAAGAGATGAGCAGTGGGGGGCAGGGAGGCCCTTGCCCGGGGACCTCCTGCCACAGTTCTAACCTTGGGCAAACCCACTGCTGTGTAGCTCTCACTTCTTGTCATAATAAATGTTTCCAGTAAAACCAACCAACCAAACAAATAAAACACTGCAGGTGTACTCATGACCTGGGTGCATCAGCAAATGTCTACATGGAGGACAACACCCTCTCCTATTAAGACCTCTTTTGCTCTGGCCAGATCAGACAAAGGAAGCCATTATTTAACTCTCTTCCTTTAGTCTGTTCATGCAAATGAGACTAGACAAAAACAGGATTCCACAATCAGACTAACCCTGATTAGCAGGGTGTAGAAACCAGTTGCATTACCTGCCAATGAACTAGGAATCTGGGATAATTATCAGTTGTCTTCTCTGCCCCTACTCCAGGATATTAGATTGCTAAATCATTGTCAATACACCCATCTGATGAAATTAAGCCCATGGGGCCACTAGAGTTAATATCAGGGATGAATCCAGGAATGCAACGAAGGCCTTCTTTAGCAGAGAAGCAGAGAACCAAGGTCACTGTCTAAATAGCTCAAGATTTTTCTTTGAAAAGAGACAGCTAAAGGCACATGAGAAGACCTGCGATTTCTGGCAAGTGTCCTCATTCACACTATAGAGAGAGTAACGTCAATATTCATAACGCTAAGGAAGGGGTGACCCTGATGCTTGCTGTTTTATGTCTTCTATCTTTTAAGTGAATATTTTCCTTTACAATTTGGATCATGTACTTTTCTCCACACAAAAATAGCTTTAGGTACATTACTTGTGACATACTGCCAGAGTTAAAGAGAAAAATGCCTGAAAGAAAAAAAAGGGAAAAAAAGGTACTCAAGCAATCACCAAATAAAAGTTGTTTATATTTAGTTAATACTAAGAACACAGATATCCTAAAGAAGAGACAATTAAGAAACCATTTATTCTAAACAGGATTTTGACCATAAAAACTAGTGATTCAAAGCTCTTAAACAGAAAAACACACAAATCTAGGAAAATGCAAAACATATTTTATCTCTTACCAGAATTTACCTCTTTAAGAGATATCAATGTTAAAAATGTGCAAAGAAACTGTACCCATAGTGTTTAAACCATAAAACCAATAGCCAGTTTATACATGACAAAAACAAAATTAAAGCATGTAAAATAATGTGCAGTTTATAGAATTCAAAGAAAATCAGGGTGACTAAAAGTCAGGCAAAAGAAAAACAATTAGGGACAGGAGACATTTTGCAGAGCAGGATGCTCTGGTGATGTCTATTGCAAGCCTGGAGGAACCCAGGGGGCTCTGAACACTGAGCGGTCACTGATAGGAGGGAGAGAGTGTAATATCTCGAATAGCCAGTAAATTAACTGGTGCTCTGGTAAAATTTCCAGAATTAAAGCCAATATAGTTCTCAGTAAGAACTGTTCTCCTTGACAACATGGCCAGCATATGGTGGAGCCGGGACCTGATGGCAGAAAAGTGAAACTGCCGCTCTTTATTCAAGTTTCTAAATGAGTCAAAGTGGGGGGTGCCCCAGTACTTGGAATGTCCAGAAAGGATGAGGTCAGTGGTTCTGATGGAAGTCTGGGAGCCGATGGAGCTTGCCACAGAGCCTTGGGAAGACAGCGAGGAGTACGATTTCAAACTGGAAGATCTTGAGACAGACATCTTTGATACAGGCGACCCTTCTTTAGACTGGGTTCCCTGAGAAAAGACAACATTCTCGTCCACATCAGTCTGGGTGGTGGCCGACATGAACCGAACCATGGTTTGCGAGCTCGCTGCCCTGGTGGCAACTGTGGTTTGGGTGCCAGCACTAGTTATGGCGGTGCTGGTTTGTGTTCCCGAGTCACTCACGCGCACCACTGGCACCTCCTCTCCTGGCTCTGTCTGAGTGGCGGCATCAGTCACCTTTCCACCTTCTGGTTCTTCCTTGTGGCTGTTAAAGTAGTCTTCCTCACTGATGGTGGAAGACTCAGAGTCGTGGCGCCTGGCCTCTGCCCTGGCCTTGGTGGGTGCCCCACACAGCAGCTCGGCCTTCTTGGGGGTGCTTGAGAGCCTGGCCAGCCGCTGCCGCAGCAGATTGCCCAACGTGAGCTCCTTGGACGATGGTTTCCGGTCAACTAGATGGTCAAACTTGCCGCTGATCTGGAAGCTGGACAGGAGTTTGGAGCTGATGGGCTTCGACTGTGCATACAGGATTCGGAACTCCAGATCAAAGTGTTCAACCACTTGGCCGGACAGAATGACCAAATTACTGCTATTTAATTTGCCATCTGTCCATGTAAAACTTGAGGATTAAAAACAAACAGACACTGGTAAGAATAAGCAACTTTAGTCTTTTCTTATGTCAATCTGAGTAATAAAGCCCAGATATCCTGCTACGTAAGATTCATAACTCTGACAGCATACCTATCATGTAGTGTAAATTCAGCCTTAACACAGGCATATGACATATATGGGTTAACATAAATGTTAAAAAACCAACTGTTTAACCAACACACTACAACCTACACACCCTCAACCTCAGTTTTTAAAAACTAGAAAGGATTTCTAAAGTATTTGGTCAGTGCCCTCATTTTCGAAGTGAGGAAACGGCTAGTGGTTTCATAGAAGGAAACTGTGGTGGACCCCAGACCAGGCCCAGTCCTTAAGTATGGCCAGCGCAGTGCTGTTATTCTAACCGTGACGCTATTGCTGGAAGCACATTCAGAGCGGAGCAGGCCATGTGCCCCTGACTGTCCAGCATTCCTCCTCCTTCCTCTGGTGACGAACCCACCTCTATCCTCGCCAAGAAGGTCTTCATTTATGCGCCTCTCCAATTACAAGAGCATATTACCAGGATGGCCAGACTATCCTATCCCCTTGGATACGGGGAGCTACCCAGGGTGGACATGTGACCCACCTCAGGCCAAGTAATTTTTCAAGGATTAAAAGCAGTGCTGAAGAAATAAAGTCTCTCTCTTTGGGAGACAGCTATGAAAGGCCACATGAGAAAGCCTAGATCTATGCCTTCAAATGGAGAGCTGACTGAGACTAAAGACCAACTGGAGAAAAGAAGAACCAGAAGACAGTGTTCAGATAAAGGGATGGCTTCTAGGTCAAAAAGAGCTGAAAATCTTTCGACATTTCTAAGTCACAGGAGTCAAAAAATTCCATCTGCTTAGTTTGAGTTAGCTTTCTGCACTTGCAATCACCCCACTGAGAGAGAAGAGTCTTTTGAAAACCCTCAATGAGATCACCTATCTATCCCAGGATTATAAAAATGTCTGTAACAAATGAAAGCTATCATCATCTTTATCCTCAATGGTAGTATACTGCATCTGTAGTGGGTAGTTTTTATATTTTAGAATAGCCAAAAACCAGTTGAGCTAAGTTTGGCTAATACAGATCAAACCTACTTTGGGTGAAAAATCTAGATTCCTCCAGTTATTTAAAAATTTCTTATGAAAGGAAGTTTCAGGAAGAGTGTGACTTTTCCCCCAGCATTGAAGGAACTGTTTGAGAAGTAAGGCATCAAGGCTTTCTTCATCTTACCACCTTCATCGTCCACAAATCTTTCCACCTTTACTCAGGGCTGACACATAATTATCACTCAGGAATGTGTTTCTTAAAAAATGAGCTTTTCATTTTTAAACTCTACAGACACACCTCATGCACCCCATCAGACGATCAAATGTAGAGCTGGCCAAACATCGAAGCCGTAGGAGAAAAAACGGCATGTCTTAACTTCTGGAGATTAGTGTTAACCACTCATTACCTCCACCCTCTATTCAACTTCTCTGCACTCTCCTTAAGATGCCGTTGCCAATGTGAGACTTCAAAGGTGGAGGCAGAACATGGATCAGTACTTTCTAAAGCACAAGATTACAAGCCTTGAAGCAAGGTGAAGGAGTTACGTGTAAGCTGACAGCGTCAGCTTTGCCCTCTACTCTGATGCCCATGGCTGAGATTGCCCTTACCACCAAGTGAGCAGGGACAAGGTGTTCAAAGTACCCAGGAACCAGACTTGAGACTGGTACTGTCACTGTTATTCCTAATTCATCCACTGTGGGCCTAGCTGCGGCTTGAATCTAAGATTTGCTCGCCATGGGGTCTCCAGACAAATTTCAACCTCTGCACTTCAGTTCTGTAGACCACAGGGCAGGGGAGGTGACCCCAACCTCAACTACCTTCTGTAGGAGGAGGTATTGATTAACCTACTCACATACAGATGCACTCATCTCAGAATGCCTGGCCATAAAGCCTGGTGTTGGGGGATGGGAGGGTGGGGAAGCTTCTGCCTTTACATAGCATGCTCCTCCTAAAAAATTTAGATTAATAAGCATGGGCAGGTGGGAAACTTACCTGTAGGAGCCTGTAGCCACTCGAATGCCATCAATCAATGTGAACTTTTCATGAACCTTCCCAACAATTTTAGTTCCTGATCTTGCATAGTAGATATTTCCTGTAATAGTCCGAACTGTCATCAGCTGTTGGCAGGAGAGTGTGGAAAAAAGAAATGAATAATCTAGTGAACAAATGATTAAGACAAGAGGGCTTAGTTTACAATTCCCAAACAGACAAATTTATTGGCCAATGAATGGTTCACAGTCCCCATTCAGGAGCTCAACTAATGCTTCACATTTAGTCCAGCTTCTCATATGCCCATTTCTTATCTTTATTTTTGAGACCCTTAGTTCATGTGTACATGTACTCTAAAAGAAGACTCACTTTTTGATGATACTAAACAATAGAATCTAGGAAATGACTTTTTAAATAAAACATGGGGGATTAAATTATCAAAGGAAACACACTAGTAATAAGTAACATCTTAACAAAGGTTTAAAGAAGCTAAGTTGATATTTCTCCTACTTTTGTCTAATAGAATCACCAGTAAACAACCCATCCTCACCCACACACAACAATGGGTCTAGAGAACATACAATAAGCCTTTTCTAATACAGGACTTGAGGCAGCAAACTTTCATATCACATGTGGCTTAATCAGCAATGTCATATTTCCTACAAGTATGTATTTACCAGAAAAGTACAATGGAATCACTCTGGGATTATATACTGCATGTATATGAATAATTATCTTTGTAAAATGACACACGTAAATGTATATACAATGGTATATAAACTACTAAGACAACCTGCATTCTTTGGGGCAGATCAGTAACTAAATATTTTTAGAAATCTTACACATTCAAATTAAATGTTTAAGATTTTTGTTTGATTCTCTCATTTACTCTATAAACAAAGAAAGCCCCTATGTACCAGGCCTTGAGATAAAAGAGATATAAGGCATGCTTCTTGTGATAAGGTACACTCCTGACCTGCAAGGACTAGATAAGAGAAAAGTAATGAATGATTAAAAAATTATAACAAGACTAAATCATCCAGAGAAGTGAAAATCTATGTCTACACAAAAACTTGTACACAAATATTCATAGTATCCATTCATAACAATAAAAGACTGGAAATTATTCTAATGCTTTTCAATGGGTGAAAAGTTAAACAACCATACCATGATACTACTCAGCAATTAAAAGGAACAAACTACTGGATACACACAACAATTTGGATGGATCTCAAGGACTTTATGCTGAGGGGAAAATATTCAATATCAAAAGATCAGATACTACATGGTTCCATTTATGTAACATTCCCTAAATGATAAAATTATAGAGATGGGGAACTAGTAGTGACTTCCAGGGTTAAACATGGTAGGAGGAGGATAGCGAGGGGAGTGGATGTGACTATAAAGGTGTAGCATGAGGGAGATCTCAATGGTACAGAACAGCTCTATATCTTGGTGGTAGTGGTGCTCATATGTACACGTGACAAAATGGCACAGAACTACAGACACACACTGTACCTATGTCCATTTCCATCTTTTGCTATTGTACTATAAGTTACATAACCATTGGGGGAAACTGGGTGAAGGATCCATGGAAACTTCTACAATTCCTAGGAATCTATCACTTCAAAAATAAAAACAAAAGGCAAACCAAAGAAAACTATGGCAACACATAACATCATTTCAATGGTATTCTTACCAAAATGCATGATCTGAATTTAACCATGAGGAAGCATCAGAAATCTAAATTCTACAGAAAACTGGCTAATGTTCTTCAAAAGTATCAAGACCCCAAAAGACAGAGAAGGAGGAACAGTTCAGGATGAGAGGAAGCAAAGGAGACATGACAACTATATGCCAGCTATGATCCTGGATTGAATCCTAGACAAGAAAAAGGACTTCCATGGAATGATTAGTGAATTTTATGAGATCTTTAGCTCAGATAATATAGGGTGTCCCAAAATTCACGCAAGATTTGAATTTTGCGAGAGCATTAACAACAACAACAACAACAAATAAAAGCCTAATTTTACTTGGCTTATTGAATCAGATTCTAATATCTGTTGCCCTTTGATTTCAATCCCTTCAATTTGATAAGCATTACCAAGTACCAATTATGGCCCAGGAACAGGGACAATGAAGACCAATGAAGACCACTGAAGACCACAGCTTTGCGTATGTGCCAGCAAAGCCGTGGAGGCCATTTACCCGATGTGCTATTCCATACATAACCCTATATTGTATACTTTATGAATCAATAAAAAATTTACAATTTTTAATTATAAACCTGTTTTCTATCAAAATTACTTCTTGCGTGAATTTTGGGACACCCTATAGTATTATATCGTTTATTTCTTGATTTTTCAAATTTGTACTGAGATTTGTAAGATGTTAACATTTAGAGAACTTGGGCTACAAATACTCATGAATTTCTTATATTGTTTTTGTAACTCCTCTGTAAATCATAAATTGTTTTAAAATGGAAATTAATTTTTTTAAAAAGCTAGTAACTTCCACAAAGGTACATATGGAGCTGGCAGGGGAGGGCTTCCTGGAGAAGGTAATGATTCCTAAGCAGAGCTTCAAAGGATCAACATATAATAAAAAGCATAAAAAATATCACTATAGGCAGATTTAGGCCTGATTTTGTGCATCTTGTCTCTTTGGCCCTTATATCAGAATGTTTTACAGGCCTCTGTGATTGTGGCCAAAGCACTTTTGAGGCCTATACACAAATGTGTGACCAAATTCCTACAGACAGGACACCCAACATCTGAACCAGCTGCAGAGCCAGGACCTAGGGGAGGAAGGAAGGCAGCCCTAACTTGGTGAGGGCACATGTTCACCAGCATAGACACACCGGGTGTGAGAAGCAGCCAGCAAAGATGGTGCTTCCCTAGGAAAGTAGGAAGGAGTTAAGACATGATGAAAATTGGTGAGGCCAGAGGTACAGATCTCCTTTCAACTCCTCCTGCCGACATAAAAGACAACCATAAAGACACCAACCAGCACTGGGCAACTGAGTAGGCATACAGTACTCCTAGATTTCTGCCAAGTAGATGAATCACAGACAATCACTTGACCAAAGTGGTGGCTAGAACTAATCTGTGATTTTCCTGCTGATAACATACCACCTTAATTACAGAACGAGTGCCTTAAAATTAAACACTGATGCCTTCAATGTCCTCACATGGTTCTCTGTGAGCAGTCATAGATGAACATTTGGCTACAGGACAATGTACTTTTCCATGCCTGATTTGCATATTCCTTGGGTTGACCTGATCTCATTTTTCATTTGATTGTTGGGTCACATGGCTGGTTCATTTCTTTGGGTCTCCACACTACAATCCTACCTCCACCGTGATTTGCTTTGTAGCATTAGCAACAAGTTGAAAATTATCTAATTAAACCCAATCCTTGGTTTCCTCATTAGGGAAAACAACCAACAAGAACTCTTTGGGAGAGGTTAAATAGCTAAAATTTTGCAAAACCAAATTGCTTGATAAGAACAAGGCAGCAGCCCTGACCGGTTTGGCTCAGTGGATAGAGAGGATAAAAGGTCCTGGGTTCAATTCCGGTCAAGGGCATGTACCTTGGTTGCAGGCACATCCCCAGTGGGCGGTGTGCAGGAGGCAACTGATCGATGTTTCTAACTCTCTATCCTTCTCCCTTCCTCTCTGTAAAAAAATCAATAAAATATATTTTTTTAAAAAAAGATTCAATACTTTAAAAAAAAACAACAAGGCAGCAACTGTATGTCCACATGCAATTACCCATACTTTTTGTTCATTCTGCTGACTGTTTTATTTCCAGTACCTAGAATAGCTCATAGTAGGTGCTCATAGGCAATGAACTAAGGTGATAAATTAAATTCTGAAGCTCACAAGTTGATTTAAAAAAAAAAAAAGATTGGTGTAATAAGTATGACTATTTTTCTTGCCTCTTTCCACTAAAGAGAGCAAGCTAGTTAAGTTGTACCACCTTAGATTTTTATTTTTTATTTATTTTTATTTTTATTGATTTCAGAGAGGAAGGGAGAGGGAGAGAGAGAGATAGAAACATCAATGATGAGAGAGAATCATCGACTGGCTGCCTCCTGCACGCCCCCCATCGGGGATTGAGCCCGCAACCCAGGCATGTGCCCTTGACCGGAATCGAATCCGGGACCCTTCAGTCTGCAGGCTGACACTCTATCCACTGAGCCAAACCAGCCAGGGCCAACCTTAGATTTTTTTAAAATATATTTTTATTGATTTCAGAGAGAAAGGGAGAAGGAGACAAAGAGAGAGAAATATCAGTGATGAGAGAGAATCATGGATGGGCTGCATCCTGCACGCCCCTTATTGGGGATCGAGCCTGCAACCCAGGCATGTGCCCTTGACAGGAATCAAACCCGGGACCCTTCAGTCTGCAGGCCGACTCTCTATCCACTGACCCAAACCAGCCAGGGCTAACCTTAGATTTAAATACAGTCTGCTCAGAACAAAGGCCATAAAAGGCCTAATTTTATAATGAGACATGAGAGACACCACGGGACAGTGATGGTAGATGGGGAGTCAAACCTCAGTCCCACTAACTTTCCAGTTGTAGACACTGGTTTCTCTGTGTCACCCCTTCCTGCCACTTACTCGATAAGGCTTTTGTGAGGATTAAATTGACTAACATTTGTCAAGAGCCCAGGCCAGTGCCCAGGACACCATAAATGTGGTCATTATGATTAAAAAGAGAACCTACCAACACTACAGTCAAAAGCAGCAGCATCCAAGGCAGCCTCTTGACGTGAACAGTCAGGCTCCTAGTTAGGAGGCAGCATGATGTGAGGGAGGGACAATGACTTGAATCCTGACTGTCGTTTCTTTTCTGTGAGACTTCAGGCAAATCAATCACCTTGTTCATGGCCTCAGTTCCCTCTCTTATAATGGGGATACCACTGCCGACTGCTATGTAGCTAGGTCCTATTTTTGATTGTGGTTAAATCAGACACAGTGTAACACAAACCTTTTCTTGTTCAGGATGAACTTTCAGATCCATACACATATCCAAAAACTGAGAGAGCAGAGCCTGGTCCAGAAGGATGTATACAGCAACTCCCTGTTTCCGACATATTTCCTGCAGATCTCTGAAGATGTCGATGTCTGTGAATACATCCATCACCACGGCAATCACCTGCAGGGTCGGGTGAGGAAGGGCAAGCTGTCAGCTCGTACCACCACCATCTGCAGCTCCTTGTGCGGGCTCTGGACCCTATCTCATAGCTGGTAAAGGATCCCCATGCTATGACATCCTTTCTTCTCCTTCTGCAGTATTGATTTTCCCCTCACTGTGGACTCCCCTCCATCTCCAAAGACACTGTTGTCACTGTATCCTACAAATCTGGACTTGGCCTAGCTAACCCTCCCAACTGCTTCCTAGCCACTCCCCTCCACACTGGCTAATTTCTCAGAAACATACGTTAATCCACTGCCCTGACCTCCTATGATCCTGTTCCATTCAACTTCTCTTCTTTTACTAAACCCCCTTCCCGTCCTATAGGCTCAGCTCAGACCAGCAACCTGTCTAGATTCTGTGGCTAACACACCATTCTCTTTAGGCCTGTTGCTTCCACACTGGCTTCAGTTTCCTGTCTGTAAAAGTAAACAAAACCTTAGATTCTCTGAGCCCCTTCTGGGTGTAGCATTCTCTAAGTCTGTGATTTTGAGTATTGTCTGATTTTGGATCATAAGCTCTGAGTTTTTGTTACAACTGAGACAGGCCCACCCCATCCACCACCAACTCAGAGCTTGGAAATGACCATACCAGGCAAGCAGATCCTCCCACTTGTGCCTCTAACACTGATACCAAATCTTCATAATATTCTACTCCCTCCACTAGCCAGGATCCAACCAAATGGCTCCCACAGCACCAGTCTCCCCTTTTAATAGGTGGTCTCTGGTTCTTGATTATGTTGATTATCTATCTGTCCACAGTATACATCACAAGAACAGGAATATGGAAATATATCCTAAGGATTCTGTCCTGAAGCTTAACCAGTCCCTTTTTCTCCCCATTAGACTACAGTTAAGAGATGCCTCAGTCAGGTATCTTTGGGAAAATTACAGCTGTTTCCACTGTCTGTATCCTTAGCTGCAAAATAGGTTTGTAGTGAGAACTAAATTATTATGTTACATGAAATGCAAGGCACAAAAGGTCTCTTTAAATGTCTGTTGAATCACTTTACTAGTCCAGAGTTTGAGCTATTCAGACAGTTCAACACAGGGAGGCATCCGCCAGCTCCCAGCTTTCCTTGCTAAAGACAGACTGCTCCAGACACAAAGCCTCTAATCATACCCTTTTCAGGTTTAAACTGTGGCCCTCAGCTAATTCCTGGCAGGGCCATGGGGATGTAAAACATCCAGGCTTAGAAACAAGTCCCTGCAAATGGAGTCATAAGTGGGGGTGTAAGCTAAGAAAACTGTCCCCCGAAGCCAAGGCTTGGAGCCTTTTACAGTCTGCGGCTGTGAGGGCTTCTCTCTCCTCCCAACCTCAACAGTAAAAATGTCTTTTTGAATCATGTTAACTCTTTGTTTTGAACTTTAAAGTATTTACAGGTCTCATTTGGACAGGACTGATTCAATCTCTGGCCCGAGAGGACTCAGGACAGTACCTAACAGTATTTACCCCTTAAGTACTTAGGGGGTAGGGGAAGAGGTTAAAGAAGTGCAGAGACAGAAAGGCAATTTTGCTGTCTTTCTCCAACACCCAGAGTCTCATCTACCAGGAGGAGGGACCTTGAAATGCCAGCTCCTGGGAAGTCACTGCTACGAGAGAATCTGGAAAGATCAATTTATCTCTCTGGCTGCTTCTCCCCATTTCCCCCCTCCCCAATTTTTGTTTTTAACTTATTTTTATTGCTGACACTATTACAGATGTACCCATTTCCCACCCTTTGCGCACCTCCACGCAGCCCCCGAATCTTCCCCAATCTGGATGAAACCCCAGCTGTGAGCTATTCCTGGTAAAGGGTACAGTGAAACCCACTGGGCACAGTAATTTAAAAAATAAAGAGTTCTTTCTGAATTGGTGGCATCTTCAGAAGTCTATATCCTCTGATGGGCTTTATACATCCTATCTGGAGTTGTACCTACCCCATTCATTGAGGTCACATAGCAATGGTTAAAAGGCAGAAAAGTCCTGGGCACACAAATCCCAGCTCTGTGGTTTACTAGTTGTGTGACCCTGGGCAAACTGCTCAGTCTTTGAGCCTCGTTTTTCTCCTCTGGAAGATATGGATAATATTAGCATCTACGTCAAAGGGCTGTTGTGAGGATTAAATGAGACAAAGCCTTGAAACTTTGTTCAATTATGCATCCAGCACCCCTTCGGAGTCTACTGCGAGCTGAATCCTTGTGCTAGGCAGAAAGGTGGCTGTAAAGAATTTGACCTAGACACAACTTGTCTGCAAAGAGAGGACATGGGATGCAGGGAAGAAAAAGGTTATGTGCTGTTAGAGACAATGAGATTAGGGGACACTATGGAGAGCAGGGACAGTACAGCATCTGCCCTGCAGCGGTGGACGCACCACAGCACTCACTGTTTACCAAATAAGAGCGGAGGAAGATCCCTGGAGGAGGGCACTTGAGCTGAATCACAAATAAGGACAAGATTCGGACAGGGGAAAAGTGAAGGGGAGGACATTCTGGCAGGAAGCCATGTGATGACAGAAGAAGAAGTAGGAAATAATGGGTATGTACCAGTTTGGCTGGCACGTGGAGTATGCACAAAAGGGAGCAACAGGACATGACTGAGAGACAGGTCAATGAGCAAGGTCACAGAAGGCCTTGAATGCCAACCAAGGAATCAGTATCACACAGGCAGTTGAGGGAAAGGGGGTTAAGAAGAGTAATGAGTTCAAAGTGAAGACCCCAAGTGACAGAAGAGTCTGATGCTGGGAGAAAGGAAGGGGTAGGCTGGAGATCTGGCCCCACCTCCTCCAACACAGGTCCATGTATCCAAGTGCCCACAGCACAGCAGGCACTTAGATACCTTTAGGTTCAGGAACACTTTATTTTTTAAATGTGATAGAGGTTTTGATGATGGAAGCAATGAGGATTAAAGAGGAAAGGGGCCATGGGAGAGCCAAGCAATGGACTGCATGGACTGCAGGAGGAAAGAAGAGGGAAGGAAGGGTGGGAAGAGGCAGAGGAAGATTCAGGTTTACACAAACAGAAAAAGAAAGAAGCTTGAGAGAAAAGCTTCAAAACTGGCAGTAAAGTTTTTTTGGAAAAAACCAAGATGGCGGCATAGGTAAACACCAGTTAGCTGCCTTGAACAACCACTTCAAAAATACAACTAAAAGACGGAACGGACATCGCCCAGAACCACAGGAAGACTGGCTGAGGGGAAATTCTTCAACTAGAAGGAAAGAGAACAGCATACGAGACTCAGAGGAGGCGCAGTGCGGAAAATACAAAGGTGGGGAGGTGCGCGCAGCGGGCTGGTAGCTGAGGGTGCGGTTGTCGTTTTCAATCGGGAGGGGGGCTCAGATTCTGAGCTCCAGTTCTGGGCGAGTCTCTAGGGACCCAGACTCAAACGGGAGAAGCGGGACTGTCTGGCATCGGTCGGAATGCGAGGGCAGCTTTCTCTCCGAGGTTTCAGCGGTTGCTGGGACTCTGAGAGGCAGAGCCTCTGGGGACAGGACTGAGAGCAGCCATAACTGCTCCCTCCACCCTCTCTGTTGATCCCGTGCGACCCGCCCCGCCCAAGCCCTCTGCAGAAGTTTTCCCACTGCAGACACAGCTGATTCTCACAGCCAGTTGGCCTGGAGGTCAAATCCCCCCAGTATTAGCTACAACAATCAAGGCTTAACTACAACAAGACTGCGCACAAAGACCACTAGGGGGTGCACCAAGAAAGCATAAAAAATGCGGAGACAAAGAAACAGGACAAAACTGTCAATGGAGGATATTGAGTTCAGAACCACACTTTTAAGGTCTCTCAAGAACTGTCTAGAAGCCGCCAATAAAGTTATTGAGATCTACAAGAAATCTAATGAGACCCTCGATGTTATGATAAAGAACCAACTAGAAATTAAGCATACACTGACTGAAGTAACGAATATTATAGAGACTCCCAACAGCAGACCAGAGGAGCGCAAGAATCAAGGCAAAGATCTGAAATGCGAGGAAGCAAAAAACACCCAACCAGAAAAGCAAAATGAAAAAAGAATCCAAAAATACGAAGATAGTGTAAGGAGCCTCTGGGACAGTTTCAAGCGTACCAACATCAGAATTATAGGGGTGCCAGAAGATGAGAGAGACCAAGATATTGAAAACCTATTTGAAGAAATAATGACAGAAAACTTCCCCTACCTGGTG
Source organism: Myotis myotis (assembly GCF_014108235.1). NCBI lineage: Eukaryota > Metazoa > Chordata > Mammalia > Chiroptera > Vespertilionidae > Myotis > Myotis myotis. The sequence goes on along the minus strand of NW_023416401.1, from coordinate 20,500,853 downwards.
AAAGAAATAGACTTACAAGTCCAGGAAGCGCAGAGAACCCCAAACAAAAGGAATCCAAAGACACATCATAATTAAAATGCCAACAGCAAAAGACAAAGAGAGAATCTTAAAAGCAGCAAGAGAAAGAAACTCAGTTACCTACAAGGGAATACCCATACGACTGTCAGCTGATTTCTCAACAGAAACTTTGCAGGCCAGAAGGGAGTGGCAAGAAATATTCAAAGTGATGAATGCCAAGAACCTACAACCAAGATTACTTTATCCAGCAAAGGTATCATTCAGAATTGAAGGTCAGATAAAGAGCTTCACAGATAAGGAAAAGCTAAAGGAGTTCATCACCATCAAACCAGTATTATATGAAATGCTGAAAGGTATCCTTTAAGAAGAGGAAGAGGAAGAAAAAGGTAAAGATACTAATTATGAACAACAAATATGCATCTATCAACAAGTGAATCTAAGAATCAAGTGAATAAATAATCTGATGAACAGAATGAACTGGTGATTATAACAGAATCAGGGACATAGAAAGGGAATGGACTGACTATTCTTGGGGGGGAAAGGGGTGTGGGAGATTCGGGAAGAGACTGGACAAAAATTGTGCACCTATGGATGAGGACAGTGGGGGGGTAAGGGCAGAGGGTGAGGTGGGAACTGGGTGGAGGGGAGCTATGGGGGGAAAAAAAGAGGAACAAATGTAATAATCTGAACAATAAAGATTTAATAATTAAAAAAAAATGGCAAAGGACCTAAATAGACACTTTTCGAAAGAAGACATACAGAAGGCCAAGAGACATATGAAAGCATGCTCAAAGTCACTAATTATCCGAGAGATGCAAATCAAAACAACAATGAGATACCATCTCACACCTGTCAGAATTGCTATCATCAACAAATCAACAAATGACAAGTGCTGGCAAGGATGTAGAGAAAAAGGAACCCTCATGCACTGCTGGTGGGAATGCAGACTGGTGCAGCCACTGTGGAAAACAGTATGGAGTTTCCTCAAAAAATTAAAAATGGAACTTTCATTTGACCCAGTAATCCCACTTCTAGGAATATATCCCAAGAAAACAGAAATACCAATCCGAAAGGTTATATGCCCCCTATGTTCATAGCAGCACAATTCACCATAGCTAAGACTTGGAAGTAGCCTAAGTGCCCATCTGTAGATGAATGGATTAGAAAACTGTGGTACATCTACATGATGGAATACTATGCTGCTGTAAAAAAGAAGGAATTCTTACCATTTGCCACAGCATGGATGGAACTGGAGAGCATTATGTTAAGTGAAATAAACCAGTCAGAGGAAGATAAATATTGCAAGATTTCACTCATTTTGGAATACAATGAACATCATAAACTGATGAACAAAAATAGATACAGAGACAAAAAAGCATCGAACAGACTTTCAAACTTCAGTGGGAAGACAGGGGAGGGTTGGGGGGTGGGGGTAAGTGATCAATCAAAGGACTTGTATGCACGCATATAAGCCTAACCAGTGGACCCAGACACGGGGGGAGGGCCGGGGCAGGGATGGCATGTGCTGGGGCGTGAGGGAGGCTGGGGTGAGGTCAATGGGGGAAAAAGGAGGCATATATACTACTATTTGTAATACTTTAAACAACAATAATAAAAAACAAAGACAGTCAAAAAAAACAAAACCTGGCAGTAAAACCTTCATAAGGGGGTTCTATATGCACAGGTGTAAGAATGAGTGTAAAGCTCACAAGAGAAAGCTAGAAGACAGATACCTGCTTGCTTCTCTTATATCCCACTATTCCTTCAAACATCCAGTGAGCCAACCATAAGCCTGGCGTGGTGCTGGGCTTTGAGGACCTAGGGTTGTCAATCAATGTCCTCAAGAAACCCTACTACTGAGGGACACAGGAGATGAGCCAGGGTTAAGACAGTGTGATGGGGCCAATGGACATGCACCAAGGAAGCCAGCCCAGCTGGCGAGGTTAGAGATGGTTGAGAACTGCTGGAGGCAGGGACTCAGGAGCAGGGCCATTAGTATAAATCACCTGCCAAACAGAATTTAGAGTCACAACTCCATAAGACAACTGTACAAACAACAGCTTTGTTATGTTTCACCGTTTGGTTTTAAAGCCTCAACCCTTCCTGTGTGTACTGAAAATAACTGGTTTGAATGCTGGTCCGCAGCACCCACAGGGTATTTAGAGGATAGATGGAGGCATGTCTTCCTGACTCCCCTGTATCCTTACTAGAGCAGGACTCCTTTTTAAAGTATGTTTTTATTGAATTTTTATAGAAAGAGGAAGGGAGGAGAAAAGATAGGAAACATTGATGATAGAGAAACATAGATCAACTGCCTCCTGCACACCCTCTACTGTGGATCAAGCCCACAACCTGGGCATATGCCCTGACAAAGAATAGAACCAGTGACCTCTATGGTGCACGGGACAACGCTCAATCCACTAAGCCATGCCAGCTGGGCTAGAGCAGGACTCAAGACTTCTGTAGAAGGAACAGCCCTCTACATTTAAGCAATCAGTAGGAAATCCCTCCTTCCTTCCTTCAAGACCCAAGCCCTGCTCCCCTATACTCTCCCTCCTCAGTCCCACCAGTCCCCATGCAACCAAGCTCTGCAGAGTAGAACTAGACCTGAGGCCTCTCAAATCTCTGAGGGAACAGTCTCTTCAGTGAGCTGAGCAATGACCTGGACTCATTCACCAGCCAGCCAGGTGCCTGCTTTCCAAGGCCAGACACATCTCCTAGGTGTTGGTGTTCATGCTGCAGGGCCCCAAAAGTACATCTGGACTTGACAGAGGCATAGAAGCCAGTCACTGCTTCCTCCCTGAGGAATAATTCAGGGATGGACAAAGGAGAGACATCAGGAAGGCGGGCATCCCATGGCCATCAAGTGCCTGCACGGTCACTGTGGGCCCTGCCCTGCCCCAGCCTCTGCTGCATAGAGCCTGCCCACTTTCTTAGGGCTAGAAACTCTCTAAGTGTTGACTTTTGAGAGTCTATTCCAGTGTCAACATCCACCTGAAACTCACTGCAAATTAGTCATGCCTGGTACCCCATACTGTTCCTACACTTCCTCAGCCACATCTGGAGCAGCCACACCTGTGTCAATCCCACATCATCAGGTGACAAAACCACAAGCCTTACTTCACCCTACCAACTATCCCTTGCTGATCTATACCAAGGGACTTGGTGGTCCACACAGTTAGAGTCAGTCTCAGGTATTCTTGGTCTTTAGGAAGGGCAAAACCCTGTTTATGCTACTTTTCACATAGAACCAGAATCTTTTCTACATGTCTTCTTGCACAAAAGCTCTACGAGATATCTAGAGATTTCAAAACCCCATTAATTGTTATCACCAATTTACAAATGAGAAAAATAAAGCTTGGAGAGATTAGGTAACTCGTTCAAAGTGACACACTTAAGCAAATGCAGGAGCTGGAATTTCCGCCCAGGTCTGTGTGACTCCAGAGCTGTGTGGTAAAGTGTTAAACTAAATACAGCGGGGCCTTGACTTACGAGTGTCCCGGCTAAGGATACGAGCCGTCTCTCGGCTGATTTTTTGCTTTGAGTTGCAAGCTCAAAAAATTCGAGTTACGAGCTAGCTTCAGATACCCCACCACTAGTTGGTGCAGCGAACGTCACAGTGATTTGACATACGAGTAATTTGAGTTATGAGCTCCGTCAAGGAACGAATTAAACTCGTAAGTCAAGGCCCCACTGTATTACTCCCAAGAAGTCCAGTAATGTTCAGCCTGCAAATGACTGAGAGCCTGGACTAAATCCTGAAAGGATCAGTAAAGTACCTGGGATCAAGCCCACCACAGAGGATGATTACAAATAACATGCAATAAATCAGAGCAAACACTAAGGAAACTTGGAACTCCCTACCAGCCGTGGGAAACTACGGCCCACGGGCCGGATCCGGCCCGTTTGAAATGAATAAAACTATTGAAAAAAAAGACCTTTTATGTAATGATGTTTACTTTGAATTTATATTAGTTCACACAAACACTCCATCCATGCTTTTGTTCCGGCCCTCCGGTCCAGTTTAAGAACCCATTGTGGCCCTCGAGTCAAAAAGTTTGCCCACCCCTGCCCTAGACAGTGGGCACCTTTTCTCTGAAGGTGGTACTGCTAATTCCAAATGGACTAAATCAGGATGTCTTGGGAAACAAAGATATTATGTGAACAGGCTATAGAATTAAACCTGGATATGGATCCTGGATCTTCCACTTTCAAGCACCATGTACCCTCTAGCAAGTTACTTAAGGTGCAAATAATACTGTCTATATGTTATAGTGTTTGAGGGTTCAGTCAATGAGGGAATTCATGTCAACATTTGACAGTTCCTGGCATAAAGCCCTCCTATGGCAGCTAATGTTTAGTCCCAATTCTGCCACTATTTCTTGGCCAAGTCATTCTACCCGAGCTGCCTCCTCAAACATGGCCCCTTCCAGCTCTAGTCTGATTCATGCGCCCTCAATGGGCTGGGCTGGGAGCTGACCCAGCACATGAGCAGCCTCAAGGGGCCACTCAGTCATTCCAGTTCTCATTCCAGTTCTTCCTCTACGTGAAGCAGGATGTTTGTGTCAATCACCCCTTCCTACTGCACCTCAGTTTCCCTCCCTTCCCACCCATAGTCATAAAGCAAGGATACGTGTGCAACATGCTTGGAATTCCACCAAAGTTCTATATACATTCAAAGATGCGTCAGCCTATCCAGTGGTCAACACAGCCTGGCTGATGAATTCCTCACATTGACCACATGAAACCCAAAGTCAATTTCCTTCGACCCCCTAGGGCACCAGCCACTTCTTCTGAAGATACTCTTGCTAAAAAAGCAAAAGATAGCCTTAGCCGGTTTGGCTCAGTGGGTAGAGCTTTGGCCTGCAGACCAAAGAATCCAGGGTCGGATTCCAGTCAAGGGCATGTACCTAGGTTGCAGGCTTCTCCCTGGCCTTTTTACCCTGATCGGGGTGCGTGCAGGAGAGCAATCAATAGATGTGTTTCTCTCACATCAGTGTTTGTCTTTCCCTCTCTCTTCCACTCTCTCTAAAAAGATCAATGTAAAAATATCCTCCGGTGAGGATTAACAATAAACAAATAAATAGGCAAAAGACATATATTCTCTCAATTTCTTACAGCTTTTTTTTTAAACATATTTTTATTAATGTCAGAGAGGAAGGGAGAGGGAAAGAGAGATAGAAACATCAATGATGAGGAACCAAGATGGCGGCACAGGTTAATGCCGGAGTTTGCTGCCTTGAACAACTGCTTCAAAAGTGAAACTAAAAAACTGAACGGACATCACCCAGAACCACAGGAACGCTGGCTGAGTGGAAGTCCTACAACTAGGAGGAAAGAAACGCATACGGACACTCAGAGGAGGCGCAGTGCTGAAGTCAAATTCTGAGGTGCGGAGTGCCTGGAGCGGGCTGGTGGCGGAGGGCGCGGTTGGCGTTTACAATCCGGAGGGAGTCGCAGACTCTGAGCTCCAGATACAGGCGAGTCTTTAGGGACCCAGATTCAAACGGGAGAAGCGGGACTGTCTGGCTTCGGTCAGAGCGAGTGCAGCTTTCTCTCCGAGCTTTGCAGCGGGTGCTGGGACTCAGAGAGGCAGAGCCCCTGGGGACAGGACTGAGAGCCGCCATAACTGCTCTCTCCGGCCCACCCTGTTGATCCTGTGCGACCCGCCCCGCCCAAGCCCTGCACACAGGCATTTGCCGGATTAGCACCTCCCTAGAGGAGAGAAGTTCTCTCACTGCAGACACAGCTGATTCTCATAGCCACTTGGCCTGGAGGTCAAACCCTCCCTGGTATTAGCTACAACAATCAAGGTTTAACTATAAGACTGCGCACAAAGACCACTAGGGGGTGCACCAAGGAAGCATAACAAAACGCTGAGACAAAGAAACAGGACAAAATTGTCAATGGAAGATACAGAGTTCAGAACCACACTTTTAAGGTCTCTCAAGAACTGTCTAGAAGCCGCCGATACACTTAATGAGATCTACAAGAAAACTAATGAGACCCTCGATGTTATATTGGGGAACCAACTAGAAATTAAGCATACACGGACTGAAATAACAAATATTATACAGACTCCCGACAGCAGACCAGAGGAGCGCAAGAATCAAGTGAATGATTTGAAATGCGAGGAAGTAAAAAACACCCAACCAGAAAAGCAAAATGAAAAAAGAATCCAAAAATGCGAGGATAGTGTAAGGCGCCTCTGGGACAGCTTCAAGCGTACCAACATCAGAATTATAGGGGTGCCAGAAGATGAGAGAGAGCAAGATATTGAAAACCTATTTGAAGAAATAATGACAGAAAACTTCCCCCACCTGGTGAAAGAAATGGACTTACAGGTCCAAGAAGCGCAGAGAACCCCAAACAAAAGGAATCCAAAGAGGACCACACCAAGACATATCATAATTAAAATGCCAAGAGCAAAAGATAAAGAGAGAATCTTAAAAACAGCAAGAGAAAGAAACTCAGTTACCTACAAGGGAATACCCATACAACTGTCAGCTGATTTCTCAACAGAAACTTTGCAGGCCAGAAGGGAGTGGCAAGAAATATTCAAAGTGATGAATACCAAGAACCTACAACCAAGATTACTTTATCCAGCAAAGGTATCATTCAGAATTGAAGGTCAGATAAAGAGCTTCACAGATAAGGAAAAGCTAAAGGAGTTCATCACCACCAAACCAGGATTATATGAAATGCTGAAAGGTATCCTTTAAGAAGAGGAAGAGGAAGAAAAAGGTAAAGATACAAATTATGAACAACAAATATGCATCTATCAACAAGTGAATCTAAGAATCAAGTGAATAAATAATCTGATGAACAGAATGAACTGGTGATTATAATAGAATCAGGGACATAGAAAGGGAATGGACTGACTATTCTTGGGGGGGAAAGGGGTGTGGGAGATTCGGGAAGAGACTGGACAAAAATTGTGCACCTATGGATGAGGACAGTGGGTGGGGAATGAGGGCGGAGGGTGGGGCGGGAACTGGGAGGAGGGGAGTTATGGGGGGGAAAAAAGAGGAACAAATGTAATAATCTGAACAATAAAGATTTAATTAAAAAAAAAAAAGACATCAATGATGAGAGAGAATCATTGATTGGCTGCCTCCTGCATGCCCCCCAGTGGGGATCAAGCCCACAACCTGGGCATATGCCCTGACCAGGATTCGAATCGACGACCTCTTGGTTCCTGGGTTGACGCTCAACCGCTGAGCTACACCTGGCTGGGTTTCTTACAGCTTTTTAGTACAACAGAAATTCTCTGCTTGGAATTTCTTTTAAAAAGCTTTAAACTACCATATCACCTCCAGGTTTAATAAAAAGAAAACATAAATTTCCATAGCAAAACCTAATTTTGCCTGTGTGTTTTCTCTCTAGATTTCATAGGCTGTTGTTATAAAATTAACAATTCAGATTGGAGTGTTGGTAGAGCCTCCACCTGCAGAGAGTGGCACAGTTCCTCTCCAGAAAGGCAGGGGGCGGGCGCCAGGTTTTCACTGGCCTGTAGAGGGACTGATCATACACAGCTGCATTTCCTCTGTTCTGTTCCAGCCTGAAGTATACAAGGGGGCTGGGTTTTTAGAAAGGGAAGGAAAACCATCAAGAGGTGTTTATCTCTCTGTCCCTCTCCCTCTGAAGTAAATAAACCAACCAAAAAACAGACATTTAAAAAATACAATTTATAGGAATAGATTTTGGAGTAGGTGTGTAAGGGGAAAATTCTATATAGTTCAAAATTACCCTGAAAATTCCTTAGGAAGCAAACATCTGTGCTCTCAAAAAGTCCAAAGCAGCCCAGCCAGCATGGCTCAGTGGTTGAATGTAGACCTATGAACCAGGAGGTCACAGTTCAATTCCCAGCCAGGGCATATGCCTGGGTTTCAGGTTCGATCCCCCATGTGGGATGTGCAGGAAGCAGCCGATCAATGACTCTCTCTCATCATTGATATTCATATGTCCCTTCCTCTCTGAAATCAATAAAAATATATTTTTTTAAAAGTCCAAAGCAGTCCAGCTTTGGTGAAGCTCAACTGAGCATGAGGTAGTCAGCTTGTATGCAGAAGCCATGTCGTAGATAAATCATGTTTTTTAAGCATCGTACCTCACTTACTATGGCAGAATACCCACCCTTTGAAAGGTACACAGAAACTGAGCCAATGGAGAGATTGGCAGAAGCCCCAGTCACACCTACTGTGGGACAAGTACTTGTTGTGTGGAAAAGCAGGCAGAATCACTGGAACTATTGCATTGCTGCCCTTGGTGTCCTTCCCCTCGACCACCCCCCCCCCCCCCGGCCCCGACAAATGCATGTAGCTGAATGATCAAAGGTGCATATGATGGGTCTCCACGCTATTTTCTGAGCACCTCTTCCATGTCAGAATAGCTCACAAAGCAGCATGAGTCCTGGATGGAGATGAAACCTATCCCAGAACTGAACTGTTCATTCAGGCTACAAAACCAGAACTAGACACTACCATTTACCAAATAACCTTGCTTTGTGCTTATGCCCAGTCTTCTTCCAGAAAGGGCAGATTTAGCACTGTCATTGTCATTTTCTGTTCATAAGATGTGTCATGTGGAAATTAGAAGTTCAAATCTTAAGAAATGGAAAAATCTTCAGCCTGCTGAAAACTACCAATGTGGCAATCCTTCCTCACAGCACGGAGGACATGTGGAGCAGTAACTGAGAGCATGGGGTCAGGAGCCAGGCAGTCTTGGGCTTGAGCCCAGCTCTGTCCCCGACTAACTGCATGATCTTGAGCAAGTTACTTAACCTCTCTGTGCCCGGTCTCAAATCCAACTCATCTCCCCAACCATACCCCCAGCCTTATTCTCCTGTATTCTAATTTGGTAGCATCAAGCTAAAAAAATCTCTCTCCTCAACTCTTTCTATACCTTCTTCTCCTTGGCTTTGCCTACTCTCCTGCCCCCTCCCTCACTACCAAGTCCTAAAATTCTACCTAAAATTCACCTCCCTGCTGCCGCACTGCCTTATTATTAGCACAGACCTTCTTCTAACACAGCGGTTCTCAACCTGTGGGTCGCCAACCTGTGGGTCGCGATCCCTTTGGGGGTCGAATGACCCTTTCACAGGGGTCGCCTAAGACCATCGGAAAACACATATATAATTACATATTGTTTTTGTGATTAATCACTATGCTTTAATTATGTTCAATTTGTAACAATAAAAATACATCCTGCATATCAGATATTTACATTATGATTCATAACAGTAGCAAAATTACAGTTATGGAGTAGCAACGAAAATAATTTTATGGTTGGGGGTCACCACATGAGGAACTGTATTAAAGGGTCGCGGCATTAGGAAGGTTGAGAACAACTGGTCTAACACATAGATCCCGCTGTCCCTTCCTTACAACCTTACTTTCTGCTCCAGCTGTTAAGGAACTTGGCTGCCTCCCAAACATGACAGGTCCTTTCACGCTTCTGGGCCAGTCCCTGACCTCTGGCCTGGCAAGCCCCAACACCCATCCTTGGGGATGCAGCTCCAAGGTCACCCCACTCCTGAGAGGCTTTCTTCAGCCCCCTCCCCAACTACCTGCAGCAGCCTCACTGCTTCCCAACAGCAGACTGTCAATCCTCAAGTGCAGGCAAGGATCATGCCCTCCACCCGTAGCCCCAGCCCCTGACACAGTGTCCGATACACAGCAGACACTGAAAAAAGCAAGTAGTGGGCACATGGGAGAGACACTGGAAATACTTATCCAATTTAAAGGTAATGTGCCAGTTATCAGTTAAAAATCACCCAGGTTCCAAATACAGAATCTTAAAGATTTTAGTGTGTGGCTGGATTTGGGCACAGAATGGAACAGGAGGTTCCACCCAGGAATGTCAGCATTACAGAATGCCCCAGGGCACAGCAGAGCCCGAGCGCCAGCCCCTTCTGAAGCCAGCCTAAGAGTTTACAGACAGTTTTCCCTCTGGCATTAGCTCCAGTGCCCCTTCACTACCACTAAAAATTAAAGCTGGGCAACAGGCTAGGGCAATCTCTCTCCTTTATGGAGGCCTGTTCGTTCCTTTTCTCAAGTCCCAAGTGCCTAGGTTCTCATCCTGGAGGTAAGCTTTGGGAATGCACACCAACCGCACAATCGGAGCCTTTTTCTATCTTTTTAATCTCATTGAACCCGCAGTGTCTGCAGCATCCAAAGGACCCTCAGCACACCTGAAGCACTACAGAGCTGACACTGGCCTAGCTGGAGCTCACATCTACTCCCCCAAAGGCAAGGCACTAGCCTATTGTACCCCCTACCCGCCACAACCCCATCATCAGGCAAAAAAAAAGCAGCCAGCATCAGGAACCTTGGGAGAGAGACTTGGGGCTTGCTCCTGGACTTGGCTCTCTCAACCAGACTTCACGCACAGATATTGTAACTCACAGGCACACTCAAGTGCCACCCCTAGCTGGTCTTACTAAGACCTAGTGCTTTACTGCCATGTTCCTGGCCGAGACTACCCACCTTGTGTGCTGCATTCTTCCTCCCTGACTGCCAGGTACCAAGCACCCTGCTGCAGGTCCATCCTGGCTGGTGAGACAAGACCTCCCTCCCACTGCACCCCAATACCATGTCACACTAAGAGTCCGACCATCGCACTAAAACCGCTGTAAGTCGACCTAATGCTGGGGGTCTGCATTTTAGGAAGCCACTGCTAACTGGGGCATCCATCATCCAGCCTGTGAAAGAGCAACCCCCTGCCCCACCCATTCACAGAGGGAGCAACTTGCTCCACGCTCTGTAGGTACTGCCACTCTTGTCTGTATTTGCTTTCTGCAACATCAGACAGGTGGAGGTGACTAGCAACAGCAGATTCCTAACGGCCCACAGCAGTCCCTGGGGACCATCTTTCAGGAACTTTTCCCTAGGTAAAGCAACTCCTAAGAAGCCCCTGAAAGTGGGATCGAGTGCAGGAAAGTTGGCCATCTGGTTTGGTTTAACTAAAATTTGAAAATGGAGGTACTTCTGGTCCCCTTTCCCAGGAGATGTGAATGTTAGGAGCTGGAACTCAGGCACAATTCGGTTCTGGGCGACTGAGACTCCTCCCACTATCCCCAACCACGAGGAGGGGCCAGAAGATCAGGAATTCGAGGGGTGATACACAGGGTGGGGCCCGGCGCTCCCGAGGCCTCCGTTTTCCTTGCTTGAAGAGGGTCTCCGGTCCGGCCCACTCACCTCCCGCGCCGAGCGGAGCTGCTGGCGCAGCGCGTCCTTGCAGCCGTAGGGGCCGCCGGCGCCCGCGCCGCGGGGCTGGAAGTGCGCCTCGACGCGCGTGGCGCCGCGGTAGGCGCCCCGGTAGAAGGCCGGCCAGCCGAGCTCCAGCAGCGGCGGCTCCAGGTCCGACTGCTCCGGGAAGTAGGTGCCGGACGAGCAGTCCTGTGACGAGCCGAAGGAGTCCTCGGCCTCCGCCGCCGCGCCCTCCTCGCGGGGCCGCTCGGCCGTGCGCAGAATGGAGCGCACCTCGTCGGGGTTCAGGAAGCGACCCACGCGCTCCTGGCGCAGGAAGGCGGCGAAGGCGTCGGGGCCGCCCGCCACCAGCTCCTCGAGCGCCAGGCGCTGCGTTTCGCTGTACAACTCAGCCAGGTTGGGCGGCCCGCACGGCGACAGGCAGGCGGCGGGCAGCTCGTCCAGTCCCTCCGGCAACAAAGCCATGGCAGCGCTCAGGCCCTACGGAGCTCGGAAGAGCAAGGACGGGCAGGCCTCTTTATAGCCCCTTTGAATCAAACTGGCCCGCGCCATTGGCCGCGCCGCCCCGCCCCGGCTTTCCCATTGGCTGTTTCCTCCTAACGGTGGAGTTCAGACGCAGTGCCCGCCCCTACGGCCCGCCCCTTGACGTGCATTGGCTGCCCCGCGGCCCGGCCCCGCCCCGCCCCGCCCCGCCTCCCGGGCAGAGGTCCTGCTCTGCTCTCGTTCTGGGGTTGCTTCATGGAACTTCATTTTGGTGACTCTGTCCCGCTCCAGGGTAGTCGTTCCTGCTCGGGCCCCGCGGAGCGCGGACCTCTTCACGGTCAGCTGGAGGAGCGACAGGCCCGATGGCCGCGTGGGCCCGGGTGGTGGCCCAGGCAGTGGAGCCCGAACTGAAGCCAGAGAGCCTGGCCCCTGCCGTCCTAGCGCGCCCCCTGCCGGCCCGCCGTTCAAGGCCGGGCGCGATCTGACCTAGGCACTTGGAGAGGCAGGCGCCTGCTCCCCAGGTACACTGACCGCGGTGCTCCTGGGTTCTCAGAGCCTGGGCGTGACCAGCCATGTCTCCTGCACTTAATCATTCATTCGAAAATGGCGGGCTATCGTCATACCCCTCCTTTGATTACACCCTTAGGTAGCTTTCTCTTCTCTCACTTCATCGTGTTTTTGCCTGGCAAAACTCCAACCCCACTCTCCACCTACTTTCCACCTGCACCTAGTTGTGCAGGTTGGCTAATTGTGCTTTAAATTTATTATCTCAAGTGCCTGCTAGCCTACATTCCCTTCATTCATTCTACCGTTTCCTCTCTCTTATTCTTAGTTTGCTTCCTATTCCACTGAGAAAAATAGAAGCGATCAGAGAGAACTTGCACATGCTCTAATCACATCCTCTTCGTCTCTGCCTACAGACTGGGCCTTCTGCGACTATTGATCAACAGTCCCCTCCATTTGGGCCCTAGCTGCCAGCCCCCAACTACTAACCTGTATCACTCCAACCATTCTCTCCTCTCTCCAGGATCATCCATTTCCCTTCTTTACTGGTTCATTCCTATCAGCATTCAAACATGCTGAAATATTTTTCATCTTAAAACAACCCTCTCTCGACCCCACTACATTTCTTCCTCCCCATTTCTCTGCTCATTTTGATAACATAAAACCTCAAAAGAATAGTGTATATTCGCTGTCTCCAGTTTTCCTCCCATTCTTTCTTGAACCCTGTCCAATCAAGCTTAGGCCTCCTTTACGCTACCAAAACCTCTTGTCTAGGGCATCAAGAACGCCACAGTGCTAAATCCAATAGTCAATTTTTAGGCCTCATTTTCCATGTGTAAATGAGAGGGCATATGTACAACTGTAAAGTGCTTTCCTAAGTGTCACAGATTACCATTATTATTTAGAAACCAATAAACTTTTAAACTAGATGAATGCCCATCTTGTGGCAAAGATACCTCTGTTCTTCCCATCCTCTTCCCACCCCCAACCTGTTTATGAAGCTTTCCAAGCCCAAGTGTGGGGCCTTCCATGTGTCCCTGCTCTGCCATCCTGTGTCCAGAAAGGTCCAAGAAAGCACTCTTTCTATCGTCTTCTGAGATACCAACACATGTCTGCAAATGACAAAGACAAGGTCTGTGGTCTGGGACTATGCAACCATATAACTTGTCAATGCCTCTATTGCCTGAGGGAAAAGTAAGAATAACCAGGGTCTCAACTGCGGTGCTATTGTAATGTTAAGTAGTATATAGCATTTTACCTCCTCACTATCAGCTATGTGAGGAAAAGGACTGGGGTGGGAGGTAGGGAAGAGGATAGTGCACTCTCAAGAACAGACCAGAACAGCGGGCAGCCCTATTACATAAAAATATGTCATCAGACAAACCTTTGAAAGTGTAACCAATGTTAATTCCAAAGGGAGCATTGACAGAGTGAAGTTCATTCCAAATCATCTACCTTGTCTTAAATTCACCAGGTTTTACCATCCCCCAGTCTAGAAAGACATCTCCATGTCTGAGACCTCAGAGCTCCCTCTGCTTTAGGGGCCTCCTGGCAGAGTCTTCTGTGGTGGGGGGCAGGGATTCCCCACTTTCTATCCCAGGCATCACCTCTTTGTGAATTCAACTCAGCACAGTTCAAGAGAGCTCACAACAATGACCACAGCCACACTTACAGATGTTATTAAAAGGAATTTAATAATCTTAATTAAAAACTCAACAGCGAATTCCGTCACAGGCCTTGGCAGCTGGAAGCAACTCCAGGGGCATGCCCCTTTGGGATGTGGTTGGGCCATGGTCTTGGACACGAGGCCCACCACTGCCAGATGGTGAGGAGCTACCTGAAAGTTACTTCCATACAATATCAAAGATCCTTGAGGATATTTTTTTTAAAAAAGTTTTAAATATATTAGACTCTCTTGATTGCCATTTTTTACACAAAGCTGCTGATACAGTATACAGAGTTTTAACTTTTTTTTCACATAAAATACATTTTTCTTAATTGTTCTCTGTACATCAGTGGCTTCTGGTCTGGTGAATTATTGCGGGGGGCTGGGGATCTTCAGACATTTCCTGGGTGTGCAGAGCCAGGCCCCACACTATGGCACTTGCATGCCCATGGGAAGCAGGTCCTCTGGCCAACTGGCCAGCAAGAGATTCCTATTAAGGAGAGGGCTATAGCTTTTAGCAAAGGGATCACTTCTATGGAGTTATCCACTGACCACATGACCCTTTGCTCTTATGTGCCCTGGGGGTGGGGAGGCTGTCCCCAGGCTACAATAGCCAGAGTTAAATATAGTCCTTCTGAGCATCTTACAAGGAGCACCTTCTGGGAAAGCAAATGGAAGAGAGAGCTCAAGATCAAAAAGTATCTGACACCAAGAACCCAAATAGTCTTAAGTTACTACAAAGCCAACAAACTGTGGTGAGATAGGACAGGGGACATACTCTTGTTAACTTTCTAAACCCATTTAAGTTGATCAAACAGTGCAGAGCAGTTTCATTGATGCTGCATATCTGATGGAGAACTACATCCTGAAGTCTTTAGTAGACTTGAGTCTAGGGTTCATTCAGCTTCCCTGAGTTACTGGCCAGAAACTCACCAATTTTCAATAGTCTGGGGCTTAGGGTGGGGTGAGAGCAAGGGCCAGAGCTCACAGTGAGCCACGTGGCACCTGCTCTAGAAGTAGCCTCCTTCAATCTGCCAGGAGCTGCCACTAGATCTGGATCTCAGCAAGAGCTGGGCATCTGGTCAACCTTGCCAGCATTCCTCCAGCTCCTTGATCCACACTGGCCCAAAAGAGAGGCAATTCATGAGGAAAAGCTTCGATGTTAAAGGAGAAGCTCTTTTTCTTCCCATTATCCATTGGTGGAGCAGGAAGGTTGCATAATAAATAGCAAAAATGAGTAAGAGACAATGAGTTTTAAAACCTGAGATGCATTTGGCAGCAAATTCCAGAATCTTTATTCTTCTAGACACTGACCTCAAACTGCTATTATATAGTGCCTCCAAGATGTTGGCCTGAAGGCAGCTAGGAACCCTGAGAGCTCCATATAGACTTGGGATGGTGTCTGCCTGGAACCCAAGATCCAGCATCTGCATTTAGTGGCAAATGTCATCTAGGGATATTGGACCAGGATGCAGTCACTCTATCTCAGATTAATTGAATGGGCTGCTGCTGATACCCATGGTCCTCAAGGGTTGAAAACCATAAATAGCAGTCTCCTCATTCTATCTTGTCCCTCCGTAACTCCCAGAACCTAACATAGTGCCTGGTATGTCACAACTACTCAATAAACTACATGAGTGAATCAATGGATGACCTTGGCCCCAGCTTGTCCTTCAACACCCAAGAGACCTACAGGAAAAGTACCCCAGGTACTTGGAAGCCCCAACAGGGAATGGTTTATCCCTGATTGAAAATATGAGCTTGTGCTCAAGAGTCTTTAGTTGTCTCCTGTTGGGGAATCAGTGGGATTCCCAGCCTTCTGGGTAAACAGGAACAGCCCAGGAGGCAGGAAGCAAGGGAGGAGGAGGGAATGGCCAGAGGGCTTAGAGTGGGCAATAAATGGCTCCAGTCTCTGTGCCCTGAGCAAACAGATCCAAAAACCTGCCCAGCTCTCTCTGGAGGAGTATGTGGCTTCTCTCGGCACTCCCCAGCTTACAGCTTAAGTTGGCTCAAAAGGAATTTCAGTGTTAGTCTGATCTGAACACTGTTTTCAGGTATATCCCTGCCCTGCTCCGGCCATAGGCTGAGATGATGGAGAGCCCACTCCAGACCTCAGGGACATAGGAGGCATCACACAAACGCCTGCAGTCCCCTGACCTGCCCCTCCACCCAAGACTGGAACTGTCCTGGAGTTGGGGTAGGGGGCCTGGTGCTGTGACCCTCCCTGCATACAAGAGCCACCAGGGGTACAATGACTCTCCTGAGCCCTGTGCTCTCCTGCCCAGGTGCCCTGCTCCTGGGAAAGCATCAGCCAGGCCCCCTGGGTGCCAGCTCCCTCTCTGGGTTAGGGGAGTGGGCGGGGACCACAGTGGGGACTGGAACTTACAAACAGCAGACCCATTACTAAAGCTGTGGCACAAAGGGAACTTCTCCAGCCACACAGCCTCCTGGCCCAGGTTTCCCCAGAGAGAAGTTTTCATAGGCTCAGAAAGGAGAGAGTTAAAGGGAACCCAGATTTGTCCCCCAAATTGCAGAATCTGGAACTAGGGGGCACCTTCAGAGCTCTAAGGAGGTAGTTTTAGGACAAATAAAAGGTGCACAGAGCAGGGAACAAACCTGCTCATTAGTTACACCAATGGGTTTTAGCTGAGCCATGGATAGTGCCCAACTCATGGGCGACAATTTGAAGGGGCTCATGAGAGAATGCAGTGGATGGGCAGCCTGCCCCACCGATGAATTGAATGGGTGGTCACATGGCTGGCTCCTGGCATGGAACAGGCTTGTGACCAACCTCCTCACCATCACTCTCTCCGGAATGCAGATCAGGGTGTTGGCCATGAGCACTGTGGATTTGCAGCCCTGGGGTGTCACCACTCCAGCAGGAACAGGCTGGGAGTCCTTGGGCCAGGCAGGAACTCAGAAGGGCCAACTGGCAAGGCGGGGCCTAGGATCCTGAGCATTCACTCTAGGAGTGGGGACGGGGTGGCAGGCAGCAGCCCCTCGCTGTTCACTCTGATGGCTCAGTCTGATGAGGGCTGGCTGAGAAACTGCCAACACGAACTCGGCCCTCTCCTTGGAAAAGCCCTTCCCACTGAAGCTCCTCACTAAGTTCATTTTTCCAACAAAAGCCAGTAAAACCTAATGATCATAACATTCTCCATAAAAGCAGCCAAATTCAGTTACCTCCTGCCTAGAGTTTTACAGCCTTAAATAGTCCTTTTATGAAACTCACTTTTGGAAATATTGCCTTTGTTACCCCCTCTACTTTTTGATGCTTTCATACAAAAACAAAATGTGATCTGGAATATTCCGGGAATAGAATAGCCTGGTTTTCCACCTTGGCCCCTGGGCGTTCACACAACTAGTTCCTGGCATGGACAGGGATGTGGGAGCAGGTCTGTGTCCATTTCATCTGCCCATGTGGGTTCATGGCTTCCTCTGGGCACAGAGCGGACTTCCTACTCCTGTCAGATGTGGATGGTGGCCCAGATCCCAACAGGACTCTGGGCAGGACGATGGGTCTCAGCTTAGCAGGCCCCCTCCCCTGCTAAAGCCACATTGGCAGTGGTGATAAAACTCTGAGTCTTAACTTCAATCATTCTCTCAGGAATAGCTCACAAATTCTCTGTTCCACCTGCTTCCCATGAGCCCAGTTGTCATTTGTATACACGTTGATGAAGTGTGTGTGTGTGTGTGTGTGTGTGTGTGTGTGTGTGTGTGTGTTGATATGGACATGCGAGTACTGGTCCAAAGAAGCCTCTATCAGTAACAGAACTGGAATCCCAGCCCTCCCTCCCCCAAATCAGACAGCAGGGTGAGTTGGGAAGCCACTAGGGGCCTTGTTTCTGATGGCAGACAATGCAGCAGGAAGCGGACCGTGGGAAGGGGTGATGCTACGGGCAGCTGGCTGCAAGGTGGGGTCAGCATTCCTCTGGAAAGCAGAGCCCATCTCCCCCCAGCTGCCCTCTGAAGCCTCCCAGCCAGGGCTGGCCTGGATTCCAGGGACCCCTCCCCAAAGCATCTCTCTCCTCTGTCACAGGGAGACTAGGAGATGCGGCAGCAGCCATGGACCTTCTCTTCCATCTCCTCAATGGGAGCCTTGAACTTCAAGAGGGGGGGGTCTCCGCTGGTGACCGTGTAATATACCGAGGTCCCATTGCTGCTGTATGGTGAAGTTCTACCTCCGATCAAGGGGGCCTTGCCTTCACTGCTGCTCTCACCCGTCCTGGCCATGCTGCTGCCCAGGTGGGTGCTCAGGAAGGGGTGGCTGAGCAGCTTGGCTGCAGCCCGATGCCGCTTTAGCTCCAGAAGCGTCTGGGGGCTCTGCTCCTTGTAGCCACTCCAGGGTGGGGTGGCATCAGCCATGCTGGGGCTGCTGTAGACCATGGTATAGTCGGGCACCTCGTGCACTTTCCAGACATCCCCGTTGGACAGTGCATACTGGTAGGCGCTGACCGGAGCCCGGAGGCCATTCTCAACAGGCATGTCCATTTCACTTCGTGGGATCTTGGTGGAGAACTCAGAGAGCAGCACGGGCTTCTCCAGCCGGGGGTTCTGGGGGGAAAGAACGATGTTACCAGCTGGCAGAAGGCTCTGAACCCACAACCCACCTGCACCTCTGCTGAGGGCATTACTGTCTGGACCTGTCCTCCACCCATTTTCCCCACCTGGGTAATAGGATGTCCTTTTTGCTTTGGGGGAACTCACCAATCAATGTGTTTTAGGAGAGCTGACCAACCTCCATCCTTGACCCCAGGCCTGGATGGTCAACACATTTACCACAGGAATTGGTTCAGGGATGGGTTCTTGACTGAAACTGATTTAATAAAACTCAACCCTGGGACTTTTGCTAGAATGATTGGGAAAGAGAAGTTCTGTTTTTATAGCAATTGCGGGTGGTGAGAATGATACAAGTTGGGGGCTGGGTAGACACCATGTCAAAGGGCTGATGTGAAGGAAGACTGAAGGAGAGAGAGAGAATTTATCCTGATGATGTGTTTTGAGCCCCTGGATCCAGCTGGGCCAAGACTTTCCAGTTACAAGAGCCTGTAAATTCCTTTTTCGTGTGAGTTGACTTCAATTGGGGTTTTGGTCACTTGCAATCCTTCCTCTGTATTCCCAGCATATCTCCACTCGAAACAGCAGAGATTCCTACCCAGAGGTCCTTTACACCCAGAAATCCCTGCATAACTACTGCTGCCTAGAAGGTATAAATGAAAAGGTTGATATATTTGACAATAATGAAAATGTAAAGCCTAGCAAAAATCACCATAAACAGCCCAGCTGGTGTTGCTCAGTGGTTGAGCGTTGACCCATGAACCAGGTAATCCTGGTAGGGGATATGCAGGAGGCAGCCAATCAATGATTCTCTCTCATCATTGGTGTGTCTATCTCTCTCTCCCTCTCCCTTTCTCTCTCTGAAATCAATTTAAAAATTTTAAAAAGAAAGCAAAACTTTTAAAAATCACCATAAAAAATCAAAAGATGCATGACAAAACTGAAATGATATTTGCAACATATATGACCAAAAAGGGATGAATTTCCCAAATAAATAAAGAGCTCTTAAAAGTCCACTTATAAAGGTTCTACTGCACAAAAGAAAAAAAAAAATCAGCAAGGGACACTAATATACAGTTCAAAGCAAAATATAGCCTGTAAATACAGGAAAAAATAAAAATATTCAATCTCACTAATAATTAATGACATAAAAATTAAGACAACAAGTTTTACCAACCACATTGATAAGTGTCTTTAAAGTTTGTTCTTACTCAGTGCTGGCAAGGGTGTGAGGAAATAGCTACTAGTCATGTAAACTGCCACAGTCTCTTTGGAAGTCAGTATCAATCACATCATCTAAAAAAATTTGTTTTTAAAGAAGAATGAATACTTTGCAGCAAGCCCATTTCCAGGACTTTGTTTTCCAGATACACTCCCCAGGAGAACAAAGCCTGAAAGTCAACATTAGGCAGGTGGAGAATTATGGCATGTCCTTGTACTGGAATATTCTTCAGCTAAGAATTGAGGCAGTCCCCATGTACTGGCTTAGGTTTCAGGGATCTCCAGGAAATGTATACATAAAAATAAGGCATCTGAAATGTGATTTGATTTCTGTCTACAACTCTCTTCTCCCCAGCCCACAAGCTTGGGGACCAGATGGAACAAAGCCTCCGTGTTGCTCTCTCCATCCCAGCCCGCCGCTTTGATGGGGATTCCCTTACACAGATGCCATCACTCCTGCTGGTGAGACCAGCCCACATGTGACCTCCCCATTCACTGGGGAAGCAGGGTCCCATTGAGACGTGTGTACACACTATGCAACTAATCAGCAGACCTTGCATCCCTCCAAGGCAATACTCTCTAGGAATGCTTTCAGTTGCTCAATGTGTGGTGGAACCAACCTCTCCCTTCCTGTCCCCAACAATTCTGCTCTGGCCCCAACCCTTGGCCTCACTCAGCAGACACAGCCAGGCATGGACCTGAGTGCACCAGTACTGAGTTGAATAGTGTCCCTCCAAACTCATGCCAATCCCACATCTCTGAATGTGACCTTATTTGGAAGTAGGATCTTGGCAGAAGGAATTAGTTAGATTAAGATGAATTCCCACTGGATTAGGGTGAGCCCCGATCCAATGACTAGTATCTTTCTAATAAGAGAAAACAGAGACACAGGCACACACACATGAGGAAGGCCATGTGAGGACCAAAGCAGAGTCTGGAGCCATGCTAGCAAAAGCCAAGGAATGCCTGAGCCATCAGAAGCTGGGAGAGACATGGAGAGGATGGCACCTTGCTTTTTAGACTTCTAGCTTCCAGAGCTGTGAGAAAAGAAAGGTCTGCTGTTTTAAGCTCCAAGTTTGCAGCAGTTTGTCACAGCAGTCCTAGACACCAATAGAGCATCTTCTTAGGAAAGCCGTCTCAAGCCCAGGGCCTTGGCTGCCACTGGGGCAGGCTGCTTAGAGGTCCTACCAGTACCCTACTCAGTTTTTCAAAAAATTTCTTCCAATCGGATGTGTTCTGGTAAACACAGTTCTCAACTTCTTGTTATATCCCCTCCATCCTGGAAGTTTCCGTGTCCTTAGCTCCCAGGGTGGCTGCCCTACTGAATCTCTTTTCTGGGAAGCACAGATTAGATCTGCTGGAGCTCGTGCAGGCACATGGTGGTCACTCCCTCCCTGTCAATTATGAGAACCTAATGGGTGCCAAAGCTCCCAGCTCTGACTCAAACACACCCGAGGCTTGCCTCATTAACCACAGTAGCCACCACCATCAGACTGGATCTAGCTGGTCGAAGGGCCTGCCTAGCTAACCTCCTTCTGAAGGCTCTCAGATGAAGAGGCCAGACAAGGGAGGGGCCTGGTCCTCCTCCCAAGGCAGTGGCTGACACTGGGGCAGGGTATGAGGCCACTCACTGGGTCCTTGTTCTCCTGGTCTGTCCTGGTCTCCCTGATGTCCCCATTGTAAGTTGAGGTCCGCTGATCCTCTGCCACACTCCGCTGCTGCCACAGGATGGCCTCGCCCTCATACTCCTTCCTGTACAGGTTCGTCCTATCCGACAGGCTGGCTCGACGCACCACCTTCCTGAAGGGAGAGAGGGGGTACTGGAGTCTGCATCGAGGCACCACAGGCAGGAGAGGCATGGGGACCCCTAGCTGCCTGGCCCCTGACTCACCCACGGCTGCCTGTGCTGGATGTTCTCCTGCTCAAGGATGACTTGTGCCTCAGCTGTGACTTCATGATCACGTCGTGCTTGTGTTTTAGCTCCAGCAGCAGGACCTTGAACTCTTCTTCCTCACACAGGTCTGAAAGAGCAGAGGCGTCTGTTGTGGGAGGCAGCCTGTGGCCCCTGGGAGCCCTCCAGACCAGAGGAGCTGCCCTCCCAACTGAATAAAAACTCCCGGCATTCTTTGGGGCATGCAGGGAGGGGAGAAAACAAAGCCACCCTTATTTCCTGGGCTACAACCCAATCCTTAGAGAAGACTACGAAAGGGAAACCCAGGTTCCATACACAGTCACAACTCCTGAGGTCCCCAGTTATGATCGAAGGAGTCACACACCTTTGATAGTTTCCAATAGGATTTATCAGCTCTCCACTGACACAAGAAGTATCAATAGAAACAAGCAGGTGCCATGTAGCCCAAACAAGAAGTTATGCAAAGAAGCTGAAATCATATATCCCCACCACCTAATTCTTTCACTCATCTGTTTACCTCTTCAATGTCCCAGTCATCCATCCATAGGTTTGTCCTCTATCTATCCATCCTCTTATCCATCCATCTATATTTCCTACTTCATCCATACATTCATCCACTTTGCCATACATTTATCTGTCCATCCACCCATCTCTCTGTCCATTTATCCATTAATCTATCATCCATTACTTTATTAATTCATCCATCTACACACCAATCCAGCATCCGCCCAACCATATATTCATCCATTTATCCCTCTACCTATCAAAAAGTTGATGCGAGCCTATGTGTGTACCAGGTGTTGTGCTGGGCTTACCTATTGGCATTTCATCCATGGATGTCCTAGCACTGAGACTGGCCCCATGGGACACCAATAGCTCTGCCATTTGCATCTGAAACACAGGAAGAAGCCCATGTTCCCACTGCCCAGGGCCCAAGAGGCCTAGGAGGTGGAAAGAGTGCCCAAGACCTCTTGGGATGTGACCCAAAGAATGGTGAGGAAAAGTTGACTCCCAGGGAAGGCTTTGAACCCTGGGGCCAGGAATCCTGGGATGCAATGGGCTGACACCACCTCCACTATGCCTGGACCAAGGAACAGAAGAAAACGGAGTCAGCTGTAACTCTAGAGTTGTCGGATGTCTAGGGAGGGACTGCAAAAACTGCAATCAGCCCTGACTGGTTTGGCTCAGTGAATAGAGCATTGGCCTGCGGACTGAAGGGTCCCAGGTTCGATTCTGGTCAAGGGCATGTACCTTGATTGCGGTTATACCCCCAGTGGGAGGTGTGCAGGAGGCAGCTGGTCGATGTTTCTCTCTCATTGATGTTTCTAACTTTCTATCCCTTTCCCTTCCTCTCTGTAAAAAATCAATAAAATATATTAAAAAAACTGCAATCAGGGTTTTATATCTGGGGAACAAATGGAAAAAACACTCAAAGCAGAAAGGCTGGGATTTTCTAATTTGGCAAATTTAATCATCATTCCATTAAACTACAGCTTGTCAAATGTTTTTGCAAACTCCCTAGGTCTTTTCATAAGTAGTCAACACCTTAAGCAGGTCATGTATTCTTTTGAACCAACTGCTAGATCAAGGACAGCAGGCTGATCCTGTGCTGGCCTGCTCACAGCCCTCCGGTGTAAACTACCTGTCCCCAGAAGGCAGCCGCGTGCAGGGGCTCCCAGCCATCCCAGTCCTTCACATCCACGCGCACTCCGTGGTCCAGGAGGAGCTCAGCTGCTCGCAGGTATCCGTTGGCCCCAGCTACATGCAGCTGAGGGAGAGGAAAGAAAAGGGCATTCCCTAAGGGGGGCAGTCCCACATTTGGAGGTGGGATAGCCCTCTCCCTAACCCACGTCTAGGATCATTCTTGGGGCTAGTAGAATGGCACAGAATGAGGTAGAAATACCAGCCACATCGCAGAGAATGATTACATCTGCAATATGGACCTGGAAGGTAAGGCAGAGAGGTGAGCTCTTCTCCCCTGTGGTTGGTCTTAGAGCTCCTGTGGTGAAGGCAACAGCATTTACTGAGTCCCTACTACATGCTGAGCCCTGTGGAAGAGGTCTCAGGGGTCCAATACGATGGTTTTAAAATATGTTTACAAATTCTCTGACACAGCTTCCAAAGCAGGGGTGGGGAACCTTTTTTCTGTCAACGGTCATTTGGATATTTGTAATACCATTCAAGGGCCATACAAACCTATCACCTTAAAAATTAGCCTGCTGTATTTGGTCCAACATTTAATTAACTCACCCCTAATGCCTTGGCAGGCCCAGACCAAATGATTCTGTGGGCCTTATACGTCCCCTGGGCTGGACAGTCCCCACCCCGGCTAAGGGATGGAGTTAATTTCTCTCCCCTCGAATGTGGACCAGATTGAGTGACTCGCTTCCAACAAATAGGATCTTGTGAAGGGCAGTGTGTGATTTCTGAGACTAGGTCATAAAAGGCGTTGCTGTTTCTACCTTATACTCTCTTGGATCATCACTCTAGAGGAGGCAGCCATCATGTTGTAAGGACACTCAAGTAGCCCTAAAGAGAAGTCCCAAGGAGGTGAGAAACTGAGGCCTCCTGCCAGGAGCCAGCACTAACTTGCCAGCCACCTTAGGAGTGGATCTTCCAGCCCCATTCAAACCTTCAGATGACAGCAGCCCTAGCCGACATCTTCACTGCAGCCTCATAAAAGACCCCAAGCCAGAGCCACCCAGCCAAACTGTTCCCAATTCCCTGACCCACCAAAACTATGTGAGATGATAAATATATCATATTGTTTTAAGATGCTGATTTTGGGGTAGTTTGTTATGTAGCCATAGTAACCAATATATCCAATATGGGAAAGCCTCATACTAAGGCTCCAGTTCTTCTACCTGACACCATTCAAGGCCTCTGATGGTGGACGCCACCTTAGTTGCCCCTTTTGTTCAACCTCCAAGAAAACACATAAAATACTTAGCACGTGATGAACACTCAGGAAGTGATTAACATTCTTAGAAAGCCCTAAGTGATCACAAAGCACACCATGGGAATGGATGAAGGACGGAGAAGGAGATGAGGCAGAGAGAAACCAACTTCCCAGCCAATAGAGGCTAAAGGAAGCCAGCAGAAGACTGGCTGGGAGGAAACAGAGGCCCCAACCATAGAGGTGTGGGTTCCACCACGTGCTGGCCCACTTTCGCCCTGGCTAGTCTTGGTTCTGGCCCATGTCCTCACCAGCGTGGCACCATGGGCGTCGATCCAGTCAAGGTCCTGGCCCGCTGCGATCATACAGTGGATGTCTGCAATCATCTGCTGCTCGGGAGCCGCCCGCATCTCGTTGATTTTCTCTTGAGTGATGCCTGCAGGGGGAGGGGGATTTGGTCAGCACCCCAGGCTTAGGCCTCAAGGTGGGGGAGGGGAGGAGAGGCAGATAGGGAGGGCAAGGTCTCTGCACCCCAGGGCCTGCCAGTCAAGGAGGTAGACAAACATGCCCATAGATCATTGTGTTCCAGGCCCAAGGAACACAAACACGTGCTGGCCCATAAAACAAAGGCCGCTCCTGCCTGGCACCCAGTAGGTACTGTAATGATATCAGTTACTATTGTATATGCTGTTCTTCTACCTGGAAACTCCTACTATCCACATACCCACCTCCAACTGATCAAATGGCTGGCTCCGTCTGATTCTCTAGGTCCGGCCCAGATCACCCTGTCTGACCAGGGTTTGTTAGTTTCTTTTCATCTTGTGCACAGTTGTGTTTGTAGCACCTGGCACAAGGCTCAATGAGTTTTTGTTATGGGAATGACTCAATTAATGACTACACAGGGGTGGGCAAAAATAAGTTTACAATTGTTCGTATGGAAAGTAATACAGTAAGCCATAGCCAGTTTGGCTCAGTGGATAGAGTGTTGGCCTTCGGCCTGAAGGGTCCCTGGTTCAATTGCAGTCAAGGGCACATATCCAGGTTGTAGGCTCAATCCCCAATAGGGGGCGTGCAGAAGGCAGCCAACCAATGATTCTCATTCTTGATGTTTCTATCTCTCTATCCCTCTCCCTTCCTCTCTGAAATCAATAAAAAAAAATTTTTTTTAAAGTAACACAATAATAAATAATATAAGAATAAACTCTGTGTTTCATACACTCACAACTACAAACCTACTTTTGCCCACCCATGTATAACTATCAAATGGAGAGTTGAATAAATTGGAGTGGAGGGACGCAGAAAGACATTTTAAAGCCTGAACCTCTCACTAAAATGTTTAAGTGTTACTGGCAGCTACGAATGTTATTTAATGAGAGAGTGACATGCTCTATAAAAAGATCCCTTAATCAAACAGTCTTGGATAGGGTTCAGGGGAGATCTGTAAACTGGAAAGGAGAAAAATGTACATGATTATTTTTATTAAACCTTAAGTGAAACAGAACATTTCCTTCCATTAGGACATAGGCAAAACCCACAGTAGAATAAGTGGTGCCTATGACGGTCTCACCAACAGAAACAGTAGGTATTTGCGTGTCATGTTATCTGATTGTTTCATGAACCAATAAAATTGGTAGATAACTCATTTCTAAATATGTTGGTAGTTTTATTTGAATATAGTTGGTTTCCTTTATAATCCTACTAGAGGCCCGATGCACAAAATCCGTGCAAGGGTAGGCCTTCCTTCCCCCAGGTGCCGGGCTTCCCTCGCAGCCCCAGCTTCGTGTGGAAAGACGGAAGGACATCCGGTCTAATTAGCATATTACACTTTTATTATTATTGATGATTCTGATAACTGAATTTAAAGATATCATTCTGAGAAGGGGTCCATAGATTCACAAGATTGACACAAAAACTGTTAAGTGCCTCTGCAGAAGATGAATGGTTAAAGCCTGGGTGCCAGGGAATGGACACAGCAAATCAGCGGTTATTGCTGGGATCGGGGAAGAAACACCCGGCAGGGCCTGGACAGGACCCGGGGCTGCAGTCCAGGGTCTGGTTTGAGATTCCTTTCTGAGGAGGAGCTCAGAGTCTGTATGGAGACAAGGGCAGGTCTCTCTGATTGCTACATTTGTTTCCTCTCTGAGGCTCATTTGTGACTGAGAACAGCCTACATCTTGTTTACCCGGCCCCTGGCAGCCAGCATGGTGCCTGGCAGGCACCGGCGAATGTTCCTGACTTTTTATTATTTTCCCAAGTGGGACTATATCTTTATTGCGAATGTTTATTGAATTGTCACAGCTGACGAAGAGGAGACGAGGCCAGCTGAGGCCGCCCGCGTGTGGGGGTGACACAGAGGAGAACAATGCCTCCCTTTCGCACAGCATGTGTCATCATCTTGTTAATCACACAAGATATTAATCTTAATAACGGGGACCCATCCCACTTCCTGAGCACTGGCGTGAGCAGGCAGGTACGCAGCTTGCTAACGTGTGCACCTGCATTGGTTTAAGAGACGCTTGCTGCAACGCTACCCTGAGCCCACTTGATAGCATGTGCCACACTCTTTTTTAAAAATTTTTTTAAAATATATTTTATTGATTTTTTACAGAGAGGAAGGGAGAGGGATAGAGAGTTAGAAACATCGTGAGAGAGAAACGTCAATCAGCTGCCTCCTGCACACCCCGTCCTGGGGATGTGCCCGCAACTAAGGTACATGCCCTTGACCAGAATCGAACCTGGGACCCTTCAGTCTGTAGGCCGATGCTCTATACACTGAGCCAAACCGGTTAGGGCATGTGCCACACTCTTACCCTGGTACGCCATGCACGTCTCGATGACATCCAGGGTGGGCTCATCCTCGCAGAGATCATACGGCATATTCCCATCGGAGTTGACAGCGAGCAGGTCGGCCCCACTGCAGAGAAAGGGCCAGGCTGAGGGCCAGGTCGGTGTGAGGGTTGGTCTGTCTGCCTCTGTCCTCTGGCCTCACATCCACTACCCCGCTGTGCATCCAGCACCCACCACCCCAGCAAAGTGTACCCTAGCAAGGACAGTGACTTCAGCATCCTGGGAACCCCAGATGCAAAGAGGCTAAAACCCTGGGAGAGTTGTCCCAACAGACCTCCCCCAGCTTCCGGCTCTGGTGAGCCAGACAAATACTATATAGTTCCACTTAGATGAGGTACCTAGGGTAGTCAAAACAATAGGAACAGAAAGTAGGGTGGTGGTTACTGTTATTGTTAACGGGAAGATGAGTTATCCAGTTTGGGAAGATGAGTTCTAAAAATGGATGGTGGTGATGGTTGCCCACGAATGTAAATGTACGTAGTGCCACTAAACTGTACACTTAAAAATAGTTACAATGATAGATTTTATGTCACATGTATTTTTACTGCAATAAAATCTAGGGGTGAGGAGAGAATGAAGGGAGAGAGAGATAACGAAGAGGGACAGAATGGAAAAGACAGAGTGAGACCAAGAGTGAAGGAGAGACAGAGATCGAGAGGGAAAAAATAAAGGCACACAGAGATGGAGAGAGAAAATGGGAATTGGGAGAAGAGGAGGAGAGAGGGAGAAACAAAGAGGAAGACACAGAGATGAAACCAGGATTCGGGGAGAAAGAGGAAGTGGCAGGCACTGAGAGACGGAGGAAGAGGCAGAGAGAGAGAAAAAGAGGGAGAAGGAAAGAGATGGGGGTAAAAAGAACTTGGAAAAAACCAAAGGCAGAGGGGAGGCTGTTCTCGGGGAAGAGAGGGGCACGTACTACTGAACGAGGATCTTCACCAGGTTGATGTGGCCGCATGTGGCCGCGGCATGCAGGGGTGTCCACAGCTCGTTGTCCTTGGCGTTCACGTTCGCACCGTGGGAAAGGAGCAGCTTGACAATTTCCTCGAAGTTGTCGATGCAGCACTGTGAAGGGGACACAGGCAGGGTCAGCTCGCGGCAAGGCCCCAGGCCCCGGTGGGGACACCCCTAGTTCCCCTCAAGAGGCTATGAGAAGGACAGCGGAGTCAAACTGCCTGAGATTGAATCCAGCTCCAGTAGTATATGCTGTGTGGTCTTGGGCAAGCCACTTAACCTTTCTGAGTCCGCTTCTTTGTAAGTTAATAATATATAGGATAAAAATATAAAGATAATATTTTTTATAAAGTCAACTATAAAAAGCTTTGAAAGTGTTGGTGGAATGAGACACATTGTTGCTCTATCCACCGAGCCAAGCCGGCTAGGGCTTTGAATGAGGCTTTAAAACCTTTTCTTTTTAGCCCGAGCTGGTTTGGCCCAGATAGAGCATCGGCTTGCAGACTGAAGGGTCCCAGGTTCGATTCTGGCCAAGGGCACATGTCCAGGTGGCAGGCTCCATCCTTAGTAGGGGGCATGTAGGAGGCAGCCAATCAATGATTCTCTGTCATCATTGATGTTTCTCTCTCTCCCTCTCACTTCCTCTCTGAAATCAATAAAAGTATATTTAAAAAAAAAAAAAAACTTTTCTTTTTAATTCCAGAAGCCTTTCTTTCAACAAAATTGTATGGAGAACACTTAGACAACCAATAGATCCAAGCAGGGCTGCAGGGGGAGGGGAGGAGGCTGGGGAGTTTGGGGGTTCCCCTTCTCAGAACTGGCCTCTAAGGGGTGGCCCTAGATCCATCATAGTTTGAAACCTCTGACTTAGGAATTTTTGACTCAGGAGCTCAATTCATGGGGAAACCCCAAGTATCCAACCCCGCCCCCCAAAGAACCCAGCTCAGCTTAAA
The DNA here is from genome assembly GCF_014108235.1 of Myotis myotis. Classification (NCBI taxonomy): domain Eukaryota; kingdom Metazoa; phylum Chordata; class Mammalia; order Chiroptera; family Vespertilionidae; genus Myotis; species Myotis myotis. The sequence goes on along the minus strand of NW_023416401.1, from coordinate 20,471,635 downwards.
GTCTGGAGGGTGGGGGAGGTCCTGAGATAGTCCTTGCAAGGAGACAGCCACGTATGTGCTCCTGCCTGCTCACACGTGGGTCAGCATCAGAGAGAGGGAAGGTCAGGAGCCTGCAGCCCTCATATAGACTCAGGGGCCAGCAGTCACTGGAGCCCCTAACTCCAGAGGCAGAGAGTGAAAGATTCCAAGGGGACAGAGAGGCCTCAAGCCAGGGGATGGGCAGGAGAGGTGAGGACAGAAGAGGAAGACAGACTGCAGGAGAAGTCTGTGGGAGACTGTGCTCAGCACTGCCCATCCGGGTGAGGGCGTGGCCTTCAGTGCAATGGGAGCTGTGGCAGAGGTATACTTGGAGGTAAAGCACAGCCAGACTTGTTTTTTAAATCCCTCCTCTGGTTGCATGTGGAGAAGATTGCAAGTGCAGCTTCTTTGGGAAGAGGAGGGACATTAGGAGGTACAGTGGGGCCTTGACTTACGAGTGTCCCGACTAACGAGTTTTTTGAGATACCAGCTGTCTCTCGGCTGATTTTTTGCATTGAGTTGACAGAGTAATTTGAGTTAACAAGCTCCTTAACGAGCTCGGTCTCTGAACGAATTAAACTTGTAAGTCAAGGCCCCACTGCAGGTTGAAATCGCCTAATTAAGATGATGGTGGCCTGGCCCACAGAAGTGACTGGATGCCAGCAGAATGAGAGGGGCACTTGTGGGAGCCATGGCCCCAGGTGGGTGCAGGAAAGGGGATGGAGATGGGTCAGCACCACAGCCCTCACCCCCACCTCATGGAGCCAAGGCTCAGCGCCAAAACATGTGGGAAAGGAACAGTCATTTGCACAGATGGTGCCAGAAACCCAGGTTCTCCTTTTGTGCCAGCCAGTGTGGGGTTGGCTGGGTCTGGGGCACCTGTCCCAACAGTGGGGCACAGGTAACCCAATGAGGCCGGGAGATCCTCAGTAGTGAGGAGAAGCATGCAGTTGTGCACTGCGGCCGGCAGAGGGCGCCAGAGGCACCCAAGTGAGGTGGCGGGGAAAGGCGAGGAGCCCCAGGCTGTCACCAGGAGATGTGTCAGGGGAGCCCCATCCCCAAGAGGAGGAGCAGCCCAGCCCCTGGGGTCAGGGGATAGGAGGGCCAGAGATCCCACCCTAGGGGCTGCAGAAAACATGAGGATGGGGGGAAGGAGCCTCAGGTTGAAGGGGGAGAGGATTGTACACCCAGAATTGCAGTCCAGGAGGTAGAGCAGCCTGAACTGGGAGACTGGTCTGAGCTAGCACTGGGTTGGGGTTGGGGTTGGGGACTGGACACAGGGATGCAATGGGGGGGGGCATGGCAGAGCCTGCAGGCCTTCTCTCCTGCATTCCCCATGGTGGGAAATGGCACCTGGCAGTTGGATGGCCCTCCGCCCCCTCACTGCCCATGCCCAATCTACCACCAGGTGTGGATCCCATCTCCTCATTGATGCCCCATCCCACTGCCCTGGCCGAGGCTTCACCACCTCTCCCCGCCTAACTGCCGCTCCCCTTCCACACATCCTCCACAGGGGAGAGTTTCCTCATTAACCCAGGCAGGTTGCTCTCAGTTGCCAAGTGAAGGCGCCCTGTTGCCAAGTGAAGCAAATGCGCACCCCTCTGCAGGCACGGGAAGCTTTTCCTAATGTGCTCCTTGTTGTACTGGAGCAACAGAGACAATAACAACGACAACAATAATGACAGCCTGGCAATAGCAGCAATAACAGGCCACGTCATCAATAAGAAGAGCTGATGTTTTTGAGGAGGTACGAGGGCCAGGCGCTTTGCTAACCCTGGCCATGCCTTGCCTAGTTTCCTCAGAACAGCATTTTGAGGACTCGATAACCACTGTTGCTGCTGGCCACCACACGAGACATTGCAGATACGCAGAACATTCCATCATCATGGGAAATTCTATGACACAGTGCCGTGCCTGAGCCTCAGTTTCCTGAGCTGTAAAATGGGGATAATATTTCAGAGGTTCGTTGTGAGAATCAGCCCACACGTCACATAAGTGAAGTGCCCTTTACAGAGAAATGAGCATGTGGCAGATTCTAATAATAATAATATCTAATATTTATCCAGTATCAAGGGATGTTCACAGGGTTTTTATTTAATCCTTGTAACAACCCAATGAGATGGTACTTGTTATTCCTCTTTCACAGATGAGGAAAGTGAGGCACCCTGAAGGGACAGGAGGAGAAGCCTAGAGGACACACAGGAGGCCACTGGGCTGACGGATGAAGCTGGAGACTTGCCCCTGGGGCTGATGGGCAGGGCAGTGGTCAGTGTCCGTCCACCTCTTCCTGTCCTCATAGGGAGATGGAAGGCTCTCACCAACCCAGGCTTCCAGCAGCCTGGCCTCCCAGCTGCTCAGAAACATGGGCCAGGGCACAGGAAGGCATCAGTGTGTTCATTCACTATGTTGGCATGCACATATTGAGCACCTTCTGAATGCCAGCATGGGGAAAGATGCTGAGACACACCAATGAGCAAGTAACATGGGCTCTGCCCTTGTGTGGCTCAGAGCCTGGATGGGGGGACCAATATCAAGTGATCACACTAATGCAGCGGTTTTCAACCTGTGGGTCGTGACCCCTTTGGGGGTCGAACGACCCTTTCACAGGGGTCGCCAAAATACATCCTGCATATCAGATATTTACATTACGATTCATAACAGTAGCAAAATTACAGTTATGAAGTAGCAACAAAAATAATTTTATGGTTGGGGGTCACCACAACATGAGGAACTGTTAAAGGGTCGTGGCATTAGGAAGGTTGAGAACCACTGCACTAATGGCTAAAATGATAAATAAAAGGGGTGCCCGGGAAAAAAGAATGTGTGTATAACAACACAGCTCTCAGGGTCATGTGTCAGCTGGGGATAACCAGTGCAGGGGGGGAAGTGTGGTAGGGATCAGCACTGTGTGTGCAAAAGAACCAAAAAGCCATTTGGCTGGAGGGCTCATCAGGGGCCAAGCCTCCCGGGGCCTTGCAGGAAGACACCTGAGCGATTTGAGTAACACCAATACACTTTTGGCTTCAGCATCCCTGTGGCCGCTGTAAAAAACGAATCATGGCAGGGCCAGCTAAAGGCTGGGGACCAGTTAGGAGGCTGAAGCAGCATCCAGGCAGGAGATGACCGCCGACAGCCCTTCCCCAGCCGGAGGGACTGAACCCATCACGCCTCCCTAGAAAAGATGTTTCACGGCTAGAGCTCTTACGCAGATCACAAAACCCCTCTGCAAATCACCTGTGTCAGCAGGATGGTGCATGCCACGGTGGGTGTGAAAAACATGCTTCGTAAACTGTCACACTCCAAACAAATTTGCTTTGTTTGCCAAACCCTTTGCTGGGAAGTGAGGATGCAGTGGACAAAGGCTCCCTGTCCTCAGAGGCTGTGCGTGAGTGTGCACAGGGGCTCTGTGGGCATGTCTGCAACAGACACACACATCTCTGAAGCAGACAAAAGCCTTTCAAATGGGGCAGCTGTGGCTCCCCTTCCCTCCCTCCTCCCTTTGGGTTCTGGGCAGAAAAAGGCAGGGAGATGGGGCACCTGTCCAGGTGGGAAGCAGGGGGCTGGGGACATCGGCCTTACCTGGTGCAGGGCTGTGAGTCCATCCTCGTTGCACAAATCAGGGCTGACTTTATTCTTCAGGAAGTAGCGCACTGCAACAGAGGGGACAGGAGTGAGCGTCCCACCGCACACTGGGTGTGGAGTATGCAGTGGGGCCCAGGTAAGACCCACTCTCCCAGGCCCTGACACAAAGGGCCTTGTTTGTTTATACTGCTTTGGGCACTATAAGTGGACCTGAGTCCCATCACTGCTAAAGCCCTTCCATGGCTCCCCACTGCTCTAGGAACAACGTTGAAAACCCTCACATTGGTTTTCCCCTGCCTGCAGCCTCCATCTTGCACAGCTCCAGCGGGCACCTCTCACACCCCGGTCTACTAGACTGGCACCCCGGAGCAGTGCGGTGCCCGCACGCACTGTACACAGTGCTCCTACCTCCTCACCTCTCCAGGCTCCAAACACCTTCCACAATGGCCTTTTGTCAGCTACAGGGTCACCATACTTCCTCTGGCCTCTGAGCTTTTGCATAGCCTGTTCCCACTGCCTGGAGGACTCAAGCATCCATCCATCCACCCTCATCCATGCCTCCATTTTTAGCAAATGTGTGTGCACGCACACACACACATGCACACACACACACACATACCTGCACACACTCCTCATCCTTTAGGTCTCAGCTCAAATTCTCCAGATAGGGGCACTCCCCCATTATATACAGCCACCGCTCCTATGCATCTCATTTATGACCTCATCACAATTATAGTCACATAACTAATTATGGGCTTCGGTTCCGTCTGTCATAGACACTAAGCCCCAAGAGGGCAGGGCAGCGATGGCACTCACTGCTCTTTCCCTAAGGCCTGACACAGTAAATCCTCAACCACCCTCCCAGGACCCTGACCTCATCAGCAGCCCCCTAGCTCATCCGAGGACACAGACTCTCCGTCTCTGAGCCAAGCAGGCCACCCTCTGGTGCTGACCCCAGATGGCTGCAGTCCGTGAGGCCCTCCTGCAGTCGTACATGACCTGGTAGCTGGTCCCAGCCTAAGGGCCATGAGAGGAGATTATGGCAAAGCCACTGATCACTAAGGCCCAGCCTGTCCATGGGCCTGTGGGGGTGCCCTGGGCCTGGCGATGCCCTTTGGAGAGTAGAGGTGGCTGTTATGTCCCTGTCCAAGAAGGTCCTATTCACATGAAGCAAGGTTCACATCCCATGGCGTTGGGGGGTGGACCAGGCTTCCTGTCCAGGAGACGCTCTTTGAGGCAGACATTAAGGTTCAGCTGCCAAAAGTAGCCTGTGTACACGGTAATTATTGGGGTGTTCTCCGTGCTGAGTGGGAACCCAAGACATGTAATTACTCCAATGTCAGGCAGTTATTTTCAGTCCAAGAGGTGGGACTACTCACTCTATCTCTAAGGAGCCCTTACTACTCGTGAGCCAAGGTCCCCTCAGTGGTTCCACTTCTGCGCTGGCTCAGAGCCTGGCTCTGGACACAGCTCCTGAAGCAAAGACCCCACCACCCCGGCATGATCAGGCTCTGCTGCCTCTGGGGTTTCCCAAGAAACATGGTTATCCTATCAACAGTGTCTTCCTCCTGAGCCCTGCCTATGCACCAGGGCACTGCAGAACCTCTCTTTCATGGATTCACGTCTCACTGTTCCCCTTGTGGAGAAGAGGAGGAGACGGAAGGTCAGGAAAGTGCAGCTCACAGCCAAACGAGGCCAAGTGCAGGAAATCAAACCTTCTGATTTCAAAGCCCAGGCTGATGAGCACAGGGCTGCTCCGCTCTGCCCCTGAGGCGAGGAATAGGAACCAGCATTGCTGGAGCCCTGCTGAGGCTGGAGCCCTGCTGAGTGCCAGACCTGTGCTGAGAGCTGGCATGGGGAGGAGGGTGGCTGGAGAATGGACAGCAATGACCTCTCCTTCTTAAGCTTCAGAGGCCCTCGGGTCCCCAGGTCCCTCTTCTTGTAGATAGAAGGGCTTAGGGATCCAGAAACAGAATTTAAAAAAAACACTGTCCTGGTCTTTCAGGGCCATATTAATTGTAAATTTGCTTCCTCTCACTCTCTCCTCGAATCCCTCTTGTGGCTTCACGTGGGTCTTAGAATGAAATTCAGAATCCTTCTGTGGCCTTCACTGGGGTCATCAAACTATGGCCCATGCACCAAATCTGGCAAGCAGCCTGGTTCTGTAAATTAAGTTTTATTGGAACACATCTGCACGCATTCATTTACGTATTGCCTATGACCGCTTTCTTCCCACAACAGCAGAGCTGAGTGGCCACAGAGACTTATGGCCCATACAGCCTAAAAGATTCACTCTCCTGCCCTTACACAAAAGGCTTGCAGACCCTGGTCTTCTGGGCCCTGCATGGTGTGGTCCTGCCCACAGGGCTACCACCTTGCATAACTCCAGAGGAATTATGCAATCGGCATGTGGACTGCTTGCTCTGGAGCTGTGCAGTGCGCAGCCTGCTCAGCCCGACCCAGCCAGCCTGTCTCCCTACCTCTCCAGACTCATCGCTTGCTCACTGAGCACCTTACACAGTGGAGGAAACTGGCTTGGCAGGGTCTAAGGCAGTGGTTCTCAACCTTCTGGCCCTTTAAATACAGTTCCTCATGTTGTGACCCCAACCATAAAATTATTTTCATTTCTACTTCATAACTGTAATGTTGCTACTATTATGAATCGTAATGTAAATATCTGATATGCAGGATGGTCTTAGGCGACCCCTGTGAAAGGGTCGTTCGACCCCCAAAGGGGTCGCGACCCACAGGTTGAGAACTGCTGGTCTAAGGGGTCGACTGAGGCTCAGGGAACACGAAGAGAGGGCATGCTCTGCCCCTCAGACAGGGTCATCTACCACTTCTTCTCGTTGTCCATCCTCAGGTCTGCTCCCTGCCCCCAAAGCCCCAGCTCCCAGGTTTGGCCATCAGTTTGGCAGAGTGACCCATCTGTTCTCAGGCATTTGCTTAGTTTTGGCTTCAGGCAAGTTATTCCTCCTCTCTGTGCCTCAGTGTCCTCATCAGTAAAATAGGGTCACACAGCACCTCCTTTGTGGGGTTGCTATGAGGATTAAGTAATACAACACCTGAGAGCTATTACTATCATTTCTTTTAGAAATAAACACATCCACTGCACTCCTGCCTGGCCCCACCCTGTGCTGGGAGCTGGGAATATAACCACTGACATCTTGCATTTCCCAAGAGTTCTCAGTGTGGTTGGAAAAGACAGAGGCCATCTCTCTCCAGGGGACTCTGAGCAGCTGCTGACTCAAGGACCACAGTGAAGCCACAGTCGATGTCTCCACTCCTCCCACCCCCCGACCCCCATAGAGGCAAGACCCCACAGCAATGGCAAAGAGGTGGCTCCCGCTCTCCTCCTGTGCATTCCAGCTCCTGGCGCCAACCCATCGCTCTGCCCACACCTCCCTGGCAATCTGGCTGGAATCTGGGCCAAGCAGGGCCATCTGCTCCCCTCCATCTCCAGCTGTAGAGAGTGAAGCTGAGCAGGCCCATCTCTGCAGGAAGCTGACGGTGGCTGCCTTGGCTGGGAGAAATCACTGCTGACAAGCTTGTGTTTTCTTTGCAACCTGCCCCACTCTGCCCCACAGAGTAGACTGCCTGACCTCCAGCTGGTCAGTGCAGCCACAAGTGTGGTTCCCGCTCCTGCCTTGGGGGAATGGGGACAGCAAGACAGGTGTCTGCCCCTGGAGGTGGACCTTGGGCAATCTACACCTGCTGGGGACACCCTGGGGTTGAGCTGCTGCCTCCAGGCCATGTGACTTGCACAGTCATGTTCGTGGGGTACCCACCCACTAAGCCCTCCTCCCTTCCCTTCTCACTTCCCTTCCCACCTGGCTCCTGGCTCCCAGCAATGTGGCCTCCAAGGCACTGCAAGTCCCTGCCTCTCCTCAGCCCCCAGCTCTCTCCCCAGTCACTCACTGATTCAGTTACAATGGCTTTTTTCATTTCCGAAAACAAAACAAAAAACTGAGCTCCTCAAGGCCTTTCCACACACACTCTCTTCCCATTCTTAAGCCAGCAATCTCCTCTTCATCCTTCAGATTCCAGCCAAAATGGCACCTCCTCTGAGAGGCCTTCGCTGATCACCCTAATCTCAATTGAGCTGCCCGAGTTATTCTCTTCCACAGTACCTTGCATTTCTGCTTCATAGCAGTGCCTCTCAGAGTTTGTAACGACAGGGTGATTGTTAGTATATAAGAATTACATAATTATTTGTTTAGTTTTGGGGGCTCCATGAGGGCAGGGACATGTCCATCTCCTTGACTGGTGTGACCAGTGCCCACCATGAAGCCTCAAAGATGGAAAAGGAACTAGAATGGATTTCGTACATAAATGAGCAGCAAATCCCCATCCCTGCACCTGCATTGTCAATGCAGCCAGACCCGGCAGCTGATCGGAGGAGTCCTTCCGTCCCACTCCCAGGCCCAGGCACCTGTCATTTTCTTCTTGCCCAGGTCCCAGTCCTCACTCCCCCTGCCCTGTGCCCTCGGTTGTTCTTTCTACCACCCACCACTAACTGTGTGCCAGGGATGGTGCTAAGTGCTTGATAGCCATCAAATCCATGAGTTCTCCTAATCCAGTTATGACGGTCAATCACCTGCTATTATTAATTAACTGCTATTATGGCTCCAATTTAGGAAAAACCGAGACTCAGGTTTGAACATGTGAATGACTTGCCCAGGGCAAGAGGCTGAGAATGGCAATGCTGGGATTTGAACCCAGGCCTGGCTGCCTGCAAAGGCTGAATTTTAGCAAAGGACGGGCAGCAATGGGAAGTGCAGAATGAGATGCAGATGTCAGTGTGAAGAGAGGCACAGAAGTGGCAAAAAGCTAAAAGAAACGTCAAGAGCATTGCCTGTAGTTCAGTGTTCTAGCCCAGTGGTCGCCAACCTTTCGGACCTCACAGACCGCCAGTGGTCCGCGGACCACCGGTTGGCGAACGCTGTTCTAGACCATTACATGATAATAAAGACAATAATCGCTAACGGCCGTTGCAACCACCTTGTCTGTCTTTGCAGATGGGGAAACTGAGGTCAACACTTAGTCTGAGGTCCTATGGCAAATGAGTGGCATCTGGGGCTGCCTGCGGAGCCTGAGCTCCAACACTTCTCTGTTTGTCTTCCTGCTGCCTCTCCATTCCGGGCAGACTACATCCGTCCTACCCTGATTCCAAGGACTCTGGTGACCTGCTTCCAGCTGCCACATCCATCCACTGGGCAGCACCTCCTCCATGGAAAATCCTGACCACACTGACCCCATTTCTTCCCCTTCCTCAGGTACCACGGCTGCTTTGCCCAGCATTTTGTGGGGTCTGCACCTGCAGCCTGGTCAAGCCAGCTCTCAGGCCCACCCTTCCCCCCTTCCTGTCCCCAGGGTGCTGTCGGGGACAATGCCAGAAGGGCCAGCACTCTCAAAAAGCAGCCCCTTTATTCTTCTCTCAAGTCAAGGTTGTCCTGAGTCCTTAATGCACTGCACTTCAAAATCACCCCACTGAGCAATTTCAAATTTTCCACCCACCACTGCTCCTCCCTAAGCAGAAATATCCAGAAATAGCTGCTTCCAGGGAAGCCTAGCTGCCTGGGGCTGGGGGTGGGGACTCAGTCAAGTCTAATGATGGCTTCTGCAGTGGCTGGTGCAGCCCAAGCAGTTCACCCCAGGGTCCTGAGTGATGACTCACCCATGGTGGAGGGTGGGTAAGGAAGACCTCAGTTTTCCTCTAAGTCACATGCCCAGGCCAGGGAGCCAGGCCTTGCTCTTCCCAGGGTGCCTCTCTCCAGGGCCCATTTGAGAAGGAGAGGGGTCAGACACTAACAAGTGCTGGTGAAGATGTGGGGACGTTGGAACCTCCATGCACTGCTGGTGGGAATGTAAAATGGTGCAGCTACTTTGGAAAACAGTCTGGTGGTTCCTCAAAAAGTAAATACAGAGTGACCATATGACCCAGCAATTCCATTCTTTTGCAAGAAGAATGAAGACATGTGTCCACACAAAAACTTGTACACAGATATTAATAGCAGCATTATTTATAGTAGCCCCAAAGTAGAAACAACCCAAATGTCCATCGACACATAATGAATATATAGAATGTGTTCTTTTCAGACAGCGGAATATTATTCAGTCATAAAAAGGAATGAAATACATGCTGCAACATAAATGAACCTTGAAAACATGCTAAGTGAAAGAAGCCACACACAAAAGGTCACAGATGGTATGATTTCATTGATATGAAATGTCCAGAATAGACAAATCCATAAAGATAGAAAGTAGATTAGTGATTGCTAGGAGCGAAGCGGAGGGGAATGGGAGAGACTATTAATGGTTACGTACAGGTTTCCTTTCGGGGGGTGATAACAAGTTTCTGGACTTAGTAGTAATGGTTATACGACCCTGTGAATACACTAAGACCACAAATTGCACACGTTAAAAGGTGAATTTTGTGGTGTGTGAATTATATCTCGACTTTGAAAGAAGAGGCAGGAGCTCCAAGCTGAGCCTTGAGCATCTTGCTGGGATCTCTCTACTCTGGCAGCCAGGAGTTCTGTGACATCAGTACAGAATCTGACCCATTCATCACGGTGCCCACAGTGCCTAGGACAGTACGTGGTACACAGTAGGTGCTCAATCATTACTTAATGGAAGTAGGGGAGAAGGAAGGCCACTGGCCCTCTTCTGGACCCTACATGATCTGACCCTCTGTCCACCTCTCCTCATATGATCCCTCTTAATCACCATGGACTCTTTCAGGACCACCCAGGTGTGACCTTCTCTCTCTGGTATCTCTGAGTCTCCTTGGGTGCTATTCTCTTTTCTTGTTCTTCTCTGCCTTCACTTCACCTGGTTAATTCTCACTTAGCCTCTAGGTCTTAGCTTAAATGTTACTTCCTCAGTAAAGCCTCCCCCACCATGCCCAGGCTGGGCCAGGCATCCTTATGCACTTTCTGTTCCCTCCCCAAGAACATTCAACGCTATATTGTAGTTGTGTATGGATTTGTTTGTGTCTGTACTAGACTGTAGGCTCTGGAGGGGTGGGGAATAGGAACCATAAACTTTTCAGCTACTGTGACATAGTTCAGGCTCCTGGCCAATGTCTGATGACTGTAGGAGCAAATAGAGCCTGTCTGGCCTCCACCCAAGACTCAGAACTGGCCAGAGCAACTTTTCTTGGGCTGGTCTATGCTTTGTCCTATGGACAACAATGGTCCCAGGCTGGCCAAAGACTTCTCCATCTCAGAGAGCGTCTTCATCCCTTGACTTATATAAAGAGACCAGTTCCTCTCTTAGCACATCTGATATTCTCAGAACCATGAGGACAAGACAGCAAGGGCGCAGTAGGCATGTGCTATAATCTCCTCCCTTCCAGAGCCTCCATGCCCATGACACGTGGCTGTGCTGAAGAAGAGTTGTTGACAGAGACTTACATCAGCTACCCAGATGCCTCTGCACATGTGTAACTAACTAATATGTGGTGCTAGGTATGTGCAGGAAAAGTGATTGCATACCCTTTGGAATGCAAGCTCTCTGTGGGAAAATCTTGTCCATCTTCTTATTTGGGGTATCCAGCACCTAGTTAGAGCTCAACAAATATTTGTTGAAGGAAAGAACAAATAAAATTTTGTTTTTCTTCTAAAAAAACAAAACTAAAGATACCAGGGTAAACTAATAAAATATGTACAAGGTCTACATGAAAAAACAGCAAAACTCTGATGGATGACATCAAAGAAAAATATAAAAATGGAGAGATATTCCATTTTCATGGATAGGAAGATCAAGATGTCAGTTCTTCCCACTTGAGCTATAGATTCAATGCAATCGCCAATCAAAATCTCAGCAAGTTATTTAATGAATATTGACAAACTGATTCTAAGATTTAAATATTTTTTAAATTTATTATTTTGTTAAACTTCCCCCAAGGATATTTTTCCATTGATTTCTAGAGAGAGTGGAAGGGAGGGGGAGAGAGAGACAAATATCAATGCAAGAGAGACACATCGCTTGGTTGCCATCTGCACACGTCTGACCAGGCCCGGGATCAAGCCTGCAACTGAGGTACATGCCTTTGACCAGAATCTAATCCAGGACCCTTCAGTTCACAGGCCAATGCTCTATCCACTGAGCTAAACCGGCTAGGGCTGATTCTAAGATTTATATGGAGAGGGGAAAGATCCAGTCCAGAATAGCCAACACAATATTGAAGGAGAAGAGCAAAACCAGAGGACTGATGCCACCTGACTTTAAGACTTACTATCAGGCTACAGTAATCAAGCCGGTGTGATATTGGTGAAAGAATGACAAATAGATCAATGGAACAGAATAGAGAACCCAGAAATAGACCCACATAAATACAGTCAACTTTCATTCACTGCTGGTGGGAAACCACCTGTAGTGGTTTCTTGCAAAAGTGAACATACTTTTACCATATAATCCAGCAACTGCACACCTTGGTATTTACTCAAAGGAGTTGAAAACTATGTCCACACAAAAACCTGCACGTGGGTGTTGACAGCAGCTTTATTCATAATCACCAGAACTTAAAGTAACCAAGAAGTCCTTCAGTAGGTAAATAGATAAATCATGGCACATCCAGACAATGAAATATTAGTGCTAAAAAGAAAAGAGCTATCAAGCCATGAAAAGACATGGAAGAAACTTAAATGCATATTATTAAGTGAAAGAAGCCAATGAGAAAAGACTACATCAATGATTCCAACTATATCACATTCTAGAAAAGACAAAACTATGGGGACAGTAAAAGAATCAGTGGTCGCCAGGAGTTGGGGGTGGGGAAACAATGGATAGGTGGAGTGCAGAGGACGTTTGGGGCACTGAAGACACTCTGTATGACACCCTAATGATGGATACATGTCATTACACATTTGCCCAAACTCATATTATGTACAACACTAGGAATGAACCCTAGCCCTAACCGGTTTGGCTCAGTGGATAGAGCGTCAGCCTGCGGACTCAAGGGTCCCGTGTTCGATTCTGGTCAAGGGCATGTACCTTGGTTGCGGGCACATCTCCAGTAGGGGGTGTGCAAGAGGCAGCTGATCGGTGTTTCTCTCTCATCGATGTTTCTAAACTCTCTATCCCTCTCCCTTCCTCTCTGTAAAAAAATCAATAAAATACATATATTTTTAAAAAGAATGAACCCTAATGCACACTGCGGACTTTGGGTGATCATGATGTGTCAGTGTAGGTTCATAAATGGTAACAAATGCCCCAGTCTAATGGGGCTTGTTGAGAATGGGGGAGGCTGTGCATATGTGAGGCCAGGGGGTGTAAAGAAAATCTCTGTACCTTCCCTCAGTTTTGCTGTGAACCTATAGCGGTTCTAAAAAAATAAAGCCCAAACAAACAGAAAGAAACCAGGGAAGCCTATGTAAGCTCCAGTGAATCTTCTCGAGAAATGTGTAGTCTTTCCGAAATGTGGGGTGAGGGAGGAATAGCTTCCTGACGTGGAGCGAACATTCAGGTACTAGGTTTTCTCAAAGGTAAGGAACCGCATTTAACTCATGGAATGTGGAGAACAGGTGAGCCTCCACCAAAGCTGCAAAGACTAGGTCTGTGTGCACTGGCCTCCACCCCTCTCCCCTTCCCCTTTGGAAGGCTGCCTCCCCACATAGGTATCTTGCCTCCCCCCAACCCACCTTTGTCCTGCAGTACGTTATCTCGGGTCTCAAAGCAATGGTGCTGCTGGTCCAGAAACATGACCCTGGGACTTCCCCATTCCCTTCATGAACACATCGGACTTCAACTGTGCCAGGTCCCTGTTCTTCAGGAATTCTGGTTCCAGAATTCTCCCAGAGCCTCCCCTGCAGCTTCTGCACAGACCCAGGAACCTGATCTCCCTTCTGCCCACAGAGCCTGACCGCCCAGGAACTCTCCAAGGTATCTGCACTGATCCCAATTCCTCTCGCTCCCCAAATGCCCTGCACTCCTCTTTAATTTCTGTTGCTCCCCTAACCTCATCTCTCACCTTATTTCTCGCCTCCATTTTTAAAAATAGCCCAATTATTTCATGTCTTCAGGCAAGTCATAAAGATAAAAATATTCCCAGCCCTCCAGGTAGGAGTTGCATACACATAAACACTAAAACGGCTTCACAGCCATCATCATAATATCTAACATTTATTGAGTATTTTCCAAGTGTGAGGCACTCTGCTAACACATTGCATGTCTCATCCCAGGTAATGCCCACAACAACCCTATGACTTAGCTGCTATTATGAACTCATTCCACAGAGAACTTCTATAATTTTCTCAAGTTCACTTAGCTAATAAGTGTTGAGGCTAAGTTGTAGTCTGGTGGATTCCAGGCACAACCAGTGTTTTAGACACAAATAGTGACAAGAGATTCTCACTCCAATATAACCAAGAATAAAAATCCATTCCTATCGATATTTAGGCAGAAAAAACAAGTTGCCTGTAAGGGGGGTGGGGATTCCTCATGCTCTCACCTGTTCACTTTGAACCTTCCGTCTGGTTTCCCTGGTCCCAGTCTGCTGTTTCATAACCACCTCCTCTACTCCCTTGCCTTTTGGCCTAGTTCTCAGTTTCCTCCCACAGATGCTGTGTCCTGCTCCTGTCCCTCGGCACTGTGCTACCCGGGACAGGACAAATTCCACTCTGGGCTCTGCTTGTTTAACCCAGGAAGTCAAAGAAGATTTGAAAAATTTATTATTTTTTATTTTTTGATAATCCTCACTGGAGATTATTCTTTCCATTGCTTTTTAGAGAGAGAGAGTGAAAGGGAGGGAGGAAGAGAGAGAAACATTGATGCAAAAGAGACACATTGATTGGTTGCCTCCCACATGCTCCCTGATTGAGGGAACCCATACCCCAGGTACATGCCCTTGACCAGAATCAAACCCGAGACACTGATGCCTGGGCCGACACTCTAACCACTTGGCCACATTGGCCAGGGCAAGATTTGAACATTTTAAGGTAATCACCTGAGAAATTTAAATCAGGATTTACATCTTCCTTATCAATGAAAAAATAAAAGCAAATAAACATAGACTTCATTATTAATATAAATAAACATAGAATTTAAAGTCACAAAATGAAAAAACACACACATAGAAACATCAAAGTTGCAAAGCATGAAATAAAATTACCAAAAACCAAACCTCTACTATAATAACACATAAAATTATTTATCCTCCCCTGTAAAGCAGTACAAATTTGGTTGCCAAGAGGACAAAAAATTCAATTGTGTGTTGCTTATAAGAGCTATATCCCAACAAAATAACAAGAGAGATTAAAAATTATGGAGTTTCCTCAAAAAATTAAACATGGAACTGCCGTTTGACCCAGCAATCTCACTTCTGGGACTATATCCTAAGAATCCCAAACTATCAATCAGAAAGAAGATATGCACCCCTATGTTCATAGCAGCACAATTTACAATAGCTAAGATCTGGAAACAGCCCATCAGTAGATGAGTGGATAAAGAGCTTCAATACACTTATACAATGGAATACTATGCGGCTGTAAAAAAGAAGAACCTCGGGGGGGGGGGGGGAAAGAAGGACCTCTTACCCTTTGAGACAGCATGGAGGGACCTGGAGACTGTTATGGTAATCAAAATAAGCCAGTTAGAGAAAGATAAATATCAAGTGATCTGCCTTGTATGTGGAATCTAATGAACAAAATAAACTGATGAACAAAATCCAGAGGCATAGATGCTTGGGACAGATGACAGATCTCAGAGGTGAGTGGAGTGGAGGGGATGGAAAGAGATTAACCAAAGAACATATATGCATGTATGCATAACCATGGACACAGAAAATAGTGTGGGGAAGTCCTGGATTGGTGTGGGGGATGGGTGGATGGGCTAAGGGAGAGAGGGAAGATGAGGGACATCTGTAATACTATCCTATGTAATAAAGAGGTAATATGCTAATTGACGCTCACACTGTTGCAAAGGTGGCAGCACCCACAGCCAATAAGGAGGAAATATGCTAATTGACTGTCCCGCCCTCAAAAAGATGGCGATGCCCACAGCCAATAAGGAATATGCTAATTGAATGTCCCGCCCTCAAGATGGCGGCACCCAGAGCCAATAAGGGGAGAATATGCTAATTGACTGCCACACCCTCAAAGATAGCGGCACCCACAGCCACAAGGTGGCTGGCAGGGGAGGGCAGTTGTAGGCGATCAGGCCAGCAGGGGAGGGCAGTTGGGGGTGACTGGGCCAGCAGGGGAGGGCAGTTGGGGGAAATCCCTGTGGGATCGGGTCTAAACCGGCAGTCAGACATCCCCCAAGGGGTCCCAGATTGGAGAGGGTGCAGTCTGGGCTGAGAGGCACCCCCCCCACACACACCCAGTGTATGAATTTTGTGCACCGGGCCTCTAGCCTCTAGTCAACAATAAATAAATAAAATAAAAGTAGAGGAATGCTCAAATGGAAAACAGCAAATGCAAACACATACACACACACACAAACAACCAGAGGTAGCAACATTATTACTATGATGCAGAATAGAATTCAGGGCCAAAAGATGAGGCAATCTACTTTGGGCTGATTTAAAAAGATACTTCAAAATGGAATCATAAACAGAAAGCAAATCTGTGGTTGCTTGGTCCTAGCAGTGGGGTGGGGAGAATGAAGTCGCTATTAATTAGGAAACCTTATGAGTTGCATCATAAGTAAAGGAAAATTCAGGAAAACAAAAATTAGCATATAAGTCAAAAACTCATTTTTTCCCAGGAATCTTTAGCTCATATACACTCTAAAGAAAAGATCAGAAGAGAGACAAAGATTTATGGACAAAGATGTACACAGCAGCATGGTTTATGTACATTGCTTATAATCAAGAAATACTAGAAGCAGCCCAAGTGTCTAAACAATGGGGGACTGATTAAGTACATTGTGGAACATCTGAATAATGGAGCATTCTGCAGATGGTATCTTGGAGGGATTTTAAACGATGTGGGGGAAATGCTTGATAGATAATGTAGAATGGAAAAATAAGAGATCAAAATGATACTTTCAATGCAATGTCCACTGGAAAGGAAATATGCATCACACACACACACACACACACACACACACACTTCTCATTGGAAAAATGTTAAGATAATAACTGTGGTTATTTGTGATTTTTTATTTTTTAGTTGCTATAATTTTCCAAACATTTAAAAGTATGTATGTATTACTTTTATAATCACAATTTTCCATTTTCACTAAAAACGAAACAAAACAAAAAACCCAAAAACCCTCCACAGAACGACAGCCCAGGGGTAAGAAGCATGTTTCTGCTAAGTTTCTTGGGCGGAAATGAGTTCTCACGCTGGCTGAGACCACGAAGGAAACGCTGAGGCTGGGATTTCTGTGTTGGGTAGGAAGTTAAATGACAACAATAGCAACCCCTTTGTTTGTATTGTGCAAGGGCTGGCAAACTATTAGTATATAGTCCAATGGCTAAATCTTGCAATTTTAAACTGCTTCCAAGGATGGCTTCTATTTATATTTTTTTTTAATGGTTAGGGGGGTGGGGGAGTCAAAGAAGAAGATTTCATGACACTTGAAAATGATTTGAAAGTCAGGTATCAGTGTCCATAAGTGGAGTTTCATTGGAACACACACGCATTTGTTCATATAGTGCCCATGGCTGCTTTCTCCTTCATAACAGAGACTGCATGCCCCCCACAGCCTACAGTATTTCTTATCTGGCCTTTACAGAAACAGTCTACTGATCCCTGGTGCAACTCTTTGTGGCTAACAAAGATGTTGAAAACCACCACCGTTTCACTCTCACAATAAAAGCTGAATGGGCCCAGGTAGCGGAGGAAGAGATACATGTGTGTCCCAGGTGGACCTCGAGCTCATGGCCAGGAGGGGCACGAGCAGATCGGGCTCAATTTCTTCACCTGCCAAGGACTGAAGGGGTACAACCCCCACCCCAAGAGCGGGCTGTCGTTCACCTTTCTCCTCATCATCTCACCACAACCCCCCAACTTAGCCACCTCTTCCTTCCAAAAGTAGTCACATTTCCTGCCAAGAGCGTGACCTTCTGCAACCTGTGTGGTGGAGGCCACAACTGCAAACAGGATGGTATTTTTATCTAGCTCCTGCTTCCTGTTTATTGGCGGGGGGCTTTTATTTGCTGGTATTTCATTTTGTCATTTCTGATACAGACGTGGCTTCCTTGTTGCATCAGAACAGAGATAACTGTCTCCTCAAAGGGTAGGCTGCCGGCCAGCAGCCACCTGCCCCGGGGCCCCTCCTTGCACCCTCCCCTCCTGCTGCACCACCTCCTGTGACATGGAGATACACATTTTCTGCCTGTTCAGGAGCAGAAACCGGGGAGGCTGGGGAGGCAGAGAGGAAACGGAGCATTTCTACTGCAGGGAATGGAAAAAACCACTCTAGTCGAGAAAAGCTGGCTGAGCCGGGAGGGAGTAAGTTGCAGAGCTCTGGACCCACTGTTCCTAGCAAGGCCTGGCTGGGAGGGACCGGGGCAGCGGCTGTGGACAGAGTTCATTCAGTGCAGGACTTGGGAGTTCTTTGCTGGGAATGTCCTCAGACCTGGGATCTGGGCATCATTTGCGAATGCTCCCAGCAATAGATGAAAATGGACTGTTCTCCACCCTCTGTCCCCAGGACTCAGCCCGAAGTGGGAACAAGAGCGGCGGCATCCGTGTCTAGCAAGCTCACATTTATGGAGCCCTTGCTGCGTACCTAGCATGATGCAGGACCTGCCTCATTCAATCCCCACGACAGGCCCACACAGGAGGGAGGCAGCCTCTTCGATTGCTCTCATTTTACAAATGGGGATACTGAGGCACGACCAGTTTAATTAACTTGCCCCAAACCACTCTGGGAAGAGGTTCCAGTAAGCTCACACTTGAACTCCATGCTTGCTCCGCCATGATGATTTCAATGCATGTCTTGGTGCTAAACCTAAGCCCACATGTGAGAGCTGAGGATGCACAGCCTGGAGACTCTCCGTGTCCTGTGCCACCAGCACGTCCAGTACCGGCTCTCAGCCAGCGGGATGTAACGGCTACTCTGACCTTTGCTACAAACTCTCTCACCCTGGAGAGAGGCCACCAAAACGTACCTCTTAGGGAGAGCAATCTACCTAAGCATTGCCCCTGGCATGAAAACACAGGTGTGATGGCTAAGAATTCAGACCCCACCACTCCCTAGTGATTGGATCTCAGGTACGTCATCTCCTCTATCTGAGCCCCAGTTTCCCTTATCTGTAAAAGAGGAGTTGCAAACTCATAAGATTATCTGAGAGGGAGGGTATAAAAAATCTCCCCCACCACAGTCAGTCAAATTTCCATTAACCAGGGAAATTCTTCACTGACTCCTATAGCTGAGTAAGGATTTCTATTTCCACCCACAGTGCTGAGAACACATCAGTTATCATCTGGGTCTCTTTCTTGTTCTAGGGACACCACTCAAGCTTCCCTCCTGTGTGAGGATGGGGCTGGTCTTGAATCACCCTCCTGAGCTAAGTGTACCCCCTGACCTGGCTGGAGAGAGGTGGGGAGGAGACTGCAATCTCCTGTCCCCAGTAGCCACCTACAGCTTTCTAAATCACAAACCTAGATGTGCTTCTCTCCTGCTCAAAAGCCTCTCTGGCTCCCCATTGCCTTCACACTGTCCATGAGCTCACCCAGTGGTCCTCAGAGTGCGGTCCCAGCACCAGCAGCATCACTGGGAACTTGTTGGAAATGCAAGTCCTGTGGCTCCACCCTGGACCTACTGAATCAGGAGCTCTGGGGGAGGCCCCACAACTTGGGGTTTAATAAGCCCTCCCGATGACTCTGATGCTCCGGCCTCTTCACTCCCCATTCCTTCCTGCGTCTCCAGTGCTCTAGAAGCACCCAACTTCTCTCCCTCCTTTCCCTCCTCCACCAGTATTCACCGGCACCACCTCCGTACCAGGTGTGGGCACGCAGCAGTGAATCAGACAGACACCGCTCTGCCCTCCTCGAGCTTGTAATCTGCCCTCCCCTCAATCTGGAATATTCTTCCCTTGTTCCCAGCAGCCAAATCCCTGCCCAGCCCTCACACCCATGCAGGAGACATTCAACAGACCCGGGTTGAACATTAAAGGAGTAAAGGACCACGTGACTGAAAGCACCACCTCAGTGAAGTCTCCCTTGACCCTGAACTAAGTTGGCCTCAGCGGGCAGTGAGCACCTCAGCCAGAGCACCTGTCACCCTCGCAGTGCCCTTGAGCCCTCTGGGGCACTGGAGCCCTCGAAATGGGCATGATCTGGCCTGAGATGTGCTGTGAGTGTACTTTGGAGACGTAGCACCAAAAAAATATATTGAACATGGCTCAGTTTTTTGCACTTGATGACATGTTGCAAGGATATATTGGGTTAAAGAAAATATATCACACAAATTAATTTCACCTGTTTCTTTTCTACTTTAGTATGGCTACTCCAACATTTTCAATTAAATGTGTTGTTCACGTTATATTTCTACTGACCAACGCTGAGCTAGATTGTAAATATTAGTCACATGACAGTGGGCACAGCTATGAGCTCTGTGAGGGCATTTCAATCCATCTCCTTCTTCCCTCCCTCCCTCCCTCCTTCCTTCCCTTCCCTTCCCTTCCTTCCTTCCTGCCCTTTACTTCCTTCCTTCCTTCCTTCCTTCCTTCCTTCCTTCCTTCCTTCCTTCCTTCCTTCCTTCCTTCCCTCTCCTCTGTCTTTCCCATAAACATTAATTGGATATCTGCCCTTGTACCAACTCCCCTCCATGAGGCTTGGCAAAGTGTAGGTGTTAATACTGTTTGCTGAATGAATAAACCATCCCTCAGATGCAGACTGACCCAGAGGTGACCCTGAGGGAGTTTCCCTCCCATCTAATCTCCCAAGCCTGTTTGTGTGGGTGTAGATTTCCCATTTCATTTCAAAAGGAGCCAAATTCCAAAGATGTCCTTATGTAACGCAGGGCTGAGGTCAGTTTTCCTCTTGCATATAGGGCTCAGGTGCACGCAAATCCCGGGGCAGGACAGCTTGTTCTCGAAGCTCCAGGAGGCTGACCAGAGTGTGGATCTGTGCTTTGAGCGTTAATGCCAAGTTCTCCAGTGAGGGGAGGGCACCAGGCTGAGCCATGCACTGCCCCCATCCCATCCCTCACGGGCCTGAGAGGGTAAGGGTGCAGGTGGGTGAGACTCAGGCTTCCCAGCCTGCAAGGCCTAGGCAAGAGTCACTGTGGGTATAAGAGGACTGTGTCCTGGAATATCAGACTCAGCTGTGCCTGACTGCACCCCTCCCCATCCCAGCCCTTCAGTTTGAGAGGCTGCAAGCCACTGGAATGAGCCACAATATCTCAAATGAGCTGCCCCTTGGAGCTAGGAAGCAGCAAGAAGGCTGGTATGGAGTGTGGCCTCTCCCGTCCCATGCCCACTCAAAGCTGACACAAGACTGTGGCCCCATCAACAGTAGCATGCCTCTTCCCTTTCCACTGGTTTCACACCCTTCCCAGCTTAGCAGTAAACTACTGGAGGCTTTCCCTGTCCCAGGGCCCTTGCTTATGCTCTCATTTCTGCCTAGAATACTCTCCGCTAGCCCCACCTCCTCTATCTTTCTGCATGGCTGGCTCCTTCTCATCCTTCAGGTCTCCTAAGGCCACCTCCTCAGAGACAACCTCCCTGACTGACTCCCTACACACATCACAGTCCTGTTGTCCCCTATCAAAGCACTCTGTGTTCCTTCGTAGCAAGGGATTTTGGGGTAGGGATGAGGGAGCAAGCGGTCACCTTCGCCTTAAAGAATCTTATCTTCCCCTTTCATATACTTTGTGGGCCATGACACTACTTTTTACACACTCAAACCACACACTTCAAATCCTCATTTATAGGTTGAATGAAAGAAGCTGCACACAAGAAGCCCTGCTGGGTAGGATTTTCTAGAACAAGCAAAACTAACTGTAAACTTCACACCCTCTGGGGTGGCTATAATAAAAAAGCAGAGAATAACAAGTGTTGGCGAGAATGCGGAGAAATTAGAACCTTTGTACACTGGAAAATGGTACAGCTGCTGTGAAAAACAGTTTGGCAATTCCCCCAAAATTAAACATAGAATTACAATATGATCCAGCAATTCCACTCCTAGGTATATCCCCAAAAGAATTAGAAACAGGAGCTCAAACAAATGTATGTACACTCAGGTTCATAACAGCACTATGCACAACAGCTGAAAAATAGCCAAAAGGTATAAACAAGCATGTACATACATTTGGTCATAACAAAAAATGAAGTACTGAAACATGCTACAACATGGGATGAACCGTGAAAACATTATGCTAAGTGAAAAAAGCCAGACTGGAAAGACTATATGTTATATGTCTCCATTTATATAAAATGCCCCAAATAGGTAAGCCCATTGAGACAGAAAGCAGATTGGTGGTTGCCAGGGGCTGGAGGAAGGAGTGACTGCTAATGGGTACAAAGTTTCCTTTTAGGGTGATAAAAATCTTCTGAAACTAGATAGAGATAGTTGAACTTAATACCACTGCTTGTATACTTTAAAATGGTTAATTTTATGTTATGTGAATGTCACCTAAAAAAACAAATGAACTTATCTGTAGTGGTTGAAAACCACATATCAGAACAGTTCTTGCCTGGTAGCAGGTAGAGGGCTGACTGGAAAGGGGCATGAGAGAACTTTCTGGAATGATGGTAATGTTCTAGACCAGTGCTGTCCAGGAAAAATATAATCTGGGCCACATGTGTAATCCTATATAATAAAAGTTTAATATGCTAATTGTCTGGTCATCCGGCTGTCCATTCAACCAATCAAAGCATAATATGCTAATGATATGCTAAGGCCACTCAACCACTCGCTATGATGTGCACTGACCACCAGGGGGCAGACAGTTGGCCGGTCGACCAGTAGCTATTACATGCACTGACCACCAGGCGGCAGATGCTCAACTCAGGAGCGCCACTCAGCTGGAAGCCAGGCTCACAGCTGGCAAGTACAGTGGTGGTGGCGGGAGCCTCTCCTGCCTCTGCGGCAGCATTAAGGATGTCCGACTGCCAGTTTAGGGAGTGGGCCTAAGCAGTCAGTTGGACATCCCCCGAGGGCTCCCAGACTGCGAGAGGGTGCAGGCTGGGCCGAGGGAGCCCCCTGAGTGCACGAATTTCATGCATCGGGCCTCTAGTTTTAAATGTTCTGGTAGCAAAACTAATAAAGAAACAGGTGAAATTTTAATAGTATATCTTATTTAATCCACTATATAAAAAATATCATCATTTCAACACATCATCAATATTTTTAAATTCTATATCTTGACTGTGATGGTGATGGTGATCACATAAACCTATGTTTGTGATAAAAAAAAAAATACTTAGAATTAAATACACATATACAAGTGCATGAAGAGGCAATGTCTGACTAGGGTTGGTGAATTGTATCGTCAATTTCCTAGCTGTGATATTGTATTACAGTTTACCATTGGGGTATACTGATTAAAGGCAGAAGAGATCTCTCTATTAAATCTGCATATGAATCTAAATTTATGTCAAAACAAAAAGGCATAAGCTTCACTCACTGGGATAGGGCCTTGGACTCCTGAAAAAAGGCAGGTGTGGTGTGGGTGTGCAGCCATTTATTTGGAGTGTGCCAACCATATATACTGGACTGAGCCAAACCTGACCAGCCCTTGATTACCACTCAAATGGATGGGACCCTGCCATGAGGACACACCAAAGGGACCTGGCCCAGCCGGGGACTCAGCACAACCCCACAACTGCAACATTAGGGCTGAATGCCAGCTGATATAATTAAAGAATAGTGACAGATAAGAGCTAGCATGTTTTGGAACCTTCCTCTGTGCTAACTAAGGGCTTCATTTAGTCCTCGGTACAACCCTTTAAGTCGGTGTTTTGTATGACAAACTGAGGCACAGAGAGGTTGAGTGATTTGCCCAAGGTCACCCAGTAGCAGTGGAGCCAAGATTTGAGCCCAGAGGTCTCGCTCCAGAGCCTCTGGTCCGACCCGTGCACTTTGGTGAACCCTGGGCTGGACCACAGAGCTGTGCCTGGTGGATCTTTAACCATCTCCACCCCCTGGAACCACTCCCCCTGCTGCCCCCATCCGCACCTGGTTGAAGTTTGAGCATTAAGGTGCTGACGAGGGCAAAGGAGCTATGAACACAGTGCCCTCTGACCATCACTGCAGGGGGTGGGCCTTAGGGTGGGCTGCAGCCTGTGTGTGTGTGTGTGTGTGTGTGTGTGTGTGTGTGTGTGTGTCCGTCCCTCTGGGCCCAGCCTCGTCCTCTTTCAAGTCCCTTTTAAAAACAGCAGTTTCTCCATCAACCGATGAATAAGATAAACAAAATGTGGTATATTCATTCAATGATTATTATCCAAACATAAAATAAATGAAGTGTTGGTGCTACATGGATGAACTTGAACATCTTATAGCAAGCAAATGATGTCAAATGCAAAAGGTCAAAAACTATATGATCCCATTTACACAAAAAGTCCAGAATAGGCCAATCCCTAGAGACAGAAAGCAGATCTGTGTTTCCTGGAGTCCGGGGGCAGAAGAAACTGGGGAGGGAATGCTAATAGGTATTGAGGTTCCTTTTGGGGTGATGAAAATGTGCTGGAACTAGGTAGAAGTGACAGTTACACAACATTGTGAACGCACTAAATGCCACTGAATTCCATGCTTTAAAACAATTAATTTTATGTTGTGTGAATTTCACTTCAATTTTTTTTAAAAAAACCAATAGTTTTCAGACCTCAGGATGATTTAATTCCACAGCTTATGCCCCAATTCCTGAAATACCCATGTTGGGATGCCCACCCTCCACCCCAGACTGCCTCCTGCAGTCCTGGCATGTTCTCTTTGGGAAAAACACATGCTTTGCCTCCCACCCCAGATGTCCACAGTGTGAGGGGAAGCAAGCAACCCTCTGTGCCAGGCTCCGCCTGAGAAGCCAGCCACACGGAAGTACTGCTGAGACACTGCCAGCCCTCTTGAGACACTT
The DNA here is from genome assembly GCF_014108235.1 of Myotis myotis. Taxonomy (NCBI): domain Eukaryota; kingdom Metazoa; phylum Chordata; class Mammalia; order Chiroptera; family Vespertilionidae; genus Myotis; species Myotis myotis. The sequence goes on along the minus strand of NW_023416401.1, from coordinate 20,447,059 downwards.
ACTAAGTGCAAAGCGCTTTGCATGTCATCCTGTTTCATCTTCATCAACCCTGGGATGCGTGCTGCCGAACCCCCAGTTTACAGACAGGGACAGAGGCTCAGAGAGATCAAGTTCTAGCAAGGAAGTGGTAGAACCCACAGGTGCTCCTCTTCCTGCTGCACACACAGCCGACAGAGGATCTGGGAGTTCCTCTGTTCCCCAGGGTCCATAGCCTGTGTGACCACTGTCCCTCCAACACCACGGGCAGGACTCAAACACCCTCCCCCCAAGCTTTTGAAACACAGGTGATGAGTCCTGCCTTCAAAACAGAGCCAGGCTCTGCAGGGGCTGGCTGAGGTTGCACCAGAAGCCAGAGAGCGGAGGTAAGAATCCGGACACGGTATTCTGGCTGTGTGAACTCTGAGAAAGTGACAATCTGTCTGAGCCTCGGTCTCCTCATCTGTGGAGTCGAGCCCATGCTGCAGGGCTTCGGTACAGGGTGATGCATGCAAAAGATGTAACAATGTGCAGGGTGCAAGGAAGGTCTGGGTCAGAGCTCCCAGCTGGGCAAGGCAGGGCCAGGCTGAGGAGCTCAGAGATGCAGATTGCACTGCGGAGAACCCTCTGCTTCCCCTCCTGCCCGCCCCCTCACAGCCCAGGCCCGAGGGCTGTCTCACACGTGCCATGCTCGAGCCAGGTATTTCCTGGGGCGTAGACAAGGGTAGGGTTTGTCTCGTGCTCCAAATCAGAAACTCGGGCCATTATGAATTCTAGCGTGGCTAAGGGGACAGAGCCCAAGGGGCAGAAAGCCCGGTGGGGCTGGGGCTGAGGTCACCATCAGGATTTCAGGCCAACCCAACCCATTTAATGGTGTTTTCCCAGCCAGAAGGAGGCCATGCTAATTAAATGGAATGTGCCAGTCTGCAAACCGATTTCTGCAGCTCCAACTCTGAGAGGGGCCAGGAGCTCCCAAACTAGGTCAGACTGTTAGTTCCTCGGAGTCACCTGGAAACACCCACTTCTCTTATCTTCATCTCAGAGCTAGGCTCTCTGCTGGTCCATCCGGGCCCACACCTTCCCCACCCTGATGCCCGAGTTCTGGTCACTAACCAAGGTCTTTCTCTCCAACTGCCCAGCCCACACCAATAGGCATTGCACTCCTCTTCGGAGACACTGGTCCCACAGCTACTCCACAATGTCAGGCTTAGGGGTACAGGTGAACTTAAAGTCACACCTGGTGGGGGTGGCAAGTGGGGAGAACATGGCCATGCATCACAGCTGGTTCAGGGTCAAGGCCTCTAGGGCATGGCCCAGCAGAACCTACCGAGATTATCAATGAGAACGGAAGGCACCAGCCCAAAACAAAGTCCAAATAGAAGGCGAAAGTGGCATCTTGGGGGCTAACGATTACCAGCTAGAAGGCTCAGACTGATGGGCAGAGCTCAGACAATAAACGCCATCATCAGCCATGACCCAGATATATGCTGGAGATATCCTAACAGTAATAAAAGGTTCTGTTTAGTGGGGGCTTTCTGTGTGCCGGGAAATGCGCCCATGTATCTTATATGCATTTCCTTGTTTAAACCTCACAGCATCCTGTCAGTGTCCTCATCTTATGGATGGTAAAACTGAGGCTCAGAGAGATGGAGTGACTTGCCCAAGGCCACAGTGCAGTCAGGGTTGAATTCCAGGCCTGGCTGACCCTGAGTCCTTGCTCTCCACGATTTACTAGTCCACCTCTTGACTCCCGGGGAAATCTCACAGTGCCGCTTAGAGGCCCACCAGGCTGCTGGGCTTCACCGGGCCTTGGGTTCTGATGTGACTCCAAATCGCATGGGTGTGGTGAGCTCCCTGGAGCTAGGGCTTAATGCGATCACTCTGCAGGAGCCGGTTGCCTGTGTCCTGTGGACACCCCAAGGCCCAGTGGGGCTGCGATGTGGGCGTGTCTGAAGACAGTAAAAGCAGGAGTCGGGCCCCAGGAGGCTTGGAGGGCTTCTTCATCGAAGGAAACCAGCTTAAGTTAGAGGGTAACCTGAGACCCCTGGAGCGAGCCTCCATTTTGCTGAGAGGGTTTTGCAAGCTGAGGGTGCAGGCTGGCTCTCTGTGGACAACTGGGGGATTTTAAGAGGCTATAGGTGGCAGGGGTGAGAATGAAAGCAAGGACCAACAGAGAAAGCTGGAGAGTGGGGAAGGGCAACCTGAGATGTATAACTGGGCGCTCTGGTCAGGTGCTGCTGTCATACTCCTCTCCCCTGTCTCCCCACAAAACCGTCAGTACAATCTGTATGTCTTCCCACTGAGGCAGCACAACGGCAAAACCAGAAAAAATGAGAGCCGAGTGGCCCTGGCACTGCTCCGAGGCCATAGCCCACCCAGGTCCCAGAAGGTCCCTGTGGGGGTGACTCTGGAGGTCTTTCTGGGCTGCTGAGGTCCTGTGACCCGTCCCTCTCTGTCAGGCACACAGTCTGACCCTGATTGCTACAATAGGGGGCAATTAGGGTACAAGCCAGAATGTCCGAGTTTAGTTCCCAGGTCTGCGGGGAGCTGTGTGACTTTGAGAAAGTTACTCTACCTCTCTGTGCCTCCATTTCCAAAATTGCAGAAGTGAGGTAATAACAGTACCTCCCACTCTGCTGTTATGAGGATCAGTGGGTGAATATTTTTGAAGCACTTTAAGGATCTGGCACATAGCAAGTGCTAGTTTCTTCTTCTCCCTCCAACTTCTCTTTTTTGTTTTGTTTTGTTAATCCTTACCCTAGGATATTTTTCCATTGATTTTTTTTTTTTTAGAGAGAGTGTAAAGGAGGGAGAGAGGGGGAGAGAAAGAGAGAGTGAAAGAGAGAGAGAAACATCGATGCGAGAGAGACACATCAATTGGTTGCCTCCGACAGGAACCACGACTGGGTTCCTGGTATTGCAGTCCAGGATACGTGCCCTTGACTGGGAATCAAACCCACAACATTTTAGTGGGCAGGCCGACACTTTAACCATTGACCAACACTGGCCAGGGCAAACTTTTCATGTTTAAAAAATATATTTTTTATTGATTTCAGAGAGGGAGAGAGAGAGAGAGAGAAACACCCCACACTGGGGATCAAGCCCACAACCCGGGCATGTGCCCTGATCGGGAATTGAACCGTGACCTCCTGGTTCATAGGTCAACACTCAACCACTAAGCCATGCCAGCTGGGCAAACTTTCCATTTTTAAATAGCTTTATTGAGGTATAATTCATGTCTCATACAACCCACCTATTTAAAGGGTACAATAAGCTTTTTTTAAAATTGTGTAGCAGAGTTGTACAACCATCACCACACCTGATCTTAGAACATTTTATCACACTCTAAACAGCCCCCATATCAATTAATAGCCACCCCCCATTCCCTACCCCCACCACACACCCTAGGTAACCACTAATTTACTTTCTATCTCTATAGATTTGCCAATTACAGACACTTCGCACAAATGGGATCATACAATACGTGACATTTTTGTGTCTGGTATCTTTTGCTTAGCATATTTCCAAGGGTCATCCACAGTGTAGCATGGACCAGTACTTCACTCCTTTCCACGACAGAGTATTCCATTGCGGGCATATGCCACATTTTGTTTATCCGTTTGTCAGTTGATGGACATTTGGGTTGTTTTCACTTAGGGGGTATTATAAATAATGCGGCTGTGAACATTCATGTGCCAGTATTTGTGTGGACATATGTTTTCATTTCTCTTGGGGAAATGCCTAGGAGTGAATTGCTGCTTCTTTATGTAAGTTTTTGTTAAATAAATCATCCTCCTCTCATCTGGTACCACCCAGAAGAAAAGATGAGGCATTAACGTTTCTGGAGCGACTTCTTCTATGCCAATCCTGTTCTAGGTATGCTTACACACACAACCCCGCTCAGTTCTCCCAAGTTCATTTGAGGTGGCTACTATTGTTACAGCTGCCAACGAGCTATAAGAACCCAGGAGACGACAGGAAAAGCAACTTGCCCAGGGCCACACAGCTACTGTCAGAGCAGTCAGGATGTGAACCTGGAAAGGGCCCATCTTTCCATCATCACTGCTAGAGTCAAAGGGACAAGGGACATGGGCAGGGGCCGGGGGAGGGGAACCCATGTCCCTCACCCTGGCCCAGCGTGGTGGGGCCATGCTCCTGCAGGGAGCTCAACCTGCCAAAGGGCCTCTGGGCCCAGGCAGAATGAAGCAGGCGCGTTTGTGCTTTACAGACAGGAGGGGAAGTGAGAGGTATAGGTCTCTGTGGTCAGACCAGGGTTATCTCAGTACCAGGAACTTGTCTCTGGGAACTTCTGCATTTCCACGCCTTTCGTATTCTGTGCTTTGTAAGGACAAGAAAGGCAACTCACATCCACCGGACTCCTTGCCGGCGTGCCTTTCAGTGGTTAGGAGGCTCCGTCCTCAGCCAGGAGAGCCCAGAAATACTCACTGCTTCATGACCCAGAGCCACGGCCATTTCCAAGTCCCAGGGCACTGACAACAGCACACTGTATCTATTGACACTGAAGCCAACTCCTTCCCAGCCACCAGACGCTCACACCTACCACCTGCACCCCTCTTTTGAACATCGGGACACCTGTGAGGCTGAACTGGGGACGGGCAGGGGGCTGGGTGAGCCAAGAAGCACAGCAGAGACGCAGACAGGCTCTGAAGGCCACGTCTGATAGGAACTGGAGGAGGGGGAGAGTGGGGAGGAGATGCCAAGAGCTCCCAGACCCTGAGCTCTGCCTCTCCACTCTGTGGGTGGACCAAAGCTGCCCTCGTGGCCGTTCCCACCCTCTTGAGCACCCTTCTCCATCAAACCCAACATCATTACTCAAACACCTGCTTATTCCTGCCCTGACCCAGGCAGTCCTTCAGAGCTTCTCAGTCCATTACACTAACTAGGGAGTTTTCTGGAAGACAAAGGGTCAGGCAGTGATTTTATTTCTGGGTCACAGGGGCTCCTCACTTTACCTCTAAGTAGCAGCTACTGTCTCCATACATTTTCTTCCATATCTTTCTTTTCATTTTTAAGGTGGTAGTGGCTGTACAGAAGTTAGGAACACACACTTCAACATTCATTTAACCGGGAATCAAAATCCAACTCACCACTTTGGTGCTATGAGACCTGAGCAAGTCTCGGAACCTCTCCGTTCAGCTTCCTCATCTGTAAAATGGGCATAGTCTCCTCCACCTTACAGGTTCTATCTCCACTGCTCCTGGCCCAGTTCAACCTTCAAGAGCTAACACTGCTCTGTCTCCACTGAACATAAGGAATAGGGACTTTGGCTCAGGTTGCTTGACATTCACTTTCCACTTCCCACAACTTCTATGGGTGGCTCAAGCACCCAGCCCAGCATGGCTTATCCATAGGAGATGGCGAGAGGCCAGGTGCGGTAGGCAATGAAGTGGGGGGCCCTATACAGTATGGGCTACCCGGAGGCCTTTTCTCCAAGAAGGCTGGGCTAGATCAGGGCTGCATCAGCTTCCCCGGGTCCATTCAGCTGGTAATAAGGCTCATTGGAGTCCTGAAGCAGAGAAGGAACTGCAGCAGGCCAGGGGCCACTGCCCTAGTTTGCAGGAGGATAACAGGAGGGGAATGTCAGCTGGCTTGGGAAGGGGGATAGAGGGACAGCCCACTACCACAGAACAAACTTACAGAAGGTCAGGTTCCCCATCAGAACCGGCTGAGGTTCTTCTAGGCAAACTCCTTAAAAGCCTGGTGGTGAAACTGAGGCACAGCCTAGCCCTCTAGGTGAGCCATCACATTAGAGGTACATAGGAGTCTCAGCCTACCCCAGGCATCTCATTGGTCAGGACTGGAGCAGCAAGATCAAGTTCACCCCACTCAGTAGGTAGACCTCTAAGGTCTTCCCAGATCAGAATTGGCTCAAATACCTTCATCTGAGTAGAACTGGGATAGGCAGATGCCAACATCCTGCAGTAGCTCTAATTATTCCATTTACACAGGAGGAGGCTGGGACTCAGAGAGGCAGAGTGACTTGTCCAGAGTCACACAGCAGGTGAGTAATAGAACTGGAGCTGGACTCTAGACCTGGCTATTTCTGAATTGCATGTCTCTCTCCCCATGCTGTCCACACAGGGTGGGGGGCAACAAAGTGTAGAGTAAAAGACTGAGTCAGGGCCAAGGGAAGGGTGGAAAATCAGGAGAGATGGTCACAGGCCCGGAAGAGGACGTGGGCATTCTCAGTGGGAGGAACGGCATAAGCAACAGTGTGGGGAGGGGATCTGCAGGGGTCCACAGGTTGAGGAGCACTGGGAAGCAAGCTGGCATGAAGGCTCTGAATGCCCTTTAAGGACTATGGCCTATGAGTCAAGGGAAACTAATATAGAAAGCAAAGCTTCCTCCCACTTAACTCTAAACATAGACAAAGCCTGCCAACCAGGCCAATTAGCACTTAGTAGGTACACAGAATCTGCTGTGTGTTCATCAAACCCTGTTCCTTATCCTACTGGCACATGGCTAGAATATCTGTCCCAGGCTCCCTTGTAAAGGTGTGACCACAGTCTGGGGGCCCGGTCAGTGTAATGTGGACAGAAGCAGAAGCGATCTACGTCACTTGCAGGTCTGGCCTGTAGAACCTCCCTTGCAATCCCCTCGCGCTCTCCATCCCCAGCCTGAATAGAGGGGACCTGAGCATCCAGAGCTAAATTGCCCGATATGGTGGCTAGAAGCTACATGTGGCCATGGATGCTTGAAATGTAGTTAATCAGCACCGACATACAGTATGTCAGCATACACCATATTTCAAAGACTTATTAAAAAAACAACTCCAGAATGTAAGATATCTCATTAATAAGTTTTTATATTGATTGCATGTTGAAATAATATTTTGGATATAGTGGGTTAAGTAAAATGTGTTATTAAAAATTGATTTCATCTGTCCATTTTTACCTTTTTACATGTGGCTGCTAGGACATTTAAAATTCCATATGTAGCTTACATTGTATTTCTATTGGATAGCACAGATCTAGAGGGCAGAGCCATAATTTGGAAGGAACCTGGGCACGGGTTGCTGCTTGGAGGAGGGTCACCTAGGATGGCCTTCCAGAGTTGGGCAACCATCACCACAATCCATTTTAGAAAATCTCCGTATCCCTCACCCCGCCCCCGCAAAAAAACACCATACCCGTCAGTAGTTACCCCTCATTCCCCACCCCCAACTCCTGCCCGAGGTAACCTGTGACAACCCACATTGAACTGTTATGTGGGCAAGAAAGAAACTTCAAAACGTCACAGCAGTTAGGCTCCTGTTGTTGATTAATGACAGCCACCAACTGTGACCATCAAGCTCCTGCCATCAGGAGGTTGGGTCTTCATCCCCTCCCCTTAAATGTGAGTGGCTTTGTAACTTCCAGGTTTCAAAATATTGGTGGCTTCCATCTCCTGGATCCTGGAACATTTGCTCTTGGAGCCCTGAGCCACCATGTAAGAAGTCTGACTATGCTGGAGAGGCCCTTGGGATATGTAGAGAAATGCCCAGCCGGCTCCCAGATGTCCCAGCCCCCACTATGTAAGTCATCCTAGCTGAGGCCCCAGACATTATGGAGCAGAGACAAAATCCAAACCCATGAGAAATAACACAAAAACGGTGGTTGTTTTAAGCCACTACGTTTTGGAGTGTGTTTTTTTATAATAAACCTCCCCTCCACATCCCTACTTCCTTCAAGTTTCTGGAACCTCTCTGGGTAACTTTAGGGATATGATCAATTAGCTCACTGCCCTCTCCATGGTTTTGCAGACCTGAATCATATTCCTCTCTTCAAATCTCATGGTCCAAAGATGTCAGCCACCAGGCAAGTTTATTTCTCCAATAAACAGGTTTAGTACTTTCCTGTCCACCAGAAAGTTTTTGAAGATACGGATTCTCTCCCCCAAAATGATAAACCCTGAGGCTGCTAGGATCTGGGGACTCCAGAGCTCTTCCAATCATCAGTGTACTTTCCTTCAATGTGTCCAGCCCTCTGGAATAATCCTCTAGTCTTAGACAACCTTTGTATTCCCCCTTTAAGAGCGCCCTTACCAGCTTCTCCAGCATTGCAGAGAACCCCAGAAGCATCAAAGAAGCCATCCCTCTGGCCTGACAACAGAAAGTGCCTGCTATGGACCGAATTGTGTCCCCCTCAAATTCCTATATTGAAGCCCTAAACTCCAATGTGACAATATTTAGAGATTGTGCCTTTGGGAGATAGTTAGGTTTAGATGAGTCATGAGGGTGGGGGGCCTCATGATGGAATTAGTGCCCTTATAAGAAGAGAAACCAGAGAATTTGTTCTCTCTCTCTTTCTTTTTCTCCCTCCCATGTAAAGACACAGTGAGAAGGCAGCCAAAAGGAGAGTTCTGACCATGCTTATACCCTGCTTGGACTTTTAACTCTAGAACTATAAGAAAATAAATTATTGTTGTTTAAACCACATAGTATTTTGATCTGGGAGCCCAACATAACTAAGACAGTGCCATAGTAGACTGGCTGAGGTCCCCAAGCCAGGGCCACCAGAAAATACTTATGGTCTCACATGACTTGAGAGATTTTGGCCACCATCAGCTATGCCCTGAATGACACCTGGGTCAATGCAGTAACAGTCACTGAGTGTCATGAGTTGGAAGCCGTTTATTAGCCAGAGCACACCAAGACCAGAATATGCTTGCCAAAAATGGGGTTTTAAGAAATCTACAGAGTTGTGTGGGCTTTATGAATATATTTTCAACGGCAGATATAAAGATGGCATATTTGGCAGTTCCCCATACCTACCTACCAATCGATCTGTATAATAGCCAACCCTCTTCATTAATTAGAGCTTAACTTTCCATTTCTTTCAGTGAAAAACAATTTCACTAACTATGATCCTCCTGGAATGAATGGCTTTTCTTGGATTCAGCAGCTTATGAAATAAGGCACCTCATGGCCTATGGCGATGTGATTGCATTGCTGTCATAAAATAAAGAGAAGTCAAGCTCTACAGGACCCAAATGTAAATCTTTTTTGAATTAAAAAGAAAAAATTCCCAAAGCTCCAAATTATTGCCATATAATGTTTTCCAAGCAACTCGTGTCAGAAAATACTTTTGAAAATGTAAGCTGGTCATGACCCTTGACATGGCATCTGTCCAAGACATGCAGAAAAGTACAGAAGAAAGAAGGAAAAACATCCCAAAGATAGAGATTTCTCTTGCTATGTCTCATCCTATACAGATGATGGAAATTCACCGTGGACTATAAATGTCTCAATGCAAATGAGTTCTGATTGCCAGTGGTGGGTGCACCCTGGGAAGCCTGGTTCTAAATTATGACTTTATCTGACAGACCTCATTGGAAACAGGTTTGGAACATGGCTGCCAGTGGCTGCACCCACCCACAGGTGGGGGCCGTGAGCACTTGGCTTGTTTCTCCAGCTCCTTCCGCAAGTAGGACACCCTACCTGAGCTGTCACTTCTGGCCCAGACCTTGCTAAATGCTGTTAAATTGTGAATGGAAGGATTGGGATTTTAAAAATATATATATATTTTTATTTATTTCAGAGAGGAAGGGAGAGGGAGAAAGAGATAGAAACATCAATAATGAGAATCACCAATTGGCTGCCTCCTGCACATCCCCCACTTTTTCTAGTGCAACCTGGGCATGTGCCATGACCAGGAATCCAACCGTGACCTCCTGGTTCATAGGTTGATGCTCAACCACTAAGCCACACTGGCTGGGCAGGATCGGGCATTTGAAAAGGTAAATGCTCCACAGTAATCCACGGCTGTGGCAGAAGGCTTAGAGTACAGGTTCTGAAGTCAGACAGTCTGGGACCTGTCTCTTACTCAGGAAAGCTACTAGAACTTTCTTGGCCTCAGTTTATCCATTTGTAAAATAAGGCTACCAATAGCACTTATTCCATAGAGTTGTCAAGAGGATGCAATGAGATGATGGATGGCAAGACTTTTAGCATGTCTGGCACTTAGGGACAATGAAAACTGGTAGAGAGAATGATGAAGGTGATGATGGGGCAGTGGGGTCTCAGATGTGGGTCATGCTAAGACCTCTGGCAGGCAACTTCACCCATCCTTTGAAGGACTGAGAGAAGAGAGAGCCCCGCCCTAAAAAGAAGAAACTCACCCAGCCACATTGCACCCACCCACTGCTACCACGGCCTCAGCCTTAATCCTGGACAGCTGCTCCCCGCTGGTTTACAACAGCCCAGATTCCAGCTAACTGGTTCAGACTTTGACTGAGTTTGTTTCACACCAGCAAGACCTAAGAAAGTCACAAAATAGACACAATCAGAGAGGGCAGAATGGCCCCTACTACAGGTCTGGGGCTCTTCTGCTGTCCCACTCTAGTAACTCCCACCTTGTGCTTTACCTTCATTATCCAGTTATTTTTCCATTCTCAGGCTACTCCCTCATTGCCCAGCTACTCACCCTCTCTCCAGCTACTCCCTCTTTCTCTAGTTACTTCCCCATTATCTTAGCTGTATCTTCATTTTCCAACTCCTTATTACCCATTTAGATGATCACTCATCACCCAGTTATGCTGCACTCTCCAGCTTCTCTCTCACCCTCATATTATCCAGAGGTATTATCTTCTAATTTAACACCAGTTTGGAGCAATCAAAGGAAACTTGGCTTTAGTAGGGAAAAATATGTCCTGATGTGTATGTGTGTGTGTGTGTATTTATATATATGCATGCATACACACATGTATGTACATACACACACATATATACATACAGGGGTGAGCAAAAGTAAGTTTCCAGTTGTTTGTATGAAAAATAATACAATAATTAATAAATAATACAAGAATAAATTGTTTCACGTACTCACAATTGAAATTATGACTTCCTGAACCAAGAAGCTGATATGCAGAGATGGAATGTTTCCTGCTCATTATCTGTGAGGCCTGTGGTCTGGGCTACAGGGAGTGGGAAGGCAGAGGCCACATGGCACAAGGCAGGGAACACTGCCAGGCGGAGCCAGAGGTCTCAGCCACAGAGCCAGGACCTTAGCAGGCGGTCAGCCTGGCCCTGCAGCAGCTCTCCTAGCTCCAGCTGTGATGTGGAGACAAGAGGCTCCTCCCTTCACCGCGGCCCTGCCCCTAACCATGCCTGCAGTTCAGGATGCTCTCTCCTAAAAGCTGAGAGAGCTTCGTTATGGATCTGATTCAATGTAAGGAATCTCATCCCAAGCTTGCCAGAAAACAAGTTATTTTCAGCATCCGTGGGCAGCAAGTGAAGAAGAAAGTCAAGAGCCGGAAGGAATGACTATGTAGAAGCCCAGCCCATTCAGAGGAAGGCTGGCCACCATGTCTCCTTGACAAAATGTTAAGTGCCAAGTAACTTGGGAGAAGTTTTGTGAAATAATCTAGGGTGGTTTTTGGTGTGTTGTTGTGTTTTTTTTTAAATAACAAGGGAACAGGTCATAATAACCCTGAAAGGTTAGAGAAAGCAATTTATAGAAACTAATTAGGGTCCCTCCAACAAGCTTTTGTAATTATAGCTGGGTTTTAAACATTCTAATAACTCAAGCCAAGCAAAATGAATATTTGTGACTACCTTAAGAAATGATACAGGAAACCAGGAAATCCCAGGCACTTTGAGTGCTGTGGTTTCAGTAGCAGCCTGACACAGTGCTTCAGTAGCAAGTTCTTTCATTTTAGGAACTCCGAAAGGGCTCTCTACTGCAAACAGGCTTTAAGTGCTCCATTATGTGGGGTGGCCAAAGCCTTTCACTTCCCCACTGGCTTACCACGAAAACTGCTGTTAAAAATATATATAGTTTCAACAGTTTCATACTAAAGTGCAAATGACTACAATCAGAATACTCATGTCAATGACTGATAGGAGGCTGACACTAAGTAAACAAAGATAGAGAAAATAAGGGTAATTATGGCAATGGGGGGTGAGCAGAAGGATTAGAAAGAAAAAGGAAGAGATATGAACCCTGCCTCTGGCCCACTGAACTGAGGCTAGTGGCAGATAATAGCTACTTGACTACGGTCACTGTCCAGCCTTTATCTCTATGAATCGTCACAGCCACCACTCTCACAGTCATTATTCGCTCCACTTTACCGATGAGCAATATGGGCACAAAGAGGTTAAGTAATTCACCTGAGGTCACAAAATGGCCATTAAAATTTAGTTTTGTCTAATTCCACATTCCTAACTTCCAAGGTCTGCTATCTTTCCACTAAGGGCCCCTTTTGATTCCATTTCCCCTATGCCATCCATGTTTTGAAAGATTTTTATCTATTGAGCACACTGCATTTATGAACTAATAATTTGTTCCATCTGGCAGTTGATTATTTTTCTGTTCCTGTTTCTGTTTCAACATTGATCCAGACTTTAATACCAATTACTAAGGGTTCACCATAATATTATGAAATCACATAAATCACTGTCATGGCTATGCAGCTAATAGGCAATAAGATTAAATAAGCGTAAGCAACCATTCCCTAGTGCTGAATTCTGACGGCCATGGTTTCAGCGTCAATGCCAGCCACACACTAGCATGCTCAACCCAGACTCCAGGATTCCCAGATAGAGAACTCTGGTAACAGTGTTTGATCCACATGGTATACTCAAGATATTCCAGAATATCAACAGCCAATCAGAGCATTTGCTCAATGTAACATGCCCACGGTTGCCACACTGGGTTGCTAGAATTCTGGTCTAGATCAAAGCAAAGTGTAGTGTGTGTGATGGATTATAACAACAATGGCCGCCAATCAATCATGCCCTCAGTACCCATGTGCTTATATAGGCTCCTCCCACAATGACTCTTAGCTTGGCCATGTGACTTGCTTTGGTCAACGAAACACCAGCAAACATGATGCAGGCAAGGACTTAATAAATACTTGTACATTGGAACCTGCCTTCTTGGATCCCTGAGACCACCATGCTGGATGAAGTCCATGATGAAAGACCACATGGAGAGAGAATCCCAGCCATCCCAGCTGAGAACAGACACTGGCTAAGCTAACTGCAGCCTCATGAATGAGCCCAGGCAAGACCAGCAGAACTGCTGCCCATCCAAAGAACTGTACAGAAATAAGTTGTGTTTTAAGTGTTTCATGGTGGTTTGTTATGAAACAATAGGCAACAGACACAGCACAGCTCTTGATCAGGACTCACCTGGAGAGCTGCCATTACTACTGCTGTGGTGCCCAGGGAATTGGGGTCTTTAAGCCAAAATGCCTGTGTCCTAGGCTTTCTCTTGAAGGACCAGAAACCCTGGACTCCTTCATCAAGATTTGGGCTTCATTTAGTTTTTCCTGTGTAAATGACAAAGGTACTATTTCCCTCTTCTCAACTTAGCAGTTTTCATATTTCTCCCTTCTTTGTCTTCACTTCTGGTCTGGACACATTTCCTTCGTCAAATATGGTAAACATAAGATGGGCCATGAGACCAGTTCTGTTTTATTGGCACAAACATGGGGTAAATGTGCTAGACAATACAATACTCTGAGCAGATTCTGGAATATTCTTCTATTTGTCCAACCCCAGCCTTCCTCCATATGGTTGATGACTTTGGCTTTGGAGACTGTTGAAAGATTTAAGCTTTATGTATTTAAAGAGCCTCTGAGTTTCTTTGACAAATGACCATTTTCTTACTCCATTAGAAAAGAAACAGTGTCCCTAGAAGCCAAAGCAAGAATAAATCATGCTAGAAATATTTCATCTATCTCTTCAACAGGGTCACTAGGCTGAGAAATGTCAAAGACAGCGAATGTCCAGACTCCAGTGAGCATTTGACAAGCATCTCGTGTATCTCCTTATCACTCCCTGGGGAAATGCTGCTTGAGTGTCATGGTGTTTTGGGCTTGAGGACATTCCAGGAGAGTTCCAATTGGCTGAATCCCCCAGGATGGCATCACCTGGGTAATGGGCCATGGTTTACAAGTCTACCACAAGTGATTTCTCCCAAGAGCAGTCTCATAGGATCCAAGCAATAGGAGGCTGCCAAATAAAGCCACAATGCAGTTTCACATGAGAAAGAGAATGGCCTGGGATGCCAGAAATTTATTTAAGCATGGTCCCTCATTCCATATCTGCAGGCAAAACTGGCTGGAATGTCATTCACAAACATCATTATAATCAGAGGGTTACAAGGAGGTACATGATCATTGTATTTAATGCCATTATGTCAAGACAGGTTTCCATAATCACATCGTCCTTAGCAACAGAATGGTAATCTTCAAAGTTGTTAGTCATATTATCCTCTACCCCCTGGACAGTATTTAGATAATATTGCTCGTAAATGGTCTCCTAGCCTCCTTTTTCTAGGCATCTGTTCTGTACAAGGCTCTCTTTATAATAACATTATCCACTGTTAAGGATGTTGATACTGTGCTCTCTTCAAAGTGATTTTGCTAGTCTCTGAGCTCCAACATGGCCTGGCCCAGTCTCTCATTCACTACTCAACTGTCCAGATGTCCAGACAGTGTTCCGTGAATGTCTGTGCATGAATCTCTGCTATAATTTAATACTCAGAGAGGAATCTTCCAAGCTTTTATAGGAAGAGGAGTTTTTATACTTTTTTAAATAGTGTAGACCCTTGCTATTGTCCCCACATACCAACTATAAATAACAGTATAGTTAGGTTCATTTCAGTTGAACAGCTAACCCCAATGTGTAATGATTGACTCGTATATATATTTTAAAAGAAACAGGCCAAAATGGAGACATGTAGCATTAGCCTGCTTAGAAAACTCATTATGACAAAGATAACCATTTACCAAATTAATTTTTTAAATTGTGGTAAAACATAGGTAACAAAATTTACAATTTTAACCATTTTCTGTGTACAATTTAGTGGCATTAAGTACATTCACATTGTTGTGCAACCATCATCCATCTCCAGAACTTTTCCATCTTCCCAAACTGAGACTCTGTACTATTAGACAACATTTCCCATTCTCCCCTCACCCGAGTCCCTAGTACACAGAACATAAAATATACTATCGCAATCATTTTTAAGTGTTCAGTGGCATTAAATATATTATAATGTGTGCAACCATCACCACCATCTAGCCCCAGAACCCTTTCCATCTTGTAAAACTGAAACTCTAATCCCTCTTATAATATTCGTCAATTTTAGAGGACTCTATTTTTGAAATTTGGAGGCAAAACTTGACCAAAAGATCTTAAATATTATGTTAACAGTTGAAAATGACCACGAACATTTTTAAAAGAGGCGCAATATGAGAAAGAACTTGTTCTATCTGTTACTAAGCCACAATATAAAGCTAGAAGGATCCAAATAGTATGCACCTGGCATAAACAGGTGGTTGGAACAGAATAAACAGCTTGAAAAGTTACCCTTCTTCACAAAGGAGGCTTTAGGGTATGAAGGTGACATTGCAAACTCAAGAAGGGAAAGATGCTGGAATAATTGATAACTCTTTGGAAACAAAGTAGAGATATATTTAATTTACCACTTTATCCTGAAATGAGATTTAAAGGATTACATATATATTTAAGTAAATATAAATGAGACCACAAAATAAGACCACAAAAATCTAGAAGAACAAACTGCTGCTGTAGTGTGAAAGCAACCATAGACAATATGTAAATGAATGAATATGGCTGTGTTCTAATAAAAGTTTATTTACAAAAACAGATGGTGGAAGCATTTGGCCTTCCAGCCATAGTTTTCTGACCCCTGTTTTAGAGGGATAAAAGTAAAGAACAAAATAATGGGGAAAAAGCAATATCATTCAGTTCAACTACATAAAAATTAACAACTCCAGGGCATAAAAACACTACTATAAACAAAATGTGAAAATACACACACACACACACACACTGCAGAAAATATTTGCACCATACATGACAATGAAGGGTTGACATCTCCTCCATTTTCATTCTTTCCCTTTCCCTCCCTCTCCCCCATTCCTCTTTCACACACAAACATATACAATCATTAAAATTAATAAGAAAAATAAACACACTAGTGAAAATGGACAACTCAGAGAAAGAAAATAATGACCAGTAAGCTCATGAATAGGAGGGTATTCAACCTTCAACTTCTCAACTATATGCAAAGGTGTGAATATATGAGCAAAGGTGTGTTTTCAGTGTCATCGTCCTATTGATGAGGAAGGCAGTGGTGAGGCAGGCCTGGTACTCACTGCTGATGAGAGTGCAAACTGACCAAATGAGCTTTGCAGATGTTTATATCCTCAAATCTAGGAATTTACCCTAAATAAATAATCCAGGTGATGGTCAAATACTTTTATACAATGATAATCATCATGGCATAATTTATACTAGTAAAAATTGAAAACAACCTCAAAATCCAATAATAGGAGAGTGGTTACATAAATTCAGGCATGAGTCCCCGTGAAGTCATCATTAAAAATCTCTTTTCCAAAGACTATATAAGGACAAGATAAAATAGTCAACCTCTAAGGAACATTTGATGCAAGCTGACAGTCTTTCCTTCTAAAAACATCTCCTTCCCTAGGCTTCTCAAATGCCATACCATCCTAGCGTTCTTTCTACCTCCCAGACATCTTGTCTCTCCTTTGTTCTCTTATTCTTCTGGGCCCAACATGTAGCTATTGAGGTGTCCGGGGCTTTCTCTTGGGGTTCCTTCTTTGGTCTCCCTACCTTGCTTCCTAGATGGTCCCATACAGCCTCCTAGCTTAAAAAAGTTACTTAAAAATGGAAAAGGAAAAAAAAAAAGCGCTGACTGGGTGGCTCAGTTAGTTGGAGCATTGCCCCATATCCAAAAGGTAGCTGGTTTGATTTCTGGTCAGGGTACATACATAGGTTGCAGGTTTAATCCCAGGTAGGGGTATGTACAAGAGGCAACTGATCAAGGTTCTTTCTTTCTTTCTTTCTTTCTTTCTTTCTTTCTTCTTTCTTTCTTCTTTCTTCCTTTCTTTCTTTCTTTTTCTCTCTCTTCCTTCCTTCCTTCCTTCCTTCCTTCCTTCCTTCCTTCCTTCCTTCCTTCCTTCCTTCCTTCCTTCCTCTCTTCCTTTCTCTCTCTCTCTCTCTCTCTCTCTCTCTCTCTCTCTCTCTCTCTCTCTCTTCCCCACTCCCCCTTCTTCTGTCTCTAAAGTCAATAAAAAATATCCTCAGATGAGGATAACAAAAGAGATTTTTTAAAAGATTGCATTTATAAGCCCATGACTTCCCAATTTTTATATCCATCCTTGATATCTCCCCTGAGCTCCAGACTCACCTATTCACCTGCCTCCTAAAGATCGCCACTTGGATATTTAAAGGGCATGTCAACTTGAACAGTCCTACAGAATTCTTGCTTCTCTCCAAATCCCCACCTCTCTCCAACCCAAATCTTCCCAGCCTCAAAATATAGCACCATAATCCACCATGGTGCTCAAGCCAAAAGGAGTCATCACTGAGTCCCTCCTTTCGTCACGTGACACTCAGCCATGTCATGTCTACCTTCTCATTTCTCCAACTTACTTAGGTTCATGCCACCACTGATGGTTCTCACCCAGGCTACTGTGATAGTATCTGACAAGGCCTCCATGCTCCCTCTCCTGCCCCTATGAGAATATTCTCATACAGTCTACTCTCCAAGAAAGCATTATAGTCCATATCTCATCATATGATTTCCTTTTCACGATCCACCAGTGGCTTTTCATCTCAATCTAATTAGATGTACACTTCCTACCACAGTCTTCAATGATCAACTATCCCCCTGATTACATCTCTACCTATCTATGTTCTTTTTTCCTCAAACACACCAAGCTCATTCCCATCAAAGGCCCATTATACCTTTCCTACAGATTCCCATGTGGCTGCCTCTACCTCCGCATTCGAGCTCAGTCTAACTCACCTCCTCAGGGATGCTCTCCGCTTACATTGAAGCTTTGCAGATGTTTACATCCTCAAATATATTGAACCTCTAGGAATCTACCCTAAGTAAATCATCAAAGCAATGGCCAAATACTTTTATACGGTAATAATCACCATGGCACAATATGTAGTAGCAAAAATTGGAAACAACCTCAGAATCCATAGCTTACCCATGGCCTCCTACCCCAGTCCTTACTTATGCCATCATTTTGTTTTGATTCTTCAGAGCACAGAATAGATGCCTAATTTTATCGAATTGATAAATGAGCGTTAGGGCAAAAGTTCTTTTTAAAACATACACACAGTCAGTCTGTTTCTGTGTGTAGATACAAAGACTTGAAGACAACTGGGTTGGGTATACCCCATCTGTCCCTCCAAATCCACTCTTCATGCCTGGGGAAGCCTAACCCCTTGGGCTATGTCAAAGGCTTCCTTGCTTCTGCTTTCTGGTTGGGTCTGGTAATTGGGGAGCATGGCAAGAAGACGAGAGACAGCTGGAAGAAGCCACTGCTCCTGTTAGGCAGCCCTTTCTCTACAGACCCTCCTTAGGATACAGTAGGTTCCCCTTCCCATGGCCCCTTCAAATTGGGGTGTGGTAATAGCTACTTAGTCTTGCTAGCCCCAGAGAACTGCATCATTCTATGTTGGTTCAGGTAAACCGGTAGTTCGCGAAGTGGCCCCCAAGACTCTTTCGGGATATTCAGGAGGTCAAAACTATTTTCATAATAGCACTAAGATGTTATTTGCCCTTTCACTCTGTTGATATTTGTATTGATGGTGCAAAAGCAATGGTGGGGAAAACCACTAACACTTTAACCCAAGTAGTTTAGTGGCACCAAACTGTACTAGTAATCACCTTATTCCCTGTTTCATATGCACGGGGGGAGGGGGCATCAAAGCAAAGAAGATATACAGACAGCAGATGAGCATATGCAAAGACGCTCCACTTCATATGTCATCAAGGAAATACAAATTAAAACAACAGTGAGATATAGCTACACACCCATTACAATAACCAAAATACAGAACCCGACAGCACCAAATGCTGGTGAGGATGTGGAGCAACAGGCACTCTCATCCATTGCTGGTGGGAGTGCAAAACGGTACAGCCACTTTGGAAACCAGTTTGGTGGTTTCTTAAAAAACTAAACATACTTTTACCATACGACCCAACAATCACATTCCTTGGTATTTACTAAAAGTGATGGGAAACCTATGTCCACACAAAAACCTGCAACCAGATGCTTATAGCAGCTTTATTCAAAATTGCCAAAATTATGAACAATTTGCTTCTTAGAAGCAATCATGATATCCTTCAGCGAATGGATAAACGGTGATACATTCAGACAATGGAATGTTATTTAGCACTAAAAAAAACCCATGAGCTATAAAGTCATGAAAAGACATGGAAAAACCTTAAGTGCATATGACTAAGTGAAAGAGGCCAATTTGAAAAGGTTACATACTGTATGATTCTAACTATATGACAGTCTGGAAAAGGCAAAACTATGGAGACAGTAAAAAGATCAGTTGTTGCCAGGAGTTGGGGGTGGTGGGGGGGAGTGACTAGGCAGAGCACAGAGGATTTTTAGGGCAGTAGAAATACTCTGATACACTGTATAATACCGTAATGATGGGTACCAGTCATTATACATTTGTCCAAACCCATAGAATGTACAACACCAAGAGTGAACTCTAATTAAACTATGGACTTTCGGGGATTATGATGTGTTAATTTGTGTTTATCAATTGTAACAAATGTACCACACTGGTTGTACATGTGAATAATAGGGAAGGCTATGCATGTGTGGGGTCAGGGGGTAGGTATATGGGAAATCCCTGTATCTGCCTCTCAATTTTGCTGTGAACCTAAAACTGCTCTAAAAAATAAAGTCTTCATAAAAATATAAAATACATACACGATAACCAGAAAAAAAAATCAATACCAGTTCCACTTTAAAATGTCCTTGATGAAGCAATAAAACATACTAATTTTATTAAGTCTCAACCCTTGCGGACATGTCTTTTAAATACTCTGTGACAAAGTGAGAAGTTCAAGTGAAGTGTGATCATTCTCTCCATCTGCATTGGTTGAGCGAGTAAGCTGCGTCTAAGCCACCCCTCCTCTCACTGAACACTGTTTCTACGTAAAGCGTGGCTAGCAAACAATGGTTGCAGGTCTTCTTCTATAAAGTGAACAGAGGGCCACTCACAACTGATACTGTTTGTTGCCAATGACAGAGTTTGAGTTTTCCGGGTAAAATTGGAATTTTGGAAAACCTGTATCACCATCATGAGCTTACAATTTCCCAGGACTTGAAGACTTTTCTGGTGAGATTGGTGTTGAAATTATAACTTTTTAAATATTGCATAATGAAACGCGTCAACATGTAGAAGATCTGCACCAGTCCGTGAACTAATATTTTCTCCCCACCCAGCTTTACTGAGATATAATTGGCATAGAACACTGAAAGTTTAAGGTGTACAAGGTGATGACTTGATACACATTTATTGTGAAAAGGTTGCCACAGTGAGATTAGTTAACACCTCCATTACCTGCATGTGTGTGGTGAGAGCACTTAGGATCTATTCTCCTGGTAACTTTCAAGTATATAACGCAGCACTGTTAACAACCGCGGCCATATAGTGCAGTACTGTTAACAACCGTCGCCATGCTGTTCGTTAGGTCCCAAGAACTTACTCATAATGGAAGTGGGCACCCTTTGACTAACGTCTCCCTACTTCCCTCACCCCACCACCAGCGCCTAGCAACCACCATTCTACTCTGTTTCTGTGAGTTTGGGTTTTTTAGGTTCCATGAATAAGTGAAATCATACCGTACTTTCTTTTCTCTGACTTATTTCACTTAGCAAAATGCCCTCAAGGTTCATCCATGTTGTCACAAATGACATGGGATTTCCTTCTTTTTTTATGGCTGAATAATATTCATATAGATGATATAGATATAGATCACATTTTTTATCCATTCATCCATTGATAGACTTCTGCATCTTGGTTGAATAATGTTGCAATGAACATTGGGGTACAGACATCTCCACAAGGTAGTGATTCCATTTCCTTTGTATAAATATCCAGAAGTATATACTATATTGCTGAGTCATATGACAGTTCTATTTTTTTATTTTTAAAAGAACCTCCTGTTTTCCGTAGTGGCTGTGCCAATTTATAGTCCAATCAACAGTGCACAGGGTTCCCTTTTTCCACATCCTCACCAATATTTATCATCCTTTATCTTTTTTATGATAGCCACTCTCACAGTGTGAGGTGATATCTCATTACAGTTTTGATTTTAATTTCCCTGATATTAGTGATGGTGAGCATCTTTTCATGTACTGTTGGCCATTTATATATCTTATTGGAAAAAAAAGTCTATTCGGGTCCTCTGTCCATTTTTAATTGGATTTATAAGAATTCCTTATATGTTGTGGATATTAACTCCTTATCTGATATATGGATTTGTTTACCTTTGTTCTTGTTGCTCATACTTTTGGTACCATATTTAAAAAAAAGTGAACCAATATTCTCTAACATACCAAAACATTATGTTGTTTTAAATAAAAAAAAAAAAAGTAAGCACGGGTAAAAGAGCCATTCAAATGCAAGAAAAACCAATGAATTTTAATGTAACAATAGAAAAGTTTAAAATTGAGATGGTGTAAAATTCCACATCGCCATTAAATTTCAAGAAACTACCACCTGTTGAGTTTGATTTTGGTGTCAAAGAATATCCACAATTACCTACAAAGGCAATTAAAATACTTCCTCTCTTTTCCAACTATGCATCTACATGAGATAAGATTTTCTGCATTTACTTCAACCAAACTAACATATCACAACATACTGAAAGCAGAAGCAGATAAACGAATCCAGGTGTCTTCTTTTAAACCAGACCTTAAAAAGATTTGCAAAAATATAAAACAAGCCCTGGCCTGTTTGGCTCAGTGGATAGAGCGTCAGCCTGAGGACTGAAGGGTCCCAGGTTCGATTCTGGCCAAGGGCACATACCTGGGTTGCAGGCTTGATCCCCAGTGGGGGGCGTGCAGGAGACAGCTGATCAATGATTCTCTCTCATCATTGATGTTTCTATCTCTCTCTCTCTCCCTCTTCCTTCCTCTCTGAAATCAATAAAGGAATATATTTAAAATATATATATAAATATATATATATATATATATATAACAAGATTTAAAAAATTTTTAAAATCACTCTTTAAAAAAAAAATCATTATTTAGGTGAACATGTGGTGGCTTTAGAACAAGTTCACACATTCTCCTCCCTTCAAGAAGTGGAGACTAACTCCCTTCCCCCAAGCCTGTGCTGGACTTAGTGAATCATTTCTAATGAATAACGTATGGCAGAGATGATGATATATGACTTCCAAGGCTAGGTCACAAAAGGAACTGTGGTTTCCTCCTTGTTCATGAGTGGAGACGGCTCATGCTGCAGGAAGCCAGCTGCCACGTTGAGAGGATGCTCAAGCAGCCCTATGGAGAGGCTCACCTGGCAAGCAACTGAGGCCTCCTGCCAAGAGCCATGTGAATGAGCCATCTTGGAAGCAGTTCTTTCAGTCCCAGCTCAACCTTGAGGAGATCACAACCTATTTGAGATACTGAGATAGAACCATCGGCTAAGCCACTCCTGGAATCTTGATCTACAGAAACTGTGTGAGATATGTTTATTGTTTTAACCCTACCAGACCGCTGTACCGATTTTTCGGTCATTTCCACACAAAGGTGGAATATTGGCGCTAGATGAAAGGTAGATGAAAGGTAGACCTATTTTCTACAATGTCTCCAAGTTCCATCTTATTCTAACCACTTTTTTGCATGTAACTAACATTTTTCTATATCATGTTGGTTTTTTCTCTTTAATGCTCAGGAGCCCAGGTATAGGGGACAGTTAGGTTCAGGACCTCAGGTCTGGTAGGATTAAGTCAGTAAACATTAAGCTTATCTGCTATGCAGCAACAAATAAATAGTACAACAGATAATGGATTTTATGTTGTTTTCATATTTATTTTATTTCCTCAGTTTTAATTTCTAATAAGGTAAATATCAATAGATAGAAACCAATTAAACAAAGGTTCTTATGGATTCTGTTTTCAAGAATATAAAGGGAGCCCCTAGATGATGTGGCTCAGTTGGTTAAGCATCTGTCCCACGTACCAAGAGGTTGCAGGTTCGATTCCCCATCAGGGCACATGCCCTGGTTATGGGCTCAATCCCCGGTAGAGGGTGTGCAGGAGGCGGCTGATTGATGTTTCTCTCTCATGGATGTTTCTCTCTCTCCCTCTCCTTCTCTCTTTCTCTCTCTCTCTCTCTAAAATCATTAAAAATATGCTTAAAAAAAGATATAAAGGAACCTGAGACCAAAAAAAAATGAGGACTATTGCCCTAAATTCTGCAAATTTCCTCTTTATTAAATATCCCTCAAATTACCCCATGGGAAAGCACCAATTGTTTCCTATCAGGATCCTGACTGATATAACACCAAAATATTATCGGTAATAGTTGCTGTTCCATGTGAGGTATGTGTTATTTTATTTTCTTCTTAATGTTTTTTTTCTTCACTTTTAAAATTTTCTCAACAATAATTCATTATTTTTGTAATTAGGAGAAAAGAAACTTCCCTTCCAAAGCCATCCAAAGTGAAAGTCAGAGCTGTGCTTCTTTTAGACAAGTCAATGGTTTCAGGGTGCCCTGCACACCCAGGTGTCCACAATGCACCCAGGGGTGGGGGAGAGGTTTGCAGGGGCAAGGTGGGGCAGGCGTGGGGGTGGATGAGGTTCTCAACCAGAATAGCTCTTTCCCCTGTTTTACATATTGGGTTTCTGCATAATATTTTATGTAAAGAAAAGTTTCCACTGCGTAAAAAAAGTTTGAAAACTTTTACCATGAGAATAACAGTTGAAGGGCTAAATTTAGGCTATAGAAGAATCGCTAAAACTTTTGAGCTTGAATAGAATTTCCATAAAGAAAACCCTACAGATTCTGAGAGAACAGAAGCCCTGACACGTTAACAAATGTTCCATCTTTTCAAGGCAGGCTGGACCCATGCAGCTGTGGGAAGAAGTTTCAGTGAGGGATGAAGAGCCTACCCAGGGACCCTCAATGCAAAGGGCCCGAGGGCAGCAGGAACACCAGGGTTCATAAGGCCCAAAGAGACACATATCAGAACCTCAAGTGAGTGGCTCTCTTGTTTTCTAGGGAAAACCAAATGCAGGAGGTGCCGGGACCACCTGGTTGTTAGAAGCATGGGCAACTGATCTGCCTTCAGAGACAACGGATCCGCCTTCAAATCCTGGGTCTGACATGTGTAAAACCTGTGAGGTCTCAGCAAGGGCCATCACCTCTCAGATGAGGAGCTGTAAAACAGGGTTTGAGAATGTAAAAGGATGCAGCCATTCTGGAAAACAGTCTGGCGGGTGTTTTAAAAAGGTAAATATAAATTTACCATATGACCCAGCAAAGCCATTCCTAGGTAACTCACCAGAGACATGAAAACATATGTCCACACAAAGACTTGCACATAAATATCCTTAGCAGCAACATTCATCAAATGGAAATCATCTCAATGTTCGTCAACTGGTGAATGGATAAGTAAAATGTGGTCTCTCCATACCCTGGGATACTGTCTATAATAATAAAGGTGTAATATGCTAATTAGACCGGACCACCTTCCGAACGAAGCCTGAGCTGTGAGGGAAGCCTGGTTCCTGGTGCCAGAGGGAAGCCAGAGCCGGCCGCCGGGGGAAGGAAGGCCTACTCTTGCCTCTTGCATGAATTTCGTGCATGGGGCCTCTAGTAGGACAATAAAAAGGAATGACATCCTGATATATACCACACCCTGGGTGTACCTTGAAAACATTATTCTAAATGAAGAAGTCATCATGAAAGATCACATATCACATGAGTCCATGTAATGAAATGTCCAGAAAAGCAAGATGGAAGCAGAGAATAGATCAGTGGTTGCCTAGGGCTGGGAGTGGGGTGGGAACCAGGAGTGACTACAGAAGAGCACAAATTTCCTTTGGGGGTGATGAAATGTTCTAAGACTGGGTTGTGGTGATGGATGTACAACTCTTTAAACTTACTGAAAATTATTGAACGATACACTTTGAATGGGCACATTTTATGATATGTAAATTAGACCCCAATAAAGCTGTTTTTAAAAAAATGGGCAATGGGAACAGGAGGGTGGGGCTCAGGCAGGTCTGAGGCCAAGAAGGGTCCCTGGTGCCCGGACATTAGCCTGAGACAAGCAGTGTTGGAGAAGGAAACCTGGTGACTTTCCCAGCGCTGCCTCCCTCTGGAACGCCTCCCATTGCCCTGGCAGGTGGAGGAGGTTGACTCAGCCACAGCTGTGAGCTCAGGGGAGCGGGGGAGCTGCCATCCATCCCGCTGTGAGCTAACGCCCCAGCAGCCTCCCCAACACCAGCCCCCACCCCTCCTGCACACAGAAGCCATCCTGGCCAGCTGGGAGCAGCGGGTCTGGCGTGCTGGCAGGAAACAGCATAACTGGGAGAGATTGCCTGCTGATGGATGGCAGCTCCATATCCCTCCTCCAAGACCCAGCCACCTGTGGCCCCCCCGGGCACCTCGCACCACCCCGACAGCCTGCCCCAGTGCACAGTGCTCTGGGCCCCCACACTTACCTGGCTATCCCCAGAGCCAAGAGACTGGCCTGTGGGGCCTGGCACTTTTCTTTCAAATTTAATACATGTACCCTTGGATCCATCTCCTCGATTTTTCCACACCTATCCCAGATAAACATTTGCATGTGTACACAAAACGTTCACTTCAGCAAAACCAAAACCACTGAAAATCTTACATCAATAAGGAACCAGTTTAAAAATCCTGGTGAATCCATACTATGGAATAACAGCAGTTAAAAAGAACAACACAGATTATTCCCCTGTAGTTTTACTGGCATGAAAACACCTCCAAGATATATTGTTGGGTGAAGAAAAGGAAATTGTGGAATAATGTATCCAGGATATCCTCACTTACACAAAAATAAAGACAAAAAAGTCCCAACTAGCTCCTACTTCTCCA
Organism: Myotis myotis; assembly: GCF_014108235.1. Lineage (NCBI taxonomy): Eukaryota > Metazoa > Chordata > Mammalia > Chiroptera > Vespertilionidae > Myotis > Myotis myotis. The sequence continues at coordinate 20,421,178 of NW_023416401.1, read as the reverse complement.
AGCCCACAGAAACACAGGTAAACGGGGAAAATGCCTGGTAGGAAACACCAAACACCAGTATTAATTTCAGAAGGGAGGGAGGGAGGGAGAGAGAGAGACATTTTACTCTGCATACTTCTGTGTTTAATTTTTTACAAGAAGAATGTTTGTGTACGTTCGGGTCCTTTAAAAACATTAGTCTTGTAAAAAACAAACTAACAAATGGAAAAAGTGTTTTGAGATGGTCACCGCATTGGTGCAGGGTTAGGGTCACTTTTCAAAGAGCTGTCAATCAAGGATCTTGTCTAGTTCTTGCCACTCCCCCTTGAGGGCCAGACTCAAACCCCCGTTTTGCAGATTAAGAAACTGGACCCAAAGAGGTGAAGCCAGCTGCTCAAGGTCACACCACGGCTGAGGGGCCCTGGTGCTCTTTCTAACCAGAGCACCAGGGGTGGGGGGTGGGCAGCAGGCGAGGGGGGGGGGGCGGGGGGGGGGGGTGCCGACCTTCTGAAGCAGCACAGCCAGCTCACAGAGCCTCTGCAAAGGGAGGGGGAAATGGGACTTTGTCAGGGAAGAAGGGAGTAAAAGATGAAAGAGGAGCTGATGAACTATCGCCCACAACAAAAATTAGACATCATGATGTGCCTCCCACTGAGTGGGATGGGCCTGCCGCGTCACCCAGCAAATGGCACGTGGGAAGGAGCCTGGAGGGGTCGTGTCCCCTGAGCCTGGGATTTCAGGCTTCTGAGGGGGCTGCTCAGTGCAGGCTCTGGGCTCAATGCTTCCAGGAATGCCTCTCTGCTTATTCCCCAGGGCGCTCTGTAACAGGGCACAAACGGAATTGTGCTTTGCACAGGCATAAAACCCAACACCTTCTAGCACAGTAAATGTCACCACGTCTCAGTTATTTCGTTGATTGCTTGAGCACCAAGCGTCTGGGTGTACAGAGGCAGGAGCCCAGAGGGACCCAGGAAACATGGCCCCTTGTGGGACAGTCAGAAAGGATTTGTATCCAAAGAGGGACCAGAGGCTGCTGAGGGTGAACACAGGACACAAGTATAAATCTCAGATGCACAATGAGCAGGCGTGACCCCTCAGAGCATGCTCAGAGAGCACACTGGCTAAATCATGGATCCTCCATTCATCCTTATAGCAGGAAGCAAACCTACAAGGCCATGAGGCCAGTGGCAACAGCTTGAATCCTGGGGGTTCTGATCCTGGTCTGCCACCTTGGTCAAGGTTCTGAACTTCTCTGGGTCTCAGTTTCCCTATCTGTAAAATAGGTGTTTTATACTTGCCTCTTAGGTATCGTGATATCTGGGTCATGGGACACATAATAATATAATTAAATAAAAATATAACAACTACAGAGTACCCATAAAATGTGGAAACAGATTATATGAGTGTGTATATGTGTTTATATTTATTTACTCATTCACTTTGTAAAGTGAAAATGGCCTAGACAACATTGTGTATATCCTTCTGTTTCCAGACTTTACGAACATAACTATGATTATTTTATACACATATAAATATATTATAATTTTATATTTATAATTACAACATAATGCTTATATTATATACTACTTTATATTATGTAACCACTGTATTATTTTATTTTATTATATTATTACTCTATTTTACCTTGTTATATAAGTATATATGTCTACAATGAAATGTCAAGAAATTCACAGGCATTAATGTTCACAGCAAGTCCTTGAGGTAGATGCAATTATTATCCCCATTTTACAGAGATGGAAATAGAGGTACTGGAAGCGAACTGACTAGGGCCTACCTGCTAGGGTCACTGAGGGAATGCTTGATTGACAAAGTCAGTTTTAGACCCTTATAGTCTACCTTCAGAGCCTATGCGATTAACCACCCCTACACCATCTACGTCTGCAGCAAACGCTAAATGAAAGGGACCTGCATACTGAGCTTCCGCTCGTGGCCAGGCACAGAGGAGGCACCTAAACAACGCAAGATCCTGTGAGCACTGAGCTCTTGGAGGAGGGAGCCGACCCAACCTGTTCACCAAATACCTAGAAAGATAATGCGCAAGAAGGAGGCTGTCAGTAAATCTTTCTGGCAAGAAAGGAAAATGATGATGTTCATTAGCAAAGGCTGGGATTTTTGTTTCCCCTCAAAAAAGTCTAAGATGAACTTGGAGCCTTCCTAAGATGTGTGCGGTCAGGACACACCCCGCCCCCCCTCAGCCCAGGCCTCTACAGCACAGAATCTGGGGGAGTGGGAGGGGGCAAACCCTGAGCAGAGGCACGAAGGCCCAGGCTCCGCCAGCGACCACGGATCAGAGTGGCCTACCTTCCTCGGCGTCGTTCCTCAGGGAGGCCTCCAGCAGGGCCACGCTGGCATCGAAGGTCACCTTCTTCCTCCGGCCACCCGTGCTGCGCTTCCGCTCATGCTTGCGCTTGCGGTGCTGCAGGTCCTGCTCGTACTGCGCCCACTTCTTCAGCTGCTGCGCCCGGCGCTTCTGGGCGGCCCGCAGCCGCTCCAGCGTGGGCACCTTCTCCAGCAGCTGCAGCTCCGTCAGCAGGTCCACGTGGCTGGCCATGGCCTCCGCGCCTCCCACGCCGGCTCGGGGCTAGCACGGTGCGCCCGCGGCCCGGGGAGCGCGCGGGCTCTGGCGGGGCTGGGGCCTCATGGTGGGGCCTGTGGCGGGGAGACAGACAGGTGGACATGCTTGTCAGGCTCAGAACTCGGATCTGGTTATGCCACCCCGTCCGTGTTCAAAACACTTTTCCCCTTATTTTATTGGGGTTATTTTTCTTCTTGTTTTTTATTCAGATAGAATTTCCCTGTAAATTGTGTAAATTTAAAGTGTTGATTTGATACACTTATATACTGCTATGCGATTTCCATTGTAGTGTCATATTAGGGACCACCTCCATCACCTCATGCCATTTATTGTGGCTATACTGTTATAACACACACGGTTGTTAACATTGTTATAACATAGGATTTATTGCTAATTTTAAAGGAATTAATACTATATTTTTAATTTCTCAGCACTAATTTGTAATATGCTAAATATTGACAGATATAATCCAGAGAAACAAAGGCTCTCTGGGAGTCTTAATTTTAAAAGTATAAAGTTTGACAACTGTTGAACTACTGAGACCTAGAAAATCTTATTTGAAGTATTCCTCTTGGATTGCTCTTAAAAACAACAACAACAACCAAAAAAAAACTTTTTAAAGTCACACCTCTTGGAGCTCTTTGATTCCTGGACAATGTGAGGTCAACAATATTCCACAGAGTCGGGAGCCCACTGGTTTCTGTCTTCAGACCCATGGGCTCTCAGATAATGAGGGAAAGGGTCTTGGAACAACTCGAACCTCTCTAAGCCTGTCTTCCCACCTATAAAATGTACCTGCCTCCCAGAATTTATAGGATGTTCGGGGAATAAAAAAAAGTTGACCAAAATGTTATATACCTAGTATAGCAGCAAAGAGAAAGGCGCTTGGAGGAAGAAAGCAGGGACATGTAAACGCAGTGTGTCCGGGAACCCACAGGCAAGGCTAGTGGAGAACTGGGGATTGAGAGGCAACAGGGAAAGACTGGCACGTGTCTACGACTGCCCAATGTGGAAATGTCCATTGTCACAAAGGGGATCAGGATGGCCCTGTGCTTTAGGGAGTAATTGCTAGCTCCTGGTTTCCCTGCTTCGTTCCCACGGGGTCCTGCCTGTCTTCAAGAGGCTGAAGACCAGAGCTCAGCCTTAGCCTGGACCCTCGCGTGCTCAGGTTGGGTCAGAATGTTCAGGCCTCTCCCGGCTCTGAGACTGGAGGCTGGACGGGCAGAAGGGGAAGGGGCTGGCTGGGCAATACTCCCAGGGCAAAGGTCCAGTGAATCTGAGTAAACATAAGCCAATGGCAAGGCGCAGCAGGAAATGGCTAACTGGCCTTTTGTTTTCTTTTCTTTTTCTTTTTCTTTTTTTTGGAACACCTTACAATGCTTTTTAAATTAATTAATTAATTAAACTTTTATTTTGAGATCATTGTAAATACAGAAGCAATTGTAACAAGTAACACAGAAAGATGCCTTGTATCCTTTATCCAATTTATCCCAGTGGTAACATCTTGCAAAACTACAGTATAATATCACAACCAGGAACTTGACCTTGATGTAATTTATCAATCTTTTTTTTTTTTTTAATCCTCACCCAAGGATATTTTTTCCAGTGATTTTTAGAGAGAGTGAAAAGGAGGGTGGCCATAGGAGGGAGGAATGGAGAGAGAGAGAGAGAGAGAGAGAGATTGGTTGCCTCCTGCACACGGCCCAACTGAGCCAAGGATCAAACCTGCAACCCTTTGGCTTGTAGGGTAATTACCATATCTAGTTTTATAAGAAACTGTCAAACTGTTTTCAAGATGGGTTGTACCATTTTTCATTCCCACTAGCAACATGAGTGATCCAGTTTCTCTGCCAGCATTCTGACTGTCACTGGCTTTTATTTTAGCCATTTAGATCAGCGGTCGCCAACCTTTCGGACCTCACGGACCACCAGTGGTCCCGCAGACCACTGGTTGGCAACCGCTGATTCAGATAGATATTATTGTTGCCTTTTTAAAATGAGCTCAGAAGAGTTGAATTCACAACCACACCATGTCATCATGATGGTCAGACCTCACTGGGGGCTGGTGGACCACATGTCTACTTTCCCCCCTTCCTCAAGTGATAAACATTCAGTGAACGCCTGCTCTGTGACAAGTTCTGATTCAGAGATGGATTAGGGACCGGCTCTGCCTTGTAGTAAATCCCAGTCAGTCAGTCTGTCTGTCTGTCAATTTATCTATAAATTCATTTAATCCTCCTGACAAGCTAATGAGGTAGGTACTATTATCATTCCATTTCATAGGTAAGGAAAGTGAGGCACAAAGAGATTAAGTAATTTACCCAATATCACACAGCTAGAAAATGAACAAGCCAATCTGCCTGGGGTTACCAGGAAAGGTTCTCCAGAGTAAAGGGCCACTGATCATCTCAAAGGATGAATATGAAAGAGTTCACCAGGTCAGAGGGAGAGACATGGGCTGAGAGGGAGCTTGGCAATGTTCAAAGGCATGGAGAGGGGTTGACCACCATAGAGGGAGTTCTGGAAACAACACACACAAACATGGCTTGAAGAGGATGTTGCTACTCAGCCCAAAGGGAACAGAAGTCTCAGGGGGCAGTGGCGAGCAACTTGTGACTGTAGACCAGACCTAACCTGAGAGCCCCCTGTGGCCCACAACATGGCCCACACGATGTTTTACAATCTCATAATTCACTGCTTGTGTCGAAAACTTGGAGACGTCATTGTCAAAATTGAATTTTCAGCTCTTCTTAGACCATCTCAGGACCTGGCCATGCTAGGCTCACATGGCCACAATCAGCAGGTGTGGAGTGGGACTGTCCCCTTCAAACAGGCACATACCCTCTAATTTACCACAGTCCCCACTGCCCCCCATCACTCTCACCTGACTTCCTTCACTAATTGGTAACACTTGCTAACGCCTATGGTCATTTGTGCTTGCAAGCCCTGTCTTGGGCAAAATGAGACCAAAGTCTCCAAATATCCGCAGGTCCAATCTACACAAGAGAGAGAAGATAGCCTGTGAGCCTCCCCAGTGAACAGGACCAAGGTCCATGGGAGTCACTGAGTGCACCCACAGAACAGACGCCAGTCTCCGGAGCTGTCCAACAAGCAGTTCCACAAGGCGCTCCTGGTCCAGTGGCTGTCTCAGGAGGTAGCCCATTCTTCATCACTCACTGGACAGTAAATTTCCACTATGTCATCAACCTGAGGACTCTGTAAGATTTCTTTCAGCCCCAAGATTCTGTACCCAGACAGCTACTCATTTCTTCATTATTAATTATTTACTGATCACTTGCCAAGTGGGAGACACCAAAAGCATGCTAAGGCTGAAGACCCATCACTTACACTGTGAAAGCACTTCATTCCTTTGCAAGAACTTGCCCAGCCATCATCTCAACCAAGTGTTTCCCTAAGTGTGGAAAGAGAAGCCATACTGAAGGAATTTTCAAAAAGTACAGGGCAAGGTTTAATATAGCCTGGGCTCAGAGAAAACAAGTATCCCCTTTTCACTTCTTTTTTAATCTATCAGGTTGTCTCCCGGAGAAAGTGTCAGTTCAGTACTAATAGACCTTTAACATCATTATAACCATGCCAATCTCCCTTGTAAACAAAGAGAAAGCAGGCCCAGGGCAAGTGATTGTATCCAGGATAGAATGTAATGACATGGCTGTGTTTTCTGTGGATTTGTTTCTTTATAGTAGTGACATAAAATTTCCCTTTTTAATAAATCTACTTCAGTGGAAAGCTAGCAACGTGATAGCAACGAAAAATTAAATGATGATGGCATTTAAGGTTGGCAAAGATTGTTCATGATTGACATTTGGAAAAGCCACCTGGCCACCCAGCCTCAATGATGACAATCTTATAGAGAAGCATTTGTACGAGTTCATTAGTTCATCTGACAAATAGTTATTAGGCATCTATCACATGCCAGGACGGTGCTAAGGGCTAGGGATACAGCCGAGTCAAAGATGGGCACAGTCCCTGCCCATTGGAAGGATGACACAACAGAGGCACAGGGGAGTGGGTGACATGCTCCAAGGATAGAGACTGAGCTAGTACCTCGAACCCTGACTCCCAGTGCAGTGTTCCCTCCCTGGGTCCAAGCCCCAGGCAGACCAAAGACACTGCAGTGAGCTCCCTGGCTCGGGCAGTTTGCTCAGGGTTAAGGAATTAAGGGCAGTTGCCCAACCCCCTGGAGAAAGGTGAGGACGATGCCTCCCAAGGGCCAGTAAAAGGGGCCAGAGCACATTTTCTCTGACTTTGTTCCCCCTGCCAGCCCCTCCCTTCTCGCCCCTCTGGGTTCCCTGGAGCTGGGGCTCCAGGACAGCTCCCTCTTGGCTACTGGTTTTCAGGTGACCTAGTTTTCCCCAATAGACACCTCCTCCCACCCCTGGCCGAGAAAACCCTGCTTGGTCTAATTAAAGACTTGCCACCCTACAGCTAACCCAGCAGCTGGGCGACTCCCAAGACAAGGTGCTGGCCTGGGTGCAGGGGTAGCCCACAGGGCTGGAGGCTGGCCCCCTTCCTGAAACCTGTGCACACCTGTCTTGTACTTCCAGAGACAGGCCTGGATGGTGATGGGGACACAGCCCAAACTGCCAGGACCTGGGAGGGTAACAGCATCATCTACCCTTAAAAGGGATCCCAAAGGCCTCAATTGGAGGATAACCAGCTCCTTGGAGACATGGAGCCAGTGTGTTGTGGAAACATCCAGGTGGATCATCCTGTGGAGAATTGGGCATGTGGAACCACAAGTCAATGGAGTGGCCAGGCTGGCTGGGCAGGTGTGGGAGGGGTCTGCAGAGGCCAGTTGTGTATGGGGGGGGGGGAGTGGAGGAGGGAGGGCAGGGGAGCAGGGAGCTGTGTGATATGAGAAGAGAAATCAGAAGCAAGGCAGAAAAGAGTGGGGTACTTAATTTTTCCAACAACTGTCTGTGTGAAGTCGGATAGATGAGCCAAAATAGCCTGACTGTGGGCAGCAGGAAGTCTGAGGCCAAGGCATTTGACCCTCAGTGAGCAGGAGCAGGCTGTTAGGCGAGCCTTGATTCAACATCTGTTGCTGTCTGGCACCGCCTGAACTGGCTCCTCTTGCTGCGTCCACTAACCCTCGCTGCCTCCGAGGGGAGAAACTGAGTCAGTGCACAGCCAGGGAAGCAGGGGCTACGCTCCACAAAGCTGAGCCTTGAGGGGAAAGGGGGAGGAAGGTGTTGGGGCTTTGGAGCTGGTGTGGGGGGGTGAGGGGGGGGGGTGGGATGGGCAGGATGCACTACAGAATTCCTCCTCCCCTGAAATGAAAAGAAGACTATTACAAGAGTATTGTTTGGGGAATGAATATGCCTCTGGGGAAACAAGAAGAGGAAGTTAGTTTGGTGATGGTCCTTACAGTTTCCCCATTATCACTCCCAGCTAGGTCCTGGTTGGCCGGAGCCTGTCAGCAACCGCCTAAGTCCAGGTACAGTGATTGGCTGGGATAGGCACATGACCTAAATTGGCCCAATCAGAAGCTCTTTCTTTCCACAGCCTGCAAACCCGAAGCATGGATCCCCGTGGCTGCTGGAAGTGACCTTGCCACCAGTCATGCAGGAAGCTGGCCTTTGGATAAAGGCAATACTTGGGAGTTGGAAGAGGGTCCTTTAAGCTTAGGGGCCTCTGGACTTCAACTTTCCAAGCCAATAACACCCCCTTCATCACTTAAACCAGCTGGATTGAATTTTGTTACTTAATGCCAAGAGCCCCCTAACAGAGCAATGCGGTTTTTAGGGATGCAGGAATGGGGACCCCAGAAGGAACTATGGGCTGAAGCAAGACAGTGACCTCTTGCTGGGACATGCTACCAGATCCCCTCACTTTCCCCTACAGTGGCCACTTAGGGCCCTTCAGGCCCAAGCCCAGAGCCAGCTTGAGGAAGGGTGGGGAGGCCAAAACCAGGCTCCTGAACCCTGAGATGGGACAGGAGGGCCCAGGCTTTGTGACTCCTCACTCCCAAGGGAGCAGCTGTTGACACATCTTTGGACTCGAGCCTAGTGCCTTGAGAAAAACAATGCGAAGGAAGGTGAATTCAAATGGAAGAGGCATTAAAATATGAGTCAGACAGTGTCTCAGAGTTCACACTGCTTAAAAGAAAACATTATGATTTTTTTTTTTTTTTGAACAGCCAACATCCCCTAACGTCCGGTGTCCAGGCCTGGGCAGCCACACTCAGGGAAACCCTGCAGCTCCCGAGCTCATGTGCTGCTGCCCTGCCACACCCCTGCAGGAAAGGGCCCCGCTAGACCAGTTCCTGCCCCCACGGAGCCACCTGCCCCAGAAGTGAGCTGTGCTTGCCCCTGTGGTGGGAGGCGTGGGCTACTCTGGGGACGAGAAGCGTCATGGAAGTGGAGGACCGCCAGAGGAGCTGACCTGCCCATCTGTCTGGACTTGTGGATTTTGAGGCCTGTTGCCCCAAGGAGTCAGTGTCCAGCGCATGCAGTCACATCTGCCGTGGCTGCCTGTGCCCCAGCTGGGCACCCTGAGTGCCAGCAGCCTTCGCCTCCCACCACACTGCGGCCCAACTGTCCCTGCCCTGGCTGATGGAGAAGACGCAGTGCCCCACCAGGGCCTGTGCAGCTGCCACTAGGAGCCCCTGCTTCTCTTCTGCGAGGAAAACCAGGGGGCATGTGCTTGGTGTGTAGCGAGTCCCAGGAGCACCAGTCCCACTCCATGGCGCCCATCGACGATGAGGCCTTCGAGAGCTATGGGGAAAACATAGTGTCGTCTAACGGCCAAGATGAAGAAAGCCATGCATTTACGGGACATGGGAGTGAAGGGTGCTAGTAGTGGAAGAACAAGACAGAAAATCAGACTGAGACTCAGTGCAGAGGTGGCAAAGCTACACCACTTCCTGGCTGAAGAAGAGAAGCTGTTTCCTCAGAGGTTGAGCAAGAAGAAGAGACAAAGAAGAAACAGACTGAGAACACATTAAAGCTCCATCAAATAATCACTTCCTTGAAGAAGCTCATCTTAGAAGTTGGGGAGATGAGCCAGAGCCGCATCCTGGAGTTGCTTTGGAATCCAAAAGAGCTTTTGACCAGGAGTGAGAACCGGGACATTCCCTTGAAGTTCTGAAGGTGAAGACTGTGTGCCATGATGATGAAGGAAATGCTGAAGTGATTCCAAGTGGCTATCAGTTTAGCTGAAGACACAGCTCATCCCAACTTGTCTTCTCCCAGGAAGGGAGGTATGTGAAAAATGGAGCGTCAGCCAGTTCTTGGCCATTATTTTCTACAGCCTGGAACTACTTTACTGGATGGAGGAATCCTCAGCAGACCACACACTCCATGGAGAAATCTCAACATGCCATTTTGGGGGAAAACTTTTTCACTTAAGGGAAACATTACTGGGAAATTGAGAACCGAGATAGCCTGGAGATGGCTGTGGGGTCTGTCCAGAGGACATCATGGAGATTGTTGGTAGTTCATAAATGTCCCCCAGGTGGGCATCTGGGCTATTTGCTGGAGTCCTGCTGGCTATTGGCCCCTAAACAAGCTTCTCTGTAAGTCCCACCAGGCCAGAGCCAGCTCTTCACCGGGGTAGGAGTTTCCCTGATCATGGGGCTAAGGGTCTCTCATTCTACAGTGCTGTGGATGGAGTGCCCCTACACACTTTTTCTTGTCTTTTGTCTCATGTCTCTGGCTGTTTTTTTTTTTTTTTTTTTATTGATTTTTTACAGAGAGGAAGGGAGAGAGATAGAGAGTTAGAAACATCGATGAGAGAGAAACATCGATCAGCTGCCTCCTGCACATCTCCTACTGGGGATGTGCCCGCAACCCAGGTACATGCCCTTGACCGGAATCGAACCTGGGACCTTTCAGTCCGCAGGCCGACGCTCTATCCACTGAGCCAAACCGGTTTCGGCGTCTCTGGCTGTTTTTATTGTTGTTGTTGAGCCCATTAGCATCTTTAGTCTTGCCACTAGTGACTGGTGGGAAATGAGGCTATTCTTTCCTATCCAAGAACTCCCCTCCCCCCATCTTGTATCCTAGCCCAGGGACATCCCTTTCTTGGCCCTGTTCTCTCACTTCATACATTGTGACCCTTGGTAGTACATCAGTATACCCCTCAGACTCCAATTTCCTGTTTTGTTCAACTCCCTTTATGTCTTGTGCATAGACAGATATGGCAGACCCTGTTAGTAGCTTTTCTAGTAGCCACCTGCCTCCACTTCTCTGCTTCTCTTCTGGTTGTTTCTAACTGAACTGTTTGGTATATGCCTTCCATGTGCTTCAGGAGAAGTAGTCCCACGTGAGGTAGGAAGGGAAAATTTCCAAGGTGGGAAAACTTTCTGGGGAATGATTTTGTAACTTCTAAAAAGAGATATTTGGAAAGGCATAGCCCCCTTTCTGATGTTAGCAGCCGTGTTGGAACTGAGGAGAATACAGTAACAGCGGAAAGGAAAAAGAAACACGGTCTTTGTTGGCATCGTCAAACTTGTAATTTCCCTAATCCCAAACTTCTCATTATCTAAGATTATTGCTCCCTTTTTGCATAAGGCAATTTTAGTCACATTTTGGCTACTTGAAGTCTGAGTATCCTAAGGCTCATAGCATGGATAACCCACAGTTTAGGCTTATCTCACTTTTTCTGAAAGTTGACAAACTTGTAGAATCCCAATTCAATCCAGTCACGTAACTCTTCCCAGTAAGTACTGATATCCCTCACTTTTGTGGATCAGAAAACTGACACAGTCTTCCCTCACACTGCCCATGCTATTATTACTCTTCATCACCTGACCAGGTCTCAGCCTTCAAATGTTCATTATGTCATCCATTTATCAAATCCATATATTGTATATGCAAATTTATTAATATATTGAAAACTTTGAAAAACACTTACGTACTTACACTGGGCTAGCCTCTTCACATACTGTTTTCATATGACTCTTGTAACAGCTCAGTGAGATGGAAATTAAAATCCTATTTTTACAAGCGAGAAAAAAAAAACTTCAGAGTGACTCACTCATTATTGCTTAGCTGGCAAATGGGAGCGTTGGGACTAAAATCATATCTGTTTGAGATGAAAGCCTACACTTTTTTGTACTCGGCATTTACTTGTAAGCATTGACTAAATGCAGATTGTGGGTCTGCATCATCCTTGTTTCTTATTTTCTTACATGTTTTTATCCTATATACGTGTTTTTCTCACTTCACCTTTTCACTCGCGATTGGGTACACTCAAGAGGATTGTGAAAATTGCTAGATATTTTTAAAATAATAACTGTTTTGTCATAAAAGTTGTGTACTTATTGTAGGAAATTTGGAATGTACAAAGGCTGTAAAGAAAATTAAAGTCATTAATTATAAAAACAAAGATTTTTTTCCTTGTTCTTAAGCTATTCTTCTTCGCACAATATTGGCAGCAGCCTGGAGGAAGGCGGCGAGTGCTTTCTCCCTGAGCTTCCTGTCGCATTGAGCACAAGGGGGAGAGGAAAACAAAACACAGCCCAGGCTTCCCCTCGTCCTTGAAGCTCACTTGGGGCCCACTTTCTCTCCTGAAGGATGCACAGCCCCACCCTCCCATAACACACCTATTTGAATAACAGCCTCACCCCCATCCCAGTATAACGATGCTTTACTCATAAGCAAAGAGACTTCTGGGTCCTTTATGCTCCAAACATCTAAATTAGAAATTGTCTCCCCCAACCCCATTCTCATGGGATTTGGTGGACGGACTGTCCTGTCCCTTCTGAGATGAAACTTCTCGACTTCAGGTATAGTCATCCTAGACACGCATCCTGGTTTAAATCTGCTGTGGGATGTGGGCTCCCCAAGGGTCTGCTCCTTAACTCCATCTCTCCCCACTGAGCTTGTTCATTTAGATCTGTATGTGGTGGCTCTAGGCTTGGCCCTGACTTGTCACTGTCCTCTGAAAGCCCAATTTGGCAAGATTTGAGGGTGGGGGCTCAGGAAAGGGCAATAGGACTCAGAAACCACAAGTTCACCCAGAACAAAGAGGGATCAAGCAACTAGTGTACTGTGAGCTGTCAGGGAAAGAATCACGCCCTGCATGGGGATAAAAACCCAGCTGGCCTCTCTCTGAACTGGACGGCCATATTGTGATTATAGGGACTAGGCCTTAACAAAAGCCATGAGGGAAAGGATCACCTTTGTTCCAAGTCTCTAGAGAGCAGAGTTGGGATCATGGACAGGCAAAATGAAGACATAGGATCAGCCTGTCATGAAGAAATTATCTCATGTTAACGATTCAACAAATCCCAGCCATGGCACGATGCTGGGGTCCCCACTCCCAAGAACCCCATGGCCACTAACGAGATTGCTGAGAGAGAAGGTCCGTGTAGGGGTTTAGGTGGGACTGGCCTAGTGAGCCCCAATCCTGGCCTGGCAGACAGATCATCTGCACTAGCAGCAAGCACTCTATCATGCGTATTTGCAGTCCAGCAGTGGGTATCCACCAGGCTAGGCAGCCTGTTAAAACCATTCCAAGTAGATACTGATTGATGGTGTTTTGGATCCATTCTGCCTGTGAAGGTGATACAGCTTTCTCAGGCTCAGCTCCAGGAAAACTTCAAAGGAAGCCACAGCTCGAACAGGTGAAGGAAAGCCCATGAACACATCAGTCTTCCACGCTGAGCTTCTCCCCGAGAACCTGAACCTACCGAGAGGCCCACACACTTGTGGGTAAGAACGCCAGTGTGTGGGAGGCTGCAGGGGACAGAACGAGGTGCCAAGGATGGGGCACACACAAGGCTGACACGATGTCTACGAATACATTAGTCAGTCACAGTGACAGTGCTACACCAAACAGCCAGTCTTCTAAAGAAGCTTATGTAATAGCTAAGCACAGGGAAATGGGAGTCGAATTACATATACTGTTTCTCCGGGCTTGGGGGAATGTGGTCCACTCCCTCCCTTTGCAGGGAGACAAATACTCCCTTTGCAGCTGGAGGGATCATTTTCCAAAGGAGGCCACCCGCCCTCCTGGGTTACACATTTAGTAAACGGGACAGTCACTCACATTGGCTAAGCCTGAGATCTGTAAGTGGTGGCCCTAGGCCTGTCTCCTCTGTCTCCCTCTCGGAGCATGACATCCTTGGCCCAACTTTGGTGTGCTGTGCCAGCTCTTCGTTTGTTTTGGCTACTTGGAGCACTGTGAGGGCATGGGTTATGAGGCCATGTGTGATAACAGGAGGAATGAGTGTTTGATTGATTGAAACTGTCTACCACAGATAAAGGAATGGGAAGTGGCTATGTGCACTCTATTCTACATCACGCTTACCTAAACTTGGATTTCAATACTTGCCTTTGCCCATTGTTCACAATCCTTTAGTCTTAAACACAAACATCTAGAAAGTTATTAGAGTGAGTGGAAGGACCCCTCAAATCCTAGTATATCAGCCAAACAACAACCCAATGGTCATGGCCTCAATGGTAGATGTAGATTCAAGAATAGCTTAGGTTCTAATAGGAATTTCTCCAGTAACTTGCACTAGGGGGTAGAATGAAGAATTGTAGTCCATCCCCTTAAGTTAATTAGATCCAGGTTCTAAAAAGCTGCCATCTTTACTTGAGCCAACTCAAGCAAAGGAAGGCAGCCCCTGCAGCTGACTGCCACCTCTCCCTGGAGAGTAGGGAGATAAGCATTCTGGATGGGGTCCATTCTTGAAGGGCGAGGGACAAAGGCACTACAACCAGCTGCGGATCACTGTCTTGTCCTTTCCAAGCATCTTGGACCCCACACCATTGCCAACATAAAGGTACCCCTAGCAAGCTATCTCTTCCCCTTTAGCCAGGGGTGTTCTTAGCCAATTAGGGAGTAGCTGGGATGGGAATTTTAAAAAGCTTTTCATATTGTTTGTTCACTGATGTTTATAGATTAATTCCAATGGAACAAGGACAATAAAAAGCACAGAATTAGACTCAAAGGAGACCGTCCTCCACTAGAGGAAGAAAGAATGAGGAGGGGAAGAATTAAAACAATGCAGAGAATGGATACCAATTAACTGCACAGCCAGTAAGTGGTGGAGCTGGGATTTGAACCCAGGTCTGCTTAATCCCAAAACCTATGTACATAAAAAAAGAAGAAGGAACTAGGAATCATACACACACACACACACACACACACACACACAACACAACACATTAGTACTTTAAAAGATCTGCCCCGTGAAATGCAAGGAGATTTCAGAAAATCTACAATATTCATAATCAGGGAGATAAGAGGACATTTTTTAAAACATTTTTTTATTGATTTCAGAGAGGAAGAGAGAGGGAGAAAGAAATAGAAACATCAATGATGAAAGAGAATCATTGATCAACTGCCTCCTGCACACCCCACACTGGGGATCGAGCCCACAACCTGGGCATGTGCCCTGACTGGGAATCGAACCATGATCTCCTGGTTCATAGGTCAACACTCAACCACAGAGCCACGCCAGGCGAGCTAAGAGGACATTTTGACTAAGAAACCAGACAGATCAGTTTGTAATTGAGCAAATACTTGTTGAAGTCAGTATAGAATAAAACATGTGCTTCATGAAACTAAAGCTAAGCATCGCAGAATCTATAAAACACATAAGTGAAATGAACCCAGAGATAAAGAAGGCAGGGTAATGGCAGCTTCTGTGCACAGCACAGCTTCTATGTGTCAAGCTCTTCACATGTAACATCTCTTGAAACCATTGCACCAACTCTGCGCTGTAGGTATTGCCTCCATTTCAAAGAGGAGAAAGCTGATGCTCAGAGAGGTTAAGGGATTTGTAACTTGTTCCAGTTGGTGGCGAGCCTCTCTTCTGATTGGTCTGTGCCTGGGCCGTCGTGTTTAAGCATTTTGAATAGCTCCCCCGCTTGAAAATAAACAAACAAACAAAAACGCCAGACAGGGAAGATAGCCCACAGGAGCACAACTGAGAGCAACAAGAGGAATCCTTGAAAGAAAATAAATGAAATCTATGCAGAGTGAGGATAACAGTGAAGCCATAACTTCCCCTACTACTGGAGCTGCCATCACCCTTTGGAGGCATAAGCAGGAAATATCTGTATCTCATGCTAAATTTCCTAAAATCTGCCTTCCAAACCCCTGTGGGCTCAGCCCCCTATCACCAGTATCCTTTTCTTGCTCATTTTCTACTTCACCCAAACCAGATTCTTAACAGCAACTAGCCTCATAACAGCAACTGTCCTCTGTGCTCTACTCTCTGAGCAATGAAACTGTCAGTAGACTAGGTCAGGAAGTTCCCAGATGCTCTGCGTTTTGGTATGAATTTTCCACCCAATATGCAGTCTTTGAAGCCTCTGAGTACTGGGTGTGTGACCTGTCAGGTCACCACACAGAGAAAAGCAAGCTGCAGTACACTGCCTTCACATTGCTTCGGTTCCTCCCCGCTGTGATCTCCAGCCGAAGTTCCTTCACTTTGATTCCCTCCCCTTGGAGCCTCTTGGATGTAAGAACTCCAAGCATACCTCTGCTTCCCCTCTGACCAGCTTTATTTCCATTGAACATGGTACATTCTTTGTAAGTCACAGAGTCAATCCCATGAAAGCACTATTACCATCACAATTGAATTTATCTCATGTTGAAATCTCCGGTTCACTTTGTTAGCCACTTTGGTCTACACTCAGACATCTGGGTTCCTAATATTATTTCAATCATCTTACTCATCATTTTCTCCAGCAAATTACTGAACATCCTCTCTGTTTTATACCTTATGTTACCAATTAACTGGTTTCAGAAAATTTTCTCCCCTAATACACTTTCATTTTCAATTTAAAGCCACATTCATTTAGTCAATAAATACTTATTGCCATCTACTATGTGCTAAGCAATAAATTGGGGGGCAGCTCTGAGGGTCTCGTTTTTTTAGTTATATACTCTTTTTTTTAATTGATTGGGGTGACATTGGTCAACATGAACACAGGTTTCATGTGTGGGTTTCTATGTTACAAATATATATTATTTTTTAAAATTCTTTATTGTTTAAAGTATTACATATGTTTCATTTCTCCCCCATTGCTGAGGGTCTCTTAATGAGCAAAATTATTTGCCAGAAAGGCTCTGCCTCTTGTAATGGCAAAGTAGCTCTTAGAAGACTTCCCCTCCCCCATATAATAACTATTATAAACTCTGGAGTAAGAGGGAGAGGGAGAGGGAGAGGGAGAGGGAGAGAGAGAGAGAGAGAGAGAGAGAGAGAGAGAGAGAGAGAGAGAGAGAGAGATATTATTGAAAGGCATTAGATTTGTTCAGCAACAAACATACATAAACTGGAGGGGAGTCAACACTTAAAAGAAAGAAACAGCAATAGGTGATGTCCCTCTTTTTATAGCTTTTGACCCAAGGACAGGCCCAAGTCAATGTTGTACATGGACTACAATTTGGATAGAAATCTTTACTCTTAATTTTTGAGGAATTAGAGGACAGAGTTCAGGTAACTACAGCTGGAAAGTAAGGAGAGACATCCCAGAAAAGAGTCACAGAACAGTAGCTCCATATTCTGAGTATATATTCTGCCCAAATTTCCATGAATGATGCATGTATAGGGCAGGTTTCAAACAGCCCAACTAAGGCTAACAGAACTAAAGAAAGATTTCAGCTAATGCCCACTCAAGAGAAATTGAGTTTAGAATTTGAGTGTGGTAAAAAAAAAAAAAATCATTACTGTTTTGAGAAATATAGAATCAAGCGTCTCTTCAAGTCTCATTCACAATATTCAGGATGTAATACAAAATTACTAGGAAAAAAATGTTTTAAACAAACAGGAAAATGTGGCCCAAACTCAAGAAGGAAGATAATCAATAGAGATCTACCCCAAGAGGACCCAAGATGTTAGAGTTAACAGATAAGAATCTTAAAGTTGCTGTTATAACTTTGCTCAAGGTTGTAAAGGAAAATATGCTTGTAATAAATGAACAAACAGGAAATATCAGCCACTGCATAGAAACTACAAAAAGAACAAAAACTATTAATCAGATCAGCTAAATCCTCACCAGCACCTTCCTTTGCACTGTGAGTTGTGCTTTTCATTTAGTCAGTAAATACTTATTGCCATCTACTATGTGCTAAGCAATTTTTTAAAAATTGATTGGGGTGACATTGGTCAACATGAACACAGGTTTCATGTGTGGGTTTCTATGTTACAAATATATATTCTTGAAGGAGAATAAATGAAATCTATGCAGAGTGAGGATAATAGTGAAGTGCTAATATTGACTTCAATGGTTTTTTTTTTTGTTTTTTTTTTTTAGCACCTTCCAAGTACAAGGTATTGGGCAAGTTTTGGAAAGCTAAAATACAACACAAAATCTTAAGCTTTGGTCACAAAAAAACAAACAAACAAACATCTTTTCATCTGACAGCATCTCTCTGTTATAGTAGACACACACACACACACACACACACACACACACGGCACTTCTCCTGTCCTCCTTTCTCTTTCAGGTCTTAAATCAAGAAGAAGAAATTGAAGTCCTGCCATGGCCTCTTTCCAGCTCCCAGGTCACTCCTGATGGAGCCATTTGCCCCAGAGAAAGCACAGAGAGGAATGAGGGTGAGGGGCAGGCTGTCAGGTTTGATACACCCCACATTCTCCTTCCACAGCAAAGGTGCCCTCCACTAGATGGTTAGACAGACCAGTTCTGTAAAAACTCTAGGCACAGACATAAAAGGGAGTCAATGGCCACTGTAACATCTCTTTCATCCAGTTTCATTAACAGGTGTTTTGGTTTATCAAAACCTGGTAAGAAAGGGGTTCTCAAATTTGGCTACGTGTTGGAAACACTGGAGATGCTGGGGACGTATATTAAGATCACAGAGCAAGACTACTATATATCCACCAAAATGGCTCAAAAATGGTTTTACATCAGGAAACAGCAACTGTTGGCAAGACTTCTCATATACTGGGAATATAAATTGATACAACCACTTTTAGAACTTCTCAGCAATATCTTGTGAAGCTGAGCATACACACACCTTATAACCCAGCAATTTCGTTCCTAGGAATGTATCCAACAGAAATTTCTATATACACTTTCCAAAGGCATTTACAAGAATTTAATAGCACTATTTATAACAGTCCCAAGGTATAAACTATCCAAAATGCCCACCAACAGTAGTCTAGAAAAGAATTATGGTGTATTCACACAAGGGAACATTGTACAGAAATGAGAACGAGCAATATACAATTGAACTCTCACAAGGTTAACCAAAATAAGCCAAACACACACACATACAAATACAAGATATGTGATTCCGTTTATGCAAAACTCAGTAGCAAGCAAAACTGATCTATGTTATCACTCAGGATAGTGATTTTGGAGTGACAGTGACTGGAAAATGACATAAGGGGTGCTTCTGGGGTACTGGTAATGTTTGTGTGTGTGTTTGTTTTAGCAGGATATGGGTTACAGAGGCATGTTCAGTTGGTGAAAAATCCATCCTATATTTGTCTTACCTTAACTCATTAAAATTTTTTAAAATATTGATGCCTGGGTCCCACCTCCAGAGAGTCTAGTTTAATTGATCTGGTGCAGCCAGGCATTAACATTTTTAAAAGCTCCCCTGGTGGGTCTACTGTGCATCCAAGAACCACTGTGTTACAACTTGGCAACCCTCCCTACTATTTCTTGGAGCAGAAAGTGCCGCTGCTTCTCTAGAAAAACTAAAGCAGATGTTTTTTGTGGAACATAGGTAGCTCCAGGGGGGGTTAATAGGTTGTTTCATGGAAAAAGAAGTCCATCATCAAATATTTAATTTATAAAAATTCTAATGATCAACTGCATTTCTAGAGCTAAGTGCTTTATCTACATTATCTCATTTAATCCTCACAATGAGCCTATGACAAAGGAACTATTAATCTCTATGTTACAGAAGGGTAAACCAAAACTCAGTGGGGTAATTCAAGGTCGTACAGCCAGTAAGCAAGCAGGGCTATGACTCAAATCCACATGGGCCTTGACACTGAAGCTCATACTCCTTACCTTTGTCCTAATTTGCCTCTCTGGGCAGTACTTGCTGTAGGACTGAACAAAGCTTTTACTAGGCTAAGGTGAGTGGTGGGTTCTACAGCATTCCCCACAGTGGTTTCTTCGTCTCCACCCCTTACCTTCCAACCCACCATCCACACCACTGGCACATTTGTTCATTCTGCAACCAAGTCCGATTCTGTATTTCCATTGCAGGGAAGCATTTAATTTCTCTGTTGCCTATAGGGTCAAGTCTAAACTCCTCAGCCTAATGGTTCAGGCCAGCCAGTGTGTGGCTTTGACATTTTAACTTTATCTCTGGCCATCCTAATGTCCCAAACTCACTACACTCTCAATTTCCCAGCTACACTGAACAGTCTGATGGTCCCCACCATTTGCTGAGACCCTGCTATGTGTCAGGGTCTACACATAAATTCACTTTAATCTCCACAATGAGCCGTTTTAAACAGGTATCATTATCCCCGATGGATAGATTAGAAAGTGGGGGCTCATCTGGACATGGCCAATGTCATAACTCGTGACAGAACTAGGACTTGAGCCCAGATTTAGATTTGTCTGCTGCAAAGCCCATGCTGGTTTCACCACAGCACACCCACCTCCTCACCTTCACTCATGCTGTTCCATGGAGTGGCAATACCCTTCTTTCTCTCTACCTGGCAATCTCTTCTCTGTTCTTCGAGAGCTAGAGCAAATGCTATAATAATCCTATCTATCATCTCTTAAGTGCTTTCCAGGCACCGTGCTCAGCACTTGACTTGCCTTGTCTCATTTACACAGTGTCTCAATGCTCTTTTTATTCCTTCTGAATTGTTCTTCATCTGCCCTGTGCCAAATGGGTTTCTTTCTCCTCTTTAGTTCCAAGGCATGTGACCACATCTCTATTGTGGCGCTCAGCACTCTTCAGTAATTGTTAGTTCCCAATCTGCCTCTTCCATTGGACTAGATGCTCTTGAATGACAAGGCATATACGTTATTCACCTATACATCCTGCTAGAGAGCCATCCAGCATAAGGTAGGTGTTTCAAAAAGGAGAGAGTTGTCAGAAGGTGGGAGACCATGAGACTGAAAATTCACAGATTTTTCCATCAGTGGGGAGTGGTCCTTGTGTTTGGAACCAGAGCTGTGGCATCAGACAGACAAAATAGACCTGGCTGTTGGGGGATGAGGTCACACTGAAGGCCAGACCCAGGACACACCTCACCTGGCTCCCACCTTGCCTTCCATGAAAGGATGGGATGGGATTGCCCCTGGCTTCACGGTCTCTTCAACTCTGACTGCTTTGTAATTGGCTCCACACACCCCTGCTTAGGTGATTTGTTGTAAGACAACAGTTAGGCTCAGTCCACAGCACTGTGTCAGAAATTCTCAACTGCTCCTTGCCTTGTGCTGTTCTTAAGATACCCCAGTGAATGAAGATCTCCAGGACAGGTGGCCCAAAGAAAATGAATATCTAAGGTGTGGTTCCCCAAAGGTGAGTAGATTAGCTGATCATACCCTTTCTAAATAGATCTATTCTTTTTTAGTTGGAGGCCCCTTTACAAGAAAAGAGCCCTCTTTGATGCTCACTCATCGCATTGAACACCTTTTTAGTGTGCCTGGTCTACAGTGGGT
Source organism: Myotis myotis (assembly GCF_014108235.1). Lineage (NCBI taxonomy): Eukaryota > Metazoa > Chordata > Mammalia > Chiroptera > Vespertilionidae > Myotis > Myotis myotis. The sequence goes on along the minus strand of NW_023416401.1, from coordinate 20,400,016 downwards.
GCTGTTCAGAGCACACCGCCTTGTGACCGGGATAGCAGCCTGTTCATGCCACCAACGTCCAAACTCTATGAGCTCCAAGGCTGTCAGTTTTTAAAGCCAGTCCCTGCTCCTTTGCTCTCACTCTTATGGGACTAACATGCATTTGCCCAGGTATGAGTGATCAGTAAGCACTCCCAGCGGCAAACTCAGCTGGGTTTCTGCACAGCCTCCTTCCAACAAACCCCTTTAGGAAACAGGGGAGCCACCAAAGAGACTATTTCAAAATTAGTTGTCCCTTCCCAACTGCCCACCTCTTCTGCTGCCCCCACTAGAGGTTAGCTGCATGATTTTTTGGCTTCTAATCAAGTCCTTTTCTTTTGAGGATTTCAAGTCCCACCCCCCCCCCCATCATAACGTATATTGTATTTTAAGAATTCATTTGTGATATTCATGAAGATAGAGTTTCTCAGACAAAAAGTTAGGTTCTTTATGCATTCCTTTAGCACACTTGAACCACACTATCTTTCTCTCTTTTGTTGTCGTTGTTGTTGTTGATCCTCACCTGAGGATATCTTTCTATTGGTTTTTAGAGAGTGAAAGGGATGGGGAGAGAGAAACATTGATGTGAGAGAGACACATTGATTGGTTGCCTCCTACAAACCCCATAACCAGGGCCGGGGATGGAGCCTGAAACTGAGGTACGTGCCCTTGACGGAATCTTTCCATCTGTGGGCCGACGCACTATCCACTGAGCAAAACCGGTTAGGGCTTCCCTTATTTTCAATTGCCCAAGTCTTTGATTACTCCAAGAGACAGGGATCAGTGAGGGCAGAAACTGGTTTAATATAATTTTATGTTTTTCATTTCAAGCATAAAGCCAGGTAAAATGTAGATCTTAAATATGTAACTATCTTTATGTAGGCCCAATCTAAGGAGTCAAAATTTGAATTACTGTGGAACCTGACTCAGAAACATGTTTTCCATCTTATTCTATCAGACTGGCAAAACTTAAAGTTACTTAATACTCAGTGTTGGAAAGGGGGATGTATTCCCACATACTGTTGATGGAACAGAAATTGGTTTGGCCTCTTGGGAAGACAATTTGACAATGTCTGTCATCGTTCAAATTGCAGGAAGTTTTCCTTATAGATAAAATCATGCCAGTGTACAAAGATAGACACTGTACAAGCAAGGATGTTGTAGCATCCTACATTTGTAGCAGGAAAAAGCTGGAAACAATCTCAACTCTCAGCAAGAAAGTAGAAATAAATTATGGTAAATTTTTATTGCTGGAATATCATGTAACCTTAAAGACTGAGGCATATCTAATGTGTGTTGACATGTGCTAAGATAAATTAGCTGAAAAAAAGGAAGTTTTAGAAGAGTGGTTAAAAAGAAAAGAAAGGATAAACATGTAAATGAATATGGGTCTATGTATAAGAAATTTATGGAAAGGTACATAAAACATTCAGGAATTTCTTCTTGGGGGGATGAGTGGCTGGGGGTAATGTTTGGGGAAATATCACTTTCCATTTTCCACATTTTCATACTGTTTAAATTTTAATAATGTATTTGTATTCTTTTGTAATTAAAAAGCATAAAATACAGCAATAAGAAAACAAAAGCTGGGTTGTATATGTTAAAAAAAAAAACTAATGAAAATCTGGAGGCAATTGTCCCTATTTCTTTAAAAGGCAAGAGGCGGTGTCTATAAGGTGACCTTTGCTCTCTGCCCAGTCCGTGGGATTGCCCATGATGACTACACAGTTCCAGAGGGATGTGGAGACGGCGACAGTCACCGAGAAGGGCCAGAGCCCTGAAGAGGGTAGGTATGAGAATGTGTGCCTTCTATTTGCACTTGGACCACAGGAAATGAAGCCAGTTCTGACTGAGACTCTGAACCTTCCTCGGAGCCAAGAAATTCTGAGAACTCACCAGTGTGGCACAAACACTAGGGCCTCTACCCAGTGCCAAGAAGCAAAGGCTAGGGGTGCCTAGGTATGTAATGACACACGTGATGTGGGTAAACAAAACAACGGCCCGGCCGGCAGGGACATCAGCGGCACAGGGCTCTGCTCACCTATCCTCCCTGCTCTGAAGCCATCTGTGACTCCCAGGGGCGGACTTTGCTGATACTAACGTAATAATAATAGTTGAGATGTACATCCTACGTGCCAAGCAGAGGCTAAATGGTCAATCATATCATCTCATGATACTATTATTCCTATGTTACACAGCGAGAATCTGAGGGTTCGTGAAGGTAAGCAAATAACTTGCTCAAGGTTGTAGTAAGTGGCGGAGGCAGAAACCAAACCCAGGTCTGACTCCAGAGCCAGCCAAGGTCACTGCTAGCCTTCCCCCATTTGGGAAAGAACTAAAAAAGGGCAGCCCCTCAGAGTAGAGTCATGGAGCGCCACAGCATTTCATCCAAAGAAAAGCCAGAGACTGTAATGATCGCATGCAAGGGCTTTGAAGCCAGATGATCTGGGTTCAAATCCTTGCTCTGCCACGTACTGGCTGTGTGGCCTGCGGAAAGTCATTGAACCTCTCTGTGCCTCACTTTCCTCTGCAGTACAATCAGTAATGATGCCACCCCTGATTGTTGCTAGGACTAAAGAGCTAAAAAGACAGTGATCAGCTCATAATAAGCACCAAATGTTAACGATTATTATTCTTTTTAAAAAAAAAAAAAAATATGCCCTTTCTCCCAGGCAGATGAAAGTCTGCAGGGTGCAGAGTCTGGCAGGTGAAGCAGACTATGTTTCAGCCCCTCCCTCTGTCAGGCGCCATCAGGGAGTATATGACTCTACAACCTTACACCAGTCCTGCTGAGCAATTACCTCCCATGTACTGCCAGTTCTTCCTCCTGGCTACCCCTCTCCCAGCCTGGCACACTTTTAAAAAATATATGCCCTGACCGATTTGACTCAGTGGATAGAGCGCCAGCCTGTGGACTGAAGGGTCCCAGGTTCGATTCCGGTCAAGGGCATGTATGTTGGTTACGGGCACATCCCCAATGGGAGGTGTGCAGGAGGCGGCTCATCGATGTTTCTCTCATCGATGTTTCTAGCTCTCTATCCCTCTCCCTTCCTCTCTGTAAAAAATCAATAAAATATATTAATATATATGGAGAGAGAGAGAGAGAGAGAGAGAGAGAGAGAGAGAGAGATTCCCAGGGCCCCATTCTGGCTGGTTCTAATCCAGGTGGGCTGGGCTAGGGCCCAAAAGCTGCCCCCCCCCCCAAAAAATAAATTAAAATAAATAAATTCATTAAATTAAATTTTAAAAAATAAAAAGCCCTAGGTGACCCAGAAAGAGTATGTTCCGAAGCACTTGACGCCCCTCACACTTTGCTCTGGCTGGTTCACTTGCTCCTTGAGAGCCGGCAGCCATCCTTTCACACTTGGTCCCAGGCCTGGGCCCTGGACAAGGCGCGCAGTAAATACGTGACTCGGCAAGCCAGCCAGCAGAGCAGGTGGCTGTGCATGCAGGCACGACAGGCTGGGTTTGCTTTTGCGCTTGAATGGGTTGCACCAGGGACCCCTCACCTTGGGATTCCCCAGACCCTTGCTACTCAAAGTGCAGTGGACAGATCAGCCGAAGGGCTTCCCCTGGGAGCTTGTTAAAATGCAAGCCCTCAGTCCCCAAACCTACTGAATCGGAGTCTGCTTCTTACAGGAACCCCAAGTTGATTCATAAGCAAGTTTGAGACATCTACCTGAGATCCCTTCCCCCGTCAGAATAAGCTCTGACCAATGTGCACCTCTAACCCATCCAAATGCCCTTTAGGGATAATCTTTTCCTTCAAACTCCCAGAGAGCCCAAGAATGACACAGCCTGATCCTTCCAATAGCCCAGATCCCATCTCAGCAGCCAGCCTGGGGCTCACGGTGAACCCTTGCTTTAATCAGTTATTTATGTCAAGGCCCATGTTAAAATACACCTTCCTAACACATTGAAAGGGAGACCACAACTGCAGCCTTTACAATTCCGGGGTGTAAAGCATTCCCTTCTTTTGCACAGAGTCGTGACTCCTGCTTCCCTGGCCAAAGCCATCCAAGACATCGGATGGCCCAAAGAAAACAAGCAACGTCTTCCCATTGGCCAAGCTTTAAATGATTGGGCAGATTTCACACTGGAGCTCGACCTCATTAATCCAAGGCCTATCACAGTGCTGTAAATGTCAGTGGAAAATAGCCATTCAGCGGGTTTCCTTCATTCCACTAGAAAGGGAAAAAACAGGAAGCTGACAGCAGCTGCGCCCCAACTTGGCAGATCCCAAGGGCCCAGCTGACAGGGCGTTCCTTGTCAGCACCTATGTTCCCCTGCCCCGGCCTGCTTGTCCAGATGAAGGTGGGCCCTGTATCTACATGAGCAAAACGCAGTGGTGATTGCAATTCAGATCATTCAGGCCCCCAAGCACCTGCTTGTGAAGGAAAACAGCGTGAATTTCTTTGGCCTGAATTTCCAATTGGCTGATAATCATTCAGATCCATCTAAACCTCTTCTTCTCATTCAAAATGTCCTGCAAGCCAAACCTCTGGACTTCAGGGGACATAAGGTGTTCCAAGACCTCATTCATCTCTTTAATGCATATTGATTGTTTCCTGTGTGCCGGGCATCATGCTGGGCAACCAGGGACACAGAGATGAATGAATTAGACACAGTCACTGACCTTATGGGGTTTATAGTCCAGTCTAAGCTTTCTCAGCCTTGGCACTATTGGTATTTGGAATCATATAATTCTTTGCTGTGGGGGCTATCCTAGGCGCTGTAGGATATTGGCAGCATTCCTGGCCTCAACCCACTAGATGCCATAGCACCCCTCCCCAGTGGTGACAACCAAAAGTGTCTCCAGATATTGTTATATTCCCCCTGGGGAGCCAAACTGCCCCTAGTTGAGAACCACTGGCCTAGTGGTTGAGACAGACGAAAAGAGTAATGACCACAAATAACCGCCTAATCACAGTTTTGATAAGTACCACGGAGGAAAATATTGTGGGCACTACACCAATATTATCTACAACTTGGAAGCCAGGCATTTTTGTGTGTGTGGTATAGTTACAAATCCTTATGATAACTCTGAATGATCTCTATATAATATATGGTCTATATGATCTGTATTCCAGATGAGGAAACTGAGGCTCAAGGGGATGAAGAAATTGTCCAAGGTCAAAAGCCAGTGGAAGGCAGGGTCAGGATTTGAACCTTGGCCTTAAACTCTGCCTCTCATGGAAAAGGAGAAGGGTATCTGGTTACATGATACTCTGACCAGCCATCCTAAAAGCCTCATTCCTTCCTGGGGTCACTGTGGAGCTCAACCACCTGCTACATTAATCAAGCTACAAACTGCCTACGTCAAGGCATGTTTGTGGGACATTATTGGGCCGAGGAATGTAGCCTGAACTCTGAGACACCCAAGAACACCTCCCCCTTGCCAAGGGCCTGCAATAGGACCTTACCAAAAGTCAATGCTGGGGGAGCATGGGGCAGACCCTGTCCCCAGATAACCAGAGCACAACCCATGGAGACCCATCTCCTAGGTGCCTACTGCCTAACACCCAAGGAAGCATACACAGTGAAAAGACCCCGACATTCTACAATCAGCTTTAGGTATTTATAAGGAGCATAAGCTGGTGGCTCAGGATAGCACATAACAACTTTGGAGACCCCCCAGATATGAATTCCTACCACATATAAGCTGCATGTCTTTTGCAAATCACCGCATCCTTTGTGCCTCAGTTTCCCCCCTCTGTGCAATGGGGGATAAATGGTTCCACTTCAATGAGTTGGTGTGAGGATTCAACGGCAATGCAAGCAACGATTTTGGACAATGACCACCAACCAGAAAAGCACTTGGTACAAAATTCTGATCAATAAAGAAGCTGGATCATGACACTTTCTCTATCCCCAGCCCCTTCCTTCAAATAAGAAAGTGAGTCCCAGGAAGACAGAAACAGGTACAGGAGTATCTCATCTCAGGAAGCATCTCAGGAAGAAGGAGGGGAGCTCTGTGCTTCCTGGGTAGAAGGAAGAGGAAGGGACAGTTAATATATTAGCAAATGAGCACAGCACAGCCCTTCCTCCCAGGCAGAAGTTAATCCTAGACTCTCTCAGGCTGCAGGGTACCTGCTTCGGGTCAGTGAGTGTTTAATCATTCGGGACCCCTTGGCAGGACAGCCTCTGCCTACCGCCCTGGCTTTGCCTGCTGCCCCTGCCTCCATGTGCTCCAGTGGTAACTCCCCACTGCTCACAAAGACAGCAAGCCTCTGTGCCTTTGCACAAGCTGTTCTCTCCGCTCAAGCTGCCTACCCCTCGATTACCCACCCCGGGGAAAACTGTCTCTGAAGGCCTCAAGTGGGTTCCCACAGCAAACTTTGCCCACCTGTTATTGGTCATCACAGACTAATAATAACAGCAACTAACATTTGCAATCATAGATTAACATCTAGAAGGCCCTGAGCTACATTTCTTATCCTTGTGGTCTCCCTTTTCTCCTCACATCACCACCCTTAGGTAGGTAGCTTATCTTTTGAGAGGTCAGGTATCTGTCCATCACCACCCAGCTACAAGATGGCAGAGTCAGGAATGAAACCTGTAGGCTGGCCTGAGCCCACCTGTTCACCCATCGCTCTATTCTTCACTCCTCTTCCTGCTGGTGAAACTGGTATCCCTTGCTATCTGTCTTGACAGTGGCCTCATTATCTATTTCCAGGCCTGCCTCTCCCTCGTAGAGAAAGAACCCTGAGAGCTGCCTTATTCATCTTAAAATCCCTTGCTAAGCACAAGATCTAGAAGGAAGTAAACATCTGTTGAATAAATCAATGAATCCTGAAAAAAAAATGGCAGCCAGGTGAGAAAGGCTCAGCCACAGACTTCCTGGGGACAGGCCCATGCCATCCTGATAGCTAGAGGCACAAGAGGTCTAACTGCCCCAGACCGGGAGCCCAGTGCACGGCAGGAAACGGTGGTGAGGTGACAAGAAGCACTTCCTGCATGCCTTCTCACACCAGGTGCTGTACTAAGCACTTTCTGGGTGTTATGGTCTCACAGAATCCTCACAACCCCATGAAGTCAGCATTACAATTCCTCCCATTTAACAGATGAGAAAATCAGGCTTGAGAGAGAGTAAATAATTTACCCAAGGTCACAGAGCTTTTTAGAGCTACAATGGGTGCCTATTGGTGCGCAAGACCCGAGAGAACGCCCCTACCCCAGCCGGGTCCCTTGCTCTTCATACTTTGTAGCTTTCTGTAGGCAGCAGGCTTGTCCAAGCCCTCCATGAAGCCCAGTCTCTAAGATGTGCTCGGGAGAAAGAAGGTCGCCTGGTCTCTGCTGGAAGAATACCAGCTGGGACCCACTATACACCGAGTCCTCAGTGCTAGGTTGGGGGTGGAGAGTGAGGTTGGGTGGGGGTCCTGAGGGTCCAAGCACAGCACATGAATCCAGGTACGTGCCTTCTGCGACCTACAAAACTAGGCTGGCTGCAGCCTCTGGGGTCAGAGAAAGCTCACTCTGGATGATGGAGCAGGTTTTAAGAGGAACCTGGGGCCCTAGTTTCCAAAGAGCCCTAAGAGGCTCTGCAGGGAGGTCTGGCCTTAGGGGAAAACCCACCTCCCTGTGTCAGCAACCTCTGAGCCCTGTGGCTCAGGCTCCCAAACAAACTTAACTAGATTAGAGTTTAGCTCCCCTCTAGCATCATTTACCCGGGACACGGAGGCTGAGCATGCACTGGCCTTGCCTGCCATGTCCTTCCATGCCAGGGAAGATTCAGAGAGCACCAGGGGCAAGGAGCCACATAGGAGTCACAGGAATGTCACAGAGCGGGGAACGCAAAGAGGGGTTGGAAAGGTCAAGTGGTCTTCCTGTAGGAATAGTCCAGAGGCTGGGAAGAGTCAGGACCAGGGAGGGGTCAGGAAGGTTCCAGGGTTGGGGACACTGCTGGGTAGACTCCATTTGACAGCAAGGTGCAAAGGTGAACATCCAGAGTGGCCTGGTTGACCTCTGACTCCGGGGGGTGGGAGAGAAGGGGTTGGGGATTTGTGTGGGAAGGCTGCCTCCTGAAAGGACTCAGGAGCGCCCACCAGCTGCCTGCAAGCTGCCTCTTTATGACAAAGCAAGGGAGGGAGATGTGGAAACTCCCAGCCCCTGCAGAACCACCCACTGAGGCTCCACTTCTGCTCTAGCCTAAAAGGAGAGACACGCCCCGCTCAAAATCAGTAGGAAAGGCGCCAGCATTTACTTAGGAGCACTCCTGCCATGCTCCACTGCACCAAGCACTTCCACGGGGCCTCTCACCCATCCCCCAAAGGCTGGTTTTTACCCCCATTTCCCAGAGGCAACTGAGGCTCCCATGAGGCCAAGTGCCTCGCCCTCGGGCAGACAAGACAGCTCCTCGTCACCCGCGGAGTTAAAAAGCTTTATTACCGGCCTAGGAGGGAGTCTCCCAGACGGAGGGGTTTTCCTGCTGCTGCACCAGCCGCAGGAAATGGCAGGGCACACGGGGAAGTACCCCCGCGGGCCCAGGCGGCTAAAGGCAGGCCCCTTCCCGAGAAAGCGCTGGGGGAGAGGGCGCCTGGTACCTCTGGGCCCGGGGCCTCCACAGAGGGCGATTCAGAGGCGGCACCTGGTGCCCGGGGCCGCGGGGAGCTGGTGGGCTTTTCTGAAGGCGAGAACAGGGGCCCATTATGTGGACTCCAATCACATGGGCGCGCAAGCGGCTAGGCTTTCGGTTCTGAGAAGCGCTTATGCAGCCGCGTCCCTCTCCCTCTGCGCCCGAGGTGCCCGGGAGCGCCGGGTCCCAGGCTCCCCGGAGGCCAGATTCGGAGCTCACCGAGGCTCAGTTATCCGCCCGGGGCTGGGCGCTGCATCATCAGCATCTCCAGTGTGGCTGGGCCCGGGCTGGGGGAGGAGGAGCAGGGAAGGAAGGAGTCTGCATCAGGGAAGGAGGCGGCAGCGAGCGCCTCCCCTCCCTGCTCTCCACTTGGGGATGTCTGGCAGCTCAACCTGGGCGCTCCGGGTGACCTTGGGGAGACCCCCCTGCGCGACCTCTCGGAGGCGGGCTGCACAGTGTCAGCCCATCCTAGGCGCTCGGGGGCGCTCCTCCGGCGGAGTCGAAGCGCGGGACTCAGGAGAGCAGCGCGCCAGGCGCGAGGACCCAGCAGCCAGGGCACTGGGCCCTTTGGAGAGGCCGGGCGCGCCTCTCCCCCGGCAGAACCACGCGCGGGGTCTCCCTGGCCGGCGGGCTGGGTCAGCGGGATCCCGCGGCGGGGTGGGGCGGCACGTGGGGTCGCCTGCCCCTGGGGATCTTTCCCGCCTGAGCAAGAGCGCTCCCTGCGCCTGGCCGCTGCCTGCGGGGACCAAGCGCCGCCACGCGAGGGGGCGGCGCCCCCATGCCGGGCCCGAGCCTGGGCTCCGGGCTGTTTGGTGCTGGTTGTAGCTCCCGGTTCCCGGTATTGAGCTCCCCGGCAGACAGCGACCCGAGAGTCCAGAACCAGTCTAAAGCCCCTGCCCGCTCCACCATCGGGCCACGGCGACCCCAGCCGACAACCTGCCAATGCGCCCTCCCCCCCACACCCCGGCCTCGTCTTGGCGCGCAAGACCCGAGAGAACGCCCCCACCCCAGCCGGCCTCCTTGGCCTTGCGCTCCCCGTCCCCGCCTTTCCAGCGTCCCTCTCCCCGCCCCCCACGCCGACCCCCCAATTATCTTAAGCCGCCGGCCCTTGGCCAGAGCGCCACTCACACCCCCAGCCAGGCTGTCAGAGGCCGGGACCACCGCCCCGCCGCCACCCTCAACCCTCGCCCGCGGGGTCAGCCCACAGAGCGCAGCAGGGAGGCGGCGCCGCTGGGAACTCACCCGCTCTCCCGAGCCCTGCTCGGGCGGCTCCCGCCCCGGCTCCGTCGGTCGGTCCCCGAGCCGCGGCTGCCGGAGAGGCGACTGAAGCCGGCTCAGCTCCCCGCGAGGCTCCGCGCCGCCCTCGCTCCGCCCCAAGGCGGGGCCTGAGCTCCCGAGCGGGTGGGCGCGCTCCGCCCTCCCCACCCGGACCGGCTGCCCCGGGAGCGCGCGGGTCCAGGCGCTCTAAGCTGGGGGCCCCCGCCTCACAGCAGCTGGAAATGCAAGGCAGTTGGGACGCAGCCAGGCTTTGGAGGAGTTTTCCTGACGGTCGTCCCCTTCCCCGCCGCCGCCGCCGCCGCCTTTGGAAGGGAAGCCCAGGACTGGATCCTTGCTCCCATTTGACGGAGGGCACCGGCAAGCCCAGGGAGGAGCCCGAGGTCACCCAGAATCAGTGCAGAGCCAGGCATTCGAGTCCCTACCTTGAGGGCTGCGCAGCCTGAGCCGGAGGCTTCCTAGGACGTCGAGGAGACCGGCCAGGCCTTGTCGTGGGGGCTGGTCTGTGGGGGCAGGTCCCCCAACTGGGGAGCGGAGAACAGGAGCGCGACAGTGAGCGCGGCGGGCCCGGGGCCTGCGACGGGGACTCGCATCATTTCCTCTTTCTGGGAAGAAAGGAGGTGAAGCGCCGGAGGAAGGAAGTGGTCGTACCTCCGCTGACGTCCGCCACGATCTAGAAAGGGGCTGCCTCTCGGAGATTTCATGCTAAAAACGAGAAGGAAAACACCTGGTGGTTTCTGTCACCAAATCTAAGCCTCTTTCCTGGACTGAAAGCTCTGAGCACCATCTTTTCTTTGCAAGACAAAGGATTTAACTACCTTTAGGTTGCTGTAGAGAGGGCCTGTCACTCCCACCCCCTCAGGAAGAGGAGAGAAAGTTAAACAAAGGGGGGAGGGGGCATCCCAAAACATTCTCTGGAATCCACACTCCCTGAACACTGGCTTTCCAACAATAGAGTTCTCTTCTCCACAAAGGGCCTTGTTTCCTGAGCTTGCTCAGCCTCCAGATTAGAGCCCTAGGGCCAGGCAGCTGGGGCAGACAAGGCTTAAATTTGGGGGGTTTGGGGATGGTACCCAGTGCATTCAGTCCCCAGCGGTCTTGTGTGAAGAACTCCCCTGGGTCATTAACTAGCAATGTTCTCCTGAGGCTAACGGTATAACCTGAGTTTAGTGATTTTCTCTTTGCTAAGGAAACTCAGTAACCTTTCATGGGGGAGTGAAACCTCGCCATTGGGCTCATCTGGGGCCCCCAAGTCCTCTGAACGCACCACCCACTCCCCCCTGACCTCTCTCAGTTCAGTAATAATCCAGTTGTGAATGACACTGTTTCAGTAAGAGCAATTAGAAAGCAGGGCAGGTAGGGAGGACTTAAAGTGACGTTAACTCAAGGGAATCCTGGTTCTCCACAGAATGTTTCCATTGATTAGTCACAAAGAGCTGTAGGCTGACAGGGTGGGAATCATCTCTTCAAGGCAGAACTTGGAGTCTGTGTCCCTGAAATGAACCTTTGAGAATGGGCCCAAATCCCTGTGCTGTGCTGCCCAGTCATACCACTGACAATGTTTGATACCAGAAGCTCAAGTATTCTCAGAATAAGGCGAAGGACTCACACTTCCTGGTTTCAAAACTTACTGTAGTAATCAAACAAGTATGATGCGCTTATAAGGACAGACACATAGATCAGCAGGATAAAACTGAGAGTCCAGATATATACTCTTACATTTACAACCAATTGATTTTCAACAAGAATGGCAAGTCAATGTAGTGGGAAAAGAACAGTCTTTTCGACAAATGGTGCTAGGACAACTAGATTCCCACATACAAAAGAGTGAAGTTGTCCCTAGCCGGTTTGGCTCAGTGGATAGAGCACGGATCAAAAGGTCCCAGGTTCAATTCTGGTCAAGGGCATGTACCTTGGTCTCAGGCTCCTCCCCAGCCCAGGCCCTGGTTGGGGAACTTGCAGGAGGCAACCAATCAATGATTCTCTCTCATTATTGATGTTTCTCTTTCTCCTTTTCCCTTTCTCTCTGAAATCATTAAAAATATATTTTAAAAAATAAAATAAAATTTGGAACATTGATATTTATAATTATAGAATTAAATATCTATATAACTTTAGGTTAACCAATCAACTGCAATTTAAGGGCTCATAGTTACATATAAAGTATATGGAAGGTAGAATTTGGGTGAATTACACATGGTGTCCTAAAAAAATGTATGCACTCTTTGAATAATTATTAATTCCAGTTGGTTAAATCTGAAAAGAAAGAAACATCAATTGAGCTATCAGCTGTAAAGTAAGTAATGCATTTTGGGGAGACACCTATATAGTTGCTATGATGCAAGGCAAGGACTCTAGAATAAGGAAGGCCCAGAGACTCCTGAGTCTGTAAAATTAAAAAATAAAAAATAAAATGAGCTAATCCAGCTCAAAGGGATTTATTTAATCCACTGGTTTCAATGCCAGCCAGTGGGCAAGTGCTGGACTGGCTGCACTCATTCATTCAACTAATAGCCCAAGGCCTGGCAGAGGCTAAGGTGGCTGATGCTGCTGGTGAAGATGTTGGCTCCTGGCCAGGCCCAACCAACAGAGGTGCAGGAAGTGCAGCAGGGCCTGGAGGGCCCAAGTACAAATGAGCCAAGTTGGAGAAAGAAACCCTGGGTAAGAGTCCTGGCTCTGCCATGAACCTGCTGGCCAGTCATTTCCCCTTCCAGAGTGTCCGTTTCCTGGTCTATAAAACTCCGATTGTACAATACTTGCATGTGTTTTTGTGTGCATTTTTCCCACGTCCTCACACTTTTTAGGGAAGTGACCTCTTTTCAACCTCTTTTGTAAGCTCCCTGAAGAGCACAGGCTGGGCTATTTGCACACAGTGGGGGGCCCATCAGTGGTGTGAAGGGAGCACCAGATGTTCCTGGCTGGCAGGTGAGCTCAGGCCTGTGATGCTGTGAGTTTAATGGCAACCAGGTGGGGGCAGATGAATTTTCATCTTTATATTTGGTTTAGAAAGAACCCTCCTAGCCCTGTGGCTCTCAGTGTTGGCAGTACATTGCTATCACAAAGGGACCTTTTAAAAGTGTTGATGCCCAGGCTCTACCCCAGACCATATGAATTAAATTCTGGACATGGGGTTTGTACTTTTAAACACACATGCACACACACAGATAATAATAATCTATAGTAATAAAAGCATAATATGCTAATTAGACTGGACAGTCGAACGACCTTCTGAATGTCCTTCCGAACGACTTTCCGGATGAAGCCGGGGCTGCGAGGGCCGAGCCCCTTGCCTGAATTTTGTGCATCGGGCCGCTAGTCTATAATAATAAAAAGGTAATATGCTAATTAGACTGGATGTCATTCCAGGCGTCCTTCTGGACGAAGCCAGGGCCGGAGTGCCAGAAGGAAGCCAGTCCTGGGAGCCGGGGGAAGGAAGGCCTACTCTTGCATGAATTTCATGCATCAGGCCTCTAGTAATAATAATAATAATCAAACACTTCCCAGAAAAAAAACACTTCCCACATGAGTTAAAAATGCAATGAGCAGCAAGGCTGAGGATCACCAACTAGACCAACTAGGTCTGTGTTTCTCAAACTTTGGGAACTTTGCAAAAAATGCTGCTTCTTAGGCCCATTCTTTGTACTCCTTTCTCACTCCTTGGTGTGGTATGGGACCTGGGGATATGCATTTTAACTGATTCTAATGGGTCTTAGTTAATGCCTCCAGCTGCCCTGATAGCAATACCTTGTTACCTGACTTAAACAGAGTTTCCCATATTCCTTAAGTAGAAGAGTCGCCTGGGGCACTTATTGGTAAATGCAGGTTCCATTTTGCAATCCCCAATATAATAATCAATTGAGGAAGCAACAGTCCTCAACAGATGCTGAAGCCACTGAGGGAGAGGTTTAGGGTAATAAGTAGTCACATGGTTCAAAACATCACACCACCGATTATTTACTGACTGAAAAGGGAGACAGACACCTTTACAATAGAGAGACCCGGCAGTCTCCACCAGAATCGAGTGATCAAACCCACGTCCCCAAGAGTGGGCCAGCTGACGCTGTGGCTTCTGTGCGACACAGTATGATGGACTCAACATCTCCTACGTCTTATTCTTGCCAAAAATACTTAACCTGATTTTAATCATGAGGAGAATTTAGACAGATCTAGAATGTGGGGCACTCCACAAGCCTTAAGGCAGGAGCTATTCTGGATTAGAAGGAGTAACGGATACATATCCTTGATTGGATCCTGAGTTGGAAAGTAAATGTTGCTTGGATGCTGGGTGACATTATTGAATTAATGTTAATATTCTGAGACATGACGATGGTAATGTGCTTATGGAGGAAAAGGTCCTTCTCTTATTCCTAGGAACGCATGCTGAAGGGAGGGCAATGAAAGGAGAAAGAAAAGCATAAATTGCCAAAATGCTAACAATCAATGAATATAAGTGAAGAGTATCCAAGTGTTCCTTGTACTTTTCTTTCAATTTTTCCAGGGATTTGATACTTTTTCAAAATAAAAAATGCAGCTTCATCTTGGAGATTCTGATTCAGTGGACCTAGGGTGAAGCCCGGAATCTGTGTTTTTATTTTCTCATTTTTTTAAAAAAAAAATTTGATTTTAGATAGAGAGGATAGGAGGAGAGAGAGAGAAACATTGATCTGTTGCCTTCCACATGCATCCTGACTGGGGATCAATCCCACAACCTGGGTATGTGCCCTGACCAGGAATCAAACCTGAAACCTTATGGTGTATGAGACGACGTTCCAGCCAACTGACCCACCCAGCCAGGGCAAGGGATCTGTATTTTTTAAGGAATACCAGGTGGATTTTATCTGGTTCAAGGCTTACATCCCTAGAGGTCCCACAGCAACCTGCCCTGCTGGCTGCCTTTTGGTTTCTCAGACGCCTGCCAGGTACCACTATCTCTCTGCACGTCCTGTTCCCTCACCCTGCTCTGCTGTTCCCTCCTCTGCTTAACCCCCACCCTTTTTTCAGGTCTCAGCCTGAATGTCACTTCTTCAGGGAAGGCTTCCGACAAGCACCTCATCCAATACTCCCTTCCCCCACTGGCTCTCACAGCCCCAGGGACCACAGCTGTAATTTCCATATACTAGTAGTTGTGAATTTTGGATTAATGTCTGCTTCTCCCATTACATAGCGTTATGGCTGAGCTGTGTGCCCCCCCCCCCCCATCCCAATTGGTAGGTTGCAATCCTAACCTCAGTGCCTCAGAATATGACTCCATTTAGAACTAGGGGCTTTAAAGAGGTAAGGTCAAGTGAGTTCATATAGGTGAGGTGGGCTCTCATCCAGTATGACTGGTGTCCTTACAAGAAGAGGAGATTTGAGACAGAGGAAAGACCGCCTGGAGACACTGGAGGAAGACGGCCTTCTATCTACAAGCCAAGAAGGAAACAACCCTGCTGACATCTTGGTCTCAGACGTCTAACCTCCAGAATTGTGCGAAAATAAGTTTCTATTGTCTAAGCCACCCAGTTTGTTATGGTGGCCCTGACTAACACAGATAGTGAGCGACACTGACCGGGGGCCAGATCCGCTTTGTTTACATCTGAATTTCCAGGGCCTGACCGAGCCTGGCACAGAGGAGGCGCACTTGGCAGGCTCCGTGGAATGCATGAAGTGGGAGAACGCACTACCGTCCTGGTACACCGGCGGGCTTCAGTAAACAGCACCTGAAAATGAAGCAAGATAATATTTGAGAAATTACAAACTGAGGTGTGGACTTTCTTCCCCTCGATGTTTGTTGTTGCTGCTGGTGCCATGGCCCTCAGCCCTGCACCCATCTTGTCACCCCTTGCCTCTGGGGGTGCCCAGATGCCACCTAGAACAAACAAAAGTGGCTTCGCAGTCCTGAGTTGTAAAATAGAGTCTATAATATCCCCAGTCCAAGTGATAATAACCAGGGAGCCAAAGCACTTTTCATGTGTTACTGCCTCCGACCAGAGAGGTCTTATGGAGTTCTAGAAATCTATGCTTGGAAGGTAGAGAGGCAAGTTAAAAGGCAAAATGTTTATTCCCAAACAACAGATTGAAGAGAGGCTCAACTTCTGAATTTTTAGGGAAATGCAAATTAAAAAGACAGGAGAGAAAAGTTGACAACTATCAGAACGACAAAAACAAAACAAATACCCACAGCTCTGTCAATACTGGGAAGGCCAGGAACCCCTTGGGTGGGGCCCGAACACTGGTACTACCAGTTTGAGGAGAAGATTGGCATGTTTTAGGAAAGTTGAATGTGCGTGTCCTGTGACTCAGCAGCTCCGCCGTGAGGCATACCTGTCTGGAGAAGACCTTACCCTGTGTAGGAAAAGACAGGTAGGAAAGGATATTCATCATGGCTTTTATCTGCGATAGCAAAAGATTAGCAACATTCTAAATGCTTACCAATATGGGAATGGAGGAACCCTTCTGCACTGCTGGTGGGAATGCAGACTGGTGCAGCCACTGTGGAGAACAGTATGGAGCTACCTCAGAAGACTAAAAATGGAACTCCCATTTGACCCAGTGATCCCACTACTAGGAATATATCCCAAGAAACCAGAAATGCCAATCAGAAAAGATATATGCACCCCTACGTTCATAGCAGCACAATTCACCATAGCTAAGATTTGGAAACAGCCTAAGTGCCCATCAGCAGATGAGTGGATTAGAAAACTGTGGTACATATACACAATGGAATACTATGCTGCGGTAAAAAAAAAGGAACTCTTGCCTTTTGCAACAGCATGGATGGAACTGGAGAGCATTATGCTAAGTGAAATAAGCCAGTCAGAGAAAGATAAATACCACATGATCTCACTCATTTGTGGATTATAGAGAACAACATAGACTGATGACAAGGGACAGACCCAAAGACTGAGAAACAGCGATCAGGCTACCAATCCCCAGAAGGAAAGTAGGGGAGGGCGGGGGTAAGGGGAAGAGATCAACCGAAGGACTTGTATACATGTATATAAGCCAAACCAATGGACATGGACAACAGGGGGATGGGAGCATGAGTTTGTGTGTGTGTGGGGGGAGGTTGGGGGTTAATGGGGGAGTATGTGGACACATTTGTAATACCTTAACTAATAATAAAAAATTAAAAAAAAGATTAAAAAAAATATGGGAATGGATATGAATGAATTAGGAGGTATCTTAATACGATGGAATTTTTTTCTTCTTACACTCTTTCTCCCTTCCTACAAGGAACCTCTGCCTCCCTTTTTAACATAAAAATCACATGGGTTCCTTTAATGTTACTTGAAATTTCAAAAGAGAGACCTACAAGAAATCCTTTCTCTGAAACTGGGGGGAAGGGGGAGTGGGAGGGTATGCTTTGGAATTCAGGGCTTTGGAATTTTGTAAATATAACGCAGTGCACATACTCTATATTAGTGATTCTCACACTTGTGCATGACTCAGAACCACCAGGAGGGCTCGTTAAAGCACAGATGGCTGGACCCCACCCCAGAGTTTTTTGATTTAATAGGTCTTGGATGGATGGGGCCTGAGAATTTCCATTTCTAACAAGTTTCCAAGTGATGCTGATGCTGCTGGTCTGGGCACCACACTTCGAGAACGACTCTCTATTACATAACGTCCCTAGAGGGATCTAGAATAGCACCCCATAACCAAACATTCATATTTACCCAGGGAATAAATACATATTATATAGGAATAAATGTGTAATAATAAACATACAAATAGTCTTATGTCAGTTCAGATTAGGTTTTGCTACTGAGTCAGCTTCTGTAAACTAATGAAAAGTCTCTCAGTTTTTAGAGAATTTTGATTTTTTGAAGAAAGTATAGGAGATTGTTGACTTCTAAGTGATATGTCATGACCATACGTGAAAGCATACAAAAATTGTAACGTTAGAATATTCTCTTTTTTAAGTACATTTGACCACCCACTATCAGAGATTGTGAATGTTTGTGGAATGAATGAATGAATGAATGAATGAATGAGAATAAGCTTCTCTAAAAAAAAGAGAACAGCCGGTCTTGCAATGTTTCTATTGGACACCAGGTGGCAGCAACAAGTCAGCCCATAATAGTCACATTGTCAGAACATGTGGGATAGGAGATATTCCTATGGCCATCTTGAGAAAACGCAATCTGTGCATGTTTGTAGCAGAGATAAGCCAGGATCTATGTGGACCAGTCACTATTTGTAACAGAATAAATTTAGAAACATATTTATTCAAATGCCATTCAAAGGTGGAATAATTAAATACATCGTGGCAGAAAACTATTGGAATACTATTCAAATGCTTAAGTGAATGAGTTACTTTACCAAAAAATGTGCAGGAGACATATGAATAAAACTTTTAAAGTCAATTATGTTGCATAAGGACCTATGTAAAGGAAAAAGGCACATTCCCATTTTTGGCTAGAAGATTCAATAAAGAAAAGATGCCATCTTTCATCTCAATCTATGCTTTTAATGGGATGCAAATAAATATTCTAACAAGGTTATCTTGGAACTTAACAAACTGACTTCAAGAAAAGTCCCAGGGGGAAAAAAGAGAGAAATCTGGGGAGACAAACTCTGCCACCTCTTAAAGTGTATTACAAAGTCAGATGAATAATTCATTGTGAACTCAGGAATAGACAGAGAGATGAATGGAGCAGATGGGTGAGTCTGAAAGTAGACCAAAATATATAAGGTTATTTAATAAACAATAAAGGTGGCATCTAAATCAGTGGACAAAAGATGGATTGCTCAATAAGTATTGTTAGCGCAATTTGCTAGTCATCTGAAAAGAAAATCAACTGGAGGCCTACCACAAACCTATGGCAAGATAAATTCCACCTGGATAAATGAATCATGGTACATACATACAATACTGAGCATTGAGAATGAACGAATCATGGCTACATGCAACATGGATGAATATTAAAGACAGTGCTTAGGAATGCATAATTAGGTGGCAAAACCACAACAAGCACAGAAACAAATGCTATAGAAGTCCACATAGTGGTTACCAACAAGGGGAAAGGAGCAAATTGTGATCAGGAAAAACCATACTGGGGGTTTTAGTGGGGGTAGCAATGTTCTGTTTCTTGACCATTATGATTATGCAGGTGCTCATTTTACAAGTTATTAGGTTGTACCTTTCTATTTTATGCAATTATGTATGTTATGTTTTACATAAAAAGGTTTAAAGTAACTAAATATATGGGAAGAAAACATAGGGTTCCCCACCCCCCCATGCATTACCTATTAAACATAATATAAAAATCAGTCCTGGCCGGTGTGGCTCAGTTGGTTGAATATTGTCCCATGCAGCTAGAGGTCCCCAGTTTGATTCCTGATCAGGGAACATGCCCAGATTGCAGGCTCGATCCCTAGTAGGGGGGATGCAGGAGGCAGCCAATCAATGTTTCTCCCTTTCCCTTCCTCTCCCTCTAAAACCAATAAAAATGTATTATTTTTAAAAAGGGAAAGGAATATGGAAGCTGTCTTTGTGTCAATGTGGTGTGATCTCCAAGATATATTTTGTACTGTGGAAACATTTGGAGCAGCGGTCTCCAACCAGTGGTCCCTGAGGTCCAAAAGGTTGGCGACCGCTGGTGTAGAGTATGCTACTATTTGTGTAAAAAGCGCATGGGATGCGTATGCTGACTGCATCCTCGTGGTGTTGTTCATGTTTGTGACAGATACACACGCACATACATTTTTGAAAGATTAGAAAGCAGCTCCGTATGCAGTGGTATTGAGTGATATCCAAGACATATTGCTATATGACAAGCAAAACAAGGACAGTATGAGTATTGATACTTTTTTAATATTTTTAATGGAAAATGTCAACACATACGAAAGTAGAGAGAGAAAGATAATGCACCCTATGTAGCTATCCCCATATTCATGATAATGAACTCATGGCCATTCTTGTTTCTTTTTTTAAAAAAAAAAATAATTTTTTATTGATCTCAGAGAGGAAGGGAGGAGAGAGACAAAGAAATGTCAATGATGAGAGAGAATCATAGATTGGCTGCCTCCTGCACACCCCCTACTGGGGATCGAGCCTGCAAAGTGCCCTGACCAGGAATCTAACCATGACCTCCTGGTTCATAGGTTGAAGCTCAACCACTGAGCCACACCGGTCAGACGAGCCATTCTTATTTCATACATGCCCCCTCCCATTCCCTTGTACCCGACTTGATTATTTTGGAGCAAATCCCAGACACTTTTGTATGTATCTCTATAAGCATTCTCATTCATTCATTCATTCATTCATTCATTCATTCATTCATTCTCTCCCTCCTCCATAAGCACGTTACTTCTAAAAATAAAAACCCATCAATAATTCTTTCATATACTCAAATACCCAGACTGTGTTCAAATTTCCCTGATTTTTTCAGAAGCTTATTATTTTTTTAACAGTGATTTATTAGAATCAGGTCCAAACAAGATCTACACTTTGTGTTGTTTGAAATGTCTTTTAATTCATAGCCCTCCACTTCTTTTTATTCCTTTTGCAATTTATTTGTTAGGGAGGGAAAAAAGTTGTTTAATTTATAGCTTCCCGAATCCTGCCTCTTTCTTTCCTCTTGGCAATTTATTTGATGGAAGGAAGGAGAAAAGAAGGTTATTAGTCCTGGAGAATTTTCTGCATTCTGGATTTTGCTGATTGCATCCTCATGGCATTATTTGTCATGCTGGTGACAGATTTTACTCATTTGCTCCATTCAGGTCCTCTTCCAGCCTTCTCCATTCTGGTCTTTGCCCCCAGGAGACTGACCTGTGGGGGTTATATCAGCCAGGCTCTCTGGATTCTGTTGGGCTTGGCCAATAGGGAGCCCTGGTAGGAATGGGAGGGAGGGAGGAGAATGAGGTCACACTGTTTATTTCCCTGGCTCCCTCCCTGCTTTGTCTGCTTCATGACTGAAGGTGACAATTTCTCTCAAGACCCTTGCTCTACACAACTCCATCCCCTTCCAGTTCTGGTAATCTCTCCCTCCTACTGGTAAAGGCTTCTCTGCTGCTCATACCAGGATCCTGCACTACCCATCACACCCTGCCTTCCCTTTGAAAATACCCCCTCTGCTAATTGTGCTAATCTGAGTTCACCATCTGCTTCCTGGTAGAACCCTAACATACAATGTTTCTATGTCCCAGTATTTCCAGTTAAATCTGAGGGCTTGATCAGATTCAGGTTAAAAATTTTTGTAAAAATACTTCATGGATGGCCCAGCTGGCATGGCTCAGTGATGGAGTGTTGACCTATGAACCAGGAGGTTGGGGTTTGATTCCTGGTCAGGGCACATGCCCAGGTTGCGGGCTCAATCCCCAGTGTAGGGCGTGCGAGAGGCAAATCAATCAATAATTATCTCTTATCATTGATGTTTCTCTCTCCTTCTCCCTTCCTCTCTGAAATCAATTACACACACACACACAGATATATATATATATATGCATTCCTTTACATAAATGTAAAAAAAAATATTTCATGGATGATGTTCAATATGTCATATTGTTATCACACTAGAAGGAACATGCTATCCATCCATTAAAATGATCCCATCAACTTTTCACTAAATGGTGTTTAGATGTCGTGGATGATCATTGTCCCTTGCTGTTATCAGGAGTTCGAAAATGGTGGGATTCTATCATTTCTTCTTCATGTATTAGCTGGAAATCCTCTACAAAGAAAACTTCCCTTATCATCGATTTGGTTACCCTGGGGCACAGTTGGTTCAGGAAAGGCAGGATCAATGCCTGCTTCTTCCTCTTTCTCATTTTTCAAAAGGTATGACCTGGTTTCTCCAGAGGTAACCAATGATGAAGTCATGGATGGATTTTAAGATTTGATGTTTTATCGGTTCATTTTTATTCTTTCTGATGCTCAAATTGTCCCATTCCCTGGCCAGCGAGAGCCACTACAAGTCAGCTGCTGAGCTCTTTAGATACAGTCCCAGGAGTCTTCATAAGTCTTTCATACTTTCCTTGCTTCTAATGCAACAAGGCATTCCAGGCTCATCTTGTATAGTTCCTGCCTCGGAACTGGAATCAGCCATTTCTCCAAGGAGCCCTGGTTCCTTTTAATGAGAAATGGTACTTGAGAAGCCACAGTAGGCACGTCCCTGGACACTGAGCTGTTCGTTATTTCTAGACTGTATTTCCGCTAAGAAAATAATACTTTCAGAGAGAAGATACATCACGTGCTCATACTGATATTTGCGATTTAGCCTGGCCGGTGTTGCTGAATGGTTGAGTGTCGACCTATGAACCAGGAGGTCATGGTTTGATTCCCTGTCAGGGCACATACCCAGATTTCAGACTTGATCCCCAGTGTAGGGTGTGCAGGAGACAGCTGATCAATGATTCTCTCTCATCACCGATGTTTCTCTCTCTCTCTCCCTCTCTCTTCCTCTCTGAAATAAATAAAAAAAATCTTTAAAAAAAATAAAAAGAACTAAGGAAAGAATGTTCATGTGTCCAAACCACCAGACATCTGGAAGATTACCATCTCAGACCAATCCAGAGACTCAGAATGCAATACTATTTCTTTTCAAAGATGTAATTTTTACTATAAGAACTCTCAACCTTTCTCTCTTTTTTATTTTTTGGAACACTCTGAGTGCTTACCTGGTAGTATTTCCAATTTGTAAACCCTAAGACCCTTGAATAAAACTTGGTCATTTTCGATTTTGGTAAAGCCTCCTGATTCATTTACATTCAGTTGACACCATTAACCCGGCTCCCACGCAGTCTCCAGATGGTTGCCCAGGCTAGTTAAGGGCTGGCAGGATAAGCTATGCCCACTCCCAGCCAGGTGTTTTATCAAAATGCTATGCAGGCCAAGTGTGACAGCAAAGTGCCAAGCAGCTGAATTCATCTCCCAATTCTTGTCCACGTTAAGGAATGACTACCAAGAGAATCCCACTTCATTTCTTCTGGAACATTTCCAAGAGACTATCTAGCTAGGCCCAGGCCAGAAGCCATCCTCTGAAGCATTCCTAAGAATGTGCCAGCTGAGACTAGTGCCAAGGAAATGTTCTCCCACCCCCACTTTCCGATGCCAGAAAGTGAATGTACAGGTAAATACAAAAGATCATATTTTTAGATTTCTCCAGAAGACTGTTGACTAAGTAGTGTTAACAATGTGTTATGGCCCTAGCTGGTTTGGCTCAGAGGATAGAGCGTCAGCCTGCAGACTGAGGGTCCCGGGTTCTATTCTGATCAAGGGCATATGCTCAGGTTACGGGCTTGATCCCCATTAGGGGGTGTGCATGAGGCAGCCACTCAATGATTCTCTCTCATCATTGATGTCTGTCTGTCTCTCTGTCTCTGTCTCTCTCTGTCTCTCTCTCTCCCCCCCCCCTTCCTCTTTTAAGTAAAAAAAAATATGTATTTTTAAAAAACACACAAAGTATTATGTATGGGGTTTATAAACTAAGTAATAGTGAAACACATGACACCAATAACAAATTCCCAAAGTGGGAAATGAAGTTGTGGTAACATACTTACATGGTATGTGAAGGGTAAGAATTCATTCAAGGCAGATGGTAATAAGTTAAGGAATCATATTGTAATCTATAAGGCAACCACCAAAACATAGAGGCATACTTGGGGTAAAATGGAATGCTGAGAAATTACACATGGCTAAATGCTTTACTTTGGCCAGCGAAAGGTGTGATATATGTCACTTCTGGGTAGGCGCATTTCAGAGCCAAGACTTGGCTCTTGCTGTTCGGTTTCCTTGTTTTGTGTTGAGGCGGCAGGATCGCAGGATGGTGTGCAGTGATTGTGTGGAACAATGCATTCCCACACCCACATGCCACACACTCGCTGACATTCACTGGACATTCAGCATAAGAAATAAACTTTGTGTCAAGCCTCTGAGATTTTTGGTATATGACGGATACACTTGCATTCCTGGAATAAAACTTAGTCACCATGTATGTATTATTTTTTAAGGTGCCGGTGGAGTCTGTTTGTAAATAATTTACTTGTTTACTTCATTAATATTTTTAAGTTTGAGATTAATCTATGGCTTTGTGTGTGTGCAATCTATCAGATTTTGATAACAATGATATACTTGCTACATAAAAACAATTTAGCCCTGGCTGGTTTGCTTAGTGGTTAGAGCATTGGCTGGTGGACTGAAGGGTCTCGGGTTTGATTCCCTGTCAAGGGTATGTGCCTTGGTTGCAGGCTCGATCCCTAGCCCCGGTCAGAGTGCAAATGGGAGGCACCCAGTTGATGTGTCTCTCACATCGATGTCTGTCTCTCTCTCCCTCCACTCCTCCCTCCCCTCCACTCTCTCTATAAAAAAATCAATGGAAAAAATAGCCTCAGGTGAGGATAATAATTTAGATTACTTCTCTTGTTTCCTATGCTTGGAAAAAAGTTTAAAGAACATTGGAAACATCTATTCTTTAAAGGCTAATAGAATTCTACGAACTTAACTGGACCTGGAGCTTTTTTGAGGGGAAGCTCTGTGACAACTTTCTTAAGTTCATCTATGGAAATGGGTCTGTTTGGATTTTATATACCTCTACTAGGGTTAGTTTGGGTATGTTACATTTTCCTTAAAAAACTATTTCACCTAGATTTTTTTTTTCAGATGTATTTGCAGTTAATGATTTTACTCTTGTTTTGATAATTATTTCCTTATTATTTTGTGTATTTGTGCTTTCTCTTTCTAGCAGTTTTAAATTTTTGTTGTTTTTTTCCTAGTAGTTAAATTGTGTTGATTTAAAAACAAACAAACAAACAAACAGAGCCAAGTTTCTTTACTGTTCGGCTCACTGACAACCTTGAATTCCCTGGGATGAAATCTAAAACTGGCCCCCGGATCAACTGAAGGGACAGGCTAGTTCAGATTGGCAGGTGGCAGGTTTAATATGCAAGGGACCTTACATACAAGGCTTGCCTTGGGGCAGCCATCAGCCAGAATCTTAAGTTTATATAACTTAACAAGCTCAGTCATGTACAGTACAGAAAGATGGTCTCAGCAACACTTGATTCTCTCAAGGCTGCAACCTTGAAACAGCTCCAGCTATGGGAACCTACAGGTCCACCACCAAGGTCAACCAGGGGTCACATCTTCTCAATGGTCTCTAACACTTCTCATCTTTGTTTTCTAATTATCCTTTTATCTTTCTATAGTATATATTGCTGCTAGGAAGCCTGATGACATCTAATTTTTCTTTATTGTAGAAGCCACTTTGTCTTTTTGCCTGGAGGTCCAGAGGATTTCTTTTTTTACTAAGACCTTTCTCAGAGTTCACATAATTTTAGTAGGATCTTTCTTAAATTGACACTTCTGAGTCAACTTTCCCAAGTATGCACACAGTGTGTCTTTACAGTATTTATATTCAGGGTGTTTTCTTTTCATGGGGAGGAAAGTTTTATTGAATTACCATGCTAAATATTAATTTTGTTCCATTTTCTTCTAGTCTCATCAATATAAAATTCAATATAGTTGAATTTTCAACATTAGATTGCCTTTGCCTCTTTTTCTTGTCACTTTCTCTTATTTTCTCGTTCTCTTTTTTTCAGTTGAATATCTTCCCCTTGTGCATCTTGAATTTAGGTTTGAGATACTTTAATTCAATTCTTTGAGTTCTGTCAGTTCCCATTCACTTCTACCTGTTGTTTGGTCATCTCCAACAAGTTTTGCATTTGTGCTGTGCTGTCTCACTGCATTTGCTTGTCCAGTTTTTAATTCCTGTTGGAATGTTGCATTACATTTTTCTTCTACCTATAATGGCTTTATTTTAATATATATATAAGTATGTTTTACCTGCTGAAATGTTTGAATTTTCTGGTTTTGGTCTCTTCCTACTATATTCCCATAAAGATGCTGCAGTTTCATTGTATTAAGGTGGACATTTAAGCATGCTAGGTTTACCTAAACAATTAGCAGGAGGATACTGTAAGAAGCGGGGCAGGGAGAGGGTTTGGGTGGTTTTCTGTTTCTCAAGGACTCCCCCTCCTGGTGCTAGTGAGACACAGACTCATTAATACTTGGCACCTTTTGTAGACAGGCTTCCTCGGGTTCTGTTGCTTTAGTAAGTCTATCACCAGCCCCTGTGCTCTCCATTACACCCCCTCTGGCTTCTGAGGTGCCGAGCTCACCCCCAGAAGGGGTGCCTCACCAAGACTGTCAGTTCTGATCCTGTGCACTTTCCACACGCTTCTTCTCTACTCCTTCCCTGCCAGAGCCAGCTTACCTGGGTAAAGCTGTTGCCATCCAGGTGCTGATATTGCTAGGACTCCTCCAATTTATTGGCAAGTTATTTGTTTCCTTTAAAAAAAATTATCTTTATTATGTAAAGTATTACAGATGCCCCCTTTAACTGCTTCCCCATTAACCTCCTGCATATTTGCTTCTATAAGGCTTAACAACTTCCCACCTGCACTCACACTCATTCCCAGACTAACCTGCTCATCTGGGTGAGTTTCCTCGGGCAGCCATAACAAATTACCATAACTTGGTGCCTAAAGCAACAGAAACTTATTCTTACAGTGCTGTTTACCAAATCAAGGTGTCACCAGGGCCACCTCCCTATGAAGGCTCGAGGGGAGAATCCTCCTTTGCCTCTTCCTGCTGCTGGCGACTCCTGGTGTTCCTTGGCTTTTAGCTGCATCACTCCAATCTCTGCCTTCACACAGCCCTCTTCCCTGTGTGTCAGACCTTTCTCCTTTCTCTCATGAGGACACCAGTCATTGGATCTAGGTCCCCCCTAAAGGCTAAAGCTCTCAGTGGCTTCACATAGTAAGAATTTACGTGTGGCTCAGTGAAGAATCCTGTCACTTAAGGGCTTGGCTCCACGCTCCTCTCGGGCCTTAGACTGCTCTCCATGCAGCCTTGGGGAAAGAGGAGAGGGGTGCTCTTATGGGAGATTGATAGAAGCCAGCCTGGGAAATGGTGCACATCTCTTCTGCCCATATTCACTGGCCAGAACTCAAATAGCCACGTGAATAACTGCAAGGAAGGCTAGGAAATGTAGTGCAGCTGTGTGCCCAAGAGGAAAGGAAATATATTTAGTAAACAACCAGTCTCTCTGTGTACATCTTTTCTAAAAAAAAAAAATTTTTTTTATTGATTTCAGAAAGAAGGGAGAGGGAGAGAGAGATAGAAACATCAATGATGAGAGAGAATCATTGAAGGGCTGCCTCCTGCACGCCTCACACTGGGGATTGAGCTCGCAAGCTGGGCATGTGCACCGACCAAGGAATCGAGGCGTGACCTCCTGGTTCATATGTCAATGCCCATGCTGGCTGGGCTCTGTGTACATTTTTTAATACTATTCTATCATTTTTTGATTTTCTTGTAATGACTTAACCACAAAGTTCAGAAATGACAGACTTCATCTCATTCACTTAATCCCTTACTCATAGGCATAAAATAATCTTTGCATACTGTATTTGCATACCAATTTGGTTTCTCCATTTCTTGGGTTAGCCTTGTCTACCCATATTTTAACGCTTATTTTACTTTTAACTTCTACTCTCATACATTTTTACCTTATTTGTTCCTTTGGCAAAACTGTTTATTTCCACAGGTGCCAGTGGGAGGCAGGGACAGCATAAGTGGGCAGTAAGGGGATACCCCTACCACATTTTAGCCAGAGAAAGGAGCCCTGATGCCCCTAAGAGGCCACCCCTGAGAGCTGCCCTGATCTCCTCAATTCCCTGAGTCGACATGAACCCTTAAGAGGACAAACACCTGTTTGACTGATGTGTCCCAGCTTACCTGCCCACTGAGGGACCTTCCCCTTCAGGGCAGCTTGACCTCCATGGCCATCTTGACCACTCACCACTGCTGTTCAGGCTGTTTAAACTGCTGACGATGGGGAAAAGACTCCAGGTCAAAAAGCAATTAATCATTAATGGGTTGCCTCCTGCATGCCCCACACTAGGGACCAAGCCCTGGAAATGTGCTAGGAAAATATTTCTCACATGGAGGCTGCTTTTGCCTTCTTTGCATCTATCCTTTCTTAGCAGCTCATGGTTATTACCAGCTCATCAGTCCGTGGGCCCAAGCATGGACGGCCAGTGGCTCACTGGCAACGCGTGGGAGATCTTGGGTGGGCCCAAGTTTTCTTCCTTCTCCACAATCACCACTGCCCCCTCTTGGTCTTCAGTTTCTAGGCCCCTAAGAGTGGAGTTCCAGGTGCTCGCCCTTGGTAAACTGTCTGAGCAAACAGGTGCTGAGGTGGCCTCATCAGAGGCATCAGAGCTAGAGGCTCCATGGCACTGAAACGTACGGACCCTGAGACAGGACACTAGCATCTCAGGGGCCTTCTGGGCTCAATTACTGGGTGTTTGAGAGTTGAAACTCTTACCAAGCAATCTCTGTAAAAGAGAGCGGTCATTTGTCCACCTAAGATGGAGCTACAAAGGTGCAGGGAATGAGGTATGGCAACACTGAAAAGGCTACAGGAGTAACCTTCTCCAGCCCA
Organism: Myotis myotis; assembly: GCF_014108235.1. Classification (NCBI taxonomy): domain Eukaryota; kingdom Metazoa; phylum Chordata; class Mammalia; order Chiroptera; family Vespertilionidae; genus Myotis; species Myotis myotis. Next base: position 20,371,717 of record NW_023416401.1, on the reverse strand, counting down.
CTTCTTTCTTTAGAAAGGCCAGAAAATGTTACGCAGCCAAAACACACAAGCACAAAATTTTAAAAATTTGTAGGAAGGTCTCATGTGGTGGAAAAGTTTCCAGCAAAAAAAGTTTGAACAAAAGCTGGACCAAGACCCCATTTCTGCCCATTCAGAAGTGGGCACCACGCAGGCCCCTAACAGACTTACACTGTACACCTTGATTTCCCTCTTTGGACCCTTTTCTCTCATTTGAAAGAGGAAGTAATAGGAAAAGGGAAATATTCACAGCTCCTGAGGTTTTGTGGAGAACTCTGATTACATAAATATTATCTTTTTACATGTATGTGGAAGACCTCAAACTGCTGGGCATTCACACAACTTCTGAATAAATGTAGAAAAATATCTACACTGACAATATACATTTTAAACGTTTTCGAAAACCAAAAGGGATTTAAAATGCAGTAACAAATACGGGCATTTCTGTCCTCCACTGTCTTCATTTACTACTGTAGGCAGCGGACGCTACCGCTCATCTTGGTTCAACAAAGACACCAAGTCACTGGAAGTTTCTTCACTGCAGAAGCCCCCAGAGGAAGGGAAAGTTTTAGAGGGTAACTCCCAGTGTCCCTTCATGTTCTCCCCAGGAGAAATCCATCTTGCAGCCCAATGTTCCCAGTAGACTTGGGCCAGACACATCTAGCACAGTCACTGTCCTGCCACACTAGCCGACATGGCCCAAGATCCGAGAGGGGCCCCTCTGTTATGCCTGCTCACCAGCACTGCCTCCACTGGCCCCTGAGCCTTTGCCTGACGCCTGGGCTTCTGAGGAGCGTGAAGCCTGCTTTGGCAGGTGGATGGGGACGTAGATGTTGGAAGCAAAATGCTCCTTGAAGTACTCTCCTCCCTTCTCTTCATATTCTTTCCTGGTGATCCAGACGGCATCGTCATCCAGGTGGTCCAAGGCCCAGTCCCGAGCACCATACCAGGCGTCCAGCACAGGGTTAGAGGCAAGCTGAACCTGAAACACAGAGAACATTCACCAGAAGGCCGTCGCCATCAGGACTCAAGGAGTGAATGCTCAGCAGGCCCAGCCACATCCCCCTACTCTTCATCCCCAGAAATGCACACACAGGAGGACCCAATGAATTCTATCTCTGCACCCTCCAAACTCTGCTGAGCTGAAATGCCCCCGACTCTCCAAGTGACACAAGCATGCAAGCCCTAGCAGACTTGGCCTCACAGAACAGGCGGTGGTCAGCTAACTTATGAACTTAAGACCTGCCACTCTGGGTCAGAGAGGGACCAGTTGCCCCGCCCCCCTGCTCCAGTGATGTTAACCACAAGTTGTCAAATGGAGAGGGAAGCTGAGTTGGCACTCGGCCTGGAGAAAAGGCCTTCCTGGCCTCAATCCCCTCTCCGCAAGCAGAGGGGAGCAGAGGAAAGTGGAGCCTGATATGAGGCAGCTCTGGCCGATGGTGGCAAATAAGCCTCTAAAATGAGAGCAGAGAAGATGCTGCTCCCAAGGTGAGGAGAATGATTTATTCTCCATGTACAATCTTTCATATCCTCTGCCTTTTACTATATGCATGTCTTTCTTTTTCAATAAAATATATATATATAAAACACGATTCTCATTCTGCTTTTACAATTAAACATAAATGAAAGACCAGAAGGAAAGCCATAAAAATGTTTAACAGTGGCTATCTCCGAGTGATGAGATTATACAGTGATTTTTCTCATTTATACTTTACTTACTACTTCTGCAACCAGAAAACAAAATAATTAATGCTATTTTCAAAACAGCTGGTTAGCCCTAGCTGGTTTGGCTCAGTGGATAGAGCGTCAGCCTGTGGACTGAAGAGTCCCAGGTTCAATTCCAGCCAAGGGCACATGGTGGGGTTGCGGGCTTGATCCCCAGTAGGTGGCAGGAGACAGCCAGTCAATGATTCTCTCTCACTGTTGATGTTTCTCTCTCTCCCTCTCCTATCCTCTCTGAAATTAATAAAAATATATATTTTTTTAAAAACCACACACACAAGAAACAGCTGGTTACATTATCAATCAGTACCTGAAAAGATGACTGAAAGGGTCTCATTGCCAACAGTTCCTTCTCGATTCTAACTTTCAGCCCAGGATACATCAAGTTCCCGCCAGTGAGGAAAACGTTCTGAACCAGCACCTCCTGAATGTCCTTTGGGTACCTAGGAGAGAAAAGATTACTCTATGGTCCCTATAACTTGAATATCAGAAGAGAATGTACATGTGGAAATGTAAGCTCTCAGTACAAAAGACAAAATATCTGTACAACTTTTTTAAAAACTTCCAATTTTCATTTGCATCTTTACAGAATGCTAAATATCTAGTCAAAACCTTATTTTGAGTGGTCAATTCATTTCCTTAGCATGATTAGAAGTTTTGTGCCTTTCTAACACGTGTTTTTTAAAAACTAATTTTATTGAGGTTTGATTTACACACATTTTGAGGAAGTCTGGTAAACTATATACCCAGCAACCATCATCACCACACTCTACATCAGTGGTTCTCAACCTGTGGGTTGCAACCCCTTTGGAGGTCGAATGACCCTTTCACAGGGGTCGCCTAAGACCATCGGAAAACACATATATAATTACATGTTGTTTTTGTGATTAATCACTATGCTTTAATTATGTTCAATTTGTAACAATGAAAATACATCCTGCATATCAGATATTTACATTATGATTGATAACAGTAGCAAAATTACAGTTATGAAGTAGCAACGAAAATAATTTTATGGTTGGGGGTCACCACAACCTGAGGAGCTGTATTAAAGGGTCGCGGCATTAGGAAGGTTGAGAACCACTGCTCTACATAAAAAACATTTCTATCACCCCAAGAAGTCTCGCCTCCCTTTTGAGAGTCCATCTCTCTACCTCTGCTTTTTTTTTTAAGTAACAGTTTTATCATATACATGTTTGGCCACTTTCCCACCCACTGTTAGACCAAGCTGACAGCCATTCAAAGCAGCTGCAATAGCTTTTCTTCCTTGCTAGCTGTAAGTTCCCATCCTGTTTATCCAACAGCAGCCACAGTACCAAAAGTCATCTTCCTTACTTGTCCAAACTGAATTATGAAAACTCACACTGCAGGAAAATGCCTGTATAAATGGGAGGGGGGAAAGCATGCTTTTATAGAAATGCAAACTCCTAAATAAATGTCTACAAGGAGGAAAAAAGACTTATAAGTTCTGCACATTTCTGGGTAATTTACAATCACTAGTCTTCAATGTGAAGGTTTATACGACAGCCAGTGCACATACATTACCACACTGTATGCGGGAAACGAATTTATACGTTTTACTTATACGTTTTACATTGACTGGTAGTAGAGCGCGGGACACATATTAATACGTTTTTTATAGACTAGCGGTAGAATGCGGGTAACGTATAAATACGTAAACTAAAGTTATCGTAATTTTACTGAAAGTTGCCATTTGCGCAAAAAATTAGCAAAAATGGCCCGCGCCACCTGTTAGCGCGCGATAAAAACTACCCGCAAACAATGTGTTGTTACCACGCTGCTCAAACCTAAAGGCCTGGCCAGAGTACTATCTGAGCACAGCAAGTCAATGAGAAGGAGAGTGTGAGAGAGATTTCCAATGCCTGACCATCAAATCTACCACTCAAAGCCCAGGAAGTGGTTCGGGAAAAAAAAGAAATAGAAGTTTCAGTCTCACCTGTCCAGAATGTACTGAAGGGTCTCCGCTATCCCAGCCTGCTCTTCGCCTAGGAGAGATGGCTGGAAGATAATCTCTGGAGCCCGAATTCTTTCTGTCCCAACAAACAGCTGGTGATATGCTGCCAAGTTAAACACGGGCTTTAAAAACCCAAGGTTTAAAAGATATTTTTAGATCATATGACAAACATGCTCATTGCCAGTTTCCTCAAACTGCACTGTTTATTCCAATACAGCTTCTGTCCTTTGTTCATGCCCAAGTAACCCCTCCCCAACTCTCCTGATTTGAACATTCAATTTTCTAGCCCTTTCCACCTACAAATTTGCATCATGAAATGGTCCCTGAATGGCAGGGAAAGAGACTGTTAAGAGTGGCAGCAGAAAGACTGAAAGACCAGGTCTCCTGCCCTAACCGGTTTGGCTCAGTGGATAGAGCGTCGGCCTGCGGACTGAAGGGTCCCGGGTTCGATTCCGGTCAAGGGCATGTACCTGGGTTGCGGGCACATCCCCAGTGGGAGATGTGCAGGAGGCAGCTGATCGATGTTTCTCTCTCATCGATGTTTCTAACTCTCTGTCTCTCTACCTTCCTCTCTGTAAAAAAAAATCAATAAAATATATTAAAAAAAAAAAAAAAAAAAAAAAGAAAAGAAAGACCAGGTCTCCTGCCCAGGGCCTTGTCCAGCACCCTGGTCCCTGCACAGCAGAGAAAGCTTTTCCCCAGGTGTCTCAGACCAGGTCAGCCTCTCTGGTTGCCACTGTATGACATAAAAGTAGACCCAAATGAGGATTAAGCATAATGACATTGGCTTAAATTTGAATTAAACCACTAAAGCTAGTCTTCAGGTATAAAGTCCCCAATTACTTACCCAAATGTTTCCATCAGACACACTATTTATTACTCACAGATTCTCGGACCTTGATGATGGAACCCCAATTGATAACCCTGACTTTGGATGTTTTAAGTATCAGAACCCCCCTTTCTAGAAAATACAACTGGGATTTTTAAAATATTTCTAAAGGAGCAGACTAGACTAGCCTGGTCATTTATGTCACAGCTTCAAAGCAAGAGCGTGATCGAGGACGCAGGAGTCCAACCTGGACAGCGGCGACCGGCTTCTCCACTTCTGGCGTTTCCTCTGAAAACAAGGGTTCAAAATCATTGATGTTTTCCACGTCTTCCAGGGACGGCTCTAGTGGCTCTAGGTCAGGGGTCTAAGAATAGAATAAACAAAACAGAACAGGTCCTGTAACTTCAGCAAGCCTTAGTTCTATTAGTTCACTGTCAAGAAAAAGCACTGAAACCTCCCAATGGCCTAAACTATGAAAAAATGAAACCATGAAAAAATTTCTAAAGTATTTAAGAAAAGAATACGCATGAACACAAGGTTTAAAAGACTGAAAAGCCAGGAATGGGCTTTGCTCTTGTCCCCCGCACTGCTTCCTACTTATATAACCTCAATTCCTACCTTCTCTCTGAAGCCTTCTGATGGGCCCACCCACACCTGGGCACAGTGGGAGCCCTGCTGCCTGCAGGAGTCACACCACCACACACAGAACTCGAGGGAGAGGGTGTGATACCTGGTGTCTTACAAAGTGGCTTAGACTACCAGCAAAATTAAGTAAATCTCTTCATAATTAGTAGATATACATGCCAATACCAACGGGCTGGTGATGTGACTGAAAGCTCCCGGGTGGCGGAATGCTTCCTGTCTGTGGAACAGGCTTTCCTCTTCAACAGTGAACCTGACATGCTGGTACCATCCCCATTGGAGGATTTAGAACTCATTTTCATTTTGACCTGGTTAAAGGGGACAGATGGGAGTGGGAGTGGTTCTGGGTGGCATCTTCAGCCACCTGTGGTGCTGCCACGTGAAAGGCAGGTGAGTTTCACCTTCTGGACTCAAATGGGAGAATTACAAAAAGAAATACTCTGTTGTATTCCATGGAAGAATGCTCTAATAATGACAGCTGTTGTAGAAAGGACTGTCTTAAGAGATGGTGTCTTGGGAGGGTTCGGGCAGACTCGATACCATCAGCTGAGCATGCCTAGCCTATCCATATATACTACAATGTAAACTAGCATTCAAACTGCCCTTCCACATTCCTCCAACACACACACACCCCAAAAAAGTCATGTGGCATATGTGGCTCAGAGAGGGGCGACAATGCATTCTAAGTCCTGACCAATATAGATGGCCTATCATATGTAGGGGGCGGGGGGTAAACCCTGGAAAGGACAAGGAATATTTCTTCATCTGGGACTAGAGAACAGGATGAGAGGCACTGGCTTAGAAATAGGTAATTTAAGGAGGCGAGAACCTAAGAACCTTGCTCTTGGCAAAGGAGGTGAGAGCATCTCTGCCAACACTAATCTGACTCGGAGCAGGACGCCTGCTGCCTGGCATGATCCTCACCACGGATAACCTACACTTTATGGTGAGGAAACCAAGGGTCAGGAGGCTTAATAACTTGCCCACGATCACAATACACCAGAAAGTGGTGGAAACCTGGCCTAAAACAGAACTTCTTAGCTCCAAATTCTGGGCTCTGCCTTAAGTTGAAATTCTGTAAGTCATGATGTCCCACAAAAACTTTAAAAATAAGAAACTTGAAACCCAGCTCCTTATCTTCCTAAGCCTGGAAGGCTTTACCTTCCAACCACTGCCTTTCAGTGAGATCACAGTGTCTCTGGAATCGACGGCTGCTCTGAACCTCTGCTGCACTACCTCTAACTGTGCAACCTTGGGCGAGTTTCTTCACTCCCGTAAGTCTCACTTTCCTCGTTCGTAAAATGGGAGTGATGACATTACTTGTTGAAGAGTAAAAAATTAATCAAGATGACAGTTGCAGAAGAGCTCAGTGCTGGTTTTGGACATGTCACGTGCTCCATTATCATCAGTCATTGCCACTCCTGTCACCTCTGCTTCTAACTGGCACCAAGATCGCTAGATCCTACATTTAAGTGTCTCTTCCTCCACCCTCTACCCCCAAGACAAATTTCAAGTCAACTACAACACATTTTTATCCTCTCTTCCCACCTTCAGCCTTGCCTCTCCCTAAACCATCTTCCTAACTGCCTCCAGTTATTATCCTAAAATAAAATCTCATCAGATGACTTCCTTGCTCACCATACTTTGAAGGCTTTGTCTATCTGAGAGATAATATCCAGGTTGATTGGTAAAGACCTTTATGGCCTGGCCTTGGCCTCCCCCTCCTTACTTCATCTCCCACACTCTACATGCCAAACGTGCCATGCTCCCTGCCCATGTGGTTCTTTCCATCTGAAATGTCCTTCCCTCCTCATGCTTATGGAAATCAAATCACCTTTCCGGGCCCAGCTTAAATATCCCAATCTCGCCGAGACCGGTTTGGCTCAGTGGATGGAGCGTCGGCCTGCGGACTGAAGGGTCCCGGGTTCGATTCCGGTCAAGGGCATGTACCTGGGTTGCGGGCATATCCCCAGTAGGAGATGTGCGGGAGGCAGCTGATCGATGTTTCTCTCTCATCGATGTTTCTAGCTCTCTATCTCTCTCCCTTCCTCTCTGTAAAAAATCAATAAAATATATTAAAAAAAAAAAAAAAAAATATCCCAATCTTTTCTTAGAACTCCATCTGCATTCCCACACATACCTACCACACCTGACAAGCTTTTTTACAGTCCACTAAGTATGGTTCTACAGCTCTATTTTTTTAAGGCACCAAGAAGGGCAGGAACTGTATCTTTTTTTTTTTTTAATATATTTTATTGATTTTTTACAGAGAGGAAGGGAGAGGGATAGAGAGTTAGAAACATCGATCAGCTGCCTCCTGCACACCCCCCACTGGGGATGTGCCCACAACCAAGGCACATGCCCCTGACCGGAATCGAACCTGGGACCCCCGAGTCCGCAGGCTGACGCTCTATCCACTGAGCCAAACCGGTTAGGGCAGGAACTGTATCTTTTTAAAAAAATATTTTTTTATTGATTTCAGAGAGGAAGGGAGAAGGAGAGAGAGATAAAAACATCAATGATGAGCGAGAATCACTAATCGGCTGCCTCCTGCATGCCCCACACTGGGGACTGAGCCCACAACCCGGGCATGTGCCCTGACCAGGAATCGAACCATCACCTCCTGGTTCATAGGTCAACACTCAACTACTGAGCCATGCTGGCCGGGCAGGAACTGTACCTTAATCACCTCTACAACCCCAGTCCCTGGCATACCACACCTAGCTGTCAGTGGTGGACACCTGAGATACACCCTCTCGTTTTCCTAGAATAGAGATGTTTGGGTTTCAAAAGCTTCTTCAGCTACAACAAAAATATCACCCATCTTCATCTAGCTATATTCAAAAGCATGGCACCTTAAAAAATAAGATAACTTGTTAGCTTCACTAAAAATGGTAGAGATATTTTACTTGTCCCAATTCACATGATTCACAGAGGAACAAAGCTAATAATTTCTACGCAGAAAACAGCATCCAAAAAAGAATACAGCTCTCTAGCATGGCTGGCTTCTCTCCGTCTAGGGCTTGCCAGGGTCTTCACATGCATTGTGTGGTGTTCAGAAATACAAATATGACTGTTCTTTTTGAAACTGAACAGAATGACGGTTTGCCAAACGACAGCAGGAAGGATGCAGCATGGGTGCCTGGAACAGCACAGGAACAAGCAGAGGCCAGTTCTGATGGTGGCTGGTCGGGCAAAGGAACTTTCTATATTGGGCCCATAGTGTTTCCTAACAAATGACAGCGCTCTAAAACCATGGAAGTGGGCACCTGCAGGTTTAAATGCTTCATCAGCAATGCTAATAGAGCCTACTCCTTCACAACATCCTCCTCAGAATACTTGTACAATAGTAAGAGCAGGAAAGGATTGGTCTGTAGATAAAAATGGATTTTAGAAAATATTAAGTTAAAAAATTTAGCTGTATTAATCTAATTCAGCCATTAATGCTTGGATGGCATTTTAATATGAACTTTGGTCCACATAAATCCATTCTCTCCATTCTAAGTGAATAGTTAGAAAATACTACAAATACTTTCTGGAAGGCAGAACTGGCCAGCCAGAGTCATGGTCATATTTATCCCAGGAAGATTAGAGTAATAAACTCTAGTCACTAACAAGTACCTTTAATAAATGTCCACCGACCATTAAAGCTCTGGGGACAGATCAATTAATCAAGTTTGTTGTATACAGAGAAATCTTTTGAAGTTTAACATTTCAAAATCTCCCTAAGCCCAGAGAGATTTAATATGCACCCCCTGAGCACAGAACAAAGTAGGGACCAGCACGTATCTGCTGACTGAATGAAGGAGTGGCTGAATCATGGCATGAAACCAATGCAGAAAAGGGAACCAAAGAAAAGAAAAATTAGTTCCCCAACTGCTCAGGAATCACATCTTCAAAGCTGTTTGTTTTCCTTTTAAACCTGCCAGTGGCTTAGTGCAGTGGTCGCCAACCTTTCGGACCTCAGGGACCACCAGTGGTCCGCAGACCGCTGGTTGGCGACTGCTGGGTTTGTGCACATTTCTGGTGTCAGGATGCTGATGTCCTGGTGACATGTTAAACATAATAAAAACTAAATATGGATGAATAAACAACAAAGACAACTTGGTCCTAGATCCCAGTAAACAAGAGCTCAAACTGAAACACAGACCTGACAACTGGGAGAAGCATATTGTGCTGATTAGCCGATGACAACTGGGAGAAGCAAACTAGAACATGCACGTTGGCCACCGAAGCGGATCTGGGATGCTGTGTGCAAGTAAGATAGTAGGAAAGGTCCCTTCTAGCTGATATCTCAGTGAGCCATAAGCTGTACCTAGGACACCTGACTCAGGATCTGCTCTAGCAAACGGGCATGCTCAGGATCAGGGGCTGTCCCCGTGCAGTCAACAGCCCGTCAGAGAGAGGTAGAGAATGCGAGGTGGAAGCAGGAACTGAGAGAGCCTCCAGCTATGAGATGGTCACTGGGAAAAGCTACTTTCATGCTAAGCCAAACAGTTCCGAAGTCTCTGGTAAGCACCAAATTACACCCAGCATCAAACTGGATTTTCCTACAGGACTATTCCTTTCTAAGTGTAGGTTTTAGATTTAAAGAAATATTATTTTAAAAAAACACACAACACAACAATAGTAGGACTGGTTACTTCTGCCCCTGAAGTGTCACAAGTTCCTTTGTTTTAGAATTCTAGAAATTCAGCTACAACAAAAATATCACCCATCTTCATCTAGCTATATTCAAAAGCATGGCACCTTAAAAAATAAGATAACTTGTTAGCTTCACTAAAAATGGTAGAGATATTTTACTTGTCCCAATTCACATGTGTCTGCCTGTCTGTCTGCTGGGGCCTGCCCCCAGCCGCACTGGAGGCTCAGAGCAGGCACTGTGTGTGTGTGTGTCACTGCTGGGGGCCTGCCCCTAGCCACACCGTGGAGGCTTGGAGCAGGCGCCCCTCTGTGTTGATCTCTCAGGCTCCTGGCCTCCACTGCGTGTTGTACTCTCCCTTGAGCTGTGGCCAGGGTGGAGTGCTGCCTGCAGGCTGCGCTTTCCTGCTCATGGATCGCCAGATCGCCACAGAGACCCGGGGGCAGGCCCTCCTAGGTGCTGCCTGCAGGCCGCACTTTCCTGCTCTGGGATCGCCATGGCAACCCAGGAGCAGGCCCACCTGAGTGCTACCTGCAGGTTGCACTTTCCTGCTCTGGGATCCCCACGGTGACCCAAGAGCAGGCCTTGCTGGGTGCTGCCTACAGGCCGCACTTTTCTGCTCACTGATCGCTGGATCACCATGGCGACTCGGGGGCGGCACTTTCCTGCTCTCGGATCACCATGGGGTCCCGGCTGGGGGCGGGCTTAGGCAGCACACAGGGGTCCGGGCTGGGGGCGGGGCTGCACACAGGGCCCAGATGGCAGCTCGCTCTTTCCCGCCCTGCCTGCAGTATGCAAATTAGCCGCCATCTTTGTTGGCGAGAAGTGGGAAGGGTGGGGGGAGAGGGAGAGGGAGAGGGAGAGGGAGAGGGAGAGGGAGAGGGAGAGGGAGAGGGAGAGGGAGAGGGAGAGGGAGAGGGAGAGGGAGAGGGAGAGGGAGAGGGAGAGGGAGAGGGAGAGGGAGAGGGAGAGGGAGGAGAGGGAGAGGGAGAGGGAGAGGGAGAGGGAGAGGGAGAGGGAGAGGGAGAGGAGAGGGAGAGGGAGAGGGAGAGGGAGAGGGAGAGGGAGAGGGAGAGGGAGAGGGAGAGGGAGAGGGAGAGGGAGAGGGAGAGGGAGAGGGAGAGGGAGAGGGAGAGGGAGAGGGAGAGGGAGAGGGAGAGGGAGAGGGAGAGGGAGAGGGAGAGGGAGAGGGAGAGGAGAGGAGAGGGAGAGGGAGAGGGAGAGGGAGAGGGAGAGGGAGAGGGAGAGGGAGAGGGAGAGGGAGAGGGAGAGGGAGAGGGAGAGGGAGAGGGAGAGGGAGAGGGAGAGGAGAGGGAGAGGGAGAGGGAGAGGGAGAGGGAGAGGGAGAGGGAGAGGGAGAGGGAGAGGGAGAGGAGAGGGAGAGGGAGAGGGAGAGGGAGAGGGAGAGGAGAGGGAGAGGGAGAATATCAAAGAGCTTATTCAAGACTTAGTTTTTAGTAACTAACAAAAGGCTGATCTTTACCCAACATTTTACTGAGCATGCCCACTATTTGCTGTAAAAAATGCATCCATTATGTATGCAGCATGATCCCTGTCCTTAGAGAACATTAAGATGGAAAGGAGGTAAGTGAAAGATGAACCACAATCTATAATAATAAAAGCATAATAAGCTAATTAGACCAGACGGAGGACGACCTTCCGGACGAAGTCAGGGCTACGAGGGAAGCCCAGGTCCAGGGTGCCTGCCGGCAACCGGAGGAAAGCCTGGATCCCAGGAAGCTGGTGTCAGCAGCCGGGGGAAGGAAGGCCTACTCTTGCACGAATTTCGTGCATAGGGCCTCTAGTAGACTTAATAAAGCAATGAAGGAAGTTAAAGAGAATGTATGACTAACTGCCAAAGAACCATCACAGGAGCAGGTTCAGGTTTAAGACAGCACCACACAAGTGGTGTGTGAATGTTCTTCCTACTCTACACACACATACTTTCCCATCCCTGGGGAGCCAGAGGTCTACAGGGTGAAAACCCTTGGGTCAGAACTTCAGTTGGTACAGGTTAGTGCTATCATTGCCCTGCCAGTGTACCTGTGGACATCACTCACCACACCAGCTCTTTCCCCCAAGTCTGGTCACAGCCCCTTTTATATCAGCCTTCTCCAGACACTCCTCCCACACTCAGGAAGGTCTACTATCTCTACATGACCCCCCTCCCCAAAACACTCAGTACCTCAGGCTTGCTGTCTACCACATCCACCTCGAGGGTGACTTCGGATTGGAGGATTTTCTGCTTAGCTTGCTCCACGGCCGAACTGAGCTTGTGTATGTAGGACTGCAGCTCTTCTGGGGAGTCCATGTTCAGCTCCATCAGGGCTTTGTGAAATTGATCCATCTGGCCATCCTCTAGAAGTTCCTGAAACCAGAGCAGTCACCACTCATCTTCAAAGTCATTAGTGCAATCACAAACAGGAAGGAAAGAGAAGTAGCTTAGAGCCAAACAGAGAACTACAGTAGGACAGGGCTCCTAGAGCTCCTCAGCCCACCCCACCACAAAACCACACCTCCCCCCAAAGTGTCCTACAGCTGTCCTCCCCAGCTGTCCCTAGGCTGCCATGGCATCATGGTTTCACCACTACCTGACCAGGCAAAACTAACCGATGGTGACAGACATCAGAAACGTTGTCATCTTTTGGGTGGGGAGAAGTGGGAAGGGTACTAAGAGTAGGCAGGAGGAGAGAGACTGCTGGGATGCTGTTAATGCTCCATTTCTGGATCTGGAGAGCAGACACATGGTGTGTTTCACATTGTGAAAATGCATGAGCTGCAAACTTCAGATTCGTGCACTTTGCAGCGTGTGTGCTACACTAACATTAAAAGTTTAAAAAATAAAATAAAGGGGATTATAAGGCCGACATAAATCAACAAAGCCAAAGTCCACAGCTCTTTCAAAAATACCTGCTGCTATCCCATCCTCTGTATTAATGATCCGAGACTCCTTTGTGACCCCAAGGGCAACTGAGTCGATGCATTTTGTGGGTAAGGAAGAATATACAGGAGGAGCATTTGCTGAGCAAGGCCAGGGGCCCATCTGGGATCTGCTGTTACCTGCACATACTGCAGTCTGTCTAGCCGCTCCTGATCAAGCTGCAACTTCTCCTCCCGCCGCCGGGCGTTCAGCTCCTGCAGCCGCCGCAGCTGCTGCTGCCGCCTTTCCTGCTTCTCCTCAGCGGTCAGAGTGCTGCCGAGCAGTTTACTGGAAAATGGGAGCTGCATCTTGTGCACATTGTTTTCGTAATAGTCAGGGCACCGCCATTTCTGCAATTCTTCAAATAAATAAATTTGAAAGTTATGAGATAGCAACACTATTAGCACAGAAATTAGAATGACAATACCAGGATTCTAGGTCTGCGTAAGATAAAGAGCATATGCCATACAATCTCTGAACTACCTAATCAACAAAATGCAGCCATAAAATTGGACATGATGGCAACAGACCTCCTCTAAAATAATTGCTAAGTACAGGTCTTCAGACAGAAATGATACCAGAAGGAAAACTGGAATACCAGGAATGTACAAAGAGCAATGGAAATGATGAAAACCTGGTTAAATGTAACAGACGAACCTCTTTTTGAGTTTAAAACGTTTGACAATTAAAAGTAAAAACCATACGCTGTCTGACAAGTTCCCAATGTCGTGGATGATTACATAAGACAACTCCAGCACAAAGGAGGAAAGAGAAAGGAGTCGCTAGCATGCTAACATTTCCACATTCTACTTGAAGTGGTAAAACAGTGATTCTAAGTAGACTGTGTAAAGTATGTTTATTGTAACCTCTAGAGCAATCACTGAAAAAACTACAGAAAGGTATAGTAAAGCCCGGCCAGAGTGGCTCAGTGGTTGAGCGTCAACCTATGAGCGTAGGAGGTCATGGTTCAATTCCCAGTCAGTGTTGTGGGCTTGATCCCCAGTAGGGGACATGCAGGAGACAGCCAATCAATGATTCTCTCTCATCATTGATGTTGCTATCTCTCTCCCTCTCCCTTCCTCTCTGAAATCAATAAAAAATTTTTTTTAAAGACATAGTAAAAAAACAACAGATAAAATGGAATACCAAAAATATTTTTAAAATGTTCTAATAACCCAAAAGAAGACAGCAGAAGGAAACAGGATCAACAAAGAGAAGGAACAGAAAACAAATAATAAAATAGTATACCTAAATCCAAATATATGAATAATTAAATCAATTTAAAATCATCTTAACATTCCAATTAAAAGACAGAGACTGAGAAAATAGATTTTAAAAAGACCTAACTATTAAGAAATTCTCAGGGGGGAAAAAGGAGACATATGTAATACTTTCAAAAATAAAGATTTTTTAGAAAAATTAAAAAGCAAAAAAAGAAATTCCCTTTGAACATAATAATGTGGAAGGAGTAAAAAAGGATGGAAAGACATACCATGCAAATACTAATCAAAAGAAAGTACAAGTGACTACATTAATGTCCACATAGACTTCAAAGCAAAGAAAATTGCCAAGGATAAAAAGAGAGATTATATGATAAAACATTAATTTGCCAAAAAGATGTAAGAATCCTAAATAGGTACCCAACAGAAGAACTTCAGATAGTTAAAAAAAAAAAAAAAAAAAAAACACTGACCAAAAAAAACCACAGAAAACTGACCAAACTGAAGAGTCCAAAGCAGAAACACCATAGGATCATATAATTGATGTAGAAAAAGCATTTCACAAATTTCAAAATCCATTCATAATAAAAATGCTCAGCAAAACTACAAACAGAAGAAAACTTCCTTAACTTGATAAAAGGCATCTGCAAAAAAACTAGAGCTTCGCCCTGCCTGGTGCCGCTCAGTGGTTAGAGCATCAGTCCATACACCGAAGGCTCATGGGTTCAATTCCTGGTTAAGGGCACCTACCTGGATTGCAGGTTTGATCTCTGGCCTAGTCAGGACACATGGGGGAGGCAACCAGTCGATGTTTTTCTCTCACATCAATGTTTCTCTCTTTCCCTTCCCCTATTTAAAATGAATATAAAAAATATATCCTCAGATGAAGATTTAAAAAATTATTTTTAAACAGAAAACAAAAACCTGGAGCTAACAACATGTACTTAATAGCAAAAGACTAAATGCTTCCCTCAAGATAAGGAACTGGGAAGAAGGTAAGAATGCCCATTCTGACCACTCCTATTCAAAATTGTACTAGAAGTCCTAACCAGTGAAATAAGGCAAGAAAAAGAAATAAAAGGTCCCAGAAATTGGCACAAGCCATTATGCTCAATTAATATTTGACAAGGGAGCCAAGAGCATACAATGGAGTCAAGACAGTCTCTTCAATAAATGGTGCTGGGAAAATTGGACAGGTACATGCAAAAAAATGAAACTAGATCACCAACTTACACCATACACAAGAATCAACTCAAAATGGATAAGACTTAAATGTAAGATGAGCAACCATAAAAGTCCTAGAAAAAACCATAGGTACCAAAATCTCAGGCATCTCTTGTAGCAATATGTTTACCAATATATCTCCTAGGACAATGGGAACTAAGGAGAAAATAAGCAAATGGGACTGCATCAAAGTAGAAAGGCAAGGAACTAGAATAGCCAAAACAATTTTGAAAATAACCTACATATGTAAGTTATCAGTTAACTAAACATTTTATGAAAGTAAATACCAAAAGGGAAAGGGGATGCTAAAAAGTAATGAGTAAAAAAATGAGCAAATGAGTTATCCTGGAAACAATTTAAGGAATGCCCCCAAAGCCAACACCCAAAAGCTGCAAGCAAACAATGTCTTCATTACCTTCCACATAATCCTCCGCGATGTAGCTGTGCTCGTGCAGGATCTCCTCCATGCGGCTGAGTGTGATAGCTGCCAGGTGCCCAGGATACTTCAGCTGCAGGAGACGCTGGAGGTAGCCAGCTGCCTGGCTTCCTCCCAGATTGATGCGCTTGCAATTTTTAGCATCTAACCTACAACCAAGAAATGGAAAACAACACTTACGTTTTTTAAAGAATAATTTATTGATTTTTAGAGAAAGAGGAAGGGAGAAGAGAAACATCTTTTGGTTGCCTCCTATATGCCCCCGACCGGGAATGGAGCCCCAAACCCAGGCATGTACCCTGACTGGGAATCCAACCAGCAACCTTTCAGTGCAAGTGATGGCATCCAACCAATTTAGCCACACCGGCCAGAGCAACAGCACTTATTTTTGACAGCATGAAAGAGAATATGGAGCACCTTTGGGGAGAAAGGGTAATTTAATGTAGATAAAGGAGGAGAAACAGACCAGCCGGGAGAACATAAAACCCTTAGTTGGAAGGGACTTTAAAGTTCGCATGGTCCAACATCTTAACCAATGCAGACTTCCTAGTCCATACCTAGACAGACATGTGTCCATCTAACTTTTGGCAAAAGTTTCAGAAGGAAACCAGGTTCAATGGGAAGAACGTGTACTCTGAAGTCAGACCCGCCATCAATTTCTCAAACTGTGGTCCTGGAACCAAGTATCCTAGAATTAGCTGAGGAAATGTTAAATGCACCAATTCTCAGGACTCATTTGCTCTGGGATGGTCTGGGAATTTGCATTTTAACAAGCTTCCCAGGTAACTCTAGACTTTTTTTTTTTTTTAAATATATATTTTATTGATTTTTTACAGAGAAGAAGGGAGAGGGATAGAGAGTTAGAAACATCGATGAGAGAGGTCGATCAGCTGCCTCCTGCACGCCCCCAACTGGGGATGTGCCCACAACCAAGGTACATGCCCCTGACCGGAATTGAACCTAGGACCCTTCAGTCCGCAGGCCGACGCTCTATCCACTGAGCCAAACCGGTTCGGCTAACTCTAGACTTTTGAGACCCCTTTCCCTAAACACTCCACTTCTACTGACACAAACACATTAAGTAACCCCAGGTGTATTGGCTTAGTGTAACTCCCTAAGACTACCAGGTCCCTTTCACATGAACTGAAGGGAAAGAGAACCAGAGTAACTTTGTGTTCTTAATGTGCGACAGTAGCAGAGCACTAAGAAGTTGCTATATAGTGATATGTCGCTGCTATATCACACCTCACCAGCAGATGCCAGCATAGAACAGAAGATGCTCCAATCTGATCATTTCTTAGCCTTCAGGTAAAATAATTTTCTCTCAATACAAGATAAAAATAACAATATCATCTTTAATTTTTGCATATCGTTTTACATAATGTAGACAACTCTGTACAGGAGTGTTTGGTAATGTGTAAGAATTATTTTTCTTCATTAATTTTTGTAAAAATTTCAAGAGAAATTCCTACTCTAGGGCTCAATATATTCCACAGCATTTGTTTTAAGTTAAATGTTCATACTGCTTTATAATTTACAAAGTGCCACCATCTACATTAACTCATTTCATCCTCAGGATAACCCTGAGCAATCAATTTTTCCCATTTACATATTAGAAAACTAAGTGAAGAGGCTAGGTACCTCATCCTTAGCAGGACTACAAACCAGGCATTCAACTCCAAAGCTAGAACTCTTTTTTCTTTTTACATATACATTTTTGTTGATTTCAGAGAGGAAGGGAGAGGGAAAGAGAGACAGCAACATCAATGATGAGAGAGAATCATTCATCAGCTGCCTCCTGCACACCCCCTATTGGGGATCAAGGCCACAACCCGGGCATATGCCCTTGACCAGAATCAAACCCGGGACCCTTCAGCCTGCAGGCCCATACTGAGCCAAACTGGCGAGGGCAAAACCAGGACTCTTTTCCTACACATCCCCTTTACTCAATGAGAAATCTCAGGAGAGCATGATGCTGGCCCAGGCTTTCATCAGACAACGAAAGCCCAACTATAAAATAAGAACAGATTTTAGACATGACAGAAACTACCCTCACATTTTATTCAACTCAAAAACATTTAATAAGTACCTATTATGTGCTAGGCACTGTACCTGAAAAAGGTCTAAACTATGGTGATTAAAGAGCTTTAAATAAAAATAATACTATCTTGCCCTAACCGGTTTGGCTCAGTGGATAGAGCGTCAGCCTGCGGACTCAAGGGTCCCAGGTTCGATTCCGGTCAAGGGCATGTACCTTGGTTGCGGGCACATCCCCAGTAGGGAGTGTGCAGGAGGCAGCTGATTGATGTTTCTCTCTCATCGATGTTTCTAACTCTCTATCCCTCTCCCTTCCTCTCTGTAAAAAATCAATTTAAAAAAATGTATATATATATGTATATATATATAAAGAAATATCCTGAAGAAAAAAATAATACTATCTTAATAAGAAAGTGACTCTGTCTAAATTAAGTTTATTCAAATAATTTATTCAAACATTTTTATTGAGCCCCTAGTTCCTGCAGGTACTGTGTCAGCTATCTCACTATAAACCAGAATTATAAAATTCCACAATTGTGGATTTGGACCTCGGAGACCACCCACCTCAACTCCTTCCAAGAGGTCACAAAGAATGTAAGGTGAAGTTACTTACCCATAGTCACAAAGCGAGATAGGTCAGAGCTAAGCCCGGTGGCCAGTTCATGGTCCGGTACCTGCTCTTTCAACTCCACCTTTAAAACAGGCACCCAATAAACATTTCCTGAATGCCTCTCAAAAGAGCACTCATGCCGTATGTACACTCACCTCCCTTCTAAGATGGGTAAAATATGTGTGCACTGGTACCCAGATGAAATGATGAGCCCACTGGAAATCAAGGTCTTTGGCTTATTGTGGTAGAAGCTGAACAGGCTGTCTATTCCGTAGGCAACCTTGGGAACCCCATAGCACTCAAAAAGGAGCTCAGACATCATTTGTCGTGAATATAGTGGGTTGCACACCGCTTCTGTCAAAACGATGGGATGGTCAACACAGCCCTACTTTGAAAGAAAAGAACAAATAGGTGATGGGTGATACAAGAATACTATTCTTAAAGCATAAAAGAAACCAAAATCCTATTGCAAGGGCTGAATTTGCTTTTGGTCTCCAATCAAAAACCTGATCAGAAGCAACTGTAAAACATTCCTCTCATCTCTATGGGAAACGGTTTTGGAAAATATGAACACAGGGTCAATTTAAGGTTATTAAGCCAAGCCCCTTCCAAACTATCAGCGAATCATATTGGCTCTATCTTCAAAACAGCTCCAGAATCCAGCCACTTCTTCCCACATCCCCCCACTCCCTGCTACCTCCCTCGGATCAGTCACCATCACCTCTCACCTGGGTGCCTGCAACAGCCTCCTCGCTGGTCTCCCTATTCTATCTGTGACCCAGGCCAGGCCATTTCCCTTATAGCAGCTCCAGCGACCCTTCGGGAACGTAAGTCATGTCCCTCCTCTGCTCAACTCCAAGGCTCCTCAGTTCACTCGGCAAAAGCCTAGGTGTATGTGCCCCTCCTTACCTCTGAGTTCCTCTTCCACTTACTGCGGCCCCGCCCTCACCCGGCCGCCCAGCAGGTAGGATTAGGGCATCCATCTTTCTGCCCCAGGCCTTGGTTTCCTCCTTTCCTCAGTCTGCAACACTATTCCTCCCTCGGATACTCCCGTGGCTTGCTCCCTCAACTACCGCCGTCAAGTCACCTTTTTTCTGAGTTGTGCCCTTGCCCTCTTATTGAAAAAAATATAAAACGCTCTCCTCTCCTTCTATCATGCCACAGAATCGACTACTTCATTCTACTTCTTGTCTGTCTGTCCATACTAGTTCCATACGCACGGGTTTTGTGTTACATTCACAGATGTATTCCAAACGCCTAGAAAAGTGCCTGACAGAGTAAGTGCTCAATACATATCAGTTAATAAATGAATCTGTTAGCAAAGGAGCAACATGCCCGAATGTACGCTCCAAGAGGAAAGGAGTCTGGTTCTGTCCATGCTGCATCCCAAGCGCCTACGGCTTACACACGCTAGGCGCTTCGTGTCTGACGGCGCGACTAAATGAATGAATGACTAAATAACCATCAGCGCCACCGGAGGGACTATTATTATTTCTCTGAGGGCAGAGTGAGCGGAGACACGACCTCATCCCTCCCCCTCAAGCCCAGCCCACCCCCCTTCCCGCCCTCCCCCGTCCCCCCGCCCCCCAGACGCTCACCTGCGAGGAGACACCCAGGTGCTGGAAGCAGTAGTCAAACAGCAGCTCCTGCAGCTCCAGGTTAACCGGCACGTTGCGGTCGAAGGGCGAGCGCAGCATCCAGCGCAGCGGCTCCAGGCTGCCCAGCGCGTTGCCCACCTGGGGGCCCGCCCCGCCCCGAGCCGCGCCCCGCCCGCGAGCGCACACGGCGCGGAACTGGAGGCGCGGCTCCAGGCCTGCATCCGGCCCAGGGCACGCCCAGCCGGCACGGACCTGAAACGACCCGTTGTCCAGCACCAGGGGCACCGGCAGGGGCCCGTGGGCCACCGGGCCGGCCTCCAGCACTGGATCTGGAGTGGCGCGGGCGTCCCGGAACGGGAACACGTTCCCCGCCGGCCCAGCGGTCCCGGACGCCGCCATCTTGCAAGGAGCGCGCTGGCTCCGCCCCTCACCGCAGCGTCGGCCCCAACGGCGCGAAGCCCCGCCCCGGCGCGTAATGCCGCGCGGCTCGGGTCCTAAAGAACTTCCAAGCCTCATCTCCTCGCTGAGGCCGGCGACCCTCTTCACCTGGCCCGCCCCTCGGGGCCCAGGCCACCCTCGGGACCGCTGGGGCCCGGCCATCCTGGCGGTTAAGTCCCGCAGTTGCTTAACCTCGTCTTCATATCCGACCTCGCCACGCCCCTTCGCTCTAGCCGGGACTGTGGGCCAATAAGCCGCGCCCCAAAGCGCAGCGCCATCAAGCCCCGCCCCTTCCGGCGTCCAGGAGGCCCCGCCTTCTCGCCTAGCCACGCCCTATTTCTCCGGGTAACTCACCTTCAACAGCCCTTGGTCCCGCCTCCACGTGGTTACGTCACCCCCAGGCTCTCAGTCAAAGAAACGCAAACTCTGACTTACTGACCAGAGAGCTCGCTACGCAGGCGTGTTCACTTTGTGAAAATTCATCAAGCTATCCATTTATGATTTGTGCACTATTATGCAGTTATGTTATCTTTTAAAATGCAGTATAAGGTTTTAAAATAGCTTTATGTATTTATTAACTCCCAAAGACTGTGCTCTCTAACTGGAGACCTCAAACACTAAGAAAGTACTGTTAGTTGTTTCTCAATATATATATTCTCTTTCTTCCATTTATTGGCATAACTTCCCCCCCGCTGTCATTTCACTTGGTGTGATCATGAGTTCTGGCCAATGGAGATAAGAGTGGAGGTGATGTGGAAACACCAGCCCCCAAGCTTTAGCTTTAGAAAGATTGGGCCCACTCTCCCCTACCTCATTTCCCCTTTCTCCCAGCGAGGGGGATACAAAAATTAGAGCAGCACCTTCACTCTACCCTCCCAGCTCTGGAACACGTAGCTTTGAGGGATAAAAAAAATAAAACAAACATACACACACAAAAACTTTGAGAGATGAAAGCAAGTTAATTCTTTTTTAAAGTGAATAAACATCCTTAGCAGGAAATAAGACCTCAAAACTTTCTCGAGAACCTCTATGAACACTTCTAGGCCAGATCTGACAAAATCAGATTAAAAGTGTTGTCTTCCAACACAACCATCGTTTCAGACATCTGAAGGTACCTATCATTAAGCTAAGAGAGCAGGGACAAGCAGAACACAGAGGCCAGTAAACATAAATGAATGTAAGTTTAAAAACTGTATCTATGTATGGCCCAGCTGGTGTTGCTTAGTGGTTGAGCATCAACCTATGAACCAGAAGGTCACCATTTGATTCCTAGTCAGGCCATATGCCCCGGTTGCCGGCTCAATCTCCAGGGTGGAGCGTGCAAGAGGCAGCTGATCAATTATTCTCTCTCATCATTGATGCTTCTATCTCTCTCCACAAATCAATAAAAATATGTTTAAAATAAATAAATAAAAATAAAACTGTAAAAAAGGAGAACTATATGTATACTAATATGGGAAAATCACCGAACTATTTATATATTTTAATACACTTTTTACTGACTCCACACTGGGGATCGAGCTCACAACCCAGGCATGTGCCCTTGACTGGAATTGAACCCAGGACCCCTCAGTCTGCAGGCTGGCACTCTATCCACTGAGCCAAATCAGCTAGGGCCAAGATATATTCTTAAAGAAATAAACGAAAGCAGTATAGTGTATAATAAATTCTCTTTAAGAGCAAAGGGGGACACAAATACACGTTTTTGCTTGTATTCTCATGCAGGTAGACAAGAAACTAATAAAAGGATTTACCTATAAAGAGGGGATGAGGTGGGTGAGTCAGATGTGAGAGACTTTTTCACTCCAAGCTTTTTGATACTTGATTTTTTAAACATGTAAACGTATAACCTTTTCAGAAAAAAAAATAAGCACTATGTGTGAGTGAGGTAGACCGGATTATTATTCCCAGTTCTTCCCTCCCTTATAATAGAATTATATATCCATACCATCAACCATGTGACTTTGTTGGGCCTCTCATTGTAGACATTGATATTAGTCTTGACCACCTGACTTGCTTTTAGCCAGTGAACTGTTAACCTAATGTAATTCAAGCAGAGTCCTTAAATGTGTCTGTGTAGTTTAGACTGCCCTCTTGCACTCCTGCTATTAGTCATGAGAAGAGCATGTCTGAAGTCTAAAGAGGATGAGAGACACATGGACACCTGAACCCAAACTGCATCCTGGAGCCAAGTCCAGCTGACATGCAACCTAAAGCCCAGTCATCCCCTGGACCCATGAACAAGAAAAGTTTATTCTGAAATTCTGAGGTTTCTATGCAGCATTATTGCTGCAGAAAACTGACTGATACACTAGATCAAAGCTGTCCAACTGGTACTTTCTGCCTTTTTTTTTTATGTTTTATTGATTTCCTACAGAGAGAAAGGGAGAGAGAGAGAGAGAGAGAGAGAGCTAGAAACATCAATCAACTGCCTCCTGCACACCCCCCACTGGGGACGTGCCTAACCCAGGTACATGCCCTTGACCGGAATCGAAGCCGGGACCTTTCAGTCCGCAGGCCGACGCTCCATCCACTGAGCCAAACCGGTTTCAGCAAACTTTCTGCCTTGATGGAAATATTCTACAAGCTGCATTGTCTAATGCAGTAGCCACTAACCAAATGTGGCTATTGAGCACTTGAAATGTGAGTAATGCAAGTGAGGGACTGAATTTTTTACTTTATTTAATTTACATTTACATTTAAGTAACCATATGTATCTAGTGGCTACTCTGTTGCACAATGTAGCACTAGACAGAATCTATGGCTGTGATTATTTGCCTGTGGAAATGACTAGAAGAAAATAGATCATAAGCTTGGAGTTACAAGGCCCTGTAACGCCAAGTGTCCTCCACACAGCCCTCAGCATAAGGTCTTTGCTCCAGCTGAGACAGCCACTAAAATGCCAAAAGCCTAAAACAGAGAAATAGGTAAAGGTCTGGGAGGTCAGCAGCCCCTTCAAGAATTCCACAAGGACTCAGGCAGCTTTGAGATCTTGAGGCTCCTTCCCCTTACACTTGACCTCCAGCCCTTAGATGTATCTGGTCTTGGGAAAACAGAGGTCAGTCAAGATCAACAGACACCTTCTCTGTCTTCTGTACTGCGGCACCCTGGAGCCTAGAGTAGTTCTTAGCCTACTCTAGTGTGGCCTATAGTGTGCTCAATAAATATTAATAAATAAATCCTGTGTGCCTGCCAGAACTTGTACTAAGTACTAGGTAATACTAATAGTTCCTTTAACTGTGCTCTCCTTTCCCCAGTTTATCATTCTCTCTGCAGAATCCTCAGTCTCTTCACTCTGTTTCCATCCCAGCCCTGGAGGAATGAACTCCTCCCAGGCCCACCCCCCACCTCACCCGATTTGGCTGGGCTCTCAGCACGGCCCGGCCATCCAGCTGGGTGTCCCTGGCCAGAGGCCCCTCCTCACCTGGCCCTTCTGGACCCCACAACTGGCAGAGGAGGTATCCACCCATCACTGTGGAATTCATTGTAGCCAGACCCTTAAAAATACTCAATCCAAATCTGTAGGGAGTAGAGTTCATCTCCCAAACCTTACCTGACACTCAGGGCTGGGATTAGGATGAGGCAAGAGAGGCATCTGCTTAGAGAGCAAAATTCAAGGGGGTGCAAAAAATTCAATAAGCGAGACAACATTGTGTGCAGTGTGTCTTAAAAAAGATGAAAAACCAAAGCGAGATATGATTTTCAAAATAACACGGCGAACAAAATAATGACATTTGAAATCAATGCAAGATTGGTGTTGCTAATATTTCCTTTGGCCTCCATATGGCTTAGTATAACGCTGCTGGGGACACCGCTCTATCGAACATCACCGTTGCTGATCCTAAGTGTTTGGGAAGGAAACGACACTGATGAATCTTACCTGGCCTGTGCTCGAGCTCACTGCCGCCCAAGAACATCGGAGTTCTTCTTTTCAACTTCTACCCACGCACTTTGGTGTTGCCCGAAAGCAAGTCTGGGGATGGGTCTCCTACGGAGGGACGAGGGTGCGGGCCTTCCCTTGGGTCGCTGGGAGGCTGGCTGTCCTGCCCCTGCCCTCGGGACCGCGCGGGGGATGCGCGGGCTCCTGCTAGCTGAGCACAAAGCCGGGAGGCAGGATAAGGTGGAGTGGAGCTAGGCGAGTCTGCGGACGTGGCAGGCAGCCGCTGCGCAGAGCCAGCCGGCATCTCATTTGTCCTTTTAAAGAGAGGAAGGACCGCGCTGGTGCAGCGTGGCGTTCCCACCTTGCCTTCCACTGCAGAAGTCCGGGCTTTCTCTGAAGGCTACACGCCGGACAGCGCACCCCAAGGTCCACGGGTCCGCAGAGGAGCAGGTGGAGGTGGGGCGGGGGCGGGGGAGGAACAGTCAGTTGGCTCTCCAGGGGAGACTTCGGGGGCGGAGGGGGCCTGGAAACTGAGGATCCTCTGGCCCGCTCCGAATCCTGAACGCGCGGCAATAGTGACAATAGGGCGGGCGGGGGGGGGGGGTGGTGTGTGAGAGCAGTCATCTCAAATGGCCCGTTAAATCGTCAGAAGCAGAGAGTGGCCGAGGGATCCGGATCTCATCTCCCTTCCGCCCCCACTCCCATTAGCTGGCTGCGGAACCACCATCACAGGTGCACGCACACGGGTGCTCTGCACACATATGCACGCACAGACGTTCATCACGGTTCTCACAGGATACAAGCGCAGCCTTACCCTCACCCCTCGCGCATCTCTGTATTGGCGCGCTCTCTCATACACCTGCACACGTCCACCCGGTCGCAGCCCGCAGAGAGAAATGGACGCCGTGCCTGGGCATTCTCCCGTGCTTCCCCATCTCACTGCACCTGCAGAAATCCGTCCAAACAGGCCCCGCCTTGGTGCTGGAGACCCAGACTCTCACGCTAGGCTTCTCTGATCGCCAGAGAGGACCCCGGGAACTGCCCAGCCTGCCCGCGCTCCCAGATCCCATCCGGAAAGTCTAACCATGACTCTTCCCAACCATCCCGGAACTGGCTCTCCTGGAGGCAGTGCCAGCGCTGCCCCTGGGATAGGATCTGCACACAGAAAGGGGGCTGGGTAGTTCGAGCAAACGCGTGCTCAGCGGACTGTGCAAGAAAAGGGGAGACTGGGGCCCAAATGGCTCAGGGCTGCTGATTCTAAAAAGCCAGGCTTCTTCACTGTGGCTGTGCAAACCTAAGCTTGGCCTTGGGGGTGGGGGTGGGGGGTTGTTCTCTAGGGTGAGATGCCCTTCCAGCCCAGGCATCTTCCAGCCCAGGCAGTCATGTCCTTGCTCATCGCCCGCCTCTCTGCTAAACTGTAAACTCCAAGAGGTCAGGGCTGAGTTTGCTCCTCCTGGACCCTGGCACAGTCCCAGTTAAGATGGGCTGTCTTCAACATTCACTGAACAAACGTGGAGGGCTTCGGACATAAACAGACCTTTGTTTTTGATTAGAGGTGGACAGCATCCACCAAATTCTCAGATGGATCCCTCCCTGGGCAGAGACGGAAACAAACCTTGTTCTGGCGGTTGAGGGGCGGAGACTGGAGGCGGCAGGGAAACGCGCTCCTTCCCACTGCGTCCCCCCACCCCCCCACCCCGCAGCACCTGCAAAGCCTCGCAGGGTTCGAACCAACCATCCTCCCCTCTCCCTGGAGCTCTCCTGCGACCCTTTCACTGCCGCTGCTTCGTCGCTCCCAGCTGCTTCACCAGGCCGGCCGGAGCCGGGTCCCCGCCGCCCTCCCAGCGCTGGATCCCCGCGGGGGGAAAACGCAGAACCGACCCGAGACCGCGGGCACCATTGTTTCTTCTTTATTTGCGGATATAATTATGCGCCGCACTCTAAAGTAGAGATAGATTTTTTTTCTGATATACATTTCATCTTATTCACCACGAGCACACCACACGCACGTAGAACAGTTCCACAAGATGAGTTTGGGTTCCTGGAAACCCGCAGGCAAGCCAACCCCGCCCCGCTCCTCGCCTCCCGCTCCTCGGATGGAAACCGCCCACCCGGAGCGGGTTCCCGGCCAGCCTTTCCCGCCGCAGGGTTGAAATGTCTCCGGAATGGGAAGCGCTCTTGCTGGAAATGGCTGCACGCTGCAGGTTCCGAGCACTGGATGGATGTGAAATGTCCCGCTAAGGTCAAGTTTCCGCGCCTGCGAGCTGCTGCCCCTCTCCCTCCCTGCCCACCCCTGGGTGCCAGGGGCCTACGTGTGGGGCCCTCCAGGAAGGACAGATAACCCTGCTCACCAAGGAGCCCCCGCCTCCCCCCACACCAGGGTGTTGTGGAAAAGAAAGGACAACAGAAACGCAGACGCGATGGATAGTGGAGCCCTATCCCCGCCCACCCCCCCTCCCCAATGATCAGAGACTAGGAACCGGAGATGTTTAAAGCTTGGCTTCCCAAGCGCGGCGGCAGGGCGCACGGGGCTGGTGGGGGCGGGCGGCAGGGAGGGGGAGGAGCGCGGGAGCTCGCCCTGGCCCCCTAGTCCTCCGCGTTGGTTCCGTAGGCCTCGATGAGGCCCTCGAGCGAGTGCACGAAGCCGGACACGCTGCAGATGCCGCCGATGACGAAGATGGCGACGTCGAAGAAGACTTGGTGCCACAACAGCTTGCGCCAGAGCAGGCGCAGGTGGAAAAGGCTGGGCAGCAGGAAGCAGAGGCCGGCGCCCGTGAGGCTGCCCGTGAGGCCCATGAGCAGCGCGAAGTGCGGCACGTAGATGGCCATGAGCAGCGTGAAGACCACCAGCGCGCAGCGCAGCGTCAGCCCCCACGATTTGAGGCGGCCGTCGCCGCCGTAGCAGGCGGGGAAGAAGGCGCGGCTGCCTTCCTGGAAGAGCGACTTCTCCAGCACCTCGACCGCGGCGAAGAAGGGCAGCGGGTAGGACAGCAGCGCCTTGGCCACCAGGAAGATGTTGACCACCGCGCGGATGGAGCCGGGCAGGTTGTCCGTGATGACCTCCTTGGTCTCGTCGGCCCAGGTGAGGTAGGCGACGAGCGCGAAGAGGCCTTTGAGCACGCAGGCGGCGATGTGTGTCCAGTTCATCATGCAGTGGAACTCGCTGGGCTGCTGCATGTTGCCCTCCAGCGAAGGCAGGAAGATCTGCGACGTGTAGCTGAACACGATGATGCCGATGGAGATGGGAAACTTCTTGACGTCGATGTAGAACTTGACCTTCTCCCAGGCCCAGTCGCGCGCCCGCGACAGGCAGTAGGCGATGACCAGGATGTTGATGACGAAGTGGGCCAAGGTGCACAGCAGGCTGAATTTGGAAACGGCCTTGAGGTTCTTAAGGAAGGCGCAGGGCAGCAGCATGGCCGTGGCGATGATGGACCAGGACTTCTGCGACACGGGCAGCCCCGGGAAGCTGTTGTACATGAGGTTGCCGCTCACCACCACGTACAGGATGCAAGTCATCACCAGCTCGATGATCTGCGCCACGTTCACCACGCGGCCGCCCAGCGTGGGGAAGCGTGGAGCGCAGCACGCGTTGGCGATGGCCACGTACGAGTCCCGCACGCGCACCACCTCGCCGTCCTCGTTCTCCTCGTACAGGCAGGCGATGAGGATCTTGCCGGTGTAGCAGCACACCACGGCGGCGAAGATGATGAGGAACAGCCCCAGGTAGCCGCCGTGCAGGATGGCGTAGGGCAGGCCCAGCACGAACATACCCTGCGGAGCGAAGAGGCAACCAGACCCGGGGCTGAGCTGGTGCGGCCTTGGAAGACAGGGCCTGAGCCGTGGCTTAAGGCTACAGGCCGTAGGGGGCGCTAAAGAGAGCGAGTCCAAGACCTGAGCGGCTTCGAGCAGAAATTAAGGGTAGGCTAAAATAGGGTTGCAAAGCGCCTTAACGGGGAGCCTGGGTGTTGAGTCAGAGATGCAGACGGAGGTGTGTATAGAAAAGGAAAGGTGTGCTAATGGCTGGGAGGAGTGAAGTGGGCTGAGTGTGAGGTCAAACCACAAGGAAAGAAGGGGAATGTGGAGATACGTGAGGATGGTTCCTGGGGACAGAATCAGAAGTGAGGACTTGGGCGGTGAGAAGGTGCTGGAGGAGGGGCTACAGGGGGCGGGAGGAGGGAATCTAATAAGGGACATGTGGGTGCCTGGAGGCTGAGCTGGAGAAGGAAACGTTAAAGGCGGTAGTGGGAGGGAGGAAAAATAGTGTGGGGAGGAGCGGGGGCAGAGTGTGGGGCAAGCCACTGGCAGGCGAGAACATAGGGCACGTGAGGATTTCTGCAGGGGCTATAGGAAGCCGGGCAGGAGGCGCGCGGTAGGGGAGGCAGAAAGCGGGGTTGGAGGTAGGGAGTCTTGTGGCCCGGCCCTAAGAAGGGGATTGCGTGGGAAGAGTAGAGGCAAGCAGGATAGTGGTGTGTGCGAGCCTAGATCAAGTGGGAATGTACAACTAGAAGCAGTGGGACCGGGCTGGTAGAGGTGGAAGGAGGATTTAGAATCCATATGGGGAAGAAAGCTAACGAAACCCAGGGTTCCCTAGGTCCGCGGGCCTCCCGCCTCCCGCGCTGGCGGTCTTCCGGGCCCTTGGAACGCGGCCTTCAAAGACGCCCCAGCGAAGGCGCAGACGGCCCTGGATGCGGGAGCAGCCCCCCTCTCCCCCCAGTGCCCGGTTCCGCTGGCCGTCTCGCCGGGCCCTGGACAGGGAGGCACTTCGGGACTGGCCACTTAGTGCGCAGGGCCCCACGAAGCCCGGAGAGCCCGGGTCCTCAGGCAACCTCGCCGCGGCCTCCCGTTCCCGGGAAACCCACGTTCTGCGCCCCAACGACCGTGCCCTTCGGGGACGCCGTGGGGGAAGGCAAACCACCCGGCCCGAGTGCGCCTGGGGCTTAGGCCTCTTTGGCCCCAAGACCCGCGGCCCGACCGCCCCCGTCAGCTCCCGGCGTAAAGGTGCTGACTTCAAACCCGCTGCCGGCGGAGGAGACTGGCGCCGCCTGGTGGGGAGTGGCGGGGAGGGGTGTTGAAAGTAGGGGTGAAAGGGTGCGGGCTGTTCATAGCAAGAAGCTGCTTCGCTCCGGCCACACGCGGAGGAGCTGGTCTCCTCTCTGCGTTGTAGCCGGGATTTCGAGCGAGAGGGGAGACTCTGTGCACAGGTCAAGCTGAGGGTCCACGGACCGTAGGAGCGTGTGTCCACCTGTATGTCCAACTGAGAGCGGGCTGGTTACTGTCTGCATGCGTCTGTGCATATGTGCGTGTGTGATATGTTCGAATGGGTTTATGCGTGTGCTTGTGGGTTTATGTGGGTTTATGTATGTACAGATATGTGTTTCTGTGTGTTGGATTGTAGGGATCAGGAAGGTACGTTTGAGGATAATCTTGTGGTCTATCCATAGATGCATGTGGTGTGCACCTGTGCCCGGTGTTTGCTCCCGGGGAAGATGGCTGTGGGCATGTGTGCCTGCCTATATACGCGCGCGTGTATATGCGTGCGTGTCGAGGGAGGAGACTCCCAACTCAGCAAATTTTCACTCTCCTTTCCTCCCCAAAATGGAGCTGTGAATCCATTCCGGAGTCCCACGCGACGCCGTTTCCTCCAATCCTGATTTTCTTTCTCCCTCACCCCTCCCTGCTCACCCTCCTTCTGTTTCCCTCCCTTTTGCGGGGTTTGAGGGCAGGTGTCCCTGACCTAACCTCAGTCTAGCTGTGCTGCGGCGGGGCCGCGGGACGTGGTGCGGCTCAGGGAGCGACACGCAGCCTGCGGGCGTGGATTCCTCCTGAGGGCTGGGAGGGGTGGGAGGAGGGGTGGTCCCTGGTACTGGAGGGCCTCTTGCGGCCCAGGTCGCCAGGGGACTGGGCGGGGGATAAAGCCTGGCACTCAGCGCTTGGGTGGGGGAGGGGAGGCAGAGCTGGGAATCCCGCGCTCACCTGGATAGCGTTGGTCACGTTCCAGCCCGCTTCCCACGCCGTGATCTTGGGCTTGTCGTGGCCCCCGAACTCGCCACCAGCCCCCAAGGCCTGGTCCTTGGAGCCCGAGGGCGGCAGGGGCGCGCCGTCGCCGCGCTGGTAATGGATGTCTCCCTCGACGGGCGGTTCGGCGCCCTCGTCCCCGCAGGGCTCGCCCTCTGTTTTCAGGATGTCCATCTGCAGACCCTGGCGGTGCTCAAAGTCTAGGTCATCGCAGTGCGCGAATCCCACCGCCTCTTCGTCGGTGGCCGCCTGAAAACCCATCCTGGCGAACATGCCGCTCACCTTGGCCTGAGACTTGTTGGACACGGTCGTGGCCACGTTGGACAGCTTGCTGCGGAGCAGGGTGGCCATGGCGGCGGCGGGGCCCACGGAAAGGACAGAAGGAGCTGGAGACGCGGGGAGCGCGCGGCGAGGCGGCGAGGTCCAGGGGAGCGCGAGGCCGCTATCTTCGCTGGCTTTCCCCGCGGCGCCCCAGGGCGCTCTGGCTCATGACCCTGTCGGCTGGCGGTGGAGGCTCGCGCAGGGCCGACCCGGTGGGCTGGTGGGCGGGCGGCGGGGCTGGCGGAGCGGCGGCGGCGAGTGCACTGCGGAGCTGCCGCGGGGCGCGGGCTGGGCTGCGGCGGCGGCCGCGGCGGCGTCAGAGCAGCTACGCGAAGCTGGAGCGGCGCCCCCACCCTTGCGCAGCCCAATGCGCTCCCGCCCCCAGGAATCAGGCGAGGGTGGGGTGACAGGGAGGGGAAACGCCGGAGGCAGGGGGTGTGAGGAGGGGGCAAGGGGAAGAGAAAGGGGGCACGAAGGAACTCAGGAGACTGGAGATGGGGGCAGAAGGGCGTCCGCGGGAAGGCAGCGGGAGGGAGCGCGCGAAGAAGGGGCGCGGAGGGCG
The DNA here is from genome assembly GCF_014108235.1 of Myotis myotis. NCBI lineage: Eukaryota > Metazoa > Chordata > Mammalia > Chiroptera > Vespertilionidae > Myotis > Myotis myotis. The sequence continues at coordinate 20,340,625 of NW_023416401.1, read as the reverse complement.
CGGTGGGGGCTGGAGTGCTGCATTTCTGGGGGAGGTGCTAAGCTCGGATCCTGGCCCTTCCTACCCCGCCGCCGCAGGGAGGGAGGGGGCCCGGGCGTGCGGATCCTCGCGGTCCAGCGGTCCCAGCAACCCCATCCGGAGTCCGGGAGCCTTTTGGTCCCAGATTCTCTGGCCAAGGACAGGTCTAGATACCCTGAAAGGCAGCAGGACGGTGACCTGTCGCTGTCTGCCCGGCCGTCTGGGGGTCGATCTGCCTCACTCGCACTTAAACCTGGCCGCAAGCCCCCCTGGAAGGCAGAAATGTCGGTCATGGATTGCTCTCCAGAATGCGTAGCCCGGCCTCGGGGCTGTCTCTGCCTGTCCAGCATGCTGCGATGGAAGCCAATCTTCGGGTCGCTCGCCACCAACCGCTCTCCAACTGTGTGCAGAATGGAGGCGAAAGGTTGGCTTTTCGCTTTCTTTTCGTTTGGCGGGTCTGGAAGGAGGCAGGATTCGGTGAGGGCATCTCTCCACAGCCTCGCGGCGGGTCTGCGAATGCCCGCGCCGTGGAGGGACTTAGCCAGTGTCCAGCGCGGAGAAAAGGCGCGCTCGGCGGGCCCAGGTGCGCGGAGGCGCGCGGTGCGCTCGGGCTTTTGCTCGCACGGCGGCTGCCCGGCCATGAAAACCCAGACCGGTCCTGTTGCGTGGGGTGTGCGTGTGGCGCCTGCAAGAATAGGAGACAAAGACCAACACTGTATCAGACAGTGAGACGGGCTGGATCTGAGCGGATTCCCAGGGTGAGATTTGGTAACAGTGTTTATGTAAATGTGTAGTTTCGTTCACATTTGAACCTGGATGTGCACAGAGCTTGTGTGTTGGATTCCGTGTGCATACGTTTCCAAGTGGATTGCCTGCGTTTCTGCCGGTGTGAGTCCTTTTCTAATTGTGCCTCCCTGCGGGTCCGCCGTTCAGTATGGGTCCCAGTATGTGTTCCCAGCTGGATGTTCTCTCAGACCCCTCCTAAGCAGTAAACAGCACCCTTTGCCACCCCGCTGCTCCCGCCCAGATGAAGGAGGATTAGCGGCTGTGAGTGGGGGCCTGTGGGGTGGGGAGAATCAGAAGGAAGAAAAAAGGCCCCTCCGTCTCTCCCATCCTGAGGCTCTGAGTCTGGGAGAACCCCAGTGTCTTCCCCTGCAGAATTTCTAGATTAGCTCACGTCAGCGCACAAGTAGGGCGGCCTGAGGGCTTTGACCAGGACAACAGCCCCCCCCCCGCCCCCGCCCCCATCAGTCCCCTCCTCCTCCCCTCTGCCTTACAGTCTCCCGGAATCTCCTCTCCAATTAGGAAACTTCCACCACATTGGACAGCGATGTTCCTAAAACCTCCCAATATACCTCTTAAATTCTCCCAAGAGCCTGCTTGGCAGAAAACAAGACCGACGCCCCCCCCCCCCCCAACCTGAAGACCCCCACTATGACAAGAAAAGCTGTCCATAGAGACCTTCCCCAGACAGATCCTCAGAATCATGATAGGATTCGGTACAAAGACAGGACAGAGATCCTTCCTCCCACCACAGATTCTCTCCTCTGGAGAGGCTTTGAAATAGAACTGATCTACCATCCCAGAGATTTGCCCTTACACAGTGACCCTCCCCACCCCAGTCCCCAGATTCTGGGGAGAAAGGATCTTTCCCCCAGATTCCTATAGACAAAGATCATCATCTCCTAATTTTCATTCCCTCCACTTCTGCTCCTGGTGAAATTCTTTAGGTGCCCACCAGATGATCTGGGTGGAGACTGGGGTTCCCTAGTGCCCCCCATACACACCCAGACCTGAAGGCAGCCATCGAGGCCTTCTCTGACAAGTGAATCAATGACATACATGTATCAGCTGGTCATTGCCCATTCGTGGATTTTATGAGGGTCTTGACTTTCTTTCCTTCTCCTTTGATGATCACTGCCGTGGGACCCAAGGTGGACTGTGACGTTCTTTCAGTAGTTAATGAGAAATTCATTCATTAACCATTCATTCAGCAAACCGTCTCACAGCCCTACTATGCAGGTGGCTCTCTTCTGGCTGTTGTGGGAATCACCAAGATGACCCAAGTGTAGTCCTGCCTGTGCTCTCCACCCCAATTCTTGTGTCTAGGGGGCACCTCCGAGAGCATTCAGTCCAATGCTCCTTTCTGCAATGCTTAAACCATCCCTAAAACCTCCTAGCAGAGCCTTTCTTTCATACGTTCATCCTCAGCGTGCAGATAAGCAAACCCAGGCCTGGCAGTGAGGTGTCCCGCTCAAGGTCACAGAGAGCCCAGGGTACAGGCAGCCTAGGGCCCAGGAACCTGATTCCCCTCCAGTGCCTTCCCTTTCACGACCTCATCTTGTCCTTCTATCTCCTCTCCCTGCTTATTGGCCACTTTGCTGTCAAAAAAGATGAAATTCAAAATCAGATTCCAGGTTTTCTTTTTTGCTGTAATTAGATGCCAGCCACTGGGAGGTGGGGGTGGGGGTGGGGGGAATGTCTCTGTTTACCTTCTTTCCTGGGCAGCAAGCTCAGAAGCAGCCCATCCTGTATTGAAAGGCCATGTCCCATCATATACTAGCTGTGTGACATTGAAATACTTAGCTTTTCTTACTTTCCATTTCTTATAAATAAACTGTGAAAATAACCTCACACTGAGAGGATTCTATGAGGTATTGCATATAGAATGCTTAGCATGTGCTAAGTGCCCAATATGTGGTAGCAATTATTTTATTAGTGTTGCTGTTGTTACTGTTATATCCAATGGCCATTTCTCATTGTTTGGGGGAAAGTCAGTGTGCAAGAAAAAGCCCATGATTGGTGTGAGAGTCGGAGTGAGTTCTGTCTTTGCCCCTCTAGTCCTGCGTTGACCTGAAGGGAAAGGAATGGAAGACAGGAGTAGGGCAGAGGGCAGGGGACCTGGCAGGCAGCCCCAGGAGACAAACAGGACGACCTACCTAGCTGGTAATGAGTTGAGCTGTGCTCTAGTGAAACCATCAACCTCCAAATTCTCCTAAAAGCTCCTCTAGGGGCACCCTCATGAGAAGAATTTGCAGCAGCTTGGCCCCCTGAGTTGAAACACAGCACACAACATGCACACACACACTCACACACAGAGAATGACAAGCCAACTGACAGGTGCACAAAGAAATGAGGCCAACACACAGATTCAAGCACACGGGCAGATTTACACAGATCGACAGAGCAACACGCACAGGCCAAGGACAGGCTGGCACACAGACAGACACACATGAGATTTGTATCAAGACTGCCTGCCACACAAAGAAACCAGGACAGGCACCCCTAGACCCATTCCCATAGGCAGAATTGCTGGGTAACAGGACTTAGACACACAGCAGTGCAAAGACAGGCATAGACATGGAAAGTCAAACACACAGTGACAGATACCCAGACACAGGAAAACACACACACACACACACACACACACACACACACACACACACACATACAATTCACACTGAGACCAACAGTCAGGCACCCACCAATGAAAGAAAACTCCTATAGATCACTGAAGGGGAAAAGAGGAGAGAACAAAGTGAGGGAAGGGGGCAGAGGAGACATAAAAGGAACACAGTGGAAGAGGGCACAGGGAGACAGAGCAGGACATGCCAGCAGAGGTGCCTGCCAGCAGGGCACAAAAGAGACAGAGGTGCCAGAACCCAGATCTGGGACAAAGGAAATGTAGGCTGGGTGGCTGGGTGGTGAGGGAGCTGGAGCTGCCCCTGCTGCTGATCTATGATGAGTAGGGACAGAGGCTTTCATCCTGGGGCCAGACAAGTCCTACTGTCTTGGGGTGGGGGTGGGTGAGGGGCTCCTGGGACTCCTGCCAAGCCCCATGAAGCAAGGACTGTATTCTGGATCAGTCCTGCAGCCTGAGCCCCGGTGAGATGCACACCCCTCTTCCCACAGGAGATCCATCTCTCTATTTTTGATGCCTTCAGTACCCAAGCGGTTAAACGCCTGGCGAATGAAGATGGAGGCCACTTTGGGGGAATAAATAGGGTTAAATACAACTGGGCTTATCTCCCAGAGCAGGCAGCAACATGGGGGTGGGGCACAGAGCTCTTGAATTAATGGCCTGGAAAGCCAGCATCATGAGCATCATTTCGGGGCTGAATGATCACAGACAGAGCCCCCCCTTCGCTTTCCAAAGCAAGTTCTGTCCGTGAGCCTTTTCCTGCTGAAAGGACAGGCACTGGCTCTAGAAATCATCCTCCCCTCTTCAAGCCGGGGCATCGGTGCGACTTCCTTGCAGCTGCATGCCCACCTTGCCCCAAACCCAAACCCAATTTCCTGATCCTGTGCCCACAGGCACAAGGGAGGAGAGAGGCAGCAAGGTTGAGGGCTCCAAGTGGGCAGCCCAGGCCCAGAACAAAAACCCTGATTCTTCTGCCTTTGGTGAGAAAAAATCAGGTGGGACCCTCGGGGTGTAGGTGCTGCCTCTGCTGACTCGGGGTAAAACATAGTAAAATACAATAATGACGTTGTAAATATTAGCAGTTTACCGGGCTGAGGTAGTGAGCAGCCCACCTCTGGAGGCATGTAGGTAGAGGCTAGGTATCCAGTCAGAGATCATGTCCGGTGAGTCCTGCCTCAGGGCAAGGGAAGCTGGATTTCATGGCCTCTGGGCCTCTAGGGTCAAGCCTTTTGTGCACATGGCTCTAGGAAACGCCAAAGGAACAGGGGACATGGGGACCCAGGCCTGGTCCTCAGAAGCCTTTGAAACTAGGAAGAGCTGCCTGGAACTGAGAGAGAAGCTCTGGACCAGACTCGGTGGGTTAGTTCAATGGTTTCTGCCCTCCTGTCATGCTGGGAAGCAGGGAGCATGGTGACTTTCCCACTGGGTCCCTAGCACATAGTAAATACCCAATAAACATTTTTGGGGTTGAATTACATTGATGTAACAAAACCATTTCCCCCCATGAACATCTAGTATCATTGGTTGAGGAAACACACACACAATGGCCAAAATCCAGCTCTGAATTCTGTTGCTCTTCCAAATGGATTTTCCTTTATGCTCACATCACCTTCTACATAGTTGAAAGCCAGTCATACATACCTGTGTGAGATGTGCTTTTTGTTCAGAGCGGGCTTGGGGTGCACACTCTGTACCCCCAGGAATCTGTGAGTCACCGGTTATAACAACAGGGAGTGACAGTGTTGGGGAGGCTATGGCTCCAGTGAGCCCTGTGATAAGGACCCTGGACTCTAGGAGTGCAAAGGGGCTGTGGGTCTGATCTCCTGGACCCTGAAACCTGTTGGTGCAGAGCTAACCTTTATTGAGTACTCTTTGTGTGCCAAGCACTGTTGAGCACTCGGGATTATCTTCTTAAATTTGAACAATCCTTACATTAGTCCATTGTCATTTTAGGAGGTTGCACACAGGAACTGCAGCACTGAACATGGGGAGGTGGTGATAGATGGGCACAAGCAGGGGGAAAGGGGGAGGTTGGAGGGATGGTTATGGGAGTCGTGGCGTTGGATTATTTGGGCCAGGGAAGCTGGGGGTGATCCTTGCTAGAAGGATCAAGGGTTAGCCTTTGCTGGTCAACACCTTCCCTCACACAGATCTAGGATAACCTGCCTCGCTGAGTGCTGTGGGCCAAATTGTGCCTCCACCTCCCCGAATTCATTATGATGAAGCCTTAACCCCCAGTGTATTTGGAGACAGGGCCTCTAAGGAAGTAATTACTGTTAAATGAGGCCATAAGGGTGGGGCCCTGGTTTGATAGGATTAGTGTCTATAGAAGAAGGGATTCCAGAAGAGAGCTCGTTTGCTCCCTCCGACATGTGAAGGCACAGTGAGGAGGCCAGGGAGAGAGTCCCCACCAGAAACCAACCCCAACCTGCCAGACCTTGATCTTGGACCTCCAGCCTCCAGAGCTGTGAGAAAATAAATGCCTGTCTTGTAAGGGACCTAGTCTGTGGTGTTTTGTTATGGCACTTGAGCTGACTAAGACACTGAAGGCCTCTGCCAGCCCCGGACCAGCACCAGCTCAGGGGCCAAAGATTCTTCTAGGTCAGGCACTTTGGACATCTTCCCCTTTGGTTTTCTGATGAGGCTGAAGAACCTCTCTTCAGAAATGCACACACAATGTCGTGCTGTTTCAAATCCTTTGTAGCCCACCCTTGATGTTTCCCTGGCCTCCAGCCTCAGGGCCCAATGTAGACCTTTTGTTCTCTTCCAATTCTGCTGAGAACTGGATTCAGGTGAGATAGCAACATTAACATTTAACAAATACTTATTCTGTGCCAGCTTCTAGGATAAGTGCTTTACATGTGTTCCCTCATTATTGCCTTACAGCATCCTGTGAGCTTGGGTTGGTTTCATGCCCATTCACAGATAAGGACGCTGGCATACAGAAAGGTTAATTATTTGCCCACGGTCTTGCAGCTAAACAATGGCAGACCCAGGATGCAAACCCCTGCCCTTATCACCTCAGCTCTCCAGGTGAGTCTGCCAGGAAGGCCTTGGGCCTCGGGCACCAGGGAGAAGCTGCAATTCACATCTGACTCCCACTGGCCCAACAGATCTCATGTTTGTTCTCGGGCATTCTCTCTGCACTGACCGCTCTAAGTGTCCACCCAGGCGACCCTCATGTTCCTGTTGACCACATGGGCAACTCCTCTGGGACAGGGAGGTGGGGTGGCACAGGGCAGGTATAGAGCAGATGCTTGTGGATTTCGCTGAAGTCTTGGTGAGGTCTGGCCTCCGAGAGCTGAACTCTGTGTCCTGGGCTTTACAGCCCCAAGAACACATGGCTCTTCCCACAGGATGGCTTAGCCCCCACGGCTCATAAAGGTTCCTGGGACATGGATTGTTTCCTAACCGGGGTGTGTGAGCTCTCACCCAGAATTAATTAATTTTATAATATTTTATGTCTGAAAAAAAAAATCTTGCAGCAGATTCTAGGTCTCCTGGAAGACCAAATACCGCTTTAATTGTCATGGGCCTCATGACAAAAGAACAGAGGGGGGCTAAGTGCTGAAGCATATAGAACCATGCTCACTGTGCAAGTGGCGATTTAATTTTAGCAACACATCATCCATCACGTGAAATGAATCGTGTTATTTTGAAATTTCTGATTATGTAGCTTTTTTTTGTATCACATTGGTGCATGGTCTTAACTTTTCCCGTTGTATGGAGCTAAAAGGATAAGGGTTTATACTTAGCTTTATGTTTGTGCATATTTTAGTAAAATTGTAATAAAGATAATTTGTCAAATGTTGGGAGGGGGCTGTGATTTATTTTTCCCCTTTAAAAATGGCTCACATATTACTCAAGTGTGAGAAGCATGCGTTTAATTCATTCTGACCAAGGAGAAAATAAGCTTCACACATTGGTGCCCCACACACAGCCCCTGCCACCTGGACGGGTCCCCATCCTCGGTTCTGCTCCCCCACTGTTGCCTTCAAGGGGAAATATGACAGCGTAATGAACAGTTGTACGACGTGGTATAAAAAGGCAATTAAGGGAACTATTGGACTGGGACAAGCCAGCGTGACCTGGTTAATAGCTCTGAGCCGAGCTGGGCTGTGGGGAGGAGGAGAGGCAAGAGGGGGAGGGGCCTTTTGTTTTATAGTGAGGGGCTCAGGCTGTTCCACCCACTGCCTGCCAGGTACCCAGGGCAGCAAGGCTGGCCTCATGATCAGTGGCTCCAAGGGCAGCCTGAGGTTGGTTCAGATTTCAGCTCTGGAGTCAACTCTGCCACTCCTGGGTGAGTGACTGGCGCAGGTGACTCAGGGTCTCTCAGCCTCAGTTTACTCATCTGTTAAATGGGGATAAAAATGATTATCCTAAAACCATGCCTCGGCAGTGCGAGGAAGGGTTGGGACATTCGTGATTAAACTGGGTAGTGCACAGAGTTGCACGTGGAGTTCAAAGGAAGATGTAGAGGAGGCTTTTAGTTTGTGTCCAAGTAGGATCTTTCAATACAACATAATTGGTGGGTGTGTGCATGCATGTGTGTGTCTGTGTGTGCATGCCTGTGTTCTAATCAGCTCATCGGGCTCCCACCCTCCTCGGGATGGGATGTGAGTTCTTTGATCAGATCTCGGGAGTTCCCCATGTGGTCACTCATCTTGAGGTGACTCCTCCCCTTTGGACTCTCTCTCATCTCTTCAGCTGCTCAGTCCCTGTTCTTTCCAAATGCCCCTATTTGTGAACTATCTTTGGCATGTGCCACCCTTCAGGATGGAGACAGAAACACCTTCTGCCCCACTGGAGCATTTTCTGCCCATTCAGTAGCTTCACAGTGTTGGTGGAGGATTAATGAAACATCACACAAAAAGTAGGTAGTGAAGCACCCAGCACATAGTAAATGCTCAATAAAAACTAGCTATGCTTATTGTTGTCTCCATTGGAAAAGCTCTGGGTTTATATGTAACACCTAGCACAGTGCCTGACACATAGTAGATGGTCAATGAATGTTTGTTGACTGAATTAATGAGTGGAACCTTGCTTGGTTCCATTATCTACTATCTGTGATTATACACTAACCCTTTTCTGGGCTTCAGTTACTCAGCCAAATAGGGATATGATTCTGCCCCATAGTCAAATATATGCCTTGCAAACTGTGGGAACTGGTTCTACTCACCTTCACCCCACCCTCACTCACCTATGCCCGGCACTTAGATCTCTGAGAATGGGTTGGGGGGCGGGGGAGAGACCCTGTCCCCAACATGTGTTTATCCTAAAACAGGAAACCAGTGGTGCATATTAGTCATCAAGGCTCCCATTTCCCGTCCCCACAGCCACAGCCTCAGATGGAAGAGGCGCTGAGAGCCAGCCCAGTAACACAAAGGAGCAATCAGGCGTCATTATGGCTCATTAGGGTGGGCTTGGTGATTGGCTGAGAAGCCTCAGCCTGCTCCTCATTCAAGATGAAGAGGGTCTGAGTTAGTCCACTGGAAACACAGTCCCTCAGCTCCTCTCCAGTACTGGAGCCCAAGGGGGGCTCTGGGAGGTAGGGGTGGCTCAGGAAGAGACCCTGTCACCCAGAGCCACGGGGGCCCTCTGGGTCTATGTGGTGGCATCCCCAGCCACCGAAGGCTGCGTCTCTGGGCATGAAGCTTACCTGGGAGAGTTCTAAAGCCAAGTCTGCCTTCTCAGTCACCCAGCGGCCCTCACGATGAAGTCCAAACTGACCCGCTCGCCAACTCACAACCACAAGGCCCTGTGTGTCCTGACCCCAGCGGGTCTGAGCAGCCTCCTCTCCGGCAGTTCCTCTCTGTTCCCAGCCCACTCCCACTGACTCTCATTTCTGTGGTTCAGAATGCACACTTGAAGGCAGGCCACTTCTTGCCTGCCACCTCTAGCCCCCGTAGCCACTACCAACTCCGTCCCTCCTCCATCCTGGGAGGATGCCCGGGCGACTGACAAAAGGCTTGGAGTTCAGAGAAACGATTGTGAAAAGCTCAGGGCTTCTGGGAATTTACCTAATGCTTTCTGGTCTGAGATCGATAGGTGAGGAGATCACCAAGCCCTTAATTAAGTCCTTGAGAAGATGAGCTGTAACTAGGTATTAACTAAGCATTCCTTTCCCTCCACTGGCTTCAAGCGAGGGGGTGGTTTCTTATTCAGCATTTTCTTGGAGCAGAAATTTCCTATATATTTTTTTTTCCTTTCCTTTCCTTTTTTAAAAAATTTCATATGGTTCAGAAATTAAAAATAAAATAAAATGTGTAGAGTGGAAAGTCTCCAACTCCTGCTTCCCATACACCCATCCTCTTATCCTCCCGTAAGCACCCTTACTGTTTTCTTAAGTAGCCTTCCATTTGCCTACACCACAAGTACAAATATGTAAACAAATACGAATACATATTCACACTGTCTTTTCCTTTTTCTTTTTTTTTTACACAAAAGGGAGCACATTCTACACCTTGTTGTATACTCTTGTGTTTTTTCCCTCCTCTTAATTTATCTTTGGAGATCTTTTACAAGGAATATAGAGATTATTCAGCATTCTAAAGGAGCTGAGAATAGATAGCTCTCTAATTATTTCTCCTTCACTCTTCATCCTCTAATGCTTAGATATGCCATTCATTCATTCATTCCTTATTCAATCTTTACCAAGCTCTGGTTCTGCGCTGGACCCCCTGTAGGGTGTGGGGGCTGCAGAAATGAATTAACCCAGTCCCCTCCCCCTGTTGCTCCTCGGGCTCAGAGGCTGCAGGGGAGACAAGGCTCGCTAGAAAGCCATGAGTGGAGGAGAGGCATCTCTGGCTCACTCTTTTTTTTTTTTTTAAAATATATTTTATTGATTTTTTACAGAGAGGAAGGGAGAGAGATAGAGAATTAGAAACATCGATGAGAGAGAAACATCGATCAGCTGCCTCCTGCACACCCCCCACTAGGGATGTGCCCGCAACCAAGGTACATGCCCTTGATCGGAATCGAACCTGGGACCCCTCAGTCCGCAGGCTGACGCTCCATCCACTGAGCCAAACCGGTTTCAGCTGGCTCACTCTTTTAAAAAATATATATTTATTGCCCTGACCGGTTCGATTCCGGTCAAGGGCATGTACCTTGGATGTGGGCACATCCCCAGTAGAGGGTATGCAGGAGGCAGCTGATCGATGTTTCTCTCTCATCGATGTTTCTAACTCTCTATCCCTCTCCCTTCCTCTCTGTAAAAAATCAATAAAATATATATATATTTTTAAAAAATATATATATTGATTGATTGATTTCAGAGAGGAAGGGAGAGGGAGAGAGATAGAAACATCAATGATGAGAGAGAATCATTGATCAGCTGCCTCCTGCACACCAGCAACTCAGGTATGTGGCCTGACCGGGAATCAAACTATGACCTCCTGGTTCATAGGTCGATGCTCAACCACTTAGCCACCACGGTCAGGCCCTGGCTCACTCTAGTTGTGTGTGACTTGTCTTTTATATGCCATTGATCTGGACTGGGTTTTTCTCTTCTCTTTATTGCGCAAAAGTTACCAGTCTGCCCATCGGGATGTCTGGGGGAGTCAATTTCCCCCATTTTAGGGAAAAGATTTTTCAACAAGATTGGGGAATTTCTAAGAGTCTCCAGCAAGGGTGTCTGAGTGTTATAAAAGCAAATTCATCATCAGAATTGATATGGCTCATCTAGGAACAAGCAAAAATTCCCCTTATGTTCTTAACATAAAAAAAAACAGAAAATCATGCCCAACTGAGCTGTTGACTGGTGAGGGGCATAGGGGCAGAATGAGAAGATTCAAAATGTGCCTGAAATTTTGTGAATGACATGTTCTTCATTACATGTGCGTAGGGTGAAAATAGAATGCACATATTATGATCAACTTTAAAATAGTGCATTTTATATTTTTAAGTTGTTGCAGAACAGGTTATAACAGCACCTACCCTCTAAAGCCACATAGCTACCATTTATTGAACACTTCCCCTCAAACACTGTCCTAGCAACTTTATGGGGTGAGTCTATCACCACCACTTTGTAGGTGAGGAAATTGAGGCACAGAGAAGTTAAGCACCTTGCCCTGGGCAGGGGTGGGGGTGAGTGGGGGGGAATGAGTAAGAGACACAAGTGGGTCTGTCTCATTTCAGGTCCTGTGCTCCAGCCGCTACATTAAACCATCCCCTGAGAGCCCGTGTCATCTCTCTGGGCCTCAACCTTTTTCATCTGTAAAACAGAGATAAAAACTACAACAAAGGACTCACTTGAGGATTTAGGGACAATACTTGTAAAGTATGGAGGTCACTGCCCAACACACTGCCATTAATACCATCTAAGATTAATATCAAGCATACTCCTGTACTCAGGCTGCCAGGAAAGGACCATTCTGAGCAGGGGTCTGAGAAGACTGCGGCCAAGAGTCAGGGACAGGCGAGGGATGAGGAGAAGCTCCTTGCTTTAATAAACTCACCTCTGTGTCTCCGCCCCCTTTCTGGCTCCCTGGACTCCATCCTCTGCGGAAGGGGCCAGGGTCCCTCTGGGCAGAGGAGTCTGTTTTGGTCCCATTTCCATTACACACTTGGCTGAGCAGAGGGGAAGGGGAGCCAACGCCCCCGGGCGCCAGGCAGTAATTAATTGTCTATTTGGACTCCTGCTGGGGCCTGGATGGGGTGGGGGGTGGTGGTGGGGATGTGGGACAGCTCCCGCCTGGGCCTGGGCTGGCTGACGCTGAGAGGAGAGTGTCTGCTCATCCTGCCTCCACTGTCTCCTCTGAATCCAGGCCCAGGCTGGTTGTGGAGGGACCATGGCAGAGCAGAGACCACTTCTGTCCGCTTTGATAAAAGGACCTTGCGGGCTGGGCCAGCGTTACCTCTGTCTCGTGGCTCTCTTAAGGTAGTTAAGTGATGCTTTGCGTTAGCCTCCGGGAAGCAGCTCCAGTGAAGGGAAAAGCATCCTACACTCAGAGTTTTGGGACCTGGGATTTGTCCCGGCTTTTCCATCCCGTGGCTGTGTGCTTGGGCGAGGCACCTGCCGTCTCAGAGTGCAATCACTTTCCTCCTCTGGAACACGGGCGGAGGGGAGGCTGTTATGCTCTTGTGGACTTGAGCTTTTTGTACCTTTCTCTTGGAGAAACCTGCTTTCTTCCTCGTTTCATAATTATCCTTCTTAATACGTATGATATGGGTGGGGCTAACGCTGCAAACCCCAGGAACAGAGATGTGACCCAGGCCTACACATCAGATTCTCTGTGAGGCTTTTTTCCCTAGCACATGGGAGAAAAAATTCCTGTTACTTACAACCTAAAGAGGCCTGGATAGTACAATCGCTACCTACTATTGAAGGTAGTAGGTGTGAGCTATAGACACAATGTAGCTGATAGTATTCTGCAAGCCTCAAGCCACATGGTAGATCTTTGAATAAGAGCATCACCATCATCACCTGGGCCTGTAGGATACAGGGGTGAGTTTACCTGGTCAAAGCCAGAGCTACGGCAGTCCCTCCTGCACCAAACATTGGGAGCTTGATCCTCACCTCACTCCCATGCATGTGTCTTGGTTCTCACCCCCCAGTGTCTGCGCATCCAGCCCATCCCTCTCTGTACAGGGCACAAGCTGAGGTGGCCCTGGGGCAGCCTGGACCACTTCTTGTCCATTTACCTGGAAAAGGCTCCTCCCTCTCCTCCTTCAGTCTTTCCTCACATGCCACCTTCTTACCACAGCACCCATCCTTCCTATTGCTCGTCTTGGATTTCTGTTTCTCCATGGCACTGATTACCACCTGATCTAAAACATATTGCAGTTATTTATCTTCCTTATTATCAGTCTCCCCCAAGAGAATGAAGGGCCATGAGGGCAGGATTTTTCCTACGTTGTGCACTGGTGTATCCCGGCTCCTAGAACAGCGCCTCTCACGTGGTACGGGCTCAGTCAGTAGTTGTTGAATGAGTGAGTGAATGAATGAAAGTTGCTGCATGGTGGAGGCTATGCTAGAGGGAAGCATAGGGACACAGGGTATCTACCCTGCCCCGAGGGGAGTGGGTTGGGGGAGGCTTCCTGGAGGATTCACAGGAGGAGGCTCTGCCTCCATTTACCCACTTGCACACAGGGCCACTCTCGGAGCAAGGTTGTGGCTCAGTGGGTGATGTAGATATCCAGGACTTACGTGGGGCCTGTGAACAATGAAGGCAGTAGAAATAGTCCCAGCCTCTACATTCTGGTCCCATGGGTGGCATGAGGTTTCCTGGTTCTTTCCACCTAGGTCCACATTAGCCCCTTGTACAGGCGAGGGGGCCGGCTATAGCTGTTAGGAGCTGGGGAAGCAGGGCCGACACAGTGGTTGTGCAAAGTGTCTCTGAAGGCAAAGGAAGACCAGTGAAGAGATAGGTGCAATTCTCCAGGTGGCAATGAAGTTGGACCTGGGGCCATGGCAGAGGGGCAGGAAGGCAGTGACCTCCATGCTGGGGACTGACATGTCAGCAAAGCCAGGCCTAGTCCCTGCCCTCATGGAGCTTGTGATCTGGTGGGAGAGCCGTGTGCATGGAGTGCTAGAGAGGAGAGGTTCAGGGGCAATGACAGCCATTGCTGGGGAGCATGACCCAGTGGAGGAGGAAGAGGTGGACACAGTGCTCCTGGAGGAGGAGCTGACAATGCATCGTGGACCCAGAGGACAAGGAACATGCCTGTCCCTGAGGCTCAGCTCACGTGGTACCTTTTTCAGAAACCTCAGCTGGCCTCTGTGCAGCGGCACCTGCTTCCTTCTCCGCATCCCCCTGTTTCCTATCACTTGGGACATGGCTGGTGGTACTTACTTAGGTGTCCACCAGCCCCTACAGATGGGCCCTTCCAAGGCTATGGCCCTGACCCATTTGCCTCTGTCCCCCTCCCCCAACTGCAGCTCCTGGTGCTGGCAAAGAGTCAGTGTCACTGTGTTGTCATGACCCCATGGCAGATCAGGGGTGGGGTGGGGTGGAGCAGACACATTTGCCATCACTCTGTCTTAGGTGAGCTTCCCCTCAAAGCAAGGACTTGGTGCAAGTGGTTGATTTGGGAGATGATCCCAGGAAGCAGGTGAGGAAGGCGGAGGGAGAAAGCCAGTGGAAGAAGCCTCAAGCCTCTGCATAATGAGTGAGTTGCCCACTGTAGCAGTTGGGCTCTTTCCTCTGAGGAATCACACAGACTGAACCTCAGGATTGTCCCACCAAGGGAAGGGGAGCCTGGAGTATTGGTCCGCTGAGAGGACACCCCCCCCAGCACTTCCAGGTCACGTGGCACCAGGAAAAGCCTTCAGGGTGAGAAGAAGAGGGAACTAGACACTGAGATGAAAGCTGCCAATGGCTCTGGAACTGCCTACGGAGCCCGGAGATGGCGGAGGGGATGTGGGGCAGGGCATCACCGGCCTGCTGCCATCCCACTCCCGACTCCCAGCGCTCACCAAGCCACTCTGCAACCTTCTGCGTTGGACACAGCTGCAATGTTTTTCTCCCATGGTGCCCTGGGCAGGCATCAGCTCATCAAGGGGGCATATTTGTTGTTCTAGTGAAGACCATGGACCCATAGATCAGACCCAGAGCCCTCCCCCCACTTCAGCATTGGGCAAAAGGCTGAAATGGCGCTGTGTATGCAGACATGTGCTGAAACAGTCTCTGAAATGACCCCAGAACAAAGCCAACCACGTACTCCCAGGAGCTGACCGTTGAGCAGCTGGGTCCCTCGTAGCGGGGTCTTTTCCATGCAGTACATCCTGTAGGAAGTTGCCAAGGCAGATGGTGGGGCTGCCCAGGGAGACAGGCTGGGTTTACCAAAGAGCAGCGGCATCTGACTGCGCAGACTCGGCCTCCAGACAATGTGAGGAGGAATCCCATCCAGGTGGAGCTGGAGACTTTAGCAGATCCCGCCGGCCTGGTGCTGCCTCCCCAGGTCAGAGGCTGAGGGCGGCCCTGGAAGGTGCCTTCGAGTGCAACTGCTGGCTGCAGGGCCTGGGGGCCACAGACTGTGGCCTCAAACACATTGTGGAGGTGGAGACTTCTAAGGATCAATCACATTGATTAGTCACCTCAAAGGCCAGAGAGAACCCTCACCACTCATTCCTCAGAGGGCTTGAGCCCCACTGTCTAGTACTTGGGGTGGGGAGGGGGGAGGCTGAGATGGTGCTGTGTACTGAGAATTGCTGGGAAGAGTGGGGGGCAATCCTCAACCTCTGAGGCGGGGAGTCAGCGGATCAGTGCTTGGGGATGTGGGCAGGGCACTGACCATGCCTGTTACATCGCCCTCTCCATCTTCCCTCCCCTTTCTCCTTTCTTCCTCTTTTGCTTTCCACCTCTCACCTCTAGATTCTTACTGTGCCTCATCTTCTCAGCATCTTTTCCTACGGTGCCTGGAATTCATGTTTCTTAAAGTGTGGTCCCTCGACTATCCAGGAATCTTGTTAAAAATATAGATACAGGGTCCTGCCTCAGCCCCAGTAAAGCAGAACCTTTGGTTATGGGCCTGGGAAGCTGCATTTAAACAATATCCCAAATGATTCTGATGCACGAGGAAGCTGCTGCTCTAATCCACTACATCCCGGTGGCGACAGGGATTTGCCGGTCAGTTCTGGAATCTCCAGGCCCCGCCCTGGCCCCCACCTGCCTCCTTGGGCTTGGCCGACACTGTGATCACCTCACTTCTCTCCAGGCTCCAGCTACTTCACTCTATGTAGCATAATATCCAATTCACAGAGTTACACACAGTCATACCATTATTCAAGTGGTTTTGTACATGACCAGACAGCATAATATAGCTATGTACAGACTCTGTGACAATTTTATAGTGTGTGCGCACGCAAACACACACACACACACACACACACACACACACACACACACGTCTCACGGTGAACCACCAAATCACACACAGCAATGCACCATCTCACAGTAACACGGCACACAGATTGTCACAGCATGGAAAAGGGCGCTTTAGAGCCTTCTGGTGACATAGCTACACACCACACAATACAGCTGCACAGCAAGACAGAAACACACACACACTCACACACACACACACTCACACACACACACACACTCAGACCACAGCAGCACACACACACACACACACACACACACACACTCAGACCACAGCAGCACACACACACACACACACTCAGACCACAGCAGCACGCGCACACACACACACACACACACACACACTCAGACCACAGCACCACACACACACACACACACACACTCAGACCACAGCAGCACACACACACACACACACTCAGACCACAGCAGCACACACACACACACTCACACACACACACACACACACACACACACTCAGACCACAGCAGCACACACACACACACACACTCAGACCACAGCAGCACACACACACACACTCACACACACACACACTCAGACCACAGCAGCACACACACACACACACACACACACACACTCAGACCACAGCAGCACACACACACACACTCACACACACACACACTCAGACCACAGCAGCACACACACACACACACACACACACACTCAGACCACAGCAGCACACACACACACACACACACACACTCAGACCACAGCAGCACACACACACACACACACACACACACACACACACACACTCAGACCACAGCAGCACACATGGACTCTTACATACTGGCCCCAGAGATGCACAGACATGGCCATCCACGGTACTGGCCATAACATCCTGCTGAAAAAACACGCCATCCACAGCCTCTCTGCACCCCTGTAGCACACAGTCCAACTGGACTGATTCAGCCACAGCCAGACAGAGCAGGGCGGCTTGGGACTGCGTTGGAGACGATGCCAGGGAAAAGGTTGGCTTTGTTTGAACAGATGTCTGCTAAAGGAGCTGGGGTGTTACTTAGCCGCTTCCATGAGCTGTTGGATTCCAGTAGCTCCGAGCCTGCGGGATTCATTAGTGGCCCCAGAGCAATTGCTCCTCCTTCACACTCTCCACCCTCACTGACGTTCACTTCCTTGCCACAGCAGCCAGCCTCCAGCCCCACTGCCAATGCCCTATTTGAACAAGAAGAGCAGAAGCCAAGCAAATATTTGTGTCTTCAGGCCTCACTTGGCACTGCCTGTGGTGGGGCTTCCTTCTGAGATCTAGACTAACCCGTTGCCAGGCAGATTTTTCCCGACTTGGCCTGGGCAGGGGGTGGGGGCCAGGCTGAGATCTGTCTGGACCTCTCCTGTTATGCTGGGATGATCCTTCTCCCTCTCTCCCCACACTCACCACGCTGCCTCCTCTTCCATTGACAGCCAGCCTCTCCTAAGAGTGGGCCACACCAGCTGTCTCATCTCCCGTCATCTCCCAACCCGCTGTAATCTGGGACCCATTCAACATGGCCCCAATGCCTTCATCGAGGGCCTCTAATGTCATCTTCATGCTCCACAGCCACTTGATGGCCTTCACAGTTTTGGGCCCAATTCTGCCCTCCCACATCTGATATAAGCATACACCCATCTCCTGTTTCTTTTCCTGCCCCTGAGCTTGCCCCTTCCCATCTCCTTCCCAGCGCTTTCTTGGCTGCTGCCCTTAGATATGGTACTACCCAGCGCTCAGTCATGGACCCTCTCTAGCTGCTCCCGGAAGAGCCTGAGAACTCCTACCCCCCATGACATCTAGGATCCCTTCTATTGGTGGTCAAGTGCAGTGGTTGAGAGCACTACTCCCTACATTGCCTTGGTTCAAACCCTTGCTTTGACATTTGCTGTCTGTGTGGCCTTGGAGATGTTGCTTTGCTTTTGTGTGCCGTGGTTTTCTCATCTGTAAAATGGAGGAGGGTGGGCAATGATAACTTTTGGGTTTTGAAATGGTTAAATGAGTTAATAGATGTAAAGTGCTTAGGACATGCCCAATACATAATATCTGCTGTATAAGGGCTGCTATTATTACCGTGACATGGTGATACCTTACACACCTGTGTTTGTAATAAAAGAGAAATATGCTGTGGTCGCCAGCCTCGTGGAGCTGGAATGCAAAGGGAAATGAAGACTAACAGGTGGCCCCCGAACACAGGCAGATATGACTGAGGAGCTCCCAGTTTATGAACAAGCACAGTGGTGTCCCCCTTGACCTATGTCACCAATGGGATATTGTGAAAGTGACAATATGTGACTCCCCGGACTGGGTCAGGAAAGACCTGCAGTTGCCACCTTGCTCTGTCTCGGACCACAGGGTCTGGGGGCAGCTGGGTGCCCTGTTTCAGGGACACTCAGGCAGCCCTAGGGGGAGGCCCATGTGCAGAGGGATTGAGGCCTTTCACCAACAGTCAGTCAATTTGCTCTCCAGGTGGGTGAGTCCTCCTGGAAGTGGATCCTTGGTCCCAGTCAAGCCCTGAGATGACAGCTGACATCCTGACTGCAACCCTATAGAGACCCAAACCAGAACCTCCCAGCTAAGCCAATCCTGAATTCTTTATTTTTAATCCTCATCCGAGGATATTTTTCCATTGATTTTTAGAGAGAGTGGAAAAGAAAGAGGGAAAGACAGAGAAAAATATCGATGTGAGAGAAACACATAGATTGGTTGCCTCCTGCACACTCCCCGACCAGGGTCCGGGCCAGTGAGGAGCCTGAAACCAAGGTACATGCCCTTGACTGGAATCAAACCCAGGACCCTTCAGTCCCCAGGCTGATGCTCTATCCACTGAACCAAACCAGCTAGGGCCCAATCCTGAATTCTTAATTCACAGGAACCACAAGAGAGAAGAAATATTTATTGTTGTTTTAAGCTGCATGTTTGGGATAATTTTTTTCATCCAGACATAGATAATATACCCACATTTTCCAATTCAGCACTCTTAAGAAGTGACAAAACAAAGATTCTTTTATACTATTATGCCCATTGGAGAGCCCTGCCCAGTCTTCATTCATACTTCTGTTCCTCCAATTGAACCCTTGAACTCTCTCCCTTATCTTGATGGGGATAAAGGTTGATGTATGGCTTGAAGGCAATGTAAGAGTTTATCTAATAAGTGGGCACTTAACTTGTCTTCAGGAAATACATGGACTTCTTGAAATTGTCAATGGAATGTATGTGCAAGGGTATCCTCTGAGGAGAGTCCATAGCTTCAATGAAATTCTAAAGGTGTCAGGACACTAAAATATTTTCAACCACTGATCCAATGCAGCACCCATTTAAAAGATGGGAAGACTGAGACTCACCTGAGATTGTCCAGTAAGACCGTATCAGAGGCAAAACTGGGAACCACATGTTGTGGGAAATGATCTCCTCTGCACTAGTGCCACATACAGTGTAACCTCACTGTTCAGAAGACTTAGTGGACTGTTTTGCAGAGATGTAGAAAGCAAGATATCAGACCAAAGAGATTCAGGGAAGCTTCTTTAGTGGAAGCTTAAGAATGAGGTGTTAGCCCTAGCTGGTTTGGTTCAGTGGATAGAACGTCAGCCTGGGGACTGAAGGGTCCCAGGTTTGATTCCGGTCAAGGGCACATGCATGCTTGATCCCCAGTAGGGGGCGTGCAGGAGGCAGCCGATCAATGATTCTCTCTCATCATTGATGTTTCTATCTCTTTCTCCCCCTTTCTTCCTCTTGAAATCAATTTAAAAAAAAAAATGAATGAGGTGATATTTGCGACACTCACTGGGGAATGGGAGAAGGAATGAAGAGAGTGTGCAGAAGGACTTCTGGCAACAATCAGGGTCCAGAGAATGTTAGAGACCAGAAATTTGTAGGAACACTTAGCACACCAAATATAAGGGCCAAGAGTGAATGGGATTGGATAAAGCCTGGGGCTCTAGCAGAGAACTAATGCATGTCTTCATTACCATAGTCTCTCTAGAACCCAGCTCCGTGCTCAATAACAATGTATTGGATCAATAAATGAATGAGTGAGTGAATAAATGAGGGCGGCAGAAGGACTCCCTAGCAGCCTCTGTGGGATAAGCAGGTGGAAAGAGAACTTCTTATGTGTTATCATCCATTAATACCTGCTCTAGAGATAACATGATTAACTCCAGAGAACAGGTGTCAGAGAGTGGGCGCATAATGGGGCCAGGGTTCCCGGGTGACAGGAGGAACTCCGGAGGCCTGCTGGGAGGAGGGGGTCCTGCTGAGGTGAAGGGGTCAGAGACAAGCCTCAGGCCCTGCTGCTTTGCCCTGGAGGCTCTGTGCAGGCCCCTCCCTCAGTGGAGGGGCTGCTCATTGTTCCCTTATCTCTGGAAGCCAGTGACAGCCCGTCATCCAAGGCTGCTGATCAGTGGCATTGTTATCACCCTGTGCCTGTCACCGGCCAGGGCTGTGGGGCTGTTCATTTCTGATGAACAGCACCTGAGCGCCAGAGGGAATCTGTTCTTGGCCTTATCTCTGGCCTGTGTATCCTGCTTGGGATCCACGTTCATGATCCCAGTGGAGCCATCACTGTGCCAATAGCAGTCCCTGGGGCACCCAGATAAGGCGTTAGCTGCCTATGCCCTGAGCTCTGAAGTCAATGGCTGTGGGAAAGAGCAGCATCCAGGCTGGCTTCTCTGGGCCAGGTCAGCATCTCAGGGCACTGTGGCAGCCCTGGCCACATCAAACACAGCATTTAGCTTGGGGAATGTCCCCAGCTTCAACACTCACCAGCTGTGTGACGTTACATGTCTTCATTTGCATATAGTTTCCTTTCACCAGCTGAACAAGAGAGAACACTGTGTCAGCCCCTAGGACAGCACATTGCCAGGTTTTCCTCTAAGGATGGGAGGGCAGGGAGAGAGAATGGTGAGGGGAGGGAAAGGAGAATTCTTTTGCAGGCCAAATAATGGTGTGCTATTTCTGGGTTTGTACTTTCCAAGTTGCCCAGTGGTTGAAGAAAAGATTGACTATTTGGCCAAGGTAGGGTGAGTGAGACTAAAATTCCTTCTGACCTTGGACAAGCAAGACTTGGGGCAATTAAATATGTCACACCAATAATGGCCAAAGAAGGAACTTGAAGGAAGTGACAACAACAATAACAAAGTTAGCTTACTATGACGTGCTCTGTACTAAGGTCTTTACATGCTACAACTCACAGAATCTATTCACAAACCTTGTGATATAGATGCTATTATATCCTACACATTACAGATGTGGAAACAGAATATGAGGGAAACTTAGCAACTAGCTGAAGTCACACTATCAGCAGATGGCATTCCTGTGACTAGGGAGGAGCTAGATCCCTGCGTAGCTTCCCCTCCATCCTACCCTTCCTGACCCTTCTCTGTCTGAGTGCCCAGTATCTCTTTGAACTTTTAATACAAAGCTGGCCGCCCTCCAACTAATTGGTTTATGTGTCCCCATGTTTGCAAGAGGAGAGTCCTGGGTTCCACCTTTTAACTTCAAAAGCTCGCTTAGATTTTTCCTGGGCTGCAATCAGCCAATGAGTGCATGGTTAGTTCCACATGCTCTGAGGCAGAGAAGGAGCTGATCAGGGAAGGCCCCGGGGTCTGACTTGCTGCCCATGGTCACACTGTGGCTGATTCCCAAGGCGGGGTGAGACTCAAATGCATGCAGACGGACCTTTGATATTGTCAAGTATAAACTTATCTCAGGAAAGCTCCATGTGCATTTGCTAATCCCATGTGAAAGGAGTAGTCAGAAAGCAATGTGAGCCCCAGGTCCAGCTTTGACTTTACTGTCAACTGTCAGTGATCCTCAGCAAAATGCTTCTTCTCCATATGCCACGGAGGCCCCACAATTTCAAACATGGCCGACACTTGGCATACATTATTGAGTAAGTGTGAGTTTTCTCCATCTAGTTCTCTTTGGAAAGTCAAGAAGGGCTTCACTGTGTTGTCGCACAGCCCCACCTGAGTGTCTGAGCCTGTGTCCCACATGAGGATGAAACTGAGAAGGAGATGGCAGAGCATCTTCTACGGGGGAGCTTAACACCAAGCAAGAAGCGGGTAGGTGCATGGCCGATGGGAGAAGGTTTGGGCAGCCTGGATAAATGAGAGTTGCCACATACTCCAACTCTTTGGGGAAGCTCAGAGATCCTTCTTAATACCCTGCATACATTGGAATTCTCAAAGACATAATTCTTGAGCCACAGAACAGGGGGATGTAACTTTTGGTGAAAGGAGACAAGATGTTTTCACAGCTCTTCCTCCCCATGACGCTCCCTGATAAGCCCTTTTTGGGACTCCCCTCTGTCCTTATGGATAACTTCTTTCTTAGCACTCTATGGAGAATAATGCTATTATCTTCACCCAGAACTTCAAGGCAGATGTAATCAACCCTATTTTACAGACAAGGAGACTGAGGCTCAGAGTCTAAGGTCTAATGGCTAGTAAGTAGTACTTCAAGGTCCACATGCAAAGTCCCTCCCCTTGTAGGGAAATACCCTATAGACACATTTTTTTTAATGCAAAGGATAAACTGTATAAGCTTGGCCAGAAAGGACAAGGCTGACCCTCCAAATCATAGTGGTAGGAGACTCTGGGCTCAGAATAAGGCGTGGTTGGGTGGCAACTACCATGATCCATTTAGGATGTTCCCTGAACAAACTCCAAGTTATGTTCATGCCCACTTTCCCATCCCACACATTTGAATGCCTCCTGGGCAGTCAATGTTTTCAGTGATCCCAGCTCTTCCCAGTTCCAGAAGCCAATAAAGCAATGTCCGTGCAAGGAATGACTTAAAGCCAGTTCCATTTGCCTTCTCAGATGAGCCAGTGAGGCAGAAAATGTAGACAATAAAGAGAGTTAATGACAGGCTTCCCCAGCTGGCCGAGCTGGCCCTTGGGGACAGGGAGTCAATGAGCTGCTGTCACTGGTGTGCCGGATTCTCGATTTCTTCATCTTCTCGATCCTGCACAGCCTCCTCCCTGCCTTGCTCACTGCCTTGGACATTGATTTCAGCAGCTCATGCAGAGAAATGAGACCACGTGGGCTCTGGGGTGTCTCTAGGTCAGTGGCGGGGGTGGGAGGTATGCCAGGCAACTTGGTTCTCTTGGCGAATGATTGCACAACTTCCCCAGCTCCTTAAAAAGAAGATCCTCAGGAATCCCTTAAAGTTGACATACAAAGAGGTCCCTCAGAATTAATAGTTAAAAATACCACTAATAATAACTAACACTGAGGGACATTATTATGTTGGACATTATGCCAAGTGGACTGCATACAGTAAGTACCTCATTTAGTTCATACAACTGCCTTTCAATGCTGATGTTATTAGTATTCCCATTTTACAGAAGAGGAGACTGAGCTCAGAGAAGTGACATTATTTTCCTAAGATCACTCAGCATGTACTTGGTAGATGTGGGATTCAAAGCCAAGCCAGTATGATTCCAAAGCCCAGGCTGCATTGCCTTTCTTCTACACTTTGCCATGTAAGACAATAAGTCAGTTTCATTAATTTATTCAGAAACTATCCAGTGAGCTTTACTGGTGGAGGTAGTGGTCACTAAGCTAGGTGTCTATCACTTCCCTTATTTTTTTTGGGGGTAGGGGGCGGCACATTATGCCTTTACCACTAAAACCTCAGGTTGTGCATTCTCTTGATATTAGCTGAATCATATGGTTAACACTCTTGAGTCTGTGGTCAACTAGAATGTCCAAATCTTTTTCATATAAACTGGAATCAATAGTGTCTGGCCTGAATTCACACAAAGCACAATGAATGGACTCAAGAGGCTCTACTGCCATAGGGACTTGGTATCCCTAGTCTAAAACAGGGGTGTTGCATTCAGATTGGGTTCACTTTTTAAAAAATCAAGGTACAACTAATACACAGTAATGTATAATAATCTCAAGTATATTTCCAATTTGATCAATTTTCACCCAGATCAAATAGAGAATGTTTTCCCAATAGGATTCCTAATCGACTCCCCTTCTGCAGAATTCATCACTATGGGTTTCACTTTTCAGTCTTCAATATCCACTATTACAAACCATTAACTTCTGCAAAATAGATTTAAAAGTGTCATGGAATTCTTCTATCCAGAATTAAAATAGTTAGTCTTTCCCTTTTTTCCAATTGTTTCTAAGCTCTGAAAGTCCATTTTCCTCCTGAGATTTGATAATGTTTCAACTTCATGTTTTCTGTTTTAAAGATACTTTGTTGTTGTTAATCATCACCTGAGGACATTTTTTTCCATTGATTTTTAAAAATATATATTTTATTGATTTTTTACAGAGAGGAAGGGAGAGGGATAGAGAGTTGGAAACATCCATGAGAGAGAACCATGGATCAGCTGCCTCCTGCACACCCCCTACTGGGGATGTGCCCGAAACCAAGGTACATGCCCTTGACTGGAATCGAACCTGGGACCTTTCAGTCCGCAGGTTGATGCTCTAGCCACTGAGCCAAACTGGTCAGGGCTCCATTGACTTTTTTTAGAGAGAGTGGAAGGAGGGGAGGACAGGGAAGAGCAAGAGAGAAGGAAAGCACGAGAGAGAAGCATTAATGTGAGAGAGACACATTGATTGGATGCCTCCTGCATGCACCCCAACCAGGGCCAGGGATCAAGCCTGCAAGCCAGGTATGTACCCTTGACCAAAATCAAACCAGCGACCCTTCAGCGCATGGGCTGACACTCTAATCACTGAGCAACAACTGCCAGGGCTAAAAATACTTTCTTTTTTTAAAAAAATATATTTTATTGATTTTTTTTACAGAGAGGAAGGGAGAGAGATAGAGAGTTAGAAACATCGATGAGAGAGAAACATCGACCAGCTGCCTCCTGCACAGCCCCTACTGGGGATGTGCCCGCAACCAAGGTACATGCCCTTGACAGGAATCGAACCTGGGACCTTTCAGTCCGCAGGCCGATGCTCTATCCACTGAGCCAAACCGGTTTTGGCTAAAAATACTTTCTATGTTTGTATTATTTATATTTAAGTATTTAATTCACTTGGAATTTATTTGATGACTGCTCTGATGTGAAGGTCAAAATATGTTTTTTCTGACCAATTATCCTTGTACCATTTATTGACTAGCTGCTCCCCTTTAAGTTGATGTTTAAACGTTATTTTATTATAAATTAGATTTGTCTATGTAACACATTTCACATCTCCAAATTGGGATGCTAATGATGCCCACCCCACAAATGAGTGTGAAAATTAGATCATGTGAGATAAAGTAAAGCATTTGTCACTGTCACCGTTCTGACACATCGTGGGTTCTCAACAAGTGTTAATTCCACCCCCTTCCACTCACTCCCATACTCGCCCCATCCACATTTAAGGCGCTATAACTATGCAGAAGGAAGGCCTTTATAACAAGACTGTCCAACAGGCTGACCAAGGAGGTCATAAGTGCACCCAGAAGTTAGATGATCTCTGCTCAGGACATTAATGGAGAAATTCTACTTATTTCCTGAGGCCTGGATGATGGCTCAATTACTCCCAAATGCCAGTGTTGAAAGTGATGCCAGTACATGATGAAATTTTCTGTGGCTCTTAGCCAAATGTGAAAAATAAAAACAATAAATTGAGTTTTTATAAAGCCATTTTAAATAACTATATTTTATTCTAAGATTATATCCTTTGTACCTTTTAAGTTATAAATTTTTCTCTTTTTTTAAAAATTAAAAGATGGAGAAAGTAGGTGGTAGCTGATGTTCTTAAATGTCTTCAGTACTTGGCATTGTTCTTGATTATTTTAAACTTTACTGGTGCACAAAGTCCTTAAATATTGGAATAATATCAATTTTAAGGCTCACTGCATTATTTAGGGAGCAGGATCCAATGATTCTGGGTTGCTATTTTTTCCCATTCTTCAGAGCACCATCTACTATACATAGTAGGTGATCAGTAACTTTTGTGGGTCAAATGAATGGATGATATTGGGGTGATATTTTTATCATTGACTGGAAAGAAACTGGTGAAAGACCAAACTTGATGGGCTGAGAAGCACGGACCAGGCATTTACCTCCGGCAGGAAATCCTCTCACCCAGCTGTCAGCACCTCGGACAGCTCAGCTAGAATAATGTGGGCCTCGGAGGAAACCTAACTAAACACAAAGGCGTTTTTACATTATCTTTTCTCCGCTTCATTATTTAAACAAGCACATCTTGTTAATACACAAGTCTTCCTCTTTGCTCATTTAAACCTCCCTCTCAGATTATTTGCCTCACCGCCTGCAATTCCCCAGCAAAATGGCCAGCTCCAACCCGAGCTTCAGAAATGCCAATTTTAATTAAAAGTGCAATTTTCAAATCCACCCACAGCTCAGATAGGATATGGCACACTTGCCACCCTGTGATCTTTCTGGCTGCTTTGTTGATTAAAATGGGTGCTGCTCTAAGTGCTTTGTCAAATCTTCTCAAAAACAAGGAGAAATTGACATTTACACCTTTATACCAGCAAGAAAGTGATATATTAGATTCACCCCTATTTCCACAAAAGCTTGCTTTTGGCTTAAGGGCAGCATGAGGCCAACAGGTCCCCAGTGATATCTCTGTTTCGATGTTTCAACCTGAAGGGCTCTCTCTCCAGCTGCCAATGGTGTGTGCGTGTGTGTGTGTGTGTGTATGCGCACACGCTTGCTGGGGGCAGGGGAAGAGTTACTATAAAATACCATTTTCCCATTGAGTTCTTCACCCCATCTTTTCAGAGAGTACCCTTTGTGCTCATGTAAGAACTTTGAATTTTTAGGGTGATGGTTACCTAACTTTAGTAAATAAAAGAAAAATATTTTTAAAATTCTCTTAGCAGATTCCTCGTATCTTCTAGCGATTCTGATTCAATAGAGTTTGGGTAGCCCCAATATATGAATTTTTAATAAAGCACCAGATTATTCTGATGAGGGGAGATCATACTCTGAGAAAATTTGTCCTAGCAATTCTAAGAAATTTTATCACAAGAGTCTAAGCTATGGCGTGGGCCAGGGATGCAACCTGTACAGGGAATCTAGAAGTGTGACTTGTCCAGCTCTGACATTTGCATTCTAGTGTCCTCATGCAACTCACTTATTTGTGTTTCCTCTTTTCTATCTTTATAAATGAAGGAACATGTGATAGACTATGGGTTGGTACTCTTAATGTGAACAGATCTTCTGCAAAACAACAATAAAAAGACCAACCATCTGGTACAAAGAAAACTAAGTGATATGCACAAGCATTTCCTGGGAAAGAAAATACAAATGATGAACAAATATTTGAGAAGTAATCAAGCTTAAGAATCACCGGGGCCCTAACCGGTTTGGCTCAGTGGATAGAGTGTCGGCCTGCGGACTCAAGGGTCCCAGGTTCGATTCCAGTCAAGGGCATGTACCTTGGTTGCGGGCACATCCCCAGTGGGGAGTGTGCAGGAGGCGGCTGATTGATGTTTCTCTCTCATCGATGTTTCTAACTCTCTATCCCCCTCCCTTCCTCTCTGTAAAAAATCAATAAAATATATATTTTTTTAAAAAAAGAGTCACCAGGAAAAGTAAATAACAATAAGGGGGTTTTGGTAGTGTTTCTTTGTTTTTATTTCTATTTTTTCTTCTTTTGCTCACTTGCTTATCATATTGGGAGGAGGAAAACCTGTGGATTGAAAACAGCCATTGTTGGAAAGAGAGTGGGCATATAAAAATCCCCTGCATTGTTGATAAAAGTGTGAATGACCACAACATTTAGATAAAATGTCAGAATGGACTCGATCCCCAGTAGGGGGCATGCAGGAGGCAGCAGATTAATGATTCTCATCATTGATGTTTCTATCTCTCTCCCTTGCTCTTTCCTCTCTCTAAAATTAATAAAAAGCATATATTTTTAAAAAAGACATATGGATATAAACAATGGACATTTGTTAGTGCAAAAATAGAAAATTGCTTAAAAGTCTATCAACAAGGGAATGGTTGAGCAAATTATGCTACATCCAAATTGAAGAATATTCCATAGCTATGAAAAAGATCTATTAGATCTGGAAGCACTGATCTTGAATGATGTCCATAATACATTGTTATGTGAAATGTCAAGTTGCAGAGTAATGATATAATATTAGCCCATTTTTGAAAAAGAAGAAAGCCCCAGATTATGTTTGCATGTATGTGTATGAGCTTGGCATGACATGTGGAAGAAAGTAGATAAGGCTATTACTGTTGATTAATAGATTATAGGATGAGATTATAAGAGGGTTGAGAAAACTATAATACTTTATTTACTTCCAAAGTATATGATTTGTTCCAAAAGAATGTATTTTTCATATAAGTGAATAATTGTAAAGTTGACTTTAGACTTATTCAAGAGCCAAAAAGTATTAAGGGCTGGACTCAGAGATCACTCAGATCCCTTCCAGCTCTGACCACCTTGGAACACTCATTTCCTTCCTCCGCCCTGAGTTAAGATCAATTTATGTGAAGGATTCACAGTCACCCGGAACTACACCAGATCCTCATGTGATGTCCTTTCTAGTGCACCCAACTCAGAGCTCATGTAGGAGAGACACAGGCCCTTAAAGTTGGATTTCATAATCAGATTGCACCTCTAGATCGTAGCCCAGCCTGGGAACTTACAGGCGAAAAGATAAAGCAATGTCCTATATTTCCTCCGGTTCTTCCAGAGCATCACCTGGCTCCTTTCAAACCTGTGAAACTTACACCCAAGCCCACCTGGGATTCTCTGAAGACTGAGCCATGGAAATGGTTTAAGGTGACTCTCAAGGTCTTCAGGTCCCAGGAAGCCCTGGTACCACCATTGTGAGAGTTGTCTGGGGTCCACATATGCACACACAACAAAGCAGGATGCTGGCTCCTGGCTCTAGTTCCCGAGAGCCACCTCCAGCCCTCCCCCATCAGCACACCAGGCTTCTAACGGGTGTAACTAGAATAACTGCCCTTTTAACAAAAATCACAAAATACACCACACATCTAGGAAAATTTATGATATAAATGTGCAGTTATTTAATAATTCTAAACTAAACACCTGTGTAACTACCATTCAGATTAAGAAATAGGACATTGCCTGAAACTCTCCATGTGATCTTTTGAATCATGCCCTCATCCTCTCCCTAGCATAAACCATGATTCCACCTGCTACTGTCAACCATTTCCTTTTCTTTTATAGCTTTACCACCTGTATATGCATACCCAAACAATGTTCTGATTTTGCCCACTTTTAATTTAGTATAAATGGACTTATGCTGTATGTATTCTTCAGTGTCAATATAAGAAAGATTTATCCATGTTGCTATGTGTAGCTGTAGTTCATTTTCACTTGTGTATAGTATTCTGCTGTATGATTATACCACCGTTAATCCTTCTACATTTAATCAGTATTTGGGTTGTTTCCACTTACTGGCTCTTACAAACCATGCTGGTATGATCATTGTTTGTACGTCTCCTTATGTTGTGTACAGAATGTCTCTAGAAAAAAATGGAATTGCTTCATCACAGGGCTTGCATATCTCTCACTTTGCTGTTTACTAAAATTTATCAGTTTACACTCCCACCAGCAGTGACTGAGAATTCTTAGTACTCCACCTTCTCGCCAAAATTTTCTGGCTATGCATTCTCTTCTCAAAGTCTTTGGACATGTTGATGTTTTTTCCTAGAGCATTTCTTTTATCTTGCTACTAGGTGATCATTAAGAACTCTTCCTCTTGGCAGCCTCCCTGACCCTTTAAATCTGTGTTCTGTGCCCCACATACTCCCATAGCACCCTATATTGTGCCCTTCATAGTATGTATTACACTGTATGTAACTACCTATTATACACTTGCTTGCCTTACTCCACACTCCACCACCCCCGTGCCTTCCCCCCCCACCCCACCCCCCACCCCCTACACACCAGACTAAGGGATCCCTGAAGGCAGGGGTTGAATCTTGATCTAACACAGTGCCTGGCATACAGTAGGTGCTCAATACATGACTAATGAATAAACAAGTGGAATCCATTTCTTCCCTCAACTCGTGGCTCCCTTCAACCATTGGGAAGCCAAGGTGAGTATTAAGGCTTTTCAGAGAATTGTTGCCAAAACAATAAATAATAACTCTGTGGAAATTAATTGTCAGATCTGGCTCTTTCATTAGTAGCTCATCAAAGTACTGTGAGCTCCCAGGGGGACTCTTAAAAATAAGTAACCGATCAGCATGGAAGGAAGGCATCCTCTTCTCAGCGCATGCACCACCACCACCGATAACACACAAACAGATACACCTCCTGCGAATCGCTGGGCCTGGCCATTTAACACAGTTATTACCAACTCCCACTTAGTGAATTATGAGCAAGAGCCTCGAGAGAGCTTTCAAAGATTTTCAAATGGATGTTTAAAAGCCTGCAGTTGCTCAGGCAGGATCAGCTAATGGCATTTATTACTTGGAGGATAGGGTATTTACATAAAGCTGGATTTTTATTATAATGGTCAGATGGTTCTTGAGAGGGAGGGTGGAAGGGAGAAGGAGGGTGAAGATGCAAATGTTCTACTTACATTTTATTTGAACAGATGCTGTCAAACCTAGGGCAAGGGTTATGCAGGGTGAGCCTTGGGGCGGTACAGAAAATGGTACTGGGTTTCCCTAGAACAAGACAGTCAACCCCCTGGACAGTTCATAGCATCTGTCATTGACCTGCTGGTAGGTACACTTTCAGACAACTTCCATTCTCACGAGGGTCCTCCCATTGATGATTTAGGGGAGGCCCCTCAGGGACCCCAGCTATCATCCGAAGTGGGGATAATACAGGGCATTCACTGTCTCTTGGCTTTATCAGTGGCTCTAGCTATAGCCTATGTACTCTGCATATCAACAGTCAAGATGAAGATGAATAGAAGCCAATTGCTGCTGGCTTCAAGAAGTTTGTATTAGTTGTGCATTGCTGTATAATAAACCACGTTCAAAACGTAGAGGCAAAAACCAACAATTGTTTATTGTGATTCTGCTGATTGGGTAATTCTTCTACTGGCCTTGCCTGAGTAAATCATGCAATTGTAACCAGCTAGTGGAGCCACTGGGGCTAGAAGGTCAGGCAATGAGTATGAATTTAATGGAGGAGGAGATGCCAAAGATGGGTCTGGAAGCTGTGTCTTCTAGGTGGGCATCACTGAGAACATTTTAGAAGAAGCAGCAGCAGCAGCACATGAGCAAAGTATAAACCAACCAGGGGCTGTTTGGGAGCCATGGAGGTTGGTCAGTGGTTCTGAATGATCAGATATTAACTCTGGGGAAGTGAATAGGACATTAGGAGTTATGTAGGGGAACTGGCCATTATTTTGTAGATTTTGAGATCTATGGTGATAAATATTATTTAAAAGAATAGTTACTACATACCAGGAATACTACTGAACACTTGAGATGTAGCATTATCTTATTTAATCCTTGCTATTATTAGCATTTTACACTTGAAGAAATTGAGGCTTACCCAGGGTCACATGGCTAGTAAGCAGTGGGGATATGATTCAGAACCCAAGTAGTCTGGCTTTAGAAGTGGTTATTTTAGTTACTATATTCCATAGCCTTTCTGGGGGGACTTTGAGTCAGGCGTGGGACAGGTAATGCTAAATGAGGCAGGATTACATTTTCATTCAGAAAAAAGGGGGAGAGGGGAGATATGGAAATACTGGAAAATATTTCATTAAACAAATCTCTATCTATCCCAAACACCCAGAACCGTATCAGACATATAGTAGATGCTCAATAAAAGTACTGAATTAATTAATATTGGAAAGCTCTAAGGCAGTGGTTCTCAACCTTGGCTGCACATTAGAATCACCTGGGAATCTTTTTAAAATCCTGATTTCTGGGCCTCATCCTCCAGAAATTCTGTTTCTTTGTTATTAATGTTGTGGCCCCACCCCACAACAAAGAAACAGAATTTCCGAAGGATGAGGCCCAGAAATCAGGATTTAAAAAAGATTCCCAGGTGATTCTAATGTGCAGCCAAGGTTGAGAACCACTCCTCTAAGGGCTTCCACATTCCAAAATTATTTAACTATAGAGTAGTTCTTCACCATGATTTTTTCCCTATTGATCCTTAAGGAAGTGTAAAATACTCTATGGAACACAATTGAGAAATTCAGCTTTAGAGTACATGAAAATGAAATCAAACTTTTATTGTGTCCCCACTGTGTTTCAGACACTAGTCTTCATTCATGCCTCCAGGAAACATGAACTGAGAGCTTGCCTTTCGCCAGGTCTCCTACAAAGGACTAGGAACAAAGGTAAGAAGACATGGCCCAGGCTCTCAGGAGGTGCCCAATCAGGGGCATTTTCCCATTTTGCACAGGATTTAATTTTATGTCATTCTTAACAGTCTGGTGAGGTTTTCTACTTCATAAGAGAACTGAGGCTCAGAGAGGTGAAATGACTTTCCTAAGGTCTTAGTAGAACCAGGTGGAAACTGCTGGCCACCTTCATGATGGACACCTCTCCCCGGCTGGTGGAGGCAAGAAAAGCAGCGAGTGGCCTAGAGCAGTGGTCGACAAACTGCGGCTTGTGAGCCACATGCAGCTCTTTGGCCCCTTGAGTGTGGCTCTTCCACAAAATACCGACTTCTGCGCATGGGCCATGAAGTTTCAATAACACTGTACGTGCGCGCCCGCATGTGGTATTTTGTGGAAGAGCCACACTCAAGGGGCCAAAGAGCCGCATGTGGCTCATGAGCCGCAGTTTGCTGACCACTGGCCTAGAGGATCCCACCCCATCTAGACACTAGAATCCTGGATAATCTAGGGCCAGGGCTGCACTGTCCCTTCAGACAGATAAACTGAGGTTGTCACTGTTTCCTCCTGACCATGCAGGAGACATCTGAGGCAGAGAAGCAGCTGACCCCAGGCTGTGACAAGGGCTCCCTAGGCCACCCAGTGGGTGGTCCTTCCTGTGAAGGCCAGTCCTTGGCCAACACACAGTCATCTTGCTGTCAGAGCAGGTGAGGCGGTGGTGGGGCTTCCCCCATTATCCAAGTGTCCCACTTCCTGTCTTCACACAGGCACACACATATGTGACTGTGCACACATATGCAGAGACATGCACAAATCATTCACAGAGCCTGTACCACACATGCACACACACACATGCACATCCATAACAGAACAGAATGGGCCCACACACATGGGTTTGCACACACATGCACAATCACATACCTGATAACCAATCCTCAATAAGATAATGCTACATTATCCTCACTTTGGAATGCTCCAAGCTTTCCTTAGCATCCAGAATTCCAGAATGTGTATGCAGATTGTCACATATGCACACTCCCTGAATGAGACTCTTAATGTGCTGGAGAACAATCAGGTAAAAGGAAGGGGATCATTGAAATATGTCTTCCTTTATCAGCCCATTTTCCAACAAAACTGATCAACTCCAGCATGCTTAATTCAGATGAAATGCACGTTCTAAAGTCTATAAAAATGACTTTATCACAGTCAAGAAGGGAACGATGAAAAGAAATGAATGTGTGGGTGATTGAATACAGGATGTCCAATGACAGGGGATGGAGGATGCGATTGCTATCTTGGTTCAGCCTCAGCTGGGTTTACCATGCTCCCGGCGGCTGCCCCATCACTGAACAGAGGCAGGATGGCCCCAGCACAAATGCTGCCCCAGCCTCACCTGGCAGCCATCACCTGGCACAGAGAATGGTTGGCTGGCCGGGCCTGGCCGCACCCAGCCTCCCGCTGTGGTCAGTGCAGAGAAAGCACAGAATGTGGAACCAGGAGTCAGCCTGCCTCATTTGGACACCAGCTCTCCTACAGAATAGCTGTGTGGCCTTAGATAAGCTGGCCAGCCTCACACTGTGCCTCACTTTCTCCTGGAAAATGGGGATGATGATAACCATGGGATTTCACAGTTCACTGTGGAGAGTAAATGTTGTAACGCACATGAAGTGGAGCGATGGTCCCATGGAGGCCGGGCCGGCTGACTTGGTTGGTGCCAGTGTTTCCTCTCACTCAGACTTCTGCTGACTTTCCAGGCCTTTCTGGGGGCAACATGGGGCTTCTGATCCCTGGAGAAGGGATTACATTAGCCAGAGGCATCTTGCATGTGGCTGTGAGAATGCCTTTGGCCCTTTCCAACAAGCATGGCATCCACCTACTGTTCTATGACTGGGTAACAGTGTAGCCTCTGCAGCCAACTTTTGGGGTTCAGATTCTGGCCCTGCCCTTTGCTAGCTCTGTGAATTTGGGCATATTACTCCACCTCTCTGAGCCCTAGTTTTCTTATCTGTGT
This sequence comes from Myotis myotis, assembly GCF_014108235.1. Classification (NCBI taxonomy): domain Eukaryota; kingdom Metazoa; phylum Chordata; class Mammalia; order Chiroptera; family Vespertilionidae; genus Myotis; species Myotis myotis. The sequence continues at coordinate 20,306,108 of NW_023416401.1, read as the reverse complement.
GATGGGGCCACCAACAACGCTTACTTCATAGGGTTGGTGGGAAGGCTAAATGAGATAACTCATTGCAGCAGGCGGCACAGGCCTGGGGTGAAGGAGGTGCTCAGTGAACACCAGCTGTTACTCATCTATTGTCCTGATGGTATCTCATGGCATCACTTCTCAGCTTCTGACTAGATTTTATCTGCTAGGTTTTGAGGCAACTGCCCATTCATTCATGCATTTTTAGAAGAAACTGCCATTGAGTGTCCCCCCCCCCCCCCACACACACACACAGTGATAAACCCGTGAGGCCTGGTCCCTACACTGCCTCACTCAGACGTTCATTACATTCATTGGCCAAATCTCAACCAGCGCTGCGCCAAGCCCTGGGGACACAGCCGAGGAGAGAGTAAGTCCTCCGTCCTCTGGAGCTCAGAGTCCAGCCAGGAAGACAGACAAGAAACCAAAGGGCAAGTCCAAATACAGCTTCCGTGGTCATTGCTGTGAAGAAAACGGGCAGGGGGAAGGCGTGGGGGGCAATGGGGAAGGTCCTGTGCCTTCCTTGCTTCTCAGGAGTGGTCACCAAAGTCCCAATCCTGAGGTGCCCTCACCTCCTCCTGCCTCCTCCCCTGCGGACTTTACTTCCTGGGTAGCTCTTTGAGTCTCTCCTCTCTGTCCCCCAGATCCCCCCTCAGTCACAGTACCCTCCCTCACCTGCAGATAGCAGTGGCCTTCTCCCTGGCCTCCCCTCCCCTCCCTTTCAGCCCCCCTACACCAGAGGGATCTTTCTAGAACACAAGTGTGATCAAGACACCCCTGACCACCGCAACCCCCAGACTCCCTGCGGACCCCTGCCCCTCAGGTGGCCCCAGGTCCTTTGCCTGGAATTCAAGGCCCTCCAAGCCCTGACCGCACCCCCGCTCCAGGCTCGGTGGGCTCTCCTCCTTCCGGACCCCACAGGCTGAGTTTGGGGGCCCTGCGCTGGGCTCCGGAGAACCTCCCAGTCTTAGACATGGGTGTCCTCACCGAATGAAGGAACGGACGGAGCAGGCGAGCACTGGGCGGGGAGTCCGGGGCCCCGCCACCCTGGGCAGGAAAAGGGCCCAAGGCATCCCCGGGGCACGGCGCTCGCCAGGGGAGCCCGGGAGCCTCGAGAACAAAGAGCCGCGAGCGCCCCGTTTGCGGGAGCAGGACTGCCCCGCCCGCCTGCGTGTCCCCGGACCCCAGCTTCTGGGCCTCCGCGCGCTCTGCGCCGGGCCGGGCGGGCCCTCGCGGGGGCCGGGGCCTCGGAGAGGTGGGTCCGGAGCGGGGGCTCGGGTCCAGGGGGGCTCCGCGGACAGGGCCTGAGCGCGGGTGAGTGGACGGACGCCCGGACGCCGCTGCGGTCATGGGGCCGGCGGCCCGCGGCCTCAGTCCCCGCTCCGCGCCATCAGCAGCCGGTAACCGCCGGCTCTGCACCCGCTGGCGGCGCGGAGCCGGCGGAAAATTGCTGCCGAGAAAATGGGGGCGTCGGGATGGACCGATGGCCGGAGGGGCTAGGACGCCGACCGTGGGGCCGCCGTGAGCGCCCCCTCCCGCCCCGCCCCGCACTTGGGGAGCTGGGGAGCGGAAGGGGGACAGGAGCTAGGGGACCCGCGATCTGAGAAGGGGCCCCCAAAAGGCCCAGGGCCCTTCCAACCGGGGCCCAGCTTTGACTGTTTCCGACATGCAGTGTCCTGTCTGGGTACTTGGGTTGAATACACCCCGACTCCTCACCTCAAACCATGGCCCATGAGACCCGGGCGACCCGGCCCTGCACTGCTCCAGCCCACCCGGTACCGGTACCGGTGTCCCTTCAGGAGCCTCCACATCCAGCGTCCTCCTTCCTGCTCCTTGGACAAGCCAGCCCTGTCCTCAGGTCTTTGCACCTTCGGTTCCCCCTGCCTGGAAAGCTGTGGCCTGCTCTTTGCATGGCTGGCTCCTTTGATCTCGGCTTAAACATCACCTCCTTCAAGACGTCCTCCCTCCCGTGGCCCAGTGGTTAGAGCGCGACCCCGCTCAGAAGGCTCTCAGGTTCCATTCCCGGTCAAGGGCACCTACCTGGTTTGCATGGTCAGTCCCCACCGCTGTCATGGGTAGAGGGTCAGGGGGTCAAGGCCCTTGCAGGATGTCTCTCTCCCCCTCCCTCTCTTCCATTCTCTCTAAAAATCAATGGAAAAATTATTCTCAGGTGAGGATTAACAAAACAAAAAAGAAAAAAAGGAGAAGTTGTCCCTGACCATCCAATTGGAAGTGGAATTCCCACCCCCTGTTAGTCTCTACATTACCCTGTGCGTTTCCTTCTCTTTCAAGGCATGTATTTAAATTAGAAATTAGATTTTTATTTCTTTAAATCTTCATGAGAACAGGGGACGCCTTTTTCTTGTTCATGTCCTAGGTTCTCCTGCATCTCCCTCCACGTTCTCTCCCCACCCCCCAACCCCCACCCCCCAAATCCAGCCTCAGGCGCTGAGCAGCTGGCACTGTAGGCTCTGCCCTGTCCAACTCAAGTGGAAGCCAAGGGCAAGAAAGCACGTGGTCCCTGTGATGGTGACAAAGAGCATCTCCCTGGTCATCACTGTAGAAACTCCCCCTTAAATGCAGTTTAGAGGCCACACAAGTAACAAAGATGCCTAATAAATAAGAACAAACACCTGGTACTATGTCTTAGCACCATTCTAGGCACCACACATATTTTGACCCATTTATCCCTCACAAGAACTTTCAGGAAAGGCAATATCTCCACCCTCCTTTTGCAGAGGGGAAAACTGCAGCACAGAGAGGTTAAGTAACTGGCCCGAGGTCACACTGTGGGAGTCGCAGAACTGGATTTGAACCCAGGCAGCTGGGCCTCAGCACCAGTCTCCTTAACTCTGTGGTATCTTCACGTTTATATTGGGCAACACAGACGACCCAGTGGCTGCAACACAACTGAGGTGAGTGCCCTCTTAAATAAGCGAATGTTTTATAGTAAAAATCATCCGTGATGAGAAAGGAGAAGTCTTTAGGCAAGGTCTTGTTTACTGTCTGCTCACGTGAGTACAGCCATGTTGTCAGGCGGGGAAGGTAAATTTAAGGATGACACGGTGGGACAAGAGAGCCCTGAGCTCAGTGAAGAGGACTTGAGTGCTGGGCCTGCTCATGCTGCTGACTTGCATATCCTTGCCCTCCCTGGGTCTCCAAACACAGCACGAGAATACAACCGAGCTCACCTGTGCCGGGAACTGTGCCGAGCATGTTACATGCATCACAATAAGACTTTGAGGTTTGGATCTGCAGCCTCATGTGGACGGTGGAGAGACTGAGGCTGGGGCAGGTGAAAAGTCTTCATGGGAGGGTGGGCAAGGGGTGTGGGGTGTTCCCGGCTGGGGAGGGAGGCCAGTGCTGCTTGCTGAGCTGGGAGCGGGAGGAGGAGAGGCGGGGCCAGCTTGGTCTCTTTCCAGCTATGAATAGTTAAAAGGCAATTACGATGCTAATTTGCAGCCCTAATAGCTGCAGCTCTGAGCGAGGAGTAGCTGAAAGGTACTGTCAGTCAGAGCTGCTAGCCCAGGGCCCTACAGGGACAGTTTTCTTGAGATCCCTGGACCATGGCTGGGCCTAGGCAGAAACACTGCTCCTTGTCCCCAAAACACAGTGGCCTCTAAGGGTCCCTCTGAGTGAAGGGAGTGTAGCCAGGACTTCACGCCAGTGGTCAGAGGGGGCTGCAGACTCTGAGGGCAATGAAAATGCTCAGGAAATTTTCTCATTCCCTCTCCCCTCCCTGGAACAATACCAAAAATACCAACAACACCAACAAAAACAAAATGTGCTTGTCTGTTGGAGTCAGGCTGCCTTGGCTCACCAGCACTGTGCCTTTGGAAAATGTACTTTACTTTCTGTGCCTCAATCTCCTCATCTGTAGAACAGGGATGAAAACAGTAGTGCACACCTCATAGGGCCATTATCAAGTTTAAAGGACACAGTGCCCTCTAGCCCCTTGGTGGATACTGGAATGACCAGCTGCTGGAATGGCGGTGACACTGGACAGGGTGCTGGGGATGTCACGCTGAAAAAGATGCACAAAATCCCGGCCTTGTGGTAGAGAAAGAGAGAGTTAAACAAGAGGACAGCATCAGAGGTGCTGTAATGGGAAAGGTCGAGGGGGCATAATCCAGATGAGGGTTGAGTGGGGAGTGGCAGGCAGGGAGGGCTTCATGGAAGAAGTGGCAACCCAAGGCCAAGACTGAGAATGAGTGAGTCAAAGGCTTGGGTGAAGGGGTTATGGTTGCTTCCAGGAGATTTCTTCTCCATAAATGTCCCATCAGCAAATTCATCCATGCCCGGCCGAGCCCTCTCCATGAAAGGCCATCTCTCTGAGAAATCAGGGCTCAGGGGCTGAACTGTAGGAGTGGTTTGGTGTGACAGTGGTACATAACACAGGCACATGAATAAGGGAATTGCCCACAATTATCCATGATTATGTCATTGTGCTGATGCTGTAATACATGGCAAAAGTGTCCTCGAGTGGGAGAGAGAGAGACAAGGACAGATGTTAGAATAGATGCTGCCAAAAGGGATTGAGAAATTGCCCCCATGAAGGAGGAAGACTTTGGAGGCAGCAGGGGGGTGGTCCTAGACCTGTTGACTCCCTGTCGTACCTCCAAGCCACATATCGGACCCTCAAGGCTCTCTTCTTTGCCCTCTCCCAGCCAAGGGCTTTTAGAACACCAGCTTTAGCCCCATCCACAGTGTTTCTGACCCAGTAGGTTTGGGGAAAGGCCCAAGAATTTGTGTTTCTTACAGCCTCCCAGGTTGCTGATGCTTCTGGTCCATGGACCACACTTTGAGAACCCAGTTCTCTAGCCTCATCTCCTTCCAGCCCATCCCATGCCCTCTACACACCACACCTTTGCCCCACCCCTGCCAGTTGCCCAAGATCAGGATTTAAAAAAAAAAAAAGCCACCAGGTGGTTTCAATGTGCAGCAAGAGTCAAAAAAGCCTGACCCAAACACAGGGTGAGACAACGGAATTCTGAACGGAATTGACTAGGACACCTGAACAAACCAAAATAAAACAAACGCTGAAGCTGCCCTGCTGGTCTATGCAGGGCTCAGGGTAGGAACGCATGCCCAGGCCCCCTCTGCTCCAGGCCCCTCACTCCCCATCCAGGCAGGCCCAGGGGAGCTACTCAGAGGCCAACAGACCGGGTGCTCTGAGGGCACATGTATGACACCTGTGCCTAGATTCTCTGCCTCGCCCACTGCAGAAACCACAAAGCAGTCGCAGCCCTCGGCCCTGGAGCTCAGACTGAGCCTCAGAGCCTTTCCCACCACGGTCCAGGCAGCCATTTCCAAGCAGAGTTCGGACTTGAATTCAAACTTCCTGCCCAAGGACTGAGGTTGCCTTCCCACCTCCTGTTTTGACCCCTTTAGTTGCTAATTGCTAGTACTTCATCATCCCCTCTGTCCCTGAGCTCTTGCTTCCATTCTCCTGCCGCTGTGCTGTCTCCCTTAACCCCCAGCCCCTCAGCCTTGTAGACATCGGCTCTCCTGAGTGGCATTTTGCTTTGGAGCTTAGCACAGGGCCTGCATACATTAGGCACTTAAACCATGTTCCTTAATATCCGAGAGTCTATGAATGAAGAAGTAAGCTCTCCTGGTGTCTTGGTTATTATTGCATAACAAGCTACTCCAAAAATTACTGTCTTAAAGGAATGGTTTTATCTGCTCATGGTTCTGTGGGTCTAGGATTTGGTCAGCATTCTGCTTACATAGCATCACATGGCTTTCTCATATGGCTGGCAAATGACACAGACTTCAGGAGGGCCTTTCCACGTGGCTGCTTGGACTTCCTCACTTCATGCTGGTTGGGCCCCAAGAAGGAGCATTCCAAAGGTAGAAGCTGCTAATCTCGTAGGACCCAGCCTCAGAGTTACACAGTGTCACTGTTGGCACGTTCTACTGGCCAAACAGGCCAGAGTCAACCCTGATTCAAAGGGAAGGGGAATAAACTACGCCTGTCCATGGGAGGAGCAGCAAAGAATTTGCAGCCCATTTTAACCCACTCAATTTGGGGAGTTTAGGGTATGGCACCCAGAAGGTGCTCAATATTTTTTCCCAATCCTCACCTGAGGCCATTTTTCCATTGAATTTTCAAGAGAGTGAAAGGGAGGGAGAGATGGGAGAGATAGAGAGAGAAAGAGAAAGAAACATCGATTGGTTGCCTCCCACACTCGAACCCAAGACCCCCTGGTATGCAGGCCGATGCTGTAACCACTGAGCACACTGACCAGGTCACAATTTCTTAATGAATGAGTAAATCAATTCCATTGCTCCCCCAGTTCACACAAGCATTCCCGTGTGCAAACCCAGTCCTAGCTCCTGACCCAGCTCCATGCTGCAGCTGGAGGGTGATAGGTGCATTCCCAGCCCCTAGCCTGATGTGTAGGAGGCAAGAGTGAGAAGCAGGCTGAAGAGTGAGGGCCCTGCCAAGAGACAGGGGTTGAGGCTTCTTGCAAATGAGCCACACTTGGGGGCAGGGAGTCTGGGCTGCCCCCAGCCCATTTCCATCTACTGATGTAGAGTTGGAAAAATGCTGATTTTTTTTTTTTTTTTTTGAGCACTGGAGACAGAGAGCAATCTGGGTTGCTATGCAACCAGCGCCTGTGCCCAGCTGATAACACCAGAGGAATTAACTGTCCTTGTCCTGCTCAGGCTCTGGAGGAGGGGGCTGCTGCCGCTTCCCAGCGCCTGGCCGCAGCCCCCACCAGCTGCATCTCCAGCCCAGTTAGGGGTGGGGGAGACTGGAGCCAGGTCCCAGCCCCTCTCTGGCTCCACAAGGAGCAACCAGAGAGGGAGTCCCTTTTCTCTTGCCAACGGGAGCACCTTTGGAGAGTGAGGAGGGGGCTGCCCCAGGGTCTCTTGGCCGCAGGTCATCTCCAACCTCTTTGATCTGCTAATGAGCTGAGAATTAAAGACAAACCTGAACTCCGAGGGAGGCTTTAAGGAGGAAAAGGCTGGTAAGGGGCTGGCCTAGAGTGAGGACAAGATGGGCAGAATGAGGCCAGCTCCTGGGGCAAGAGAGAAGCACAAATACAGCCCTGAGCAGGGGCCCAGGCCGCACTGCCGTACCACAGGGCCCCCAAGGCTTGGAGAAGCAAACCAGGCGAGGGTGAGATGCCCTACGGTGCAGGGGGGCCCTGTGTGGGGGTGGCAGACCTTTGGCATCCTTGGAAGGTCAAAGCTGCTCATATCTAGAGGCTGAAGAGCTGCAGGAAGCCCATCTGGGGACTTGGGGGATGCTCAGGAATTGGGGGGAGACCCAGAGAAACACATTTAATGTGTCCACCTCCCCACTAGAGTGCCTTTAAGTGCAAGGAACGTGTAACATCCGGGTTTCAGAGTCAGATCTAGGTTCAAATCCAGCCACTTACAGCTGTGGGACCTTAGACTGGTCCCTTCACCTTCCCGAACATCAGTCTTCTCAGCCACAAAGAGAAGAATAATCGTATCTCTTCATAAGGATGAAATCAATCACGCATCAGCTTACGTTTCTGGGTGAAAGCTGGTCCAATATTGGCTCTTTCATTTGGTTCAACCTAAAAATTCAAGACTCAGCACTCGGTAAGTGGAAGCAGCTATTCATGTCTTTTGTTGCACTGGCCGTGGCCCAGTGTGCATGTTCAGTGAATGGACGAAGAAAACCAGGACCGGGCTGAGCAGGGACTAAGTAGCAGGTGGCTTGTCCCTGAGCCCAGAAGACACTGACATATGATGGGGGCTCCTGCCCTGAGCCAAGAGAGAGCCACTGACCCCAGTGTCTGCTACTCCTCTCCCTTCATCCCTCCCCTTCCCGTGTGTGCCCTCTGTGTTTATTTCTCTCTCTTGCCTCATTTACTGAGCAAAAGTCTTGTTTTTAGGTTACCATGGTTACCATTTACTTGCATACTTACTCTGTGCCAGGCTCCAATCTGAGCAATTTGCAGGCATTAACTCATTTACTCCTAACAACAAGCTAACCTGAACCTTATTTTTAACCCTTTGTTTGAAGTAAGGTAAATCCACTTTGCCCCACCCTGTATTAATTGACTGAATGCATGCATGTACGCATGAATGAATGAATGAGTGAATGAATGATAGCCATGCTTTTCAAAGAAGTATATGAGTAGCCTGGAGCAGCGGTCTCCAACCTTTAGGACCTCATGGACCACCAGTGGTCTGTGGACCACCGGTTGGCAACCGTTGGCCTGGAGGGTACCAGGGAGTGCCAGAGGCCATGGGCACCCATTTTTGGAATGTCCATTTTATTCAGAGTATGAGGGAAACCATGTAACCAATAACATCATTTTTGGGGGTTATTTTTTTTTAGCGCAGTAAAATATATATAACACTATAGTGGTTTCTTTAAAAAAAATGTAAACATGGAATAACCATGTGATTCAGCAATTCCACTCCTGGGTCTAGCCCCAAAAGACTTGAAAATAGAAACTCGACAGATACGTGTACACCAATGCTGCGGTATTATTCACAACAGCCAAAGGGTGGAAACGACCACATGTAGGTCAACGGATGGACAGGTACACATGTGGTACACCCATACAGTGGATTATCACTCAGCCTTACAAAGAAAGGAAACTCTGATACGTGCTCCAACATGATAAATCTTGAGACATTATACTTAATGAAATGAGCCAGTCACAAAAGGAAATACACTGTATGATTGTGCTTATAGAGGTACCCGGAGTGGTCAGATTCCCAGAGGCAGAGCGCAGCATGGTGGTTACAGTAGGGGCTGGGGCGGGAAGGAACGGGGTCCTCTAGTGAGCAGAGTTTTCTATTGGGGAAGATGAAAGAGTTCTGGTGGCGACGGTCACACAACAATGTGAATGTCTTAATGCCACTGAACTGTAAAGCGGTAAATGTTACGTGGGTATTTTAAACCAGGGGTGGGCAAACTTTTTGACTCGAGGGCCACAATGGGTTCTTAAACTGGACCGGAGGGCCGGAACAAAAGCATGGCTGGAGTGTTTGTGTGAACTAATATAAATTCAAAGTAAACATCATTACATAAAAGGATACGGTCTTTTTTTTTTAGTTTTATTCATTCCAAACGGGCCGGATCCGGCCCGCGGGCCGTAGTTTGCCCACGGCTGTTTTAAACTGTGGTGAAGCATACATAACTCCACAGCATGGAAATCATTTGATCGGGGCCACCCCTCTGTCTCAGCGGGCTGGGCCCGGCGGTCACAACTGTATTCCATGGAGGTACAGTGTCCAGGCTGCAGTTTGGATGGAGCAGGCACGGGAGGGGGGAGATGGGGTGATTCAAGGGGCCATGTCCAGTTAGCTGATTTCACCACAACACACCAAATTAATTTCCTTTACCAAATATCTCTTGAGTGTGCACCAAGCACAGGTTCATGGGGCGGCGCTGCGGTGAGGGGTACAGAGACAAATCGCACCCAGGCTCTGGCCCCCAGAGCATCCAGGCCCAGAGGAAAGGCCCAAGACCCACATCTGTAAAACGGACCGGACCTGCTCCCTGGGTGGGAAGGCCCTGGCGCCGAGCGAGAGGCTAGGAGATGCCAGCCTCCTTCCTGGTTTTCTGACTTTGGACTCTCGGAGGAGGTAGAGGTCCAAGTCAGGTAGCCGGTGGGTTCGGAGTCCTGGGAAACAGAAGAGCCAGAGGCCTTCTTTCTTTTCAATGCCAGAGAAAAATCTCACGGAGGGAGCAAAGTGGGGTCTCAGCGAATCATGATTTCTCTGCATTTCCCCACCCCCACCCCAATCAAGGGCCTAGTCTAACATCAATCGCCGCCCCCTCCTAGGCTCTGTGCCCCCACCCGCATGAGTCACGCTTCTCAGATCCGATTGTTCACGGTCCTCCTCAGTCCAAAGCTCTTGATGGATTTGGTAATTGGAGTAATTACGGTAATTTTACCTTAAAGACAGGCAGCTGCAGATTTCCTACTGGGGAGGCCCCTCCCTGGGCCTCCTGCCAGCCAGTATTCAGGGACAATGACAAGTGGCTCCCATTCCCTTCCCCCAGAATGCAAAGTGGTGGATGGGGTGACATTCTCAATAGAGGGCATCTCAGCAGCCCTGCCTCCCCCCCCCCCCCCTTCCCGGGGCTGGGGGCAGCAGGGGGCTGAGGGCAGCAGGAGGGTTTGTCAGGAATCATTCTCCTTCCCTCCAGCCCAGCCCTGGTTCTAGGCACTTGCAAAGCTCAGCAGCGACATCCTCTTGTTCCCTATCCAGGCCTGCAAACCAAGACCCAGGACCTCTCAGTCTGTGGGTGGAGTTCTTTCCAGATTCCTCAATGCCCCAGTTACACGTGCTCTGTGGTCTCGGGTGTGAGGGACAGGCAGGAGGAATGGAGCCTTGGACATGACCGGGGAGAGTCACCTGTCCACAGCCAGGTGCCAGGCAGCACCCTTCCCCCCTCCACCCCAGTCAGAGCCGGCCTGCCCTGTCCCCCAGGGCAGCCTGTGGAATGTTTGCCTTCCTCCCATGCCCCTCAGATGCCAAAGAGGAACGTGCTGGGGAGGACGTGGGCGGCGGAGCGCTCTTCTGATTTCCAGGGTAGAAGGCTTCTCAGCGGAGGGACTTCAATGAAGGCCTCAAAGAACATGTGAGACGCCTCTGGAGGGCCTGGCGCAGTCAGCAAGGCAGCTCATGCAGGGGATTTGGGACCCTATTGAAGGCTGTCAGGGCAAAGCTGGGGCGGTCTCAGAATTCCCAGCGGGGTGGTTTGGTAGATTTAAACACTTCCGGTCTTCCCAAATCTCTTAGGATCCGTTTCCAGTCCCTACTAATCTGCCCACTGCCCACTGCCCACTGTCCACTTCCACACCAGCCTCTCAGTGTCTCCTCTGCTCAGGGCCAAACACACACTGTTCTTACTGCCTTGATTACCTCTGTAAGAGCCCCATCTCCAAATACAGTTACCTTGGGAGTTAGGGCTCCAACATATGAACTTGGGAGGAGGGGACACAATTTAGTCCTCAACAGGCTTCTTAAAAGAAACATGCTCTCAGCCCTAGCTGGCCCCAGACGGCAGAGCCTGGAGAAGCTGGGCACCCACTGTGAGTTGTGCTAACCCAGCAGCACACTGGCGCAGGATCATCAATCACCATGATGCCACAGGGTGGAAAAAGATGAGCCCCCAGATAGCGTGAAGATGAATGGGGACACTGACATGTGATTAAACTGGGATCCTCACTGATAGCTGCAGACCCACTCTGCGTGCAAAGTTAGCACAGCCAGGCCTGGGTTCCTGGCACCCAGCAGGACACCTGCCCCTCCCCCTGCCAAGGTTAAAGAACTGTACTCTATCCACACAGCTCCTTGTCATGCTGGCTCTGTAACTGATGCGTGAGGCATGCCAGTGGACAAGCACGGTGCTGGGAACCGTGGGGCCGATCTTGTCATTAGTCACCATTTCAGGCTGCCTGGCTCTTGTTAATAATTCATAATAATGATGCCAGCACTGGATGCGCACTTGCTATAGGTACTTCAGGAGCGTGTCCTCATTTTCACACCTCAAACCAAGTCAGGTGGTGAGGACAACAGTTTCTGGAGGAAACAGGCAGAGGGGTAGAGAGCAATTCAAATGCATCCACTCATTTGATGGGTTTTATGGGGCACCTACCATGTGCCATCATATCCACAAAGGTGAGCAACACCCACAGGTCTCTGCCTTATGTCGAAGAGACAGATGATAAAAAACTAATTAAGTAAAATAATTTCAGGTAATGATAACCAAGTAATTTAATTAATTAAGGAGAGAGAGAGAGAGAGAGAGAGAGAGAGAGAGAGAGAGAGAGAGAGAGAGAAGGAGAGCAAAACTTCAAGCGGCATGGTCAAAGAAGGCCTCTTGAAGGAAGGGACATCTGAGGTGAGACCTGGAGGTGAGAGGAGCTGCCATGGGAGTATCTTGTGGGAGAGTGTTCTAGGCAGAGAGACCAGCAAGTGCAAAAGCTCAAAAGCAGGAATGAACTTGGTGTCTGAGGAATTGAAAGAAGCTCACCTGGCGGACTCTGCACAGTGAGGGGCAGCGTGAGAGAAAGGGCATCAGAAACATTAAATGGGCCTCATAGGTCAGGGTAAGGACACTGTTTTAAGTGGAATGGGGTCCCTCTGGAAGGTTTTCTGTAGGGTTGAATTTTAGTAGAATTGAATTTTGTTTTAAAAAGGGCCACTTTACAGAGGATAGCTAAGAGGGCAAGAAGGGAGAGACAGAAGTACAAGAAAGCATAGAAGACACTAAAATTTTGGACCATTGTCAACACCATCCTGATCACTATCGTCATCATCACCATAATCATCACTATCATCAGCATCACCATCATCAATATCATCACCATCACCATCCCACCACCACCAGCACTACCACCACCACCACAATGACCATCATCATCATTACCATCCCACCACCACCAGCACTACCACCACCACCACAACGACCATCATCATCATTACCATCCCACCACCACCAGCACTACCACCACCACCACAATGACCATCATCATCATTACCATCCCACCACCACCAGCACTACCACCACCACCACAATGACCATCATCATCATTACCATCCCACCACCACCAGCACTACCACCACCACCACAATGACCATCATCATCATTACCATCCCACCACCACCAGCACTACCACCACCACCACAATGACCATCATCATCATTACCATACCACCACCACCAGCACTACCACCACCACCACTGCCGGGGTCCAACCCCAGCAGGTCCAGGGGTCCCCAAAGGTGTGGACGGAGTCGGCGAAGAAGGAATGACGCGGAGACAGCGTTCAGTTGATCAGCAGCCTAGCCAGGATCTCCAGCCAAGTTCTGGTCTGGATCTCCAGCGAAGTTCTGGCTAGGATCTCCAGCCAGGTTCTGTGTCCATGTTCTCTTGCTAGGTTCTCCAGGATCTCCAGCCAAGTTCTGGTCTGGATCTCCAGAGAGGTTCTGCTTCAGATCTCCAGCCAGGTTCTGTGTCCATGTTCTCTTGCTAGGTTCTCCAGCCAGGTTCAGTCACCAGGTTCTCCAGCCGGGTTCAGTCACCAGGTTCTAGTCAGGTTCTCTTGCCAATTTCTGTAGTCAGGTTCAGTCCAGGATCTTTTGCCATGTTCTCTCGCTAGGTTCTGTCTCTAGGTTCTGAGGCCAGTTTCTGTCCAGGATCTTTTGCCATGTTCTCTCCAGCGAAGTTCTTCTGTCTCTAGAGAACGTTCTGTGTAGGTTCTGTGCCTAGGTTCTCTCTCTCTTGGTTCCGTATTCTAAGTTCTGTCTCTTGCTGTCTTATTACGTCTGTATTTATACCAGTTGATTCAATCCTATCAATCTCTATTACAAAGGTTAGGGCGTTTCTTATCTCCATTCCAGGGAGTAAAGATTATGTAGCTTAAGCATGATTGTTCATAGTTAAAGTGATTAATTACCCACCTGGCACTTAGTTAAGAGGTTTTATTCCCTCCCTAACTTCAGGGGAAAATCCCTACCTGGGGAAACAACCTTTCTCAGAGACCTTGGTTAAAACACATAGTGCCAAGAAGGTGAGCAAACATATTAAGAACAGTATGCCATATATGCCAGGTCCCTTGAAACAGCAAGCATGGACCGGCTCCCGGCACACCACAATGACCATCATCATCATTACCACCACCACATCACCGTTGCTATCACTATCATCAGCATCACCATCACCATCAGCATCACCACCATCATGGTTATCACCTTACCGGGTCAAGCAGGTTCTAGGACTGCACACTAGTACCGCTTCAGCTAGTACTATTTCAGTGTACAGCGGCCAACTTCTAATTGTCAGCATCTGTATGTCTTTACCGGGGCGCTTTCTCTGGCTCCTGGAGCCCACCATGCCTGCACTCACGAAGGCTGACAGTGCCGGGGAACAAACGCCCACCCTCCTCAGGAGGAGCCCTCAACCAATGACTCACAGGAGTTGATGATTAAATACCCCACTCCTCCCCTTGGGTGGGAATAACTCTGATCAATATCCTCTACGTTGTTCCTCAGAGTTCTCCAGCAAAATTAAGCTCTGGTTGCCCACAGTGGTAACTTCCTCGATCATGCATTCTTTGATGGGCTGCCTCCACTTCTCTATCTCATCTCCCCATTCCCTTGTTTCCTGGGAATCACTATTTGTACTTGCATCATTATCTCAGGGTCTGCTTCTGGGGGAACACAACAGACACTGGATTATTGTGAAAATTAAACTTGTAAAGCCCTTGGCATATATTAAGGGATTCATAAATCCATTGTTGAATGAATGAATGAATGAATGAATGAATGAATGAATGAAAGAGTGAGTGAATGAATGAGGCTTCATCTGCCCTGAGGAGACAGACCCAGAACAGGGGAAGGGAGGAAGGGAGAGACCTGGGACGTAACAGATAACAGGTGGAGACAGGCGCTCAGAGAAGCTGTCCCTGCAGCAGCACCACCCCCCCCCCCCTTCAACAACTGTTGTCATGACTCCATCCCTCCCCCTTCTGCGTTCTCCTCCAGCCCCTCCAGGTGGCTGCAGGTTCAAGGTGTGGCCAGACCACGTTGAGAAACAAGGATCCCCCTCCCTAAGCGCCCATGTTAACTTATTGCCAGAACAACACCCATGAGAGCGGGGCTGGGGAGAAAAAAACTTGAACAAAGTAAAAGTGACATTTAACTTGTGCCTTTAATGTTCCAACAGAATTTAAATATTATAAAATCACAAGCTTGTGCAAAGCTACACTGAAAGCTGTGAAGGGCAGTTTTTCTCTTTCCAGTTCTCGGGGGCTGTTCTTGGCCACAGTGTCAGCCCTGCACTGCCTGAGGCCCAACCCCCTTCAACTTTCCAGGGGGCTCAGAGAGTGCAAGGGGCTGGCCAAGGCCACAGAGCTCGCCGGCTGCCCCCCATTCGCTGTAGGGCTACTTGAAAGCATCCCTCCCAGGGCTCTGGGGGGAGGAGCCGGCCAGCCAGAGCGCTTCCAGGACCTGAGGGGCGCTGCAGAGAAGACGCCTGGAGGAGGAGCTAGACCTCCCCTCAGCAGCTGTGCTCCCTCGGTGGCTACACCGCCCGGGGGGCGGGCTGTGGCATCCAGGGCTGCTCCGTACCGTCCAGGCTTAGGTGGGGCTCTGTTTAATGACCCACTCGCCATAGGGGTTGGCGCGGTACAGATCTAAGAGGTAGGCGTCTGGGTCCAGGCGATGCTCACCTGTGGGAAGCAGGGACAAGGAGGTTGAGGGTGGTGTCTCTGGAAGATGCTGCTGGCCCACCCGAAGCTCCTCACCCGGCCAGGAAGCTCACACACCGCACCTGTGTGAACCTTGGCTGCTGTGGCTCACAGCTACCCCTGGCTCAGAATTGCCCTCCGCTGACGTCAGATGCCTGGGGGTGGGGCGGGATTATGGCCAATGACTGATTGACACAGAGGTAGGACGACCACCCTCCCTACCTCTACGCTGATGCAGTTGGCGCTCCAGAGCCTCCTTGTGGCCAAGGCTAGACTTCACCCCTTCTCCTCCTTCCCGCCGTTGCAAGGCTCTTCCTAAGGAGCACCCCCTCAATGCTTGACTACTCCCAAAGCCTCGTGGCTCTCAACGCAGCATCAATAGCTCCTGGGAACTTGTTAAAATGCAGATTCTCAGGGCCCTGCCACCTGAGTCTTATCAGCCTTGCGGTGATTCTGACACACCCTTAAAGTTTGAGAGTTGCTGCTATAAAGAATGCAGCTGAGGACAGCTGTCCTTCTTGGTTCCCACAGAGCCAGGCGCCCCTCAAAGCTGGATATGTGTTTGCAGAATTCCTTAAGGCAGCGGTTCTCAACCTGTGGGTCGCGAACCCTTTGGGGGTCGAACGACCCTTTCACAGGGGTCGCCTAAGACCATCGGAAAACACATATATAATTACATATTGTTTTTGTGATTAATCACCATGCTTTAATTATGTTCAATTTGTAACAATGAAAATACATCCTGCATATCAGATATTTACATTACGATTCATAACGATAGCAAAATTACAGTTATGAAGTAGCAACGAAAATAATTTTATGGTTGGGGGTCACCACAACCTGAGGAACTGTATTAAAGGGCCGCAGCATTAGGAAGGTTGAGAACCACTGCCTTAAGGCATCCATGGCCACAGGCCCAGAGCAGTGGTGCTGAAAAGCACGGCACTGGGCAAAAAATCCTGCCCTCTCCAAGCCAGAGGTCACTCCAGGCCATACTCCAAACTCCAAGATGGAATCCTAAGGCGTGGCCACAAGCTGACCTTTAACCTCACAGCAGGGTTCTACCTGGTTTTCTGGGAGACAGAGGCCTGAGGGAAAGGCTCAACCCAAGGTGGACTCTGGCCTCTCCGAGAGGGGCCCAGTGAGCCCTGATGGTCGGAGAGCTGCAGGGGCCTGGGCTCAGACCCACTCCCCACTGGGAACTTACTAAGATTCCCTCCAACTTCGCAGAGGACGATGTCGGCTGACTTCCTCAACCTGCTGCTGCAAGACAGAGAGGAGAGACTCACCGACCTCTTCTGCTGGAGGCTGCAGGACCAGCAACTGCTTCCAGACCCCAGGCCTGGAAGGGCCGTCCTCACTAATATTTGGTCCCAGCCGGGAGATGAGGCATAAGGGCCTTCCTGAGAAAGCTGGAGCCACGAAGGAGCTCAGCTCCAGAGACATGGAAGGGGCAGGTGGACGGCACTCGGGGAGGGCTGGTCATGGGTCCCCCACCACAAGGCCCCCACCTGCTGGGTATCAGAATGGAAGCTATGAGAGTGGCGGGATGAGGAGTGACATGTGGGGACAGGAGCCTGCTATGAGGGGCAAATTCTGAGTTAAAATGAATTGTGAATATTGTGTGATTATGTATGATAATTATAGTTATCATATAAGTATCATGTAATTACCATATGAATTCAATTCCACAATCTGTTCCCAATTTGCCTGTGGCTCTGGGCAAGCCTCTTCCCCTCTCTGGGCCTTAGTTTTCCCATCTGTACAAGGAGGAACTGGACTAGACACTTGCTAATGACTGACACTGCTCGGTCCATCATGGAGGCACCTGAGCTCAAGCTGTTCCTTGCATCCTGGAATGACAGTTGCATATCAGCCCCTCTGATCCTCTTTCAGCTCTTTGGCCACGCTGCCTCAGGACCTTTGCACATGCAATTTTCTGTGTCTAGAAGTCTTACCTCATTCCCCAGACTATACCAAGTGCCTTGTCTTACATCCACATTGTTCCCTGTATTTCCTATAAAACTGAATACAGTTTATGACCTGCCCTGTGAACTGCCTGATTTTGACTTTGTGGCTATTTGACACATGTCTAGCTCTTCCACAGGACTATGAACTTGTAAGTCCAGGGCCCCTGACTGCGCTTTTCACTGTGATTCTAGCATTCCACAGGGTCTATAGCAGGCATTCATGAAATACCTGTTAAACGGAATAAATGAATGCTATTATCACTTTATTTGAAGCCAAGAGGCTCTCTGAGAAGGTTGGAGAACCCAGTTCTGACCACTCCGGAAAGGGAAAGGTCAAGAGCCTGTGTAACTCCCCTGCTGGCCTTCGGCTCTGAGCGGGGACCCCTCCTCGGAATTGCTCCCTGCTCCCTGTTGGAGAGAGGCTCCTGTCTTGGGGAGGTGCCCCTTACCGTGGGAGGAGGTTGTCCTTGTCCTCATTGCCCTCTTGACCCTGTAAACCAGGGCTGAGGCGCCCTGTGAACTGCCTGAGGACATGAGCCACTTTGGTGCTGGGGGTCAGGGGCACCTCCAGGGTATCTTTGATAAGCCAGGCCACCTGGATCTTTGCCACTGTGGGAGTCTGCAGAGAGAGAAAGCTCCATAGGCATGGGCACACACATGCATACCTGGAATTCAAATGTGTGCACATAAATATGCACACACGTGCACTTATACAAATACCCACACTAAAAATAAAAGATGCTCACGTACACATATACACCAGCCGCTTACTCACCGATCATACCTTGTCCACATACATGACGCCCCTACAGTGTGCATACACAAACACAGGCACAAAAACATGCGTGTAGATGCGTTCATACTGATACACACAACAGGAGGGCATGAAATGCACCTACGAACACACGCACATTGGTTTATATAAATACTCATCCCCCATGCACATCATGCACAACGCGACACAGGTCAATTTCTCTGTTTGGAACTCTAATAAGGAACCTGTTCAGGATTCTTCCCAGGAGCACTCAATATTCTTGGAAAGCCCTTTCCTTCTATTACCCCTTCTTGGTCCAAATCACCCCACACCCCGCAAAGCGACTCCCACTTTCCCAACCCTCCGCCAGGCAGACAAAGGGCTGCCTAAAATGGGGCAGGAAGACAGCTTCTATTAGTCCCTGCACCACGCCATTTCCCTCTCCTCAGCGTTGTCACCTCCCCGGTTTCTAAGACACCTGCTTCTCGCTCGCTCCCTGCGGTGGGGCCGGCGCGACCCCTGGTGGCTGCAACCGGAAGCGCAATGGCAGCGAATACCCGGAGGATGCGGGAGCGCTAGGTGCCCTCCCGCCGCCTCTTTCTCCCGCGTCTGGGGCTGGGGTGTGAGCGGGCACTCACCGCCTCGGGGCCATCCCCCGCCTTGTCCCTGTCTGCGTGTGTCCTTCGCAGCCAGGTTTTGAGGCCCGCGTCGCAGAGCTGGGGGCG
Organism: Myotis myotis; assembly: GCF_014108235.1. Classification (NCBI taxonomy): domain Eukaryota; kingdom Metazoa; phylum Chordata; class Mammalia; order Chiroptera; family Vespertilionidae; genus Myotis; species Myotis myotis. The sequence continues at coordinate 20,287,439 of NW_023416401.1, read as the reverse complement.
CCTGCTACTGCTGTCGTTCAGGTTTCGCACCTGGGCGACCAAGAAAGAGGAGACCTGGCCGGAGAGAATCGCGTCTTAGCGGGAGCACGGGGCTGCTGGCAGAGGCAGAGCCCGCCAGTCCCTGTGGCATCTTCCTTGTCCCGGCACCGCACACGGAGTTGCCAATACATATTTGTTGAACGTGGAACTGAAGCACTAGTTTGGCGGGAAGAGAGGGGCCATTTGGCCCCTAAAGAGGGCCATGGAGTAGGTACTCGGAGAGCCCACCTTGGCTTTGGCTGGAGGCTCCCACACCTGTTGTGGCATGGCTGCTCATGGGCACACTCAGGCAGGGATGTCCCCAAACACACCTGGAGTGGGCTAATGCTCGGAGAACCCCCAGCCAGCCCTGCGTTGGCAAATTCCCACAGGGACCCTACTCCTCTGGAATCAGAAGCTGGCAGAGGGCATCAGGAGAATCCTGTCTCCATGACCCTGAGAATGAGAAGCATGTTCTCTGGGGTCTGACAGGCCTGGTTCCGTTCTGGGCCCCTCTGCTTACTGGCTCTATGATGCCTGAACAGGATGATACACATGGAGGAAGAAGGAGGGGGAATTCTCCCATTTTGTGTACCTACATCTACGTTGCCTAAAACTTTTACAGCAAGAAGGCATGTAGGCGTTTCTTGACTTTTTAAAACTCCCTTCAATAAAAAGTGTTATAATCAAACTACAGGCCCAGTGCATGAAATTTGTGCACAGGTAGGGTCCCTAACCTGGCCAGCAATCAGGGCTGATCAGATTCTCCGCCTCCCTGCCTCCTCCTTCCCTCACTCCCTCAGTGCCCCACTGCTGCCTCTGGTCACCCGCCATGTTCCATGCCACCCCCTGGTGGTCAGCACACGTCATAGCGAGGGATTGAACTCCCGGTCTCCTGGTCAAACTCCCGAGGAGATACTTTGCATATTAGCCTTTTATATATATAGACGTGTTTTAGTAGCCATATGACCTCAGAGCTGAAGGGGCACAGAGAAGGCAGGAACTATGGGCTGTAGGTACAGGCCTGTATGGGGGAGAGGCAGGGGTTTTCCATAGGGTTGACTGTTGAACTAGGTCAGTGATGGCAAACCTTTTGAGCTCGGTGTGTCAGCATTTTGAAAAACCCTAACTTAACTCTGGTGCCGTGTCACATAAAGAAATTTTTTGATATTTGCAACCATAGTAAAACAAAGACTTATATTTTTGATATTTATTTTATATATTTAAATGCCATTTAACAAAGAAAAATCAACCAAAAAAATGAGTTCATGTGTCACCTCTGACACACGTGTCATAGGTTCGCCATCACTGGACTAGGTCTTGAAGAATAAGCAGAGGGTCAACACCAAAAAACAAGCAACCCAATTAAAAAATGGGCAAAGGACCTGAGTAAGCACTTCTCCAAAGGACATACAGATGGCCAATAGACATATGAAAAAATGCTCAACATCACTAATCACTAGAGAGATGCAAATTTAAATCATCCTATATAATAAAAGCCTAATATGCTAAGTGTCTGGTCGTTTGGTTGTCCATTCAGCCAATCAAAGCATAACATGCTAAAAATATGCTAAGACCACTCAACTGCTCTCTATGACATGCACTGACCACCAAGGGGCAGATTCTCTGACCAGTAGGTTAGCTTGCTGCTGGGGTCTGGCTGATCGGGACTGAGCAAGATGGGCTGGACATGCTCTGGAGTCCTCCCGCGGTCCCTCCCCGGCTGGCCAACCTCCTGCGTCCCTCCCCAGCCCCAATCGTGCACCAGTGGGGTTCCTCGGCCTGGCCTGTGCCCTCTGGCAATCCAGGACCCCTTGGGGGATGTCAGAGAGCTGGTTTCAGCCCAATCCCGCAGGCCAGGCTGAGGGACCCCACTGGCGCATGAATTCATGCACTGGGCCTCTAGTCTATATATATATAAAAGGCTAATATGCAAAATGTCCCCTTGGGACTTCGACCAGGAGTTCAATTGCTCGCTATGATGTGCACTGACCACCAGGGGGCAGCACAGAATGAAGGATGGCCCCAGCCAGCAGCCAGAAGACCCCAATTGGCCCTGATTGCCAGCCAGGCCTAGGGACCTACCAGTACATAAATTTCATGCACTGGGCCTCTAGTAATGAGATATCATCACATGCCTGTCAGAATGGCTACCATCAATAAATCAGTAAACAAGTGCTGTCAAGGATGTGGAGAAAAGGGAACCCTAGTGCACTGTTGGTAGGAATGCAGTTTGTTGCAATTACTGTGAAAAACAGTATGTAAGTTCCTCAAAAAATTAAAAGTGGAACTGCCATTTGACCCAGTGATTCCACTTATGGGAATTTATCTGAAGAAACCAGAAAACACTAATTCGAAAGAATATAAACACCCCTATGTTCACTGCAAGATCTGGTAGCAGCCCAAGTGTCTATTAGTAGAGGAGTGAATAAAAAAGCTGTGGTACATTTACACAATGGAATACTACTCGGCCATAAAAAGAAGGGAATCTTACCCTTTGCAACAGCATGGATGGACCTGGAGAGTATTGTGCTAAGTGAAATAAGCCAGTCAGAGAAAAACAAATGCCATAGGATTTCACTCATATGTAGAATCTAATGAACGAAATGAACTAACAAGCAAAATAGAGGCAGATTCATAGAGAGCAGGCTGACAGCTGTTGCCGGGGTGTATAGAGCACTGGGGGTGTTACAGGGGTTGAACAGAAGAGAAAAAACTCATGGACATGGACAACAGTGTGTTAATTGCTATGGGGGGGGGGGTAGGGGGAATTGGAGAAGTGTATGGGGGGGGATAAATGATGATGAAAGGAGACTGGATTTGGGGTGGTGAACATACAATACAGTGTACAGATTGTGTTGTGGAATTGTACACCTGAACATTGTTAACAAGTACCACCCCAATAAATTCAATGAAAAGAAAAAACAAACAAAGAAAAGAAAAATAATAAGCAGAGGTTACCAGTTTCCATCCTTTCTAAAAAAGTAAGGGAATTTCAGGCAGAGTGAACTGCATGAGTAAAAACTCAGAGGTGTGAAGTGCAGGATGAGTGAGGAGAACCAGCTGGCATTTGGTATGTTTAGAACACAAAGGGCACCTGGGTGTGATGAGGGAGAAACTGAGAAGATCAGAGAGCTTCACTTTCTGGTTTCTGGAATTGAAAATTATCTTAATAACTTTATGGGTGGAGGGAAGAATAGGAAGAAGGAAGGAAGGAAGGAAGGAAGGAAGGAAGGAAGGAAGGAAGGAAGGAAGGAAGGAAGGAAGGAAGGAAGGGAGGGAGGGAAGAAAGGTAAGTGAATCATGGATAGATCGATTGGTGGGTAGGTGGATGGATGAATGCATGGATTGGTTGGTGGGTACGTGAGTGGGTGGATGGATAAATGGATAGATAAATGGATGGATGGATGGATGGCTAAATGGTACATGGATGCATGCATGGGTTGGTGGGTGGGTGAGTGAGTTGGTGGATGGCTGGCTGGCTGGATTGGTGAGTGAGTGAATGGGTGGATGGCTGGGTGGGTGACTAAATGGAAGGATGAATGGAGAGATGGAAGGAAGAGGCTACACATTTCTAAGGGAAGTGCCCTGAGCAGCAGTGCTGGGCAGTGCTATCTTGCATCCATGGGAGTCTCAAATGCTGCAGGGGACTTGTTGTTTCTGTTCCATCCCCCAGCTGTCAGCAGGTCTTGCATGTCCACACCACAGAGGGAACTCTTTCCTTACCCCTGCCCCTTGTCCTTGCTTTGGATTGTTACACAGGGCAAGGCTCATAGGGAAAGGGGGTGTCTTGGTTAACTGGCTCAGGCCTCTGTCTTAGGCAGGCCCTGTGTCCATAAGCCTGTGGCAGAACAGGGGTGAGGGTGGCTTTTTCAACATCATTAAAACTTTGAAGTGAAGGAATCATTTGTGGGAGCTCAGGGAACACCCTTAACCTGGGGTAGACCAGATGGCCATAGATTGGCTGGGAGGTGTGGGAGTGTGGACACCTTTTGGACAGTAAGGCAGGGGAAAAAGAAGACATAGATCATACATAGGAGCCAACAAAGGTCCCAGAAGACACACAACTAGGATCTGAAAGGACACACAATCATGGATGGCAGGGACAACAGGGCAGCTGTACCCGGAGGAGAAAAAGGGCCTGTGCCTACTACCCAGATGGACAGTGTGTCCCCTCCCCTCACAGTTGGCCCACAACACTCACCATCCAGAGCAGATCCTGGTAGTGCACCATCATCTGTACCACCTCGGCGGCCCCCTCTGCCAGCTGCTTCTCTCTGCCCTTGAGGAGTTTGGGGGGCTGCCCTCGGTGAAGGAAGAGATTAGGGGCCATTACCGTGGAAACATTCCACAGTGTCATCTTGTTGCTCTGCTCCTGGGCCACCACCTTCCTGAGGAATTCCAGGAGTGCCTGGGGAAGGGCACAGAACTTTCTTCAAATCTTAGCACACCCCTCCTGTGCCCTACCTTCCCCAGAACAGCCTGCTGTGCTACTTGGGGGCCTTGCAAGGAGCCAGGGGCTGGAATAGGGGTTTTAGTTTCAGCTTTGCCATCAGCACACTCTGTGATCTCTCTGTCTGTTTCTGGCAAAACATGGCCAAAACTTTCCCCCTTCCCTGCTCCCTCAGAGGTTAATGAGACATCCGGGTGAAACTTCAACTTCCAGGCAGAAAAGAGCCACCACTCTGGGGAGTGGGTATTTTCCTGGCAAGCCCAACACAGTTCCTTCACCTGGATCTGGGGTGTCTGAATCTGCCCAAAAGGCAAGGGAAAGAACAGGGAAGCAGAGACAATGGGAAGGAAGGGAGATGGTGGTAATAGCTGCCATTTATTAAGTGTTCTTTGTGTTCCTGGTCCCTTAGCTAGCACCTTACATGCATTTATCACCTCATTTAATTCCCACAACTCTTTAAAGTAGGTTCTACCATTTGTGCCCATTATACAGAGAAGGAAAACTGTGGCTTGGAGAATGTGCCCCAGACCACATAGACATTAAGGATGAACAGAAGGAGGGAGGATAAAAGGATGGAAAGATGGATGGATGGATGGATGGATGGATGGATGGATGGATGGTTGGTGGATGAGGGTGGATGGAAGGAAGGAAGGGAGGGGGGAAGGAGGGAGGAGGGAAGATAGGAGGAGGGAGGAAATGTATTAAACACTTGCTAAGTACCATATCATCTACTCTGTGATTCCTTCTGTATTAGCTCTTGTGTTCCACAAACAATCACACAGATGGTATTATTAGCCTACATTTACTGAAAAGGAAACAAACTCAAAGAGGCTGTCTCTTCAACAAAGCTGAAGGGCAAGGCGTGATGGTCACTTGAGCCCAGGTCTATCTGGTTATAAATATTCCTTTAGGACCTCCTGTGTCCACATCAGACAAGGGTTCCAGTAGACCCGGGGTCTCCTCACAGCCACACCCTAGCGGTATGTCTTGGATTTGACCCAAGGACAGCCAGGAGGGTGCTGGGACCTAAGCCTGGGCTGCACCCCAGCCCCAGCCCCCAGTCCTGAATACCCGCTCCCATAATACACAGTAGGAGTTCCCCAAGTGAGTATTTCCCAAAATAGTGCTCCATGGAACACCATGCAATGCAATGCTCTCCATAACAAAAGAGGTCCCTGGACACCTGACTCAGGAACTGCTACACACTTTAGTCCCACCCAGAGATTCGCAAAGCCTTGGCATATCAAGGCTCTGAGAAGTCCTGTAGGAAGGGATGATCCTAACCTTACTTCACTGACTCAGTGTCCACCCATCTTATCTGGGCAGAGAGCCTTCTCCCTGAGACCAACAATGATGTTGGGCAGTGCACACTCCAGTGAGCACCATGTCCTCTCAGGGCTCATCTCCTTTCTTTAGGGAAAAGGTCTCAGGAAAGATGAGGCCATCACTGTTGGTCATCACTGCACCCCAGCTCCTGGCAGAGTTGTTGAATGAATGAATGAATGAATGAATGAATGAATGGGCACACTTGGAGCCATTACTGTGGCTGTGGGCTGAAATGACAGCGTGGAGGCAGCTGGAGGTAGCTTTCACCTTCAGGGCGTTCCTGTTGGGTTCCGGGAGAATCAGGATGAGCAGGTGGAGGGCCTGCAGGCGCTGCCTCAGGTCAGGGATGTCTGAGGGAAGAGGGCAGACTTGGCCTCAGTCTCTCAGTGAGGCCAGAGACTCTCCCTCAGTCTGAAGCCCCCTTCTTGGGGGAGGGGAGATTCCAAAAAACCCTTTTTTAAAAAAAAAATGTTTTTTTTAAACATTGATTTGAGAAAGAAAGAAAGGGAGAGGGAGAGAGAGAGAGATAGGAACAATAATGAGAGAAAAACATCAATTGGCTACCTCCCACAACTCCCTACTGGGGATCAAGCCCACAACCTGGGCATGTACCCTGACTGGGAATTGAACCAGTGACCTCTTGGTTTATGAATCAACACTCAACCAACTGAGCCACAGTGGCCAGGGCAGGAAACCCTTCTTTATAAGGCCTAGAACTGTTTCCTGGGCTAATGTTAGCTCAGACAGAGCCCCAACCAGTGCTGGTCTTGAGGCTCGCTATACCGTGTGAATAAAAAATAACACACACATGTTCATGCACACACACACATACACATGCACATACACACGCCCAGACATGCAGGCTGAGAGGTATATCCCAGGGTCAGAAATGCAATTGGTTCGCTTCGTCACACTGCACACGCACACTCATGCACATTCACAGACAACACACACATACATGCACACACACACAATACACATGCACACACACACATGCCCTTCCTCTCCCATCAGGCAGGGATCAGGTAGTGCCATCTTCCCACCACCTTCCCTCCCAGGCCATCAAAAGCTCTTCCCCAAATGCAAAGGGCTGGGACACTCACTGGGCACCACGGCGAAGGCCGGCAGGTACTCAGTAGTGAGCAGAGGTGCCGGCAGCTCCCGGATAAACCTTTTGAGCAAATCGGACGCATCATTGTGGTGAACCTTGTCCCAGCTAAACAGGCCAGTGTAGAAATCTCTCTCCAGCTTTTGTTCCAGCCCCTGAAGAAAAGAGGGGCACTAATGAGAAGTTGGCTCAAGGCTCCAGGAAAAGTTGCTCCATCACTTCTCTGGGCCTCAGTTTCCTCATCTGCAAAATGGGGACAATAACAGCACTCTTCTCATAGGAGTTTTGTGAGGATTAAATGGCCTAATGTGTGTAAGTCACTCAACAGATGCCGACAGTCTCAAGCCTATGCTATATTGTGCCACCTCTAGCCGTTCAAACCCGCGTGAATCCCAGACGAAAACAGAGACCAACAGGCCGTGACCTGGGTTCTCTTCAGGATTAGCGCACACGTGAGGATGCTGGGAGATGCAACTTCAGCGAGGTGGGGGCAGCCAAGCCATTACCTTGACTCTGGCCTGCGATCCAGGCACTCTGAGAATGCCTTCCATGTCCAGCCCCCTCTTTTCCAAACAGGACAGCAGCTGTGAGAAAAAGAAACCACCATTTAAACCAGCAACCACTGAAAAGTGGGATTCAAACTGGTGTGTTTGTCTCCCCCAAAAAAACAAGGCAGAGAGAGGCCAAGAATGGCTTTCTTGGCCACTTCCATGAGCCAAGCATTGTTCTGTGAGCTTTTTTTCCTAAATATGCATTCTTCTCATTCAATCTCTAATAAGAGAATACTGTTATTCTAACCCCACTTCACAAACACTGAAAGGCAGGCTCAGAGAGGCTCAAAAATCCACCCAAGTCTCAGCTAGCATGTGTCAGAGCCAGAATCGGAACCCCGGTCTCCTGATTCTGAAGTCTACATCGTATCTCCCAGGCCAGCCACCAGGGTGCCGAGGGCCAGCCTCTGGCTGGCTAACTGAGCCCAATCTGGGGACAACTTACAGCTTGAAGTACCAGCGGCACCTGGGTGCTGGGGAGGGCTTTGCGGTCAGCTTCCAGCAGGGCTTCGAGGGACACCCCAAAAAGGCGAGTTTCTGCGGGAAGTCCAAAGAGTAGAAGCGGTGTTTCACTTCCTGGAATGACAGCTGGGCTCCAGCCTGCAACATCTCCTGGGCGAGTAGAATCAGACTCCGTTCCCTGTGTGAGGCCTTAGCTCTGGAGGGTGGCTGGGCTCATCCTGCTCTCAAGCAGAACACAAGGCCTCAGCAATAATGAGAACATTAGATGCATCACAGAGCAGAACGTCTCAACTGGATAAAGAGGCGTCGAAAGAAAAGGTGCTGCTGCCCCGGGGAGCACTGGGTGCCAAGTGTAACAATGGTCTGGGGTAGAGGATTTTGCTCAGCAGGGATGGACCAAGTTCCAATGAAATGTACTTCCCAGGTCTTCTCAACCATCCTGCCTTGCAGGCTTCTCAGATAAACTCATCTTTCCAAGTCTACTCGGCAATGTTCTTCCTTCTCATTCACTTGCCTACCCCTTTCTCTACTAAACCCCTTCTCCTGGTCTACCCATCCATCATCCTCTTGTCTTTATCAAGAAACAAACAAAAAATTACAATGCGTCATGTTGACAATGATGCAGTGAGATGAACAGTCTCATATACTACTGAAGGGTAATATATACCCAGAACTTCACCAGTATATTCTAAAACAATCTAAGATGCATTCAAAGTTGAATGTGCAGCAATGAGCCCAATCTGGGGACACCCACCAACATCTGAGCAAGAGTAAACAATTGTTGATTTAAGTCATGAGTTTTGAGGTTGCCTGTTATATAGCACTATTGTGGCAATAGCTGAATGAGACGAAAACTCAGAAATGTCCATAATTCTATACTATAAAGTGAAAAAAGGGTGTATATACATGGGGTGAGGGTGGAAGATGATACTCTAAAAGCAAATAGTGCTTACATCTGAATTATATTTTTCCTTTTTGGATTTTACTCAAATTTCCTACAGTGAGCAGGAACTGTTTTCAGATGCAGAACAAGTTCATAGAACTGAAGGAAATAAAGCAGCTAAGCATATTCTGGTACAAGATTCCCCATGCAACTCGCTCAATGAGAAAGCCAGGACGTTAGTCACAGGGCTTTGAAGTGCTGGACTGCTGACCTGTTGCCTTCTGCTTCCCCGCCTTGCTCCTCTTCAGGTCCAAGCCCAGGACGTCGCAGAGCGCAGTCAGCTCGATGAGGGCCAGAGCGGCGATCTTCTTCAGGTCCTGCGAGGACAGGTCTCCAATCCTCGTCAAGCCAAGTCTGCCCTTGGGGATCCTAAACTTCTAGGGAGGGAAGCAGAGACAAGCAAGCCAGATGTCCTGTAAGTGTGTTGAGGCCTTGCCCCCATCCCATCCCACCCCCGGGCGGTTAGGGGAAGAAAGAGCAGAGTGGATGAGCACAGGGGCTCAGGGCTTCATCCCATGTTCAAGTCCCACCTCCACCTGACCTCCACCTCACATTCTGAACCTCTAATTCCCCATTTGTAATCATACAACAGTGCTTACCTCATAGTTTTTGAGGGTAAATGGGCTAAGGGGTATAAAGGGTGCCAAGCACATAACAGTAGTGGGAAGCTCCCTTTACTGCCTGTATTCCAACCTGAGGCCTGGAGGAGAGGGATCACCCCCACGGGCCTCTTATTTTGCTTCTATTCTGATCCTTTGTTGCTCCTCCTCGCCCCACCTATCCCTATCCTTGCTCTGCCATACCCCAACCCAATGCTCCTATTCCTCAATATTGATGGAAAAATAAATGATGCTCGACCGCGCCATCTAGAGGCAAGAGTGGGGATCTACAGGGATATTCCCGCCCCCCCCCTCCCCCCCCCCCCCGCCCCTCCCACGCCTTCCCCGATTCATGCCCACTGCCATAGGTGAAAAGTCGAAAAACAGCAAGAGGGAGGGGCAAATGTGCTTCGTATTTGCCTGGAGGACTTGACCAGATTATGCCCCAGTGCCCATTCGAGTGCTAAGGGAAAGGAAGCGTGCTGTGGTTGTAGGTTGTAATGTTATGGTGCATAGAGCCAAACTTCCTGGGTTCAAATCCTGACTTTACCTGTGAGTTTGGGTAAATAATTTTACCTTTCTGTGTGTCAATTTTCTTACCTGTAAAGTGGGGCTAACAACAGTATCCACTTCACAGGGTTTTGGGGGGAGATTAAATTTGATAAAGTGATAAAACACAGTGCCTGGCAAAGTAAGTCCTCAATTATTATAACTATCACTATTTTTAAGTATTTACACAATTGCCGTTAACATAACAGATGAAATTAAATCATGTATGTATAGTACTTGGTATATGCCCGGTCTATGGTAAAAGGTCTATATGTGGTATCTTCAGCATTATTCATTATTATCACCCATAGTTTAACGGGAAAATCAAATCATCAAGGATAGAAGATATGATCATGTTGAACATTAATTATCTATGATGCTTTAGAAATAGAAAGTCAGTCTTTAAAAACTTGGACACACCATGGTTACATAAGAGACTATCCCTGGGAGAAACCAGGTGAGTAGCACATGGGAGCTCTCCTATTTTTGCAACTTCTTGTGATTCTAAAATTATTTCAAAGTAAATAGAGAAATCCTATTTGCGTGAATGAAAGCACCTTCACACTGCAGAAGAGGCTACTGCACTTTCCCTAAGGAGTAGAGAGGAACGGTCAGCGGGGCCTGCCCCAGCCCCCTGGGCGGCTTCCTCACCGGCAGGGACCCCTTGCTCCAGGCACAGGTGCCCCCCGGGGGCTGCCTGCCCCTCTGCAGCAGCAGTGCGGCCTGTTCCGAGTAGGCGGAGTCCATGTGGAAGGCGTGCTCCATCCCAGCCGGTGCCGGCGGCCCCTCAGGCTCTGCTGCTGCGGGGAAACAGGACAGAGAGGCCGTCAGCACCTGCCGCCTCCCTGCCTCCTGCCCAGAGCCCAGGGAGCAATTTCTCAGGCTTCGGCCCTTCTCAGTAGGGACTGCCTAAGACCAGGGGGCTGAGATCGTGACCCCAGAAGCAAGTTCTTAAGCTGAAGACTCAAGCCCTTTGCCCCAAGAAGTGATTTCCCAGGATCAAAACCCCAGGACCAAATCAATACCGTTAGGGATCAGATCCATTGCCCCAGGAAGTAGTTCCCTGCTAAGGCCTATTGCCCCAGGAAGTAGTTTCCTGGCTAAGGCCCATTGCCCCAGGAAGTAGTTTCTAGCTAAGGCCCATTGCCCCAGGAAGTAGTTTCCTGGCTAAGGCCCATTGCCCCAGGAAGTAGTTTCTAGCTAAGGCCCATTGCCCCAGGAAGTAGTTTCCTGGCTAAGGCCCATTGCCCCAGGAAGTAATTTTCCAGGCTAAGGTCCATGGGTCTGATGGGAAAACCCACTCAAGAGCCAACCTTGTCCCTTGGGCTTTCTTTCTGCTGCCCTGGAGCAGGGAAGGCAAGGAACCAGCAGGAGGAGAAAAACGCTCGGAGGTGTGCACCTTCCTTACCTCACAGAGCAGCCCTGTGCAGCCTGGAGGACTCCCAGGGCCCAGGAAAATGAAGGCCACTTACCTGGAGGAGACTTAGGGCTCCCGGAACTGAGCGGGGTCCATTTCATACCTGAATCCCCATTTTCTGAAGGCATTTCCTAAACAAATTACAGACAATTTCCAATTAATTCTATTTCCCAACCCTGGGAAATAGAAGCCATTCGTGACCCCGTCTTCATGGATGGAGCAGCTGAAGCGCAGAGATCTTGCCCCAGACCCCAGGTTCTGTGTGTGTGGGAGGGGGGGGCGGGGGGGGGGGGGGGGGAGCACTGGCCCAGGCCTCTCTGCCTTCAATGCCTATTGCATTAAGCACGTGTCATGCCACTTCAGCAAGTACAAAAGAAAGAATAAAATGCCTGTAACCTCTCAGGTTACAAGTGTCGGCAGGATATACAACTGATACAAACATATTAGAATTGTCCCGACAATAGTTATATAGAGAGAGAACCTAAGCCCAGGCAAGCACACGTGGTGGCAACAGGAAATGCACACACAGCAGACAGCCCTGCCTGCAACCTGGGGACACAGTGGCCTGCAGGCACCGCCAGCATAGCCTTGCAGCAGGACCAGCTTCACTGAGGGTGTGAATGGGCCCAGCAGACAGGGCCTGCAGTCACCCTGTGCTGCTGACTTACCCCTGCCTTGAAGCCCCCAAAGATGTCCCTGACATCTCTAACAGGTGCCTTGGGGCGTCTTCGTGCCGAGCGGGCGTAGATGTCCAGCCGGCGGCGCACAGCGGCCACCTGGGTCTGTGTGAGGGTGGACAGGAGCCCCCGGTGATGACTGTCCAAGCCCAGGCCACCAAGGAGGTCCGACAGGCCTGTGTCCTGTAGCCACTGGGATTCAGTTTCTCCTTCTGCCAATAGAGGGAGACCATCCAGATAAACACACACAACTACACTCTCCGCCACACGCACTAACCGAGTCACATGCAGAAACACACACTCAACCTGAGTGCAAGAAACACCCACACATCTGACCACGAGACCCACTAACACCAACCACACTCTTCAATGTGGAGAAGACTTAACAAACTATCAGAGAATTTGGGGGGCATGGCTGGCATTAACCAGTATCTGGATTTAAACCTATACAATCATATTCTCTTGGACACAGCAGGCTGAGGAGGGGCGCCTGCATGTTCTGACTCTGAAATGTAGCCAATGACTCACCCCCCCCCCCCAAATCTGACAGAGATCACCACAGGGTCACATGGGCCCAGCATGGAGAGCACGGGCAAGCAGCTGCTGTCCCCTTGGAAAGTCTCACTCTATTCAAGACCTTATCTGTGTTGGAATAATCCCCCCAACTGTGCTTTGTAAGGAAACGGTCATGGTCTTACAGAAAAACCATTCTCCCAAACTGTGGGGTGGTGTTGAGACTGCAGGTCCCTGGGTCCCACCTCCAGAGATTCTGCCCTAGAAATTCAGGCTCAGGACCTGGGAACCTGAACTTGAACTCCTGCCTTCCCGCCTTCCTGCCCAGATGATTCTAATACAATGGAGTCTTCAGATCACACTTGGGAAACACCGGTGATTTCCGTCTTATTATGGGGAAAGCGGACGAGAACTTGGGGAGGAAGCTGTACCCATGTGCGAGCTGCTTGCTGGGGTGCCCAGTTTGACCAATTAGTCAACCAAGTGCTGGTGGTTCAAAATATCAGAACTGCTTTCACGGCAGGCAGCCTGAGCTGTGCCATGTACAGACGTTTCCCCACCGCATCCCCCATGCACTTGGGAACCAAACAAACGCTGCCAGGGCGGCCACAACGTTGTGGGTCCTCCCCTGACCTGTGCCAGCTGGTGAAGGCACCGATCCCACTGTGATGCCAGGACCCACTTCTCTCCTCTTCCAAACACCAGTGTTTCCTGAAGGTTCCCAGGAGATCTGAGTCTCCCCCATGACCACACATGCTGTACACCATGGGCTAACACAGCTGACTCATAGGCCAAATCCAGGTTTCTGTGCCCATGCCCTTTCATTCCCTCACTCATCGAACACGTGAGGAGTACAAGAATGGGCTTGGCTCTGTTCTAGGCCTGAGGGTACAGCAGTGATGGGCAATGGCCCAGACCTCTTGGAACTTACATTCTACTGGGGGACACAGACAAAGCACAAAAAAACGCACTGTGTCATATCAGGCACGGGATGTGCTCTAACGATAAATAAGGTGGGTCAAGGGCCTAGTGGCGGTGGGGGGCGGGGTGCTGCTTTACTTAAGGAAGTCAATATTCCAAGGAGGTGACATTTGAGCCCAATCCTGATTGGCAAGAACAAACCAGGAAGATCCCTGAGGGAAGGGCGCCCCAGGCAGAGGGAACAGTGAGGACAAAGGCTCAGAGGCTCGAGTGTGCTTTCCTGGTCAAGGAAGCAAGGAGGCCTGAGTGGAGGCAGAAGTGGAGACATAGGAAGGCGGTGGGAGGGCATGAGGCAGAGGGGCCTGGGGCTGATTTTGTAAAGCCTTGTAACCTGTGATGTGTAGGTTTTGCATGTCCCCAAATTCTTTGACACACACCCCATTAAGAGGTACATCTAATTCCCTCCCCTGGGATATGGGCTGGGCGCAGGAAAACAGGGTGTAGCAGAAGTGCCTCTGCCTGCCTTCCAAAGCCGGGTCATGAACGGCGAGCCAGCTTCTGCCTCTTCTTTCTCACTGTCTCTCTCTGTCTCTCTCTCTCTCCTCCCGCTCTTGGGACCCAGTTGCTTAGCTGTAAGGAAGCCCAGGCCCACACAGAAGCAAACAGTAGGCATTACAGTCCTAGATGAGGCCCAGCTGACGTCACAGCCACCACCAGACTCAGAAGTGAGAAATCCTTTGAGACGACTCCAGCCCTGGCCACCCTCTGATTGTAGTTCCACAGGAGCCCCAGAGTGAGGACCGCCTAGCAGAGCCCTGCCGACCCCTAGAACTGTGACGCTGTGAGAATAATGATGATGGTTGCTTTACAAGGCTCAGTTTGCAGCGGCTGACTATGCAGTATGGATAACAGACACGCTGACAGAGGTGAGGATACCTGTGGGATGTTGAGCAAAGGATTTAGGATTCCACTCAAATGTTAGCTCCATGGGGAGACTGTTTTGTGTTCACGGTTGTATCCCTGGTGCCTAAAACAGTGCCTGGCAAGAAAGGGGCAATTGTACACGTGTGCTGAGTGACCTAATCTAAGGAGGGGCGTCATCTCATTTAGGATGACAAGGGAGCGAGGGGGGAGCAGGGAGACCGGGGACGAAGCTACTGCAACAGCCCGAGAGAGATAAAGCCCTTGCACGGACGGTCTGTGCCTGGAGCTTGCACATGTCTCCCCTGCCACAGGGGCCTCCCTCCGCCCAGCAGCCCCTGCCAGCACTCCTCACCCTCTGGGGGCCGGCCTTCGCCCCCGCTGCCATCCTCTTCTCTCAGCTCATCCCTCTGTTGGATCCACTCCACCTCCATCCAAAAGCCATCCAGGGACAAGCTCTCGGCCGAGGACACCCGGGAGTGGGAGCGCTCGGCAGGGCATGCTCGCAGCGGGTTCTTCTGCGGGAGCTGACTCACTGGGCGGGACAAGGGGCCAGAGCTGCAGCAGGCGGGAGGGGGGAGAGAAGTCAGGCAGAGCCCCGCTCACGATGGGGTCTGTCCGGGGCTTGGAGGTTCTCCAGAAACCTGCCTGCGGCTCCTGGGAGCTGGGCGCGCTTCCTGAGCAAACTTCCCAGGGGAGACAGACACACGGCCAGGCTCGCAAACTGACCACGTTACCCATCGTCCCTGAGAATCGCGTGGACACAGATGATGCCCAGAGGGTGGAGAAAGGCCAGGCAGCACCGCTTCGTCCCACCTTCCTGGGCAAGGCAAGCAATCCTGGACCCACACAGGGTAGAGTGAACATTGATGAGAGGGAGTTAAACACCAGTCATGCAGCACCTGACTCATCTCACTGAATTTCTACCCAAAATGGCAGTTATCTCCTCCCCACCCGCACCCCCTTATCTGTGAGTCTGACTCCCACAGCCCTGGTTTCCCTGTCTCTAACATGTGACCACCTCGTCCCCTGCTCTCCAGCCAGATCTGAGCAGACCAAAGTGCCAGTTCACAGAATGCAAAGGAGCAAAAATTAAAAGTAAAAAAAAAAAAAAAAAAAAAGATGGACCAAATATTGAGTGCTAACAAAAAGGACAAACATATCAATATCACTTCCAGATTAAGAATTCATTCTAAGGGAGGGAAAGAGAAAATCCACAAAGAATCTATGCCAGCCTCTAACCTGACCCACCCCAGCCTCGTCACAGAAACTGGAAGTAAAGAAAGAACTGCCAGAAGTGTGAGGTTGGCGGACACGCGTGGGCCTCAGTGTTGGCCATTTCCCCACAGGAACTGATTTTCCAGTTGCAAGTTTGCAAGTTCCCCAGTCTCCCTCAGACCTCCATGTCTTTGCATAATTTGTCCCCTCTGCTAAGGCTGGGCTTCCCCAGTCCCAGCCACACATCCCTTCTACGGCCGATCTGGCCCATGATTGCTGCACTCGAGACGGTCTTAAAATGAGACTAGGGCCCAGCGGGCGTGGCTCAGTGGTTGAGTAATGACTCATGAACCAGGAGGTCATGGTTCCATTTCCAGTCAGGGCACTTGCCTGGGTTGCTGGCTCGATCCCTAGTAGGGGACATGCAGGAGGCAGCCAATGGATGATTCTCTCTCATCATTGATGTTTCTATATCTCTCTCCCTCTCCCTTCCTCTCTGAAATCAATAAAAATATATTTTTAAAAAATGAGACTTGGTGAGAGAGGGAAAGCATCTCTGAAAGCCAGGCAAATGCAGGAGGTCGTCAGCGTTGTTGGGCAAGGGGTGGGAAAGGGATGTCACCCCGAGCCCGAGCCCGGTGGGTGGAGCACAGGGGCGGTGACCACGGTGGCTGCCTTCCCAGCCTCCTTCCCACTCACCCCGCTCTGTGTAGCAGGCATGACCCCACCCCAGCCTCGTCACAGAAACAGGTCCAGGCCGGTTTGGATTACGAGCCATTGTGTGAGTGCCTGCTCCTGGGGATGGCATTTCTTAGGGGTGACGAACATGTTCTAAGATTGATTGTGATGATGGTTGCACAACTCTGTGAGTATCCAAAAAACCGTTGGACTGTACACTTGAAATGGGTCAATTGTATGGTGCATCATTTTCTTATCAATAGAGCTGTTAGTTAAAAACAAAAGCACCGTTGTGCGCATTCCTCCAGCCACAGGAATTATTCGGCAGGCGGAAGCACCCGGGACTTTGGTGGGGATCCTGGGGTACAGACAGCTTGCTCCAGACCTGGCTTACAGTCAGTCTCCTCAAGGAGTGGGCAGTCACACAGGGGGACCCAGGCTTCGGCCAGAGTGGGTGCCACACACAGCAACAGAAAGAAGTGTTAACATTGGGCCCTGGGGGTCCCCCACCCAGGGCCTGTTGCCGAAGGACCCTCCTCCGGTCTGCGGCGGGGTTCTCACCCACCCCCTGTGACCGGCGTGTGCGTGTTTTCATTTGTATCACAAGTGACCCTGCGACAAGCATCCCCGTGTTTACTGCCGTGGCCCTCTGGGCAGAGGTGACCGTGGAAGAGCGAGTGCCAGAAGCGCGATTGCTGAGCCAAAGGGTTTTTGCCAAATCGTCTTCCAAAAAGGATTGTTCCATTGGAGCTATTTGGTTGTTTTTGTCTGTCTGTGGCCCAGGACAGGGAGCTAATTTTGCTCCTGCTGCCTGCCTGGTCTTTGACTTGTGGGGTTCTGTGCCCTGGGGTCCCTGAGGCTGTTTTCCCCACAGCTGGAGACCCCATCCATAGATGTCCCCCCAACTTCTGGAGGTGGGTTAGTACCGAGGCCAGCGGCATGGATGTGGGGCTGAGCAGTCCTGCCGAGGAGGCCTCTGGCGTGGTTAGTGCTCTGCTATCACCATGTCGAAATGCGTGATAATTTTTGAACAAAGGCCCCGTTTCATTTTGCAGGTGGCCTGTCCCGCCAGCACCTCACCCATGCACCCATGTGCCTTTTCTCCAGTGTTCTGCCCACATACTGGGCTCGACTCCAAATTATAAACACCTCCGTCCCCAAACATACGCCGATGTGGTCAAGCAAAGAAATCTCAAGCCTGCCAAGAGCCCAGAGGAGGAGGCCGGGCACACAGCCTGTCCACGGCAACAGCTTGGCCGTCTCCACCAGCAGAAGCTGAACTGGAGACCGATTCCCCATTCATTATGAAGTTGGCTGTTCCGCTCTATTTACGCTTTTGGGGAAACTGCTTGTCAGCCCGCCTCCTGCGAATGTGGTTGCCCCCTGCTGGTGCACAGCTCAGCTCCGGCTTCCTCCGTGGCTTTGTCATTCGCTTGGAAATTACCAGCATCTGCGTGCTTTTGTGACACAGCAATAAAAAGAGTGAGTAAACCAAAACAAAAGTGATCAACTGTGTCACCGCTTTCACAGCCAAGCAGTGCGAGGAGGGCAATCGCCGCCTTGGGTGAACTTTTTGAGGAGATCAGGTGGGGGCGCAGGAAAAACCAGAAAGGAAATAAAACCCCGACAGTTCTAAAGGCGTCATTGTTCCAAGACCACATTTTGCAGTGTGGCAACGAGACCCCCATTTAGTCAGAGAATGGGCCCCAGCACATCCATAAAATCTGTTCTGAGCTTCACAAACAGCCCACTTTTTTTGTTTCAATTTTGATGGGCGATGGTGCCCCTTTGGATGTAACAGCCTATGCCGCGCACAACCTGAGCACCAGTACACAGCAACCCTGCCACCTGTGAAGCAATCCCACGGGGCTGGGGTGGGAGCTGGGCAGAAATGAGATATGAAAGGCAAACTCTGTTTACACTTTTCAGTATCATCTTAACTGAGTTCCTAAAATCTCCATAAGACACCACCAGACGGACTGGCTCATTCAGGGGGCGTGCTCATTCTTGAATTGTCCAGCGGCGCTCACCGCATTTCTTCCACATAATTCCACTAGAGCTGGACTCTGGGTCACAGAACTTTCTAGTGTGACTATTTGTGTTCTGGACCACAACAGTAAAAACACTTTGACATATGCTGTGTATAAGTTAGCTTCCTGACTCAGACCTGGGGCTGGGCCAGGAGACGGAGGAAGGCACGGGGGCGGGTGCTCCCTGCAGCTGGGCCAGGTGGGCGAGAGCCAGAGACGCATGAGCCCTGCTGAGCCGAGGAGCTGCATTCCAGGTGTGGAGACCAGACCCACAGGCCAGTGAGTCTCAACCCTGAGTGTGCACCTGCACCACCCAGCTGCTTTTCAAACTCCCAGGGCCCAGGCAATGCCCCAGACCAAGGGCAGCAAAAGCACCGGAAATGGGAGCTGGGCACCAGCATTGCTTGGAGCTGCCCAGCCGACCGCATTGGGCAGCCAGGCTGGGAGGCACTGTGGGGAGCTTCGGTACATGGCTGGGTTCAGAGACCTGCAGAGGAGTTCTCAGGAGTGGGGAGGGAATGGATGGATTGCATCGAAATTCTCACCTGGCACTTCTGGGAGGGGCAGCCTGCATTTCTGAGATGACTGAAGGAGATTAAGGTTCTGCCCATGACCTCTGAGATGACAAATGTACCCGACCGGAAGATCAGGACCAGCCAATCTCTGTGTGGACTATCAAAGAGGCCACCCCACTGAAGTTTAACACATTTCAAATAGCTTGCCATCATTTGGACACGAGGAAGTCTCACATCTTAAAACCCGCTAATTCCAATGCTCTCCACCACAACGAAATCAAAAGAGATGATAATCCTGGGCCCTTGTCCGTAAGTGACAACTGGTGGAAGCTGAGTGGTGGTGGCCCGTCCAAACGGGCCTCTGGCTGAGTCACTGAGTCAGAGGTACATACGGTGTTGGCCCGGACAGCTGCCACTAGTCCCTGTGGCTGCTGAGCAACTTGGAATGTGGTCAGTATGACTGAGGAGCTGAGTTTTTTACTTTATTTCATTTTAGCTAATTTCCATTCAATACTGGATGCTTGATTCGGTTACTGGAAAACCTGGATCTGTGGACCCATTCTGCAAATTCTCAGTCCTTGCTTGAGAACTACTGAATGAGAAACTGGGAGTGGGCACAGCAGTCGGGGTTTAAACAAGCCTTCTGGGTGATTCCGAGTCACCCATCTAACCCGCAGCTTCTGAGGGGGTGAGGCAGGATGAGGCCGGGTAGAGGCAGGTGACGACGGTTTGGAGAAGCAGCATGGAAACGCGGCTGTGGTAGGCAGAATCTGCCCCGCCCCAACCCCCCACCCCGAGTCCCCGCCAATATAAGATGCTCAGGTACTAATCCCTGGAATCTGTGGCTGTTATGTTACATGAGGGGAGGTGGGTTAAGGTTGCAGGAGGGATTATGGTTGCTGATCAACTGACCTTGAGATGGGGAGGTCATCCTGGACTAGCTGGTGGGCCCAGTGAAATCACAAGGGCCCTTAAATGGGGGAGAGGGAGGCAGAAGAGTGGAGACCAGAGAGAAGGCAGCATGAGAAGGGCTCACCTTGCCACTGCTGGCTTTGAGGCTGGAAGGGGGCCTCTGGAAGCCACAGAGCAGGCTCTCCCCAGGTTCTCCAGAAGGAACCACAATCCCGCTAACACCTTGCTTTTAGCCCAGGGAGGCCCATGTTGACCTTCGGGCCTGCAGATCTCTGAGGGAATACATTTGGATTGTTTAAGACCCTAAATTAGGGCAGCAATACAAGACATTTGGCACAGTGGCCAAGGGCCCAGGCCCTGGCGTCAGACTGTGCGGGTCTGCGTCTGTCTTCTGGATGTGTGAGCCTGGGAAAGTATCTTAGCCTTCCTTCCCCACCCTACAGAATGGGAGTGCTGATGACGATAATTGTATATACAAGGTTGTGAGGATGCAATGTATGCAAAACATTTGCCCCATAGTAAGTGCCCTATCAGATACTTAAAAGCAACACTGAGTCCCAAGCAATTATGAGGCCAACAGCCCAACAGACAGAGCAGTGACCAGGGTGGGATGGGGTTGAGCAGAGCAGGCTCCCTGGAGGAGGCGATGTTGGAACCCAGCTTTTAAGGAACATCAGAGAGGAAGGGAGATTGCAAAACTCCCCTACAGGAAGGGGAGCAGGTCATGATGGTGGTGAGTACAAAAGAATTTCCCCTGGTGGATAGGAGCCTGCATGGGGGTTTGATGAGAATGAAGCCCAGGAGAAATGAGGGGTGGAGGGAATCATCCCCCCAAGCAAAATAAAAGCCAAAAGCTATCACAGAAAAATGCCTGGGGTTTGATTCCATCAAAATTTAACACGTCTGTATAACAAACACATCATAGACAGATTAATAAGACCAGTGATCAGCTGAGAGAAAATATTCACAACAAATAGTGTTACTATCTAGTCTATATAAAGAGCTCCTAGAAATCAGTAAGGAAAAAAAAAATACTCCCCCAAAATCCAATAGAAAGGGAAACAGCAGATATGAATCAACAGTCACTGAAGATAAAATACAAAAATGCTCAATATGGAAAGATGTTGAACTCCACAAGTCATTGTGGAAATGCAAATTAAAACAGTGAAATGTTTTTGCCCATCAGATTGGCAAACATCAGATTGCTAACACCCGGGGTTGGCAAGTAGCAAGGAAATGAAATTCTCACAGCCGGCCAACCTGGGTGGCGTCAGTAATACCTGGGAACGGACCGGTGGGGGGGGGGGGGGGGGCGGGGGGGGCCGCTGGAGGGGTGGAGAAGCCCAGGGCCTGAAGGGGGCAGCCTAACCCTCCGTGTAATTAGAGCCTTCTCCCTCGGCTCAGCAGGGCGGCCAGAGAGGAAACAGGAAGCCCTGTCAGAAGAGACCTGCCCTTTCGGGCGTGCAGGCGAAAGGGCCGGTTCCTCCTGAGAGAATTTGCCTGCAAGGGCTTTTCTGGCGGAGCAGCACCCAGGTGGCAGTTCTGCAGTGGAGATCCCGGAGGACTTGACCGTGACTACGATTAGAATGACTGGGTTATACACCTGAAGCTAATGTAATATTGTATGTCAACTGTAATGGAAAAATAAAAAACAATGTAAGGTAAAAAAAAAAAAGAGGAAGACTTATTTTGCAAATAAAGGAACAGGCTCAGAGAGGCTCGGTAAATGAACGTGACTTGGGGCTCAAATGCAGACCTTTCTATCATCCCGAGGCCTCAGGAGGCCTGAGTTCATGTGATCACCTGGCAACAAACCTGTGCTGTTGGTGTCAGCTCCCAAATCTTCCCCTTGGGCGGTAATGCCTGGCGCGCAGTGCGCACTCCCCATACCTGCACTGCGCTATCTTTGCAAGCACTCGTTTCATTTTTCCCTCTAGGAGGTAGGAACTGTCATTTGCAACCATCTTGCAGAAAAGGAAACTGAGGCTCAGAGAGGTCAGGTAACTTCCCCAGAATCCCACAGCTGCTAAGTGGTGTGGCTGGGCTTTGAGACGCAGTCTGTCCTCTACCACTGATACAGTTAAATTGTGTGTGGGTGATCCATTCTGGGCTTGAGGTCCATACAGGGGGGTGTTTGGAGATTTAAAGGTACATGATATCTACAGAGATAGGTTGACATTAACTGTGATGGCTACACATGAGTAAAATATGTTAAATTTGTAAAAGTGACTTATTTCAAACTCCTTGTGTGCAGTCGGCCAAGTCGCTTAATCAATTGTTAAGGGAATGTGACGGTTGCACTAGACTACCTATGGGCCTCCCTGCCTCCCTGATCTCTCAGACACTCAGCATGTGAAAGACAGCCAACCACCCCAGGAAGAAAGGTGAGTTAGAACAAGATGCAACTGGCAAAGACTAACATGAGCCAAAATGTCCTGGCAAGAATGTCAAGAATATAAATAAACAAAAGCTGGCGCCCAGTAGGTGAGTCTGTGATTGGATACAACCTTCCTGGGAAACCATTTGGTGATATGTTCCAAAGTAAAAGCATATGCCTTTGGACTCAAAGATTCTAAATCGGAATTTATCATAAGGATAAGTGCTCAGAGACATGTGTCCAAGACAATGCAGTATAATTTATACAGATAGCAGCCCACTCCCAAAGACAAGGAAACAACCAAAGGTC
This sequence comes from Myotis myotis, assembly GCF_014108235.1. Taxonomy (NCBI): domain Eukaryota; kingdom Metazoa; phylum Chordata; class Mammalia; order Chiroptera; family Vespertilionidae; genus Myotis; species Myotis myotis. The sequence goes on along the minus strand of NW_023416401.1, from coordinate 20,264,942 downwards.
CATCTCAGGAGGCTAGTTAACAAAAGCAGGGCTCAGTCATAAAATGGAAAAGCACGCAGCCTCTACAGAGAACAATGTAGATCTCTATATTTCCATGAAAAGGTATCACATGGAGAAGATCAAATACAAAATGCTACAAGTATATGTGTTCTACACATAGATTAGAGCATATGTGTTTTCCACATACAGAAGATATAAATACATATTTATGAAGCATAAAATCTTATGAGATTTATACTGAACTGTTCACAATTGCTATTCTTGTGGGTTGGAAGTGGCAGGGGGAAGTGGATTTCACTTGCTATTTTTTGCATTTTTATAGCAATCATGAGTAAACAGAAAATATATTTCTATTTATGAGTGAGGTTGATGGAAGCCCTACAGAATCATTAAGACTTCTCCCAAGGGCAACGTTGATTGATTCTATTGTATGTGAACTATAATTGAAAAATAAGACTACTGTTCTGGAAGTCAGTGTGTTATTTTTGCTTGTTTTGTTTAAAGTAACAAAGGGAATGCAACAAAATTCATTTGTTCATTCATAGTTACATAGAGAGCCTATGTCCCACTCACTTTGTGGGAAGTTCTATTTGATGACAACACCGACTCTAGTCACCCCTGCTCAGACCTTTCTCATCAGCATTTAGTGCATCATATTGCAGTGGACCAGTCCTAGGTCTTCCTCCTGGACCAGCCTGTGGCAGCCCGAGGGCTGGGAGCATCTTATTCATCCTCATGTCCCGTGCCCATCACGGGACTTCATGTAGAGGCAGTGAGCATTTCATTCATTGAGCAAGCATTTCATGAGCACCCACAATGCACTGGGTCGTGGGGATACACGAGTGAACAAAACAGATATGGTCTGACGTCTGGGAGCTTATGGTGTTGAGTAAATAAATGACTCTCAGGTGAGTTATTGGCCAGGAAGATGAATGAACTCAGAGTATAGGAAGAACTGATCTAGTGAGTTTGAGGACTGGCCTGGAGCAGACGAACCAGCCTGTCTCAGGGAAGTGGCGTTCACATTTTTTTTTTTTTTGCCAGTGGAATCTCTTTTCAATAAACAAAATAGAGAACAATAATACTATTATAAACTCTTAAGTTCAATCAAAAGCATTCATGGATCATGCAACCTATATAATTTTGATGGGCAAAAAATAGTTGAGATATAACACATGACATGTGTGATGCGGTTACCAGTTTTTCAATACTCAAAAACATAATAAAGATCGAATTCAAATAAAGGATTGACAGAACTCTGGAGTTTGAAAAACTGCTGTTCTGGAAGTCAGAGTGTTATTTTTCTTGTTTTGTTTAAAGTAACAAAGGGAATGCAACAAAATTCATTTGTTCATTCATCCAGTAAGTACTGAGCACATTCAATGGGTCAGGTACTCTTATAGTGAATTCAATATTAATGGCCTTGGGGATTACAAGGAATTAAGAAATTAAGGGTGGTCATGGTCTCATTTGGGTAGAACTCTACAGGGATAGGTTCACGTACGTCAAAAGGATCTCCCAGGTATATGCCAAAACTTTAACAGCAGTCAGTGCTGGGGAATAGGCACATTTCTGTCTACACTGTTGGAATTTCTATAATACTCATTTTGTGATATGCTGTAATCACACATGGGGAGAAATGACTTAAAAAATCCTGGTCTGACTGTCAGAGAGGTACCTGAGCAGGAAGAGTGACACAGCTGTCAGCCAGGTGACCACACAGCCACACTCATCCAGCCGAGATCTCATAGCTTAAGATCCTGAACCTTGAACCCCAAACAACCCTTGGGGTGCCTAACGCTCTCTACATTCGAAAAAAGGGGAAACAGCACATATTGAGCATCACTCACATCTCTAAGAACCCGAAAATCAGTGTCCCCTGCAGGAGCCAGCAGCAGGAGCCCAGGCCAGTGTTGTGTCCCAGGAAGGGTCTGGGCTTGGGGTCCCATGGACCAAGCTGGACACCCCCACCACTTGGGCCATTTCCTAGACCTCTCAGAGCATCTGTTTCCTCATCTGTAGGAAGGGAGAGGGATTCTTGCTTCAGAGGGTGATGTAAGAACTGAAAGACCTACACCCCCGGCACATGGTAGGTCTTCAACTTGGTCCCCTCGTTCCTCAGCCTTGGCCCTGAGACACCAGTAGCCCAAACCTCCCCCATCTCCTCCTGTGATTCCTGTACCTGCAGCCCAGGTCAGTCCGGCACTGGGCACAGCGCCCCGGCCGCCTGGCGATGTGAGCCCGTGGGATCCTGGGACACGGTGAGGCCAGGGACACGGGGGCCAGCCTCCCCATCTGGGCGGTGGAGAGAAGGGCAGGCTCCACCATGAGCTGGCACCTCACAGCTCACAGGTGCCTCCGCGCTGCTGCTGCCGCTGCCGCTGCTGTTGCTGTGGGGCTGACTCAGGCAGCGATGTGAGCAGGAGAGAGGCTGTTCGCCCAGTTCCCAGACACCCCCTAACCAGGGCAGAGGTCCAACCTCCTCCCAGGCGGGGCTGGCTCAGCCAGAGCCACCTACACACACACACATACACACACACACACACACACACACACACACACACACACACACACACCTGAGCCCTGCCCACCTGCCTGCACTATGGTCAAGTGGAAATGGCACCTTTAAAAAACAGCCATAAATTATAATTTATAGTGCCATTTTTATTACCCATAGGCCTTTCATTGTAGGTAAAACTGCATTAATAAAAGACCAGACTGCCCAGTTGGCATGGCTCAGTGGTTGAGCGTTGACCTATGAATCAGGAGGTCAGGGTTTGATTCCCAGTCAGGGCACAAGCCCGGGTTGCGAGCTCTATATCCAGTGTGGGGCTTGCAGGAGGCAGCCAATCAATGATTCTCTCTCATCACTGATGTTTCTCTCTTCTCTCTCTCTCTCTCTCTCTCTCTCTCTCTCTCTCTCTCGGAAATCCATAAAAAAGTTTTGAAATAAATAAATAAAAGATCTGACTACTGTCGACAGGAAAAGCATCCCTGACCCGGGGGTCTTCCCCCAAGTGGCCACACCCTCCGGGACTGTGAGCGGTCTCCCACCTTCTCCCAGCCTTGGTCTCCTCCTCTGTGAGATGGGGATGGGGACTTTGCTAGGAAACAGAAAAGCAAGCAGGCAGGAATGTGTTGGGGGGTGAGAAAGGGCAGGGCTTGGGTGGGGGAAGGAAGGATGCTAAGGGAGGAGGAAACGCAAGTGGCCAGCTGTGGGGGTCAGAAGAGCCCCCCTGGGAACTGGCCTTTAGCCCTGAATGTGAAGTAGGGATGAGGAAGGGACATTCCTCCTGGCTTCCCTGGCTTCTGTCCTTCCTCTGAATCTGTATGGGCCAGGAGCCCCTCCTCTTACTCTCTGGCCGGGACAGAATGCCATGATCCACCCCTCCACACACCCCTGCTGCCCTTCCCTCGGCATACTTGCCTTTAAGAAGAGCAGCCCAAGGATGCTCCTTAGGAGGGGCCCAAAGCCACGGGTCACTGTGGTCTGCTCTGGCCTGGGGGGAGCAAGAAATGGAGCCCAACAACTGGACATCGCCCCACGAGAGCGACAGCGCCCAGGAATATGCATAGTCTTGGCACCAAACGATGGGCAGGAACCTTTAGGAGCCCGAGTCTCAGGCGGCCATCACTGCTCTCATGTGCAGACTAGGGCTGTACAGATGACTGGCTGTCCACTTCTCCCACGCCTTTCCTGAGGAGGAGATCCTGAAACCACACCACCAGGAGGCCAAGTGTCTGGGGTTCCATTGGCGCAGAGGTCCTCCCTCCAAATATGTAAGTGGAAGTAGCAGTAAAAGTGGGTGAAAAAGTAGTTTGGGAGGCATGAGAAGCTTTGTGTGGAAAACATGGTAGGTGCTTAATAAAGGTTGGATGGATGGATGGATGGATGGATGGATAGATGAATGATTGATGGATGGGTGATGGATGGATGATGTCTACATGGATGATGGATGGATGGATGGATGGATGATAGGTGGAAGAGTGAATGGCTGTGTACATGAATGTGCGAGCATGAGTACTTGAGTAAATGAATGAATGAATGAATCAGTGAACCATTAGGTGAATGAGTGGATAAGTAAATGAATGAATAGGTAGAGGCTGGAGTAAGTCAATATGTTAGTACCTGAATAAATGAACTTCTAGTCCAGTATAGAAAACCTAACATCACTTCCTTCAGGTGTAAGGAACCCTTGGAAAGAAAGCAAGAGGAAGAGAGAGTAGCCTGAATCTTGACTAAACTGCACTTTCAAGCTTCTTAAAGGAAGCACCACCTCTTGGCTTCCTGGAGAGCTGTGTGCACTGAGAATGAAGTGAAGTGTGTCCATGCTCCGGGCAACATTCCTCAGCCGGGTCCCAGCCCTGGAGTATCGGCTGGGCCGGTTAGGTCGCAGTGGAGTGACTCAGACATGGCGGCCCTGCACCTGGCCACCTGCCAGCACCTCGCCAGGCAGCCTGTGATCCAGCCCACCCACTCACCATCGTCAAGAGCATTCCCTGCCCCTCTGACCCAAGAGGCTCCCCGGGATCACGTGCTATGTGCTCAGCACTCCCTCCCTGCCTTTCTACCTCTCTGAGCAGCTCCCACTCCCCACTATAGTGCTCTCCTGCCCTGTGTGATGTAGTGGAGTCTCATAGGCCTGGAGTTCATCCTCAGCTCTGCCATTTGGGCTGTGTGACTTCAGGCACGTGCCTTAACCTCTCTGAGTCCCAGCTTCATCATTTCAATGCAAACCTTGCCTGCCACCAGGGCTAGTTGTTAGGATCAGAGGGATAATGCATGCCCAGTCTGTGCCTGGCACATGATGTACACCAAACATTGTATGTCCAGGTTGCTCAGCTTTTTGCTTTTGGCAACAATTCATGGAGCATTATAAAGCGCCAGCCAAGCACTGTGCTCAGAGCTCTGTGTGTGTTCCCACAGTCAGTCCTCGCAGAGGGTGTTGGGGGTGGACCTGTGTCTTGCCAGGATTAGCTGTGGACATCCTAACCCCAGGACCTCAGAACATGACATTTGGAAGTAGGGTCTCGACAGAGGTAATCAAGTTCAAATCAAGTTCAAGGGCCCTGATCCAATGACTGGTCCTTATGAAAAGGGAACTGGGACGCTGCATGCGCAGAGGAAGGCGGCGTGACACATACGGAGACCCGTGAGGATGGCGCTGCCAGCAGCTGGGGGAGACAAGGAAGGTTCTCCCCTTCCCAGCACAGGGGGAACCCCCGCCCTGCCTGCACCCTGATTCTGGACTTCCAGCTCCTAGACCTGGAGACTCGACATCCCCCCTCTCAGCTGCCCCATATATGGTACTTTTGTGAGTGACGGCCACAGAAAGCAAATACAGAGGAGACGGTCCCATTTTACTGATGGTGACACGAGGCCTGAGGGGATGGTGGTGGGAGGGTGAGGGGCTCAGGGCGGGAATGGAGCCCGTGTCTCTGCCGACCCCAGCAGCGCCCCCACCTCACCCTGGGACTGTCCTCTCAGATCCCCGAGCTCTTGGGGCTGGGGAGACACACACACTATTGTTCTGAGTTTCCTCATATTTTTGCAAACATCAACAGCACAACGGGAAGCTGCACGGTTCCAGTCCAGGAAGAGCCCGGGGTATTGTGTGGATCCCAGGAAACGCGTCTCAGTTAAGAGTCCGGAAAATAGGCCACTTCCAGGCTCTGCGACTCGGGGCCAGTGACTTAACCGCAATGACCCTGAGTTTCCTCATCTGAAAATGTTACTGCGACCCACTACAGAGGCTGTGATGAAGAGCAAGTAAGAGAACACATGGGAAGCACTCGGCACTGGGCAGGCACTCAGTGGGCTGCTAAGATGGGGATGATGCCTCTCGGGGGGAGCCTATCACTAGGTCACAGGTGTGTTTGTCAGACACACACGTCTCCTGCCTCACAGGACAAAATGCCAGGAAGGCGGCCCCAATCCACACCCAGGGTCTCAGCCCCCACTCAAAGCAGGAGGGCATCTCCTCACAGCCCTCACCACTTACCTGCCAGTGGCCCTGAGGAGCTGTGGCCCCTGCCTGCTGCTGGGTGATCCCAGGAATGCGACCAGATGTCCTGCAGGACCGGCTGTGCCAGCTCCCCCTTGGGGTCTGAGCCCCCAAGGCTCCTCTGGCTCCTCTGGAGGGTCAGGGGGTGGGGTGTGGGGTGACTCACCTGGCTTTTCTAGGTCAGCATGGAGGCTGAACAATGGCCAATGGGGGGTGGGGGGAGGGCAGTGGCTGACAGGGAGCAGTGTGTTTGGAGAAAATTCCAGACAAGCCAGGAGGAAGCTACAGCCACAGGGGAAGTTTGTTATCAAAAGTGTTTATTCAACACCAGGAAAGCTCCCAGCAAAACAGTGACAAAGCTCATCAGCCAGAACAAAGCATGTGTAGAGAGAGGAGTGTGTGTGTGTGTGTGTGTGTGTGTGTGTGAGAGAATGTGTGTGTGTGAGTTTATGAGTGTGAGTGTGTGTGTGTGAGTGTATGAGTGTGTGTGTGTGAGTGTATGAGTGTGAGTGTGTGTGTGTGTATGAGTGTGAGTGTGTGTGAGTGTATGAGTGTGTGTGTGTGAGTGTATGTGTGAGTGTGTGTGTGTATGAGTGTGTGAGTGTGTGTGAGTGTATGAGTGTGTGAGTGTGTGTGTGAGTGTGTGTGTGTGTGTGTGTGTGTGAGTGTGATGAGTGTGGGGTGTGTGTGTGTGAGGGTGTTATTTAGGGCAGCGGTCGCCAACCTTTCAGACCTCAGGGACCACCAGTGGTCCGTGGCCCACCGGTTGGCGACCGCTGATTTAGGGGGTGTTCATGGGCCAGAGGCCAGGAGAAACAGGCACTTTTGTACACATTTTCGGTGCCACCTTTTGTTAAGACAACTTCGCAGTATCTGCAAACTGTAAAGGCACAGATATTATATTCAACAAGTCCTCCTTTCAGAATTTATCCCACAGACAGCAGCACACTTGTGTGCAAAGATACAAGTTCAAGGGCGTTCACGGCAGCCTTGCTGGTGAGCACAGAAACCTCACCCAGCAAATGCGGTGGCTCAGATCCCAAAGGGCGGCTCCCCACCACGCGAGGAACCCGGCTCTAGCCCAGAGCCATAGGGAGCTTCAGAGGGCCCTACGCAGGGAGACGATGGCGTGTCTGGATCTGTGCTTTGGATGGATCATTCAGACGCAAGGGCAGAGCAGGGGAGACCCGACTCCGGGAGACCAGCCAATAATTCCTGCTCCCTTCTTTCTGCTTGCAGTGGCTGATGGAATGTGTGACGAGAGGGAAAGAGGGGACAAAGGTGACACCTGGTGAGACTCGGGAAGGCCTGTCCCCTCTACAGCCCACCCACCCTTGCTGCCTCTGGGGGGCTGGTGGGGGTACAAGGACAGATTGGGATTTCTTCCAAGTGTCTCCCCATGACTGCCCCAATCCAACCTGGTGAACCATCGGCCCAGTGGGCCAGGGCCAGCTCTGGAGCCGCAAGGCTTAGGTTCACATCCCAACTCCACCACTGCAATTCAACAAGTTACTTGACTGTACTGTGCCTCAGTTTCCCCTCTGTGATCCCACCTGATAGAATTCTTGTGAGGGTTAAAAACAATGTGTGTGAAGTACACAGAAAAGCGCCTGGGACATAGTAAGCACTCATTAAATGTGAGCTCTTCTTAAAACAATCAGGTGTATGGTAGACACTCTGAAGATGTTTATAAAGTCAACGTTGTTAAAATCAGCCTGAAGGCCGAGGAGTGAGTCTGAAATGAGACAATGGAGGTTCAGAGCAAGATCCCCCAGCCCTTTGAACAGACGGGAAGGAGGGTCCGGGTTCCTAAATGGGGTCAGGAGGCCCAGGTCAGGGCCAGGGAGGCCCAGGCCCCACAGCTTGTGAATGAATAGACTTGGTCAGGCCCAGAATGCGCATCAGGGTCTCCTGAGCTCAGGCAGCCCCTGTTGCCTTTAATATGGACCCACACGCTCAGGCCCAGCCCTGCCCGAGGACCTCTTCTCAATTCATTTGGCCAACTTCCCCCGTTTGACTGCTTATACCGTCTTCACAGCTGCGGGCTCTTCCCCCAGACCTGGGGGTCCTCCGGAGACTTTGGAGGGAACGAGGTGGGCGTCCCAGAAAAGCGCCTCGGTCGCTGAAGTCCTCTCCCCTCCTTGGTGAGTCTCTCCCATCCACTTAGGCCATTGCCACTGCCCAGCGGACTCCAGGAAAACCAAGCTGGGAGCAACTGGCAGGTTGGGTCTAGGGATGACAATGGAATGAGAGTGAGAGAGGGACAGATATTGGGGGGTGAGGAGGGGTGGGAATTGCTCTGTGTAAATGGACAGGGTCCCCGAGCAGAGTTTGACTATCTCCTTTTCTTACCCCACTAACTGTATGCAAACAAGACAGGCTACATAATTTGTGGGACTCATGAATAATGAGCACGTGGACTCCTTGTTACAAATTATTAAAAATTTCAAGACAGCAACAGCCGAGCATTATACCAAGATGGGCTCTGCTGAACATGGGACCTCATGTGCCCACACAAGTCACGCCCCGTGAAGTTGGCCCCATGCACAGGACTGTGGGGAAAGGGGCCTCAACTATCAAGGTCGTGACCCGGGAAGGCTAAGAATCACTGTAACTGAGGGCACATGACGGTCCGTGCTTCTCAGCCCCACCTCCTTCCTCCACTCGGACTGGCAGGGGCTCCAAGTTGTGACCCACGGGGCAGAGAAGGGGGTAATGACATGTTGCAGGGGCAGACTTCGGAGGAGGGCAGGCCCTGATGGCCAGGGGAAGAGAGAGATAATGAAAGAGATGGAGGATGGGGTGGGACTGCATGTGGGGTGGGAGGCAAAGAGAGCCATGAGGCGGACCCCCAGCATGGGGCTCGTGCAGCCAGACCAGCAATGGGAGTGCTGTTCATGGCGATGGAGTGAAGTTAGCAGGTCACGTGTTGGGTTTTGCTTTGTTGGGTTTAGCAAAGGGAATAAGCCATCCCATCCTCAGAAGGAAGGCTAGGCGAGATACACACATTTGGGGGCCCCTGGCGGGGAGATGGCGTTTAGCCCCATTGGATTGGATGAGGCCACCTGGTGTGCACAGCTGCGGGGCTCCTTCATGCTGGGCACGTTACCTGCGGCACTGCTGCCCTACGTCCTCGATTGTAAAATGGACACCAATACACCATCCTCCTTGTGGGCTTTCATAAATGCACGTGTGAGAGGGAAATGCTCAGTACAGGCCTGGTACCCAAGGAGTATCAGCTGGCATTATTATCAGTATTATTTTATCCCTCCTACAAACATCCATTGAGCCCCCACCGTGGCAAAAGATAAGGGAAAGCAGAGCAGGGGGGCCGTGAGGCTGGGAGAGATGTCCGTAATAAGGAGGGCAGTCGGGGGGACCCTGCTGAGAGAGTGAATTTGAGCAAAACCTCAGAGGTGAGGGAGTGCACCACGCGGATGTCTAGGGGAGAAGGGCTCCAGGCGGAGGCAACAGTCAGGGCAAAGCCCCCAGGGAGAGTTGCAGGAGGTGAGGCCAAGAAGCAAAGGGTGGGGGACCTTTGTAAGGTGGCTCCCACATGGCAAGAACAGGTCTCCCACACAATGAGGCAGAAGGTTCTCCGACGCGGCAGAGATGGCAAACTCTGCAATGGCGGAGGGAGTCAGCTGTCCATCTGGCAGCTGCCCGAGGCTGTGGACAGTCTCTGAGGCTGCCCTCCCCCTCCTCCCCCCGCCATCTCCCAGAAAGGGCCTCACCTGGCAGAACTGGCTCACTGGCCAGGCCTCTCCTCCTCTTGGCTCTGGAGTGTACTGTCCCACTCCGCTGGGCCTTTGCTCCATGGCTCCCAGTCAAAGCACAAATCTGACTCATTTTCCTCTGAATCTGTGGAGGAGTAAGACAAGGTTTCTTGGAGGGTCACATCCTGTCTCCTATCCCTGATCCACAAGGAGCCCCCTGCCAGGCCTGGGCATCCTTGCAGCCTTGTCTGAGGCCAGGGGGCCAGCCCTGAGACCCCGGGAAGACTTCAGGGCCTAGAATGGTGACCAGGGATCAAAAAGGTTGCTCTGTAACTCACCAAGAGGCCCTGTCCACTACTAAACAGGGAAGGACCCTGAGGTGAGCAAACGGCCTACCTGCATTGGGAGCGGTCCAGGAGCAGGCACGGAGGAGACACAAACCCAACCATCCATTTGTCCACCCGTCCATTCATTCACAAATATCTGAGTATACAGGTACAATGATTTCCATTGCAGCCGTTTTGTGGTAAAATACACACACACAACAAAGCACCCTAGAAACCATGTGTGTGCACATCCACCATGAGAGTTCCAGTTGGTCAAAGTATGGCACAGTCACACCTAATGGAGGCCCGCCCGTCCATCCGGTGGCAGGTCATGAAGCTATTACAGGAACTGCATTGGGTCTGTACCTTTCTGCTTGCAGGATGTCTATGTATTTCAAGCAAACTTCAGAGGAATTTATGTGATAGAATTCCCCCCCCCCCTTTTTTAATAGGAAAACAAAGAATACTCCCTCCTCCATTTATTTTAAACCTGCAGGTGTCATTAAATAGGTGCATGAGCTTGCTCACATGGCTTACCTTGGGAAGCAAAGGGAGAAAGGCTAGAGGGCAGAGGAGGTTGTTATTTTTCTTACTACATAGACTCTTATTTCACCAGCTGCAAAGCAGTAAAGAAGGCTGAAAAAGGCCCTCAGATTGCAGACCAAGAGCCGAAGTTAGAAAAGACTGAGCCTCATTGTCCTCATCTGTAAAATGGGCACAACAATAGCCTCTTCTATAATGAGGGTTAACTGAAGTGAGATTTGTAAAACGGGCATTCAATAGTGTTGGCAGTTATCAGTTAAAAATCAGCGCCATAGCTTGAAGTGGCTGATCTTCACTAGATATGGCGATTGTTTTCTGAACACGTACTATGTGCTACATGTTTTACATACCTCTTCTCATTTAACCCTCTTAACGACTTCCTGAGGCAATTACCGATGTTTTTCATATTCTACAGTGGGGAAGGCTCACAGCCAGGAAGTGGTCCTGCTGGACTCAAATGTGCCTCCTGTACTAGGTGCCACGTGTTCCATTGGGTGCACCTGTTTGAGGTCGGGGACCTCAAAGGCAGCTTTGAAATTAACAACTCACTCCAAGGACCAGCTTGAGGAGCGGTCAGGACCCTCAACAGGCATAGCCTATGGTGCCCACTTCTGTTTTAGCCCTAAGTCCATTTACTTGGAGGTCTCCCCTCTTCTTTCTGCAAATTCCAGGGTCTTCCCCTTGAAGGACACGCCTGGCTTGGTCCTCTCTCACTATATAACGGCAGGGGGTTAATGTGTCCCCATGGCCAGCTTCCCAGGGCTTACCAGAAAGCTTCCTTCTCTCCGCCCACTTGCTTCCCCCTCAACTGGGGAAACTGCATACTCCTTGGCCACATTGGCCACGAGGTATGTTGCTCAACCCTTGCCTCCTGTGCCCTGAAACTGCCCTGTGGAGCCTGGCCAGGCAGGGGTGGAGGGGAGTCAGAGCTACTTTGTCTGCTTTCCACTGGATTCCAGACAAAACTGACTCCAATAAAGAGATCCACAACAGATATTAAACCACAGAGGAGGGTCTTGCAAGCCCCAGTCCCCACCAAACCCTGGCAGGCCCAGACCCTGGATTTGGACCAGTTCCCAGCACAAGGACAGAACAGACGCAGTAATACTGAGAGTTCCAGGAAGACAGAGACGGTGAAGGGCCGCTCAACTCACTTTAAGGGGCAGTTTCTGTTCATTGCAAAAATAACAAAAGAACCCTGGCCGGCATGGCTCAGTGATTATAGCGTTGGCTCGTGCACTGAAGGGCTGCAGGTTCGATTCCCAGTCAAGGGCATGTACCTGGGTTGCAGGTTCAATCCTGGTTGGAGCACGTTTGGGAGGCAACCAATTGATGTCTCTCTCTTTCACATCAATGTTTCTCTCTCCCTCCCTCTCCCTCCTCCCTTCCACTCTAAGACTCAATGAAAAAAATATCCTCCGGTGAGGATTAACCAAAAAAATTAACAAAAAGAATTTATTTATTGGTTGTTTCAGGTGAGATGTCAGCAGGTAAACTGCCTCTCAGGAGAAAGGTGAGAAGGGGTGGGGCAGGGCAGGTGCAAGTAGCTTTCAAGCAGGGCCTCCAAGGAGAATGAATTGGAGGAAATCAGAGCCTTAGACCTCAGGGAAGATGTCCCTTCCCCTTCCAGAGATGCCACTCAAAGCCACTGCTATTCTTCCTCCTACCCTGACAAAACCAATATGGACTAGATCATTTCTCAGCCTGCAAGCACCTACTATGTGTACCTGTGCTGTGTGCCACACCCTTGCTGTGCATCTCTCCAAAAGGGCAGGGACCATTATTATCTCCATTTTGTAGATGAGAAAATCAAGGCTCGGGAGGGCTTGTCCAGGGCTACACAGCTGGGAGGTGCCAGAGTCTTAACTACTCCCTTGGTGCGTGACCTCGGGCAGGTGGCTTCTCTCTCAAGCCTCAGTTTCCTCAGTCGTACAGTAAGGACTACTTCACATGGTTATTCTGGGACTAAATGAAACATTACGCATCAGGTACTGAGCACAAGTCCTAGTGCACAGGTTCAGAAAAGCCCAGCTGTCATTATGAACTGTTGAGGGGCAAAGCTGGAATCTGGGCCCACATCCCCTAGACTCCAGACCGACGGCTGTTATAGCCATTACACAGACACATATGCTGACTCCACCAGCCACTGCCCGATGCCCGAGGGCCGTGGTGTATCCTGGGAATGAGGAGATCATTCTCTAAAAGCTCTCACCAGGAGCTCCCAATATTTACACCATGACCCCCACATTTGAAATCATGGGGTAGTTTAGGGGGTGAACTACTCACCCCGTCTCAATGCCATCTGACCAGAGGTGACAGCACACTCAGTGCCCTCCCTGCTTGCCCAGTTGGCCAAAGTTCATGGGGCTGAGGAGCAGGAGGTGGGAGGTCAAGCTGTCCTGAGGAAGAGCTCAGGAAGACAGGATGGGCAGGGTGTCATTCCTGCCACATGGCCAAGCTGCATCCCTGCCCACCCCCAGCTTCCAGGGGCCAGCTCCACCCCAGCACGCTGAGCTCAGGACCCTATGTCCCAGAGAAACTGGGTCCTCCCTGATGTGTGGTCCAGGGGAAAAGGGTGAGTGGTCACTGGCCCCTGATAAATGCCTAAGGCTGCCGCCTCCCACTGTGCAGTGTTTACTGCACAAGAGCACGGAGCTGAAGGGTGAGAGGGACTGAAACCCAGCCTACGCTCTGCTCTCAGAGCCTGTGCCCTGGCTGCACTCACAGGAAGGGACACCTTCTACTAATTCATCTGCCCAGAGGGGTCACCACTTTCTGAGGGCCATGGCTAGCACCAAAGACCTTACATGCCAGTCGTGGCCCTGAGGGGACACAGACACACACACACATACTGCTTCCCGGCCGAACTCAGGGATTCACCCTTGAACTCTAAGAAACTAAACTACCAAATTAGTCATTTTCTTTTTCAGGTGACCGCTTGTTGGCTCTGAGCCAGCAGTGAAAATGCCCCCAAAGAAGCTCCTCTCTCCGCAGTGGTTTCCAGACCCCTGCCCAGCTCCAGGATTAGGGCCCAGCCTGGGTGGCTCACCTTGGCTAAGTAAGAAGCGAAACCAGACGATCAATAAGAACAACAGCAAGGCCACGGGCAGGCCGAGCCAGAACACCAGGAAAGAGAACGTGAGGTCGTTCACCAGCGGCACCAGAGGGTACTTCATGGTGCGTGTGAGGCCAAGCCGGGCCAGCCTGAGCTGGGCTGGCAGGGCTGCTCTGGGGATCTGGTAGGCTGGGCCATGCTCTGCTCTCAAACCAATTGTGACTGAGCTGGTGACGCAACAAGGAAGTTACAGTGTCCTTCAGGGAAGGGAGAGCTATTTGGATGAATGGTCAGGAGCCGGGGCAGTGAGAGTTAGCCTGGGCAGGCCTGGGTTTGATTCCCTGCTAAGTTGCTGTTGGGTTCATGTGCCACCTCCGGGATCCTCTTGTAGGATGGGAATAATTCTTTCCTCACCAAGCTGCTAAAAGTTAGAAAAGCAAATGCTGGGATAAGCACTGCCCGCAGGTGGGTGTTCATATATTGGAGGTCACAGAATCCTCTAGGAGCCAGCTAGGTCCCTGATCCCAAAATTCAGGCTCCATGTGCCCACACTTACACTTTGTGGGAGTGGTGGGGACTGCAAACCGGATGGAGCGTAGAGCCTACAAAGCAGACAGCTGTCCCAGGAACTGATGTGTGGGAAGTGCAGGTCCAGTACAGCCAGCTCTTCTGACTTCCAAGACAGCCAAAGCATCGGAGTTTTTATGTGAAATCTGCCAATTTAAAAATACTGAATCAAACATTAAAATACTGTTGGCTAAACAAAACAAGTCTGGTGGGCCAGATTGGGTCACTGGGCTGACACTTAAAAACTTTCTAACAAATAGTAGGCCCTCTGTAAATGATTCTTATTTAATCAGGAAGCTTTGGCACCTCTCCTTATTAGGGAGTTCAGTGAAGAGCTTCTAAGGCTTTAACCTTGTTCCTTCATCTCCCAAGTGGGCAGAATACTCTCAAATGCCATTCTTACCTCCTCCCACCCCCCTCATTCACTCATTCATTCATGAAGTGAACCTCCACGTGCCAGGCCCTGGGGAGGGAGGCCCGGGAACTCGCAGAGCCTGATAGTCCCTGAGCTGGAGCCTGGTGGGTGCAGGAGGTCAACACAAGTGGCTGCTGTGTGGGAGGGAGGCAGCAGCACGGTGTTCTCTAAGAGGGTCCTTGGACCACCTGCCTGTCACTGCCAGCAGGTGGGTCCGGGGTGCAGGACACTTGGGAAACACGCTGATTCCCATGTTCACCCTGTTCTACAAAGTCAGAACCTCCAGGGGCTGAGGCTCAGGACTCAACACATTAATGGGCAACCATTCTGTTGCAGACTTGATTTCGAGACCACAGCATTTCACGGAGCACAGGTTGGAAAGCTGGGCAGACCCAGTTCCAGGCTGGGGGAGCAGCTGCACAAAGTGGGTGGTAGACGTAGAAGGAGTCATGGGTTGAAAGGACCCCCTTCTAGGAAGCCACCAGCCTGGGGAGAAGGGCAAGAGGGCCAGCCACAAGACAAATAAGGGAGGGGAGCCCGGCCAGAGTGGCTCGGTTGGTTGAGCATTGTCCTGTGCACCAAAAGGTTGCCAGTTCGATTCCCTGTCAGGGCACATACCTGGGCTGTCGGTTCCATCCTTGGTTAGGGCATGTACCACTCATCGACGTTTCTCTCTCACATCGATGTTTCTCTCTCTCTCTCTCTCCCACCCTTCCTCTAAACATGTCCTCAGGTGAGGATTACTTAATTAAATAGATAGCTAGATAGCTAGAGAGGAGGAAAGAGTGGGGAGAGCTGGGGCTTGGAGGGCCAGTGTGTGTAAAGGGAGCCTTAGCCCAGATGTGGGACAACCAGAGTCCTCAGAGGAAGTCTGGGCAGATGGTATTAGAATGTGTGTCCAAGAAGCAGTGCCTTGATGGGCTGTGCCACTCAAGACCCAGAGTTCAAGACCAGAAACTAGGTGGGCTGGGTTGGGAGTGATTTCTTGGCACCGGGTCCTGAAGGGCCTGGGGTCAGAGAGAGCAGGACAGCCAGGTGAAAAAGGCTCACACACACATTTTCTTGTCAGATCCCAAAACAGGGCCACTGTGCAGCCAGCCCAGAGAGAAGCCTCCTAGGCCCCCAGGGCTGGCTGGAGGTCCTGGGGTGGGCAGGTGTGGACACAACTGCAGGGAGGTGGCTCCCTGGCACAGTCCAGGGACCGCACACTAACTTCACATGGAATCAGTGCCAGGCTGGAGGGGGCGGCTCTAGGCAAAGGCACCCATCTCCACTTCAGGGAGCATGACCACCCATGTGTCATCTAGGCATTAAGATGCTAATCTGGCCCCCTAGAACCCTCTGCAGCCAAACCTCCCCCACTTTCCTGACTGGCCAGCTTGGCAGAGCTCAGTCCTCTGTGGGCAGAGAGCACAGTGCGTTCCGTGTATCTCGGGACTGCTGCTCCTGGGATGTGGCCTCTGCTGGCAGGGACTTCATTACACAAGCTCCTTCCAGCGCAGAAGCCAAATACTTTGACCAAGTCTGAGTACTTGATGAGACTCCCCCAAACCAGGAGGAAACCTCCCAGATCTAACATTGGAAAGAGTAAGTTAGAACACCCAAACAGGAGTCAAACCCCGGCCGAGGACCAAAAGCACACACGACGTTAGTAGATAAGAATCTCCTTAAAATTTAATTGACTAAATGTATTACATTCAATATTCCATGGGTTTCTTCTGGACAAAGGATCGGCATAAATACAAACAAGCCTCTGGGCCTTCTTCCCTAACCAACGAAGAGAAAACACAGGAGGCGAGGGACACGGCCTTCATATTTACATTTCGCCTTTACTTTACAGTTCAGAGCCAGAAATATTTACAGAAAATACAATAAGAAAAAGGTTATGTCTTGGCAACGTATTGAAATTCATACAAATTGTATATATGGTTTCAAGCAAATAATGATACTGCTTATCTTTTAGCCACAACTGCCAAGCCCTTCGGAGGAGAAAGATGTTCTTGGTCACTGCAAGAGACAAGGACTTGGGAAACTTGGTTTGCTTCAACAAATATTTATTGGGCGCCTACTATATGCAAGGCACTGTGGAATCCCAAATTATACCTCTTCCCTCACCATTATAAAAAAAGAAAAGCATCTGAAGAACATGAGTTGATACTCTTGAGAAAAACACTATACAGTAAGTACATGGCTTCTTTAGCTACCAAGAAAAGAACCCCCGTTTGCTTCCACATTGAGCGGGTGGACTACCTCCAATCTCTCTGTCTCAGGAAAAGAGGCTGTCATGGAAATCCTTAAAACAGACCATCTAATGCAACTTACCATTTCATGTAAACATATGAACCATTTTTTAAGGAAGATATAACCTGAATGGGTTTTTAAATGCTGAATGGAGAACTACTGCCAGCAGGAGTGTCAAATTATCTCTATTACACTTTTTACCAGCTACTTTTTACAAACCAAGCCTCTGAGAAATGCCGACTCCCACTTTGGGTAAAGTTCACCTGACAGTAAAAATAAATACTCTTGAAGACTCTGCCTTTTTAAATAGCAGTCTGCAGAACCTGACAGAGTTCCTCCGTGCACGTAGAAGTAACCGTTTGTGAAGACCTCGCGACATTTCTGGCCAAAGCTGTAGGTTTTTGTATTTATGAGGCCAGAGGAGAATGGGTTGCCCTGAAGTAGAGGACCTGGAAATGGTGAGCAGCATGGATGCGTGTGTGTGTGCACGCACGTGTGTGTGTGTGTGTGTGCGTGTGTGTGAGTGTGAGTGTGTGTCTGAGTAGTGTCAACCCACAATGTAAGTATTCCTGTCAAACAGCCAATGGGCAGGAGAAGGGGGAACTTAGGGGGAAGCACTGAACAAAAGGGAAAGTTGGCTGAACAAGGAAAGGGTTAAAAAGGCAAAAGCCCTGTTACTGTCCTCAGTGCTTCCAGAGAGAGGAAGAGGAAAGCCTCCATCACCAAGCGCAAACTAGAAGGATGAGTAACTACTTGACTCTGTCCCTTGGGTAATGCTTTTCTTGTCATGAATGCCACGCTCATCCACCTCCCGGTGCACCCGTCACATACAGCAACTAAACTAAGCCACAGGCCCAAGTGGTCACGGCTTCCCTCCAAAGGTTATGAGTGCACGCTAGCAAGCTTATAAAGTGGACTTCTAAAAACTGTTACTAGGGACTAAATATGCTCCTCTGCCATTATTCTACTCAACGTGACTTTAACAAAGGTAGGTAGGTGACCTTAGTGACCATGAACTCAAACCCGTAATTCTAGTGAAAGGTGCAAGGCTCTTACCACACCTCCTTTTAAAGCAGATGTTATTTTGAACAGAAGGAACCAGCACCTGACGAGGTCGCATACCTCGTACTGTTTGTGCCTTACATACTGGACTTCATAGTCCTGAATCCACCTCGCCTTCCCTGGGAGACCACTAGATCTTTCAGGTCACAAATTCCATTCAACACAGATGTTCACTTATCAAAGCCATTCGAATTACAAGGAGTTGCCAGAAATTGTAGCAAACTACAGGATCAGGAAGCCTACCTGCAACATGCACACCACAGTACATTTTGCTGACAGTAGTAAAACTAAGCCAAAGGTAAAAGGTTTATCTGAAAAATCTCACTGAGGAAGTACACCTACATCAGCTATTTTTAACCTCTGGAATGTTATAAGTTGCACATCAGTTTATAGCCTTCTTTGTTCACAACCACTAGAACAAGGGCCCATTTTCCCCTTGAACGGTCAATCTGGAACTTCCATGAAAACTGTTAAACCTCGCCTTATATCTGCTGAGCTTCTAAAACATTTTTAGAGTAGAACTTCCTAAACTTCATCATACATACCCCTCCTCCATGCTACCACCTGGAAACATCAATTTATTGCCCAGATTACAAAGAAAATCAATTACTGAATAACATCATACCCTGAATGGAAAATGGAGTCATAGGTTTTACCTGAGCTTAAAACAAACATGACGAAAAAAGTATAGCAAACTTAAAACCAGGAGCCGCCCACATTTCTTGCTCATACATGACAAAATACGTACTTCTGAAACAGAAGTATCTGCACAGGGAATTAGGCCCTACACACTATCCTCTGCCCCCTAATTATCAAAACATCAATCCAAACAGACCATTGCATCCCTAACCTACAGAATCTATTGATATCAGACTTCAGGTGAGAAATCACCCCTTATACAACTGTGATCACTCCTTTTTGGACTTTAAATGTCACTTATTTTCTTAACATAAAATGATCTTAATAAAGAGGAAAGTGCATAAGAATAGGAGAAATAAGCAGTGTCTACTCTAGAGCTGTAACAGGAATCCTTGTAACGATGTTCTGGGTCTGGCCACCTCAAAACATTTATCCCTGGCAGAAAAGTAGCAGCGAGGTAACAAGTATTTCCAAAACCCGGGCTGGGATTTGTTGTGCCTTCAGCTGGCAAAGTCCAGAAAATATGACAACAATAGCCATTTTTCACAGCAGCCACCCAAGGAGGTGGTCACTAATGTTTGTCAACAGTGATGAAATCCAGTAGCTCTCTGGGAGAGATCTGAATTAGTGGTGGTGAGAGGCTATTTCCTGAACCCCAAATTAGAATCCTTCATAAACTACTGCAGTCTCCTGCTTGGTCCTGAAATAAGAGACAATGAATGAAACCAAATAATTTTTAACCCTTGTTGTGAATTTATATTTCTTACTATTTAACCAAGAAATTACCAAGGAATTACAAATGTTTACCCTGTCATTGTGTCACCAAGCTAGACAATACTGGAGAGAGTGGAGGCATCACTGCTGTCTTACAACTTCTACCCCCACAAACTCCTTCTGTCCCCCTATTAAAGGACAGGGCCATGCCTCCATATTAGATCTGCTCCTAGGCTGCCCAGAAATGAGGCTTTCAGACAGGTCTGTGCAGTAATGAACATAACAACTTTCTGAAATGTGGAGAGAAAATATGAAAGATTTTAATGCCAGACTTCATATCTGAGCCAAAAACAAGTCCTTTCTGTCAGCTAGACAGCTGGATGACAGACAGATGACAAGTGGACCTAATGAGTGAGCAGAAAGTTGAGATTTCTTTCCTTTTCCTCCATGCTATCAACTTGAGTCTTCAAAGGTCCTGAAGATTCTGAGACAGATTTTAATTTTGAACACAACCTCCTAAAAAGTGAGGTATAAAATTATCTTCAACTTCTAATTTGCAAATTTGATACTACCAATGCAAGTGTTTAACTGAGATGCATAAAAGCCTTTCTCCTCAAAAGGCTCAGATTTAACTAAAATTGTCACTTTTAAAAGAAAGTTTATGGCTAAAATGTATATCATCATTACCAGAAGGAATATGATTGTGTCTGGAGCCCATTTCACTAGAAAGCTGGAAGTCTTCTATCAGAAGGGTTTAAATGTGTTTCTTCTATTCTGGTGATTAAACAGTAAGCTCTTGGGGAGTGATTTGTTTTTATCTTTACAGTGATCACCTATCAAATTGTTTTACTTTGATATTATAGCCCCAAACTGGAGTTGAAGAGTTCTAGACAGTTCAAGAGTCTAAGAACTACAGTTCTTGAGTCCAACCTCCTGGAAAAGTGAAGTATAAAACTCTGGCTCCAACTGCTTGTTCCGGTACTTGTTGACAATGTCAGTGATTTTCTGTTTCCGGCGGACATGTGGTGGACTGTAGGAGTCACTCTCCAGCCTCTTTCTTCTACAAATATTAATTACAGTCTGCCTCACCAGGAAACCTTGAAAACAGAAGGTTTTAAAACAATGTGAATCATCAGTCAGCTAGGTGAACTCTCAGTACTGAAGTGAACTATTCTCCACAAACTCAAACTATCAGCCCATTTGCGAAGCTCTTCCCATCCCCAGAGAGACGGACAGAGCTCGATGAAGATAAAACTATCAGAAGAAACATACAAAGACAAGGAAAAACAGAATAAAAATCTGGTCTGATGACCCAGTTCCTGCCCTGGATTACAAATAACTATCTTCATTTTCTAATACTGGAATTTTGTGAATTATAGTTTTACTCATACTTCCTAGATTAAGCACACTTCAAAGCTTGCTTCCTTTTGAACAAGACCACAGAATTTTTCTACATGTGGGCCCTATTTAGTAACATATTTCCTTATTTCTACTTCATTTTGGCTCATAAAAATATATTTTAAAAAAAGACACGACAACCCTTCAACCACATGTGAAGACCTTACCGAGTGCTCGCCTGCTGACGATCATCCCATCCACAAGAGGTATGACCATGTTAAATTTTCCAGTGGCTCCTTGAATTTTTATCCGGAATAATCCAGTGTTTAAAGGGTGAATGAAGATGACAGGAACTTCCTTCTCAAGAGTGGTAGATCTTAAAAAAGGAAAACACTTTTTACCCCAAATAGTATGTGTAATATAAGACTACCCAGTGACTTGTTTTCAGGAAGAGTTTGATAAGAGCCAAGGGGTCAGTCTGCTGAGGCCTCTTCCTGGAGGCCCCTGATGAAACACCCCAACACCTGACCCTAAATACCCATCACTGGGGCTGGGTGTTTTGAACGGACAAAAAAGGCACTAAAAATGTGCTTAGAAAACCACTGGGGACATGGAGCGGAAGAAAAGGCCAGAGAAATCTATTGGGGGAGCTATGAATCTAGCAACCAGCTATGGGGACTTGCACTCAGTTCCTCTTCATTGTAAGGAACAAAAGTGAGCTGAGACAAGTGCAGGGAACCCCACTACAGTCAACACTGGCACCTCAGAGCAAAAATGGGACTCATGGGAACCCCTGATAAAATTTTTTTTCAGAGGATGGGGGAGGAGGTTAGGAGGGACTCCTGGGCAGAGGTGATAAACGGCGACATCTTGGCAGAGCCAAAGCCATTAAAGCCTCTGAACAAGTAACCGGTGCTAAGAAAGCAATCATACCTTTGGGAGACCGAGTGACACATCACAAGTCAGGTATGTGCCAGTGCATCTAGACATGCCTGTGAGGTTCTGTGATGTTACATGTCAGGGTTGGTGTTTTGTTTGTTTGCTTCTAATTGTTTTGCAACACAATGAGCTTTCCTTCTATATAGGTAAAGTGATGTTGGCCAAAGCAACAGTGAGTCACCTTTTCAAGACATTAACTAAAAATCAATCCTATACTAATTCTAGCCTCAAGACAAATCCTAAACTTTGCTAATGTACTAATTAAATACAAACTGTCTAATATTTTAGAACTTTTGACATAAAAATATTAAAACACTAACAAAAATGAGTATAAGACAAATGTTTCCTTTCAAAGAAGTTCTAGAAAATCCATCTCATGAAAACTATTTTAGTCTCTTCAGGAAAAATAAAAACAGGACTGTTCTGAAGTAAAAGAGACTGAAGGAATTAATACTAGATGCAAGGTCTGGGAATAGATTCTGGTTTGAACAAATGAGCTATAAAGGATGTTTTAGGGAAAATAGAGAAATTTTAATGTATACTGGTCACTAGATGAAATTAAGCAATTTTTATTAACTTTATTATCATGATGTTATCTTTATCTACTTAAAAAGTGTTCTAAATTTTTAGAGATGTATACTCAAATACTTAGAACATTAGAATATCTCTACTAGGTGTATCGGTTAATAATGCAGATTTTGTAAACAAAGAAAACAGGATAATTTCAAGAAAAACACCAAAAGTGCTTTATTTAAAGTAATATCCATCATGAGCTACACATTTCCCCCATCTTTCAGGTAATTTGTGGGTACTGTCCCAATAGAACTTATCTTGTTTTGAGGCAAACCATTCAGAGACCCAATTTTCCACTTCTTTGTATGTTTTGAAGTGCTGCTCAGAAAGTGCATGTGCCATCGATCGAAACAAATGGTAATCCGAAAGAGCAAGGTCTGGTAAATACGGCGGGTGGGTTAATACTTCCCAGGCAAGATCTTTTAATGCAGTGGTTCTCAACCTTCCTAATGCCGCGACCCTTTAATACAGTTCTTCATATTGTGGTGACTCCCAACCATAAAATTATTTTCGTTGCTACTTCATAACTGTAATTTTGCTATTGTTATGAATCGTAATGTAAATATCTGATATGCAGGATGTATTTTCATTGTTACAAACTGAACATAACTAAAGCCTAGTGATTAATTACAAAAACAATATGTAATTATGTATTTAGTATGTGTTTTCCGATGGTCTTAGGTGACCCCTGTGAAAGGGTCATTCGACCCCCAAAGGCGCCGCGACCCATAGGTTGAGAACTGCTGTTTTAATGTGTCTTTAACTGGTTTTGAAGTGTGTGATGGTGCGTCATCATGAAGCAAAATTACTTTGCGGTGTCTTCTGGCACATTCCAGGCGTTTCAAAATCAAAGCGTGGTTCAAACGGATTATTGTTGTCAGTAGTGATCAGTATTAATGGTTTCACCTGGTTTTAGAAGCTCATAGTACACCACACCTTCCTGATCCCACCAAACGCAGAGCATTGTCTTCTTTCTGAAGTGATTTGGCCTTGCAGTCAATGTTGACGATTGACCTGGATCAACCCATGATTTTGTGCATTTGGGATTCTCAAAATAAATCCACTTTTCATCGCCAGTAACAATTTGATGCAAAAAAGATTTTCTTTCATGCTGTTGAAGCAACATTTTACTGATGACTTTTCGGTTTTCCATTTGTCTTTCGTTCAGTTGATGTGGCACCCATTTTCCTTCCTTTAAAATCTTTCCCATTGCTTGTAAACGACCTGAAATTGTTTGCTGAGCAACGTTTAATTGTTCTGCATGTTGTTTTTGAGTTTGACATGCATCTTCATCTAATAATGCTTGTAATTGTTGGTCTTCAAACTTTTTCAGTTGACCTGGATGTTCTTTGTCTTTCACATTGAAACCATCACTTTTAAACCAATGTTCGCAAGTATCTTGAGATGGAGCATGTTCACCATAAGCTTCCCAAAGTATTCAGCAGCACTTTTTTTCAAAATAATGAATTAAAACTTCCTGCAAATGCTCTTTTTTTGGCACGAAATTCGACATTTTTAAGTGTAAAAATATCTATGATGTTAACACCTTCAGAAAATTTGACATATGAAGTTTTGAAGCTTGTTGTCAATACAACAAAATAGCATACATATCAAATCGCATATATCAACATATGTGTAACTCCATCTATTGAAAAAAATCCGCATTATTAACCGATACACCTAGTAAATTGCTTTAAAATACCTTGGCATAAAAAACCAGCTCCTGACAATTTACTCTGTACCATGTTAGACATTAGAATATGCTTAATAACTTTAAAAAAAAAATTCCTTTTTTGTTGTTAATCCTCATCAGAGGGTATTTTTTCCCATTGATTTTTTTTTTTAGAAAGAGTGGAAGGGAGGGAGGGAGAAAGAGGAGGAGGAAGGGGGTGGGGAGAGGGGGAGAGAGAGCGTGAGACAGAGAGAGAGAGAGAGAGAGAGAGAGAGAGAGAGAGAGAGAGAGAGAGAGAAAGAGAAACAGTGATGTGAAAGAGACACATCAATTGGTTGCCTCCCACAAGATCCCTGAACTGGGGCTAGGGATAGAACCTGCAAACACAGGTACGTGCCCTTGACCAGGAATCGAACCCATGATGACCCTTTGGTGCACGGGCCAATCCTCCACTAGCTAGGGCCAAAAACACAAAGTTTTATTAATGACTTGACCTCTTCTAGAAATTTTAAAATATGATAAAATAAATTATCTTTACTGACTTCATTCTACAACAATAATCCAACAATGTTAGACTAAATTCATCTTACACGCAATACAAACCAGACCATGTACACTGAAGGAACCTACTCAAAGTTAAAATATCAGGTTTAGCCTGATATCAAGGGTAGCTCTGTGAGATGTGAGAGATGAGGTTAGCATTTGGATTTAGATTCTTAAATCCTTCACTAATTGAATATGTGATGATGAGGAATATTTTATCCCATTTGCAAAATGAAGATGATAATTGTACCCTTGGAATTATTTTAAAGTTATCTGTTTAAGCCAAAAACAGTTAAGCAAAAAAATCTTGAAACTATAAAGCCTATACAGATACATTGTGACTATTCTGGCAATCATATTATTTTCTTCTTATCCCGTTTACGCATGGGCCACTAAAATAAAAATCTTAACAATTTTTTAATAAAGTTTAAAATATTTTTCCACTAAATAGCTCATGTGATGAGGATATTTTAACTGCTATCTGTCCAGAATGTTTTGACCAATTTAACTCCATTATTTTATCTAATACTAGAGGCCCGGTGCACAAAATTCATGCGGGGATGGGGACGGGGGGTGGGGGGGTGGAGGTGGCAGCGGTCCTCAGTCTGGCCTGCACTCTCTCCAATCCAGGACCCCTCGGGGGATGTTGGGCCTAAACTGGCAGTCAGACATCTCTCTTGCAATCTGGGACTGCTGGCTCCTAACCACTCACCTGCCTGCCTGCCTGATCGCCCATAACTTCCTCTGCCTGCCGGCCTGATCGCTCCTAACTGCCTCTGCCTCGGCCCCTACCACCATGGCTTTGTCAGGATGACCAGAAGATGGTCGACCCAGTCTAATTAGCATATTACCCATTTATTAGTATAGATTGCTACCCTATTATCAGTTTTCATTAACACTTAGATGCCTTCACATCTCCATTTGTCTTTTTGCTGCAGATAAATGTAAAACAGCAATTAATTATGCCTTTTAAAAATCCTGCTAATTTGATCACC
This sequence comes from Myotis myotis, assembly GCF_014108235.1. NCBI lineage: Eukaryota > Metazoa > Chordata > Mammalia > Chiroptera > Vespertilionidae > Myotis > Myotis myotis. The sequence goes on along the minus strand of NW_023416401.1, from coordinate 20,239,599 downwards.
TTATGCACTTATCTACAAAGGTCTTTTGGTCCTCCCCTCCTCCCCCATTGTTTGGTTATGATTGTCTTCATCCCATTTGTTTCATAAATCTTTCCTGATTAAACTGCAATCAACATATTCTAAAAGACATGCTGATAAACTTCAAGCAAATTAAGAGTGTACCTCAGAGAAGTGCTACTATTTGCAGTAGTTTCCACACCAGTACTGATTTCTGTCATCAGGTCTGAGAGGGGAAAGTTTTCTGGAAGAAAATAATAGCATTGCAATTAATATCTCCCTTCTATTTCCCAAACAAATAATAGGAAATCTAATTTCCTAATCTCTCTACACAAGTAGGCAACAAATATTTGGACTATGCTATCCTACAATATAATCTTACAATATAAACTATTCCTCACAAATAAAGAGTTCTCCCTCAACACATATTTTTGCTAAGTTCATCTAAAGCAGAGAGTTGTTAGAGAACGTGATCTGTAGTCTTTGAGGGCTTGGAAAGGGTTGTGGAGGGGCTGGAAAGCAACTATCACACTTTCCCACAAACTCTGAGCCAGATGAGATTCTAAGCTAAATATGCATTTCTAAGATTCTTATGTTGCTTATATAAAAGTCATGAAGAACTTATCCATAGCAGAATTCCTAAGAATAAATTAATCTTTACACTAAATCTAGATAGCAGGGTTCCAGGGAAGAGGGTGAGGGAAGTGCTCCCCCTTCCCCAAAGTCCTGGGGTGAGTAGGACCAAGTGGCAATAGACCATTAACTGTCATACCATACCAAGCAAAACTAAAGATTTCATATCCACTAGTCTCATCAAATCTTCACAACTATGAACTAGGGAACACGAGTGTCTCCACTGAACAGATAAATACTCCAAAGCTTAAGGAAACCGAGTGGTGCAGCTGGGATGCAGACCCAGGTCTCCTGAATTCCAGTCCCAGCTTCTGGCCGCCACACCACGCCTATGCTGCCATTCCCTTTAGACCTTTAGAAAGTCACGGTCATTCTAATTTTATTTATAGACAACGTCCTTATAATATAGTACCTATATCATCATAGCGTTCCACCCAGACTACAGACACTCTTGTTTCAGGTCCAAGGGGAGGCACGGGGCGGCCCTGAGGCAGCTTCTTCATTCTGGAACTGGGACTGAGCTATATGAGGCAGAGAAAAGCAGGAGAGGAGAAAAAAAAAAAAGAACTGGCTTAATTAAACTATAATCATACAGTCCTCAAGCTGCCCAGTGACATAAGTATCAGATCTTGGGAAATCAGTTATCTTTATTAAGTCTCAACCTAGAACAGAGAAATGAAGGCCTAACATCCTCAAAAGACCCCAATAAATTTAATAAATAAATAAAGAACAAAAAATCCTCAAGAGAGAAAAAACTATATTAAACTGACAATTAATAATTGAAAATTTATGATTTGAGTTCATCTATATGGCCAGAAAGCAGTATTCTTTCCTCATCATGGTAATATCACTGATTTGCCTGGAAATCTTTATCTTTTAAATGTCCCACCAGCAAGTTATTCCTCGTTCTCATACCAATTACAATTGAAGCCCCCCAAAATTCCTTTGTCTTGTTAGCAGAAAGAAAAAAAATGTTGCTTAGGTCTTTACAATCATGCACAATTTTCTTTGGCTTCCCTGCCCTCCCAGTCAGCTGTAAGTTCCTTTGAAAGGCTAACAGAACTTTGAGGCTCCCTTTTAGCAAATGGCACTCTGAGTCTCATCTACTTTCAGAGCATGCATCAGACCTGAGTTTATGCTAAAGCCGTAAACCAGCCGTGGGCAAACTACGGCCCGTTCGGCTGTTCTATCTGGCCCTCGGAGCCGAAAGAGCGGAGGGTTCTCTTGCTCTCCCCTCTGCTCCTTCACCAGCAGCAGTGTTAATATGTATTAGTTCACACAAACACTCCATCCATGCTTTTGTTCCGGCCCTCCGGTCCAGTTTAAGAACCCACTGTGGCCCTCGAGTCAAAAAGTTTGCCCACCCCTGCAACAAAGCTATGTGTACAGAAAGAAGGGAAAATCCCAAACTGAAGTTGAATTTTAAGAATAATGAATGATGCTTGCCCTGGCTGGGTGGCTCAGTTGGTTGGAGCGTCATCCCATACACCAAAAGGCTGCACATTCGGTTCCCAGTCAGGGCACATATATAAGTTGCAGGTTCGATTCCCAGTATACAGGATGCAAGCGATCAATGTTTCTTTCTCTCTCTCCCCTACTTCCTCTCTCTAAAAAAATCAATAAATATATGGGTGAGGATAAAATAATAATAAAAATAACGCTTGTACACACAAAAATATACATGTTTTTACCAGATGATCAGAGACCATGACAATTCCCCCAAATTCTTATTTCTATCATGACATTCACAGAAAATGAATGACTGAGAGATTTTCCCCAAATTAGTGACAGATACCCACCCAGGCACTCTCACACACTATTCTTTTAGCATCATGGCTCCTAATCAGCTCTGAATCTCTGACTTCCTACATCTGACTTCCAGCCCTAGATTTGAAAAGCTCCTGTGATTAGGTCAGGCCTACCTGGATTATCCCCCTTTTGATTACCTCAAACTAACTTTAGTCACATCCACAAAACCCCTTTGCCATAAAATGTAACATAATCACAGTCTATCTCATCATATTCACAAGTTCCACCCACATGGCAGAGGATGACATTCTACAAGGGCAAGAATCATTGGGGGTCACCTTCGAATTTTGCCTAATACACTGACCTTTTTCCTGCTCAACTGTTTTTTTCTACATCTATTGAGATAATGATTTTTCTTTTTTTAGTTTGTTAATTATTTAAAAATTCAGTATGTAATAAATGAAAAACAAGTGCTTTAAGAGTTTTCATTCTTTGGATTTTAAGGAATAACTAACTATGCTGGCATTCAGAAAATGAGTATAAGAACAGCCAATCACTGACTATTAGATCTGACTAAAATCCTGCATTACCATCCAATAGACTTGTTCATCTCCCAACTGTATTCTGTAAAATCTTTTTAAATATAGCAACTCCTGATTTTCAAAATCAGTCTACTTCAAAGTGTCCTATACAACTTAACTTTTTTGCCTAAATCAATTTTAAAGGTGAAAACTCCTCCCATATACTTAGGTTAAGAACTAGAGGCCCAGTGCACGTGTGCACCAGTAGGATCCCTTGGCCTGGCCTGCGGGATTGGGCGAAACTGGCTCTCCAACATCCCGAGGGGTCCCAGATTGTGAGAGGGCACAGGTCAGGCTGAGGGACCCCACCAGTGCACGATCGGGGCTAGGGAGGGACACGAGAGGTTGGCCAGCCAGGGAGGGACCCCGAGAGGGCTCCAGGGAATGTCTGGCCCATCTCGCTCAGTCTCGATTGGCCGGACCCCAGCAGCAACCTAACCTATCAGTCAGAGAGCCTGCCCCGGGGTGGTCGGTGCATGTCATAGAGACTGGTCGACTGTCCCTTGGTTGTCAGTGCACATCATAGCGAGCAGTTGAGTGGCCTTAGCATATCATTAGCATATTATGCTTTGATTGGTTGAACGGCCAACCGGACACTTAGCATGTTATGCTTTTATTATATAGAATCATTTTCACTATGGAAGGAGCCAAATTAAATTCCTTACAACGGAAGAATGGCTTCAGTCAAGTTTACACTTCTTTTGTCTCTTTTATTGTTTTAAATATATTTTTACTGATTTCAGAGAGGAAAGGAGGAGAGAAACATTAATGATGAGAGAGAATCAATGATTGGTTGCCTCCTGCACATCATGTCCCCTTTTGGGGATCGAGCCTACAACCTGGGCATGTGCCCTAACCGGGAATTGAACCGTGACCTCTTGGTTCATAGATCAACACTCAACCACTGAGCCACACCAGCTAGGCTTATTTGTTTTAAATCAATCTTCTTATACTGTGAACTAGTTCTGTACTCTTGATACTACTTACTTAGTCACTTTCCAGTAAGGCTTAAGAGGTAACATGAGACCCTAGAAGGTTTGGCTCAGTGGATAGAGCATCAGCCTGTGGACCGAAGAGTCCTGGGTTCGATTCTGGTCAAAGGCACGTACCTTGGTTGCAGGTTCCTCCCCAGCCCAGGCCCTGGTCAGGGCACGTACAGGAGGCAACCAATCGATGTGTTTCTCTTCTTTCCCTCTCTCTTCCACTCTCTCTAAAAATCAATGGAAAAAATAGCCTTGGGTGAGGATTAAAAACAAACAAAAAAAACAGGTAACATGAAGAGAAAACAAAGATAAAGACATAACATCCATTGATATGGTAAGAAAAAAGTAAAATGCTCTCTTCTTGTAGTATCTGCTGTATACCTCACTCAGTGTATTCATTCATATACTGAGCTGTTCTCCAAATTGTTACCATTTGTATATAGCCAGACTTGTTTAAGTTGAATGTTGCACGATTAAAGATGTGAATTGTAGAGGCACTGCTCCAGTTTTAGTGGATATTTCTGGTACTAAATAAAAACGTAGGCTTAAGAAGAAATGGGTGAGAGAACCAAACATGGTACTAGAATGGCTAAATCAAGGGAAACAAAGGCCGTCTTAGAATGAACTATTTGTTGCAAGCTAAAAGAAGAGAACCATGAAAATTTGCTTTTAAAAATGGAGACACTAATGAATCAGTGCAACTATTGATTACTCTCTGGGTTAAAGGCAAAAGCTTTGCAGGCAAGATTCTATTAATTACTCCCACTATAACTTTTTGGAGATCTAACAACGAAGTGACTTACCCTCTGTGAGGAATTAAGATTGTCTGTGTGATTAGGGAAAAGCTCAAGTGTCAAGGATGGCTGTTTCAGAATTCCTGGCATAAGATCCATATTTGAATCACTGTCTTGGTCCGAGATGTTACTTTCCAATGAATCAGCTATGGCATAAGAGAAAAAAAATTATAATACCTACTACTTGTTTGGAGCAAAAGTGTGTAAACTAATTATGCTAGTAGTCTAACCTAAGTCACTTAAGCAAAGCATTACTTCTACAGCATGGGTTGGCAAACATTTTCTATAAAGCAGGGGTGGGGAATGTCCGGCCTGCAGGCTGTATAAAGCCCTCAAAATCATTTGGTCTGTACTTGCCAAGGCATTGGAGTGAGTCAATTGTTTGACCAAATACAGCAGGCCAATTTTTAAGTTGACAATTTTATATGGCCTGTGAATAGTTATAAATATTCAAATGGCCCTTGGCAGAAAAAAAGTTCCTCACCCCTAAGAGGATCAAGTAATAAATATTTTAGATTTTGCTGGCTATATAGGCCTCTATCACATATTCTTCTTTGTATTTTAATGATAATCCTTTAAAAATGTAAAAACTGCTCTTAGCATTCTGAATTTGGCCTGTGTCCTATAGTTTGCCAGCTCCTGCCCTACAGGATAACTGAAGTAAGATTTGAAAATATTTCACTTTTCAGATGTAGATATAATAAAAGCCATCTGTTATTCTCTGAATTATTCTGATTATATAGCAACCATATAGCATGGTGCTAAGCAGCACTGGGCAATCCTAGTCTCTGTGATTAAGGAATGATCTGATTGGAGGCAAACACACAGAGAACTATAAAAAACAAAGGAAGACAACTCTCAAGAAATAGGAGGAGGCTGATTTGGAGCAGGGGCACAATTGGCACAGGGGATATTTCATGACAGGAGGTGAAGACTGTACTGTGGGAACTGCTATAAGGACATGGATCTAGGCTGTGGGAGAACTGGGTTGGTGCAAGCAGGCTGGGCCAGACACACAGGCAGGGAGTTGGCCCAGAGAGGATAGATAGGGCCTGGCTTCTAGAATTAGGTGGTAGATCATAGCCTTGACATGAAGGCAAACAGCTGCTAAGATACTGACTTAGATCATGGAAGGCCACTCCTGCCAGAGACACAAATATGAAATAGGGAGGGGCATAGAGTGGGAAATCAAGGGTCCAAGTAGAAGGTTAGGAGGCTACCAAGGAAGGACCCAAAAAGTCATTATCCTGGTGATGAGACAGTGAAAATATGATGTGTGGCATCACATTCTCCAGATGGCCTCAATGAAGAAAAGGGTAAACCTTCCACCCACTGCTTTGTCAGGTACAAAGATATGGGCTTAATTTGTAAGAAGCAAAGGTTCTAGGAAAAATAAGACTGAGTTCTGACTGAAAAGTAATGATCATCCCTGATCCTTACAAAGAACACTTTTGATCACCATCTTTTCTAGGCTGCTGAAGTTTCTCCTGCTCAGTTTTAGATAAGCCAGAGGCCATCATGAGAGCCTTCCAATTGTAAGACTCTCTGGGTTCCATATAAAGGCTCTCACAGGAAATAGGGAAGTAGGTGGGGGCTCACACAGAATTAGTGAAATGAATAAACTGAAAAACAAGGCTTCTATGTATTGATTATAATTAAAGAAAAACAAAATATGGGTTGAAGTGGGTCTCCTTCACTATTTAAAGAATATAATTAGAAGGTCAGTCTGCTTGTCTTTAACTACTTTTCTTTAGAAATTTAAGAGGAGCTAACATCCTGTACCTTTGCATAATCTAAAAGCTATCATGCTTTAGAAGCAGAATGCCTTAGATGACTTCAGAATCTCTCCCAATGCAATAATACTGCACAAACCAGTGAATACAAAAATAGATCTTAAAATAGCACCATACAAAAAATGCTCTTACTTAATGACTCCACAGGAGAAGGAACCACAAAAGATATTTCTGTAAGGGCATCAGCGTAATACAGCACCTTCTTCTGGCCATTGAAAATACTAGCCCCAATATCTTCAGAGGAAATCACTTCATCTAGGAATGAGAACATTATGTTACTGCTCCAACAAGTGAAAAAAACAAATATTATCCTGCTTTGTGAAATTTTAACTGGTTAAGAAAGTGATAATAAATAGAAGGTACACTTCCAACAAGAACCAATTAGTGTATAAGAAGAATAAATTCTACATGTTCTTTAAATGTCTTCACATGAACTTTAAGTTATGAAATTTTAATTTCTTAATCTCTGAAACTTCTCTAGTCAGACCACTTCTGAGTAGCAGGGCCTTTGGTTCACCTGTATGCAGCAGATTAAGGAAACAGTCTTTTTGGAAGAGGCAATGATCAAAAGAAACAAGACCACTAGAATCCCTCTGAAGGGAGCGGGCAAGTGTCCGCGTGTGTACTCTTGCTTTCAAGGCATTTTAGTTCCTGGTTTCTCTCCGCTGCTCCTCAGCTCTGCTCTGTTCCCCCTTCCCCAATGGTCAGGAAGTTTTAGTAATAGTATCTGCTCTAAGCCAGCAAGATTGAATTAATAAAAGTAGCATTCCTGCCGAAACCGGTTTGGCTCAGTAGATAGAGCGTCGACCTGCGGACTGAGGGGTCCCGGGTTCAATTCCGGTCAAGGGCATGTACCTGGGCTGCGGGCACATCCCCAGTGGGAGATGTGTGGGAGGCGGCTGATCGATGTTTCTCTCCCATCGATGTTTCTAACTCTCTATCTCTCTCCCTTCCTCTCTGTAAAAAATCAATAAAATATATTAAAAAAAAAAAAAAAGTAGCATTCCTGAGAGTTAGTATAGTTCTCCATTAAAATGAACACAATTAAAATGTCCTATCAGTAGTACATAAAAGACCAACAACCTGAAAAAAGTTGGGAAGAAATGAACAAGCAGTTCTCAGGAAAAAAAAATAAAAACACGCTAAAAGATGCTAAAAACAATCATACTTTAAAATAGAAAAGTTCTCACCTAACAGATTGAAAGATATCTAATGTTGGTGAGGATGTGACAAACAGAAAATTTAGACCAGAGTAGCAGACTATTTCTGTAAAGGATCAGAGAGTAACTGTAGGCCATGACTACTCAAGTCTGCTATTGTACCAAAGACAATACATAAACAAGTGTTTTGTGCCCTAACTGGTTTGGCTCAGTGGATAGAGCGTCAGCCTGTGGACTTAAGGGTCCCAGGTTCGATTCCGGTCAAGGGCACATGCCTGGGTTGCGGTTGCAGGCTTGATCCTCCGTGGGGGACGTGCAGGAGGCAGCCAATCAATGATTCTCTCTCATCATTGATATTTCTCTCTCTCTTTCCCTCTCCTTTTCTCTCTGAAATTAATAAAGATATATTTAAAAAATACAAATAAACAAGTGTTCTGTAAGTTATTTAAAATTCTAATAAAAATTTACAAAAACAAACATGGGCTGTAGTTTGCTGACTCCTGGTTTAGACGCTGGGAAGGCATTTTGTACCTACTGCAGTGGATACTATGGTTATTGCTTCACACCCCTACTCTGTGTAGCAGGTGTGAACTGTGGGCAGGATTGTCTCTTCACTACGAGTTCTACCTTGTCTATAGCTCTCTCCTGAGGGTCATTCCATCTCTCCTGCCATAGCAATAGATTGGGGTGGTCCAATCCCTGAGTATCTCAGGATTTGGGAATAGAGAAGTTCAACTAATCTCTCCTATTCAGGCTAATGTGGTATCTGAATGTAAAGCCTGGAATTGCCTTTTTGCACTATGAGAGAAACCAGGCTGGGAACAAAGACAACACTTGGAGGGCTGAGCTAAAAGAAAATTGAAGAGAAATAGAACAAGAGTGCTGATCAAGTGACAACAAAATTGTACAGTAATCTGCAGCTTTCAGTTACATGAGGCAATAGATGACCATTAAAATCTAGGCCAGTATGGGTCATGTTTTCTGTTACTTGCAACCATAAGCATCTAATGGATATATTTATCAAATTGAAAAATATGCATACCCTTTATCAATTCTAATTATGGGAATTTAGTCTATAAATATACTCAAGTTCATAAGAATATGTGGGAATTAAAATTACAGTATATCCTCAAATAATTTGATTCAGATTTGGTTGAAATTAGAAAAAAATTGCAGATCACAAGTCACAGTGGTATTCAATGGAAATCTTGAGAAACTATAATCATGTTAAAGAAGAACCTGATTATTCAAAGCATTGGACACAAGCATTACCCAGTGCAAAGAGATAACATTAACTTTCCAGTGACTGCAGAAGCCCTCAGAACAAAGAACATTAGCCAGGTGGGGCAAAGGTCTTAAGTTTAAATTTAAACTTGCTCTGGTACTTGTTATCCTCATTAGAGTTCTTCAGGAGGATTTGTAGAGATGGGCCTGTGAATCTCTCAGAGAGAGTCAGCTGTTCACTTCAAGTTTTTTGTTTTTTAATTTCCCAATTATAGAAAATATTAAGCTGTCCCCTTCCGTCCCTTAAACTACAAAGGTTTTTATATAATGTCCCAAGAATGTAACCTTTAAGGATAGCCACTAAGTCTCTAAATCACACCTGTTAATAGAAAACTGTATTTATTAGGCAAAATACATTTGTTAGGAAACTGTGTTATTTGCTATAGATAATCTAAATTTATTATACTACTGTTACAGAAAATGAAATTTGTTTATTCACACTATAAAAAGAAATTATGTTTGTGATCATTATATCAATTAACTCTATATTTATATACTGGTATAACATTTATTTATGCACAAAAATGTCTGGTAAAATATACAAACTATTATTAAGTGACCTCCTGTGAAGACTAGGATTAGGGGAAGGAGATTTTCCTTTATATATCTCTGCTTATTAGTTTTAAAAATAAGACTACAAACTCACAGTAAAGGTGGGGCAGGGAGGAAGGGGACATCGGCAATACTTTCAGAAATAATAATAAAAAAAAGAGTAACAAAACAAGAAAAAAACAAAGAGCTTAATGAGTTTTACCTTGTTCTGGTCTTTCGCCATCATCACAACTATTTATAGACCAACTGGTGGAAACATGCCCAGTCCAACCAGGATGTCTGCCCACATCTACTGACCAGCCAAGGGAGAGCAAAAATTCTAGGAAATGTGGCTGAACATTTCTGGAAGACTCCACATTCTTTAAAATCTGAAATACATATCATTCATCAGCTATAATAAAGGAAACAAGAGCATATCAAAATGAATCTTCATAAAAATCAGTTAGTTTGGAAATATTTGACAAATAAAGTCTAAGTTCAGAATAAACTTGGCAATAATACAACTGTAGTTAAAAAAATGCATGCTTTTGAGGTAGATTTGAGTTCAAATCCTTGCTGGGCCTTGGGCAAATTTCTTAACCTCACTGTGTCAGATTTTTCATCTATACCATGGGGATAATAATGACGATTGTGAAGATTAAGTGAGATAAAGCAAGTAAAGCCCTTAGCTTCCCCCCACCCCCAGCAAAACATTTATTGAACCAGACTTGCTTATTAAAAGTAAACAAAAAACACTTTGTCCCTGCCTTCACAGAGATTACTGGTTAGTGAAAAACATTACCTTTGTATGTGATCATTTAATTATAAATCTTGACAAATGCTATCAAAAATACAAATCTATTAAAAATTCAATAAAGGTTAGGTATAATAAAAGAGCATAAAAACATCCATCTCTTAGTCCAAAGAAGAGCATGCGGTCATTCCAGAAAAAAAAAATGAAGGACTATAACCTCTCTTCTTCATTAAGTACAAAATTTAATAACTGGACTTTTACTGGTCCACAAAAGAAAAGCCCCTAATTCTGAAACAGTGGTACTCACAGGAGTGAGTTTGCTCTCCAGGGACCACTTGGCAATGTCTGGAGACATTTTTATTATCTCAACTGGTGGGGAGCTATTGGTATCTAGTGAGTAGAGGCCAAAGATGCTGCTAATTCCTATTTACAGGACAGATCCCTTAAGAAAGAATTCTCTTGCCCAAAATAGCAATAGTTATGCTGTTGAAAACCTTACACTAAAGAGAGGAAATGTGACATCCTCTACAAATTAAATGGGGGGAGGGGAAGACAGAGGGAATGTACCAAAATCACCTGTGGAATTTCTTAAACCTAAGATTCTCTTAGCCCACTCCAGACCTTCTACATCAGAATCAGCAGGGGTAGTATCCTGGAATTACTATTTTTAGAAGTCCTCCTGCCCTGAGATTGATGCAGCCAGTCCACATACCACTGATATAGTTCATACAATGCTAATCTATGTCAAGATCATCAGGGGGCCTGAAAAAATCAAAATATGGGGTGTTAATCTATTATTTCTCAATCCACTGGGTACCACTGCCAGGCCATCTTCTGTCAAACACATCATCTCTTAAACACTTTTTAGTAATGTAACTATTTTGTTTACTCCTATCCCTTCATATATTCTTGTAAGTGCCAGAAAATTGATTTGACAGCCAGTTCCAGTTTTCTTCCAATTAAAATTTGTATTCATAAGTGAAACTTTTAAATAAACAATTTCTGAAAATTGAGTCAAGATGCAGTAAGTGGGAGAAACTAAGATGGCGGCATAGGTAAACACCGGGGAATTGCTGCCTCCCACAACAACTTCAAAAATACAACAAAAAGACAAAACGGACATCATCCAGAACTACAGGAAGGCTGGCTGAGTGTAAATTCTACAACTAGAAGGAAAGAGAAAAGCACACTGAGACTCAGAAGAGCTGCGGAAGTAAAGTGCAAAGGTACGGAGGCTCAAGCGCGCATGTGGAAAGGGGCTGGTACCTGAGGACTAGGCTGTCTTTTTGAATCAGGAGGGAGTCACAAGCTCCTGACTGCTCTGAACTCCGGTTCGGGGAAGTCTCTGGGGACCCAGGACTCATACGGGGAGAAACTGGACTGTCTGGCAGCAGGCAGAACTCTGAACTTGAGGGCGGCTTTCCCTCAGAGGTGCTTGCAGCAATTATCGGGACACTGAGATGCGCGGCCCCTTAGGGCAGGGCTGAGGACCAGCCATAGCTGCTCGCTCCGCCCTTTGATTCCCTGAGACCCCGCCCCAACCAGGCTGCGGCAGAGGCCCTGCCTGGCCTGGCCCTTTGCAACCTGAAAATTACCTAACAAATTGCAGCTGGGCCAGACAGACCCAGAACTTCCAAGAGAAGGCCCAAGGCCCCACAGCACCTTGCATTGCCTCACAGCTGGGCCTCATCAGGGCACCTCCAAACTCCAAAAAAAGGAAGAGGAATCTGCAGTTCTCTTCATAGCTCCTGCTGGGTAACCTCAGGCAGAGGCTAAATTAGCACCTCCTTAGATCCAAGAGCCACTGTACCCAGTGGTCAGAGGGGGACCATCCAGACTACAACTCCTCAGATCCATAAGGGACACACTCAGGGCGCAGACTCAGTGAGCACCAAAGCCCCACTGAAGCAAGTCTTGCCCCAGAAGGGTGTCTTCAGCACAGAAGTTCTCCCACTGCAGACACAGCCAATTCTCACTGCCAATTGGCCTGGAGGTCAATTCCTCCCAGTGATCCTACAACAATCAAGGCATAACTACAACAAGACTGTGCACAAAGCCCACAAGGGGGTGCACCAAGAGTGTCCACCTCAGGTAACTGGGGAGGCTGAGCCACTGGGCCCTATAGGACACCTAGCACACAAAACCACTCTACCAACACAGGGAAGCATAAAAAATGCGGAGACAAAGAAACAGGTCACAAATGACAGAAATGGAGGAAAGCAAACGACAGGATATAGAGTTCAAAACCACGTTTATAAGGTTTTTCAAGAATTTTATGGAAACCGTCGATAAATTTAGTGAGACCCTGGAGGATATGAAAAAAGACCAACTAGAAATTAAGCATACACTGACTGAAATAAAGAATAATATACAGAGATCCAACAGCAGACAAGAGGATCCCAAGAATCAAGTCAAAGATTTGAAATACAAAGAAACAAAAAATACCCAACTGAAAAAGAAAAAAGAAAAAAGAATCCAAAAATATGAAGATAGTGTAAGGAGCCTCTGGGACAACTTCAAGTGTACCAACATCAGAATTATAGGGGTATCAGAAGAAGAGAGAGGGCAAGATATTGAAAACCTATTTGAAGAAATAATGACAGAAAACTTCCCCTACCTGGTCAAAGAAATAGACTTACAAGTCCAGGAAGCGCAGAGAACCCCAAACAAAAGGAATCCAAAGAGGACCACACCAAGACACATCATAATTAAAATGCCAAGAGCAAAAGACAAAGAGAGAATCTTAAAAGCAGCAAGAGAAAGACAGTCAGTTACCTACAAGGGAGTACCCATACGACTGTCAGCTGATTTCTCAACAGAAACCATGCAGGCCAGAAGAGAGTGGCAAGAAATATTCAAAGTGATGAATAGCAAGAACCTGCAACCAAGATTACTTTATCCAGCAAAGCTATCATTCAGAATAGAAGGTCAGATAAAGAGCTTCACAGATAAGAAAAAGCTAAAGGAGTTCATCACCACCAAACCAGCATTATATGAAATGCTGAAAGGTATTCTTTAAGAAGAGGAAGAAGAAAAAGGAACTCTTACCATTTGCCACAGCATGGATGGAACTGGAGAGCGGATAAATACCACATGATCTCACTCATTTGTGGAATATAATGAACAACATAAACTGATGAACAAGGACTGATCCAGAGAGAGAGAGGCATTGATTGGACTTGCTGGCCTTGGAGGGAAGGTAGGGGAGGGTGGGGGTAAGGGGGAAAGATCAACCAAAGGACTTATATGCAAGCATATAGGCCTAACCAATGGACACGGACAACGAGAGGGATCGGGCATGAGTGGGGGGGAGGGGGGGAGGGGGCAACGTGGGGATAGGGACACATATGTAATATCTTAATCAATAAAAAATATATTAAAAAAAAAAAAAAGATGCAGTAAGTGAATAAAATTCAACCTGAAGGCCACTGGGGGCAGCCAGAAATTATTCTAAACCTACCCTGTGGCTAGGTCTCAGCCATTATAAAAGAGGCCTCAGAAAATCTTCATTGTTTCATAGTAGCCCTCACTCCCATGACAGCTAAGAAAACTAAAATAGTTTGAATTACCTTAAGGGTTTGAGTCTTCTTGTACAAGAAGGAGAAAAATAGTCCTACTATTCTCATACAAACCACGCATTAGACTTCCTTCCCAATCCCTGCAATTAACCCAATTCTACTGAGGTTCTTCCAAAAAACTTGAGTCCAACAGTCTCATTCCTGGCTACCACAAGCCTACATTCTCCCAAGAACCAAGCATATTAAACCCTCAATGAATTTTGTAAAGACAGAGTTCTCTTTTACCTCCAGAGCCTTTATATATGCTATTACTTGGTTAGTGACAACCTGCTTCTACTTTTTATCTATTGTCAATGCATATTTCAAATACCAGCTTAAATGTCTTTTCCTCCAAGGACGACTTCTTAAAACCAGGTTAGGTGTTCCTGTTATGGAGCCTATAACATATTCCTATGAGCACACTTTTCTATGATTGTTCATTTAATCATCTGTCTTTCCCATTAAACAGCAGTTCTAGAAGGACAGAAACCTTGTAGAGCTTGTTCACACCTATAACCCTGGTACCTAACTGATTGCAAACTTTTTTTTTTAATATATTTCTTTATTGACTTCAGAGAGGAAGGGAGAAGGAGAGAGAGATAGAAACATCAATGATGAGAGAGAATCACTGATAGGTTGCCTCCTGCACACCCCCCACTGGGGAACGAGCCCACAACCCAGGCATGTGCCCTTGGCCGGAATCGAACCTGGGACCCTTCAGTCCGCAGGCTGACGCTCTATCCACTGAGCCAAGCCGGCCAGGGCGCAAACTATTAATACTTATAGAATCAATTACATGAAATGAGAACTTTCTCATAAATCAATCTCCTTTTCTAGTAGGGCTCCAATAATTTGAAATAGTGCTAACAGTATAAATGTTTTGTGACTTTGGTAAGTTTCTTAAGGTGTTCTCAATTTGATTAGCTAATGGTCTTACAATGATTACAGTAAAATTCCAAGATCTTATAGTCACAGTGCCCTACACATCTGTATACTGTATTTTACAAATCTTCCTTTGGCCCTTTCCTAGTCACACTTGGTAAGCCTGCCTATTCCATGTTTCTACTATGCATTTCCAACAAACACTTCAAATCTCTTGCTGTCCACTGTTTTTCATTCTCACCTGTCTTACAGTTTTCTTCACTCTTCTCCTACTCACTTTGTTACACGTATACAACCATGTTTTACTTAGTCTTCTGTTTTTATCTGCTATTTCAGGTGTTATTTTCCCCACTGCACACTATGCATAACTCAACTGAAATAATTTGCTTCTGAGATTACCTGGAAGATGAGCTCCTTCGGAAGAAAGACTGTTAATCATGCCTATACTCTGGCATGTTAATCCACAGGGAAGATGTTCAGTAAATATCTGTTGTGTTGTTTTACTCTAAAGCAATCAGGCCTAGCTTTAGCTTTTTGTGGCTAACCTTTCGTATTTTAGTTTCTTTTGTCTTATGAATCTGAATTTCTTAAGAGGAAGAAAGACATGCTATATAGCTTGGCTCTAAATTAATTCACTGAGAGTCAAGACTTGGGACTCCAAGCACCATAGTTTTCATTAATTCAGTCTCTGAACTGGTTCACAAGTCTTTAAGCATCAAATATAACTCATCTCCTACTATGGATAAGCACAAGCCATGTACAATTTTTTATATTCATAACCATACAAATTATCCCTCAAATTCAGAAATCTTACCTCCTGGTTTGTTTTCTGACCTGGTTTCATATAGAAAATAAAAACTGTGTCGAAAGGACGACATGGCAAGAGATCCAGATACCCAATGTCATCAAAAAATCCAGGTATTGTGGAGTCGAGTGCAATAAGGTGAGGAGGTAGACGACTATTTGCAGGTTCCTACCACCAAAGGAAGAAAGAAGAAATTATTTCCTCTTTTCACTACTCTGATTATAAAAGCAATACTTGTTCATGGTTTAATAAATAGTAAATATAAACTTACAAAGTGGCAGGAATAAGCACACCATAATCTTAAACTAAAGAAACGATAGAACATTCTTGTGTACTTCCTTCCAATTCTTGCATTTGCCTTTTTTTTTTTGTTAAAGATAATTGAGATCATATGCATTTAATTTTGCATCCTATTTTCTCTATAACATATCATCCTTTCTAGAAAACTTTTCAATGCACTTTTTTAAAAATCATTCATTGCTAGTGGAAATGCAAAATGGTAGTCACTTTGGAAGACAGTTGGCATAGATTCTTGTAAAGCTAAACATAGTCATACCATACAACAGAGCAATTGCACACCTTGGTATTTATCCAACTGAATTAAAAATTTGTATCTAACAAAAACTTAAACACAAATGTCTATTACATAACATTTCTAGCAAGGGCTTGGGCAGCACCCTATAACCAAAGACATTGATTATTCACACTAAGTGAAATAAGTAAAGACTACAAATAGCCTCATGTCAACAGAGGCCAGATTTTGCCACTAATTGAATTTGCTACAAATGTACAAACAAACTTCTGGTTCTGAGTTTTGACTTTGAAATCATGAATAAGGAATTGTGGAGTTGTAGCATACTGTAATACAGCTTGTAGGGCAAAGCCTCCAAATTCTTTTCCTTTTAAGTAAGCTATTTCATTAGTTTGTTCTCCTGGATGACCTTCTAATCCAGGAGCATCATATGCACATCTTATATCTCTTAACTTTTAAAATTTTTCCTCTAGGTCCTGTGAAGTTTGTTAGGGTAACTTTTGTCAATATCAACAGCTATAAATTAGGTATTTTTACACTATATTTTTAAAAATATATATTTTATTGATTTTTTACAGAGAGGAAGGGAGAGGGATAGAGAGTTAGAAACATCGATGAGAGAGAAACATCGATCAGCTGCTTCCTGCACACCTCCTAGTAGAGATGTGCCTGCAACCAAGGTATATGCCCTTGACTGGAATCGAACCCGGGACCCTTCAGTCTGCAGGCCGACGCTCTACCCACTGAGCCAAACCAGTCAGAGCTACACTGCATTTTTAACCAGACATTATAGCTATAGTAATTAAATTTTGTACTTTTTTGTGCGGTGCTCTTAATTCTCTCATTTAACCATTTTATTGATTCTCTTATGATTGTCTAATTAAACGCCATGTTACCTATGACCTGTCTTCTTTCAAAAGTTTTTACCCCTTAGTTTAATATTTCATTGACTTTCCTGGTTTTGATGTAACTATATCTATGTAAGAGGTTACTATTGGGAGAACTTTCCTATACATTTTTTTTTTACAACTATTAATCTACAATTATTTTCTTTATTTATTTTAACTGACTTTAGAGAGAGGAAGGGAGAGGGAGAGAAATAGATTTGTTGTTTCACTTACTTCTGCATTAACTGGTTGATTTTTGTATGTGCCCTGACCAGGGATCAAATCCGCAACCTTGTTGTATTGGGACGATACTCTAACCAACTGAGCTACCCGGCCAGGGCAATCTACAATTACTTTAAATTTTAAAAATTTCATTGACTAAATAATACAGCAGTCAAGGTCGATACCCTTTGCCTCTGATTTTAACAAGGGGTACTTCCAGTTTCTCATGAGCTACAAGTTAGAGAGATCTACATTACTAGTTCTATTTAATTTTAATTTTTTGTTTGTATTTTTAAATCAGAATGAATACTATTCTATTAAATACTGACTTACTGTTTTAATGACTAATCTACTAATACAATTAAATTATTCTCTTAATTAACTTTATTAGTAGTTCCCAATAACTAACTCTCCTTGAGTTCCTAGAATAAATCTTACTTGGTTGTGGAAGGTAATTTGCTTGATATGCTATTAAATTCAGTTTGACTAACATTCTCCTTCATATACATATTTTTGTATATAGATTCATAAGTAAGACTGGTTTATAGCTTTTTTGTATGTGTGCTGTCAGGTTTAAGTGATTAGAAATACGCTGAGGTTCATAAAATGAACCAGAAAACTTTCCTTTTCCTATGTTCTGACACAGATGACAAAGCATGAACATTATTTTTTTGAAAGCTTAAAAATTTTAACTAAAACAGATAACATGAATGGAAAATTACAATCTCAGGGACAGTGCTATTAGGACTCCTCTCATCTCCCTTCAGTCCACAGGATGTAACAATTTTCTCCTAGTATATTTTTATTATTGCTTTGACTCTGTTCAGTTTTCTTCATTAGGAATATCACTAATTATTTGTAGGATGTATCTTTGTTCCTTGCCTTCCATGTTTGCCATTGTATTTTTCATTATTTCCTGCCACTGTGTTTTTCATTATTTCCTCTCTTCTCCTTTTTTCTGCATTTTAAAAGTTTTTATGCTCATACTCCCCATCACCAATTCACTTTTCTACAACAATAAAACATTTTCCATCTATATGCTGAAATCCAAAATCAGACACAAAGTTCTCCCTGCTTTCCTAAAAATGTTAAATGGCCTTTAACCAAGTAGTTGCTAGGGAGTAAGGGCAACGGACAAGTTGTGCAATAAGCAACTTCTTGCTTGACAACATTCAGTTGTGCTTTTCAAAACAAAGTGGTCTTGGTACAGCAAACCCCAAATCCTCCATAGGCAGGCGGATTTCACATTTTAAAAATATTCTGTTTCCACATCTGTAAAATAGGACAGCATCACTTCCCTTGTAAAATTGTTTTAAGGATACTAGAATTAAGAATGGCAATATTTAATTCAGGAAAAAAAAAGAAAAAAAAAGAATGGCAATATTTACCTTACAGGCTGACTTACATTATGCAAAGTAGTTACTACATGAAGCATCTTAACATGACCATAGTGAGGTGGATACTTTTGTTACCCCCATTTTGTAAAAGAGGAGCTAAGACTCAGAGAAGTCAGGCAATTTACCCAAGACCACATAGTTGGCAAGTAGTGCTGCCAGGACACAAACCTACACAGTCTGATCTTAGAAAATGCACAACATAAGCAGTCCTTGGCTCACAAATATTTGTTCCTTTTTAAAAGTACAGCATCAACTGCAGCCCATCCTTTCAGTAATAAATTTTACTAAGGAAGGATTTTTAAGATTCTTTTTCTAATTATCTGTAGGTGTCACTTATGTGTGTGATATGGGCCCTACATTATCCTGAAAAATTCAGAGCTAGATGGATTAAATTCTTTCTATTCTCATAAAAATGTTTTAGCTATCAATAGCTAAATGCTAGTTTACAAATATATTTACTCAGAAAAGTTTAGGAAAATTACCTTCAATGCTTCTAAGGACAAAAATCCAAAGTGTGAAAGGAAAAGGCGTGCTGTTTGGAATTCCTGGGCAGGAGGTGGGGGCTTACAATCCGTAACTGGATCAGGAAAACTTCTCTTCTTCAATTCTTCCTCGCTTTGTTGTTCAAGGTGTATTTCATAAGCAATCTGCTGGGCCATTCCATTCCTTAATTTTTCATGTCTCTCTTCTAACTGAAATAAGCCAAATATTTAATCTTTTCAAACTATTATAAAAGAAATAGGATCATTCTTAATTCTAAAATGAAAATAAAGCTACAACCAACAAAGTAAGTAAAGATAATTTTCAGAGACCAACACTGAGTTTCAATTCAATACAGTGCATGCAACCAGGCAAACATGTTTCAAGGTTAAAACAAATACCAAAAAAACTCCCCTATAGCCTCAAGAATTGCTTCTCAATCTTCACCCTGTAAATGAAAGCACTGTCTCTGCTTCCCTTCAAGAAAAGGGGCAGAGTTGTTACTCTCATCCCTCTTCCAGACCACTGTCTATCTTCATTTTGCAGTGACCCCCCACATGTTTTGAAGTCTTTATCCATATGGATTACTCCACTAATTACTCTGAACTTCCCCTGACCCTTCCGATTCCCTTCCAATCAAGTCTAGTTTAAAATTCACCTTCTTTGGTGAGCAATGATCCTTCTAACAACCTGGCTTATACAGGGTGGGAAAAAAATAGGTTTACAGTTGTTCATATGGAAAATAATACAATAATAATAATATAAGAATAAAGTGTTTTACATACAACTGTAAACCTACTTTTGCCCCACTCTGCATTTCTACAATCTGCTCAATCCTGGTAACTTTTGGCCCTCTATAAAGCACACTTTTGTATCTCAGATGTGCTGAACTTTCAAGAGTTATAATTCTGAAGTTCCCTTCTCCAATCATAAGCCCCCTTTCCTGCTACCACACCTTCACTTTCCATCACTAGGAGGTATCCAACCCATCCCTGTATTTTCCCAGGCCATTAGCATCCTCTGGCTTCATCTACTTCCCAAACAATTCTAAACCCCCAAATATGTTAGTACCCTTTCTTAAGCATAGAAATGGCTGTTGTTCCTTATTTTCCCATATTCTCATTCTTGTTAATCTCCACACCAAATTTTTTGCTTATGCCTCCAGATCGTAAGGACTTTTGAATGCCTCCAAATCCTAAGAACTTTTGAAGTTACTTACAACACAGTAAGTAACGTCATTACAAACAACGCTACTTAACCTTACCTGGGCTGCCTGGCAATTTTAAGAGCCATCTTTGATTCCCTATTTCACTGCTAAGAACTAAGATTAAAGTTTACATAAACTCCTTAAATTTTCCTCCTTTCTACCTCTAAATGTCTCTGAACCTTTACCTACTCTCTCCTTTTCTCCTGTCTTACCAGAAGTATCCCCTGTCTGGATACAATAATAGACTCTTGACCCTACTACCTCCAGGGCCTTACTCTATTAATCATTTCCCTAGCCCATCTTATAGTGTTAGCAGACACAGACTTCCTCCGCTGGTTCCTTCTTGTTGACCACTAAGCATGTTCATTTTCTTCTAATCCTTGAATTTTTTAAAAAAAGAAAAGAAGCACTAGCCAGTTTGGCTCAGTGGATAGAGCATCGACCTTGCAGACTCAAGGGTCCCGGTTCAATTCCGGTCAAGGGCACATGCCTGGGTTGCAGACTCGATCCCCAGTGGGGGGAGTGCAGGAGGCAGCCAATCAATGATCCTCTCTTTCTCTCTCTCTGCCGGGGTCCAACCCCAGCAGGTCCAGGGGTTCCCAAAGGCGTAGACAGAGTCGGTGAAGAAGGAATGAGACAGAGACAGCGTTCAGTTGATCAGCAGCCTAGCCAGGATCTCTAGCCAGGATCTCCAGTCAAGTTCTCCAGCCAAGTTCTGGTCTGGATCTCCAGAGAGGTTCTGCTTCAGATCTCCAGCCAGGTTCTGTATCCAGTTGTCTTGCTAGGTTCTCCAGGTTCTCCAGCCAGTTTCTGTAGCCAGGTTCAGTCCAGGATCTTTTGCCATGTTCTCTCGCTAGGTTCTGTCTCTAGGTTCTGAGGCCAGTTTCTGTCCAGGATCTTTTGCCATGTTCTCTCCAGCGAAGTTCTTCTGTCTCTAGAGAACGTTCTGTGGAGGTTCTGTGCCTCCTGGTTCTGTCTTCTTCTGGTTCCGTATTCTAAGTTCTGTCTCTTGCTGTCTTTTTACATCTGTATTTATACCAGTTGATTCAATCCTATCAATCTCTATTACAAAGGTTCTCCCTTCCTCTCTGAAATCAGTAAAAATATATTTGAAAAAAAAGGAAAAGAAAAAACCTAGCCTTGCCTTTCCTTACTAGGCTTTATCCACTCTGTATCCTTCCCTTTACTGCTAACAGTATGGATTATATTCACTGCCTCTCATTAAACTTTCACTCCACAGCTCCTTATACTCTGTTGCCAACTTTAATACTCCTTTGAACCTACTCTCAAAGGGCAGGTACAATTTCATGCCAAAATCCTGGGGCCTCTTCTTAGTGCTCCTTCTCCCTTATCTCCCTAGCACTTGATAAGGTAGGCAGCCTCCATTTCTGCCCTTCTAGTCTCTCATGCACTGACATACCTCTATCCCCAACTTCTTAAAATTCTTCTCCTTTGAACTAAAATATCAATTACTTAATCTAATTACTTATCTGAAATAATCTAAAGCCAAATATATTTTTCCTGTCTTCTTCCTAATGCCCAGATTTCTATAAATGGTACCAATATCTTCAATTATAACACAACTAAAACTCAAGCTCAAAAATCTAAAGTTCTTTGGCTCTTTTCCTTCCCTCATTAAGACAGCTTGGACCTACCTCTACAATACATTCCAATGTTTTAACTTCCACTACCAGTGAGGTAGTCCTTCCTTTCTCCTGCCTGGATTGTCATAATAGTCTCTGAATTGGTCTCCTTTCTCCAAATGTCCTCCACTAGAGTCTGATCATGTCACCACACGACTGAAACCAGCCTATGCAGCCCAGTGACCGCTCTCTAAGAGATGCCAGTTCTGTTCAGTCAGCCACAATCTATACTTGTCTTACTATATAACCTCCTGGATGACAGAGATCCAAATCATCTTACGAATCGCCTCCAGTAACATTAAAAAAAGGCAGTGTCTTTAAGCCTGGGAGTTGTTTAAGAATGTTTATAGTCGCCGAAACCGGTTTGGCTCAGTGGATAGAGCGTCGGCCTGCGGACTGAGGGGTCCCAGGTTCGATTCCGGTCAAGGGCATGTACCTGGGCTGCGGGCACATCCCCAGTGGGAGATGTGCAGGAGGCGGCTGGTCGATGTTTCTCTCCCATCGATGTTTCTAACTATCTCTCTCCCTTCCTCTCTGTAAAAAATCAATAAAATATATTTTAAAAAAAAAAAAAAAGAATGTTTATAGTCATTCTCTTAACAACAGCTGACAATAATTCATCTTACTTCTTCAGTGACGATTTCATGCAAGTCTGGAATGCTCAGATCTGCTTTCACAAAAGGAATCTTATCCACTTCTTCAGGAAATGGTCGATGTTTCACAGTATATTTAAATCCAACATTATTTTTAGGAACTGGACGAGGTTCAGGCACAAAAAGCTGTTAAAATAAAACAAATAACATTATGTTTATTACATTTGGTGCCATCTATAATGACATGTATTTCCCTGGCCTCTTAGATGCCTATGTTTCTCTAGGATTACATAACACAAGAACTCAATAAGAATCTGCAATTACCTTTGATAAATAGCCTGTGTACCGGTGCACTCTATTATATATTTGTAAGATTGTTCATCAAATTATTATAGATTTTGTGACTGATAAATGGGTTGTGGACCTCTATTGCCCAGGCCTGAATCTCCTATGTTCAGTTGGAAAGCCAATGGGTGAGGCATTTCAGAGCTTAAGGCTCAAACTTTCTTCTTCCCCAAGACTTCTCAAATCATTCCATAGAATAAAGTACAATTTAGGTCCACTGGGCATCACTACTCAGGGAGTTTAATTAGAATCTTAGTATGGCTTAACTGAAAGAGTATGGGCACTAAATCTAGGTCTTCATGGCTTTAAATACCTACTTTTAACATATACAAGCTGTGAGACTTCTGTTTTTATATCTAAAAAGAATGTTGTAAAGATTAAATAAAAATGTATTTGGCACATATTAAACCATCAACAAATTTCAGGTCCTTTCCTAATCTCCTTTCTTCTCAGTCTTCAATGCGTAAGTACTACTGACAGAATGTGAGCCTCATGATGTTGCATGGGCTCCTCTCAGAGAGATGAACACATCTCACTCAACAGAGACATATAAGATATTAAATGGTTTTAGACACATACTCTAATTGCCCTTAAATGCTAGTGAAATTTTATTAAGTCATGCTTTAAACAATTTTTAGTAACATAAGTAAAAACTTACAATGTGCAGTATAAAAAATGACTCACATTCTATTTAAGTGTTATTGTGTACAGAAAGGAAAAAAAGACTAGGAGGAAATCCACTAAAATATTAACAGTGGCTATATACTTCCAAAGAGGACACAGGTGATTTAAAATTTCTTCATTATCTGAACTTTCTAATTCTTTTCTCCCATGAGCAAATTTTATTCACAAAATTACAAATGTTATAAATAAAATAAACTGCACCCTAGCTGGTTTGGTCAGTGGATAGAACGGACTGAAGGGTCCCAGGTTCAATTCCGGTCAAGGACACATGCCTGGGTTGTGGGCTCGATCCCCAGTAGGGGCTGTGCAGGAGGCAGCCGATCAATGATTCTCTCTCATCATTGATGTTTCTCTCTCTCCCACTCTGAAATCAATAAAAATTTATTTAAAAAAAAAACTGTTGCCACTTGAAAATAAGATTTCATTCAATTATACAGCATATTAAGAAAATTAGAGAGCACATTACCAATTATATGGGAATAAATCATTTGAAACAAGTCCTGTTACCAGGGAGATCAAAGGTCTAGCCAAACTCTTTTCATATATGGCATGCACCTGAGTTTTATTATATTTATTTAACATTGCCGGGGAGGGGGGGGGGGGAGGACAATTGTTCAGAACGGTATTATTCGGGTTACGAGCCAGCTTCAGATACCCCACTTAATTATAAGTGGATACCAGAAACACCTGGAAAGCTTTTTAAAAATACATCTGCCTTGAAGATGTCTTTAAAGAGTAATTAGTGAATCTAAAAGTCTAGGCTCCTAAGATCATTTAGATGTAAAGCCCCTGACTGAGACCCTGGTTAGGATCAAAAATATTTTTTTTCTGCGACTTTTGTGGGAACTTTTTAACCTTTAAATCATAGTGTGCACACATGCACATGCACACATACATATCCACACACTCATGCCTAGTCACTTCCCTGTAACTTCTGATGGATACCTTCTGATTTGCTTTTGCTCCTCTGGGTAAAAGGCAAAGCTGTTGTGCCCATGCAAGTCTTCCAGACATTCCCCGAACCAGCACAGTGACAGAGGGAAAAAAATCATCTAGAATAAGAAGATGGAAAAGGTTTTATTTCAGACAATCATTTAAAATACACCTGTTATCAACTGCAGAGCTTCTAATAAAGCCCAATAGTGTTTCCCAAACTTTCATCCTTTGTGTACCACCTCTGTGGTTTCTCATATCCATGCAGTCTTATTTTATATGAACCACTTTCTTTCCTTTTCTTTTAACTTAAATTTATTTTCAAAGGAAATTGTATATCTCTACTTCAAATAGAAAATCATAATTTTGGTGTGCTAATTATGTATTTTTTAACACATTTAAAAATACATAAAATACTAACTTCATCTCACATACCTCCAATGGTACACATACACATTTTTGAGAAACGCTGTCCTGGCCAATATTTTTAATTCCAATGTTGGGAATAACCCAAGTGCAGGAAGACAGACTAGACTGGTTGCTTGCAGTGCTGCTACATTCACCCATGTCTTTGTGTACCACTGTCCACTGAAGGCAGGCACTGTTTCATCCCACCACAAGTTCAGGGGCAGGAAAAGGCAGGTAAAGAACTCAGGATGGACTTCCTGAGTAACCCAGATCCTTCTTCTTTTCTTAGTCTCCAGTGGGGGAGTCAAAGTTGTTCATAATTCTCTCTC
This sequence comes from Myotis myotis, assembly GCF_014108235.1. NCBI lineage: Eukaryota > Metazoa > Chordata > Mammalia > Chiroptera > Vespertilionidae > Myotis > Myotis myotis. The sequence continues at coordinate 20,214,436 of NW_023416401.1, read as the reverse complement.
ATTTCCTCTATTAGCTATTACAATAAACTATTAAGATATCCTTGTAAATATGTAAATCCTAATAGTTTTTTATTTTTATTTTTGGTAGACTTCTGATGAAATGTAATTGCTTGGAATGAGAGTAGGGGAATCCTAAAAAATCTGGAAAAGGCCAGGACACCCAGAGGGGATACTGGGATTTTACAGACTCCTCAGCAGGCTGCTTAGGAGAAGGAATCATAATATTAGGCAGAAGACAGGGAATAAGAGTCAAGCAAACCCTAGGTCTGGGATAGAGAAGGAAGAGAGAAGACTTGGGATCAGCACTTCTGGAGTTAGGCAATTATTAAAAGCCCCATCTATTCCATATTAAAATCTCTGTATCTTACCACAACACAATGGGAACCTATGATGATATTCATTTACCCTTGAACTTCGGGGAAATGTCTAATTCTTCATTTTTATGGATTTATGAGATCCTACTTATATATTCTCTCAAGAATTTGCATGGGACTCTAAGACCCGTTCACCTTTGCGAAGGTAAGAAGGCAAATCTTTAAGTGAGAAAACCCTATCACTGAGGGGCAATGATAACAAAGGGACGGTATGAGGTTCAGAAAATTTGGATTCTAGTTCTAGTCATACTTCTCAAGTGGACAAGCCTCACCTGTAAATAAGGGAACTGTACTAGGTGATTCCCTGGGTCTCTGTATGCCCACAGATTCTGTAACTTTCACTTTCTTTCGCCTTTCTAGCAATAAGAGTCTGAGAACATGCTTCCTTTATATACTGGCTTTACATACATCAGGAAAAAAATGTATTTTCAGTAGTCTTGCTTATAGTGGTAATCACATACTTTGAGATGGTTTATATTTAGAGGTGGAAGAAGAGGAAAACAGTGAATGTTGTGTCCACAGAAAATCATTGAAGGATTTTCAGGACACTGGCACATGGTCAGATCTGTATCTGAGGATGAATACAATGGTAGCAGCAAGAAGGATGGAGATAAGGGTAACAAATTTCGGAATTGGAAGGAGAGTGTATCAGACCAGACAGGAAACCACAGCAATAATATAGGTAAGAAATAATAAGGCCCTGCATTTGAATATACTGGGAGAGCAGTTTAATATGGAATAGATGGGGCCTTTAATAATTGCCCAACTCCAGAAGAAAAAGAAAGGAGTCACTGGGTAGGTAGAAATCAATTATATAAGGGAATAACAGAAAAAAACAGGCAAGACAAAGATGACTCCTCAAATTTCCACCTCTAAGGGTGAGACCAGTGACTGAAATAGAACACTGTGGAGTGGGGCAGGATCCAAAGTTCAAGAAGAAAGGAAAAGTAATAATGATTTTTAAACATAGTAAAAAAAGAACAACAGAAAATGGCCCACTAAAATAAACATTTTATAAAACTATAGAGCTCTTTTCTGATATTCCAGATACACATTAAGGGCCTCTAAAAGATTCTATATAATATGTACAGTGGGGTCTTGACTTACGAGTGTCCCGACTAACGAGTTTTTCAAGATACGAGCTGTCTCTCGGCCGATTTTTTGCTTTGAGTTGTGAGCAAAGATTCGGGTTACGAGCCAGCTTCAGATACCCCACCACTAGTTGGCGCAGCGAACGTCACAGTGAACGCCACAACATCAGCCCAGCATCACGTGTCTCACTCATTCACTGTTGTTTTGACATACGAGTATTTGAGTTATGAGCTCCGTCACAGAACGAATTAAACTCGTAAGTCAAGGCCCCACTGTATATTCCATTTTCTGACCTTCCGTTTTTCATTCGTTATTATCCCACAGCTAGACATCTTTCTGACAAATTCACAATTGCTTAGAATTTTCATTCTTTCCTTCCCTGAAGGAAATAGCTTGCTCATACTGATGAATATGATGATATAGCTGTAGAGAAAGCCCAAAGTGCTGAAACTTACTCTGTTCATTTCCAAGAGGCTGTTCCAGCATTGCCAGGATGACACTGTTATCCAGGACAAAGTACCGGAAGCTATGCTTGTTTATGGTTGGCAGCCTGGAGTATTTAATCAAAGTGGTCTCATTCACCAAACTACAAGGAGAGGCAGGACCACTGGGTGAAGGAAATGCACCAAGCAACTGCATAATACTATGGAGAATACAAAAGATAACAGTTAATTCCCACAGTAAAATCTTAAGTTTACCTCATGTATCAATGTGTCCTTCTGCACTTTTGATTTTAATCGACCCGGCCATGCTTCCACTTTGCGGGTCAGATTTATTCCCTGTGGTGGATGCCTTGATGTGCCGTCCAGATTGCCCCCTCCACTGAAAGATTCACTCCCCTAGTTGCAGGAAGATGGTGGCCACAACTTTCAGCTGATCTCTTTCCAAGAGGTGCCCTGGGCCAACAAGAACCACCTCACCTAAGATCACAGCTACCTCCTGGGCCAGTCCATACCCAACGAATGGCTGATGCAGGTATATAAAGTTTCAGTCCTCTTGCCCCAATTTCAGAAAACTCTGAAGTGCCAACTCAGTTCCAGATCTCTTTGTTGTGACTGCATCACAGTTTAGTTCTTCCCTATGAGGGAGTGAAGGAATATTGCTTCCTTCACTCCTTCATAGGGGTTGATCCTGAGAGCACTTTCCAATAAACTTTTTTGCAAGCAAATTTCTCTCTCGGAGTTTGCTACCCAGGGAACCTAATCAACCACACTTCCAAAGCACCTAAAGATAAAGATACATTAAAAATTTTTGTGTGTTCCATCTTTCAAAATTATGCTAGCTAAAGCATTCTAGAGCTAGAAAAAGATAAACCAAACCTGCTCAAATTTTCAGATGAGGAAACTCAGGCTCAGAAGAGATAAGTGATCATTTATAAGACCAGAGTAGCTATTGTCCTCATTTTCCAGATAAGAAACTTGATTCATTAATAGTTACACTTTGCAAAACTGTTATAATTATCAAATGAGAATATATAAAAGAACTGATTTGGACATTGGAATTCAACTGATCAAGCCTTAACATTCAGATACGTTTATATTCATAGAGATTTTTGCATACATTCAACAAATAACATACATAACACTTCACACATATTATTTTATTTAGTTACCATAGCAACCCTGAGATAGATAGCACTATTATTCCCATTTTATAATGAAGAAATTGAAGCACAGAGAGAATGTATCTTGTAATGAAAACATAAGATTTTATCTTGTGGTCCTAATATTATTACCTGATCTTTCATAAGTAACTCATTTGGAAAGGTAATATTCCCCAACACCACTTTTATCATCTCAATCCTCACCTTGAGTAGCATCTCCTTTTCTCTTTAATTCTAATGCTTGAACTCAAACATTTCTGATAATGAGAGGCAACATTGCTCAATATATTTTTTCCTTCTTTTTTTCTCTCTTCCTAAGAGGAGGACTATCTAAGAATTTCAAGGACCAGGAAAATTTCATGATGGATCAAGCCTAAGGTTTTGTGAATAAGAGGTAACATACCAGTAATGGGAACATGTGGCTTTGGTTTTCTAAAAACGGGATGAAGATGGCTGTCACAAAGCATATGAATCATGTGAGCTTGCTTGTGTTCTATGCAAGGTTCTAAGACATTATCAAATAGGTTGCTCACCAGGGAATAGGTCACTAAGATCAAATCTCACCAGCCTAACTAAATTTTCTCTTCTTGATGGTGACTAAACTGGAAAGGCAGAGAATTACTTTGAAATCAAGACATGTGAGTATTTGAGTGTATCATGATAAACCTACAGATAAGATTTTAAAATACCTGTGAACCTGAAGGCAAATTTCCTATGATGTGCTTTGTGAGTTTACCTTTCCTTCAATATTTTTATCAATGCCTTTGATTAGGACACACAAGGTAGGCTCATTAAATCTGTAGTTGACCAAAAGTTGAGCTGCAGAGTTAATATACCAAAGCTGGGATCCAAAAAAATCTTAAAGGACTAAAATAAGTAGATAGATAGATAGATAGATAGATAAAGCAAACCTTACAGGAAAAAAATTTCAGGTTTAAATATAAAGTTCTGCCCTAGCTGGTTTGGCTCAGTGGACAGAGCGTCAGCCTGCGGACTGAAGGGTCCCAGGTTCGATTCTGGTCAAGGGCATGTACCTTGGTAGGGGGCACATCTCCAGTGGGGGGGAGGGGGTGCAGGAGGCAGCTGATACGATGTTTCTCTCTCATCGATGTTTCTAACTCTCTATCCCTATCCCTTCCTCTCTGTAAAAAATCAATAAAATATACTTTAAAAAAATAAATAAATAAAATAAAGTTCTGTACATTGCATCCAAATGCCCTCCAACAGATGAAAGACTCAAAAGATTTTGCAGAATTAATGCAAATCAATAGGTTGCCAAAAATCCAATGTAGTCTCCAAGTACATTTAAATGAAAATATATTTTACAGAGTCTAAAATATCAGTCCACATCTAGCATATTATACTCAGCAAATGATCTTTAAGAGGTGCATAGTCAAAGCTATGCCATTAAGAGGAGAATGACCAAGACGACAAAGGTACTTGGTTCCCCTGTCATATAAAAAATAGTTGAAAGTACTGGAAGAAATGATTCAGAGAACGAACATTGTCTTTCAGACATACTGTTTAGAAAAAAAAATTGAATCAGAACCAATGAGTAGGAGTTAAAGTGGGAGAGATTTCAGTTCAATGTAAACATCAGGTTTTTTTTTTAAATATATTTTACTGATTTTTTACAGAGAGGAAAGGAAAGAGATAGAGAGTCAGAAACATCGATGAGAGAGAAACATCAATCAGCCGCCTCCTGCACATCTCCCACTGGGGATGTGCCCGCAACCCAGGTACATGCCCTCGACCGGAATCGAACCTGGGACCCTTCAGTCCACAGGCCGACGACGCTCTATCCACTGAGCCAAACTGGTTTCGGCTAAACATCAGGTTTTTAACAATTAAAATGAAATGGGTAACCTTAAGGCTCAGATATCCCAGAATCAGAAGCTAAATAACAAGTCTGTCTTAAAGTGACTTAAGCGGAGGGGCTGCTGAAATGACTTCCAAGAGCCCTGATTCTGGATTTATATTAGTACACCAAGGGGGAAAACCCAAGCAGGCAATCTATACTCCATTACTGTCTACTGTGTGCTCAGCATGGTGCATGGTGCATGGTGTGAAGAACAAACTTGACCTCTACCCAAGGTTGAGAAGAACACTGGCATGTATCAGACATAACCAGGTATGAGAATTCCATGCTCTACAGTAGGGTCAGACTGAATGAGCATCCAGGTACAGAAAAGAGTCATCATGCAGAAGCAGAACAACCAAAGAAGGTCCCATGGAGGTAGCTAGATTTGAGGTGAGCACTGACCAACGGAAGATGTGGCCTAGAGAAGAGCGAAGTCCTGAAAACCAGGGGTCGTATATAGACAGGAATGAGTATGCCCTGTTTACGGCCATGAGTGGCTTTCATGGCAAAACGGATGTGCTGTGAAAGATCAGACAGTTCAAGTGGGGGAAGAATAAAGAGGCCCTTGAAAACCAGACCGCAGCATTCACAGAATATTCAGTTTTCTATCACTCAAGCAGCAGAATAAGAAGTTCAGCAATAGAATGCAAAATGAACTAGAAAGGTAGGAGACTGAAAACAAGAAAATCAGGCAAGAAGAAAGGGTCTCAGCCAAGATGCTATCTGAGGTTAGAGAAAATGGAGGAAACACTTTTGAAAGTAAAGTTTATTAGACTCAGTCACTAGCTTCATATGGGAAATGACATACAAATGAAAAAAGCCAAAGTTCTGTGTGCATAACTGGAAAACAGCAGTGATACGGACATAAAGCTATAATTGTAAAGGAACAGAGAAATTTGGTTTTGGACATATTTCATGATGATAGGACTATTCAAAGCACTCTTCAAGATTGGATAAGTTGCCAGTAGAAACAAGGCTAGATTCGGGAGTCGCATCCCAGGGCTCTCTTCTTTTATAATGCTTTTAAATCTATTTCTATTAGTACACCAAGGGGAAAAAACCATCCCGGCAATCTCAACTGTGGTCTTCTCTCTGAACGTTTATTATTTCTAGTACTCATTCATATTTTTCTGATTTTCTAGCTATTAGCCAAACCTTCAAAAAGTCATTAAGAGCCAGCATTAGCATAGTAACAGGACTAAACTAAAGCCAGTACACTTTTAAAACTACTGAATGACCTAAACCCATGAGAAACAGAAAAAAATCCAACTTTATTGTATGTATCCTAAGTTATCAACACACCACTGAACTCAGAAGATTCTGAGATCTTGGTAAGGGCTGATTTATGTACATATCTTCAAGCAGTCTTATCTACCACATTACTAAGCCCAAGATGAACCAACCCAGACTGACATGACATTGCTCCTTCCTGCTTTTTTATTGGTCTGGGTCTTCATCTACATTTATCCTGTGGTAAGCACCATCTTTCCATCTGTACTGATTCAACCTAATCTTCACCACTTACCTCTTCCTCACAGTTCATAAATGTGCCTAAACTGCCTTCTTTACATCCTTCTACTTTCATCACTTATCAGCCAAACACAAAGTCTCTCAACTCTTTCTGTTACTTTTTATCAACCTATCTCTATTCCTTCACTACTAAAATACTGAACAGGAATCTTCTCTTGCTGACTTACCCAACCTGGAGTCTGGCTTATAGCTCAAACATTACTCATCCTCTAAAAGTTAGGTCCAATGTCATTTTCCCCAGGAATCTTATTTCGATTTGCCCTTATCTGGAAGTATTCATTTCCTCCTTCCAACTCCCCAGCATTTTATTTGGACTTCCTTCTCTTTGAGCACTTATTGGCCATGTTAATAGTACAGGTACTTGTGTTTATATTTTACCTTCCCTAGTGGATAAGAAGCTCTTTGAGGATGGTAAATCTGATTTTTCATTGTGATCCTATTACCAGTTCATAAGAGGGAGTTCCTAAAACTTGGATGAATGAACCTTTAATATAGTATAATATAAATGGTGTAACAGAGAATACAGACCACTGAACTAGAAAGTAAGAGACCTGACAGTGTGACCCAGACAGATCCTGTCTCTGGATGCAGGCATCAAGTCAGGATGTGGAATTAGGCTCTCCAAAATCCTTTCCAACTCTAACATGGTATGACCTGAATTAATGTCAATCAACATAAAAAAAAGGACCTCAACTCTCAGGCCCAAGTTCCTGGTTTCTTTCCGTCAAAAAAAAAAAAAAGACATTTTCTTCCCTAGTTTATTTCTGTAGAAAAGGTATCCTAAAGGGGTTGCACCACTTAATGCTAAAAAACTGAGGAGGAGAAAAAACAAGGATTACAGCTAACCCCAACAAATTTCTAGGCATATTCCCTATGCAGTCATTTTCATACCATGTTAGGGTGGCTTCAGCAGCATCCTTTACCCTCATAGAAGCAGGGTTTGGCTCCTTATCTCCTTTGTACTTGACTTCTTGCTCACTGCTCTTGGACTTACTTCCCGAAATACCCAGTTCCACAATCTCCAGTACTTCCTTAAGACAGTCCTAGAAGCAGGAAAGGCAAATCAGTTTTTATAATACACTTATAAGACAAGGAAAAACATCAAATGTTAATAGTGGTTGTGTTCTGGTAGTGGGGCTCTAGTTTCTTTCTCATTTTCTTTAATAAGTATATATAAATTTCATAATAATAAACTCCCCCCAATTTTTTTAAAGAAATAAATCTGAGTGTTCAGAGAGTTAGATAACAAGTAATGATAAATTCAATTCAATTTTATTAGTCATAGTTTTTACAAAACTACCTCAGACTATAAATCATGAAAGCCCAAATGAAAGAAATGTAACTGTAATCTATTAAACTTGGATGGTTTAAAACATGCTAGGTTATCCAAAGGGAAGTTCATCAATTATTGACAATTTTAAGCAATTTCTGGTATCATAACTTTAGAAGCCTTAATGAAAATGACTAAGATTTAATAAACAGAATTATTTTTAAACTGCATAAGGCTCTAAATAAATATCCACTATGCTTGATATCTCTTCTTTTATTTTCACTGTGAATTCACTCTAACTGCCTGCCTCCCCATAAAAAAAGTATTACATAGAATAATGGCGGAGAAAGCAGCCTAGATATCTGTGCCCCCACAAAAGGGAAACATGTGTGAAATGAAATTTTTAGATACAAGCAACCTTTGCAGACCAGCCTTGCTTTAGGTTGGTCGCCTGGTTATCAATTGCCTTTCTTGGTTTGGTAATGGGTTACCAAAGTGCCTTCTGGCCATCTCAAAGCTATCACCCTTTTAAGAAAGAACATTCCCACCCTAGCCAGTTTGGCTCATTGGATAGAGCATTGGCCCATGGACTGAAGGGTCTCGGGTTCAATTCTGGTCAAGGGCAGGTACCTCAATTGTAGGCTTGATCCCGGCCCTGGTCGGGGCATGTGTGGGAGGCAACCTATCGATGTTGCCAACCTCTCTCACATTGATGTTTCTGTCTCTCTGTCTCTCCCCCTCCCTTCCACTCTCTCCAAAAATCAATGGAAAAATATCCTCAGGTGAGGATTAACAAAAAAAGAAAGAACTCAAATAAATGAGTCAAGGTCCTCTTCTTTTAATAGAACTTCTCTATGGGTTCATTTGCAACCAAATATAAGTATGACAGTTTTTGAATTGTGCTCAAAAGGATAAGTGTTCTATTGAAATATAACAAGTACATTCAGTTTAAAGTATGCAATATAGTACTTACATTTATATATTCTCTTTTAAAAGATATTTTCCCAACATACATTTTATTTCTATTTATTGTTTTAAGATGTAGTAAACTAACCTTTTCATCAAGCATGTCAGGATGCTCTGTCAGCCAGACACAGAGACACTGAAAAGCTGCCACTATCATGGAGTGCAGGTCACGGGAGTGATGAGGAGCTGGCCGACTACACTGGTACACAATGTAGCTGCACACAGAACTGATGGCTCGCTTCCGGTCTCCGGAATCAACCATCACCTTTACCTGAGCATATTCATATGGAGAACACAGTTAGCCAGGAACCATTATACAAATTTTAAAGCATCTGCACTGAGGCCTGGCCTTTCTGAGAATGTAACACACCACAGGAAACCTTGCTTCTAAAACATTATTTATATAGGAAATCAGACTATTCATAGGTATTATAATACTCTATATAAAAACAGAGGGCATTTTTCAAATCTTAAAGTAGTATTTCATTTTAGTATACTTTTTCATGCCCTAAAACCTAAACTCATAGGATGCATCTACTCACCATTGCCAGAGATCAAAAGAATAGCTGGCAATAGAACATATACACATTTTTTGAACCCCCCAACCCAATCCCACAATGATGTTATGGGGCTATAAAGTTCTATGGGCAGCTGCCCAGAGGTATAATCAACATACAGTAAACTAGACATATTTAAAGTGTACACTTTAATAAATTTTGGCATAAGTATATATCTGTAAACTATCACCACAATCAAGATAGTGGATATATCCATCACCCCCAAAATCTCATGTAGCTTGTAATCCTTCCTCCGACTCCCTTTGTCCTCCTCCCTAGATTACTGATGATCTGCTATCACTATAGGTTAACTAGCATAATTATTTTGAGATTTATCCACAATTTTGGGTATGTGTATCAAATGCTCATTCCTTTTTATTTCTGTGTAGTATTCTACTGTACGGCTGGCTATTGCACAATTTATCCAGTCACCCACTAACTGACATTTGGGTTGTTTCCGGTCATATGATTCTGGGTATCTATAATAATAAAAGCACAATATGCTAATTAGACCAGACATCCTCTGGACCACCTTCTGGACACAGCCGGGGCTGCAAGAGAAGCCCGGGTCCCAGGAGCCTGCCTTTGGCCAGAGGGAAGCTGGTGTCAGCAGCCGGGGGGAAGGAAGGCCTACTCTTGCATGAATTTTGTGCATCGGGCCTCTAGTCCTATATAATAAAAGGCCAATATGCAAATCGACTGAACAGCAGAACAACCGGTCACTATGATATGTACTGACCACCAGGGGGCAAACGCTCAACGCTGGAGCTGCTCCCAGGTGGTCAGTGTGCTCCCACAGGGGGCGCGCTGCTCAGCCAGAAGCCCTGAGCTGGGCTCACAGGCTGGCAAGCGCAGCAGCAATGACAGGAGCCTCTTCCACCTCTAAGGCAGTGCTAAGGAGCAGCGAGCCTGGCTTCTGGCTGGCGAACGCAGTGGCGGTGGCGGGAGCCTCTCTGCCTCCACTGCAGGCGGATGGTAAGGAGCGAGGGGTCCCAGACTACAAGAGCCCCAGATTGCGAGAGTGATGTCTGACTGCCAGCTTACGCCCAATCCCCAGGAATAGGGCCTAAGCCAGCAGGCGGACATCCCCTGAGGGCTCCCAGACTGCAAGAGGGCGCAGGCTGAGCTGAGGGACCAACCCCCGTGCCCCCTGAGGGCACATATCTCGTGCACTGGGCCTCTAGTTACAAATAAAGTTGCTATGAACATTCATGTACAAGTCTTTGTATGGATATATGCTCCTAGTAGTGGAGTGATTGGGTCATATGATAGACGTATGTTTAACTTTTTAAGGAACTGCTAAGCTGTTTTCTAAAATGGTGTCCCATTTAACATTCCCTTCAACAGTATTGGAAATTCCAGTTCCTTCACATCCTCACCTACATTTGGTATGGTCAGTCTTTTCAATTTTAGCCATCCTAATAGGTATGGAGTGGTAACTTATAGTGTTTTAATTGCATTTTCCTAATAACTAGTGATATTGAGCATCTTTTCATGTGCTTATTTGCGATATGTATATTTTCTTTGGTAAAGTGTCTGCTCAAATCTTTTCCCCATTTTTTAATTGGGTTGTTTGTTGTATTAATGAGGGGTTTTGTTGTTATTACTGTTTTGTCTTTTTAAAAGATGTTATTAAAGGTCTTTACAAAGCAAGAACCACACTATCCAGATCCAGCTGCTAAGAAGAACCTGTTGTGCAGCAGGAACTGGCTAGAGCATGGCAGGTAGCTCTGGCTTCCTAACCTTATGTCCTGAGATAGTGGATAGTATCTCATCTTTAGGGTCTACAATGTTCATGTGGTTAGACAGGGACTTAGGGCCAATCTTATCACTTGGGTCCCAGGATAGCATGATCTTCACTTTGATGCCCAGCACACCTATCTGAGCACATGGTGGTACTGATATAGCTAACAGGATCCCCACTGTAGATCATCAGACCATCCACAAACTTCATGGATCCAGCGCCCTGTCTTTGGAGTTTCCCTGACACCAGGACCTTGTAGCCCTTGGCCCCACTCTCCATGATGAACTGCAGTACCCCTCAGCAAGCTTTCAACACAGCAACCCCTCCTGGAAGTTTGTAATGCAGAGACTCTGTGCAATGGCACACAGACCTCTTATGGCTACCTTAACTTCATAAAACTCTACAACAAAGCCCTCAGGGAAACTAAACTTCTAAACTACATGGGTCAATTCCTGGACTCACTGGTCTCACTGGTCCTTCTCACAAAGAACATTCTGCATCCCAGAGACCAAGGCAATAATTTATATGCTGGTTGATATAAGTCAGATCTCAATTCCAGGGTAGCACCTTCAGCAAGCCTCTAAGTGAGAACTCATTCAGTTTAGCTCTGAAAATGCCATCAACAACAAACTTTCTCTTCTTGGAAATTTGCACCACTATATTGCTATCATGTACCCAAAAGCAAAGGCTATTACTGAGTTTTGAGAGTTCTCTATTAATCTGGATATAAGTCCCTCATTGGATATATTTTGTAAAGATTTTCTCCCAATCTGTGTTCTGTCATCTCATTCTCTTAAGAGTATTTTTTGAAGAACAGTAGTTCATAACTTTGGTGAAGTCAAATTTAATAGTTTGCTTTTCTATGGTGCAATATGTAAGAAATCTTTGTATAACCTAAATCTTCATTAAATAACAAAGATTTTCTCCCTATCTAGCAGTTTTATAGTTTAGGTTTTCTATTTAGGGATACAATCCATTTTGAGTTAATTTCTGTACATAGTGCAAGGTATGAACCAGTTCTTTTTTATGAACTAGAGGCCCAGTGCACAGATTTGTGCACTGGTAGGGTCCCTTAGCCTAGCCCACTTCATAAAACTTCATCTGTTTTATGTCTATATACAGTTATATATCTACAGATCTATAATTATCCTAAATTATCCTAAATGGCCTGATCCCCTCTCACAATCCGGGACCCCTCGGGGGATGTCAGGGAGCCGGTTTCGGCCTGATCCCCGCAGGCCAGGCCGAGGAACCCCACCAGTACATGAATCTGTGCACCGGGCCTCTAGTATGCATGTAAGATCTTTGGTTAATCTCTTCCCACCCTCCACTCTCCCTCCTCCCCTCTGAGATTCATCAGTCTGTTCCATGTTTCCATGCCTGTGCGTTGAGCATCTGCCCCCTAGTGGTCACTGCGCATCATAGCTACCGGATGGTCAGCCAGTCACTTAGGCTTTTATATATATAGACAGGTGGCCAGGTGCATGAAATTCATGCATGAAGGGGGAGGGTTCCCTCAGCCCAGCCTGCACCCTCGCCAATCAGACATCCCTCTTGCAATCTGGGACTGCTGGCTCCTAATCGCTCACCTGCCTGCCTGCCTTTTCACCCCTAACTGCCTCTTCCTGATTACCCCTAACCCCTCTGCCTGTCTGCCTGATCGCCCCTAACCTCTCTGTCTGCCTGCCTGATCGCCCCTAACTGCCTCTGCCTGCCGGCCTGATCTCTCCCCCAACTGCCTCAGCCTGCCTGATCATCCTTAACTGCCCTCCCCTGCTAGCCTGATCTTGCCCCAACTGCCCTCCCCTGCCAGCCTGATCTCACCCCCAAATGCTCTCCCCTGCTGGCCTGATCACCCCTAACTGCCTCTGCCTGCCTGATCACCCCTAACTGCCCTCCCCTGCTTGCCAATTTGGTTCTGATTGGTCGGTTTCTATGACAGTCAGCGTTAAAAGCTCCGCCTCCTAGGCAGCCATTGGCTCCTCACAGTTCACCCAGATTTGGTTCTGACTGGTTGGTTTCTATGCCATATGCTCCGGGCCTATCTCTGGGCCTGATCAGAGAGGCAGGGCTGATCAGCAGCCACCGTGGAGGCCCAGAGAAAAACAGAGGCACAGCTGCTGGCGAAGCCCGGAGGGAAAGAGAGAGGCAACAGCTTATCAACAGCTGTCAGACCCTGCCTCTCTCTCTCTGGAACTCTCTCCGGGCCTGATCCACAGCCCCCTCAGCAGTCAGTGCTGGGTCGCCACGGCAAATCAGCACTGACTGCAGGACTGACTTCCGGTGTTCCGTTGAGCCTTCAGCTGGTCATTATGGGACCTGGGTTTTTTAAAATTAGTATATCTGATTGTTCCAGCACCATTTGTTAAAAAGACTCTCCTTTATCCTGCACCTTTATCAAAAATCAGATGTTTGTGTATATGTGCTTCTATTTCTGGACTCCCTATAGTATTCCAGTGATCAATTTGTCCAACCCTATTCCAATACCAGACTGTTTTGAATACTACAACTTTATAGTAAGTCTTGAAATCAGGTAATGTTGCCCTTTATGATTTGTTACAGAGGTCTAGAGCAGCCCTCCACCTAGGGCTAATTATTCCTAACTACTGAGAGTATCTGAATGTCACAGGAAATAGTACCTTGCCCTCAAGGACAGTGTGGTCCTGCAAGTCTCATGAATGGCTAGTCTTACTTTCTACATCAGTAACTACTCCTCACAACACTATGGCCATTACACCTATCCCTGAAAATCTTTGAGGTAAGCTCTAAGAGTGGTAAGAACATCTTAAGTTTTCTAGCCCATTTTGTTTCTCAGGACTTAGGTAAGTCACAACCTTTGCCACCTGTCCCCACAGCTATAAAAGGAGGGTTTGAACTTTATCATCTCAGACAGTATCTCTTTATGTGTGTATATCACCCTTTTGTTCACAAAGTGTTTTACATACTTCCTCTCATTTCATTTGATCTTCACACCACCAGGAATTATTATACACAAGATAATCCTGCCCGTTTTACACAAAAGAAAACACTTAGATGATGAGTGAGGATGTGGAGAAACTGGAACCCGCTACATCTCTGTGGAAAACAGTTTAGCAGCTCCTCAAAAACTTAAATACAGAATTACCTTATAACCCAGCAATTCAACTACCACGTATATACCAAACAGAACTGAAAATTGGTATTCAAACAGGTGAATGTACACGCATGTTCATAGCACACTATTCATAATAGCTCAAATGTGCATCAACAAATGAATGGGTAGACAAACTGATATATATAAATACAATGGAATATTATTCAGCCATAAAGGAAATGAAATTCTAGCATATTCTATAACATAAATGAACCTCAAAAACATGTTAAGTAAAAGAAGCCAGGCACAAAAGATCACATATTGTGTGATTTAATTTATATGAAGTGTCCAGAATAGGTAAATCCATAGAGACTGGTGGTCATCAGGGATTGTGGGGAGGGGAGACCAGAAAGCAAATGCTTAACGGGTATGGATTTTCTTTTTGGGGTGATGAAAATGTTTTGAGGTGGCTGTTAAACATTACAAATGTACTAACAGTCACTGAATTCTTCACTTTGAAATGGTTAATTTTGTAAATTTCACTTCAATCAAAAAGAAAATCCTTAGAGTACAAATGGCCACCCAACTCCAAGGTTCCACAAAATTGAATAATAGCTGTGAAAGTAAAAGTATAGCCAATTTCACCTATCTCTAATAATGGAAGATGGAAGAGTCACAGTCCCAAATGGCATATTTTAGAATAATCACTCTTTCTTTACCAAATTTATATTTATTAAAATTAAATGATCCTATACTATAATGGTACAAAATGCCATGCTGAAGTTTTAAAATACAGTGGGGCCTTGACTTACGAGTGTCCCGACTAACGAGTTTTTCGAGATACGAGCCGTATCTCGGCTGATTTTTTGCTTTGAGTTGCAAGCTAAAATTTGGGTTACGAGCCAGCTTCAGATGCCCCACCACTAGTTGGCGCAGCGAACGTCACAGTGAACGCCACAACATCAGCCCAGCATCCCGTGTCTCACTCATTCACTGTTGACATAAGAGTAATTTGAGTTATGAGCTCCGTCACGGAACAAATTAAACTCGTAAGTCAAGGCCCCACTGTAGTATCAAAAATACTAAGTAAAAAAAAGTGAAGTTAATTTTGTAAAATCTCACTTGGCGGCTCACTCTTGCACACTTTGAATATAAACTATGTTTGAGTATAAACCAACACTGCGATATCCATACCAAGGTGTCAGGAAATACAGAAAATAGAGCCATGGTCCAAGGCTGCTGGGCTAACATCAAATAACTGTCCTTCTCACCTTTGCCAAGCCAGAGAGGAGCTCCAGAGCTGCCAGTGATATGCTCATGTCTGGTCGCCACTGGGAGTTAAGTCTTTGGGTGACGAGATGAATGCTGCGAATCAGTAGCCCCGCAGCTGAATCTGTATTAAGAGCTAGGATATAACCCCAATGCCACATCCCACAGGGAGGGAAAACAACTAAGCATTAGTAACGAGAAGCACAGCATTCCACCAGGCACAGACCACAGCAGCCACAGTGAGCACGACGGGCACCCACACAGTGCTATGCTCCCCGCCCCACTGGCCTGAGCATCAAGCCTGACTGAAAAACAGTGCACAGGGCACACACGCCAGACAAAAGCAGCTTCTAGTTCCCAGCTCGGGTACTTTCTTATAGACATCCACTGGGATTTAGTAATTTCAATATCATTCTTATAACAATATAAAATTTTAAATTTCTACATTAACTCATAGAGTTACATTTTCAAAAAAAAAAACAATGAAAGGCTATCAATTATTTCCTTGGAATTTTATATAGAGGGAAAAATTCAAATCTCAGAATCTTCTCAGATGCTGGGGAATTATCCTAAAGCATCTACTAAAATTATTTTCAGGGGTTAAACCATCAAAAATCACATGCATTGCTTTTTAAACACATTGTAACATTTAACTCTTTAAGACTACTTTGATACTTCTAAAAAAATTAAATAACCAAGTGATTGTGTTTTTATTTGGCCTCCAATTCTATATTTAAAAGCAACTACTACTTGGCTGATAATAAATAAGGACAAATTAAATTAAATTGATAAAGGAAGCTTTAGGGACATTATACCTGTCGATCCTATCAGAAAGTGGGCAGTGACAACAGAAAAAGGAATGATCATTAAAGAGACACATTCATGCGACACTAACACAAATCTGGATTTCTTGGTAAAAAATATTTTACAACATTACAAGCAGACCTCACTAACACCAGTTCAAAATGCTGAAACAACCACTTCAAACACTTAAATTAGAACACATACAATGCAAAAATTTCTTTAGTGTAAAAGTGTTTTAGAAAGCATGAAAAATAAACAAATTTTCGCCTATAATATACTTAAACCCATGAACATAATGAGTAAGACAACAATTTAAATAAATGCAGTATTTAAATGTGTTTACTATCTACATAATGCCTTATATCTGACATGCTTGAGGATGCTTATGATTAAAAAATTAAACTCACGTCTAAGGATCTAAATTTCATTTCAATCTGGTTGGATTAACACTTACAGATTCAATACCCTATTATTTGTGTATAAAAACATAAAGGTACCCACAAACTCAGAGAATCATAAAGTAATTGTCCAAGGTAAAGGACACCACTCAATAGGATGTTCTTCTGGCAACTGTTTCCTTACGCTTACTTAAAATTTGTGACTGAGGAATCTAACCAGATATATAGTAAGGTATATAGGTTTTAAGCACAAAGACAGAGATTTTCCTCTGGATTCCCATCTCATGCATTTCCCACCACTCATCCTTACCACACTGCAATAACTGATGTACTGACTGACTCTGCCACATCCTATTTGACTCTGTGTTACCAGCCTCTGGTACAGAATTCGGAAATGTTTCCTGACCACCCATTATAATCATTTATAAAATCTAAAACTACCCAGAATCTAACTACTAAAAGTTATAGAGTTAAATTTATAAGATTTATTTGCATTTTCTTAATCTTTACACTAATAGCCTCTCTATTATTCTTAAATACATAAAAAAGTATGACCATAAAAATGTTTTGCTAATTTGTTTTATATACCTAGACATTAAAAGTTATTCTATAAACTTTGGATTTCAAAAAAAACAAACATGGCTTACCATAATCTCTTAGGAGAGCTTGAGCAGGTCTTTCACTATCAGGAGTTGTGGGCTCTGTGCTTCCACCACTTGCTGAACTAATACCACTGTTAGTGCGACTATGACTCTTCAGGTTATTTTCTCCACCACCCTGGTCAAATAAAAATGAATCAAATATTTTAGGGCTATAGCCATAGTTTACCAGTATAAATAGAGGTCAATCATTAAAAGCCATACTGATAAAATGAAATGTGCCAACTAAATAGCACAAACTGATACACAGATAAAAAGTGACAAGAGATTAAAACTGCTATAGTGTTTTTGCATAGACACTATCTACTGAAAGTTTATGAAGAGTCTGACGATTACAGGTGCCTATTCTGGGGTCTTCTTTGGTGATATTTACAAAGGGCCAGCCAAGGACCTTTTTCATCTTCACTAGCTAATGACTCCGCATCCTTCAAGAAATACCCTAAGTGCCTCCCAAGCAAAACTTCAGAACAGGAATACAATCTTAAAAAAAAAAACACAAACAAACAAACAGCAACTCTCAAATGTAGTTATACCATAAAATACAAAAAAAAAAAAAAAATACTATGGTTAGTTTAAAGATTAACTCCTATATGTTTAGGAGCTAACAAACGTATCTGTTAAAGATTTCCCTCATTTTTTCCTTTGTAAACACAATTCATTATATCCAGATCAGTTTATTATTATTAGCCACCTAATGTGACATGAATATAACTTCCTTAATAATAATTTGATCACCCATCCTAC
Source organism: Myotis myotis (assembly GCF_014108235.1). Classification (NCBI taxonomy): domain Eukaryota; kingdom Metazoa; phylum Chordata; class Mammalia; order Chiroptera; family Vespertilionidae; genus Myotis; species Myotis myotis. The sequence goes on along the minus strand of NW_023416401.1, from coordinate 20,196,492 downwards.
ATCCACCAATCTAGTGTATTCCATTAATTTATCCACTCCACTGCCTCTACTCCAGGTATAGGAATCACATATCTTGGAGACAGAAGCAGGGGACACGGGGAGTCTCTGGAAAACTTTTTAAAGTTAGGAGCATTGGTGCTCTGGGGAACCTTCAAACTTTGATGTATAGGGCCTTGTAAGAGCTGATGAGATGAAAAGGATTCAACTAGATGCTTGCTAACAGCTAGCACTATATCTACTAGGGATAGAAGAAATGGAGTAGGGGGCTTTTTCTAGATTATTCAAGCCAATTCAACAGCATAGCAAAAGAAGTAAGAGCTTTAAGCAATAAAGACTGGGTTTGCTGGAATTTCTCTCATGCAGTATCTCTCAGGAACCTGATGTATAGTTGATGAGGTACTGAAAGGTAAGAAGCCTCAAAATATCTGATATTTCAAAATAGAATCCTTCTGCATCAATAAGCTGAATTTACAAACAAATGCCTTTAAAAATCACGAGGACGATATTTTAGAATGAAATTTAATCAGAAGTTGATAGTGTCTGACAGATTACATGTGGTAATCTTACCATTTCCATTTGGCAACCAATGGCTTCTAAAAGTGCTGAATCTTGAACAATATTTAGCATTGCTCCTGCAACAGAAAAAAAAAGCATTTTATTTAAATACATGACAAGAATACTAAAATGGCTAAAATAACTCAATTAATAGCAGAAACATGATTTTTAGAGCATTCCTGAAATTTCCATAAAATTACCAATAAATCTGTTGACTAGTCAGAAAAGATACTCCATTAAAATGCCCTAATTCTGATCTGCCCCCAAAGTTTCAAAACCACATTTTTCTAAAATAAATTTGAAGGTCAAACTTGCTTCATATAAAAATGACCACTACCAGATATTTTTTAATGAAAGACCAACCATTAATATCTCAATTTCAGGGCTTGCCTATGGCTACATAAGCTGAAAGCAAGGTGCCTTCAAAATATAATGTATTTATCATCAAGGAACTCATAGTCCTAGAAAGGCTAGGACAGAAACAAGATGGTGAGCCTAGCATACTGCTTTCTCATCCCAGTGGGAGAGTACTCTTGTCCACAAAGGATAAAGACAGAACAGATACAGCTTTGCCAATCTAAGGCAAGAATACCAATTGATTCTTCCTTGGAATGTATAAGGGAGCTCTTCAGAACAAGGGGAAAGCAAAACTAAACACTCTTATCAACCACAGAAATTATCTGATTTCAAGTGATATGTTATTTGAATAACTTAAAACACTACAAGTTAAAGGCTCTCTCAGATTGAGATTTAACCTTTGTTCCTTCAACTCCTTTCCAAAAATGGAAGGATTTACTCTTCTCTACTTATCTCACCTTCACACTATATAACATACTATCCCTCCTGAGCACTAATTCCAACCACTACTACCATCATTTCTGTCTATTCAAATTATACCCTATAAAATCCAATTTAACTTCTACTTCCCCCTATGAAGTATTCCTTGATCTTTTGGTTTCTTCTCTCTCAATACTAAGGACATGCTGATGTCCTTATGACATGTAATCAGTACTGCCTTCTACTATTATCTGACTACTTTGTGAGGGTATTCCAACCTCTGCAGTGAGACTTGCTGAAGGGCAAAAGCCACACTATTCACTTCTTTAGTATCCCACTCCCCACAGAGTACCTGTACCTAAGACCATGCCATTGGCTTGTTTAGATGAATGCCAGAAAGCACAGTAAGGAAGAGTTGCAGTGATCAAGTTGAGAGTAATGAGGGCTTAAAATATGCCAGTGGCCATAATGATGAGGAGCCATTTAAGAGGCAATCAATATGATTAGGAGACAGTAGGGAACAATAAGGAAAAAGGGAGGAAGCACAGCTACTCTTCATGTTCCTCTTGGGAGAGTTCTGACACAGCTTCCAGAATTACACCCACCTCAAAATACTTTCATATGCAGGCAACGGGCAAGAGGAAGAGGCAGAAGGGGGAGGAAAGGAAACAGAAGAAAGGGGTGGGAAAGAGAAGAGGGTAGAGAGAGAGAGAAGGACAAGAGGGAAAGAGAAAAACAAAGAACACAGATGACACTAAGCAAAAATGACTTACCAAGACAACTGAATGCTCTTCTCACCTCATCTCACGCCTTTACATTTTTTCACATATAAAAGCAAACAAATTCTGCTTCTGATTCAGAATAAGTAGAGCTATATTAGACTTAGCCTCCCATCACCAACCCAGACTGCCTCCTCAGCATGTCTGGGTCAAAATTATCTGGTTTTTCACTTACAAAAACAATGTATGAACACAAACCTAATATCATTTGAGTGTTGTTGGGGTCTGTTTCCGTTTGCAAGGCACCTATTAGTATATTCACAAGTCTCAACTTCAGGGACAAAAAAGTTATTGGTTTATCATAAGAAGAGCTGTCATCATTACTAAACTTTCCTTCCAGAACCACCTATGGAAGAAACAAATAATATTTAACATTGATTGCTGTGGTACACTATGCCCATGTAGAAACTGATACAGTGGACAAAGAGCAGATCAGTCTAACAAGCAAGGTTTTTAATCTGACTAATATTAGCCACTGTGCTAGGTCTGTTGCTAACTCAACAGCATACTATGTTATCAGATGTCACCACTTGAAATGGTAGGTGAGGCATGCTCGCGAACAGAAGAAATTTCCACAACAAATCAACTTTGTTGATTCACTAAAATACTTTTTAAAATGTTCTTAAAAGCTCCTGTTCCATTTTTAAAAGATAATTTGACTCGAATTTGCACACAAAACAGAACATAGAATATTAAAAAAATTTAATAAAACATTACCTCAGGTTTGACTGTGCCAAAGTGATGAGGGAGGGGCAACAAAGAAAGGAGGATATTAATAGAAGATCTTCTTAATTCTGTTGGATTTACATAGTTTTTGAATTTGGAGAGTTCTCTGCAAAAAAAAAAAAAAAATTGCTATTAGTATTTCCAAACTAAAGTATGTTTTTAGCTATTACCAAATATACATTATGCCAATTTTTCACAATACAAGCACTGGGTTTGGTTTCATAAAGACTGCAGTACCTACTTTCCACTGAGTTTATATTCTATAATGTGTGTGTGTGTGTGTGTGTGTGTGTGTGTGTCTATGTTAAACTGCTGTTATGGAATTAAACTAGAATCTGATTGACTGATTTTAAATGTAAGGCCTACTCTACAAAATTTAGGACTTCTAGGCCAGGGTTGCTCTTACGCCTCCAAACCAGGCCACAAAAGATTAAACATGCCCATGGACAAATCAGAACTGAAGGAGCTCAGGGATGAGGTGGGTCTGAATATTCTACACTCATTTGATGTGGCCTGAGTCTCCTTGGGCTATGAAGACAACTGAACATGATAAACTAGGAAACTGGGGAGGAACCACCAAAACAGACCAGGCCAAACCCAACAAATGATATGCTAATATAGAATGACAACTTACCTGTCAGGCAAAATGGTTTCAAGAGCTGAAATAAAGTAAGGAACCACAACATCAATCCCTTTCAAGTCACAGCAGAACAAAGGAGGGGAGTTTAGAATAACGCTGGCCAAGACAGGATGGCACACATAATCATTTATCTGCAAACCTTGAATTAAAAGCATGTAAAATCTAGGAAAGCAAGAAAAAAATTTTAAACAAACTGCTGGTCAGTTGTTTCCATAATTATTAATATTTTCTACAAACTCACCCGAAAGTCTTTTTGCACTCTTCACTACTTCTAACCTTTAAAGGTATTACTGAAGTTAGAACAATTCTGAATCAAAAACACTAAGAACCAAAATTATCTTTCCTAATGAAATAAATATTCATGTTTATTATACCTTTGTGAATCCTTGCAACTCAAATTTACAGGTGCCTACAAATAAAGCAACCAAAACAAAGCAAATGGCTGCAGTAATTATCAATAAACTGGAGGAATTACTCTATTAAAAATGTGCCTTTTTCTCTGTGACCCATAATTTTGGAAAAGACAAAGAAAGAAACCTCATTCAACCCTGCCTTCATCATGATGTTATATAAGACTCCGTATAGGAATATACCTAAAGTGTACCTTACATTGAGTATACCTTACTTTTAACCTGCTCCTCTAACCTGCAATCAACTAAGCATTCAATCTTCCATCGTTCAAGAGCAACTCTACTGGTATACTCTTCTACTAATATAAGGCACTTTTCCTCTCTGCAAAACTCTTCCGAAACAGCTTCCCCACCTCCTGGTCATTGCTCAACACATTTCAATCCATCTTTTCTCCCTAGAACCAAACTAAAACTATATTAGCAAATAAACAAAGGCCATTTCATTGCTAAAACCAGAAGACATGCCTAAGTCTTAACTGACTCTGCCTTTTTAAAGCACTCAAACCTCTGATTACTCCCTTCTTCTCTCCTTATTCTTCTGACCTCTGTGGTTATTTCCTTTTAATAAATCCTCTTACTCCGCCTGCCTTCTAGTAATGGTGTTCCTCAGGCTGCCATCCTTAGATAATTTTCTAAGCTGTCTCTTCCACTAGCCTGGTTTTAAACACTACTTAAGCCACTGAATATAATCAACTCAGTCTCTACCCCATACCTCTCACCTGAGCTCCAGATCTATTAGCCAAAAGTATACTGGATACCTGAGGGCAAGACATGTCTATTGATGTACTCCAGTAATCCTTGTGCAGTGTATGGCATAAATACTTGTTGATAAATACCCCAAAGACACTTCAAGATCAAAACTAAGCTCATCATTGGCCCCCTCACAAATATGCTTTTTTGGTTGGTCCTATCCAGTCTTATGGACCAGACAGAAAGCCCATGGTCATAACCTTCATCCTTCCTGCTGCTGCTACCATTTGTGGTATCTCCCCAACCAATATTCTCCCTCCTGAGAAATGTACTCCCTCCCACACAAGGGGTGCCAGCATTCCATGTGACCCACTCTTACAGCTATAGATGACTAAACCAGAGGTAGACACCTGATTAATCAGATTCTCTTTCTCAGGAATTTGAAATTAGGATTTAGAGATGCTAATTGGCCCTGCTGGTCACCTAGACAAAGGCCATGAAACTGAGAACTTAGAATACTGCAATATAAGAAAATGATTTGCAAAGAACAATGAAGTAGTTCTTGAAGACCATGAAGACAGAAAATTCAGAAAGGAGGAAAACCCATTCTGGTCCTTGAACACTTTCTAGATGCTGGTTCCTGCCCGTCATGAGGCCCTGCTGCATATCCTGACCTTCGAATGTATTAAATGGTACGAGTTTATCATAAATGACTTTCCTTTTGCTTAAGTCATATTGAGAGCCTATTAAGATACTCCTAAAACTAAGAGCCTATTAAGATACTCCTGATTAGTACCCTGAATGTACCATTCTGTTTCATATCTATATGCTTTGTTCCTTCTGATAGTACATTTAAACCTCTCTCCTGAGAACCTAGCAGATACACAGACACCTGAATGCTCTTGTTGATATTAATATAACTTCAGCAGATGTGCGAATGATTAGTTGAGATGGGCAACAAAAATAGGCCATTTCAAGTTAATTTCATAAAAATGTAAAAGGCCTAAAGTGTCATGGCTGGGACAAAGTGGAGAGATTAGAAAGAGTATTAAGTAGCAGAAAGTCAGGAGTTGGTTGACCAACTAAAGATGTACCTGAAGAGAAGTGGAGACTAAAATGACTCCTAGTTTCTGGCATGAGCAACTAACTGAATGGATGGCAGAGGCATTCACGAAAATTAGTTGAAGTCATAAATCTGGATAAGATGACCCTACCCAACTTGCTTATACTACCCATCTTTTTGAAGACCCAGCACAATCATTCAATCCTCTGTAACTCTTTCCTGAACCCCCAGGGTAAGTGTATGGTGCTTCTTCCTCTGAATGGTGACAGCACTGTGTGCTTTTCTCCTACCAACTTCCTATTACTACTGGATCATTGTAACTTGTGTACATGGCTTTGCTCACTCGAGAAAATAAGCTCCTTAAAGGCAGGATCTACAGTTAACATTTGTGAACTATCTAGTGTCTAATACTGTGCTAAAAATTAATTAGTATAATCCAAATCTCTCCAAAATTATAAGTCAAATAAAATAGAATAAATAATAGTTCTAAAATTAAAAGGATCTTAAGGGTCTTTACCAAATCTAATATGGCAAGTAAAATGGAAGAATTCAAGCAAAAATTTTGATTACTTACTGACATTTTCAGGTATTTCAAACCAACATTTACTGATCAATTCAGCCTACTAAGGCATGTTACAATATAGTTTCACTACCCAAACTACATAAATGGAAAAATAAAAAAATTCTAAGACCTGGATAAATAAGCTGGCAGAATCTCTTCTCCAGTCTTCTTGCTACAAAAAATCCTACACAGTGTCCCACAAGCCTCAGCTCTTCCTGCTTCATAGTTATCAGGAAATTCACTTGCATCAAACATGGGATTGGAAACCATGGTGTCTGTAGACATTTGTGACCCCTTCCGTCGAAACTCCATGCTAGCTTGTGTTGTAATGGCTGGGGAGAGAAAAGGAGGGTTTTATTATATTTGTCAATATGCAAATAGGCTCATGGGACCCTGGACACAAAGATCAAATGTTGGTGTCATTAAATAGCTACTTGAATAAAATCCAATAATTCTTTCGTTTAGCAACTATGTCTTAATTTTTTTAAGGGCTCTCTGTAATCTTCTTGGAAAATGGGTAACAATTAATCTATAGTGGTATTGTCAGTTTAACAAATTCTACTAGAAGTATTTTCCAACTGAATTTTCAATCATCAAAGTACATTTATATATATCTGTACTTGTACAGATATATAATACAAAATTTGGCTTTTCTATTATTTATTCTGTTTTTAACTTCCCCTATAGAAAGATGCTTAAACATTAAGACAAATAGCTACTGCAATTTCCACATTACCCCAGACAAACATCATTACTGAATGGGCAATCCCATGCCAGTCTGTATATTTTAGGGAGAGGGCAAAGTAAGGATGAGAATGGGTAGGAAGAAAGAGCATTCCCACCACCCACCCAACTCCAAAACACACACCAAAGAATCGCCCAACCAAGCAAAATGAGAATGAATTTTAAAAACCATAGACAGCAGCTAACTGGAGGTTGATAGATCAGAAAATTGGATTGGTAAGAAAGATTATCTATCACGGTCATTCACTGTCACTGAAACAGAAGCCCTTCGAAAGTTGCTTTTATTTTTAATAAAAGATTTCACAGTGTATTGAAAACCACTCTGAAATCTTTTATCACTCTACATGAAATGTTTAAATTATTTTGTAATATTTTTAATAGAATGCAGAGTCAAGTATAAATCTTTATGCAACTTCCCATGAGCCATTTTTAGTCCTGAATAAGCTATCCAGCAATAATACATTTAAAAAACACTACATGCAAAATGCATACAAATCAAACATTAAATCTGTATAAAAATAAGCTTAAAGCTTAAAAACAAACAAAAAAAGCCAAAACACAGTTAGTGCAAAATCCTGGAATTCATGACATGACCAGACTAGTATACAGAAATAATGGGACTGATTCAGGCAGATTAATTTGCTTTTGCCAACAATCTTCCCCATTCAAAACACAGAAAAGTATTTTTCTTCCCAAGTGCAAAAACTACAAGAGACAATGACAATCAAATTTTTTAATGGAATTATGAAAAAAATAAAAACATGACTGCAATTAAGGAGAAGCTTCTGGTTCCTACTTACAAGATTTATAAGAAAGAAGAATTTGGATAAAAGATGCTGCAAGATAATAGAAATAAATGGAAACAAATCAAAGGACAGCAGTAATTACAAAATACTTTAAAGATGGTGAAATCTTACAGTAAGTTAAGAAGCTTTTTAGCTTTTTAGCTTTTTAAAAATTAGATTAAAAGCGTTATGATACCACAAGCTAATTCAAAAACATAGGAAACTGTGCATTCAGATCCAAAAATATAATTTTTGTATCATGCAAAAGAAATGAACAAAGAAAATTACACAACTACAAAAGAATTGAGGTTTTGAACTGCCCATAACGTGCATTAAATTTTTAGTTCATTAACCCTTCCCAGCTCAATGTTACTTTTTACAAAGCACAGTGTACTGTCAAGTAAATATAAAGCTAACCAGTTCATAGAAGCAAACATTTTAAGTTACAGGTGAACTGGATGGCAGAATTCCTTGATGACAGCCAGTATTTAGAAAACAGACTAACAGTGTTAGTATTTCCAAACTTCCCACCACCCCCTGGGACCTCAAAAGTGGCACCCAACAGCGCTCTAACGCACTCAATTATCTGGACACTTCCAGTCTCCTGGGTAATGGAACAGCCTTTCTCATCTCTGAACATAATCAGGGAAGAGAAGTTTCTATCCTTTCCCCACCAAGGAAAATGGTAAGAATTAAAAGTAAGAATTTGTTGCCTATATATGATTTGAATTCTAACTTCTATCTTTTGGAACAAGAGGGTGAGCAAAGCTGTTACAAAATCCCTAGAGAGCAGGAAGATCTGTAAATTCCCTTTAAGCAAGCCCACCAAGGAGGCAGCAGCTTGAACCACTCTGGATTCAGAGATTTTAGTGTCAACAGCTTGATATCCAAAAGTTACACTGTAAAAATTACATCTTAATAAAAGTAAAAATATGTCTGACTCATTCTAGAATATATAAATAAATATAAACATAATTCAGAAAACTAAAAATATAAACACATTAACGTAAGAAAACATAAGCCAAAAATGGTTTTTAAGTTTTCATTTAGTCATCATAAGTACATTTACTTATCCATAAATAAACACCACTTTTAAACTTGTAAATAAAAGATAATATGAAAATGGTAGGATACAAAGTGTTTAAATTTGAACAAAAAAAATAAAGGAATCCCTAAACTCAACCATGCAATCTCAAATTATATTCCTGAAAATGTCTTTATAGTCACAACTTTTCTAAATTACATAAAAGATCTGTAAGAATATCCAAAATAATTATACGTATATAATGCTAACAGACACAGACTTTAGTTCTGAAATGATACAAATAGGCAAAAATGCATTTGTGAAAGAAAGCAGAGATCCTTGTGGACGCTAGTTTTATCTTTGGAATTAACATTCTCCCTAGAGAGGCATAAACTAATGCAATTAAGCCTCCTTTTTCATCAAGCTATTTCCAACACCAGTGGAAAAGTGCTTTCTTACCAAACAACCAATACACTCACTAATGCAGATAGCACAGTGCCTGGCACAGAGTAATTCAGCTCAATAAATGATAGTCATTATTATTATTCAGCTCTATAAGATATGTCATAAATAGTCCTCCCTCAGTACATTCTGCACTACCCTACATCTCATCCTGCACCCTATGCAATTACTTCCAAATATAATGGTAAGATGACAAAAATAAATCAGATTTTATTTAGATGGTGTTTCTATAATAAAACCTAAGTAAAGCTATCAGGGTTGAGTTACTGTCCACCAGTCTTTTTTAGTTTCAGAACAAATGGTATTTTTGAAAGTGTACACTAGAAATAAATTTCTCTCTACTAAAACCTGAGAAGTTAGAGTCTTGTGAAGCAGAAGTTTTCTGATATTTATATGTACTAATGAGTGAATGGTTGTCAAAATCTAAGAAAACACTTATTCTGAATAAATTTCTGGTTAAAATATTTAATTCTTGATATCAATAGTATTATCCTGGCTGACATGAAGGGAACTTCCAGGTCACCTACTACAAGAAATTTGATTCAACAACAAAAATGGCTAACATGAAGTGTGTCTAATAAAACCAGAAAAAGCCAAACCTCATAAAATAAACATAAAAAGGACAGGTAGCAAAACTTCCAAAATTGTTCAGCTGGAAGGGGTTAAAAACAAGACACTGCTTTGTCAGAGACAGAGAGCTTTTCAAGATACATATTAATCTTGCAGGTAGGAAAGATTAAAAAGAAAAGAAAGAAAAGAAAAAATGATAACGTATTTCTTGAGCAATATTTACCAGTCATGCTGCTGTCTCTGTTAATCCCATTATGAAGTTTACAGTGAACAAATGCTGCATCAAATAACCATGATCCAAAGAGATTCAAGATGCTGTTAACCTTTGGTCTCCGAGGGGCAGGCAGTGGCCGGGGTTCTGAACTAGTCTGATTTGGACTTGACAGAGGAGAAGTGGAGGATGTCTGGTGCTGAACTTTCGAGGCATGAGCAGTACTAACCTATTAGGACACAAAAATATATGCACACTCATGAAAAGTTTGGAAAAATAACAGGACTTTTAAAAAAGGACAGCAGATTAAAAAGTCAACATTATACAGCATAATAATGGTGATGAAAACTTACTGTGCTTGTCTTCATGGTGGCCTTATTCACAGTAACAGCCCGATGCCTTCGATTATGTGGTGGGGTGGTACTGACAGCAGTGCTTTGAGGCATACTTAATCTATTCACGGGTGTTGGAGGAGCACTATCTGATCGGGGTCTAGAAATGCCTTTAAGAAAAGACAAATGGAGTTATTCTTCATAGTTCAAAATATGTGGTCAGAAAATCTTCCTCAAGCAACACCAGTGAATGTTTAGTACAGACTACAGCAGAGACTGCTAGTATCCTCCGAATACCCATTTGCCCTCTCTTCCTGAGTTATAGAACACAAATTTTAGCTCGGCCTGGCTCCACAGAATCAACAACTACATTTCCAAGCCTCCCTCACAGCTAGATGTGGCCATGTTCTGACCACAGAAAAGTGGGTGATGTTGGGAATCTCCTTAAAAGGACCAATCAAGTGTAGGCTCTCCTTCCTTCGTAATTCCTGAAGAGGATAGTTGGAACTAACTCATTCAATTATCATGGCCCATGAGAGAGTGCAGAAGGGATAGAGAGCCAAGCCACAAGATACACGTGCCTAACAATGGTAGAACTGCTATAGCAGCCCTGTACTGCCTAGCCCTGGGTTTAAAACACGTGTAAGTAAACTATCTTGTTTCAAACACTGGTATTTTTAGTTGTTATATGACAGTCAAACTTAATTTGACCTAATACAGGGATGGGCAAATGTAGGTTTACAGTTGTGAGTACACAAAACACAGAATGTATTCTTGTACTATTTAACTATTGCATTATTTATATTACAACTATAAACCTACTTTTGCCCACCCTGTATATTATGTATGTATTATAGTAACACGTACACATAACAAATGCTTTAGAAAGTGATATATTAAAATATCATTGACTTTCAACAGGTAAAAACAATTCTGACTTTTCATAGTCCTAAAATGTGAAAAGCAGTTCAAAATAGTTCATAAAAGGTATAACTTGCCTCCTATAATACATGTGAATCTGTATTTTCTTGAATTACTAGTAAGAATGAACAGTTTTCTTTTGCAAATCTTTTATTCATATCCTTTGTCTATTTATTTACCAGGTCTTATTCTTTTTCTTAGCACTGTCTGGTCTATTCATATAAAGACAACAAAAACCCTCTATTATATTTGTTCCAAATAAATTTTCCTAGTTTGTTATTTATAATCAAATCTATTCATCCTTTTCTTGGGCTTTCATAATAGTACCTAAAACTAGACTCATACATAAATAATAAATAAATAAATAAATAAATAAATGAATAAATAAATAAATAAAAACTAGCTCTTCAAACATCTAGCAACATACACAAAATTCACCTAGGAATGCATCCACCAGACAGCTGATCCCACGCATGGCACGAAAAAATATTTGAGGCAGATGTTTAAGGCAGGGATACTGATTCAATTCTTGTGGCATTCCGCTCACATTCAGGAACTGTTCCTGAAATTTGGGAGTAGAGCTTATAATGGCTGGGTTACTCAAATCCACAGGATTACTATCAAAAGAGAGAGAAAAATTAATTAAACATTTAAAAGATTCTTTAGCAATAAACGGCATGCAATCTATTTTAAGAACAGGGCTGTTTGTCCCTATTTAATTCAGAGAGGAGGCTTATCTGTATTTAACCAGTTAACTGCCATGCGTCCAAAACAGAAACCATCCCCATTTCTTTCATATGTGCTGGAATATTTACGAATTTAAGTTACCATAACTTTCTTTACAAACCCAGAGATGTCACCAACAAGTCTGATTTTAAAACTGGGCGACCAGAGTTGATATGGGAGGTTGCGGCTATAGACGCGCCTGGTGTGTGGGGAAGGTCCGCTGCTTGCGTCTACAGACGCTTATGGCGTACAAAGGGTTAACAGGCTAGGGACTCAAACATCAGCACTTCTTTACAGAAAACCTGCAGTATGTTTACATGAACTTACTCTGCCTATTCAAAGAATGAGACTCAAATGAGACTAGAAATTTTTAAGAGTATACATGGATATTTTTCTAATATGTTTGGAATTAAGCAATGGAATAAAAATTGTAAATAAATCAATAACTCCAAGGAAAAAAATTTTACATTAATACTAACATATTCACTTATTTTAAAACTTGGATTGTTTGTATTCATGTGTATGTACTAAAGCCATATATTTCAAAACAACATATATTTTATGTGCAAATAATTTTAAATATTTCCACTAAAAAATAGATTTAGATTTCTACTCAAAATGGGCTACTTAGCTATCCATTAAATGGCCTCGCCAACTCAAAGTGATATTGTTTAAACCTACAGGCAGTACCTGGAAAGAATTTCCACTATGAGGTCAAAAGAACTAGGCTGAGAAATACAAAACAATGGATTATAACTGCTCTGCCCTTTGAAACCTCTTTTACTACCCACTCAGACTCTTCTTAATTGCAAGTGGGAACAAGGGACCATATATATGGGCTTCTAGTGTTAGTAGATTGTAACCATAGACCTATAATTCATCATGTGGGATAGAGGGGATAAGTCTAGTAGCAGTACCAGAAAGCTTGTACCAGCTTCTCCACATGTAAATCTGAAATTATTTTACTGGTACACAAATTATTAGAGAACAGAGTAAAAAAAAATTTGAAATGAGAATGGGTAACTGCATTCCTACAGTTCCCAATGCTCTGTATATCTGACACAAGTAGAGAGCCTGTTAAAAATCCAAATTTGACCTAGATTTACTGAAACAGAACCTCCATATTGAAATAAATTAATATAAATTAATATATCACATCAACAGGTAAAAAAGAAAAAACTTTTAATCATTTAAAATAAATCCCAAAATATGATTTGAATAAAATTCAGTACTCTTCCTGATTTCATTTACATTTTTAAATTTTAAATTTTTTGAATGCTTAGGCAACCAGGAACATAAAAAACAAACAAAAACTAATATCAACTAACATTCTACTCAAAATTTCATGTAGTAGAGACATTACAATAAAAATCAGAACACAGAAAACACTTCTAATCTTAAATAAACACAAAATTACAGAAAAATAGATTAAGAATATAAACTGAAAGATGAAAAACAAATTGGAAAAAAAATAGATAGAAAATGGTTAACATTCTTAATTTATTAAAAGGTCATACAGAATAAATGAGAATCACTAGTACACAAATAGAAAAATAAGGCTAGTCAAACCAGAAAGAAAAGATATGCAAGGAAAATGTTTAAGAATCAAGACACTACACAACAGAACAAAAGTTCCATAGAGCACAAAGATAGGGCTAGTAGAGAGAAAGGTAGGAAGCAATGAAGCTGAATTGAATAGAATTACCAGAAAGATATAGCAGAAAGTAGCAATTTATCCCTCTGAAATTTTATTGTATCCCTCAGCAAAATTTTAAACAAGGTTACTAGAGGAAAGGCTCTGAGAACCATATTGACCGTCAGTGCAGGTCACAGAGAGAAGCAAGGTAGTCTCCAGGCCCCACAAAATGTGACAAATTCCTAGAAAAATATCATCTAGGCTGTAACAACAGGCAAGAGAACAAAATACTGCAAATACCACAGGAAACATGCTCCTAGAGAGTACAGACCAAGAGCAGCTGAGCATACCCTGGCCCTATGGAACAGGGAGAGCAGAGAGCACATGATGTAGATGGGTGTGCTGTCCACTTTGGGTCCACCGGACACTCTGAAATCCATTAAGAAAGGTATAGCATGGTTTCTGCCCTAGACACTTACTGGGTAAAGAGCACATGAAAACTAAATTAACAGTACCTTAACATATGTAAAAAGCGAAACCATGTCTGTGCAACACACTCGTTATCCATTTCAGGAGGGATCAGACTGGCATCTTCATCAGGAACTTTAAATGGAGGAAATGAAGGACCATATGTAAAGCGTAGCAATCTAGAAAAAAAAAGAAAAGCACACAACTAAGTTCATTTCTTAACTAGAACGAATAATACGTTCAAGCATTAAAATACAAGAGAAAATAGATGAAACATGTACTTATATCTCACTGAAGTGAGTAAGATAAATAAAACCCTTGTTTATAAAACAAATTAGAAGCAAATTTCTAGTTTTGTTTTTTTGTTTTTTAAATCTTCACCCGAGGATATTTTTTTCCATTGATTTTTAGAGAGAGTGGAAGAAGTGAGGAGGAGGGGGGGAGAAAAACAGAGAAACATCAATGTGAGAGAGATACATCAATTGGCTGCCTCCCGCACATCAGGGGCCAGGGATCAAACCTGCAACAGAGATACCTGCCTTTGACCGGGAAATGAACCCGCAACCCTTCAGTGTGCAGGCTAAAGCTCTAACCACTGAGTCAAACCAGCCAGGGCCAAATTTCTAGTTTATAAAAGGATTTTAAAACATTTATTCATTTGTTTATTATTTGTTTATTATTTATAATAGCTATATTTATATTTTACTATATTTTATAAATTATAACTTATATAACTACATATCATTTAAATTTATAACATTATAAGTTGTATAAACTAAATATTACACATAAATTTTATATTTTATCATATAAATGATAGCTTTATATTATATACTAGAGGCCTGGTGCACAAATTCGTGCATGGGTGGGGTCCACCCAGCCCGTCCCAATTGGGGCCAACTGGGGCCAGCTGGCTGGAGGGAGGGGTCACAGGAGGTTGGCCAGCCAGCCCCACCCCTATTGGGTGGGTTGGCCAGCCGCA
This sequence comes from Myotis myotis, assembly GCF_014108235.1. Lineage (NCBI taxonomy): Eukaryota > Metazoa > Chordata > Mammalia > Chiroptera > Vespertilionidae > Myotis > Myotis myotis. The sequence goes on along the minus strand of NW_023416401.1, from coordinate 20,181,429 downwards.
GTGCGTGTCATAGTGACCGGTCGCTCCGGTCATTCAGCTTATATATAGAGAGATAGATATAGATATAGATATAGATATAGATATAGATATAGATATAGATATAGATATAGATATAGATATAGATATAGATATTTACAATTACATAACGCTGTAGTATTTAACATAAATTTAAAGTTATATATTACTAACTTATACAATTATAAATTATTTTCAACTTTTTGTTTATAAATAATTGCAAATGACATAAATAATAATCCTATATAATAAAAGCCTAATATGCTAAGTGTCCAGTCGGCTGTTCAACCAATCAAAGCGTAATAAGCTAATGATATGCTAAGGCCACTCAACCGCTCGCTTTGACATGCATTGATCACCAGGGTCCAGACAGTCGACTGGTTGACCAGTCGCTATGACGTGCACTGACCACCAGGGGGCAGACACTCCGACTGGTAGGTTAGCTTGCTGCTGGGGTCCGGCCGATCGGGACTGAGCGAGACAGGCCAGACAGGCCCTGGAGCCCTACGGTGATCCCTGGAGCCCTACGGTGATCCCTCCCCAGCTGGCCAACCTCCCGCATCCCTCCCCGGCCCCAAGCATGCACTGGTGGGGTCCCTCGGCCTGGCCTGCACCCTCTCACAATCCAGGACCCCTTGGGGATGTTGGAGAGCCGGTTTCAGCCCAATCTCGCAGGCCAGGCCAAGGGACCCCACTGGTGTACGAATTCGTGCACCAGGCCTCTAGTTTAATGATAATCACATAATGGAATTATCTATAATAATAAAAGCATAATATCCTAATTAGACCAGACAGCTGAACGACCTTCTGGACGACCTTCCAGACAACCTTCCAGATGAAACCGGGGCTGCAAGGGCTGAGGCAAGCTGTGGCTGCGAGGGCCAAGCCCTTTGCATGAATTTCGTGCACCGGGCCTCAGTATTTATATAATTATCTAGTTATATAAGTAATAAGTTATTTATATTATTTTTAAGATTTATCTCACTGCAAATTCCTTCAACACAACTAAGCCATAATTTGTTCATAATAATAACTGTTAAATAGCTTTACACAAAGTTGAGAATTCATAGTGTACCTTAAAAGTAATTCAACAATTCAATTACTTAATTTAACAGTAATATTCCAAATGTACTAAAAACTGTTCAAAGCCCTTTATTACACATCTGGAGATTAGATCTTAATAAAATAACCAGAATATACACATAGACAATGGATAAAACATTCATATCAATAACATTTTTAAGGTAAAATACTGGTAACAACATCAATATAAAAAAAACATAGGGAAATTATTATTTTTTAAGATTTTTTTATTGATTTTGAGAGAGAAGAGGGAGGGAGAGAAACATCCATCAGCTGCCTCCCGAGTGCCCCCCAGGTATGTGCCCTGACCAAGAATCAAGCTGGCAACCTTTCAGTGCATGGGACAATGTCCAACCAACTGTGCCACACTGGCCAGAGCAAAAATAGGAAAATCATTAAATGAATTCTAATTCCATGAAAAACTAAAAAGCCATTAAAAATATGATCTCAAGATCTAGCTATGAAAAAAGGCATATATGATAAAAATCAGACATTAAGTGAAAAAAAGCAGATAGTACAGTGAATAAATCTCAAACTGATTTTTTTAAAAGAGAAATGGGAAAAAATTCATTCAACTGTTAACACTGGTTGTCTGTAAGTGATGAATATTTCCCCATACACCTTCCAAATTTTTTAATTATAAGTATGTATTACTTTTACAATCAAGATAAAAGTATTACTTAAAAATAGGGGTATAATATTGACATTCAGCAAGATTACCAGAATCAACAGAATATTCCAAATGTTCACTGTTTAGTTTAAATAGTGATAAAGATATATATATTTTATTAATTCAGAAAAAGAGCAATCTACCCTCTGATACAGAGAGTACAATCTACCTTCTGATACCCACAAATTATTTGTGCGCCCCCAATCAAACCTGAATCATACCAAATCTCTAGATCTAATTCCCAGTTGACAGGAAATACAGGTAATAAAGGAACATGTTAATTAACACAAGTAGAACATAATCAGGAAAATCCAGAATGTGAAACACTACAAAACAAGCAACCCAATTTCTTCAACCAAAAAAAAAGTACAAAGAAATAAAAATGAGAAAGAGAAACCTATAATTTAAAATAGGCTTAAGAAACATGTCAACTAAACGCAATATCTAAACCTTTTTTTGTTTTTGGATTCAATAGAACCAACTATAAAAAAAGAAAAGGATATTGAGACATTCAGGGACATTTGAACATTCAATGGTTAATATTAAATAACTAGAGGCCTGGTGCACAAAAATTTGTGCACTCGGGGGGAAGGGGGCGGTCCCTCAGCCCGGCCTGTGCCCTCTCGCAGTCTGGGACCCCTCGGGAGATAACACCCTGCTGGTTTAGGCCTGCTCCCAGGTGGCAGAGGGCAGGCCCAATCCCTAGGTGCAGCCCCTGGTCGGGCTCAGAGCAGGCCGATTGGGGAGTTGGGGCGCTGCCCCCTGTCATGCACAGAGCAGGGCGGATCAGGAGGTTGCGATGCCACCCTCAGTCGCGCTCAGGGTAGGGCCAATTGGGGGGTTGGGGCACCGCCCCCTGTCACACTCAAGGCAGGGTCGATGGGGAGGTTGCGGCACCATCCCCTGTCACCCACAGAGCAGGGCCAATCAGGGGGTTGGGGAGCTCCCCCCTGTCACACACAGAGCAGGGCCCATCAGGGGGTTGGGCGCCGCCCTCTATCACCCACAGAACAGGGCCGATCAGGGGGTTGGGGCGCCACCACTTTCACACTCAGGGCAGGGCTGATGGGGAGGTTATGGCTCTACCCCGTCACACACAGAGCAGGGCCCATGGGGGGGGCGGGGGTGTTGGGGCGCCGCACCCTGTCACACACAGAGCAGGGCCGATCAGGGAGTTTGGGCGCTGCCCCCTGTCACGCTGATCCCAGTGCTGGGAGGCATATTACCCTTTTACTATATAGCATAGAGGCCTGGTGCACGGGTGGGGGCCGGCTGGTTTGCCTTGAAGGGTGTCCTGGATCAGGGTGAGGGTCCCCACTGGGGTGCCTGGCCAGCCTGGGTGAGGGGATGATGGCTGTTTGCAGCTGGTCACACACCCTTCAGGGTGGGGATCCCCACTGGGGTGCCTGGCCAGTCTGGTGAGGGGCTGAGGGCTGTTTTCAGGCTGTCAGGTGACTGAAGCTCCCAACCGCTCCTTTTCTTCTTCTTTTTTTTTTATTCTGGGCCAGCTTTAGCTCTGGCTCCAGCTCTGAGGCCTCTGCTGCTGGGAAAGCGGAAACCCTCGGGCCCAGACTTGTTTGTGTTCTATAATCGAAACTCTGTATCAACTCCAGCTCTGAGATCCCGGCTCGCTGAAAGCAGGTTTCTGGGGTTTTGTTTAGCTTCTATATTTGTAACTATGTTTCAAATTGCCCGCTCAGAGGCCGGCAAGGCAGGCGGGGAACGTTGGAGTCCGCCGTCACTGAAGCAAGCAAGCCTCATTCATGTTCGCTTTAAGCTGCCTGGCTGCCGGCTGCCATCTTGGCTGGCAGTTAATTTGCATATCTCACTGATTAGCCAATGGGAAGGATAGCGGTCGTACGCCAATTACCATGTTTCTCTTTTATTAGATAGGACTAGGGGCACGGTGCACGAAATTCGTGCACTGGGTGGGGGGGGGGAGAGTGTCCCTCAGCCCAGCCTGCCCCCTCTCACATACTGGGAGCCCTCAGGCGTTGACCCCCATCACCCTCCGATCGCCTGATTGGCCCCTTGCCCAGGCCTGACGCCTCCGCCAGGTGTCAGGCTTGGACAGGGGACCCCCATCTCCCCCCGATCACTGGCTCTGGCCCCCGCCCAGGCCTGAGGCCTCTGGCCCAGGAATCATGCCTGGGCAGGGGACCCCCATCTCCCTCTGATCGCTTGCTCCACCCCCCGCCCAAGCCTGACGCCTCTGACCCAGGCTTCAGGCCTGGGCAAGGGGACCATCATATCCCCCCAATCCCCGGCTCCGCCCCCCACCCAGGCCTGATGCCTCGGCCAGAGGAGTTGACCCTCATCACCCTCCGATCACCAATCACCGGATCGGCCCCTTGACCAGGCCTGAGGCCTCCGGCAGAGGTGTCAGGCCTGGGCAGGGGACCCCCAGCTCCCCGCGGTTGCAGGCTCCGCCCCTGCCCAGGCCTAACGCCTCTGGCCTAGGCGTCCAGCCCAGGCAGCGGGGACCTGCAGTGGCAGCGGGGGGCGCCGCGATCGTGGGCTTCGCTTTAGGCCCAGGCAAGGGACCCCTAGCTCCTGGGACTGCCAGCTTCGACCGTGCCCAGCTCCCATCGCTGGCTCCACCCCTACTTCCTGCTATCACTGGCCAGGGCGGCAAAGGCGCCTGATTCTCCGATCATGGCTGGGGGGCAGGGCAAAGGCGGCCCTGGGGCCGCCTTTGCCCTGCCCCCCACCTCTTAGCTCCCCCCTGGGTTTCAGATCACTGTCAGTGGCAGGGGGCTTCTTCCTGCTTTCCCTTTCGCCTCCCTGCATTGTGCCTACATATGCAAATTAGCCGCCATCTTGTTGGCAGTTAACTGCCAATCTTAGTTGGCAGTTAATTTGCATATAGCCCTGATTAGCCAATGAAAACGGTATCGCCGGACGCCAATTACCATTTTTCTCTTTTATTAGTGTAGATTGTTAAGATTTTTTTTGTACAATAATGGTATTGTGACTATATTTAAAAAAGAATCTTCATTTGCCCTGGCTTGGGTGTTTAGTGGTTAGAGGGTTGACCCATGCACCAAAGGGTCAAGGGTTGGATTCCTGGTCAAGGGCACATCCGGGGTTGCAGGTTCAATCTAAGTGCAGGAGGCAACCAATCAATATGTCTCTCTCACACTGATGTTTCTCCCTCTCTCTTTCTTCCCCCTCCCTCCCTCCTTTCCACTCTCTCTAAACATCAATGGAAAAAATATCCTCGAGTGAGGATTAAAAATAATAATAAAATAAAAACGCAATAAAATTGGCTTGATTCTGTATCAAAGTACCACAATAATAGACACAAGGTATAGGCTTTTTACAATGTATTCCATGAATCCAAAAAAGACAGAACTAGTTAAGACGGATGAAGGAAGGTAAGTCAATGACAATAACCTACCTTGAAGTGAGTGCACAGATGACCTTGCTCCACTGCTCCACCACAGCCGGGTGGTGCCTCCAGTTAGCCACCATCTCCTTAGCTGTTTTCCAATATGGAGGTGTTGGGAAGCACCGAGTACAAGCTAGTAACCAAACCTCAAAGAGAACACCAATCAACTTCTCTGCCAGATTCTCAGCAAGTCCACCTTACCAACAAAAAGAAAACATATCTTTAATATACTTATTTTTAAAGCAGAATCTTCAATTCACTGATTTAAAAGGGCTGGTCAAAAAATTAAAATAACTGCAATGGTAAGTTTTTACTTTCAAACAATTTAATAGTAAGAACAAGAAAAGGTTCTTGGGAATGCCTATGAAGGAAATCATACCTATATTAACCAGTTATCATTTTGAAAGTTTTCAAGTCACCCTGCTCAGTTTTTATCCAAGATCTTAATCTTCTAGCAAGTGGGACAGGAGCACATTGGGGAGAGAGGAAAGAATGAGTGCCTAAGATGAGCAACCTCCCATAATCCTCACATTAATTCTACAGAGTAAGTATTTATAAAACCTACTAGAGGCCCTGTGCACAACATTCGTGCACTGGGGGTGTGGGGGGTTCCTTCAGCCCGCCTATGCCCTCTTGCAGCCTGGGAACCCTTGGGGGATATCTGCCTAGGGGTCCTTAGTGCTGCCGCAGAGGCGGGAGCGGCTCCCACCACCGCCACTGCACTTGCCAGCTGTGAGCCCGGCTTCTGGCTGAGTGGCACTCCGCTGTGGGAGTGCACTGACCACCGGAGGGCAGCTCCTGCATTGAGCATCTGCTGCCTGGTGGTCAGTGCGCATCATAGAGACCGGTGGTTTTGCTGTAACAGTCACTGGGCTTTTATATATATAGATATAGATAAGCTACTGTTCCTATCATTATAAAAAATATATTAATTCACCCTACCATCACTGAAGATAAAATAATTTCATATCATGCTTTTCAGGGTTTCTATTCTAAGAATTGTTAACCTTGGTTTGTCAACTGTCATGCCAAAATTTAAATCCCCAGAGTCTACTATTCATGATTTTAAAAGTAAACTATTTGAAGCTCAGAAATAAATTAGAAAAAATAAGATAAACAAACCTTGAACAGTTGGAGGGGCTAGAAGTATGTCATTAATCTGCAGAAGAAACAACAATAAGACTTCCCAGGTTTCTCGGGCCATGATGGATGATTCGCGGGCCAGTTTCTGAATGGCTCTCAGGACCTGTAAGCATAGTCGGATCTGACTGGAGCCCTGTTCCTGTCTGAAGAAGATGGACAGATATCACTGACAATCCTTGAGAAGAGAAAGCAACAGTTTAAGGACAGGCAATTTATGGACACAGCAATGGTCCAATAATAGAGAATCAGCAGACCTAAGGACTAGGCACAACCTCTTCAGTTCAAAGTTACTTCTTAAAAACAACAACAACCCCCTGGAGATGGGCAAGGAGACACGTGATTGGTGGTGTTGCTCTTATATCAATCAGGGGCAAAGCAGATGTACAATCCTTAGTTCATCCTAGCTTGATGCCTGTGTTGGCAGCCAGAGCTGTTTCATGACTGAGGCACATTAAAAAAAAAAAAAAAACAACAACAAAGTTACTTCTTCCCATCATATAGTTCCGCACTCTGGGATCTCCCCATCGGATAGTTCAGCACTCTGGGATCTCAAGCTACCACTCCTATGAGGACTTGAAAGCTCCTGGGGTGAGAGGGAATACTAGAAATGTAAGCTTCACCTCTGGATTTTCTATGTCTACAATATACCTGGCACGTGTCAAAAGGTATGTGATAGGTTTCTGTTGAATGAGTGAGCGAATACCCACAACCACTCCTGCTGTACACATTGAAGCAGAAAGACCTTTGTATTCTTTTTTAAAATTTTAAATGCACATTCATGAGAATACTGCATGGGATTTCATAGTGCTCACAGTCCCTATGAAGTTAATGTCTGTTAGCAAAGAACCTATGGACCCAATGGAATATCATTAACAGGTCCCTAAAACCCATGAGGTATGCAGGTAATTGCCTCAGAGATAAGGACCTGCTACTGCTATTCTAATAAAAAAGGCACCTTAACCCAAAATGGGGGCTCCAAAGTTTCTCATATATCCTAGAAGAACAGTTTTATAACTCTTTAGTGCACAGGATCATTTTTTTCCACGGGAATAAAATAGTCAAACTATTAGGGCTGGGGTTGAAGAGGAAAGGAGATATAGGCCCAAGTCCAAACCCTTATCCCCACTCTCCAAAGTAGACCATGTTAGAATTTTGAGAATAGTAGGAAACCCACTGCATAAACAAATGGTGAGTTGGCTTCCAGACTTCCTATATGAAACTCAAAACAAGTAACTAATATTATTGAAATAAATCTTAAAGCCAAATTTTTATATATTATGACATGTCATAAAGAACTAATAAAATATGTCTTAATCAGAGTAGGAAATCTCAGACCCTCCTCAAGAAATCCAGAAACTCAAGTAAGTACCCCTAGAACTCTTACCCAACCTTAGAATAGACATTCTCAGATTCTAAGCCATGACCCAGAAAAAACTTACCCTCAAGTTGCAAACAAATGACACCACTAAGTTTTCCCAAAAGAAGTCAAACCTAAAGCAAAATGATGAGACATTCACCTAGGAAAAGTCAAGAGCCCTCAAGAATTGTCAATTCAGTAGCGTCCAAGTTTCTAAAGCTTAGAGAAATGAGGTAATCTTTACTAAAAAATAAATAGAAAAGTCTAAACACCAGAGACTTTTCCCAATATTTTCAAAAGTAACTTGTGCTCTTCAGAAAAACTGTTCTAGAACAGGGGCTAGTGAACTGTGGCCCATGAATCAAATCTAGCCCTGCCATTAGTTTTTGCAAATAAAGTTTTATTAGAACACAGCCATGCTCATTCATTTATATACTGTCTGTGGCTGCTTTCTCTACAACAAACAGGTACTATATGAACCCACAAAGCCTAAAATATTTACTACCTGGTGCTTTATGGAAAACTTTGCCAACTACACAGCTTTATAAGAATATTATGTTTTTTAAAGTCCAGTATATTTGAGCAATAGATCAAAACCCTCATCATTTTTTAAAAATGGTTCACTTTTTTCTCAATTATGACAAAAAAGGAAGAGAAAGGCAGAAGAGAAAGATTACATCTACTCTGACTTAATCTCTTACAAAGAAGGCAGTTTCCTTTTTATAGTGTCACTTTTTATAAAAACCACTAAGTAAATTTGATAACAATTTTCTGAACTATCTGAATCAAAAAAAATTTTAATTTCCAATAATGGGAAATGAGATAACTCACAATATTTAGCACTGGAATTATTCAGCTCTCTAAGATATTCTTGACCAGGAGAACTCTAAAACTCAGTTTAATACCCTCTCAGAAGTATGCACACACACACTTTTGAGAAAACAAGCTAATTACAAATTGTAGCATGAATCATTTGTAAGGTGTCATGATTCTCAAAAGAAAAAAGCAAAAGCCTAATGAACTCAAATGACATTGACTTTTTCATCAATACAGATTGAACACTAAGAGGTGGTAAGGGTACAGAGAGGAAGACGCAATGATTTACAACTCATCAAATTGTCCCATGTATAATCAAAAAGGCCAGCAAATTGGTCTCCTAAATGGGATAACAAGAAAGCATTAAAACTATTTGAGAACCTGTTTTGCCACAAACAATATGCAAATTACTGCCAACTATTTCCTGTTATTATTTCCATTTGAAATCAATAAACACAAGCAACCAGCACTTAATTCACACTAAAGGTAATATCAGTATTGCACCAGACACTGTAGAAGCCTAAAATATGTACAGCTCAGTACCTGCTCTTAATTTGGTTAGATGGGGAAATGAGACATACACACTTTAAAACCTCAGGAAGATATAAGAGTAACATAGGAAGTACCATACAGGTTCACAGCAGGTTTGGTCACTATGGGCCTCGATGGTAAGGTAAGGCTTCTCTTTAGAAGATAAACCAACAAAAATGCAATGAGGACAGCTAGGAGAGGGAAAGGAGGAGTAGAATGACAAAAGAGTAGGTGATAATAGGGAAGATCTTTAAGGAATGTTTAATTTATGAGTCTGACCAAAGAGCTCATGCATATTTAGTAGCAGCTAATCTGGCTAGGGGCCAGATTACAACAGGCATATCACACAAGGTAAGGAGTTTACTCTTAATCCTAGACACTAGAGTTCTTAATGGATATTTTTTCTTTTTAATTCCAATTCCCCAAAGTAACCTTTCTTCTAAATTTAAAAAGTTAAAATTTACAGAGCTTTGGATGGTTCAAAGTCCCTCACCATCTAACAGACCAAAAGCTCTAACTTTTCCAAAAGGATCTAATCCCCCTTGCTTCTTTCAAAGACAAAAAATAGCTAAAAATCTATTTTTCTTACAGAAAATCCCCACAAATGTGTAGAGAACTAATGCTTCTTCATTAATTTATATATTTCCCAAATTCTTTACAATGACATAATCTTTTAAAAGCTGGAATAAAAAATTTAAGAACAAGTAAGGCACATATCCTACATTACAATATTAAGGACTTTGCCTCAGACATGGGGAGAAATCAATAACAAACTGTCAAGATATTCTTTTGGACTACCTACTATAAATTTGCCCATAATAATGTCAAGTCTGCTTACTTCACTGTTTTCATTCTCTCTTAGGAAAGATTCATTTTAAGGTAGAATAGAAGGCTTAGTTGCTTTTAGTTTAAGTGGAAACAAAAATTATGATAGGCTAAAAGTATGTCTTTTTGAGTGGAAAGGAAAGGGTTCACAGTATTTTAATATCTAATAGCTATCAGATTTAGAAGAAAAGCCAAAAGCCTTTAAAATGGGCACACACTTAAACATATAAGCCCATCTCTCCTAACATTCATATTAATATACTCTTTAACTAAACAAGTAATGAAAGTTAACTGTTCAAAGGACTAACAATGAAATCAGTTCCTATAATACAAAAAAAGTAAAACTTATGAATATTTTACTATGATCTTGATAAAAGGCCAGATAGACAGGTATAGCTTACCTTGGTACAAAAAGATTTTGCAGGTGTTTTAGTATACTTTGAACATATAGATTTGGTTCTTTAATAACTGGCAACGGAATAGAATCTTTCGGCAACACTAAAGCCATAATCCAGTCTGTATATACATCAACACAATATTTTACAGTTTCTCCATCCAATGGAAGGGTCAGTCCATAGCAAATTACTTCCATGGTCCATTTTACCTAAAAAAAAAAAAAAGAAAGGAAAATATACATATAGAATTATCACACATTCCAATCTATATCTCAATAGACTGATTTAAAATGCTAACCTCTTTTATTGCCAAAAAACCCTCTCAATTGACAATATATTCATCTCAACACATATGTCAAACTTATTCTAAAGAATGTACCTTCCATGTATAAGGCATACTTAGACATTTCCCATGCAAAAGATTTAAGAAGAAAATAAATTACTTATTTCTAAATATTAAGCCTATATTGGCATTTACCCTTTAGACATTATTATTGTTTGCTCTGAAAATAAAGTTAAGTACAGGCAGGACATCTTGATTTTCCACAGAGATTGGAGGCAAAGAAATAGAAAACTTTTGATACTTTTCTCCACTTAATTACATGAGAGGACATGTACCATTTAGGAAATAATGTACACAAATTCAATCACATTCCATTTCCAGATTATGAAACATTAACAACAGGAAGGAAAATGAACTGCTCAACTCATATCTTGTGACTATTTTCTCTGCTAAAGAAAATAATATTTAAAATGGAAAGGTAAGAACAAACACAAATGAGAAGGTACTAAAGCTGGGTAAGATATTAACAAGGCACTTAGCTGCACTAAATGAGTTACAGCCTTCCGACCCATTTGAATCACATCCTAGAGCAGGGGTGGGCAAACTTTTTGACTCGAGGGCCACAATGGGTTCTTAAACTGGACCGGAGGGCCGGAACAAAAGCATGGATGGAGTGTTTGTGTGAACTAATATAAATTCAAAGTAAACATCATTACATAAAAGGGTACAGTCTTTTTTTTTTTTTTAGTTTTATTCATTTCAAACTGGCCGGATCCGGATCCGGCCCGCGGGCGGTAGTTTGCCCACAGCTGTCCTAGAGGCTGAAAGAACTTACCAGTAAGACTGCTGAACCATTGCTTACAGTCATGAAGAATGAATAAGGTATGATGAGAAAAAGAAAACAGCCCAATTTGCAAAAGAGGATGAAACTACATTCCAGGTACTGTAGAATGGAAAGTTTAAGTGAATTCCAGACAAAACTGGGACAAATTACTAAGCAGATGATCTGTGAGCACTTATAAAAGGGAAGCATGATCACTGGGAACCAGCCTGCTCAAAAAGAACAAGTCATGCCAGATAAGCTTCATTCCTTTTAAACAGGGTTACTATGAAGGCAGTTGACAATTGTATAATCCTGGCAGTTTATGAAGCACTTTCATAAATATCATCTAATAATCAAAATAACCCTGTGTGAGAGGGTAAACTATCCTGACTTTATAGATAAGAAAACTGGAGCTAAGCAAGATTAAGCAATTTGGCCCAAGTCACTGGTTTGGAAATGCTAGAGCTGAAAATTTGAACCCCCGTCTTCCAACTGGAAATCTGGAGTTATTCTCAACATGCCAGTAACAGCAATATCCTTTATAATAAAACCCTAATATGCAAATTGACCAAACAGTGGAATGACCAGTCGCTATGATGCACACTGACAGCCAGGGGGCAGGCGCTCAATGATGGTCAGTGCACTCCCACAGGGGGAGCACCGCTCAGGCTCATGGCTGGCGAGCTCAATGGTGGTGGCAGGAGCCTCTCCCACCTCCACAGCATCACTAAGGACCCCTTGGGGCTGTGGTCGGCAAACTGCGGCTCGTGAGCCACATGCGACTCTTTGGCCCCTTGAGTGTGGCTCTTCTACAAATACCACGTGTGGGCGCGTACATACAGCGCAATTGAAACTTCGTGGCCCATGCACAGAAGTCAGTATTTTGTGGAAGAGCCACACTCAAGGGGCCAAAGAGCCGCATGTGGTTCGCGAGCCGCAGTTTGCCGAGCTGCAGTTTGCCGACCATTGCCTTGGGGGATATCTGACTGCAGGTTTAGGTCTGCTTGTGGGGAGCAAGCCTAAGCCGGTAGTCAGACATCCCCCGAGGGGTGCCGGACTGCAAGAGGGTGCAGGCCAGGCTAAGGAACCCCTCTCTTCCCCCAGTGCATGAATGTCATGCACCAGGCCTCTAGTAACAATATAATGTAATATATAAAATAGCAATAGTCCTGACCAGGTGGCTCAGTTGGTTGGAGCATCAATTGTTGTGGGTTCAATTCCCAGTCAGGGAGCATGCCTAGGTTGTGGGTTCAATCCCCAGTTGGGGTACATATGGGAGGCAATCAATTGATGTTTCTTTCTCACATCGACATTTCTCTCTCTCTAAAAATCAATAAACATATCCTCGGGTGAGGATGCAAAATAAAAAAGCAGTAAGTATTAAAGAAGTCAGCAGTGAAAGTGTGACAAATAGGGTGGAGGGCAGAATTTAGTTGCACAAGAGAAAGAATTTTAAAAGAGGTTACAAGTCCCTCTTACCAAAGACAAAGGAGAAGATATAATTGGTGATATCTTCACATCGTAGATTAACTGTATAATTCTAGGGGACACTAGATTCAAGGGCTACTCTCTCATATTCTTTTGAGGGTGGGAAAAAGAATAAACAAGGGCTGCACCAGAGAACCCCTATCTACTCATGTCCCATCTCTTCCCAGGACAAGGCAGCAAGGGATTATAAATACACCAAGAGGAGAGTGCACCATGACAAGTGCTGGTCCTTGGAATAAATCTCTGCTAGGATAGTCTGAAGAGAGAAAAATGCTCCTCCAAAAGAAATGAAGACCTTCCAAACACACTCTGAATATAAATCTGTAGACTGTGCCTTGACTTTAAGAGAAAGGGCCTGACACTCAAGTCTCTGTCTTGGGCCTATAGCTCAAGTAGACAATTGAGTCTGACTAGTAGGAAGTCCCAGCAGCCAATGATACAACCTATTCCTTGCAACTGCCACAAACCCTGAGCCTCCATGCCACTACCCAAATAAGGTCAACATAGAGAAGTCACATTGCATTGGGCAAAAATCCATTAAAAAGATGTCAAATTCATTTAATAAAGTTATATTTTCACATAGTAGAATGAAATGAAGAAACTTACTTCTTTGTCAGTTTTTAACAAACTCTCACTACTAGCCACTGAAGAAGTTACTAAGGCCTGCCCAAGAGGATGGACAACTGCATTTGCCACCTCTCGCCCAACGCTCTCTGGATAGCTGTGCAGAACACTGGTGTGACCCTGATCATTCTGAATCACCAAATGCAGGGACCTCCACTCAGAGTACATCGTGCCGCTAAAGTACTATCCAAATGGCACCTGAAAAGACAAAATAGAATTACATGTCAAATTATACTGTTGCAAATTAATAAAAGGAAGTAAAATACATATTTACCCTACAAAGCAAGATAAAGAAGCTGCAAATATTGCCTGAAGACGACTGAGAATAAAACACATCTAAAAGTTTTGAGAAATGTCCTAAAAATAGCCTCATGGTGGGATCACATAGGAAGGCAATCCCTGAGAAGCAGCTAGCTGCCCAAACACCTCCCCAAAAGAGCCCTCCTAACAGACAGACAGTCACTGTGCAAGGTGCTAAATGATCCGATTTGGCACACTTATAGCATGAGGGAATCCTCCTCACACTATGTTCAGGATAGAAAAAGATGAAAGAATGGAGTGCCTTAAGCAGGAAACGAAGACCCAGATTTTTCAGTTAATGGTTGCCAGGTACCTAGTACATGCTGGAAACACACCCCTGTAATTTCCCATCAATGTCCTCAAATCAGACACAATATTCTTTGAGAATAATTTATTCCCTGCAGTAGAGGCACAGAAACTTCCAGTACTGGAACACCTAGAAGTCACAGTGTCCTTTAAAAAACATACTAAGAGCTCCCACTTATGAGCATTTATTACATACGACTCATGTAATCATCGAAACAACTCTATGAATATTAAGTATTATTATCTCCACTTCACGGATGAAAAAACTGAGACATGGAGAGGTTTGCTTCTTACCTGAGGCTTCAGAGCTATAATGTGGTAGAACTGGGCTTTGAACCGTATCTGCTGGGTTCCAGAGACCATGTTCGTAACCATGGCATGTTCTCTGTCTCTCCCTTTCCTATACTAGTACATTCCCCATGGCAGGTACTGCTTCTCCCTTCTCCCAAGCTATATATTCTCCATGAAATGATGTCTAAGTCTATCATACAAATGAGAAATTTTAGTCAGAGAAAACACATCTATATGAATGCAATATAAATATTACAATCATAAATGCCATATATTTATGAAGAGAATCAAGGTAGGTTAGCCCTTTCCAATTCATTTCTGTTAACTTCCACTTTCTACTTGCTCTGAAATGTTTGCCCAGCCAGCAGTGTTTAAACAAAATACATGGGTTCACTTAATCTTTAAAAAGTTCTAGACCTTAACCTAAATTTTCTTCAAACTGGAAAAGACTAGCATTGTTTAATTTTACCTTAGAAAACCTCAAGTAATATCAGTGTTTTCCAAGAGGATATGGTATTAGAGAATCATGAGCCGACAGAATGAAGGTCAAACTCCTTAGCATGAAAGATGAAGAAAAGGATGGGGAGGGTTAGACACTGCAGTGAGATATGAAAACATGACTGAAGTCAGATGATTAAGGACTTTTACTGTTATGTTAAGGATCCTATGAGTCTCCTCCCCAAATAAGGCAGTTAGCTAACAATCTGAGCTGCTAGTAAAGAAGTCTCTACCTTCAAAGCTCCAGAAGTAAATATGATAGGAGGGAGGGGAAGATGTTCCTTGCAGATCATTTAATTTTCTTCCCAACTCTACATGCACCCATTTTCTAGGTAATCTCTCTGGAGGTTTCTATTACCAGGTGACTGTGTGCTGGGTAACAGCTTATGGCTTGTAGGTATTACCGCAAAATAACATGAAGGTTTGGCCTAACTGACAAATTACCAAAATGATCAATACAGTGGTAGACACACTAAGACCGCAGGCTGACATTAATTACATCAATTGACTCAACCAATATTTATTGCATGCCTTCTATACACCAGGCACAGGGAATGTAACAATGAAGAAATATCATCCCTGTTCCCAAGGAGCTTCAAGTCTAATTACAGAGAACAATTTTTTAAAACTTTGTAAAGTAAATCTAGACATCAATTATCTCATTAAATAAACATTTTTTAAATACCTGCTATATGTCAGGTATTGTTTTTAAAGAATGTAAGTACCACTGTGTCCTGCAGATATAAACAGGACACAATGGCTGCCCAAAAGAAGGTTTCCTAGTGAGGAAGACAAGCAAAATCCATGACAACAACATAATACAATAGCATTCAACATGGTGTGATGAGGTATGAAGGCAGCAACATGCAACAGAAAAACTCAAGATCTTAATTAATAACAATGTAGCTGTGTATACTTTAAGGAATTTTCACATGTAATTTCATTTTATTCCAATAACAAGCCAAGAAAATTAAGACAGATGTTACTAGCCACTCAGTGAGGTTATAACTTGCTCAGGTCACATCAAGTAACAGTAGAGCTGGGACAAGAAAGGCCTCGAAGTCCAATGTTCTTTTCTTTTTTCTGACTCCATTCCTCACCATATCACCCTGGACAAGAAACTTGGTATTTCTTTGTCATAGTTCTCTCATTTGTAAAATAGGGAGAATAACTGCAGTACCTACCTAAAGTTACTTGGGAGAAGGATCAAATAAAACAACATAAGTCGCCCTGGCCAATATAGTTTAGTTGGTTGAGCATTGTCCCATGCACCAAAATGTCACCAGTTCAATTCCCGGTTGGGGCGCGTGTGGGAGGCAGCCAACCGGTATTTCTCTCTCACAGCAATGTTTCTCTCTCTCCTTTCCTCCCTCCCTCCCTCTCTAAAATCAATTTTTAAAAAATTGCTTTTAAATAGGCAAAAAACTTTGAGATGTACAAATACAATGTACATATTCTTAGGCATGCCTCCTTTCTCTTACAGAATGCCAAAACACTGAGTAAATGAACGAACCTTGCTGGATTTTAAGGCACTTGCGTACACTCAAGGTCATCCATATAACTTTATGACTAATAAAGGCAAAAGGTTCATAGTTCATATTTCTGTTGTAGTCCTAGTGACCCTACAAGGCAAATAATCAAGTTTAGGTAAAGAGGAATGTATTCACCTATATACCAGATTCTAACTATCAGGGATCCTATCAAACACCTGAATTACAAGACAGCCAGACAGGTTCTGCCTACATTCCTCCCTATTGTGGAAACAGGCAGTTTTTACTAGTCTATCCAAAATAAAAAATAAATGAATACCCGTTACCTTCCCCTCAACAGCACTATCACAGTTCTCATCTTTTATTTCTCAGATCTGCTCTGTCCAATACAATAGCCAATCCACATATAATTACTTAAATTTAAATTAAATTAGAAATTCAGTTCCTTAGTCACATTTCAAGTGCTCAATAGTCACATGTGGCTAGTGGCTACCATATTGGACAGTGCAAATATAGAACAGTTCCATCACTGTGGAAAGTTCTATTTGACAGAGCTGACAGGTACTATACTTTTATTTTCATTACAACATTGACTATAGACTCCTTAAGGACAGAGCTGGGTCTTATTTACCTTGGTATCCCAATTTATATAGCAAAGTACACGTGGTACAAACCAAGCACTCATTTTATATCTAACTGAATATTTCAAACACAGCAGACTACTCTGTACACTTCCCCCATCCCCAACACACACACACACACACACACACACAAAACGCACGCAAAAAACCCAACACACAAAGATATCCTCTCACATGGGAGGAATGGGTGTGGAAGGACACACTGCACCCAAAGAAAAGTGGCCTGCTTTCTAGTTCGAGATGTGCTAGAAGCCAACCATTTAAATCTTGGGCAAGTTACCTACTTTCTTCACCTATAAAAACTTATCATTAAACTCCAAGTATCTTAATTCTATAACTTTAACCACCTTACACTAAAGGAAATCATGTTGTCTATCTAAAAGGTCTTTACACATGCCAGGGAACACACCTGCTAACACTGACAGGAATCTCAAATTAAATAGATTCCATTTTTAGGTTTCAGGCTATCATGATTAGAGTCACTTTTGGTCTTTAACTGAACAAGTGAAATTTTCACCTTTATTACTTTGGAGATCAACTAGAGACTTAAACCTCAGGCTTAAAGATTAAGTTTCTTCCACATGCTGAGGCCAGAACTGGATACTCTGTCCATATCAGATCAGAGAAACAAGGGCAGGTTTGAATATAACATGAATTGTCCCATCAGCTTCTACATTAACCTTAGCCTAAAAATTGAGAAACAGTAAAAATCTGAACCAAAACAATCTTTTTATAACTTTTGCTGCAAAGAATGTCATTATATGAAATGTGTTTTTGTCACATACTTTGCCATATTTGCTATAAAAAAAATCTTTGTCTAAAAACCTCTTCATGACCTTCACACACGTACCCCTTCACTTCTATAAACTTTACATGCTTTTAAGACCAGTCAAGAACAAATACAATCTGAATTAGTGTCCAGCCTTCCTTTAAAACTTATAAATACATTGGGCAATAGTATTAAGGCATTATGCACTAAATATATACTAAGCCTGTCAACTCTGACATCAAGGTTTTAGTCTTCATCAAGGACTTCTTCTATCATCTCTTCTGGTGAATAGCATCAACTATTTCCAACAGCAATTCCGTCCAGTAGGATTTACCAAGTACCAACAAGGCAATAATCCTATTTAATAAAAGCCTAATATGCTAAGTGTCCGGTTGGCAGGTCGGCCATTCAACCAATCAAAGTGTAATATGCTAATGATATGCTAAGGCCACTCAACCGCTTGCTATGACGTGCACTGACCACCAGAGGGCAGACGCTCCAACTGGTAGGTTAGCTTGCTGCTGAGGTCCGGCTGATCAGGACTGAGCAAGACGATCTGGACACGCCCTGGAGCCTTCCCGTGGTCCCTCCCCGCTGGCCAACCTCCTGCATCCCTCCTCGGCCCCGATCATGCACCAGTGGGGTCCCGCAGCCAGGCCTGCACCCTCTCGCAATCCAGGACCCCTCAAGGGATGTTGGAAAGCCAGTTTCGACCTGATCCCACAGGCCAGACCAAGGGACCCCACTGGTGCACGAATTTGTGCACCGGGCCTCTAGTATTTAATGGATGACAACTAAGTACTATTTTGGACAAAGAGGTGGGGAACGTATGCAAAGACCTAAGGACAATAATAAGGTTTCCACTAAAGAACTGATTGCGATAAAGTCAAATATTAAAAATCAACTGCCCTTCCAGGTTGGCTCAATGGCTGAACATTGACCCATGAATCAAGAGGGCTCAATTCCCATCAGGGCATATGCCTGGGTTGCAGGCTCAATCCCCAGTAGGGGGCATGTAGGAGGCAGCCATCGATGTTTCTCCCTCGTCGATGTTTCTATCTCCCTCCCTTCTCCCTTCCCTTCTCTCTAAAATCAATAAAGCCCTAACCGGTTTGGCTCAGTGGATAGAGCGTCGGCCTGGGGACTGAAGGGTCCCAGGTTCGATTCTGGTCAAGGGCATGTACCTTGGTTGCAGGCACATCCCCAGTAAGGGGTGTGCAGGAGGCAGCTGATCGACGTTTCTCTCTCATCGATGTTTCTAACTCTCTATCCCTCTCCCTTCCTTCCTCTCTGTAAAAAATCAATAAAATACATATTTAAAAAAAAATAAAAAAATAAAATCAATAAAAACATATTTTTTAAAACAGAATCAACCAATGTTGCCCTGGTCAGGTAGCTCAGTTGTTTGGAGCATCATCTCAATGGGCCAAGGTTGCAGGTTCAATGCCCTGGCACATACAAGAGTCAACCAAATAAATGCATAAATGGGTGGAATAGTGGATCAATGTTTCTCCCCTCCACCTCTCTCTAAAAAGAAATCAATTAAAAACAAATTCAACCAACATTGATTGCACGGAGTTAATCCTACATAGTGCGTTGCCAGTGTAAGATCTAGTAGTTTATTCAACTGCTAGATGGATAACTTAATGAACCTACAGTATTTCCAAGCAAAAAGAACAAAACAATATACGTTAAGAACTACCATGCCCTAACCAGTTTGGCTCAGTGGATGGAGCATCAGCCTGCAGACTGAAGGGTCCCGGGTTCGATTCCAGCCAAGGGCATATATCTTGGTTGCGGGCACATCCCCAGTAGGAGGTGTGCAATCGGCAGCTGATCGATGTTTCTCTCCCATCAATGTTTCTAACTCTCTATCCCTCTCCCTTCTTCTCTGTAAAAAAAATCAATAAAATATATATATATTTTTAAAAAGAACTACCAAATACCTTTTGCAAAAATGGAAACACAGAAGAAACTATTTGTGGCATGAAGTCTATCACATAAAAAGGACTCAAACATTCCATTGAGTAAAATCTTTGTGAGTCTGTATGTCAAAGCACTGGGAAGAATAGAGATGGAGAACATATGGTTCAAGTTGCTCATAATCTAGAAGAGAGAGAAACACACAACACAGAAAAATAACTGGTAAATTCCAGTGTGATGATGCAAAGAGCAGATAGGAAAGACCCAAGGTGATAGGGGGTCACAGACAGAGCATCTGGAATGTTGGGAGTTACGCAGCCAGAGACGGGAAGAAAAGGATATATGCATGTGTATGAGAGAGCGTAAGTGTGCGCATTTGGGTGGAGTGGGGAGGAAGCCTGGAGGACAGTCTAGGCCGAGGAATCGCATATCAGGAGAGGACCCAGATGTTAGAGACACTAGATCTATGTGTACTGCATATTCTGGAAAGCTGCAAACAGTTTTGCATGACATGCATATACTTTAAAAGATCCAGCTAACTCAGAAATCCTGCAGAGAAATTTACTTCCCATCCCCAACAGACTTTAAACAAGGAATAGTCATCGTCGTCAGTGGGCCCAGCGAAAAGACTTGCAGATGCAATTGCATGTTTAACAAATTCCCAGGTAATTCTCCTACACACCTCAACAGAGAAACACTGAAACATCTTTCGCGATGCAGAACCACCTAGCAGTTCCCAAACTTTGCTGCACACTGAAATCATATGGGAATCTTAAAAAAAAAAAAAAAATACTGATGTCTGGCTTCACCCACCCCTTCCCCCAAATTTTGATTTAATTGCTCTAGGCATCAGGACTTCTGAAAAGCTCCCCCAGACGATTTTAACCTGCAGCAAAGTTGGAGAGACACTGACCTCGTTTTAAGAACGTGATTCTGGATTCGGACTGCTTGGGTTCAAATGACCAGCTAAGTGACCTTGGGCAAGTAAGTCACCTAACCATCCAGGGCCTCAGTTGCCTCCCCAGTAAAACGAGGATCACAATTCTATCCTAAAAGAGTTGCTGTGAAGTTAGATGCGGCGAACGCAATGGCCAGGCATACAGTACGCGCTGGACAAGGTTTAGTTGTTGATTCTCGGTATTAACGCTTCCTCATCCGAGTGTCACTGTGCACCAGGCAGCATCGTCCCCAAGGGGAGGGATCAACTCGACCAACCTTTCTGCGGGACCGAGTTCTTCGCTGGAGTTGTCCAGCTCCGCTCCAGACCCGCCCCCTGCCCCCGGCGGCCCAGAGAGCGCTTCCCCCGGCCGCGTCAGCTCCCCAGGACCAGACCGGGTTTCAACAGACCCGTCCGACGCCACCGACTCCAGGGCCAAGTTCCCCCGGACCCTGTGAGTCCCCACAAAAAAAAGATGTGCTTCCGAAGGCCGGGCACTTGAAACATCCCGGGCCGAGAAACACACTGGGCCGTCCCGGGACCGCCAGGAGGGGAGGGAAGGGGAGGTCCGGTAGCGACGGGGAGGACCGCCCGATTACCTGAGGCGACGGGCGGGGCCCGCATTGCTGGGGCGGGCGCCACCACTGCCAGCCGCACTCGGCTTTCCGCCTCACGCCTCGGGCGCCATAGGGCCGGCGTTTTCGCTGCCCCGGCCAACTGTCCTCAGGCGGTCGGTCCGTCCAGCCGTCAGCGACACTCTGAGGGCGCCTGGGGACGACGAAGGCCGGTCGGGCCGGCCGGCGGGGCTCTGCTCAGGCAACTTCCGACTGCCAGAGGCGACAGCGTCAAATAGCTCCTCCAGCCGAGTGGGCCACTGCGCGTGCGCTGCGCGCCTGGTCAGAGACTTCTGCGAGTCCTGAACGGCGGCGTCAAATAATTCCCGAGACACGGAGCCGGAAGCTGCGCGTGCGCAGCTATCCCATCTCGCCGCGCGGGGTACATTCCCTCCTCCCTTTCCGGATCCAGTGGAGGGGGAGGAGTGAAATGACGAATGCGCAGACCTCATCGGGATACTGGCGGCTGGTGCTCCACCTGCGTCCCTGTGAATCTATCCGGACTTTGCCGGTTGTAGGTGCGGACGGAATTTGGCTCTTCTCTGCAAAATTCTGGCTACCACCCAGGTTCTGAAATTTCGCATATCCCTTTGCAGCACCCTTCCTTCGTAATGTCCTTTACCTGCCGGTATAGCATTAATTATTTGCAATGCTCAATTCCAGGCCAAATGTGGGTTACAAAGATGAATCAGAGACCTGGATCAGAGCCTTTCATTAAGTAGCAGAGTCTGATATAGGCGATAAGACATTATTAATAATAATAGCAGGAGTTACCAGTTTGAGCACCTAACAATGCACCACACATCTTGTAAACAATGCCACTTTCAATAATGTGGTTTCGGCTTCAACGAAGAAAATAATAAATACCTTCAGAGAAGTACAGCTGAAGTGCTTGGAAGCGTAAAGGAGGAAATGGGCTGAGAGAGAAGCGGAGGGAGGACCTGGCCTTGAGACTGTCCTTGCTGCCCAGGGAAGAAGAGACCAGGGTGTTGAGTAGTGCTCAAGGCACAGTTGTCTCAAAAGAGCAGAGGGAAGCAAGGAGGATATCGACTCCTCCTCCTTACCTTCAATTAGAAGAGAGGAGGAAGGAGTGACAAGGGAACTGTTATACTCCTAAAAAGGATAGAGGAGAAGTGTGTTTTTTCAAGATTTTGCATCAGGAAAATGGCTAGAGGAGGGAAGAAGAACAAGGAGTAAAAATGTTCCAGGGCAGGAGCAGGGCTATATCCAGAACATTTTGTGGATCAAAGCAATGCATTTCAATTAAACATCATGTCACAAATATCTTAAGAAGCTCATTCAGTATCAATTCCAACCACTATCTCTGGCCTTCCCAAACTACAGAGGCTGAAAAGCAAACACACAATTCCGAAACTCCCTAGCAGCTGAGGGTGGCAATGAGACAAAATCTGGCCAATAAGATGTAGGCAGAAGTCTCAAGGGAGAACTTCCCTTCCAGGATGAAAAGGAAGTTTTAGAGACGTTTGTGACCTTCACCTTTCTCCTACTTCATGCTTGGAACTAAGACACAACACCTGGAGGTGTGGCAGCCCTCTTGACACAATGTGGAGGACTATGCTAAGAGGTGGAACAGAAAGACAAAAGAAGCCCGGTTCTTTAAGATATATTCAAGTGGCTGTACAATTCCTGGATTGCCTTCCTGTTTTTTGAGGGGGAAAAGTGGGGGAAATCTTTAGACCATAGTTTGTTGAGTCTTCTGTTACTTTCAACCAGATGCATTCCTAACATAATAAATGTTGAACACCTTGTGAAGAAGAGACTGTTCCAAGGTATGACTACTACCTGACCCAGGAGCCAAAAGGGGGAGATTGTGTCCCTCAAACCCCTCTCCCTTGGAGACTGATTGTAATGGATGTTCATTCTTACATAAACCAAGAGTGAACCCCTCCCCTGCCTCCTTATATGCCGGTTCCTGGAACAGGCTGCTGTCCTGACCTGATCGAGCATGTAATTTCCCATACTTGGTAGCATTCACGTATTAGTACCCAGTGACAATCCCACCTTGTCCTATATAATTCTTTGCGCCTGCCAAGCAGCTCGGGGATCCATTTTGTCTGCAGACACCCAAGATGTGCCTCAGATGTAAGTTTCCCTTAATAAACTCTATTAATTATCAGACTGAAGTGGCCAGCTTCCTGCAGTCTTTTCCTGCCCTCTGTTTACAGAGGTAGATTTTTATCCTCAAGGCCTTTCCCTTAGTCTTCCCATACTAACACACCTATAATATATCAGATAGGTAAGGGGCTGGTGATGGGGCTGACAAATTGGAAGAGCCGCGGGCAATGGAAATTGGAAAAGTGACAGAGGACTCGGAAGTTATTTCATCTTGGGGAGAATATGCAAATACATCTATCTCACACCTGGTTACTTTAATTCATTCCTGAAAATTCTGCCTCTAAGTGCAAAACTGTTAAATGAAAAAAAAAAATATATATATATATATATTTTTTTTTTTTTTTCATTCATGTTAATGGGAAAAAAATGTGTTCAGTTCCAACCCAAGACACCTAAGTATTTTTAACAGAAAACTATATCAATGAAACAAAGCAAACAAAAAATTATATAAGCAATAAATAATTTTAAATTAAGAATATGGCTTTTACATAAAATGTATAGTATAAGGACTTGTACTGGCCAGGAAGATAAGATTTAATATTAGTGGGGGTTGGTAGAGGAAAGGTGCAAGCTAGTCATGCTTTAAAGGTGATATTATTTGTATTTCTGCACCTTTTTCTTTACCAATTAAAATTTTTTTATTTAAAAAAAAATTTTTATAGCTTCACTTAAACCAACATAAAAATAAAGTTGCACACACACACACACACACACACACACACACACCTTAGGGAAAATTAAAGACTAAATATCAGAATTCTTTGAAACGTAGGTAAAGAGTGCATATATAATAGACTGAAGAGATAGGAAATGTTATACAGAGTAAAATATTATGGATTCTCCAAACACAGTACACAATTCTAATTTGTTCCACATCATAATTATAACTAGAAACATGGGACATATTGGGGGAGTGTCTTCGTTTGAAACTATAATATCAAAATATCACTTTATATTGTGTACTATTACTATGTATTAAAAGGCATTACACTCAAGGAAAAAAATAAAGCAGTTGTATTAATCCTTTGTGGCATATTTTTTCCCCCAAAGTTGGTCACACCAATCTATATAACCCATCCCACAGTTCTTTTTACAATGTAACCAACATTCACCCTGGCCCGTGTGGCTCTGTTGGTTGCAGTATCCTCCTGGGCACCCAAGGGTCTCGGGTTCCATCCCATGTTGGGCGGCGGGGTGTGTACAGGAGGCAACCGATCAACGTTTCTCTCTCACATCAATGTTTCTCTTTCCCTCTTCCTCTCTCTCTAAAATCAATTTTTTAAAAATAAATAAAATAAAACAATGTAACCAACACTTTTCCTACTGAGAGTTGGGGCCCTTGTTCCCTCCCCTAGAATCTAGTTGGGGACTATGACTGTTCTGGCCAATAGGAAAGAAGTAATGCTATTTGACCTCCAGAGCTAAGTCATAAAGAGGATATGGCTTTCACCTCGCTTACCCCCTTTTGCAAGGCTCACCCTTGAAACCCAGCCACCATGTTGGGAGGAAGCCCAGGACACATGAAGAGACCATGTGGAGGTGTGCCAGCTGACAGCCTGCGTTAAGGTCTCAGCTGATAACATCAATGGCCAGACATGTGAATGAGGAAGGCTTCAGATGATTCCAGTCCCCAATCTTCAAGCCACCCCACCTGTCACTGAGCAGAACAGAGACAAGCTAAACCTGTTGAGCCCAGCCCTAATAGCAGACTCATGAGCAAAACAAATATTGTCATTGTTTTAAGCCACTAAGTTTGGGGGTAAATTGTTTATAATCATAGTAATTGAACTTTCAACAGCCATAATTGAGAACAATTGTTAGCTGAACAGCTATATGAGAGGGATATCATCTATATCTAGTTTTTTCCCTCTTTGATTCCCCCCACCATTTTTTTTTTTTTATCATGCAGAACTAACATGGGGTAGATAATGAGTGGGAAGACCCACTTCTCTTTCTCCTGAACCTAACACAATACTGGCACAGTGTAGGTGCTCAGTGAACATTTGTTTGATGGTTGGGTGGATGAATGGATGAATGGATAGATGGAACATTCATTGGCTCAGCATTGAACCCACTTCATTGCTGCTACTGTTAAATCTTAGTGAATAATATCCAGTAGCTAGTGGTAGTACTGTCATTAGAACTAGGTAAGTGGCCCCCTGCCCAGAGCCTGTGCCTTAAAGAGTATTGCACTTTGGATTGGTATATCTCAAAATGTTCTAAGTGCCCTCCAAAGCCAACAATGCCATCTTGGTAGGGAGTGCCAAGTCCAGACCAAGCCCCATGTGGGTCTTGTTAGCCAGCAATTTGTACCTCAGAATTTTATAAGTCTCACTCCAGTGGTTGGTACTGGCCAGAGGTAGAAGTGCCATCTAGATAGGATGAACCTGTCCCAGACCAAGGCCATTCCTGGTGAGCCTCATTCTCCATTTCTTTTCTTTGGAGAGTTGTTCAACTCTCTATGTTACCTCCAGCCTTCTCTCACTTATGTGGGGTAGACCAGATACCCTAAGAAGCTCCAGGACTCATGCCTATGGAATCATCCTGGAGTCTTAAGACCAGCTCTGGTTCTAGGAGGACAGCCTGGCAAGGAACTCACTCTAGCTAGCCAGTGCAGTATTTCTTTCACCAGCTTGTGTGAAATTGGACTGCCAAAATGGTGTTTACATACTGATTTTGGTGACTCTCATGCACATTGAAACCAGGGTGAGTTTAAGGCTCTGAGCTACCAATAGTCTACTACAGACACTTGGACTTGAGCTGCACAGTGCCACTCTAGCCAGGATAATGTGGGAGAGGGCAGCAAACATCTTTTACTCCATGTACTCCATAGTTCTTTCCCCAGCTGGCCCCCAGGGCGGTCACTTCACCTCCTTTGGCAAGAGTGGCCTTGCCAATCTTCTCCAAGGACTTTTAAGACATTGTTCAGCAATGCCAGTGTCCTCTTCCTACTGATGTAATTTCTTATCTCCAATCAATTCGATAACATGGTGTTCTCAACCGTCTTAAGCCACAGAGAACAAGGGATAGGAATATCTTGTATGAATAGGACTGTTCTTATCACTTTCACTCTGCTCATGCACCCCTTTCCTGTGCTCCCCACTGCTGGTGCTATGTGGAAGGCAGGAGTGTGTTCAACATTGAAAGCAATCTTATTTTATTTTTATTTTTTAAAATATATTTTCATTGATTTCAGAAAGGAAGAGAGAGGGAGAGATAGAAACATCGATCGGCTGCCTCCTGCACGCTCCCTACTGGGGATCGAGCTCACAATGCAGGCATGTGTCCCGACCAGGAATCGAACCCTGGACCTCTTGGTCCATGGGACAACACTCAATCCACTGAGCCACTCCAGCCAGGCAAAGCAACCCTATTTTAGAAATGCAGTGATTATGAGCTAGAGAGTTCAAGATATGATTGGAAGATATATTGGTATATGTTTATGAAACAATAGTTGAAATGGTAAATTTAACATGACCAGAAAATAATCACTCACATTTTCCTGCATACTCTAGGTAAGATTTATAATATCTTACCTAGATATTACCTAGATGAGATAAGTTCTCATCAATGAGGAACAGTAAAAATCTTTGAGTCATTGGAAACCAGTATAAAGGGACTATCACCAATGGATGATGAAGCATCATAAGTAAGAAGGGCACATTTTACAATTAAAAAAATAAAGAAGAGACCAGCTGGTGTGGCTCAGTGGTTGGTTGTCAACCTATGAACCAGGAGATTACCGTTTGATTCCTGGTCAGGGCACATGTCCAGGTTGCAGGCTCAGGCTCAGTCCCCAGCAGGGGGTATGCAGGAGGCAGCGGATCAATGATTCTCTCTCATTATTGATATTTCTGTCTCTCTTTCCCTCTCACTTCCTCTCTGAAATCAATAAAAATATACTCCCTTTATCCCATAATAATAGTAGCAATTGATGAATGTAATTTGTCCCATAATAATAATAGCAAAAGAAAATAAATATAGAACGCAACATTTATTATCAAAAAACTAGATTAAATTAAACAATAAATTAAAAATAGTACTCCTAATTTTTATTTTGAGTGTTCAGATAGTTTCTGGATTTCTCAATAATTTCGTTACTGCATTTTAAACTTGTAGGTAGGATCCCTTGGCTGCGAAGCTTTGCTTTCCCTATATGCGTGAGCTTAAAATTATTGGAGCCATTGTTCATCATTGCTTCCAGCATAACTTGTTGAAGTGGCAGAAACGTATTATCCAGTATTTCGGGAGAAATATTATCAAAGGCTAATATGGTGCCTCTTCTGCTAAGAGGAATATGTCTAAGTTTTCCAAGTTTTCCTCCATAATCTTTGCATTTACATCCACAGTTTTGTTTTTTCAAAGAATCAACATTAGCATAAGATTCTCCTTGACAATTATTTTTGGAAGCACATTTCCAAATTCTTAATATGGTCATTCTGTTGCACTTAAATTGTTTTGCAGCTAACGTAATTGCACCTTTCTGCAACTTTTCCCTTTTTTTTGATGCATCGAGAACTAGACAATCGCAGCTCGATCTTTGCTTGAAAACTCTCTTTTTTTCATCTTACTTTTACAATGGGTTGATATTCAACTAAAATAAAACAATTGATTGCGATCGGCGGATGAAATTAGAAAAATAGTTATAATTTGTAATAATTAGATTAACCTAAAAATTGAAAGATGTGTCAAAACAAATGACAGATGTCATGAAACATTGATTTTGATTGAAGGCTTCGCAATTTTGCGCTACAACATAACTTACAGCTGCATTCGCCAATAATTCCCGTTTAAATATTCACTTGCTACTATTATTATGGGACAGAGGGAGTATTTTTTTTAAAAAGAAGAGATTGTTTCTAGACTTGAACAGGAAGAGATGGTGCCTGGGTACTACCAAGAATCTTCATGTACAATGCTAGGACAGTAAATGAAGTCCTAGTACTTCTTCTCTACTCATCATTCTAAATCTCCATTGATAAATCGCTATACTCCACATGGGCTCATGAATTTTGTAATACACCTTTAAGCAAATTGTTTATATATAGACATGGGAAAAACATTTTCCCAAGGCCTTGCACATACTAGGACTGTCTTGCCCACCGTCATAATATGGTACAGATGAACATTCAATAAATAATAACAGAAATCAATAATTTAACAATGAATCAGGGCATCTGCTACAGCAAGAGTTTTCGTATGTCACGCTCTTTCACCTTTACCACATTCCTCTAAAGGAGTCAGCTGAGGCCCAGAGAAGTTGAAACTTATCTCCCGAGTCTCACGGCTTAGTTGGACCAGGTCTTTGTGACTCTGAAGCCAGCGGTCTCACACCCACTCCAGACTGCGGCCCTAATCCTTAGTGTTGTACGCCATCCACACTGGCCCTCTTGGAGCTCCTCCCTGCATCCCTCATACTGCTTTTGTACATGGGCCACGCCTCCTTTGCTCAGTTCATTCTACTTCGTCGGGGAGACCTTCTCTGACCTCCCAAGAGGTCAAGTGTCCCTGTGCAGTCTCTGTACCCTTTCATTTGTCCATTTTAATGATTTCTTCACTTGTGGATTACTTGATTACCATAACAAGACAATAAGATAACTGTCTATGTTTACTGGTGTGTGTTCCCAGTGCTCAGCACAGAAGCTGGCACTGAGCAGGTGCTCAGTAAACAAGCAGCGACTGAATGAAAACAACTCTGGGCACACTAAGGTTAACTCCAGTAGGTGGGGGCTTAACTCCAGTGGAGAAGCAGTAGGAACTTGGCACCCTGCCTCCAGAAGGCTTTGTAATGCGATGCAGGGCTCCATCTGGCACACCTGATATCTGCCTGGCCCTCTCTGCCAAATGGGCAAGAGGGATACCCGAGAGTGGGGACCCAGACTGGAGCAGCTTCTTCAAGCCCTGACAAGGTGAAGCAACCTTCCTGTAAAGGAGGCATCCCCACAACACTCTTGCTCAATGGAATTAGCCTTCAACCCTTAGGATGTCATCTAGATCTCTGACATCCAACAAGGTAGCTGCAAGCCACATGTGGCTACTGTGCATTTGAAATGCGGTTAGTCTAAACTGAGATGTGCTAGAAGCATAAAATGTACACCAGATTTCAAAGACTTCATTCGGGAGAAAAAAATGTAAACTATCTCATTAATAATTTTTATATTGATTAGGTGATGAAATGACAATTTTTTGATGTAGTGAATTAAACTTATTGCTAAAATGTATTTCATCTGCTTTTTATTTCTTCAATGTGGCCACCAGACATATATTCAATTGCGTAGGTGGTTGCACTGTGTTTCTATTGGACTGTTTAGACCGAGGCCCCTCCTCTGCTTTGTTCAGAGCTACATGCCCAGTTTAGAGCAAGATCCAGCTACTTGGGGTGTAGAATGACAGAATTTATGATCTATGCACTTGTCAACACAGTGCCTAACAAATATTTTTTGAATGGACAAATGAACCTCCATTCTTCCAGCTCTCTCTTCTCTTAGCTTAATTCTGCTAAGTCCCACCTCTGGCAGGCACCAATTTTCTTTTTGTTGTTGTTGTTTTTTGTTAATCCTCACCAGAGGACGTTGATTTTTTTTTTTGATTTTTTTTATTTTAGAGAGAGTGGAAGGGAGAGGGAGTGACAGAGAGAGAAATATCGATGTGAAAGAGACACATGGATTGGTTGCCTCCCGCATGTGCCCCAACCGGGGCCCGGGATTGAGCCTGCAACCGAGATACATGCCCTTGACTAGAATTGAACCCAGGACCTTTCAGTCCACAGGCTGATGCTCTATCCATTGAGCCAAACAGCTAGAGCCACTAATTTTCTGATGGGATTGTGACTCTTTTTGCCCCTAATCTTGGTTCTTGGGCCACTTCAGAAATACCTTGTGGAGGTTTCCTCAAGTTCAGAAGACCCAGGATGACTCCCAGGACAGACACAACAGTAATGAGAGAGACACTTGGTATTTTGGTGTTGGCTGAAACAGGCCTGTTGTCTCTGTGTCAGGTTCACAAGTTCAATCCTCAAGACTGTTGATTTAGATGGGGACTATCTTAGGAAAACTGGATAATGGGCAATACTTGGAAGCAGATGGAGGGAATAGTAAAATATCCCAATTCCCAGTTTTCTAATACAAACAAGCATCTGACAGCCTGGTATACTCATGCTATTTATGAAATCAGCCTGCAACATTTTTCACTATTTAATATGCCAGGAAATGGAAAACCAGCTGAGTCACTCATTAGAAGTGAGACAGGTCCCTTCACTTCTCTGAGCCTTGGTTTCCACATTTATGAAATGGAGGGTAATTAAATCTACTTCACTGGGTTATTGTGAAGATTATATTAAGTAATCCTATATAATAAAGAGCTAATTAGACCGGATGGCGGAATGACCTTCCGGAACGACCAGTGGGCAGGGCTGTGGGACTGCCAGGCAGCCGAAGCTGCGAGGGCTGAGAACCTTGCATGAATTTTATGCATCAGGCCTCTAGTTATATATAAGAGTTTACTTAGTTTACAATGTATGGCATTTAATAAAAGTTTGACCAATGGTAGCAATGCCTAACACCAGCCCCACTGAGATGTCTGCAAATTAGCAAAAACTATTCATGGTATCACATTAACAGATGAGTCTGTCAAAATGACATTATATATTTGTTCTCATTTTAACTATCAACTAGCTAGACATGCTCATCAAATAAAAATAGATGACATTTATGGAACATTCAGTATAAGACAGGTACTGTGTTATGCATTTAATGTGCGTCATTTTATTTAATCCTTACTATTTGGGGTAGGTGCTATTCTGATGGTCAAATCAGAGAGCCAGAAGCTCAGGTTCAAAGAGGCAAAAGAACGTGCCCCCAGGCTTCATAGCAGTTAAGGGACATCAGAATTCTACAGGCTCTTCATGATTTCACTAGGCTGCTTCCCAGTGCTGGCAGAGTTAGGTATCCTGGTGGCATGGCAGTTGTAGTCATGGGCAGAGAGAGACCTTGGCGAGCTATTCCTGGTGCACACCATCAAGGCCACCATTGGCTTTATTCCTCATTCTTAAAGGCTGATTGAGCTCCTCGCATGTGTAAGTAGCTGTGTGGGTAAGTAACACCCTTTAGGCTGTTATGAGCAGACTCATTTAGTTCCCTCTAATAATGGCACAATTGTGGTGAGCGTGAGATCTCATAAAGAAAAGGAAGACAGGAATTTTGGTCATGTGGCCATGCCTTATCAAAATGCAAGAAAACCTGAACCCCAGGCCTCGTGGCAAGTCTGAGTGCTGCTCATAGCCAGGGCTAGCAGAGCATTAACGCGGTCCAGAAATTGGAATGTCATCCTCCCCTATAAATGGTTCTCTCGCCTGCAACAGGAGCTCCATGCTCTGCACTTCTGGACTCTGCTACTAAAAGCACTCAATTCCTGTCTCTTTCTGTGTCTGGCCCTATTACTCAGGCTCTTGGCATACTCAGAACTACCCAAAAGGAAAACCTGCCTGGCTTGTTTATCGCTGCTCTTGTCCTAGACCAAGGTCATGGGTTAGGCCTGCTCTTAGGTAACGGCTTCCCCAGCCTACTGAGCTATGGATGGAGGGAAAGGAGGATGAGGGGGCTGCAACTGACAGGTATAGAACCTGACCTCCAGACATGCACAGCCTGGTGTGACTAGCTAATCCCAACTCAATTGGGCTGTCAGACTCACCACATGGCAGACATTCATCACCAGGTGCAGCACTGCGGTGGCCTCCGAGGCCTCTGGTGCTCCCTCCCCCCGGCCCCTCTCACCACCACCCCAGTTCCCCGGGCTGGTATCCCAGAGGAAAGCTTCCTGCCATCACAGTCCAAGCTGTGATGAAGGCTGCACAGGCTGCAGTAAACGCCCAGAGGTGAGAGTCCCTCACTTTACTCAGATCACACACCTCCCAGCATTCACTTAAAACACTGCTCCTCCAGGCCCACAGACTTCCTGTCTTGCTTTTCTGCTTTATTATATTTTCCTTAGCCCTCTGTAGCATATTATGTGTATGGTACGTCTCCGTCTCTAAAATGTAAGCACCATGAAGACAGGGATTGGCTCTTCTGCCTTTTGTTTACCAGTTCCTAGAATTGTGCCTGCACATAACTGAGACGTGGTAGGAATGAAAGGAGGGGCAGGGAATCCAGGCTGGGTGGTTCAGCCAGGAAAGAATTCCTGAAGGAAGTGACACAAGCTGAGTCAGGCCAGCGTCTGCAATGGAGGATGCATTGTAGGCACACAGGCCAGGAAGAGGAGAGCCTGTCTAGGAGCCTGACGAGGTGGAGTGGCTGGGCCCACGGTACTTGTGGGGAGCGATGTGTGAGATGAGGGTGGGTAGGCAGAGCTCAGGCAGGGAGGAGAGCCCTGCACGGCTTCCCTGGAGACTTGCTGGGGCTGAGGGTCAGGAAGGGCGAGGGAGGCAGAGGGCAGCGGAGAGCTATAGGATTGAGGTGGAAGGTCAAGAAAATCCTGAGAGAATAAACAGAATAAAAGGGAAGGGGATGGGCCCGGCCGGCATGGCTCAGTGGTTGAGACTTGACCTATGAACTAAAGGTCACGGTTCGATTCCCAGTCAGGGCACATGCCCAGGTTGCAGGCTTGATCCCCAGTGTGGGGCGTGCAAGAGTCAGCCAATTGATGATTCTCTCATCATTGATGTTTCTATCTCTCTCTCCCTCTCCCTTCCTTTCTGAAATTAATAAAAAAAATATTTTTAAAAGGGAGGGGAATGGGGTGCAGACACTGCTACTTGAAAACTGAATGGAAGCTGCTTCACAATAAAAGGGGATGGTTAGTGTCAAACAAAGAGGCAACAACCAACAACAAAACTTCACTGAAAAGGACCTCTGGCCAAGCTGGGGGAAATGTGGTCACTTTCCACTAGAGGACTAAGGCCATGGCTGGATGAAACTGATGCAGAGGATTGGAGTAGGTGGGGATCTTTAAGAGAGCAAATGGTTGAGTCGGAAGTAAGGAGGGGTAGGGCAGAAATAAGGACCTCAGCTGAACCAGTGGAAGAGTAGACCCTCTGGACCAGGGGTGGGCAAACTTTTTGACTCGAGGGCCACAATGGGTTCTTAAACTGGACCGGAGGGCCGGAACAAAAGCATGGATGGAGTGTTTGTGTGAACTAATACAAATTCAAAGTAAACATCATTACATAAAAGGGTACGGTCTTTTTTTTTTTTTTTAGTTTTATTAATTTCAAATGGGCCGGATCCGGCCCGCGGGCCGTAGTTTGCCCACGGCTGCCCTAGACGCCAAGAAGGCCTCCCACTGACAGAGTCCACCAAGGTCCTGAATTCACAAAGACAGGCCTGACCACGTAGCTTCCACCTCAGCCCAGTCAAGGTGATTTCTGTTTCAATGGATGGAATAGACAGACAATCAACTCCCCGCTTCCCATGGCCTTTGGGGGAGGTCCTCTGTGTAGACTGTACCTGAAAAATGAGGACAGAGTAACGCATATCCACAGGGTAGTGAAGCACGTGCATGGTTAGCCCATCTGCCTTTACTGTTACCACATCTACCTCATGGTAACAATAGCCGTAACCCAACACCTAGCCTTTGCCTAACCCCCTCCCTCCCCTCCCCAGCCCCCCACCCCAGTTCGCCCAAGAGCATCTGTTCCTCAAACACCCCACTCCCACCCTGACTCAAGACCATCTTCCTAAATTGACCAGGTGTACTTTCCCCCTCAGAGCTCAAGGCACTCTGGCATTCCTCAAGACTCAGCCCGACTCTGTCCCTATGTTTATCCCACCATCATCCTCTTCTAGAGCCCTGGCCCCCACATCCCTCAGCCGACTTACAAAATGTTAAGGTAGAAATTGCTGGCTAACAGGACCCACATGGGGCTTGGTCTGGACTTGCGGCTCCTTACCAAGATGGCACTGTTGGCTTTGGAGGGGCACTTAGAACATTCCGAGGTATAGCAATTTCAAAAAAGTGCATTAGTGACTCCCAGGAATAGACTTTGGCTATACCCATATTTTCCATAAGAATTATACCTCTGAGTTCTAACAAGGTGGTAAGGAAAGAACTAAATGTTCTTTGCCTTCTTCTCCACAAGAGGGCACAAGATGAATATGATTTTTAATTGATTGTTTCAGGACTGGCTTTTGGCAATTAACAGACTACTATCAGCTATTTCCGTTTTGGTAGAGTTGATAAACTGCTATTGTTAGCATCTAAATGACCATCTTTGCGGTCCAGGGCACCGTGCAAGATGAATAAGACATGATTCAGAGCACTCACAATCTAGTGGTGTCACACTGGGTTCAAGAATCATATATTTGAAGGACATTCCAAGGACCCAAGGAATCCACAGATAATGAGTTGGGGGTGTTCCTGCTGGGAGGGTGGAATGGTGGGGGAGGGTGCTGTGAGGGGATTTGGGGGACGCGGGGTGGCAGCACACCCAGCAGCACTGTCAGTAATGGTTTGGATGAGCAGTGGGGATGCGATAGGCTGCATGCACATGGGAGATGAAGGGTGGGAGCACAGCCCAGGGGGGTGTGGGGATGCAGGAAGTAGGACACCAGAAGACTCAGAGTGGTGATGAAGAGAAGGTTTCTTAGACGAGACTCTGCCTGCAGATACTGAGCAGACATGGAGGTCTCTCTTTAAGTTCCTGAGCATCCCTTTCAAATTCGCTTAGCACTTTGTTCTCCCTGCTTCACCCCTTGCAGCTTGCTCTGTTCCCTCAAGTCTCGTGATAGTCACCGGCCTCATCCCCATGGGCTTCTGCAGCTGTACTTCACCCTCTCATCCTGGAGCCATTGGCTTTTCCAGGGTCCTTTCCGCTAAGAGGCTGGTGTTCTCCTTCAGCCCTTTCCCCCTTATCTGAGGGTTCGTTCTCAAATATCAAGCCCAGGCTGCCTTCTTGCCCAGGACCTCTAAACTCTGACTTCTCTCCCTGGTCTCAGCTCGTTTTATCACTTGGCCTCCCTGGTCTCTAGGTTTCTTTTCTTCTCCAGGACCCATTGCTCCCAATGCGGGAACTGCCATTCTCCTTCCCCCAGGGTCTCGCATCTGTTGGCCCGTCAGCTTGCCTCTGTCTGAGCCTAGAGATGCCCTGGCGAACGCTGTTTTCCCATTTGTGGTCTGCTCTTCACCCTCTCTCCTTGGCATTTCAATCTAACACCACAAGTCTTTTCAAAGCAAAGGCTCTGCTCTTGGACTCTGAACTTGAAAAGGGGAAAAGATATGCACCATTCTTTCTGATCTTAAATCTCATTTTACTAGAGCATTTCTGACTGAGCTTATCTGCTGTGTGGTGGAGTGGAATGGAAATCACATTGGGCCAGGAGCATAATGCACAGGCCCTCCTCCTGGCACTGCCCGTCCTGGCCAGGCGCCTAGCGCAGGTGAGTTTACCGCGTGAGCCTGTTTTCTCTTCTGGAAAGTGAAGGTAATAACAGTAATTACCTTCATAGGTTTGTCCTGAGGAATAAGTGTGGTTGTGTTTCTGAAGTATCTAGGAAACCTTTAACATTAAAAGGAAACACTAATTGTTATCATTATTCCTATCACTATTATTTCTTTATCTATGAAACTCAAGTGGGATTGCCAAGTGAGCACTGAATGGTCTCTGGGTGGCTCCTTCAAGGTCTTTCCTCTGAGATTGTCAAATGTGATTGGCTATGCATACTGGTCATGTTTTATAACTCAGCCCTTAGAGCTTCCCTAACCTGTTTTTCTCAGCTGGCAACCCCTGCCCAACCCCAGCTTTTGCAACACCTTGGTACACAGATCCTCTCTGCTTGAAACAGCGAGTGGTTTCCTTTCTGCGTGCAGTGGCTTCACCATCTAGGGAGTCAGCCCCAGACACGTGAGCACACAGGCCAAGCCAGAGGAGTCGCTGCCACTCCTGCTCACACTCGGGTTTCTAGATATGAATATGGGTCAAAGGATGTCGTATTGGTTGCTATGACAAACCACCCGGTGTATAAAAATGTATTTATTTCTATTCTGGAGCTGGGATTCTGTAGAGACCGGGAAGCATGGGAAATGGAGGTGCCAAGCAAGCTTCTGAAGGCGGTGCATTCATTTGGGAAAGTAAGATCTGGAGTTGGGCCACTGACGTGTGAGGAGGGAGAAGATGGTTGTTGAGATGATGAAAAACTGAGAACCCAGAGTGTGGTGGCTCATCTTGATGCAGAGCAACAGGAGGAGGGTGTAGAGGACCAGGTCAGTTACATGCTAAAGTCGCTGTGGGATGAGGAGGTAAGTAGAAGTTGGCTACAAGCAGGGTCACGGGTGGTAAAGTCCTTGGGGCTTGAACTTTAAGGGAGCTTAACTTCAAGGGAGAAGAAATGGATTAGAAATGAATTTGGACGGTAGGAATGACTGGAATGCTGTAGTGTAATATCCAGTGATTAAGCACTGGATCTTTAACACAAAGAAGTGAGTTGCCTGAGGACACTAGAATGCAAATGTCAGAACTGGACAAGTCACACTTCCTGTTCCCTGTACAGGTTGTATCCCTGGCCCACGCCATAGCTTAGACTCTTGTGGTAAAATTTCTTGGAATTGCTAGAACAAATTTTCTCAGAGTATGATCTCCCCTCATCAGAATAATCTGGTGCTTTATTAATATTCATATATTAGTGTGGGAAGCTGCCTATTGTCTTCACTAGCAGAGAGGTGTGGACAAGGAACCCAGAAGGCTGGTGATCGTTGAAGCCCTTGCAAAGGTCAGGGCTGTGCACCCACTGTTAGTCCAGACAATGGTAGCTGAAGCAACTTCCCCATTTACTATTATGTAAATCCTTGCTGATGGGCTAGTCTGCCTGTTACTGGAAATTGCCTGCCTAAGGGCTATGGGTGTATCCCAGACCAATAAAAGGTTGGTGAGGCCTGAGCACCAGTGGAAGTCCTTCCCCTTGAGTTGGACTTACCCGCCTGGCCCCCCAATATTTCCAAATTATCTCTTATCTCTTCTTTTTCATTTGTGTGCGGCTCCTCTTCCAGATCCTGAACTCTGAGCCATGTGGGACGTGGGGGGAAACATTTACAACATATTAGGGCTACCCAAACCCTATTGAATCAGAACCACTAGAAGAGAACTTAAGAAATATTTTTTCTTTTATTTACCAAAGTTAAGTAACCATCACCCTAAAAACTCAAAGTTCTTACATGAGCACA
Source organism: Myotis myotis (assembly GCF_014108235.1). Classification (NCBI taxonomy): domain Eukaryota; kingdom Metazoa; phylum Chordata; class Mammalia; order Chiroptera; family Vespertilionidae; genus Myotis; species Myotis myotis. The sequence continues at coordinate 20,143,929 of NW_023416401.1, read as the reverse complement.
AAGGGTACTCTCTGGAAAGGTGGGGTGAAGAACTCAATGGGAAAATGGTATTTTATAGTAACTCTTCCCCTGCCCCCAGCACACACACACACACACACACACACACACATGCCCAGCCTAAGGTGGCCACGGTTGGATCATTACATGGCCCCAGTCCAGAACAGCTTGGTCCCCACATTCCCGTGGGCTGGATGTGCTGCAGAGCAAGAGATAGGACGGCCTAAGTGCTCCCCTCTCTCCTTTCTCCTGCATTTGGAGCAGAGAATTACTTGCCTGGTATGGGGCTGGTAAGGAGCCACATCAGTGCTCTCAAGTGGCTCTTCTTACTGACCAGGTGGCTGAGGTTGGGGTGAGCAGCCAACCTTCTGCAGGAATCCTTGCCCTCCTAAAGGAACTGACAGGCAAACTTTGGTTCACAAATACCCAGTCTCGAAGAAGGTGGAGTGCTTTGCTGGATGCCTTGAGGATCAAGCCCTCTCTTCAGAACGCCTACAGACTGGCTGAAGAAAGGAGGTTTGTATGAGCCACCGCAGAAGGAAGTGGGAATAACCAGACGTTCCTGCACAAGGGGCAAGCACCAGGTAGTGGGAGACTTGCTGGGAAAGGCAGCTGCAAGCTCTGCCGGGGAGGAGGGCAAGTTGTGGCAGTAAGGGAGAAGAGTTCCAGGCTGAGACTGGCAATTGGACATAGTCGTGGTTATTAGGTCCTGGTGTTGGAACCAGCAGCCACAGAAGGGCAGTGGCCTTTGTCCCTCCTCTGTACATACACATACACATGTATAAAGCAAACTGGAACAAACACATCTGCATGGTTCTTTCCCCCAGAGGGGACGTCTCAACATATAAATTGCACTTCTCATGGCACTTCAAGACAGCAAAGCCTTACTCAGCGTTCCAGGTTGATATATTGCTCTGTGCTTGCATGCAATATCAGATAACTGTTGTACCCAGATTTCAAGATTCCCAAGAACCCACAGGGAGCCAGCGAGTCCGATGCAAAAGCAAAGAGTCCCTCATTTCGAACTAGTTCGGCTCCCCGACCACACTCACCAATGCAACGGTAGCCCAGTGGCCGAGAGAGAGCGAGGCCTGATGGGATTGTGGGTTTTATAGTAAGGGCAGGGGAGGGGACTGTGGGCCCCGCCGATTGGCCAGGCGCGAGTTGGGTCTTGTTACACAGGATGTGGTCATCTCTATGGCGCTCACGTCCCTTGATTGTAAAGAAATCCTGGGCGTGGTCAGCAGGGGCCTGGGCTTCTGGGAAGAAGGCACTCTCCTGAGCACATGGTGGCCGCCCCAAAAATGGAGGACCCAGGGCAAGATGGAGGGCGCAGTCCTAGCCCCCACCCCCAGGGCGAGCTGAGCCCGGGCTCCAGGGGCCAGTCCGGTTGCCGGGGGTCCAGCAGATCGACCAGTTCCAGCCCAGACAGGAAGTCCACGTCCTCCGTCTCGTTCCCGGGGGCGCCGGCGATCACCTCCTCCTCCATCTCCTCGGGTGAGGGCACGCGCCCCGCCCCGCCGCCGCTGCTGCCGCGTGGGTCCGGTCTGGGGGCGGCGGGCAGGTGGCCTGCGCCAGGCTCCCGCCGTGGGCTGGGGAGTCGGTGCCCGAGGCCGCCAGCAGTGTGGTCAGGCTGTGCCTCATGAGGCCCGGCGGCCGGCCCATGTAGGCCCCGCGATGACTCGCCCTTTCAATAACCACTGATCTGTGGGAACATTGGCCTTGTATACTTTACATTTCTCCTATTCTGGATCCGCAAGCAAAACTGACCCATCAGTATTTGGGCATCACATCTGGAAGCGGCAGGCTTGTTCTTAGTGTCCCCACTCTCCTCCAGCTAGCTGCCTTCATTTCCCCCAGCAATCTGCTTAGGGTCTGATCCAAGGCCTGGCCCACTCTCCCGACCTATGCAGTCCTCTTCATCCCCAGCTCTCCCCCACGAGGGGGATCAGCAAAGCCACAAGAGTCTGAAGAATGAGTGGGGACAAAGCCCTCAGGACCATCAACAAAACTGGGAGGGAACAAAAGGAGGGGGTGGGAAGAGTGGAGGGATGGCAGAGAAGTAGGGGAAGAGAAGGGGTGGGTCTGTGGTATGGGATGCTGTCCCTGCATGCTGGAGGAGACCAGAGGGGGCAAGTGCAGGAGCTGGTGAAAGACGTTTAGGGAGTCTGGCGTGGGGTACAGAAAGCAGATTGCAATCAGGCCAGGTGTGAAGAAATGGAAGGAGTACATGCTGACATTTCTTTCAAGAAGTCTGGCTGAGAAAGGGCAGGGAGAGATGAAGGAATAACTGCAGGGAAGGTGTTTTTATAACGGGTGAGGTTTGGGCATGACAAAAAGCCCACTTTTTGTTAAATGCTCCATGGTTATAGCTGTTAAAGCCAACGTGACAACAAATCAGGCCATGGGTGGGGACACGCACAGAGTTCTGCCTCAGATAAGACCATAATGGCACCTGATCACATATATATCACAGCACCAGTGGTTCTCAGACAAAGTTCCACCCAGGACAGTCTGGGTTAGGAGTGGACAGCATCTGGATTGTTTAAAAGCAATACAGGCTAATGGCAAAAAATAAAATCAAGAACAAGGAAAGAGGAGACAATAACTCAGAAAAATCTTAATGGAATTGAAAAATCTTTTTAAAAATTTAGCAACATCTAAAAGTTAACTGTGTTGGATTTAAAAACATGAAACACCCTAGAGCTCTAAGAAGCTTGCATAGGGCCAAGGGTTCTATGCACATCCTAACAGGTCGGTGGGTGTGATGATCCCAGTTTGAATAGAGAAGCTAGCTATAGGCAGTGTATCTGCTGGTTAGGGACACCACCAGCAGTTCATAAACATGTGCTGTTCACACCAGCTCCCAGGGCACAGAGGATCTGGAGTCTGGCACTTGCTGGTTACACACAAAGGAGGTTAATTTGGAAGAAATGAGCATATTTTATAGACTAGAGACTCCCAGGGAAGGATTTCAGGATGGTGAATGTCCTGGTTAAAATGCGATCAAATGACACCATGCTTCAAAAAACACTAAGTATTTGAAGAGTTCATAATTGAGAATGTTCAAAAATTGATTAAAGACATTAAGCCATAGATTTACAGCCAACTTCTAAGTAGAAACAATGGAATCTGGAAGATAATGGAATGATATCTTCAACATGCTAAAAGAAAATAACTATCAGCCAATGATGGCATAGACAACAAATGCTCTAGCCATTCATAAGTGGGAGGATAAGAGATATAATAGGATCACAGCAGATGGGTAAGGGTTGAGCAGAACAGTAAAGAGGCATTAGCAAGGGATGTTTCCCAGGCAGGTGGTAGGGAAATCTCAAGGTCTACTGGTGGAACAATGAGTCAATCTGCTTGGATAAAGCTGAGCAATAATTACTAAGGATGGAATGAAAATTGAGGCTAGAAATGGTCAGTAGGAGCTGCTGGGGTCCAACCCCAGCAGGTCCAGGGGTCCCCAAAGGTGTGGACGGAGTCGGCGAAGAAGGAATGACACAGAGACAGCGTTCAGTTGATCAGCAGCCTAGCCAGGATCTCTAGCCAAGTTCTGGTCAGGATCTCCAGCAAAGTTCTGGTTAGGATCTCCAGCCAGGTTCTGTATCCATGTTCTCTTGCTAGGTTCTCCAGCCAGGTTCTCCAGGTTCTCCAGCCAGATTCTGTAGCCATGTTCCCTCGCTAGGTTCTCCAGCCAGGTTCTGTCCAGGTTCTCCAGCCAGGTTCAGTCACCAGGTTCTAGTCAGGCTCTCTTGCAATGTTCTATCCAGGTTCTGTAGCCAGGTTCTGTCTCTAGGGTCTGTGGCCAGTTTCTGTCCAGGATCTTTTGCCATGTTCTCTTGCTAGGTTCTGTCTCTAGGTTCTGTGGCCAGTTTCTGTCCAGGATCTTTTGCCATGTTCTCTCCAGCGAAGTTCTTCTGTCTCTAGGTTCTGTGTAGGTTCTGTGTCTAGGTTCTGTGTCTAGGTTCTGTGTCTAGGTTCTGTGTCTAGGTTCTGTGTCCTGTTGTCTTGTTACATCTGTATTTATACCAGTTGATTCCAATCCTATCAATCTCTATTCCAAAGGTTAGGGCGTTTCTTATCTCCATTCCAGGGAGTAAAGATTATGTAGCTTAAGCATGATTGTTCGTAGTTAAAGTGATTAATTACCCGCCTGGCACTTAGTTAAGGGGTTTTATTCCCTCCCTAACTTCAGGGGAAAACAACCTGGTTGTTCCTACCTGGGGAAACAACCTTTCTCAGAGAGGTGACCTTGGTTAAAACACATAGTGCCAAGAAGGTGAGCAAACATATTAAGAACAGTATGCCATATATGCCAGGTCCCTTGAAACAGCAAGGATGGACCGGCTCCCGGCAAGGAGCAAGATAGTGAATGATCTCATCCTACAGGTGATGGGAAATACTGAATGTGTTTTGTAACATCTCTGACTTGTTCCTTAGTAGGATATTACTACTACAAGTCTTCCTCGTTCTCCTGACAGAGGTATAAATCATGCTGTCTCCTGCTACTTAACAATGAGTGAAATGAAATTTAGATAAGTGCCAGGCAGCTTCCGTAGGCACTGTACTTTCAATCCCTTGAGAAAAAATATTATTGAATTATCATTTTAAAAGAATCCAATTGCAACCAATCTTATTTCCTCTTTGTGATCTGTTTCTCTGGAGCCGGAGTGAGACAGTAAATTGGAAATGGAAGGGAAAATAAAGAAGTTCCCTTTCAAAGGTTTTTTCCCATGGATGGCTTTTTAAATTATTTTCTTCCTTTTTAAGAAACAACTTCTCAAAGTGTTGTCATTACATCCATGTACATTTATGCAAATCTTCCTGTATTTCATATTTAACAGTTTTATAGAAATAAAGTTGCCACACAAGATCCTGCACACATTTAGGGGAGAACCAAGATGGCGGCATAGGTTAACGCCGGAGTTTGCTGCCTTGAACAACTACTTCAAAAGTGAAACTAAAAAACGGAACGGACATCACCCAGAACCACAGGAACGCTGGCTGAGTGGAAGTCCTACAACTAGGAGGAAAGAGAAACGCATACAGACACTCAGTGCTGAAGTCAAATTCTGAGGTGCGGAGTGCGCGAGCGGGCTGGCGGCAGAGGGCGCGGTTGGCGTTTTCAATCGGGAGGGAGTCGCAGACTCTGAGCTCCAGATACGGGCGAGTCTTTAGGGACCCAGACTCAAACGGGAGAAGCGGGACTGTCTGGCTTCGGTCAGAGCGAGTGCAGCTTTCTCTCCGAGGTTTGCAGCGGGTGCTGGGACTCAGAGAGACAGAGCCCCTGGGGACAGGACTGAGAGCCGCCATAACTGCTCTCTCCAGCCCACCCTGTTGATCCTGTGCAACCCAGCTGATTCTCATAGCCACTTGGCCTGGAGGTCAAACCCTCCCTGGTATTAGCTACAACAATCAAGGTTTAACTATAAGACTGCGCACAAAGACCACTAGGGGGTGCACCAAGGAAGCATAACAAAATGCGGAGACCAAGAAACAGGACAAAATTGTCAATGGAAGATATAGAGTTCAGAACCACACTTTTAAGGTCTCTCAAGAACTGTTTAGAAGCCGCCGATAAACTTAATGAGATCTACAAGAAAACTAATGAGACCCTCGATGTTATATTGGGGAACCAACTAGAAATTAAGCATACACGGACTGAAATAACGAATATTATACAGACTCCTGACAGCAGGCCAGAGGAGCGCAAGAATCAAGTCAATGATTTGAAATGCGAGGAAGCAAAAAACACCCAACCGGAAAAGCAAAATGAAAAAAGAATCCAAAAATGCGAGGATAGTGTAAGGAGCCTCTGGGACAGCTTCAAGCGTACCAACATCAGAATTATAGGGGTGCCAGAAGATGAGAGAGAACAAGATATTGAAAACCTATTTGAAGAAATAATGACAGAAAACTTCCCCCACCTGGTGAAAGAAATGGGCTTACAGGTCCAAGAAGCGCGGAGAACCCCAAACAAAAAGAATCCAAAGAGGACCACACCAAGACACATCATAATTAAAATGCCAAGAGCAAAAGATAAAGAGAGAATCTTAAAAACAGCAAGAGAAAGAAACTCAGTTACCTACAAGGGAATACCCATACGACTGTCAGCTGATTTCTCAACAGAAACTTTGCAGGCCAGAAGGGAGTGGCAAGAAATATTCAAAGTGATGAATACCAAGAACCTACAACCAAGATTACTTTATCCAGCAAAGCTATCATTCAGAACTGAAGGTCAGATAAAGAGCTTCACAGATAAGGAAAAGCTAAAGGAGTTCATCACCACCAAACCAGGATTATATGAAATGCTGAAAGGTATCCTTTAAGAAGAGGAAGAGGAAGAAAAAGGTAAAGATACAAATTATGAACAACAAATATGCATCTATCAACAAGTGAATCTAAGAATCAAGTGAATAAATAATCTGATGAACAGAATGAACTGTTGATTATAATAGAATCAGGGACATAGAAAGGGAATGGACTGACTATTCTTGGGGGGGAAAGGGGTGTGGGAGATGCGGGAAGAGACTGGACAAAAATCGTGCACCTATGGATGAGGACAGTGGGTGGGGAGTGAGGGCGGAGGGTGGGGCGGGAACTGGGAGGAGGGGAGTTATGGGGGGGAAAAAGAGGAACAAATGTAATAATCTGAACAATAAAGATTTAATTAAAAAAAAAAAAAAAGATCCTGCACACATTTAAAGTGTAAAAATTGGTAAGCTTTGGCATATGGATGAAGCTGTAAACAATCATCAATAAATAGTGAAAAATTTGTCATCCCTTCAAATTTCTTTATGTCCTTTTGTAATACTTTTCTCCTACCCTCCCTACATACCGGGGTCCAGCCCCGGCGGTCCAGGGGTTCCCAAAGGTGTGGACGGAGTCGGCGAAGAATGTTTTACACAGAGACAGCGTTCAGAACTCTCTAGCTCTCTTTAGTCTCCGTGGATCTTCCTGTGCCTGGCTGAGGCCACAGAGAAAGATCCCGAGGCAAACTGAGCCTTTATTTTATAGTCAGATAGTGGTTACCAAAGTTACACTGTTCTTGAGAGTTTCACTTGTTTACACTGTTCTTGTGAGTTTCACTTGTTTTTGTTCTTGTTCTTGCTGCACTTTCCTCAGCCCATTAGCTTCCCAGGTAAGATCTAGGGAGCAGTTATAAGGTCAAGCCTAATTATGCTAAGAGGACTGTGCCCTCTAAGCTGGGACTTGTTTGTGACTTTGCCAACAGGTCAGTCCGAGGCTTAACCCTGTAGAGGCTCCCCACACCTACATCCTTTCTTCATGCAATAAATGATTGCTTTCTATCACTATAGATAGAGTTGTTTTCATTTTCTAAAATTTTTAATAAATGGAATCACACAATTGATACTTTTTTGGGGAAGGGTCTGGTTTCTTTCACTTACTATACTAATTCTGAGATTCATCCATCTTGTAGCATGAATCCACAGTTTTTTCCTTTTTATTGCTGAGTGATATTCCACCTTATGGATATACCATGATTTGTTTATCCATTCACCTGTTGGTGGACAATTGTTTCCAGTTTAGGATTATTACAATTGAAGCTGCCATAAACATTTGCGTAAAAGTCTTGGCACGTGCATTTTTTTATTTACCTTTGGGTAAATATGTAGTATTGAAATGGTTGGGTCATGTGGTAGGTTTATGTTTAATTTTTTAAGAAACTGCTGAACTGTTTTTCAAAGTGTTTGTACCATTCTATATTCCCACAAGAGTTCCAGTTTCTCTGCATTCTCACCAATAGTTAGTACGGTCAGTCTTTGTAATCATTAGCCATTCTAATAAGTGTAGAGGTATCTTGTGATTTTAATTGCATTTCTTTAATTAACTTGCTAATGGTGTTGGGCATCTTTTCATGTGCATATTTGCCAGTTTTCAAATATTCAATTTTCAAATATCTGGGGTTTTCCAGAGATCATTTTGCTATTGCATGCTAATTAATTATAGTTGAGACTTGCTTTTTTTTTTTTTATACAATCTGAACATTTACATGTAATGTGATTATTGGTTGGTTATAGTTAAGTCTCTCATTTTGATATTTGTTTTCTATTTGTCCCATTGTTTCTTTGGACTTTCACCTCTCTCTTTTTCTGCTTTCTTTAGGGTTGAGTATTTCTTTATTCCATCTTATCTCATTTGTTGCCTTAGTAGCTGTAACTCTTATATTATTTTAGTGCTTTATTTAGGGTTTACCATATACATCTTTAATGTATCAAGGGATATTATACTACTTCAAAGACATTATAAGGGCCTTACAACAGTATAGTTCTATCTCTCCCCTCCAGGTCTTTGTGTATTATTGTCATATGTTTTACTTCTAAACTTCACAATATATGTGTGTTTTTGTTGTTGTTGTTGCTTAGCTTCCTTCTGTTTTATATAATGGCCTTCAGGTAAGGCTTTGTGTGCAGAAAGTATTCAGTGTGAAAACAGTTTGAAAATCCCTGCTTAAGATCAGCTCTCAGGCCCTTGCAAGTTTGCAGTTCTGGATTTCCGAGAATGGAGGCCTGTCTCCCTAACACCCTAGTGCACGTCTGCATCCTGGTGTCATTACCTTGCATCCAAATGGGCAACAGACACAAACCTGCGGGTATGGAGATGACCGCTGAGCCAGCTCCAAATCAGATGAGGCAGAAGGTGCTAGAGCCCATGGTCAAGTGGAAGCGGCAGTAAGGGAGTGGGTTTCGCTCCGTGCCCAGCTGTACCAGGTGCTCACGGTCCAGATCCTCTACAATCCTATGAGGGGTGTTTCTTTGCTCCCTTCCCTACATCCCTCCTTCCCTTCCTTCCAGATTTATGAGCACCTGTCTGTGCCAGGGGCTGGGGTACAAAGGCAAAGCTAGCATCCCCAAGACCTCACTGCCCCGTGAGAGCATCATCCAGAAAACGGCTGTGACTGGGGTGGGTGCAGGATGCAGGGGGAGCCCCAAGTGACTCGGGGAAGGTTCTCCAGTGGAGTTAAAGCCGAGCTGAGATTTGAAGGATGAGGAAGGGCATTCAAGGTGGAGGGAACTGCATGTGCGAAGGCAGGGAGGCAGGACACAGCCTGCCTGGTCTAGGAACTGTGGGAGGGCGATGGAACCCAGGTCCAGGAAATCTGCTGGGTGAGGTTGAGATCCCAGAACCCACTCCCTGGACCCTCTGCCTCCTTGACCTCCTTTGCTCTCGGCTGCCTGGCCAGGAAGAGGCCCCCACCGACCTGCACAAAAAGAGGCTTTGAAGCTGGAGAGAGGGAGTGAGAAAGGAGGGGCCAGTTGGTGTGTATTTTTGGATTGCTTCTCAGAAGTCTCTTCCTCCTCCTCCTCCTCCTCCTCCTCCTCCTCCTCCTCCTCCTCCTCCTCCTCCTCCTCCTCCTTTTTGGACACCATGGCAGCTTGGGGAGCCACCTGTGAGCTGGGCTGAGTTAAGGGGGAGGTGGGCTGGGGGTAGAGACCTCTGGTCCCCTTCTCTGAGCCTCAGTTTTGGCATCTAGAATATGGGCACAACAACCCAGTTGCTGGCTCCTGTCAACCCAGGTGCTCCAGGAAGTGGAGGCCCAGGCTGGACTCATCTGGGGGAGGGCCTGGGAGGTAAGGGCGGGGCTGGGGAGTGCCCTGCATCATCCTGCAGCTGGGGGCTTGGCAAGGCGATGAGGAGTCCCTGAGCCATGTAGCCTGCACTTCCCACCAAGCAGCCTGCCCTGGTGTGCCCACTGCACGGCACTGCCGAGATGCTCCTGGGGGAGCAGGAGACAGGGCCGTGGCACAGACACAGGGATGGATCTCCCTGTGAGCCCCTGCAGTGACAGGTCTAGGCGCAGTGATGGCGAGCCTTTTGAGCTCGGCGTGTCAGCATTTTGAAAAACCCTAACTTAACTCTGGTGCCTTGTCACATATAGAAATTTTTTTATATTTGCAACCATAGTAAAACAAAGACTTATATTTTTGATATTTACTTTATATATTGAAATGCCATTTAACAAAGAAAAATCAACCAAAAAAATGAGTTCGCGTGTCACCTCTGACATGCGTGTCATAGGTTCGCCATCACTGGCTAGGGGTTCTCCCCTGCGAGACTACAGGGCTCAGCGGTTCCCAGAATCCAGTCAAAGCCCCAAAAGGAGGGGCAGGGAGGGGTCTATTTCCTGAGGCTGCTGCTGCAATAACTACAGACTGGCCTAAACAAACAGGAACATGTGCTCTCCCCGTTCTGGGGCCAGAATCTGAAATCAGGGTGTCTGGGCTGTGCTCCCTCGAAGGGCTCCAGGCCAGGGTCCTTCCTGCCTCTTCAGCTTCCGAGGGCTCCTGGCCACATCCCTTCAATCTTCATGTGGCCCCTCCTCCATCCTCACATGACTTCTCCTATCGTTATTATTTTTGCTTAAGGAGTCGATTATCTTGTAATGTGATTTAAAAGATTAAAACATTCTTTATATTTACTCATGCAATTACTGTTTTTATGTTCTTCATTTCTTCAAGTAAATCCAGTTTTCCATCTGTTGTTATCGTATTTCTTCCTAAAGGATTTCCTTAAACATTTCTTTAGTATGTGCAACTAAAGATGGATTCTTTCAGTTTTTGTTTGTCTGGAAAAGCTCTATTTTGCTTTTGAATGAAGAATTTTAGGTTGACAGATTTCCCCCCAATACTTTAAAGATGTTACTGTAATGTCTTCTAGCCTGCATTTTTCCAATGAGAGAAATCTGGCATCAATTTTTGTCTTATGTAATGTCTTTTTTTCTTCCAGCCATCTTTAAGATTTTGTCTTTATCATTGGTTTTGAGAAATTTGATTATGATGTGCCTTGGTGTAATTTGTTTTGTGTATGTGCATTGATTTTATTGAGTTTTTTAGACCTGTGGGTCTATACATTTTATCAAATTCAGAAAAATTTTGGCCATTATTTTTACAGATTTTTTTCTATCCCTTTTTTTCCAGGGACTCCAATTGTGGGTCTATTTGGTCACTTGAAATTATCCCACAGTTTTGATGCTTTGTTCACCTATCTCAGTCTTTTTCCTCTGTGTTTTATTTTGGACAGTTTCTATTGTTGTGTCTTCAAGTTCATGAATTTTTTTAAATTTAATATCTAGTAGTTGTTTTAGGATTTATATTATGCATCTTTAACTATCACAATCTACTTTCAAGTGATATTATATTACCTCACAATGATGAGGAAAATAAGACATTTTTTTTGGGGGGGTGGCTAGCAGCCTGACTCTGTACCTAGTTAATCAGTATCCCTAATGCACATTCCTGTTAGCCTATAGTCTAGTCATTACCCCTTCCTTAGTTATCTGGTCTTGCAAGACCTGTTTACCTAAATACTCCCATTTTACAGAGGCCATAAACCATGAACAATACACAACCCCTGGAGGGGGTTATCAGCGCTGGTGCCAGGCCAGGCCTTTAGATGTGGTCTCGTGGCCCCCATCCCAACACACAGGGCTTCTTGCAAAGCCCATGAAAGGTCCGGAAGTCTGGTCCTTATTTGGGGGACAAAGAAACCAAAGGGTATAAAGAGAGAGCTTCCTCCATATTGGTTTGCTCAGGATTTGGAAACAGGATCCCCTGAGTCACGGTACTAGTACATCTGGAAATAGTGGGTTTTCCTGTATTTCCAGGTGCTCCTGTGTATTTTTAGGTCGCCTGGTGAATTCTGTGACAACATATAGTATAAGAATCTCACAATACTTTACTTACATTTCTCCCTGCTAGCAGTTATGACATCCATTTTATACTTCTCTGTTTTATTTTGTTTTTTTGTTAATCCTCACCCGAGGATATTTTTCCATTGATCTTTTTTAAAGTGGAAGAGAGAGGGAAAGACAGAGAGAAACATCAATGTGAGAGAAACACATCAACTGGTTGCCTCCTGCTTTATTTTGTTTTCCCTGACCAGGGCCCAGGCTGGGGAGGAGCCTGCAACCGAGGTGCATGCCCTTGACCAGAATCAAATCAAGGACCCTTCAGTCCCCAGGCTGACGCTCTATCCACTGAGCCAAACAGGCTAGGGCCATTTTATACATTTTTTATAAATCCTATCATACAATGTTATTACTTTTGTTAAATCGTCATTTATTTTAAAAAGAGATGTAAATATGAATACATACATAGTAAAACCGTTTTGTTTCTTGCCAGTGTCAGCCTCTGGATAGTGATGTTATCAGTCAGCAATGCTTGCGGCACTCACCCTGGCACAGTGAACACCCCGCAGACATCTCCCCTTTGGAACCAATGTTATGGCTGGACCGGCCCTGTGGTTCTTATTATGACTGCAAGATGCACTCATCAATAATCATCAGGAAACTTTGAAAGACAGGTTTGTTACTCACAAATCCTGAAGGGTACCAGGGCACACCTGGGGTCACACAGCAATGCCGCAGGTAGAGAGAGAACGTGAGACTTGGGTTCTGTTTCATTGAAGCCAAAGGTAGAGGGCCTAGGGTTTCAAAGTGTTCACTCTTTATTGGTGAATTTAAAACATAAAAGTGGAAATTAAAGCGCAGGAAGTGAAAAACAAGCAGCCAAACAATCAGTTGTCTAAATCAACCAGATCTCTAAAACAAAGAAAATTTGGGGTGCTGTGGGCTGGCTCTTTATCTAGTCCTGTGGTTGGCAATGTGTTTATTCGAGATTATTATCTGCAAAGTGGATGTTTCAGCACTACAGAGTTTAATTCAGGCACTTGCATTGCAATAAGAAAAACAACCTGTCAGGCCCTTACACTGTACTCATATATTTTCCCATGCTTTTTACTCCTTTGCATAGATCCAGATTTACCTCTGACATTATTTTCCTTCCTCCTGAAGGATGTCCTTTAACATTTTTTATGGTGCAGGTCTGAAGATGCATCTTTAATTTCCCCTCATTTAAAAAAATATTTTCCTACTGATTTCAGAGAGGAAGGGAGAGGGAGAGAGACAGAAACATCAATGATGAGAGAGAATAATTGATTGGCTTCCTCTTACACGCCCCCTACTGGGGATCAAGCCCACAACCTGGGCAGGTGCCCTGACTGGGAATCGAACATGACCTCCTGGTTCATAGTTGATGCTCAACCACTGAGCCACACTGGCTGGGCTATTTCCCCCTCGTTTTTGAAAGATATTCTCATTGGGTACAGAATTTAAGGCTGAAAGATGCTCCTTGTCATCTCACGTCTATTGTGTTTAGTGAGAAGTCTGCCATTTTTACCTTTGTCTCTCTGTTCATACTATCCCTCCACCCCCCACCCCAGCTGCCTTTAAGATTTCCTCATGCCCTGGCTGGTGTGGCTCAGTTTGTTGGGCATTGGTTGTCTTGTGCACCAAAAGGCTGCCAGTTCCCATTCCTGGTCAGGGGGGCAGAAAGAGAGAGAGAGAGAGAAACACCGATGTGAGAGAGAGATATTGACTGGTTGCTCCCAAACACACCCTGACTGGAAGTGGAGAGTGAACCCGCAACCCAGTTATGTGCCCTTGACTGGGAATGGAACCTGCAACCCTTCCTTGTGTGGGCCAATGCCCTAACCACTGAGATCACTGGCCAGGGCTACCACTGCTTTTTTATCCACTCATCTACTAATTGGCGCTTGGGCTGCTTCCAAATCTTGGCTACTATAAATATCATTGCAATGAACATAGGGGTGCAAATATTCTTTTGAAAGAGTGTTTTGGGTTTTTAGGATAAATTCCCAGAAGTGGAATTGCTGGATCATAAGGCAGTTCCATTTTTTTTTTTTAATATCCTCACCGAAGGATATTTTTCCATTAATTTTTTTTTTAAGGGAGAGTGGAAGAGAAAGGGAAAGACAGAGAGAAACATCGATGTGAGAGAAACACATCGATTGGTTGCTTCCTGTGCAAGCCCTGACCAGGGCCTGGGCCGGGGAGGAGCCTGCAACTGAGGTACGGGCCCTTGATTCGAACCTGGGACCTTTGGTCCGCAGGCCAACAATCTATCCAATGAGCCAAACTGGCTAGGGCAGTGGTCGGCAAACTCATTAGTCAACAGAGCCAAATATCAACAGTACAACGACTGAAATTTCTTTTGAGAGCCAAATTTTTTAAACTTAAACTATATAGGTAGGTACATTGTTATTAACTTAATTAGGGTACTCCTAAGGCTTAGGAAGAGCCACACTCAAGGGGCCAAAGAGCTGCATGTGGCTCTCGAGCCGCAGTTTGCCAACCATGGGGCTAGGGTAAGGCAGTTCCATTTTTAACTTTTTGAGATAACTCCATACTGTTTTCCACAGTGGCTGCACCAGTCTGGATTCCCACCAGCAGTGCACAAGGGTTCCCTCTTCCCCACATCCACGCCAGCGCTTGTCATTTGTTGACTTATTAATGACTAGAGGCCTGATGCACAAAATTCGTGCAAGAGTAGGTCTTCCTTCCCCCCAGCTGCTGGCACTGGCTTCCCCCTCTGGTACCCAGGACTGGGGCTTCCCTCCAAGCCCCAGCTTTGTCCGGACCAACAGGTCTAATTAGCATATTATGCTTCTATTATTATAGATAGCCACTCTGACAGGTGTGAGGTGATATCTCATTGTGGTTTTAATTTGCCTTTCTCTGATGATTAGTGACTTTGAGCATCTTCCCATGTCTATTGGTCATCTGTATGTCCTCTTGGATTTTGTCTTTAAGAGTTCTCTTCCTTATGTTTTCTCTTTCAGGAGTTTTTGTTATTTGGATATTGGATCTCCAGGACTAATCCCCTAATTTTATTATTTTTTCTCCTGTTTCTGTCTGTCATCTGTCTATCTTTTATTCTTTCTTGGAAACGTCCTTAACTTTATCTTTTCAATATTCTGCTGAATTTTTAATTTCTGATATCATATTTTAAATTTTTAAGAACTCTTTCTTATCTTTTGAATGCTTCTTTTTTAAAGCCTTCTGGTCTTATTTAATAAATGTGATATCTCCTCTATCTAGGGTATTAATTATATTTTTATAATATTATTCTGTTCTCTGCATGGTCTTTGTTTCCAAATTTCATTTTTCAATTTATTTATTTGACTTTCAGATTTCATGTTAAAGGCTTTCTTCTATTGTCAGGTGATTCTTGGTTTCTCATTCATATTTAACAGGAGACACTTAAAAGGTAGTGAGTGGGAAACAGCTCAGATGAGGTTTAACTCCAGAGGTTTTACAGGTGTTGGTTGTGCTCTTTGACTTTATAAGGAGCCTGTCTTTGAATTTCCAGCACTTTTCGGGACTATACCTGAACCTGGGACTCTGGAGAGGTTGGAGACGCCCTCTGGGCAGATAGTGGGGGAACAAAAGAAAGCCCTGTGAGCCTGCACTCTCGTCCTTCAGCACAAAAGGCTTCCTTCTATTGTGTTTTGTAGGGGAAGGGTGGCAAAATCTAAAAGATCTGCCTCCTTGTTTCAAAAGGAAAATAGAAGGAGGAAGAGAGAGAGAAGGGCTCAGTCATTCTTTGTTTGGGGAAAACTTTAGGTCTGTAACAACAACAAATATCAATTGTGGCCGGTGGCCTCAGCCTTCCTGAAGGAAATCCAGGCCACATTAAAATCCAGGGAATTTGCAATGGTGGCATTTGTGGTGGCTTGCAGATTTCCATTGGCAATTTTTTTAAAGCCAAAGAATTATAATTAAAATAGAAATGGCTCCAATTATATCTGCCTCCTGTCTGAAAGGATGTAGCTGGTAATGAGAATCACATGTCTTAACTGCAGTTCCTTCCATTTCCAAGCAAGTTGTCCCATGAGAGAAATTCCTTCTTTTCAGCAAAGCTTAGTAAACCACATTTCTCCCTCCTCCTAAGCTACTGTGGTTTTGCACTGATTTTTAATAGTCCCAGGAATGGAGCTCAGTCATAGTAAATGCTCTCATTTCTCTCTCCTTCTCTTTATAAGACAGTTCAAGGGTGACAAAGCATATTTTTCTGTTTCAAAGAGACAGAGATGAAAAGTAGGAGTGCTCAATCTTAACCAGCCAAAATGTACCTATCAGGCTGCGCTAGGTAGTACAGGTAGAAGCAAGAACAGGTATAGAGTCAGCCCCCAGTGTTCAGTTATAAATATTCACAGACAAGTCTTTGTGTAGACATGTACTTTTGTGCCCTTATTAGTCACTTGAATATCTTCTTGGTAAAATAGCTATTAAAGTTTTTTGTCCATTTTTAATTGAGCTCTTTGACTTATTATTGAATTGTAAGAGTGCTTTACATAGTCTAGATACAAATCCCTTTTCAGACATAGATTTACAAATATTTTCTCATAGACTGTGGTGCATCTTTTATCTTTTGAAGAGCAAAAGTTTTTAATTTTGATGAAGTCCAATTTATAAATTACTTCTTTTGGTATCATACTGTGCTTTACGTCCCATACCTAAGAACTCTTTATCTAACCTAAGGTCACAAAGATTTTTCTGCAATGTTTTCTTCTAGAAGTTTTATAGTTTTTGCTCTTACTTGTAAGCCTATGGTTTATTTTGGGTTAATTTTTGTGTATGTTGTGAAGTAAGGGTCTGAGTTCATTTTTCTGTGTATGGATATCCAACTATTCCAGCAACATTTGTTGAAGACCATTCTTTTTCAACTGAACTAATACCTTTGTTAAAAATCAATTGACCATAAATATAAGGGTTTATTTCTGAAATCTCAGTTCTGCTCCATTAATCTGTATGTTTATCTTTGTGCCAAGGCCACCTTGTCTTCATTATCATGGCTTTGAGTAAGGAAGTTCAAATTTGTTCTTTTTAAAAAATGTTTCGGCTATTCTAGGTCTTTTGCATTTTCATATACATTTTAGAATTGTCTTGTCAATTACCACAAGAAATTCTGCTGGGATTTTGATAGGGATTCCATTTGTCAATTTGGAGAGGACTGCCATCTTAAAATATTGTTTCTTTTAATCCACAAAGATAAAATACACATACATTTATTTAAATCTTTAATTTCTCTTATAATGTTTTGTACTTTTTAGTGTACAAGGTTTGCACTTATTAAGTTAAATTTATTTCTAAGTATTTTATCCTTTTGGATAGTATTGGGATTTTTTTTAAAAAATGTGTTTTTTGGACAGTTCATTGCAATTACATAGGAAAAAATTGATATTTTGTATTGATCGTTTATTCTGAGATTTCTCTACATTCTGGATCATGCTTTCTGTGAACTAAAAGTTTTACATTTATTTATTTATTTCCCAGGCCAGTCCAGGTCCTGCCGGCTCCCTTGGTCTTTTATGATCTGGCCTGGCCTTACCTGTCTTACTTCCCAGTTGGAAAGTGTGATGGCCATGGAGTGAGGGATGGGGAGACCAATCATTCAGGCCTGCACGACCATAAATGACTGCAACCATTAATAAAAACATCCTAGCTTTAGGAGCATAAAAGTGCTTTTTACATTAAATCAGTAATAAATAGAAGCACTCAGAATAAAGCATCTTTTAAAAGATATTAGTGGGAGTGAGTCAGAGTTAGCAGATCCAGGTTGTGGGCAAGAGATCAGAAAGGCTTCTCTTGTTTAAGATCTGCGACTTGATTCCACAACTGCCCAGTCCTTTCCAACCACTATTTCTTTCCTATTACAGGATGAATTGTGTTCCCCCCAAAAGATATGTTGAAGTCCTACCCCAAATACTTCAGATTGTGACCTATTTGGATATAGGATTACTGCAGATATAATTAGTTAGGATGAGGTCATTGGGGGGGGGCGGTCCTAATCCAATATGACTGGTGTCCTTATAAGAAGAGGGATACAATGTGAAGACAGACATGGGGAAAGCACCATAGGAAGACACAGGGACACACAGAAGCAGAGGGAAGATGGCCATGTGGAGATGGAGGCAGAGACTGAAGTGAAGCCAGAAGCCAAGGTTTGCCTGGGGCTATCAGGATCTGGGAGAAGCAAGGAAGGATCCACCTCTAGAGACTTTGGAGAGAACATGTCACTGATGATACCTTGATTCCAGACTTCTGGACTCCAGTATTGTGAGAGAATACATTTTTGTTGTTTTAGGCCACTAGTTTGTGGTACTTTGCTATGGCAGCCCTAGGAAGCTAACAAATACGGTATGCATGTTTTGTCAAAGCTGGTTCACTCCATCATCACGATTCCCATGGCTTGGGACACCAACCTGGCTGCTATATCCTCTTCTGGTCTATAGTCATACCATGTGTGGGTCAGCAGCTTTGGGAAGCAGGCACATTTTATAGACCTGAACTAAAAAAGACAGTCTTTTTATATGTCCCACAATTTCTCATACTTACTAGCATCTGGTATGTTACAGAGGAAAATATGTGCAATCACTGCTATTTCTTGGGCACTATTGAAGAACTAGCCAAGCCTGACTCTCTGACTCTGAGTAAGAAAAATGACAGGAGTGTGAGGTGGATGTCTTAGACACCAAGTGTTGTCCTTGGAGGAGGCCAAGTGGGAAATGGGATACATGGTGTGATAGGGGCATTGCCTGTGTCTCTGTACCCTGTCCCATCTCCTCCCCAGTTCAGGGCCTTTGTACAGGCTGTTTCCTCTGCTCAACCTGACTCCTCCCACTGTATGTTTCAACCTAAGGGTCACCTTACCTAAGGGAGCATTATTGTTCCCCTCCCCTTATACACCATCCCCAGCCCATTCTTTGCTTGCTTCATAACCTTCACTATGATGTCACTATTTTATTTGTTTGCCCACTTGTTTTTTGTCATGGTGAGCTCTTTGAGTATAAGAACTATGCCAGTCTTATTCCCCATGTACTGCTGATTCTAGACACTGGTCCCCAATACCTGACCAAGTGCTTAAAACCTCTACAGAATGCACTGCTACATGAAAGCCTCAATGACATACATGCAAACACTCTGGACACCATCAAGGTCATTTTTATGAGTACGTTGCAGCTTAAGGTCACTATCATTGGGCAGCTCCTCAATCTTCATCTTTATGACCCTCATCCTCAACTGTGTTATATGCTTTCCATAGGTGGCCAGTGTAGGCTCAGTGTAGGCTTGAGTGACCCATGCCTCTTAGAGAAGCTCCTGCACACTCTACCAACGATCTAAGTGTACATACACCTAGTAAAGTCACAGACTCTGTTAAGCAGAAGTTGGCCCATGTTACTCTATTATTCTCAGATCATTCCCCTGACCACCAAAGTCAAAGCCCAGGTCCTTATGGTGCCCACCAGAGCCTTTGGGGTCTGGCCCCAGCTACCCCTCTGACTTACCTCCTATGCCCTCCTCTTCACTCACACTGTCCCTTGGTGCCCCTTGAACATGCCACATGCTCTTCTGCAATAGGACCTTTACCAGGGAACACTGTCTACCCAAATAAATGCACGTCTGTCTCTTCCACTTTTTCGAGTCTGAGTTCAAAATGTCACTTCAATGGGCCCAACTGGGCCACCCTATTTTTTCATTAAACTTTTAAATCATGACACAAATGTAGATTCACATGTAGTTGCAAGAAATAATACAGAAAGATCTCCTTGGCCTCTAGCCAGCTTCCCTAGTGGGAACATCTTGCAAACCTGTAATACAATAGCACAACCAGCATGCTGGCAGTGATACAGCCAAGAGACGGAACATTTCCATCCCCACGAGGATCCCTCAGCATGCCCTCTTATAGCCACACCCTCTTCCCTCTGGCCTCACTCCCTCCAGCACCTGGGCAACCTCTGTGGTCCTCTGTGGTCCATTTCTGTAATGTTGTCATTTCAATAATGTTAAATACATGGAGTCATATAGTATGTAATCTTTTGGGGACTGACTTTTTTCACTCAGAATAATTATCTGGAGATTCATCCAGATTGTTGGGTATATTACTAGTGCATTCTTTTTCATTGCTGAGTAGTATTCCACGTTGAGGAACTGCTAATTTGTTTGATCATTTACCCAATGAAAGATGGGTTGTTTCCAATTTGGAGCTATTACAAATAGAGCTGCTATGGAAATTCATGTGTACGTTTTTGTATGAACACAGTTTTCATTTCTCTAGGATAAACAGCCAAGAGTACAGCTGCTAGGTCACATGATAATTGCATGTTTAATTTTTAAAGAAAGTCTGGCCATTCTATTTTGAACGGTAAACTCTCCCCCACACACTCAAAACCATCCAACACCTTTTACCCTGCTCTACTTTGATCTTTTCCACAGCATTTTACCTTCTAATATACTGTACAATGGGCTTATTTATTTTTTTGGTTGTACTGTGTTTAATGTCCTCCCGATTTGGGCCAGACCCGGCATAAGGAGCACCAAAGCGGGCTCCAGACTTGAAGTCAGGCTCTGACCAACAGCCTCCACAGGGGAAAGCTTGCAGGGATCCTGAGATCACACAAAGGCCAACGTGCCCATGAACTGCACAGTGTGATTGTGATAGTGAGACACAGCCTGTGCACAAGTTCAACAGACGAAGCCATCTGCTAGGTTCACAAGCAAACACATTGAGTTCAAAAACCAAATGAGTGCTACCCCTAAATAAAACTTACAATGCTGGAGAGTTTTAACTCAGAAACTCTGTTGATTTATGACCTAAGGAAGCAGAGCCACAGTCCACAAAGACTGCCCCCCTCAGCCCCCACAACACACACACACAGTGCTTCCAGGCACCCACCAGTCCCAGGGGACGGAGCCTTTTTGCAAATGAATTGAAAGGATTCTAGTTAGAAACATTCAGAGAGCCCCAGAGGCAAGAGAATCAAGACAGGACTGTATTTCATGATGAAAAGTGAAAACCAAATAAACAAAGCTGCCAGTCATGGCATCTGGCCAGCTCAGCTGTGTAAGTGAACAGCACAAACATTCCTGAGCCCTGTGGAAGGCCCTGGAAGAAGGCCAGAACCTTGTGTACTTAGCCTGCCCCGGGGGCAGGGGGTGGGGGGAGGGAAGGAGGGTGTTGTTGTTATTATCATTACCATAAATACATTTATTTCTTAATACATTGGTTTCTTTTACTTTGAACATTTGCTTGACATTTGTTCTGATTAGGTGAATGCTGGAAGCAACGATGAAATAACATTGTAAAATGATGTTCTGGCCTGACTCAATGTGGAAATGTTTAGAGCGTTCCCGTTAACACCAGATGATGTCAGCCTGACTATTGTGCTGTTTTTTCAAAAAACACAAGGGGCTGAAAAACCTTCCCAAACAATCCAAAATGAGTCAAGGCTCTAAAGGCTTTTCTCCATGAACACCCTCCTCTGTGATTTGAGCCCAACACCAAAACCGGTGAGGATGTTGGGAGACCGAGGCACTGGATGTTGAGAACTCACATGTCCCACCATCTGAAGCATCATCCAGAGAGATGACTCCGTGCCACCTATGTCCCCTCCCAGCCTGGCTCTGTGGGACAGGAGTTCTGTGCTTTGTTTCCTGCAACTCCTATTCCTACTCATCTTCCTGACCCTTTTTTCTCCTCCACTTTATCCTTTTTTCCCACTTCACGCCCCCCCCCCCCCCCCCCCCCAGCTAAGCCAGCTAAACCAACTAGGCCCCAGCGTCCATAATGGAAATACAGCTTCAGCCTTGGTGCCATAGACCGCCATCCTCAGCCAGGAGCCGCGTCTCCCAGCCCAGAGGTTCTCAGCCTCAGCAACTAGAAGCTGGGAGAGGGCGTGACGTGTGCGTGGGCAGGCCTCAGTGCTCCTCTCCAAGCAGTGACCAGCGGGCCCCTGCTCAGACTTTGTTCTGGTTCCCTGGGCTTCCTCAGTGTCCCAGGGGACCACAGGACAGGATCACCACCGTCTCCTCACAGTGCTCTCAGGTGAGGAGAGGGGCCTGAGGAAGGAAGTGTCATTGCAGACTTCAACGCAGTCTCTGGGGAAGATTATCAACTTGGGGGGGGGGGGGGAGTAGAACCCATTTTCAGAGGGTCTTCAAAAAACCCAACTATAGATGCTCAGTCAGCACTGCAGGCCATGGAGAGGTGCCTACCCAGGCCTGCAGCCCTGGGTCAAGGAACCACAGAAGGGACCATTGTTCTCAGAATTGGAGGCCTCAGAGCCTGAATCCAAGCAGGGGCCAGGCTATATTGGCCAGTCTCATAGTGGCTCCTGAAACATAACAGAAGACTGTAAACTGGGGCCTTAAACAACAGTAATTTATTTTCTCACAGTTCTGGAGGCTGGAAGTCCAAGATCAAGGTTCAGCTGTCCTGGCCAGTGTGGCCTAGTTGGTTGGAGCGACATCCCATACACCAAAAGGTGGTGGGTTTGATTCCAGGTCAGGGCACATATTCAGGTTGCAGGTTCGATCCCTGGCTGGGGCATGTGCAGGAGGCAACTGATCAACGTTTTCTCTCACATCAATGTTTCTCTCTTTCTCAAAAAATTAAAAAATAAAAGAAAAAGTTCAGCAGGATCAGTTACTGGTGATGACTCTCGTCCTGGCTTGCAGACAGCTACCTTCTCACTATGTCCTCACATGGCCTTTCCTCATTGCCATACAGAGACAGAGAGAGGGGTGGAGGAGAGAGAGAGAGAGAAAGAGAAAGAGAGAGAGAGAGAGAGAGAGAGAGAGAGAGAGAGAGAGAGAGAGAGAACATGCATGTTTTCTGGTGTCTCTTCATATAAGGGCATTAATCCTATGGGATCAGGGCCCCATCCTTATGACTTCATGTAACTTTGATTATCTCCGTATGTACCCCATCTCCAAGCACAGTCACATGGCCTTAGGGCTTCAACACAGTTCAGTCCATAGCAGCTCCCCAGAAACTGGTGTGCCACTTTCCTAATTAGGAAAAGTCAGGGGATCCCCTAGCATCAATTTGGTTCTAGTCTGCTCATCAAGTATGTCTACTGCTCTGGGTGGGGCTGGGGCCATAAAGGGGGCAGAGCATTCTGAGTGCCCCTGCTCTGGCAGAAGCTCAGTTGAGAATGGGGAATGTTATGATACATACGTTCTTTCCAAATTGAGCTGATGTGCCAGTACAGGAGCTGTGTGTTGGCCCTCCATCTCAAGATCTGGGCGGGAAGGAAGGGTAGGCCATGGTGCAGCATAGACAGCCATTGGCCTGCATGTGAGAAGGCCAGGCATCCTCTGCCCACTTCCTTCACCTGGGCAGGGGAGATAATAGTGAACACTATGCGTGTGCAGGGCTGTGTGGCACTTGCATGAGCTCTCAGGAGAAGAGGCAAGAGATTACTGTCCTCACTTTTTCATGATACTACCATTGAATTCTTCTTCAAGATTAGGATGAAGAAGATACAAAAGGCCTTCATTAATATGGTAGCAGCAAGATAAGTCTAGATCAGCGGTTCTCAACCTGTGGGTCGCGACCCCTTTGGCGGTCGAATGACCCTTTCACAGGGGTCACCTAAGACCATCCTGCATATCAGATATTTACATTATGATTCATAACAGTAGCAACATTACAGTTATGAAGTAGCAACGAAAATAATTTTATGGTTGGGTCACAACATGAGGAACTGTATTTAAAGGGCCAGAAGGTTGAGAATCACTGGTCTAGATGAACTAAGAATCATGCTTTTCTATTTAGTGAATGAGTTGTGGATGCAAGGCAGCCCTGATTAACTGAATTTCAGGCAGGGATGAGCCCCTCATGGTTGAACCAACAGTCCCAGCTGAGGCAAGCACCTTGTCCGGAGCGGTAGGTAGAAGAGCAGGCCTGCTATAGAGGAAGACAAGGTTGGTGGGAGGCAGCCAAGCTTTAAATGACAGGTTATGATTAAACAAAGTAAAACAAATATAAACCCACAAACCCAAGAAGCTGAGCAAGTCACAAATAGAATTAATATAAAGAAAAATCACACTCAGGCACTGTATAGTCAAAATGCTGACAATGAAGTTAAAGAAAAATAATCTTAATAGGAGTCAGAAGAAAAACATGTCATGTTCATAAAAAATTAAACCTGACATCTCATCAGAAACAATGGACAGAATAAAACAATATGTTTTGAGTGCTGAAAAAAAAATACCCACCAAACACCTGAAATTTAGAATCTATAAACTAAAAAAATATCTTATAAAAATTAAGGCAAATAAAGACATTTTTGGATAAACAAAGCTGAAAGTCATCTCTAGCAAATTCACACTACAAGGAATGCTAAAGAAAGAAAAGGTTCTAAATAGAATAGGACATCATATTAAGTTAACAAGGGGGAAAACACAAATTTCAAACATCAGGAATAAAAGGGGATTATTAATACCCATCCTGAAAACAGAAAGGATTAATAAAGGTTAATAAGGGTTCTTGAACAATTTTATGCTAAAAATATTGAAAGTTAGATAAAATGGACAAATTCTTTGGGGGGAGGGGGGGACACAACTTACCAAAACTGACACAGGAAGAAATAGAAAATCTGAAGATTTAAAAATAGAAAATCCCCATGCTGATTTTAAAAGTTGAATGTGTAATTAAAAACCTTTTTCAGCCTAAGCTGGTTTGGCTCAACGGATAGAGTGTTGGCCCCTGGACTGAAGGGTCCTGGGTTTGATTCTGGTCAAAGGCACATACCTCAATTGCAGGCTCGATCCCCAGCCCTGTGCGGGAGGCAACCAATCAATATGTCTGTCTCACATTGATGTCTCTATCTGTCTCTCCCCCTCCCTTCCAGTCTCTCTAAAAATCCATGGAAAAAGATCCTCTGGTGAGGATTAATAACAACAACAACAAAAACCTTTTGCAAAGAAAACCTCAGTCACAGATGGTTTCACTGGCAAATTATATCAAACCTGCAAGAAAAAATTATATCCATTGTATACAAACTGTTTCAAAGAAGAGAGGAGGAAACCACTTCCCAGTTTTTAAAAAATGGCCAATCCAATCCTAATACCAAAACCAGACAGACATTATGAGAGGAGAAAACCACAGACCAGTATCCCTTATGAACAGACACAAACATCCTTAACAAAATATTAGCAAATTGAACCCAGCATTTTTTTTTAAGGAGAATACAACATGACCAAAACTTGGGAATTTTCCCGAGGAATGTAAGGTTGTTTTATATCAATCAATATAATTCATCACATTAACAGAATAAAAGAGAAAAATCATATCATATCACCAATAGATACAGGAAAAACATTTTACAAATTTCAACACTTCGTGATAAAAACTCTCAGCACACAAAGAATAAAAGGAGACTAACTCAACCTGATAGAGGGCATTTCAAAGAAAACACACCCTACAACTAACATCATACATAATGATCGAAGTATTGGAAGTTTCACCTTAAGATGAAGACCAAGGCAAGGCTACCCACTTTCACCACTTCTATTCAACATGCATTGAAGTTCACTATTTATTGGGACCATGGGGCAAAAAGAAAATAATAGGCATAAAGAATAGGAAGAAAAATTAAAGCAACTTAGAAATACTAAGTGAATTTAGCAGGTCTCAGACTACAACGTCAATATACAATTATAAATTGTATTTCTATACACTTGTGGCAAACAATTGAAAAATTAAAATTTAAAAATACTACTTGACAAAATGGGTCAGATTGGGGGAACACTTTGGGGTAGAGGAATCATGTTTATGTTGGTGCTAATGGACAATATGAAAATAAAATTAAGAAACCAATTCCTTTACAGTAGCATAAAAAGCAACATACCAAGGAATAAATTTAACCAAGGAGGCAAAAGACCTGTACACTGCCAGGAGTTGGGAGGAACGAAGGGCTAAGCAGCACACAGAGGATTTTCAGGGCATTGAAAATACCCTGAATGGTACCATAATGATGAATATTGGTCATTATACATTTATCCAAACCCTGGCATCATACTCAAAATAATTCAAGATGGACAATAAACTTAAGTAGAAAAGGGAAGCTATAATGCTTCTAGAATCTAGAAGAAACTGTAGCATATTTTCATGACCTTAACATAGGCAAAGATTTCTTAGAACACAAAAAATACTAACTGTGCAAGAAAAAGGGCATCAGAATTAAAACTCCGCTCATCAAAATACACCATTTAGAGAATGAAAGAATGAACAGCCCTGATGACTGCCACAGCCTGAGTAACAGCAGCGGTCCCCAGCATTTACTAGCTTCCCACTCCTGCTGTTTAAAACACCTGATCAACTCCTACCTATCTTTTCTCTCACTTAGAATGATAGACTGACACAGCAGTTCTCAACCTGTGGGTCGCGACCCCTTTGGTGGTCGAATGACCCTTTCACAGGGGTTGCCTAATACCATACTGCATAACAGATATTTACATTACAATTCATAACAGTAGCAACATTACAGTTATGAAGTAGCAACGAAAATAATTTTATGGTTGGGTCACAACATGAGGAACTGTATTTAAAGGGCCAGAAGGTTGAGAACCACTGGACTGACAGGTTGGGAAGGATGTTTCAGGCCCTGACCAATTCAAGAGCTTTCCTGTCTGTCAACAAAGCCTACACCTCTAATAACATTTCTCTAAATACCAATTAGCCATGGTTTTCTCAAACTTCTTTTTTTTTTTTAAATATATTTTATTGATTTTTTACAGAGAGGAAGGGAGAGAGATAGAGAGTTAGAAACATCGATGAGAGAGAAGAATCGATCAGCTGCCTCCTGCACATCTCCCACTGGGGATATGCCCGCAACCAAGGTACATGCCCTTGACCGGAATCGAACCCGGGACCCTTCAGTCCGCAGGCCGACGCTCTATCCACTGAGCCAAACCGGTTTCGGCTCAAACTTCTTTTTAATATTCAATTGGTAGCCAAGTTCCAGGTATAAAAGGCCTTAAGAATCACATTGTGAATGTGGCAATGAAACAGGCAGCTCTGAAACTGCCTGCATAATACCTCCGCTTGCTCAAGAAGCATCTTTTGTAATCTATTATAATAAAAGCGTAATATGCTAATTAGACCGGATGACCTTCCGGACAAAGCCGGGGCTGTGAGGGAAGCTGGTGCCGGCAGCCAGGGGAAGGAAGGCCTCTAGTATTTAGTAATCTGACTACCAAGGTACTTCATGTCTGTATCATCTCACAAAGCACATTTACATGAAATTTTCCATATGCTCCACTCCCCGCGGTTATTATGACCTTCATTTTCAGATGAGCCCATGAAAAGTTCTGAGTATTTTTGTAACCACCCTTTACCTGTCTAATAAGTAAATGTCTGGAGCTCCATCCCAAATCCTCAGACTCCAAATCCAGCATTCCCTACTTCCCTGTCAGGCCTGGCTGTGAGGCGATGGCTCTGGGAAACGAAGGTTTTGTTTCATGGGCCTGAGCAGCACGTGGGCCTCCAACTATGAGCTGACCAGCCAGGTTTCGCTCACACTGAGAATCCCTCAATCACTGATTACCAGTGGAGGGGAAGTGAGCAAACTGCCCCCAAAAGGAATCTCATCAGGCCATTGCTCTGGTGCGGGCCATGCTCGGAAATGAGCTTTCAGACGGTGAGGTCACCAGGTGCTCTGCAGCTTTTTGATTGGCTGATTATTTCATGAGCTTCTTGATCCTTTCATTTGGAGATGCCAAAGCCATTGCTAACTCAACGAGGAGCACATCTCCCTTATTTCTGTCCTGGTTCATGCATGGTGAGTGGTATGGGCTGGGCAGGAAAGAAAATGAAACTAGGAAGAAAGTGGCAAAGGGTGGGCAACAGAGTGCAGACTGTGGTGTGAAGAAGTATGAGAAAGTATGAAAACAAGAGAGCCAGAGAGATGGCAGGTAAAACAAAGTGAGATGTTAGGATTTCAGCAGTGACAGGGCTCATGGTGCATATTTCAGTTTTCCAAAGGCATTCCCTGGTCCACTTATTTTCCATTCAACAGGAAGTCTTTCATAACTTGATTACATGAAGGTATCATCATCCATGTGCCACCAATAGGCCAATCAAGGCACTGACATTGTATCTGAGATATTTCTACTGAGAACAAGAAGAGCTTTTCCCCAAACTTCCCCTTGACAGCATCTCTCTCCCCTTCTCAAATCTTCCCATCCCCCTAAACAACAGCACACAAAACACATGATGGATAAAATTAGAGTAAAACATATTTATAGCCTCACAAATTACTCTAAGAACTGGCCAGACTTTGCATATGCACAATAAGATATGCAATCTACTTGTTTGGGGGTTTGCTGCACCTAGCTATTACGGGAAATTGCTGCTTCATTATCACAATTTCTGCAAGGTAGAATGAGGTGGAGTCAGTGAGCATTCTGAGTCATTTCCAAAAATGCTTTTAAGGGAAATTCTGCAAATAATATTACTTCTTAAGGGAGAAACAATGTTAAAAACCATTTCTTCTTTTCAAGTCACACAAAGGAACATATTACTCTGAATTAGAAATGAGTCAAATCAGAATGTTTAAAGTACGTGTTAATAGCAATTCTTGTGGATCATACACTAGATATTGAAAGTAGCAGTAAAGAAGGCTAAAGCAGAGGTGTTTTTACTTAATAACTAGTTGATACTTAATTGTGCCTAAAATTTGAAAAGCAGCATTTAGGATCTGTAAGATTTTCTTCAATCATATGTGATTCAGCCGCTGCTGTTCCACTGGGGGTTGTAGAATGACTTCTTTTTTTTTTTTTTTAAAGCCTTTATATTTTAAATACACTTTAAAAATCTTAGAACAGTTTTAGGTTGTAGGGAGCTGCAGACTCCATTACGGAATAAAAAGAAGCAAAGAGGAGGCAGGGACCTGTGCCTCCACAAAACAGTCAAGATTGTTTCCCGGGGAACGAGATTGCTTCTGAGGGGAAGATGGTGCCTTGCGCCTGGTCCCACCGGAGCCTGGTGAGTGGATGCCCAGGAAGGGTTTGCCCGTGGTGCAAAGGAGTCCAGGGATCCTGAGGGGGTGTTGTTGGTTCAGGTGGCAGTCATTTATGAAAGCTGAGATCTGCCTAGTGACAGAGGCTACATTTAAAATGTGAGCCAGGCACAGCACCTTGGACCTCAGCTATGTGTCCTTCCCAGTCTCTGCTGTGCCTTGGTGATGGAGGTTAGCAATTCTCTCTCCTGGCGCACACTCGAGGATCTGCCTGGCATGCAGGCCAGAATTCTCCTGGGCTCTGGCTCTGGCTCTGGCTCGGGCCTCCATAAGCGCTCCTACATGGAAAATCCCCAGGCTGATCCAGGATGTCCCAGCAGCGCCCCATCCTGTCCTCCTTATCGCAGCTGCAGGCAGCCTGGCTACATTCCTTCTGCCTGAGTCACTGCTAGAGGCCATAGGCTGCCTTTCCTCCAGCTCCGCTGGCTGAGGGACCAGCCACTCACCATGCCATCTTGTTGCTGTCCCTTTACTTTTCAAAATTACTACAGATTTATTTGTATTGCCTACATGGAATGGCTAGTTATTATCCAAAGAAAATTTCCATACTTAAATTAGCCCCTTTCCTTTTCTGCACTCTGCTCAAGATCCAGCCCAGCTGGGCCCCACTCGTTTTTACCTAGTTTTCCTTAACTATTACAACACCATTTCGACACAAGTCAACTGTGCATTTAGGTTTCATCCCTGCACTACTGTCCACCAATCTACACTATCGACCTTCTTTTTCTTGCTTATTGATTATCTCCTTGACCACCTTACTAACCCTCCTATGATAGGAGCTTCCATTTCCACATGAATGGATGAATGAATGAAAAATGAACAGGGTAGTGGCAAATGTCTAAACGCAGCAATTTTGAATTTGTTGAACTGACCAGAAATTTTGAGGCCAATCAGGTGGATCTTATCTTCTATACTAGAGGCCCGGTGCACAAAATTTATGCACTGGGGGAGGGTGTGCCTCAGCCCAGCCTGCACCCTCTCCAATCTGGGATCCCTCTCACAATCCAAGGAGTGGCTCCCAACCACTCGCCTGCCTGCCTGCCTGATTGCCCCTAACCGCTTCTGCCTGCCAGCCTGATCACCCCCTAACCACTCCCCTGCCAGCCTGATCGATGCCTAACCGTTCCCCTGCTGGCCTGATTTACCCCAACTGCCCTCCCCTGGCGGCCTGGTCGTCCCCAACTGCCTTCCCCTGCAGGCCATCTTATGGCGGTCATCTTGTGGCCACATAGGGGCGGCTAGCTTGTGTGTTGGAGTGATGGTCAATTTGCATACTGGCCATGGCTAATTAGTATATCAGGGCTAATTAGCATATCCCTCTCTTATTATTGTGTTGGAGTGATGGTCAATTTGCATACTGGTCATGACTAATTAGCATATCCGGCCATGACTGTGAGGGCGTTGTGACCAATTTGTATATCACCCTTTTATTAGTATCTAATCTAATAAAAGACAAACATGCAAATTGACCGTAACTTCGCTATGCCTTAAGCCACGCCCACCAGCCAATCAGAGCGACTCTATGCAAATTAACCCAACCAAGATGGCGGCCAGCAGCCATGGAGCTGAAGCAAGCAGGAGGCTTGGTTGCTCCAGTGATGGAGGAAGCCAAGCTTACTGGCCGGCTCTGAACTCCACTGAAGGCAACAAGTTTCAATTATAGAAGATAAACCCCAGATACCTGCTTTCAGCCGGCCGTGGCCACGGAGCTGGAGCGAGCAGGAGCCGGCTCTGAGCTCCACTGAAGGCAACAAAGTTTCAATTATAGAAGGTAAATAAATCCCAGAATAAAAAAAAAAAAGAAAGAAAAAAAGGAGAGTTTGGGAGCTTCCGTCACCGGGGCCTTGGCCAGCCTGAAAATGGCCGTCAGCCCCTCACCCAGACTGGCCAGGCACCCCAGTGGGGACCCCAGACCTGAAGGGGGTGTGACCAGCTGCAAACAGCCATCAGCCCCTCACCCAGGCTGGCCAGGCACCCCACCGGGACCCCCACCCTGATCCGGGACACCCTTCAGGGCAAACCAGCCAGCCCCCACCCGTGCACCAGGCCTCTATCCTATATAATAAAAGGGTAATATGCAAACTGACTCTAACAGCAGAAAGACTGGGAAAGACTGGTCACTATGACACACACTGACTACCAAGGGGCAGACGCTCAATGCAGGAGCTGCCCCCTGGTGGTCAGTGTGCTCCCACAGGGGGAGCTCTGCTCAGCCACAAGCCAGGCTGACGGCTGTCAGCACAGCGGTGGTGGTGGGAGCCTCTCCCGCCTCCTCAGCAGTGCTAAGGATGTCCGACTGCAGTTTAGGCATGCTCCCCACTGGCAAGTGGACATCCCCTGGGGGCTCCCAGGCTGCCAGAGTGATGTCTGACTGCCAGCTTAGGCCCAATTCCCCAGGGAGGGGGCCTAAACCAGCAGGTGATCATCCCCCAAGGGGTCCCAGACTGCGAGAGGGCACAGGCCAGGCTGAGTGCACAAATTTTTGTGCACCAGGCCTCTAGTAGATATATAAAAGGCTAATATACAAAGTGTCCCCTCAGGAGTTCAACCAGGAGACTGGGAGTTCGATTGCTCACTATGGCGTACGCTGATCACCAGGGATGGTGTGGAACAAAGGAAGGCCCCAATTGGCCCTGATCACCAGCCAGGCCTAGGGATCCTACCTGTGCACGAATTTCGTGCACCAGGCCTCTAGTTCAGTGGTTGCCAACCGGTGGTCTGTGAGGTCTGAAAGGTTGGCGACCGCTGCTCTAGTTTATCTTAAGTGACTGGCAAACCCTTGGAATAATGTCATATGGAATTTTAAGTTGAAAATACCTACAATGCATAATTTGGGGCTAAAATTCATACTAATTATGAGAATCGAGATAAGCAACAAGAATGCCAACGGTGTTATAAAATTTATGGGAGAAAATTTTTAGATTGAAAACATTCTCTTCACGGCATTAACATTTTTACTCAGAAATGAGTGACACTGACACATATTCCTACTGCATAACTCAGGTAAGAAGGTATTTATTCTAAGTACAACGCTCTCACTTCTAAGTATTATTCTATAAACACTGAATATCCATTATGTATCAGGCAAGATGATTAGAAATTTCTAGTCATGTCCCCCTCTACAAAGGAATATTCCCTAGTTTACTAATTTCTACTATCTCCCTGGTTTAGTCAACACACGTTTACCAAGCTGTCCCACTGCTCGGGGTCAGACTCCCTGCTCTGAGCTCCCTCAGCCTGGTGACCATGCAAAGAGCACATGGAGCCTGCAGACTGCCAGGGCCCCATAGCAGTGCTTGGGGGAGTGCAGGGCAGGGAAGGGACAGAGAAGCTTTCTGGAGGAGGTGACTGCTAAGCTAAGTGCTGAGGGATAAGAGAACTCTCCAAGTGACACGGGACAGGGAATAAATGAGCTGACCGCATAGTGGGAAATGAAATGTTGTGTTAGTCACAAGTTATTTGAAAGGAGATATTAGGCCAGAAATTTAAATGGGAATTAAGAAGCAGTTTTTCCTATTCAGGATGTAGCTGTGAGGATGGTGAAGCCAGGATGCAAAGTCTCAATCCCTTCACGAGGATCTGCTCTTCAAGAAGTGATGAGACGCGGGGAATGGGGACTCCAGAGAAGCCCACGCACACCTTCCAGGTGCCTTTCTCCTTCCAACAGCCTCTGGACTGCTCAGCCCATGACCTCTGGGCAGACCGTCCAACATCCCTGAGCCTCAGTTTCCCTCATGGTTAAAATGGAAGCAGTGATGCTCCCTATTGGGAGCTGTTTCTTTGGGCTCTTCTCCCAATGCAAATACTGCTAGGCAAAGCACTCAGTACATTCATGCTGGTCTCAGATGGTAACAAGGGAGTATTTGTTCATGGTGAGGAGGTGGGTGGACAGAATGAGATTGGGCCCCTCCTTACAGAAGGGGCCTGCACAGCGAGAGGTGCAGGGTAACCTGGGGAGGGGGCAGAGGGAGTGAAAGGCAATGGTGCCTTCTTCTGGCTTTGCCAGTCCCCATTTACTCTGATTTAAAAGAGGAAACCAAACCTACGGTTTCTGGAGTGAGGGTAGGTAACAGAATCTTCAGAAATAGAAGGCACCTCACCATTCATTGCTCCTACCCTCCCTCTCCTGATTTAATCAAGACAATTTCTATTCCTTTCCATTAGATTCAATGACTCATAAGGGAACAAAATAATAGTTTAAATAAACACCATATCTGGCAAGGCCATCGAGCATTTTTAGTCTAGCAATTGGTTTTCACTCAAGTATTTATGAAGCATGTAAGATGTGCAAGCCTCACCGCTAGGTGTGGAAATGTCAGGAAAGGTAGTTTAAAATAAACGTGTTCACCCAATCATCTCCTTTAGAGAAAGTGTATTCGTCAGGGTTCTCCAGAGACATACAACCTCAGTGTTTTTCTAGTAAGGCCTTCAACTGATTGGATGAGGCACACTCAAGTCACGGTAATCTGCTTTATTCAAAGTTTACTGGATTAAATATTAATCTAATCTAAAAGAAAAAAAAAACCTCTCAGCAACATCTAGATTGGTTTTTGACTCAAAATCTGGGTACTGTGGCCGAGCCAAGTTGCACATGGAGTCAACCATTGCAGAAGGCTCCATGGGAATATACGCTTGCAGGCCAATTCCGGCGTTCTCGCGTTACTGCCAGGCAGGGTCCCTGCGCTCCTTCCCACCCTCCTCAGGTAGCTCAGTGCCAACCTGTCTTGCCAAAGGAAGCAAGGACTGAAAGGAACCCTGTGTGTGGCAGGAGGGGGCCTGGCTCACTGCCCTCCATGCCTCCTTGGAGCTGCGCGGTTCATTCCTTGAACTTCA
Source organism: Myotis myotis (assembly GCF_014108235.1). Lineage (NCBI taxonomy): Eukaryota > Metazoa > Chordata > Mammalia > Chiroptera > Vespertilionidae > Myotis > Myotis myotis. The sequence continues at coordinate 20,110,401 of NW_023416401.1, read as the reverse complement.
GGTTCCTCGGGTGTGAAATGGACATGCTGCCATACCTACCTCACGGGCCTGTAGTGAGCATCACACGGAATAGACTGTGGAGGGTGGGGAGCAGTGCTTTCCATGCGTGATGTGCGGCCACTGCGCCATCAGGAGGCTGGCATGCCTGACCCGCTGGGGTAGGGAGGGCCCCATCCTGATGGATGGGCCAGGGCGTGGGTGTTCCTCGGGGACTGGGGCAGCCCAGGAAGGAGCTCGGGCCTCCAGGACAAGCCTGAGCTCCAGAGGAAAGATTCCCACCCCAGAGCTCTAGGTTGAGTTTTCTGCCCCTTTAAAACTTTTATGTGCTCTTTCCAAAAATTCCAGGTTTCAGAGTAAAAAGTTCAAGTTCCCTTATTCATCACTCCTACCCCAATTCCACTCCTTTCTTATTGATTTTTTTGTTACTATAAAAATGGGGTCCACCTATGGTTTTGTGATTTTTTTAATTCACTTAGCAATGGTTTTTAATGTGTAAGTCTGACTTTTTTGTATAGTGGGGGTTTTTCCTACTCACTTAAATTAGAGAAAAAAGATTAACGAGGAAAACAAAGAAACAAAAGGCTTTCTACAAATAAAAGCTGAACCTCACTGTAGGCCTAGGGAATCAGCTTTCTGAGAGTGTGTCCAGGTGGTTCAGCCCCCCTTTCCCCGGGCCCAGGCAGCGCCGCCATGAGGACCTGCCCCTGCTCTCCCAGGCCCAGCGTCCGCCTGGACGTCCCCACCTGCACAGTCCATTCCTAGAATGTTCTGTCTTGCCTTGCTCCTTGGCTCCTATAGCCATGGTTACCTCTGAGGCTGAGGCAAAAACTATTGGCCCTCTGCCACTCCATAAGCAAAGAAATGGCAGCATCGAATTTCAGAGAAAAAAGGTAACAAGTGTCCGCAGACACTTAGGACATTGTTTCTTTACAAAACCTTCCAGACAGGCAAGCAAGAAGTTTGGGGGAACTGCACTAATGTGTACTTTCGAGACACCTCATTTTCAAGCTCTGATATTGTCTCTAAAGGGACTTTTCCTTTGAAAAGACCAGAAACTCTCATCTTTATCTCTAGTTAGCAGTTTCCTCCCCAGTTGTTATGAGGGGAGATATCAGTCACTGAGGCCTCAGGTCCCTGAAAAAAGCTCTTGCATTCTTCCACATTGCCAAACCCCAGGCCATGCCCTTTACATCCACACTGGAAAGATCTGAGGACCCGAGGAGCCCAGGCTGGTGCAGGTGACTCATCTTCCTGACCCTGAGTAGAGGACGGTGGCGTGTTAGGTGCATTCTGTGCTCTTGTCAGCAGTCAGCATCCTGTTGGCCAGGAAAACACTGCCTCTTCCCGGGAAAGGCTTTGTCTGCAGCTGGGACAGAAACACCAGTGGATGGAGGCCACTGAGTCATGGAAGAAAACCAAGCTGAACCCAGAGGTTCTGTGTTTGCAGGGGGAAGAAAGGTGCCCCATTTTCACACCCAACCCTGCCACTAAAACAGACATCTTGCCCCTTTTCTGTTTTTAAGGGTTTTATGGCCCCGTATTACAGGAAAACAACAGTCGCAGACATGATGAACACCAAGGAAGGCATAAAGCAATAATGATTTTGAAGAGGCCCAGTGGGTGGCTTCTATTAGGTCCTCCTCTCTTATTCATTCATTCATTCATTCATTCATCTGAGCCCTCTACACTCCACCCCATGACTCCTTTCTTCCCTTGGCCTTAGTCACAGATCACTTATTTATTTAGCTAGTTATTTACTCCTTCCCCTGCTCCATAAACACACTGAGCCAGCTTATAAAAATACACAGGATAAAAGGTAGAACAAATGACCAAGATAGGCAGTGGCGACAAGGGGAAGCAGGTAGAGCCGGCCACGAGAGGAACACACAGAAATGGCGATCCTACGATGTTGCTTAGTTACTACAAGTGGGCTGCCAATTTGGAGCCAAGAGTCCTAGGAGCCACAGAAAAGAGAAGAACTGAGAGGCAGAAGGTGCGCATCTACTGGTGAGTCAGGAAAAGATCCACCTTTCTAATGCCGAGACCAGACGAAGATGAGTGATCATACTTCTTACTTGCTGGGCGAGTGGGCAAGGGACTGATTAAATGCTCTTCTGACATTTTCTCATTTGATCCTGGCAATCATGGGGGGTGGATACCATGATGATGTTCATTTACAGATAAGGAATCTGAGAATTTTAGAGCAAGTTAGTAATTTTCCCAAGACCACACGGAGTCAGTCAATTGTAGACAGGGGAGTCAAACCCAGGCTATCCGGCTCTGTGTGCCAACCAAGAGGCTCACCCTGCGGAGCAGTGGGGGGCCCAAGGGGTATTTCTGCAACAGATATTTTTATAGGGCTGAGTCTCCTCGCCTCTTTCAATGCAATTCCTTAATATAGGCATAAACGTATAAGCAGTTGAAATTTAATTTAAAAGCATAAACAGTTGAAAGCAATTCCTTGAACTAAAAGTTTGTCCATGTGCTAAGTTCTTCGGTGATCCAATTTCCTTCTTTGTGTAGATGTACAAACATTGCAAGTTCTACCAGGAAGTAGATCGACAGGTATTTTCTCAAACCACAGTGCGTCATTCTAATGCATCCCAAACCCATTCCAGTATCGTTTATTTATACCCCAGGAGAAATTCGAAGCTGATGTCTTTGGTCTCTCTACTCCCATGCCAGCCTCTACCCAGGAAATACAGCCAACAGAACACACAAAGAAGACCTCTGTGAAGAACATCCAGAGAACAGCTTCACCTGCCCGTGGTCCTTTCCTTCTATCCTAGTCTTTGTGAAATGCCTTAGGAACTGGGTGTCCCCTCTATTTAAGACCTCCTACCATTCAGGCAGCATTTCTCAAAGTTCAGCATCCACAAGCCGCTTCAAGCTAATGCAGACCACCAATTTCAGGTAAAAATTATCACAATTTTTAGTAATAAAAACGTCATGTGCTTTTAAAAAACTTTTTATTATGGAGAAATTCAAACACATGCAAGTAGAATAGTATAATGAACCTCTATGTACTCATCACTCAATTTCAACAATTACTGACTCATGGCCAATCTGTTTCAACACTACTCCTATCCACTTCCTCTCTCTCGTGTTATCCTGAAACAAACCCAGATATCATATCATTCCATCCATAAATATTTCAGGATGTGCTTCTAAAAGATATGAATCTTTTAACATTGCAAGACCATTGCCACAACTAAAAATATAAGAATTCCTAAGTATCATCAAAATATCAAACTGCCAATTGTCTCAAAAATGTTTTTTTCTTTTTCTTTTTTTTGTTTGTTTGTTGAATAAGAAGCCAAATAGGGCCCACACATTCCTGTCAGATCATTACTTTAAATAACAATAGTAATTTCATGCATTTGTAAGAGGACATTGTTTTCAATCTCTTCCCAAGGTATCTGTCCTATTTGTTCTGTCCTATTTGGTCAGGTTTCTTTACTCCACACGCCATTAGTTTCTCTCCTTGCCCTTTATTTCTACTACGCTAAGCGATTCTAGGTCACTGGAAACAGCATCAAGTGTCTGATGTCTCTTTCCAGTGGCTAGGGACTCAGAAATGAGAGATTTCTCAATGAAAACACATTTGGCACAATTACAAAATATACTCAAAATCTAGGTGGATGCATGCTTTAACTTGGGAGGTGGGGGCAAAATGGGTCCCCCTCATCCACATGGACTGCTTCCAGCTCTGGAAAGCACTTGTCCAACATTACAGGTAGCTCTAACTGTGCCCAATAACACACTGCTCTCCTCCTCCAGCGAAGACAAGTATCGGTTATTGGAAGAGCCCAGCTCCACTCAGAGCAGATGGGGCCCCAGTTTGGTCTTAAGGAAACAATCTGTGTCCATTGGTTATGCTTATATGCATGTGTGGGGAGGCCAGGAAGAGGTCAATGGGGGGAAAAGGAGACATATGTAATACTATATGTAGTACTTTAAACAGTAAAGAATTTTTTAAAAAAGAAAACAATCTGATTTTTCAGCTAATTGTTTTCTCTTTTAACACATTGTTTGCGGGTAGTTTTTATCATGAGCTAACAGGTGGCGCGGGCCATTTTTGCTAATTTTTTGCGCAAATGGCAACGTTCAGTAAAATTACGATAACTTTAATTTACGTATTTATACGTTACCCGCATTCTACCACTAGTCTATAAAAAATGTATTAATACGTGTCGCGCGCTCTACTACACTGGTAGAACGTATAAATACGTAAAACGTGTAAACACATTTCCCGCATACAATGTGTTAAGAGGCTGAGTTTAGCCTTTGTATCCTATAGGCCAATGCCAGAATTAACAAGGTCTCTGAGGCAAACCACCAGTGGACATGCCATGACGGGCAAAGACAAGTTCTCACCCAAAATTGTGTGAAGGCCCTCTGATGGCAGAGGAGAGGGTGGAGGAGTGGGGTCAGACCATCAGAAAGAGCAGTTAGGAGGCACTAGAACAGTGGTTCTCAACCTTGGCTGCACATTAGAATCACCTGGGAATCTTTTTAAAATCCTGATTTCTGGGCCTCATTCCTTTAAAAAGATTCCCAGGTGATTCTAATATGAGGCCCAGAAATCAGGATTTTAAAAAGATTCCCAGGTGATTCTAATGTGCAGCCAAGGTTGAGAACCAGTGCACTAGAATGTCCAGGCAGAAAGTGATGTGCTAAGTCAGGGAGGAAGGGGGCAGACAGAAGAGGAATGTAAGAAAAGAGCAAATCTGGGGACTGACCGAATGTGGTGGGTAAAGATGGAAGAGGGAGGAGTCCTTAGTGACATTCATGTTTCCAAGTCCAGTTCTGGGAGGCTGTGTGAAAACGCATTTTAAACACACACACACACACACACACACACACACACACACGGAAACCCTTTCCAAATTGTCCATCGCCCCAGGATGGAAACAGACAGCTGATCCGTGAAGAAAATGTACCCCGGATGAAATACTCTGTAGTTACCCTTAGCAAGGGTTCTCAACACTGGCTGCACGTGAGAATCATCTGGGGAGTTTAACAACGACTACGCCCAGGCCCCAGCTCAGGCGAGTTGAATCAGAATCCCTGGGTATTTTTCTATCTCCCTTCGCCTTCCCCCAAGCACAGGTGATGCTAATGTGCAGCCAGGGCTGAGAACCACGGACAGCAGGGCTATTGGCACAGAGCTGCCCACCTGCAGGAGGGGTCATTGTTGTAACTGTTCACAGGCTGAATTTTAGTTTGGCTCAGCTTTCCCCACGCCCCCCAATGCCCCCCAAACCGCTCCCCTCCCCCATTGCTTGGGTGAGAGAAACGACCTGACCTTTGAAACTCAGCTCTCTGGCAAAATGAGGCAAGGACAGCCTGGTGGGGAACAGGAAAGGAGGGAGCCAGGTGTCTAGCACACGTGCTTCCCCTCTGCCTGCGTGCGGAGGCCGGGGTTTTCACACTCCTGTGCGTCACAGTCAAGCTGGGATCATTGTTAAAGGCAGGTGTCTGGGCCCACTCCCGGCATTAGTCAGGTCCAGGGTGCATGGCCCAGGAATCTGCACGTTAGTGGTTCCCAGGTGACTCTGTTAGAGGGTCATGGCACAAACCCCGAAGCTGAGAGGCCTGCAGGGGGGGCCACAGTGGACGTGAGCAGGGCAGATTCCCCTCCCCTCCCCATCCTGGCTCCGGGCCCAGGAGACTGAATCGGCAGGTCTGAGGTAGCCGCCAGTGGTCAGTGTTAGAAGATTAGTGCGGCTCTATCCAATGGGGGGGGGGGGGGGGCTTCCAGGGGGGAAAAGGGCACCTGCCCCAAGTTTTCATTGTATAACAGAAGGTGGAACCGAAGCAGGAAGGGCCCTTGGCTTGCTTACTCCGTTTCACCAAAAGGGAAGCTGGGGGTTTTTCCTAGCCTGACTGGGGGCCGGAAATGAGGAGCTGGAGGAGCCGAAGCAGCAGCCTCTGGCCTTTCAGGACTTCAGTTTCTGGTGAGTTTCAGTGTGAGATCTAAGGACCAGCATCAGCATCACTTGTGAGAATGCAAATTCCTGGGCCCCACACCCTACTTACTGGACCAGTCTCTCTGGGAGTGGGGCCCTCAGTCTGTGTTAGAACAAGGCCTCGGGTGGTGCTGATGCTGTCCAGGGTTGAGGACCCTGCACGGGAGGCTCAGATGCTTCATGCTCGTGGGCTTAGGGAAGGTCCCCCACCTCTCATTCCCTTCCCGTGGGGACAGGGAGAAGTCGCACAGCACCCCTCCCCTCTTTCCACTAGTTACTGAGAAGGTGCTGAGTGACACACAGGCCACATGGGCCAGAGGAAAGGAAGCCAGGTTCCGGGCAGCTGCCACCTGCCCCGCTGGCTGCTCTCCCAGCTGACTCTCGGCTTTGTTTTTCTTTCCTCTCTAAGCCTGGAGAGGGGTGCAGGAGGAGCTTTGCTTGCCTAACCCCCCAAAGTTGAGGCAACGCTGGTCCAGACGCCCCAGGTCTGGTTCCTCTGTCCTCCTTAGAGATATGGGAGTAGGACTCAGGCTCAGGACACGTCTCCACACTGCCCTCCTCCCGGCCCAGTGCGTCCTTTTCTTTTAAGATGGGCGAGCAAACACTGCCGCTCTGGGGCGGGCTTCAGTCAAAGGGGCTGGTCCTCACCAGGACAAAAGACCTTCTTTGAAGGGGAGTCCCAGTTCGTACCCACACCTCAGGACGGGTTCTGGCCAGCCCGGCTGCTACAATGAAATGCCAGGCTGGGTGGCTACGTAACAGGCATGTGTCTCTCTCGGTTGTTGGCTGGAGAGAGGCTGAGTCAGAGGCTGAGGCCCAGGGCGAGGACGGGCCCAAGGGGGACAGGCGAGTTACCCAGCCCTCCTCCCTTCTCCAGGCCCAATGTTGGACCTCCTCCCAACATTCTGATCAAACAGCAGCACTAATGTGCTCTAAAGAGGGAGTCACTGGGATCCGGCCTAATCCAGCCCTGTTGTCGGGGTTCACTATAGTCTTTAAATGTGTTACAAGAGAGTTCACAACACTGAAGCAAAACTTTGGGGGCGTACTTGGGTTAAATTAAAAGCACAATTTCCTATTTTCTTGTCAAATGACTTTACTTGAGGCAACAAGTGAAATATAACTTAACTCAACAGGAAATATCACACTTGGAGGGAAAACATAGAAAAAACACACACCTTAAAGCCAAACATTCTTTCCAAGGCCCAGCGCTGACATTTCCAGACTGACAGCAGAATGAGCGTTTCCATGAAACAAAACTGTGCGTCCAAGTCTGGCTTGGAAAGTTTTCCACTTCATCGCCACTTCTCAAGGCTCAGGGCACGATGCTTGTGGCCTTCCGCAGGGCCAGGTAGCCAGTGACAACGTCGGAGGGCAGCCTCCGAATGTAGGAAAACTCCTCGATGGTGCTGAACCGTAGCTTGCTCTGCGGGTCAGTGTAGTTGGCCTGGGTGGGAAGCAGGCACAGAGAAGGGCAGAGAGCTGTTGGTGGTGACTATTTTAAGTTCAAGTTTAATTTTTTTTTTCTATTTTACTGAAAGTGAAATACATCTTCATCATGTCTTACTCTGTTGCCAAGAACACTAAATTGCGCACTTTGGCGAAGACGTGTTAATCTTCCCCGACTTAAGACTTCAGGGAATGAATGGGAGGAAGAGGAATAACCACATCAGATTCTAGGACTCTTCTGGTTGGTGCCTCAAGGGCTACAAAACTGAATTCATGATGATCATCCCTGCCTTCAATCTCCCACCTGCTTCAAACAAATGTTGCAGATCTGTTCCCAAGGCAGGGAGCAGCACCTCCATGCCCCTCCCTGCTGCCTTCCTCCTACTCCAGGGCATCCCTCTCCTACCCTTCCTCACCCTCCCTGTGCCACTTCCACGGCTCCCAGGGCTCCATGGCAGTGCTGGGCTAGCCACCAACACCCACTCTTCCACCAGGAGGGACAGCCATCCTACAACTTACAACTACAGCAAGGCTCATCTTTGCAACTTGCAATTCTGGTCGTGTCCTTTATGAAACCTCTCAGTGGCTCTTCTCTGTTTCCGGGACAAAGGCCCCAGTCCTCAGCATGGCTCCTATGTCCCTGCCAGCTCTTCCTCAGCTACATGTCCTCACTCGCTGTCCCAATTCCCAGGCTCCAAGTCTCTCCCTCCGGTTACGCTCCATTTTCCCTTTCCTTGGCTCACTATGCTCAGTAATCACCCGTTCATCCCATAGGACTCGGCCCCCAAAGTCTTGTCATCAGGGAAGCCTATCTGCCCCCGACAGGAGGTCAGGACCCCACCCTCTCACCTCACCATGTATCCCCTGTGGGATGCTTATCGCTGTTGCTTTTACGTATATTATCTGCAAGAGCCTCTGATTAACGCCCAAGCTCTGAGACTCCCTGAGGCAGGAACCCTGTGCTATGCTTATCACTGAATCCTGGCTCCTAGTGCAATGCAGAGCACAGTAGGCCTTCAGGCAGTGTTTGTGCAGCAAATGATAGATGAATGAATGAACCACTAAATGAACACTTAGGACCATCACAGAAAAGAGAACCTGTTTCCCACTGACATACCAACATTCTCTTTTGTTCTGTTTTCCCATGTGCAGAGTGGAGAATCTAGTTCACCCACCATACATCTCAAGGCACATGGCTTCTTAGATTTTGAAACAGAAGACATGGAGGTGAGTCATCTGGAGCTCCTTTCAGAAAACTATGAGATGCCGTTAAAGTCTAGACGCATAACATCCAGTTACTCAAGTGTGGATGGTGTGCTCATCTCTGTGGGCCTGGAAGCAGCAATGCTGCTTTAATCAGGGAGGGCGTGAAGGAGCAACAGCTGTGGGGAACTGAGTCATAGGTTTCTCATTCGCTAAGTCTCCAATTCTGCCACTGGGATCTCCTTAGGTACTTAACGGCTTCCCGTCAGGAAAACGAGAATATTTCTAAAAAACTAAGATTAATTAATTTCTTACAGAGAAACAAAGCTCTGATCCTTTGGCTTGATCTAGATACTGCCTTTCTGTAACACTAGAAAGTAATGTAATAGAAGACAGTAATATACAGGAAGGCTTAAACAGAAAGGCAGCAACAAGCCCCTTCTGAGGCTTCTAGCCATGAGCAGTGAGATGATCTGACTGGCAGGGGAGGCTGCCTGCAGTTCCCAGCAGGGGTGCAGGCGTGTGCATCTGGCTTTGATCATCCGGCCTCCATACTCGAACCAGCCTGGCCTGGCTCCATTCCTGTGGCCACCTCACTCCTACCACCAAACTGTGCTAAGCCGGCCCGCCCAAGTTCAGACCTCACTGCCAAGAAGGCTGCTGAATAACTAATGCAAAATGCACAGATACTGTGGCACCAACAAAAAGGTCACCAATGAGAACTTGCACAGACGGCACCTGACCTAGAGTTCTGAACAGAGGGGAGGGTGCCAAGTACACAGCACAGCTGAACCAGTAAAGAACTGCACTCCTAGTTAGAACCTCCTCCGGATTCCATCCAGGGCCCCAAATGAAACAAAGGCCATCTTCCCCGGACCCCCCCCACCCCGGCAAAGAGGGCAGGCAGCAAACAGATTTCAGGCCTCTCCCGCTGTGGGGTGACCGCAGTGCTCCCTGCCCCCCATCTCTCCTAGAGCCTAGTGCTTTCCATAGCTGTGTAACAACAGCTAGCTAAACACAGATGTGACCCTGCATGCCTCCCTGCCATGCCCACACACAGGGAAACAGTTGCTTGGCTGGCTGGGAAAAGGTGGGTCAGTATAAACATGAGCTGGGCTTATTTTTTAATTATGTAACTTTAATTTATACAAGTAACAGATGAACATATTTTCCTCTAAAAGAGAAAAGAAAAAAGACAACATTTCGAATAAGACTAAAGTCCCCTTCTACCATCCCAAGTCTTTTGCCTTCCCCTGAGGATACCACTGCTAGGTGGGTACTTTCCAGACTGTGTCCATATACCTCACACAAACATAAACACACCAGAGAAATTACTCACATTTTTTTTTGTAAGCATGTGCTGATTTTTACTTAGGTGGGACTATGCAGCCTACATTGCTTTGTACCTTTCAGTAAACAATATATCTTGGAAGTTAATCCTCGTTGTTACATACATATCAAGCTCACAGACTAGTATGAAAACACTCCCCTTTCTCCCACTGATTGGCCTTTATGTTGTTTCCAATATTCTGCTAATCCATTTCCTCCCAAACATTTCTGCACACAGCTCCTTGGGCACACTGTTTCTAAGGGAGCCGTCTGGAAGGCAATGCATGATCACAGGCTTTTGCTTCTCTGTCACAGTAGGTAGTGCCAAACTGACATCCAAAGACTCCGTACCAATGTAGGTTCCCACCTCAAACAGCAATGTATGAGGATATTCATTTCTTCCCTACCTGATGAGTCTTTTCCTCATTATCAGTGAGCATGAATATCCACTTATTGGTCATGTGTATCTCCTCCTTGTAATTGTCTTTTAGCCAATTCTTCTATGGTTTGTCTTTCAATGATATGGTAGAGTTCTTCGTATGTTCAAAATTTCTTGAATCTTACATGCATTGGGGCAAGAGGTGTTAGGTTTTATGTAACATGACAAGTCCTTTGCCGGTGGCATAAAGGGGTCTGGAACAATGGTTCTCACAATGACTTTCATGCCTCCTAATGTGTGAAAACCATTGTACAGCAGATGAGCTGCCTGATAATGCTGAGGACAAAGTTACATTTTCTAAGGGACCACCCTCCAAGTCTGGCCATGACCCATGGCTTCTACAAGCTCAGCACAAAATGGTACAGGGAGAAATTTGGGGCCATAACAGAATAACTGGTGCCAAGCTAGTTCTTCTGCCATAAACAACTATTAAAAAGGGTCAAGTATATGAGGCAACTATTTTCAGGCAGTAGACAAGAGACAGCATAAGGCTACAACATTTCTCTCAAGGTGAAGTCCCGTCAGGGGACCTTTAGGAGGAGATACATGCCATGAGTGGATACAAAAAGAACCCAGCATACACACATGCACACACATGCACACACACACCACATGTACACTCAAGCAGGTATGTTCCATTTTATGGAACTTCTATCGTTTTTTAAGAATCATTGTATTTAAGTTCCTATATTAAAAAGTTTGTAATTCACTGAGGAGTGTGTGCTCTCTGGAGGAAAGCTAAAACATATGACTAATTCTGAGTACAAATAATATTATTCTCAAAATTACAATAACAGCTTAAATCCTTACCAATGTAAACTGTGTACCATTTAGTCAGTTTGTTATAGAAGTTGGAGCCGTACATTTTCATAAAAATGTAAAGCATTTAAATGATGCGGATGAGTTTTTAAAAGTGCAGTGACCTATTAGTTCTACAGTCAGGAAGAAAAGCCCATTTTCTGAGTTGAACAGTGATGAAAAAGGATGAAGGTGAGCTGAAAGTTCCACCCTTCAACTACATTCTGAAAAGGAGACAAGGCTCCCTGAGGTTCCTGAGGGTCAGCAACTTGCCTAAGTCCCACTCATCCTACCACGGTTTTCAAAATGTGTTCCTAGAAGCACTTTAGGGGTCACTGTGGTGGGCAGTGGGGAGGACAGAGGACCAGACCCACACAGTGGGTAGGTGGGCTCCAGGGGATTCTGTAAAGGATTTCACTTGGAAAAGGGGTTCTGGTGCTTAAAAATATGTTTGAAAACCACTATCTTTACCATAGTGCCTCTTTAGAGAAGTTTAAATATTTTTTAAAGAGTACAATCTCTCAAAAATGCAGACTTTTTAAACTTGAGTACTATAAAAGTTTGTGGGTTGTTTTTTTTTTCATGTAGTTAACATGAGAATATATGAAGCATCTTTCATATAAGTACAGGGAAGTGAAACTTGGTCTCCTTTCTGGAGCAATCCTCTCTCCAGACTGCCCACATGATGCCCAAGTGACAGCCACTCTGAAACAAACAAGTGAACATTCCAGCACAAACCCATTACCCATTCAAATTATATGGGCTCCAGGCAGGACCAGTGGTGGTCAATATTGAACACTGTATAAGGAGACAATACTGTGAAACCTTCCCTTCAATTCCATGTTATGAGGCATAGAGATATAATTATACTCACAAGAAGACCTGAAACATCAGAATACTTCTTAGCTGGTTTGAAGGATGGAGGAGCATCAATACTGAAGTCTGCAAAAAAAGAAAAAGAAGATAACTAAACTGACTTTCAAACATTCAGCTCCCTTCTAGCCCAAGGGCTAGCTTTGCCCTGCCCCCAGGGACCATCCACTCTAGCAGAACTGCAGGGAAAGCTCGTCTGCCCACAACCATTTTCACCGTCTTGGGCTACATGAGCTGAGGGTAATGAGGTGCCAGATGACCCACTGCTTGGGTCTCAGCATCCAGATACTGGAATGTCCACACCCAGACAACTGACTAGCTCACTTGTCATCCATCTGAGTCACATCCCCCCACCCCCCACCCCCGCCCATGAAAGATGTGCAGTGGGACAGGAGCTGGAGGAAACTTTTACCTGTACTTTCCAATGAAGCTGAATAGAATATAAAAGAGCACTTTACATAGATTTGGAAATGCTGTAGCCCAAAGCATTTACTCTGAAAAACACTGGCTCAGACAGTAAAACAAAGCTTGCCTTTAAGCTGGTTGTTAGGAAACCTACCAAATCTGGGGCAACCTTGTTCTTGCAAATAAATTTGAAGAGTAGACTTCTGAATGAGAAGTTTGCCAAACTTCTTATTGGTTTGTCAAACCAATATTATTATATCAGGACTTGTTTCTCCAGATTGACATGCTAACAGTGACATTAAAAACCACACACCCATGACAACAGAGTTCAGATGCAGTTATGAGGAAATGTACACATAATCTCCCTATATTGACACCACTATAAAATTCCTAAGCTAAAAACTGTTTCCTCCACTTATGCAAACACAATAACCACGTAGGTCTGTTGTAAGAAAATTCCCAGTGGAAACATTATACACTCAAAGAAGGTGCTAAACAGCTCACAGTTAGGATCATTCAGTTGCCACGGCAATGCCCTTTCAGAAGCGAGGATTTGTTTCAGGTTCTTCCAGGTTCTATTCTTCTTGCCAGCTACTGCGCCACCATGGCCAGAGTGCTGGGATCAGAAGCATGGATAAGGGGAAACAAAAATCAGTGGAAAGTACCATTTCAGAATGTGACATTTATGCTTATTCATAACTGTAATATACCCCTCATTCTGTCAGCAATCATTTGTACCCCTAAGCCTTTTTTTTAAAAAGTATTACATTGTGCACTTTAATCTTCCTTATAAAAAACAATGCTTTTGGGTTGTCAAAATCCATGGGTTAGTTGATGATGAAGTAGAAATACTACTAATAGGTTATGTTTTTTACATGCACACAGAAAATCACATCCTTTGTTGGGTCTAACTTTATAGACTTCACTCAGGGATTTCCCATTATTTTAAAATAAATTTACTACAAAGTTAGATTCAAACTCATGACCACATCTCTAATCTCCCTTCTGAGGACAAGTCTCTGCCTTGCAAATTACTGGGGATGCTGGAAAATGCAATTATGCCTCAAGCACGGCATGGCACACCTTCTGGAAATGTTTCTTCTTTTTGTCCGATGAAGATGACAAAATAAAATGGAAAAGGAGAGCAAAATCTGTTGCAGGCACTGGCAATACTGTATTTTAAAAACAGTATTTAAAAAAAAAAAAAAGAACTTTTATGTATAAGCTGAATCAGTGTAAGTCCCCTGAGAACGACAGGAAAAGTAGCCAGTTTCTACTTTACAATACAATAGCTTAGATTTGCTTAAAGGATGGGCCCTTCTTCTCCTGCCCCCACCCTTCCCACAATGCCCAAGGCAGGGAAGGTGGCAACCTGGAGAGAAGGGGACACCAGTGCCACCTGGGCTGCAGGCCCAGCACGGTCAGAAGCCAAAGTATGGGTGCTTGGTTTTTTGTTTTTTTGTGTGTGACATATATTTTTATTTTATTTTATTGTTTAAAGTATTACAGATAGTAGTACATATGTCTCCTTTTTTTCTCCCATTGACCTTCCCCCAGCCTCCCCTACCCCTCTCCCCCCTCCCCCGCACATGCCTTCACCCCTCCCTCACCCCCCAGTTTCTTGTGTCCATTGGTTATGCTTATATGCATGCATACAAGTCCTTCGGTTGATCTCTTACACACACACCCCCCCCCCCAACACACACACACTCCCCAGCCTTCCCACTGTAATTTATCAAATACCTTAGATCAGTGGTTCTCAACCTTCCTAATGCCACGACCCTTTAATACAGTTCCTCATGTTGTAGTGACCCCCAACCATAAAATTATTTTCGTTGCTACTTCATAAATGTAATTTTGCTACTGTTATGAATCGTAATGTAAATATCTGATATGCAGGATGTATTTTCATTGTGACAAATTGAACATAATTAAAGCATAGTGATTAATCACAAAAACAATATGTAATTATATATGTGTTTTCCGATTGTCTTAGGCGACCCCTGTGAAAGGGGTCACGACCCACAGGTTGAGAACCGCTGCCTTAGATGCTTACCACAAAGTTGGGATCCTTAAATGGCAAAGGTTTGGAAGTTTTTTCCATAGGTCCTGTGCTAAAGTCAGAGGGCACCATTTTATTCTCACTCATGGCTTCCGTGCTGATACCCTTAAAACACAATAAGAACAGTAGGTCAGTATCTTTTAGCCGAGTTCCCTATCTCAGCTCTCAATGAGACATAAGATGGCATCACAGGACATGCGGGGAAGACGGTGTGTCCAGAGCCCCAGAAGGTGGCCTGCAGCAGCAGAAGGCATGCTAGACTGGCCGCTGCACCTGCTGTGCAGAAGCCACAGGAGACCAGGAAAAGCCAGGACCCCAGCTGCCATGCTTTCTGGCCCCCCATGTGCCAAGCACAGGGATGGGTGTCCTGCCCACGATGCCTCATTTAACTCTGACAACAACTCACTACAAGGTTGTGCTATTATTCCCAGTATACAGAAAAAATCAGGCTCTCCATGACACCACATGGCCCCTACTCCTGCTGATTATGTAAAACTATGTCTTGAAATATTAAGACAAAAAAGGTCCAGTCCCTTTAAGGGTCTCATCAGCCAGATCCCAAACTAGGGCTGGTATGCTTAAGGGCCACAGAAGGATGTGGGCATTCTAAGGAAGGAGAATAGAGGGAGAGGAGGCTAGTCGCTCAGCTGGCTGTGGCCAGAGTGCCCTGACAGGCAGGCCAATATGCTTTAAAACAAAAAGACTTTTAAGCTACGAATCACAAAGAAAAAAAACAAGACCAAGTAAAAAATAACTTCTGATTTGTAATGCAATTTCCAATCTTCTCAAATGGCAATGAATTGTTTTTTTGATATATAATTTACATAGAGCGAAATGCACAGATCTTAAGTGTAGTTTCCTGGGTTTTGCCAAATGCTTACACTTGTGTAAGCCATGTCCCCAAGGAGATAAGAGAGCATTTCCATCATCCCAGGAAGTTCCCTCATGCCTCTTCTTAGCCAGTACCTTCCACCCTCAGGGACAACCTCTGTTCTGATTTCCACATTACTTTTGCCTGTTCTAGAACTTCATGAGTGGAATCTGACGTATGTACTGTTGTGTTTGGCTTCCTTAGCTCTCAGCATAATGCTTCTGAGATTTATCCATGCTGCTGCATGGATTAGTTCATGTCACTGAATTTGTACACTACTCAGCAGAGTAGTGCTCTACTATATGGATGTACCACAATTGGTTTACCCATTTTCCTGTTGATGAAATAAAGCTGCTATGAAATATCTGTCCAAGCCTTCGTGAGGACGTGTGTTTTTACTTCTCCTGGTTAAATACCTAGGAGTGGAATGGTTGGGTTATAGGGTAAATATGTGTTTAACCTTGTAAGAAACTGCCAAATCATTTCCTTAAATGGTTGCACTCTTACATTCTAGCAGCAGTGTAAGAGTTCTGATGTATAAATACATATTCCATCTCACCAACCCCACGACCCCTAGCACTTCCTGCAATGGCATCCATACGGGAGGAAGTTGGCATGGGGGAGACAGGACCAGTCACTCTGCTGCAATAGTTCTCTGAACTGTCTCTTCTCAAACACCTGCCCAGACTCCTCTCCAGGGATCCTCCCATAGGCCAGTAAGCGCATGAAAAGATGCTCAACATTATTAGTGATTAGAAAATCAAAACCACAAGAGACATTATTTCCACCTGCTAGGATGAATGTCATCAAAAACATAATGACGTGTTGGCGAGAATGCAGAGAAACTAGAATCTTTATATACATTGCTTGTGAAAATGTAAAAAGGTGCAATCGCTTTGATAACAGTTTGGCTACCTGGTTTTAGAGGCCAACCTAACAGCGAATGAGCCAGGGACTTCATGGAACCTGAGGAGGAAGCTGTAGCTGGCATGCAGGTCAAAGAGAGTGACAGTCATCTGCTCTTTGAAGAGGTGGTGGTCCAAGGGAAAAGGAGGAAGCTTGGTCCACTGGCTGAAGACACATGCAGTAAGCAGGTCACCCGCCAGTGTCAGAAGGAGGCAAGGAGCCACTCTCCTGAGGACTGTAACAGTTCATTAAGGATGCACCAGGAGACTACCCAGGGAGCAAAGACCAATGGACGTGGGTTGTCAGGAGGCTGGGCCTACAGAGTGGCCTAAATTAAGTGAGAGAGAGAAAAATTACCATAAGAACTATGCAGTGAATAGAAAACCATGGCAGCTAGGGACCACTTAGGAAAACAGGCTAAATATAAAAGAGGTTTCCTGGGGCCAGATACACTTTAAGTTTCAACTTTATTGCGTTTTTCATAAAGAAAATGACTACTTATATAACGTTGTTTCCATCTGGGAGAAGATAAGCAAACAGAAGTGCTACAGAGGCAAAGAGGAGATCCTAAAGGGAAATGAAGAGACAAGCCCCAAGCCTCCAATGGTGATTACAGAACCTCCATAGAACAGGCCCAGCTCACAGTGCTGCCCTCCTCAAGCCGTGGCCTTAGCTTTATCTCCTTCTCCTGAACTGTTGAATGACTGCATTGTCCCTTTCTGTTCATGCCTCTTCCCGGATTCCTAGAGGTAAGGTCAAAGGCACGGCGAAGTCCTGGAAGGAATACAGGGATAGGCTGTTTCCAGGCCCAGAGGGTCCCGGGAGGACACTGACAGGCAGGAATGCCTCACTGAGACCCAGGCAGGTAGTGCTACCCCAGAGGCCACTAAGAACAGCAGGGACCTCAGCAAGTCCATGTGGGCTGCCAGGTCTGGGAGCTCTGCCAGGGGGGAGGATGCACCTGTGGACAGGTGCATCTGCTGAGAGGAAGGGAAGGTGGTGGGAAGAGAGGGCTAGAGGTTGGCATCACCATTCCGAGTGGCACACTTGAGAAGGGTCAAAAAGGGAATGAAGATGATGTCCTCATGCACTGATTTTCCAAACCAACCCCTCCTGCTCATTTGGCTACTCCTTTCCCTTCTGGTCCTGGCCAACAGGCCAGCCCTCCACCACGGAGTCGAGCGGAAGAAGGGGCAGAGAAAGGAAGCCATCCTGAGATGCACTGAGCTCATCATTCCAGACCTGCATCCTGCCTCCACTTCCCTCTCCGACCAGGCTCCAAAAGAATACCCCACTCTGGCTCAGAATTGGGTTTTCTCTTTCCTTTCCTCATTAACTCCGCCCTCCACGTTACTACGCCCTCATTCTTCCCTTCTCCTGGGCTGGGGCTTGGCTGAGGCGCCTGTGTCTATTAGTGACGGGATGAGAGTGAGACACCTTCAGTTAAAGGGAAGATCAAGTCTGTCAGGCAGGGATGCAATAAAATATAATTTAATATGATGTACAGTTTCCATAAAAATAAGCCACTATCCCAGTAAGAGACTTTACGAGATGAGCTGTCCCGCCCTGAGACATGAACCCTAAGAGGAAAGAAAGAGCACGCAGCACTGAAAGAGCTGATGTAAGTCCCAGGGAAGAGAAACCTGGCCTGCTATCAAAGAAGAGCCCATGCCGGCCCCCAACTGAGGCAAGTCAGTGAGGCCTCAGCTGTGCCCAACTGCAGAGCCCAAATGAATGGCTTCATCTCTCCAGACAGCATGACTGCATGACTGACTCAGACTTAAGGATAACTTGGACACTCTGTCTGTGGCTACAAAAAGAGAAACAAACGTTCTTTGTCTTATCACTTAAAAAAAAAAAATCAAATGTCTACTTACATCTAATAGTATTCTAGATTCAAAAGCTGACCCTAGTCTACAACTACAGGGTTACTTAAAAAAACTGAGATGAAACCTAAATATTCAGTAACATCAATTAAATGAGAGCATTTAATTCCTTGAGAAATCTATCAACATAAAGACGGGCTTATGAAATAATGCTAAGTGAAAAGCAGGATACACCAAATACAATGCTGAAAAACTACATTTATACATAGAAAACACAAATTATTATAGCTGCTAGGGAAGATGGGGTGACTTTTTATATCCACTTTAAAAATGGGGGGAGGGGGAGGAGGAAATTCTAAAACTTAACATTATCATGATTTTTCTTAAAAGCTGGGGTAGAATGATTTTTTAAAATGAATAAATCAAATCAGTCCAGCATTGTCTGGCTGCCTCCAATTACAGAAGAATCTATCACAGTGGTTCTCAACCTTGGCTGCACATTAGAATCACCTGGGAATCTTTTTAAAATCCTGATTTCTGGGCCTCATTCTCCAGAAATTCTGTTTCTTTGTTACTAATGTTGTGGCCTCACACCATAACAAAGAAACAGAATTTCTGGAGGATGAGGCCCAGAAATCAGGATTTTAAAAAGATTCCCAGGTGATTCTAATGTGCAGCCAAGGTTGAGAACCACTGGTCTATCGTCATCCAGTCTACATGAACCTTCTAAAGCACAGCTGCCTCCCATTTATGTGTTTTGTTGACTGCTTAACCATCACAAATCAGCCTATTATGTAACACTCAGTATGTAGGTCAATTAGGTCTCTGTAGATTTTATCAACTTGAATAGGCATTTGGAAAGTCTAAAATGTTGACCTCACAAACCCCCCCCCCCAAAGTATTTCTCTGCACATGGATTTGGTTATATCAGATATCTAGTTATATCTTCTAAGGTAGCGAATAAGAGTGATATCAAGAGAGGCAGCATGAAAAAAGAATGTGGACTTTGGACAGTCTTGGGTTACAATTCTGACTCTACCACTTGGTAGCCGTGTGACCTTGGGGAAGTTATTTAACCTCTCTATGCCCCAGTCTTTTTATCTGTACAATAACAATTCACAGGGGTTGTTTTGAGGATTAGATGAGTTAGTACTTAGAAAGTACTTGGAACATGCCTAGTATATATTAAATGCCCCACAAATATTAATTATCATTACTTATCATGATTTCTTTCACTTTAGCACAGTGTCCTCCATGGACATACTGGGAGCAAATACTTGCACTGCATATATCTGGCAAAGGACTCCAATCAAGAGTATATAAAGAATTCCTGAATATTAATAATTTTTAAAAACCCAATTAGAAACAATTGATATTGGAATGGTCGATAAGCATATGAAAGGGGAATTGATATAATTAGTAATCAGTAATCAGAGAAACAAAAAAAATGAGAAAGTACTACACAGCCATCAGAATGGCTAAAAGGAAAGGTGGAGGATGCAGAGCAACTGGAACAGTCATACTTTGCTGCTGAGAATGCACAATAGTGCAACCACTTAGGGAAATACTGTTTAACAATTTCTGAGTTAAATGTATGTCTACCTTATGACCCGGCGATTACACTTCTCTTTCCTTTCCTCATTACCCAAGAGAAATGAAAGCCTTTATCTACTTGTATAGAAATGTTCAAAGGAGCTTAAAAACGGTAAATAACTCAAATGTCCATCAGTTGTGATATGTTTACACAATGTACCAGGTATATGGATACAGGTAAAATAACATGAATAACTCAAAAACACTGTTTCACAGAGAAACCCAGACACAAAAGGGTATGTTCTGTATAATTCCATTTATATTCTGTTCAAAAACGCAAAGTCAATCTATGGTGAGAGAGGTCAGAATAGTGGTTACCTCTGGCAGGCAGGGAAGACAGTAGTAATGCCTTGAAAGGGTCACCAGGGAATTTTCTCGGGCTCTTAATAATATTCTCAATCTTCATCTGGGTAGTGGCCACATATGCAAAAAGTCATTCATCTGTACCTCTTAAGATTTGTGCACTTTACTGTATGAGTATTGTTTAAAGGGGAGCACTATTAACTATCAATGGAAGAAATGAGAGGCAGTTAACATCTCTAGAGCATCCTTCCGGGTGCAGGATGCCACACCACGTGCTGGAGAGGGCACAGTAGCACACTCCTTCGCTGCTCTCTTGTTGCTTTAAGTAAAATGCAGGAGCCAGGACACACACTCTTCCAGGCAAGCCACTCCTCCGCGAGTTCTCTGCTGGGATTCTGGAGCCTGGATCGTCGTGCTGCGGGGAAGTCTGTATCCGGCGCTGTGCTCTGGGCTTTCCGACCAGGAGGGTCTCACTAAATCCTCTGACAACCCCGTGCGGTAAAACTAAGCACACTTTGGGACGGGAAGCTGGGGACCAAAAAGCTCTTTTCCGCGGACGACGGAAACCCCCCGTATCAATACATCCCAGTATTCCTCCATGTAGCACTTACTAGTAGGGGCGCTCTGGCCCTCACAGACACTTGGTAAATGTCTGTCAATGGACGAAGGTTTACCCAATTCCCACATGTCCACACTAAGGGAAGAAAGTGTTTCATCTGCACCAGGGAACAACCCTGCCAAAGAACTGACGCCACCAGAACCGGCGCATGCGCCCTGACTCGCTCTGCCCGGCTAAAGCGCCCTCACTGCGTCGCACACGGCTCCGCGCAAGCGCTCTCCCTTCGCCCCGCCCCCGCTCCGCCACCGCGCATGCGCAGGCTAGTCGGAGTGTAACGTACCTGTGCAAAGCTGGAGGCGGACACTCTTTTCTTCTTACCCGGGCCATATCCCCCGCCGCTGCTGCTGCCGTTGTGGGAAGGACTGGCTGGCCTCTTCTTGCTGTTCCGGGATATCCCCGGAGCGGCCGCGGTGGCCACAATTGGAATTTGAGCCGCCATTCCTATCCTGAGTCTTCTCCCCCCCCCCCAACCCCCCTTGCTTTCTCTGCAAAGGTCCTGGGACTTCCGGCTCGAGGTTAGTTCCGTCTTAGTGCCGGAAAACCCGGCCTGGATTCGCAGAACATCCGCTGACTTCTCTCTACCGAATCCAAAAGGCGGAGCTCGGTGCAGCCAATCCCGTGGGGACCGGAAGGTGTCTGCGGGCGGCGTCCTGCTACTCCCCAAAAGGGCACGTGCTCGCAAATCCCTAGCGATCAAGGAATAGAACATCTCGCCATCTTTATTTTTAAAAAATAGGTTTTTAAAAATAACCCTGTTGACTTTTCTGACGTGAAGTCAGAAGATGGATCACTTTTGCCCCGGGGGCGTGGCTCAGTGGTTGAGCGTGGACCTATGAACCAGGCGGTCACAGTCGATTCCCCTCAGGGCACATGCCTGGGTTGCAGGCTCAATCCCCAGTGTGGGGTGTGCAATTATTCTCTCTCATCATTGATGTTTCTATCGCTCTCTCCCTCTCCCTAAAAATATATATTTTTAAAAAAATAGATGGGTCACTTTTGATGTATGTAACAGTGAAAGTAGTGTCATTCTGGGTGGATTAGATAGCTACTAGCCTTCCCATTGATCACTGCCTTCTCTCAGGGAAGAAGTTTGTGTGTCAGAGCCCAAATGGACTTGAAGGGTAAACTGGTTCTTAACCTTTTAGAGGTCACGGACCTCTTTGAGTATGTAAGCTAGGCTACCCTCCCTCTCCCACCCCCCACCAAATGTATACAGGTATAGACAAAATATTACATATGATTTCAGGGAGTTCACAGATTTGCTAAAACCTATTTATGAACTTAAGTGGAACATATCCTCCCCCTTGTTATTGATGACTTAAACTGCATGATTTTTATTTGGTTGGTTAATGTCCTTTGGCTTCTGGTAGAATGTAAGATCTGAAGTTATGTTTCATTCATTTATCTTTCCAAGCTCACAGTACCTTGCAAGTCATCAGTACATTATAATTATTTCTAATGAAATAGTTACTAAATCAGTGATGGCGAACCTTTTGAGCTCGGCGTGTCAGCATTTTGAAAAACCCTAACTTAACTCTGGTGCCGTGTCACATACAGAAATGTTTTGATATTTGCAACCATAGTAAAACAAAGACTTATATTTTTGATATTTATTTTATATATTTAAATGCCACTTAACAAAGAAAAATCAACCAAAAAAATGAGTTCGCATATCACCTCTGACACTTGTGTCATAGGTTCGCCATCACTGTACTAAATGAACGAACCCCCTGCAGTAATTAGTTGAAGCTACTGTGTTCTAATACAGGGAAGTGGCATATATGAATCTAGATCAGGGGTCCTCAAACTTTTTAAACAGGGGGCCAGTTCACTGTCCCTCAGATCGTTGAAGGGCCAGACTATAGTTTAAAAAAAACTATGAACAAATTTCTATGCACACAGCGGCGGCGGCAAAAACACCCAGCGGGCTGGATAAATGTTTTCGGCAGGCGGCATGTGGCCCGCGGGCCGTAGTTTGAGGACCCCTGATCTAGATATTTGATAGAAGTGGGCTGCAGAATGACTTAGATATGTGAGAGAGAGAATAGTTAGGGAAACTAACAATAAAGTTACTGACATATTTTCTCTCCATGCCCAGTCTCCACCCCTATTTTCACCCAGATCTAGGCTTCCTTATTCCTTATCTCAGTGGCTGCACCAACCAGCAGCCAGTCACCTAAGCCAGAATCTAGGTCAGTGATGGTGAACCTTTTGAGCTCAGCGTGTCAGCATTTTGAAAAACCCTAACTTAACTCTGGTGCCGTGTCACATATAGAAATGTTTTAATATTTGCAACCATAGTAAAACAAAGATTTATATTTTTGATATTTATTTTATATATTTAAATGCCATTTAACAAAGAAAAATCAACCAAAAAAATGAGTTCATAGGTTCGCCATCACTGATCTAGGTGCTGACCCTGGCTTCCTGGGCCCACCCTTATCCCATTCCAGACAGCCACCCTTTCAGCTCACTCCTCTCCCGCACAACACCTGCCCTAGTGAATCTATCTCCTCTCACCTGGATCCCTACAATAGCTTCCTGATGGAAGTTTGGATTTCCATCTTTTCCTAATCCTCCCCGGCCCTAGGCCATCCTTCACACTGTCTGCCAAAATGGGCTAAATCACAACTCTAATCATACCACTTACTGATATTCACCAGAGCCCTTCGCCTTGGCATATAAGGTCCTTAATAACTGGGCTCTGCCCACTTCTCTTCCTTTATTCCCAACACTTCATTTCCTCTGCTCCAGCCAGGGACTAACTATTTCTGAGAGTACACATTATTCTCTTAACTCATCATATTTTTGTTTCCATTATTTCCTCTCTTAGGATTGTTTAGCTCCTTTGCAACAATTTAGATGCTGCTTCCAATGAAAAGCTTTTTGCCATCTGATGTATCCTCCTTCCCTTCCTTCTTTCCTATTCCCACCCTGCGTATGGCTCTGAGGGCATTGAGTATACAGGGTGCTCTGTTGAACACCTTCCTATAATCCCTTAGTAAATGTTTATTGAGTTCAAACACCAGTTCCTTACTTTTCTTTTTTAATATATTTTATTGATTTTTTACAGAGAGGAAGGGAGAGGGATAGAGAGTTAGAAACATCAATCAGCTGCCTCCTGCACACCCCCTAACTGGGAATGTCCCCACAACCAAGGTACATGCCCTTGACCGGAATCGAACCTGGGACCCTTGAGTTCGCAGGCGGACACTCTATCCACTGAGCCAAACCGGTTAGGGCCCAGTTCCCTACTTTTAACACATTAAGCGCCCTGTTAGTCACCGGTGACTGACACTATACTTTCCGTCTGGAAGACAAAACAGGCTGGGCGCTTAACGTGTTAAGCCTGCCGTGGTCGGCAAACTGCAGCTCGAGAGCCACATGCGGCTCTTTCGCCTCTTCAGTGTGGCTCTTCCTAAGCCTTAGGAGTACCCTAATTAAGTTAATAACAATGTACCTACCTATATAGTTTAAGTGTAAAACATTTGGCTCTCAAAAGAAATTTCAGTCGTTGTACTGTTGATATTTAGCTCTGTTGACTAATGAGTTTGCTGACCACTGTTAAGGAATCAAATACCATCCGGATTCCCATTGCTAAATTCAGTCCTGGTCCTGTCTGATCCCTTTCTTCCTGAAATCCTTCCCTTGGGATCTGGAACACCACCATCCTTTTCTTTTCCTTTTTCCTAACCAGTTGTCCTCTCTATGATAGTCTTCTTCTTCTACCACAGGGTTTCTTATCATACTACAGGTTAAAATATAGGTTATGTAGTCACAGTCCTCCAGCACAGTGGTTCTCAACCTTGGCTGCACATTAGAATCACCTGGGAATCTTTTTAAAATCCTGATTTCTGGGCCTCATCCTCCGGAAATTCTGTTTCTTTGTTACTGATGTTGTGGCCCCACCCCATAACAAAGAAACAGAATTTCTGGAGGATGAGGCCCAGAAATCAGGATTTTAAAAAGATTCCCAGGTGATTCTAATGTGCAGCCAAGGTTGAGAATCACTGCCCTAGGAGATCATTGCATCCTCTCCAGAGTATGAGAGCAGCACTTGTCTTGGGGGTGTGGAGGGGCTAACCCCTCCTTGTTCTTTAGATACCATCTCTCAGGAACCTTCTCTGGTCTCTGTTTCCACAGACAGCCCAGTGAAATGTCCCTACAAGGAGGTGCTCACAGCAGCCTATTTCTTCCATCCCAGACCTTCCTATGCCACGTGGTAAGTACCTGTGGATAGTAGGCTCATTTGGGCAGAGACAGTTTCTTTGTCACAGCTTTGGGGGCATTTCAAGCACTCATTGACGATCTGCTGAGTGCCTCGTTATTTAAACAATCCTTGTCTGGAAGGGGCGAGTTTGGGCCAGTGGGGGCTGGCCCGGGCCCTAATACTCGTATTTGCAGAGCCCAGGCCAAAAATACTTATGTGCCTTAATATTTAAATGTACAAATCAAGCTATTAGACTGTAAAATAAAATAGGTTCTACCTTTCTATCTTGGCAAACGTACCCCCATAATGCAGAAGGCCAGAGTTGGATTAAGAATTCTCAGAATCCCTGGAGTTCTGCTCCAGATGTGGTAGCATGGGAGAGCCATTCCAGTGCCTGGCCACCTTCTCGTTCACGCCTTGCTCCACTGGACATCATGAAGTGACACGTTTGTACATGTGTGGGCACCCCAACCCAAATATCCAACTTCATCCATCTTCTCCCCAACCCTCACAAACAGCCTCCTCTTTACCACATCTTGGGCCTAGGGGTGTACACATCAAACCCAGAGACAAGGTCCACAGAGACTCTGGAAGCAGGCATAGAGCCATTTGGGCAGGAGATTCTGGAGTCCCTAGTACCCAGAGGATGTTCTAGAACAGTGATTCTCAACCTTCCTAAGGCTGCGACCCTTTAATACAGTTCCTCATGTTGTGGTGACCCCCAACCGTAAAATTATTTTCGTTGCTACTTCATAACTGTAATTTTGCCACTGTTAAGAATTGTAATGTAAATATCTGATACGCAGGATGTATTTCCATTGTTACAAATTGAACATAATTAAAGCATAGTGATTAATCACAAAAACAATATGTAATTATATATGTGTTTTCCGATGGTCTTAGGCGACCCCTGTGAAAGGGTTGTTCGACCCCCAAAGGGGTCGTGACCCACAGGTTGAGAACCGCTGTTCTAGAAGGAAGGGTTGGGGTACCAAATGGTCATGTGTCCTTGTCTCCACAGACCCCTTGCTTGGTGCAGAAGGGCATGACAGAAGAAGGCCCTTTTGTGCAGGCGAGGGACCCATCTGTTACTGGGATCGAGTCCTGAGAAGGCATCCTATGAAGAGCATGAGTGAGGGGCAGGGAGACCCTGCTTCCCTTGAAGCTGGGGGGGGGACAGGGAAAGGTGGGTCCAGGTGCAGGCCCATTTTTTGATGAGGTGCCAGGAGGTTTATGTGAGCCTGATTTTCTAAGTAAAGGTAGAGGGAGGATCACCTGCTAGGTGGAGGAAAGGGGGCAGAGGTTTGGGAAGGGTCATAAGTAAGCTTGGAAAAGCCAACGTTTAACAGTAGCGTGAGAGAGGGCTAAGAAGGCACCTGTGAGAAACATACTGGCAGTGCTGATGGCCTGCCATGGCTGCCTGTGTGCACTTGGGTGGGTTGGGCATAGCTCAATCCAGGAAGCAGTGTTGACATCAGCTACAGCATGATGGTAGCCCCTCGTGTTGGCATTGAGCCTCTTGCACACCCACACCTGGGGCCAGGCTCATGCAGTCTTCTCTCTGAATTTTGACCTCAACAGTTACTATTGCTTTGCAAAGTCTGAGCGAGAGAAACTAGTGTTAAGGACCCTCTTGCTTACTGGAATCACTTCTTAAACCCATGACTGTTATGTAAACACTAAATTAACATTATGAATATGGCCCCAAAATGCTGACAAAGGTCTTCCCAAATAATGGTGTCCTTACCTTTCATTCTGAGAGCCAAAATTTTGCTTCCAGGATGGTATTTTCCTCATCCTTGTTACCTACCTGGGGAACCCCCTCCTAGCACTCTTTCCCTCCTGTCTTACCAGAGGCCCCACCCATTACTTAAAATGAATGACCATTTTAATACTTACTCATTGTGCATACCATAAAGAAAGGAAACAAGAATAATTACTATAATTCTCCATTCTCTCAGATTCCCGCCCTATTTTGCTCTCCCCAAACCTCAAATTTGCTAATCCCCAGGCTGGGACAACACCTGCCTTCTTCAATGACCAGCCTGCTTCCATTTTTTCCTCCTGGGTCGTGGGTCCTAACTCGGCTGCTATGTTGTTGATTTGCCTTTGATTCTATTCACACGTGACATTTTGTTCCCATCAGCTGTGCTTGTCCTTTGAGATGGTACTGGAGAAAGTCAGTCCAAAAGCTTTGGGGTCAGTTTTGTTGTGGAATAAAACAGGGGTGATATGGAGGCTTTGCTTTCTAAGCTCACAAAGAAATCCTCAAAAGATTCTGAGCTGAGGCCTCCTCTAAAGCACCCTTCACTCCATGTCCTCACAAGACCTTGCTGGTCCTGCCCAGAGGCAGCTGAACAGACCAGTCCAGCTCCCAGAGTGTGCCCATCCCAGGGGACAGGGGTGGGGCAGAGGGAGGGTGACCCATTTTGAGCAAAAGGGATAGTTTCAGCCACCTTCTTTTCTGGTAGGACACCAGGGAGGTCCAGCGGCCCGTGGGACACAGAAGCCCCACCCTCTGCCTTGTCCAAGTAAGCCCAGCTTGGTGACGAGGCTTTGCCCGCCATTGTTTGGAAAGGCAAGAAATGGAATGTGTGATTTTGCTCACAAAAGTTTTAGAAAAGTATTCATTCTATGAAGTCCCAAACTCCTTATGATGCGCTGTGACTGATCTCTTTATCTGTCCTTTTTAACTCTCACTGTGTCACTTGAATATTGAGTGGGTTCTGACCAAGTCCAGCTGCCCGGTTTCCATCCCACTGCTCTCAGGGCTCCTGGGGGCGCTGTGCTTCAGCCTGGCCTGGCACCTGCCAGAGCTCCTCTGAGCCCAGTCCCTGGATCTGTGTGCAGAGTGGCTTCTGGCCTCTCACCTTTGCTTGTGTTCACTTTTGCAACTCTGACCTCATGGTGGAGCTCTATCTGAAGTGACCTATTTGGTTCTCCACCTGCCTACAGCAAGGAGCTGAACTTTCTGTAAGGACTGGGAATCCGAGCATTTGTACTCGACTCGAATACAAGGAGGTTCTCATGTGTTATGGCCGTGTCTATGGCATTTTTCCTGCACTACGTGGCCCTGGACCAATAGGTAGTTTGAGTTACTGCCTTCTGATTTTCATTTTTGTCATTAAAGAGTTGGCTTTAGGTATCTCTCCCTTATATGTACTGCACGGGTATCTGTTTTTAATATGCTGTAGACAAAAGTGACAGATCCCCAAAGATATTAGAAGTATAGCTAAAATTATCACAGGTGCCCAGGAGTGAGGCCCTGGGGGAACAGGGTTGGTGTCCAGGGGTTAGAGTATGTGTTTGGGCTTTGGGAGATTTCGTTGGGTGATCAAGGACTTTTTTTTTTTTTTTTTAACTCTTATTAGCCTTGGTTTTTTAATCTCTAAAATGAATTATCCAAACAGACTGAGGGAAAGGGTGTTGGGGGGGCTGGGTGAAAAAGGTGAAGGGATAAAGCAAAACAACAAAAACATAGACACAGACAACAGTGTGGTGATTACCAGAGGAGGAGGACAGTGGGGGAGATGGGAGAGGGTAAAGGGGGATAGAGAGTGACAGAAGAAGACTTGACTTTGAGTAGTGAACACAATACAATATACAGATGATGTATTATGGAATTGTACACTTAAAACCTATATTATCTTATTAACTAGTCACCCCAATAAATTCAATAAAAATTTAAAAACAAAACAAACAAACAAACAAAAACCTTCCGTGGCCTCCTCTCTGACTCAGAGTGGACATCAAAGCCCTTTCAGTGGCAACAAAGCCTCATCAGGGGCCAGTTTCTTTTCTGATCTTTGTCTTCGGTTCACAGACCTTGAATTTGATGCCATCTTCTGTGCATATGTGAATCTGTGCACTCTTCCGGGGAGAGCCCACGTGGCTGTCACCAGATTCTCAAAAGACTAAAAATCTCCCCAAAGCTTAAGAATCCCTGCTTGGAGGAAGCCTCACACTTGAAAATGCAATTTTAAGAAGGGACTTGTTCACATTATAAAATAATTTGTAGAGGATTCTTTATTTGACAAATGAAATCACTTAAAAGGTCCGACAATATGGTGAAGTGGATAAAATTAAGTACATGCACTGATTTTTATTGACTCTTTGTGACCCAAGTGTATCAGTTTTAAGGGGATTCAGAGTAAATCCCATCATAATAAAATCTGTGTGTAACAAAAAGAAAATAAAAGAGTTAACTATCTTGTTTACAGGAGTTTTCAGAGATTTTTTAAAAATAAATGTGTTAATGGAGTACTATGCTGTGGTAAAAAAAGAAGGAATTCTTACCATTTGCAACAGCATGGATGGAACTGGAGAGCAGTATGCTAAGTGAAATAA
This sequence comes from Myotis myotis, assembly GCF_014108235.1. Taxonomy (NCBI): domain Eukaryota; kingdom Metazoa; phylum Chordata; class Mammalia; order Chiroptera; family Vespertilionidae; genus Myotis; species Myotis myotis. The sequence goes on along the minus strand of NW_023416401.1, from coordinate 20,081,196 downwards.
GCCAGTCAGAGAAAGATAAATATCACATGATCTCACTCATTTATGGAATATAATGAACAACATACACTGATGAACAAAAACAGATCCAGAGACAGAGAAGCATCAATCAGACCATCAAACCTCAGAGGGAAGGTAGGGGTGGATGGGGGTAAAGGGGAGAGTTCAACCAAAGGACTTGTATGCATGCATATAAGCCTAACCAATGGACGTAGACAACAGGGAGGTGAGGGCATGAGTGGGAGGGTTGAGGGGGTAATGGGGCAATAAGGATACATATGTAATAACAATAAAGAAATTTAAAAAATAAAATAAAAAATAAATGTGTTTTTTTAAAGCATAGTTCACATACAAAGAGTACACAAATCATAAGTGTACCATCAGATGAATTTTACAAAGTAAGCACATTGGTAACCCAGGTCAAGAAACAGAACATCATCAGCACCTTAAAAGCCCCTGTTTTAAGCCCATTGCCAATCCTTCTACTCCCCAAAGTTTACTACAGTCCTGGCTTCCAACATTAGAGATGCGTTCTGAAGTTTCTAAAATGCAATCATGCACACTGTGTTCCTTTTGTGTCTCTCTTCTTCGGTGAGACTCAGCTTTGTGTCATGTGATACTGCTTCATTTTTATTGCTGTATAGTTTTTCACTGGGACATGTACCATAACGTGTCCATTCTTCTGCTCAACATTCAGGTTGTCCCCGGGGTCTTTTGGCTCTGTTGAATTAAGCGGCATTGAAAATTTTACTATCTTTTGGTGCACATATGTACACACTTGTTGGGTAATACCAAGAATGGAATTGCTGGGTCATAGGCTATGGCTTACTAGATATTGCCAAAGTTTTGCTAAGTGATTGTATCAATTCATCTTCCTACCAGCAGCAAATGAACGTTCCAAATATTCTAAATGATCAGGGAAATTTTCATTGAACTGTCTAGTGAATAATGTGTTTGCCAAATGAATGCCCCGAGCAAGCGGTGAGGCAGTGGACTATGGCAGAAATCACACTCACGTGAAACCCCAAGTGAAGCGTGCCCTCGTTCTGGAATGAAGTCCTCATTATAGAAACAGTGCTGATCTCCAAGAACACTTCCATCTCGGTCTTGGCTCATTTTGTGATTTTCATGAGAAGTGCTCCATTCATCACATACTTTCTGGTGTCTCCCTGTGCCAGGCGCAGGACCAGCTGTGGGTGACGCAAAACACCAAGATGCACACACGTGTGCCATGGATGCACTGCTTTCACTGCTGAGATTGACGAGAGCAAGGACTCTGACCAGCTAAAGGCTTAGGAAGAGGGCGTGGGAAATGAGTGAGCAAGATGTGCAAGAAGAGTTCTTGGCCCCAGCGTGGTGTTATTTTGTTCCAGGCAGCAAGGCTGAGCTGGCAGAACAGTCCTGATCCAAAAGGAGCCAAGGGCAAGGCAGTGCTTGGGCCACTGTGGGCAAGCCACCTCGCTGCTTGGCAACATACACCTACCGCCTCTGCCAGCCTCCTGCCTGCAACACTCCACTACATCAAAGTCTGGGCTGGGCCGTGGGCCATAGAGCCTGTGACCCGTGCTCAGGCCCAAGCACAAAAGAGACTTGGAGAATGCCGATCTGGCATTTTCAGCTTCTTTAGAGAGAAGGGGACCCCAAAACCCAAGAAAGGGTTCAGATATGAGACCACTAGGGCTATGGTTGCTAATAAGATTTAAGGCAATTACCATTTGTTCATCTTTGCTGGATTTTTATTTAAAACCACAACTAAAGAGCATCAAAACATTGTTTTATTCTTCATTGTTTTCTAGAGTTAAAGCTCTCAAGATTCACATCTTAGATCCACCTCACCCTAAAGGGCACAACTGTCACAAGTTCGGAAATGACACACCTTCTTAAAATCATGCCAGGTATGCAGGAGGACTGGTCAAACGGAGGGGTGGACTCAACCAGCCACCGCAGCTCCCCATTATCTGAAGCAGCTAACAGGACCAGTGTTTGTTCCCAGACCTGGAATATAATGGCTCGTGATTCCTCAATTAAAGGTTTGTCTCCTTCAAAGACCTGACCGGGTACTTTTTCTCAGAACAATGGAAATCTCACTCCCACTTGCCCTGGTTTACAGCTGTGCACTAACCAATGAACGCATGCCTTAATGATGACCCAGTGCCATCATCCTTAGCCCTCAGCCCTCCTGGCCACTCCCCTGTGGCTGGCCAGACGGAGCTGGCTTTTTTACTGCTGAGTCCTCCTCACCTGGAAGACTGTGAAATCGCAACTCTGGCCTTCTTCTTCCCATTCTCACCTTTCCCCCTGGTGTGCTTCCTCTGGCAAAGTTGCCTCATTCTTTCATGAAATTTCTTACCCCAACCTCTGCTACAGGACATGTACGCAGTCAACTCGGTCTGAGAGGAGCCTTCAGCTTCATGTCCAGATGAAAGAGGAGGACAGACTTTTAAATGGGAGAGTTCATTGGAAGAGAAGAGTTTTCAGTGACCAGAGAGAGGGGTAACCTTTCCTTGCTGCTGGAGCAAACTGAGAGATGAAGGAGGAGGGAGAGCAAGGGGACCACCACACCCTCTCCTCCCTGAGATGCTGCCCTGAGCAGAGAGAAGGGAAGAGCTTGAGGATTAGAATGGGAGGAGGGTGATATTTTAAATTAAATGGCACTGGGTGTTTACAACTCTCAAAGTAAAAGTGAGGCTGAGATGTTGATGAGTCAGAAATGGCAATGCAACTTCAGTAAAATAAAGCCATTCCCTGTTTGCACCCCAGCAGGCCAGCCTGCTCAATAGACCTACTCAATTTTCTTCAGCCCCGGGAGACTCTGCCTACCCGGAGGGACGCTTCTTACTCCGTGTTTATTCCAGACTATCTATGTCTGACCTAAGAGCACAGACTTTGGGAGGATAGAGTCAGTCTGACTTAGAGGTTACGCTGCTCAACCGCCCGCTCATCCTTCCCAAGGGGAAATGAACCAGGGCCAACCCCAGCCCAGACAGGAGACTGAAAAAATGGAAAACGCAGGAAGGAAAAAATGTGTAGAGACTATTCTTGCAAAACCTTAGCCCAGATAAAGAAGTCAAAACCAAAAATAATCAGAGATCAGACTGGTAAAGAGGAGGGCTACTTGAGCCAGAAGGCAACATTAGCTTCCTCACATCCTCAGGCGAACAGGGGTCAGACAATTCCTTCAGCTCATATATGGCCTTAGACTAGCCAGGGCACATCTATCCAAGGCTTTGGTTTTCCTGACTGTCAGAATAGACACCAGTAGCTTGTTCCAGCAACCTCACACAAGTGGCATGGAGTCAAATGTGATTGCATGGCCTGAAATGAAACAGAAACTCTGAAAACTGCATAAAGCCACTCTACCCAGAATATTCCCAGTCGTCATCTGCTAATTACTGAGGCCCCTCTGGAGACTGGTTACCTCTGTAATTCTCCTAAGGATATATTTAGGCTATTCTTGTTTTGTGACTATTTTGGGGACTGCAAAAAAACCAGCATTCTACTAAATTTAAGCATGCACAGCTTACCAACAAGTTGTGTTTCAAAAGCAGATTTGCAGGTAGGCTAGAGATCCGTTTTACATAAAAACCATGTTAAAAGGAACCTGTTATACATATGCAAACCAGTAGAAAACAATAATGTTACAAAGCACAAAGCCAAACAGGAAAAATATATCTTAAGAGTGGCCAAGTAATAGTACATTCACTATTTAATACAGGTACTTTAAACTTCTCCATTAATGCTTGAATGCTGCTATTTCTTGCAGCTTGAAGACTTACGCTGGGCATAAAGCAAGTACAACAGGGGGAGCGAGGATATGGAAAATTATAATGGAATTCCTGGCAAGTCAGAGCAACCCACACATTTCTCCTCTAGGACTTCCTGGAGCCAGTTTCCTCCCTGCCTCTGTCCAGGGACCACCTTCTGGCTCCACGCCACCCACAACACATCCCCCCATGTGTCTCCCCCAACTCTAGCATGGAGGAGAGCCACACACAAGGTTCATGTTTAGGGGAAGGAGAGGCTGATCTTTCTATTTTAAAATTTACTAGCATAATCTAATTGCAAAAGAAGTCCTTAATTGCCCGGTTCTAAGCCAGCCTGATCAGGTGTGCTGTGCCGGCAATGGGTCCGGACCAAGGGGTCTCGTGGGTCCATTTTAACTCCGTCTGTTTCTTTAAGTCTAGCATGGGTTTCCCCAGCTAGGGCTGCAGACCACATGGCCGGGACAGGCTACATCCTATGTGAGGCTCAGTACAAAATGACAATGCAGACCCTCTTGTTCAGAACTACTATGACTTTAGTGACAGCAGAGTATTCAATCAAACATTAGCCACTTATGTATGGACCCTGTGTTTACTGCCCAGGTCGCAGACCACTGAAGCCAGCCCTGAATGTGGCACCAACCAGCCTGGACGACCTTGACCCTCCTGGGTCATGTCCCAATTCCTGTGCAGATTTTCCAAGTGACTTCCTTTAGCCTCTTTCCATTGTGTGGACTGGGCAAAGAGCCCTTAAGAAAGGCGCCTCTGGTTCCTGGCCTCAAAGACTCCCTCTGCTTCCAAGGCCCCATATCTAGCTGGCCGAGCAGAGAGTGCTTTAACCCAGCACTTAGGTTCCGCCTCTCATGTGGTCCTGCACAGAACTTCCCCTACTAAGAACTTTCAAAAATAGGAACACAGTGCTCCAGGCCAAAGGCAATAGACACAGGGCTGCAGTGGCCACGCTGGGTCCTTCCTGTTTCGACATCTGTTTTTCACTGGTCTACACCTTCCGTCGCTGGCTGCATCCGGGCCCTTCTTTAGGTCTTTAGCCTAAACCCCGTGCGATGATTAATTCTATGTGTCAGTTTGACTGGGCCATGGATGCCTAGATATTTGATCAAACATAATTCTGGGTGTGTCTGTGAGGGTGTTTCTGAGTAAGATTAACGTTTGAATCTGCAAACTGAGTAAAGCAGATGGCTCCTCCTCCCCCATGAGGGTGGGCATCATCCAATCAGTTGAAGGCCCGAATAGAACAAAAAGGCTGACCCACCAGTGACTAGGGGGAAAAAACCAACAACGCCTGGCACATTGGTCTTCACCTGCCTTTGGACTCAAACAGAAACATCGGCTCTTGGGTCTCCAAGCCTGCAGGCTTTCAGACTGCAGCTTCCACCATCATACTGGTGCCTACACCATCCGCTCTCCTGAGTCCCAGCTTGCTGACTGCAGATCTTGAGGCTTTTCAGCTCCATAACCTCAGGAGCCAATTCCTTATAATAAATCTGTCTATCACCTATCTAAAATAAATGTTTATTTTTTTTATCTGTCAATAGTGTCAACCAATGGACCAATTTAATGCCAACAGGAATGTCCAATTGTGGGTGCAGTAAAGAAGGAAACTTTATTTAGTACCAACAGCTCAATGGTAACACAGCATGGCTGTGAAAATAGCACTGCTTTGGAACAGCTTGAGCATCTATAATAATAAAAGCTTAATATGCTAATTAGACCAGATGTCCTTCCAGATGACCTTCTGGACGAAGCCAGGGCTTTGAGGGAAGCCCAGGTTCCAGGTACCTGCTGGTGGCCAGAGGAAAGCCTGGGTTCCTGGTCCCAGGGGGAAGCCGGTGCCGGCAGCCAGAAGGAAGGCCTACTCTTGTAGAATTTTGTGCATCAGGCCTCTAGTAAGCTTAATAAAATCTGTCTGGAAATTTCTCTGGGGTTCCTTTTTTAAAAAATATATTTTTATTGACTTCAGAGAGGAAGGGAGAGGGAGAGATAGAAACATCAATGATGAGAGAGAATCATTCATTGGCTGCCTCCTGCATGCCCCCTACCAGGGATTGAGCCTGCAACCTAGACATGTGCCCTTGACTGGAATTGAACCCCGGACCCTTCATTCCACAGGCCGACTTTCTATCCACTGAGCTAAACCAGCTAGGGCTGGGGTTCCCTTTTGATTTCTGTCTTGGGGAACCTGAGAACCCTAATGCCAATATTAAAGAGATGCACTCTATGGAGGTGAAATCTTGCACATTTGATCATTTCGTTACCCATGTATTGAATGTTTATTGAACACCTAACATATGCCTGGTGGTGTGCTGGGGACTAGGAGTCAAGCCCCGATCCTGGTGCTCAGAGGGCTCTGGTCTGGAGCAGTGACAAGCATCAGAACATATCTGACCATCTTTTGGCTTAAATTCACAAAGAAGAGAGATTAGTTGGAGAGCACCTTGGTGCTGAGACACATGTCCTAGAAATTATTTTCCTGAATAAATTCACTAAGTTACATTTTGACCTCTTCCACTTGCAGGAATTTATAATTTTCCAAGGCTATAAGTTCATGTTTTCTTAAACAGATTGATCTTTTGTTAAGAAAACAAGAATAAATAAATGGTATAATCATTTAACTCCATCAGAGGTAACAAAACTCTATGCAGCCAGATGCTAAGTACCATATATTTCACCATCTGAAAGACAAAAGGCAGTGACCCCTGGCCTCCTCTATAGGCTCAGTGACATCCTGCCTGATCGCCAAGGGCCTGATTGTGGCTCCCTGGATGGATTATGGCAATAACATACCCAGTCATGGGTTATTGGATATTGAGTGCTTATTATATTTTAACACTTTATCCTTTTTAAACCTCTCAGCAACTCTGTAAGATAGAACAACTACTACTCCTTTTTTACAGATGAGAAAACTGAAGCATCAAGAATTAAGTAACTTGCCAAGGTCCCACCTTGCTAGCAAGTAGCAGATCCGGGTCTTGAACACAAGTGATCTGGTTTTTGTCTTTCACCACTTTAGACCTGACCTGGCAATAGCATGCTTGAAAGACTGTTTTATCTCCTTTCCTTTCCTCCTACTCTGTGTCCCCCTCAGCCCAGCAGCGATTTCGGTGGTGACTGGCCTTATGTTCTTTTTGCTTTTAGAAGATTGGAAATACTTTTACCACATCTCTCTACCTCTTGTTTGGTTTATCTTTTCTAAAGCTGAAAACAAACAAGAGAGAGCCGGACCTACGCCCTCAGGCGGCTTCTGAATGAGAGCCTTCCAGAACTGGGGGCCAGCACTTAGCAGACACCAGCCCAGATCCAGGCTGTCAGTGACTCGGGGGAGAATCTGAGAGGCTGACGGGCACTCCTGTCCCAGGCCCTGGCAGCAGCCCTGACTGCCACAGCAGTCACTACTGGCTGAGTGAGTGAAGGACTGAATCCAAGACACAGAGAACAACCTCACCTGCCAGTTCAGTACCAGTCTTAGTGAGAGAATTAAAAAGAAAAAAAGATGATGAAGAAGAGAAAAACCTGGAGGGAGCTCTCGCTACCTAGATAGGGTCCTGAACTCCTCCTCTCCCTTCCTTTCCTCCTCCCTGTATGAGGACCCATCCCCCCCCCCCTCCTTCCCAGCCCTACACCTCCCTCCTCTCCCCCTTTCCCTTCACCCACTGATCTCCTTTTCCTCTGGTAAGGTCCAACCTGTATGACTGCCTCCTAATTCAGATCAGTTTTCCTGCGTTACCATGGCAACCCACTGCTACTAAGGTGGTTCAGAGTCACTTCTCCCCTGTATTTTTAATAGGAAAGCTGCATTCTACACCTTGTCCTTCATCACTTACCACTGTCAGTTTGAGCAAAACTCCCACTCCAGGTTCTCTTATATCAGCCGTGGGCAAACTACGGCCCGCGGGCCGGATCCAGCCCGTTTGAAATGAATAAAACTAAAAAAAAAAAAAAAAGACCGTACCCTTTTATGTAATGATGTTTACTTTGAATTTATATTAGTTCACACAAACACTCCATCCATGCTTTTATTCAGGCCCTCCGGTCCAGTTTAAGAACCCATTGTGGCCCTCGAGTCAAAAAGTTTGCCCACCCCTGTCTTATATCCTTAAATGTGTTTTTGTTTTGTTTTTGTTAATCCTCACTCAAGGATATTTTTTCCACTGATTTTTAGAGAGTGTAAGGGAGGGAGGAAGGGAGGGAGAAGAAAAGAAAGAGAGAGATAGAAACATTGATGTGCGAGAGACACATCAATTGGTGGCCTCCTGCATGCACCCTGAATAGGCTGGGGATCGAACCAGCAACCCAGATATGTGCCCTTGACTGGGAATCAAACCCATGACTCCTTTGGTGTATCAGCCAACACTCTAGTCACTGAGCAACACTGGCCAGAGCCTTAAATGTGTTAAAACAGCCATATCTCTTTTAAACTATTTTGATCTATTTTGAATAATTTTAGATATAATGTCATCACTTTAGTTAATTCCAAATATATTAGTACAGCTTTCTCCATGGAGTGTACCTGTCCTACTTAGTGAGGGGTTAGGCAAGTTGAATTTGTACTTATGCAGAGAGGCCCTGACAGCAGCTGAACTGTGACTACTGAGGAGGAAAATGTTTCAGGTGGGACCATTAGTTCCCCAGGAGCAAACCAGAACCCTGCCCCAGGGAACTGGCCACATGGGTCAGGCAGGAGCTTGTGAAAACTCCTTCCATACGACACCCAGAACGCAGCATCCCCTCCAGGCCCTGGCTGAGCAGAAGGTCACAAATCCTATGTGTCCTCTTGGGGTTGATTATCTTTATCTTTGTGAGTTGTTGATTTTCCTGCTTTTTCATTTGGGGCATTTTAAATATTGTTTTGAGACTCTGGGTCTTGTTTAATTCCTAGGGAGAGTATTGATTTTGTTTGTTTGTTTCAGCAGGCAATGGCTGCCTTCAGTGAGTTGTGCTTTTAATGTCAGCTCAGTTTTCAGTTTGGGGGGTTTAAAAAAAATTTTTTTTATCTTCACCCAAGGATATGTTTTTATTGACTTTAGAAAGAGAGGAAGGGGAAGAGAGAAACATTGATCAGTTGCCTCTCATATGTGCCCCAACCAGGGATTGAACTCACAACCTAGGTATGTGCCCTGACTAGGAATCAAAATGAAAACCTTTTGGTGTACGAGGCAATGCTCCTATCAACTGAGCCACCCAGTCAGGGTAGTTTTTCCAGTTTTTAAAGTGCTATTCAGATGTTTTATGAACCTACCTTCCAGTGGCCAGCCTGAGATCTGGGCTATAGTTTAATCCTCAAAGCTTTTGCTATGCTGTCTAGGGTCAGATCTATGAATCTGTAGCTCAGGAATGAACCAAGGTGTTCACATGCAACTTTATTGTATTGCTCTTTGAGTTTCCTTTATACCATGATCACTGTGACATTTTCTGGCCCTGGGGACCTGTTCTAGCCTGCTGGCTAGAAAGCTGAAGCTGCAGTTTCCTACTCTGTGGCATATTGCTGTGTCTATCTCCAAAGCCAGGCAGGTGGAGGACAGACAGAGATAAAAAAGGAATGCAAATTCTCCATACCTCTTGGACCATAGTCTCTTTGGTCAGAGAGAAGGGTTCCCTTCCCTCAGAGTTTTAGGTGCCTGTTCAGCTTCTGCTGACATTGCTGTCACTACCACTGCCATAGGGCTGCCTGGAAGGTTAGGTGAAGAGAATGGATATAACTAAAAACAAGAAGTTCCTCTATTCTTTCCGATGTTTGTGGTTCCCCTTTCCATTCTCAGACCTGAAAGAGAGTGTTTCTCTTGGAGTTCTTTCTCTCCACCCCCGGAGCACAGTTCTGGGGTTCAGTCTCATTTTGATTATAGACCTTGGGGGGACATTGTAGGAGGGTGAAAAAACATGGGAAATTCACCCATGAATCAATCTTATTTGGACTTTTGGCTTTCCTCTCCAATCTTCCTGCTACCATCCCTCCCCCCCCCCCCCGCCCCCCACCACTCTAAAGTCCTTAATAGCACCTTCAGATATTTTGGCTGTCATTTTTAGTCAAAAATGGGAATAACAGGGTAAAGGGTACTTATGCCATTTTAATCGAAACCAGAATGAGTAATGGCTTTTGATATATATGAATTTACTTACAAAGGTATTATGCTAAGTGAAAAGAGCCAATCTCAAAAGTTTGCATGGTGCACGAGTCCATTAATATGGCACCTGGAAAAGGCAACACTATAAGGAGGTATATTCGTTTTCTATTGCTTCATAATAAAGTTCCACAAACTTAGTAGCTTAAAGCAATACACATGGATAGGATCTCACAAGCTACAATCAATGTGTCAGCCAGGCTGCTCTCATCGGAAGGCTCAACCAGGGAAGAATCTCATCCAAGTTGTTGGCAGAATTCATTTGCAGCTCTATGATTGAGTGCCTGGCTTCTTACTGGCTATTGGCTGGAGGCCAGCCTCAGGTTCTAGAGGGCTGCCCAGTTTTCTGCCACATGGCCTTTTCCTAGGCAGTTTCACACAATTGTTTGTTTCTTCCAGGCCAGCAAGAGAGTATCTCTTGCTCTAGTCTGCTAGGTCTAGAGGCCTGGTGCATGAAATTCATACACGGGTAGGGTCCCTAGGCCTGGCTGGCGATCAGGGCCGATCGAGGCCTTCCTTCCCCTGGCTGCTGGCTGCCAGCCGGGCCTTCCTTTGTTCTGTGTCCCCCCTGGTGGTCAGCACATGTCATATCGAGTGGTCGGACTCCCGGTCAAACTCCTGAGGGGACAATTTGCATATTGGCCTTTCATTATATAGGATAGTATAATCAGGGGACTGACCTTTGCTATGTAACACAACCTACCTAAGAAAGTGACACTGTATACGTTGGCCATATTCTGTTGGCTAGAAGTCACAGGTCATGCCCACACCCAAGATGGAGAAGATGACTTAGGGTGTAACACCAGAGGACAAAGGTCATGAGGACCTTGTTAAATTTATACCTACCAGGAGAAGAGAGAAGTGGTTGCAAGAAGTTAGGGGTAAGGGAAGATTTGACTACAAAGGAGCAGCCGAGCACATTCTCTGGGATGATGGAACTATTTGTATTATGATTGTTTTGGTGGTTACATGAATCTGTACATGTGTTAAAACTCATAGAACTGTATACACTTGCACACAACAATTTTAATGGATATAAATCTAAGAAATAAAGATGGATGAATGTCTATTTTTCTCACAGTTCTGGAATCTGAAAGCCCAGGGTCAAGGTGTCAGCAGGATTGGTTCCTTCGAAGGGTCATAAAGAAGATCTGTCCCAGGCCACTCCTTGGTTGGTATGTATGGTTGTTTCCTTCCAGTGTCTTCACATCGTCTTCCCTCTGTTGGTGTTTATATCCAAATCTTCCTTTTCTTACAAGGACACCAGTAGTATTGGATTAGAGCCCACACTAATGACCTCTTTTAACTTAATTACCTCCATAAAGTAATTTTTACTCTAAATACAGCCATATTCTGAGGTACTGGGAGTTAGGACTTTAATATATGAATTTTGGGAGGATATGATTTAGTCGATGACACTGATCTGGTACAATGCCTGGAAAAAGAGGGCCCAATAACTGCTTGTTAAATGTATCAAAGACTGTTAGAAGACAGCAGCTGGACAGCAAGACTGCTGCCTGAACCCTCCACTCTCCTTAATGTCTTCTTGCTGTAGTTTTAGTCATGGAAGTCCTTTTTTTTGGGGGGGGGGGGGGGGGTGCGGGGGGGGCTGAGTTTGTGCCTGTGGAGAGATAGTTAGCAGAAAAACAATGCAAGACAGACCAGCCTAGAGTTGGGTTTTATGGCCACCACAGGTCTGGCAGACTTGTTATAAGCCCTGATTTATTGGAGCATAGTTAGAAGTAAGACAATCAGATAAGTATGAGTACATTGCCCCAGGCAGGGTCCACTGGGACCTGGCAGGCTGGGCATTCCTCAGATAGGGTGCGTCCTCCAGCCACAATTTTCACTTAACCTCAAAGTAATGAGTACTCAGAACTCAGGCCCTCAAAATTAAGGGGGAGACACGAGTTTTCATTAACAGATGGGAACTCCATTGAAATGTTTAAAAGCCAAGAAGGCCTCTTTAATTCAGCTTTACACATTAATAACCAAAATGAAACAAGAGCACATCTAATAAAAAATGCAAAATAAAATCCTTTTGGTCTCAAATATATTTAACTACTTAACTATAGATCCATTTATTCCTATGATTTTCTGCCTACGATGTAAAAGAATGAGAGAAAATTAACCAATTCAAAGTTGATGAATATATGACCTAGTTTTAATTTCTATCTAAAGCCTCAAAATGAGGCAATTACAGAAACAGTAAACATTTAGGATAAATGCTGTTTTGCCAGGCTATTCTTTCCTTCTAATTTCTGGCTTTCAAATTTTAAAAAGGCATTTTAATAATTTGAGATAATTTTTCCTAATTATAAAGGTAATACATATTCATCGAAGAAAGTTTTAAAGACACAGAAAAACATAAAGAAAACACATAATCCCACCCTCAGAAAGACCCATTATTAACCTTCCAGTGTATTTTTTTCCAGTCTTTCATTTACATGTTTAAGGTAATGTTGCGATTATTCTCTATATAGTATTTTGATTCTGACTTGGCATCATACCAATCTTTTCTGCATGGTATTAAAATTCCTTGTAAACATCATTTTTTCTTATTTACTTCTTTAAAAAATACTTCTTTTAGGGGGTATTTCTTATATTCAGTGAGTACACAAAACTTAAGGGTACAGATTGATGAGCTTTGGCATAGGTATACACCCACATAACCACCATCCAGATGTATAAATAAATATTTGCAAACTTCAGAAGGCTCCCTTTTGCTCCCTCCAATTTTGCCTATTCTTGAGCTTGATTTAAGAGGAGCCACATCGCAAGTGCTTTTTCATAGCTGACTTCCTTCACTAAATATTAGCTCTATGAGATTTATCCACGTTTTTGAGTGTTCCAGTATCTCATTGAATCAACACTTATTTTTATTATGGAGAGGCATATGTGTGTATGTTTTTTAATTTGGGGCTATTATGAGTAAAGCTACTACTAGCATTTTTGTACCTCTTTTCAGACATAAGCATGCATTTCTGTTGGGTATATATATATCCAGGAGTAGATTTGCTTTATTATGTGATACATCTATGCTTAACTTTGGTAGATATTGCCAAATCATTATGCAAAGTGGTAATCAATTTACCCTCCCACCAGCGTCATATGAGAGTTCCAGTTATTCCCGTTCTCAGCAATATTTGGTATTGTCAATCTTTTTATTTGAATAATTCTCCTGAGTATGTAGTGGTTTCCCATTGTGGTTTTAGTTTGCGTTTTCCTGGTGACTAAAGATGTTGAGCAACTTTTCAACTTGGATATCCTTTTTGTGAAGTGTCTGTTTGAATCTTTTGACTATTTTTCTATGGGTTGTCTACCTTCTTCTTATTTATTTGTAGTTCTTGATGTTATATCCTGGACACAGGTCTCCCATCTGTAGTTGCTGTTTCACTCTCTTAATGGTGTATTTTTTATGAATGAGCATTCTTAATTTTAATGAAATTCAATATATTCATCTTTTCTTTTCTGGTTTGAGCTTTTTGTGTCCTGTTTTTAAAAACCTTGGGTCATGAAGATTGGGTCCTAAAACATTTTTAATGAGTGCATACTATTTTAATAAATGTACCATTTTCTATTTTTAGATATTTAGGTTTTACCCTATTTTCTACTATTGTAAATAAAAGTACTGATACTTTTGTTATGTATTCATGTGGGTCAGTGTTTTCACATATGCTCTCATAAGAACTATCAAGCAGGGAACATTTTCATTCCTATTTCATAGAAGGATTAAGGGAGGCTGAGAGAAGTTACGTAACTTCCCAAAGTCATATGAATATTATTATACAGTGGGGCCTTGACTTACGAGTGTCCCGACTAACGAGTTTTTCGAGATACGAGCAGTCTCTCGGCCGATTTTTTGCTTTGAGTTTCGAGCTAAAATTCGGGTTACGAGCCAGCTTCAGATATCCCACCGCTAGTTGGGGCAGCGAACGTCACAGTGAACGCCACAACATCAGCCCAGCATCACGTGTCTCACTCGTTCATTTTTTGATTTGACATACGAGTAATTTGAGTTACGAGCTCGGTCACGGAACGAATTAAACTCGTAAGTCAAGGCCCCACTGTATAGTGACAGAGCTGGAATTTCAGTCTCAAACTCTGACTGCAGAGCCAAGTTCATAAACCACCTCATTATCTACTCTTAAAATTATTATCTCCTCAAGATAAATTCCTAGAAGTGAAATTTACTGGGTTGAAAGGTAAGACCATGTAAATACTCAATGATCGGCGACCTCATGCACGCCCCATGCTGGGGATGGAGCCCACAACTGGGCCATGTCCCATGACCAGGAACTCAACCTTGACCTCCTGATTCATAGGTCAACACCCAACCACTGAGCCATGCTGGCCGGGTGAGGTATACTCAGAGTAATGATTACTGTGATTTTTCTTAAGTTTCCAGTTTTTGGAGGTTAAGTCTGGACCAGTCACTTTACATACATGTTTTTTTCTCATTAAAAACCCACAACCATCCTGCTCTTAGCATTTATAAATGCACAAATAGGGTCAGAAAGAAAAAGGAGTTTGCCCAAAGGCATATGGTTAAAAAGAAGCAGACTCAAAACACCACCTAATTCCTGTGCTTTTCGGCTGTTCCCACCTGCCAGCTTGGTAGGTGTAACAGAAAGCTTCGGCTGGCTCTTTTCTCCAGCCTGTCCCTTCTGTCCCCCTGCTGTGTGCCCTCCCCTTTCTCTCCCTGCTCCCTTTCCTCCCCCCTCACCAGGCAACCCAAGCCAACCAGCTCCCTGGCTTTCAGAGCTCAGCCAGAGGGGAGGGACCAGCAAGAGATTAAAATGAGGAAGGAAGAGTGTGAATTCCAGGTATTTTTTTCTCCTCCCTATGTACCTCCTGACAGAAAGTCTCAGTTCCTGCCTGGAGCTCTCTCCTCACAGCCAGGTTCTGACAATTAAGCTCTCCTTTTGTCCCTTTAGTGGAGTGATGTGCCTGCTGTTTCTAGCCAGAATTCTAGATTCTTTGTAGTTTAATTGGGACCTTGGCTGAAAGAATCACCTGAATGATAGCAAGTTTCAACACTGTCCCATCAACTCACCAATACATCAACTACTTCAGCTGAATTCTTCTTCCAGGTGTGTACTCGGTCCACCCACCCCAGGTAAGGGAGTGGCCTTCTCCCTGCAGGTGCTTGTCTCTCCTATTTGGTTACTGTGCAACTTGGGCTCTCCAATTGGCTTCAGAAAAGCTTTGACTTTGAAGTTAGTTAGCCTCTTCTTGTTTTAAGAACAAGAGTGATGCTCCTTCCAGCCCTCTACATCCTGGATGGAACAAACGTTTTATTCTGACATAGCTTCAGTTTTTCAGAAACGTTGCAATTATATGATGCAGAAAACGCTTTTGTACTCTTAACATTTGGTGACATTTGTTTCGTTATTCTCTATCTAGCTATTTCTATTCTGAATCATTTGAGAGTAGGCCACATGCCCCTTTACCCGTTAATTTTTTGGTGTTGATTTCCTAAGAATAGGGTTATTTTCTTATATAATTACTGTAGCTATCGAGTTCAGGATATTTAATATTAGCACAATACCTTTATCTAATCTATAGTACATATCACAACTCTGTCTGCTATAGCAGCCCTTGTGAGAGAGGCAAGACATTTGGCCTAGATCTTCCCCCCTCAATCTCTCAGATGAAATAGAAGCCTTAATGTGTGAGTGTGTGTGTGTGTTTGTGTGTGTGTGTGTGTGTGTGTGTGTGTGTGTGTGTGTGTGTGTAGTGGGGGAAGGGGATGAAGACAACAAGCACTGCTTCCGTAGGGCATTGTGAAAACCCACTGCCGCTGGGAAAGAAATCCCTGCCTGGGGAGGGACAGGATTGTGCAGAGCCCACAATTGCAGCTGGAAAAGGCCAGGTGGAAAACTGGGAAAGCTCTTCACCTCACCCCTATACCAGAGACATGGTGCATGCCTAAATCTGAGGCTCAATGCCCCCCACTACCACATTAAAGGTTTTAAATAATAAGTAGCAGAATATTAGGAGAGGAATAGGAGAGAAATGAAATGGTCAACTGACCTAAAGCTCAGGATTGAACAGATATTGCTCTGATAAACCAACCCTCATCCTAAACACAAAGTGTCCTTACTGGAAATTGAAGCTTTGGTACACCGAAGGTAACTATAGTCACAGTTCACCTCAAACCCAGTCCAATGTCTATGTATGTTACTTCCAACTCCCGCACTAACGCTAGCTCACAGATCTAAGAAACTCAGAAAACACCAAGCTAGATACATACCAAAACAAACAGAGAGAGGGGGGCGGGGGGCATAGCATATTCAAATTATTAAAACAAAAGAAAGAGGAAATCTTAAAGTCAACATTACATACAGAAGAGCAAAAATAAGTTTTAAAGCAGATTTCTCATAAGATAATGGAGTGACAGCTTTAAAGTGCTGAAAGAGAAAGCTTTCAACCCAGAATCCTATACTCAGCAAGAATATCTTTATTAGAAGTGGGAGAAAAAGAAAAGAAAGAAATACTTTCTCAGATAACATGCACTGCAGAAATTCATTGCCAGCAGAACTACTCTACAAGAAACATTAAAGGTAGTTCTTCAAGCCAAGCAAATACAACAGACAGAAACTTGGATCTACACAAATAAAGCAAAATAGTAGTAATGTATTTATTATATGTTTAAAGTATATGTAAAACAAAACATGTGACAAAATAACATAAAGGGTGGGAGGAAAAACATGAAAATATATATATACTAGTAAACTAGAGGCCCGATGCACGAAATTCATGCAAGAGTAGGCTTCCTTCCCCCTACTGCCGGCACTGGCATCCCTCTGGAACCCAGAACCTGGGCTTCCCTTCCGCCACTGGCAGGCCCCAGGATCCAGGCTTCGCTGCGGCTCCGGCTTTGTCCGGAAGGACGTCCAGAATGATGTCTGGTCTAATTAGCATAGTACCCTTTTATTATATATATATATATATATATATATATATATATATATATATATTTTTTTTTTTTTCAACCACTACATTTTTTTAAGTCTTCATCTAAGGATATGTTTTTTATTGATCTTAGAAAGAGAGGAAGGGGGAAAGAGAGAAAGAACCATCAATCTGAAAGAGAAACATTGATTGGTTGCCTCCCATGCATACCTCCGGGGATCGAACCTGCAACCTAGGTATGTGCCCTGACTGGAAATCGAATCCACAACCTTTTGGTGTATCAGATGGTGCTCCAACCAACTGAGCCACCTAGAATTTTTATTAGAAGATCTTGGATTCTTATGTTAACCCTCTATTTTTCTCATATTATTTCTCCTACATTTCTGATTTCCATCTTTTTAATTTACCTTCTTGGAGATTTTTTCAATTTTATCTTCTGTGCAGTCTATTACATTTTTATATTATAGTTATACCATATTTTAAATTTATAAATGCCCTTTCTTGTTCCCTGATTATTCCTCTTTTTTATAGACTCCTGTTTTTATTTCAGAGTGAGATGTCCTCTTCTAACTTTTTGAGAATGTTATTTTTGTTTAAGCTTCTACAGTTTCCTTTATTGTCTCTGTTTTCTCTGGGTTCCTTTCCTCCCCTCCTATTTGTTTTGCAATCTGACTTTCATGAGACCTTCCTTGACTGGAAGGGACTATTTCTATTTAAGAGCTAACTAAAACTTCAGAGTCTTGGAAAGATGGGCTTTATTATAGAGTGCCGTTGGCCTTTCTGTGGGTTACTTTCAACGTTTTCTAGAAATTTCTAGACCCCTTTTCTTTGAACCATTCAGGTTGTCCAGAAGTGACACCATCAATAAGCATGAAGGAGGAGGAGTGGTGACAAACCCAACCCATACGAAAAAAATGGGGGTGGAAGGGGGGACATGCAATAACAGGATTATTGGAATCAAAGAACATGGTGGAGTGAATGGTAGAGGGTAGGAATTTCTTCAACCCAAATAAAGTGATAAAAGTTGGGAAAAGTTAGTATAAAAACTGGAGTATGGCCCGGCTGGCATGGCTCAGTGGTTGAGGGTCGACCTATGAACCAGGAGGTCACAGTTCCATTCCCAGTCAGGTCACATGCCTGGTTGCAGGCTCAATCTCCAGTAGGCAGCCGATCAATTGATGCTTCTCTCTCTCTCTCTCTCTCTCTCTCTCCTTTCCTTTTTGAAATCAATAAAAATGTATTAAAAACAAAACAAAACTGGGGCATGGAGAGGTATTAAATGTGAGGTTACTTGTGTTGTGGAGACAGGGCAGGGCAGAGGGGAAAGGGCCTACGGCTCAGCCTATGCTGGTCACTTACTTTCCCTATTGCCAGGCCTGCGCTTCACTTCCAGGCGCCACTGCACCCCAAATCGCTACACCTGAGCCTTCACAAGACCAGCTACATCATTTGTGGGACCCAGGGTGAAATCTGCAGAGGCCCTTGCTCAAAAATTAGTAAGAATTTCATGGAGAAAATGGGAAGATGTTGGTCAAAGACTACAAAGGTGCAGGTATAAGATGAATACATTTTTCAGCTGGGTTTGTCACCACAACCCTCCTTCATGTAGGGATCTGCTTAAAGCTTGTGAACTGTTCTCACTTTGCTTTTTATAGCTGCTGACTGCTTTGTTTACCAAGTTGACCTTGGCTGGGAGGCTGGAGAAGCAGCCACTATTTCTGTGTCTGAACTGTTTGGTGAGCCGCCTACTTTTCTCTCCTCCCTTCTGTCTGAGCTGCCAAATTCAGGCCTGCAGGTTTGGAGGACCCAGATCTGAACCCACCTTCCCAGGAGTCCCATTACTAACAAGGGCTGTCAGTGACTGGGAACCCACTGGGAGAAGGGGCACACAAGCTGCTCCAGGCCTTTTGGGCACTCATGACAGAAACCCAGACAATAGAAGGTTAAGCAAGAAAGTCTTGGCTAAGGTCAATAAGCCATGACAAGGCAAGTAGAGCAGACCTAAGAGACAGTAACAATGCATTCTCTCTATTCATGTTTTTCTTTCTTTCTTTCTCTTTCTTTCTTTCTTTCTTTCTTTCTCCTTCCTTCCTTCCTTCCTTCCTTCCTTCCTTCCTTCCTTCCTTCCTTTCTTTCTTAAATATATTTTTATTGACTTCAGAGAGGAAGGGAGAGGGAGGGAGAGAGAGAAACATCAATGATGAGAGCGAATCATTGATCGACTGCCTACTGCACGCCTCCTACAGGGGATGAGCCTGCAACTTGGGCATGTGCCCTTGACTGGAATTGAACCCAGGACCTTTCAGTCTGCAGGCTGGCACTCTATCCACTGAGCCAAACTGGCTAGGGCCATGTCTCAGTTTCTGCCTGCACAGGGCTCTCATTCTCTCACACGCATGCACACGCCAGAGGCTGTGGCCTACAGTGTCAGAACCCAAGCAGAGCAGCCATTGCACTGTCTTCTACACGAGTATGTCTTTGGCTTTGTGAAGGTATCTAAGCTATTGTTCACAAACCTAGAGGTATATACATACATGAGGATTAGTGGTTCATTTTATTTTATTTATATATATATATATATATATATATATATATATATATATATATATATAAAATTGATTTCAGAGAGGAGGGGGAGAGAGAGATAGAAACATCAATAATGAGAGAGAATCATTGATCAGCTGCCTCCTGCATGCCCTCCACTGGGGATCGAGCCCACAACCCCGGCATGTGCCCTTGACCGGAATTGAACCTGGGACCCTTCAGTCCACAGGCCAGCGCTCTACCCACGGGGCAAAACCAGCTAGGACTCAGTGGTTCATTTTAAAAGACAAAGACCAGCTCTGTAATGCTTCTGAGAGAGCGCTTATCTCCTTGGACCTTGAGTGACAATAAGCGAAGTGTGAATGACGTGGGAAGGAAACACAGAGTACAGCAGAATGCCGTCTGCATGGACCTTTGATCCTAATCCACCTGGGCCAGCTTTGAAATGAGCTAACTCACAAACATTGGACATACTCTGGAGCTGAGGCTTTTTTTTTTTTTTTTTTTACTGCACCTGAATAAACAAAGAGTCACGAGATCGCTTCCTCATTTCCCCTCCATCAGAGGTTGATTCCTTTCTTAATAGGCATACTCATGTTTCCAAATTCATATTTTCCCTGCCCACTATTAAAGAATGATTTAATAGTATTCTGATGCCACTTGACAGATGAGGTAAAATTCCTAGACCCATTGGAAGAAATAATATACACTCCAGAAAGAAAAGAAAGTAGGAAATGAAAAATTCTGAGGAGGTGAATAGAAATAAACCTTGAATCAAAATGTTGTTGAATAGAACAAAAAGTAGCAGAGAAGAAAAAGTGAAGAACCAGTGTAGTATTGGAGAAATTCAACTGAATGAGAATCTATACAACCTTCTGGAATAGAAACATGGATGGATGGATGGATGGATGGATGGATGGATGGATGGATGGATGGATGGATGAGATAGGTAGGTAGGTAGGTAGGTAGGTAGGTAGGTAGGTAGGCAGGTAGATAGATAGACAGACAGACAGACTGAATTAGTGGATCCAGGCATGATCAATGGCCTGTGCTGCCTTCTTATATGGCAGAGTTGAGTGAACATTATCTCAAACCCACTCACAGATGTCCCCAGGTGCTGACTTACAGGAAGACAAGTGGCCCTGCTTAAAAGAGAACAGAAACATTTTTTACTGTTTATAAATTATTAGGCAGGAGACAGAAGCCCTAAGGAGTATACATGGCATTGTTGCTGCTTCTTGCAAGCTGTCTATGGGACTCTGCGAAAGAAATAAAGTTGGGGACTGGTTTTAAAACAGATGGCGGGGAGGCATTGATCATTCTGGATCTTAACATAAAGGGCCAGAATGAGAACTTCCTAACTAGAGAGGAAGTGGATCCCACAAAGATAGGGCAGAACAGAGATTAGTTGAGCTGCTCAGGAGAATTTTTTAAAATAAAGTGTATTTTTGGTTTGAGTGGAGGAAGATGGCGGCTCCGGGCAGCTCCGGGTCCGGCCCGCTGTGAGGAACCCCGAGTGCGGCAAGCACGGCCTGAGCGGAGCGCTTCTGCTCTGGCCCGGCCGGGCTCCCTCACCGCTGTCCTCAGCGGAGCTAACCCGAGAGCGAGAGCGTGGCGCGGGCTGGGCCAGGTGAGGTCTCTCCCCTCCCGGGGCCGCGGCAGGGAGCTGGCGCCTCCTGCCCTTCATGCCCGGGCCCGCAGCGGGCAGTGGGCACCCCGGGTCCCGCGCAGGCCCTGCTCCCCGCGCGGTGGTCGGTGCCGGTGCCGGAGGGACGGGAGACCTTGCAGTCGTCATCCTCGGCCTCTCTGGGTTAGGCGAGGAGGAGGAGAGCCCTACCTCCAGCCATGGGGATGGGAGTGAACCCGGCCCCTGTCCTCCAGGGCGGGCCTCCCCCTCCCCGGGGCCACGACAGGGTGCGTGACCCCGGCCAGGGTGGCTGTACAGACAGACGGCAGGATTCTGATGGCGCTGGATGAAGATTCAGACCCATTACCGGTTCTCGCTCGCTGGCAGGGACCTTGTTCTATGCTCGTTCCTTTTTGAGAACAACTTTTTGTTGTCCAAATGCTCATTTAAAAAGCTGGTGTCGTTTTTCTCAGGAGGGAAGTCGGCTTGACGTCTTGTGGTCTTTTTCTTGAGGGATGATGGCCTCCGTTGGAATTGTGCTGTGGGGGATGGTGGAGGGGATGGCTTTGGGTTGGACACTCCAAACACCTTTTGTAACTTAAATGTGTTTTGCTGTGCTTAAAATGATGACGTCATGTGGACAGGCTACTTTAAGGGGAAGTGCCATCATTTGGATTTGAACATTCAGCATTCGCTCTGTAGCTTTTACAGTGAATAATGATGCTCTGTGCCAAGTTCCTAACTTTGAGCCCATTCATCTGTGTAATCTGATTGGGTATCCTTTCATTTGTATGTAGTTATTTTATACCCTGTGACTGCCTTCGACATGCCTGGGATAAATATATTACTCAATCTACATTGAAAAATAAAATAAAGTGTATTTTTTGTTGTGTGTTTTTTAAAATAAAGAGATTTACAAAGATGAAAACTAAAGTGATTCAAAAGTCTACTGTGTAGAATAAATCTTAATGTTAAACAATAAATAAAGTAACCTAGACACTTGTGAGAAAAGTTTAAACAGTACCTTAGAGATTTTTAGACAAAATATGGATGAGGATGGAGAGAAAAAAGCAAATACGGCATAGAAAGAAAAATAAGAGGGCGGGAGGTTCCCAATGATTCTCATGAGGAAAGTAGTTGAGAAACAAAATTATTACAGCCTCAGTTTCCCTAACAGTCAGGGAAAAACCAATAAGGGAAATGTACAGTTTTAATAAAATAAGACAGATATGATAAAATATATTTTACATTTTTATTTATTTGATTTTTAGAAAGAGAAAGAGAGAGAGAATCATCAATTTGTTGTTCCACTTATTTATACACTCGTTGGTTGATTCTTGTATGTGGCCTGACTGGGGATTGAACCCTTGAACCTTGGTGTATCGGATGACACTCCAACCAACTGAGCTACCCAGCCAGGGTGGTATGATAAAATTTAAAAACAGAATATGATGGAAGAGCTTACTTTATTCAAAAGAAACATATATCAGGTAACATATCAAGAAAATGTGCAGTGACCGTCATGAAGTGAGTATATTTATCAAGCACATAAAATGTGTTAGAAACTGGTCTAGATGTTGGAATCCAACACATGGTCTCAAGGAGCTTAGAGTCTACAATCTCAAATGGCTTTTCGATTTCAACCACCTCAAATTGTTCCAGTGACTAAATAAGGGCATACCTAGGAGAAAGCTGTTATTCTCTGAAAGCACAGTCTTTTTGAGAACACACACAGAATAGGGAAAGAAGGGAGCAGAACCAGGGGTGACTTTGCACAGTTAGACAGATGTGTAAGAACACATCAGGAAGAATAGAGCCCAAAAGGGGCTTGATTTTTTTCTTGGTAAACACTCTTTAACTACAGCATCCATACTCCAGAGCACAACAATCACAATTCTATTGCTCAACTCATTTTCACAAAAGGAACACACCTATATAATAAGCACCCAGATCAAAAAAACAGGACACAGCCAGCATCTCCAGAAACGTCATGGCTCCTTTTAATCATTGCATACCCCGAACCCCACCCCTGGCCAAGGCTACTATCTTGATTTCTAACACTATATCTTAGTTTTGCCAAAAACAGTTCACTTTCTTAAAACTACTTTGCTTAGGTGTAACCTACACATATTTAATGTGTAAAATTAAGCACCACCAAGTCCAGGTACTGACCATTTATTTCTATCATCCTTAAAAATGTCCTGTGTCCTTTTATAATCCAGCTCTCCTTCTTCCCCTGTCCCCAGGTGACCTCTGATCTGTTTCTGTCAGTATATGTTAGTTTACATTTTGCAGAATTGTAAATGGCATCATGGGGCAACATGGGATTGTATACTCTTTTTTTTTGGGGGGGGGAGGTGAGGGGTTTGGCTTCTTTTACTCAATGTAATATTTTAAAATTAATCTATGTTGTTTTGTAAATCAATGGTTTGTTGCTTTGTATTGATGAGGAGTATCCTATGGTATGGATATACCACAATTTGTTTATCCATTCACATGTTGAGGGATATTTGGTTAGTTTACAGGCTTATGGGTATTGCAAATAAATTTGCTATGAGTATTCATGACCAAGTCTTTGTAGAAATATAAGCTTTCATTTTTCTTGGGCAAATTCCTAAGAGGGTAATGGCTGGGTCATATTGTATGTGTTTAACTTTTAAAGATACTGTCAAACTGTCTTCCAAAGTAGTGTACCATTTATATTCTCAACAGCAGTGTATGGGAGGTGGCAGTTGCACCACATTCTCACCCATACTTGCTATTATCAGTCTTTTAGAGTTCAATTATTCTAGTGGATGTATAGGAATGTCATTGAGGGATTCATTTTTCTGATTACTAGTGATGTTAAGCACTTATTCATGTGCTTCAGAGCCATTTTCATATATTCTTTTCTGAGTGACTTTAAAAAAAATATCCAAGATCAGCAAAAGAGACAAATAAATGTTCAGAGGCAAGAGAAGGAAGAGTGGATAATAGATACAGTGTTGACTGATAATAAGGACAGTGCAGATTCTGTAACACCTACTTTGCTTTAGTCCTCTATTTCAAGGAGAAAACTCTTCAGGCACAAAGGAGGAAAGGTGGTCTCACATATAGGAAGAAATAGCAGATCCATAAGACAAAATGGAAAGTGAGGAAATGACCTAGTGGTCTACCAATAACCATTTCCCTCTTTTTTTCTTTAGAACTTCCAAATCTTAGCTAGATATAGGGTAACCAACCTCCCTGTTTGCCCAGGATGCAGGACTTTCAGTACTGCTACTGGAAAAGACGTGGGTAAACCAGGATGAGTTGGTCACTCTAGGTCCTTGGTTACCCAAAATGAAGATGGTTATTTCCCAGCCTCCCTTTCAGCTAGATGTGGCAATGTGATGAAGTCATGACCAATGAAATAAAAGCCAAAGTGATGTCTGAACTTTCTGGGTTGTTCACATTAAACAAAAGAACATGCTTTGGCCAGTGTGGCTCAGTTGGTTGGGCACCATCATGTGTACCCAAAGATTGTTGGTTCGATTCCTGGTAAGGGCACATGCCCGGGTTGTGGGCTTGATCCCTGGTAGGGGGCGTGCAGGAGGCAGCAGATTGATGTTTCACATCAATGGTTTCTCTCTCTCTCTCCCTCTCTTTTCTCCCTTCTCTCAAAATCAATAATAAAAAAATCTTTAAAAAAAAGAACATGCTCTCCCCTTTCTGTCTTTCCACTAGCTCAAGTGAAGAAGTGAGAGAAGCCATCTTAAATGTCAGATAGAAGCAGCCCATTAAGAATGCCAGAGCAACAGGAGAGAAGGACACGGAGTTCCTGGTTATTATAAAGCTGTCGTAACAACCAGATGTGGTTACCCAGTTTTTATTTGAGAGAGAAATAGACCTAGTTTGCTTAAGACGCTGTATTTTAGGCCTCCTTTTACAGCTGCCTACCTAATGTAGTATTTAAGAGCTCACCCAGGTAGGCTACATGATTTCAATAGATTTAAATATTTTTTATCTTCAAAAGAGGAAAGAAGGAATGGTCCGTAAGCCCCAAACTGGTGAGTTTCATGGCACTCTTGGGTCATTTTCTAGGATTAATAAAAGGATGTTGGTGAGTCACTTGAAAAAGGCTGCAGAGATTGCTAGGCTTTAAAATGGTTGTACTGAGAACAAGTCTTGTTGAACTGGTCTTGGATTCACTCTTTTGAGAAGGTTGCTATACTGGTGGGTCAACAAAACATGCACTTGTAACAAGGCTACCGACAAGAACATACATGACATCCATGCAGATTTGTTCTTGGTACAAGTACAACAAGGTTCATTAATAACTGGTTGAACAATCATACCCATAGGGTATTGGGTAATGCATCAACATCAGCGTGGAAGCACATTTCAAGAGGTAAGCCTGATCTAGCTAAATATTTTATCTGTGATTTGGATGAATAGATAGTGAAGTACTCATCAAGTTGTCAGACGACAAGAAAAACCAGTAAATTCTAATGTGGACAGAATCAGGACTAAAAGTTCTTGTGGGCTAGAATGGCCAGATGAAACTAACAAAGTAAAGTGATAAATATGTGTTCATGCACTCAGACTTAAAAACCCCCCACACCCATCCAGTAAGATAAGAAACGGGGGAGATATGAATTAGTATTAGGTATGGAGGAGAATGGTGACGTTTAAGATGATGACTCAAAATGAGTCAACAGGGCAAAGCTGAAGCAGCTCTGACTGACTACATTAAGGGAGGACAGTGTCTGCCATGGGAGGAATGGCTCTGCAGGCAACATTCAAAGTGGCGGTTCTCATGCCGCAATGTGAAAGATACAGAGGCACAGCTTGAAGAAGTGGGGACATGAAACTGACCTCAAGCACTGGACGGCCATCCTGTGGCACTCTACGCAGCCACAGTCCCAGATGCTCACCTTTCACTCCTCTGTCTTATCTGGCTAGCCTCCTGCTTCTGACTTTTCGCATGCCACTCTGTTCCTGTTACTTACTCTTACGTGTTGGTTCTTCCTGCTGCTCCCTGCTTTGGGAACTCTGTCTTGCTGACCTGAGACCTTGATGTCAGGGAGACTCGGTGGACAAAAAAGTGGAAGAACTAAGGGTGAGAACTACAAGCACTTCCTCTTAAAGAGATATCTGTTCAGACTGTGAGATGCGTCAAGAAAGTAGTCGAAAGTAGCAACTCTTTAATATGTTCTTTTCTCTGAATTGTAGAAGTTGCTGTGCTTCTGAGAACGAATGGGTAAAATGAGCAGTATGATTTACTACATACCTTAAATAACTCTCCTAAAGAAACAAACTAACCTGCTGAATACAAATTTAAAATACATGTAGTATTTATAAATGCATTACAGAACTTGCCGTAAAAAAGCCTCACAAGCCCTGGCTCAGTAGTTCAATTGGTTAGAGTGTCCTCTTCACACACCAAGGTTGCAGGTTCGATCCCTGGTCAGGGCACAGATTAGAGTCAACCAATGAATGCATGAACGTGTGGAACAGCAAATTGATGTTTCTTTCTCAAATCAGTTTTTAAAAATGATTTTTTTAAAAGCCTCACAAGCCAAAAGTAAAATGAAAGTTGAAATCCAAGAGGGAAAGATAGCCCTGGGGTTGGCTTTCCTCTTGAGGCCACCTGCCTAGCCCTGGTGACCTTGAGCTTTCATTGGGTGCCACTTCAGGACACAATGAACAGAAAGCTAAAATTCAAGACCTATCTTCATACTACCCAAAGCAACCTACAGATTCAAAAGCTTTCTGGAGTCTCTAACCTCACATTGGAGGTTAGAATTTCAACATATGAATTTAGGCGTGGGGGGCAACACAAACATTTAGTCTATAAGAGACACTAAGACAGTTCAGTGGAAGAAAGAAGAATCTTTTCAGAAATTTGTTCTGGGCCAACTGTATATTACATGTAAAAGAATGAATTTGGACTTTTATTTCATACCATATACACAAATTAACTCAGAATGGATCTAAGACCTAAATGTAAGAGTTAAAACTACAAAACTCTTATAAGAAAACATAGGAGCAAGTTTTTGTGACCCTGGGTTAGGCAATAGTTTCTTAGATATGACGTGAAAAGCATAAGCAACAACTGAAAAAAGGAGATAAATTGGACTTCACCAAAACTAAGAAATTTATTCTTCAACAGACACCCTTAAGAAAGTGAAAAGAGCCGAAACCGGTTTGGCTCAGTGGATAGTGCGTCGGCCTGCGGACTGAAAGGTCCCAGGTTCGATTCCGGTCAAGGGCATGTACCTGGGTTGCGGGCATATCTCCAGTAGGAGATGTGCAGGAGGCAGCTGATCGATGTTTCTCTCTCATCGGTGTTTCTAACTCTCTATCTCTCTCCCTTCCTCTCTGTAAAAAATCAATAAAATATATTAAAAAAAAAAAAAAAGAAAGTGAAAAGAGAACACACAGAATGGGAAATATATTTGTAAATTGTATATCTGATAAGGGACTTATATTTGGAAAATATAAAAATCTCTTACAACTCAACAATAAAGACAAATAACCCATTTTTTTAAAAAAGCACAAAGCATTTGACTAGACATTTTTCCAAAAGAAGACACGTACCAATTAGCACATATAAAGATTCTCAATCTCATTAGTCATTAGGAAATTTTTAATCAAAACCATAAGGAGATACTACCACTCCACACCCATTAGGATGGCCATAATAAAAAAGATGGAAATAAAAGGTGCTGGCAAGGATGTAGGAAAATTGGAACTCTCATGCATTGCTGGTGGGAATATAAAATTATCCAGCCACTTTGGAAAACAGTCCAGTAGTTCCTTAGATTATTAAACAAGACTTACCACATAACCCAGTAACTCTATTCCTAGGTATATAACCAAGAGAATTGAAAACATATGTCCACACAAAAACTTGTACATGAATTTTCCTAGCAGGATTATTCATAATAGCCAAAAAGTGGAAACTGCTCAAATGTCTATCAACTGGTGAATGGTTAACAAAAGGTGGTGTGGAATATGGTACGTACAATGGAATATTATTTCACAATAAAATGGAATGAAGTACTGATACAACATGAATGAACCTTGAAAAAAATTATGCTAAGTGAAAAAAAGTCAGACACAAAAGGCCACATGTTGAAGGATTCCATTCATATGAAATGCCCATAACAGGCAAATCCATAGAGACAGAAAATAGATTAGTGGTTCCCAGGAATTGGGAGGAAAGGGGAAAGTAGAGTGGCTGCTGATGGGTATGGAGTTTCTTTCTGAGGTGATGACAATGTTCTGGACATTGATAATGCTGGTAGATGCACAACTCTGTAACTATACTAAGAAACACTAAATTCGTGCACTTCATAAATCCTAAAAGTTTTCATCACAGGGAGAAAATATATCTTTTATTTTTTATTTTCCTCTTTCTTTTATTCTTACTGTACCTATATAAGAAGATGGATGTTAGTTGAACCTATTGTGGTAATCATTTGCAATATATGCAAGTCAAACCATCAAGCTGTATGCCTTAAACTTATACACTATTGTATGTCAATTATTTTTCAAAAATACTGGAAGAGACAAAAATATATAAATTTGTGCACTTTAAAGGTGAACTTTTTGACTTATGAATTATATTATAATAAAATTGCTTATAAGAATTATAATTGATATTAAAAACTCAATAGTTGTGGGTAAAACTACTGGAGGGAATAACTGAACTGGAATAGCAATCTGAAGATATGACCCAGAATACAACAAAAAGATACAAGGGATGGAAAATGTACAAGAAAAGTTGAGTCATGGAGGATAGAGTGAGAACATCAAATGCGATGTCCCATTAGACTTCTAGAAGGAGAGAAAAGAGAGAATGAAGAAGGGCCATGTCAGAAGAGATAATGGCTAAGTATTTCCCCAAACTGATTAATGGTATCAATTCTCAGATTCGGGGATCAGAACAAATTCCAAGATAATTAGGGGAAAAAGAAAAGAAATTAGCACCTAGGCACATCATAGTTAATCTGCAGAATACCACAGACAAATCAAAGCTCTTAAAAGCAGCCAGGTAGAAGGCTTCCCCACAATATAGATGAACTACTGATACACCCAACAACTTGGATGGATTTCAAAATGTTATGCTGTGTGGGGGAAAAAATCTCCAAATGTCACATAAGAACATTAGTCCTGTAGGGCTCCCATAAGAAAATGTCATAGACTGGATGGCTTCAACAACAGAAATGTATTGCCTCACAGTTTGGGAGGCTAGAAGTCTTAGATTAAAATTTAGCAGGGTTGGTTTCTAATGAGGCCTCTTGGCTTGCTGCTGGCTGCCTTCTCATTGAGTACTCAAATGTGGGTGGGCTGGTGGAGGGGAGAGAACACAAGCAAGAGACAAATCCCTGGTGTCTCTCTGTGTAAGGACATTCATTTTTTTAGAGTAGGGCCCCATCTTCATGACCTCATTTAACCTCAACTACCTCCTAAAGACCCCTTCTCCAAACACAGTCACATCGGGATTAAGGCTTCCACATACAAGGGGCTACAATTTTGTCCATAGCGCATAATATGATTCTATTTGCATAACACTTAAAAAACTAAAATAAAAAATAGAGATGGAGAAAAGATTAATGGTTGCCAGAGGTTAAGGATGTAGGGGGCTTGGGTGTGCCTATAAGGGGAAGCACAAGGAAGATTTTTATCATGATGGAACAATTCTGTATCTTGAAACATGTGGTCCTTACAAGACTCTACACATATAATAAAATGACACAGAACTATGCATACACATTGAACCAATATCAATTTCCTCCTTTTGATATTGTACTATAGTTATGTAAGCTGTAACCATTGGGGAAAACTGGGGGAAGTTATAAAGGGCCTTTCTGTACTATTTTTGCATCTTCCTGTGAATTTGTAATTCTTTCACAATTAAAAGTGCTTTAAAAAGCAGCCAGGAACAAAAGGCAGGTTACTTATTAATAAATAGAAATTTGACTTAAAAGTAATTTCTCAATCGTGGCAATGGAAGCCAGGAAATAGTGGAATGCTATCTTTAATGTGGTGAAACAACTATTAATCTAGGATTGTATTTGCATTGAAACTATCAAGAATCAAGATGAAATAAAGATGTGATCTGACAAACAGAAACAGTTTGTTACCATCAGATCTTTTTGTTTGTTTGTTTGTTTAATCCTCACCTGAGGATATTTTTCCATTGATTTTTAGAGAGAGTGGAAGGGAGGGGGAGAGACAGAGAGAGAGACACACATCGATTGGTTGCCTCCCACATGCGCCCTGACGGAGACCGGGGATTGAGCCTGCAACCGAGGTACATGCCCTTGACAGGAATTGAACCCAGTGCTCCAACCACTGAACAAACTGGCTAAGGCCAACAGATCCTTTTTAATGTTAATACTAAAAGTTGTATTTCAGGCAGTAGCAAAAGATCTCAAAGAGAAGAGCTTAGATATAAGAAGAAAGTGTTAGAAAAAAATTAATAAAACTGTCAGTAAACCTAAATGTTAAATTTTCTAGAAGAAAAAGAAATAGTGTATATAATCTATAAATACTAGAGAGTAAAAATAAAGTGAAGGAGAAGCAGGATAAATTTTTAAAAGACAAGAAAGGAAAAAGAAACAAAAACAGTAAGATCAGACAAATAGAATGCATAAAATAAGTAGTAGAAATAAATTCAAATATAATTCTAAATAGAATAAACTCAGTTTCAAAGACAAATTTTGCTGCACAGATGTTTAAACATCTCATTAAATGACATTTTCAAGACATACCTAAAACATAAGGCACAGAGGGTTGAAAATGAAAGGATGAGGAAAATGCCAAAACAAAAAAATTGGTGATGTAACTGTATTAATATCAGACAAAATAAATGTTTAAGATTTCCTGTAGATATAAGGAAGAAATTTATCAGGAAGCTATAACAAAAGTGGAATGAGTGACTCCTAGAGCCACTGAATTCCCCATCTCTTGAGAAACTCAAATCTGAGATAATGACCGATGGGTCCGTATGCCAGGGAGGACATGAAAACACCACAGGAAGGATAGGACTTAATGAACATAGTTTCTCTCATGGCTAGATTTCCTGGCTAGTCATGTACCAGAAGGAAAGCTGTGACATTCCCACCTCATTAAGACTTCTTATGTCTAAAGTAAAAAGTCTGGTGCCCATATGTGTATATATATGTAAGAGTGTATGCATGGTTTAGCAGGGGTGGGCAAACTTTTTGACTCGAGGGCCACAATGGGTTCTTAAACTGGACCCGAGGGCCGGAACAAAAGCATGGATGGAGTGTTTGTGTGAACTAATATAAATTCAAAGTAAACATCATTACATAAAAGGGTACGGTCTTTTTTTTTTTTTTTTAGTTTTATTCATTTCAAATGGGCCGGATCTGGCCTGCGGGCTGTAGTTTGCCCACGGCTGGTTTAGAGTGTATACTTACACAATAACATCCATTGTTAGGACGTCAATTTCCTCTGGTGTAAGATTTGTTTTCCAACCATTTGTTGGAGAAGGGTATGTTGAGAAAACTCCCAAAAGGAAATTGTACTGTGCTATCTCATCCAACTTAGTCAATAACAGTTAGCTGTCTGAGTTACTAATAGATATGCAAAGAAAGATAAATAGTGCAAGGCCTTCAGAATATGGCAATACCTTCTGAGGGTGGGGTGGGTGGCAACTATTTGGCAGTAGAATTCAGCTGTTGTTTCGCAATACAGATACTCAGGTTTTTAACTGATGGATGATTCCATCCAAAAATCACAAAAATTTTTCTGGAAGCTCTCGGTACTTGCGGTGGGGAGAGCCAGTTCTACCTGTTCCGAGATACTTCCAGGGTGAGGCTCAGAGAGTCGTATTTTTAACAAGCATCTCCAAGGAATTCTGAATCATACTAAGGACTGAGGAACACGAATTTAAGGTATCTCAAGGCTTTAGTAGAAAAGAAGAGGGCTCTTTTTCTGTGCTTTAAAATATTAATTTCTCTAGAATATCCCTTGTGGTATACTTTAAATCTACTTTTTTTATTTTCCCCCTTTTTTATTGAATGTATTGGGGTGACACTGGTTGACAAAATTATACAGGTTTCAGGTGCACAATTCTACAACACATCATCTGTACACTATGTTGTGTGTTCACCACCCCAAGTCTAGTCTCCGCCCATTACATTTATTGCCCCTATACGCTCTTCCTACTCCCTCCTTCCCCCTTCCCCAGGCAATGACCACACTGTTGTCTATGTCCATGAGTTTTCTCTCTTTTTTAAAATTTTTTGCTCAATCCCCCCAACCCCTACAGCTGTCAGCTTGTTTTATTTTATTGTAGTCATAGAGATTATAAGGACATTATTCTCACTTTATTATTTTTTTAGACCATCTTGACTCTATTCCCAATCATCTCTCATTTATTCTCATACACTTTGAAAGGAGATCATGTCATTACTCACTGTGACAGCAGGAATCTGGCCCCAGTAGTCCAGGTGATCTATGAGTGTACGTACAAGAAAAAGACAAAATGATCATGGTTTTATTCTCCTTGCTGGTGTAGATACCTAGGTTAGGGGATGTGCGTTCTATGATCCTAAAGGAAAGTATAGCAATGGTCTCAAAAGGATAAACCAAGCCCGCAAGTGGCTCATTGTAGATGTGATCAAGTACAGGACAGGCCAAAAAGAAGAAATGAAAATAATTCATTTCAACTTCTATGTCATTTACTAAATAAATGGCCTCTTATACTACAATTTGAAATATTTATTTAAAAATTGTTTTTAAATGACAGGAGAAGGGCTCGTAGAAAAGGTAACTTTAAAGAGGCAACAGAGCAATGAAATGGCTCACTTTGTTCCCTCCTCACAGTCACAGAACTTAATATTTTCACCACTAATAATGAACAACATAAACTGATGAACAAAAATAGATCCAGAGACATAGAAGCATCGAACAGACTGTCCAACCTCAGAGGGAAGGCAGGTGTGTGTGTGGGGGGGGGGGCGGAGGGGGTAGTAAGAGAGCAACCTAAGGACTTGTATGCAAGCATATACTAGTAAGCATAACCCATGAACACAGACAGTAGGGGGGTGAGACCATGTGCTGGGTGTTGGGAATGGCTGGGGAGAGGTCAATGAGGGGGAAAGGAGACATATGTAATACTTTAAACAATAAAGAATTTTAAAAAGCAACATTAATAAAATATATACATATATATATATTTTTTACCACTAGGTGCAAAAATAAATAACATCTCTTTATAATCCCATCATACACAAAACAAATGGCTGAGTTCAATCTGGTTTATTAAGAAACATTATGTAAGAGCCATTTAAGAATTCATTCTTCAGCCCTAGCTGGTTTGGCTCAGTGGATAGAGCATTGGCCTTTGGACTGAAGGGTCCCAGGTTCAATTCCAGTCAAGGGCACATGCCTGGGCTGGGGGCTCTATCCCCAGTAGGGGCTGTGCAGGAGGCAGCCAATCAATGATTCTCTCTCATTGTTGATGTTTCTATCTCTCCCTTTCCCTTCTTCTCTGTAGTTTTTTTAAAAAAAGAAGTCATTCTTTAAGCTAGAGTGCAAATGTCCTATAGCTTGAAGCTCTCAGAAATAATTGTGTTCCTTGAAACTCCATGAAAACTAAAAAGCTCTATAGCAAAGTCATGGCCTATATAAAACAAATTACATGTAGCATGGTTCAGAATAGCACATGGAGGGTAATGAATGATTTCATATTCAAACTTTGTTTTCAAAATATTTGTTTTTGAGCTACATATATTTAGAAAAAGGATTTGATTTCCTTCTTTACAAGTCCAACTATATTTCTTGATTCTGCAGAAAAGAATAGTGTTTTAATAGTACATAATTATAGTATTTTAAGTGTCCTTTATTGGATTTAGTTTTTTGACTCAACTTATATACAGAGCATAGACGACTTAATTATAGTTCCAAAACAGAAATGAAATGTTATAAACCTTCACAATGTATGAGTTATGAGATAGAAAGGGAAGAGAGGGTATGAAAGTATAAGAGTATACATCTTTTTTTTTATTATAAAGGTTTGAGAGATACTGTTTAAAGTTGAATGATCAAGAAAGTACTTTCTCTATAATTTAAGGTTATAAAATAAGCAGAACTACTTATAAGATGATATAAGCCTCTAACAAAACTTTGAGAAGAGAGAGATAGAGGTAGTGTTAATAGGCTCAATTCCTTATCTATATATATAAAAGCCAAGCAACTGGAATGACCAGTTGCTATGTTGCACACTGCGGTCAGCCCACCAGCCCGATTAGGGGCGGGGCCGGTGGGCCAACCTCCTGCAGCCCCTACCCCTGGCCGGCTGGACCCCACCAGTGCATGAATTCATGCACTGGGCCTCTAGTTTTTGATAAGGGAGAATCAATAGAAACATATGTGATAGATTGCATCATTGTTCCCAACTCTTTGCTCTCTCTCTGTAATTGTAATAGATTATACATTCACACTCATTGTCATATGATTTCTGCTATGCCTCCTGGTGGGGCCTATATCTGTAGTGTCATTCCTGCCCCCATTGATTCTGGACTTGGCTGTGTGAATTATTTTGAACAATGGAATGTGGGTGGAAGTGACAGAGGCTAGTTCTGAACAGAGGCTTCCAGAAGTATCATGTGTTTCTGTGGCTTCTCTTCAGCTATGGCCCTTTGCCATGGGGAGAACACACCCCAAATAATGATCACTTCTTTAGCCCAAGTCCAAAATGAGAAGACACATGGAGCCACACCTAGCCAAGTCAGCATCGAGGCAGCCAATGACTTGTGAGCTTGCAATATGTGTTTATTGTTATAAACACATATTGGGTGTTTTTTTATGGCAGCAAAATTGACAAACACATTCTCTAAAGTTGATAAATTAAAAACTGGAACTATAAGTATATTATTTAGAGTTAGGGAGATATCCACCAGGAGAGGTAAAGGTGACAACCACGAAACAGAGTTAGTTAAAGGTAGTTTTGGTGATATTCTTGGGGGAGAGAACTAAAGTTTTTGTTTCACACCTTCCTGTCCCATTTGACTCTTTTAATCATACGTATGTATTACTTTTATATTTAAATATACAAGTACAGTGCATTACCATCCAGGAGGTAATATAAGTCTTAAATACATAAAGCATTATAACAACAATATGATAAGGCAGCTAATTTGTGTTGGAAAATAAAATGCTACGGGTGATTAAATTATAGGAATTTAGAGGAAAAGATCAACCTGACTGAAGAGGTTGCGGTAGGTAGAGAAAATTACACTAGAACAGAAGCCTTAGGGCTTAAAATAGGTGGAGAAAAGTGGGCAAAGAAGAAACAAATAGCATAACAAGTAGGAGAGTGAAGTGGTGGTGTGGCTGGAGCAGAGAATTCTTACAGGTGAGCTGTGGACAAGAGGTCTGGGACTGGTGGAATGGGACTAGGTGTTTTAGGAAGACCAATATAACAGGGCTGTGTAGGACGGATTGCACTGGACAAAAACAGTCCTCAGAGCTAAAGCAGAAACTATCTCAAGGGTCATTTAGGCATGTGTTCTGGCATCTGCCAAGGTATTGCTATTAGTCAGGTGACTTCTCTTACCACATTCCTTGGGCCTAAGTTTATAAAAAGCAGCGTTTCGCTCCCTTACTAGAAATATGTAGAATCATTATTTCGGTAGACTGGTGCCCTGTAGGACTAGAAAGATATGACTTGAGGAAAGAAAAGGCTAAAAAAACATATTTCATAAATCTCTAAAAGCCACTGTTAGCTGGAAAAGACCTGCAGTCTTCTCCCTGCCCTGTGCTACTTAGAACGGTTTTATTGAGTCTCCCTAAAAGCCATCTAACGATAGCATTAATTTGTGTTCGCTCAGAGTTAAACTTTTGGTCAGATTACTCTATAGCATCTCTTTTGAACCAAGAACCTATCATCTCTCCAGTTCTCTTTATTTCAGGTCCATGCCATTTGATTTCCTTTTGAGTAATGACGGCCCAAATCTAACGCCCACCAAGACTTGCTTCCATTGTCCTGGAGTTTTGTACCTTAGATTTTCCTTCTGACTCCTGCTTTCCTTAAAATTACCAAAAAAAAAAAAAAAAAAATTGGTAGTGAAGACTTGTCTTTTATTTTCAGTTTCTTAGGTTCATTTCTGCCAACTACCTTCTTTGAAAACATATATATATATATATATAATATATATATATATATATATCATACAAAAAATATATATATATTATTGATTTCAGAGGGGAAGGGAATCATTGATTGGCAGCCTCCTGCACACCCCATCCTGGGGATGAGCTTGCAACCTGACCGGGAATCAAACCATGACCTCCTGGTTGAGCCACAACGACCAGGCTGCACACTACCTTTTCCATTCATTGGCCATGGTCTGAACTGTGTACGCTGAGCCTCATCAGCTCAAGGCCTGTTCACCTGCATTGCCTCAGGCCTGTTCTCCATTCTTGCTGCTTCAGACTCCAGTGTGTCTCTGATCTAGCAGTTCCCAGCATTCCCCCCATTTTTTCTATATGATAAACATCATAGCCCACATAAATGTTCAGAGTACATGTGTGAAATTTCCAAGGACCTGCGGTAGGTCTTCCTTTTCCTTTCTGTCTCAAGAAAACCTACTGGAATGCAAGAAACAGGGAGCGACATTTTTAAGGCATAATCTGCAATCTGATCTAATTTGTTTTTAAACTGTATTCGCAGCTTTCTGGTTCCAGACCAAGATGGAATCATGGATGGAGTACCCTTCAATTTTAAGAACGGCTAAAAGTTCTGGACATGGCGCATAAAGCAAATATAAGAAGACTCTGAAATGTGGAGAGAAGAAGGCAAGTGACTAAGGATCTTAGGATTGAGGAATGACAAGGCAACACGTTCCCTGAGCTTTCTTTTTGCCTCCTGGACTGAGTGTTGGAGAAGCTGGAAACTGGAAGCACCACGGGGACAGGTGTTTTTAAAAAAATCTCCAGGGTGGTGAGCACACAATACAGTGTATGATGGTGTATTAAGCACCTGGAACCTGTATAACTTGTTAACCAGTGTCACCCCAATAACTCAATAAAAAGAAAAGAATAAAATAAAAAGGAAAAAAAGTCCCCAAGAAAGGCTTGCTTTCTAGAGCCAAAGGGTTGGGAAAGAGGTTCCTAGAAAACTTTTATTTAAAAAATTTTTTTTAAAAAATATATTTTCAGAGACAGGAAGGGAGAGGGAGAAATAGTCAGAAACATCAATGATGAGAGAGAATCACCAATCAGCTGCCTTCTGCACATCTCATGCTGGGCATCGGGCCCACAACCCAGGCATGTGCCTTGACTGGGAATCAACCCTGACCTCCTGGTTCCTAGGTAGGTGCTCAACCACTGAGCCACACCGGCCATGGGGCTTTTAGATATAACTGTCCTGTATAGCACTACAGCTATTAGTGACCATTACCTGCCCACCCCTCACAAATGCCTACAATGTACTGCTCTTATCACTAGATCCCAAGCAAAGTACCTTCCTGTTTTTGATCCACCTTCAGCCCCCAGCCCAAGGATATACCCTCCCTATGTTGATATACCCTCCATGCCTGACCTTACCCATGATCACCACCCAATGGATGAGTGGACCAAGTGCCTGCCTCCCTTCAATTTGCCTCTCTTGCTGCTGGGTGTTAGAGCAGTGCCGTGGTCACGACAATGATGTTGTGTTGTGGGCAGGAGAGCTGGGAGAGGCGGAAGGGCACCCAGGTTTCTGAGGCTTCTGTCACAAGGCAGGGCTGTCAGGTCTTAGGTTGGCAAAAGCAAAAACAAGGAGTAAAAAAATCACATAATAATAGCGTCTATGCGTTCTGCATGATGACCACCTGCTTCATGGCATCTGACTCCTATGTGGGTTTGTGTTTGCCTGTCCCTCTTTCAATGTCACCTTCTTCTGTTCTTCCTCATCTGGTTGGCATGTTTGACCCACAGTTCTGCGTAACAGATCCCTTCTCTCCTCCTCCTGCCTACCAGGTGGGTTAATTATTCTTGGGCAGTTTACCCTGCTCTGGGCAATCTCCCACATCCCCCATTATAACCAACCAAGCCAAGGCACTATTCTCTTGCTTTCTAGCTAAGTGGGGACAAACAACCAGTTCTTATTCACAGGGTAGAAGAATATTAGTATTACTCAGATAACCAGCATTTTATTTTATTTTATTTTATTTTATTTTATTTTATTTTATTTTTTTATTGCTTAAAGTATTACAAAGGGTATTACATATGTGTCCATTTTATCCCCCCGCCCTAGACAGTCCCCTAGCCTCCCCTATCCCCCAATGTCTTATGTCCACTGGTTATGCTTATATGCATGCATACAAGTCCTTTAGTTGATCTCTTACCCCCCTACCTCCTGCCCCGCAACCCTCCCCGGCCTTCCCGCTGTAGTTTGACAATCTGTTTGAGGCAGCTCTGCCTCTGTATCTATTATTGTTCAAAAGTTTATAATGGTCTCTATTATCCATGAATGAGTGAGATCATGTGGTATTTTTCCTTCATTGACTGGCTTATTTCACTTAGCATAATGCTCTCCAGTTCCATCCATGACGTTGCAAATGGTAAGAGTTCCTTCCTTTTTAGAGCAGCATAGTATTCCATCGTGTAGATGTACCACAGTTTTCTAATCCATTCATCTACTGATGGGCACTTGGGCTGTTTCCAGATCTTAGCTATGGTGAATTGTGTTGCTATGAACATAGGGGTGCATATATCCTTTCTGATTGGTGTTTCTGGTTTCTTGGGATATATTCCTAGAAGTGGGATCACAGGGTCAAATGGGAGTTCCATTTTCAGTTTTTTAAGGAAACTCCATACTGTCTTCCATAGTGGCTGCACCAGTCTGCATTCCCACCAGCAGTGCACAAGTGTTCCTTTTTCTCCACATCCTCTCCAGCACTTGTCATTTGTTGATTTGTTGATGATAGCCAGTCTGACAGGTGTGAGATGGTACCTCATTGTTGTTTTGATTTGCATCTCTCGGATGATTAGTGACTTTGAGCATGTTTTCATATGTCTCTTGGCTTTCTGAATGTCCTCTTTTGAAAGGTGTCTATTTAGGTCCTTTGCCCATTTTTTGATTGGATTGTTTATCTTCCTTTTGTTAAGTTGTATGAGTTCCCTATAAATTTTGGAGATTAGGCCCTTATCAGATATGACATTGGCAAATATGTTTTCCCACACAGTGGGTTTTCTCGTTGTTTTGTTGATGGTTTCTTTTGCTGTGCAGAAGCTTTTTATTTTGATGTAGTCCCATTTGTTCATTTTCTCTTTCGTTTCAAGTGCCCTAGGGGCTGTATCAGTGAAGAAATTGCTTCGGCATATGTCTGAGATTTTGTTGCCTTTGGATTCTTCTAGAATTTTTATGGTTTCCTGTCGTACATTTAAGTCCTTTATCCATTTTGAGTTTATTTTTGTGTATGGTGTAAGTTGGTGGTCTAGTTTCATTTTATTGCATATATCTGTCCAATTTTCCCAACACCATTTATTGAAGAGACTATCTTGGCTCCATTGTATGTTCTTGCCTCCTTTGTCAAATATTAATTGAGCATATTGGTTCGGGCCGATTTCTGGGCTCTCTATTCTATTCCATTGATCTATATGCCTATTCTTGTGCCAGTACCAGGCAGTTTTGAGAACAGTGGCTTTGTAATACATCCTGATATCTGGTATTGAGATCCCACCTACTTTGGTCTTTTTCAGGATTGCTGCAGCTATTCGGGGTCTTTTTTTATTCCAGATGAATTTTTGGAGAGTTCGTTCTAGATCTCTGAAGTATGCCGTTGGTATTTTAATGGGAAGTGCGTTGAATTTATAGATTGCTTTGGGTAGTATGGACATTTTAATGATGTTGATTCTACCAATCCATGAACACGGTATGTTCTTCCATCTGTTTATGTCTTCCTCTATATCTTTTTTCAACGTCCTGTAGTTTTCTGAGTAGAGGTCTTTTACCTCTTTAGTTAAGTTTATTCCTAGGTAGCTTAATTTTTTTGGTGCGATGGTAAACGGGATTGTTTTTATAATCTCTCTTTCTGAAAGTTCACTATTGGTGTATAGAAATGCCTCGGATTTCTTGGGGTTAATTTTGTATCCTGCTACATTGCCAAATTCATGTATTAAGTCCAGTAGCTTTTTGATGGAGTCTCTAGGGTTTTGTATGTATAATATCATGTCGTCTGCAAATAAGGACAGTTTTACTTCCTCTTTTCCAATTTGGATGCCTTTTATTTCTTCTTCTTGCCGAATTGCAATGGCTAACACTTCCAGTACTATGTTGAACAGGAGTGGTGAGAGGGGGCATCCCTGTCTTGTTCCTGTTCTTAGGGGAAATGGTGTTAGTTTTTGTCCATTGAGTATGATGTTGGCTGTGGGCCTGTCATATATGGCTTTTATTATGTTGAGGTATGATCCTTCTACTCCCACCTTGCTGAGAGCTTTTATCAAAAATGGGTGTTGAATTTTGTCAAATGCTTTTTCTGCATCAATTGATATGACCATGTGGTTTTTTTCTTCCAATTTGTTTATGTGATGTATCACGTTTATTGATTTGCGGATATTGTACCATCCTTGCATCCCTGGGATAAATCCTACTTGGTCATGGTGTATGATCTTTCTGATGTACTGCTGGATCCGATTTGCTAAGATTTTGTTGAGGATTTTGGCATCTATGTTCATGAGGGATATTGGCCTGTAATTCTCTTTCATTGTGTTGTCTTTACCTGGTTTTGGTATTAGGGTGATGCTGGCTTCATAGAATGAGCTTGGAAGTGTTCCTTCCTCTTGAATTTTTTGTAGTAGTCTGAGGAGGATAGGTTTTAGTTCTTCCTTGAATGTTTGGTAAAACTCCCCTGTGAAGCCGTCTGGTCCTGGGCTTTTGTTTGCTGGAGGCTTTTTGATGACTGCTTCAATTTCTTCCATAGTTATTGGCCTGTTGAGATTTTTAGATTCTTCCTGATTGAATTTTGGAATGTTGTATTTTTCTAGGAATTTGTCCATTTCCTCCAGGTTGTCTAGTTTGTTGGAGTAGAGCTGTCCATAGTATTTTTTAACAATCATTTGTATTTCTGTGGGGTCTGTTGTTATTTCGCCTCTATTGTTTCTGATTTTGTTTATTTGGGTCCTCTCTCTTTGCTTCTTGGTGAATCTGGCTAGAGGTTTGTCAATCTTGTTTATCCTTTCAAAGAACCAGCTCTTGGTTTCATTGATTTTCTGTATTGTTTTTTTTGGTCTCTATGTCATTTATTTCTGCTCTAATCTTTATTATCTCCTTCCTTCTGCTCACTCTGGGGTTTTCTTGTTGCTCTCTTTCTAATTCTTTGAGTTGTAGAGTTAGATGATTTACTACCATTTTTTCTTGTTTTTTGAGATAGGCCTGTAGAGCTATAAACTTCCCTCTCAGGACTGCTTTCATTGTGTCCCATAGGTTTTGGATTGTTGTGTTTTCATTGTCATTAGTTTCCAGGATGTTTCGAATTTCTTCTTTGATTTCATTGGTAACCCAATCAATATTTAATAGCATGCTATTCAGCTTCCAGGTGTTTGAGTATTTTGGGTTGTTTTTATTGTAGTTTATTTCTAATATTATGCCATCGTGGTCTGCGAAGATGCTTTTTATGATTTCAATTTTCTTGAATTTGGGGATACTTTGCTTGTGACCCAATATATGGTCTATTTTTGAATATGTCTTATGAGCATTTGAGTAGAATGTATATTCCCTGGCTTTCGGGTGAAGTGTTCTGAAGATGTCTATTAAGTCCATCTGATCTAGTGAGTCATTTAGGATTGCTGTATCTTTGCTGATTATTTGTCTAGAGGACTTATCCAGTGCTGTCAGTGGTGTATTAAAGTCCCCTACTATGATTGTATTGTTGTCGATCTCTCCTTTGATATCTTCCAGGAGTTTTTTTATGAATTTGGGTGCTCCTGCATTGGGCGCATATATGTTTACTAGGGTTATATCTTCTTGTTGTATTGATCCCTTTAGTATTATGAAGTGGCCTTCCTTATCTCTTGTTATGGCCTTCACTTTGAGGTCTATTTTGTCCGATATAAGTATTGCTACCCCAGCTTTCTTTTCCTTTCCATTTGCCTGAAAGATATTTTTCCATCCTTTCACTTTCAGTCTGTGTGAGTCCCTTCTAATGAGGTGGGTTTCTTGTAGACAGCAGATGTATGGGTCATGTTTTTTTATCCATTCAGCCACTCGATGTCTTTTGTTTGGAGCATTTAGTCCGTTTACGTTTAAAGTTATTATTGAAAGGTACTTGTTTGTAGGCATTTCTGTTTTTGTGTGGCTGTTTTCTTTCTGAGCTTTTTATTTCTTATTTTTATACCAGTCCCTTTAGCATTCCTTGCATTGCTGGCTTGGTGGTGATAAACTCCCTTAGCCTTTTTTTGTCTGTGAAGCTTCTTATTTCCCCTTCAAGTTTGAATGATAGCCTTGCTGGATAGAGGGCCTGAGAGAAACAATGAAGGGAGTCAATCGCTCACCTAGAAGAGCCCCTTGCTCTTCTCAGGGGCTGTAGTGAAGAGGTGTCAGGGCCGGCTGATTACTTCCTGTGGGATAGTCCACCTTCAATGTGTCTCCATAATTAATTTTCAAGGGATTGAATTCTTCTATGGTAAAATCATAGATATCATAAAAATCCAGGCATGAGAACAAATTATAAATCATACCATTACCCGGCCCAAAGGTAGTGCTCCCACTGAAGCACACCTGCACTAGAGGAAACTGGTGGGTCAGGGCACAGGGCCAACGGAAACTAGAATAACTTTGGGAAAGATGATGTCATTGTCCTTACTTTGGATTCCCAATCTGAGCCCTTACACCCCCCCTCCCCATTGTAAGGCATCCAGTTCTTTTCCTATTTTCAGACATGCTTACCACTTCTACCCCCTTTCCAATTCTTTTAGTAAAGTGAAGATACACCTTTGAATAAATATGAATAGACTTGAGAGGTGGAAGAGTAATTGTGCTTGGTTATACAACCAGTTGCAAAAAGTACATTTTATTACCTTGTACTGTGCTACCAGCACACAATTTTCCACTTGTTTTAAAAGGATTTAAAAATTTTTATTGCAAAATACTAGTTCTAACTAGATTAGGTACTATTATCCTGGGCTACTTAATGGCATACAGACCCTTCCTCTCCCCCAAATATTTTGAAGTAAAATTTACATACCATAAAATTCACTAGTTCCAAGTACACAATTCAATGATGTTTAGCCAATCTAAGTCCTGTCACCACTACCACAATCTAATTGTAGTGTATTCCCATCACTCTCTGTGTCCCTCTGTAGTCTCTCTATTCCCATCAGCCCTAGGCAACCACTAATCAACTGTCTGTATAGACTTGCTTTCTCTAGACATTCCATATAAATAGAATCATACAACACATGCTCCTCTGCAATGGGCTTCTTTCACTTAGCTTAATGTTTTTGAGGTTCCTCTATGTTGTATCTTCTATCACTATTTCATTGTTTTATTGCTGAATAGCGTTCCATTGTCTGGATATATCACATTTTATCTACCCATTCACCAGGTGCTGGTCATTTGGATTGTTTCCACTTTTGAGGTACTATGAATAGTGCTGCTATGAATACATATGTATGTGTTTTATGCACATTTTCAATGTTTTTGGGTATATACTGGTACTTAGGAGTGGAATTGTTGGATCATATGGTACTTCTATGTATAACTTTTTAAGAACCTAACAAATTTTTCCAAAGTGGATGTACCATTTCATTATTCCCATCAGCAATGTATGAGGGTTCTAATTTACCTCCTCACCAAAACTTTTTATTTTCAGTCTTTTTTTTTTTTTTTTTTGCAGCCATTGTAGTGGGTAAGTAGCTTTCTCATTGTGGTTCTGATTTGCATTTTCCTAGTGACTAATATGATAAGCATCTTTTCATGCTATTTTTGCCATTTAAATATTTGCTTTTTAAAAAATATCTAGTCAAATCTTTTGTCCTTTTCAATTGATTAGTCTTACTGAGTTGTAAGAGTTCTTGATATGTTCTGAATTCAAGTCCTTTATCTGATAGGTGATTTGCAAATTTCTTGCTCCCTGAGATATGGTATTTTTTATTTAGATGGGTAATTTTAAGAGACACAAACTTCAAAGTGAAGTTTCCTTGTGGTATATTAACAGGTCAATGATTCATTTTGTTTCAAAATATTATATAAGTACTTTTAAAAAGCAACTTTTTACTTTTATTTTAGAATACTTGAAAAATGTATTAAGCACCAAACAGGATAGAAAAATTCCATAGATAATCTTTGGTAACATGTTTTGCTTACAGCCAGGCTGTGTGGTAAACACAGCATTTATCTAAAAAATAAAATAACATTTAATTAAATTTAAATAACATTTTAAACACTAGTCTTACCATTCCAGCTCTTGGCTGGCAAGCAGACATAAACCACTGAATGACTTAAGTAGACAGTTTATTAGAACAGTCGTATGGCTCGTGTGAGTGATGAGGGCCAGGGCTGGGTCTTCTCATCAGGGTAAGACACAACTAGGTATGGGATCAGTACCAAAAAGGAGCGTTTCCCACGTGGGCACAGCGAAAGGCTCCACTCGGGCAGGAAACACTTCCCCAAACTGCCCCCCTCTGCAGGCAACCGGGCGTTTTAGTCCCCCGAGGCCTGGCCGCGCCTTCCGGCGGTGCCAGTGCCGCTCGTGACCTCCCCTCTGGCCGCCCACCCGGGTCCTGGACCTCCAGCATCCCGGGCGCCGGGTGCAGGGCTCAGCAGGGCCGGCCCCGGCGCCGCCGACAGTCCTCCGGCTCCAGGTCCGCCGGGCGGCTGCGGACGGCCCCACCCGAGTCAGGAGCAGCCCTGAGCTCGCCGCGGCCGGTCCGAGGGC
The DNA here is from genome assembly GCF_014108235.1 of Myotis myotis. Lineage (NCBI taxonomy): Eukaryota > Metazoa > Chordata > Mammalia > Chiroptera > Vespertilionidae > Myotis > Myotis myotis. The sequence continues at coordinate 20,036,348 of NW_023416401.1, read as the reverse complement.
CTCCTTCGCGCGGTGAGGGCACTTCATTTCCTCCCAACCCGCGATCGACTCGACGTGCAGCGGCGCGAGTCCGGTTTTTCTTGCTGCGGCGGCCTCTTTGTCCGGCGCGGGTTCAGGTGCAGACCCCCCGCCCCGGACGGCACGCCGAGCTCGTAGTACACGGAGTCTGGCGCCCCGGTCCCCGCCTTCCCGCGGGTCAGGGAGGCTGGGGTGGGGGCGCCGAGACGCCGGAACCTCTCCGGTCCCGGGGGGAAGCGCCGCGGCCCCGAGGTGGGCTCGCCGCAGGGGCGGGGGCGGCGCATCCGGGTGAGCGCGGCGCCCCCGCCTCCCCCGCGTCGCGCACGGCCCCCGCCTCCCCCGCGCGCGCCCCGCCGCGCCGAGAAGACCACGCCCGGGCGGTCGGAGCGGGCGGCCCTGCGTCCCGGCCCGCCGCGCGGAGGCGCCCCGAACGAGCGGCAGTGGCGGCGGCGGCGACCGCATGCGGCGCGACCCGGAGTAGCGCGCCCAGCCCGCGAGGCCGGCGCGGGGGCGGGAGCGGGAGGCGGGGCCCGCGGCAGGCCCGCCCGCCCGCCGGGGGAGCCGCGGGCAGTGGCCGAGGAGGCGGCGCGGCGGACGGCGGCCCGAGAAGAGCGCCCGCGCTCGGCCCGCGGGACCGCGCCGCCACCGCCCGGGCTGGCCCCGAGGATCGCCCGCGCCGCCGCCGCGCGGACCGAGGTGAGTGCCCCCGGCGCCCGGCCCTCCCGGAGCCGCGGCCGCCTGCGCGGGGCTGGAGGGGGTGGTGGGGAGGCCCGTCCGCTTTCGCGTCCCGCGTCCCTTTGTGGCCGGCGCTGCCGGGGCCGGGGCCGGGGCGCGGGCGCGCTCGGCACCCGGTCCGGATCGGGTCGGGGACTCCGGGGCTGCCGGCCACGCGGCGTCTCTGGCAACTGCGGCGAGCAGCGAGTTTCCGTCCTAGTTTGACATTGAGTTAGAACCGTTTTTCTTTAGAAGACGGAAGTTTGTTTTATTGACCAAGAATACAGCTAAATATGGCTCCTAGGTTCGGCCGGGTCGTGTGGGACTTGGAGCCCCGCTGCCAGGCTGACCCTGGTCGGGTCGGCGCCGCGGGGGAGGGGAGGGGAGGGCACGCGGGCCCCGGGCGGGGGCTTCCCGGCCCGCTGCGCGCGAAGGGGACCCGGCCCCGAGGAGCATGGGTCTGTGGGTGGGAAGTAGCGGGCGTTCGGGAATGTGGCGGTCCTTCCTGGAAGAATGAATGAATGAAATGTCACTTGCTCTTCTCTGAGCAATACAATGCCCACTTAAAGATTTGCCAGGAACTGTGATGACTTGCATCGTCATTGCCGCTCTTACCTGTTCAAACTTGTGAAGTGAGGGTCCCCCCTCCTCTAAACTTATGACCTTGGCCTGATTCTCAAAGCCATGGAGCTAAGCCCCGGAGCTAACCAAGCCGCGCCTCGCATTTTCTGGCTAAGTAGTCATGGTGGTTGTGAACTGTTTCTGGAGGGCAGAGGATGGTACCTTCATCACAGCTTATGCTTAATACATTGACTTATAATTCTTCCTTCAAGAACCCTGAGAGGTGTGTGTATGGCGGGGTGGGGGGAGGGGGGAGGGCAGGGGAGCGGTGTCTCTCCTCATTTCGCAGATGAAGAAGTTGGGGGTCCTAAGAAGTTGTAACTTTCCAGGTCACAGACTAAGCAGCAGAGTTGGGATTCACACCCAGGCCTTACTAATCCAGCACTCTCTACATCACGTCTGTGTCTAGACCTGGATCGTCTATTGTGGCAGGCCCTACCACATGTGGCTACTTAAATTAATTAAATTGAAAAAAATTTAGCTCTTCACTTGCACTAGCTACATTTCAATAGTTCAGTAGCCAAATTTGATCAGTGCCTGCCGGAGTCCAACCCCAGCAGGTCCAGGGGTCCCCAAAGGTGTAGACGGAGTCGGCGAAGAAGGAAGGACACGGAGACAGCGTTCAGTTGATCAGCAGCCTAGGCAGGATCTCTAGCCAGGATCTCCAGCCAAGTTCTGGTCTGGATCTCCAGCGAAGTTCTGCTGTTTATTGTCTTGTTACATCCGTATTTATACCAGTTGATTTTAATCCTGTCAATTTCTATTACAAAAGTTAGGGTGTTTCTTATCTCCATTCCAGGGAGTAAAGATTATGTAGCTTAAGCATGATTGTTTGTAGTGATTAACTACCCGCCTGGCACTTAGTTAAGGAGTTTTATCCCCTCCCTGACTTCAGGGAAAAATTCCTACCTGGGGAAGCAACCTTTCTAGGAGGGGCATCCCCTCCCTGACTTCAGGGAAAAATTCCTACCTGGGGAAACAACCTTTCTCGGAGAGGTGACCTTGGTTAAAACACACAGCGCTAAGGGGAGCAAACATATTAAGAACAGTATGCTATATACGCCAGGTCCCTTGAAACATATGCTGTGCAGATGTTTCTATCCTGCAGCGACTGTGTCAAGCAGCAAGGATGGACCGGCTTCCGGCAAATTCCCCCTTTTTTATTTTTTAAATGATAGCACATGCAAATCAGTGGCCACCTCTCAGATTGGGCCATTTAAATCTCGGAAGAAGAGTGGCAAGCAATGATAGTGAGCATAGCTATAAACATAGTGGATGGAGCGCAGAAGGAGCCCCATTCCTGTAGAAGGTTGCCAGCCTCTTCAGTCAAGGGATTTCAGCTGTCCTCAAGTTGTTGGTTTGGTTGTCTTTGTTGGTCTGGCTAGCGGGCGGCGTCACTGGCGACAGGCTTCCCGAAGCATCAGCAAGTTGAAGGGCTGCATCAAAGGGTCCATCAGGGCCGTGGTTGATGGTGGTGTCGATGTCTGAGGAGGAGTAAGCTGTGCCCTCTGGATCCAGCTGATATGGAAAATGGAGGGTAGTAGAAAAAGAAGAGAAAGCAAAAGAACTACAAGGCATGGAAGTGTTTAGAAAAAAGAGGGAGAAGAAAGGGAATAAGGCAGCATCCTGACACAGCCCTTTCCTTCAGCTTCCCCTTTCCCTGTGGTCCCAGGTAGAAATGGGAAACAAGTCCTGTTGCAGTGAGAGGGCAGCTGCTGTCAGCCAGTCTCTGTCTTTACCTGGGTCCTAATCTGAGCTGGGCATGGGAAGCAGGAAGCAGCCATGGGGACAGGAGACCTTCCTCAGAAGGGGTGAGTGTTCAAGCCCCTGCACCATTGGGGAGGGGGGTCTGTGCCCCACCTTTGTTGCACCCCAAGTTTTCTCCTACTGGCCCCCGACTGTGCCTGTCTTAGGTTGCCCCACCCTGTGGAGTCTTACCCGTCGTTGACTACCAGCCATCTCTGGGCCAAGTAGGGTGATGTGAGGTTCAGTTTTGTCTCCTTGATAGCCTATGTCCCTCTGGCCTCCATGCCCAGCAACTGCCTTTGGATTCCCTTGCCTGTTGGCGGGGCTCTGGCATTGATCATAGGGAACTCAGGTTTCTTCTCTAGAGAGGGCCCAGCTTACGCCATTGGGCCAGAGACAGATCCATGGTACCAGCCACCATGAGGCTTCAACCTCAGCATGAACAGAGAGCTCAGGCAACAGCTATGGGCAATTGGATTGTAAGAAGAGGGTCCCTCTTGGCACAAGGGTAAGAGGCGCCAATACAGGACAAAAGAGAGTCCTGGAACAGGGCTTTCTCAGCCAAGGATGTCAGGCTCTTGGCCCAAGACAACTCCATGTATGGGGCATATACCAAACACCCCTAGTCACGGCATAAAAGGGAGATGCCCTTCCTGGAACAGTAGGGTAGGGAGATTCTAGAAAAGGCTGTGTTCAGGAAAGAAGGAGAAAGGCCAAAGAACCAGCAAACAAGTAGTTAGATTTTAAAAAAAGGAAAAAGGAAAGGAGATGTGGGGCAAAGCTGGGACATGTGGAAAGACAAAACGGAGGCACATGTGATCCTCCCAATGGACAGATTGTTCCAGCTCAGGTCTGCACATCTGCTGCAGACGGGCACTGGTCAGGTGTGCTATGATGAGGCAGAGATGGCGGTCGGTGAGACATAAGGTCGGACTAGACGGTCTGGAATCCACACAGGTGAGTCTGCATCCTGTGGAAATATACAAGCATATCCTCTCCCCTGGGTTAAAAGTACATCAGGTCCCTTCCAGGCTCCTGTAAGCAAGTCTCTCCATTTGACGAGGGCTTTAGGTTTAGTTAGATCAGGGTTCCAATGCCTGTACATCGGGGAATTTCCCTCAGAATCTACATTTAGTATATTAATTACAAATTGAGCATGTTGTAGAACATGATGAGGAGAGGAATATTTAAACTCATTTTCTTGTAATATTTTGTAACAGGAGTAAATCAAACACCGCTGGGGCTATATAATAGAACTCCCATTTGAGATAAGATATCTCTTCCCCATAATGTAAAGGGGATAGTTGTAATTACATAGGGACAGAATGTTCCTGAATGTTGATCTTCATCAGTCCAAGTTAGAATCTGAGAACTCTTTTTTACATTAGATGCCTTGCCTAGTCCTACTAGGGAAGTGGAGGTGGTGTGCGTGGGCCATGAAGAGGGCCAATCCTTCTCTGCTATGCAGGAAACATCTGCTCCTGTATCCAATAGACCTTCAATTGGTTTTCCCTGAATTTGTAAAATTTTTGTAGGTCTAGTAGCATGGATTTCTTGTATCCAAAATGCTGCATCACTAGATCCAAAGCCTCCGGCCCCTCTAGCTTCCTGGGTAACAGCTGTCCCTATTTTATGTATTGGTAACAGGATTAATTGGGCAATTCTCTGGTTGGGCTGAATCTGTATAGTTGTGGTGGGTGGGGAAAGTAAAATCTGTATTTCTCCTGTGTAGTCTGCATCAACAACCCCTGGGATGACTAAGATCCCCTGTAACGAGGTGGAGCTCCGTCCTAATATTAAACCTACAGTTCCCTCAGGCAGTGGCCCAGACACTCCCGTAGGAATGGCTGCTACTGGCGAGTCTGGGGTTAGTACTGCATGGGTGGTTGAGTGGAGGTCCAATCCTGCACTGCCTGGGGTTGCCCTGAAGAGGTCACTGACTGATCGAAATTTGCAAAGGGGTTGAAGGTTGATGCCCCTATTATTGCAGGGGCCTGGGGCTGGCCCCTTCTCAAGTTTCCCGATTGAGGTGATGGGATATAACCTCCTTGGGAGCTATTTGTAGAGTTTAAAGGCCGACCATTTTTATGGTATTTTGATCTACATTCCTTTGCCCAATGGAATCCTTTCTGACATCGGGGACAAACGGTTTTTGGAGGATTAATATTATTCCCTAATGTATTTCCAGGCTGTCGAGGAGCTTGCCATCTGGCCTGAGTATTATTATTTTTATTTGGGCATTCTCTGCTAAAGTGCCCAGATAAGCCACAAGAGTAGCAGTTCATATTTCTTTTATTACCTGTAGTATTGCTGGCTTGTCCTATAGCCTGTACATAATGAGGGTATGTCTCCCCTTTGAGAGCTGCAGCTATAGCTACACCCTGTATAAATGCTGGACTTACATCAGCACACTGTTTTATAAAATCATTTATAGTTCCTGTTCTGCGAATCGGCCTTAATAAAGCCTGACAGGTATTATTAGCATTTTCAAAAGCCAGTTGTTTGATTAGGATATCGGCTGCCTCTTTGTTATTGATTACTCTCTTGACTGCCTGTATGAGGCGAGAAAGGAAATCCTGATATGGTTCCTCGACCTTCTGTTTAACCTCTGTAAGGGTGGTTGTTTCTCCTGCTGTATAAGGTAGGGATTTCCAGGCACTTACTGCACAACTGGTTACTTTGGTAAGTGCCTCTGTGGGCATATTCATTTGCTCCTCAGCCGTGTTAAAATCACCTTCTCCTAATATCATGTCTAGGGTTATTCCTTTTCTGGTTTTTTCGCTAGTGGCTACAGCTTTCTTAGCAAGATCTTCATATTCAGTTTTCCATAATAAGTAATCGCCTCCTGAGAGACAGGATTTACAAACCTGTGACCAATCATAAGGAGTCATCCATTTACTGGCTAGGGTTTCTACCAAGGTTTGTGTGTAAGGAGCTAGAGGTCCATATTCAGAGCAGGCCAATTTTAATTCTTTAAGTACTTTGTAAGGTATAGGCTCCAAGGTGGGGTTTCTATTCCCACCAGACTCATTCTCATATGTAACTGGGAAGCAGAGTGAGAATTCAAGATCTCCATTAGCTTCAGCTTCTCTTATTGCCCTTTGAAATTTAGACATGGAGCTCATAGGAGCCACAGGACCTGGTTTAGGCTTCCTTTCTAATTTGGGGAGCCTGTTTTGAATGGGAGGGCCATTCTCCTCTCTACTGACTGGAAAGGAACAATGGTCATGTTTATGATATTTATTCTCCTCCCGATCAGTAGGCATAGCTAAATTGCTTTTAGATTGAGCTGAAGACAATGATGATGTGTCCTCTCTGGGTGGAGCCAAGGGACTATTTAAATTTTGAGAAAGTTCAACTGTTTTTGCCTCTGGTGCCAAGGTGTCACAGATTGAATCCCAGAGGGAAAAGAAACATGGCAGGACCTTGTCAGATTCATGGTGTTTCTTTAATTGCTTTCCTACTTCAACCCAAGTTTTTAAATTAACAGTTCCATCCTCTGGAAGCCATTGACATACTTCTTCTATAAAACTTTCTGTCTCACTGGGAAAAACCTCAACTCCAATTCTGCTAGTAAGCATATGCGTTAAAAGATTAATACAGAGTCTTTTTTCTTTAGACTCAGTATGACCCATCTTGTCAATCTAAGTTCTGTACTAACTACCCGCTTACACTACTTATTCTCTATGGGGGGGGGGGGGTCTGCAGCACCCTACGGTGCAGTACTATCCGTCCCAAGTACGGGGGGACTTACCTAAGGGAACCCTGTTCGGGCGCCAGATGCCGGAGTCCAACCCCAGCAGGTCCAGGGGTCCCCAAAGGTGTAGACGGAGTCGGCGAAGAAGGAAGGACACGGAGACAGCGTTCAGTTGATCAGCAGCCTAGGCAGGATCTCTAGCCAGGATCTCCAGCCAAGTTCTGGTCTGGATCTCCAGCGAAGTTCTGCTGTTTATTGTCTTGTTACATCCGTATTTATACCAGTTGATTTTAATCCTGTCAATTTCTATTACAAAAGTTAGGGTGTTTCTTATCTCCATTCCAGGGAGTAAAGATTATGTAGCTTAAGCATGATTGTTTGTAGTGATTAACTACCCGCCTGGCACTTAGTTAAGGAGTTTTATCCCCTCCCTGACTTCAGGGAAAAATTCCTACCTGGGGAAGCAACCTTTCTAGGAGGGGCATCCCCTCCCTGACTTCAGGGAAAAATTCCTACCTGGGGAAACAACCTTTCTCGGAGAGGTGACCTTGGTTAAAACACACAGCGCTAAGGGGAGCAAACATATTAAGAACAGTATGCTATATACGCCAGGTCCCTTGAAACATATGCTGTGCAGATGTTTCTATCCTGCAGCGACTGTGTCAAGCAGCAAGGATGGACCGGCTTCCGGCAAGTGCCTACTATTGATCAGTGCTTGTCTAGACTAGACTACATATCCATTTATTTACTCAGTAAGTAAATATTTATTGAGTGCCTCCTCTCTAGGAGGCAGAGTCTTAAGTCCTGGGTATACTGTGGTGAAAAAGAGAGACAACATGCCCTTGTTTTTATGGCGCTTGCACTTTACATGATAGTTGAGGGATGTTTCCATGCTATTTCGGAGCCTTGCTAATTCAAAGTGGTTTGTAAACTCGCAGCAGCAGCCCTGTCATCTGGGAGTTTGGAAGAAATGGAGAATCTCAGGTCACAAACCACATTAACTGAGTTAGTATCTGTTAAAGTGACTTAACAGATCACAGGTGATAGAGTGAAGATCCATCTCAGCTGATTTGTGTTCACATTGAAAACTTTATGCAAAATACTGGTGATAACTGGTTGAGGAATGTTCTGATGGATTGTTTGGTGGGGCTTTTAAGACTCTTGGGAGCTTTCACCATTTATGCAAATACTTGTTAAATGCCTGGCTTCTCCAATAGAGTATAAGCTTTATGAGAGCAGAGATTGTCTTCCTAAACTTCAAGGTGCCTGTTAAGCAATGGGGCGCTCAATAAATGCTTGTTGAGTACAATCATGTGCCAAAGGAAGTTTGAGTCAACAACAGACCACAGATATGATGATGGTCCCATAAGATTATAATGGAGCAGAAAGATTCCTTTTACCATAGCCCTCGGAAATTGTAGCACAGCACGTTATTCATATGTTTGTGGTGATGCTGGCATAAGGAAACCTGTGCTGTCAGTTGTATAAAAGCATAGCACATACAATTATGTACAATACATAGTACTTGATAATAAATGACCATGTTACTGGCTTATGTATCCACTATACTGATCTTTTTAATCGTTATTTTAGCGTGTGCTCTTTCTGCTTATAAAAAGTTTGCTGTAAAACAGCATGGAATGTTAAGACGGCAGCAGCATCACACATCTCCAGTTCACCGCATCTCTCGATTGCATCATTTTCTCTTGTGCTTGTTTTCATCTCGTGTTTTGTATAGTAACATGCTGTAGAACAGCGGTTCTCAACCTTCCTAATGCCGCGACCCTTTAATACAGTTCCTCACGTTGTGGTGACCCCCAACCATAAAATTATTGTCGTTGCTACTTCATAGCTGTAATTTTGCTACTGTGAACAATATGTAATTATATATGTATTTTTCCGCTGGTCTTAGGCGACCCCTGTGAAAAGGTCGCGACCCACAGGTTGAGAACCGCTGCTGTAGAGGCTTGTGGCCTAGGAGCAATAGACTATACCATATAGCATAGGTGTGTAGTAGGCTATAACACCTAGGGTTGTGTAAGTGCACTCTATGATGCTCACATATGACAAAGTCACCTAAGGACACATTTCTCAGAATGTGACCCCGTCCTTAACACATGACTGTATGAATGAGCATGCTAAGGAAGTCAAAACTAAGTAGTTAATTTCAAGCAATTGCAGGCTGTGTAATTCTCATGGCATTAGGTAAGAGCCAAAATGAAAGTAGACCTATATGTAGCTTTTCAGCTTCAGGCCTCAGCTACCCTGGCCTGAGTTGCACTCCTGACTGACTTGCCCAATCTCTTTCTCTTTTATAATAACACTAGAGGCCTGAGACACAAAATTCATGCAAGAGTAGGCCTTCCTTCCCCCGGCTGCTGGCACTGGCTTCCCTCTGGCACCTGGGACCCTGACTTCCCTCACAGCCCTGGCTTCGTCTGGAAGGTTGTCCGGAAGGATGTCTGGTCTAATTAGCATATTACTCTTTTATTATTATAGATAAAATAATAGACTTGAATCCTAATCATTTTTTAGTACCATATATATTTTTAACTAAATTCCAGACTCTTTGGATTTCACCAGTTTTTCCATTAATATGTACTTTCTGTTCCAGGATCCAGTCCAAGGTACTACATTGCATTTAGTCATTGTGTCTTCCCAGTCTTTAGTCTGTGACAGTTTCTCAGTCTTTCCTTGTTTTTCATGACTTCAGTAGCTTTGAGTACAGCCAGATAGGATCATCCAGTTATGGGAAATACTCTTGTATTCAGGAAAGTAAGGCAATAGGAATAACTCTATATCTTTAAAAAAATTTTTTTAATTGATTTTAGGGAGAGGAAGGGAGAGGGGGAGAGAGAAACATCGATGAGAAACATCAGTCAGTCTCCTGCATGCCCTCCCTACTGGGGATCGAGTCCATAACTCAGACATGTGCCCTAACCAGGAATCAAACTGGCAACCTCTCTGTACATGGGATAACACTCACCCAGCTGAGCCACACCAGCCAGGAAGACCTCTATATCTGCTCTTGTTTGTTCATGTAATATATACCTACATCTATTATGCTTATGTAACAACATACAACCTTAGTACTTTGCCATAACAGATTTCTTGGGTACCAGTTTCTAAGTGGTTGTGATTCAGAAGAGTGTTAGAACATTGCAATTCTGAACCACGGTATATGTATATGTGTGTGTGTGTATATATATATGTATATATATATATAGTTTTTATTTTTATAATGGGTTAAGAGCTGGGCTGAGGTGAAAGAGTAAGGAAAAAGGAGAGATTAGCTAAAAGAGGCAGTAGATCAGAAAGGGACCAAGGTGAATGAAATGACATAATGGAGGAAGAGGAGTGGGGTAGCTGCATAGAAGAGAAGTAGGAGTGGATACTTTTTATTTGTTCATTACTTTAATTAATACTTTATTGAGTGCTTCTGGTGTGGCAGACCCTGTGCTAAGTACTCAAGATAACTGGGGGTAGGACAGCACTAAACAAATGAACATGCAGATAAGTACATAATAATTGTAATTTGTGGTTAGTTCTATAAAGAAAAAGTAAAATGTGCTGGAGAGATTATGAATGGGAGGAGCTGTTGCTTTTGGTTGGCTGGGATGGTGAGGAAGGCTTCTCTGAGTGACAGCTGTCTCTCTGGCTTTTGGGCACCCTGCACACTGTCTGTTGTTTCATAGAACACATGTGCCTCTTTCTCCATAGGCACTGTGCTTATTTCTAGCTCTGGGTCTTTATATATGACTAGAGGCCCAGAGCACGAAATTCGTGCAAGGGGCTCTGCCCCTTGTAGCCCCAGCTTTGTCCGGAAGGTCGTCTGGACAGTTGGTCTGCTGTTTGGTCTAATTAGCAAATTAGCTCTTTATTATATAGGACTAGAGGCCCAGTGCATGAATTCATGCACTGCAGGGAGGGGCCGTGGGAAGATGGCCGGCTGGCCCTGCCGCCCGCAGTGCATGTCATAGCAACATGTTGTTCCAGTTGCTTAGGATTTTATATATGTAGATTTCTTCCCAATATGCCCTCCTCTTCACCTCCACTTGTGGAAGTGCTACCTCTTACTCAAGGATTTACTCAAATCCCATCTCCTTTATGAAGTCTTCACTGTTGATTTGTGCCTGTGTTTGTCAGTCTATGGTGTTTGAGCATATGGTGTTTGAGGGTAGGGATATTTTCTGTTTATATCTGTGTGTCCTCACTTAGTCCAGCACAAAGCCAGAATTATTAAAGGTTAGCGTCGATCTGTTCTGAAGTGTTAACATTTGGGTGATGGATCTTAGAGCAGTCGGGGAAGGTCCAGTTTTTTTGTTTTTGTTTTCTTAAATCTTTTTGTGACATAATTGTAGATCCACATGCAGTTATAAGAAATAATTCAGAGAGATCCCATGTACCCTTTACCCAGTTGCTCCCAACATATGGAAACAGCATGATTTTTCTTTAGCCTATTTATATGATGGATTGATTTATTTTTTTAAATGAGTCTGTCTTGCAGCCCTGAAGTGAACCCCACTTGATCATGGTGTATAACTCTTTTTATATATTGCTGAATTCTATTAATACTTTGTTAAGGAGTTTTTGCATTTATATTTATGGGAGCATTTACACTATAAATTTCCTTCTCAGCACTGTTTCAGCTCTGTCCCACAGATTTTGATATGCTCTATTTTAATTTTCATTCAATTCAGTGTATATTTTTATTTCCCTTGAGACTGATGGAGTAATTAGAATTTAGTTGTTAAGTTTCCAAATGTTTGAAGATTTTCCTATTTTTCTGTTTTTGGTTTCCAGTTTGATTCCATTCTGATTGGAGGACACACTGTATGATTTCAGTTCTTTTAAATTTGTTGAGCCTGCTTTATGTGAAGCTCAGTGTATGACCTGTCTTGGTATACGTTCCATGGACACGTGATTAGAATGTGTTTTCTGCTGTTGTTGAATGGAGTATTCTGTAAAGATCAGTTAGATCCTGATGGTATTGAGTTCTATACCCTTGCTGCTTTTCTGCCCAGGTAGTCAGTTGTTGAGGAGGGGTTTTGAAATTTTCAGCTACATTTGTGCATTTGTCTGTTTCTCCTTTTGAGTTATATCCATTTTTAGCTTTACATAATTTTGCAGGTCTCTGGTGCATACACATTAAGGATTGTTGTGTCTTGGTGGAGTGACCCTTTTTATCATTATATAATGTCCTCTGTCTCTAGTAATTTCCTTTGCTCTGAATTCCATTTTATCTGATGTTGACATAGCTACTACTTCTCTTCCCCTTTTAAAAAAATGTATTTTAATTGATTTCAGAGATGAAGGAAGAGGGAGAGAGATGGAAACATCAATGATGAGAGAGAATCATTGATCGGCTGCCTCCTGCACGCCCCCTACTGGGGATTGAGCCCGCAGCCTGGGCATGTGCCCTTGACCCGAATCGAACCCAGGACCTTAAGGTTAAACAGTGAATGAAAATTTTCTGGGAAGGTTGTAACATATTTTTCCATTCCTAGGAGTTAGCATGTTTCTCTCAATAAACACTTTACTAATTTTTACAAGTCCCCATGCATAGAAGTGACTTTTCAAGGGTAAGAAAGTAGTAGCACTGTCACAGTGGGAGGCCTGACCACTTCAGAGATTGAAGTCCATATTTTGCTCATAATAAGATTGCAGCATTAATTTTAATTATTTTGAGCGTTTCCATGAAAGGGAACACTACCTGAAGTAATTAGGGCTGTTATAGGGAGAGGACCCATGAGAATTTCAACGTTTACCCAGATTAAGGGCATAAGAGAACTGGACTAGAAAATGGTGGTAAGACGGTTTCTGATCTAAAACTTGGGTGGGGAATAAGAAAGTAGAGGGAAGAAGAGGTGGTTAATTGTAATCTAAGAGTCTTTGAACAGGGCTGGAAATCCTTTGATGAGCAACCTTTGGGTCATTTCAGTGCTTGAGATAGAAAAACACTCCTGGAGAAGAAAGCTTTGTGGCAGAGCTTTTGACTGGAAACACCCTTAAGTTTGTGGAGGGAATGCAATACTGGCAGCTTATCAGCTGGTGCTCCCCCTGCTGTGGGCTGTTGCTTCAGAAGGGAAAGTTTGAGGAGTAACAGAACAGTGAGCTGGGTCTAAGAGGCTGGGATGTAGGCTATTGGTAATTGGAGATGGGGTTACAAAATAGTGTGTATAGCAGTGACCAGTGCCAGGCACCGTGCTGAGTGTTCTACTTATATTAATTTAATCTTTGTAACAGTATTCTCTTATCATTATCCTTGCTGTCCAGATGAAGGAAATGTAGCACAGAGAGGCTAAGTGGTGAGGCTGAGATCTGCACCTGTCCCTGTGTATTAACATGGCAGTCTGGTCCCAGAGTCCATGGTCTTACCCACCAAGCTAGATGGACTTGCTAGGATAGTTTTGGCAAGATTGCTAGGCTGTGAATAACAAGCAGAAGAGGATGGATGCTATTTGGAAGGCAGTAGGGAGCCGTTGAAGGGTTTTGATAAGAATATTGATTATTATGATCAGAATTAAGCTTTAATGTACATTTAAATAACATGATTGTTATCTTAAAAGACTAGGTGTAGGAAATGAGTCTAAAGCACTAGTTCAGTTGACTGTGTGTACAAGAGCATACATGTGCATATTTAGAGGTGGAATCAGATCTTCCTTTCAATGGGTCAAGAGGGAAGTCAGTCACTCGACCTCCAAGAAAATGCCATCATTAGCAGCAATGGAATAAAAAAGGAGAGTTTGTTTAAGGATATTAATGAACGTGTGTCTTGAGACTTGTCCAGCTGCAGGTGCCAGAGAGAGACTGTAGGTGGAACTAACCTGTAGGCATCATAGTTGTAGAACTCGATCTTGGGAGTCAGCAGTGAGATGATGGAAATAGGGAGTGGTAAGGAGGGCTGAGAAGTAGACCTGAGGGGATGTTTATGGTTGGGACAGAGGAGGAAACAGTCTTTTACATCCTCATACACAGTGAACAAAAGAGCCCCGGTGCCCGCCTTGTTAATTATACAACCTAATGGAACAGAGAAAGGAGAGACAATTACGTAAATGGGGGAAATGACATTCCAACAGAGACCAGAGGTTAAAGCATTAATACAAAGAGTGCGGGCAAGAGGATTCCAGGTAAAAAGAAGGGTATGTGCAGAGGCCACGTGGCAGAAGAGAACTGATTCTGTTTAAGGAACTGAGAGGTCAGTGAGGCTGAAAGGCCACTGGTGGAGTCAGATGAAGGGAGAAAAGTCATTATGGGGCAGATGATGCAGGACCTATGCTCAGTGCTAGCAAAAGGTTCTGAGCACCAGAGAGCCCTGTTTGGAATTTTGAGCAGGTCACCCCTCTGCCCTATGGAGAATGGATTTGGGCGAGGGCAGGATGGGTGAAGGGAGGCATGTAGACCAATCAGGAGACTCTTGGACTAAAGTGGTGGCAGTGGATCTCTGAGGCCGAGGAGGCTCCAGTGTTTCTCTCAGCAAGCTGCTCTGCTGTCCCTGGCCTTCCCCTGGATGCTGCTGTTTTTCCCCTCAAATCATGGTATCATGTTGACACTGTCAATTTATCCACCTGTGTCCCTTCTGGACTGACAGCGAATTCCTTTGGCAGGGACCATCTCTTACTGGCCTCTTAAGCACCAGTACTACCACCCGAGAAGTGATCAGTAAATGGTGAATAAATCAGTGTACTTACCTTCAGAGATGCAGGACGAACTCTAGTCAGGTTTTAGACCGAGTCTTTTTCCTGTTGTTCTCTCCCCCACCCTGCAACCCCACCCCCAAACTTCAAGACATGAGTTGGCCAATAGCAGTATTACAGGGAGGATTATGATGACTGCTTGGGGCCGCGTGGCATTCAGAGGTGTTCTCAGATGTCTGACCTTTGGAGGGTTTACATGATTTCCTCAGTAGGAGAATTAGAAGAGGCAAACTCAGGAACCCCAAGGGAGGAGACCTTATGAGGAATGACTGGCTAATTACCATCCAGTGCTGCTTCCTCTGCTCCTGTAGTTTTAGCAGAGAGGGAACAGCAGAAATCTACCACAGGGGGCAGGAGTGAGGGCCTGGTGGCAAGTGGTGACCACAGTCTGGTCCTTAAAGTATTGTGGGGAGGAGGAAGGAGGAGGGCATAGCTTGCATTGTGGGTAGTTGAGGAAAATATTTTTTAGAGTAGGAAGGATCAGAGCCAACCAATTATTTGTAAACAGTAGGGTGTGACCAATGAGAGCCAGGGAAGTCAGGTGGATGAGAGTCAGTGTGGGTCTGACAGGGGACAAGGAGAGAGGGTATGGTGATGCCCTGGAGATGGCAGATGCCCCACTGTAGGGCTGACCATATCAGCTCCTAGGATTTTGCTTTTTGGGTGTGCTCACTCACTGCTGGCAGAGGATTCTGTTCATTTTACCAGAGAAGCCAGAAATCCTGATTATCCAAGTGAAATGTCCTGATTTTTAATTGTTCTATGAATATCCAAGTTCTATGAATCTTTTTTGGGGGGAGGAGAGGGACAAAACCTTCATCTCTGGGCACAGTTTGGCCTGAAAGTGACCCTGGGAGGAAGAGCTGGTAGAGTTGGTGAGAGAAGGGAGGAGAGGAGTATTTGTGGAACAAGACTTCCAAGGCTCTGGGAAGGGATGCAATTAAATGCACAAGTGGAGAGCATCCTCTAGAGAAGGAGGAAAGACTCCGAGAGGAGCCGAGGGACTGAGGTGAAAGTGAGGTGAGGGCACTTGAGTCTGAGGAGGTGAGACTTGGTAGAGTCAGAGGGCAGGACTGTGTCAGGTGGTCAGTGAGAGAGTGCATGTGTGTGGGGTGTGAGGGGAGTACAGGAGAAGAATGAAATGTCCTGAGCAGTAAGGGCTCCATCGGGCTAGTTAGCTTAGGTTTACAGTGGGCTCAGCCAGCCTTGGTTCAAAACTTTCTCTGTGGTGTTAGTGTCCCGGAAATTGAAGCAGAAAAAGTGAGTTAGTGGGACTTGTCTAGGGTTAGAAATTGAAAGGCTGAAATCCCCTCCAGGTAAGGGATTTTTTTGTGTAACCTCTCAGTTGGTAGCTAAGCACATGAAGCCAGAAACCTGCTTAGGTGGGAGAACAGAAGGTGATGAGGAAGCAGATGGAGAAGAGCAGGTTTGTCGGGGCGAGAGAATCTAAGTACCATATGGTCAGAGACTGTGGTTGGGTTTGCGTCTGGGTTTGATTTTGACTGAAGCGTCAGTTTAAGATATCCATAGGCAAGTTGGTGTTGGATCCCGGGACAGAAGACATCACCAGGTTCTGGGCTGCTGAAGACAATAACTGTGTTAGAAGGCAGCTTAAGAGTTGCAGCCAATAGGGTGGGTAGGGGGTGGAAGTGGGGAGGAAGATGGTGAATCGAGTGCTGACATCAACACACTGGGAAGGTGGAAGGTGCCTTCAACATCAGACTCAGAATATAACGATACATCTTTTGGGAGTGTGATGTAGATGAAGTAGCAGATTTTGACTAATCCATAATTCTAATTTAACTATTACAACATGCTATTATAACATTACTAGAGGCCCAGTGCACGAATTTGTGCACCGATGGGGGGGGGGGTAGCCCTTGGCGTGGCCTGTGGGGATTGGGCCAAAACAGGCAAACAAACACCACCTGACGCTCTTGCCTGCCACTTCCGCTCATCCTGGCTCCAGTGCGCCTGCCGTGGGCTCACGCCCAGTCAGTCCCAAGCAGGAGAGGCTCATGCTGCCACAGCGGTGCTAACCAGCAGTGAGCCCTGTGTCTGGTGCCCGTAGGTCAGCTGAGCGGCACTCCCACTGTGGGAGTGCACTGACCACCAGGGGGCAGCTCCTGCATTGAGCATCTGCCCCCTGGTGGTCAGTGTGCATCATAATGACCGGTCTACCAGTCGTTTGGTCGCTTAGGCTTATATATAGAGATGGGAAATATCCTACATAAAACACTCTCCATACTTAACAAATAATCAAATAATACGTGAGAAGATTTGGAGTGATCCATTTTGCTTAGGGCAGGCAGGGTGGAGTCCGTGTGTTTCACTTCAGCCACACCCACAGAGATGCTCAGTTACAGCCCTGACCTATTCTGATCTGATTCACCAGCAACTCCCAGACTGTGAGAAATGGCAGTGACTAACCCAGTCATGCTGTCACCTGGGAACTGGAAGTACATGCAGAACCACTTGCTGAGGAGTCAGGGGCTTGGAAAAGGTCTTTAGGTTTCCCTTAAACTTTCAGCAGTGGAAGAGCATCATTTTGTGTAGTAAACTGACCATAAACCTATGTCAAGAAGCTGCTGCTGTTAACTCACCACCCTCCTAACAAAACTAAACAAAAATGATTAGGAATTTAGGGATGCTGTCATCTCATCTGATGTTCACACGCATAAAAATACTATCCACAGAGTAAGTAGAGTGTAACTTTTTTTTTGCATTATTGAATAATGGGAATTTTTTTTTTAATAGAAAAAGTAATGTGTATGTGGGAAAATATGCTGATAGTATCAAAAGGTATACAGTGAAAAGTAATTCTTCTATCCTAGTATTTATTTACTTAAACATAAATGGGAGTCATAGGTAGTTTTGGGCCAGATGAAAGTAGCTTCAAGTGCATGTATATGAGAACTAGAATATTACGAAGGTATATGATTACTGAGCTATAGGGGAAAGAAACCATCATGTGGTTTGCTGGTAGTCATTTTTTTAAAAGTTAATTTTGCAGTGCATTTTGAGAAATGGAAGAAGCTAAGGAAGTGTATTTTGGAGAGTGGGGGTGCCGTGAAGATCAGGGAAAAGAGGAGAGAGTTTAGGGAGAAGGTAGGACACTGGGTGTGTGATATAGAGAGAGGTTAGGGTAGATTATGCCAGCAGAGAAAAGTATGAAGTCAGGTAACATGTGTATCTGAGTTCTGAATTAGAAAAACTTCTCCAGAGAGCTAAAAGCAGTAGCTTGGTCAGATTGGGTGTGAAGATACAAATAGGCAGACAAGTCAAAGTAGACTAGGATCTAGTGATGTGGACTGGGATAGTAAAAATAGAATTCCTAGAAAAAATTGTTGAGGACCTTAAACCCATATAAGCCACCTGGATAACTTTTATACTGTTCTCTGATTAATCTCTGTCCTTAAATACTATTGAATTGTAATAGAATTTCATTATGAATTTGAACCTTCTATATGCTAAAGTGTAGTGAACTAGGAAAAAGGATTTCTACCAGAGACTGAGTAAGGTGGGGAAGGCCTCCCCCTTTGTATCCTTGTATAGATAGCAGCATTGAACTTGAACTCTATATCTTAGAACTCTCTGAAAGAGGTCTCATAAAAACACTTACCCTAGAATTTCACCAAGCAGAAAGTTTCAGTGCGAAGTAGGTGGGCTCTCTTCCTCCCATGTAACTTGCCCGGGTTCTCCAGATCTCTGGGGCAGTCTCTTACATCCGTGCACAGGAATAAACCTTATCCCGTTTCTCATCACATCTTAGCCTTCTGCCTTCTTGAACTTTCTAAAACATCTTTCTAAGACTTACCTTTCTCATCTTCACAGAGCCCCACTTCCATTCTTGAGTCCCAGAGCATTCATGCTGTACTCCAGGGACTGATCTTAGTTCACTTCTTACTTGGGTTCTTTGGGTGAGGCAGCAGAATCCAACTCTAATTTAAGTAGGAGGTAATTTATTGGAAAGGAATTGGAAACTTACAGAACTATCCCTACTGCTAGGGAACAGGTGGAAACTTAAGGCAGCTTCAGGGAGCTGCAAAGCAGAATTTTAAGAATGATCTGATGAGAAGGTCACCCCTGGGATGAATGACTGTCCCCTGTATCTTTCACCTTTGCATATTACTTGCTCATGAGACTCCTAGAGAGCACATCTGATTGGCTGAATGTAAGTCATGGTAGATAGACCAGGGATTTAGTTTAAAGAACCTCCAGGAATCCTTTTGGCCTCCATAGTGGGAAGGGAGATTCATCAATTTACAGTCTCAGCAAGATTATATAAGGCAGTGCAGAGGTAATTCTCCAGAAGGAAATTAGGAAATGGGAATAGATAGATAAATGCTGGGCAGCTAAAAAGAAATGCCTCCTTTTCAACATCAAAAATTTCTCCACATCATAAGTAATTTACTTGTGTGAGACAAGTAATAGATAGAATTTACTTAGTGCTATGCTCAGTATTTATACCGTGCCTGGTCTCATGCCTTTACATGCTGCCTGTTCTGTTGCACTAATCTTGTGATGTTTGTAGGTAACCACTTGGGTGAACCACTACCTGATAGTAGGTATCAAAGCCAGGCACAAACCCAGGTAGTAATCTGGTACTGCATTGCCCTATGCCATTTAAAAAATTATTATGGATTAGTTGATACTTTTAAATAAGTTTGGATTTTATTAATTTTAGAGTATTTGTGCATATTTTAAAATGGTAGTACCATGTTTCTTTCTCTCTCTCTCTCTCTCTCTTTCACACACACACACACACACACACACACACACACACAAAAACACAAACACACAAAATTATATAATTCAGAAAGAGTTAGGCTCTTTCGGCTGTCGATTACCGATCACTGCCTGTCCTTGTAGTACCCTGTGGTTCTCTCCCAGTCCTGGCCTCTCTTCTTCCCTGCTGTGTGGCAATCAGTGGTGGACCAGAGTAATCTAAGGTAATGATGATAGTCCCATCCCCCTTGCTAAGAATTGATTTAGAAATAGGCATGTTACCATTTTAGACTGAGAAAATTTGCAGAAGCTTCTGGAAAAGACTTTTTTCCTTGTCCAAGGCCACCTCTCTCATGTAGACATTGTCATACATGAATGTGAGTCTCTGAGCTGCTGCAGTAATCTTGTTATCAAACCCACGAAGGAAACCAGCTCAGGAAGGTGACAGAACTGAGAGAATCACCGAGGGATGGAGCTGGAGCTGCTAGGTTAAGCCAATCCTGAATTCCACCCCACTCCTGAACTAACAGTTATGTGAGTCAGTAAATTTCCATATGTTTAAGCCATTTTGAGGTGTGATTTCTGTTCACTTTATGACATCCAACTGATGGCATAAAGCAGAATTGCAATGGGAAGAGAGGTTTCTTCTGCTGGATGTTTAAAGTAAAATCACCAAAATAACATTAAATAGGCTAGTAGCCTAACCTGGAAGAATTAGAGTCAAAAGACCTGGGCTTAGGTCACCAGACCTAAATTTCCTATCGGTAATAACAGGGTTGCCCTGGATGAGCTGTAATGCACTTTTCATCTAAAATGTTTTCTAATTTTGGAATCCATGAAAACTATCTGGTAAACTTAACACTAGATTGCCCAAGGAAGTCATTTTGACTGCTTTTTAATTTCAATTAGAAAAACAATGATGTATATAATGACACAATTTCTTAGAATTTTGTGACTTTTTGTACAACATATAAATGTGTTTATAGTTACCTCCCCCCTCCTTCACATATATATATATATGTGTTATACCTATATTGCCCAAAAGCAGTCATTTTGACTGCTTGGGGAAATTTTAAATAATCAAATGACTCTTATTATTGAATTGAGTAAATTTCTTATATGACCAGTTCAGCTCTGTATTGAAATAACAGTTTTCATTTTTTCCCGATTACCGTCACATGATAACATACAAGTACATGATAAATTGTCGATACTTGATAAGTTGCAGTTGCTCAATAAGCTAAACTAGTACTTGTTATTCGAATCTTTATGCAGTGATACTTGTTCTAATAAGTTGTTTATTTTATTTCTTTTGCACCCTAAATTCATGAAAGAAATGTCAAATAGAAGTGAGTTATTGGAAAAGCTACGGAACATAAGTGAAGAGTGCTCCGATATTATTCTTTCACAATGCAGTCATTTTGACTGCTTTTGGGCAATATAGGTATATACTAAGTTTCAGTCTTTCTAGTGTTAATTAGGATTTAAGGAGATGGTTTTTAAAAACCAGTGAGCCATCTCAGCTTTTTACTATAATCTAGTAGCCCCAAAACACTTCATTTCTACAACTTGTCTCTAAGTAGCACTGGTAAAGTCTTTTTAATCCTCACTCGAGAATGGGTTTTCTATTGATTTTAAGAGAGAGTGGAAGGGAAGGAGGGAGAGGGAGGAGAGAAACATCGGTGTGAGTGAGAGACATCAATTGGTTGCCTCCTGCATGTGCTCTGACGGGCTGGAGATCGAACCTGCAACCTAGATACATGCCCTTAACTGGGAATTGAACCTGTGACCTTTTGGTGCATGGGCCAACACTCTAACCACTGAGTCTGGTAAAGTCTTTTAACAGTGTTATTAAAACTTCTTTCTTTCTAAGGGCTTAAAACTAGTAGCACTTAAAAAAAATTGGTTTCATTAAGATTTTTCAGATTTTGTTCTTTGTCTCTCTGTTCCTTTAACTTCTTGTTGTGAACATTTTCAAATACATATAGAAGTAGAGAGAACTGTGTCATGAACTCCCACATACCTTCTCACCTCAGTAACTGTCAACACTTGGCCATCTTTAAACAAGTGGCTGTAAGTGCTTACATTCGGCTCTTCTCAGCAGGCTTTTTTCCAGCTAAACTTCAGAGCTAAAGTAGGTCTCCCTTGTTTTAAAGTTTCACTTTATTTAATGCTATCTTTTTTAACATCAAAAGAAGTTGCAACACTGAAAACAAGTCTTTATATTAGTAGGTGTGGTCAAACAATCCTCCTGTATGATAAAGAGCTAATATGCAAATGGTCATCATGCCCTCCTGCTGGCACACCATCACAGCTCAGACACTCAACACTGGGGAGAGAGGAATGGGGACCAGCCAGGCACAAATGAGCTCGCGAGAGAGGAATGGGGACCTGCCAGGCTGCAGCCCAGGAGAGGAACAAGCTGCCTGCCCCGCAGTCCTGGGCGCCTGCAGCTGCGGCCTGAGCATAGCCA
Organism: Myotis myotis; assembly: GCF_014108235.1. NCBI lineage: Eukaryota > Metazoa > Chordata > Mammalia > Chiroptera > Vespertilionidae > Myotis > Myotis myotis. Next base: position 20,014,654 of record NW_023416401.1, on the reverse strand, counting down.
CCCGCCCACAGTCCCCTGCGGCTGTGGCCGGCCCGGGCGAAGCTGGCCCGGGTCCTGGATGCCTGTGGCTGGCCATAGGGAGGGAAGCCTGGGTCCTGGGTTCTTGTGACTGCCTGGAGGAGGGAATCCTGGGTCCCGAGTGTGGGGTGAGGCAGAGGCAGTTTGGGGTGATCAGGCCAACAGGGGAGCAGTTAGGGGCAATCAGGCAGGCAGGCAAGCAGTTAGGAGCCAGCAGTCCCGGATTGCGAGAGGCAGTTGGACATCCACCGAGGGGTCCCGGATTGGAGAGGGTGCAGGCCAGGCTGAGGGACCTCCCTCTCCCATGCATGAATTTCGTGCACCGGGCCTCTAGTTATGAATATTTAGGCATTCATATTTGTACATGTCAAGGTGGATGAGTTATACTGTCCTAACATACATTCCCCAAATCTCAGTGGTTTAAAGCAACACAGCTGGTTGGCTGTGGACGCTGCTCTGCCTCAGACCCAGCTGGGACCCACGATGAGGGACCTGTGACTGTCTTGAAGGTTGCCAGCACTGCCCCAGAGGGAAACAGAGCGGGGCAAATTGTGCAGTCTCGTAAGCTTCTGTATGAAGTAAGGCATGCCATTTTGTTCACATGTCATTGGCCAGAGCAAATCACAAGGCTAACCTATTCTTCAATGGGATGGAAAAGTGTAAATCTACCATGTGCCTGCAAAGAGAACCAGAAATACACGGTGTCCCCCAAAATTGTATACACACTGTAACAGCTGATAGCTCAATTTTGAAAATGAAATATATTTTAATAAACATTGCCTTTATAATTATTCAAAATGGGTGTGTACAGTTTTGGGGGGCACCGTGTAGTTGGTGGATAGCACTAATGACTCACACTATCATGGCCAAATGGAAAATCTCATCTGCCTTTCACCTTTATGTGTAACAGCGAAGGCTTCAAGACTTGTTAACACTCTCATGGAACAAATGCAGGTGTTAAAATTAACCTCATTGTTTTTGTAGCTCTTGTTTATTTAAAAGCCACTTTTAGACCAGTTAATTAGAAAAAGTCCTCAGGAGAGGCAATGCCAGTTTCTAGATTGGATCTGGTTTTTTTCTGGAAGATACAGACTTTTCATTTCTCTGAGGTGAGGCAGAGTACTGGGGGAGGGCAGAATAATTTAGCTTCTTTATTTCCCATTAGAGGATGACCTTCCCCTCATCCTCTTTATTTATTTATCTATTTATTTATTTTTTTAAATGTTTTTCTTGATTTTAGAGAGAAAGGGAGAGTGAGAGAAAGAAACATTGATGAGAGAGAAATATGGCAATGGGGCAAGAGGCTTTCAAAAATAATTAGGCAAGCTGATATTGAATGTCAATTGTAATTGGGGAAAAAAACACCAAAAAATTAAGGCAAGCTGAATTCAGTGAATATAAAGGAAATACTACATATTGAACAAAGGGTTTCTTCTAGGCAGGCAAGCTTGTTTCTGCATCAAAACAAAACCCAAAAAACCCATATCACCCAAAAAGATGCAGAAAAAGCATTGATTAAAATTCACTCTTTTAGGATACAGACTCACCCACACTAAGGAGAGAAATTTCATAACCTGACAAAGGACAGCTACAAAAAAACCTACAGCAAACATCATACTTGATAATGAAACAATAAAAATATTCCTTCAAAACTCAGCAAGATTATACATATGTTCCTTGCTACCCCATCTCTGCAGCATTGCACTAGAGCTACTTACCAGTTAGTACACAGCAAGAAAAGTTATGAGCCTGGATTGGCTGTAAGGAATGAGCAAAAAGAGTCAGTATTAACACTTGCATAGAAAATTCAAGTTCATACATACATTGTTAGGATTTATAGTAGTTAGCAAGTTACTGACTATAAGATCAATACAGTAAAATCAGTTCTATTACTCTAACCTAGCAGTTCACAATAAAAACTGTAATAAAAATATTTCACAACAGTGTAAAAAAAAAAAAAGCTACCTAGGAATAAATATAAAAAGAGGTACCAAGATCTTTTTATAGAAAATTGTAAAGATGTATTGAAAGACACCAAAGACCTAAGTAAATGTGGGGCATATCATGGTTATAGGGAGAAAGACTATCTCTTGTAAATATGTCAATTAACCTGTCATTAATAAATTTATTGCTATTTTAGTAAAAACCCTGAAGAGTATAGTTTTATTTGTTTTTGTGGAACTTGACAAGTTAATTCTAAAATTTATTTGGAAAAGCAAAGGGCCAAGAATAGCCAAGATATTTCCGAAGATTTTAAGTTAATGTAAACTTTAATTGAATTAGTGTAGTATTAGGGCAAGGAGAGACAGTTGGCAAAGGATTTTTTTAGTCACTAACATACACACATGGCTCGTGCAGGAGGCAGTCAGCGAATGTCTCTCTCCGTCCTTCTCCCTTTCTGTCCCTTTCCTCCCTCTTCTTCCCTCTTCCTCTCCTCTCCCCTCCCCTCACTAAAAACAAAAACAAAAGCCCACAAATAAACATGTCCTTGGGTGAGGATTAAAAAATAATAATAAAATAAAAATGAGAACTTTTTTTAATGTAGCCACAGTATATTAATCTTGATAAAACTAATTCCTTAATATCATCTAATACCCAGTCTATAGTCAGATTCCCCAATAGTCCCAAAAGTGTCATTTGACTTGGTTTGTAGATTCAAAACTCAAACAAATCTACACATTACGTTTGGTTTCTATGAAAAAAATCTTATGAAGAAATACAGCAATAACTAGATTTTGTTATTTCTCTCCCTTTTCCTACTTTACGGTTTTTTAAAATACCTCTCCCTCCCTGAAGATTATGGTTCTTTATAATAAGACAGTAAATTTTGCTGTATCAGATAAAGGTTTCATCTCCTTTAAGACTGCTTTGCTGGATTCTTTTTTTATCTTAGTAATCAAGCAGTTAACATTTGTAGGGCAGTACTACAGTTAACAGCACAGCGGAATGACAGTTACAGTTAAAATTAACTATCCCCTCAGTACTGTTAGGACTTTTCATTAAAGCTGTAAAATTATTTCATATTCATTAAAAAGTGTATGCTCTTCATTAATATTAAATGTATCATATTTTATAATTATTCCTCTTGAATTTATGGTTATAAACAGGAAGCTGTAACACAGTATGTGTGTTGGAAAATTTTGCTCATGAACTTAATTTTTAAATTTTCTAAAGCTAAAATGGAAAAATGTCATTTGCAAAAAAAATTATCTTTTAGTTATAGTTCTGTTGGTAATAAAGACAAATGTGCAACTGTTTAGTCTATGTAAGGAGGAAAGGAGGGATAACCCAGGTATTTAGAGGTTTTAGCAGATTACAATTTTGAGAATTAGGTAGAATTTTTTTTTAATATATATATTTTATTGATTTTGTTACAGAGAGGAAGGGAGAAGAAGAGGGAGAGAGAGTTAGAAACATCGATTCAGCTGCTTCCTGCACACCCCCTACTGGGGATGTGCCCGCAACCAAGGCACATGCCCTTGACCAGAATTGAACCTGGGACCCTTGAGTCCGCAGGCTGACACTCTATCCACTGAGCCAAACCGGTCAGGGCGAGGTAGAATTTTAAAAAATAATGGAGAAGAAATGTTTTGAGTTATTGATGTGAATTAAATAGCAGTATTATTTTAGGGACTTTAAAAACAATTTTCTTGTTAATTTTCTATTATTAACATCCTAATCACAGTGGTGTTTTGGGTTCTGAGATCAGTAAATAAATCCTATAATCTGCCTCCAAAGAGCAGAAAAAGTTCCAAGAAAAAGGCACTTGGGATGGTACATTTAGTGTGGATCTTAACTAGTAGCAGTGCAGAAGCAATCTGAGACTAGGGGAAGACTGAATTGAGGGAGTAGAGCCTAGAAGAGCCATTCACAGAAATAAAAGGTAACGGACCAGAAAGTTGAATCAAATCAGCAGGAGAGAATGCAGAACAACCACTAAAGTTGTAAGCTAAGAAAATAAGTTAAATGTCATTAGGATGAAACCAAGTAAGAAAGAAACCAAATTAGGAAATAAAAAAACCACAAAACAAAAATGGATGTACCAAATTGCTGACTAGTTAAGAAGAAAACAAAGAATATATGTGTTTTGCAGTGTGGTACCTGTGACAAATCTATTCAGTAGAATTCATGATTAACTGGAGCCCAATCTCTGTAATATACTAATAAATGAATAAGGATTTGTTTTTTTCACAGGGTAATTAAATATTTCAGATTATTACCATAGGCCAAAATCTACCCCATCCCAAATTTCTATTTTTATTTGGTCTGTCAAGCAAAATTTAAAACTTTTTAGATTTCAAAATACCGCTTCAGTTAATATCCAAGTAACATCACATAATGTTTTAAGTGAAATAATTCTCAAAAGAACCTTCAAGCTTGCAATTGTAAAAGACAAGCAACCTTCCTCTTAGGTACTTACTGTCCTTTGATATTTTTTCTTCTCTCCCCCCAGATGATTCAGCTGTGGAGGAGAAAAAGTATGGCACTGAACTCATGGGAATGCAAGGAGAAGGGAAAATGGGGGAAAGGGAATGACAACAGAGTTTCCATTTAGTCTGCAGATTGTTTTTGGTCTTTTCATCCCTAGGCCAGAGCCAGGAGACTGTGGTGTCTTGCAGTCTTGCTTGTTATCCCAACTGGCAGCAGCAATGCTGGAGGCGATAGTATAGTGACTGCTCTCTCCCGGTGCTGTTGGCCAATTTGTAGTGTGGGGGTGAAAAATAATTTTCCCGTCCATCTTTCTAAGTTATTCTGGCTGGACTAATAGTCAGATTAACATGAGTTAGGTTAACAAGAGAAAATGTCCAAATTAGTTACATACATATATGTATGTGGAGGTTCCATAAGCACATGAGACTGGAGGACAGATTGGGCAATTGAGGTCTGGAACTGGGAGTTAAAAAGGAAAGTAGGGAATGCACGGGTAAACGAGAAAGCGAACACATGTGGTAAACAATTCTTACTGGGCCACCTGAAACAATAGGACACAGAGGGGAGTCCTACAAACAGGCTTTGCCCTACTTCTCCCCTCTGGCACCGTTAGGGTGATGCTGCCTTCTTTAAGCAGGCTTTTCTATCTGAATTCCTGAAGGCAGGTAAGGGGGGAGGTCAAAGGTTCTTTCTGAGTCTTGTGTTTTAATGACCAGCTTAAAATCAATATTCCGAAAAGCATATTTTAGGGTGGCAAACTATGGTCCCTCACTAATGGTTACCCACCTCATGAAGTATACGTGTTGCCTTTTTGACTTTATCTGTTGGCTAACAGTTGTCTATGGGTAACATTTTAGAATTTGTTTGAAATCAGAGATGTAACAGATATTTTTAAATAAAGTTAAACATGTATCTTTTACAGGTTACCCAATAAGAGAGAAAGAGAACTCTTCTTTGTTCCCTGGGAATTATATTATCTCGGGTTTGGGAAGAACCAGGAGGTGTTTTTTTTAAAATAACCAATCAACTTCCCAATCTTTCTGGGCTTCTGATGGGTCCACCCCCTAACCAATGATCCCTTCCCAGGTTAGACTGACAGGCCTCTGTGGTCAAGCACCTCCTGTGCCAATTTGGCTTCTGTTGTGCATGTGTTTATCTCCCTCTGCTCCCCTCTTCCCCCCACAGAAGGGCGGGGAAGGGAGGGGTGTTAATCCTAGGTGGGGCAATGCTGTGATCCCCTGAGTGTGTGTGAAGCTGTAGCTTCCTGGTGTAGCAAGCAGGCTTGTGCTCCCTATTGATTATGTTTAATAATATCTGATCCCCTTTGTTTCCTCCCTTTACTGATATCTAGCTACCTAGGGCAGTGATGGCGGACCTTTTGAGCTGAGCGTGTCAGCATTTTGAAAAACCCTAACTTAACTCTGGTGCCATGTCACATATAGAAATGTTTTAATATTTGCAACCATAGTAAAACAAAGACATATTTTTGATATTTATTTTATATATTTAAATGCCATTTAACAAAGAAAAATCAACCAAAAAAATGAGTTCGCGTGTCACCTCTGACACACGTGTCATAGGTTCGCCATCACTGACCTAGGGTAACACTAACACTTGTGTTTAGGCCAATTTGATGAGGTCAGATTCATTTCCCTGAATACTACTGAGGTTGAGCATATATTTACATGTTCATTAGTTATTTGTGCTTTGCCTATTCATACCTTTTGGCCATTTTTACTTATGTGTTGTTCGTTTTGATTTGGAGAAGTTTTAAATACATTCTGATTTTTTGGTTGATTATTTTTATTGTGGATATTTTCCTAGAATCTTTGGCTCGCTATGATGTCTTGGGTTGTATAAAAACTTTTTAATTTTCAATTAAACTAGAAATTACTCATTTTTTTATGGTTTTTGCATTTTGAATATTTAAGAAATTCTTCCCTACCCAAGGACATGAAGATATTTGCCTATATATTATTTTAAAATTTTAAATTGGTGTTTTGTATGGTGTGAAGTAGGAATTTTCTTTTATTCTTACATATGGATAAACATTTATTAAATAGTCTATCCTTTTCACATTAATTTGTTGTGCCATCTCTGACATATTGTTATCGGAGAATTGAGTAGACTGCTGTTCTCCATTGCTAGTGGGAGTGGGGTTCTTGGGCTACCGAAGGAATAAGGATTTCCGGAGGACCCCATGGGAGAATGAGATGTGGCAGAAAGCTTTATTGCGTGGAATTATATCCCTCCATTTCTAAAGTCCCCATTTCCCTTAAAACGGTCCTGGAAAGGGTGCAGCCTGGGATTCAGCAGAGTTAAAAGCAAAGCCGGTGTCCAAGGTTTCCATTCCATGGTAGAGCGGGGTCCAGCAGAGCATCAGGCTAATTTTAGTTCATCAGTCCATTGTGTGTGGGGTCCATGTGGCCGTGAGCCACGTGGGCAAATGCGGGAGTGTGACAGCCCCACTCCCTGCAGCAAGAGTCCCAAGAGAGCAAAAGGGCCAAGAGAGGGATCTCCCTTCATTCAGGAGTTTATGTATCTCAGAGTTCACACCCTTGCAGTGGCCACGCCTGGTCTGGCCAGTGGCCTGCTTGTAGGTGTGATGTCATCTAGACTTCCCTGGGCATGTATATAGTCTTTTTCGTCTAGTCCCTTTCCCTAGGATCTATGAGAAAAGACCTGGAGAGTGTTAAACTGCAACTTTCTGGCAAAGCTGTACAAATCGCATGCCTTTATTACCCAGCCTTCCCTTTGCCCTTTTTCTGTTAATTAATAACTGGGTTAATTACAGTGGTATCTATATATCCAGTCTGTATATTCATGTGGGTCTGATTCTGGACTCTCAGTTTCATTGGTCTTTTAATCTATCTTTGCCATTTTTTATCACACTGACTTAATTACAGTTTGATTTATGGTAGACACTGCTCTTTCACCTTGTTCAAAATTATATTGTGTGTTTTTCTCTTTGCTCTTCCATGTGATTTTTAGGATCTGCTTTAAGTTCAATACAACGTTAAGTTTTAAACTTTAAGTTCAATTAAAAAATACATTGAGATTTTGATTGGAACTGTATTAAGGTAGATCAGTATTGAGAGAATTTACTTCTTTCTGTAGTAAACCTTTCATATGTGAACACGCCCTCTCTTCATTTTTTTTTTTTTTAGGTCTTTCTAAACAAATTTCTAGTTACTATTGGCAAAAGAATGCCATTGGATTTTGTGTGTTAATCTTGTATCCAGCAACCTTGCTAAACATTCGCATTAGTTCTGATTATCTTTATTTTATTGGATTTTCTATCCCCTCCACCCCCCTTTTTAGTTCTTAAGTGTGTTTCTTTTTCTTGTTTTACTGTTCTGCATAGGACTTCTTGACAGGAAGAAATGATAGAAGGCAGCTTTTCCCTTTTTTCTAACTTTATAGGAATACTTCTATTACCAAAATGAACAAGGTTCCACTCACCCAATGAACAGCAAAGCCAAACACTGAACATTGAGGTTTGCAATGAAGAAATTTAAAGCTGTTTTATTTGCAGATCGCCAAGCAAGTAGACAGGATGTTATCTTAAAACCCAAACTTCCTGATGGCTTTTAATTAATTGTTTTTTTAAAGGCAAAGCTTGAGAGCTAGGGGGAACAGGCCAATATGTGGAAGCGTTGGTTGTGCAGTTTTTAATTGGAGGGCTTTGGAACTGGGCCATTTTTGGTAAGATATAATAAGGGGCTTCAGCACCAGATCTTCCTGCACCAGGAACCCTTCACTTCTGAACGGGTTCTGGTGTTCAAGTTTCAGTCATGTCCTGGTCCTTTGTATCCATGACTGGGATTAGGGGTTATGTGGGTGGTGGTGGTGGGGGGGCGCTAGACTTTGGTTCCGGGGGCAGCTGGCGGTCAGCATTCTCTCTTCTGCACATGCTTTAGCTGTATGAGGAGGTTTTGGTCTGTTGGCTGTGAAAGGCAACTCAGTATCTTGTTAGAAACAGGATAGGACAATTTTGAACTGGTTCTGTGGTTACGCTTCACCAGTATGTATTTTGTTTACTGTAGGCTTAGGGTCCCTATCCTTTATCAGGTTAACAAAGTTCATTCCTATTTCCTATTTCCAATTTGCAAGGAATTCTTTGTTTTTGTTTTAATTTTATGAATGGGCCCTGGGTTGTCCTATTTCAATAAAATTTAAGTCTCTTGCAACTATGTAGTTCCACTTAACCTGCCACCTCTATCCTTTGCTCTAGTTTCATGTGTATCACATCTTTATATTAAAAGTTTTAATTACTTATGTTTTGAGATTTAGTCCTACCATTTCATTTTGAGCTTTCTATATTTGTGGGGTCTGCTGATTTTAAATTTGTTTTTTATTGTTCTTTTTATTCCTTCTTTTTTCAACTTTGATTTTTTAAGTTCACATTGTCTTTGCTTAATTAGTTAACTTTTAATACTTGATCTTAAAAAGTCTAAAGTAAATTAAATATTTCTAACCTATACCTAAACACAGCAACCTTAAAATGCTTTAATTTCAATCACCATTATTCCTTCTTACATGGCATTGTTTTCTGGTGGTTTTTATTCATTTAACAAATAATTTTTAAACTCTTCTACCATGTGTCTGTCAGGTACTATTCCAGGAGCCGTAGAAATAGCATTGAACAAAATAAAGTCTCTGCACTCATGAGGCTTACAAGATAATTCACAAACTGATTCATATGTTATGATACAAATTAGTGTTTGGTGTTAGAATGGAAAGGAAAACATTAGGAAACTAGAAAGAATAATGTTGGGATGGAGATGTTGTTTTATAGATGAGTGTCTGCTATCTTCAGACATTCCATAAAGTTTTTAGGATTCAAGTATGAAAAACATAATTCTCATTCTGGAGGAGCTTATAGTCTAACCAGAGAGTTCCAGGAAGAAGATACAGATATGGGAGCCATTAGTGCATGGCGGGTGAAGCTTTACAACTGGCGAATTTCCATGGAGGGTGTGTAGAGTGTCAGGACAGAGTGGAATGAGCCGGTGAAGAAGACAGAAGCATGGTTAGAAAAGTTGAGGGACAAGAAGTGACGCTGGGAGCCAGGAAAAGAAGAGATTTTATTTTATTTATAGCCTTCTTATTCCAAAAGTAATCGAGGAGGCTGAGATTTCAAGTAGAATGGAAAAGGAGATTGGTTTTGGTAGTTAGGACATTACAGGGACTGATCAACAAACGATTTTGTTGAAGTGAAGCCAGACTACACTGGGTTGTGGAGTTGAGAAATTAGAGATAGAATAAAGACTACTTGTTCAGAAGATGGTAAAGGAAAGAAGAGAGAGATAGTTTGAGAAGAAGAGAACTCCATTAGAACTCAGGGCTGAAGTTGGTGTTTTGACAAAAATACAGAACAAAAACCTTGGAGATTTTGAGGATTCATGGCCAGAAAAGAGCGTGGGCCCCTGGCCTGGAGGAAGTTCCTGCCTGGTCCTTTACTTGCCAGAAACTGCTCCCCAGGATCCCTGGGGGTTTCCATTGTTGATAGTGGCAATATATTTCCTAGTGTCTGAGTTGGTGGTTGAACTGAATACTGAAACCACAGTATTCTGTTGTAATTATTTCAACATATTCAAGAGATAAAAGTACAAACATGGGTAAACTCCCCCTGACGGTTGCTCTTCAAACTCCTTAGCGTGATAGTCAAGATTTGTCCTGTTCTGAACTCACCCCCTCAACCATATCTGCCGTGTTTGTCCTGTTTGTGGTCCCCTAGACACTCCATGCATTTTCCTGCCTCCCTGTTTATTTTAGCTCACATTGTTTTGTCCACTTGCAATATCCTTTTGTCTTTTCATAACTGAAATCAATTCCCCAGTCATTCTCCCTACCACTTTCACTCCTTTGTGCACTATAGCCTCTCATCACTTGGCACCTGTCGCAAAGATAGGAAAGTATTTTGTAAATAGTGAAGTGCCACACAAACTTGCCTTGTTATCTCTCCCCCTCAATGGCAAGCTTGTTGAGGACAGGGACTGAGTCTTTAATGTTTTTAAAATTGATTTGAGAGAGAGAGAGAGGGAGAGGGAGAAAAGAAGAAACACTGATTGGCTGCCTCATGCATGCCTCCCTACCAGGGATAAGCCCGCAACCCCAGCATGTGCCTTGATCGGGATTGAACCAGTGACCTTTTGGTACATGGGATGACACTCAGCCAACTGAGCCGCACCAGCCAGGGCAGGACTGAGTTTTTTTTCACATTTATCTACATCAGATTTTACTTGGCATAGTGCTTACACATGCTTGATATTTATTAAAGTTTGAATAAATTAGGGATATGTGATTGTGATAGATTAATACTGTGTCTAAGATGGGCATGTTATATACCAAGTTCTAGTTTGTAGCTATTAAATTTTTATTGAAATTCTGCCTCTAAGTAATCTCCTGTAAAAATAGACTTCTTAATTTGGGTTCTCCACTGATTCACATCTTATTTTTTTCCTTCACAGAATATATGTCTGTCTAAATCAGTAATTGTAGGTTACAGAGTGGCGTCTTAGGATGTTTTTGACTATGGTTAAACAATGCAGGCTTTATCAACTCACCTAACAAGAGGTCCAGACATAGAGATTTCAGGGTTTGTCTGCTCAGTGACTCCATGTCATCAGGTCCCCATGCGCTTTCCATATTTCACTTTGCCATCCTCAGCGTGTTGTTTCCTTCATGACCTCAGATGGCTGCAGCACCTCGGTGTATCCAATGCAAACAATTCCCAAAAGCGGAAACGGATAGGTTTTTCTCCAGCATCTCTATGACAGAGCGTAACTGTTTCTGAAAGCTTCCCAACAGACTTCCCCTCAGGTGCCATGGGTTGAAATTTGGTCACTTCACTGGCAAGAAGATTGATCACTTGAATTCAGTTGGGGGTCTCGTGCCTTGAAAAACAGGGTCTGAGGGTGGGATAAGGCAGAAACAATATCTGCCACACGTGCTGTTTATGTGTCTTTGGTTTGCCCATCTGGAAAGTTAATATCCTCATAGATTTGTAAGAGGAGGCAAGTATTTCCACTGAGCTTGGTGTTGGTTCCAGTAATAATACTTTATCCATTGACTCACTCATTCATGGACTGGACATTAACTGAATAAATGCATTGTGTGCTAGGCATCATGCTCAGCATTGGGAGGTGCGGCTGGTATAGTCCAATGGAATAGGGTGGCTGAGGTAAGGGGGGAGGGTAGAGTTATTCTTTAATAAACTGATTATAGGAAATTTATTTTTTAACAGGAGATGTGGGACATATGGATTTGGGATATGAATTCATTTGAAAAACCACTTTGGGGTAAGTTGATAGCTGGGAGTGAATGACTTCAGGATTCCACTTCTTTTTACATTAGAGTTTGTTCTTTTAGCTCCAAAAGTTTCAAACTTTTGTTGACTGTACTTTATGCTGCATATACACACAAGAAAATGGGTTGTAGTAAAATTCCAGTTTAGTAATTTGAGAAGTTGAACCACCAAGCATAGCTCAGTACTAATAATTAGTGCATTCACTTTTCAGTAGGGAGATTAATTTGAAGACTAAATGAAGACCAGGTTTAGAAATGAAAAGATATTGATTATATAGGGTTTAACCTGCTTGATCTTACCCAGTAATCCTGCCATGCGGACTGGTAATCACTCATAGAACCAGTGTTGAAGATAGAGGGTTAAAGTTTGTCTTAGAGTGTCCCTTTTCAATAATCCAAGTGGCTGTTTGAATTCTCATTGCATCCGTACAAATAGAAAAGGTTCCCAATTTTTGTTTTATCTAAGAAAGTGCTCTAAAATACTATTTCACATTTATTGACTGTGTACTATGATATCTGAATGTGTTGTGCATTACTTCATTTGATTTTGTGTAATGGGACTAAGGTGGTTATGGTTTTTTCATTTAGAAGCATAAAGAGGCCCACATTTATAGAATCATAATACATGTCAGAATTGAAACCAAGTTTTAATATGCTGATTGTGTTGGGGGTTCCCAAGATCACCCTCACGTTCAATGATTCGCTAGGGGACTCACAGGATTCAGCATATATCATAATAATGGCTAAGATTCATTACAGTGAGAAGATACAAAGCAATATTAACAAGGGAACTTAATATTAACAAAGCAATATTAAGTGCGGGGGTGGGGATTGAGGGGTGAAGTCTGGGGGAACCAGGCACAGGCTTCCAAGAGCCTTCTCTCTTCTGTGGAGTCGCTCAGATTTGCTTCATTCCTCCAGCAATGAGCTGTGACAGCAGTGAAGTGCTGTCAACTAGGGAAACTCGTTAGACTCTTTGCCAATGTTTTATTGGGGCTCGTGATGGAGGCACCCTCTGCCTAGCATGTATACTTCAGGCTCCCAGAGGGAAAGCAGGTGTTTTGCATAAACCACTGTTTGTACAAATAGTTTAGGCACAGTAGGGCACACTTGTCCTTTAAGGTGAGTTTTATGTCAGTGTAGGGAACTGTTTATCGTTCAAGTTCCCAGACACCAGCCAAGGACCAACCTACAACCAAGTCTTTCTGAGGATAGCAGTCTCATGCCTACTCTGTTAACTTTTATCCTGTACACCGATTCATTCATTTAAGGAGATTGTAATTATGATCATTTAGCTTCTGAAAAATGAGAGAAGTAAGTAATGGCCAACCAAATTTTTTAATGGTGTTTGTTTTGTGGATCCCATGATTTGCTGTAAGGACTCACACAACTCAACATCATGTACTCAGGTTCAGGTTTAATACAGCAAAGGCTACAGTGCAGGAACAGCAGAAAAAAGATGTATGGGTGAATGCTCCAGAGATCTGGCACAGACTTCCAAGTCTTTCTGCTATAAGAGTTACATGGACACAGTTTCCTCTGTAGCTGTGAATGATCGAGACATATATAAGATGTCTCTGGCAAGGGAAGCACATGAGTATGACAGTCCAGAGTTCTTACAGGAAGCTGGTCACACAGGCACATTTCTGCCATCTGGCCAGCCTGGTAACTGAAACTTAGAACCCAGAAGAGATACCAGGCACACATCATAAATCTTGATGATTACTTTACACATTGCTAACATCCTGGTACATCCTGACCCACTGCCTCTAATATCCTTAACCAGTGACTGAACTTTTCAGGAGTTCAGTTCTCAGTCTGGCCAGGGTTCGTTGCTATGGCTCTAGGCATTCCCCCAGTATTAGCAAGGACTGAGTAAAACAGAAATGCCGTGTTAACTCCTTCCTCACAGCATCCTACCTGAGATAAGGCTGCATTTGCTGAATGTAGTATTTGCGCTGATACAGTCTTTAGACTATGATAGTCTAAATTTTAAGAAAAGAATTGACAGTAGAAATATTTGACAAATTTCACTTTTCTGAGAAGTTTGTAGAATATTTTCTTTTAGGGATTTATATAATGGTGACTTTTGGATTTCTCATTTTTTCCACAACTATTTATATTATATCCAGGTATGTTAAGGAACAAAACAGAAATAATGAAGTTAAAATGGTTAAATCAAGATATTAGAATTAACCTTTACTTCATGAAGGCCTTTTTTTGTGAGGGACTTTTAAACAGAATGGGATTTCTTTTTTACAGAATTTGCAGATATACAGATATAGCAGTTTTGCAAAAAGAAAGTAACCCATAGTTTAAAAATTGCCTGATTCCAGCATTTGAAACCAATCTCTACTACTTTATTTATTGCTATTTGAAACCTGCTTTATATTATGCAACAAAGAAAGACAAAGTATATGGAGAAAGTTCCATGCTTGAAAATGAGAAGTTCTAAGTTAATAAAGTTAAGTAGGTTCTCTTATTGCAGAAATTCACAAAACCTTCAGTGCCATAATATACAGTATGAATCTCCCAGGGCAAAAAGAGCACGTAGCATCCCCCTATTTATTTGACCATAGACTCCCTTTAGCAAGGACTCTTAGGTTTGAGTCCTGCAGTAACAGTATTCTTTAGAAGAACAGGGGAATCCATAAATGGTTTTAGGTAGAGGAAAGACAGAAAACAATTACAGAAAAAATTTACTTTAAAGAAAATCTTGTTGCAGAAGGTTTAGTGTCTTATATTGCCTTCTGAGAAAACCTGTTTAGAAACTTCCCTGTCTGGGTGTCTTTTCCCTGCCAAGTTAGCTGAATTGATGTTTCTCTTATAATATGAATGGAATGTCTCTTAGACTGGTGATTAGCAGCGTGATAAGAGCTTCTGTGGTGTGGATCATTGCCTTTATGCTTGTACCATACACAGTACCTGACACGGTATGAAGAACATAGTTGGCCAAGACTCAGTAAATATCCGGAAAGCATGTAATGAGTTGTGACTCTAAAAGACTGAAACTTTTTTTTTAAGAAACAAAATTTAGTAGACATAAAAGTTATTTTGAAAATCATGTCATTTTGTAAAATTTTTGGAACTTAACTATTAGACTTGAGTTTAATTCCTCCTTCAATGCCAACTTCTTTTTTATGGTCTTTGTGATTTATTAAATGTACTTTCTCAAAACAGTAGAATTGTCCCACCATAGTCATGTAAACAGTTTTAACTACTAGGTTTCTTTTGCAATGGATGGAATTTTAAGTAATTGAGTGGTCAGCATAGCTAAGGAAGGCCAATGAGTCAAGAGTAGCCAAGGCATTCCTCAAGAAGTAGTGAAAGGTGACAAGGCTTGCTTTACCATATATCAAGAATTATTTTAGGCACTGTAGCAAGATACAAAATTAACACCCAGAAATCTATGGCCTTTTTATACACCAATAATGAACTCACAGAAAGAGAAATGAAAAAAAAAATCCCATTTACCATTGCACCAAAAAAATTAAGATACCTAGGAATAAACTTAACCAAGGATGTAAAAGACCTGTACTCGGAAAATTATAGGACATTGAAAAAAGAGATAGAGGAAGACCTAAACAAATGGAAGAACATACCATGTTCATGGATTGGTAGACTCAACATCATTAAAATGTCCATACTACCTAAAGCAATCTATAGATTCAGTGCAGTACCTATTACAATACCAATGGCATATTTCAAAGATCTAGAACAAACTCTCCAAAAATTCATCTGGAATAAAAAAAGACCCCAAATAGCCACAGCTATCCTGAGAAAGGAGAACGAAGTTGGAGGGATCACAATACCAGACATCAAACTATATTACCAAGCCACAGTTCTCAAAACTGCCTGGTACTGGCACAAGAACAGACATATAGACCAATGGAACAGAATAGAGGACCCAGAAATTGACCCAAGCCATTATACTCAATTAATATTCGACAAAGGAGGCAAGAGCATACAATGGAGTCAAAACAGCCTCTTTAATAAATGGTGCTGGAAAATTTGGTCAGATACATGCAAAAAAATGAAACTAGATCACCAACTTACACCATACACAAAAGCAAACTCAAAATGGCTAAAGGACTTGAATGTAAGACAGGAAAACTATAAAAATCGTACAAGACTCCATAGGCAGCAAAATTACAGACATATGTCGTAGCAATATCTTTACAGACATAGATCCTAGGGCAAGAGAGACTAAGGAGAAAATAAACAAATGGGATTACATCAAAATAAAAAGCTTCTGCACAGCAAAAGAAACCATCAACAAAACAACAAGAAAGCCCACTGCATGGGAGAACATATTTGCCAATGTTATCTCTAATAAGGGTTCAATCTCCAACATTTATAGGGAACTCATACAACTCAACAAAAGAAAAATGAACAATCCAATAAAAAAAATGGGCAAAGGACCTAAATAGAATCTTTTCAAAAGAGGACACTCAGAAAGCCAAGAGACACATGAAAACATGCTCAAAGTCACTAATCATCCGAGAGATGCAAATCAAAACGACAGTGAGGTACCACCTCACACCTGTCAGAATGGCTATTATCAACAAATCAACAAATGACAAGTGCTGGAGAGGATGCGGAGAAAAAGGAACCCTCCTTCACTGCTGGTGGGAATGCAGACTGGTGCAGCCATTGTGGAAAACAGTATGGCGTTTCCTCAAAAGTTTAAAAATGGAACTGCTATTTGACCCAGTAATACCATTTCTAAGAATATATCCCAAGAAAACAGAAACACCAATCAGAAAGGATATATGCACCCCTATGTTCATAGCAGCACAATTTACAATAGCCAAGATTTGCAAACAGCCTAAATGCCCATCAACAGATGAGTGGATTAGAAAACTATGCTACATCTATACAATGGAATACTATGCTGCTATAAAAAAGAAGGAATTCTTACCATTTGCAGCAGCATGGATGGAACTGAAGAGCATTATGCTAAGTGAAATAAGCCAGGAAGTGAAAGAAAAACACCACATGATCTCATTTATGGATAATAAAGAACATTATAACCTGATGAGCAAAAAGATAGATACAGAGGCAGAGAAGCATTGAACAGACTGTCAGAGTACAGTGGGAAGGCTGGGGAGTGTTGGGAGCAGGGGTTGGGGGGAGGTAAGAGATCAACCAAAGGACTTGTATGCATGCATATAAGCATAACCAATGGACACATGACACTGGTTGGGGGGGTGGTGGTGAGGGCATGTGCCGGGGGGTAGGGGAGGCCGGGGGAAGGTCAATGGGGGGGAGAAAAAAAGGAGATATATGCACTACTATCTGTAATACTTTAAACAATAAAATAAAATTTTAAAAAAGAATTATTTTAAAGCTGTAATAAGACATCAATGTGGTGTAGGGATAGACAGACCAATGAAACAGAAAATAGAACACTAGAAACCAGGTTTGTAGCAAAGTTGGCATTGCACACCATTAGGGAAAGGATGAACTTTCCATAAATGGTACTCGACAGTTGGTTATCCACATGGAAGAAAATGACATTGAATCTCTACTGAAACCTAAAGCGTAAAACTTTAAAATGCTCTCTACATAGAGAAGAATTTTAGACTTAGAAAATGTGAACCATAAAAGACAGTTCTTATTAAGAAGATAAGCTATAGCCTGACCAGTGTGGCTCAGTGGTTGAGCGTCAACCTATGAACCAGGAGGTCACAGTTCAATTCCCGGTCAGGGCATGTGCCCCGGTAGTGGGCTTGATCCCCAGTGGGGGGTGTGCAGGAGGCAGCCGATGGATGATTCTCTCTCATCATTGATATTTCTGTCTCTCTCCCTCTCCCTTCCTCTCTCTGAAACCAATAAAAACATATTTTGAAAAATTAATAAGAAGAAAAACTAATTAGACTTCAGTAGGCAGAGGAAATGGGATGGCCAAGAAGGTCAGAGATAGTGGGGAAATGCAAATTAAAAGTATAAGATACCAACTTCACACCCATCAGATTGTAAAAAAAATAAAAGTTTGATATCAATAAGTGTTGCCAAGGATATAATACATCCAGAGCTTTCATTTTGCATTGTTTTGCTTCAGCCATCTGGGAAAACAAATTGATCATATTTAAAATATGCATATCCTGCCCTAACCGGTTTGGCTCAGTGGATAGAGCATCGGACTGAGGATTGAAGGGTCCCAGGTTCGATTCTGGTCAAGGGCATGTACTTGGATGTGGGCACATCCCCAGTGGGGAGTGTGCAGGAGGCAGCTGATCAATGTTCCTCATTGATGTTTCTAACTCTCTATCCCTCTCCCTTCCTCTCTGTAAAAAATCAATAAAATATATTAAAAAAAAAATATGCATATCCTGTGACCCAATACTCCTAAGGATAGTCTCTAGATCAGGGCTCATAGTTAAAGGTTTTTAACAATTTTTAAATTGTTAAAAAAATTAAAATAATTTTGTAATTTGTGATATGAAAATTATATGACATTCACATTTCAGTGTTCCTAAATAAAGTTTTATTGAAATACCGTTGCATTTACTTGTTTACATATCATTTATGCTGCTTTTGTGGTACCAGATTAGGATGGTTTTGACAGAGATGTCCCACAGAACCTAAAATATTTACTATTTGACCTTTTGCAGAAGAAATTTGCTGGCCCCTGCCCTAAATAAATATATTTGCATGTGTATACCAGGAAATACGTTCAGGAATGTTCATAGCAGTACTGCTTGTAATAACAGAAACCTAAAAAGAACCAAATGTCCATTAAAAGTAGAATGGATAAACTGGGGTATGCTAAGCCAATGAAAATGAAGTAACTACAACTGTGTGCAACATATGGAAGGATCTTGGGAACACAGTGTTAGAAAAATAGCAAGTCTCAGATTTTTTTCTATTTATAAGCAGTTCAGAAATAAATGTAAACAAGGCATTGTTAAGAGATACTGTGAGGTAAAACTATCAGGAACAAGTAGAGTGATACGTTCTGAATAAAGGTTGGCAGTGAGGAGCTGGGGAAGAGACGGGATTGGAGAGGGAACTAAAGGTTATATTCTTTATTCTTCAGCCAGCTGGTGGATCTGTGTTGTGTTGTGATCCTTTGTTTCTGTGATGAGTTTTTTACATACTTAGGATTGATATGTTTTTGTGATTTGGGGCACTAAAAGGATGAACCAGGACCTGCTTGGTTTTACCTATACTAGTAAGTTCCACTTCCCCTCCCCCACCACCCCAGATGTTCTGGCTATGTCAGGAATCCAATGGAAACTCTCATAAGCAGAAAAAGGGATTAAAGGAAGGACTCCTGGGTATTCACAAAAGCCAAGGAAGAGTCCAGACCCTCTGCCTCTTCATCTGTATGCCTCTGCTTGTCCTGCTCCTCTTGGACTGCAGAGTGTTCAGGAATGTTCCTAGCAGTACTGCTTGTAATAACAAACCTGAAGAAAAGTGTGTATACATTTTTTGGGACATCCTATATACTCTTGGGCTTTCTCTGTGTGCTGGGCAGTGTTGGCAGTCCTAGACGCACAGGCTCCTAGCTCTGTGACTCAAGAAGCCAGGGGTGAGGTTCTGTGGTTGGCCTGGCTGGGTCATTTGTTTTGTGGTCAGGGGGTTGAGTCTGTTACCAGAAGAACCCTTCGGGGGACACGGAGAGCAAAGGTCAGAATCATGAGAGGCAGGGAGCCACCTCAGTTTGTATCCATTTATGTCTATTCTTTAAGTGTTAAACAATATGTGGCCTTTTGACATAGACTGTGAATATCAGTGCTAATTTGAAGCGACCATTAAGACATTTGATGTTGCCTAAGACATGATATGATTCTCAGTGGCAGGGGTGGGAAGAGGGGTTAGAAATGTCTGTTGAGCATATTACTTTAATTTAAAAAAAAACACACATCAAAATACAGCATCACCATGAAAATCTCTTATGCTAACCCTTTATAGTCACACCCATCCCTTTTCTCCCTGATAAAGGCTTTTAAGACACAAAAATGAGACAAAATAGATATTACAGACTTACTTTAAAACATAATATTTCTACTATCTATTCTGAATGACTGAACAGACACTTAACCTATTGGTAGTAGTAGTATTTATTAGGGTTTATAGGTGGTTTTCTGTTTTTCCTAAGTTCTTTGTATTGAACATATATAACTTTTATAACTAGGAAAAAATATAAACTTTTAAAGGTATTGCTAGAAATTAAGTCAGTTTTATTACCTTAGAAAGTGACATTCCACTTAAGATACCAAACATTGAATGCTCTACATTGAAACATTCAAGCCAATAAATTTTGTAGGAGTCTATACCATTAGTATCCAAAATGATAAGCCTGATCCCCCAACCTCTAAACTTGGTGTTACCTGAGAAATAGAGTTAGAGAAGAACCATGTTTATATGGAATGTGGACATCATCTTGTGCAGGGGTTTGGGATTGGTTTTTACTAAGTCTTTGTTATTAACGCAGGTAGAATAAGAACATGCTAATACTTGAAGTTTTTTGGTGTTTTTTTTTTGCTAGTGAATAAGCCGCCTCAGTACTAAATTTTAATAATCACTTGACTCAAAGACAGTGGCAGAAATGTTGGCCTAAATACTTTATATAGGAAGTGGAGAATACAGGTGTGCCCTCAAAATGTATATGCACTTTGAATGATTATAAAGTCAGTGTTTATTAACATACAGTTCATTTTCAAAATTTAAAAGAAACTACAGAAATGAATAATTTTCATTATCAATGCCTGTTTTCAAACTGATGATTGTTCTGGCACTGCTAACTCGAAGCAATGGAATAGCAAACATCAAGAATCATTTCGTTTGGTATTTGTGTGCCCTCAGTTAGTTGACTGTTGCTGGTTTTATACCGTAAACTTTATCTTTTATGTAACCCCACGAAAAGTCTAGTGGCACTTAAGGATTAATTTTCTTTGTTCAAAACTTAGTTTGGCTTCACCCATTATTTCAAATCAGTTAAACTTGAAAATAACTGAAAATGAAGTGACTTATCAGCTGTTAAAGTGTGTGTACGTTTTTTGGGGACACCCTACATACTATTGAAACCTAGGGGATTGTCGCCATTCTGACCTTAGCCAGCCAGTAGGTAATTGGCCAAAAATAGTTGCTCCTTTGTTTGAACAGGATTGGCTTCAGTTATTGTCTATGCACAGATTTACTTTTGTTGGTATAAGGTGGGATCTAAATTTATGTTTTACCATATGGAAAGCCGTTTGTCCCTGTGCCAGTTTTCTACTCTGCTTTGTTGTAGCACCTTTTCAGTATTCCACACACGTATGGGCTTATTTTTGAGTACCACATGGTTTTAGATAGTTCTGCTTCATAATAAATCCAGTCCCCCAAAGCTTCATTTGTGTTTCATTTGAATTACATTAATTTATAATGTTACATGTCAATTTTACCTCAATAAAAAAAGAATTATACTAAATTTATAGATTAATTATTGGAAGAGGCTGGTGTTTTTTTTTTCCTGAACATGGTATATCTATTCATTAGTCAAATGTTGTTTTATATCTTTTGATAAGAGCGTCATAATTTTCTTCATGTCTTGCACATAGTTTAAATTTATTTCCAAATACCTTAATAGTTTTTATAGTTATTTGGAATGTGATTTGTTTTTTATAGTCTCATTAACTCCTGTAAGGTAACCATACAGGAGCATGGTTAATGTTATGTTCATCTTGTGTTCAGCAACATTAATGAAGTCATAAATTAGCTCTAATGGTTTAGCTATTGATTCTTTTAAAATTTTTGTATAGAAATCATGCTATCTGCTGAGATAATTTTGTCTCTTTACTTTCTAATTCTTACTTTTTTTTTTCTTATTGCTTAGATCTCCAGTACAATGTCAGATTGAACTGAGAGTGCCTAAGTCATCATATTTATGTTACAGAAATTCCATCATTAAATGTTTACTATAGTTTAAAGAATTTCCTTTCTAGTCCTAGTTTGCTCTTGAAATTCTCTGTTGATAAACTCAATGGCTTTAAACAATAAATATTTATTTTCTCATATTTTTTGGATCAGGAATCAGGAACAGCTTAGCAGAGTGGTATTGACTCGGGATCTTTCAGGATGTTGCAGTCAAGATGTTGGCCAAAGCTGCAGGTACCTAAAGGCTTGCCTGGGCCTGCTTCCAAAGTGTTCATTTCCATGCCTGGCAAGATAGTGCTGGTTGTTGGCAGGCTTCAGTTTCTCACTACGTGGACCTCACAGTAGGGTTCCTTGCGTGTCCTTCTGACAAGGCGCTGGCTTTCCCCAGAGCGTGTGATCTGAGGGAGAGCTAGGAGAATGTTTCATGACAAGCCTTCAAATCACAACCCGTTACTTCCACCATAGATTGTTGGGTAGAAGTAAGTTACTAAGTCCAGCCCACACAGTAGGAGGGAAATAATGCTCCACGAAAGTTCTTTTGTGTGTGGATTTTTTTTAGCCTCTTTGCCCCTAAAAGTTGAATGAGAGTAGAGGTTTCAGTCTGTATATCTTTGCCTTTGACCCCTCCTTTGAGCCCCAAACTTTTGTATTCAGCAGCTGTGGTTAACATCTCTCCTTGAAGGTATCAAAGGCACCTCATATTCAACAAGCCCAAAGTCAAACTTAGGTTTCTTCCCATCTTGATTCTCCTCCTTCCCCAAATTGGTCCTCATTTACTAGCTCATTTCTGTGATCGGCACCACTCTGTATCTAGTTGTACAAGCCAGGATTTCTTTTCCCTCAGTAATCATCCTTGATCCCATTTAGTTTGTCCCTTAATATCTTACATCTGTCCACTTTTATCCAACTCCAGCTCCATCTCAAACAGTTTCTTCTTTTGTTTTCGGTCCACTGACCTTTCAGTGTTGGGCTCCTCTTGCTGTCGATAGAGCCTTTGCTACCCACTGTCTGAAATGCTTATTTTCCCCTTAAATCATGTCTTCCTTAGGGAATCCTTTTTGACAAAGTCAGGTCGATTACAGATGTTTATAATACTGTATACATCCCTTCAAAGCATTTTCACAGTTAAAACATCTATGTGACTGTTTGACTAATGCCTGCTTTTCTATAGCCAACTCTAAACTTTACCAAGGGCAGGGGGTGTGTGTATTTTGTTCACTTTTGTATTCCTTGCATTTGAAACATTCCCTACACTTATAGAGTTTGTGTTTATTGAGTGAACTAATAAGTGAATGAATAAGTTCTGTTTGAGAAACGGAGCAAATGAAGTATATAATTAGTATATAAATAAAATATCCTAGGCTCTCCTTACTGTGTTAGAGGATAACTATAATCTTTTTGAGTCTTTTAGTTCTCCTGGAAGAGAGTCCAGCTATAAATTAAATAAATAGATCTACTGAAAGGTCTCCTATCTCAGACCTCTGCCTGGTCAGTAGATACAAAGTTAGTGACCCTAGGTCTAGGTGCCTGAGAGTGCTGGGTTTTGTTTTGTTTTGTTAAAGAATAGTTTATTGATTTTTAGAGAGAGAGGAAGGAAAAAGAGAGAAACATTCATGTAACATCAATCTGCTGCTACCTGCATGCCCCCTACTGGGGATCGAGCCTGTAACCAGGGCATATGCCTTCACCGGGAATTGAATCAGCAACCTCTCGGTGCACTTAGATGACGCCCAACTAACTGAGTCACACTGGCCAGGGCTGTTTTTTTTCTTTCCTTTTTAAAAAAAAAAAAAAAAAAATTTATTTTATTGATTTCAGAGAGGAAGGGAGAGGGAGAGAGAGATAGAAACATCAAGGATGAGAGAGAATCATTGATTGGCTGCCTCCTGCTCGCCCCCACTGGGGATCGAACCCACAACCCGGGCCCGGGCCCTTGACTGGAATCAAACCCAGCACACTTAAGTCCGCAGGCCTATGCTCTATCCCAGCCGTGGGCAAACTACAGCCCGCGGGCCAGATCCGGCCCGTTTGAAATGAATAAAACTATTGCAAAAAAAGACCGTACCCTTTTTATGTAATGATGTTTACTTTGAATTTATATTAGTTCACACAAACACTCCATCCATGCTTTTGTTCCAGCCCTCCGGTCCAGTTTAAGAACCCATTGTGGCCCTCGAGTCAAAAAGTTTGCCCACCCCTGCTCTATCCACTGAGCCAAACCAGCTAGGGCTGTTTTTTCTTAATTTTTTATTTTTCAGTTACAGTTGACATACAATATTATATTCGTTTCAGTTGTACAACCCAGTGATTAGACATTTATATCATTTATGAAGTCATTTCCCTGATAAATCTAGTACACATGTGACACCATACATAGTTCAGGTAAATACATCTGTGCTGCCCGCCATGGAACATGCTACATAAAGTTGCCCTTGTAAGGGGCTGGAGCATTAACCTCAGCCTGGGCCTTCAGAGCATATGCTCATGTGGCTTTCATGTGGGTCATATGTGCTAAGTGTGTGTTTCCTCCATCTACCTCCTCTGAATGCACACCTCATCTGAATGCACTTGGCCAGTCTCCTAATCAGTAGTGATACAGGCCTTTGAGCCTGGTATCAGCTGCTCAGTGGGTGACTCTATACCTCTCTGAGGAACCCCAGACTGCTCCAGAGCTCCCCAAGGTGAACTCCTTATGTGCCAGAAATCTTTCTAGTCAAACTATCCCAAATGACTTTCCAAATTTGGTGACAGTTCCTCAAGTCATTTTGTCATATTTTAACAGATGGGGGTGTGGAGTTTGGGTGGGAAATAGAAACTAAAGATCAGGGAAGTCTATAAAATTACTGTCAGAGCCAACACTAGGCCTCAGATTTTATGATACTCTTCTTTTTCAATATAATTTCCATGAATCTGTTTCTGAATGGCTGGTGACTGTAGCATTTTTGGGATGGGACTCAGTGGCACAGAGGGACAATAATTAGCTCAATAAACTGCTGTAGTATAGATTTCTAGGAGAACGCATATGTCTTTGGGTCTTGGGAACTGAATGTGAGTAGTTGAACTGGGAATCACTGGTTTCTTAAACTCCTGTGGCAATCAATGGCTTGGCTTTGCCTTAGCATTTAATATAGTAATTGAATAGAAGACAGTTAAGCCTCTTGTGTTTGATGGACATGATATAATAGCTCACTTTTAATTTGCATTTTTCTAATTAAAGTGAATTGAACACTTTTCTACATGTTTATTGGCTATTCAGATTTACTTTCTACAAAGTGCCTGTTACATCCTTTACTTATTTTCCTACTGGGTTGTATATTGATCTGTAGGAGTTATTTTTGATACAATTTTAATGTTTACAAATATTTTTCTAAGTCTGATCTATAAACTTATTCTCCATAGTAAAATTTCATATGCATATTATTCTTACAATTCTCTATATTCTGAATTTTTAAGTTAATGTGGTTTTTTCTTTTTCTCTCTATAGGTTATGAACGTGATTTTTGATGAAACTGGATTGGAAACATTTTCATGATCTTTGTATATTTATATATATGTATTTTAAAATTTTGCATTTGACTTAAAGTGCCATGAGAAAATTTGCATATTGCAAGGTGGTCCTAGCCACCTCCTTGGTTTGGGTACTCTTGGATATGTTCCTGCTGCTTTACTTCAGTGAATGCAACAAATGTGATGAAAAAAAGGAGAGAGGACTTCCTGCTGGGGATGGTGAGTGACATTTGATAATAAAACACTCATTTTGATAAGTATGTCACTGTTTTGTTTTTTGTGGATTTTTTGTTAACTAATTTGGATACTATATAATTTTAACATTTTTAGATTAATAGTGATCCCTGCTTTCCTATGTATGATGATCATATTTCCAAAAACTCTTTGATGGTTCTTCCAACAGTTAAAAATGTGAAAGCATCATGCATAGAATGGCTAAATAGCTATTGTATAAACTTATACCCCTTTATTCTACTCCCATGAGAAAAACATAAATTAGTCATTTGTAAGATTTATTAAAGTACATTCAAAATTATGTCATTTGGCTTACATACATTAATTTTATTTGGTGTCATACAGAGGGAACCTATAGTTTTCTTGATAATTAAGTTTTCTAAAACACGAAACATTTCTACATTGTCATGTAAATGAAGTTTAACAGAAGTATAAAATATCTTCGTTCTCATATAATACTTTGGAATAACACCTTAGTCACTCCCTTATCAACATTGATTTGATTTTTATAAATGGTTGGCATTTAAAATTGTATGCCAAGAAATAATTTTTTTTTTAGTTCAGAAAATTGATGGTATCCAAACCCCATTTTAGTTACTTTCAAACAAAAATTTCACTGAACTCACTTTAAATTTACATAAAAGACTGGTAAGTAGAATACATAGAAAGTTAATGCTTAACATCTTTTTTGTTAAGTTGATTTTTTAATACTGCAAATGCATTCGTAGTAAAAATATTCACTAACTACGCACATTTTATCCTAGCCTTTTTGCCAAAGAAAAGTAATTAGTCCACTTAATTTATCTGGTAGATTCTGTAAGTCATATAGTAGTCATGTAACTTTTGATTAATAGTAATTTTAAATGTGGCTGTGAGATCTCAAGTAACCAATAAGTTAAAATATGTAATGTGGGCACTATAAGTATCAGATGATCAAGTTTGTAAAATATTGCAGCAGCAGGATTATATATGTTGTATAGTTTTGCCTGATTCTTTACTATCTCCAGGCCAGAGTTTTTTACTTCATAATGATGGGAAATAAAAGTAGAAAAAAATAAACAATTTAATTTGAAATTTTAATTCCCAGATGCCCATCATTTGGCTTCAACAGTTGTCACTTCAAGGCTGGGCTTGTGGCATGGATACATGGATAACTCTTTCTCTTTGCTCCCTCTCCCCCTGTTGGTTATTATTGAAGAAGAAATTGGGTTCTCTTTTTCTTGTTTCCCAGAGTCAGGAATTGTATCATTTGATGTTTTTTATCATATCCTCTGTGCCTCTGTTTCCTGTGAATTTGTAGTAGGTTCAGAGGCTTGATCAGATTCAAGAGCTCCTCTTCGTCCCCCGGAAGAATATGTTATAGATGGGGTTCTGTATAACAATACTCCAACACTGAGCAGCATGAAAACGTTCCCATTTTAACTTTTCTATAAAGCATCATCTTAAATTAGAACAGGGCACAGGATATTTATAATCAGGGCCACTAGATGTCTCCCACTTACTCTTTGTTGCCTATGCCATGCACTAAAGGTAATTATCAGGTCCAGAGCTCTGCTGCGTACTCTTGACCCCTGAACATCCCAGTCCCCAAACCTGCTGATTGCTCTTCATTTTTGGAGACAGGTAAGTAAGCAGAATTGATTCTAAGAATTAATAAAAAGTAATTAAAAAAGTAATGCCCCAGACAGGAATTTTCATCCCATTATTGTCCTCACTTCATTGTATATCCATCCCTTTTAGGTGGGAAGTTTAACACCCTTTTATCCAAATTTAATACATCGACCTAGAAACTATTCTTGGAATGTTTTTAACATCTCAAAAGCATATAACAAAGAATAAGATTGTGGGATTATGGATCTGAAATACTACTCTTTATGTATATATCAAGGTGTAACATTACTTCTGATAAGAATTATCTTTCATGATGCTCCACCTTGCATGGTGCTTATATAATGTCTACAGTTATCAATTATAGGATTTCACTTTTACTCACATATTAGTTCAGGATACAGTTATAAAACTCCTATAAGACACTGCTAAATTCCACAGAAGGTACATAAATTAATTTTAAAAACCCAGCTAAAAAGAGATCATAACCTGGTGGGGTATGATAAGGCAGGTTAAGCAATCATTGTAGTAAGAAATAGCAATTGGGCCCTCTCTCTTTTGGAAGCACACCCACAACTTTCTTCCCTCTCAGGTGCACATCTTTACTTTTCTCTCCTAAACTCTGTCTTCATGAAACCTGTAACTGGCGGAGCAGCGGCAGCCCTTCTCAGGCCAACCCCCTGAACCTGTCTCCACGGCCCCCTTTTTCTGACTTTTCAGTGAGCTAAAGCAGCCCCCTATTGGCTCACGTCTTTTTTTTTTTTTTTAAATATATTTTTATTTTTTAGAGAGAGGAAGGGAGAGGAATAGAGAGTCAGAAACATCAGTGAGAGAGAAACATTGATCAGCTGCCTCCTGCACACCCCCCACTGGGGATGTGCCCGCAACCAAGGTACATTCCCTTGACCGGAATTGAACCTGGGACCTTTCAGTCTGCAGGCCAATGCTCCAGCCACTGAGCCAAACCAGTTAGGGCTTGGCTCACTTCTTTACTGTGGCATTTCTAGAACCAAAGCAGCCCTGCATAGGTCTCTCTTATTGCTCCTATCCTAAGCATTCCTTGTTTCACTGTCCCCAGCTTTAATAAATAAAAAAATACTAAAAATCCTATCTAATAAAAGGCTAATATGCAAATCAACCAAACGGCAAAAAGACCGGTCGCTATGACATTCACTGACCACCAGGGGGCAGATGCTCAACGCAGGAGCTGCCCCCTGGTGGTCAGTGTACTCCCACAGGGGGAGCGCCGCTCAGCCAGAAGCTGGACTCACTGCTGGTGAGTGCAGCGATGATGGTGGGAACCTCTCCTGCCTCTGCCGGTAGTGCTAAGGACCCCTCTGGGGATGTCTGACTGCTGGC
Source organism: Myotis myotis (assembly GCF_014108235.1). Lineage (NCBI taxonomy): Eukaryota > Metazoa > Chordata > Mammalia > Chiroptera > Vespertilionidae > Myotis > Myotis myotis. The sequence goes on along the minus strand of NW_023416401.1, from coordinate 19,986,322 downwards.
TTAGGCCCGTGCTTCCCTGGACATCCCCCGAGGGGTCTCGGACTGCGAGAGGGTGCAGGCTGGGCTGAGGGACCCTGCTTCTTCCCCCTCCCCTCCCCCCCCCCCCATGCATGAATGTCGTGTACTGGACTTCTAGTAAGAAAATAAAGTAGTCGCAGTTGGTTAGAGACATAAGAACTCTTAGATGAAATGATGTGGTAGCCAAGAGTAGTAAATGCACAGATTCAGAAAAGCTAGAAGCTAGGGAAGCCACTTTAGCTGGGCCTTGAAAGACAAGATGTTGCAGAGATAGGGTGGGAAGGAGACACCAATGGAAGGAGACCTGTGTGAGCAAAGGCACCAAAGCAAGAAAACATGAGGCTTTGGGGGTCGGGGGGAGAGTAGTGAATTGCTATTTGAGGATGAAGTACTGGGGAGAAGCGGGTGGAGAGCCTAGCAAGTGGTTTGTTTGGCAGGCTAGGTTAAATTTCACATTGAAAAGATTCAACTTTTGAAGACCATGAGAATAATAGTGAAGCCTATGCTTTTAGGGAGGTTAATGTGGTAACAATATTTGAATGGATGTGCCACAACAATGCAGTGATTCAGGTGAGTAGTGCAGGTGAGAAGGTCTCAAGTCATAACCCTGGCATGAAGTGGAGGACAGGGCAGCTCCCAGGAGGTGTTGCAGGCTGGGAGACCTGAGCTCAGAAATGGCTCTCGTTGTTGAAGGCACTGTTTAAGCTCAAATGTTATTAAAAAAAAGCATGAATTGATTGTTCTAAAATTGTTAGTTAAGTTTCCTCCTTATTCTTAGTTTTAGAGCCAGTACAAAAGCCTCATGAAGGTCCTGGAGAAATGGGAAAACCAGTCGTCATTCCTAAAGAGGATCAAGAAAAGATGAAAGAGATGTTTAAAATCAATCAGTTCAACTTAATGGCAAGCGAGATGATTGCACTCAACAGATCTTTACCTGATGTTAGGCTAGAAGGGTAAGTATCCAGGATGGTCCTGATAGTGTTTAATTTGAATGAAAAGTAGGTTCTGAATTCCTAATCAGTTGCACATTAGTTTGACTGCTCCTAGAGTGAATGCTATATCACTAACTTACTACTTACCCCACTTAAAAATAATTAAACGCTGATAATACCTCAAGTTACTAGTGATCATTAGGACCATGTATTTTAGGCTTTGGAAAATAATTGTTTATCTTAATAGATTAAGGTGGTAGGGGGTTTTAAACTTCATTATTACCAAAACAGTCATAGTATCAACTTTCTAAAAAAGATTCTGTTAAGTTTTCTGCAGTTTAAAACAGTGAATTATGCAGTTGGAAATATACCGTTTACTGAATCTTTACATATGCATATACCTGTCTGTCTTCCAAATCAAGAAGCAGAACATTTCTATCACCTGAGAGTTCTCCCATGTTCCTTTCCAGTGCTCCCACCCCGAGAGGCAGTCTTTGTCTTCACCTTTCTAACCATAGATGATTTTTGTCCTTTTCTGGTACTTTTCATAAATTGATCCATACAGTATATATTCTTTTGTGTCTTTGAAATCCATGTTGTTGTATATATCAGAAGTTTATTCTTTTTCATGGCAGTGTAGTGGTTTGTTAATGTGAATATCCCATAGTGTATTTACACATTGGTAGACATTTGGGCTGCTTCCACTTTTGACTATTATTTTTTTTTGTGTGTGTGTGTGTGTGTGTTATCTTCCTTTATTCTTCTTTTTTTTTTAATTAAATCTTTATTGTTCAGATTATTACATTTGTTCCTCTTTTCCCCCCCCATAACTCCCCTCCTCCCAGTTCCCACCCCACCCTCTGCCCTCACTCCCCACCCACTGTCCTCATCCATAGGTGCACGATTTTTGTCCAGTCTCTTCCCGCATCTCCCACACCCCTTTTCCCCCCAAGAATAGTCCATTCCCTTTTTATGTCCCTGATTCTATTATAATCACCAGTTCATTCTGTTCATCAGATTATTTATTCACTTGATTCTTAGATTCACTTGTTGATAGATGCATATTTGTTGTTCATAATTTGTATCTTTACCTTTTTCTTGCTCTTCCTCTTCTTAAAGGATACCTTTCAGCATTTCATATAATCCTGGTTTGGTGGTGATGAACTCCTTTAGCTTTTCCTTATCTGTGAAGCTCTTTATCTGACCTTCAGTTCTGAATGATAGCTTTGCTGGATAAAGTAATCTTGGTTGTAGGTTCTTGGTATTCATCACTTTGAATATTTCTTGCCACTCCCTTTTGGCCTGCAAAGTTTCTGTTGAGAAATCACCTGACAGTCGTATGGGTATTCCCTGGTAGGTAACTGAGTTTCTTTCTCTTGCTGCTTTTAAGATTCTCTCTTTGTCTTTTGCTCTTGGCATTTTAATTATGATGTGTCTTGGTGTGGTCCTCTTTGGATTCCTTTTGTTTGGGGTTCTCTGCGCTTCCTGGACCTGTAAGTCTATTTCTTTCACCAGGTGGGGGAAGTTTTCTGTCATTATTTCTTCAAATAGGTTTTCAATATTTTGCTCTCTCTCATCTTCTGGCACCCCTATAATTCTGATGTTGGTACGCTTGAAGCTGTCCCAGAGGCTCCTTACACTATCTTCGTATTTTCGGATTCTTTTTTCATTTTGCTTTTCCAGTTGGGTGTTTTTTGCTTCTTCGCATTTCAAATCTTTGCCTTGATTCTTGCGCTCCTCTGGTCTGCTGTTGGGAGTCTGTATAGTATTCGTTATTTCAGTCAGTGTATGCTTAATTTCTAGTTGGTTCTTTATCACAACATCGAGGGTCTCATTAGATTTCTCGAGGGTCTCATTAAGTTTATCGGCGGCTTCTAGACAGTTCTTGAGAGACCTTAAAAGTGTGGTTCTGAACTCTATATCTTCCATTGACAATTTTGTCCTGTTTCTTTGTCTCCGCATTTTGTTATGCTTTCTTGGTGCACCGCCTAGTGGTCTTTGTGCGCAGTCTTGTAGTTAAGCCTTGATTGTTGTAGCTAATACTAGGGGGGATTTCACCTCCAGGCCAAGTGGCTGTTAGAATCAGCTGTGTCTGCAGTGAGAGAACTTCTGTCCTCTAGGGAGGTGCTAATCTGGCGTTTGCCTGAGACTATCCGACAAATGCCTCTGTGCAGGGCTTGGGTGGGGCGGGTAGGTCGCACGGGATCAACAGGGTGGGCCGGAGAGAGCAGTTATGGCTGCTCTCAGTCCTGTCCCCAGGGGCCCTGCCTCTCTGAGTCCCAGCAACCGCTGAAAACCTCAGAGAGAAAACTGCACTCCCTCCGACCGAAGCCAGACAGTCCTGCTTCTCCCGTTTGAGTCTGGGTCCCTAAAGACTCGCCCGTATCTGGAGCTCAGAGTCTGCAACTCCCTCCCGATTGAAAACGCCAACCGCGCCCTCAGCCACCAGCCCGCTCTGCATGCACTCTGCACCTCAGTATTTGACTTCAGCACTGCGCCTCCTCTGAGTGTCGGTATGCGTTTCTCTTTCCTCCTAGTTGTAGGACTTCCACTCAGCCAGCGTTCCTGTGGTTCTGGGTGATGTCCGTTCCGTCTTTTAGTTTCACTTTTGAAGTGGTTGTTCAATGCAGCAAACTCCGGAGTTAACCTATGCCGCCATCTTGGTTCTCCCCACTTTTGATTATTGTTAATTAAGCTGTTCAGAACAGTATTTAAATGATATGATACATAAGCTGGTGCACTGAATTTTGGGCTTGCTGATGACCCCTCACACTTAAAAAGAGTCTGTTTCATGCAAGCTGCTAATACACAGTCCTGGCCAACCATTGGGTGCTTATGGGAGAGAAGGGAGCACACAGTCACTGCTACCTCTAAGTAGCCCTTTTATACCTTCTTGTTCCATCTCTGTGTTTTTATCCTCGTTTTAAACATTTTATCATGGAAAATATCAAATAGGTACAAAAATAGAGATAATAGTATAATGAACCCTCATATATTCATTACCCTGCTTCAACCATCCTAACAGTCTTATATTATACCCTCTAAGATGTCCTCTGACAATCTCCATCTCTTGGTATTGATACCTGTGCCTATCTCTCCATGTTGTACTAGGGTTGGTCTGTATGACCAGTAGAACACAGAACCAGTGATAGAGTATCACTTTCGGGATTAGGTTATAAAATGCACTGTGGGTTCCAATTTGGTCTTTTACTCTCACTTGGGTCACTGGCTCGGGGGTAAGCTCGCTGACATGACCGGAGCAGCCCTCTGGTGTGTGGCCTTTTGTGATCAGCCAGGTGAGTGAGGTTAGAAGTAGACTCCTCAGTCCCAGGCCAAAGGCCTAGCATTGTAAATATTACAGTATGTGTCTCTGAAAGATAGGGACTCCTTAAAGAAAAAAAGAAAAATCATGGTACCATTTTCATACCTAAAAAATATTAACCGTGATTCCTTCATAACATCAAATACCTAGTGTTCAAGTTTCCCTGGTGATGTCATGTACCTTTATTTTATAGTGTTTGTATCAGGATCCAAATAAGATCTACACATATCTACAGCTGGTAGATAGGTCTCTTAAATCTGCAGGTTCCCTCTCATCTTCTTTTTCCCCTTATAGTTTATTATTTGAAGACCAGGTAGAGTGTCTTGTATCTTTTTCTTCTTCTTCTTCTTCTTCTTTTTTTTTTAACTAATCTATCAGAAATTTTTTTGGAAAAAGTAGCCTTCTCTTTCCTTATTGTGGATTTGACAGTATCTCTAAGTCATTCTGTTAGTTTATCTTTCAAGGCTGCATCATTGAATGCATTTAAGACAATTCATGGTGTTGGGTTTTTTTAACCCCGTGTTCACTGTATCTTTATTAACTTCCTTTCCCCCTGGTTTTCATAGTGCTATACCACTTTTAGTTTGTTTAATATTTTTCTGGTATGTCTATTTTTTTTCTTCTGTATTTTTACTTTCAGCCATCTGTATGATTTTGTTTTAGGTGTATCTCTACTAAATGGCTGGATTTATACTTTTAATTCACTCTAATAGTCATTGTTTATAATGGGTTGAATTTGATGCATCTACAATTATTGTGACTATTGATATAGTTTCCTTTTAGGTTGAACCATACAAAGTTGATATTCATCTTTTTTTTATCTATGAAAGTGACAGTTTCATAAAGTTCAACCTAATAAGTCTTGTTTTCTGCTGACCACCTTTTTCATTTTCCATTCTGCTAGTATTTGTGTTTTTCTGTCTCTTGGTTTGTAACCTAGCTTTATCTTTAGCTGCATGCTTGTGCACATAGTGTACTTTTGATCCGAGCAGGCGTATTATTCTTCAGTTCTAGAACAGCTCTAGTAATAATCTCAGATGTTGCCACATCACTGTTTCCTCCGATCTATTCACCTGGAACTATTCCTATGTATACACTAGAGCAGCCGTGGGCAAACTACGGCCCGCGGGCCGGATCCGGCCCGTTTGAAATGAATAAAACTAAAAAGAAAAAAGACCGTACCCTTTTATGTAATGATGTTTACTTTGAATTTATATTAGTTCACATAAACACTCCATCCATGCTTTTGTTCCGGCCCTCCGGTCCAGTTTAAGAACCCATTGTGGCCCTCGAGTCAAAAAGTTTGCCCACCCCTGTACTAGAGCCTCTTAACCCATTGTTATTCTTGTCTCACTTTTTGAATTGTATCTAGATGAGTGTCTTATTACTATCTTGATAGTGGCAAGGTCTAGGTCTGGCTCTGCTGTTTACTGGCTCCATGGCTTTGAACAAGTTGCTTGACTTTTCTGTACCTCATGATCCTGATGCGTACCCTAAGGAAAATAACAAGGGTTGCGTGCAGATTTGTAGTACTTTGAATACTTCCTGGCACCTGCGATATAGGCCTCCATTCAGGGAGTGAGCTGCAGTTCTCAGGAGCAGCTGACTCCAAGCATGCTTTCCCATCTCCACTCTCTTTTACTAAGTGCTGTCTGACTTCTGAAATGTATTCACGATGAAATGTTAACCGAGAAATAGATTAATACTTAACTATCCCTCTGTTGAAGCTGGACAGAGCTGGCCAGCAGGTGATTTTCAGACTAGTTCCCAGGGATAGAAAGATGAAGAGTGTGGGACAGCCCCTAGAGTGCAGCTCTTCACCTCTTTTCTGAATCCAGAAAAGCCTCACTTGTTCTCAGCCTGGCCTGGACCTGTGGTGTAGCCGGCCATGTCCAGGTCACCCTGTGCCTGCCAAGAACCTTTACTGCTTGCAGGGTCTCCGAGGGCATATTTCCCGAAGGAAAAAATAACACTGCTCCAGTGTTAAGAAGCATTAAATAGAAGTAACAATCAAAGAATAACTTTTCTAATGTGTAATCCTCGCAAAGCAGGTTTAAGACAAATTCCAAGTCACTTAATAAGGCAATTTTATTCTATATAATTAGCCTCGTATGTTTAAAAAGTGATACCATTTATTGAATGTTTATGTTCTAGGCACTATACACATCATATTTAAGCAGTTGAGCAAAAACGGTAGTAGCGTGCCCAGTTTGCCGGTGGGGAAACTTGGAGAAATTAAATGATTTGTACCAAGGATGGTTAATAAGTGACCCACGTGAAATCTGTCTGTGACAAAAATGCACTCTTAACCAGTGCGCTTTGCCTTCACTCTTTTTGGGTTAGCTCTTGCCTGAATGAGTGTACACAGAAGAGAAATTATGTAACATTGCAAAACACTGTCAGGCAGGTAGCCAGACATCTTAAGAAATACAGACTTGGCCTTGGTGAGTGGTAGTGACAGACTAAATTTAGTGGATGGCAAAGAATACCTTGAAAGTCTTAGCTCAAAGGGACATGAGTAGAGGATGGATTACACGTTCATATTCACTTCACTAAGCCTGTTTCCTCATCTGTAAAATTGGCATAATACCTCTGTCTTATGTGTTGTTGTAAGGATAAAGTGGAATGATGTATATGCAACTCTTAGTGCCATTTCAGGCTATAAGATGGTTAGGATAAGTAGAGCGGGACTTGAACAGTTGAAAAATAATAGAAAAAATAATTATCAAGGGACTTCTGTTGTTCTACATTCCTGAATTATTAGGTATTTGCGTGGATTCTCTGGTAAGCCCAGTCTTGCTGAGATGGAACACTATCCTAAGCAAATTTAATCTCTTTATTCCCTAAAACACTCCAGCAAGCGCTCAAGCTAACTCGCAGACCATACAGTGGATTTCCTGCATTAGAGTTTACTCAGTAATCCTTTCACTCACATATAACAAGTGTGCTCATTGTATAGGCCACCTTTTAATCAGTGTTGTACATAGGGGCCATAAGTGAAATCACTTGTGTTTTGACTCATTCTTTAAAAAACAGGGATTTTCAGTCAACTCCAACTCCACTCCAGTATATAACTCACTCCCATTAATAGCATCAGCCCACTGTTGTAGTGATTCTGTGTGCATATATTTTTGAGTGTGTTTGGTCTTTCTGATGATTGCATTTCTAGACATTGTCTTTACTAAACAAGATGCATGTTGGTATTTCAGTATTGAGGAGGCAGCATTGTGAGCTTGGCCAGCAGAGCATGGACTGTGGAGTCCTCAGCCAGGCCCTGCTATTCCCTGGCTGTGTCTGTCCGCTGGCTGTGAAATGTAGCTCCAAGTACCTCACAGAATTATTAGGAAGCCTAATGCCTAGTACACCATAGATATTCTGTAAATACTAGTTCTCCTCCTTTGTGGAAGGTATATATTTGTGTAGATCCTAGTGGTTCTGTTGTTTTTTTGTTTTGTTTTTTTGGTCCAATTGGATTCTTGAGATAAATTCAGTTTGGGATGATGACACAGCCTTAAGTACATTCTCCGTTAAACTGAATCAACAGAAGACATTCATCAGGAAGAGGTGCCTAATTGTAAGCATACAGTTGACCTCTTTAAAATAATTTTAATTTAAACATATAGCTTTAAATAGGCACTATTCTTTAAATATGCAACATTAACCAAAATCTAAATAAATGAAAAGTTACCAAGAGTCCCACCACTAGAGCACACTGTTTTTATTGTTCTATTGCCCATTCTAGTCTAGATTCATTCATTGTGCTATCGTAACAGTCACTTTCTATAAAGGCATTTGCTTTGTCTCTAGGTGTAAAACAAAGGTGTATCCAGATAATCTTCCTACAACAAGTGTGGTGATTGTTTTCCACAATGAGGCCTGGAGCACACTTCTGCGAACTGTCCATAGTGTCATAAATCGCTCACCAAGACACATGCTAGAAGAAATTGTTCTAGTAGATGATGCCAGTGAAAGAGGTAAATTTTAAATTGTGACACCAATAATATCCTACATCGTTTGTCATTAATGATTAAAAAACTAGTTGCTATCATTTTCAACCCAGTAACTTTATACAAAACTTCTAATTTATCCTAAAAATAGTTGTGGCATTTGGACTTATTCAGATATGCAAAAAGAATTACACACTGTGAAACTTTAAACATTACTTTAATTAACTTTGAATTTGTGTCTCTTAATCTTGTTTTAAAAAAGAAATAATGCTATATAATATAGACATTTATGTAGAATAGTGAATAAATCCACATAATTTTAGGATTTTCTCTGTGAGAAGCTGCAGCCCCGGGTTATTGGAGAGAAACTGGGTCTTACTTAGAACCATGACTGGGAAGCGTCAGTTCTGTGTCCAATGGGAAGTATCCCAGGTGGCAAAATGAAGCCCTAGAGGTGAGCCTTAGTTCCCCAGATCCCGCTTAGGTTTTCCCATTTCACTCCATTTCCAAGTTCATTACCTGTAGCGAGGTGCAGAAAGGTATGAGGAAGGAGCCTGAGAAAAAGTGGTATATGACTCTGATCTCATAATAAGACTATATTCTTCCAAGAATCTCAGAATTTTCCACAAACTTAGAATCCCTCAAACTGTTTCATGAAGTACTCTTTTGGAAAGGTATGTTAATTAAAAGTACCTTGGCCCAACATTATTTATTCTGCATCCTTCTTAGAGATTTCACATTACAAGCTAATGTAGGAAAGGCTTGGCTTAGTCCATCATTAAAACAACCTGTTAAGTTCAGAGTTATCTGGCCTTTCCCAGACTCCCCCCACAACCCCCGCCCCCCCACGCACATCTATTTGGAATTATTATTGTCATGTATTCCCCCAATATTCCTAAACTCACATGAGAAAAACTTGGAGGGAACTACCAAAAATGGCTTCCCTTCCTTCCTTGATTAGCCTTAAACTTCATGATCTACCACTTCTCTCTTGCCTAATCTTTCATTGCATCTGCTAAGATAGTTCAGTCACATATTATACCTTCTCCTTCCTGTGCTCACACTAAATATGTATATATAACCATGATTAAATTTAATCATTTCATACCCTAATTAATGGGAACAATTTGCCCATTAATAACAATTTAAAGCTTATTAGTTTGCTAGATTATAGTGGTATAAAGAAAGAATAAGTTATAGTCCTAAATTCTCACATACCTTATAGTTTATCTGCCTAATCCAATTAAGGAGACAGTTTATAATCATGCAATAATAGTATAATATATAATGTGATTAATATAAAAATTAATGAGAGCTGTTATAAATTAAGAATACACTTAAAACAAATAATTACTGTTGACGAAGTATAAACCTCAGGTGGATAATTGTTTGCTAGGAGTTAATTAATCCTTTAAGAAAATTAACTGAAGTTCATTTAAGCAGTAATCTACACAAACATCTTTACTGACAGTGACTTGTATTTGGTTTACTCATACGTTGATACTTGCTAAATTAAATATTCCTCAAGGAGAGATATTTTTCTTCAGATGAAATGACTTACTTTCCCATTCCCTCCTTTGGTTTCTCTGTTACTCTATTAGGTGCCTGAGAAGGCTGTACGGAATAGTAAGTTTCTGTAGGATGTGGCCTAATTAGGAAGACTTGCCCACAACTCTATAAAGTGACAAAGAAAGTCACATATATCAGTTATTGTTTCCCCTTCCTCATCTGTAGGAGAAAACATGGGTGAGCGGGCGGCTTTTCCTCACTGCTATACCTGAGCTCTTAGTCATTCATTGGGGTCCCTAATTGTTACCAGCGCCCCCAGCAGGGATCTGCTTCTCCTTTATCATCCTGCCTAAAAAGCTCAGGATTTTAGGTCACCATTTCTGATATTTGGGAACTGCTAGGCATTGTGTTTTTGTGGTTATAATGGTGGTCTTGCTATTCAGATTGAGAATTATCTAATACTAGAAGTCTGGTGCACGAAATTCATGTAGTCGGGGGAGGAGGGTTCCCTCAGCCATGTTTGCAGAGGGTGCAGGCCAGGCCGAGGTACCCCACTGGTACACGAGCAGGGCTGGGGAGGGGCCACGGGAGGGCTCCAGGGCATGTCCGGCCCCTCTCGCTCATTCCCAATCACTGGACCCCAGCAGCAAGCTAACCTACCAGTCAGAGTGTCTGCCTCCCGGTGGTCAGTGCATGTCATAGCGAGTGGTTGAGTGGCCTTAGCATATCATTAGCATATTACACTTTGATTGGTTGCACGGAAGACTGGACACTTAGCATATTAGGCTTTTATTATATAGGATAATTTCCTTTGGCTCTCTTGTTTAGGTGGTAACTGTTGGGACCAGGAACCCCAGAGCAAGCTCTTTATTTTAAGTAACTCTCTAAGTTTGCTTTTTCCTCTTCATAAAGCACATCCAGGCACCGTCATTTCTCACCTGGATTGGTGAAATAGACTAGTCTTCTCACATACACTCATCCCCCCACCCCCATCCGCTCCCATGCTGTGCTGCATGCAGAGCGAGCCTTCAGACATGCACATCTGATCATGCCACTTCTCTGAGAATCTTTCCTCAAAGGCCTTTATGCCTGGCTTCTTCCTGCATCTTCAGTCATATCTTAACCATTCCCTGCCCACCCATCCCCACAGCACAGTTCCGATGTTTACTCAGAATCAAGTTATTTTTAGAGAGGCCTCCTTGACCTCCCAAGATCAGGTTCTATTCTGAACATGTCTTGGAAGACTGTCCTCCCCCACAGCTCTCACCAGAGATTTAATTGTTTACTTGTCTCCTGTTCCCCCACCTGTCCTCCAATTAGACTCCACACTCCAGGTCTGTCTGTACACCATGATCTCCTCATTGCTCACAGTGCCTATTACTTAGTGCACAGATTTATTTAATGAATGAATGAGTAATCTGCCAGTCCGTTAATCCTTGCTTTTATAGCCTGTCTGTACAAGCTTCCTATTGTGTAGCATGCATAGTCTGTTCATGGCCTCAGGACACTTGATTTCATAGCTAACCTGCTGAGTTGATAGTAGCTCCATTTATTAAAGAAGTATGAAGTAGACCAATGATGGCGAACCTATGACACGCATGTCAGAGGTGACACGCGAACCCATTTTTTTGGCTGATTTTTCTTTGTTAAATGGCATTTAAATATATAAAATAAATATCAAAAATATGTCTTTGTTTTACTATGGTTGCAAATATCAAAAAATTTCTATATGTGACACGGCACCAGAGTTAAGTTAGGGTTTTTCAATATGCTGACACGCTGAGCTCAAAAGGTTCGCCATCACTGAAGTAGACTCTATCATTATTTCTATTCTTTTGATGAGGAAAATGAGGCTTAGCTTTATAAATCAAGGGCTTGACCTCTGAACTGCTCTGTATATCCCATCTGTTACAACTTTACTGTTACAGGGTCTCTAGTAAAGACAGTCTAGATCAGTGGTTCTCAACCTTCCTAATGCCACGACCCTTTAATACAGTTCCTCATGTTGTGGTAACCCCCAACCATAAAATTATTTTCGTTGCTACTTCATAGCTGTAATTTTGCTACTGTTATTAATCGTAATGTAAATATCTGATATGCAGGATGTATTTTCTTTGTTATAAATTGAACATAATTAAAGCATAGTGATTAATCACAAAAACAATATGTAATTATATATGTGTTTTCCGATGGTCTTAGGCGACCCCTGTGAAAGGGTCGTTCGACCCCCAGAGGGGTCGCGACCCACAGGTTGAGAACCGCTGGTCTAGATGCATCCCTAGTTCATGTCAGAAGTTAAGGTAATTGTCATTTCAGGTTATCTTAAGATTCATAACTGATAGAATGTTCCTCCTCCAAGATGACTATTGTGTTTTTCTCATTTACACAAAAGGAAAGGGAGGTTCTTATTTAGTAGGGATTAGGAGTCAGATTTATTAGACTTTAAATTCCTTGCTCTTTCTAAAGTTCTGGCTAATAAGCTTTCTCATATTTTGCTATGAGCAGTGAAATTTCCCCTGCCACTCCCATTCTCTGACAACCTCACACTCCCTGGTGGAGAGATGCCTAGGCATCCATTTGTAGGCTAACAGCTATAAAGATATTCTAATCAACAAGATTCTCTTATTTTTAGATGACAGTAGTAGCTTCTAATCACAGTCACCTAACACCCTCACCCTCCACCCCCTGTGCTCATTTTTGTAAAATGAGGCTTGAATAGTTACTAGTCCCCTGCCCAGCCCTGAGTCCATACTCAATGTCAACTGTTAGGAAGACACTTATTTCTTAACATTATTGCATGAAAGCCACAAACATGTCAAACTAAGATGTCAAGAAAATTTGTGGAATAGTAACTTTTTTGAGCTGCCAGACCAAAGAGTCATTTATTTTTCATTTTATTTGTAGACAGGACAGAGCTCACACCCTTCCACAGGAGAGTCTGTCAGACTCTGGACATACAGTAATTCAAATGTGTGTCAGATCAGGCAAGTCCACAGTCCTAAGTTCTCTCTGTAGCTTTCTGCTGGGATTTCTTGCTATGGATGAAAAGATGGGCTTCAAAGTTAGGCAGACATGGCTTTAAATCTTAAATTAACCTCTTGACAAGCTGTGCCATCTTGATCCGTTCATTTAATATTCTGAGCCTTAGATTTCCGAATCTAAAATTGGTGACAATCTCTGGGATTGGCACTACCCTTACGTTTTTACTCAAAGTATATCTTTTTGACTATAAGATTTGATTCATAAAATCACAGTATTGATCAGATAGGAGTTCTATTCCAAATATTTTTCAGATACTCTTTTAGCCCAAATACATCAGGAAATATATTAGCAGCAATGGAAATGATGGCTCGTCTGGTGCAGTGGGGCATATCCCTATTTATTTCCATATTGAGTCATTCTGGTCTTCTTACTAAACAGACAAGATCATTTCACTCCTATTTGTCTTTCCCTCTCCATTATGTAGGAATCCCTTAGGATCCCCACTTTGAATACTTAGAGAACCCCTTATGATACACCTTGATTGACCTGTGACCTTCCCATTATTAGAGTCCTATAGGACAAGGCTAGTCATCGGAGTTCCAGTAGTTCCAGCTCAGGTGTTTCCTTCCCTAGAGAGATTATCCTCATACCTACTGTGTGGGGGCTACTTGGAAGGACATTGGGCCATTCCACCATCAATAGCTTCTCCAGCATGAATACCACAAAATAACCTGATCTGAAAAATCCTCTTTGCTTTCTAAAGTCAATTATGTACTTTGGAGGCAGGACATCCTTAGCTCAGGGTCATAACTCTGTCTGCATGGCTCTAGGATAGCTATTAATTTCATATGCCACTTCCTCTCCCTTTCTCTTTTCCCCTTTTTCTCCTCACTTGCCCTTTCCTCTTAAAACCACTTTTACTGATACCTACTTGTCTGTTAAGGATCTCTGTTTGGTCTTGCAATTACAGTCCACCATTTCCCTTCCGAGCTTGACTTCATTATTATCTCCTGATAAAAGAACTACTAATAAAAGACTGCAGTAATCAATATGACAATTAGTTTCTACCTTGGAAGAAATCCCAAAATTTTCTGAACTCTAACAGCTATTGCATATGCGTTCCTGTTCTCTATTGCCGTCTGGATTTAATGCTCTCGAACTATATTCTTTCTATTCCTGATCCTTAAGCACAACTAGAAGAAGTAGCACTGAGCCTGACTAAGAACTGCTTAGAGAAATGTGGTAACGTGCCTGTCTTTGAGCCTGAATTCCAAGGCTCCCTCCTGATGCCTTGTGTAAAAAGGGAGAGGCAGCCCTGGTACTTTCTCTTGGGAGATTAAAGGGTTTGGTACCCTCTAGCAAAGTGGGTTTGTGAGTCAGGGAGCCTCACTGAAGTGCTCAGGAAATATTTGTTGAATGAATATTGCAGATCAAAATTGCTTTACATCTAGATTACGCCAGTTCAGTTTTTCATGTTATTTTTTCTTTAATTTTTCAGACTTTTTGAAAAGACCTCTGGAGAGTTATGTGAAAAAATTAAAAGTACCAGTTCATGTAATTCGAATGGAACAGCGTTCTGGATTAATCAGAGCCAGGTTAAAAGGAGCCGCTGTGTCCAAAGGCCAAGTGATCACATTCTTAGATGCTCACTGTGAGTGCACAGTGGGGTGGCTGGAGCCTCTCTTAGCCAGGATCAAACAGGACAGGTAATTTTTTGGAGTCTGTAAACATGTTTTCAGTGTGTTTGTCCTAAACTACATGGTAAGTTGCAAAATTCTGTATTTGTGAATAATACAAAAACGATTTCGTCTGAAGCTAATTATGAAGACCACATTCTAAAGTCTGAAAGGAATGTTTGCAAACTCTTGTTAATGAGGCTGGATTAGGAAGCATGCTGTTAAGATGTATACTGTGTATATACTCTGTTCACTGAGCGGGGGCAGAAGAGATGGACAGTGAAGTCAGGAAGAGTAGGGTAAAACCCTTTGCTTGTCTCTACTCTGTGAAGCCAACACTGGAGCAGGCAGGATATCCCATCTTGGTTTAGGCATGTCAAACTCATTAAATGAGGCATGCAACCTGCCGGCCAGGAGTTTGACATACTTGGTCTACATGTTTCCTGGAAATGTAGGACAGCAAGAAGTAGAAGAGGATGGGGAGATACGTGTTACATCCTGAAATGCTGAAAAGCACTATAATCCCATACAATAAATAGGTAATATGCAAATTATCCCTCACACCCTCACAATATGGCTGCCTATGACTAGGCCGGCAGGGGGGTTAGTGAGGGACGACCAAACGACTGAACAAGCAGGCTGCGTGGGGCGACCAGGCTGGCAGGGGGGAAAGGGGTGTGCAGTTGGGGGCAATTAGGCTGGCGGGGGGGGATGTTGGGGGCAACCAGGCTGGTAGGGGGGTAGTAAGGGGTGACCAGGCTGGTGGGGGAGGAGGGCTTTAGGAGTGACCAGGCTGGCAACGGGGGGACAGTTAGGGGCGACCAGGCAGGCAGGTGAGCAATTAGGAGCCAGCGGTCCAGGATTGTGAGAGAGATGTCCGACTGCCAGTTTAGGTCAAAACCGGCAGTCGGACATCCCCCGAGGGATCCCGGATTGGAGAGGGTGCAGGCTGGACTGAGGAAACACCCCCGTCCCCACACGCATTTCGTGCACTGGGCCTCTAGCCTTAGATAACACAGGAGCAGCATTGGGTGCTGTGGGTGCCCATGATTGTCTTCTTTCTTAATGCACATTTGTTAAAGAATGTCTACTATTGGGCTCTGGCTTGGTTCTGTGTATCAGGAGAGCACCTGACTCTTCAGTTTGCTAGACCTCTATTAGTTGAATTTCTGTTTGTCCTCGCAGTTTGAGCTAGAGCCTGTCTGTGTCAACTTAACATTGAGGTTTAGATTTTAGCACGCTAAACTTTTACTGGTCACGTGGAGCATAGGGCATGTCACAGCCATTACATCTATTCTGTTTGTTAGCAATTGCTGGACCTCAATCTCTACCCATTCAAAGATGAACAGGAAGTACCTACATTGGCGATGAGGAGATACAACAGCTTTAGGAAGTAACAGGTGACTGACTTAGGAAATACTTGCTTGCATAAAGACAACACATAGCCTTGATGAAGCAGGAGACGGGATCCATGGAGAGAAGCACCGTGAAGTGACAACCAAAATAAGAAAGGGGATTGGCTGAAATCATCACAGCAGCTTCCAGTTCAGGCTGTGTGGTAGATTAGGATCCCAAGTAAAGTTTCCCAGCTGGAAAGCTAAATGCTGGGTAAAATACAAAAATCAGTTTTAAATGCATCTCTGACTTGGCAGCAAAGTAAGAAATTTTGCAGGTCTTGCCAAAACCGGTTTGGCTCAGTGGATAGAGCATCGGCCTGCGGACTGAAAGGTCCCAGGTTCGATTCCGGTCAAGGGCATGAACCTGGGTTGCGGGCACATCCCCAGTGGGAGATGTGCAGGAGGCAGCTGATTGATGTTTCTCTCTCATCGATGTTTCTGACTTTCTATCTCTCCCCCTTCCTCTCTCTGTGAAAAATCAATAAAATATAAAAAAAAAAAAAAAAAAAGAAATTTTGCAGGTCTCAAAACAAAGTGAGAACAAGTGAGTAGTTCAAACACAAAAGCCAGCTTTCACTTGTACGGTTTCCACTGAACTTGGGGACACTGAGCCTCTGCCTTGAAAGACAGGACAGGAGACAAAGCCTGGCCCTGCCTGAGTAGGAAGGTGAATAGCAAACACCTGTCTAGAGCGAGGACCCTGTCATCTGTACCTCAGCGTAAGTGAGGAGGGGAAAGAAATCCCACCACCCCAGAGAAAATGTGCCTGCTTCAACCTTGGCATGGGTGGCAGAGGGGAAACAGATCTCTCCTAAGAATTTATACACAGAGTATGGAAAGTAGAGAACCAACTCAACTCGTTTTATGGAACTAGTATAACCTTAATAGGAAAACCAGAAAAGATATATGTTGAAAAATATTCAAACCTACTCATGAATGCTAATACAAAAATATCACAATACCAGCAAACTTGAGTCCAACTTAGAGGGAGACAATTATATATATTATATATGCACATATATATCAATATATACAATATTTTATATAAACACATACATATATATCATAGCATGATCAATTCATTTAGTTTAATATAAAGCCAATTTATATAATACACCCCATTAACACATTTCTGAAACTGATTAAAACTCTGGGACCACTTCAGTAGGTACAGAATAAGGGTCCATTTATAATTAAAATTACTTAGCGAACGGTTATAGAATGGAAATTTACTAATCTGAGAAAGGACAACTTAAAAACAACAAAACCTTAGCAAGCAAACATCATGTTAATGGAGAAATGTTGAAAGTGTTTTTTAAAAGATGTGGAACAAGATAAGGATGCCATGAATTACTACTGTTCCTCAGGATTATTAAGAAGCTGTAGATTTTACAGTGATACAAGAAGTAAGTAAAAGGTGTCAGGGTTGGCAAAGAAAAAATCAGTGTGCTGAGTTGTAGAGGATTTTTTTCTGTTAAGAAAAATAATTTTGCTGCGTAACTAATTGGCTGTGAGGCAATTTTGCCATAAAAAAGATGAAATAACTGGTTGACAGTTTGGAATATTTTTGTTTGATTTCATTTCTCCATTGACAAATCAATCAACTGTAGTAAAAAAGATAACTGCTTGCCAGTTTTGGTTTGGTTGGTTGGTGTCATTTCCTTATTGACAAAGTTCTTGCAGTAACTCCCACTTTTATATAACTTTTAGCTAGCCCTCACATGTCTGTACAGTGACAAGTAGACATGGTGGTCTTAAAATAGTTAGCATTTCGCCTGGGGCTGGGGCCAAGTGTGGGCTAGAAGGGGTCAATGGGGGAAAGGGGACATCTGTAATACTTTCAACAATAAAGATTAAAAAAATAGTTAACATTTCTTTCAGGTGACAGTGATTTGCCCCAAGAGTTGGTTTCTTATTTTCAAGCACAGCAGTAATTCAGGGCATCCTTATACAAAGCTAGCGCATGTGAGAACGTTCTGTTCATACCAATCCAGTGCACACTGCAGTAGGAGAGAGGCCGAGGGCCCTCTTGGAGGTTGCAGGGTTGAACCGGCATTTCCCCTGGGTCAAATCCACAACATAAACCCAGTTATTTGCACAGTATTGCCATGAAGCTACACACATTTTAAACAAAATGTTTTAATTTTTGTATCCACACTTTCATGTTTATGTCTTATGTTTTAACATCTCTTTCTTGTGATTTTATTTTTATGGCCAATTCATTATACATTGAAAATGCCTGAGGCAACGTTTTTAGCAATGCTCACAGCAAAAATACTAGATGGTGGTGGTTTGGTGGCAGATAATGTAAAAGTATGAATGAAAAAGGGATGGACGGTTATCACAACATTATAAATAAATAGTTATGATGTTACGTTGGTAGGATATAGCAGGTATCCCCTTTTCTTCCCCATTGACCTCCTCCATCCTGCTCTCACCTCCTCCCCAGGCCTTCACTGCACTATTGTCTGTGTCCATATATGCATGTAAGTTCTTTGGTTAACCTCTCCCCCCCACCCCCTTCCCTCTGAAATGTTCTTATTTTAAAAACACTTAGTGTACTATTGTTATAGTAGGCCTCAAAAAGGGAAGCTTTGGAAGATTTTTAAATTTGCCTTTCTGATTTCAGGAAAACAGTGGTGTGTCCCATTATCGACGTGATCAGTGATGATACTTTTGAGTACATGGCGGGTTCTGATATGACCTATGGGGGATTCAATTGGAAGCTCAATTTTCGCTGGTACCCTGTTCCCCAAAGAGAAATGGACAGAAGGAAAGGTGACCGGACTCTTCCTGTCAGGTAATTAATTTGTCAAACATTTTCCCTAGAGTGTTATTGGCAGGGGATTGTGAAGCTTTGGGAATTATAAGGATTATAAGTGTATTTTCAGAGACATGAAACATATGGGTACCTTATATGTATTTAAGAGCCATCTTTCACATATATCATTACTTTAAAGAGGTATTTTTCCCCTTGATCAATTAATAAAATTAGAATTTTTTGCTTATACAAATCTAGTGCACACAAAAAATGGTGACATACATATATTCTTTCTTTCCTATATGAACATTTTGCAAATCTATAAGTCAGAATTTATGCTTTAATTCAGTTGTTAAGGATAATAATATTGATCTTAAATCAAACTACCCCTTAATTATACGTGTTAATATGTGAAAATATTACTTAAAACTGGGTTCTTGTATCAAAATATAAGATTTTAAATTCAGACTAGCACCATCTGGATGATATTTACTGACTGGTAAAGTTTAGAATGCTTGTTTTAAATATAAAAAGGACTAGAATTGACGTATGTATAAAAATGTATTTTCATTAGTGCACTTCTGAATTTTCTTTTGTTCTACATTTGGTCACATATAGACTTTTTTTTTCCAGAAAGGGATAATAACCGTCCTGCTATTCACACTCTTTAACCTGAGAGCCTGAGCTTTCTGAGCCTTCCTAGGATTGATCCCAGCTGCATCCACATGCTGTTGCCGTAGTCATCGAGAGTGCCATCACAAGCAGGCTTTTAGGTTTCCCCATCCTGGCCTTCTCAGATCTGCCTCCCCTTGAATTCAAGCCCTGTCCTGGCAGAGTACACAAGAGGTGTCAATGATTCTGACCTCCTTCCCCTGGCCTGCTGGAGTTCTTTCCTAGTAAAGGAATTTTCCACTCCTACACTGACGAGTCAAATCACCATCTAAGCCAAGGGTTCCTAAACACTTGGTAAATGATGGACTTCTCTGCAAAATCTAATGAATGCTATGTCTCCTCTAAGGAGGGGAGTGCACATATACAAACCGAAGATACAGTATATAATTCTAGGAAACTTACAGATGCCCCAAACCCAGGTCAAGAAACCCCTGAACTAAATACTCACTCTGGGTGTTGGCCTATTCCCTTTGACTCCTACCATACTAGACTTTCTTTTTCTCTTCTAAAATCAAACTAAGTCCTAATTTTTTTGTGTGTGTGGAAACAACTATTCCTACTGGAAAAACAAATATGCCAACCTCACTAGGGCATGGAATGAGTACATTTTAGAGTTACAGAGGCGGCCCAATTCATCCTGAAATTTGACCTCCATGGTGTCTTTCTCCCTAAAACTTCATAGTTTTCTTCTAGTCGGAGCCTAGTTTTTCTTCACAGTCATTCTTCAAGGAAATCAAATGTTTGGTAGTCATTTAGTTAAACCTCCTTCTTATCATGTCTCTGCTTAATTCCATATTCCCACCTGTTCTGCATATGGGGGCCGTGTTTTGCGGAACAAAGCTCCTCTCTTGCCAAGGATATACCATACTTGGTGGTCAAGATGATGATCCCCGAAGGATGTATAGATTTTATTCTGTACTTCATCTTCTTTCCTTAACGGTTCCAGTCAGGTGTAGGGAAAGGGTCCCGTGTATTTCAGCCTGTTTAGTCTTATGTCTTTGCAGTATTTGCCTTCCTTTAGAACAGTGGTTCTCAACCTGGGGGTCGAACGACCCTTTCACAGGGGTCGCCTAAGACGATCGGAAAACACATGTATGTGTTTTTGTGATTAATCACTATGCTTTAATTATGTTCAATTTGTAACAATGAAATTGGGGGTCACCACAACATGAGGAACTGTATTAAAGGGTCGTGGCATTAGGAAAGTTGAGAACCACTGCTTTAGAACCTGGTATGTTAGAGTTGCTCACACGAGTCTAGTGGGTTACCATAGCCGCTTTTAGAGTTGCTAGGAACTGTGGCGTAGGTGCACTTTCAAGTGGAGAGAATTTTGAAAAATAGCTTCAGTTTAAGGAGTTTCCAGGTGGATGCTGAGGAAGAGCCTGTGGGAGTGGAGAGGAGAACTGTGACGGCCTGGCCAGGGTGCAGGTCATGTCTGAAAACCAAATAGCACAGCAAGAAACAGAGCAAGCCCCTGGAGGCTGCTATGAAAATCCCCAAGAGTGTGAGACTAAGCATTTATCCTGTCATTATAAACAGTTATAAAACAACTTTTTAAAACAAAAACTGTGAATTTAAATTGTAATTAACGGTATAGTATTACGATTGAATTTCAGAACACCTACCATGGCCGGAGGCCTGTTTTCAATAGACAGAGATTACTTTCAGGAGATTGGAACATATGATGCTGGAATGGATATCTGGGGAGGAGAAAACCTAGAAATTTCCTTTAGGGTAAGTTCCCTTTGAAAAAGTAATCTACTTAACCTTAAGTATGGATATGGTTTAATTATTCATGTTATTGCTAAATAAAAAAATTAATCTTGTATGAGTTCAACCAGACTTCAGAGCCTTCAGTTCATAAAAAAGTTGGCGATACTATTAAGCGTTCATTGTAAACTATTTTAAGCAAGTAATTCAGTTATTTTAATAGTCTACCTATAAAACTTATACAAGATTCCCTATTTGTTTATAATTTCTGTTACTGAAGTAATTCAAGCTAGCTCTAAAAATAGTCAACATGTTATTCAAATGACATTGTGTATTTCTGCAAATAACCTAGTTTTAGACACACAGCTTACGGTGGAAACCACACCGACTGCACTGTAATCTGAACCCGCTCGCTCCTTAGTGGACATCTGCCACTTATATGAGGAGAGGCTCGGACTCCGATCCTCTTGGAGATCCTAGTCAGCTTTCTCACTTTATGATCCTGGGAAAAAGTGAAAGTACACACACTGAATATTTAAATTGTAAGCAGTTGGTAGATTTTTAATTTATGGAAACACTTTTTTGAAAGGAGCAAAAGGATAATTTCATTAACCCTTTGAGTGCCAACCAATATCCTAGGAACTATGCTAAATTGCCAAGGCATTTTTGCTGATTTTACAGCAGTTTAGGAAAAAAATTGTGAATCACAAGTAAATGAAGTTACATATTCAATATCTTCCACAAAACCGTCATCTTCACAGCAAGAATTGACATATTTAGCAATATCATCATCACTAATAAAAGCAGACTTAGAACTGGACACTGCAGAAGGAGTGCGATAGCGCTCCCAGCACTTTTGGCGAAAGACAGGAGGAGCGCAATCGCGCTCCCTGGCACTCAAGGGGTTAAATAAGCATGGGAAACCATACTTGATCTGTCTTTTAGCCCCTTTTTGTTTTTGCTTACAAGGACAACAGAGTGTGTTGTCACGGTCTCCCTGGATAACTCATGAGATTCCTGGGCTGTGTTTAATGTGCAGGCTGTGACACAGGTTTGGAGGAGGAGGAACAGACAGGACTCTGGCTAAATATTCTGTGGTCAAAAGTTTTTTTGACCATGAACCATATTAATAAATACATTATTCATTATACACACACGGCACATAAACATTAAATGAAACAGTATGTCCTTGTTAGCAAGTACTAGTTGCAATTCATCAAATTTGAATTTATGATCCTTTTATGAGTCATGGTCTGCAGTTAGGAAAATACTGCTCTAGAGCTCATTATCGTTTCTGTATTTAGCCTTTAGCCTATCTTTTTTGAATTTAACCTTCACCTTCTGGTTTAATCAGAACCAAAAATTAGAGAAAGGTTTGCTCCCGCGGAAGCATGGTTTTAAAAAGATCATGTCACTGGTGCTCTACTATACGCCTGTGAAATTTCAAGTATGAGATTCAGCAGATGCGAACAGATTTCTTTTTCAACAATCACTGTTTAAAACGAGTCTTCTCTGGTGTTGTGTTCAGATTTGGCAATGTGGAGGCACCCTGGAGATCGTTACTTGCTCACATGTTGGACACGTGTTTCGGAAAGCTACACCTTACACATTTCCGGGAGGCACAGGACAGATTATCAACAAAAATAACAGACGCCTTGCAGAAGTGTGGATGGATGAATTCAAGAATTTCTTCTATATAATTTCTCCAGGTTAGCATTATTTTACATTAGAAATACAAGACTAACTTGCTTGTCCCTGATCTTAATTCCTTCTGAGGAGAGGTAAGAAGAGGTAGAAAAAGCTTTGAGCAGAGGTGAAACACTTACCTACATAAATCATTGTAAGAAATAAATGAAATCACACAGTATAAAAAGCACGTAGCAGCCCTGGCTGGGTGGCTTGGTTGGTTGGAGCATTGTCCCGTACACCAAAAAAGGTTGTGGGTTTGGTCTTTGGTTGGAATACATACAGGAGGCACCAATCAGTGGTTTCTCTCACATCACTGTTTCTTTCAAAATCAATAAAAGCATATCCTCGAGTGAGGAATAAAGAAAATAGAGTGTTTAGCAGAATGCCTGGTATAATATATTATTAACACTAATAAGTTATCCAGGTCAGTATTGTAGAAATTACTGTTAGTCCAGGTGTTACGTGTGTTGTAACCTAACTGCGACATTTAACGTTGATGTGAAGTGCTGAGAATCTCCACCCAGTCCGAGCCCAGTGGTAGCATGCCTCCAGGGACTTTTCTCCAGACGTTTGTCTCATCTTCAGTTTTGTGGGAATAGCTGTTCGATGAGCTGGAAATCTGCCTGGCAGTGTTACCATTCCCTCCTCGACATTTATTTGGGCAAAATAAATCTTGATTTTTGTTTTTGCCTTAACATAGTAAAGTTTTCTGATCCCATATAACTTACATTTGTATTATTATTAGCAAGTATACCATTCTCACATATATTAGTACATTTTTTCCAAAGAAAAATTAAATTTATTTCCTCATTTTATACTTTGGGAAGTGGATCTATGGTATATCACTTGAATAGTCACACATCACCAAAATGGTGCCACTTTTCCCATCATCTGGCTGTTAGATGTAATACATAAATAGAAATATGCTACCAATAGAACATCAATAATTCAATCACTCATTTCTTTTAACAGGTGTTACGAAGGTAGATTATGGAGATATAGCATCAAGACTTGGTCTAAGACACAAACTCCAATGCAAACCTTTCTCTTGGTACCTAGAGAATATTTATCCTGATTCGCAGATTCCACGTCACTATTTCTCTTTGGGAGAGGTAAAAAAAAAAATAGTGTTCTATGTGGTTATTATATTCTCACATATCAAAATCAATAGAGGTTAAACGTCCAACAAGAAGTACCTTCATATTAAAATTACATAATCATAAGTGTGGGAAAATTCTTATTAGTTGACAGTCTACCTCATAACTTGAAACCTTATTGTTTTTTTATTGTATTTTCTTAAAATAAGAATGCTCTACCCCTAGCCTTCCATAGTTGGACTCTTGTTACAACATATTAGTGTCTTCCATAGACTTCTAATTTTAACAAACTGACCCATTTAGTTGAAACCATATTCTCCTAAAGCTAATGTCCTAATGTTAATTAGCCTGAATCAAAACTTGAAGAACTTCAAAGTAAATATAATAAATTATAAAGAACTGACAAGGAAACTTGCAAGGCCATTGATAATTAATTGTATTTTTAATACTCATTATTTTTCCTTTGTGAGTTCTAAATCTCGTTTTGGGTGGGGCGATGGAAAGAATGTTGGTAGCATGTTTTGTTTCTGATGACGCCTTTAGTCACTGCTCTTAGAATTCGGCAACAAGTTTTCTTGAAACCTGAAATAATGTGCTTCTTAATGCTTATAATTAACACAGTTAGTTGTGCTTTGGAGTTTGGCCTTTGTATCTTTATGGGTGCCCATAGTATAGGGTTTGATGTGAGAGAGACATGTGCCCTAATCCACAGTACTCTTAAAATGTCCCATTCTGCCTCCAGCCCAAACTGTGCTCTGTGGATGGGAAATCCAGGTCCTTTTCTTTAACTGAGAAGTCTGGTCAAATCAAGGAATCTGTGTCAGGAGGGGTCCCATGGAGATTGGTAGGGACAAAGTCCCTGATGGCTTCAAGGGATCGAGGGAGAAAAGGAAGTGGAGATCATGAGTGGACAAATCTTGGAAGAAATTTTGTTACAGAAAAAAGAGCAGAGTGATGGGTGGTTGCTGGAGGGGAATATGAGGTTAAGGAAGAATTTTTGTTGTTATTTATTTTTGCTATGATGAAACTGTGCTAATGCAAATGACCCAAAAAAGAAAATGTGAATATGCTCAAATCAAGCCACTGATTGCAGGAGTTATGTAGGAGGAATGGGAGGGATGCCTGCAGTGCACAGGGGAGGGAGAGGTGGGGGCAGGGGAGAAGGCAGTTCATCCATTGGTACTGGGAAGAAGATAGAGGGAATGGGCTAGTGCCGGCCAGTTGTAGATTTGGGGGGAGAAGAAGCTGGTGGTTTGTGGTGGAAGTGTGAGGAAGTTCTAATGACTTGTTTGCTCATATAAGAGGGAAGAGGTGGTATTGGGAATGGGGACTGGGGAAAAGATGTCAATTAGAAACAGGATGTGGGAGCAAATAGATCCCAGAGGGAGCCGATGGTGGTGAACTAGAGCAGTTTCAACCTGGTTGTGTTTTCTCCCATGTCGTCCTTAGTAGTTACTGAGGCTGCTTCGGGGCTGAAAGTTCCCTACCTCTGAATGTCGTTGTGCTTTAAGGAATTCACCCTCAAATAAGTGATGTGGAGTGTGTTGCCTCATTAATGAGCATCTGTTCCCTTTGCTGTAGCCTCATTCAGGTCGAGAAGGGCCCGGGGAAGGTGATGTGCCATGGGAAGATTCATAGCAGTTGCTCCTGTCACTTGCCTTTAGAATGAAGAATGAAAAGGTGTTCTTTCCCTTTCAACTGACCCAGTTTTGGACAACACCTGGGCGTTGTTAGCTGAGCCAGAATATAGGTGTATTACAAAGAGCCACTTGTCTAACCCATAGCAGACGATTGCCAAAGCAAACTTGCCTTTTACCTGCCTCTTGCCAGCTGGCTTTCTCTATAAGGAACAGATTTAACCCTCTGTGGCCTGCTTGTTCTTAGCTAAGCAGCTGGCTTACTCTTGTGTACCCTTCATGGCAAGCCACACTACGCAGATGAAAGCTGATTGCCGGGCCAGGGCCAGGTGTTCTCAAGCTTGTGATCAGAGCTCTGCCTGCGTGAGCCCCCTTCACGACAGCCTGGAACCTAGCCTTCACGGGTCTTTTGTCAGACTCGGGCCCGGGAGACCTGGAATCACAGGCTTTCAGAGTAGGAAGGGAAATTGGAAAATGTAAACTTCATCTCTGATTTCACTGAGCCTAACTCTCCTAAGCTCCTATAGGGCCTGGAACTGAATAAATGTGTTCCATTGTGATATCTAATAGCTGTTAATCCAGGAGATGAATATTCTAAACAACCACCACAAAAAGCAAGGAATTCAGACCCCTAGTGGGTTAGCCAGCCTCTAGACTGACCGTAGCTTCTCCAGGCAGATCTGATGATCCTAAGGTTCAGTGAGCATGAGCTCCATGTCTAGCATCAACCTGAGTGCTTCACCAATATTAACTCTTTATCCTCACATTAACACTATGAGATATAGGTGCTGTTCTCCCCACTTCACAGTAAGTAAATTGAGGCATACATAAATGGTTTAAACGACAGGGCAAAGGTCACAGCCACAAAATGAAAAAGACAGGATTTAAAAGCAGGCAGTCTGGCTCAAGAGCCTGTATTCTTAGCCACTGATCCCATACTGTTCCTCACATCTAACCAATCTTTACCTTATGGCAAGGATTGAAAAAGTGACTCCATATTCTATTTTACTAGATGCCAAAAATTCTTTAACCGCTAACGTTGTCCCCCCTAATGGAAATGGCAAGATTTGTGAGGAGGCTAGAGTAGAAATGAAGGAACTTAGCTCTGATTCTTACCTGTTTCCCAAGAATGAGTGCATTCACAATTATTTTCAACTCTTAAAGTGAAAAATAATATTTTAGAGATAGCTGTGTATACCTAAGTTGCTACTTCAGAAGGAACTAAAGAGTTGCTTGATCTGTGGATAAGGAAGGGAAACGGACATTTATTGTGGGCCTACTATGTGTCAGTTCCTATTAGGCTCATTGAGAGATCTCAGCACCCCTGAGACTGGTATCCCTGTTTTATAGGTGAGAAAATGAGGTTTTTACAGCAACATTTCCCATTTACTGAGTAAAGAATGCTGCTATCCGCTGTCCCTCAGGGTACTCACTCAGAAAGACAGGGGTGGGAGAGAGGGGGTGGATTTTGTGGCCCAAAATGTTTGGGAAATGCTATTTTTTTAATGTCCTCCTATACTATCAGACCCTACCCTACCAAGAGTCACAGCATGTAAAAGGCTTTGAGAAGTCTTTTAGCAAATAAACCTATTTAAACTTGTTTAACCCAGTATTTCCCAAACACGTTTGATTGCAAAATCCTTTCAGTGGCACGTGTATCCAAACCTGGCCAGATAATGTTGTTCAGATTGTGGTTCGGGGCATCACTGTCTTAGGATCCCGACCTGCCGATGGTTTCATGGCATGTAATGGAAGGGTCAGAGTGAGGGCCCAGTCTGCATCCCCAAACCCATTCTCACTCCCACCCGTCTGCCTCCAGACACCGTGGAAGTGCAGCTAATTCCCTGACCACCACAGTTCAGATATTGCTATGATTGAGGTAGAAAACTTCCTGCTTCTAACAATTCCTCACCCTTTGGCAGTCTCACAATTAGTTGTACATGGTGCCTACAACTGTTTTGGTTTGGCTCATTGGCAGTTCTGATTCTATGACTGGTATTATTCAGTCATAAAGAATCCTATAAAAAGGACCATTCGTCTACAAAGCTTCCCCTTTGACATAATTTAGATCCCCTAGGACAGGGGTGGGCAAACTTTTTGACTCGAGGGCCACAATGGGTTCTTAAACTGGACCGGAGGGCCGGAACAAAAGCATGGATGGAGTGTTTGTGTGAACTAATATAAATTCAAAGTAAACATCATTACATAAAAGGGTACGGTCTTTTTTTTTTTTTTTTTTTTTTTAGTTTTATTCATTTCAAATGGGCCGGATCCGGCCCACGGGCCGTAGTTTGCCCACGGCTGCCCTAGGATGTCTACTAACTTGGGCCTTCCACGTGCCTCCACAGAGGGCCCAGGCTGTGGTAGCAGCTTCCTAGCCAGCTTGTGCACCATTTCTCTCATTGACAAGTAGCCCTCACAAAAGGTGGAAGACTTTTTCCTGTGTGTCAGCATGTAGTCCTGCACAGCCAGTGTTGTAGCCACATGTGGCTGTTTAAATTAAATTCAAAATCAATGCCTCAGTCACACTAGGCACCTGTGGCTGGTGGCTCCATATTGGATGGCACAGATATAAAGCATTTCCATCATCATAGAAAGTTCTTTTGGACAAAGGTGGGGACATTAACACAATAGCCAATACAGGAGGCTGTTCATGGATCTTGCCATCATTCCATAAATTTCACCCTTCCCAGGCCCTAAAGTTGAGTTGTTCATATTTGCTTGTCAAACCCAGCGAATTAAAAACTCATAACTGCTGTATATCTTCCATAATCATCTTTACTCTCAAGTAATTTAGAAAATGTACATCCTAAAACAACTTTCTTAGGGATGTATTACATCAAATTCCCAACCATCCTGTCAGTAGTTATTTTCTGCTCCATTAAGGAGAACATCAGGAGAACATTTATATTCAGGAGTATCTACTCCCAATGAGAAGAGCTCCCTTCTTTTTCTATAGCAAATCGGTCTTTTAGTTTGAGGTGACTCAAAAATTTAGAATCTCAGTTGGTATTGGAAATCCTGGTAATCTTCAAGTACTGTGTTACCAAAGAAGGGGACTTCTCTTGTTTCTCTTTCCAAGATAGTCATCAAAATATCACTTGAAATGTGAATAAACCAGAAGAAATTCATAGTGTAATAAGACTACTGAGCATTGTTTGTGGATCTGTCCTGTATGTAAACCAGAGATGGGACAGAGCCCTCTAAGCGCGGGAGAACCCAGAAGTTAGCCCATCTTTTCCTTAGATTACACTTCAAAATCCTAACTTGTCAGGAGGTTCTCATTTTTTTTTTTCTAGTTTTTGTCCTTTTTTTTTTAGAAATCCAACAAAGGCAACATTTGACTAGAACCGTGGTCGGCAAACCACGGCTCGCGAGCCACATGTGGCTCTTTGGCCCCTGAGTGTGGCTCTTCCACAAAATACCACGTGCGGGCGCACACGTACAGTGCGATTGAAACTTCGTGGCCCATGCGCAGAAGTCGTTATTTTGTGGAAAAGCCACACTCAAGGAGCCAAAGAGCCGCATGTGGCTCGCTAGCTGCAGTTTGCTGACCACTGGACTAGAACATCCTTACATTAACCACTCTTAAATTCTTTCCTATAATTTCTCTTCTTCCTGATAACATGCCTGTACATTTTATGTCAGTCTGTGTTTTCCAACTATCAGCGTTATACTTGGGAAAATCCTGTCTTATATGAACTGAGTTTGAGATGGGAGGAATAGCAGGTTGTTACTATTTCTGAGCTAGACTCTGAATAGATACATGGATGTGCATTGTATTACCTAACCCAGCACAGAGCCAGGTACCTCCCAGGTACTGTTAGGAAATTGATCTCAGAAGGTTTGGGTCATTTGGATTGAAGCCCAGGTCCCACTTATGCCAAAATCCCAGTTCCTATTCCTGACAGCCGTGAATAATAGTTTTTCACACCTATGTCTTTGCATCTTTATAATAATGCATATGGGCTTGTTAGTGCCTTACACAATATTGGAATAATATGTAGACTGTACATTTGTTTATAAAAAATGGCTTATTTGTGGTTTTAACTTTATCCCCACTTCATCTACCACACAAAACTAGTTACATTTTTTTCTGTCTACATGACATGACAGGTATAGTTTGTCATATACAGTGGGGCCTTGACTTACGAGTTGAAGTCGTTCCGTGACCAAGCTCGAAACTCAAATTACTTGTATGTCAAATCATTAAAGTGAACGAGTGAGACACGTGATGCTGGGCTGCTGATGTGGCGTTCACTGTGACGTTCGCTGCGCCAACTAGCGGTGGGGTATCTGAAGCTGGCTCGTAACCTGAATTTTAGCTCGCAACTCAAAGCAAAAAATCGGCCGAGAGACGGCTCGTGTCTTGAAAAACTCGTTAGTCGGGACACTCGTAAGTCAAGGCCCCACTGTATATCCCTTTGGCCTACCTGCTAACATCCATAGGAATAGATTGAGGACTTTCAAATGTCTATTAGTTCACAATATGCTTTTAAACTACAACAATTCAGAGGAAACAAACATATCAAGGGGCATTGCTTAAAATACTCTTCCTGATTTTGATAACTGGCTTAAATTCCTTTTATGTAACTGATGGTCATCTAACGAAAGAGTGGTGTTTGCACCACACCATGATTATACTTCCCGTGAAGCCAAGCTCCAAACTCTGATTAGAAAGTATCCCCATTGAGTAGCCTAAGAGTTCATCAGAGTAGTCATCAAAATTATTGTATCCACAGGAGTTGTTAAATTGCTTTAAATTATTAGGCAAAATAGAGCTTATTGAACTAAATACAAATCCCAGAAGAAAAGCTTAGGGGGAAAAAGAAATAAGAATTTTAAGGATTTCTCTCTGAAACACAAACATGAGTAAGACCTCTCTAGACCCCAAAATTTTAGGCTAGATAGACAGTGAATTCCGCTGCTGCTGCTCCTCCATCCCCCAAACTCATAGCCCTTGTCATGCGTCTGAGGTTGTTTTATAGTAAAGTTTAGATTGATTTTAATGTGTGCGTATCTGTACCTATGCGTCTGGTTAATCTCTTTCCCTTCTGATGTTTGCGTTATTCTCTGTCCCATAGATACGCAATGTAGAAACAAATCAGTGTCTTGATAACATGGCTAGAAAAGAGAATGAAAAAGTTGGAATCTTTAACTGTCACGGTATGGGAGGTAATCAGGTGAGTATTTTAGTAAAGCTTTAAAGGGATAATTTTCAGATTTTTCTGTTCATTTAATCTCATGATGTCATTCAGGAAATACTTTCCTACCTTTAAGTAGAAAATAATAAAGACCTTTAGGAGAAGGGAGCCTTCAATCTAATGATTATTTTTAAGTGAAACATTTGTAAAAGGCCCCTTGTGAGAACTGTATTTACGTTGCTGTGCGTGAGGTTTATTTTGCCCTTTTTCGCAAACAGATGACAGTCCTTGACAATACACTCAGTGTGTACATAGGAATTTTTTCTTTCCTCTGTGTAAAGTTAGTGGTAGCTTTTCTGAGTCACTTACTCTCTATTTCATTAATAAAGTTAAAAATTGTTTTTCTTGAATTATTTGTTTTTTCCCCTCCAGATATTGGGTGTATAAAACACTGGCTGTACTGTGATGGCTTACATGGGGGCATGCTTGTTTTTCAGGTTTTCTCTTACACTGCCAACAAAGAAATTAGGACGGATGACCTTTGCTTGGATGTCTCCAAACTCAACGGCCCAGTCACAATGCTCAAATGCCACCACCTAAAAGGCAACCAACTTTGGGAGTATGATCCCGTGGTAAGTTATATGTACATGAATAAGATAAAATATATAAAATGATATGTGCTGTTGGGTATATTTATAGACTTTATCGCTAAAAAATGAACTCTTGGGGAATCTGAATATAGGTCAAATTGTTCTTATACTCTAAAGCAGGGGTCCTCAAACTTTTTAAACAGGGGGCCAGTTCACTGTCCCTCAGACCGTTGGAGGGCCGGACTATAGTTTAAAAAAAAACTATGAACAAATTCCTATGCACACTGCACATATCTTATTTTGAAGTAAAAAAACAAAACGGGAACAAATACAATATTTGTATTTGCACGTGGCCCGCGGGCCGTAGTTTGAGGACCCCTGCTCTAAAGATTGACAGGTGGGAAAAACAATATGCATAAAATAAGCATGTTTTAATCTCCCTGAAATTAAACTGGCCTTGCCTCCAGTCCCTGGGTCCTTGTCACTAAGTAGCTCCCTTCCCTCTGTATGTCCTCAAGCTCGCAGGCTTGCAAGAGGGAATGGAGCGGTAAGTAGGCTCTGTAAGTCCTGCATTAAACACTTAGGTAAAGGTAGCCCCAGTTAATGAAAATCTGGCTCATGAGGATAGTTCAGTGACAACTCCCCCTCACCTCCTGTCTGACCAACCTCCCAACTTGTGGTTTTGCTCTACGGTTCTGGAATCAGCATCAAGATGTCTTTTCTCTGGTCGTCTTCTTCTTTTTTTTTTTTAATTAAATCTTTATTGTTCAGATTATTACATTTGTTCCTCTTTTTTCCCCCATAACTCCCCTCCTCCCAGTTCCCGCCCCACCATCCGCCCTCACTCCCCACCCACTGTCCTCATCCATAGGTGCACGATTTTTGTCCAGTCTCTTTCCGCATCCCACACCGCTTTCCCCCCCAAGAATAGCCAGTCCATTCCCTTTCTATGTCCCTGATTCTATTATGATCACCAGATTATTTATTCACTCGATTCTTAGATTCACTTGTTGATAGATGCATGTTTGTTGTTCATAATTTGTATCTTTACCTTTTTCTTGCTCTTCCTCTTCTTAAAGGATACCTTTCAGCATTTCATATAATCCTGGTTTGGTGGTGATAGCTTTTCCTTATCTGTGAAGCTCTTTATCTGACCTTCAGTTCTGAATGATAGCTTTGCTGGATAAAGTAATCTTGGTTGTAGGTTCTTGGTATTCATCACTTTGAATATTTCTTGCCATTCCCTTCAGGCCTGCAAAGTTTCTGTTGAGAAATCAGCTGACAGTTGTATGGGTATTCCCTTGTAGGTAACTGAGTTTCTTTCTCTTGCTGCTTTTAAGATTCTCTCTTTGTCTTTTGCTCTTGGCATTTTAATTATGATGTGTCTTGGTGTGGTCCTCTTTGGATTCCTTTTGTTTGGGGTTCTCTGCGATTCCTGGACCTGTAAGTCTATTTCTTTCACCAGGTGGGGGAAGTTTTCTGTCATTATTTCTTCAAATAGGTTTTCAATATCTTGCTCTCTCTCATCTTCTGGCACCCCTATAATTCTGATGTTGGTACGCTTGAAGCTGTCCCAGAGGCTCCTTACACTATCTTCGTATTTTCGGATTCTTTTTTCATTTTGCTTTTCCGGTTGGGTGTTTTTTGCTTCTTCGCATTTCAAATCTTTGCCTTGATTCTTGCGCTCCTCTGGTCTGCTGTTGGGAGTCTGTATAGTATTCGTTATTTCAGTCCGTGTATGCTTAATTTCTAGTTGGTTCTTTATCATAACATCGAGGGTCTCATTAGATTTCTTGAGGATCTCACTACATTTATTGGCGGCTTCTAGACAGTTCTTAAGAGACCTTAAAAGTGTGGTTCTGAACTCAATATCCTCCATTGACAGTTTGGTCCTGTTTCTTTGTCTCCGCATTTTTTATGCTTTCTTGGTGCACCCCCTAGTGGTCTTTGTGCGCAGTCTTGTTGTAGTTAAGCCTTGATTGTTGTCGGCAATACCGGGGTGATTTGACCTCCAGGCTAACTGGCTATGAGAGTCCGCTGTGTCTGCAGTGGGAGAGCTTCTGTGCTGGATCTCTAGGGCGGTGCTAATCTAGCGTTTGCCTGAGGCTATCCGGCAAATGGCTCTGCGCAGGGCTTGGGCGGGGCTTGTCCCCGGGGATCTACAGGGTGGGCCGGAGCGAGCAGTTATGGCTGCTCTCAGTTCCGTCCCTAGGGGCTCTGCCTCACAGAGTCCCAGCAACCGCTGCAAACCTCAAAGAGAAAGCTGCCTTTTTGTTCCGACCAAAGCCAGACAGTCCCGCTTCTCCTGTTTGAGTCTGGGTCCCTAGAGACTCGCCCGGATCTGGAGCTCAGAGTCTGAAACTCCCTCCCGATTGAAAACAACAACCGCGCCCTCCGCCACCAGCCCGCTCCGCGTGCACTCCGCACCTTAGTATTTCACTTCAGCACTGCGCCTCCTCTGAGTCTGGGTATGATATTCTCTTTCCTCCTAGTTGTAGAATTTCCACTCAACCAGCCTTCCTGTGGTTCTGGATGATGTCCGTTCCGTCTTTTAGTTGCTTTTTGAAGTGGTTGTTCGAGGCAGCAATCTCCGGTGTTAACCTATGCCGCCATCTTGGTTTTTCCTGGTCTTCTTTTTCTGTTTACAAGCCCTAGTGTTCTTCTCTCTGTAAGGAAAGACTTGTTCCTGAAGTAAAAGACTTTACTTTCTATGCGCATTGATAGATGGCGAGTGAATGGCCAGCTCGCGCCTCTGCTCCCCAGCCCCGGCTCCTGCCTCCACCTGGCTTCTCAGGGGCTCTGGATGCGGAGCTCCTCGTGGCTGTTGCTGAGCTGATGATGATAGTTTAGAAGCATCTTATCCACTGACTTTAGATACACTACTGTTTAGTGTCTTCTCTTAGCTTTCTCTCTATTTCCTTTTGTGTGCTTGGCTCACTCTGCTTTTTCATTCTTTCCCTTATGGAGATGTCCAAAGTTATGACTTTGCCCATCTTTTCTCCCTATATGTTGCCATATACAAACCCTGGTCCACTTTCATCACCAACCTGCTATTTTCTGAACTTGCCCTGTACTTTCCCACTTTACATTTAAGATCATACAATTCCCTCTACCTAACAAATCCTACCCATTCTTGAGGGCCCATCTTTGACATCACTTGCATGAATCCCTACCAGAAATTAGCTCTGTCATATTTAGTTATAATTGTTTCTGACCCCTCTAATGCTCTGCTTCTTTGTAGTGTTTATTTATTTTTTAAATATATTTTATTGATTTTTTTACAGAGAGGAAGGGAGAGGGATAGAGAGAGTCAGAAACATCGATGAGAGAGAAACATCGATCAGCTGCCTACTGCACACTCCCCACTGGGTATGTGCCCGCAACCGAGGTACATGCCCTTGACCGGAATCGAACCTGGGACCCTTGAGTCCGAAGGCTGACGCTCTATCCACTCAGCCAAACCGGTTAGGGCTGTAGTGTTTATTTTTTATCTACCAGTCTTTTCTGGACTATAGATGGTTAGATCCTAGAGGGCAAACACAATGTTTTATAATTCCTGGGTCTCCCTTCACCATGTAAACTATAGTAAAAATAACATTAAATATAGCAATAGCCAAGTTAAAATTACCATTGGAAACAGCCTGAATATTCAGTTCCAGGGTTTTTCGTGGTACATGCTACTGCCGTTTTGGGTAGTACTGCGTACTGCAATGTGCAGTCTCTGACCCCAGACCGTAAATGCCAGTGGCATCCCAGAGTCATCGTGACAACCCAAGTGTTTTAAAAATTAAAAGCCTCCCAATTAATGTTCATTAAAAAAGGACAGCCTGTCAGTTAGGTAACATAAACAGGGGTTGACTTGTCTTAGTAAGCCTGGAGGTAAGTGGCTTCCCATGTGGATTCAGCTGCACCCAGTGTGGACCAGTAACCGGTGTCTGTGTTAGGAGTTCATTTTAATAAACCTAAATAAGTAAAATAATTTTAGAAATTGGGATGAGAGGACCAATTCCCCAACTAAATTTTTTGTTGTGTCCAATTTATATATTTTTGTTAACACTAACAGTTGACACTCAGAGAAGCTTTTCAGGGCCTTCTGGAATGTCTGAGGGTTTTGTCTTACACGTGACCCAAGGCCTGGGCAGCAGGCGGTGTGCGCGGGGACCTCCAGCTCTCTGTTCTGCCAGATCGCGTTCCTGGCTGCTGGGGGTGTTCTAGGCTATTGAGTTTTTCCAGCGTGAGTGCCATATATCAGGAGCTTCCTCTGAGCTAGCACTTTCTGTACATTATCTTAATCTTTCCTCTTAACCGTCTCAAGTATTTTTGTCCCCATTTTATAGATGATGAACCTGAGGCTCAGAGAGGTTTTTGTTCAGGGGCAGTCAAGCACCACATACAACAGACCACGTATCACAGTGGAGCTGAAAAATTCCAATTGCGTGACCCAGCATTACAGCACATCTCTCACCTATTTGTGGTGACGCTGGTATAAACCTACTGCGCTGCCAAGTGGTTTGATACTACAACACAGACAATTATGTACAGTACATAATACTTGATAATGACTGTGTTACTGGTTTATGTATTTAAAAATAACGAAATATAGTAGAGTCTACTCTTCCTACTTACAAACAAAAAAGGTTTGCTGTAAAACAGCATGCCGTGTTTAAACTGGCAGCAGCCTCATCCATCCTGTGTTTCCGGCATTTTCTTGATTGCATCAGTTTCTCTTGTGCTTAATCTTGAACTGTTTCTGTAGTGATGTGCTGTACGGGCTTGTATCGTAGGAGCAATAGGCTGTAACATCTAGGTTTGTGTAAGTCACTCTTACGATGTTCACACGATGATGGAATTGCCTGATGACACATTGCTCAGAACATATCTCCATCATAAAACAGTCTGTGGCAGTAGTTGGTATGTGATAAATCTGGAATTTATTCTAGAAATGTCTGACTGCAAAGCCCTTTCTCTCAACAAGTAAACTATAGAATATCTGCATAAAAAACCACCACAACCATGCTGACTCTGGTCCAGGTTCTATAAGAATTAACGTATGTAATACTGAACCTACAGTCAGCGTTGGTAGTAAACTATGACATCTGCACATGTGTACTGCCTTTGGCCAATTTCTACTTTGACCACAATATGGGATAAATGACTGTAAGCTAAAATAGTTGTATCATACTCAATCACTAGGTTTTAAGTTCACGCAATAGGAATTTTTGAGCTCCACTGTAATGTTAATTACATTAAAATAGTGCCATAAGTAAAAAGTGAGATAAATTTATATCAGTAAACATTTTCACATTTCCTTTACATGTATAAACCCTTATAGGGTAATGCTCGATACAGATTCCTACACAGTTGCTTTGGCGTCCTTACCCTGACCAGGGCTGCTGAGAATCAGATGCAGTACTGTGAGTCAGTGTGCCTGCTAGCTCTCCTCTGGCCTGTCCTTTTAAAAGTATCCCCAAAACCAGCATGACAGAAGGTACATAGCTGTATCTATTGGCCACTTACTAAGAACTGTTTATAAATCTTAGGATTCCTTATGATTTTGAATCTTACAAAGGACCTGCATGGAAGCACAGGATGCATTTGAACAGCCTTATCATAGGGAAATGAAGCAATTTTGAAATAGCTTTTTGAAAATAGGTTAAGGATCCTAAATTAAGAACAGCTAATCCAATCATATTCTTAGGAAACTGAAGCACAAAAAAGTAAAATTTCTCACAGAGCTTATGGGAGAATAGGACTTAGAATGTAGGTCATCTTACTTACTGCAAGTCCAGTAGAATCCACTGTACCCCAGTGCCTTTCTCCCTCCCACAGTTCCTAATGCTATCTTTACATAGATGCCTTTCTCCATTATTATTTACATAATGTATATTACAAAAAATCCCTTTTCTACTGAAGAATTCAATAATCACCAGAAATGATGGCTGAGATGTTTTTGTTGTTTTCCACTTTCATGTTAAGACTCTTTTTCTGTGCTTTTCAGAAATTGACCCTGCAGCATGTGAACAGTAACCAGTGCCTGGATAAAGCCACGGAGGAGGACAGCCAGGTGCCCAGCATCAGAGACTGCAGCGGAGGCCGGTCCCAGCAGTGGCTTCTCCGCAACGTCACCCTTCCAGAAATATTCTGAGACCAAATTTACACAAGAAAAAAAATAAGGGTTGACTGGGCTACCTCAGCATACATTTCTGCCACATTCTTACGTAGCAAAAAAGGGACAGTGCTCCCTCCTGCGGGACGTGAGGGTTCTCAGCCAGTAAGACTAGACTCGCTCCTCACGCGCCGTGAACCAGCCTCCTGCCACGTAGCGAGACTGTGCACACTGATGTTTACAAGGTCGAAGAGGCTTTCGTCAAGAGTCATTGTAAAGACTATTCAGACAGTGAAACAATCAGCGACATGTGCTTCCGGAAAGCTGCGCCTCGGAGGGTCTGCTTGCACAGCAGTGGTTTCCGCTGGACATGCTGTCACAGTGAAGAATTTCCAAGATAGAACTGGTAGCCAGTATATTAATATTGATACAAAAATACATGAAAAGAACTGGAACCAGGTTCAAATCATGAAAATAACATTTTTACAAAAAAAAAAAAACTATATTAAACAGGGTTTAAAGGAAGTTAAAACAGAACTATGAGAAGTACAATTTGTTATAGTATAGTATCAAATTTCTATATAGATTTTATACCTCGGTGGGGAAAAACTGATTCCAGTGACATTCATTTTGTTTTCATCTGTGATAGTCATGGATGCTTTTTTATTTCTCCTTGGGGTGCTGAAATTGAGCTGGGGGAAAGGCTCTTTGAACGTAGTTTTAATTGCTTTCTACAATTTTTAAAATTTGGTTTGTGGGCTGTTGGAATTGTAATTTTTAATTGCCTTCCAAAAATGGAGATTTAAAATAATGTCTGGTCTCACTGAACAGTTAGATATCTCAGTTGCTCTTGGGTCAGCTGGCTTACAGACTTTCTCACACACACAGATTTCTTAATAGATTTTCAACTTGATTCAACCGATTATGCTTAATACCCAAGATTCATCTACTGTACTACAGGTTTGTTTTCACAGCAATAAATCTTCAGTTTTTGGTTTATGACTCCACTCAACAAAAGGCCTGCGGAAGTGATTTATTATTTGGGTATTTGGAGATGATGCATTTGATGGTTTTTTGGAAAACAGTTTTCACTCCATACTCAGATGTGCTTCATTGTCAAGTGCATATTTAGATTAGGTTCTTGAATTGTAATGAACTGCTGCTTTTTTTAAAAAATAATAAAATTTTATGGAAAATGTTTAATTGGCATTTTTTAAATGAGTTAGCCAAAGAAGTGCAGTTATTATTCCATATTATTAATCCTGCACTTCTTCCCTAAATTTAATTTAGATTAAATTGGTTTCCTTTTTGTTTTCTAATACTGCAAAATAACCTGAGTATCAATTAAAAGTTGAATATCAATTAAGTTTTAATCTCATAGAAAATCTCATTGTGACATTTTTCCTGATAAGTAAAGCAATCCATTGGCAAAAGTGCATATGTTTTCCTTTATTTATAAGATTTTATTTAAGTGATACTCTTTTCTTTGATTATCAAAGACTTCCACTGCAGGCACTGCAATTTCTTGTGCCTAAGAATGTTTCTAAAAGTTGCATCACTAGATACTCCCAAGTCCAGTTACAGAAAGTTCTCATTTCAAGTTCATCAGTATCAAGCGCACGTGGATGCTTTAAGGTGAGTCTGTAGTACAGACTGCAGACATTTTGTCCCCAGGAAATTTGCAATTAAGCAGTACTGATGGAATTATTTTTCCTGCTTCATGTAGGCCTAATGCTTGAGTAAACCAGATGTCTAATCAAAAATTATTTTCATGCTCAGAATTTCAGCTTTTGTACTCAAGCATAGCTTGGTTTTCTTCCTTACTGTAAGAAAGCTTAATAGCAGTGTGATTTAAGGTTTTGTTTTGTTTTTTGTTTTTTAAGAGGGGGGTATGAGTGATTAATTCATGGGTACTTTTAGAACCTGTTAGATAACCCCATTGCCTTTATTTTTCTAATTAAAGAATTCTTAAATACTTTGAAAATATAAAATATTCCTGAATAGTTGTGCCTTACATTGATGTTATTTGAAGTTAAAATGAGTCCCTGATCATTATATCCATTTGTAGGTTAGGCAATATGCTAATTACTCCGTTATAAATCAAACTGAGAAGAAAAGAATAAATGAAAAAGAAGGCAAAGGATGAAAAGATGGGATTATTATTTGACCAGTGAAGAATTCATAAAAGTGACCAGGATAATTTAAATATCACAAATCTATCCATCCTACTCCAATTCCAATCCATTTTAATGTCTTTCTGTTCTTATTTGCATTCTTGAGAAAAAAAAAAAGTTCTTTGTTCACCATTCTGAAAAACAGGGCAGCACATAGGCCATGTCTTCCTTTCCCTATTTGACCTTCACTGAAAAACAGAGGTTCCTCTGTCAAGATGTGGTGCTCTTTTCATCTCCCAAGAAGAATACCAAGAGCAAGTTAATTCCAGAACTACATGTTATTCAAAGGAGAAAGAAAATCAGAAGGTAATATTCCTGAGGGATAACCATGAAAGGAGGAATACAAACAGAATCACTTTTTACACTGTTTGGGAAATTAGATGTATTTCTAATTATATGACACAGCTCCCATTTGATTTCTTAAAGATTACTGAGTGTTTGCTTGATAAATCTACCAGGCCTACACATTTTGCAGGATATGAGGCAAAACTCTAGATGTACTGTCTGTACACTAGCAAAGAATTCACAAAGGAAGTTAGAAAACAATAGCATCATCTAAGTTGCATAACTCAAAAGGAAGTAAGATGTATGCAACTTATATCATGAAAACTATAAAATGTTGCTGAGAAACCTTAGAACACTAATAAATATATTATGCTCATGGATTGAAAGACTGCATAATGTTAAGATCTCAATTTTGCACAAATTAAGCTATAGATTCAGTGAAATCAAAGTCTTAACGAGACTGTCTTGTATCAATTAGCAAATCCTAGTCTATATGGAAATGCACCAGACCCAGGATAGGCAAGATAATCTTGAAGAAAAAATTGGAAGACTTAACACTACTCAATTTCATGACTTGCTTTAAAAGCTATCATGATTAAGAGAGTGTAGTACTAAAGTTAGGACAAACACATCAGGAGATAGAAGAGAGTCCAGAAATAGACCCACACATGTGTATGGTCATTGGCTTTTCAACAAAACACCAAGCAATTCAATAGGGAAAGTTTTTTAGTTGGAGCTGGAGTAACTGGATTATCTGTATGAGGAAAAAAACATTTCTGCTTTCACACAGTACACAATTTATTCAAAATGGATCACAGGCCTAAATGTGAAGGGCAAAACAGTCTAGATGAACACAGTATTTTCATGACTCTTGGGGTAGGCAAAGATATCTTTGGGACACAAAAGACATTAACCATAAAAGAAAAAAATGATAAATGTCACCAATATTAAACCCTTTTTCTAAAAGTGATACTTTTAAAATGAAATGGCAAGCCACAGCCAAGGAGAAAATGTTTGCAATCCATGGAACTGACAAAGGACTTGTATGCAGAAAAACAACTAAAAAGCCATTGCAAAAGCAACACAATATAAAAGAGATTTCAATTCCTCACTTACAATAGTGGATAGAACAACCAGACAGAAGATCAATAAGCAGGTGGATAAATTAACACTACAGAGTAATTTGACATAAATAGATACAGAGCACTCCATCCAATTATGGCGGAAGGCACATTCTTCTCAAGTGCACATGGTACACTCTAGAGCAGCCGTGGGCAAACTACGGCCCACGGGCCGGATAAAAAAAAAGACCGTACCCTTTTATGTAATGATGTTTACTTTGAATTTATATTAGTTCACACAAACACTCCATCCATGCTTTTGTTCCGGCCCTCCGGTCCAGTTTAAGAACCCATTGTGGCCCTCGAGTCAATAAGTTTGCCCACCCCTGCTCTAGAGTATACCACATGTTAGGCCACAAAACAAGTCAAATTCAAGAAGACAGATCAAACAAGGCATGTTTTCCTATTACAATGGAAGGAAGCTAGAAATCAATAGCTCAAGGAAAACTGGAAAATCCACAAATATGTGGAAATTAAATTATACACTCTTAACCAATGGGTCAAAGAACTCACGAGGAAAACTAGAAAATACCTTTGAGACAAGTAAAAATCAAAACAACATACCAAGCCTACCGGATGCCTGAAAGCAGTGCAAAGAGGGAAGTGTGTACCTGTAAATGAGTACTATAAAAAACCAGAAAGACTTCAAGTTAACAACTGAAATTTACACCTCAAGAAACCAGAAAAAAGGAAGAAAAAAAACACCTAAAACCAAATATAGTAGGAGGAAGGAAATAATAAATATTAGAGCGGAGATAAACTAAATAAAAAATAGAAAAAAATAAGCAAAACTAAGATTTTTAAAAGATAAACTAAATGACAAATCCTTAGCTAAATTAAGAAAAAAAAGATTCAAATAACAAATCAGAAATGAAAGGGGGGGGCATTACAACCAAGAATACTATGAACAATTATACACCAACAAATTGGATAACATAGAAGAAATGGATAAGGTCCTGGAAACACATAACATGCCAAGACTAAATAATGAAATAACAGAAAATCTGAAGAGACCACTGATGAGTGAGAAGACTGAGTCAGTAATAACAATAAAATGTTCCCAACAAAGAAAAGCCCAAGACCGGATGACTTCACAAGTGAATTCTACCAAACATTTAAAGATGTAACACCAATCCTGAAACTCTTCCACAAAGTTTAAGAAGAGGGTACACTTCAAAGCTCATTCTTTCAGGCTAGCATTACCCTGATACCAAAGCCAGACAAAGACGACAAGAAAATAAAACAATACACCAATGTCTCTGATAAATATTGATGCAAAAATTCTTAACAAAATACTAGCAAATGTATAATTCAACAAAACATTAAAAGGATTCTACACCATGACCAAGTGGGGTTTATTCCTGGAATGCTAGGCTCAACCTACAAAAATCAATTGCTCTAATATACCACATTAACAGAAATGAAGGACAAAACCACCTAATCATCTCAGTTGATACAGAAAAGCATATGAGAAGATTCAATACCTTTTAATGATTTAAAAACAATCAACAAACTGCCCTAGCTGGTTTGGCTCAGTGGATAGAGCATCGGCCTGCGGACTGAAGGGTCCTGAGTTCGATTCTGGTCAAGGGCACATGCCCGGGTTGCAGCTCGATCCCCAGTAGGGGGCGTGCAGGAGGCAGCCAATCAATGATTCCCTCTCATCATTGATGTTTCTATCTCTCCCTCTTTCTCTGAAATCAATAAAAATATTTTTTAAAAACCCAATCAACAAACTGAAAATAGAAACTATCACAACATAATAAGGCCAGACATGAAAGGCCCACAGGTATTATCATGAAAGATGAAGTTTTTCCTCGAAGATCAGGAAAAAGACAAGGATGCCTTCTCTTGCCATTTCTGTTCAACGAAGTAATGGGAGTCTTAGCCAGAACACTTCGGCAACAATAACAAAAATCCAAATGAGAATGGAAGAAGTAAATTATCTCTGTTTGCAGATGACATGATCTTATATGTAGAAACTCCTCAAGATTACACACATACACACACACAACCCTGTTAGAATAAACAAATTCAGCAAGACTGCTGGATACAAAATCAACACACAAAATGGCAGCATTTCTATATACTACTAGTAAACATGAACAATCTCAGAAGGAAATTACGGAAACAATTCCATTTATGACAACATCAAAAAGAATAAGATACTTAGGAATAAATCCAACCAAGGAGATAGAAGACTTATATACTGAGAACTACAAAACCTAGCTGAAAGAAATTAAAATTAAGTGGAAAGATAAGCCTCTATTAATCGAGTGATTTAATATTGTTAAGATGTTTATACTACTCAAAGCAATCTATAAGTTCAACACAAGACCCATCAAAATTCCAAGAGCATTTTTTTAGGCAGAAATAGAACAGCCTCCTCAGCCAGGTCACCAAGGAGAAGAGCCCTGTGCTTTAGGAGGCCCTGACTGGCTGCAGAGACCGGGTCGCCGGGAAGCTGCAAGCCGATGACCCGGCATCTCCGAAGGCCTGTGGGGATGCTGCTTGTTTGCGCAAAGGGGGTCACAGCAAAAGAATCAAACTAAAGGGGGTGTTAAGTAAGAGTGATGGAGCCTCTAGTTCCCCCAAGTGCCTGTGGAGTCCAGGATTTCCCTTCCTGGAGGTGGTGGTGTCGGGTGAGGCAGGGTCAGGAATCCACTGTCATCCAAGAGTGTGGAACCCACTCACTGAGCAGCTCCACCGGAAGTGGCTCTGCTCATTCCCATACCTGTCCGCCAGCCATCTTTTGGGGCCTCCTGCATTTGGAAGGGGCTCCCTTAAGAACACAACTTTTCCAATTCCACAACTTTTAGCCACTTCCTTTGTTCCATTCTGATGAAACAAAGGCAGAAGGGCTGCCCTGACTGCTCCAGCTCCTGCTCATGGGCCAGAAAGAATCTTCACTTCCTGCCCCTGCGGTGGGCCTTTGCCAGGCAACGCAGCCCTGCACAGCCTGCAGGAGGGAGAGGGGGAGACAGTCGCTTTTCATAGCTGTGCCATTTGAACAGCCAGAGGGCGGGCGGGGTGGGCGATGAAAGGAGAAGTCTGGCATTGTGGGAAGAACAGAGGCTTTGAGGTCAGTCACCCGTTCAAACACACTTGTCAGCTGAGACACCTTTAGCAAGGCCCTCAATCTCTCTGGACCCTGTCTCGTCATCTCTCAAATGCCTGCCTCTTCGGGCAGTTATAATACCTTGACGGATGGCATTAGCAAGCAATTCCCCATCATCTGCCTCTGCTAGGCTGGTGCCTGTGCGGGGCCGCTGCACCCAGGGTGTGCCAGACCAACCAAGAGTGTAAATCTGGTCCTTGGCCAATCTATGACGTGATCTGACTCCAGCAAAGAAACATTTGAAACCGCAAAAAACGGAAACGAAACAGCAGAGTGTTTACACTTCCATATTTCCATTGTGACTCAGCCCAGCCCACCTGACTCCACCCTGCACCAGGGAAGGCTGGTCAGCAGACCACAGGCAGCCGAAGGGATAAAGCGCTGGCTGGAGAAGGAGGGACAAAGGAGGGAAAAGGAAAGTCCCAATCTCCCTCAGGACTGAAGACTCAAGACCCCTAGATACAGTACCAACAGAGAGCATTCAACACTGGATTAAAAGTATAATTCATTAAAAAAAAGTATAATTCACGGCAACCAAGTTGGGATTGTCTCAAAATGTAACTAAGGGTCAGCAGAAAAATCTATGACTGTATTGAACCAGTAGATGTTTGGTAAAACATTATTAGTAAAAACTTGCTGCAAAAGCATGTGCTTAATATATATTTCTTAA
Source organism: Myotis myotis (assembly GCF_014108235.1). Classification (NCBI taxonomy): domain Eukaryota; kingdom Metazoa; phylum Chordata; class Mammalia; order Chiroptera; family Vespertilionidae; genus Myotis; species Myotis myotis. The sequence goes on along the minus strand of NW_023416401.1, from coordinate 19,941,765 downwards.
AAGCACCCTTGTGCTTTAATTAATATTTCAAACCAAAAGCGAAAGTTATATTTAGAGATAAAACCCTAGGGACTATTCTATTTAAATCAAACAAAACAAGGATGCCTGTGAGCACCATTACCCCTTAACAGTGCTCAGGAAGCTCTGGGCAATGCATTAGGACATGAAACAGAAAGGAGGGGCAAACATAAAAATAAAAATCAAGCCCTGGCTGGTTTGGCTCAGTGGATAGAGCGTCAGCCTGCGAACTAAAAGGTCCCAGGTTCGATTCCAGTCGGGCACATGCCCGGGGTTGTGGGCTCGATCCCCAGTGGGGAACTTGCAAGAGGTAGCCAATCCATGATTCTCTCTCATCATGGATGTTTCTATCTCTCTCTCCCTCTTCCTTCCTCTCTGAAATCAATAAAAATATATTTTTTTTTAAAAAAAATACAGATGTATTTAAAAAATAAATAAAATAAATAAAAATCAACAATTTGCTGTCATTATTTGCAGATGATTGTCATTTATTTGTTCATTAATTCACCAAATATACCCTGAGAGCCTCCTCTATGCCCCACACCATTCAAGGACTCAAAATGCGGGGGGCAGGGGCAGAGAGACAGATGAAAAACCAAGTAAACAAAAAGCAAGGACACAATAAAGAATGTGCCTTGGAGAAAACAAAGTGTCAGAGGGGAGGTGGACGCCTAGCTGCAGAAGGGATTTTGACCAGACCCTGACAGGTACAAGAGCAGGCCATGAGGCAATTGGGCAGTGCTCCAGGTGGGGGCGCTGCAAGGGCAAAGGCCCTGGGGGTCAGATGTTATAGGCAGAATAGTGGCTCCCTAAAATGGCCAGGCCCTAATCCCTGGAACCTGTGACTATATTGGGTTACTCAGCAAAGGAGAGGTAAGGTTGCAGATGGAAATAAGGTTGCTAATCAGCAGACACGGAGATGGGGAAATTATCCTGGGTTATCTGGGCGGTTCCAACACAAACCTGGGTGTCCTTAATGTAACAGAGAAAGGCAGAAGAGCCGCGCCAGAGTGGCGCACTGTAACGGAGACGCAGGTGGCCACTGCTGGCCCTGAAGACGATGGAGGCCACGAGCCACCGAACCAGCAGCCTCTACAGCTGGAAATAGTGAGAAAAGAGATGCTCCCTAACATCTCCAGAAAGGAATAGGGCCCTATTGACACCCTGATGTTAGGCCAGTGAAACCCATTTTAGACGTCCAGAATGCGACGATAATAAATGTGTGTTTTAAGCTACTAGTTTGTGTTAATTTGTTACAGCAGCCACTTATAATGGTGGATTACATTGATCTATTTTCAATTAATGAGCCAGCACTACATGCGTGGAATAAACCCCATTTAGTCATGGTGTGTAGTTACTTTATAGACTGATAAATTGTTTACTAATGTATGGTGAAGAGTGTTTGCATTTATAGTCACGAGGGATACTGGTCTGTAGATGTCTTTGTTGTGCTATCATCACGCAGTTTGGAAGCAGGAGAAAGCTCAGTTCATAAAAATGACTGAGATGTGTTCCTGAAAGAGACTGTGCAGCACTAGAGTAGAATTCTTCAGCTGTTTGGTAAAAGTATCCAGTTAAGCCATTTCATCCTGGAAATTTCTTTTCTAGAATTTAAACTACAGATTCAATAGCTCTAATAGTTGTAGGGCTAATTATCTGTTTCATATCGGGCAGACTTAGCAGTTTGTATTTTTCGAGGAATTAGTTCACTTCATCTAAGTTGTCAAACTTTTGTGTACAGAGTAGTGCGTAGTACTCCCTTATTATTCTTTTGATGTCTGCAGGGTCTGTAGTGGCAGCTCCTGTTTCATTCCTGATATTGGTTAATTTTTCATCCCTCTCTTTTTAAAAATTTGGCAGTCTTGCTAGAGGTTTATCAATATTATTGATCTTTTCAAAGAATTTGTTTTGGTTTCACTGATTCTTTTATATTATTTTTCTATTTTCAGTTTCATTGATTTCTGCCCTCATCTTTATTCCTCTGTTCTGCTTGCTTTGAGCTTATTTTGGTCTAGTTTCTCAAGATGGGAGTTTACATTGATTTGAAACGTTCTTTCTTATATAACTGGTGCTACAAATTTCCCTCTCAGCACTGCCTTGGCTGTATCTCACATTTTGATATGTTTGTATTTTCACTGTCATTTAGTTCATTTTGTTTTTAATTACCCTTGAGATTTCCTCTTTAACACATGGTTTATTTAGAAGTGTGTTGTTTACTTTCTAAGTGTTTTAGGACTTTTCTATTTTTTCTATCATTTATTTCCAGTTTGAATCCATTATGGTGAAAAACAACAACAACAACAACCCATAATCTGTATGATTTCCATTCTTTTAAATTTGTTGGAGTTTATTCTATGACCGAGGATATGATCTATCTTGGTAAGTGTACCTTGGGCACTTAAAAAGAATGTGCTATTGTTGGGTAGACTGTTCTAAAAATGTTAGATTCTGTTTTTTGATGATGATGATGATGAATTCTATATCCTTGCTAATTTTCTAATTGTTCTTGGTTTTTTAACCTGTTTTTTCTCTATTGTTTGGGTTGGGTAATTTTTCCTGTTTTTTTTTTTTTTAAATTGCTTACATGTTTGTTTATTTTTATATAGATGTATAAATTATTGTCTATGTTTTATATTTGAGATTCTTAATTTATATGTACAAATAAATATTTACAATAATTATTTGCCTGTAAATCTAAGGATACCCCCCCACCCCCGCCCATCCCTTCCCAAATAATGATTCTCTATTTGATGCCCATGTGCCCATTCGGGCTTTTCCTATCACCTCTAAACAGATTCCACCACCCTCCCATACTTGCTCTCCCACCTTCCCCCATGTCTGCTAATCTCAGGAGGCCATCTCAAAGCAAGTTCACCACAGCCACGTCAACAAGACGACCTCTCAACCTGGCAACTCAAAGCAAGAAGCTCGGTACAGGGCAGCACCAATGGACAGCTAGCAAAAAGGTCCTGTCGCCTTTCCCCAGACCCTTCAGTATCGAGTCTGGCTCTTGCCACCTATCAAGCAAACTCAAATCCTCTTTGAAACTTCCCCTAACCCAGTGGTCGGCAAACCGCGGCTCTTTGGCCCCTTGAGTGTGGCTCTTCCACAAAATACCACGTGCGGGCGCACACGTACAGTGAGATTAAAACTTCGTGGCCCATGCGCAGAAGTCGGTTTTCGGAAAGTTCTAGATGAAACAAGCATACAAGACAAGTGTGGATGGAAGAGTTGGAAGGGGTCGACCTCAGCGAACGTACCTCAATCAGATTGAGGACGTTTTTAGCAAAGGCCAGCTTAGGAGTACCCTAATTAAGTTAACAATGCACCTACCTATATAGTTCAAGTTAAAAAAAATTTGTCTCTCAAAAGAAATTTCAATCGTTGTACTGTTGATATTTGACTCTGTTGACTAATGAGTTTGCCGACCACTGCCCTAATCCAACGGTCAGTCACACTGTGAGAGCAGCTCATTGAGGAGCCTTGCAAGGAATGAGGCTCATCCCAGGGGCCCTGCAAGCAGGGGAACCAGGTTCTGCCCCATCCGAGGCCCCATCAGAGGAGAGAACCTGGCCTGTAAGTACCAGGAGTCTCTCACTTCCCAGGATGCCCAGAGCCCAGGGGACCAAAGCCCCAAGATACCCGCACAGGCTCCAGCGTCACCAAGCCTACTCTCACCAGCGCCAAGGTCACAGCAAGGTTACATGATCACAACAGAAAATAAGACCTGTCAGGAGGGCAGAACTGAATGGAAGCCCACCAGATAGTATCCAGTGCTGCCAGCCTTGGACACCTTCCACCATGGCCAGTCCCCTCGTTATCACCGCACAAGCTGGGTGAAAACAAGCAAGCAAACAACAACAACAACAAAAACCCAGCCCTGACCCCCAGAACCCGGTGCACAGGCCTCAGCTGCTGCAAACGCACCTTGAACTACCCATCCCGAGAGAGCAGGCTTCCTCAATTTAGTGCACCTCACTCAGTAAGTTTTATGGGGGCACGGGGGAGAGACAAAATTGGAAACACATACCCCACACTCCTTTATTCACAAACACACAAAAAAAAACAAAACCCGGCCTACTCACGCACATCCTGGGCCAGCTGTCCCTGCGGGCAGCGAGGTGTCTGGAATTCCTCCCAGGAGCCCATGGCTGCCAGCGCCTCTAGCCTTTCCCCTGGAGAGCCACTCAGCGCACAGCTCCCCCTTCCACCCAGCGGGGCGCCGGGGAGGCTCCGAGAAGGGTGCACCCAGGCCCAGGGGCTGCAGCCTCGACCGTGCTTCCCAGGGAAAGTCAGGTCTCGTAGGATCTCGAGAGACCCACAAGCCTGGGAGGGGTCCCGGGATGAGAAACACCTGGTGCCCCAGGTGCTGCGGGCCCTCCTCTCAGACTCCTCCTTAAAGAGTCTGCTCAGGCCACCTATCAACCAAACCCCTGTTCCCATTAACGCCTCACCCCCGCTAATGGGGAGCCACAGTGGTACCTCCCTGCCCCTCCCAGGGTCCCAGGTCCTAGAGACCAGCCCATGGTGTGCACCCTGGCTAGGGAGGGCTGTGTGGAGGCTGGCACTGCCCTGAGGAAGAGCAAGAACATCCAGGGGAGGTAGCCAGGGGGCGCCGACTCACCCCCGCTCAGCCTCCTGGGCCACGTCCACCTGGGAACATCCCCGCCTTCAGGGTACAGTGGTAGTTGCACACGGATGAAAGCACACAGCTGGCCAACTCGGGCCTCTTCCCCCAACCTGGCTCCCTCCTAGGTGTCTGTGGAGTGGAGTCTCTGTGGGGTTCTGGGAGGCACCCTGTACATCCCAAGGTTAGATACCCCCTGTCCCCTCACAACTGAGCCCCTGTCACCCCCAGGAATGCCCTGGAGGAAGCCTAAAGCAGAGTTCTCAAAGTGTGACCCATGTATGTGTTAGAAATCAAATTCTCAGGCCCCACCCCAGGCCGAATGTGTGAGAAGCTCTGGGGTTGACACTGATGTGCTAACGTTTGTGTTAAAAGGATAATGTTCAGCAAAAAGTAAAACTCTGACTCTAACAGATATGAAATGAACACGTGTAAAAGATTTCATTTAACTCGTTATTCATGAGGACGCCTGTAGGCTATTACAATGTAAAGGAGAATCCCCAAAACAGATGCATGGAACCTGCAAATGAATCCAGCATTGGCTTTTCCACAGGGGGGAGGGTTGTGCCTCCAGCAAAATTCCTTTACTTCCATAGATCGTTTGGCATTGCTATCAGTCATCTGCAACTTAGAGTTATAAAACAGCACTTTGGCAATAAAAGGCCAGAATCAGATACCACCGAAGGGTGGGATCGACACAATTGCTGTCCTTGAAGCACATTTTATCCCACACTGGGAAATTTGGCGAGCTGGGACCACACCCTGAGGGAGGTCCAAGGCTCTTAATTAACCCTGGAAACCCAGCCTTATCGACCTTCCAGGGGAACCGGAGCGGCTCGGACAGCCTCTTAAGTTGCATGTTGCACCTTGACAAGGACCTCGGATTCCCACAGTGCAGACCATCACACCTTCAGAGTTACCTCCGAATGCCCCAAACACGCTGGGATAAGCAGCTTACTTGACTGGCATCTGTCAAATAATTTGCTTCCAAAAGGAATGTGTTTGCCAGGAAATACCTGGCTTTAGTTACTGCCGGACATTGCCAATCTTCAGAACAAATATCTACCGAAATGAATAGAACCGCCTCTGTCTAACACCTCGAGGCCGGGTTTCCAGGCTCAGCACCTGTTTTCAAAGGCAGAGTGCAAGGAGTCAGGGCTGCTGGAGGAATCCAGCTTTTGTGAAAGATGCTGTCACTGAGCAGGGCCTGAGTGAGAGTCAGGCACGGGGCTTGGCCAGGCCGGGCAGTCCACAGGAGCGGCAGTCACCTCTGCCCCAGCTCAAGGTGCACGACTGAGGTGGGAGGGAGCCGGGGAATGAGGCCCAGGTGTGGTTTATCTGTGGAAACGGTACTCTCCGAGCCAGAGCAGGGCATGCAGGTGGGGGCCAATGTCATTCCTGGATCATATGATGCCCCCAAAGCACTGAGAACTTCTTGGAGCAGAAAAGCTGCCCTAAAGTGGCCACACAGTGCCTGGCACACAGTAGGTCCTCAGTCCTGCTGGCATTCACTCTGCCCTGCTCTTAGGAAACCCTGAGCTTTACAAGGGGCAGCCGGGGCTCCTGGGGAGGTGACTATGGGTCAGGCTCAGTGCAGCCTGCACACAGGCCCCCAGGGACAGGGACTTGAGGAGTGGGAAGGGAGTGGGGGTACGGTACAACCCCATTCAGGCCTTCATTTGTTTAGTAAATGTATATATTAGACACCTACTACATAAAAGGCTAAAATAGCAAAAGGTCATCCAGGAGTTTCTCAGTCTGGGTTCCATGGAACCTTAAGAGGTGCTCTGTGGAAACTAGATACCCCAGTTACACGGGCCTGGGAGACTGTAGGTTAGACAACTTGAGGCAAGCCTCTTGTTTCCCTGAGTCTTTTTCCCCAGAGGTGACTCCAGCCAGGGATGCAATCATGAAGGTACCGGAGCGCCCTCTGGGGGAAACACCTATGGATGCAATAGAGGTGGCTCCTCTAGGCCAATCCCCTCCTTTCAAGTTTAGGACCCTGATTCAGGAGTCAAAAATTCAGTCAAGTTCTTTGTTGTTGTTGTTAATCCTCACCTGAGGATATTTTCCCATTGATTTTTTTAGAGAGAGTGGAAGGGAGAGGGAGAGCCAGAGAGAGAGAAACATCGATGTGAGAGAGACACATCCACTGGGGCTCCCTGGGACTGCCCTTCCCTCTCATCTCCACCTGGGCACAGCCTCCCGCAGTCCTGGTTCTGGGTGGGACGGAGAAAGCACCTGCACCCTGTCTATATACCTGCCAGCATTCACGGAGTTGCTCTCTGAGGACTCAGAAGGTGAAGGGGTAGAAGAGCGGAATTTGAAACTCGCCAGCCCCAGCAGTGAGTTCACCGTGTCTGTCCTCTACACCCATTGCCTGGGCTTGAGGCAGCCGGAGTCTGCAAGTGGCTCCAGGGTAGCTGTGGCTGTGATCTGGGCAGTGCCAGCTAGCTGAGCAGTGTGACTCCAGTCGGTCTTATCAAGAGAATCCTTACGAGGACATCTGCACCAGTGACTCAACTGTCTCATCAGCGGTGGTGATTTGTTCCCACAGCTTGCTGGCAGAGTGTGCAATCTGCCAGTCCAGGTCTTCCCTATGGAGGGCCAGATGTAGCAAGGTTCATCAAGGGGAGTTGGCCAGGGTGACTAGGCCAGCGGTGAGTTCTGTCCCAGAGCAAATACTCATGGTCACTTTCTGCAACAGTGTCATCGATGCCATCAACTTTGCTAAACCAGCAGTACACCAGGCCCAGGAATTTAGGGGAGTCTTTGTGAGTCAAGGACCCCCTGAGTCGGTGGCTTTGCTCTAGGGGGCAGGGTGAGGGTACTATTTCCCTAAAGGGGTTGCTGTCACTTTTTAATGTAAAGCTGAGGGACTGGTGGGGCCAGGCCAATTGGCTCTTGAAAATGCCTTTTGCTAAGGGAGCCCACTGTATGGGAGAACATATTTGGCAATGATACATCTGATAAAGGGTTAATATCCAAAATATATAAGGAACTCATACAACTTAACAAAAAGAAGACAAACAATCCAATTAAAAATGGGCAAAGGACCTAAATAGATACTTCTCCAAAGTAGACATACAGGTGGCCAAGAGACCTGAAAAAATGCTCAAAGTCACTGATCATCAGAGAGATGCAAATTAAAATGACAATGTGGTATCACCTCACACCTGTCAGAATGGCTATCATCAACAAATCAACAAATGACATGTGTTGGCGAGGATGTGGAGAAAAGGGAACCTTAGTACACTGCTGGTAGGAATGAAGACTGGTACAGCCATTATGGAAAACAGCATGGAGTTTCCTCAAAAAATTAAATATGGAACTGCCATTTGACCCAGTGACTCCACTTCTAGGAATATATCCTAAGAAACCCGAAACAACAATCAGAAAGGATATATGCACCCCTATGTTCACAGCGGCACAATTTTCCATAGCTAAGATGTGGAAACAGCCCAAGTGCCCATCAGCAGATGAGTGGGTGGAAAAGCTGTGGTACCTTTACACCTTGGAATACTATGCAGCAGTGAAAAAGAAGGATCTCTTATCCTTTGAGACAGCATGGAGGGACCTGGAGAGTATCATGCTAGTGAGGTAAGTCAGTCAGAGAAAGACAAGTATCACATGATCTCACTCGTGTGGAATCTAATTAACAAAATAAACTGGTGAACAAGTGGATCCAGAGACATGGAAGCATGAAAGGAAAGGCCTGGGGCAAGGAGGAGGGGAAGCAAGCTGGAAGGGATCAATGAGGGGGGGGAGAAAATGCCTTTTCCTTTTGAACTGTTGGGCTGTTGGGCTCTTTTCACCTTGATAGTCGTTGAGTCTGAGTTGATCCACCCACAGTGGGGATGTCTGGTCAGAGTCCCAAGGCATTCATGAATCAGGCATGTGGTTCCAACAGGAGCTTGGGAACAACTTCCTCAGAACAAACAAAGAAGTGGCTTGTCCGGCAGGTGGCGCCAGCATCCCAGGAAATGCCTCTGAGTAGCCGGGCAGCCATTGCATTTTTAACTAAAACGGATTTCTCTTTCTCTTGCTAGAATTCTGTATTGTTTCTGCTGGCCCCCCAGGGGTAGTTTGGAAAGGAAAGGATGAAGGGGAAGCTGCACTCCACATGTGCCTCTAGAAGGCCCTATAAGCAGCGACCCGGATGGGAGAATCCCCTCCCACCCTATGGGAGGGGAAGTGCACACATGGAACCCCTCAGTTCTTACTATCGGTCCAGCCCTGGAAGCCACAGCCACAACGCAGGAATCTGCCCAGGGCCCCGCCCACAGGCCACTTCGGTTTCCTTCCCTTCCACAAACTTCACCCAAACCCATCCATTGAAGTTGAGCTCTTTTTCTCCATGAGATGTGAACCAAGGAGTCACACAAGTCAGGGACTACAGTGCTAGAGTCCCGCACACCAGGAGGCCAGGCCACCCCCTGGTGTAGAAGAGTGAGCGGGGACAGTGGAAGCTGCGGGAAGAAAACAACGTCGGCTGGTTTTCTCCCTTCCTCGGGGTCTGTACCTAAGCAGGGACAGTTCTTCCTTCAGTGTCTGGGGTGTGAGATCAGGGGCATCTGTGCCAATAACCACCTTTTCAACCTGCAGGTTTCAGTGCTTTTGGGGGCCCCCAGCCCATGCCCAGTACTGAGAAATGGCCCGGACCAAAGAGTGGCCAGGGCTTCGCAGTGCTGGCCCACACAGTGGGAGATAAAGGAAAGCAAGAAGCTCCAGAACTGTCTCTCCTAGCACTGAACAAGCAATGCAGAGAGAATGTCAAAAATGTATTGGATAACTGAAAAGGAATACTTTTTAAAAGCTTAAGTAATCAAAGGTAGGAGAGGGGAAACAGGAATGAAAAACAGAGGGAACAAATAGAAAACAAATAATACAATGGGAGGCCTGTATCCAAACATCAATTACATTAAATGTAAGGGGAGTAAATGCATCAATTAAAAGATAGAGATTGGCAGAATGGATTTTTTAAAATGACCCAAGTACATGCTGTCTACAAGAAACACTCTTCAAATATTATGATACTAGAGGCCTGGTGCACGGATTCATGCACCAGTGGGGTCCCTCGGCCTGGCCTGCACCCTCTCGCAATCTGAGGTTCGGCCCAATCCCCGCAGGCCATATAAGATCTTTGGTTAATCTCTTCCCATCCTTCCCCCTCCTCCCTTCCCTCTAAGATTCATCAGTCTGTTCCATGTTTCCATGCCTGTGCATTGAGCCTCTCCCCTCTGGTAGTCAGTGAGCAGCATAGCTACAGGTCAACAGTTGAATGGTAGCTTAGGCTTTTATATATATATACTAGAGACCTGGTGCACAAAATTCGTGCATGGGGGAGAGGGGGGAGTCCCTCAGCCTGGCCGGCAACAACGCAAGCATTCTGTGCCCGCCCGGCCTGGCCAGAGGCCCTCTGCAGCTGGGTGCGGAATGCTTGCCTCGCTGCCAGGGCAACAAAGCAAGCATTCCACCAGGCTGCTCACACTGCCCACTCTCAGCGGCCGCCCCCCTGGGACTGGGGGACTCCAGCGGGGCTGAGAGGACTGGGCGCTGCCATCTTATGGCTATGGGTGCTGCCATATTTGTGATGGAGTGATGGTTAATTTGCATATTACCCTTTTATTAGATAGGATAGATAGGTAGGGTAAAATAAATAAATATATATATATATATATAGAAAAAATTATACTATGGAAGCCCTGAAAAACCAAAGCAAGCGTGACATTAACATCAAAGTAAACTTCGGAGTAAAGAAAATTACCACAGTTAGAGAGAGACATTACATATTGAGAGAAGAATCAATTCATCAAGAATCCATAACAATCCTGAATCTATAAGCACCTGAGAATAGAGCCTCACAATGTAAGAACCAAAAATATCGTTCAAGCAGAAAATAAGTAGATATGTCCACAATTATACTTGGAAACAGTAACATTCCTCTCTATGTAATATACAGAAATAGTAGACAACATTAGCACAAATGGAATTGAACAACACCATCAACTCACTGGAATTAGTTTATATTTATAGAACACTCCACACAACAGCAGACTACACGTTCTTTCCAAGTGCACACGGAACATTTACCAAGATAGACCATATCATGAGTCATAAATTAAATCTTAACAAATTTAAAAGGATTGAAATCATACAAAATATGCTTTTTGACTATAATGGAATTAAACTAGAAATTAATAACAGGAGGATAACTGAGGAATCTCCAAACACTAAGAAAAAACACACTTTTAAAAAAGGAACTCTCAAAGGAAATTTTTAAATGTATTAAATCGTACTGCCATTTGCAACAATGTGGATGGACCTTGAGAATATTATGCCAAGTGAAATAAGTCAGTCAGAAAAAGCTAAGAACCATATGATTTCACTCATACGTGGAACTCATGGACACAGACAACAATGTGGTGGTCACCAGAAGGAAAGGGGTGGAAGGGATTGTAGAGGGTAAGAGGGCCAGATAGATGGTGACAGAAGATGATTTGACTTTGGATGGTGGTAACACAATGCAATATACAGATCATGTATCATAGAAATGTACGCTTGAAACCTATATAACCCTATTAACCAATGTCACCCCAATCATTCAATAAAATAAGTGTATCAAAGTGAAAGAAAATTCTATATAATATCCAAATTTATAAGTTACAGCTAAAGTGGAAGGAGAATTTACTGCATTAAACTATGAAATATACAATACAATAGAATTATACAATGTTGTATAGTTTTCAGTGTTCAAGGTTTACCCTTCTTTAGGTAAATGTATACCTGTTTTACTTTTCTGATGTTATTATAAATGGAATTATTTTCTTAATTTCACTTCTGAATTATTTACTGCAAGTGTATATATTTTGTATATTGATCTTGAATTCTGCAACTTTGCTGACCACATTTATGTAAACAATTCTATTGTTATGTATATTACCAAATGAGAAAAGTCTCAAAGCAAACATCTGAGCTTGCCTCCTAAGAAAGTGAGGCATTGGGTGTTTCTTCCTCCAAAGCAATTAGGAGGAAGAAAATAATAAAGAACAGTTATTAATGAAACTCAAAATAGAAAAACAGAGAAAATCAATGAAAACAAAAGGTGGTTTTTTGAAAGACCAATATAATTGACGTACCTCTAGTCAGACTGATAAATAGAGAGGACAGAAATAGCCAAATTAGGAGTGCAAAAGGGAATATAACTACAGATCACAAGGCATTAAAACAATAATAGCATCTACTTGCAAATGAAATGGACCAAATCCTCAAAACCCACAAACTATAAAAACTCACCCGATGTGAAATAAATAACTCAAATAGTCCTTGTAACAATTTTAAAAATTGGATTTGTAGTTTTAAAAATCTCCAAGCACTAAAGCTTTTGTTGATGCATTCTTTTATTATTTTTTTAAAATCCTCACCTAAGAATATGTTTATTGATTTGACAGAGAGACAGGGAAAGACAGGGAGAGAGAGAGCGAAACATTGATAGGCTGTTGCCTCACATACACACCCGGACCAGGAATCAAACCTGCAACCTTTGAGGTATATGGGACGTCACGCCAACCAATTGAGCCACCCAGCCCAGGCCATTCTTTTCTTTAAGTGCCTTCTTGGAATATAATTCACATACCACACAATTCAATTCTTTTATGTATATTCAGAGTTGTGCAAACATCCACCGCATTTCGGAACATTTTTATCAACCCAGAAAGAAACCCGGTACCCATTAGTAGCCACTCCCCATTTCTTCCAACCTCCCAGCCCTAGGCAACTAATCTAATTTCATTCTCTAAGGATTTGCCTATTCTGGACATTTCATATGAATGGAATAATATTACATGTGGTCCTTTTGACTGATTTATTTCTCTTACCATAATATTTTCAAGGTTCACCCATGCTGCATCAGTTACTTCATTTCTTTTTATGGTCAAGTAATATTACATGGTATGGATACACCACCTTTGATTGATCCATTCACCAGTTGATAGATATCTGGGCTGTTTCCACTTTTTGTGGCATGATATAGCTACAAACATCTGTGTACACACTTTTATGTGGACTTGATGTTTTCATTTCTTTTGGGTATACATTTAGCATGAAATTGCTGGGTCAAATGGTAACTCTATGTTTATCTTTTTGAGGAACTGCCACTTTTCCAAACCAGCTATACCATTTACATTCCCACTACCAGTGTATGAGAGGTGTTGTTTTTATAAAAGTTGCTATTATCTGTTTTTTAAAAAATCCTAGCCATCCTTTTGAATATGAATTAATATCTCAATACGGTTTTTTTTATACTATATTTTTATTGATTTCAGAGGGGAAGGGAGAGGGAGAGAGAGATAGAAACATCAATGAGGAGAATCATTGATCAGCTCCTCATGCACGGCTCCTACTGGGGATCAAGCCCGCAACCCAGGCATGTGCCCTTGACCGGAATTGAACCTGGGACCCTTCAGTCTGCAGGCCGACGCTCTGTCCAATGAGCCAAGCCAGCTAGGGCTCATTATGGTTTTAATTTGCATTTCCCCAATTGCTAATGATCTTGAGGCATCTTTTCATTTGCTTATTAGCCATTTGTATATCTTCTTTTGGGAAATGTCTATTCAGATCCTTTGCTTATTTTTAAATTAATGTTGTCTTTTTTATTATTGTTTTGTAAGTATTCTTTGTATACTCTAGATACAAGTCCCTTATCACTATATGATTTGCAAACATTTTCTCCTATTCTATAAGTTGTCTTTTCATTTTCTTGGTGGTATCTTTTAAAGTACAAAAGTAATTTTGATGAAGTCCATTTTATTTTTTTTATTTTGTTGTTTGTGCTCTTGGTATTATATTTAAGAATGCTTCTAATCCAAGGTTATAAATGTTCATGCCTTTTTTTTTCTATGAGTTTTATAGTTTTGGCTCTAACATTTAGGTTTAGGATCCATTAGATTTAATTTTTATGTTTGAAGAAGGGATCTTTTGTATGTGAATATCCATTTCTCTCAGTACCATTTGTTGAAAAGGCTATTTTTTCCCTATTGAATTGTCTTGGTATCCTTGTTGAAAACCAATTGACTTTAAATATAATAGTTTAGCTCTGACCAGTGTTGCTCAGTGGGTTGAGCATCTTCCCCATGAACTGAAAGGTCACTGTTTCAATTCCTGATCAGGGCACATGCCCCCATTCGGGTTCCGTCCCCAGCTGGGGTGTGTACAGGAGGCAACTGATCAATGCTTCTCATATCTATATTTCTCTCTCTCTCTCTCTCTCTCTCTCTCTCTCTCTCTCGTCAACAAAAACATTTTAAAAATTTATATCTAAATATATATAATTTATTTCCAGACTTTAAATTCTATTGTATTGGTCTATAGTCTACCCTTATGCCACTACCACATTTTATTGACACTGTAGCTTTGTAGTAAATGTGAAATAGGCTAGTGTAGTCCTGCAACTTTGTTCTTCTTTTTCAAGATATTGTGGCTATTCTGGATTCCTTGCATTTCCATATGAAAATTAAGAATATAAATACTGTCGATCTCAGCCAAAAAGGCACCTGGGATTTTACAGGGATTGTGCTGAATCTGTTCATTAATTAGGGAGTGTTACCATCTTAAAATAATTGTCTTCCAATCTATGAACATGGATTGCCTTTATTTATTTAGGTCTTCTTTAATTTTTTTCATCAATGTTTTATAGTTTTCAGTGTTCAAGGCTTACCCTTGTTTAGGTAAATGTATTCCTGTTTCACTTTTCTGGTGCTATTATAAATGGAATTATTTTCTTAATTTCACTTTTGAATTATTTAATGCAAGTGTATATATTTTGTATATTGATCTTGAGTTCTGCAACTTTGCTGACCACATTTATTCTTTTTAGTAGTTTTTTAGTGCATTCCTGAGGATTTTCTCTATTCAAGATCATATCATCTGCAGTGGTAGTATCAGTGGTTTCTTTGTGAATTTGACTCCAGGGAAACAAAACCAAAAATTAACAAATGGGACTACATCAAACTAAAAAGCTTCTGCACAGCAAAGGAAAAACCATCAACAAAACAAAAAAGGCAACCAATCAAATTGGAGAAGATACTTGGAAATGATACAAAATGATAAGAGGTTGATACCCAAAATATAAAAGAACTTACATAACTTAAAAAACAAACAACTCCACTAAAAAAATAGGCAGAGGATCTGGAATAAACATTTTTCCAAGGAAGACATACATATGGTCAACAGGCACATGAGAAGATGTTCAACATCACTAATTATTAGGGAGATGCAAATTAAAACCATGATGAGCTATCATCTCACACCTGTTAGAATGGGTGTCATCAAAATAACAAAAAATAACAAGTGTTGGAGCAAATGTGGGGAAAGGGAGCCCTCTTGCACTGCTGGTGGGAATGTAAACTGGTGCTGCCACCATGGAAAACAGTATGAAGCATCCTCAAGAAATTAAGAATAAACTGACCATATGACCCAGCAATCCCACTCTGGATATTTGCCCAAAGAATATGAAAATGCTAATTCTAGAATATATATGGACCCCAATGTTTATTGCAGCATTATTTACCATAGCAAATATATGGAAACAACTTAAGTGTCCATTAATGGATGAGTATCCATACATAGGTCACATCTTTATCCAATCATCTGTTTATATATACACACACACAATGGAATACTACTCTGCCATAAAAAAGATGAAATATTGCTATTTATAGCAACATGGGTGGATCTTGAGTGTATTATGCTAAGTAAAATAAGACAGAAAAGGATAAAAACCATATGATTTCTCTCACGTGTAGAACATAAAACAAAAATGTAACAAGTGAATAAAAAAAACCAAACTTATAGATACAGACAACAGAATGGTGGTTACCAAAAGGGAAGAGGTGTGGGGAGGATGAATGGGGTAACGGGGGTCAAATATATAGTATCAGATGGAAACTAGACTTTTGGTGGTGAACACGCAATAGAGCATCCAGATACCAAATTTAATGTTGTACACCCAAAACTTATATAATGTTATTAAGCAGTGTTACCTCAATAAAAAATGATTAACTAAAAAAAAGATCATGTCATCTACAGACAGGTAGCCTGAGGGAAGATCACATAAGACAGTGCGTGGTGAGCTCTCCAAACAGGATGGCTTGCCTCATTCGCCCTTGGTAGGTGCTACTCTTCTCTTGCTCCCAGAGGTGGGGGCCTCTCTCCTCCGCAGTCAGTCCTCCGAAGGCGGACCCTGCCAGGCAGGACTCCCAGGAGGTGAGCTGCATGGGCGCCGCCCTGCCTGCACCACTTTGCTCTAAGCCCTGAGCACCTCCTTCAGCCCCACCACTGACCCTGGCTCCAGCCCCTTCTCCCAGGCAGAAAGCAACCCCAGACCCAAAATGTGCCCACTCCCTTGGTGTCCCCAAAATAGAGGAAGAAAAAGGGAGTGGAGGTTTTCACAACCCTGGAAGGCCCTGGAGTTCTTCTTCCTGTGGGTCCTGGAGAGAGGGGGTCATTTGGGAAGGGGAGGAAGGTAGGCGAGAGTAACCCACCTTTGTCTATGGCCATAAAATCCTGCACGCGCCTGATCTCGTAAGCTAAGCAGGGTTGGGCCTGGTTAGTACTTGGATGGGAGAGTAACCCACCTTAGCTTAGGGTCCTTCAAACCAATTCCTCAATTGCTCCAAATAAACGGAAGTAAGAAGAGCTACATAAGTGCTAATTTTCTATTAAAAATTTTAGTGTAGCCCTAACCCATTTGGCTCAGTGGATAGACCGTCGGCCTGTGGACTCAAGGGTCCCAGGTTCAATTCTGGTCAAGGGCACGTACCTTGGTTGCAGGCACATACCCAGTAGGGAGTGTGTAGGAGGCAGCTGATTGATGTTTCTCTCTCATCAATGTTTCTAACTCTCTATCCCTCTCCCTTCCTCTCTAAAAAATCAATAAAATATATTTAAAATTTTTTTAATGTATAGTATTTTAAATAGACATTCTGCACCTTACCTATTACACACCTATATAATAGTTTCCAAAAACTCAGCATATTTATTGCTTACTCACATGAGCTGGGCCCTCCTCCTGGTGCTGAGACCATGGCCCCACCTAAGGTGCCCAGTTCCGTGACAGAGATGGGGTGCGCTGTGCTGGGTGGCTTTGCCTGCTCCCTGACAGAGTTCACCTTGAATCAGTTGCTTCTTAGACTGGTCTGTGGGTTTGGGGGGCTTTCAAGCGCACAGTCTCCTCTTAGTCAAGGGCATAGGCCTAAGGATACCCGTGGGCCTTGAACATACCCTGGGTCCCTGACTGCTCTCAGAGTGGGCCAGGCCTTGGTGGGGATGGAGACCCTGATGCCTCTAAGAGCAGGTAGCTTCACCCAGCACCAGGCCAGGCTGCCTGCCAAGCTCTGCCCCAGCTGCCTGGTGCCCAGTTCTCTCCACACACAGGCTTGGGACTAGGGTCAGCCTCCTACAGAGCCGTCATGCCAACAGCCATCACTGTTCCACGCCCCCTCTTTCCAGCCTCTCCATCAAGCCAGGGCAATAATACTTCCTCCCCAGGGCCCCTGAAAGGTGGCATGGCATCTGGCACAGCATGGGGCTCAGTAAGGGTTGGTCACCTCCCCGCCTCTTCCTGCACGAGGCAGGAGGGTTCGGTGGTCAGCACTGGCAGGGCACGTCCCCTGAGTCAGGCACTGTGTTTGCCTCCTTTCAAGCGAGGAGTGTGTCATTCAGGCCTTGGCTCAGGAAACCACATGTGCCCTGGGCTATGGGCAAGGCCAGTTTCGGCTCCTCTGGACATTGTAACCAGATGGGTCAGGGCAGGCCAGCTCCTGGCAGAGGACAGCTCCCCCTTAGCCCAAGCCCTGTCCAGTGGATGCCCCGGGCTTCTGAGCTGCTTGGCCAGTCCCAGAGGGCCCAGGGGCACAGGTACCATACCTGCCCCAGAAGAAGCCCCAGATATGCCCCAAGTGCCTCCCCAACCCCAGGTGATCACAGCAGCTGCACTGCAACCATATAGGGCTTCTCAGATTTATTCTCTAAGGTGAAAAATAGCAACACTGTTCTGGGCAGAGCCTGCTGAAAGAAGGGAGAGAGCATTCCCAAGATGCACTGCTCTTAGTCAGGTTTATGGCACATTTGCATTTAAATAGAGCCTTTAACTCTCTTTCTGAACTTCACAATAATATAGCCTTAAAGCGCTGACTAATAGCGCGGAGGGTGCTTCATCTTCGCTCTCATTTAACACTGATACATTTCTTATTATAGCCATTCCAGCTCAGATGACACTTGTAAATGCACGTTTTAAATGTGTTTTGTTCTTTTGGGGTCAAAAATCAGACGGTTCCTGGACCTGCATTACAGGAAAGGTGCTCATCTCACAGGCTGGCTCAGCTGTCCCAGCTCTGAGCTCTTCTTAGCAGTGCCACACAGGGAGTCTAGTCAATTCCATCCTAAAACTACACGGTGATAGATGGCCAATAGACTTTGTGATGTGATCACATCGGAGGGTGTATAAATGTTGAATCACTGTGCTGTACACCTGAAACTAATACATTATTGCATGCCAGCTATACTTTAATAACTTTTCTTAGAAAAGAATACATACTTATAGTCTGGCCAGCATGGCTCAATGGTTGAGCATCGACCTATGAACCAGGAGGTCATGGTTCGATTCCTGGTCAGGGCCCAGGCCCAGGTTGCAGGCTTGATCCCCAGTGTGGGGCATGCAAGAGGCAGCTGATCAATGATTCTCTCTCATCATTGATGTTTCTATCTCTCTCTCCCTCTCCCTCTCTGAAACCAATAAAAAATATATTGTTTTTAAAAAAGAATACCTGATTCTACACTGGAAAGAAAAAAGAAGTCAGCCAGTCATGTGTCCTGCCCTGCAGTTTCCTGGGGCGGGAACAAGGCCTCCCAGCAGCAGGAGAGCTCAGTGGGAAAGGGCCCCCGGCACTGGAGCTGGAACCCGCCCTGGGCATCAGCCATGGCCTCCGGACCTGGCTTGTACTACCCCTGGAGAGCTGATTATTAAGTTTTCAGGAATAGTCCAAGCCAGTTCTTCAACAGTCATTATTAAAATTAAATTATGTAAACTTACAAGGAAACAGATATTAAAAACGAAGGTAGACATACTCAAAACTCATTTCTTCATTACTATTTTATTACTATCTATGTCCTTGAGGTCGTTTGCATCCATGGTGGAAGGATTATATAGTGATGTTCAGTAAGGTTAAGCTGGTGGCTGGATAGGGGCCCTGCTGGGAACATTTACAAACCAACCCCCGTAAACATCAAACAAAAGCAGCAAAGGACACTGTGAAGAGTCTGCCCTATTCTCTGTGCACTCCCTCCCCTCCTCTAGGAAATGCCCTAAAGGGACCTCTACCCCATCCCCTCCTCAGCCCTGTGCCCACCTCTCCTGGGAGACATCGGGCCCCCAGATCCCGCAGGTCCTCTCCTGAGGACACCTCAAAGTTCCCGCTTCCCACCTGGATGGCTGACTTTCCTTCCAGGGGTCCTTACCCCAACCACTTCTTGACACCCCCAACTCACCCCCTACCCACCATTATCTCTTGTCCAGATGACCAGCCTTCAGCTGTCCCCTTTGTCATCCACTCCCAATAGTTTATTTTTTTTTAATATATATTTTTATTGATTTCAGAGAGGAAGGGAGAGGGAGAGAGAGAAACATCAATGATGAGAGGGAATCATTGATTGGCTGCCTCCTGCACGCCCCCTACTGGGGATCGAGCTGCAACCGGGCATGTGCCCTTGACCAGAAACGAACCTGGGACCCTTCAGTCCACAGGCCGATGCTCTATCCACTGAGCCAAACCGGCTAGGGCCCAATAGCTTATTCTTTACACAGCTGCCAGAGAAATTTTTTTGAAAATGTAGATCAAATCATCTCACTCCATGGCTTAAACCTTCCAATTGCTTCCCGTAGTATCCAGAACTAAAGAAGCCGATCTTTACCCGGGTCTAGAGGCCTGGTGTCTGGTTCCTCCCACGCTCATCCTACGCCTCGCCATGGCGCACCCCTCTGGACTTGGGGTTTTGCACACACTGGTCTTCCCTTCTGAAACACTGTTCCCCAGGTCGCATCCTTCAATGCTCAGCGTAAATCTCTCCTCCCTGCGGACATCTTCCCTGAACCCTCCCCGCCTCCTTCCATGGAAGTTTCTCCCCATCGCCCCACCCTTTACAGCACTCAGCTTTCTTCACAGCACAGTCCTCAGCTTACTTTGGGTTCTTCACACACTGATCCAATCGCTAGCACTGAGAGCTGTCCTAGGTGCTGAAGACTCAGCCAGGCACAACCCAGACCTGCTCTCCTCCTGGGCCAACCCTCTGTTAGCTCCACGCTCCACACGAAACAGTGTCTGTTCTGCTGCCCACAGGTCTGGCCAGCGCAGAGAAGAGGGAAATAAACATCTGTTTAAAGCATTTCTTGTTTGTGTCATTAATGGATTTGTGTAGGGACTAGGCTCGAACAGATTAAACAGTGTCTTAGCTGTAAAGTCTTACAGAAATAGAATATTTGCAAATCAAATAAACCAACTGGAATTTACTGGAAGGCATTTGAGCCTTAGTAAATCCTCTTTTTTTTGGAGCAAAGAATCCTTTTGAAATGTAAATGGTTCATCGCTTCCTCCCAGTTCTTTGTTGTTCTTGCTCAAGAGGGTTCAGTGAACCCTCTAAAATTATATGCAAAATGTGTGCACACGCATGCTGAGGCGTTCCCATCTTCCATTAGACTCTTGGGGGGGGGGGTGCATTATCCCAAAGAGGTCAGGACACATGGCTCTGGCCTGTGCCTGTTTTTCAGGACTGTTTTGATGGGCCCTTTCCGGGTGAATGAATTTCACTGATAACTGCCTATTTTTAGAAATAGCTCTGTATTAGCCACAAATTTCCATCTAGCCGTCATTAACTGAATCCCCAGTTCCACACAGTTGGTGAAAATCCTTATATGTAAAGCATAAAGGTACTTTTTGTTACGAAGATAGAAAAAAACATTTTTTATTTGTATTTCAATAAGGCTGAAAACAAGTCTCAAAAATATATGAAAAGCTAGGTAAGTTGCTCAAAAGCAGGAGAGCCCTTGGAAGTTTCTTGATAAAGAAAAAAAGAAAACTCCTTTTCAAGCTACTATGGGTCTCCAAGTGAACTGTACTCAGTCTGAGACATAGAATTCTTCTCCCAAGATTAACATTGTAAAGGGGATTTTTAGGAATCAGCCCCTTATGCAGCAACCCTTACAAACGCCCCCAGACCTCCAGCTCCTTGCCTCCAGGAGTCACCCCAACCTCCATCTGCCAACAATCAGGTGCCACCAGGTCATCCTCCAGTCCTGATGCTCACCTCCCACCTGCCACCAGGTCAGTGAGGGCATTTTCATCTCCTCCCTTTCACCAAAGGCAACCACCCCCCTTCCTTCATCCGGGGCCAAATCTGACCCCATAGCTGTCACCTGCATTTTGCCCTCCAGAATCCCCCAGCCAAGCTGCCCAGCAAGGTGGTAGCTGGGATATGAAAGGGGCCTTGTGGGCAGATACTATTCTTCCTAGGGGTGGGGCCAGAGAAGTGAAGAAGAGAAAAGACCACAATGTACAATGTGCTTGGGGCTGTCTCTTACCTCCTTGCTTCATGATCCTGGATAAAGTTTATGCCATTTTCAAATTGCTTTCCAAAGCTTTCTTTCTGTGTCTGCAATCTTTGAGGACAGACTGCCCTGACATCTTCCGGGCTTGGGGTCTAGGGCAGGGTCTGAATAAGCCGAGGAATTTGGTGGCGGTTACAGAAAGTGATACTTCGGGAGTTTAGGAGAGAAAGCATGCCCAGATGTTCTCAATCAATTACAGCAGGCGGGAGGGTGAGAGGAAGAGACACCGAGAGTTCATCAGTAAACAGACCGATTGCATTCCTGGATGTATGCTGAAGCTCTGATCAATTTCCAGGCAGCTATTCCAGCAATTGTCTAGGAATAGCCGACTCCTAGACGCCACTGCATCCTGCTTCCACATGGGCCTTCCGGACATTGCCCACAACCAGTCCAGAAGCAGCAAGTAGATTCACTTATCCCAGAACTTTCCCTGCTTCGCCTTCTCCCGCCCGCTTCCCATCAACAGGGAAAGTAAATGCAAAACAACTTACATTTTTCGTCCCCAAACGCTGTCCATCACCCCCAGGGCAGAGGACTCTCTACCCAGCCCCGCTGCTGGTTCAGACCACGCGCCCTAGGATTTGGTCCTTCCTCTGCTAGCACGGGGCTCAATAATCCCTTTCTTTCAGAACAATTTTCAGTCTCAAAGGTGTATGTGTGTGTTTTTAATTGATAGATTTTTGTTTTGTTTTCCTTGTTTTTGTTCACTTTCCCTTGTGGAAAATTTCAAACATACAAAAATGAGCTAATAGATGATAAGCCTCTCTATACCCCCCACCCAGCTTTGACGATTCCACTTCTGCCAGCCTTGGTTCATTCATCTTCACCCACCCCCACCCCCCAGGATTCTTTTGAAGCAAATTCCATAATTCAAAGCATTTCACTTGTCAATATTCCCGTATATATCGCGGATACATGAGGAATCTTCTATGTAAACATAACCACAATACAATGATCACATCTAAAACCGTTTGATCATTCCCTCATATCATCAAATATGCAGGCAATATTCATCTTTCTCTGATGGTTTCCTAAATGATGTTTTGTTTTGTTTTAATGGCTGTGTTTACATCAGAGTCCAAGTAAAGTCTACACTTTGCTATTAATTAAGCTCTGAAGTCTCTTTTAATGTATAATTTTCCTTCCAACTCTTTTTTTCTTGTTACTTATGTGTTGAAGAATATGCTTCTGCTTTAGATATTCTCTCCATTTCTAGCCATTGTCTCTGCTTCCTGTGTGATTCTTGTTTATTCCTTTGTCTTTTCTGAGAGCCAAGTGGGGGAGAGGATTGGGAGCCTTGCTGCGATATCACCAGTCATTTAATGCCCCTTTCTGGAGAATATACCCTTTCCTCCAGCAGGGCCTGGTGCGCCCCTGCCTCAGTCCCCGGCCCAGTCTCTCTAGGGTACCCTGCCATCCCTGGCTGTCTAAACTGGGGCAATGGGGGTAGGGGGGTTGGAGGGGAGCTGGGCGTTTTGATGTTCATTAGTCACAGCCCACAGGAGCACACCTATAGTCAAACAAAATGGGGCTTATTGTCTTGTTGCAATGAGAACTGTGGGTGCCCTGGAAGAGTGTGGGGAAGGACTTAGGGTATGATTTGGACTTGAGTTGGGTGATTTGGAGGAGGTTCAGCAAGTGGTGGTTTTCTCTGGATTGGGTGCTGTCTGGATGAGGAGTGACCCTGTGATGATGTATCTCTTCTAGGAGTCGGGGGAAAGGCTGCAATCAGTAAAGAAGCCTCAGTCATTGTCTGATCGAGGAAAGGGGTCAGGGCCATTCTGCAGGTCTGGGCAATATTCCTGTTCTCCTTGATGCACAGGCATGCTCATGGGTTGGTATTGTTTCTATCTTCATCTCACATCACCAAGTGTGTGATGCAGGTGTTCTATGTGACTGTCTTTGTTTGAGGAGAACACCACGGCCTGGCTGTACATATCAGGGCAGCTCCCAGCCAGGAGGGCCCGTTGTTTTTTTTTCTCGGGTCCTGACTGCACCTGTTCTCAGTCCCGTGATGCCTCTGGCCTAGTCTCTTCACCGTCGGGGACTTCTGCCTGTTTTGTTTTTGCTTTTGTCCATTTACTGTCGTTTAGAGCAGCGGTCACCAACCGGTGACCCGTGGACCACGGGTGGTACGTGAGGTCCGAAAGGTTGGCGACCGCTGGTTTAGAGGACCGTGGGGAGAGAGCAGAGGCTGGGTCTGCACCCCACAGCCGGGGGGCCGGGCAGTCCTGTGGAGCCTTCGCCTGGGCCACTTTGTCGGAGAGCTGCTCCTCGGTGAGGTCCTCGTCCCCCTGAGGGGTGCCTGGTGCTGATGCCCAACACATCCCCTCCTTGCTGAGCTGGGGAAACGTGTGGCCCACAGGCTGATATTGGGATCAAAAAGGTTCCAGTTTCCACCCAGCGGCGTGGCTCAGTGGTTGAGCATTGACCTATGAGCCAGGAGGTCACAGTTCGGAGGTCATAGGTCCATTCCCTTTCAGGGCACATGCCTGGGTCGTGGGCTCAGCCCCCCTGCAGGAGGCAGCTGATCGATGATTCTCTCTCATCGTTGACGTTTCTCTCTCCCTCTCCCTTCCTCTCTGAAACCAATAAAAAAAATTTTTTAAAAAGGTTCCAATTCCCTTGTTTAGTGAGAACTGCATTTTTTCTGCAGGCACTCGCTTCATCTATCGTCTGATTCTGTGCTGAGGGCTGTGTGGTCAAGGGAGAGGCTCATGGACGCATCCGGTCTCCGCAGTGGACTTCCCGCGGCGGCCACGTCGTGTCTGTGAACCTGGAGCACAGACACATTCGCTTCTTAGAAGCTGTCAGGGTAACAAACGGACACTTTCCTAAGAACCGCACTTCTCGTCTGTGCCAGCCGGTGTTTTTAATTAGCTCGTTGGACAGCTACTTGTCTTTTTACAGTATAAATTATTAAATACCGCGGGGGGAAACGTCCATTTTATGCAATGACATGCTTATAGCACTCGTCTCAGCAACTCGCCTGGCTCAGTGGCACTCGGTGGAGAAATTCCGCAGTCTTCCCGCGGCATCATTACCCGGCCGTGATCCCGGGAGCCGAGTTCCCCCACGGCCCTAATCACACGTCCCTGGTTGTGTGCTCAGCGTGAGGGAAACATCGTTGCTGCTATCACTCAAGAAGGAAGGCCGCACTGGGGACGGGAAATCTGGTTGCACTTCCACAAATCTCCAAACGTTTAATGAGGCTTGTGGCAGGCGAGTCCGGGGGAAAGAGGGAGACGGTGCGGCAGGAGCTGCAGGGAACAGGCTGTGATGAAACCGCCCGCAGCACCTTTAGAAACCTTGTTCTTCCCTGTGTCTGTGTATTTTCATTTAAAAATATATATATTTTTATTGATTTCGGAGAGGAAGGGAGAAGGAGAGAGCGAAAGAAACATCAATGATGAGAAAGAATCATTGATGGGCTGCCTCCTGCAGCCCCACACTGGGGATCAAGCCCACAACCTGGGCATGTGCCCTGACTGGGAATCAAATTGAATCCTGACCTCCTGATTCATAGGTCGACACTTAACCACTGAGCCATGCTGGCTGGGCTATTTTCACTTTTTAAATAATATCTGAGTTTGCTGCCTCGAACAACCACTTCAAAAGTGAAACTAAAAGACGGAACGGACATCACCCAGAACCACAGGAACGCTGGCTGAGTGGAAGTCCTACAACTAGGAGGAAAGAGAAACGCATACGGACACTCAGAGGAGGCGCAGTGCTGAAGTCAAATACTGAGGTGCGGAGTGCGCGAGCGGGCTGGCGGCAGAGGGCACGGTTGGCGTTTTCAATCGGGAGGGAGTTGCAGACTCTGAGCTCCAGATACGGGCGAGTCTTTAGGGACCCTGACTCAAACAGGAGAAGCAGGACTGTCTGGCTTCGGTCGGAGCGAGTGCAGCTTTCTCTCTGAGGTTTGCAGCGGTTGCTGGGACTCAGAGAGGCAGAGCCCCTGGGGACAGGACTGAGAGCCTCCATAACTGCTCTCTCCGGCCCACCCTGTTGATCCCGTGCGACCCACCCGCCCCGCCCAAGCCCTGCACAGAGCCATTTGCCGGATAGCCTCAGGCAAACGCCAGATTAGCACCTCCCTAGAGGACAGAAGTTCTCTCACTGCAGACACAGCTGATTCTCATAGCCACTTGGCCTGGAGGTCAAACCCTCCCTGGAATTAGCTACAACAATCAAGGCTTAACTACAAGACTGCGCACAAAGACCACTAGGGGGTGCACCAAGAAAGCATAACAAAATGCGGAGACAAAGAAACAGGACAAAATTGTCAATGGAAGATATAGAGTTCAGAACCACACTTTTAAGGTCTCTTAAGAACTGTCTAGAAGCCGCCAATAAACTTGATGAGATCCTCGAGAAATCTAATGAGACCCTCGATGTTGTGATAAAGAACCAACTAGAAATTAAGCATACACCGACTGAAGTAAAGAATACTATACAGACTCCCAACAGCAGACCAGAGGAGCGCAAGAATCAAGTCAAAGATTTGAAATACAAAGAAGCAAAAAACACCCAACCGGAAAAGCAAAATGAAAAAAGAATCCGAAAATACGAAGATAGTGTAAGGAGCCTCTGGGACAGCTTCAAGCGTACCAACATCAGAATTATAGGGGTGCCAGAAGATGAGAGAGAGCAAGATATTGAAAACCTATTTGAAGAAATAATGACAGAAAAGTTCCCCCACCTGGTGAAAGAAATAGACTTACAGGTCCAGGAGGCGCAGAGAACACCAAACAAAAGGAATCCAAAGAGGACCACACCAAGACACATCATCATTAAAATGCCAGGAGCAAAAGACAAAGAGAGAATCTTAAAAGCAGCAAGAGAAAGAATCTCAGTTACCTACAAGGGAATACCCATACGACTGTCAGCTGATTTCTCAACAGAAACTTTGCAGGCCAGAAGGGAGTGGCAAGAAATATTCAAAGTGATGAATACCAAGAACCTACAACCAAGATTACTTTATCCAGCAAAGCTATCATTCAGAATTGAAGGTCAGATAAAGAGCTTCACAGATAAGGAAAAGCTAAAGGAGTTCATCACCACCAAACCAGGATTATATGAAATGCTGAAAGGTATCCTTTAAGAAGAGGAAGAGGAAGAAAAAGGTAAAGATACAAATTATGAACAACAAATATGCATCTATCAACAAGTGAATCTAAGAATCAAGTGAATAAATAATCTGATGAACAGAATGAACTGGTGATTATAATAGAATCAGGGATATAGAAAGGGAATGGACTGACTATTCTTGGGGGGGGGAAAGGGGTGAGGGAGATGCGGGAAGAGACTGGATAAAAATCGTGCACCTATGGATGAGGACAGTGGGTGGGGAGTGAGGGCGGAGGGTGGGGCGGGAACTGGGAGGAGGGGAGTTATGGGGGGGAAAAAGAGGAACAAATGTAATAATCTGAACAATAAAGATTTAATTAAAAAATAAATAAATAAAAATAAATAATATCTGATTAATGTATAGTTGGAATACAATATTATATTAGTTTCAGATGTACAAGATAGTGATTCGACATTTATATACCTAACAATGTGATCATCACACTAAATCTAGTCACCATCTGTGTAGCTGTATTTTTAAAGTGCTGTATTTGCTCCTGGGAGTGAATATAATAATAACACGAGGCGGGTGTGTGATTCGAAAGCAGCCCCTGTTATCAGGAGTGTGTGTAATGCTAGCGCTGGCGCTTCCACTTGAGGTGAAGGTTTCCTTTCCACAGCAGCCCTCTTTTGCCAGTGAGGAGAGAAGGCTACACTGTTAGGGAGCGAGGCTGCCTCCATTTAACTCCCTTGGCCTGACTCAGCTCAGGGTCCCCTCCTCCAGGAAGCCTTCTCTGACCTCCACACACCGTGCTCCACTGTGGCACTTGTGTTGTACCCCAGGACCTGCCCAGCATCTGCCCCCACAAAAGCAGCCCAGCACTTCCTCTTGCAGGCATCACCGTGAAGAGCAGGCTCTGAGCTGGGACCACCCAGGTTTGGATGCCAGCTGTGCCAATTTCCAGCATGTGACTTGGACTAGTTATCAACCAGTCTGTGCCTCAGTTAAGCCCTCTGTAAAATGGGGGTGATGACAATACACAGTTAACTGGGTTGTTGTGAAGATTAGGAAGGTAAATACCATGGTCAATAAACACAGCTAATGCAGGAGAGCACCCGCCATGGGCCAGCACTGTGCTAAGTGCTGGACACATGTCAACTCACAGGATTCCTGTATAACCCCAGAGAAGCCGGTGCTTCTATGGCTTTGTCCCCATTTTCCAGATGCAGAAACTAAGGTACAGATTGCCTACTATCTTTCCCAAGATCACACAGCTCAGAAGTGGCCAAGCTAAGGGTTGAAGCTTGACACGGTGATGCCAGAATCTTCTCCTAACCACTGTGCTGTGTTGCCTCTCAAAAAGACCAAGGTTTCCTTCCTTCCTTCCTTCCTTCCTTCCTTCCTCCCTTCCTTCCTTCCTTCCTTCCTTCCTTTATTTCTTTTTTGAGAGAGAGGTAGAGAGAGAAAGAGAAAAAAACATTGATTGGCTGCCTCCTGCATGCACCCCAACCAGGGATCAAACACGCAATCCAGGTATGTGCCCTACTGGGAATCAAACCCACACCTTTTGGCATACGGGATGATATTCCAACCAACTGAGCCACTCGGCTGGGGCAATGCCCAGATATTTTTGTTGGTATCAAGGTACCTGTTGTATGTTGAATTGTTTCCCCTAACACCTGGTACCTATTTGTTCTCATTTGGTCATTTTCCCCTCATGTGTCTAAATTTGTTAAGAATGTTTCACAGCCAGGCCAGTGTGGCTCAGTGGTTGAGTATTGACCTATGAACCAGGAGGTTATGGTTTGATTCCCCGTCAGGGCACATGCCCAGGTTGTGGGCTTGATCTCCAGTAGGGGGCATGCAGGAGGCAGACAATCAATGATTCTCTCTCATCATTAATGTTTCTTTTTTCTTCTCTTTGTGTGTGTGTGTGTGTGTGTGCGTTAATCCTCACCTGAGGGTATTTTTCCATTGACTTTTAGGCAGAGTAGTAGAGAGAGGGAAAGACAGAGAGAAACGTCAATGTGAGAGAAACACATTGACTGGTTGCCTCCTGCACCAGGGTCCAGGCTGGGGAGGAGCCTGTAACTGAAGTACGTGCCCTTGACCGGAATTGAACCCAGAATTCTTTGCTCCACAGGCCGAAGATCTATCCACTGAGCCAAACCGGCCAGGGCTCATTGATGTTTCTATCTCTCTCTCTCCCTCTCCCTCCCTCTCTGAAATCTATAAAAACATATTTTAAAAAAGAATGTTTCACATATGCAAGTGTTCAGAGGACTGGTGATGAGACTGACCAAAAGACCATCCTCTGTGATAACACCACACACAGCCTCCGGAGAGAGAAGCAAACTCAGTCAATGAAATTCCGCTTTACACTAAAATTAATTCTTTCTTTAAGAAGAATTGATTAATTTCTGGCTCCACTGTTGCCTTTGAAGTCCTGCTTGCCTCCTTTCCCCTCTCCCCAACCCCTCACTCTCAGCTCGAAGGAGAAATGGTGACAGTGAGGACAGACTCTCCTTGTCACTTCTGACCAGGAAGCAAGCACTGGTTAGTGATGTGAAAATGGCAGGACCCAGTGGCGTGTCCCCTGGAGACAGAGAAAGATGGGGATACAGGGCACTCTGGGGGTGCCCCCTAAGTCTAAAGGGACAATTCAAGTCAGCAGGTGTAAGCCATAGCTCGGCAAGAAACCCCTGCTCTGACAAAGAAGTACTGAGCCGATAAAAGCTAGAACTCGCAGCCGCTGAGGACCGCGCTGAAAGCCGGAAAGCAGGGTCCAGAGTCCCAGCTGGGCAGCATTTTGTGGAAGAATGGAAGGCTGCCAACTGCCATATTACAGAGGTTAATTCTGCGTGGCCGGGCAACAGATGGCTTCTGTTTTGTTTGAATTTTATTTTGTTCTATGTTTTGTTTTGTTTGTCCCTCTGTGCTTTGCAAGCATTCTGCATTAAAGAAAGGCCTATGACTTCTGGAATTATAAAACTATTTTTAAGAATATGAGGATTGGGGGTGGAGGGGAGAAGATGGGATATCTTGCAAGACATCAGGAAGCAATGGCCTAAAAGTCACCATATAAAAGATCACCATTGAAAGGCAAGCCATAAGCTTAAAATTTTTACTGTGAGAAAATATTTTGTAACTGGTAAAAAAGATGAAACTTTGGGGAGTGAAGAATTTGTTCGTCTCTCCAGTGTTAGAATCACATCACATATTCCTGACTCAGGGCCCCTGCACCGGCCACTCCCTCTGCCCCACAGACTTCAGACGGGCATCCTTCCTCACCTCCTGCAGACCGGCCTCTGTGTCAAAGCGCATCAGACCACTCTCTATAGAAAGGCAGCCCCGGAACCCCATCGCATGTGTGTGCTATCTCCATGACAGCAGGACTAGGATGCCCTGAGGCCTGACAACAGATCCGATAGGCAATCGTTAAGTATTTGTTGAGTGACTGAATGAAGTCACTTAGATGTTTCAGGGGTGGTACAAGTGTCATTTTCTGGTGACACATACATGGACTCTCAAAGCAAAGCAATGGCCTTAGCCCCAAACTCTAATATATTCAGTCCTTGGTGAATTCTTCTAGTCCAGGAGAACAGGGACTAAAGACATTAGACATGTAGCCCTGGCTGGGTGCGAGCATCGTCCCACGCACCAAAAGGTTGTGGGTTTGATTCCTGGTCAGGGCACATACCCAGTTTCAGGTTTGATCCCCAGTTGGGGTGCATATGGGAGGCAACTGATCAAGGTTTCTCTCTTACATCGATGTTTCTCCCCCTCTCTCCCTACCTCTCTCCTTACCTTCCTCCCTCCCTCCTTCCCTTTCTCTCCCTCTCTCAAATCAATAAGTATATCCTGAGGTGAGGAGTAAGAAAAAAAAAAAGAAATTAGACATGTAGAACACAGACTGTAGCCCATAAATGCCAACTCCCTCTAAACAGAACCAGGATTCCTTAGAGAAATGGCTGATTCTAGGCCTGGGGCCAAAAGTGTATCAGATGAACTTGGGACAGCTTGTCATGTCTGAAAACAAGGAGCTCTCCAAGATGACCGGGTGATGACAAAAAGAGAACCAGGAGCCACCTTGAAGGGGCTCTCATTGCCCAAAGATGGGACCATTTGAGTAATGATAAACATGTCATTTGTTTGAAAACATATGTTTTGAAACATATCAAATATATTAAAAACCATGAGTTCATAGTGATAGTAAAAAAAAAAAAATCCAAAACCAAATTAATTGATCACCTTAGATAAGGCACAAATTTGTTATTCTGAAAATTGATAATGGAAGGGGAAGAATTTAATATCTTTATCCTGTTTTCCTCTGCAGATTATATTTCAAAATAACCAAATGAAGAAGGAATGTTTCTTTCCATAGAAAGTATTCAAGCTAATAAATGAAGCAATGAGAGCATTAGAAAATCACCATTTTGCAAATCCCCAATGAAAAATGGATCTAGGTAGCAATTATTAAAGGCTGCTAACCATTCAGTAAAAGTCAATGGAATAAATAATGAATGGATCAAGGTGGAAAAGTAAACCCACTGATCCAGGTTAGTTAGCGTCACTACAGGTAGGCAATCACATGCACATGCCCATTGGAGTGATGCGATAGGATGCACCCCACATGCCTAGGAAGCAATTTTAAAGAAAAACAAGCCTGAATCTAATCAAGCCTTTAACGTCCAGGAAAGGGAACTATTAAGGATAGAAAAACAGGTTCACAGACAGTTCTAGGAAGAAATAAATCAAATCCAGAAATGAAATTCCACAGGACAAATGTCGCCGGTTCAACCAACAACGCTTTAAAAAAAGAGAGGCAGCAACTTCAGATGAAAAGGGATGTGCTAAGTCACAACCAAATGCCACGGGTGGCACTTATTTGCATCCTGATTTGGAAAAAATACAAATATGTTTTTGAGATAATCAGGGAAGAATAAATATAAACTAGGTATTGGATATCACAAGGAGTTCCTTATTTTGTTGAATGTGATGATATTATGGTTCGTGTTTTTAAGTTGTTACTTTTAGAGATAAGTATTAAAGTACTTGCATGTAAAATGATATGATGTCTGGGATTTACTCCAGCAAACATAGAAGTGGGCGAACAGCGCAGACAAGGACTCTGAATGGTAGGCCTTTGTAGAGGAGAAGTTGACCCCTGCAGTTGTTGTTGTTTTTTTTTAATTTATTAATTTTAGAAAGAGAGGAAGGGAGAGAGAAACATCTATTTGTTGTTCCATTTATTTCTGCATTCATTGTTTGATTCTTGTATGTGCACTGATTCGAGATGAAACCCACAATCTTGGTGTATCGACAATGCTCTAACCAACTGAGCCACATCAGCCAGGGCATAGTCCCTGCAGTTTTATACCCAGGTAGCTGCTCAACTATTTGGGAAAGGACTGGTTTGATTTTTTTTTAATTTCCAATTTATTATACACCAATCCTATATAATGAAAGGGTAAAATGCAAATTGACCCTAAGGGCAGAATGACCAGAATGACTGCTTGACCAGTCACTATGAGGCACACTGACCACCTCTTGGTCCCTTCCCCCGGCCAGCAGGCTCCCATCAATCAATGGTGAATGGGGAACTGGGCTTGGGTAGTGGCGGGGGGCGGGGCCAGCTGTTGGCAGCCAGGGAAAATGGCCCTGATCACAGGCCGGGCCTAGGGACCATACCCATGCAGGAATTTTGTGTGCTGGGCCTCTAGTACTTTTATAAAATACAATAATAATGAATTGCCAAATAAATAAATAAATAAAAGTGAATTGCCAAAAAACGATGAAAAAAAACAGACATATAATATATAATCTAATATTTATTGGCTTCAACACATAAATTATATTTCAATAAATATAATCAGGCTCTGGCTGGGTAGCTTGGTTGGTTGGATCATTGTCCTGATATGCTAAGGTTGTGGATTCCATCCCCCATCAGGGCACATTCAGGAATCAACCAATGAATGCATAAATGAGCAGAACAATGAATTGATGTTTCTGTCTCTCTCTCTTTTAAAAAATAAGTAAAATTTTTTAAAAATAAAAATAATCAGAACAACATATTTCCTGGAAAAAGAAAATCTTTCAACCACACGTGGCTTTGAATGTGTGTATATAAGTGATGAATAGGATAATTGCTGTTATATTTGTAACTTTGTGTCATCCCACAATCATAACTCATCAGAGAGAAGGCATAAGCATTTTTTTCCTCATATTAAATGCTTCTGCACAAAGTTTCAACAAAAACCGTGTACACCAATATTTAAAGCTTTTAATGTGACAAATGAACTTGCTTCTTGCTTGTTAACTGATCTGACCTAGTGTGGGTTGATGCCAACACTGCTCACAGGGACAATGTTCCGCTAAACAGTCCCTTGTTTCCTTGTCATGACTCTTCTAGTAGAGAAATCAGCCTCACAGAGGTGTGGTGACTGGAATAGCAGAAGAGACTTTAAAGTGATTTCAGCAAGCTCAGGATATTCATTTTTAACTTCTCTCCAAAGTGAAGCAAATAATGCTGCATTTTCAAAATTCGTCTTCAGTCCTTGACCAGTAGCCAGTGCCATCAATGCATCCTGTAAAGCTGTCGTTCAATTTGAATTAGACCTATATTTTATGAAAAGAATAGATTCCAGAGCCATCGATTTCTTACATGTGCATTATCTTTTGATGGAAAATAAAATCCGAAGTCACAGGTGTATAAGTGTACAGCAACAGGCTACCACCTACATTCCTGATTGTTGCTGAGACACGTCATAAAAATCTGCCGACATTCCCTTTTTTTGTTTTTGCCTTTTTTGATCTTTGTTGCTTTCCTCTCTTAAGTGGAAGTTTTAACATCTTTAAAAATATCTAAGATATCAGACAAAGCGGCAAGTCCGGATGTCCAATTCACATCTTTAAGTACTGATTTCTTATCTTACAAAAACATGATGAATTTGTTCTGCATTTTGTTTTGTTTTGTTAATCCTCACCCAAGGATATTTTTCCATTAATTTTTAGAGAGAGTAGAAGGGAGGAGGAGAGACAGAAAGAGAAAAACATAGATGTGAGAGAGACACATCGATTGGTTGTCTCCTGCATGGACCAGGGCTAGGGATCAAGCCTGCAACCAAGGTACATGCCCTTGACCGGAATGAACCCAGGACCCTTCAGTCCATGGGCCAACCCTCTATCCACTGAGCCAAACCAGCTAGGGCTTATTCTGCATTTTTACCAACAGAACTCTCCCCCAACAAGCATTGTGCCCCAGCAGGCACCAAGAGATCATTATGCTCCACTCGACTCCACATAAAGCTCATAACAGTAGAAGGGCCCTTAATTTAATGCATTTGCCTTTATGTTAGTCACAGATTCTTAATTCATCACTAAGGGCACTATTTAGTTCACCTGATTTATTTATTTATTTATTTATTTATTTATTTATTTATTATTTTATTTTATTTTTGTAGCAAGATTTTGTCAATGAAGGAAGCAGGGCATCAATTCACAAGCTCCTCCATCCAGGTGACTGCTCCAGAAATTCTCCCATCAGAACACCCTCTTCTACATAAAACTTAAACTCCAAACCACGTTTGTTAATGAAGTACTCTTTCATAATTGTATATTATTCAGAGCTAGCTCTGTTTATTGGCAAAATCAAAGAGAATTCTTCATATCACCATCATGTCCAAACTGCACACATACGAGAATTGCCACATTAACAGATTTGTGCATTCTTTAAGCTACAAAGAAAACTTCTTTACTGGCTTTATTTGTCCTATGGGTTGGTTTTCTGCTACATTAAGCCATGGTCATTGAAATATGGGGTCAAAATAACGTAGGGTTAAAAAGAAATCATTGGATTGTTATTTTCCTAATTTAGCTAATAATTTGCTAAATTAAAAGAAAGCATCATTAAAAATAACAAGTTATAAAGATTTAAAAATGCTTACATTTCTTGCATTTTTATTCTTTTGGATTTCAGTCACCAAACTAAACTTAAAATTGTATGTGTTGTAACGTGTATCTGGTATACAGGTCACACCATTCACAACTGATCATGTAAATTGAACAAATCCAAGCTGGTCTACATCCTGCTCCTTGAGATGAAGCCAGTGATGTGCACTTGGAGGTCGTGGCAATGTCAAACTGCTATGAAACTTTCCCAATGTTACTCTCAAGTCCCGTACTTAACTCTTCATGGATCAGAAATGAACATATTGGGGGCACTGTGGGTCCACGGACTGTAGTTTGAGTAGCAAGACATTGTACTATTCACTCTACTTTTGTGTATCTGCTTTCTGTTACTGCATAATGAATTACGTTTAAAACAACATATGTATATTATCTCTCAGTTCCCATGGGTTAGGAGTCCAGAAATACTTAGCTGGGTTCTCTGCTCAGGGTCTCACAAGTTGACAATAAAGGTATCAGCTGGGTTTTATTCCCATCTACAGGCTCAACTTGGGAAGAATGAACTTCCAGCCTCACCCAGGTTGCTTGCAAAATCAGTTCCTGGCAGTTGTAGGATTGAGGTGTGTGCTCCTATTGGCAGCCACTCTCCTCAGGCCATTCACAGCATGGCTGCCAGCTTCATCAGGGCCCACAGAAGAGAATCTCTATTGCTTTGTGTGTCTTTTTAAAGAGCTGGCCTGATTAGGTCATGTCCATTACGCTCAATTAATATTTGACAAAGGAGGCAAGAACATACAATAGAATCAAGACAGTCTCTTCAATAAATGGTGTTGGGAAAACTGGATAGCTTTCCCACATGCAAGAGAATGAAACTGGACCACTGTCTTAGACAGACACAAAAATTAACTCACAATGGAGAAAAGACTTAACATAAGACCCAAAACCATAAGACTCCTAGAAGAAAGCATAGGGGGTAAGCTCCTTGACACTGGTCTTAGCGATGACTTTTTGGATTTGACACCAGAAGCAAAGGCAACACTAGTTCAAAAATAAACTAGTAGAACTGCATCAAAGTAAAAAGTTTCTGCAGCAAAAGCGACCATCAGGGTAGAGAAAATATTTTCAAATCATATATCTGATAAGAAGTTAATATCCAAAATATATAAAGAACTCACACAACTCAATAGAAAAAAAAAAAAGAAGAATCTGATTTAAAAATGAACAAAGGAACCTAATAGAGAGTTTTCCAAAGAAGACAAAATAAATGGCAACAGCCATATGAAAAGGTCCTCAACCACACTAATCATCAGGGAAATGCAAATCAAAACCACAATGAGATACCACCTCCCACCTGTTAGAATAGCAATTATCAAAAAGACAAGAAATAACAAGTGCTGGTGAGAATTTGGAGAAGAGAGAATGCGTGTGCACGGTTGGTGGGAATGTAAATTGATGTAGCCTCTATGGAAAACTACTATACCATTCAGCAATTCCTCTTTTTCCCCCTTTTAATCCTCACCTGAGGATATGTTTATTGGTTTTGGTTTTAGAGGGGGGAGGGGGGGGGAGAGAGAGAGAGAGAGAGAGAGAGAGAGAGAGAGAGAGAGAGAGAGAGAATTGATGTGAGAAAGAAATACCGATTGGTCTCCTCTCGTACACCCCCATGGGGATGGAACCCACAACTTAGGTATGTGCCCTGACCTGGAATTGAGCCCATAACTTCTCAGCGTACAAGATGCTGGTTCAACCAACTGAGCCACTGGTCAGGGCAGCAATTCCTCTTCTTGTATTTGTATAAGAAAAGGAAAAATATCTTTAAGATGAAAATAAGACTCCCTCACTCCCACCCCGCCCCCAGCGACAGTGCACCCCAAAAGCACAAAAGCAAAGCGAGTACACAGGGTGGGCGGTGATGTAAAAAAAAAAGAATAAATACAAATAAGAAAGAAGAGTCTTTGCAAAAGTAGCAGAACAATGGTGTCCCAAGAATCTCCTTCTGATCTTGCTGGTTCTAGAGCAGTGGTTCTCAACCTTGACTGCACATTAGAATCACCTGGGAATCTTTTTAAAATCCTGATTTCTGGGCCTCATCCTCCGGAAACTCTGTTTCTTTGTTACTAATGTTGTGGCCCCACCCAAGAGGTTCTGGGTTGGCAGGAGGTGCTCACTCTTACACCCCTGTCCTTGGTAGCTTGCTTGCCTGCTGCTGCCGCTGTGGCCCCACCCCATAACAAAGAAAGAGAATTTCCGGAGGATGAGGCCCAGAAATCAGGATTTTAAAAAGATTCCCAGGTGATTCTAATGTGCAGCCAAGGTTGAGAACCACTGTTCTAGAGAGACTGCAGCCAGGGGAATGCTTAGTCATTAATATCGCTGTGAGGTCTATATGGAGTGAAACAATTAACTCTGAGGGGCAGGATGAGGCTGCAGGGTGGATCTGCCTCCAGGGGAGCAATGTTTCTGCAGTCTGCTGATCAATGGCTGTGATGCTATTTGTAGGTCTTCCAATTAGAGCTCTATGGGTCTGTCTTCATCCTTATCTTGTCAACATTTTTAGCAATAACTTTGGTGGTTATTTCATGTATGGCAAAACAGAGCTGGGAAAAAGAAATAAAGTGATAGACAACAAGGTGAAGATTTACAATTATACTGGGAGTCAGTAATGCCAAGTTAACACTAAAAATGATTGATTTGCACAAGGGTGAAGGTCAGGCTTTACACAGATATCCTCCAAATGAATTGCAAATTGTGAGTGTGGGGAGGTCTGAAGAATCCCTGAGCGTGTGTGGGAAGACCTGGTAATCTCAGTCAATGCCAGGCCCCATGTCAACCAAGAGTTTGACGCAGCAGCTAAAAAACTGAATCTAACCTGGGTTTGAATCAATCCTTTCCAGAGCAGGAAGTCGGGGCTGCACAGCCCTCATGGACCACCACCTCTGGTGTTACGCTCCAGTCTCCTCTCTGGCCTGGCAGTGCCGGTGTAACTGCTCAGAAATCCTATTTTCGTTCATCTAGACTTTTCTTTTGATTTTTCCCCCCTCCTTTGACTCAAATCGTCTCAATAGTGCCCTGACTCACCCACCTCCCTCTCCTTTGCTTAATTATTAAGCCCTTAGGACAGTGAGGCTCTAGTTAGTATCCCGTAGTCTTAGGAACAAGATCCTGGGTCTAGTGACCACAGAGACAAAGTTTTCAGTAAAACTAAAGATACACCAAGGCCTCAGTTGTGTTTAGCTCCAGAACAGGACAGCGGAATGATCCCACCAAACAAATCCTTGCAAAGTCAGAAAGAACAACACCATGGCTGACATCAAGACCAGCCGCAATGATCCATTATGCCCTGTCCTAGAACCAAACAATCAGTAGAGACCACAGCCCTAACTCCTTTAGTCACCATGATTAATGATTCCCCCTCTACATAATCCATCCCTTGGAAGCCATTGGGGAACCAGGCCTTTGAGCATTAACTCACCTGTGACTCTCTCTGGGCATGGTGCCACCTCCTTAATAAGTTCTTATACTCTTGGCTGCAAACTCCTGTTTGTGTCTTCTTGGGCTTTGATGCATGCAGGCAAACAGACCACTTCAGTCTAATAACTCCAGCCTTCCTTTCCCTTCTTCCTTACCCATCCAGACAGCTCCATCATTGTATGTACAGGGACCACTTCCGCATCCCTGTGCCCCAACCCTCATCCACTCCTCATTGCCTACCAAGTCATGTGTAAAACCTTGGCTTGGTAGTCAAAGATTTCCATATCGGCCTGCTTCTTTTCCAGCATTCTTCTCCCCATTCCCTCTCCTACATGATTTGCCGGAGTCCAACCCCAGCAGGTCCAGGGGTCCCCAAAGGTGTGGATGGAGTCGGCGAAGAAGGAATGACACAGAGACAGCGTTCAGTTGATCAGCAGCCTAGCCAGGATCTCTAGCCAGGATCTCCAGCCAAGTTCTGGTCTGGATCTCCAGAGAGGTTCTGCTGTTTATTGTCTTGTTACATCCGTATTTATCCCAGTTGATTTTAATCCTGTCAATTTCTATTACAAAGGTTAGGGCGTTTCTTATCTCCATTCCAGGGAGTAAAGATTATGTAGCTTAAGCATGATTGTTTGTAGTGATTAACTACCCGCCTGGCACTTAGTTAAGGAGTTTCATCCCCTCCCTGACTTCAGGGAAAAATTCCTACCTGGGGAAACAACCTTTCTAGGAGAGGCATCCCCTCCCTGACTTCAGGGAAAAATTCCTACCTGGGGAAACAACCTTTCTCGGAGAGGTGACCTTGGTTAAAACACACAGCGCTAAGGGGAGCAAACATATTAAGAACAGTATGCTATATACGCCGGGTCCCTTGAAACATATGCTGTGCAGATGTTTCTTTCCTGCAGCGACTGTGTCAAGCAGCAAGGATGGACCAGCTTCCGGCAATGATTGAACCAAATTTGAGATCTCCCCATTCCCAGAACATATTCCTGTTTCCCCAGAATATCTTCCTCATGGGACACCATCTCCCTCCATAGTCTTCCCAATGCACCTGCTGAAAATTTCAGTCCTTACTGCACCTGCCTCACCATCTCCTCGCCCCTAATTTCCCACCCATGAAACTCCATGTCTTTGTTCATCTGGTGGAATTAGGCACAGGGTCCCAAGAATGCCCGTATCATGCTTCTCCTCTTCCCCCTCCTCATGGGGCTCAGACTGAGGAATATGTGTGTAAAGAACAATAGTGGAATGAGAATAAAGTGCCAGGATTAAATTTGGACCAATGCCCTTGATCCACAATCTACAGAGTAGACTACTAGGAAAATTAAGTTGGAATTGGCAGCTTTGGCTTAAAGTCAAAGTGGGACTCTTACTCTTCCCACCTCTACCTCCACCTCCAGTGGAGAGAGGGAGGGAGGGAGGGAGAAAGGGAGGGGAGAGAGAAAGAGAGAGAGAACGAATGAGGGAGCAAGAGAGAGAGAGAGACATAGAGAGATGAAGAGGGCCCAGGTGGGCACTGAGTCCACTGAACTTGAACAGACACTTAAAGTAAAACAGTGGGTGGCTGACCTATCTCTAGGCTCCAAGTCTTGCCTTGGTGTAAAACAGGAAGGTGGAAAGGGCACCACAAATGGGTGGTGATCTTAAGGCTCAGCCACTCAGTCCTCTAGTAAAACATGGCCCAATGACTGTCCTGGATTTGCCCAACCACAGGTGCAATCTCCCCTTTAAAGGGAGACTGGGGTGGGGCAGAAAGAGAAGCATGGAGAGGTGCAGAATTGTTCTATTCCTGACTGGAGACTTGTGTAGGACAGGGCTATTGTTTTATACATGTATGAACTATCTATTTATAATACCTGATTCCTAGCATGTACCTAACACATGGTGTTCAATAAATGTTTATTGACTCAAATTTATAATTTTTATATTCGTGCAGGGGGAGGTGTTCCTCAGCCCTGCCTGCACCCTCTCCGATCGGGCCTAAACCGGCAGTTGGATATGCCTCTTGCAATCCGGGACTGCTGGCTCCTAACTGCTCACCTGCCTGCCTGCCTGATAGCCCCTAACCCATCTGCATGCCTGAATGATTGCCCCCTAACCACCTCTGCCTGCCTGATCACCCCTAACCACCTCTGCCTGACTGCCTGATCGCCCCTAATTGCTCCCCTGCTGGCCTGATGGCCCCTAACCACCTCTGCCTTGGCCCCACACCTGGGACCCAGGATTCCCTCCTCTGGCCGGCCACCGGCACTCAGGACCTGGGCTTCCCTCCCTCTGGCCAGCCACAGGCATCTGGGACCCAGGCCGGCTGCAGCTGCAGGGGACCGTGGGTGGGCAGCTTTGCCTGGGCCACAGGCGCTGGTGCCCAGGACCACAGGCAGGTGACTTCTCCCTCTCCTGGGCCACAGACGCAGGCGCTGGTGCCCAGGACCATGGTCTGGAGGCTTCACTTGGGCCCAGCTTTGTCAGGAAGGATGTCCAGATGGTCGTCCGGAAGATGTCTGGTCTAATTAGCATATTACCCTTTTATTAGTATAGATTTAATATTTTTAAAGATTTTTTATTTAGAGAGACAGAAAGTGAGAGAGAGAAGGAGAGAGAAACATCGATGTGAGAGCAGAACATTGATTGGCAGCCTCCTGCACACCCCCCACCAGGGATCAAGCCCACAACCTGGGCATGAGCCCTGAACGGAAATTGAACTGGTAACCCTTTGGTCTGGGGACGACACCCAACCAACTGAGACACACTGGCCAGAGTTATAATTTATCTTTTAAAACTGGTATTGACAAATTTGAATCAGCCACGGATAGGGTATCCAGAATGGGGAGACATCTGAAAAACGTGTAATATGAGCAACAGTTGCAGGATTTGGGTAATGTTTAGGGGTGAGAGGGGCTGTATCACAGAAACGGGGCTGAACAAGAACTGTGAAGCAGGACACCACAGAGACATGGTTTAAGGCACTAACAACATCAGGAAGCTGCTCCCAGCAACCAGCTCTTCAAACACAGAGAGGGCGGCCTCGGAGGCTGCAGGAGCTTAGAGCAACAGGGAGGAGATTCCGCTGAGTCAGAAATTAGACTCCAGAACCTCCAAATCGGAGTCTATGAGAAAACTCACTTCCTGTGGGATTTGAGAGAGAGAGATAAGGGGATGGTTTCGCCAAATATTTCAAAACCAGACTTACATTCTTAAAATCACACCTAAAAGAAAAAGAGAAATTTCATTTTTCTCTTAATCTACCCTGCAGAGAATGTATTTCAAAGACATCCATGCCCCGTGTGTTTAATTATGTTGTATTATCATTGAGTCTTTAGAGTCAAATATAATCAGTCTCTG
The DNA here is from genome assembly GCF_014108235.1 of Myotis myotis. Lineage (NCBI taxonomy): Eukaryota > Metazoa > Chordata > Mammalia > Chiroptera > Vespertilionidae > Myotis > Myotis myotis. Next base: position 19,900,665 of record NW_023416401.1, on the reverse strand, counting down.
GGAATATTGGGTCTTTGCACCATTATGTCCTAAAAATCATTTATAACCAGGCTTAAACGGATTAAAATAAACATACTTTTTCTCTGAAGGTTCAAGGTTATCTATTACTTTGAAGTTGGGATCTAGCTTTATTTATACAGACAGAGCTGTCATTTGACTGAAAAAAATGCTACACCAGACTTCATTATGAGCTCCAGCAAAAGGTCAAATTATACTTAAATTTTCCTTTTTTATAACACAGCATTTGTTGCAGAATTAAGAAATCTGAAACAGCTCAGGGCAAATTATAGTCTGTATATGTTTAAATATACCAACTAATAAAAGCCACCACCTGAAGCCCAAGAGATAGCCAGCTATATGTAATTTTGCATCTGGGTGAGTGCTACTTAATTAATGTGACAAACTTGTGCATTTAGTCAATTTAATTACAGAGGAAATAACTGTATTTTGTTTATTGAATATTTGGTGTGACTAAAATTTACTGGAGAAAAATCATCTATGAAAGATATTTTAACATTTTTCTGAATGCCTCAATGGCATTTGGTGCAAAAAAACCACAACACTATATTTTGTGTCTAACGTTGAGTTATATTTCTTTATCACAAGCTGAGCTAGATTTGGTCAGAATCCGCCTGTCATAAATCAGCAATTACTGCCACAATTCACCAGAATAAAACAAATTATAGAAAGACTGTTTATTAACTTGAGCCCCTTCTTTATTAGTCATTTGCTACAATTTTATTTTATGGTCTCATTTCATTCTAATACTTTCTCTATCATAAAAATGTCAATCATTTCTCTTAGCTTTCATACTAATTTGTCAAACCAAGCTCATACAATGCCATAAACCTGTTCTGCTGAGACTTGGTGGGGAAGCCACTCAACATCCTGTAGCAGGCAGATAGATGGGCATGAGGAGAGCAGGTGCGATGGGCCAGGTGCAGGGGGTCACCAGGGCCAAGAGCCCCAGGTGCCTAGCAACGGGCAAAACTACAAGCCCTTGCCTGACTACCCACTTAAGCATGAATCCCTGGAGATGACATCTAGGTCTCAGCTGTGTTTCAGCTCCAGGCCCAGAGAAGCAGCAAAAACAGGCGCAGGGACGCCATGGCTGACGTCAGGGCCAGCGGCATTGACTGATGACCCTGGCGCTGACCAATCAGTGGGAACCATGACCCTGAGGAGCCACATCTGGAAAAGCTGCTGAATGCCCTATTGAGATCCTCCCCGGAGACCTCCAGATAAAAGCTCTCAGGACCGAGGACCCTGCACTGCTCTCTCTATGGAGCAGCCCCACCTTTCCCACCCTCTTCTTCTTCCAGGGTGTCCCCCTTCTGAGCACACCAGTGCTTCTCCTCCCTCTTTTATCCCTCAAGCGTGTATCTCTCTCTCGTTCCCTCTTTCTCCTAAGCTCCAAGGGCCCTTCTACTACCTCTGTAACTTTCTAAATAAACTTTCCCTTATAGCTTGAGTCTTGGCACTGAACCCTTTCTTAGCCAGAACTCAAGGCAAGGTTAATGAACTGAGGTCCGGCCGAACTAGTTGCTTATGCCTGGTGCTGTTTTTCTGCTTCTAACAATACCAGTATCATGAGCCAAGTATTAAGTCCAATTGTATTTTCTTTTTCTTTTTGGTTAATACTCACACGAGGATATTTTTTCCATTGATTTTTTTTTTTTTTTTTCAGAGAGAGTGGGAGGAAGGGAGGGAGGCAGAGGGAGAGAGAAACAATTATGTGAGAGAGACATATCGATTGGTTGCTCCTGGGGCCGGGGGATGGAATCTGCAACCCAGGTACATGCCCTTGACTGGGAATTCAACCTTCAACCCTTTGTTTTGAAGAGTGACACTCTAACCATTGACCAACACTGGTCAGGCTCAAGTCCAATTTTTTTTTTACAAAAATACTATTGAACACCATCTATATGGCAGTCACCATCCTGGGCTGACAGTACTGGGTAAGCAATATAGACCAGGTCCCTGGCCTTGGGGACTCACAGTCTGATGGTGGAGATGTAAATGTGAAGAAGCCATAGTGCTGCAGTGCAGGGAAGTGATGGCGGGATAGAGAAGGGGAGGGAAACCAGCCAGCCAATCCAAGAAAAAGCACAATACCAAGGTATCTTTTTTTAAAAAATACATTTTTTATTGATTTCAGAGAGGAAGGGAGGAGAGATAGAAACATCAATGATGAGAGAGAATCATTGATGGGCTGTCTCCTGCATGCCTCCTACTGGGGATCCAGCTTGCAACCTGGGCATATGCCCTTGACCAGAATCGAACCTGGGACCCTTCAGTCCGCAGGCTGAACCTCTATCCACTGAGCCAAACCATCTAGGACTCAAGGTATCTTTTAAAACAGTGGTTCTCAACCTTCCTAATGCCAAGACCCTTTAATACAGTTCCTCATGTTGTGGTGACCCCCAACCATAAAATTATTTTCGTTGCTACTTCATAACTGTAATTTTGCTACTGTTATGAATCGTAATGTAAATAGCTGATATGCAGGATGTATTTTCATTGTTACAAATTGAACATAATTAAAGCATAGTGATTCATCACAAAAACAATATGTAATTATATATGTGTTTTCCGATGGTCTTTGGCGATCCCTGTGAAAGGGTCGTTCGACCCCCAAAAGGGTTTGCGACCCACAGGTTGAGAACCGCTGTTTTAAAAGATCTCTGGATTAGAGGGTCTGGCACCAGATTTAATTAAATTAAGAGTAATATAATACAGATCGACCCCTTTGTATTTTAAAATGTAAAATAACATATGTAATGGTTAATGGGATGCCCAGATATTAGGTGAAATATTATTCTGGGTGTGTCTGTGAGGGTGTTTCTGGATGAGGTTAACATCTGAATCAGTGGACTGAGTAAAGCAGATTGCCCTTCGAAATGTGGGTGGGCGTCATTCAATCCAGTTAAGGCCTGAATAGAACGAAGGGCTGAACAAGAGAGGACTCACTCTCCCAGTTTCTGAGCTGGGACCCTGGTCTGCCTCTGGATTTGGACTTGGAAGTTACAGCATCAGCTCTTGTGCTTCGGACTCGAACTGAAACACAGCTGAGGCCTCATAATCATACGAGCCAATTTCTTATCATATCTTTACATACACATTCCACTGGTTCTGTTTCTCAGGAGATCCCTGGCTAATACAGCATAATGTAGTCAACCTGTGACTATCCATTAGTTTCCAGTAGAAATGGCATGGCCTGCCTCCCCAGAGGACTTCTCAACTCAATTAAACAAATTGAAACGATATTAAAATATTCCTTTCATTGACCTAAACCAGGCATGGGAGTTAAGTGGAATGTGCTGGTCAATTACATTTTCCAGCCAGGTGAGGATTCCACTTCCAAAGACTCCAAAGCATTCTCCTTCCTCTTGTGACTTCCACCTTCAGAAAGGAACATTGTAACCAGAAGGAGAAAAAACTAAGGTGTCCTCTGGAATCTACAACCCAGGTACTTGCCCTTGACCGGGAATTCAACCTTCGACCCTTTGTTTTGAAGACACTCTAACCATTGAACACACTGGTCAGGCTCAAGTCCAATTTTCTGGGACAGTGTTTCTGGAAATGAGGTGTTCAGACCACTCGGGGCCCTATTAAGAGCATGGATTTCTGGTGCCCCCCTCAATGTCCCTCGGGAACCCTGTGGGGGCTGCTGACCCACAGGAATCACCCTGCAGTTGGAGCACAGTTCAGCGAGGAGGTCTCAGAGCCTGCCTGACAGCCATTTTCATCTCTGCCTTTTACAAGTGATCCTGACAACCCAAGTTTATAAATGCAACACTGTTTTGTTTTGTGTGGTCTTGTTTAAAGTACCAATTCTAATTTATGCCATTTCCATTTGCTCTTAGCTCATGCATCCCTGACAGTTCTCACAGACTCCTGACACTTCCTGCTGTTTGCGGTGGAGTCCCTTTGGGAAAAAAGATTATTTCCTCTCCTCCTTCTCAACTCTCAACCTAGGCTTTTTCTGTTTACATACATACATACATACATACAAATCAGAAATTGGTCAAATCTATATTTTTAGGGGATCTCTTCCTAGCTGTAGTTGGTGATCTGGTGGCAGAAGAACTTCCTGATTGATAAAATGTGCCATGTCTAGATGTTCCAGCAATACAGTTGTGTCCTTGTGTTGAGAGTCTGGTCCCAGATGGGATCCTGTGGGGAACCCCCTCCACATGGGACCAAAACTGCTTCAGACAGCCTTGGGAGAGGCCCAGAGCAATGGGGCCTTTGTGACGCTGGCTCCCCCACTCACTGTCCTTGCCTCCTGGGGCCTGTGGTCCCTCCTCTCCCTGGAGGAGAGAGGCAGATTATAGATTGAGATTTTTTCCCCTCTTTTTTTCTTTAGATTGAGATGTTTACGTCTCACTATCCAATTGCCCCAATAAAATGCATAAGTGGGCTGGCATGACTATTATATAAAGTTCATAATTTATCTCACTGACCCTCCTTCTTCTTGGAGCTTCAACCCACATGCCCATCACCTGATGAATGGGTAAACAAAACATGGTATATCCATACAATGAAACGTTATTTGGCCATCAAAAAAGAATGGATGAACCTGAAAATATTAGACTAAATGGAAGAAGTCAGTCTCAAAAGGTACTTGAAAGGCCCTGTGCCACCGAAGTGACAATGCATTTATACCCAAACTAGAGGCCCAGCGCACACGAAATTGTGTGCGAGTAGCTCTCTTCCACTTGCCTCAGCTGGCTGCCCCCACTCATCGCTGCTAGTAGCTGGCGCCCCGCCCCGCCTGCAGCAAGAGCCGCTGCGCATTTGGTCATGATGGCATTATGGCATGATGACCACGGGCCTTTTATGATGTAGATGCCAAATCCACAGTGAGAGCTCTGGGAAGAGAAACTCTGAAGTATGTATGACTCGGCAATCTGGTCCTGGGCTTTGGCCTGGCATTTATCAGCTGTATGGCCTGAGTCAAGACTCAGACTTCTCTAAACTTGAATTTTTTCTTCAGAAATATTAGGATAACTGCCTTTATTTGTGATGATTGTAAGATTCTGTGTGTGTTCAGTGCTATGGGAGTTTGTTACAGATAGATGAGCCCCCAATCACCTCTTCCTATATTTCACCCTTGATGGTCCCCTCCCTCAGATTCTGGGATTAACCATGTGACATGCTTTGACCAATGATGTATTAGCAAACAATTTGAGCAGAGGCTTAATACTATGCAACGGGGCTTGCCTCCTTGTGCCACACAAGTCTACCAAGTAAAAATGCCTGAGCTAGCCTGCTGGAGACATGGGGCTCAGCTGTCAGCCACCCAACCACCAGCCCTGTGAGCAAGGCTATCTTAGACCATTCTATCCCAGCCGAGCTGCCAGATGACTGCAGCCATAGAAGAGACTCCAGATGCAGAACCAGCCAGATGAGCCCAACCCAATTTACTGACCTACATGTCAAAGACCCTAGGAACACACTTGTAGTCAAAGTTTAGCTTCAAGATGCTGCAGCAAGGGAGAGTGAGCACCAGAAGAACCAGGAAAGGGAAGTTGGGGAGGGGCTTAGGATAACATTTGGGTAGCTGCTGGGTGATTCTGTAAAGGGTTTAAGGAAGCAGGAGCCTGTTTTGACTGGGTGCTAGCTGTCAGAAAATGGGGGCGACTTGGTGACTGGATCTCTTGGTAATTTTTATCTATGAGGTAGGAGGATTAAAGTGGGACCAATGTTGTCAGTGGTAACTCATAGTATTAGCTGGAAGAGGGAGATGTTCAATTATTTATGATTTACAGAATGTCCTTGTCTCTATATAGTTTCGGGCATTGATCACAAAATAGTCTTGTCTCTGTCTTATTTCATCATGGTCAAAGAATGGTATTGTCTGAGTATTATTTATATGCTGTGAAAATTGTTTATATACACACAGGAACACTACAGCTACTGCTGTTGCGGGGCACTTTTTACTTTCTTGGATAGAATCATGAGCAAATGACATAGCTGTCCTGAGCCTCTAAGTTTTGGGGTGCTTTTAATTCAGCAAGAGGTAACGGATGCAAGCTCTGCGTAATGCCTAAAGAGCTGGCAGGCCTTCTGATTCCTTCTGGGGTTACATATGCAGAAAGCCCCAACTTCATGGGATTCCAAGTGGAGGAGGTGAGCAGAATGTGCCGAGGACAAGGAACAGGTAGGAACTCAGAGGCCTGAGGTGGTCACATACATACCGAAGACAAGGCTTGTTTAATCACCCCCTCCTTGAGTCTGGCTTTGCCTCTTTCAGATACTGCTTCCCAGGACTAGACTTGGATGTTCCATCTTTCTTCCCTAGACCCTCCTCATCCAGGGTCCACTCCCACCTTGAGGGGTAGCAGGACAAGGGCGACTCCCCAGGACTACTTCTCAATTAACATCTCCTATGGGCATATGAAACCCTCTGTCATCTCTACATGAACAATCTATTCTGTTCACAGAGCTTTCTGGGGGGTTAGCCATCATAAATGATAGAGAACCCTATTTTATTTTTGGTCAGAGAATATACTTGCCCTTGCTCTAAGTATAAGAGGTACTGACCCATTTCAAGGAGGCATGACTAGGGAGCAATAATTCTTGGTTATTGCTTTACCTCTTGAACGACCAATAACCCAAGAGTGAACTCTTCTGCTTTTCAACCAGGTGCTTTTAGTTTAAATCATTGTCAGTCAGCCCTGGCCATAAATCTCCTGAGGATAGGTCATACTTCTTGCTGTTGCTTCTCCTTTACCCAAAACCTTCAGTGAAGTTCAAGGTAGAAGGACAGTAAATCTTATTTTCTTCTTAAGAATCCTCCACAGGCTGCTCCCTACTGACAGTTTAAAAATGGATTCAAATTTAATCAACTTATGAGAGAGATTCTTTCATTCAACTCACCCTCAGAAGGAGAGAAAATCACTTTATCAGTCTGTCAAAGTCGGGTACAGAAAGATCCAGATGACTGAAAAGTAGCCATTCATACTGGCTTCACAAAAAGGAAGAGAGCAAATCCTATTGGGAACACTGGGAACCCTATTGTCTTGGTCCAATAGGTTCCTGAATGAAAACGAGAAGCACCTGCTTCCTTGAGTGTGTTGAATTGTATTTTATATGAAAATTTATTATTCCAATCACAGGGGACATTTGAATTTCAATGGACCTTTCCTTCCTTCTCACTCTATCAAACCAGCAGAGAGTAAAATATTGGCTGAATGCAGACTCAGAGTATCAACTCAACCACAACAGACTGGATCATCCATTCCTGGCTATACAGTTTATCAGACAGTGTCACTGTTAAGATTGGAATGGAATCCACACTTAGAAGCCACAGTCACTCAGCAAAATGTTTCCATTTGATGAATAGTCAGATTCCTGACTATTGGTCGGATTCCTGGCCCTGTCTCCCTCTGGCTGTCACTTAGGGTTTTGTATCTCATTGACTTTATAGAATGTGCTTCTACCCATCACAGAGGAGTGCTGTGAGGAACAAGTGAGAAAATACAAAATTTCTTTGAGAAATATAAAATGATAAACACATTCTCTGTTAAATTTTATAAATTGATTTGTTATTCCATGACATCTTACCATCATTCTATTACAGTAGGATACATGGCCGCAGCTAAAACACATCCTTCCCACAAGTAACAAGAATAGCTTGTGAGCTCTTCAAGGATAAGAGCCATTCCATCTCATCCACAGTAACACATATTCTCCCAAGTAAACATCCCTATTATACGTTTGTTGGATAGATAGATGGAATACCGAGTGGACGAATAAATGGATGGGTAGGTGGGTGGGTGGATGGATGGATGGATGGATGGATGGATGCAAGGCCAAGATGGTATTCAGGTTGTCAAGATATATACGTCCACATTGGTTGACAAAGAGCCCTCTCTCTGAGCTCCTCAGAGCCCCCTACTGTCTTCTGCCTTAATTCTCATCCTTCCACAAAGCCCTCAGTCCTTCCCACAACCAGAAACTGATGGGTTATCACCTGGCACAGTCATCTGTGCTGACAGGCAGTCTAAGCAGTTGATGCCAGGTTCACCAGTCAATTGTGAAATATTTTGAATGTCCCTCTTGCTTGCATGGGGGACCATTTCATTACTGGGCTAGTTTTAGGCTATTGACCCTAGGACAAGATTCTTAATAAATCCCATGAATGAAATTAAATTTGGTCTATTTCCTAACTCATAGGAAAGAATTACTTACAGATATTACATCATAACCTGAGATTCCTCAAGGCTTTAATTTTTGTTAAGCTTCTTTTCTCACCACACTCCAAAATCTGCAGAAAATGATTTGCCACATTTGGGGTAGGACTTTTCCCTCAAGTAGTTACTTATTATATTAACTCATTTTCTTAACAGCCTGGGTTTGGGGGGTTTCTCATTCAATGAACTCATTTCCTTTTCCCCCCAGTTTTATTGGGATAGTGACATATAGCACTGTGTGAGTTTAAGGTATGCCCTGTGATGATTTCATACATGTATGTATTGTGAAATGATTACCACAAGGTTAATCAGCACCTGCATCACCTCACACAATTACCTTTTGTGTGTGTTGTGAGAATATTTGAGATCTAAGATCTATTCTCTCAAGTATGTAAAACAGTCCTGTTAACTATAATCACCAGGCTGTACATTACATCCCCAGAACTTAGTCATCTCATAACTGAAAGTCTACACCCTTCATTCAACATCTCTCATTCCCCTAATTCCCAACCCTGGCAACCACCATTCTCTGTTTCTATGTAACTAGTCTTCTTAATAGCATGAGTTTGGGGGATTTCTATTTCAAGTACTGTAGTTATTTATATTGACACACTTTTTTAATAACATGGGTTTTAGGGGGGAAATGCCTGCAGAGTATCAGGACCAATGGGCACATCTAGAACAGTCCTACATTAAGCCCTGGAAATAGTCCTTCATTAAACCCTGGACAAGTGTATGCCCATAGGCCCCACCGGACGGAGCTCATTTCCTGGCGGGCTTTGAAAACAGAGGTGCTGGTCTCACCCAGGCCCTGCTCCGGACACTGCTGATGCCTGCTCACGTGGCTCAGCCCCCTGGCCTTCAGACCCTCCACTGCTGACCACCACTTAGAATTGGGGGCCTGCTGCCTGCCACCTACACAATGCTGCCCTACAGGATCAATAATCTTTTGGGCAGTAATGCCTCCTACCCAACACCCACACATACCCCAGTGCTAATAACTTCCAGAAGCAAAACAGTGTAATAGAAAGGGAGAGGGGTTTTCCGTGGACCTTTCATTACGGTGTTGGGCACCAGCTGAGCCCTTTCATCCATCCTCCTCTCCCCAGGCCACTCTGAGGGTCTGGGGAAAGGGGCTCTTTCTCCCCACCCCACCCCCATCGAATAGCTGAGAGCTTTAGTTTACAAACTCTGGTCAGGGTCTTGAAATAGAAGTTCTTTCCCTTGGGCCAGCCTGTAGGTCCTGGGAAGGTGGATTCTCTCCTCCTTCCACTTCTGTTTTTGTTTGTTTGTGTGGTGTTTTTTTGTTGTTAATCCTCACTGGAGGATATTTTAGAGAGAATGGAAGGGAGGGAGGGAGGGAGGGAGGGAGGGAGGGAGGGAGGGAGGGAGTGGGAGAAGCAGAGAGAGAGAGAGAGCAAGAGAGAAACATTGATGTGAGAGAGACACATCGATTGGTTGCCTCCCACACATGCCCCGGCTGGGGTTGGGGACTGAACCTACAACCCAAGTACATGCCTTTAACTGGGAATCGAACCTTCCATCCTTTGGGAAGTAGGCTAGTGTGTCAACCACAGGCCAGGGCCTTCCACTTCCCTAACACTCATAAGCTGGGGTTACCCTTCTCAGGTATTAGTCTCAGGGTTGGAGGGCAGGATGGGGACTTGTTCAACCCCGTTTATCTCTTTCTGCTGCACGTCACTTTCTTAAATGTGAAGAACACACCATCCGCTGTTTAGAAAAGTTGTATCAAAGGGAAGTTGCTCTAAAAAACACAGCAGCATCCAGAATGTACACCAGAGAAAGACTGTTCCACAGCCAGGGCCGGGCAGTGAAATGGAGCGGTCGCCTCTGCATTTTGAAAAGAGAACAACAGAGTGGCTGTCATCCTTCAACAGAGGGCATATTGAATGATATTTTATAATTAGCTCCCACGCCTCTGACACAGAGGAGGAAAGAATTGGAGTGTTTCCGCTCCCTCCGCCGGGGCATCAGGAAAGAAGCATTGCGGTAATATCAGGGCCGCCACCTTCGAAGCACCTGCCAGATTCTAAGTGGAGATTTTCTGCTGCCAACATCATTCTCCATTCCCCTTCCTCCAGAGAACTGGCTGAGTTTCCCCTGCACATGTAATGTTCCTTTTTTTTCATTTGACAAAGCATAATAACTAGAATGTCAAATAGTCACACATTAGAAGAAATAAATATAGAAGGAAGAAGGCTGCAGCATTTGGCAAATGTGCCAAGAGCATGGGTCTCCGGGGTTACGGGGTCGATTGGCATCAGACCCTTGCTCTTTCCCCATCACCCCATCCCCTCCCGTGGTCCCAGGAGACCCTGCTAGTCAGAGTTCCCATCCCAGTGAGTGGCATTTGCATGTTCCCAGGCAGGATTCCCCCCACACTCACAGATCCTGCCACCAGGGCCTGTTTCCATGTGTCCATGCGGTTCCAGGCTCATGGCTGGTGAACTGAAGCTTTGAGCCCTGACCTCACCAGGAAGGACTCGCAGCGCGGCTCCCAGCAGGTGGCTGTGTCATCCTGGAGTGAGCTGTGCAGGCAGCAGGTGTTGATCCGACCCCCTGGGGCAGGTGTGAGCATCTGGGGGAAGAAGGTCCTGCAGTGAAGGGTCTCTTGCCGCTGCTCAGGGCTTTCCTCACGAACAGTTAACTTTTAGAATCATAACAAATAGATTTTTAAAATATATATTTTTATTGATTTCAGAGAGGAAGGAAGAAGGAGAGAGATAGAAACATCAATGAGGAGAGAGAATCACTGATCCGCTACCTCCTGCACACCCACCACTGGGGATCGAGCCAGCAACCCAGGCATGTGCCTTAACTGGGAATCGAACCGTGACCTCCTGGTTTATAGGTCGATGCTTAACCACTGAGCCACGCCAGCTGGACACAAACACAGATTTTTAAAAAGAAAGAAATGAGCTCTGGCATCCTTGTTTCCAGGATGGGGCAGGGGGAACAGAGGAGGCAGAGCCCCTCCCTTTGTCGAGGCAGGATGGTAGCCAAGCCCTCTAGGTCTTTGAATAGAGGAATTGAATACAGGGAATTGGTTGATCGGGTGACAGGAGTGCAGAGGAATTCAACCGGGGACCGTGGGAAAGCGGGGATTCACCACAGCAGGAATATTGGGCACTCAGGCTCTCCTTTTGTCCTGGTTTACAGACCAGCAAAGCTAAAACCACGACCGAGAGGTTAGATGGACATCCCAGGATGAGTCCAGCCTAGCTCATCTGGCACCATCACGTCCTTGGAAGGGGGAGCAAGAATGGGCTTAGATGTGGGGAATGAGCGATCCCAGAGAGCCTGGGAGATCCAAGCACACGGGCTGAGGTGAGCAAATAAGAGTTTGCTCAGACTGGCTCCTAAGGATGGAGGTGGTTCTGGGGTCTGAGGGTTGGGGTGTCTTGGAGAGCGGCAGAAATCTTTCGGGCACTTGAGCTAGAGGTGGTCCATGACACAGCAAAGAAATGAGACCAGGGCTTCACTGTAGAAAGGTGCTTCTGTAGCCATATCGTGTGCTTGGACAACCTCTTTGCTATTGGAACCACCAATGCTCTGCACTCTAACATGTCTTTGCACTTCATGAGGTTGGTGGTGGGCGTGCTGTTGTGAGTCCAGGCCGGCCTTGGCAGCTTCCCGCCATGGCCACGGACACCGACACCGCCTCTAGCCAGTCAGCTCCTCTTTTGGAGGATGGGATTGCTAACACCTGCCTCACAGAGCTGCTGTGAGAATTGCACGAGACAATGAATTCAGCAATGAAGCGCTGATGGGGCCTGGCTCCCGGGAAGTGCTAAAGTAAGGGTGGGACTGGTCTGCAGGTGAGAGAATCCTCTCACCGCGTGGATAGGCCACGCAGCAGCCAAGACCCCTGGATGCTCCGATTGCGGTCGGGGCCAATGAGCACAGACAGCGAAGAATAGCCACCTGCCACCTGCCTTCACCGCCGGGTGATAAAGAACTGAACATAGCAAATTGCCTCACCGTCTATGGCTCCTTCGTCCCCACCAATAAATCACCGCCTGACAGGAAAGCAAACAAGATCAGAAGAATGTATGTTTGCTGGCAAAATTTACAGCCTTCAGATGCCAGTGAAAGTCTTATGTTGGAAAAAACAAAAGTGTCCCATGGAGGTGGGGAAATTCTGGGCGTCTCCCACAGTGGAGGAGGCTGACCGTGGTCCAGGGGCTGGCACCCTGGAGGATGGGTAGCTGCTGGGCAGGCAGAGGTGCCATCGACAGGCCTGTGGTAATGGACAGTCATCTCTGAATGTCATGGGTCCCTGGTTTGCCCTCTGTAGGCAGTGAAGGAGCTGGGAGGGCCTCACTGGAGGACTAGGGTGACCTCGGAGAGCAGAGGTGGCTAAGAGAGTGGGTCCTACTGTTATCAAAGGGCACGGGCACCCGCCCTCAGAGGAGGCAGGGGCAGCATGGAGCCTGGAAGTGGGGCCAGACCGCTGCAGCCAGAGCCTGTGGGTGAGTCAGACACAAGACAAAAAAGCAACAGGTATGGGAACGCTTAACACTTAGCTCCCAAGGCAGCTAGTAAAATACACGCTTTTACCTAAGCTTCCCCGAAACATGAATCGCTCCTCGAGGAATCTGGTCAGCTTTGCCTGGGCTTTTCAGCCACACCGTTAGGACGGGGTCTTATTTCCTGAGAGCTGATCCACACACCCCTGCCCCCTCCCCAGCATTGTCAGGGTGCAGTCGCAGCCACTCCACAATTGTCTAGCATCAAAAAAAACCAAAAAACAAAAACACCACAAAAAACAGCAGTAAAAACAAACCTCAGCCCTAACCGGTTTGGCTCAGTGGATAGAGCGTCGGCCTGCGGACTGAAGGGGCCCAGGTTCGATTCCGGTCAAGGGCATGTACCTTGGTTGCGGGCACATACCCAGTAGGGGGTGTGCAGGAGGCGGCTGATTGTTTCTCTCTCATCGATGTTTCTAACTCTTTATCCCTCTCCCTTCCTCTCTGTAAAAAAATCAACAAAATATATTTTAAAAAACAACAACACCACCTCAGCTCTTGGGGGTGGAGAAGGAAAGGACAGAGGAGAGAAGGCTCTGTAAACTCAAAAGAGGGCCATGGTTTCTGGGGCCCACGATGCAGAGGACAATATCCATTTACAAAGGGGCACCACCACTGAAGGGCACAGGGTGAGGCTGCTGAGCTCTGTCCCCCAGTGCCTCTGGGAGGGAAAGAGACAGGAACTGGGGTAAAACCAGAGGGGATAGTGAACTGACGCAGGTAAGAAGGAGGACGAGCCTTTGTGCCGGGCGATTTGGGAAAAGGGAGAGGAAATTCTGCTGAGAGTCTGGTGGGGTTGGGTGGAGTCTTGGGGTGGGCATGACAGAGATGGGGGCGAAGTGGGGGCAGTCCTGGGCGGGACAGACCTTCTGCAAAGGGGCAGAGGTGGCGCCACAAAACCCGTTCTGGGGACAGTGAGTCTCCGATGGGTCTGGAATGGACGCTGGGGGTGGGTGCTCTGTCAGCGGGTATATATTAGCTTAATGTTAACGTGTAACGCAGGTGATCCATGCGGTATCATATACACTTTACTGAATGTGGGGGGGCTGAGGGAATCTGGGCGTCATCTGACCGCATGCACAGTTGAATGGTGGCTCCCAGGTGTCCTCAGTGAGGTGGGGCGGAGCTGGCTCAGTGGCAGGCCCCCGGGGATAGGCCCTGTGACAGGCTTGCCGGGGGTGACAGGCCCCATCGGTCAGCCTGATTCTGAGGACTGACCAGGATTCTCTGCCTGACCAACCTTAGCCAGGCTCAGGGACCTCCTCCTAGGCCCATCTGAGTACTTCCCTGCAAAATCCAGCTTTAGGTAGAACCCCACTCCCTCAATACCTGATCAGGTCCCGCAGCCCCACCCTCTCAGGGAATGTCCCATCACCCTGGCTGTCTCCTGCAAGAATCCGTAGGTCAGGCCAGCCAGAACCCCCTCAGCCCTGATGTTACTTTCCCATGCACTGACCCCGCCCTGCTCCTGGTCTATGAAGTCCAGTTACCCAGGCTGCACAGGGGTGGGCAAAAGTAGGTTTACAGCGGTTCATATGCAAAAAAGACAAGCAGGTTATGATTATTACCATCGCTTTATTAACTCAAGAGAATGGCACAGGGCCACCGTGCACTCCCTTGTGCCCAACCCTGTATTTGGAGTTGAGTCCCATCTTCCTCCCCTGTTGCAAAATCCCATTGCAGCAGTCCCTGTACCTGTCGCAATGGCCCTGAATACAGTCTGCCTTGCCATCTTTAATACGTGTCCTAAATCATTCTTTTCCTTAATAGGGACCTCCAGCCCCTCTCTACTGCTGCCCCACCTGCCACCACACACAAACACACTCATTCCCCTGCCCCTCCTGTCTGTGCCGCCCACAGTGGGGCCACACCTGCGGGTCCCTGGGAGCCCCCAGCTTGGTACTGCCTTGCAGGTGCAGGCACCTCACCTCTGCCCCTGGCACCTGAGAGCGGTCAGGGCGGGGCCACCGCAGGAGCTGTCTCCACAGGCACATGCTGCAAAGTGGGCTCTGGCCTGAAATATAGTCTGTGCCCTGAGAACACTAAAACTGGTCATCAAACCTGCATTAAAATGTAAGCATATGTTGTAACAAACCGTTATTAAATAAAATTAAATGTTTAATGACCAAACTGCCATTGATATTCCCCCTTAGGCAGATTTTTTTGCATAGACCAAACTGGTGTGCGCGCGCGCACACACACACACACACACCCACACACACACACACACAATTATTTTGAAGGAAATATAGAAAAGCTTTTCTTCTCTTCTCCCTCTTCCTTCTTCCCTTCCTCTCAAGCTGGTCTTAAAGCCACGCGCTGGGGCAGAGCAAGGTGCTGGCTCTGGGCAGTGCGTCAGAGCCCGGGGGTGAGGCTGGTGGAGAACAGCATTTCTGAGCCCTGGTGGGGTGAGGAGGTATCAGTGTGGGGAGGTGGTGGGGTCTGAGGTGGGAATTGGCTACATACAGGGGGATGAGTCACATACACAATTATATTAAGGGTGATGAAAGCCAAGTTTCTCACTGACAGAAAAGAGGGTTACAAATAGGAAGGAGAAAATGAAACGAGTCCTGTGGAGCTGGATTGGAATTGGCAGTATCAAAGCGAACTCGTGTTTTCATATATATATATGAATAAAGACAAAAAAGAGAGAAGTTCAGCTGCGTGTATGTGTGTATAGAAAAGTGCTTGTTTATACTCCCTCGCTGTGGCCACACCTTGGTTCAGTAGCACCACAAAGCAAGGAGCATGCTTAGCTCCCAGAAGCTGGCTTTTAAATAGCATTTCCCACTGGTGCAGCCATAATGGAAAACAGTATGGAGGTTCCCCAAAAATTAAATATGGCACTGCCATTTGACCCAGGGTTCCCTTCTAGGAATATATCCTAAGAAACCTGAAACACCAATCAGAAAGAATGTATGTTCATAGCAGCACACTTTATAATAGCTAAGATCTGGAAACAGCCCAAGTGCCCATCAGTAGATGAGTGGGTGAAAAGGCTGTGGTATATTTATACCATGGAATACTAGGCAGCAGTTAAAAAGAGGAATCTTTTATGCCTCGAGGCAGCATGAAGGGACCTGGAGAGTATCATGCTAAGTGAAATAAGTCAGTCAGAGAAAGACAAGTATCACATGATCGCACTCATATGTGGAATCTTACTAACAAAATAAACTGATGAACGGAGTGAATTGAGACATGGAAGACTGGATCAGAGTGCTGAATCTCGGAGGGAAGGCTGGGGAGGTGGGTGGGTGGCAGGTAATCAACTAAGGATCTTGTATGCATATATGCATGGCCCATGGACACAGACAATGGGGTGGTGAGGGCCTGGGGCAAGGGGCAGGGCAGGCTGGAGGAGGTTATTGGGGGTTAGAGGGGGGGAGACAATATGTAATCGTTTTAACAATAAAGAATTATTTTTACAAAAAATGGCATTTCCCACTAAAAGAAACCAGGGTTCCTTAGAGAAATGGCTGATTCCAGGGCAGGGGCAGTGAACTTAACAAAATGAGCCTGGGACATTTTGTTTTGTCAGAAAGTAGGAAAGTACCAAAGAACAATGGGGGTGTGTCGAAAGGGCTTCAGCCGGTCTGCCGAAGCTGAGAGAATTTCAGCATCCAATAGATGTAGTCGAACCCTTGGGTTTATTACTCACTTTCTGAGGGCAAATGCACGCCACCGCTGAATAATACTCCACTGAATGACATACCACTTTTGGATCCATTTACTTATGAAAGGATATTTTGGTTGCTTCCAATTTGGGGCAATTAGGGATAAACCTATCATAAACATTTATGTGCAGGTTTTTGTGTAGATCTGTTTTTGACTCATTTGAGTAAATACCGAAAGTGCCCTCCCTGGATCGTGCGGCAAGCCTAGTTTAGTTTTGTAAGACACTGCCAGGCGGTCTTCCAAAGTGGCTGGATCATTTTTCTTTCCCACGATAGCAATAAGCGAGACATGATATCTAAACGCACTGTGGTATGCCGGGGGGAATATTAGGCAAAGGCTAAGGAAATCTGAATAAAATATGAACTTTGCTTAATAATGTATCAGTATTGGTTCATTAGTTGTGACAAATGTATCCGATGTCACCAATAAGGGAAACTCTGGGCAGGGTACACTGAATTCTCTCTACTAACATTTCAAATACTTTGTAACTCTAAAACTGTCCTAAAATAAAAACAGTTCAAATGTTTTTTAAAAAGAAATGTCATCATATCATCATTTTACAAGTGCCCAGTGAGTGAATGTAGACATTAAGCATCAATGACTACTATGATCACAACAAGGGAGATCACCAGACATTTTGTGTCTCCTACAGAAGCCTTAGTGGAGAAACCCCTTCAAAGTTCCGAGGAAAAAAAATGTCTATCTTCCAATTCATATCCAGCTGAGGTACCACTTAAACATGGGAATAAAACAGTGATTTTTTTGTTGTTTCCTTAACTTTTTGAAGAAACTATTTATGGTGGAAAAGTTCAAATATGTTGAAAAGTAGAGACAATAGCATCATAAAGACCCACGTATCTCACACCCAAGTTGAGCAGTTAATCAGATCATGGCCAACCTTGCTTCATCTACACCCTAAACACATTCCCAGCCCCTCCTGTCCTGTCAGTGTGCCTCTAAAAGACAAGGACTTAAAAATATAAGAACAATGCTATTATTACAGCTAAAATAAAACTGAGCCACATCATCAGATATCCAGTGTTCAAGTTTCCAGCGGTTTCATAAATGTCACACACTTAAAAAAATCACTTCTTTCCATCAGGATCCATCTAAGATCCACACATTGCACATAGTTTGCTTTCTAAGTCTTTTAATCGATGGTTTCCTCCTCCATCTATTTTCCTGGCAAATTATTTCCTTGCAAATGCTCTTTCCCCCTGAAATGTATTTGCTGAAGAAACTGGGTTGTGTGACCTGGAACGTTGCCCATGTTCTAGACCAGCGGTTCTCAACCTGTGGGTCGCGACCCCTTTGGCGGTCGAAAGACCCTTTCACAGGGGTCGCCTAAGACCATCCTGCATATCAGATATTTACATTACGATTCATAACAGTAGCAACATTACAGTTAGGAAGTAGCAACGAAAATAATTTTATGGTTGGGACATAACATGAGGAACTGTATTTAAAGGGCCAGAAGGTTGAGAACCACTGTTCTAGATTATTTTGCTGACAATGTCCCCATGATGTCAATATTCTTCTCTGATCTATTTCCTAAATATTATTATTTGGACCTAGATAAGAACAAAAATTTCCCTTGTCATGCTTTCCCTGGAAGCTAATGAGATGTGTTCCACTAAAGCCAGGGTTGTGGCCCAGAGGCCTGAGATCCAGCTCAGGAGAGAAGCAGGGATGCTCCCCCAGATGCTGGGAGGTGAGTCTCGGATGACAGGTGAGTAGCAGACACAGGGAGCAACGTCCACGTGGAACAGGAGCATAGGGAGAGCTCCAAGGAGAATGTCTCCAAGCGGGGGAGGCTGTATTCGTTGTTATACCTAAAGTGTTTAATCACGTGGAGAGCAGACTTTCAATTCTATAGCAGAGTTTAGGACTAACTTGGTGATAACGATGTAGAAGACTAAGAAACAGAAAAACCATCACTGTATAAGAAAGGAAATATAAGCATATCCACGGCTGCTTCAACCGTGAACAATATTTGCTCAGGCATAATATATAAACGCTGAATGATAATTGAAATGTAAAGAACAATTAACTCTATCGAGAGGAAGGGGGAGAAGGAACCAGGCTCCAAGGAGTGTATGAACTCGCCCTTGCCAGGAGCACCCACCTGAGTCAGCCCAACCAGCCTCCCTTCCCTGTTGGCTCTTTAAAAATTAGTTCATGGCCCTAGCTGGTTTGGCTCAGTGGATAGAGCGTTGACCTACGGACTGAAGGGTCTCAGGTTTGATTCCAGTCAAGAGCATGCATATTGGTTGTGGGCTCGATCTCCAGTCCTGGTTGGGTGTGTGCAGGAGGCAACCAATTGATGTGTCTCTCTCACATAGATGTTTCTTTCTCTGTGTCTCCCCTCCCCCTCCCTTCCACTCTCTCTAAATGGAAAAATATCCTCAGGTAAGGATTTACCAAAAAAAAAAACCAAAAAACAAAAACAAAAACAAAAAACCAACCTTAAAAATAATTAGCTCATGTATACATGCATGCATAGTACTTATTACTAGAATGAGACAGAGTTCAGAAAAGACTCTATGCCTTTTTTTCATTTTCACTGATGTAAGTGCTGAGTACCCTTATTCATATAAATAAAGAGGTGAAATGGGGGGGAGATTCATTACAGGACTTCCCCCAGTTCTTTGAACTGCTTTCAAGTTTATGCCAAAACTCACAGAGGAATATATCATCAAATAACTAACATTAAAACTTTAAACAGTTCCCTCTGAGTGTAATACTCCAAGTGTTAAAATATTTCCTAATTAAGTTAAAAATTTTCCGGATTGAATAAAGATTATACTTATTAGTATTATATATTTTATCAAAGTATCATTTTATGTATTAAAATTTTGATAAATACTTACTTATTAAACATAGAAGAGTTAAGAAATGTACTTCCAAAATGCTACTTTTAATTATTTGCTTTCAAAAAAATCAAAGCAGGCATTATGGTCACAGGAACATTTTTGAAGTTTTTGGTGATGAATGAATATTTAACTATTTTGTAATAGGACTAGAGGCCTGATGCACCAAAATTCGTGCAAGAATGGGCCTACCTTCCCCTGGCTGCCGGCACTGCCTTCACTCCGCCCGGAGCCGCCTTTCCACCTTCCTATGCTGCCCAGAGGCCAAGAGCGGCTGGGGTGGTGCGGAAGCCTGCATCATCAGCATGGCGACAACACAAGCATCCTGCCCTGCCCCCAGCCACTCTGTGCCTGTGTATACAAATTAACCCGGCATCTTTGTTGGGTTAATTTTGCATACTCACTCCTGATTGGCTGGTGGGTGTTGCAAAGGTATGGTCAATTTGCATCTTTCTCTTTTATTAGTGTGGATAACGTTATTGAGAAAACAATAAAATAGGGGCGCTGGCTGCTGGGGCTGAGGGGGCTGGGGCTTGGAGCTGGGAGGTGGGGGTTCTGGGCGTTAGCGGTTTTAGGCTGAGGAGTCAAGGCTGGGGACCTGGGGTCCTAGAGTAACCCCTCTCTGCACCCAGTTTCTCTACCCAGGACCTTAGGCCTCAGTTTCTTCTCAATATGCCTTTTATAATTTAAAAAAGTTTTTTTTATTGATTTCAGAGAGGAAGGGAGAGGGACAGAGAGATGGAAACATCAGTGATGAGAGAGACTCCTTCAGTCCACAGGCCGATGCTCTATCCACTGAGCCAAACCTCCCAGGGCCTCAATATGCCTTTTAAAAATATTTCTGGAAAGTAGACACTGCTCTGTTTGGCCATTATTCCACATTATTTTTTCAATATGTCCCTATTATTTTATTATCCCTTCTGTTGCTGAGAGCATTTAACTGTCACAAGAACCCTGCTGGCTGCCAGAGGAGCAGTTCCCCAGGTGTTTTAAGAGCCCAAGGCCGTGTGCCTCCTGGCAGGTCTCCTCCATTCTGCTCAAGACAAAGGCCTGCACAGGAGCTCAAAGAGCACCTTACGCCTTATACCTGAGGATCTCAGGTTCCCAACCCGGGCTCTCAGAACCTCAGGGGGGAAACCTGGATGCAGCCCCCTCTCGGAATCAGAAGTGCTTGCCTCCCTGTGGAAGATCGCAATGAAACGGAAATGTTAGGATGCTGGGAAACAAAAGGCAGAAGTTGGCCCAACTGTTCTCCCGCCTTGTATTCCTTATCGAAACTTAGAGCTAATTAAGTAGAGAACATTTTCTAATAATAAACTCAATGTCAGCAATGTGGCTTTAGCAAAATAGAATGTCATCAAATTATTGTTTCTATCCTTGAGGTGCTTATTTTAAAAATAAATCAATTATTAGTTTTTTATTTTATTTTTGTTGGTTTTATTGTTGAACATTTATTTTGGTTTTATATAGCCTAGGGCATATGTTGTATGTTTGCACTTAATATAAAAATAATTTAAATTCACACAGGGGTTCAACTAATTTTTTTTTCTTTGAAAGGGGTCTGTTCTTCACTTAAATTTGAGAAACACTGCCTTTTTTTTTTCCTTTTCTTTTCCAGACTGAGCTGGGGGTATTGCACACACACACACCACCACCGCCACCACTGCCACCAGAAACACTGCTTTAAAGGTATCCTCAGGACAGAGGTTGGAGAGTAGCTATAAGGAGAAAAGGAAAACCAGGCCTGGATCAGGCATGCTCCGTGTAAGTGCCAGTCCAGCAGAGGGACCTGAACAGGCACCCTTCTGGGAATGTATAAGGGGGTGACTGTGCCATCGCTCTGAAGTACTGGTGGCTCGCAGCTGCAACTGACAGAAGTCTCAACTCAGACCCAGGGGGCATGTCCTGGCTCTGGGAGGGGCCTGGGCCAGCTGGAGTCTCTGGGCTGTCCTCAGGATGCTTCCCTCTTGTGCCCTACTTCCCCCTGCATCTTTCCACTGGGGCTTGGGGACAAAGCCCCAATTTAACATCTTTCCATATCGGCACCCCCAACTGAAGGTACACCTTTTTATTTATGTCACTGTCTATACCCGGCCCAGCACATGTGGACCAGCCTGTGTCCAGGGAAGGGCCCCAGCTTGAATCCTGTGCCCACCTACGGCCAAGGAGAGGGGCTGGCACTACCAAAAGGGGATGGAGGGGAGACTGCTGGCCAAAAACAACAGCCCCATCCTCCTCCATCTCAGTGTGCCTGCTGCACAGTGTTTCCTTAAGCTCCAGACCCCAGCAATCCCAGGTCCTGACAGGAGTTATGTCCTGTGAAAGTGTTACAGAAAAGTTATTCTGACACTTGTTGGAATGGTAACGAAGTCTTTACTCAAGACTATTGCAATAGGAGAAGGAGATCAGGCTCACTTCCGAATACAGCAAAGACAGTGGGGATTTACTTACAGGAGCAGGAGAGGGGCCAGTGGATGGAAAATTACCAAGAGGGGCCGTCAAGGTAGGAAGATTCTTGTTAAGCTCCGAATAGGATTTTTTCTTGTTGTGTATTGTTTTAATATGATTTCAAATCCACTTGTTTTTGACTTAAGGGAAACTGTCTTAACCCTCTTGTTTATGACATAGACAAAAACAGTGGTTTCGATATAAAAATGAAGTTGTGACAGGGTGTCATCATTCTACGTCTGTTGTCATTGATAAGCAGTCAGCAGCCAGGCTTCGGAGGGGCCGTGACGGGGGCTTACTCATAAGGAACACATGGAGAAGCAACTATGGCCAGGGGGCACCTAGACTATAAATACTGAGAGTTGGTGAGCACTACTGAAAGCTTGCATTTGGGTAAGGTGACTCTTCACTCACCTAACAGCTCTCCGAAGACCTTTGGAACGTTTAGCTCCTTCCAGAGCTAAGGCAACTCTTTGGTGGGCAGTGGCGAAAAGCCACGCAGCATCCCCATGTAGGAGGCAGCCTGCCTGCCAACTCTGGCATCTTTGTTTCCTAGCAGCATGTTCCAGCAACAGGGGCCTTTTCCTTTTGTGCTGGATGGATCAATCAGCTCTTGGTTGGCCACTGCCTCTCCTGAGTGCCTCCTCATTTTAAAAGGTACGCCTCACACTAAATTTGGATTTTATTTCTTCAGCTCCCCTGGCCTGGAACACTAGTAATCTGTCATTTGTTTGGAGCATTTCTTTATTTTGGTTTATTAAGAGATATTATCGCAGCAGCAATCCCGAGAAAGAAGAACAAAGTTGGAGGAATTACAATACCAGATTTCAAGTTATACTACTGTATACCACTGTTCTCAAAACTGCCTAGTACTGGCACAAGGACATATAGACCAATAGAACAGAACCCAGAACCCAGGAATCAACCCAAGCCGTTATGCTCAATTAATATTTGACAAAGGAGGCAAGAGCATACAAAGGAGTCAAGACAGTCTCTTCAATAAAAAGTGTTGGGAAAATTGGATGGATACATGCAAAAAAAATGAAACTAGACCACCAACTTACGGCATAGACAAAAAAAAACTCAAAGTGGATAAAGGACTTAAACGTAAGATGGGAAACCATAAAAACATTAGAAAAATCCATAGGCAGCAAAATATCAAACATATGTCATAGAAATATCTTTACCGATACAGCTCCTAGGACGATGGAAACTAGGAGAAAATAAACAAATGGGACTACATCAAAATAAAAAGCTGCTGCACAGCAAAAGAAACCATCAACAAAACAACAAGAAAGCCCACTGCCGGGAGAACATATTTGCCAATGTTATCTCCGATAAGGGTTTAATGTCCAACCTTTACAGGGAACTCACACAACTTAACAAAAGGAAGATAGGGGAGAAACTAAGATGGCGGCATAGGTAAACACCGGGAAATTGCCGCCTCTCACAACAATTAAAAATTACCGCAAAGGACAGAGCAAACATCATCCAGAACAACAGGAAGGCTGGCTGAGTGTAAATTCTACAACTAGAAGGAAAGAAAAGCACGCTGAGAGCCAGAGGAGCTGCAGAGGTGAAGTGCAGAGGTACGGCGGCGCTCGAGCGAGGAAAGGGGGTGGCACCTGAGGACGCGGTTGTCTTTTTGAATCACAAGCTCCCGACTGCTCTGAACTCCGGTTCCGGGAAGTCTCTGGGGACCCAGGACTCATACGGGGAGAAGCTTGTCTGTCGGGCAGCGGGCGAACTTGAAGGCGGCTTTCCCTCAGAGGTGCTTGCAGCAATTAGCAGGTCACTGAGACCCGCGACTCCGGGTGGAGAATCAGCCATAGCTCCTTGATCCGCCCTTTGATTCCCTGAGACCCCACCCCACCCAGGCTGCGGCAGAGGCTTTTGCATGTGAATGTACCTAACTGCAGCCAAGCCAGGCAGACCCGGAACTTCCAAGAGAAGGCCCAAGGCCCCCCAGCGGCTTGCATTGCTTCACAGCTGAGCCTCTTCGTGGCTCCTGCTGTGTGGCCTCAGGCAGAGGCTGAATTAGCACCTCCTTAGATCCAGGAGCCACTGTACCCAGTGGTCAGAGGGGGACCATCCAGATTGCAACTCCTCAGATCCATAAGGGACACACTCAGGGAGCAGACTCAGTGAGCACCAAAGCCCCACTGAAGCAAGTCTTGCCCCAGAAGGGTGTCTTCAGCACAGAAGTTCTCCCACTTTAGACACAGCTGATTCTCACAGCCAATTGGCCTGGAGGTCAATTCCTCCCAGTGATCCTACAACAACCAAGGCACCAAGAGTGCACCAAGAGTGTCCACCCCAGGTAACTGGGGAGGCTGAGCTACTGGGCCCTACAGGACACCTGGCGCGCAGGGCCACTCTATCAACACAGGGAAGCTGCCAAAATGCGGAGACAAAGAAACAGGTCACAAATGGCAGAAATGGAGGAAAGCAAACGATTGGATATAGAGTTCAAGGCCACGTTTATAAGGTTTTTCAAGAATTTTATGGAAACCGCCGATAAATTTAATGAATCCCTCAATAAGTATAGTGAGACCATGGAGGACATGAAAAAGGACCAACTAGAAATTAAGCATACACTGACTGAAATAAAGAATAATTTACAGAGATCCAGCAGCAGACAAGAGGATCCCAAGAATCAAGTCAAAGATTTAAAATACAAAGAAACAAAAAATACCCAACCGAAAAAGAAAAAAGAAAAGAGATTCCAAAAATATGAAGATAGTGTAAGGAACCTCTGGGACAACTTCAAGCGTACCAACATCAGAATTATAGGGGTACCAGAAGGAGAGAGAGGGCAAGATATTGAAAACCTTTTTGAAGAAATAATGACAGAAAACTTCCCCTACCTGGTGAAAGAAATGGACTTACAGGTCCAGGAAGCGCAGAGAACCCCAAACAAAAGGAATCCAAAGAGGACCACACCAAGACACATCATAATTAAAATGCCAAGAGCAAAAGATAAAGAGAGAATCTTAAAAGCAGCAAGAGAAAGACAGTCAGTTACCTACAAGGGAGTACCCATACGACTGTCAGCTGATTTCTCAACAGAAACCATGCAGGCCAGAAGAGAGTGGCAAGAAATATTCAAAGTGATGAATAGCATGAACCTGCAACCAAGATTACTTTATCCAGCAAAGCTATCATTCAGAATAGAAGGTCAGATAAAGAGCTTCACGGATAAGAAAAAGCTAAAGGAGTTCATCACCACCAAACCAGCATTATATGAAATGCTGAAAGGTATTCTTTAAGAAGAGGAAGAAGAAAAAGGAACTCTTACCATTTGCCACAGCATGGATGGAACTGGAGAGTGGATAAATACCACAGGACCTCACTCATTTGTGGAATATAATGAACAACATAAACTGATGAACAAGGACTGATCCAGAGATGGAGAGGCATTGATTGGACTGTCGGGACTTGGAGGGAAGGTAGGGGAGGGTGGGGGTAAGGGGGAAAGATCAACCAAAGGACTTATATGCAAGCATATAGGCCTAATCAATGGACATGGACAACGGGGGGGTGAGGGCATGAGCGGGGGGGGGGGGGGGGTGTGGGGGGGGAAAGGGTAACGAGGGGACAAGGACACATATGTAATATCTTAATCAATAAAAAATATATTAAAAAAAAAAAGGAAGATAAAAAAGTCCAATCAGAAAATGGGCAAAGAACCTAAATAGACATTTTTCAAAAGAGGACATAAGGAAGGCCAAGAGACATATGAAATCATGCTCAAAGTCACTAATCATCCAAGAGATGCAAATCAAAACAACAATGAGGTACCATCTCACCCCTGTCAGAATGGCTATCATCAAATCAGCAAATGACAAGTGCTGGTGAGGATGCAGAGAAAAAGGAACCCTTGTGCACTGCTGGTGGGAATGTAGACTGGTGCAGCCACTGTGGAAAACAGTATGGAGTTTCCTCAAAAAATTAAAAATGGAACTCCCATTCAACCCAGTGATCCCACTTCTAGGACTATATCCCAAGAAACTAGAAACACCAATCAGAAAGGATATATGCACCCCTATGGTCATAGCAGCACAATTTACAATAGCTAAGATTTGGAAACAGCCTAAGTGCCCGTCAGCAGATGAGTAGATTAAAAACCTGTGGTACATCTACACAATGGAATACTGCGCTGCTGTAAAAAAGAAGGAACTCTTACCATTTGCAACAGCATGGATGGACCTGGAGAGCATTATGCTAATGAAATAAGCCAGTCAGAGAAAGATAAATATCACATGATCTCACTCATTTGTGGAATATAATGAACAACATAAACTGAACAAAAATAGAGCCAGAGACAGAGAAGCATCGAACAGACTGTCCAACTAAGAGGGAAGGCAGGGAGAGGGGGGAGGGGGAAAAGGGGAGAGAGGAGTAAGAGATCAACCAAAGGACTTGTATGCATGCATATGAGCATAACCAATGGACACAGACAGTAGGGGGTTGAGGGCATGTACTGGGTGGGTGGGAGCAGCTGGGGAGAGGTCAATGGGGGGAAAAGGAAATTTATGTAAGACTTTAAACAATAAAGAATTTAAATTAAAAAGAGAGAGAGTGTGTGTGTGTGTGAGATAGAGATAGAGAGAAAGAGAGAGAGAGAGAGAGAGAGAGAGAGAGAGAGAGAGAGAGAGAGAGAGAGAGAGAGAGAGAGAGAGAGAGAGAGAGAGAGAGAGAGAGAGAGAGATTATCATGCACGAGACTGGCTTGTGAAATTATTATAATTCCCACAGCAAACCTGTGCAAAAACAGAATCAGTCTCTTGAGTATAACTTTTCTTGCTGATACTGGGGACTCAGCAAGGATGGACACGGAAGGCCCAGATGGAGGCCTAGTTGAGAACAGGGCTCACAGGAGCTTAAATAAAGTTTGGTAAAGGAGAGAGCTTTGTCAGAAGAACTGCCCAAACTATGGCTTGGGGACAAGAAGGCTCGGCAGAGAGGAGTGTCTGGTGTCCCTGTTGGACGGCATCATCATCTGCCGAGAAACATTTCTAGGTGAGAACAGCCCTGTGGACGTCTTGGGGCTGCCCCGGGGCTGTGGGGATGTAAGGGCGGAAACATAATTGTCCCTCTGTTGGTGGCAGCGAGAAGAATAGCACCATGTGTTAGACCAGTAGGGTCAGACCAGACCTGGGTTTAGCAACCTCAGTATTTGAGTTCTGACTAAAAAAAAATTCAGAGCCAAGACTCAAACTATGAGAGAAAGTTTATTTAGAAAGTCACAGAGGTAGAAGTGAGCAGTAAAAGAAATGGGCTCAGGCCCTGACCAGTTTGGCTCAGTGGATAGAGCGTCGGCCTGTGGAGGGAAGGGTCCCAGGTTCGATTCTGGTCAAGGGCATGTACCTTGGTTGCGGGCACATCCCCAGTAGGGGGTGTGCAGGAGGCAGCTGATCGATGTTTCTCTCTCATCGATGTTTCTAACTCTCTGTCCCTCTCCCTTCCTCTCTGTAAAAAATCAATAAAATATATTTAAAAAGAAAGAAAGAAAGAAATGGGCTCAGGAAACAAGTTACAGAGGCAAAAAGAAGGGGCCCTTGGAGCTTAAGAGAGAGAAGGACAAAGGTAAGGCTCCTAGTGGGGAGAGAGGCTGGGGAAGGTAAAGGCGTGGGGGTGCTCCTGAGAGGGAGAGCATGCCGGGTCCTCCATCCTAGAGGTTTAGGGGTGGAGATTTTAGGGGGGGTCCCAAGGGAGGATCTCAATAGACTATTCATCAGCTTTCTAGTCTGTGGTCTCCACTGATTGGTCGGTGCCAGGGCAGGGGTCATTAGTCAATGCAGGTGGTCCTGATGTCAGCCTGTGGCATAGCTTGTCAGGTTTTACTGCTTTTCTGGGCCTGGACCTAAAACACAACTGAGCCCTACATGTATTTGATGTGGGCTAGACCCTCATTTTGCAGGGGGGGGGGGGGGGGGGCGGGGGGAGCCCTTAAAAAATGCTTAAGGGCTATTTTTGGTGCCCTTGTTTGTTCCCTCTCTAAAGAGGTCTACCCAAATAACTAGCAACATGCCAGGGGAGGAAAAGTTAGGGAAGGAACCCAACTGATATGTTAGGAGGGGAAAGATTACCCTGGGGGCGAAGTCCTTGTTTTCCCAGCTTTGCCATCACTAGGCATCTGGTGGGGCTTTCCCCTGGTGACCTTCTATACCTGGCCCATCCGTCCTTGCTCTGCTCATGTCTGCCTAACTGTCTACCACAGTTCTGCCTTTCTAGCTTCTGTGGGAGACCCCCCTGTAATAAAAGACAGATAGACAAGAGAAAAACAGAGGTTTACTAACAGGCACACCTCTTACACACATGGGAGACACCCAGAAAAACTGAGTAAAGTTTCCTCCAAATGGCCCAAGCCGCCACCTTAAATGGCATCTCCAGCTAACGACCAAAGAAAGATGTTGGTGGGTTGGGGAGTCCAGCTCTGGGAGGTTCTCAGGAAACGAGACAAAGTTGTTATGAAGGTTTGAGTCACTAATGAGAGTTTCTTATGCTTAGAGTCCTCCTTCTCTTCCAGGTACTGGGGGGCACCCTTGCAAATGGAGATTTCCCTTAGAAATAGAAATAAATGTCCCTAACCAAAGAGTAAATGCTGCTCTGATTTTAGAGCTTCTCCAGTGTCTGCTCTCTCTTAGAAATAATTGAAACTGGGCACTAACCAGACACACTAATCATGCTTATCTTTCCTTGGTGACAAGTTTTTTTAAGTATCTTGCAGAACACAACAGGAAGCAGTACCTTACCTCTTCCCCAGGGCAAACTGTGACCGGCTAACGTTAGCTGTGCGGATGAAAAAAAAGGGGGTTCTATGGAAAGTAACCTCACAGGTTGATCTGATCATAAATTCCTAACTGGGAGGTGATGGTGGGTAGTCACGCCCCAGGCCTATAACTTCTGTAGTGAAAGGTTTTGAGCCAGCCCTGTCCATTGTTCTTGTGCACCTAGGTTAGCACACCTTTGAAATAAGCTTCGACAACCCTCATCACATAATCTAGTTAACTGTCCTGTAAAACAATCCCCACCTTCTCTCCCATCCTCACGTAATCTTCCTGACGTTCCCTCTTGAATTTCAAATGCGTAAGAGAAACTGTCATCCTGGGGAGCATTTGAGACCTTGCTCCCCAGCATCTCATCATTTCGGCTCAAATAAACTCTTGTGACCATTCTTTACGGCTTTGAAGTTTTCTTATGTCAAGAGCTGAAGCCAATCTAGTCAAACTGCGTCTGCACAGTTGGCAATGGAACGACTGATGTGACTTCGAGAGCTCAGCAGAACCAAATGTCACACTCCTGGGAACTAGTGTGACGACTCGGTCCCGATGACCCCCTTCCAAAGTGATGGGTGCCTGAAACTGTTGCCCAGCCAAAGGAAAACCAACACCACAGGGAATGCATGATTTCAACCAATCAAACCCGGCCAAACTGGAATTCCTCGGTGCTTCTCCTGATCTTCCCATGCCTTACCTTCACTGGCTAAGTTCCAGAACCATCCAATCAGACCCTCCCAAATTAGAATTTCTGAATATGTACAACCTTTTCTTAACATCACCTCTTAACACTTACCTCGATTTGTCAGGGAGACAAACTTGAGTTTTGTTTCCTGTCTCCTTGTCTGGCAGCCTTGCAATTATGTTCTTTTCTCTACAGAAGACTGTTGCCTTGTTATTTGGTCTCTCTGTTGTACAGCAGGCAACGGGCCCACTTGGCATGATTGGTTACATTCTCAGCTCAAAATAATCCTTATGCCAAAGGCCTATTTTGGGGTGACATTCTGCTCGCCTTCAGGGGAAACCTCTGAAAATATTCAAAACTAAAGCAAAAGATTACTGCAGAGCCGTTTAAACTCTTGTGGGATCACTGTCTGACAAGCGTCAGGGCATCTGCCGCTCCACAGAAATGTCACCTGGTTTGCTATATTATTGACATGCTGTCAAATACTGACCACATTGTGACAGTAGATATTGACGTGTAGATGACCGAGATGTTGCAAGGGTTTCTATCCAGTGGTTATGGTTTTCTTGCCTGTGGACACCATTTATTTCTGGACCTCGTTAGCAACCTCATCTCTGCAATTCTTTCTTTCACTGGTTATACACACTGGCTTCGTTTTAAAACATTTCATTGCTTAGGCAACAGATCTGAACAAGTGTTTGCCAACCAGTTTATGCAAATATTCCAACAAAGCTCTAATAACAGTCTCTCTGAGCATCTGCCTGCAGAAGAGTTAAAACACCGTCAAAAACACTCCCCACCCAGGGTGCTGTGAGAATGTCCTGGGCCCACAGGTCCCCATCTCAGCAAGGACAGTGGGGAGAGATTTCCATATCTCACCCTGCCTTAACATATTGATTCAAATATTCAAAAAAGCCTGGGGCAGGGACGGAGGAAGACAGCCTGGTAGATTGCTCTGCTGAGCATCCATTAGCATTTCAAAACGTGTCAAGTTGCTGGCAGACCTTTTTTTTTTTAATTGCTGCTAATCAGAGGTTCCCAGTGGGACCACAGAGATATTCTTGGGTGTAAATCCCCTGCAAGAAAAATAGGGTCCAAAGAGAAAACGAGGCGGGTGGGGGGATGCTTCAGCCTTAAATACAAAAGGGCACCGATTTCAGACTCTTTCCAGCTTGATTCCCTCACAGAGCACGCGTTTTCCATCCACCGGGGAGCCCAGCCCCAGGGTGGCCACGCTCCTTTAATATCTGGGCAGGTAATGCAGAGACAACACCAAATGCTGAGAAAAAAACATATGCATCTGTGTCTCTGCTGTCATCTTATTGTATTCTTTTAAAGGAAACGGAGCCCATAACATCATGCCCTTTCCATTTGCGAGGATATTTTCCCTCTGAGCAGTTCAGGGCAGGCGGCGGCAGGAGACGAAGAGCTGTTATGACTTACCCAGCGTGGAAACAAACAGACTTCCCGGAGGAGAACGGCAGAGGCTATTTATTCAGAGCTTGCTCCGGGGAGGGAGCCAGGCAGCCACTGTCACTGGGGGTTTGGCAGAGACTCAAAGGCAGGCAGGGGAGTGGAACGCTTTATAGTGGAAAAAGGAAGGATCCAGCTGTGGCTGGAGGTGGTTGACATGGGGACGCTGGAGGGGGGTTGACTAGAAGTGGGGCATCCTCTGGGTTTGTTTGGGGAGCTTGTTTGGCTTTCTCTGGTTGGTCCTGAGTTGGGGCCGGGTGGGGGGGGTGTTAAAATTAAATTAAAAAAGAAGGGAACCTCCCATAGATGTTCAAGCGCTGACCCTTCAGGATTGGTAGCTGCAGAGGTTGTAGGTCAGTTTCACTGTCCCATAGGTCTGGCCATTGCCTGTCTGTGTCAGTCTCTCCCCCGGGCTGTGTTTATCATAACAACCAAGATCAAGCAGAGGAAACGATTTGCTTTGGACCAAGGTAAGGGCCCCTGCAAATCTGGAGCACAACCAGCAACCAGTTTTGTGTAAACAAGACTATAAACGGAGCCCTTTAAAATGGAGCTGGAGCAACCGCGCCAGAGGAACGGCCTTTGCCTTGCGTATCTTATGCCTCAGCCTTAGAATTCGAAAAACCGGGCAACGTGACCTCTGGACTGGGCTGGGGCAACCTTACTTCCCAAAGAGCTGGTGGCAACGATAAGAAGAAAGCAGTTATTAAGATACAGGACTGATGACTACTGGGCTGATAATTAAAGGCATTGTTCAGAATTAACAATGTTCACGATGTTAGCTCATCCGCACCAATAGAAATGCCTGGCTTCTAAGGATGTAATTGCCCCCCTCCCGTCTCTCATAAAGACCCATCCCCTCTGTTACCTAATGGGAGCATTATTTGGGCTTCTACCTGAATTAATGATCCCCAAACAGCTGCTCTTTTTGATCTCAAATAAATGCTTGTTTGCCTCTCACTTTGAAAGACCTTTTGCTTTTAGGTTAACATTAGGGCCACCTATTATTACACATGAAATCGCACGCGGGGAGCCAGGGCTCCCAGTCCCACTGTCCCTGGGAAGACAGGCTCCTAGTACCGCCTGCCGCTATGTAGTGGGACAGGCTGGGTGACAGTGCTGTGGTCCCAGGGTCTGAGGGTGCATGGCTGCCGGAGCCTCCCCGCGGCATCCAGATGCTTCCTTAGGGGCCCTCTTCTCAGACAACACGTTGGGTGGGAATGCCTGTTCGCTGGTCAGAGCCAGGAGAGGGGGAGACGCCTGCGTGATGGGTCAGGCTCGAGGGGTGGGCCGCTATGGGGCGGAAAGCTGACCCACTCCCGATGGTCCCCTGACCACGCCATGAGGGAGACAGAGCTGTGAGAAGGTCCGGCGATGAAAGACGGATCAATCAACAGGAGACATGGACCAAGGAGAGCAAGAAAAGCAGAATAGCTGCGTCACCACAGTCCACTGGGTGGGAAGGCTCAGGCTGCTCAGAGCAATACAATGGTGGGTGCAAGAGGGGCCCCGCAGCGGCTGCACTCAGCTGCCCAGAGAGACAGACTGTCCAAAGGAACCGCGGTCCTTTCTTACCCTTTTCTCCACGCGGAGAAATGCTCTTGCTTCCCTTGCACTCCACGTTGGCGTGTTTGGCAGAAAGATCTTTCTCATGTACCTCCTTCCCTGCAGCCCCTGGAGATGGGCTCCCAGGCAAGAGGGGGGATGTGAGGTCAGTGTGGCCCATCCTAGAAACCCTGTCCTGAGGCATGTGTCTGCTCTGCAGCTGAAGGAAACCTGGCCCTTGAGAAATGGGAAGGTCTTTGGATCTAGTCAGGAGTTGACCTGGGTGTTGGGTGACCCTGGCTAAGGCACTTAAACTCTTGGTGTTTATTTTAGAACCTGTCCAATTGGGGATGCCACCCCTGTCTGAGCCAGGTCGCACTCTCATTCTTTTTAACGCGATGTGATAGGAAGTTAGGACTCTGAGACAGACAACAGACAAGGGGCTCCCATCTCCCATCCTAGGAAAGGCAAGTCCGAGAAAATCCACACAGTATCTGGTTACAACTTCCTCTGTCTGAATGTGAGACTCTACACTTGGCCAAGTGCCCTGGCTTGTCTCTGGGAACAGAAAAAGAGAGAGAGGGCTACCGCTGAGGCTGTGCCCCTGCCACCTTTCCTGGGGCAAAGGATCCCAACTTATTTCAGGCTCTTTCTTCAAGGCCGAAATTCTGGGTTAAAGGTGACATTTAATCAGAATGCTCTTCCCTCCTGTGGGGCAGACGTAGTCAGACACACTTCTCCATAGTCTTGACTACAAATGTTTTTCAACAAGCAAGCATAATTTCTAGACAAAGAGGGAAAATAAACCAGAAATGTGCAAAATTACATGTACTTTTCCTTGTTGCAGATCCACAGTACATGCCTTGGACAAGTAATGCATCCATCATCATACAGTCGCTTAAGAAAAAGACAATTGTTCTATTCATCCCCCCCTGCTGCCAATGAGCAAGAAAAATCTCCATCACCGAAAAGCAGATTTCTCCCCCAGGGTTTTCCTAAATAGTGCAGAGTCTCTCTACCAGTCAAATCTAGCACCAACTTGGTCTGCGTTTGCATTCATCTTTGTGATGAACAGAATTCTCTTTCTTGGAAACAGGAGATGTGTATTGACTAAGGAAAGACAAGGCTCTTGCTTAGGTTTGGGGGTGAGAGAAAAGAAGGGCAAGAATAAAAGACCAACATTTTCTTCTTGTCAGGAGTAAGGCTTTTGATCTACCAAAGCGAAAAGCTTATCAAAGAAGGGAAGTGGCCCGCAGAGCTGTGGAACTGAACCTACAGGGGACACGATCATGGGGTGAGGGGTGAGCCAGCTCCTCGGTGTCCCCTCAATATGACCCCCCCCCCACCCGGGAGCTCACAGGGTCTCCTCGAAGCTGACCCCACTGGCCACCGCCAGCCAGTGAAGGGACTTGTTCAGAGTCACACTCTGACCCAGAGACTGTGGTCACCGTCCATCTTGGCTTGCCCCATAGATGGTTATTCCAGGAAAGATCAATTTGGGGCCCATCTTTTGAAGAGTTCTGGAGGCAGCAGTATGCAAAGTTGTCCCAGTGTCCTAGAAACATGTCCAGTGGCTGTGCCAGGACCCTGCAGGCCCGTGTGAGCTGCTGCTTGTGACCAGTGACCTGGAAGAAGGCCCAAAGGATCTGGGCATCAGCCAGCAGATGCTGCGCCAGGAGGAGGGACAGCAGGGCGGCTGCATGTGGAAGCTCTTATCACCCCATGGACCTGCTAAGATGAAATTCAACAGGGGCAAATGCGAGGTCTGTGCGTGAGCTCAAGTGCAAGCCGAATCCCTGAGAAAGGCAGTCCAAAATTCAACTTCTCTTCTACACTTTGACTAGAGTCTTGGTGGATTTGTGCAGAATCTGGGGGCTGAGCAAAACATAGAAATGACCTAGCCCAACCAGTCACCGTACAGATAAGGGCCCAGGGGCCAAGAGACTGTGACCTCATTGAGACTTGAAATTCAGCCCTCCCCAAGCCTGACGGGCGTGCTAACGCTGTCGGTGCATGTCTGGTGCCGGGTTTGGCACCAGCACACAGCAGTGGCTGAGAGCACAAGCAGTGGCCCCAGTCTGTCACTCACATGCCACGAAATGTGCACAAGCTTTCATCCTGTTTCATTATCTGAAAATCGGGTAAGAAAACGTCAGTGACAGATCACAGCAAGTTTTCAATAAATGTTAGATATTTGTATGCTGTGTTTAGTGCTTTCTGGAACTCTTCATGTAAACAAACATAGATGTAAGTTTAGAAATAGATATATTTTTTCACAAGCTATTTAATGTGTTTCCTCGTCTGAGAATGCAGTACAAAGTCAGTGTGTAAGTGTGTGTGTGTGTGCGTGCGCGCGCATATAACATTTATATAGTTTTAAAATGTATATATACAACTATTGGATGAAAAGGACCGAGGATCTGACTTTGAAAATAGTCCTTTAGAAAAACTGCAGGTTTCGGCTGAGTACAAATCCAGCAGGAACTAAAGATGTGACCAGGCTGCTAACCAAGCTAATGACACTCCAGGCTCCATTAGAAATATCAAGAGAGGAAACAGCCTTAGTGTTTTTTGCGTTAATCAGACCATGTTTAGACTATTGGTCCCAACTGCAAATCACAGCGCTGTTACCAAGCTGACATCCAGGATGCGGGGAATCTGAAGCCTTGCCTTTAAGGGAAACTGAGGCAATGTGGAGCACTCAGCCAGAGAACGCTTGGCGCCTGGGTGGGATATGATCAGTGTACAGAGCGTGTCATGAGGATGACAGCAATTCAAACAGCGAAACCCGGGCAGTAGATGAAGTTAAAGGGATGGCTATTTCACCTCGATACAGGGACGACATTTTCAGCAATCACAGATATTCACGACACAGTTGTCCACGCTGTACAGGAAGTTCCCCAGCACGGAGAGTGTGAGCGGTAACTAGCTGTTGTAAAAGGGCTCTTGCATTTGGTAGTTGGAAATGATAATATCTACTGTTGTTATCCCTAATTCTTACAATAATTCTTTAAGACATATTGTCTTCATTTTACAGCCAAGAACACTGAAGCTCTAAGAGGTTATTTGCAAGCCCAAGTCATACACCTATTAACTGGATGAACCAAGATTCCAATCCAGATCTGATTCTGAATTGCACATTCATTCCATGAGGTCATGATGCTGGCTTTTCAGTTCATGTCCCCCCATTTCCACCTGTTCATACTGTTTCCACCTGGTTAGTCAGAACTCAATGCAGAATAGCAAAGTCCCTCATTGCTTTTCCACCTCTGATCAAGGTTGCTTACATTTTCTGAAAGAATCTGTAGGCTCTGGCCAGTGTGGCTCAGTTGGTTGGTTGTTGTCCTGTGCACCAAAAGGCTGCCAGTTCGATTCCTGGTCAGGGCACATGCCTGGGTTTCGGGCTCAATCCCTGGTAGAGGGCATGCAGGAGGCAGCCAATCAATGTGTTGCTCTTGCATTGATCTTTCTTTCTTTCTCTTTCTCTTTCTCTCTCTCTCTCTCTCTCTCTCTCTCTCTCTCTCTCTCTCTCTCTTTCTCTCTCTCTCTCTCTCTCTCTCTCTCTCTCTCTCTCTCTCTCTCTCGCCTCTCTCTCCTTCTCCCTTCCTCTATCTAAAAAATATCAGTTAAAAGGACCAAACGAACGCATAGGACCCCTAGAAAGGAAAATGCAAAGAAAGAAATATCCATAAGAGTTAAATTTCTTGAATAGAAATACAAACACAATGCCTTAAGTAGAAAACAAAATATATTTCTTATTTTTTAAAATATATTTTTATTGATCTCAGAGAGGAAGCGAGAGGGAGAAAGAGGGAGAGGGAGAAACATCAATGATGAGAGAGAATCATTACTTGGCTGCCCTCTGCACACCCACTACTGGGGATTGAGCCTGCAACCCGGACATGTGCGCTTGACTGGAATCAAACTCGGGACCCTTCAGTCCACAGGCTGATACTCTATCCACTGACCCAAACCAGCCAGGGAAAAATATATTTCTTAAAAACCAAAACAAACACAGGTCCGGATTGGCAGTAGCCTCCACAGAGTAAAACCAACATACACCCTGTCTCTTCTCTTTGCACAGCCACCACACCCTGTCCCTTCTCTTTGCACAGCCACCACACCCTGTCCCTTCTCTTTGCAGAGCCACGGTTCAGGCGCCTGCTGCTGAGTGGATGAGACCCTAAAGCCCGCCTGGGAGGAGGTGCTCGGACTGTCAGTGTCACAGAGTTCACTGCAACAGTGCAGCGAGGAAACCCAGGGCTTCGAGGGATGTCAGAGCAGGAGGTTCCTGGTGATCACACGGCCTTTCCTTCCCATTTTACAGGTGAAGACACTGCCGCCTGGAGAGGCAGAGGGGCTCTCCCAGGCCCCGAGTGAGTCGGTCGGAGACTCTGGGACTGGACGCAGGGCCTGCTCGCTGTGCCGGGGTGCTGTATCACAGCGGCAGAGGCCAGCCCCACCCGGCGCTAGAGAACATCGCTGGGCCTTTCCAATGTGCTACAGGATAATCTACTGTGCACACGTGACTGAACTGCACTACAATCGTTGTTTATCTGCCTTTTATCAATTTCTCTCTACGTATCTTTGTATATTTGTATAACAGCTTTATTCAAATATAATTCCCATACCATACCAGGCACTCACCCTACCACACACACACACAGAGACCACATTTTACCCACCATGATGCCCGCTCAGGCTGAATAGTTAGGGTGAGGGATTTAAACCCCTGACCTGTGCGTCTCTAAGGACCTCCAACCTGTGTGCCCTTTGGCTTTCTGGCCATACCCTTGGGTAAGCTGAGTCCCACTGCTGCACAAGGGACAGCCCACCCTAACCCCAGCCCACCGCTGAGTCACTCTGATCCTAGCTCCATCGCTAGGTCCTGTCCTGCGGGTAGATCTGCGTGGAGCTTGTCGTAGTTTCTGTTGCTACTGTAACAGATCATCACAAACCCAGTGACTTCACACAGGTTGGTTACCTCACAGCTGTGAGCTGTGAGCTGTGAGGCTCACACAGGCCTCCCTGGGTCAGAGTCAAGGTGTCAGCAGGGCTGGGTTCCCCCTGGGAGCTCCAGGGAGCACCGTTTCCTTCCAGAGGCTGCTGCAGCCCTTGGCTTGTTTCCCACCTTCCCCATCTTCAAAGTCAGTAAGAGAAGTTGATGCCTTCTTATATGACATCGCTCTGACCTTCTCTTCCACTCTGAAGGACCCCTGTGATTACCCGGGGCCGCTAGGATAATTCACAACACTCTCCCAATGTGAAGGTCAGTTAATTTGCCACCTTAATTCCATCAACCTTAGCTCTCCTTTGCCGTATAACATAACATATTCACGGGTACTTGGGATTAGAATGTGCATATCTTTGGGGGCCCATTATTTTGCCTAACACAGAGCTCAGCTGACACTGAGTGAGGCTCTTACTGTGTTTGAGGACCTGTGCTGGGCCCTTCCTGTGCCCCAGAGGAAGTAAAAACAGCGCAGAGACCACGTATGATACACATCGTTACATAGACAAGAGGCGTGCACACACTTATGTACACACACACACACACACACACACACACAGATAGCAGGCCAGGGGCCAGCATGCGGGACATGTTATCCAGAGCACCAGGACGGGGAGAGAAGATGAGCTTTGAGGAGCCTGTTTTACCTGAATCTGGGACCTAGGACTTGGTGACTTTAAGAAAGCAATCGCAGCAGAGCCATTTTGATGGTGAGAGAATGGAACAGAGATAAGGACTGAAGAGGAAGCAGGAGAACCAAGGTCTGGTGAGCGCCCTGGCAGGAAAGCATGAAGGAACGGCTGCAGCAGGAGCCTTTTACCCAACTGCTGGTTCCTTCCGACTTTTCCAAGATCGTGACCCCACAGCCTACTAGACTGGGCACCTAGGGAATGCGACTGGGTGACAGGTTCGCTGGAACCTAAGCAGGGCAGGGAAGAGGACAGCTACCTGACCGCCCAGGGGACCCACGGCTCTCCCACGCCATCACGCGACCTGATGCTCGCCTGCGTCCCCTCTGCAGAAAGGACCTACCTTGCTGCATGTGTCAGGATCCCAGCCGCTCAAAAGGGTCACTGAAGCGAGTTTAAAGAAGGGACTGTTTACAGAGGGAGGGTGCGGTGAAGGGGGCTGAGAAGCAGGGAAAAGCACCGAGGGATATAGAAAAAGTCATTAAGCCCTAAGCCTGGAAGGGGAAGGGAGGGAGCTGTAGCTAGAACCCGGGAGAGCTGCAGGAAAGGGTCTGCTGATGGGGGCTGTGCAGGGCTGGGTGCAGGGATGGAAGGGGTGTCCCCACCTCTTCCCCTTAGCACCCTCTGATCTATCGCTGGTGCCTCCCACGGGCGGTTCCCATCAGAATCCAGGGGCAAGAACCCCCAGCTGATGCAGCCCACAGAAGTCAGCCTCTGGGGGCACAGAGCCTCGCCATGCCCAGCCCTCCCCACCCTGCTCTGCCCCCGTCCCCAGCAGTTCCAGAAATAACTGGATGTGGTGAGGCTCTCGCAGAGACGGCAGACACACACCGTTCCCATCACTTTAACTAGAACCCAGGGCCCTGACAGCAATAGAAGGGAGCTGCCAGAGCAAAGGGAGAAAGAAAGGCAACGGAGAGAGAAAAGGCAGGGTTGGGAGGCAACAGGAGCGGAGTGGGGGAAGCTCTCCGCTGTCAAACGAGGCGCCGCGCCTTTGCTTAAAAATCGGAGCATGGAGCTGTTTGTCTAACACCCGGAGCACCTCACCAGCCCACATCTGCCGTCATTTTGGATGAGCTCACGGAGCCATCCGTGCCGCTCCTGGGCCCACTC
Source organism: Myotis myotis (assembly GCF_014108235.1). Classification (NCBI taxonomy): domain Eukaryota; kingdom Metazoa; phylum Chordata; class Mammalia; order Chiroptera; family Vespertilionidae; genus Myotis; species Myotis myotis. Next base: position 19,861,624 of record NW_023416401.1, on the reverse strand, counting down.
GTGGTTCCATTAAAGCATTTTTTAATTGCCACATTTTCCGAGGCAGAGAAAGCCTAATCTGAATGCAGCTTTAACACCAACAGCAATCAGCAGAGATCCATCAATTAGCATCCGACATTAAGCAACGCAGAACATTCTCCAAGGCTCGGAAGGCCTCTCCACACCTGAACATCCTACAGGGTTCATTCTTTCCTGTTTGAATAATATGCGGAGCTCTTGACTCACGGTCTTGACTGACAGACAGCTTTTCTCAGCCGCCAAAAGAATAACCAATTTTCTACTGTAGCGCTTTTCTAATGCAAACAGAACAGCTCCAACAAAGCTTTTCACTCTGGTACTCATAGCTTTTTTTTTTTTTTTTTTTTTTAAGGAAAAAAGGATCGGCTTCAAACCACTAATTATAATTTATTATAACAATACTTCCCAGGAAGCAGAGTTCTTGCTATAATTAACTGCTGAGCAGTAGGATGAAACAACTGTTTATTTCATTTCAAGCTACTTGTTCAGAATTTGTCACCCCTTGCAACTTAACTCTCAATCAAATCTAAATTCCAAATGTTATGGGAGCACTGTCAACTTTGGGCTGAATACTCAGTGATTTTCTCTCTCAAGAATTTTTCTTCAGGTTGTGCCATTTGCTCTAATTGAGAGAGAAAGGTTTTTCTCCTAAAATGTTAATATATTTATGCCTCCCCCGTGATGTCACAACATGTGATGGTTGGGCGTCAAGATGGCTTTCAGATGCCGCCACCCCTGCCGGGCTGTGAGGATTTTGAACTGTGTGGCTTTACTGGCGTTCGTTCAAACGTCACCACGGAGAGGCCCCCTTTTCATGTTATGCCATTGTCACTGCACGGAGGCTTGTACTGACCCTGGGGCCCCTTGTCTATAAAGTGGGGATGATATTGTACAGCCCACAGAGTTGTGAAGAGTGAGTGTAATCTGAGCATTTGGCACAGGACGTGGCATACAGAAAGCAGTTCCTACTTTCACTTTTTGCTAGCCAAGAAAGGCAGCACAGCAGTGACGGAAGTGGGGAGAGAGCAACGTATCTTTCCTATGGCTGGTCTTTGAATCTAGGATGGGAACTGTCTGCAACTGAACAGCAGAGCGTAACAGCCTCAGAGCAGGCCAGGCTTCTGAAATCCTCTCTCCTTAATTCTCAACACAGGCGCCAGAACAAAATGATTTGCAATTATTTGAATCTCAAGTGGCTGGGGTGACAAATACTTCTCCCAGGTGCCTTCTTATCCAGCTGCTCTGACAATCAGATCATTGGACTGAGATTTTTCCTCTTCAACACGAAGTAAGAAAGTCGGCGCCTGGCCTTCTCTGGTATATAAATCCATGAGACTATTTATAAAGTTCAGAGAATTCCTGGCAAGAAGTTGCTTCTTAAGGATGTATTTCACCTACAGTTACTGAGGTGTCTGTCCCCTCTGGCAGCTGGGAAAGTTGTCATTTTGCTTTGATGCCCCGTTTAAGGATGTTAGGATGAGAACACACAGACATTGCTGATGCATTCCACTTTCTGCAAATGGAAATCGTTTCATTACTGTTTGTGACAATAAGAGCGACATGTGCTTAGCGCAGAGCATTGAAAATAAGAAAAGCACCGTGCAGTAAAGAGGTACCTCAGTGGGCGTGGGCTGCTTGAACCTGCACCTTTACAAGATCTTCAGGACTTGCCCTTGGCCCAAGCCTTGGAGAGGACCTCTGGGCCTTTGGAGTGTCCTGCCTGCCGAGTGTCTTTGTACGCCTGACAGACACCAGAGAGTCCGCTAACAACGTGATTTAGGGGGAACACTGCCTGTAAGTTTGCCTGAAGCTTCAGGCCACACTGTATCCATTTGAACTCTGGATTGTGGGGTCTACATACCTACGTGACTGGCCTGTGGACACCGAGGCTCAGTGAGCTTCGCCAGTTATGAGCTTCCCTGGTTGGCAGCACTTCACATGTGTGGTTACACATGTTGCTGGAAGAATTAACTTCTGTCTCTGTGACTCCACTCGGCAAGGACGAATGGGAGCTTGTCCTGGTTTGTCCTGGACTCTCTTTTTGTTTTTTTAAAATATATTTTATTGATTTTTTTACAGAGAGGAAGGGAGAGGGTTAGAGAGTCAGAAACATCAATGTGAGAGAAACATCGATCAGCTGCCTCCTGCACGCCTCCCTCTGGGGATGTGCCCGCAACCAAGGTATGTGCCCTTGACCGGAATCGAACCTGGGACCCTTCAGTCCCCAGGCCGACGATCTATCCACTGAGCCAAACCGGTTAGGGCCTGTCCTGGACTCTCTATGTGCCCTTTCCCTTGGCTAATATTAATATGTATCCTTTTGCTATAATAAACTGTAACTGTGAGTAAACAGCTTTTCTGAGTCTTGTGAGTCCCACTCGTAAATCATTGAACATGATGGATGATGTTGAGGATGCTCAATGCAAGTACAAAAAATAAAACAAAAATTATTCATTGTCCTAATTCTAGTGTTACCTAATATATATACATATATATTAGATAGATAGATATAGATATTAGATAGATTAAATAGATACATATATATACACACACATACATACATAAGGACTTCTTCTATACAATCTAACATTTTTGTTAATATAAAGTGGATTATATTATATACTCTCTTTAGTAACTCTTTCTCAGTTAATACCTGATGAACACATTTCCTATACCCTTAAATATAAAGATGTTGTCTGTACAGCATTCTGTTGTACGGAACTCGTGATATTTATTTAATCAGTCATCTACTGAGAGGCATTTGGGTTGCTCCCCCCTTCTGGTATTATAAACAATGCTGCAATGGCCGTCCTTGGAGATAACCTCTTTGCAAGCTTTCCTCCTTATTTGTGAACGTTAATCTCATCCAAAAAGACACAGAAACATCCAGAATAGTTTGACCAAATATTTGGCACTACAGCCCAGCTGAGTTGACCCAGCTGAGTTAACCCCACATCCCTCCACCATGATTTCTCCTGAATTAGTTTGGTTTATGAATCATCAGGGCACCTCCTGTGCTGTTAATGAGACACTCGGCCCCTTCCATCATGTTCCTCCAAAACCAAGAAGCCCACAGAACCCGGTTCACACAGGCCTGTGTGGGTAGGACAGACTTCAGCGAATGCTGGGGGAGACAGGATGGTTCTTTTTCAGCAACACAACTTCGAATTGCAGATAAAACCCCTGCCATTTTGACCCACCCTCTTCTCTCTCCCTTTCCTTTCTGTTCTGCCCTACCCCAAAGTTAGTATTCATTTCTAATCAAAACCAATCTAGATGTTTCTATTGATTCCGTGATATCTGCCAAACCACACCTCCAAGATCTCACTTTCCATTGGACGGTATTTTCCTAAATAAAGACAATTGCCTAAGAATCCCAGTACCAGCTGTAGACCATCCCTTCATCTCAAACCCCTCAATACCTGCTTCCCCATCATTTCCGTTTAAAGGTTGGTATAAATTTCATTTTATTCTACACCCCTCCAAATCATCCAAAAAGAGGGAAACCGCTAAGCTGGTTACATTTAAAATCTAGTAAATCCCTTCTAAGAGAGGAGGGTCTGTGAGCACCGTGAGGCAGGTGAAAAGTGAGGGAATAAAACCACCCAGGGCAGGTGTGGCGTCACCCCTGGGTGGTGGTGGGGCCAGGAGACCAACCCGGGTCTGGCAGAAGGACACTGCCAGGTGGCACACGCTTTGCAAATGTGACCCACAGATCCCAGCTGTGAAGGCAGGGGTCACCCAGCGTGCCGTGTCCCCAGCTCCGCCCCGTGGCCTGACTGAGGAATGGGGGAGGCAGCTTGCCTCTGAGGCCTCCCACCTCCAGTGTCAGGCCCTCCTTTGGAACTGCCTCCCTGTTGAAATTCAATCTCCTTTCGTTTCCCTCTGAGTCCCTGTCACACTGGAAAGTAATTGGATCAAGGAAACCCAGCTGATGCCGGTAGTGATTGCAGAAAATACACTGTAATAGACAGCGGCTAAAAGTGCAAAGCTTGTATCACCAATGGTGGGAGAAGTGTTTGGGGAGCAACTGCCGTCCTTGCTGCATTTCAAGACGCACTGTGGAGCCTCAGTCTCCTGATCTGGGAGCAGCGGGGGTGAGGAATAGAGAGCATCCTCAGAGCGAACTAGGGGTGCAGCGGACCCCTGCACCAAGGCTGATCGCGCCCCAAGGAAAGCCTAAGTGGCGGGCTGCTCACGGCCACCCCTGGGGCACTGCACCCACCTTGTACCCCGCGGGCTGTCCGGGCTGTCGCGCTGTCCCTGGGTCGTCGATTCCGGGCGAAGGAGCAGGCTCTGCTGCGGACCTGCGTCCCTCCGGCTGCAACACAAGACACGAGGGGTCGGAGCAGCGCCCGGGTCCCGTGTTGTAGCCCGAGGTCTCACACCGTGTCAAGGTGAGCCCGGCCTGGGGGCGCCTACCCCACTTCCAGGTGGGCGCCCGGTTCGGCTTGGGGAATCCGACGTGCTGAGCATCTGGACCAGCAATCTATAAAGCAACAGAGGCTGGCATTGGGGTGGGGTGCTGGGACTGGGCTGTCCCGGGACCACCCTGCCCCAGCAGCGGGTGTACCCCGTGCCCAGGTGAGCTGCCGGGCCTGCTGGAAATGCCCAGACAATCCACACGCCTTTAATATTAAAAATGAATGACGGCTGTTTACAAGCCACTAATTACAGTTTAATGCAACAATACTTCCTAGGAAATGGGTTCCTACTCTAATACTCGGATGAGGATTTCATAAATGCCACACTAGCACAATGAATGGCCCTGAATTGTAAGAAATATCTGTACTTTGGGAGTGAGGCAGGAAACACATTATTGCTATCCATTTCCTATTGGCCTATGGAGGATTTATTGCTTGTTTGTGGCTGATTTTTATTCAAAAACTCCTACATATCATTTCATGTAGATTCTTTTTGGTGGGTCATTTCTGGTTTTCTTACAAAATAAAATGAGGTCAGTCCAGAATAAACCAACCAACAAACAGAAAGAAAAGGGGAGCTACTGAAATGTCTCCTCCAGAATCCCGCTGGGCTCAGCCTGTCGCGAAATCATGGGCTTCAGGACTGACTTCTCCCGCCCATCAATCTTGTTCAGTCCACAGTAAAAAAAATAGAAGAAAAAGAATCTTGTTCAGCCCGTCTTTGGGGAAAGTGGCAGACTGTGCGTACAGATGAGACACTAAGTCAAAGTGTAGAAATTAAATACCACATGGCTTTTCACCAATGAAAGAAGACAAGACTTCCACGGACTCACCAAGTAGGAGGTAGAAGAGGGACAGCCCTACAGGCTTAGCTCAGAGGTGGTGCAGGTCCCCTTCCCGACCACCACAAGAAAGCCAGGTGAAACTTTTTAGTTGGCGAAGGCCTTGCCTTCAATTTGTGGAAAGGCAACATCTGCAAAGTGCAATAAAGCGAAGCACAATAAAATGAGGTATGCCTGTATCGCACCCACATTTGTACAGAAACTGAAAACTGAACAGGTTTGAAAAGGGGAAACATTCCTTCTCTTGCCTAGATGTTTGAAAAGATTTACAAGGGTTCTTCCCAGGTGACCTGGATACTTACTCACCATCGTATCCCAGATGTGCAATGCCTGGGAGGCACGCATCCCCCAAATGAGGTCATTTCCCCCTCAGGCTCCTTTCGCAAGTCAGGGGATCCTTACCCAGGACCACAGCAGGTCGTGGGGAGGCAAGAGAAGGCCCAGGGCGGCTCGGGGCCCTGCTGGCTGCCATCCCCCTTCTGTCCCTGCCTCTCCCTCTCCAGCAGAGCCTGATGGGTTTCTAGGGGCCGTGTCCCAGCATTCCTTGCAGCGGGTGGTCTGTGACACAGTTGTAACCATGACAGATTTAAGCTCTTCTTTTTCTGTTGTCATGGGGGCTGACAACAGTGAGCCCATGAATCTGAGCCTTTGGCCTGCACCTCTCTCTGCCCTGAATGTAAATGCGCTGCCTGGAAGCCGTCTGTGAGCATGAGGAGGAAGGAGCCCGTGTCCTTGATGGGCTTCACACCAGCACTGCCCTCCCTCCTCCGGGCTTCTCATTAGTTATGCGCAAGCATCCATTCAGGGAATATTACCGCAGTAGCTTCTAGAACAGCGGTTCTCAACCTGTGGGTTGCGACCCCTTTGGGGGTCGAACAACCCTTTCACAGGGGTCACCTAAGACCATCGGAAAATACATATATAATTACATATTGTTTTTGTGATTAATCACTATGCTTTAATTATGTTCAATTTGTAACAATGAAAATACATCCTGCATGTCAGATATTTACATTACGATTCATAACAGTAGCAAAATTACAGTTATGAAGTAGCCACAAAAATAATTTTATGGTTGGAGGTCACCTCAACATGAGGAACTGTATTAAAGGGTCATGGCATTAGGAAGGTTGAGAACCACTGTTCTAGATGGAGGGTACAGCAGGAGCAAGGCAGACAGAGACCCCCATCCTTAAAAAGGTCACATTCTAGGGGAGACAGACAGATTAAATATGGATGAAAAGGTGAAGATACGATGGGAGGAGAGAAGGGCTTGGGAGAAAAGTAGAGCAGAACAAGGGGGCTAGAACGTGCAGAGCAGGCGCGCTGCTGTGAAAAACTTCGCCAGAAGGTGCCCTGGGAAGATCTGAAGGAAGACGGGGCACAGACCTGCGACACCTGCCACCGGGAGGGAGAGAGGTTGGCGGGAGAATGAGCCGTCCCATCAATATTGCAAGCGTGAGAACAAATCAGCGGATGGCAGTAGAGACAAAAAGGATTAGTGCCCCGGTGTGCTAAATAAAACCGCATGTGACTGTGCGGAGCAGAACACTGGCCTGTGGCTGCACCGGCGGGGGGCTCCTCTCCGCACACCCCTGAGCACTGAGAAGGCTCGCTCTGCTCTCTGCTCATGTCCCCCAGGAAGCTCTGGCTCCAGGGATCCTGCCCTCCAGTAGCTCAGAGCACATGGGTGGCAGCCTCTAGCTTATGTAAGCGCTTTCTAGGGCTTCTGGCCGGATCCTGCCCGTTTGAAATGAATAAAATTATTGAAAAAAAAGACCGTACCCTTTTATGTAATGATGTTTACTTTGAATTTATATTAGTTCACACAAACACTCCATCCATGCTTTTGTTCCGGCCCTCCGGTCCAGTTTAAGAACCCATTGTGGCCCTCGAGTCAAAAAGTTTGCCCACCTCTGGTCTAAACTCAGAAGGAAGTCCGTACACGATGACCTCACCTTTGAAAATCAGCACTGAGTTCTGGTTGAAGAGAGTGAAGGTATCCCACTGTTACCAGCATTTTTTTTTTTATTGTGTTGATGTTAATCCTCACTCGAGGATATTTTTCCACTGATATTTAGAGGGAGCATAAGAGAGGGAAAAACAGAGAGAAACATCACTGTGAGAGAAACACACTGATCGGTTGCCTCCTGCACAAGCGGGTGGAATCAAACCTGGGACCCTTCTGTCCCCGGGCCGACGCTCTATCCACTGAGCCAAACTGTCCAGGGCTCTCAGCAGCACTTTTGATGTGAACATGTGTGGCTCCCTGTGGTGCGTTCTGAGGGACCAGCAGGTGCAGGCCAGGCAGGGGCCGAGCCTCAACCCCTGGGAGCCCTCCCGCGCCTGTGCCATATGGCGCATCCTCCAGGTGCTGAGGGCCGGGCCTTTTACCCTCCAGTCGGAAGCCTGGCCCACATGAGTCATTTGGTTGGAAGAGCAGAGGGATAGGCATGGGTGGTCTGCACCCCCTGAGCAGAAGGGAGAGGTGGGGCCCAGAGGAGGTGGGGCCCAGCCGGAAGCTCTGGGCCCAGCCAGGCTGCAAGGCGAGTCCAGGACAGTGGGGCAGGGGAGGCTGAGCACTGGAAAGAGGGCAGTGCTGCAGGATGAGGAGGACAAGACAAGCCTCCTGTCCCCCTCACTCCCTGGGGCCTTCCACCCCAACCCCATCCCTCATGGTCCTGGGGGAACCAATCGTCTCCTCCGTGCCCACACTGAGATGGGCGGCCTGGCTTGTTTGTGCCAACAACAGGCCGGAGTAAAGAGAATGGGAATCAGAAAAAAAAAGCTTAGAATAAAATTCAAAGCTTACCTGCAGGACAGGAGAGCCACGGTCTGAGGACAAAGGAGAAAAGCTGCTCAGGCCCTGGCCAGTCTGGCTCAGTGGCTGGAGTGTCAGCCCACACACTGAAGGCTCACAGTCAAGGGCAGGTTTGATCCCAGGCCCTAGTCGGGGGTACGTGCAGGAGGCAACCAATCAATGTGTCTCTCCCACGTCAGTGTTTCTCTCTGTGTCTCCCCGCGTCCCTCCACTCTTTCTAAAAAATCAATGGAAAAAACATCCTCAGGTGAGGATTAACAACAACAACAAAAAAGAGGCTCAGTAATTAAGCCAAAGAGCATCTGTACCAGGTGGAGACTATTAGGAGCCTCTTCGAGGACAGAGAAGTCTGGAAGGGGTAAGACTTGGGAGAAACAAAAGGAGGATTTACTTCCTGAATGGCCAGTGGCCTTGGCCAAGCGCAGCTGGGTTTCAGGGCAGAAATGGGCTGCTGGGAGCATCCTGAGAGCTTCCCACTGGGCAGGGCTGGGATGGAGCAAGCAAGGCAGACCGAGGCCTGCAGCAGAGGGCAGTGCGCCGAACCCCAACATGGAGTGTGCGTCTGGGGTGCAGGCCCCTAGGTGCTCCCCTTCGGGGAGGACTCATGACGCCTGCCTGGGAGTTTGGGAGGGAAAGGGGCTGTGCCGGAAACCAGAGGCCCTGAAGGAGCCTGACCTGTGTCCGCAAGGTCTGGGTTCCCTGGGAGGTGCGCTCCCGATCCCTCACTGTCCCTCACCAGGGCTGCTCCTCGCCTGCCCTCAGCCGAGCACACAGACCGTCCTGGCAAAGCAGGCACAGTGGTATCGATGGAGGGAACACTGAGAAGCAAGCCTCAGCCATCACCCATCTCTGCCTGCCAGGGTCTGACTTCAGGGAACAACCGAGAACCTTGCGGGAGATGGAGAAGTAAAGGCAGCAACAACCCGGCCAAAGGCACTCCCTTTCACTGGACGCTCCAGAGGGTCCTGAAGACTGGCGAGCAGGCAGGAGGCTATGGGGCTGCCTGGAAGATGACCAGGCAGGAAATGTTAAAAGTGGCATCGCCCGCCCTAGCCAGTTTGGCTCAGTGGATAGAGTGTCCCAAGTTTGATTCGGCTCAAGGCACGTACCTCGGTTGCAGGCTCCTTCCTGGCCAGGCCCTAGACAGGGCACGTGCAGGAGGCAACCCATCGATGTGTTTCTCTCACATCACTGTTTCTCTCTGCCTTTCCCTCTCTCTTCCACTCTCCCTAAAAATCAATGGAAAAAATATCCTCGGGTGAGGATCAACAACAACAAAAAGGCACCGCCCTGCAGTGCGCGCGCCAGTGAAACAGGCCCATTGCCTTCCGTGTGCTGCAGGTTCTATTGGCACTCTTTTCTGCGATTCACTTTTATATCCTATAACAAAAGCCTCTCCATCACAGAAGCACCTTTCATCCATTTGTAATTCTCTCCCTCTGGGGCACCATATATTTCTTTTATGTTATTATCATATTAGAGAACCTAATGCGTTTTTCCCCTTGCTCTCGGAACTCGAGGTTCACAGCTGCTTTCCAAAGCAGGACGGAGGCCCATAGGGGAAGCGCAGGCTGGGAGCTCCTGGCTGTGGCATTTAATAGGACGGCCCATTGGTAAAGTCTCTACACCTGTTCGGAAAGAATGGTAATGAGAAAAGGCCAGTCCCCTCACTTCCACCATGCTACTTAGAGGAAGAGCTTTAGAATTTAACACAATGATGCCCTTACTCTGGACTTCAGACGAGTCACTTGAACGTCCTATGCCTCAGTTTCCTCCTCAGCAAAATGGGAATATGAAAACCTGTCCCGGCCTCCACAGAAAATGTGTTCACAGGTCGAGCAGCCCAGGGTCTTCTCCGTTATGCTGAAACGCCAGGGAGCACCACCAACAAAGTTGGCTACATTGATGCAAGGCATTAGGGGAAGTATTACATAAGGAAATGATTCGCTCTGGATTCATTTAACATTTATTGAATTCCTATCACATTATTACTCATTTATCGTCATTTAGCGTGTGCCTGGCCCTGTGCTACGCATTAGAAATAAGGCAGCAAACCCTGCACCCGTCCAGGACATGGTGCTCAGGTTGTAACCTGCCGCCAAATGCGATCCTATTTCATACCTAAAGGGCCTAAGCTTTGGAGCCCAATTGTTGTGGGTTCAAACCGAGTTTACAGTCTGTGTAACCTGGGAAACATCCCATAGTCCCTGCAAAGACAAATTTCTCTGTCTTTACAGAGGTTGGACCTCAGTGGCTGGCCCAGATGGAGTACCCACAGGTACCAGCTGCCACATGCACCAGTGATGCTGTTTTCGTCACGGTGACACATTTAGAGGTGACACGATGGCTTACTCCCCAGGCGCCCCACAGAGGACCCTCAATCCACTCCTCCCTGGAGGCGTGTCTGGATCTTACCCACTGGTGAACCTCGACTGCCTTCACCCCCGGAAGGACGGACTTGCCAGTGAGGCAAACCAAGGATGTACCACGCATGCTCCTCAGAGCAGGATTTCAGAGAACAGGAAGGTCGCTGTGGCCTGGCCCCTTGCACATAGCAGGGCTCGGCATACTCGGCCGAATAAACAAACCGGTAAATGAAGGTCTGACCTGAGCGAGGCTTTCATAGAAACCACAGTTACAAACGTCTGCGTTTGCTGTGCACGGACAGGGTGCCAGGCACACTCGAGGCACAGGAGAAAGAAGGGTCTTGACCAACTCTAGCAACAGGTTTGGGACTCACCGCCAGGCGTGGGTTACCTGCAGGGGAGATTCAAGGCACCTCTTATGACATCACATGATTATGGGATCAGTTCAAAGTTGCAAAATGTCAACCTGCAGATAAGATAGGTTTTGCAGATTTCAAAACATTGACGTTGGGGAATCCCTGTGGGGCAGAGAGTGTCTTGCAGGCTGAATCCCCCTACTTGCTGTAACCCATAAAGCCTTATCAACCACTATTTTCTGTCCTGCTATCTTCTGACCAAAAAGAAGGCTCACTGTCCTCCACACCTTACCTGGCATAAACTGTCAGGCTCCATGAAACTAAAAATCTCCCCTCCCCCTCTCCAGGTCTTTCACCTGGGCCCCTGCCAAGGCCTTCTAGTCCTTCCCCTCACACCACCTCTACTAGTCACTCCACGTTCCAAAGAGTAAAGCTTAACTCCTTGGCCTGACATTTAAAAATGCCTTACAGCCCAGCTGGTGGCTCTGTAGTTGAGCGTTGACCTATGAACCAGGAGGTCACAGTTCAATTCCCGGTCAGGGCATGGGGTTGGGGGCTCAATCCCCAGTGTGGGGCGTGCAGGAGGCAGCCAATCAATGATTCTCTCATCATTGATGTTTCTATGTCTCTCTCCCGCTCCCTTCCTCTCTGAAATCAATAAAAATATATTTAAAAAATACAGTCTGCCCTGGCCAAGTAGCTAAGTTGGTTCGAGTGTTGTACGGATACACCAAGGTTGCGGGTTTGATCTTTGGTCAGAGCATATACAAGAAGCAACCAATGAATGCATAAATAAGTAGAAGCAACAAATCTCTCTCTCTCTCAATCAATAAAAACAATTTTAAAATGTTTTATAGTCTGGTCTCTGCCCACCTCCAGCTACTCCTCCGTCAGTATCTCATAGTCCACGACTTTGCCCGGACCATCCCTCCACAGGGCATGCCCCCTCCTGCTCCTGCCCATCGCCACACCACCCACCCTTCCGTGGCAGCTCAGGGGTCCTTTCTCCTGAGACACCCCCACTCCTCTCCTCCTCAGGTGCTAAGATTGAACTACATTTTTTTTTATAGCAAAGGTGGAAATTTATTGAAGAACAAGTACAGACTCCCACATGGGGAAGAGGAAAGAATCTCACAGCACAGCCCTAACCGGTTTGGCTCAGTGGATAGAGCGTCAGCCTGCAGACTGAAGGGTCCCAGGTTCGATTCTGGTCAAGGGCATGTACCTTGGTTGCGGGTACATCCCCAGTAGGGAGTGTGCAGGAGACAGTTGAATTGATGTTTCTCTCCCATTGATGTTTCTAAATCTCTATCCCTCCCCCTTCCTCTCTGTAAAAAATCAATAAAATATATATATTTTAAAAAGAATCTCACAGCACAGAATCCCACGTGGGGAGGGGGAAAGGGTTCACAGAACAGACTCCCACATGGGGAGGGGGAAGAGTCCCCTGAACTACATTTTTGACACTTCTTTATACTGCATGTCTTTGGAACAATATATCTTTTAAAAACTCCCTGGTTGTAAACACCATTAGATTAGAAACTGAATCATGTATGGTTTTGTGTACCCTGTGGTTCCCAATAAGATATTTTGAATATTAAGGGTATGTAATAAATATTTGCTGGATATATGAATATTTAATTACTTCATAAAAGTTCCCCTATTTGTCATGGAAATGGCCTTTTTCTTCCACAGTCACAATATAAGTCAATATCTCAGAAGCTTTGGCTGATCTCATTTTCTTGAGCACTGTTATTAATAATTTGCCTTAAAATGCTCATTAAGTGCCAGACATGAAGGTAAGACATCTGCCTTCCTGTTGATGCTCACACTCAGCCGTAATTATCTGTCAGAAGAGGCATGAAGAGGTGTGGAGATGAAAACTAGAAGGTCAGATGTGCCGCCTCCAAATCCTGAAATGGGGCAATTACCGCAGCCTTGAGTGCAGGGCATGTGGGGGGCACAATTAATCATGTGTGAAGTCATTTGTTCTGAATGTCATAGAATTCAGTCTCCCTCCCCCATCCCAGCACACACACACACACACACACACACACACACACACACGCACAATGCACAGGTCTAGAGCTAACCGAAGTCTGCTTGCTCATTCAAGGGCAAAGCCAAAAGGCCCAGATGGACTTCCTGGTCTTCCTCAACATGAGAGTCTCAGCCTAATTCAACATTCCACTCACTGCTCAGGGTCATGATCATGAACATTATTTATTGTGCTGTGCAGTCACACTGTGGATTTCTCAGAAGCGCTGTGCCTTTTGCTCTCTTGCTAAAATATTTAGTTTCTGTATCTGCTTTTCATAATTTTCCAATCTCTCTCTGACTCGATTCTCTGTGGTCCTCTCATTAGGCCTGCAGAAGAACCCCCCCCCCCCCCCCCACACACACACACACCTATTTGCAAAGGGCAGAAAACTAGCTAACTAAGCTGGTCAGGGCCGTGTCCCAGCAAGATGCATGTTATTAAGACACAGAGCTGGGGGTCCTTAAAGAGGGTCTCAGGCCTCTGCCCATTTGCTCCCCAGCTCCCTAGAAAGTTCAAGCTATAAGAAAAGAAATCTCAGTTTCAAACGAAGGCGGGAGGCAAGCTCTGTGGCGGTGTATCATCTCTACTTTGTGAGCAGCAATTTAATGTCAGCACCATAGCATCATTCACAGCATTAAATTGATGCCACTAATTTGAATTTTATTGGTTTTGTAGATTTTATTATATTCAGTTGGAAATTTGTTTTGGCTTTATAGCTGCATATAAGCTTTTATGTATTTAAGTAGCATTATAATACTAAAGCCAACACTGGGCATTCATATAAGAAACAATGCAGCCCTAGCCAGTTTGGCTCAGTGGATAAAGTGTTGTCCTGAAGGGTTGTGGGTTCAATTCCGGTCAAGGGCATGTACCTCAGTTGTAGGCCTGATCCCAGTCGATGTGTCTCTCTCATATCAATGTTTCTCTCTCTCTCTCTCTCTCTCTCTCTCTCTCTCTCTCTCTCTCTCCCTCTTTCCCTCTCCCTCCCTCCTTTCTACTCTCTCTAAAAATCAATGGAAAAAATATCCTTGGGTGAGGATTAATAACAACAACAACAAAAGAAGATAAACAAACAAAAAAATAGGTACTTGTCCTACTTTTCATGGGCTGTTCTACAATCCTCTAACAATACAAAAGTCTGGACCTTCAAGTCAGCCAAGGACTCTTACCTTTCATAGAATATATTCAAAGATGATAAGCAATAGATAATTAATTGTATCTTTTAGCACATTAACTAGGTCAAGTTACAAAATTTATTATTTTATGGGACTGAACATCAGCTCATGTAAAAATACTCAACTTGTCCATGTTTGCTCCACCCCAGATGCAGGGCAAATGCTGTGTTTGCAAAACATCCCCTCTTTCACCAGCACAGAAACCTGTTCAGACACAAAGATTAGTGGTAGCCTGGGTCTGGGGGTAAGAATGGGGTCTGAATACAAATGGGCAAAGAGGTTCCTTTTAGGGGTGATGGAAATATTCTAAAATTACATTTGTTGTATATATACAACTCTTTAAATATACAAAAAATATTGAATTGCATATACACTTAAAACAGATGAATTTTATGGTGTGGAAATGATCTCTCATAAAGCTGTTCTTAAAACAGAGAGAGAAAAGTGTTCAGTGAAGACATGGGCCACGTGGGAGGAAGCTGGGAGTGGATGCTGCCACCCTCCAGCTCACTCCACAGAAGCCAGAGTTCGCCTTCAGTGCTGTTGGATCTGGAAACACCAAAGTCACCTAGCAGAAGTGAGGGCTCTGTCCAAGGAGCAGCCAAGAGCTCCTCCAACAAAACAAAGTCTGGACCCTGGCGTGTTTGTGTGATGGTTTAATCAAGAATTATAGAAAGTCCTCACTTCATGTCACCAATAGCTTCTGTGACTTTAAGCTAAATGACTATAATGAAACAATTTACCATAGGCTGATGGTTATAAACAAGAATGAAGTCCCCAAGGCGTCTCATCGACATTATAACAAAACTAGAGGCCCAGTGCACGAAATTCATGCAAGGGGCTCAGCCCCCCCACCACTGCGGCTTCATCTGGTCTAATTAGCATATTACGCTTTTATTATTATAGATGGCATTGAATGAAACAATGTTAATCAAAGACCTGCTGCACTTGACCATCAATCCACCAAGGTTTTGATCAGCTGGTGCTCTGTGATCATTAGTTGCCATCTGCAGGAATAAGTAGATGGAGTTCACGAGGAAGGACCAAGCCTGTGCTCAGCCAACCAAGTTTCCAGCACTCATCCTGTTCTAGTGGCACAGACATTCCCCTTTTCTCCTTTAAGATTCAGCTCAGTGCTCTTATGGATTTGCTCTTGACTGTCCCAGCCAGCTGCCCTATAGGATAAGCCACCCCTTGGATTACAGGTCGCTACTCCCAACATACAGCTCAGTACGGTCCCCTAAAGAAACTGCCCTAACCCGGCATGGGCTTTCTCTGAACACAGAACTACTAACGGGAAGATGAGGGCCAGGCCTGGCCAGCCTTTTCACTAATCCCCCAGCCCCTCAAATCCACACATGCAGCTGCCGTTAACCACGTGGAGGCTCAGCAATGGCCTGAATATATGGTGCTATTTGGCCAGTAGATAGCAGATTGTTTAGGTTTTCTAGCTGGGTTTTGTCTCCCTCTGGTTCAAGGCTGTATGTCTCCTGAACTGGGCCCTGTCCTGTCCCCACCCCTCAATCTGCCATTGGCCTCTCTTTTACTGTTCTCACACTACTTACATCTTGACTCTTCACTTACCTGTTCCCTGGGCCTGATGACTGCATTTCACACCATCACCATCCACACAAGTCCTTCCTCTGTCTGACCTGAGCAGTTGAGAGCAGAGCCACAAATCCTGGCTCCTTCTCTCCTTCACGGAGCACCTTGGGCAGCGACGTCATCCATCCGTGCTTCCGTTTCTGGGTCTGTCGTGAGAATTAAATGGCTTATTAGCACTTTATTTTTAGGCAGTAGATGCAATAACCATGAGCTCCTCCATGGTCAATGAGCCATCCCATTGCAATGCCTTGGGATCTTCAGGTTCGGGGCACTTTCCAGCCATCTTCTACATCACTGTTTGTGGCCTAGGAATTGCTGTTTTACTGTCAGAGATTTTTTTTTTTTCTCTTCTCTTTCCTGTTGTTGCCAACATTTATGATTGCAAGGCTGCCAACTCTGGGTCACAAACATGCATCGTGTCTATCTGAACCTATTCTACGGCCAGCGGAGGCCGGAGCGGACAGGCCCTGCCTGCGGTGACTGCAGCTCCCCTGTCCTCTGCTCCGTCCACTCCTTCTCGGCTCTCTGTCCAGGGCAGAAGCAGAAGGAAGAGCAAGCATCACATTTGTCCCCGCAAAACCCCTGTCCTTTGCAGGGAGTCATTTCCCCTTCCCAGTCCTAATTCTTTGCCCTTTTAAACCAGAGCTATTATTACTTCTAATTTGCATTGACTGCTCCCTTAGCAACCATCCCACGTTGAATGGGATATCAACCTGCTTCTATTACTGCTAGATTTACCAAATCTTAGCTCTAGCCGAGCACAACTGAAAGTGTGATCAACAGAAACGTAAACAGTTGTCACCGCATCCATATGCATGAATACCCTCCTTTACTGAACAGCTGCCGACAGCCAGGCTGCCTAGAAGGCACCTTCTAGATTAGAATGAATCCTGTTCTTCCCTTGCCAGCGATGAAACCCAACCTCATAAATTTATTTACTCTTGAAACATGTTTCAACCCAAAAGAGTTCCACTGCTCTTAAGATTTAAAATTATATAGCACTTAAATAAGGTAGATAATTTCATAATACTCTTACATATTGATTAAGACTCTACCTTTTCCAGAAAGGACTAAACAGTGGTTTGCTGGTAAACTAGCTCTTTGGAAGGCAAAATATTTTTTTAAAAAGACTTATTTTGTAGTGTCTGCCTATATCCATGGTGTAAATACTCCCACTGTGGCTGGTCTCAAGCTATCAACTGTCTAACAAGGGACACACAAAATTCCTGAATATTTAACAAAGTTTCTAGCATATCACTGGGGGGCAACGTAAAGGATATATCGAATGCATCAAGGTAACAAACAAAAAGGAGGTGAAAAAAGAAAGAATGAGACAAGGATAGAGGTGTAAAATGGAGCGAGGAGTTCATAAATATAAAAACGCATACTATAAAACCTATACACAGGTTCACTGCTGACAGCTGGCTTTAAGAAACTTGCAACACTGAGAGAAGACAATTACCAGGTTCACAGTGTCTTTAAGATGAAAATAAGTCTCGTGATGAGAAGTGCCAGTTTCCTGTTCAAGTGGGTCACATTTCTCCTGAGGGTGCCTGGGAAGCAAAGACCATGTCACATAGTGAATGTCCTCATCAACCTCAGCGAGTGGCCTGACCTCGACACTGCAGTGAGGTGAAAGCAACTCTGCAGGATACTGGGCCAGCCAGTTCCATCCGGCAGCTGAGCTGTGGATGGAGTCCACAGCCTTTGACTAATCTTCCCGGCTTTTGCTAAAGACCAGGCCGTGGTAAGTTTGAAATTGCTCTTCTAGGTAGATCTCCTTACTGGAGGGTCTTTCTAGAAAGCCCAGTGTTCACAACATTCACAGGATGGGCTTCTGCCTCAGGGCCCTGATCAACACGCTGGGGTCCAGGAACTACTGCTTCAACCTCAAGTCTGTTCATGTCCCAGCCAGATCAATCCCAGAGCCTTGGAACCAATCAACCCACCACCCTTTGAACCAGCGGTTCTCAACCTGTGGGTCACGACCCCTTTGGCGGTCAAACGATCCTTTCACAGGAGTCGCCTAAGACCATCCTGCATATCAGATATTTACATTACGATTCATAACAGTAGCAACATTACAGTTACGAAGTAGCAACGAAAATAATTTTATGGTTGGGTCACAACATGAGGAACTGTATTTAAAGGGCCAGAAAGTTGAGAACCACTGCGAACCTTGTAGTTTGAATGGTTGACCACTCCCTTTGAGGGAGAGCCCCCCATTGGTCTGGTTCCCCAGCCCCCACCTGCCCTTCCCAGTCCTCCCCTTGTCATCCTTGGCAGCTCTGTGGCTAAGTTCACAGAAGCACAAGCACACACCGCCACCAACTGGCTCCATTTGGGGGGTGAGGGGCTTGCATTTATTGGCATGGGCATGCAACAGTGTTTCTCGGGGTAAGAAACAGTCCTCGGTCACTCAGTTGTCTTGTGCCATCACCAAAAACATACAGGATTTGCCCAGCTGGCATGGCTCAGTGGTTGAGCGCCGACCTATGAACCAGGAGGTAACGGTTCGATTCCCGGTCAGGGCACATGCCTGGGTTGCAGGTTCGATCCCCAGGGGGGGCGTGCACAAGGCAGCAGATCCATGATTCTCTCTCATCATTGATATTTCTCTCTCCCTCTTCCTTCCTCTCTGAAATCAATAAAAAATATACATATTAAAAAAACATATAGGATTCAACAAATGGCCTTTGATGTCCTTGTTCCTGCCTTTTCAGGTGGAAGTGAAGACAGGTGGGGAGAGGTGTTAAGCAGTGGACAGTAATTACGAAATGATCACACCTGGAGCACCTGTGCCTCAGGCCACCTTGGTCTGGTTCTCCTCGCTGAGGACAAAGCCACAGATACATAAACAGCTGTCACCGCATCCATATGCATGAATACCCTCCTTTGCTGAACAGCTGCCGATAAAGTTCATACTGTGCTCCAAACCCTAGTGAGATGCAGGGGCCCTGGCCTCACCCGGCAGCAGACAGTCTCTTACGACATCTGAATCTGGGTTCAGAAATGGCAAGGTTATCTCCTGGGGCATGGCCCATCCTCACCAGTCAAAATGCCCATTCTTCCACCTGGGTCATGTTACTTGCGAACCCTATGCTGTCTGTGCCGTGGCGTACAGCCAAGCCCATAGCTCTGCAGGGGAACGCAAGGCCACAGTGCTCCTCGGGAAAAGGCACTGACAGAGGCCATTGTCCCACCTCCAGTCCAGCAGGGAAAAGCTGCTGAGGTCAGGAAAGTCATCTGTGTGTCTGGGTGTGTGCGCATGCACTCACGGGGTTTCTTCTTTTCCATAAATTCTGACAGCCTTCTAATAATTGCTTACTTCAGACTTAAGTGTCAGCCGGATAGAGGAAAATATAAAAATAGAATAAAAGCATATTTTCTTAAAAGAATTAGACTATTTCTTGGCTGATGAAGAGGAAAAGGTGTCCAGAACCCCTTATGAGCATTCTCTGCAGGAGTGTATTTAGACCCTTAGGATCTTTCTGGAGGAAAGCAATTAGTGGGTACACTGAATCAAGCACGAGTCTGCTCCCTGGGCATGTGGAACCAACCTCCCCTCTGATGCACTAAACTCAAATCTCAAACCAGCTATTGATTGATGGATGGACCCTATAAACCTACAAACTTGCACCTGGCCTGTATGGCAGAGTGGTTGAGCATCGACCTATGAACCAGGAGGTCACAGTTCAATTCCCGGTCAGGACACATGCCCAGGTTTTGGACTCGATCCCCAGGGTGGGGTGAGCAGAAGGTAGCTGATTGATGATTCTCTCATCATTGATGTTTCTCTCTCTCACTCTCCCTTCCTCTCTGAAATCAATAAAAATATGTTTAAAAAAACACACGCAACTACAAACTTGCAGTAGAGACATGTTACATTAAGGAATATTGTTGTAGGGCCCTAGCTGGTTTGGCTCAGTGGATAGAGTGTCAGCCTGTGGACTGAAGGGTTCTGGGTTCTATTCCGGTTTATGCCCAGGTTGTGGGCTCAATCCCCAGTAGGGGGCATGCAGGAAGCAACCGATCAATGACTCTCATCTTTAATGTTTATCTCTCTCTCTCTCCCTCTCCCTTTCTCTCTAAAATCAATTTTTAAAAAATTAAAAAAAAAGAAATATTGTTGTAGTAAGCTTCCCACCTGCCCATTCTGGAGACAACCCAAAGCAAATTCTTCTGGAGCCCAATAAAAGAGTGTTTTGATAGAACTGACCAGGCCCAACAAGACACAATCTGGCATTGTCCATCCCACATAAATGCACATCCCCAGTTTTACAGTAGCTCTGCTCATGGTAGTCAAAGTCCTTCCCTTGTTCCCTTTTCATTTGTCAGATGGAGCACTAAACCTCCCTCCATCTTCCACTCCACCTCCCACCCTCCTGTGCTGCCCCTGAGGACGTTGGGTGGGGTCGCAGGCACCTGCATTCAGAGTACTCCCAGTCCCCTTGCTGTGGCATCTAGGTCAGGGATAGGCTCATCAGAGGCAGCTGGCAGTCTCCGCCCCTGCTGAGGGGAGCAGCCTCAAGAAAAATACAACACAGAGGAGAGCCGAGGAGGAGAGACTAAGAAATAGAACCAGAGGCAGCACCTCAGTCAAATTACCCCCGGAGTTCATGAGACACTTGGGTCACAAAACCAGAGAGTCTCCTTTAATGCTCAAGCCTGTGCAGTAGATGGGCTTTTCAGTCACCTGCAACCAAGCACATCCCAACGGAAATACCCCATGCCTTCGAAATTATTAAACCATTAATAGAATGGGAACTACCAGTGTCTTATAGAAGAGGCTTTAGGAATCCTGGCTTTGAAAGGTGTTCTATTCAGGACCGGCCGGTGTGGCTCAGTGGTTGAGCATTGACCTATGAGCCAAGAGGTCACAGTTTGATTCCCAGTCAGAGCACATGCCCGGGTTGCGGGCTCCATCCCCAGTATGGGGTGAGCAGGAGGCAGCCCACCGATGATTCTCTCTCATCATTGATGTTTCTATCTCTCTCCCTCTCCCTTCTTCTCTGAAATAAATAAAAATATATTTTAAAAAAAGAAAAGAAAAGAAAGGTGTTATACTCAGGAAGACAGAACAATCAACAGTGACTGTGTATTTTCATGGGGGCGATGACACTTCTAATAATTCATGCATCATTTTCTACTTAATGCTTCTAAAGGGATTAGAGTCGGCTTACAATAAAAAAGACCTATGTTTTAGGATAATTACAACAAGAATTAAATATCCAGGAGAGGAGATGAATAGAACAGGAAACAACAGTGAAATATAATTCTCACACTGGAACATACAATTTGTCTCAGAGCTCTGAGCAGCCAAGGTTAAAAAAAAAAAAAGAAAAAAGTAGCTTAATTTTTATATACCTCTTATCTGAAGAAGAAAAACACCCCTGTTTGCCAGAAGATATGGCACTTTTCCCAGCAGTAAGGATGCTCGAGAGTGGCTGCAGTCAATTTAGAAAGTTTAGGCCCCTGAATGCTGACATTAGCTGAACCACTTCAGCTTATCTGTATTTTGAGGGTCAACAAAAGTGTCAGCATTAATCTAAGCATTGCCAGGATTCGAATGTTACAGATTCTGTCAGAGAAACATTATGTCAGCATTTTTAAGAAAGCACAACGGGCTGCAGTAAACTTCTGAAGAGCGTACAGTGTGGCTCCAGCAGCTCAGGACTGCAGCCAGCAGCTGCAGGAGGGCGCACTGAGGGCTTGAGCTCCGCAGCCCCTCTGCACCGCGAGGACAAGCAGGGCAGGAAGGCGGAGAAGCACAGGGATGAGAAATGAGAAGGGAGAGCACACAGGAGTCCTCAGAGGGCAGCTACGTGGCAGGACCCTGATGCATGCGGCGGGAGAGAGGAGGTATGTTTCATCCGTGTGTGCTCACTCAGGGCTCCACCTTCCCCGAGAGAAATCTACAACACGGAGTTGTGTTCGCCTGGAAAGAGAAAAGGGGGCTCTGGACTCAATTTGGACTAGGAGACTGTTGTTGGGTAACCATAGCAATCTTTTTAAAAAAATAATTTTGATTTTATATATAATTGATTTCAGAGAGAAAGGGAGAGGGAGAGAGGGATAGAAGTATCAAGAGAATCACACTGGGGATTGAGCCCGCAATCCAGGCATGTGCCCTGACTGGGAATCACACTGTGACGTCCTGGTCCATAGGTCGACACTCAACCACTGAGCCACGCTGGCGGGGCAACAATAGCTATACTTGATGGAGCCCAACACTCTAGGACAGCCGTGGGCAAACTACGGCCCGCGGGCCGGATCCGGCCCGTTTGAAATGAATAAAACTAAAAAAAAAAAAGACCGTACCCTTTTATGTAATGATGTTTACTTTGAATTTATATTAGTTCACACAAACACTCCATCCATGCTTTTGTTCCGGCCCTCCGGTCCAGTTTAAGAACCCATTGTGGCCCTCGAGTCAAAAAGTTTGCCCACCCCTGCTCTAGGAGGTAAAGTACTATTGTTATCCCCATAAGAATAATAATATCCAATGAGGAAAGTGATGCTAATTCATGATGGAGCTCGGGCTCTGATTGAGGTGGTTGCAAAGCCCACTGCTCACCTCTGGTGACCGTGTCCACCCCACGCAGCTGCAGGGGACAGACAGTCCCTGTGAGTTGTGACAGCCCTGCCAGCTTGTGTGGCACCTTTTCTCATTCCCACAATACCCTCACTCTACCTGTGGCCCAAAGCGGGGCAGAGCCTTCAACTAAATGCAACGGAAGCTGGCGGAGGGACACTGCAGGCTCAGGTCTTAGACAGACAGCTCTGTGAGGCATCCCCCTGCTTCCCTGGGTCCTGGCAGAAGGGAGCCGCACACCTGTGTTTTCTATCCTCCCCGTCCCCCCACCCACCCACCCCCACCCCTGTCTCACTCTCCCCTCTCCTGGAATCACCTCCCAAATAAACTGCTGGCAGCAAGCCTGGTGAAAACAAACTTAACCAAGGGAAGGCATCCACGAGGGACATCAGAGATCAGAAAGGACAGCTCGTCAAATTCTTAGCAGGTTCAGACTCTTACTGCTAAAGCCACTGCCCACTGCCCCGCTGTGTCCGGAGAGAGAGGCTGCAGAGGAGGGAGAGGTTCTCAGGGAAAAATGAGCTGCTCAGCCGAAGGCAAAAGATTTCAATGAACAAATACGTCCGGCTGAACTACGTATTTTCTGAAGGTCGACTTACTCATTTCCAAAGAAGTCATGACAGGAACCACCAGACCGTGGAGTGTTGGACTGTGCGTGGAGTTTTCAATAAACGCATTTCAAAGTCCTCCTTCTCTCGGGCAGTTGTATCCAAAGGCTGAAGAAGTGGGTCTTTGCAGGGCTGCCTGCCAGTTCTCCTAAGTGGAGCGCAGGCCCTAGTTGTGAAGCAAGAAAAAAATAACATGTGGACTCCCTTGCGTCTTCTAAGGCTACCGGCACCCGTCAAAAAAGGAAGAAAGAAAATAGAGCCTTTGGTGCCCGAGAAGAAATCTAATCTTCTCCAAGTTCTCAAAGGTGCCACCCTTCCCACCAGCTGTTTGCGAGGTGTGTGCCAACGCGCTGAGAAAGAGGCCTTTCACGGTTGCATCGTATTCACGCAACTATATCCAGGGTCACTTCAGAGCCAGGGGTACCTGAGGACAGCAAAGGACTCCACTGCCAGACAAGATGGGGGGCTCCCCCTGAGCAAGGGAAGTCTAAGATTATTTTCTATCCATCATGCTTACCTCAGTGATTCAACTTATGGCCCAAGACATTATTCAGAAAATAATATGCTATTAGAGAATTTCATTTCATGGGACATTTAATGAGAGCGTTCTCCAGCAAGGGAAGGCTAGCCTCCTCAGACACAGAGGGTGAGAGTTTCCACTGATGCTGTTGTTTCTGAGCTGCCCAGAGAAAGAGGGGATCCAGACCTGAGGCCCTGAGGAGGCTCGCTGGCCAGTCCGTGCTGGGGTCTCTGAGCTTGGATGGACACCCAGGGGGCCTGGAACTCAGAGTTCCAGGAGGAGGCACTGGGGAGCTGGTACTGGAGTTGCTCAGAGGAGCAGGATGTGACTGGCTTTCCAAGTGTTGGGAAAATGACAAACAGGATCCAGCTGCCTCCAGGGGAGGCACTGTCACCACCAGCGTGAGGAGCCAGGGTTGGAATAACTTCCCTAGGAACAGCAAGCAGGGGCGGGGGTCTGAGCAAGTCCCTTCCTCCTGCTCTTTTGCTGGTTCCATCTAGCGCCCCCTATTGGGGGAACCTAACGGGTGTCAGCTTGAAAAGCAAAAAGGAGCTTTGCAGCGTCCCAGCCCCAGCATCACAGAGCGCAGGATGGGTTTGCCGCTGAGACAACCGCTTAGTAACTGACACAGCACTCTCCAGGACTATCATCCTCAGAATACTAAAGCTCTAATTTGCAAATATTCCCTGTGCTAGCAATTCAGTGAAAAAGTAAAATATCAAGGAAGCTGTGGAGGAGCAGTTGTCTTGTATGATGTCGCCAAAAGTGCGCTCAGCGCACAGGTGGGCTTTGGATAGAAACTGGAGATGGTGCGGGATGCAGGGCCTGCATATTTTACAACTTCAATATCAACCAGGTAGAAGGGTAGGCTGGAGAACTGCATTGTGTTAGAGATGTACACACAATGGACCATGTTTGAATGCCCCTGGAAAATAAAAGGACACGGGCTAGAAGGGGTAATGGGGGGAGGGGAACATATGTAATACTTTCAACAATAAAGATTAAAAAAATAAATAAAAGGACATGGATAATGCAGAAAGGAAGGAAAAGGTAATGTTTTTCTGTCATTTAAGAAAATGTTGTCACCCCTATGTTCACAGTAGCATTATTTACAAAAGCTAAGATCTGGAAACAGCCCGAGTGCCCATCAGTAGACGCGTGGATAAAAAAGCTGTGGTCCATTTACACAATGGAATACTGTGCAGCTGTGAAAAAGAAGGATCTCTTCCCCTTCGAGATAACATGGAGGGAACTGGAGAGTATTATGCTGAGCGAAATAAGCCAGTCAGAGAAAGATAAATATCACATGATCTCACTTCTATGTGATCTAATGAACAAAACAAACTGGTAAACAAAACAGAATCAGAGTCCAGCCGGTGTAGCTCAGTAGTTGAGCATCAATCCAGGAACCAAGAGCTCACGGTTCAATTCCTGGTCAGGGCATATACCCGGGGTGCGGGCTGGATCCCCAGTGTGGGGCGTGCAGAAGGCAGCCCATCAATGATGCTTCTCTCTCATCAATGTTTCTATCTCTCTATCCCTCTGCCTTCCTCTCTGAAATTAAAAAAAAAACAACAAAAACAAACAAACAGAGGCATGGATACATGCAACAGGCTGACAAATGTCGGAGGGGAGGACTGCGGGGGGACTGGATAAAGACTGCGAAGGGATTTGCTAAGGAACATATATGCATAGCCCAGGGACACAGACAATAGTGTGGGGAGGGCCACAGGAGGGGGGCGGGGGCTGGAGGGAAGTGGGCAAAGTGGGGGGGGGTGGGGGACATCTGCAATAGTGTCAACAATAAAACACTTAAATTAAAAATACAAACAAAAAAAGAAAGCGTTGTGCATCGTATGAAAAGATGGCTTCTGCACGTAACATGTTCATTTTGAAGAAAGCAGCCACATTAAACCGCCTCAGGTCTGCAGATGCACATTGTCCTTTGTGATCTGTGAGGAGGAGGCAAACAGGAAAGCAGGCCAGTGCCTGGAACTGCTCTGAGCCCACCAGCACCCCCTCCCAAAGTGAGAATGGCCACTCCTCGGGCCCCCAAACAAAATAGTCCATTCAGGTGAGTAAGGTCCAACACATAGTAAACTTTGGAATTTCTGTTCAAAGGCGCGGGACATGGGGATGTAAAGGACTGACATTTATTAATCCAGAACATTTGCATGCAAAATCCCTGGCGAGTCAAGGGGTTACTGATGGTTGAGAAAAGCAAGTCGGCAGATCCTAGGGAACCGGCCTCTGTGAGAAGGTGCTCGCTCACAGCCAGTGCCTGGGAGGGCGAGGACCCTGAAACCTCAGGATGGAAACCCGGCTCCTCCGCCGAGAGAAAGACCTCTCAGCTTCCCTGGCCTCCCTTCCCACCTTGCGGCTGCACTAACCTCTGCCTCCCCTGCAGTCACACGGGGGTCCGTGGCCTCTGGCATGGGTACTGTGCACGGCTTTTCCCTGTCAAATGATGATAAAGGCGGCATTTAGGTTTAGCATAAGAAAATATGACAGCATTATGGAATAAATGGACAAAAATGCCACAGGGTAAATGCATTACACACTTTCTAACCCCCTCCTGCACCCCCAGCTCCAGCTGCCTATGACTCTAGTTCTGACCCCCGTCTCTTGTTTTTGTTACATTTAGCTTTGGCCACTTGCTTCTGTGCAGGATGGATATTTTTCAAGTTCAAAGTGAAAACTATGCCTTTTATCTTTCTTATAAGGTTTGTCTAATCTTCACCTGGCATTCATGTGCTTCTGGCAACAGATTCTTCTATGCATTGTGACTCGACCCAACTCAGTAAATTTCAATGCTTTGTGGGCGCTTTAATTAGCTTTTGAGGGGGAAAGTAATTATAATGTGGTAATAGTCTTTCAAGAAGTCAGATACCTCTAGGATATCCTCCCTCCTCCGCCCCTGCAGACAAAGAGCCAAGGAACTTGGAGTCTCAGGCAACTGGTGAAGCCCTAAATGGCATGCACGACTTCGGTGCACGTAAGGGCGCTTCTGTGAGAGGAGTCTACTTCCCTCAGCGTCTCAGAGAATTTCTTCACCTCACAGAGGTTGCGAGTCCTGAGCCTGTCTAAAATCTGTTATATAAATAAATGGAAGAAAATTAATAAATGAATAAAATGGTATTCTGTCTGGCTTTTGTTGTCCATTTAATTTCCTTTCCCCACCCCATTCACCTTGCACCCCTCCCCTCCTCACACACACATACACAATTAGTTTCTTTAATCATTAATGGCCAGTCACAATTTTTCTAAACTATCACTTTGGGGCTCGGCCAGACCCTTTCGAACCACACACAAGTCAGTGGCTGACCTGCAGATGCCACCTTCCCTGGGAGGAATATTCTGGGGAATAACTGTCTCCATCTCACACATCCGCTCGCCCTTGTGTGAGATGGAGACAGTTATTCCCCAGAATATTTGGGGAAAGGCCCCTCACGCTGTGGGTGGGAGGGAGTTCAGGAGAGGACAGTGAGTCCTACGTAAAGTCAGAGCGAGAGGGGACAGCAGAGAGAGGCCTTAGGAGGCAGTGGGTACAGGAAAGAAGAAGACAGGAGGTCTGCCTGCCGGGCACCTCTCCGCCTGCCTAGCTGAGCCTTCGGGCAGCAGCCCCACACAAGGCCAGCCCTAACGCCTGACATTTACACACAGACACACACCACCGCCAGCTCCTGCAGACATGTTTATTCATTCAATTAGCCAGCACTTCGGAGACCCAATTGTGTGCTGGCACTGTACTAGGCACTGAGGATCAAAGTTTAGTAAGCGTGGAGTCTGGAAAGATGGCAAACAGACACACACGTGGAGGTTATGGCACAGCCCTGTAGGGACTATCACCAAAACAGGACCAGGGTCCTGGCAATGCAGAGCTCTAGGGTGCAGTTGTGGGAGTCTGTGGGAATCTCACTCCTCCCTGCATCGTCCATTCACTATGTGAACATGCCCTGGAGTTGTGCCACCCAGAGGGCCTGGATGTGACCCATGAAACACCCAGATGGGTGGAGGATGTGCTAATGGTAGCCATCGCCATCCTATTGTGATGATGGCAGGATGGGACCCTACACCGTGTCCACCTTCAGTAAATCTGATGGCTGCACTATCCCTACTCTAGCCTTTTAAAGGCCACCACATTGCTCTAGCCAATTTGGCTCAGTGGGTAGATCATCTGCCTGTGTACTGAAGGGTCCCAGGTTCGATTCCAGTCAAGGGAATGTATCTCAGTTGCAGGCTCGATCCCCTGCCCTAGTTGGTCAGGGCCCACGTCTCTCTCACATTGATGTTTTTCTGTCTCTCTCTCTCCCTTCCACTCTCTCTCTAAAAAAAAAAAAGGAAAAAAATCAATGGAAAAATATCATCAAATGAGGATTAATAAAAAAATGTTTTAGTAACTCAAAAATTCTAGAATTTTTAATTTTAGATATAGTCTATTTGGAAATGATTGTCATATGGGGTTAGTCAATCATGGTCTGCCACTCAAAGGGATGCTATGGAGCAGTTACCTGGCCAGGTAGCTCAGTTGGTTAGAGCATCGTCCTGATACATCAAGGTTGTGGGTTTGATCCCCAGTCAGGGCACATACAAGAATCAACCAATGAATGTATAAATAAGTGGAACAATAAATTGAAGTTTCTCTCTCACCCTCTCCTCCTCTCTCTAAAAAAATAAAATAAAAAATCAATCAATAAAAGAAATGGAAAAGAATAAAATGGAGTGCTATATGCTGCCATGAGAGTACATTCTAGACCTAAAGGTATGTATGTTTTTTAAAAATGCCATAACAATATATACAGCATGACATCATTTGAATTAAAATAGAAACAAATTATGCGTTTGCTCGTGTACAGAAAATTGCTGTGAGGAGGGTGAGAGACTCAGCAATGGTTGCCTACATTCTGGGGTAGGGGGAGGTCACATACCTTCCAGTCCTGTCTGAACTTTGAGAGTAGATGAGTTTATAAACAAGTAAAAATTAATTGTTTTTTTAAAAAGCAATTTTTTTTCCTTGCCTCATATCAACAGACTGCCCTGGGATGTGAGTATGTACTCAGGCCAATGGTTATAAAGCCTGTGGCAGCCTCAGGCTCACAAAATCAATCCTCAATTTCTACATGCAGTACCACCTGCCCCTTAGGTATTACAAAAAGATATGTCGAGAGCATTTGAGATCTTGCTCCCTGGCATATGTCATCAGTTTGGTTCAAATAACCTCTTACAAAATAAAAAATAGCCCTGGCCCCTGTGGCTCAGTTGGTTGGAGTGTCGTCCCATTCACCAAAAAGTCACAGGTTCAATTCCCAGTCAGAGCACATACCCAGGTTGCGGGTTTGATCCCCAGTTGAGGCGTGTGCAGGAGGCAGCCAATCAATGTTTCTCTCTCTCTTTTTCTTTCTCAAATCTACAAACATGTCCTCGGGTGAGGATAAAAGTAATAAGAAGAAATAAATAAAAAATAAAAGATACGTCATAACCAAGTAAGGGTGTGTTCAACCTAAAGAATTATTGTGATACCTACATTTACATGATGCTTTATAGTCTAGAAAGGGCAAAAAGTCCTCTGTGAAAAATGTATCTTTATGGAAGAAACATATAAGGCAAGTAGTACTTTTAAAGGCACATCATAAGCAGAATGGCAAACCTGTCCTCACTATAAACACCCACAAAAAGTATCAAATACATGCGTCAACAATGCTGAACTCAGGTCCAATCGCTGGTAACATTCTGATGCTGTTTTGCTGCAAACATAATCAGATAATGTTTCTCTCCATTCATGATTTTGAAACAAGTTTTACAGTATTTTTTTTAAAAGCTTTTAAATGTAGTAACATCAGTGAAAATAAAGTTTTCAGTGGAGAAGAATTCTCATTTTATGACAGGCTCTAGGAAAGTATCACTTGATAGTATAACTTTTCAAGATCATCAAGTCCACAAAGAAAGCACACAGTTGCTTATGTAAGTTAAAACAGTAACAGTTATGGCTTCCATTTATTGAGCACATGCTAGTATTCACAAGCACTCTCTCTTTAATCTTCACAATAACCTTACAGAGTTGGTACCAGTTTTACAAAATGAGAAAACTCAGGTGAAGAGTGAAAAAGCCTGCTCAAGGTCACAGCCAGGAAGGGGTGTAACCAGGACTTCAAGAGCTCAAGGGTCCATGTCCCATTCCAGACAGGGCTGACTGGATAAAGGGAATACGGGATGTGCAGCCAATTCAGAGCACAGCAATGACCTTGCAGTAGCCTTGCTGGATGATGAACTGATCCAATTAGACTTCTCTGAGAACAGGAGCCAGGTGACCTGACAGCATCAGGGACCTGTGTGCTCACCATGTGCTCAGAGAGTGAGCCTGAGGCAGCCTGAGGTCATGTATGCAGAGACTCTTAGGAGCCCAGGAAGAAGGGCTGAGGATGAACACAGGACCCCTGTGGGTGGTCCAACTGCAGTACAGGCAGTCCTCAGGGTACGGGGAACTCGATGTACGTTGTTTAGTGGTTACGTCGCCATCTCCCATTTATTTATATAAAAAAAAGTTCCGTCATTTTGATGTATGTACATATGTGCTTTATGTTTTTTATTATTTATTTAGCACAAGTAAAGGTCAGGAATTGTTATCTTTCTTTTAAATTTTTTTTACTGTTTCACTTCATTACTGCTGTGTATGTGCTCCATGTGAGTGACGTAGGTGCTTATGCAGGTGGGTTCTGACTTAGGGCGAAAATCACGTTACCTGGCGCCATAGGAACAGATCTCCGACGTAACCTGAGGACCTACTGTAATGCCAAAGGGCAAGAGTAATGATCCCATATGACCTTCTTCCTGAGGTCCTAGAGATGCCTTTCCTGCTCCAAGCTGCCACCAGGAGACTGGTGACTAAGGACAACTGATACCCCCCTCCCCCCTGAGATAGCCATCCCCTTCCTCTAGGGTAGCAGACTTCTATCTACCATGTCCAGTGAGGCCAAAGGCCCAACCAATGAACCTCACTTCTTGGCGATCTTGCCATTTTGGAGGAGGGGGGCCAACTGATTGTGTTTCAGCACAATTTAGCAGTGATTTATTTCTGACAAATCTATAATTTTGCAGGGCTTAGTTCTTGTGTTCCACATTGTGTCAACTGGAGCTCAGCTGGAGCAGGTCCATCCAAGGTGGCTTCATGCACATGACTGACACCTCAGTGGGGCCACTGGAATAGTTGAGGATTGGCCAGGCCTCTCCTCACATGGTTTGTTTCTATACATGCTGACTCTGACTAATATGTAGCTTGTAGATAAACAGCATGTTTGTATAAAAATTTTAGGAACTAACTTCAGAAGGTACAGACTCTGACCTTCAGTCATCCCAGTTCCAACTGTAGAACCAGGATGACAGAGAACCAGGATAATGAAGACCAGGATGCCGCACATCACTTGCCCCGTTTCAAGGTCCTTCTCCGGATGGATGTACTATGCCGGCCTGCACGTAGAGAACTTTTCAACCCCTCCCCTTGATTTCTTTGTTCGCTTTCCCTCTGCCTCCTTATAAAAACCTCTGCCTGACTGAGATGGTGAGATGGGCTTTGGACAAGAGTCCCTCATCTTCTTGAGATGCTGACACTTGAATAAACCTCCTTCCTTTTACACCAGCACTTGTCTCACAAGTTTGGCTTTCGTGGCAGCAGGCAGCCAAACCTTAGTTCCAGTTACAAGAATAGCAGAAAGAAAGAGAAAAATTAGGTTCCTGGGGAGATAGAGTAGCTGCTACACCAGCCAGGGGACTGCCTGCTTCCAGAGTGTTTATATTAAAAACACACACAAACAAAACCATGGACCTCTATCTTACTTAAAACGATCAGCTGGTTTTCCCAGTGTCCATAGGCTCAAATGTGAACAACTAACAGAAGGAATCCCATAGCCTACAATGTGACATTTCCTGTTTTTTAAAAATATAACTAATAGCACATATCCTGATTAATTGGTAAGTTCTCTTAGAGCCATATAAAATATACTAAAGCAAGATTTAAGGTAAAAGGTTTCGTGACAAGTACTTTGCCTCTAAGATGCTAGGAGTCAGTCCCTGGGGCCTTAAGAGAAAGTGTTAAGAGGCTACTTAATACTTCCATATAAACACTTACTGAGAAAAATACTTTTAATTTATGTTAGCCAAAACTAAGCTTGACTGCCTATTCTGAACCCCCCGCCATTTAGGAAGAAATAGTACACACAGTGCAAGTGGGGTCACCATATCTTCCCCCTCAGTTTCTTATTTCCCATTCAGTTAAGGATCCCTCTCCAATAATTGAGGCTTTATTGCCATGTCTGATTCATGGACACGTAGCCTGTCTTTTCCTCCCCATTCCAAAGTTTAAAAACACCAAGTAAATAGGCAAGTTTTAAAACACAAGAATAGGGCCCTAGACAGTTTAGCTCAACGGATAGGGCATCGACCTGTGGACCAAAGGGTTCCTGGCTCAATTCTGGTCAAGGACACCAACCCTGGTTGCAGACTCCTCCCCCTTTGCCCACCCCTTTATAACTGACATACTACTACATACAGTATTATTAAGACAGGGTAATAATTGTGCTGTTTTGCAACAATTCCAATTTCAAAGTCTAATTATTTACAGTAAATGCTTTTCTAGAGATCTTCTGTGAATGTTCATGAGGGTATAGAAAATCACGAACTCCTTACAACTTCTCTCCTAATCCAATTAAATGTGTATATCTTACTTGATCATTTGTCAAAAGAAAACTTGTTGCCTACCCGTTGCATACGTTTTTATTCCTACCATGACAACCTTAAAATTTGAGCGATAACCAATGGATTCTTAACCAATGGCCTCCTCGGATTCCAATGATCTTGTTCAGGGTCAGGCTCCTCCCCCCAGCCCCGCCCCCCCGCAACCCCCCTTCTCAGAGATGTCCATCCGGACAGCGCTCTGCCCCTAACCTGTGCGCCCCACCGAGCTGTGGGGTCCACCGGGCTCTGTGTCCACTCGGTTTCTTTCTTAGACTTCCTGTATCTTTTCTTCTTATCTCTCTGTTCTTGCTTTCCTTTTCCAGTCTCTCTCACTGCTTCAGTATCCACTGACTTTCAATCTTAAAATATCCCCTGAAGTGGTGGTATTTCTTCCCGTCTGTCGCTTGTCATTTACCCACGCAGTCATTCAAAAACTCAGGGGCACAGACCCAGGCTCTGCCGCCGGTTCCAAATACACGGGGTAGCCAAGGTGCTCCAGAAAGCGATGCATGTCCAGCACTTATTAATGAAATAACCATCTCCCGCCCACCCGCGCACAGCACCTCATTAGCAGGGCTCATTTTTAAGGGTGATCCTATGAGCGCACTTGGTGGGAGGAGGTCCTTTCTGATCTCCTGTCTCTCCCCCCCCAACCCCCCCACCCCCCCGGCCCTGGAACACACAGCTGTGCCCAGGCCCGTGTCGTGAACCACCAGCGGGCTTCGTTCTCGGCTTCAACCCATTTTGCCCACTGACTGCTCGAGTCCTGCGACCCGACTCCACCAAGATGCTAGAGTGGCTGGACGAGGGCTCCCCTGGTTCCGTTCCGGACCCGGACGCGGGCTCACCTGGTCACTCGCGGACTCGGGCGCACGCTCACCTGGATCCCGCTCGCACTCGGGCACGGGCTCACCTGGGAACCGGACGAGGGTTTGCCTCTCCTGCCTGCGCCGCTGGGGCCGCTTTGGAGGCGGCTCTGAGCTGCTGCAGTCCTGAGTGTGGGGCTGAGAGGTCAGCTGGGAGTTCCAGCCAAGTTACCCGTGTGCCTCGAAAGGGACGGCCTCTGGGAATAGGTAGACTCCGTTTCGCGAGGTCTTTGCGGTCCGAGTGACCCCTCTAGGCCAGTTCCCTCCGTGCACCGACCGAGATGAGCCCGGCGCTCTCGCCTTCTTTCCTTGGGTTAAGGAATTCGCGGCGATGCGCTGGGACCCGTAGGAAACAGAACGTTTTCCCCCTGCTGGTGACTCTCAGGAACTGCATGTGGTGGAACAAACCTATAACAGGTTTCCTTCCTTCCTAGCAGCTAGGGTTGTGGTTCTTCCCACACCCCCCACATCAAACGTTTTGACAACTTTCCTTTTTATTCATTTTACTTTTTAAACTGCCATGTCAAGAGAAGGAAACTAATTTTCAGCCTTCGGATTAATGAGATGAGAAAAATTAAGACATGCATACAACCATTTTCCCCTCATTCTTCTGTTTAAAATTATGGAAAATTGCAAATATATAAGTAGTCAGGAGAGTATAATGAGGTTCTAATTTTTGGAAATGGTGGACTAACCTTCCTTTGGATAATAATTAAAAAATCTGAGCAAACCCTAGCTGGTTTGGCTCAGTGGATAGAGCACCGGCCTGCGGACTGGTCCTGGGTTCGATTTCCAGTCAAGGGCACATGCAATTTGACCCAGCAATTTCACTCCTAGGTATATATCCAAAAGAAAAGAAAAGAAGTACTCAAACAAATACATGTTTGTGTTCATAGCAGCACTATTTACAATAGCCAATAGGTAGAAACAATCAAATGTCCATCAACAAATGAATGGATAAACAACGTGTTATATACAATGTAATATTATTCAGCCATAAGAAGGACTGAAGTTCTAATATATGCTACAAGCTGAAGAACCTCAAAGATATTACACTAAGTAGAAGAGGCCAGATACAAAAGATCACAAGTATGATTCCACGATATGAAATGTGCACGGTAGGTAAATCCACAGAGACAAAGCCGACTAGTGGCTGCTAGGGGCTGGGAAAGAGGGGAGAATGGGAGCAACTGCTAAACCGGGCTGGGGTTCCCTTTCAAGGCGATAGAAGTTTCCGCACTAGATAACGTTGGTATTTGCGAAACGTTGTAAATGTACTAAACGCCACCAAATTTTCACCTTACAATGGTTAACTTCATGTTGGGTGAATTTCACTTCAATTAAAAGCAGAAAAAGAAAACAAAAAAGCTCTCTCGTGTAGGTGCCTAAAGTCGGCTGGGCTGGAGGTCCCCTTGCGTCCCTGCATCCACCTGCCTCGGCCCGGCTCGCGAATTAGAGGGCGACGAGGGCTGAGGAAATGACAACTGGGGCATCAGAAAGGGACTGTCGGGAGGGAAAGGCAGAGGAACCGTGGGACTCCGCTCCTGACATCGCTACCACTGCCGGGTGAGGCGGCTCCGCGCAGGCTCCGGTCCGCGGAGAGTTCTCGCTGGGCCCTAGCGGGGCAGGGGCAGGGGCGGAGCCTGGGCGGGGAGACAGCCGAACCACACGGGCCAGGGGCGGGGCCAGGCGGGGGCGGGAGCGGAAGTGGGGCGGGGCCGGGGAGAGGGGCGGGGCCGAGGAGAGAGCCGGACCGCGCGGGACAGAGCCAAAGCGACCGGAACGCCTCATCGAGGGCGCCCGTTTCCGGACGGAACGTGTATCCGGACGCCAAAGTCCAACACGCCGGGAGCCCAGCTTCCGGTGTCTCCTTGTGTCGCGGTGGGACTGTGGTGGCGATGAGACAGAAGCACTACCTCGAGGCTGCGGCGCGGAAACTGCAGGCTCGCTGCCCGGGCCAGGCCCGCTATCTCCTGTAAGGCCGGGACGCGGGGAGCGGGAGCGCGGCGGGGTGGTGTGCCCGCGTTCCTCACGGCCTCTTTCTCTTTTGCAGCTGGGCCTTCAGTTCGTCACACGGTAGGGAGAACGCCCGTGGGTTGCGGGTCAGGGTCGCCTCGCCCGCGCCCCTCCGTCCCGCGTAGCACTCAGAATGAGCGACGAGAGAAACCTGATCCCCCCACTGCCGCGCGCCCCTTCCCGGGCTTCATGGGCCTGGCCTGGCCTGACCTATTAGCGGGATTGGACACCTTGACTAATCTCTCGAAACAGTTTCCTCACTTGACTTCACAGCTCTCCTACCTCTTTAGCCAGTCCGTCTGGAGCTGCTGTAACGTCCCTCCTGGCTTCCCCAGCCTCTACAATGTTGGAGCGTCCAGGACTCTGCCCTGGGACCTCTGGTCTAGCTGCACTCACCTCCTGGGTGACAGTTTGTCATCCAGTCTCACGGCTTTTAAATGCTGTATCCTGAGCACTAACAAATTTATATCCCCCAACCCAGACCTCTCCCCCGGGCTCTAGACACATCCTGATGCCTTCTTGCAACTTTTGAATGTCTCTGAAGGCAAAACCTAAGCTTTATCTCCCAACACAAGTCTTCCCATTGCAGCAAATAACTCCTCTTTGTAATCAGCCAGTCTTGACTCCCTTCCCGAACCAACATGCCCTGGTTTTGCAATATACCCGTCCTCTAGCCGCCTCTCACCACAGCTATCTAAGGCCGGGTCCCAGCCACCAGTCTTTCTCCCAGGTTATTGCCAGCAGCTCCCATGCATTTCCGCAGGCCATTCTCAGTCCAGCAGCCAAAGTGAGGCTGGTAAGCTCTCAACTTCCCATCTCAGAGTGAAAGTGACAATCTTGTGAAGGGAGGACAAAGCCTCACGTCACAGGTGGCATCATCTCGCTGACCTGCTCTCCCTTTTGTTCACTTAACTCGAACCACACTAGGCTGGTTCACTGCCTTCACCCTTCCTCCTGCCTGACCTCACGTCTGCTTGGGTTCGGCCCTCACTTCCTATGGTCTCTGCAAATGTCACACACACACACCCCCACCCCCAAGCCTTCCCTGCCTGCCTTGTTTAGGATTACAGCAGCTCCATCCCCACTCCCCATTTACTTTTCCTGCCTTTGTTTTTTCTTCCCAGCACTTAACATTAGCTGTTGTTATACTTATTGTCTTTTTCCACAAACTGTCCTTTGTTCACTGCTGTGTCTCCAGCTCCGAGAACAGTGCTGACGCTTAACAGTCACTCAATAAATAGGAATGAATTTTACATTTGGCAGAGATGAGTTGCAAGCATGGTGCTTAGCTCTTTGTAGTCCTGTTGTGTCCCTAGGACTTAGCACATTGCTCACCAATAGATATTCACTGAATAGCCCTGGATGGTTTGGCTCAGTAGCTAGAGCAGGGGTCCTCAAACTTCTTAAACAGGGGCCAGTTCACTGGCCCTCAGACCGTTGGAGGGCCGGACTATAGTTTAAAAAAAACTATGAACAAATTCCTATGCACACTGCACATATCTTATTTTGAAGTAAAAAAAAAACAAAACGGGAACAAATACAATATTTGTATTTGCATGTGGCCCGCGGGCCGTAGTTTGAGGACCCCTGAGCTAGAGTGTCGGTTTGCAGACTGAAGGGTCGCAGGTTCGATTCCAGCCAAGGGCACATGCCCTGTTGCAGGCTCGATCCATGATTCTCTCTCATCATTGATGTTTTTTTCTCTCTCTCTCTCTCTCCCTCTCCCTTCCTTTCTGAACTCAATAAAAATATTATTTAAAAAAAATATTCACTGAATAAATAGATGCTGTGCTCACCTTCCTTTTCCGCTGCATCACCTTCATGCCCTCCCCTTTCCCTCCATAGCCATGCTTTCTTTTTCACTGTACTTCTCCCGGAAAGCTCCTTACTTTTCATGGGTGCCATCTCCAAATGTAGATAGAATGTATAGTCATCCATGACATACTTTGAGAAGTCTTCTCTTTATAGTGTGGTTGGCTGGTCCAGGCAGCTTAATAATTTCCAGGGCATTTACATCATATTCTGTTACAGTTCTTACCAGTCTTACCTTCATTTGTTTAGGGCTCCCGGACGTGAGTTCTTTAAAGAGAGCAACTCTTTCACTCCCATATTTGTGTCTCCACATCCTAGCCTGGTCAGGGAATGCTTTCTTGATTGCATAAAGGGTCTGGGCAAGTCTGTTGTCTGTTACTTTATACTAAGAGAGCTACCTGCAGACAAAGCCCAGCCCACAAGCCACAAAATTATTTTAAAAAGAAACAAAGTCATAGTAAACTTATATTTTGTGATCAATGTGTTTGAAAAATAGGTGAGACATGCAGCCTTTTATACTCAGTACAAGTAAGGAGCAAGAGAGTGGGGAATTACCTGTCTGTTGCTAAAAGGAATGAATGGATACAGTGATAGTGTTTTGCAAAATAAATCATCGCCAGTTTATCTTTTAATAAATTCTCATAGTTTGAGTTTGCTTAAGGATAATGTATATCTGCTTAAATGATAATATACCTTTCCTTTTTACATTTATAAAATTGGCAGTTTGAGGTAAAAAAAAGTATTCTAATTTATTGAATCATGAGTTTCATTTGTATAATTTTAGATGCTAAAAGCACTTTTGAAGAAACATGCCCATACTGTTTCCAGTTGCTGATTCTGGATAATTCTCGAGTACGCCTCAAACCCAAGCCCAAACTGACACCAAGAATACAGAAACTTCTTAATCGAGAAGCAAGAAATTGTACACTCAGTTTTAAAGAAGCAAAAATTGTGAAAAAGTACAAAGACTCCAAAAGTGTACTGGTAAGATTTCAGTTTCCAGACTTTCACTCAAAATGAAGAGAATCAACCTGAACATAACTGAGTTTTGTAGTAGTATATTGAGATTGGCAAAATATATACTTTTTTTTTTCCTAGTGATTACTGTTTCAGCAAGTGTACAGCTTCTTTTTGCTTTTTACAACTACTTAAAATCACGTATCATGAGCTCTCAATTGTTCTCAGATCTCATTGTTGACCACAATTATTTTTACAAATTGGAGGATTTCTTGAGCAGACCAATGTGACTTCACCTGAACTGCAGCTACTACTAAATTATTTTTTCAGTTAATAGTCCTTTTCTTCAAACAACAGTAGCTTATTTGTTAGGCATTTGTCACTTTTTCAGTCATCCCCTCTTCCATGTTAGAGTATGTATTTACGTTTATGCCCAACAAAAGTAAGTACATCTTATGTTCATTCATTAAACCTTTATTGAGGGTCTATCTTATGCCATATAATGCTAAGTATTGGAGATATAAAATGGATAAAACAACCAAAATCAAATTACTTGTGGTTTACTAATAGAGACGAGCATCAGAAGATACATTGAACCATCCAGGTGTTAAGGGGTATTATTCCCAGTCTCCTCCATGACCCCCACACATGGTTTTACATTGAGAAAGTAGAGACTTTATTATCTTTAAAAGGTGTTTTAAATTACACAAGTTTAGCCATTCATTTTTTATTGGAGATTTTCTCATTTTAAATTTGTGTTTGGTCTGATTCCTGCTGCAAGATTACAAGCTCCCTGAGGTCAGCCTCTGTTACTCACCCTGTAGTACCTGGTCTGCTCCCTTGCATATAAGAATTTAAGGAACACGTACTTTATTGGACTAAATTTTAAGAGAAATCACGCCACATATGTCTTCTTTTTATGGTAGTTGATTACTTGTAAAACATGCAACAAAACAGTGAAACATCATGGAAAGAGCAGAAGCTTTCTGTCAGCACTGAGGAGCAATCCTGCCACTCCTGCGAGGAAACTCGGCCTGAAGACCCCAGAGAGAAAGTCTCTGGGTTCTGCAAACCTAAATCACAGGGTGTCTGGTTCCAAAGGCAAGAGCCCAGCGTTGACTTTCAGGTAAT
This sequence comes from Myotis myotis, assembly GCF_014108235.1. NCBI lineage: Eukaryota > Metazoa > Chordata > Mammalia > Chiroptera > Vespertilionidae > Myotis > Myotis myotis. The sequence goes on along the minus strand of NW_023416401.1, from coordinate 19,822,744 downwards.
TAATTCATTAATTATTTGAATTGCCAGTGTTAACTCCTGAGTATTTTTTCCAATTTCCTCTTATGTACAGTGCCCAAACTTGCCTTGGCCCTCTTTTTTCCTCCATATCCTTTTCTTCTCTAGTCTCATATTCTCCTATAGCTTTCATTGTCACCTCTGCATGACTTCCAGGCAAATTCCTCTACTTGCAACCTCTCCCTGTTCCCAGCTGCATGCTAAATATACCCACTTCACCCCCTACAGGTCCCCACGGCTGACTACTCAAACCTGCCCATCCTCAAGTTCCTTATTCTGTGAATAAACATGCCCTTCTAGACATTCTGACCTGAAATGGCAAGTTCAGTTGACAACCACTGCCTTGGTCCTTGTCCGGTCAGCTGCCAGTTTCTATTGTTCTACTTTCATGGTGTTTACATCCCTACTGCCGCTATCTCTTCAGGTCTTTATTCCCCTTTTGATTAATCTTCCTGTCTGATCTCCTGAATCACAGCTCTGATTAGAAGCACCATTTGGGGCATGTAGCAGGCTCTCCAGCCCTCACTGCCTGGCACCAATCTGTCTGCCTGTGTTACTTTGCCTAATGTATCCTGTGTGTCAGCAAAACTGAACAACTCACCATTTACTTTCCTGCTCTAAATCTTTGTTCTTGTTAGTTCCTCTAATAAATTCCTGTGAAGATGTAACTAAATAGGGATTTGTCAAACGATACTGAGTTAACTATGACTGGGCACATTTTAACGAAATTCAGGAAGGACTGGATTCTCTGCTTTCTGAATTGAGTTTTTTTAATGTTGGATTTATTGGATAAGAATTAAATCTCAAGGCCAGTTTTCTCTATATTCTTAATTTAATTGTTTTGTTATTTGGTATGATAGGAATTCATCATGGAAGCTTCCACTTTATTGGATAAAAGTAGATAAAAGAAAATTTGGTGTATTTAAAAGAATTCACTTTCATTTAGACCAGACTGCTTCTTAGACATGCAGGACTGAGGAAAATATTTCACATTTATCTTATAGATGGGGAGGCAGAAGAGGGGTCAGGCTGACAAACCCCAAATAAAGGTTCAGGATGAAACACAAGTGGAAAGAATAAAATAGAATGAGGCATAAATATACACATACCAGATGGGGAATCATTTATGGAGTGAATATATATAGAGGGCCTCCTCTGTGCCTGGCACTGTTAGAAAGCACTGGACTATACAATTAGTACAGAGTGCCTGCCCTGTGGAGCTTCCATTCAGGGGAAGATACAACGGAATGGTACCTACATGTGTAGGTTGAGATCCTTCAAAGTCATTGCTTAGCTTTGTCATGAGTCTTGATGTCAGACTTAAAGAGAACTCAAACCTGATGACACTTTACCTTTAGCCTTCTCTTTCAGGTGTGATAGAAGCTTCCAGAACCACCCAATATACCAACTAAATGTTGCTTGTAGCTTACTTAGTGAGGAGGTTTTTGGGAGTGACTGCCGGGTACAGCCACTGCTCATATATGGCCATAATACAGAAGAGTGGAAAACGTGTCTGATAGCAGTCATTTAGGCTAAGCAGGAAGAATACTTTTTAAATTGTCCTTTGTCAGTATTCCTAAGTGTAGTTTTATGTTTCTTTTCAGAACACCTACATCTGGACACTCAACACCCACTTGCTCCTCAAAAAATGTGAACAAAACAAAGAAACACTTCTCTCAACTAAAAATGTTACTTAGCCAGAGTGAATCCAAAAAGAATTCAAAGGTGGACTTCAGAAATTTCTTATCTTCTTTGTAAAGGATGGACTTATGGAAATAAGAAATGTTTAATGTAATTTCTGAAACTAAAGTTACCAGAAAAACAGCTTTTTAAAAACTAGGGTCTAAAAGCAAACTTTTCTTGGCAGTATTCTGTATTTATGGAGAAAATACCTCATTAGAATGAATAACTAAAACCTGCCTATCTCTCAGGGTGATTCTGAGAATCAAAAACATATGAAAAGTCCTTGTAGGTAATTTTAAAAATATATATGTTTATTGATTTTAGAGAGGAAGGGAGAGGGAGAGAAACATCGATCAGTTGCCTCCCATAAGCATCTCAACCTGGGTATATGCCCTGACCAGGAATCGCACTGACCTTTTGGTGTACAGGACAATGCCCAACCAACTGAGCCATCAGCCTGGGCGCAACATTGTTTGTTTGTTTTTGAAAAAACACACCTTTAAATAAAGAATGTAGATATTTTAAACTATAATCTGTTTCTAAGCCTCTCTGTTGCTACAAGTTTAACACTTGTTTTTCTTCCATTAGGGCTTGGTAAACTGGGCGGCCAAGGTTATTAGCGAGTTAGTCTTGTAGTCATGTAAAGTGAAATTACACTAACTAGTGTCATCAAAGAGGGCTGGTGAGAGTCATTATTCTGAGACTGCGGGCCACAGGCTGCAGCAGCTGGGTCTTCCCTTCATGTCCACAGCACCTACCATAATACTTTGGTCACGGTAGGTACTGTACCTTTCTGGCTAACTTCTCACTGGAACATGTTTCTCTTGAACTCTCTGCTCTTCTGTTCACTTACCCAGGCATATGAGCTCTGTTGTTCTCGGAATGTACCATCTTCTTGCCGGCCGTGGGCCTTTGCACATGGTCCAGCCCCACTGCATTGAGGGCCACTCTTCCTACAGTGCTGGTGACCCTGTAGTTTCCTGCTTGACTGTCCCTAAGTGCCTGTAAGCGCTCTGCAAATATTCCTCAATTATGGTAGTTAAATTCAAATTCCTTAGCCCACTTGTTCACACTAGATTTAGAACTAACATCCTCTCCAACTGCATGACTGGGAGGTAAGAAGAAGTAAAAGTAGGAACTCCTAGGCCGGGAGCTGTTTACCTCAGTGGCAAATAAAGGACACTATGTATTCTTGACTTTCTTTTCTATTTGGCAGAAGGGTTTGGGCATCTCTAAAGAGAATATTAAAATTATAGTGTGGACATAAAACCTTGTCTTGATATGAAATCTTTCATACTTATCTTTTCAGGACTATCCGTTTTTTAGAGAATATTTTCTTACTAATTTTGTTTTGTAAATCCTCACCCAAGGATATTTTTCCATTGATTTTTAGAGAGAGTGGAAGGGAGGAGGAGAAATAGAAGGAGAGACAGAGGGAAACATCTATGTGAGAGAGACACATTGATTGGTTGCCTCCCATATGCTCCCCAACCAGGGCTGGGGATCAAGGCTGCAACCAAGGTACATGCCCTTGACCTGAATTGAACCCAGGACCCTCCAGTTGGCAGGCTGACACTATATCCACTGAGCCAAACTGGCACAGGCTTTCTTACTAACTTTAATATGCAGTTATACACATATGCATAGGATATAGATATCCTCTATAATAAAAGAGAAACATGCAAATTAACTGTCCTGCTATACTCAAGCCATACCCACCAGCCAATCAGGAGCGAGTATGCAAATTAACCCAACTAATATGGCGGCAGCCATGGAGCTGGAGCGAGCCAAGAGGCTTGGGTTGCCCCTGGCAATGGAGGAAGCTAAGCTTCCCACCTGCCCTGCCTTGGGCTCCGCTCAAGGCTACAAAGTTTCAATTATAGAAGATAAATAAATCCCAGAAAAAAAGGAGAGGCTGGGAGTTTGGGTCATGGGGGGGGCGTGGCCAACCTGAAAACAGCCATCAGCCCCTCACCCAGGCTGGCCAGGCACCCCAATGGGAACCCCCACCCTGAATGGGCTGTGGGCAGCCTGAAAATGGCCCTCAGCCCCTCACTCAGGCTGGCCACACACCCATGGGCTGAGGGTCCCCACTGGGGGGCTTGAACAGCCTGCAAACAGCCATCAGCCCCTTACCCAGGCTGGCCAGGCACCCCACCGGGACCCCCATCGATTTGGGACACCCTTCAGAGCAAACCAGCCAGCCCCACCAATGCATCAGGCCTCTATCCTATATAATAAAAGGGTAATATGCAAATTGACCCTAACAGTAGAAAGACTGGGAATGACTGGTCACTATGACACACACTGATCACCAGGGGGCAGATGCTCAATGCAGGAGCTGCCCCCTGGTGGTCAGTGCGCTCCCACAGGGGGAGCTCTGCTCAGCCACAAGCCAGGCAGATGGCTGCCAGCACAGCAGTGGTGGCAGGAGCCTCTCCCACCTCCTCAACAGCGCTAAGGATGTCCGACTACAGCTTAGGACTGCTCCCCACTGACAAGTGGACATCCCCCGAGGGTTCCCGGGCTGCCAGAGGGATGTCTTGACTGCCAGCTTAGGCCCGATCCCCCAGGGAGCGGGGCTAAGCCAGCAGGTGGACATCCCCCGAGGGGTCCCAGACTGCAAGAGGGCACAGACCCGGCTGAGGGACCCCCCTGAATGCACAAATTTTTGTGCACCAGGCCTCTAGTAATTTATATTTAAAGTATGTCTTTGAATCCTTAACTTTTAAAAATATAAAGTCTCCAGAGAGATCATTAGATCATGGTCATTTCAGATTAGTTGTTTCATTATTTATTCTGAACTTAGGAAAAGATCACACAAAGCTCACATAAAGATCTTAAGTTCAGAATGCTTAGCATCCATGCTTTGGGTTTTTGCTTTAGTATCTTGGAATTACATATACAGTATATAGAGCTAAGTAATTCTCCCATCCAGGAATGGAGAACTGAAGCACTGGCCAAGAGGACTACATCTCCCAGAATTTCTAAATAAGAATCACAGAAAGTTCTGGTTCAGTTGGTATGTGGCCATATGCAAACGTCCCAAGTGAGTCTTATCGAAGAAATTTGGCCAACACTGCCAGAGATTCCCAGATTTCAAGTATTCCCCCATTGTGCTCTAAATGCAAGGTGTGGTGAGAGGGCCTGTGCTCCAAAGAAGGAGTTTAAGCTACTAGTGAGTCTGTTTATTCAAAAACACTTAAGCACTACTGAGCAGGAGGTCACAACAGAAGATTTGGTCTTGTCCTCTGCCCATAAGGAACTTGCTATATAATGAACTGTAAAACCCATACTTTATTATCATATCTCCTGGAATTGCCTGGAATTTTAAATTGTCAAGCAAGTCATAGACCTCAAAAGTTGGTCTAGAACATGGTTGTCAAAATATAGTCCCAGTGGTATCAACACCAAATAGTTAGGAATGCAAACAATCAGATCTTACCCCAGAAGCTCTGGTTTAATAAGCCCCCGGGTGATTCTGATGTTCTCTCAAGTTTGGGAACCACTGGCCAAGCAAAAGGAATCTCCTTCAGCAGTTTCTCCACCTCCGTCGCTGAATACTTCCAACACTTTCCTTCCCTCCCAGTCCATTAATCTCTCCCTCCCCACCCTATATCCGATCAATCAGATTCACAAAAATAAGCTACACATTTCAAAAAGAACATAAAACTTTATTAAGAACATTTTATATTGTCATCAGATAAAGCCAAACAAATAGGGGTAAAGAAACAGGGAAACTTCATCTTCCCATGTGCTATTGCCACGTCAGAACACTCATATGTGCGGCAACCCACTTGGGTCCCCTCCCAATAAACTTTGCATTTGCTTATAAAAACAAATAAAAAAAAGAACACTCGTGTGGATGGCTGGAATTACAGGTGGAAACAAATCCTCTGTATAAATTCAGTAGGTAACTCAATGCTCCCTTTCAACACAGAGAACTGGGTTTACACTTTTTAAAAAAGCTTTATATAGCGCAACTATGAAACAATATTTTACCTTTAGGAGCTATTTCTTAATAGAATACAAAGCAGTTTAGTAGCTTATGTTATTTCATATAATGTCAATTTTTAGAATGGAAATTTCAGAAAGGACATTCTAACTTTCCCAACTAATTTGTACTTGAGTTTCTTCATTCTAAAGATTTCTCAGAACCAGTTCAATCACTCAGATTGAGTGTTGCTCATCTACAGTGACAACTGACAACCTAGTTTTTGTTCTTTTAATTTTGCAAATCAAGATGGCTAGGTCATCCCAGCTTTTGTTGATTCTGAAGGAGTTCCTATAGAAAAGCCCTGATGGTTCAGAGTGCCTGTGAGAGAAGGTGCCAGAACAGCTGCATCTGGACTCTTCCCAGAGGGGAGGCTGGCTACTGAGCACAGCCGATCTGACTCCCGGCTGCCCACGTGGTTCTTTACTTACTGTAGTGATGGAAGGAGCAGAGGGAACGCCAGGGAATCTGCTCAGACTGCCACTCCAGACAGCTGTCACTGTTTGTGGAGAAAAGAGTGATGGTATCCATTCACACTACAGCACCCCTATGCAAGTGGGGCGTTACACTTTTCTTTTGAGGGGCCAGGCCAAACTGCACTCAAAGATACATGGTTTGCCTCACATGCACAGTGGAGAAAATGCTCATGATTTAGAATTTGGTATTATAATACCCACATCTAAGCCCATTTCTTGAGAAGTAATCTACCTTTTAGAAAAGAAGACTACTTACTACTAAGGCTTACCATGTTTTAACTATCATAAGGCTGAAAATGTAACTTCTAAACCACACCATATCATTTGTGTTCACAGTCAGTGAATTAACCAACAACCAAAGATTTGAGAAGGATTGGTCATAGGGTGGGATTGGGGGTCAGATTCAGGTTGAGTACTATCACTTATCACAAATTGCATCAAGCTCTTTAAAAAAATAATGCATTTTTATAATAAATATTTAAAGCAGACACTGGCATTAAAATCAGTATCTAAGTCAGAAGTCTGTCTTAAATGGTGAAAATATTCCAACAAATTTCTAATAGATTTCAAAGCTTCCCAGGCATACACAGTTTATAAATTAGTTTTAAGTGGAAAAAAAAATATTTTGAGTGAATAAATCACCACCTTAGCATATCATAAATAAGGTTAAGAGTTTGAAAATAAATTAAAATACAAGTTTTTGCTTTCACTTTAACAAAAAAACCTAACTTACATGATACACTTTTAAAACAGTTATAACTAGGTTTTTATAATTGTGCATTTGTTACACTCATCTACCAAGCTGAATCTTTTTCTTACATATCCTACAGAGGGACAGGGGGACACAAGACAGACACCTCAATGTATGAGTCTGACTACTGCACATCATTTGTCAACTACATTAATTATGTCAACATGAATTATATCCATGATTAAGTGGGTTAGGTTCCCAGTGAGTTTTCTGTGGTGGTGTTCACACGGAACCTAACTATAATTGTTTCTGTGAGAACATGTGCCCCAACTCCCACAAGGTAACTAAAAAGCTTTGGACTAGAAGCCAGATGAATGGGAACCACTTACATGTGTCTGCTCTGGAGAAAGGTTAAATTGTTAGAAGCACTGTTTCCAGAACTACTGGCTATTAAAAATAAAGATTTGCCTTCTTCACATATAAATTCTTTTTATACTCTCTCATACTGAGGAAGAAAGAGCGAAGCCATTCAGACTAGTGAGACAGAATTGGCTTGCAGATTTAAAGATGTTTTATTGACTATCTAATTTGAATCTGCTTACAACAAAAAGGAAAATGTCTAATATGTAAAGTAATGAATGAAAAAAATGTTTATCCTAAGTCATTATTGAGTACAAATCCACAGCTTAACAATGTGATTTAAGAAGAAAGCAGGAGAGCATGCAACTGCTCTAACACACAGGGTTAAGTTGAAAGGTAAAAGTACATTTGTTTTGGTAATTCTAAATATACAAATATAGTATTTACCAGATCTACCCTGTAGTGCAGCACTGCTTAATTTCCAAATATACAGTCATTCAAAAACCTTAAGGAAACATTAAAAATGTTCCAGGCTACTTTATTGAACATTAATGAATATTGTGTCCTTGAGATATTAGAGCTAAAAATACCATTGCTTTTAAAGTTAAAGGCTATAGGAATAATAAAAGTATCACTACTTTGTTTCTTTTAGTCTCTCAGATGGCTTTATGTTAAAGGGATCGATATGTTAAAAGAAGACTGATCTGGCTAAATGAAAGCTGTCCTCTTAGCAAAACGTCAACATTACAACATTTCCCAAGCATTTCATGTTACTCTGATCAACTATTTCTAAACAGTTTAACCAAGGGGCCCCTACTTAACACACCTCATGTTCTACACTGGCAGCTGGAATAGAACCCCTATGGTGCTCTGATTTGATCCTAAACATTACATCCATGGTTAGTGTTAAATTACTGACATCTAAGGAATAAGGAATCAAAGGCATTGAGAGGCACACAAATGATATTTTGGTCGGGAAGAAGGGTGAAGATTAAGTTGAAACATTTAGTCCCTTCTACAATCAAGTCCTAATTATACCATAATTAAGTCTCAACCAAGTCCTGATTAACTCTTACCCTTCAGGAATTACATACTATATAGTGATTAGATACTGAAGAAAACAAAGAAAAGCATTTGAAAATACATAAAGAAATAGAAACATGAAATTTCTCACAAGGCCCTGGATCAAAAAAATTTACAAAAGAGCTTTTGAAAATAACCACTATTTGTGAGCTTATTAATACACAGAGATCACTTTGTTTAAACTAAGTCATGTTAACTTACCAATAAAATAGTAAACAAACCAACATTTTAAACAATTTTATAAATTACTTGTCATTTTTTTGTTTGTTAGTGTCACTCTCTCAACAATATACAAAAATAACGCTACAGGACTATCCACCTAACCTGTCTCCATCTCCCACACAGTCCTGGGCCCTGGAAAGAGGCTGGTCAATCTTCACTGTAGATGTCCCCCGCAAAGGGCAGGTGCATGTGGCTGCCAGTGACATTGGGCAATCGAGATAAGTCCGGCAGGCTCTGGATCCGGGACCTGAGTTCTTTGCGCACCAGGGAAACTCTGGCTAACTTGCGCTTGTATTCCTGTAACATCAAATACTTTTCATTAGAATTCTGGCAGTTCAGAGAAGTGCTATACACTCAGTTAATGCTGAATAAAAAAACGATTATTACAATGTGAGACTTAGGATCTAAAGAGACTTTGGAAATAGACAACCAGGTAAACTCTGTTATTCTTATAAAAAACCACAATCTTTTAAAAATTTATTTTATTGATTTTAGAGAGAGAAAGGGGGAAAGAAGTGAGAGGGAGGGAGCGAGCGGGGCGGGGGGTGGGGGATGACATCGTTGTGAGAGAGAAACATCAATCGGCTGACTTTGAAATGCGCCCTTACTAGGAATTGAGTATGTGCCCCGATTGCACATCAGAATCACCTAGGGAACTCAGATTTTTCAAGAGAACTCCAGCCCCACTCCATGTCAATTAAGTGAGAATCTCTGGAAGTGGGTCCACAACTTGTGAACTTTGTAAAAGCTCCTAAAAATGATGCTGAAACACAGAATTGTGAGCCACTTCCCTGCAGTTTTTCTGCCTAAAATTTAATAAACTAGTAAGATTTCTTTGTACGATTAACCCTTCTCTTTCAAAGAATAACTACAACTGGGGAAAGGGGTTGGTCAGAATTACCATAACCCAACTGCTCTAACAGAATGAGGGAAAGGGGGGTTCTGACACATTGGGAGCTGGGCACACTGGCAGACAAAGCAGGCAAGGTTGAAGGCTGGATGAGTCAAGGATAGCTTTGGGCACATGGGAGAGGAGTAAATCCTTGCCATGTCTTACATGTCCCTGCATTTCTAATCTATCATGAAGAGCAACGAAGAATAAATAAGAGAGAGCTTAATAGGGAGCCATAATCTCAAGACACGGTTTTCCTCTTCCCTTTCCCCCTTCACCAGCGACACACACAAACACCAGGTAGATTCCAGGAGAGCAGCACAGTGACATGCAAAAGATGGGCACCAGGGCATTTCACATCAGAGCTGCATTCGTCTCAGCTGGGTCTCATCACACATCTCCATACTCAGCACATGCCTATTCCTTAAGACATGCGAGTATGAGGGTATACACACGTCTCCATCTGTCTCTTTGTTCTTAGCTGAATCATTTTTTAATAAGACCTAAAACGCTCTGGGGTCAGCACAAAATACTTAGATGCTATTTAAATGTGCTAAAAGCAACTACTCTCTGCCTCTTGAGGCCGAATGTTTTGAGAAGTGTCATATATGGCTTCAGTGGTCACTACTGCCCATCCTAATCTCTAGAATCCAGATAAAATGTTCTTCAATGATTGATTTCTCTTAATCCTTTCATTCAAATGATATGTGGCACCCTGGCCAGTGTGTGCAGTAGTTAGAGCGTCGGCCTGAGCACTAAAGGGTCATGGTTTGATTCCTGGTTAAGGGCATGTACCAGGTTGCAGGTTCGATGCCCAGCCCTGGGCAGGGTGAGTGCGGGAGGCAACGAATCGATGTGTCTCTTTCACATCGATGTTTCTGTTTCTCTCTCTCCCCCTCCCTCCTTTCCTTTCTAAAACTCAATGGAAAAAAATATCCTCTGGTGAGAATTAACAATAACAAAAAAAGATGGCAATTAAAAGCCCTCAGCCAACTGGTATACATTGCACACACAAAAAAACCTGGTAAACATAATAAAAGCTGCAATCTACTAAACATCTATTATGTGCTAGGCATTAAAATAACCTCATTTGCCAAAACCGGTTTGGCTCAGTGGATGGAGCATCGGCCTGCGGACTGAGGGGTCCCAGGTTCGAGTCCAGTCAAGGGCATGTACCTGGGTTGCGGGCACATCCCCAGTGGGAGATGTGCAGGAGGCGGCTAATCGATGTTTCTCTCCCATCGATGTTTCTAACTCTCTATCTCTCTCCCTTCCTCTCTGTAAAAAATCAATAAAATATATTTAAAAATAAAATAACCTCATTTAACCCTCTCTATGAGATCATCCTTCATAAACCTGTGCAATCATGCTTTCCCAAATAGAAACAAAAGTCATCTTAAAGACAGGAGATTTTCAGTAGCAGTGGCAAACTGTCTCATGTTAGCTGAAGATCAAAGTAGATGAAACCTGATAACTACCTGATTGTACAATCCAGGGCACTGTCCTAAAAATTTTTAAATGCATCGCTGGTAGAGATGTAAAAAGGTCCAACCAAGATGGGGAACAGTTAGTTCCTCAAAGTCATCCAGAGTTATTACATAACCTAGCAATTCTACTTTTAAAAAATAAGAAAAATGAAATTTTATGTCCACACAAAAATTCATATGTGCATGTTCATTGCAATATAACTGATTAAGTGCCAAAAAGTAGGGGAAAATCCAACTATCCATCAATTAATAGAAAATACGGTATATCTCCTATAGTATATTATTATTCAGCAATGGAATACTGATATATGCTACAACATGGAAGGCCCTTGAAAACATTATATAAAAGCATAAGCGACTGTCCAACCGGTAGCTATGACACACAATCATCACAAGGGGCAGACGCTCTGACCAGTAGCTATGATGTGCTCTGACCACCAGGGGGCAGTCGCTCAACGCAGGAGCTGCCGAGCTGCAGTGACTTGGCAGCTGCGGTTCTTGGGTGACGCACTTGGAACCAGAGAGGAGGGAGCCCAATTCCTAAGAACCACCCTCTCACAATCTGTGACCCTTGAGGGATGTTGGAGAGCCGGTTTCAGCCCAATCCCCACAGGCCAGGCCAAGAGACCCCAGAGGTGCATGAATCCGTGCACCGGGTCTATAGTGCTAAATGAAAGAAGCCAAATAGGCCATATATACTGTGTGGTCCCATGTATATCAAATGTCCAGAATAGAAAAATTTAGACACAGAAACGAGAGCTGTCGTTGCTTAGGGATTGAGGTGGGCTTGTGTAGAAATAGGTAAATGGTTTCCTTTAGGGTAGACAAAAATGTTCTAAAATTATAGATTGTAGTGATCCTGTGAATGTACTAAAAAACTGTACTTTAAATGGGTAAGTTACATGGTATATGAATTATATCTCAATAAAACTGTTAAAGTGGGGGAGGCTTTGTTAGTCTGAGAACATAAGTACCACTGATAGTACTGTTTTTAATGGGAAAATGGATTCCAAGTTCTGCTACTTTACTAAGAAATTCACTTTTAATAAAACTCACATGGACAAAGGAAAAAGAGAGCTGGTCTTTCCAGATGCAGTAGATACCAAGCTCAAACAATAGAAATACTTTCCACCCAACTCTAAACTAACTTCCTGGGAAGACCAATTTGATATCTGTTAATGCAAGTATTATAGTGAATAACATATGTGATGGGCAAGAAGGTCAAAAGCAATTCTATAAGAAATAAGCATACTGTTTATAACTCTTTACAACCAACATTTTGGGTGTCAGTTTGAGTCTTCTACTGAGATTTTAGCCATTACTGCATATTATGTAAAATTCTCAAACATAGCATTGTCATTTGATCTGAACCCAAAGGTCTCAACTGACCACACTTCAGTCAGCAAACATTTGAACATCTATCAGAGTATGTGCCCATCACTATGCTGGAGACACAAAGATGAATCATAATCCTCACATAGAAGAGCACAGTTTAATGGGCAAGCAAACAAGTTAGGAAAGTATGATGTGTTCCATCAGAGGCAAAAACTGATTTCTATGATATACAAAGTGGAAGATTTCCCTCCACTGAGTTTAGGGAAGGGGTTCAGAGGTGAGGAGAGGTAAGAACACTCAGGTCAATGGAATAGCACAATAAAAGGGCAGAGAGAATAAAGGGCATAATATGTGCATGGCAATTTACTATTACTATAGTGCATGGTGCCATGTCAATTTCCTTACCAAACACGGTCATATTTAAGTTGTGAAAATTAGTCTTGATACAGAAGAGAATATATGAGGAAGAAACCCAGCCAGTTTACTTCATTGTCTACGGAAGAACAGATTTAGGGCCTGAACCAAGCCAAGAGTAACAGAGCTTCACAAACTATACTGTGTGTACAATAACTTCATTCAAAAGACAAACTGTATAGTGAGAGAGCTCAGCAGGGACGTGGTTGTGGTTACAATGTGAAGAATGATAAGGGTTCAGGCTCCATGAGTGGTTGGATGCAGGTGCTATTATGTCAGAGAGCGAAGACAGGCAGACACGCCTTTGCAAACAGTTCAGATTCCAGCATGGAAAGTGAGTTATCCTTGGGACTTTTGGCAGCATTTGGAAATGCGGTTCTAGCATTCTGGGATAGAAATGAAGATTTTGGCTTTATCATGAGCACATAGTCGATTTAAAACCTTGAGATGGCCCAGCCAGTGTGCCTCAGTGGTTGAGCTTCGACCTATGAACCAGGAGGTCATGATTCAATTCCTAGTCAGGGCACATGCACAGGTTACTGACTCAATCACCAGTGTGAAATGTGCAAGAGGCAGCCAATCAATGACTCTCTCACCATTGGTATTTTCCTCTCTCCCCCCCTTCCTCTGTAAAACGATGTTTTTGAAAAAGAAATAAAAGTATAATTTTAAAAAAATAAAACCTTGGAATGTGTGAGCCAATTAGAGTTATATGAGTGCATACATGGCAGTGTTTTTCAATCATTTTCAACCATTTTGCCTCACCCTTACCTACTCTTATCTTCTGTATATCCATCATCAACCACGATTTTGTCAAATTTTGTATTCTGTAGTTTTTCAGGAAAAGTGCATTTACATTGAACGTGGTTTTCTGAATTATTGTTTCACACCACATCCCATGATTCCAATGTGCACCTAGTGGAAGAGAATTAGGCTAACAGCAGAATGCAGAAATGTCCCCAGTGTCAGGAAGAAATGAAAAAAAGCAGAAAAACGTGAATTAGAAAAAAGTAGTGAGCATCTACCAGTGTTTGGAAAATTTTGAACTTTTTTCCTTAGGAAACACTACCCTTCCCAACAGATGCTTTGGGTGCTGTGACTATAAGAACTCAGCTATTATCCTTAACCAACTCAGAATATCTGCTCTCCAAATTCTTATGAGAATTAAAAAATGGATTGCAATTTGATATCTGAAAAAGGTTCACTTAAAGCATTACATATCTGAAAAGTTTAGTGGATTCCCACACCTTACGTGTGAGCTGCACACGGCAACTTATTCCCAGGTACGAAAATGGGAAAAAGGACTAACTTTAGAGTGGAGAAGTTGACAAACACTACCCCAGCCAATCAACGGCACATCAACACTGGTAAGTCATGTTGACAGAATGTACTCTTGATAAAATGTGATGAAAATGGCACTTTCTCTCTGTGGTCTTCTTCCCAAAACACCTAACTCTAGTCCATGAGAAAAATATCAGACAAATCTCAATTGAGGGACATACTGCAAAATCCTTAAGATTCTCCAAAACTACCAAGGACATCAAGCACAGGGAAAGTCTAATGAAGTGCCACAGCCAAGAAGAGTCTAAGGAGACATGATAAATAAATGTGATGTGATATCCTAGGTGGGATCTGGGAACAATCACATTCATGTTCCTATTTTTGCTGGTATTTAAATGAACTAGACTTACTCATGCTATATTTACGTTACTTTCGTTTTCTGTGTGACTGCTTAGCCTCATTGCCTTAGCATACATCATCCAGTAATTAAAGAATCACATGATTCAGGGTCATAAAGGTCAGCTAATCTGGTGTTTCCCAAATTGGGTGTCTCATGGAACATATTCCACAAGGTTTTAATAGGCCATATATTAGAGGTTCTGGGAGCAAAAATAAGTGTCTTTGCTACATTCCTGCTGCAATCCTCAATATGCTCATGTACAGAGGAAAGCTCCAAGAATGGAATCTGGTTTGTAATATTCCTCAAAATCACTGAAATACATACTACCATCTCCCAGAACTGACCATTTATATATAAAGGCAAACATTAGACCCAATATTTTCTTTGAACCTCTTCTTGACCACTTCCAATAGCAGCAAACTCACTTTATCCTTCACTTGTTTGATTATAGAACTCTAGGTTTGTTTTCTTTCAACACTTTTCACCCCCTCTCTTCTTGCTTGCATGGTTCTGCTGAGTCCACTGTAATTCTTATCCTATAGGTAAGATGTCTCTTCCTTCTGGCTTCTTTCAAGGTTTTCCCTGTCTTTGGTTTACTGCAGTTGAATATAATATGCCCAAGAGTGTCCTGCCTGGCATATGTTCAGTTTCCTGATGAGTGGTTTGATGTCTCATTAATTTTGGAAATACCTGGCATTACTTCAAATGTTTCTTCTGCTTCATTTGTTCTCCTGCTATTCCAAGTACATGTGTGTTACACCTTTCCAAATTGTCCCACAATTCTTGAATATTCTGGGCTTTTTGGTTGTTCGTTTTTGCATTTCAGATTGGGAAGTTTCTATTGATCTACCATCAAGCTCACTGAGTTTTTCCTTACCAGTGTCCAGTATATTGAAGTAAACATCAAAGGCACTCTTCATCTGTGTTTTTTGTTTCAGTTTCTAGATTTTCCTTAACCATTTTCATCTCTCTACTTAAATGTACAGTTTTTCTACAGTACCTACTTTTCAAAGACTTAACATATTAATAATCAGTTATTTTAGATTCCTGGTCTGGTAATCCCAAAATTTGTATTATACATGAGTCTGTTTCTCACTTTAAAAAAAAAAATCTCTGCAGACTGTTGCTTGCCTTTTGGCATGTGCTGTAATTTTTTTAAAAGCTGAGGTTATTGGGTAAGAGGAACTGAGGTAAATCAGCCTTGATGGTGAGTTTTATGTTAATCTGTGAGGACTGTGTTAATCTGTTGGACTGTGTTTAGAATATGCTGTAGATGTAGACGGCAGAGGCTGAAACTACTTTATTAAATAGTCCTTTCGCATTAGGCAGTTCTAAATGGCAGGATGATCTTTGTCACATATAATACATCCACGGTTCTTTTTGCCCTAACATAACTCATGCCTATCCAGAAGTCTGAGCTCTGATACTCCCGAGGTATTATTTCCATTTCCTTTGCCATCTTGGTCCTTGCCTCTGGATACACTATGGTAAGTTAATTCCTTTTATTAATGTGAAATCCAGAACTGAAGAGAAATCCAGCTGTGGTTGAGCCAGCATTCCATGAACATCTAGTGTAGCTTAACATTACGCCAGCTATGTCACTATGCTCATAGCTACCGGACCAATGCTTCCTCCCATGAAGTGATGCCAAGTCTAGTTCTGACCACACTGATGCACTTAGCGTAGGGGAATCTAAATGCAATAAGCGGAAGTTTTTAAGCAGAGAAAGAAGACAATGAAAGTAATACAAGACCCACATCAATCCCATCCTTTGTGCAATGGTTAGGTACCAACAGGTCATTAAACTGTGAGCCATGGGTATCAGAGGCAGTCCTAATTCAACTGAGGTTGTAAACAAATTGTGCATATGTGCATTTTTCAAAGCTGTTGGCAACTCAAAGGTTAAGAATGCCTGTTCTTCTCATATTCAATAATCTTTCTCATGTTTCATGCACACATACACACACATTTCAAATCAAACTACGTTTAGTTACACATATCCCTAAGTCAAGAGGTAACTAAAATTTCATTAGCACCCGGCCGGCGTGGCTCAGTGGTTGACCTATGAACCAGGAGATCACGGTTGGATCCCCAGTTGGAGAACATACCTGGGTTGTAGGCTTGATCCCCAGTGCGGGGCATGCAGGAGGCAGCCAATCAATTATTCTCTCTCATCACTGATGTTTCTTATTTTTCCCTCTCTCTTCCTCTCTGAAATCAGTAAAAATTTATTTTTTTAAAAATCTTATTAACAATTAGAATATAAAACACATTACTGTAGTATGTGTCCAGCATTTAATAAATTATCAAAATTTATCAAGTTTGCTGAAGCTGGCTACTTAATATCTGTGCATTCTTTTATATGTAAACTAGAGGCCTGGTACACAAAAATTCATGCACTTGGTAGGGGGGAGTGAGAGCCCTCAGCCCGGCCTGTGCCCTCTCACAGTCCGGGACCCCTCAGGGGGATCGGGCCTAAGCTGGCAGTCAGACATCCCTCTGGCAGCCCGGATCCCTTGGAGGATGTCTGAATAACGGCTTAGGGGAGCAGGCCTAAGCCGTTAGTCGGACATCCTTAGTGCTGTGCAGAGGCTGGAGAGGCTCCCGCCACTGCTGCTGCACTGACCAGCAATGAGCCAGCTGGCTTCTGGCAGAGAGGTGCTCCCCCTGTGGAAGTGCACCAGGGGGCAGCTCCTGCGTTGAGCGTCTGCCACCTGGTGGTCAGTGCACATCATAGCGACCAGTCGTTCCATTGTTAGGGTCATTTTGCCTATTACCCTTTTATTATATAGGATTATCTCAATTTAAAAATGTATTAAGTTTAATAACCCTTAAAAACTCCCAAGAATTTCCTTTATATTAGTATGACTGGCTCTTGGAAAGATTCAAAGAATAAAATAAAAATAGGCTTTGCTGTTAAGCAGTGACTTTCTCCAAAATCTAATCTAAACATAACCAGATCTGAGAAATGCTTTACAAACAATCTTGCTTTAGGAAGTTAAGTCTGACAGAATTCTGAGATAGATCATGTTAGTCTAAATGACACAGGGCTCTCCTTACAATGGATTGACCTAAGTACATAAGAGGTTCACATTTTGCTTGAGCAAATCTGATGTGCATAGATATAAAAAAGACGATTTATAGTTCTGACACAAATCTTATACTTCAAAGTGTTGAGCTGAGCCCAGCCGGTGTTGCTCAGTGGTTGAGCATCAACCTGTGAGCCAAAAGGCTGTCTGATTCTAGTTCAGGGCACATGCCTGGGTTGCAGGCTTGATCCCTGGTAGAGGGTGTGGAGGAGGCAGCCCATCAATGATTCTCTCATTGATGTTTCTTTTTTTAAAATATATTTTATTGATTTTTTACAGAGAGGAAGGGAGAGGGATAGAGAGTTAGAAATATCGATGAGAGAGAAACATTGATCAGCTGCCTCCTGCACACTCCCTACTGGGTATGTGCCTGCAACCAAGGTACATGCCCCTGACCGGAATCAAACCTGGGACCCCTGAGTCTGCAGGCCGACGCTCTATCCATTGAGCCAAACCGGTTAGGGCTCTCATTGATGTTTCTATCTCCCTCACCCTCTCCCTTCCTCTGAAATCTAACTCTGTTTAAAAGTGATGAGCAGATAAATTAATTACATGGTATAGTTACCAATATTACCACTCCCCCAATAAATTATAATGGCATACTGAAGGAATTGGACTTAGATGCAATACTTTTATTAAACAAATAATCGTCCAATATTCTTGAAAGTAAACATTTCCCCACTAATTTGTCACATAGACTTAGTTCTGTCAATAGGTCCAATAAGTATAACTTATTTATCCCAATGTGGAGAAATAGACCTTATTATCTTTTTTTAAACTTGTATTCTGTTTGAAATTAAGGAAACAAGATACAATAAATTCTGGCTAGCTACAATGTTAAAGCCTCAAAAAAAAAAAAATAAATAAAGGATGAAATATATATAACTATTTAAAATAAAAAACAAGAGTGGAACAAAATACATCAAAATATTAATGATTGCTTTCAGTAGTTAATGTAAACTTGTGTTTCCTTTGTTTTGCTTTTTCAGGTATTTCCCAAGTTTTCTACAATAATCATGTATTATTTTATGTTGATAAAGAGTTTGGGGAGAGCCCAGCTGGCAAGGCTCATTGGTTGAGCATCGACCTATGAATCAGGAGGTCACAGTTTGATTCCCCGTCAGGGCATATGGCCAGGTTGCAGGCTCAATCCCCAGTGTGGGGCATGCAGAAGGCAGCCGATCAATGATACTCTCTCATCATTGATGTTTCTCTCTCTCCCTCTCTCCTTGCCTCTCTGAAATCAAATTATATGCATGCATGCTACATGCAGCCCTAGCTGGTTTGGCTCAGTGGATAGTCAGCCCACAGACTGAAGGATCAAGGGCTCGATTCCGGTCAAGGTCACATGCCTCAGATGCAGCCTCCATCCCGGGCCCTGGTCGTATGGGAACCAGCCAAATGACGTGTCTCTCTGTCCTTCCCCTCTCTCTAAAAAATTAGTGGAAAAATATCCTCAGGTGAGGATTAAAAAAAAAAAAAAAGCTACATTCAGAGAACACCTTCAGCAATAGATTTTTAAATGTGCATTTAAAATTTGCATATATGTGCTATATATAGTAATTATTTTTATTTCCTATATTAAAAGAGTCTGACATCAGAAATTTCTAATCATCAAATGTCTCAGGTAAAACAAATTTATCTTAAGCATTTAAAAAAATGAAAATTGAATGTTTTGGAAAACAAAAAGTTTTATAAAAGCAAGCACTCTTGAAAACCCTGGAAAATACTGTCTAGCACAGTGGTTCCCCACCTTTTTTTGGCCAGGCCCCATCTAAGCATCTCTAAAATCCTGATGCTCCCTCCATGACATATAATTCTTATTATTCAAAAAATGAACTCTTATTCACGTGGAAGAGCCTAAAAGGCCATTAACTTGGTCTAAACATTCTCCCAAAGAACAAGGCATCCATGGGAAAAAAAAAATAAAAGAACGAAAGAACAGTTGAAGTTCTGAGGAAGAAATCACTAAGAAATTGTTAAAAAACTAATATGAAGTGATATAAAAAAAATAGCAAATAAAGATAGAGGGGCAGACAACAAAAGTAAACAGTATTTCCAAAAACAGGGAAAAGGCCAAGTAAGTTAAGTCTACTTAGCTGTCAAATGTAACTGAAAAATGATTTCATAAAAAATGTCTATTCAGTAAATAATGTCTTTTAAAATATTTAGCATGTAGGCAAATATACATACAACATAAATGGAAAGAAAAATGTATACACATCCTGATTAAAATTATAACACAAATGCCAAAAAGTAATACAAACAAAAATCTACTGTATAATTAAAGGTAAGACAAATGTACCAACAGAAGAGGGACTACATTCCCATGTATATATTTAGGAAGTAAGTATAAGAGAAATGGCATTTCACAACATAGTAAAAGACAGGCTGAGACATTAACTAATCATTAACCAATAAATGATGAGGAAACAATAAACAAAAAGTAATTTTTAAGATTTCAAATATACAAAAATTTAAAAGATCACTGAAATTCAGAGAGGGCATGGTTGTATTGGGAAAGATGCACTCATACTGCAAGGAACTTAAAAAAGCATAACTTCTGGAGGGGTTGAGCACACTATCAACACCTAAAGATATACATGCCCTTTGACCTAGCTATTCTATTCTACTTATGAGAAACAAATCCTGCAAATATTCTTGAACAACTATACAAACTGCCAGCAGCACCCGGATGTTCTCTATGTACTACATATAATGCACAGACTAATAAAAGCAACTCAATGGATATAATCCAACACCATGAGAAACTAAACAAACATCACACAATAAATACTATGCCTCATTTTTTAAATGACTTGAATCTGAATATACTGAGGCAAAACTGCAAAAGATAAACACTGGCCTGACAGCTTTCCTATCCTTACTTCCAGAACTCGGAACTATGACTGATTTTTCCTTGTAGGAGCCATCAAATTGTGATTTCCAATTTTTTGCAGAAGCTTAGCAGTTTAAACTAATCTGTGGTCGCCAACCTTTCAGACCTCACGGACCACCAGTGGTCCTCGGACCATCGGTTGGTGACTGCCGCTCCAAAGGTTTCCTTAACAATGTACGATGAGGTACATAGGAATTTTATAAAACCAGTTTCAACTACAGTAGGTCCTTGGGTTACACTGGAGATCCATTCCTACGGCACAACGTAACGTGATTTTCACCGTAAGTCGGAACCCAGCTACATAAGCACCTACATCACTCACATGGAGCACATACACAGCAGTAATGAAGTGAAAAAAACTTAAAAGAAAGGTAACAATTCCTGACCTTTACTTGTGCTAAATAAATAATAAAAAACATAAAGCACATATGTACATACATCGAAATAATGGAACTTTTTTAATAGAAGCCCGGTGCATGAAATTCATGCGGGGGGGGGGGGGCAGGGGGGGAAGAGTTCCTCAGCCCAGCCTGCACCCTTTCCAATCTAGGACCCCTCAAGGATGTCCAACTGCCGGTTTAGGCCCAAATTGGCAGTTGGACATCCCTCTCACAATCCAGGACCGCTGGCTCCTAACTGCTCACCTGCCTGACTGCCTGATCAACCCTAACCACCTCTGCCTGCCAACCTGATTGCCCCTAACTATCACCACTGACGGCCTGGTTGCCCCCAACTACCCCCCCCCCGGCCTGGTCACCCTTAACTGCCCTCCTCCCCCACCGCCAGCCTGGTTGCCCCCAACTGCCCCCTCTGCCGGCCTGGTTGCCCCACACAGCCTGCTGTTCAGTCGTTTGGCCATCCCTCACTAACCCCGCTGCTGGCCTTGTTGCCCCAGGCAGTCTGCTGTTCAGTCATTACTGCTACTGTGATGGCATCCTAGACAATTTGCATATTCCTCTATTAGTATAGATAGGAGATGGTGACGTATCCATGAAACTACGTCCAACATAACCCAAGGATTGTCTGTATATCATGAAAAAATACTTAAAATTGAGCAAAAAAATTTCTCATTTAATATGGAAGGATTTCTGATCTCCATATTGCCTCCTCTCCAGAAATATAAAAGTCAAAGTATCATTATAAGGTCCTTATCCATAAATGCCTCCTAAAATAACAAGCTAAGTGACTAACAGTTCATGCAATAAATTCAACTTCTAAATGGTGAAATGATTCCCATAGCAATCTATGCAATATTTTATAAATATAAATATTGGATGTATCAAGTGTATTTTAAGTTATCTACTTAATTGGCTAAGGTTAGCCATAAGTTGAAAAAATAATTCATCATTTCCAAAATTAAAAAACTTCGTGTTTTCATTCATAGCAAACCTATAATAAAAGCGTAATATGCTAATTAGACCGGATGTCCTTCCTGACGAAGCTTGGGCTGCGAGGGAAGCCCAGGTCCCAGGTGCAGTGCCAGAGGAAAGCCCGGGTCCCGGGTATCAGAGGGAAGGCAGTGCGGGCAGCTGGGGGAAGGAAGGCCTACTCTTGGATGAATTTCGTGCATCAGGCCTCTACTGCGTTAATAATGACCTCCTTAAGAAATATGATATAGCCAATTCCTGAACTTTTACATTTACGTTTCATTAAAATAAAAAAGAGCATTTAATGACACATCAATGCCTGGTTAATCACAGCTGATGTTCAAAAATGGATGAGAAATGAAAACTATTTGATGATATCACATGTGATTTGGTAATTATAAATCTTGACCTCTTAGTCTCAACTTTAAAGTGATGCCACCTGCTTAGCACAAAAAATGTCCAAATATCTCAATATTTTTCTATCTTATGACAAAGGAAATGACAATTTACAAAAAGTTCTGAGGAATAACCTCCTAGTTTATTAGAAACCTAAATATTTCTTTACATGTAAAAAATGTTTAAAATCATTTAGGTCATTTCTTTATAATAGAAAATTGTCATGATGAAAAAAACACCCAAAAAAAAGCTCCTAGAAGACTTTATTTTAAGAGAGTGATTACCTCTGAGGAAGGAGGAAGCAGGAACAGTTGCAGAGATGGGACTTAGGTTTTGTTTTAATCTTTAATTTCTTTAAGTAAAAATTAAAAACAAATATGTCTTTTTGGAAACTGATTCCCTGGTTCTAAATAATTCACTACCTCTTTGTGACCTGGGCAAGTCATTTAATGTCCTTCTGCCTAAGTTTTCTTACCTGTAAAATGGGGATAATAATACTTCCTGATATATAGGATTAAATGAGTTGACATATGTGAAGTGCTTAGAATAGCACCTGATATACATGGTAAATATTGTTATTAGCATCAGCCTCATCACATACTAAGAATATGGGGTGGGGGTAGGGGAGTAGAATCTGTTCTATTTTCTACATTTACATCTAAAACATAAATTCTATTTTTTCTAACCAGTGATAAATAACCAACTTAAGTGAGAAAGCAATATAAAGTAGAATAACAAAGTTTCAGTCTTCTCAATTTTTAAAAACATGAGACAATACAGGCTTTGGAGTTTGATATTTATTTTTAGCAGGAAGAATATGCTAATGATGATGACACCGTTAGAAGATACGCCATGTCCAATACCTGCAACAAAAGCTCAACAGAAGTTAAAGAAACCATACCAAAAGACTAAAGACAAAAATGTATGACATTACTTACCCTTAATTCTGCTAACAATAAAACAAGTAACAATATGTTTAAGATTGAAGTTCCATTGCAAGATCAAAAACTAGTAAGTTAACTATCAAAAGTATCTTTTAAACCAATTCTTTTACTTTCTATGGAGAACTGGACAACTTCTCTAAAGGTAGAGAAAGCACGGTGTCAACAACTATGTTCTGAGAGTATATACAAGGTGGGGCAAAAGTAGGTTTATAGTTGTTCATATGGAAAATAACACAAGAATAAATAAAAATACAAGAATAAACCCTGGGTAGACAACAGCATGGCAATTACCAGAGGGAAAGAGGTGTGGGGGGTGGGGGTGGGGGGGGGAAAGAGGGGAATACATGGTGATGGAGGGAGACTTGACTTGGGGTTGGTGAACACAATACAATATACAGATGATGTGTTATAGAACTGCACACTTGAAACCTATATAATCTTATTACATGTTACCACAATAAATTCAATTAAAAAAGAAAAGAATAAACTGTGTTTCTTATACTCACAACTATAAACCTACTTTTGCCCACCCTGTATGTGAGCAGAGGAGAAACAAACTGAAAAGGGGTAATGCTAAATTAAGAGCTAAGACATACGGTAAGAGCTCTACTGCTGATATTTCATCAAGTAGATGCTCTCACAGGTAGAATGGCAACCATCTATGGCACAAATAGAGTTTGCTGAAACAAGAACTTAACACTATAGAAATGCTTGAATTATATGGTCTTGACCCTGAGAGGAGGGGAGGACGACTAAACACTAATGAAGAAAAGCAACTTAATAGAAGTGACATCATAACTTACTACAAATATGCAGAGAGCAATCTCTAAATAGAGGGACCCAGATAAATTAGAAAGTCTCTTATGTATTATTAGAATAAGAAATTACTAGAGCAGTATGCAACTTAAACAAGCACTAGTCAAATGAAAGAATCTTTTTAATAAAACCAAATCTGGCTCAACCACTTGACCATTGCTACTCTGATCAAAGGAAATATGAGAGCTTCTTTCTTTTTTTTTTAAACTGCTGCACCTCCAGATTTCTCATCAACAGTGTCAATTCTCACTCAATTTAAAGGGTATGTATGAGCTAGGAGTGGGGTGGGAATATGTTATGCATCAGGATCAGGGATAAAACAAAGGCATAACTTAAAGATTACCTTCCTGAGCAAAACTGACGAATTGTTTGGGAACAGAAAATGGGAACTAGCACATCCACAAAAAATTCTATGCCCCAAAGTCTTTTTGTTTAAACCTTTTGTATACCCGAAGGTTTCATGTATTCAGAACAGGAATTAAATATTTCCAAACATAATTTACTGTATTTGACACCAGACTGTGTAAGTAATTGCTATTTTCCCAATATTTTTATTCTTGAAAATAAGGATTTTAACTCGTAAGGTAAATTACTATAACTGGAATCTCATATGAATACATCTTCAATGCAACCAATTCTTTTAATTCAAATCTCTAAATTTACTTAGGCAGGTTGATTTGATCCAAGTAGAAAGAAACCATTAATGCAAGTAGTAACTTACCTGGGCCACTATCTAAAAAAAGTCTATTTAAAAAAAAGTGCAGGAACATCAAGATATAAATTACTACCAAAAAAGAAATTAATGAAATAAACACTAAAGAAGGAAAAGGTTACGCACTTCCAATTTATGCTCTTTCTCTGCAAGGGCTTCCTTTTGACAACGAAGAAAATCTGCTAACATTCGAGTAAGTTGTTTCCTATCATCTATTTCAGCCGCCAATCTGCCATTGTAATCTGCCAGCAACATACAAGCATCCTCTACCATTTTAGAAAGCCTTTCTCCAGATTCTTTATCTAAGAAAAACACAGAATAATAAAATTACTGCAAAAACAAACAACAACAACAAAAGATACAATGTCATATAATATTCCCTCACCCAAACTCCCTCCAAAATTCAGATCACATTTAGGGCATCTTACCTGTTATTTTATCTAGTAGGGATACTTCTTGGACTTCAACAGGCAAAGAAGCTATCCTCTGATGAACTGCTGCATCACCTGTAGCAGCATTTTCTAGATCTTGTAATGCTCTAACGAGATCTAGAGTCTAAAAAGTTATGCAACTTTAGAACCAAAATAAAGGAAGCTTAAACAAATACAAAATATGACATTTATTTCATATTTTTAAAAATTTTTATTTCACATTTCTTAATCCTTATGAGCTACTTACTAATTCAAAGTTTCAAATATCAATTGCTCTAGAAGACACTCCATTTCTTTTGTATATTAAGAAAAAAAGCTATACTAGTTACTGGAAATACATAAATTGGAAACATATAACTGAGATGTGGCCCTTGGCCATGAGAAACTCATACTTCAGTGGTAGAGACAGATAGTGTAAAAATAATTATCTGACTATTAAATTGATGTGGCTGATTTATATACCAAACGCACACAATGGTAAAAGGGAACGCAGACTATAACTTAAACCTGGACAAACAATTTTATGTATGATATAGTCATTATATTATCATTATCCTTGAATAGAATTTTGCAATATGAAAATATATATTGGGGGAAAGGGCTACAAATCACCTATCACAACACAGAAGAGTCTCCCACACTCCATTTCTAAATGATACAATTAAAGCATAGGAAAAATGTAGTTCTGAATATGCTTAAATATGGTGCCTTCAATTATTCTATAGTTTGTTAAGAAGATCATTAAAATATTACAAAGTTCCACATATCTGATGACTAGTACTTATATAATGCTTAACCAGTATAGTAATTATTTTATTAGAAATTTTAGTTGCATTGTTTCATATACCACCTGTAATTAGGAGGGAAGGGAAATCTTTGCTGGTGATTTCACAATTCTATAGTGATTCCAAAGAAAAATGACTACATTTTCTTTTTACTAGTCTTCATCCCATCCTACCTCCTTTCTTTTCTTAATCTCTAAAACTAGATCCTGGGACACTAATTATACTCATACTTGAAAAATACAGGAAGTTACCAATTCTGTGTATATATAAGATGACACCGACAGATTACTGATTTTTCTTTAGTTATTCCCTTACAAAAAAGCTATCACTGGCATCTAGTACACAGCAAATGATTAAACAGCATAAGAATGAATGGAACCCAATAAGAAATAAGTATACTTTTAATTCATTATTAAGTTTCAAATCCCAATATTAAAAAATTTTTTCATTATAAGATATATCCCTTCAATGAAAGTGAGCTTAAGAGCAATGACAATTACTAGGAAGCTTATTTCTCATGGTGCCCCAATTCATATGTATATATACTAATATATACAGGGTGAACAAAAGTAGGTTTATAGTTGTGAGTATGCCAAACACAGTTTGTTCTGTTTATTCTTGAATTATTATTTATTAGTGCATTATTTCCCATATGAACAACTGTAAACCTACTTTTGCCCACCCCTGGGTGGGTGTGTGCAATTTTTTATCAGCCTTCAAGAGTTCTAAAATGTTCTGGAGTTCCAAGAAGCCTGGCTTCATGGTTTTGACAACACATGCATGCTTTAACTACAACTTATTCTATCACATCTTCACATTCCCACGAGTTAACTCTAAATTCCCAATGCTGAGTCAAGGATCAGATAATAAAAGCAAAGTTGTCTGAAACAACACTAGCCTACGACTTTCTAATAGAGGAGAATGAAATGAGTTCAGCTGGATCATACAAAGAAAAATTTTAGTCATTCTTATAAAGAATGAGATAAATAAAATGGTGACTACAAAGCTAGTAGTCACCATTTTATCTGATTAGTTATACTGCTTCATTCTCAGTTAAAACCACTGAGAATGAAGTAGTATAACTATAATCTGAAACTGGTCAATATAAAACGAAAAGCAACAAAATAAAAAACAAAAAACTAAAAGCAACAATATTTATATAAGCACTAGAGAAGCAGATGGTTACTCAAAGATACTCCTAAGGAAATACAACTGAGGTTACTCTTTCATCAGGGACTGTAGGAGGGTCAGACCCTCTCTCTAGAATTCAGATAAACTACTGTTCATGATATCATAATAAAGCTCTTAAAGTGATTCTCTGTCTTATTACCAAATGGAAATATAAACCTTAGTATTTGTCTGTTTCAAATGTTATGTTCTTATTACTTTTCTAGCTCTCATCCTTTGGTGACCACAGTGGCTTCAGCATTCCTGTCACTGCATCAATAGGTAGCTTGGCTCAGGCCCTAGTTGAGCACCTTGGTTGGATTCTTTCTGCCTCCCTAGTACTAACTGATATAAACCCAAACTTCTAGGAAGGAACCAACTGTACCTTTCTTTCAAGCTCCTGTCAGGAGGAAAGAGCTCTACCAGCCTCTGGTTTTATGCAGAGTTTGGGTCCAGTCCTCCAACTCCCACGGAGCACTGTGTTTCTTGATACCCTCTAGGATATTAATTTCTGGCAACCCATGTCGGCTTCCAGATCACAGCTCAGCAGAAATCAGGCCCTAGCTCACACAGAGTTATGTTTCTGTACCATTTCTAGCCCACCATGATATTTACCTTGTTTTAAGAGTATGGCTATGTCTTCATTTTCTCCTTTTAAATTTTATCTGTCCCTCCTATATGTTTGAAACATAGAAGGAGGAAGCTTTAAGACTCAATGCCCACATAATAGTTAAAAATGTCTTTCTGGAATCATCTAATGGTTAAGGAATGCTATACTATATCAACCTGGAAGGACATGGAATATTAAGTTAATGATTCTAATCCAATTTATCTTATCAAGAAACTACACAGTCCTAGTATAGTCACACAGAACTTGTTCTTCTAACACTGGTTTTACATATTTAAAAGCAAAAATACTTAAAAGGGCAGTGTTATCTCTAGGAATGAAATGCTTAGTGTTCTTAAGTGATACAACAAATAGTCTTATATAATATTTTATTTATTTAAAAGGAAACTGTTTAAGTAGTATGTATCTTACCAGACCTCATCATACTAAGCAATCAGAAATCCTTTCTATACAAAATATGATTGCCCTAATATACACTGCACAACATATTATATTAAACTTAACAAATGTTAATCAGAAATATAAGGTATTCATGTAGCTTCTTTCTTGTGCCAAGAACTATAATAAAAATCAATTTATAAAAGTGAAACACTGAAATTAATAAAGCTTGGTGGCCACATGAAGTAACTCCCTTAACAGAGAAAAACTTCTACCTGTGGTGGTTCACCTGGAGATCCCAGAGAGGAACAGTTTTCATTTTCATCCACTGTTATCTGTTCATAAGTTCGTTTCCCAGACTTCTTATCACCA
Source organism: Myotis myotis (assembly GCF_014108235.1). Classification (NCBI taxonomy): domain Eukaryota; kingdom Metazoa; phylum Chordata; class Mammalia; order Chiroptera; family Vespertilionidae; genus Myotis; species Myotis myotis. The sequence continues at coordinate 19,794,427 of NW_023416401.1, read as the reverse complement.
TCTGAATTGAAAGAAAATTCAAGGTTTAATGAAAGAATACATTTTTGTTATTGTTATTATTTATGCATTCACTGGTTGATTCTTGTATGGGCCCTAACTGGGGACTGTACCCACAACGTTGGCATATTAGGATGACGATCTAATCAACTGAGCTACTCAACCAAGGCTTAATGAAAGAATAGATTTTGCCCAACCGGAGTGGCTCAGTGGTTGAGCGTCAACCTATGAACCAGCAGGTCACAGTTCGATTCCCGGCCAGAGCACATGTCTGGGTTTGTGGACTCAATCCCCAATGTGGGACGTGTAGGAGGCAGCCGCTCAATGATTGTCTCATCATTAATGTTTCTCTCTCTCTCTCCCTTCCTTCTCTGAAATCAATCAGAAGATATTTTAAAAATACATTTTAATGAAGAGATCATGATAAAAGATTATATACTTACACAGAGCTTGCTTAAGTTGTTCTAATACATCATTTTCATAAACAGATCTTTCTTCCCAAATAGAAAGCACTCTTCCAAGGTGCCTCTTACAACTTTCATCAGTTTCACTAAAGAAAAAATAAAAATATCAACAGTTAAAAGCATAGTGGTATTGAAAAGATAAGGGTGATTTTAAATACAATCAGACACTCATTCCCTGAAAAGAGCTCCAAAGTGTTTACTGAGCACCATTATGTTCAGGGGTGCAGTGAGCCAAACAGACACACTTTTTGCTTCCCTTAAAGAGTTTATAGACATATTATTAAACAAACAAACAAAAAATGCAAATGTGTTAATACCAGCTACTAGGGGTTTACAAAGATGTCCCTAACCTAATGGGTGTGAAACATGAGGCTAAGGAAGATGTCTAATGGGTGATTTTGAAATTTATTCAACAAATATTTATTAATCAAAGCACTATCTTTGACGTAGGCAATACAAAGGAGCTTTATGGCAGCTGTTTTTATAAATGCCACAAAAGAGAACAAGGTGTTAAAGAGAGGCATAACAGAGATCTGGCCCAATTCTAGAGAGATCAGGAAGGATATTTGAGGAAGGATATTTACTTTGAGATCTGAAGACTGGATACACAGGGAAATGGAAAATAGACTTACTCCCAGGGACTTCCTACTGCCTTCATCACTACCAATGTAGGCTGTACCACTATTATCTCTCTCCCAGATTTAAATCTTCTCATTGGTCTCCCAGACTTTATTCTCACTAGTCTCTACCAATGTGAATCAGATTACACTAATTTCCAAGAATAAACTTAAAATCCTTATCCTGTGCTACCAGGTGGACATGTTCTGCTTCCTGTCTACCTCTTAGTCCACATTCCCTAAATATCATCTTCTACAAATCTCCTTGCTTGACTTGCCGGTTTCTCAGTGGTTAGAGCGTCAGCCTGAGGACGGAGGGCTATGGGTTTGATTCAGGTCAAGGGCATGTACCTCAGTTGCAGGCTCGACTCCCAACCCCAGTTGGGGCATGTGCAAGAGGCAACCAATCGATGTGCCTCTCTCACATCAATGTTTCTCTGTCTCTCCCCCTCCTTTCCACCCTCTCTAAAAATCAATGGGAAAAATATCCTTGGGCCTTAGCCAGTTTGGCTCAGTGGATAGAGTGTCGGCCCGCAGACTGAAGGGTCCCAGGTTCAGTTCCAGTCAAGGGCACATGCCCAGGTTGTGGGCTCGATCCCCAGTAGGGGACGTGCAGGAGGCAGCCAATCAATGATTCTCTCGCATTGATGTTTCTCTCCCTCTCCCTCTCTGAAATCAATAAAAATATATTTCTTAAAAATATATATCCTCAGGTGAGGATTAACAACAAAAATCCCCTTGCTGCTGATCCTCAAAAATGCCCAGCACACAGCTGTCTCAATGTTTCTGTCAAGTATTCTCTCTACTTAGAATCCTTCTCTCCTAAAGTCACATGGTGCTCACTGCATCCTTTCCTTTAGTCTCTGTTGAAATGCCACCTCCCGAACATAGTCATATTTTATCTCATGATATAACTGAGCAACGTCATGTATCTCTAGTTCCTTCCCTGCTTTATGTTTCTTCACAGTACTTATCTTTTGACATTATAATATATATTCACTTGTCTATCTAGTTATTACCTGTGACATCCACTGAAATGTAAGCTCCACTAGAAGACAATTTTGTCTTGTTCACTATTGTATCCTTTGGACCTAGCACATGTAAGCAGTCCATAAATATTTTACTGAATTCTAGGGAGATACAATATATAAAAGCCCTAAGGCAGAAAGAAATAAAAGAGGTTTGGTTAGCTGAAACTGTAGACTATAGAGTATGAGTGTGGAAGGAGTGAAAGAGTCTGAAGAGGTAGACAGGGCCATGAAGGAATATCTTTTTTTTTTGCTTTTACTTTTTTATTTACTAATTTTAGAGAGAGTAGAAGAGGTGAAGAGAGGGGAGAGAGAGAGAGAGAGAGAGAGAGAGAGAGAGAGAGAGAGAGAGAGAGAGAAAGGAGGGACAGAGAGTAAAAGAAACATCAGTTTGTTGTTCCACTTCCGTATTTATGCATTCACTGGTTGATTCTTGTACATGCCCTGACCAACTGAGATACCCCATCAAAGCTAAAGAAACATCTTAAGTCTTGCTCAGGACATTATAATTGATCTCTAGTACAAATGAGAATGACTCCAAGGCAAGGGAGTGTTATGATCAGCTCTGCAACTCTGACTACAGTTTCTAAAAGGATTAAACAATAGTGGAGGCTACTGAAATTGTACAGAAATGACATTATGGTAACTGGAGTGGGGAGAAATCTAAAGAACTGAGGGAACTCTATGTAGCATATGGAATAGGAGGAGAGGAGGAGAAAACAGAGCATGGTATAAGTCACAGAGTGAAAGATGACACCTAATTTCTCACATAGGTATCTCACTGAGAGTGAAACCTAGAGGAGAAGCAATGTATAACATGGAGCAAGGGCATAATGAGTTCACTGTCAGACCCGGTGAGTTTGAGCTGTTTGGAGGCACACAACCAGAAATCCAATATGCAATTGGACATACAAGTCTAAAAGAAAAAGATATCTGGACTGGAGCAATAAGATTGAGAGTTGTTTGGGTGTGGATAATAACTAGTTACATGCAGTGTATGAAATTGTCCAGAGGGCAAGTGAAGAATATGACCCCAGAAGAGGGCCTAGGACAGAACTCTAAGACTTAAATACCTACATCTAAAAAGATGGTAAAAGACTATATCAAAATTAAAGGATAAATAATATTTATTCAAGAAAGTAACATACAGCAGCATTTCACTCTGTAATTTTTAAAAAATGCATCCAATGTGACTAAAACCGTAAAGGCATATGGTGAGTGTATTTTCATCCTTAACTCATTCAACACAAATCATCATTCACCACTGAACTATGTAATTTGGATTGATCTAATAGTCTATCCCAATAATGTTTACCCAGTTATTGACCAAGTATTTGCATATGATGTTTGGAAATAAACATTTTAAAAGGACATAAGCCAAAGTAGACTCCTACCCTCAGAATCTTTTTGTAGCAAAAATTTCCAACAGGTTGATGATTATTTTAAATATCCTAGATTTCCAAAGCATTTAACAATATTATGACACATACCCACACACTACAAAACCTTAAAATCATTACAAGTAATAATGAAGAGAAAACATACTAAGTTTATCCAGAAACATTAGCTGGAATAATGATAGCTTTATAAGTCACAAATTTTCAATTCAACACCTTCATTCATTCTGTACAATGTTCATTCCAATATGGCAGTTGTTTTTGATCTCTTTAAAGAAAGCTGTAATTCAAGTACACTAAATGCCCACCTTAGCAACAGTTAAAAAAAATTTTCTTCACAGAAATATGTAACACATTTACAAATGCCATTTATAGATGTCTTTTCAAATGAAAACTTCAAAGAAATACATTCCTTGGTTTTTAATTTAATGGCGTAAGGCAAGTTTAGCAAAAGGACATATTATGCATTTAAAACAGATTACCTAGTACCCAAAATAGTGATCATACCTTGAAACATGCTTAAAAGCCTCCACTATAACTGGTGCAAAATCTTTTGTAAACTCCGGCCCCTTCCTTTTGCTGTTCTGAATGACATCATTGGCTAGGTAGAGAAAAGTAAGCTTCCTGTTTGGTTTGGCTGAAAAATAAAAAAATTTTAAAATCTACTTAAAATATCCTCACTTAACTTGAACAAACTTTCTCAGCACCTGAATTAACCTGTTTGAGAACTACAACCAACCTACTAACCATTATTTATCATGTTAAACCCTAGCTTCTCATTCTACAACCAAACTTATCAAGTTACTATCCTTCAACTCACCAGGATAACTACTCTATGGTTTCTGGAGATCAATTATGTAGTCAATTATGTATCTTTCTGTTTCATCGCTGTTTTACTAAGTCAACCAAACTGCTTTTCATTGATGGCTAGTCTTATCACTATTCCCAAAATAATACCTTTATACACTGAAATCCTCGTGTCTGTGCAAAAATGCACCTCTGTGACTGTCTGGTATAAAATTTTATTAAATCTATTAAGCACTATATGAAATCTAGTCTTTTAAAAATAATGCACAAACAATCAAATAAAAAATCAATTACAAGGTTTCATAAACCAGAATCTGGGACATTAAATAAACAATATGAAACAAACTTAATCAGGATTCTAGAAATGCCAACTAATTTCACTAATTCACAATCAGTTCATAATCTAGTTTTGTTTATTCATAATCAGAAAGTGGTAGGGTCAATACTTCTTTTCTTTTTTAAATATATTTTATTGATATATTTTATTTACAGAGAGGGAGGGAGAGGGATAGAGAGTTAGAAACATCGATGAGAGAGAGACATCGATAAGCTGCCTCCTACACACCCTCTACTGGGATGTGCCCGCAACCAAGATACATGCCCCTGACTGGAATCGAACCTGGGACCCTTGAGTCCGCAGGCCGGCTCTCCATCCACTGAACCAAACCAGTTAGGCATTTAGTTATTTTCTTAAACTGTACAGACCATATGCCTACTCATTTTGATATAATGCAGAATATCATAATCTAACTTAATCACCCATGTTTTCATGGAGATTAAAATTTAAAATCACAGTGGGTTTGATGAATACAACAGAAAGCTAAAATTGTATTGTGCTACCTATAAATTTCAGAACCCTCTCTCCAGGGGAAGCTTTCTACATGGAGAGAGGCAGAAAAAAAATTGAATAAAGTTCCCGGTTGGCGTGGCTCAGTGACTGAGCATCGACCTGTGACCAGCAGGTCACGGTTCGATTCCCAGTCAGAGCACATGCCTGGGTTTCAGGCTCCATCCTCAGTAGGGGGAGTGAAGGAGGCAGCCAATCAATGATTCTCTCTCATCATTGGTGTTTCTATATCTCCCTTCCTCTCTGAAATCAATAAAAATATTTTCTTAATTTGAACAAATACACACACACGCACACACACGCGCGCACACAACCACACCCACACCCCAAAGAACATTACTGTAGGTCTTACAGAAGAAAATCAGAAAAGCCATTATCTTGAAACAAAAATATATTAAAGATTTATTATTAGTTGCTGGATAGCCTCATTTATTCCCCTGGTAAACTGAATCACTACAGCCTAGAAGACATGTTCGGTAGATGGATAGGGGGTTGTAAGGCACAATCTACTTTAACTTAGTAATATTCTTTGCCACAGAAAGTGCATAATCAACAGGTAATTTTTAAAAGGGCTTTATCTATCCCAGATTGGACAAACAGTTCAGTCAAACACAGCTGGCTGCTCCTTAATAGCTGAGGTGGGTGAAAAATGGATAGAGCTGGTATATTCCTGTATCGCTGCCAGGATGCCTCAGACTTAGCAGCCCATCCATCCCTTGTGCTTTAACCCCTTTAAAGATTTTCTTTCTTTTTTTTTTTTTTTTAATATATTTTATTGAGTTTTTACAGAGAGGAAAGGAGAGAGATAGAGAGTTAGAAACATCGATGAGAGAGAAACATCGACCAGCTGCCTCCTGCACACTCCCCACTGGGGATGTGCCCGCAACCCAGGTACATGCCCTTGACCGGAATCGAACCTGGGACCTTTCAGTCCGCAGGCCGACGCTCTATCCACTGAGCCAAACCGGTTTTGGCAACCCCTTTAAAGATTTTCTATTGTTCTCTAGATAACATTTTAACTCATTATTGTGAACCCAAAACCCTAACAGGTCTGTCCTCTACACTACTCTCTTCATGAGCACTACTACTACTCCAATTTCCTCAACTCCTACCCATCCTTCAGACCTGTTAAATGGGTTCCTCTACACACAGGTTAGGCAGCCTTGACATGCTCTCACGTATAACACTTCATACGTTTCCTATGGAGCACTTATAATTACTTTATGTAATCTTGTGCTTCCCAACTAAACTTAGTTTCATGGAAAGCAACAACTGTCAATCTCAACTACCAATCTATGAAAATCAAGCCTAGCAGCTGACTCAGAATTTGCTCAGTATTTATTATGTCAATAAACTTTGGCCTAGACCTATGTCTTTACTAGTAATTATTTGAAGAACTTGGCATCCAGTCTTAACCTCACCCTGCATAGCTGAAAAGGGGAGCACTTGTAAAATTACACTGCTCTCAGCAACCTCAATTTCAAATTATGAAAGACAAACTTTCCTACAGGTCCAGCAGCTCTTGGTTATTTTCAATGTCTTGAATAGAAATATTTTCATTTCTTCCCCTCCATTCCAGAGTTCTCACAATCAATAACCTCTTAAAAAATGGGCAAGTTGCCCTAACCGGTTTGGCTCAGTGGATAGAGCATCGGCCTGCGGACTCAAGGGTCCCAGGTTCGATTCCGGTCAGGGGCATGTACCTTGGTTGCGGACACATCCCCAGTGGAGAGTGTGCAGGAGGCAGCTGATCGATGTTTCTCTCTCATCAATGTTTCTAACTCTCTATCCCTCTCCCTTCCTCTCTGTAAAAAATCAATAAAATATATTTAAAAAAACAGGCAAGTACTGTGATGGCAAGGTCAAAGAAACACAAATGTCAAGCAATTAAAAACAATTATCATTTTCAACATATTAGATCAGTGGTTCTCAACCTTCTGACCCTTTAAATATAGTTCCTCATGTTGTGACCCAACCATAAAATTATTTTCGTTGCTACTTCATAACTGTAATGTTGCTACTGTTATGAATTGTAATGTAAATATCTGATATGCAGGATGGTCTTAGGCGACCCCTGTGAAAGGGTCGTTCGACCGCCAAAGGGGTCACGACCCACAGGCTGAGAAAGAACCGTTGTATTAGATGAATCAAAATGAAAGTATGACACTAAAATTGGCAACAGTATGGGTAAGAGTACCACCATTAGATACCTTCAGATATTGGTAGTTAAAATATAAATTAGTGCAATGTCTTAGAAAAGTAATTCAGTGGCTTGGCCAGTGTGGCTCAGTTGGTTGAGTGTCGTCAAAAGGTTGCCAGTTCAATTCCTAGTGGGGTGTGTAAGGGAGGCAGCCGATCAATGTTTCTCTCTCGTATTAATGTTTCTCTCCCTCTTCCTTTCTTTAAAAAATCAAAAACACATATATTTTAAAAAATAACCTGGTAATATCTATGAAAAATGTAAATAGACAAATCCCCTGACCCTGCATATTTCACTTTAGGAATATATACTATTGATAAATTCATCATAACTGCACAAAGAAATCACTAAGGATATTGGTGATAACATCAAAAAAGATGACTAAAAAAATAATGGTATATCCATTACATGTTTTAAGTAGCAGTTATTTTTGTTTATTTGTATGTACTCTATGGTGGAAATGTTAAATCCTGATAGTTTTTACAAAAAACTCTCAACCACTTAATTTTAGAGCAGAATATATGTTTTGGGGAATTTTTGTGCTTCACCTGAATTTAGAAGTAATGTCAGAAAATATTAAGCATGTCCTTTTTTTAGAAAGTACAAAGTTTCTTATCATCTTATTACCATGGTAATTCAAGTGAATTAGGAGTATTTAACTGCAATCTTGAATTATAAAGTTGGATGCAGATATCTGTATATGCGCATATCTATATCTATCTATATATATCTCCACTAGAGGCCCGTTGCACGAAATTCGTGCACTGGTGGTGGGGGAGGGGTCCCCTCAGCCCAGCCTGTGCCCTTTTGCAGTCCGGGAGATGTCCGACTGCAGTCGGACACCCTTAGCGCTGCCATGGAGGCAGGAGAGACTCCCGCCACCACTGCTGAGCTCACCAACTGTGAGCCCAGCTTTTGGCTGAGCAGCGCTCCCCCTGTGGGAGTGCACTGACCACCAGGGGGCAGCTCCTGCATTGACCATCTGCCCCCCTGGTGGTCAGTGTGCATTATAGCGACTGGTCATTCCGCTGTTCGGTCAATTTGCATATTAGCCTTTTATTGTACAGGGTGTGTGTGTGTGTAGAGAGAAGAGAGATCTCAGGATCTCAACTGATGTAAAGTAAATGAGCAGCCACCTAGTGGGTTTTTTTAAATAACTGGCTTAACCCACACTTTCACAACAAACTTAGCCTCACTTCAGCATTTATCGTTGTCCACTCAACAATGCTCCAAAAAAGGGAATGTTAGGAAATAACTGAGAATTACTAAAATATTTTATTTTTCGTTAGAAAAATATTTGTAGGGTATTTGGAAGCTGGATTTTTTTTTTTGTATTACCTATTCATATCAGCTAAAAAAAAAAAAAAAAAAAAATCAATCAAAATATTTAGGTTTGCCCTGACTGGTTTGGCTCAGTGGACAGAGAGCGTCGGCCTGCGGACTCAAGGGTCCCAGGTTCAATTCCGGTCAAGGGCATGTATCTTGGTTGCGGGCACGTACCCAGTAGGGAGTGTGCAGGAGGCAGCTGATCGATGTTTCTCTCTCATCAATATTTCTAACTCTCTATCCCTCTCCTTTCCTCTCTGTAAAAAAATCAATAAAATATATATTTTTTAAAAATTCAGGTTTACATGTTAGGTCTCTTTGTAAGGAGTTGCCATATCTCACAGTTCAAAATGTATTCTATAAATCAGTAACATTATACTGACATGTAATTGGAATTTGCTATGCAGCAAAAATTCAAGAGTAGTAACCTACAGTGTCTATTTACCTTTGTATAGGCAATTGCTTAAGTTACTCTGTTTTTAACATTTGTACTTAGACAAAATGCTTATATATGTATAGGAATGTCACAGTGCAAGATGCTGCTAGCCCAGACACAAAATATTAAAGTTATTTTGTGAAGACTGATTATTGTATTAAAACTGTTATGGCCATTATACCTAAAACACACACACACACACACACAAAAACACGAGGGTGCTAAATAAATAACTCAGTTGACAAAGGGGGGAAAGCATTTATGCTGCTGTGCCTATATGAACCGCATTTCAGAATCACCAATGGTTGATGAAAGAAAATTCTCATACAACTTCAGTACGCCTCAGAATCATCTAGAAGGCTTGTGAAAACATAAATTACTGGTTCCTATCCACATAACTTCTGATGTAGATCTGGGGTAGAACCCACGAATTTGCATTTCCAACAAATTATCAGGAAATACTAATGCTGCAGCCTGAGGTTCACACCTTTGAGAATCTCGGTTATAGAAGAATTCTGGATAGTAAACACAGAAAGAATTACTAGACCCCCAGACCCCCAAAGAGTTTCAGAATTGGCAGTCTTCATCTCAGGTTCTGCCAGAGAGGTGAGACTTCTACCATGCCACTGGCTACCTTTCATTTAGTCAGTGAGTAAACCTTAGACATCCACTGTTTACCCTTCACATCTGCTTATTTCCTACGTCTCCCAATGCCATGGCTGTTTTGTCTCTTGTCCTCTTTTTCCCCTTTCTGTAGTTTCTGCTATGCTTCTACCTTCTACACATACAAGTATATATTTACAAGCATATCCATGTATAAGGTAATATTAACGTACCCCAGACAAGAAATATGGGAAGTAAAATAATACTTTAAAAGGCTTTGACAAAAATATGTCTAAGCCAGGGGTGGGCAAACTTTTTGACTCGAGGGCCACAATGGGTTCTTAAACTGGACCGGAGGGCCGGAACAAAAGCATGGATGGAGTGTTTGTGTGAACTAATATAAATTCAAAGTAAACATCATTACATAAAAGGGTACGGTCGTTTTGTTTTTAGTTTTATTCATTTCAAATGGGCCGGATCCGGCCTGCGGGCCGTAGTTTGCCCACGGCTGGTCTAAGCCTTTCATCTCAAATGCTTTCAGGAAGGAATAAAAAGTTTTCAATATTTGTGGGCAATATACATGTAATATTTGGTACATGTTAAATAAAAATAAGTATTATGATAAAAAAAAAGAATGAGAAATTCATAGTTTGGCAACCCCTGGTTTTTAAAAAAAGGGTCAAACCAACTGTCATCAGTGGCTGCTAAAATCACTGGGTGAAAGGTGATGGGGAACTGTGTAATGGATTCATAATGCACCCATTGACCAATCTTGTCCTTAAATATAAAAAAAGTTCACATTATGCATCTGTTAATGTGATGGAACAGAAGTGCAGAATACTTCCAATGAAGTATTCCTTGGGAACGACTTTAGGATAATCTTGTCTGTATCAATAAAGATTATTTTGTTGAGATTTTGATAAGAGTTGCAAATTTTGCAAAATTCTGATTTTTGCTTGAAACCTTGAATTTCATAATGGGCAACAAATACTGTCAGTATTCTTCCTCAACAAAACAGGCTCACTACATTCACTAATGAGAGAAACCTGCCAAATACCCATGTCTGATTAACCAGCTTCTCTGTCAACCATGAAAAAAGCAGCTGGTTTCATCCATAACTCAATCACACAAATATATTTCCTCCAGAATGTTCCATACATAGTACTTTATGTATACTTCCCATTTTGTCCCACGGGTTATTAAAAAGATATGCACTCACATCTAAAACCATATTTAACTGCAAAAGACTGAAAGCTTTCTCCCTAAGATTCAGGAGGAAGAAAAGGATGTCCACTTTCACCACTTTTATTCAACACTAGAGGCCTGGTACACAAAATTTTTGCACAGGTAGGGTCCCTAGGCCTGGCTGGCAATCAGGGCCTATATGTGGGGTGACCAGTGGGACGACCCGGGGGGGCCCACTGGCACCCGCCTTGGCTGGCCTGGGGCCTGTGGGCAGTTCCTGCATTGAACGTCTGCCCCCTGGTGGTCAGTGTACCTCATAGGGACCAGTTGTTCCGCCCTTCAGTCGATTTGCATATTAGGCTTTTATTATATAGGACTAGAGGCCCGTTGCACAAAGAGACTCGTGCAATAGGCCTTCCCTTCTCCTGGCTGCCGGCATCGGTTTTCCTCTGGCACCCGGGACCCAGGCCTTCGCTCCAAGCCGCTCCGGCCGGAGCCTTCTGGCTTTGCTCCACCGCTTCGCGCCTATGTATGCAAATTAGCCGCCATCTTTGTTGGGTTAATTTGCATACTCTCCTGATTGGCTGGTTAGTGTAGCAGAGGGATGGTCAATTTACATGTTTGTCTATTATTAGGTAAGATAGTGTTGGAAGTTCTAGCCATAGCAACTCAAGAAAAAGAAATAAAAGAAAGAGGTAATATTATCTCTGTTTACAGATGACATAATCTCACTTGTAGAAAACCCTACAGATTCCACAAAAAAACTGTTAGAGCTAGTAAAATATTCAACAAAGTTGCAAGATACAAAATCAATGTTCAAAAATCAGTTGCACTTATCAATTACAACTGAACAATCCAAAAGGCAACTAAGAAAACAATTCCTTACAATTATATCAAAACAATAAAATAGTAATAAATTTAATTAAGGAGGTATAAGACTTATACACTGAAAACTACAAAACATTGCTGAAAGAAGGCATAAATAAATTGAAATACATCCAATGTTCATGAACTGAAAGAGTAAATATTAAGATAACACTACTCAAAACGACTTACAGAGTAAATGCAATCTCTATCAAACTCCCAAGGGCATATTTGCAGAAAAAGAAAAATCCATCCTAAAATTCATATAATCTCATCCCAAATAGCCAAAACTACCTTAAAAAAGAAAATTATAATACAGAGACTTACTAGAAAGCTACAGTAATTAGAACACAATTGACCCTTGAAAGATGTAGGTTTGAACTGTGTGGGTCCACTATATGCTAATTTTTAAACATAAATACTAAATATATTTTCTCTTTATGATTTTCTTTTTTGAATGTTTTTATTGATTTTAGAGAGAGGAAGGGAGGGGAGAGGGATAGAAACATCAATGATGAGAATCATTGATCGGCTGCCTCCTGCCTGCCCCCTACTGGGGACTGAGCCAGTAACCCAGGCTTGTGCCCTGACGGGAATGGAAATGGAATCAGACCTCAACCTCCTGGTTCACATGTTGACACTCAACCACTGAGCAACACTGTCCATGATCTTATGTTTTTCTTAATAACATTTCTTTCTCTACCTTACTTTAAGGACACAGTATACAATACATATAATATACAAAATGTGTTCATTGATTGTTGATGCTATCCGTAAGGCTTCCAGTCAACACTAGGCTATTAGTAAAGTTTGGAGGTAGCATTAGTTATCTGCAGATTTTTTTTTTTTTTAATATATTTTATTGATTTTTCACAGAGAGGAAGGGAGAGAGATAGAAAGTCAGAAACATCGATGAGAGAGAAACATCGATCAGCTGCCTCCTGTACATCTCCCACTGGGGATGTGCCCGCAACCCAGGCACATGCCCCTGACCGGAATCGAACCCGGGACCCCTCAGTCCGCAGGCCGACGCTCTATCCACTGAGCCAAACCGGTTTCGGCTATCTGCAGATTTTTGACTGCGCTAGGGGTTGGTATCCCTCTAACCCTGCATTGTTCAAGGGTCAATTGTGGTATGAAAGAGGCATATATATAGCCCATGGAATATAGAGCCCAGAAATAAATCCTCACTATATAGTCACACTAATCATTATGACAATGCAAATAAAAATCACAAGCAAATACCATTCCACATTCATTAGGTTGACTTCTTTTCAAAACCCAAAATAAGCATGTGCAGAAATTGGGACCAGGGTGTCCTGCAAGCATGTCAAATTCGCGGTCCACAGCCAGCATGCTGCCCACAACAAATATTTTTGCAGCCCAGCCAATATAACGGCATATAAGAAACATTGTAATAAAAATTCCATAACTTAGTTTTTACAATATCCTGTTATACACAATTATTAATAACGAACTACAACGTTCGCTAATGACTGATCACTATAATTGTGTTGCATTCATTTCCCTTATGCGCAGGTGCACCATTCTCTCCACTAATACTGTAGCAGCATATATTTTAGCAGCCGACTGCCACCTCATTAGTCTTGGACTGACTTGTTTGGTGTGCACAACAGGAAATATTTCGCTTTCGGAGAACAAGAAAAATAGGTTTATTTGCATTACGCTTATTAATTTGTGCAGTTATTCAGTGTCTGGTAAGTTAATGTTCGAGAAAAATATTAATTTTTACTAAAATGTTCTATTATGTTAATGATTACTCATTTATTTCAGCCCTTTGTTTTCAGCATGTTTCTATCGAAATAAACCTATGTTTCTATGAAAATTGAAGCTTTTGTTTTTTTTTGCAGCCCACATAAGTTACACCTTGTTTATTTGGCCCATGTTAGCCTTTGAGTTTGACATGCTTGGTGTAGTGTAAGTGGCAATCTAAAACGGGACAGCCACTGTGAACAGTATAAAAATTAAACATAGAATTACCACTATTACCAACCTTATTATCATCACCAACACCATTCACTTTCTAAAGCATCTATTATATATATGCCTTAAAATTTCTAATTATGAATCATTTAAACATGGAAACATCCCCAAACACAGATAATAAACAACACATCTATCATTTCTGATATTTGTATCAATATTTAAAATATTGATAACAAATCCATTTTCATTTCCTCTCTCCTTTATGGTAACTAACCACCATGGACAAATAAAAAGGGTTCTATGGAAAGTAACCTCACAAATTGATCTGATCAGAAATTCCTAACTGGGAGGTGATGGTGTGTAGTCACGCCCCAGGCCTATAACTTCTTCAGTGAAAGGTTTTGAGCCAGCCCTGTCCATTGTTCCTGTGCACCTAGGTTAGCATACCGTTGATATACCAGAATACCTCTGAAGGGGATGTTAATCCTCAAGAGAACTCATAATCCTGTTAACTATCCCGTAATCAAATCCCTACCTTGCTTTCCCCTCCTGAATTTCAAATGCACAAAAGCTGCAAAACTGTTTTTCTCCAGAGCATTTGAGATCTCACTCTCTGGCATATGTCATCAGTTTGGCTCAAATAAACTCTTGTAAAAATTCTCTACAATTTGGATGTTTCTTATGTCAACACCACTATCATAGAATAGGGTGTTAATCCTTACTATGCATGTGACTGAAACTACAGATATCTATAGAGTACTGCTTTGCATGTTTTCAAACTACTAAATGGCACACTGGTCTGTACCTTGCTTTTTCAGCTCAACATTTTGCTTGTTTATTGTTGTTGTTGTTGTTTTAATATATTTTATTGATTTTTTACAGAGGAAAGGAGAGGGATAGAGAGTTAGAAACATCGATGAGAGAGAAACATTGATCAGCTGCCTCCTGCACGCCCCCTACTGGGGATGCGCCCGCAACCAAGGTACATGCCCTTGACCGGAATCGAACCTGGGACCCTTGAGTCCCCAGGCTGACGCTCTATCCGCTGAGCCAAACCGGTTAGGGCTTGTTGTTGTTTTTAATCTGTCATGTTTTATGTAGCTCTAGTTCATTCATGAAAGCTAGACAGTACATTATATAAATATCACAGTATATTTGTCCATACTCTAATGAGATGTTTAAAACTGTTTCTAATTTTATTAGTAACAGGCTGCAATAAACAGAACTCCTTGAGCACAGATACTAGTTTCTAGGATATATTCCTAGAAAGAAAACTTCTGGGTCAAAGTATATATACCTTCAACTTTATTCGAGGTTGCTAAGCTGATCTCCTTTTTACATTCCAACCGGCAGTGTGAGAAAGTTCGTTTCTCCTTATCCTCACCAATTCCTGGTATTGTCTTTCTTTTTAATTTTGCAAAATAAAGAATATAAAGTGGAGTCTCACTGTTTTCTTTTTCCCTGACTAGTAAGATTACGTATCATTTATTGGCCTTTCAAGTTTTCTCTCATGTTTAACAGTATCACCGTTTTTCTACTGATTTGTGGTAGTTCTTGAAAATAGTCTGTTATCAATCCCCTATTGACTGTAAGTGTTTTTAAATGCTCTATCCCGCCAAAAAGGATAAACCTGTTGCTGATTTTGAAATCTAGTAAGGTGTAGAAGCAAAGACAATTCCTGCCATCTCAAAGTTCACAGCTATTTTCCAGACCTTTATATACGGACTTCTCAAACCTTTCTGGCCACTCACAGAAGATAAATTCCTCCTTAGAGCCAAATACACATACACTTATATATGAGCTGAAAAATGGAGCTATAAATCAATCCCTTCTACTGAATTAACACACAAGAAAAAAATAGTTTGTCTCCACTCTAAATTGCCAAGGCTACACTGGCTCTCATATTAATTAATACATCATATAGCTTTCACATGGGTCAGTAAACAGGCATCTATTTTGATTAATAACAGTTTATTAAAACGCTAATAAATAACCATCTTTTCGCTATATCAGAATGTCTGAAACAATGAAGAGTGCCCACTTTCTCTACCCAATGAATTAAGAATTGAGGTACAAATCCAGACTAAGCAAATGTATTTTTTAAATTTTCAGTCGCACTAACATACAATCAGTTCTTACAGATAAAGTTGCTCTGCAGAAGTGAAATGATTCCGGGTATTTCAGTGAGAGCAAATTACTACTCAAAAAAATTAACTTCATTTACAGAGGCAGTATCGAAGGTTCTGAAAAATAAAGACGGTGCCCCTAGCCTAGACGCACATAATCAGCAAGAAATGACCTTAGATCACTAATCCAACCACCTCATATTCAGATGAGGCAACTTCAATACCGAAATTAATAAATTTGCCCAATCTACGTCCTCTAAAACCTATAAATCCAGGATTTTCCCCATTGCATCCCACATCTTATTGTAGACTTCCCAGTTCTAAAACTCGGATTCCTTTATTAATTTTACAAGACTGAGCTGATGTGTAACAGACATGACGGCAGTCACTCCCAACCTCACACCAATCTTTTCCTTTCCACTTCCCTACCTTTCTCCTACCCAGCCTCCATGATTGATGTGCAGAATGAAAAAAATACCCGACTGCCTGAATTTCTGGTCCCAATTAGGTGCGGGGTCCTGAGCCCCTAGTTCCTGTTTCTGTGTTAAATCAACAGAAGGTCTTTTTTAATCCTCCGCCCCTTTATTCAGCAATTACCTACAAAGCGCCGACTTTGCGGGCAGCGCGGTGCACGCTGCTCTCCAGGCCCTGGGACGCGGGAGCCAGGGAGCCAGGGCGCCAGGGCGCCGGGTCGGGAGCGCCAGGCAGCGTGGCGCTGGGGTCGCTGGGGGAATGGGGCTCCGAGGACTCACCTTTCCGCAGCTCCCGCTCCCACACGGTGACGATGGGGCGCGAGTGCTTGCGGTGGTGGATGAGCCACAGGGACAAGGTCTGCACGCTCTGCTGCGAGTTGCTCAACTCCGACAGCTTCTTCTCCAGCGCCGCCTCGGAGAAGGCGGACATCCCTCCGACACCGCGCTCACGCCGGCGCACGCGGTGGGGCTTAGGGGAGGAGAGTTTCGCCGCACTCGCTGCAGCCTCGCCCCCTCACCCCACCCTTCCCCACGCCCAAGCCACCGCCGGCCTTCACCCAGGACACACCGCGAACCAGCAAGATGGCGTCCGGTCGGATGTGACGTCACGGACGCCCCGGAAGAGGCGGGACCTCAGAGGCACAGGTGGGGCGAAGGCTGTGCAGGGGAGGGCGGGGCGGGGCGGGGCGGGGCGTGCCACCGGGTCTGAACGGGCGGGTGGGCGGGGTTTGCCCGGCCTAGTGTCCTCGGGGGAAAATTCTCAGAGCCAAGAAAGGAGTGATTAAAAATCTCTACGTGGGCGTGTAAATTGGTACAGGCATTTTGGAAGACTATTTCATATGATATATTTTAAAGTGCACCTTTCCTCTGACCCTGCAATTTCACTAATTGCTGTCAATGTCAGGGAAACACCAGCACGTTTGCCCACGGAGCTCTGTACTAGTTGTCCTGTCCAGCTCAATACAGTGAAGAGTTGGGACATTCACAGCAAGTAAATGGCCGACTTAACTAATTACAGTATACATGCAACAGCCGAAAAGATAAATAAATCCAATGCTGGATAGGGTTTTGTTTTATTTTATTTTCTTGGATAGGGGTTTTTTTTAAGTTGTAGACGGACAGTATAGTATAACATTTGTTTTATAAAAGTATCCTATATAATAAAAGGCTAATATGCAAATTGTCCCCTCAACCAGGGGTTCCACAGGGAGTTCGACCAGGGGGCAGGGCTGGCTGGCCAACTGCCCTCGGCCCCTCCCCTTGGCCCACCCCACCTTATTGACCCCCTCCACCCCAATCAGGGCTGGCCAGCTGGACCCCACTCGTGCAGGAATTCATGCACCGGGCCTCTAGTATTCTATAAAATTTTATGAATTCTTAAGTGTGTAAATGCATGGCAAAGGGTCTAGAATACACACTACATCAACAGTGGTGTCAGAGAGAATTGCAACCCTTAAACTGTGTCTATACTATTCCCATATTTTTTTTATTCCCATATTTTTACAAGAACATATATGTATCACTTATATAATTGAACATTGATTTCAGAAATCTCATCATTAATCCAGCACATTTTGACATAGTACTTCTCTTAACTATGGTAGTTCACAAAGGAAATAGATACTATCATACTCTAAATATTAATACAGAAATCTTTAAGAAAGACACATAAGAAAACACAGGAATTCCTAAACCATCTTTTGAAAAGCACTGTTCAAGAACTTTGCACCAAATAGGCATCAAATATGTTTATTTATTTGCGTGTTTGATTATAAGTATAGTTTATCTTTTCCGTTTCTTCTTATTTTAAACTTAAATGTTTTTATTTATTTTAAAAAGAGAGAGAGAAACATCGATTGGCTGCATCCTGCATGCCCCCTACTGGGGATCAAACCCACAACCCTGGCATGTGCCCCAACCAGGAATGTACCAACCTTTTGGTACATGGGACATGATCAACCAACTGACCCACAGGGGCCAATGCATATTCCCATATCTAATGTTACTACAACTTGAGGTTCAGAGATACCTCAAATAACTTTCCCTTCTCTTTCTCTCACTCCAATATCTATTTCTGTCTCTACATTCTTCCCATTATACATTCTTTTGTTTATCCTATTACTTAGTCTAGTTTTTAACCTTAACTTAGTCTGAGTTTAACCTGTCTTCCAAGACCTAAATGTATCTTCAGCATTATTCTCTCCCATGAACCCTATGGCTACCCAAATTGCTACATCTTATCTTCCAAATCTTCACCTGAGATTCCAACTCTTCCTACTCCGTTCTTCTCCATCTCAATTCTAACTGAACTTTATGTATTATATAATGTATTCTTGCAATAAAGTAAGCTAGAAAAAGACATGTTATTAAAAAAAATCATAAGAGCCCGGCTGGTGTGGCTCAGTTATTGAGCGTCAACCTATGAACGAGAAGGTCACAAGTTTGATTCCTATTCAGGGCTCATGCCTGGGTTGCAGGCTCGATCCCCAGTAGGGGGCATGCAGGAAGCAGCCAATCCATGTTTCTATCTCTCCATCCTTCTCCCTTCTTCTCTCTCTAAAATCAATAAAAACATATTTTTGAAAAATCAGGTGCCTGTACTCATATATAAGGATTTCTGGTACCAAGAATTAACCAATCAGATGCAACCTTATGATGCAATGTAACCAATAAGATGAAACTATCATATGACCATACATTTATGGTTTGAGACAGGGTATTTACACTGAATGGCTATTTTTGTGCTAACTGTTGTCATTTTTTATTTCAAAATCTAAGGGAAAAGAGGTCAGTGCCCCTGACTAGACAGGTATTGCATGTTTTAAAAATTATTGTGGCACACCATTTGAAAATCGCTGGTGTAGAGGCCTACAATAGACCTTAATAAATGCTATTATTCTTACTTTATAACCCCTTCTCATTGGCTAAGTGTTGTTACCTAATATATAATGGAAGTAAAAAGCTAATAGTAACACATAGAAGGAAATAGAACCAATAAAAGTTTTGTTCATTGTGGCTGGCTTATTTCACTTAGGATAATGTTTTCAAGATTCATCTATGTTGTAGACAATTATATTTTTAAATTGAACCTTTCTCATGAGTGAGAAATCCTGCAATATGTAATCTTTTATATAATGAAAAGCAAATTGAATCTTTTCCCATGAATACTCAATTCATGTATTTTGTGCATTTCTCCTAACCAAGAACAGAAATACCTCTGTATTTATTCAAATATTTGTATCCATTAGCAGCATTTTGGTTGTCCTCATATAGATCTTGTATAGGTATGTTAAATAAAACTGGTTTTTAAATTGACATATACATAAAAACTAATAGTTGAACATCATTTCTAAATTACTGTCATCCTCTCAATCTGTAAAATTGGAAGTTTCATTAAAATTCCACAAGGCGGCAGACTGGTCCCATTATATCTGGCAAGTGAACTGATTTAAATACATTCTAGATAGTCCCAGTATTGGTATCCCCAAATATAAAAAAGCTTTCTAAGTCAGCATAAGAAATCTATGAGTATTTTCTCCAAGAAACAGCTTTACAAATGATGGTTAATTTTGTAAATCAGTTCAAAAAGCTTATCATTAAATTAGCTATAGAATTTTTTAAAGTTTCATAATAATTTTAATATATTTTATTGACTTCTTACAGAGAGGAAGGGAGAGGGATAGAGAATTAGAAACATCGATGAGAGAGAAACCTCGATCAGCTGTCTCTTGCACAGCCCCTACTGGGGCAGGACTGGGGCATGAGGGAACAAAGAATTTTCAGTAACCACCAGAGGCTCACCCCAAAGACAGTGATCAGCACCCTGTCTTGGTCTGGTGCCCCCGCTCACCAGCTCCACCATCCTGCAACGGCCAATGCCCACCATGTTCTGTGCTCTGCCACCTGCTGCTGATGCCTGCCATGATCTGCGTGCGCCCCCTGGTGGTCAGCACACATCATAGCGATGGGTTGTTCAGTCTATTTGCATATTAGGGTTATATATAGAGATTATTTTTTTTAATTGATTGATTTATTGGAGAGTAAGACAGAGAGAAACAGCAATCTGTTGCCTCCTGCACACCCGACTGGGGACTGAGTCCACAAACTGGGCATGTGACCTAAGAATTGAACCAGCAACATTTCAGCGCACAGGATGACATTCAACTGAGCTACACGGGCCAGGGTGATCATAACATTATATACTGTTGAGCTTGATTTGCTAGATATAAGAATTGTAAATTGTAAATTCTATATTCATTTTTTCATTTGTATCCTGTGAGATTTTATGAGGTTCTGGGACTTTCTCCAACTCGAAGCTGCAAGTTAGCTGTTACGGTTTTGTGGGTAATGGCAGAAGACATGAGATTCCTGGGACACAAAAAACTTTTGCTCATAGCATAGCAAGTAGTGCAAACATCATTTATATAAGTACCTCTTTTTTTAAATCCTCACCTGAGGATACTTTTTCTGCATTGATTTATAGAGAGAGTGTGGAAGGGAGAGGGAGAGACAGAGAGAAACACCAATGTAAGAGAGACACATTGGTTACCTCCCGCATGACCCTGACCAGTGCCAGAGTCTGCAACAGAGGTATGTGCTCTTGACCGGAATCAATCCCAAGACCCTTCAGATAGGCTGACGCTCTACCCACTGAGCTCACTGAGGTAGGGCTTTTAAAAATATATATATTTTTATTGATTTCAGAGAAGGGAGAGGGAGAGAGAAATAGAAACATCAATGATGGGAGAGAATCATTGATCAGCTGCCTCCTGCATGCCTCACACTGGGGATTGAGCCTGCAACCTGGGCATGTGCCCTGACTGAAATCAAACCATGACCTTCTGGTTCATAGGTTGATGCTCAACCACTGAACCACGCCAACTGGGCTGTATCAGTACCTCTGGACTCTCCAGTTTCCACAGAAGCAAAGTGAACAGTCTCAGGTGGATGCAGCACAGGTTGAGTTTGTGTAGCAGTTGAGCTTGGGGAATTCACCTCTTGTACAAGACCTGATCTTTGTTTCAGATCTCATTCTTCAAGGTTGTTCACTGAAAAATGGCCCTGACGGAGTGGCCAGGGCCTTACATTCCTGACATAGCTGGCAAGAATGTATAGTCTTTTTTTTTTTGAGAGTCTTGAGGGCCAAGATACATTGTCTTTCTCAGCATGGTTTGTATCAAGGTTACACTGACCTTAATGAGCACAATGAATGTCCTTTTTTTCCCCCCTCTAATCCCAGAAATGACTTTGTTAAACTAGGGGTTGGTGTTGCTTGAAGTTTTGGTAAAATTCACAGCGAACAATGCTTTATTTTGCAGAAGGGACGGCAGAATTTTGATGTGGTAATCATTTTAACAGTAACTATTTTTTTCCCCCGAGTGAACATTTGTATTTTCCCCAAAAATTAATCCGTAACATTTTCAAATATATAGTCTATGATTTATTGAACCTACTATATTTTTATTTATGCCTCCTTTTCATTGAAGATCTATATTTGTACTTTTTCTTTTTCTACCAGTCTGGGTCCTCCCTCCCCTTCAACCCTCCCACTGCATCCCCAAAGATCAACTTTTAGTCCATATATTTTTTAAAAATATATTTTGATTTTTTTTTTTTTTTTTTTTTACAGAGAGGAAGGGAGAGGGATAGAGAGTTAGAAACATCGATGAGAGAGAAATATCCATCAGCTGCCTCCTGCACACCCCCTACTGGGGATGTGCCCACAACCAAGGTACATGCCCTTGACTGGAATTGAACTTGGGACCTTTCAGCCCGCAGGCTGTCGCTCTATCCACAGAGCCAAACTGGTTAGGGCTTGGTCCATATTTTAATTTGCATTTTCCTCTTGTCTCCATTCTCCCCCACACAGAGCCATGGGAACTAATTACTTAAATCTTCCACATATTCACTAATGGGCTCAAACTGGAGTAGGAACTCGTTCCTATTCATCCTGTTTTGTGGGCTGGTCCAGCACACCTCCACCTTCAGAATCTCTGTGAAAGTAGTAGATACAAATCTGTATTCCCCAAACTTGAGGAGCATTTCCAACTATTCCAGTACTCCCTTCCCTTGCACTGGCAGTAGCACTGGAGCAGGTCTGTGGGCTTCTGCCCCAGAGTAATCCTTCAGCCAGAGATGCCACATCCCATCCTCTCAGGCACCCCCAATCCAAGTAATTCTCTTGTTACCCATCCCCAGCCCTTTTGCTTGGTTTGAGGAATAAAATGCTGGTCCAATCGTCTCTCAATAGACCCTAGGAGGGAATAGGGCAGTGATGGCAAACCTTTTGAGCTCGGCGTGTCAGCATTTTGAAAAACCCTAACTTAACTCTGGTGCTGTGTGACATACAGAATTTTTTTGATATTTGCAACCATAGTAAAACAAAGATTTATATTTTTGATATTTATTTTATATATTCAAATGCCATTTAACAAAGAAAAATGAACCAAAAAAATGAGTTCGCGTGTCACCTCTGACATGCGTGTCATAGGTTCACCATCACTGGTATAGTGTCTTGTTCAATTATCTCTGATTCTCTTTAGAATATAGGATATCAATGTCTCTTCTTTAAGGCTCTGGTTGTTAAAAAAAAGAAAAGAAAAAAGGGGGATAACATGGAACAAACTGTGGACCGATTAGTTTTTGAGGTGTCCTTTGAAGAAAACCTAGTATCTCAAATTCACAGAAATGGAAAGTAGAATGGTGGCTACTAGGGGCCGTGGGAGGAGAATGTAGGTTGCTTAATGGGTATACTGTTTCAGTTCTGCAAGGTGAAAAGATTCTGGAGATCCATTGTACAAAAATGTAAATATACTTAAAATTACTGAACCATCTAATCTAATAAAAGACAAAAAGGGTAATTGACCATACCTTCGCTACGCTTCCCATTGGCTAATCAGGGCAATATGCAAACTAACTGCCAAGAAAGATGGTGGTTAACCGCCAAGAAAGATGGAGGTTAATTTGCATATGTAGGCGCCAAGCAATGGAGCGAAGCTGGCTAGCCCCGGGTAAGAGCAGTGAGCGAAGGCTGACGTGGCGAGCGAAGAGCAAAGAGGGAAGCCCGCCGCACCGGCCTCCGCCACGCCTCCGGAGCCCACGCGCAGCGAGCGAGGGGCTAAGCCCCTTGCCCGCCGTGCCGGCCCCTGCCGGCGAAGAGCAAAGGCCTGGGTTCTGGGCGCCGGAGGAAAACTGCTTCCAGCAGCCAGGAGAAGGGGCCCCCAAGGGGCCCCAGACTGCGAGAGGGCACAGGCTGAGCTGAGGGACCCACCCGAGTGCACAAATTTTTTTTAAAATATATTTTATTGATTTTTTACAGAGAGGAAGTGAGAGAGATAGTTAGAAACATTGATGAGAGATAAACATTGATCAGCTGCCTCCTGCACATCTCCTACTGGAGATGTGCCCGCAACCCAGGTACATGCCCCTGACCAGAATCGAACCTGGGACCTTTCAGTCCGCAGGCCGACGCTCTTTCCACTGAGCCAAACCGGTTTTGGCCGAGTGCACAAATTTTTGTGCACTGGGCCTCTAGTCCTATATAATAAAAGGGAAATATGCAAATAGATCCAACAGCAGAGCAACCACTCAAAGCATAATATGCTAATGATATGCTAAGGTTGTTCAACCACTCGCTATGATGTGCACTGACCACCAGGGGGCAGATTCTCTGACCAGTAGGTTAGCTTGCTGCTGGGGTCTGGCTGATCGGGACTGAGTGAGATGGGCCAGACATGCCCTGGAGCCCTTGCGCGGACCCACCCTGGTCTGATCATGCACCGATGGGGTCCCTCAGCCTGGCCTGCACCCTCTCGCAATCCGGAACCCCTCAGGGGATGTCAGAGAGCCAGGTTCAGCCTGATCCCGCAGGCCACTCACCTTGGGAGGGCACCGATGCAGGGCTCACGGCTGGCGAGCGCTGCTGAGGCAGCACAAGCCTCTCCCGATAGGGACTGACTGGGTGGCAGGCACAGTGGGGCTGGGATGAGTAGGAGCAGCAGGTGGGAGCTGAAGGCGGCATTGGACTGCAGGTTTTGGCCTGATCCCTGCAGGCCACCCAGAGGGGCCCTACCCATGCACGAATTCGTGCACTGGGCCTCTAGTATATTTTAAAATGCTCAAGATGGTTAAAAGAAGTATCAGACATTTAATATCAAGATGACATGGGGATTTTATTTTGTAGAAAAGCAACATCTAAAGAATTCCACAGACAGCCCTAGTATGTCTAAAGTACTATACTGTATATAAACATGTCATAATGAAAACACTGAAGCACTGAACGATACCAAAGTACTTCCTGAATCCAGAGTCAAAATAAACTCAGTATGGTTTTAACGTCCTTTTCTCAAAGTCCTAATACGCTGACATTTGGTAAACCAGGTAACTAGCCAATTACAACTTCGGGTAATACGTAACTTGGTGATGTCTAAATCTTCTGGCAATACAGAAACTTGCTCACACTCATCTGGTATATCTCCACACAAATATTTTAAAATTTAAATTTTTTGGTCAAGTGGTATAGTGTTTGTATTAATTAATTATATTTAGATGTTTCCATTATAAAGTTAAATGTACAACTAAATTAGTAAAAAGTGCTTACTATGGTTTTATGGGAACATTAATACTCTGACAAAAATGTTTACACATGTGCTCTATACTAATATTGCCTTTTTAATTTAAATCTAAATTTTCCTTCTATTTTACAAACACTTGTGTGATTTTTTTAAAAATAAATTTATGTCTTAATCCTCACATATTTTTTGCCCCTCCTTATTTCTTAACTTAAATTCAGTACAAGCTTTATTGGCATCTTAGGCTTCATGAGTATTCTTACTCCTGAACACAAGCAGTTCTATGGAGCCCTAAAATCCAGCATGGGAATTACTGTTAAATTAATTCTAGAAAAAACATTAAAGACATTTTTCTTGAAATATGCAGAACATGTCATGCCAAATCTCTTGTTTATACAATAGACTGGTAAAACCGGTAAATTGCATATATATAGATTATATTCCCCAAATAGAATAACTTAAATATTAAAATGTACCTTTAGGTTACCACCAAAACTGACCTTATAAGCATAACAAATGGCAATATTCCATACAAAAATCACAAAATCCACTTACTTTAAATGCTGAATATCACAGTAACTACTCTCATCTCCCTATGACCTATTCAAACTATAGACAGCATTTTTTTAAGCTACTCTACCATTTATACCCTAATTAGAAATTTATACGGAACACAATTTTATGTTCAAATATGGAAATAAGCAACATTATTCCAAATCCCAAAAGCATCCCAGCATTCTGTAAAAGGAAATATCCCCAGCGGCTACATCCATGGTCACTAGCATCATTGTGCAGCATCTCAGGTACCTTAGAGAAGAAGAAAAAAAAAGAGCAACTTTAAGTTTTCAAAACTACAGATTAGTTTTTATAAGCCTTTGCAGGACAGTTTATTTGTACTATATGTAGCTGGATATACTGAGTCAATTCCTTAAAACAAGATTACATACATACTGATTCTTGCTAATGTCACATAGCATTTCCTAGCAGTTTAATTAACAATGATTATTTACCATCTGTTTAGCAAGTCAAATTTATATTGGTCCCTGCTTCATGCCTCTATCTGAACAGAATATAACCTATGGCTTATCTGAGTTCAGATATATGAAAGCCTTACATTATATAAAATAAAATTTTAGTGCCCTGGCCCATGTGGCTTGGTTGGTTGAGCGTTGTCCCATGCACCAGAAGGTCTTGGGTTTGATTCCTGGTCAGGGCACATGCCCAGGTTGCGGGCTTGAGCTCCAGTAGGGGACGTGCAGGAGGCAGCTGATCAATGATTCTCTCTCATCAATGTTTCTCTCTTCCTCTCCTTTCCTCTCTCTCAAATCAATAAAAACATTTAAATCAGAATGGGGTAGATATTCCTCTGTATCCTCAGACACATTAAGCAGGATAAGAATGTGCTTGTGATCAACAATTCAAAAAGATAAACTCTAAAGGGACTGTATTTTATATTCTACCTTGTTGAGTATAGGATGACTTATCACTACTGCATTCAATCTAAAGCCTTTTTAAAAATAAGGTTTCCCTTAACAGTTTCTCTATTTTATTGCTAGTCAATACTATAATTTGACATCGTAAAAACTTACCATATCAACCAGAGCAACATACATGAATAAGCCAGCAGTAAGTGCAAATATCCACATAGAAACATTTTCAGCATAATGACCAATGAAAATTCCTGTTGCCATTCCAAGATATGCCAGCATGGCTGACAAAGCATTATAAAGAACAGCCTGCTTAACAGTCATGCCAGCCTTTAGTAAAACAGCAAAGTCACCTTTAACGAAAACAAAAAGGGGGATTAAGTAATTGAAAAATCATTTTAAAAACACATACCTAAGTCTTTGCCCTGGAAAGTTCTTAATAGTGGTTAGAGCGTCGGCCCACGGACTGGAGCAGCGGTTGCCAACCTTCCGGACCTCACGGGCCAGCAGTGGTCCGCGGACCACCATTTGGTGACTGCTGGACTGGAGGATCTCTGGTTCGATTCCCAGTCAAGGGCACAAACCTGGGTTGCAGGCTGGATCCCCGGCCCTGGTTGGGCACGTGCAGGAGGCAACCAATTGATGTGTCTCTCACATCTGTTTCTCTCTCCCCCTGCCTCCCAACTTCCCTCCTCCCTTCCACTCTCTAAAAATCAATCGAAAAAAATATCCTTGGGTGAGGATTAATCAAAACAACAAACAAACCAAACAAAAACAACAACACATACCCAAAAGACTTCACAGATTTAAGAAATTACCTAAAAATTTTTTAGAAATTATCTAATTTTTAAGAGGAAAACAACAATGTAAATCACTCTAACAGCTCTATACACTAAGATTTTTTTATCCAAAGTTTTTCTGAATGCTCCCACTTTGTTATGAGTGATACAAACCTACTATTACTATGCTCTTACACTGTCTTTAAGGAGCTTATAATTGGCCATAAACTGGAGGACCATGGAGAACACACATGAAATGATCAGCAAATGATAAAGGCAATTTATAATTAAGAGCTAAAGAGTCTAATGTTCTAGTTATACAAGGAGAAAATGAGATACATTAAGATGGGAATACTTAAGGCTTCATGGAGCATGAAGGATCCAGAACAGAACATAAACCAGATGTTGATTATAAGCACTGAGCAGTCAAGTGGGAGGCCTTCTGAGTGGCAGAACACATGCCAAAGAATGGAGTGAAAATAGTGTCACGGTGTGTGCAAATATGTGTTTATAGGGAAAAAACAAGGACATGACCAGATCCAGAATAACTTCGGGAAGGGGTTTTTCTTCAGCTCCAAAGAGATTCTCTCTGTTAAGGGAAAATGACTCATTTGATTCCCGTGGTCTAATTCATACTGTGTGTATGAAGAAATGACCACTGAGGTGTGTCAGTATGCTGGCATAAGAAAATAGTAGGGGAAGAGAATGTGAAAGGAGGCCCAGGTACCTCTTTGGCAACCCCACATAGGCAACTGTGTAATTGTACTTATAGGGTCAGAATTCTGGCTGGAAACAAACTTATATTCATTAAGAAAAGAAAGCTAGCTAGGTTAGCAGACTTAAGAGAAGGCATAAAAGTTATGAGGAAGCAAAAGCTAGTGACACTCAGACAATTTAGCCATCTGGAAAATACCATTTATATGGTTCTCTTACCTAATTCATGAGGCAACTCGTGACAAAACACAGCAACAGAAGTACTTAAACCACTCGATAAACCCTCAGTGAAAGCAGCACCTGTGTAAAAATCAACCAGAAAAAGACTGACTACATTATTTTATCGGTGTGTTTGTAAAAAAAAAAAAAAAATCTTACCAGCATACAAAATGAGGTAAAAGAAATAAACCGTATTCTGGTTGTAAATAAACAGAACTTGCCCAACTGCACTCTGTATCCTTGTAAGTAACCCTAGATAACATTCAATTAAGTTTAAATTTCCAATGGAGTGCATGCTGGTATGATTAAGAAGGGAAAGTTTCACTATGCATTATAAAAACCTGAGAAGTAATTGCTACTGCATCAAACACTTATTTAAAAATATAAAATAAACTGATTTAAAAGGTTTAGAAAAAAAAACTCATCAGTCAAGAGTACAAATTGTTTTACTGGCCTCAGAGGAATTCACTACGTAATCAGACTTATTTACATTCATTCTTTCACTGTCTCATAAAAAGAGTCTAGGACAAATAGCTCTCCTCCTTTTAAAAGCTAACATATTATACAACTGGTCATGTATAAACCATGACTGAGTATTTGAGTATTCTCTGTTGCTCAGGCTGTGCACAATACATAGAGGGGGAAGAGCACCAGGCTCCCAGGGAGCCAAGGCCTGGGCTCATCTCAAACAGCACTATCTCCTTGGGCAAGTGGTTCACCTTGCCAGGCCTCAGCTGCCTAATTTATAGCTATTTCCATGGTTCCTTTTAGCACCAAGTTACTAAAATTTGTAAGTACGTATTCTATAATCTCCTATTTGTGGTATAACAATTTAATAGCAAAAACTCTATAGTTCTTTGGATAGAGATTGGTAACTGAACTTATCAGATATAGAATCCTTTATAGCATGAAAGCAAAGCTGATAGAACAGATTCTTTACTTTAATAAATACTGTTTATATTGCAGATAAGAGAACTTAAATGAATAGGGGACAAAACTCACACATGCTCCAAACACATTGGAACCTGATCTTAAGACCTTGCAAATTAAAACAACTTTTGGTAGTTACAATATAGGTAAATGGAGAAAGCACAGCTCTTTTCATTTTATTATTTCACTGTCAAAGTAGCCAAAGAAGAAACAACATTTTGATAATCAACCAATAAGAGGCAAATATGTAGATGTGTACCAATTGCTAGGCCATCACTGAAATTGTGCAGGCCATCGCCCATTATCACCATCCATGCCAGTGTGGCAATGCCAGCATCTTTCAGCTCCTCCCGAGAGTAGCGCTGACTGTGACTGTGGGGGTGGTGGTTTTGGTGGTGGTGGTGATGAAGAATATGATGGTAGTCATGATGGTGGTGAATGAGATCATCTGACTGGCCCAGTGTATCATGGAAATGCGAGTGGCATTTATTCTTGCACCCTTTGGGTACATATTCATTATAGACTTCCTGTGGGTGTGCATGGGCTATCATGACCTCTTCTTCTTCCAAGATTGCTGGCTGCTGAGAATCAAAGTGGGAGGGCTCCTGTGAGTCTGCTCGTAAATAGCTTTCAGGTCCTGGGTATAAACAAAAAGGACACATTTCAAACATTTCCACTGACAATTAAGGTAAAAAAGATCTTAAAATGGAGCAACTCTCTCCCATATACCTGAAGGTCTAAACATTAGATTATTAGTATTATTTTTTTAATATATTTTTTATTGCTTTCAGAGAGGAAGGGAGAGGGAGAGATAGAAACATCAATGACGACAGAGAGAATCATTGATCGGCTGCCTCCTGCATACCCCCTACTAGGGATCGAGCATGCAACCCGGGCATGTGCCCTTGACCGGAATCAAACCTGGGACCCTTCAGTTGCAGGCCAACACTCTATCCACTGAGCCAAAACTAGCTAGGGCCATTCGAGTATTATTGATGAAAAAAACATTAACAGGTTTTAATGAATTTTAAAAATTAAATGGTCTCACATATTAAGAATTGATTTTAAACATTAACCTTCAATAACTACTCCTCAGATCCTCCCTTAATTTCTTCTGCCTCCTTATAAACAACCTACTCACTGACAATTAAAAAATGTATGAGTCAAAAAAAAAGAAAAGAAAAAGAGGGACATGGTTCCATCCTTCCATAGAGTCCAAAAAGAGCAAGGAGTTCTCTCCAACCCTCAGATTCATAAGGACTTACGATCATCTGCGTCTACTTTCTCCTCATTTGTTGAAAGTTGAGATTCATACTTGGACAACCGCTTCTTAATCTCCTCGTCATCATCATTTTCAGTTTTTTTCTGATTCTAACATAGCAAGGGAAAGAAATACTTTAATGGGGATTGAGCCAGTGACCCAGGCATGTGCCCTTGACCAGAATCGAACCCGGGGACCCAGCGGTCCGCAGGCCAATGCTCTATCCACTGAGCCAAACCGGCCAGGGCGGAAAGAAATACTTTAAAATAGCTGGTTTGCTTATGCGTACAACTTTAAATAGACACTTAAACAAAAGATACAGAAAAAACCTGCAGAGTTACAAACCTTCATTGGAATAAAGTCCACCTAAAAGGACAAGGCCTGTATTTAACTTGCACAGCACCCAGCAATGTATCCTAGGCACAGTAACTGTTCAAAAGGCGAAGAATCAGTGCCTCAGTAATATGAAATGTAGAAGAATCACACTCATCTTTATGAATGTCCCCGAGGTCATCTACTCTAAGTGTGGTCTTACGTAAGCAGCACAGCATCCCCTGGGAGCTTGTTTGAAATGCACAATCTCAGACCTAATGAATCAGATGGGGATTTTAACTAGATCCCCGTGACCCACATACACATTAAAATTGAGCTCTGCCTCAGGTTATCAATTTAGAACCAGTTAGAGAGCATTTTCTTCAGGCATTTAGTAATCTGCTAACCAATGCTAGGTTTTCTCCATCTCTCTTTTGTATGCTGAAAATCCGTACTTCCCATACTTTTTACATCCTAAAACTATACTGTGACACTGCTATGTATTTATTATTATAACTAAAATTCTTTTCATATAATATAACACCATTAACAAGCTTTCTCCTTTGAAACAAATCTCAGCCTTGAATTTATAATTAGGGTTTTAACCACTATGCTTGAGATACTGTTCCTATCTCTGAGCCCAAGCAAAAGGTCACTGTTTAAACCAGAGGTCGCCAACCTTTCGGACCTTACGGACCACCAGTTGGGACCGCTGGTTTAAACAATGGTACTAACTTATATAGAAGATAATATTCAAAATACTAAAAATGTCACACAAAAATTACATTTATTTGTAGTACCTTTGAATATGACTTAAACAATCACTATTATATCTAAGATTTCATTCTAGTTCTGACAGTGTATAAGATATCTGTACATTCTTAGGTTTGTGGATGAAAAAGAGGCTCTATAATAAATCTGACAAGTGCAGTGACTAAAAGTAACCTCACAGGATAATTGATCTGATCATAAATTTCTAACTGGGAAGGTTATGGTCTATAACTTCCCTTGTGAACTGTTACCTTTGCCTTAAGTAAGCCCTGTTCATTGTTTTTGTACATCTGCTAACATACCTTTGAAATGCCTCTTTTTCATTCCCTTTAGGAATGGAACCAGAACCACCTCAGGAGAGCACATAATCTTGTCAACCATCCTGTATTGAATCACAGATATTTCCTGGCCTTGCTCTTTCACTTCAAGTAATCTTCCTTACTTCCCTCCTTAATTCCAAATGCATAAAAGAAATTTCAAGCTCTCATTCTGGGAAGCATTGTTCTCAGTCTGATGAGATCCTGCTCCCAGGCATGTCCTGTTTGGCTCAAATAAATTCTGATAAACTCATAAAAATGTCCACAGTTTTGTATGTTCTTACATCAACAGGTTGTAAGAATTTTTAAAGACAAGCACACACACAAATCTTTATACCTACCCTTAACACAATACCTCAAACAGAGGGAGTATTTAAATATCTGTGAACATAAACAATTCAGGGTATTTTAAATAACTTCACTTGATGCTTCATTTCTCGTTGGGCAATGACTCTCTCTCGAGAACTTACAGATCTTAATGAATTCCTTTACTCCTTAAGTATTAAGGGCCTATAATGTTCCCTTGCTAAGCACTGGCAATACACGTAAAATAAGAAACAAAGGGTCTCTGTTCTCACAGAGCTTATCACCTACAGGGAAGGCGGAGGCTTTACACAGATAATGATTACACAATTCTTTGATTGCATTTACAAAGAAAAAACACAGAGTGCTCTGAGAGTGTATAACAGGACAATACCACGTCTCAGGACAGGCTTCCTCCAGAAAGTGATATTTGTACCAAGACCTAAAGATGAGCAGGGGTTTGCTGGGGAAGGGTGAGAGAGACAGTATTCCAGGCAGGGAGAATAGCATGTAGGAGGGCCAGGAAGGGGCCAGCCCATCTTTAACAGAAAGAAGGACAAGGTGGTTGGGGCCTAGTAGGTTAGAGACAGGGTGGCTAGAGATAAGGCTGGGCAGCTGAGGAGACCAGACAATGCAAACTGGTTATACTGTAAGAGTTGTGGCTACAAGCAATGAGAAATCACTAACGGAGGGATTTTTAAGTAGTGGGGTCCAACCTCATTAGATTTTCATTTAAACAAATCACTCTGCCTGGATTAGAAGACAAAATAATGTCAACATGTCCATTAGGAGGCAACTATTGTCACCCAGGAGGGAGATAAGGATGGCATGAACTAGAATAGCAAGGAAGATGGAGAGAAATGGAAAAATTCTAGATATATTTAATATAACTAGGTTGAACATGAGGAGGGAGATGTCATTGATGATTCTGATTTCCAGCATGAGCAATAACCTTTACTGGCAGAAAGTTTGATGTTGAACTGTTTTAACTAACTACTAGTATATCAAGTATGAAATGTAACCCTAATTTTAATAGAGATTTCAGATTGTCATAGATGGCAAATAACCTAAAACTATGATATAAAGTGGTGCAGGATGGATGTCTTAAGGAAAATCCTAGGTAAAATGTTCTGTTATGGGTCTAAAGAGCTTTAAATACCATGTAATGAATAGCTTTTTTTCTTTTTAAAGAACCAAATGAGATTAAATAAGATCTGGATGTCTTTGAAAAAAGACACTCAATCTAAAAAGGAAGAGGACAATGTTGGCAAAACTCCCATCTAGAAATTATGTTTACTTGCTGTTTTATGTTTCTTACACATTCAACAACTATTTTTTTAATAATCTTTTTTTTTTTAATATATTTTATTGATTTTTTTTTTTAAATTTTACTTGTCTTTTTTTTTTTTTTTTTTTAATATATTTTATTGATTTTATACAGAGAGGAAGGGAGAGAGATAGAGAGTCAGAAACATCGATGAGAGAGAAACATCGACCAGCCGCCTCCTGCACATCCCCCACCGGGGATGTGCCCACAACCCAGGTACATGCCCTTGACCGGAATCGAACCTGGGACCTTTCAGTCCGCAGGCCGACGCTCTATCCACTGAGCCAAACCGGTTTCGGCTTTTTAATAATCTTTTATGTGCCAGTCACTATTCTAGGAATTGGAGATGTAGCAGTGAACAAGATAAAGAGGTCCTGGCTCTTAAGAGCTTACATTCTAGTAGAAGCTATTTTAGTTTAGAACAGGGATTATCAAACTTTGACTACAATCTACAGTAATATATACATAGTAATATATATACTATACTGTAGTATTTCTTTAAAGCATATTTTTATTGATTTCAGAGAAGAAGGTAGGGACAGAAACATCAATGATGAGAGAGAATCGTTGATCAGCTCCCTCCTGCATGCCCCTCTCTGGGGATGTGCCTTGACCAAAGAACCACAACTTTCTGGCTCATAGGTTGATGCTCAACCACTGAGCCACGCCAGTCAGGCTACTGTTGTATTTAAAAACATTGATACAAGATCGATTTCACACTCATTAATAGGTTACAAGCTAGAGTTTGAAAAATACTATTCTGTATTAAATCATAGAGAATCTATCATGTTAAAGTGTCAGATTAAACAAAGGTTATCTTTAACTAAAATTTAAAAACTAAATTGAAATTATAATGCTCAGCCTGGCTGGTGTGGCTGAGTGTTGACCAGGAGGTCACAGCTCAATTCCTGGTTAGGGGGAGTTTCAGAAGCAGCCTATTGATGATTCTCTCTCATCATTGATTTTTCTCTCTCTCCCTCTCTGAAATCAATAAAAAAAATTTTTAAAAATTATGTTCAATACATTATGGAATTTGAAACAGAAAAAAGGTAAAACCAACCAATAAACCCCCAATCCTATTCCCCCCCAAAACTAAAAATGACCTTTTATTTTTTTTACTTTTTAAATATATTTTTATTGATTTCAGAGAGGAAGGGAGAGGGAAAGAGAGATAGAAATATCAATGATGAGAGAGAATCATTGGCTGGGTGCCTCTTGCACGCCCCCTACTGGGGATTGAGCCCACAAGCTGGGCATGTGCTCTTGACCGGAATTGAACCCAGGACCCTTCAGTCCGCAGGCCTACACTCTGTCCACTGAGCCAAACCGGCTTAGGGCACCTTTTATTTTTTTAAGGTAAGAAAAATTCCAGGTGGGTTTGGGGGACTGGGTGGAAAAGGTGAAGGAAGTAAGAAGTACAAATTGGCAGTTACAGAATACTCATGAGGACATAAAGTACAGCACAGGGAATGTAGTTAATAATATTGTAATAACTGTGTATGGTGCCAGGTGGGTATGATAATTATCGGGGGTAATTATATAATTATCTAACCACTATGCTGTATACCTGAAACTAACATAAAATAATACTAATATAAAATAATACTGAATGTTAACTTTAATTAAGAAAAAAAAGTGTCAAAAAGCCTGGGAAGATCACAGAAAAATGTAATAATGGTTGTATTACAGTGGTGCACTACAGGAAAATCCTATGTAATAAAACCCTAATATGCAAATCGACCAGATGGCCAGTTATATGATGTGCACTGACCACCAGGGGGCAGACACTCAACGCAGGAGCTGCCCCCTGGTGGTAAGTATGCTTTTACAGGGGGAGCGCTGCTCAGCCAGAAGCTGGGCTCACACTGGTGAGCGCAGCAGTGGTGGCAGGAGCCTCTCCTGCCTCCGCTGCAGGCAGGCAGTAAGGAGTGAGGGGCCCAGACTGTGAGAGTTATGTCTGACTGCCTGCTTAGGGAGCTGGCCTAAGCTGGCAGTCGGAGATCCCCTTAGAGGTCCCAGACTGTGAGAGGGTGCAGGCTGGGCTGAGGGACCCCCCCCACCCCCTGCCCCAGTGCACATAACTTTGTACACCAGGCCTCTAGTATTTTTCTCAAAAATTTTCCAAAAGTTTTCTAATGATCATGTTTTATTTTGATACTTTATTCTAAAAATAAATTAAAGAAATGTTTTTCAGAAAGATTAATTCCAGAGAACATAAAGAAATAGGATATTGCCTCAAACCAGTCCAAGAGCAATGGGAACACAGATGATAATTTCCTGAATTAAGAATGAATAAAATGCCCTGGCCGGTTTTTCTCAGTGGTTAGAGCACTGGCCTGCAGATCACAGGGTCAAGGTTCGATTCACGGTCAAGGGCATGAACCTTGGTTGCAGGCTTGATCCCCGGCCCAGACAGGTTGGGGCATGTGTGGGAGGCAACCAACTGATGTGTCTCTCTCAGAATGATGTTTCTCTTTCTCTTTTTCTCCTCCCCTCCCCTCTCTAAAAAAAAAAAAAAAAAAAAAATCAATGGAAAAAATATCCTTGGGTGAGGATAAAAATAAAAAAATAATGAATAAGTTATTCTTATTTCACTTCTTTCCTCTAAATTTAGGTCCAGCAAAGAGAAGATCGAAGATTTGCAATTTGAAAAAACACCCCCACCCCGCCCCCAAAAAAAGTTTAAAAGCAAACAAAACCAAAGCACAACAAAGGGGAAAATAAAAAAGATTTGCAATTTGAGATTTTTGTGAATGTAAACTCCGTAAGGGGAAATATTCCCAGTACTGAGTAGAAGGCTACTTTCCTTTCATACAAGCACTTGTTTCCCACAGTGAGTTCTATGTTCAGTGAGAATAACTCTGCTAGTTTTCAAATGTCCTTACGAGTTATAGCTGTTATTGTAACTATACAATTTAATTACCTATTGCTCAAACTATGTGATGATGGTGAGAATAGTTACTTCTATGAAAACTTAAGTTGAATGCATTTGAAAGTTAAAGACAAGTTGCTCTAAAAAAAAGGGCTATCAAATTATGTAAAGTGACTACTGTCTACAATTTAAAAAATTTCTGAAATCCAAATTCTACACTCAAACTATCCTTACAAGTATGTAACCTCTGGCTCAACTTTAGACAAACCAAAACTGAAGATTGTAGATGAAGCATCATGGCTGTAGAAAAAAAAAAATCATCACACAGAATCTAACTCAAAGATAATCTTGATCAACATCAGGAGTATACAAATGTTCTAAGTTAAATTAAAATGTCCAAGATATGTACATGTAATTTTTAAGAGTCCCCATTGGAAAAAAAAAAAAAAGTCGCCACTAGGTTAGTCTTTAGAGTGACTTGCCTGGTCACATCAGGTAAGAGGCAAATACCCACAGGCAACTCAAAGTTATTTTTACCAGAAATAAAGAGTCTACTGTTTGGTGCCGGAAGCCAACTCCAGCAGGTCATAATTGCAAGAGTTTCATCAAAAGGTTGATAGAACTTGGGGACTCAACAGGGGCTGAGTCACATATGTTGTCACCTGTTGGGAATGGCTGAGGACATTTTCCCAAACCTGAAAAGGATGATTGCTTGCTGCCAGACAGCTCAGGGCATCTTAATCTACATGTTATTGCCTCCTACTGGCCAAACACCTGAACAGCCGTAGGCAAATTCTTCCAATCTGACAATGGATTTCTGTACCTAACCCTACCCTTTGAAGTATATATCTTCACCTTGCCTTAGGACAAATTGTGTTAATAAATAGCAAGGGATACCCTGGCCGGTTTGGCTCACTGGATAGACTCGATCCTGGTCAAGGGCATGTACCTTGGTTTCGGGCACATCCCCAGTAGGGGGTGTGCAGGAGGCAGCTGGTCGATGATTCTCTTTCATTGATGTTTCTAACTCTCTATCCCTCTCCCTTCCTCTCTGTAAAAAAAAAAAAAACCAATGAAATAAAAAAAACCACAAAAAACAAAAATAAATAAATAGCAAGGGGTCCTGAGACAGAGAACTTAGTTTCTTTAGCTAAGCTCCTCTGACCCTCAAATGCCTTTCAAAATTATGTTTCATCTCTGGACTCTTTATTAAGTTACACACAGCCCTTCTCCAGATTGCTGAACCCTTCTTGATGCCGGAATAAGAACCCTGGCAGTTTGGCTTCATACTATCTTCTAGAAGAAATTTACAAAGGTCGTATCTGTGAAAGCCACGTATCCTTTCCAAAAAACTCTGAATAACTAGCTACTGGGTGAATAATTAGAAGTTAATCACATAATCATAACTACCAATGAATATTGATGATATATCCATGGTTTTTCTTAAACCACTTTACTGGGGTATGATTGAGATATAAACAGCTTTACATATTTGATGTATACTACTCAGAGAGTTTGGGGAAAGGTATATACCCATGAAACCATCAGGGCCATAACCATGAATCTTCTGATCTTCAAGGATCCACTTGTGCCGTTTGGTCATTTATATAAATGTTTATCCTTGCCTTTCTCACCCTCTCATGAGTTTGAAGGGAATTCTGAAGACAGAGAACTCCAGCATTAGAAAGATACAGACTTGCTCTCCATTAATGTCTCTCAGAGCTAAAAGTATCTCAAAAATGCTCAACACCTCTCAGACAAAGATCATATACCCAGGACAAGCTCTGCTAACAGTCTAGTTAGAATACTGCTCTAAATAAATGTTTGATGCATAGTAAGTACTTAGTATACTTTTTCTTACCTTTTTCTTCTTATCTTTAAATTGCTTGATCAACGTGAGTACATGTTCAACAAGAAACATTAAATACAAGCCTCCCAGAGCTGTTAGACCCTTCCATGTGGAATCAAAATAGGTACTTTCTTCTATGTTTTGAGAAGACAGATAACTGAACAGTGGCCCTCTCTTCATTTCCATTGCTGTTTCTTCATGGCTGTGACTATGGTGGTGACTTGCATGAGACTAAAAGCAAAACAACATGTATTTTATAAATTCACTAGTTTCACACGTCTGAAAAACTGGCTAAGATAAGGTCAAACTTGAAGTAATTCAGAATTGGGCAATTAAAAGGATACTCTGGAATGAGGGAAATTTAGGACATTAAATAACAGGGAACTGCCAGACTTAATAGTCTGTAGAGTTTACTGCTTCCACTCCTCGCTGGAAAGCTCACACCACTGTCCTCAGTGCGCTTACAAGAAGCCCAACCTGTAATGAGCCCGGCAAGTACCTGATCCAGGGGCGCTGGCCAGTGGCCTACAGGAATGCAGCAGAGACTATGTTACTTCATGTTAGGAAGTTGGGTGTGGCACGTATGTGCCACAGAGGATAGACTAGGTTTGGTGGTGGGGTTACAGGGTACACCCCATGTACATGTCACTTTGTGCAGCAGATATTCCTAAACATCTGCCATTTGATGGTCAGGGAGTTTGTCACAGCAAAACAGCTCCCTTTCACTACTGGAGAAAGCATGATGAGATATGTAGAACTCTAGGAATATCCCCCCCCCCCCCCCGCCCCCGCCTCACACTTACCTGCAAATTTCTAAGGGAAATTTAAAAAATTAGATCCAAATATTTTCTATCTGCGCA
This sequence comes from Myotis myotis, assembly GCF_014108235.1. Taxonomy (NCBI): domain Eukaryota; kingdom Metazoa; phylum Chordata; class Mammalia; order Chiroptera; family Vespertilionidae; genus Myotis; species Myotis myotis. The sequence goes on along the minus strand of NW_023416401.1, from coordinate 19,755,599 downwards.
CCTATCCCAAATATTTAATGGAAAAGTAAACTCACTTTACCAAACTTGCTTTACTTAAGAATTCACTCATGTTACCAAGTACAAACCTATAAATACACACATTGACTCAACTCTGAAGAAAAACCCTCAAGTTTCTTGGGTAGATAGCCACGTTTTTATTTTTGTGGCAATTACACTAATATGTAAGCAGACAATTCACACTGTTGCAGACTGTCATAATACTAGCATCTGAGTAGAATCTGTCTCCTTTTATTAACTGGACCCACCTAAATTAAATTAGTTTTTATAAAGAAAAGCAAAAAAACACACCGCACAATGTAGTAAGATCAAGCACAGCTCTGGCTGGTGTGGCTCAGTTGGTTGGAGCATTATCACATACACCAAAAGGTTGTGGGTTCGATTCCCAGACAGGGCACATATCCAGGTGGCGGGTTTGATCCCCGGTTGGGGCTTGTGCAGGAGACAGCCAATCAATGTTTCCCTTACATAGATGTTTCTCTCTCTCTCTCCCTCTCTCTCAAATCAATAATAATAATAATAATAAAAAGATCAAGCCTCAAAATGCAGCTTTTGGTTACCAAATATATTTTAAAATCAACTCCTCTAAACCAAATTTCTTGCCTTTATAAATATCAATACAAAGAATTCTAGCACACACACTTGTAATACCTTAACTAATAATAGTAATAAAAAAGAATTCTAGTACAAATAAAAAAAAAGTATGTATATTTTCAATGTTGAATAATACAATACACTAATAGGACAAATTACCATACTTACGTGTGGAAGAAGATGTAAAAAAGCATCACCACTCAATGTCCCAACAGCCAATGCCACAAGGAAACTCAGGAGAAACTTAAAAAACACCCGATTCATGAGAGGCACTAAGATAACACCCAGCAAAGACAGGAAACTGATGATGGAAATGGCTATAAAGCCACCAACCCAGGCTGTCAAACAAAAGAGCAAAGGTAAAAACATACAATTAATAAACTTTAAAAGAGAGACTTTGGAGTAGCATAAAGTAATTTATAACGTAGGCAGTCTTAAAGAAATACAAACTCAATAACCAACAAATGGGCTCGAATGAACAATTTGAGTGAACTCTCTAGGTAAAGAGCATAACCTAATGGAAAATCCTTCAGCTGGTAGTGAAAGAAGGGAAAGAAATGATAAACAAAGATGAATTCTAGCTCATTTGGGAACTGAGCTTTCAGACTCCTGTAACACCTAAATTATGAAAGAGAAGAGGAATATGTTAAAGGAGAGAGAGAAAAAAAGGGAAAAAGAAAAAAAGGAAAAGAATTATTTCCTCAGTAAACAAAGCAATTATTTCTTCATTCTAGTTTTTGAGCACTGAAATTCTAGCCAGGGGTGAGGAACTTACAGCCAAGCCTTATAAGGTCTGGCCAGGGGTGAGTTTTTGAGCACTGAAATTCTAGCCAGGGGTGAGGAACTTACAGCTGAGCCTTATAAGGTCTGGCCATGGGTGAGAAATGTCCAGTCAGACTTTATAAGGCCACCAGAGATGAGGACTGTCTCTAGAACATCCGGCCCGCAGGCTGTATAAGGCCTGTGAAATCATTTGGTCTAGCCCTGCCAAGGCTAGGAGTGAGTTAAATGAGCAAATATAACAGGCTAATTTTTTTTTCATTCTTTACTGATTAAAGTATTACATATGTCTCCTTTTCCCCCCATTGACCTCTCACTGGCCACTCCCACCCTCCACATATGCCCTCACCCCACTAGTGTCTGTGTCCATTGGTTATGCTTATATGCATGCATACAAGTCCTTTGGTTGCTCTCTTATCCCCCGCCTTCACTCTGAGGTTTGAGGGTCTGTTTAATGCTTCTCTGTCACTGGATCTATTTTTGTTTATCAGTTTATGTTGTTCAATATATTCCACAAATGAGTGAGATCATGTGATATTTATCTTTCTCCGACTGGCTAATTTCGCTTAGCATAATGCTCTCCATGTCCATACGTGCTGTTACGAAAGGTAAGTTTCTTCTTTTTTACAGCAGCATAGTATTCCATTATGTAGATGTACCACTAGCAGGCTTATATTTAAGTTGATAATTCTGTATGGCTAGCAAATGATTTATAAATATCCAAATGGCCCTGGCAGAAAATAGGTTCCCTAACCCTGCTCTACACTATAGCACAGCTTATCCTGGTTTGATTTATTAATAACAGACCAGAGCCCTGGCTGGTTTGGCTCAGTGGATAGAGTGTCAGCCTGTGGATCAAAGGGTCCTGGGTTTGATTCTAGTCAAGGGCACATACCTAGGTTGCAGGCTCAATCCCCAGTAGGGGGCGTGCAGGAGGCAGCCAATCAATGATTCCCCCTCATCATTGATGTTTCTCTTTCTCTCCCTTTCCCTTCCTCTCTGAAATCAATAAAAAGATATATTAAAAAAATAAATAAGTAACAAACCAGAATTGGGCTCCTAAAAGCAGAGATTAACTCTGACCCTTCTTCCCAAACAGGGTGACAATATAAAAAGCCCAAATTTCAGATAGCCCTTGACACTTCATGACCTCAGGCAAGTTACAACCTATGTTTTACTCATTTATCTATTTTTTTAAAAAGATAAGGTAAGTACCCCTTTTTAAAAGCACTCATTGGGCCTTTTGCTAATGACCCACGGAGCCCTCAAGAGAAAGGGCAAAGTAAAAACACCGCTTTTGGGTGAAGCAGCAGCATGCTGTGTTGTTTTGCTTCAATCGGTGGTGTGACAAGTTGTTAAAATAAAAAAAGATAAGGCAAGTTACAATCTAAGTTTTTTTAAGGGTCAGGCTAACATGCTTGCTTTTTTCATTCAAGGCAGAATGATCTCACTCATGTGGAATCTAATGAACAAAATAAACTGATGAACAAAATAGATCCAGAGACATAGAAGCATGGAACAGACTGAGGAATCTAAGAAGGAAGGAGGGGTGGTGGGGTAGGTGGGGAGAGGATAACCCGGGAATTTATATGCACAGCTCATGGACACAGACAATAGTGTGGTGGAGGCCTGGGAGGGGCGGGTGCAGGGTGGAGGGGATCAATGAGAAAAAAAAGGGGGGACATATGTAATACTTTCAATAATAAAGATAAGTTTTAAAAGAGATGTTATATTTGAAATTATGCTAAAAGTGAATAGGTTTTTGTAAATATAAAGAACACTAACAACATAAATGTATCTACTGGAAATTATTTTTACATAAAAAAACTCAATTCTACCTATTTGTAAAGAATAGGTCTTTGGAGGGATTTCAGCTTTCTTTTCACTCGTTGTATGAATCAGACACGATCTAGCATCAATTTGATTGATGATGGCTGGGCAGAGATAGTTGAACTCCATTTCATTCAGCAGAACCTGGATGCCCATGCCATGTGATGTGAGCAGCTTTGACGCATTGAAACACTAAAGAAAACAAAGCAGTGAAAAGCACCAAAAGGCATTCCCATTAGATAATCCAAAAAAGTTGTTTGATGACACAATACCCTTTCCTTACTGAAGCTGCTTCTTAATTTTAGGTTAACACTGATTAAAATCAACTTTTGTTTTAAGTACTTTGGAATTTCTCAAACTACCTGGAGGTATTATGTCATAATAGTGTTATCTCACCTCTCTGCTTACTTCTAGGTAGAAAGTTACATCAGTCGCCTAGGGAGAAAGCTGTAAGTGAAATGAGCTTGAGGATAAATGAGCATTCACAAGCCTGTTAACTCACTGCATAAACCTATTAAGGAAATGAGCTTTAATTTCGAGATGAGGGTCATTAGACATTGGCACACATGTTATTTTAGTACCAACGCTACTTGGCCTAAACAAGCCCCAAACACGTCATTCTTACAATGACCATACTTGCAAAACTTAGTTCAGTTCTGACTACACACTTGGCAAAATAATGCTCTACGAGAGAATATTAAAGCATGTACATTATTCTCACACAGAGTAAAGTTGGTAATAAAAGCAAACCTGTATTGGCAGGCAGCCGTTTCAACAATTTAATGAGATGACTAGTTTGATGAGAATCTTCTGAGTAACCTAAGCTCCTTCTATTCCCCCAGAATTGGTGGCAGCAACTGTTTCTCATCATCTGTAAAGTTATTTTAAACTCCACCAATTCTTGGTTAATAATACAAAGAACAAACTTTATTACCAGTGTCGCTAAGGGAATGACCATTAGTAGTAGTATCCCAGAATTAAAATAGTCATATGATCGCTTGCATGAAGTACTTAAGTTTTGCTTATTAACATATATCAACTAACTCCTTGTTCTTGACATCTTTCAGTCAAGGCAAACTGAGTACAGCCTTGAAGTCTAATCTAGAAAAAACACATGAAATCAGAACTTCACTGCCCAGGCATTCACTTGTCCAGTATGTCATTCTTGGCAGCAGTTCCAATGACTCCACAAATCATTACAATCCCTCTGCAAGGAGGTATTAACGTTCTTGAATTCTTCAACCCCTTTAACCATACCTTTCCCTAAAACATGGATTCTAACTCCTACATTTTCCACCTCCCATTTTCTACTTTTTATTAATAATACTCGCCTTTAAAAACTTTTTCCAAAAATAACTTTGATATCTGCTTTCTATACTTATTTTAAATTCTATAAAGTTTTAGCCCAGCTGGCATGGCTCAGTGGTTGAGCATCAACCTATGAACCAGGAGGTCATGGTTCAATTCCCAGTCAGGGCACATGCCCAGGTTGTGGCTCAATCCCCAGCGTGGGGTGTGCAGAAGGCAGCCGACCAATGATTTTCTCTCATCATTGATGTTTCTATCTCTCTCTCTTCCTTCCTTTCTAAAAGCAATAAAAATATATTTTTTAAAAAAGTTTTGAAGGCAGCACTATTCTTACTATCCTCCAAGTTTTTTTTCTTTTTTAAATCAGAAATGATTACAACATGGTAGGGACACTTTAGGCCAAGTGATTTGCTGAGAAATTCCCTTTTCAGTAACTTAACCATTTTATTTTTACTTTAAACTCCTTACAACTAGAGATAGAATGGCAATGACAGAATAGACAAGCAGGCATATTGATTAAAATAAGAACAGCCTTTATCTTACCTCCTGAGTATTTGCATTTGTGTTGCTGGAATACATAAACTCCTTTCTGGGCTCACTCACAGATTCATTTGTTTTTCTCCTAGCGGGCCGGCTCATCCGGCTCTTTTCTGTAATACTGGGTGGAGTGGAACTGCTCACATCTTTAGGGAGCTTTCCAGGTTTTGGAGTTTCTATTGTCTCCAGAAAATGAGTTCCTTCAGAGACAGCATTATATACAGTTGAGGTCACTTCACTAGCACCAACACCATCTTTGATTAAAACATTCCTTCTACTATTGGCATGTTCTGATCGGCGAGATCCTTTCCCCTGGTTGTTTCTAGTGTCTTTACTGGAACTATCAGAGTCATGGTCTGGGCAAAGAGCTTTCCGATTATTTTTACCGGAAGCAGCATGATTACGGTGAGAGTGATGCTCATGGTCGGAGTGATGCTCATGGTCGGAGTGATGCTCATGGTCAGAGTGATGCTCATGGTCATGGTGTAAATGAACTCTTTTAATCTTATCTATGCCTATATTCTGAAGTAACTTTCTGAACCCTTCAACTGACAAAGAATTATTTTCTCCATAGCGATGGAAAAGCTGCTGTAGATGATGTCGCTGGGTGGTAACTGCCAAATCAACATCAATGCCAGATTCCCAGTTTGGAATTTTCTCCGTGGTCTGAGGGAGAGCAGTCGCTGATTCTACTTCATGAAGGAGATTTGTGACTGACAGAGTGAAGGTCAGGATGAAGATTAAGGGTAAACTCCTCGCCATTGCACCTCCCTAGAGAAGACAGAGAAAAGAAATTTTGTCTTCACTTCTATAATAATTTGAATTAAAAAATCTCCTGCTAAACACTGATGTCTAAATCAAACAATCAAGGTCTACAAAACCTCATTTAGTATGGCCAGTGTAGTGTTAGGTACTGTGAAAATACACAAACAAGTGTCCTAGGCTCTACCCTCGCATTACCAAAACAAAAGAAATAACTGGAGAACTGTTGAGTGTTAAGATTCAGTAATTAGCACTATACAAGCAATAGTAACTCAGACACTGGAGAGATCCATGTGGCCACAACCATATTGGCAACTCCTTACTGTGTTGAGAACAATGATTTAAAACAAAACTTACCTCTACCATTGCCATTTCATAAAACATTATTTTAACATCAAAAGGAGTAGATACAGCAATCTCAGAATTATTCATTAAAATTTTTCTTAAACTATATACAAATCAATTTAAGGCTTCTTTCCCCAAGAGCACCCTTCAAAGTCACCCAATTACGCCTCGGGATATGTTCTTTGCGTCCTCAAGTAGATGTGTAATTAAACCACACAGATGGGATCTGATCTTTCTTTTCCTATTCAAAAATGACATCACGCCCTAGCCTGTTTGGCTCAGTGGATAAAAAGCCTCGGCCTGCGGACTCAAGGGTCCCGGGTTCGATTCTGGTCCAGGGCATGTACCTAGGTTTCGGGCACATCCCCAGTCGGGGGCATGCAGGAGGCAGCTGGTCGATGTTTCTCTCTCATCGATATTTCTAACTCTATCCCTCTCCCTTCTTCTCTGTAAAAAAAAAAAAAAATCAATAAAATATATATATATTTTTAAAAATGGCATTGTTCCAGGAAAGTACATATAGACTGACCCCATGCTTTAGATGATGGCATAATCATTAAGCTCTTTAAGTTAAACTTCATTTTATCACAGATCATCACTCATCCAGACAAGGGTGTTTGGAGATAGAAACTGAGTGAGCCTTGAAAAGCAGAATTCAGTTAAGCCGAGAAAGGTACAAGTCCATAGATGTGGATAGACTGGTATCTCAGGACCCAGTCGTCACCAAACTCTGGAGCCAGAGAGCAAGGGCCTGGGGCGACCTAGCTCTACCACTTTCTGCCGTTTCTCCTTGCACCAGGAAAAGCGGGCAGTACCCATGTCCAGGGTGACTGGGGGAACCACATGAACGGTTACACGGGAGCGCATGTTCCCAAACAATGTCTGCGGTGTTGCACAGCTGCTGATCAAGCCCGGAGCAGTGAAAATGGAAGTGCCTAGGGACCATAGGGATAGGCTCCACAAAGAACAATCTTTCGGACCTGAAGTTTTAATAGGCAAACGAGAATCAGTAAGAAATCATTCGCAGGCAAGGAGCGGGGTGGGTTGGGACAAGCACAGATGGAAGCGCTCGGGGGCAACTCCTCGCCTTTCTCCCGCGAGGATGCTGAAGGCGACCGAGGACCCCGGGCAGACCTTCCCTGCAAGTCGGCGAGTGTTGTCGGAAAAAAACATAAAGAAAGGGCCGGGAGAGAGGCCAGTGGAGAAAAAGGGAAAGAGGGCAGATCACTATTTTCAAGGGTTTTTTTTTTTTTATTGTTAATACACGCCCCTAGCTTCGAGTAGGAGATTAATAACACTGTTTCTCCAGAAAGTCCTCCGTTGGACTCCTAAGCCCATCTGGGCATCCTACACTGGGAAGTCCGACCCCCGCGGCCTGAGGGGCTCCCCTTTCTACAGCCCCCGCCCGGACCTACGGGACTCACCTCTCCGCGGCCTCGCAGTTCCACGTTCCGGCCCCGCGTGCAGGTTCAGTTCCCCACAAGCGGTCCGGAGGGCTCGGAACCGGCCCGTGCTTCTCTCTCTGTCTCGAAACCCCTACAGGGCACGGGGAAGCGGCGAACTCATCGGCCCGGACGCCCCTCGGTCGGGGGGACCACGGCACAGCCACCCAGAAGCCGCGCCCCACGCGCCCTCGCCTCCCGGGAGCAGGACAATTACTAATGCGCGCGGCGCGCGGCGCGCGGCCGGGAACCACCGCCTCTGCCGGCCTGACTGCGGGACATGCGCAGTGCGGCTCAGAACCCCGTCCCCGCCAGCGAGTCCGCGTGGCCGCCTGTTCGCCGGCGCCGCGGGGCACGTAGGGGCGGGAGGGCGCGAAGGCGCGGCCGAGCGGACCGTGAGCGCCGAGACCGACTGGGGACCCTGTCTTTCTTCGAAGCCCTCCGCGCCCCTGCGCCACTGAGGCCCGAGACTCGCTGGCCAAGGCTCCCTCCTGGGCCAATGCCGCTGCTGCTGCGAGTCCGGGCGTGAAGGGCAGCGAGACGCTCCTGACGCAGCCCCGGCTCAAGTGCCACGGTCTTTCTGGAAGGTCCTGAACCGCTCCGGCCGGGTTTCGTCCTGGGGTCCGAGGCCGCGTTTGTGCGCAGGGCCACGGTCAGCAGACCAGAGGTGGCAGCGGCGGGGCGCCAAGGACCAGAGGAGCCAGGGCGGGGGCGGAGCCTGTGGGGCGTGGTCGTCTCCGCCGTCTCCGCCCCGCCCCCGGCTGCCTCGGAAACGCGGTGCGGACCGCGCCAGCGGGAGGGGCGGCCTCGCGCGTGTTTCCGCTCAGAGGGCGGAAGTGCGCCCCCAGAACTCGGCCTCGGACCAGCCAGCAACATGGTGGCATCCGCGCTGGAGGCGTCTCACGTATTTTGCTGCCCCAACCGGGTGCGGGGAGCCCTGAGCTGGAACTCGGGGCCCGGAGGACTTCTGGCCTTCGGCACCTCCTGCTCCGTGGTGCTCTACGACCCGCGGGTAAGGGCGGTGGCCGTGCGCCTGAGCAAGGGGCGGGGTGTCTGGGGCGCGCCGCCATCAGCCTGGGGTCACCAGGTCCCACCGGTGCCCGGTTAGCCCCACGTAGAAACCCGAATGATGACCTTTTCTGAAGCCTTCTGGAAACTGTAGTACTGCTAAAAAAATTAGTTTGGGTTTTGAAAGGTTTGCAGTTTAGGTATGGACTAAATCCATTATCACAGATGCTATCTCATTCCTATATTTCCCGCAGTTATAAACTTGCCACTTGTATTTTAGCTTTGGACCTGGACATTTCATTTTTTAAACAATTCTTTCATTTATTGATTTGAGAGAGAGAGAGAGAGAGAGAGAGAGAGAGAGAGAGAGAGAGATTCATTGTTCCACTTATTTATGCATTCATTGATTGATCCTTGTATGTGCCCTGACCCAGCTACCCTGCCATGGCTGGAATTGGACATTTAAAAGAAAGTGCCGCCCTGGATGGTTTGGCTCAGTGGATGGAGTGTCGGCCTGGGGACTGAAGGGTCCCTGGTTCGATTCCTGTCGGGGGCACATGCCCTGGTTGTGCGCTCGGTGCAGCCAATCAATGATTCTCTCTCATCATTGATGTTTCTATCTCTCTTTCTCTCCTTTCCTCTCTGAAATCAATAAAAATATATTTTAAAAAATTAAAAAAAAATAAATGAAAGTGCTACTCTAACCGGTTTGGCTCAGTGGATAGAGCGTTGGCCTGTAAACTGAAAGGTCCCAGGTTGATTCCGGTCAAGGGCATGTACCTTGGTTGTCAGCACATCCCCAGTAGGAGGTGTGCAGGAGGCAGCTGATCGATGTTTCTCATCGATGTTTCTAACTCTCTATCCCTCTCCCTTCCTCTCTGTAAAAAATAAATAAAATATTTTTTTTTAATAAAATAAATAAAAGAAAGTGCCGTTGGGGTAAAGGTCACAGGGGAAGGGTATCCTAAGCACTTATCAAGTGCGGATCAATACCTGATTAGTCATGACATGCAAAGTGAGCCATGAATATGTACCCATTAGTCACAAATTCCTCTACTGAAGATTTTTTTCCCCCTCAACAAAACCCTCAAATTGATGCAGTCATGATCGAAGTAGGGCCCTGAGACCTGTGCGAGCACCAAGAAGAGGTTTCTTATCCAGCCTGGGGTGTCAAGACAGGCTCCCCAGATGAGGACAGGAGTGGGAAGGGGAGTGAGTGGTGCGCAGGACCAAGGCAGGTGAAGACCTGAGAGCTTAGTATGATGAGAGCACAGGACACTGGGAATGTGGAGTGGTGAAAAGAATTACAGTGAATGGATGGTGTAAGCCACAGTTAGAAGTTTATAAGTTAAAGGAAGGTGATTTTTGTATGAGGTAATCCATCAAAAATACTGAAACCTTATCTTTATTAATTTAATAATTCCTCTGTAGGATAGATTCTAATTTACTAACTGGTGCTTCTTTTGTTAAAGAAAAGGGTTGTCATTACCAACCTGAATGGTCACACTGCTCGAGTCAATTGCGTACAGTGGATCTGTAAACAGGATGGCTGTAAGTATTAATCTAATTGTTAAAGCTGATCTGAGTTGTTTTCTGATAAAGTATGAGTAGTCATTTTTCTTTCATCACTTCTCTTATTTTACCATCAGCTTATCTGATATTATGCAGTTGGAAAATAGAAGAAAAACAGTATGCCCAATGAAATATCTGACCTGTACTTTTACTTTATAGCAGTTGAAGCATGGATAGCACAGCAGTGCTTAGGATGAGGGTAGACTAGAGGCAGCCCTGAGTGTGGTAAGACCCCCCCCACCATTGCCCGTTGCTTCTGTTTGAAAGCCTGAAAGCAGGCCCATATTAGGACCCAGGCTGGGATTCCAAAAATTTGACTTGTTTCCATCACAGACAAGCTATTGTTTTTTTAGGCAGGACATTGCATTTTTTCTTGACCTTAGTTTGTACCTTAGTAACACCTGAAAAGTAAAGGCTTGGACTGAATCAGGGGAGCTTTTAAGGTTCGTGACACCTATGAGATCAAAATTATTTTCAGAATAATACCAAGAGGTTATTCACAGTTTTCATTCTCATTCTACCACAGTTGTACAGTGGCCCTTTGAGCAGCTGTGTGGTGAGTGATATCACAACAGATTAAGTTTAGAAACAGATATGAAAATCCAGCTGTATGCTAATAGTTAAATGCTAAAGAGATTTGCAGAAATGTAAAACAGTGCCTCTTGTTTTTTTGTTTTAGAAAATGTAGGGGTTTTCCTTGCCATAAAAATGTTGTTTTGTTAACATGCAATAGAGTTTATTGTTATTTTAGAAAATATTTTTTATTGATTTCAGAGAGCAAGGGAGAGGGAGAGAGAGGTAGAAACATCAATGATGAGAGAAAATCAGTGATCAGCTGCCTCCTGCACGCCCCCACTGGGGACCAAGCCTGCAACCCCGAGCATGTGTCTTGACCGGGAATCAGACCATGACCTCCTGGCTCATAGATGCTCAACCACGAGCCACACCGGCCGGGCTGGAGTTTGTTATTTTTAAGAAAAATGATAAGTAGTTTTCACATTTCTTAGTTTACAAACCTAATGTGTTTAATATTTGTACATAGAGTCAATCCATATAAACAAAGGCTTTATGGGGTCCCCAAACATTTTTAAGAGCATAAAGGAGTCCTGACACCAAACTGAAATTTGCTAGAATAGATTATCTCCAGGTCTCTTTTATCTCTAACATCCTGTGACTCCATAGTGTTTAATTAGCATACTGCTTTTAGATGGTGCTTCCGAAATACAATGCAATTTCCTCAAATGTCTTAAATATACCTACTGTAGTTTTCTTATGGACTCTGAATTAATTAAAAAAAAATATTTTTATTGATTTCAGAGAGGAAGGGAGAGGGAGAGAGATAGAAACATCAATGATGAGAGAGAATCATTGATTGACTGCTTCCTACATGCCTCCCACTGGGGGTTGAGCCTGAAACCCAGGCATGTGCCCTTGACTGGAATCCAACCTGGGACCCTCAAGTCTGCAGGCCGATGCTCTATCCACTGAGCCAAACTAGCTAGGATTCTGAATTAATTTTTATTCCACAAACATTTATTAAGAGCATTCTGAGCCAGGCACCAATGCAGAATTTCCTGAATTAGTGAGACTCTACTATGATTTTATCGGTGACCAAAAAAAAATGAAGTTGAATAGCTACTTATTTCAGTTGGTATTGCAGGATTCGTTACATTAGGTTAGTATAGAGTGTCCCAAAATTCACGCAAGATTTGAATTTTGCGTGAGCATTAACAACAACAACAAAAATAAAAGCCTAATTTTACTTGGTTTATTGAATCAGATCTTAATATCTGTTGCCCTTTGATTTCAGTCCCTTCAATTTGATAAGCATTACCAAGTACTAATTATGGCCCAGGAACAGAGACAATGAAGACCACGGCTTTGCATATGTGCCAGCAAAGCTGTGGAGGCCATCTACCTGATGTGCTATTCCATACATAACCCTATACTGTATGCTTTATAAATCAATAAAAAATTTACAATTTTTAATTATAAACCTGTGCTTTCTATCAAAATTACTTCTTGCGTGAATTTTGGACACCCTATAAAAACCATTAAATGGTAGAAAAAGTGGCTGTAGTGCAGGTATTAAAACACAATTGTAATTTTATTAATTGCCACCAAATGATATCAAAGACTACTTGAATCTCAGTATAGGGATTTGTTATAAAAAATTTGGGCTTGTATATTTTATCTTTTCTTTAAAAATGAGGTTACATAAAATAAATTGCTTGTGCATCACTAATCTGTAACTATTAGAATTGATTTCCTCTAAGAATAGGGTTCTTCCACCAGATAATGAGTCCTTATCTAATGTTCTTTAGATACCCCCCCAGCTGCTTCCCCTAAATGTCTAGCACATAGGCCAGAAGAAACAAAGAAATGGAAAATCCAAACTAAAATTATATATTATTTCTCCCTTTTATTTTTTTAATATATATGTTATTGATTTTTTACAAAGAGGAAGGGAGAGGGGATAGTTAGAAACATTGATGAGAGAGAAACATCAATCAGCTGCCTCCTGCACACCCCCTACTGGGGATGTGCCAGCAACCAAGGTACATGCCCTTGACCAGAATCGAACCTGGGACCCTTTAGTCCGCAGGCTGACGCTCTATCCACTGAGCCAAACTGGTTAGGGCTATTTCTCCCTTTTAAAAAACCTAGATTGGGCCCTGGCCGGTTTGGCTCAGTGGATAGAGCATCGGTCTGCGGACTCAGGGGTCCCGGGTTCGATTCCGGTCAAGGGCATGTACCTTGGTTGCGGGCACATCCCCAGTGGGGAGTGTGCAGGAGGCAGCTGATCGATGTTTCTCTCTCATCGATATTTCTGACTCTCTATCCCTCTCCCTTCCTCTCTGTAAAAAATCAATAAAATATATTTAAAAACAAAAAAAAACCTAGATTGGGTACATTCTTCAAAACTACTGGTTGGTATGCACATTATCACAAAAAAAGGAGGGACTGGGAAACTATTCTATCTTCAAGGAGACTGAAAAAGGATGACAACTGAATACACAATATTTGGTTCTTAGATTCTGAATTTAAAAAAAGTTATAAAAGATATTACTGGGACAATTTGGAGAAATTTTAATATGGGCTATATAGTACATAATGATATCGTATCAGTGTTAAAATTCTTTTTTCTTTTTTTTTTTTAATATATTTTATTGATTTCTTACAGAGAGGAAGGGAGAGAGATAGAGAGCCAGAAACATCGATGAGAGAGAAACATCCATCAGCTGCCTCCTGCACATCTCCCACTGGGGATATGCCCGCAACCCAGGTACATGCCCTTGACCGGAATCGAACCTGGGACCCTCCAGTCCGCAGGCCGACGCTCTATCCACTGAGCCAAACCGGTTTCGGCCAGTCTTAAAATTCTTGAGTGTGATAGTATTGTGGTCATGTAGGAGAATGTTCCAGTTCTTAGGAGATCCATAGTAAAGTGTTTGAGGATCAGAGGTCCTGATGCCTGCAACTTATTTTTAAGTAGTTTGTCAAAAACAATAAGGAATCTATACAAAAGGTTGGGCAAAAGTAGGTTTATAGTTTGTATGGAAAATAATACAGTAATTAGTAATAATAATACAAAAATAAATAAACTTTCGCATACTCACAACTGTAGATCTACTTTTGTCTCACCCTGTACACATGGAACAAGCTATTAAGGAACTATGGCAAAATGTTAACAGTTGGTGAATCTACGTAAAGGGTATATTGAGTTTTCTTATAACTTTTCTATAGCTTTGAAATTTTTCTGAGTAGCTGTTAAAAAAATGAAAATATTTACTGACATATCTTTTCAGCTCCTTCTACTGAATTAGTTTCTGGAGGATCTGATAATCAAGTGATTCACTGGGAAATAGAGAATAATCAGGTGGGTAGGCATGTTTATAATTATAGGAAATGACTGTTACATCTTTTATTTTCAACTTTTTCCTCATTCTGTTATGTTCTTTCTTTATGAAATTGCCTCATTCTTGCTTATCTGTAATCCAGGTCCTTTTCTGTACTTCACAGGCCCTGTACCCTTCCCTCTAATATTTGCTCCCATATTCATATGCTGTCAGTCATTTCTGTGGGTTTCCTATTTATTTTGGAATAATTTTTAAGCAGCTTTTACATGGGCTGTTTCATCTGTTTTCAGTGATATAAAAAATTAATACTGCTGTGTTCATAGAGTAGCTGGTGTCCTGTAGATATAGATGTACATACCGTAATTCTCAGTGATATAATATGCTATGCTCGGTATAGATAGACCGTTATTGATGGACATTTAGGTTGTTTCTAGTTGTAAGAAAAGATTAAAAGTGAAAAATTAGTGTGGTAGGTATTGGAATATCTGCCATACAGAAGATGCAGATGAGGCAAAAGCCTATTCATGAATCATGTACGTAGTTTGAAGGCAAAATGTACTTGAATAAAGTACAAGGGTGGCTCCAGCGTAGATGCTCTAACTTGCTGCCCCACAACCATGGTGGAGTGAGTTCAGAAAAGGTTTAAGAGGTGTCCTTTGGGTTGGTTCTTAAAGTATGAGGTGATTTCCTTTGGAGGAGTTAAAGGAGTGAGAATTTTTGGTAGGAAAACTAGCATGAGTCAAAGCTCAGGTGAGAAAGGAGAACCCTCTGCTCAGGAGTGTCCAGTTGTTTTGTTTTTGTTTTTGTTTTTTAATATATTTTTATTGACTTCAGAGAAGAAGGGAAAAGGAGAGAGAGAGAAACATCAATGATGAGAAAGAATCATTGATCGGTTGCCTTCTGCATGCACCCTATTGGGGATGGAGCCCACAACCTGGGTATGTGCCCTTGACCAGAATTGAACCCGGGACCCTTCAGTCCGCAGGTTGAGGCTTTATCCACTGAGCCTAACCAGCTAGGGTAGGAGTGTCCAGTTTTAATCAAAGCCTAAGATGTCTTTAGGGCAGGTCTTCCTTATTTTATTTTATTTTTTGTTAATCCCCACCCAAGGATATTTTCCATTGATTTTTAGAAAGAGTGGAAGGGAGAGGGAGAGATGCAGAGAGAAACATCAATGTGAGAGAGACACATTGATTGGTTGCCTCTGCACGCACTCCTCAACCAGGGTCGAGCCTGCAACCAAGGTATGTACCCTTGACCAGAATAAAACCCAGGACCCTTCAGTCCGTGGGCTGAAGCCCTATCCATGGAGCCAAACCAGCTATGGCTAGGGCAATGCTTTTTCTAAAGTGTGTTCAGAGAATTATTCATTTCTTAAGATGTTCCATGAAAAAAGGAATCCATGGCCAATCCAGTTTGGGAAACACTGCATTTACCTCTAAGAGAATTCCCTATGCATGAGGGTAGTGAGGGCTCTGAAAGGTTCTGACATGGATGAACCTGCTTACTTTTGTTTGCCTTGCATTTCCCAAACTTGTTTCAAGTCTGAACTTTCTTGTTTTCCCCTTTCAAATCTCTTAGTAGTCCTTGTAACTTTAAGAAATTCAGTTTTAGGAATGTTTCTAGATAATACATTGTGGGCAGTAATACTAGAGAAGCAGAATAGGAGATGATCCTATTCGGATTTGAACACTTGCTTTAAAAGTTTGTTTTTTATTAGCAGGCATTTGGAAGTCATTGATAATTTCTAAGAAGAGGAGTATAAATATCAAAAGATTAATCTGACATCCATGTGACAAATTAAATTGGGAAAAATGTGAAGGAAGGGATATGGGATGTATTTTTGTTTTGTTTTAAATATATTTTATTGATTTTTTACAGAGAGGAAGGGAGAAAGATAGAGAGTTAGAAATATTGACGAGAGAAACATCGATCAGCTGCCTCCTGCACATCTACTGGGGATATGCCCGCAACCCAAGTACATGTCCTTGACCGGAATCGAACCTGGGACCTTTCAGTCCGCAGGCTGACGCTCTATCCACTGAGCCAAACCGGTTTTGGCTATTTTTGAAGGAAAATGATTTTGGTATTGAGTACCTAGTTATCAAAGGAGTGGGGAGCTGGTGGTTAGGGGAGTGAGTAGTCAAAAACCATGAGATTGTGTCTTAGGGCCCTGGAGAAAGATGCTTCTACAAAGGAAAATAGGCAAGGAGGGAAGATGTGGATTTCATTTGTAGACATGTTATTTGCACACAGAATTGTCCTTCCCTGGTCTGGAAGTAGTGATTTTGGAGCCACCTGGACTTGAATGAATGCAAAGGGATGTGCAGCAAACTTAACTCCTGTTTGGAATGATTTTAGCAGAGGAATCCAGAGAGAGAGGACCTTAGCATTCATTTTTGAGATTTGAGAGAAGACTTGGCAAGACTCTTTTCCTCAGTGCTGCCCCAAACTTCTGTCAATAGAAAGTACTGCAGGCTCAGCAAGTATCTGATGGCGGACAGCAAGCTTAGCTTGGGAGGGGACTGCCGGGGTCCAACCCCAGCGGGTCCAGGGGTCCCCAAAGGTGTGGATGGAGTCGGCGAAGAAGAGATGATATGGAGACAGCGTTCAGTTGATCAGCAGCCTAGCCAGGATCTCTAGCCAGGATCTCCAGGCAAGTTCTGGTCTGGATCTCCAGCGAAGTTCTGGTTAGGATCTCCAGCCAGGTTCTGTGTCCATGTTCTCTTGCTAGGTTCTCCAGGTTCTCCAGCCAGGTTCTGTAGCCATGTTCCCTCGCTAGGTTCTCCAGCCAGGTTCTGTCCAGGTTCTCCAGCCAGGTTCAGTCACCAGGTTCTAGTCAGGTTCTCTTGCCAATTTCTGTAGTCAGGTTCAGTCCAGGATCTTTTGCCATGTTCTCTCCAGCGAAGTTCTTCTGTCTCTAGTGAACGTTCTGTGTAGGTTCTGTGCCTCCTAAGTTCTGTGTTCTTCTGGTTCCGTATTCTAAGTTCTGTGTCCTAAGTTTTGTGTTCTAAGTTCTGTGTTCTAAGTTCTGTGTTCTAAGTTCTGTCTCTTGCTGTCTTATTACATCTGTATTTATACCAGTTGATTCAATCCTATCAATCTCTATTACAAAGGTTAGGGCGTTTCCTATCTCCATTCCAGGGAGTAAAGATTATGTAGCTTAAGCATGATTGTTTGTAGTTAAAGTGATTAATTACCCACCTGGCACTAGTTAAGAGGTTTTATTCCCTCCCTAACTTCAGGGGAAAATCCCTACCTGGGGAAACAACCTTTCTCAGAGACCTTGGTTAAAACACATAGTGCCAAGAAGGTGAGCAAACATATTAAGAACAGTATGCTATATATGCCAGGTCCCTTGAAACAGCAAGCATGGACCGGCTCCCGGCAGGGGACAGAAGGGAGAATGTGAAGCCAAATGGGGATCAATTGTGTAAAGACAGGAGGAGGAGTAAGAGGATTTAGGGGAAGGGGCCACACATTGTAACCTGAGGGGCTTACATGTTCTTTCCCATATGCATTTCCATGCACACAGGTGCTCAACACACCTTGACTTCTGATAACAGGAAGTAATTCTAAGCTGGTATGAGAGGTTTCAGTCTTTGAACAGTGAGCATTGTTTTTTAAAAAGCTGGTGAACTTGAGAGATTTCTTTTGCTTGAGTTTTAAAAATTCTGTGATGTTTGAAATATAACCCTGTTTAAAGATCTGAAGTGTTTTCAATAGATTTAATTTTTTAAGGCATAATGATACAGACTCAAAACGAAGTTTCAATATAGAGAAGTATAAAGAAGGAAAAAAAACTATATACAAAATCTCAACAGAGTTAACATTCTGATGAACATTGTCTCAGCTATGTAGTATGTATGTACAATTATACATACTATATCTGAGTAATTTTAAATGTTTTTCAAGGAAGCCAAAGGTTAATGATGAAAGAAAGTTAGTGTACAGACCCTTATACATAACAATTACCTCTGGAGTAGCAGAGTTTTGCCTAAGTAATTAGGAAATAGCTGAGGAGACACTTAAGGACACCACTATTTGAGAAGATAATTTATGGAAGATACCTCTCAAAGGAAGTGGTGGAGTCTCACACATTTGGAAATCTAAGAAATACACCTAAAACAACAGAAATTATGCCACAGTGAAGAATCTTGCATGGCAAGCAGGTGGACTTGATAAACAGATGGGATCCTGGTTCTGTTTGCAATGTTTCCATTTTGCAGCTATGCTTGTTTAGGCAAGTGTCTTGTGGGGATGCTAAAATCACTAGGTAGTAGTTTGATGAAGAATAGAATACATACTCACTCCCAAAGTATAATCTTGTATCAACCCCCAAAATTTTAAGTTCACAGTGAAAAAATCTGGCAGACACTACCTTTACTAAGATACCAAGGTTAACTTCACTAAAATTGGAACAGATTGACATCATGGATGTGATGCTCTTAGATAGTATTGATGACAAAACATCAGACTTAATTCAAAAAGGACCATTCCACAAAGCTGGCCTATGTTCTTCAATTTCTCAATGTCATGGACATCTTTCCATAGTAATAGCATATATTTATCTACATTATCTTTTTATTGGCTACAGTGTATGTGTGGAGTAATTAATCAGTTCCCTATGAATAATTTTTGGTTTATTTTTTACTATTATAAAGTGTGTGATCGATGCCCACATCCTCTACCAAAACACACACACACACACACACACACACACACACACCAAAACAAAAAGTGAGTGTGAATTTATCTTTTATTATTTGTTAAACTATTGCTGTTAGCACCTCAGATAGATTTTAGATGTGAGATTGCTGTGTCAAGGTTATGCACATTTTTTGTATCATTAATATGGTCAGACAGAGTTCTCGAAAGTTAACATTCTCTTCAACTGAAAGGACCTATTTCTAGGTCTCACATTTTATCAGTACCATTAATCCTGTGATTTCAGTTAAAGGTGAAACTGGTAATTCCTTTTTATCACAATGTTTTTGCCATTTTTTCTGACTCAGCTTTTAAAAGCGGTTCCTCTCTACGGCCATGAAGGACCTGTTTATGCAGTGCATGCTGTCTACCAGAGAAGGGCATCGGATGCTACATTGCAGACACTGATGGTTTCTGCAGCTTCAGATTCCACTGTTAGAGTCTGGTCTAAAGAGGGTTCAGCTGGTATGTCTAAAGACTTTATAATCTAACTAGGGGCCTAGTGCATGAATTGGTGCACCTTGAAAGGAACTGTGGGCTGCGGCCGATGCCCACCATGTTCCATGCACACCCCCTGGTGGTCAGCGCACCTCACAGCGACTGTTCAGTTGTTCCACTATTCCATCTATTTGCATATTAGGGTTTTATATAGAGAAGATAGATGTAAATTTCCTGCCAGTCTTTTCATATAAGTAATTTTGTTCTCTGTAACCTTGTTAAACATTGACCATTTCAATTCACATGGTGTGTAGGGCTCAGAATTGACTTCGCTCAACTCCTGCTAGTGTGATGCTGCTGCCCAATCTCTAGGTAGATTAGCTCAGAGTTAGTCGTTCATGGTGTTTTTCATTAATTTTTAGTAACCTGCCTTCAGACCTTGAGCTTTGGAAACGGATTCACTCTGGCTCTCTGCTTATCTTTTTTGCCTAATACTGATGGTGAGTATCCTCTTAAGAGCAATATATTTTCATATCTCCATATGACCAGAACTTAAAAGAAACATTTGGTCTCAATTTTGTATCTAAATTTTTTCACGAAACAGGTTGAGACCTAGCTAATATACTTTGTTGTCAATATTCAAAAGATCTGAATATAGAACATAAGATTAAAAGAGGCTATTAGGATTTTGGTAGTTGTTGAAAATTTAAATGGCTTCATAATGTAATCAAGATTGATACTGCTATTTATGAAATATATTGCTGATGTATGTAGATCTAATTTGGGAAAATTGTCTAGCTCTTTAGATGGTGAAGGTCTGGGATAAGTTGGAAAAGTACTGAAGATGGACCATGTGAGCATTAAAAGAGGACAGCCCCTTTCTATCCTGCATGATGACATTTTTGCCTAAGATCACTTACTTAAAATCTCCAAACAGAAAATTTTCCCTTTTGCTAGGAAACTCATCTGTACTTCCCTTTGATCATCCCTCACAAAGATGATGGCCAGTGTGAGTCTGTCTGTCTGTGTCCTCAGTAACCTGGAGGACAGGCTAGGGGAGAGAGGCGGGTCTGGAAGCCACCAGCCTCTTGCCTTTTGGGGTAGGAGCTGTGAACTCATAGTTTCATGTGATGCTTCCATTTTGTATGAGGGCCCCCTCGGAGGAGGAACTCACACATTCTGGTTTCATAACATCGAATTTAAATGTCTTCCCACATATACCGAGGCCAAGTGACTGGAGTTTTTTGGTTTTGTTTTTAGTGGATTTAAAATGAGAAAATCTTTGAAAAATTCACCTGGTAGCAAGGTGTTTCCCTAGAGCAGTGGTCGGCAAACTCATTAGTCAACAGAGCCAAATATCAACAGTACAACGATTGAAATTTCTTTTGAGAGCCAAATTTTTTAAACTTAAACTATATAGGTAGGTACATTCAACTTTAAATTCACGGTTTTTGTCTTCCGTTTTTCTTTGCTTCTTCTTTGTAGCCATCTCAAACAGGGCACCTAAAAAAAGTTTCATTTTATAATAATAAAGCCACCAACACAAAAGAATTACAATTCTTAAATTGATGACAAAAATACCTGTAGGATTTGCAGCTGGTTGGAAAAACACAGGTAACTTTATGCTTCGAGTAGGTACTTTTGTCACCCGCGCACGTGCATGAATTGGTGCACTTTTTTTTTACGGAGGCGACTAGCACTAACCACTGCACAATGAGACTGCTGACTGACTGGCTCACTCAACTCGTGCATGAATTGCATGCGCCTCCTGCACTGCATATCTCGCGGCCCACCTGTGCCGCCCCGTCCCCGGACCCATCGACACCCCCCACTTCTTCTAAGCACTGACACTTCTTCAAAATAGACTCACCCAGGCCAAAACCGACTTCTGCGCATGGGCCACGAAGTTTCAATCGCACTGTACATGCGTGCCCGCTGTGGTATTTTGTGGAAGAGCCACACTCAAGGGGCCAAAGAGCCGCATGTGGCTCACGAGCCACGGTTTGCCAACCACTGCCCTAGAGAAAGCGTTCCTACTTTATTTTGCTCCACAGTCATGAAGGCTATCCCTTGGTAATGTGAATTAGTTTTTTGTGCTATTAAAGAAAACCAATTTTACACTTGCACCTCTCATAGCTTTTTAACCACATATTTAATTATATGTGTTTTTATTTGGTTCTTTAATTGCTTCAGGAATTTTGTTTTACTATTGAATTCTCAAAATGTGAGACCCTCAAAGTAACAACCATACCATGACTGCATCTTTGTGCAGTAACCATGATGCCAGGCTGATAGTAGCTCTTCATTTTATTATTCAACTAGAGTCCTAGTGTATGGATTTGTGCACTGGTCGAGTCCCTCGCCTGGCCTGCAGGGATTGGGCCGAAACTTGATCTCTGATATCCTCTGAGGGGTCCTGGATTGCAAGAGCATGCAGGCCAGGCCAAGGGATCCCATCGGGGCTGGAGAGGGACTGTGGGAGGGCTCCAGGGTGTGTCTGGTCTGTCTCACCCAGTTCTGATAGACCGGACTCCAGCAGCAAGCTAACCTACCGGTTGGAGTGTCTGCCCCCTGGTGGTCAGTGCTTATAGTGACTGGTTGAACAGTCGAACGAACGGTCGGACACAGCATATTAGCCTTTTATATATATATAGATTGGGCTAACTTCATATTAGTCTTCGGGCTGACAGTGAAAATGTTCCCAATTGCTCTCGTGCTTCTCCTTTCATTGCTCCTTCTATCATAAAATACTTATAATGGAGAAAAGGGCTCTCAATCAGTAGTCATTCATTGCCAAGTAATCATTTAATAGGACATTTAGAGAGTTCACTTTATTCCTATAGACATTTATTGAGCACTTTCAATTTATTTGTTCAGTGATGTGAGAAATAGAAACCAGGGTTCTTTATTTAGAGTTTGGAATCCAGCAGAGGTGATAATCATAATGTCTGATTGAATACTTAACAGCAAAGCCTCTTTTTTTCCCCCCAGTACCAATACTAGCATGTGGCGATGATGACTGCAAAATCCACTTATTTGTTCAACAGAATGATCAGGTAATTGATGATGTTTATGAAGAGACTGACATTAGCTTCTGCTTAATTACATTTCTTAAAGCCGACTATTTCCAGATTATAGAATTTCAGGAATGTTCTCATCTAAACCAAAATAATCCAATAGGAGTATTTCTTTTACAATTCTTTGTTAGATGGTTTTCCACCAAGCAGCTGCTGCCTTGACTACCAGGTCCAGGGTTGTTAGAAGGAAACAGGTCGCTAGGTGGGGGAAGAAGAGGAGGAAGATACTGTGGTAGTGTTTTTTCTTTAAAATTTTAAGTGACGTACATCATTCCTACAGTGAAAACACTCCCTGGTAGTGTTCATTTGTCTTTCTGAACCTTATGGACACTTTGAGTAGTTAAACTAGGGGAGGGAATTTCTAGAAAGGGGGTTCTTAACTAGAGGCTCTTTTATTTAATAAAGGAGATAGTTTCTTTGCATTCTGTAAGACAGTTTAAAATGGTTGTGAATGTTCCACTACCTCCCTTTTATCTATGTTACATCATAGCGTATATCATTCTATTTTGTAAACATTTAGAGTATTTGAGGTCTACAGATCTTATCTACTCAGCATTACTCAATTAGATGATATCGGTGATTATGAGATTTTTCATGAGACGTCTACCTTGTGTCTAATCAGATAGTGTTCCCCAGTTGTTTTTTTTTAAAGAAGAGATGCAGCAGGACTGGCTGGGACCAAATGAAATCGATATACATGAAAATATTAAATTCTTACCCCAGGCCTGATGATTTTTTATCTTATAGTTTCAGAAAGTGCTTTTTCTCTCTGGACATGAGGATTGGATAAGAGGCGTGGAGTGGGCAGTCTTTGGTCAGTATGAAATTTTGTTAAATCACTGTGATAGGGACTAGTGTGTGTAACTTCCAAGAAAGCAGCCCCCTATGTTTTAATTTAAAATTTTCTTTGTATGTACTATTAGAAAAGAGGATACTTATCCCTTCTGTTAACTATTAACTAGAAAAGAGGATACTTATCCATTCTGTTAACTATTAATTGGCGTGGTAGAAGATGAAACAAGTTGATGTTTAAAATAGGACACAAGCCGACTATTCCACATGCAGGCATTCTTGAAAAGTTCTTTGTAGATCTTAGTAGACTGTATATAAGAATATCACATGCTACAACCATATGTCAGCATTGTACTATATTTGTCAATGTCAGTAAAACTGAATATAGGTCAAATGAATGAAGGATAAGGAAGCAAAGTCTAATTTTTTCAGGAAATCTAGAAGTGTGCCTGTTGTAGAGGAGAAAGTCTTATACCTAAATTTAAGAATATATTAATAATAATAAACTTATTTTTTTAATTAGGTAAAGATCTTTTCCTAGCAAGCTGTTCACAAGATTGTCTGATACGAATATGGAAGATGTATATAAAATCAACATCATTAGAAAATCAGGATGATGATAATATAAGACTGAAGGAAAATACTTTCACTGTAGAAAATGAAAGTGAGTAATAATGAAAATATTTGATGTAATAATACTTAGGTCTCCTAGCTGAATCATTTTGTTTTATTATAAACCTATGTGAAGGTTAGTTTTTCAGAAATATCAGAGCCCTACATGAAATTTGATACTATGCATTTTTCCTTTTTTTATTTTTATGGAATGATGAGTCATTTTTCATATATGAAACTTATTTTTGTTGTAAATCATACTAGTAAGATTTTTTAAAATTGCTGAAAATATTTCAAAATGTTTTCTTAATAAATTAACTTGTATAATGTTACTAAATTTGTAATTTTAGCATATGAAGATCAAAAGAAATGTGAATTAGCCATACCTTAGTTGGAAGATACTCTACAAGACAAGCTAAATGCCTACATTTGAGGAGTATATATAATTCTGATTTTCTTACTGTCTGGCATGAGAACAGTCCCCCTGCATAGGGTATTGATCCTGTTGAAATAATTGTATTTGAAGAAGTTATTTTTGTTTGTTTTTTGAAGAAGGTATTTTTGGATGTGTATCTAAATTGTAAACTTAGTTCCCAGTGAGCATTGTTCCCCCAGGAATTCTCTTCTTTGTTATTGCTCTTCTTTTTTAAAAAAATATATTTTACTGATTTTTTTACAGAGAGGAAGGGAGAAGGATAGAGAGTTAGAAACATTGATGAGAGAGAAACATTGATCAGCTGCCTCCTGCACATTCCCTACTGGGTATGTGCCCGCAACCAAGGTACATGCCCTTGACCAGAATCGAACCTGGGACCCTTAAGTCTGCAAGCTGACGCTCTATCCACTGAGCTAAACCGGTTAGGGCTGTTATTGCTCTTCTTCTTGATTATAAAGCCCATAAGAGTTGAGATTTTGGTAACTGTTTTATGGAGGGAGCAAAGAAATGCTATAACCAGCATATTATGAGTAGCTATTCCCAAAGTTGAAATTTTTTGTCATATTTTTATGAATTATTTTGTTTGAAAGGTCACAAACTTTCAAACTGACTTGTCTTCCTTTACTTCTGCATTTATCTTTTTTTGTTTGTTTTGTTAATCCTCACCTGAGAATATTTTAATTAAACCCGAGACTCTGATCCACAGGCCAACACTGTAACCACTAAACAAAACTGGCCAGCGCTATCTTAATTTCTTTTAAGTGGCATTTTAGGTTATTGTACTCTGATAATGATAAGCATAGCTAGGAGACTAGCATGTCTGTTTTTTGCTTTTAAGTTGTAGTATAACAATATATCCCAGAAAATATTAAAAATAGACCATATTCTTTAATGTTTATTTCTGACCGGGTAGAGACAAGGGTAGAGAAAAATTTATCTAGAAGAGTTTTGAGGAAACAGCGCTTCTTCATTGCATTTGTTAAAGGTATTAAAATGGCATTTGCGGTTACTCTGGAGACCGTGCTGGCTGGTCATGAAAGCTGGGTGAATGCAGTTCATTGGCAGCCTTCATTTTACAAAGGTAGGACAAAAAACACACATATATCCCTCATCAGTTAAATCTCCCATGCAGAATGTTACGCTGACCAAATAAAATGGAGGGTAGTTTGAGTGTGATTAGAAATCTCAAATGTAAGACATTTTCAAGTTGACAAAGTCTAATACTACAGCCCTGTTCTGCTGGACACTCAATTCCACTGAAAATTGTACTCCTGAGCAGGAAAAGGGTGATTCCTGCCATAGTTACTGTAAGTGCCTCACCTCAGTAACTTTTTTTCTGAAAAGTTTCAGACTAGTCTTTATGGGATTGGAGAGAAATTGAGTTTTGGGCGAACTTCACTGGATCCTTTACCCTTGGCAATACAAAGATGGTAACACTGACATGCATAATTTATGAGAAAGTAAGATCCCCTCCTCCTTTTGCCCTTAACCTCCACTTCCGGAGTGATAGTTGTGTGTGTGCTCATGCTGGTGCTGGGGTGGAGCTGAGTAAGGCTCAGCCTCATTCTTCCCCAGAGCTCCTTCCCCAAACCAGAAATGGAGACTATCCATCATTACTGTTCAGGTAACCACTATTCAGCTTTTATCATATTATATATTATTTGCTACCGTTTTTAAAAAAGACATAGATATTGAGGACCCCTGTGTATTCTTTCCGAGCCCCGGCCTCTCCATCCTTCCCTAGAGGCAACTGCAGCACTGAATTCTGGGTATTAGCACTCCCAGGCATGTTTTTATACTTTACACATTGATGTCACCACAGACAGTAGTTTCATAGCTATTGACACGATCTCAGTGTGTCCTAGCCTCTTACAACTTGCCTTTTCAGCTTACCATGCTAAATATTTGGAGTTGTATCCATGTTGATTCATGTAACTCTAGTTTGTTTATTTTTATTGCAGTTTAATATTACACTGTTTAAATATACCACAACCTGTTTACTTGTTCTTGTGGTAGACATTTGTGGTGTTTCCAGATTTTGCTATTGCATTGCTAAAGTGAATGTTTTTGCAATATCCATGTTGTTTTTTCTAGTAATCTTCAAACATGATGCCTGGTGAAAACCTAAAGAAATTAGTTTATATTTTTTAGATGGTGTTCTACAGCAGCCAATGAGATTATTGTCTGCCTCAATGGATAAAACCATGATTCTCTGGGCTCCAGATGAAGAGTCGGGAGTTTGGCTAGAACAGGTAAAAATGTGGATATTTAAGGAATAGAAAATTGAGTTTATAAACTGAATATTTAATTCCCAAGTCTGTATTCCTAGAGCTGCAGATGTTCACTCTTGGTATATGTTAAATGAGTGAGAACATAATCTCTGGAATCAGTGGTTTATATTGATTATGAATTGTTTTCTGTCATTGCTATAGGTTCGAGTAGGGGAAGTCGGTGGAAATACTCTGGGATTCTATGATTGCCAGTTCAATGAAGATGGCTCTCTGATCATCGCTCATGCTTTCCATGGAGCATTGCACCTGTGGAAACAGAATGCAGCTAACCCAGTAAGAAAAGCACTTGAAACTCAGGTTAACTTATAGCACTACATCAGTGCTTCTCAACCTTTTGGCCCTTTAAATACAGTGACCCATGTTGTGACTCATGTTGTGACCCAATCATAAAATTATTTTCGTTGCTACTTCATAACTGTAATGTTGCTACTGTTATGAATCATAATGTAAATATCTGATATGCAGATGGTCTTAGGCGACTCCTGAAAAGGTCGTTCGACCGTCAAAGGGGTTGCAACCCACAGGTTGAGAACCCCTGCACTACATAGTACCAGTAGAGACATTTAAGTTTGAATGACATCACTTCTTTTTGGTAAGAAACTCATCCTTTTCTAAGAATAAAAGTATTCATTTCTCCAGCATTGGTGAGGCATTGAAATTTGCACATATATAAAATTTCTACATAAATGAACTTTAAGCTATATAAATTTTAAGTTCTTCCTTTAAGCTATGTAAATTTTTTTATGGGAGCTTTTCCTAAAATCTGTAACTTTCCTATCTTAAAGAAGGTAACATAGTTTGACGTTTTCTTGTTGAATGGTTAGGTACTCCATAGATAATGACTGAACAAGTGACTGACAAAAGGGCATTCTGAACACTTATTTTGTGATGGATTATATTGATGCTCTCAGGGGCTGTTGTTATGTGTAATTCTACATGGCCTTCCAAGTATTGGGTCCTTTGAGCTTTTTCTTATAATTTTGGTCTCTTCTCAAAGAGAGGTAGTCTTCTTCCTCTGATCATGCTGAACATTATTCCATCTTTTACTTTCTAATTTGCTTCTTATCTGCTGCTTGGGTTTGGGGAATGCAATAGCAGGAGCATAGTGGCTGAGAACACAGATTTAGGAGGTAGACATCTGAATTCAGATTCTGTGCCAGCACTTACTAAGCAGATGTATGTCCTTGAGGACATTACCTAAGTCTGTCTCAGATTTCTCATTTGTAAAATGTGCATAGTAGTAGCATCTACACTTAAGGTTTTTATGATGCTTAAATGAGTTAATATTTGTACAGCATAAAAAACAGGGCCTGGCATATATTGGATACTATGTAAATGTATTTTAATAAATGAAAGAAGTCAGAACATTGACTGAAATATGAATCACCAGATAATGGCTTCCTTTTAAAGTACAAATTCATGGATTTGCATAACATTTAATTTGTGGGCTTTGTAATAGGTGTGTTACTGATAAGGATTTGACTTCTCAATACATAGGGTGACTTGCTCTTTTCCTTGTGTCTTCAATTTGTAGTTGATTTTCATGATCGTTTCCATTTTTTTTTCCTAATATATATATTTTTTTTATTGATTTCAGAGAGGAATGGAGAGGGAGAGAGAGATAAAAACATCAATGATGAGAAAGTGTCATTGATTGGCTGCCTCCTGCATGCCTCACATTAGGGACTTGAGCCCGCAACCTGGGCATGTGCCCTGACCTGGAATTGAACCCTGACCTTCTGGTTGATAGGTTGACGCTCAACCACTGAGCCACGCTGGCTGGGGTCGTTTCTACTATTAAGTGAAACAGGAAATCATCAGCGATGACTTTTAGAAATAAATATTTTTGGAGATAAATTTAATTTCCTTCTTAACTCAGAGCTCCTTCGAGCCGTATTTCAGGTGGTCTTTGAGACCCTTCATAGGAAAAAGCATCAGATGACTAAGGAGAAACTCAAACCAGAAGACAGAATCTCACTGTACTTGTGCTTGTAACTTGGCTTCAAATTTATGATAGCTACTTAGAAGTATTGAGGGTGATTTTTTAAAAAAAAAATTGACTATTTTTTAGAGCAGTTTTAGGTTCAAAGAAAAATTGAGCAGAAAGCATGGAAGATTCCCATATATGCCCCCTCCTTCCCGCCTGCCAACCCCACACACCCCCACAACCTTCTGCACTTCAACATCCCAAAGCAGAGATGTACATTTGTTATGATCAAGAGTGATTTTTTGTTGTTGTTGTTAATTCTCACCCGAAGATATTTTTGTCCATTAATTTTTAGAGGGAATGGAAGGGAGGGGGACAGACACAGAGAGAGAAACATCGATGTGAGAGAGACACATCAATTGGTTGCCTCCTACATATGCCCAGACCAGGGCTGGGAACTGAGCCTGCAACTGCGGTGCGTGCCCTTGACCGGAATTGTGCCCAGGACCCTTCAGCACATGGGCTGACTTCTGTCTGCTGAAGCAAACTGGGGAGGGCAAGAGTGTGATTTTTAAAAACAAACTGCCCTTTAGGACTTGCAGTGGAAGACCACTGATAGTCCAAAAAGCTGCCCTTTGTTTAGAACTTTCCGGAAACTCCCATGAGTGCTAACTTTAGAATCAGTTGTATGCCACAGAGGAAATTAATAGCACATCTTTGTCATAGCCTTTTTATTTATTTTTTGACCAGAAAATAGTACAGTTTAACTTAATCACTGACCCCATTCATCAGTCTTGTCTGTGAATGACCTTTGTAGGTATTTAGACAAATTTAATTTTCCTCTTAAGGCAAGTTTTACCACCACTTGGTTTTTGCCCTAATAGACATTCAAAAGTTGTCAAGCCTGGCTGGTGTGGTTCAGTGGTTGAGTATCAACCTATTAACCAGGAGGTCACGGTTCGATTCCTAGTCACATGCCCTGCTTGTGGGCTCGATCCCCAGTGGGGCCACGTAGGAGGCAGCAGATCAAGGATTCTCTCATCATTGATGTTTCTATTTCCTCTTCCTCTCCCTTTCTCTCTGAAATCAATAAAAAATGTATGTTAAAAAAAAAAAAAAAAAAAAAAAGATGCTCTGTGGCCTGGCCAGGTGGCTCAGTTGGTTGGAGTGTCGTCCCATACTCCAAAAAGTTGTGGGCTCAATCCCTGGTCAGGGCGCATATGGAAGGCAACCAATTGATGTTTTTTTTCTCACATCAATGTTTATCTCTCTCCCTAAAATCAATAAAAATATATCCTTGGGTGACCAGCCATATGACATTTTCTGTATTTTGTTATCATTATTTATATGGTGGCTTATGTAGGCTCCCTCAGAAAGTGAACCAACTAGGCTTGATTCACCCGTCTGTCTTCTACTCTGCAATTCCCTTGACTTAGTAAAGGAAGCCATTGACGCACACAATTGGAATCTAATAACTCATTTTACTCTTTGCTTATTTAGTTTAACAAGTAAATGCTCACATAGTACCTCCTTTGTGCTGACATTGTTGTGTATTCTTTACAAATACAAACTCATTTAATCCTCATGATGATTCTATGAGGTAGGTAATTTTACAGAAGAGTTAATTTAGGCATAGAAAGGTTAAGTGGTATTTGGCTTCTAGGAGGTATTCAATAAATTATGAATGGAGGGGAATTTCCCAAAGTTACATTTTTAAAGGACATAGAACATATTTGAATGTTTAAGTTCTAATATGCTTGACTGAAAAACAGTCTCCCCCCCCCCCCCCCCCCTTGGGGAGAGGGAGATGGAGAGGGAGAGGACAGAGAAAGGCATGGGCATCTCCCAAGAGGGAGAGCACACAGATTCTATTATTTTAAGATCCCATCATGTTTACTTAGCTTTTCACCTTGCTTGGGGATTTCAGTCTTTCCCAGTAGAAGACCTGAGGGCTGAAGGCATTATCAGATTTTATTTTGAGTGGTGGTGGTCTTTGGTTATTTTGATGTGTCATGAGCACTTTCATTACAGAGAGAGTGGACTCCAGAGATTGTCATTTCAGGACACTTTGATGGTGTCCAAGATCTAATGTGGGATCCAGAAGGAGAATTTATCATCACTGTTGGTACTGACCAGACAACTCGACTTTTTGCTCCATGGAATAGAAAAGATCAATCACAGGTAAAATGTCATGTTTGACTGATCCCCGTTAATAAAAAACATCCATGAGCATGTGAAAAGTAGAGCAACATCATTAGCTATTAGGGAAATGCAAATTTAAAACCAAGATGAGATGTCACTACACACCCTCTGGAAAGGCTGAAGTAAGAAATACTGACAGTAACAAGTGGTGATAAGGATACAGAGCAACTGGAATGTTCATACATTGCTAGAGGAAATGTAAAAAGATACAAGCGTTCTGGAAACAGTTTGATATTTTCTTAAAAACTTATGCATACATGCACTCTTTACAATTCAAATAATTCAAGTGTTAAATGTATTTACTTCACTTCCACACAAAAGTTTTGTGATGCCTTGTAATTAATTCATTAGGAAACACTATCAAGTCTGCAGCAAAAGCTAATTTCTAAAGTCATAGTGTTACATAATAGTGGTTGAGGGTGGTTTTTGTCCAGGAAACTTTTCAATCTTGGACTGAGCTTAGAAAACTTGACCGCTGGTAAGCCATCGAACTGTGGTACGCGATAGAGAAAGCCAGTATATGCAGCTTCAATTTCTGACAAACACTCATGGAACCCAATTGTGGGTCAGTTCATGAGAGCTAATGAAACTGGCCACTGACATCATTGCTTTAGTAGCATATGGTAGATTCACATTAATAGAGTTGAGGAGATGGGGAGTAATATTATAGTCAAATGAAAAATAAGGCAAATGATTTGGAGTGACTTTCTGTTGCTCTTGGTGATGTGTTACTGATATGGCTCAGTTGTTTATCCATGATCTATTAAAAACAAATCATTAACAAAATTAAAAACAATAAAAACAAATCATTAAATTGGACTGAACAAAAATGTAAAATTTTTCCACTTTGAAAGATACTATCAGGAAAATGAGAAGAGAAGTCACAAACTTGGAGAAAGTATTTACATATCTGGAAAGGCTTATATCCAGAATATATAAAAAACTTTTCTGAAGACAGTAATAGGGAAACAAACTATCTAGTAAAAAAAAAAGGACAAAAGATTCGAACAGATATTTCTCTAAGAAAAATAAAGGCAGGAAAAGATTCTCAGTACCAGTCGTCATTAGGGAAGTGCAAATGAAAGCTACAGTGAGATGCCATTGTACACATATTGGAATGATTCAAGTTAAAAACTGACCAAGTGTTGATGAGGAAATGGGCAATTAGAACTCTCATATACTGCTGTTAAGTGTATAAACCACTTTGGAAAATACTTTGGCAGTTTCTGAAATCCTATATAATAAAAGCTTAATATGCTAAGTGTCCCGTCATCCGTTCAACCAATCAAAGCGTGATATGCTAATGATATGCTAAGACCGCTCAATCGTTTGCTATGGTGTGCACTGACCACCAGGGGGCAGATGCTCAGACCTGTAGGTTAGCTTGCTGCTGGGGTCCGGCTGATCAGGACTGAGTGAGACAGGTCGGATATGCCCTGGAGTCCTCCCACGGTCCCTGCCCAGCTGGCCAGCCTCCTGCGTCCCTCCCCGGCCCCAATCGTGCACCAGTGGGGTCCTTCAGCCTGGCCTGTGCCCTCTTGCAATCCGGGACCCCTTGGGGATGTCAGAGAGCTGGTTTTGGCCCGATCCCACAGGCCAGGCCAAGGGACCCCACTGGTGCATGAGTTTGTGCACCGGGCCTCTAGTATTTAAATATACATCTCCCATGTCATTCGGCCATTCTACTTATAGGTAGTATTTACTAGTACCCAAGAGAAATAGAAGCTATAGCCATGCAAAGACTTGTACACAAATGTTCATGCCTGCTTTTTTAGTTAAAGACAAAAACTGGAAACAGCCCAAATGTCTTCACAGGAGGTGGATGGATCAACGAGTAGTGGTATATCTGTACAAGGAACTACTTAGCAGTGAAAAGGATTGAACACAACAACATGGATGAATCTGCCCCAGGGTCACAGCTCCATGGCATAATCAATGATTTTTGTGTCTGAGATTTTGCTTGTTGAAAAAAATTCTGTTTTTGAACTGATGGTCATTTTTATTTATCCAATGTTAATACCCAGGTGACTTGGCATGAAATTGCACGGCCTCAGATACATGGATATGACCTGAAATGTTTGGCAATGATTAATCGGTTTCAGTTTGTATCTGGAGCAGATGAAAAAGTTCTTCGAGTATTTTCTGCACCTCGGAATTTTGTGAAAAACTTTTGTGCCATTACAGGCCAATCACTGAATCGTGTACTTTGTAATGTGAGTATCCCTTTAAATGTTTTAACTAAATCTAGTCTCTTCATTGAAATTTTTAAAAATTTTGCTTAAAGCTATAAATGAGTAGAAAGGAAGTCAAACCATTTTATTGGCTTGACAAACTTGTGGTGCACTAATTTAAATATTAAGTATTTAAATATTAAAACCAGAAGTTTTGTAACAAATTAGCTCAAGACAGTAAAATATTAAATTAAGGTATGAATACTGTATATCATCACTGTGCTGGTTTTGATGGTTAGCACATAGTTTCATAGGAGATAATTTGATTGATATAACTTACAGATCATTGGCATTTCAGATGGTACTCTGTAAAAATTTTTTTTGACTATTTGAGTATTTAAATATGTTTAATGAAAATATGGTGACTACCTTTCTGGGAAACGTCTGTGTTTGCATGAGCATCATTAGGAATGTGCCCATGAGACTTTTGGAAGTAGAGCTCCGGGCCTTCCATTTTCAGCTCACTCTTTGCTGGAAGCAGCCCAGTGCATTCCCTATGAGACCCTGAAACTCAGTGAGCTGTTAGGATTCGATGAGAGGATGCCCAACTTTCTCGATTGGGTAGAGAATTGCGGGTTAGCTGGAACCTGTCTGTTGGGGAGTGATTGCCTAGCGTTGCATCTGTTGGTTCAGGAAATGAAAGTTGGGTAGGTATCCATATAAAGGTGATCTTTAAACTGCTTCTCAGCATTTGTGAGCATGACATCTTTATAGTGCCTGATGTAATAGTAACTTTCAGTGTTTAAAACGTGTATCGTACTTTTACTCCAGCAAGATGGTGATCTTCCAGAAGGAGCTACTGTCCCCGCTTTGGGATTATCAAATAAAGCTGTCTTTCAAGGTAAGGTTAAAAAAAATTATTGGTATGTAAATCTACTTACACACTTGTATAACATATACTTAATATTCATTATAGCCGGTATTTTTTTAAAATCACAATACACACATCTGTCTCCTTTCTTACATATTTTGTGATAAGTACTCTGTACACATGCAGACCCTGAAATGGTGTCATGGAGCACTACAACCACAGATGCTAACATGGGCAGCTGAAAGAATGTTCCATGTTTTACAAACTTGGGAAATGTTAGGTCAAAGGAAAAGGAAGGACTCCTTATGGAACTGACTAGTGCTCCTACGAGCACATTAGAAAGCGCTGGAGTGGCAGAAACAGAAGCACCCTTGGCTTTGCAAGCACGCGGATATGGCTTTGAATTACACTACTTGGAAGTACCACTACTTTCTGATTGGTGGCCTTAATATTGGAACATGTTTAGGAGACGTAAAGTTGGTGACTATCTTCATGATGTTATATGTTTCTTTTAAACCAGGAGATATAGCTCCCCAGCCCTCTGATGAAGAAGAGCTGTTAACTAGGGCAGGTTTTGAGACTCATCAGATGGCCTTTCAACCCTCCGTACTTTCTGGTAAGAACTCACAAAAAGATGATTTAATAGAATCATTAGTACTCATATTTGCCACTGCTGACCTAAATAAGTGCTCTAGCATTTGCTTTTTTATTTGCATGGAAATAGAAAAAATGATTGCAGTGCTATAAATTTATTGTAGAACCTCCCACTGAGGATCAACTTTTGCAGAATACATTGTGGCCTGAAGTTCAAAAACTGTGAGTTAAACTGTTAGCAATTTGGTCTGATTCTGTCATAACTTGTGATTCCCACCCACCCCCAACTTGATTTTTCTCCTTTGTTTTCCTCTTACCTACATTTCCCTCCCCCCTGCTCAAAAGATTTTTTAGTGGCTTTCATAATAGGTGAGACTCAAACTTCACATAGATTTTTATATTACTATGTCTTTATTTACTAGGTTTGTTTATTGGTCTTAATTTATAATAACATATTTATGTATCTTCCATTAAAAAAAAACAATTTTTAGATTTGTTATTCTGTTCATCTTTTTTTCCTTTGTTGGTTCCCCATCAAAACCTTTCCATGGGCCAAAACTGGTTTGGCTCAGTGGATAGAGCGTCGGCCTGTGGACTGAAGGGTCCCAGGTTCGATTCCGGTCAAGGGCATGTATTTGGGTTGCGGGCATTTCCCCAGTGGGGGATGTGCAGGAGGCAGCTGATTGATGTTTCTCTCTCATTGATGTTTCTGGCTATCTCTCTCCCTTCCTCTCTGTAAAAAATCAATAAAATATATTTTAAAAAAAAAAAAAACCTTTCCATGGTTTATTATTTATTGTACTGGCTGGCTGGTGGTGAAAACTTGTGTTTTTTTATTTTTCTTAATCCTCACTTGAGGATATTTTTCCATTGATTTTTAGAGAGAGTGGAAGGAAGGGAGAGAGACACCAAGAGAGAAACATTGATGTGAGAGAGACACATCTATTGGTTGCCTCCCACCCGTGCCCCAACCAGGGCTGGAGATCAAGCCTGCAACCTAGATACTTTCCCTTTATCGGAATCAAACCCGGGACCCTTCAGTCCGAGGGCTGACACTCTATCCACTGAGCCAAACAAGCTAGGGCTTTCTTTTTTCTTTTTTTTTTAAGTCCTCAGCCGCGGACATGCTTAGAGAGAGAGAAACATCAGTGTGAGAGAGATCATTGATTGGTCGCTTTCTATACAATCTATTGGGATCGAACCTACAACCTAAGTATGTGACCTGACTGGGAATCAAACCTACAGCCTTTCAGTGTATGGGATGATGCTCAACCAATTGAGCCAACTCTGGCCATCCAAACCTTGTAGTTTAATCTTATTGTTTGAATAAGTTATATTACTTCTAGGACATTGGCATTTTTCTATAGTCTCTGTTTTTCCACCAAATGTTTGCCTGGGCAGAAATATAATGTTCCTTAAAAGAACTGTATGTTAGCTAGCGAGGTTGATGTTATTCTTTTCACATTTTAAAACTTTTTTTTTTTTTAAATTAAATCTTTATTGTTCAGATTATTACATTTGTTCCTCTTTTTCCACCCCCATAACTCCCCTCCTCCCAGTTCCCGCCCCACCCTCCGCCCTCACTCCCCACCCACTGTCCTCATCCATAGGTGCACGATTTTTGTCCAGTCTCTTCCTGCATCTCCCACACCCCTTTCCCCCCCAAGAATAGTCAGTCCATTCTTCACATTTTAAAACTTTTAACATGAGGATATTTACTAATACAGGGGTCATGTATTTTCTCGTTTTAAATTTTAGATATGGACATGGTTACGAGTTGTTTTGTGTTGCTTGTAATAATTCAAAGACTCTGCTTGCCTCAGCTTGTAAGGTAGGGGATTTTACTTTTTTACTTTACTTGGTCACAGGTATTTGAGTCGTTAGATTGGTAGTATTTTAGTCAGAACACTGTGAATGGCCCCTGGTGCCTGCTCTCTCTAAATCTTGCTCTCTCAGCCTCTTTTTCTTTCTGTTTCATCAAAAGCTTGCAAGTCTGTTTCAGCTGCCCATTTTTATTCCTAAATACTTGATTTGAACTGATTTATGTCCCTACTCAAAAATTAGTATCTTAATATGAGACCTAAAAATATGATACATTAAAAATAATCTGGGGAGAACCAAGATGGCGGCATAGGTTAACGCCGGAGTTTGCTGCTTTGAACAACTACTTCAAAAGTGAAACCAAAAAACGGAAGGGACATCACCCAGAACCACAGGAACGCTGGCTGAGTGGAAGTCCTACAACTGGGAGGAAAGAGAAACGCATACGGACACTCAGAGGAGGCGCAGTGCTGAAGTCAAATTCTGAGGTGCGGAGTGCGCGGAGCGGGCTGGCGGCGGAGGGCGCGGTTGGCGTTTTCAATCGGGAGGGAGTCGCAGACTCTGAGCTCCAGATCCGGGCGAGTCTTTAGGGACCCAGACTCAAACGGGAGAAGCGGGACTGTCTGGCTTCGGTCAGAGCGAGTGCAGCTTTCTCTCTGAGCTTTGCAGCGGGTGCTGGGACTCGGAGAGGCAGAGCCCCTGGGGATAGGACTGAGAGCCGCCATAACTGCTCTCTCCGGCCCACCCTGTTGATCCTGTGCGACCCGCCCCGCCCAAGCCCTGCACACAGGCATTTGCCGGATAGCCTCAGGCAAAGGCCAGATTAGCACCTCCCTAGAGGACAGAAGTTCTCTCACTGCTGACACAGCTGATTCTCATAGCCACTTGGCCTGGAGGTCAAACCCTCCCTGGAATTAGCTACAACAATCAAGATTTAACTATAAGACTGGGAACAAAGACCACTAGGGGGTGCACCAAGGAAGCATAAGAAAATGCGGAGACAAAGAAACAGGACAAAATTGTCAATGGAAGATATAGAGTTCAGAACCACACTTTTAAGGTCTCTCAAGAACTGTTTAGAAGCCGCCGATAAACTTAATGAGATCTACAAGAAAACTAATGAGACCCTCGATCTTATATTGGGGAACCAACTAGAAATTAAGCATACACGGACTGAAATAACGAATATTATACAGACTCCCGACAGCAGACCAGAGGAGCGCAAGAATCAAGTCAATGATTTTTTTTTTTTTTTTGGTTATTTTTTTTTTTTTATTATATTTTTTTGGTTTTTTACAGAGAGGAAGGGAGAGAGATAGAGAGTTAGAAACATCGATGAGAGAGAAACATCGATCAGCTGCCTCCTGCACATCTCCTACTGGGGATATGCCCGCAACCCAGGTACATGCCCTTGACCGGAATTGAACCTGGGACCTTTCAGTCCGCAGGCCGACGCTCTATCCACTGAGCCAAACCGGTTTCGGCCAAGTCAATGATTTGAAATGCGAGGAAGCAAAAAACACCCAACCGGAAAAGCAAAATGAAAAAAGAATCCAAAAATGCGAGGATAGTGTAAGGAGCCTCTGGGACAGCTTTAAGCGTACCAACATCAGAATTATAGGGGTGCCAGAAGATGAGAGAGAGCAAGATATTGAAAACCTATTTGAAGAAATAATGACAGAAAACTTCCCCCACCTGGTGAAAGAAATGGACTTACAGGTCCAAGAAGCGCGGAGAACCCCAAACAAAAGGAATCCAAAGAGGACCACACCAAGACACATCATAATTAAAATGCCAAGAGCAAAAGATAAAGAGAGAATCTTAAAAACAGCAAGAGAAAGAAACTCAGTTACCTACAAGGGAATACACATACGACTGTCAGCTGATTTCTCAACAGAAACCATGCAGGCCAGAAGAGAGTGGCAAGAAATATTCAAAGTGATGAATGCCAAGAACCTACAACCAAGATTACTTTATCCAGCAAAGCTATCATTCAGAATTGAAGGTCAGATAAAGAGCTTCACAGATAAGGAAAAGCTAAAGGAGTTCATCACCACCAAACCAGGATTATATGAAATGCTGAAAGGTATCCTTTAAGAAGAGGAAGAGGAAGAAAAAGGTAAAGATACAAATTATGAACAACAAATATGCATCTATCAACAAGTGAATCTAAGAATCAAGTGAATAAATAATCTGATGAACAGAATGAACTGGTGATTATAATAGAATCAGGGACGTAGAAAGGGAATGGACTGACT
Organism: Myotis myotis; assembly: GCF_014108235.1. Classification (NCBI taxonomy): domain Eukaryota; kingdom Metazoa; phylum Chordata; class Mammalia; order Chiroptera; family Vespertilionidae; genus Myotis; species Myotis myotis. The sequence continues at coordinate 19,717,346 of NW_023416401.1, read as the reverse complement.
ATTCTTGGGGGGAAAGGGGTGTGGGAGATGCGGGAAGAGACTGGACAAAAATCGTGCACCTTTGGATGAGGACAGTGGGTGGGGATTGAGGGCGGAGGGTGGGGCGGGAACTGGGAGGAGGGGAGTTATGGGGGGAAAAAAAAGAGGAACAAATGTAATAATCTGAACAATAAAGATTTAATTAAAAATAATCTGAATCCCAGAGATATGGGAATGAGAAGGTGAAACTAGAGGGAGGGCACTCCCTCTGATGGTTTCTCGAGGACACTCTTAGAAGGGACCTAAGGGAGTGGAGCTCCTCCGCCCGAGTCCCGGTGAGGCTGGGTGGTGGCCTGCTCAGCTAGCCCCCGCTTGTAGCTGCAGAATAGTGCACTCCAGACATTTGCCTGGGAGACCGTCCGATCTTGAACTCACTGTTCGTAATCTATCCACGTGCTGTGGAGTGAAATAATGTTTATGGAGGATTGTCTGAAGGGTCTCACACCCACACATTCCTCTTAACTTTTCTAAAATGTATTTACTTGTTTTAAGCATGATGATGAGAGCTGCCCATCTGGATGGCCCACTGTCCCTGCCTTTGCTGTGGCTTCTTGCCACTGGTTGGTATTGAGAGGCATCCTAAGAGATTGCTGTGCCCTCCTGCTCCACCCCCTTGCTTGCCCCCTCTGTGAAGGTGGTCCTAGCAGTACTTCTGTTACAGGGGCCTGTGGGAAGAATGCGGCTTAGTAGCAGGGATAGTTGTGCTGCTACTGAGCAGCTAATTTGTCTTTACCTTTGGGCACTGTCAGTCGTAGATAATTATTCCCAGTGTCTTTTCATTTTCCTAAGAGTGTTTTTCACAGAGCAGAAGTTGTATGATTTGGTGAAGTCTAACTTACCAATTTTTTCCATATTGGGTTGTGTTTTTTAACACACGTTTAGTGCTATAAATTTTCCTCTAAGCATTGTTTTTGAGTCATTCCGCAAATTTTAATGTGTTGTGTTTTCATTTTCATTCAATTAAAAATACTTTCTAATATTCCTTTGATTTCATCTTTGACCTATAGTTTATTTTGAAATGTAGTATTTAGTTTCCATATGCTGAGCTTTTCCCAGTTATCTCTCCGTTGATGATTTCTAATTTCATTTCATTGTGGTCAGAGAACAAATATGATTTAAATCTTAAACTTTAATCTTGGTAAGTTTCCGTTTTCATTTTGGAAAGAATGGATTCTATTTCTGTTAGGTAGAGTGTTCTGAAAATATGAACTAGGTCAGATTGGTTGATAGTATTGTTCAAGTATTTATCCTTTCAGTTTTATTGAGAATGGCATTTTGAGATCTCTGACTATAATTGTGCACTTGTCTTTTAATCATTTCAATTCAGTCAGTTTTTACTTTATGTATTTTGAAACTGTTGTAAAAACATTTTGATTGCTAGATTTTTTTGATTAATTGGCTCTCTTTAATTTCTGGTTATATATTATGCTCTGAAATCTACTTTGCTATTCATATTGTCAATCTAGCTTTCTTTTGAATTGTGCTTGAATTATATATCTTTTCTATCATTTTACTTTTAAGCTACCTATTTTATTTCAAGTGGGTTTTTTGGGGGCAGCATATAGTTGAGTCTTGCTTTTTTTCCTCATCTTGATAATCTCATTTTAATAGGGATTTTATTAGATCATTTACATTTAATGTCATAATTTATATGGTTGGACTTAAATCTGTCATCTTACTATTTGTTTTCTACTTGATCCATCTGTTTCTTGTTCCATTTTAGTTACATTGGATTAATTGATACTTTTTTTTTTTAATTAAATCTTTATTGTTCAGATTATTACATTTGTTCCTCTTTTTTCCCCCCCATAATTCCCCTCCTCCCAGTTCCCGCCCCACCCTCCGCCCTCACTCCCCACCCACTGTCCTCTTCCATAGGTGCACGATTTTTGTCCAGTCTCTTTCTGCATCTCCCACACCCCTTTCCCCCCCAAGAATAGTCAGTCCATTCCCTTTCTATGTCCCTGATTCTATTATGATCACCAGATTATTTATTCACTTGATTCTTAGATTCACTTGTTGATAGATGCATATTTGTTGTTCATAATTTGTATCTTTACCTTTTTCTTGCTCTTCCTCTTCTTAAAGGATACCTTTCAGCATTTCATATAATCCTGGTTTGGTGGTGATGAACTCCTTTAGCTTTTCCTTATCTGTGAAGCTCTTTATCTGACCTTCAATTCTGAATGATAGCTTTGCTGGATAAAGTAATCTTGGTTGTAGGTTCTTGGTATTCATCACTTTGAATATTTCTTGCCATTCCCTTCTGGCCTGCAAAGTTTCTGTTGAGAAATCAGCTGACAGTCGTATGGGTATTCCCTTGTAGGTAACTGGGTTTCTTTCTCTTGCTGCTTTTAGGATTCTCTCTTTGTCTTTTGCTCTTGGCATTTTAATTATGATGTGTCTTGGTGTGGTCCTCTTTGGATTCCTTTTGTTTGGGGTTCTCTGCGCTTCCTGGACCTGTAAGTCTATTTCTTTCACCAGGTGGGGGAAGTTTTCTGTCATTATTTCTTCAAATAGGTTTTCAATATCTTGGTCCCTGTCATCTTCTGTCACCCCTATAATTCTGATGTTGGTAAGCTTGAAGCTGTCCCAGAGGCTCCTTACACTATCTTCGTATTTTCGGATTCTTTTTTCATTTTGTTTTTCCAGTTGGGTGTTTTTTGCTTCTTCGCGTTTCGAATCTTTGCCTTGATTCTTGCGCTCCTCTGGTCTACTGTTGGGTGTCTGTATAATATTCTTTATTTCAATCAGTGTATGCTTAATTTCTAGTTGGTTCTTTATCACAACATCGAGGGTCTCATTAGATTTCTTGAGGATCTCACTACATTTATCGGCGGTCTCACCAGTCTTTTCATGGGCCTTACTAAGTTTATCAGCAGCTTCTAGACAGTTCTTGAGAGACCTTAAAAGTGTGGTTTTGAGCTCTATATCTTCCATTTCTGACATTTGCGTCCTGTTTCTTTGTCTCCGCATTTTTTTATCTTTTCTTGGTGCACTCCCTAGTGGTCTTTGTGCGCAGTCTTGTAGTTAAGCCTTGATTGTTGTTGGTAATACCAGGGGTGATATGACTTCCAGGCTAACTGGCTATGAGAGTCAGCTGTGTCTGCAATGGGAGAGCTTCTGTGCTGGATCTCTAGGGCGGTGCTAATCTAGCCTTTGCCTGAGGCTATCTGGCAAATGGCTCTGTGCAGGGCTTGGGCGGGGCAGGTCCCCGGGGATCTACAGGGTGGGCGGAGCGAGCAGTTATGGCTGCTCTCAGTTCCGTCCCTAGGGGCTCTGCCTCTCAGAGTCCCAGCAACCGCTGCAAACCTCGGAGAGAAAGCTGCCTTCGAGTTCCGACCGAAGCCAGACAGTCCCGCTTCTCCCGTTTGAGTCTGGGTCCCCAGAGACTCGCCCAGATCTGGAGCTCAGAGTCTGAAACTCCCTCCCGATTGAAAACAACAACCGTGCCCTCCGCCGCCAGCCCGCTCCGCGCGCGCACTCCACACCTGAGTATTTCACTACAGCACTGCGCCTCCTCTGAGTCTGGGTATGATATTCTCTTTCCTCCTAGTTGTAGAATTTCCACTCAGCCAGCCTTCCTGTGGTTCTGGATGATGTCCGTTCTGTCCTTTAGTTCTATCTCTGAAGTGGTTGTTCGAGGCAGCAATCTCCGGCATTAACCTATGCCGCCATCTTGGTTTCTCTCCTAATTGATACTTTTTATGATTTTACTTTATTTCTTCTGTTTGGTTAGTAGATATAACTTTTTGCTTTGTTATTTTATTGGTTATACATTTTACAGTATACGTCTTTAACTTACCACATTACCTTGAAGTAATATTGCATTGTTTTATGTACTACTTAAGAACTTTACAGAAGTATACTTTTGTTTTCCCCTACTTTGTGGTATTGTCATTGTACATTGTACTTATTCACAGAAATTCCATAACATATTGTTATTTTTGTTTTGACCAGTTATCTTTTATAGAGATTTATTTATTTATTTTTTTTGATCTATTTTCTTTTCTTTTTTTTTTTTAATTAAATCTTTATTGTTCAGATTATTACATTTGTTCCTTTTTTTTTCCCCCATAACTCCCCTCCCCCCAGTTCCCGCCCCACCCTCCACCCTCACTCCCCACCCACTGTCCTCATCCATAGGTGCACGATTTTTGTCCAGTCTCTTCCCGCATCTCCCACACCCCTTTCCCCCCAAGAATAGTCAGTCCATTCCCTTTCTATGTCCCTGATTCTATTATAATCACCAGTTCATTCTGTTCATCAGATTATTTATTCACTTGATTCTTAGATTCACTTGTTGATAGATGCATATTTGTTGTTCATAATTTGTATCTTTACCTTTTTCTTCCTCTTCCTCTTCTTAAAGGATACCTTTTAGCATTTCATATAATCCTGGTTTGGTGGTGATGAACTCCTTTAGCTTTTCCTTATCTGTGAAGCTCTTTATCTGACCTTCAATTCTGAATGATAGCTTTGCTGGATAAAGTAATCTTGGTTGTAGGTTCTTGGTATTCATCACTTTGAATATTTCTTGCCATTCCCTTCTGGCCTGCAAAGTTTCTGTTGAGAAATCAGCTGACAGTCGTATGGGTATTCCCTTGTAGGTAACTGAGTTTCTTTCTCTTGCTGCTTTTAAGATTCTCTCTTTGTCTTTTGCTCTTGGCATTTTAATGATGATGTGTCTTGGTGTGGTCCTCTTTGGATTCCTTTTGTTTGGGGTTCTCCGTGCTTCTTGGACCTGTAAGTCCATTTCTTTCACCAGGTGGGGGAAGTTTTCTGTCATTATTTCTTCAAATAGGTTTTCAATATCTTGGTCTCTCTCATCTTCTGGCACCCCTATAATTCTGATGTTGGTACGCTTGAAGCTGTCCCAGAGGCTCCTTACACTATCCTCGCATTTTTGGATTCTTTTTTCATTTTGCTTTTCCGGTTGGGTGTTTTTTGCTTCCTCGCATTTCAAATCATTGACTTGATTCTTGCGCTCCTCTGGTCTGCTGTCGGGAGTCTGTATAATATTCGTTATTTCAGTCCGTGTATGCTTAATTTCTAGTTGGTTCCCCAATATAAGATCGAGGGTCTCATTAGTTTTCTTGTAGATCTCATTAAGTTTATCGGCGGCTTCTAAACAGTTCTTGAGAGACCTTAAAAGTGTGGTTCTGAACTCTATATCTTCCATTGACAATTTTGTCCTGTTTCTTTGTCTCCGCATTTTCTTATGCTTCCTTGGTGCACCCCCTAGTGGTCTTTGTTCCCAGTCTTATAGTTAAATCTTGATTGTTGTAGCTAATTCCAGGGAGGGTTTGACCTCCAGGCCAAGTGGCTATGAGAATCAGCTGTGTCAGCAGTGAGAGAACTTCTGTCCTCTAGGGAGGTGCTAATCTGGCCTTTGCCTGAGGCTATCCGGCAAATGCCTGTGTGCAGGGCTTGGGCGGGGCGGGTCGCACAGGATCAACAGGGTGGGCCGGAGAGAGCAGTTATGGCGGCTCTCAGTCCTGTCCCCAGGGGCTCTGCCTCTCCGAGTCCCAGCACCCGCTGCAAAGCTCGGAGAGAAAGCTGCACTCGCTCTGACCGAAGCCGGACAGTCCCGCTTCTCCCGTTTGAGTCTGGGTCCCTAAAGACTCGCCCGGATCTGGAGCTCAGATTCTGCGACTCCCTCCCGATTGAAAACGCCAACCGCGCCCTCCGCCGCCAGCCCGCTCCGCGCACTCCGAACCTCAGAATTTGACTTCAGCACTGCGCCTCCTCTGAGTGTCCGTATGCGTTTCTCTTTCCTCCTAGTTGTAGGACTTCCACTCAGCCAGCGTTCCTGTGGTTCTGGGTGATGTCCCTTCCGTTTTTTGGTTTCACTTTTGAAGTAGTTGTTCAAAGCAGCAAACTCCGGCGTTAACCTATGCCGCCATCTTGGTTCTCTTTTTTATAGAGATTTAAATAATAAAAAAATTCCCATCGGATATCATTTGCCTTATGCCTAAATGATATTCTTTAACATTCTTTGTAATGCAATTCTGCTAGTCATGAATTTTATTTTTTTAGGTTTTGTTTGAAAAAAGTAGATTTCTTCATTTTTGAATGTTATTTATGATGGCTAAAGAATTGTTGGTTTTTCTTTTGTATATTAAAATGATGCTCCATTTTCTTCTGACTTGCGTTGTTTTTCACAAGTCCACTATAATTTGTCTTTGTTCCTCAGTAGTGGCTCTCCCCCTTCTTCCCCCAGCTGCAATTTCATATTTATTGCTGGCTTTAAACAGTTCAATTATTGTTGCTATAGTTTTCTTGTGCTTGGGTTTTCTTGAACTTCTTGGATCTGTAGGTTTACTGTTTTAAGTATCTTTTCTTCTTACGCTTTTTGGGGATTCTAGTTAAACCTGTGTTTAACTGCTTGAAGTTGTCGTGGAGTTTGATGATGTGTCTCCCCCCCCCCCCCCCCCCCCCGCCCCCCATTCATTTTTGTCTCTCAGGGATGAGTGTTTCATGTTTCCAGATAGCTGGGTTTTGGAGTGCCATCGTTTTCATTTACTTTGTCTGAATTTTTAATTTTTCACACAAGAGAGTAAATGTGATCCCTGTTACTTCATGTTCACTAGAAGTGAATGTCTTTAAAGTATGTTTCATCTCTGTCCTACAGGCAGCTAAGAAAGAGCATGCAGCCATCATTCTTTGGAACACCTCATCTTGGAAACAGGTGCAGAATCTGATTTTCCACAGCCTGACTGTCACACAGATGGCCTTCTCACCTAATGACAAGTTCTTACTAGCTGTTTCCAGAGATCGGACCTGGTCACTATGGCGAAGGCAGGACACATTCTCACCTGACTTAGGTAAAAACAGTTTCTGATTGGGAAGATGAGTAGGAAGACAGTTCTATCCATTTTGTCCACCTTGAGCATCTGTTGGTTGAAGAAAAGAAAAAATAATAACCGGTGAAAGGCAGAGTCTCACTGTTGTGCAGTCTTTCAAAATTCTGTAATAACTGAAGCAGACTCGACCTTCCTTGAAAAAATTAAATGCAGGTGGCCTTTGGGTTGACTTCCTTGTGATTATGTAGTCAGGATGGCATGTGTTCAGACATCTCAGTGAAGGAAACAAAAATCTGTATGGAGAAAATTTAGTTTATTAAATTTTGCAGATGGTTATAGAATGCCAACATAAAACCAAATGGATGGCATAGTCCAAGCTAGGGATTTATGGGATAGGAATAATGAAGATACAGTTAAATATGAAACTTACAGGAACTTAGAAGGACCATTATCTTTACTCTTTCTTACCCACTCCTGTCACTGATCACTGGGAAGGGTGTTTTAGGCTTCAATCTGTGGATAACATGGCCCCCTGAGCAAGATGTTAACACATCTACCTGCATTCTCTACTGAGCCTGACATAAATTGAAAAAAAAAAGAAAAGAAATAAAAGCTTGTGTGCTTTCAGCAGTGGCCATTCCTCTTTCCTCAGTTTCTTTGGGTAAAATCTTGAGAGTGTTTAAATGTCTGTTGTTTACTCCTACTTTAAATTTTTCCATTGACGCAGTCTGCATGCAGTTTGATCTTGTGATAGTTCTAGCCCCTTAGTTTCTTGTCTTTTAGAGACTATCAGGGACTGTGACACAGACTCAGCAGTACGTGTGAGAAAAGACTGGTTGCTCCTGCAAATAACTAGTGACTTCTAACATGCAACCTTTACTTTTTAAAAAGTTAAAGTGATACCAGTAACATATCCATTAATTTTCTGTATCTTTATGGATTATGTTTTAATAGATACCTTCTTTCCTCCTCATAAGCAGTTACATGTTTTAGGTTTAGTCCATATAAGGACTAGACGTTAGCTTACATTTAAATCCTACAAGGGAAAATATTTATTTTAAGTTTGGGTTTTTAAATAATCACTTAAGGGTGCATTAATCTTTTTTCCATAGCTTAATATGCAAATCTGGCTACTTCCTGAATAAGGTTGAATTGCTTCAGGCTTCTTCCATAGGCATAAACTGGACGTTTAGCTAAGTGCCTGGAAAACATTTGTCATCAGTCACTAGAGAGCAACTAGTCAATATAACTCATTCCCTACTAGAAAAGTAACAGTATTCCCATAGCCTTCTGGTGAGGGGTCAGCTGCCTAGCTGTCATCTGTTGCAAAAGTCAGCATTTGGAAATTGAATACTAAATTGCATGATGTACATGGCACTTAAACATAGCTTTTTAACAGGCAAAATACCAGCATTCTCTGCTTTGTGAGTAGTGCATGTGTGTTTCTTTCAGACCCAATTTTCAGTCTCTTTGCCTTCACCAACAAAGTCACTGCTGTGCACAGTAGAATTATTTGGTCTTGTGATTGGAGTCCTGACAGCAAGTTTTTCTTCACTGGAAGCCGAGACAAAAAGGTAATTTTTTTTAACTTAATAGTTTTCAAATGTAAATTAATATTGTTACAGGTATGCTTGGATAGAAACCACATAATCCTGACTTTCTGATACAACTTTTAAAAACCGATTTATATACTCCCTGTGTGTTTTTCATATACATATATAAAAAAGTATTTTCTTGTTAAATACTATATAGTACTTTTCTCTGAAATCTCAAATATGAGAAGACCTTTCTGACACGGCCTGTATCAGGTGGCCCCTGTGGGAGAAAAGTAATAAATGAAGTGGATCAAAACTAAGAAAGTAGGAGAGCAGGAGCAGGGCAAGGGGCATATGGGGAAAAAGTTTCTACTTTTCTTTTTCATGTTTTTATGAATGAAATGTTTTCTATAACAAATGACTATTACCTTTTCATTCAGTGGTGAGAGTGGTGTGTGTGTGTGTGTGTGTGTGTGTGTGTGTGTGTGTGTGTGTGTCCCAACATTTCTAGAAACCAAAGTAAGCTAGCTAGCAATGGGTTCTTGACCAGGACCCTCGCCCTTGTTCTCTGGGGCATGTTCACCTGGCTCCTGGTCTTTCCTCTGTTTCGTACTCTTGAATTCCTTTTCCTGCGGTGCTTGCAGACCAGGGAGTGTTTCCTCTCCCTGCCCTCGCCAGTCCTAGTCATGGTACAAATTACTGAAGTTCAGGGCCAGAGTGGGCAGTGAGATGCTGACATGTCAACCCCTGAAACGCTTTCTCTCAGACCTTCACTTCTGTTCACTCCTATTTAATTCTTCCCTGGCATTTATTTCCTGTGCTCTGCTAGCTGCCCAGGAAGCAGGGCTGTCCTGCCCTCCACAGTCACGCCCAGTCGCAGATGGCCAAGCTGTGGCTCTCAGGGATACGCCAGGGCTGAAACAGACAAGGAATCATCCACTGCACATGCTCAGAAATGCTCTTCCACTTGCTGGGGCAGAGCCTTCTACCTGTAATCTTGCTTTGGTCCTGCATTTTACACTTATTATCCGCTTTACTTCTCTCTCCCACTTCTTTTTGACCAATCACACCCCCTTCAGGTGTAAGCTTCCAGGGAAACCTTATGTCTTATGTAGGTTATCCTCAAGGTTACCCCACAGCTGATGCCCTGAGCGGTGGGTGATGTAGAGGAAGAGCCAGGGACTTGATTGGTCTCTATACATTTTGTGGTAACTTCTTGGGCAAGTGCCTGAGCCCCTCAGTGAGGACATGATCAGTTGAATCTCGCTGGATCAGAACTCCTGAGTGTGAAGAGCATGCCAGACGACCCCCTGGCAGGGACAGTCCATCTTTGGGTGGCACATGTAGGTAATTGAGGTCTCAGCAACTTGTGTCTGCTACGCTGTGGCTTCTCTGTGGTGCTTAAAGTGCTCCTCAGTTCTGGAACACACATATAAATGCTGAATTTTTTTGACTGCCAGAGCAGCTATTTTGCATATCAATGTCATTGAAACTTTCTGATGCATTGCTGGAAACCTTGCAAAGAGAATGCTTTACAGAGTCTGATGTGTTTGTGTTAGGTGGTTGTCTGGGGTGAGTGCGACTCCAGCGATGATGCCATCGAGCACAGCATCGGCCCCTGCTCCTCCGTCCTGGACGTGGGTGGGTCTGTGACAGCCGTCAGCGTCTGCCCGGTGCTTAACCTGTCCCAACGGTTAGTCTCTGCCAGGGCTTCCTTGTATGTTTTCTTTAAGAAGATCACTTGGGCCCTAATCGGTTTGGCTCAGTGGATAGAGCATTGGTCTGCGGACTGAAAGGTCCCAGGTTCGATTCCAGTCAAGGGCATGTACCTTGGTTGCCAGCAACATCCCCAGTAGGGGGTGTGCAGGAGGCAGCTGATCGATGTTTCTCTCTCATCGATGTTTCTAACTCTCTATCCCTCTCCCTTCCTCTCTGCAAAAAATCTATAAAATATTTTAAAAAAAAGAAGAAGATCACTTGGTTTCAGTATGTAGCCCTCCTACACTCATGGGCTCTTAGCTTCTGAGCTGATATTTTTTTCGTAATGTTTGTTTCTCATAAGAATTTTTAAATTGGTAGAACTTGCTGATATTCAAAGTGGTGAAAGGGAAGTTGGGAGTGTGGCTCAAAGGTTCTTATTTCACCAAATTCAGGACTGTGGTACTTTCTGTGTAATCAGTGTCTTCAGCAGAATGGGGGCCCCTGCAGCTGGCCAGGGAAACGTTGGTTCTTGGGTTTTGCCAGTGGAGGACAGAGGTAAAACTGTGGGCACCCTCGGTGGAGAGGAGACCCCTTGAGGGCACAGTACAGCAGGGCCCCATCTTCTGGGCTGGTGGTTTTAAACAGACCTTCGTAGATGTGGGGTGGTTGGGAACATAGAGGAGCTACACTGAGGAGGGATGGTGGAGATAACAGAAATTCTTGCTAAATTAGTAACTGCCTTCCTTCCCTCCCTCAAAAACAGATACGTGGTTGCAGTAGGGTTAGAGTGTGGAAGGATTTGTTTATACACCTGGAAAAAGACTAACCAAGTTCCAGAAGTAAATGACTGGGCCCCCTGTGTGGAAACAAGCCAGAGGTATTTTCTTTCTATTTTTTGCTTCCATCAGACTAGATAGAAATCATGAAATCTTTAGTGGCACATTTTACGCCATGTTTGCATGGAGAGGGACACAGATCTGTATTTGTAGTGCTTGCCACTAAGTGGTAACCCTGTGTTGTGTGGTTTATCTCTTGAAATTGATGTTTGTTAACTCTATTTTTAAGAATTCACTTAACCAAATTACTTGTTTGCATATTATCTTTACAGATTACACATTTAAAGCTAATCTCCAAATGACTTAACTGTTTTCAGTAATTAAATCCATCCTCACGCAAAGATGAGCTGTCACTGATTGTACTCAAGTCATAGCCTGTATGATATGAAACTGGAAGCAGTTCTTTTAGAAGGATTTCAGGAAGCATTGAGGCACAGCAGCACTGTGGAGATGTGTGTGACCTCCCAGAGGGGCCACTCGCAAAGGCTCAGTCATATGGTGGCATAGCTTCTGGTGTGCTGATTTTAAATGTCTCAGACTTCAAGATTAACCTGTAGTCCTACCTTGGAACTTGAGAGTGAACAGGTGACAAGGACTCTTGGTATTTGAAAGTCTAATTGGTGTGCTCTGTCATTTTCATGTTTACTGCCTTAAAATATAAGCCTTCTACTTTATTTCTTCTTGATTTGGATGCCTAATTTGCAGGTTAAACTTACAGAGAATATTATATTTTCATAGAGATTTATTAATAATCTACGTTTGAGAGCATTGTAGGTCTGTCTGCCTTGGGAGTGGGGATGGGCATTAATATGAGCGTCTTGCTCAAGGTCATGCACTTGAAGATCACATTAAAGACCAAGGTTCTTTCACTGGGCAGTTTATTAAATCATTTACTGCCCTTCCTTACCCAGCAGTAGATATGTTAGTGAGAGTCCATCCATGTCATAGGGGTGTCAGAAGAATAAAATAATCTAGAATATGTTGCAAAGCTGGAATTCTTAAAGAAACACATTCAGTAAAGTTATCTGAAAGGCTGATCTTAATAGCCATGTCATGAATTTCACTGATCATTAAAACAAAATTTGACGGAAAGTCATTATCTATTTCTTGCTCTTTTGGTGGTATCCTTGATTAGTCATTAAGTAAAAGATGTTTTCAAGGTTAGAATAAAATGACTAAAAAATTAGTGATGGTATTTTAAAACCTGTACATTGTGATTTTCAGGTTTTGACTTCATTTATGTTAATATTAATAGTAGGAGTATACTAGTTAAATTACATGTAGGTAAGCACCCAGTAAAATATTTTTTAGTCATAGAATACATTGATTTAATGCTTTCTCTGTCTTTGTTTTAGCCAAAGCCATACACTTGCTATCAAAAAATTATGCTGGAAGAATTGTAATGGAAAAACTGAGGAGAATGAAGCAGAAGGCCCTGAGTGGTTACATTTTGCAAGTTGTGGTGAAGATCATACTGTGAAGATATACAAAGTAAACAGAGGTGCACTGTAATGGACTTAATAACTACAAGCATATAATCATTAGTGTCTTAACATTTTTAAATCATGTAAATGGATAATCTGTCTTCATAATTTCATTGAGTTTCATTTGTAAGTCCTATAGGAGTATATTAATTTGTATCACAGACCTTTTGAAATCTGATGAAAGCTTCAGACTCTATTCAAAATTGTTTTATATACAGACACCCTCAGGACCTTGCCCATTCCTTCCGGGATTCAGACCTGCATCCATGTTTCAGATAAGAACTCTGTTCTTTCTTCATGACTGAACTTGCCTTTCTCTTTTTATATGCCCCTATTTGGGACATATCATTAATTATCTTCTTCAGAGGGAGGACATAGAAAATAAAAAAGAGATTAAAGCTAGATTACTCAGTTTTTTTAAAAACAGTTTTTGTAAATAGACCACACAAAGTGTGGTCTTGACCCCTTTTTCCCAGTACACACCAACCATTCTAGGAATTTGGCAGGCCATTGGGAGTTTGAAGTGTAGCCAGCCATTTCTTTCTTTGTTTAAAAGTAGATGGGTTCTTCTTTTAGGGTTTGACTTAAAGCAGAATATCTGAACATTTAATCTGATAGATGAAGGGGCTAAAAAGTCAAGTTCTGAATCATTTGATTTTATGTGAAATCACAAATGAGTCATGAGAGTAAAGGACGTCCCCAGGAAGAGTGAGTAGTGGGAGCAAAGGGAAGAAGGTGAGAGAAACAGAATGTTGGGTGAGCCAGCTGAGGTTTGGGAGGTGGGCATAGGAATTGGAAGTTGGGGTGAGAGATGTTAAGAGGGGTTATGATCCCTGGCCAGTGTTACTCAGTGGTTAAAGCCTTGGCCTGTGCACAAAGGGTCTTGGGTTTGATTCCCGGTCAAAGGCACGTACCTTGGTTGCAGGTTCCTCAGCTCTGGTAGGGGCGCATGGGGCAGGAGGTGACCAGTCAATGTGTCTATTTCATGTAGATGTTTCTCCCCCCCCCCCCCCTTCTTCCTCCCCTCCCTTCCACTCTGTCTAAAAATCAATGGAAAAAATATCCTTGGATGAGGGTTTAAAAAAAAGAGGGAGTAGGAAGACTCAGGCGAGAGTGGAGGTTTGCCCTGATCCTCTTGGAACATGGAATCAAGGATATTTTATTCCATTGGATATTTTGAAGGGAATATTAAAAAAATTTTTTTTTAAGAGAACAGAAATTTATTGCATCACAGTCCTATATCAAGGTATCAGAAGGGCCACCACCCTCTGAGACTCTGGGTAGAATTCTTTCTTCCTTGCATCTTCTCCTCTCTTGTGAATCTATTGTAGGTTTTTTGCTGTGTGGTTACTGGAGCTTATATAAAACTTCATCTAGATATAAAAGTCCATTTTACACTGACTACAACTTTGATTTTATACAATAACTTCCCTTTTATTCTCTCCCCTTTATGTTGTTTTTTTTCTTCTGGAAATACACAGACATTTTTAATGGAAGCAAAATGGGGCAATGGTGTCACAGCCAACAGGGATTGAGCTCAGGCGAGGCAGGGCCGGTGCTGTGCCCGGGTCATGGAAGCCACAGAGCCTGGCAGGACGGAGGGGGCGGGGGGGCCTGGCCGTGGGGGGCCTGCGAGGAGCCCAGGCTGCCAGCTTCAACCCTGGGGAGGAGTGGAGGATCTGGCCCAGCTGGTTCTGCGAAAACCTCAAGGGTGGGCACCTGGCGGCTCCAAGTGGCTCCTCAGCTTAATTACTTAATCACACCCCGGGAGTAATCAATCAACCCACGAGTATTTAATCATAGCCTGCGAGCCGGGTGCGAGCTGGAGGTGGTGGGCCGGGTGCGAGTGAATGACCTGTCAACCAGTTTTTATGACACGCACTGACCACCAGGGGGCAGATGATCAATGCAGGAACTACCCCCTGGTGGTCAGTGCACTCCCACAGCGGGAGTGCTGCTCAGTGAGCTTACTGAGCAGCGGCGGCAGGCGCAATGGGGCCGGGATGTGTGGAGCAGCACAGGCTCCTCCCCAGCCGCCTACCACTTCGTACACTACTACATCCCTCGGGGGATGTCGGACTGCGGATTTTGGTCCCATCTTCGCAGGCTGTCCCATCTTTGCAGGCTGTCTGACATCCCCTTAGGGTTCCCAGATTGCGAGAAGGTGCAGGCCAGGCTGAGGGACCCCATCAGTGCATGAATTCCTGCACCGGGCCTCTAGCATTAAAATATTTTTCCATTGATTTTGAGAGAGAGTGGAAGGGAAGGAGAGAGACACAGATAAAAACATCAGAGAAACATCGATGTGAGAGAGAGATATCTATTGGTTGCCTCCTGTACACACACCGACCTGGGCCAGGGATCTAGCCTGCAACTAAGGTACATGCCCTTGACTGGAATTGAACCTGCAACCATTCAAGACCTCTGGCTGACACTCTGTCCACTGAGCCAAACCATCTAGGGCAGGTAAAATTTATTTTAATGACACATTTAACCCAATGTATCCAAAATAGTATCATTTCAACATATCAATATAAAAGATTATTGATTATATTTTGTACAGTATAAAGTGAATCTTACACTTAGGGCTCATCTCAGTTCTGACTAGCCACTTTTCAAGTGCTCAGTGGGTACCCATATTTGCAGTTCTAGACAATTGGGTCTATATTTACTTATTTCTCGTGTGTGTGTGTGTGTGTGTGTGTGTGCATGTGTAGTGAGCATCTGAGCTTCCCACCCTCAGAAGGCAGGACTCCCTGAACTGCTGTTTCCCTGCTTATCAGCTGAAGGAGCTGAGCCTCTCACCCCACTGGCACTCGGGGAGTTGTTCAGATCCCATGCATGCTGGAGTTCACAGCAGATTCAGTCCTTCGGAGCCCTTTCCAGCATAGAATTCAACCCCCGAAGTTGTCCTGAGAGCAGGCCTAGTCTTGGAGAACTGAATCCATGGCTGGTTATTGTTTTGTTAGTTGAGTTTGTAGACAGTTTTCCTAAGTTGTCCTGAAGCATCTTCCTCAGTAATCCTCTGTGTCAGCAGTTGCCAACCTTTCGGACCTCACGAACCACCAGTTGGCGACCACTGCTCTGGGCAATCAGTTCAGTAAGCATTCAGAGGACTTGCTGCACATGGGGGCAGCCTGTGTTGTAATTTTACACACACAGGCTGTAATCTGCCGAAGGAGCACCCTTTGAACTTGTGGTAGTCATTTGAAATGTGAAAACAAAAAGGTAGTCTTGGAAGTTTGCTCTGGAGAAGCCGAGGACTATTTCAGAATCTCCAGCCTGCCCTTCCCTGTTGTCCCGCTATCTCATTTCATGGCTTGGTGCACAGCACAAAGTTCAGGTTGACGCCAAGTGCCAGCCTAAGCAGTTGTGGTCTCCTAACCTATATAGCTTTCCTAGACACGGGAGAGGTGACTAAGCTCTTCCAAGTACATGCTTACCCTGGACAGCAAGGGGCCAAATCACTGTCTTCCCAGTAGCCTCAGGGAAGCTAGTTATTGATTCCAAAGGGAAGATGTGGGAATTAGAGGGAGATGGCAAACTTAGGAGTGAAATAAAAGGGCAGAATCCTTCTCTTTAAAATTGGAAATCCTACACATCATAGAAAATCCTGGGTTGTCTAAGAGGAATGCACTGCCTTCTACCCACTTTTTTACAACCTGAGCATCCTGAACTAATCATAGTGGGCAGGAGAAAACCACAGATCTGATGTAGCAAGAATCATGAGATGACTGTTGTGGAGCTGGAGGCAGGGTGGGTTCCATTAGGGCCACATGGCAGCTCTACATTGGATGTTTTTCCAAAGCAAAATCGGGCAGGCACCCCACGAAAGCCCACTATCCAAGCCCACTAAAGCCTAAACCCTTGGGCATCGGATTTGCTTTCTTGTTCTCCACAGCATCTAGCACGGTGCCTTGTCAAATATTTGGCGAATTCAAGGGTAGGTTTGACAACATTGATGGCTGGCTGGCGGAGGAAGCATTGTCCAGTGTAGTCCACCAGTCAGTAAACAGGGTATTGTCAGATCCTTTTCCTATCTTGGTGGCATAAAGAGCTAGAGGGCAAAGAGCAGGAGGGAGTCAACCCAAAAGGGACCAGGAAGTGGGGTGGCCTTCCCTGAAGAACACAGGGAGGCACCAATCCCCAGAAAAGCAGCCTCAGGAAGATCTCTGTTCCGGGTCCACCCCTCTCCTGCGGTCTGCCTCCTAGGGGTGGGGTTTTGTTGTTTTGAACATGATGGTCTTAGATATAATGGAGCCTTGTTCCCAACCATGTCATGGTTCCGTGCCCCCTTTTAGCTTCTATCCACAGGAAGGCCTCCAGTCATTTGGGAGGAGTTTCCTGGGCTTCCGATCTTTCTCTCCACTGCTCGCCAGTCAGTGCACCAGAGCTTGGACTCTGCAGGCTCTGGGGAGAAACCTGCTCTGTTGCTTCCTCTCACTGATTCTGGCTGTGCAGGCCGCTTCTGGTTCCTCAGGTACCCAGTACCCAGTAAACAGGTTCTCACTGAGAGGGAGGTATATGCATGTCACTCTAGCAGGAAGTACTAGATTAATTTCATTATCCAAGCCAAATCAGCCTCCTCTGACCCGCCCCCCCCCCCCACCACCCCACCCCATCCCAATTACTTGGTAGGAAACTTGATCCATCATAATTGCGGCCCCCAGCTACCTCCATGGTCACGAGGCCTGGGGGTGTAAGCCAGTGGGAAAACCTCTACCATTCCTCACCATGCGAGACTTGGCAATTATAATAGACTTCCTTCCCCCATCGAAATAACACCTCATACCACCTAACTTCAGTCTTAGTTGCTGCCAAGGCACTTTCCTGTGGCTCCTCCCACCTCGTACCTTCTCACCAACCAGTGGCTAGAGGCCAGGACGCCTTAAAAGTCGCTATCCCCAGGGCTCTGCCCTCTCCCTGAACACTCCCCAGCTCCTGCGATGACCCCTCCCATAAGTTGTGTCTCCAGCCCCAGACAGTGCTCTGGGCCCAAATCTGCACTTAGACATCCTAGACTGAGTTTCACATTGTCTGTCTATGCCTGAGCCCTTGCTCCCTGCATCCACCCAGTCACCCTGAGCCAGTCTTCCCTCCATCCCCCTTTGTCTCTGAATTCCATCACTTCTGCACCCTCTGGGCCTCTGTTCAGGCCCTCATTGCTCCTAACCAGGACTTGTGCCCAGTCTCTGCAGGACAGTGCCTCCTGTATCCTCCCACACCCATGCCCCTGCTCAGTGCTGCCAGGGGGTCAGACACAGTGCTGATCTGCAGGACTCCTGGTGTCTTCCTGCACTGCAGTCTGACTCACTGCTCATCCTCACGCCTCATCCCCACACAACCACAGTCTGTGCTTCAGCTTCATTGGACTTCCTGCTTCTGGGATTTTCTGAGCCTTTTCTACCTCCAGGCCTTTGCACATGAGTGCTGCCCTCCCTCCCTCACCTCCTTTTCCAGGACCCTCTGGGGTCCCCAGTGGGGAGGCTTTCACGGCTTCAGCTCCACCTTTGCTGAAGGCCCTTCTCCAGCACTCTGCAGCTTGGAAGGGTGATCTGACTGCCCGCCCATCTCCTTCATGTCCTCCTCAGGCCCAGAGGCTACCTTGTGGACTGCTGTCTTCCCAGCACGTGCTGTGTTCCTAGCGGAAGCAGCTACCCAAGGAATGCTGAGTGAAGGCCCCTGACAAAGCCTGTTTCATCTTCAGTGATTCAAGGCTGGACAGTTGCCAGAAGTTGTAGCTGGTTTCCCTGCACCCACTTCTCCCCACCCCGTCCACCCTGGTCATTGCCATTAGACCAGTGGTTCTCAACCTTCATAATGCCGCGACCCTTTAATACAGTTCCTCATGTTTTGGTGACCCCCAATTTCAATGTTACAAATTGAACATAATTAAAGCATAGTGATTAATCACAAAAACTATGTAATTAAATATATATATTTTATTGATTTTTTACAGAGAGGAAGGGAGAGGGATAGAGAGTTAGAAACATTGATGAGAGAGAAACATCAATGAGCTGCCTCCTGCACACCCCCTACTGGGGCTGTCCCCGCAACCAAGGTACATGCCCTTGACCGGAATCGAACCTGGGACCCTTCAGTCCATAGGCCGATGCTCTATCCACTGAGCCAAAGTGGTTAGGGCAACAATATGTAATTATATATGTGTTTTCCGATGGTCTTAGGCAACCCCTGTGAAAGGGTCGTTCGACCCCCAAAGGGGTCGCGACCCACAGGTTGAGAACCGCTGCATTAGACAGTTCTGCCAAATCATCTTGCTTAAAAATCTTTAGAATAAAATTCCAGGCCCTTAGCCTGGCTTAAAGCCTTTTGAACCCTGCCCCCAAACCTGCCCCACCTTCTTCCTCCACCGCACAGTGATGCTGCTGGGAGGAGCTCCCCCCGCCACTCTGCATTTTCTTCTGTGTGCCATCGAGCAAGTTATTCTTTCTCATTTACCTGCTTATTTAATTGCTGAATCAGTAGTACAGGTAAGAGTGCCGTTCCTGGTGCACAGGGACAGCTCCATAACAGCTTTTCTTATCGTTGCCGGAAGTCATTTACTACAGGAGGAAGTGCAGTGGATAGGGGCCAAGCTGGCATCAGAACCCAAAGCTCTTGCTGGAAGTATCACCAGGAGGTATCAGAAAAGGGTGGCATGGGCATCACACGGACCCCAACCGGGAATGGAACCCGCAACCCGGGTACATGCCTTGACTGGGAAGGGTGCCGGCGACCCTTCTGACCCACCTGAGCGGCACCGGCCAGGGCATCTCTGCGCTTTTATCCAGGCAGCGCACACCGTTTGTTCTGGACATGGGCACCCTCCCCATCTTGTCCCACCGCGGTGTTTCCAGAGTCAGTGGTCCACTCCTGGGCCCCCACATCCGGTTCCCCGGCCCTACCCACATCTGAACCCCTTACTTAGGACCCCAGCACGTTGCCCCGCTCCCCCCACGTGGTTCCACACCGTGCACCTCACCAGGGCCCCCAGGACTTGGTCCCCTTTCACTCCACTCCCCGATAGGCCCCCTACTTCACACCTGGGCCCTATTTCGGGCAGCTGAACGCCCGCCCCGAGCCCGGCCCCACAATTGCCGCAATCGTGTCCCGGGACCAGCCGCTCCGCTCCGGACATAGGCGCGAGGGCGGAAAGGGACAGGCGCTCTCATCCAGGTCTCCTCCTGGCTACCGGGTTCGGACTTGATTTACCAACCTCGTGCATCTCCAATCTTACCCCCGCCTGCCTTTGCTCAGCCGCATTCTCAGAACGGCGAGCACACGCTCCTCCGGGGAGCGCCACCCGGGAAGTCCCTGCAAACGCCCTGGCCCGCACACCGGATCGCGCCGCGGGGAGCGACGGTCCCCGGAGCCGTGAGGAGCTCGGACCCGGGGCAGTCCGCGGGGAGGGTTGCGAGGATGCCGAGCAGAAAATGCAATCTGCTGCTGCTTTCGCCGGCCTCCCCGTGGTGCAGACAAGGAGAACTTAGTACTCCGGGTCCGGGCAGCTCCGTGCTCTGTGGGGACGCTCTTCTAAGCGACAACAGAAACGGGCACTCTCTCCCCGGCCCCAGGTGGGGAAAGGCAGGAAAGAAGTGAAACTTCGTGAGTCAGCGCGGCGCAGGCCAGCCCGGCCCGCCCCAGACGCGCCGCCCATCGCCGGGACCCGGGGCCAGTGCGGGGCGGAGGCGTGGAGGCGCGGCCCGGGCGCGACGGGCGGAGTCCTCGTGGGTGGGCTCTCCCCGGCCCGGCCGCCGGCACAGCGCGGCGGGCAGGCCTGAGCCATGGCCGACGGGGCGGCGCAGCCGGGGGCCGAGCTGCTGGCCTTCGAGCTATTCCGGGAGGCGAGCGCGCAGCCCCTCGCCTACGGCTACGGCCACGGCCCGCGCGGCCTGCGGGAGCTGCGGGCGCGAGAGTTCGGGCGCCTGGCAGGTGAGGCCGCGGGGCACCTGCGCTGGGCGGGCGGGCGGGGGGGGGGAGGGGCGGGGGGGGGGGACGCGGCTTCTAAGGAGTTTTCTGCTCCAGGTGGCAGCGCGTTGCCTAGTTTGGGGCGCATTTTGAATGGAAAGGTTTGGAGGGACGTGCCCACGCGTCTGCTGCGTGGACACGGCTCCCTGAGGTCCCATCTGCAGCCCCGGGACTTCTTGCTGCTCTTGCTCCTTAGACTTTACAGGGGTATCGGGCCAACCTAGACCCTTTCCACCGGTCCCCACCCTCCGCGAACAGGGCTCAGGGTTCTGCCGTCGAGGCTGCCGACTCTAAAGGTCCAGCTGGAAGCGGGGCTGCAAAACGCAGGAATGGCCAGTGGCCGCGGCTGTCGGATGCTCCCCGGGCAGGGGAGCGCCGCGTGGGCGGTCAGGGCGCCTGGGAGACCGAGGCTGAGGCCGCTGGACAGGGTCCCCCGCCCCAAAGCTGCGTTCCTGTCCGCTGAGATAGCTCACAGGCAGCTTTTATTTTCGAAACCTTCTTTTTCTCATTTTTGAACAACGCCTCTGCCCCCCAGCTCGCTACGGGGCTGGAAGAATGAGCAAACTGTAAACTTTGAGCACTGGGTACAAGGCGAGCCTGGAAATCGGACACGAGGTCGGGGTGCCTTTGAGTTCAGAAAGGTGGAACAGGCTGGGTAAGTGTGAAATCCACCCCGAGCCGGCCCTGCGGCGGTTCCCAGCGCATTACTGCAAGGCGGGCGCCCCCGCCTCGCCCCGCCCTGCCCCGCCCCGCAGGGTAGGACTGACCCTCTTGCTAGAGACCTTTGAGGGGCTTCCTGGAGCCCCGAGCAAGGCTGGTCCTCAGGTTCAGGTTCAGTGGCAGGTCGTGGTGCTGGCAACCGGATTTGGGGTGTACTTGTTGCTTTGGTGAACATTTGGTGACTGCGCCTCCCTGTGGCAGGACACCAACCACGATTTACATTTCATTAATCGGGTAGCTGATTCCAGCTCTTTGGGTTATTTGCTGAGGTTTCAGTTAGTGACTCTTTTTTCCCCCCCGTTGGGGGCTTTGAGGGGTGTGGCCTGCTTTTTGCGTGTCCCAGCCTGTAGTTAAGGGGGGAGGCTCGGGCGGAAGGGGGGCCTTCTGCTCCACTCCCCATTGAGAGCAGCACATTCACCTGCGGGAGGCAGACAGCCCTTGTCCCTCTGCTTCCACCTTCTATCCCTGAGCGTTTGAATTATAGAAATCTACCCACTGAAATAGACTGGTACACTGAACACCCACAGGTGCGGCGGGAGGGAGGGAGGAAGGGAGGTTTCCCTTCCATTTGAAGCAAGTCCCAAAGGCTGTAGCAATTCAGTCAGTAATTATTTTAGCACCTTATTCTCCTCCAGCTCTGACCCAACCCCCCCCCCCCGCCCCTCCCCAAAAGTAAAGCTGTGTTCTCTGGGCACCTCCTTGTTTCACTCTTGTCCTTTAAGGAACAGCACCTCCCCCTTCAAATTCATAATTTGGATGTGACAGCCAGGATTTCAGGCTGGGCTTCAGAGCCCCTTTAACATCTACTGCACACATGCTCCTACCCTTACTGTGGGGTTACCTCCGGATAAACCCATCACAAATTGAAAATATCATAAGTGGAAAGTGCATTGAATACACCTACCGAGCGCCATAGCTTAGCCTAGCCTACCTTGAAGGTGCTCTGAACACTTGCATTAACCCACAGTTGGGCATCAGTTGTTCACCCTTGCGATGGCATGGCTGACTGGGAGCCACGGCTCGCTACCACTGTTGAATATCACTAGAGAAGATCGTACTGCATATCAATAGACCAGGAGAAGGTCAAAATTCAAAGTATGGTTTCTGCTGAACGTGTATCGCTTTCATGCCATTATAAAGTGAAAAAAAATTGTTAGGTCAAGTCATCCTAAGTTGGGGACTGTCTGCACGTGTGGTAGCGTTATGTGCATCCTTATGTATTTATCTGTTTATCTACTCAGTGCAAGGTCCCAGCATTTTCTCTACATTATGATTGAAGTAGGCTTTTGTGGACTAAACTCACCCCTCCCATCACTAGGAGCTTTGGAACATTTCCACTCCCCCTTACCCCCTTATAGGGCTGAGGAAAATCAAACAAACAAAACAAGCCAAAATAATATAACATTTACGTCCTCTTCCTTCCCCATCATCCCAGAGATGTTCTGCAGGCTTGAGAATTGGTCTGGTTAAGTGGTAGTTCTGGATAATTAAATGCTTAACCTTCAAGTCTGAAATAGTTTGCCTAATCAACAGGATGGGAATTTCTTTGTCTTGGTGAAGGGAGCATATTCAATATGCAGACATAGTTCAAGTGATTCTTGAAGCTTCAGGGTGCTGATGGCCACAATTGATGGAACTGAGAGCTGAAGGAGCATGACCCAGAAGAGACACTGGAATTTCCTTTCTCAAAGACCTAATGCCAGTTGGTTTGGGGTAATTTGCCTTCTTCTAAGAACAGCTGAACTCTGTGGCATGTGTGCCAGGCACTGGACTGGGCCCTGTCACACACCAACTTATTTAACTTTCATCCCATTTGCAGGTGAAGGAGTAGGGACCCAGAATGGCTAGCAGGATTCGATGAAGGTTGGTTGACTTGGATTCTGCACTGTTCGCCACTGTGCTGGCTGACCTCCTAAGAGCAGATCTCTAGCTGATTTAGATCTCTAGTTAGTTTTGCAACGTGAGGTTCTGGACCAAAGGCCAGTGCAGCCTTCTCCCAAATGGCTTCCTGGCCCTGCAGAAGTCTGTGGGCAAAGCGGTGCTGCCTCAGCAGCCCCTCAGGGTTTACATGTGTCCCGGGCTTCACACGAGCATCTTCCCCAGTGCCTGGGTGGATGGAAGCCTTTCTTTTGGTGTGTAATTTTGTATAACTGCATCTTCAGTTAAAGAGAATGTTACTTTAACAATAATTTTCTGGACTAGATAATACATTTACATGATAACAACATGCAATAAACTAGGACTAAAAGGAAATTTAATTAACCAGATAAAGGCCTTCTATAAACAAATAAGCAGAGCTAACATCATACTT
Source organism: Myotis myotis (assembly GCF_014108235.1). Lineage (NCBI taxonomy): Eukaryota > Metazoa > Chordata > Mammalia > Chiroptera > Vespertilionidae > Myotis > Myotis myotis. The sequence goes on along the minus strand of NW_023416401.1, from coordinate 19,693,946 downwards.
AATGGTGAAAACTGAAAGCTTTACCCCTAAGGTCAGGAACAAGACAAGGGTGTCTGTTCTCACCACTTGTATTCAACATTGCACCAGAGGTTCTAGCCAGGATAGTTAGGCAAGAAAATGAATGGATCTATTTACATTGTATATTCTTGAAAATGTGTTCCTTTTTTTTTTTTATTGTTTTATTGCTTAAAGTATTACAAAGAGTATTACATATGTCTCCCCCCCTCCCCCCGCCCTTGACAATCCCCTGGCCTTCCCTACCCCCCAGTGTCTTATGTCCATTGGTTATGCTTATATGCATGCATACAAGTCCTTCGGTTGATCTCTTACCCCCTCCCTTCCTGCCCCCCAACCCTCCCTGGTCTTCCCACTGTAGTTTGACTGTTCGAGGCAGCTCTGCCTCTGTATCTATTTTTGTTCATAAGTTTATAATGGTCTTTATTATCCATAAATGAGTGAGATTTGAAAATGTGTTTCAGAGTTTGTTCCGCATCAGTACTTTTAAAGTACCAGATGGGTGTACAATAATCCTTTATTTTAAATACATGGTGATGAACATTTGAGTCATTTCTGATCTTTCTCTATAGCAGACAATGCTGCATTGACAAAGATCAGAACGGAATATCCTCACAGACAGCCCATTTCATAAAAGCATGGTTATTTATAAGATAGAATAATTGATAGGTCAGAGAATTTGCATTTTAAAGTATTACCAATATTGCCAAATTGCTGTCCATAAAGAAGTTGTACCACCCTAGCTGGTTTGCTCAGTGGATAAAGCTGTTGGCCTGTGGACTGAAGGGTCCCGGGTTCGATTCTGGTACAGGGCACATGCCTGGGTTGTGGGCTCAATCCCCAGTAGGGGGCGTGCAGGAGGCAGCCTATAGATGATTCTCTCTCATCACTGATGTTTCTCTCTCTCTCTCTCTCTCTCTCCCTCTCCTTTCCTCCCTGAAATCAATAAAAATATATTTTAAAGAAAAGTTGTACCAATTTGCCTTCCTACCAGCCATGTACCAGCTGGCCTGTTTTCCTACACCTTCACCCATGCAGTGAGTTATCCAACCTTTTGATCTTGACCATCTGATGGTAAACCTCTTAATTTGCCTTTCTCTGTTTGTGAGAGGCCGGAAAGATCATGTAAATTACTATTGTTCTCTGACGAGCTGGAAGCTTTAGAGCAGTGGTTCTCAACCTGTGGGCCGCGATCCCTTTGGCGGTCGAACGACCCTTTCACAGGGGACGACTAAGACCATCCTGCATATCAGAAATTTACATGACGATTCATAACAGTAGCAACATTACAGTTATGAAGTGGCAACGAAAATAATTTTATGATTGGGTCACAACATGAGGAACTGTATTTAAAGGGCCAGGAGGTAGAGAACCACTGCTTTAGAGAGATGTAGAATTCACCACAGAAAGCAGAATCAGGTCTCCAGGCCAAGGAAGCTGCACAGAAACGCAGAAGAGGGTGTGAGTCAGAAGGTGAACTAGCTTTAGGGTCATTAACCAGAGCCATCTGTTGGGCTCCTCCTTTGTGTGAGAAACTCCCAGGTTCCTAAGAACAGGTTAGTCAGGAAGACATCAGGACTCATTAACTATTGAAAGTGCAGTTCTTCCATTGCTCACGTCTGCACTTGGATTTAGAAACACATCGAGAGGCTGGGAGAGAGGAGCGGCCTGATGTTATGCCCAAACGCATGCCATGGGCACTGCTCACGCTCACACAACCCAGACCTAGGTGCAGGGAGTGGAAAACCTCTGAAAAATAACCACAGCTTTATTCTGTGCTTTCTCTCAGGAACTGTCTACCTTGACCATGCAGGAGCCACGCTGTTCCCCGAGAGCCAGCTCCGGAGCTTCACTCGTGATCTCCTGGAGAATGTTTATGGTAAAGAAGAACACACCATCACTGATTCTTGCATTGGGCGTTAGCCAACTACATTCAGTGGATAGGTCTCTGCTTAATAAATGTTAGGTTAATAGACTGGGACTGAGCAGGGACCCAGAGCTGAATAAGCAGGCGAACACATGTTATTCCTTACAACACGCGTGCTGCCAGGATGGGGTAACTGGCTCAGGGGCATGTGTGTTACTTCCAGAGGAAAGGCACAGGGGCACAAGGTGCTGTATTTGGTGGTGGGATGGCCTCTGGTGCCAGAGTCCAACCCCAGCAGGTCCAGGGGTCCCCAAAGGTGTGGATGGAGTCGGCGAAGAAGGAATGACACAAAGACAGCGTTCAGTTGATCAGCAGCCTAGCCAGGATCTCTAGCCAGGATCTCCAGCCAAGTTCTGGTCTGGATCTCCAGCGAAGTTCTGCTGTTTATTGTCTTGTTACATCCGTATTTATCCCAGATGATTTTAATCCTGTCAATTTCTATTACAAAGGTTAGGGCGTTTCTTATCTCCATTCCAGGGAGTAAAGATTATGTAGCTTAAGCATGATTGTTTGTAGTGATTAACTACCCGCCTGGCACTTAGTTAAGGAGTTTCATCCCCTCCCTGACTTCAGGGAAAAATTCCTACCTGGGGAAACAACCTTTCTAGGAGAGGCATCCCCTCCCTGACTTCAGGGAAAAATTCCTACCTGCGGAAACAACCTTTCTCGGAGAGGTGACCTTGGTTAAAACACACAGCGCTAAGGGGAGCAAACATATTAAGAACAGTATGCTATATACGCCAGGTCCCTTGAAACATATGCTGTGCAGATGTTTCTTTCCTGCAGCGACTGTGTCAAGCAGCAAGGATGGACCGGCTTCCGGCACTCTGGGACTGGCACTGTACACAGAGAGGGACAACAGGGGGAACATGCATGCATTCACTCACTCCATAAATATTTGTCAGCCACTCTGGTGTCGGGGGCATGGTGCAAACAGGCACAAAGTAACCAGTCCCTGCCTTCATGGACTCTGGTCTAGTTAGGGCTAGACCTCAAGTCAGTGATCCCCAAGTAAATGTAAATTACCAACGCTGTGAAGGGCTGTGAACCGAAGGCCTCTGGGCTATGGGGTCTGGATCTGCAGAGTGACAGCAGGTGGGCAGTGTGAGCGGCAGGGAAATTTCCTCAGGAGTGGGCTCGATGCTGGAGGAGGAGCAGGAATTCCCTCGGAAGAGTCAGGAGAAGGGCAAAGGGAACAAATGAGCCAGGACCCTGCTGTGGTTTCAGGAACCAGCCCAGGAACTCAGAGGGAGGCATGAATGGAAAGGTAGGTAGGTAGGTACCTTATAGGTCCCTGTAGAGCTTGAACTTTATTCTAGAAACGATGGCCAGTCACTGAAAGCATTGATCAGCAGCACAATGTGATCAGGAGATAACTTTGGAAAGCGATGTTGAAATAACAGTAGTAGCAGGTGTAACCATGGTAATAATAATAGTAATAAATGATAATAAATAACCTGTACTGAGCACTCATTGTGCTTCAGGTACTGTTCCAAATGCTTCATCTGTATTATCTCTCCATCCTCAGGGCAAGCTCAGGTACAGGTTCTATTATCTCTCCTGCTGTCCAAGGGAGGAAACTGCCCGGGGAGGCAGGTCATTACTCTGAGGCCACATTGTCAGGAAGTGCTGGGGTTGGGGCAGTCAGGGCAGCTGCGTTTCTAGGCAGCTTGGCCCCATGGAGTTAATGAACAGAACTGGGCTGGCCACCTGTTGGGAAACTTGTAGAAGAGGTTCTCGTATTGGCTGACTTCCAGTTCCAAAGGCTCTTCCTAGATCCTGTCTTGTTTGTTTTACTTGCTTTGTTTAGCAGGTTTTTTAAAAAAAAATTTTATTTTTTTATTGATTTCAGAGAGGAAGGGAGAGGAAGAGAGAGAGAAACATCAATGATGAGAGAGAATCATTGATTGCCTGCCTCCTGCACGCCTCACGATGGAGATCTAGCCCACAACTTGGGCATGTGCCCTGACCGAGAATTGAACTATGACCTCCTAGTTCATAGGTCTACGCTCATCCACTGAGCCATGCCGACTGGGCCAGATTTCTTGAGTTATATTTTATATCCATAAAATTCACATATTTCAAGTGTACAATTCAATGATTTTTAGTCTCACTATAAATCATTTAGAATATTTTCATTCCCCCAATAAAATCTTCAATGCCCATTCACAGTTGATCTCTGTTGCTCCCCCAACCCCTCAACCTGCCCCTCTCATCCCCTCACTCTCACCCCAAGCCACCAGTGATCTACTGCTTTCTGTATCTCTATATAGTCACCTTTGCTGGACATCTATATATATAAAAGGTTAACATGCAAAGTGTCCCCTCCGGAGTTTGATCAGGAGTTCGATCACTTGCTATGACGTGTGCTGACCACCAGGGGGTGGCACAGAATGAAGGAAGGCCTCAGCCAGCAGCAGGGGAAGGAAGGCCCTAGCTGGCAGCTGGAAGGCCCCAATTGGCCCTGATTGCCGGCCAGGCATAGGGACCCTACCCGTGCATGAATTTTGTTCACCAGGCCTTTAGCTTTATATAAGTGGGTCATGCAATATGTGATCTCTGTGTCTGATGTCTTTTTTTTTTTTTAAATCTTTATTGTTGAAAGTCTTACATATGTCCCCTTCTTTTCCTCCATTTGACCCCTTGTAGCCCACCCCCACTTAGCATGCTTTTGAAGTTCATGCATGACATAGTCAGTAGTTTTTTCCTCTTTATTGCCAAATAATTTTTCATTGAATGGATATGTTACATTTTATCTATCTGTTCACCAATTGATTGACATTTATGTTCCCAGAATTTAGCTTTACAAATAGAGCTGCTATGAACATTCTTGTGCATGAATTTTTGTGTGGACATGTTTCCATTTCTATTGAGTATATAGGAGTGGAATCATATAATAGTTTTATGCTTAACTTTTTGAGAAACCACGGGAGAGGGTTTTGGATGAACAGAAAAGGAGAGACCATAAGTAGTGAGTGACTGATGGCTTTGCCTTTGTAACCCCCCAGGTAACCCTCACAGCCAGAGCATCAGCAGCAAGCTCACCCAGGACACCGTGGAGCAGGTGCGCTACAGGTGAGCGGCAGGGACGACCTCGGAGCAGGCTCTCCTAGTGCATGGACATGCTTCCTACACCTGCCCACATCCCAGGCTCTGAATTGGTTTCAGGAAGGTCACATTCTGTTAAATGGCCACACACACAATGATAAAGATCAGGGTCCGAAGTTGGGAAGGTGAGAGTGAGCAGGTGCCAATGGGGGCCGACCAGAAGCACAGGGAGGCAGCTGAGGTGTGCACCGCTGTGTGTGTGGCTCTGGGCTGCTGCCCTAGTTCCTGGGGACCAGAGTGATAAGGAGTGACACAGGTCCTAAGTCTTGTTTTTAGAGGGAATAAAAACAGTTTCTCTGGTTTTCCTTTTTATGTTTCATTAGGCATCTTGTTTTATTCATTCCCCTTTTTACTAATATTTGCACATGAAACAGCTCTATATTTTTCCACATGTAGTAATTAGCGTTCGGTAAATAATTTCCAAGTGGTACCTAAAGTTACTTGAATTGATACAATTTCAATTTATTTCCAATTTGAAAGGGATACTGGGTTGCCAATATTAAAAAGCAACGTGAAACAAGCTGGGGACTTAAAACTTAAGGTGGAGCCAGAGTAGACGAAGGGGGGAAGTTGTTTTCAACTAAGGCGAAGGCAGCTGTGGGTTCTCAGCTCCTCCGTGGGGGCGGGGACCTGGGAGGCAAGGTGATTTTGCCAGTTTGAATCCGTTGGTCATCTCTTCCCACACCTGCTCTGACTTCACGGTCATGGCAGAGCCTCTCTGGGCTTGCTTCTAGCTATTCAGGCAGAGAGGTGCCATGTGTAGCGGGAATGCAGCTCATTGCAAACACTGAGCGCCGAGTGAGCCCAGCCGCCGCGATGCTGTGTTTTCCAGGGTCCTGGCGCACTTCCACGCCTCCCCAGAGGACTACAGCGTGATTTTCACCGCCGGGAGCACGGCTGCCCTTAAACTGGTGGCGGAAGCCTTCCCGTGGGTGTCCCGGGGCCCCGGGAGCAGCGGGAGCCTGTTCTGTTACCTCACCGACAGCCACACCTCCGTGGTGGGCATGCGGATGGTCGCCACAGCCAGGAGTGTCACTTCCATCCCGGTCAGGCCGGAGGACATGTGGTCGGCGGAGAAACGGGGTGCTGCCGCCAGCGACCCCGACTGCCAGCTTCCGCATCTCTTCTGTTATCCGGCTCAGAGTAACTTTTCTGGCACCAGATACCCTCTGTCCTGGATAGGAGAGGTCACGGCGGGGCGCATGTGCCCGGTGAGCGCGCCCGCACCGGGGCGGTGGTTCGTGCTGCTGGACGCAGCCTCCTACGCCAGCACCTCCCCTTTGGACCTGTCGGTGCACCAGGCGGATTTCGTCTCCCTCTCCTTCTACAAGATCTTCGGCTTCCCCACCGGCCTGGGGGCGCTGCTGGTGCACAGTCGGATGGCTCCCCTGCTGAGGAAAACCTACTTTGGAGGAGGCACGGCCGCTGCATACCTGGCGGGAGAAGACTTCTACATCCCCAGGCCGTCGGTGGCAGAAAGGTCACCTCGCGTGGGAGTGGCTGGGGCAGAGTCCAGGAGTCTGGGGTCTGGCTGTGCAGCCTGTTGGGTTGTGCAGGGGGGTGGGGGTGGGGGGTGGGGTGGAGCTGGGCCACTGGGGTCAGGGTTGGCCGTTCCTGGCAGGGACAGGGGCGGAGGCTGGCGGCAGGCTCAGATGTGGGAGGCAGAGGCCACGGCTCAGTGAACTCTGCTCCCGTTTGCGGGGCCCCTTTAGTGGTGGGAGCACAAGGGCTGCGGGTGAGGGCTGCACGCAGAAGAGGTGAGAGGACCTCACCGCAGAAGGAGGGGCGCCCCAGGCCTATGCACAGAGTGCTGGTGAGGGGTGTCCATGAAAGCAGCGATTTGGGCGGTTTTGGACAAGCGTGCACACAGGTTGACAGCATAGCTGGCTTTCAGCAGCTAGAATCAGCTCAGCTTGGCCCTGGTTAATAGGAGGAATCAATTAAACGAGAGGCCACCAGGCTCGTGGGCACCGTGAACAGCTGCCTCTGTGAGCCCCGCTGTGCGGTACAAAGGACAGCGGAGGGCAGGCAGCTACTCGGCATCCAGCGGCACAGGCCTCTGCTGGGGTTTTCCCAGGCGGCAGGGCAGGCGACTGGCTAATGCTCAGGAATTTCCCAGATGTGAGAGGCCGAAACTGGTAGCTGGGAACTCAGGGTTCCGCTGGTTCCAACAGGAGGGGGTGCCGTGGGGTTGGGTCACCTGCTGGTGTCTGAGAAGGCCTGGGGCCTGGATGGGAAGGGGGTCAGATCCCCCACAGACCCAGGTGCAGACTCCAGGGTCCTGCAGAGAAGGAGGTGGCTTTGGCAGTAGAGTTGTTGGTCATGTGTCTAGGCCCCAGAGATGGTTTCGCTGTGGGGGCAGGGGCATGTGGCTTGATCTCTGCACCTCCTGTTTTTCCCGTAAAGTGGGTCTCTAGCCTTGGCTGGTGTGGCTCAGTTGGTTCAGTGTCATCCCATACACCGAAAGGTTGCAGGTCCGATTCCTGGTCAGGGCACATACCTAGGTTGTGGGTTCGATCCCCGGTGGGGGCACATACGGGAAGGCACTAATTGATGTTTCTCCCTCACTCTCTTACCCTCTCAAATCAACAAGCATTCCTCGGGCGAGGATTAAAAATAAAAAAAAAAGTGGCTCTCTAAAAGGATACAGTTCTTTAGCGCTAATAGGTGAAGCACCAAGATGGAGTTGGCATCAATGCGTTGTGAGGCTATTTGATGCCTCTTTTATTTAGAACATCCCATAGTTGGGGGACTCTAAAACAGAAACACTAATGTAAAACCTTTTGAATACAGGTGTGATAAGTTAATGTGTAACATAATTAAGTGAGAAAAGAAAGACAGGCACAACATATAAATTAAAGGCAGAACAACATGACAACCCAAACTTTATTGAGCCAATAGGCAGAGAGAAGTGGGCAGCTCGTTCCAGGCAAGTGTGGGTGGGCAGGGCTGGCCCAGACCACTGTCCTTCCATTTGGGTGGGTTGTCTTACGGCAGCTGCCACACCGAGACTCCCAGCAAGCTGAATTTTTTTCTTGTGAACTTAGGACTAGAACTCAAGAAATTTAATACACAACTTACATGTTTCTTGAACATGTTACCTAGACCATGTTGTTCATCTTTTCTATTTGATAACTTAATCTTTGATGAAAACAAGCAACCCCCTTAACTCCCAAAGAGCCTATTAATTATTGATTAACAAATGGTTATTTATTATTGCTCAATTAATAACAAGTCATTATTGGCAAATAATGTTAAATTTATTAAAGATTAATTACGTACCAATTCATTAGTGGTTAATCAACTAGTAGTTTATTATTGATCCACTAATTCTGTATGTCCATTAACTACCATTCATTTTATAAGGAAACTAATATTGCAGCAACAATATTTTGAGCAAATCTTATCTGTACAGGGTTAAAATACAGAACACAATAGTCTCACTGAAAGCTTCAACTTGCACCAGGCTGCCATTTGCCACCACCCGTCATCCCGATGCTTGCGGACCTCCCAGTGTCTCCCAGCTGTCCCATCGCTTCTGCAGCAGCCAGAGGTGTCTTGTCAAAGTCTAGGCCCCATCCTGTCACTCCTCTCTGCTCAGGGTCCTCAAGCCCCTTCTAGCTCATCCAGAATGGAAGTCCTCTGACTATATCTCCTACTACCCCCACCTTGCCTGCTCCCACCCGGCCCCTGGGCCTCCTTGCTGCTGGGGGGGTGGTGGTGCCAGGCTCCCTGTGCTCAGGGTGTGTGCTGCTCCTTCTCCCTGGGATGCTGTTCTCTCTGAGACTGTGGCCTCCCCCACTCCTTTACTTCCACGCCTCTTTGCTCCAATGGTCTCCCTCAGAGAGGGCCTCCCTAACCGCCTCTAGAGTGGCCGCCAGCCCTCTGCTTTATGCATCTTCACTGCACTTGTCACCACCGGCTTGTTGCTGAGTTGGCTTCTCTCTGCCTGCGTGTTGCTTGTTGTGCCTTGTTTCCGGGCCCTCAGGCGAATGCAAGCGCGTGAGGACAGGGGTTTTACCTGCCACGTTCACTGCGGCATCCTGAGCACCTAGAACAGTGCCCAGCACCCAGCACGAGAAGGATCTGGTGACTAATTATGAAATGCCAGCACAGGAACCCTGATAATCAGGAAGAGGTGGGCCTACTGTGTGGAGAGCCTCATCGTTTTTGGAAAAGCCTGTGGCTCTGTAGACTTTGGAATCTCAGGCTCTTGCAAAGATGCCCCCGGGGCACCGTTGGCACCCTTACGCGGTGGGGCCCTCTTGGGGTCAAGTTCAGCTTTTCAAGAGCCCACAGCCCTGGAGGTTCTGTCAAATCCAAAGTCTTCCTGGGGCAGCCACGTATCTCTCTGCTTGTTCATGTCTCAGATGGCGACTGTTGAGGGCCTTTTGTCACTGCTGCCAGCCCGCCCTGAGGAAGCTGTGGGTGGGTCAGGGACAGAGGCAGCTGCCGGGTCGGGTGTGCAAAGCCCTCTGTCCCGAGGAGGAGCGTGATGCGTTCGAGGCAGCAGGGAGAAGGTGTTCACAGAAATGGCCGAGCCTGAGTCATTACATGCCACAACATGCATGTGGAGACGCGACCCCGCTTGACTCCCTCCCTCACCCTGGTTACAGGTTTGAGGATGGCACCATCCCGTTCCTTGACGTGATAGCGCTCAAACACGGATTTGATGCCCTAGAGCGCCTCACAGGTAGGGGGACATTGTTATCCCGTGGAATTTGCTCCCGTAGCCACGTCCTCCGGGGAGCCCAGCCCGGGGTGACTCAGATGAAGGAGTGGGTGTGTGACCTGCATGCAGCCGCTGTATAGAGACCGCCTTTAGAGCCAGCGCTAAAGAACTTCTAAGTGACTCCTGAGGCGAAAGCAAGGGACTGAGGCTTTTTTTTGTCAGTTACAGAGTATTGTTACAGGTAAGAGACAGCCCGAGGCAGGAAGGGAATCGCCTCACGGGAGCAGGGGAGACATCCGGCTCTTGTACTGGGACCAGTTACAGGTCCGGGTTACAGGTCCCGAGATCTTCCTCCGCTCTGATCTTGCTGGGTGCCCCCTGGGCCCCACCCGGGATACATGGCCGGCCTGCTTATCCACAGAGGCGCTTATGCTCAGAGGCCAAGTGCCTTCTCCAGGGCCAGGGATCCGGCAAGTGGGAGGCGTGGATTTAAACCCAGGACAACTAAGGCCTGACCCTGAGCCTCCAACACCGTGCCTGCCGCTGGCCTTTGCACGTTTCCCTTCTGATGAGCGCTTAGGGGTGTGGGCAGATTGGGGCGCTCACTGTAGGCTGACACAGACAGATGCCACTTCCCATCACCTGGGGCTTGACACAAAGGTACAGGCCTGGAGGAACCTCCGTCTGGGGAGCCAGGCATCCGCCGTCCTGCTGTGCTCCTTCTAGACCAGCGGTTCTCCACCTGTGGGTCGCGACCCCTTTGGGGGTCGAACGACCCTTTCACAGGGGTCGCCTAAGACCATCGGAAAACACATATATAATTACATATTGTTTTGGTGATTAATCACTATGCTTTAATTATGTTCAATTTGTAACAGTGAAATTGGGGGTCACCACATTAGGAAGGTTGAGAACCCCTGTTCTAGAGGCTGAGCTTCTAGAACTGGCAGCACCACTTGTACCACCATGTGGAGAGGGCTCTGGGGTGAACCAGGGGCGTGGCTTTATGGTTAGGCAGCCCTTTCTCCGTCTCTTATTTCACAATCATGGGACCTTGCAGGTCCTTAGCCTTAGCCCAACACGGGAGGCGGACGGGCCTCATGGGAGGAGAGAGGTGCCCTGCTGGGAGGTGGGTGGGCATCATCCAGGACAGAGAGGAGGTAATCAGGACCGACACTGAAAATGAGCACTTTCCCCAGGAAAGATATCAACATGGCACCCAAATGCAAGTGGCAGGGTCTGACAGGGCCAGGGCACCTTGAAAGTAGATCGACAATGTCAGTTTTCCAATAAAAGATTTATATATATATATATATATATCAGGTGTTCCCATGGGAAAATTCAGCAATGGTAAACTTGTTTAGTACCAAAGACCTAAACATTTATAGTATGGGCAGTACCAAATATTTACAAGTATTTAAAATCATTAATATCAGGTCCAAGTTTGCCAGTTATAATAATCTCTCTTTTAAGAAACAAGAATGAATGTTATATAAGCTACTAATTCTCTCCGGCGTTTTCTCCTGTGTTCGAGGTGGCATGGAGCATGTGCAGCAGCACACCTTCACCCTGGCTCGGTACACCTACGCCGCCCTGTGCTCCCTCCGGTACCCCAACGGGGCCCCGGTGGTGCGCATCTACAGCGACTCTGAGTTCCGCAGCCCCGAGGTGCAGGGCCCAGTCATCAATTTTAACGTGCTCGACGCCAGCGGGAACGTCGTTGGTTACTCCCAGGTGGGTTTTCTTTCCGTCGCACCCACCTGTTCACAGCAGGATCGCTCTTGTCTGGGACTCAGCAGCCCCCCCAATCCCGAAACGTGCAGTCAAGGCCTCGGACCTTGGCAGGAGCTGTGACGCAGCCCAGGCTCGGCTGCGGAGGCCAGGCCCCTGCCTAGGAAGCTCTTTGCAAGCATGTCTGCTTAGTCCTTCAGTCCTCTTTATCCAGACAGTAGTCAATTGCAAGTGGGAAGAGAGAGGCGCGTCTCTGACAGCAGTGCAAAGGGACAGAGCTGCTAGCAAAGAGGACGCCCTAAAGTCATGTGGACAGGAAAGCAATGGAGACCAAGCACCATGTCCGAGGTCATTGATGTACAGACAGCTTGGTAGCCCAGAGCGTATCACAGTGTCATGCAAAGTCATAGGCGCGCTCTCACCATTTGTTTGTATGTTGCTTGCAACTCAGAACTCTCTCTCTCTCTCTTTTTTAATTTTTTTTATGACAAGTGGAAACAACGTCCTTAGTACCACAGAAGCCCTTGCTTGTGCCACGGCTCACGCATAGCATGAGTTCAAAGGCTTTGGTAGGTTGGTTGTAAAGGCGCTTCTGCAGGTATATCCTTTGTATCTATTTTCTCATGAAAACAGTGCTAGTAGTGCTCTGTAAGTCAGGAACTGCTTGCATTCTTGCCATAGTTGAGTAAGCTGGTCACTGGCCAGTCTTTTAAAAAGTCCAAAGTCACACCAAGCACTCAGACATGGCGGTTGGCGGTCGCTGGATGGGGTGTTACAGACTGGGCGTGGGGAGCCCTGGTCCTTCCCAGAGCCCGGGTTCCTGCAGCTGCTCTGCGAGGAGCAGATGTGACCATCAGATACCTTTGGAAGACGGTTGCCTTCTTCCCTGGAAAGCTGCTATCCCCACACACCTTTGTCAAACCCAGAATTTCTCAAACAAAATCCATTTCTCAAGGAATAATTTTTTCCTTTTCTGAATAGCCACAAACTTTCTGAGGAATAAACTTGAGAAATATTCTTCTGGGTTTTCACTGGTGTTGGGGACACAACCATCTCTTGGGTAGGTTGACTGCAGACCCCCTAGAGCCCCTTAGCCATACACCTGAAGAAGCAGCCCCAAAACTACTCAGAAGCATGTAATTTGAATTGTGTGTGTGTGTGTGTGTGTGTGTGTGTGTGTGTGTGTGTGTGAAAAATGCATGGAGACAAAAGGTTTGCCTTCTTTGATATGCTATTCTAGGTCATTGGTAAAATAAGTTTTATTCTTTAAAAAAATGTATTTGTATTGATTTCAGAGAGGAAGGGGGAGGGAGAGAAAGATAGAAACATCAATGATGAGAGAGAATAATTGATCAGCTGCCTCCTGCATGCCCCACCCTGGGGATCAAGCCTGCAATGGGAATCAAACTATGACCTCCTGATTCATAGGTCGACACTCAACCACTGAGCCATGCCGGTCGGGAAAATAAGTTTTCTTCTTAAACCTAAACTCAGCTTATGTTTCCTGAGGGGTAGAGGAAGATGGTGTGAAGTGTGCTGTGACAGGTAGCACGGGGAAGAATTCCCATTTGCTCAGAGATGCTTCAAAGAAGAGGGACTGGCAGGGAGAGGGAGCTGCCTGTTCAGGCTCCTCACTGACTTCACCAGGAATGTCATTCCCACAGCCGAGTGTCTCCCTCTGTGCGTTTGTGAAGGAAGCTGGTCCCACGTGTAGATTCCGGGGTTGAGGCCTGGCCAGCTGTGCTGGTGCAGGAAGCCCCGCTGTGTTCCTCCTGGGCTGAGGGAACTTTGCAGTGTGGGGACCAGATGGTGTCCTGGTTGGGTTTGGCTGTCCCTTTCCAGGGTGTGTAAAAAAAATGTAGCCTTCTCTGAGAAGCCTTTGGGTTCGTGTTTTAGACATCCAGGCCTCCTATTTTCATTCTGGATTCAGATTCTCACTGCCTCTTGCTGGCTCTGGGCACTTGAGCAATTAATTCAAACTCTCCATGTCTATATGAAGTGGGGGTAACAATGCACTTGCTGATAGTGTTGTCTTGAGGATTAAATGAGAGACACAGACAGCCCCTTAGTACAAGGCCTGGGATGAAGCAAATGCTCAATAAACATTGAGCACAATACTTCTTGGCGGGGAGTCCCGGGTGCTACCTGGTGGTCAGGCCTGTTCCTCACCCTCCCTGGATGCAGGACTCATCCAGCCACAGCAACCTGCACCTCGCTGGGCACATAACAGGCCTGTGTGGGACTCAGCAGGGTTGAGAGGGAGAGAAAACTCAGCCATGATGGGAAATTTGGATGAAGGGAAGTATGGCCCAAACAGCATCTTTTACAACATCCTCTTCTAGGTGGGGTTCCTGTCTCTTCCCCTTGAATCTTGGTGGGTTTACGACTTGCCCTAACCAATAGAATGTCCCAGGTGATATTGCATGCCTTTGGAGGCTAGGTCAGAACAAATGATGCCCGTTGGCCTTGTTCCCTGGGCCACTCACTTTTGGAGCCCTGAGTGACCATGTAAGCAGTTCTTCCCTGAGGCTGTCCTGCTGTGAGGAAGCCAAGCCGGGGAGAGGCCACGGGTGGGCACAGTATGGTGGCAGTGCTGTTTTGAGCCCGCCTCGCTGGGGAGGCCAGATGCACACATGAGTCAGCCAGTCTCCAGGTGAGTCCACCCTCCAATGCCACCTCACTCCCTGCTTTTGAGTCCCCCCAACCGAGACTTGAGAAATTAAGAATCAGAGTCAGGTCACCCTCTCTGTGCCCTTTCTCAATTCCTGACCCACCGTAGTCGGGAGCACAATAAAATGGTTGTTTTATTCCACCAAGTTTGGGTGGCTTGCTTCGCAGCAATGATAAGTAGGAGTGGGTGGGGGGGAAGGGTGTCATGGGTGACATCTGATTGAGTGTGGCAGGAGTTGGGGTGGGGGAGTGAGGCGCTTCCCTAGGGGCACCATTGCCACTAATCCCTTACTAGAGTGCTGTTCTAAGAATGTCCACCAGAGGGCACTATTGCAACAAATCCCTTCCACCCTGGGAATGGGTTTGGGCAGACCCAGAGGTGCTGCCAGGTCTCCTCTCAGATTCCAGAGATGTCATGATCGGATTTCCACATCACTGAGCTGTTCCTCAGGGCTAAAGGAGTGGAGTTGGTTTTGGAGGCCTCTTGGTTCAGCCCAGAGAATAGCTTCTTCTCATTCTGATAGTCCAGGGGAGACAGCTATGGTCTTGACAAGACAGTTACCATTGCCAGCACTGCCCAGCCAGGGCCCAGGCTGGCCCAGGCGACCTGTGGTCTGCAGAGGGCGCCCTATCCTCGCGGCTGCTCTGGCGACCCAACATGTGACTTCCCAGGGAGGAAAGTTCAAGGGCTTACCCCACTGGTCAAGATGTATTTGTCTCCCTGAACGCAGTTAGGTGACTCCCCTGAGTTTAACCTGAGTCACCGGGGCTGAGGCCCCTCACTGGGCCTCCAGGCCCTTGGAGGAATGGAGCCCTTGGCCCACAGCAGAAGAGCTGGGACAAATGCCCCCCATGCTAACCCTGCCTGTGTGTCTTGAGTGAATGTGAATCACCTCCCTGCGCTGCCAGGGGGACAGAAAAGCACCTTGGAACTTCTGGATTGAACAGCAGTTCTGGGATTCAGCCCAAAGTTAGGACATTATGAAAAGCAAATTGATAACACACAAGCTCAACACAGTGATGTCTTCAGTCCAGGCTGTGAGCTGCTCTGAGTGGTAGCTCAGCTGGGCCTGCTCTGGAATCAACCCTGTGGCAGAGGGTGCCGAGGGGCTGCCCATGTCGTGCTCAGGTTCTGTACTTATTCATCTCCCTTGAAATGTGTGGGCCCTAACTTGGAATTTTGGCTTACACTCGATACTTTCTCTCTGTATTTTTTTTAAAGTATTTTTTTTTTTTGATAGGGGGGGAGAGAGAGAGAGAGCGAGCGCGTGAGAGAGAGAGAGGTTTGTTGTTCCACTTATTTATGCATTCATTGGTTGATTCTTGTATGTGTCCTGACCGGGGACTGAACCCCCAACCTTGGTGTATCAGGATGACGCTCTAACCAATCAAGCTACCTGGCCAGGGCGATACTTTCTCTTTTCTCAGGCAAACATCTCTATCCCACTGGATAAACCTTAATGATCAGTAACATCTTATACAATGTGTCTAGTAAACTTGTGAAGATCATGGCACTTTAGAGCAAACTTGCAGGCTCCTGTTTTCATTTTATTGTTAGGAAAGAGAGGTCCAGATAGGGACCCAAAACTCTCCCAGGCCACCGAGTAACGCCGGTCATTCCTCACTGGCTCCGTGTCACGTTCAACCCGCAGGTGGAGAAGATGGCCAGTCTTTTCAACATCCAGGTGCGCACGGGCTGCTTCTGCAACACGGGGGCCTGCCAGCGGCACCTGGGGATCAGCGACGAGATGGTCAAGAAGCACCTTCAGGTGGGTGTCAGGCCCTGTGGTCCTGAGGCCCAGACGCTTGCTGGCAACACCCCAGGGTGGTGCCCCCGAGAATCCCGGAGGCTGGCCTCGTGTCGGGTGGGCGCTGGCTCACTTTCTAAGCCCACCCTGTGGATGTGCAAAGGAAGCAGATCAACAAACATGGAAAATGCTTCGGGATGGTATCTCCATGAGTCATTTGTTACCTTGAAGGCAAAATGTAAAGGCTGAAGAGGGGTTTTGACAGGGGGCCCTTAATTAGCCCAGCCCGATCAGGGTGAACATCTCCAAGCTGGAGTCCCCTCGTCCTGGGCTGGGTGAGGGGGGGACCCTCCCAGGGGCGTTCCACGTCCATCAGAACCCCTCCCCCGTCCCTCCCCCTGCACTGAGGATTTCACTTCAAGGGAAAGCTGTTTGGAACCCTTTCATAACAGTTTGAGTGGCAGAGAGCCCTTATTTATTTAGGAATAGTTTCAACTTGAGTTTTGTTTGGTTGCCAGTAAATATCGCATATATTAGATCCCGACCAACCACGACCCGGTTTTATTTGAGAAGAGGGAGAGGGAAGCTCAGAACACAAACAGGGAAGTCCAGGTGGGATGCTTGATCCTGTGGAATGAGTGCGGGGCCCCACCTCCCTGGAGGACTGACCCGGATTAGGTGCTGGGAGGGGGCGTCCTGGGCAGTGACCAGCACCGGGGGGCCCGGAGCTCTGAGAGGCATGGGGACCTCTCGCCTTTCTTCCCCCGCCGCCCAGCAGGGACCCTCGAGCTTCCTTCGGCTTTGGCTCTCGTAGTGGCCTCAGGAGGGTGGTTCATAGGGCAGCAGCTCAAAGGGCAGCTGCCAGGGATGCAGGCCTCCCTGGTTCTGAGAGGCTGAGGGTGTGGCCAGCGGGTGTCCTCCCACCTCAGCCCTGGGTGGACCCTGAAGGTGAGCCCCGGGCGCTGCGGGAGCTTTGGTCATCTTTCCATACCCCTCTCTGCCAGTCGGCTTTGTGCGCAGCTCGCAGCTTGGGTAGATGCTTTCCGCGAAGTGTTTCCTTTAAGCCAGCGGTTCTCAACCTGTGGGTCGCGACCCCTTTGGCGGTCGAATGCCCTTTCACAGGGGTCGCCTAAGACCATCCTGCATATCAGATATTTACATTAGGATTCATAACAGTAGCAACATTACAGTTATGAAGTAGCAACGAAAATAATTTTATGGTGGGGTCACAACATGAGGAACTGTATTTAAAGGGCCGGAAGGTTGAGAACCACTGCTTTAAGCTTTTAATGGCCCCTGGAGATCAGTATTGACCCCAATTTGCACTTGAGCAAAGGGCGATCTAGACAGTGAGCCCTGCTTGCGGGACGACGTCGCAGGCACGCAGCCCAGGTTAGAGGTGCGATTCCATTTTCTGGGTCCATTTTATTTTACAAGATGAACGAAATCGATCTGTGAGGAGCAGCTGACTTCGTTCCCTTCTCTTCCAGGCTGGTCATGTCTGTGGAGATGACGTGGACCTCGTCGATGGGCAGCCGACAGGGTCTGTGAGGATTTCATTTGGATACATGTCTACTCTTGAGGATGCCCAAGCCTTTCTCAAGTTCATCATAGCCACCCGACTGCGCCCGCAACGTAGCCAACCTGTTCCTCAGGCCGCCTCTGGGGAGGCTGGCACTGCACCAGCAGAGAGCGAGGCTCAGAGCACCGTGCCCGCCACTGTGCCCACCACTGTGCACACCACTGTGCACACCACTGTGCACACCACCGTGCCCACCACCGTGCCCGCCACTGTGCCTGCCACTGTGCACACCACTGTGCACACCACTGTGCCCGCCACCGTGCCCGCCACCGTGCCCACCACTGTGCACACCACTGTGCCCACCACTCTGTCCACCACCGTGCCTGCCACCGTGCACACCACTGTGCCCGCCACTGTGCCCACCACTGTGCACACCACTGTGCCCACCACTCTGTCCACCACCGTGCCTGCCACCGTGCACACCACTGTGCCCGCCACTGTGCCCACCACTGTGCACACCACTGTGCCCGCCACTGTGCCACCACTGTGCACACCACTGTGCACACCACTCTGTCCACCACCGTGCCTGCCACCGTGCACACCACTGTGCCCGCCACTGTGCCCACCACTGTGCACACCACTGTGCCCACCACTGTGCCCACCACTGTGCTCACCACCATGCCCGCCACTGTGCCCACCACTCTGTCCACCACCGTGTCCGCCACCGTGCCTGCCACCGTGCCCACCACCATGCCCGCCACCGTGCCCACCACTGTGCCCGCCACTGGGCACAGACCTAGTCCCTCTCCTCGGGAAGACACCCCCACAGCCTCCAGGGCCGGGAATGACTGGCCCCCTGCCGTGGGTGCTGTGTGTTTGCGCCCGCCTCTACCGGAGGCCACCAGGACCCTGCAGGCCCCTCCAGAGAAAGCGGCAGCAGCCCCGGGTGGGGGCCTTGGGCCACATGTCATCACCAACCTTTTCCTCTACCCCATCAAATCCTGTGCTGCGTTTGAGGTAAGGGTTTAATGGCAGAATGGGGAGTGCTTGTTTTTTTGTTTATAATGTGGGTCTTTTTGGGCAACGTGAAGAAAAAAGTACAGAATGTGAAAAAAAAAATGCAGAAAATCCCACTCAAGGTCAGAGTGTTGTGCCGTCTGAAGAGCCGGTCTATCGGACTCTCTTGGTTTGGGCTGACCTTTGAACAGGGCTCTGCCTGCAAGGACCCTTGAGGGGACCCTGAGTGGTGAACGCCTGCTTACTGTTTTTATTTCTTTTTATTTTTATAATATATTTTTTTATTGGTTTCAAGGAGGAAAGGAGAGGGAGAGAGAGAGAAATCAATGATGAGAGAGAATCATCGGTCGGCTGCTTCCTGCATGCCCCCTACTGGGGATTGAGCCCACAACCCAGGCATGTGCCCTTGACCAGAATCGAACTGGGACCCTTCAGTCTGCAGGCAGGTGCTCTATCCACTGAGCCAAACCGGCCAGGGCCCACCTGCTTACTGTTGATAATTATAGATACAACTTTCAGCGAATGCATGGGCTGCCTCCCTAATGTAGCATTTCATGTGCCTTGTTTCATTTGATTCTTAAAACAATAATATGAGGCGCATGGTAATATCATCCTCATTTTGTAGAGATGGAGCCCGAAGGCCACTGAGGTGAAGCGCTTTACCCAGGTCTGACAGGGCAGAGCAGGGATTTGAACCCAGGTCTGTGACTCCTTATGCAACGTGTTCCCCTCAGCTCCCCCGTGGACGTGAACTATCCTCTGTCTTAAAAGCAGCTGGCCTGGGGTCACCCAAGCTGGGAGACTGGAGTGCCTGCCTCACCCCCCCCCGCCCCCCGCCCTTCCCCCGGCTGTGGCCAAAGTGCGGCTGCCTTTGTCCAAGTCCCAGGTCCAGGTCCCAGAATCCCAAGTCTCTGGGGTGACAGGCTCTCTGGCTCTTGGTCAGACATACGGGGGTCAAGGCTGTTTGTCACCTGCTTTTCGGGGTGTCCCACAAAAGCCTGCCCTCCAGGCTGAGCCATAAACAAGCAAGTTCACCTCCACTTCAAAACGGAGGCAGGTGGGGACTCCAGGTGCCCTTGCGCACAGGACTGTCTTCAGAGATGGGTCCTGTTCCGCGGGACAGCTACGTCGCACGCAGCACGGGCAGCAATTGCTATCCCATTTTACAGATGAGGACACTGAGTCTCAGTAGGGTTTCGTACATTGCTCAAGGTTTTCCATCCCTCTGCTCTTTCAAAAACGACACACTGAACACCTGCTACCTGCCAGGCTGTGGGCCAGAGCCTGGTGGACAGTGATGAGCAAAATGGAAATGGTTCCTTCCCTGGTGGGGGGGCGGGGAGGGGCACTGTCTCAGAAGGGAAATAGACAGAGACCAAACACCACCAAGTGAATGGAATGACACTGCTGATGAAGGCCAAGACGGCGAAGGTGGGGATGCCAGAGAGAATCCGGGTGGGTAGTCCATTCAGGCGGCTAGAGCAAACCTGTCAACTGGGTGGCTAATGAACAACAGACATTATTCCTCACAGTCTGGAGGCTGGACAACCAACGTGAAGGCACAGGCAGATTTGGTGCCCGGTGAGCACCCACTTCCTGGTTCACAGACAGCTGCCTTCCTGCGGTGTCCTAACACGGGGGTGAGGGAACTCTCTGGGCCTCTTTGAAAAGGGCACTAATCCCATTCATGAGAGCTCCACCCTTGTGACCGAGTGACCTCCCAAAGGCTCCTCCTCCCAACAACTTCACATCGGGAGTTAGACTCTTAATATGAATTCTGGGGGGGACACAGACATTTAGTTCACTGCAGTGGGGTACTTAGATTATATTTGGAGGTGGCAGGAAAGGCTTCTTGAAGAGGGGACATTTAACCTGAGACCTGGGAGTCAGGCATACAGAGAGAGGGGGAAGAGCATTCCAGGCAGAGGGAACAGCATGTGAGGAGACCCTGAGGTGAGAAAGAGCCTGGTCCATTGGAGGAACCGAGAGAAAGAGTGGGGGGTGGTGAGGAGGGATTTGGGTGCGGTACCGCGCACATGCCTCACCTACTGAAGAAACGGGCTGAGATGGAGAAGGGTGGGTGTGTAGGGTGAGTGGAAGGTGTCTGGGTCCTTTGCGTTGTCCTCTGGTTTGACTTTCTTCCTCCCCATTCTTCCTTCAGGAGTATGTGCTGACTCCCTGAAGTCCAGCTGTATGGGCGCAGCCACCGCGCAATAATGTGAAGGTCATTGCCGAGGAGCCCTGGCCTACAACGTGCTTCCCTTTTTGTTTAGGTGACGCAGTGGCCTGTGGGACACCAAGGGCTGCTGTACGACCGGAGCTGGATGGTTGTGAACCACAACGGCGTTTGCCTGAGTCAGAAGCAGGAGCCACGGCTGTGCCTGGTCCAGCCCCGCATTGACCTGCAGCAGAGGATCATGGTCGTTAGAGCCAAAGGTGGGAAAATGGGTTCCTTTTCACCATGCAGCTGTCAGAGTGCCCTTTAGACTCCCGTGAAAGGAAGATAAGGCTTTTCCGCCACCAAATATTGAAATGATGCCTAGAGGAGACAACAGAAAGCTTGTTCCTCTCTTGTTGTGGGAATTTTCTGGGGAAAGGTAAAGACCTGAGGGTCCAATCAGAAACTGAAGAGGCATAACTTCTGGAATCACGTGGTGTGCTTTTCACTTACATTCCTTTCATATCCTTCAGTCATCATAATACAGAGTGGGTAAAAGTAGGCTTATGATTGTTTGTATGGAAAAAGACAGGCAAGATATGATTATTACAACAGCTTTATTAACTCAAAAGAATGTCACAGTGGCACCATGCACTTAGGTACAATCTCATAAATGCTCAATTGCCGGCCTTCATTCTTGACACGTCCTTGCAGTCTTTGGAAATCAGTAAAGAAACCTGAATTTCAGTGACCTGCTTGGGTCAGCCCCACTGCCTCCTGAGGTGGTTGAAGTCAAACCTACTTTTGTCTCTACCCCCCTCCACCCCGCCCCTGTATGCACTGCATGCTTTCATTCTCTCTGCTGGCTTTTATTATAGACTAGTAGCATACATAAAATTACAGACCAGCTCTGTCCAGTGGAACTTTCTGTGATGGTGGTATATTCATTCTCTATATTGTCCATTTGGTAGCCACCAGTCACACGTGGCTACTGAACACTTGAAATGGGGCCAGTCGGACAAGAGAACTGAATTCTAAATTTTATTTAATTTTGATTAATTTAAATTGCTGCATGTGGCTAGTGGTTACAGTGTTGAACAGCACATGTATTTTGCAATTATATATTTGTAATTATATTTTGATTGTAATGCCATATATTCAGTTCAGGAGAATTTATGTAATATAATATTGTCTTTTATATATAAACTAGAGGCCCGGTGCATGAAATTCATGCACAGGATGGGGGGTGCGTGTCCTTCAGCCTGGCCTGCACCCTCTTGCAATCCCGGACCCCTCAGGGGATGTCCAACTGACAGTTTAGTCCTGATCCTGCAGAGAATGAATATTCTAACATTACAGAAAATTCCACTGGATAGAGCTGGTCTGTAACTTTATGTATGCTACTAGTCTATAATAAAAGCCAGCAGAGAGAATGAAAACATGCAGTGCATACGGGGGCGGGGTGGAGGAGGGTAGAGACAAAAGTAGGTTTGACTTCAACCACCTGCGGGATCGGGCCTAAACCGTCAGTTGGACATCCCTCTCGCAAGCCAGGACCAATGGCTCCTAATCGCTTGCCTGCCTGCCTGATTGCCCCTAACCACTCTGCCTGCCTGCCTGATTGCCCCTAACCACTTGCCTGCCTGCCTGATTGCCCCTAACCCCTCTGCCTGCCTGCCTGATCACCCCTAACTGCTCACCTGCCTGCCTGATTGCCCCTAATCACCTCTGCCTTGGCCCCCACCGCCGTAGCTTCACCTGGAAGGTCACCCAAAAGGACGTCTGGAAGGTTGTTCGGCTGTCCAGTCTAATTAGCATATTATGCGTTTATTATTACAGATAGTATTTCTCTTCATTTAAGACTTCTTTACTTACTCCAAGAATTTAATAATATTTTCCAGAAAACTTCTGCACATTTTTGGATATATAATAGTTTGAGTATTTTGAATATTATTTTTTCTATTAAATCGGTTATGAATGCCATATAGAAAAACTATTGATGTTTGTATATCAATGTTTTACCCAGATTATTTTCTGAATTCCTGTTAGTTTTCTTAGTTGATCTGAAGATTTTGTCACATGTTCTATGTAAATTGGCATATTGTCTTCTAAAATGATAGTTTCATGCCTTCCTTTCTAATGATTATTTCTCTTTTAAAAAAATATATTTTTATTGATTTCAGAGAGGGAGGGAGGGAGATAGAGAGAGAGAAATATCAATGATAAGAGAGAATCATTGATTGGCTGGGTCCTGCACTCCCCACACTGGGGATAGAGCCCACAACCTGGGCATGTGGCCTGACCGGGAATTGAACCGTGACCTCCTGGTTCATAGATCAACGCTCAACCACTGAGCCACTGCCGGTAGGCTCTTTTTTTTTTTTTTAAATCTTACTTCTTGGCCAGGCCTTCTTGTATAATGTTGTAACAGTGATGGAAGAGATCCTTCTTTATTACTGATTTGAGTAGAATAGTTCTAAGGTCTCAAAAATAAAAATGATGCGCACTGATTTGATTTGCCGGGTTAAGTAGTTCTTTTCTTATTTAGCCAAAAGTTTTGTCACGAATAATAGTCATTTCTTATTGAATGCTGTTTCTGCATCTCTCGGTTATATTTTTCTCCTATATTCTAGGAGTGTGATGTCTACATTAGCAGACTGTCCAGTACTACAGTATTCTTGCATTCTTGGGGGAGAGAACACGCTACTTGGCAATGATTTGTTGATACATTTGGATTGCTGATTTTTAAAAGTATTTTTATACCTATTTTTATTAGTGAGATTTGATATATTACCTTCTTTTATTGTATTTTTCTTGTTCAAGTTCAGGTACCCAGGATAATAATACACAGAAAGATTTGAGTGGAATATTTTACTTTCTACTCTTTGAGTAGTGTGTACATCAGTGTTAATTAATATTATTCTTTAACCTGTTACATACAGGTGTGATATACTCCTTTATATGTATGATGTATCTGTAACAATTAAAAAATAGCTTCTCAACCCCTTTGACATAACAGACTCTTTGAAATAATGAGGATTGGTGCAGGAATCTAATTTGATGCTGACTCCTAGGGGCTACCGAGAGTTGACACCCTATGCTGATATCTTTGTAGAATGAGCCTTCATGCCTGCCTGCCTATTTCTAAAGAATTTTAGGTAGCTTAGAGAACAATGACTGTGGGATGTGCAGTCATCCAGAGGTAGAGAAAACTTTCAAAGGAATTTAGAGTGTTCCTGGGACCCTGGATGTGGCCGCCCACTGCAGGATCCCCTGCTAAATTCGCTCAATGCACAGCTGTGGGGCACTCATCATGCCGAAGAGAATCTGTTAGAAGATTTCCAAGACCCAGACACTTATTTGATTCAACCAGTTTCCAGGGTCATTAAGATTCTTGTAAATTTCATAATATTAGACTTTAACTAACATAGTTGTTCTTTTTGCTTGGTAATAAATTTGTCTCTAACCTTTGCTCATCAGGAATGGAGCCTATAGAGGTGCCTCTTGAGGAAAACGGTGAATGGGTTCAGATTTGCCAAAGCAAGGTCTGTGCGGACAGGTGAGACTGCAGCAGGGAAATCTCAGGTCCACCTGAGGAGACGAGTCCTCTGCTGAGTCCTCCATCCCACCCACTGCCGCTGCTGCTCCCCAGGGCGCACTCCACTCACCCCCCTGGCTCCCTCTCAGGGCTTTGCACTCCTGTTTCCTCTGCTTGGAATGCTCTTCCCCTATTTATACCTCCAGGGCTCGCTCCCTCACCTCCATCAGTCTCACTGCCACCTGCTCTCTGCGGAAAAGCCCCTTTCTCAGAGGGGCACCGGCCTCCCACAGAATCAGCCTCTCTCGCTGCTGCCGGGCTGCAAGCTTCTCCTTAGCATTGACTGTTACCCAACCTTTATCTCTAGTCCCTCCTGCTAAAGTGCCCACTGGGGAGAGCGGGGCTCAGCCTGTGCTGCTTCCTGCAGAGCCTGGAACAGGCTGGGGGGGAGGCATGTGAGTGAGGAACCGGGGAACCGTTCAGGGGAGGCATGGGGGGCCTTGGTGGGGTGGCTGCTGTAGAGTGGTGAGGGTAGCAAAAGGCCCATCTCTGGGTGCGAGGGCTTCTTAGCGCAAGATAATGCTCTGGAAAGTCCCAGATTCCAAGGTTGTCTTCTCAGTGGCTATAATGTAAAGAAGGTGTTTCAAGAGGAACGTCTAAACCCTTTTATCTGATCTTAAAGCTTTGCACAAACCCGGGTCTCAGGTCTTGCTGTGCCTTGGGAATCTCCCCGCAGCTTCCTAAGCCTAATTCTAGGCTTCCTTTTGGCCGGGGCTCAATGATTATTACAAAATGTTATATTACTCTTTGCCATTTAGACTGTTATGAAATAATATGATACAACATTCACCATTCTTTTTTTTTTTTTTTGGTCAGGGTAAATACTCATTATTGCGGAGAAAAAATTTCAAGCTGGTTGTCAAGGTTTCTGGGCCGTCCATGTCATTTGATCAAACAAAGCTCGGACTTTCAGAGAAACGCAAAGAAGAGCCATGGCAAAGGTATATGGCATTTGGGATTGTCCTCAGGGCACAGGAACTCGGGCTTGCCTTTGCATGCATCCATGGTCAGCCCGTGACGCGGAGTCACAGGGCAGCTTGCTCACGTACAGAAAGTGGGGCGGCCCCCCTTCGGCAGAAAGGTCCCCGAGCCCCAGGTCAGCAGGACCCAGGTGTGGCCTCCTGAGAACCCTGAGAGGCCGGGGTGGGCTCCCAGGCCACCGCGTCGCCTCTGCTCAGCCCTCTGCCTCAGCCACGCGCGTATTGCGTATCAAGAAGCACACTTCCGTTTTGTTAGATGAAAATATTGGTAGCTTGCAAGGTCCTAAGGAGACCTGGGTTTCTAGTCTTGGCTCCGTCTCCAAATGGCGGGAGGCCTTGGCTAATCCTTGGTGCCTCAACTTCTGTTGACCTCAGCTACTTAGTCTTGAACACGTTTGACAGTTTTCCTGCCGAAAGCTGCTATTAGGGGGAAGTGAGACAGCAGAGAGCAAAGTACTTTTCGCGTTAACAGTACCATAGAGGAGGAATGGACCATTTTCAGGCGTCTGTTTAATTCTGTCTTCTCGGGGAGCCTTGCCTGGCTGCTCTCCAAAGCCCTCGCCTGAACTTCCCCAGCTCCCTTCGCTGTTTTATTTTTCTCTGTGGCACTGTTCACCTCCTCTAGGCCAGGCATTTGACTGCTATGCTGTGCATGTCCGGCCTTCCCTCTACTAGACCATAAGTGCTGTGAGGGCGGGGACTTTTGTCTGCTTTGTTCAGTGTTGCATCCCCCATGCTTAGAACAGCACCTGGCAAATAGTAATTGCTCAGTAAATACTAGATGAAGGAAGACATGGGTCATTGCTGCATTTCTGGTTTGTGCAGGGATGACCTGCCCCAGTGATTAGCTCTCAGAGAGACTGGTTTGTAAGCCCAAATAGCATTTTGATCATATGGGGACCAGGACTGGGGTCTTGGGACCTGCACAGGTGAACCTATAAATCCCTGAAAATGAATCAAGGAGAGAAGAACCAAAGGATGTAATCTACTTAGACCTTTACAAGTTCTGACAATTTTTCATGTCATGAGCTATTCAAGAATTTGAGTTGCTATGTGATGGAGAAGGGGAATAGACTTACGCTCATTTTTCGAGGAGGTGAGCTGGTGGTGCCTGGGCCTGGATTAGCTCAGAGTCATGATTAAATGGGAGAGAAGTGGGCATTTTCATGAGTAGAGACACACAGGAGTGGGATTCGTCAGGACCTATGCTCCCCTTATACATGATCTTATTTAATACGTTCCAGTTATTCATAACTCTTCCTGTTTACCTGGGGCCTAGCCAGGTCCTCAGGAGGCTGGCTGAGATTATTAAGCAATGGTTGTGGGCCTTCAGTTTAGAGGCACCGACTCACCAGCAGACGGCGACACTACAGTAAAGGTCTGTGACTCACCTGCAGTGAGTCATGGAGGGCTTCAGGGAAGAGGTGAGTTTGGAGCTGCATCTTAGCAGGAGAGTAGGCGTTTTCCAGGCAGAGAGAGGCAGGAAGGTTACCTGGGAGCAGCATGGCAGGGTGTGGCATTTCATGGGCTCAGAGAAGGGTTCAGGAAGGTTGGATGTGGCTCAGGGATAAATGGGGCAGAGCTGGGCTGAAGGGATGAATGTGCAGCTGAGGAGTCAGGAAGCACTAGCTTGTGGTTGGGGGAACTCACTGAAGAATTCTATGTTCTGGGATTTCGTGATGTTGTGTGTATTAGAAGGACAATCCTGGCAAGGTATGGGGAGCTGCATCCGAGAGGGAGAGGAGGGAAGGGGATAGGCAGGAGATGGCTATGACTGTCCCAGTGGAACATGGGGCCTGGCTGAGGCAAAGGTGGGCACAGGGAGAGCTGTCTCCTGCACTGGACAGGACCAGGGAGTGCCAGCTTGTGACTATTTCCACTTCAAGGATGCCACTTATGGAGGCGAGATCTCTGATGGTCCAGGCCTCAGGTCTTCAAACATATTTGCATTGGTACACCTTAGAAGAATTGTTTTAAAGCTACATTACCTCCTACATTTTTACATTGTCATCTAAATGTTAAAAACAAGTTAAAAGAAGAACCCAAGCTGGCTGCAGAATAGGTGGAAGGTACACTCACCTCCTCCCAGGACCAAACTGGAATTACAACTAAATTATAAAACAATCACCCTGGATAACCAACTGAAGACTAGCTGAACAGAAGTCTTATAACCAAGGATTTACAGAAGCAGCCACAAGGAGACTGGTAGGAAGGGCGGAGACATAAGGGCTGGCCCCGTGAGCACCAGGGCTGGTGGCTGAGATTCCGGAGGGATGTCTCAGCTGCAGAGGTTCCCCTGAGAAGCCTGGGGTCTCAACCACATGTCGGGCTCCTTAGCCCAGAGCCCCAGCACCAGGAAGAGGCACCATGTGACATCTGGCTGTGAACAGCAGCTGGGATTCTGTCCTCTAAGGAAAGACAGAAGTCTGCTAGAGACACAGGTGCCCTCTTAAAGAGCCAGCACTCAAAATCTTGGTCGCAGCCACTCACCCTGGGCTCTGGCAGAGGGAGTGCAGAGCAGACTAGAGTCCTGTGAGGGGAGACTGGTATTTGTGGCTCTGGGGAGAGAGCTGAAGGGATAGCCGCCAGGATTCCTGTGCCGAGTCCCGCTCCCACACCACAGATGTCATCTTTCTTGGGTCGAGCACTCCCCTCCTTGGAGTCAGCCTGGGGGAAAGCAGCAGCCCCACCTTCTGGACTTCCTGTTTCCCCACCCTGCTGGGCTCTCACGGGGCTGAGGAGTCAGCTGCCTGGGCCAGGGTGTAGAGGTCTAGGCGATTTCTAGCAAATTATAAATGTGGCCATTTAAATGAAAACTCATAGATTATCCTTTTAAACATTAGCGAGTGGAATCTCAATACCATAGAGATTTGATTCCATGAATATTCACTACACACACACACACACACACACACACACACACAAACTGTCTTTTAATGGTCAGAAATTTTATATCTTTCCTTTTTCTTCTTCAACTCATATTTCCATTCTACTTCTTTAATGGGGTTTTATCTCAGTGTTACATATTTTATGCTTGAAAATCTTTCCTTGATCACCCTATCATATTTATCTAAAACCAAGATCCTATATAAATTGGAATGTATAAACATTTGTAGAGTTTACTGTGATCAGAAGAGTCCAAGTGTTAGGAAATTTCTTACAGGTTGACTTATCACAATTTTTAATAGTATACAGTTGATCAAAGCAACAACTACATATTATAAATTTCAAAAGACAGTGAAAACACTGTTGAAAACAAATCTCTTAATGAGATGGCTGGGCTCCCCGCCATTAATTCCCATATTAATGAGTATCTGCCACCTATGACCAGCATAGCTGGTGCTCCGCCTTGGTTCTCTTCTGCAAAGCCTTATCTGAGTGAATAAAGAGCTGGGGATGAAAGGCGGTTGGTTGACCTGCTGTCACTGAAACCTTTTCCTGAGTCACAGGGATCTCACATTAAGATGACTTTAGTCATGTCACTTGACAACTTAATCAGGTGTGACAGTTTTGTGGAGAGCAAAGAATGGGAGCCCATCTGACCTACAGGCGGATCATTCACCCAGGCTTTAGAGAAGTTCCTTATCTCAGCACAGGCCCCAGGGATTTGAATGGGCCTTTGTTTTCCGACTTGGAGACTGTCAGCCCCCAGGGGAGGGTGCCCAGGAGAGGTGAGCCTTCCCTCTGTGAAGGGGAGAAAGGCCTTTTGTGGAGGGGCTGGCGTGCGCCCCCTTCTCTGAAAGCCTTTGTAGCAAAGAGGGCATTGGGGAGTGGAGGTTCTGGAAGGTGATTCTGTAGAAGGATCCTTTCTCGTGTATTCCGGGGTCCTCAGACACTGTTTGCAGGGACCTCACTAGGCTTTGGCCCAGCCAACCCTTTCCATCCACATCTTGGATAACGACAGCGATGGTGTGCCCCACTTGGGAGGTGGGAGCTGGGCCATAGGCTCCAGCAGTGCTGGGCACATTTCATAGTTTCTTTCACTCTTTTATTTTCCCTTTCAGTAGTTTTAAACTTGTATTATTTATTTCTGAAGTCAATTATTTCACACTTTCCCAAGGGCGAAAACCAGCTTTCCCCTAATTCAGGAGAGCTTCTTGGGCCCGTGGACTCATTGAGGCCCTGCTCCACCTGCTGCCCATCCCTCCTCCTCTGAATGTCGCCCCCAAGCCTGTGCTGGCAGTTTCGCTGCAGCATTTTATTATTATTACTTTTCAGATAAGTAGTGGAGTATTCTACGAGCTCATTTTTTTTTTTTTTTTGAGAGGTTTGAGACAATTTAAGACAGGTTGTCCTATTTCAAGGGCACCACTTTTTCACTTGTAGAGATAGTCTCTATTTTTAAAACATGACGGTCAATGGAGCATGATTCATTTGCAGTCCAAAAAAGCAGCTCTTCTTTTATTTTACTTTAAAACATTTAAAATTTAATTTCATTAAAATTATTTTACTGAGGTATAATTGACATATAACGTATTAGTTTCAGGTGTACAACATAATGGATTCAATATCTCCATCTATTGTGAAGTTATCACCACAATAAGCCTAGTTAACATCCATCACCACAACCAGTTACAAAATGTTTTTTCTTGTAATGAGAATTTTAAAGGTTTACTCTTCTGGCAACTTCAAATATGCAATACAGTATTATTAACTCTAGTCACCATGCTATACATTACATCCCAGGATTTATTTTATAACTGAATGTTTGTCTCTTTTGACCCCCCTCACCCCCTCACAAATTTTGCTTACCTCCACCCTTTGCCTCAGGCAACCACCCATTTGTTTTCTGTATCTGGGAGATGGTTTTAGCTTTTGTTCTTTAGATTCCACATATAAGTGAGATCATATGGTATTTGTTTTTCTCAGCCTGACTTATTTCACTTAACATGATGCCCTCTAGGGCTACCCATGCATCACAAATGGCAAGATTTCCTTCTTTTTATGGCTGAATCATATTCCACTGTATATACATGTACCACATCTTCTTTACCCAGCCATCTACCTGTGAGCTCTTGGGCTGTTCCCAGGTCTCTTCTTTTAAATACCCACTCCATCCCCTCCAGGGCAGACTGCTGGAACACCAGCCACCCTTTCTCTGGTGAATGAGGCCCAGTATCTGCTGGTAAACAGATCCAGTGTTCTGGAACTTCAGCAGCAATTAAGCGCCAGGTAAGAAAGACCCTTTTACTATTTGCTATTTACCTCGGGAATAACATAGAGGTGTAATCACTTACCCTGCATGTAGCCTGGCACCTACCTGGGGAGAGAGTGCCTGGAGTCCTGGAGTCCAGACTCTTCATGAGACCAGAGAAATCACAAGGCCCTTTAGGGAAGTCCCCATTAATCTTTCTGAGTGTTCGCCTTTGTCTTCCGATGTCCTTCTTGATGCCCTCAGGATGCTTAGCAGAGAACCCCAATTCTCATTTTTCAGTCATTCCATTTCTTAACATTTGCTATAATGGAATTTCTACCAACTTGTTCTAATTTCATTGCCCACCCTCCCACTGTCTTCTGTCCCCGAAGAGCCTTGCTCTACTTCCGCAGTCCTCGTGAGGGAAAAGAAGAGTGGTTAGAGAGCGTTCACAGTTGTGATTGTAGATGTGACTTTTGGTACCACCAGACAGATCCGGCACCCCTGCCTGTCCACTCCTGCCAGTGCTCTCTCTCCCAGGAGTCCTGGCAGTAGTGAGAGGTCAGCAGCTCTACAAGGGGTCTTGGTAGGTCCAACCCCCCTTGTTGTTTAGAGGAAATTGCTGTCCAAGGTCATCAGGCCATTAGGGGGGAAATCACTGTTATGAGACAGCTGGACTGCTCATTCCTAGTCCCCAGGACTGAGAGAGGTGTGCACACGCCTGTCAGCACCTGAGCCGGGGCTCCTGTGCCTCTCACGTGCCACATGCCCCTGTGCATCTGTGTGCACACTGTGTGCAGAAATACACAAGTACAGCATAATAAATGTGACAAAGCTAGGCTGTTTGAAGCATAGTCATTGGCAAAATCATACAACGTTGTTCCCTTGCCATGGCCTACCTCACCCTCATGGGAGCAGAAGTGTGACACGGCTGGTACTTGGTGCTCACTGAGTTTTAGCTGCACTGAGTGACGCTCCACTCTAGGTACCCAGAGCACTGGAGGAAGCAGGTCTGCGGTTTCCCGGGGCTCTTGGTATAGAAAGATAGGAGGTGAAACAGGCTTGCTGCAACCCTGGTTCCTACCAGGAGGGAACCACGTTTCCAACAAGTTGGTTTTGTGTACGGGGATGGGTGGGACAGGTGAGCAAAGGTAAGAGAAATAGTCCCAGGGCTAATACCTGGGACGGTCCCTGGGGCCCTGGTTGGTGTATCTCTGCTCTGTTTTCAGATTTGCTGGCTGCTGCCATGTACATGTTGATAGGACAGTTTTTGGACATAACACTTTCCCTTTTATAAAGCACAGAAGGAAGGTTTATAACCAGGAGGGCAAATCCATAATCAAAGGGTTTTAGGATTGGCAAGTGCTAACTCTCTCATTTTGGATGAGAAAACTGTGGCCCTCACAGGTCATGGGAGTTGTTTGGTTAGAGGCAAAGCTAGACTTAGCCATCCTGCTCCTGACATTCCGCCCTCCACTCACTGTTGGAAGGGGGCTGAGGCACAGCTGTGGACCCCTTCCTCCCCCAGAGCCTTTCAATCCTGTCTCCAGGGAAAACTCCCGTCAGACCAAAGGATTTCTCCCAACTTAATTTAAAAAATACTTTTGTTGAGTACAACAAAGTGCAAAATCCTAAGTCCACAGCTCAGTGAACTTCACTGATGGACCTTCCATATAACCACCGCAGGTCAAGTAGAGAACATTTCTAGTACCTCAGAAAGCTCCCTCTACCCCTTAGCCAACCCCACTGAAGGTCAACAGTGTCGACTTCCAGCATAGGTAGTGCTTTCTCCCTGGGGTGTGTGTGTGTGTGTGTGTGTGTGTGTGTGTGTGTGTGTGTGTGCAGGGAGGTGCAGAGAGCCATTTTACAGGACCTCCTGGCAGTAAACAAAACCTTTACACAAGAATTAGAAAAATAGCATATGCTAGTTAAATTGCAAACAGAATGGAAGTTAGGAAATAAATATAAACCACATTGCTTTACGATGTTTTAATATTCTCCAAGAGTGTGATGTCTTGGTAAGTAAGCTGGACACTCTTTCAATGTATCCTGACTCACCTTGTGGAACTGGTGTCTTCTCAGTTCATTTACTCAACCTCTGTTCACCTGGTTTCCAACATCCTCCACGTCTTACACAAAGATCTACTCACCCTTTGCTCCACATCTTGTGGGCCTCTGCCCAACAGTCATATCCCGAAGGAGACCACTGAGATCTAACATGTCGGTGCCGCTTGGCCTCAAGGTAAAAGTGTGTCCTGGTCATGCAGGCCTCTGGCCAGAGCACATTCGATGAGTCAGGTTTTAGTGGTGGAAACACTGAATTGTTACAGCGGCGTAATTATCCACACTCCCTTCCCTTACCCTTTTTGGCCTGTCTTCAATAGTGATGAGAGCGGAAGGGAGGAATTATTCCCAATGACAGAGCTCATCTCACGTTTCCGTGCCAATATTATTACCAGTGGAGCAAGTGCTTTTGAAGAAGAGAAATGGGAGGAGATTTCAGTCGGTTCCTTGCATTTCCAGGTGAGTTCTGGGAAGTTCTGTCATCCTTCCTGAAGGGCTGTGAATGGAGACCAAATCCGAGGCCAGGATGGTGGCAGGTGGGAACCCCTCAGCAGGAGGGTGTGTGACATCTGCGTTCTGCACCGCTCCTTGGAACGACCCATGCCAGATTCTTGTTCCAGCATCTAGAAGGGTTCAGCAATCTGGAGAAAGGCTCTGTGTGTAACTTAAAGAATCCAGAGACGAGGCATAATTTTGAAAGGCATTTGGGGGTCAGCGGAGCTTAGCTAAAAGGAACTAAGATCTCCTCGTCTCAGGACCCCATGCTTTTTATTAACACAAATTGTGCTGAGGGCAGGTGGAGATATACACTTCAAAGGGTCAGGGTTTAGTATACAAAATCCATTTGGGGGAATTAGCCTACGGCTGTTCAGGTGTTTGGCCAGTAGGAGGCAATAACATGTAGATTAAGATGCCCTGAGCTGTCTGGCAGCAAGCAATCATCCCTTTTCAGGTTTGGGGAAATGCCTTCAGCCATTCCCAACAGGTGACAACATATGTGACTCAGCCCTTATTGAGTCCCCAAGTTCCATCAACGTTTTGATGAAACTCTTGAAATTATGACATGCTAGAATTGGCTTCCAGCAACCCACCCTTACTTCCCACCAGGGTGAGAGAATGTGCCCCCTGCAGGTGATGGAGGGCTCAGTGCAGCTCCTCCGCCCCCCCCCCCTTGCACCCCCCTCCCCCGGCATTATGTCTAGGCTTAAATTCTGTTTTCTTGGAATACTGTGTCTCTGAGAAGTTCGTCCTGCTGAACTCGGTGGGCTTTTTGGCCGTCTGAAGCTCGTGGAGGAGGACCTCAATGGCTAGTGGTCCATCAGTGCAGTGGCTGCTGCGCCTTCTCCCCACGCTCCAGCTTCTTGCCTTGCTGGGAGGAGCTTGCAGTCAGAGGCACAGCTACCAGGACGCCCCCTCTCCCTAGGCTTTGGGAGCATAAGGCACCCCCTCCGACCGTCCCCCAGACCGGAGCCATTCTCTCCTAACTCGCCAGCCCCTCCAAGCTCGTCAGCCCGCCCCTCTGCCTGTGGTACCCACCTTCTCTCCATTCCCTACACAAGCCGAGCTTCCTGCCTCAGGGCCTTTGCCCATGCTGTCCCTCTGCCTGGCACATTCTTTCAGCAGCTACTGCAGGGTCTCAGCTCAGATGTTCCCTCCTGGAAAGGGTGTTCCTGACCACCACATGGCAAGCTCTGCACAGCGCCCACTTATTCCTTCAGAGCATACAAGGCTGGGACCAAGTCTGCTTTGTTCCCTACCACACCTCTAGGGCCTAGAACAGCCCTGGCCCGAGTCAGTGCTCAATAATTGTCGAGGTAATGAATGGACAGGAAAGGTCAGGAATAGCTAGGGGCAGGGGGATGGGTCATCTGCACTGCGTGTGCCGGTTCTTCAGCGGGGCCCGAGATCACGTTAAGAATAGCAGTGCCAGTAGCCAGTTGTATAACGTATCTCGGGGCTTCTCATGTTATCATCATGACAGTTTCCACGTCTGAGCACGACTGAGTGCCAGGCCTGTGCTCGGCTTCTTGGAAATAGTACCTGGACTCCTTATCAAATCCAGCCAAGGAGCCGGTGGGAAATGAGGCCTGGCGAGGTCAGGTCTGCCGAGCGTCCCAAGGTAAATACCGGGCAGAGCTCCCTCATGGCGCGCCCGCTGCTTGTGAGGCCCGGAATCTTGACTTTGGTACCGCGGTGAGGTGTGTGTCCTCTGGCTTAATGCCCGGCAGCCAGAATAGGAGTGACAGGTAGAGGCCAAGGCGCATACCCATTTGGCTGAGTGTGTCTGATTTCAGTGCTCACCTTGTGCTTGCCCACGTGGGAGCAGAGGAGAAAGTGGTTATGAGATAATCAAGTGCCTTCGTACCTTTCCTTTTCTTTTCTGTTGATTTCAGAGAGAGGAAGTGAGAGGGAGAGAGAGAGAGAGAGAAACATCAATGAGAGAGAAATAGCAATCGGCTGCCTTCTGCACGCCCCTGACTGGGGATCAAGCCCGCAGCCCAGGCATGTGCCCTGACTGGGAATCAAACCAGCAACCTCCTGGTTCATGGGATGATGTTCAACCAACTGAATCATACCGGCCAGGCATCCTTTGTACCTTTTCTGTGTGCAATGAAAGAGCATCTTGTCACTAACCGGCATTCTTTCCTTTTTTAATGCTAACATTTTATTTAAAGCCCTTTATAGGTTAATTTTAAAAACCGTATGAGCCCAGCTGGTGTGGCTCAGTGGATTGACGTTGTCCCAGGCACCAAGAGGTCACTAATTCGATTCCTGGTCAGGCCTGGGTTGTGGGCTCAATCCCCAGTAGGTGGTGTGCAGGAGGCAGCTGATCTATGTTTCTAACTCTCCCTCTGCTTTCCTCTTTCTCTAAAAAAAATCAATAACAACATATTTAAAACACACACATACACCAAAAGCCCTGCATGATGTATGTCATATTTGTAGTGTGGTTGGCTGAACCATTCTTCTCTACTGCCACATTTCCCCTAGTATAAATAATGTGAGAAATATCCTTGTACATGAATCTGTGCTTGTACTTCTGATTCTTTCCTTGTGTTGAATTCCTGGTAGTCAAGGACATGGACACACTCAGGTTCTTTCTGATGACTTCCTCACAGAGACTCAGGGCCGGGTCTGTGGCTGTTAATCTTCCCCCGGTTAGTCCTCCCATCATTTAGTTCTTTTCTCCCTGAGGGGTCGCCAACATTCCCGGGTAACCACCTGAGATTCGCAGCCACTCTGGTTTCTCTGCAAAGCCCCGAAGCAGCAACCTCTCGGCTGAGAAACAACTACGGATGACTGCCCAGTGGCCCTGCGAAGGGGTGACACTTTCTGGCTCCTTACAGTTAAGAGTATCGAGCATCTCTCTGTGAGTCTGACGTTGGCCGGGGGGTGGCCTTTTACAACCCAAATCCTCTGGATCCAGAGTCATCCCTGCAGAGTCGGGGGGTCTGGTCACTTTCATGGCAACGCTGTCTTTTCTGTCCTCACCTCCCAGGTTTTGGGGCCTTGTCACAGATGCCAGATGATTTGCATTGACCAGCAAACTGGGCAACGAAACCAAGATGTTTTCCAAAAGCTTTCAGAGAGTCGAGAGAGAAAGGTAAGCATGACTGCAAAGGACGGTACCCCATTTCAAAATCCGGGTGTGTTACCTCCCCAGAGTTACATCCCTCATAGCGCCGAGTAATTTTTAGAAGCAGGAAACATTCAAAGGCTGTTGGGCCACCATTAAGGTTCTGACTTCATCTGTGGCACCATCTTATCTTTCCTTTCTGCCTGTCTCTTCACTTGTATGGGGCTCTTATTATGTGTATTTTTAATGCCCTCAAATCATGTTGAAGAGATATGGAGTACAAGTCAAAGTGAGTAAGTGGAGTAATTCTATTTTTGGATTATTCTTTTCTTCACTGCAGAGTTCTTATGAAGAGAAAATGCCTTATGGGGTACAGAGTAGCTGCATAGAAACAGTAATAGATTTCACTGTACTAAGCTTGTAAGTCATCTTCTTGAGGGTGAAGATGCCTGGGCGCTGTCGTGGGGTCCAGATGATAAAAGCTAACCTTACTTATTTCCACTGTTTATTAGAACCGTTTGTTTGCAAAGAATTCCAGGAAGTCAAGTCAGCAGTTAGGCTGCGCAGAGCAATTCTTGAAAATTAACTGAAATAATGCAAATGTTTAATCTCCCTCCAGTAACACATTGGCAGGTTAAATCAGGGTAAAATGTTCTGCACGGCTTCCTGTGTTTCTCCAAGACCAGGGTTTTGTGTCACAGTATTTGATTGACACGCTCTCCCTACAGATATGGGGTAGATATGGTCTTCAGAGATGTTGCACTTGAGCATTATACCAACACGTCTGTCTGCTCAGCAGAGGCTGCTGTATCAACGAGGGGCATAGGGACCTTGAGCCTGCCCCATGCTGCCAGGAGATGGGTGGGCACAAACACTGTGATACATCAAAGCATCTTAGAATTCTCATGTGCACAAATCTTTTATTTTTTTAAAATTTGGAATATTTTTAGATTTACAGAAAAATTACAAAGCTAGCACAGAGAGTTCCTGTGTACTCTTTGCCCACATGTGCACAAACCTTAAGGAATTAATTTGGGGCCTGGAACATGGGGAGCGGGTGGCCAACTGATGTTATCACAGAAATGAACAGGTCTGGGAGCACGTCACCTACGCCAAAGGGTTCTTACTGGCTCACCGGCGGTGATGGCAAACCTCGATCAGACTGCATTTTGGACCCTCCTTCTTTATTCTGGAGAAGCTGGAGAATTTACCTGGCATCACATGTTCTCATGGAAAATGCAGGGTAGACAGGAAGGAGGAAAAGAGTGGGTCCAGCCATAAAGAATATGGGGTGACTTGGGAAAAGACACCTTAGAATGAGGGTCTTTGGAGTCTGCAATGAGGATCCCCCTTGTTTCCCAGGACATATAATTAAATATGTGACTTAATTTCAGTTGAACATTATTTACAAAATGTTTTCAGCCGCTAAAGTAAAATAGTTGTTGCTGCTTTGTCCACAGGTAAACTTTGGAGTGTACCTGATGCATATGTCTTTGGATATTTCTTCTCCATGTTTCCTGTCCGTAGGATCTCAGGTGCTCCCTGTGTTGAAAGAAAATGTAGAATGCCACGATTTACCTGCTTCTGAGAAACATCAGAATGTTGTCTCCTAAGATTCTTTTTTTTCCAGCTTAAATTAAAATTTCTCTTTTCCAACTATCTCCACTTTTACTAAGATCATCATGTGGCTCAGTAGGAAGGACTTGGTCTTTTGAATGAGGAGAGTGCTTTTCCTCTTGGAGGTGGATAGCCCTCTCTCTCGCTTCCCCCTTCCTCTCACTCCTCACTCCCCACCATGCACTGGCCCTGCTCAGGAGGGCAGTTTCGAGGCCCCTGTGCTCTCCACAGGGCAAATTCGGCAGGAATGCCACACCCACACCCATGTATTGGAAGTATGAGTTTTAATGAGATGAGTTTCATGCATGAGATGCTCACTGGGAATATTTAACCTCCTTCATTTTGCCCTTTCCCACACTGTTACTTTGTCTTTAAAAAGAACCTTTAGGTGCTCTTCAGCCCCCTGTATGGAAGAAGTAGTCTAATTTTGAGGGAGTGAGAATGTGCCCCCCTCCCTTCCATGTGCATGGAGGCGGTGGGTCTATGCTCAGGGCTCCTGAGTGTGACTTGTAGCCCTGTTCCTTAGCAGGGGTTCGGCCAGGATATCCATGTATTGAGCAACGGCACAGGCCATTGACCCCTTCCTCTTGCTTCTGATCCCTGCCCACCGTTCCTCTCCCACTGTGAGCTGATGCACCAAGGAGTCACACTCAGTGAGGGCGGTGTTATTTGAGCAATTGTGTTCCCTCCACAAGACCCCTGGACAGTGTTGGTCCACTGACCCCAGAGTCTTCAGACCCCAGTCAAGAGGAACCCTGGAGATTGAGGGAGTCTGTCTGTACCACTGTGACCAGCGCTCTTGCAGGCTCCAGCTGCACAGGTAATGAGGTTACCTGTCCCATGAGTTGCTCACAGTTTCCTCCCTATAGTGAGCTTGTATCTGCATCCCGGTGACTTCTGGCCATGGGTCTTCCCTGTTGTCTAGAGAGCAACATAGAGTGAGACTGCACACACTCACACCCACCCTGCTGGCGGCATGGAGTCCCCGTGAGAACCCCAGGCCATTGGCCAGGTCTTCAGCCCTTTCCACCTGCGCCCAATGCCCACAGCCTCTTCCTAAAGCCAGTGTCCCCGCACTTCTCTGCTGCCGGTGCTGCTCAGGCTGCTGTGTCTCATCTATTCAGAGCCCCGGGAATTAGGAGTTGTTTGTTTCGCTATCTTATTTGTAGGAGCGGTGCTGTTCCCGGCACGTGGAGCTTTGGAAGGTGGGGTGTGGCTCTGTTCTCTGGGTGCTGAGCTCAAGCCTTGTGCTCGCACTGTCGTTGGCATGCAGGACTCCGGGTAAGGCCTCTGACTCAGGGGTTTTGAGGTCAGTGAGAGGAGGCACTTGAGGTTAGGTGGGGATTTCATGATTTCAAACTTTATTGAAAACTCGACCTCTTTTAAGACCCAGCACTACTGCCTGCTGTATATGGGCCTGTCCTCACCAGTAAGCCACCTGAAGAACAGTACTTCTCATCGAGATTTCTGCATCCTGTGGGATGGCTTCCTATGCAGACTCTCGTGCATTTATAATTCTGTGTCCCTTCCTTGGTTCCCACTTCCTGAAGTTCGGCTCGATGTGCTTCTAAAGAATATGAAAATCAAGGACAATGTCCCTTGAAACTACGTCTAACACCGAATCTCAGAGTCACCGAAAGTCAGATTGTGTGTGTGTGTGTGTGTGTGTGTGTGTGTGTGTGTGTGTGTGTGTTTTACCAGTCCAGGGTACAGGCAACATCAGCGTGTCTTTCTGAGTGATCCCTCCATGATCCTTGAAGCTGGGGAGAGGTTCTCTTTGGCATGCCTTAGGGCAGTGGTTGGCAAACTGCCGCGCGGCAAACCGTGGCTCACGAGCCACATGTGGCTCTTTGGACCCTTCAGTGTGGCTCTTCCACAAAATACCGGCTCTTCCACAAAATACTAACTTCTGCACATGGGCCACGAAGTTTCAATCGCAGTGTAAGGGCGCGCCCCCACGTGGTATTTTGTGAAAGAGCCACACTCAAGGGGCCAAAGAGCCGCATGTGGCTCGTGAGCTGCGGTTTGCCGACCACGGCCTTAGGGTAAATGCCAAGATGCCTTTGAGGAAGGTGGTGGTGCTGACTTTTCCCCAGAGAGATGCAACCTCACCCCCTCCTCAGCCTTGTGGGATGGGGAAGGCAGGCAGCGAGTCCTTCCTCCTGTTGAATGATGTCCATGCGTTTGCTTTCCGTTCAAGATGTGCCAAACAGGATGCAGGGCTACGGAAATGAAAGATGACACAAGAGGGGAAAGAGACTAAGAAGCAGGTGTGAAACAGAGTGTGTCTAAGACATGGCTCTCCTCCGATGCCTGCATTTTTAGTTTGGGGAGCGTTCTGGGCACAACTGGAAACAGAAGGAAAGCTGACAGACACTTTCCAGTGTGCCTTTTTGCAATTCCCTTGTCCTGTGCTGACAAAATTAACCTTTATGTATCTCATCTTGCAAATCCCCAACTAAACATCATCCTATATGAGCAAGTTATTGAGCATCTCTTAGCCTCATCTGAAAAGTGATGAAAACCACGGCACTTAGCTCACAAAATTGCTTGAGAATTAAAAGACATTTTGAGTTTTAGCAGTGTGGCAAAATCATGCTTGAGTAAGCCACGTCTGCCACCTGGTGGTAGCCTTAGGTAAGTGCAGCTTTTGTTACTTTAAGAGGCTGAAAACTAGTTCAGATTGGTCAGCAAATCCGAAAGGGTAGCGGGCATTAGGGCAGGTCTCTTGCCTGGCTTTCCTAACAGACCAACTCTGAGCAATTGTCATTACCAATGTTGGTGTCCTTTAAAAGTTAGTTCCTGAGTCACTTCTTGGTCAGATTAATTTTCAACTTACATTGCATCAACCATTCTTTTTGGGGCCCCTATTTTTTCTTAGGATTTTCAAAAAACCTATGCTGCTTCGAATCAGCTGTTTTGCCAGGTATGTATCTCTGTCTCATTATCTCTCTTTCTCTATATAAAGTCTTAAAATACAGTTCCTGGTCTCAGCTACAGATCCAGGTTTTGTGGCTGTGAAGCTTATGCAATTTTAAAATCATCTTTAAGGAAAATAATACTAAATAAAAATTAGGTACAAAAAGGGAATATTCCTTGGCTGGGAAAAGAAAGGGTTTTGGAAGAGGTCTGTGCAAGTGACAGGCCCTGACCCTACGCTTTGTTCTGTCTGCAATGAATCCACGTTTGCCAGGTTTTCTTGCTGCTCTCCTTTCCTGTTCCTGCTTCCTTTTTTTGCAGTTTTCAGAATAAACCACATTTTGTTCACTTTCTAAAATAAACAGCCACACGAAGACCTGTCCTGGTCTTTTATCTTCCACCTGTGGCGGGAAACGAATTGTTTCCACTCCAGGGGTCCTCAAACTTTTTAAACAGGGGGCCAGTTCACTGTCCCTCAGACCATTGGAGGGCTGGACTATAGTTTAAAAAAAAACTATGAACAAATTCCTATGCACACTGCACATATCTTATTTTGAAGTAAAAAAACAAAACGGGAACAAATACAATATTTGTATTTGCATGTGGCCCGCGGGCCATAGTTTGAGGATCCCTGATCTATACGCCCCTGAAAACAGCCACTCTTTAGCCTCTTCTCAGGCCTGAGGGTGCAGCAGGGTCTGCTCTTAGGAAGATCATCCAGGGAAGGCACATGTAGGCCTTGGAAATAGAGGTCATTTGGGCAGGGCATTCTGTGGTCCCAGGTGCTTGGAGAAAACTCTAAAGAGAGCAGGGTGGGTCACAGGTGGGCATGAACTCAGTTCTATGGACTCCTTGCCCTTTAGAAGGGTGGGCAGAGCGAGGCCCTGATAGCACGAAGCAGAAGGCAGGGCCCTCTTGCTCTGGCCAAGGGAAACACTGGTAAGAACTCTTCTGGGTGAAGTGAGCTACCACTGAGAGAAGACCTACAGATGCTCAAGGAAAAAGCCATTTGTCCACTGGCTTCATCTACAGTGAAGCCCACCAGGCAATGTGCCCGTTACACCCTAGGGCAGTGGTCGGCAAACTGCGGTTCGGCAAACCGCTGCTCACGAGCCACATGCGGCTCTTTGGCCCCTTGAGTGTGGATCTTCCACAAAATACCGACTTCTGCACATGGGCCATGAAGTTTCAATCGCACTGTATGTGCGCGCCCGCACGTGGTATTTTGTGGAAGATCCACACTCAAGGGGCCAAAGAGCCGCATGTGGCTCACGAGCCGCGGTTTGCCAACCACGGCCCTAAAGCTTCCAATCAGCTTTTTTTTTTTTTTTTTTTTAATAAATATATTTTATTGATTTTTTACAGAGAGGAAGGAGAGAGATAGAGAGTTAGAAACATCGATGAGAGAGAAACATTGATCAGCCGCCTCCTGCACATCTCCTACTGGGGATGTGCCTGCAAGCCAGGTACATGCCCTTGACCGGAATCGAACCCAGGACCCTTCAGTCAGCAGGCCGATGCTCTATCCACTGAGCCAAACCGGTTTTGGCCCATCAGCTTTTAATGTAAATGAACAGCCAAGAGCCACAGAAAATTTGAGGATAACCTCTACTATAAAGGAACAAAACTGAAAGAAAGAGGAAAAGAAAACCATTTCAAAGACTACAGAAACAATGTAATGAAATGAAAACTTCAAGGAAAATGTAATTAATATATCAGGAAAATGCTGGAAGCAAGAATAAGGTGCCTTTTAACAAGAGACCAAGAAAAAGCGATTGAAAATGAAAAACACGAATGCTGAAATTAAAAATTCAGTAAAAGAGAAGGAACATGTAGTTGAAGAAATTTCTCAGAAAATATAACAACGTAATAAGAACTTAACAGAGTGGAAAAGTTAAGAAAGTTAGAGGATCTGGTTAGTGGTCCAACATCCAAATAACGGGAGTTCCAGCAAGTAGAGAAAACTGTGGAGAGGAAATGATCCGAGATGGGATCCCAGGACATCCCCACAAGTCAAAGAACAGGATCTCTGGGTCAAAAGTACCATGGAACGTCAACATGATGAATGAAAAGGAACTCACAGCAGGCCACGTCAGCAGGACATTTCAGTGTATTGCAAATAACCAGAAGGTTCCAAACCCTGCAGAGAGCGGGAACAGTTACACAAAGTAAACAGTCACCACACCACAGACCTGCTCAGTGCCAACAATGAAGCAATGCCTCCAAATTCTGCGTGAAAATAACTTCCCACCTAGAAGGGTCTATAATGTGTATTACGCGAATGCAAAGACGACGGCATCAGTGGCTCACATCTGAGTACTCATGCCTCTTTGCAATGTGACTTTGCTTCCCCTTCCATCAGGAATTAATGTAAATGAACAGCCAAGAGCCATAGAAAATTTGAGGATAACCTCTACTATAAAGGAACAAAACTGAAAGAGAAAAAGAAAACCATCGCAAAGACTACAGAAACAGTGCAATGAAACGAAAACTTATTTCCTTGCTCCTTAATTCTAGTCTGGCCTCTCCTCCTCACCAAAAGCCTCCTCTTCCTCCTCCTCCTCCTCCTCCTCTTCCTTCTCTTCCTCCTTCTTCTTCTTCTTCTTCTTCTTCTTCTCTCTCTCTCTCTCTCTCTCTCTCTCTCTCTCTCTCTCTCTCTCTCTTTCTCTCTCTCTTTCTCTCTCTCTCTTTTTCCTCGCCCTAGAATCGAACCTGGGACCCTTCAGTCCACAGGCCAACGCTGTATCCACTGAGCCAAACCAATCTGCACTGTTTTCCTCTCTTCTTTTTCCTTGGAAGAAAGAAAGTGGAAAGCCAGAGGGTTTGAATCCATACCAAAAGGAGGGATACAGAACTCTACTTGGACACAGAGCAGTCCAAGTAAGACCCCAGAGGCTTGACATAGTGTACAAGTTGGGGAATTATGATGTGTTTCAATCATAAAGTGAAAGAAAGGATGGAGGAGATGAGGTTGGAGAAAGGGGTCTCAGGCTGTCCTCACATGGAAGTCATTACAAAGCCTCTCTTTCCCACACTCCCTCTTCACTCTCTTTCTCCCTTTCACCAGGTTGACCAATTTGCTTTAAAATAACCCCTCAATTGAAAATTGAAAACAATTCAGGCCTTAGTCAGGATTTTCACCTTTATCCTGAGAACAATAGGAAACCATTTGGCAGACTTAATTAAATGAGTGGTCAGAGCAGTTTTTCTTTTTAAGTTTATTCTCGTTGCTGCATTGAGAATGGTCTGAGAAGGAATGGGCAAGAAAGATTTGGACAGAGCAATCAGGTGGTGATAGGTAAGAGAGATCATGGTGAACTGAAGTAGTGGTAGCAATAAGATAGAAGGAGTATTGGACAGGTGTGGAAAGTATTTCTAAGGTAGAATTGATAGGTCTTGCTGATAGGTTGAATGATCTTTTACCCTCTCTGCATCCACACCCTTGGGCATTTAACTTTGAAGTGTCCTCTGCCTCTGTCTCTGGACTTGACCATGTGCCTGGCTTTGGGTAATAGAATGAAGCAGAAGTGCAAGTGCGGTGCTTCTAAGTCTACAACTCGAGAGGCCTTGCTCTTTCTTGTGTTTCTGTCATCTCCATGAGGACATTCCTGAGGTAGCCTCCTGGCATGGAACAGATACGTGGCAGAGACTTGAAGTGCCAGTCAGCCCAGTTGAGACTCGTCTAGAATCTAGACAGTGGTCGGCAAACTCATTAGTCAACAGAGCCAAATATCAACAGTACAACGATTGAAATTTCTTTTGAGAGCCAAATTTTTTAAACTTAAACTATATAGGTAGGCACATTGTTATTAACTTAATTAGGGTACTCCTAAGGCTTAGGAAGAGCCACACTCAAGGGGCCAAAGAGCCGCATGTGGCTCATGAGCTGCAGTTTGCCAACCACGGCCCTAAACCAACCAGCACCCATAATTACACATGGACAGAGGCTA
Organism: Myotis myotis; assembly: GCF_014108235.1. Lineage (NCBI taxonomy): Eukaryota > Metazoa > Chordata > Mammalia > Chiroptera > Vespertilionidae > Myotis > Myotis myotis. The sequence continues at coordinate 19,649,539 of NW_023416401.1, read as the reverse complement.
CTTTTTAAATTTTTATATATTTTTATTGATTTCAGAGAGGAAGGGAGAGAGAGATAGAAACATCAATGTTGAGAGAGAATCATTGATCTGCTACCTTCTGCATGCCCCACACTGGGAATCAAGCCTGCAACCTGGGCATATGCCCCAACCGCGAATTGAGCCGTGATGTCCTGGTTCATAGGTTGACGCTCAACCACTGAGCCAGGAGGGCTGAGCGAGGCTATTTTAGTCCAACCAGCAGCAGTCAAGCTTCCAGATGCCTGCAACTGCATGCGTGACCCCAGCTGAGCCCAGTCTGAATTGAGAGCAGAGAAAATAGTTGTTGTTTTAAGCTACTATGTCTTACAGCTGAATGGCTTTCTTAGTCCTGCTTCTTACCCACTGCAAGTTGGAGTCCAGAGTTCTCTTTGTGTTTTGAATAATCTCAGTCCCTTTGCTCCAAGCTCGCTGTTATTTCATCAGTACAACCAAATCAAACCCTTTGTGGCTTTTCTATGAGTCTTGTTGGGGTTTATTCCATGTTCCAAATACTACATCCATAATTCTTTTTCATTTGGGCCTGCCAGACTGCTATGGAACAACACACCTCAGATTCTCAGAAGCCTTTTTGTCTAAATGAGAGGATCTGCTAGGCACTCACTGAGACCTTAACAAAGGGTCTTACAGCCACGGTTAAACATTGATCTTTACCAAGGCCATTTGCTAGCTGGACAGTCTGGGGATGAGAGATTCTTTTATTTTACAACCCAGCAAGGTTTAAGCCGTCTATATTTATCTCATTGCAAACAGAATGCCTTATTATATGCGTCTAGAAACACCTAACAGATATTTTCTACACACTGTTTAGAGATCTCCTTTGTCAAGATGACAAGTTCATCACATACATTTTCTATCTTCCAAATTACTGTAGGCAATTGTTTCCCCAATTGTTCCATTGCTACAAACACAGGGAACCACATCCCTGGTCTTCAGTAATAATTTCCCCACCACTTTTCTAGGCTAGACCTGGCTTCTTCAGGTGGCAGCCTCAGGTCCACATTCTGAGAGGGGAGAGCAGATGTTGTAAGGCTTCTGGGTTCAGGAGTCACACATGCTACTTCCAACATATTCTACTTGTCAAAGCAAGTCGCAAAGCTGGCAAGGAGTCGGGGAACAGGCTACCTTTGGATGAGAGAAGTGGCAAAGCCGTATTACAAAGTGGTGGGAATAAGGGGGGTAGGAAGGATTACTGTGGCCATCTTCATCAGTAAAACTGCTACACCAAAGTGAGTGTGAGGATAGAAAATGAAGAGACTCTCAGACATTAGAGTTCTCAGAAACTTATCTTTTCTCAGGAAGTGACTAGGCCATGTATTTAAAAAAATTGAGAGCATAAACAAACAAACAAAAACTAAGTCAAGTGATCTAGAAACCAGGGGCTCCCACATGAGAGAGGCCAAGGAAATTTCCAGGAGGATGCAGCTGAGAGAGCCACACTCCACATCGGAGCAGGGAGGTGAGGACTCCCAGAGGAGGCCTCTGAGAGGGTTGTCTTTGAGGAAGAACACTGAGAAAGTAGTTGATGGTATTGAAAGAGGCATTTTCAGGGATGTGGCGGGATGTGAGAAGACATAACCAGCTCTTCAAGAAAAAATAAGCAACTGAGAAAAATGGAGGCAAATAGTAACTTCAGGAAAAACAAAAAGGTGTACATGAAAGGTCATGTAATCATGTGCAAACTTGGCACAAAAGTGAACAATAGTAACGCAATCATCATTTTAAAAATCGCTGGGCAAGAACGTAACTAAAATTGGGATAAAACTATATTGGGAAGATCGAGAAAGGGAAGTGGTCTGTAATGAAGGTAAAATCCACATGTAGCATGATAGAAAGAGTATTAAGCTCATAGATCAAAGTACAGCAGTGTACTTGCTTTATTTAGAAGTAAGTGCCTCTAAGAAGTGCGGTGGGATGGGGGTGGGTTGTAAAATAGGAGGATCATGTTTTTTGTTATAACTTTTTATTGCTCTTGACTTCTTAAACCAAGAGAAAGCATTACATTACTAAAAAATAATGATTTCAAAAAAATAGGTTGAGATGCCGAAACCGGTTTGGCTCAGTGGATAGAGCGTCAGCCTGCGGACTGAGAGGTCCCGGGTTCGATTCCGGTCAAGGGCATGTACCTGGGTTGCGGGCACATCCCCAGTGGGGGATGTGCAAGAGGCAGCTGATCGATGTTTCTCTCTCATCGATGTTTCTAACTCTCTCTATCTCTCTCCTTTCCTCTCTGTGAAAAATCAATAAAATATATTAAAAAAAAAATAGGTTGAGAAAAATAAACTTTGGCTATTAGAGGACAAATTATTGCTAAGAACAATTTCAAGGGAGTTGTCAGAGCAAAAATCCATAAAAGAATCAAGAATAACATATATGATTAAAACACTTCAAGGTGCCCTAGCCAGTTTGGCTCAGTGGATAGAGCGTCGGCCTGCGGACCAAAGGGTTCTGGGTTTGATTCCGGTCAAGGGCATGTGCCAAGGCTGTGTGCGTTGGTTGCATCCTCCCTGGCCGGGGCCCTGGTCAGGGTGCGTGCAGGAGGCAACCAATCCACGTGTCTCTCTCACATCGATGTTTCTCTCTTTCCCTCTCGCTTCCACTCTCTGTAAAAATCAATGGAAAAAATATTCTCGGGTGAGAATAGAAAAAAAAAACATTTAAAGGATTAATTTTAATTTAAATGCCAGTCACCATATGAAGTTTTAAGACTAAAACCAAGTAAGGAAAATTCCAGTACCAGAAGTCTTTTAGTTCAGAGGGGTGGGCATGTAGGTAAGCAAGTACTTACATTGCAACATGAAAAGTGCTACCTGAATAAGGACATGTAGAAAATAATTTGAGACACAGAGGAAAGAGAGACAATCCTTGTTTGGGGTTCAGCTAGGGATGGCTCACTAGATGTGAGTGTTGAAGGGTAAGTGGGTTCAGCTGGCTAATTAGATAGGAAAGGACATTCCAGTTTGAGTTCCCCATGAAAATCATCAGCCCCATAACAAGTTCGAGGGGCCTGAAACAGGATGTGAAGTGGCGAATGGCCAGAGATGAGCCCGGACTGGCAGACTGGGGCAGGTCAGAGAGGGTCTTGTGTCATGTGAAGGGGGTTAGCATGTGAGGATTTTACCCTAAGGCGTGACACATCCAATGCACATCTTAGAATGACCACTGGTGCTGGAGAAGCCAGTGGAAGATCAAATGCAGGATTCCGGACTGGGGAAGGGAAACTCCTTAGAAGACCAGCATAGGAAGTGAGGGCTAGACAGGAGGGAAGAGTTGAGACATATTTCAGAGGCTGATACAGTGACAGGTCATAGTCACCAAACACAAGATAGAGGATTCATGGATGACTCTGAGGTTCACTCATTCATCAGACATTTTTTGTGTGCCTTTGCTAGGCACTCTGCTAGGTTCTGGGGGTGGGGGGAGTAATAGGGTAAATACAGCATGGTTCCTGCCCTAGAGGAGCTTTCAATTTAGTGGAAACACAGATAACAAATAAACAAGTTACTGTAGCTGTGATGCTCCATTCTCAAGGGAACAGAGCCCCGAGGGACTTGAGAAGATGTCAAAGATGGAGAAGATGAACCCAGGGTGGTTGAACTACGAAGTTGAGGGAAAGGAGTGGTCCGTGGTGACAGATGCTGCCAAGAAAGTGGGTAGCAGGGATGAGGACTTTCCCAGATGGCATTGATGATCAGAACAGCAGGGAGGGTTGCCCACCAGATATCCGTGGGGTGTGGAGCAGAGAGGTGGTGAGGATGCCGAGAAATGAATACAGCTCTATTTTTAGAGACTGGTCAGGAGGTGAAGAAGAGACAAGCCAGCGAGAAGCAGGCTTCATAAAGACGTTGCTTTTAAGATGGGAAACGTGTGAGTACTTATTCTCACCTGGACCAGCTGTAGAACTTGTGGAGGAACCCAGGGCACAATGAAAATCTGGGGCCTCTAGTGAAACTATTAAGAATTTAAAACAGTAACAGCAGAGCATGAAACCAGTGTGGGGCTCTTCTGCGTGCAAGGCCCGGGGAGGGGGGTCAATGACAGAGTCTGGTCCCATTGCAACTGGGAAGGGAGGGTCCAGGTGGAGGGAGAGCAAGAGGAGATACAGGACTTTGGGAATCTCCTGAGATGGGGAGATGGAGGACAGAGGGAGGGGGTGCTGGAGGCCAAGGACTTCATGCTGGAGCGATGGTTTTCTTTACTGAATAACCTGTAGGTAGAGGAAATGCGACAATTTTGCGGCAGCCAGAGGGCAGTGGGAGGCCACGCTGAGCAGTACTGAGGAGCCCATGGAGGGAAAGGTCATTGCAGGTGGCAGACAGGGCAGGAGCAAGAGAGGCTGAGAGAGACTTGTGGCAAGCATGCCCTGGAGATGATGGGGAACTCATGGATGAGAAATGGGGTGTCCAGAAAGACTGGCGGGCTTGCTCAGTGTGGAGGTAGTTGCAGATGAAAGTGGGAGGGTAGGAGGCCTGGATCAAAGGAGTAGAATTTATGGGGTTTGTATTCTGGGCATGCGCTGATGGTGAAGTTGGTGTGGCTTGGTCTAGGGGACTTATTTAAAGAATTAAGCAGCAAAAGCAAGGAGAGCTAGAAGGTCTGGAATGAGCAGCAGGATTATGGATCATTGTTATTTTAAGACCAGGCACAGGTGTGCATGTGTGACAAGGTGAGTCCATAGAGAGGGGCGGTTAAAGAGGCAGGGGAAGGGGCAGAGGACAGGGAGAGGGGCACGGTATAGAGCCGCCTTGTGCAGGGGCGGATGTTCCGGGCCATTGGTATTATCCTGTGACCTACAGGAGGTAAGATGAACTGCGAACTTGGCCATAGCCGGGAATGGAGAGAACCGTGAATTCTCAATGGAAACGAAGGGGGTCGCCCGCGAGCAGCGAGGAGAGCGGTTTAGGCGGAGAGGAATCTCACGGTTCCCGCGGGGCCGAGGAGGGCCAGTGCTCGCCTTCCCTCCACGTTTCAGTGGGTCCCCAGCTCTCCGCCGACCCGCAGCGATTCGGTGACCTCGTGGAAGTGGCCCCCGCGGTCCCGCACGGTCCAGTTAGGGCTTTCGGAGACCTCACCGAACGAGAGGCCGCGGGGATGCCCAGGTCCACCAGCATCCACCAGGCAGCCCCCGTGCCCGGCCTGGCGCTGGGGTCCCGGAGCGGAGCCTCGCACCCTATAGGCCTCTCTTCTGGCGCCCCCTGCGCCTGTCTCTTATGAGGAGCTGCTTGGGTTCCCCGGCTCATCCTCCTCCTGTTTTAGTATATGTGCTGCCGAAGCGAGCACCATCCTCCTCCTTCTGTTTCCTTCTCCCCAGGGAAAACCCCGGCTGGGCTCCCGTGCTGCCACCACCCCGCTAGCTGCCGAGGCGGGCTCCCTCACTGCCCGGTGCCCGGCTGGGGTTTTCTGAATTCGGGCAGCAGGCGCCCGCGGCCGCTGCCTGGATCTGGAAAGGGTTAAGCCCTCTCCCAGATGGATAAGCAGCCGGAGGACAGCCACGTCCCCCCGCCCCCTATCCGATTCCTGGAGCTCTTAGCGGTGCAGCTCGGCCGGGACTCCCGGGCCACAGGGCGCACGTGCAGACGGAGCAAGTGGCGTCCCCGCTGCCCGAGTTTGCAGCCGAGGGGGTTCCCCACCCGCCACCGCCGCCAGCGGGCTTGGCGCAGGGCTGCGGGCGCCGCGCGAGCTCGTCTCTCCTTCCCGCTCCCGGCGGCGGGTCGGGTCGGTAGTGCAACCCAGCCTGGCGTTAAGGGGACGGAGGGGGGAGGAGCCGGAGCAGGAGGGGCACGAGGGGCACGAGGGGGCCCGCCGGCCCCGCCCCCGCCCCGCCCCCCCGCGGCCGGAGCCCGGGCTGCAGCCGGGAACGCCGAGCCTGCGAGCCAGCCAGCCAGCCAGCCAGCAGCGGCCGCGGCCTCCCGGCTCCCCGTGACCCCGCGTCCCGGCCTGCGCCCCGCTGATCCCGGGGCCCGCGCCCCCCGGAGCAGGGATGCATCATGGCCACGCTGGCTTGCCGGGTGCAGTTCTTGGACGACACGGACCCTTTCAACAGCACCAACTTCCCCGAGCCCAGCCGGCCGCCGCTGTTCACGTTCCGCGAGGACCTCGCGCTCGGCACCCAGCTGGCCGGGGTCCACCGGCTGCTGCGGGCGCCGCACAAGGTAGGGCCGGCGGGGCGGGCTGAGCCCCCTGGATGCAGCCCCTGCCCCGGGGAGAGCGGGGGCGGGGGAGTCGCCGGCAGGCTGGGCGGGGCGCTGTCCCCGGCGACTAGCGCCCGAGCGCAGACCTCCCCCATCCCCGTTAGGCAGCGTGGCCCCCGGCACCGGGCGGCTGGCGCGGGATCTCCCGGGCGGGCGGGCGGGCGAGGAGGACAGCCCAGCACTCGGGGGCGGGCGGGGCTGAGCAGGTGCCGCGCCGGCCCGCCGCGAGGTGAGGAAGGTTCCCGGGCGCCGCGCCGTTAGCTCTGCCGGGTGGGCGGGGTGGGGCTCGGACCCCGGCAGTCGCCTCGGTCCCCGGGCGGCGCCTGGCCGGGCGCGGACAGAGCCTGGGCCCTGGAGGACTCAGGTCCCTCGGAGGAGCGCCCTGAGCGACGCCCGGGACCAAACCTCTAGGGCCTGTGGGGCAACTGCAGGCGGTCACCCGACCCTCGCGACAAAGCACTCTTCCCGGGACACCTCCTCCTCCTCCTCTCCCCCCGCCCCACCCCCCGGTGGGATGCCGACCGCGCCGCAATAGTGCTCGGAGCCCCCTTTTCTTAGGAGAAGCAGGTGGCCCTGGGAACCTCGGAGGAGCAGTGGCTGTGGGGCGAGGGGCGAGGGGCGGGGGCGCGCAGGGGCGGCGCGCGCACAAAGCCGGAGCCTTGCAGCCGCAGCCGAAATGAGTGTCCCCCGGGAAGAATGGCTTCTCAGTCCACCCGAAGGAGTTTTCTTTTTAACCCTTTGCAGGAGGACGGGCGTCTTGCAAAGTGTGTGTTGCCAAGAGCTGAGCAGTGAAAGCTAACCATTTAGTTAGCCAGGAGAACCCTCCTCCCCCTTAAACAGCGTGACTGCAGCTTGAAGAATTACTTCCCCGGTACTTTTTTTTTTTTTTTTTTTTTTTGCTTAGAATCCATATCAAAGCTTGGAGATGATTTATTCTTTGAGGATCAACATTGATAAATATTTGGAAGAGATATACCCGTGATACAAAAAATAAAAAAGAGCAAAATTGATTTAAAAATTCTTTAGATTTCTGTATGATGTTCACCTGCCTTGGAAGCAGAGGGGGCGGCGGTTGTGCGTGGAAACCGGTGACCCGCAGCAGTGACGTTATTCTCCCTCTATTGGTAGCCTAGCAGTGCTTCCCTCTACGACTTCATCCAACCCGTCTTCAGGAGTGAGGAATGGGGCAGTTCTAGCTCATTCTCCCTGTATGGTTGCAGGATGGGTCCAGTCACCATTCCTGGGAACCTGTCTGGCCATAAAAGCAGGTTGGATGGGGAGATGGACGACAGAATGATGTATTGTGGATTCAGCTTATCAGAGTCACTCTTGTAAATTAGTTGGTTCTTCTCAGTCAGTGGATTCAGCTAAAAGTTTTCGAAGGGCTTCTTCAGCATTATGATATGCCATTCATTATGGTCTCTGATTACAGTGATCTTTTGTGGAAACCGCAGAAGACATAATTGTGGCCCAATGACCTTGAAGTGGTTTCCTTGGATTTCAAACCCTATATACATGGTTGACCTTTCAAGTGGGAAGCCGAAATACCTTCTTATGGTTGTATGGAATAGCCCCGTAGTCTTGACTCAGAGTTCCTGCTGTGGTAGGAGGAGTCCATCGTTGCTCTCCTCTGGCCCCCACCCCATAGAAGCCACAGCACAGTCATTGACTGGCTCTCAGAACTTTCTGAGGTGACCCTTGTGGAGTAAACAAAGCCAGAAGATATCCCACAGAGACCCTTGACCCCCTGTCTTGGGGGCCAGCCAGCTTTCCTCTCAGAGTCTTTTGCCCCCAAGACGGCTGCAGTGTATTCTAGTGTTTGGCATTTATGTTTTGCATCTCGAGTTGAGTGAGTGGCTGATGCTTTAGCCAGAGTTCTGTAAAGCAGAATTCAGGGCATTTATATGCCTAGGAGCACTTTCATCTTTTAAAATGTTGGTTAATTTCCAACAGGGAGTCTTAAAATGGGATGATCCACCTGTGATAAAAAGAGCTAACACATTTTGTGCGTGCTCTGCCAGGGATATCAGTGCATGATCTCATTTCATACCACACAACCCGGTGAATGTGGAGACTTTTATATCCCCATTTTACAGATGAGGAAAGCGAGGCAGAGAATATTAAGTAATCTGGTTTCTCCTTTAGGCGTAGAGAGCTGAGAGATTCAGGCCGGTGTGACTTCAAACCCCAGTGCTGTTCTGCAACCTGGGCCAGCTGGGTGGCTGTGGGCAGAACCCACACCGTGCCTGGGACTTTTGTTCCATTAACTGGGGGAGTTCACCAAATCACCTTCCTGTGCTAGGTGCTTTTTGGCCTGGGGTAGATGAATGTTACAAGCATGAGTAAGAGCCTTGAGGAAGAATTCCTGGCCTGGTGGAGTTCACAGTCAGAGGTGGGAGTAAACAGTTATCCAGCCTCCCGTAAATTAAAGGAGAGCAGACAAGCTGTCACTCCAGACCCATGCCATGGATAAGGCCTCCCAGGGAGCCCAGCCTGGCAAGAGGAGGAGCTCCTGGGGGGCATTCTGGGGTGGTGGAGAGAGGGGAGAAGCGTGACTGTGGAACATGCGGACGCTCTCGGTGTTCTCAGCCATCCTGTGCGTTCATCCCATGTGAACATACAGGCAAGTGTGCTGGGCATAAATGAGCAGCTTCAGGAATTTCCACTAAATGAACACACCTGTGTAACCGGCTCCTGGAAGGCCCAGCAGAGGGTCCTAATTTGTAACGTTCCCTTGGGGTTCTCTGTGCTGGGAACCTTTGAACTGGATGACCTTGCAGGTCCTCCCCGGCCAAAACTTGAGTCCGGGCACCTTTTCTTAGCCTGATGACATATTTATTTAGCGCATGTCTGCTGACTCCACTAGAAGTGAACTGTCCATGTAACTAAACCACCGTCTCAGATAAAAACAACACGTCACACTTATTATGCTGTATCTTTTCTGTTTTCAAGCTGCTATTTTGGAAAAGAGGAACCCCCAGCTTTTTATAGTAGTTCCAGGGGAGGTGATTAAATAAACAATTAGTTTGATGAAAAGGTCAAAACTGGTGCTGTACTCTCACCGGGGAGATGTTCATTTTGGTTGTTACATGTTTTGACTGGACGAGGTGTGTGGCCTTTTGTTTTCAAATGCTGTATAAACAGGTGTTTATTTTTGGTGTAGTGTTTTAAAAGAAAAAAAATTGTAATTACAGGACTTTTAATGTAGAAAAAAACTGTGTAGTAGAATTACTAGAATCAGACCTTTCAAAGCTTAAATGTGTTTGGATTGATTGACCTGAAGGTTAAGGCTGTAAGGATTTATGTTTCTTTTTGATAGATGAAACTGCAAGTATAGAATATTTTTACAAAGAAAATGATAATTAGCTCGTGTCAAAATGGCAAGTATGACTTAGTAATTTAGTTCAGGAAATGTGGTGGTGTCTGCTGTGGACTAGAAAGTGGAGTAATAGTAACTATTTTGTCTAGACTCGCTTTGTCTCCCCAAGCCCATGGCCTCCCGGGGGTCAGGTGCTGGCACTGTTACATCTCACAGCCTAAGAGACCAGAGCAGAAGCAAGTCACCTGATCACGGAAGTAGGAAGTTCCAGAGTTGGAATTTGACACCAGGTCTGAGCTCTTAATGACTCCACGTTTGTGTCTTGAATGTTCTCCGTCCAAGCAGCCTGTTTGTGTCTTGAATGTTCTCCGTCCAAGCAGCCTGTTTGTGTCTTGAATGTTCTCCGTCCAAGCAGCCTGTCCATGGTCCAGAGTTCCATCCTCTGATTGGATTCGCTGTGACACACCCTGTTCGTTTCTTTGTCTCTGTGGTTACCTTGCTGCCTGGTCGGTCCCACTGGAACACAGCTGACCGCAGTGAGGATTAGAGCCTTGGCGATCCAAGTCTGGGCCGGGATTCACCTGGGCTCTTAATAGAAATGCTCTCAGGCCTCCCTCCTCCCCTGCTGAATCAGAACGTGTGTTTTCCCAAGATGCCTTGGTGATTCCTGTGCACACTGCCGTCTGAGCAGTGTGGGTTAGAGGTCATTTAGGTCAGGCTCTTGCAACGTGGGGGTTCTCACCGTCTCCCCTGTTCTCAGATAACTTCCCTGAGGGTGAAGACTGGCTGTCCAGATCTCCAACGTGCTCCTGGGGAGTGCTACGGTGGAGTGTGCACTAAGTTGATTGATCAGGGTTAGTTTTAGAACACAAATCCACTGGTATTATGGCTCTAATGAATTTCCATCCTAATCCTCTTAAGTGACACATCTGTTTGCTACATTACATTAAGATTTTTAAAAGATGAGATCATTAGTAAAGTTGGCAAGTGCGGTGTGTCACATAGCATCTTAGGACACAAGTGTTTAAGAATGTTGTATGGACTGCTGCCTTAGGGCATCTCTGTGCAAGCTGGGATGACTCTGGCTCGGCTGCAATTAGCTTAGTTGGTTGGAGCTGCGCTGTTGCCATCAGGATCATGGGATTGAACCCTTTATGGGTCAGTTGGCTTTGCTTCACGGGCGGCCACAGACCGCATCAGTAGCCCCCGCAGACGTCCAGCAGGTGCCGTCATGGCTCCCCAAAAGGATCTGGGTTGGAATGGACTGGTAGAAGCCTTTCCTCAGATGAGGAAACTGAGACATAGGGCGGCTAGGCAGGTTTTCTGAGGCCACACTGCTTTTAAGTGAAGGAGCTGGGATTTAAGGTCGAGTCTTTTTTTACTCCAAAGCCTGTAGCCAACTGTGTCCCATTATTAGAAAACCAGCAGAGCCCAAGCTCTCTGTGCAGGAGGGGTGTGGAGGGGGCGGGCTGCGTTCCCCTTCCATGGCGGCTGCCTGTCACAGGCTGGGACTTCAGTGGTCGGGCTCTGGTAAGTCTTTCCAGCGTTGAGGCTCTGTGAGGCTGTGCCTTTTGTCCTCACAGTCCAACCTGTGTCCTGGAAAACAGCAGGACTGCCTTCGCCCTCCCCCTCCAGACTCTGAAATGCTAGTTCTTAATGGTGGCAGATTTAAAACTGATTAACATGCCGAGGCCAACTCAGGAACACCCCTCCCCCAGCCTCCTTGGTCCTCCGTCCTCCGGGGTTCATTTCTTTCTGAAGATGAACCGGGAACACGTGGGAACTCTGTCCTCAGAGGGAAGACAGTCACCGCTCTTGGCAGCCTCCACACCTCGTCTCCGGATGATGCCTCTGCTGGCTGTGGCCGGCTCAGGAATGTCCCTGATTGAAATCTGGCTTTCTATATTGAATGTAAACTATAAATAAATAAATAAATTTGGCTTTCTGATCCGTGTAGCTGGTTCCACTTTTGTGGGACGGTTTCAGAACCCTGGGTTTGTCAGCATCTGCTCTTTTACAGAGACAACCAGACTGCTTTTTGTTTTCTTTTGTTTTTCTTTGCTTTTCTTTTTTTAAAAGCCATTTTATTGGGAACTGTTTCTGTGCCTTGTTCTGAACTAAGTAAGAAAGAATGGGGGAAATTAAGTTACAATGAATGTTAAGCCTCACCACAGAGATGTAATCAGCAAAATCCAGATTGTGGGAAATTATGGGTGTTTTTTTTAAACAAAAAAATTGCAAAGAAAAAAGAAATGGAAGGAAACTTTAGATTAAAAGAGACTTAAGAGATCAATTGCAATGTGTGGCTCTAATTGGATACTGATTCAATCAAACATACTATAAATAGATATATGAGATCATAGGGGAAGATTGAATAGTGACTCTTTGATATTAAAGGTTATTAAAGTTAAATTAATAAGATAAAATCACGTATGAAAGTATGATAATAGTATTGGGATATTTAAAGAAAAGTTTGTATCTGGCAGAGATACATATTGAAATATTTGCAGATGAAATTATGTGGTGTCTGGAATTTGTTTCAAAATAGTGCTGGATAAGAGGCAAGTGGGTGGGTGAGTGTGTAGATAGAATAAGATAGACCATGAGTTAAAGCTGGGTTATTGGTATATGGGAGGGAGGTCATTATATTATTTTCTATACTTCTGCATATGTTGAACATTTTTTAAATACATGCTTAAAAACTGGATTACGTGTTCCAGTGTTCCCTTGGGTTCACAGTCCTTTCACTGAGTGTCACTGTCTGGTGTGTGTTTCCTGCAGGTGAGATGGCCAATCATCAGCACATTTTTGTTGTGTTCCCACTGATATTTTTCTCCCAACCCTGATGGTCATGTTCTCCTTAGGATCTTTGAAAAACAAGCACTGAACATCAGTTTTGTAATGCCCAGGGTATCTTTCTAGGCTCAGTCAATTCGATGATGAAGTCAGCAATCAGCAGTTACATAAACTGTTAGTTTGGTAAAGAAAGTGTTAAGGTAGGAGTATTATACATGGAGCTTCAGTGGATGCCCTTAAATTTTTATCACTAACCTGACATGTTGCTAGGACTATAATTGGTGATACTGACATAATGGCATTCAGTGCCAAAGTTTCCCAGTGGCTGTTGGAGCCTCTGACATGCTCCCAAGGCCACACTAGGATCTTGCTGATTCCTGCTCAGCCTGTCTTCCTCCCTCTTCAGTGGGCCCAGGCGAGCATCTCCGAATGCAGTGGTGTTGTAATGCATCTAAAAATGTAAATTGGTTACGAAGGAGACCCAAGATGGCGGCAGAGTAAGTGGATGTGACACTCACCACCTCCCAGGACCAAACTGGAATTACAACCAAAAGGAAGAGCAATCAACCTGAGTAACCAACTGAAGACTAGCTGAACGAAGTCTTATAGCCAAGGGTTTACAGAAGAAGCCACATCAAGACTGGTAGGAATGGTGGAGACACGAAAAGGGCTGGCCCAGCCCCCACGAGCAGTGGCTGAGCTTCCAAAGGGATGTCTCAGCTGCAAAGGCCCCCCCTGGGAAGCCTGGGACCTCAACCACATGCCAGGCTCTCCAACCCAGAGCACCAGATCGGGCAGAGGCACCCACATAACCCCTGGCTGTGAAAATCAGATGGATTCTGTCCCCCAGGGAGAAATGGAAGTTGGCTAGGGACACAGGCACCCTCCTGAAGGGCCAAGGCACAATCCTCATTTGCAGCCCCTTACCCTGGGCTTTGGTGGAGGGAGGGTGGATAGTGGATAGGATTAGGGTAGCATGAGGAGAGACTGGGGTTCATGGCTCTGAGAGAGCTGAAGGGACAGCCACCACGATACCTGTGCTGAGTTATTCTCCCAAACCACAGATACCGTCTTTCTTGAGTGGAGTACTCAGCCTAGGGGAATGCAATGCCTTACCATCTGGACTCCCTGTGGTCTCACCCTATGGAACTCTTGCCCTGCTAAGGAGTCAGCTGCCTGGGCCAGGATGTAGAGGTGTAGGAAGACTCAGGAGGTGCCAGTAACTTAGTTGTGTGGTTTTGGAGTAGGGCATTGCCCCTATTTCCCCGTGAACCTGACTGGCACCTCCCCCTATAGGAGCTCCACTAGCTCCACTCTCCAGCTCCTGGCAGCCACACCCTCCCAACTCCTGGTGGCTCTGCCCTTCTGAGGTCTGGGCAGAATCTGGGACAGACTGAGTTGTGTGGAATTAGGATAATACTGCACCCCTATGTTCATTGCAGTGTCATTTACAATAGCCAAGATTTGGAAGCAGCACAAGTGCCCATCAGTAGATGAGGGGATAAGAAAGCTGTGGTACATTTACACAGTGGAATACTAAGTGGCTCTAAAAAGGAAGGGTCGCTTACCTTTTGTGACAGCATGGACAGTATCATGCTAAGTTAAGTAAGTCAGAGAAAGATATGTGATTTCACTTTTATGTGGAATCTGATGAACAAAATAAACTAACAAGCAAAATAGAAACAGACTCAGATACAGAGAACAGACGGACAGGTGTCAAAGGGGAGGGGGTTTGAGGGGCTAAGTGAAAAAGGTGAAGGGATTCAGCAAACAACAAACAAACAAAACTGTGTCATAGACAGACACAACAGTATGGTGATTATCAGAAGGAAAGGGGGTACGGGGAGGTAGAAGAGGGTAAAATGGGGGATAAATGGTGATAGAGACTTGACTTTGGGTGCTGAACATACAACACAATATACAGATGATGTATTAAAGAATTGTACACCTGAAACCCACATAATTTTATTAGTCAATGTCCCTGCAATAAATTTAATAAAAAATTTAAAAACGTGAATGTATTGTATAGCTCAGCCTTCTTACTATTATGGGCAACTTTTGATTTTTATAGGCAGATTAACCTATTTGTGGACTAGGGGGGGAAGATAGTTCATTAAAAACATTAATTTGCAAATCAGCAAAATTATCTATATACCCAGAAATTTATCTATTTTTAGAGCCACAGAGTGACAGATAGAATCTACATTGTTTCTATTTACAACTTGAAAAAATACTTCTTCCTCACCACTTAGATTTGCAACCTAAAAATTAAAATGTTGGACTGGAAAAAAAAATGTTGGACTTGAGGGGGAAATGTTTGGAACTTCATGTTAGGGGAAAGAAATTTCGAAGTTGTTGAACATGTTGAAAAAAAATGGAAATAAACATCTTGCCGTCAATATAGAACAATGCTCCTAGATTTGCCAAAGGGGACACAGAAAAACTGGTATGTTGATCACCTCATCAGCTATTTTTAGCATTCTGGGGAAGAAGAAAACCCAGAAGAAGACTTCTTTGTTATTGATTTGGCAGCGCTGACTCTCCCTGCACTGGTGTGTAATGGCAGCGAATGAAAGGCCAGGGTCTTTAACCAGAGGTCACGGGACCAGCCAAAGATTATTTTGAAGTTCTTAAAATAATAGGAGAAAAACGATGCATCTCTGACTGGCTCATCAGCTCCCAAGAGTGGCCTGGGGTTCATAGCAAATGAGTTGATGGGCAGATGCTCCCGAGAGGCTTGATGTGCTTACGGCAGGTTGGAGGCTGAGCAGCGGGCGCTTGGAGGAGAAAAGGAGGAGGGTCCTCTGGCTAAACCAGGGTCACACAGGGCTGCTGCCATTCACTGTGCCACCGTCACCGACAGCACTGCGCCATTCCCTGTGGCTGCCTAGTTTGGCCATTATTTTGACTAAAGAAGTTTATTCTAATTAGCACAAGTTTTTTTTTGTTTGTTTGTTTAAATATATCTTTATTGATTTCAAAGACATCAGAAGGGAGAGGGAAAGCGAGATAGAAACAATGATGAGAGAGAATCATTGATCAGCTGCCTCCTGCATGATCAGTGATTGATCCTGCAGCCCCAGCATGTGCCCTGACTGGGATTCGAACCGTAACCTCCTGGTTCGTAGGTTGACGCTCAACCACTGAGCCACCACGGCCGGGCACAAGTTTTGTTTTATCTGTGATTTGAGCTCACCTTCTCTAATCCTTCCTCATTATAATTATTAATTTAGAGTTGATGGGCTTACAACCCATGAAGACATGTGTCCTGGTACTGGGGTTGAGACAACTGGTTTAAACAATGTCCCCTGCCCTCTAGTTTTATTAGACGAAAACAAAATTTAATGTTAAGTATGCAAACCTGGCTTTCAACCCTTGTAAACAATCATGGGGAGACTTCTGTCTGGCCCTCCGATTTTATCACACAGGCTGTGTTCAGCTTGAGGGAAAGCGGCCGACTGAGGACCAGAGGAGTTACAGGGGCGTAAGGAGGGCTTGGAGCACAGTCTCCAGTTCCGCCCTGATCCACATCGTGTCCGCAGCCTCCGGGGTGTGTTTTGGGGCCCTCTGCTGCATTATTGAGCAACATGTTCTTCTGCTAACACCCCACTGTCTTACTGATTGTAGTTCACAGTACGTCTTGATATCTGGGGGTGCAGACCTGCCCTCCTTGGCCTGGAATGTAGCCATTAACAGGAAAAAGGAAAAAGGGAAGCAAGGACCAGAGAGTCCATCCAGTGAACTGCAGGAATAAGCCTGTATGCTCGAGTATAAGGAGGAAAGGGAGAGTCTGACCACGGCACTCCTCAGTCCAAACTGCCCTTAGCCCTCTAAGGCAGGGTTCCTCAAACTTTTTAAACAGGGGGCCAGTTCACTGTCCCTCAGACCGTTGGAGGGCCGGACTATAGTTTTAAAAAAACTATGAACAAATTCCTATGCACACTGCACATATCTTATTTTGAAGTAAAAAAACAAAACGGGAACAAATATAATATTTGTATTTGCATGTGGCCCGCGGGCCGTAGTTTGAGGACCCCTGCTCTAAGGTTTAGGGTCAACTGCCTTAACTGCTTAGGGAGGGCAGCGTTGGTTGGTTTTATGGATTGTTTGGTTTGCTGATGTAGCTTTAGAACCTAGAACAGCGCCTGGCTCATAGTGTGTGTACAGTAAATAGTATTTGAATAAGTGAATTATCACAAGCTTTAGAGTTGGAGGAAGGACAAGTGGTCTCCTCATCCAAGCCATGTCCACACAGAAAGCCCTTTTGTAAGGCCTCTGGCCAAGGGTGTTCTAGTTGCTTCTTCATATATGACAGTGAGCGATGGCCTCCTCTCTTCAAGACTGGCCTTTTCCATGTTTAAACTTTATTTGTTAGAATTTATTCTTTATTTGTCCCTGGTTTTTGCTTGGAGAGGCGGATCCTCATATCCCCACAGATGGGGAGGGAGGTCGGTCTGGACAACTAATTACTTGACTGTGCCCAAAGGAATGGGACTAGGATGGGTAAGCCAGAGGAACCTTGACCCCGGGTGTGGTAGTGGAATGACCTGTGACCTGTAGAGGGTGCCTAGAGGGGATTGCTGGATCCCACTGGCTTTTGCCTGAAGAGGCAGAAGTAAAAAGCTGTGTTTTTGTCCTGTTCAAGCTGAGTAACATGTGTGTATTGATATGTATGTGTCTGGTACCCTAAGGCATATTCAACACTTGCAGTACCATTTAGCTGGGAACTTAAATTGTGTGTGTGGAATCAGGGTGACGTTGCTGGGAGATGGTCCCATCAACAAAGCTAGATCCAATGAGAGGAAGCCAGGAGGCACGGAGTCTAACCTTATACGACAGAGCATCTGCTCCCGTTGTGAATGAGACGCGAGAGCATTTGGAGGCTCTGAAAAGCACTCAGAAGAAACGGAATAGCTTTCCTCACCACCCAGAGGAACCACTCTTAGCCCTTTTGCCTCTTGCCAGAATTTTAATATTTATGTATATTAAACTATAACATTATATCTGCATACACTCCCAAGTCATTAAATATTCTTGGAGCGTATCATCTTTAAGGACAGCATGGTGACCCAGTCTGCGCATGTGCCATGCCCTGTGAGGGAAAGAATTCTAAATTGAATGCATGCATAAATGAGCCATTCGATGTTTAGGTGACTGCCAATAAAAAAATACAGGTGATGCTTAATACATATACTCTCAGAAAAAAAATCTTTGTGTTCATATCTGATTATTTCTTTAAGATGAATTCCTAGATGTTTGGTTGCTGCTTAGAAGGGTAAAGAATTCACCTTGGATGAGAGTGGTCTCCCCCATTTTGAGCATTGGAGATGGTTGGAAAGATGGTCCCTAAATCAACGTAGGGCCAAGCTGTGAAGCACAGTCTGACCTCCTCCTTTCACATGCAGCTGGTGACCCAGCTGAGAGTGACATTTGAATTTTGGGAATACCACCAGGTGGTGTCCTGAGAAGAATATTAAAACCCAAGGCTGCGTCTCAGGGTCACTTCTGCTGGGCTTCTTGGCCTCCTCCAGACCCACGTGGTACACCCTCTGTCCACCTTTCACCTGTGAAATCGGTTCTTATTGCCTTCTATGTCATATCCCCCGACCAGGTAGAATCCCCAGTAGCAGAAGTACATTTTAACTCACCTTTTGGTTCTGAGTTCCTAGGACAGTGCGTGATATATAATAAGCCCTAATAAATGACTGATGAATATTTGCAAGAATGTTAATTGTAGTAGATCTATATATATAAAAGGCTAATATGCAAAGTGTCCCCGTAGGAGTTCCACCGGGAGTTCTATCACTTGTTATGACACCAGGGGTGGCACGGAATGAAGGGAGGCCCTGGCTGGCAGCCAGCAGCCAGGGAAGGGAGGCCCCGGCCAGGCCTAGGATCCTACCCGTGCATGAATTTCGTGCACCGAGCCTCTAGTATTTATATAAATGATGCTTGCACACCCCTAACCTTTGAAAGCTGATATCCTCAAACCTTTGTCAGATCCCTAATCTGTAGATGTATTTGGATGTTATAATTTCCCCCACAAACTGAAGGTGAGTGAGGCAGAACCAGCTCTTCAATGTGTTAAAACCTTTCTGCCTTTTCTGTGCTGGGTTCATGCTGGGTCCTTGGACAGGAAGCCTCGGTTTGGCCGGAGAAGGCCCACCATCCTGGCAAAGCCATTTCCTGTTGAGCTTGGAGGGACGTGCAAATGCCCTGGGGCTCTGCTGGGTGGAGGTAGTGAGGTGTCCTCCATGGGCCAGACTTGAGACCTATACCACGAGATGGGGAAGCACCCCCTGGTGCACACCTGTCCCCACTTGCCCAGTTGTTCCTGAGCCTTCCGCTCAGCCTTGTTTACTGGTCCTGCTCATGCTGAGCTACAAGGAGGCCGAGGACAGCTGTGAGCTTGTTTGAGGCAGATCCCTGAGGCCGGGGTGGCAGCAGCATCTGTTACGAGTGGGAAATTCCAAGAGAAGGTGGATCTGGGAGGCTGTGGTGGCGCCTGCAGAGTCCCAGGGCCCTTCTCTCTCCACGGGGACATTCAGCCCTTTGCCAACCTCTGAGGCTCAGGTAGATTTTATTTCAGGGATGGCGTTCACTTGAGAGATGTATCACCATGTCACCGTGTCAGATCCCAGCCTCAGGCTGTGGAGTGCTCAGGCTGGCTCCTGGTCACAGCTCCCCTAAATCACCACACCTCTGGCTCCGGCAGGCCCGGCAGGACCCGGTCTGAGTGGCCAGTCACCAGAGGTGGGAGAGGTTGTCTCCCTGGGGTCCTCCATTCAAGTTCACCAGCGCCCTGCATCTGGGGGCAGGGAAGGAGAGCTCTTGGGTCCCCTGTCTAGAACAATAGTCAAGGGTATGAGTGGTTTTCTGTTCCCAGAACAGGGTGCATTTTTGTGGACAGTGATTCATCAGAGACCGCGCCAGTAACGGAGCCACGGCATGTCTGTGCAGTTTACGAGGCCCTGGGACACAGGTTCCCTGGCTGGTCCTCTCACAACCCCGAGAGCGGTGCGATGGGGCGTGTGGGCCCCGTAGCCAAGAGGAGAAAACGAAAAGCGGTTGGTTTCATGACTGCTGTGCAGCAACCGCCCTCAAAGGGTGGCGGTGAGAACTCAGGCACATGACCTCTGACCTCTGACCCAGCCCCCTCCGGCGAGGCTCCCCATGGCAGTCTGTCGGAGATAAGCATGAGGAACAGTTCTGACACCCAGGGAAGTTTGTGGAGGGAACACAGTCGGGGAAGATTTTAGCTGAGTTCGTGGATATCAGATGTCAGCACGTGGTGAGGATTTTTGTGGGGCTGGGCAGCAGAGCTTGGCTAAGTGGGAAGCTTTATTTCTATCTGTGCCACTGGTCCTAGATCCTGAAAAGTATCATGTCAGCATGCGTTGGGGGAAGGTCAAGGGGGAAAAAAAGGAGACATGTACTACTCTTTGTAATATTTTAAGCAATAAAACAAAATTAAAAAAAAAGATTTGTTGGGGAAATAAGTCATAAATATAAAAGTGACGTAACCACAGAGGCAGTGTGTGACTCCTGTCTCAGTGTGATGTGGGCCACAGAAATGTCAGACGTGGGAAAATGCCAGTGACCTGCATGGACGGAGCGGGTGGGTGTGAGGAGGAGAAGGGCCTTCGGGCGCAGGTGAGCGGGGACCCGAAGGCAGGCTCAGCGTGGATGGCTCAGGGCAGGTGAGAGTGTCCGAAGGTGGAGACTCACACACCGGGGCTCGGGGGCTGGAACACCGGGCCGTGGTCAGTGCACAAAGTAATTTCCGAACATAAGGAAAAGGGAGGGCAGAGGAGAGGAAAACAGGAATATGGGAAGGGAATACTTACCAAGAGAGGTGTGGGAAAGAGAAACGGGGAAAAGGAGAAGAGAGGCACCCAAGGCAGTCACTGAGAAGTCACCTCTGAAGAATGTGTGCAGTGGAAGGGTGCCCGGGACAGGCTGTGGTGGGCCTGGCCCGGCGGGGAGGGAGCGCAGGGTCTCCACTGTCCATGCCCAGTCACTGCTGTTTCCTGGTGAGTTGAGGTATCAGGGGAAGAGGCTTAAGATGTGACCCTTCCCAGGGACTCCCCTTCTTCCCTCCCCTTCACAGTGTTTATGGGGTGTCTGCTGGGCATCAGACTCTGCTAGGGTCAGCACAGTAGCCAAAATAAAGGAAACCAAGGGTCACCAGGATGGTGTGGGCTCCAGCTCCGGCCCAGCCTGAGCACTCCACCCTCCCTCTCCTACAACCCTTGAACAGTAGCATCTCCCTTGTGGGGCAGTTGTGGACAAAAATACAAAAGGATCCCAGCCCTGGCAGGTGTGGCTCAGTGGGTTGGGCATTGTCCTGTGCACCCTGAGATTGCCGGTTCATTTCCTGGTCAGTGCACATCCCGGGTTATGGGCTCGATCCCCAGGAGGGGGCGTACAGGAGGCAGCCGATCGATGTTTCACTCTCACATCGATGTTTCTCTCTCTCAAAAGCAGATTTAAAAATCTTTGAAAAACCCACACGCTCACATGTCACAGAGATCTGCCAGTGGACTTCTGTGGCCTCCAGCCCAGCTACCTGATGGCCGTCAGCAGGCTGAGCTTCTGTTCCCCACACCTCCCCTCCCCTGCCACCCCTGCGACTGCAGAGGCAAAGCTGGACCTTCAGATGCGGCCTCACCCTTACCTGCCTGTCTGCCTGTGTGACAGGTACAGCTGTGTTCCTTCTCCTGGCCGTGGCAGGTTCCTTTCCACTGAACCTTCAACATCTATTTCCCTCTGGGATAGGCCCTTTAGCATTGAGATGGGCTAAAACCTCCTTCATCCAGAAAACTCCTCCTCCCTGGCCCCCAGGTCTGGCCATCACCCTCCATCCTCAAGTGTCTTAGACCTTGTCTAAGCCCCACTGTCTTCCCTCTTTCCCTCCTGTTGCATTCTGGCTCCAGTTCCCACAGCGAAGCTGCTCTGGTGTTAAGTTTCCTGTCTTTAATGCAGTAGATATTGTTCCATCATCTTTAAAAAAATATTTTTATTGATTACAGAGAGGAAGGGAGAGGGAGAGAGAGGTAGAAACATCAATGAGAGAGAATCATTGATCGGCTGCCTCCTGCATGCCCACACAGGGGAGTGAGTCTGCTACCGGGGCATGTGCTCTGACCAGGAATCGAACTGTGACCTCCTGGTTTGTAGGTTGACGCTCAACCACTGAGCCACACCGGCCAGGCAATACGTTCCCATCTTGATCTTATTTAATCTCATGGCAGCACCTGCCGTTTTGGCCATCCCTCTGAGGAATGTGTGCTGCTCTGAGTTGGATGGTGAGAGATTCACCTTCCCTTTCTATTTCTTCCAGGTCTTTCTGCTCCCTCCTGCCCTTCCTCAGCCCTGTCCCGAGACCATGCCTTCTTCTCACAGTTGACCTCCTTTCCTGGGTGGCTTTGAGAGCTTTCGGATGCCCGCTGGTCAGCTCCTCTTGTGTGTCCACAGATGATGAGCACACACTGTGTCTAGATTGGATCTTATCTTCCTGCAGACACCTGTTGCCTCAGTGAGAACCTCACCATCCAGCTGGCTGCCCAAACCAAGAACCCCTCCCTGCCTCCGGCCCCATTTCTCCCCTTCACATTCTGGTGATTCTGTTGCCTTGTAGCACTTTCCTCCCCACTCCATGTATAGTCCTTGGCCTATAGAAAGTGCTCAGGAAATGATGAAATGAATGAAAAATAGACAAGGTAACATATGAGAAAGTGTCTGTCCATGGCTGGGAGTTCCTCGGATGTCTTTTCATCCCTCTGTAGTCTCGCCACAGCATGTCTCTAGTAGGTGGTTTCGGGTAACTGGACCCCTGACATTCAGGGCAGCTCAAGGCTCCAGAGAGCAGGCCAAGGGGTGCTGTATCCCCTTTCCCGACCACCACTCTTGCTGCCGGTGAAAAGCAGATCACCAAGGCTGGCCCATATTCAAGGGCAGGGGGATCAGACACCCTTGTTTCTTGAAAGGAGTGTCAAAGAATTTATGAACCTTTAAGAGGGAAATTTATATACAGTAAAATTCACGTTTTGGGGTGCAAACCTTTGAGTTTTAACACATGATAGGTTCTCATAACTACAGTAAGTCCTCGCTTAATGTTGTTGATAGGTTCTTGGAAACTGCAGCTTTAAGTGAAACTGTGTACAGTGAACCAGTGTTACCACAGGCTAACGGATATTGACAAGAGTTAGGTTCATATGGGCTATTTCTGGTCACAGAAACATCATCAAACTTCTAAATAAAGGCCCCAAACACTTCTAATAGTAAGCATTGAAATAAATGTGAGCTATGCATACATTTAAGAAAGATTAATAACAACAAGAGAATGCTTTCCCAACCCACTTATTCCATCAGTTCAGGGTTGTGCGTGGCTACAGTCGAACCCAGCCACTCAGGGCGCAGGGCAGGAGCCCACTTCGGACAGGACTCCCTTCCATGGCAGAGAACACCCCCTCACCCCCACACTCAGACTGCGACAATGTAGACATGCCAGTTGAACAAACCTGCACATTTTTGGGATGTGGGAGGAAACCGAGTCTCCGGAGAAAACCCACGCAGACATGGAGAAAACACACAAACTCCGCATAGACCGTGGTCCCAGCCAGGAACTGATTTTTTTTCTTCTTCTCATCAACCTTATAACAAAAGGATGTTGAATGAAATGACATTATTCGCTGACCGGCTGTACCACAGGATACAGAGCAATTCCAGCATCTTAAAGAATTCCCCAGGGTAACCCTTTGTAGTCAGACATTCCCTGGCAACCGGGGATCTGCTCTCTCTCCTTATAGTTTTGTTTTTTTCTAGAATGCCATGTAAATAGAATCATGCAGTATGCAATCTTTAGAGACTGGCTTCTTTCACTCTCAATAATGCCCTTGAGGTCCACCGAAGCTGTTGCGTGCATCAGTGGTTCATTCCTTTTAAATGCCGAGTGGTATTCCATTCTATGGATGTACCGGTCCATTGATCCATCCACTCCTTCGTGGGCCTTTGTTGTTTCTGGTTTTGGGTGATTACAAATAACGCTGCTGCCATCATTTGATCTGGAGGCTGCGTCTCTTGCCACTGTGTCATACCCTTCCCTGCCATTCCCATTTGTGTGCAGATTTTGTGTGAACATAAGTTTTCATTTTTCCAGGATAAATACCTGGAAGTGAGGTTGCTTCCTGGCAGAGAATTCCCTGGCACCCCCCTTCTCCGGACTATCAGGAGGTTATTAGGTACATTACCCCGGGTCAGAAGAATTTGTTACTCTGGTCTTTGGACTTCAGAGTATAAGTCCTTTCTAAAGCTCTGCCCACAGAAAGGACCCTTCATGTAAAAACCACCATTTGTTTATTTGACTGTTCTTTAGTCTTTGTTGTTGTTAATCCTTACCTGAGGATATTTTCCCATTGATTTTTAGAGAGAGTGCAAGGGAGGGGGAGAGACACAGAGAAACATCAATGTGAGAGAGACGCATCAATTGGTTACTTCCTGAATGTGCCCCGACTCGGGCCAGGGATTGAGCATGCAACAGAGATACCTGCCCTTGGCTGGACTCGAACCTGGGACCCTGCAGTCTGTGGGCTGATGCTCTATCCACCGAGCCAAACCAGCTAGAGCTGTTCTTTATTCTTAAGCCTTCAGAGGCCCTGTGCGGATGACTTGTGCAGGGCGAGGGGAAGCCCCGGTCCCTCTGCAGCCTCGTTGCCCTCAGCTCTGGCGTCCCCCAGCACTCACTCTCTGCCTTCATTCCTCCACTTCACAAAGGGACAGTGCCCCTGACGGAGGTGGGTGGGAATAATTTTCAGACCTCACAGAGCACAGATCATCAGAAATGCTGTCCGGTGGCAAAATGCCATAAATAAATGAAGCAGCAAGCAACCTTGGCTAATGCTGGTGTATGAAAAATGCACTTTGATCACTGAGCATGGAGATGAAGTAAACAGGGATGGGGGTATGTGGCCGGAAGGCTGTCAGGTCTGAGAACAGATCCAAAGTGAAGGCGGCATGGGCAGTGGGAGGGGTGCAGTATTTAAGTTCAGAGGCTGTAATATCAAAGGTCTGGTGTTTGAAGGGGTTTGACCTTCTCTTTATGAAGGAAGGCTCAGCATCCAGAGGCTGCCCAGGCCTCCAGGTGGCCTCGTGGAGGACGCCTTCGCGCACATTCCATCCATGCTCAGCTGAACAGAGCTCCCAGCCGGAGACCTGCCTGCAGTGCATGAGCAGAGCCCACCTTTTGCTCCCTGTCTGTTCTGCAGCGTTATCCGGGATGCTTCCGTTCCTTAGGCTATTACAGTACAGACGTTAGGTCAGGGCTCAAGAGGGGCAGCTCTGTTCCCTGTTCCCAGTACCTGTAAAAGCGGAGGGCGTCAGCCCATGGTCTCTAGGCACATGTAGGAAGTGGGATGTGAGATGGGGCCTGGCCTCTCAGAGTCACTCACCCCACGAAGGCGTGAGGTCTCGCCCTTTGTCAGGTTCCCTGTGGGAGACTTGGAAATCCAAGAAGAGTAAAGCATGGGCCTTGTCGCCAAGAACTCACAGGCCCTGGTGACACAGGGCCCGATGCTCTAACCACAGGCGTTACGTTATTTGTGTGAAAAATGCATTCAGGGTTCCCGACACAGACAACCAAGTCCTAGTGCACTTTGGCATTCCGCTGTGTGCGAGCTGCGGCCTGCGCTGATGTGGGGATTGTGACTGGCCTGTATTTAGTTGAGTTTCATTAGACCCTTTAGTTTGTGGAAAGAAGTTTAGGACAGTGTCTCTTACCTGCCTCCCTGCAAAGTCAGTCAGTCTCTCTCTCTCTCTCTCTCTCTCTCTCTCTCTCTCTCTCTCTCTCTCTCTCTCTCTCTCTTTTTCCCGGTCTCTGCCCATCTCCTTGGCCTCTCAAATGCTTTATATTCCAGCTCCTGCCGCCTGTGACCAAAGTCTTCCCCTCTGAAATGTCACTCCCTCTGAGCTCTCGTTCACTAGTGTGCAGAAGCCCCCACAGGTTCTCTTACAGGTGAAAGTGGAGCTCCTGCAGGGGGCTGTGGGGGCCCTGGCGCATCCTGAGATTTTGGACTTTGCTTGTAACGTTAGCATTTGTGAACAGCCCTTTGGTTAGAGGCCCAGCCTCGCGTCAGCAGCGAGGGGGCACTTAGGTGAAGGCCCGGAGCCTGTCCGTGCTCACATGTGCACCACGTTAGTTCCTGCCTCGCGCCTGGCCCGGAGAGAGGCCCCCGTCTGTGATGTCCCAGCGAACCCCGGCCGGGCTCAGCTGGGGAAGTCGCCCGTCACGCCTGCTGTCACCCCGACTTTGGAAACTTGGTGTGTGTGTCCTCGTCTCCTCCTTGGTGCGCGGCCCCCTGATATCACCACCTGCCAGGCCCCGACGTGGCAGCTGTCTGCTTGCTGTGGCTGCACACGCTGGGCCCCGGGTGAGACAGGCTTGAATGAGACGAGAGCTAATCCCAGGCTGAGGAGCGGGAAGGCGGAGGAGGGGCCGGGGGCTCTTTGTGCCTCAGGGCTCTGGTGTCTTTAGGCCTCTTTTCTTCCCCGACGCTCTTGCTTTCATTTTTGCACAAGTTCCTTGCCTGCCTGGTCCCTGAAGCGGAGGATACCAGTTCCATTAAATTAACATTTGCAGCTCGGCAAAGTCTAAACAGTGTAAATTGCATGATTCTGGGCAGTGTTTGGCCACTAGCGTTTGCCAAAGCGGGGGGAGCCTGCGAGGGGCAGAGACAGGCTTAGCCCGTGCACACCCAGGACGAGGCTGAGCCCACTCGCGCATGTGGGCGAGGATTGGCGCCCCTCGAGAGGCTGTGCTGCACTTAAGGACGCAGGTTGCATGGGGAGTTGGTGGGTTTGGTGTTGGGCACGTTGAGTTGGAGCATCAGGTCCAACTGCCACTCCCTCCTGTTCCTGCTGGTCATCAACGCCTGGAGGCCTGTGTGTCCTCACGAGGCATCTCGGCCTCCAGTGACCTGGCAGGGTCCCCTCTGTCCAGTCTTGTCCCTTCTCTGTCTCATGTTTTATGCTTCAGCAGCCTGGCTGCCTTGGTTTCTCACATTTCTTGCTGCTTCATGCTTTTTTAAATTTTTATTTGTTGTTAATCCTCACCGAGGATGTTTTTCCATTGAGTTTTAGGGAGAATGCAAGAGAGAGGGAAAGACAGAGAGAAACATCGATGTGAGAGAAACACTTCGGTCGGTTGCCTCCTGCACGAGTCCCAACTAGGGCTCAGGCCGGGGAGAAGCCTGTAACCAAGGTACGTGCCCTTGACTGGAATCAAACCCGGAACCCTTTAGTCCACAGGCCAATGCTCTATCCACTGAGCCAAGCTGGCTAGGGCTTCATGCTTTTATTTTTTTATTTTTTATTGATTTTAGAGGAAGAGAAAGAGGGAGAGAGAGAGTGAAACAGTGATGAGAGAGAAAAACATTGATTGGCTGCCTCCTGCATGCCCCTTATTGGGGATAGAGCCCGTAATCTGAGCATGTGCCCTGACCGGGAATTGAACTGGTGACCTCCCGGTGCATGGGAAGATGCTCAACCAACTGAGCCACACCAGCCAGGGCTGGCTTCATGCTTTTTTGCCTTTGCTTCTGCCTTTTCTTTGTCCCTTCCTCTGTACTCCTACCCTCTCCTCAGCCCCTGCCCCCTTCTCCTGGCTCATCTTAAACAGTCTGCTCTGGCATTAACTCCCTCGTTCACCCACTGGCACTTACTAGTACTGCTGCCTCGTAAGTGCCAGATGTGCCTGCTGGGTGCTGCCACTGTCCCCACTCCTCCTTCCTGTTCATGTGGGTGCTCCTGCTCTTGGCTTTCTGGTTAGTGCAGTATAACGGTGTAGAGCACAGGCTTTGGATCCCACAGACATGCTGTCAATCTCTCTGAGCTTCAGTTTCTGCATCTGTAAAACGGCAACCACCTCAGAGGGTGGTTTCTAGCCTTCGATGAAATTACATCTGGAAAGCGTGGCTCCCTCAGAGGACGGAGGCGTCCCGTCGCAGCTGCTTCTCTTCTGTGCATTATTGCTGGGTTGGGGGTTCCCTGACTGGGTCCCTCCCCCGGTGGGAGTCAGACTGATGCAGCCAGGGGTGGCCTCCAGGAGGTCAGATGTTGTTGAGCCTGGAAAGACGAGGTGTGTGTGGGGGGTGTGAAAGGGGAGAGTAGGCTGGAGGTTGGAGAGGGAGAGTGTGAGATGAGTAGAGGCCAGATGATGAAGGGCCTGGGATGCCAGGCCCGGGTTCTGGCCTTTGGAACCAGGGTTGGGTTTATCCATAATGAGTCTTGATGATCAGCAGACCTGGGGTCAAGTTCCAAGGCTTTCAAGCAAATGGAGAAATGCAACCAAAGTGATTTGAGTGTCAGACGCGGACTGAATATCCAGGGAGATATTAGGCAGTACATGCCTGCCACTTACTCAAAATCTAAAAGGACAGTTAAATGAGCAATTCTCTTCTTATGTAATAAGTGTTATGATTGAGGGGTGAAAATATCTGGGGAGAAATACTTCCCTGTGAGAGCTGCTGGGTCTCTCCTCATTCCGAGGGGACACCAGGCTGCGTGGAGGGCAGGAGAGCTGGGGGCTGCCCCAGGTGCTGGAGGCCAGGAAGCGGTCACTGAGGCCAGCAGCAAAGGCCTGTCCTCTGTTTCTGGGAGCAAGCGCTTCCCTTTGCCTGACCCCACGAAACGGGGTGCTAGCAGGGATGGGCAGAGGCATCCTGATATGCCTGGGGCTGTGATCCCCAATCCACCAAGGGCTGCATTTTGTGAGTAACAAAGATGTGCTATTTGAAGTCTTCTCATTATCTGCAATCTGGCCTCACAGATCATCTGAGCCAGTGCAGTGTTTTTTTCTTTCTTTCTTTTTTTTTTTTTTTTTATAAAATGTCTCCTTTGCCATAGTGTTAAGTGGAGGAATTTGACGTTGTGCTCCATTGTAGCGCTTTGTGGTCTAAATTTTCCTTTCCATCTGCTTTGCTTGCTGCTGCCAGCTCCCCACCTCTGGGGCCCGGGCAAATGGTGCCCATGAGAGAACTGTGTTGATCTGTGTTGAGAGCAGAGAGGTGGTCTGGTTAGAGGTGTTTGCTTGCATCCTATGAGCAAATGCCTAAGTAATTCGATATTCTCAATGTGATAGTCACAGCCCGCTTTCCATCCCACCATTCCCTGACCAGCCGCTTCTTGCTCATTTGCTGTGGTCCTCATTTAGGTATCTATAATAATAAAAGCATAATATGCTAATTAGACCGGACGTCCTTCTGGACGAAGCGAGGGCCAAGGCAGCTGCTGTGGTTGCCTTGGGCCAAGGCAAGCCACCATGGCTGCGAGGGTTGAGCCCCTTGCATGAATTTTGTGCATCAGGCCTCTAGTCCATATATAAAAAAGGCAGAAAGAGGAAAAATCATAGGCTCATAATAGAGAAAAAAACATTTCATACAGTATACCCCTTATCTTGCACTGTTTAAAACTCAATTCCCAATGGATCATAGATCTAATAGTGAAAGGTAAAACAATAAGCCCTTAGAAGATAACGAAGGAAAATATTTTCACCACTATGTGAGGCAAAACTTTTTACACAATACACAAAAAACACTAGTCATAAAAGAATAAATTTGATAATTTGGTGTACATGATAATTAAGATCTTCTGTTCATCAAAAGACACCAATATAAGTGCAAAGGCAAGTCACACAATGGGAGAGAATATTATGTGCTCTCTATCTATCTGTATGTATGTATGTATGTATGTATTATGTATTCAATGAAGGACTCATATTCAAAATATATAAAGGGCCCCTACTCCTACTAAATGAAAACAAGAAAAAGCAATCTAATAGAAGAATAGTTAAGAGACTTGAAGAGGAACTCCAATATGGAGTGACAGACTTTATTCATCAGGGACATATAAATTAACACCATAGAGATACTACTGCACACCCACTAGAATGATTGAAATTGAAAAGCATGACAATACTAAGGGTTGGAAAGATGTGGAGCTAAAAGAACACTCACACTTTTAAATATGCTTTTATAGCTACACAGCTGAACATCTGCATGCTTTATGACCCAGCAGTTCCATACCTAACTGGAGACACAAAAGATATGTATACATACATGCCCCAAGAGACAGATGTGAAAATGTTCACAGTAGTAGTCTGTGTGATAATTAAAAACTGAAGCAATGCAATGTTCATCAACAATGGAATGGATAATTGCATTAAATTCATGTGTTAGAAAGAATATTATACAGCACTGAAAATGAGTATACTATTATATCTATATCTATGTAATAACATGAATGAACCTCACAAACATATACGGGGTGTCCCAAAAATGTATACACACTTTGAATGATTATAAAGTCAATGTTTATTAACATACAGTTCAATTTCAAATTTTAAATGAATCTATAGAAAGGAATAATTTTTTTAATCCTCACTTGAGGGTATTTTTTCCATTTATATTTTAGAGAGAGTGGAAGAGAGGGAGAGAAAGAGAGAGAAAGAGAGAGAGAGGGATAGAGAGAAAAACATCAATGTGAGAGCGACACATCAGTTGGCTGTGATTGGTTGCCCCCGACATGTGCCCCAGCCCTTTGAACCTAAAACCCAGGTATGTACCCGTTGACCTGAATTGAACCCGAGACCCTTTGGCCTGAGGGCTGACATTCTAACTACTGAGCCAAACTGGCCAAGGCCAGATTATTTTTTAGAGAGTGGAAGGGAGGGAGAGAGGGGGAGAAAGAGAGAGAAAAAAACCCCATCAATGTGAGAGAGACATATCAGATACATGAAATGGTTGTCTCCTGCAGGTCAGGGAATCTAACCTGGCTTGTAGGTTTGTGCCCTTGACCAGGAATTGAATCCGTGGCCCTTTGTTGTGCAGGCTGACACCCTAACCATTGAACATACTGGCCAGGGCATGCCAATGCCTGTTTTAAAACTGATGACCATTCTGATCCAGGCACTGCTAACATGAAGCAATGGAGTCTCAAACAGCAAGAATCATTTTGTTCGGTATTTGTGCCCCTTTAATTCATTGGCTCTTGCCTGTTTTGTACTGTAAAGTGTATCTTTTATGTATCTTCATTAAAAAAAGTCTAGTGGCACTTTAGGATAAATTTTCTCTGTTCAAAACTTAGTCTGGCTTCACCCATTATTTCAAATCAGTTAAACCCAAAAAAGAGTGAAAATTAAGTGAACTTTCAGTTGTTAAAGGGTGTATACATTTTTTGGGGACACCCTATCGTTGAGTGAAAGAAGCTAGTCACAAGAGAGTAGCTCACGTAATTCATATAAAGTTCAAGTCCAGGGAGAACGAGTTTGTGGTTTTATAAGTTAAGGTAGCATTTACCTTTGGTGAGAAGGGAGTTTTAGTGGCTGGCGGGAGTGGTTGCATGGGTGTGTCCACTGTGAAAATTCATTGCTTTGTACACTTTTCTACGTCTTATACTTAAATAATAAAAAATTATTTATAAAGACGCAGAGGATGGAAGCAATTGGTATAGAACAGTGGTTCTCAACCTTCCTAATGCCACGACCCTTTAATACAGTTCCTCATGTTGTGGTGACCCCCAATTTCATGTTACAAATTGAACATAATTAAAGCACAGTGATTAATCACAAAAACAATATGTAATTATATATGTGTTTTCTGATGGTCTTAGGCGACCCCTTGTGAAAGGGTTGTTCGACCCCAAAGGGGTCGCGACCCACAGGTTGAGAACTGCTGGTATAGAATGTCTTGGCTTTGCCATTTGGGAATTGGTTATGTGGAAAACAGGGAGGTGATGATAACGGCCCCAGTGTTTTTCAGACGCGCTGAGGTCAAGATTGTCCAGGGGCAGACTTAGCTTTGTCTCTGAGCACAGTGAGTGCTTTAGCATCGTCGTCTCTGAGGACCAAACAGCAGTGAGATGGTCATTTCTGTGGCCCTTTCTCTCCCCTGGAGGCACCAGAGCTCCCCTGTCTCTGCCTTACCCACAGCACACTGTGCCGGCTGTGTGCGGAGCGCTGTGGGCAGGAGGAGGGAGCCGGAGGAGCGTTCCTCTTCTCTCCCCGCTCCCTGCTCTCACTCTGCTGCAGGCAGCCGGAATGCTTGCTGGGGAGCCCACACCCACGGATGAAAAAGACAGAAGGACGTTTATTTTTAAAAAAGGACAGATGCAAATTAGGATTTTCTAGACTGAGACACAAATGCTAAAACTTCAGATTATAGCGGGACACAGACGCCGTAGGCAGGAGAGAGGGCTTCTCGGAGAAGGCAAGAATTCCTTTTGTAGAGGCTGAATGAAAAGATGGTCTAAGGACTTTAGACAGGGAATGTCGTGGGCTGACCATTTGTGTTTGCCCCCTACCCCATTCATATGTTGAAGTTCTTGCCTCCATTGTGGGGATGGCATTTGCAGAGGACGTTTTAGGGAGGTATTTCGATTTAGATGAGATCATAAGGGTGGGACTCCGTCATGGGAGTAGTGCCCTTATATCTACTGAATGGGGATTTTGTGTCCTTATAAGAAGAGGAAGTGACACAAGAGATACCTCTCTACACACATGCACATAGGCCCACACACATGCATGCATGCACACACTAAGAAAGGCCATGTGAGCTCACAATGAGATAGTGGCAGGAAGAGGACCAGGAAGAGGACCCTCATGAGAACCGAATCTGGCATGTTGGCCTTGGACTTCCTAGCCTCTGTGAGGAATAGATATCTGCTAAGTCCCCTGCTGTGGTATTAGAGCAGCCCGAGCTGAGACGGGAAAATAAACGTCACCAGGTTCGACAGCTCCGATCCTGCGTCCTGGAGCACAGCCGCCTGGTCCCTGGGGGCATCGGTGGTGTGCCATTGGCTGGGGCCACTCAGCAGTCCAGGCATGTCCATCGTTGTGAGCATGGTGGTTGAGTTGAAATAAAAATTACCTGCATGAGCCCTCAGGTTTCAGTCCGGCCCCACCTTGGAAGTGGGCGTGTCTAGGAGAGAGATGAGAAACACTTGGGTTGATGGGAACCGAAAGATTCAAATGTGCATGCCAGTGCCCTGATGAGCTCCACTCCCAAGCCAGGGTGTCCCTTTAAATTCTGCTTGTTGTTTGCCTGATCAAATAAGTGAAAAACCTTGCTGAATCCTAAAACAATAATCGTAAAAGAATTTTCTCTTGATTCTTAATGAGGGCTGCTTTTCATGTATCAGGTCAGAGTTGAAAATTCTTCTCTCCGATTTAACAGACAGTATGTTTCCGTGGTGCAGACTTTCCCCCGTATATTCACACCAGTAAAGTAGTTCCAGTCGCTCCGCTTCTTGAGAGAAGAATACCGGATTGTTTGCTTTGTGAAAAAGTAGAGGAAGGTCGCCGCCTGCCCTGCACTCCGCTGTGCTCTGCTTCGAGCCGGCAGTTCCACTCCAGCGGTTGGAGAGTCTGCCGCCGCCGCCACCGGCTCTCTGCGAAGCAGCCAAAAATAGGCGCAAGCTCAGTTGCTTCCCGTGGCGTCTCTGCGAAGTGTGTCATGAGGTTTCTTTGAATTGGGAGGTTTTCCTGCTCATTTGGGAAGCAGCTGAGGAGACTGGCAGAGGTCCTGCCTGCCACAGGGATCCAGGCTGCTCCCCAAGGCAGTGCAGGGGGTTCTCGCTTCCCCAAAGTCAGTCTTTCCCCACAACAATGTGAAACTATCATCTTTATTAAAAGAAGTATTTTTTTTAAAAAAATTGTATTCATTAAAGGTAAGAAAAATCCACTGTAGTAGTGGCACGGCCCTGGTAGAGTTTTTGTGAGGATTAGATGAGTTACTACACATGTAACATTTACCAGAGGTCCTCAAACTATGGCCCGCGGGCCACATGTGGCCCGCCGAAAACATTTATCCAGCCCGCCGGGTGTTTTTGCCACCGCTGCCTGTCCTGCTTAGCAGCTGACTCGTCCTGGGCCCGCAGTGCGCATGTGTGGAATGTCTGAGGGACAGTGAACTGGCCCCCTGTTTAAAAAGTTTGAGGACCTCTGATTTAGACTGTGCTCGGAATACAGTGAATCCTCAACAAATGGTGGGCTAGCCACTGCTGGGTGCTTCACCTGCAAAACCTTGACTCCTCACAATAGTTCTGCAAGGTAATAGTTCTTGTTTTATTGATAAGGAGGAAGAGCCCAGGGAAGTTAAGTAATTACCTTAAGGTCACACAGCCGCTGAGTGGCAGTGCAGGGGACTGAATCCAAGTCTTTCTCCTTCACCATTTTCTCTCTGTGGCCATTTCTCATACTGGGGTCTGAGCCTCCCAGGAGGTTTGGGAAGTTTTCATGGGGGTTGTCTATGGTTTCATAGTTGAAAAATACAGCTTTATGCAAGGGGTTGACAAATAATTTTCTGTAAGGTGCCAGAGAGTAAGTGTTTTATGCTCTGTGGATCATACAGTCTCTGTTGTTGCTACTCTATTCTTTTGCTGCAGCTCGCACCGTAGGCGATACTTAAACAAGTGTATATGCTTATGTTTTAATAAAACTTTATTTACAGAAACAGGTGATGGCCTGGAAGTTGGCCCTTGGGCCAAAGTTAGCTGGCCCCTGCTTTATTCCATGCTGCCTTCTGTTGTCTTCAAGCCCCCACCTCCCAGGGTGTTCCCATTTCTCTGCAGACAGCGTCACTGTCTTGGAAGCCTTCTACTTTATCTGCTTTTCAAAGTCCTGTGTTTGACTAATGCTTGAGTGGCTGCTGTGTGCTGGACACTGGGGACAGGGCAGTGGCCAGAGCCCAGTTCCGGATCTCCTGGAGCTAACATTCTGGTGGGGAGACAGACAGGTGTATGCCAGGTGGTGAAGGGTAAGAAGTATAAGGCATGAGTTCGGAGAGTGACAGTGCTGCTATTTTATATGGAACGGTGAAGGAAGGGCTCTGCAAAGGTGACCCTGGAGCAGAGGCCTGCAGGAAGGGAAGAAAGAAACTACACGGCTGTCTGGAGGAAGAGTGTTCCGGGAAGAGAGAACAGCATGTGCCAAGGCCCTGAGGCAGGCCTGTGCCTGGAATGTTTGAAGAACATCCAGGAACCCAGAGTGGCTGGAGTGCAGGGAGTGAGGGACAGAGTGGTGCGAGAGAGGCAGGCTGGTAAGGGGCAGTTCACATAGTCTTATAGGTCACCCTAGAACTTCACAGCAGTTAGTCACTGGGAGGCTTTGAGTGTCATGATCTAACACCTACTACAAAGGATCCCTTTGACTGCTGGGTGAGGAGAGGCTGTGCAGTGAGTAAGGGTGGATGCCAGGAGCCTCACTAGGAGGGGGATAGTGGAAGAAGCCCAGAGATTTTGAGTATGTTATGAAGTCAGAGCCGTAGGCTTTCTTCACAGATTGTAGTGGGATGGGGAGGAAGAAAGGGGCCATGGCAGATTTGAGGTTTTGGCCAGAGCAGCTGGAAGGTAGGAGCTGCCCTTTGCTGAGATGGGAGGGCTGCAGAAGAGCCGGTTTGTGGGCAAGATGAGGGGCTCGGTTTGAATGTATTAAGCTGGGGCTGTCAGTTGGGTATCCAAGTGCAGATGTCAAGTAGGCAATGGATTTTTAAGTTTGGAGTTTAAGTTGGGGCTATGCAGTTGGGAGTCAGCAAAGGATGGGTGGTCTTTAAAGCCATGAGTTGGCTGGGGTGGCCCAGGGAGTGAGTGCAGAGAAAGGTGGGCTAAGCTGGAGGCCTTCGGCAGCCCTGCTCCTTCCTCTGAAATTATTGGTACATTAGCACCGCCTGTGAGGAGTGTGGGCACCTCTGCCCTGTGTGCTCTGCCCCAGGCTGCCCTTCTGACCCCTCTCGTGTCCCTCTGTTCACCTTCACTCTGCACATGTGCATAGCTGAGTGAGTCTGAGTCTCCACGGTTCTTCCCACCCAGGAGAGCCATCCCTTTCCCGACATTATGTAATGAATGTGAAGCCACTGTGCTGAAGACATGAGAACACTAGAGAGATGTGGTCCTTGTAGTGTGAAGACTTACATCTTTTACAGATGATCCCTTCTGATAACAAAGAAGGTGCTGGAGATGTGATCAGAGACCAGCTGTGGCCTTGCAGTCTGGTGGCTGCTGTGATGTGGGGCGGGGTGCGGGGTGGTTTAGTAACACAGGATCACATTAGGGAGGGACGAATAGCAGGAGTGGGTGAGGGAGTCAAGTTTTAGCTGTGAGGGAGGAGAGAGGGACTGGAGAAGGGATGAGGCCCACTGGTATGTGGCCCTGCCCAGGGTGAGCCGGTCCCCAGCAATGCCGCAGACGTCTTGGGGATGTCTGTGTGGACCCAGGAGTCACATTCTAACAGAAAAGGGAATCCCATAGAAGAGCTTCAGCAGGGCGCCCAAGGCACTGCTGGGCCCACCCCCAATAGTCTGAAATGTAGGCAGGGCAAACAGCTTTCTCTTGCTTATGTCAAGTCAAATCAACTGGTAGTGCCTACCTGGGGTGCAGCCTTGTGGTCAGGTCTCAGAAGAAAGAATGCAGTGATTGATTAGTCATGTCTACCAGGGAGTGTGTAGGGTTGGGTTTGCCATTCTGGTCCTGGAGAGCTGTCTAGACCAGCGGTCGCCAACCTTTTGGACTTCATGGACTGGTGACCACTGGTCTAGACTGCAGGAGTGCTTGGCAGTCCCCAAATACCGTTGGGGTATCGTGCTGCGTGAACCAGACATCACGTTAGAGTAACCAACTTAAGTGCAAGCAAACTAAATCTATGAGCATTTTTAAACGTCACAGGTTTTCTCTTTATTCTCTGGAGGAGACCCTTCACATTGTGTGTCTGTGTTTTACATCATGGAGTGAATTACAAAGAAGCTTCTAAAGAAGCAAAAACAAAGCATCCGAGAAAAAGATATCCAGAGTAGCGGGAATTTCCTTCACCAAAAGGAAGTAATGTTTGTGAGAGTATTTCGAGCACGGTGAAGTGCTCTATAAATGTAAGGACTCATAATTCTGCATTCCCGAGGAAAACCAGCTCAGCCATAATGCTAACAATCACAGAACAGACTTCACAGTACCTCCCTCCCCACAGTCAAGTTCCTCCCCTTGGAACTTGAAGAGACCCTCCAAGGGTGAGCTTCACCTGGTCTGGTAAAGTCCTTGCAGGCTGAAGGCAGGAACATGTGACTTTGCAGGGCCCATTGTCCATAATTAAAAAAATATATTTTTATTGCTTTTTAAGAGAGAGAGGAAAGGAGAGGGAGAGTGAGAAACATTGATGTGAGAGCCAAACATCGATTGCCTGCCTCCCGCACACCCCTGCATGTGCCCTGACCAGGAATGGAACCCGCACCCTTTCAGTGCATTGGACAATGCCCAACCAACTGAGCCACACCAGCCTGGGCCATTGTCCATCATGTTGATGGCCAGTTTATCCAGTAGGGATCTGGCTTGTAAAAAGTTGGCTGTGGCTGCCAGTGTTGTGCGAGTTGGCTTCCTATGCAGAGGCCAACCTAGTCACTGAAAATGATGGGGCAACTGGGTAGCCGCTGGTTATGGGCACATTCTCCTTCCAGCAGGGAGGCCTCCTTGGGAAGCCACGTCAAGGTCAGGAGGTCATGGTGACTGCAGGTCAGACTGTATTTCTTGCTGTCCCAGTCCCTTGGAGGCTCAGTACCACCTGGTGAGTGAGTGTGGAGTTGGAGCAATGAGTTGGCTCCCAGACATCAGCAGGCCCGAGTCTGAGCCCATTCGGGGGCTGGCCTGACCTACCTCTACCCTCCAGGGGTGACATTCCCTGTTCCCTCCCCTGCCATTGCAGATCTGATTCCATCCAGGTCACAAATGCTTTGGAGTATGCATATCTTTGTAAGATTCTGCTGCCCCTGATTTATTCCAAAGAGGTATAGATCCAATTATTTCCCATTTTTTGAAGAGGTGAAAAATTACAAACAATAAGGTACAAATAATTTTCCTGTTTGTGTTTGATAGAAACAGTCTATGAAATACTCATCCTTAGTTAGCATCCAAAGAACTTTTGGGTTGGTGGATAATTTAAGACTCTTCAAGAGGAGGCCTTGAGCCATTGTCCTTGGCTTCGGTGTGCTGTACTCCATTGACAGAGAAACTTGATTGGTTGTCACAAACGGCACTAGAAGTTAGTCTGTCAACTGTGTGGGGACCCCTGTTTCTCTAAGAACATCGATGCAGCTGTGAATGATGCAGGGCTGGCTGGCCTATGCCACACCCCGTTATTGTAGGGTTTCTACGGGGTGTCCCTGGCGTAGTGGTCTGGATCCAATCAAGAAACAGAAACCACAGGGATTTAAGCAGGGTTAGTTTAATATGAAGAATTATTAAACTATAATGAAAAGGTAATTATAGCATGTATGACAACTCTCTATGCTGCTCCAGGGCTGAGGAGGGACCCCAGGAAGGACAAACTTGGAAGGGCCTCGGACCTTGTTGACTGTCCTGGATGTCAGGGAAGCTCATTGGTTTAGCTGGTCTGCAGTCCCTAGGCTCACCCCTAGGATTCAGGCAGGGCACTGGTGTGGGCATGCAGTGCAGTGGGGTACCCATGCAGGTGGGAAGCCTGGAGCACAAGGGTCTCTGTCCAGAAGGCTGTGCTGTCTGGGGGACCCCAGAGACAAAACGGGGTAGGCGATGAGTGAGCAGAGGGAATCGGGTGCCAGTGTGGGCAGGAGGCCTCGGGGCCGTGTCTGCACTAAGAGGACTGAGTAGGGTGGGAGGTCACTGGGAGACAGAGCTCACCAGATGTCCTCACCCCATGCCACGCACCCGCTTCCTGCAGCCCCTGCTCCCCCAGTGTCTTGTCAGCACGCTCTTCGAAGACAGCTTACTTAACATTGTGCTGTGTGCAGGAGACCTGATGGAAGGAATTCCTTTTATTATTGTGGAGCATGTACCAAAGGGTGAATCTGGAGCTGAGAGAAATACATTGATAACTGGCCTCCTTAGGTCCCCCTTTCCTGCGGCACCTGTGGCCCCAGGACGTCTGAGAGGATTTAGGCCAGGGGTGGGCAAACTTTTTGACTCTAGGGCCACAATGGGTTCTTAAACTGGACCGGAGGGCCGGAACAAAAGCATGGATGGAGTGTTTGTGTGAACTAATATAAATTCAAAGTAAACATCATTACATAAAAGGGTACGGTCTTTTTTTTTTTTAGTTTTATTCATTTCAAACGGGCCGGATCCAGCCCGCGGGCCGTAGTTTGCCCACGGCTGATTTAGGGTGTCCCCTATCTCTGGGCTGCCCTTTTGCCTCTCCAGCCTGGCTCTCCCAGGGGCTGGCTCTCCTATGAGACCACAGCTTCCCCTTGGAGCTGGGGCAGCTGGCACCGCGGTAGGGAGGACCATGGCCCTCTCCAGGCCTGCTGGAGGGATGTGTGTGTCATGAACCGGCTGCCGAGGCCAGCACTCTTGCCAAAGGTGCTTCCTGACTTGAGCGTGAGGTGCTTTGGTTGGCAGAGTGGCATCTCTGCCGGCTCACAGAGGGCACCTCCTTCTCCCTCTCTCTTCTCAAGCCAACCAGAGGTGCCAAATACTTGGAGGATGTGCGCCTGCAGTCCTGGGCTACCGCTCCGATCACAGCTCGGCAGTCCCTGGAAGGAGGGTTTCTTTATTGGCACTTCAGGCACGAGGGCAGGTCTGTGCCTGTCAGTGTGAGGGCTGGACCTGCTCAGAGTCAGATGCCACTTCCTTCATGAGGTCTTGCCTAACCTACCCCCATCCCCCAACAGGGGCTTTCTCACACTCCAGATGGGGCTTGCTCTCTCTGCCCTCTCCCATCCCCATGTAAACTTTTATTGCATGTGGTCCCTGCTGGGGTCCAACCCCAGCAGGTCCAGGGGTCCCCAAAGGTGTGGACGGAGTCGGCGAAGAAGGAATGACACGGAGACAGCATTCAGTTGATCAGCAGCCTAGCCAGGATCTCTAGCCAGGATCTCCAGCCAAGTTCTGGTCTGGATCTCCAGAGAGGTTCTCCTTAGGATCTCCAGCCAGGTTCTGTATCCATGTTGTCTTGCTAGGTTCTCCAGCCAGGTTCTCCAGGTTCTCCAGCCAGGTTCTGTAGCCAAGTTCCCTCGCTAGGTTCTCCAGCCAGGTTCTGTCCAGGTTCTCCAGCCAGGTTCAGTTACCAGGTTCTAGTCAGGTTCTCTTGCCAATTTCTGTAGTCAGGTTCAGTCCAGGATCTTTTGCCATGTTCTCTCGCTAGGTTCTGTCTCTAGGTTCTGAGGCCAGTTTCTGTCCAGTATCTTTTGCCATGTTCTCTCCAGCGAAGTTCTTCTGTCTCTAGAGAACGTTCTGTGTAGGTTCTGTGCCTAGGTTCCGTCTCTCTTGGTTCCGTATTCTAAGTTCTGTGTCTTGCTGTCTTATTACATCTGTATTTATACCAGTTGATTCAATCCTATCAATCTCTATTACAAAGGTTAGGGCGTTTCTTATCTTCACTCCAGGGAGTAAAGATTATGTAGCTTAAGCATGATTGTTCGTAGTTTAAGTGATTAATTACCCACCTGGCACTAGTTAAGAGGTTTTATTCCCGCCCTAACTTCAGGGGAAAATCCCTACCTGGGGAAACAACCTTTCTCAGAGACCTTGGTTAAAACACATAGTGCCAAGAAGGTGAGCAAACATATTAAGAACAGTATGCCATATATGCCAGGTCCCTTGAAACAGCAAGCATGGACCGGCTCCCGGCAAATTCCCCCTTTTTTATTTTTTAAAAGCGGGCGTTAAAAAGAAAACCCCGAAATGCTCTCTTGTATCCATTTTAAGAGTAGGATTGGCGCTTTCCACTATTACCTGAGTCCTGATCTATCACCCCAGGGAGAGCTTTGCCAATCCTGCACTTTCCCGGGGTGGAAAGGCTGCAGTGGGGTTAAGGATAAGGCTCCTTGGGCCTACCTTCTCCCATGCCATTACATTTACCTTTCCTTCCTCAGAAAAGCATGGACATATTTCTTGTATAAAACGTTCTGTCTGACTGGGAGTAACCTTAATTCCTCTGCTAGCAAGCGTATATGTTAAAAGATCAATACAGAGTCTTTTTTCTTTAGACTCAGTATGGCACATCTTCTTAATCTAAAGATCAATACAGAGTCTTCTTTCTTTGGACTCAGTATGGCACATCTTCTCAATCTAAGTTCTGTACTATCCACCTTCTTACCCTACTTATCCTCTATAGGGGGGTTTGCAGCACCCTGGTGGAGTCCTATCCATCCCGAGTATGGGGTTCTCAATGGGGAGGGGGGGGCTTACCTAGGGGAATCCTGTTCCAGGGGTTCCCAAAGGTGTGGACGGAGTCGGCGAAGAAGGAATGACACGGAGACAGCATTCAGTTGATCAGCAGCCTAGCCAGGATCTCTAGCCAGGATCTCCAGCCAAGTTCTGTTCAGAATCTCTAGCGAAGTTCTGGTGTTTATTGTCTTGTTACATCCGTATTTATACCAGTTGATTTTAATCCTGTCAATCTCTATTACAAAGGTTAGGGCGTTTCTTATCTCCATTCCAGGGAGTAAAGATTATGTAGCTTAAGCATGATTGTTTGTAGTGATTAACTACCCGCCTGGCACTTAGTTAAGGAGTTTCATCCCCTCCCTGACTTCAGGGAAAAATTCCTACCTGGGGAAACAACCTTTCTAGGAGAGGCATCCCCTCCCTGACTTCAGGGAAAAATTCCTACCTGGGGAAACAACCTTTCTTGGAGAGGTGACCTTGGTTAAAACACACAGCGCTAAGGGGAGCAAACATATTAAGAACAGTATGCTATATACGCCAGGTCCCTTGAAACATATGCTGTGCAGATGTTTCTTTCCTGCAGCGACTGTGTCAAGCAGCAAGGATGGACCGGCTTCCAACAGGTCCCCTTATAGCAACATCAGCATCACTGGGCTCTTGTTAGGAATGCAAAATCCTGGCTGTGCGCCACCCCCCACCCTACTGAATTGGAAGCTGCATTTCTCAAAATCTGTAGGTGATTTTGATCCAATTTGAAGGTTAGGGGAGCACTGATCAAACCACCCAGCCAGTGAAATAAATCTTTTCACTGATTACCTTTTAAATCATACTTATTCATTAGGAAAAAGTGGGAAATACAGAAAAGTCCAGAGATTGACACTGACATGAGCGGATGCTCTGGGGGTCATTATTGATGTCCCTGTCCCACCTCTGTTCTAGGAGGAGCTGTATTCAGATGCCCTGGTTTGGAAACAGGAGTCATGCTTTATACAACAGCTCACACCATGTCTTGCACAAAGAAGGTGTTCAATAACTTTTTGAGGACACGGAAGGGGGAATTTAAGAATTCTCTGCTACTATAAAGGTAGAGAAGTGTTGTCCTTTGCATATTAAAGAGGCAAGTCGCCCGACTGGCGTGGCTCAGTGGTTGAGCACCGACCTATGATCCAGGAGGTCACAGTTCAATTCCAGGTCAGGGCACATGCCCAGGTGCTTCTCTCTCACCATTGATGTTTCTATCTCTCTCTCTCTCCCTCCTCTATGAAATCAGTAAAAATATTTTTAAAAAAGAGGCAGGTCAAGGCTGTTTGGGGCTAAGCTAAATCTTGGGGTAGTGGCCAGATGTCTCAGTCTGAAACGTCCATGGTTGGCTTTCCTGAGGGACAGTGAAGCTTGTTGCAAAAGCGCTGCGTGCAGCTCGCAGTCATGATCAAGATGCTCTGGACCAGGAAACCCACTATCTGACCTACTCTGAGAACGGTAACCGGTAATGTGACTACGGTTTACTAGAATTCTCCAGTGCGAATGGAGCGGGGGTGGGGAATGAGGGGCTCTGTCTGCCTGCCACTCTGGCTCAAAGCCTAGGGACTCATTTAATTAATCCTGCAGGGAGCCCAGCAGCTGGTGAGAGACATCCTGAAGCATTCCAGAGTCCACCTTTAGCCCAGTCAGCCCAGCACCCCTGGCTGGGTGCCCCCGTCTTTCAGGAGCTGTTTCTGAGGCCTGTCCCCACTCTCAGCCTTGGGAGCAACTGTACGTCCTCAAAGCCTGGTCTGGGCTCATGGATGCACATCGGAGTCACCTAGTAGA
This sequence comes from Myotis myotis, assembly GCF_014108235.1. Lineage (NCBI taxonomy): Eukaryota > Metazoa > Chordata > Mammalia > Chiroptera > Vespertilionidae > Myotis > Myotis myotis. Next base: position 19,607,215 of record NW_023416401.1, on the reverse strand, counting down.
AATCAGTGTGACCTCGGAGTTATAATCTCAGGGTTCTAGACTCGTCCCATGTTTCTCAGCTCTGTCCCCTGTGTCCAACTTTGCTAGAGCTGTTTCCTTCCTGGGAAAGTGCCAGAGACGGCTGTGCAGGGAAGTGCCTAGCTTGCTGTGTGTGGATGCTACTGTGCACACGTGTTCTCAGCCTCCAAGTGGGCAGGGACTTGGGTGCTACTGTGCTCCTTGCAGACTTCCGTTGCCAGGGAGTGGCGCTCTGAAGTGTCAGCACAGGGGTCTCAAGCGTGAATGGTTCCAGCCCATTTGGCCGTTAGCTGCCATGAGCATACATGAAGGCGTGTGAGAACCAGGTGTGTGTGTGTGCACATGATGGTGTGGGCATCTTGCTGCAAGAATAGCATGTGTGTTGGTGGCAACCTTACAAAGACACAGGATGTGTTCATATACCAGACACATCTGGTGCTGCAGCAGCTGCTGGCCACCTGGGAGTGGTTATTGTCTGTCTTCAACCAAACCCTGCGGTGGCCATAAGAAACACTACATTTAGGTGAGTTAAGAAAATAAGCAGGCAGAGCTAGCTGGTCTTGCTCGGTGGATAGAGTGTCGGCCTGCGGACCCAAGGGTTGCGGGTTCAATTCTGATCAAGGGCATGCACCTCGGTTGCAGGCTCCCGTCTCTGGTCAGGGGCATGCAGGAGGCAATCAGTTGATGTGTCTCTCTCACATCAGTGTTTCACTCTGTCCCTCTCCCTCTCCCTTCCACTCTCTCTAAAAATCAATGGAAAAAATGTCCTCGGGTGAGGATAAAAACAACAACAACAACAAAAAAGCAGGCAGCCTTGCTTGTGTGTGCCCTTCTGTGAGAGTGGCAGCTATGAACCCTTTTTCAGAAACACCGAGTCCCATTACCTTGAGTGCCCAGCTGGAAAGGGACCCGAGCCCGAGCTGACTGCTGTCACAAACGTGCCACTGCTTGTGACTGAGCCACTGGAATCTTTTGTGGGACCTGAAGAAAATTTACATCTTGATTTTTGAATATATTGGGGGTGACATTGGTTAATAAAATTATATAGGTTTCAATGTACAGTTCTAATACATTATCTTTGTACTGTATTTTGTTTACCCAAAGTCAAGTCTCCTTCTGTCCTGTCACCATTGATCTCCTCTTTACCCTTTTCTACCCCCCACTTCTCTCTGGTAATAAAAATACTGTTGTCTGTATTTATGAGGTGTTTTTTTCTTAATCCCTTCATCTTTTTCTCCCAACCTTCTCCCCTTTGACACCTGTCAGCTTGGTCTGTGTCTATGAATCTGTTTCTATTTTGTTTGTTAGCTTATTTTATTCATTAGATTCCACATGTAAGCGAAATCATGTAATATTTGCCTTTCTCTGACTGGCTTATGTCACTTCATATAATACTGCCCAGATCCATCTACGCTGTCACAAAGGTAAGAGTTCCTTCTTTTTCAGAGCCGAGTAGTGTTCTATTGTGTACCACAGCTTTTTAATCCTCTCATCTTCTGAGGGCACTTGGGCTGCTTCCAGATTGTGGTATTGTAAATAATGCTGCAATTTTCCACCAACTGAATATAAAGGTTCCCTTTTCTCCACATCCTCACTAACACTTGTTTGTTGAGTTATTTTTTTAAAAAAATATATTTTTATTGATTTTCTACAGAGAGGAAGGGAGAGGGATAGAGAGTTAGAAACATCAGTGGGAGAGAAATATCGATAAGCTGACTCCTGCACACTCCCTACTGGGGATGTGCCCACAACCAAGGTACATGCCCTTGACCGGAATCGAACCTGAGACCCTTCAGTCCGCAGGCCGACGCTCCATCCACTGAGCCAAACTGGTCAGGGCTGTTGAGTTATTGATAATAGCCATTCTGACAGGTGTGAGGTGATATCTCATTGTGGTTTTACTTTGCATTTCTTGATGATTAGTGATGTTGAGCATCTTTTCATATACCTCTTGACCATCTGTATGTCTTCTTTGGAGAAGTGTTTATTCAGGATCTTTGCCCATTTTTTAATTGGGTTGTTTGTTGTTTTGGTATTGAGTTGTATGAGTTTTTTAATAAACTTTGGGTATTAACTTCTTATCAGATGTATCATTAGCGAATATATTCTCCCAAACAGTGGACTGTCTTTTTATTTTGTTGATGTTTCTTATTGAGTTTATTGAGGTGACATTGCTTAATAAATGTCAAAAAATTTTTAGTTTGATGTAGTCACATTTGTTTATTTTTTGTTTTTTTCCCCTTGCTCAAGGAGATATATCAGAAAATATATTGCTATAAGAAATGTCCACGATTTTACTGCCTATGTTTTATTCTAGGATTTTTATGTTTTCCAGTATTACATTTAAGTCTTTTAACCACTTTGAGTTTATTCTTGTGTATGGTGTAAGAATAGACTGTCTTTATCCCATTGTATGTTCTTGCCTCCTTTGTCAAGTGTTAATTGACTGTAAAGGCATGGGTTTATTTCTGGGCTCTCTATTTTGTTTCATTGATCTATATAACTGTTCTTATGACAGTACCTGGGCTGTTTTAGTTACTAAGGCTTTGTAGTATAGTTTGATATCAGGTAGCATGATTCCTCCAACTTTGTTCTTCTTTCTTTTTTTTTTTTGGTGTTTTTTTTCATTAAATCTTTATTGTTCAGATTATTACATTTGTTCCTCTTTTTTCCCCCCATAACTCCCCTCCTCCCAGTTCCCGCCCCACCCTCCGCCTTCACTCCCCACCCACTGTCCTCGTCCATAGGTGCACGATTTTTGTCCAGTCTCTTCCCGCATCTCCCACACCCCTTCCCCCCCCAAGAATAGTCAGTCCATTCCCTTTCTATGTCCCTGATTCTATTATAATCACCAGTTCATTCTGTTCATCAGATTATTTATTCACTTGATTCTTAGATTCACTTGTTGATAGATGCGTATTTGTTGTTCATAATTTGTATCTTTACCTTTTTCTTCCTCTTCCTCTTCTTAAAGGATACCTTTCAGCATTTCATATAATCCTGGTTTGGTGGTGATGAACTCCTTTAGCTTTTCCTTATGTGTGAAGCTCTTTATCTGACCTTCAATTCTGAATGATAGCTTTGCTGGATAAAGTAATCTTGGTTGTAGGTTCTTGGTATTCATCACTTTGAATATTTCTTGCCACTCCCTTCTGGCCTGCAAAGTTTCTGTTGAGAAATCAGCTGACAGTCGTATGGGTATTCCCTTGTAGGTAACTGAGTTTCTTTCTCTTGCTGCTTTTAAGATTCTCTCTTTGTCTTTTGCTCTTGGCATTTTAATTATGATGTGTCTTGGTGTGGTCCTCTTTGGATTCCTTTTGTTTGGGGTTCTCCGCGCTTCTTGGACCTGTAAGTCCATTTCTTTCACCAGGTGGGGGAAGTTTTCTGTCATTATTTCTTCAAATAGGTTTTCAGTATCTTGCTCTCTCTCATCTTCTGGCACCCCTATAATTCTGATGTTGGTACGCTTGAAGCTGTCCCAGAGGCTCCTTACACTATCCTCACATTTTTGGATTCTTTTTTCATTTTGCTTTTCCGGTTGGGTGTTTTTTGCTTCCTCGCATTTCAAATCATTGACTTGATTCTTGCGCTCCTCTGGTCTGCTGTTGGGAGTCTGTATAATATTCGTTGTTTCAGTCCATGTATGCTTAATTTCTAGTTGGTTCCCCATCATAACATCAAGGGTCTCATTAGTTTTCTTGTAGATCTCATTAAGTTTATTGGCGGCTTCTAAACAGGTCTTGAGAGACCTTAAAAGTGCGGTTCTGAACTCTATATCTTCCATTGACAATTTTGTCCTGTTTCTTTGTCTCCGCATTTTGTTATGCTTTCTTGGTGCACCCCCTAGTGGTCTTTGTTCGGAGTCTTGTAGATAAGCCTTGATTGTTGTAGCTAATACCAGGGAGGGTTTGACCTCCAGGCCAAGTGGCTGTGAGAATCATCTGTGTCTGCAGTGAGAGAACTTCTGTCCTCTAGGGAGGTGCTAATCTAGCCTTTGCCTGAGGCTATCCGGCAAATGCCTCTGTGCAGGGCTTGGGCGGGGCGGGTCGCACAGGATCAACAGGGTGGGCCGGAGAGAGCAGTTATGGCGGCTCTCAGTCCTGTCCCCAGGGGCTCTGACTCTCTGAGTCCCAGCAACCGTTGCAAACCTCAGAGAGAAAGCTGCACTCGCTCTGATCGAAGCCAGACAGTCCCGCTTCTCCCGTTTGAGTCTGGGTCCCTAAAGACTCGCCCGTATCTGGAGCTCAGAGTCTGCGACTCCCTCCCGATTGAAAACGCCAACCACGCCCTCCGCTGCCAGCCCGCTCCGCGCACTCCGCACCTCAGAATTTGACTTCAGCACTGCGCCTCCTCTGAGTGTCCGTATGCGTTTCTCTTTCCTCCTAGTTGTAGGACTTCCACTCAGCCAGCGTTCCTGTGGTTCTGGGTGATGTCTATTCAGTCTTTTAGTTTCACTTTTGAAGTAGTTGTTCAAGGCAGCAAACTCCGGCGTTAACCTATGCCGCCATCTTGGTTCTCCCTGTTCTTCTTTCTTAAGATTGCTCTGACTATCCAGGGTCCTTTGCATTTCCATATAAATTTTGGAATATTGGTTTTAGTTATGTGAAACATGCCTTTGGTATCTTGATAGGAATTATGTTGAGTCTATAGATTGCTTTGGGTAGTATGGACATTTTAATTTTTCCTATCCATGAATATGTTAAATGCTTCCTCTTACTCTTCAATTTCTTTCAACTGTGTTCCTCTGTTGTTGTGTTTTCCTTCTTCTTATTTTTAAAAAATATATTTTATTGATTTTTTACAGAGAGGAAGGGAGAGGGATAGAGAGCCAGAAACATCAATGAGAGAGAAACATTGATCAGCTGCCTCCTGCACACCCCCTACTGGGGATGTGCCCGCAACCAAGATACATGGCCTTGACTGGAATTGAACCTGGGACCCTTCAGTCCGCAGGCCAATGCTCTATCCACTGAGCCACGCCGGCCAGGCCCTGCTTCTTATTCTTAAAGAAAACCCTTTAATATTTTTTGTAATACTTGTTGGTGGCAATGAACTCTTTTAGCTTTTTCTTGTCTGGGAAGCTCTTTATTTCTCCTTCAATTTTATTTTTTTTTTTTATTTTTATTTTTTTTTTTTTATTTTTATTTTATTTTATTTTTTTTTATTGCTTAAAGTATTACAAAGGGTATTACATATGTGTCCATTTTATCCCCCCGCCCTAGACAATCCCCTAGCCTCCCCTATCCCCCAATGTCTTATGTCCACTGGTTATGCTTCTATGCATGCATACAAGTCCTTTAGTTGATCTCTTACCCCCCTACCTCCTGCCCCGCAACCCTCCCCGGCCTTCCTGCTGCAGTTTGACAATCTGTTTGAGGCAGCTCTGCCTCTGTATCTATTATTGTTCAAAAGTTTATAATGGTCTCTATTATCCATGAATGAGTGAGATCATGTGGTATTTTTCCTTCATTGACTGGCTTATTTCACTTAGCATAATGCTCTCCAGTTCCATCCATGACGTTGCAAATGGTAAGAGTTCCTTCCTTTTTAGAGCAGCATAGTATTCCATCGTGTAGATGTACCACAGTTTTCTAATCCATTCATCTACTGATGGGCACTTAGGCTGTTTCCAGATCTTAGCTATGGTGAATTGTGCTGCTATGAACATAGGGGTGCATATATCCTTTCTGATTGGTGTTTCTGGTTTCTTGGGATATATTCCTAGAAGTGGGATCACAGGGTCAAATGGGAGTTCCATTTTCAGTTTTTTAAGGAAACTCCATACTGTCTTCCATAGTGGCTGCACCAGTCTGCATTCCCACCAGCAGTGCACAAGTGTTCCTTTTTCTCCACATCCTCTCCAGCACTTGTCGTTTGCTGATTTGTTGATGATAGCCAGTCTGACAGGTGTGAGATGGTACCTCATTGTTGTTTTGATTTGCATCTCTCGGATGATTAGTGACTTTGAGCATGTTTTCATATGTCTCTTGGCTTTCTGAATGTCCTCTTTTGAAAGGTGTCTATTTAGGTCCTTTGCCCATTTTTTGATTGGATTGTTTATCTTCCTTTTGTTAAGTTGTATGAGTTCCCTATAAATTTTGGAGATTAGGCCCTTATCGGATATGACATTGGCAAATATGTTTTCCCACACAGTGGGTTTTCTCGTTGTTTTGTTGATGGTTTCTTTTGCTGTGCAGAAGCTTTTTATTTTGATGTAGTCCCATTTGTTCATTTTCTCTTTAGTTTCAAGTGCCCTAGGAGCTGTATCAGTGAAGAAATTGCTTCGGCATATGTCTGAGATTTTGTTGCCTTTGGATTCTTCTAGAATTTTTATAGTTTCCTGTCGTACATTTAAGTCCTTTATCCATTTTGAGTTTATTTTTGTGTATGGTGTAAGTTGGTGGTCTAGTTTCATTTTCTTGCATATATCTGTCCAATTTTCCCAGCACCATTTATTGAAGAGACTATCTTGGCTCCATTGTATGTTCTTGCCTCCTTTGTCAAATATTAATTGAGCATATTGGTTCGGGCCGATTTCTGGGCTCTCTATTCTATTCCATTGATCTATATGCCTATTCTTGTGCCAGTACCAGGCAGTTTTGAGAACAGTGGCTTTGTAATACATCTTGATATCTGGTATTGAGATCCCACCTATTTTGGTCTTTTTCAGGATTGCTGCAGCTATTCGAGGTCTTTTTTTATTCCAGATGAATTTTTGGAGAGTTCGTTCTAGATCTCTGAAGTATGCCGTTGGTATTTTAATGGGGAGTGCGTTGAATTTATAGATTGCTTTGGGTAGTATGGACATTTTAATGATGTTGATTCTACCAATCCATGAACACGGTATGTTCTTCCATCTGTTTATGTCTTCCTCTATATCTTTTTTCAACGTCCTGTAGTTTTCTGAGTAGAGGTCTTTTACCTCTTTAGTTAAGTTTATTCCTAGGTAGCTTAATTTTTTTGGTGCGATGGTAAACGGGATTGTTTTTATAATCTCTCTTTCTGAAAGTTCACTATTGGTGTATAGAAATGCCTCGGATTTCTTGGGGTTAATTTTGTATCCTGCTACATTGCCAAATTCATGTATTAAGTCCAGTAGCTTTTTGATAGAGTCTCTAGGGTTTTGTATGTATAATATCATGTCGTCTGCAAATAAGGACAGTTTTACTTCCTCTTTTCCAATTTGGATGCCTTTTATTTCTTCTTCTTGCCGAATTGCAATGGCTAACACTTCCAGTACTATGTTGAACAGGAGTGGTGAGAGGGGGCATCCCTGTCTTGTTCCTGTTCTTAGGGGAAATGGTGTTAGTTTTTGTCCATTGAGTATGATGTTGGCTGTGGGCCTGTCATATATGGCTTTTATTATGTTGAGGTATGATCCTTCTACTCCCACCTTGCTGAGAGCTTTTATCAAAAATGGGTGTTGAATTTTGTCAAATGCTTTTTCTGCATCAATTGATATGACCATGTGGTTTTTTTCTTTCAATTTGTTTATGTGATGTATCACGTTTATTGATTTGCGGATATTGTACCATCCTTGCATCCCTGGGATAAATCCTACTTGGTCATGGTGTATGATCTTTCTGATGTACTGCTGGATCCGATTTGCTAAGATTTTGTTGAGGATTTTGGCATCTATGTTCATGAGGGATATTGGCCTGTAATTCTCTTTCATTGTGTTGTCTTTACCTGGTTTTGGTATTAGGGTGATGCTGGTTTCATAGAATGAGCTTGGAAGTGTTCCTTCCTCTTGAATTTTTTGTAGTAGTCTGAGGAGGATAGGTTTTAGTTCTTCCTTGAATGTTTGGTAAAACTCCCCTGTGAAGCCGTCTGGTCCTGGGCTTTTGTTTGCTGGAAGCTTTTTGATGACTGCTTCAATTTCTTCCATAGTTATTGGCCTGTTGAGATTTTTAGATTCTTCCTGATTGAGTTTTGGAATGTTGTATTTTTCTAGGAATTTGTCCATTTCCTCCAGGTTGTCTAGTTTGTTGGAGTAGAGCTGTCCATAGTATTTTTTAACAATCATTTGTATTTCTGTGGGGTCTGTTGTTATTTCGCCTCTATCGTTTCTGATTTTGTTTATTTGGGTCCTCTCTCTTTGCTTCTTGGTGAGTCTGGCTAGAGGTTTGTCAATCTTGTTTATCCTTTCAAAGAACCAGCTCTTGGTTTCATTGATTTTCTGTATTGTTTTTTTGGTCTCTATGTCATTTATTTCTGCTCTAATCTTTATTATCTCCTTCCTTCTGCTCACTCTGGGGTTTTCTTGTTGCTCTCTTTCTAATTCTTTGAGTTGTAGAATTAGATGATTTACTACCATTTTTTCTTGTTTGTTGAGATAGGCCTGTAGAGCTATAAACTTCCCTCTCAGGACTGCTTTCATTGTGTCCCATAGGTTTTGGATTGTTGTGTTTTCATTGTCATTAGTTTCCAGGATGTTTCGAATTTCTTCTTTGATTTCATTGGTAACCCAATCAATATTTAATAGCATGCTATTCAGCTTCCAGGTGTTTGAGTATTTTGGGTTGTTTTTATTGTAGTTTATTTCTAATATTATGCCATCGTGGTCTGCGAAGACGCTTTTTATGATTTCAATCTTCTTGAATTTGGGGATACTTTGCTTGTGACCCAATATATGGTCTATTTTTGAATATGTCCTATGAGCATTTGAGTAGAATGTATATTCCCTGGCTTTCGGGTGAAGTGTTCTGAAGATGTCTATTAAGTCCATCTGATCTAGTGAGTCATTTAGGATTGCTATATCTTTGCTGATTATTTGTCTAGAGGACTTATCCAGTGCTGTCAGTGGTGTATTAAAGTCCCCTACTATGATTGTATTGTTGTTGATGTCTCCTTTGATATCTTCCAGGAGATTTTTTATGAATTTGGGTGCTCCTGCATTGGGTGCATATATGTTTACCAGGATTATATCTTCTTGTTGTATTGATCCCTTTAGTATTATGAAGTGGCCTTCCTTATCTCTTGTTATGGCCTTCACTTTGAGGTCTATTTTGTCCGATATAAGTATTGCTACCCCAGCTTTCTTTTCCTTTCCATTTGCCTGAAAGATATTTTTCCATCCTTTCACTTTCAGTCTGTGTGAGTCCCTTCTAATGAGGTGGGTTTCTTGTAGACAGCAGATGTATGGGTCATGTTTTTTTATCCATTCAGCCACTCGATGTCTTTTGTTTGGAGCATTTAGTCCGTTTACGTTTAAAGTTATTATTGAAAGGTACTTGTTTGTAGGCATTTCTGTTTTTGTGTGGCTGTTTTCTTTCTGAGCTTTTTATTTCTTATTTTTATACCAGTCCCTTTAGCATTCCTTGCATTGCTGGCTTGGTGGTGATAAACTCCCTTAGCCTTTTTTTGTCTGTGAAGCTTCTTATTTCCCCTTCAAGTTTGAATGATAGCCTTGCTGGATAGAGTATTCTTGGATTCAGTCCTTTGCTTTGCATCACTTTGTAAATTTCCGTCCATTCTTTTCTGGCCTGATGTGTTTCTGTTGAGAAATCATTTGACAATCTAATGGGAGATCCCTTGTATGTAACTTTCCGTCTCTCTCTTGCAGCCTGTAAGATTCTCTCTTTGTCCTGAACATTTGCCATGGTAATTATGATGTGTCTTGGTGTGGGTCTTTTTGGGTTCACCTTGTTTGGGACTCTCTGGGCTTGTGTGACTTTTTTCTTCCCCACCTCAGGGAAGTTTTCTGATATTATTTCTTCTAATAGGTTTTCTAATCCTTGTTCATCCTTCTGTTGTTCTGGTACCCCTATTATTCGTATGTTGTTTCGTTTCATGTTGTCCCAAAGCTCCCTTAGGCTCTCCTCCTGTCTTTTCATTTTTTTCTCCAATTGCAGTACATTTTGGGTGTGTTTCGCTTCCTTGTCTTCTAAATCACTAATTCGGTCCTCCGCTTCTCCTAGTCTACTGTTGATACTTTCAATGGAGTTTTTCATTGCAGCTATATCACTCTTCATATCTTCTTGGGTCTTACTTAAGTTGTTGATTTTTTCATCTGTTTCTTCTAGCTTCTTCCATATGTTATCGATTTTTTCATCTGTTTCTTCTAGCTTCTTCCATATGTTATCGATTTTTTCATCTGTTTCTTCTTGCTTCTTGCTGAGGTTGTCGATTTTTTCCTCCATCCGGTTTATGCACTCTAGGACCCTTATTCTGAATTCTTTTTCTGTCATGTTGCATGCCTCTGTATTACTTAGCTGCTTTTCTGGAGAGTCCTCCTTCTCTTTCCTTTGGGGGTTTCTTTGTCTACCCATGTTTGATCTCACTGACATATCTAGACGTTGAGTCGTTCAGTGGCTGCTCCCTTGGTGGCAGTGACTCCTTGGTCTGCGGTTCCTCTTCGGGCGGTTGCGGTAGCAGCTGCTCTTCAGTTGGCAGCAACTCCTCTGGTGGGTGCTGTTCACAGCTGTGGTGGCTCTTCTGGCTGGTGGGGCGAGGTTTCACGTACAGCTGCTGTTCCTCAGCAGAGGGTGTGGTGCTCAGGAGGTTGCTGTTGCTTGGATCTGCTGTGTTGATTTAAAGGCACAAGATACAACACAACAAGGCACCACGTACCAGGCACTATACACAAATATATTCACGATATTAATAACCCCAAATAAAGGTGAGCACCTGAATTAAGAGAATTAGGGGATAAGGAAAAGGAAGAGAAAAAGAGAAAAGAGAAAAAAGAAAAGAAAATTAGGGACCAAAAAAAGGAGTGCAAAAATGAAAGTGGGAAAAAGGAGGGGGGAAAGTAAAAGCGAGAAAAGAAAGGAAAAGAAAAAAAAAGAGCGAAAAGAGAGAATGAAGTGGAAGAGGGGAAGAGACTTTTTATATGAGGAGAATACTCCTATAGAACAGCCATTAATCCCAACAAATTCCAGCAACAGCTCCCTGGAGATAAATGCAAACTAGAAACAACCAATAATATAACGATGAAAATAGAATGGAGAACACTAATCCCAAAATAAAATAAAGAGAAAATAAAATGGCACTTTAAAAAAAATGGTAAAATGGTAGCAGTAATAATACTGGTTAAAAATAAGAAGGTAGTAATTAAAAGGGTAAAATCAGGTGATGGAAAAAAGAAGAAAAAAAAAAAAAAAGAAGAAGAAGAGGAAAAGAAAAAAAAAGAAAAAAAAAGAAAAAAAATTGGTTTCTTAGTTAAAAGGTGAAAAAAAAAAATATTGCAGTAGTGAAGGTCCTTCGGTTCTTCTATTCTTCAGTGTGGCTCGCCTTAGACCTGCCAGGTATTCAGGAGAGTGTTGAGTTTCCCTGCGATACACTGTTCCTCTGTGTTGTAAACCACAGTCCTTATTTTAAAGCAAGCCGCATTTGTTTCCCAGATTGCCTTATTTTGTGTTTAGCAAAGAGTCAGTTTGTGGGTCAGCCTCTGGGTGGCAGTGTTCTGGGGTTGGCCTCTGAGGCTACAGGGCCTCTCTGTCCAGTGGAAGTTCACTGCCCAGAGCTGGCTGCGTAAGAGTTACCAGTGCTGTGTTGTTGCTGGGATTGAAAATCCCTCTATAGGCCAGACCCTGTTAACTCCCAGGGACTGATCAGGTTATTTTAATCCTTGATCTCCTACAGGGTGGAATCTGGGTGTGGCTGTGCTCCTTGCCTGGGGGCTGGGGGGAGGAGTCTCACTCTCCGGAGAGAATGGCTGCCTCAGACGTGGGCTCAGGGGTGTCTCAGCACTCAATTCGCTGCCACCTCTCCCGGCCCCCCTTCTCTCCTCAGTCTCTCCCCAGATTCCACTCCTCCGCACACTCTCCCTCTCTTCAGCACAGGTGAGTGTCTGTATCCGAAATGTCCCATGAAGAGGGTTCAGTGAAAACAAACAAACAAACGCCGGCCGCGGAAACGGGGAAGGCTTGGTTTCTGTAAGCTTCTTCTCTTACCGGGACTGCATGGTCTGGTCAGCTCTTCAGGCTGCCCCCTTTAGGCTCAGTCCTCTGTGATCACAGACCCAGCTCTCAATTCCCCCGGCAGCGCCAGGAATCCCGCGGTTCTCCTTTCCCTCTCCTTCAATTTTAAATGATAGCCTTGCTGGAGAGAGTAGTCTTGGTTGTAGGTGCTTGCTTTTTATCACTTTGAATATTTCATGTCAGTCCCTTCAAAATTTTACTGTGGATTTTCACTTACCAGAAAAAATATTACATTTTCCTTGATTCCAAAATCTTGATCCTCAGCCATCTTACATTGAAAGTTATTTTTGTATCACAGTTCAGATTCTCCAGACTCTCATGTGCCGACTCATAATCTACCTGGGGTCAGATACTGATAATATTGATTTTTGGTTATAGAAATGCACATTCTGCATAATGAATGAGATCTTCAAATCCCCCAGACTTGGTTATAGTGTTAGCCCCAGCTGCTGAATAACCCCAGAAGAGGTGATGACTTTTCTGCAAATATTTATCAAACACTAATTGAAGATGACTATATGTTTGGGGTGTTTCAAGGAATATTTACTTTGAGTGCATGGCATCCCAAATGGAAATTTTTGCACTTTTGCTGGCTCTTAGGAAGGCTGTCCTTCAGTGCCTGGCAGCTCCAGGAGAGATCTGTCCAAGAGATGTGTGGTCTTCTGCTTAGGGGCAAGGGTCATGGTTTTTTTCAATTAAAAATGGACAAGTTGTAATTTAGAAATACATGGATGCCTGTGGATTTTTAAGTTGGATTTAAAAAGCTGTGGCAAGGAGTACAGCGAGCTCAGTCTTTAATTATAGGCCTCACCAGCTTTGTACTTTGTCATGCCAGGTGGAGGAGCAACACCATGGAGCAGCACGTTAGGCCTCTCACTATGGGCTTTCTGTCCGCTCTACAGAGTGGGGCGGCAGATGTGGACTTGGGTACCTGGGATGCCGGCGATCTTAAAGATGGCCCAAACATCAGTGAGGTACTAATGATTAGAGTGTTTTGTTGAGAGGTTTCCGCTGCTCACTAAACTAGGGCTGTCTGGCCATATAGTGTTTGCATTACTGAGGGGATGGAGTGGAGTAAAATACTTGCTGATTTGGAAATCCTCTGGTTATTGAGAAGGACAGTGGTGGTATATGTGGTTGAAACTAAATGAAGAAATGGAACATTTAACCATAGAGTGTTGGAGGAAAAAGGACCTTTGAGTCACCTGAGCCAGACAGTCATGGACATGAGCCAGGTAGATGGTGGCCCAGGGGACCTGGGTAGCACATGCCCCAAATAAAGGGTTGGTTCTCCTCAGTCCAGCCTCTCTGGGCCCGGAAGGAATGGCCCAGGGTTTCTGGATTTTCTCATTCAAAAGAAACTGAAAACCTAAATTTTATATACAATCTGTTCTAAGTATTGGCAACTAACCAAAATATTTCACAATGCCATGAGGGCAAACTGAGTGTGTCAGTGAGCTGTCAGCTTGCTCTCTGATGTCCACTGGTCTCCCTCATGCTACAGACGCAATGACCTGCTGACCTGGGTATGCGTTGGCTTGGTGGCAGCTGGAGGCCTGCAGGCCCAGTCTCTTGCATGCGAGGCTAGTTTTCTTTTTTCCCAAGGGCCCTTTCCCAGCATGATGAGGGTGTTCAGGGTTTTCTGGCTGCCAGGCTGCTCACCCTCTAATGTTCTTTTTTTTTTTTTTTTTTTTTTTTTTTTTTTTTTTTTTTTTTTTTATTTTCTAATAAGACTAAATTTATTCAATAACCTAGTAAAAGTTTTGAGTATAAGTATTCAACAGTATAAAAAGTACAAAACAGATTTGTAGATTTCTAATATATTAATACAAAGTGCATGACTACATACAGTACATCCTACAGGCAAAGAGAGGTGGAAGGGAAAAAGAAGACTGTGGTTGACTGTGGTCTAGTAATAAATAAATAAATACAGAAGTAGAGATGATCCATATTATAGTATATTCTACCACCGACACTGTAGCCAAAATGTACAAAATAAAAAAATAAAAAAAAGGACCATTTCCAAGTAACTCGGGAGGAAGAGGAGAATGGCTGAGACTCACGCAGGTCACCTTCGCGGCTGTGGGGGCGCCGCCCCAAACCACCGTGTTGTCTATACAGACGGTGGCTTGTAGTTTCTTCCAAAGGAATATAAAATTTTAAGTTTAGAATAAGAACTATAAAACTACAGGGTGCCCATAAAAAGTAGCTCACTCCTTATTGTTATTCATACTATCCAATTTTTAAAATCAGGCTTTAAAAATAAGCACCGAGTCATTTTATTATAAAGATAAGGTCGGAAAATGATCCTCCCTCGTTCTGAAAAAGTGTGAACCGGTAATATTCTTCCTGAATTGATAGAAAAGAGGCAATGAGAGTACTTGGGTTTGAGTTCAAGGAACAGGCTTTTCATAAAAATTTTAGAACCGAAGGGCCCCACGTTCAGGATTTATCATCTAAAATCTCAATGTTCAGAAAACCTGACTACAAAAAGCCAAACCCACTCAGCATTAACACACCTCTTTTCTTTTACTAGCATTTTACTTTAATATAGTGGTGGGGGGAGACGCTAAAACCCTCATACATTAAAACAAGTTGAACAAACACTCTACACAGATAAAACCTTCACAAAGGTCAACTGAAGTAATCCAGAGCTAAAACTGAATTGTGTAGATTTTCAATGAAGTCACCGGTAAGCAACACGAGCCAAAGTCAATTATTTACACACTCGGCGAGCCCTCTGAGAAGCGTGCCCCCAGAAGCATCAACCTTTGTTATTTTTATGCTATCCTGAAAGCCTGCACATTTTTCAGATATCTGAACATGTTTCATAGAGTGTGTTCTCTCCCATGTGGTAAAATAAAGCTTTGGTACTATCTATATTAAGATTGCTTATCCTGAAGACTTGCTTGACATTTCCCCAAGAGGAGCTTCGATTCTGCTTTAGAAGTTTCATATAAATTAAAATCTTCATCAAATAGCAATATGAAGGAGGTGACACAGGATACAACATATACAGTCCAGTTACCTCTTTGTATATTTAGAAATGACTCCTTCAAGGTATTTGTACCAGAGAGCTTATTCTGTCCTGCTTAATATTCAGTAGTACAGGTTTGAATCCTCAGCACCTTGGCAAGACCTTAATATTTTAAAATTATTAACAACTACCTCGAGGGGCAAGTCCAGGTTACTGGTTTATGACAAATTCATGATCATGAAGGAAAACAAGTGTAGTCAGCCATCTTTAAAAATGCCCCAACCACTGCTTCTCAATATAGAAAGACTAAAAACTACGTACGTTTATCATACAACAAATCCCATCTCTGTCCCCTGAAGTCCCCCTAATTTCATTCATGAGAAGGGGATTTAAAAGAAAAAGACTTAAAGAGCACTTTACAGCAGCATTCAGCTTTCCTATGAAATACTCAGCATCTTAAATATTATGTACATGTCTGTTTTTCCTTTTAGTAAGCTAGACACTGGCTTCAGAGTTGGTGGAACTTGTGGAAGTGGAGGAAAAAATAACCCATTCGGAACTATTCTAGAAATTGTCTTTTGGCAGAATAGCAGGTATCCAAGTGAAAAACAGGAAGGTCATTTTGTTGCTGTGTTTTGGGTTTTTTTTCCCCCTAAAATTTCAATCATTTCCTGTTCCCCTTTTACATACACCTCAGTCACCACTCCTGGGTGGAGATGGGCAGAGGCTCTGGGCTGGGCTCCTCCGGCTTCTCTGCAGCCGCCTTCTTGTTGCTGCAGCAAGGCTTGAAGAGGTGAGTGTCAATGAGGACTTCCCCAAAGCGGCCTTTATAGATAATCCCACAACATATTTTCTGTCTTTTCCAGTACGTGAGATCTAAAAAGGAAAAAACTGGCGTTCTGCTGGAGCCCGAAGCCACCTCTGTATCTGAGCCCTCATCTGACTGGTTACTGTAACAAGGAGACTGAGCTGGGGAGGCACTTGAGGTGGTGCTGTGAGCATCAGAATTATGACGTTTAAATTCCTTCTGTAGTTTGCTGATCTGGTTGCTTTTTATCCTGTTTCCAGATAGAGTTTTCACTTTCTTTGGTTTCAGTGTAGTCTTCAGGCTAGGTCCTGCCCTTGCATCTACCACGTGATTCCAGTTTTTTTTGGATCCTGCTGGCAATTTCTTCCATCTTTTCACAAGCAGGACACAGGCATTACAGATGTCTCCTGAACGTGTCTCATGCAACCCAAAACAGCTCTGGAAATCCTTCTCATAGCGCTTACTGTCCGTGAATCGAGAACTGGAGGACTTAGCTCTGCAAATACAGCAGCCTTCTATACTTCGGTACATCTTTGGCTTGTGAAAACCAAACATCTTTTCTTCTAGGCAATAGTCTTCCCAAAACAGCCGTTCCACGCGCAGTAACGTTCCCGAGGCGCGGAGTGCACGCCAGGCCAGCCCCCCCGCCGCTCGCTCCCTCCTCCTCAACTGCCTTGTCTAGCCCTCTAATGTTCTTGAAAGAGCTTCCTAGAATCCACAGTCACGGCCAGCTGGACTTCCCTGAGGTGTGGCTTCCGCTCGCGGTGCTCAGTTCGCACATGCCAGGTGGATTCTTGGCCCGTTTGTGTGTTTTCCTACGATATCAGTTGACCTTCCCCGGGTGGGGGGTTACTCTCCACACACTTGGGCCCCGAGACGGGCTCGCTCAGTGTGAACACTGCGCACAAGCGTGGCGGAGTAGGAAGGAGCTGGTCACTGGGTGAAGAGGGAAAAGTTCCAAAGAGATTCAGACAACCCCAACCTCCACCCACTTCAGGCTCGTGCTCTTGGACCTCAGCCTAACCTGAGACTTATCCGCTCCTCCAGGGGAGCTACAGTTAGGTATCTTTGGCACCTGTTCTCAGAGTGGACCGCAGACCCCTGCAGCAGGTCACCCGGGGATAGTGGAGAATGAGCACGTCCTGAGCCCCTACCACCCACACCCTCAGGATTAGAATATTGGGGTTTGCCCCGGAAATCTCCCTATTAGACATACTCCCCAGGCTCTTGTGCACACAGAAGTTTAGGAATCACTGTTCTGGGGATGGCAGAGGCACTGGGCAGTAGGGCCTCCCCATTGATAGGCCCCCCACAGCAACGCAAGCAGATCAGCTGGCCCTTCCGGCTCATATACCTCAGAACCAAAGGCAGGGTTCCATACAATGGAATATATATATTTTTTTTAGTAATAAAGGGAATGAAGTAAATATTATGGCATGGGTTAACCTTGAAAACTTTAAATATCTTAATTTTTTTTTTTTTATTGATTGCAGAGAGGAAGGGAGAGGGAGAGAGAGATAGAAACATCAATGATGAGAATCATCAATTGATTGCCTCCTGCATGCCCCACACTGGGAATAGAGCCCACAACCCAGGCATGTGCCCTGACTGGAAATTGAGCCATGACCTCCTAGTTCATAGGTCTATGCTCAACCACTGAGCCATGCTGGCTGGGTGAAAACTTGATACTAAGTGAAAGAAGCCAGTTACAAAAGACCATATATTGTATGATTCCATTTATATGAAATGTATAGAATAGGCAAATATATAGAGAAGGAAAGTAGATTAGTGTTTTCTGGAAGCTAGAGGTAGTGTGTTGAAGGAATGAGGAGTTACTGCTAATGGACATGTGATGAACGTCCTATATAATAAAAGGTAGTATGCAAATTGTCCCTTAGACCGGGAAGTTGTCCGGGAGTTCTACTAGGGGGTGGGGCTGGCCTGGGGAAGGGAGGGAGTACCAGGCGGCAGCCGCTATCTCTCTCTCCCTCTCCCTTCCTCTCTGAAATCAATAAAAAATATATTTACAAAAAATGGAGGTGAAATGAAGGTATTTGTAGAAAATAGGAACTGAGGACATTCACTAAAGAAGGAAATGGACTCTCACTAAAGAAGGAAATGATCCCAGAAGCACAGAAATTCTGGAAGGAATGATGTGTAAGAGACAAGGTAAAAATTGGGTAAATTTGAATGAATAGTGACTGCCCCAAACAATACTATGTATTGAGGTTCAAAATATATTTTTCAATATCTCAAAAAGTGTAGACTACATTAAAGTGGTCTAGTGCCCTTAAATTGTCTTGGCAGTGATACTCATTTATGGCAGGTTCTGCTGAGACAGGAAGCCATGTGGTTATCCAGGGTAAATTACCAAAAGTATTAATAACTAGGAATACATAGAATAAAGAAAGGAAATATGGAATAATAAAAATAGTTAAACCAAAAGATGACAAGAAAGGAAGAAAAAGGAACTAGAACAAGTAGATCAAATACTACATCAGAAACTACTTTAGATGAACATACTGAATAAATACCTTTATTAGAAAACTAAATTTTTCAGATTTGATTTTTTAAAAAAAGCTACATTCTACTTATAAGAGACACATCTTAAATCTGTGGGCATCAAGTGTTGTCAGTAAAAAACTGGAAGAAGGTACACCATGGAGCACTAACCAGAAGAAGTGGTACAGATGTATTAGGAACAGATGACACAATCTCTGAGATCAGAAACATTGCTAGAAAAAAAGAAGAACTCTCATAGTGCTAAAGGAGTCAGTCCACTAGGGAATATAAATAAACAGACAAATAAATAAAATGTTGACAGAGTTAAAAGGAAAAATAGAAAAATGCACAGTTGTAGAGGGATATTAATACACTTCTCTATAGAACAAGCAGATTAAAAGCAGTAAGAATAGCAGTAAGGACTGGCCAGCATGGCTCAGTTGGTTGGGCATCATCCTGTGCACCAAAAGGTTGCTGGTTCTACTCCAGGTCAAGGCACCTGCCCAGGTTGCAGGATTGATCCCCAGGAGGGTGTGCAGAAGGCAGCCAGATCAATGTTATGCTCTCACTTGGATGTTTCTCTCTCCCTTTCCCTTTTTTTCTCTCTTTCTCTCAAAAAAACACACACAAAAAAACCCCTATATTTTAAGAAAGCTCAAAAAAAAAAAAAAAAAAGCAGTAAGGACAGAAGAGACTTGAGGGTCCCTTTTAACAAACTCTGAAGCTGTGGAGTACACATTCTTTCCACTGGGTCACAGAATAAGTTTCAAGAAATTTTATAGAATTGATATCACACAGGGTATATTTTCTGGCCACAAATTGATCTAGAAATGAACAATAAAAAGATACTAGTAAATTTCCAAATATTTGGAAATTATGCAATATACTTCTAAATAACCCACAGGTCAAAGAAGAAATTAAGAAGAAATTTCCAGTGAAATTTAGAAACTATTTTGGATCGAAGATGATGACTATATGGCATATCAGATTTGTGGGCTGCAGCTAAGCCCTAGTTAGAGGAAAATTCTAGTCTTAAATGTACAAAATTGAAAAGAAGAAGACGGAAAATCTTAAGATCTTAGACATTAGAAAAAAATACCAGCATATTAATCATAAAGAATGTAGAAGGAAGGAAATAATAAAGATAAGAGTGGAAATTAATGAGATAGAAAACAAACTTAAAATAATGGAAAAGCAATGTAATCAAAAGTTGGTTCTTTCATAAGACCAATAAGTGAATAAAGAACTGATCCTAAACTGTTAGAGAAAAAAATGGGAAAGCACCAATTACCAATGTCAGGAATGAAAAGGGGGACACCCCTACATTCTCAAGACACGAAAAGCTAGCTGTTATCTGTGGGCACATCAATGCACTTGTGGGATTTCAACTGCTGTGTTTTTATTCATGCCAAGCCCCCAAATTTATTTTCCTATCATTGTCATCACTTGCTTTAGACATAACATGTAAAAACTAAAAATCCCAATTTTATCCCCTCTCCCTGCCCCTAGTAGCTGTTTGTCTAATGTTTCCCATGTTTGTAAAAGGTACCACTACTTATTAATTTGCTCAAGCAAGAAACTCAAGGTTTTGCCTCTCTCTGTTGGATACCTCCACATTTGATCAAATAGCACGTCGTTTGGACTTTTCCTTTCTCCCTCCCCTCTCTTTCCACTGCTTCTGTGATTGTCCTAGTGACCTTGAGATCACCCCCCCCACCCACCATCCAGCAATGGTCTCTTCTTTTGCCTTCCCTTTCTGTCCCACCTTGCAAAGCTGGTCCTGCATGCATCTCTCTACAACCCTTTCACGGCTTCTGGTTGCCCTAGAATCAAGTCTAAAATCTAGGGGGGCCAGAAGGTTCCCCTCTGCAGCCCTTGACCTTCCTTCAGGCTTTTGCAGTAACTGACTCATTGTCCTCATGTCCCTGAACTCTCACCAGCCGTTGGTGATCTGTCCCATCCACAGCCCCGAGGGCCCTGGACCTGGCTGTCACACTCATGGCCCGCTCCCTGGGATGTGGCACAGTGCCTGGCCCAGAGGACGAGCACAGGAGAGGATCGGTAATTTGAGCGAGCGAATGAACAATAACGGATCAATAAGTATCCCGAACCTTAGTGCTGACATTATTTTTCAACTTGGCTGAAGTGAAACAAAATGGGAAAAGGTACCTGTAAACATAAGTCAGTCTAGTCCAGCCTTTCTCAAGAGAGATGTTTAATGCATTTTTAGTTATTTATTTAATGATAAAAAGGTCTTTAAAAGAGTTCAAATATTTACCAGATTATCACACCCCCTCAGTTTAAGCTCTTAATAGGAGAAGTCTGGCCTTTGTCTTTCCTGTAGAACTTGGCAGAAACTTTTGCCTTTAGTTGGTGAGCTGTGCAATTCTCTTGACTCAAATAAAAATGTAGGGCTTGATTTGGAAATTGCCTAAATCCGTTTTAGGATGTCGGTTCTCTCATTGGGGTTGGTGGCCACTAAGAACACAACTTAGTAAAGGTTTCTGAGGAACTGAAATCCAACTGTTTTCAGAATCAATTTAGTGATATTATTTCATAACCCATGCATGCTGCATCTTTAAAAATATCCTCACAGTTCACCCAAAAACATTTATGAAAGTATCTGCAATGTATATGTTGTTCCAGATGGGCCCACAGGGATCGAAAACTATTAATATTATTTGTTGGGATGAGCCAACAGGACCTATTTTCTTCTGATGTCGTGTAAATTAGTTTCATTTGGTCTTTTTCTTAAGCAACCCAACCAAGTGTTACATGTATTTTTTGTACATGAAAAATGACTTCTTTATAGGAGCTGAATCATTTTTTATTGTGAATGTATTATAGACACAAAAGAGTAAACAGGAAGCGTATATGTAGCTTGCAGGATAATGAAGTGAATGCTATGTCCTTGCTACCCATCTTAGGAAATGGCAGAGGGAAGCCATGGCATCTGTGCCCTCAACCTTGTCCCTTGTGGTGGGCATTATGGGTGTGGGGGCACCTGGCCCACAAATGTGTGATAGTTGAGCCAGGGTTTTGTGTTCTTCAGAACCAGAAGGGACTCATGGCACTGCTTGCGGGAAAGCACTTTCCTAACCTCTTTTGCTTGTCAGTGAGGACCAGTTTCTTGTCTCTGCTGCCTTTAGAAGGAACCAGAAAGTTGAAGGAAGCCACAGGCTTCATAGCTGCCTAGCAACAGAAGCACTGTTTTCGGGGGAAATGGGTGCAGCTCTCTGAGAACTGCCAAGTGGCACCTGCCGACCGCCTCTGTGTGCTCTCAAAGCCAGATGAGCCCGAGGTGGGCGCTCAGGGGCTCACAGGGAACCCGGCCCTGGAGCTAGCCGGGGCCAAGCAGCCCTTCCCTTCTGAGCCGGGAGCAGGGCCAGCTTCGTGGGTGTGTGACCAGTGCCACTGGTCAGAAGGGCCCTGTGCTTGCAGTTGCTATCTCGAAAGTCTCCATACTGTGGTCTTTGGATGTGTGTGTTGTAAGTGAAGGACAGTGAGACGATAAAACACTTTGGGGGTTGGAGCCACAACTCACCCCTCCTGACCTCCCTGGAAGGGGCTCCCAGCTGACTGCTTTCCTACTCCCTGTGTTCCAGGCCTTTCCACCCAGCAGCCGCTGCTGTCCTCAGTGTGCACATGGGCTTGGGCTCCGGGAGGGGCCGGGGCAGTGCCAGGCGTGTGTGCTCTGTGGCATCTGAGGGCTGGGCATGGTGGTGGCATTCCTGCCTTGAGCTGGCAGTGTCATGGCACACTCAGAGGGCACCTTGGTGGGTGAGCCTCTCCCCCACCGCTGATCCAGGCACCGAGCCCTTCGAGTGTGAAATTGCAATCCCTGCTGGCCACCTGTTCGCTGTGGGTCTTTCCTCAGGGGAAGGGGAGCAACAACCATACACTATTTCTTACAAGTCTATGGTCTACGGATGGTCCTTCTGGTTTGGGCCAGTTGGACCGATTTCGGCTGGGCTCTCTGTGTCTGCCGTCGGCTGGAGGGGCACCTGTTGGCTTGCCAATCCGGATGCCTCCTGCAGTGTGTGGCCGTTGGCAGGCTGTCAGGAGGGCGGCGGGAGTGACCAGGCACCCTAGAGGCTGGCTAAGCCAGGCTTCTTCGTGTGCGGGCAGAGGTCCAAGAGCAGCAGGAGAGGACAGCCCGCCTCCGTGAACAAGTATCGCTCGAGTCTCCGCTCTGTCCCATCGGCTGCCTCATTGGCCAAAGTGAGGCACAGGCCAGCCCAACTTCCGGGAGTCGAGAAAGATCCACCCCTTGATGGAAAGAGCGGCAGGACCCATTGCGAGGGATGTGGGTTCAGGGACAGGAGGAACCACTGAAATGACATAAGCAAATGACATTTATTTGAGCATTTCTTTATTGTCGTTTCTTTCACCAATCAGCATATGTTTTCCCACTTCTGAACTATTACCAAAATGAGCTTAGTTCTCAACCTGTGGGTCGCAACCGCTTTGGCGGTCGAACGACCCTTTCACAGGGGTCACCTAAGACCATCCTGCATATCAGATATTTACATTACGATTCATAACAGTAGCAACATTACAGTTATGAAGTAGCAACGAAAATAATTTTATGGTTGGGTCACAACATGAGGAACTGTATTTAAAGGGCCAGAAGGTTGAGAACCACTGGCTTAAAGGATAGTCCTCGTGTGTGTTTATAGAATGGTTCCGCGTGCGTCTATTTCAGGGTCACAGTAAATTTTATTGCCGAGACGAAGGCCTGCTGTGGACCTGCTGCCAAACCCAGGTAATCATTAAACCTCCCAGTAACATGCCGCTTCACTGGGTCAGGGAAAGAGAAGAATATATAAATCCAGACGTGACATCAGCCTTGTTTTAGATTAACCCCCCCCCCCCCCCCCCGGATGAGGAGTCTGCCCTTTGTTTTTGAATGCAGTGTCTTCTCTGTAGGAGTGGTCTAAACCCCAAGTTGACCTTGTGCAACCTCTCTGCAAGGACAGGGGGCGGGGGGGGGGGGGCTCTTTCCATGTCCCCAGAGATCAAGAGCCCATTTTCTTTTCTTACATATATGTTTATTGATTTCAGAGAGAAAGGGAGAAGGAGAGAGAGATAGAAACATCAATGATGAGAATCGTTGACCGGCTGTCTCCTGCACGCACCCCCCCCACCCCCCCAACTGGAGCCCACAGCCCAGGCATGTGCCCTGACCAGAATCGAACCTGGGACCCTTCAGTCTGCAGGCCAACACTCAATCACTGAGTCAAACCAGCTAGGGCGAGAGCACATGTTCATGGTTCGCTTTGACCTGGGAGGAGCGGCACAAAATTCCAGGATATTTGCATGGGTCCCTCCTGGTAGATCTGTGATCGATTCCCTCTAGAGCACCCTGCCCCCCACAGAATCTGTAAGCCGCTGGTTTACAGCCTGCAACCTGATCCCAAGTCTTCCTGCTCTGCCACCATCACTGCCCCCAAACTTCCCTAAGGCCTCACTTTATAACGGCCCTGTAACATTATCTCCCCGCCTGGCTCCCGCGTTGTCTTATGTCCTGAAGTGCCCGCAGTGTCCTGGCCACTGAGCCTGGAGCCGAGAGAGGAGTGCAGGGGCCCTGCTGCCAGGGGCTCAGGGTTGACATGAAAATCATTGGAGTCAGGAAATTCCAGGGCCCTTAAGTCATCCGGGAAGACAGTTGACAGGAGAGGCCAAGGCAAGAGATCAGGTTGCCTCCAAGTGGGAGCTGAGGTTCCCGTCAGGAGCTGGTCTGGCAGGAGGTGTCTGAGCCTTCAGCCTGCAGGCAGAGTCTGGGTATTGCCGGCCGAATCTTTATAACGACCAGCTGGGAGCTAACGTCCGCTCACTGCCTCTTCACCCGGCTGTACTCGTTTGTAACTGCTATTAGGTATCCCCGCCAAGTCTGAAGAATTCATTTAGTGTCCCTATCAATTGGTTTGTAAAAATGATACTTCAAGCGCCCTGGCCGGGAGGCTCAGTTGGTTGGAGCGTTGTCCCGTTCACCAAAAGGTTGCTGGTTTGATCCCTGGTCCAGGCACATATGGGAGGCAACCGATCAATGGTTCTCTCTCATGTCAACGCTTCTCTCTCTCTCTTTTCCCCCTTCTCTCTCCTCTAAAAAAAAAAAAATCAAAAAATCAATTAACATATCCTTGGGTGAGGATTAAAAAATACCTAAAACCTCTCCCCAAAATATTGACACAATTTTTCAAGTGTCAGTCCAGCAAGGAAGCCATTTCTTCTAACTCCTTGGCTCATGTGATGGTTTAAATATTAAGCTCGCCTGCCTCGGGTGTCACAGGATGGGGGTGGGCAGTGTGTGTCGATTCCTTTGGTGTCTTCACAGGCAGCCGTGTTGCTGGGACCCCTCTGGTGCCCACGTGTCTGGGCTCCCCAAAGGCGGGGGTATCTGGCCTTGCCCCCTTGCTGTAGCCCTGCCGTGAGGACTCCACACATACACTTCTTGAGGGGCCAAAAGGCACATACATAGTCACATTTTCTGTTTTAGTTGAAGGACTTTCGAGCACAGATGGCTAAACTATTAGGCAGGGGCAGCGGGGTTGTGTGACACTGGCCTGGGAAGTAGTGACAGCCTGTCTCCGGAAGGGGGACCAGGGCGCTTTTATGGAGGATGCTTGGGTCACGGAGGCTGTGGCTGCTAATTATAGAGGAGGAATAGAACTGAGGGTGAACTTCCACACATTTGGACAGTTGGTTTAAAATGGCTTTTTGTTCTCTTCTGTGTCATTCTTACTCAAGAAAATGATCTTTGAGGGAAGGAAGCATTTATGTGTTCCTTGGTGCCCAGCCTGTGCCTGACATATCATTTGGTTGAAATTGACCTATGGAAATGGTCATGGCTAATGCGGCCCTGAATGTGAGGAGAGGCGTGAGGAGAATAGGCGTTTCTGCTGTTTCGGGATTCTGCTGTCAGAGGCTGAGAGGTGTGGGGCTTCCTGTTGTGGTCCAGGGCTGGCTGGGAGCATGGGGGGCCAGGGTGAGTGTTGAGGAAAACCAGATATTCACCTTGGCCGGCTGGGAGTAACATTGGAAGGGCCTGTGTGGAGATGATGTGCCAGATAGCCAGAGTTGCCATAAGGGCTGCATCTGCCAGCTACTAGGAATCCCCACTTCCCCCACTTCCCCCCTAACAGCATAGGGCTGGAGTGGAGGTGGAGAGGGCTGCAAGCCTTTCATGCACCCCCTCCTGTCTCCACCTTACGTACCTCAAATTAGCGACCTGGGAGGGTCAGAAGCAGAGTGTGCTGGAGTGGGCCTGGGGGGCTGGAGAGGGCTGGTGGGTATTCTCCGAGGTTCTGTGAGCCAGCTGTTCAATATAGCTATTATTAAAGATTTAAGGATATACGTGTACAATTAATAAGTTCTATTAAAAACAAAGATAATAAAGATAATAAGGTACAAACTTCCAGTTATAAAATAAACAAGTCACTGGGATGTAATGTACAGCCCATTGAATATAGTTAGTAACATCGTGATAACTTTGTACGGTGACTGATGGTTACTAGACTGATTATGGTGATCACATTGTACATTATATTAATGTCGAATCACTATGTTGTGCACCTGAAACTAATATCAGATTGTATGCCAACTATACTCTTGTAAAAACAACAAAAAATAAAAAAATAAAGATAATAATCGCAACTCAAAACATGTCACTTCCTAAATGTTTTATTACATTTTACTGCTCCTCATCCTTTTGAGGTTTCTGACATCTCTTGTACCTGATAAACATACCATATACTGGTTAGTTGCTGCACATCTTGTGCAACCCCACGCTCGGTGACTTCACGCCGCTGGCTGACATGGGCCGCAGTGGGAGAATTTACACCACATACCAGTGCACAGGCTGTCCCTATCCCCCTGGGCTCTCGCTGGGCCTGCGGGTGGACTACAGAATGACTCAGACCCCTCGGGGAGAGGCAGAAACGCTCTACCCCAACGGTGGGGAACGTCCAGCCCTCGGGCCATATAAGGCCTTGGAAATAATTTGGTCTGGTCCTGCCAAGACTTTAGGGGTGAGTTAATTAAATGTCTGACCAAATATAGCAGGCTAATTTTTAAGTTGATAATTTTGTATGGCCCGTGAATGATGTAATAAATACCCAAATGGCCCTTGGCAGAAAAAAGGTTCCCAACCCCTGGTCTACCCAAAAGCTTTCTCTGGCTTCACCTGTTTCTAGGGGCTGAAGCCCAAGAAATTGTTATGGCCTAAAGGGCTTTCATTACCCCCACCTTCTAGGCTGTTGATTATATGTGGGATTAAAAATAAACAAATGTGCGGATACTATCAACACAACAGATCAAGTAGCTTTCTTAGTTAACAACATCTGTAGGAGTTAAAAGCAAGAATGAGCAGCTGTGAGTCCAGCCGTCCACATGGTCAGTGTGTATGTTAGCAGGTCCAGGGTCTCATGGAATTTTCCACCTGGGAAGGATAAAGTCGGATTTCAGTCCTCAGGAGACCCTGGGCCCAGGAGATGCCTCTGCAGGAAACCATTCCTGGCTGCTGGTTCCACAGGTGGTGGGAGCAGATCCCTGTGTGTTTCCCCAAAACCATGGGTGCACATCTGACACCTCAGAACCATGAATTTGGCCAATTTGATTCCTGGGTTAAATGCTGTCTCGGATCAGATGATCCGTCTGTGCCAGTCAAGAATGCTGACCCTCACCAGCACGCCCTTAGAGGAACAGTTTGTTATTAGAGAAATCAAACAAGTGAATCAAATAGGATTAACCCCTTTAAACAATTTAACTAGGTGTTTCTTACAAATAACAAAGAACAAATTCCTTTCAATTTGTTGAGGATAACCAGAAACACGGACCTGCCCGGTCTCTAATTGAAAAAACAACTAAAAAAAAAAACCCACCAAAAAAACACACAACACAACCCTCATCAAACTGTACAGTTTACAATCTGTGTAATCTAATGTAAGTTCTATTTCATTAAAGTTGATTTTCCAAAAAAAAAAAAAAAAAAAAAAAAGAAAAGAAAAAGGGTCAGCAGCCTCTTAGAAGTGCTCATTCTAGACAAGAAGATAGTCTCAGTTCTCTTGTTGGGGATAATAAGCATAGCTTTTCTATCAAGAGATTAATTCCTTGTTTGAAATCTCACTGAGGAAGTATTATCACATGTTTATTTAGTTATTTTAAAGTAGCCACATGTTCCCCTCTGTTTTTCCCCAACCGCCTGTCATTTTGAAATAAGAGCGTAACTCAGCAAGTAGGTGAATAAAAAGAGCCACCCTACAGACTGAGAAATCAAGCATGCAGTTATACATTCGGGCTTCCTCGTCATGTCAGTTTAATCTTTGGTAAAATTATTTCCCTTTATTTTTATGTGTCTTGGTCATTGTAAATGTCATGTGATGCTGCTGTAACAATCAACCTCAAAATCTTCACAACTCGCTGCCACAGAGGCTTGTGTCTTGCTCGTTTTGGTTCAGTGGAGGCGGGGTAGCGAAGGGCTCTGTTTTGTGCAGCGATTCAGGAACCTGGGGCTCTGGTGGATTCTAGACTTTGGAGTCCCCTGCTGGCCCCTCTGCATCTGGCCGCAGGCAAGAGATGAAAAGTGGGACGTTGTGCAAGGGTGTTGTGGCCAGGGGCGTTGGGGGCCTTGTTCGCTTTCACTCACATTCCATTGGTCGGTACTCAGTTTCACAGCTGAAAACTGACTATAAGGCTGGGATATGTGGTCTGTGTGTCCAGGAGGGAAAGGGAAGGGGGTTGACAAACACATGGCACACCAGCGGAACACTCAGATGCCATAGCTATATATGGCAAGATTGATATTTGTAAGTCCTTTGTAGATCTCAGGCCATAGGAAGGATCAGAACTTAGTGGTTGAGCGCATGATCTTGAGTCAAATGGCTGGTATCCAAATCCCAGCTCCATCATTACCAGATGGGGCATCTCTTAGTTTCTCTCTATGCCTCAGTTTTTTCATCTGTAAAGTGGGGATAATAATAGAAGTACGGTCCATGTCAGAAGCAAATGAAGCAACATAGGCAAAATGCTTAGAATTATGCATGAATGTAATAACAAATAAGTATTTGCTAAATACATTTAAAAAAACTGAGACTAGTAACCAGGGACCTCAGGCCCTCTGTGGTATGTTGTAATTTGGGTATGTTGTCATCCAAATGGAGAACGTTTCTTTTAGCTCAGTTGTTTATTGAGCAGCTATTGATTGTACCGTGCCAAGCATGACAGAATCTGAGTACGCAGGCTTCTCACTGAATCAAAGGAAACAACATGTTTTCCCATCAAATTTGCCTTTGAAACTCTGGGACTCTTAATCCACGTTCACACCAGCATTGTGATCTTGGTTCCCACTCCCCACATCCATAGATTCTCCTGGGCCCCTCAGAGTGCAAAGTGGCACTGGCCCAAAGGGCTTCTTCTCCACCCCCATCGACATCCATTGGGCCCTGTCAAGGCCACTCCCTTAATAGGTGTCGTATCTGTCCACTCGGTAGGCAGTCTGCTTCCAATCTACTCACAGGAACACACTACCTCCTCCAACTATGATCTGCACTTCAGAATAATGCTTGATTAAAAGCCCACATGGGGCAACATGCAGTGACTGCTCCATGCAGAGTCCCCCTCCTAGGAGCCAGCTGGGCTGACCAGGCTCTTTCTCTTGCAGCTCGACGACTGCACGCTGCAGCTCTCCCACAATGGCACCTACCTGGACCTGGAAGCCACCCTGGCAGAGCAGCGGGACGAGCTAGAAGGCTTCCAGGATGACGCTGGGTAAGAGCCACAATTGTCCCTGCTGACTGGTCCTGATCTCCCAAGAAATGGGGGGAGGGGCCCTGAAATATTTTGGAGAAACCTTTGGCCTTCTCTTCACTCGCAGTCACACAAAAAGAAGGGAGATGCAAGTGACAGCTGTAGTCACAGCACTCTTTTGCATTTTGAGTAACTCATTTTTTTAATAAAAATTTTATTACAGTTGACATTCAATATTAGTGTTAGGTATACAGCACAGTGGTTAAACATTTACGTAACTTACAAGATGATCCCCCGATGAGTCTAGTCCCTACCTGACACCACCTATTTGAGTAACTCTTCTTGACAAGGCTACTCAGGGGCAGGAGCATTTCTGGTATAGTTTAATTAAGCATATGGTATTTACATCCTGTTCTCTTTCTCTTAAGCCAAATATAACTACATTAATTTTTTTAAGATTTTAGTGGGTTGACAATTGTTTTAAACATTGTTTTTACTGACAACTCATTGGATATATAGTTTTCTTGCCAGATGCCCTAGTAGATCATGTTATATTATGTCATCTTTTGAACTCATTACAGTGGAAAAAAAAAATTATTATGTTAACTAACATCAAATCACTTTGTGCCTACCTAGAATTGCTTAATACTTCTGATTGCTCAGTCTGAATAAAGCAACACACATACAAAATCAAAGATGTGTCCAGAAAATAAAATCTCTGTAGGAATATACTTATACCATCAACCATTCCTATAGTTATTAGATTACTAGAGGCTCGGTGCATGAAATTTGTGCACTTGGCGGGGGGTGTGGGGTGGGGGGCGGGGAGTCCCTCAGCCTGGCCTGTGCCCTCTGGCCCGTTTCTGCGGGGAGCGGGCCTAAGCCGTCAGTCTGACATCCTTAGCGCTGCTGCAGAGGTGGGAGAGGCGCCTGCTACCGCCTCTGTGCTCACCAGCCCTGAGCAGCGCTCCCTCTGTGGGAGCGCATTGACCACCAGAGGGCAGCTCCTGTGTTGAGCATCTGCCCCCTGGTGGTCAGTGCAGCCCTCTGCCTTCTTCTCTATCCCTCATCCATCTTGAGCCATGTATATCTCTGATTTTATCACCTTCCTCCTTAGAAAACTTCAGGGGCTCTCTGTTGCTTTCCCAATAATACCCAGCTATTTTGATCTGGTTGTCAGAGACCTCCCCAACAGTTGTTTAGACATTACCTTGCTTGAGTTAAAAATATATTACTGTCAGATAAATATTTTCAGAGAATACTAAGTTTTCAGGAACAGCTCAAGGAAAAAAATGGGAACCTGTTAGTGTTAGTCTCCTACTTGACTCCACGATGTATTGATGACTTCCTGGATTTCCCCTGTTTTATTACAATTTATGGTCCATTTCCCCTAATTGTCCCTCTGCTGCTAAAACTCTACGAGGTCAGAACTAGACCTGTCTGACTATCCAGTGCCTAGCATTTTCTCAACACCTTATAGGCACTGAGTTAACGCTGGTGGCTGGTAAATGAGAGGATCCCAGGATGGATTCCTGAATATCATGACCATGAGCACCAAGAAAACCAGGGTCCTTGGTGGGAACCAGCAAGGTTCTGTGAGGAAACCTTTCCTATCTCTGGAGTGGTTCCCAGGGCCACACCAGCAGTGCGTGGGGAAACACCTGGAATTTGCCATCGGCTGTACACACGTGAGGGCTGTCATTATTAGCTCACATCAGATTCTACTCATCATCACTTAAAAAATGACTGTACAGGCATGCCTCATTCTACTGTGCTTCATGGATGTTGCCTTTCTTATAAACCGAAGGCAAGGTCCTTACTCACTTTATTGCAAGTCTTGTTTTATTGCAAGACTCTTATTGCCTTGGTCTGGAACCAAACCCACAGTATCCTCCAGGCTTGTGTGTATTCCTCCACCATCCCAGGAGCATCTGGGCAAAGGCACTTTAGGTTCTACTGAGGATGTACATTCACACCTTTGGTGACATGAGGGTGGTTCATGCAAGGACACCTTCAGTCCCAGGTTAAAACACTGGCTGTGGTTGAAACAGCACCAACCCTACAGCAGGGAGGACGCATCTGCTGCCGTCCTCTGGCCCTAACCTACAGCTCGCTCTGTCAACACCAGCATCAGGAGCTGGAGGCTTCTCCCTAAAGAGCCAGGGCCCTGCTGCTAGGTCAGCAGAGTAGATCTTGGCTTCCTTTCTTCCTTTGTTCCCTTCTGAATCATCACCTGGCCTTGGGCCCATGGTCCTTGACCACATTTCTGCACCCTAACAGCATGCGATGCTGGGGAAATGAATGATGGCGAGAAGGCAGGACTCACGGCATGGGCGACTGCAAACAGGGGAAGGTAGCCCTAAAGCTTTGGGTAGCTGCGCATTTGACAGGTGTGCCACAGCTCACGCCAGGGCAGGTTTTATGGCTTTGAAATAGTCTTCATTTGTGGTGCCCTACCTCTCATCTTTTGGAATGTATGCAGGATGACCTTCTCTTTGTCCAGAAGAGCGTGAAGAAGCCACGCTCTTTACTGCTCTCTGGTGGGGAAGCCCCTCTGTCCCTGGCCTGGATTGCAGAAGACATGCCAGGATTGGCTGTCCTGGCACTGCCAGCGCACCCCGGCCACTCCCAGGCTATTGACCACCACTGAGCGCTGGCAGGGCTGGCTCTGAGCAGCCTACAGGCTGAGCCCTCCTGCACAGGTGGGAGGTGTCCATGCACATCTGCAGCCTCACTTGCCCTGAGCATCCCGCCGAGGTCCTTTCCGGGAAGCGTGGCATTTGGCGGAGTCTGGGTGCCTGCGAAGTCATGTCTCCCACGGATGGGAGTTAAAATATAATTTCTTCCTAGTTAACAATTGCCCCTCATAGGCACGAAGAGGTCAAATGAAATCGCATTCTTCTCTTGATTTCTTTGTGTAAATCATAGCAAAATATTCCCTAATGAGACCATCTGATGGAGACACGGGACCAGCTATGGGAAAATGATGGTGTTTTCCACACAATGTGCTCGGAGTGAATTTTCCTTGCTGGAGGAGTTTGTTTCTTTGTTCTTGTTCATTGCCCTGCTCTTTTATGCCAGGACTAAAAATTAACTCACCCCTTGTTTAGAATGATCACTCAAGCTATGGCTAAAGGGAGAAGAGGGGAAAGACCTTCAGAAGTGGAAGGACAAAGCAATTATTCTGCTGCAGAGGGAGCCAGGCCTAGTCAGTGCCTTCCAAGGCCAGGGAAGTTAGTAGCGGAAACAGGAGCCCCGAAGCCTCTAATGATTATGCCTGACCCTGCTGTAGTGTGGCCTGGCGAGCCCAGTTCCCTCCCTATGTCAGCAGGGATTCCAGCAGGGCCTCTGGCATCCGAGGAGAGCATAGTACAGGGCAGTGTAGCCTAGTGGTCAGGGGCATGGGCCTTGTGCTGAGTCTCGTGGCTATGTGGCCGGCTGGTTGGGCCCCTTTTAAAGAGCTTTACCAGGAGCCCCACCAGCAACTTCCACATCCAGTTCACTGAGGACAGCTGTGTCATGTGGCCACTCTTGGGGGCCAAGGGGACTGGAGAAGGTGGTTTTTAGGTGGGTATGATGTCACCTCAAACAAAATTGGGTTCTCTTGATGAGACAAAAGGGGAAAATGGAAATTGGGTAGGTAACCAGCAGGGTGTGCCTCAGCGAGAAGAGAGAAAATTTCAAAGACAGGGCAGTTAACACCATGCCCACCACAGAGAAGCCAAGTTTCGAGAGGACCAAGGTCAGGCCAGGGTGTTGTAGGAGATTTAGGGAGAGAGGAAGCAGAATAGTTGTGGGTGGGGGAGAAAATGGAGGAGTGAGAAGGGGAGGCCGCAGGATGGCCCCAGAGCTGGGAGCTGTGAAGGTGTTCAACCAAGGTTTCTTTCCCATTAGGGACACCTGGGGATGAAAGGCTAAAACTTTAAAAATCTTAGAAGAAAATAGGAGCAGGTTTTCATTTCTTAGGTATGTCATCAAATACATAATATTATTTTCCCACTTTACAGACAAGGAAGCTGGTGCTCAGAGAGGCTAAGTAACTTGTCCAAGATCATACAGCTGGCTTCAGCATCTATGCTTTTCACCTCTACTGTCTACTAGGAAAGACCAGAATGCCTCTGGAGATGAATACAGTAGCCACTGGCTCTCTTGAACTTGAAGTTTTTGAGCAAATAACCTGAGCTAACACTATCTTTTCACGTGCTGATGACTAATTCAAATCCTTCTTTAGCTCTTTATCCCTCAGCCAGAACACTGGCTGCATCTCATCGCTCCAGAAGCTTAGTAAAAGGAAGCATATTCCTGGGGCAGCTGCTGAGCAGGTCCTAATTTCTGCTTCTGCCACACGGTCAAACATGTTTTCTACTCTTGATCGAAATCATAGTTTAGTTCTAATTTGAGTGGAGGAATGTTTGGGGGCATTCATTCTGCTGTTGGTTGCAAGAAAAAGTCATCAAGTCTTTGGCTGCATGCCATTTAATAAATTAATGTATGCACTTGCTCTTATATCCACAAAAAGACTTCATATATTATTCTTGTAAAAATACTTGAGCCTGACAAGTGTGGCTCAGTGGTTGAGCATTGACCTATGAACTAGGAGGTCATGGTTCAATTCCTGGTCATGGCACATGCCCGGGTTATGGGCTCAATCCCCAGTAGGAGGCGTGTAGGAGGCAGCTGATCAATGATTCTCTCTCATCATTGATGTTTCTCTCCCTCTCCTATCCTCTCTGAAATCAATAAAAATATATTAAAAATAAATAAATAAAAATATTCTCTTGAGAGACTGGAGCAGAACTGAAACATGGTGTCTGGGAGACTTACTTGGTTAAACCAGCCCTCTTCCCCGCTCCCCCTTCCCCGGGTCCCACCCCAAGGCCATAGGCATGGTTGTAGGAGAAACTTGGTGGATTCTGAGAAGCCAGGAAGTTTTGGAAAGTTCCTTCACCAGCAGCACCCTCATATCTCTGGCATGTTTGCCTTGATTGGAGTTCCCTTGAATTGAGTGTCTATTTTAGATAGTTTTCTTGTCACTTGGGTAGCACTGGCCTTGGGTGTGGGCACTTGATTGGCTGTGGCTGATCTCCAAAGTGGTGATGTTTCCCTGGCAGTGGCTGTGCTGATAGGAATGGAATCTGACTCTCCCTGGGGAGTTTCAGGTCAAATTAAATTGCTTCTGCCTTGGGGTCACCCTGCTGCAAGCGTTAGGATTCAGAAGGAGGGGCAGCTGTGAAACAGATACAGCATGTCAGTATCAGGGAGGAAAAGATCACTCAAGTGTTTATGCCGAATCCACTGATTTTTGGAACATGGAAGCTCCATGAAGGCAGATACCAAAGTTGGTATTAAGGTTCTCTAGAGAATAGAACCAACAAGGTATCGATTACCCATCTAATCTTTCTAATCTAATCCATCTGGTCTACCGAGTATATCTAGAAAGGTTTATTTTAAGTAATTGGCTCACTCCATTGTGGCGACTGGCAAGTCTGAAATCTGTGGAGTGGGCCAGCGGGGTGGAAATTCAGGTAAGAACTGATGTTATAGTCTGGAGTCCAAAACCTGCAGGTCAGGCAGGGTCTCCGCGTTGCTGCTGCCTTGAGGCAGAGCGTGCATCGTGCATCTCATATAGAGTGGAATGAGGGAGTAGATGAAGGAGGACCCACCAGGGAGGTGATAGGAGCACAGGCTCTGGGTTGCACTGCCTGGGTTGAATCTGAGCTCGTCACTTTCTAGCTGTGTGACTTCAGCTATGTTGCTTAACCCTTTTGGGCCTCAATTTCTTCATTTTAAAAATGGCAATAATGTTACCTATTTTATAGGAGTTTTTTGAAGATCAAATCTGTATAAAGTACTTAGACTCTTGTTGGGCATGCAATAAGCATTCTATGAAGATTAACAACTGTTATGAATATTATTTTCCAAACCCAAACTGACATAGTATCCCACTGGGGGCAGGGGGAAATCTACCCATGATTATTTAATTTTCCTTTGAAAGTTTTAGCCATGAAACAGAAGATAAGTGCATACTTCCTACAAAAAGCCTGGGGATAAAATGATTATTTTTAATAGATGACATGATTATGCCCATAAAAGAATTGGCCCAAGGGTTTTTAGAATCAATAACAGCAGTGAGATGGCCATGTACAAAGGAAATGCATGAAAATCAACTTTCCTCTAATACTAATATATCAGCATTAATCAAATTTAAAGGCATTTTATGATGGGTGTCCTTTATACATTGATATTTAATATATATAAATAAAACATTAAACTTTCTGTAATCCTTAAAGTCTTAGGAGAAACCTTATTTAGTCCTGTTTATTATTTTCATCATTTGGTTTGGCAATATTTTCTTAGATTTTTGCATTTTAATTTGTATGTGTGTCCTCTTTAATAGATTTTAGCATTGAGGTTAAACCACTAAAAAAAGTGGAGAGGTTGTATAGTGAGGCAGCTGTACAGCAAAAGGCAGAATGCGGCTGGTGACTGTGGAGCCAGACACTCTGCCTTCAGGCCCAATTCGATTTCCACCAGCCCTCTGACTTTATGGAGGTTACGTCATTTCTACAGGCTTTGCTTTCCTCGTCTGTAAAACGGGCACAGTGATGGTACCCACATCGAAGATGGGAGAAAGTGGAGGTGGGTGAGGGAGGGGTGGGAGATGAAGGACACCTTCTGGGGACCTGCCTGCACTCACCACCACTTGTCTCTGCCTTGGCCGGCTCTCTCCTCTGCCAGTAGCTCCTGGGATTTGGTGCCTCAACCCCTTAGGCAGCTTCTATAGACCTTGGCTCTATTCTGAGAATTTCCACAGCGATTCCTCCCATCTCAGGGTTTTGTGTAGAGGGGCAGACAGGGAAGGAGGTACAGAATTGGAATGATAAGAGAGAAAACTACTACAAAATAGGCCTTTTTTGTTCTGTGGTCTCTTAAGTTCCACCAGGGTTTGGCTTAACCTGTCCGATTGCCTGGTTTCTCAAGGCACAAGCACAGGAGGCACGGCCCCTCAGAGTGGCTGGCCTGCCAGGGCCGCCTCCGAGACTGTCCTGGTTTTCATGAAGGCGCCGGGAATCCTAGGGCGACAGCCCCACGCTCTCACTGGGGGACTGCAGAATTCTCTGGGAAAACTTAAGCGCTTCCTTAAAATGTGACTTTGCAGTTGTTTGAAGATAAAAGTGAGGGCCCTTTGAACTTTCCAGAACTTGAGGTATTCTGAACTGTTTCCCTGGCCACCCCTGCTTCCCCACTCGGGGCATCCAAAGCATGTGCTCTGCCTCCCGTCGTCTGGTATTCATCATCGACTCCTAATGCTGATAACATGGGCCATGGACTGATGGTGCTCCAGGTTTGCTCTTCCTCCTGGTTGGGGCCTGGCTCCCCTCAGGGCTTCCGCAGTCTCTGCTCCAGCTCTGGGGGAGGCTCCCACTGAGGACCACCCCCCCCCGCTTCCCCCCGCACCAACCCCCCCCCCCCTTTTCCAGCAGTTCACAAAGAAGGCTGGTCCATCAATGATTGAGCGCAGGGCACCAACTGAAACTTTCTTCCTGGTACCGTCACAGGAATTGAAAGAGTGTCAACACCAGGACTGTGAGAGAGAAAACCATTGTGTGTGTGTGTGTGTGTGTGTGTGTGTGTGTGTGTGTGTGTGTGTGTATGTGTGAGAGGAAGAAAGTTTTGAAGAAGTCTGCCCTCCTAGGAATCTCAAATCCATCTTCTGAAGATGGGTCAAGGGCTGTGGATTCGTTGTAAGCTCCTTGAGACTAGTGCCTTGCACACAGCATATGTAAATCAATCAAATGAACAAAGTGGGAAGGGGAAGGGGGAGCCCTAGGGATTTGAAGGGACCGGATGCAGGTTCTCTACCTACAAGCAGCTGTAGGGCGGGAGGCCACTGCATGCTTTTGTAGGACTATGCAGCTGGCTTTCCTTTCTCCTTTAAAAGAATAAAAAAACAACCTCTGACACCATACTTTCCCCTCTGATCTGGTCTCAAGCATAAGAAATAGAATTGTTTCATTGATGACGATGAATCCATAATCACAATGTTAACAGTGTGCCTGGTGAGATGTCTGTTCCCGTCCCCTCCAACACAACCGTAAAACCAGGAGTTACTGCCAGACTCCTTTACAAAGGAAGCCCTGATGGGCAGGGGTGAGAGGCCAGAAGAGTGCTGGAAGGGCAGTTCAGCCACCAAGAGCCCCAGCGGCTTCCCTGCTCCGTGCTGGTGGGCTGGCTCCGTTTACCTCTGCCCATTGGCTTCCGCTTTCTCCCAGTCTCAAAGCCTTTGCTACCCCAGGTAGCCAGGACTCACGTTTCTTCCCATTTATCATCTTCTCTGTCACCTGCTCAGTGCTTTAGTCCTCCTTTGCATAACGTGGGATGAGCCCTGGTGGGAACAGAATTGGGGAGGGGCCAGCTCTTTGCTTCCTCATAAGGAATGAAGTGAGAAGGAAACGAAGGTGAAGCGAGGTGTGTATATTGGAGTTCCCAATAATAAATAGCCTATAAGCTCTTTGGTGGATTCTCACCTTCCTGGAAAGGATAAAAACCCAGTAGTCTTGAATTGATACACAGCAAAGCAGCTCTTTTGGATGCCCCCACTGCATGTGCCCCTTTCCTATATCCAGAAAAATGTAAAAATAGCCATGGGAATGATCAGGCCGATTTGGGTTGTTACATTCCTGGGATTTCACTTTATGGGCACAGATTTGAAAATTTTCCCAACATGGTCAAGCATGAGAACACGCAAACTCTGTGGATGGAATGAGTTGACCGGGTTTGGCAATAAAATGCGTGTGTCAATCCAACAGAGTCAAACTTTATTATTTTCTGGAAAGCCCTGTGACATCACATTATTCCAGGAGAGATTCTTGTTCTGTTTGGGTCCCTGCTTATCTGGAGTCTCTGTCTGGTGGATGTGTCGGAACCTTCGAGTGGATTGTCGGCATCTAGGCTTCTCGCTGACTCCTCTGATGCCCGTGTGTGTTTTCTCTCCATTAGGCGGGGCAAGAAGCACAGCATCATCCTGAGGACACAACTGTCCGTGAGGGTCCATGCCTGTATCGGTGAGTGACATGTGTAGATGGGGATGCTTGCCATCCACCTTCCGTGATTAAACATGTGATGAGAAATGCCACTCCTGGGAATGAATAGCCACTCTTGGTTGGGTTAGCTCCTGTCATTGGATCATCAAGTTTTTAGTGAAGCAATTCCTAGCAGTTGTTTTTTGAAGCCCTGCTCTGCCTGATCCCTTTGTTGTCTGGTTAGTGAATAGAGCTGGCGGTAAGACATTGCTGCTGAGGTTCCTTCTGGTGATGCTGGGAGAGATGAAGGTCTTCCTGGGGGCTGTGCCAGTGTGAAATCTCCTGCCAGTGAAATGCCTGCCATGTGCTTCCTGGTGGGTCTGCAAAGTTACCTGGCCAGGAGTGAGGTCTGAGATATGGTTTTTGGTCAGGTGATTGAAAGGGAAACTCAGGTCAGGGCAGGGTGGGCACATGTGGATGCTGAGCAATACGGTGCTGCACGTACTTCTGGCTGAGGATGGCTGGCCTGCGGTCACTCGGGAACCCCATTGGGCCGTTCCTGCAGCCATTGATTTTCTTCCAGACCCACTGGTTTCCCAACCAACACACAAGGGTTGAATGGCGATGAAAGGAATTATTTATGCAAACTAGACAATCTCTATGTAAAGCGTTTCTGAAACTGGCTTGGTTTCCTCCTGGCATTGGGCCACATTGAGGCAAGTATGTAATATAGAAAGAAAAAAAGGAGCTAATTTTACTTTATGCATAGAAGTCCTCCATATCTGAGTAATTTCACTTTTACTGAATATACCCTGTGGTCTTAATTCAGGCCTCTAATTAGGAGAGGGTAAGTCATCCTGTAGAGGCGCATTCTGCACCTGGAGTGTGGTGTGCGTGGGTGGAGTGGGAGGAATCATTTCTGGTCCCTTCTCTTTCCTGTATCCCTGCTGGAAGGGATGGGGCGAGGGAGCAGTGGGATGTGGAGGGAAATCCGTGTCAGTTTCCTTCAGTTGGTGTTAGGGATGGTGGAGATGCAAGTGCCTGGAGTGACAACCTTTGTCTAACTCTGTGTCCAGAGTAACTGTGCAGCTGACTCATAAAGCTCAGGAGGGTTTGTAATCATTTTGGAAGCAAAGTAAGATCTGTAGGACCTTCAGCCAACATTAACTGTTTGCTTCTCAACTGCCTGTAACACTGAGCGACCACACACAACCCATGTATGTGCACTTGATTATATTTAATGGGTTACACTTTTCCACTTATTTCACATGTATAAATCATGTCTACCTGTAGAAAAGGCCTATGATTCTTTTGGATAAACTCTCCTCTATCCCAATGCAGTATCTAGAGCAAATTCAGTCACTTATGTGCTGAACTGTTTAAAGTTCAATATTGGTTGAAATATAACTGGTTAACAGTAGGACTTGGGGCATGAGCATGAATTCGCATTTCCCAGAAATAATAAGGCAGTGGAAAGCAGATTTATACTAAAATGGGCTTGTTAAGTATCCTAATGAGCTAGCTCCTTGAAGAAAATTCACGCTTTTGTAGTATGGGCTGACATATTTTAGTGTAGGAGTTTTCTAATTTGCTGCCATGTTATTGACTCGCTGCATTAATTGATGTATTCCATAGTCCCATGTAATGCACGTACTAGTAAAACCCGTATCTTATCCCTGTGGCATGCTGAGCACCTCTGGCCAGTCCAGCCCACTCTCTCCCAGGACACTCAGGACTTTTTGCTCCAGGGGGTGAACTGGGTGCATACGGGGCCAGTGTGTTTGTTCCAAACCTTCTCAAGCCAATTGCACTTGCTATTGGAATTTTGTCATTCAATGAAATGGTAACACAAATATTTTATAATGTGAGTGTAAAAAGTCATTGCTTTGAAAGTTCATTGACTATTTTGGAAAAGAATCAAAATTAGTACAAAAGCCTTTCTGTCAACATAAGTGGGTTGTGACAAGTACACAAGGTGTGAGAATGTTGTAAAAATGTAGGTTTCTACCTTGGCCAGTGTGGCTTAGTTGGTTGGGCATTGTCCCGTGCACTGAGAGGCCACTGGTTCAATTCTCGGTCAGGGCACATGCCCGGGTTGTGGGCTTGATCCCCAGGAAGGGGTGTGCAGTAAGCAGCCAATTGATGTTTTGCTCACATCTATGTTTCTCTCTTTCTCCCTTCCCCTTCATCTCTCTCTAAAAAATCAATAAAGGATCTTAAAAAATAAAAATAAATAAAAATGTAGGATTCTGCCCTGGCTGGTGTGGCTCAGTGGTTGGGCGTTGTCCCATGCACCAAGAGGTCATCGGTTTGATTCCTGGTCAGGACACAAGCCCAGCTTTCGAGCTTGATTCTCAGTGGGGATCATGCAGGAGGCAGTGAATCGATGTTTCTGTCTCATGGATGTATCTATCTTTCCCTCTTCCTTCCTTTCTCTCTAAAATCAATAAAAACACGTTTTAAAAAATGTAGGATTTTAGTCTTCACAAGAATTTTTATTCTTGCTTGACTTCAAAGAAGCTGAGATGGGAAATCATAGACCATGTTATTGGAGTGGTTCATGAAAGAAGGTCCACGTAGAGTTCCAGGTAGTAGATCCTTAATCATAGAAACATCATCGTCCAAAACAGGGTATGTGTGTCCCCTTATGTGCTATAAACAGGATGACCAGCTGTGGCTCATCACAGGCAAGTCAGGATGGTCAGTCACTATAGCTGCAAATTCAACTGAAGTTTTTAAGGTATGTGCTAGTATATATCATTTTTAAAGAATTTTCTGATTTAATCAGTTTTCACCACGAATTAGGTCTGAGTGTATCAGATGAAGGTTTGATATACCCAAGAAGGCAAAGTTTTTCCTTTGAATGAAAAAATCCTCTTTCCTATTATTTGCAGGATCTGGAAAAGATTTATTATAATAGCACTAAATATTATCCCCAGGAATGTATGCATCATGTGTATGAAGTACCAGCCTCCATTGTGACGTATTCGTTCCCTTCCCAAATGGCAATATTAGGTGAGATTTCTTGGGGATGAAAAAAACCCAAACCTGGCACAATCTTCAGGCAAAATAAAAAAGGAACACATGACTCGGGGGGCGGACAAAAACCTTTCACATCAGTTGTTTGAGTCCTTGTTTCTTTTCAAGGTTATTTTCCCTCTTCACAATATGATAAACAGTTGAGTTATCACAGGAATTGGACAATGGCTGCTGTCTGAGGCTTACCACCCCATGCGGCTTCCCCAACCATCTTCCTTTCCACCTCACAGTTGGATTCAAAGGACCCAGGACAGCTTTGGCTCATGGGTTTAAGATGCTATCAAGTAAATTCCTCGAAAATAATGTTTTCCTCACTCTTCTCCTTCATTCCTGTTTTTATTAAGTGTAAGAATGTGTAGAATCCAGGACTGCGTGTTGATGAATTGGAGGTGACATGCCCTGGGAGTTCTCCAGTGTTAACTTTGGAACTCCATGCCAGTTGGGACGAGAGCAGAGTGGAGCCTTCATGGTTAGCAACTGAGCAAAACTCAAGAAATGAAGGCCAAGGGCACTGCTTTGCTGGTCACAGTTAGCAGCGAGATAGGTCTTCTTTAACAGCATAGTCTTCTAAAGCATTTGGCAGGAAGTTGGAATGAGATTTTGGTCAGAGAGAGCCCCCACCCACAGCTTTTTGCACCTCTATTCTCCACTGTAATTATTTCTTTGCACATTTTTAGTATGACCACTCGAGGTAACATATTGTGGCAAACAGCGCATGACTTGCCTTTTGAATCTAGCTGGTCAGATCATGGGCATGAGGTTACAGATCTAAAAAAAGGAAAATCTACGATAGGCACCAGAGGCTGCATTTTATGAGGTTAGCTAGAGAAAATAAATTTTTTGATCCCTGCATGCGATCCTATTTCCAGACACCAGAAGAATGTTCGGAGGGCCAACTGGCTCCGATGACTAACTCTTACCATGGAGAGAAAAGGAGTAGAAGAACTGTGAGTGAGGATTGGAATCGCGAATTAAAAAAAGAATAAGTTTGAAGTCATCAAGATCCTAATGCTAATGTCTGAATGTTTTCTACTAGCTGACTTTGAAGGCATTTTGTTTGGCTTAAAACTCCTGCGCCTTGGGTTTCTGAAGCAGACCCTGTTTTCCCATTGAGAAAACAAGCCCTGCTGATGGGTGGCCTGGGACCTAGAAGGCCAGCACTGTAAGTACCCGGCCTTGGTTAAACAGAAGGATAAAAATTGGCTGAAGACTCCAATGTGTCATTTATGTGAGTAGTTGCCAGGAGTAACCTGGCACAAAGGGTCTTCAGAGACATGTTCCCCAAACTAGGAGATGATGAGGTCTCCCATGGAGGTAGAGGTGAGGTAGGCAGAAGCTGGCCAGGTGGCTGAAGTGACGCCTCTCTGCATGAGATTAGTCTCACTGCTCGTTCAAGGTCAAATCACAGGGGTCAAGACAACTTTAAAAGGCAAGAAGACAAA
The DNA here is from genome assembly GCF_014108235.1 of Myotis myotis. Lineage (NCBI taxonomy): Eukaryota > Metazoa > Chordata > Mammalia > Chiroptera > Vespertilionidae > Myotis > Myotis myotis. The sequence continues at coordinate 19,564,736 of NW_023416401.1, read as the reverse complement.
GTAGGAGGTGGCTGTTCATCCCCTGATGCAGAAAAGTAGCCAATTTCCCACAGAAACATGAATGGATTGAAGCACCAATATATCATTTGCAAAGCATTTTCTTCTCAAGGGCTAAATCAGACAGCTGTGTGCTTAGTAGACTGTCCAGCAAAGAGGAGAATGACAGTGGGGCAGTTCTTCAGGAAGAACTCTCTAGTGCAAGAGTGACTGCGGGGACTCTCCTCATGTGCACAGTGTTGAGGAGGACTCCAAGGCCATTGTGATCTAATGGGAAAGGCCCTGGCTTTGAGCCGGCTTTCATTGGTGGCGATGGCGGTGGCGCGGGTCTGTTTGGTGTGATGACAGCTCAGGGGCGTGGCACGGATTCTGTCCAGTGTCCGAACCACCTCTAGCTTCAGTGTGGAGCGCCCTGGCCTTCTGTTTCAGAGGGTGGGGAGTGGAGCTGTAATCTGTGACCCTGACCTCCTCCGCCTTTCTTCCCTAAGTCCTGCTCGGGTTTACTTTTCATTTTGAAGCCAGGGTGGGGGTGGGGGTGGGGGTGGGGGTGGGGGCGAGTACTGCTTCCCCTGTTGGTATCCCTTCCTCTGCGCCCCTGTGAGCTGGTTTGTGTGGCTGAGCCCTCCTGGCTTTGCAGGGAGGCTCCCCTCCAGCTTCCTGCTACACTTGCCCCCCTGGTGGGCTGCTGAGTGACACTAGACTTTGGAGCATTAACTGGGTTCCCATGTGGTCCTTATTGCCCCTTGGCTGACTATTGGGAATGTCCATTAAAGCTAGAGGTTTCCACCCTGGCTGGTGTTGCTTGGTGGTTGGAGCTTCGTCCTGTGCATCTGGAGGTCACAGGTTCCATTCCTGGTCAGGGCACATACCCAGGTTGCAGGTTCCATCTCCAGTCAGGTGCATGCAAGAAGCAACCAATTGATATCTCTCTCTCACATTGATGTTTCTCTCTCTCCCTCCCCCTTTCTCCCTCTCTTTCCCCTCCTTCCCTCCCTGCCTCCCTAAAATCAATAAAAAACAAAACAAAAAACCCCAGAGGTTTCCTTCTGAAACCAGCAAAATCCCTTTTGACCCTGTTGGGCCCAGTAGCACCCGGTGGTGGTTGCAGGTGGGAAGCCCTTTAGCACCATGGGTGCTGAGACACCTGAGGCCTGGGTAGTGACACGTGTTAGCGTGGGTGTCCAGCACCTCGGGGCACTGTGGGTCACACAGGTGCTGCTCATCCTCTGTCATATTTGCAGGCCCCTCACATGGGTGTCCACTGTGTGATGGCAGGAACAGAGTGAAACAGGCTGTTCTCTGGTCAGGAGACCCCATAGCGCCATTCTTCCTGCTCTCGGCCCCCTGCCCCGCTTCCTCTGACCGCAGCCTTGACCTGGGCTTCTTGCTGACTCTCCCGCATTCCCACTGGAGGCTGCCTTTGCTCCTGTCCTGCCTCTGCCACTGCAGCCTTGGGTGGAGGTGGTGTTCCCTCCGGTCCTGGATGTCACAGTGGCCAAGCTGACAGTGTCCTGGCCCCTACTCCTCCCTAGTGGTGTCATGTGCATGCGGTCCCATTTCCTGTTCTCTGTCTTCGATGTTGCAATCTATTGGTTCTCCAGAAACCTGGAGCCCAACTCCCACCCCCACCAGCTCCTGCGGAGTCCTCTGGGTGGCGGCTGCAGCCTTGGCACGCAGTGGGCTGGTCCGAAACCCTGAGTCTCCCTTTGCAGCAGGAGACTTGTGGTGCCTGCATTTTTCAAACCTCCTCCCTTTTACACCCCATCAAGTCTGTGACCCATTAAAAAATTATTTTTTTGCCCAGGGTTCTGTTCTCTAGGTAAAAACAAGCTCTGTGGGTTAATCAGATAAATGCCCCCCCCCCCCCCCCCGGCCCCATCTGTTTCCTATTAGCTTGCCTCAGCTCCCAGGAGGCAGAACCCACAGAATGTCCACGCTGGTCTGGGCTTGGGCAGGTCAGCCGCTGTGTAGGTGGCTACATCTAAGGTGCCTTATCATCAAACAGTGATTGACATGTATGGTCCCCTCCCCCAAAGGAAGGTAGAAAGAATATGGGAAGGATTTAAAACAACCACCAGGTTTGTTAAATTGTGTGAGAGTCTAGTGTTTAAATGCTGGTGGGTATTCCATTCTGTCACATCTCTGTCCACAGATGCTATGATCTTAGAATACACAGGTCAGGAAGGATTTCTCACCAAAGGGAAGGGAGAAATGAGAGGATTTGAAGAATGGCCCTACCATCTGCAGACATGCAGGTAAACTGGACAAGGAAATAAAGACACATACCTGTGAGAGAGTTAGACGAGAACCTTCCAGATGGAGCTGGAAACTCAGACCAGATCTGGGAATTCAGAGGTGTCAGGAAAGGAAACATGAATAGGGACAGACGTGAACTGAACCCCAGGAAAGAAAGATAGGTACGCCTCTTACAGAAGCTTCATTTCTGTTAGTGCTCTTATTTAAATTGCTCATGCTTGCCTCGTTAGGACTTTATCTTTCACCTCTAAGGAACATAGGGTCATAGGATTTGAGCATGTGTTAGAACCGTTATCAGTGTGCTTGCTTTGCCCTGGCCCAGTCATTGCTTATATCCTTAACAAGGATCATGACATTCTGGCAGAACAATGGCAGTAGAAAATGTAGTCCTGTTGGTGGGGACACCTGAAGCAGATGCTACGAGACTAGTTACACTCGTAGAGTGTGCTGGCAGTTACACTCCCAGCTGCCCTCCTGTAGGGCCTTCAGTTATGCCCAGAAAACAACCCCCTCCTAAGGGAACCATTGTGCTTTTGAACAGTTTCTACCAGAGCCTCTACACGTGCTGCCCCCACAGGCCTACCTGCTCGTGGGCGTAATGCTAACCCCAGTGGCCTCTGCGCCCATAGCTGTCCCCAGGAAGAGACAACTTCTTTTTTGTCACCGATTGGAGTTTATGTTGGGAAACAAAATGCTTTGTCTTGTTGATAGAAGTCTTGACCTGCAGTGAGCCTGGGGGCTAAAGAGGGGCAGGGAGGAGGGCTCACAGATGTCTTGCTAAATGGAGGTTCTTTTTTAAAAATAAATATTTTTTTATTGATTTCAGAGAGGAAAGGAGAGGGAGAGAGAGATGAAACATCAATGATGAGAGAGAATCATTGATTGGCTGCCTCGGCACACCCCCTACTGGGGATCGAGCCCCCACCCCGGGCATGTGCCCTGACCAGAAATCGAACCATGACCTCCTGGTTCATAGGTCAGTGCTCAACCACTGAACCACACTGGCTGGGCTAAATGGAGGTTCTTTGAGGATTGGGTTTGCACCCATGTTTTTCAGGTCTTACTGAGAGACTCAGAATAGATTTCTGGGGAGGGGGATTCTTTGGGCGTTTTACTGATTTCTGTTATGTTACGAATACCCAATGGGAAATGTTTTAAGTTGGGGGGAAATCAGTTGAAAAGCATTAGTAGTTCAGCAAAAACATACCTAGTAGGAAATATTAGTTCAGATTTAATTCAAAGAGGAAAAGGTGTTGGGGAATTTGCTGCAAGGGCTCTAGTCTCAAGTTTATGTACTAGAGCAGTGTCTCTCAACCTCCCTAATGCAGCGACCCTTTAATACAGTTCCTCATGTTGTGGTGACCCCCAACCATAAAATTATTTTTTTTGCTACTTCATAACTGTAATTTTGCTACTGTTATGAATCATAATGTAAATATCTGATATGCAGGATGTATTTTCATTGTTACAAATTGAACATAATTAAAGCATAGTGATGAATCACCCAAACAATATGTAATTATATATGTGTTTTCCGATGGTCTTAGGTGACCCCTGTGAAAGGGTCATTCGACCCCCAAAGGGGTCGCGACCCACAGGTTGAGAACTGCTGTACTAGAGTAATAGCAACAGAACAGCAAAGGAGAAAATTAACTAGGTTAGCATAAGTGCAATCTTGTTATCATAACTGAAAAAAAGGGAAAACTCTGTTGTTAATTGCACAGAGAGGTGATGGCATTTATCTGCATCCTTGTAACTGGATTATGACAATGTGGGCAGGAAGAGAATCTATTTTAGGTTTTGGGGGCCATCTTGGTGGGACAAGGTATGGTGTTAGGCCTGCAGTCAATACTCCAGTCATTTCTTTACCTTTTAAAAAGCCTTTGCTTTAGACTCAATGATCAACTTGATGACACCCTTAAAATTAGATAATGTGTCTACAAGGATTTTTAAGTTGTAAGATGCTATAAAAGATTAGTTTGAGAGGAACTCTGCTAAAAAAGTAATAAAGAAATCCCAATGTTTACCTTGGCCATTTAAAAAAGGCAATGTGCACCATGGTCACTGAGTGGCTCACCTTTGCAGTGTTTTCCGTTCCCATCTACAGTTTCATGGACCCTCACCCCCTTCCTGAGCCACTGGAGGGGCTGAGAAAGGCAAGGCCCATGTGGTGGGCACTTTCCTATGAGCCATGTGCCTGGAAGGGGGCGGGACTAAGGCTGGAAGCTCTGGATCCTTGACTAGGGCTCTTTGCACTGGTCTGCTACTTCCCCTTTCGGGCCATTTTACATAGTCTTCAGCCCTTTTCTAGGTAAGTGATGGCAGAGACCGACCCAGCCCTTAGTCTGAGAGATGCTGCCAAGACATAGAAATAAATGTCTTTCGAAACATTTTTCCAGGCTTCAAAGGATGGTTTTCCAGCTGAGTTCCAACGTGGTTCACAGATTGCCTTAGGGCAGTGGTCGGCAAACTCATTAGTCAACAGAGCCAAATATCAACAGTACAACGACTGAAATTTCTTTTTTTTTTTTTTAAATTAAATCTTTATTGTTCAGATTATTACATTTGTTCCTCTTTTTTTCCCCCCCATAACTCCCCTCCTCCCAGTTCCCGCCCCACCCTCCGCCCTCACTCCCCACCCACTGTCCTCATCCATAGGTGCACGATTTTTGTCCAGTCTCTTCCCGCATCTCCCACACCCCTTTCCCCCCCAGGAATAGTCAGTCCATTCCCTTTCTAAGTCCCTGATTCTATTATAATCAACAGTTCATTCTGTTCATCAGATTATTTATTCACTTGATTCTTAGATTCACTTGTTGATAGATGCATATTTGTTGTTCATAATTTGTATCGTTACCTTTTTCTTCCTCTTCCTCTTCTTAAAGGATACCTTTCAGCATTTCATATAATCCTGGTTTGGTGGTGATGAACTCCTTTAGCTTTTCCTTATCTGTGAAGCTCTTTATCTGACCTTCAATTCTGAATGATAGCTTTGCTGGATAAAGTAATCTTGGTTGTAGGTTCTTGGTATTCATCACTTTGAATATTTCTTGCCACTCCCTTCTGGCCTGCAAAGTTTCTGTTGAGAAATCAGCTGACAGTCGTATGGGTATTCCCTTGTAGGTAACTGACTTTCTTTCTCTTGCTGCTTTTAAGATTCTCTCTTTGTCTTTTGCTCTTGGCATTTTAATGATGATGTGTCTTGGTGTGGTCCTCTTTGGATTCCTTTTGTTTGGGGTTCTCCGTGCTTCTTGGACCTGTAAGTCCATTTCTTTCACCAGGTGGGGGAAGTTTTCTGTCATTATTTCTTCAAATAGGTTTTCAATATCTTGCTCTCTCTCATCTTCTGGCACCCCTATAATTCTGATGTTGGTACGCTTGAAGCTGTCCCAGAGGCTCCTTACACTATCCTCGCATTTTTGGATTCTTTTTTCATTTTGCTTTTCCGGTTGGGTGTTTTTTGCTTCCTCGCATTTCAAATCATTGACTTGATTCTTGCGCTCCTCTGGTCTGCTGTCGGGAGTCTCAGAATTTGACTTCAGCACTGTGCCTCCTCTGAGTGTCCGTATGCGTTTCTCTTTCCTCCTAGTTGTAGGACTTCCACTCAGCCAGCGTTCCTGTGGTTCTGGGTGATGTCCCTTCCGTTTTTTGGTTTCACTTTTGAAGTAGTTGTTCAAAGAAGCAAACTCCGGCGTTAACCTATGCCGCCATCTTGGTTCCTCCTCATAAATTCCGAAATTTCTTTTGAGAGCCAAATTTTTTAAGCTTAAACTATATAGGTAGGTACATTGTTATTAACTTAATTAGGGTACTCCTAAACTGGCTAAAAAACGTCCTCAATCTGATTGAGGTACATTCGCTGAGGTCGACCCCTTCCAACTCTCCCATCCACTCTCGTCTTGTATACTTGTTTCGTCTATCTCCTTTCGTTCATCCTCTCTATATGTCCAAACCATTTCAACATACCTTTCTCAATCCTCGACACTGCATCTTCTTTCACTCCAAAACGTTCCCTAAAATTAACTTAATAAACTTTACTTAAAGTTTTAAGTCAACTTCGCACTGTACGTGCGTGCCCGCATGTGGTATTTTGTGGAAGAGCCACACTCAAGGGGCCAAAGAGCCGCAAGTGGCTCATGAGCCGCAGTTTGGGGACCACTGCTTTAGGGGAAAGCAAGCCAGCCAGAAAAAAAATCAGGATGGCACCCTTCAAGAGCTGCCCGAGTTTAGTAATGCAGTTAAACGCCCTTCCTCCCAGCCGGCCCTCGGATCCTGGAGCTGGGTTTCTTTCTTTCTTTTGGGCTCCCATCCTGACCCTCTGGACACAGCCTAGCCTTTCGGGCTTCACCTTGGGAAATCCCTGAAAGGAAGACTCTCATCGGATGCAAGTGCACGCTGTTGCTTCCAGCTTTAGAAGCTGTCCCAGGGGGACAGAAAGTTCTGGGCTGGAGGCCTTGAGTCCTGCTGCTCTCTGCTGGGAAGATCTATGAGGTTGGCGTTCTGTGCCAGGTCGCAGCTGGCTCTTGAGCACAGCTCGGTATCCGAACCACAGAAGGAGGCGTCAAATTATTTGTTGAGCCCTAACCGGTTTGGCTCAGTGGATAGAGCGTCGGCCTGCCGACTGAAGGGTCCCAGGTTCAATTCTGGTCAAGGGCATGTACCTTAGTTGTGGGCACATCCCCAGTAGGGGGTGTGCAGGAGGCAGCTGATCGATGTTTCTCTCTCATTGATGTTTCTAACTATCCCTCTCCCTTCCTCTCTGTAAAAAATTAATTAAATATATTTAAAACATTATTTGTTGATTAAAGGAAGCTGCTCAAAGGCCCTGGTACTGATGAATGTTTAATTCATTTACGTTAGAAACGAATTTCTTTGGTATTTTCTCAGGAAGAAGGATATGGGTAGGATGTCATTTTCAAGAGTGTTTCCAGGAGAGAGGGCTCTCGGTTCTTCGGGGTATCGTGTGACTGGAATTGCAGGGTCTGTGAGTGTTCGTGGCCCGTGCCTGTGCTGGGCAGAGCGATGGGAGTGGGGCCTTGGGCACCACTTGCTGTCCCCACCCGAGGGGTGTGTATGTATGACTATAAATCTTGGTCCTAGGTTGGAGGTTAAGACAGTGGCGTCTTGGGCTAACCTGATAAAAGGATATTCTGTGGGGCAGTGCTTTTGGGGAGTGGGGTGCGATGCTATTGTCCCCATCACTGTTCCAAGGTCGTGTTCTCGGGGAAGGGGCTGCCGTCATGGAGAGTAATTAAGCTCCTGAGCACATGTGCCCAAGTGTAAATAAGACAGCTGGATGCATGAAGAGGCAGGTAAAGACCATAGCATAACACCAAGTGCTAGTTACATTGAACAGTAATTTTAAAGTAAAAAAAAATTATGCTTTAAGCATTATAAAAGTAGGCAAAATATTTGGTAGGAGTTGATATTTACAAAATGCTCACATAGATACGCTGTTCAAATCACTCCTAAAGATACAATCTGTGTGCTTGTCTTGCCAACATCAGCCACACTAGCGATGGTAAACTTTCACTACACGTGGAACAGTAATTTTGGCAGCTGGTGCAGTATCTGGAGGATTTAAAAAATATTTGTTTGGCTCAGGGCACCTTACAAAACTTCTCCAGGATGTCAGGCATTGGCCTCTCCTCCCCCACCACTCCCTGCCGTGAGCTGGCAGCTCAGGGCACCCAGGCATGGGGTCTGGGGCCAGGGGTTGAGGATGGGGCACTTGTCCCCTCACCAGGTATTGGCTCAGGAAGCAATACAGAGTGCCACGGAGCACTTTGCACTTCATTAGAAAGCCATAAAACAATTACCAGCCCATTAGGGACTTTGGAAAGGACAGCTCCCCAGAGTGGGCCCTGGCCGGGAATTGCCCAGGCTGCCCTGAGTCCCTGATGGAATTCCTGCTCTAGATGTTCTCTGATGGAATTCAGTGGAATCAGGAAGAGAGGTGTGTCCATTGAGATGCCCCCCCAGAGTGCTTGGGGCAGCCGGGCCAGGCTTCCGGAGGGCGGACTGCTGGTTTGTTCCCGCAGTGGGTATCAGGGTCTTGGGTATCGGGATGGTGGTCCTCAGAGGGCAGCGTGGCAGCCCCGCCTCCCCTTGCTTGTCCTGAAGGTTTGAGATGCAGTCATTTCCAGGGTCTGACTCAAGGCCTAGCCTTTGTCAGGACTCTTAGGGGGCTCCAGGCTGTGATGTCTGTCTGAGGGGTCTTGGGGAATGTGGGGTTCTGAGTCCAGCACCCCACTCCTGGGTACAGCAAGAGACATCTGACTTGGGCCTTGTGGGTAGGACTTGTGATGTCACCTCCAAATGCAGTTGTGCCTAGAATCCAAAACGAAATATTTAAAACATACCAGTTTATTTCTTATAATCCTCATCTGGCACATCTTAATTTTTCTTAAATAAATGGATTAGAAGCTAAAATAAAAAATAAAATAAAACATTTGAAAAGCAGGGCCCTGGAGGTGAGGGGTGTTGTTCCCTCTTCAGGGGTGTCCTGGTTGAGGGAAGGTGGTGGGTGTGGGAGGATTCGCATTCTGGAGAGACCTGGAACATGGTCTTGACTTTTCCCAAAATGGGGACCCTCACACTCCTTTTATGAGCTGCTGCAAGGACTGGCGAAAGGAGGCCTTGGGTCGAGAACCTCGTATCTGGCGGCCCCGCAGGATTTTCACGAACCTGAGCTTTGTTGCCGCTGCTGTCAGGGTGCAGCTGTGTCTTGTGGGTGGGCTTAGAGACATCATTGCCATTCTGTGTTACTGTCATGTGAGAAAGGTCCAGATTCACACCTGACTTAGGAAAAACTCACCAACCTGCACTACACGCCCACTGGGTGCTACGTGCCCACTGGGTGCAAGCCCTGCGTTAGGCGCTAGAACGGGGACAGATAGGCATGTGAGTAAATGCAGTACAAAGAGAAAGCAGTTCTGTCCTCTCTCCTGAGTCTAATTGGAAGCTGTGTGCTTGGTTTCCAACCCTCTCCGGAGGTCTGGGTCTGTCATTGAGATGTGTGCCGTGTCCACTGGATCCCTGAACTCCATCCCATGTCCATATCCCCCCTACCCTGCCCCCACCCCATCAGAATGGCTGCTCCCCCCCCACCTGTCATGTCGCCAGTGCCATCCCCCTCGTGTTTCTCCAGTTGTGCGTGAGAGTTCTATGTCCTGCTTCCCAGCGACACGTGGGACTGCTAAGCGTGGGTGGAGGGGTAACGGGGCCTGGAAGGAGGAAGGAGGCCGAGGTTTCTAGGAGCCCATCATAGAACTGCCCTGAGCCTCTGCCGGGAGCCGGTCCATGCTTGCTGTTTCAAGGGACCTGGCATATATGGCATACTGTTCTTAATATGTTTGCTCACCTTCTTGGCACTATGTGTTTTAACCAAGGTCTCTGAGAAAGGTTGTTTCCCCAGGTAGGGATTTTCCCCTGAAGTTAGGGAGGGAATAAAACCTCTTAACTAGTGCCAGGTGGGTAATTAATCACTTTAACTACGAACAATCATGCTTAAGCTACATAATCTTTACTCCCTGGAATGGAGATAAGAAATGCCCTAACCTTTGTAATAGAGATTGATAGGATTGAATCAACTGGTATAAATACAGATGTAATAAGACAGCAAGACACAGAACTTAGAATACAGAACCAAGAGAGACAGAACTTAGGACACAGAACTTAGAAGACAGAACTTAGAAGACAGAACTTAGAAGACAGAACCTACACAGAACCTGCAGACAGAAGAACTTCCCTGGAGAGAACATGGCAAAAGATCCTGGACTGAACCTGACTACAGAAATTGGCAAGAGAACCTGACTAGAACCTGGCTGAAGAACCTGGCTACAGAACCTGGATAGAACATGGCAAGAGAACCTGACTAGAACCTGATGACTGAACCTGGCTGGAGAACCTAGTGAGGGAACATGGCTACAGAACCTGGCTGGAGAACCTAGCAAGAGAACATGGACACAGAACCTGGCTGGAGATCCGAACCAGAACTTCGCTGGAGATCCAGACCAGAACTTGGCTGGAGATCCTGGCTAGGCTGCTGATCAACTGAACACTGTCTCTGTGTTATTCCTTCTTCGCCGACTCCGTCCACACCTTTGGGAACCCCTGGACCTGCTGGGGTCGGACCCCGGCCAGCCTCACTTTCCACACCTGAACTTGGGGGGGAGTTTATTTAAAAACCAGAGAATTCTCTGTGTACATTTAAAAATTATTTTTGCCTCTTGAATAGTACACTTCATTGGGCTTTCTCTGGAATCTTTTCTTTCCTTGTGTTTTTCTCCAAGGGTATTTGCTCGTAAAACTCTACTCTTCATTTCTCTCCTGATTCTGGGGTATCCCATGTCTTTCTGACTTTACCCTCATTTTTAAATCCGACTGAGGTGTAAAACCCAGGCTAAGCAGAGAGAACAAAACAAACCCCGGAGCCCCTGGTCTCCTTAGGCCTGTTGTTTCTTACCTAGAAACAGAAGATGGACAGAATGTGTTCTGGGGACTAGCTCAGTGGGGCAGGCAGCCCTCCCTGACTGCCTGCTCCCACACGGGGTTCTTTTCCCTTCCTTATCCCTTGGGAGCGCCTCACTTCCAGACCCAAGAATTGAAGAATTCACCTCTGTTTCAAAATGAACTTACATAATTACTGGTTATTGTCCTCTCCTGGAGCATTGATTTTTATTTTATTTTTTCAATGACTGTTGACATGCAATAGTATGTTAGTTTCAGGTGTACAACATAGTGACTAGACATTTACATAACTTGGGGTGATCACCCCAATAAGTCTAGTTCCCATCTGACACCATACGTAGTTATTACAATAGTATTGGCTGTGTTTCCTATGCGCTACTTTACATCCCTATAATCATCCAGGAGCATTTATTTATTTATTTGAAAATAAATGCATACTATCCTTATTATTATTATTATTATTTACATTATACAAAATAAATCTATTATCAGATTGTAGATACAAAATAATTAGCCATTTACATGCAATAAACATTAATATTTCAAGACAGGAGCATTTATTTTTAAAATGTGCTGCTCTCTGTCCACATGGACCCTCTGATGATATGGCATGGATTCCTATTTCCAGAGAGCAGGGAATTCGCCTCAGCTCCCGGGAGGACACGGTGGCTCCCCTCGCCCTCTCTCCCCCAGCCCTGATCCTTCATTCCAAGGAAAGATGGGTGGATTGGGAGCAGGCAGGGAGCAGGTGGGGTTCAGGCTCTCCAACTTCTTGGAGTGTCCAATCTGAGGACTCTCAGCGGGAAGCCAGCCCCCATGTGGCGCCACTGGTCATGCCCTGACCTGCTAGGTGGCCCATCTGACTGCAGACGCGACGCCAGCTCTCTCATGTGTGGTGTCGGGCTAAGGCTCCATCAGCCTGCCTGGCATACCTCTCCATTGCTTCTGAGCTCAGGAGGGAAAGACCAAGTGTTATCTATGGACCCCAGCACACCGTCCCCCCGCCCCCCGCCCCGCCTCCAAGAGAGGTTCTCGGCACACAGGGCTCAGGAGTTGGGGATGTGGGGGCTTTAGTTCTAACCCTCCTCCTGGAGGCATGAGACTGCGTGGCCAAGCAGCCTCGAGGGGTGAGCTGAAAGGGAGCCATGTCTGAGGGAGATGGCGCGCAGCTGCTCCTGCCTCTCTTCCCTCTGCAGCCATCCAGCTTGGAGCAGCGGGGCGGTGCCAGCCTAAATTAAACCTGGAAGTGCCCCCAGCTTTGTTCTTTTTAAGGCTGGAGTATTTGAGGTTAAAGAGAGGGAGTGAGTCTAAAATAAAATGTGACTCTGGTGTGTGCAGCCAGTGCCCTCTCTGCTCACTGTTCCCGGGGCAGCGGTGGGGCCTGTTCCAGCGCCGGGTCCTGTGCTGACGCGCACGGCGGCCACTGCGCTTGGCTCTGTCTGTTCGGATTTCCTGGGAGACATTTGTACCTTGATCTTTTCAGTAAACACTGAATAATGTAACTAAAGCAATTTAGGGCATCACACTCCGACCTCTGTTGCTTGGTGTATCAAGGTGTGGACAAGACGTGGCTTTGAGATGAGTGCATTTGCAGCAAACTCGCTTTAGAAAAGTCTCTATGTGGAACATTGTCAATAATATTTTAACAAGTATGGATGGTGCCGGGTGGGTACTAACCAGACGTCATGGGGGGATCACTTTGTAAATCATATAAACGTCAAACCACTATGCTGTATACCTGAAGCGGCTATAATATCGAATGTCAATTGTGATTGAAAAAAAACTAATTTAAAAATATGTAAGAAGAAAAATCCCTGTCTGAGTGACTGACGTGAGAAGGGACACACTTTCACCAGTGACATGTGATTCTCCACGCAGAGCACTCCGAGGGGAAGTCGAAAATCATCAAACTATTAACACTGTGGGCTGGAGTCTTCATGTAATAGAAGTCATGGAAGGACTGGTTGCTAACTTTGGGGGGAAGTAATGGCTGGACCACGTAGATAATAACCTGCAGCTCATGCATGAAACCAACTGGGAAAGAGCAAGCATTCGCCTGCATGGACGGGGAGTGGCACCGCCTCAGCTTTCTCTCCTCTCGCCACGAAGATGGTCCGGGAACACTCGCCACACGGTTGCCTGCGCCCTGGGAAGGTAGGACTGGGGGCAGGGGGCCCAAGAACTGGCATCTTGGACACGAGTCTGGGCTTGTGCTGCTGCTGGAGCATCTTCCACAAGCACAAGGCTTGGCTTCCCATGATGGAGCCAGCACTTCTGTCAGCAGGTATAGGCCACGGTGTGCCGAGGTTCACAGCCTTTCTGTGGAGCAGGGTTTGAGGACCACGGGGGCACTTGGCATCTGGGGACAAAGTGTACCCAGCTAAAAGGGGAGGCTCCCGGTGGGGAGGGCCCAGGGTTGGCTCAGTTCCTGTGGCAGCACCGGGGCTCTGCATCTGAAGGGTGCATGTGAGGGCCCGGGCAGCATCTTGGAGCCTGGGGGAGATCCTCCCAGCAGGTTGGGGCAGCCTTGCCCAGGGGACTCCCTTGTAAGGGAATGGTTGGTCATTGTGTGCCCCTCACAGGGTTGGGTGAGGGCCTGGCTGAAATGACAACCTGCCTCCTGCCCCTCCAGCTTCCGCTCTGCTGGAGGACCGCCGGTGGCTTCCCAGGCAGGCCATGTGGCCCCACAACTTCGTTTTGGGGTGCTACAATTGTTGGCTCCTACTCAGACTTTTGGGCTCGATTCCAATATTCTGCCAGAGCCCAGGGGAGATAATGTGTGGTCCTCCGTGTCCCCCCGCCCCCCCCCCCCCCCCAGACGAGATGGGGCACATCAAGGGTTTGTCATAGCCCCTGGCATGCATGAGGTGAGTGCTGGCCCCGCTGGTCCCCGTGTAGGAGGGTGGACTTTGGAGCTAGTCCACCTGGTTCACACTGGCCCAACCAATAGCAGGCTGCACCGCCTGTACAGGGTACTCCTCTCTGCCTCTCCTTGCTCATCTGTGAAATGAGGCCATCGTCGGTGTGCTGGGGGTTAAATGAGTTCATCCGTCAGGCACTTGGAACCCTGCCCGGCACATGGGAAGCACCGTGGGCAGCTGTTATTGGCTTCCCCAGAACAATGCACAGTGCACGGTGGGTCTTACTCTATCTATGTGGACAATGAGGGCAGCAGAGTTTGGAATTATGGTGAGAGTTGAGCTGAAATACCAGGCCATGGAGTCATCTTCATTTTCTTCCCAAAACCCTCACAAGTTTTCCCGCGATGCTGGTGAGAGGTAGTGGCCGATGCTGAAGTGTTTCCTGAAACAGCCTGCCCTGCGCAGGGGACAGGTGAAGGGCTGCTCCCTGCCCTCCCAGGCCCTGACTCTCCAGCTGCTGTGGCCTCCACCCCCCACCCCCACCCCCACCCACCACTCTGGGGGAGCAAGGGCAAAGCTTTGCTGGGACCAGGCAGGATGCATCTCCTGCTTCCCCTTCGCCTGGCCTTGTCCGTGTTTCCTTGTTGGCAGCAAATGTGTAGTTCACCATGGAGTGGCTGCTTTTCCCTTTGCTGCTGGGATGGCAGATGGGAAGGGCGGTTTTAATGAACTACTGTGTTCTTTCTGAGATTAAGCTTTCTTTATAAATATAGTCGCAGGCACACAGCCTTCTGGTACTTACATATCATTTGCCAATTAAGATAATGGACTAAAACATCCCTTGGACGGTGACAGGGGCAAGGTTAAGCCTGTAACTCGGCTCTGGGTGCTGGCGAATGGAGCATGCTGCCAACTGGGAGCAGCGCATATCCAGCCTGCCCATCATCTGCTTGTGCTAAGAGCTCTGAAAATATTCCTGACCTTTGCGAGAGAAAGATTAAAATTAGTAGGCAGAGCGGGCAGCGCTGCAGGAGTGTGTGATGTGGTCGTGCCACGTGTCTGCCGTGCCCGCCACGTGGCTCTGGGGCACCAGCAGGGCAGAGGCGGTACCGCTTTATTTTAGGGTCACATCGTTACACGTCATGGCGAAAGCATTCGTGATGGATCTGGATCTGGCCACTGATGCTGTAGTGTTTCTGTCACCTCTTGCGGGGAGGGGGGTGTCTAGGTCCTTGGGGCGCTCTGTCTTTCTTGTTCCCTCTTGAGTAGGATTTCCCTATCTCGGCTGTGGTGACATTTGGGCCAGATACTTACTTACTGTGGGTTGTCCTGTGCACTGGAGGATGTTTAGCAGTGTCCCTGGCCTCCACCCACCAGATGCCGGGAGCACCACCACCCCAGCTGTGAAAGTAAAAATGCCTCCAGACATTGCCAATGTCCCTTGGGGGGGCAGAACCGGCCCCCGGTGAGAACCATGGCTCTGGGGGTTCCCCTGAGAGAGTCACAGGGGGACTAGGGAGCTCAGTCCTCCCCACAGCCACAATGGGTGTTGGGAGAGGAGTTTGATTGGACTCATCCACACAAAGACAGTGGTGACTTGTTCGCTCAGGGAGCCAGTCATCACGAAGCCCCAGTTCTGTGCCTGGTATGTTAGACCCAAAGAATACAAGAGTGAGTGAAGATGGCCCTTGCTGCGGGGGAAGTTTAAGAGAAGGGGTGTTTGGGAGGGACCAGACACTTCCCTTTAAATTGTACTGGCTGTATGTTGGACCTTTCTCTAACTCCCAACCTTTGGCAAAAATCTAGGTTTTGATGGTATTGTATGTGAGGGCAGGGGGCTAATCCACCTATAGACACAGGCTTGGGGGCTTCAGATAAACTGGTCTCAGGAAAGGCGATGGAGGCAAGTGGTTGGAGGGAAGCCTGGGAGGATTTGCCTCGGTAACAGGAGGGGCTGAAGTGGTGACTGGAGAAAATACACAGTGATGGGCGTGAGCAGGAGCTCAGTGACCTGGCAGCAGACAGAACCCAGCGTACTGGACAGAATAGCAAGGCCGGAGCAATGGTGTGTGTGTGTGTGTGTGTGTGTGTGTGTGTGTAAGAGAGAGAGAGAGAGAGAGAGAGAGAGAGAGAGAGAGAGAGAGAGAGAGAGAGAGAGAGAGAGAGGGATCATGTGGAGAAACACCTGGGTTTTTGGAGCTGTCCACTCATTGTCAGGTTCAAACAAGATAATATCAGTTTAATTATTAGGTTGCCCAAATAAAGATGAATATTAAGGCCCTTGTGTGGACAGTCTTTACAAATAGACAATGAGAGTTTATTAAGTAAAAAATAAGGGAATCATTGAAATCAGATTTTGAGCAGGGGAGAAGCAGGATGGGGCTAAAATTTAAGGAAGAATATTCTGGAAATGGCATTTAGGATGCATTAGATGGGAAGGAGCCAAGAAGTCAGGGTGGAGGAGAGGAGGCAGGTGTACTGACCCCATCACCAGGGTACCAGAGGGGGTCCTGGTGGTGGGGAGGGCCGCCAGTTCCCACTGAGAAGGGTGGTTGGGGAGAGTAGTGGTTGGCCCTGATTCCATGGTAACTGACTGCTGTCAGACTTTTCCGGCTTTCCAAAACAACTGGAAGTGGTGTACAGCATTGAAACAGCACAGAACAGTATGCTAAGCAAACAAATATGGATCGTGACAAATGATAAGGAACAAAAAAATGGATGTTACCAGGCATCCGGGATGAACTAGTTACTAGAATTGGTCTTTTGAAGTTAGCACCGAACTTCTGGTATTTAATTGCGAAGGGAGACTGCTGCCTCAGCCTAGATGTTTCTCTTTGTGTGGGATGCCCATCAGAGATAGTCTGGAGGAAGAAGCCAGTGTTTTGGCTCTGATTTAGACCATTATATAAAGGCATAGAACATGCCTTTGGCTATAGATTTAAAACACACCCCAAACTTGTTAAAATGAGCATTTCTTATAGTTTTTTTTAAAAAATATATTTTTATTGATTTCAGAGAGGAAGGGAGAGGGAGAGATAGAAACATCAATGATGAGAGAGAATCATTGATCAGCTGCCTCCTGCATGCATCCCACAGGGGGTCGAGCCTGCAACCTGGGCATGTGCCCTTGACTGGAATCGAACCTGGGACTCTTCAGTCTGCAGGCTGACATTCTAACCAATGAGCCAAACCGGCTAGGGTGGGCATTTCTTATCTTTCACCTCTGAATAAATGGAGGCACATTTTAAAATTCTGCTTCATTGGCTTATTGATGTCTTTTCCATTTTTGCCTACCTCTTTTAGAGGCTCAGCAGTGCCCCGTGGAGCACGGCAGGCTGGGTTCTGGTTTCTTGCAGGGCCCCTAAGTATCGTGGGCACTTGAAACCTGCGTACAGGCGTGTTTTGTTAAAGTCTATGCAGGCTGGGTTCTGCAGAGAGCCAAGCTTACACTTGGGTTTGGGGAGACCCGAGAGGGCTCAGAGAAGCCTAGAGGCAGCGTGGATGTGTGTGGCCAATAGCCCCTCTCTCCAGCACAGGCCGTGGCAGAGCGTCTTTTATCGGGTGGAAGTGTTTGCCACCCCGGATGGGTTAGAACCTTGATCAGTAGAACCTCGATGGCTGGCTCGGCATTTTGATGACGTGGGGTACATGTACTTTGTTTTTTCCCCCCAGCATTAAAAGTTGGCTCTGTCTTTCAATTGGTCTGTGTTTATAAATCGAGTTTCCCTTTACTTAACTTATTCTTTATGTATGTAGAATCATTCACATTTAATACAAATTGGTTTGATTTAGCAATTAAACTATAATTTTATTCTTCTGAATAGTTAATACAACAATTTGAAAAATGTAAAGGACAAGGAGTGAACAGCTTCCCTCCCATCCCTGCCTGGTCCCTCCAGCCTGTGACTGTCATCAGTTTCTCGTGTATCTCTCCAGGGATAGTTGAAGCATGTGCCAGCCAGTGCGAGCACACGTGCAGACGCCATCCCCTCCCAAATCCAGACAGTGTTAGTGAGCTGTTGAGTAAGAGGATCCATAAACTTTGATTGAATGCCTTCAATCAAATAATGTTCTTTATGAGTATTTGAGCAAACTTGGAGAAAAAACCAGCCAGAGAAAACCCAGCTTTAATTAAACAAACAAGGAAGGAAGATGGCGGCGGTATAGGCTGACGCATCCCAGGTCGTGTCCCTGAGCGAATGGAGTGAGCAGCTGAGACTAGTAACATCCACCCCGAATTGGCGAAATTCCTCAGCTGGCGAGACGGTTTGCAGCCGGGAAGAGCAGAACTCCCCTGGAAAGGTAAAAAAAACCAGGGATTTGGGCAGGAAAGTTTTCCAGACCTCTGAGCCCAGAGAGTCGGAGGGAGACCGCGTGGCAGACAGCCGCGTCCCTTGGGACAGGCACAGCCCCTGACGGGGGAAAGGAGAACCGCGGGATTCCTGGCGCCGCCGGGAGAATTGCGAGCTGGGTTCTGTGATCACAGAGGACTGAGCCTAAAGGGGGCAGCCTGAAGAGCTGACCAGACCATGCAGTCCCTGTAAGAGAAGAAGCTTACAGAAACCAAGCCTTCCCCGTTTCCACGGCCGGCGTTTGTTTGTTTGTTTTCACTGAATCCTGTTCATGGGACATTTCGGATACAGACACTCACCTGTGCTGAAGAGAGGGAGAGTGTGCGGAGGAGTGGAATCTGGGGAGAGACTGAGGAGAGGAGGGGGGCCGGGAGAGGTGGCAGCGAGTTGAGTGCTGGGACACCCCTGAGCCCAGGTCTGAGGCAGCCATTCTCTCCGGAGAGTGAGACTCCTCCCCCCAG
This sequence comes from Myotis myotis, assembly GCF_014108235.1. Lineage (NCBI taxonomy): Eukaryota > Metazoa > Chordata > Mammalia > Chiroptera > Vespertilionidae > Myotis > Myotis myotis. Next base: position 19,546,337 of record NW_023416401.1, on the reverse strand, counting down.
GGCCCAGGCAAGGAGCACAGCCACACCCAGATTCCACCCTGTAGGAGATCAAGGATTAAAATAACCTGATCAGTCCCTGGGAGTTAACAGGGTCTGGCCTATAGAGGGATTTTCAATCCCAGCAACAACACAGCACTGGTAACTATTACGCAGCCAGCTCTGGGCAGTGAACTTCCACTGGACAGAGAGGCCCTATAGCCTCAGAGGCCAACCCCAGAACACCGCCACCCAGAGGCTGACCCACAAACTGACTCTGTGCTAAACACAAAATAAGGCAGTCTGGGAAACAAATGCGGCTTGCTTTAAAATAAGGACTGTGGTTTACAACACAGAGGAACAGGGTATCGCAGGGAAACTCAACACTCTCCTGAATACCTGGCAGGTCTAAGGCGAGCCACACTGAAGAATAGAAGAACCGAAGGACCTTCACTACTGCAATATTTTTTTTTTCTTTTTTCACCTTTTAACTAAGAAACCAATTTTTTTTTCTTTTTTTTCTTTTTTTTTTTCTTCTTCTTCTTCTTTTTTTTTCCTCTTCTTTTTTCCATCACCTGATTTTACCCTTTTAATTACTACCTTCTTATTTTTAACCAGCATTATTACTGCTACCATTTTACCATTTTTTTTTAAAGTGCCATTTTATTTTCTCTTTATTTTATTTTGGGATTAGTGTTCTCCATTCTATTTTCATCGTTATATTATTGGTTGTTTCTAGTTTGCATTCATCTCCAGGGAGTTGTTGCTGGAATTTGATGGGATTAATGGGTGTTCTATAGGAGTATTCTCCTCATATAAAAAAGTCTCTTCCCCTCTTCCACTTCATTCTCTCTTTTCGCTCTTTTTTTTTTCTTTTCTTTTCTTTTCTCGATTTTATTTTCCCCCCTCCTTTTTCCCAATTTCATTTTTGTACTCCTTTTTTTGGTCCCTAATTTTCTTTTCTTTTTTCTCTTTTCTCTTTTTCTCTTCCTTCTTCCTTATCCCCTAATTCTCTTAATTCAGGTGGTCACCTTTATTTGGGGTTATTAATATTGCGAATATATTTGTGTATAGTGCCTGGTACGTGGTGCCTTGTTGTGTTGTATTTTGTGCCTTTAAAACAACGCAGCAGATCCAAGCAACAGCAACCTCCTGAGCACCACACCCTCTGCTGAGGAACAGCAGCTGTACGTGAAACCTTGCCCCACCAGCCAGAAGAGCCACCACAGCTGTGAACAGCACCCACCAGAGGAGCTGCTGCCAACGGAAGAGCAGCTGCTACCGCAAACGCCCGAAGAGCAACCACAGACCAAGGAGTCACTGCCACCAAGGGAGCAGCCACTGAACGACTCAACGTCTAGATATGTCAGCGAGATCAAACATGGGTAGACACAGAAACCCCCAAAGGAAAGAGAAGGAGGACTCTCCAGAAAAGCAGCTAAGTAATACAGAGGCATGCAACATGACAGAAAAAGAATTCAGAATAAGGGTCCTAGAGTGCATAAACCGGATGGAGGAAAAAATCGACAACCTCTCCAAGAAGCAAGAAGAAACAGATGAAAAAATCGATAACATATGGAAGAAGCTAGAAGAAACAGATGAAAAAATCAACAACTTAAGTAAGACCCAAGAAGAAATGAAGAGTGATATAGCTGCAATGAAAAACTCCATTGAAAGTATCAACAGTAGACTAGGAGCAGCGGAGGACCGAATTGGTGATTTAGAAGACAAGGAAGCAAAACACACCCAAAACGTACTGCAATTGGAGAAAAAAATGAAAAGACAGGAGGAGAGTCTCAGGGAGCTTTGGGACAACATGAAACGAAACAACATACGAATAATAGGGGTACCAGAACAACAGAAGGATGAACAAGGATTAGAAAACCTATTAGAACAAATAATATCAGAAAACTTCCCTGAGGTGGGGAAGAAAAAAGTCACACAAGCCCAGAGAGTCCCAAACAAGGTGAACCCAAAAAGACCCACACCAAGACACATCATAATTACCATGGCAAATGTTCATGACAAAGAGAGAATCTTACAGGCTGCAAGAGAGAGACGGAAAGTTACATACAAGGGATCTCCCATTAGATTGTCAAATGATTTCTCAACAGAAACACATCAGGCCAGAAAAGAATGGACGGAAATTTACAAAGTGATGCAAAGCAAAGGACTGAATCCAAGAATACTCTATCCAGCAAGGCTATCATTCAAACTTGAAGGGGAAATAAGAAGCTTCACAGACAAAAAAAGGCTAAAGGAGTTTATCACCACCAAGCCAGCAATGCAAGGAATGCTAAAGGGACTGGTATAAAAATAAGAAATAAAAAGCTCAGAAAGAAAACAGCCACACAAAAACAGAAATGGCTACAAACAAGTACCTTTCAATAATAACTTTAAACGTAAACGGACTAAATGCTCCAAACAAAAGACATCGAGTGGCTGAATGGATAAAAAAACATGACCCATACATCTGCTGTCTACAAGAAACCCACCTCATTAGAAGGGACTCACACAGACTGAAAGTGAAAGGTTGGAAAAATATCTTTCAGGCAAATGGAAAGGAAAAGAAAGCTGGGGTAGCAATACTTATATCGGACAAAATAGACCTCAAAGTGAAGGCCATAACAAGAGATAAGGAAGGCCACTTCATAATACTAAAGGGATCAATACAACAAGAAGATATAACCCTGGTAAACATATATGCACCCAATGTAGGAGCACCCAAATTCATAAAAAAACTCCTGGAAGATATCAAAGGAGAGATCGACAACAATACAATCATAGTAGGGGACTTTAATACACCACTGACAGCACTGGATAAGTCCTCTAGACAAATAATCAGCAAAGATACAGCAATCCTAAATGACTCACTAGATCAGATGGACTTAATAGACATCTTCAGAACACTTCACCCGAAAGCCAGGGAATATACATTCTACTCAAATGCTCATAGGACATATTCAAAAATAGACCATATATTGGGTCACAAGCAAAGTATCCCCAAATTCAAGAAAATTGAAATCATAAAAAGCGTCTTCGCAGACCACGATGGCATAATATTAGAAATAAACTACAATAAAAACAACCCAAAATACTCAAACACCTGGAAGCTGAATAGCATGCTATTAAATATTGATTGGGTTACCAATGAAATCAAAGAAGAAATTCGAAACATCCTGGAAACTAATGACAATGAAAACACAGCAATCCGAAACCTATGGGACACAAAGAAAGCAGACCTGAGAGGGAAGTTTATAGCTCTACAGGCCTATCTTAAAAAAACAAGAAAAAAAATGATAGTAAATCATCTAACTCTACAACTCAAAGAATTAGAAAGAGAGCAACAAGAAAACCCCAGAGTGAGCAGAAGGAAGGAGATAATAAAGATTAGAGCAGAAATAAATGACATAGAGACCAAAAAAACAAAACAGAAAATCAATGAAACCAAGAGCTGGTTCTTTGAAAGGATAAACCAGATTGACAAACCTCTAGCCAGACTCACCAAGAAGCAAAGAGAGAGGACCCAAATAAACAAAATCAGAAACGATAGAGGTGAAATAACAACAGACCCCACAGAAATACAAATGATTGTTAAAAAATACTATGGACAGCTCTACTCCAACAAACTAGACAACCTGGAGGAAATGGACAAATTCCTAGAAAAATACAACATTCCAAAACTCAATCAGGAAGAATCTAAAAATCTCAACAGGCCAATAACTATGGAAGAAATTGAAGCAGTCATCAATAAGCTTCCAGCAAACAAAAGCCCAGGACCAGACGGCTTCACAGGGGAGTTTTACCAAACATTCAAGGAAGAACTAAAACCTATCCTCCTCAGACTACTACAAAAAATTCAAGAGGAAGGAACACTTCCAAGCTCATTCTATGAAGCCAGCATCACCCTAATACCAAAACCAGGTAAAGACAACACAATGAAAGAGAATTACAGGCCAATATCCCTCATGAACATAGATGCCAAAATCCTCAACAAAATCTTAGCAAATCGGATCCAGCAGTACATCAGAAAGATCATACACCATGACCAAATAGGATTTATCCCAGGGATGCAAGGATGGTACAATATCCGCAAATCAATAAACGTGATACATCACATAAACAAATTGAAAGAAAAAAACCACATGGTCATATCAATTGATGCAGAAAAAGCATTTGACAAAATTCAACACCCATTTTTGATAAAAGCTCTCAGCAAGGTGGGAGTAGAAGGATCATACCTCAACATAATAAAAGCCATATATGACAGGCCCACAGCCAACATCATACTCAATGGACAAAAACTAACACCATTTCCCCTAAGAACAGGAACAAGACAGGGATGCCCCCTCTCACCACTCCTGTTCAACATAGTACTGGAAGTGTTAGCCATTGCAATACGGCAAGAAGAAGAAATAAAAGGCATCCAAATTGGAAAAGAGGAAGTAAAACTGTCCTTATTTGCAGACGACATGATATTATACATACAAAACCCTAGAGACTCCATCAAAAAGCTACTGGACTTAATACATGAATTTGGCAATGTAGCAGGATACAAAATTAACCCCAAGAAATCCGAGGCATTTCTATACATCAATAGTGAACTTTCAGAAAGAGAGATTATAAAAACAATCCCGTTTACCATCGCACCAAAAAAATTAAGCTACCTAGGAATAAACTTAACTAAAGAGGTAAAAGACCTCTACTCAGAAAACTACAGGACGTTGAAAAAAGATATAGAGGAAGACATAAACAGATGGAAGAACATACCGTGTTCATGGATTGGTAGAATCAACATCATTAAAATGTCCATACTACCCAAAGCAATCTATAAATTCAACGCACTTCCCATTAAAATACCAACGGCATACTTCAGAGATCTAGAACGAACTCTCCAAAAATTCATCTGGAATAAAAAAAGACCCCGAATAGCTGCAGCAATCCTGAAAAGGACCAAAGTAGGTGGGATCTCAATACCAGATATCAAGATGTATTACAAAGCCACTGTTCTCAAAACTGCCTGGTACTGGCACAAGAATAGGCATATAGATCAATGGAATAGAATAGAGAGCCCAGAAATCGGCCCGAACCAATATGCTCAATTAATATTTGACAAAGGAGGCAAGAACATACAATGGAGCCAAGATAGTCTCTTCAATAAATGGTGTTGGGAAAATTGGACAGATATATGCAAGAAAATGAAACTAGACCACCAACTTACACCATACACAAGAATAAACTCAAAATGGATAAAGGACTTAAATGTACGACAGGAAACCATAAAAATTCTAGAAGAATCCAAAGGCAACAAAATCTCAGACATATGCCGAAGCAATTTCTTCACTGATACAGCTCCTAGGGCACTTGAAACGAAAGAGAAAATGAACAAATGGGACTACATCAAAATAAAAAGCTTCTGCACAGCAAAAGAAACCATCAACAAAACAACGAGAAAACCCACTGTGTGGGAAAACATATTTGCCAATGTCATATCTGATAAGGGCCTAATCTCCAAAATTTATAGGGAACTCATACAACTTAACAAAAGGAAGATAAACAATCCAATCAAAAAATGGGCAAAGGACCTAAATAGACACCTTTCAAAAGAGGACATTCAGAAAGCCAAGAGACATATGAAAACATGCTCAAAGTCACTAATCATCCGAGAGATGCAAATCAAAACAACAATGAGATACCATCTCACACCTGTCAGACTGGCTATCATCAACAAATCAACAAACGACAAGTGCTGGAGAGGATGTGGAGAAAAAGGAACACTTGTGCACTGCTGGTGGGAATGCAGACTGGTGCAGCCACTATGGAAGACAGTATGGAGTTTCCTTAAAAAACTGAAAATGGAACTCCCATTTGACCCTGTGATCCCACTTCTAGGAATATATCCCAAGAAACCAGAAACACCAATCAGAAAGGATATATGCACCCCTATGTTCATAGCAGCACAATTCACCATAGCTAAGATCTGGAAACAGCCTAAGTGCCCATCAGTAGATGAATGGATCAGAAAACTGTGGTACATCTACACGATGGAATACTATGCTGCTCTAAAAAGGAAGGAACTCTTACCATTTGCAACGTCATGGATGGAACTGGAGAGCATTATGCTAAGTGAAATAAGCCAGTCAATGAAGGAAAAATACCACATGATCTCATTCATTCATGCATAATAGAGACCATTATAAACTTTTGAACAATAATAGATACAGAGGCAGAGCTGCCTCAAACAGATTGTCAAACTGCAGCAGGAAGGCCGGGGAGGGTTGCGGGGCAGGAGGTAGGGGGGTAAGAAATCAACTAAAGGACTTGTATGCATGCATATAAGCATAACCAGTGGACATAAGACATTGGGGGATAGGGGAGGCTAGGGGACTGTCTAGGGCGGGGGGATAAAATGGACACATATGTAATACCCTTTGTAATACTTTAAGCAATAAAAAATAAATAAATAAATAAATAAATAAATATCTTATATATAAAAAAAAAAATTAAACAAACAAATAAATAAACCCATTATATGCTAACATAAATAACAGAGTTTGGGTGTTTCCCCAAACAAAAGTAATTAGAGAGAAGAGTAGCATTGTTTTTATTTTCGTAAATCTCTTTAATACCTTTAATATAAAGGTATTATATTAAATACCTTTATAAATACCTCTCACCCAGCACGTACGTAGAGAGGACAGTTGCAAACCCAAGGGAAACGGGAGGGCTGGGAGGGGCGGCTGATTTGTGGGGAGATGGTCATGAGTTCAGTTCTGGACAGGTTAAGTTTAGGGAAAGGACGAGATATCTCGCTTAGGACGATGGTCCTGGAGGCATGTGAGAGGGGAGAGTTGGTTTTGCATTTCGGGCTGCTTTTGATGGTGCATACAAATACAGCAGTGGGTCGAATGAGAACATCCCATATTTTCCCATTTACCTTACATCAGACTCACAGAAGTATCAGAATAACCATACTGCTACACAGCAATATAAACCAAGGAGAGTTATGATTGTTTTTGCACTTGCTATCCTAATTTTTTTTTATAGTTCTCTATCTACATTGTCAGAATGAGTAGCCATTTCAGACTGGTCTGTCTTCCTGTTAATTCTTATGTTGATGTCTTTCTAATTATTTTGTGTGTCTGAAGCTCCTTCTCTAGACTGTCTTCATAATAATTCTAAGATGCTAGTTTCCTGTCTCCTCCTCTCATTCTCTCATGTGTGTGCAGTGGAGTTATCCGGAAGGTATGTGACTTGTGATGGCACAACAAATTGAAAGTGTCAGCAGATAGGCAAGTCTGGCTGTTTTATATTAAAGGTATTAAAGAGATTTACGAAAATAAAAACAATGCTACTCTTCTCTCTAATTACTTTTGTTTGGGGAAACACCCAAACTCTGTTATTTATGTTAGCATATAATGGGTTTATTTATTTATTTGTTTAATTAAAAATCTTTATTAAAGTATTACATAGGTCCTCTTTCCCCCCATTAACCTCTTCCAGTCCACTCCTGTCCCCCTCCCCAGTCCCTCACAACCGCATTGTCTGTGTCCATGGGTTATGCATATATGCATACAAGTTCATTGATGGATCTCTTCCTACCCACCCTCTCCTGCCTTCCCTCTGAGTAATGGGTTTATTTTTGACTAATGAATAAAATATTTAAAAATTTCTGTTTTAGGCCAGCTGGTGTGGCTGGAGGTCATGAACCCCGAGGTCATGGTTTGATTCCCGGTCAGGGCACATGCCTGGGTTGCAAGCTCAATCCCCAGCAAGGGGCATGTAGGAGGCAGCTGATCAATGATTCTCTCTCATCATTGATGTTTCTATCTCTCTCTCCCTCGTCCTTCCTCTCTCTGAAATCAATAAAAACATGTGTTGTTTTTTTTTAAAAAACCCTCTAAAAATTCCTGTTTTAAATGCTAAAAGGTAAATTAGGTAGATATCACCCACATAAACAAAGCTTTTTGGGGTCTTCAGTAACCGGAAGAGTGTAAGGAATTGGAGATAAAACATTTGAGGACCTCCATTCTATTAGATCCTTCAGGGAGGGCTTTAAGATTTTGCCTGTTAACAGTTTGTTGGTGTACTTGGCACTTAAATTTTTTGCCGTCTAGTATATCCTTGGCTCACATTTTCTTTCCTTGTTACTCCATTTTCATCTATGGAAAGTGTTGCTTTAAAAACGTCTGGCGAAAATCTGCTTCTTTTCCTTATAAGTCATTTGTTTTTGCCTAGACCCCTCACGGATTTTTTCCTCTGTAAAGTTCAGTAATTAGACTGTGTGTCTTGGTGAAGGTCATTCTGGGCCAGTATTCTCAGATGCATGGTGCTCTTTCAATATGTATTTTCAATATGTATTTTTAATTTTAGGAAAGTTTTCTTGTATTGTAGTTTTTAATATTGGTTCTGTTCCCATCGTTTCTTCAGGGACTCCTATTTTCTGCATGTGAATCTTATTTATTTATTTATTTTTGCCTATGTTTAGCAATTCACTTTCTATTGAATCATTTTCTTCTTTCCTTTTTAAATTAAAAAATACTTCCCATTTAACTTTACACATGTCTTAAAGCATTATCTCTTGTGCTTACTTACTCTTGTGTTTATTTATTGTTGTTTAATGTTCATTTCTGAAATGATTTTTTAAATTCAAATACCCAAGTTCTGTCATTTCATTTTTAAGTTTTCCTAATTATGATTTTTATCTTTCTTTCTCATTTTATATCATTTTCTGTGTCATTTATTCCATTTTTAAACAGTAGGTTACGAATTTGACCTTTAGATACGCCTTTATGGCGGGCGTTTGTCGTGTATGAGGATGCTATTCAGCTCCTTATTCACTTTTTCCCTATGATAACTCTGCGTGTGACTTGACCTTTATACTTCATGTTGCTCATTTTCATGTGAGATTGGTTTTCCTGAACGTTTTGGAGGAGCTTTGGTTCAGAGTTGTTTCTCTGACTGCACAGAGCTTTCCCTCTATTGTAGCACAGTGTTCAGAAACATGGCGGGTGCCCACCTCTCATTTTTAATTGGACCATCTCTTTCCTTTGTGTTACTTTTCTGTCTTGCTCAATTGTGATTCCACTTCTAGCAGCTCTCCTATCCTGGAAGGGTGCCCTGGGGGCCAGTTTTAAGAATTCACAGGGTGGAGACTACTCCAGATCTCTCAGTCCCAACCGTGAAGTCAGTGACGTGTCTGGTGTTGGATTGGTCAGCCCTGCTCTCTGTTCCAGCTGCTGCCCCCAGACTGGCCCGTCAGAATACCTGCTCACTATTTTGGGTTCTCCTATTGTCACATCTATCAGAAGCCTCGTCACTTCCCTCCTTTTTCTGCTGAGCAGACGGCAATACCATGCATGTCTTGTGGCTGTTGGTGGTTTCTTCTAACCCATTTACATTTTAATGTGTGTGTGGAATTTTTTTGTCACTCAGTTGTATTTGACATTTTGTTGTAAATATTGTTATGAGGTTTTAGTTTTGCTATTTGGTTGCTTTTTTAAAGATAGATTTTAGAAATCAAAAAATTATGTTGACATAATTGTAGATTCATATGTAGTTATAAGAAATCATACAGAGAGATTCTCATATACACATCACTCATTGTCTTTTTTTTTTTTTTTTAACCTGGTGTTCTGGAAGATTAAAAAAGTTTGCCTCTGTCACTGTCTCCCATCTTCATAGAATCAATCCTCTTCCCTATTGGTGATTTTTAATTTTTCAAAGAACTTTGAAAAAATTTAAAATTTAATTTTTAAAATTTCAAAGAATTTTCTTAAAATTGTTACTTAGAATTCAGTTCACCTTTTTAAAAAAATTATTTATTATTATTATTTTTAATCCATACCTGAGTATATTCTTCCATTGATTTTTAAAGGGAGAGTGGAAGAGAGAGGGGAAGACAGAGAGAAACATTGATGTGAGAGAAACACATCAATTGGTTGCCTCCGGCAGGAGCCCTGACCAGGGCCTGGACCGGGAAGGAGCCTGCAACTGAGGTACGTGCCCTGGACCAGATTCGAACCTGGGATCCTTTGGTCTGCAAGCTGATGCTCTATCCACTGAGCCAAACCAGCCTGGGCTTCAGTTCACCTTTGTATAACAACCCTCCCCGCTCCCAAACCCAACAAGAACAGAGTGTCTTAACGATAGACGTTTCCTTCCCTGCCATGTAGAAGTTCGGAGGATGCCCTCTGAGCTTCGTGAGGCAATTCCAAGGTCATCAGTGGTGTGGCGCTCCCCCCCCTCCCCCCTCTCTCTCTCATTGCTCTGTCATCCTCAGCATATCGCCTCCCAGTCCTGGATGACCACCTGAGCTCTAGTCATCACTCCTGCATCCCAGGCAGCAGAGCGGAGGAAGGGCTTGTCCCCTCCTCTTCAGAGACTTTCTGGAAGCTTCTGCTTGTGTTGAATTGGCCAGAATTCAGTCCTGCAGCCACAGGTAGCTGCTATGGAGTCCTGCAGATGCTTTCTGTTAGCGGGCTGCAAGGCCTCCCTGAGGAAAACTGGGGTTCTCTTAATGGTACGAATGGAGAGTGGATCTTGGGATAGGCAACTCATGAACAAATGGACTTTTCCTGCAATGTGCTTGAATACAAACTTACAAAATATGAATAACTATGTGGGAAGTTAAAAGGACAGTCTGAGTATGATCTTAATCTTAACATATTTTTTTAAATTAAATTTATGCTGTTCTGCAAATGAAAACAATTCAATGCTATGAATTAGACTTTTTGCACGTATCTCAGATGCTGATGGCATCAGATCCGTGCAGATCTTGAAGCTCTGGCTTAGATCTTAGTGGTGGGAGGGAGAGATGCTCTCTTTTCTGCCCTTGTAACTGTACTTCTTGAGTCACTGTCTTTAAGTGTGGTAAGTAATAATGCTGACCCCCAAGTACATCTAAGCTGAGGTGACTGTGGAGTTAATGGGTTTCTGGGCTCCTTAACTATTTAGATAGCTAAGCATCTGTAGGGCCTTTGAAACATATGTACCATGGGGAGAAGGAAGAGGCAGTGGACAACTTTTCTGTTTTCATACAGAAGCTGGGATATTCTCTTGGAGGTTGTAGCTCCATGATTTACTAGAGTCAGAGAATTTGGCAGAATCCAAGTCTGAACTGAAAGACTTGTGTTGGGCACATGCTTGTGTAAAATGTGGGATCCATAGATGGTCAGTGACTGGGGTAATGAACGGAGCACCCTCTCTTTCCAATTGTGTGCTGGCTCTCATGAATAATGTCACCATGGATACGTGCACATGCTCCATATGCACAAATATCTCTTTAAGACCCGGATTTCAATTATTTTGAGTATGTGCTCAGGAATGGGATTGCTGAGTCATATGGCAATTCTGCTTTTAATTTCTTGAGGGCCCGCCATACTGTTTCCACTGTGGCTGCATCATTTTACATTCCCACCAGCAGTGCGTGAGGATTTTAGTTTCCCTACATCCTTGTGTAACACTGGCTGTTTTCTCTTTTTTTGATTGCACTCGATTCTAATGAGTGTGAGGTAATGTTTCATTGTGGTTTTGGTTTGAATTTCCACCCTTATATGTTTGAGTCCTTACCTTCATTATCTTGAGATGGAGAAACCAAGGATATTCTTTAGTGATAAATGGGTACAGTTTTGGAATATTATGGGTGTTCAGGTGGTCCGGACGCTGCCGCCTGGGCTGCGTCTGCACTTCCTGGAGTGTAGTTCTTGCACTGAAGCGTTTGTTCACCTCTTACATGGAAACTGCTAATTCATTGCAGTTGTTTTGTGGGGCCAGAGGCCTTTTGCAAAGAAAGCACAGCAGTGGCACAGAGGCTAAACAAATGGCCTTTTAATAAAATCTCCAGAAGCACAGGGGACATTTTTTGGCAACTTTTTTTTTTTTTTTAATGCAAAGAAGATCTTGTTTTTACTTGCTTCAAAATTATTTGCTATTTTCCAAAAGGTTAAAAATAAAAATTCTGCTTAATTGGGAGAGATTCTACTAAGCTCTGAATACTGCAATTACCCATATCTGGTTTTCTCCCACAGAAGGTAAAGGGGGTGAGGAGGGTCAGGTCCTTCATTGGCAACACAAATAAAATCTTTTGGTCAAAACATCAGAATTTTCAAGAGAAACTTGGGCATTTTTCCTCAAGTAGACAATTTATCTATATGACAACTAGAGGTTTTGGCTGTCAGTTTCCCCATGATTTCTGCTGTTTTGTCACTTTCCTTTGTGCCTGGTCTTTCCTGCTCTCTCTCTTTGTTCAGAATCTCTGCAGTTTGAAATGTCCCCCCTTCAAGCTATCCATGTTTGCAAGCAAGTCATTGACCTTTTCTCCTTCCAATCACTGCTTTACAAAAATTGTGCGGTAAAATCCGCACACAGAAAATGTGCTATTCTAACAATTTTTAAGTGTGCGGTTCAGTGGCATTAAGTATGTTCACGTTGTTACGCAACCATCATCACCATCCATTTTCAGAACTTGTCTCGTCTTACAAAACTGAAACTCCATACCCATTAAAGACTGACTCCCCGTTCTTCTCTCCCCCCAGGCCCTAGCAACCACCCTTCTTTCTACTTTCTGCCTTTATGAATTTGATTACTCTAGGTTCCTCAGAAAAGGGGAATCATGTAGTATTTCTTTTGGTGACAGGCTTATTTCAATTAGTATAATGCCCTCAAGATTCATCCATGTTGTAGCATGTATCAGAAATTCCTTTCTATGGCTGAATAATATTGCATGGTATGTGTACATCACATTTTGTTTACCTGTTCATACATATATGGACACTTGGGTTGCTTTCATTTTTATTTTGCTATTGGCAATAGTGCTGTTGTGAACATGGGGGTATAGATATCTCTGAGACTGTGCTTTCAATTATTTTGGGTTTATACCCAGGAATGGAGTCTCTGGATCACACAGCAATTCTATAACCATTGTCTTTGGAGAAGGAAAATGCAGCCACTTAATAATGGTTTGGATTTTGGTCACATAGGTAGATTTGGTTGCATATTGATTTGGGCCGGTTGCATATTGGTTTGGATTTTGGTGGCATAGGTGGGTTTTGGTTGCATATTGGTTTGGATTTTGGTTGCATAAGGGGCCCTAGGGCAGTGGAGCTGGCGTGTGGTCTTGGGGCTGAGTTGAATGGCTGCTCTATTAAGATGGTTAAAGTGTGTCAGCAGCATCCAGGGCAGAGGGTGCCCAGTGCACAGACAGTCGGTGCCTCCTGCGTGCTTGGTGACTGAGTGAGCGCACAAAGACCTCAGCCGGGCAGTACTTTAGGCAGTGGCCCCTGCAGTTCCACTCGTCCGCATGTGCTCTGTGTCCTCTTCAACCTTTACTACAAGTGCCTACCAGATGCGGTGAAAGCCTGACCATTTTCCACAAGGAAGGTGCAGTGTGTGCGATGGGGTCTGTGTGGCCACTGGGAAGGGAAGCGATTGAGTGTGTTGGGAGGAGGGAGGCCCAGGGCAGAGGTGTGGGTCAAAGTTGGGGATCAGAGGAGGAATATGTGGTCCGTGGGAATGTTTGGGTTTCCTGGCTTTTGGCCTGACTATAGTTGGGACCCACTCTTTTGGGAGACTAGGATTTTTGTGACCCAGGACTTGGTTGTCCAAAGCTGCTTACTTTCCAGGACAGTCTGAGGGCTTGTGCCTGACGCCAAGCCAACAGAGGGACCTCAGCGTCCTGGGAGGGGGTGGTGCTGTTCTGAAACAGGCCTAACAGATGCCTTGGCTTTGAGACTTCACATGTCTCTTTATGGAGCCCTGGAAGGTGTTGGTCAGATGCCTCTTCCTCCATGACCCTGGATTTCCAGCCGGGCCAAGTTGAACATCCTGCTCACTTCTCCCAAGGAGGACAAGTGCCCATGCCAGTTGGTAATCATACATTTTGGTTCTGATCCTGGTCATGCCAGGCATTGCCTGTCCCAGCCTGCACCTTCTTTGGGGCTATACGTTGTCTCACTTCAATGTGACTGGACACATAGCTGAGTTTTCTGCTGTTTAGTTAATCTCATGTGCCCACATACAGACTGTATTGTGTGTCTTTTGCTGAGGCATCTAGAAGCTCTTCTTAGGCTGTTTTCTGGGTGGCACTGGGGCAGTGCCTCCTGACAGCAGCGTCTCCAGCCCACGAACCCTGTGCCCCAGCTCCCATCCCGCCTCATTCCCTGTTTAGCCTCAGTGAACCTGCTTGGGGAGGCTTCTCTGGGCTCAGAATCCTAGAGAAAGCTGTTGCTGGGAATCCAGTATTTCCTCTCTACCACCAAGAAGGTGGCCTGGCTTTCCACTGCAGCCAGGAGGGAGACCAGACAAGGACATAAGGAGAGGACCATGTTGGGTTTGAAGGCACAAGGCAGCTGATGTCCCGAAAGGCCAGGCTCTCTCCCCCCCCACCCCCCCGCCCCCCACTTGAGGGCTGAGCGGAATTTGACTTGACTTCTTCTGAACCATAGCGTTCACCCTTCAGTCACCTTGAGAAATGATATGGGGAGGTTCCCCCAAAACTGGGTAGGAAGAGGCTGTGGGGTGGGATGCGGGCTGCAGACCTAAATCACCTCTCGGCTGGCAATGCAGCTTTCTGTGAAAGGAAATGTCCGATTTCTCCAGCTCTGGTTCTGAACAGTAGAGCTTATGGATGGTTTTAATGACTTTTCAAGATGTGTTTTTGCTTGTTTATAGAGCCATGGGAGAAAATTAACTGGAAATAAAACATGCTTTTGAAGAAATGATAATTGTATGTGCTATAAATGCTCAGTATTTAAATTAGACTTTCAAAATAATGGCACAGTTTAAAAAGTAGTTACTTCCATAAATTGTTACCTTTTTGTGAGGGGTAGGGATGAGAGCTAGAAACACTTCTCTTCTCAACGGGCAGGGAAGTTTTCTTTAAATCCGGTTGGTTTCTGTCTGCCCCCTCTCCCCCCAGCTCTCTAGGGGAGGCCCAGGGCCCTGGTAGTGGAAGTGTGGTCTCAGGCCAGCAGCATTGACACCGACTGGCGAGAACGCAGCATCACAGGCCCCAGCGGAGCCTGCATTTCCCCTCGATCCGCAGGTGAGTGGTGAGCTCACTCAAGCCTGAGACAGGCCACCTGGGCTGGATGGTGAGGAGGCCTCAGGGGCAGTAGGAAGGAATGGGCACCAGGGAAGTGCTGTTCTCACTCAGCAGGTCCTCAGAGGTGAGGGCAGGACCAGCCCTGGGACGGCAAGGCCAGGTGGGGACAGAGGTCTGACCGTATGTGAGCAGGAAGTGAGTCCCTGCAGGCACCACCTGTAGGATGCAGTCCCTCTTGTCTCTCCATGCACAGAGGAGGGGAGGATGTAGCCAGAAGCAAAGTAATGGTCAGAAAAGAAGAAGCAGGCTTGTGGAGACACTTGACATGCAGGGAGGAGATTTAAGGAGGAAAGAGAGAAGAAAGGGTTAGGGCCACGGGCATCTATCTCTGTGTCCCAGATGCGCAGATGGGAGTTTGGCTAGCCTCTTGCTCTGGGGGGACAGCTGGGTCAGAGGTGAGTCGCTGAATATTAGTTGTGAAGAAAGGAACATTTTGGAGGATGTGATGCATGGCCTGTCATTGTCAAGAATGCCTTTCTCAACCACCAGGCGCATGGGAGGGAGGGGCAGGCAGGCGCCTTTAAGAGAGCACTGGCCCAGGAGGTCGGATCCCCAGCTTGCTCTGTGCACCATTTCCTACTAGTAGGTGACTTTGGTTGGGTCATTGCACTTAGAAACCTCAGTTTCACAATCTATAGAATGAGCACAACAACATCCTATGCTATGTGGGCTTTTGTGAGGATGAGACGTGATAAAAGAAGTAAAAGTTAAGTGCTAGAAATTTTAGCCTCTATGAATGAGGTGTCTCCTGCAGGGAATCTCACACAGGGTGCACCATGGGGCAGCCCCAATGGGCGAGCAAATCTGCATGTCCTTTTGACTGTTTTATGGATTTACATGTAGAGATACGTTAGTCGCCCAGGAGAGGATGCTCACATAGACTGGCCAGGTCAGCTCTCTCCTCGCAGGTCTGCGGGCTGTAAGGGGGAAGGTTAACTAGCTGCATGACTTAAGTATTTGCTGGTGGCAGATGGGGGCAGCCCAGTGGGGCCAGCCTGTCTCACAGGGGCTGGAGGCCAGGGCAAGTTATAGCTCAGTGATGCTGCCAGCAGGACTGTGAAGATTTTTACACCAGCATCTCACACATCCAGGTACCTAAACTCAACTTTTTATGACAGTCCTAATGAGATACAATTCACACACTATACAAAGCACTCCATTAAAAAAAGGCATTTAGTGTAGCCACCTGGTTGTTAGTATATTCACAGAGCTGTGCAACCATCGCCACTATCTAATTCCAGAACATTTTCATTACCCCTTCCTCCCAAAGAAACCTTGTGCCCATTAGCAGTTATTCCCCATTTCCCTCCCTAAGTGCTTCGCAGCCACTAATCTACTTTCTGTCCCTACGGATCTGTCTGTTCTGGCAATTTCATATAAATGGAATCATGGTATGTCCTTCTGTGTCTGGTTTCTCCCATTCAGCATAATGTTTTCAAGGTTCACCCACGTTGGAGCACGGATCAGTCCGTCACTCCTTTTCACGGCTGAATAACATTTCATGGGGTGGAGCTACTGCACTTCGCTTGCCCATGACTCAGTTGATGGGCTTCTGGGCTCTTTCCATATTTTGGGCTGTTAGTGTAAGGCTGCTACGGACATTTACGTACAAGTGTTTATGTGGACATATGTTTTCAGTTCTCTTGCATCTCCTTTTAAAATTCACTTAAAAATCCATTGGTTCCCCTGGGCAAGAATCTTTTTTTTTTTTAAATATATTTTTATTGATTTTTTACAGAGAGGAAGGGAGAGGGATAGAGAGCTAGAAACATAGATGAGAGAGAAACATCGATCAGCTGCCTCCTGCACACTCCCTACTGGGGATGTGCCCGCAACCAAGGTACATGCCCTTGACTAGAATAGAACCCGGGACCCTTCAGTCAGCAGGCCGACACTCTGTCCACGGAGCCAAACCCGTCAGGGCACTTCCTATACTCTTTTGCTGGTGCTGTTGCAAATATAATCATTCTTCACAAGAAAGGGCTCACAAAGGATTATCTGGAGACGGTTGACTGGGGTACTCTGGGATGCGTAATTAACTCCACTTAGGGAATTCAGTTACACTTGGGCAAGTTCCCTTGTAGTCCCGAGAACAGGAGAAACTGAGGTAGCAGCGGCCTCTGGGGCGGCCAGGACGGGTTAGAGAACCAAGTCCGCTGGGCTGAGGTGTGAGCCTCATAGAAGAGAAGAAGAACTAACCATTTCCCCTGATTTTTTTAAACAAACAGATCGGGTTAGGGAGCTGATGCCCATGGTTAAATGCCTTGCTTGAAGTCTCTCAAGCAGTAAGTCCTGGGGTGGGAGTTGCATGCCTTTACAGCCCACGGTCTTTCCATTGATATGCCCAAGGCAACCACATGAGTTGTTAAAGAAGTGATCTTTTTTAAAAGCCGGATTACCCTGGAACAAAGCACATTTTGATGTATGTTCACTATTTCCTTTTTTAAAGAAAAGAAAATGAATTGTAAAAAATAATGCGGAACACGGGAGAAAGTTCCAGGGGTGAAGGAGGCCAGGCACCCTTCTCCCTTTCACCCCGGCAGGAGAGAGGCCTTCCTGAACAGAGACTCACCGGCTTTGATGACTGCAAGGCACCAGAGTACTCATCTTGATCAGTGTCTAGATATCAGTATAAATACCCCGGAGAGGAGCGGTGACTCGTCCAGGGCCACACAGCCAGCAGCTGGCAGGGCCAGGACCAGAGTCGGATTTTCTGTGAGTTTAGACATTCCCTGCTGGTCATTGCTTCTCCTTTGACGTGACATTGAGGGGCTTTGTGGAGAGTGGAATTCCCCACCTTCCTGCATTTGAAGGCCTTAGCACTATGTCCTGGCTTTCAGGGCGTCTGAACTAGAACCACAGTGAGTTTCCATCAGCTGCAGAAAACCCATCGTTTACACATAGCAGCATCTTTTGTTTCACATCTGCCGCGAGGCGTGTCTGCCCGGCCTGAAGCTGCGGCCAACAGTGACGCAAGTTAGAAACTGAAGCTGGCAGGGCGCCGTAGGAAAGCTCTCCTGGGTTAGACTTTGCTGATCAGGATAATGAGGCGAAAATCTGCAGGATAGTTTTGTTGGGAAGGGGCTGTGGTATGAAGATCCTGGGCTCTTTGTGAACTGCTCAGTGAAAGTCCTCCCAGGCTGGAGCTAGTTCAGCGCCAGCCCAGCCGGAAAGGCCTGGGCAAGTTGAGGGGTTGGGAGAGTGACTCTGGGGCTGGACCCTTCCTCGAGGGGCCGGCCAGGGTGTGCTGGGCTCTGCTGCCATCCTGCAGCCCACCCTTTGGAATGAGACTGGCAGAATGAAGAGGGACCTCACTCACAGTGACATGCACCCAAGGGCGTGTCAGTGGAGAAAGAAGACTCTTGGTTAGTTCACAAAACCCCATAATTCTCTTCCCATCTTAAAGAAAAAAAAAGGTCTCAGATTACCTGTGGGATGAGTGCAGGTCTTCCTTCTGTGCCACCTACTGCGATTGGAGCATGAGACACGCTCCTGTTTGCCAGGGCATTTTTACAAACCCGGCTCTCAAAGGGGAACTTATCATTTAGGGACCTCACTGTTCAACTTTATAGTGAAACATATGCCCAGTAAAGGGTTTTAATACGCAGCCATCATAAAAAACACACAAAACACACTGGAGAGTTTCGTAAAAAGTTACAAGGAGACCTTACCAAAATAATTTCAGATTGCCTTCGGATCATTCACTTTGTAAATGGTTATCGTGTGTTCCCAGCACCTGTCAGTCAAAGACACATCAACGTGAAGGGGAAATTTGTAACTGTATTGCGATAACTGAGCAATAAACACTGGTGTCTGGACCCCACTGCGGCCCAGCGGGCTGTGGCTCAGGGTGGGCCCGGGAGAACATTGGGGCCCTTTAAGCTTCCACAGGTGACTCACACTGGCGCTCACTCACGCCCCAGTGCCCTTGGGGAACTGTACCCAGCCCTCTGGGCTGCACCTGTGCGAGCACTCTACTGTGGGATCACATTTCTGCCTCAGTAGCAGGGAGGTTTCATTATCCCCTCCCTACAGAGGCAGAAATTGAGCTCCCCCCCTCGAGGCTGAGTAACTTAAGACCCCTCCACCCAAGGCTGCACCCTGAGGGTTTGGGCAGTGCTGGCCCCCAGCCCAGACCTCCCTCGCTTCCCAATGCTCTGCTGCCTCCTGCTGAGCCTCCTCAGGGAACTGTCTCCTGCAACAAGCCCTCTGGAGAGCCAGCCCCCGATCAGGCAGATGCTAAGGTGCTGTCTACTTGGGCTGTTGGTGACAGACACCCTGGGATGGAAGCAGCAGGGGCTGGGGGCTGGCATGGGTTCACGGCCCTGGCCTCTTGCTGCGCTGTGACCTCACTTAACCTCTTCAGGTCTCCCCTTCCTCATCTGTAAGTCAGGGATTGAGTGCCCCCCTTATAGGGTCGATAGGGGATCAAATGAGATAGAAGTATGACGGACTTGACCTGGTGGCTGACACGTAAGAAGGACATGGGCTGTGTATGATGTGGCTGGACCCCCTGCCAGATACCAAATGCCTGGAGGGCAGCTTCCCCACCGTCAGTGAGCTTGCACATCCCTGGGGCACGATTCAGGAGGTCTGGGGCAGGGCCTGCGGTCCTGCATTTCTGACACGCTCCAAGATGCCAAGGCCTGAGTCAGCAGCTTCTGGGATGCTCATGCACCCACCACAGTGGCCAGCAGGTGCCGAGATACACCCTTTGGCGAGCTGAGGAGGAGGAGTGGTCTCTGTATGGTGGCCTGTTCGTCCCATTCCCGGCTCTGAGAGCTGCATGCTTGGTGCTTGCCTAGTGTGGCTGTGAGCGCTTCCAGCTTCTGTCTGGGTTTGTTTTCAGTCCTTCTAGTAACCCATCACTAGAAGAATTATCAAATATATATTTATGCCTTGATATAAAACCAATGGACTATTAAATGATAGTGTATCCAATGCTCTTTTTCATTTTTTGGCTTTGCTGAAGCCATTACTGTTCATTTCTTATTTTCTCCCCCATTTCTTATTTATAACACATGAACCCCCAACAGGTAGAACAGGAAACAGACATGGAGTTGGAAGTTCAGAGTTGAATTCCTGGTTCTGCCATTCAGTAGCTGTTTCTCTGGACTTCTCCAGTCCTTCATTTGTACATCTGTGAAATGGGCCCAAGAGCACTGAGCTGTTAAATGAAAATGATCAGGAGGCTCAGATCCCACCATATTGTCTAACTGTATTTTAAGGAAAACAGTTTTTAGTTTGCAGAAGGATTTCATTCAAAGATCAAAACATTTTTAAAGTTCTAAGCTGTTCCTGTGTGTTGCCCCCTCTGCTTTCTTTGGAGGGAAGTGTCATGTTAGGAGCCAAATTGATGGGCATGAAATGCTTGCTGATGGAATTTACATTTTGAAAGTTTTCTTTTTTGCCTATATTTCTTGATAGATGTATGACATCTGAACGAAGGGTTTCTTGAATATGTAAGATGCAGGCCAAGATGGGACAATCAAAACCAAAAGAGGAATAAGAGAGCAGGGCCAGTGTTTCTAGAACTCAGGTTGAACGAGGAACACACATCTGCATGAGGTTCCTGAGGAGCCCGCTGTGAGGACATTTTAATGTGACTGTGAACGTGTCAAAATGTGGAACAGATGTGCTTCTCATCCACATGGAGGAATGACTCTTGTTTGTGGCTGTAAAGTTCATGTATGCTGGGAATTGCATAATAATTATTTTCCCTTTTCTCTCTATTTGTTGGTTAAATGGTGCGAGGCTCTGTTTCTGTTTAAAACATGGTATGGCCAGTTTGCCTGTGGGCTCTGGAAGTTGAATCAGCTGAGCAGGGGTCTGTGCCCAGCCTTGCCAAGCACGTAGTAGGTTCTTGATGAGGCCAGGTGGCAAATTCATTTCAAGGACTGGGGACTTGATTGGACTTTGATCTGCCCTCGGTTCACGTTGTGGCCTCTTCTGTTGTTTAAAGCAGGCTGGCCCCTGCAAACGCTTTTAGAGGCGATGGGAAGTGAGCGCTGGCTTCATGGAAGGCTCACGGCCGGTGCTGGCTCACATGTCAGCTGTACAGGCATTCAGCAGGTGTCACCCTGCAGATGGGATTGCTGAAATGTGGCCTGCCGCAGGGGTGTGGATTTAGGCTCTTTGAGCTGGACAGCTCGCAGACCTACCCTCCTCGTGCCTCCTGTTATTATGCTCTTGTTTTTGAGGGTAAATTTGGTACCTTTGTAGGAGTTGTCCTTTCAGAGAGCTCTGTGTGTGCTGCCACATGGGGAAGGGGGTGACAGCTTTGCATCGGGACCCCTGGGAGAGGATTAGGAGTGGTGCGGGTAACGAGAGAGGACACCTCTTACGTGTGACATTGACAAGGAGGTGCATTTGCTTGAGCAAACTCTTGCTTTTGAAGATTTGCCCCCTCTGGTCTATCAGTCATTCCCCCCTTGGAATGAACGGGTTTGAATCAGCTGCCCATTGGGACTGGCAGTCTTATTTTGGAGTGTTATGAGGGAATTTTGGAGTTGGTGGTGCTTCCCTTTCTGGCTGGTGGCTTGAGAGTCAGAGCAGTCTATAAACCATTTTGATGGGATGGTAAAGAGGAGCGGCCGTTGGCAGGAGGCCCTATAATAATGGTAGGCCCCCCGGGCACTTGCTTGGTAGTCAGGTCACACACGAGTTCGTATTCTGGCTGTCACATCGCCCACCACACACCCATCTGTAAACCTTTACTAAGCACACATGCTTTTGTGACTGTTAAGGGTAAGTTCATGTATGAGTCCAGTGCTTTGCACACAGTAGGCCCTCAGGGCCCATTGATAGGAAGCCCAGGTGCATCGTCTGACTGGATCACACAGTGATAAGGATATGTCTGCCACCCTCTGGTTTTTCTCCCCTTCTCTATGCACCTCTCATCTTCCTCCCCCCAGTTGTGCAGGAGCCTGGTCTAGAAACACCTGACATACCTCGTGGGATGGAAGCAGCAGGGCCTGGGGGCTGGCATGGGTTCGTGGCCCTGACCTCTTGCTGCTCTGTGACCTCAGTTAACCTCTCCAGGTCTCCCCTTCCACATCTGTAAGTCAGGAATTGTAGTGCCCCTCTTAGAGTTGATGGGGTGGGGGGTGGGGGAGATTAAATGAGAGAGCTGTGGAGGGCAGGGCCAGGAGGGCTTTTGTAAGGCCACACGGCTTTCTGGGTGACTCCAAATTGAAGGCAAATTAAGAGTTACTACTTTGCAAATCCTCCACGAATTCACCGGTCCTCCCTAATTTTCCATCTCCCCAGGAGAGTTCTTCCTGTTGTCTGTGCCTGTGAGCCCCGATGATGGTAGTGACAGTCCTGATGCTTTGGTAGCACTTCTGCTGCAGGCGCTCTCCACTGCGTTGGGGACCTCGCACTCCTGAGTTCAGTCTAATCCAAGTCTAGAGCCTTGCTAAATAGGTGTTATCATCCTCATTTTACAGATAAGACAACTGAAGCTCAAAAAGATTCCTGCTGCCAAAAACATGGCTATAGGTGGTAGAGCAAGAATTCGAGTGGAGTGCTGACTCCAAGGCCGTGTTCTTTCCATCTGCCAGGCTGCCTCTCTATATTCTGCTCGGAGCTCTGCAGAAACCCAGTGTTAATTCACATCCAGCACAAAGTAGGATTCAGCGTGCGCACTCTGGAGTTAGGCTGCCTGGATTTGAACCCTGGTTCTGCCACTTATTGGCTGAATACCCTGCTTACCTTCTGTCCTCAGCATCCTCATCTGAAAAAGGGTGACAATAATACTTCTCTGACAGGGTTGTTGTATACTGAGGGGGGCTGGCACATGAGCAGCAATTGTTATATATATATATATATATATATATATATATATATATATTTTTTTTTTTTTTCAAGAAGCACAATCCTTTCTTTGCATATCTTATGAGGAAGCAGCGATGGAAGACAGGTGACGTGGGGACTGTTTGGGTGAGGGTGAGGTGTGTGAGGCCTTGGTTGTTCAAATTCCCGTGAGAGGAGACCCTGTGGCTCTGGGACCACCTTGCAGAGCCCTTGGGGCTGCATTTGATGACACCTTTACCAGGGTAGTCCTCTGTCCTGTCTATTGACCCATCTTTAAAATCAATAACAGAGAATTCTGCTTAAAGTCTTTAAAAATATATTTATATTGATTTCAGAGAGGAAGGGAGGAGAGAGAGAAACATCAACGATAAGAGAGAATCATCGATTGGCTGCCTCCTGCACACCCCACACTGGGGATGTGCCCTGACTGGGCATTGAACCGTGACCTCCTGGTTCATAGGTTCAACCACTGAGCCATGCTGGCTGGGCTGCTTAAAGTCTTTTAAAGTTAACCATCATCCTGGCATTCCCTCCCCAGGTATTTGGTAAACAAGCCACTCAGCAAATGAACTACCATAGAGAAGATTATAATGTGGGTTTTAGTTTCTTTTACTGACTTTCCATTTCCTTGAGTGTCTTGGAAAACTTATTGGTTTCCAGAGGTTATTTTATTAGTAATGCTTATCACCAGTTCAAGAAATTTAGGCTGAAAGGCAGTACTTTTAACAAAAAGGAAAAGCATTAGGCATATTCTTTTTTAAATATATGTTTTATTGATTTTTTACAGAGAGGAAGGGAGAGAGGTAGAGAGTTAGAAATATCGATGAGAGAGAAACATCGATCAGCTGCCTCCTGCACACCTCCCACTGGGGATGTGCCTGCAGCCAAGGTACACGCCCTTGACCGGAATCGAACCTGGGACCTTTCAGTCCGCAGGCCGACGCTCTATCCACTAAGCCAAACTGGTTAGGGCAAGCATTAGGCATATTAATGCATGTATTTATACATATTATTAGATGCAAACATATTTCTTGGTTTTTCCACTAAAAATTAGGCCTCTCAGTTTTTACCTCCATGACTCGCTGACACTCTTGCTTCTGTGGGTTGGTTGTCATTTGGAATTTGGAAATGCTGCACCTTCAGTTCATTAGACAAACACCCATTTCTGGTCAGGTTCCGAGTGGAGGTGGCAGTCCCAGAGCGCAGATGGTCATGATGGTGTCACGTTTTCATGGCCTCTGAGAAGAAATTTCATAGTGACTAGCATTTACAATGTCTAATTCCAAGGGAAGACTTGAGGGGTAGAAAGAGTGAATAAAATGCTGTATCCTCTGTTGAAGTTTATTTTATTTTATTTTTTAAGAAAGCACCCATGTTGTTTTTGCAGGAGTTTGAATATATTCCACGTTAGTCTGAATGCTTTGGGTACATGAATGAGACCGGTTGAGGTTTGGGAGTACCCCTGTGAAACGGAGGTAGCGGGAATTCAGGCTTGGGGTGAAAAACGTTTGCAGGAAAGGCTTGCGGCAAAGCGTTGACTTCTGCTGCCTTGTTCTTACTGTGGGACACAAATCAGACCTGTTGGTCCGAATCCGCATTCTCTTGCTAAAGGGGAATTTCGTTTTCATCAGTGGGACTGAAACTGGTCGGGGAGGGAATTCTCTGTGTTAGTGGGAGAGGATGGGTCGGGAAAGTATTGGGCTCTAAGAAGAGGTTTTAATGTTAAAATTAAGCTTTATTAGTTTTACAAAAGGTCTGGCCACAAACGTATTAAATTCTTACCAGTATCAAATTCAAGGAAAACGTTGTGAAATAATGCTGGATGCAGGCAAAGGAATTTTAAAACAATTATAGTTTGCTAGACAGCCCAGAGTGCTCTGGGATCAGACTTTCTGGCTGTGCAGGACGGTTTCTCTTTCCTCTGACGCGCTGGCCTTGCTCTGTTGTTGACTGTGCCCCCTTTGGCTCAAGTGGGGGCCTTCTGGGCAGCTGGTGGCCAGGGCAGCTGTGGCGACCCAGCTCAAGTGTGCCCCTCCCCTGGACGGCGCTCCCAATTTAGCTGTGGGGTTTAGCCCAGCAATCCGAGCTCTCGCTTTCCGTTTAAATGAAAAGGCAGATGCTTCACACATGTTCTCGCAAATTGACATAAACCATGGAAGGAAAGAATGCGGACACCCAATAGCTACCCTGTAGCGGCTTGTTGCTGGTAATTTTTAGGTTTCCTGTCGGAGCAAATTCTGAAAGCAAGCCTGCATCTGTGCCGACCCTGGATTAGGGGTGACCCGGGCTCTTCTCCTGCGGAATAATGGGTGTACGGGCGTCTATAAATAGCGCGCTCGTGTGGCTGGTGGACTTCAGAGATGGGAGGGCTTCCTTGGGCCAGCGCCGCCCCATGTGCCTGGGGAGGACCCCGGCGAGGGGATAACATGAACTCAGTTTCGCCTGTCATTCCAGGTCCTGAAAGGCAGATGCTTGGATCATGGCGCTAGCCTGCTGGGTTAGTTCTGGGGTACAGGATCCTGGGAAGGCCTCAAAATAGGGCTGGGGAGGCCTCAAAATAGGGCCGAGAAGGCATTTGCCCCTTTTCTTGAAGAAGACATTGGCCTACGTGACTTTCAGAGGCGTCAGCAAGCTCCCAGGGGCTCTCATGTTGGTTACACGCGACCACCTCTTCTGTGACCACCTCTTTGCTGGGCTCACTGTTTTATGAAGCGGAGCTTCTCTTTGAATGTAGAGGCTGGAAAGGGAGGGTGTGGGCCCCGCGCATTCCTTTCAGTTGTGGATTTATACCCATCTGTCTGCACCCTTTTGGTCCTAAGCGACAGTGCCAGGCACACGTCAGTGTTGGATTAATTGATGGTGCAATTGGAGGCCGGCTAGCTATGATTTGTGGGTGTAGTCTGTCTGTCAAACACAGTCAGGTGTCAGGGGGACTGAGATTGACAGCTTGCGAGTCCTGGACCAGCTGGGGACACTTAGACACTTAGGGAATGGATGGTCCATCAGGCGCCAACCTAGACTCACATCTCTTGCTTGCCACCGGGTGTGGTACTGCCCCTTCGAGTGTGACTGAGCTCTAAGTGCCAGTCTGCTCACACGGGGTGGGTGCCAGTGCCTCAGGAGGTGGCTGTGGAGTCTGAGGGGGAGCCTGTGAGCCAGTTGTTTTACCTGGGTTTGGCCCTTGCCTGCACACGACCTCTGATTTCATCCAGCCTTAGCTGACACCGGCTAGAAATTTGGTGTTAAATGTTTCTCACCCCCACACTTTAGGGGTTTGGAAAAGGCAGTGTTTCCCTAAAGCAAGAACCAGCTTCTGAGAGCGAGTCAGGCAGCAGCCCTAGTATTTGACTTACATTTTCTATTTATGATGGGTTTAGCGGGACATAACCCTATTGTAAGTCGAGGAGCACCTATACACACTTACGACAGAAAATTGACAATATTTATGATTTTAAAGCTGTGATTACAATTTTGCAGTCTTGTTAAAGATTAGATTGGGTTAGAATTGGCAGGCATGCAAAAGGAGGTTGGAAACGGGGTAAACTGAATTTGGGCGCAGTTCTCAAAGTATGTGGAACAGGCAAAATCATCTCAACTCCTTTTCAACTGCTGAGAAAGCGTAAAGAGAAAGCCATCACCCAGCATTTGCCTGGGTGAATCTGATGGCAATTTCTGGGCACGCAGTGAGAATAGAATGATGGTGGGTGCTGAGGATGTGGTTGGGGTCACTGATCACACAGAGGAGCTGATTTGGAAAAACTGCTGTCAAGTCAATGCATCGAATCATGTTGCCGTATGATAGTGGATACTAGTAGAAGTACCTCGAGGCCCCGTCGAAGGGCTCTGTGATAACAGCGGGCACTTCTGAAGGTGGAAGAAGCACACAGCGATTGCAGGCTCGTCCACAGACGCAATGCACACATAGGTTTTTATTTATTTATTTATTTGCAGTAAAAACATTTTATTTATTTTTAAATGATGACTCCATTTTATTTTTCTTTCTTTTTCAATTACAGTTTACATTCAATGTTATTTTGTATACTTTCAGGTGTACAGCATAGTGGTTGGACAATTATATACTTTACAAAGTGTTCCCCTAAAATTTCAAGTATCCACGTGGCATCATACATAATTATTACAATATTATTGATCGTATTCCCTATGCTTTACATCCTCATGACTATCACATAGATTTTTATTAATAATTAGTATAGAATGAATACAGTGGTATAGAATAATATATTATACAATTAAACGAAGCCTCCACCCTCAGTTTTCTTTATCCTGCCATAGTATTTCACGGCAATTATCGCCTTATATTTTACACTCAATTCTGTATAACACTTGTTTTTAAAACATCCAACTATTCTAATTGCGATTGACCTGTTAGGGAACATTTCGAGCATAACATTGGTTTTCCATTTGCTCATGTGTGATTTTCTTTGCAAAAGCAGTAGGTGAACACAGAAAATCACACCCAGCTGTGCCCAGCCCCATGGGAATACACAAAACGCACACATACTCACACCTCACACATCTGCCCTCTGCCTTGTTAATGTCTTTTTTTATGAGGCACGCTCCGTCTGCAGGTGGTGTTACAACTTTTTCTCTGATTTCCGGTAATCGTCCTGCTCCACACCTACTCACGAGTTGCAGTCCTTCTGATGCCCACTTCCGCAAGGTTTTTTCCTCGTCCAGTGCCATATTGATTGTAGCATTTGTGAATTTCTTAACCATTCAGCACGCATAAAATTGTGCTACAGTTTTTACTAGGTTTCTGTCTTTTCC
The DNA here is from genome assembly GCF_014108235.1 of Myotis myotis. Lineage (NCBI taxonomy): Eukaryota > Metazoa > Chordata > Mammalia > Chiroptera > Vespertilionidae > Myotis > Myotis myotis. The sequence continues at coordinate 19,518,655 of NW_023416401.1, read as the reverse complement.
CTCCATAGGTCCTTTGGTCTTTAGTGTGCGATTTTTGTATAGCATGTTGATTTTTAGGAACACACATGTGGTGTTGGGCAGAACTGACTGCACAAGTACAATTGCCTTGTGTTTGTTGTTCATGTCTTGTCTCTCTGTGCCCCCCTTTCTGCATGTCAGTTCGTGGGGGGCAGGGTCTTTGGATCTTCTGCTCACTGTTGTGTCCCCAGCACCTTCTCAGTATCTGGTACAGAGCAGGGGCTCAGTAAACATGTGTTGAATGAATGAATCATCAGATCTTTTACTGGAAACAGCATTCTAGCCACATTCTCTTGCAAAGTATTGGTTCTGTTAACTACAGGGATTATTACAGTTCAGGGATATAGTATAACCGTTGAGTTTGGCAAACACGTCTGGCTCTTTGGCTGACATCGCTTATCAAGGGAGGGCAGGAATGGAAATGTGGGATATAGGTCACAGAGCTTGTTAGCATTTGAATTTGAAAAGAAATGTTCTAACAATATACTCAAAGTCAACTAAATTAGGAACAATCAGGACAATAGCAAAAGTGGCCAGAACCGTGAAAAGGGTTATGTTCAGTTAGTAAAAATAGTGAAAAAGGAGAGATCCTAAAGATGGTGCTTGATTTCAAGAGAATTTAGTATATGAAAAAGGATTTTTTTTTTTTAATTCAGAAAGAAGATATTTTTGATCAGTTTTTAGAAAGGACCCAGGTTGTTGTTTTTAAGCGGAAACACTTATATCATCGCATCATTGCTTTAGCACCTGTCATGTATATTTAAAATATGTGTATGGTTAGAGCTCAGTAGATGAAGGCATGGACTGGGTATGCATGTAAAACTGTTAGGTAGATTGTAGATATGATGTGTGTGCATATACACACATGTAACTTTGTGCTGCAACTGTGGGCAGCGCTGCCTGTGTATTATTTCATTTCACCCTCACAACAGCCCCACAGGATAGGTGCTATTATTTTTCTCATCTTGCAGGTGAGAAAACGGAGGCCCAGAGAGGCTAAGTAGCTTAGTGAGAATATCATGCTAAGCGAAATAAGTCAGAAAAAAATTAAGAATCATATGATTTCACTCATATGTGGGACATAAAAACTGAAAGCAACAATTGAATAAACAAGACAAACAAAAACTCATAGACACAGACAACAGTATGGTGGTTACCAGAGGGGGAGGGGGTGGAGGACAGTGAAGGGTAGAAAGGGTCAGGTGTATGGTGACAGAAGGAGTTTTGACTTTGGATGTTGGGCACAATGCAATGTGTAGATGATGTATCATAGAATTGTATGCTTGAAACCTGCCATTTTATTAACCGATTTCACGCCGATAAATTTCATAAAAATAAATTTTAAAAATGAGAAAAAGAAATGAGGACACACAGCAAAGAAGTAGCACAGTTAGGATTTGAACTCAGACCTATCTTCACAGCCTTTGATTTTCCTGTGTAAATAAGGCAGATGTTGAGTTGAAGTGTGTTTCTAGAATAAATGTGGGAGGAGATTGAGACAGAAGTGATGAAGTTCCTACAAAGCTTAATAAAAATGTGTACTAGAATAATGACTATCATATTTAGAAGAAAAAAATTATCAAGTTGCCACAGTTTATAGAGACATGGTTTAAAATATGGTAACTATGAGGCAAGGATAACCCCACTGCCAACAGAAGGTTTCTTCTCAAACCCAGGTCTGGTCCCGTCTCTCGCCTGTGAAAAAAGTGATTATTCCTGGTTCCCTTTGTCTGAAGAGTATGATTCTTGGATGTCCAATGTTATGGTCGGTTTCTTGCCACCTCTCCAGGCAACTCACACAAGCACTTCTCTCTCCAGCCCTGAATGCTGTCTGTGTGTTTTCATGTAATAATGCAGTTAAGCTCTTCTCTTCCCAATAGGCACAGCCTCTTTCTTTCTTGCAAAATCTAGTTCAAGTTTTATTACCTGGGGGAGACTTCTCCAAATCCCTCAGGCAAAACTTAGTTGTTTCACTTTTCTGTCCCCCAGATCTTTGTTGATCTCACTCAGGAACTCAGTACAATGGTTTGCAACCATTGGATGACTCTTCAAATGGTTCAAGGATTTTCGCAGAAAGGCTAGCTCTTAACCACGTTCATGCTCCTGGTGTCTGACCCAGGCCTGGTACACTTGGTCAGTGCTTGTGGAATGGGTGGGTGGGTGGATGGAGCATAAATAGATAAAATCTTTGAATTATCTTATAAAAAGTGTGAGACATGGTTAATAAGTTATTCTAAATTAGGAACGATTGCAGCCACTGTCACTGGATGAATTATTTATCCATATGAATGGAATTACTAACTTTTCATCATTTCTGAAAAATAATAATTTTCAGAAGTTAGGATGCAAAATAGGTTTTAAACAAGACATGTTATAGATAGATATCTTTCAGTGGATCACAATTAGGAAATCTTAAAATTTTGTGTATTTGCTTTCCTGCCTCTCCAAATCCTAGTCATCCTTCTAGATCCCAGGTGAATGCTCACCCTGTGAATAACTCCCCACTCACCTGCTCTCTCTTCTCCTGCCCAGCCTCTACAGGAACCTCTATAGCAGTAGTTGTCAGACATTCTGTAGGTCATCTCGAAGGTATAGATCATCACTTTATTTTCCATTAATTCTGTCTTGGGTTACTTTTGATTCCCTAACCAGATGATAAAGTGTAAGAGGGCAGGGATCACATTTACCCTTTCCTCCCACCCCCAGCACGTCTAAAGTGGTCACGTGTCTGTGGTAAGCATTAAAGAAATGTTTGTTGAAAAGTCCATCACTCTGTTGGCAAATTACAAAACACCTCTTCCTCCATTCTATCTACACTTACAGTAGAGGAGGTTTGCCATAAAGATACAGGGGGTCTCATGGAACAGAAGAGCAAGAAGAGCAGCAGGGCCTCACGAGAGAGGGTGTGGGAAATGGGAGTCTCCGGGAACCAGGCAAATCAACGTCTATTTGTCTTGTCAGATGGTCTTTCACCCCCTTCTCCGGGCCCAGTGCCCCAGCCTCCTGCTTACGGGACCTTTCTGTTTGCTCTTTGCACATGGCAGCGGAATGGCCCCTCAAAGGACCATAAGGCACTTCCTGATGCACAGTATAAACTTTGCAAAGTGGGAACCTGATTGGTTCCCCTATGGCAGGTGTTCTTCCCTGTCTAGTCAGCTGTGGTCCCTGGATAGCTGCATTTTCGAGGAGGGGTATGAGAGCACATCATCAAAGGCAGTGTGGGCTGGCTGGGCATGCCAAGCTCCACCGGTGGAACTGAAAATATGTTTCATCTGTAGTCAGTGGAAATGGGAATGTTAAGTTAATTAAGGGGCCACGTGCCAACATTGCTTGGACTGACGAGAGAGAGACACACTGTGCTGGTATGTGAAGCTTTAGCCCCAGAAGTGACAACACATGATGGGTTTTGAGGTCCAATGAGAAACTAAAGGTTGTTTTTCCCCAGAAGTCCCTGCCACCAGGAAGTCTGACAGACTGGCATGGCAGGCTGTGGCTGGAGCGTACAGAAATCAGTAGCGTCTCTGTATGCTAACAATGAATTTTCTGAAAAAGAAATTAAAAAGATGCCATTTACAGTAGCATCAAAAATAATAAAATACTTAGGAATGAATTTAGCCAAGGAGGTGAGAGACCTGCACCCTGAAAACCGTAAGACACTGATGAAAGGAGGCAAAGAAAACACACATAAATGGAAAGGCATCCTGAGCTCATGGATGGGCTGAAATAATATCGTTAAAATGCCAATACTTCTAATAGCCATCTGTAGATGCAGTGCAATCCCTATCAAGATTCCAATGTTACTTTTATTTATTTATTTATTTATTTTTTTAAATATATTTTATTGATTTTTTACAGAGAGGAAGGGAGAGAGACAGAGAGTTAGAAACGTCGATGAGAGAGAAACATCAATCAGCTGCCTCCTGCACATCTCCCACTGGGGATGTGCCCGCAACCCAGGTACATGCCCTTGACCGGAATCGAACCTGGGACCCTTCAGTCCTCAGGCTGACGCTCTATCCACTGAGCCAAACCGGTTTTGGCCCAATGTTACTTTTAAAGAAATAGAAAAAAACACTCCTAAAATTTATATGGGACCACAGGAGACCCTGAATAGCCAGAGAAATCCCGAGAAAGAAGAACAAAGCAGGAGGCATCACCCTTTCAGATTTCAAGCTATACTGTAAACAGTAAGATACTGCCATAAAAATAGACAAATAGACCAGTGGAACAGAATTGAGAGTCCAGAAATAAGCATATATAGTTAACTGACATTTGACAAGGGAGCCAAGGATACTCAATGGAGAAAAGAGAAATGGGAAAATGGATATTCAGATGTAAAAGGATGAAACTTGACCCGTGCCTTATACCACTTACAAAATTTAACTGAAGATGGATTAAAGAGAAATGTAAGAGCTGCTGAAACCATGAAACTCTTCGAAGAAAACGTAGGAAAAGCAGCTCCCTGTTTTCGGAGTGTCGCACAGGTGGCTTACTCTGCTGTGAGAAGCGGCAGTGTCCATGGCAGACCCCGGGGAGCCATGGAGAGCCCAGTTCTCACCAACCGCAATGCTGTGGAGTGGCTGCCATCTCGTCTTCTTACTTTGGAGCAGTTCCCCTTTTCCTCTGTTACAGTCAAGCTCGTTTCTTTGCTATGGGACAACACATGGCTTTAAAGTTGCTCCACCTTTAGCTTGTGTACACAGATGAAGGGGTTTTTAGGACTGAAGAAATAATCGCGGGGTCAAGGTGGGAAGGAGTCTGAAGCTTGGCAGAGAGGATATCATACTGAGGGCACCCAGGAGGGCCCAGCAGCTCCGAGGGTGGAGGAAGCAGCCAGTGGAGCTGCTGGAAAAGATGAGGCACTGCCCAGGGAGGGGCCGCTCCTGTTCCCCGAGCGTCCTGGAGGGAGCATGCACAGCCAGCACTGGCAAGGCATTCTGCTGCTTTGCAGCTGGGAAAGGTGCGAAGGTGGCCTTGAAGCGCTGACCTGCCAGCGGTCTTGTGTGGCTTGTTCTCGTGATGGGGTGAGGAGCTCGCTGATGGAAACGGTGCTCGTTGCCCATGCAGGCTCCAGGCCTCTGGGTTTATCTTCAGAGACCTGAGGTTGAGGTTCAAAGCTGAAGGACCTCGGAACAAAGACATGGGACTTTGACAGGTCATTGGCATTGATCTTACAGGTGATTTCATTGTGGGTGATGTCCATTTGCCAGAAGACTAGGGTTGAGCAAATAAGGCCAGTTTTTAAAAATGGGAAGTAAAGTTAAAATGATTGACTCCTAGCAGTCCGACAGTAATCTCTAGTGAAATCTGTACCGCCCAGTACATAGTAGATGATTAGTAATTTTTTTTATTGACTTAAGAGTGAAATTTTGGGGCAAATTCATAAATATATTGTGAGCGTTGCTAAGTTATTTCAGAATTACTAGGAACCAGTGTGGGTTAGCAAAGAGTGAATAATGCTAAGCCATCCTCACATTGGAGATAACATTGAGCTGGTAGGTCTTATTTTGGCAATAGATTTGGTAAGAATTCTTGTAATATCCTTGTGGGCTAGATGTTATGATTAGAGGAAATCACCATTTGTTTAAAAACAATCTTGGTTTTTTTTTTTTTTTTTAGTCATTAGAATGGAACAAGTGAACCCACTGGATGCCATAGGCTGTCATGTCTTCATAAAAAAAAATCAATTCCTTTTACCATTTTTTCATCAAATTTTCATCAAATCAGATATTAAAATAGTCATGGGATGTAAATTACAGCATAGGGAATTTAGTCACTAATATTGTAATAACTATGTATATTACATAGTTGTATATTACTATGTATATTACTATGTAATAACTGTGTATATTACATATTGTAATTACTATGTATATTACATACAGATGGACACTAGACTTATCAGGGGTATTGCTTCATAAGTTATATAAGTGTAACTGAAACCAATATAATATTGTATATCGACTGTAATTGAAAAATTAATTTAAAAAAAAATCAATGTCCTCTATATGGAGGACATACTCAAAATGATTTCAGGTGACAGAAAGCTGATAGGAATCCCTAATATGTTATATGACAAGGTTGAGATCTCCAGGTTGGAATCAACTAAAACAAGTGAAATGTAATTGAAATACATGTTCTGTCCCTTGGGTTAAAAATGTCATTACAGGAGCATAGAAAGAAACTGGAAAAACAGCATTTCTGTGAAAGATGACCCGTAGGTTTCAGTTGACTACCTTTACAGAATATAAAACTTGATGGGCTGAGCTGGCCTATAAACTTTTATATCCTGTTAAAGGGACATGAAGGCCCAGTGGCAATGGTCTGCAAGCTGCATCTTAGGAGGCGCTTTGACTCTTTAGGGGGTGTCCAGCCGGAGGCATGTGGAGGCCTGGCCTGGAACACCTGCTCCTCATGGTCAGGTCTGTCCTGGGGAGAAGCTGGCCTGTTCCGGGGGCTTTTGAGGGCAGCACTCCTTCTGTGGGCAGAGGTCACTGTGGACAGATGGGACTCAGGTCTGTGCACGCTTGATGGCTAGGTTGGTGTGTCTCCTGTGGGTGGAGAGTAGATTTGGTGCCCTCTGAGGTTCCTTCCAAATCTTAGATTCTGCAGTCCTGGACAGTCTACATTTTGCCTTAATTTCAGAGCCACTAACGTATGGTTTAGAGATGGGTTGATCGTGGTAATTGGGGCTGTGCAATACTATAAAAGGAACCTGTGATCTGACCCTTCAGTCGGGAGGCTCAAGGACGTTTTCAGAGAAGCAAGAGGAATTAGGCTTGTTTTGCAAAGAGCGATCTTGGTTGCATGTAATTGTGATGATAAAATAAACTTTGTTGGGAAAATATCCAGGGACTAGAGAGCGTGCAGGAAAGGTGCAGCGTATGGGGCATGCCCCCCAAATACATTTCATGTTTAGGCATTAATGGTTGATTCCATCTGATAACTCCGTTCTCCCTTTGGTGATTCTTTCGGAGCGTTTCCACTTTCCAGTAATCACAGCTTGGATTGACCAAGGAAGCCCTGCCTCTCGCGGGGCCGTGCTCAGAGCAGTTATTACAGCTGGCATGGGTGGCCGAGGACCGGCGGGGCCATGCCGCCCGGAGGTTTTCTGCTGAGAGAGAGACCCTGATTACTCGTTATTTTTGCTCCTGTTGTTTTACTCTCATCTGTAATTTAAAATCCACTATACAAAGAGTCTAGGAGCACCAGCTGGACGTCAATTTAAAGACGTTCTTGTCTTTCTCTAGTTTTAGCATTTTAAGTAGGACTGTCAATTTGGGTGATTTGCTGTTTAGAAATTGGTGAAGTACGTCTTTCGGTCTCCTTAACTTCAGTGGATGGGGAGGTGGAAAACAAAATCACCAGTTTCAGACTTATGTGAAGAGTCTTTTTTACCCCCCTTAGGAAAGGGGTGGGGAGACCTCCCCAACCAACTTCATCTCACACAGATGAGGGAAGGACCAGTGGGTTTCTGGAATTAGTGTTCTGATTACAGCATGGGGACGTGTGTTCTCAGGGGACCTTGGAGTGTGTGCTGGGTGCCTGGCTCTGCCGGTCCTTCTCTGGGCATGTTAGGTTCACACATAGAAGGGGGCAGGCAGGCGGGACCAAGGCAGTGCTGGCACTTAGGGGTCACTGTCAACCACAGGAGGCAGTAAGTGGCACCTTCCTGCTGCTTTTGAAAAGCAAATGCTTACCTCGTACATAATAAGGGCTGTCTTGATTCGGTTCACTGCTCTTTATCGTATGTCTGTACTATATTTTTTGGGGGGATGGGGTTGATGGCCTTTTTTTTTTTCTTTCAGTTTTATGATCCTCTGCCTTTTCAGTTTTGATTAAAGCCCTATCTTTCTCTTTCCCATTCTCTTTCATTGTTTGTGTCTTACCAACTCTTGAACAAAATTATGTATACAACCCAGACGTGGTAGAACTGTTGAGTGGATGTTCTCAAACTTGGCTTTGGAAGTACAGTTCTTTCAGAAAAGCAATTAAGCAAAACGTATTTACCTTTTATTTTTATCACTCAGAGGAGTCTTTACAAGTTTATTCTCTTTGTCTCTGTAGTTTAACTTCCAGAAATGCATTCTAAGGAAATCTGATGAAATATAAAACATAAACATTTTCATTTTAAAGCATTTTTTGTAGTAATGAGTTCTAATAATAAACACCGTAAACAAACTATATGTCTAATTGTAAGAGATTTGTGTTATTTCTTCTTTCTACTTATTTGCATTTTTCAGCCTCTTGTTAAATATGTTCATTTGAATTGTTCTGGCAGCTAGTGGGCCATGGGATCAGATCATTCATGGATGAGAGGCTAGATGAGATGGGATTTAAGTTATGCACGCACAAAGGTTTGGTTAAAAATATCTCTATTATTGATTGTATATCCTGGGATGATTCCGGCAGTATGAAAAGTGGGATATCCTGAAAACCCTCATTTTACAGAACACTAGCACGGCTGGCTATAAAATGCTGAGAGCATCCTTTTAAATGTGTGGCAGAGATAACAAGAAATCACAGGAAACCCGCAGCATCCAGAGACCTTTTCATAAGTGAGAAGAACCGTGTGAGCTGATGCTAGAGCAGCCAGTCTTGAAGGTCAAGGGGCATCTAGTGGGGTGGGTGGAAGATGAGACCTTAGTCCCAAGGAGGAGTGGAGGTCTTTAAAGCCAGGCCCCTCAGGACCACATCCTTGGTGAAGGAATGTACCACCCGAGAATGGGCCACAGAGAATATGGCCATCCAATTGGGGAGATCACCAGGCAGTTTACCCTCTCAGGCTTGGGGCTGGGCGTGGTGGGATTTGTAACGTCAGGCCTGCCCTTGCTTAGGTTTGGGGTTTGAGTTATATTGTTGTGTAAGGATCCCCAAGCTGATAAGTGTCCGGTCTCACCTCGGGTGGCTGTGTGTCAGCCTTGAACTCCAGGGCATGCTGAACACAGTCAGATGCTGGTGCCTGCCACTGAGGAGCCATGTGTTCCACAACGAAACACAGTTAATCTGCCGGCATCTCCTGGAGACGCCAGTCAGGAGAGAACTGAATGTTTCTACCAGAGAGGATGCTGGACGGAAGGGACAGTACAGCGCCTTCCTGCCTCAAGGAAGCTGTGGACCAGGCCCTCGATGGTTTATACCGAGTGCTCATTCGTTGTAGTTGAATGTGCGGTTTTCCTAAAGGCTTTCATAGATTCCTCCCCAGCCTTGGACCCTCTGGCTTCTGCCTCAGAAGATCCCAAGTGTTTCAGCCGTGGATTTTCTCTCTGGGGCTTGCAGAGGGGCTGCCGCGCCACCTGCTCACCTGGCTGTGTCTTCAGACGACCTCGGAGGTGCCCCAGGATTTAGCAGAGGAGTCAGTGAAGGTTTGAGGAATGAATAAAAGAGTCCTCTATGCTTGAGGACAGAATCAGTGCTTCTCAGGTCTCGGTGTGCATGGACTCTTGTTAAAATGGGGATCTTGTAAAAATGCGGATGATTCAGCAGGTCTGAGCAGGGCGGGGAGGGGGAGGGCGGCCGGAGTTGGGGAAGACCAGGGTTCTGGACTTCTAACAAGCTCCCAGGGGATGTTGGTGCTGCTGGCCAGGCTCCATACTTTGAGTATCTGAGGAATAAACCACCAGCCCTTAAAAAATAGGGGGGCACTCAGTTTTAGCCACCACCAGCCGTGGGGACCCACCCATCTGTGGTAGGAGCAGGCTCCAGGGCGTTTCAGGGAGCCCCTCCCCTTCCCCTTGGGGAGAGCTTTTTCTTCCTGATGGAGGATGTGGCCACCCACCTGATCTCCCGCCTCCCTTCCTTATTTGAGGGACCCTTGAGAGGGTTGCACGTGGGTGCAAAGGGCCCACAGGACCAGCTGCCCGAGTCTGCATCTGGAAAATGAGGGGTTCCCCTGGGTGCTCTCCAAAGCCCTCCTGCTGCTGCTATTCTGCCACCCGGACCCTGAGGGTCACCGCGGCTGCTGGACCCCGGAGAGCAGGTTAGCTTGAGGCAGGAGTGGTTGAGGCCACCTTCTGAAATTTTTTGTTAATGAACCTATGCACCCTTATGGAGGAAAAGAATGCAATTCATAATACCCTCTATTAATATCTCCCCACATATCAGCATAGTTTGCATACTTGTCATTTCTAAAGGGCCGCAGGTTGTTGGGATAAGGCCATGTGTGGCCATTCCCCTGAGGCTGGCACTTGGCTCATCTCCGGATGTTTTTCCTTGGATCTTAAATGGTTGTATTGCGACTGCCCACGGAGATTATTCCACCCCCTCCCAACCTCGTTATTGCTGCGGCTACTCTTTTAAAGTTGGGAGCTCCTGTGGTCAGGCCATCTAGTTACATGATCTTATAGCCCTGCTCTACTTCTGATTTTTCTTTAAACCATGCTTTTCCCAATTGTAATCACATCATTTGCATGGTTATGTGTTTAAGGTCAGTCTCCCTCACTAGATTCTCAATCCCAGGGCCAGCCCCTCCTTTGTCTTTGTTCTCGGCACTTAGAGCGCTGCCTGGCGTGCAGGAGCTCAGCCAAGAGGGTTACATGAGTGACATGTACTCCATAGTAGGAATGCATGCATGTGAGGTGTGCCTCCCACAGCTCCACCTGCTCCACCCACCAACATGTTCTGAGTGCTGCATGGGCCAGGGCCAGACATGGGGAGGCACAGAGGCTGTGCATGGACCCTGCCTCCAGGTGGGTCACGTCCAGCTCTGAGAGAGGGAAGGAAGCGGCCAATTATATTTCACTGTTTGAAGTGGCAGCCATGGGGAGGCTCAGGGCTCTATGGGAACGTGGAGGAGGAGGAGGGGGAGGAAGAGGAGGACCCGACTGAGGGTGGGAGCCTGAAGGAGGCCCACCTGTGACAGGGAGGCCTGACTTAGGTCTGGAAGGCGTCAGCAAGTGCACTGACAGCCCTGCTGCGGGTGGGGTGTCTGGTAGCTGCTGCAGAGGGCAGAGCTCCATGTTTGCTGGTGGGCTCCTGGCCTTTGCTTTCTGCAGTCACTGTAGAGATGGTGCATTGGGAAACCATCACTCAACAGTCATGCTGTGCAGTTGCGTTTATGGGCCTTAATTCTGGACAGCACAGTCCCGTGTTAGATGCAGTGCTGCCCTGTGGAACAAAATGTCCCTCCTCATGGAGTTGTGGACTCATCGAATTCATTTGGTCACACAAGAAGGGACCTTGGTCGTTACAGTGACACGTTGCATGACGGAAAAAAGAGAAGTCCCTCCTCACACCCCCTCCAAAATCAGAAAGGCCAAGAAGCCAAGTTATGCTAAGTTAGGGTTTTTTACTCCAGTTTACAGGGGTCAGTGAGTGAAGCTGAGGAATAGAATAATAAATTACTGATTACAGAGTGTTTTCTCTGTGAGTCATGGTGTGAGAGTCATTATTTTTCACAGTTTCGAACTGCCATCACCAGAGACTGGAAAACTCAGCAACTTCCAGGCTCTGGACATCCCATGTGTTCTCGGAACCCCTCTCCTGCTCCCATCCTCCATGTCCCGGTCACGCTGTTTCATGTGATGTGTCTGCAAGATTGGGGCTCAAACATCCTTCTAAGTATGTGGCATTCTTAGAGCTGAAAATAGTCTGTGGAAGCCAACAGTGTTCTTTCTTTCTTTCTTTCAAGGGATATCCATGATAACATAGTTATCATACACAAAAAATATATTTCTACTTTAGCTCAAAAGAGGTAAGTTTTCCTCTTTTATAATTCCTAGGGGGTTTTGGTTTGCATCTCTTAGAAAAGGGTTTCTCTACGAGATTGTGTCCATTGGCTGGTTGTCTGAGGTTGGTGTTTGGACGTCAGACATTGATGCGCTTCTTTTTCACAGTCTGCTACTGTCTCCCCTGTGTGCTCGCAGAGGAAAGCTACTGGTGACTTCCAGAGAGATGAGAATTTTGTGGGAACATTTTGTTTTTTTAATTTATTTTTATATTTTAACTTTTCATTTTAAAATAAGTATGGATCCCTCAAAAAATTACAGAAATAGTACATAAACTTTCTGTATGTCCTTCACCTTGCTTCTCCAAATGTTAACATCTCGTTAACTATACTGTAAACCATAGTATAGGCATCAAAACCAGGCAATTCATATTGCAACAATGCTATTAGCTATTAACGCTCTGTTCAGATTTCGTCAGCTGTCCCGTTGTTGTTGTTGTTGTTATTGTATGTGTTTCAGTTCCAGGGGCTAAGTGAGATCCAGTCCAGGATCACACATTTCATTTCTGTTGTCATGTCTCCCATGTTTGTGACCATTCCTCAGTTTCTCTCTTTTATGACCTTGATACTTTTTTTTTTTTTAAATATTTTTATTGATGTCAGAGAGGAAGGGAGAAAGAGATAGAAACATCAATGATGAGAGAGAATCATTGATTGGCTGCCTCCTGCATGCCCCTCACTGGGGATCGAGCCCGCAACCTGGGCATATGCCCTGACCAGGAATCGAACCGGCAACCTCTCGGTTCCTGGGTCAACGCTCAACTGCTGAGCTACACCCGGCTGGGCGACCTTGATACTTTTGAAGAGAACTGGCCAGTTGGGTTTGTAGAATGCCCCTCAAAATGGGTTTGTTTGACCTTTCCTCACCACTGAATTTAAGGTATACTTAAAAAAAATTTTTTTTATTGATTTCAGAGAGGAAGGGAGAGGGAGAGATAGAAACATCAGTGATGAGAGAGAATCATTGATCAGCTGCCTCCTGCATGCCCCACACTGGGGATTGAGCCTGCAACTCGGGCATGTGCCCTTGACCAGAATCGAACCTGGGACCCTTCAGTCCACTCTACCCACTGTGCAAACCAGCTAGGGCTAAGGTACACATTTTTGACAGAAATACCACAGAAATGTCGTGTCCTCCTCAGTTCACCCCGTGAGGAGCTGTGTGACGTGAGAGGTTTCATTGCTGCTGACGGTAACTTGGGTCACTTGGGTAAGGTGCTCCCTGCAAACTTTCTCCACTAACACATTACTATCTCCCCCTTTGTAATGAATGAACATCTTGCCAGGAAATGTTTGAGATTATGTAAATATCATGCTTCTCATCATACTTTCAACTCTCTTGATAATTCTTGCCAAATAGTAGTTTTCTATTTCCATAATTTGATATGCATTTACGAACCGGAATTCTGTAAGAAACAGCTTCCCTTCACTATTTATTTGTTCATTTACTTATTAACACCAGTATGGACTCATGGATGTTTGTTTTATTCTATCGGTTATAAACCAGTACTGTCATCTTTGATTTTGTTGCTCAAATTCTTCCAGATTTGACCAGTGGGAGGACTTTCAGGTGGACTCCTGTGTCCTTTAGGTATTTCCTTCTCACTTTTTTGAGACTTTTTTATTTTTGGCATCTTGAAATGTTTTATGCTCATCTTATACTTGTCGTGCCCAGTCCTAGAAACAGCTGTTTCTCCAGGGAGCCCTGTTTCCTTTAGCGGAAAATGGTATTTAGAAACCAAGATGTTAGAGGTTAGATGTGCTCATTGATATTGAGGTATTGTTGGTTTTATATGTTTTCAGAGCACAGAGCTAGGAAAGAGCACAAAACCACACAAAGAGCACGCGTGCACACACCACACACACACACACACACACACACACACACACAAACACACACCACACACGCACACACACACACACGCTTCCCTATCTCTATATATTTTTCTATCATAAACTTTGAGTTTGTACTGATATGAACTATTTTAATCTACCCTTACAGGGCTTATCCTATTCTTCCCTCTTTTCTTATTTGTAATTTCTTTCTCCATCAAAGAGAAACCTGGCTCCTGTTAGCCAACAAAATATTCACTTGTTTACTTAGAATAAAGTAGAATAGTTTCTGAATTGTTAACCCATGTGCCCGTGAAAAACTAACTAGAGTATGGTAATTATTGTACAGTTCTTTTTATCTTTAGCTAGTCAAGATACTATTTTCCAAAGTTACTTAGACTAGTTCTTTTCTTTCCCCACCCCCTTCCACGTGATTATGTTATTCATTTGTAGTACAGTTAGATTCATTTTTTAGTTTTTGTGTTCCATTTTGGGTTCCTCTCATATCCTGGCTGATTTTGTTTATTTTTTGAGTATGCGAGAAACATAAGAACGACTTTAAAAATCAAAATCACACAAAAAGGCATCTCAGAAGAGTTGCTTCCTCCTCACCCACTCTCACGCCACCACTCCCCCTTCCTCTCACCTGTTCCATCCCATCCTGCAGACAGCGATGTCCTTAGCTTCTCATTCATCCTTCTGGATTCCATGTTGCACAACTGAGCAGAGACATGAAGATTCTCTTACCTCTTTTTTCTTACATGAAGGGTTGCATCCTATAGAGATGCTTTTGTACTTGGCTTACTTTACTTAACAGAATGTCTTAGAAATCGCTTTCTATCAGTTCATAGAGATCCTCCTCATGCTTCTTTGCAGCTGCATCATATTCTATTGTGTGGCCAAAACACAGTTTATTCAACCACTATCATGTGTAGGCATGCAGGTGGTTTTCTCGATGCTGCAATGACAAACACTGTTGCAATGGATAGCCTCATGCGTGTGAATTTTTGTGTTGTGGGAGTGTATGGTCAGGGTAAATTCCTAGAAGTCAAAAGGCAAGTCAAATGGTAAAGTGCCTCTCCAGTTTGGATGCCAAATTACCCTCCAAAGGATCATTTGAATAGGACAGCTCAGCTCACTGTGCCCCGTGTGTTTTCAGGGGTGCTGGCTGTGGTGACATTCAGTAGTTGTAGACATGGACATGAACATGGAGGGTGGGACTTGGCCGTGGCTCCCGCAGTCTCCCCCTCCCCCCCTCCATCCTCTGTCTTCTAAGGCATCAGTACAATTTAGTAGAAAGCAGCTGGAGCCCAGCTCAGGATTTCCCAGGCTACCTGGGGGACATATGGGCAGCTGCTCAGGGTGGTGATGAAACAATCTCTTATTTTAGGGAAAGAGCTTGGGGTGGGGATGGGAGGTGGGTTAAAAACTTCTGGGTGTGAGTCCTGCCTTGGGTTTTAGTGGTATGACTCCTAAGCAGGCGTTTTGTTTAACCTCCCTGAAAAATAAGAATAATAAATACTAATGTATGGGAAGTACATTTCATGGTGTCTGGTAGGGTGGACATGGTTGGTGTGGGGAGTAAATAAACCATAAATGGAGTGGTGCACAGTCAAAGTCATTTTCCTCTCCACTCCCTAGTCCTGTTCAGTTTATTTGAAGTAAGAAGAGGGATGCTGCCTCATTCCTCTGACTGCCCATGAGGCTGTGTGTAAAATTCCTATAAAAATAAGCTTTGTTTCACTTCAGTATTTGACAGTTTGGCTTATGGCATGATTATGAAATTTGGGGCTCTGCCTCATCTCTGGTTTCCTCTCTCCGGTTGAGGATGCCCTCTTGGTGAGCCCCAGGAATTCTGGGAGTTTCCAGATAGTTACCACCACAGCATTGGATTAGCCACAGCAATGGCGATTGTAGTCTCCTGGATCTTAATTTAACTCAGGTTGAAACGGAAGTTGTAAATTTCTTCTAAATTGATGAGTAAAGAGTTCTTGGCCCTATTCCAGGGTTCTCCAGTGCTTTGTGATTTATCATATTTATTTTTTAATAGATTTTTTTAGAGAGAGAGCGAGAAAGAGAAGAAAGAAACATTGATCCGTTGCCTCCCGAGTGGGGATTGAACCCCCAACCTGGGCATGTGCCCTGACTGGGAAGCAAACTGGTGACCTTTTGGCGCACAGGATGATGTCAGCCAACTGAGTGAGCCACACCAGCCAGGGCTCCGGTGCTTTTTGTTTCACCCAAAGCCGCGAGGCCTTCCTGTAGGCTTCTGCGGACGAACTGCTGTCCGTCCTGGTCCTCCACTGGGCAGGGCTTCGAGGACAGGAATGCATTGCTAGGACAGCAGATATTAAAGGGTTTAGAATTGCTGAGCAGTTGCCCATGGTTAATCCTGATGCGAATGTAGGAATGATCCACATGGGCAAAGTGTTTGAAAACCAGACCTCAGAGCGTGCAGTTGTCCCTCAAGGCAGGCCCATGGGAATTCAGACCCTATCGAATCAGATCTCCCGTAGCCAGAAGGGCCCTGGGGTGCAGAATGATGGCTCCTGCTTAGCGACAGCCTGAAACCACCAGCAACTCGAGAAGCCAGCAGCAGAGTCAGGCTGTGTTTTAACAGCTTTACATCTATGTATTGATTTCTCCTGCTTGGTGGCCTAAGCCTCTGTGGGTGTTTTCCTTTTCCAATGCCCTGTCTCATCAGAATTGGAGATTGCTCCCCCGAGAGGTCATGGGATAAAGGCTCATTGGCATGTCTTGCTTCACTTTCATCCATGTGTCCCAAATTGAACCCCATCAGAATGGAAAGGCTTTGCAAGTCTGTAAGGATCTACAAGGAAGCAGAGAGACTTGAGAGAGGTGCCCTGGTTGGGAGGCTATGAAATCAGATCTCATCCAAGGTCCGCCCGAAGGAAAACTGCCCGCTTCACCCCGTCAGTTCATACACACTCAATTGGTGTTCTTGTTCCCCTCCTTCCGCCATGTACTCCCTGGGTGCTCAGTGTAAATGAGTGCTCTAAACGTTCTTACATGTATCCATCTCCCTCCACTAGAACAGAGGTCTTACTCATCTATTTATCTAGTGCTCGGCCAGTAACCTTCCTCAAAACGAAGGTATCATATGAGTAAGGGAATGACTGGGCTCAGGTGGGGAGAGGAAGGCTGCTGTGGACTTCTGCTGGGGTGGGGGAGGGCATGCGTGGGAGAGGACCCTCAGATCTTTGCCTGGACCTGCTGCCATCACCGGAAAGGCATCTCCACACAGCACCCGGGGCAGCTCCTTCTCTTCTGGTCTGGAGATGGATTTTTATCAAAGACCACAGTGTCTTCCCCACCATGCAGAGGCCACATAGGGGTATCTCTGGGAGAAGGGGTGGTGCCTTAACTGCCTGCTTTTGCCAGAACGTTGTTGAAATCTCTTATTTTCTGAGCTTTACTTTAGAAACACATGGGAATTGTGCCTTCTCCTTGCTAAGGTATCTTGATGAATAGAAAAGTACTATCTCATTTCCCAGGCTTTCGAGTCAGAATGATGCTCAGGATGGCACATGTGAATCCCGTGGATTAACCCTGTGTCACTGTGGGTCCCCAGGGGTATGAGCATGTATATGAGGGGTCCTGGCAGAGTTTCTCCTAAGATGCTGTCATCCACATGACTTTGAGCTTCGTCTGGGGACATGATTTTGATTTGTTCTTGGTGTGTAATAACCACGTCTAGGCATCACCAGGTTGGCCTTGCTTGATTTGTTGGGTTTGTTTTTTTTCTACACAAGGTGGTCTTTTCCAATAGGATGACAAGACTGGTGTGGACTGTGGCTGCAGGGCTTTGTTGGTGTGGACCACGTGCTTCTGTTGACCTTCACTTGGCCACTCAAAGGGTTGGTGGACGTGGAAAGGGGCTGGGCTCTCTGGCCTCAGGAAATACTCGAGCTATGGCAAAAGCTAGCCACTGTCTGACGATGGCTATTGCAGCATTACTTATAATGAAAATATGAAAATATGAAAGCAGCTTTCCTCCCTCTGCACAAGGGAGTGTTTTGTTTAGACAGCCCTCTGCCCCGCAACCCTGGTGGCCCAGCCTGAGGGACAGGACCTCAAATCACTGTCCCTCCTTCCCCTCTTGCTGGGCCCAGTTAAGTTCCAGGCAGACTGTGGGACAACTCAGGACAGATATCTGCCAACATGCTGGGAGCAGGCCTGTGTATGACCTCTGGCTGTCCCTCGGGGCACCCCATGGCTGGTCTTTCTACTGAGGAGCTTGTTTTGGGTGCCTTTCCTTGCTGTGTGCTCCCTGACCCCTCTGAGGCCTTACCTCCTTGCACTCTCTGTGACCAACCATACAGACAACCTCTATCTGTCTTCCTTGACTCAACCCCAGGCTCCCTTGTCCCCCTCCCCATCCCCACACCCTGCTCTGGCCCCCTAGCCCCTTCAAGGCAGCCATTTCTCTTTTCTGGGAGTGATGGGAAGAGCTCCTTTATCTGAGGCCTCACAGGGGTATTTGCATTTATAAGATGATCAAAGAGTACAGTATTTTATCCAAAGCAGTTAATCCCGAATGGCAGAATTTCAGGTTGCATAGCAGGGGCATTCTGGCGCTATGGAGGAGCCCTGAATTCCTTTCAGTGGCCCGCAGATAACTTCACCGTAGAGGCTGCCTACATCTCCTTAAAGGCAGTTCTATCACTGGGCTGGACTGCTGGACAAGTGAAAGGGAATGGTACACCTCTATTTTAAGTTTTGATTATGTTTATAAGAGAAAACATACAAAGAGGGCACAGCATATTAAGTTTATAGTTGGGATAATTTTTAGTACTATTAAATTCTTAATTTTCTTTGCATCCCCAACTGTGTTATATGCCCTTGTTATCTCAATGTTATAGGTATAGTGTGGAGATTTGAGGGCTTAAGGCATCTGCCAAGTATCTCGGAGCCAGAGAGCAGGATGGAATTCAAGTTCATCTGGCCCCAGGATTTAGTTACTGTGTTAACTGCTTTCCTTGCCTGTCCTCCCTTCTTCCCCAACTTATTCCACAGACTTACTACAGGAGATAATGAAATGCCTGCTAAAGTAGCTGCAAAATTTAAAGCCTTAAAAATACTTTCAGTATTTTATGCTTTGCTGGAATTCTTGGAATTAAAAAAATGACACTTCTTTTCTCTTGTTTTGATATATATAATATTTAGTTTGTCTAGTAAATTTCTCTTGAGGGGTATACCTGAAAATAAGACTTATTTAGGGAAAAATGCTTTCCAGGTCCAATTTCATTATTGATTCATTATTGAATGGTACCCAGAGTGGGTAAAACCCTAAAGATTTTATGTGACGAAAATCATGATGAAAATGACCATTCGTCTGCTTTTTGTTTTTGATTTTGTGGAGTCATGATGTTTTTTATTACAGTTTTTATAAAGGAAAGGAAAGTCCACACCTGATGAACAGCTAGTGATACATCTGAGAGCAGGTTCAAGGGAGAGAAAAGGCAGCCAGTGGGCTCCCTGAGAGAACGGGGAAGACAGGGCTGTGGGGGGATCTGATGTAAAATCATCTATAGTGTTTTGAGGTGAAGTGATTAAAATAGAAGAACATTTGGACTGATATTCATAACTCACTTTTTTTGTTTTTTATTTATCCATTGATTTTTAGACAGAATGGAAGGGAGGGGGAGAGACAGAGAGAGAGACAGAGAGAGAAACATTGATGTGAGAGAGACACATCAATTGGTTGCCTCCCACACAAGCCCTGACCATAGTCAGGGATTGAGCCTGCAACCAAGGTACGTGCCCTTGACCGGAATCCAACCTGGGACACTTCAGTCCACAGGCTGAGGCTCCATCCAATGAGCCAAACTGGCTAGAGCCATAACTCATTTTTAAGGAAAATCACTGGATTAGAGACTATTTAGAAAACATGGATTCATTATTATTTTTACATTTTAAATGAACTGTAGGTATGTGAGGTAATTGCTTAATGAGCAATAAACTCAGAAAAGCT
Source organism: Myotis myotis (assembly GCF_014108235.1). Lineage (NCBI taxonomy): Eukaryota > Metazoa > Chordata > Mammalia > Chiroptera > Vespertilionidae > Myotis > Myotis myotis. Next base: position 19,499,084 of record NW_023416401.1, on the reverse strand, counting down.
GAACCTGGCTTCCAAGATCTGGGGTCTTCCAGAAGGATAATTTATAATCACTTTCATTCCCTTGTTCCTACTATAATAATCTTTCGATTTAGTTTCTTTTTACAAGTTAAACATACCCATGTTTACATTATGAATTTTCTTAGCAAACCACTTTCATTTCTTTCCTTATTCCCAGAGAAAAAAGAAAACACCTCAATCAATAGAAAAATAAAATATTTATAACCCCGGCATGCAATCCAAATGAATCTAACGTATATTTCATGGCCCTGTGATGGTTGCCACAAGCTGTATTGTGGTGGGTGGAGGAGAGAGAGGAGTGGTTTATACTCAATGTTAAAACATGCAGCTGAGGGCCTGGTGCTCAGAGCCCGTGATGGTGCTGTGTGTTCCCTACAAAGCCAGCGCTCAGCAGGTATGGTTTTGGAGTGGTACCATGGTAAAGAAAGGATCCAACAACCAAAAGCCATTTCAAAAGAGCAAAATCGGTTCATTACTTTCCTACAGGTGAATTCAAGTACCCCTTTCTCTCCTGTCCTTGTCTGTCAGGACTCAAGCTGCCAGGGTAGAAAATCCCCAAAAATATGCCCTGTGTCCCCACCTAGCCCCTATGGCAGTGGTTCTCAAACTTCCTAATGCCGTGACCCTTTAATACAGTTCCTCATGTTGTGGTGATCCCCAATGTCATTGTTACAAATTGAACATAATTAAAGCATATTGATTAATCACTGAAACAATATGTAATTATATGTGTTTTCCGATGGTCTTAGGCGACCCCTGTAAAAGGGTTGTTCGACTCCCAAAGGGGTCGCGACCCACAGGTTGAGAACCGCTGCCCTGTGGTGTTGCCCTTCTTACCTCTTCCCTCGTTCAGCACTTTGGGAAGTAGACTGACTTAGCCAGTCGGGCGGGCGATCCCTCAGACCTGTGCCTCTCTCTTCTCTCTTCTCCTCCCCATGCCCTGGATTCTGCACACCCAGATTCAGAAAGCCTCCTGCAGGAGCCCAGCCCTCCACAGGGCAGTCTACATCCTCTGTGATGGGAGGGAGTCACAGGTGACAGGCTGACAGTCGCGACCCATCCACTTGGAGCACTTGTTTATCAGAGGTGTCACGTTCAGAATGAACTTGTCTGGGTAAGAATGAAATTGGCCACCGCAGTTGCTCAGCACAGATGTCAAACCACCCAGCCCTCCCAGTTCCTTTCTTTCCTGCCCGTGATTCCTTCTGCTTTCCCCTGGAAGCGGCTCGCCTGTCCCTCCACAGTTAGCAGCCTCGTTTGCTTGTGAGTTCCTTCGAGCCAGGCCCAGGGGATTGATGCAGGGTCCCAACTTACCCTCCCAGCCACTGGCCACCACCAAACTGTGTTTGCAGCTCATTGTCACCAGGAATTAGGAGACTTAGGAGGGAGCCTCTTGGCTTTTTTTGTGCCGTAAGTGCTGAGGACATTAAGGCTTTGATCTTAAAGGCATCTCGAGAGCCTTTTCCGTTTCTGCGCCACCTTTCCAGAGCAGTAGCATCCAACCGGAGGAGAACTAAGGAAGCAGGCTTGTCTGGCTTGGAATTATTCCCCCGTTGCTGTCCGTGTCCGTCAAGAAAAGAAGCCCAAAGAATTTGAGAAGTCAAAAGAAAACCAGAGGTGGCTATCTTTCACCTCCACTAGAATGTGTGTGTGTGTGTGTTTTTTAATTGTAGTAAGAACATTTAATATGAGATCAATTCTCCTAACAAAATTTTAAGTGTACAGTATTGTTAACTACAGGCACAATATTGTTCAGCAGAGTTCTGGACCTTCTCATCTTGCTCAACTGGAACTTGATGCCCCCTGATCAGTGTGTGCGTGTGTGTGTTTGTGTGTGCACGTGCCCACATAACATTTTCTTTACCCGTTTTCCCACTGATGGACACTTAGGTGGTTTGAATAACTTGGCTGTTGTGAGTAGTGCTGCAGTGAATATGGGACTGCAGATATCTCTTTGAGATTTTGATTCTAATTCTTTTAGGTAAATTCCCAGAAGTGGCATTGCTGAGTAAATGGTGCAGCTGCTATGAAAAATAGTAAGGATGGAGGGTTCTCAAAAAATTAACAATTTGGCCAGATTTCTTCTTTGCTGAGCTTAATACTCGCTTGGTGTTGCCAGGACCACATACTCATTTGCTGTCAGCTTTTTGTGTCAGCTCATATGCCCTGGAGACATCAGGATCAAGGAATTAGCTTAATGTATCTCTGGGCGATAAAACACCTTTTGTTTGGCAAAGGTTTTAATTTACAGGATGGTTTGATCCACGACTCTGTAAGGTGGGTCCTGTAAGAACAGAGGAGAAGAGGCTTGGAGGAGAGCCAGCTCTGTGGACTCGGGGCTAGTGAGAAGGAGGCGCTGGTCTTCAAAGTTGTCTGGGGACCCCACAATCGGGTTCTGTCTCCCACTGCACTCTGCAAAGGCGGAGGGTGTGTGCTCCCCCTGTGTCCCACAGAGGGCCCCTTGGGGAGGCTTTCGACCTGGTTTTTGCTGTCACAAAGCATGTACCGCCATGGGGACATGGGCGTCACCTGCATGTGTTAATTGCCCACAGCCTTCAGATGGGGTTTGGGGTGCAGGGTGGGATCCTGGGCCTGGAAAAGGCTGGAGCTGGGAGTCAGAGGATGTCAGGACATAGGAGTCTGCTTGCTTTTCTGTGCATCTATTATGGATATCTCCATGGATTCTGACAGAGCCCAAAAAATTCTCTATCTGGATGCACCAGAAATTCCATCAGTTCCATTTTTTTCTTGACTTTTCCTGAAACCCATCCCTCCAACCTCTGTCCTGTCTCCATGTTCCCCCTCCCCCTTTTTCTGGGTTATGATTGGAACACAGTTGGTGGTTTCCTGTGTCTCTAACATGGCAAAGGGTGTCCCAGCATCTAACTGTTCCTTTTAAAACTTTCAACCAGTCCTTTTTGCAGCTCTTGCCGCACCCAGATTTCTGCCACATGAACGGACTTGCTGCTTCTTACCCGCACTGAGGGTTCAGCTTTCTCGAGTCTGTAAAGTCAGAATAAGGCCCACATATTCCTGTTTTCTCTTCAAACCCACCAAGATGAGGGTCAGTCTCTAAGGGACGAAGGCATAAACCCACAAGAACAGAGAAAACTGGAGAGGAAATAACAGAAGAGGGCGTTGGCACATTTCTAAAACCAGACTGCAGGTATACATGCTGCCAGGCTTAACCCGAAGTCACTTCAGTTTCTTCCCTGATTTCCTGGGCTATGCCTTGCAGTCACTATTCCAGAACCTGCCGTGGGCAGAGCTCTGGCAGCCGGTCTCTCTCCCTGCCACTGGCATGGAGCCCACCCAGGGCACTCATTTTCATCCAGCCTTGTGGGTCCTAACCCAGGGAGGAGTCTATTGTCAAGGACTGTTTGCATTTCAGAACAAAAATGGTTAGGGAAGTGCACTGGGATGGAGCGGGAAGAAGAAGGGGAAAGCATTTTGAGTGTTTCACAGTAGATATTCTGTTCTGATCGTATCTCTACAGTGGTAATCTATCATGATTCTTTATGAGAAAAAACTTTTTAATACAATTTTATTACAGGAGGCTTGTTTTTCATTTAGGCAGGTGCTGGCAATGTTTGTGAAACTTTCATTTTTCTTCTTGAAGCTGGGATCACAGGTACAAGGGAAAGAGCCAAAGAATAAAAAAAAAAAATAGATAAAAATATAAACCATATTGTGGGCCGTCCTGCCTTCCAGAGGCTCTGAGATGAGTCAGCAGTTATTGGCACACACATCTCAGTGCTTTCTATGCACATTCCCACGTTGACTGCACACGTGCACTCATGCACACATGGGCACATGCACACATGCACACATCTTGATTCTGGCTGCAGCTACTGCCTGGGGAGATGGTAGAAACAGATGGATGGGACTGTGGCCTTCAGGAGAGTGACAGTTTCATCCCTGTTCATCTGCGTCTTGGTCCTGCCCTTCCCTCCCAGTCACTCTCCATGTGTGGCATGTTTATGGCGGGAGCCACCTGCTGGAGTGAGCATCTCCTGGATGCTGCACCAAAATTCAGAAGCTTTGCCTGGAAATACATCCCAGTCCGCGTGCACCCTGGCTCTGCATTGGCGTTTGGATCTGCATACCTGAGGGCCTGTACTTTTCCGATGTTTCCCAGGCCCCCCGTGGAGTTAATGGGGCTCTGTTCCTGTTGGACTCCTTTTGTCCGGAGCAGTGAACAGTGACCGGTGAGCCAGCTCCTGGGCCCCTGTGCAGTTATAATTAACTGCAGGCCTCGCACAATGCCTTAGCTATGCATGATTTTGTCTTTGCAAGACCTTTGGTGGCCTGTGATGAGTCAACCTCTGACAGTGATGAGAAAGAAGTAGTTTTCCGACAAATGCAAAAGGTGGCCCTTGGACTGGGGTTCAGGTGGAGACTGTATCCGTTGCACCGGCTCAGGAGTTCAGCGTAGGTTGGACATGCTGATGTTTTCCTTTTCTTCCTGAGAGAGAAAGAAAAGGCAGTTGATTATAATGCATTAGGAGGTATTTTGAAAAGACATGGTCACTTCTTGTAAAAACAGATGTGTTCTTATGCCATAGGTAAGGATGGAATAGGAGTAGGGCTATAGAAATCGTTCAGCCTGTAATTTTCTAACTATTCAATGAGGCCTTCATGGTTCCTTGAAGCAGGAGTTGTTCCTGGGAGGGGTGGGGAAGGGTTTCCAGTCTGTGGGCCTCCCAGGGTGGCAGTGTCAGGGATGGGGTCAGAGAGGGACTTGTTTCCATTGCTGGCCTGTGTTGAGCTCTCTGACTGCACCGCACTTCCCGAGTGAGCCCTGCGTGAAGTCCAGGGCTGTGCACACCCCAGCTCTTGCCTGTTTGTGTCAAGCAGGGCCACAAAATGACGACTACCGGAGAACCAAGATGGCGGCATAGGTTAACGCTGGAGTTTGTTCCCTTAACAACTACTTCAAAAGTGAAACTAAAAAACGGAACGGACATCACCCAGAACCACAGGAACGCTGGCTGAGTGGAAGTCCTACAACTAGGAGGAAAGAGAAACGCATACGGACACTCAGAGGAGGCGCAGTGCTGAAGTCAAATTCTGAGGTGCGGAGTGCGCGGAGCGGGCTGGCGGCGGAGGGCGCGGCTGGCGTTTTCAATCGGGAGGGAGTCGCAGACTCTGAGCTCCAGATACAGGCGAGTCTTTAGGGACCCAGACTCAAACGGGAGAAGCGGGACTGTCTGGCTTCGGTCAGAGCGAGTGCAGCTTTCTCTCCGAGGTTTGCAGCGGGTGCTGGGAGTCAGAGAGGCAGAGCCCCTGGGGACAGGACTGAGAGCCGCCATAACTGCTCTCTCCAGCCCACCCTGTTGATCCTGTTCGACCCGCCCTGCCCAAGCCCTGCACAGAGGCATTAGCCGGATAGACTCAGGCAAAGGCTAGATTAGCACCTCCCTAGAGGACAGAAGTTCTCTCACTGCAGACACAGCTGATTCTCATAGCCACTTGGCCTGGAGGTCAAACCCTCCCTGGTATTAGCTACAACAATCAAGGTTTAACTATAAGACTGCGCACAAAGACCACGAGGGGGTGCACCAAGGAAGCATAACAAAATGCGGAGACAAAGAAACAGGACAAAATTGTCAATGGAAGATATAGAGTTCAGAACCACACTTTTAAGGTCTCTCAAGAACTGTTTAGAAGCCGCCGATAAACTTAATGAGATCTACAAGAAAACTAATGAGACCCTCGATGTTATATTGGGGAACCAACTAGAAATTAAGCATACACGGACTGAAATAACGAATATTATACAGACTCCCGACAGCAGACCAGAGGAGCGCAAGAATCAAGTCAATGATTTGAAATGCGAGGAAGCAAAAAACACCCAACCGGAAAAGCAAAATGAAAAAAGAATCCAAAAATGCGAGGATAGTGTAAGGAGCCTCTGGGACAGCTTCAAGCGTACCAACATCAGACTTATAGGGGTGCCAGAAGATGAGAGAGAGCAAGATATTGAAAACCTATTTGAAGAAATAATGACAGAAAACTTCCCCCACCTGGTGAAAGAAATGGACTTACAGGTCCAAGAAGCGCGGAGAACCCCAAACAAAAGGAATCCAAGGAGGACCACACCAAGACACATCATCATTAAAATGCCAAGAGCAAAAGACAAAGAGAGAATCTTAAAAGCAGCAAGAGAAAGAAACTCAGTTACCTACAAGGGAATACCCATACGACTGTCAGCTGATTTCTCAACAGAAACTTTGCAGGCCAGAAGGGAATGGCAAGAAATATTCAAAGTGATGAATACCAAGAACCTACAACCAAGATTACTTTATCCAGCAAAGCTATCATTCAGAATTGAAGGTCAGATAAAGAGCTTCACACATAAGGAAAAGCTAAAGGAGTTCATCACCACCAAACCAGGATTATATGAAATGCTGAAAGGTATCCTTTAAGAAGAGGAAGAAGAAGAAAAAGGTAAAGATACAAATTATGAACAACAAATATGCATCTATCAACAAGTGAATCTAAGAATCAAGTGAATAAATAATCTGATGAACAGAATGAACTGGTGATTATAATAGAATCAGGGACATAGAAAGGGAATGGACTGACCATTCTTGGGGGGAAAAGTGGTGTGGGAGATGCGGGAAGAGACTGGACAAAAATCGTGCACCTATGGATGAGGACAGTGGGTGGGGAGTGAGGGCGGAGGGTGGGGCGGGAACTGGGAGGAGGGGAGTTATGGGGGGGGGGGGGAAGAGGAACAAATGTAATAATCTGAACAATAAAGATTTAATTAAAAAAAAATGACGACTACCATCTCCCTCTGTCCTGGGGTGGCTGTCAGAGCACCAAGTAGTGCTGATGAGTATAAGTCTGAGAAGAAAGACTCTGCAGTGTGCTTCTCCCTTTGGAGGAGGATTACGTTTCCCCTTTTCGCACCTACACCGCTAGTTTTGTGGGACAGTGAAGAGAAGAACGGGGTAGAGATGAGAAAGGTGAGATACAGCAGAGAGCTGAAGGGTAGAACAGCAGGTTGGCAAGTGGCAAGTGAGATGGAGTCCAGAAAGTTCTGGGAAAGACGGTGTCCAGAGAGACGGAGTCCAGAAAGTTAAGGGAACAGTTGCCAAGATGTAGATGACATGGGGAAGAGAAAAGGTGAAGAAAACCTTGAGGGTATTTTGCTGTGTGTTGATGTCAGTTCGAGAGATTTAAGCATGGATTTGAAAAGCTATTGAGGATTGCTGTGATACTGGACTTGCATTTTTCAATGAACCTGGTGGCAGGCTGAAGCACAGCTGTGTGAGTCCTCACTTGGTTAGGGCCTGCCTGCGATGGGTCATCACGCAGACCCTGTGGGAGCTGTAGCCATCAGCACTGGTGGATTGACCATGAGGAAGAGCATCTTCAGATGTGATAGAAAACTGTGGGAGACACAAGTTTCTGTACAGAACATCTGGTTTTTGCAAGTGTTTTGGCTTAAATCCAAACACTAAGGTGTCTGAATCCAGCAGTAAAAAACCAGAGTCTTCAAAGAGGAAAACAAGGGGGAAGCATTTGTAGTTGGCTTTTATGAGTAGAGTTGGTAGAGCTGAAATGGATTCTACAGCGTCTGACAGTCTTGCTTGATAGGATGAGAAAGGAGAAGGCCACGCAGCTGCTGCCACAGGTGGGCAGGGATGTGTCTGCATTTGAAGCATGTTTCCTCTGAGTCAGCTCCTGCTCTTTCTGGGGGTCATTTTCCCGTGAGGTGTTTCTAGAAACTGTTTCCTGAATAGGCCCAGCAGCGTATGCAACACACTGTGGACTGTGGAGTTCAGTAGTTCCTAACTTTTGTGTGCGGTGTGTGTTCACAGTGCCAGCTGACACACCTTCCTCTTCTCCCATGGGGTCACTCAGGGGTAGAGCTGAATCCCCATTTGCTTACCATGTAGCCCTGGGCAAGTCACTGAACTCTCTGAGGCATGCTGCCTGATTGGTGAGGTTAGTCACTGAGACCCGCGTCGGAGGGTTGATGTGGCGAGTCTGTGAAGTGCCAGTGAGGAACCTGCCATGGAGCAGATGGTTATAAAGTCCTCTACTTGGCCCTATTTCACCCCCTCACTTGCAGAACAGGGGAGGTGAAGTCTCCCCAGAGTCTGAGTTGCAGGTGGTGACTCCAGGTCGGAGCAGATGAGTTGGTGGAAGAGGTGAAGATGGGAGAGGTGCACAGGCTGGGAATGGGGAGGGAGGGACCTAATAGCTAGCAGTAGGGGTTTCCCTGCAGAGTAAAGAGGGCAGGGCTGGAAGGTGCCTCTGGGCAAGTCCTCCTGGGCTCCACTGTTCCTGCCCTGCTCTGGGGTTGGCTACCTCTTCCTTTTCCACTGCCACCATCCATTCCTTCCCTAGGGCTGCTCTCCTTCCTCCGAGGGACAGCCCTTCTCACCATTTCTTTTTCTCTTTTCAAAAAAAATATATTTTTATTGATTTCAGAGAGGAAGGAAGAGGGAGAGAGAGATAGAAACATCTATGATGAGAGAGAATCATGGATCAGCTGCCTCCTGCAAGTCCCCCACTAGGGATCAAGCCCACACCTGGGCACGTGCATTTGACCAGAATTGAACCTCCACCCACCCTCCTCTTTTTCCATTAGATTCTTACTAAGAGAATGAACCTGGGACCTTTCAGTCCGCAGGCCAACGCTCTATCCACTGAGCCAAACTGGCTAGGGCTCACCATTTCTTTCTCTTCACTTTTTCCTAAAGGGAGAAGGACTGATTTGATTTCTCACAGACCAACACGGTGGGTGCGCACTCTGAGAGTAAAAGGATTTCCTCCACCCACCCTCCTCTTTTTCCATTAGATTCTTACTAAGAGAATGAAGTCCATAGCTGTCTTCTAAGGTTGGGCGAACCTGACTTTGAACTCAGACTGGTCTTATTCCAAGCTTTCTATGTACCCACTTTGCCCTCCTGGTTTGACAGTGATTTGGCTTATGATCCAAGGTAGTTGAGGACTTAAGGAATCTCAGAAGGCTCAAGGATTGCCCACCTCCGCTTCTCACAGCTTCTAAGTTCGCTAGCTTGGGAACTCATCCAACACAGGCCACATTGCTTTCATAGGGAAATTTCTTTTTAATTTCAAGTCACTAATTCAACAATAAGTTCTTGGAAGGTAAGTAGCTCGCCTTGCAGACTTGGGGTTCTGCCTGCCTGTTGTGTAAGAAGCAGCAGGACTCACAAGGCCTGGGTAATGTGGTGGACAGAGTGCTGCCTGGGAGCTGGAAGGCCTCTGCGTTAGTCATGGGTCTGTCACAAATTACCGGGGACCCGAGCCAATTCCTCCGAAGCCTGAGCTTTTCATTTCTTTTTCAACAAAATCAAGTCAGACTGGACGATCTTAAAAGGCCCTTTCAGATCTAGGAACTTGGGCTCCACATAGAAAAATATGCAAAAGTAAAAGTAGTTTTGGTGACTTTTAGAGGATTTTCTACAACCTGTTTTTATTAAATTTGCTTTATTGTTATTCTTTTTTCTAGTAGAGAGTTCTGGGCTGCCTTAACTGTTCCTATGCCCTGGCCCATGGGATTGCTCACGGGCCAGGTGCTGGAGAAAAAAGGAGTCACACCTGCTCGGGGCTTTGTGAAGCTGCTTGGGTACAAGCAAGTAGGTTCCCCTCCGGTTGCCTCTTTTCCGTTCTCTCTTCTTGGATGGGTTCGATGGTGGAAAGTCTGATTATTTCAGATTGTCTGTTACTGACCCTCGAAGGTTCCCAGTAGTTTAGAGATGGCATCAAACAATGATCTGTCAGTTGCACACCAACCCATTGTAACTCTGATTTGCATAATTGCTGGGTATTTTTTTTTTTTTTTTAAGATTGACAGCTTTGTTGATGGGAATTTTATCTCCAGAGGTTACCTAATTTTTATCTCTAGAGTTAAACAATTTCAGTAAAATCCAAATTTGTTAGGTGGTTGTCTTTGGTTTCCATGATCTCTCTTCTGTCAGAATTACATACCTAGGAATTCCTTTCTGATAGTCTCTTGCAGGCTGTGACAAGCATTGAGCCCAAGTGCCAATTTATCTGAAGAAAATATAAATATACTCAGTGTTTTCTTGTGCTTTTAAGCTGTAGAAAACATTGGAAGTTGGAAAAATTAAATCCAATAATTTCTTCAAAGTGTTTCATAGATGGATAGGTTAATAATATAATAATAGTCTTTAAAAGAGTATTTTTTTTTCTTATTTGGGCCCCTGTTTACTGATAAGATACTCAGAGACATAAATTCCCTCAGAAGATTGATTAAGTTAAAAAGAAAGCCACAGTACTGACAGGAATATTTTTATCAGTTGTTTAGAGCAGGTAGTTTTTTGCAATGAGATTAAATGGGAGGAAGGAACCATCTTTAATTTTAGTCAGAAGAGCCTTCTGTTCCCAAGTCGCTGGCATTCGACGGGGACCGTATCTGTGGTTAGGTTGATAATTCTTTCGGGCAACATGCCACTCCACTTGAGTTTTCAGATGACTGTGTCCACAGTGACGTGTGGAAGAAATGAGCTGCATGCCTCTCTGATAAAAGGTATCTGGGGAAAGGATTAGGAAAGTACAAGTCCGTTACAGAGCAATAAACATTCCTCTCATTAATAATGTTCCAATGGTTCCTGAAGGACATTTTGCTGCTCTTAAAATTCTTCCAGGAAAGGTTCTGAATGGGGGCAGCTCGCTTGCTGCCGATTGAGATGTGTGGCGAGGCTGACCTCGGGGTACCTCTGGGGGCTGAGCCCGGGCTGTGCTGGGGATGAGCCTAAGCCCCAGCACCCAGGAGGCCTGGGCTAGGGCCAGATTAGCTCCTGTGGGGTGAGTTAGGCCCAGCCAGGGAAACTTGGGTCAAGAAGATAAAATTCCACCAACTCACAGTGAAGAGACATTGCATTTCTTTTCCTTTGGAGACTGCCAGTGCGATAGCTTGCAGCAGTGGAAAGGATCTGTGTGCAACTGGAGAGAGAGAGAGTGTGCCAGAGATGCAGAGTCAAGAGGGCGATGTGGGTGGGTCCCCAGGGGAAGGAGGCCCGGGATGAGGCAGAGATGGGGAGGGAGGCCCCAAGGAGTAGGTGGTGGTGATTTGGTCAATGGAAGCAAGAACAAAGACCATCTCTCAGCCCTTTTCTTTGTCCTCCATTTGTCTCTCTTCCCTCCCTCCTTTCTTTGGTACTATTAGTCCTGAACATACATAGGCTAGCTGCCCCCCCCCCCCCCCCACACACACACAGAACAAACACAGGCAGATTTCCTTGAAATGCTTTACACTTTAAAAATAATCTATACTAATAAAAGGGTAATATGCTAATTAGACCGGATGTCTTCTGGATGTCCTTCCCGTAACCGTGGGTCCAGAAGAGACCTAGAATGACATGAGGCTTGGGCTGATGAGGGGAGACTCGTCACCTGGCTTCTGCAGAGCCCTGAGGTAGGAGCGAGTTGGCCCAGGACGTGCAGCACTGCTCCCAGTCCTCGTGGAGGCCCTTCTAGCTTATGACCTGTCCCACAGTCTTCCAGGGATGTCATGGGAGAAAGCACGGCCAATATCCTCCTAATATTTCTAGGTTCGTCTAACATCTGTCAGAGATGGTTGGTGTAAACAAGGATCCCAAGAAACTGTTATCTCAAAAGCCAACTTCTATTGATTGATCCTGGATCCTCAGAATGCTGTGTTAAGAATGACTCTGAGGCTGTATCTGGACTCAGGGAGTTCAATGGAATAGTACTTGCCATGAGGGCAGTGAGAAAGGCACGGATTCTGCCCCTCCCCGCTTCTAATCTAAATCCTTCTAAGTCACGTTAAGCTTAGATTTTCCATCCTCTCCACTCCATGTAGAGATATATTTTGCCTGAGACTGAGATCAGATCTGACCTCGATTCTAAAGCATAAAATTAGAGCAAGTCCTCAAAGTAGATAATACTTGTCAGTTGCTTTTAGACAATCTGGCTCTCTCACCTTCTTGCATGCCCGCCCCCGCCCCCCCCCCCCCCCCCGCCTTCTCCCATGCCCCATAACACAAATCTCATGAAGAAATAAGGACATGTTGGCTCCCTGGCAGAGCTGCTGTGCCCCTGGGGGAGTTACTGTGGTCCACGTTTTTCCCAGGGAGAGGGAGACTCCCAGGCTGCCTTGCAGGGGCATGGCTCACTGTAAATGGGTGATTTGCCTTTGTGCCTTGCGTGAGACTGTGTCTGAGTTTGGCCACCTGGACTGGTCTTTCCAGACCCCATTCACTCTGACCAGCAAGTACAACTCTTTAAAGATGCTGAAGAAGACATTGCATTTCGGGGTGGGAAACCTCTCCTGGGTGCTCCCCACCTTCGTCTTTGTCTTAGACTGAAGCACCCTCGGTGCTTTTAGTTCGCTCTTCCAGTGACCTCCTAATCATTATGGCAGACCTCAACACTCCGCAGAATAATGTTTTCCGAGGTGGTTAGAAAGGACCTGCAACATCTAAAGCCAGAAGTGCCCGTTCCCAGGTACCTGGTGTTCCTGAGAGAGGGAAACACTCTGCGGGTGGAGAGGTGGCACTGCCACCTGTGGCTGCCCCTCAGTGCTCTCCCACAGGACAGGCAGGAGGGAGCCAGAGCTAAAGGGCTCTGACTGCCTGGATTCGAATCCCAGCTCCTGTTTATAGTGGGGGTGGAGGTAGGTCATGTGGTTTTCCTAGCCTCCGTTCGCTCATTTACAAAACAGAGAAAACACCACTCCCTCCTCACAGGGCTGTTGTGAGGATCCGTTAAGAGCATGTGTAGCCCTAGATGGTTTGGCTCAGTGGATAGAGCATCCATCGCCTGCTGACTGTAGGGTCCCAGGTTTAGTTCTGGTCAAGGGCACATGTCTTGGTCGCGGGCTAGATCCCCAGTCCTGGTTGGGGCACGTGTGGAAGGCAACCAATCGATGTGTCTCTTTCACATCGATGTTTCTCTCTCTCTGTCTCTCCCCCCTCTCCCACTCTATCTAAAAATCAATGGAAAAATATCCTCAGGTGAGGATTAACAATAACAACAAAAGAGCATGTGCAAAGTGCCGTCACTGTCCAGCACCCTAGACGTGCTCCCTGCTGGCCTTTGAGTCACTGGTGAGCGGTGTCCTGGTCCTCAAAGACGCACTCCACTGCCTTGCTTCCAGCGCTGATACGCCTTGGGGTGCTCATGTTGCGGGCAAGGGGGTGGGATGACACTAGACATCAGCCCTAGCCTGGGTGTCTGTACTGCAGGCCTGGTGGAAAAGCAGACACTTTAAAAAACAAACTCAAATGGCAAGAAATCCCAAGGATATTTGCACAGTCTGAAGGCAGAGGGTAGGCCTGTGCTCAGCTGGACAGTGAGGGTGGACGCCGGCTCCTGCACACTCCCCCTCCCACTGCACGCTGGCATGAAGACGGGCGCTCGTGTGGAGCTCCTACCCAGTGTGTGTGTGTGTGTGTGTGTGTGTGTGTGTGTGTGTGTATGTGTATGTGGTGGGGTGGGGTGCGGACAACAAAGTGGGAATACTAACTCCTTAGCAGCCAGATTCATCGCTCGCAGGGCCCCAGGTTGGCCAGAGCGTCTCTGCTGTCCCTTCCACCTTAAAGACCCTGTGGACTGAAACCACATGGCACCTGGCTGGGTGATGCCGCAGAGAGGCCCAGATTGGCCCGAGGAGTTCAGGGCCCAGAGGGGGAAAATGTGGTGCTAAGAATAGCCAGCCAGACAAGGTGATAAGGACCCTGATGGTCAGGGACGTCAGTTGGGGACAGGGAAGGCGGGGGTGGTGGGGAGAGAATGGGGTGATAAGATAGGGACTGAGACACAGGAATGTGCAGCTGGGGCTCAGGAGACGGCCGTGGGCGCATGCTGTGGACAAGGGTGCCCCCGACAGCTGTGGGAGAGGAGTGTCCCAGAGCCCTACCTGGCCGTGTCCCGTGAGCCAGTGCAAAGGAAAGGGGACTAGGCAGATTGAGCAGGTGCTAGGATTTTAGTGATCATAGACTCTGCCCCCACCCCAGTGCTTTATGGGGGAGAAGCCTGTGGCTCGTGGAGGCATCCCTTCAAGGTGGCTGGTGGAGTTGGTCCAGCCCCAGCTCTTCTGGCTCCTCCTGTGGGGTTCCCGCTCCCTCCTGTAGCTGCCTGCCTCTGTTCTGCACCCTCCCACTCCCCCCTCCCCCCTCCCCCAGCACACGGCACTGCCAGGTGGGGGTGGCAAGAATGTAGGCCCATCGGTCCCACAGATGAACACTGAGCCCCTCTGGGCTGCAGGTCCTGGCCTTGTCCTGGGGGTATGAGGGGACTACCACAGACGAGGCTGCGCCTTCCGGAGCTGGGACAGAGGGAGGCTAGACATGCAGCATGTGGATGACATTGCCAGGTTCAGACTGTGAGGAGCGCTGGGTAGGGGACTCAGTACCCCGGGGATAAGTCTGTTGCTGCCTCATGACTTTGGCGTTGCTGTCCATAGGGAGCGTTCCCCTTAGAACCGTGACCATGCTGGTGCCTCCTGAGAGCTGGGGTGAAGTTTTCTGCTGTACACAAGCCCATGGGCCCCAGCCTAGCTCCCAGCCTGGCACCGGGTCCTGAGCTGCACACGGGAGTCCTGACCTTGTCGGGCAGGGTGATTCCTGTTGACTCGTCTCTATGAAACTTAAGGAGATGTTTCCCATGGTTAGGTTCTGTGGATTTGGGCACAGATGAAGGGGCCTGTGCAAACCACACTCAGAGATCCCCAGCCTTGCTGACAGCCTCTGTCACGGAGCCAGCCGAAGGCCTTGCAGGCAGCAGCCTGGCCGAGGGCTGTCACTGGGAGGAGGGCCACGGCTCCAGAGCATTCGACTCTCCCTCAGCCCCATGCCCTGCAGGCTGGGTAAGGCGCCACCTTGTCCTTTGGTCCTGGGGGTACAAAATGGTATGTGTGGGACGCGAAAACCAAAGTGCATCACAAGCTCCCAGAAATCAAACCCTTCCTATGTAGCCGCCCCCCGACCAACAGGCAGCTGAAGCTGACATGAAAGTCACTTGGCAGGAATGGCAGGTTCCACAGGGGGTTGCAAGGCCTCATCCTGTCCAGTTCGATCATAACGTGGAAGCGGTTGGTGCTGACTGGGATTTAAGGGCAGTCGAATGTTCTGAGTGTGGGCTTTTGCAAGCCCCGGGGGAGGTGGTTGGAGGTTACGGGGTGGCAGTGGGTCTGTGGGGGAAGCTCCAGGGCTCTGTGGCTGCGCCAGAATAAGCATTATTGTTTCCACAAATCAAGCCATTTTCATGCATATTTCCCCCTGTGTCCTGATCTATGTAATTATGGAATGCATATGTGTGGGAAGGAGTCTTTGGAAAACGAGTTCCTGCTCTTTGTCAAGAGCTGACCCAAAAGTTTAGGAAATTGGTTCCTGAGGAAATTCTGTAGTGGAGAGCTGACAGGAGTTCCAGATGGTAGGAGAGGGTGTGTGCCCCCAGGAGGGGCCTTGCTTTCATTGCTGAGTTGCTCTGGACCCTGGCAAAGGTCAGGTGCAGAGCACACTGCACAGAGAATAGGTGTGAACCCGGGGGTGAGGGGGAGGTGTCAGCTGCATACTCTTTTACAGTCAGGAGAGCTGTGGGTGAGCTTCTGTTCTGCCATTGAGCAGGAACTGTGCCCCTTATTGGCCACCATGGTCTCCTCCATGTTTAACAATAGCCTGGCACAGAGTAGATGCTTAGTTAATGTTAGTGACATGAATGAGCGTCCCGTAGTCTCCTTGCCCTCCATGTCTTCAGGCATATTGAAAACTGGGTTAGCTCAGAGGCAGCAAAGGGTTTATTGTTCACGCCCGTGACAGTTGTCCTGTAGGACAGAAGAGCTTAGCGGAGACGGTTCTGAGGCACACATTTGGAATGGAAGGCGAGGGTTGGGTAGGGGGTGAACAGCGGCAGAGTGAGCACTTCCTGTCAGACTTTCTCATGTCCTTGTTGCTAAAACTGATATGGCCCTGTCATTGCATATCACTAATATATTTAAAGTTTGTTATTCCAAGAGAGTTTGAGCGGGGCTGGTGCTCAATGATCTGCACAGACACTGGGTCACTGGGTGACTGTATGGTCCCTGGTGAGCAGAAGAGAGAAGCACCCGCCTCCAGAGGGCAGAAGCGGACAGTTCGCCAGGTTCCTGCTTAGCTCTGGACCGTGTGGCAGAGTGTCATAGTCCTCCGGACACTGATGGTCTCCTTGGCAGTAAGGGATCAAATGGCCAAGGTGGTGGTCGGAGATGACGTCACAGGTGACGAGCTGGCAGGTGGTAGGTGGTGGTGAATGCTACGTGGCTGGCAGCTTCACCCCTGGCCCACTGACACCCTCCCGTGGCCAGACAGTGGCACACGGTGTAGGAGGCCTCCTTCGCCTCTCTGAGCGGAGGCTTGCAGCTCCCAGTTCCTGGTTTTGAACGCCCACAAGTACTCCCCCGGGGGCTCAGATAAGGCAGCACCCCACATTTTTATCTGCCATAAAAATAAAGGGCAGAGGGTGGCTTTGAGAACAGGAGGCAGAGGAAAATGAGCTTGTGGACGCTGTCACGAGTGGCATGAGCTGGTGGAAGCCACGCTGCCTCCTGGTGAGCCCGTACACTCACCCGAACTCGCAGTCTCACCCGCAGCCGACGCCTCAGCAACCCTCCCGCCTGACCCCGGCTGCCTTGCTCTCCACTTCATGATGTGATGTGTTCTCTCCAGGACCCTGTGGTCACCTCTCCCCCGCAAAGGCTGTGAGGTGGTTATGAGGGGACACCACCCCTTCTGCTTCCCTGGGTCAGCTTCTGTGCACTACAAGTGGTTGTCACCAGCTGCCCTGAACTGGTGGTCCCCAGGCTCCTCCTGAGCCCTGGACTCATTCAGAACAAAGAGCAGTCCAGGCAATTAGGACCCACACAATGGTCTATTGAGTGCTTCTCCAAGTAAAGGCTCCTTTTGTCCGGATTGCTGACTTTGGAAAGTTCTTCTTGAGGTTTTGCTGTAGGAAATGAGAGTCACCAGGGCAGAGACCCTAAGAGAGCTTCCCCTTCCCTGTGGGAAAGTGGCCCTGTTTGAAGGTGGTTGTTTTGCTGCTAATCCCACAATTGCTCATCTGTCTATCCACAGCATAAGGGTTATTTTCTTTGTAGCACACGGGAACGTTGTTTTAGGGACATAGATTCCACAGTGCAATTTTGCTCCCAGCCCAGGGAGTTTTGCATAAACTAGATGATGTGAGTAATGGTTTTCAGAGATTTTTGTGGACAGTAACAAAATAGCTGTGAAAGAATCAAACCAGGTAAGAGAGTCAATAGCTGTTTCCAGTCATCTTCGTGCCAAGGTTCCCAGGACTTCAGCAAATAACGGCTGAGGGGATGGGATTGTCAAACTCAGGTAATGATATTGCTTGGAAACATGGGAGTCTCTAATAAAAAACGAAGAGTGGTGAGTGCAAATTCCATTGCGCGATTGTGCATATTTTACCATAATCTTGACTCTATAAATATTTTGCCCAACATGCTTCCCATTAGGAATGCAGCTTCTATGAAGAGCTTTTATTAGTGAAGGAGCTAGAACTTTAAACAACAGCTTTATTGCATGTACCATCACAGTCACCCTTTCAAAGTATACAATGTAATGGGTTTTGGTATATCCATAAAGTTGCACAACCATCATCAGTATCTAATTCCAGAACATTTGTCTCTGCACCAGGGAGCCTCATACCCATTAGCAGTTGCTGATCATTCCGTGTTCCCCTCCACAACCCTAAGTAGCTAACCACTAATCTACTTTCTGTCTATGCATTTGCCTGTTCTGGGCAATTCATATAATAAAATCATGTAATTGTTAGTCTTTTGTGATGGGCTTCTTTCACTTAGCATAATATTTTAGAACTTCATCCATGTTGTCACACATAGCACTACCTCTTTCTTTTTGTTGCCGAATGATATTCTGTAGTATGTATATGCCATATTTCACTTAACCACTTATCAGCTGATGAACAAATGGGCCATGTTCACTTTCTTTTGCTTTTCTGAAAAATACTGCTGTGAACATTGTGTGGGCTTAAGGAGCTAGGATTCGAACCTGGCTCTCGACAACTCTGCTGTCTGCATGTGGTTGTCACTGATCCTTTGTATCGCCTCCCAAGAAAACAGGATTTCACGACAGGCAGAGTTCTTAGAGATGATCCAATCCAAGTCTGAGTTGCCTTCATTGGAAGGTAGGACGCCAGCCCAGGAAAGGAAACATGCTGCTCTAATCCTGGCCACTCCGAGTGTGGTCCTGGAACCAGCAGCACCGACTTCTGCGGGGACCGGGTTAGACACGCAGTCTCAGTCCCACCCTATCTGCTGCCCCAGGCCTGCATTTTCACAGGGTCCCCGCTCCTGAAAGCTGGAGGGCACCTGCCGAGTCCCATGCAGCAGGGGTGGGTGCTGCGATTTTCCAGTTTTTAGTCTAGAGCAGTGGTTCTCAACCTTCCTAATGCCGCGACCCTTTAATACAGTTCCTCATGTTGTGGTGACCCCCAACCATAAAATTATTTTCGTTGCTACTTCATAACTGTAATTTTGCTACTGTTATGAATCATAATATTGGGATCGAATTTGTTTCCCAAAACAGGTTTCAAGTTGTGATGATCAATTTTGTGTGTCAACTTGACTGAGCTGAGGGAAGACAGACAGACAGACAGGCAGTGGAACATTATTTCTGGGTGTGTCTGAGAGGGTGTTTCCAGAAGAGACTGGCTTTTGAATTGGTAGACTGAGTTAAGAAGATCATCTGTCCTCATGAATGCAATGGGCACTCGTAATACATCCTGATATGCAGGATGTATTTCCATTGTTACAAATTGAACATAATTAAAGCATAATGATTAATCACAAAAACAATATGTAATTATATATGTGTTTTCCGATGGTCTTAGGCGACCCTATGAAAGGGTCATTCGACCTCCAAAGGGGTCACGACCCACAGGTTGAGAACCGCTGGTCTAGAGGGACCTTTACTCCTTGGGACATTTTCAGGATGCATTGTTCTATAAAATATCAACAATTTTCCCACGGCTTCAAGAAATGAAACATGGAGAAACCAATAGCATTGACTCGGTGGAAGAGGTGAAACCTAGGGGAAGGTGTTTTAGCCTCACCCTTCATCATTTGCAGAGTGTATTGCTCACCTGCCCAGCCCCCGGGTCCGCTGTGTCTAAGCTCCCTCTGCAGCATTTCCACCCCACAGGAACGTGTGTCAGTGGCTCTGAGAACACCTTGATACAGAAAGCGCCTTCCTCAGAACACAGGTTTGAGAGGCATCCTCAGGTAGAAGTAATACTTGTGTATTAGTCTGGGTTTTTCAGAGAAAAAGAACCGCTAGAATGTAAATGCATATAAAAGAGGGGCTTTATTATAGGAAGTGCCTCATACAGTAATGGAGAGCAAGACATCCCAACGTATGCCGTCTGCAAGCTACAGAACCAGAAGAGTCGGTACTATAATTTGGTCTGAATTTGAAAGCTTGGGAACCAGTGGGGCTGATGGTCTGAGTCCTGGGCTGAGTCCAGAGGCCTACTAACCAGGAGTGCTGATGTCCCAGGGCAGGAGGGGAGGCATGTCCCAGGGCATAAAGAGAGCAGGTTCACTCTTCCTTAGATTTTTTGTTCTATTCAGGCCCTCAATGGATTGGATGATGCCCATTGCGCTCATGAGGACAGATGATCTTCTTAACTCAGTCTACCAATTCAAAAGCCAGTCTCTTCTGGAAACACCCCCTCAGACACATCCAGAAATAATGTTCCACTGCCTGTCTGTCTGTCTGTCTTCCCTCAGTCCAGTCAAGTTGACACACGAAATTGATCATCACAACTTGAAACCTGTTTTGGGAAGCAAATTCGATCCCAATATTGCTGATCCCACATCCCACCACCCTTCCTCTGTGTTATGGTCATATGGCCAGGACGTCCACATTTCCTGTTTAAGTACTTGGTTCCTTTGCTCCTAACTTCCTTCTTCCATTGACCCCGAACAGTTAAGTAAAGACAGAGTTTAGGAAACCACATGTCTTCTCATTTCGATGCAACACGGAACAACAGAAAGACCTTGAAAAGCACTTAGTGATCCCTAAGGAACCATCTTGATTTTTGGTTAACCTTGTAAAACATTTTAAATAGTTAAGTTAGGCAGCTCTTACCTCAGAGAGGGGAAGAAACATAAAAGGATGGACCTGCCATCAAAATCAAGATTGATAAAGCAATTTCTTAGAAAGTTTTCCTAACATATTAGGTGCAGAAACTATTATTTATGCTGCTTAGTTTAAATGTATATATGATGTTACTCTATTATTTAACAAATTTGGAGGAACATGTAATAAGATTACAGGGCGGGATTACAGGAGACGTTTATCTCATATATTGATATATAATTATAATGTTTTATTATTTTTTGTATAATTGCAGCACTTTTTCACAGTGATAATGTATTTCATAACCAGAGAAAATATACACATTTTAAAAGATAATCATGGCCTATAATGTTATTTAAAAGATATGAGTTGAAAACATGTGATTGAGAGAATATATATTTCACTAGGTTAGGAAAAACATGACCCAAAGATTGGTCTAGATCAGTGATGGCGAACCTTTTGAGCTCGGCATGTCAGCAGTTTGAAAAACCCTAACTTACCTCTGGTGCCATGTCACATATAGAATTTTTTTGATATTTGCAACCATAGTAAAACAAAGACTTATATTTTTGATATTTATTTTATATATTTAAATGCCATTTAACAAAGAAAAATCAAAAAAACTCAAAAAAATGAGTTCACGTGTCACCTCTGACACGCGTGTCATAGGTTCACCATCACTGGTCTAGATACATTTATTTTAAAAAGCATGTTACTAATACAGTTATTTATAGTTTATGAAATTTGTTGGTTTATTTACTTCCTTGGTCTGTCAGTCCTTTATTGAGCCCTGTTACTTGTCAGTCACAGAGCTGAGCGTGTCTGGAGGTCACAAAGGTGCTTCGGCCATGGTGTCTGGGCTGGCAAAGTGCAGTTTTGCTGAGATCAGCACCCCATTTCCACTGGGTGCTGCTGGTTAGGGAATGTCTGTGCAGGCTGCCGAAGGGCCCCTGTGGAAAAGGGCAGATGGGGTAGCCAGATAGAGAGCAGGAGAGCCCAGCCGCTACAAATGAGGGGCTCCCCTCATCAGTGAGGAGAGCTCACGAAGCTGGCTTCAACCAAGGAGCGCTCGTAGGAATGGGTGACCTTTACAAGGGCTGGATCGAGGGGCTTTTGGCCCTCTGGGAGGTCCGGGAATGGTGAGGTCAGTGGGAGGGGAGGGCTTTTAGCTTCCTCTTCTGTTGCCCCTCTGTTTGTCTCTTCCTAATTCTTCTCTATTTCCATCGATCGAATCCCCCCTTTTTCCCTTCACTTGCCCCTAGTTGTCATTAATATTAAAATGTCATGTTCTGTAAGTTGCCATATTTATTGAATAACCTGAAGGCACTTATAGTTTTTTTTTTTTAAGCACATTTATATTGATTTCAGAGAGGAAGGAGAGGGAGAAAGAGAGAGAAACATCAATGATGTGAGAGAATCATTGATTGGCTGCTTTCTGCATGCCCCACACTGGGGATCAAGCCCGCAATCCAGGCATGTGCCCAGACCAGGAATCAAACCGTGACCTCCTGGTTCATAGGTCGACATTCAACCACTGAGCCACTGCAGCTGGGCAAAGACTCTTATTCTTAATTAAAAAAAAAGATATGCCATATACTTTCTCTTCTTTTCCTCTGAAAAATCCCTTATTATAGGAAAGATATCAAATTTTCCTTCATCATTATGTTTGTTTTTATGGGTTAATGACCTTCAGGAGAAAAGCTCATAAGGACTTTTGGACCGGATAAAGTGATCTAATTATAACGGGTTCGATTTAAAACCCCTGGTTACCTCCTGGCGGGGAACCCGTAGGAACAAGTTCTGACTCTCAGGATGAGCCTACACTAATGAGGTAGTCAAGCCTTGATGTTGTATGACTCGCTGATAGCCAGACAGGGCATGGTGGAGGCCAAGCCATTGACTGGGTGTGAAGGAGTGAGCCGGGAGGCCAGGGCAGGTCAAGCCAGAGTGGACCCCTTCCCCACAGCCCTGTGTGTGTGGGGAGGGCACGTGGACTGGGGTTCTGGGTTACCTGCCTAGAGTGACGAAGATGCCGTGGCAGAGTCAATTTCTTTGAGACAATGCAAGAGCGTTTGTTCCCCCCGAGTGTCCTTCCCTCGAAACCCCCCGAGACTGAAGATGAAAGGATCAGAATACTCAGCTCTCCAAGACGTGGCTCAGGGCAAGGCCTGCCTTGTGAGCCCCCAGAACTAGAAGAAGGCTGTAGAATACTCGGCGTTTGTGTTTAAGTCAGATCGTAAGCCAGTTTGAGTCACTGAATCCCCACGATCAAAGAGGGTAATTTCACATCCTTTAGCCACTTCAAAGCAAGTCGTGGGAAAAATTAGGAATCTGGAAGCAAATTGTTTTCCTTTGATGTATAATTCAATCTCTTGACCTTTCTTCCTTCCAAAATCAACTGTTCCCAACTGGAAAGAGCCAAACTGGATAAAGCTGTCCCATTGCGGGCGAATGGAGATCAATTAAACTAAAGACCCATTGAACACTTTCTTTACCAAGGAATGTTCTTGCAGCTGCCAGAACATAGAAGAAACATAGAATGAGGGTTTTGTCAGAAAACTGCCTATTGTTAGTTGGGGAAGCAAGAACCACACACTGCACAACTGCTATAGGGTGTCTAATTCAGTGGCGATGTGGGTGATACAGAGAGGTGTGCTGTGAGACCCAAAGAGAAGTAGCAGGCATGGTGGGATGCTGGGTGTCTGGTGAGGAGGGCGTCACAGTCAGTCTGTGACGTATGTAGAGTCTGTAGAGTCTGAGCTGGGAGGATGGGGCACTGCAGGGGGAGGTGAGGAGGGAGAGGGAAGCCTGGGGTATGCATGAGGATGCTCAGACCAGCTTCTCAATTGGGCTGAGGAGGGGGTAGAGGTTGGATGGATGGAGTGGCCCCCACACACGATGGGCCCCTGAAGCTGGATGAAATGTTAAGATAAAGCTGGACACTAGTTAAAGGAGCCAGGGCAGATTTTAATCAGTCATACACTACTGTGGTAGGGAGAAGAGGCCAGTGTGAACTGAAGCCAACTTCACTTGTACAGAGGTGACTGGGCGGTTGGTTTCAAGAGAGAGGGATTGGGCAGGGCTGAGCCGGGCTCAGCAGAGTCAGGGAGGTGAAACGTTACAAAAAGCGGGAGGGAGGGGTTGGTCCATGGGAAGCCCATCTGGGTTTGCGCAACTGGCACTTATCAAAGTTAGGCCACTGCGCTCCCACGTGGCTGTAACAGGACATTCTTTTCACAGCGTTGAGTTTCTCAGGCAGGCACTTTAAGGGAGGCTGGGGTCATCCCAGGGATGCAGCCTTAAGCTGTTAGAAACTATGTTGGTGTTTGTTCAAGTCTCCATAGGCCAAGGCTGGAGCCTACAAGAGGCTCCTAGGAGCCTGGCTAGAGTTTGGTCAAGGAGAGAGTCTTTGTCAGCAGGCCTTTGATTTGATGAGGTGTGAAGTTAGTGATTTTTTTTTAAAATGCTAGTTTTTAAAGGGGGAATACCTGGTGAAATGGATATTGCAGGAGATTATTGTATTAGTTTTGAATATTAATCGCTTTTCGTTGAATCTTAGGACCATAAATGATTAAGAAATCATTAAACTTAAAGCTCGTTATTTACAGAAGAGGTAACTGAGACCTAAGAGGTGAAGTGATTTTTTTTCCGATAACATGACAGTAGTCAAAATGCATGGATATTACCAGTTGTATGTGCATGTGTGTGTGTTGAATACCAGGGATGTATTAGGCATTGTGCTAGGTATTTGGGGAGGCACAAATGTCTGGCATAAATTCCTGGGAGCCCCCACATACTCACAATCCAACAAACAGGCACACGTGTGAAGAGCTGGCTGCACACTTACAGGTGACGAGCTCATATGGCAGGGACTCTTAGCACAGGAAATGTGGGTAAAAACAGGAGAGTCCCTGGACTGGAATGTCCAGAAAGACAAAGAACCATGGAATGCCAGAGCGAAGAGGACTGCAGAGAGTCTCTGGTCCAACAAACTTGCTTCATCAGTCTTGACACAAGGGCAGATTTTGGCAGAAAGAACAGAGGCTCTGGGGAGGGTGGCGGGAAACCCCAGGAGACAAAGCATGAAGCAGGAGAATGTAAGGTCTATTCTGTTGACAGTGAATGGATGGAGGTCATTGAGCAGAAGGTTCTGGAAGGTGAGAAGTCATTGGTAGCTTGTAATGCTGGTGTGTTAGAGAAATATTTAAAGGTTTTTAATGTTACTTTTCTTGGTCTACTTGTCACCTGTAATGTTAGCAGAGTACCTTAATCTTGGCCATAGTTAACTCATTTTTTTGATGAATGTGGCAACTTGTTAACAGATTTCCCTTCGTTTTGTCCACTCAGCAAATATTTCTCAAGTACTCTGGGTCCCTCTGAATGGTTCTCCACCCTGAATGTAGCTGGAGAGATCTCTCTAAAACCCACGTTGGGTTGTGTCTCACTTCTCTGTTTAAATCTGCTGGGTGGCTTTCTGTTACCTTTATCTTTTCTTCTCCTTGATATCATCCATTTGTCTGACTGTACACTCCTCACAACCTCCCACTCTTCCCTCTGGCTTCACCACCTCCTCCCCCCCCCCCCCCGCCCCACTTCTTTAAACTACAGACACTTTGCCATTCTGGTCGTCAAGACTAGAACTTGAGGTATTATTTTGCATTTTGTCTTTTTCCTTAAGTAGCAACATTAAGGAGAGGATTTAATTATATCTTACACTGCATATAGAAAGACCAGGTGTGAAGGACTTCTATCAACTTCAGACAGTCAATGAAGTTCAAATGACAAGTGTGCTAGGATCTTGTCTCTTTTCACGTCCTGTGGCCTCTCTCTTGGTGGCCATTCCTGCATGTCTTTATTGTGTTCAGTTGCTCACACATATTATATAGATAAAGTGGGTGATCTCTGTTTACAGAGATGGAATGAACTGTATACATAAAAATTTTTTTTTTAAAGAAAACTGAAAATGATCCCTTAAATATAAAGAATTAAAGAAGTTTGATTTTGGTGTAAATCTGACAGGCACTATACATTTCATGTTCTATGCCTTTGTTATATAAAAGATGCTGGACTTACCCATAATTTAACCCTTCCTTTGTCATGAACTTCAGGTCCGAGTTGAGTTGTAATACCCTAGTCCTTTTTGCCAGATCTACTTCTCTCCCTAATATTTGTAAAGTTTATAGCCACTTGTATCGGTTCTGTCATGACATTTATATCACTCAAAAATTTCTGCCACGTATTAGTTGGCCTGCATTTGTCCTATTAGCAGCACTTCAAGGAATGTTCAGTCGGTCAGATCATAAAAGGTCATTTTAGGAATATATAATGTTTGAAATGTATTTAATGAATATGAATATTCACCATTCATAGACATATGTTCTTAAGAAGTTTTCGACTATTGGAATGGCTATTTCTGTATTTGGAGAAGGTTTCTATCAGGAGGGAATGTCCATATCAAAGGACTAGATGCATAAATGTAAGATGGCCTGACCCCGCCCCACCCTGCTTTCCCCCTCCTCCTTGGCTGCCCCTTCAGTTGACTGCCCAGTAGGCAATTCCGGTGTCCAGTCCTTCATCCCCTAAACTCCACCTCCCCACTGCTCTTCCCATATGCAGCTGCAGGGGGCTGGGGCAGACACAAACAAACCATTCCTAAAAACTGGTCATCTAGAACTAGGCAGAATTAGTTATTAAACCAGCACATTCAAACAAATTACTAAAACTTCATAAATAGTAAAGAGAAACAAGGAAGTGCCATATGAGCTTGTCACCTCTAAGTGTGCAGCCAGCTCTTCACACATGTGCCTGTTTGTTGGATTGTGAGTATGTGGGGGCTCCCAGGAATTTATGCCAGACATTTTTGCCTCCCCAGATACCTAGCACAATGCCTAATACATCCCTGGTATTCAACACACACATGCACATACAAAACCCATGCAAAGTGGGTTTAGGCAAATAGACTTTCTGCACATTGGCCCCTTAGCTCAGTCGGATGGAGATGGCTTTCCTCCGAGCCTCGGACAGTTCTGAGGCCACCGGCCAGATGCCTTCTCCTCCTCGGTGCTGCTCGAGACACCCCCGAGCCTTCCCACCTCATATCTCACTTCATGTATTGCTTCTGATTTGCTAGGTTCCAACACCAGGCACCTTAGGACCACGGGCATCATTTGATTCAGTTCTGTGGAGAAGTATTTGCACACAGGTCTGGAGATATCCACTGTCAAATGTCCATCAAAGGGATGGACGATTGGGGGCAGCTGAAATGTCCACTCAGAAGAGCGAATGCAAATCTACTTATGGTGTCTCTGGCCTAGGGACGTTCAGGAGGAGGCTCTTGCCTATGGCGTCAAGGGCATTATCACTATTGACAAATATTTTATTTATTCAAAGGCCTTTCCCACTTTTTTTTTTTTTTTTACAGCTTTTAACCTTTATTCTGGAGGTTTGCAGTTTCTGTAAACTCTAGAAAGTGGGAGAATAACTGTAGTCAACTTGCTCACCATTGTGACCAGTTATTATGTGCAAAACGACTGTTAGCAGGCAAAACAGCACTTGGCTATAAAGCTATACCTTTCAAAAGAACAGACCAACTCCAATATTAGTGAATGATGTTTATTCCGCACGCATAACCAGACATTGGTGATGATCTCAATGACAAGGCCAACATGAAGGATTGCCTCCATGTACCCATTCTGCTTTTTTTCCCTCCAAGCCAGTTGAAGGCATTCAGACTTCTCTGGAAATAAGCCATTTCCATGCACCGGTTTCTCGTGCTGCATTGGGCTGGAGGCACTAGGAGTCTTTTTGGTTTTGAAGAGCATAACTCCTTTTTTTTTTCCTTTCTAAAGCTTTCTCCAGCCAGTATGGAAATAAACCTTCATTTCCCTTAGCTTGTTTCTTTCACTGAAGTAGAAATGCAAGAGGATGGAAGGAAGGAGGGAAGGGTTAGAAATCATTGTTTGTTCTGTGTTTGCATCCCACATCTCTTTTCTTAGTGAATTGCCTCAGGAATTTCTGCAGTCAGCTGTAATCCACTCCTGAAAGACCTCCTTTGGACCAAGCTCTTCAAGGGAGCCGAAGCTCTCCAGGCCTGCAGGGTTTGGGAGAAGACAATGGAAAGAAAAAGAGAGCGCTTTAATATGTGGTCCTTCTACTGAGATGAGAAATTTCCTTACAATCCTTAGGTTGTAAAAGGTGGCTGGGGAAAAGGAGGAAATCGCTGCTTTTCTGGGAGGCAGCCTTCAATATCTCCCCCTCTTCCCTCTTTTTTTTCTTTCACCCTCTCCCCACCCAGGTTGGTTGCCATAGAGAGAGCTTTTTTACAAGATTCTGAAAAGGGGTGCTTGCGTTCTGCCGGTACCATGGACAGATACCAAAGACATAATTTTTGTCTCTTCCTATTTTGAGTTATGACGCACCTCAACATAAGAGGCACGTGATAAAAAAATTTACTTTTATTATAGCTTCCCAAGTCAATTCAACGTGGACATTAATGTTGGAAGTAAGTTCAACAATTTTTATATAAACCACCCAAGACAGAGGTGTTTGTATCTGATGGCTGGCATTTTGATCGGCGCTCCTTTCCCTCCTACTCACTGACGTGGGAGTTCTTACGCTCCCCAGGCAGAGGCAGGCTTTCCGAACCTGCGGCTGCCACCGTGGATGGAGGTGAAATTAGTTCATGTTTCCTTAATTCCAGACAATGACGTGAAGGAAAGCGTATTACTATTTTATGTCAGGATCTGGGCTGGAGTTTTAAGTTCGGCAAAAGGTGGGCGTGCCTGACACTTACAGATCCGGAAAGTTATTCTTAGCCCTCAGAAATGATAAACAAGAAGAGGGGGTGGAAACAGCCTTCAAACACCCTATTCATAAGAAAATAGGCAGTGGGGGAGGGTACTGATCCTTCCATTCACTCGGCAGAAATGTATTCTGCGCCTATTGTGTGTCAGTCAGTGTTTAGGTCCTGGGCTCTAGCAATGCAGAGACAGGGAAACCCCCTGCCCTGTGGAGCTGGCATTGCAGTGGGGGAGCCCGACAGTAACAAGGTTAATAAGCAGAATATAGTGTGACAGTGACAAATGCTATGAGGAGAACAATAGGCAAGTGGTTCTGAAGTGTGTGTACTTGAGTGCATGTCAGAGATTGTCTGTAGCCGGGAAGCTCAGAAGGGGATGTTTTCTGAGGCTGTGAATCAAGTGGGGACCAGGTGCGAGGGGAGCAGGGAGACCAGGAAGGGAGACCAGGTCAGGCGCTGCATGACCCAGGGAGGGGTGGCTGCTTTGAGCAGGGTGCAGCAGTGCCGTCCTGAGGAAGGGGTGGGGGAATGCTTACCTGATGAGTCTGTGGGTGCAGAGAGAGGGGCGGGAGGCTGGCCCCAGGGTTCTCGCCGGAGCACTGGACGCCGAGCCTGGCCCCAGTGCAGTGGTCTCCGAGGCAGTCACTTGAGACTTTCTGTCTGTCCTGTTTCATACTTTGTGTAGTTGCTTTCACACCAGTTTCCAGCTCCCTGAGAGCAGTGGACTGCCTGCTTCCTTATCTCTCTGTCACCTCTCCTGGGGTCCAGCAAATGCTGGCGGGAACAGAATGGGCTGTTCCAAAATCAGCATTTAAGAGACGGGACAGTGCGGAGTACCTGCCAGGCTTAGAATGCGTCACTCACCTGCCGAAAAGTGATAGCCGAGGGCCACAACGGACTCTTCTCTGAGCCGCCTAGATGCACCCACTCCCCAGAAGCACATGCACCCACTCAGAAGGCAGGGGAGAGAGGTGCAGCCTCACTTCAAACGCAGTATCCCTCCTGGCTCCAGAGTGGCCTGGGAGGACCGCGCTTTGGGAAGGGGGATTGGAAGAATTTGGGATTTTTTGCCAGGTTGTAGGATCTCTGATTTGAAGGCCAGGTTTTTGGTGTGTCCTGAACCCAGAACAAGCCAGCAGGATGGCGTGGCTGATGGAGAGACAGGGGCAGTCTGGATGGGCACACCAGATGTGACCACAGCTCCCAGTGGAACTGGCTCTGCGTACGGCTCCACTCAGCACAGCCAGCCCGTGTCTCTGGGGTGAGAAAGGAGAAGTGGCAGGAAGCTCACAGCTGTTCTGCACTCTTTCAGTGTGTGTGTGTGTGTGTGTGTGTGTGTGTGTGTGTGTGTGTGTGTGTGTACATGCGTGCGCACACACACATGTGCTTTACTAGATTAGTTAACCTGTTTACTGAGTGTGAAAATCACATGTGTCAGAGGAGTTCACTCCCCACTGGCTTGTTTGGTTTTATTCTCAGGTGGAAAAAACTCATACTTAATGCTGGTAAAATACATCACCAAGTATTTTCCCCGGAGCAGGGCCGGTTTTATATCCCCCGTTTCCCCAGCGAAGGCCTGGCTTGGAGATGAACTGTAGCTAAAGGGTGGTGGTGCCTTCCAGGCTTTTTAGCTGGTGGGGACGTATCTTCAGCATCATCACATTGTGCCTCTGGAGAAGTGTGTCATCGTCTCCGCTGCTGCTCTATGGGCTCTGGGAGCAGGGTAAGACCGCAGGGTTGGAAGCACGTGTGCTGGCCACTCTCAGTGTGGCTCCTTCACATTCTATCTGGTCCCCTGGCGGGTAGCCTCTCCTTCAGACTCTCAAGGTGTTCACCAAATGCCCAAGGTCAGTGGCTCTCCCAGTGCGGTCCTGGGACCCATGAGTCTGGTAGCAATGCAGACTGCCCGCCGCCTGGTTCAGACCCACTGAATCCACGTCTTTGCTTTCCGGCTCTCCAGGGCTTCTGTGCACATCCACACGTGAGAAGATGGAAGGGCCCACGCACCAACTGTTTATGCTGGTCTGCTTAAAATAAACCATGTCACACGAGGCTGGCAGCTGTGGGTAATTCATCGTCATGAATATCCCTCCCATGTAGGCAATCTGGGTCTGGCATGGCTTCCCTGTTTTGCTGGTTTCTGGAAATCTTTTTCTGTTCACCTGTGCGGTTCCTTTAATGCAGTGGTTCTCAACCTTCCTAATCCCGCGACCCTTTAATACAGTTCCTCATGTTGTGGTGACCCCCAACCATAAAATTATTTTTGTTGCTACTTCATCACTGTAATTTTGCTACTGTTATGAATCGTAATGTAAATATCTGAAATGCAGGATGTATTTTCATTGTTACAATTTGAACATAATTAAAGCATAGTGATTAATCACAAAAACAATATGTAATTATCTATGGGTTTTCTGATGGTCTTAGGCGACCCCTGTGAAAGGGTCGTTCGACCCCCAAAGGGGTCGCGACCCACAGGTTGAGAACCGCCGCTTTAATACATCACAGAAAACGTGCAGCCCAAATTTCGGATGATTTGCTTTGCAATAGGAGGTGGCATAGGGTTGTCCCCCTTCCCTCACCCGCAACATATGGGACTGGACAGGGAAGGCTGCCCTTCATTTGATTCATGGAGATGTTAAATGTGCTTCCCTAACTTGTGGCTGACTTTGCTTAAATATCCTCTGAAGAGAGGTATTAACTGGTGGAATAATGCTCAAAATCCAGCCTTAGGTCCCAGCGAGGATATAGAAAGCAGGCCTCCCCATGTTGTTCCAACCAGGAGGGAACAAACCAGACCTCTGCTTGCCTGCAACGCAAAGCAGCAGAGGGCATTGCGAGCAGCTTGGTTTCATCCTCACGGCACCTTTATCTTCAGGCAGTGTTTGAGGGAGCCCCTGAGTGTGGCATAATGAAGGGGGTTCGTGTCTCTTTCTGGAGGAAAGCGCTCCAGCCCCTCGGGGGTGTGGTGAAGGCTGGGGCCCTGCTGTCCCACCACAGAGATTACTGAGGGCATTTTCCATGCCTGTGGCTCTGGTCTGTGTGGCCTGAGGGCAGAGCCCAAGGGAGACCACACCGGGGGCACCAAAGGGAGCCACCCTGGCAGCTTCCCATTCCTGGTTCCCTGGCTGAGTGCCATCCACCCTCATATCCTGCCTCTGGAGTTGCCGCCTAGATAATGGGTCCCACAGAGGGTGTGGCGAGCCAGCCCCTCCTCCATCTGCCTTTATCACTCACTTGAATTTCTACTGGAAACACTTCTGCCCTCGGGAAGGAGGGGGCTGGCATCTGCATCCAGGGGTGATGTGTACGGAGCTTGATCTCATGCAAAGGTGCTTTAATCCCCTTCCCCACCTGCATGTCCTGACCATTGTCACATACCAGTTAGAAGTTTACTCGGTGTCTCTGCCTTGATCCGTGGAGATTTGGTGACTGCGTTGCAGCGTGAGAAGAAGGTGCCCTTGTGCTTGTCTTCTTCTCTCCGTGGCCAGTGGCTGTGACTTTTTCTTTTAAAGGCTCCCTTGGCTCCGACCACAGTTGACTTGACGGGGAGGCACTGAGAGAGCGCCCACCTGCGTCCTGGTCACAGTCCACAGCCGGCTCTCGAGCTGCTCCTGCCCTTGCTCCTCGCCGCTGCCTGAAGATCCAGGGCTGCCAGTGCGTTCCGTGAACGGACTCAGGAGAGCAGGTGGACTGCAGTGTGGAGCTGCCCCCCGAGGCAGAACCTGGAGGGGACAGGAAGTCAGCATCCCCCCAACCTGAGAAATGGCCTTAGAGGCAGGTAGGGTGCTGTAATCTGCTAACAAATGGCACTACCATCGCAAGACACCATCCACATTGAGTGAAACATCACAGAGCTGGGAACCTAGTGTCGGTTGGGTGACCACCGGAAAATGACACTCCGCCAGCCCACCAGGAGCATGGCCGATGCCTGTGTCTAATCAGAGATGAAATGAGACTGCCCATTCCTGGCTCTTCTCCCTGGTATTGCAGGGCTACCAGGTTCCCCAACACCACCAGGCGCTCTCACTTCGTGGGTCTGTTGCATCTGTGCCCTCAGCCTGGAAAGCAGTGTCTGCCTTTATTCACCTGCGTGACTCTGATTCATCTTCCCTGGGCATCTGGGCTTCTGGAAGCCTCCCTGAGCTCCCAGGATGCTTGGGCATCCCTCTTTCGTCGCTTCCTGCATAAACAGATTGTGTCTATCAGTGGGTCTCTCTTATTAGATTCTAAGTTTTTCATGGGGGCACTGTGTTTTATTCATTTTTGAGGCTGGGATGCAATGCCTTCTCCATAACGTGACTGCCTTCCCCTTCTCTATACGCTGTTATTCTATAGATCCATTATTCAGTGGGGGAGTTATAGCGAGGCACATTGCTGATTTCACTGGGAAATACTGATAAAATATGTTCAGGAAGACAGTAATGTGCCCCCTTATCCATGGTTTTGCTTTTGCAATTTCAGTTACCCGTGATCAACTGTGGTCCAAAAATACTAAATGGAAAATTTTAGAAATAGACAACTCGTAAGTTTTAAATTGAACACTGTTCTGAGGAGCATGATAAAATCTCGTGCTGTCTGGCTCTGTCCCGCCTGGGACATGAATCATCCCTTTGTCCAGAGTATCCATACTGTGTACATTACCCTCCATTCGTCACGTAGCTGTCTTGGTTAATCAGATCAACTGGACATGGAGTTGCAGTGTTTGTGTTCAGTTAACCCTTATTTTGCTCAATAATGGCTCCGAAGCGCAAGAGTAGTGATGCTGACAATTCAGATATGCCCAAGAGAAGCCATAAAGTGTATATAGGTGTAAGGTTTGGTACTATCCATGGTTTTGGGCATCCACTGGAGGCTTGGAATTTATCGGAGAGGATAAGGGAGGGGCCACTGTGCTGATGTCCCTGAGGTTTCTGTCCTCTTCCTTGAAGTGGAAATCTGCCAGAAAGGGGAGCCACGTCCTCTGTGTTTCCTAATGACGTTCTCCACTATGTGGGGCTCACCTGGCTGTTAGCAGAGGGGATGAGCGGTTATGGTCCAGCCATTTTGTGTTTTCACTGTGATGACTCGCCGCAGTCTCATGGCATCCTGGGCTTTGCCCTCCACGGGACCTTGGCACCACCTGGAAATAAACCCAGAAGGGAAGTGCCTGGGGAAAGCTGGGATGAAGATTGTCCTCTGGATGTGCAGAAACCCTCAATTCAGAGGTGAATGTGTTATAAGACAAAACCGATATTTAAGGTTTGCTGCACTTAAGTGTTAAAATGCAATGCTATATTCTCTGACTTATGTAACCCCTCCCCCCTTGGTTGGTGAATAAACTTTGATGAAAAGAGCCGTTGGGAAAGTCCTTTACTCTGGTGCGGTTTTGTTTGCACCGTGGGCTGCTTGCCGCGATAAAGGGCTGCTTCTACCCTGAAGAATACTGAAGGAGTGCCTGGCCCCGGGGGGTGGGTCAGGGAACTGCTGAGTTTAGCTGTCTGCTCACTGGATGATGGATGCCAGATTGTTCCCTTTTGACCCCGCTAATGATCCTTATCTTCTCTCCAGGGATTGGACAGTCACTTCTCTTTTCTCACAGTGTTGAGGGCAGGGATGGTGGCCATTTTCCCTGCCAAGAGCCATTGACCCCAGGAAGAGGCCATCTCTCCAAGGGATGATCATGCCTTGGAGAGGCACCCCGGGCCCAGCCAGGCCGTCCGAGGTCAGGGGACCTCAGCACAGTCGGAAGGACCTGACAGATGACAGGAGGTGCCTTGCCAGCCCAGAGTGCAGTGCCTATGAAAGGCCTGACGAGTCACTGTGGGAAGGACTGTGGCTGGTTTTTAGAAATGTCATGGAAGCCTCGGGGGTTAGGGAGAGAAGGGAAAAGACTCTTCGTTGAGCACAGATTGCCAGATGTTTTACCGACATTATTGTGTTCATGGCCTCATGGCTTCCGAATGTTGGAATGTGCATTTTCAATCCTGTTTTACCCATGAGGAAACCGAGGCACCGAGAGGAGTCTCTTCTGAAAAGCAAACATCAGTTTAGGGGTCTAGATGCTGGTGTCGTCCAAGGCGATGGGGAGAGATGTAGAAGGCCACCTGCACGTCAGGGTCAAGCACAGGGCAGGGTGCAGCATACAGGGCGGGGACCTTGCCAGCTGGGAGTGCAATAGGGCAGGTGAAGAGGACACAGGACCCCCAGTGGTGGGCAGGGGAGGAGGTCGGGGCCCGGGGTGGCAGCTTCTGTGAGCGGAGGCGGGGGAGGGTGGGGTGCTCTGCTGAGGCCAAGATGAGGCTAGTCCTGGCTACAGTCAGTGCCCGGGGAAGAGGTCGCACAGTTTCAGCGTGCGTCCTGGGGTGGTTGGGCTGGGTGTGCCCTTGTGCTGGGATGGTATCTTCTCTTCAATTTGCTCCCTGGAGAGTAAAGCAGAGTTGGGCATTGTTGAGAGGGATGGTCTTCCATGGGCACTACCAGGGACTGTGGATGCTTCCAGAAGAGCTGAGAGAAGACAATGAGTAGTTTGTGTAGGAAACCTCTCTTCCCCCTGAGCCCTGCCAGCAGGGGTGAGGGGCTGAGCTGTAGGCTGTGGTTGCCATGCGGGGTGGCCACTCCGGGGCAACACACCCTGCGCTCAAGCCAACCCGGAGGCAGTGCGCTTCTATTTTTATTGTTTAAATATATTTGTTACTGTTGATAGTATTACAGCTATCTCTCCTTTCCTTCCCCTTACCCCCATCTTCCCAGCCCTACCCCGTGCCCCCCATGTCTTCACTACCCTATTGCCCATGTCCATGGACTACTTTGTTGTTGTTGAGAGGACTAGGAAGAGAAATATATGTAATGTTGAAAAAAATATACATTTCAATGTTTCAACTTAATTTTAAAATAAAAACAAGGAATGATAAAAGCCCATAAATAAAGTGAATATTTTGAGGTTCTCCAGATGCCTAATTAGGGGATAAGAGAACAAAGGAAGAAGAAAGTATAGAAAGAGAGGAGAGGGAGAAGGCAGGACGGAGACGGCCAAGGCATTTACAGTGGGGTGGGGGGAGAGAAGAGGAGAGAGAGAGAGAGAGAGAGAGAACGAACGAACCAGAAAGGGGGAGACAGGGAGAGAGAAACAGAGAGACCGAGAGAGAGAGGGAGTGGGGGCGGGGGATGGAGACAGAGGGCAGAGTCCCTCTGTAGTAAAAGGTCCCCACACCTGTTTGACACGCAGCTGGTTGCTCTTTTCAGATGCTAATGACCTGATCCCGGGTCAGCAGCCTCTTTAGAGGGTGGTGTGCAGTGCTGACCCCTCTGTGGATGGGCCAGCTGCTGGGCTCTTCCGCAGAGGGAGGCACGGGACTGGATGGTCTCTGAGGACCCTTCTTTCTTCTTTGATCCTGGAAGAAAGAAGGCGTGTTTTAGACAGAATTTCCCTTCATTAGGTGGCCTGCACTAGTTGACCCCGGCCTTTTTGCCTCTGAGAAGGGATCCTTTTGTTCAAGCAAAGGTGGGAGCAGGCGGAAGTGCACTTCGCTGGGCCCAAAGCTTGCCAGCTCCCACAGTCAGGGCACCGGTTTCCTGGGATGATTCAGACCCAGAGGGGCAGGGCTGCTTTCCTCAGTGCAGAATGGTTGTCAGAGTGGTTTCCAAGGTAACAAACTGGGAAGCTGGGTGGGGCTCAGCAAGGTGGTGATGACAAGATGGTGATGACAGACAAGGAAGCGTGCACAAAATCGTATAATTTCAAGCCTGGTACCTCCTCCAGGTCTATAACTCCTGGGAGGCTGCCACTTTCATGGGGATGGTCCTCTCTGCCGCAAGCCCAGAGCGCCCGCTCGTGTCCACGCTGACACCAGCTCTGCGCTTATGTACCAGGTCATGCCTTGTTTGCCTTTTTACTCCCCTGCCTGGCCCAGCCAGGAACCCAACAAGTAGCCATGGCGGTTGGAAGGAAGAAAAGAGGGAAAGAGCCAGAATTGCCTGCTGGGGATACAAGGAAGCACCCTGGGATGTCCAGGCCCTAAAAGCTCTTTGTGCCCTTTGGGAGCTAAAGAAGGCGACAGAGCCGGGCTGTCTATCCCGAGCCCCATGCTATCACCGACACCGCCTGCTGGCGCCCTGGCCATGGTGAGGTGACTGTCCTTTCTGCACACACCGCTCCCCTCTGCTGCCGCCCAGGCTGTGTGCTTGCTCTTTTCTCTTCCTCAGCTTCCCCTTCTGCACACACTTCTCACTGTGGCTCGTTTTCACTCAGCCTTTGAAGTCTGTTTGCTGTCACCTCATCTGAATCTCCACTCTCAGGCCCAGGATCACAGGCTTTCTGCTCCTTCCTCTGGTGGCTCCATAGTGATGCCGTCACCTTCTCACAGGGCATTGGCATCATTTGGGGAAATTAGACCATCAACTCTTTTTGTTTTTCAGTTGATTGATTTTTAGAGAGAAGGGAAGGGAGAGGGAGAGAAACATCAATCTGAGAGCACAACATGGGTCAGCTGTCCCTGCCCCCGCTCACCCCGGGGATGAGCCCACCACCTCCATATGTGCTCTGACTGGGAATGGAACCGGCAACCTTTGGGTGCACAGGACGATGCCCAACCAACTGAGCGACACTGGCCAGGACCACCATCAACGCTTGGTGGCTGAGACTGTCTTCATTTGTCCTTGTAACCCTAGTGCTTACTAAGTAATCGGTAAAGGAGTATTATAAGGATTATGTTACAACTATTATGAGTGTGATGGTACTCCAAGGGAATTTGCGTTTAAATTCAGTCTTCTGAAGCAGGCTTGTCTCATCAGGTCTCTCTACCTTGTCCTCTTTTACATTTAGCCTCTTCACCCTCAGGCTGAAGGGGCTGCCTCTGGACTAACGGGGGAGCGGGCCACCTTCAGTCCCTACTCATCTGTGTCACCACTTCTCACGGGCCGCCTCCAGAACCATTGCTTTTCTACGTGTGCTCTCTGGATGTACATGCTGACGTGAGTGTCATGGTTAGGATGCGCGTGATTCTCAGTGGCCCAGTGTTTGCTCTTATTGTACAAACAGAACGTATGGCCAATTCTATTTCCACTGGCCTAGTTCAGTTACCCTCCCCTCTTCTGAGACCATCCCAGCGCTGGGGCCAGCAATGATGTCACTTCTCCAGCCTTAGTTTCTTCCTCTGTGAAAGGATGATATTGGATTAGATCAAGGATTCTTACTTGCCGTCCTTAAAAATCTCTTGAAGACCCACAGGAAGCACTAACATTGTGTGTGTCTGAACATCATTTTGTGGCTTGTATATGACTTTCAAATGAGTCTGTGATGCCCAAACCTTAAAAACCACTGGAGAAAGATATTTCCAAAAGCCGACTAAGCAGGGTTTACACTGAAAAATAACATTCCCCCCTGTGCCACTGTATCCACATGCAATATTGAAGCACAGTTGCAGGGTGCAATGGGCTGTACTTCCAGTCATCAGAGTACCACGTGGCTCATTTGAACTCATGGGAAGAATTTCCAGAGTGGAATGCTTCTGACAATGACTGGGCTGTGGGCTTCTTGGCAGGGTAAGGAGCAGACCCTGGGCTGGGCCACCGGCTTTCTGCTGGCTGTCATTCCACAGAGCTGTTCTTCACCAGCCCTCTCTCACTGTGAGTCTGAAAGCAAATGTCACGCAGCTCCATCCTAGCGAAGGAGGAATTCACTCTTGTGGCTGCACCTGAAAAATCATGATGATTATATTGTCTAAACAGATTTTTAAATCGAGGCATGGGCATTTTGCCTAGGAATAAATCTGTTTCCTCAGTGGGATGTCTTTTGTAGAAGCCTGGGGGCAAAAGGAGAGTTATTGTCTCCTTGTACTGAGGAGGGCCTCTGGGGTCTTGGTCCACATGCTTCTTGGTTAATGTGTTTGATAGTTGGTGAGAGAAGGATGTGTTTTCATGGTTAGTCTTAAAGTCAGTGATTTCAACAGCCTGAGAGCATGCTCTAGATGTAGCTTTCACTCTCCGCTCCCCTCAACACACTCACAGATGCCTTTGGCTCCTCCTGTCCACATTCTTTTGCCGATGCAAATTGCTTCTAATTTTTTCACTGGTTTCTTCTAATGTCCTGGACTTTCTTTCCCCACACACTGAGGTTTTCTTCATCGCGCTCCTGGCTGAGCAGGAGGCATGGGACCTTCCTGACAGCAAAGCGGGGATGGTTCCCAGAGGCCTCTAACTAATTTGTCCTCCACTCCATGTGACTCTAAGCTAGTTAAGAGTGTAACACATTGATTGCATCTCTTAAAGGAACATGTTTCATTTTAGAAGGCAAGAAGCGTGAAGAGAAAATATGGGAGGGCAGTTATGAAGACTTTAACAAGTGATGTGATTACATCGCTTTTCTCCACCAAATGTAGGCTCCTAATTGCCCTTTACTCAAAGGCTAACACCACACAAATGATTTCACTTCAGGTAAATTCAACTTGGAAAGGGGTAGGAGAATAAATGCCCAAATCCATTTATTTGCAAAGTATGAGCTCTGCTGGTTATATAATCCATCCCCCAGCATCTTCCCAGCTGCTGGCCCTGGTCCCACCTCTCCCCTGGATCTCCTGCAGCAGTGGTTCTCAACCTTCTGGCCCTTTAAATACAGTTCCTCATGTTGTGACCCAACTGTAAAATTATTTTCGTTGCTACTTCATAACTGTAATGTTGCTACTGTTATGAATCATAATGCAAATATCTGATATGCAGGATGGTCTTAGTCGACCCCTGTGAAAGGGTCGTTTGACCGCCAAAGGGGTCGCGACCCACAGGTTGAGAACCACTGTCCTGCAGTCTGAGCTATGGCCACTCCTCAGGGTTGTGCTGGTGGGAGAGGGGCCTTCTGTGCAGACCTCCCACCTGGCAGCCTCAAAGCTCAGGAGAATGACAAAACTTTGGGACTCCAACCTGATCCCAGCCCTACTTTTTTTGCTTTTGTTTTCTGCATTCAACATTATATTGTATTAGTTTCAGGTAGACAGCATAATTGTTAGACAATCGTATACTTTACAAAGTGTTTCCCCCTATATTTTCACCTGGCACCATATATAGTTACTAGTGACCTGGTGCACGGATTCATGCACATTGAAAGGAAATTAATTAGAAGGTGGCTGGTGGGGCAGGACTGGGTGAGATGGGCAGAACACGCCCTGGAACCAACCTCCCGGAGTTCCTCCCTGGCCAGCCGCACCTGGGGTGGCACCGTGGCTTGAAGGGTGTCTGTGGAGTGAGTGGGGTCCTTCCAGCAAGTGGGGTCCGTTGGCCTGGCCTATGGGGATCGGGCTGAAACCGGCTCTCTGACATCCCCTGAGGTGTCCTGGAGTATGAGAGGGCACTCTGCAAAGTTGCTGTCGTACAGGGTGTGGAACGCAAATGCAAGTGTGCAGTAAACCAGATTCAGGGCTAACAGTGCCCCAGCAACAACATAACCCATAGCCGAAGGTGGAATCATGTGGCCCTGTGAGGAATCAGGCTCCCTCCTCTTTGGTTTCGGGGTGCATCACCCAAGAACCACTGCTGCCAAGTCACTGCAGCTCCACAGCTCCTGCATTGGGCGTCTGCCCCCTGGTGGTCAGTGCATGTCAGAGCTCCCAGTAGGATGGACACTTAGCATATTAGCCATATATATATATATATATGTGTATATATATATATATATATATATATATATATATATATATATATATATATAAATAAATAAAACAATGTTATTGGCTTTATTCCTTATGCTGTACTTTATAATTCCATAACTATTTTGTACTACCAATTTGTAGTTTGTTCCTAGGTGAGCCCTTCACACAGCCCTGGAGAGTCTGACTTTCTGTAGGGTGTTCTAGGATGCAACACAAATGGAACAGTCAGTTCTTTGAACTCAGCAGTGAAAGCTGCAGGCTACAAAACCCAGCAGCAAGGAAGCCAGGACTAGGCTGTGGAAAGAAATACTTCTCCTTTGGCTGATGGAGGCTGCTCTTGAGCCACATCAAAGGGCTATCAGCAGTCTTTGGTTTGACTGTAATATCTGCAGTGGCAAAACATCTGCTGGCTCCTTTTCTACCAGCAGGAATTGTGCCTCTCATAAAATGACAAATTATATGTCATTTACCAGCATCCTCCATCCCTAGTCCTTCCTAACCTCTTGGTAAATTGTGGTGTCTCCTAAAATGCATGTTAAAATCAACAGAACAAGACATACAGATGGCCCACAGACACATGAAAAGATGCTCAACATCACTAACCATCAGGAAAATACAATAAAAACCACAACGAGATCTCATTGTGCTAGAGTGTCTATTATGAGAAAGACTACAAAGAATAAGTGCTGGTGAGGATTGCAGACTGGTGCAGCCACCTCAAAAATTTAGAAGGAAAACCACCATATGACTCAGCAATCCCACTTCCAGCATTTATCTGAAGAAATGAAAACACTAATTTGAAAAGATATATATACCCCTATGTTCATTGCAGCATCATTTACAACAGCTAAGAGAGGGAAGCAACCTAGCTGTTGGTAGATGAATGGATAAAGAAGATGTGGAATATTTCTCAGCCAAAAAAGAGAAGGAAATCTTGCCATTTATGACCACATGGGTGAACCTAAGTGAAATAAGTCAGGTAGAGATAGACAGATACCATGATTTCACTTATATGGTGACTCTAACAAAACAAAACAAACGAACAAACAAAATTAAACAGAAACAAACTCATAGATACAGAGAACAAACTGATGACTGTCAGATGGCACAGAGTGGGGGGAGGGGCAAAAAGGTGAAGGAGATTAAGAAGTACAAATTGTCAGTTATAAAATTAGTCATGAGGATGTAATGTATAGCATAGGGAATATAGTCAATAATATTGTAATGACTATGTACAGTGACAGATGGCTATTAGATTTAGCATGGTGATTACTTTCTAAGGTATATAAATGCCTGATCACTATGTTGTACACCTGAAACTAATACAATATTGCATGTCAACTATAATTTAAAATTTAAAATAAGAATCAACAAGCCAGGTAGGGTATAGCGGCTTTTTGGTATCACTATGCTTTTAAAATAGATGAAAAATTTGTTTTAATTAAGCACTGTGGTTTCATTTTACACAATGATATTGGTTCTTTGAAGAGAGATAATATCAGTTATCTTTTCCAAAAATCAGTAGTTTGGGGCAATATCTCTTTGAATGTGTATTTGGTCATTTAAATGTCAATCACAATGGTGATAGCTCCATATGTTCTCATATGATGTAGGGACAAACTAATGACATTTGTTAAAGTGTTGGTTGCATAGGAAGAAGAAAGGTTTGCAGTACTTTGGGAGAGAGTATCTTTGTCCATAAAAATAAAACGTCACTGTCTATCATTTTTATGAAAGATTTTTAAAAAAGCTACAACTTAGATGCCAGATGGAAGGATTTCTGGTTTAGACCTCATCTAGTGCTTTATAGCTATGGAATTAAAAAACAAAGTGTTTTAGTCCTGGCTGGTTTTTCTCAGTGGTTAGAGCATCAGCCTGTAGACCAAAGGGTCTTGAGTTCCATTCTCAGTCAAGGGCATGAACCTCAGTTGCGGGTTCAATCCCTGGTGCCAGTTGGGGCTTGGGTGGGTGGCAATCAATGGCCCTCCCTCCCTCCCTTTCCCTCTCCCCTTCCATCCCTCCCACTCTGTCTGAAAAATCAAGGGAAAATATATCCTTGGGGAGGATTAAAAATAAATAAATAAATAAATAAATAAATAAATAAATAAATAGAAAACCAAAGTGTTTTAAAGGTCATTTATGCAGAATACATAATATGCTAATATAGTTTAGCTGATCTTTTGAGCTTTGATATTGACACATTGCAGGCCAGTAGTTTTATTGCTAGCTTTACCCAGTGACCAGATAGGCTTCTATTGGACGAGTACAAAAAACGTTTTATATAAATGTTAAAGGCACACTTTAAATTTAAATACTCATTGCATTTTGAAGTTATTTATTACATGTTCTTACAAGCTAATATCTTTTTAAAGTATGATACTTTGTAAAACACTGTGTAATATGAAGCGAGAATTCTCGTGATCTGTCCACAATGTCTTAAAAGAACAAAAACCTGTATGAAAATCTGTGAATCTCTCTCTGAAATCTGTAGTGTTAATTTTCTCACATAAAAGAAATAATTATTGTTTGGGAACCATACTATTTTATTATTCAGCATTGTTTGGAATCAACAATTATTGAAGTAAAAGAGATAATTATAAGTATTTTTTAAAAATTAAAGACTATTGGAATGCAAAGTACTTACTTCCTGAGTAGAAATTCTAGTTTGTTTTAATTAAAAGTCATGGCAAAAAAAGAAGGGGGAGAGGTTTTTTTTGGTTCCACTTAAAGATATCATTGGTGTTTGTACAAGGAGGTTTCTCATCAAAGGGGAAGAGGCAGGGCCAGGCCTCCCTGGGGGTCTCTGTTCAGTGCCACCAAAGGAATCATTGGTGATGTCCTAGAGCAGCGGTTCTCAACCTGTGGGTCGCGACCCCTTTGGGGGTTGAATGACCCTTTCACAGGGGTTGCGTAAGACCATCAGAAAACACATATATAATTACATATTGTTTTTGTGGTTAATCGCTATGTTTTAATTATGTTCAATTTGTAACAATGAAATTGGGGGTCACCACAACATGAGGAACTGTATTAAAGGGTCACGGCATTAGGAAGGTTGAGAACCACTGTCCTAGAGGCTAAAAACACAGTGAATGCAGACCAGTTAAAA
The DNA here is from genome assembly GCF_014108235.1 of Myotis myotis. Classification (NCBI taxonomy): domain Eukaryota; kingdom Metazoa; phylum Chordata; class Mammalia; order Chiroptera; family Vespertilionidae; genus Myotis; species Myotis myotis. The sequence continues at coordinate 19,456,412 of NW_023416401.1, read as the reverse complement.
GATAGAGATTGTCAGATTGGATAGAAACAAGTCTTAAACACATGTCCTAGAAACCCTACCCAGACAGGTTAAATATAAAAGGATGGAAAAAAATACATCCTGAAAACACTAACCACACACTAACTGACCATATTAACATTAGAAAATATTAGAAAAGTAGGCTTTAAATAAGAAATATTGAGGAAGAGAGGCATCACATAATGGTATAGGTCAGTTCTCCTGAAAGCCATAGCAACCTTAACTGTGAGTGCACCTACCAACAGAACTTCAAAGGACCTAAAGCAAAACATATAAAGCTGAAAGAAGAAATAGACAATCCACGATAATAGCTGATTTCAATGGGTAAACACGAATTCAGTAAGAATAGAAGACCTTAGCAACACTGTCATTCAGTGTGACCTAGTGGGTATTTATGGAACAGTCCACCCAATAACAGCAGAATACACTTTTTTTTTTCATGTGTACATTAGACATTTACCAAGATAAAAAAAAATCTGGGCCATAAAATCAACCTTAATAAATTTAAGTAATTGATATGTAAAGTTCTCAACATAGAACAATTAAACTAAAAAATCAGTAACACAAAGAACTCTGGAAAATCTCCAAATATTTGGAAGTTAAGCAACATAGTACTATATCATAGTTCAAACAAAAATTAAAGGATTAAGTTATTCCCTTTTGAATTGAATGAAATATGCAAACTTCATTTAATTTTGAATCGAATGAAAATGAAAACATGATATATCAAAATTTGTGGAATTTAGGTAAAGCAGTGCTCAGAAATTTATAGCATTTTATACTTACATTACAACAGAAGAAAGGTCTAAATCAATTATTTAAGTTTCCATCTTAGGAAACTGGAAAATAAAAGGCAAATTAAACCAAAAGTTGGCAGAAGGAAGAAAATAATCAGTAAAATAGAAATCAGAAAAGCAATGGAAAAAACAATGAAATAAAAAGCTGATTCTTTGAAAAGATCAATACAATTGATACAGCTGTAGCCAAATTAACCAAGTGAAAAGGAGAGGAGTAACAGACTACCAATATCAGAGATAAAAGGAGATTGTTATAGTCAATAAAAGGATCATAGGGAATATTATGAACAGATTTATGCCTATACATTTAATAACTTAGGTGAAATAGAGAAATTCCTTGAAAAACACAAATCACCAAGCTCATTCAAAAAGAAATAGATAATCAGAATAGCCCTATCTTTATAGAAGAAATTGAATTTATAGATGAAAACTTTCCAACAATAAAAAATTTCAGCCCCAGGTGGCTTCACTGGAGAATTCCGCCAAACATTTAAGGAAGAAGTAGCACCAAGGCTACACAAACTCTTTCTAAAAGTAGAAAAGGAGTGAATACTTCCAACCAAAGAGGTCAGCATTGCCTCAATGTCAACCCTATTATAAGAAAACTGCAGATCAATATTGCTCATGAATATAGGTGCAAAAATCCTCAACAACATATTGTCATTCTCAGCTAATTATTTTCTAATATGCTTAATCCTTATTTTTTTAAAAAGGGATTGTTTCGACAATGGCGCAAAGTACTAAAACCTTAACAGTCAGGACACAACTAACCGTTGTTCTCATTCCTAAGAATCAGAAGCCATGACAGATTGCTGGTAACTAAGAGACGGAGGTGATGTTGTGAATCCATGGAAGGCAGAGTTCTGCTTGTTGTCTGGTGGTACATGGCAGAAAGCCTAATGCAAGCCTCCTTACCTTATTAAGAGGTACTCTCTCTGCTAGTAATTTTGGATTACTCACCTGTTTATCCTGTTGCATTGTGACCTTGGGAGGCCGAGTCCTGGGTCAAGTTCACCTCCTTATTCACAAGGCCTGGCCTAACCAGGAAATGTTAAATGTGATCCATTGAATAGTGTGGTTGTAGAAGTTGGAAGGAATTTTGAACCAGTGAATATAGAGCCAGGGCTCCTCCACCTGCCTTGCTCAGAGCCAGGGCCCATCCTTGAACATGAGTGAGAGCTCAGGAACTGGCACAGCTGCAGCTGGGCTCCTGTCATCGAAGAAGCCAGTCCATCCTGAGGGCCACCACCTTCCCTTGGGTCTCTTGAGGCGAACATCAGCCCCCAGGGAAAAAGGCAGCACTGAAAAGCTTTCTCAGCCCAGTCGCAGAATGATTTATACTGGAGCTGGAGAGCATGGTGGGACAGGGGCTGTGAGGCAAGGAACGAGGCTGGTGGAGGGTGAATTCAGTTTTAGCTGTTATTTTTTAGATATAGTTCACCATCAAGTGTAATCGTCTATAAATAGCTGGACATAGAGAGCTGGAGAGAGGGAGGGTGTTGGCTGAGGGTGCAAATCTGGGTATCATTCTCTATAACTCCCCAGGGCCCCCCCATAACAGCCCAGACTGTTTTTGCTCTATTGGAGGTGCGGCCCGTATCCTAAATGAAATGGATTCGGTTTACTCACCTTTCCAGTGGAAATTCTGTAATTGTTCATATCCTCTCTGTGTTTTTACTGTCTGTTGAATCAATTAAGTTAATTTTACATGTTGTTTCTTTCTTTCAGAAAAACTGTACAACTCCAGCGGGCGAGATTTAAGAAGGGCCCTTTTCTCCCTGAAGCAGATATTTCAGGTAAGAGAGGAAGAAAATGCTCTTGGGTTCTGTTTTTGCATTGCTATGGAATGAGGTACAGACCAGGGTATACCTTTTATTGATTACTGTCTGCCTCAGTGTAAACCTGTCTTGTCATTGCCCTCAGGGTGCACATCTCAGAAAAATTAAAACAGCTGTCTACAGACACTGCTTGCTTTTGGTCCTCCCCAGCTCCATCTCTTCTCCTGCTTCCCACCAGAGGGTTTGAGGGTGTCATTCTCTTGCTGGTTCCTCGTAGCCTTCTGGATTACTCCTGGATTTCTCAGTATAACATCAAGGCCCTTCTGGATCTGTCTTCTGTTCACACTTTGCTGTCCTTGGCTGAATCCAAAGTTCCACCTGTGATTGCATTCTGGGAGCCATCTGTGCCTTCTCTCTTTTGCACCTTTGCCCCAGACCTAGTGCTTTTATCCCAGAATGCATTGTCCCCCAACCCAAATCTACTCTCTACGTCTCTCAGTTTCCTTCCTGGTATCTCCTTCTGTCAGAGAGCCTTTCCCCAAAGTAAATGACCCCTCACCACAGTCATGGTCCCTCTGAATACCCCTGATGTCCTCTGTGCTTACATCAAGTATGGAACTTAGATACTTCAGGTACTTGTGTGAGTCCAGTCATCTGGGAGCTCGCTGTGTTCCATCGCTGGGTCTCTGAGGCCTCGCACAGTGTCTGGTGCCACTTAAGTAATCGATGAATGGGCTGCGCAACCGGGATGGTCTAAACAGATGTCTGTCTTCTGTCCTCTCTGTCTCTAATTTAGTCAGTGCTTCACTGACTAATTGTCCCAAAGCTCCACCTCCCACATATCCATCTGTGTATCCCTGTTCCTTAGATGAACAAAGCGGAACTTCTTCACCCTCCATGACGTCCTCTCTCAAACTCAGATTCCTGACTGCGGGAGCTGGACTTCCACTGTGTCCCCAGAGGCCACACCCATGCCCCTCCTCACCCTGACTCCTGCAGTCCCTCTGTCTGCCTGTGTTTCTGTTGTTCAGCTTTGACTTCTTTCAAAACCTGTGTTCCCCTTGTTGAGTAGAACCACACAGAGAAGAGCTATTCTAAGTGACTTTAAAATACTGTAATTTGTGCATTTTGAATCACACACACACAAAGTAACTGTTTTCATGTTTACAATAATCATGGTGGTGGTGGTGGTAGTGTTGATATCGCTATTCTGAGACTGTGTGAGTGTATAGTTATCCCAATTTTTTCATTCTTAGAGTTCTTAGGGATTGGGATTCTTGGTGTGAGGTAGAAAGAAGATAGAAAGGTAGAAGAGGTTAGGTTAAAAGCTCTGTATTCCTGAATTGGAAAAGTCAGACTGAACTCATGTTGTATATTATTTTAACAATCAAACAAGCAAATAAGCATATTTCTAGCTCTGTTTATGGAAAAGGACTAAAAGCACTGATCAATCCATTAGCCAAAAGCACCCAAAGCAGCAAGACTGTGGTCTTAAAATACTGAAAAGAAGCAGAGATCTTTGGAGAAATAGCTAATTCTAAGTCTAGAGAAGGAAATGGGTAAAATAAACTTGGAGCCTCTTATATGGATAGCAAGGAAGCTGTCAAATACTACTAGGACTATTGCCAAAAGAGTCTCCCACTGGTTGGTCAAAGATGGGACAATGTAAGAACCAATAAGGATGATAATTTCAATGAACTAAAACACATCAAGTGTTCGCATTGATGAGGTCATCATGATACTAGAAAAAAATAAACCTAATGGATTGCCCACCATTGGAAAATGCTTGCGTCCAGCTCATAATTTTGAAAATGGGTGAAGTTTTAGAATCTCATATTTACCTCTTCCTATGCGAACTTTAGGATAATCAAACAGTAGTTGAAGTCAAGTTTTATGTATAAAAATATTCTAGCTAAGAAATAATAAGGAGTGATAGAATTAGAATATCCTGATTTTACAACCCCTAATGAATGAATGGATAGATAGGTCTTGAGCAGCCAGAGCTGCTGATGTGACAGCGATGAGAAACAACCAGATGCTATGTGCGTCGTCATGGAAACACTACCATCAATGATGTGGTCAAGCCAACAAAGTCAACCCTGGAGCTGATCATGCTCTATGTGAAATAACCAATGAATAAATGATCTAGGACCGAGGTGCTTGTTACAATACACCACAGGCGTGTAATCAACAAAACCCAGACTGTGGGCAAATGACCTACTTTCTTCAACACATAAATTTCAAGGGGAAAAAAAGAGAGACGAATTAAAAGACATTTAAAATTTATATCAACTAATTGCCACATGTGGATCTTATTTGGATCCTGACACAAATTGTAAGAAAACAGTATTTATGAGACAGAAATCTGGTCACTGACTGGACATTTGATAACATAAGAAAGCATTAATTTTTTTTTTATTATGAGTACATAATTTTAAAGAGTTCATATTTTGGAGATACATATTGGAATACTTATGGATTAAATGATGTGATGTCTGGGATTTGCTTCAAATTAATATGACAGCAGACTGGGGGTGTGACAGAAGAAACAGGATTGGTATGACTTGATTGGCACCAGGGGGTTCACTAAATTATTCTGTCTTATTTTGTATATGTTTAAAGTTTTCTATGGTGAAAAGTTAAAAAAAAATAAAACAAATATGTTTGGGGTCTTATTGCACATCCTCTCACCCCGCCTGCTCTGTAGTGTTGGCTCTGGATTCTCCGGGATGCTGTTTCTACTGTTTATTCATTAAACAAATATTTTTGAGCAGCCTTTGTCCACACCTCGTAGGCAAGGGGGAAGGTGTTTGCCATCAGAAGTTTATAACCTGTCTGGAAGACCACCCACGTGCGCTCAAAATAGCTGTAAACCACAGAGCAAGGATGCCTTGGGGATTGAATGGGTTACACAGGTTGCAAGCTGTCTGGGACCTCGATCACTTCTCACACCCATGAGCCTGCCTCTCCATCATCCCTTGCGTTTTCTAGATGTGGAGGTTCTACTTGGAATTAGGGGGTAAACAACAACAACAACAAAAACTTGAGCCATTGCCCATTTGGATTGGGTTGCATATTCCTTGACTAATAGGCATTAAAGAATGACTGCAGGTTAATGCATGGCTCTTATAGAAAATTCTGAAATGCAGTGATAATCACTTATTCGTTAGTGTGAACATTTTGATTTCATTCTTGTTGTTTCAAGAACGACTTATTAGTGCCTGTATATTTTAGGATACGTGTTTAAAATCTAGTACATTGCTGATTTGGAAGATACTCTCCACATTTATTATCCATACATTTTTAGCTCCTAAAGTGCCTTATCTACATATGTGCATACATTTTACTTTGGGTTCTGAATTATTTTTATAAACACCATCTCCTCTGTCCAGTGTTTTTTCTAGGTACCTTTCCCAGACAGTCAACTCGATATTAATATTAGTGATTAGCTTGAGTGGTTTCTTGAGAGCTTGTTCTCACTTTTTCACCATGAAGTCATGTGTGAATCTAGTTTTAGTTAAAGTAATAAACATTTGTTACACGCTTGGAAAAAATTTCTGACTAGACATGAGCTCATCTAAATGTTCACTTTTCACATATGCTGGTGGAAAAGGATATGGATGGAGAGAGAATTATTTTTTATTTCCTTTATACATAGGAGTGTAAAGTAATTTTCCAAAAACTCATGATACTGTCCCATTTTCTCTTGCTTTCCAAAGCCATGATTATCTTAAAGTCTGAGCTAACACAGCTGTCTCTCATTACCTTTGGGGCACAAGCCTTGCTCCCCCTCCCCCGGTGCCCTCTGAACACTGAGAGCACTTTCTTGGTTCAGAGGGAGCCTGTGCCTGGCCTGCCCACATTGAGCTCACGTCCTCCATCCATATAATTGGAAAATGCCGTAAAATCCAAATGAGGGGCTGATTTAACAGAGAGACTGGAGAATTGTGCCAGTTCGTCTACATTATTTTTTCTTTTCTGGAGATCAACCATGGTTGCTGACCATTCCTAGAAGAATAACCTTTCATTATTCCATTAAGCTTTCTACTATTTACATCACTGAGGTTTTTTAGTTTTGCTCTGTTGTTATAATTGAAGAAGAATGTTCCAGCCTTATCCTGGTTGTGTTTGAGACAAGGCACTGTCCGATTGAGGGAATCTCCCACAGCAGCAGAAGAAGGATCCCTCTCCTACATTTCCATATGGTAGAGGTGGCTACTACAGGATAGAGTGCACTGGGGAGGGCAGGGGAAGGCTGGTGGACATAGGTGACGTGGCCACTGTTTGTCACTCTTGAGTCTTTATCTATAAAGAGAAGGTAGGATTAGATTAGTGGTTTTTGAACTGGCCAGCCTTTAGGATTTCCTGGGGAATTCAATAATAGCAAAGCTGGGCCTCACTTCCAGAAATTCTGGTTAAGTCCTCCGGGGAAGGGTCCTGCTTCCTCTTCCTTTTCAAAGCTCCCAGATGATCTGAAGTGGGCTGAGGCCCATCTGAGTACCTCCCAGTCACCTGGAGGGCACCTTCCAATCACGTGGAGGGCGTGGTAGGCACAGGTCCATGGGCCCCACAGCAAACTTTCCTGTCAAGTAAGTCAGGAATGGAGCTGGGCGTTTGCATTTTTAACAAGTTCCCAGGTGACCCTCTTGTTCCCCATGGGTCTGGAGACCTCTCTTTGTGAACCACAGAGTCGATGACCCTGAGGTTCCTTGCCTGGCCTGCCTTCTGTGAGCAGGTCTGCAGGCCACCCACGGTGGCTCTTTTGAGGGGTGGCATGCTGCTCCAGATACATGCGGGCAACTGTGCTCTGCCTCCTGCTGGTCTGGCAAGCCCATAGCTCAGGAGATGGAGGGTCTGCTTCCTTACCTTCTGGTACCATTTACAAGGCCTTAAGGACTGTCCTGTGGAACACACAGGGGGTTTTGAACCCTTCACTTGATGGTCTGTGCTGCTGTTGGAGGTTCCCGCTGTTAAACCCAGCAAGCTTCATGTGGCCTGTGCCTAGGGACCTATGAGGGTGCGCAGCCTGCTGGTTTTTGAAGAATGAGAAACAGAACACTATAAATATTCTTGACAGTCAGGGATTCGCTTGCTTTGTCTTTATTAGATTGCCCAGAAGGCAATCCTTGGTCTTTGGCAAACAACAATGCGAAGACTGGTTGTAAAATTCCTCTGGCAACAGTTGAGATGCTTCATTTGAATAGAGCAGAACAAGCTCAGGGGTCGGTCTGGCTTCAAAGACCTGTGCATAGTTTTAACAGCACAGTCTGCATGGAGGATGGACCGGGACAGGATTTGAAGTCTTCTTTTTTTTTTTCTTCATGTGTCTTTTTTTAAAAATTTATCTTTATTGTTGAAAGTATTACAGATGCCCCCTTGGTTTTTGTTGTTGTTGTTTTTCTTCCCATTGACTCCCTCCTCCCCACACTTGCCCCTATCAGACCTTCACCACACTATTGTCTGTGTCCATGTGCTATGCATAGCCTATATAATAAAAGCCTAATATGCAAATCAACCAAACGGTGGAATGACAGGTCGCTATGACACACACTGACCACCAGGGAGCAGATGCTCAACGCAAGAGCTTCCCCCAGCCCACAGGCCCCAGGCCAGCCAAGGCAGGTGCCAGTGGGGGCCTCCCAATCGCCCTGCCAGTCGCCCCACAGATGGGTCCTGATCGCCGGCCAGGCCTAGAGACCCTACCCATGTACAAATTTCATGCACCGAGCCTCCAGTATGCATATAAGTTCCCTGGTTAATCTCAGCCACCCACCCACCCCCCAACCCCCCACCTTCACCTTCCCTCTGAAACTTGTCAGTCTGTTCCATGGTTCTATGTCTCTGGATCTATTTTGTTCATCAGTTATTTTTTCTCTCTCCTCTCCTGCCAGGATGACAAGGATTTGGTGCATGAATTTGTGGTGGCTGAAGGTCTGACCTGTTTGATCAAGGTGGGAGCTGAGGCCGACCAGAACTATCAGAACTACATCCTGAGGGGTAAGTTCCCATGGGCCATGCAGCAGCCAGCCCCTGCTGCAAGGGAGGTCTGTGGGGCGGGGGTGGGGGTGGGGGTGGGGGGTGGGGGGAGGGGGGTCCTCCAGGAAGTTCAACACCCAGAACTTTTTAAAAGGCTTGGATTAGGAGTAAGATGATGAAACCACCTGGTGGCAAAAGATGAAACCTTCATCAAGTCTCATCAATTTTTAGGAATTAGTGACTGAGCTAATTTTACTGACTTTCATATGAAGTCTTTTCTGGCTATTAAGAAAAAAGGATGTATGAGCTAGGTTTTTATAATCTCTTTTATGGTGGAGAAGGGGACATACTAAGTGAGCTTGGGCAAAGTCTGCATTTCTGCAGAAAGCCACCCAAATCCAAAGAGGCCCATTTATTTCCTGGGAAAAGTATTTTCTCCAACTTGAGTTACCACCAGAGCATGTGTCAGAGTGCACATTCCTCGCCGGGCAGGTCCTTCTGCTCCTAACTCGGCATGTCTGGGGTGCACCCAGGAATTTGCATTATAAGGAACGATTCTGATATCTCCATGATTTCATTTCTATAAAGCAATGCACATGTGGAGTTGGGAGTGCTGATTATTGTTCCAGCTCATAAAGTTAATGCTCTTTTCATAGTTACAGGGTTTTTTTTTTTTTTTTGATGCACCTTCATATAAATCCCAATTTTATTTGATCCTATAAGAAAACCTGTGAATGTTTTAAGGTAGGAATTACTAGGCTGGACCATATGAAATCATTGTTATCAATAGTTTTGACCTATAATAAGAGAAACTTAACATAGTTTAGTATTATCTTAATTTTGCAGCTGAAAAATTTGAGACACAAGGAGCTAATAAAATCAGTTTCTCTGGTGTGTGTTCACACTGGGGTCGTGCCCAGGCACAGGGGCACAGCAAGATCAATGCAGGCTTGGCTCCTCTTCTGCACATGTGTCCCTCTTCTGTGATCATATAAGGAAAAACCCTCCTTTCCTTTCCCCCGGATGAAGGAAAAATACATGCAACGGGTGATTTAATATCGAGTGTCCATGGTTAGTAGGAGACAGGCAAAATGGAGCTGTCCGCCACAGTTCCAGTTGCGTTTTACCCTGAGACGTGTCCTGATGTTCTGTGCCGATACCCAGCACACTGAACCCTGAGTGCTCCCTTTTCCCTAATCCTGGAGAACCACTGTCACAAAAGGCAAAAGCAAAAGAGAAAACCTAGGGCTCATTACAAAAAAAATTAAGGACACGTTTTCAAGTCAGTGTGAGTGGTTCCCATTCCTTTGATAAATGCCAAATGTGTGTGTGTGGGAGAGCACTGCAGCTTCTGGCTTTTCTAGTTCATGGTGTTTGTGAGATGAAGGAGTTGTCTCATTTTGTTGAACTTCAGTTTTTTCCTGGGTGTGTGATGGATCCTCATGACAAGTTGTCAGTAGACAGGCTCTATTGGTGAGCTGAAGGATTTCTGTCCTCAATATAATTAAAACATTTATGTGGAAACTTTTGTGGGATATGTCAACAAATTAACCAGGACATTGTCCTGCACTGTTGCCTTTCAATGCAGCTGTCTTTCTGTGTCTGAGGAGATGGTGCAAGCCTCGATTCTCACCCTCCTGTCCCATTCACACTGGTTCAACACCTCAAATAGGGGAAGGCACCGAAATCCGGGTGGAGGAAGTTCTAGTTTATTTTGCAGGTCACCTATAAATATGGATGTTCATAAGCTGAAACACATGGAAGGAAATACACCTAACATGGCCTAATTCTGAATAGTGAGTCCAAATTGACAAATTTTTATGTTTAAAGTATGCATCATTTTAACTCTAAAAAAGAAGTCTTCTCTAGCCAATGCTTGTTTGAACATATGCACGCACACACCTGTATAGAACTAATATTAAAACCATCTATGTGTTGATCGTCATTCTTCTAATCTTATCTAGGAGTGTATATGTGCATTTTTAATGAGTCATCATCAGTGTAAACAGCTACATTCAAGGCTGGGGATACGGGTAGGGCTCTGCCAGCTGTAGTCAGCCTCCTTTTATCAGGAAGGTAAAATTCTTGTCAGAAGCCCCCTGCAGACATCCTAGGGATTAGAACTGGGTCACATGACCATTATAGCTGCAAGGGAGGCTGACAGAGTGAGTATAGTAAGTCCTCACTTAACTTGTCTATAGTTTCTTGGAACTGTGGTCAAACCAATGAAACAAAACCAGTTTGACCATAGGTAATTGATATAAACAAGAGTAAAGTTCCTATGGCATCTCATGAGCGTTATAACAAAATGATGCTGAATGAAACAGTGTTACGGACATGCTGTATTTGATTTCCTGGACTCTAAGGGGCGGCAGCAAGAGAGAAAGGCATGGCTTTGGATCTGAGGGTTACCAGTGCCTGCCATGTAGAGGGAATTAGGAAGAAACAACTCATCCCGGCTGAGAAAGCCTGCTGGAGCACAGCCATGTGGTGGCCCAGTTGGAGGGAGTGAGGGCCTCCCTGCTGCAGAGGGAATGGTAGGTTGTTTAGGGGGCAGAATAAGCTTAATGGCTACATAAGACCCCAAACCGTGTGTTGTGTGAATTGTTCTTTGTGGCAATGAAAGATGGCATTGACGGAGAGTACCTCTGTCAGGCTCTCTACCTTAGGGAGTGCTTATCATTAAGCTCGTGGTGGTTTATGACTTGGCAGTGTTCTGATCTGTACCAGAGGCAATTACAAATGTTTAAGAATCAGAAGGTCCGAGCACAACCAGGGAGAGCCCTGTCAACTGCCTGCTGCTCTCTGGCCCTGCAGAAAGTGCCACCGAGGTAAGACCCTCATTGCAGACAGCTCTTCCGCATGTGGGTCGATGCTCCACGTTTCCATTGCCAGCACCTGGGTCTGGCCTTTAGACTTGGCTTTCCCAGGAGCGTCCATGTATTGGAGGCAGAAGGTTCCCATGTGTTACCTGGGACACGAGCATGTGCATCACACCCCTTCAGGTGACAACAAGGTGTCTGTTCCCCGGTGGGGAGGTGCGTTTGCATGGCTGCCTCACTTCAGCTAAGTCTTGGAAGACACGGGGTAACCAGGGCACTGTGCAAACCTCAGCACATTTTGAAGTATTTGACTGAAACGCGTGCCAGGAAAGTACCTTCTGAGAGCTGTAAATGACAGATTTGGGGGTGTGACTTCGGTGTTTTTATACAAGGAAACTATCATTTTTCCTAGGCCACATGTTGAGTCACCCCTTCCTGACTTTGAACAACTTCTCATGGAGGCTTTTTTGGGCTGTGATCAGTGGCTGGCGGCCAGGAGACATTTGCGATCAAGGATGACCTTTACATCACCTCTTTATTTGTCCAACCATTTTTAACTGTATCACCCTAGATGCAGATCAACAGAGAGAAACTAGAAAGAGTCTCAGTTTTGTAATTCACAGTCCTGAGGAGAACTCCGCATGCTACCTGGGGTCACACGGAGTCCTGGGTTGGGGGAGTCCTCAGGGGGCAGCACCTTTGTTGTGGTTTCCATGGGGAGGCGGAGGAAGCAGGTGTAGGAGTGGCCAGTGTGAAGGATTTCCGTGTGAGAGCCCACAGGGCAGGTGGTTGGGGGTGTGGACTTGAGCTGCTGGGCAAGGGGAACTGACTGACGTGAGCCTGGTCAAGATGGCATTCCAGAACCCCTGATAGGACAGCCTGGCCGCTGTGGCTCAGTTGGTTGGAGCGTCCTCCTTTATACCAAAAGGTGGTGGGTTCTATTCACAGTCAGGGCATGTACCTAGGTTGTGGGTTTGATCCCCTGTCGGGGCGTGTGTGAGAGGCAACCAATTGATGTACCTCCCTCCCTCCCTCCCTCCCTCTTTCCCTCTGTCCCTTCCTTTCTCTAAGATCAATGAAAAAACAAAAAACACATATAGAAACACACGATGAGGTGGTTGATTGTCCAGCGGCATGGGGGAGTTCCTTCATGGAGTACCTTAGGAGCTCCCCTTGGTGTGACCATGTGCAAGTCCCCGGATCCAAGGGAAACAAGCGCATTTGGAGAACCCACTGCTTTCCACATCTGCTTTTAGAACTCGTTTAATTTATCTTTATTTTTGCACTCAGCCCTCTGTCAGCTCCCCTTGTAAGGCCCAGGAATCTGTTGCTTTTAGTAGAGGATGCATCTGCTGAGAAGTAAAGATAGGTTTTGAGTTACGGTGTAGCCAAGTGCTCTCCAAAAAATGTGAGCTGGCTGCTGGGAATAGGCCTTAAATGTACAACATGAAGAAATAATATTTATCTGACTTATTATTCTTGGATGGTTATAGCTAATGATCGAAAGGTTGTTTTTTTTTTTCGATAGCCAGTATTTAATATAAATCTGTGGAATTTGTACCTCACAATTATTCTTATTGCAGTAAGACCTAGAGTGGTATCTTCTTGGGAACTTAAACTTTCCACACACATGCTGAGCCTTCAGCTGTGGGCTGTGCTGGCCCTGGGCTGTGACAGTGTAACTGAGACACAGCCCTGCCCCAGAGAAGCTCCTGGGAGGGGCTGGGCATGGCCGTTCTGTGTGTTTTATGGCATTTGTCTTCTGTTTAGGAACTGCACATAGGTGGTATGCTTTGGGGAAGAAGAGAGAAGCAGACACAGAGAATTAGTCTGACCAGCCACCTTTCCTGGCTGCACCTGAAGGGAAGCTGCCTCTTAAGGGCTAGGTTTTCATGGAGAAAGTTCATTTTATCCTAAAGCATATTATTTGTGAATCATAAAACACACCTCATTCATTACAGAGCTGGGTAAGATCTCAGAACTCCTTTAGCTCAACCCTCTCATTTTAGGAGAAAATGTCAGATAGTTGATTTGTCCCCATAATATGTTTTTAAAAATATTTTAATGGCCGCCAATATTAAAAATGGGTTATTTAATCCAGATTTTAGACTTTTTTTCCCCCAAAAAAACTACAACCTGAGAAATTCAGAGCTTTGCCAACTATCACTTAACTATATTTCACTACAGGAAAATAATTGCCTTGCATGTTAAGGGATTTCTTAATGAGGATCAGGACTTCGGGACAGATGGTTTCTGTTGGCATCGATGTCACGAGGAACAGAAATATTAGAGACCACATAGGAAGAGATTTTATGATGTTAGAAGGCAGTGGTACAAAATGATCAAATGCTAATTAAATCAACATCCTCCATCTCAGAAAAACTGAAGCGCGTGTGTTGGCATTTCAGAGCAACAGAGGAGAGATGGGTTGGGTTCAGACTCTACACGGTGGTTAGGGAGGGGTTCAAACTAGTCCCAAGGTAAGGACTTGGGAGCATAAAGAGGAGCCGCTTACTTCCTGAACTGAGGCCAGATGCTTAGCACCGTATGGTCCATGGAACGGCCTGGCCTGGCTCCTGCACCCCTGACTCTGGTCCTGGGCACACCTGGCCTGACTCCCGCACCCCTGACTCTGGTCCTGGGCACACCTGGCCTGACTCCCGCACCCCTGACTCTGGTCCTGGGTCACACCTGCTGGCCTGGAGGAACATGCCTCTTGTCTGCCTCTTGCTGCGAGCTTTCTGTGCTTGTCAGGATATCAGGGATCAATTATGGCAGCCGCATGGCCCAGCTTTGATGTGGATGACACAGCTGCACAAATGCCCTGAAGGACTCTGCCACCAGCCCCTGGGGGTTGAGGCCAGGGTGGAGGATGAGGTCCTTCCTCCCTTGATGTCTCCCTTAGCTGAGTCGCTGTGATAGGAGGGAATCGTGTCTACTGGCACAAATTGGCAGCCCGTGGGACCAGTGAACCTGCAGGCATTTTGTTTGCCAATCTATGTTAAATTTTAAATAGTCATGAACATTTAAAATTGGGAGATTTGATATAAAAATATGGATTTCTGGCTTCTTGTGAAAAACTGAACACTTGTGCCAACACAGGGTCCTCATTGCTGCGTGGCCACAAGTAGCTGGAGTTGGAAGAAGCTGCCCCTTGACTTGGGACGCTGGGCTGTGTTTACCACAGTCCCCACCGCTCCCTTTTGTGCAACTCCTGGGCTGCTCCACTTATTTTGTGGCCTCTGTGCCTCATAGGCATATAAGTCTGAGTCCTCTGACTAACAACCTCGCACTCTGTGAGATGAGAATAACAGTTATCTAAAGCAGAAAAGCCTGGCTTCATCAGAGCTGGGCAGTGGTTGTCGTTGCTACTTCACGCACTTGGTTCTCCGGTCCGACACGAATGTTTTCTTTCTCCCCCAACCCTTCGCCCTGGCCTTGCTCAATACGTGCACAGCTCAGCACTGTCTTCCACCTCTCCCCCTCAAGCCCTTCTGTGGTTATCTAAGGATGGACATCCTGCCACTACACGGACAGCGGTGTCCTATCGTGGGAATGGAGGCGGAGCGTAGGCAGAGCCACTGACTGAGGCGAGAGCTGTTTGACAAGATCCCCGCTGGAAACTTGCTACATTGATTGAACTTGCTGTGAGGAATTTCATCTCAGTCCTAAATCCCGAGCCTCTGAACCCACCCCAGGCCTGACCATTCCTTATAGTCTTTGTCATTCCTGGTGACTGGGGCACACTTATTCCTGCCAATGGACTTTATAGTCATTCTTATAAAGTGGTTTGTAACTTTGGTCGTCATTGAGTTCAATTTGTCAACTGCTTTGGGAAGAATTGACAACTTTATTTGGAAATTCAAAATGATTGCTTGCATGCACGTCCATGTCCCGGGACAAATTCTTTTCAAGGACATATTCTCCATCTAACTCTTGGGTGTGGTGTCTATTTCATTTTCTTTCGTTAAAGAATTTTATGCATATCTCCCCATGGTGTTTGCTTATTTATTTATTTTTGTTTATTCACTTTTTAACTGGACCCGATATTTACCACACGATAGAGTAAGAGGATTCTCTGGGGACCTTCTCCTGTTTATTTTGTAAACTTGGTTGGGGAATGTCAGCTCCTACGAAGGGCCTTTCTCGCCCTCCATGGGTGCGTTTTGCTTCCATCAGGGAACACTCCAAGTCTGGGGGCCTGGATTCTTCAGTGTGGCGACCACTTAGCGAACACAACGAGTATGCGACCTCTCCTCTCCCCGAGGGAGAGCTAGCCGCCTCTTCCTCTGTGTTTCCAGGTTTGAAACTCTTCCTGTGAGCACTTGCCTGGTAGCATGCCTGCTGGAGATTGGCCTGCTGGTTGCGGGCCTTCACCAGCTGTGGCTTGTGGGCTGGGGAGGCCTGAGAAGCTGGGCCACTCAGAGGGGGGGGCCCTGGTCTTCACTGTTTGTTTGTTTTTGTTAGTCCCGTATTTGTCAAAACCTCTGCTTTTGGCATCTAATGGATGCCCAGTGTTCTGACCTCGGCCTGACCTTTTTTCTCACCCACTTGGCACACTATCAGGGATGGGGCCACCAGGTTGAACCAGCCACAAACCAAGGCCAGGAAAGCTGAGTCACTCTTTCTGGTGCTGCTGATACGTGGTGACAGAAAGGATACCTGCCAGAGTCCCATCTGTGGCCCCTCTTGCCACCCTCTCCATCCCCACCGTGCATCAGGCCAACACCCCTCTTTATTTTACAGGGAGTAAAGGGGAGGGAGGAAGTGGCGGGGGGGGGGGGGAGACAGTGTGAGAGAGAGAGAGAGAGAGAGAGAGAGATCTGACATCTGAGAGACACATCTATTGGTTGCTTCCCACATGCCACCCCCTACCAGGGCCAGGGATTGAGCCTGCAATCCAGGTACGTGCCCTTGACTGGGAATAAACCTGAGACCCTTTGGTCCGTGGGCTGACACTCTAACCACTAAACTGAACTGACCAGGGTGGGCCTGCATCCCTCTTAAAAAACTGGGTCAGAGAGTAGCTGAGAGCTGCACCCATGCCCTTTACCTTCTAGCCCTTCTGCTGGCAGAGCTCACGTCTCCCCTTGGCTGCCCAGGCCTTCGGATATGCGGGCTTGCTGGACTCTAATTACTTTCTGCAGCACTGCATTTCCCACAGAGGGAGTTGTAGCCCTGCTGTAGATGGGCCCCTCAAAGTCAGTGCTGTGTGGCGGGCCACCCCGGTCTTGGTCTCGGGGCTCGTGGCATCTCTCTACCTGTGCTTCTCAGGGTCACTGGGGTAGACTGGCAGGAAGGTGGTTTGGAGGCCTCTATTGTGCAGCCCTTTTCTTGGAAGTGCCCAGTTATCGGAGTCATCATTGCGTGTGTCTGTGCCTGACATGCCCTCAGGCTGCCGTGCTGGGTACTGGCATGCAGTGGGTCAGGCGGGTGAGGGGCTCCTGCTGCAGGAAGCAGAGGAAGGCCAGAGCGACCTAGGCCTTTGCAGGGAGAGTGCTTTCTGTGTTTCCTCTGGGCTCCCAGGTGAGAGAGGAAGGTGCTGGGGGGACCTCGGGTGAGCCCCTCACTGCATTTGGTAGTGAGTAGAATGTTTCCCTCCAGTTTCTAACTCTAAGCATGGATACCTCCAGCTTTAACCAGGATTTTGATTTTCCCCCTACCCCCTTTGAAAGAACTTCCCCTCTATAATTAGAGAGGAATTTTACCTTATGATTAATAAGGCTTTTCTTTCATGTTTTATTTTTTTTCTGAAATAAAAATCAATTGTTAATAATCTTGAACACAGCAAGCATTAAGTAGTAACAGAAATAGCCATGCAGAGCAGTCTTTGTAAAGCAGGACAGCTCGGTCTACCTGGCCAAGGTGATCTCCAACCCTGAGCATTCCACCAAATCATGGGCAATGGCTGATATCTGACCATTTTTTTTTTTACCTACAGAAATGGCAAAGTCAAATGGTTTCACTTAGTATTATTATAATTTGATCTCAACTCGACTCCTTCCTAGAGTGATTAGATGCTTCTTTAGATCTCACCTTGCATTCTGAGCCATATTCAGCCCCCCCACCCCCACCCCTAACAGGCCCTGTAATTTTTGCAGTCCTGCCTCTGAGCACTTCAACTTAAGAGACATTCTTGTCACAGTCACAGTCTCAGCCAAAGTGGTTTCTCCAGAACTCTCATCTCCACCAGAGGCCTTCGTCTTCTTCCTTTTATGAGAAAAGAAGGAAGGAAGGAAAACAGTTGTTTGACCATTCCTATGTGTGGAATTTTCCACAGGCGAATCTCTCTGCCGTGTGTTCATCGGGAATTTTCCCACTTTGTTCATATGGAAGATGTGCCTCTCGCTCCATCCATCTCTCCTTCCTCGTTAGACTTTCCCAGAGGACCAGCAGGAAAGGTATACCTTGAATCACAGTCATTACCTCCGTGGCCATAACCATCTCTGTCATGATCCTCTTTCATAGGACTTCTACTTACAAATCCACGTTTATGGTAGAACAGAATGTCTTAGCGAATTTTAAACCTAACTCCAAACATGGATTAATACTATTTTCTTGGCTGGGGTTCGCTGGGGAACTGTCAGTTGCTGTGTCCATAGACCGCTGCATTTTGGAGTTCTGAGGGCTCTTGGTAACCTGGGCCAGCCTTCCTGCAGGGTGCCACTCTTTTTCCCCGACAATGTGGCTTCTCCTTCCATCGGTGCGCGAGACCCCAGTTCAGGTCACTCTGCAGTGTCCCACACCTGTGGAGCCAGCCAGGTCCTGGGTATCCCTGCGGCCCCATGTCCAAACCTCAACACAGCATCTTTACACACCATGCAGCGCCCCGGCATGACTTCGTTCATCCTCTCTGTGAAGAGCACAGTCCTCCATACAGTTAAGTGAGCTACCCAGGGCCTCCTAGATCCCTTTCTGTCTCTCACTCTCTGTAATCATCCACCACTGAGTTTGAAGTTCTCTACCCCTCATTCTTTTTTCTTTTTTTTAAATATGTTTTTATTGATGTTTAGAGAGAGAGGAAGGGAGAGGGATAGAGAGATAGAAACATTGATGAGATGAGAAAGAAGCATCATTGATTGGCTGCCTCCTGCATGCCCCTACTGGGGATCAAGCCCGCAATGTGGGCATGTGCCCTGACAGGGAATTGAACCGGTGACCTCTTGGTTCCTGGGTCAACGCTCAGCTGCTGAGCCACACTAGCCAGGTGCTGCCTCTCACTCTTCACTCCCCTTTCAAGTCTGTACATCTCTTTTCATTTCCAGTTATAGTGTCTGAGTTCAGACCATCACTTTTTCCTTCCTAATTTTCTCTGTGAGCTCATTAGTTTCCCTGATTTCATTTCTGCTTTCCTTTGGTCCATTTTATACCTCGTTGCCTGGGTTGACTCTTTAGATCTGTCCTCCTCAGTCCCTGGTGGAGATCCCTCAGTGGCTCTTCTTATCCTCAGGAAGAAATCCTGGTCCTTCCATATGGGCAGAATGTCCATGTGGCTAGATATCGTCCAGTCCACTTCAGCCTTCTCTCTGACCTCAGTATTGCCTACGAGGCCCTTTCTCACCTGGTTCACACTTCACCCTCTGCTTCCCGCATGTGCTCAGGATGGGGCTAAAATGCCAGATTCTCCAGACCTTGCCCTGACCCCCGATATTTAGGCCCTCTGTGCAAACCATGGTATTGACACTTATCTCACTGATAATAAATATTTGTTGCAAATACAGTATGGGCCAGAGACCCTAAGCTAATTCCCTCTACCATAGTTGGCTGCCTGCATGGCAGTTTTCATGCTTAATGCCAGGCACGTTTTAGGAGCTTAGTGGACACTGGCTGAGGAGAGAAGAGATGAGTGATAGAATGTCTTCGGGGAAGAGCAATCATGATCCCGAGGAAGCTGCAGGTTTACACTGAGAATCGGAGGGAGCCTGGATTTGCTAACCTGAACCTTTAGCTCACCACATTGGTTTGTTTCTGAGGCACTGCAGCACATGTTGATTTGTTTTTGGTACTTAGAAAAAAATGCTAAATTATTGAATTTTCTTTTTGATAATTTTGCTAGATGGTGTGTATCTTGATTTTAACTATCATGCCTTCTGAAGATAAAATCCATGCAAAATGTATTATACTGTATAACCCCTTTTGTATCTTAAGGAGTTCTCTACCTGCCTCTGAAACAAGTGGATTGTGAATTCCATGGTGGCAGGAATATCATTGTCATAACCCTTGTGGTCCCAGCTCCAGTCTGATCCTGATGCCTCATAGATATTTAACAGCTACTTGATTTAAAAACTTAAATGAGTGAATGAGTGGGAGAGTGTGCCTAGAGCCATGCGACCGAGTTCTGTCTTGGTCTTAGTGCTTTGTGAGTGATTGTGGGTAAGTGCACACTTTATACTGGGAACCTGGTATGCATGGCCAGAAGGTACAGAATGGGGAGACAGCAGTGATATGATAAAGGTTGACGTGTAATTGGGAGCATTTTCATTTGATTTGGTTTTCAGCATCCTCATGAGCTCAACCATGTTATCCCTTGCCTCCTTTCCCCTGCCTCTCCTTTCTTCTGCTCCTCAAAATTGGACTCCCCCAAAGCCACTCCTGTGCTAGGTTGACCCGACATGTTTGGAGCCTGTTCCCGCAAGCAGAAAAGTGCCCCATGGCCCCCACTACACACACTCATCTCTGACCCTGAAACACTATGAGGGCATCCTAATCATCCCAGAATTAGAGCTCTAGTTTGACCCGCCCAGGTCACCCTGTCCTTGGGCCTTGGCTTGAGACTGCCAGGGTGTAAGTGGGGGATAAGTTTAGATGTAGGGAGATATGTAGGGTTGTTTTTGGAGGAAGGGGCAAACTTGTTGTGTTTAAAGGCAGATTAGGAGCAATGAGCAGGAGTTATAGAAAAGTGGTTTTTGACTGAAGACAAGCTGCTAGAACAGGGTTGGAAAATTAGTTGATTTCCTTTGCCAACGTAAACTGATCAGTGGCGACTTTCTGGAGCGCTCTGCTGAGGATTCTGAAGCCACATCCAGCATCAGCAGGAAAGAGTGCCATGGCTGATCTGCGATGTCTGTCAGCGGCCTGAGAGGTGGGGGGTGAGCGCAGGAATTCTATATATGGCGTTTGCTTATTGTGGGGAATACTGGGCATTTTCAGAATGCTTGTTGAGTTGATTTAAGACAGGTATGTGGCAATTAGTATTCTAACCACAGTATTCTTTGCACTGGGAATGCTTCAGCAGGGACCAGATGACCTGTTAGGGCTGCGAGACTTGGGGTGGGGTATGACAGGATGACCTCTTAGACCTCTTGCAGGCCTAAGATTCTGTGTCTCTGAGTAAAATAGAAAAGGCAGAGGGAGGAAAGCAGAACTTTTTGGCTCCCCTTCTCTATATTCTGTCTTAGTTGCTGTAGGGTCCCAGGCTATCACCAAGTATACATTGTCCTGTTTTAGTGACAAAAAGGCCATTTGGTTACATGACATTGAGCCCAGCCAAGTCATGGAAAAGGAAGGTGAGCTGCCCTTAGTCATTAGGGGCTGCTCTTCATGCTGACCTACAGAATTGTGAAGGCTTAGCAGGGTGAGTATTGGCGTATATCTAGGAATTCATATGTACATGTTGAGGTCCAGAGATAGCGGTAGGTTTGCTGCTTCTCCAGAGCTTGAGAACTGAGAGCCAGGAGGTTCACAGAAACCTCAAGGAGTTGGGCTCATTGGTCAAAGCAAGGCTGGACTGGAGAAGCAAGCTGATAGTCGTGAGGAAAGCCCCTCACACTGGGCTGCCTCACTTGGCTGTCTTCCTGATTTCCCTGCTATCTACCCACACTACCAACTTGGTCCAAATGTTTTCTTTTCCCTGCATACACCTTACTGCCCCACATCCTTCTTTCTAGATCTTCTTTCTGTCTTTTCCAGCTCTTCCAGGTCTTAATTGGAGGGTTACATAAAGATTAACCTCCCTCAGATTTGAGATTTCACTGCTTTTTGTCAGCTGTGGCCCCAGTTTCTCTGTGGTTGGAGCCCTCAGTTAGTAAAGATGAGCTGACTGTTTCATTCACTCATCAGTGAGTGTGACTTGAGGGAGCCAGTCACTTTCGAGTAATGGAGAACAGCACAAACTAAATAATTACAAGTTATGCTATTAAGTTCAAGAAGAAGGTGCTAAGAGGAGGGAGCTTAGACTATACCACATGCATACTGTGGTAGGCAGGACCTAAGATGGCCCAAAAGATTTCTGCCCCCTGCTCTACACCCTGTGTAATCTTCTCCCCTTGAGTGTGGGTGGGACCTCTGATCGTGATGGACTTGTGAACATCGTGGGACCATGATTAGGTCACATTATGTGGCAAAGTTGAAAGGATTTTGCAGATGTAATTAAGGTCCCAAATCAGTTGAGTTTGAGTCAGTTAAACGGGAGATTATCCTGTGTGGGGCAGGCTAAAACAGGGGGGCCCTTAAAAGGGAGTCTAGAAGTCAGAGACACACTCTCTTCTGCTGACCTTGAAGAAGCAAGTTGCCATGATTTCTACAGCTGCAAGGAAACGAATGCTGCCAACAACCACATCAGCTTGGAAAGGGACCCCAAGCCTCAGAAGGGACCACAGCCCCAGCTGACACCTTGATTGCAGCCTTGTGAGACCCTGAGCAGAGGACGCAGCTGAGCTGTGCCTGGACGCCTGCCCCATGGAAATTGTGAGATAATGTGTGTTGTTTTAAGCTGCTAAGTAATTTGTTATGCAGCAATAGAAAACAAATGCAGTTACATACAAAAATGGTAATACAGCACCATCTGGACATGCTAACATTGGTACAAAACACCGTGGGGCCTCAGTAGGGCCAGAGGTCTTTGTGAAGGGGGGTTTAGGGGAAGGTTTCACAAAGGCAGCACCTTCTTAGTTTCTTCCTGGGCTTCTTAGGCAACCACATGCCATCCATCCAAACTGAATTCCCCTGCACGTCCCTGCTGCTTATTGTGTGAGCCTCTCACATGGCCTGCTTAAACCCTTCACTCCGGTGGGGGGTACTCATTTGGGTCTCTCAAAAACAACAACAGCAGCAATGGTGACATCCATGCCCAGGCCATTGAAGGGCTCTCTCCTGCACACAGTGAGTAACTAAAGGAGAAGGTGATTCAGAAGAAAATTCAGCATTTCCAATATTCCGATGTCATGAGAGAACATAAAGACTGGGCTGGGCTTTAGGAAAAGAGGGGAGGTTGGTAAGCAGTCAGTCATCTTGGGTGATCTTGCCCGTGAGCTAGCGCTGGGTACCTGGGCCCAAGGGCTCTGGGGCAAGTCTTGCTTCTCTTCCGAGATGCTTTTGCTCATCTGTCTTTGCATCCCCATCCTCCAGTCCTTCACGCGGTCATGCATCCAGCACGTGCCCAACGCAGAGAACTGCTGTGGGAAGGGAGGGCTCCGGCCGAGGCCCCTCACCACAAGGAACTTGGCAGTGGCCTTAGGATAGGAGCCATCGAGTAAAGATGGATATTCAGAAAAACACTGTATTAAGTTAGGTTTTGGATGAAAATCCTGACAGCCTGCTCCACCCCCCACCCACCCCCCCCCTCAACTTTGCTTGCATCAGCATTGTTTCCAAAGGTGGTTGATAGAATTTAAGTAGTTCAATCCTATATCATCCATTTCAAAAGACACGGGGAACTTTTTTAGTTATTCTTTTCTCCATCATTCAAGATGTTTGCTTTTCATAATTCAGCTTTCTTTTCTTTTCTTTTTCTTTTAAATAGAATCAGCTTAACGTATCACGTTTCATGGGAATTTCATAAAATATGAAATGTGGTACTTGAATCAGCGGTTCATTCTCATGTTGGCAAAACACAGCACAAAGGTTCTTAGGCATTATCAGGCTTGAAAAGAAAGGAAATATGTAATTTTATGGTTTTGTTTCGGAATTCCATGAGGATTACAAAATCCCTCTTACGTCAGTTGAAGTCCAAATGGGAAAGGGACTTGGCACCGTGAAGGGCTGGCCCTTGGGTAAATTATAGTTGAGATGGTAGTGACCTTCCAGGACTGTTGAGGAGCACCGTCAGCTCCTTACCTGGTTGGACAAGCAGATATTCCGTGGAGGCCACAGCTGGGTGCTGTGGCACTGGGAAAGGGGACAGTGCCTACTGGCTGCTCTTCCGTCCCTGGTAGAGAGTTCCTGGGAGCATTTTCCAGTCTAAGACCCTCTGACTGTTCCCCCGGGAGTTGTGCCTGGTTAGTGTCTGAGCGAGGTGTGCTGTTGTCCTCTTTAAGCCAAAGGGGACAGGTATATAATCATCTGTTCTAACTTTGACTTTCTGACTGGTCTTGCCCTGAGAAATAAGTGTACTTCCCTCATAAGAAAGCATTTACTGAAAAGGCACTGCAAGTATCCTATGACTGCTCCCTGAGCTACCCGATCTTGAGAGGTGGTAGCAGTGGGCCTGGTCTTATAACCTAATGGACTCCTTCAACAAAATGATCAGAGCTTCTCTCTCCACTCTGTGTTTGCAGGCTTGCTGGGTGTAGGCCACTGTAGGGGGGGTGGTTTGGGGCTGTTTTTCCCATGGGGTTGACAGGAAAGGTGGTCAGCACACAGGAGCTTCCCAAGCCCGCTCTCTGTCACCTTCTGGATCTC
This sequence comes from Myotis myotis, assembly GCF_014108235.1. Taxonomy (NCBI): domain Eukaryota; kingdom Metazoa; phylum Chordata; class Mammalia; order Chiroptera; family Vespertilionidae; genus Myotis; species Myotis myotis. The sequence continues at coordinate 19,432,403 of NW_023416401.1, read as the reverse complement.
CTGTCATTGAGTGCAGTGGTGTCTCCTGACAGTTACTGTCAAGAGCACCGTTTGGTCTTGGCACATAGACCAGCCAAGGGCCTGCTCACTGTCTTGGCATCTGGCAGTGGAACTGAGAAGACACCTCTATGTCACCTCCACACTTGCTCTGTGCTGGGGTGTTCGTGAAGCTGAGCTAAGTGGATGTGTCTGAATCCGCTGGGAGGGGAGGGCTCCATCTCATTCTTTTATGCATGCTGACCCTTCTGCCTCCTCCTCCTTGGCTTCCTGTAGGGTTTCACTCTACCATTTGTATTACCCTTTCCCATAAGGCCTCTGCGGGTACGGCCTTCCCACCCCATAGAACATTTGTAATAATTTGTCCCCCTGTCCTCCCTGACTAGATTGAGACCGCCTTAATGATCAGACACCCTTTCTAATTTGCCCCTGTTCCACTCTGAGCGGGACCCTAATGCAGTGCCTGGTGCTTGCTAGGCCCTTGAATAAAGGAATCTACCAGTAACTGTGGTCCAGAGGATGTCAGGGTGACAACAAATCCAGGCAGCATGGATAAGGCAGAGAAGTCTTAGAGTTAAAAGCTGGAAAAACAGGAGAAAAGACCCACAAGAGAGGGCCATGACCATAGCCAAAGCCATGTCCATGCACATGTGGGCAGTTCGATGGGACCTGGGCATTCCTGGTTTGTCCGTTCAGCCTGCCATATTAGATAATGTGAGCCAGAAGTGATTGGCCCCGTACTGGGCATTTGGAATGGTTTGCTGGAACACAGTGCTCTGCATTCCTGATTGGGGAGCCCTGTGTTTCTCAGAATGGAGTCTGTTTCTCCTTGAGCAAAGGGCACTGTGCTGAGAGAGCCAAGGGCAGTGCAGATGTGCTGGCTCCCTCCCTTCCAGGATACAAGCTCCCTCGCCTGGTACCTGCACTGGCGTCTCCTGGCTCTCTGGCTTCCCCTTTGAGCCTCCCGTTGTGTAGGGCATTCGCCCCTGTGGTCCTCTGGGGGGGCTGGGTGATCTCATTTGCTCAGTGTTTATTCAAAGCCAGTGTGCTATGCCTTTGGCTTTCTTTGTTAACTAGAGTTCTTACAGTAGTAACAAGAGAACATGGCTGTTTTGTCAGATTATGCCTCGGAGGCGTTGTGTGCTGAGAAAAAGTTGACTTCATCGCCCAGCTTCTGTTCTTTAGAAAGCTGGTTTTGTGTACATGACATCACCTGTTTCCACACCTGCTCCTGTGCCAGTGTGCCACGCCAAATCACCATCCACCTAGCTTCTCGCACACTCACTAGCCTGCTGACAGATTGGTGTCAGCCGGACAGAGTGCTGCACATCGCAGCGAACTCCTTCTACTCTCGAGGGGATTCCAGCTCAGGCACACGTCACTATCACTTGCTATAAGGAGCATGTCTGGAGACAGATTGCTTACTTGGAGTTTTAGAAATAGATGTAGCTGTCGGTGATACTCAGGCTGGCTTTGGATGTTGCTTCTCTGGACACAGCTGAACACCAGAATGTTTAGCTCTGAAAACCCTATTGCTCGGAAGCCCCTGTGGTTGTCCTGGAAATGGGCTGTGTTCAAGGACAATGGGGTTAAATTCAGATTCCTTATCAGCCATATAGAATCTGACGTGTGGTGTATCAGCTGCTTTTGCTTAGCTGACTACTAGTCCTACAGTGAGGCAGAGGCCAGGCTGTTTCCGTTATGTTCCTGGTGAGGATTCGGGAGCCGTCCACTCCAGCCATTCTATGTTTTCAGTGGGAGAGCACCTTCACTGAGTACGTGCGTCTTGCTTTCTGCTTTTTCTTTTCAACAGGAGACACTAAAGAGATCTGGTGTGGGGGGAATATTTTCATATCATATGTATTTTAAATTCGTGAAAAGGCTATGGCTAAGGCTGAAAAGCCCGAGTAACTTGGAGTGGAAGGCCATGGTCTCACAGTGGAATCAGATCTCTGACAGGGTTCCCCGCTGGGCTCTGTAGCAGCAGGTGCTCTGAGGATTTGCTGGATTCCAGGAGCGGGTGTCGCTTGCTTTTGACCTTGAGAACCTCTGCTTCTTGAGAGACACTGGCCTCTGTGGATGGGAGGTGGGTTCACCTGGTGGTAAGAGGCTGGAACTGTGGCCCCCAATGTCTGTGTCTGCACCCACTGAAGGCATAGGGACTCAGGGGCTCCCCTGCTAGGGTGTGGCTCCCCGCTCCCCAGGTGTGGGGAGGATGGGTTGTGGGGGTGTGGACAGATTCAGGATCATGAGGATGGGGTGTATTTAGATCTAAGGTGGGAGACTATACTCTCATCTGTTAATTACTTCTCTTATCAGTCACAGTTGTAATTAAAATTATTTTGAGCTATATTGGGCTTATCCTATATAATAACAGAGAAACATGCAAATTAACCGTTCCTCTGTTACGCTCAAGCCACCCCCACAAGCCACGCCCACCAGCCAATCCAAGTGACTATGCAAATTATCTGACAAAGATGGCGGTTAATTTGCATAGTCAGGTGTCAAGCACCCCAGGAGGCGACGGCAGCTGTGGCTGCGGGCTCCCGGGAACTTCACCAGCCCCAGGAGGCGCGCCAAGCCATGTCCCCGGGCTCCCGGGACCATCCCCTCTGCTGAGCTCACCAGCCAATCATGATGAGTATGCAAATTAACCAAACAAAGATGGTGAGCCTGTGGGCAGCATGCATGTGCACAGGCACTGAGCGGCTGGGGGCAGGCGTCCCACCCCGCCCCACCCCAGCCACTCCATGCCGGTGTGCAGTGCGTGGAGACAAGGAGCAGCCGGCCATGGCAGGGCGGGATGCCTGGCTTCCTCCCCGCCCTGGCTGCTCTGGGCAGGTGAGCAGCGCGTGCCAGCATCCTGCCCCACCCAGACCACTCCGGGCCTGTGGGCAGCGCATAAGAAGAGCCTCGGACAGGGGAGGCGGGCCTGCAGAGGGCAGCCTCTATTCCCCACATGGCGGTGATGGCAGCTGTGAGCATGCCAACCGGAGCCTGTGGGCCGAGGTAAAGTGCCAAGGAGTGGCTGCACAAGTCCCACCTCCTGGCCCAGAAGGTGTGTGATCGCTGGGACAGCCACTGTGGTGGGCCAGATTGACGACCTCATGGCCGCACCACAGAGGTTTGTGGATCTGCGAAGCCACAGGCCTCCGGTGCACACATCCTCTCCTCCCCCCCTTGTGTGTGAACATCCCCCAGCGCGCTGTCACCCTCGCGTGCCTGCAAGTCCTGGACCAAGGCGCGCACAAGTTCCCCCCGCCCTTCCGCCGCACTTCCATCAACCCCAGCATGCCTAAGTCCCCCACAGGATGTGCACACATCCCCTTTGACACGCTCACATCCTTTAGAGAGTGTCTGGGTGTTCTGAGTGCTGAGGGTGGGTGCCCGTGAGATGACAGTGAGAGGGCAGAGTGGTGACGCCCTGTTCCTGCGGAGGCCAGTGCAGCAATGAGATCACCTCTGTGGGGTAATGTAGGTGCTGAGGCGGGAGCAGGTGCAGACAGACACACCTGATGGGCGCGGGTGGCCTTCGCTGAGGTGCCTTTGGTCAGTGTTCAAGATCAAGAAGCACTGTCCTTTCCAAAGCACAGGGACGAGGCTTGGCCGAGATGTTGCTCACTGTTCAGTGAAACCCTGTCCCAGTGAGGGACAGAGGGAAGACACTCCCGCTGAGGGACACACAGTAGGACAGACTATGTAACCTACACAGAAGCCCCAAGCAAGGAAGACTGGCCTGCAGAGGAGGCGCTGTTCTGCCTGGGGTCAAGAAAGGCAGATCAGGTCCAGGTGATGCTTCTTATCGGAGGCTGAGCAGTGGTGTGAGTGGGTCAAGCTAAAACCACTGGATCGTGTCCTGTGGTATGAATGCACTGTGGTTATTGAGTGGTTCTCGGGTTGGTCCACATGTAGGTTGTGTCCAGTTTTTTGAAACTGGAAACATTTCTAGCTCAGGCCTCCCTGCTGTGCTTTCCTGTGCACACACGGGAGTTTCTCTGGGAAGTACAGGAGGAGAGGATTGCTGGGTCCGGGAGTGTTCACATTCACTCTGTAACGTGCTTGGTTTCCAGCCCGTGTGGGAGCTGCTGCTACTGGACACGTGTCTTGCTCTCACCCAGGGCTGCTTCCCCGAGTGAACGGGGCTCTGACTCTGAGCCTTGTTCTCCCCGAGGCCCCTGTGGCGAGTGTCCATGTGACCGAGATGGCTGCTGACCCTCGTCCTGGAGTCTCCGGGCTGGGAAGAGACTTTTCCTTGGCCCGTTTCCACCGGCCCCCAGGGCCATGCCTCCGTGACCCTGGCTGTGCTGGTTCAGTGTCCCGTCCAGGGCTGTCCCGCTGGCTGCACGCAGGATGCTCGGGCCAGAGGCGCCTTGGAAGACTCCTAGGTCTCGTGGAGAAATGGGGTCCGCAGGGCTGGAGGGACTGGTCGCAGCCTCGCAGCTGTCGCAGCCACCCCTCACTCCTTCCCCTGGGAGAGGCTTCTCTTGTTGCTGACCTTGCATCACAGTTCATGCCTTTGCCGTTTCTTTCAGCTGCGACGCTTATGTCCGTAGTCATAGTCACTCCTGTCCTGTGGTTCTCTGGTTGTGGGGACCCCCGCCCCTCCCTTCCTGAGTCACTAAAGGGCACTTCCTGTGTCATTAGGGGGACGGGAGGCCTACAGGAGTCCTTGGCAGCACCGGAGATTACATGAATCCCTTGGCTTAAAGGAGCATGTTTGATATTAAAACATGGTGCCTTGAACACCCTGCCGATGCAACAGGGTGTAGGAAAGAGGATAAACCCATGCAAGTCAGGGAAAATGTCCCCAAATGGAAGTCTCTGGGTTGACAATACAGCTCCTGACCCCCATCTTCAGTTGCCTGCAGCCGCGATGTGCTCAGAGGCAGACGCCCCCCATCAGAGGTGTTCTCTGGTGCTGGCTCCTCACAGGTTTCCCGTGTGCCACGTGCTGCCCTGCGTGGCTCCTCTGCATTGCCTGCATCCTTCCACCAGCTCCTGCCCCTTCTTGTTGAAGGTCTCGTCCTCCCTTGCCCTTGGCTCTCAGGCCCACTCTCAGCCTTGCCACCGGCCTGCTTCTGCCTCTGCCTCCGCCCCTGGAGAAACCTCCCTGCCATGCGGCTTGGATGACGTCACTGGAGGACAACCCTGAGTTCCTCCCAGGCCCCAGATCTTGCCCCTGCTGTTTATTCTCTAGAACTATAATTTGGGACATCAGCGAGGCTCTGTAATTTTAAGGCTTAAAGTACCATCGAGTGTCTCATTTCTCATTGCAGTGCTCATATCGCAGAGATTGCCACAATTCAGAGTCTTTTGTCTCGCTGGGTGGCTCAGTTGGATGGAGCATTGTCCCGTACACAAAAGGTTGTGGGTTTGATTCCTGGTCAGGGCATGAATGGGAGGCAACCTGAGAGCAGAGAGCCCATCTGTGCAAGTTTGGGGGCAGTGAGCTCGAGACCCTGCTGGGCCAGTCAGAGCCACTGTGGTGTCTTATCATGGTTTCCTTTTTGTGTTTCTTGTTTTACTAACTCATCCCATTTGTTCCTCCAAACTCCATCCCAATGCTACCCTTGGAAACTCTTTTTTTTTCTTTTCAGATTAAAAATATGTGTTATAAACAAACAAACAAACAAACAAACAAACAAACAAACAAACAAACAGAAACTTAGCAACACCAAACAACGGTACCTGCGATACTGGGCTGGGAGCTAACATACAGGCTCAATGGGGTTGTCAGTGGCTTGAGTTAAATGAGCTTTTCACTCTCCACCAGTAAAGTCTCCAGACTGAAAACTTCATCCCAGATTAGGCGATCCAGCATGGGTCCCTGAACTGGGGTTTCTCAAGCCCGCCTGCCCCTGGGGGCCTGCAAGCCCAGACTGGGGTCCGGCTGGCAGGAGCCCCCTGGTTCCTGGTTCCTATCCCATCACCTTCTACCTCCAACAGTCACTTCCTAGTGGACTTTGAGGAGAAGTAAAGGGTTAATCTGAGGTCCGAACACTTGAAAGTCATCAGAAGTACAACAGTGGGGTCACAGAGGGAAGCAGTTAGCAGGAATCCCTTTACTCAGGTCCGATGTTATGTTATTTTGCCTGAAAACAGAAGAGCCCTTAGAGCAGTGGTTCTCAACCTTCCTAATGCTGTGACCCTTTAATACAGTTCCTCATGTTATGGTGACCCCCAATTTCATTGTTACAAATTGAACATAATTAAAGCATAGTGGTTAATCACAAAAACAATATGTAATTATATATGTGTTTTCCGATGGTCTTAGGCGACCCCTGTGAAAGGGTCGTTCGACCCCCAAAGGAGTCTCGACCCACAGGTTGAGAACTGCTGCCCTAGAGGGAAACTGTCTGAGTTAGAGGACAGTTTAAAATGCATGTGCCTGCTACTTCTAAGCTAGGGAATAAGCCAGTGGCATGCTGCTGAATTGTGCTGTAATGGGCAGGCACGGGCTTAAAATCCACATATTTTATTTCTCTGATTGCCTTAACAATATCTCAAATTTTTTTGGCCATTTTATTTATATTATTAATTTGTGCCAGAGGTCAACAAACTTTTTCTGTAAAGGACAAGCAATTTAACATTTTAGGTGTTTTGTATCAAGGGGCAAAATTGAGGATATTTAAATATTTTTATGAAGACAGAGAAAGCAAATTTTTATTGACTAGTTTCAAAATATAATAATAATAATTGAGTGCAATGGTTTTATAACTCAGGTCTACTAACAATGCAAGTAAAATTTTGGTGGGGGGGAGATAACATTTCATTTAACTGAAGTTCAAGATTTGTATTTTCTGTCATCAAATTGAGTGCAAATATTTACCTGTGAAAAGCTGTTCTTAGCCCATAGGCTGCCCAGAAACAAGCAGTGAAGCAGATTTGGCCTGTGGGTTGTGGTTTGCCAACTCCTGATTCATACAAATGATCAGCTTGGAAAATATATCCCTCTTCCCACCAATGGGGTGAGATAACAGGCTGGTCTGACACAAACGCAGTGCTATCTAACATCCTGGCCTCGCCATGCTGATGGACTGCACACTACCTTGATTTTAGATCAGCCGTGGACAAACTACGGCCCGCGGGCCGGATCCGGCCCGTTCGGCTGTTCTATCCGGCCCGCGGAGCCGAAAGAGCGGAGGGTTCTCTTGCTCTCCCCTCCGCTCCTTCACCAGCAGCAGTGTTAACATGTATTAGTTCACACAAACACTCCATCCATGCTTTTGTTCCGGCCCTCCGGTCCAGTTTAAGAACCCATTGTGGCCCTCGAGTCAAAAAGTTTGCCCACCCCTGTTTTAGATCATTAATCTGCGTGTGATTTTACAGAGAAGCCTTGGTGACTTCCTGTCATTAACAGAAATGGATTTCAGGAAGGTGGTGCCCCACTGAGCCCACTTAGGCATTTATTCTAAAATCAGCGAGAGAGGGTCACCCTCTGACTCTTCCTACACGTGCTCAGTTGGCTCCCTGGTTTCCTCCATCCAGGCCCCGTGCTGGTCCCGTGTGTGTCTGCCTGACTCTGCACAGCCCCTGCGATTGCAGCCACCTGCCCTGAGCTCAGGCTCCCTGCAGGCGGCAGAGGCAGCATGCCCCTGAGGATCAAAGCCGGGAGGAGGAGGAAGGCCTGGTTCCCACACTCCTGTCTGCTCTTGCTGCTGGGAGGCAGCATCGCCTGGCCGGTCGGGACGCACTAATTCTGCCAGCAATCCTGGCTCGGGTGCAAATGCCTGGGAAATATTCCTTTATTTCCCCTTAGTTCAGCTAAAGTAGTGTAATTTTTCAAGTGGAACATTTTCTGGAATTAACGATATAAAAGGAAAGAAAAACAAATGTTGAGAAAGGTAGATTTACAGAATCCGAGTTTGATTAAAGCCTTCTAACCTGACTAAAGTCTGACCTGGCCTTGGCTTCGCTCAGTGCAGGCCTCTCCCTCCTCGCCCTTCTCGTTTAGAAGCGGAGGCCTTGCCTGCATGGCAGCCTGCGGCAGGCGTAGGTCCCAGGCTGCTGCTATTGTTGGGTAGTCAGCTGGCCTGTCTTGCAGACACAAACCAACACCCCCACCACAAACATCATGTTTGTATTTCAGAGGGGGACTCTGGCTGGTGAGCTCCTGGGAAACTCCATCATTCACACTTGCTGCGGGCCAAGGACCCCAATTTTCTATCTTTCTTGGCATCCTCATTTGTCACCATGATATCAAACTCCTGCTCTGGATTCCTCCACTACCCTGTCTGGTCTCTTTCTAGCAGTTCTCTGCACTAGTCTCAGATGGGGGACATTCATCCCTCAGGATTCAGTGAGGAGTTAGGTATCCAACTGATGGCTAGGAGATGCCCTTCCTTTTCTTTGCTGGGGTGGGGGTGGGGTTCTGAGAAGGCCAAGTGGACAGTCAGGACTTTTATTACTGCTCACTTGAAACAAGACAAGGAAAATTTCCAGAGACAGAAAAAGACATTATGTAAAGATGGGAAGTTCAACCTGCCAAGAAGGTATACAATCCTACATGTATATGCACAAAACAATGGAGCTGCAAAATATGTGAAGAAAAACTGGTGAAACTAAAGGAAAAGACAGACAAATCCACAGTTAGTTATGGTTTGAGACTTTAATACCATTCTCTCAACAATTAGAAAATTGGAAGGATATAGAAGAATTCAGTGTCACTATCAAACATTTATAGAATGCTCCAACCAATAACAGCATAATTTTTTAAAAGGCGTATGGGATATATACTAAGATGGACCATACATGGGATCATAGAATAAACCTCAATTAATTTAAAAGAACTGAAATCATACAGAGTATAGTTTTCTAACCACAATGGAAGTCAATGGCAGAGAGAGAACAGGAAAATCTCCAGACCCTTGGAAACTAAACTGTACCCTTCAAAGTATCTGATGAATTAAAGGGGACATCTCCAGGGAAATATATATCTATATATCTATATAGTAGAATGAAAATGAAAAAAAAAACCACATCAAAACTTGTGGAGCATATTTACTACACTAAAAACAGTGCTGAGAAGGCAATTTATAGAACTAAATGTTTGCGTTAGAAAATAAGAATGGCTTCAAATGAATAATATAAGCTCCCACCTCCAGATACTTGAGAAAGTAGAGCAAAATAAACCCAAAACAAGTAGAAGGAAGGAAATAATCAAGATAAGGACAAAAACCAATGAAATTGAAAACAAGGTGACAGTAGAGAAAATCAATGAAACAAAAAGTTGGTTATTTGAAAAGATAAATTGATAAATCTCAAGCTAGATGATAAAAAAAGAGAAAAGACACAAATTACTAATATCACAAATGAAAGAAGGGATATTGCTACAGACCCTACACATGAACAATAAGGGAATACTGCAAACAACAAGGGAATGCTGCAACAATAAGGGAATACTGCAAACACAAATTTGACAACTTCAATGAAATGGACTAATTGTCCTCAGTAGGTAAATGGGTAAAGAAACTGTGATGCATTCATACCAATGGATACTATTCAGCAAGAAAAAAATAAAAGAGCATTAACACACACAACTTAGATGGATCTCAAGGGGATTTTGCTGATTGTAAAAAGCCAATCCTATAAAGTCACGTACAGTGTAACTCCATTTATATAACACTAGAGGCCTGGTACACGGATTCATGCACATTAAAAGGAAATTAATTAGGAGAAATATTTTAAAAGCCTGGGAGGGACCACGGGAGGTTGGCTCCAGGGTGTGTCTGGCCCTTCTCACCCAGCCCCATTGGCCAGACCCCAGCAGCAAGCTGACCTACTGCTCAGAGCGTCTTCCCCCTATTGGTCAGTGTGCATCATAGCGACTGGTCGAATGGTCAAATGTACAGTCAGACACTAAGCATATTAGGCTTTTATTATACAGGATTTTCTTTAAACAACACTGTTATAGAGATGAAAACAGGGACTACTGGGGGTTAGAGATGGTGGTGTTGTGAAGTGAGTGTGTCTGTGAAGGGGTAGCATGCAGGGACCTTTGTAGCGGAGGAAATACACGAATCTGCCCAATGATAAAATGATACGGAACCATCCATGCATGTTACACCAACGTGCAGTTCTTGTTTTTGATATTGTACTAGAGCTTTGTAAGATGTAACCTTTGGGGGAAACTGGTGAAGAGTACCTGGAACCTCTCTGTATTACCTTTGTAATTTCCTGTGCATTCACGTTTCAAATTTAAAAGTAAAAAGAAAAAAAGATCAGTGGGAGTTATCTGTCACTTGGCTGCTATAAAAGTGCCTCCCACTTGGCCAAAAATATCTACAAATTAGCATGGGCTGTATTAATGGACTTGTTTGTCTGATGAAGGGACGTCATAGTCCTCATGCTGATTAGACTCATCTTTTTTTAAAAAATTTCTTTATTGATTAAGGTATTACATATGTGTCCTTATCTCCCCATTTCCCCCACCCCCACCCCCCTCACTCATGCCCTCACTCTCTGTTGTCTGTGTCCATTGGTTAGGCTTATATGCATGCATACAAGTCCTTTGGTTGATCTCTCCCCCTTACCCCCACCCTCCCCTACCTTTCCTCTGACGTTTGACAGTCTGATCGATGCTTCTCTCATCTTGAGTCTCTTCTGCCCTTTAGATTCCATGAGCCAGGCTGGCTGGAATCCAGGACATGATATAGTTGAGGGAACCTGGGCAAGACTTGCCAGCCAGACATGCTGCGACTTTAACTATTTGAATGGTTCACAGATAAAGAAGACATGGAATTATGCTGTGTGTACGTCCCAAGGCCAAAACCAGGGCCAATGGATGGAAAGTATCTGGAGCGAGATTGGGCCTCAGTATAAGGAAATCTGGTCATGTCCTGAGAGGTCAGCAGGCCACGGCTCTGCCATTGCTGAAACATGCTTGGGGTAGTGAGCAGATTGAGTGCCTTCCATCATGGATCCTATCCAGGTGGTGACTGCAGTGGCAGCAATGGGGACTCTTTGGGCACCTTCTGAGGCCATCGGCCGAGTTGTGAATAAAGAAATCCAACACTGGGTGTGTGGAATCAGGAGTGGCAGAACCTTAAAATGGACCATGTCTTGATCTTTACTATTTTGAGAAAATTTAAATCAAAGTATACTTTTTCTGGGATTATTCTTGATTTTCTTAGAATACTAGTTCCAGTGGAGCGAGGGCACGACTTGAGGATAGTGTGGCCATTAAGGGCCCTAGAATGGAGAGCAGTGATGAACCAGAACATGGGGATTTTGGGGAGAGACATAGTTCTGGTGGAGCAGTTGGGGTGCAACTCTAACATCTCTGCAAAGCCTTGGACTCAAACAAAAAGAGGCCCCGCAGAATGTTCTCTGCTGCCTCTGGCTTCATGTAGCCTGAATTTAGAGTACAACTCCTTTCATTTTGTTGCTCCAACAAGCATGCTTTCCAGTGATCAAATCAGATTACTCCATGACACACATAGAAGTGCAGGTGTGCCTCTTGCTGCTGTGGCTCATTTGGTTGAGTGTCGTCCCATGTGGTCAGCAGTTCAATTCCTGGTCAGGGCACATGCCTGCATTGCAGGCTCCATTCCCAGTAAGTGGCGTGCAGGAGGCAGCTGATCGATGTTTCTCTCTCATTGATGTTTCTGTCATCGATGTTTCTCTCTCCAGCTCCCTTCCTTTCTCTCTTAAATCAATAAATGCATATGCTTTCTTAAAAAAGAACTGCAGCCGAAACCAGTTTGGCTTGGTGGGTAGAGCGTCGGCCTGCGGACTGAAGGGTCCTGGGTTCGATTCCGGTCAAGGGCATGTACCTGGGTTGCGGGCACATCCCCAGTAGGAGATGTGCAGGAGGCGGCTGATCGATGTTTCTCTCTCATCAGTGTTTCTAGCTCTCTATCTCTCTCCCTTCCTCTCTGTAAAAAATCAATAAAATATATTTAAAAAAAAAAGAAAAAAAGAACTGCAGTCCTGGCCAGTGTGGCTCAGTGGTTGAGCGTCAACCTATGAACCAGGATGTTGGGCACATGTCCAGGTTGCGGGCTCCATCCCCAATGTGGGAGTGTGCAGGAGGCAACTGATAAATGGTTCTTTCTCATCATTGATGTTTCTCTCTCTTTCTCTCTCCCTCTCCATTCCTCACTGAAATAAATACGAATATATTTTTTATAAAGGAACTGCAGGTATGGGGGGGGGGAGTTGGCGAGAAATGTTAGGCAGGTTTGTAGGGCCTTTAAGAAAGGAAGAAAGTCTGCATTCATGTCCGTATGTCCAGTTTGGCTAGGTTCCAATTATGGTGATAAGGTTGAGTGTCAAGGCCACTAGTATCTAATTGTTTACTTTATATTTGTCAGCATGCAGAGCAGCTAAGCATAGTTTTCATCAACATGTTTGGATTAACTCTCAGAACTGTGGCGGCTAAAAGTTTAGGTAGCATAGAACAAAGATCATATGAGGCACCCGGGTGACCCAAAATTGGGGTTACCCACAGTAGGGCTTTCAGAGACAGTTTGAAGGTGCAATTGGGAGAAGGGTGCTCATGTGCCAAATGTAACTTAGAGGCGTCGGGGGTCTTGCTGATTACATAAAGTTAATGCGTTTGAAGGGATATATTTCACAGTGCTGCTGATTTCAGGCCTGTGCTCACCTGACCAAGTCCTCTGTAGTGCATGGCACCCAATGATTCAGGCAGGCATGGGAGAGATGGTGGGCTGGAGGAGTGTAGAAGGAGAAGGCAGGGTTGCCTAAAGTGAAGACAGGAGGGGTTGGTGGGCTCAGGGAAGGAACTAGAAGTGCCTCATCCAGTCCCCACCCCGTGGTTACTCCGGTGGCATCCCTGATCCCAGGCAGCAGAGCACATCCGGGCCCATTGACATTCACTTGGACTCATTCCCCTGACTCTCGTGTCCAGGCTGCTGGTCCTTACCACCAGGGAGTGTTCGGTTCTGTGTTGTTTCTTTTCCTATTAATGTGGCTTTTCAAAGGGAGGCTAGGGAAAGACATGTGACTATCAGTTTACTTTTACTTTTTTGCTCTCCATTTCAGCAGTCAAATTTGAAACGTGACACAGATGTCTGTGCTTTTTCATTTTTCATTATTTTCCCATTTCATTCTTCCTTCCCGATAAAGTGGGAGGTTGACTGGGTAGTCAGTGAAATGCAGAACTAGCCCCAGGGCAGTAGGCTATCAGGGAAGTGGTTCGCAGTTCAGGTTCTGCGTCCATAGTTTTCTAAAATCTTTGTAATGTTTGACTTTTTAAAAGTCGGCACTTAATCTAATGAGCCTCTTCATGGGACAAAATTGGAATTGCACCTCAGAATTGAACTGAGCCGAATTTCCAGGCTATTCCCCTTGAGAATTCTGAGAAATGAATACCCTTTCTTTTAAGTACTCAGCGATCTTCAGATAGCAATTCTCTATGCCTATAAAGCACCCTTTAGTAGGATACTAGCCCGAGGGAGAGGTAGCAGATATGTGCCAACCTCCACAGGCTCCCAGGAAATACTCCTCGCCAGTCCAGTCCAGTCCTCGCCAGCCCAACATCAAAGCTGCCTCACAATGGGAACTTGGCCCCCAGTTTATGATGCTGGGATTAAAAGGCCAACATACCCAGGACGGAGCTATTTACATGGAGGGTAATTTTAATGGGTTTCCCCAGCTCTTTGTAGAGTTAGCACCATCCTTGTGTTTATATGATGCTAGATGCCCTGTGAAAATTAGATGGATCAGAGCTGGTGCCCAACAGGAAGCAGGAAGTACAACCCATCCTGAGTTCCATGGTTAATGTGATTTTATTCTCATGGGTGTCAAGGGTGGTAGGGTGGAGGTGACTTTATCTCTTTTATGGACTCAAATTTCTTTAATTGATTTTTATTTTTAAGGATTAAAAAAGTTAGCATTCGTGTTTGGTAAATTTGAATGATAATAATAGGTAACCGTTTCACACTAATATTTTCTAAATATAAAAGGAGAAGAAATTCTAGAAAAGGCCGGTTTCACTGAGTATGCTCTGTTACCACTGGCGTTGGCAATTACCTTTTCATCTGCTAAATATATATGGTGTTCCCTGATTGATCTTCCCCCCTCCCCAGAATCAATTTGCTGAAAAGGAATTATACTTGAAAAATATCCACTTTTTCTTAAATATTCACTTTTTTCTACTTATAAAAATTTGATTTTTTAAATCTCCATAAAGAATAGCATATTTAGAGAAAAAAATTCTTGAACTTGAGATTTGTGTGACGGTCTTTGTAAAGGGGTTTGACATTTCTAACTTGTCAAAGATAGTTTATAAAGCTTTGAAGTTTCTAGGGGCACCTGCATTGTGGAAATGTTGCTATATTTTAAAAATATTTAGTGTATCTTCAAGCATAAATACATGAGGAAGAGATAGAGGGACTGCATTAAGATCCCCGTGCTGGCTTATTTTACGTGACAACTTAGCAGGAACACAGAGTCCAGATGTGTGACCAAACATTAGTCTGGATCAGGGATGGGCAAACTTTTTGACTCGAGGGCCACAATGGGTTCTTAAACTGGACCGGAGGGCCGGAACAAAAGCATGGATGGGTTCTTAAACTGGACCGGAGGGCCGGAACAAAAGCATGAATATAAATTCAAAGTAAACATCATTACATAAAAGGGTACGGTCTTTTTTTTTTTTTTAGTTTTATTCATTTCAAACGGGCCGTAGTTTGCCCACGGCTGGTCTGGATGTTTCTGTGCGGGTGTCTTGGGGATTAACAGTTAAGTCAATGGACTTTGAGAAAGCAGATTACCCTCCATAATGTGGGTGGGACTTACCCGATCAGTTGAAGGCTTGGATAAACAAAACACTGACCTCCCGCAAGCAAGAGGGACTTCTCCAGCACATGGCCTTTGGGTTTGAACTGCAGCATTGGCTCTTCTTGGGTCTCCAGCCTGCCAGCTCACCTTGCACTTTTGAATTTCCCAGACTCCACAGTTATGTGAGCCAATTCCTTAAAATCTATTCATCTATCTGTCCATCCACCCATCCATCCATCCACCCACCCATCCATCTCTCTTCCTTCTATCGGGTCTGTTTCTCAGGAGAACCCTGTCAGATACATTCCCCTTTGAGAGAAATCCACCAGCAGAGAAACCTGTGATCAGGAAGTTAAATTGCATGGTGTCTCCCGGTAGCCTGGTTGGATTGTCCCCTATGCACTCCTCCCGCTACGTCCAGGGAGAAAGGTCAGGGTATTCAGGGGGCAATAGCAGCCCTCTGATCCAAGAAGAAACTTTAATCTGTTAGCCTACCTACGATGAACAGAAGAGAACATTCTTGAAGTTTCCAGATGCTGAAAAGCTTTTGAAGCCCAGCTGGGTGAAGATTCTGAAGACCTAGGAGCCCAGCCCCCCACTGGGGAACCTCTGGTGGGAGGGAAGGGACAGGTTCTGTACGTTGGCATTAAGTCGAGGTCCAGCCTCGTGCTGTGAGGCAAGGCACCAAAATGTAACAACACTGTTTGCACTCTCTACTCTTTAAATAGTTTTTTGGTAATATTGCCAGTGCTCAGTGTTTTTAAAAAAGTTCTACTTCTTAAAATAAAAGTGTTTATGGAAAATGACCATGCTTCTAATCTCTTCTAGTTATCTCTGATGGAAGCTGGGCACTACTTTATGGCTCAAAACCCAGATTAATGATCTGGGGTGGGGGAGGAGATTTGGATAGAGCCGGAGCAAATTAAATCTTCATGCGAAACATAAAATTGTTTTAAAGTCTTTTTATAGGCTTCTGGCACCTGCAGGCATTCATTAAATATGTCATGTGAATGAGAAATTCTCTGGCCGTTCCCTGGAGAGGTAGATCCATGCGTTTATTTCTGTGGTATTGTCCTTGAATATTAGAGCAGGTAGGTGCTACCCTTGAAGAAAGGGTCCAGAGCAGACTTCCCTACGGAGAGATGGGATTGTCCATTTAGTACTGGAAACCAGCACAGGCCCTGCCCCACGGCCCCACGCATGCTCCTTATTGCTGTGCTGTGCTCACTCACTCACTCACTCACTCATGGGTGGTTGATGATGAAGAGCATACGCCATTTGCTCACCTTGTGTTGACTTTCCTTTTTACTTCTCCTTGTTTGTCTGCCATCTCACTGCATCTCATCTGTGGGCAAATGCTTTATTCGTTGGGTAAATGCTTTATTGGTTGGGGCTGGAGCCCAGGCGTCCTCTGGGCCCTATGAATCAGGTTGCGTCTCGAGTCAGCTCTTGCTGTGAGCTGCCTGGGCACCTGAGTCATGCGGAGGCTGAGGCTGCAGACGCCACAGTGCCCCGTCACGGTCACAGTACCCGGCTGTCCCGGTGCCTCTGGACTGACAGAAGTTTTGGCGAGCTGAAGAGTTGGCTACAGGTTGAAAAAGCCAAGGAAAACCACCCAGAGTTGTGCGGCAGTAAATGCGTTTGGGAGGAAACCTAAAAACCAGGTGAGTGTGGGTGGACGAGTCAGGCTTGGCAGCTAAGTGTGTGCACCTCTTTCCTGCTCAGGCTCTCAACTCTCTCCTTCCTTCCCTGACATCTTCGCCAGGCATTTCCTTCTAACAGAGCGATGGGCACTTTTCAAGCTATCTATGAACCTCTTCAGAGACATTTTGCAGATGAGTTTAACTTTAAAAAATTTAACAAAAAACAGTCTATCTTCAGAAGTTGGGATTCCTTGAAGTGTCAGGCAAATAACTTAGACTTTCTAAATCTAGTTTTGTCATTTCTAAAATGAGGCTAATAATACTATCCAGCTAGTTTTGTCATGAGGATTCAATGGAGCAATGCTTGTAGATGATCTTAATGTTGTATATACTAGGGCGTTCTGAGAGATAGTAATGCAAACTCGAGGCTTCAGAAGGTAAAATTTAGCCCTGCTCAGTCCCCTTTTTGTCTCCCACCTTTGGTCAATAAACAAGAGTTTATTTTGTGCTCAGTGAGCCAGGACCAGAGCATACAATGGTGAATAAGACAGATATGTTCCTGCCTCCTGGAACTTTCCATTCTGGCCAAGGCAGTAGACAGGAACATATATAGGGTATCTATAATAATAAAAGCATGATATGCTAATTAGACTGGACATCATTCCGGACAACCTTCCAGACAAAAGCCAGGGCTGTGAGGGAAGCCCGGGTCCTGGGGGGCCTGCCAGCGGCTGGAGGAAAGCCTGGGTCCCGGGTGCCAGAGGGAAGCTGGAGCTGGCAGCCGGGGGAAGGAAGGCCTACTCTTGCACAAATTTCGTGCATTGGGCCTCTAATATGTAATAATGATAGGTGGTGGTAACTGCTGTGAAAAACATAAAACGGGGCATAGGGAAGGAGGGTGCTGGATGTGAGGTCTATTTTATGTAGGGTGGATAAGGAAGGCCTCTTGGAAGAGATGACATTCACTACAAGAGGGGGCAGGCTGGAAGTTAATCTACATCCAAAATGTAAAAAGGGATGGCTTAAGGCATTTGAAGTAGTTTCCTGAATCATCAGCCACCAGTAATGCTACTGATAGCATAGTAGCTCAAAGATGTTTATCACAGAATGTTTTCAGGTTCCAGAAACAATTTCTGAATCTGTGTGTGTGTGTGTGTGTGTGTGTGTGTGTGTGTGTGTGTGTGAGTGTGCGTGTGTATGTGCGTGTGTGTGTGTGTGCGCATGTATGTGTGTTTTTGGTATGTGTAGGGCGAGTGCCTTTCCTTTGCATGGGTTATGCTTTATCTCTATGAAGACATCTGAAGGCAGAGGACTGGGTGATGCTAGTGTTGGTCCTCCTTCAAGTAGTGGTTGAAAGGAACTATTCAATTGTTGCTCCTTTGACATGTGGAAATGGGTAAAAACTTTACAGACCTCTTTGTCTTTTAAAAATATGATGTAAAAAGTGCTGTTTAAAAACAGTTTTGTGCCCCCACAGCTTTCAGAACAGCCGGCTACAGAGCTGGCTGCTTGTGAGGGGTTGCTGAGGGCTGCCTGGGAAACCTCCTTCCTAGAAGGGCCCTCCATGTGTAGTGTGGGCTTGCCTTTTGGAATGAAACCAGTGTGAAATCTGTCCTGAGCCTCTGTGTGTGTCATGGAAGGTTTTTCCTCCTGTAGAAAAAAGAGCTGGAGCTAAATGTACAGTAAGCCCTATTTTGTAGGTGTGCGGGAGGAAGAAATCCCTTTTAGGGCCCACTTTCTTAGTCTGTCATTCTACTGCACTTCATCTTTGGATGTTTCTGGTAATCATCTGACTTCAGTATTGCTCTAAGTCGGGATTGCTTGCCATCCCTAGGGATATACTGCTCAGGTTCTTAGTGGCATTTTGGCTATTTTTATTCCACATTTGTGTATTTATTACTCACATTATTCTGGTGTCCTCCCCTCCCCCCTGATTACGTTCTGTCATTTGTGCTTCTGGTTTTGATATTTCATTAAAAAAAAAATTGACCTGGGCAAACTAAAAGAAATTTTAAACATGTGTGTGATGGTTGGCGAGCTTCATCTTTGGTGCAGTCAACAGACAATGGCTGTCTTAGGAGCATAGCAATTTTTCAGATGTGGGTCCATTGTTCTCTTCAGAGATAGTGGCATTAATGAGCAACTCTAGGAAGTTCCCCGAGTTCCGTGTCCAGCAACAGGAAAGGAGAGGAGCAGACTGGAATGTTCATTAGGGAGACTTAGGTTCTCCTCCTTCAAGATGAAGCAGGTTGTTTGGACTTTAGGATCCCAAGTACATTGACATGGATGAGTGTATTTGCTTGTACACGGGTATCCTCCCTACACACAGAGCATTTTATTTTATTTAAAAAATTTTTTTTGGTTAATCCTCACCTGAGAATATTTTTCCATTGATTTTTAGGGAGAGTGGAAGAGAGAGGGAAAGACAGAGAGAAACATCAATGTGAGAGAAACACATTGATTGGTTGCCTCCTGCACGAACCCTAACTAGGGCCTGGGCTAGGGAGGAGCCTGCAACCCAGGTAGTGTCCTTGACCAGAATCGAACCAAGGGACCCTTTGGTCCACAGGCTGACACTCTATCCACTAAACCAATCCGACTAGGGCTACACAGAGCATTTTAGTGTAATATTTATTGGATGTTATAGGAGGCACATGCTTGTATGGCATGAAGAAGTTAGCAATGACACCAAATACTTACTTAATGCTTCTCTTTGGCTCTCATATGCTGGCTCCTTCACGCCTTCTGTTGTTATTGTTCTTTTCATCCTCCTCCTTCTCCTTCTTTCCTCTTCCTCTTCTCTCTTTTTCTTTCATTTTCTCCTCCTCCTCCTCCTCCTCCTCCTCCTCCTCCTCCTCCTCCTCCTCCTCCTTCTTCTTTTTATTTAGGGGAAATTAGTATAGAAGCTTGAAGCAAGACATGTGATCTAGGGATTTTAAAGCCAGTGCTGCCCATAACATACATACTCTAGACCAGTGGTTCTCAACCTTCCTAATGCCGCGACCCTTTAATACAGTTCCTCATGTTGTGGTGACCCCCAACCATAAAATTATTTTTGTTGCTACTTCATAACTGTAATTTTGCTACTGTTACGAATCGTAATGTAAATATCTGATATGCAGGAAGTATTTTCATTGTTACAAATTGAACATAATTAAAGCATAGTGATGAATCACAAAAACAATATGTAATTATATATGTGTTTTCCGATGGTCTTAGGCGACCCCTGTGAAATGGTCGTTCAACCCCCAAAGGGGTCTCGACCCACAGGTTGAGAACCGCTGATCTAGACTAAAATGTCACAGACTCATATCATCTACCAAGCTGATCTTCCCTGTGCTATGCCAGTCTCTGGGGAGAATATTCACCTGGTCCCTTTTCTGGAGGGAAGTGGCATCCTGTGGGTACAGAGCGTATGGGTGAGGAAAGGTCATGCCCCCAGTGGCGCTGGGCTGGTCCATTGCATGGATAAAGTCTGATGCAATGACCAGGGCTGGAGAACCTCCTCCTTCCCCCAGTCTCTTCAAGATCATTGTTTCAAAGTGTAACAGCCAAGATGTACAGGAGGACAACCAAAGGTAGAAGACAATATTGTTTTGTTTGTTTTTCTTACTGTGAGGTAGATTCCTAACAGGTTAAAACCATCTAATTTTAACAGCAAGGATAAGGACCTTAAACAATGATTTCTACAAATGCAATAAGACAAAAGGAGAGAGGGAAAGAACATGGAAGGGCAGAAACCCTAGAAAAGTTCAGAAAGGGAAGTAACAGTGTGGGAGCTGGTTACCGCTGATAGCTTTATACGCTCTGTATTCTTCCCTCCCTGTGGTACTTGTCAGGCCCGGCATGGGCCAGGTTGGGGGCACCCAGGTAGCTAGTCTTTCAATGAAGCAGGTAGTCGTGAGCTAGTCCTTGTAGCAAAAAGAAAGCTTAATGTGGAGGAGTGAAATCTGGGTTTGATGAGTGTTTAAACCTAAAGTTTGTTTGTTCACTGAGCAAACCATCAATTGCAAGTTGACAGTTTGCC
This sequence comes from Myotis myotis, assembly GCF_014108235.1. Taxonomy (NCBI): domain Eukaryota; kingdom Metazoa; phylum Chordata; class Mammalia; order Chiroptera; family Vespertilionidae; genus Myotis; species Myotis myotis. The sequence continues at coordinate 19,411,991 of NW_023416401.1, read as the reverse complement.
AGATACCGTGTTTACCTCCAGGAGTACAACAGTTTCTGAGTGAGACTACAAGAAGCTTTGAAGTGATTTACCGAACAGAGTGTATTTGTTATGCAGTTGTTATCTTTCTGTTTTGTAGAATATGTTTCTATTTTGTTAGGTGCAACCATTGATATTTCTAAAAGCTTTTGAGGTGAAATTGACATACAATAATTGGTACATGTTTAAAGTGTACAATTTGATATGTTTTGATGTCTGTATACATCAGTGAAGCCATGACCACAATCAAGAGTGAAGGTGGGGAAACCAAGATGGCGGCATAGGTAAACACCGGAGTTTGCTGCCTCAAACAACCACTTCAAAAATACAACTAAAAGACGGAATGGACATCATCCAGAACCACAGGAAGGCTGGCTGAGTGGAAGTTCTACAACTAGGAGGAAAGAGAAAAATATACCGAGACTCAGAGGAGGCGCAGTGCTGAAGTAAAATACTAAGGTGCGGAGTGCATGCGGAGCGGGCTGGCGGCTGAGGGCGCGGTTGTCGTTTTCAATCGGGAGGGAGTCTCAGGCTCTGAGCTCCAGTTCCAGGTGAGTCTCTAGGGACTCAGACTCATACGGGAGAAGCGGGACTGTCTGGCATCGCTCAGAACCCTAGGGCAGCTTTCTCTCCATGGGGCTTGCAGTGATTACTGGGACACTGAGAAGCAGAGCCTCTGAGGGCAAGACTGAGAGCAGCCATAACTGCTAACCCCGCCCTGTTGATCCCGTGGGACGTGCCCCGCCCAAGCCCTGCAGGGAGACTTTTGCTGGATAGCCTCAGGCAAAGGCTAGATTAGCACCTCCCTAGAGATCCAGGAGCCAGGAAGCCCAGAGGTCAGAGTGGGACCATCCAGTTTGCAGCTCTGTGGAACCATAAAAGACATACTCAGGACAGACTCAGTGAGCACCAAAGCCCCATCGAAGCAAGTCTAGCCCCAGAGGGGTGTCTCCAGCACAGAAGTTCTCCCACTGCAGACACAGCTGATTCTCACAGTCAATTGGCCTGGAGGTCAATTCCTCATAGTGATAACTGCAACAATCAAGGCTTAACTACAACAAGACTGTGCACAAAGCCCACAAGGGGGTGCACCAAGAGTGTCTACCTCAGGTAATTGGGACACTTAGCACAGAAAGGCACTCTATCGACACAGTGAAGCATAAAAAATGTGGAGACAAAGAAACAGGACACAAAGAACACAATTGGAGGAAAGCAAACTGTTGGATATAGAGTTCAAAACCACACTTTTAAGGTCTTTAAAGAACTGTCTAGAAGCCGCCGATAAATTTAATAAGGCCCTCGAAAAGACTGGTGAGACCGCCGATAAATGTAGTGAGATCCTCAAGAAATCTAATGAGACCCTCGATGTGATAAAGAACCAACTAGAAATTAAGCATACACTGACTGAAATAAAGAATATTATACAGACTCCCAGCAGCAGACCAGAGGGTCGCAAGAATCAAGTCAAAGATTTGAAATACGAAGAAGCAAAAAACACCCAACCGGAAAAGCAAAATGAAAAAAGAATCCAAAAATATAAAGATAGTGTAAGGAGCCTCTGGGACAGCTTCAAGCGTACCAACATCCGAATTATAGGGGTGCCAGAAGATGAGAGAGAGCAAGATATTGAAAACCTCTTTGAAGAAATAATGACAGAAAACTTCCCCCACCTGGTGAAAGAAATAGACTTCCAAGTCCAGGAAGGGCAGAGAACCCCAAACAAAAGGAATCCAAAGAGGACCACACCAAGGCACATCATAATTAAAATGCCAAGAGCAAAAGACAAAGAGAGAATCCTAAAAGCAACAAGAGAAAGAAAATCAGTTACCTACAAGGGAGTACCCATACGACTGTCAGCTGATTTCTCAACAGAAACTTTGCAGGCCAGAAGGGAGTGGCAAGAAATATTCAAAGTGATGAATACCAAGAACCTACAACCAAGACTACTTTATCCAGCAAAGCTATCATTCAGAAGTGAAGGCCAGATAAAGAGCTTCACGGATAAGAAAAAGCTAAAGGAGTTCATCACCACCAAACCAGTATTATATGAAATGCTGAAAGGTATCCTTTAAGAAGAGGAAGAAGAAGAAAAAGGTAAAGATACAAATTATGAACAACAAATACACATCTATCAACAAGTGAATCTAAAAATCAAGTGAATAAATAATCTGATGAACAGTATGAACTGGTGATTGTAATAGAATCAGGGACATAGAAAGGGAATGGACTGACTATTCTTGGGGGGGGGGAAGGGGTGTGGGGGTGAGGGAAGAGATTGGACAATAATCATGCACCTATGGATGAGGACAGTGGGTGGGGAGTGAGGGCGGAGGGTGGGGTGGGAACTGGGTGGAGGGGAGTTATGGTGGGAAAAAAGAGTAACTAATGTAATAATCTGAACAATAAAGATTTAATTGAAAAAAAAAAAGAGTGAAGGTATCCATCCCCCCAAAAGTTTCTCTGTGCTCCTTTGTAGTTCCTCTCATCCCTTATCTCACTGGCTCCTTCCCCAGGCAACCACTGCTCTAATTTCGGTCACCATAGATTAGTTTGTATTTCCTCAAACTTAATATAAGTTGAAGCATGTAGTATGAATTCTATTATTCTCTGGCTTCTTTCACTCAGCATAATTATTTTGAAATTTATGTAGCATGTTATATTAATAGTTCATTGCTTTCAATGCCGAGTAGCATCCTATTGTAACCGAGATGCAAGTTAGGCTGCCTGCTGCAACAAAAGCCAAACTCGTGAGACAAAAGGGAAGAGGTTTATTCAAGTGCCACAGCTGGGAGAATGGTGGACTACTCTCTCAAAGACCATCCCCTCTTCCTGCTCAAGCCTGCTGTTCTTATAGGGATAGGGAAGGGAGGGATTTTTTTCTACCCAATTATCTTGCTAGCTTTCCTGCTCTGGGGCCCTGTCTATTTATCTTTCTAGCTTTGGTGGCTCAGTGTAACAGCCTCCCCCTGTGCCATCTTGGCCAATGGGGAAGACTTCCCGGCCCTTTGACTGACTGTCCATGGTAACACTATTATATGGATAAACCACAATTTATTTATGTTTTTACATATTAATGGACATTTGAGTGTTTCTAGTTATAGACTACTCAATATACAGCTGTTGTAAACATTAGTGTACAAGTGTTTCTGTAGACATATGCTTTCATTTCTCTGTGGTAAATACTTAACAGGGAATCATTGACTTTTTAAAACTGACAAACTTTTCCAAAGTGGTTATACAATTTACATCCCCACCACTATTGTATGGGAGCCCAGTTCATCCACATCCTTTCCAACATTTGGTATGGTTAGTCTGCTTAATTTCAGCCGTTCTAATAGTGAGTGGTGGTAACATATTGGGGTTTTAGTTTGTGTTCGCCTAATGACTAATAACATTGAACATCTTTTTTATGTGCTTATTTACAATCCATTTATTTTCTTTGGTAGACATGTTTGTTCAAATTGTTTGCCAATTTTTTAAATGGGATTGTCTGTTTTTTATTATTTTATATTTATTCTGTTACTTACATTGTTTTTCTAATTTTTTTTGTTTTGAGAGTTCTTTATATGTTCCAGATACAAGTCCTCTATCAAATATGTTATTTGAAGGTATTTCTCCTAATCTGTGACTTGTCTTTTCTTAATGGTGTCTTTGAAAGAGACATTTTTAATTTTGAAAAGTCTGATTTATCAAATTTTTTCTTTCATAGACTATACATTTAGTGTCATATCTAAGAAATCTTTACCTAAGTGAAGGTCACAAAGATTTACTCCCATCTGTTCTTTTAGGTTTATGGTTTTAGATTTTAAATTTATATCTATGATCTATTTTGAGTAGATCTTTGCATTTGATATGGATCAAAGTTCTTTCCTTCTATGTATAAATAATGGTTCCTGCACCATTTGTTTTAAAAAATATATACACAATACTATATAAGGATTAGAGATGAATATATGTGTAGTCAGAATAGTAGTTATCTCTGGAGGATGGAGAAAGATGCATGTGCTGAATGCTATGCAGGGGAGCTCCAACTATACTATTGATTTTGATATCTTAAGGTTAATAGTATGTTCACAGATGGTTATCTCTTTTTCATTTTACCTTTTTATATGATTTTAATATTTTGGAATAAAATTTTTAAAAGAATTATCAAAGACTGATAGGGGAGAAATGAAACTGTTATTGTAAATTTCTTATACATGAAATAGTATAATATCACATGAAGAAAGTCTGTAATAAGTTAAATATGTATACTGTAAACCTTAAAGCAACCACAAAAATAACAGAGTTATATGTAGCTAAAGACAACAAAAGAGATTTAAAAATTTCTAAAAAAATAAATAATCCAAAAAAGCAGAAAAAAGGAGAAAAAGTGTAATGAAGTACAGATAGAACAAATAACAAATAGAAAAATCATAGGATTAAACCCAAACATATAATTAACCACATTAAATATAATTGTTCTAAACACTCAATAATTAAAGTGAGATTATATATATTTTTAAAAGCAAGACCCAAATGAAATGCTTCCTAGATAAAACAAACTTTTCCTATAATGATAAAAATAAGCTAAAAGGATGGAAAAAAAAATAAATCATGCTAATGCTAATCGAAAGACTATGTTAATGTCAGACAAGATAGATTTAAGATAAATGAATATTGCCAGGGATGAAGAATGTCATTTCAGAACAATAAAGTGCTCAATTTTATCAAGTTGAAATAACGATTCTAATTGTTTCTACACATAACGACAGAGCTTCAAAAAGTACCAGAGCAAAAATGTACAGAACTAAAAGGAGAAATAGAAAAACCCACAATTAGAGTTAGAAACTTTAACACCATTCTCACAGTAATCTATAGAATAAGTAGACAGAAAATCAGTAAGAATATAGAAGACTGGAACAAAAGTATCCATCAACTTGACCTAATTGACATTTATAGAGTATTCCACCCAACAACATCAGAATGCACATTCTACTCACGTGCCCATGGACAGACCAGATTCTGACCTGCTTCAATGTCCTTGTCTAAGATAATATCGGTGACAGTTTTGTTAAGTTTTGCTTATTTTTTCTTCAAACCAGGGACATCTCTTCCTCCTTCTTTGCATGCCTGATAGTTTTTTTTTTATTGAATTCCAGACACCGAATTTTACCTTGTTGCATGCTGATATTTTAGTATTCTTACAAATATTTTTAAAATTTATTCTGGGACACAGATAAGTTACTTGGAAATAGTTTGATCCTTTGGGTTTTGCTTTTAAGATTAGCTAGGTGGCTTCAGAGAAGCATTTAGTGGAGGGCTAATTATTCCCCATGACTAAATCAGGATCTTCTGAGTACTGTACCCAGTGGTCCATGAGTTAGGAGATTTTCTAATCTGACTGGGGGAATCGCCCTGTATGAGCACTAACTTCTCATCCTTGTGGGTGGTTCTTTTCCTGATTTCCGGTACTTGTATGCACGAGTTAGTACCCTTCTGTATATTCAAAGGAGATCCTCTGCAGATTTTCAAGTTCTTCCTCTGGGCAGCTCTTGCTTGTATTCGGTCCCGTGAATTCTCTCTACCTTGTTCTCCCAACTCAGGGAGTCTAATGACTGCCTAGCCTTCCCTTCCCTGTGTCATGTCTTGGAAATTTTCTTTTAAAAATATTTTTATTGCTGGATGGGGAGGGGCAATGGGGGGAAAAGGAGACATATGTAATACCTTAATCAATAAAGAATAAAAAAAAGAAAGAAGAATATCCTCGGGTGAGGATTAAATTTAAAAAATATATATTTTTATTGATTTTAGGGAGAGGAAGGGAGAAGGGTAGAGGGATAGAAATATTGATGAGAGAGAAACATCAATCAGCTGCCTCCTACATGCCCCCCACTGGGAACTGAGCCCACACCCAGACATGTGCCCTGAATGGGAATCAAACTGTGATCTCCTGGTTCATGGGCTGATTGTTAACCACTGAGCCACACTCTCCGGGCTGGAAATGGTCTAGAGGCAGTAAACTGGGGTTTTTTATATTTTGAGCCGAAGGGGAAATATGATGCGTCTACTTCAATTTTGGCCTAGTAGTCTAGCAACCATTTATATTGAAAATGCATTGACAATGTTTAATGAGTCACAAAAAAATGATCAAACTTTTTGACCTATAGTCCTACCTCTGGGAACATATCTTAAATCTTAAAATGAAAAAAAGATATTATGCACACAAAAACATCCTGAACTGCAATATTCATAACGGAGAATTCGAAGAAATCTACATTTAAGAAAAGGAGAGTGGTTAAAATCAAGGTGTATCTATGCAGTGAACTATTTGGGGGTTATTTTAAATAATAATTTCAAAGATTTTCAACATTAAAAGTGTTTAATATTCCATAGTATATCATCATCACAACCTCATAAAACATTTATATGGATAAAAACTCATATAGAGCATTTTAGGGAGATTGAATTGAGTAGTTTTCTTCTACTTTAAAGAATGTATTTCTCATTGTAGTAAAATCTACCAATTTGAAATGAATTTGATTATTCTTTTTAAATTTATTACAAAGTATTATAAGCATACAAAGCGGTATTAAGAAAAATAAGATAAATACCTGTGGACATAGTAGTAGCTTTAAAAAATGAAAATCAACAGTGTGGTTGAAGCTCCCTGGCATAGCGCCCAGCAGTGATGTCTTTCTCCCGCCTCTGTAGCAATTACTGTCCTGACTGTGTATGTGTTCATCTCTAATCCTTCTATAGCATCGTGTGTAAGTTTTGCAAAGTTTTTGTACAAGTACCTGTATTTCCTGTAACTTGATAAGGAAAAGGCCCAATCCTGTGCATTCGTTGTTGTGGTGTGGCATATTTGTGCGTGGGCACAGTTTCATGAGCCATCTCCTGCTGAGGGACATTCAGGTTGCCTCAGTTTCCCACTGTCACAGACATCGATGTTATGAAAATTCTCGTACCTGGCTCCTTGTGCCTGTGTGTTTCTCTGGGCTAGACAGAGCACATGAGTCTGAGAGAAGTTACAGGTGTGTGAGGTCAATAATTACATATTATGGAGCTCAGCTTCATGGCCTCTCGTTTTACCTGTTCTCTGGAAGAAGGGTGCTTTATATTAAAAACATTTTTACGTGAGTCTTCATAAAGCAAAGGCACCACAAATTGCATTATTAACCAGATTAACTGAGACTTAAATGACAATCAGAACCTTTTGGTTAATCCCTATAGCCATGCCTTACTTGTCTAGAATTAGGGGAGTCTCTTAGAATGGCAGCCTCTATTCTGGTACCATTCATAGGTGATCCCTGATGCATAACAATGCTGCCTTGTGAGACTCTTGGGACTTCCCTGCCGAGCCCACCTTAGGCTAAGTCACCTCGCTGCCTCCCTGTAGGGCTGCAATGCGTCTGGTCTGTGCTCTCATTCTCACTCAGACCTGTGCTCTGCTCAGCTTTCAGTCCTGCCTCCCTCGGCAACCTGTCCTGTTGCCACCGATGTTTTCGCAGGAAGAAGCACCTGGCTCCAGCCACCGTGCTCATCTTCCCCTTTTGAAAATTTCTGTCTTCTCTCCTTTGGCCTTGTCCTTGGACCACAATCAGCTGTCACTCCCTGATATTCCTTGACAGTTTCTCAGAGTTGGAAACTTCTGGGACTTGTTTAGCTTTCTGGGGCAGGATGATGTAGAAAAGCCAGATGGTTTCAAAACCTGCCCACTTTGATGACTTCACGATTGCAAGACCACCTACCTACCAGCTAACCAGCCAATGGCATCATTTGACCTCCCAGGACCCCCTTCTCTGCTGATGCTTTTCTTGGCTTGGGGGAGGGGGAGGGGGAGAGAGAGAGAGAGAGAGAGAGAGAGAGAGAGAGAGAGAGAGAGAGAGAGAGAGGAGAAAGCTTCCCTCTGCTCAGGAGGAAGCTTTTAAAATCAGACCAGCTGACTTTACCCTTCCCTGCTTTCTAATAGGCTGCAATTGCATGTGATTATTGCTTACTAATTACATAGCATTCAGTTGCACCCCTACCAGTACCTTTGTATCCTCTGTACCCCTGCCTACACTTCATTTTAGATCTTGCTTGGACAGAACACACTCAGATTTTTTGAAAATATATTTTATTGATTTTTTTACAGAGAAGAAGGGAGAGGGATAGAGAGTTTAGAAACATCGATGAGAGAGAAACATCAATCAGCTGCCTCCTGCACACCCCCCCCACTGGGGATGTGACCGCAACCAAGGTACATGTCCTTGACTGGAATCGAACCTGGGACCCTTCAGTCCGCAGGCCAGTGCTCTATCCACCGAGCCAAACCAGTCAGAACCACACTCAGATTTTAAGCAGAGCTTTTATTTTCCTCCTGTGTAAGGTTAATACTCCCTGAAGATGTGTCTGTTTCAGTTATCATTGCCTTACTCTGAGCTCTCTTGTCTACAACTACTTGCTTCCTCTGTATGCCTCTTCTATTCTATCAGTTTCCCCCAACCCAAGGCCCACCCCCAAAGTCAGTGAGAGCTCTGCATGGGAGTGATGAGGGCCACAGCAGCGATCCATTTCTTTATACATTAGTAGGTGCATACCCAGCCTTGGTGTGGCCGGAAGGTCATAAGATGCGGAGTACAAAAGTGAATATTTTTAAAATGAGAAAAGGAATAAAAAATCTTAATGTTTTTGTTAATCAACAAACTAACCTGCCTCTAAATACAATTTTCCTGCATATTTTGGCTGCATGCTTGCTAGTCTCTTAATATTACAATGATTTGGGAGCATTTCCTATAGAAAGCAGGATGAAAATTCAGTTTTGTTCTGTATGACTGATCAGTATCTGCTTTGTATTATTAATGGTTTAGAGCAGGGATAAGCATTTTCTGTAGAGGATCAGATCATAAATATTTTAGGCCTTGGGCCCAGCTGGAGTGGCTCAGTTGGTGGTTGAGTGTTGTCTTGTGCGCCAAAAGGTTGCCGGTTCAATTCCCGGACAGGCACATGCCTGGATTGCGGGTTCGGTCCTACTCTGGGCACAGACAGAAGGCAACCAATGGATGTTTCTCTCTCGCATTTCTCTCTCTCTCTCTCTCTCTCTCTCTCTCTCTCTCTCTCTCTCTCTCCCTCTCTCCCTCTCTCCCTCTCTCCCTCTCTCCCTCTCTCCCTCTCTCCCTCTCCCTCCCTCCCTCCCTCCCTCCCTCCCTCTCTCCTTCCATCCCTGTCTCTCCGCTCTCTCTCTCTCAGCATGTCCTCATGTGAAGATTAAACAAGAAAAAAGATATTTTAGGCCTTGGGAGTCACTTGGCCTCTGTAACAACTAATCAACACTGTTTTTGTGGGCAAAGGCAGCCCTAAGCAATATGTAAATGATGGGTGTGGTTGTGTCCCCAATAAACCTTTATTTATAAATGCAGGGAGTGGACCAGATTTGACCAATGGGCTATAATTTGTTGAAACATAATTTGCCAATCCAGTTTAGAATGTTTTGTTTTGTTTTGTTTTCCTCTTCACAGCTCATTCAGCGTAATCTCTTGGAAATGTCTAGAATTTATTTTCATGGAGAAGGAGAAATCTCCGTTAGTTTCTTTCTTTTTTCTTCTAAAAAAATATTTTTATTGATTTTAGAGAGGAAGGGAGAGGGAGAGAGAGAAACATCAATGATGAGAGAAAATCATCGATTTTCACCTCCTACACGCCCCCTACTGGGGATGGAGCCCGCAACCCTGGCATGTGCCCTTGACTGGAATCAAACCCGGGACCCTTCATTCCGAAGGCTGACGCCCTATCCCCTGAGCCAAACCAGCCAGGGCATGTTAATTTTCTTTCATATGGGAGCTATAGGAATTGGAAGAGTATATACCACAAACAAGCTTTCTGTTCTTTGTATCTAAAGTGCTGCTTTTCCTCCTGTTCACATACTTGCTTCACACTTAGGATGTGTTCATATTGCAGTGTGAGCTCTGGGTCTCCCCGAGGTCACACAGTTGGAGGGTTGTTGCACTGGGAGTTGTATTCTGGGGAATCATTCTTTCATCAGGATGACCAGCAAAGACCTAACTATACACAAAGAGATGATAAACCAGGTAAATATATCCCACTAAACCCCCACTTCCCTTCCCTTATTGGCTCCCCCAAATAGCCATAATCATCCTACCACCTGCCAGGCAAGAAAGTGTGGTGGATGGAAACAGCGTGGAAAGGGACCATGTCTTCAGTGATTGCTCTTACAGTATCTTCCTGTTGCAAATTGCGTGAAAATATAGGACCATGAGAACACATTGCACGCACCCGCCCCCCCCCCCCCCCCCCCCCCCCGGCCAAACTCTGGGAAAGGCACCTGGGAGAGTGAGGGGCTCTGGAGTGTAAGCTTTATTAGCACCTGGTCCTAGGGGATATGTGCTGGACCCTTACCTTCCTCTCTGGAATGGAAACATGTACTCACTGAAAAAGACAGTTTCAGCAAGCTGGGGAGAGGCAGACTTTTCAAAGTCTGCTCCTTCTAGGGCCCCTGCAATCATACCCGAAAGGCAGCCAACTTCTTTGTCTGCTTATTAGTTCAAGTTTGTGGGAAGTGAATTCAGTGTGTCCTTGGGCACCCAGCGTGAGTCCCTCTCTTGGCTCGTTAAGAAAGAGGGATGCACATAGCTGAAATTCTTCATTGACTTGGAAGCCCTGCCTGCTGCAGCTTCTGTCTAGTATTCCAGGCTGGGCTTTGCACCTGACCTGCTGGAGCCCCTTCTCCTATAAGACCTTGAAGCTAGTGCTTGCCCTCCTTCCGAGATAGCTGCCGGGCCCTAGCAGGAGTGTGATGGTGTTGGTACACCGTATCCACTGATGGAAATCATGGCAGGTAACTGTGTACTTTCTGCTTGTTCTATTATTTCACTTGAAAAGGCATTATCAGTAGTTACTTGAGCTTGCAAGGGACACATGTCTATTGTCATCTCTCACTTGGTTCTCACTGTATCCCCGTAAGGAACACATTGCCATCTCTTTTTTCCAGAGGTCAAATCACTGGTACCAAGTTGCTTGTTTGATAAGAGCCAATGCTACCTGGCCTCAAACCTGGTTTCTTGGCTTCAGAGCCCATGCAGGGCGCTACTTCCCTGGTCTCCCGCCTGCTTCTTCCTTTCAAGGCTGTGGTACAGCTCGGGGTCAAGGCTTTCTCCTTTCCTGGCAGATGCGGGGCTCTGTCTGTTTGGGTAAGGCAGGTCCTGCCAAATGGGCCTGCCAGAGTGCCTGGTGCTTAACCAACACGCGTGACTGCCTGCATGAATGGATGCCTATGCTGCTCTTAGGAGAAGGAGAGATTTTGGGCCAAATGGAGGGTAACGCCCCTCACCTATAGGTGCACGATATGCTGGGAAGACTGGAGGGAGGCCTGCAGCAAAGCCTACATTGGTCTCTAATGACAACTTCTTTTCATAAGTTTTTTTCCCTTTCCTTTCAGCTGTTTTTTCTTTATTTTTGGTTTAAGGAAAATATTTAATTAAAGGATATAAAGCCATATTTGTTAACCTTTTTTCAATTATCATCCTTTTAGGGAACATTTTTTTCTGAACCATCCCCCCCCCCCCCCCTTAAATTTTAATACCAAAGACATTCTGCATATCTCTTATAGACTGTGTCCCTGTAGAGGACCATAAACCATTGTCCTATCTAAGGTGTTTTTATCCTTAAGAAGAAACCTCCTTGGCTCTTGCTCCAATTGAGAAGGCATGGTCTAAAGTAATTATTCCGTTTAAGTAGCTGATGACACGAGAATTGCTCATGTGTTTATAGAACTGAAAACAAAGCGCTCATCATTGACAGCCGTGATGACTATGAGCATGGCCAAACAATTCAGTTCTAATCAGCTTGTGATTACAGCGGCCAGCGAGCAGCTGTTAAATAAATAGGAGTCCAGTGCGTTGGCCAAGGAGACAGGATGGGTGATGGTGAAGTCCATGGACTAGTTTTGTCCCTATCTGTACACAGGAAACACCCCAGAACTGTTAGAGACCATGGACGCCCAGGTTGGGAGGCCAGGCCACCTGACACGGGAGGCATTGTCTTCGTTGCTTTCAGGACTTTCTGCTATGGATATTAAGCCATTGGTTTCTAGCCAAGTCGTATTTTTATGTGATTTTATTTTTAGTTATGTTATTGTGGTAAAATATATGTCACATAAAATTTGCCATGCTACCCATTTTTAAGTGTATCATTCGGTGGCATTCATTACCTTCACAATGTTGTACTACCACCACCACCACCATCTATTTCCAAAGCATTTTTTTTAACCCAAACAGAAACTCTGTACCCCAGCTCCTTTCTGTCTCTGTGAATTTGCTTATTCTAGATGTTTCATAGAGGTGCAATCATCCAATAGTTGTGCCTTTATGATTGGCTTACTCTTTTAGCCTGCTTCTTTGTTGAGGGTTCATCCATGTTGTAGCATGTACTTGATATGACTTAAAACATATTTATGTGATAAGTGTATCCATTCATATTTCAATCTGTTGGAATGCGGATCATAGAGTGGACATGCACAATCATGGGAGAGATTTGATTGTTATTTTTCTATTTTTAAAGGAAGTTTCATTATTTTTCTTCATCTTTGAACATCACTGATTCAGAGCCAATAAGTATGAATGAGTATGAATGAGTCACTATTGGAGGGTTTCCAATTCTTTGCCTATTATGCATGTGTTGGTTTTGTTCTGGGTCATAAAATAATATCATAAAATGCATTTGTCAAGCTTGTAATACTTCTAAAGAATTTAGGTTTAACTAAGTCAGAGGCAAATGACTCCTACCCTGGATGCACATTCTAACAAGTCCTTGCAATCCCATTGTGGAGGCCCCGACTGCACAGTGAAGTCCTCTGAGAAGAAACTAAGGGTTGCTTTATTTTAAAACATTAGTTAACTGCATTGCATGATGCCATGATTTTAAATTAATGTTTAAAAGTGGAAATTTAAAAACTGTCTATCAAACATGATGAGGACGGGGAGCCACTTCCAGGTATTTGGAGTTGGGGATGGGAGGAAGCAGGCCAAGCTGGTGGGAATTTATACTGTGTCCATATCCACAGTCTTCTGCCCCCTCACCGCCCCCCCCCCCCCCCACACACAATCCCCCAGATGGAACTTGGCTTTTCCTGTGTTTACCTTTGAGTTTGGTTTTGGTTAGAAGCAGGTGCTAATAGTGAGCTGGGAGAGAGCCCTAACCCAGCAGAGTTCTTAGGTAATGGTTTGGTTTAGCACGGACCAGGGTTCACATCCCTGGGTGCACAGAGAATCAGTTATGGAACTTTGACAAACACAGATGCCGTGCACAGGGTCCATGTGCAGGTCCAAAGAGGGTGGGAAGCTGTGGTTTAAGGCTTCTGTATCCCAGCCTGAGAGCCCTGAGCAAGGTCTGCCTGGGATGCTGGCAACCAAGTTAATCTCAGGACACAGGCCCTTTTCAGGCAGCTGCAGAGGGGACACCCTGGAGAGGGCCAGCAGAGAGTCCCCTTAGATGCAGGTCTACTAACAATTGGTCGAATTTTAGGAAGTTTAGGAAGTTGGCTTTTGTTTTAGGAAGTTAAAATTGTAAAGGTTTTGACATCTTAAATAGAGAGAAATACAGAATTAACATACTATTATATAGTCTGAGTGCTTTAAATAATGCCCCAAAGTGAATTTCTTATTTTGATGGAGTTACACCTGGGTCACCTGGGACTGCAGGGATACACACCTATCAGAAGTGCTCTCCCTAGTGCCAGACACCTTGTATTATATCCCCATAAATGACTTCGGAGTAAAAATGTTGTGGCGATGTAGAATTTTGGAGCTGGGGCTGCACTGTCCTGAAAGCAGAAATCGGGGGACCACTGATGCATCTTTTCTTCTCTTGTGCCTGGAAGCTCACCTGTCTTTTCACAGCTAATGGTGCCTTATCCTTTAAGTTAGGGCTCTACTGTGCTTTTTCATGAAACTATCTCTAGTTACTCAGGCTCATACCGACCCCGCCCTTCTATGACTCGGGGTGCTTATGGCTCTAGCCAACCACGCTTGGGCTTAATTGCTCTCTCAAGCTTCATGCCTCTTGCCTCTGTCACCCCAGAATCCAGGTGAACCATTTGGAGGGGATACCCCATGTGTATACCTTTTGAGCGTCCCTTCCCTAAGCCAGGGAGGAGCTGCTTCTCAGGGTCACTGTCAAGGGAGCCCTTGTCACTGACTCCTGATGCCACCCCAGGTCCCTGGGGGAAGAGCAGGGTTAGATTGAGCACATGAGACGATCAGGGTGGTCTGGTCACTGCTGAGCCTGTGGAGTCTGTTCATTTCATCTCCGGCTCTGAGACGCCTTGGGAAGGATGTGTGCTTCCACTGGTATTTCATTGGATGTAAGTCCTGAAAGATCATTATAGAACAGAGAGTTAAAATGACTGTTTTTCTTTTTATGGAGAAATTAGGAGTCTGCCAGCATTTTTTTTTTTTTTTTTACTCCAGAACGCTTCATGAACTTGCGTGTCATTCTAGCGCAGGGGCCATGCCAATCTCTGTATCATTCCAATTTTAGTATATGTGCCGCCAAAGCGAGCACCCAACATTCTTTAGAAGCTTAAAACCGGCTCATGTATGGAACCTTTCTTCATTCCTTTGCTTTCTCCTTATCTACGAAGTGGGGGAGTGTGGGATGGAAGAGACTGAGAGAGGCCGGGTGCAATCGAGGCCACAACAGCCTCAGCAGCAGTAATGAGGCTGGTTCTGAATTGGTGGCTGGTGAGGGCCTACTTTTCACCTTTAGTGTGGGAACCTGGGACTTAAACTTTGCTGCTGGTGGGACGGTGAAGAAATGAATCAGTGCCGAGTATGGCATTAGATGGGAGAAGAGGATGCAGAGAGCTTGGCTGCATAATGACCTGGTGGGAAGGTTGATCAGTAAGAACCACCCCAGCCCTGGCTGGTCTGGCTCAGTTGGTTGGGCTTTGTCCCATGCACTGAAAGGTTGCCAGTTTGATTCCAGTTCAGGGCACCTGCCTGGGTTGTGGGCGCCATTCCTGTCCTATAGGGGGCGTGCGGGAGACACTCTCACATTACCTTGATGTTTCTCTCTCTCTCTCTCCCCCTTCCTCCCTCTCTCTCTAAAAATCAGTTTTAAAAACCTTTAAAAAAGAATTGAAGTTATAAAAAAAAAACACACCAAAAAACAGAAAGAACCACCTCAATGATACTGTTTTAGGGGTTCCGGTAGAGGGCCGGCCCTCTGTCTTCTGAGAGTTACTGATTAAATTTGTAAGTGTTAAGAGAGGCCCTTAGGCCTGATTTATTTAAAAAATTATCTTGGGGACCCTTTTTTAGAAAACAGGAATTCTGGGGTGGGGAGAAGTTAGTAATTTTCCCAAGAATGCTTCTGAAAATTTGCATTGCAAATACTGCTAAATATCACCAGGAGATTCA
The DNA here is from genome assembly GCF_014108235.1 of Myotis myotis. Classification (NCBI taxonomy): domain Eukaryota; kingdom Metazoa; phylum Chordata; class Mammalia; order Chiroptera; family Vespertilionidae; genus Myotis; species Myotis myotis. The sequence continues at coordinate 19,396,575 of NW_023416401.1, read as the reverse complement.
AAACTTCGACACCTTGTTGGAGCTCTTGGTGCAGATCAAATTCTTGTCTTCAGTCTAGAATTGGCAGCTTCTTCTCCTTAATTTTCATGCAGTAATCAGCGCTGAAAGAATATTTCTTTGACAGTTGCCCTTGGGGAGAACTCGGCCCGGGCTTGTTAGTTAGGGCAGACAGTTAAGTGGGAGCGAGAGGAATAATAACGCAGACTCCAAGGCCTCCATTTAGTTCCAGGAACGTCACCATTATCAACCTCTTTTCAATATTTACTGCCTGCTTTGGTGAATAATGGAAATTGGGGTTCGGCAAATCCATTTCAGAGTTAAGGAAAGTCCATTTTAATGGTCTGATTAAAATAAGATGAAATCCCATCTTTTAGGTCAATTAGCCCTTCCCGGAAGATAAGGTTTTACTGGTAGTGACGGTTTTTCCTTCTCGAGAGATAACATTGATTTAAGAACTCTTGTGACTGTCAGAGCCCCCTGTGCTCTGATTGGAGAAAGCAGTGTCAGTCTTGGGCTTGCATGGGCCTCCAGGAAGAACTAACCCCCTCCAACAACACAGCACCACCCTCTTTACTCCCAATGTGCAAGTCACAGCCCCACACTCCCCCCAAAAAACCCACTCTAGTGACCACTGGCAATTGCTTTTAGCAGAAAATTTCCTGTAGTGGGACAATTCTTCCATTTTTCATACCACGGTCCATTTTTTTCCTGTACTTTTGGTTGAAATAAATAGGAGTTATTTTTAGTCACAGTTTCGAGTGGTATAATATCTGACCTTATGGAATGGCTGTAGAATAGATTCTCCCTCCTATTGCCTTTGTGCAAAGAAAATCAAGGCAAGAGTGGGAAAGCTGGTGAATAGGTCTAGCGATCTACTGCGTAGGCATGAGGGCCGTAGTTAGTGATACTGTATTGAATTCCTGAAATATGCAAACAGAGTAGATTTCAGGTGCTCTCATCACACCCCAAAAAGGAACTATATGAGGAGATGGTATGTTCATTAGCTTGTCTACAGTAATTCTTTCACTGGTATATATGTATAGCAGTTGTCCACCTTAAATAGATGCAATTTTTATTTTAATCCTCACCTGACAGTATTTTATCCATTGATTTTTTAGAGAGAGTGGAAGGGAGAGGGAGAGACAGAGAGAAACACCGATGTGAGAGAGACTCAGTGAGTGGTTGCCACCCACATGCCCTGACCAGGGCCAGATCCTGCAACCGAGGTATGTGCCCGTGACTGGAATCGAACCCAGGACCCCTCAGTCTGCAGGCCAATGCTCTTATCCACTGAGCCAAACTGGCTAAGGCAATGCAATTTTTACTTTAAAATTTTTTTTTATAAGTTTAGGGAAGGAGAGAGAGGATGATAAAGTAAATGGTACACAATATAGACGATTAATGAATCTGGGTAAAATATATGGGTAAAAAAAGAGTCCTTATCCTATTCTAGCAACTTTTTTGTAGTTTTGAAAGCTTATCAAAATTAAAAGTCACCTCAAAATGGAAAAGAAATAGAGGAAAGTGCTGTGGAAAGGCGGACCGAAACAGTCAGACGTCAGTGGGAGGAGTTTTCGTTTCATGGGAACTGTAGGGTCAGATGTGCCAGACGAGGATACGCTACTTCGTTTCCAATCCAGAGCCTTGTCTAGTATGTACACAGGGCTGGTTTGTGCTAACATGTGATATACCTATAGTTACGACAGTGCTTTTCAAAACTCAAACAACCCACGTTGCATTACAAATCCCTGGGCCTCTGCCTGTGTGGCTCAGTGGTTGGGCATCGACCTATGAACCTGGAGGTCACACTTCGATTCCTGGTCAGGGCACATGCTCAGGTTGCGGGCTCGATCCCCAGTAGGAGGCATGCAGGAGGCAGCTGATCAATGATTCTATCTCATCACTGAAGTTTCTCTCTCTCTCCCTCTCCCTTCCTCTCTGAAATAAAAAAAATATATTTTTAAAAAAGAGAGATAAAAATGCCTGGACCTAGACGACGTAACTCCCTTAGCAGGGAACCGCAGCTCCTGCATCTGTGAGCCCAGCTACAGAACACGTAGACCGTGATGTCACTGTAACATCGAGCGAGAGGAAAGCATGGATGAGGGGTTTGTGAAAAGACCACAGAGGGCAGCAGCACTCAAGAGCTCTTTGTTTAGAAAGCCAGGCGACTCTGCCAGGAAGGAATTACCTTTCAGCATCTTCCATGGCATTTTTGGCACCTTTGGCCAAAGGAAGGGACATGAAGAAGCAGGCAAATAACTGATTTGGGATTGTTTTCTGGTATGTCTCCGGTATGCAAGAAATTCTTTTTAAAGAATTTCTGCCTCTGGTTTGTAGCAGGAATATATATTTTATATATAAGGATTTCTCTTCATGCAAGGTACGTGTAGCTAATTGACAACTGGTAGGCTGAGGATGGAAGCCCTTAGGTGGTCGCAGAAGGTCTCAGAGACACAGGAACCCAGGTGGTGTGGGCAAGAAGCTGGAAGGTTGCTTGGCTGGGGATCGGAGGAGCCTGGGCCTTATCCTGAGGCGGAAGTGAGCAGAAGGTTTCCCGCATCAGCTGACATTTCCAATGCGTTGGAAGATTCAGTTGGTCACACATCCCTCACAGATCAGAAAAGAGGAGGAGGCCAGGCAGGGGCACCTGCCAGGACCAGCAGTTGCTACAACCCAGAAGAGACGATGGGAGCTGGACCTGAGGCAGCAGTGCTGGCAGAAGAGGGTAAATAACGAACCAGCTTTCTGGTTGAAGGATTAGAAGGGGACCCCTGGGGATCCCCTTCCAAGTATCAGGGGGATCATGGAGGAGGAGCACAGGAACGTGACCTGCAGAGTCTTTTGAGAAGTCTTGTTCTCACCACAAATGTGTATGCATGAATCTGACCCTAGACAGCATATGGAAAATTTTGAGAACTGACTGAATAAGATGGTAGATTACTGCCCAGCTACCAGACCAGCCACTGGAGGTATATGCAGTACCAACCCAGTGGCTCAGCCAGTGCTTTGAAGGCTGAACTGGCGCTGGAACCATAGCCCGAGAAGGGCAGGTCATAGCATGTGGCTGTGAACAGAACCAGGTTAATTTCCAGCTTCAATAAAAATCTCCACATTCTTCTGTAATATTTAAAGGTAAACCAGAGTCTTATAATCTTCAAAATGGTCAAGATATAAGCCAGAATTACTTGGCATAGGATAAATTAGGAAAATCTCAACTTTCATGGGAAAAGACAGATCAACAGACCCCGTTGCCAAGGTGGCCTGGGTATTGGATTTATCAAATGCTTTAAAGCAGCTAATGTAAAAATGCTTCGGGAAGCAAGGGTGGCACTATTGCCATAAACGAAAAGATAGAAAGTCTCCGCGAAGAAAGATAAGAGAAGGTATAAAGGAAAACCAAATGGAAAATTTAGACATGAATAATATAATAAGCACCACAAAAAAAACTCACTAGATGGTCTCAGTAACAGATTGGAAACAATAGACCTAAATTCAGATGCACCAACAATTATATTAAATCTTACTGACCTAATCACAATAATTAAAGACATAATCAGAATAGGTAAACCAAGCAAAACCCAACTAAATTCTGCTTACAAGAAACCCACTTAATGCTATGAATAGGAGGCTTAAAAGCAAAAGGGTAGAGAAATAAATGATCATGCAAACACCAATCAAAAGAAGACTGTATTAATAACATTAGCGGGAGTAGACTGCAGAATAAAGAAATTAGCAAGGGATAAAGAAGGACATTATAACGACAAAAGGGTTAATTCACTCAGAAATGGAAAACCTATAGAACTTCAAACTACATGAAGTAAAAACTGAAAGAATTGAAGTAAGAAATGGAAAATCCTCAGTTACAGTTGGAGACTTCAACATATTTCCTCTTGCCGATCAACAGAACTAGTAGCCTGAACATCAGTAAGACTGTGGAGGGAGTGAACAGCACCATCCACACTCTTGTTCTTTTTAAATTTATCTTTTTTGTTGAAAGTATTACAGATGTCCCCATTTTCCCCCATTGACCTCCTCCACCCCATTCCCACCCCAGGTCTTCATTGCGCTATTGTCTCTGTCCATGGGTTATGCATAAATGCATATAAATTCTTTGGTTAATCTCTCCCCGGACCCCTGCCTTCCCCCTTCCCTCTGAGATTTGTCAGTCTGTTCCATGCTTCCATGTCTCTGGATCTATTTTGTTTTAGTTGGGATTCTTAGAGTCTTCTACCCATTGGCAGCAGTATATACACTCTTTTCAAGTGAGCATAAAACATTCACCAAAATAGGCTATATCCTGGTATCCTAAGTTACAGCTAAATTTTAGAATTGAAATTGTGTGTTTTCTGACCATAATGGAATTAAACTAAACCAATAACAGAAGGATAGCAAGATTATCTCCGAATACTTGGAAATTAAACAACATACTTTTAAGTAATCCATATATTGAAGAGAAATTCTCAAAGGAAATTAGAAAATATTTTGAACTACATGAAAATATAACATATCAAAATTTCTGGGATGTGGTTGAGGTAATGCATGGAAGGAAATTTATAGCATTTCGTGCTTCAATAAGGAAAAAACCCCTCTAATCAACAATGTAAACACTGACCTTAAGAAACTAGGATAGAAAAAGAAAAAGCCACTCAACCAAAATGGGGACTGACTAGCCCCATTACTATAACTGATATTAACTACATTTAATATGCAGATAACCTTCTGAAAAAGGAGCATTCAGGCCCAGATGGTTTCTGGCAAATTCTATCAAACATTTAAAGACTAAATAAAGGCAGTCTTATATAATCTCTTTCATGAAATAGAAGGGAAGGGACCTTTTCCCAACTCATTTATAAGGCCAGTATTACCATGATATGAAATGGGACAAAGTCTGGAGACTACAGACCAATCTCCCTCATGAACCAAGATGCAAAAATCCTCAGCAAAATATCAGCAAGTCCAACAACATGTGAAAAGAATGATGCACCATGGCCAAGAGGAAATGCAAGGCTGGTACCATATTTGAAATTCACTCTGTGTAAACTACAGTACTAACAGCATGAAGAAAGGGCCCATAATATCAGTTGAAGTAGAAAAAGCATTTGACAAAATTCAGTATCCATTTATTATATATTAAAAACTCTGAGCAAACTAGAAATTGGGGGGAACTTCTTCACCTTGATAAAGGGTAATGTATAAACACCTACACCACACATAATTGACGGGGAAAGACTAACTGCCTTCCCCCTAATATTCAGAAGAAGGCAAGGGAGTCCATTCTTAGCACTCCTATTGAACATTATACCAGAAGTCTTGACCAGTGTAATAAGATAAGGGAGGAAGGGGGGAAGTTGTATATAGATTGGGAAGGAAGAAACGAAATTGTTCTTTGTCACAGACAGCATTATTATCTAGGTAGAAAATCACGGGAAATCTACAAGAACAAAACCTAAAAAAACCCTAGAATTAATACATTTAACAAAGCTACAGGATACAAAGTCAACACACAGAAACAATTTTACTTCTAAATGCTAGTAATAAACAGTTGGGAATGGGAAAGTTTATAAAATATTTCCAATAGCTCCCCCCAAAATGTGAAATACTTACAAATTTGGCAAAAAAAACCACCACACCACAAAAAACAAAAACATATACAAGATCTGTAGTTAAACATGACAAAACACTGATGAAACCTATCAGAGATCTAAATTCATAGACAGAATAGGTTCATGGTTAGAAGATTCAACTAGTTCAATTCTCCCTTACTTTATCTATAGATTTAGTGAGTTTCCCATAATACTTCCAGAAAGATATATTTTTTTGTAGATTTAACAAGCTGCTTCCAAAATTTATATAAAAAGGACAAAGGACAAGAATAGCCAAAACAATTTGGAAACGGAAGAATGACATTTTAGGAGTTATGCTACCTGATTTTAAAACTTACTATGAAGCTATGGTAATCAATATAGTGTGGATTAGCAAAAGGATAGGCAGATCAATGGCGCAGCATAGATAATCTAGAAATGGACCCACACAAACATAGCCAATGGGTTTTGGGGCAAATTTGCAAAAGGAGTTAAATAAAGGATAATCTCTTTCACAGATGATGTTAGGTCAGTTGGACATCTGTATAAAAAGAGAACCTCCATCTAAACCTTAAGTTTAGGCAAAAATTCTTTCTAAATGAATCACGCATCTAAATATGAAAAGTGAAACTACAAAAATTTTAGAAGAACACAAAGGAGAAAAGTTTTGTCACTTTGGGGTAGGCAGAGGCCCACGTCCCCACTTCAGGTCTTTGAGATTCTTTCAACCTGTGCTTCTGTTTGGTAGATAATTGATGTTTGACTTCTACCAGGTAGTTTTTATGACTAACATTTGTTGAGCAGTTACTCTGAGGCAGGCATTGTTCTAACTCAATCCTACAACATCCCTGAAAAATATGTACTATCTCACTTTGGAGATGAGAAACTGAAGCACAGAAATATTAATAAAGATGCCTAGAGTAACTTCTATGAACCACAGAACTACAAGTGCCCTGGGCAGTCTCTTGTGAGATCGCACCGTTACCCACTCAGTCTGACATTCTCACCCTGCTCATCCTGCTTGGAAACGCAAGTCACTAATATTCGTGGCTCCTGTGACCCACACTGTGTACAATTGTGTGTGTTTGTGTGTGTGTGTGTGTGTGTGTGTGTGTGTGTGTGAGCTTTATTCACAGGCCCACATTGAGGCTGGCGGGCTTTCTGCCTTTGAATCCCAGTATTAACCCACTTGAATCTATTTAGCGCCATCTTGTGTTTGTAGTGGGTTTTACTGAAAGCAGTGTTTTAGCACTAGAACTGGGGAACAAAAGATCTAGTGGGCAAGATTTGATTTCCCAAATATTACCACCAATCAGTGTGATCAGAAACTTGAACTCCACTAGACATGAACTTTCTGGTGACTTCCCTTCTTCAATGTGGTCAGTTAATAGAATCTGGGAGGGAAACAGATCATAAAGAGAAACATTCAAGTTGGCCTTTAAATCTCCCTTTGCCTTCCTGTTTTGCAGCAGTGTCCTGGCTTCGTGGTCTGCCGACAGCCCCAGAGGCCCTGAGAGGTTAGGATGGAGACCTTCATTCCTGCCTTTTCAGCCCTGGGGGGAGGGCCCAAGGGATACACCTTCCAGAGACCCAAGAGCCTGCATTGTCTCCCCTGTGCTGTTGGATAGATTTAGAAGATGCTAAAACCTGCCTGTAGATTTACCTCTTTGTTTAATTTTTTTAATTAATTTTTTTCCAATTATAGTTTACATTCAATATTATTTTATACCAGAGGCCTGGTGCACAAAATTCTGCACAGGTAGGGTCCCTAGGCCTGGCCGGTGATCAGGGCCAATCTGTGGGGCAACCAGCTGGGTGATCAGCCCTCCCTCCTCCCCCCGTGCTGGCACCCACCTTGGCCAGCCTGGTGCCGCCTGCTTGCTGGCCCCACCCCCACCCCCACCAGTGCTGGTCACCTCCCTCTGTGGGTGACTGGCGAGGCAATTGGGGGGCCCCCACTGGCCCCTGCCTTGGCTGGCCTGGGGCCTGGGAGCTGGGGGCAGCTCCTGCATTGAGCATCTGCCCCCTGGTGATCAGTGTGCATCATAGTGACCAGTCATTCTGCCGTTTGGTCAATTTGCATATTAGGCTTTTATTATATAGGATTAGCTTCAGGTATACTGCATAGACAAGCACATACTTTACAAAGTATTCCCTCTGATATTTCTAGTATCTATCTTCTTCAACAGCAGAACTCAAATGGGAAAAGCACTGTGGAGCAAATTCCCCTTCCCTGGAGTTTCGCCAGCTTGTTTTGGAAGGGAGAGGAGGAACAAGAGGGGAGAAGGGGAAAGTGGGGCAGGATGCGCTGAATCCTCAGAGCTCTTGCCTGAAGTGGAGGTGGAAGGGGTACACTGCTAGTAAAAAATTCTCAAAACCAAAAGAAAAGCATCTAACGTTTTACAGTCTGATTTCATCCCCGTTTCTACAGAGGAGGTTTACTTTTCTGTTATAGAAGTGAAAGATGCTCATAATGGAAAAGTGGGTAAATAGGAAAATAATACCTCCAGAGAACATATGCACAGTCATAATGCTTAATGTATCACGGGGCTTCCTTTCCTTCTGGGCATGAAGGTGTCAGTGCTTACCTGAATTATGTGATGTTTATTCATGATTTTCTACATGTTAATTCTTTTATTATAAACACTTTACAGTTAGGACATAGCTTTGGTAAATGACCGTATGCTGAGTTCCATAGCTATGATGGGTATGTAGGTGTTCTTTGATATTTTGATGTTATAGATGACACTTCAGTGAGTTTGCTTCATCCTGTTTCCCCCTTTAACGTAGGGTTATTTCCTTAGGGTAGATTCCCGAAATCACATTGATGGGGGGGGGGGGTGGGGGGGGGGCAGAGAGGACTTTCAGGCTCCAAGTACCGACAAGGAGGAGCCAGACCATCATGGCTGGGGGTGGGCTCCACCCCGCGGTAGTGGTGGGTTTGGGGCACATTCCCTCACTTTTCAGAGCCTGAGTTTTTTCCTCTGTCAGGTGGGGGTAATAATATCCACTGCACAGGAGAGCTGTTGCATTAATAACACATATGACCCCCTCCCCTTAGAGCATGGCACACAACAGGCTCTAAATTATATAGTAACTATTTTAAAAAACAATGACAGCACTAAATAGTCATATTGCAGGACTTGTGCCAATTTGCCCTGCCACCGGTAATGTATGAAGTTACTTGTTTACCCTCACCAGCAATGAATAACCGAATCATTTCTTTTAAATATATCTTTGATCATTTCGGTGAAAATGCTACCTCAATATTGTTTTAGTTTGCATTTTTGTTATAGTGAGAATGAACTTCTTTGTACATTATGTGAACCAGCTTGTTGTCTCTTATGAAAAGCTTTTGGCTTTTTTTCTGTTGGCATTTAGTATTTTCTTATCAATTTGTATGAAGTGTCTATATATAATACATCATTTAAACCTTCATCATATTTGCTGTCATCTGTCCTTTTATCTACCGTTATCTTTTTATATCAAACTTTGGTTTTCTTTATATGTGACATACATATTTCTCATTCAGATGAGAAAGTGGCTGCAATCATGACCTCTTCATTGTAAATTCTGTAGATGAATATTTTATTGAATCTATGACATTCCTTGCAAAAATAACAAAATTATGTATCCATTTCCAACCATCCTGCATCTCATTATTTTTCATGTCATTAAATTTTCCTGAACTCTAGAGCAGTGTTAAATGATCATGGGATTAGGAGGCATCATTTTAAAATGATTCCTGATTTTAATAGGAACAGCTCAGTGTTTCACCATTAAGTAGAATATGAATCTGTTATTACAATAATTATGCTGTTTATTGTGTCAAGGATCTAAGTAATTTTTTTAAGTTTTGAGTTTTTCCATATATAGGGGCATAATTTTTTCCAGAATGATTCTGCGGTTGTGTTATTTGACCTTTTGTTGGGTAGGATAATAATAGCTTTCTAATATCACACATATATTTGTATGCTTGCAATTATTATATACTCACTATTTCGTGTTTTACTTTTCTCAACTAACACCATTTTATATAGACTATCCTACAGCCTACATGTAAACTTGTATGTGTATGTGATGCATAAAAGAAAGAATGTGAGCCTTGGCCCCTGTGGTTCAGTGGTTAGAGTGTTGGCCTGCACATCGAAGGGTCTTGGGTTCGATTTGTGGTCAAGAGCATGTCCCTGGGTTGCAGGTTCAAACCCCAGCCCTGTTCCGGGCACGTGTGAGAGGCAATCAATCCATGTGTCTCTCTCACATCAGTGTTTCTCTCTCTCTCCCTGTCCTCTCCCCCTGCCCCCCATTCCATTTTCTCTAAAAAAGCAATGGGAAAAATATCCTTGGGTGAGGATTAACAAAAAAGAAAAGCAAAGAAAGAGAGAAAAATGCATTAATATATTAAGAATGCTTAACCTAAATTATGGGATTATGAATTATTTTTACTTCACTCCTCCATGTTTTCCAGTTTGTGATGTCCTACTGTTACCATAAAAAGAAAGTATTGCCTAACAATGCCAATGCCAGGACCATTAATTATGGGTGAAATGAGATTTAGGAGGTCAGATATGGTTTCAGGGAGCCTACTTAGTTAGAGTATGTAACTTCTGCTCATTATCTAGAGTCCAAACTATTTTGATATGAGGGAGCTGAAAACATGGAGTTCATGTATTTTTGAAAAAGGAAGTGCCATGGCTCGGATTTTCTTTTTTAATAATGGCAATATGTGGTGACTGTTTTCCTTCACTAAGAATTTAGGACTTTGTGTTTGAAAAATGATATTTTTCATGATTTCTGACATGTTAAACTCTGCAAGTCTTTAGAAGGAATTACAAATAATATTGAAATACATATATGCATCCCTTATCTAAAGGATTCAAATGGCCTCAGCTGGGGATGTTCCATAGCCTCTGGGGGCAACTAGACAGGTTGCTGTGGAAACTTCATCTGTCCTCGGGCCCCACCAGGAGGCTACAGCCCAGACACCATCTTGTGGCTGTCGCTGCCTGTCTACTGCACACAGATATAGAAACGTCAAAACACGCTTTGACACATCAAGATGCAGAGAAGCAGCAATCACTGCCTTTGGTACCTTAATTGCATCTTCCAGGCGCCAGGAATGGCCCTTGTTTCTTCTGCTGTAGTCCACACTTTTCTCTCTAAAATGAGATTTTGCTAATTTCAGAGCCCAGGCATTTTCTTCTAATTTGGTTCCTAACATACTGTGTACTTAAAGTATGAAAATCTCCACGGCCATTACGATCGTTGGAAATTATATTTACATGTAAAACCATAATGTCTCCTTGCTTCTTTTTCTCTCCTCTGTAGCTCTGGGCCAGATTATGTTGTACGTGGATGGGATGAACGGAGTAATAAACCACAATGAAACCATTCAGTGGCTGTACACTCTCATCGGGTCAAAGGTAAGCGAAGGTTCTGGTTGAACATCTCATTCAGTTTCAGTATCATCTGCCTTTTTCTGTTACCCTGTCTGAGATGCTTTTGCAGAAAGGAATCCTTTTTGGCTTGGTTCTAGCCCCGTCACCATATAAATGAGGACTCCTATTTTATAGATTTAAAAATACACTCAAATGGCAAGAGTTTATGACTCTTTAATGCATTTTATGTTTTCTCCTTTTAAGTTTAATCAAATGCTTTTGGCGCCTCTTGTTTTTAATGATTAATTTAAAAACTATACCCTCACCCGGCTGGAGTGGCTCAGTTGGCTGAGCGTTGTCCTGTGCACCAAAGGGTTGCCAGTTTGATTCCCAGTCAGGCCAGATGCCTGGGTTGCAGGTTCGATCCCTGTTTGGGGCATGTACAGAAGTCAACCAATGGATGTTTCTCTTTCTCTCTCTCCTCCTTCCTTCTCTAAGCATATCCTCAGGTGAGGATAAAAAAATATATAATAAAATAAAATAAAAACTATACCATAGAAACAGTATCAACCTTACCTGCTATATTTCATATTCATATACATTCAGATATTTAAGCACATATGTATGGGTTGTACCGATGTGTATGCGTGTTCCTATATATAGATGAAAGAATCTGAGACTATCTTTCAACTCCGCCATTCACTATGAAAGTAGCCAACACTCATTAAATATTTACCAGGCAGCAGGCATGGTAAAAATGCTTTGCAAACATTATCTCCTAAAAGGTAAATGATTTTATTCCCATTTTTAGTTGGGGAAATAATGCTTAGTTATAAGAATCTATCTGATTTCCTGAGTGGATATTGGCATGTGTCTGCCCCGCCATGCCTTGGCTATGATGCCCTCAGACTCTGGGAGTGTGAGGCCAAGGAGGCAGCTTCATCCTGTCACTGAGTGTCCTGGCAGCTGGGTGAGGCTCTGACATCGTCCTCTCTGGTTCTCAGGTGGGGCCATGAGGGGTCTAGTTGGAGGAGGGGCTTGCAAGAAGGAGGAAGAAGGGATCCAGCTCTGAGCAGGTGCAAATGAACCAAGGCTGGAGTGTGGTCAGTTTTGGGGTGAGGGTGGGTGGAGCACCATGGAGGAGATCACGGTGACTGTAGTGGGCATCAGGGTTAGGCAGATGAGGGTCTCGGGATTCCAAAAGCTAGCGAGAGGGAGCAGGTTTTGCAATAAAAATGGACTCTTGATACATGTCATGGCTGAATTAAGACATCTTTATAGCTTTATTACGGTCATGACAAAACACCAACGGTCAGCCCTGTTTCTAACAGGAAATAAAACCCAATGTGCTTATGGTAGGAAAAGTGGCAGCCTTTCAGCCGATCACTAGGGATGGGAGGGAGAAGAGATACTGAGAGGAAAGACACTGAGGAGAGAAGGGGGGATGGGAAAAGATGAGAGGAGAAACCTCAGGGAGGAAAAGAAAAAGAGGAGATGAGCAAAAGGAAACGGCCTCAGGCCTACATCTGTCTGCTCAGTAGACGGGGAAGACTCAGCCAAGGTCTGCAGCAGCATCCTGTCCATTTTCATTTGGAATCATCTGTAAGGAAAACAAACCACCAAAAGGCGCACGTGGGAAAATTCCTTACTGCATTTCTAAATACCATGGAGAAACCATCAAATTAAAAGCCCTCAAGAATGAGAATGTAGGAATTCTGCGTCCCAGCCCCCTTTGCTGGGTAGCACACGCAGTGGTGGGGACCCTGGGCATCTGTTCTCGGGGCCTCTGTCTGAGCTGGGCATTTGCTTCCTCACTTGGGGCATCGTCTCCAGATCTGTGCTGCTCTTTTCTCCATCTGTCATTTTCCCAAAGGAAGGTCCACGGTGGTCTCTGGCTCCTGTGTTCACACTGGGCCGGTCACTGTGAAGGTGAGAAAATAGAGCCATGGGGCAGCCTAAGCCTTGCAGCCATGGTACTAAAAAGGGGACCGACCGCGGGCGATGCCCCGAGGCCCATGCTCACTCATTGTGACATCTGATGACCCTGCAGGCTGTGCTCAGTTTCAGGCCAGTGGCCAAAAGTCAACAGCGCCAGCAGCCACCAAGTTTGTTTTCCATGCAATTCTAACACGATCACCTCTTATTTACAAAACCAACCCCGTGTCCCCTGACACTCCCCATCACCCCATATCTAGATGGTGAGGAATCTGCAAGCAGAAAGGATGCCCTAACCTACACTTACAGGTTTTGAGAAGGAAGCCTTAGTTCCTTACACATACAAACTGTCCAATAGGGCCCGAGAGCTTCTCCCAGTTCAAATAAAATTAAGGCGGGAGAGCCAGGGGCCCTTCGGGCTTTCTTTTGACTAAGAGTTGAGTTCTCAGTACCTAAAGGTTTGCCTTGAGATCCTGTGGTTTTTACCTTAAACAGGCACAGAGTTGGTACTGAAATCCTGGGTTAGGGAAACCTTGCCATCCTGTCTTCATTACCTTCCTCTTTCCTTCCATGAAAGGCAACACGATGCGATGCTGCCATCAGGCCTGCCAGAGGGTCATTGTGCAACACATATTTGCAGATATTTGAGACGCAGAGTCAGAGGACAGAATGATGTATTTGCTGCCAAATAATTACTTTTTAAAAGAAAGAAAAAGTGTTTTCAATAAAGTGCTTTAGTCTGTTTACCAAAGTCCATCTTTAAACCCCAGTCAGGGGTAAGAAGCAGTGGTCCACCCTGCGACTTCTCACATGGTGTGAATTTTTCCTCTTCATGCATATGGAAGTCTAATTAATTGGGATAAGATGATTCAGCTTATACAGTACAGCGTTTTGTCACTCTGACAGAGCCTCTGTCTCTCATGACCATATGGATCCCCTTCTGGCCCATGGGGAAGGCCCCAGGGACCCCTAGCTCCTTGCGAGTTCCCCAGGATGCCTCCTGATGCGGTCATGGAGTCTTCCCTATCTGTGGTGCTGTCCACCTTGGCTTGCTCTGTTCTCTCCAGTTCTCTGTCAGCCCCACTGAATCAATTCTTCCAGCGGTGCCCTAGGTTGCTGACCACAGATCTCTAGATAACGTTGGTACTTGTGTGATGTTGGTCATGCTTCCCTACTCCTCCCAGAACAGCTACTAAAGCTGAGCTGAGGGGAGTCCTGGCCACAGTCCCCCTTTCACACACACACACACACACTCTCTCTTACATGAGAGGGCCATTCTCTCTCTCTCTCTCTCTCTCTCTCTCTCTCTCTCTCTCTCTCTCTCACACACACACACACACACACACACACACACACACACACACACACACACGGGGACACTGTAAGATGATGAGGATGATTAGTAGTATGTGGTGTGTAGAATAGAGTGGTGGAGGGGGAGAGATTGACAGGGATGGGAGGCTAAGGGCTAGTGTAGTATCAACACTGGGAGGTGATGAGGCCTGGTCAAGAGTTGAGGTGGAAACAGAATATTGGAAATATGGAGACATTTTGAGGAATAACTTCCTAGGACTGGGTTTCTGGATATGGAAAAATAAAAGCAGGAATCAAAGATCGGGGAGAATACAGCTTTGAATCTGGGCAGCTAGGAATGCAGCATTGCTTCTGGTAGGAGAAAGAAGTGGAATTGAGGTTCCTTGGCAGGAAAGCTCTGATAGACTGGTTTTGAGATGAAGGCAATGTCCCCAAGGACAGCTTAGCAGATGCCCCCAAGGTGCCAGGTACTCCAGTAAGTGCTGGCTGGCGAGCCCTTTGACCTCAGAGTTGTCAGCATGTCACTGCTGTGTGAGGCACATGACCCACCTGTGTGTGAGATCTGAAGTGCTTTTTGAGTTACATAAGATAAAATCACAAAATCCCAGTCTTAAAAAGGTGGCAAGGTCTTGTCAAAAATGTTCCTGACATTCACCAGCCACATTCCTGATACTTCCAACAACCATAGTTGGGCACTGGAATCGGTAGAAAGCCTTCCTCATCCGGACCTGCCTCTACCTCTCTGTCATCAGCCAAACGCGGTGCTCTGCTTTCTGAAGCAGCACACAGTCACTACTCCATGGAAGTTGAGTTTTCAAAGGCAGTATGTCACCCTGTCCAAGAGGCTCCTTGTTCCATAGACAGATCTCCATAAACAGGAGTAGTGGGTGAGGGTTTGACCATTCTGCCCTTCTAGGGCAGGTGGCCAAGTCAAGGACTAGCATCTGTGCTCTAGCAGCTGGAAAACAAATAGGGACAAGGGGTTCTAATACAGAAGAACATTTGAGGTGATGTGTAAACCCCGGAGTATTTTATGGGCTGTTCCCCATAAAGCAATGTTCTAGGAGAGGTGAATTGACAGTTGGCCCAGAAGCAGAGGCTTCTGGGAGCAGGCCTGGAAGTAGCCCTGCAGGCTCAGGGTTGCCTTTGCCAGGCTGCTGACTGCCATCCCCAGGCCTCTGTCCACCTGCTAGCACTCATCTGCCCACCCTCCTCCATCCACTCTAAGGAGATGTGAGCTGGATGCCAAACTCTTGCTAACAGGGCATTCACCATACCTGAGGCTCAGGTGTTGTCCACTTTCATGTTTCTAGGGCTGGTATTTACTTAAGAGACTTCTTTAACCTTGATTATTGCTTGGAAAAGAGTATTTGTCCCATTTCCCCAAGACTTAAATTTTTGCACAAGAGGGAAAGACAGGTTTCCTCATAGGAGAATAGAAAGAATCAGATTTGACTTCCTCCAGCAATTAGCTGTGTGACAGGTTGCATAGCCTCCTAGAACATGGGGTTTTGTATCTGAAATGAGGGATGTCACTAACTGGAAAAGCACCCAACCTTGTTGCTTTCCCCGCTTCAAGCTGCTCGTAAGGCAGTATTTCAATGCAGAGTTTTTGGGATTCCTTAGTGAACAGTAACAGGAGGGATTTATGTTATCTATGGTACCTATTTATGTTACCTAACTCTTCATAATTACGATGAATAACCTAAGGGAAAGTGAGCAAAATGGATATTTTCTGGTCTTGTCATCATTCTTTAAAGAAACCTGCTGCTTATGGCCCCAGAATTGTATCTCAATAGAAGAGCATGCTCACTTGTAGCACTATTTATTATTTTGACATTCATTTTAATTATTTTTGAATAGTCTGCTATGTTTGACGTTCTGTAAGATTTCCACTAACGAGTAACAATTTAAAGGGTTCCTAGCCTTGCACTTGGCCTACTAGGTTCATCCCAAAGCCGGTTCTCTTTCTGCAAACTTCATTGAGTCATAAGCAAGTCTGCCATCAGGCCCTGAGGCCATTGCACATGAATTTGGTACAGGTGACTTCCTGTCCTGGCAGCTGTGCCAACCCTGGTGACTATACTTCTCCTTCAGGGACATCTGAGAGCCATGGCCCAGAGTTCTGTGCTCAGGTACCATAGTCGGGCCTGTACTTTACTTCTGATAAGACCCACCTCATTTTGCTGACAGTGTCTTTGAAGGCGGAGAGCTATGGAGTCAGAGGTGTCTGTTGGACTGATGGACAGACAGTGACATAGATTTCAGGGCCTGATCTGAGATCCTTGCTCAGGAATTCAAGCTTCAGTCTATGTCATTGGAAGAAAAGTGTTTCATTAAGAAAATCTAGTGTCTTAAGTCACTTGAATTTTTCTGTTGATAAAATACACAGATATTCTTAGTTCTTTCTGGCAAGCTTATAAACAGTGGCACAGCTTCGCAGATCAAGATATCTCGCTGATTTTGAATTCCTTTTTAATAACCAGCATCCATTTCTATAACATGTATTTATGCTTTTTTAGTGGAAAATGAAACAAATAGAATGAAGCCTGTTTTTCTGACCCCCTTTGTAATTTAAGTCCTGAGGTTTGGAAATTGTTTTCTTTTTATGGTAGTTGCATTTTTAGAAGAGGAGTAGGAATTTAGAGATTTGGGGGGGTACTTTTATTTCTACTTAATAAGCAGCATATTTGACCTGCTAAGTATAGTTCTTGGGTTTCTCTAAGTACAATAAAAACGTGCAGGGAGCTCTAGTTTGCTTTCAAGTGCAAACTTACTGAGGAAAATTGCTTTTTATTCCTTTTCCATACATCTGGTGGTTACATTTTATCTAAAATCTGGACACCCGGGTTCCGTACAGGCTGACTCCACACCCTCCCTGTGGGTTGACCCAGAAAATGAAAAACCCAGAAAAGTACCATGTCTTCACCATCCTGCTACCCCCTCCATCCCAGCCTCATGGGTAGGGAGTAACACTAGAGCCTCGAGTGGTTTATGCAGACTGGAGGCTCAGGCCTCAACTGAGGCCTGACTAATGTACATCCCTGCGTTAAAGGCACTTCTGTCCCCATGAGGACTCAGCCTCTGTTTCACGCTGAGTAGGAACAGACAGTGCGAATTGAGAGCTGCAGCAGAAAGGAAAGCTCAGCCCGGTCCCCCCAAATGTGCTAAACACACATGGGAAGCACAGCAGTTCACAGCTGGCTAGGTGTGCCTGTCTCCCCTCCAGCCCAGTGCAAAGGGCTGGTCTCCGATTCCTGTTACATACTGTCATTTAGCTGTGTGTATGGACAGTGTTAAAATAGAATACTGGCATTCCCTAGAGGCAATCACGTGAGAAGTAGGTAATGTGTGGCCCAAAGGCTGAGTCTAGCCAGGGGTAGGCAAACTTTTTGACTCGAGGGCCACAATGGGTTCTTAAACTGGACCGGAGGGCCGGAGCAAAAGCATGGATGGAGTGTTTGTGTGAACTAATATAAATTCAAAGTAAACATCATTACATAAAAGGGTACGGTCTTTTTTTTTTTTTAGTTTTATTCATTTCAAACGGGCTGGATCTGGCCCGCGGGCCGTAGTTTGCCCACGGCTGGTCTAGACCCTCTGAGTGTTCCCTCCAGCCCCACGGAAGTGAAATCATGTGTATGAGCAGGAGCCCAGAGGCTGTCACATAACCTTTCTGCTCTGTGAAACCCAGAAAGGTGGCTGGATCCGCTCTGAGTCTGTCTGACTGACTCTCTTCTTCCCGGAAAGGGCTGTCCCCTGGGAAGGGCTTTCTGTCCTCGGAGCCCTGGCTCTGAGGGCCTCTAGTGTGGGTAACACTCTCAATTGTGTGTTGTAGGTGTTCTGGGTCCTACATCTCCTTGGGTCCTGGGCATCTGGCAGGTGCTGAAGACGTTGAAAGAAGCAGGGCATCTTGGGAGTGGGAGGGACCTTAAAAGGTGCAGCCAGTCCACCCCCATCCAGGCTCTGAATTCCTCCAGCAATAACCTTAGTGAGTGGGCACAAAGAACATCCAGATGTGGGAACTGCACTCTCTGCCTCAGCCCCTGCTCTGAGGCTGACTCCTTGTGTCCCTGTTGAACTCGTTGTGATTGGTTGCTTTATCTTTCCAATGATCGCTCTTCCATAATGATGAGAATCAGTTCTGATTGATCTTTCCTCAGTGCTAGGCAGGTGGGCAAGTGTTTGAGTTTATAAGTCATTTCAATGAGACTCTTCATTGGGACATGGAGGAGCACCAGGCAGAGCTGAAAATCAGACAATTCAGATGGGAGAGACATGGCCACGCCCCTTTGGGAAGCCTTTGTGTCTGAGGCAGGTGGTGGTGTCTGCCCTGGCAGCCGTGGCTTGTTCCCACCCTCCTCCTTCGTGGTCCTTGCTCTTGGTGCCACAGTGGACCTGCCTTACCTGGTCTGTCACTTGGTCTCTGGGTTGCTCCTTCCAGCCAAGCTTATTAGAATGCCTACGATAAGTTCAAGTAGCACCAAGTGTGGATTTTTAAGAGCATAGAGATGAGCCACGTGTTTGGACTTGGAAGAATGGGTGTGTGGCATCCATTGTGGCTGTTGCAAAGCTTTGGAGGGTTTTGACTATTTTACATACTTGAGGGCATCAAATTAAGTGCTTTCTGGATAAATGAGGGATTGATATAGAGATCTTTTGAAGTAACATACTTTTATCATTTCCAGGTGTATGCAGCAATGCTAAGAAGGTATTTCTGATGAGTCCTGCTGGCTGTATTTTGATGATTAGTTAGGACATGTTCTCCCTTAGTATCATGCATTTCCATAAAGTTAATGTTCGCATGTTCTCTCTTTTCTAAAGTAGCTTAACTACTCAATATGCTTATTAATTTTACATAGTGAGTCCTCCAAACACATGTAAACATAAACTTAGACTCACTTGTAACCAAATTGATAGAAACCTGAAATCATGAATGAGTTTGGGTGTTCTCTCTCTCTCTCTCTCTCTCTCTCTCTCTCTCTCTCTCTCTCTCTCTCTCTCTCTCTCTCTCTCTCTCAATTACAGTGCCCAAAATACTCCAAACAGAGTCTTTAAGCAAAAGAGAAGACATGAATAGGCATGTTGAGACCAATAGAAAAGGATTTGCTAGAAAACAGTGGTTTCTTAATTAGAGAGCCTGGTATTGGAGAATGGCTCGGGGGTCCTGGGTCCTGGGACCATGTCAGCCAAGGCCCCAGGACCACAGAGATGCTCAAAAGAAACCTTGATGAGATGGGCATGAGGGCCCCTGCTGAGACCGGCTAATGGGGAGCGGGGTTGGGCAGCAGCCAGGTTCTTTCCCAGGAAGGCACTGGGTAGACTTAAACCACATAATGACAGTCCGCCCACTAAGGAAGTCGCCAAGCCTGGACTTGCTGGGTGTTTTATTTACTTGGAGAAATTTCTTGAGCTCTAAGTGTACCAAGATAGTGCAGTTTATTATGCCATTGCCTTCCCTCCTACCCCCAACCTTGTAGTTGGTGAGAAAAACACTCTGGAATTTAGTTTATTCCTTCTCAGGGGACAGAGGACCAAATGCAGGACTCAAGTTATGAAGGTAAAATGCTCCGAAGCGCTGAGGGCTCTCCGAAGAACTCCATCCCAGGTGGTAAGGACAGAGCCATGAGGATGTCCTCGGTGTAATTGTGCAGTCACTGGGAAGTGAAGTACTGGAGCCAGGAGTGTGGCAACTCTTTTGAGAAGTTTTCCTGTAAAGGGGAGCTGAGAACCCCAGGACTGCCAGGAGAGAGGTGTGAAGTCAGGAAAAGAAGATGGTTGACTAGGGAAGCTTGACAGAAGAGCAGGGCAGGGCATCAGAGGTGTTTGCATGATTTTGGAGACATGACTTGGGGTGGGTGGTGCTTTTACTCTGCTCCCTGTGGGAGTGCATGATGCCCCAAGTTCTCTGTAAAGTCCCACGTGTCCCTAAGATTTTGACATGAGAACATACATCCGGGAGGCCCTGGGTCTTCCTTGGGCTGCAAGTGGAGAACCTGGAGCCAGTTCTCCACCACCATGGTGATGGAGATGAGGGTCATGCATTGGTTGGTCATTAATTGACTAATTCTTTCATTAAGGAAACATCGCTGAGCCCAGTATGTGCCAAGTGTCATTCCAGGCCCTGCAAACAGTGCAAATAAGCCTCTCTCCTCAGGCTGTGTTCCTGCCTGTGAGGGGTGGGCAACTGACAAACAACTTGCTAGGGATGGGACAAGCTTGCCCTTCCTCTCTCTTCCTTTCTCTCTCTCTCTCTCTCTCTCTCTCTCTCTCTCTCTCTCTCTCTCCCCCTCCCTCCCTCCCTTCCTTCTTTCCTTCCTTCCTTCCTCTTTTCTTTTCTTCTCTTCTCCTTCCTTCCTTCCTTCCTTCCTTCCTTCCTTCCTTCCTTCCTTCCTTCCTTCCTTCCTCCTTCCTCCCTTTCTCTCCTTCTCTCTCTCTCTCTCTCTCTCTCTCTCTCTCTCTCTCTCCCTCCTTCCCTCCCTCCCCTCCCTCCCTCCCTCCCTCCCTCCCTCCCTCCCTCCTCTTCCTTCCTTCCTCTTCCTTCCTTCCTTCCTTCCTTTCTTCTTCTTCTTCTTCTTTTTTCTTTTCTTTTCTTTTTTCTTTTCTTTCTTTCTTCTCTCCCTTCCTTCCTTCCTTCCTTCCTTCCTTCCTTCCTTCCTTCCTTCCTTCCTTCCTTCCTTCCTTCCTCCCTCCCTCCCTCCCTCCCTCCCTCCCTCCCTCCCTCCCTCCCTTTTTTCTGTCTTTCTCGTTCATCTTCATCTGAGGATATTTTTCCTATTGATTTTTAAAGACAGTGGAAGGGAAGGAGGGAAGGAGGGAGGGAGGAAGAGGAGAGAGAGAGAAATAGAGAAACATTGATGTGAGAGAGACACAGCTATTGGTTGCCTCCCACATGGGCCCCAACTGGGGCGAGGATCAAACCTGCAACCCAGGTACATGCCCTTGACCAGGAATTGAACCCGTGATCCTTTGGTGCATGGGCCAACTCTCTAACCACTTAGCAACATTAGCCAGGGAAGGCTTGCTGTTTCTTAGATGCATGATTTGAACCCATTTCTAGGAGGTAGTTGGTGTGTGAGTGTCTTGAGGAGGTGGTTCTTGGAAGGAAGCTGGTCCAGGAAACAAGACTGTGGATGAAGGATGAAGCAGTGTTTGGAGGGAGGGGGGAGCAGCAGGAAGAGGGCTGACCTGGAAACATCTGCTGCCTCCACAGCCCAGGGCTGGCTAGGCTGCAGTGGGAAGTTTGGGAATTTCTCTGGCTGAATTACTGTGACCTGTGTGGAGGAGGGACTCTGTGTGTGGCTCCTCACAAATGCTGTGCCCTGGGCCCAGCCAGTGTGGGTTTTAAGGCCCCAGATGGCCTCACTTGCTCAGTTTTAAGACCGGACTTGGTTCAGATGCCTGCTTACCTGACCTAACTGTTATGACCTCAGACAAGCCATTTAACCTGCTGTCCCCGTGTCCTCGCCAAAAAATGAGAATTGTGATCATTCCTACTCTAAAATGCTCTAGTCTAGAAAATACCTCACTTGCGGTTTTGCTTTCTGTGATTTTAGTTACCCATGCTCAACTGCAGTCTGAAAATATTAAATGGAAAATTCCAGAAATAAACAATTCATAACTTTTAAATTACTTCCCGGTCTGAGTAGTGTGATGAAATCTTGTGCTGTCTTGCTACATCCCACCTGGGATATGAACCATTCCTTTGTCCAGTGGATCCACACTGTAGATACACTCCCTGCCTGGTAGTCATGTAGCAGCCGGCTCAGTTGTCAGAAGGACCATCACAGTATCGCAGTGTTTGTGTTCAAGTCACCCTGATAGTAGCCTAACACTACGTCATAACATGTGCTTCGTTCACCTTGCTGCATTTCATCACATAGGTCTTGTGTCATCTTACATCAGAAGAGTCAGTGCAGTGCAATAAGAGAGAGAGAGAGAAAGAGAGAGACTATATTCATATAACTTTATTATAGTACTAGAGGTCCAGTGCACAAGATTTGTGCACTTGGGGGATCCCTCAGCCTGGCCTGTGCCCTCTCGCAGTCTAGGATCCCTCCTTGGGGGATGTCCGACTGACAGCTTAGGCAGTTGGACATCCTTAGTGCTGCTGTGGAGGCAGGAGAGGCTCCCGCCACAGCGCTGTGCTCGCCAACCGTGAGCACTTCTGGCTGAGCTGAGCGGCGCTCCCCATGTGGGAGCACAATGACCACCAGGGTGCAGCTCCTGTGTTGAGTGTCTGCCCCCTGGTGGTCAGTGCACATCATCGTGACTGGTTGTTCTGCTGTTTGGTCGATTTGCATATTAGCCTTTTATTATATATTGTTATAGTTGTCCCTTTTATTATAGGTTGTTCATCTGTTACTGTGCCTAATTTATAAATTGAACTTTATCGTAGGTGTGTACGTATAGGGGAAAACATAGTATGAAGGGTTCGGTACCCTTTGTGGTTTCAGGCATCCACTCTGGATCTTGGCACGTATCCCCACGGATAAGGGGAACTACTGTAACTGACTCAGCCACCACTGCCTGGGGTATTGAGAGACCCTGGGTGTGAGCTCTGGGACCAAAGGCCCTGGGTTCAAATTTGGGTTCTATTTTATGGGTGTATTATTGGGCAGCTCCATGCCTCAGTTTCCTGATCTGTGCAGTAGAGAAATTCTAATGCCTGCCTTCTGAGGCCCCCGGGATGAAGCCTGTGTAATTGTTGAGAAGAGCGCCTGGGCCGAAGCATGTGCGGTGTCCGCTGCTGTTAGAGATGATGCCTTTGGGTTCAAGGGGCTGTGTGTGCCCCCCGTGATGGTGTCTTTTCTGCGCAGTTCCGCCTGGTGGTGAAGACGGCCCTGAAGCTGCTGCTGGTCTTTGTGGAGTACTCGGAGTCCAACGCGCCCCTTCTGATCCAGGCAGTCTCTGCTGTGGACACTAAAAGAGGTGAGTGGTCCCCGCCCCCGGATTTCATCAAGGGAAATTGTCTGATGTAGGAAGACTCCCACTTCTTATACGTTCAAAACAGAATTAGGATGAACAGAATCCCCTTTGTGTGGACCTCCCACTGCAGGAACCATAGTGAATATATAAAGATTAGAGACAGAGAGAGGTTTGCAGGGAAAGAAAAGCACTCGCTCTGAGCTTGTCTTCTCACTTTGTCCCCCTTCACTGAGCACACACAGGACCAGGTCTTTCTCCTCCTTTCCCATCCTGTCCTGGCTCCTTCCTCCCCTCCTTTCACACAGGCTTTATCCACTCTGACCCCTAGATGTTCCCTCCCCTCCACCACATGTCCCTTCCCTACTGGGGTCCCTCACCGTCTCTCACCTGGTGTCCCTTGCTGGCCCCAAGTGCTACGCTGGCCTCGGCAGTTGGAGGATTCTTATAAAGCACAAATTTGGTCTCACCATTTTCCATCTGATACCTGCCAGTGGCTTCCAGTGCCCACAGGATTAGATCCAAACCTTTCATCTGACCCTGTACCATCCAGCCCCTGTCTACCTGCCACGTGTCTGTCTCCTACCTGGCCTGCACCACACCCCCCTCCCTTGGCTCGGACAGCCATGTGCTCTCAGCACCTCCATGCACCTCTCTTCTCTGCTGTGCTGTTTTCATTGCCCATCTCTCCTGAGTGTGTGCCCTGCCTGAGGACAGGGTGTCGGCTCTCCTCTTGGTGTCCCAGCGCCTAGTGGGCCTGCCCTGCACACTTGACGAAGAGTCAGCTTTGGATCTGGTTCAGTGTGTAACATGCTGTGGACCCTATAATATTGTGAAGCCTGAAACCAAGATGTTGGAGGTTTTTTTTAATTTTGTTTTGTCCTTTTAAGAAACAAACTTTTAGTTTTGTTCCCAGTAAGATAGGTGATGATGATCAAAAACTTGATAACATTTATTTTCTTTTTATGATTATAACAGCAATGCTCTCTGTAGAAAATTTGGAAAAAAAACACCCCAGTATAAAGCAGACAATAGCAGAATCACCTCTCATCTCACCAGACAGAAATTGTGTTAACACAGGGGTACATTTCCTTATGGTGTGTGTGTGTCTGCACAGATTTATGCACAAATCAGCTGAGATACAACTAGACACACCTTCCAGGGCTAAATTCAAAGGTGAAAGAAAGTAGATCACTGGTTCCTTTGAAAATTGGAATGTAAGTTAATGAAAACCATCCAGAACCATAAATTGGGCCTCCATACCTTTCCCACGAATGCGCAGGCAGATGTCAGCTCCCTGCACGGTGGATCTCAGGCCAGGGCAGCTCTGGGCCTCTGTGTGGATGTGTGTGACAGAGACGAACATTATGGAAGGTGGGCTCCAGACCAGCACAGGTCTGTGTGTTTCTTTCTACCACAGCATGTTGTCTTCTGGTACCAGATTTGAAATTCCTTATGGCCAATAGTAGATCATGAGGCCAGCTGAGAATCCTCAATGAAGACTGCCAGTGACTCAGAAGCAGGGGACAAGGAGGGAGGTTTCCCAAGGCCAGTGAATGAGAGGGCCAGAGGTGGGTGTCTGGGAAGATAGCAAGGCAGATCCTTTCATTCATGCTTAGAGGAGTCATGCTTGACGCCCAACTCTGGGGATTACTTTAGAATGATGAATGGACTCTTCAGCTTCCTGTCCTAAATTCTGGATAACCCATGGGCCCTTGTCATGGGGGCCGTGTTAGAGGGGCCAGTCTTCTCATGACCTTGGGGTTGTGCTTTGACTTCATTGAGTAGGAAGCTGTTTCCTTCCTTGAGCCTCACATTTCATGAAGGTGTGTCATGGGGTAGAGGAATGGTCCTGAGATGAACCCAGAGCATGACGTCCCATTCAAGACTTCATCCACAGGCTCAGCCAGAGGCTCAGAGTTGTACTCAGTCTCTCCCCCGTGACAAAATGATGGCCATCTTTTCCCAACTTGTAAAAAAAGTAAAAAACAAAGGGAAAAAATTAAACAAGTTAACAGATTGTTTACTTAACTTCATGGTTTTTTGCCTGTAAAATTTCTTAAGTTTTGGGCAACTACTGTCATCTGTCTGCTCCTGAGCACTAGCAGCTGGAAGAAAAAAAGGAATATCACCAGTGGAACAAATTGAGACATGTAGTTTATCACATGTGGTTCAATAGCACATTCCTCAATGGACATGTGTGGTCTTGGCCGTAATGCACGCATATAACATCATCCTATTTTACTGCTAGTCAGTGTTCCTGAACCCGGTGGTGGAATTAAACATATACATATATCATGGTGTTTGCAGAGAGTCCCTGACTCCCAGGTGTGTTTCCACCAGTAGGTGTGGAAGCAGCTCTCCACTTCCTCCTCGGCCAGTGAGAGCAGAGGTGCCAGAGGTGATGAGGGCCAGCCAAGCATGTCCACTGTGCACAAGCTTAAGCCATAAATTTTACTCCTCAGGTGGTGTTAGACACATTCCTCTGGGGAGATGGGGTGGAGAATGGGTATATTAAAATATAGACTGGGTTTGCTTGAATAGAAAGGAATTCTTTTGGATGATAAAAACTCTCAGATTTAAAGAATCAACAAATAAGCTAGGAGTCCTCAAAAATTACTACCACCAGCAGCCAATGAAATTCTCTTAGGATAAATCCTCCTGGTTGCTTTACACACATCATGCCTGGGTTAACCAGAGGGTTCATTATGTGTGTGTAGATAGTTTGCCCTTTGGCCAAGAGTGGGCCAGTTAGGGAGCCGGCATAAAAGCTGAGGAGTCTAAGTCCATCATGGGGACTGATCAATATTTATGAATTAATGAAAATCTTAAATACCCCGTTTGATCCAGACAATTGACACTTTTGCTCCAGGGCTGGAATGAAAAGGTGGATTCGAGGTAGTCTCTGGGGCACGACAAGGAGGCTTTGAGCTCTACTCAGTCTCTCCCCCAAAACAAAGTGATGACCATCTTTTCCCAACTTGTAAAAAAAAAAAAAAAAAAAGAAAGAAAGAAAGAAAAGGAAAGAAAAAAATGTTTTTAAAGCAGACACACCCATCTGCTCAGATTGCTGGGTCATCTTCTCTTTGGCTTGGATCTCCAAGTCACCTTCTCAGAGCCTGGCAGAAAGATAGAGAGGCAGTGATTCTTCCAGAAGCCCATGAGAGGGCCTTGCTTTGTCATCTGCCTCCTTTCCTTGAGAATTCCCCCTGGTGATGGACAGGAAACTGGTTGCGAACCCTCTGCAGCCCTGGGAAGGGTGTCCTTCCCTCTGACTATATGGGTTTGCCCCTCAGACAGAGGGTGGGGCAAGTGACCAGACTGGGTAACCCCTTTTGAAATTTCCATCGTAAATGATGAGTCAGCACCAATTCGGTTCAGTGCTGCTTTTGAAGAAGCTCCATTTTTCATTTGCATAGGAGGTGATGAGATATGACCTAATTCTCCAGCATGTGTAGCACATATGATTAACAGGGGAAACTGTCCCGCCATCCTTTCAAGCTCTCCTGTCTCTGATTTCGGCTCAGGATGTATGGATCTGCGAAGAATGCACAAAGCATAGTGGGTTTTAGGGGATGACAGAACACCAGCCCTTTTCCCATTATTATTTATAGCCGAAGTATGTGTGTTAAGTGTGTTCATCAATTGTGTTGAAAGACGTGGAACATACCATGAGGACCTTCTGTTTGGGTATGAGACCAACTCGTGTACAAGGCATTGTGCTAAATATCTTACTTTCTTTGGGGTTTAATTCGGAGACCTAGGAGGAAAATAAAAGGGGGAAAGTATTGAACAGTTATTTATTCTGGGTTCAGAGAGTACTGGCCTAGGAGCCTGTCCTCTGGGAGTGTCAGCACACCCCCAGCCACCATTACAGTTATAGCTACTGATATTCTAGTGCCTACCACGTAACAGGCTCTATGCTAAGAAATTTTTATATAAAACTAATTTGTTTGACAAATGTTTAAATACCAACTATGTGCTTGAAACAGCAGATATATAAACAGGCTCTTGTTGAGCCTACACTCACTCCAGGGGTTGTGGGTGGAGGTGGAGAGAGACAGCTGATTATGATTAAGTAATTTATTGCCTTCTCATGTGCTTGGTCAGTGCTAAGGCAAAAAGGCCAAGCAAGGGCTTTATCTCCATGATACCGCCCAGCAATCCTATGAGGTTGACACCATCACTCCAATTTAGATGCATTTGCTGAGCCACCGTACATTCCACCACTCTGGGGCTCTGTTTCTTTCTCTGTTATGTGAAGGAGTCAGATGATATGATTTATGACTCTAAAACAGGACCCCCACTCCCTACTCCTCCCCACCCCACCCCCACACACATAATCACTGTAGTGCTGGGTGAACTGGGCCACTTAGTTCCGGCAGGTGGCAGCTCCTGGGCACGTTATAGCGGCTGGTGCTTAACATAGGTCAGCTTGAGCCCAGCCAAGGCTGTTGTGTGGAACCAAAATGTTTCCTCCCCTTTATCTTCATTCTTCTAAATATTTCCCATTTTCTGGTCCCCAAACAAAGCAGAATGAACATTCATCCCAACAGTGTATGAATATATTCTAGTTTCCAAACTTGAAATCCCTAAATAGTAGTAGAGAATCAGATATCATAGCTAAAGATCACGTTTTTCAACTAAATTAAGACAGTATTTAGGTGTTTTCATCATAAAGGACACAATGGTGCACCATTGTGTTGGCCTCTGTGAGAGAGAGAGAGAGAGAGAGAGAGAGAGAGAGAGAGCGCGAGAATGAATAACCTGGCTACTTCCCTTTCTACTAGATGCTTCCCTTTCTACTAAAGGCCAAAAAGCAAAGGCCTTTCCATCCCAGGCTTGGTTTGGCATCTTTGGCTTCAAAGTGTGCAATCAGGAGGCAGTTTTGGGCCCACCAGCATCACTGGAAATTCTTAGCTTCAATGCTTTCTCTCCTGCACAGTCTGCCTTTTAACCATACGTGGCTGACTGACTAGAACATGTGTTTTCTGCTGAGGTTGGGTGCCGAGTGTGAATAATAGAAATTGCCCTTGTTATGAACACAAGCACTGCACCCAGACAGTGAGGCCCAAGACCTGCTAACCACATTGATTGGCTGTCCCGAGGGCAGAAATGGTTACTTTCCTGGGGTTTGAAGAACAGGTGAGGACTTCAACATAGTTTGATGATAAGTACCAGCAAGAAGATCATTCAGCAGTTAATGGTTGAAGGATCATGCTTTTGTGTCCAGAGTTAGAAAGGGTTATGGCAGCCCGCCTGGCTCTGACCAACTGGGCAACTTGGCGGAAGGATCGGGGTTTCTGTTCACTTGCTGGGAGAGCCAAGAGATCTACATCAAACGACACCTGTGTCTTCCACATTGTGTAGTAGGTGCCTGTTCCCTTCTTAAATTCTCCTGTCTTCTCTCTTTTTCTGACTGTGCATTGACCCTCTGGTTCTCTTACAACTGCGCCAGCTTAACCCACTTCCTGCCCTCAAAGATCTCCATTGGCTTTTCTGTAGACATTTCAGCTCTGACACAACCAATCCAAGAACCAGCATTTAGAAGCCACTGGCTTTGGATTACTTCAGAATTTACTTTTATCAGCAAAAAATGAGCATTATCATTTGAGGTCTGTAGAGAGAAAGAGGAAAGAGCTTCCTGTTCCACCCTGCCACGCCATGGGCAAGGCCACACTTCACTTCAAATGCTTGTCTCAGGCATAGGAAGTGGGTCAGGGGCATGCGTCCCCTTTGTGGCCTTGGCCCTGGCAGTGCCGATGTGCGTGCCTTTACTCTGTGTAGACGTGTGTTATTGTACTTAGGCCTAACTGCTCTATTAGGTTATAAAACTCTTGATGGCAGCCTCCTCCTAGACCCAGTTCCTTCTACTTGGTTTCTGCTTAAGTCTATTTGTGCTTGATTACACAGGGATAATATACTTCTGTTCTTGAAATGTTTGCTAGATGGGCATTTCACTGTCAGTTCTTAGAGCCCACATGAATGGGAAGACCTCCCATATCTCCTTTCCTTGCAGGAGATCAGACCGTAGCATGCTGATGCACAGAGAGAACTTATTAGGATTTCTGCACTCATCAAGTGAAACACATGGTCTAAAAAGCTGTGTGTGAATGCATTCTTAAACGTTATGTAATTCATATAATGGGAACTTGCAAGCAAATTGTTGGGCCTCCTGACACTGAAGAATATACATTTTCAAGTGCACAAGGATAATGTGGTAGATTGTCACCTAATTCAAAATCTGTGTCATGCTTTGATACTCGGTGACTGAAGGACATGCCAGCTTTGGGTGAAGAGCCTTTATATAAACTCTGAAGTGAGTTGGATGGGAAATGTTGAATTGATGTTCCTAATGATTTTTGCTTTACTTGCAGGAGTTGTACCCTGGTCAAATATCATGGAAATCTTGGAGGAAAAAGACGGGGTCGACACAGAGCTGCTAGTTTATGCGATGACTTTAGTGAACAAGGTTGGTCAATGTTTGTTCTGGGTTGAATTGTTTCCCCCCAAAGCTATGTTAAAGTCCTATCCCTGGTACCTGTGGATGTAACCTTACTTGAAAATATAGGGTCTTTGCAAATGTAATCAAACTAAGATGAGGTCATATGGATGGGCCCTAATCCATTATGACTGCTGTCCTGTTAAGGACAGAAAGAGAAACACGTAGAAGGAAAGACGTACACATGTGCTCATGAAGAAGGCAGCCATATTGAGACAGAGGCAAAGATTCGAGTGATACATCTCTAAGCCAGGTGATGCCAGAGAATGCCAGGATTTCCAGCAGCCAGTCTAGGGCGAGGCAAGGAAGTACCCTCCCCTAGAGCTCTCAGAGAGAGCAGGACCCTGCCCACACCTTGTTGTCAGTCTTCTAGTCTCAAACTATGACAGGATCAATCCCTGTTGTTTCAGTTGCCCAGTTTGTGGTAATTAGTTATGGCAGTCCTAGGGAACTAAGACAGTGTGGAAGTTTAAAATGTGCCCTCTGACTAAGAGCCATGTCCTGTGGACCCCCTCATGGTGGCTGGAACCATGGTTGAGGTGTACTTCTTTTCAGGAGAAAACCCTTTACACTCACACACGGTGTGGGTGCCCGCGTGCTGATGCACACCTGTGTGAAGCCCTGTGAGTGTCTGCTTGCTTCTGGTGCTTTGATCTTTGCCTTTTTGTCTTTTAAAATTTTATTTATTTATTTTAGAGAGAGGAAGGAAGGGAGAGAGGGGGAGGGAATGGGAGGGAGGGAGAGAAGGAGGGGAGGGAGGGAGAGAGAGAGACATCAATTTGTTTCACTCTTTATGCATTCATTGGTTGCTTCTTGTATGTGCCTTGACTGGAAATCAAACCTGCAACCCTGATGTATCTGGACAGTGCTCTAACCAACTGAGTGAACCAGCCAGGGCTAGGTCTTTTCTAATGGCAGGAATGTTATGACCACTTTTCCTATCAAGATGTCCCCTTGAAAACATTTTTCCTTAAGCAATTAATGAGTATGTTTTAAGGAAAGAGTTCACAGTCAGGAGAAATGAAGGCACCCTTACTGCACTGCTTATTGAATTCTGACTGCTGGGGCCTGAGATGAGATTCCTGGGAGTGGGTCCCATCCTTCTTTTATGACAGTGACACCTTTCTGTCATGTCCCTCCCTGGTCACCACCTTGGAGGGCAGTCAGAGTCTTCAGGATTCATTCCCAGAGATGCTGCTCTGGCCAAGGGTCGGTCTCACACTGGCCTGGGACAGCCCACTTTTGGGACTGGACTTCCTTCATGATGGTGGCTCAGTCCTTCATCACTGAGGCTGGGGTCAGGTGGTTATTTTTGCAGATCGCTATACCCTAGACCAGGTGTAGCCCCTCCACAGGCCTTCAGCCCCTCATCAGCCCCAACGTGGGCCGGCCTGTGTACTGTTCAAGCTGCGGGGTGTAGGCCTACACGGCAAACCCCATATCTCTTCCTGAAATATAACAGGAGAAACATTTTCCCTCATGAACTGGGGACAGCTTAGTAGAAAACAGCATCATTACAAGGAGTAGCTTCTACTAGATATTTGGCTCAGTGGATAGAGCATTGGCCTGCAGACTGAAAGGTCCCAGGTTCGATTCTGGTCAAGGGCATGTACCTTGGTTGCGGGCACATCCCCAGTAGGAGGTGTGCAGGAGGCGGCTGATCGATGTTTCTCTCTCATTGATATTGCTACCTCTCTTTCCCTCTTCCTTCCTCTCTGTAAAAAAATCAATAAAACATATTTAAAAAAGAAACTACAAAACTATCTTCCAACGTCAATGTACCATTTAAAAAAAAAAAAAAGATGTGCAAACTGCAGTGGTAAAGCAGTGTGGCCCTGGCTCCTCCCTCAGCAGAGGAGGGGAGTGGAGGAACTGTGAAATGGCCCAATGTATGGAACTTCTATGCTGTGACTGACATCAAAGGGGGTGGGTCAGCTTGTTCATGATCTGGGAGGTCTTGCTAAATGGAAATAAACGAAAACTTCGTTCATCTACCAGCATAAATTCCGGATCAATTCAAGAGTTCATTTTAACACATCAAGCCATAGAAAAACGAGGAAAAAAAACCTCAACATAAAAGATTAATTGGTCTCTGGTAGGTAAAGGTTACATTAATAATACAACCAGTCAAGAAAAATTCCAAAGGAAAGGACTTAAATATTTCAGTGCACACAACTCTCTAAGGCAGTGATGGCGAACCTTTTGAGCTCGGCGTG
Organism: Myotis myotis; assembly: GCF_014108235.1. Classification (NCBI taxonomy): domain Eukaryota; kingdom Metazoa; phylum Chordata; class Mammalia; order Chiroptera; family Vespertilionidae; genus Myotis; species Myotis myotis. The sequence continues at coordinate 19,364,720 of NW_023416401.1, read as the reverse complement.
TCAGCATTTTGAAAAACCCTAACTTAACTCTGGTGCCATGTCACATATAGAAATTTTTTGATATTTGAAACCATAGTAAAACAAAGATTTATATTTTTGATATTTATTTTATATATTTAAATGCCATTTAACAAAGAAAAATCAACCAAAAAAATGAGTTCGCGTGTCACCTCTGACACGCGTGTCATAGGTTCGCCATCACTGCTCTAAGGTCTTATCATTAAAAATGAAAACCACAAATAAAAGCTCAAGGCAAGTGACAGACTAGGAAATTGTTAGCAGAAAATAGGACAGAAAATGATACTGTCCTAAATATATTAAGAACCCAGCAGAAAAAGTAATAGCGTTAAACCTACTGAGATTAAAAGAAATGTACAGGAAAACAACATTTCTCGGAGTCAGTGATTGCTTTTTAACGAAAGGCGTTTGTTGGTGAGGCTCAGCAACCTCTATGACAGTCCTAGTGGGTAATGAGCACCACTTTTTGGTAGATGATAATTTTGCTTTTATTTTTAAATCTATGAGCTTATTTTACCATGCAATTTTAAAGCAATTTTCTGTTGGGTTTTAAAGATTAAGGTCATCAATTTCCTGTCATCTTCAGTCACTGACATTGTTTTGGAAAACACTGAGTTCAGCAAAAATGGAATTTTCTCTCTTGCTCAGTGTTTTCCACTGTAATGCTATCCGTTTTATTGGTGGCGGCCATGCCCAGCTGTTCTGATGGCCCTGGCAGCGTTCGCATGGTGTGGCCATTCTGCTGCCAATCCCCGGCATGGACCCAGTACGTGTCAGACTCTCCTTGGCATCCGACGGCATTTAATGTCCAGGAATTCCTCGCTTACTCTTTCTCTTCTGGCAGTTCTGTCTCATCTTTTGTTAGTTCTGGCCCAGAGGAAGTCCAGGCAGGTCCCCAGGACATTACTCCAAATGTCATCTTTTCCTCAAAAAGGTCAGCAGACAGCTGGCACCCATGCTGGGTTTGTTTTCTGTTGTTGAGTTTTAGTCATGTTTATTGCCCCAGTGAGTAAAATCCTCTAAGATCCCAAGCAAAACAATGCAGTGAAATGTTATGTGGTTCTGGAAAAAATTTACACTCTGAAATCTAGGAAATTATTATAGTGGGTTTCTAACTTTTGTTTCAATAGAGTAAAAGATGTCCTAATGACACAGAATTCAAAAAGTTAACAGTTTTATGACAAAACAAGGGAACTAAATTCTAGCCTGCTCATGGTTCTGAGACTGAAGTCTCCCTTTGTTAAACCGGGGCATGAATGGGGGTTTTCCAAGATCCAGACTAATCCCCCTCCAATCTCCCCCCCACCTTCCACCCATGTTGTCAAAAGATTGAGGGGTTTCAGAAACTGTTTTTTACCCTGCAAGCTGAAGTTATATACAGTCAAACCTTGGTTCTTGAAAGTCTCCCATCTTGAACAATTTGGTTCTCAGCCAAGTTGTTCATGGAAAAAATGTCTGGGTTAACTTCTCTTAGGCCACAAACAAAGGAGAGAATGCACCAGTATGAGTCAGTTTACAGCTAAACCTTGCCTTGTTAACATCTCAGGAAATTGTGCTGTGAATGTGTGTGTGTGTGTGTGTGTGTGTGTGTGTGTGTGTGTGTGTGGTGCTTTTGTTGCTGGCAAGTGCATGATTAGCACAATTTTAAAACATAAAGAGGCTATTAAGAGTGCTAAGGCTGCTAAGGTGTGAAGGGCAATTAAAGAGGCAGCAAAGATGTTGTTGATTTGGGTAAAGGAAAAACAGTTAGCCAGTGGCAGCATTTCAGAGGCAGTGACATGTGAAAAAGCGAAGATGCTGCCTGCTGACCTCCTGAGAGACACCCCCTGGAATGAGTGCTGAATGTGGTTCCTTTAAGGCTGGTAGGGGGTGGTTCGTTAAATTTAAGAAGTGTTGTTTATAGATTTAAAAGTACATTAGACATGTACTGCATATAAGAAAGGTTAAAGAAAGAAATCATTTGGGGGTCTGGAAAGGATTAATTCAATTTATATTTTTTCTAATGGGAAAAAAAATCATTCTATTTTTGAACAAATTGTTTCTCAAACAGCCTTCCAGAACAAATTAAGCTCAAGAGCCAAGGTTCCACTGTAGTGTTCTGTCCTGATTTAGCTAAAATTCCCTCAGGGGGCCAGATACTGGCCACCTCATAGAATAGGATGAGTCAGGTGAGGGCCTGAGCAACAGGGGTGTTACCGTGGGGCTGGCTGGAGTGTTGGGGAAGGAAGATGTCAGGGAGCCCAGGCAGGGGTGCTGCTCTAGCAGGGCCAAGGGGAAGGTAACCTAGATGGGATTCATGCTTAGCATTTGCCTATGTTTTTATATTTTATTTTATTGTTTTTAAATTATCATACAGAGCATTGGCTTTTTCCCTTTGGTATTTAGCTGTATATGTTTTTTTTTAAAATATATTTTATTGATTTTTTACAGAGAGGAAGGGAGAGAGAGATAGAGAGTTAGAAACATCGATGGGAGAGAAACATCGATCAGCCGCCTTCTGCACATCTCCTACTGGGGATGTGCCTGCAACCCAGGTACATACCCTTGACCGAAATCGAACCTGGGACCTTTCAGTCCGCAGGCCGACGCTCTATCCACTGAGCCAAACCGGTTTCGGCAAGCTGTATATGTTTTAACACATACACAGTTGTGGATGGCCTTCATAATTAGGATCGAGCACATCTCCCCGCAAACCTCTCTGTTGTTATAATGACATCCTGGTCCCCGTTCATGCCCCTGACAAACCCTGATTTATTCTCTATCACGATAGTGTTGTTATTTCAGGAATATTACGTGGGATCGGATGGGCTGTATCCCTTTGAGGCTGTCTTCTCTCAGCGGGAGAGGTTTGTCTGTTACTGGCTGGACTGACAGCTCTCTCCTTCCTGCTCCTGGGCATGTGCATTGTAGATACTCCACAGTTCGCTTATCTCTCCCCTCCGCTGAAGGAGATTGGGGTGTGTGTAGCTTTTGGTTTTCACCAAGAATGCTGCTACAAACGTCTGTAGGCTCTGGCCACACTGGCTTTATCCTACGAGAAAGATCAGATGGAATCAGTGAAAACCCCTGGAGATGAAAACAAAATGTCCGTGAGGTGCCTGTCAAGATCTAGCTGTCAGGAGGCCTGGAAGACAAGGTCTGAGAGGAAGCAGGGAGCAGGCCGTGAGGTGCCTGTCAAGATCTCGTTGTCAGGAGGCCTGGAAGACAAGGTCTGAGAGGAAGCAGGGAGCAGGCCGTGAGGTGTCACCTGAGCGCGAAGGCGGCCGGAGATGTTTTCCTCGCAAACAGTTCTGGAGCTGCCACCTTTGCCAGAAGGAGGCGCTGTGGCAGTGAGGTGTCAGGGGAGAGCTGAGAGGGCGGGGTCGGGGAGAGGTGGCTGTATGGCAAAATGGCCCAGCACGTTAGAGAATAGCTGAAAATAGGTGAATGTGTTTCTAAGATGTACAGTCCCCTCCCGTGCAGGCGGAGAAAGAAGCTGTATGTGTTTGTGGCAAAAGCTGCCTCCCGTGTAGCCGCAGCCACACATGAAAGGCAAGGAACGCAGGCTTGGCTCAAACCCATATTTTCACAGGAAATGACCAAAGACCTCTTAATACACTCAGTTCTGGGCCTGTTTTAGAGCCAAGGCTCTGTCAGCCTGTTTGGTTCCATAGACCTATTTGTTTAATTATTTGATAGTAATCTTCCCAACCAATCATGGTTGGGCCTGCTAGAGGGATGGGGATTAGATCAAGGAATTCAACCCCCTGGAAACTTCTGAGCAGAACTCAATAGGGAAAAAGGAAAGAAGGAGGGGACCAGAGAGATGAGGACACTGCCAGAGGCCTCTCTCGGTGCCTCATCCTGGCCCCGCACTGTTGTATAGAAAGCTTTCAATCCGACACCAAACCTCAACTCATCGCATTCCTCCAACTGTGTGTTTGGCACAGTCAGCCATCAGCCCTGCCCTGGCCTTGGTGTTGCCATTTCCACCTCCTCATCCTCTAACCAAGTTCTAGAGACTGAACCCAAAGGATGGGCTTGTTCTGATGGTAGCCTTCTTTGAGCAGGTGCCCACTTTTTCAGGTATCTTTGGGAGCCAGGCCGTCCAGTGGGCTGGTGTGCCTGCTGATGCCTCAGGGACTGCCTGGCCTGGCGCCTGCAGACACTGGCGCGCGCTGGCACACCTGGCCACTCAGGTGCGTGCACCATTGATTATAGCTTCATCTGGTTCACAGCCTCCTGCTCCTTGGCCTCGCTGGGGCCCCTGACGAATGAACTGGATCTCAGTTATTTCTCATTCATTTCTGATCTCAGTAACAGTGAGTCGTGTCCTCTTGGCTCAGCCTGGGAAGGAAAAAGACTTTGTTTGCATTATGAATAAAGACATTCGTTCCAATATCAATAACCCCAAACTAGAAGTGTTAGGGAAGTGGTGTTGTGAAAAGAGCATTAGGAAAGTACTGGTTTTTTTCTCTTGGGGCAGTCGCCATGTTTACAATAATTTTGAAATGTATATGCAGGGTTCTTAGAAATGCAAAGGTAGTGAAATAAATAGGGACTAAAGGTCTGTGTCTGAAACTGAAGGCCAGAATGACTTGTGTAGAAGGCATGAGTGTGTGAAGAGATGAGAATAGCAGCTCTGAGAGAAGTTTGTCCTAGGCCTTCAGTAACTTCCCTCAGGCTAACTCCTTCCCTCAGGTCTTTTCTCCCTCATTCATAAGATAAAAGACTTGTAGTAAGTCACCTCAACAGTCCTTCCAGCTCTTTTTTTTTTTTCTAAATATTTATTTTTATTGATTTCAGAGAGAGCGAGGGAGAGAGAGAGAGAGAGAGAGAGAGAGAGAGAGAGAGAGAGAGAGAATCATTGATCAGCTGCCTCTTCCATGCCCCCTACTAGGGATGGATCCCACAACCTGGGCATGTGCCCTGACCAGGAATCGAACAATCGAACAGTGACCTCCTGGTTCATGAGTCAATGCTCAACCACTAAGCCACGCCAGTTGGGCTAAAGGTCTTTACAGTGCTAAACTGAGGCCTGGTCTGAGATCATTCTTCTTGTAAGAGAGGTAGAATTCAGAGAAGTCGGCTGTTTCTTTCCTGGGTTATTTATGTATTTTTTTGTCTCTAGGTTGCTGCTTTGGAATTTCTCATGTTTTCCCAAATTTCACAGACCAAAGAAAGGCCTACCAAATTGAAAGAAAAGAGAACCATTACATTGTTATCACTCCAGCTGTTGGTAGATTGATTTTTTAAAAATATATTTGTATTGATTTCAGAGAGGAAGAGAGAGGGAGGGAGAGGTAGAAGCATCAATGATGAGAGAGAATCACTGATCGGCTGCCTCCTGCATGCCCCCTACTGGGGATCAAACTTGAAACCCGGACATGTGCCCTTGACCGGAATCGAAACCAGGACACTTCAGTCCATAGGCCAACGCTCTATCCACTAAGCCAAACCATCTAGGGCAGTAGATTGATCTTAACAGGAGTTGCCGGTCACTGACTGTTGGTTTTCTATTGCCGTGTAACCAATTACTACAAACTTAGCAGCTTACAACAGCACAGATTTATCACCTCACAGTTTCCATGGGATGAGGTCCAGCACAGCCTGCCTGGTCCTCTGCTCAGAGCCTCACATGCTGCTGTCAAGGTGTTGACTGGGGCTGGAGTCCCATCTGAGGCCTGGGGTCCTCCTCCAAGCTTTGTGGTTGTTGGCTGAGCTCACTTCCTTGCAGCTGTAGGACTCATGGTGGCTTGCTGCTGCTTTGGAGCCAGCAGGATAATCATTCTCCTACACTGAGCTCAGGAAAGGCCTCAGCCCACTCTAAATGGCTCACCTGATTAGGTCAGGTGATCTCCCAGGCTAATCTCCCCGTTGATGAACTCAAAATCATCTGATTTGGGACCTTCATGACATCTGTAAAGTTTCGTCACCCTTGCCATATAATGGAACCCAGACATGGGAGTGTTCTGCCTATACTCAAGGAGAGGGGAGTACAGAGTACCTGACTAACGGAGTGGGATCTTGGGGTTCATGCTGCTTACACCACAGAATGTTTTTCTCAACTGAACTTGTTATCTGTCTTCCTTTGCCCCCATAATGTTATAATCACGGTCACTGGCTACCATGTATAACAATGCTCTGAGGGCCTTGAGACAGTTCCCTAAGACATATCTGTGTCCTATTCTTTCTCCATCCAGACGTTGTCAGGGTTGCCAGACCAAGATACCTTCTATGACGTGGTGGACTGCCTGGAGGAGCTGGGCATTGCGGCCGTGTCCCAGCGGCACTTGAACAAGAAAGGGACTGACCTGGACTTAGTGGAGCAGTTGAACATTTATGAGGTAACAGAACATGCCTTTTGTAAAGCATCTCCCAGCTTGGACAAATGTCAGAGGCCAAGGTCAACATACTCTAGACCTGTGTTTCCAAGTGTGTTGCAGCAGTACTTTTCCCAATGCAAGTTCTCAGGCCCAGGCCCAGGCCTCCTGAATCAGAAACTCCGTGGGTGGGCCCAGTAGTCTGCACAAGCCTCCTGGTGATTGTGAAGCGCGCTCAAGTGGGAGAAGCGCTGATCTAGCAGAAACTTGGTAACTTGCTTCCTTGCTTGTTTATTTATTTATTTATTGCTATTTTAAGTTAAAGAACATGCATCCTACCAGCAGTACTTTCATTCAGGCTGAGGAAGAGAGAGAGAGAGAGAGAGAGAGAGAGAGAGAGAGAGAGAGAGAGAGAGAGAGAGAGAGAGTTCTTACACTGAGTAGGGGTTTAACTTCAGGAAGGGCCTGCTATATAATTTGTAGGGCAAAATAAAAATGAAAGGGGGAATACTGCTGTTAAAAATACTAAACCACTTTTTACTTTCTTCCCTGGTCCTTCTCACCTTGTTATGGTGTCTTTTTATTTGCTGTTAATGTCATTGTAAGGACAGAAAAGTTAACATTTTAAAGCATCAGCAGGAGTTTTACTGTTCATTGATATTGTGCACTGCCCGTTGACAATGCAATTATAAGAGCTTCTAGCCTGTGTGCAGAATCAGCAGAATGTGGAGTCCACCCCTCCTGCATGCACAGGTATTTTGTTCTTACCGGAACAGGGAAGAACTGTGAAAACTAGCTCAGCTATTTTTATTTCATTTCTTGGTATGTGCTCATTTTGTCAACACTCTATCTTCAATTCACTGATGACTAAGGCAGGCTAAAAGGAAAACGAACTGTGGGCTATGGGCTGTCCTATCTTCTCATTTTTTTTATATGCTATCATTTCAGCATAAGAGGTTGGCTAATATGGGAAAGTAACACTGTTGAGAAAGGGTAGGATAGAACCTTTGCATTACCATCTCTCTCATTTAAAGCAAGTTCTGGTTTTAATGGAAAGCATGGCCTCTGGGGCTGTCAGTGACTCTGCTTAGCCATTCAGAGGTGTGACACACTCACCTTGTACTCACTTGTCGTCTCACTGAACGCCCATGTATCAGGGTCTACCAGAACTCTATGCTTATGGGCGTGTGGAATGGCAGACATGCATATTGCGCCTACTTCCTCCAGCATGCACCTGCTCCATCGTCCTACTGGACTTTACTTACAAAACCAAACTTAAAGTTAAAATTAATAAGAATTTCAATGGCTCAGTGGATAGAGCATCGGCCTGCGGACTGAAAGGTCCCAGGTTCGAGTCCGGTCAAGGGCATGTACCTGGGTTGCGGGTACATCCCCAGTAGGAGATGTACAGGAGGCAGCTGATCGATGTTTCTCTCTCATCGATGTTTCTAACTCTCTATCTCTCTCCCTTCCTCTCTGTAAAAAAAATCAATAAAATATTAAAAAAAAAAAGAATTTCAAGATGGTGAAAGCAGAGCCCTTGGAGTCCTGTACACATGCCTATGAAGCAGGCCCTGCTTTGGGCTGTGCATCATAGCTTAATGGCCTGTTGACTTGAGCCCTAATTGCTCCCGGTGGGCCAAATGCCCCCTGTTATTCAAGTTATTGATCTGATGTGACTATTGTCTGGACTCTAAATGAAGGTTGGAGCACATTTTGTGAGGAGCAAATTACATTCCTTGTTGCTAAGCCTCCTCATCCCAGTTTCCTTCCATGGCCAGTGGGGGACAGAATCTGGAGACATGTTTCCTCTTGGGTGGCGTGAGGTCTGAAGGTCTGAGACTCAGGAGAGCCAGTGATGTAAGTTCCGCTTGGAGTGCAGAGGCAGGAGGAAACACTGTCCCAGCTTAAAACCCTTGGGCAGAACAAACAAATTCTCTCTTGCTCAGCCTGTGTTCCCCTCAGGCTTTCACTGGCCTGAAACAGGCCCCCCATGCCAGGGAGGGCAGTCATTTTACTCCGTTTAAGCACTTTGAATGTTAATCTCATCGAGAACCCCCGTACAGACCTATCCAGAGCATTGTTTGACCAAATATCTGGGCATCCTGTGACCCAGTCAACTTGATACACACAATTAACTACTCTAGGCCCCGGGACACAGCAGCCACCTAGTCAGTCAAGGCCACTGTCCTAAAGGAGCACTTATTCTGATGGGGTTCAGACAGTGACCAAGTACATGAATAAGCTGAGAATCTGAGATTGTGAGCATGAAGAAAAGAGGATGAGGTGGGGTGAGAAACTGAGGTGTGGATGAGGAAGGCCCATCTGAGATGACAGCCTGAAGAGACAGTGTCGTAGAGAAGGGCACTGGAGGAGAATCCAGCTTGGCAGGTGTGAAGAGTCTAAAGGAGATTGGTGTGACTGGAGGGTAAGGCCTGGGAGAGCAGCAAAAGCAGAGGCTGGCGAGGTTGGCATCCTGCAGGTGCTACATCCCATGGGGCCTTCTCTGCTCTCTCCTTCTTCCTAACTCCCTGCAGCTGAAAACAAGGTGATCCCCCTGAGAGTCATATCTGACTATGTCATTTCTGTTGAAGAAAACAAACAATATTGAGTGAATGAATGGATATGTGAGTGAATAAATGAAACCCTTTTTCATGGCCAGCAGGACATAGCCCAAACTGCTTGAGTTAGTACAAGGGCCTACACAGTCTGTGGCCTCATACCCATGTGGCCTTTCCTTTTGCCATTCCTAAATGTCTGAAGTTGCAGCCATGTTCAATATTGCCTCTTTCTCGAATGTGAAAGACAGGTCTTTGGAGACCTTCTCTTGACCCATTCTCTTTTCTGCACCTGGAGTATTCTTCCTTCCAGTTCTCAAGTTAGCAAATGCGTACTCCTCCTGTGGGAGTCACCTCAGGTGTCTTGCATCCACGGGGTTTCCTTGGCAAGGTAAAAGGGGTCCCTGCTGCTTGTCCCCTACAGATTGTTTCTAACCCAGGGAAGAGCACTAGCTTATGTTCACACCCTGGACTGAACAGTCCTCAGGATGTACCAGTACTTGCTTGTCTGTTTCCCTTTGAGCTACTCTACGTCGGATGTCTCATTCCTCTCTCTAGCTCCAGTACACAGCAGCGCACCTGCCCAGAGTAGAAGTTCAGTAAGCGCTCAAAAGTCTCTTTTAATATCACATGTCTATGACAAGGTGTTTGTCAGATGCTGGGTTGAAGGAAGGGCATGATTTAATCAGAAAGCAGCTAACCTTAGAGGGAAGATGCCCTGAGTACTAACTCAAGGTGACAACTGAGTGCTGTATATACCAGGCGAAGCCAGGATTTTTATTTTGTTCTGAAAACTAATGCAGTTTTTAAAAAAAATTTATTGCCTCAGGACAACTACATTCAGTATACACAGGGCAGCAAGAAGGCCTGTAAGCACAGCCAATATTTTCCTCTATGAATGTTTGTAAGCAATTAAAGAAAACTTGGTTGGGCTTCTAGAATTCTTCCTAATAGTGGAAGATATCTGGTGACCATATGTCCTGGACGTTCTGGGGACAGGCCCAATTCCATGTAATTTAATTCCATTTCAGAAAGGTGATTTAATCGATGTTTCATTCATTTGAATTTTTATAGCTTTATATAATTTTACAAATACGTAAATTCACAAATCAAAATAAAAAGAAATCTTTTGTCAGATTATGTGTTCTAACTTTCAATTCTCAAAATGCAGTCCTAGTAATGGGAAAGGCATCTTAAGGCTGGAGACTTTGGGGGTGAGGGGTAAATGGTACTTTTAGAAATAATTGACTATTAGGTTAACCTCTTAAGATCCTTCTTTGTTGTAGGGGATAAAAAATGTCTATCAGTTAGCTCTTGGGCATAACAAATATGCCAAAAACTTCATAGCCCAAAACAGCAAGTGTTGTTTATGGTTTTGTGGGTCAGAAATTCAGACCTGGTCCAACTGAGAGATTCTCATGCAACTGCAGTCATCTGATGGCTGGACTGGGGCTAAGGGTCTATGGCCTGATGAACCTGGTTTGGCATTTGATGCTGGCTGTTGGCTGGGCCAGGCTAGCCTACACCTCTTCATATGATAGCCGCATTTTCAAGCCTCTGTTTGCATCGCATTTGCTGATGTCCCATTGGCCAAAGGAAGTCACGTGGATAATCCTGGACTCAGTGTAGGAGGGGGCTACACAAGGATAAGTGCTATTCTCTGGGAGCCTAGCACTGTTATGGTCTGCCACAACCTGTCAGCAGCTTAGTTCCTTCTTGTTTTTCTTTTTAATATATTTTTATTGATTTCAGAGAAGAAGGGAGAGGGAGAGATAGAAAAATCAATGATGAGAGAGAATCATTCATCGGCTGCCTCCTACATGCCCCCTACTGGGGATTGAGCCTGCAACCCCAGTGTGTGCCTTTGACCAGAATCACACCCGGGGACCCTTCATTCCGCAGGCTGATGCTCTATCCATTGAGCCAAACCAGCCAGGACATTTAGTTCCTTTTTGAAATTGTACCAGGACTGGCATCAACTTCACTTAAAAGCTCAATTAAGTTGTGTGCATATGAATTAAAACGAAAATGTGGAATAGCAATATGGAAAAGGCTCGCATCTGTTATATAAAGATGGCTGCCAGTCATGGATGTTAGTAGTAGTGTAACAATATCAACTCAAAGAAATGCTAATAGCTTTTGGCCTCCATCTGGAATGTTGAGATTGTTAAATATTAAGAAATTAAGAGAATAGTGGTTATGGTTTTTAGAAATCCTAATCTTTTGGTTATTATATGGAAATGTTTACAAATGAAATGATATAATCGTGGATTTACCTCTAAAGAAAAACTGGCTCTGTAGGGTTGGGGCCCACAGGGAATGGGGTGTAAATGAGACAAGATTGGCCAGGAGTTGATCACTGTTGAGCTATCACAGGTGATGAGCACATCACAGTCTTTATACTCTTCAACATACTTAGTGTGCTTTTGAACATTTCCACAATAAAACATTAGAAAGAATGCTCAGGTCATTCGGTAGCCTCAAGGGCTGGTGAGAGTTGTCGCAGATGCCACCTTGAACTGCTCCTACCTGCTTTCTCAGTGGGGCAGGGAGTACGAGCAGTCAGTGCTCAATTCTGGAATCTGCTTGCTCCTCATCTGGGTTTTAGTTTACAGTGTTCCACAGTTAATTAAAAGAGTGAGAAGGGGTCCAGCAAATGAATCACTGCATCATTTGGGCGAGAGTAAGGATCTTCCAGGACAGGGTTGCTCTCACCCATGGAGGACGCTTGCTGCACTTAGAATTAACTAGATTCCACACCACAGGCTCTGAATACGTCTCATAGTGAGTTCTGCCCTCTCCAGGTGTTTTCTGGCTCTTAGGCTTCTTGCCTCTAATCTGTAGGGCTCCCTAGAACCAAAAGAATTTAGAACTGTCACTATAGCCCTAATGTAAATGTGAAATCTCTCTTCCTGTCATCAGCAGACACTGGTGAGTCTAGGAATTATCTTGTAAAAACAAAACCATGAGCGAACATCAGCACCAATTTCATGTTTTGTTCCTGACTGCCAAGCCCAAGCTCTGCCCCTCCCGCCCCTCCATGCACTCCTCTTGTTTTAAGGAAATGGATGTTTTGTTGAGGATCTGAACTTAGAGAGGCCCCCATTGAATTCCACTTTATGGTATTGCTTTGATAATTTTTCCAGATTTTTTTTTTCCATTTAAACTCTCTGATTGTCTCTACCTTCCTTGACAAAAGGCAGTTGAACTGGGTTTCACTTCATTCACGCAGGGAACTGGGAGCCGAATGCTATTTGATCTTTGGATCTCTGAGGTTAGATAAGGAATTAGAACTATCTGAACTCTACTCTAGCCCCTAATCTTATTATTCCAAATGTGTGCTTAATAAGAAGCAGAGTCAATACCCAGGTCAGAATAAGTTCAAATGGTCTAGAATTTTTATCTCAAAATGAAGAAAAAGTAATTGACAGGAACTATTTAATATTTAAAAACACTGTCCTTGGTTTGGTACATAATCATCTTCAAACTTTCCCCAGAGAATGCCATTTAGAGCGTTAAAGTTGAGATGATAAATGTGATTAACCAGATGCATCATTTCTTAGTTCTTCCAGTTAAACCAGACAGGGGACTCTTAGGAACAAACGTTCCAATGAGATTTTATAACAACAGAGCTTTTTCTGAACTCATATCAATTTTTACTTCAACCCCCCCCCCCAAATGATGTCTGGTTAGTAAATTCAGAGACACAAAAAAGTCAAAATAGTCTTAAATTGCCTTTCTATATCTGAGAGTTTGTTATAAAATGTATCTGGCACAGAGACAAGAGTTTTCACTAAATCGACCTTCTCTAGATGCTGGAGCTGGAGGGGATGGAGATGGGGCTGATAAAGGGTGGGTGCTGTCCTGTGAAACAGCCATGTCTCAGGTGCTCATTCCTCAGAACTGGCACGAGAGTGGCCATCTGGCCTTGACTCAGCCAAGCCCACCTTGTTTGATGAACAGTGAACATAGGGGATCACTGATTTTGCAGTAGCCAGATTTTCTGAGAATGGGTGATATAGGCCATATGGTCTAATTATCTCTCTGTCTTTATATTACTTCTCCATTCTCATATCAGGACCAAGTTGTGAAATGTGACTAAGAACACCCAAAGGCTGGATCACTTGCATCTTTGGGGGCGTGAGACTATGGGACTCCGTGGTTGCCAAGCCAGAGAGACTGCTGGGCTTGGTGGGGCCTGGCTTACCTGGGCTTGGAGGTGGCTGATCCGCCAATCCTGTGTGATGGAGGAATTTGTGGGTATCCCAGGCCCCTTCATCTGAGGACATAGATTGGGGAAGGACAGTCATAGTGAGTACCAGCCACAGGGAATGCCCTACTCTAGCTGCTTTACATAAATAACCCTAATGTAAGTTATTCCTATTACAAACCTGCCAATGCAATACTATTTTCCTCATTTGGTGAGCTGGAGAGAGGGCAGGCCATTTGCTACAGGTCACACCTGTTTGTTAATGGCAGAGTCAGCTTGCTGTGTACACAAAAGCCTAGTCCGTGACAGCTTGTGCCCTTCTTACTGCCCAGTTTTGAAGAATGTAGGCATAAAAAATTAAAGACGCTGGAGATACAGATGGGTCTCCAGGTGGCTCAGTTTGTTGGAGCAACATCCTGTATACCAAAAGGTTGTGGGTTCTATTTCTGGTTATAGGTTCTATCCCCGGTCAGAGGCAAACTAATGATGTTTCTCTCCCTCATATTGATGTATGTTTCTCTCTCAACATGTCCTCAGGTGAGGCTTAAAAAAGATCTGTGGGTGAGGTTATTCCCTCACCTGGATCCTGTGGCTCCCATCCCCGCAGAATCCTTGCTGTGCTCTGCTTAGCTCCCTCGTTGGGAAAGCAAGCTCAGGAACCATCAGGAACCACTGGGCTTCAGAGGGGCCTCTACCTCCTGGGCCTGAGAAATGGCAAAGCTGGGCTCCAGGGTAAAGATGCCATCTGATTACAGAACATTCCTCAGACCTGCTTGGGACATTGTTTGCCCTTTTTGTATCCGATTGATTGGGAAATGCACAGTGGCAGGCATCTTTCAGTTTGCAGACTGGGCTTTGGGTGGGTGTGGCTGTAGGACCTTGCAAAGCGGAGGCTGCAGGTTGGGGAGAGACTGTACATTCTCATTAGGACGAGCCTGAGATGCACAGCCCGCCCTCCCCCCCCCCCCCGGGGCTATGAAAGGATGTGAAGTCTGACCTTCACTGGGTGTTCTCTGCTTTTGCAGGTGGCACTGCGGCATGAGGACGGTGATGAGACGGCTGAGCCACCCCCCAGTGGGCGTCGGGACCGGAGGAGGGCCAGCCTGTGTTCTGGGGGCGGCGTGGGCGAGCAGCGGGGCCTGGACCGCAGGCGCAGCCGCAGGCACTCAGTGCAGAGCGTCAGGGGTCCCCTGTCGGCCCCCACCAGTCCCTGCTCCCAGGCAGCTCCAGGATTCAAGCCCAGTCAAGTGCGGGATCTCCGTGAAAAGTAAGCATTCAGTTGGAAAAGGGCGCAAAGATATGAGGGAGGGAGGCCCCAACTCCCCAGGTGCCTACCACCCTCACCCCTTGCTCCCCTGCCTCTTCTCTACCATTAAAACACTGCCCACATTCCCTCGGGACTACCCAGGGCAAGGTGGCCCTGGTGACAAACACAGATTTGTTCTTATAACCCCATGAACTCTCTAATTCACCCACTTGTGTTTTTATATCATTTAATATCAAAGTTAACATCTGCTTTTAAAAGCGGTGCTTTATCTAATGGAAAAGAATCCAAAACACGAAGCTTTGGCCTGGAAATAAATGGTAGGCCACCACATAAATGTGAGAGTCTTGAGATACTCATGGCAATACATAGTTGAGGCTAAGTGAAATAGCACAGATCTCTGAGTTTTAATCTATTCGTGCATAAATATAAAATATATAATTGTATATACATATAAAGTTTCAGTAAATACAAATGCCATCACTTAGTCAGTCATACAGCAAACATTTTTATTACGTGTCTATTATAGGCCAGGACTGTTTGAAGCCAAGAAGAGATGTGATTGGAAAGAGGTGATCTCTGTCCATAGGAACCTCACATCTTGGCTGGGAGAAAGAAAGAATGAGGAAAGTCGATAGGAAGAAATGGATAGACTGACAATTTCATGAGAAATTGTGCATATTAAAAATATAAAGTTTGACAAAAGCCAAGGGAATGCAAAAGTGGTTCCATAAAACACAGGTGCAGCAAAAGGATGGCCATGCTGCCCTGGGGCCTGGGGCCAGTTCTGTCTTCCCGATGCTGTCAGTTTACTAGGATGATGGGGTTCTATGGACCAGTCCATGCCGACCTGGTCCACTAGGCTGATACACTAATGCCAGTGCCCCTCTTCTTGCTACCCAGGGTGGAAGCCCTGCTCATTTCATTTGGGTGGAGCATTTTCCCCATCATGGAGATCCACCTGGAGCCAAAAGTAGGTCAGGAGGCTGCATGGTGGACAAGAACAAAACTCAGGATAAGTTGGGTGACCATAAGAGAGTGATCAAGATATGTCTCTTCCTCTCCATGCCTAAGGGACCACCCACCCCCATGGCTACAGAGAAGTGCCCTGAGTGGTCTGATATTCACAGAATCACTTAACGGATGAGCCAGCCCATGCCTTTGGGTGTCTTCTCTTGCAGGTGGAGGAGGGCATTGGTCTGGGAGTGATGTGCAAGGCACTGTCTATGTTGACACCCTTCTCTACCATCGGCCTCTAGCTACAGGTTTTTCTGTTTCTGAGAGACTGTGTACAACAAACTCTATTTTAGTGAAAAGAATACCAGAACTTCTAAACAGATTGATGAAAAAGAACATCTACTGTGGACATTGCACTTTGTGATTAAGATCTTCAAGAAACTCAGGCAATGTTCAAAAGGCCCTTGAAGCTCTCTCTAGCTCTGCTTCTAGTTAGTTAACTTTTGAAAAATCAGCGTGGAGAGAGTAGAGGAAAGTGTTTACAATGGGCTGAAATTAAACCCACCAAAGATGCTGAGGGTAAGAGGTAGGAGACCTTGTCAGCAGCACTTTTCAGAGGTCTCTATGTTGTGAGTTCAGGCAACAGTGCCCTGTGATAGGTAATGGCAGTGGAGTGGACCATCCTGGGCAGCGTTCCCAGTTTTGAGGCGCTGGGCTGCATGGGATCTGGGACAGAGAGGCCACAGACGCTGTTCTCAGAGCTGCTGTCTCAGTCTTTTCGACAGGGATGCTTTTTCATTTTACTGAAATTATTACTTTCATGTACATTTTGTAGCATTTATTTGAGAAAAATACATTTTCTAGCTTGTAAAGGCAGATAAGGTTTTTATTTTAAAATTTTGTTTTATTGCTTAAAGTATTACAAAGAGTATTACATATGTCTCCTTTTTTTCCCCCCTTGACATTCCTCCGGCCTTCCCTATCCCCAGTGTCTTATGTCCATTGGTTATGCTTATATGCATGCATACAAGTCCTTCAGTTGATCTCTTACTCCCCCCTTCCGCCCCCCCAACCCTCCCCAGCCTTCCCGCTGTAGTTTGACAGCCTGTTCAATGCTGCTCTAGGCAGATAAGGTTTTACATGTTGATGATTACGATGTGGCTTAATCCATAAGGCCTGTTGGAGGGATTTTGCTTCCTGGCCCCAAAACAACAGCACGGTTTTGGCAGAGCTGAGAGTGGGATAGAGGGAAAGGGTGGCGAGAAGCAAAGTTGGAAAGGATCTCTGCATGCATAGCTTAGTCACCTGCTCAACATCTGTACCATTACCTTGGTACCAAGTAATCCATTGTGTTAGATTCCCTGTAGACCCCGAAAGACACAGAAGCATGCCTGACCTAGATTACTCTCCATCTACCTGAATGTTCTGGCCCGACGAACTGCTAACTTGTAGCAACATGTCCTCATACGCCACCCAGGAGGAATCTCAGGCAGGATTTTATATCTCTGTAACCCAGCCAATGCTGACATTTTTGAAAAGAAGATAAAAATGTTAAGAGTCTAGAAAGAGATTCATGACGTCCTAAAATGTATATGTCAACCTGCCCTCAGATGGCCCTTCTACATCATGTGACCATTACATCATTTAACTCTCACAAGGACCTAGTCCTAGACAGAACAGGTGTCATCCTCACTCTATAAGTGAACAAGCAATCGGGGTTGGTGCCTTGAGACGAATCACAGGACTAGGTGGCTGAGCCATGGATTAAATCCAAGCTGTGGGTCTTTGCCTTTCAATGACTGAATTGGACAAAACCACTTCCCAACTAACCATTCTGAACATAGTCATTGAGTGAGATTTACCCTTCTGACTTTTTAGAGAGGGTATTTGATTTACATGTCATACTGGTGTGTTCCTATTGAGGATAATAAAACTTCAGAGAGTTGAAAAGGAGAAAATCTCCAAGTCTCCTTATAGACTTAGGCCTGCTAGGCTTTGTGTGCTGTAATCCTAAGGACTGATAAGACTCAAAATTCATATTGCTTTGTTTTGGTTTCTGAAGAAATAGAGACTAAACCTCATCAAACACTTCCCAAATAAGATATGAGTTTATTGGTCATCTGTCACCTAAACGTATCTTCGTGATTGTGTTTCATCTTTGTACTTAAATTTGGGGAGAAAAAATGTTGGTACTTTTCATTTTTTTCCCAAGAAAATTTATTTGTAGCATCTAATTAGCAAAAGAACGAGAGTCTCTGGTTTAAATGTAATAGTATATAATCATAGGACTAACAAGTCTTCAAGGTTGTCTGGCTCTGAGCGAGGCCCTCTCTGTGCACTCCAGGCTCAGGCTCTCTCCTTCCCAGGGCACCCTGTTCTATCCGGGATTTTTCTGCTTGTTAGGACAGTCATCTGACTTCCATTTGCTCCATAATGTTATAGCTCTATTACTGCTTAGCATTCCATTATATGGATAAAATTTCCCCATAACATTTTCTTGTTCATCCTGGTTCTCACCTCTGTCAGCAAACACCAGGTCTTGGTCCTGCTCTGTATGTCATTCTTTCTGATCACGAGCATTGCATGGGACTTAGTATATTCACTTTCCATTTCATCCTGTTGATTTCCACACAACATTCCAACCCGTAGAGGTAATGTCGAACTTCCTTCAGTCACTGATGTTAGTAGTTGTGCCATCCAGCTGTCAGGCTTGTATGTATTTTAGTACACATGGCACAGAAACCTGGCAGGTTATAGATGATGGCAGCTGATTGGGAGTGGATGGTACAGACTACTGCCACATGCCTCAACGGCAAGGGTAGCACACTTCCTCGGTCAAGGGGCAGATGGTAAATATGTTAGATTTTGCAGGCCAAGCACTATGGGTTGCGACTACTCAACTGAATTCTGCCTTTGTAAAAGCAGCTGCCGTCAACAGGTAAGCAAGTGAGCATGACTGCATTCTAGCGAAACTTTATTTATGGGCGCTGAGATTGGAACGTTATGTGTCATGAAATATTCTTTTAAATCCCTCACCCCCCAACCATTTCAAAATGTGAAAACCATTCTTAGCTGCTAGGCTGTATAAAAGCAGGTGGTAGGCCAGATTGGGCCTACGGTGTAGCTTGCCAACCCCTCTCCTGGGTTGTTGAGGGAAGCTGGGAGGGAAATGGCCTGGAATCGGCAAAGAGGAGTATGTGGGGTCTGAGAGAAGAACCCACCATGCTATGGAGAGGTCTGTAGAGAACAGCATCCTTAAGTTTAGGGTTAGAACAAGGAGTGAAGAGATCCTGGCTATAGGGGATTTGGCTGATGGTTGCTCATGAGTTTCCACAGCACAGTGGAATATTGAGGTAGGTACTATTATTATCTCCATGTGACAGGAGGGGGAACTGAGGCATGAAGAGCTGAAGTGTCTTGTCCAGAATCCCACAGCTAATATACGGTGGAGCTGGCTTTAGAGTTCAGGAGGTCTGGCTTCGTAGTTCCCATCCTACACGATTTTATTAAACAATCCCCTCTTCCCCCCTGTGAATCTGTAGGTATAAAACAAATTTACTGTGTACTTGGCATTAGTAATTCATAAATGCATGTTGCCATCTTTTTATATTATTAAGTTTAGATTTTTCATGTCAGTACGTTAAAAAAAGCATTGCTTCGTGTTCCATTGTATGGAAATACCTTCATTCATTTTGCTATGGCTTGATTCCCGTTTTTCTGTAGTACCAAACTTGCTGTGACACACACACACACACACACACACGTTTGTGCACATGTTAGCATTCTTTCTTGAGAGAATTTTACAAGTAGAATTCTAGATCAAGGACACAGACATTTTAAATATTGAAATCACCACGTTGCTCTCTGTAACAGCTAATCCAGTTTGCCCTCCCACCATCCGCATGTGACCACTCCCCACACCATCACCAGCACTGGATGGTACAAGTTTTCGGAAGTTTTGTGATTCTGAAAAGTGCAGTGTGCCTTGGCATTGCCATTTGCATTTTTGATTACTGCTGAGGTTGTTCATCTTCACTTAGTTCATCAGCTATTGACCTTTTCTTTTCTGAGTCGTGCCTGTTTGTTTCTCTGCTCATTTGTCTCCTGCATGGTGTGTCCTTTTAAAGTGATGAATAGCTACTCTTTGTTTTTCATACGGAAACTTTCAGATATAAAAGCAGAGAGAACGTAAGTATTCTGTGTACATTATAGATAGTAACTCTTTGACAGCTATGTCACAAATATTTTTTCCCTGTCTTTCAAATATCTTTTCATTTAACTTACGGTGCCTCTTGCTGTATGCACAAAATATATTTCTAGCGTGTCCAATCTGTGAGTCTTTTCCTGTGTGGCTGTTAGATGTCATGTTCTCTCAGGACAGTGTGTCCCCTTTCTAACTGCAGCCTCCCTGTGTTGTCCTGGGAGAAGGCTTTGCAGTTCTTTCAACCTCTGAGATAAGTAGAAGGAGCAGTAGCGACAGCAGGAGCCAGCGTTATGGAGCACCTTACTTTGTGCTGGCTATTGTGCTCGGCAACTTTACACATGTTGTAAATCCCATGAAGAAGGTGGCAGTGTCTTCCCCAGTTTCCAGATGAGGAAACTGAGGCACAGAGAGGTTAAAGGACTTGCCTTAGATCTCACAGGTGGGAAGTGGCACAGCTGGGTTTGACCCCAGATTGCCCTCGTCCAGAGCCTGCACACACTCAGAACCAAACACTCCTGGAGCCAGTCTCTGAGCCTATAGAATGTTCTCAGTACTAATGCTTTTTTTTCTTTTGAGGATGAGTTAGATTTGTTGAGAAAGCAAAACATCACACAGAGCAAATGTTTACTGGAGCTTGGAAATTCTAATGAGCTGTGTTGAGTATAGTCACTGCTTGACTTTGATCCTGAAAGAACCATCCTGATTTGCTTGTTTTTCTCGTAAATTGGCACTGCAGATGGTTCCTAAAGAGGAGCTCCAAAAGTGTCAGAGCAATCATTGAAGCACTGGGGCAAGACTTCAGCTACACACAGCAAACCAGCCATAAGCTTGGTGATGGGGGAGGAAGGGAGGTATAGAGAACAGAAACTCATGGTTTGGAGGAAGCCACAGTTACTGTCAGTTATTGGAGGCTGAGCTGTCCTCACCTTTTGAGGATCATACTTGATGCACACCAATTAGTGTGTCCCAGTGGGTGGTGGAAAGAGGGGAGCCAAGCCCTAGGGCTAAGCCTCAGGGGAGGGAGCTGGAAGGAGGCAATTGGAGAGAGTGGTGTTTTCTGCAGGAGTAGGAAAGGGGGTTGGCACCTCGCCACCACCACAGGAACGAGTGGACAAATGGGGCAGCCTAATTATGGAACCGCGTAGTGTGGGTGAGCTCATCTTCCTGTATTTTGACAGGAAGGAGATAAGTTGGATGCTGGGTTGCAGGCAGTGCAGTCCTCTCTGGTCTGTCTGAGGCCTTGTCTACAGGATTTCATTGCCAGGGGTCACAGAATTCATTCCCCTGTTAGCTGCAGGGTCTATAGCAGAAAAAGAGACCCCCCCCCCCCAGCTCTGTCTTGGAAACAGTTGGCAATGAGCAATGGATTTGCAAGCAAAAGACATTATGAGAGTAGTAGGTGTTACGTAATTGGTGTGAACCTACAAAATCTATGACTTGGGTGACGGGCTTAGTCCTGGCCCCTGGAGGTTTGGCCCAGTGCAGTACGGCAGCTGAGGTTGTTGAGAGCACAGGCATGGTCTTTGCAGACACAGACCCCGCTTCCTCCCCAGACTTGGCCTCGGTCTCCTCCACTGCAAACTCAGGATGATGGTACCTCTTTAGCAGGGTTGGGGAGGGAGTTAAGAGAGGCAGCCCAACTGTGTGCTCAGCTCAGTGTTGTTGTTATTGAAGTCACTCCATGCCCTGGAGCTCTCCCAGATACTGTTCTATTAAAGAAGGTAATTACCAAATAAATATGGACATGACATGGAGAGAAGTGTGTGCACTGGCATAAACACATGAGAGGATTTCGCAACCACCACGTTAACAACCACTGGTACCGTGAGTGGCAAGTAGCTACTTGGGAAGATTTATCTGATGGTAAATGACTCATTATAAATGGGATTCACCCACAAGGGCTGTGACCTCCTGAGGTAGGTGTGATTTGAGTACAGCCCACGATTCTGATTTATCATTTCGTGTCCAAGAGGCTCTGGTTTCCTGAATATTGAACAAGGAAGGGACATAGGGGAGAGGGCCGGGGACAAAGGGTGGTCAGCTTGTAACTGGGAAAATCTCCACCAAGAAAAGGCTGCGGCATTGAGGCACGAGGGAGGTCACTTTACACAGCCCCTCTGACTTCCGGGCAGGATTCCCAGTTTCTCAAAGATTCACTGGGACCAGATGGCAGGTTTCTTGGGAGATTTGGATTTTCTTGAATTGAATTTGGGCAGCTTTCTAGATTGGGATGAAAATGGCAGATTTGGTTCTTAAAGCTTAACAGGGATACTGATGAATTTTAAGAGAGTAAGTGAGGTAGGTTTGTGTTTCAGGAAGGCCGCTTGGAGGAACAGGAGAGTGCCCTGGAGGAGGGCCGACTGCAAAGGGGGGGGGGGGCAGGGGTGATAGGGGGTGGAGGGGGGAGAGAGGGGTGGAGGGGGAGGGTGGTGGGGAGTGGGGGGGGACCTTGCAGCAGGCAGGGACAGTGGCAAGTAGGGGGAGGGGATGAGATTCAGGACATCACTTGTGGGACAGTGGCTGCATCATATGGTGAGGCAGAGGAAATAGAGGAAGGATCCTAGGTGATTCCCACGCTGCCGCTAACACAGGGTTGGGGGATGGTTGTAAGGCCACGTTGTGAGCTTTGGGCATTTTTAGTTGAGGTGTCCCTGGTCAGTGGGATAGGCTCTTCTGGACTCAGGTACACGTAGGTAAGGGTTGACACCTAGGTGTAGATGCCATAACCCAGTGGAAACCAACGGAGTGAGCCAAGACGTGAATGGATAAAGCCCTAGGATATGCTGAAACCGAGAACTCACTGTCTTTCCCCTTCAGTGAACCTTGAAACCAGTTGTCTTCAAGTGTAAATGTTTTTAAAGCTAGAGTGGCCTTTCCCGGTGTGATGTTTCAGGAAGAGATAAGCGATTTACTGTGGGAGTGCCGCTGGGTACACTGCACAGAGAGGAAAGGTCCTTGTTTCTTTGATTTGCTTTGGGAATTTTCACCCTGAGGGTCAAGCCCATTTCCTATAACGCACCTCCCCCGACACACACTCCACCCCCCCACCCCCACCCCTGCAGTGTTCTGAATGCTCACAGTCCTTCCTAGAGGAGCTCGATTTTCCTCGGCACCTTGTGGAGGGACAGGTGTGGGTGTGGGTGGTCCTGCAGAGCCTACCTCTCTCTATATATCCCATGGAATTCCCAGGTCCCTTTGCAAGTGAGCAGAGACTTCCCAAGGATTGCTAAGCTGAGCTGATTGAATCCCATCATGGAAGAAGGAATGAGATTATCTTTGCTTGACAAGAGTCTGCATGTGGAGGGAGCCTACTGGTAACTCTTCACTGAGGAAGGTTGAATGAACAGGGAAACAGCCCTGAAAATGTGGATGGAAGAGGCCAAATCTGCCATAATGAAAAGGAGGACTGCGCAGAGTGATGCTGGGGAAGCACGTTGCAAGGGAGCCCTTTGGACAGGCCCCGCGAAGAAGGGCCTAATGGCAGTCTGGTCTCACACCACGTGCTCAGCATGCTGACAGTGATCACAGAAGCATCATATCCATGTTAAAAAAATACCCATTTCTAAGTGAGTGATGTTTATGGTTCAGAACCAGATCAGAATTAACATGGGCTATCGTCATGGTTCAAGTACGTCTTGTGGTGCCCCATACCAAGCTGTCATCAGCTCTCCTGGTGGGATGGGGCCTCGGTGGGATGGGCAGGGGGTGAGACCTGCTAGACTCCCCATGCACATGGATGCAGTGAGAAGAGGCATCGATGTTCAGGGGAGACTCTGAAAATAGGGAGAATTGTTGGCTTCTTTCAGTCCTTAAATGGAAGAGACATTTTCTTTTTCGAGCCACAAAGAAATGATGGTAGCAGAGGTAGCAGAGCACGGTGGTCAGGAGCTTGGGTGCCAGAGTTGAATTGCCTGGGTTCGAATCCTGGCTTACTAGCTGTGTGACTCTGGGAGAATTCCTTAACCTCTCTGTGCCTCAGGTCCTCTTCTGGGAATGGAGTAATAATAGTATCTCCCTTGGCAGTTCCCATAAGGATAAAATGAGTGAACTCTGTGGAGTGCTCAGCATGAGAGTACCCGGCACAGAGGTTGTTAAATAAATAGAATAAGTAGGTGACTGCAGGCCTCCGAGTAGAGCCTGCTTTTCCTGGAGAGATCCGAGGGAGGCAGAACCAAGCAAAGATGAAGGAGCCTGCCCCTCACCCTCGGACAGTGGCCTGCAATGGGCAAGGAAACCTGGGCACATTCGGAACAGGCATCTGCAGCCTAAATGCCTTTTGAGCATCTTGATGCAGCGTGCTTCCCGGAGACACAGAGCTCAGGAAGGAATTGAGGGGCAATTATATCACACCTCCGGAATACCCAATTACAGTGTTCACACCGCCCCGGAGAAATCACTTCATTCCTGAGGTTTATTTTTCCAGCGTGTGGTTCTGGTTTTATAAACATGAGATTAAAAGTTGACTAGAGATGAGCCCCCACAAGGCTGTGGCCGGTCAGGACCTGCTGTTGCAGGCATTTCTCTCCTAGAGGTCTCGGG
This sequence comes from Myotis myotis, assembly GCF_014108235.1. Lineage (NCBI taxonomy): Eukaryota > Metazoa > Chordata > Mammalia > Chiroptera > Vespertilionidae > Myotis > Myotis myotis. The sequence goes on along the minus strand of NW_023416401.1, from coordinate 19,340,668 downwards.
TGGGCGGGCTGAGTCGGGTGGCGGGGCATGGCTGCGTGCCAATGGCAGGCCTTCGGAACTGGACTTGAGAAGATAGTTTTCTTTGTTTATATTTTTTTCACCTATGAAAAGCTTTGTGAAATTGCCTTTGAATTCTAAGGGTAAATCATTTTTATCAGGAAATGGAGGGAATATCATGAAGCAAAGATGAAGTACCTTTAAACATGGCTGGGACTCGAGTCCACATGTGTAGTAGCTCATGTCTGTAAGCATCTGAGCAAGCCAGCAGCTAGGAGACAAACCCCAATCTTGCGCATCTTATTTCACAGTGAGCTTACGTTGATGGACTTCTTTTTCAGTGTTGACATTCTATGAACTTTGATATTATCACTGTCCTGCTTTTATTGAGGCAGCAATACTAGCTCATGAGCTAAAGGAGAGCTGAATCATACTCATTCATTCATTATTCACTCAACGCATATTTTCTTGTGCCATCCACATTCTTGGTCCTGAGGGTACAATGGTAAACAAGATGCTTATGAAGCATCCAGGCTCATAGGACAGTGCACACATAAATATTGTAACAAGGCAGGTGTAGCTTTGGAGGAGAGCTTTTGAAAGGAGCAAATAGGGCTGTGTGGTAGAGAGCAACAGGATCTAAAGGTATGACCTTGAGGGGAACTTGCAGGTGTGCACAAGGACATGCACAGGGGTTGTTCTTACAGCATCACTTATAACAGCAAACAATTGGGGAATGGCTAGGTAACTAAATCATGCAATAGCCATATAATGGAAGGCAACCAGCATTAAGAAATGCACCATATTGTAAGTACCAACATACTTGTCACATCAATTGCTGTGTAAAAAAAATGTAGAATAATATGTCTAATTTTTTAAAAGATTTTTTATTGGTTTTAAAGAGAGGAAGGAAGGGAGAGGAAGAAAGAGAGAGAAGCATCAATGCAAAAACAAAATATTAATCGGCTGCCTCCTGTATGTCCCCCACCAGGGATCAAGCCTGCAACCCGGGTATGTGCCCTGACTGGGAATCGAACTGACAACTTTTCAGTGCATGGGGATGACAGCCAAACAACTGAGCCACACTGGCTAGGGCATGTCTAATTTTTTTCATCTGAAAATTTATTTACCAAGTGTATAACAGTGGTTACCTCTGGTCAAAGGGGACTGAATTTTTATTAGTAATATTATAGTTTCTTAAAGGGAGTTTGGATACTTGTAGTTTAATATTAATTTTAAAGAGTTCTTTAGAAAAGAGGATAGTGGGATGGGAGTCATCCAAGAAGCCTTCTCAGGCATTGAGGCTGAATCCTAAAGGATGAAAAGAGCTGCCTGGGCCGATGCAATGCCGTGTTCAATGGCAAAGGGAGGAAAAGGCATGATGTACCCGGGTAACTAATAGGTGTCTCAAGAGACAAGGCTTCTGAGTGTGGAGGGGGACACAGAGGTGGAACAGAGATGAGATGAGGTTGCACATTAAGCAGGTCAAGTCATGCAGGGTCTTAGAAACCACAGCAGGGAGTCTTGTTGTTTGGCGTGCAGTGCACATCAGAACAGATGCCTGTCTGCCTGGTGTGATCGGATCAAGGTGAAGGAGGGTGGAAACAGGGACACTTGTTTGCTATTGATGCAAAACCACTGAAAAACCTGGGTAGCTTGGACTAGGGCAGTTGTCCTCAACCCTGTGGACATGCTCAGTCCACACCCCCACATTGTTGAATAATTTCTGAAGCCTTCACATTTTCAAATAGTATATCGTAAGGGTGAGGATCTCTGATTGCTATTGACTGTGGAGAGGCATGCAGAGGTCGAGGCATGCATTGGAAAGGCAATAGGACTCATTGCTGAATCTTCCAGGCCCACCCTCCTGGGCCAGGCTGAGCCCAGAACTGTTTGGGACACTGTGGGAGCTGTGGGAGTGTGCAGGGCAACATGCGGACCTGTGATATGTGTCCAGTTCCTTTGGTGAAGGTCTCTCGATCATTCTGGCCCTTTGCCACTTTTTTCTCTTACTGTTATCTCCATTTTATAGAATTCATTCTTCATTGGCATCCACACCAGCAGATGGTCAATGAAGTAGAAAGCAAATGCTACCCAAACAAGTCCATGTGGTCACGGTTGGTAATTTGGGGCATGACTTGAGAGGGGGAGAAAATAGAAAATGAGGTTGTTGGGAAGAACACTGGCTGAAATAGAAGATTTGGGGTTTATCTCTAGATGCCAATTATCTGTACTTTATTACCATATTATGAGCTGACTGTGGTGTGTTGAAGTCCAAAGCATGTCAAAAGGCAATTAGAGTTTTAGAATCAAACTGAGTCACGAGTTAGAAAGATATTACTGTGTACTGAAACTCAGACATGTTTGGCTTCCTCGTGGTGGATTATATTTGATATCTGCTGCTTAATTAAACACATATGTATTATGTCTCTTTCATTGCTGACTAGGAGTCCTTCACTCTTTAGTATCGTTTTCTTCCCACTTGTAAAAAAACATAACACTGAATGTGTGCAGGGAGTACCATTTTTTGAAACACTTAGAAATGAGCTTGACAGACAACACACATTAAACTGGGGATTAGACTAGTGATTGGACAACTTCTAGAGTTAGGAGCACTTGTCTGATAGCCACACAGTGTTGTTTTCTCAGCTATCACAGACCCCCAGAGCTGGAGGTTCCCATTCTGCTGTTGCACTTTACTTTATGGGCGAGATAAGAGAGCCCCAGGGTCTCAGTGTAGAGCCAAGCCAGTCACAGGGCAGGGCTGTGTTCACCTCTGGACGCTGCCACTTGGCATCCCTGCTGTTTCCAAAAGTTCATAGAGAATTTCAGTCCTCAGTCATCCTAGTGTCTCTTCTGCTCTCTGAGACCTCTCAGGGACATTTAAAGCAATTTACTAGTATCTATGACGGAAACTAAAGGTTTTTAAAATCATAAAATCAAAGTACATACGAAAGAAAGCAGTGAGGCATCACAAGGTCCTTGGTTATCACTGGATTGAATTGTTTTATACATGAATAGATCTGTAACTCAGCTACTAAATTGTGTTGTTGTTTTTTTCTCCTATTGATGTTTATACTCTACAGACTGGAATTCCATTATATTAAACTACTCCATTTGTGTGTGTGTGTGTGTGTTTTTAAATATGTTTTTATTGATTTCAGAGAGAGGAAGGGAGAGGAAGAGAGGGATAGAAACATCAATGATGAGAGAGAATCATTGATCGGTTGCCTCCTGCACACCCCCTACTGGGGATTGAACCCGCAACCCAGGCATGTGCCCTGACTGGGAATTGAACCATGACCTCTTGGTTCCTGGGTTGACGCTCAACCCCTGAATCTCACCCGGCTGGGCAAACTGCTCTGTTTTTAGCAAAAAGAATATGCTGGATCCATTAGTAGTTCATTCTAAAACAAAATAGCAAAATAATGGTTTCTGTATTAAGGTTCTGTTCTTGGGTATATTCAGTATCCATGGCCTGGACCGTATATTCCTTCTAAGCTTTGCGTGCTACAGGGACAATAAATACTTTCCTGTCTAACTTTGGGTTCTCACCATGGAAACAGCAGCGTAACAGCTGGGCTCTGTTAGATGTCTTTTCATTCTCTTGGCTGGCAAAATTTTGTAGAGGGAAACTTTTCTCTCTCTTTGGTGGACAACAAAACGCTATTTTTGAATGAAATCACTCCTCCAGTTGGTCAAATATATGTCTTAACTGGTTAAGATCACTAATTGGAAATTTTAAAATCTCATCTTGGACCCTTGGTAACCTAGAAACAGCCTTAAAGTTAAAAGAAAGTGTGAGTCACTCTGTGGCTGAGTTCAAACTCCAGTTTCAGTAATCCTCTAACACAGAGCAATGCAGAGGAGCCCACAGGGGCACTTTCTCTGTCATAAATTTAACAAAATAGTTGTATGAAATATTTTTTCATCTCATTATGCTCTTTCCCATGCATTTTACAGAACTAAATAGGGCATTTAAAATGTCTGCATCTTATCTAAGCCTACTGCAAAGCTTTTTAACTAGTTGCCACACACGGGTCATACCTGTGTCAAGACGGATTCCCTCAGGGGCACCAGGCAGGTCTCGGGTGACTGGGGCACCGGGCAGGTCTCCTGGGGGCCACACACAGCTTTGTCCTTCACTGAGCTGTGCAAATGGTATTTTGTCGGCTGTGCTATGTGAGAGGAGGATCGAGAAGCAGAGTTCAGGAGACTATTGCTCAGAAGGAACAGTGCAGCGATGATTGAGTGATAAAGACAACTTAGATTCTGCTTGTTTCATGGAGTAGCCTGCATGGTAGAAAGGACATGGGCCTGGACATTAGGAGACCAGAGTTCTTACTGGCAAATTTTGTGATCTTGCCCTCTCCGGATCTCTTCTTTCCTACCTGCACTGTGGGGAGATCTCCAGGGTCATCTCTTGGTTCTTGCCAGTCTTGTTCTTAGACCATCCATGCAAGTTTCTCCATGATAAACACCATGCTAGGTCCACAGTACAAAGAACTGCAGTAGGCAGCAAGAACTTACTGGATGTCCCTGGGGGGTGGTCCCACTAGAGAAAGAGAGGAGTAACTCCAGACAGGGAGAATGGCTCCTGCAAGGACCCCAAGTTGACATGCCCTTGGTGTTGGGCAGATAGAGCAATAGACCAATAAAGACTGGGTATGAAAGTTCATGAAGGGAAAGTGTGACACAAAGTTGGAGAGATAATGGGGGGTTAGAGCAGGGGTCCTCAAACTACGGCCCGCGGGCCACATACAAATACAAATATTGTATTTGTTCCCATTTTGTTTTTTTACTTCAAAATAAGATAGGTGCAGCGTGCATAGGAATTTGTTCATAGTGTTTTTAAAACTATAGTCCAGCCCTCCAACGGTCTGAGGGACAGTGAACTGGCCCCCTGTTTAAAAAGTTTGAGAACCCCTGGGTTAGAGTATTATGTAGGCAAATTGGATGTGATCCTAAGGTTAGTAGATGTGTGAACAGGGGAGTATCATGTACAAAATCCCATCTTGTCCTCTGGTCAAATTTCTGCTTGGCCTTTTGGGTTTTGCTCCAACAGCACGTAGAAGTCTTCCTCAGTCAAATATTTCTGGGTGCAATTAGTTGTTTAATGTCTTTCTCCGTTACGGGCCTGTAAACTCCAAGGATGGGAACTTCTTTTAACCACTATACCCCAGCATCTTGCCTGTAATAAATGCTCAATAAATATTTGTTGGACAAAGGGAGAGAGAGCTCTTGCTCCATAGTTATACCTCTTTGCTTTAAAAAAAATTTGTTTTGTTTTGTTTGGGAAATCTCTGCACCTTCTGCTCTAAAAAAAAGTGAAATCTATGTTAAACATTCTAATTGTTCACAGTTGGATTAATCATAATCCTTGGTTCATGATCCATTGTCCTCTTTGGTCCATGTGTGGCCCTGTCTTTATTTATTTATTTATTTTTTATATAAAATATATGTATGAATATAAAGGATATCAGTGAGACTGTGGCCTCACTAAAAACCCAGAGTATTACCCCTAGACCACATTTATCTGTGTACTTCCAAATCTCCCATCTCTGGACCTGGGTAACCAGCACTCATAAATATTGTTTATCATTATCTTATGGGTTTATTATTGGTTTTTAGGATTATCAGACATATATGTATAACCAAACAATATATTATACACTTCTGCCTTTTGGAACTTTATAAAAAAGTATAACATATTTCTTCTTACACTTGTTTTATTTTCTTCACATTATGCTCTTAATATTCATCCATAGAGTCACATGGAGCTGAAGGTCATCCATGTTCACTGTTTGGAATACCACAGTTTATTCTTTTTCCTATTGGTACATATTTGGGTTGTTTCCATTTTTTGGCAATTACATGGTTTCTGCGAGTGTTCTTAGACTCATGTCCTGGCGCACATGTGCTTCTGTATTGCAGGCAGTTTTTCTCAGCTTTGACACTAGTGACACTTTGGACCAAGCCCTTCTTTGTTGTGGGGGCTGTCTTTTGCCTTATAGGTCATGACATCTAAGGCTGCTAGGTGACAGTAGCACCCCATCCTTAGGTTGGACAACCCAAAATGTCTCCCAGGGGGACAGGATCACCCAGGTTCAGAACCACTGCCTTCGGGCAATGCCACTTCTAGGGGATATGAATCAGGTTCATAATACGAATGTTTAACTTTACAAGATAGCACCAATTATTTTGCCAAATGACATGACATTTGGGAAAGTTAAGTTGTCTTTGAAGGAAAATGACTCTTGCAGAATTGGTCAGGTGGTTGGGCCTCTTGCTTTTCCAATGTAAAAGGTGTGACCTCCATGGAGTTTGGGACTGTGTATGGTAAAAAGGAAAATACCTGATGAGTTCAGAACAGCCCTGTGCCCTGGAGTAACTCTTTATCATTAAAAATGAGTGAAACACCCCTAGAGATATTTGAGAGCCACGTGTCAAAGACCCCAGAATTCTGTAGTACACATATAAACAAAATTAAGGTATACTTTAAGAGAAAATTCAATTAGGGAAAAAGTAAATTATTTGAACTAATTCTTCAGTCTTAAATATTATCACATAAAACATCATTCTGTTTGACTAATTTCATCATAGGATGAAACTAAATAAAAGCAAGCACAGAAAGTCCTATGCTCTTCAAGAGGGTATTTCCTTCTTCACTGCTTGGTTGTAGGGCAAGGCCAGTGCTTTGACCATAGGGCATCCTGGAAGTGGGCCCTCCCAGGGCATCATTGTGCTGCCTGCCCTTGGGCCTTCCCTTGGTCCTGATAGCACAGCTGTGATACACACAAGACCTGGGAAGATTTATTGCAGGATCAAATGTTGAGCCTAAAGAGGAGCCAGGTTGGGAAGTAGCTCAGGATTGCCCTCTGCAAACATCTGTGGGACAACTACATGCAAGAGAAAGGGCTCAGGAAGACGGAGCTTACACAGGTGGAAGTTATAAAAGGGGGAGCGTTGCTGTCAGTGCTGTGGAATGCTTTGCAGAGTACTGTGTCCTCGTCCTTACTGAATCAAGTAAAGTTTTGAGTATCCACTGGTGGGATGTTAGAGATTTCTTCAGAGGGCCCAAAGGACAGTAATGATAGAGAGAGCTAACAGCTAAAACAAACAGATTTGCTCACTATATGCCACACCTTTTCAAAGTGCTTTACATATTAAGCACTACTCCTAGGAGGCAGGTACGTTGTTGGGATAAGGAAAGTGGGGCTCAAGCTCAAACACCAGGAAGTGATGGAGTGCAACCCAGGCAGCCTGGCTCTGAACCTCTCCAGGTCCAGCAGACTTTGCTTCTACATGACTTCACCACCTGGGGAAGCAAGTGAAATCAAGTCATTTTGCAGGGAGAGGCTCCATGTTTTGTTTTAAAGAGGAGAGACCTATTGGGTGGCAGGATAGAGATCTGTGGGTTCTGGATAGACTAAGCGTAATAACACCTGCAAATTTCTGATCAATCTGAGGGAAAGTGGCCTCAGGCTCCATTGGGCATAGTTTCCAACTGAAAAGTACCTGATTATCATCAATGGCAGATTGGATAACTGGATTGTGGCATATTCATATAAGGGAATGCTGTGTAGCAATGAGAACAAATGATCTTCAAGTGCACATAACAGTGTAGACAAAAGAAGCTAGACATGTAGGATTCCTCTTAGATGGAGAGGAGAAGAAGCAAAGCTTACCTGTGCTACTTAATGTAGGGGAGGGAAGCAATTGGAAGGGAGCATTGAAGGAGTGCCAGGTCTATGGATGCATCTACTTTAGAAAGTAGAGGAAAAAAGAAAAGAAAAAAAAGAAAGTAGAGAAAGGACACTATGAGAATGCAGAAAAGTTATGGTGGGAGGAGTGGAATGAGAGATTTGGGTGAATGGGGGCTTGTGGTCAGATTTCCCAAGCGGGCTAGTCCAGTGTCATGGTGAGAAGGACCAGTGTGTGAGGGGCTGAAGAGAAAAAAGGTGAAGGTCACTGAAGCTCAGGAGTCAATTCCTTTGTCAAGGCATGTAGAAGCCCACATGGCCTCAGGTAGGTATTTCATGTGGACAGTAACATAAATCAGGTGTTGACAAAATTTAGAGGCCAAAGGAGGGTAATGATTCAGTTTTAAAGTCTGTACTTTTCAGCTGCAAGGGCAAAACCCCCGTTCAACTATCTGTAGCAAAAATGAGAATTTATCATCTTCCATTAGTAAGGTAAAAGTACTGGATCCAGGTTTTTAAATTGTCATGGGGGCTGCTCTTCTCTCTCTCTCTCTCTCTCTCTCTCTCTCTCTCTCTCTCTCTCTCTCTCTCTCTCTCTCTCCAGCTCTGCTTTTCTCGGGTCAGCCTCACTCACAGGCAGCCTTCTTCCCCTAGAAATGATAGGTGACTCCAGACTTTGAAGGCACCAGGAGAAACCCAGGGGTGATATGGATTGACTCCACCTAGACCTCACATCTACCCTTGAAGTGGATCAGCCCTCCCTTCCTTCCCCTGCGAATCACATTCACTGAGAATGAGGGAGTGACATGCAAAAACCATAGATGCCCATGGAGGTCAGTGCCCTGTGGCCTGACCCTCAGTGGTTTCTACTCAACAATGGTGCAGTGAAGAGGTGAGGACCCTGCTTGCTGCAGGAGCTGGGCCTCCCCACGCACTCCCTGCGTGACTCTGTGTGGAGGAGGAAAACCACAGAAGAGTCCTGCCAAGGCCAGAAGCTGCTCTGAATCCCGGGTGGGGTGCAAGGCAGTGGCATCCAGCCAAATTGACAAAGAAATTTGGCCTGTGCTCGGTTATTGCATCTCCACCCCACATTGAAATTTCCCCATCTCAGAACTCTCTTCCTTTCTCCTAACAGACTGAATGTGCTCTTTTCATTTCAGCCAGCTGGAGTGATTTTGCCTCATCTTCCTGTTTGTCTGTAATGCTTATCTCACTTCTCCATCTTGTCTCTGTGTGCATTTCTCTTTTCCTGGCCTCTTCTCAGGGATGAGGAGGAGGAGGAGGAGGAGGAAGAGGAGCAGCCAGTCACGGAGCCCAATTCAGAGGAAGAGAGAGAGGATGATGCCCCCTCTCAGGGCAAGGACAGGTACCAAGGGCTGGACCCTCCCAGGCCCCCACTAAAAGTCCCAGGCTCCCTCCTAATGAATGGTTTGCAGCCACCTGTCAGTAGTCTCCTCCCTTCCTCACCAGCTCCCACCAGCAAACCTTTACTGACCCTATACCCAGAGCCACAGAGTGATTAGTCTGCAGAAATCACCGTGCATGTTTTCATGACAGAACTTTATTTTTTCACTCCAGTACAGCCTTCCTAACCAGGCTTTGTGGAAAACTCACCCAATTGGTTTTCTTCCCACTGTTCCCTCCCTCATTCAGTACTTTGGCTCAGTCAGCTTGACAGAAAATTTTAACCCTTTCAGCACTGTTCTAAAAATAATTATGTGTGTTTCCTTCTTCCTACTAATTTTACCAGTACAATATTAGCTAAAATGTGTGGGTAACAACTGTGTGAATGATGCAAGTTTGTCTTTTTATCAAAGTGGACAGGAACACTTTTTATCCACTAGAGCAGTGGTTGGCAAACTGCGGCTCGGCAAACCATGGCTCGCGAGGCACATGCGGCTCTTTGGCCCCTGGAGTGTGGCTCTTCCACAAAATACCGGCTCTTCCACAAAATACCGACTTCTGCGCATGGGCCATGAAATTTCAATCGCACTGTACATGTGCGCCTGCACGTGGTATTTTGTGGAAGAGACACACTAGAATATAGAAAAATTTTTTCAGTATTTATTTTTATGCCCAGCACAACTAACATAGCTCTAGGGTCCTTTGGAGGGTTTACTGTTCTCTGCTCATCTCTCCACGGTGCATTCTTTCTGTCTTTAGTCAGTGGTAACAGACATAGGCACCTTGCAGATGTTCTTTTCCTCCACTTAATTGGCTATACTGCAAATTGACACTTTTACGGTTAGTTTTTTTCCACAAAAAGCAAAATTAAAAGGATCTTGGATGAATTAGGGTAAAATCATTCTCTTACTAACTTCAAAGTCAATGTGATTCTTTGCTGCTGTGGCCTCATTCTCCAGGTCACCAGCACAAATAAAAGTTCTCATGTAGGCCCCTTCGACACCCTTAGACTCCCACCATTCCCATGGGTCATGGAATGCTCTCTGATCTGACAAACTAATGATTGCTTCTCCCCTTTGGAAATAACTGGGAAGAAGCCAGCAGGTATGGAGAGAGGAATGGAATGGCCTGGTGACAGAGAATGAGCCAGACATTTCAGAATGAGAGGGCGAGAAAGGTGGGCATTCATCAGAGCTCCTAGCTCATGCCGAGAGCCCCGCTTGGCGATAGTGACTTTTTAGTTACAGATGCTTTGGGAAGGGAGGAGGTTTAATTGACAGTCCCCTTTGAGGTGAAAAATTAGTTACAGGAAATTATGTAGACCCTCAATAAATATACAGGTATGGCTCCCTATGTGCTGAAATGTGCATGTCCTGTCCCCCACCCCCCTACACACACACACACACACACACACACACACACACACACACACACACCCTTCAACCTTCAGTGATTCACATAGTTCAGCACCTATGGACCAGATGGAAGAATGTGGCCAGAATGGGTAGCTTTCAAAGGCATCCCTGCTGACATTTTGCTGTCTTTACATAGGATTGTTTGCACAGTAGGTGGTTGTTATCCGACCCTCTGAAGTGTTTTTGACATCATGCCTGACGCTGGAGGGTGTCCTTGATCAGACACTAGTCATGTTTTTCAGTTTTAGGAAATAAGGTGTGCATATTGAACACCAGGGCTCTATTTAGATAGTACCATAGTGTTAATTCACATCAATCTGCATGCTATTTGTTCCCTGGTGCAAACTTATTAGACTTTAAAGTGGTGGGAAGATCCTGCTTACTTCTGTGGGTTTGGTGTCTTCCTGCCTCTCCTTCCTGCTGGCTGCTTCTTTGTGTGAGCCCACCATGCGTACCCATCACGTGTGCCTGCTGTGTGTGCCCACCATGCGTACCCATCACGTGTGCCTGCTGTGTGTGCCCACCAGGCATACCTATCACGTGTGCCTGCTATGTGTGCCCACCATGCGTACCCATCACGTGTGCCTGCTGTGTGTGCCCACCAGGCATACCTATCACGTGTGCCTGCTATGTGTGCCCACCATGCGTACCCATCACGTGTGCCTGCTGTGTGTGCCCACCATGCGTACCCATCACGTGTGCCTGCTGTGTGTGCCCACCATGCATACCCATCACGTGTGCCTGCTGTGTGTGCCCACCATGCGTACCCATCACGTGTGCCTGCTGTGTGTGCCCACCATGCGTACCCATCACGTGTGCCTGCTGTGTGTGCCCACCATGCGTACCCATCACGTGTGCCTGCTGTGTGTGCCCACCATGCATACCTATCACGTGTGCCTGCTGTGTGTGCCCACCAAGCATACCTATCACGTGTGCCTGCTGTGTGAGCCCACCAGGCATACCCATCACGTGTGCCTGCTGTGTGTGCCCACCATGCATACCCATCACGTGTGCCTGCTGTGTGTGCCCACCATGCATACCCATCACGTGTGCCTGCTATGTGTGCCCACCACGTGCCAGGCCTGCACTGAGCATGTCAGTGTGGTCTCACCTTCCCATCGAGCCAGGGCAACTGGCATGTCCCTGCCCTTATATGTAGATGGAGCTCAGAATTTGAGGTAGGAAAGAAAACAGCCCATATCCCATTCCCAAATGGGCATGGCTGGAGTGAGATTCTCTGGGAGAGGGTCCATAGCTTTGAAAACTGCAGAGTTTAACACAAATTCTTCAAGTTGAGGAGGCCCTGGGAAAGTGTGAAATGGACAAAATGTGCTCTCCGCACACCGGCCCCTCCTCCTGCTCTTTGCATTCCTTGCTGGCGTCCCTTTCCCTTTTCTCTCATCCATACCTGCTCTCAAGAAAGGACGAAAGGAGTGAGTGAAGTATGGGCTGTAGGATATCACTTCCTCAAGACTAGGCTTTTTAGGAAGAGGTCTGATACTCTGTTTGACCAAGACAAAGCAGTGAGGTTCAAATTGTACCAACACAGCCAGTGGGGAGAAATGTGTGTGTGTGTGTGTGTGTGTGGAGGGGGTGGGGGGGCTGGGGGACTGGGGGGGGTGCAGGGCTTAAGGGCAGATGCAGAAGAGCCTTTGGGGTTTCATTAAATCCTCTCCCAAAGGCTTGTATGCCCATAGGCCCAGTGGGTCTTGCCTCCCAGATTGGCAAGCCCAGGGCCCCAGGATTACTGAGCAAACCAAAGCGTCAGTGATGGGCTTTTATGCTGCAGTTCCAGGAGCTCAGCAGGACCCTGAAGTAAGTGGCCATAGCAGTAGTGGCTTTGTACATGCTTTTTCCTCTTTGCTAACTTTTGCGCTCTCTCTCTCTCTCTCTCTCTCTCTCTCTCTCTCTCTCTCTCTCTCTCTCTCTCCTGAATCTCCTTTCTTCCCTTCCTTCCCTCCCTTCAATTCTTTTCCCTGTGGGGCCAGCAGCCAGGCCAGCCCTGCCTCAGAGCAGAAGCCCACTGGGCAGGAAAGCCCAGCCTCCGCTCCTGCCTCCAGCGCCACCTCCACCTCGCAGGGAAAGCAGCTTCCAGCCAGCACTGCAGGGGGGAGCCCCTGGGGCAGCGGGTCCTCTGTGCCTGCCCTGCTGCCTCACCCCACCCCTGCCTCTCGGACCTCCACACCTGGCCCCCAGAAGGCATCGCAGACCATAGAAAAGCTGCCCTATGTGCCCCATAGCCCCTTCCACCTCTTCTCCTATGACTTTGAGGATTCACCCTTATCCACGAAGGAAAAGGAAGCCGAGGCCCAGAAGGAAAGCAGGTAGATCAGCCTGTGTGGGCGCCCGCGTGAGATTAACCCGGGGTGGAAGCACAGCCTGTTAACCGCATCACTTGTCTTGTCTTCTGCTGATTGTGTGGATTTGGTTAGCGCAGAGCGCAGCTGTGGCGTGAACTAACTCCCTGACCACTCACTAAATACCTACCAGTAGTTAGGCACGATGCACAAGAAAAGTGTCATCTGCTCAAATTAATAATACAATTACTAAAAGTGGAAATTTTTCCCATTTTCTTTTTTAAATATATATTTTTATTGATTTCAGAGAGGAAGGGAGAGGGAGAAAAAGATAGAAACATCAATGATGAGAGAGAATCATTGATCGGCTGCCTCCTGCACGCCCTCCACTGGAGATCAAGACCGCAACCTGGGCGTGTGCCCTGACCCAGAATCACATCTGTGACCTTTGATTCTTGGGTCAATGCTCAGCTGCTGAGCCACACCTGACTGGGCTAAAAATGGATTTTCAGTGTAAAGTTTGAAACTGTGCGTGGTCTGACCTAATCGATGCATCTCACACCCGCCTGTCTGGCTTGGGTCCTTTTGACCTGCAGAATTCAGCAAAGTACTTAGTCAGCTTCCCATGCAGCATTTTGAGTGGGGCGCTCTTTCCTTTAACAGTGGCTCTGACTCCCTCCATCTGAGCACATATTCTGCCTCTGATCCTTACCACTTCCGGTCTTTCTCTTCCAATAGGTGGGTGTCTTTATTTCCTTTCCCTTTTCTATAGCTTTCTTGTTTTTATTCTAAATATGCATTTTTCTTTCAAAGATTGCTCATAGCCTCCCATGAGATGGCAAACTATTGCAGTTGGAATCACTTCATGGACATTAATACAATGACATCACTTAAAGTAGGAACACTTCAATAATTCTTATAAAAATTGGAGAGGAGGGCAGGGGGAGAGAGGTATGTAAGTCAACACTACACAGGGAATTTTCAGCAGTGCCTGTCAGCTTGCCTGTGTGTCTGCCCTTCACCGATACCTGGATTGGAAACTGCTGCAGAGAAGGGAATGGGGAACAGAGTATTGTATATTTTGAGCAATCAATTGTCCAAAATCAATTACTGCTAACGCTGGTGGCCACTCCCATCTTAGAATAATAATAATCATTGCTAACATTTATTGAGCATTTATTAAGAGCCAGGCCCTGTACTTTCCATAAAATTGGTGCTTTAAAGTATCACTTAACCATTAAGAGCTAGGTTCTATTGCTCGCCCTTATTTACAAAAGAGGAAACTGAGGCACAGAGAGGCTGGAGAAGTGGAGAGTGGTTTCCACACCAGGCAGCCTGCTCCAAAGCCTGGTCTTAATCTGTGCATCATATAGGCCTCTCTTAGGCAGTCTGTCCCTCTGTCTCCTTTGTGGACTCATGGACACAACTCCTAATCCCAGGCCTAACCTGGCCATGCCCTGCCTCCAAGAGTCTGTGGATTCCAGTTCAAACATCTCCCAATTACAAGTTCCCAACCAGTCTCTTCCAGATTTAATAGTCTTGGATTATTGTCATTTTCCCCACAATGTGTATGGATTGCCTCCAACGTGGCTTGTATGCCCTCTGAGAACAGGATCTCTGTGCAAGTTAAGAGCTGTACGCTTCACTGGAATAAAAATATCTTGGCAACCGCATTTCCCCCAGCAGGGTGGTGTTTGCTCATGATGGCGATCCAGGACTTTCTGGTGATGGTCTCAAAGCCTCTGATGGGGCTTTCCTGGGACCCAGGTTCCTCAAACTTGGTCTTCAAGCTTCACTACACTTACAGCCCTTGGGGGAGGGAGCAGTAGAAACATAAATTGATGACACGAATATACATGGAAATTGCGAAAAGCAGCCACGTTTGTGAATGAGAACTGACTTAGATTGAACTGAGAAAAGTTTATAATCTTTAAATATTTGACAGGAATTTGAATACTGTCTAAATATTGTTTGTTCCCATTAATTTTCTGATGGTTTTCGTGGATGACTGAAATTAAACGGGTTATACTGGAGATCAACCAGTTAGTCATTGAAAATTAGAAAAATAAAAGAAAACTGAATAGTGAATTGCAGGATCCAGTTAGTTTCTCTGAAATGAAGAAGCAAAACTGGACAGGCTGTGAGGTATTTGAATTAATTGCCCGCCATAAGAAAGACCAAAGGAGGAGGGAAAGCATTTTGCTTGTCTTATTTCCATAGCATCATTTAAACATAATTTTAGTAAAATAATCCTGTTAAAACAGTCCACCCGATGCCCACTTTTGTTCAGAAGGGACTTGTTTTAGTTGCGTAGAATAACCAGCCGGGAGTCCAGGCAGCTGGGACCCAGGGTGAAGCCTGAGCTCAGGGCAAGGCCCCCCAAGGACTCAGCTCCAATTGGGGGGCAGCCTCCTTCCCACCACATCTCGCCTTTTGCTGCCTCCTCCCTTCTCTCCCTCTCCTTCGCTCCTGAGCTCTTCCTTCTCTGCTTCTTCCTATCTTTGTACATTCTCCTCATCCTTTGCTTTCCTGCCTTCTCTGTGGCCTGTGGTTTGGGCATCTTCTTGAAAAATCAAATCAACAGGCAGGGAAGCAGTGGGACATGTAGAGTGTTGGGGTTTTTTAAGAGAAGAGAAAATAAACGCCAGAAACCAAGTCCTGCGAAGGTGGTGTGTGCAATGAGCAGACGATGAAATAACACTGTGGATCGGGGTCCCCATCTGCCTGGCGGAAGGCCTGGTACTGAGCACAGGCCTCACATGTGGTAACAAATAAGCAAGTACGGGAAACAGCCAGCACACAGAACTTAACAAGGATAGATTTGGGGAAATGGAAATACTTCATTTCTCATTATAATTGTGTAATTTATTAAGAAAAACTGACATTGCCCTAACCGGTTTGGCTCAGTGCATAGAGCGTTGGCCTGCGGACTGAGGGGTCCCAGGTTTGATTCTGGTCAAGGGCATGTACCTTGGTTGTGGGCACATCCCCATTAGGGGGTGTGCAGCAGGCAGCTGATAGATGTTTCTCTCTCATCGATGTTTCTAACTCTCTATCCCTCTCCCTTCCTCTCTGTAAAAAATCAATAAAATATATTTTAAAAAAAGAAAAACTGACATTTTATCTCTTACACTTTTTAAAATAGATGATCTGTTTTTTACACTTTTTTCTACACAAAGTTGTGATCAAACTTAGTGTATATTATATCTTGATGTTTTAATTCAGCCCACATATATATGTAGATATGAACATTTAGATATATACATTTCCCATGTTATCACTTACAAAATTGGCAATAACTTCTAATGGTTGCATAATATTCCGTTGATGAGTAATATATCATACTTTCTTACCTATTCTTGCATTGTTAGCTAGTTGGGTAGTTTCCAGTTTTCACTATGATCTCCATAATGTTCCCTGCATGACATTTTTTTGTACATAAATAACCATAAGGGTTATGATAACTCCCCAAAAGTAGACTTACTCTGTCAAAAGATATCTTATTGAGGTCTAATTGCTTCCCAGAATGGTTAGTACTGATTTCTGTCGGCAAGAGTTTGGGCTGGACTCAGCGTGTGCAGGAAGGTCTTTGTGCACTTACATCAAAGTGACCCTTGAGGTCCCAACTATCCAAATACAAATGGCCCTTGAGGTCCCATATCCCCAAATACAAGGTCCCTAACTGGTTCAGGGGAAGGAGTGGCTGAGTAGTTTGAGAGGCAAAGTTCTCTGAATCTTGTTATTTGTAATTAATCGTGAGTGTCTACCCCAGGCAAGGGCTTCAAATGCTAGTTTGTGTTCTGGGAATTCACTGAGTAAAGATGGCTAAATACAGCCTGCTAAAGGGCATCTATTCTGAAAAACAAAGAAAACTCTAGAATTCTTCAAATCCTGAAACTTATAAAAGATGATTGTGAAATGATGAAAGCTCATTTAAACCTATGGCTGTAATGTTATTCCTGGGGAAATATTGAATGAAAACATAGACACTTGCACCTTTTAGCAACAGGCTAACCCAGAAGCCTCAGGGACATCTTATTCTTCGTCACCAGCCACACAATGAGATTATATCTAATGAACGAAATTGATTCAGAAATACCTAAAGCAGAATTTTTAATCAGATGTTTCTTTAGCCAATCATCTGGCATTTTCTACCAATCTTGAATGGATTTAATGCTAATTGTACCACTGGAAAGGCAAGAAAACTCTTCATGATTCAAATGAAAATAATTTGGATTCTAATTTATGTTAGCAAATAGATTGACTGTATATGAGTGCCTTATTAAACCCTTTGTCAGAATCCTGCTGCTTAATGGGTTTGGACTTTGGGAACCATCTCTAATGAGAAATAAACAAAACAAAACAGTAAATTTGTGTGTGTGTGTGTGTGTGTGTGTGTGTGTGTGTGTGTGTGTGTGTTAGTGCAATCACTGACAGTGTTAGCATTTCCAGACCTGTTTCTCTTGGAAAATTTAAGATAATTTGCAATTCCTTATTTACTGACTTGTACTCATTTCTCTGTCTCCCTTTGCTCCCAACTTAATTCTCTGCACTCTTTAGATACAACAACTTTGGCAACCACTCTTATCACTCTTCAAGACCTTCGTCTGGATCCGCTGTGCCCACCGCTTCTACATCATCTCTTCCAACCCCCCAGGAGCCCAGGCTGGACAGGTGGGTCTTATCTTATAGGGAGCATTCTGATAGCTTCACTGTCTTCACATAAAGGGGATCCATTTGATGAAGAGTGCCTAATGGAAAAGTGTCAGTGAAAGTATAATCTGCAGTATTTTCCTTTCCAGAATATAGTCCACAGGCAAGACTGTTTTCTTTCTTTCACAGTATTTAGTAAGTAAATATTTTATTGGAGATATTTTGTTATTATTATCTCATCTCCCTACCCACTTTCCATGGAAAGTATAGAATTATTTTTCCAAAACATTTAAATGTAAATGATTTGATTCACCCCTCAAAAGCTATTCTAGATCTAGCGTAAGCTCTGCAATTTGTCTTACGCACATCAATTTTCACCTCTGAATGATTAATTCTGTGTACATCGTTAGTGGGCCCATTAAGGTGTTGTGTAATTAACCCAGAACCTACCAGAAGAGAAAAGAATTGTATGGGTCCAGGGAAGGAATTTAACTTGGCAGGAGTATTAGACCACCAGAAATTACCTTACTCTTACTCCTGATTGCACAAGGATGTGTTCACAAGGGAAGGGTAGGTAGGACCTGTAATTTTAGAACAGTTGAAAACAGTTACCCTTATATGGCAAGAGTGCTGAGTTAGAGAACACTGGCTAGGGCCCCAACTCACTGGAAAGTTATTGCATCCTAAGGGTAAAATGCCAATTCTGCCAACCCTTATGTTAGGCAGTGTTTCTCAACCTTCCTAATGCCGCGTCCCTTTAATGCAGTTCCTCATGTTGTGGTGACCCCCAACCATAACATTATTTTTGTTGCTACTTCATAACTGTAATTTTGCTACTGTTATGAATCATAATGTAAATATCTGATATGCTGGATGTATTTTCATTGTTCGCGACCCACAAGCTTAGAGGGTGGTTTTGATGAACAGATGAAAGGTACAGGTGAAAGTGCTCTGTGAACTCCCTGCCCCTGTGTGGGTCCCATGGGAAGTGACAATGTGTGGTGATGGGGTATAATGTCCACCACTCATGATTGGTCAGAAATCTAGACAGGAATGATGCCCCCGGGGTCATTTGCTGCAAATCCTGAATCTGAAACACATTCGATGTATGTGCCGCATTCTGGTCTTCTCCTGTGTATCAGAGGGTATGTTTGGCCAAGTGCTGTTGGTCATGAGAGATTTGGTCAGGATGTGGAGCAGGCAAGACCTCACAGCCCCGGGAAAAAGGGCTGTCCAATGTGGTTTGCCCGGCCACCCCTCAGTGTTAATTTCTAAGATGCTATGTAAGCCCCAGGTTGTCAAACTCTCAGGTTCCACAGCCCAATGTGGCCCTGGCCTGGGCATCTTCAGGCTCAATTAGGTCTTGGAAATGAGGTCACAAGGTGATTACCCTGAAGACACCCTCTGCCCTTTACCCTGGGGCACTTCTTCTTGGGGTCAGCTGAGGTTACCTGTGCTCCCAGAGAGGTCACTAATAAAGAAGATCCTTGTCACATGGGATGGAGGATTTGGGGCCAAAGTGAGGAATATGAGAGCCTGACCCATCTTATAGGAGACATCTCACACCTGTGAGGCTGCCAGCTCCTCGGGAGTGGGCAGCAGGATCCATTCCGTGCTGTGTCCTCCACAGTACCCAACTCTGGCCACAGCAGAGCGGCAGCCAATGCTGGGTAATTGGGTGAATTGCCTACTCATTGGTTGGGGAACTGTTTGGAGGTCCTTGAAGGTGAGAAGTTATAAGGACAGGAGGTCTGCAAATTTCCAAAGTCCTGGGCTTAGGGGAAGTTCCTCCCTGGTCCTAAAGGTGAAGCCCTGATCTCCACCCTCTTTCTAACTCCTAGAGACCCAGGTCAGGTTTAAGCTGGAAGGTCCAGGGGTGCTGGCTCCTAAAGGACTCCTGTCTGTGTTTTCTTCCTTTTTTGATCTGGCTGAGTGTCTCCTGGGGGAGAAATTAGAGAAGGAAGAGTAGGGCTGGATCCAGGAGCACCTTGATTGTCCTGGAGAGGATGTTGGTCTTTATCCTGAGGCCACAGGGCTATTCAGGTTTGGAAGTAGCTGGCAATGTCCTCTAACACATCAACGAATGGCACCTAAAGGGGCAAGATTGCCTCCAAGTCTGAGAGAGGTGACCATGACCAAGAAGGCCAGTGACCCAGGGGCTTGTGGGGAGAAGTGAATTTGGGCAGACTTGGCTGCCACCAGGAGGGTGGGAGCATGGAAAACAAAGAGAGTGAGGGGTCAGGTTTGCATGTGGGTGTGAGAAGCAAGGAACTGAGACAGAAGATCCTGGAGGAAGAGCAGATGGAGGG
Organism: Myotis myotis; assembly: GCF_014108235.1. Taxonomy (NCBI): domain Eukaryota; kingdom Metazoa; phylum Chordata; class Mammalia; order Chiroptera; family Vespertilionidae; genus Myotis; species Myotis myotis. The sequence goes on along the minus strand of NW_023416401.1, from coordinate 19,320,890 downwards.
TGGAGATGTCCAGCCTGGGACATGCAAGGTGTGAGGCATCTGACACCCGGGGAGATGGCTCCACGGTCCTCAGTGTGAAGAAGGCGCTGGATGAAATCCCTTTGGGAGCCTGTGTGCCAAGACCTGGTCCCTGGGGACAGCAGTGGCAGGAGCCCCTTCCCAGCTGCCTGTTCCCTTTCACAGTGTATTTCTGCACAGGAAATTCAGCACCTTTGCCATCCAATGGATCCACCAGTGAGTAAAGTAGCTTCAGAGGGTCTATTGCTTCTTTCCATTTGCATGTGTCTTCAACTCTCACGGTCTGTGGCTTTGAAAAACCCTGTGATGAATCATATGAAACATTGGACATGCATTTTCATTATTAAGACCATGAAACCATCAGGCCTGGCTGCATCATCCCTTCTTACTCTCACCTTGTTGGCTTATGCTTTGTGACTGTAACAAGAGACAAATAAGAGGGGTTCTCAACTCCAAATCCCATTTGTGCTCCATCACCCAAGCATATTATGCCAGGTGCATTTATGATGTGTGTTTATGTATAATTTAATGTTTTCTTTTTTCTTTTTAACAACTGGATTCTTTGCATGTCACCCATAATCTCTTTTCACATCTGTGAGAATTTTTTTGCCTTATGGAGATCTATGATTGTTTTGACTGAGGTGTATTCTTCAGTGGAATGCATAAGATTTATTGTTGAAATGTTTCACATATCCATATTTTATTGAAATCAAAAAGAAAAAATTTTTTCTTAGGAAAGACATTGAACTGTTATGAACAATAGTTGCATTTTTGCGATGAGAACCCACATCTGGTAGCACACCCCTGACTACTAACGTGTGCCAGGGCCCCATGCAGTACTCGGGACTCTAGGACTTCATTCCCTTGACTTGGAAAGAAGACTCTCTTCTCAGAAGTCGGGGAAAACCGGGCCAACTAAAGCAGCCCTTGGGGCAGGCCGGCCGCCTTGGACATGACGCCTGAGCATCAGTCTGCACTTGGAGTTTCCCAGAGTCTCCCCAAGCATGTCAGTGGGTTGGATGTTAATAAAACGTGGAATGATAAACTGACCCAGAAAGGAAGGAACTGAAGAAACAGTATACAAAACTAAGTCAAAACAGGGGAATCAAAACCAATCCCTCTCCACATCTGCTATCACAGCTTCCTTTATAGGGAGGGCTCTCTTTTAGAAAGAGAGAGTATAGCACTAGTTTTCATGACATTGAACTTGAATTATGCCGAAACAAAATAGGAAAACCAGATTATTTGCAAAGGCCCTCAGGGATACAAGATGCAACCGTGTAATGAAGGCTGACTTTTAAAATGCTTCAATTTTGAAAAATGTACTTTTTGAGTGGAAAAGTTCTAAATGTTTTCTTGTTAAAGGGAAGCATAATTACAGGAATAGTTGAACCATTCACGGTCAAGTATTCAAATGAAACAAGCAAGCAAGCAAACAGTAATCACAGCACATGAATTTGTGGTTTCTGGAAGTTGGGAAAGGCAGATGGCATTCTCTTCCCATCCCTGCGGGGACATCTCCATCTTGTGGGCCTTTGCAGAAATTGGTGGCTGGGATAAAGAGCCCGAGAATGTGTGGGGAAGCTGGGACCAAGGAGCTAAGACTAGGAGCATGAGAGCCTGTGGTGCTGAGTGCTGGCTTCTCCTTCCAGCCCAAACTCCCCCTTGTGGGACCTCACTCCCTGTGACCTGCTTGTACACTGGTGTGGTCACTCCTCCCTCAGAATGATGGTGTCTGTGTCCATGTGTTTCTACCTCTTTTCAGGGATGTTAGCTCTTGTAGTTCTTACTTGCGTGGCAGGACTGCTGACGACGGCCCTGAGTGAATTTGCTGCTACCTGTGTCTTCATCCCGACTTCCTCCTCCATGTGACTGTCTGTTCTCTGTGTGTTTTGTCTTCCCCTTCTAGTTGACTTTGGCTTTTATCATTTCTTCCTCCACTAGTATCTCCCTGTGCCTTGAGGTTCTACTTGTCTGGTTTTCAGATCATCGCTTTTTTCAAATATATGACCCATGTGTTTGTCTGGATCCCAAATACTTGTTGGCTGTGGTCCATCACTTGATCTGCACAGTACTTTTTATTTATTTATTTATTTATTTATTTATTTTCAATATATTTTTATTGACTTCAGAGAAGAAGGAAGAGGGAGAGAGAGAGAGATAGGGACATCAATGATGAGAGAGAATCTTTGATCAGCTGCCTCCTGCACACACACACACACACACACACACACACACACACCCCACACACACACTGGGAATCGCACTTGCAACCTGGGCATATGCTCTGACTGAGAATTGAACCGTGACCTCCTGGTTCATAGGTCGACACTCAACCACTGAGCCATGCTGGCTGGGCTACACAATACTTTTTAAATTTCGTGTCAGTGGAGTCAAGAGCCCCACTGTCCAATGGGGCTGTAGGTAAACTTTTTCTTTTAAATTGATCAAAGTATATTTTTAAAAATCACTGGGAAAAAGCACGGAAGATGGGATAAAATCATGCCTTTTTGTGTGATCACAGTTAATGGTACCCAGTTCATTACGGCCAGCAGGAAATAAAGGCTATCAATGCGGACGATTTCCTACCGTTCAAAGAAGCCACGAGCCTGTGCTGAGCTGCACAGCAAGCAGGCCCCCCTGCCCCCCTTTGGCGGCTGCTACTCCCCGATAGCAATCTCGTTACAGACAAGGAGTTCCTGTAAGGCACAATGTGGTCCTGATTAATTGATCGTGTTACATCCAAAGTGCAGAGGAGAAGCACCGGTCAGTTGACAGAGTGAGTTTACAATAGGGTCTGGCTCCCTGATGGCAGTTTTATGTAACAACTGTGGGCGTTGGGAACCAAGGGCTCTGGCTCAGCCCTCTGCCTGTGGGCGCCTAACAGATGCTAGAGATTCTTCCTCCCACATGTATTTTGAATCTGACTCCTCCTCATCGTTCCTACGACCACAGATTTAGTTCCAGACCTACGTCATGCCCAGACTCTGTATTGCAGTGGTGTATGTCTTCTATCCTTTCTGAAATGCACATCTGAGCAGGTGACTTTTCCTGCTTAGAAACCTTGAATGACTCCCAACTGCCTATGGACACAGCCCAGCTGGTTACCATCGCTTGGAGGACGCTTCATGTTTGGGTCCTGTATGTGTCTTCCAGCTTTCCCCCCACCTCCCTGTCCTTTAGCCCCCCGGGAATGTTCCGTGAACACAGCAGGCTCTCCTGAGGCCCCTTTCTTCGTATGTGCTCTGCCCCGTGGCTAGCTTCCTCCTTTCTCCATTTGGTCGATTCCGTGGCATCCTCTAAGACCCACCCATCCTGTCAGAGGCTCTGACTTCTTCAGCCAGAATGAACATCCTCTTGGGTCCAGGTTCCGCTATGTCAGCTCTCAGCCCTTTGAATCCTTATGTGTCTATCCATTTGTTTCTTGGGGTTCACAACCTCCAGGGGTCCGTGGCAGTGAACCAGGGTCCCACAAAGCCACAGGATGAAAATGCTTCAACTTCCTGGACTGGTCATTTGGTTAGACGATTTGGGGGAAATCTTTATTGAAACAGACAGGACAATGCTTAGGAGCATCCATGTTCACTGGAAGTGTGGAGAAATGTTTTGCTTTTGCAGAGCGCACTTTGTGCTGTTCCCACTTTCCCTGTTTTCTGCCTTTACGGCTCTTACGCTCAGGCAGCAAGCAGCCCTTTCTGTCTCTTGCATGCGATTCCCCAGCCTCCTGCTCATTGCCCTGCCCTGCCCTGTACCACTTTGCCAATAACCAGGCGAACAAACACGTGAGTTTTCTTCCTTTGGGAAGTGGAATTGGATTTTTTTAACTAGACAGTTCTCTCACCCTATTTACCTAAAGGATGTACAGAGCAACCGTAATAGGTGTGTATTATAATTCTGTTTGGAAGCGAAAGCAGCATGTGTGACACTTAGCATTTGGTGAGATCTGTAACAAGAAAGTGCAACTATCACAGACCAGAATTCCTACACCCGCAGAGCTGGAGACGGTACAGCTCATTGGTGCTGTAAGCTGAACCCTGTGCCATCACCTAGCTGTGTCACGGCCCCTGATGGCCAGCTTTCCAGTTGTCATTGGCTACAGTGGTTTTGCACTGGTGGTGTATAACGGTTACGGAGCAAAAAGAGGGAGATTTCTTCTTTCAGAAAATGTATTCCTGGGTTCCTGATATTTGTTCTTTTTCTCAGTTCCCCACTCCTTACCTCAAAGCCCAGCAATGAGTGAGAAGCTTTAGTGGTATAATGGAAGAGACTGAATTGGGAATAAATTTGGTGTGTAGATAGTTACACACACTTAGAATGGTAGATAGGTACCCCTCCTCCTCTTTCTCATTCAGTAACCTTTGAACAATGCCAGTAAACAATGCCATTGTAGCCAGTGACAGCTGAAAACCTGGCCCTTGGGGCTAAACACACACACACACACACACACACACACACACACACACAGTCACAAATATTACTCATATATTTCATTCAGAAAATACTGAGTGCTCACAATGTGCCAACTTTGTTCTTGGCATGGGAACCTGACACTGATCCATTCCGACCTTACCCCTGATGTCATGAGGGTCACCTATAGCCGCAGAAACAGAAGAAAAGCACACCATCTGCACATAGGGAGTTCCCATTGTAGTAAACACCGTGATGAACCTTCCTTCGTAGACAAGCTGGAGGGAGAGGAGTCAGGCACAGATGGCCCATCCTCCCAAGGGACATCTCTGGTGAGAAGTCTGGGAAACTGAGTCTCTAACATAAGCCAACTTGCAGTTTGCCTCTAGGTTTGCCCAGTGGGCAGGTGAGAGTATGTGCAGGAGGGAAGGTAAAGAGGGAGATGAGAGAATAGAGTGAGTTTACATCTTCCTTAAAATATGGTCCTGAGATCCATGGGAGACTGTGTTTGGGAGAAGCTTGGTGTTTAGAGCAGAGGTAAGTGCACAAGGGAGGGGAAAGCTGGCCTGCAGTGGAGAGGAAGTGAGAAGATGGAAAGGATGGGCCTCAGTCTGGGCCAGTAAAGCCTGGAAACCGTAGGACATGAGGTGCTGGTGGCGATGGTGCTTTTGGAAGCTGCCAGGGGAATGGTTTAATTATGAAGCCAAACAGGGTGGACATGGAGTTGGGTGAGTTCTGCTGAAGGACTCACATGGTCTTGGCCAGGAGGGTGGAGAGTAAGAGGGAAGGGGCAGGAATTGCTGCATGCCTGGGGCAGGAGCCTGCAGAAGGGCCAGTGGACAGGCCAGAGTGTAATGCCAGCCACGCCTGGAAGAGCAGCTTCATGCTTGATGCGTGAGCCAACATAGTAAGGTGAGGTTGCATGTGGGGCCCGTCTCCACAGCAGCTGTGGGAGCCCAGCCGTGCCCTCCCATGGTGGGGAGGCTCGGTTCTCACCGACAGCGTGTGGCAGGCTGCAGAGAAAGCACGTGGAAGCCTGGAATCAAGGTCCTGTCTCGGATGGCAGATGTCCCAGAATGGCAACAATGGGGATGGGGAAAAGTTGCCTGTTTCTTGGGGTTTGCATTTTTCTCATGATTAGAAATGCAGAGCATCTCTTCATGTACCTGTTGGCCATCTGTATGTCCTCTTTGGAGAAATGTCGGTTCAGATCTACCCAATTTTCTTTTTTCTTTTTTTTCTGTTGAGTTATACGAGCTCTTTATACATTTTGGATGTTAGCCCCTTCTTATATATATGATTTGCAAATACTTTCTCCCATTCTCTAGGTTGCCTTTTCCTTTAGTGGATGGTTTCTTCGCTGTGCAGAATGCTTAGTATTTTATACACGACACCATTTTGTCCTCCCAGTGTCTGTGGCAGGTTACTTACCTCCACTTAGAGATGGAGAGCCTGAAACAGAAGACCTGAGACGCTCGGGGATTTTCCCCAAGCATTCCCTAGCTTCCGGCGGACCCTCAGTTCTAACCACGGTCTGATCGATTCCTATTTCAGTACCTTTAATCGTAGGCCAACCCACTAAAACATGAACTCATTATACCTTTAGGTCATCACTGAGTGGTCTTCTCACATCATCCTTTAGGCAGCACCAGGAGTCCCTGGCAGCCGAGAGAGAGAGGCGGCGGCAGGAGAGAGAAGAAAGGTTGCAGAGAATAGAACGGGAAGAAAGGAACAAGTTCAGGTAAGAGGATTTTCCGATTTCTAAGATAATGAATTGACATGAAAGTGCCTGCTTTCACAGCTCTGTATGATTAATAATGGTGTTACAGAGTTAGGGCCTGCCGGCTGCCAGACAGGGCCAGCTGGATGGGGCCTGCCAGACGGGGAGAAGGACCCGGGGAGGTTGGCTGGCTGTGGGAGGTTGGCTGGCTGTGGGAGGTTGGCTGGCTGTGGGAAGTTGGCTGTGGGAGCGCACTGACCACCAGGGGGCAGCTCCTGCGTGGAGCATCTGCCCCCTGATGGTCAGTGCACATCATAGCAACTGGCTGACCAGATGTTCTGGTCATTCAGTTGTAATGGTTGCTTAGGCTTTTGTATATATAGATATGAATAACCCATACACAATAGTGTGGTGAAGACCTGGGTGGGGTGGGTGCAGGGTAGAGGGGATCAATGAGGAAAAAAACACACAAAGGGGACAAACACACAAAGTATTGTTGTGATACTTTCAACAATAAAGACAAATTTAAAAAAGTAAAAAGTAAGGCAGAATAACCAGAAAACATTACCCTATGTAAAACTTATTTTTAAAAAAGATAAAGTTGAACTAATTTTAGTAAAAAATAAAATAAGGCTAGAGAACCTAATTGTCTTAAATTAACTTGCTATTTCCCCCTAAACTATTCATGTTTTATTCATATTCTATTGGATGCCTAAAAGAAAATGTTTTTTTCACTTTCTGGTTTGCATTTTGTTCCCGGTAGCAATCTTTAATTTTTAAATAAAACCAATAATCTTCCCCTACAGGGTAAAGAAAGGTCATTGTGCTGATTACTCCCAGGGCATTGTCCCCCAATCTCCTGGTCTCTGTTCAGCTCCAAGAATATGTCCCTGTGTGGAGCCCACGCCAGGTTCCAAGTCTTAGCCTGTGTGGCTGCTTAGTCCAGTGTTGCTCAGTTTTCAGCCAGGTTACCTGTTCTCCCATCCTCACCTCCAGTCACTCCCCTCCCCTGGGCTTCATGCTTTGCAGTGCTTTTTGGAATGCAAAACACGTGCCGAGTCTGTCCTTACACATCTCATTCCTTCCATTCATCCTTTGCTCCCTCCTTTCCCTCCTTCCTACTTGCCTTCTCCGTATCTCTCCCTTCATCTTCCCAGTCACCTCTCCTATAGCTTCTATATTCTTCTTTTCATTTCTCTCCCCATCTCCATTTCCTGTTGCTTCTGTTCAGTTTCTTTGGCAAACAATCTTCCCATCAATTCCTCCCAGTTACACCTACAAAGAATGTAGCGCATTGTTAGTGAGGCTTTACAGGTTCAAGAACTTCTTTGTCAGCAGCCAGGAAGGGTATGTGTAATTGTAGAAATGATCAAACTCTGAGCAGAGCTGTGAGGTTGCCATAACTGTCACTCACTACTATGTGAAAACAAATCTCCCATGTCTGTGTTGAAATGCTGATCCTGGCTTTGGTAAGGCTGGGTTAATGGGCTGCGTGAAGTAAGCCAACATCAGCCCCCTGTGATCGGGTGGCATGCCCCGAGCTGACAGGTTTCTACCACGTGATACATGGAAATGCCAGACCTGAATGAACCCTTCTCACGATATAGCTCTGGGGGGTGTCTCTTTTGGAAAGACCAATTTCTAAAAACCACTTGAACAGGTTAAAGGCTTCCTGTGTCAGGGCTTTCTGGGAGATTTGCATAAATAGCAGCAGAGAATCTTGCTGAAACACCTGGAAAATTCAGAGATTAGCTTACCCATCTAAAGATTTTGATTGAAAACAGGTCCAGGGTCCTGTCTCTTCTGCCCCTCCGGTCTCTTCTGCATCAATGCATGCACCAAAAATCGTGGACAAGTGTGTAGAGCTCCGAAAACTCCCTGGTGTGTAGAGAGCAGGAGGTTTGGAGGAGGAGACTAGCATTCACTGTCTCACCTAACAGTGAATGTTTACCGTTTTCCCTCCGCTATCACCTGGCTCACACCCCAAAACCCAGGGGCACATACCAAGTGTGCATTGACAGCTCTTGGAGGAGGCTCCTCCTTCTGGGCTGAAGGGCGGTAGGAGGAATTCCTAAAGGTCAGAGAGTAGAGAAACTCTGGGTGTTTTTTTTCATATTTTCTCCTTCTCTCCTACCCCAGTGTCCAAGCAATGTTGTTTTAGAAGCCCCTGTATAGCAGCAGTGTCCAGGCAGGTGCCTAAAACTCTGACCAGAAGAGCTATGACCCTGAGAGCACTAGGCACATCACCATTCTTCTCTCTCTGTCCTGCTGCGTTGCCTGGGTGTGGATGGAGTCACTGAAAGTGTGCAGCAGGGCAGGGAAAAGAAAGCCCAAGCTTTCTGGCTAGAGGACCAGGACAGGAAACCAACCCAAGGAAGCCAGGAAGTGATAGGAAAGCATAGAGAAATCAAGAGAGTACTGATTTGTGCAGGGTGGCTCAGAACCTAAACAGCAAGCCGCAGACTGAGAACTAAGTACTGACAAACCACTGCTCAGGTCCTAGACTGGCCACTGGGTGGTACACATAGGGCTTGATTTCAATAGCACTAAAATATTTTTAAATTGAGCTAATATTGGAACTAATATATAAAGACAGCACTTGTAGGCTGAACCTAACTTAGTTGTTTACCTTCTAAAGGAAAATAAAAGAAAACAAGCAAGGTTCTTCATAGAATGTAAATAAGACCCAGAGTCTCTTTGCAAAATATTTAAAAATATGCAGAATGCAATCCAAAATAACTTGTCATACAAAGAGCCAGGGCAAATCTTAACTCAGAAGGAAAAGAAAACCAAAATATGCTAACCACAAAAGGATGCTGTCTTTATCAGACAAAGACTTTAAAGCATTTATTATAAACAGGCTCTAAGAAGGAAGGGCAAATGATTTTGAAACAAATGAAAAGTGAAGTCTCTGCAAAGAAATAGAAGATATAAAGACGAACTAAGTGGAACTGAAAAACACAACCACCAAAACAAAAAATTCATTGGTTGGGCTTGATAGCTGAATGGAAATGAAGAAAAAAATCAAAGACTTTTAGATAGAACAGTAGAAATTATCCAATCTAAGAATCAAAACAAAACCTTGAAAAAAATGAACAGTTCTTCAGGGACCCATAGAATAATTCCTAAATGTGTAGCATTCATGACATTGGAGTCCTACAAGAGTACATAGTGCATTGCAATACCTAAGTCATTATGTTACAATATATATAATATAAATAACATGTAACAAAAATATATATCATAACCAGAATCTCTCTGTGTTCTTAAATAACAAATGAGATCCATTTGGTACCAAGGGCAAAGAGTGAACAGCTATGAGCATGGTCTCTGAAGATGGATTGTCTGGATCTAATTCTCACTCTGTCAATAGATATAGATAGATAGGTAGATAGATAGATAGATAGATAGATAGATAGATAGATATAGATAGATGACAGATAGATAATAGATAGATGATAGATATAGATAGATATAGATAGATGATAGATGGTAGATAGATACATGATAGATGATAGATAGATAGATAGATAGATAGATAGATGATATAGATAGATAGATGATAGATATAGATAGGTGATAGATGGTAGATAGATACATGATAGATGATAGATAGATAGATAGATGATAGATAGATGATATAGATAGTTATAGATAGATGATAGATATAGATAGGTGATAGATAGATAGATATAGATAGATATAAATAGTTAGATGATAGATAGACAGATAGATAGATAGATAGATAGAAAATATTTAATAAACCTTGTCCAGGAAGGAATGCTGATCATCAGGACAGACCACACACAACTATTAATTATAATGATGGCAGTTTCTTCCTAAAAGTCTGAGGATGTGAATGAAAAGAAATTCAAAAGAGGAAACAGGAAGAGCTTTATAAAGTAGTCCCTGGGCACACCGAAATGGCTGACCTTTTGCCACCCATTACATTGATTTAAGTTGCTCGTGCTCCTGCGCCTTTTCCCTTGCATTCCATCTAAAAGTTGTTCCTTATCTGTTGCTATTTTTATTGAATATGCTCGTAAACCTCTTGGGTTATGGAAGAATTTCTTTCTAGTATGAAAAGTGATGAGGATGGATCTTTATAAATGATAACAAATTTGAGCCTCTGTTGCTTTTTCTCCCTCTCCTAACTTGTTTCAGTTGCTCTGACTTACTGCTCCCTTATATCCAGTTGCCAGGGCATCGAGGGGTAAAATGCTCAAACTATGTTAGGCCCAGTGTAGAAAACTATAATGCCAGAATTCTCCAGGAAAATAAATGGTGTATTGGGAGGTGACTGATCACACAATGTTAAGCTTAGGTTCACATTGGGACCTCACCAGCAGGAACAGAAAAACAAACATTAAAATTGGACAAAATTGGGCATCTCGAGGGTACAGGCTAAAGAGAATGCATGGAGCGAGAGCCTCCAGGGATCCCCGCAGAGAGCCAGAATGTGAGGGGCACAGAGAGAGATCCTGGGCTGTGGGAGCAACGTCCAAGCTGGGGAGCGCAGCGACCCTCAGAGCCACTCAGATTTAATTCTTGAGGTGGAAGTTGTGGCACTACCAGAGCTTGACTGAATGTGAATCGCCTCTGAAAGCTATGGCTTGCTTGTCATGGCCATACTTTATTTATGTATTGTTTCACCTTTAAAAAATATTTTTCTTCTCCCTTCCCCCACTAGGCATGCATTCTTCTTTCCAAAGAGTAATTGGTCATGTCCATGAGTGAATCCAACAATCCTATGATTTTGGACTCCTGTGATTTTATAGGAGATCCATTATATTTAGTGCTTTTAAAGCACAGTCTTTACCCTTGGTTTTTAAAAATTCAACTACAGCCACTTTCCATTTCCAAGGCAATAGTGGGCTTTCATTATATACTGTTAGCAATCTTATGAGCAATAATTCTGTTCTTTTTCTTCCCTATTTTGTTTCATCCATCTATTTTTAGTAGCCGAGAGTATTTAGACAAAAGAGAGGAGCAAAGACAAGCAAGAGAAGAAAGGTTTGTATCTCTCTTCTTCCCCATGTAACCAAACCGCACGTGACTTGGCCCTCCTAACCAAGCATGCCGTGGAGACTGTGTGAATTAAAATATCACAGCTTACCCTAAGAGACCCGAGACCTTTGGTAATTGGCGTTTTGTAGAATAAGTGTCAGGTTATCTACATTTTTCAAGGAAGTACAGGTTTCTGATTTAGAGTCATCATGGTGTGAAATATATGTCTGCTCCAAAATTCTTCTACAAGTGAGCACATTGATTTGCATATTGACCTGTGGAATATATTTCCCATATCCTGTGCCACCCCTACTGAGCCTGCATGAGGTGTCCCTGCTGCATGTTTCCAGGTCACATGCTCAGCATACGGGCAACAACTATTTGACCACACGCGCTATGCCGGGCACTGGCTGGGGGGCCCACACCCACCTGAGACATTCACCGAATGTGCCTGTCACTTCCCTGTCTCCCTCCTGAACAGCACTCAGGTTCCTGGTGGCAGGAACCATGCCTGGTTTTCCTGGGTTGTCCCAGTGCCTGCCACAATCCTTTGCACATATTCGACGCTCCGGAAAGATGCATGGAATAAATGAGCAAATAAACGGACAGCTTTCTTTCAAATATCTAAGCTGTAAACCAGTTTTTAAAATTTCAGTGGCAACATACTTTTAACCCCATTAAAAGATACGAAGTTAATGTGCTCACTGTCTGATTAATTTAGATAAGCATGTTTTGGGAAGTAGAACAGTGAAAAAGACCAATGTTTGCCCTGTGGCCCTGCAGTTATTCCGTCCACCACCAGGTGGGGTTACTGCACGCAGAGATTGAAATGCTGGTTTCATACCAGAGCCAGCTGGGAACCTAACAATATGTGAACGTTGCCAATAAAAAATGGAATTGTGCTCATTTTATTTTATTTTTTTTTTAGACACCATCAGCTAAATAGGACAGACTGGGGCATAGAGGAGTGGAGTCTGCCTATGTTCAATTTAAAAATTAGGTGCTTAGGTCAGCCTCATGAATAAAACATTTGATTATTGCCATCCTCATCACCAGTTGTGGACAGCAAATGTAGCGTGAAAGATGCTGGTAAAGAAACACACTTCTCTTTCTCTAATTCGTGCCATTTTTTAAAAAAATACATGTATTTTTATTGGCTTCGGAGAGTAAGGGAAAGGGAGAGAGAGAAACATCAGTGAGAGAGAATCATTGATCGGCTGCCTCCTGCGCAGCCCACACTGTGGATCGAGCCCACAACCCGGGCATGTGCCCTGACCAGGAATCAAACTGTGACCTCCTGGTTTATAGGTCGACACTCAAGCACTGAGCCGCGCTGGCCAGGCCATACCATTTTTTTTTTTTTTTTACATTGGTGGACATGATATATACTTTTACTGGAAATGCTGTTGACTTTGTGCCCAAGCTTAAGAAATCCAGTTTTATCTTGTTTTTTAGCATTCCCTCCAGATGTTGCACTTTTTTGAGGTTTTGGCCACATGGCTGTCAGGCTCAACCGGCACAGGCACGGTGGAAAGCACTTGGGGAGGTGTCAGGTCTGACTGGCTCAGACTGACCCCAGAATTTTCCAAACCACCGAAGGCTACCTGTTCCTGGATGTTAGTTACGGTTCTTTTCCCCGAAGCAGAACATCACTTACGCCTGGAGAACGTGTGCAGAGGAGTTTGCCACTCCTCTCACTCTGGCCCAGCATTCCCTCTCTGTCACTCACCTGTCTGGGCCTCTTAGCTGGGCAGGAGCGGGCTCTCTGTGGCCCTGTGGGAGGGTCCTTCCTTACAGCCCACCTCTCTGTTTACACGGAGGTTTGGGGGAAACATCCGAACATTTTCCTCTGGTTTGGACCTGCCACTTTGGTTCCCCTGCCTCCTGAATTAGCTGCTGAGGATGGGGGTGAGGGCGCGATGCTTTCATCCCTGTTTGGAAAGCTGCTGGGGGTGAGCCAGGAAAAGATAAGACTTGCAAGTATAATGGACTTTAGAAATAGATGGGGAAGCTGGTGGAGGTGAGAGGTGGAAAGAGGTTCAGAAATAAGGACAAAGCCTCCATCTGTTAACTCTTCCTGAGAGAAGCGCGCATGTGTGTGGGGTCCGTGTTCCTTACTTCCCAGACGCTTTTCATTTTGTAAAACTGAAACGTTGTATCCATTAAACAAGTCCCCATGTCCCCTTCCCTGCCATTCTTATCTACCACATACACACCCTTGGGACAATTCAGATTAAACCTGTGACTCTGCCCATGGCTTCTGGATCCCGAGGATGGCACCCATGAGACAGGAATAGAGTGAGGAACCCCTGGGGTCTCCCAGGAAATAGGGTGAGTCCTTTGGCTGCTAGCACATGCCTGCCAGCCTCGCTGCCCACGGACAGGGTTTGCAGAGGCCAGGGCCAGGGCCGGACCCAGTGAAGTGTGAAGGTCATAAATGGGCCGTCCTCCTGGCTTTGTTACTGTTCTCTCTGCCCTCTTCTGATTTTGCTGAGCACATCTTTCCTGCTCATGATCTCCAGTCTCTCGGGCCTGTGCAGGTCCCCTAATTTGCATGTCATTCCTTGCCTGTCCCTTTCTCCTGTCGCAGGCTTGGACTCACAGACTCCTGGGCTGCAGCCTTTCTGGCCTTGCATTCACCACTATCTCATTAAAATATGCCTCCTAAGGGCTCTGACCCTCAAGACCAGGGGTGGGCAAACTTTTTGATTCAAGGGCCACAATGAGTTCTTAAACTGGACCGGAGGCCGGAACAAAAGCATGGATGGAGTGTTTGTGTGAACTAATATAAATTCAAAGTAAATATCATTACATAAAAGGGTACGGTCTTTTTTTTTTTTTTTAGTTTTATTCATTTCAAATGGGCCGGATCCGGCCCGCGGGCCGTAGTTTGCCCATGGCTGCTCAAGACCACTCTCTCCCAAGATTCCCATCCCCTCCAAGCCCAGTGGTTTTCCCTTGCTGGTCAGAATTAAGTTCAGAAATACTTTTCTTTGGTCTCCTCTCCTGCCTTTTGAGAGGTGACCTCGTTGGCAAGGAAAGCCCAGAGTTTCCAAAGCTTTCTCTCTGGGCCCAGCGTCTCCACCCTTCATGGTGAGGCAGCTGCCCTCAGAGCCAACCTCAGACATTTATATATATGCAGACCTACCGCACCTTTTATCAGCGATTCACGTGCGAGTCAGCTGCCTCTCCAAGAAAGTGAAGTGGGTGTGTTCCCCCATTGCACCCCGTGCTTCAGGGGACCTCTGCAGGTGGGGTGCTGGCCCTGCAGGTGGGGTGCTGCCCTGCACGGTTCTCACTGCGCACTTTGCTCACTTCCCGTCAGCTGACAAGTGCAAGGCACCGAGGGAAAGAACAAAGGAGGGTAATCTTCCTGTTCTCAAAAATCCTATTATCTGCTTGTTGAAAACAGCCATGCACATGTGAAAAGATGACTAAGTATGCCAGGCAGTAAATGTAAAATGCCATCTGAGCTGAATGGGCTACATATCCGACATGAGTTCCGAGGCAAGGCCCCCGATCACTTCCAGCTGTGGTGGCCAAGGCAGCCTCATGGGAGGCATGCGTGTGAGCCTGGCCCCGGGCGGGCTGCCGCTGGACTGGCAGGGAGGAGGTGATGATGACAGATGGGAACCACGCCCACCTTAAGGATGAATGAAGAAGTGCGTGCTTTCTAAATGCATTTTTTACAGGTCTCGTATAGGTGCCCCACCTTTCTTATCCAGGTGAAATGGGAGTGCCATCTGTGGGCGATGGTGGGCCAAAGCTGGGCGCTTGCCTGTTGGGGGGAACTGAAGCGGGAACTGAAGCAGTACATCTGGGTGGATGTGAGGGAGGGTCTTGAATAAACTGTTTCAAAGTCTAGTGGTGGGTAAGATAGTCAGAACCCGGCTACAGCTGGGCCCATAAATTTATTTCTGAACAAATAATGGTGAGTAAAATTAGCAGACATCTGGAAGAGGCACATATTTCAAAGTTATTTTGGTCTGATCTATAAAGCGCACCATGCGGAATATGATTGGTAGCTGGTCTTAATAAACAGTTAGTGGGTTCTGCCTGCCTGAAATGCAAAACAGATGTATCTTTGTTCTTTTAAACTGACTTTGATGAATAAACTATATGTGACGTCAGGTCCAAGCTATTGGATGTCTGAGTCCGACTCAGAAATATTTTAGAATATAAAAAAGTTTCCATGGTCGACACCGGGAGAACAAAGTGAATTCCAGTCGCATTGCTGTGAGCATTGAAGCAGGTTCAGACATTCAGGGAGGCCTTGGTCCAACACCCCCTTTTGGTATTTGGGGGGCACTGTTTCTCTCTGCCACACAAGGGCACCCTCCCATTTCACAGCTGTGAGCTCCGAGGGTGTGTGGTTTTCAGCTGTCACTGTGGGGCCTTTTTGATGGTCATTACTGTTGTTTTGCTTATTTGTACAAATGTTTCCTAAAAGAGCAAACCAGGATTCTGCAGCCGCGAGCCGGTGTCTGGGGACTGTGTGATTTGGCCACCTCCCACCCGCCCCCCTCCCTGGCTGTTTGGTTGTGCCTGATGCGGGATGTTTAATCACTAGCGTCTTGGCTTCGCTGGGCGTTCCTGGCAAGCGGGCCCTCCAGCCAGCCCCGCGCTGTGCTCGGCATCAGGAAACCAGCTCTCTCTGCAGGTGTTTCGTCCATAAACAAGCATCAGCCACGGGCTCCTCTTTCTTTTTACGGAAACCCTTTGGAATTTCACTTTCAGATACAAATACTTGGAGCAGTTGGCAGCTGAGGCGCACGAGAAGGAACTGAGAAGCCGGAGCGTGAGCCGGGGCAGAGCTGACCTCTCCTTGGACCTGACCTCACCAGCCGCCCCCGCCCCTCTGAGCCCTGGCCCTTCATCTCTAGACTCACAAGGGGCTCTCCCCAGAGCATCGTCCTCCCCAGGAACACCTCAGCATCCCCAAGGTGAGTGCTGGGAGAGGGGAGGGCTCATGAGCACCAGACAGGCTTTTTCTGGGCAGTAGTAACCATTCCTACGTTCAAACGAACACTGACAGTCCGCTAAGGCCAGGCTCAGGGGGGGCTGCAGCCTGGGCTGCCACAGGTGCAAGAGTGTGTGTGTTCAGACCACGTCCATGAAAGCAAAGTTATTGTAAAGATGGTCAGTGTATGGTCATTGAGAAAAAAAAATTCCGAAGATAAGACTGACTTTGACATCTCATTCTAAATCACAGGGTTTTAACGTAGTCCTCTATCATTTGGATGTTGTTTCTTTATTGGATCGGCCCCATAAAGTGGCCACTTTGAAATGTTCTTACCCAAGGGATTGTCGGTCTGGTTTAAATTAAACTGATGGGGAATAAAATTAAGCAGTGCAGGCAAAGAAAAATGTGGACCTCGTGAACATAGGCATTAAATGTCGAAGAAGAGAATAAAAAGGAAAATAGTAAAGATTACTGGCGCGTGGCATGGGTGGAGGTGCGTGTGTGCAGACAGGCAGGCTGGCCCTGGAAAAATTCCCCGTCACCTTCGCTTTATTTGGGGGGAAACAAGGACATTGTGCACTGCAGCCTCCGAGCATCAGCTGCCTTCCTGGCTGCTCTGCACGTTGTGGGTCCGTTTTCTTTCACTTTAGCAGAGGGGGTGTTTCTGGGCACAGGCGCCTCCATGGTGCCTGCTGGTTAACCCTGCAGCCAGCACCAGTGGGCTTACCCAGTACTGGGGTTTGCAGCCTGACAGACTCAGCCAACGGAGACAACAGAGACACGCAACTCTTAACTCTAGGAGTGTTGCCTAAATATGGCGTCAAGTTTAATTTAAACAAGGCAGGACTCCGTGACCTCAGCAGAACTGGCTGTAATGGAACAGAACTGTCTGTGCGATTCTCCGCTGGCTTTCCTGGCCCTGGGCTGCTCTGCCGGGCAGGCTGCCGCACCGAGGCTTTGCATCTCGGCCAGTCCTCCTGGTCCCTGAGCCACGGAAGACCGTCCCAGGCAGATGGCTCAGTCATGGATGAGTAATGTCGGTCTTAAAATGTTGAGACTCTGAGAATCGGAAAAATGACTTTTCTGTGACAACTCCGTGCTTCCCAAACCCTGCCTGATATCACTGCTCTGACTGAACTGGCGATATGAAAAACACTTCCCTGCAAAGGAATTCTGCACTTAATCTTGGGACCTTTCATGCTAATTGTTGTACCTCCAGAAGTTTGCAGAATGGTGGCCTCAGCTGTGAAATACAGAGAGGCCTCAAGCTGAGAGGGAATTGTCAGTATCTCTAAATAGTCTTTGTCCTCAAAAATTTGAATCTAGTTGATATCTGTGGCAAAAAGAGAGTTCCTTAAATATTTTGTCCAGTTAGAGTCAAACTGGAGGCTGTTCTAGCCAATGAAAAAGAACATTTTAAACTTCAGTAAGGACACAGAAAATAGTGTTGTGAGTACATACAATATGAAAACATAAAGTTATTTCAATATGCTTTCAGAAAGATGAAAAGCAAATGTCAGCCCAGACCGTGTGGCTCAGTGGTTGAGCATTAACCTATGAACCAGGAGGGTTCATGCCTGGGTTTTAGGCTCGATCCCTAGTAGGGGATGTGTAAAGGGTAGCTAGCTGATCGATGATTCTCTCTCATCATTGGTCATGTTTCTATCTTTCTCTCCCTCTCTAAAATCTATCTATCTATCTATCTATCTATCTATCTATCTATCTATCTATCTATTTAAAAGCAAATGTCATCTTCCTCTACAAAGAAGAAATTAATAGAGACTGAGCAAATGTTTGACTGAAATCATACAGTAAGTGACCTCTGCCTCTGAAAAAGGAATAGGAACTTGAATTTAGACATAATTACAGATTGATACAATAGCATTATATGATGTTTGCTTTTTTCTGAGAAAGAAAGCAGTGGCTCTTGTGCAATCTAAAAGAGCTGTCCATCCCATGTTAAGTAATTTTCATCCAAGTCAGTTGGGACCAGTAAAGTATTCTAACCTTCTTGTCCTGATACCTAAGTGAATTATTCCATTGGAAATGATAAGTGTATGAGGAGAAACGCTATTAGAGAATGGTTTCAGAAAGAACTGCTTGGGGTGCCTTCTGCCTTGAGGACCTCCGCCCTTAGGACAGACATGCGAAGTTGGTATTACAGAAAGGGTTCCCTCAGTCCAGTTGTTATTGTTCTTTGAAACATCCTAGCATCCTATTCTTTTTATGAGGTTCCTTTTTTTTTTTCTTGTTTTCTTTCCCTTCGGTTAATCCTCACCCAAGGATATTTTTTTCCATTGCTTTTTATAGAGTGGAAGGGAGAAATGGGGGGGGGGGGGGAGAAACAGCAATGTGAGAGAGATACCTTCCCTACCATATGAGCCCTGACCGGGGCTGGAGATCAAACCTGCAAAACAGGTATGTCTCCTTGACCAGGAATCAAACCTGTGACCCTTTGCTGCACGGGCCGATGGTCTATCCACTGAGCCACAGCGGCCAGGGCCCATTTCCCATTTTCAAATGATCAAAGTAATTTTTTGCTTATCCCTAACATTTACAATATCCCAGCATCTGGAGGAAGAATAAAAAAATATAATCACACATCCAGATGTTTGTCCTGCACCAAACACCTGGCATGATGTGGTCCAAATGTGCCAGGGGTTGACTCGCTTTTTCATTCTTTCACCTTGTGGAATTGTGTGATAATTCTGCCAGGCTCTGCCCCCTCCTGAATACTACTAGTTAATACCTTGTGCATCTGAGTAAGTAACAGGGAGGCTAGTAACACTCTCACCGAGTCTCAAAGAGGTGCTGGCACCCTGCTGGGAGTACAGCTATTGTTTTGGTGCTCAGCCCAGCCATTTCTCAGGGCATCATGGTATCACAGTATTTGTGGTGGTGGTCTTCCCAGTATCTGCAATATCATGGCCTACATTTCAGAATTCTATTTACAAAAAAGAGGATATTTTTCTGTCTATTTGTTATCGAATTCTGTGTACCTTGGGATTAAAGGTCACTTCCTGGGCTCTTTTGTTAAAACTCTCTACTCAGATTCTGGACAACTTTTAATAGCAAAAGATATGAAAATACCAAAAGTTTCCTTACTTTTTCTCTTACAAAATATGTTTTTAAAGAGGGAAGGGCTAATGGTAAAATACCCATAGCATTGTGTGCCATCTAGTGAGATCTCTCAGCCCCAAACCTTCCCAGCTAAATTGCCGTAAGTCTATGAATTGTGCCACTACCCCCACCCTCAGGTCAGTGTGTGCTTGAATTGTTTTTCCATCTGCTTCTCTTGTGGCTCATGGCGGATGTTTGTCCCAATACTGCCTAGAATTTAGTGGTGCTGGCCTGCATATTTTTTCTCTGTATGAAACTATCAGACCCAAGTGAGGAAGAAACACATACATGTGTTTTGTGTTTCATTTGCATTATGCCATAACTGACAGAGACGATCAGCCCAAAATTTAGGTAAACATGGAAGAGCCTATCTCGTCATCCATTGCTTTCATTATATTTTCCTCATTTCCCCTGAGCTCTGGGGGTATATGTCAGAATATCTATCTAATAAGTTTATTTTCTATTATTTCAAAAAACTCACAGATGACTCTAGGAACAAGTAAATTATTCTCACAGAGAAAAAGATTCAGCAGATGTGAAATAACATAGCAAGGTAACCTTTTATCCTAGCAGGTGTTAGATCTAGGGAACCTATTTCATGGAAATAGTGGAGAACACCACTCATCTCAAAAGTAGGCATTGATGGTGGACCCAGGGTTGAACTGCCCCTTGGAAGCTAGAACTGTGTTCCTTCCTTGCTGCTTGGCTCACACACCCCAGTCCCTCCTGAGACTAGATGGAGACAGATGGCCTTTCCTGGTAGAAGGAAGCTGCCATCAAGTGGTTATAAGTATCTGTCACCTACTAGTGACACTATGAAAGCATGTTTAATGGCTGGATTATTTTTCTTAGTTTTAGTTTAGTTCTCTACAAGGTGGGACAAAAGGAGGTTTACAGTTGAGTACATGAAACAATTTTTTCTTGTATTAATATTTATTAATTATTGTGTTATTTTCCATTTTAAAATAATAAACTGTAAACCTACTTAGCCCCACTCATATATTGCACATAGAAATAATGCTTTGGAGATGCATTTGAAAATTTTACCACACTATATTAATTTTTTTATCTGTATTGTTGAGAGTATTACAGATGTCCCCCATTTTTTCCCCTGCTGCCCCCTTCCACTTGGTTCCTGCCCCACCCTGGGCCTTCACCACACTATTGTCTATGTCCATGGATTATGCAAATATGCATATAAGTTCTTTGGTCAATCACTCCCTACCCCTTCGCCCTCCCCCCTTCCCTCTGAGATCCGTCAGGGAAAAATATGTTCAACCCTTATTTTTTTTTTACCTATCATTGGATTTCTAGATATTTCCAAATATCTCATTGTTTGGCCATTAGAGATATAAACCGTGATGTATATGGCCATATCCTACTCCCAGCATTTACGTGGAGGCATTCACAGAAATTGTTGACATGGTATGCTGATATTTTCTCTTAGATATTCTAGTGTTGAAAGTACTGGTCAATAGGACAATGCCTCTAACTTCCTGATCTTCACATCTGTAAACAAAATATAGACATATACCTGTATCTTGAAATGTTCAATTTGTTTAAATAATAATCATTTTTCATGTAGGGATTATTCATCATCATGGCTGTTGTTTACCAGTCATTGAGCATCTTTGTCACTTTTGTTGTGGCAAATATCAGAGACATCTATATTATCATCAATCACAGTAGCAGCAGAATATCATCAATCACCAGCCTAATGCATGCTAGTTCATTTGCATAAAGCTTTGGACCAGTCCCTTATTTCATGAATTGGCAGGAAACTAGATTCCTTATGGTTCTGTGACTCAGGGCTGCCCCACCTCCCCATACCTCATCTTACTGCTGCTACTTGATGCCACTTGGTTAATTAGGCAAAATCTCTCAGGAACTCTACCCAAGTCTAAGGTCCTGCCTGCTACACCTGCTATGGAGTTCTTTTTTTTTTTTTAATTAAATCTTTATTGTTCAGATTATTACATTTGTTCCTCTTCCCCCCCCCCCCATAACTCCCCTCCTTCCAGTTCCCACCCCACCCTCCGCCCTCACTCCCCACCCACTGTCCTCATCCATAGGTGCACGATTTTTGTCCAGTCTCTTCCTGCATCTCCCACACCCCTTTCCCCTGCAAGAATAGTCAGTCCATTCCCTTTCTATGTCCCTGATTCTATTATAATCAACAGTTAATTCTGTTCATCAGATTATTTATTCACTTGATTCTTAGATTCACTTGTTGATAGATGCATATTTGTTGTTCATAATTTGTATCTTTACCTTTTTCTTCTTCTTCCTCTTCTTAAAGGATACCTTTCAGCATTTCATATAATACTGGTTTGGTGGTGATGAACTCCTTTAGCTTTTCCTTATCTGTGAAACTCTTTATCTGACCTTCAATTCTGAATGATAGCTTTGCTGGATAAAGTAATCTTGGTTGTAGGTTCTTGGCATTCATCACTTTGAATATTTCTTGCCACTCCCTTCTGGCCTGCAAAGTTTCTGTTGAGAAATCAGCTGACAGTCGTATGGGTATTCCCTTGTAGGTAACTCGGTTTCTTTCTCTTGCTGCTTTTAAGATTCTCTCTTTGTCTTTTGCTCTTGGCATTTTAATTATGATGTGTCTTGGTGTGGTCCTCTTTGGATTCCTTTTGTTTGGGGTTCTCTGCGCTTCCTGGACTTGGAAGTCTATTTCTTTCACCAGGTAGGGGAAGTTTTCTGTCATTATTTCTTCAAAGAGGTTTTCAATATCTTGCTCTCTCTCATCTTCTGGCACCCCTATAATTCTGATGTTGGTACGCTTGAAGCTGTCCCAGAGGCTCCTTACACTATCTTCGTATTTTCGGATTCTTTTTTCATTTTGCTTTTCTGGTTGGGTGTTTTTTGCTTCTTCGCATTTCAAATCTTTGACTTGATTCTTGCGCTCCTCTGGTCTGCTGTTGGGAGTCTGTATAGTATTCTTTATTTCAGTCCGTGTATGCTTAATTTCTAGTTGGTTCTTTATCATAACATCGAGGGTCTCATTAGATTTCTTGAGGATCTCATTAAGTTTATCTGCAGCTTCTAGACAGTACTTGAGAGACCTTAAAAGTGTGGTTCTGAACTCTATATCTTCCATTGACAATTTTGTCCTATTTCTTTGTCTCCGCATTTTTTTTTATGCTTTCTTGGTGCACCCCCTAGTGGTCTTTGTGCGCAGTCTTGTTGTAGTTAATACTGGGGGGAGTTTGATTGTTGTAGTTAATACTGGGGGGAGTTTGATTGTTGTAGTTAATACTGGGGGGATTTGACCTCCAGGCCAACTGGCTGTGAGAATCAGCCTGGAGTTCTTTTTGAGAGCCTTTGCAAATCATTAGATTTTTTTTTTTTTTTTTTTTTTTTTGCCTTACCATTTCATGCTCTCTAACCATGGAAAAAGAAAAACCTTACCATCTTTCCTCCTATAGAGAATAACATTTTCCTGCAGTGTGTTTTGCACCATATGTTAGACCATTAAATAGTCTTCTTGAGTTCTTTTTTAAACAAAATATGTTTTTATTGATTTTAGAGAGAGGAAGGGAATGGGAGAGAGAGACAGAAATATTAATGAGAAAGAAGCATCAATCAGCTGCCTCCTACACAACCCAAACATGTGCCCTGACCAGAAATCAAACTGGTGACCTCTGGGTTCATGGATGGATGCTCAACCACTGAGCCACACCAACCAGGCAGTCTTAAATCCTTTTGATGTACACAAATTATGAATCTTACTTAAGTATACTTAAGTAAAGACAAAGCAAATAATGGCATTGGGAAAGTTGTTAAAGAAGGTTATCATGTGATCAACATAACTTTACAGATAGCAATCAGGTATCAGAATCTGTGAAGGGTCTAAGACTTTACCGTACTTGGTAAACTAGTAAGTTAGCCTGCCACAATTTCATGGATGTTGTTGGCAGAAGACATGAAACTTCTGGATCAGAGACAAAGAACTTAATTGCTTATAACAACAATAGTAGCCAGAGTATCAGCATCTGTGCCATTTTCCAAGCCCCAGTTCCCACAAGGTGATATGTATAGGCACAAATGGTACCTGAATGCACACAAAGAGAAACCCTGTGCTTAGGAATTCCAACTTTTTGAGAGTGGGCAGTTAGCATGTCTTCCCTTTGTCCCAAAGAAAGACATTGTCTTTTATACCATGGGCAATAAACCTGTCCTGTGCTGTATCCGGAGACACTATCTCTGTCTTCCAAGGCTGTTTGCACACATCCTTAGAATGATAGTCCAGAGCAAAGGCTATCAGTGCCTCTGCTTGCAGGACTGCAGAACACAAGAGAACCTTGGAGAATTGTTTCTAAGCGCCGGGTTATAATGGTTTTGAACCAACTTTTATCATCAAATTTGTATCCTAAAATCTGTTTAATGTAAATAAAAAAAAATTTAAGGTTTTGAACAGTAATTAGCTTGTTTGTTCTTGACATAGCAAAAGGGATCAGGAGCTGCAAGACCCAGTCTGTACCAGGCTCTGGGGGGTGAATGAGTTTTTCTGTACCTAGAGGAGCTAACAGGGAATCCAGAAAGACATCAGTGCTTTGCATTCCAGGTGGGAGCCTTGGGAAAATACTCCAGGTACCGTGAGGAGGCTTTCATAGGTAGGGACAATGAGCATTCTTAATCAGGTGATACTTTGAATTTTCAGAGTCAGTGACTGGGACTGAGAAATAGCAAAAAAAGAATAACTCTCTGGTTCCTTATAGTAAAAATGAAGAACTCGCTGGTTCCTTTTAGAGTCTTTATCTGTGGTCAGGACCTTGATCACCACTCTGCCACCTCCACCACTCCTCTTTTTCCTCTAGCACCCCTGTCTTTCCATCACCAACCTCCATAAGATATTTGTACTAAATGACACAATGCCTGTCGTGTGGGGCAACATAATCACAGAGTGGTTTTTTAGTCCTTAAAAGTATGCTGTTTCCAGAGAATTCCTGGAATGCATCGTATCTGCCTCTGAGCATGGCAAGAATCTTTGGAGCCTTCTGAAGCTGGAACATCCTCTGAGAAATCTTAGATAATCTTCAGACTCAGTGTTTTAATTGACTTTCGTGTCTTTTACATTTTTATTATTTTCTCATCATTTTATTTCAATCTTCTTACTGTTTTTCTATCTGCCCCCTAAGTGTCAGGTTTTTTCCAAGGTTCCTTCTCCAGCAACCCTCTCTTTTCATGCCACACCCTATGGCTGTGACCTTGGGTCCCTACGTGTGAATCTTAACTACCTACCATGTGCTAAAAATTGCTAGGTCTGCATCTTCAGCCTTGGCCTTCTTGAGCTCAGGCAGCATGTATCCAACCTTTTTAGACATCACCATCTGAATGCTCCTCAAACACTGCAGATTTAATAGGTGCCAGACATTCAGATGAGATATGTCACCCATCTCTCACCTATAAAATTCCAACCTTCAAACCTACTTGTATCTTCTAGTCCTCATCTGGTTAAGACCATCTTTCTTGGCCTAGTCATTTAAGCTGGAAGCATACATGTAATTTTTTACTCTTCCCTCAATGTTATTCCCTTTATCCAGTCAATCACCAAGTGTTTCTGTGCTCCTTTCTCTCTTCCCTATCTTTCTATCACCAATGCCTTAGTCCTAATCTTAGTCATCTCTAATCTGGTTCTAATAGATCTTACATCTTCTAGGTTCGTCTTAGCAACCCAATCAAAAAAGTCATTATCTATACCTTGTTCTTAAAATCTTCCAGTGGCTCTCCATTATCTACAACATAAAGTTAAGACCTTAACTATTGGTCATCTAGTCCCTACAACCAGGCTTTTACCACCACAACCACCCCCACATGTTATGTTCCATTAACACCAAAGTGCTATCAGTACCTGGAAGGTGCCATGTTCTCTCAGGTGTGCCTCTGTGCCTGACTGCCCTCTTGCACTGGGTGCCACTGGACGTTTATTTATCTAGTTAAAGCATCTTCTCTTCTATAAAGCATTATTTGTTTCCTCTTCTGTATTTCCCTTCAGCTTGTGCATCCCTAAGATACAGGGCTTATCTCACTACATATCCAATCGTTCTCCCTCCTCATCCGTGTGTTCCTCAGAGGAGGACCCATGCTTGCACTCACCTTTGTTACCCCCAATGCTTGGAGCAGAATAGGCATTTAATGATTGTTTTATGAGCTCATCAATGAATACACAACATGAAAAAAGAAAGCAGACACATTAATCAACAGAGACAGCTGTTTCCCCTGTAATATTTATTACACAGACCATGATAGAGGACACATCTTTGACTATATAGGCCACTCTGTAAAAAATGAAGAAATGGCCAAAACCGGTTTGGCTCAGTGGATAGAGCGTCGGCCTGCGGGCTGAAGGGTCCCGGGTTTGATTCCGGTCAAGGGCATGTGCCTGGGTTGCGGGCACATCCCCAATGGGAGATGTGCAGGAGGCAGCTGATCGATGTTTCTCTCTCATCGATGTTTCTAACTCTCTATCTCTCTCCCTTCCTCTCTGTAAAAAATCAATAAAAAAAAATGAAGAAATGATGGTGGCCTACTATAGAGAGGAAACTTTTACAAAGTTGACATATATATATGAGGGCTATTTCTTTCTGAGATCAAACTCTAAAAAAAGAGAGAAAATTCAGAGAATGATCCTCAACAAATTTATAATTAAAATACTTTTTCCACTGCCTTTAAAAATACCCCTTATTTTAACTGAAATTTTCTCCATTTCTTTGTGAATGAAATTGTTAACAAGCACAAATAAACTGAATCATTGATTAGTGGAAAGCCACATCCATTAGTGAATAGATGCAAGTGAGATAGGCTCAACCTTTTGGAATGAGAATTTAAATGTGGATTTCTAGTTTTATCCCAATCTCAAGCTAGCTGGTTCTGCTTAGACTTGGTCATACTCTACTAGAAGGAAGAGCTAATATTTTCCTTATATATTAGTTGTTTTGATATTATAATATCTGTTGACTCTGACTTAAGAGATCACTTTGACTTGAAAAATATTTTAAGGAAGACAATTTTTCATATATGACTTCTTTGTGCCTAACACAGTGCCTGGCCCATGAAAAGTCTAAATCAGTATTTATGTAATGAATGAGGTTGCTGCTAATCACATTAGAACATCTAATTAACAGTAACTCTATCTTGCTCAACCTGAAAAAATATGAATTAGGAAAAAATACCCTCAAATTCAATCAGTTTATTTGCTAGCTGTTATTATTTAGGACTATCCATCTTAATGCTAGTATATCCCTTCCAAAATAGCAGTTTTTGTGTTGACATCTTTGATGTTTCTGTCTGGGGCTTGACAAGAACTATAGGTGCTGTTGAAATGTGTTGCCAGTTTGAAGCTAGGCTTGTCTCCCGATTTGCTCTTATAAGAAAATGGGCCCTCGCTGCTTTGACTCAGTGGATAGAGCATCGGCCTGTGGCCTGAAGGATTCTGCATTTGATTCCAGTCAAGGGCACATGCTTGGGTTGCTGGCTCGATCCCCAGTAGGGGGCGTGTAGATGGCAGCCAATCTATGATTCTCTGATCATTGATGTTTCTATCTCTCTCTCCTTCTCCCTTCCTCTCTGAAATCAATAAAAATATATTTTTTAAAAATTAGAAATCTACTTCTAAAAGAAAGAAAGAAAGAAAGAAAGAAAGAAAGAAAGAAAGAAAGAAAGAAAGAAAGAAAAGAAAATGGTCATGTAGCTAACCCAGGAGTTCCACTAGCCCTCCTGGGCATGGCAGGACAAGCAGATATTAGGGTTGATCCTGTTTGACTCTGTTTGAACCAAGACAAGACCTAACCTTAAAATAGAAATATAAAGAGCTCAAAGGAAGTCTTCATAAATAGGGGCTGATGTTTAAAATTATGCATAAGATTCAAGTTCAAAATAATGAGACAGTAATAAATGATACAATAACCTCAAATTGCTCTTAATTTTCTGATTATGGTGTGAAATAGAATCTATATGCTAACCATTAGAATAATTAGACCTAAAACTGGCTTCTTCTTGTCCTACATGATACCACAGTGGAGTGGTAGCATATATATGTTTAACCAAGTGAACTCGGTCAGAAGCATAACCAATCGAGAGGCACAGGGGGAGGGGAGTGGAAGTTACAATTTAATCGTGTTTATAATCCTGCCCAACGTCAACTCTGGCGTATGTCCCCCTGTGAGCATGACACGAGGGCCACAGATCTGTTTCTTTCTTGGGCCATTCCTGACTCTCATGTGCCTCTTGAAGCATGAATGACTTCCTACATCAAATATGACTTTAGAGCAGCAGTTCTCAACCGGTGGGTCGCAACCCCTTTGGGGTTCAAATGACCCTTTCACAGGGGTCGCCTAAGACCATCGGAAAACACATATTTTCGATGGTCTTAGGAACCGAGATACCGCTCCTCTATCCATCCCCAGGCGGGTCCACCCACATGCAGATACGCCCACATACGAGTACCCGGTGTATTAAAGGGTCGCAGCATTAGGAAGGTTGAGAACCACTGCTTTAGAGTTTAAGGTTTTGTATTTGAAGATAACTGGCCCATGGCCACAAGCTCAGTATTTCTGACAGCATTCCACTGAAGCTAAATGAAAACCCTGATGGTTGGAACTGTGAGGGTGGGTATGGGCTTCGTAAAGTGGCATCTTCCAAAAGGCCTTTGGAAGGTAATTTTGACCATGTATAGTTTTCATCTTAAGAGGCAGCTTCGGCCTTAATGGTTTAGAAAATGTAGCTCTGAACTGTGAGAACAAAACTGGGCTTAATTTAAAGGCATACAAGTTCATTAGACTGATGACACAGAGTCTTGCAGGTGACAAAGTATTTCTTTTGTACAGCTTGAGTAAGCTGAGTTTGTGCCCATCCTAATGAGGCTATTCACTCAGAGCAGTGATTCTCAACCAGGGGTAATTGTCTCCCCCTCACACCCCCACACCCCCGGCCCGGGGACATTTGGCAGTGTCTGGAGATATGACTGGTTGTCACAACTGGGGAGCAGATCTATTGACCTCTAGTAGGTAGAGCCTAGAAAAGCTGCTAAACATCCTATAGTGCACGGGAGAGCCCCCCACAACAAAGAATTATCCAAACTCAGATATCCATAGTAGCGATGCTAAGAAACCCAGCAGCAGAGTGGATCTGAGTGAACAGCTTAGAGAGAGCTGGCCCAACACCAAAAGCAAAGGCTAAAGAATTTTCAAAGTTCTGAGCTTTTTCTCTTGGGACCTTTTTCACATTTCTGTGATTCAGCCACAGTTGAAAGTTGATGGTGTTAGTTATTAGCTATGAACTGGGGAGGTCCCTGGAACCTACGCAATTTGGAGCCACTATTATAGAACTGGCTGGCCCAGCCCCTGGTTTCATAAGACCTGCCAGAAAGCCAAGTCCTGGCAAAGTCATCGGAGACACCATCACAGATTGAAATCAATCGAAGCCACCCAACATCTTATTAAATTCAGATCTTTCTACCAGCAATTTATCTCTTCAAAGAAAAATCGCATGACAAGAGATTCCAATTGGACACTCTGGACTCTGCTGCGAGGGACATCGATGAAAGCAGAATTGGAACGTTTGTGTCCACCATACTTTTTCTTTAAAGAAATGATTATAGTATACTTCTCCTTTAAGGCTTAAGTCAGTCACCACACAGGCACATCATGATTCACAGCCCAAGCTTTCGTTCAGGCCATTCGAGGTTCAAATCCTAGTATTTGCTCAGCTTGTCAGTGAATCCTTCTGGAAGATGGTGCACGCTCAGAGGGGGCCTGAGAGATTCCTTACAGAGATGTGCAGGGGGTCAGGGGACCATCTGAGGGTGGGGAAGCATCCAGAAACTAGCCTGGAGGAACTTAATAAGTTCTCTGTAGACTTGGGAGGGAGCCTATGGGACAGAATTAGTGGCCTAATTACTTCTGCCAAATTGTGGCCCATCCGAAGAGAGCGGGGGCATAAATACTCCATCCTCTCCTTCTGCCCACCTTGGCTGGTTCTTCCCGGGAGGTGCTCTCCACAGAGGCCAGCAGAGCGGAGCAGAGACTGGGTCTGGAGGAGCAGTCTGCGAGTGTCCAGCCCACTGTGTAGCCCTGGACAAGCCACTGAACCTCTCTGAACTTGTTTCCTCATTTCTCACATGGGACGCTAACCTTCATAAGGTTGGTGTGAGAGAAATAGGGTGATGAGTGTATGATATCTAGGCCTTCCCTGGTGTATAGAAGGTGCTCAATTCATAGTAACTTCTTTCTTTACTTCACTTTAAGGCCAAGCTGGGCCTCATGTCTACCGGGATTTTCAAGAGATGAGTAATCAGTGCCAGGCTTTGGGGGGGACAGAGAGAACTAGCTGGTATTGGTCGATGTCAGACCTGGCTGACCTGGACCAGGGCTGAGTGGCTGAAATCCTCAAGGCCTGCGCTATCCTCGTTGCTCTCCCACCTTTGTGATCTACATGAGGGGAGTACCAGTCACCTGACTGGCCACCCTCT
The DNA here is from genome assembly GCF_014108235.1 of Myotis myotis. NCBI lineage: Eukaryota > Metazoa > Chordata > Mammalia > Chiroptera > Vespertilionidae > Myotis > Myotis myotis. The sequence goes on along the minus strand of NW_023416401.1, from coordinate 19,291,175 downwards.
TATATTCCCTCAATAAAAACACTTAAGTGTTCCCTCTTTTCCTGGGGTTCTCATATTGATGGTCCCATCCTGGCTCCCTGACGTCTCTCTCCTGTAAGTCCGTTTCCTTTGGATAAAGAATTCCCATTAGTGACCATGCTCAGGTCATGGGTCCTTCCTCCAGGATGGCAACAACCAGGTTCCTGGTTACTTCCTTCTGAATATACCACACACATCTTCCTTCCTGCTATTCCTTCCATGTTACCTAAGTGACCCATTAGTGTATTCCTTTATACAGTTGAATTTTGATTTCTTTCTTCTTCCTTACACTCCCCCATCCCAGGCGTAAAATTTAGTTGGAAGCCCTTTGCATCAGGTCAGTGCAGGCCCCGGCCAAATGCATTCCTCTTGCCTTGGCTAAGCACCCCTGGAAGTGCCAAGCCCCCATCAGCCTACTCTCTCGGGACGTGGTCCAGAAGGATAGATCCCAGGTTTGGACACCTTGCATGTTGCCAGGCACTTCTTGCCATGTCCTCTTTTTATTTCCAAACTCAAAGCCGCCTGCAGAAGGGCTGCCTGGGCACCTGCCCAAGTCCTCATAGTCCCCTTCCTTTGCCCAGCTCCAGAGATGCCATTAGATCGCTGTGTCCTATCTCTGTTAGAGGAGATTGGCAGGTGCGGTGGGTATGGACAAGTGTGGCAAAGTGGTGGGGCGGGGGGCGGGAGGCTGGCAGGCCTTGCCTTTTGGTTTATCACAGCCACTTCTGAGCCCTGACTTGAAGATGGGGCTGCAGGTGTGTGTTTGGGAGTGGCTGCCCTGCCCCTCCCTTCCTGCCAGCCCCCTGGCCTGAGCCTTTACCAGTTCCTCCGCCTCAGCTTTCTGAGGGCAATTAGAAGACCTCCCGGCAGACAGGCAGCCCTACAGCATGCCCTGCTTCCCCAAAGGCTAACACAGCACCTCCCCAGTGGGTCTTGGGACAGAAGACTTCACCCACTGTACAGAGTCACAGTCACTTGCCCTGCGTTCTCCCAGTAGTGCAGTTCATTTGTTCTGCTCTTGAGTCCATGGACCCGCCTCTGCCTCTGCCTCTTGGTCTGCAGCATTTGCCTCCTGTCGGTTTGCTCCACACGGACTAGGAGCCTCCCTCGCAGCTGCAGGCATGCCTGTAGTTTGATTGTGATGCAGTTGTAACGGGGGTGGGGGGGGGGCGCTTCTCTCAGACAAACTGAAACACCACCTGTCTCTACTTGAGCAGCCATCATGGCCCTGAGAGTAAAGTTCCAGGCCTTTACCTCTTACAGTGGCCCTGGCCCCTGTTGCTGGCATCTTTCATTCCTGCAGCACAGCCTTTGCTCTGAACCTCTGCACACACTCCTCCTTCTGTCCAGAACATTCTCATGTCCACTTTCCCCCTTTTAACTCTTTGTCATCTTTGGAGACTCTGCTTAAATGCCATTTTAGCTCAGATACACATATCTCACCCCAGGTCTTGCCAAAGACCCTGACCATACCCTCCAGGGCATCATGCTTTTGCTCTTAGAATAGCTGTAATATTGATAAATATTTACAATATATTTTTATTGATTTCAGAGAGGAAGAGAGGGAAAGAAAAACATCAGTGATGAAAGAGAAGCATTAATCAGCTGACCCTGCATGCCCCCTACTGGGGATCGAGCACGCAGCCCTGGCATGTGCCCTGATGGAGAATGGAACCATGACCTCCTGGTTCTTAGGTTGATGCTCAACCACTGAGCAACACTGGCCAGGCTGATAAATACTTTTAGTTGTGAGGGAGCCGAGGGCTGGGATTTCCCTGGGTCCATTGGTGGCAGGCTTGGCCCACCTTTGCCAGGCAGAGGCCAGGCAAGAAGGGTAGGATCCCTGACTCCTCTGTAACCTCCACAAGAGCCAAGTCTGTCTTGCGTCACTGTCTCTCTCACCATCAACACCACTGCTGGGCCAGAGAAAGGCTCATAAATACTGAGACCAGCAACAGTGGGAAGTTGTGAGCAGTTTTCACCCCGGGTGTTGGCAAATACCTTAGCTGTCTTTTGGACTTTTCCTGAAGACTAATTTAGTTCTTCTATTTCTTGGGGACTTGGGGAGTGTAGATGGTACTGTTCCCTGTGTCTGCCCAGAGAGCAGCCGGCCTGGTGTGGGGCAATGACTCAAAGGCAGTGATGGTGTATGTGTGAAAGGGGGTGTTGAGGAGGGAGTCCCTGATGAAAGGTAATGGGAAAGGGGAGCAGAAATCTGGGATTTGGTGCTTCCTGAGTATCACTGAGAAAGAATGTGAGCAGATGCTGGCCTAGGAGCACTGGGACAGAAGAGGCAGGCGTGGTCTTGGTCCTCGGGGACCTTCTGCCCTTGTTTGATCAGTATAGCCGAGGACCCTGGCTGCTCTTTCCAGGGACTCCTGTCACTTCTCATCCAGTGAACTCTCGTAGGTGCCTGGCCACATACCACTGTGACTTGCTGATGGGTTTTTATGCCCCGTGTCCCAGCCATGTGGGGAGCCCTCTGAAAACAAGGCTGTTGTTACGTCGATGCCACAGGTGTTGCCGGATGTATGTGCACAGAGATCGTCAGGAATGAGCAGCTATGTGTTTGCTCTCTGCCTTCACTCGCTCCATCCTTGATGGTTTTGCTTGACTCGAGTCTGTATGAATAGTATTTAGTTTGTTCATCATTAGGACAACCTCACATACCACAGATTTGTGGTCAGACCTGGTGGACACTGAGTCTGTGTTTGATCAGTTTTAGAGATGACTAGCTCCCCAGCTAAGGAAAAGGAGAAACCACCCCAGTGGTTGGATCACACATATAAACGTCTGACTCCATATTTGAAGCTAGGCCCCAAAGTGTGGGGGTGCAATTGCACTGTTTATTCCCAAGAGTGCGTGGCTTCCTACAGCTTGCATGCCCATTCCCACACCTATCCAGGCAGCCACTGGCTGGCTAATCCGAGGGCAGAGCCCCTGCCTATGGAAGGAGATGACAGTGGGGTGCATGTAGGCTAGAGTCAAACAACCATCAAGTCCTGGATCCTTGCTACTTTGCCTGTCTCCTGGGGAGGGTGAGTAGACACAGACTTATGGCAACCAACTGCGCCCGTCTCCCTGTCAGTAATGAAACCACCCGGAGCACCCTCGCCAGTTTGCGCCATATGCTCCCCAATTACAACTCAAATGCACGCCACATGCGAGGCTGTTGGAAACACATTTTTGTTTTGATGTGGCTATTCTGAAGTTAATGTGCGCAAGAACAGATGCTTTCTGTCAACCAAATGATGACACTGCTGTTGCTGAAACTATGCTTTCGCCATGTTTGTAAAACAGAGAGGGTTTTATATCTCTTTGCTAAATACTCTATTATCAGATGAAGAGAAGGTACCATTACAGTTCCTTCAACACCAAAGGGAATGTTTCTCAAAGACGGATTCACTCTTTCTCTGTACCAGCCCAGGTTTGGCTTTTAAGGAAAAGTGCCTGACATGCTCATTCATAGGCATGTAGTTTCACGTTCACGGTCATGCCCTATGGTTTCCTCCTGCTACTGCCAGTCAGTGCATCTCTACCCGGAAACTTTGCCCTCATATCACCAGTTCCTATAACTGTCCCTCTTGGAGACACCCAGCAGGGACGGCTGGTAGAAAGCAGGGGCCTTTGCTGCCGGGCCTCCCTTCCTGCAATCTCCCAAGGAAGAGGCTCCTGTATTAAGCTGGGGTCCCCAGCAGGTGTACAACATGTCATCGAGCTATGGGCAGGCAGAAGGGAGAGGCCCTCCATCCTCTACACCCAGTTTTACCTGAAGGGCACTGGGCAGGGGGTTCCCACGGAGGAGTACTTATTCCTGTGGAGGTTGGAAGTGACCCAGGCATCTCATCCTCCCACTGCCTGCCTCCCTCCCAAGTTCCCTGATGCATTCCTAGAGAAAGGCAGCCTGAGAGCAGACGAGGGGCAGGGCTGCTGGCCCAGTGAGTCCTGATGGTATGAGTTCTTGCTGGGATGCTGAGCTTTCCTCACTCATAGTAATGCCACTGCCTGGCCTACTGGGGGCGCTAAGCACACCCCACTGCCAGCCATCCCTGCTTACCTGAGTTGGCACAATACCCCCACAGAGAGAGAGCTTCCTGGTCTGCTTGTTCTTATGAGGTCTGGCAAGGTCTCTCACAGTTCCTGCCACGGGCAGATCCCATCTGAATTTGTGTTTGCCTAGGGCTCGAGCTCACACTCTTGGGGCACAATGTCAGATTCCCTCAATGTGGCTGTGCCCTCACTGGTCAAAGATCCTCAGGGTGGCCAATCTGACTCTTCTGGCCCTCATATGTGGCAGTTGTCTCAGAATTTTTTTGTATTCTCAATCATTTTGTTACTTATCCACAGTCCACAGCAGAGAGTTTACTCAGCAAAAGCATGCAAAGAAAGCCCTGCGGTGGCACCCCCTGCTCCCTAGAGGATGGCATACAGGGGCAGGGCATTTACCTTGAGACAGGCGTCATGTTTCCAGTCTTGAGAGGTTTACAGATAGTCTGTGCCCATGAGGGATTGTTCATGTAGCTTTCCAAATTATGGACTAGTTTACATTCTGAGCAAACAATTCAAGCAAAGGGTGACAAGCCTCATTGGTAGCCACTGATAAAACATTGGCTGCTACTTGCTTACCAGCTTGATTCACCATGGATTTTTTTTCTCTTTCCCTGAAGAGGCAGAAGGTTCATGTATTAGTTATCTATTGCTGCATAACCAATTAGCTCAAAAATAGCAATTCAAAATGGCACCTACTTATTATCCAAGAGTTTTCGTAGGTCAGAAGTCCAGCATGACTCAGCGGTGTTCTTGGCCTTGGGTATCTCAAGGCCATGATCAAGGTTGTGCTGGCTGGGCTCTTATGGGGAGACTCTGGGAAGAATCCACCTCCAGGTTTATTCAGGTTGTTGGCAGAATTCAGTTTCTTGGGCGTGTAAAACCGAGGTCCCTATGCCTTGTTTTCTGTAGGCCTGGAGTCCCTCTTAGCTTTTTAGAGGTTACCCACATTCCTTGTCACATGGCTCCCCATCTTTAAAGCCAGAAGCGTGGTGTCAGATCCTTCTCCTGCTTCTAATATCTCTGACTTCTTTCTTCTGCTAGTCAGAAAGCATCCTGCTTTCAAAAGGCTCCAGGACTGGATCAGGCCCACCTGGACGACCTCCATATTAGGGTCAATGTCAGCTGCACAGTCCCTTCCTAGCAGTGCCCAGACTCTGTTTGGTAGACTTGCCAGGGGACAGGGGTCTCGGGGGCCATCTGTAGAATTCTGCCCGCCAGGAAAGCACAGAGAAATCAAGCTCACATCCTTCCTCACACCATCCTTGACGCTTCCTCTTGTGATTGTATCTCCATTGTTGTCTCCACCAGCGAGCACCCAGGATCCTGCGCCAGAACCGGGACCAGAGGAGGAGGTGGGGCAGGTGGCCGATGATGCCAACCAGGAAGTAGCCCCTGCCCACTTGGGGACTGAGAGCGAAGTGGAGCAGGAACTGGAAGAGCGAGCCTCCCTCAGTGAGAAGGAGAGGAGGAACGAGGAGGTGAACGAGAGGGACAACTGCTCTGCCTCGAGCATCTCATCCTCCAGCAGCACGTTAGAGAGGGAGGAGAAGGAGGACAAGCTCTCCAGGGACAGGGGCACTGGTAATCAAGCCCCTTTTTCCATAAACATCCCAGGGGACCTCAGGGTGGGGGTCCTGGGTTGCTGGCCTCTGAGGTGACCGGCTGGCCCAGCTCACTCATCATGTAATAGTGACTTTATGATTAGGGGTGACATGTAATGTTAGTCCTCAGTAGGGACTTGAGGAGGGAGCCACAGAGGGTTGTAGAAATTGCAAATAATTTATACAATATTTTGAATTATTATTTATATGTGAAACCATGGGGTTGGCTTTCCTGCCCATGGCTTGAGAGCTCTCCGGTTGGCAGGGAGCCAGCTCTGTCGACTAACAGTCCTCAGAGTGGAGGCAGGTCTTACAGCCAGCCTTCATCGAGCTAAGAGTGACATATATTCAAGGAGCCCTAAGGGCAGCATGAAAGCTGCACAATGGCCTGCCAACCAGTGGCATGACCCACGCCTGGCTTGTTAGTTCACAGATTAAGAATACATTATGTCTGAAGCATGGGTGAATGAATGCAAATTGAATGAATGAATGGAGCCAAAATGTCTCCCATGAGACCTGCCAATCAATGGCTTAGTCTAAAATAGTTAGTAGTTGGCCCTAGCCGGTTTGGCTCAATGGATGGAGCATCGGCCTGCGGACTGAGGGGTCCCAGGTTCGATTCCGGCCAAGGGCACATGCCTGGGTTGCAGGCTCGATCCCCAGTGTGTGGCGTGCAGGAGGCAGCTGATCAGTGATTCTTTCTCATCATTGATGTTTCTATCTCTCTCTCCCTCTTCCTTCCTCTCCAAAATCAATAAAAAATATATTAAAAAATAAAATAAAATAAAAATAAAATAGTTAGTAGTTGAATTTTCACCAGTTATAATATATTAGATTTTATTTACCGCAATATTAGTCAAAAGAAGACAAAAAGACTTTATTAGTTTATATTAGGGGTGGAAAACCTTTTTTCTGCCAAGGGCCATTTGGATACTATAACATCATTCTTGGGCCATACAAAATTATTAACTTAAAAATTAGCTGCTATATTTGGTCAAACATTTAATTAACTCACCCCTAATGCCTTGGCAGGGACAGACCAAATGATTTCACAGGCCTTATACGGCCCATGAGCCAGACGTTTCCCACCCCTGGTTTATATCTTAGGAAATATTGCATTGAAAATCTTGTGTCCGTTTGGTTGAAGATATATGTGCTAATATGTATGAAATGTATTACTATTTCTTTAATTTCTTTCAAAGTCAGATTACAATTAGCCTCCCAAATTCTACTTGTATATTCACATTTAATGTAATTATGGTCATAGTACAAGGTGTTGGGAAAGTCTTCCTGATCACATTTTGGCCTTAAAATGTTTTATGTTTATGCATAGCTTTCTGAGTTATTCCTCATAACCAGGTGTAGTGGGCCTAAAACATATCAACGAGTTGGCTTAGTAAACATAAGCCAGGGAACAAAACTTTCTTGGATTAGATTGTCCAATATTCTTCCAAATAATGACAACTTTCCAAAAATGGAGACCTTGCTCCCCGGGAAGGACCATTGACTTTCCAACAATAACTGGTGGTGTCCAAGTGTATACCCTCAGGAGTTAGGTAAGCAGAAAAGTGGCTTTTCTGCTTCAGTGGTGCTAAGAGATGTGATCATGTTTATATGTGATAGCTCTTCGGTTCTTAAAAAAATCCCACTGCTCAGACACCATTAGCAGCTGTGGAGTCTGGACAGCTGTCTCAGCATAGCTCTTGCTTTTCAGAATGTTCTCAGCTAAGTCACAAAGACCATCAAAATGATTTCCAATCCTATTCTAATGATTGCATCTATTATTTGAAAATGAACTTGCAAGGCTTGAAAGATATTCAACTTATTCTTGTTGTGTAGTTTTCTTTTCCTTTGTTTCGTGTGTCCCGTTCCATGCATTATCGTATGGCGAGGCATTATTGTAGCATTCATCACACTTTGTTGTAATTACATGTGTAACTGTCCTTTGTCTCCACTTGATGTAAGCTTCATGAGGATGGGATGTCTGTCTTGTTCATTGTGAGCTCATGCTGGGTGTCTAGAACACAGTAAGGGGCTCACAAAACCATTGATGAATAAATTAATAAGGAGGCATCTGGTTAAGATGGAGAAGCTCCATTGCTCCCAGGTCTCCCTCTGACAACTAAATTATAAACATCCTGGGCATAACAGAACAACCAATCATAGGGAGATGCTGAAAGGTGGAAAGAAAACAGATTACCTAGGGACCTTCAGACTTGAATGACATGGCAATGAAGCATCAAGTAAAGTTTATTCCCCTAGCCAAAAGATTGGGAAAAGTATTGCCTAACAGAACAGAAAATCTTTTTTATTATTAATACATTTCCTGCCCTAGACAAGCACCACTAATGGAAAATCTGTGGCTGTCCTATATCCCCCATCCCTACCCCACCCAGTAGCTTCCAAATAACCAGATGTGTCAACCATGAATTCTATATCCAGCAAAACTAACCTTTAGGAATGAAGGGAAAATAAATACAGTTAAAGAAAACTTAAGAGAATTTGTCACTAGCAGACCTCCTCTTAAAGAATAGATAAAGGAAGTCCTCTGAACAGAAAGAAAATGAAGACAGAAGATAACTTGAAATTTCAGAAAGGAACAACAGAATGAGTAAAATTAGGGGGAAATTTAACAGGCTGTCTTTTTCCTCATGAGCTTCTTAAATTGTATTTGATGTTGTAAGAAAAAATTACAGCATATTTGATATTGTGCTCAATATATGTAGAGGAAATACTTACAACAATTATATTTTAAAAGTGGGGAGGGTAAAGGCATCTAAATGAAAGTAAAGTGTCTACACTTCAAAGTAGTAAAACATCAATACCAGGAGACTAATGAGTTAGTGTATGTACTATAATACCTAGACCCGTGTTCGGCAAACTACAGCTCGCGAGCCACATGCGGCTCTTTGGCCCCTTGAGTGTGGCTCTTCCTAAGCCTTAGGAGTACCCTAATTAAGTTAATAACAATGTACCTACCTATATAGTTTAAGTTTTAAAAATTTGGCTCTCAAAATAAATTTCAATCATTGTACTGTTGATATTTGGCTCTGTTGACTAATGAGTTTGCCGACCACTGACCTAAAGCAACCACTAAGAAAATTACACAAAGCAACATACTCCAAAACACTATAAATCAAGTTGAAATTCTATAAAAATGTTCAAGTAAGCTACCAAGACCAAGAAAGGAGAAACAGGACTGAAACAAAGGAAACAAAAAAATAAGCAAAATGGGAGACTTAAGCACTAACATATCAATAATTACTTTAAAATTAAAAGACTGAGATTTGCAGAATGGATAAAATGCAACCCAACTCTATGCTATCCATATAAAACTTATCTATATACATAAAAGCATAATATGCAAATTGACCAGATGGTGGAATGACTGGTCGGCTATGATGTGCACTGACCACCAGGGGGCAGACACTCAACACAGGAGCTGCCCCCAGCCCTCAGGCCCCAATTGCCCTATGGGGAACTGGGGACCATGGGTGGGTAGTGGTGGACATAGGTGGTGCTGGGGCCCGATCGCCCTGCTGGTGGCCCCACACACACAGAGAGCAACCAGTGGCAGCAGGGGGTGGAGGGTGGGGCCAGCTGCCGGCAGCCGGGGAAGATTGGCCCTGATCACAGTCCAGGCCTAGGGACCCTACCCATGCACAAGTTTCATGCACCCGGCCTCTAGTGTCAAATATAATGACATGGGCAGGTAGAAAGTTAAAGATTGGGCAAAGACATAGCATGCCAACATTAATAAGAAAAGCAGGAGTAGCTATATTCATATCAGATAAAGTAGAGCAGAGGAGAAAACTAGGGACAAAGAAGCACTCCGCATAACGATGTAAGAAGACCCTAAGTGAATGAAGAGGGCAAGTGAGAAGACCGGCATTTAAAATGTTACCTGTTTAGGCTCTTCTCCCTGTGGCCAAAATAAGAAATTGCCAACATTTCCCAATAAATGGAGAAAGAGTGAGCCAATCTGGGAGAGAGAGAGAGACTCGGCCACTGTATCTGCTCCAGCCTCCTGGAGTCAAAGCAGTCTCCCTGTTTACGGGCTGTATGACCAGTTGTAGGGACTCCAGATAACCAGATTTTTCCGTCATGCCCTCAAATGCCTCTTCTGTCTTTGGTGGTGTGAGTGTTTTTTTGTTTGTGGAACCTACAGGAGGGCTCCAACACTCCTTGCTCTGGCGTTGGTCCCTTGGGGAGGTTAGGCCACTCAGAGCGGAGCATGGAGGACAAAGCTGCACTGGAAGAAACAGCACATGGGGCTTGTGCTTCCCCACCGAATGCCTCCTCTAAGTCCAAGGTGGAGCTGTGGGCGAGACCAGAGCCCTCCCCAGCATGTTTGATCGGACTCGTCTCCTTCAGTAAAACAAAAGCTCCCCGTGCTCACGTCAATGGCCTCGGTCTCCTACCACCTCCCAATACAAGTATCTATGGAGGCCCTGGTATCAGCTGGAAACCACATTCTGAAATGCCCATCCCATAGTCCTGCTAGCCCTTAGGAAGCAAGCTCAGAGGAATGACATCCTGAACATTCATTCATTCATTCATTCATACTAGATGCTGGGGATACAACTGTGAACAAAGCACTTGTAGCGTTTACATTCCAATGAAGAAGACAGTTTAACCACTAATTATAATTTTTCTAGTGATGGGGCAAAGACAGCAATAAAATAAATTAGAAAATTATGTTTAAGGTTACATAGTAATAAGTGCTCTGGTGAAAAATAAAGCAGGAAAGAATGATAAACAGTGTTGGCGAGAGAAAGCATTGCACAATTTTAAATAAGGTGTTTGGGGAAGACTTTGCTGAGAAGTTACTATTTGAGCAAAGGCATAAAGGGTTTTGAGGAGCAAAGCATGCGATTAACTGGGTGCAGTTTGTTTAGGAGGGGTAAGGGCCCTGAGGCCGGGTCATGCCTGAGGAGTTCTAGGAATGCCAAGGAGCTGCTGTAGCTGAAGATGTTCATGTCTGTCTGCCTGGGGTGGCAGCAGTAGATGGAAAACAATTCAGGTGAGATCACACGAGGCTTGTGAACATTGCAAGGTCATTGGTTTTTTGTTTTAGGGAAATTTGACATTGTTAGAAGACTTTGAGCAAAAAGGTATGATCAGATATTTTAACACATCACGTGGCTGTTGTATTAAGAATTGACTGTGGAGGGGCAAGAGTTGAAGCTGGGACCAGTGAGACCTTGCAATGCTGTAGGCAAGAAACCATGCTGGCTCAGCCCAGGGTTGTGACAGGGGAGATGATAAAAAAAAAAAGATTGGGTTCTGACTATAACATGACCATTTAACTAACAGGATGCCCTGCTGTATGGGATAAAAGAAGAGGAGGTGTCAAAGATGATTCAGATTTGGGGGATTGGCAGAAAGATGAAGTTCCCATATCCTAGACAGGAAACAATTTCAGGAGAAGCAGGTTAAGTGAGGGGGCTGGGGGCGAGGGCAGAAGATGGTATTTAAAGCCCTGAGATTGGATGAGATGGTGACTAAGAGAGTGAGTAAGGATGGAGAGAAGAGGTCCAAGGACATTTCAAGGGTAAAGATAAAGGAGGAATCGGCACAGGAGACTGAGAAAGGAGCAGCCAGAAAAAAGGAAGCAAACCAGCTGAGTGCAATGTCCCGGAAGCCAAGTGAAGCAAGTGAAGGATCTAAGTAAGGGAGGAGGGTGAGCAGCTGGGGCTAGTGCAGCAGGCAAGGCGGCGGTCGCCTGGAAAGGAGCAGGTTTGAAAGGTGGAGGGAGCAAAAACTTCCTGAGACTCGTTCAAGAGAAAATAGAGAAACTGGAAACAGTGAGCAAAACAAAACAAAACAAAACACAAAAACACCTCATCAGCATCTTTACTTTAAAGGAAAGGAGAAAAGTTGGATTATAGCAGGAGGGATACATGGAGTGAATGGTGGGCTTTTTGTTTGTGTTTTTTAAGATGGGTGAAGTTAGACCATGTTCAGGTGCAGGTGGTCGAGTGGAGGCGGAATGAAAGCCCTGGTAGATTTTTCTGACTTTGTGAAGTTGTTAAACTAGGGAGCAGGGCCACGCTGTGCGAGGATGAGATGGGTGAGGGGGGTAGAGGAGAGAGGAGGGTGTGAAAGGTCACCTAGGGGAGGTCTTAGAGAGACAGCCAGGCTGCTTTAAGGGTCTCCTGAATTTTAAGTGCAACCAATGGCGTGGTGTATGCATCTCTCTGGGCGATTTGAGCTGCCCTGGTGCCATGTGGAGAAGAGAGAGCGATGGAAATAACCCCACAGCCTCTCCGAGGCCTCTGTGGGGGAGGGAGCATCTTCCTTGCCTCCCTGTGTGCTTAGGACAGAAGCCCCTTGGTCGCCTGTGGCTGGGTCCTGACCAGCTGTCATGGTGAGTAGTGAAGGTCAGGAAAAGTCTCCCAGGAGCCCGGGCAGTGTCACACCTACAGGCGTCGCGGGTCCTGGAGCATGTCACTGGGCGTTAGATGCAGCATCTGTACCTGGTCGAGGGCGTTTTGTCAGCCATGACCGCCTTCCTCTTCGGGGGTCTTGTTTCCCTGTCTCCTCTGAGTGGCCGTGTACAGAAAGCCCACAGATTCCCTACCTGGTTTTCTCGGGGTGTGGCCCTGCGCCTTTCTCATTTTCCTCTCTCCTGTCTGCTTTCAGGTTTGTGGTCCGCGGGGGTTCAGGATGCCAGTGTAAATGAACAGTGTGGCGACATCCTCACCAACAAACGCTTCATGCTGGACATGCTGTATGCCCATAACAGAAAGCCCACGGATGCTGAGGAGAAGGGGGAGGGCGAGCCCGCGGGCACTGAGCAGGGGGCAGAGGCGGTGCCCAGCCTGGCCAGCAGGATATCCACGCTGCAGGCCAGCTCCCTGGCACAGGACGAGAGTGTCAGAAGGGTGGACGTGGGCTGTCTGGACAACCGGGGCAGCGTGAAAGCCTTCGCGGAGAAATTCAACAGCGGGGACCTAGGGAGAGGGCCCGTCTCCTCCGACACCCAGCCTGATGACACGGTCCCGGAGAAAGCATCCCCCCAGCCCAAGACCGAGTCCGACCATATCTGGGACCAGCTCATGGCCAACCCAAGGGAGCTCAGAATCCAAGACATGGATTTCACCGACCTGGGAGAGGAGGATGACATCGACGTCTTAGACGTGGACCTGGGTCACGGGGAGGCCCCTGGGCCGCCTCCCCCGCCGCCACCTACCTTTCTGGGTTTGCCGCCCCCGCCCCCTCCACCCTTGCTGGACAGTGTGCCTCCCCCTCCCATCCCCGGTAATTTATTGGCTCCTCCTCCAGTATTCAATGCTCCTCAGGGCTTAGGGTGGCCCCAGGTACCCAGGGGTCAGCCGGCATTCACGAAGAAAAAGAAGACCATCCGTCTGTTCTGGAATGAAGTGCGGCCTTTCGAGTGGCCGTGTAAGAACAACCGGCGCTGCAGAGAATTCCTGTGGTCAAAACTGGAACCTATCAAGGTGGACACTTCCAGGCTGGAGCACCTGTTCGAGTCTAAGTCTAAGGAATTGTCCGTCTCAAAGGTACCGCCAGCATCTGGCCTGCTTCCTGACTTGCAGAGTTTTTTTCCACTGTGGAGTGGGACTGAAATTTGTTGTCTATAAAATTCCCTTTGTGCTGCTTTTGCTGTTTGGTTAAAAAAAGGGGAGGGGAGGGCAGTTAGTATAAAGATCTGACCTTTACCATTTTACTCTTTGTGCCACGTCCTAGGTGTAAGCTAAATGAGTAAGGGGCCCCAGTAGCTGACATAGATAGCAGTCCACGAACACCATTAAGTAAAGTAGCTTTCAAAGGCCCAAATAACCTGGAGGAAAAAACCAAAAGGTTAACCCGGGAATATTAGTATCACCTGACAGCAGTTGGCACCCGCCCCCCTCCTCCCAACTAGAAGAGAAAAGACTTGCTAATTTATCCAACACATGGACTTTATCCACGTGACTAATTACTCTTACCTTCAGAGATCAGAGCTGAAAGGAGTAGTTTGAACCTCAGCTGTAACCACACAATGCTTTTGCAAAGACAGTAATTCAAGTGCCATTTCTTTGAATAATTCCTGGCTGCATCAGCATAAAGCAGCTATCTAAACAGTTCCAAACAGCCATAGCGTTGGCATCCTGTAAATATTACGTATCCATCTAGATTCCCGATTCTTCATAAATGTCTGAGAGTTCTGCAGGCTTTGCTGCTGTGGCGTTTTTAATAGAGATGTCACATCCCCTTTTATAAATGGGAAGCACTGTGCACGAAGTTACTGGGCATTAAGGATAAAGGCACGGTTAACGAGAAAAGAAGCGGCAGCGTCCTGCATCACAGGTTTTATTTCTAATGATTTGGTTCTTCTTTACAGATCTGAAAGAACTGGTGGGTTGTTGTTTTTAAAACCCTTGTGATTCGGGGTGTGTTACAGTTTTAAAACAGGTTTAAGACGACCCTCACTTCTCAGGAACGAGGGGTGTAAGAAAACACTTTGTGAAGTATAATTTAGAGCAGTGGTTCTCAACCTTGGCTGCACATTAGAATCACCTGGGAATCTTTTTAAAATCCTGATTTCTGGGCCCCATCCTCCAGAAATTCTGTGTCTTTGTTATGGGGGGGGAAGGGGGCCCACAACATTAGTAACAAAGAAACCATTTCCAGAGGATGAGGCCCGGAAATCAGGATTTTAAAAAGATTCCCAAGGTTGAGAACCACTGATTTGGAGTGACCACTTAAGAGCTTATTCTCAGGAGCTAATTCCAGCTCCATGTGTTTCTCCATTTACCATTGTTTGGGGGAGTGTAAGGCTGCCTGAGTCAGGCTCTCTGACCTGCCAGTCGGGCGCCTATTCTGAATCAAAAAGTACATGCAGCATCCTCGGGCACGAGCGCCCTCAGACAGGAGGTCCAGTGACAGGGTTAGTGCCTGTCCGTGCGTTGCTGACTGAGCAGGTAGGAGGGCTGTAACCAGTCAACTTTCTGTTAAAACTTGTGTTGTGTGTGACTTTTCCAGGGTAACGTGGTGCTCAGCCAGCCATGTGTCCCCTGCAGTTTTTTTAAAATATATTTTTATTAATTTCAGAGGGGAAGGGAGAGGGAGAGAGAGAGAAAAACATCAATCATGAAAGAGAATCATTGATTGGCTGCCTCCTGCACTCCCCCCTCTGGGGATCAGGCATGTGCCCTGACTGGGGACCGGGAATCGAACTGTGACCTCCTGGTTCATAGGTCGACACTCAACCCCTGAGGCACCACGGCCAGGTCCCTTCAGTTCTTAAAGTCAGGCCTGGCATTCAGGGAAGATGGGCCTGGCTGGGTTAAAATGTGGTCTCTGGTTGCCAGGAGTTATCCAGCAGTTGACCTCACTCATTCCAGCCTCCACCCTGCTGATCTAGTTGGCCCGTCTCTCTCTTCCTCCTCCTCCCCCGACCCCTTACTGGGCTCATCTGGCTGGCTTTACCCTCTAGGCCCTCCCCCCCCCCCCAACCCCCTGCTAGCTCATCACCTCAGAGGTGGCTGGGGAGAGGCTGGCCCTCGACTCCAGGCAGGAGGAATAAAGGGAGGAACAGTTTGGCAGTGAAGGCACCTCTGACTTCATTTTTACAAAGGACATGGTAAGATTAGAAGCTTCCTTGAGAAGACCCCAACTGGACAGTTCCCCTCCCTCCCCTCCTCTTGGTCCCACTGTGGTCAGTGACAAGTCTGATTGGTGCCCTTCCAGGAGCCCAAAGGTTCCTTCTTGCTTGACATACGTGGTGACCTCTTAAAATAAGTTATTGCCTAGCCAAAGGGCACATGTTTGCCTAGTTTTGTATAAACAGAAAGCATAAGAGGAAAGTAATATATTGAAAATTTTACCAGAAGGACTCCAGAATTTTCTACAACAGGACCCAGGAGCCCATACCTTTGTTTTGGGGGGATAGGGAATGTGAGCAAGGGATAATTTACAAATGCTACAAAAGGTGAGCATGAAAATTAGGGTTAACACGCAGTACATTGGAGAGTTGCATCCATCGTGTGTATGTTACCACTGCAGCTATCAGCCAGTTTTACTTCTGTTCCTAATGCATGACTGGGATTTTTATGAAACACAGCTGTAAGCAGCCACTTCCGAATCCTGACTCACGAGAAGTTTTTCATTAAACACAATGGAGTGCAACAAAAATAAAATGAAGTCAATTTTGCAAGACAGCACATAGCAAAGGGAGTCTGTTTCCGTTCCCGTTAGAGACCTTACACGAGACCAGCATCAGAACAGGGCACGGCTCTGACCATCTGAGTCCTCTCCACCCCCATCAAAGATTCGTGTGCAAGAGCCAGGCTGGGTCAGCACTTCACGGAAACGATAAGAACAGAAAGATGTGCTTTTTGGTTTCCTTTCCAAATAGTTTCTGGAACTGGATCTACATTTCTCTCTTGCTCTCTCTCTGCAGGAAATGTATATATAGCTTTTTAGTAAGATGATTTTAATTTTGTTTTGTGGAGAAAGACAGAAATCCTGTGCTGAATTTCATCATGTTGTGCTTCTACTGTTGGTCTAAGCTGTGGAGAATCACATAGGGCAAAAGGGAAGGATGTAAGGCAGAAAGCCCTTGAGGGTCTGGGGACAGACCATCTGTGAACTTGATGTCATCCTGAGGAGCCCCAGGAAGTGGCCTTCTAATTCATGTGTCTAATAAAGGGCTGCAAAGGGCAGCCTTTATCTTCCACGTCCAGACAGACCAAGACAGGTGTGGAGGGAAGAGATGACCAGAATGAAGAAGGGGATTTGGCTTTCCCTTGGGAGCTCAGTGCTGTCTTACCTTGGGTTCATTTGTTTACCATGAAGCGGGGGCTCTAGAATTGATTTGGAGAGATTGTTCAACTTTATTTGCCCTGAAGTTTCTAAATGTATCAGAATCTATTAGCTGTGACTTAAAAAAAAAAAATTCAGCGGTGACAATATCCAGGTTGGGGTACCAGATAAACTACATGAACATTAGAAATGTATCTGTTTTGCAGTTGGCCTCTGCCATAGAAGACCCAAAGGGAAAGAATGGGAAATTAATTAATACTAATTAATACTTAATTAAAATTAAGCCTATTTTGGCAAGTTCCTCAGAAGCATCATTCCTAACTAAGGGTGTTTCAGCCATTATGTAGGCTCAGTAGGGGGGTTTTTAAAATATATTTTATTGACTTTTTACAGAGAGGAAGGGAGAGGGATAGAGAGTTAGAAACATCGATGAGAGAGAAACATCAATCAGCTGCCTCCTGCACACCCCCTACTGGGGATGTGCCCACAACCAAGGTACATGCCCTTGGCCGGAATCGAATCTGGGACTGTTCAGTCTGCAGGCCGACGCTCTTATCCACTGAGCCAAACCGGTTAGGGCCTCAGTAGGTTTTTTGTTGTTGTTTTGGTTTTTGCCTTAATGCTTTTCCATATATATTGCCTGCTCCCTTGTTACAGACCTTAGGAAAATTCCATAGTTGTCACATCTGCTGACATGTGTATCCTGGCACCCTGGTCATGGCCATTTTCTCAACGAACAGCTTCGAAACTGTCCAGTGGCGTCACTCTCTTGGCAGTTGGCAGGGAGCGAGGAGTGATTTGCCATTTCTGAGCCAGTGTCCTCCTGAGCCTGTCCGAGGGGCTGTGGCAAGATGTTGAGAGGCATGTTGAGAAGTCGGTCGCCTTTCCTGGAAGTGCTGTCAAACTCAGTGGCACTCTCTGAAACTCTCCGAGTCCTCTCAGTAAATCATGTCCCTAGCCAGTTTCTATTTTCAGTCGCAACACCCTCTGGGGTGATAAGTTCTATGTGCTGAATATCCTCTTTTAATTTTTTAATATATTTTTAATTGATTTTAGAGAGAGAGTGAGAGAGAAACATTGATATGACAGAGAAAGATCATTACCTTCTGTAGGCACTCTGACCAGGATCAAACCCACAACATGGGAATGTGCCTTTCGGTGCATGGGATGATGCCCAACCAACTGAGCCACACCGGCCAGGGCAGAATATTTACTTTTAAAAAAATATATTTTTATTGACTTCAGAGAGGAAGGAAGAGCTAGAGGTAGAGAGAGATAGAAACATCAATGATGAAAAAGAATCATTGATCGACTGCTTCCTGCACACCCCCAACTGGTAATTGAGCCCGCAACCCTGGGATGTGCCCTTGACCAGAATCGAACCTGGGATCCTTCAGTCCACAGGCCAACGCTCTATCTACTGAGCCAACCTGGGTAGGGCTGAATATCTACGTTTTAAAGGCTACATTTTTTTAAAAAAAAATTTTTTCAAATTACTCTTTAAAAATTCTAAGGGGTGATCCTTTGTGGCAGCATTCCAGGAAAATATGGAAAATAAGGCCTGTTCACCTGCCCAGAGCGCATGCCTCCACAAGCTTTGGTTCCTCCGTACTCTCCTCATTTCATTCTGTCCCCTCGTGAGGGTGCTGCTGCCTGCATGGTGTACCGCAGACAGAAGCCCAGGACTAGTGGAGCAGGGTTTTCTGTTTCATTTCCTAGAACCAACACCATGATGTGGTTGTGTGGCATTGGCTGAGGCAGAGTGTGTGGTCCAGTCCTCAGGAGTCAGCTGCACCAGCCCCACAGCCCTAAGCTGCATTACCCCTGAGCATGGAAGGACCTGAGAGCTCAGCTCAGGGCTGGGAGGAGCTTGGCAGTTGTTGGGCACATCAGGCTCGTTTTAACATCAGTAACAACTTCCTGCATTGTCTGTAGTCCTGAGGTCTTGATTCCCGCATCATTCATAAAACTGGCAGGACCAGTCCTTGCTGCATTTGGAATGGAGGCAGCTAAGTGAGGACCCCCTTACTGTCTTTCTATCCTAAGAAAGGTTCCCTTACCCCTGCTTTTTGTTTCGTCTTTAAATTGTTTCCTTTTATTGGAAGATCGACTTTCTACTCGCCCAACAATCCTGTCTGAAAGCCTTTAGACTTCTGAAAGTCTAAATCAGAGAGTCCTGTTGTGGGACATATCTTTTAAACGTCTGTGACCCCTGCGCCCCACTCTAGACAGGGGATATCGGATCTCTGAGGGGACCCCAGTATCACTGTGGCTTAAAGATACCCCTAGGGGTTCTCTTGTGCACCCCAAGTTGTAAAGCGCAGCTGTGAATAAACTACATTCCTGGTTTTCCTTCAGAGGGTATCGGCAGATTGATCAGACCCGTTTCCTCCTCGGGTAAACGATGTGTTTCTCCCAGTTAGTGGTGGGGACTTCATGTTTGCCATTCTACTGTCAGTCACAGAGGAGCCACTGCTCCTGGCAAAGGAGAATCCCCTGGCCTGTCTCCAGAGCTCCCCTCCCCATTAGTCCCGGAGGCCAGCCTGTCAGTCTCAGAACAGGATTGAGCAATGGTGTCATGGGCCTCCTGGCCCTCCCCACGTATGCATTTCTTTATTAGATTATTCTCATGGAAATGGCCCCACTCAAGGAGTAGGCACCTCACTGGCACTTGGGCAATACCTGTTTAAGGAAATACGATCTATATCAAAGAGAGGCTTCAAATCAATAAATATGGGAAGACACTCGGCCAATCAGAAAGAGGCTATTGGAGGACTTGGCCTCTCCTCCCGCCTCTGCTCAGGGTTTGCTGTCCTGCACCATCACTGATCATGACTTGAGACTCCAGTCAGCCATGGGAGTCCATGGGGCATGATGTTCTCCCATCATACTTACCCGAGACTGTGCTCTGGCCTTCTCTCTTCTTATGAAGGAAGATGTCAGTCAATCTGGTCTGTCAGGATGCTAACCTGCCATAGTGGTTTTTCTGACTTCAGGTTACTTTCTTGGTTCGATGTTAGAGATCGGGCATTCAAATGAATGTCACTCACTAATCTTGGTATGTGTTGGAATGCCCTGGAACGTTGTCTGAGAGCTTTTTCTGTACTATCACTTTTCCTGTTCTATCATTCTAGCTATTCTAGTGCTACACATTTTAGTTATGTTGATTTTATAATGTTTTTATAGCTGATAGGGTAAATATTACATATAACTCTACTGATTTGTTTATACATATAGCCTTTCATAGTGACTTTAGAATATTTTTTAATTCTAAAAAAACTTGGACTTTTATTAGAATTACTTTAAATGTATGTATTAGATGAGAGAAAATGAGCCTCCTTTTAACATTGAGACTTCCTATCCAGGAATATGCTGTTTCTCCTTTATTCACATCATCTTTTATTTATTACTTTCAAGACGGTGTTGCCATTTCCTTCATGTAGGCCCTGTGTCGATATGTCAAGAGGTTTTGGTCTGTTGCTTTCTTGTTTCGGAGTTGCTTTTCGGGATGTGTCTAGTCTCCTATCAAATTCAGGACAACTTTCTGATTTCCTGCCTAGACGTTATGCCTCCTGTCATCTTCCCATGTCCTGTGCCACCTTTGTCCTGTCATATCTTACCCCTTTGTTCTAGATGCCTTCAGAAGGGCATTTAACTCCTAATCTCCTTTACAAGGACCACTCTTTCTTCTTTGGCTTCTGCTTTATATCCTCTTTCCATCATTGACCAATTTCCTATTTTTCTAATTTCAAACAGTGGGCAGTCACTGACTTTCTGATCAAAGAAGTACAATAAGGAAATGGGTGACTGAGAAAGGCTGTGAGAAAGCGAATGATAGGTGGGCTGGGGAAGAGGAGAGACTAGGAGCAGAAGGCCAGGGATGGAGGCTGGCACCAGGGGCTGGGCTCAGGGCGGAGGTGGTGGGAACGAAGGACAGGGGGACATGAGAGGCTTTGTGGACGAGGATGGATGACATTGTTGTGTCACAGGACCATGTGAAGGATATAGTGACGGTCATACTTGCTGATTGAGGACTTTGAACCCAAAAAGATGATTGAAATGGATCAGAATTGATGACTGCTAATCCTTAGACATGGGCACGGGCTCTTGGGCATGGGGAACTTTGGCTAGCTCCTGCAGGTGCTTCTCTAGGTTACTGTGGGAAGAAAGGACAGCCCTACATGAGCCACCACCTTATGTCAGGCAAGACAGACCCCAAGGCAGTGGTGTGCTCAAGTAGCTTCCAGTGGAATCTGTTTTCATTATGAAGCACAGCATTTAAAACATTTCTTGGATAAACTCCAGAGATTGAATAATTCAATTTCTGATATTACTTTAATTCTTATTCCTTCACAAAGTGGGTGAAAGTAGCTCTGAAAACATGGAGAGTCATCTGTGGGGACAGCTTTCCCAGTGTCTCAGGATGCCGGTGGCATCTCCCCAACTTACAGGGGAGTGTGTGGGTGTGCCCACTGGTGTCCATTGAATTCTATTGAAATGGGGACAAGGATATGTCAGGCTCAGGGCCACCATGTAGGTCTGTGCACGTTGTTTGGCACGTAGACACTGGCTGAAGGGGCAGGGCTGAAATCTGAGCGGTGCTTTCTTCTCAAGCTGTTTGCCATGGGAATGTGTCTCCCCGGTTGCAGGGAGGTGGTCTTTTTCTCATTTGCACAAAGGCTCTGGTTGGGCTGGCATCTCTCTGGGTTCCTGGAATGAGGGGACTGTAGGTGGGGGGCTAAGAGCTCATGATTCCCAGGGAATCCCTGCCCTCTGTTCAGTGCCTTCTGCACTGGAGCCTGGTTCAGGGAAAGTGCCCCTCCAATGCCAGACCCAGGCTCCTTCCATGCTGCCATCCTTATGTAGCCTCATGTCCACACTCTCGGCAGGAAAAAAGGGGAAGGGCAATCGGCATGGCCCTCTGGGTCTATCCCTTTTTAATCAGAAAAACAAAAGCCAGACCTAGGTCACAGGCCCAGCTTTGGCTGCAAGGGTCCAGGGATGGGACTGATGTCACTGACACATTGCCAGCCCGACAGAAGTCAAGGTCCTGCTGTGAGCAGGGAAGAAGGAGTAGGTGCTGGGTGAGTGGGAATTTCAAATCTTTTTTTAAAAATATATTTTTATTAGTTTCAGAGAGGAAGGGAGAGGGATAGAGAGATAGACACATCAATGATGAGAGAGAATCATTGATCAGCTGCCTCCTGCATGCCCCCCTACTGGGGATCAAACCCGCAACCCAGGCATGTGCCCTTGGCCAGAATCGAACCTGGGATCCTTCAGTCCGCAGGCCAATGCTCTACCCATTGAGCCAAACTGGCTAGGGCGGAATTTCGAATCTTAACATCCCTCTCATCCCTCTTCATTGCCTGTAGTCAGCATTTGCCAACCCCTTTCCCATTTCTTCTTAGCATTTCACCCACAAAATACTATTTGTGATTAGATTTTAAAAGCTAAATTTCAAGGGTTCCCAAGAGGCTCATTGGATTAAATGAATAGAAGACAAGTTTGCCCTACAGAATAAGGGTGCATTCATGTGCCATACATCCCGGAAGCCGGCGGTCAGAGCCGATGCCACACCCACAGGCACTGTTCCTCCTGGCCACCAGGCCCCAGAGCAGCTGGGATGCTTTCAATTATTTTCCTCAGGAAGAAATTTTAATTTATTCCCAAATGCATATTTAAGGATCTAAAATAGAATTTTAGTAATTGATTTTGGAAGGGCTCAGTAGGACGTAAGGGGCCGCAGTCCTTTTCTTCAAGTCGGCTTCCAGTCTCTCATGTTGCAGCGGCCAGCTTCTCCTGACAGTTCCGCTGCTCCCAGCCCAGCCACACCCATGGTGAGCAGCAGCCAGCCATTCAGCTGGGGCCCGCCTGCAATGGAGTAGGAATGGCTGGCTCCTGAGGGCCCCCGGTTGTGGCCCCCCCAAACCTCCAGCTTCTTCTCTGGCAGTCCCCAGCAATCTAGACAAAGCCACTTCTTATCTCCTTATCTTCTCTCCCCAGCTCCAAACTAGATCCTACACATTCTTTAGGACCCAGCCGAGATGTCCGCTCCTCCAGACCCTGCCCCCGCAACATTAGATGAGTTAATTACCCTACTGCTGAGCCCCTCACATTGTAAACACCCCATCTTTTCCTTCAAGAGGTCCGCTCTGCCTAACTCATGATTGTCATCTAGGCTTGTTACCTGAATAGAATAGTCATTCTCCCAGCTCTGTTTGCACGGTCAGGGGGCTTGCTGACTAGACCTTGTCCACTTGTCCCCATGTCCACTACCCTGAACTTCACAGGAGCTCAGGGGGAAGCTGGAGGCCTTGTCATCTCATCTCTGGGCACCACACACCCAGGACCTGCTCCCAAGGCACTCAGCCCAGCAGGGAAGCCACACACAAGGTCTCTATGAGGACACTTAGACACCTCTGTTCTTCGTTCCCCTCCTTGGCCTCCAGGTCTGTTTGTCCCCCATTCCTCTTCACCAGCACCTGTCCTTTGGTCTCCTTCCTAAGAAGGTTCCTCCTCACCCACTAGTGGCAGCTGCCCACATGTGAAAGTGTGGCAGGTACTCTGGAATAAGGGGCATGGGACATTTGAATGGGGAGAGGAGCCCCTGAGACGATGTGGCCAGGGATCCAGAGGGGCTGACCGGCCAGCAATGGCGGGTTCTCCAGGTCACTCCTGTCTCCTCAGCACGTGTACCACCGTCTCCATCCCCAGGCACACACCATGTGCCCTAGGGCCAACCAGAGCACATTCCGATTCCTTGCAGATCACAGGGAGGGAGCTCTGGGAGGATTTAGTTTTGTTTCCACTGCTTCTATGGAAAAAAACAGGAGTGTGTGTGTGTGTGTGTGTGTGTGTGTGTGTTTCTTTCTTGCAAAATATCACATTGTTCCCAATTGAAGGAAAATCAATTTTGTTTTGTAATGTGTCTGACTTGCGAAGTTCCACTGCTGGCCTGCGCCTGGCGGCTGCCAAGAGCTGAGCCCTGATGGCTTTCTTCTGTGCTGAGCGGTAGCCAGTCCTTTGCGCCTAAGTGGGGCCACTGGTTTTCATCTCTGAATAAATAGTGAGTTTGCTCTTAATAATGAAACACAGACAGGATCAAAGATGAGGCATTAATCTTGGATTCTCCTTGTTCTATTACCCAGAAAACTGCCGCAGACGGAAAAAGGCAGGAGATCATCGTCCTGGACTCGAAGAGGAGCAATGCCATTAACATCGGGCTGACGGTGCTGCCCCCTCCAAGAACGATAAAGATCGCCATCTTGAATTTTGATGAATATGCCTTAAATAAAGAAGGAATTGAGGTGAGAGCTGCTCTGCCAAGCATTATTTGCGTTCTGCAATGTGTCACATATATGCAAAGCATTACTGTGTCCAGTGTGACTTTGTAGGGTGGCTTGCCATTTCTTTTGTCTCAGCCAGACTGAATAACGTTCATAATTCTCGTGTCTTTTTAACTTCTTGGGGATGGGAAAGTCCCTCATTACCTATGAAGTTCATGATTCATTTACTGACTTCCTTCTGACCATACTCCACCTACCTCATCCTGGAGGAAGAATGTGATAACCTCCTTCGGAGGCCGTTAGGATCTTCTTTCACATCATTTCAAACCAAATATGTTTAAGGAGCAGTTTCAAAAGTAGGGTGTGCTCATACTCATGTAAATGACTTTGTTTCTCTCTTTGCACTTGTCAGGGTGTGGAGAGAGATGTTTCATTTGAGAAACTGGAGACGCCAAGCCAGCTGAGGCTTTGGCATGTGCTGACCTGAATGGCACAGTGCAGAGAGGTGGGGTGACTTGGCTGTGACTACACGGCTGGTAGGTGGCCTCGCTGGAGCCACAGCTCACCTGCTCTGCCAGGAAGGGCTCAGTGCTCTCCCGCCAATACTTGTTCTTCCTTCACTGTGGGCGAGTGCTCGTCTGAAGCAAGATAAACTCCTCTTCTAATCATGGAGACAGAGCCAATGACTCAGCCCTCAGACTCCTAAAGACGGGTGATACAGCCTAGCCAGCATGGTGCAGTAGTTAGAATGATGGCCCACCCACCAAAGGGTTGCAGGTTCGATTCCTGGTCAAGGGCACAAACCTCGGTGCAGGCTCGATCCTCAGCCCCAATCAGGCACGTGCGGGAGACAACCAATTGATGTGTCTCTCTCTTAAAAAAAAAATCAATGGAAAAAATATTCTCGAGTGAGGATTAACAAAAACAGATGGCGATACAGGATGGGGCCCATTGGGTCAGAGTGGGGACAGGAGGACACTGCTTCACAGCATTGGGTGATAGCCACTCCATCTCCTATCAGCAAGAAGCCCTGGGTTCCTTTAATATTCTTCCATACTTGGGGTTCATTCATGTACAGTCTTATGTGAAAGACTTGAGTAGAGAGAACAAATGAGGACTGACTCCAGTGAGGAAAGCAAACCCTTGACAAAAGAGTTGGAAGCAAGGAGTGGCTCAGGCCACAGTGCCAGACTTGACCCAGCCCTGAGTGTGGGAGGGCGCAGTGGTGTGCGTGCCTTTGTGCTCTGAAAAGAAGAGGACTCCACAGGAGACACTGTGTCCCTAGAAGTATAAGCTGGATTGAGCAGTGTCCCTTCAAAATCCATGTCCACCCAGAACCTCAGAATATGACCTTATTTGGAAACAGTCCTTGCAGATGCGATCCAGTTAAGATAAAGTTGTGCTGGATTGGTGTGGGCCCTGCTCCAGGGACTGAGATCCTTATAAGAAGAGGGATGTTTCGAAGTAGATGTAGAGTGGAGGATGTCTTGTGCAGACAGAAAGCACACAGGGAGACCACAGAACAGAGTGCCACGAGGTGACGGAGGCGGAGACTGGAGTGATGTGTTTACAGGTCAAGGAGCACCGAGGATTGTCTGCAACCACCAGACACTAGGGAGAGGCAATACAGATCCTTTCCTGGGGCCTTTAGAGAGAACATAGCCCTACGCAGTCCTTGATAGCAGACTTCTAGTCTCTTAAATCCACTTTGTGGTTACAGCCACCCTAGGAAACAAATATAAGCTTAAGCAGCTCTACTCTTAGAAACACACACACACCCTGTCCCAAGGAGCAGGTACAAGGAGGGAAATACATTTCCTTATGGCTAGAGAGGAAGTTGAGCCCCAAGCGTAGAGTCAGGCCAGGCAGCAGAGCAGGTCAACATATCCAGGTGGGCAGCCAGGGAGTGAGGGCACATGGCTGATTGGGACAGGGGGCATAAAGGAGAATGCAGGTGACAGCAGGTACATACAGAAAGGGACATTGAGATACTCCCAAACAAGAAGGAGGAGGCAGGCCTCAGTGTGAAGCAGCCCCACTCTGGGACCCCCAGAGGAGCAAGCGAGGGGAAGGGCATTGGCTTGCCATTGGGCAGGTGGGGGCTGCCCACCTGGACAAACCGAGTGTTCATCTAGGACAGTGCTGGTGAACCTATGACACGCGTGTCAGAGGTGACACGCGAACTCATTTTTTTGGTTGATTTTTCTTTGTTAAATGGCATTTAAATATATAAAATATCAAAAATATAAGTCTTTGTTTTACTATGGTTGCAAATATCAAAAAATTTCTATATATGACACGGCACCAGAGTTAAGTTAGGGTTTTTCAAAATGCTGACACGCCGAGCTCAAAAAGGTTCGCCATCACTGATCTAGAACAGTGGTTCTCAACCTGTGGGTCGCGACCCCTTTGGCGGTCGAACGACCCTTTCACAGGGGTCGCCTAAAACCATCCTGCATATCAGATATTTAAATTACGATTCATAACAGTAGCAACATTACAGTTATGAAGTAGCAACGAAAATAATTTTATGGTTGTGTCACAACATGAGGAACTGTACTTAAAGAGCAAGAAGGTTGAGAACTGCTGATCTAGGACAAAGAGCATGGTAGGCGGGCCGTGGCGCACTTTCGGACCATCCCATTTACGTAACTGTCATTAGAGGTTGTAAAAGCTTCAGACTCATTCAAAGAGAGGCTTCAAATGCAGCCAGAGCCAGCCTGATTAAAGGGAAAAAATGAAACTTCTCCCTTTAGCAATATTTCCCGTTCTTGTGCTGAGAACTTGAAAGTCCATTAGAAGAGATGGATTCATTTGGGCTCTGCCTTTATTCTTTCCTGAAATGTCGCTCTCCCTGGTTGGGGAAAGCTTCAGATACAATAAGTTACTTAGGGTTCAGAATGAATCAGATTACTTTTTCCTTTTCTGACTGCTTTCCAGCTGAGCACCTTTTTGATCCCAGAAGGAGTAATGAGAGCAAGGGTAGAGATGATGGATATAGGAATGGCAACCCAGCACAAAAATAACTCTCATCAGTTTCTTCCCGTGGGCCAGGCACCAGCGAGGAGCTTCACATCAGAAGGCCATACTATTACGTTTCGCATCTTAAAGATGAAGAGAGGGACTCTTAGTTTTAGTCTCTGCCCAAGTTCACAAGCCAGTGAGAGGTTAAGTTGCAATATGAGCTCTAGAATCTGAGTCTCAGGGGCAGAGCGCGGGCCTTGGGGGTGGCTGGCCAGGAGGGGGCCCACGGATGCCAAAAAGAATAAAAGGGAATCTGAAAGGGGGGTGAGAAGACTCATGAGGCTGAGCAGTCCACTTCAGAGTGCTGCCTGTGGTTTTCCACTGGGAGTAGCTGATGAAAGGAATGATATGAAGCACGAAGACGCAATTGTAGAAAACACTACTCAGCCCTTCTGAGAGTTTATTGGGCCATGAATCCTCAGTAAATCCATGGTTAGTCACAACACAGAGTTACACTTTTTCATCACAGTTCTTGTCTAAAGCAGGGCTTCTCAACGTGGCACTATTGACATTCTTGGCTGGGCAGTTCTTTTTTTTTTAAGATTTTTTTTTTTTTTACTTATTTCTAGAGAGAGAGGAAGGGAGGAAGGGAGGGAGGAAGAGAGAGAGAGAGAGAGAGAGAGAGAGAGAGAGAGAGAGAGAGAGAGAGAGAGAGAGAGAGAGAGAGAGAGAGAGAGAAAGAGAAATATTGATGTGAAAATGAAACATCAATCAGCTGCCTCTTGCACACTCAGGACTGGGGATGGAGCCTGAAACCTGGGTCTGTGCCTGGTGCAGGAATCGAACTGGCATTCCCTTCGATGCATGGGACAACACCCAACCAACCACATTGTTCCCAGGCCTGGGCTGGGCAGTTCTTTATTGTGGGAGCTGCCCTGTGCATTGTGGGATGTTTAGCAACATCCCTGGCCTCTACCACCCCAATGCTGACAACCAAAAACGTCTCCAGACTTTGTCAAATGTTTCCTGGGCACAAAATCACCCCGACTGAGAACCCCTGATTTAAGGCTGCCTGAGTGAATCCAGAAACTATATACATATATTTTTTTGAATGCTTATCCAGCAAATACTAGTTCTCTTGGAGAACTTGGAACCCATGACCTGCTGCCTCTGACCACTGATCTCAGGGACCCAAGGGCCATAGTGTGGTCTATATCCGTGTGCTGAGCCACTTCCCCAGAGTTTTTTCTCTAGGCTTGTTGTTCAAGAACTAAGTCATGGCTGAGAAGAGATGGAAGCCGTGTCCTTACAGATCTTTACTAATGAGATTTCTAGCTTGCGTGCCAAGGGTCTTGTGCCAGACTGTCTGCTTCTGGGACACAGGCACTGGAGCATGGCAGCATGACTTAATAGGGCCATTTGAAACCTCTGTGTGCCTAAATGTGATTAGGATGTATTAAATGACGTCCTGTGGCTTTGCTTAGCAACCCAATGGTATGTGTCTGGTTTGCTGTGTAAACCTGAGGGAGCAGTTGACTAGCTTCATTATGGAAGTAGTTTTTCATAAGAGGATTAAACTTTAGAACGTTGCTTTGGTATCACAAATGGAAGTATGAAGAGTTTTCCCCTTTTTTCTTGCTTTTCTGGTTTTTATAGAGGGTAGCACAATTGAATGGTCCAAGTGACATTTAACTTGGCCCAGTTGGCTGCCTGGCCATTCAGCATCTGAGAGACAGAAATTCCCTTTGGCCACAGGTAGAAACCTATAGTGCCTTTCCAAGCACTTTGTGCTGTGCTACCCCATCTGCAGGTGCCGGAGTGGGTGCTGGATGCACACAGTGAGCCTGACTCAGTCAGGTGCCACACTCGGTCAGCAATGCCAGGACCCAGGGTGTCCTGGTGGTTGGGCCTCGGCTGTGCTGTTAGCTTTGCATTTTGGTTGAGTTGCTGTGAGC
This sequence comes from Myotis myotis, assembly GCF_014108235.1. Taxonomy (NCBI): domain Eukaryota; kingdom Metazoa; phylum Chordata; class Mammalia; order Chiroptera; family Vespertilionidae; genus Myotis; species Myotis myotis. Next base: position 19,262,525 of record NW_023416401.1, on the reverse strand, counting down.
TGTGGAGCTGGCACTGGGCTCCTGGGTGGTTCCAGCTCTGCCCTGGTTGACCTAGCCTCGCTCAGGCAAGCCACTTCATCTGCAATCATTTCTGCCCCAGGTGTTTCCCTAAATAGTCCCAACAATGAAAGACGATGGCAATCAAGACCCCAAAAAGATCCCTCCGTGTCCATGAGATTAAAGACCCAAATGGAAAGCCATTGTTTCATGAGAATATACAAGTTGTGTACAAACCAGGCCCAGCTCTTCAGCTCTCTGCTGTTGTCACCAAAATCCTTGTGTGAGGTTCTCATCCAGAGCTGTAGCCAGGGTTCTGCTCAGAGCTCACAAGGCAAAATAATTCCTCATTGCGGCCTCATCTGGATGTCAATGAGATGGCCAAACCCCTAAACCATTTGGGTCCATAAAAAGTGACATTTGTGCAGTTTTTCTCTGACATTTGGCTTTCAGGTATACAAGCAAGTGAAGCCCTGTCTGAAATAAAAAACAAAAGACACTGCATTATTGCGTAGGGGTCTTGTTTGACATTTTTCTCCCCGTGGCACCAAATGGCGATCATAAAATTGCCAGTAGATCTACTGGCCCTGAGAAAAGCCAATCAGGGGTTCCCCCTCGTGCTCATCTCCTTTCATCTGCTCCTGGAAAAACACAGCCCTCACCTCAGAGGAGGTGGCGCTGACCTGCCGTTCCACTGTCTTAGGGCTATTTGTATTGTCAGTGATGTGTGAAAAAATAAAACAAACTGGCAGCTGGCAGCCTCATAAATCTTCAACACTGAACAAATGGCTTCAATTAGTCGGAGAAGTGAAAAACAAAAGTAAGAGTGTTTGATTACTTTCCCAAAGGAAAAAGGCAACTAAAAGCATGGCAGGAAAATGCCTTCTGAAGAAGGGGAGGAAAGTGTTGACAATTTTTTATTTCGGAATTCTTGTCCATGCTGAAAACAATTTGAGCAGAAAGAAAATTAAAACACAAATTTTAGTTATGTTTTTATTTTGAAAACTGATTGAGTTCAACTCCTGGGCTTGGATTGCTTTGCTTATTGTCTAATACCATCTGTGGGGACAGGTGGGATCCAAGCAGAACTTGTGGGAGAGCAAGGGGCACTGTCACTGCATATTGCCCCGATGTCACATCCCACCTGCACCATCTCGGTTAGGGGCCATGATGAGGAGCATGTTGGAAGAGGAGGTATCTGAGGGCATACCTTCTTTTTCTAAATCCTCACCCGAGGAGTGAGGATGTTTTTTCCATTAATTTTTAGAGAGAGTAGAAGGGAGGAGGAGAGGAAGAGAGGAAGCGGGGGGGGGTGGGGGGGGGGGGAGAGGAACATCGACATGAGAGAGACATGTCAATTGGTTGCCTCCCACTCTCGCCCTGACCAGGGCCAGGGGTTGAACCTGCAATCCAGGTATTTACCCTTGACAGGGAATTGAACCCGCAACCCCTTAGTTCAGGGCCCAAACTTACCCCTGAACCAGACCAGCCAAGGCTGAGGGCATGACCTCACTCTGACTGCAGCACAGAACACATGCCTCCCATGCAGTTGGGCATCACTGGCTCCTGATGAAGGACCGAGACAGCCCTCCCTGATCACACGCTCATCAAACCCAGATGGCTTGGCCCCGCCACACACGTCCTGAGGCACAATCCTGGAAACACCTGTGTGTTTGCCAATCATGATGTCAGGGGTCCAGGATTGCAATTTTGTTCTTTATTTTTAAATTGTTTGCATTCATATAGAATAAAATGAAACTTTTTGCTATACAGCTCTAAGGGTTTTTAAATATGCATAAATTCATGCAATTACTACTGCAGTTAGGATTCAAAACAGTCCCATCTCCCCTCAAAAATGTGCTCTTGTGCTGTCCCTTTCTAGTCGCACCCTGAACTCACCTCTGGCCCCTGGTAACTAGACCTGCAGGGTCTAGTCTCATCACTGTGGTTTTGTCTTTTGGAGGATTTCACATAAATGGAATCATAATTGGCTTCTTCCACTCAGCGTGTCTTTGAGAGTCTTCCTAATTGTGGTGTGTCCCTGTAGTTTGTCCCTTTTTATTGCTGAGTTCACTTTATTCACCTGTTGAAGAATATGTAGTTTGGTCCAGTTTTTGGAATTATGGATAAAGGTGCTACAAGTATTTATGTACAAGTTATTGTATGAAAATAAGTTTTCATGGGTGAAAACCTACAAATGGAATTGCTGGTTCATGTGGTAATTCTGCGTTTAACCTTTTGAGGGACCACACCTTGTCTCTCCAATCTCTTCACAGTGTTTTTCTCCGAGAAAAAGTATTTAACATGGAGGAAGTTCAGTTTATCAACCTGACCGTTTTGGTATCATGTCTAAAGAGTTCATTGCCTAACATGAGTCACAGAGGTTTTCTCCTGTTTCTTTCTAAACGTTTTGCAGTATTTGCTTTTACTTTAGATCTGTTAATTCTTTTGAGTTAATCCATGTGTAAACTGTAAGGTTTAAGTTGAGGTTCTTTTTTTGCATAAGAATTCCAATTGTTCTAAAACCATTTGTTGGAAATACTATCTTTTCTCCATTGAACTGCTTTTGCATCTTTGTCAGAATCAGTGGCCATATTTGTGTGGTCTATTTCTGGACTCCCTGTTTTGTCCCATTGATCCATGTCTGTCCTGTTGCCCAGACCACACTGGCTTATTACTGTTGCTCTCTAGTACATTTTAAAATCGGGTGGTGGGACTCCCTCAAAGGTTGTTCGTTTTCAAAATTGTTACGGTTTGGTTCATCTGCTTTGTCATAAACACTTATAATCAGCTTGTCTGTATCCACAAAAAATACTAGACTGGTATTTTCATTGGAATTGAGTTAAACTTATAGACCAACTTTGGAAAAATTAATATGTGACCCTGTTGTCTTTTAGTCCATGAACACAGTATGTCCCCTAATTATTTAGGTCTTTTTAAATCATTTTTATCGATACTTGCTACTTTCCAGCATACAGACCCTACAAGTCGGTTTGTTAGATTTATACCTAAGTATTTCATTGTAAATAGAATTTTTCTTAAATTTCAGTTTATAATTATACATTATTCATATATAGAAATTAAATAGATTTTTCTCTATGTTGACCTAATGTCATACAGCATTTTTAAACTCACTGTTTAATAAATTTTTTAGATTCCTCACAATTTTCTATGCAGACAATTCTACCTTGTGCAATAGGGACAGTTTACATTTCTCCTTTCCAATCCATGTGGCTCTTTTTAAAATACTTTCTAACTTGTTCCCAATATTAGAGAGAAAGCATTCAGCCTATCTCCACTAAGCATGATGTGAGCTGTAGGTCTTTTATAAAATGTCATTTATCAGGTATGGGAAATCTCTCCTACTGTTGGGTGGCTGGGAGTTTATTTGTTTTTTGTCATGAATAGATATTGAATTTTATTTTTAAAAATTTTTGTATCAAAATGATTATGTGAAATTTCTTGTTCAGATTATTAATCTGGTAGATTAAATGTATTGATTACTGCATATTGAACCAACCTGTGGTTATTATTTTTGTTATATTGCTGTGTAAAATATAGTCATGTGTTTATATATCTTAACATACTGACATTTATATATTTTAAACTATTTTGTTAAGGATTTATGCATCTAATTTCATCAGGGACATTGGTCTCTAGCTTTTTTTTCTTGCATTATCTTTGTGTAGTTTTTATATCAGAGTAATTCTTATTTCATACAGAGAACTGAAAACTAGCCCTCCCTTGCTTGGGTTCAGGCCAGGATTCAGACCTGCATGTTGCAGACTGTGGTTCCAGCTTTGGATCCAGTTTTGAAGTTTTCAAAGGCTAGTCCAGGTCTCCAAGTCTTTGATCTGCTGGTTAAGGTCAGCCTCACATATGAGCAGCTCAAGGATGAACTCAGAAGTTCTTAAACAACATTATCATTTGCTTTGCCAGGCTCTTCATTTTCCATGACCTCTCCAGTACTTTCCAGGGCCCTGGGCCTTCTGTCTTGGTCTTCCAGCTAAAAGCTGGGGCTTCAGTTACCTCACTTTGCCACCCACCTTCTGTGACTGTGCTCATGTTTAGGGCCAAGCCGAGGGAGGACAGAGAGAAGAAAAGCAGTAGGAGTTTGTGCCGGGGTCCAACCCCAGCAGGTCCAGGGGTCCCCAAAGGTGTGGACGGAGTCGGCAAAGAAGGAATGACACGGAGACAGTGTTCAGTTGATCAGCAGCCTAGCCAGGATCTCCAGCCAGGATCTCCAGCCAAGTTCTGGTCTGAATCTCCAGAGAGGTTCTGGCTTGGATCTCCAGCCAAGTTCTGGTCTGAATCTCCAGAGAGGTTCTGCCTTGGATCTCCAGCCAGGTTCTGTGTCCATGTTCCCTCGCTAGGTTCTCCAGCCAGGTTCTGTCCAGGTTCTCCAGCCAGGTTCAGTCACCAGGTTCTAGTCAGGTTCTCTTGCCAATTTCTGTAGTCAGGTTCAGTCCAGGATCTTTTGCCATGTTCTCTCGCTAGGTTCTGTCTCTAGGTTCTGAGGCCAGTTTCTGTCCAGTATCTTTTGCCATGTTCTCTCCAGCGAAGTTCTTCTGTCTCTAGAGAACGTTCTGTGTAGGTTCTGTGCCTAGGTTCCGTCTCTCTTGGTTCCGTATTCTAAGTTCTGTGTCTTGCTGTCTTATTACATCTGTATTTATACCAGTTGATTCAATCCTATCAATCTCTATTACTGCCGGGGTCCAACCCCAGCAGGTCCAGGGGTTCCCCATAGGTGAGGAGGGAGTCGGCGAAGAAGGAATGACATGGAGACAGCGTTCAGTTGATCAGCAGCCTAGCCAGGATCTCTAGCCAGGATCTCCAGCCAAGTTCTGGTCTGGATCTCCAGCGAAGTTCTGGTTAGGATCTCCAGCCAGGTTCTGTGTCCATCTTCTCTTGCTAGGTTCTCCAGCCAGGTTCTGTCCAGGTTCTCCAGCCAGGTTCAGTCACCAGGTTCTAGTCAGGTTCTCTTGCCAATTTCTGTAGTCAGGTTCAGTCCAGGATCTTTTGCCATGTTCTCTCGCTAGGTTCTGTGTCTAGGTTCTGAGGCCAGTTTCTGTCCAGGATCTTTTGCCATGTTCTCTCGCTAGGTTCTGTCTCTAGGTTCTGAGGCCAGTCTCTGTCCAGGAACTTTTGCCATGTTCTCTCCAGCGAAGTTCTTCTGTCTCTAGAGAATGTTCTGTGTAGGTTCTGTGCCTAGGTTCCGTCTCTCCTCGTTCTGTCTTCTTACATCTGTATTTATACCAGTTGATTCCAATCCTATCAATCTCTATTTCAAAGGTTAGGGCGTTTCTTATCTCCATTCCAGGGAGTAAAGATTATGTAGCTTAAGCATGATTGTTCGTAGTTAAAGTGATTAATTACCCACCTGGCACTTAGTTAAGAGGTTTTATTCCCTCCCTAACTTCAGGGGAAAATCCCTACCTGGGGAAACAACCTTTCTCAGAGACCTTGGTTAAAACACATAGTGCCAAGAAGGTGAGCAAACATATTAAGAACAGTATGCCATACATGCCAGGTCCCTTGAAACAGCAAGCATGGACTGGCTCCCGGCATATTACAAAAGTTATGGCGTTTCTTATCTCCATTCCAGGGAGTAAAGATTATGTAGCTTAAGCATGATTGTTCGTAGTTAAAGTGATTAATTACCCACCTGGCACTTAGTTAAGAGGTTTTATTCCCTCCCTAACTTCAGGGGAAAATCCCTACCTGGGGAAACAACCTTTCTCAGAGACCTTGGTTAAAACACATAGTGCCAAGAAGGTGAGCAAACATATTAAGAACAGTATGCCATATATGCCAGGTCCCTTGAAACAGCAAGCATGGACCGGCTCCCGGCAAATTCCCCCTTTTTTATTTTTTAAAAGCGGGCATTAAAAAGAAAAAAAAACCCAAATGCTCTCTTGTATCCATTTTAAGAGTAGGATTGGCACTTTCCGCTATTACCTGAGGCCTGATCTATCACCCCAGGGAGAGCTTGCCAATCCTGCACTTTCCCGGGGTGGAAAGGCTGCAGTGGGGTTAAGGATAAGGCTCCTTGGGCCTACCTCCTCCCATGCCTTTACATTTACCTTTCCTTCCTCAGAAAAGCATGGACATACTTCTTGTATAAAACGTTCTGTCTGACTGGGAGTAACCTTAATTTCTCTGCTAGCAAGCATATGAGTTAAAAGATCAATACAGAGTCTTATTTCTTTAGACTCAGTATGGCACATCTTCTTAATCTAAAGATCAATACAGAGTATTCTTTCTTTGGACTCAGTATGGCACATCTTCTCAATCTAAGTTCTGTACTATCCACCTTCTTACCCTACTTATCCTCTATAGGGGGGTCTGCAGTACCCTGGTGGAGTCCTATCCGTCCCGAGTGTGGGTGTTCTCAATGGGGAGGGGAGCTTACCTAGGGGAATCCTGTTTCAGGAGTTCCCAAAGGTGTGGACGGAGTCAGTGAAGACTATCCACCCTCTTCCTACGGTGGAGTCCTATCCGTCCCGAGTGCAGGGCACTTACCTAGGGGTCCCTGTTCGGGCGCCAGATGCCGGGGTCCTGCCCCAGCAGGTCCAGGGGTTCCCAAAGGTGTAGACGGAGTCGGTGAAGAAGGAAGGACATGGAGACAGTGTTCAGTTGATCAGCAGCCTATCCAGGATCTCTAGCCAGGATCTTCAGCCAAGTTCTGGTCTGGATCTCCAGAGAGGTTCTGGTTAGGATATCCAGCCAGGTTCTGTGTCCATGTTCTCTTGCTAGGTTCTCCAGCCAGGTTCTCCAGGTTCTCCAGCCAGGTTCTGTAGCCAAGTTCCCTCGCTAGGTTCTCCAGCCAGGTTCAGTCACCAGGTTCTAGTCATGTTCTCTTGCCAATTTCTGTAGTCAGGTTCAGTCCAGGATCTTTTGCCATGTTCTCTCGCTAGGTTCTGTCTCTAGGTTCTGAGGCCAGTTTCCGTCCAGGATCTTTTGCCATGTTCTCTCCAGCGAAGTTCTTCTGTCTCTAGAGAACATTCTGTGTAGGTTCTGTGCCTAGGTTCTGTCTCTCTTCGTTCTGTCTTCTTACATCTGTATTTATACCAGTTGATTCCAATCCTATCAATCTCTATTACAAAGGTTAGGGCGTTTCTTACCTCCATTCCAGGGAGTAAAGATTATGTAGCTTAAGCATGATTGTTCGTAGTTAAAGTGATTAATTACCCACCTGGCACTTAGTTAAGAGGTTTTATTCCCTCCCTAACTTCAGGGGAAAATCCCTACCTGGGGAAACAACCTTTCTCAGAGACCTTGGTTAAAACACATAGTGCCAAGAAGGTGAGCAAACATATTAAGAACAGTATGCCATATATGCCAGGTCCCTTGAAACAGCAAGCATGGACCGGCTCCCGGCAAGTTTGGACCACAGCATCACTGATTGGAGAGGAAGGTTCTCTCCCTCCAGAGTTTTAGGTTCTTCCAGCCCCTGCTGCCTCTGCTAGGACACCCCTTTCCCACTCCCTCAGTCAGGACGAGAGGGTTCCCTGGAGCGCTCTGCACCTGATGGCCTCTCCCAGGTTTCCCACTCCCTTACACCCAGGCTGGGGAATGCCAGAGGGAAAATGGTCAACTCACTACCTGTTCAATTGAGTTTGATATCATTTAAAGTGTTTTAATTTCTATATAAATTTAAAAATATGGTTTAAGTGTTTAAAACACTTAAAATTATATGTCCTCTGGATAAGTCAATCTGAGTTATTTGAAAGTCACTCATTTTTAAAACCTTTAAAATGAATCGATGAGAAGGCCTAGAAAACATACGTTCTTGAGATGTTTTACTCTGTTTCCTAGGGAACAGGAAGTAGTTCTCTAATCTTCTATCTTATTCTTTCACCTTTCCCTCACCTTTATCAAGTGGGTGGATTTCAGAATGTCCTTCATGTACAAGACCCAGAACATTTGGGGCAAGTTGCTTATGAAACAGGTTAAAGGAGAGAGAGGGAAGGAGGGACATTTAGAACAAAGGAACGTCAAATGGATGTCAGTGGGGCTTTTCCCTAATGTACATTTGATTTATGACAACGTAACACCTGTATGCCACAGATCACTGACAACAGAACATCTTTCCTACCTGGTTGGAAAGTGATAATACGAATTTCGCAACATTGAGGGGGTGAGATAGGTTTCATCACTAAGCGAGAACGTATCCTGTATCATCCTGTCTTTTTCAGAAAATTCTAACCATGATCCCCACGGAAGAGGAGAAGCAGAAAATCCAGGAGGCCCAGCTGGCAAACCCTGAGGCCCCGCTGGGCAGCGCGGAGCAGTTCCTCCTCACGCTCTCCTCCATCAGCGAGCTCTCGGCGCGGCTCCACCTCTGGGCATTCAAAATGGACTATGAAACCACAGAAAAGGTAAGCACATAGGAGGAGAGGCAGCCAGTCCTGCATCCCGTGTTGAGGAAGTCAGGTTTGCATTGGGGAAGGGAGTGGCGTGTCATCCTCGAGGGAGGGGTGAGTTGATTATGATGAAGTTATGTCTGTACTGAGTGATCAGGATCCTGCCGGTGATGGGTTATTCTACTGTGTGTGCCTGGCACCAGCCTCAGACACGTGGTTGTGGGTTAAAACAAACTATTAGCTTTTCTTCTGATTCTGTTTGCTCACTGTAGAAAATTTGGAGCATGCAGACAAGCACAGTATAGAAAGTGATCTGAAACCCATCCACTTGATGATAATCATCTACACTGCCAGTGACTGTGGCAGGTCATTGGGCCCCTCTGAGAGCATATCTCAGGAGAAAGTGGAAGACAGTTGAGGACGTAACAGATTGCAAGGGGTTGAGAGGAGCACAGAAGGAAAGGGACCCGGACAGTAAAGGCATGCGGGGCGGGGGTGGGGTGGGGTGGGGTGGGGCGGGGCAGGGGCTCATGTTGAGTAGAAAGCAGAAGGAGCAGGAGTCCTCTCTGACTCGGGGCAGTATGAGCACTTTGGCCGCTGAGCAAATGGAACTAGTGGAGAGGAAAGGGAAGAGGGGGACAGAGAGCTGGAGGTGAGTTTAACGGAGAGGAAGTTTCAGAGGAGACGGGTTCAAAGCCCAGGTGGAGAGGCTGCGTGGCCTTCCCTTACTGCAGAGGGGAGAGCACCGTGCTGTACAAGGGCCAGAGAGGTGGCGTGGGTCTGGGGAGCTTCAGGAGGAAGCCGCTGCGTTTGAATTCATTTGGGAACCAAGCAGGGATGAAGAAACCTGGACTGCTCAGGTGACTGGGCATGACTTGATCACAAAACCAGTCAGCAGGTTTAGGTGGCTCTCTCCACCAGATTAGGTGGCGTCATGGAGAAAAGAGACAGATAGGTCAGCCCTGGTTGGGGACAGGCAGGGCAGAAGCTAGGCTGCAGAGTGAAGGTGAACCTCTGGCTCTGGGAGAGACTCAGTAAGAACATGGGAGTGGAGACCACATGATGACAGGAAAAAAAGGGACTGAGGCCATGAGGCTACCAGTCTGAGAGAGTGGGACTGAGGAAGGCCATGGGGGTGATGAGGGTGGTGGCCTTCTAGAAAGGACCCCATACCAAGAGGTGACTGGGCAGAGTGCCTAGAGGAGAGGTTAGGAGGCCTGGGTGGTCCAGGGACAGTGAGGCCACAGTGTCCAGTGTCATCTGCCTGGTAGGGGAAAAGCAAAGAAGACTGGTCCAGATTCTGAAGGAGCATGAGAGGGAGGAGTGTCATAGAAGTCAGCCGTGGTGGGATGAGAGGAGACGGGGTGCTGAGTCCTGCTTGTGCTTGGAAGATGGGCGGGAAAGGGGGCAGGCAGATTACTTATCCCCCAGCACACATTCCTGTTAGCCACAGGTCCCCACTTGGCCTCCACTGGGGAGACTTTGGGGACTAGACTTGCTCCCTGCCACTTTGACATTTTTCCTTGATAAGGAGCATGTGCAGATCATGTGGGATTGCCCTGTTCTGAGCAGAATTTGTTATTACCTTGTACAGAAATTAAAAGAACAAAGTAAAACCAAAATGAACATTATCATCTTCTTCCAATTTTTTTTTTAATTGAAAGGAAGTGGCAGAACCACTCTTGGACCTGAAGGAAGGAATAGACCAGTTGGAGAACAATAAAACCTTGGGCTTCATCCTGTCTACTCTCTTAGCCATCGGGAACTTTCTAAATGGAACTAATGTAGGTCTTCCCATCTCTTCTCCTTCCCTCCCTTGTTGCAGAATCCCTGCCCTCCGCTTGCTGGTGGAGGCTGTCATACCACTGGCTTTCCAAAGCACAACTGGTCTTCAAAAGACAACTTTTGTGTTTTCTTGCTAAAAATCTAGAAGAAATTTGTTTTTAAAACACCAGGGCCTCTGTATTTGAACCTGTATCTTGCTATAAATAAGAAAACTTAGAAAAATGAACACACTATTCCTTCGAAGGTCAGCTACTTTCAAAATTGGTTTGGAAGTATTTTCTTCTAGGCTTTTCTGTTGTTTGTCTGATGTATGTAAGTACAAATATTTGTGTTTAAATGAGTTTTTACTGATTTTAAAGAGAAAGGAAGTGAGGTGGGGAGAGAAAAAACATCGATGTGAGAGAGAAACATCAATCGGCTGCCTCCCGCACACCCCAACTAGGAATCAAACCCGCAACCTGGACATGTGCCCTGACCAAGATTTGAACCAGTGACCTTTCAGTACATGGGATGACACCCAACCAATTGAGCCACACTGACCAGGGCCAAATATTTGTTTTTTATCACTCAAATATTTGTCATTATATGCATTATAAACAGACTTGTTTGAAAATGGGCCTATCTTTGGCCAGGAAGTAGAGTAGAAATAGGCAAAGAGAGAAAAGGAGTGTAGATACCCAGATGGCAGAGTCCCAGCCTCCCAGCACCTTGCTTTTAGGGGCAGACCCTTGGGACAGCCCATGGCTGAGGGGCTGTGGTGGGGGAAGGGCTAGAGGCTCATCTCATTCTATGTGGCTCATCCAGGTGTGACCAGCTAGGAATGATAGAGTGTATGCCCTGGGAAGCTGGGTTGCCTGGCCAGTGTGGCTCAGGGGTTGATCATTGACCTGTGAACCAGGAGGTCACGGTTCGATTGCCAGTCAGGGCACATGCCAGGTTGAGGGCTTGATCCCCAGTGGAGGCGGGGGAGGGGGGTTGTGCAGGAGGCGGCCAATGTATAATTCTCTCTCAACATTGATTTTTTTTCTCTGTCTCCCTCTCCTCTCCTCTCCTCTCTCTGAAATCAATAAAAAAACCATATCTTTAACAAATATATATTGGGCTGCTCCAATAGGGCATCGAGTCTAACCTTTTGTGTCTTTCTAAGAACCTGCGTAAAACTTGTCCTTCCTGCCTTTTATTTGATGTTCACCTACCAGGCCAAAGCGTTTGAGTTAAGCTACCTTGAGAAGGTTCCAGAAGTGAAAGACACCGTGCACAAGCAGTCGCTCCTCCACCATGTGTGCACCATGGTGGTGGAGAACTTCCCCGACAGCTCCGACCTGTACTCAGAGATCGGGGCCGTCACCAGGTCAGCCAAGGTACGTGTGTGGCCCCGGAGCAGGGTCTGTCTCCCCCTCAGCTGGGTCTGTGCCCGTCCTCAGGAGCACAGGCTCCGTGAAGTAAGACACCCAAGGGCCACTTGCATCCCCTGCTCTGGAGTCTGTGACTATGACGCGTCTCGTGCCTCTTGGAGTGCACTTTTAAGATCATTTTCCCATCTCTGGTTCTCCGCCAGATTCTTTCCTACTGAGGTATGTGAGCAAGCCTGCCATCCCCGACCCAACTGCTGTGTCCACGGAGGAGCTGTGTTACTCACCAGGCTGGGTTCTCGGGCGTTAAAACTCCCAGCTTGTTTAATGTGGGCAAAGACGTCAAAAAGAGGCAGTTTGGCTCCTCCTCGGACTTCCATAGGACCCAGCAGTGAGGTATTGAGCCAGGAAACGGGCTTGCCTGGCCCCCTGCCCCGCAGATTGGCCGTCCCAAACCCAGAGGGAATGGGTTTATAGGGCTGTAACCGTACGTGGCCCTGGTCCCTCAGTGCAAGCCCCTAAACCAGCGGTTCTCAACCTGTGGGTCGCGACCCCTTTGGCGGACAAATGACCCTTTCACAGGGGTCGCCTAAGACCATCCTGCATATCAGATATTTACATTACGATTCATAACAGTAGCAACATTACAGTTATGAAGTAGCAACGAAAATAATTTTATGGTTGGGTCACAACATGAGGAACTGTATTTAAAGGGCCAGAAGGTTGAGAACCACCGCCCTAAATGCAGTGCAGAGTGCAAACCTTCGCTAAGGGTGGTGTGTGAGAAGGGAGACAGTGCAGTCGCTGGACAGCCAGCTGCGCCCCCTGCAGGAGCATCGCTGAGGTTCAACAGCCCAGAGGAACCTCAAATACAGCAGAGCTGGGAGATGTCAGGATCTTGGGGGCAACAGCAAACACACGGGAGGGGTGTGGTGGAAACTCCTGGAAACACAACCCAGGCCGAGGAGCTGAAAGCAGAGTGACTTTTAGGTCTGGGTCACATCGGAATCTAGTGTGAGAAGAGGAGAGAGTGGTGGGCAGAAGGGGGAGGAAGCAAAGGGGTCTTTTCTAAGGTCTGTCCACAGAGCTCTTCCTCCCTCCACCTTTTCCCACAGAAGTAGCTTGTGGGGACTCAGCTACTGGGACGCTCCTCCACCTGCCCCAGGACCAACAGGCTGGCAACTGCCAGGGACACTGAGCAGGTGGCCCCTGAGACAGCCCGGCAGTGGACCTGCCTTGAGGCAGGAGGAGGTACGGCCAGTGATCCCCCAGCTCAGAGGCTAACGAGGGGTCTCTTAGGAAACACTATTTCCCAGGCACCCTTACCATGTTCCTCTGTGCCAGGCACTGCTCTGAAGTCTTTGCAAATATTCCTTCTAAACCCAAACAAGGCAAAAGCCCCTGTGAGTATCCCCACGGGGGTTTTAGTTGCTGCCCTTCACCCCTGAGCACCTTTCCAGAAAACAGTTTGTTAGGAATAACTGAGACAAAGTCTGTCTGGCTGTCTAGATTCACCGTGGTCCTGTTTCCAGAACCCATCCAGAACAAATGGGTTCCCTTTTTACACGTGGTCCTTTGTTTTCCCAGGGCCTTGCCCTCTAGATGGAGCCTGTGTGTAACCAAAGTAGCCCTGGCCTGGGTGTCCTGACCCCAGGCTGACCCCAGTGACGGCCCCGGGATCCCCTCAGTATCAGGCCTTTTCCAAACTAATAACTAAATTACGTATTTCTGCCTGGAGCTTGGCTGCTGCCCACTCACTTCGGCAATTACTAGAGGTAACTATTGCCCCAGGTCCCTGTGACGAGAAGCAGGCTGCCCCTTCGCTGGGGCACATCAGAGCCGTCCATGTGTGACTGTGGTGCATTCCTCCAGCCTCCGGGAAGGACAAGAGTGCTCTGAAAAATTTTATGACCCATCTGTTCAGTTCATCTCGTACGAGGGTTCCTGGATATCATGTTTTAATTTACAGTTTTCAAAGACTTGCCTACGATTCTTTTCCAAATGTGGCAAAAAGAAAAGAAAGTTGCCGCTCGCACTGGGTTCATTTGCAGAAGGGTTTTATCAGTAAATAATTTGATGCCGAGATAATGACAGATCCACATGTGGAGAAATTCGAGGCCATAAATATGTTTGTATTTCAAGATGTAAATTTGGTTTTGATGTTTATTTCTTCCCAGAGGCCATTGGGCTTCCTGGTTCAGGTTGGGGTCTGGCGGTTTCAGCGCGTTTTCAATGTTCTCTCTCTGATTTTCAGGTTGACTTTGATCAGCTTCAGGATAATTTATGTCAGATGGAGAGACGATGCAAAGCTTCATGGGATCACCTCAAGGCAATTGCAAAACATGAAATGAAACCCGTTTTAAAACAACGAATGTCAGAGTTCCTGAAAGACTGTGCTGAGCGAATTATAATTTTAAAGATTGTCCATAGGAGAATAATTAACAGGTAAGCAGAGTGAGGAACATATGGGAACCCCAGTTAAAGGGCATGTTGAAAATATTCTGCAAACCGAGATCTGAAGGTTAAATTTACAAAAATTGTGTGATAGATAAATTCTTGGTATATGGCCAGGGTGCCTTTGATGCACATGTTTGTTTCATGGGCACTTAATTTTTCTTACACACACACACACACACACACACACACACACAATACTATAATGCCATTGAATCTTAAGGTCAGAAAGAATCTTAGAGATGTCATTCACAATTCCTCCTTGATCAGGACTTGAATCTATAACATCTCTGATAAGCTAAGCTCTGAATCTCCCTGTCTGTTTGAACAGTCCTGCCTGCAGACAGCACACGTTTTGTGAGGCAGATTGGCTTTTTAGAAAAGTTCCTTCATTTAAAAACATTTTTTTATTGATTTCAGAGAGAGAAAAGGAGATGGGGAGAGAGATAGAAACATCATTGATGAGAGAGAATCATCGATCCACTGACTCTTGCATGCCCCCTACTGGGAATTGAGCCCACAACATGGGCATGTGCCCTGGCCAGGAATCATATCATGACTTCCTGGTTCATAGGTTGATGCTCAACTACTGAGCTACACCCGCCGGGCAAGTTCCTTCCTTATATGATCCACAGTGTGCCTTCCAAGACCTTCGACTCATTGATTCTCGATGGTGGCTTTGTGCTGCAGTCTGCCTGGTGCCACCCTCTGGACCAGCCTTCCTCAGAGTCACAGGATCCAAGAGGACCCTGAGAGACACAGCAGTGATGTGTGAGGCCCTGCTTCCCTACAAGGAGGCTGGCAGGGATCTAGGATAGCTCCAGGGCCATCCAGGGCTATCTCACCTGGAAATGGAGGCAGCACCCAGGCCAGAGCCTGGGTCTTCCTGTGTCCCAGGCCAGGGCATTGCCTACCACGCACCACCACTTTCTTTCCCTTTGCTCCGTCACTCTGATCTCGGGGGTTTGAGCGCTCAGGGGTCCTGGGCCTTGCACCTTGGCAAGCGAGCATGCAGCTCTGCAGACCTGTGGTGTGTGGTCGGCCTGCAGCGGACCAGAGCCCGGGTGGCAGGCCCTGAGACAGCCCCACTGCAGCTGTGTGAGGAAGCCCTCCCTGGGGGCCGTCTCAGCTGCAGCCATGCCAGAGGGCTGCTCCTCGGCACACTCCCCGGGCTCTGCTTGAGCACTTTGTAAGTTTCCAAACAGATGTGTGGTATTTTCATAAACATTTCATATTTTTTATTCTCTTTTCTCTTCCCTCCCTCCTTTCCCCTTCTGCCTTGTTTCCTTCCTTCGCCTTCCTTGAAGTCACACAGTACTTGCATTTTTAATTACAGTGGATGTACAGTATTCTATTAGTTTCAGGTCTACAGCACAGTGATTAAACACGTACATGCCTTACAAAGTGATCACCGGTAAGTCTCACACCCACCCGGCACCATACGTAGTTATTACAGTGTTGACGACTAGATTCCCTGTGCTTCACTTCACCTTCCTGTGACTGTTTTTAAGAACCTGATTCTGTTGTCCGCCTGGGAGCCCTCTCCCAGCTTGTGTCCTTTGCTGCTTTGGTAGCCAGACCTCCTGGGTCTTGCTCCAGACCATTCGGGTGGGTAGGCATGGGGATGGGGGTCATCTTTAACTGTTAGGAACAGGAATAAGGAACAGAGTCTTCCCTCTAGGTTGGCAACTATTCACTACTCAGTGCTTTTGGAATTTGGTTGTTTAAATCCCTCACTGCACCCCATTCAGACCGCACAGCTGCCCTCTGGGTGGAAGGACATTACCCGAGATGTTGTCAGATTTCTCACTGAAATCCAAGCACACTCTGCTTTTAATGGGATCACGGAGGGAGGCAGGGCACGTGAGCTGCTTTGGCCCTGCATGCTTTGTATGATACAAGTGATTTCCCACTTAAAACTACTCAAATAAACAAATAGTTTTCATTTGGAATATCATGAAACTGCAGCGATTTTATGAAAGTCTTGTAAAGCTGTTCTGCCTGGTCACATTAACCATTTTATCCTGGATGCATGAAAACTCAGTGCTACATCTATTCCTTAAGCTATAATGTGTGTGTGTGTGTGCCCATGCGTGTGTGTAATTATATATACACTAGTGGCCTGGTGCACAGATCCGTGCACATTGAAAGGAAATTAATTAGAAGAAATATTTTAATATCACTATTCGCCCTTTCTCTATAAAGAAGTGTCAGAGATGAAGTCTCAGAGGTACACTGTGCCAATAGGTGGTCTTCAGAAATACTCTGTCGACGCCACCACTTTCTT
The DNA here is from genome assembly GCF_014108235.1 of Myotis myotis. Classification (NCBI taxonomy): domain Eukaryota; kingdom Metazoa; phylum Chordata; class Mammalia; order Chiroptera; family Vespertilionidae; genus Myotis; species Myotis myotis. Next base: position 19,246,284 of record NW_023416401.1, on the reverse strand, counting down.
TCAGCTTCAGAATATCAACAAAAACAACCAAATTCACAATCGACAATGACAGATAGAAACACATGCATGCGATTGGCGCCAGCGAGAGCTTTATATGTATCTCGCATGCGCAAGTCAATGTTTATTTTTAAGTTGCCAGTGCACATCATATGTACTGGCTGGTTGGTCTGCCAGTTGGACGGACGGACGGACAGTCGGTCACTTAACCTTTTATATATATAGATAATTCTCCTTGGTAAGCTGGTCACCGGATAATGTTGCTCTCCTGTGACCTCAGTCCCTGTTTACTCACTATTGGTCACCCAATGGGATGACCTGCATGAGCCAGGAATTCACTGTAGTTATGGTGGGAAGGCTTCTCTGAAGATGTGATATTTGGGCAGAGACCTATAGATTGAGAGGGTGCTACCATGCTCTGGGCACAGGGAACAGCTGGTACCGAACGCCTTGTTAGGGTCTATGGTCCTCCCAGTGGAGTGACCCCACCCCTTCCCTCAGTTCCTGCAGGACTCCATGTCCCCCTAGGGTCCCCAGTGTAAAAGGAAAGGTTAAGATGCCACACAGGCCCTGAGGTGGGCTTGTTCAAGGAATCAGGAGGTTCCATTGTGTCTGGGGTCACAGTAGATACAGTCAGAAAGGTAGTAGGCCAGTTATGAGAGACCTTGTATGGCGATATCACCTATTGTTCATTCATCTGCTGATGGATATTTGGCTTCTTTTCTACTTTTTGGCTATTATGATTAATGCTGCTATGAACAGTTATGTAGAAGGTTTAGTGTGAACACATATATTCCTTTCTTTTGGGTATATGCATAGGAACAAAATTGCTAGGTCGTAAAGTAGCTCCATTTTAGCTTTTTAGGAACTGCCAGGCTTGTCTCCAGCAGACGAACCATTTTTATGGCCTCATCAGTGTCACTTGAGGGTTCCAGTTTCTGCACATCCTCACCACATGCATCATGGCCTGTCTTTTTCATTGTATGCATCCTAGTGAGTGTGAAGGGCATCTCACTGTGGTTTTGATTTGCATTCCCCTGATGACTAACAGTGTTGAGCATCTTTTCATGCACTTATTGGCTATTTGCAGACCTTTATTTGAGAAATGTCTATTCAAACCCTGTGTCAGTCTTTGTTTGCCTGTTTTTTAGTGTTGAGTTGTAACATTTCTTTATATGTTCTGGGTACACACTCCCTATCAGGCATATAATTTGCAAATGTTTTTTTCCATTTTGTGGATTGTCTTCTCACTCTTGACAGAGTCCTTTGAAGCACAAAAGCTCTTTAATGTTGATGAAGTTGAATGTATCTATATTTCCTTTGGGTGCTTATGCTTTTGGTATCATAGCTAAGAAATAATTTCCTAATCCGAAGTCATAACATTTTATGTTTTCTTCTAAGAGTTTCATACTTTTACTAGCATTTTTTTTGTTTTAAACAGCATTTTTCAGCCCTTTACCTTAAATTCCTGTTGTATGCTTTACTTTGTTGTTTTTCACAAAAAGAATAAGTCAGTGTCACTCATTTGAACAATAAACCAAACCTTTCTCTAAGTGTAAAAATTAGAATGATCAACCCCAAAAGTTTTTGTCTATAAATAGTGGTATCATTTATATAATACTGTTTGCTTACATAAAAATTTCACTCTGTCTCCTATTATCTTCTTCCTCGTACCCTGAAAACCAAAAATTGGGCACACGTCTGCTCATTTAACTTCTTTTACAAAAATTTTAAGTAAATAACATTCAACAATTTCTTATTGATAAATTAAATAGCTGAGATAATTTTGTGTGTCTCATTCGATGTGTTCCAATTAAATTCAGATTGTAAGTAAAATTGCAAAAAACAGATATCAAAATATTTACTCAGAGAAAACTTTACAAACATCTTTTTATAAACCGTCAATTGACATATTGTTCATGATATGTTCATGTCTTTTGCAAGATTCACTGGAGCAGGTTCCCAAGGAATTGCTAAGCAACGTTTCTTTATTTCTTATTTAATTTTTATGTAATCTAGAAACTGCAATACTCGTTTTTGTTACAAAACTTGCACAAATCCATTTTAGGAAGCATTAAAACACAGGTAAGCAAAAAGAAAAAGATACTTAATCTCCTGCAATCCTGCCATCTCACCCTCACCATCCCCAATGAGAAAGTGAGTTGAACTTGACCTCCTTGTCACTTGAAAGGACTCTTCAACCTCAAGGCCCCAGGAAAGAAGAACATTGTCTCCCGCTGATTTTTTTTTTTTTTTTTACTGAAAGTTTTTAGATAATCAATTTTTGTTCCTTAAAACTGAAGTCATTGGCCCTATTGTTTTTCCTTGCAGGTTCCATTCCTTTTTGCTCTTTATGGGGCATCCGCCTTATGCAATCCGGGAAGTGAACATAAACAAGTTCTGCAGGATCATTAGTGAATTTGCCCTGGAGTATCGCACCACCAGGGAAAGGGTTTTGCAGCAGAAACAGAAGCGGGCCAACCACAGAGAGAGAAATAAGACCAGAGGGAAGATGATCACCGATGTAAGTTTCAGGAAGTCAGCTTATTTATTTTGAGAGTGTAATCAACCATAAAATGTCCCCCAGTTTGGGGACTGTGCTTCTTTTCCTTTCTCTTCTTTTCTTTCCTATAAAATCTGCTATAAACAAATGAGGAACTAGGACATGTAAGTTAAGAATGTGTGGCTGGAGAAGGAGTTTGTAACACATGTGGGTGTATTGTATGGTGCTGATGACATTAAATGCTTGTTTCCATTTCCACCCTCTGTGATGGAAGATAATGCCACTTATAGGAGGACAGATGTACCGATTTGGGAATTGATTCAAGATTTTAATCATCATAATTATGCTTTATAACCTCAGTTGACACATGGACCACCATTCAAGGCATCTTAATAGAGAAATAATTGATGTGGTTGCTCAAAGCTGCAATCAGATGGGCTCTTGGTAGACCCTTCAGTCAGAGACTATCAGGGTGGGAAGGGATCCCCTTCGGGGGTCCCTGCACACTCACATGTCTCTCCCATTCCTGGGCTCTTCCCCCATCTCTCCCACCTCATCCCTGAGCCCCCTGGGCCATGGGCGCAGTGGGTATTCAGAAGAGGAAGGACGCATGAGGATTCCAGGATCAGACAGTACCTCTTTCTGATGTGCCTTTGCAAAACTTATTCCATCTGCATCTATAGGTGAGAAGCACCTTGGCTCTCAGTGATCAGGGAATGGAATGGGTAGCGACTAAGCCATTGTCCTTTGCATGCCTCAGCTGAACTCAAATCAGGTGGATTTCTTTGGGGAGGAATAAAATCAATTAAGAAGACCTTATGGGGGCTACCTTCTGTGCCCAGAAAATGTGGTAGGAGAGACAGGGAGCACACGGTTACTGCCCACAATCTTGAGGGGGCCTGACCTTTCCGCGGAGACCTGGACACATTATCTTAGTAATTTTAAAAGAAGGCAGGGGAGAACCAGGGACTAATCCCCTCACCACCTCCTCCCACCCAGACCCCTGTTTCCTTGGAATTTTCTGGGCCCTTAGAGCTCAGATCCCGTTTCTGCATCAGGTGCCCTTCCCGCAGTCCCCCGGACGCCAGTGCCACCAGCCACGTCTCCGCGTCCTCTCCTGAAGTCTGGGTTCAACCGAATCTTTCACCTCCTGGAGGACAGCAGCTCGGGAGGCAAACAGAATCCACTTGGGCAAACTATGTCCCATATTTCATCCCAAAGTATTATTTTTAAAAGTTGTAAAAGGGGAGTGCTTATTTTTGTGGAAATGAGACACATTGGAGGGTGAAAAATACAAGTCCAATATGCTCATAGTTATGAAAACACGTCAAAATTTCTTGCTAAATTCTTGAGATTTATTTTTTACAGATCCCACTAATTTTTAAATTCTGTCCTTCTCTGGAAACACTCAGCTTTCCTATTTATAAGTAGGGATAAAATTTTCTAGGGTTTGATTCAAAAATATTTAAATTCCCATTAACATCTGGATAGTACCAGCTTCTTCAGGGTTTACCCTGGACATAGTCCCTATTTTCAGTGGACAAAGTGGCATCATTTGTGTAGAAAGGTTGCCATCTGCTGGTAAATCAGAATATTGTCAGTATGGCAATGTATACAGCTTCCCGTTTTCCCAACATCTCAAGCAAGCAAGCGCCTGCTGCGTGCCCAGCACAGCATGGGGCAACGAGGAAGATGTGGGTGCTGTAAAAGATAAACTTATGCCTTCAGGATGTCATGATCTGGTTAAGAAAAACATCTCCACCATTTAAATCTCTCAAAACAAACCCAAGTAATAGATGGAGAAGCAGAGCCCGAGCATTAGAGCTGGAAGTGATTTTTTGAGAAAGCTGTGCAGTCCCTTTTAATGTAGATGCTGAGCAATGAGGATGGAAGTGACAGCCATTAAAGAAGGACAGTTTTAGAAGAACCATTATTTTCTAAGGCACAGAGCTGTCTGGGTTAAATCTAAAGACCCCACGGTGGTGGAGTCAGCCCCGTATCTGCTGTATGTGCCGGTCTCTCCTCTTCTTCCTCTGTTTCTGAACATGCAGAAGGCTTCCTTTCTTAAAGTCCAGGAGTCGTCCAGGGAGGATCAGGGAGACACTAAGTAATTTCTCACCCTTGTGTCGCCACCTGGTTCTAGGCAAAATGGTGACATAGACGAGGCGGTGCAAGGCCACTGCGGCCCTGTCTGCTGTCATCCCACTCCAGCTGGGCTGTGAGAACTCAGGCTGCCCAGCCCAGGACCCCCACACTGAGGCAGGGGTAACCCTGGCGAGGCCCTTGCCTTCTCTCCAGCTTCCTCTCTGTGAAAAGGGAATGCTAGTTACTTTGGGGATATTGAGAGGGCTAGAGATTTTGTATATTGGCATCGCACACGTGTACTCATTGCTGAAAGAAAACCCAAATCCTGGTTAAATAAGCATGTTGTAAGATTTTTTAAAAGATGGCACAGCAGAACTGTCACCTGTTGTCACGATGCACTTGGCTGGGAAGGTGATGTACTGGGAGCATTATGTCATTTCAGCTTCCAGCAGTGTAGTCAGTTCTCAGCACCCTTGTGTCCGACTGGCTGGCCTAGCCTTCCAACCTCACTAGAAACAAGCACACGTTCAATTGAGGGCATGTTGATTTAAAATTAAGAGATTGCTATGACTTTCACCTTCAATTTATTTTTAGAAAAGGGATATTTTACTAGTATTTGAAGTGACTTCAGGGAGCTTATCTGGTGAGAGTTGGAGAGAATTGAAAGTATGGCCAGTCATACTTCCAGCCTCCAGGAGGCACAGGGAAGTACGATTTTGAAGAGAAGCTAATCTCATGTTTCTGAGGGAGCAGTGATATGACCCATTCTGCATGGGCAGCCATTCCTCTGGTCCTGCGTTGTTTGTCCTGCGTGTGGAAGGTTCTTGGAGGTGCAGACCGGCAGCCTGGGCAGGGAGGCCCAGCACTGGGGATGAGAGGGGAGCGGCCACTGATAGGTGGAGCCGGGCAGAGGGAGGCCAGTCCCCTTACTGAGGCCCTGATGGGGGCAGTGGAGGTGGGTTCCACAGAATGTGGCTGGGTGAGGGCAGGACACAGAGCTGGGAGTGAGGTATGGAGTGGCCAGAAACCAGGTAAGCTGGCTGTCAACCTCATGGGCAGCCTCAGGAGATTGGCCCGAACCCCCAAATCCTTTCTGACTGTGGTCAGGATAGAGCTTGGGGAATTTCCAGAGGAGGGCAGGAGGGCTATGGAGGCAGGGCCCGGCCGCTCCCAAATCAAGAGGGTGTGCCCTGGTCATGGGGCCAATTTCTTCATTTGGAATTTGACGTGACATGGAGATGATCTCATCTTTGCTGACTTCCGTGCCTTCTAAGAATCCCTTCTGTCTTTTCCATCCTGTCCTGTCCTCTTGGGTAGACTGATGAAGAGGATGACATGGAGGTAGGACTCTGTCTAAACGTGTAGAATGCCACGTGTGACCTCCAGGGGCGCTGGAGTGCCTAACCTAAGCAGCCTGCAGTGTCAGCACGGTTCTGTGCTTTAAACCATGCATGCACGTTTTCGGGTTGGTTTCTGTGTGATCACTAACCTCCTAACATGGGTCCTTGTCCTGCCGTGTGTGCCAGGGGCTGATGGATTGACTGCTTCTCCGAGCTGTCCCTGAGCCCCAGACCCTGTCCCGAGTGGCAGTGCCAGCTCACCTCTCTCTACTGCGAGGAGAGTGGTCGGGGAACTTTCCCTCCAGCCCTGTCTGAGCCTTTTGGCAATACAAGTATGAGAACTGGGTTCTAGAAAAGCCACATGAAGAGCCCTAAAATCAGAGAGGAAGTGGGGCAGTGGCTAAGAGCCAGGCTAGACCAGCGGTTTAGCAGCTTTGGGTAGCTCTGACTTGTGCCCATTTCCTCCATGGGCATCCACTGGGTCAGGCGGGATCAGTGTGTGAGGGGTGGGAGGGCAGGGGCTCCTCATCTAGGTCCAGATGTCAGAACCAGAGTCCAAGTCAGAGCTGGCTGGCCTGGAAGGTGGGGAAGGAGCCGTACACAGATGTGCCAGCCACAGATGTGTCCTGGGCTCTCTGCTGCCGTGGCTGAGAAGCTGGATGAAAAGAGGGAGCCCAGATCCACAGAGCTCCTCTCTGCAAATGGGAATCTAACAGACTGCTTATGTCTCATCCAGATGTTGGGCACTGTGCGCCGTGGCGCGATGGGCTAGCATACCTCTTGTAAAACATCTGTGTCCTCGCTGTTCAGCTGGAATTAGAGAATATTGTGTGCACATAATGCTTGTTTAAACAACTATATTTTTGACGCCACCAGAAGTAGTAAGTGTTACCAAACTCAGTTTCAGCATGAATTTCTGAGTTGTGTTCTGATCTGGTGCCTGAACCAAACCCCCTTGGGTTCACTTAATCTTGGAGCGCCTCAGTTCCCTTCTCGGTAAAGTGAGGTGGGACTAGATCTGGAAAATTTCTTCCCAACTCTTAATCTTGCCTCATTCTGTGGCTGAATCCCACTTTTAAAATTTGACTATCATAAGTGATATGTAAGAAATTTTTAACTGCTTCCTGACACTAAATTTTAAAAAACTTAAAGCTCAATATATTTAATTAACACATTAAATATATTGATCCTCGTATCAGGGCTTTGGCATTGGAAACGGATTTGGTTTCTGAGCTCTTCCCAGAGCTGATTTCGGTCTCCCCTGGTAGGCACTCACCGAAGGAACTTGCAGAGAGCCGAGATGCCTGCGACAGGGGAGGGATGGGCGTGGTCCTTCTGGCCCAGGGCTTTCTTAATGATAAAAGCACTTCTGTATTCACAGATGTTTTGTCATTATTCATCCACAACCTCGGTGACTGTGTCTGCAGGATACATACAAACCAAAGGACAGGGAGGGACAGAAGAGAAGGTTCCTCAATGAAGCATTTTATAGACTTGAGTTGGCTTTGGGGACAGTAGCTCACACCATCATCCCCTTTGGTCTTGCAGTCCGGCAAATTCTCCAGCAGTTCGCCAGCACCTGCGAGCCAACCACAGGGTCTGAGCTATGCCGAGGACGCCGCTGAGCATGAGAACATGAAGGCTGTGCTGAACACCTCGTCCCCGGCCATGGATGATGCCACCCCGGTGCTGGGCGTCCGCACACGCAGCCGGATGAGCCGAGGTGACTCCGGGCTGGGCCAGGCACATCTTCCCAGGAAACCACCTCTTGGGGGTCTGGTCCCCATCACCGGGTACAGGTTCCTGTGCCTGGGTTGTGGCTGCAAAGGGCAGTCAACTCCCCAGTGCTGATGTAGCCACACATTTCTTTACTCACACCTTTGTCACCCACCTTCATTAGTTTCGTTTCAGAAAAAAATAGTCCCAAAAATATAAATTAATTTGCACAAGAGGAATTATTACTGTGAATGAATCCTCATAGGTTAAAACAGGGATCAGTAAATACAGCCCCAGGCCAATTTCAGCTGGCCACCTGCTTTGTAAATAAGGTCTTACTGAACACAGCCACACTTGCTCAGTTGTGTATTGTTGATGGTGCTTTTCCACGTAATGGCAGAGCTGTGTAGATGTGATGGAGACCACAGGCTTTTGAAGTTGTGTTTGTTACAAAAAGAAGTGTAGGAAGAGGAAATTCACAATTTTGAGAACATTTACATATATATATGTCTTCTTAGAGAAGCATATTTCCCATTTTATAGAAGAGATTTCACAGGAAGTTCATCCTGGTATATTTAAATAGCATCCTATATAATAAAAGGCTAATATGCAAATTGTTCCTCAACTGTGAGTTCCACTGGGACTTCAACCAGGAGTTTGACCAGGGGGCGGGGCCAGCTGGCTGGCCAACTGCCCATGGCCCCTCCCCCCAGCTGGGCCAGCCCGATTGGCCCTGATCAGGGCGGGCTGGCCCAACCCCACCCGTACATGAATTCGTGCACCAAGCCTCTAGTTGATTTATAACTCTTTAACATGACTTGGGAACTATGTTTTTATGGGGCTTTCTTCTTGCTTGTCTATAGGCAGATGTTTCCATGCCAGACCTGGAGTAATTAATAAATGTATTTTTTTGGTCAGCAAGCAGAGCAGTGTACCAAAGAGAATTTATGTCAATTCCCCCTTTGCTGGTTGTAGAGGACAATCTTGCTATGAAATTTCAAAGATAAGCTATGTTTCAAAATCCATTGGTTTCTATTCCACTGAATGAGAAGTTGGGGTTGGTTAACATTCACTAGGCACATACAGCCACGGATAGAGAGCTGACATCACTGGACATACATCACTGGATACCTGTGATATGCACGTCACCGAGTGGCATGGGGTCTGGGGTGGGGAGGGGTCTGCCCTCCTGTGACCTGGCAGGTGGAGGGACGCATCCAGGCATAGAAAGTCAAAGGGCACAAGAGCACAGCTGTGGTACAAGGTATTATGACATAAGTGCCCCAAGTATGGGTTTTAGAGAGTACAGGGCTGGAGAGTGGTGGCTGGAGTGGTGCCCTGTGCCCCACAGTGGGGACCTGCGAGCACGTGGATCTGCTGAGCTCAGGCTTCCCGCTCTGCTCCGCTGCTGGCAGCTCAGCTGCCAGGGGCAGCGCTGTGCATTTTCTTTGGGTTCATCCTATTCCCTGTTTAATCCTTCAGGCTCCGCTAGTTCATGGACCATGGGAACCGATGACTCACCGAATGTCACGGATGACGCCGCTGATGAGATCATGGACCGCATCGTCAAGTCAGCCACCCAGGTGCCCAGTCAGCGAGTGGTGCCCCGGGAGAGGAAGCGCTCCCGGGCCAACCGGAAATCTCGTAAGTGCCTTTGAGTTGGGGTGAGGGACTCGCCCACAGGTACCTGCCCTCTAGTCCTGTATGACCGGGAAGGGCACACTCAGGTGGGCTCCAGGGAATTGTCACTGGTGCCAGGAGGCCCACTTGTGCTCGTCAGCAAAAGGTTTCCTACGTGGCAGTCAGCGTTGGCCTGTGGAGGGTGCTGCAGTCACCCCTGCCCAGGGTAGTTGTCATTTCTGGCCAGGCCTCCCTCAATTCATACTTTGTCCCTAGGAAGGTTAAAAGGCCCTGACGTGACTCTGGCAGGCGCTGATGGGCTCAGAGCGACCCATTGCCAAGCCCTGCCTGGGATGCTTTGCCAGAGGCTACGAGTATATTTCTGCCTCTCTCCCCACATCAGGGGCCACTTTCTGGGCTGGAGGTGGTTCCCCTAGGGGTTCACTGCTGCCGGTGAACATGACCAAGGTAAAAACCAGTGATTTTATGGTCAGTAGGATGGTTAAAATATTTAATGTTGACCAGTTATTTTTTCTTTTCCTACCAAATAGAGGATTCAACTAAATCAAAGCAACTGACTGTCTTTTTAGTTGGAGCCCAATTCCTGCTCCTGCCCAAGTGGTGGGTGTGGAGTTGCCTGTGTAGGCACCATGCCAACTCTCATAGGGATCGCACTGAGTCGGGAAGCAGGGTTCCTCTCAGTTCTTTGATGTTACTTGTGTTGGCTGTGGCGCTTGTGTGTGTATCGAGAGTTCAGCCCCCAAGCTTTGGCCTCTGCTGGTCACACCAGTGGCAGCTTGAGTCTTAACCGGCTCTGCTTCCTGGAGTAAGGGGTGGTGACTAGGAAAGGGATTTATGACTTGTCACCAGAAGGAAGGCTGGTTCCCTCCCCACGTCTAGACTCCCAAAAGTGACAAGAGAGTGAATCCAAGTAGGCAAGGAGTTTAGTTAGAACTAGAACTCAGGGAGCCCCCAGTGGTGCCACCCTTGAAGTTCAGGAGGTGGTGGGGCATATGTTGGACCCTGCGATTCTGTGCGACCCATTGGCACGCTTGTTTCCGGGATAAAGAACACTAAACCAAACGACTGATTCAGAATCTGTGTTAATAAAGTCTCCACGGGACTCCGGCACAGTGAGCTAGAGCGCTCAGGTCTGAGGCCTGGAGTGGAATTACAGGGGCCTCAGTTGCGCATCTTCCCTGACAAACTCTCCTCCAAAGACTTGGGCTTGTCCACCTCCCCCCACCCGCCTGTGTGATTCCAGCTGCTCCAGGCCAAGGCAGCACCTCCCTTTCTCTCTGCCTGAAGGGGATGAAATAGTATTCCCGTGTGGTTTTAACTGACTTTTCCCTGCATACTAGGAAGTTGAGTTGACTCTTTTGCCATTTGCATCTCTTCTTTTGTGGATGGCTTGTCCATATTGTTTGCCTATTTTTCTCTTGCTCTTTTTCATAAGAAATCTATTTGTTAAATTGCTTTTTAAAATGAAACGTATAAAAGGCTTTTGGAGGTCTTCCGTAGATTATATCTTCGTATTTGCCTTTATTGCTCCCCTATTACTTACTTCAGTAAACTGGTAACCAAATGGCAGAAACTTGGTACTGTGTCTCTCCTGGTCTGGCTACAGTGGGGAACCTCAGTGCAAGAATCACCCAGGAGGATCTGGGAAAAGCAAGTGTGTGTGTTGAGGGTGGCAGGGACCATGGGTGGGGAGTAGAGAAGACCAGGGTGTGCCCTCACAGAGGGGCAGGGGTGAGCCAAGAACCTCAGAGACAGAGACTACATGACACAGTGGCCTTGCCAGTCCCCAGAGCCCCAGGCCATCCACGTCTGTGTGGGCAGCGCATTGGCCCTGCCCTCTGGTCTAGAGAGAACCAGCTTCTCACAGAGACACTTGATGTCACTGGGAACAATCACACACCCATAATTAATTTCCCACTTCAATCTGGCCAGAGAGATATTTTGCCTGTTTTTGTTGTTGACATAACATACTATCCTTTGATATCGTTTCCATTCCAATCTTATGCAAAACAGCCGTATATTCTTTTTATTTAGCCAAGCACATTTCATCCTGTGATGCAGTGACTTCAACGACTACAGTTCGGCATGTATGTAAATGTTTACCTGCAACAGGTTTAACTTATTGGTAATGGCACAGTCCACAGACATTTAAGACAGGGGGAGTTACTTTGATTTCCATTTAAAAGGGTGATAAACTCCAGCTTTTCACAAGAGGTTAAAGGAATAAGAAGACAATAATTTGCAAAAGCAACATGAAGTTTCGCCTTTTGGGCGCCACCCTTTTATTTTATTGTTTAATGGTGGCAATGAGGCAAGTGGATAATGAATACCCAACATATTTGGTTCGTAGCTCATTTGGCCAAAGACAGTAATAGTCCAGCTATAGCAGGAAACTAAACAGGATCCATCCCATAACCTAAAAATTTATGACCTGCGAGCTTTTGAGAATCCTCTGAGAAAATTCAATGTTCACTTTCCTGTTGGCACTAGTGGCTGGGCCTACACACACCCAATGCCCTGCGAATGCCTGGAACATGCAGCCAGTAGGGACACATCAAAGGCACCTTCATTGCTTTGCAGGCTCCCACGGCTCGGTGCTGTTGCTTTCCCAACTGGTGCCTTCAGGGTCTCATGAAGCAAAATGTTTCTAATTATGTGGTTGGGTTCTAGCCTGTGGAATGAATGGTCCAGCACACGTTGGCCAAGGCCCTCCAATCGGTCGGTGCATCGGACAGAGGGAGAATGTTATCTGAGCTTTATGGTTGTCTTGTTTGTTTCTTTGTTTTTTTCTACTTTGGTTTTTCTTTTCATAATATTGAGGCAGGTGTTTTGTCCCAGAGCTACTTGTCCTCTTAGGCCTCCTGAATGTTGACCTGCCCTAGAAATCCCTGAAGCTGACCAGCACTTGAGGTATCCTTACAGGTATGATTCTGCAGGATGGACCCCAGTGACTGGGGTGGGGAGGGGGCTCCTCTCCAGCATGCTTTTCTCTTGGACCCGCCTTGAGAAGAGCGTCTCCACCCTGCTGGCTGCCTGCATGGTGCCACTAGCCCAGATGATCACAGAACAGGTCGGGGATTAGGGACTCATAGTCTGCTTTAGCTCTTGTCCCCAGGGTCATGTCATGGTTGAGAGAGGCAGGTGCCCCTTCTCTGCTGAGTTTTCCTCCAAGGGAGAGTCTGGGCCCTGTTGCGACATGACCATGGAGTTTGGGGCTCAGAGCTATGTTTCTCTAAAGATGTGATCACTCTGATGTGACCTACACGTAATCAACCAGTTTCTTAGTTTGTTAGGATCATAATGGTGGACACCTTTACGAAAAAACAGTTTCCCGTGGGCAGAGCCAGAAGTTTGATTCCAGGGCCCTTTGGGAAAGGAACGCAGAACTCAGATTCTCTCTCTCGCCCTGACTCATCCCTCACACCACCATTCCCCCACTGTGTCTCTCGTGACGCTGTGGCATTCCTCTCCAAGGGGAGAGGAATGCACATTTGACATAACTAAAATCTTATTTTATTTCTCTTACAGAATATTGAGGGGTGTAGCCAGGCTATCTATTAAGTAGCCGTTTATGGAGAAAGAGAATGATCGAATCTGAAAAATTATTGTATCTGTTTTGGGGAAAATATGATTTATGTCTCACAAGATTAGATTCTGTGCACAACTTAGTTCAGTTTTCTCTACTTTTCCAAAGTGGTGTTTGAAAATACCCAGGAATTTCCCCCACTAATCCCATTTTTAAAATTTTCTCTGCATTTAATTTAAATAGTTCTTCCTTACTTACCATGAGCCAATTTTATATTTACATAAAATTTATATTTATAGTGCAAGATAACAATGGCCATAAGCCAGAGGCTTTAACACTAATGCTCTTGGGATACAATAAAATAAGATGTTGGAAGGAAATAAAGCTTCCTCAATCCAACTTCTGTCTTCTCAACAACAGCATCATTGCTGTTTAGTGAGCATCTAATTATTCTTCAGACTCATTAAAGCTGGTCTGATCCCTCCACAAAAGGCAGCTGAGGGTGCCAACCCAGGTGGACAGGACACAGGACAGGAAGATAAATAGAACAAGCTCATGAGAAAACTAAGTGTTGGATTGAGAGTTGTTATGTTTTATTTTATTGATTGATTTTTTTAATTTATTGAATTTTCAGAGAGAGAGAGAGAGGGAGAGAGATTTGTTGTTCCACTCTTTATGCATTAAACTTTGGCATATCAGGACGATGCTCTAACCAATTGAGCTACCCGTCTAGGGCCGAGAGCCATTACATTTTAGAGGGTGACTTGAGGACTTGTGCATGTTGGGAGGAGTGCCACCATCAGTGCCCCTTGGGCTGCAGGAGCAGAGGGGCCAGAACAGGATGGAGCCCAGTCAAACGTCCTGGCTCAAATCCTTCTCTCCCGCTTACTGTGTGCACTTGGGCCAGGGCCTCGATCTCTGCCATTTGTTCACTTACCGGGGAAATGACACTACTCATCTCATAGGCTTTCCACAAAGATCAAAAGGAACTCCATGTTCTGGCTCATGGAGTAGATTGTGGCCACCATTGCCATTATTCTCAGATTCAACTCATCTCAGCAGTCGCCTGAGAGCACTTTGCAGGATTGAAATTTGTTTTCATTTCTAGGAGGGTGGGAGATGAGAATAGGAACGTGGGTTTTGTGAGTCCCAGACACCCCTGTGCTGCCTGTGGAGGCAGAGGTGCCCTGTGTCTGAGCCCAGGTTCCCACTGCTGTCAGGGCTGCGTGAGAGCTGTCACAGTGCCTGGGGCAGAGCGGCTGCAGGGCCAGCGAAGTGACCCGTGACCCGCGCCGTGTATGGAAAAGCTGCGAGGCAGACAGGGATAAACATTACCGAGGTCTGTTCTCTGTTAAGCAGCTGAGGAAGGGAGGCAGCCGCATGTGACAGGCTGCGCAGCTCCAGCCAGAGCATTCAGAGGGAAGCAGGAACAGGGAGCGGAGGGGGGCCCAGACATTATCTTATCAGACCTAAGCAAGCACTTAAGAAATCCCCTGTGTGATGGGAGACTTGTACAAGTCTCACATCCTGCCAGCCCCATCTGCTGGTCCCCTCATTCTCTCAGCACCCCTTCTACCCACCCTACCCCCGCCCTTCTTTGCTTTCGGAGTGAGAGCCAAGTCCATGTCTGGACAGGTCTGCGGATCCCTCACAGCACATCCCTGTCAGCCCCCTGCCTCCCTGCCAGCAGTACTTGGCTCAGGTCACATTTGCTGAATGAATGAGTGAACTGGTGAGCAGATGGACGGATGAAATGACACCCAAAGAGCCCTTTCTATATGTGATCTGAATTGGGGTACAAACCTGATTTTAATTGATTGCCTTCATTTCACACCTTCCAGCAGTAACATGAATTAACTTTGAGTCTAACAAAGGGAGGATTCAGATTCTTTAAGTCTTTTGGGGGGCTAATATATTCATGTTTATTGGGTTATGTTCAGTATTTATTATATTTATTGTGAGAGAATTTATCTAAATTGTCATGAAGGCCTACAGAAAGTAGGATTCTACAGATGGCACAGATTTTTCTAGGAAGATTCTCTTTTCAGGAACACATCTGGCAAGCAAAGGGACCTTAGCCTACTCTGGCTTTCCCCTGCAGCAGAGAACACACACGCCATGGGGAAGGGGTGTAGGAGGGTCCCAGGGGGCCTTGCACATCAGCCCTTTGAGTAGATGGTGAGGCCAAAGGCACAGCCTCCGGTCAAGCAGGAAGGTCGGCGAAGCACCGGTTAGACTTTGTTCTGTTCTCTGAGCTGCCTCAGCCAAGCTGGCCCATGCCCATCTCTATTACATCAGTGCACATGCTCTAAGGTGCCAGGGTTCTTATTCAAGTATTCCCTTATTCAAGTATTCCCAAACACTACAGTCACAGGACGAAAGCCAGTGTGTGGCCAGGAGTGTGAAGGCAGCATTCTAAATGCCATCGTGGGTGAAATGTCCACCCGTTCACAGAGCCTCTGTCATCATTCGGCCAAGCATGTTTACCCAAAGGCACAGAGAATGTGGTCATAGGCACATGTCCGTGCCGCCTCCGCAGCTAATGAAATGTAAGATGCTGCATGGACTTCTCCATGCAGAATTCCGTATCTTGGATGAGAGGTCCTAGTAGTCCTTGTCAAGAATGAGAAACATTTTATCTTCTTTTCTGCCATTAAAATTATCTTTCTTTAACCAACACTTGAAGGAGTGTTTAAAGGACATAAAAGGTTATTACAAACTAGTATTTTTATGGCTGCCTCATAGAACAAATTCCATTACTCAATTAAATAAATGCAGTCTGCCTCCAGCCAAGGCTCTGGAGCCAAACATTTTGTCTAGATGAGTTAGACACTCAGTCTGGAGCCCCAGGGGCTGCGTTGGGGAGTGGGGGCCGGTGCAGGAGCAGCTGCAGATGGGTAGCTTGGGGCCCAGAGCTGGGCTTGGGAAACAGTAGTGTGCGTTGGTGGCATGGTACAAGTCTTTGAATCTCTATAAAAACCCACACTTGGTGTCTGAGGGCCTTCCAGAAGTGTGCTGATTCTTTGAGTGAAGGGCAAACACATAGTAGGTTCTCCATAAACCATTTGTTGATTGACTAATTGAGGGATTAGATGTTGGTCCCTGTTCAAAGTGCTGATCCCTGGGAGAGAAGACACCATTTATTCATAGATATTACCCCTGTTTGTTCCAATGGGCATGGGTCTTTCAGATCCTTTGTCCACAGGCTACATGGGCTTTTTCCCAGGGGATCATGGGGAGACATGGAATGGGGGCGGGGGGGTATTGCCTGCAGACATAGGAGGTGGGGCCCTGCCTGTGGAGAGGCCTCAGAGGAGGCCTCAGAGGATACAGGCCCATGGTCACGGAGCGGACTCAGGGAACTGGGTCTGGCAAGGGAAGATGGGAAGGAATAAGGGTGAGCTTTACTGATCAAGGGCCTGCCCTGCTCATCTCGGAGACTCTGGTGGATTTAGGATTTAGGATGGAAGGTGGATCTGTAACATGCCTCTTCTGAACATAGACCAAATCCTCTAAACTCTGTATGATCTTACATATAGGATAGACCAAACACAATTTATAAATGAAGAGAAGTGTAATTAGGCAACCTTTCAAAGGAGAGGCCTGGTTTTGAAAGAGGCAGCTGTCTACTCATTCACCCTTATCCAGCCTGTATTTTGATATAAGAACTGATCAACACTGAGCAATGGGACAATCCATGATGCCGGGCTACACAGAGGCCAATTCCAGGTCCGTGAAATGCGAGTGTTCCTCAACGGCCAGGTGTGTACCCAGTGAAGGGGTCATTTGGTCCTTCCTGAGCCTGTGTGTTCACAGAGAACCTCCACCAGAACTACCCAGAAACATTTGGCAATTTGCTTTGTGACAGCCAGCCTGCAGGGGATTCCTGGTTATTCTCTCCAGAGGCGCTTTGATGACTGGAGATACTCACAGAGACTCACCCTGACTGCTGCCCGTTGCCCGGGGTCTGTTGACACCTTGCTGTCCAAGGTCATGGGTTTGTGGGGTGATCTTACCTGATGGACATCATTGGAACTTGCGTTTTCCTTTGCTCCGTGATTACTTTTCCAGCTCTGATCCATTCCTTATGCCGGTCAGAGGCTGAGCTCTCAACATGCCACCTGCCGTTCGCAGTTTGCACCTATTTCTCAGAAACTTTGTAAGGATGAGCCTCTTCTCCCTTCTTTCCTTACAAGGCCCCCCTCCACTGGACCGTGCAGGTCAGATTCTGTGCCATCTTCAGGTCAGCCTCTTGCAGCCCCAGCCAGCCAGCCAGCCAGGGCACTTCAGCAGGAGCCAGATGGGGCCGAGCCTCTGGGAGCCCTGTGACCCCCTGGCCTGGAGTCCTTGGGGAAGAGGGCTGGTGGACCGCATCCCCGTGCCTGGCTGCTAATCCCTCCTTCTCTTCTCACTCCTTTGATCCGCTTATGCACTGCAGTGCGAAGGACCCTGAAGAGCGGCCTGACTCCAGAAGAAGCCCGAGCCCTGGGCCTGGTGGGCACCTCGGAGCTGCAGCTGTGACCCAGGGGGCACCCTAAGAAGTGTGCCTGAGCAGAGTGCATGCTCCTGCTGGATGGAGCCCCTGTCAGCATCAGCATCGAAAGGTCTGAAAGAAAGTGCCCATCTCTCTGTGGCGCCACGGGGCTGTGTTGCGTGCTGCGCACTGACATGGAGTCTCCTTCCTGTACTTTCTCTTGTTTCCGTGACACCTGGTTTAGTAGTTCCAAAGTGAGACACCTTTTCTGTGCAAGGAACGGACCTTTTCCGGAGCAGATCACTTGTCACAGTGACTAAGGGCATATGAGGCAGTTGGATTAGATTCACAGCCTGGGTCTCGCCACACCACCAAAGTATCCAGATGTAAAACCCAAACTGTACACAAAGGAAAGCACAGGCTGTTGACCAGTTGTGGATTTTAGATGTACTAAATGTTTATATGGATTCATAAATGTACACCATGTTTCAGATACTAAATAAATGGAGTTTAATGTCATAATGAGAAACTTTTATTCTCTTGGCTTTAGGACCTTAAAAAGCTCAGTTTTGCCTCTTTCTGAGTCAGCAAAACCTCTCCCCAGGTTCACCAGGACCCTGGCTCAGAACCATCTCAGGCCCCGGGATGGGCGGGGGGGTGGGGGGGTGGGGTGGTGGTTCCAGCTTGGTTAATAGAATGAGGAGCCTGACAATGTGCTCTTTGTAACTCCTCATTGGTTAGGCATCATGCTAGCGATAACCTTACTCATGTGCTTTGCTTTGCTCCATTGCGATGTGGAAGCAAAAATGTAGAGTAGCATTTTAAAAATCTGAACTATTCTGTAACTCACCCATTTGCCCCTTTATATAAAAATTCATTATCTCAAAAAGTTTACTGTCACCAAACGAAAATGAGAATTTTAAGCTTTGAGTGCAGAGAATGACAAATGGAGGCCTGGCACTCAAATACCCGTCATCAGAAGACAAGGTGTCCGGAGTGGGAGGCGCCGTGGGGAGCTCCTGGCAACGGCAGAGCCACGCTGAAGGGGCTGCTGCCCAGGTGGTAGCTGAGCCCTTCCCAGAAGTCCCTCCGTCCAAGGTCGCATGGCTCCCGTGAAGAGCCTCTGCCTCAGAAAGCAGGGAAAGGTAAACCCCCTGCAGCAGGTACTTGGGGGGTTGAAAGGTAGTCAGGTCACTAATGCTACCTTTGCCTTAATTAACACCTCTGTGACTCTATTCCTGAGTCTGGGCAGATGTGATTTATAGACAATCTCAGCTGTGTTGTCTGAAGAGCCAAAGATCATAGATTCACCCCACATGCCTCTATGCCTGTGTTTCCCGTTTCTGCACCCCCACTAACTCAGCCACAGGGGGTCTTTCCAGCAGGTGTCTGTCATACGTGGTGAGTGTGAGCACCCCAGGACAGCCCGGGACCTGCAAGAGTTAGGTCTGCATGTTACAGACAATTGAGTTTACTTAATCACTTCATTACAAGGTATTAGGTGTTAATGTTTGTTTCCTTATGGCTGTAAATAACGTGTTACATTCTGAATATGGTTTAGTGGTTTGTGTTTATTTGCTTTGGAACTGAATGCAGACACAGAATACCTATGTCACTGGGATCATGATGTATGAACAAAAGGAAGCCGCATTTCTCTTGCACTGTTTAATGAACAAGCACTTCGATGCCCTTATAGGGACCCTAGGTATTCTGCTGAATTACTGCTTTAAAACAGGGGTGGGAACCTTTTTTCTGTCAAGGGCCACTTGTATATTTATAACATCATTCGCTTAATATAATTTACTTGATATAAATCTATGTTGCTATGAAAAAAGCTCCTAGATTTATTGAATTTTGAGTCCTGCCTGTGGTTGCCTTGGCAGGGCCAGACCAAATGATTTTAAGGACCAAGGGCCGGATGTTCCCCACCCCTGCTTTAGAATAAAAGTCACATTTGGAAGGAAGTGACTGAAAAAACCTAATGTTAGTTTTATCTTTAAAATTTAAAAATCCTGAGAGGAAGCAAGCAAGCTAAAAACTAAGTTCTTGGTTACACCAAACGTAAAGAGGATCTCTTCATTGGGAACTTGGTTTAGTACTTTTTAGTGAAACTGAAGGATTTTTCCTGTTGCTCATTGCCTCTCTCTTGCTGCCACTCACTCAGGCTTCCTCTATTAGTGTTGTTTGACTCAGGAAGTTAAATTTCTTTAAAAGAAGCATTGAAGTGAATGGTACCTTATACTTGTGAGATGCCATTGCTAATCTTGCTGGTTATCCCCACAAATATCTTTGTGCCTAATTCTTAATTTGGTTTGAAATTACTGCTGGTAAAGAAAGACAAATACTTTTCTTTTAAAGATGCCTGCGTTTGGGTTTCTTTGGGAATTGACATAATAATATTGACGGTGAGTTCCCGGTTTTATTTTTTTTTTATTTTTAAAATATATTTTATTGATTTTTTTTTTTTACAGAGAGGAAGGGAGAGAGAGAGAGTTAGAAACATCAACGAGAAACATCAATCAGCTGCTGCCTCCTGCACACCCCCTATTGGGGTTGTGCCCACAACCAAGGTACATGCCCTTGACTGGAATCGAACCCAGGACCCTTGAGTCCGCAGGCTGAAGCTCTATCCACTGAGCCAAACCGGTTAGGGCAGAGTTCTTGTTTTTAAATGGCCTGAAACACGAGTTGTGAAGACAGTAATTAAGTTGCTCAATAAGCCTACATTCTAGAATCCCAGCTCTGTTCCAGGGGTCGTGGGCCAGAGCCACCTGAGGGAGATGTGCCTCAGGAACCAGGCACTTAAATGCACCCCAAGAGCAATCTGTACCTCCACCTGTATCCCGAGGGATGGCCTCATTTACAAGGCGACTTGGTAAAGGTGAGCTGCTTTTCCTTCTTAATTTTGTCAATAGTCTGTCCCTTGCAGCTTTTGCTTGAGGGATGAGGCCTCTCTTTTGTTGGATTTGAACTTTCTGAGGGCTGTTTGTGTTCCCGTCTTGGTTAGTCTACAAGGTATTCTTTGCCAGTCTTTATGCCGTGAAAAAAGAAAAAGGTAACTTAACAACAGGCGTGGAGAAATGTCCTTTCTAGAGTGATTATTCCTGAGCTCTGGAGGGTGTTCTCCGCCAGCCCCACACGGTCCCTGGGAGGGCAGAGATGAGCTGCTTGAAGATGCAGAAAACCTGCTCCTTCACTTCTCTCAGCTTCCCACGCTGGAGACTGTGGAGCGGCCTAGAGGCTGAGCTGCTTTGTTGCCGATGACTAACGTGGGGCAGAGCCCAGGCCCTGGTGCAGCCCACCCTGCAGCCAGGACGAAGGCCCCTTTCCAAGGTGAGCAGAGGCGTGCTGACTCACCCCTGGGTTTCCCTATATATTGTAAACATATATAAAGTAGGAAAGGATGCTGTGTCCTAGAAAAGGGGTGTCTTAAATTAAGTAAATGTCTCTGTTCTTTGTTGAGTATAGTATCCTATAAAAAGGCGTTGCAGAACTGAGAACTGTAATGTGAAAAAAAGCCACATGGGGTCTGAGAGGGCTGCCCACATAGAGCTTTCTGCATTGCTGGGTGTTCTGTGCACGCGCTGTTCAGTATGGCAGTCACTATATGTGACTGCTGAACACTATGGTGACTAGAGACAAGGAAAAAATTTTAAATTTTAAGTTTCAATGTCTACCTGTGCTTAGTCGCCCAGGTTTGAGAGAACACACCTTTGTCCGTGCTTTGTTGCTGTTTATTCATTTTAAATGTAGGAGGTTTGTGTGAAATGTGTGTATAAAATTGCTTTAGACTGCCATTTGCTCCACCAGGAACTTCAGTGTCTGAGCAAGGACGTCCACTCCCTGCCTACACCGAGTTCTGAGCTTGGAAATTCTTGTCCTCAAAGGAGAATTCTGTGATGTTTGGTGCTGGCAAATCTGCACTCTTCTCTCCGGAGGCATTTTGCCATTCGGTCTCGTTTTGTGATTCCAGGATGATGTACTTTGAGGTACAGTTGCTTTATAGTAGAGCCTATTGCCATTTTAATCACTCTACTTTCAAAACATCAACCTCACATTTCAGTGTGACCCACTCAACATACACTCGGTCTGAACCTTTCTCTGGGATGCTCCCCTCCTCCTCCAGGGCCAGCTTCCTGGGTGGGCATCACACTCAGAAGGGCCTCAGTACCTGGTTTAATGGTCTCCTGTCACTGTTTTGTAGTATTTAGTTTTATCTTTGAATCTGTGTGTTTTAAGTGAAGTCTGATGAAGCAGAGGAGCACACACCTGAGCAGAGGAGATGCGTGCAATACATGTGTCCACCATTCTTACTGTCGTTCACTTACAGCTCTGAGATGCCTGTGAGCAGAGAATTCCTGTGGGCGCACCGGATGGGAGCGTTCAGAGATTCAGAGTACAAGGTAAGCCTGTTATGAATACAAGCCTATTGTGTGGGGGCACTGAGCCCCAAAAGACCTTACTTTCCATTTGAGCAGAATTGGTTCAATTGCAAAAAAAAAGGTAATGGTATTCTAAGCAGCATGAATGACCACGGAACCCTAACATATTCTTTCTTACTCATGGTAGTATCAGCCAACCACTTATGCTGAAAAATGATGACACAGAAGAAAAGGAAAACATATGGGAAAACATAGTTTCTTTTTCTTTCAGAACTTCCTTATTCATCAGTAAGTTGAAAGTGTTGATAGAATGTGTACATATCAAGAAGTGAAATGATAACATTTGAGCTAGTTTTATGCAGTGTTTCCACAGTTCTGGTAAGAATACATATGCACACAGTATGTATACATAAGTATGAAATACAAATTATGTAATTTCGGTTGTTCTGCATGAGTTAAATGTTTTATATTTGCAGCTAAAACTGGAGTTAGATAAAATAAAGATGAATGATAAAATTAATGCTAATAATTTAAAATTTTAATTTTACTTAGAATAGCATTAACTAGCAAAAACCACCATAACAAGCTGCTAGAGGCCAGGGAAGAAAGGAAAAACATTTTAGTACCTTTAATGGGACTGTTTCCTGATTGTGAACCAGAGACCTCCCCTCTGTGCTTGCACTGGGCTCATGTCAGCAGTGACTGAGCTGTCCCTGCAAAGCAACTCTCGGGAGTTTGTTTTAAATGGCTGGAGGACAGCAGACTCACCTCTCCTTTAGAGAAAGGTAATTTTGGCAAAAGCGCAAACATTACAACACAAAACTGGAAGCAAGAAACTTTATTAAAAAAAAACCTGAAAAAAATATGCAGATTTGTGGTGAAGAATATAAAGAACATACAGTTATATTTTCAAGAGTGTCCGTGGAACGTTATAATCATCAAATTAAGGTATCAACATTCTCTAACAAATATTTTGAACTGAGGAAGAACAGTGGCAAGATTCTAATGGGGTGCAGTCCAATAGAATTTTCTGTGGTGATAGAAATGCCCCATTATCTCTGCGCTGTCCATGTGGAATCCACTAGACACATGAATATTTAAAGTGTGGCTATAATGCAAGATACATAATAAGGACAAGGATTTGTAGTATAACTTAGATTTAAATAGCGACATGTGATTAGTGGCTACCAACAGAACATTGCAGTTCTAATGCCTCGTGGTTCTAAACCAGCAGCTTCTTTGGGGCACTCCTCAGTTACTGCTGGGGGGCTGCTGCTGGGAAGAGAGGAACCTCTGAACAGATCTATTTGGCTACTTTAAACAAGATCTAAAATTTTGCACAGCTTCTGGAGGTAGGGGTGGCATGAGAGGAGGACTCTCAGGGAGACCTGAGTATGCCCTTCCAACTCCTGGCTAATTCATGGGAGTAAGAGGCCTGGGGTTTGGTCACTCAGATGGGAGGAGGCCCTCAGGCTTGGGCCCCCCTGGGCATCTGTGCATGGAAATCATCGCTGTGGGGCTGCAGGGAGCTGAGGGAAGGGGACTCATTTCCGCACAGGGTTTCCAGAGGAGGACTTAGGGGTGGGAGGGGTGGAGGGAGGACCCAAGGGCCCTTTCTGGCTGCCTGCAGATGGAACAGGCCCTTTCTTTTTGGGGATTAAGATCTTGTTCTTACTCTTGAACACTTTGCTGGGATCCAGCTTGTTCACAAAGGAGTCAGTCTCTTCAGTGAGCAGGCTCGTGTTGTAGGTGATGGGCTTATACATGTTGAACCATTGCTGGAAGGCAGAATGCAGAGAGGGTCACAATCAAAGGAGAAATGCACTTGTTTATGCTATTCAGTGGGGATACAGGGAAGAGAGCCAGAGAGATGAAGCAAAGAGTAAGGTTTTATGAAAAAGTCCTTGAAATTCTATTAGACTTCCTGTGAACGTGATGACACACACATTGCTCCATGAGGTCTCAGAACCTTTCAAGTAAATGCAGTAGGAGGACTACAAATCTGGGTAAATTTCCTTCCTTCTGTTCTGAGCCTGGGATGCTGGGTCCCAAATCCAGGGGACAGAGTCCTACGTGTTCTGCCCTCAAACCAGCCATTGCTCAGCAGGTAGGTTTGGCAGGCTCTGTAACATAAAGGAGGCGCACCCATACTCTGGAATTCTGTCATTGAGGACAGCTCTCTATGTACTGACAGGGAATGAGTTCCAAGACGGAGTGCTAAGTGAAAAGAAGGTACACACAAATGTGAACACCATTTCTGCACTCACGATTGAGAAAAAAGGAACCAAAACCACATGCATGAGTGTCTTGGTAAGGGCACACGAGAAACTCCAAAAGTGGCTGCCTGTGGGGAGGTGCACTGGAAGCTGGGAACTGGAAAGTAAGAGGCGACTTTTCACCTTCCTGTGTGTGTGCCGCCCATCAAAACCCACAATCAGAGCGAAGGCCTGATAACATTTGATTAGAGAAAAACTCCCCAGCGATTCTGAGGATCAGCCAATTCGGGAACCACTGACCCAGATTGGTATAAAGTGGGGTGGGATCACCTGCCTCACTTATTGAAAGTGCAGATCTCTGGGCTCCACCCCGGATTCCTCAATCAGACGGGAAAGCTGGGAGTCTGCATTCAGGTCTTTCCTCAGAAGACTCTGATACATTCTACAGTTTGAGTGGACAGGTGGTCCTTACCTTGGCCTGTGGGCTGATGCCATAGCTGGTGAAGGCATACTGCCACTGGGGCAGGCCCAGGTGTGTGAGGAGCAGGCGGTAATAGGCGGTAAAGGTATCTGTGAGGAAATGCCAATACAGTGCTCTGTCCAGGAACCAGATCTCAGTGTCTTGCGCTAATGCTGAAATAGCAAAGGACAGAAATGAAGGGACAGCTTAACATTTTTCCTTTTATCCAAAGTCAATATATACTCATGATTTAAAAAAAATTCAGATAGTAAAAGTTCCTTTTTTTCCTTCCAACCTCCCAGTCCCATTCTCCAGTGGCCACCACTGCCAGCTGGTTTCTTTGGTGCCCTTCGGATTCCTGATCAATGGACGGGGGCTTTTGCCACGTGTGCATCCGGCTATCTCAGCAAGGCTGCTCTTCCGGGTGGAAACAGTATTCCCCTCCCCAGGGGGTACACACGGCAGTCTCAGCTTTCCTAAGGGAGAGGAATCCTAAATCGCTCTGGCTTTCTGAAGACCTCTGTCAAGAGTTACAGTGCTGTGGGAAGCCACGCTGGACCAGCTCCCTCTCCTGGGAACCTGCCTGTGCTTCCGTGACATCCTGGTTGGGCAGAAGCAGGCACTGTTGTGCCAGGGCCCGCCTCACACCCGCTTCTCAGCTGCCACTCTTACAACTGGCCGGCCCCCCTAGTTCATCTCCTGTCTAATGGCTGCCACATCTCCCTACATGGCCTCCAGGCTCTTCCTCTTCCCAAACTGCTTATGGTCACGTACATTTTCATCTGAATCCCGCCATTCTCCTGGAGAACATCCTCGAGGTCCTACTTTCTTCTACGTTACATCCAAACTCCTTCATCTGGCTTTCAGAACTCCACTCGAAAGGGAACCACCGGCCTCTGGCTTCATCTCCTCTTTATCGACAGGACGAACCATGGGAGTTTGGGGGGAATTCCTTGTCATTCCCCCCAAATCAGTTGCTCTTTCCTATGACATGGCTTTCACTAGTCTCTTTGCTTGGATGCCTCTTTTGCCAGCAAACCCTTTAGCCCCACCTCGTATCTCATTCCTACCCTATGTCAGAGGCAGCTCAAAGACCTTTCACAAAGATCCCTCAGGTGAAGACCTCTCTCCTTCCCGGAGGTTAGGTAAGTCCTGTGTGTCTTCTCTCCAGACCAGGCGGAGAGCCTGGGCCTTGTCCCGCTCTATTCACAGCTCCCAGGCAGGGCCTGAACTGCTGGTAGCTGCCAGGTAGTAGCCCTGCTCAAGGCCAGAGCCATTTTCTCCTGACTTCCTATCTGTGCTTAAACTGAAGTCTAGTAATTCAGGTTTTTATTGCTGTTAACTGGGCGACATAATGAAGCACTGAAGAAAGACCATGTTTCTCCTAAATGCTTTTCTAACACATGAGCCTGCTGGAGAAGCTATAAATAGAATGAATTCTTCTAGTATTATTCACTTATTACCCTAATCCCATTATTTTGCAATAAGGCACAAATGATGATAGCTTAAAAAGACTAGTAATGGGCACAGAGAGGGGTGCTCAGAGAGGTCTTGGCACCTATATGAGCCCGGTGGTATGTCAGGAGATCAGGAAGGAGTGTGCCTTTTGTGTGGTGGCTGGAGAACAAGGTCAGCCAGGGCTGTCCCCAAACCACAGACCATGCTTATCAATTATTCCTACCTGGTTTCCCTTTTTTGTAGACAAGGCAAACCTTCCCATTCCCGTTGCAAGGGTCCAGCTCAAATATCACACTGCGAGAGTCAAAGTGGGGCTTCTCTGGCTGGTTCTCACTGGCTGCAAACCCAGAAGGTAATGGTGATGTTCAAACATACTCAACTCAAGCACACACTTATGCATCCAGCTTTGCTCGCATGCAAAAACGGGGTAAAAAGCCTTCTCGCAGACATAGCCTTAAATATTGTCCAGAACTGGACAAATGAATTCTATACTCTAAATACCCAGACCTTGTCCATGGTGCAGGCCTTTTGTCTGGGCTCCCTTATCACCAACAGTGCCACGAATCTGGGTGAAGGTGGCAGAAGGAGAATGAACTCAACTTCTTGGGAGTGGAACTCCATAAAGGCAGAGAGATTTGAATGACCTGATGTTGACCTAACCTTTTTCTTTTCCTCAGGCAACTGCTTTCCCCTTTTTTATAGCATTTTATGATCTTTTGATTAGAATCCCTTTTCTCAGTCTAAAATGTATATAATATTTAATTATGTTATTATGTTATAATTAATGCTAGGTCTGGCTTGAATTAGAAATACCTACCTAGAAATCAAATATTATGAAATAACATAAAAAAAGATATTCTTAGAAATGCAAGCATCAGAAACCTTCTTTTCTGTCACTACAGCTAATATGCAATAAAGATTAGTATTAGTGACAGGGGTGCAGTTTACTAACCTAGGAGAGATTAGATCAAACAAAGTATATAAATATAATATTTACATATCCTATGTAATAAAGAGCTAATATGCTAATTAGACCAAACAGCAGAACAGTTGTCTAGACCTGGGCCTGCGAGGGCTGGCCGAGGCAGGCAGGGCTGTGAGGGCCGAGCCCCTTGCATGAATTTCATGCATCAGGCCTCTAGTACAGCGGTTCTCAACCTGTGGGTTGCGACCCCTTTGGTGGTCGAACGACCCTTTCACAGGGGTTGCCTAAGACCATCCTCATATCAGATATTTACATTATGATTCATAACAGTAGCAACATTACAGTTATGAAGTAGCAACGAAAATAATTTTATGATTGGGTCACAACATGAGGAACTGTATTTAAAGGGCCAGAAGGTTGAGAACCACTGCTCTAGTACATTATCAAAGGGAAAGAAGCAGGCTAACTTCTAATTCAGAGCAGAAGTTTGTACCTTCTTGTGAATCATCCTCCAGGTCAGCCAGAGTTGGTGCATTAGGAAGTGAGTACATGGAAGACTGGTTGAGTTGAGTCAGTTTTGTGATACTATTAATTGCCATGTTGCCCAATGGGATGGTGTGCTCTATGGGAACATTATAAAGAATTACATGGAGGAAAACCTTAGTGACCATGGTTGTCAGTAGGGCTTCTGATTAGGTAACCCAAGCCCACCTACTGTTTGATCCTAGGCCTGAGGAAGCTGATGGAGAGTGGAAAGAAGAGAATCAATGCACAACATGCTCCAAAGCACCAACCTTTCATGTAAAAAAAATCAACCGGGGCCACAGGCGAAGAGTCCCCACTGCACGTGGCAGGGCAGAGCACTGAAGGACAATTACAAAGGGGATGCTCCAAAGGAACTGAGAAATCTGGGCAGGAGCCCTGTTTGAAGAGCAAAGGACTTAACAATGTTTCTGTTCCTTCTGCCCCTTGCATTAAGTTATATGTACTTTCCAAAGGAGTAGCAGCTTTGTTGATAGACCTGACCCTTCTACCTTCTTGTTATGAGCTTTCACGATGGAAAACATCTCCTGCTCTACTTCATTTTTCCTCATTCAGTGAGAAAACTTAAGAGGCTTCTTGCTTGGTTTGTCTTCTGTGATTAGGGTGTAAATAAGAAATATACACACTGCCCTGGCCCGTGAGGCTCAGTTGGTTGCAGCGTAGTCCCATACAAAAAGGTGTCAGGTTAGCTTCCCAGTCAGGGCAGGTATTGGAGGTAAACTGATCAATGTTTCTCTCTCAAAATGATGTCTCAATATCAATGTCTCTCTTTCCCCTATTTGCTTGCTCTCTCAAAAAAATTCAATTAAAAAAAAATACTCAGGCTACATATTTTCCTTATTATATAGAGTCCTTGCAATATAAGATGGTGGACACGGGATGGCACACAAAGACTTTGATCTCTGACTGCTAAAAAATTGGAATGGCTGAGGCAATAAAGCAGCTGGTGTACAGACCATGGAACGAATGTTCAAGAAGAAAAGACCACTAAAGAGGCGGGCATTAGAAGCTGCCTCCACTGGCTTTTCTGTTACTGACTAGCTACCCAGTGGAATGGGTGTGGTAAGGGGGATAGGAAGATGAGTTGGGAGGATGAAATTAGAGAAGGTACTGTACCAATGAAGAGGGACTCATTCATAAAAGCATCATGAAATGCTTTTCTGAGGCAGGCTTGTGAGGGGCTAACCTAGCTCCATGATGTGGGCCAGGGATTCTGACAGGCAGTCTAGACTTTCCACTCTCTCTGTTCTACACCCAAAGGCCATAGCCATGCTACAAAGGATGTTTCTAGGCCATTTGAGGAAAGTTTTTTAAGCTAAAAGTTCATGATAAATGCTCAGTAGAGAACTATAAAAAGTGCCTCTTCACATCTGTGAGAGAGAAACAGCAAGGCTTTGAGAATCACCAAAAAAGGGCACTCAGGAGGCAGAGGCAATGAAGGAGGTCAGTTCTGCAGATCTACTATGCAAGAGGAGGCACTGCATTCAGTGACAGCATGAAGAGGTGAAGGTGCTTCCTAAGGTGCGAGTCCAAGGACGAAGTAGAACTGGGAATGTGGTGGAGTCTGGAGGGCCTCCTGGGGACGGGAAGTCAGTGGCTAGATCAGGGTTTCCCAGCCTATGAAAAGTTACTGGAGTCTTCACCTAAATGTGCAGCACTGCCTTTCATGCTACATAGCACCTGTATCTCCGCTGTGAGTTTCCACGAGTTTCCACGAGTTTCCACATCTGCAGCACACAAGTCTGTCCTGGCACATTTAGTGGAGCAGCTGGTGACTCAGCTGAGATGGGAGGGAGAGGAGGAAAGGCTCTGGCCTGGGATCAGAGCCCTGAGGGCTTCATATGCAGGGAGTGAAGGAAGGAGCCCTTTGGTGACCACCAGAGGCTGTCACTGCAGCTCACCCTGAGGAGACTGCTCTGCGGGGAGTCCCCAGAGGCTTTAAATTTGAGCTGGCTTAGGATTTTTGTGGACTGATTATTTTTTCCTCCACCTAATTTCAATAGGAAACTTCTAAAATAAACTTCTAGTTAAGTACTGGCTAGACTCTGACGTGGGAGTTGGGGGTGGAGAAATGACACGTATTTTAGCTTTGGTTATAGCTTCTGGGCACTGCACTTTAGGAGAAGCCATGAAAACCATCCAGATTCAAAGACTCCAAAGTTGTAAAGTCCTCAGAGCTGTTTTATCTACCCTCCCAGGCAGGAGAATGTTCCCCTACAGCCAGGGCTGACTCACCATCCAGCTTCACACTCCATGTCATGTGGAAGCCGTTGGTCACCAGGTAAAAATTCTTGATATCCTCAGGCAGCACACAGTTATTTTTCTAGAATCATAAGAATAGATAAGGTGATGGCTGGGAAAGAGCACAAGGCTGTGCCTCAAGGCAACGGGGGACACTATTTATCGTGGTTCAGATCCCCCCAATAGGAAGACCATGATAATTATCTACAAAACTCTATTCAAGTCCAGGGTCAAAATGGCACCTCAACTCACTTCCTCCCACAGACACCCAAACGTACAGCTACAGATTGAATAACTCCCTTCAAAAGAAATCCAGAAACTAGCTGAATGATTCCTACATGTCAGGCAAACGTGAAAAAACTCACAGAGAACTACGTAGGAAAGGTGACCACAAGCTCACTATAAAACCCACCCTTGGTGCGGTGCCTCGTAACTTCCAGGTTCTTCCTGCAGAACAAAGAGTTTGGATCATTCATCTGACACCCCAACTTTTAAGAATGCACCTGAGAGAAGGATGCCCTAAAGCATCTAGCTCTGAAAGCCAATGGGTACAGGAGACTCACAAGGCAGTTCTCGAAGGGCTCAGATGGACTCCCAAGGCTATCCTCCCAGGGCCCAGTGCAGAACAGACTGAAGTCAGAGCCTTGTGGCTAAAGAGACCTATAGGCTTATCTTAAAAACTTCTGCCTGAGGAGTAGGCTTCCAATTTAACACACATCTAGATGAGCCGACTGAAGACTCTCCAGGGACCAGGAGGCCAGCTGGCGATACCTTAATCTTTCCTTCTGCCTCACTCCAGGTTGCAGGTGTCTCTGGGAAAGGAGCCTGTGCATGTCTGACACCCTGGCTTTTTGTAGCTGCTGCTCAGAGGACACACCCTTGGTTGACTGGTGCTGGTGCACAGCCAGACATATTACTGGGTCCCACAGGACTGTAACAAACAGAGTAACAGTTCTTAACTAGCTGTATCCCAAAGCACAGCTCAAAAGCAACAGAATGAAATGCTCAGCATTTCCTTGAAATAAGCCTATTTGTAGATCTTAAAAGGTACAGCCCGAGGATCAGGCTTATAATTTAACAACATGTAAGATGTAAGGGCCAACTGCAGCCCCCTCTAGAAATGGGGAGGACAGTGGGTGCCATATTCACACTCTCCCTCTACCCCACCCCTGGTCGTTGGTACCTCTGTGAATGGAGGTTGTGCACACATCTGGTGGCCAGCAGGACTTGTTTTCACAAGGTTAATGGGGTAGTAGCATGCCGGGGTCCAACCCCAGCAGGTCCAGGGGTCCCCAAAGGTGTGGACGGGGTCGGTGAAGAAGGAATGACACGGAGACAGCGTTCAGTTGATCAGCAGCCTAGCCAGGATCTCTAGCCAGGATCTCCAGCCAAGTTCTGGTCTGGATCTCCAGCGAAGTTCTGCTTAGGATCTCCAGCCAGGTTCTGTGTCCATGTTCTCTTGCTAGGTTCTCCAGGTTCTCCAGCCAGGGTCTGTAGCCATGTTCCCTCGCTAGGTTCTTCAGCTAGGTTCTGTCCAGGTTCTCCAGCCAGGTTCAGTCACCAGGTTCTAGTCAGGTTCTCTTGCCAATTTCTGTAGTCAGGTTCAGTCCAGGATCTTTTGCCATGTTCTCTCCAGCGAAGTTCTTCTGTCTGTAGGTTCTGTGTAGTTTCTGTCTTCTTAGTTCTGTGTTCTAAGCTCTGTATTCTAAGTTCTGTTTCTTGCTGTCTTATTACATCTGTATTTATACCAGTTGATTCAGTCCTATCAATCTCTATTACAAAGGTTAGGGCGTTTCTTATCTTCATTCCAGGCCAGTTTCTGTCCAGGAACTTTTGCCATGTTCTCTCCAGCGAAGTTCTTCTGTCTCTAGAGAACGTTCTGTGTAGGTTCTGTACCTAGGTTCCGTCTCTCTCGGTTCCGTATTCTAAGTTCTGTCTCTTGCTGTCTATTACATCTGTATTTATACCAGTTGATTCAATCCTATCAATCTCTATTACAAAGGTTAGGGCGTTTCTTATCTCCATTCCAGGGAGTAAGGATTATGTAGCTTAAGCATGATTGTTCATAGTTAAAGTGATTAATTACCCACCTGGCACTAGTTAAGAGGTTTTATTCCCTCCCTAACTTCAGGGGAAAATCCCTACCTGGGGAAACAACCTTTCTTGGAGAGGTGACCTTGGTTAAAACACACAGCGCTAAGGGGAGCAAACATATTAAGAACAGTATGCCATATATGCCAGGACCCTTGAAACAGCAAGCATGGACCGGCTCCCGGCAAACAGTTCTTAACAGACAAGCCTATCTCCCAGTCTTACCCAGAAGAGTATTTCCAAAGTATTTGCATATTTTAAATGCAGCTTTCATTCAGCTGGTTCTAGGTGCTCACTGAAATCCTCCCATTTGGGACACTGATAGACCTTGGCCCACCCTCAGGTACTGGGAGCCATAAGGACAAAGTAGGCTGGACAATCATATACATCTGACAGAAAACCAAGAGCTAGGACAGAGTTGAACAATAAGGTTCATCCCTTCCCTGAGGCCACTCCTTCAAGACTGAAAGAGGTGGCTATTTCATCTAATGCACAGAAACCAACAGAGAGTCGAGAAAATGAAGAAATAGAATATGTTCCAAATGAAAGAACAAGAAAAAACAATAGGAAATGACCTTAATGAAAAGAAGTGATTTACCGATAAGAACTCAAAATAATGGTCATAAAATGCTCATTGAGTTCAGGAGAACAACACATGAATAAAATGAGAATTTCAACAAACAGAAAATATTAGTACCAAAAAGAAATCACAGAGGTGCAGAGTGCAAGTAATAAAATGGAAAAAAAAGTATCTATGGAGGGTTTTAAAAGCAGGCTAGATGAAGTGGTAGAAAGGATCAGCAAACTAGAAGACAAGGGTAATGTAACTCATCCAATGAGATCAGACAAAAGAAAAAGAAATAGAAAACACTAAAGATAGCTTAAGGGACTTATGGGGCAATATCAAGCAGACCCTTTTGTATTATAGGGGTCCCAGAAGAAGAGATGGACAAAGGGGCAGAAAGCTTATTTGAAGAAATAATGACTGAAACTTCCCTAATCAGGGAAAGGAAACAGACATCTCAATCCAGGAAGCTCAGAATTCCAAAAATGATGAATCCAAACAGACATTATAATTAAGTTATGAAAAAGTTAAAGATAAGGAGAAAATCTTAAAAGCAGCGAGAGAAACAAGAGAACCCCCATTAAGGCCATGAGGAGATTTTTAGGCAGAAACTTGACAGGCCAGAAGAGAGTGGCACAAAATATTCAAAGTGCCAGAGAAAAAAGCCAACCAAGAACACTCTACCTGGTACAGCTGTCCTTCAGAATTGAAGGAGAAACAAAAGCTTTCCAAAGAAGCAAAAGCTAAAGGTATTCATCACCACTAGATCAGTCTTTCAGTTGAAAGGGCACTAATTAGTAACAGAAAAACATATGAAAGTATAAATCTCATAGGCAAAGGTAAATATATAATTAAATTCAGAATAATCTAATGTTATGGTGCTGGGTTGATCACTTATAAATCTAGTATAAATGTTAAGACAAAAGTAGTAAAAATAACTATAACTATAGCAGTTTGTTAATGGATACACAAGATAGAGGTATAAATTGTGATTTTTTTTAAAAATGTGCGGCAGGGAGGGAGAGTAAAAATAATAAAATAGAGCTTTAGAATACATTCAAACTGAAGTTATTATCAACTTAAAATAGACTGTTATAAATTGTTTTATGTAAACCTCATGGTGACCACAAAAAAGCCTATAGTAAATATATAAGAAATAAAGGGAAAGCAATCTAAGCATACCTCTACAGAAAATAATCAAATCACAAATGAAGAGAGCAAGAGAAGAAAAAAGGGACAAAAGAATTATAAAACAACCAGAAATCAATGAACAAAATGGCAGTAAGTCCAAACATAATCAATAATTACTTTAATGTAAATGGATTAAATTCTCCAATAAAAAGACAAAAAGTGCCTGAAAGGATTAAAAAGCTCAGTTTGGCTCCGTGGATAGAGCATCGGCCCTAGGACTGAAGGGTCTCGGGTTCCATTCCAGTCAAGGGCATGTACCTTGGTTGCCAGCTCGGTCCCGGCCCTCTCTCACATGAATGTTTCTCTCTCTGTCTCTCCCTCTCTCTTCCACTCTCTCTAAAAATCAATGGATTCCCACCAGCAGTGAAGGAGGATTCCTTTTTCTCCGCATCCTCTCCAGCACTTGTCCTTTGTTGATGACAGCCATTCTGACAGGTGTGAGATGCTACCTCATTGTTGTTTTGATTTGCACATCCTCTGTGCTTTCAGAGAGGAAAAGTATGCACCCAGAATGCCTTTCTCCCTGTCCCCAATCTAGCACAGGAAGCCCACAAAGACCAGTGTCCTGACAAAGTTCATGTGCCTTCTATCACCTCAAAAGGCCAGCATCTGCTATGATTTGGGTCACTAGAGCCATCTAGTGGTGAACACAGGAAACTACTGCCTATGATCCTTTCCTAACCTGGAT
Organism: Myotis myotis; assembly: GCF_014108235.1. Classification (NCBI taxonomy): domain Eukaryota; kingdom Metazoa; phylum Chordata; class Mammalia; order Chiroptera; family Vespertilionidae; genus Myotis; species Myotis myotis. Next base: position 19,212,242 of record NW_023416401.1, on the reverse strand, counting down.
TCTATGAGATCCCAGCTGAGAAGAGCTGGTGGCACTGTTAAATTTTAAGTTATGCTGAAGAATTCTAGTAGCAGCGATTATAAAATTTATTATGGCATTGATTTCATGAAGAAGAAAAATTGGCATTTATGCCAATATTTAAAAAATTATTCAGATCATGAAAATAGAAAAAAGGTCAGCTAAATCTAGTATTTAATACATTTCAATACTAATATAAAACACAAAATCGTTTCGGCCAAAGGTAAACTGAGTGGGGGGGGGGGGGGGACGGGGAATGAAAGGATTAAGGAAAGACAGATAAGAGAATGAAAGCTGGGTCTCGGTGGGACGCTGCTCCCTGATGAGGAGACAGCGCCAGCGCCCACAAGCCGTGTCTTTATTTTATAGCAGATGCCACGAGGCAAAGTAGGGGCATGATCATGTTGTTTACAGCATTCTTGTGAGCTCCAACCCTACTCAACTACATGCACCTGAACTCCAGCACAAGGCACGTGGGGCTACGTGTTTGGACCATAGGTTCAAGCTTACAACCACAGCCGTTGGCTATAATTGTGCTGGGAGGGCCCTGCCCTCCAGCTGGGACTTGCACATGGCAATGAGAGGACCCTGTCCTTTCATTAGTCCGAGGCTTGAACCTGGCCAAAACACTGTAGCCGCACCCCATACAAAATGTTAAGTAAGCCAAGTTCATAAGAAACATTAAGCCTGCACTGTTGTTTCCATATAAATCACCGCTGGTTCCAGTTTGGGGAGCTGTCAGCTTGATTCCCAGAAAGGCATCCTGAGCACCGCCTGCACCTCAAGCAAAGGGCCAGGGGCCATCACTGCCTCCTGTTCACCTTTTCCACTTCTGGGACTCCTATACCTGCTGTTCTCTCCTTTTCAGAGGCCACTTCTCAGGGAAAGGGGCTGGGCAGCAGACGCAGGAACAGGCCGACAAAAGGGCCAGAGCATACAAAGTAGTTTCATGGGTTTTTGTCCACAATGGGCAGGCGCTCCATGAGCCCATCTGCAGCGTTGGCCAGAAGAAGAGTTGCCATCAGGAGGAGCACTGAAACGTGACTGCAAACGTGAGGCAATGAGGACACGTCCATCTGCTGGAATTTGGGGAGGACAGCCATGCAGTCGAAGGAAAACCTGGATGGGCTGTGGAGGGATGGGGTGAGATTCCCAGAAGAATTCTCAAATACATTCTTAAACTCCCTCCTGAGGAGAGGAGGAAGGCCTGGTTAGCTGGAACCTTTTTCCTTGGTGAGTGAGGTAAGAAAGTTTGGGGCGAGGGCGGAGTTGCTTCAGACTCAGAGGAGAGGCAGCATACTCATACCCTCTAAAACTGCATGATGAGAAAATCTATAAGTATCGCTTTGTCTGGGGCCCACGTATTATGAAGCTCTGTAGTGGCAGACATCAGTCAAGAAACCTTCAAAAGAGCTGATAAAAGATCAGGAGGGATGTAATAAACCATGTCAACAAGGCCAGGCTGGCACAGCCACAGACAGCCTCAGCAGCAGCTGGCTCTGACTGAACAGCCAAGCCAGTAAGAGTTCAACAGACAGACACTGTTCAGGAATTCCCTTTTCTATTATGGGTTGTGAGTAGAAATGAGTGGGGGCTGAGTAAGCACATGAGAAAGGCTGGGGAGCTGCTGAGCTGAGGTCATGCAGAGAAACATCAACCACAGTACTCAGCTGCCAGGGGAACTGCTGCTGGCTCAGCCTGAGAGGGGTGAGCCCTGCTTGCAAGGACCAAACACGCACACGTGCACATGAACCCATCTACCCATCACCTGCTTGGCAGCTGAGGACAAGGCTGCCACAGTGTTGTGCACTGGCAGAGGAGCAGTCTGGCAGAGCAGAACGAACAGGCAGGCAACTCTGTGTTCAAATTCAGCCTCTGCCACTTGGTAGCTACGTGGCCCAGAACAACTCCTTAACCTCTCTGACCCACAGTTCCTTCATCTACTAGTATAACAAGGAGCTATCAATACCCATCTTGCAGGGTTATTATGAGGATTAAACGAAATAACTTATGTGACATGTGTTAGCAGGTACTCATTACACCAGTGGTCGCCAACCTTTCGGACCTCACGAACCACCAGTGGTCTGTGGACCACCAGTTGGCGACCGCTGCATTACATGACAGGGTAATTTCTTGTTCCTTACTCAAATGCATTTGCTGCTATTTAGCCACAGTGGCTTCTCCTGACTTCCCAGTTCCCCACTTAAAGTATTTCAATGGCTCCCCTTTACACCCAAGATAAAGAGCAAACTCCGGATGATCTAAGAAATTTTACATGTCCTGGTCCTTGTCAACCTCTCTCCCTTGCTCTCCTGTGCTCCAGCCACATGGACCTTTATGCTCTTGGAAAATAAATCCATCTCGAAGCCTTCAGCAAGGCTGAAAGCCCCTTCTTCCAGAACTCACCTGCCTGGCTAACAGCTCCTCATAACTTCTTTGGAAAAAACTTTTCTCACCCTCCAGACTAAGTCAGGCCTCTGACAATGCTCTCTTCACCTCACTTTCAGTGCTCAGTCTGCTTTGTAATCATACCTGCAATGATTTACACTATGTCTTAGTAAGGTAAAGCGGTAAGAAACTGTGCTCTTTTTTCTTACCACTGATTCCCCAGGGCTCAGCACCAAGGACAATGCCTGGCCCGTTTTAAAAGCTTTAAACATCTGTTGAATAAATGAAAGTTCTGAGGAGGGTTGGGAAGCACTACTATTAATCTGGTTAGCACTTCTCTACCACACTAACCACGTTCTGCCCGGCATGCGTATTGACATTTACTTTTTCCTTTCCTTGCTGGAGTTTCAGTTTTGCTGTATAGACTCTGTTCCACTGCCTCCACATGACCGGCTCAGAGGCGAGGACCCGTGCTGGGAAATGGCACAGAATGGAAGAGAGTGTTAAGTGGCCTGAACAGAAAAGAGAGAAGGGTGAACTTCACCATGAGGACAGTTGTGGACTGAGATAAGAATGGTCTCCTGCCCTAACCTTTCCTTCTCAGGAGCACTTGAACTGACCTTCATTGGAAGCTGAGAATTGAACAGAGCAACACTTACTTGTTCCCATGAAGAAATCATATGGCGTTCAGCAGGCGCCTTTTCTATGATGGTCACCTCGGTCACACCTGGGGATGATTCTGAAAGAGGAAAACAAGAGCCTGTAGAGTTGCTACTGGCCGGCTCTCACACATTACTATAACAGACAGGTGAATGTGCTCAGATCAGAGAAAATGAACTGCACCTGACTTAAAAATCATGGTCAAAGAGACAGCCAGATTTACACTTAATTGTAGGGTTTCTTTTGTTTGTTTTTTGTGGATTTATTAAATACATAAGATCATGTCATCTACAATAGCAATAGTTTATTTCCTTCTTTCCAGTTTGTATGTCTTTATTTTCTTGGCTAACTGTCCTGACTAGATTCTCCAATACAATATTGAATAGAAGTGGTAAAAAGGGAATTCTTATTACTTATGATGCTTAGATAGCTTACTTCTAGGTTTTTGAGTGTTTCTTTTTTTAAACTAAAACAGTGTTGGATTTTGTCAAGTGCTTTCTCTACACCTACTGACATGATTATGTGGTTTTTGTCATTTATTCTATTAACAAGGTGCACTACATTGATTTTCATATGTTCAATAAGCTGCACATTCCTGGGCTAAATCACAGTGGGTATATAATATTTTTAATGTTAGTGAATTTGGTTTGATAGTATTTTGTTGGGGATTTTTAAATGTTTGGTTTTGGACAGAAATATTGCAGTTGTGAAGTTATTTCATATTTTTAGGAAAGAGATTTGGGGGAGGGGGGTGGTTTGCTTACCACACACCTACCATTGACTTCAGCTACCTGGTTTTAAAAAAACCTCTTAATATATTATCTTTTCAAAACAAAATACAAATGTGAAAAAATATAATTGATTTTCAATTTGTGATTAACTTGAAATTATGAGCTTTGATTAAATTTATAAAGAGAATGTTTAATGGGAGGCTAGATTCACTGTACATTCAATTACCAGAGTTGTTTAATTCCTTAGGTAGGTTTAGCTTTGAACTATTACCAATTTGCCAAACATTTGAAATGAGTAATAGAATACATTAAAAATACAAATAGAATTTAAAATGTTTACAGTCATTTAATTATTCAGGTTTTTTCACTGAAGGGATATTTAGTTAGCTGGACTTAAGTAGATTAAACATTAATCAAAAGAAAACTTATTTACTGAAAAAGTCCTAGATTTATAAAGAGAATAATGAAGCAAGCCTGTAAAATAGCAAGACCTACCTGCCTACCCAGGAGTATAAGATGAAACAGAGCAGAAGTCTGCATGAGAATGAGATAGGATATAGGTGGTGGCCCAGTTCTATAACTTCATTGCTAAAATTATTAATTCTCCCAACCACAGCTTGGTGTTTCATACCTCATTACGGCTTTAGGCACTGGGAAATACAGTTCCTATCCTCATGAACTTCTATTACAGAAAAGAGACAGACAAATCTAAAAAGCAACCAAATAAATACATAATTCCAAGTAGTGGTAAAGCCATAAGGATTTAAAAAAAAGGTAGGCTAAAGGACAAGAGAGTGATAAGGAAGGGTGTTATATATAATCAGAGAAGGCTTCACAGAGGTGGTGCTATTTCATCACAGATCTGAATGAAATGAGGGAGATTTAGAAAAAGGTAATTTCAGTGACGGGTCTCACAAATTGCAAAGCTTAATGTGTTTATGGTACAACACGGCAAAAGCACAGTGAAATCAGAAAGACAGATGAGGGAAACTCACGAGGGACTGACTGTGTCATGGTTCAGTATTTGGATTTTATTGTAAATGTGATGGGAGGACATCCAGTCATGCTATCCAGCGGGCTTAGTCTGCCTTTCTCTTTCTTGGTTATCTGGCCAAATCCCATTTGTCTTGCAAAATCCGGCGTCACGCGTGGCAACTATTCCTTAACTCCCAGGTGAGGCCAATCGCCAACTCCTGTGTGCTGCTTCAGAACAATAGATTACCGACCTCCTCTCACACTTCTGGGGCCCTCGTCTTCAGATTTTTTTCACTTGAATGTGTTCATTTCCCCCATCTTTGTAGTCCCAGTAACACAGCGGTGGTTGCTAACCAAAGGTACGCTAAAGGACACGCCCGTTCAGTAGTGCCGGGCGCTGCTGCCCGGGGAGGTGGCTGCAGCATTCTCCCAGCTCCCTGTCGCCAGAGCGAGATCCAGGGCTTCCAGGACACTCCCTCCGCCAAGAACGCGTCTGGGGAGACCCGAACTCACCAATGTCAGGAGTCTGCTGCTCCCGTGCACGTTTTTGCCCACCTTTGCAGGGCCTGCGGGACGACCTCGGGTGCGAGAACCTCCGGGCTTCCCAATTCTGCATCCCTACACCCCCTGCAAAGCTCGCCCTTCCCTTCTTAACAACGGAAGCCCCCGCAGCGATGCCCACCGACGTGCCAGGTGGTGCCGCCACTGTGCTTCAGCGCACGCCGCCTCGCCCCGGGCTCCCCGCCCCACTCACCCAGGATGCGGGTGACCCCCAGGGTCAGCTTCTCCAGGTGCGGCTTGCAGGAGCCCGCGGGCTGGGCCGGGGGCGGCAGCTCCTCCATGGCTCGCGCTCCAGCTCCGCGCGCGGCCCGGGCAGCCGGGGGGCCGGGGCGGGTGAGCGGGGAGCGCCGCAGGGCCGGGCTCCGCCCCCGCGCCTCGGCCATCGCGTTCAAGGCATGCCGGGAGTTGTAGTCCTCGGCGCTGAGGCCGCGGCAGCGGCGAGGGGCGGCCTGGGCAGCTCTGCGAAGAGGAGGTCCGCAGGACGCTCGTTCCCGCGGCCCTGGCTAGAGCTGCACTCCGAGCCGCCCAGCCTCGGCGACGCCTCCGCCCGGACCCTCCCGCCCCGCCGGCGTCAGCCCCGCAGGCGGGGGCGGGGCTCTGCGCCCAGCGGCCAATCGGGACGGCGCCTGGCGTCCGGGGCGGGGCGGCCCCGGCCAGACGCCCGCAGTGGCGGTTGTTTCAAGATGGCAGACGCGGCGCGCCCCTCCCGCCCCGGCGCCGCGGCGTTCTGGAGCCGAGACTGTATCCTTTACCCGCCTGGCAGGGGGCGCCGGCGCCCTCCCGGGGCGGGGACGCGATCTGGAGCCGTCGCGTGGGACTCGACTCGGCGGAGGGAGAGGCGCGGCGCTCACCCCGGGGGCGGGGCCGTGCGGTCCAGGCGCCGGGCTTCTCGCCTGGGGGGGGACTTAGGTGGCCTTGCGCCCCATCGCGCCCCCAGGCTGGGGTTCCAGGTGTGGGGCTGAGTGCAGATGTTGCCCGGCCCGCCTCGGCGGTGAGCTCTGGGACGATGGCCAGCGGTCGTGCCCTGCCTGGGGCAGGCGGGACACCGCCCTCGGTGACCTCGGGCCAGCTGTGCGCAGCCAGCTTGCGGAGGAGGGAAGGTGATCAGGGGGCCTTTTTGTGTTGTCTTAGCCTTGTCCGTGGTCTCCGCTGTGTAGGAGGATGTCAGGATCTTGTTGGATTCTAGGCCTGTCAGTGACGATTTGTTTTCACTCTGGGATTTTCCTAGAGGTGCGGGGCTTGCTTTCCGCGGAGACGCGGTCTGGTGGCGCTGGCTGTGGAATCAGCTGCCCATCATCGGGCCTGGGTGTCGTGTTGGTCTGCACATAGTTTGCAGGTCACCACGAGCAGGAGGAAAGTTCTTGGATTGTTTGGGGTAGAGCTTTTACTCCTGTGATGGTCTCCCTTCCACAGATGCATCATCAGTGGCTGTGATGGGATGTGTGACATAAGTGGTTCTTTCCCGGGGTTGGGTACCCTGTTCCAGCCTGAGCTTTGGTCCTGATCATTGACTCCGCGTTCCTTAGAAGAGTGCTACTCGGAAAGCAAGGCAATCAGTGCATTGGGTGCCTGCGGAGGCGAGTGGTTTTATCTGTTTGCTTGGACTGGTGATAGCTGGCTGTTAACTTTGTGTATTTTTTGCACATCCCTCTGAGCGCCCAGTGAAACTTACAAAATTCTATGATCAGTCTCCCTTATTTGAGTTACTAGGATTAACAAGACGTATTTTTGCATTCCGTGCTGTTCAGTGCTTAGTGTTTAGCACTTGTCTCAGATAGGTTAGTGAGACTCAAAGTATTATACACGCACTGTGGGTGAAAGCTCACCAGTGCACTGTGCAAATTAAGTTATTTTCCTTCACCTGTCAATAAGGATGCAAAGAGAATAAGTGCATTGAGAACTGAGCTGAATTAAGAAGTCAGGAAATTGGGATGAGTCTTTTTCTCTTGAAACACTGCCTCTGCCATGACAATTTTGTGATAGAGGAGATATTTGAAGTTTATTAACTTATAATGTGCTTCTTCAGTTTAATCACATTCATAACCACATATGACCAATGGTTTTGGGGGGAAGGGAGACAATCTACTACAGTGGTACTGATTAAGTTATTAGGTATGTAAATGAATCTATGTTCTTGGACTCAGCAACCCTCTACTCTCACTTAATTCATGTAGTCCTATTGCTCCCTATTTCATATAGAAGTTACATAACTTCCCTTTTCTCTTAAATTCTACCTTTATATATGCCTAAGTGACCGTTCGACCGGTAGCTATGATGCACACTGACCACCAGGGGGCAGATGCTCAATGCAGGAGCTGCCAAGCTGCAGTGACTTGGCAGCTGCACTTCTCTGGTGATGCACCCGGAAACAGAGAGGAAGGAGCCCGATGCTGGGGTGCATCACATGAGAACCATCCTCTCGCAATACAGGACCCCTCAGGGAATGTGGAGAGCCTGAATCCCACAGTCCAGGCCAAGGGACCCCACTGGTGCACAAATCCGTGCACCGGGCCTCTAGTATTTATATAAAATACTATCTTCCCATTGAACATAAAGAATTGAAATTGTATGGGGAAAATGATGGTGATTACATTCATAGAAATTCAGGTATTTGAAAGGGATTGCAAGTTTATCAGTATCATCTGTTTCCCCCAGGCTACCCAACATTTAGCCTCAAATATTTTCATTTTATATTTCCATAGGACTTAAAAGCAATATCAAATGTGAATGTGTTCCTGATTTTCACTAAAAAAGCATTAACGATAGTTATGAATCATTTGGTTTAGTCATGAGTCTTTGTATTATAATCTCTTCTTGTCACAGACTTCCCTGACCACTCCAAAAACTTTATAGTAGAACTTTCAATAGGAAAAGACCAAAAAGTATTTATCTGGAATCTGGAATTCTTTTCTCACTATTGAAAGATTGTTCAGTGCTTCCCCTAAACAGAGAAGTGTGATTGAGAGATTTCCCATCCTAGATGTTTCCATCATGTGAGAGCAAATCATCTGTGACTGAATGTCATCTTTTCTTTTTTAATGTTGAGTTATGCATCCCCTGCACAGTATGATTCAGCAATGCTATTTTGTACAAGGTATGTCTTTGTACCCAATGTGTAAACAATGGACATGCCATGTTAACTATGTGTTAAATCTGCAAGTAAAATTATGCCCCTTCAGCCATAAACTGTTTTCCTGCTTTGTTATAGCTCCTGGTAATATCAGAAGTTAGTGTTTCTGCAGTGTTTAAATTTGATTGCTTAAATGCTCTCAAGTGTACTATCATTAACAGTATTAGTAACTTGATATTGACAAATATGAACTATAAGAGACCTGGTCAAAACTTTGCAGTATCTATAATGCTTGCCATTGACTTTCAATTACAAATAGACAAAGACTTAATGTTTATTATTAAAATAATATACAAGCATACCTTGGAGATATTGTGGGTGCAGTTCCAGACCACTGTGTATTGCAATAAAGCCAGTTGTAATCTTTTTTTCTGGAGGAGGCCCTTACCTTCAGTTTGTTAAAAAAAAAAAAAAAAAAAAAAAATGCAATATCTGTGAAGCACAATAGAGTAAAGTGCAATAAAATGAGGTATGCCTGTACTAACCAGGAAAGTCATGTGGTCAGTAATAATTACATATGTGTACATATGTTGCTGGTTAGTGGTTCAAGCTCAAAGGTTAGAGTAGAGTGGACAGTACTACATTTATTTCCTTCAGGTCCTGGTGATCTGGGATGGACATGCGGTTTCCCCTCTACCACTTCTGCCTTGGGTTTCTAACTTCTGCATTAATTCTGCGATTTGATATCAGCATTAAGGATACTTTCTAATTTGCTGTACGTGTTTTATTGAGGTGCTTCTAAAGCAGCCGTGGGCAAACTACGGCCCGCAGGCCGGATCCGGCCCATTTGAAATGAACTAAAAAAAAAAAAAGACCGTATCCTTTTATGTAATGATGTTTTCTTTGAATTTATATTATTAGTTCACACAAACACTCCATCCATGCTTTTGTTCCGGCCCTCCGGTCCAGTTTAAGAACCCATTGTGGCCCTCGAGTCAAAAAGTTTGCCCACCCCTGTTCTAAAGAAACCAAAGTAGAATTATAATGTGGCATATAGAACCCAATAAGTGGTCTTATATGAGTTTGTTATATATTTTGTTTTTTTGACTTTCCCATAAGCTGTATGTTTGTTGGGAATCTCTATTTGAAGAAGGTAAATATTTGGGTTCTTAAGATAAGATAAAGATAGGTTAGAAATGATTAGAAAAGATAGGTAGGATGGAGGCAATTTCAAATATGTTTAGTCTTATTTTTTAAAGAAATTTTTGTTAAGGTCAGTTTATTTAGCATTTTTTATATTGAAACCAAATTTATCATGGATGTAGCTAATGGGTTTTACCTGAATATTTTTAATGAGTTAAGGAAAAAAAGATAACACTGAAGCTTTTTGGACAATGCCCCATAAAATTAAATATCTGTTTCATTCTTTACTATGAGCCAGGCATTCTATGGTGTTTGCAGATACAACACTGAGCAAAAGATGAAAATCTTCGCCTGCTTGGTGCTTCCGTTTTAGTGATATGAAATGAGTAAAATATACTAGTATATGACAATGGGTGCTATGGAGAAAAATTAAGCTGGGAAGGGCTCGCTATCATGGGGGTTTTTTGTCTCTGTTTTTATGCCAGTATCATACTTTTTGATTATTATAACTTTGTAATATAGTTTAAAATCAGAAAGTGTTATGTCTGTAGCTTTGTTCTTTTTTCTTAAAGTTGTGGCTATTCGAGGTCTTTTGAGGTTCTTTACTAATTTTAGGATTGTTATGCCATTGGAATTTTGATAAGGATTGCATTAAATCTATAGATGGCTTTGGGTAGTATGGATATCTTTAACAATATTCTTCTAATCCATGAGTATGAAATATCTTTCCATTTATTTTGTGTCTTCTTCAATTTCTTTTATCAACATCTTATAATTTTCAGTGTACTGGTCTTTCACCTTGGTTAAATTTGTTTCTAGGTATTTTTTTTTTTTTGAGGCAGTTGTAAATGGGATTGCTTTCTTAATTTCTGTGGCATTTCATTATTAGTGTATAGAAATGCAGTAGGATTTTGTATATTGGTTTTGTATCCTGCAACTTTACTGATTTTGTTCAGTAGTTTTAACAGTTTTTGAGGTGGCGTCTTTATAATGTCATCTGCAAATAGAAGCTTGTGGAAGGTCTCTACAGTTTTTTGTTTGTTTTCTTTTTTTAAAACATATTGTTATTGATTTCAGGAAGAGGGAGAGAGAGATAGAAACATAATGATGAGAGAGAATCATTGATCTGCTGCCTCCCGCACACCCCCTACTGAGGATTAAGCCTGCAACCCGGGCACGTTCCCTGACAGGGAATCGAACCCCAATTTCTTGGTTCATAGATTGACGGCTCAACCACTTAGCCACTTAGCCAAGCCGGCTGGGCTGTTTGTTTGTCTTCTAAGGAAACAAAGTTATTAGTTGGCAGTAAGGATGAGGAAGTGGTGTTAAGATCTGAGCAAAGAGGAAACTATAATATACTTGTTGAGTTTTCAAATCAAGGTGCGGCTGAATGGAGCACCCAGTAGTTGGTTTTTCCCGTTGTGAGCAAGTTTATTTGTGAATGATATACGGAAATGTAGTAGTCTTTTTTCCAGGACTCAGTTATGTTAGTTCATAGGTCATCCTTGGAGAATAGTCTGCACATTCATCATTAGTGTATCTTCTAATTGAAGACAGTGTCATATGGAACAAATACTGAATCATCTTTGATTTTCCCCCCCTGGGTTCTTTATTCCATATGTATATTTCCAACAGTAAATAGTTAAATATGTATTGAGCACCTACTGTGTGTGCTAGTCCCAACAGATATATATATATATTTTTTTATTTATTTTTTTAAAGAATCAGTTTTTGCTGTCAAATAGAGCCTGCACAATGTCATTTTGTAAGGTCTTTTATAGCTTGGGTGTTAGTGAATCTATAAATTCTCTCTCTGCTCCTGTGTTAGTTGCTCTCAGTTTTCTTGGAGTGGTTGTGTCTAATTTTTTGTATGCTTTCTTGTCTTACATGCCTCTTAAACTACCAGCTCCATCCCTGAGATTTGAGGGAATTTGAAGTTTAGGGGCACTAGTTGTCAGCCAAAATCTTGAAGCTGTGAGAGTGTATATGCTGCTCTGGAAAGCTATTAGAAACCAGCTGGCAGCTCAAACTAGACACCATCTTTGCATTCCCAAATTCCTATAGGGATCCTTGGCATATCCAATCAGCATTTTCTGAAAAGACTCCATTACTAAGGTTGATCATGAGCTGAAATACATGGACTTTTTGAACATGTTATTAAATCTACTGTTTTACTCTATACTTTGCCTGGAAGGAAATAGCTCATAATTGATTTGTCTGGAAATCTTGGAAAGAAAACATTTTATCAAAGAACAGAGAAGTTTGGAATGTTCTAGGTCATTGGAAAAAATGTTCAGATGCTTCTTTCTGACAAGTGTTAACAAACTGTACAGATATCTGGATTTATATATGGTTCTGAGTAAAATTTTGTTTCTGGAAAGAATACTTTTTTATTGTAATGGTTGTCTTCTAAAGCAGTGTTATGATCTTAGTAGCCTCTCTAAATTTCTCCTCTTGAAATTAACAATACTGTAGTTCTTTTTTGTCTTAAATTTCTCCCACTTGTTAAATAGTAGGACCTCGTGGGACATTTTACGTATGCACTACGAAGAATAAAAAATGCCTTTGTATTTGTATGATTGACTTGCCCTTAAACAGTGTTTGTTTTTCAAAGATAAAGCTCATTTTGAAATTATTTATTCATGCCTAAAATAACTTTTCAGTTTTCCAGTAATGAGCAAACTGGAGCATTGAACTCTTGGTTTGCAAAGGCCATGAAATGAAAGGCACAGCAGAATTTATAGTATAGGATATCTCACTTGGGAATAAGCATGAATAAACGTTTTATAGAACAAGGCCTTCCAAAACTTTTATAAAATATATAGTTGTGACTATATAAAAATGAACTTTAAAATAATATTAACTTTGCTGCATTAATTCAATTACTTTGCTTTCTAGTGTTACTTTTAAAAACTAGTTATAAATTCCAAGGTCAAATAGAAATTACAAATTATAACAAAAGCACAGAACCGAAGCAGCATTTGGATAATGAACAATCTTTCCTAGTGTTTTCCTTCATGTCTTCTGCATAGTTTCTGATGAAGAACAATCAGTAGTATATGTTCCAGGTATGATTTTCTATGTTAATTTGGTAAGCTTCCTTTGCTTCTTAAGTGTTAAGAGAAAGATGAAACATTAGGACAACTTTGCAGTTATAACTGAATGTGGGACAGTTCATTAGAACCTAAAATAAAATAAAATAAAATAAAATAAAATAAAATAAAATAAAATAAAATAAAATAAAATAAAGAAACCCTGTTAGGGTTCAAAACACTGCCTTATACTTTATGTATTAGGGAGTAAGAGATTTTCTTTTTTATTACAAATAAGAGCCTAAATTTAATATTTCAAATAAAAAGTGTGGAAACTTCTTGACATAGAGTTTATGCAATAGACTCTTTAACGTTTACTGGTTATTACAGATGAGCAGTAAAACTGGACTATTGAAAGTACCCCAATTATGTGACAAATCAGGTCTTTAATTTCCCTAAGTGAGTGTATTTGTGGCATGTTTTAATTTGTTGGTTTCAATATGACATATGAATGTGCCAGCACCTTTTAAAAATATTTCAGTTGAATCTTAATGTATTCAAAATATAATTTTTTCATGGTTTATTATTTATTAAGAGAGCCTTAAGATGAAGTTAAGAGTTTTCTATATCACATCCTATAAAATAGAGGATATTAGTGGAGAGGTTGATTGGGGGGTGGGGGGAAGCTTAAGAGAATGAGAAGATATAATTTTGAAATCTTACTTGATGCAAATCCTTAGGGATTTCTACAGAAGGAAATATCAGATCAAGACACAAGTCGATGAGTCCAAAAGCTAATGTTAAACTTAAGACTTCCAAGGTGACTGCTGCTTCAATCTCCATGGAGTCTTTAAAGGGTGCAGGAGATTCCGTAAATGAACAGGTCAGTAATTTATTTGCTTTCTCATTCTACAATTTTTTATAAATGTTGATCATTTACTAATTTTTCTTTGCGGACTGTCAATTGGTGGCTGTTGGTGCCAGTTCAATGCCAACAGGAATTCCTGATTTGGGTTGCAATGAAGAAGAAAACAATAGTGCGAAACCGCTCAGTTGCGATACACCAGAGCTATGAAAACAGCATGGCTGTGGAACAGCTCAATAGTGTTATAGCTCAGTTAGAAGCAGGACTGTGAAGAGATAGTGGGCAGGGTGGCCCTGGGGGGAGGCCCTTTTGGGTGAGGCCCTTTTAGGCGAGGCAGTTCTGCTCTATGCCGGAGTCCAACCCCAGCGGGTCCAGGGGTCCCCAAAGGTGTAGACGGAGTCGGCGAAGAAGGAATGACATAGAGGCAGCATTCAGTTCATCAGCGGCCTAACCAGGATCTCTAGCCAAGTTCTGGTCAGGATCTCCAGAGAGGTTCTGCCTAGGATCTCCAGCCAGGTTCTGTGTCCAGGTTCTCTTGCTAGGTTCTCCAGCCAGGTTCAGTCACCAGGTTCTAGTCAGGTTCTCTTGCCCATTTCTGTAGTCAGGTTCAGTCCAGGATCTTTTGCCATGTTCTCTCCAGCGAAGTTCTTCTGTCTCTAGTTCTGTGTAGGTTCTGTCTCTCTTGGTTCCGTATTCTAAGTTCTGTGTTGCTGTCTTATTACATCTGTATTTATACCAGTTGATTCAATCCTATCAATCTCTATTACAAAGGTTAGGGCGTTTCTTATCTCCATTCCAGGGAGTAAAGCTTATGTAGCTTAAGCATGATTGTTCGTAGTTAAAGTGATTAATTACCCACCTGGCACTAGTTAAGAGGTTTTATTCCCTCCCTAACTTCAGGGGAAAATCCCTACCTGGGAAACAACCTTTCTCAGAGACATTGGTTAAAACACATAGTGCCAAGAAGGTGAGCAAACATATTAAGAACAGTATGCCATATATGCCAGGTCCCTTGAAACAGCAAGCATGGACCGGCTCCCGGCAGCTCTATTCTGGTCTTTCTACCTGCTTAGGTCCACTTCACCCTCTGCTCTACTCTGCTCTGGTTAGGCATCTTTGGGGTTTCACCTCCTGCCTGAGAAATGCAGTTTTCAATCTTAGGTGGAAATGGGAAGTGCATTCCCAGAGCCAGAAGGGAGCTGATTTAAAATGACTGAAGTCCCCACCCCTGGTCCCTGATTGGTCTGTCCTCGTGCAAATAAGGACTCCAAATACAGTATTGGTCCAAAAGTACTGTCCTGATTGGTTAGGATGGAGTTGCTCTAATTGGGTGGCAACGCTGTTGAAGGTGATACAACTAGGTCACTGGAGTCAGCCTGGGAAGCTTCAGCCCACTTGGTTAAAACAGGATTCCAGGAACTCCTCTATGAGGGGCGGCGCAGATGGCAGAAACTCAGTGCAGGAAGCAGGAAGCAGGAAGCTTAGTGCAGGCTTCTCCCTGAAGTGCAGTTCGTATTCGAGGCCTCTGTTCAGAAATGACTGCTAGGCTCTGTTTTTTTTTTTATTTGTTTGTTATTGTTTTTAATTTAAGCTCAGTTAAGCCACCATGAGTTCTTGGTAGGGTATCTTCTTTCTCAGGGACCACATGACCAATAACTGATGTATATGGGTAGATGATTTATACGCATTCTGAAAAGCTACCGAGGATTCTTGAATGTTTTGATGATGCTTGGTATGAATATAAAGTGTTTACCTCCAAAATATTTGGGCTTGCTTTAAGTCTTAGTTAAGAAAATGTATTATCTTGGTATGTCTCAAAAGACCTACATTCTGATCTGTGTGGAGTTAGTAAATCAAATCCATAGCAACTGTATTTTGGTTAGGTGTCCTTTATGATTTCTGTTCATTTGCATTTGTTAGTTAATGATGAATAAGCCCTAAAATATAAGAAAGATGTTTTCATTAAAAGAAAATTAGCCTGCATTATTATTGTTGTTATTATTTTCTTCCATTGGAAAATAATATCATAACGAGTTTTTCTGTAAAGAGCCAGGTAGTAAATACTTTAGCTTTTATGAGCCCCATTGTGTCTTTCTCAAGTGTTCAGCTCTGCCACTGTCCTGTGGATAGAGCCATATATGTATCAGTGTGTAAATGAATGTGCATGGCTGCATTTTAATAAACAGGGGATGGGCCAGATTTGGCTTGTAGCTGTTGTTTACCGACCACTGTCCAAATATATTTAGTTTTTAAAGAATATTTAATTTTATAATTTTTTGAAACCTTATATAAATGAGCTTATACTTTGTATAGTGTGTGATTTGCATTTTTACTCAACATTATGTTCATGAGATTTATTTATGTTGAATATAGCTATATTTCATTTTTTTCACTGATATTTCAGTTAGGGTTTAGTCATTTATTTTAACTGAAAATACTAAATACTTGCTACGTTGGTGCTGAAGAACTGAAAAGGCAAAAAGGAAACACTCAGTTATCTCTAAGAAACAGTTACCATTTCTAGGGCTGGGAGAACAGATGGAACAAGTTGGAATTATTAAAGTGTGGAAGCTTTGAGGATGAACCCCTCAGAACTGGAACTTGGACTCTGGTGATGGGGAACCAGCCTGACTGCTGTCCCTGAGGAAACAAGATAAAGAAAGGCTGGTTCAGTGAGGGCACGAAAAATTGCAAAATAGAATCAGCTGTTCTTGCCAGGGCTGAGACTGGCCGGAAAAGGAAGCAAATAGGAAGGAACGTGTCCTTTCTCTCTCTAACAACCCCTGGTCTCCCTCTAGTAGTCCTTCCTATTCGCAGAGTTTAACAGAGAGTCATGTGGCAAAGAGGAAATGAGGTTTCCAGAGACTCAGCCCCAGCGTCACAAAACAGAGTGTGGAAGGGTGGGTTTGAAGATAAAAGTCAGTAGCATAGCAACCAGTACCTATGGAATTCCATTGAATAAATATATCACAGTGAAATCATTCTCTAGTGAATAAAACCTGATTCTCAGGTTTTTGCTGTTAAACACAATGCTGCTAAAATCTTTTGTTTGGTTTATATTTACTGCACCTTTACTGAAATGTCTTTTCATGGGTTATCAGCAGCTTCTCCCATTGTAAATCCAGTGACATCATTTCACATTCTGTTAGCTTTTTCAGTCATTTGCACTGTTAAGCCCACACTTTTCTTGAAACTTTTTCTTTTTCTTTTCTTTCCCCCATAATATTTTATGCTTCCGATTCCCCTCTTGTTCTTTTAGACATACATTTTTTTCTTGGATTTGTAGATGATTTTTAAAAACTAATATTTTTCTTAACTTTAAGGAAAACTTTAAAACAAAGATATAATGAAAATAATAAAAATCTAAACATCCTATATAATATCATATAGCTAAATTTTAAATCTTAGTTTTTCTCTTACTTAAGAGCCATACCCATATTTTTTACTTTCTACCTAAACATTTCTATCTGCATATCCTCCTGGTATCTTAAATTGACCTGATGTATCTAAAGCCAAACTTATTTTATTTTCTTACCATTCCTTTCTCATTTCCTCTTCTCCCCTCTCTTTCCTGTCTTTGGCTCTCAGTATTTCCATGTTTCATTTTAAGGGTCTTGGATTATTCTTGACTACCAGAAATAATTGGACTGACCTATTTTGTGGTTGCATACATTTCAAGGATTATATTTCTTTCCTTTTACATATTACCTCCAGCTCCCTTGTGACTCCCTGAGTGTCATGGCTTTAAAACCCTGTTAATGATGTTCAAGTACTGGGAGAATTTTTTGTAGCATCGGAGACAGGATAGTACAGTGGTTAAAGCACAGACTCTGGAACTTGGTCCTGATCTACTTCTTAATACTAGACAAGATATGTATCCTCACTTTAAAATAAGAATAATACCCTCCTAATAGCATTGTTGTGGAAATAAGATGGATTAATAAGTGTAAAGTACTTAGCCTGTTCCTGGCATGCAGTAAGCACTAGATATTATTAGCTATTTAAAAATATATTATTATTATTAATTACTCTTTGGTCTAGTACCCTTTGGAATGAACCTCGGGTTATTGAGAGGCTAGAACAGGTTCATCTGCTGCCAACCTTAGTTTTAAGCTGGGCTGTGATGTAAGAAAGTTCTCAGTATCTTCCATTAGGTGTTTATTTCTGTGGCGTCCACCAAGGGAAAGTTGTCTTTTAAAATATTCCCTAGTATTTAAGCAGGGACATTCCTGCTTTGAGTTCTTTCTGTCTGCTTTTCTGTGTAAATTTCATGATGTCCCCTCATGGGCAGACAGTTCCTTAGCCTGTTTTGAGTTCATAGTCAATTTTAAATGAAACAGGCTACTAGTGTTTCCACAAGATAAAAGATATCTAGGAAATTTCACCTCTACTTATTTTAAGAATTTATTGAAGAGTCTTAAAAACTGTTTTTAGTAAAAGTTAAACAAAAGGTTTTTTTCTGTTTCAGAATTTCTGCAAGGGAGGAATAAAGAGTGCATCATTAAAGGATTTATGTCTTGAAGACAAAAGACGCATTGCAAATTTAATTAAAGAACTGGCCAGGTGAGACAAACCTTATATGAGATGCATTGTTATTTAATCAAGAACTTTAAAACACATGAATTTCATTTTCCTTTCTTGATTATATTTCATTATATAGTGTGTCAAAAAATTATATATTTATAAATTTTAATTCAATGTAATATTATTATTACCTTTTTGTATTATTTTGAAATAATTTTAGGCTTATAGAAAAATTGCAAAAATATTGGGAGAAAGAGGAATGAGTGGTCTTTTTGGGAGAATGAAATGTTCTAAAATTATATTATGGTGATGTTTGCAGAACTCTAAATATATTAAAAGCCATTGAATTGTATCCTGAAATGGTTGAACCTTATTATATGTAAGTACATGTCAAGAAATCTCTTAAATGGTATGGAAGGCTCTCATAACTTTCACATAACTTTTTCTAAATTTATCACCCTGAATAAATCATCATGCAGTTGTCAAAAATTAACATTGGTCCAATAGTATTAATTACAGAGCATTCAGATTTCACCAGTTTTTTCACTAATATATTTTTTCCTGCTCCAGTATCGCATTTTGTATTCAGTTTTTATGTTTCCTTGGTCTCTTTCATGTGTGTCCTTGCCTTCCATGACTTTGATACTTTTGAAGAATACTGGCCAGCTATTTTGCAGTATTTCTTCCAATTTGGGTTTTTCAGGGGGTGGGTGATTAAGTATGATATTAGCTGTAGATCTTTTTATAGATGCTCTTTATAAAGTTGAGGGAGTTTTCTTATATTCCTACTTTTAT
Source organism: Myotis myotis (assembly GCF_014108235.1). Taxonomy (NCBI): domain Eukaryota; kingdom Metazoa; phylum Chordata; class Mammalia; order Chiroptera; family Vespertilionidae; genus Myotis; species Myotis myotis. The sequence continues at coordinate 19,193,480 of NW_023416401.1, read as the reverse complement.
AAGAGTTTTTGTTATGATTGTATGCTAGATTTTGTAGAACACTTTTTGTGCCTAAATTAATGTGAGATTATATGTATATTCTTCTTTAGCTGTTGATATGGTGGATTATACAAATTGATTTCTGAATGTTGACTTTGCCTTTGCTACCTGTAAAAACCTCAGTTTTTATCATAGTTTTTATACATTCCTAATTTTTATTTCCTTATTATTTTGTTCGGAATTTGTACACTGACATTCACGAGAGGTATTGGACTGTCGTTTTCTTTCTTTCTTTCTTTCTTTCTTTCTTTCTTTCTTTTTTTTTTTTTTTTTTTTTTTTGCTTAGTCTGGTTTTAGTATCATGGTAATACTAGCCTTATAAAATGAATTGGGAAGTGTTCTATTTTCTAGAAGAAATTGTACAAAATTGGTTTATTCTTTTGTAAATATTTTATAGAATTTTCCAGTGAAATCATCTGGGCCGGAGATTTATTTTTAAAGAGCTTTTTAATTACAAATTCAATTTTTTAATGGTTACAAAATTATTCAAGTCGTCTATTTTGTCTTGATTGAGTTTTGGGAGTTTGTGGTTTGAGAATTGTCCCATGTCAAATTTATGAACATGAAGTTGTCTGTGGTATTCTCTTATCTTTTTAGTGACTGTGGGACCTATAGGGCTTCATTATGATATTATTGATTTGTACCTTCTCTCTCTTTATTTTTGTCAGCCTTGTTAGGTTTATCAATTTTATTGATTTTTTTTTTTCAAAGAAGCAGCTTTTTGTTTTATTGATTTTTCTCTATTTTTTCTGTTTTCAATTATATTGATTTTTGCTCTTATCTCTGCTATTTCTTTTCTTCTGTTGTTTTGTTCTTTTACTTGTTATTTCTTGAAGTAGAAACTTAGAGACCATTCTCCTTTTAATGTAAGCATTTAGTGCTATAAACTTCTCTCATGATTGCTTTTAATGCTTCCCACATATTTGATTTGTTGTATTTTCATTTTCATTCAGCCCTATGTATTTTTTAAAATTTCCTTTGAGACTTCCTCTTTGACCCATGTATTATTTATTTATAATTAATTAAAATTAATTATACTTTGTTGTATAAAAGTTAAAGCAAATGGAGAAAGTGTCAGAAGATTTAGAAAACCTGTGTGTTCCTATGATATATTCAAGTATAGCATACTTAAAGAATTTCCGCTACTATGAAGATGCACCAACATTATTTTACGGGAGAAGTTAGAGTGCTTAACACCAACACTGACCATTAACAAGCATATTTTCAGAATAATATAATATTCAGTAGCTCTCAGCACAACGTACAAGACAAATAGCATGTTTTTCAATTATAGAGTGACATGCAATATAAAAGCAAAGTGAAAACTATAGCCTTTTTTTTTAATGGTGCCTTTGAAGTGAAAAGCATTTTTAACAAAGCATTAGCCTTTTTTAAAAAACACATGGCCTTTAACAGTGTTAGTGGGAAAACTGTATATGTCTAAATTCCAAGACTGGCTTACTTGTATCTTACCTGTTACATTGAGAATCTAGCTGTGAGGTCCTTTTTAGTCATTATCTTTATTGGTACTATATGTAAAAGTAGCAAAAAGATGCTTATAAGATTTACTGATGTTACTAAATGAAAATAAATGTTAACAGAAGATATAAATAAGATTTAAGAATTGGCTTAATATGTTGGAAAATAGATTCATTCAAACAGGATGTAAGATAATAGTGACAAGTGCAGGTTATTATATGCCTAAGAATAAAAATAAAGTAGATAGAGGGATTTTCAATCCCAGCAACAACACAGCACTGGTAACTCTTACGCAGCCAGCTCTGGGCAGTGAACTTCCACTGGACAGAGAGGCCCTATAGCCTCAGAGGCCAACCCCAGAACACTGCCACCCAGAGGCTGACCCACAAACTGACTCTTTGCTAAACACAAAATAAGGCAGTCTGGGAAACAAATGCGGCTTGCTTTAAAATAAGGACTGTGGTTTACAACACAGAGGAACAGGGTATCGCAGGGAAACTCAACACTCTCCTGAATACCTGGCAGGTCTAAGGCGAGCCACACTGAAGAATAGAAGAACCAAAGGACCTTCACTACTGCAATATTTTTTTTTTCTTTTTTCACCTTTTAACTAAGAAACCAATTTTTTTTCTTTTCTTTTTTTTTTTTCTTCTTCTTCTTTTTTTTTTTTTTCCTCTTCTTTTTTCCATCACCTGATTTTACCCTTTTAATTACTACCTTCTTATTTTTAACCAGCATTATTACTGCTACCATTTTATCATTTTTTTTTAAAGTGCCATTTTATTTTCTCTTTATTTTATTTTGGGATTAGTGTTCTCCATTCTATTTTCATCGTTATATTATTGGTTGTTTCTAGTTTGCATTCATCTCCAGGGAGCTGTTGCTGGAATTTGTTGGGATTAATGGCTGTTCTATAGGAGTATTCTCCTCATATAAAAAAGTCTCTTCCCCTCTTCCACTTCATTCTCTCTTTTCGCTCTTTTTTTTTCTTTTCTTTTCTTGTCTCGCTTTTATTTCCCCCCCTCCTTTTTCCCAATTTCATTTTTGCACTCCTTTTTTTGGTCCCTAATTTTCTTTTCTTTTTTCTCTTTTCTCTTTTTCTCTTCCTTCTTCCTTATCCCCTAATTCTCTTAATTCAGGTGGTCACCTTTATTTGGGGTTATTAATATCGTGAATATATTTGTGTATAGTGCCTGGTACGTGGTGCCTTGTTGTGTTGTATTTTGTGCCTTTAAAACAACGCAGCAGACCCAAGCAACAGCAACCTCCTGAGCACCACACCCTCTGCTGAGGAACAGCAGCTGTACGTGAAACCTTGCCCCACCAGCCAGAAGAGCCACCACAGCTGTGAACAGCACCCACCAGAGGAGCTGCTGCCAACTGAAGAGCAGCTGCTACCGCAACCGCCCGAAGAGCAGCCACAGACCAAGGAGTCACTGCCACCAAGGGAGCAGCCACTGAACGACTCAACGTCTAGATATGTCAGCGAGATCAAACATGGGTAGACAAAGAAACCCCCAAAGGAAAGAGAAGGAGGACTCTCCAGAAAAGCAGCTAAGTAATACAGAGGCATGCAACATGACAGAAAAAGAATTCAGAATAAGGGTCCTAGAGTGCATAAACCGGATGGAGGAAAAAATCGACAACCTCTCCAAGAAGCTAGAAGAAACAGATGAAAAAATCAACAACTTAAGTAAGACCCAAGAAGAAATGAAGAGTGATATAGCTGCAATGAAAAACTCCATTGAAAGTATCAACAGTAGACTAGGAGAAGCAGAGGACCGAATTAGTGAATTAGAAGACAAGGAAGCAAAACACACCCAAAACGTACTGCAATTGGAGAAAAAAATGAAAAGACAGGAGGAGAGCCTAAGGGAGCTTTGGGACAACATGAAACGAAACAACATACGAATAATTGGGGTACCAGAACAACAGAAGGATGAACAAGGATTAGAAATCCTATTAGAAGAAATAATATCAGAAAACTTCCCTGAGGTGGGGAAGAAAAAAGTCACACAAGCCCAGAGAGTCCCAAACAAGGTGAACCCAAAAAGACCCACACCAAGACACATCATAATTACCATGGCAAATGTTCAGGACAAAGAGAGAATCTTACAGGCTGCAAGAGAGAGACGGAAAGTTACATACAAGGGATCTCCCATTAGATTGTCAAATGATTTCTCAACAGAAACACATCAGGCCAGAAAAGAATGGACGGAAATTTACAAAGTGATGCAAAGCAAAGGACTGAATCCAAGAATACTCTATCCAGCAAGGCTATCATTCAAACTTGAAGGGGAAATAAGAAGCTTCACAGACAAAAAAAGGCTAAGGGAGTTTATCACCACCAAGCCAGCAATGCAAGGAATGCTAAAGGGACTGGTATAAAAAGAAGAAATAAAAAGCTCAGAAAGAAAACAGCCACACAAAAACAGAAATGCCTACAAACAAGTACCTTTCAATAATAACTTTAAACGTAAACGGACTAAATGCTCCAAACAAAAGACATCGAGTGGCTGAATGGATAAAAAAACATGACCCATACATCTGCTGTCTACAAGAAACCCACCTCATTAGAAGAGACTCACACAGACTGAAAGTGAAAGGATGGAAAAATATCTTTCAGGCAAATGGAAAGGAAAAGAAAGCTGGGGTAGCAATACTTATATCGGACAAAATAGACCTCAAAGTGAAGGCCATAACAAGAGATAAGGAAGGCCACTTCATAATACTAAAGGGATCAATACAACAAGAAGATATAACCCTGGTAAACATATACGCACCCAATGCAGGAGCACCCAAATTCATAAAAAAACTCCTGGAAGATATCAAAGGAGAGATCGACAACAATACAATCATAGTAGGGGACTTTAATACACCACTGACTGCACTGGATAAGTCCTCTAGACAAATAATCAGCAAAGATACAGCAATCCTAAATGACTCACTAGATCAGATGGACTTAATAGACATCTTCAGAACACTTCACCCGAAAGCCAGGGAATATACATTCTACTCAAATGCTCATAGGACATATTCAAAAATAGACCATATATTGGGTCACAAGCAAAGTATCCCCAAATTCAAGAAAATTGAAATCATAAAAAGCGTCTTCGCAGACCACGATGGCATAATATTAGAAATAAACTACAATAAAAACAACCCAAAATACTCAAACACCTGGAAGCTGAATAGCATGCTATTAAATATTGATTGGGTTACCAATGAAATCAAAGAAGAAATTCGAAATATCCTGGAAACTAATGACAATGAAAACACAACAATCCAAAACCTATGGGACACAATGAAAGCAGTCCTGAGAGGGAAGTTTATAGCTCTACAGGCCTATCTCAAAAAACAAGAAAAAATGGTAGTAAATCATCTAACTCTACAACTCAAAGAATTAGAAAGAGAGCAACAAGAAAACCCCAGAGTGAGCAGAAGGAAGGAGATAATAAAGATTAGAGCAGAAATAAATGACATAGAGACCAAAAAAACAATACAGAAAATCAATGAAACCAAGAGCTGGTTCTTTGAAAGGATAAACAAGATTGACAAACCTCTAGCCAGACTCACCAAGAAGCAAAGAGAGAGGACCCAAATAAACAAAATCAGAAACGATAGAGGCGAAATAACAACAGACCCCACAGAAATACAAATGATTGTTAAAAAATACTATGGACAGCTCTACTCCAACAAACTAGACAACCTGGAGGAAATGGACAAATTCCTAGAAAAATACAACATTCCAAAACTCAATCAGGAAGAATCTAAAAATCTCAACAGGCCAATAACTATGGAAGAAATTGAAGCAGTCATCAAAAAGCTTCCAGCAAACAAAAGCCCAGGACCAGACGGCTTCACAGGGGAGTTTTACCAAACATTCAAGGAAGAACTAAAACCTATCCTCCTCAGACTACTACAAAAAATTCAAGAGGAAGGAACACTTCCAAGCTCATTCTATGAAGCCAGCATCACCCTAATACCAAAACCAGGTAAAGACAACACAATGAAAGAGAATTACAGGCCAATATCCCTCATGAACATAAATGCCAAAATCCTCAACAAAATCTTAGCAAATCGGATCCAGCAGTACATCAGAAAGATCATACACCATGACCAAGTAGGATTTATCCCAGGGATGCAAGGATGGTACAATATCCGCAAATCAATAAACGTGATACATCACATAAACAAATTGAAAGAAAAAAACCACATGGTCATATCAATTGATGCAGAAAAAGCATTTGACAAAATTCAACACCCATTTTTGATAAAAGCCCTCAGCAAGGTGGGAGTAGAAGGATCATACCTCAACATAATAAAAGCCATATATGACAGGCCCACAGCCAACATCATACTCAATGGACAAAAACTAACACCATTTCCCCTAAGAACAGGAACAAGACAGGGATGCCCCCTCTCACCACTCCTGTTCAACATAGTACTGGAAGTGCTAGCCATTGCAATTCGGCAAGAAGAAGAAATAAAAGGCATCCAAATTGGAAAAGAGGAAGTAAAACTGTCCTTATTTGCAGACGACATGATATTATACATACAAAACCCTAGAGACTCCATCCAAAAGCTACTGGACTTAATACATGAATTTGGCAATGTAGCAGGATACAAAATTAACCCCAAGAAATCCGAGGCATTTCTATACACCAATAGTGAACTTTCAGAAAGAGAGATTATAAAAACAATCCCGTTTACCATCGCACCAAAAAAATTAAGCTACCTAGGAATAAACTTAACTAAAGAGGTAAAAGACCTCTACTCAGAAAACTACAGGACGTTGAAAAAAGATACAGAGGAAGACATAAACAGATGGAAGAACATACCGTGTTCATGGATTGGTAGAATCAACATCATTAAAATGTCCATACTACCCAAAGCAATCTATAAATTCAACGCACTTCCCATTAAAATACCAACGGCATACTTCAGAGATCTAGAACGAACTCTCCAAAAATTCATCTGGAATAAAAAAAGACCCCGAATAGCTGCAGCAATCCTGAAAAAGACCAAAGTAGGTGGGATCTCAATACCAGATATCAAGATGTATTACAAAGCCACTGTTCTCAAAACTGCCTGGTACTGGCACAAGAATAGGCATATAGATCAATGGAATAGAATAGAGAACCCAGAAATCGGCCCGAACCAATATGCTCAATTAATATTTGACAAAGGAGGCAAGAACATACAATGGAGCCAAGATAGTCTCTTCAATAAATGGTGCTGGGAAAATTGGACAGATATATGCAAGAAAATGAAACTAGACCACCAACTTACACCATACACAAAAATAAACTCAAAATGGATAAAGGACTTAAATGTACGACAGGAAACCATAAAAATTCTAGAAGAATCCAAAGGCAACAAAATCTCAGACATATGCCGAAGCAATTTCTTCATTGATACAGCTCCTAGGGCACTTGAAACGAAAGAGAAAATGAACAAATGGGACTACATCAAAATAAAAAGCTTCTGCACAGCAAAAGAAACCATCAACAAAACAACGAGAAAACCCACTGTGTGGGAAAACATATTTGCCAATGTCATATCTGATAAGGGCCTAATCTCCAAAATTTATAGGGAACTCATACAACTTAACAAAAGGAAGATAAACAATCCAATCAAAAAATGGGCAAAGGACCTAAATAGACACCTTTCAAAAGAGGACATTCAGAAAGCCAAGAGACATATGAAAACATGCTCAAAGTCACTAATCATCCGAGAGATGCAAATCAAAACAACAATGAGGTACCATCTCACACCTGTCAGACTGGCTATCATCAACAAATCAACAAACGACAGTGCTGGAGAGGATGTGGAGAAAAAGGAACACTTGTGCACTGCTGGTGGGAATGCAGACTGGTGCAGCCACTATGGAAGACAGTATGGAGTTTCCTTAAAAAACTGAAAATGGAACTCCCATTTGACCCTGTGATCCCACTTCTAGGAATATATCCCAAGAAACCAGAAACACCAATCAGAAAGGATATATGCACCCCTATGTTCATAGCAGCACAATTCCCCATAGCTAAGATCTGGAAACAGCCTAAGTGCCCATCAGTAGATGAATGGATCAGAAAACTGTGGTACATCTACACGATGGAATACTATGCTGCTCTAAAAAGGAAGGAACTCTTACCATTTGCAACGTCATGGATGGAACTGGAGAGCATTATGCTAAGTGAAATAAGCCAGTCAATGAAGGAAAAATACCACATGATCTCACTCATTCATGGATAATAGAGACCATTATAAACTTTTGAACAATAATAGATACAGAGGCAGAGCTGCCTCAAACAGATTGTCAAACTGCAGCAGGAAGGCCGGGGAGGGTTGCGGAGCAGGAGGTAGGGGGGTAAGAGATCAACTAAAGGACTTGTATGCATGCATATAAGCATAACCAGTGGACATAAGACATTGGGGGATAGGGGAGGCTAGGGGACTGTCTAGGGCGGGGGGATAAAATGGACACATATGTAATACCCTTTGTAATACTTTAAGCAATAAAAAAAAAAAAAGAATAAAAATAAAGTAGAAATTCACTTAAGAGAAAGACTTACTGGTTAGGCCTAGTACATTAAAAAAATATGCATGGATCATAGTTCAATTTAGCCTGAACATGAATAAGCAATATAGTGCTATTTGACAAGAAATCAAATAGATTTTAAAAAACAAAAAACCTAGTATGAGTTTTTAATAATCTGTAGATGCCTCCTTAAATAATCTATATATGCTCAGGGAACTTTTTTACTTGTGTTAACTACACTAATAAAAGAATGGAGTACACATACAAATTAATAGGCTAATGGAGAATAGATACCATAAGGGATTTTATGAATTATTTAGCTGTTGGAAGAGAGTGTAAAAGATGACTTGATATATGGACTTGAAGTAAATGATCACATTTTCCTGAGGTGTCTAGCATTGATTTACATTTGCAGAAGAATAAGTGGAATATTGATTGATCATTTTTGGAGGCATAAGGATAGAGAGAATTCTTTTTGTTCAAGATTGCTGAATTAAGTGACCTCAGAAAGTCTTTAATAGTAAAATTAATGAATTGTTTGCATTGATGGGAAAAGCAGTGTAATTTATGGGGACTTGAAAAATGAATGGCTTTGCAAAATATTGTAGTTTGTGCTGCAAGATGGCAACTTCCCTATGTATGCATTTGCTTTTTTTTTTTTTTACTGAGACTTTTTAAGATGGAGAGGGTATCATAGACCAGCTGCAAGAATTTTTAAAACATGTAATATCTGACCATTTAGTCAGGGTCACTGACCTCTTTTCCCTTAGATTGCCATATTAAAAAATGACAACTGCCCTGGCCAGTGTGGCTCAGTTGCTTGGGCATTGTCCCATGTACTCAAAGGTTGCAGGTTCTATTCTCAGTCAGGGCACATGCCCGGGTTGCGGACTTCATCCCCAGTAGGAGGTGTATAGGAGGCAACAGATCAACGTTTCCCTCTTACATAGATGTTTCTCTCTCTAAAATAAAAATGTTTTAAAAAATATGACAACAGCCAACATAACAATAGCCGTCTGGTATGACTGAATCAAAATTATACCTTTTTTTTGTCATATCGGCAAAAAATATATTTTTTGGTGTGCAGCAGAATTTTAGTAATTAGTTTGTGTATGCCATGGATGAAAAAGGTTGAAAATTGCTGCCATAGACTAATGCGTGAACTGTACTATAGCTTAGTTTTTAAAGGAAAAAAAGTTGTAAAATAATCTTGGCCACATTGCATTTTTTTGATGTATATGAGCCATATTTGAAGAAGCCTAAAAAAATCTCCACTATTTCTTGTCCTGTGCCCACACTGTCAGATAATGCATGGTTCCCCAGTGAATACTTGTACACTAACTCATTTGAGGACTGGGTTCTTTTTTAGGCTCAGATACTGATTTTTCCCAAAGGACAGTTTGCTGTTTCTACTTGACATTCTCAGAAGAAAAATAGAAAGTGTAACATCATTAGTTTCCTATTGTAGAATAAGTAGATCATTATTATTTTATATTTATTCTGTTTTTTTAGTTTTTTTAACTAATTATTTTTTGTCATAATTAAATGTACATCTCAGTACAATAAAAAATTAAGACTTCAATTTTAAGACTTCAAAGATATTCAGTACTTTCAGCACAATTTCTAGCCCAGCCACCCAGCTCTAAGGGTATGAATTCTCTTTTCTTGTTAAATAACAGTACATTTTGTGGACCTTTTTGATAAATACTCTGAGGCATTAACTAAATGTTAACAATCTTACTTTATGAACAGGCTATTGTCCTCTTTGTAAATAATTAACAAACCAACTCTGGGAATATCCTCTTGTTAGTTTTAACTGTTTTATCCTATTAGTCAGATATTTCCCTTTCCTGTATTTAGCTTCTCATTTTGTTAATTAACTTGTTGCTCTACTCTAAATGAGATAGAGAATTAGGTCTTTTTATGTTACTTTGTGGTCTGAGAATGCTTTGATGAAAAATGTAGATCAGGATACCAGATATTTTCTCTTACATATACCTCATGGGAAATATTATTGAACATAAATTAAACAAGAAGATAGATTTCAGAGTGGATATCAAATCTTGAGGTTGTTTTATTGGCAAGTCCTCTGCCTTTAAAGGCTGTATTAATATGCTTGCTTATATTAACTATGCTAATAGGCCACAAAGAAGCCATGAGTATCTTTAGATAGGCCTATGGAAGAAGTGTTATACTTTGTACTTACCACAGCTTGTTAATTTTATAGCCTCCCAGAGCATAATAATTGCTAAAGGGTAGTCTAATCATAGCAGCATAACAGAAAAGACCAAAAAAAAAAAAAAGGCCTGTTTAAATAGTGTAGCAATACATTTTTCAAACATACTCCAGAAACTAAATTTTAAAAGGCGTGATTTTTCTGGATAGAGCACTTTTAAGTTTTGAGAAAAGCTCATCATAGACTCTGGCATTATGGGATGTGTGTACAACTTTTACTCCCTCGATGAACTCTAGAGTTTTCATGGATCTCTTTCAGGTTGAACAAAGGGAGTAAATAAATGTTGAGATACACCTCCATGATAAGGTAAATCTGGCAATCTACAAGGGAGGCAGGAGGATTACTTGAGACCCGAGTATAAATCCTCCTCATTTAGGTATATTTGTTCCTTGTTTTGTTGTCTGGATTCTTGTAATTGTATCAGTTTTAGAGATTACCCTTAGGAAGAGGGGCCTGAGTCCCATTCATGGGCCTCATATTATGCTAACCATAAATAATATAGTTGAGGAAATTATTTGAATGTCAAGATGAGCAAGAAGAAATAAACCTATTTTTGAACACTATTGTGTGCCATGCATTTCACACACATTATTTCAAAGAAAAAGCAATCAACTCTTGAACATTCAAAAAATTCCAACTTTCATTCTGTTATATCATTGATTTTAATATCTTCACCCGAAGACTAGCAAGAAAGGAGGAGCTATGGAGTTCATGTTAAGTCAGAAATTGTTCTGATAGAGGAGGGAGGGTTCTGGGAGAGAGTAAACTTAGGAGCTCAAAGGAAAGGTGCGGACTTCGCTTACACGCATCCCCGTGTGATCTTGTAGGATAGACGTTGTACTCTCTTTGGAGAAACAGGCAGTAACAAATTCAGGTCTCACATCTCTGTGCACAGAGATACATGAAAATTAGGATTGTCATTTTAAGATAACTTTTAATGTTGTGGTTGTTTAGCTGTTTTTGTGGAGTTTTTAAAAAGATTTTTCCCCTTCTGTGTTCTTGTTAGGAACCACTCCTTTCTGGTAGGATCGAGTTGGAATACTTTTCAGAATTAGACATTAAAGAATCAAAACTATTGGTCAGTGTTTTTAACTTTAAAATCCTTTTTAAAAAGTCTTTATTGTTGAAAGTATTACATATGTCTCCTTCTCCCCCCCAACCCTCATGGGCCCTTTCTAGCCCACCCCCACCCCAGGCCTTCACCACCCTATTTTTGGACTAAGAATAAATATAGTGCAAGGTTTATGTTAATGCTGTGTTTTTATTCCAGTGTAGTTATTTATATGCTACTAAGGAATACAGGGTATCAGTTCCAGAAAAAAAAAGAATAAAATTACCTGTGTTTTTTAGTGAAATGTTTAAGTGATTTATATGTTGTTTATGTCATTGACAGGATTTAAATAAAAGTATAAAAATTTCTAAATCAAAATAAATTGATTGTGCCTATTTTGATAATGAAGAAATGAAACCTAATGTTGTAAAAATTAGATACTTTTCTGTCCCAGATTATAATTAGGAGCCTATGTCTTATGTTGGACTTTACATATTTAAGATACTTCTGATGATGGGAAACATTCTTGATTTTAAAGTCAACATGCGTATTTTCTTGGACAGCTGTAAAAGATTGCCTTGTAAAAGGTTAGTTAAAAAAATGCATAGAGTAGCCTTGAAGAAACCTCTGAAAGAGGTAAGCATTCTCTGGAGGAAGTCTACTTTGGGTAAACTGCAGCTGTAGGCACATGTTGTATTTTATTCTCACAGGCATTTTCTTTTCATTTCTTTATTTCTTTTAGAGTAAGCGAGGAAAAGGAAGTGACCGAAGAACGACTCAAAGCTGAGCAGGAATCATTTGAGAAGAAGATAAGGCAGTTGGAAGAACAGAATGAACTGATCATCAAAGAGAGAGAAGATATCCTTTTTGAAAGTTCTCTTTTTTAATGTGCAGGAAGTTTGACCCTTTCGTGAATGCCTAAACCATACTTAAAGATTATTTTGTTCTCTTAAAAATACTTAGGAATTAATGCTAACTACAGAGAGGAATTGATGATAAAAGTTTACAGTAATTAATTTTTGAAGAGACGGTATAGTTTTGAAGCAAAATGTTTTTTGATTTATGGGGGAGCATCCTTTAAAAAATGTTTAAAGCAATTTAAGAAAGCTTGTTGCTAAAGAAGTCAGGTAGGAATTACTGAGGAATCTCACCATTCATTATGTGCTGCTCTGACAAGGCATAGAACAGATCTCAAGGAAAAGAATGCAGAAACAGAGCTGAAAAGGCCAGGATTAGCTGGAACCGACTAACGGATGTTTTATGAATTTGTGTCAGGATCAAGCTTTCCGAAGTAACAGTAATAAAAGCAAGATCGGTGTTTATTCCTTTTTATTGTAAAAGACATTTGAGTTTTGGCTCAAGGCAGGGGATGACTGTTGATTTGAGAAAGTCTTGGCATTCAGCCATCATGTGCATATTCTAGTCAGCAAGAAGGCGTCTGTTGATTCTGAAAAGTTTGTTCTCAATGTAGTTTTAATTTCAACTTTCAGTTGTTGGATTTAGAAACACAGTTGAATTTTTATATTGATTATATCTTTGACCTTGCTAAATTCTCACTTGTTAATTTTAATAGTTGTTTTCACAGATTCCTTAGGATTTTATGTGTGAACAATTATGTCATCTGCAAATAAAAATAGTTTTCGTTCTTTCCTAATCTTTAAGCCTTTTCTTTCTTTTTCTTGTCTTACTGCAATACCTCCAGTTATGTATTGAATAAAAGATGACAAAGAGCATCCTTATCTTGTTCCATGTTTTAGGAGAAATGTGTATTTCAGCTTTAACATTGATGTTAGTTATAGGTTTAAAAAAGTTTTTTTATTTATTGATTTTAGAAGGGGAGAGAGAGAGAAACATCAACTTGTTGTTCCACTTACTTATGCATTCATCGATTGCTTCTTGTGAGTGCCCTGACTGGAGATCGAACCCACACCGTTGGCATATTGGGACAACACGCTAACCAACTGAGTTACCTGGTTTTTTATAGGTATCTTTTATTACACTGAGGAATTTGCTTCATTTCAGTTTGCTAAGAAGTTTTTTGTTTTTTTTTTTATAGTTGTGAACGGGCTTTGATTATTGAGGGCACTTGACATTCTATTACTTATACATTTAGTTATTGTCTATTTCCCTCGTGGAACATTATTTTTGCTTTATGCACTATTGTACACTGAGAATCTTATGCAAGACCTGATACTCAGTATGTACTAAAAAAATACCTGTTATGTGAATGAATTGTTAAATCTGTGTTGCTTGATCAGAGAATATCTGCATTTTACTGCTTTTGAGAGAAAACTTGCATTTTACTATTATAGCTGCACATCATCGTACTCTACCACCACCTGGTGTTAGTATATCTAAATTGCAAGAGAAGCTTCTTAGGAGGCAAAGAAACAAGTGAGAGCCAAAACTGCAAATGATTGGACTGATGTGACTGTAATAATTTCAAAATAAACATATATTTATAATATATAACATGACTATGTCTGAGGTTTAGCAAATATTTTTAACATTTAGTAGGTGCTGAAGTGCTTTCTGTTTTCCTGGATGTGAAAAAAGGATGAAGGATCAGTTTAATTATATATGCGAAGGAAACAGAATAAATTGTGAAAGTTGACACAAATAGAGTGAGAGCAAAGGTATTTATATATTTGCATTCCTGCTCCATCAGCATTTCTTTGCTGTTAGGTGCAAGTTAAACTTGAATTTTAAACAAGGACTTTTCATCTTCTTAATATCCTGCAATATTTAATATATTGCAAGAAAGTCTATCTTGTGGCCAAGAAGGAAATTTTAGGTTTGTTCTTAAAAATCCAATCCCTTCATTGCACAGAATTCACTGAGACATAAATGTAGAATTGGGTGGGATTTTTATCTATTATATCAGGCAGCATTTTAGAATAAAGCCATCTACCTCTATATACTGGTATGACTACCACTGTGTATTTTTACTTCTTGGCCTCCCTTTGAAAAAAATAATGGACCATCTGCCCTGGCAAGATGGTTCAGTTGGTTGGAACATTGTCCCCTACACCAAGAGGTTGCTGATTCGATTCCCCAACAGGGCACATACCTAGCTTGCAGGTTAGATCCCCTTTCTGGGTTGAGGTTTATATATGGGAATCTCAATCTCTCTCTCTCTCTCTCTCTCTCTCTCTCTCTCTCTCTCTCTCTCTCTCTCTCTTTCTCTCTCTCCCTCCCTCTCCCCTTTTCTTCCTCCCTGTTTCCCTCCCTCCCCTCTTCCCTCTATTTCTCCATTTCTCCCTTCTTCCCTCTCTAAAACCAATAAACATATCCTCAGGTAAGGATAAAAGAAAATGGACCATCTGCCACATATATGTTAATAAAAGTTTTTAAAAATGCAATTCAAATATTAAAAATTTCTTATTGGTGCTAAATGGTCAATTTTGTAAAATGTTGATATTTTTACATAAAGGTTAGCCCTTCTTATGGTCAAAATACCTTAGGATGATAGTATTGGGAGTACCATTTTAGTAATAAAGATTATAGTGCAGATAAGTTCCCTACAAGGCCCCATGATGGTAATGCCCCTAGATTTTGTCTTTAAAAAAAACTGCTGAGAGGCAATAATTTTTTTTGTATGTGTCCCATTTTCATTAATGCATGGTAATTGATGGAGTTGCAGTGACTTGTAGCAGTAATGAGTTCTAAACATAATAATGCACTCTTTTCTAATAAGTGAGCACTGCTGGGGTTTAAAAGCATACTAAATCAGTTGCTTTAGTATGAATTTATTAGTTTTTTTCAGCATTAGCTTTAATAGTAGTTATTTACATAAGCATACATCCCATTAACCGCCATCAGGGCTGGAAAACATGCTGAACTGTTCATATTTTCATATAATTATTGAACATAATGGTTTCATTTGCATTTCTAAACAGTGATGTTTCTGTCAGCCTTGGAAATAGTGTCTTTACGCAGTCCCTATTTCACATCCACTTATTTGACATCGTTAAATTTTATGCTAATGTGCTTCCCTGGAATATCATCAGTAGGACAGATGCTTGCGCTTTAATATACAAATCAGGGATGCTTTTCCATCCCCCAAATGGCAAAGAAAAATTTTAAAAATCTGCACTTTTAGATATAGAGTCTGTCTCCATATAAATAGGTTTATGAAATAAAATTCTCAGGGTTAAATGTTATAATCTGGTTTTCCCTTCAAAGTACTTCATTATGAATAGCTATCTACCTGACTAGGGTTAGTTTTCTTGTATTGAGTGAGGAGATGAGCTTAGTAAAGATCTGGTTGCTTATGAATATTTAGAATTCTGCTTCTGAAATGTTGATCTTGAGATGCAAGTTTTTCAGGGCCTTTGAATACATCAGGCCACAGTGTTAGTTCTAAAAGTATTCTCTGTATTTTTGTTCCTTTCATTTCTTAACCTGGATTATAATACCTCACTGTAGGAGATGTTATGTTAATGCTCTTGGGCATCTAAACTCTTGTATACACTTAGAAAATATTCAGTGTAAAAAATGAGTCAGCCGGGGGGAGGGGTGTAAGATGGGAGGCCAAGAGCATGTCAGTGAGGTAGCAGAGCTAATATGGAAGGACAAGTTTTAGGGGAAACTGCTTGCCTCTTGGATAGTATGTGTACTATCAGCTTTTGTGTGTCTCATGTGTGGATGCTTTTGTGAATGCTATCAATCAGATTGCTGGAAATTTTTAAACAGCACAACATAAAGAATTGTTTTGAGAGTTGATTCCAGTATTTTTGGTGCCCACTACAAAGACACTAGTCCTTCTGGGGCCCCTTCTTTTCTTGTGTTCTGACAGTTCAGGGCAGCACTTTGGACCTGCCAAGCCAGAGCTGAGTCTGCAAAGTTCAAAACACAAGGTTGGCAGCCTGGCAGGATAGGTAAAGAAGTAGCTTTAAGAGGAGTTCCTGCCCCAAAATACTTGCTAAAAATATATGAGAACTGATATAGCATAAAACTGATACAGCATATAAGGATTATTTGGATAGAAATGTTATTTGGTTTATGAGGTCAGGAAGCAACTGAAATTTTTGCAAGGACTTCTGTTCAGGGTATTGCCAGGGAAGAAATATAAGGGTTGTAAAGAAACTATGACAGAGTTGGAGTTTCATAGCTATTCATTTTTACCCCTACTTTTTCATGAATTTTCTATGTGAGCTCTTGAAATAGTATGAGATTAGGATTTCTCACAGTGGTGGGATCTTCTGAACTATCCTACTGAAAACATTGATTGTGTCCTGCTGTCTAGCGAAAACGTAGCCTTCATTGTTGCCTGATAGCCCATCGTATATAAAAATTTCTTTTAATGTTCTGAAAATCTAGCCTCATTTACAAGCAAGGCAATATTTTCAGCTATCTATAAAACTATTTGTGATTACATTCTTCATTGACAACATTTTTTTTTTTTTTGGTGGGGTGCAGTTTGCCACCAAAAAAACCACCATTTATCTTTTTCCTCCCTATACACATTTCTTCCTTTTCTGGAAAGAGGTTTAATGTCGAAATGAAAACCCATCTGCCTATTTAGTTTTTAACGCGCCATGATATTTAATCTGACAGCTTGCCCCTGCGTGTCTCTGCTGCTCTAGAACTTGACGACCTTCAAGGCAGCAAAGGCAGTGTGTTTTAAGTGCTAAGTGACTGGTTTCCAAGCCCTGACTTCAGAGGATAAAAGACAGCTGTTGTAGGACAGTTTCCTTGTAGGTTTCTTGTCCATTTAAAAATTCTAGAGAAAGTCGGGTATTATCCATAAGGTGCCAGCCATTGGGAGGATATTACTTGTTTGGACATTACTAGTTTGGTTATACTTATTTTCTCTTTTATGGCTGGGGAAACAGTGACCACCTCCCTTTTAGAGATGATGCAAGGGCTTCGAAATAAACCTGAAGCATTGTGAGAGCGCCACCTGTTCTGCAAAGCTGCAGGCACTCAGGCAGCCACTGTGCTGTACCTGTTTAAGGAACTTTTCATGTAGGTATTTGAATTTTCACTGCATTCCTCCCCCCCTCCCCCCCTTGTTTTCCAGGACAGTAATTACTGATAGAATTCTCTAGCCTGTGGCGATATTTACAAATATATCTGTTAATCTTTCCTCAACTCTATGATTAGTGCTAGTATTTGAATACTTAGTGCTAGTAGGGAATACTTAATAATTAATGCCTTATTTAATTTTTAAAAATTTAACCTACTTTTTCCTGATTTTAAAAACATATATACATTATGGGATATTTTTGAATAATGCAGAATATTGCTTCATTCTTGGAATCATCAGTGTATGGCATATTCATGTTTTCCCAGTTCATCATGTAATCATGTAAATGGATGCAAGTAGGTCTAGTTTGACATCACAGTGAAAGTTAGAAAATTTTTCAGATCTCTTACCTTTAATTTTGTATCAGTTAATTTATATTTTATTTGAGGTAAAATATTAAGCATCTCTTTTGAATACAACAGAAAAGTCAGCCAAAAGATGTTTATTGGCGGGTATTTATAGTAATACTTGCCAGTTCAATTGTGTGATGGCATTTCCAAAAGGTCTCTGCTCAATTTGATGGTCATGCATAGGTCTTTCAAGTGAGGGGGAGGAAGGACTCAAAAGAAAGAGAAACCTGAAACTAATGTGATTTTAGGGAGAATGTTGGGAAAACAAAATGCCATGGAGCTCATTTAGCGCTGCTCAGAACACCTGTGCCTTGCTAAGCCAGGTAACTAGGTAGCTCTGTGATGTGTGGAAATAACTGACCTCTAAACGTTAGGTTCCTTCTCTGAAAAGTGAGGATAATGATAGTCTTTACTTCAAAGCGTTGTTGTGAAGATTAAATGAAATAATGCATATTTAATGCTTTGTGCCATGACTAACCATATTAGATTCACTCAAAAAATGCTTATTTATTTATTTATTTAGCCTCTCATTGATGGTCTAGAACAGCAGTTCTCAACCTGTGGGTCGCGATCCCTTTGGGGGTCAAATGACCCTTTCACAGGGGTCGCCTAAGACCATCGGAAAACACATATATAATTACATATTGTTTTTGTGATTAATCACTATGCTTTAATTATGTTCAATTTGTAACAATGAAATTGGGGGTCACTACAACATGAGGAACTGTATTAAAGGGTCGCGGCATTAGGAAGGTTGAGAACCACTGTTCTAGAAGCAGGCAAAGATAAAGGGACCCTGGCTTCCTTTATTCATTTTCCTCTTATCTGTCATTCCCTTGCTCTGCAAGTACACCCCTTGGCTATGTGATGTCAGGATCACCAACACCTGGGAGCTTGTTAGGACTGCAGAATGTTAGGCCTCATGCTAAACTTCACTTTTCAGAACCTACATTTTAACGATATCCCTGTATATTAAAGCACTCTTTGTGTTAATTGCTTGCAATAGGAATGTTTTGTGTAAGAGATATGAGCAGTGGAGAAATATAAGTTTCATTCTCTTCTAAGTTCTCACTTTCCAATTTATACCTTTGGATCATGTTGGGAAGTGTGTGTGAGAGGCGTGTATTACACTAACTTGTATTCTGCTGCTGTTGGTGGATTATTCTATAGGTGTCAGATGTGTGGTGCAAAGCTCCTGTGTGCATATTGCCTTATGAACCACTTGTTCCATCAATTATGGAGAAAGGGGAATTGATATTTCTGAATATTATGGAGCTACCCATTTCTCCTTGCCATTTTATCTATTTTTGCTTCATGTATTTTGAAGATCTGTTTTCAGGTGCATAAAAGTTTGAGATTGTTCCCTCTTCTTGATGAAGTGATCTCTTTATCGTTATGAAGTAGCCTCTTTATTCCTGGTAATATTCTTTGCTCTAAAATCGGCAGTCGCTCCTGTTTATTAAGCTACTCTGGCTGTCTTTGATTAGTGTTAACATGGTATATCTTTTCGTTGCCTTTAAATTTTAATCTGATTGTGTCTTTATATTTAAAGCCAGAAGATATGTGAGTTGTATTTTTTATTTTTAATCCAATCTAATATCTATACCTTTTAATTGAGGTATTTCCACCCTTTATATTTTATGTGATTCTTAATACAGTTACATTTGTGTTTATCATTTTGCAATTTACTCCATCTGATCTTTGTTCCTTCCTCTTTCCCTTTTTTTGCCTTCTTTTGGATTAATGGAATATTTAAAATTTGTATTTTATTTTTTTGTTGGCTTATTTGCTATCACTTTGTTCTTTTAGGTATTAACTGGATGCTGTAAGGTCTATATATACCTTTAACTAATAACAGTCAATCTTCCAATGATGGATTATACAATAGCTACATTACAATAGTATAGCATCATTTTTCACATATAGTTAAAATTATAATTAATGGTGAGAGACTAAATGCTTTCCCACTAAGATCTGGAACAAGGCAATAATGGCCTCTAGCACCAATAGATAGGGTCATTCAGGTTATCTATTTCTTCTTGAGTAAGCTTTGGTAGTTTGTGTCTTTTAGGGAAATTTGTCCATCTCCTCTGTGTTTTCAAATTTATATACATAAAGTTGGAGTAGTGCAGTAATTGGGGAATTAACGAAATTAATATCTTAAATTATATTGATTTTAACTAACTTGGAATGAAAGCAGCTGGGTTTTTTTCTTCCTCCTGAATAAACTTAAAAAGAAGCATGAAACAGTTATTGCCTCTTTATGGAGGAACTGCTCAGTTTGTCCTTTCTTGAGCTTAGGCCTAATAGTTACTTGAGAGAGACAATTGTTATTAAGGCACTAAAGTAACTTGTTTTCATTTATTTAACCAACTTACAGTCAGTTTGACTGTCTGGAACCCATAAAGTTTTTTTATAGCTAATTCTGGTTATATTTTTGCAAACTAACTTGGGAGACTATGTCAGGTGTGAATATATATACAGGGGATTTCACGATATAATTTGCAGTTATGGAAATCAAGTCTGTATATTAATTATTGATTAAAAGGAAGTATTGCCAGTTTTTTATAATAATATGTTGCATGTAAATTGAGTAGCTCCCCCATTTTATAATACATTTTGAAATGAACTTTATTGTTAGTGAAGGTCCACAAAAGAATCCCTATTTCCACAGCCAAATTGGAGTAGGCTGTATTTCCCATCCAAGCTTACTTAGTAGTGACAATTGAGTTTTTTGTTATTGTTGTTTAACCAACAATAAAATACATTTTTAGCACTTAATACCTTTTTAACATCTATCTAATACATTTTCAACCCTTAATCTTATTTTGAAATAAGTCATTTTTAGTAGGGAGTGTTCACTGCAATGATTTTGGGTGGAGTTGTGACAATTTATAAAGAGTGCAATAAGGTTGTACCTCATTAATTAATTGATTTTTTTATTGAAACATACATGAGTACTACAGAATTTAAGAATTTTCTTAGTTTCATAGGCACTGAGTTGGGAAGCAATTTATTTGTCATTGTTATGATCATAAGCACTGTGTGTGACTTCTCTTAGTCTTTTTTCCTCCCAGTCTGATAATATCTAATGCACTTAATTATGCCTATGATGTGACTTTGAGAAATAAAAAGGAGTAAGGTTCTTTTAATAGCCACATATCAAGATTACCTGTAGTGACAAGAATAAATAATGGCTGGTTGAAAAGATAGTGAGTCCTTACTATATTCGTGGTAACAGCTCAGAAAACTGAAATTCACAGAGGTTATGCAACTCACCTAATGTCAATCAGTTAGTAAGTATTCCAGCTGGGTTTGGATCCATCCCTTGTCCCTGAAGCTCTAGCTCAGTGGTTCTCAACCTTGGCTGCACATTAGAATCACCTGGGAATCTTTTTAAAATCCTGATTTCTGGGCCCCATCCTCTGGAAATTCTGTTTCTTTGTTATGTGGTGGGGCCACAACATTAGTAACAAAGAAACAGTTTCTGGAGGATGAGGCCCAGAAATCAGGATTTTAAAAAGATTCCCAGGTGATTCTAATGTGCAGCCAAGGTTGAGAACTACTTCTCTACCTCTTTCCAGTTAGGCAGGGACACTTTTATACTAAAGAAGCAGGTTTTCAGATGAAAATTTAAAAAGACTGCATATTTTATGTATTGTATTGAAATAGGGTGGTCTAATTATAAATATATGTATATAGACTTTATTTTTCATACCTCAAAAAATAATGTTTAAGTATAGTTTCCTCTAATTTCCAATGTTACTACAAAGATTAATGTTTAAGTGGCAGTCTGCTATTTGACAGCTGTGGATTATTATCTTTCAATTATATACAAATAGTACTTTTAAGAGAATAAAAGTCAGTTTTGCACAGTTTCAAATACTTTATTGGCTTATTTTTATTTATGGTCAGCCTGGCAATTTGTCTTTGCATTAGTTGACTCCATGTTTTATAGCCATCTTATCCTAAAACAAGTCTCTTTAGTTCAACAATTTCCTTTCTCTTTATTTATTCATGTTGTCTGTTTTTCATGCTACAGCAGATTTTATCCTCTATCAAGCTAAGTCTCTCCACTGCTAGCTAAGGAAATTAATCTTCCCTACTCACACTATTGGGAGATGTTCTTGCCCTTATTTTAAAATTGTTTATTAATAACTTATAAATATTTATAGTACATTTTGTGCACTTTTAGATACTTTTGCCTGAGAAAAGATCTGCACTTTGTTTTTAAATGCATGTTTATTTTTTTACTGGTTCCTCAATACAGTTTTACATATGTATTTAACTTATCAAAAGTCTAAAGTTAACATCTTTATTCTTCACCCATACAACACATTAATCCTGTTAACTGCTCTCCAGTTTGTATGTTGTCATTGTTATCATTTGAATTATAGGGTGTGTTTTTTTAAACTTTTTTTGAGTTTTAGCTTCAAACACACACACACACACACACACACACACACACACACAGATTATTTTTTGCCTCTCAGACCTTCTACCTGGCATCACTTACCTTCTGTTTCAAGTACATTCTTTAGCACTTCTTTTTGTGAGGATTTCCTGGTATTCATCTACATTTCTGTCTAAAATGTTCTTATTTTATCTTCATTCTTAAAATTCTAAGTTGACAGTTACATTTGTCAGCTCATTGAAGATATTTCACTGTCTTCTCGCTTCCATTTTTGTTCATCTTTTTTGAGAATTCCCAGTCCTCTTTCCATTATCTGTTTTATTCTGTGGTTTCCTTATAATGACTCTAGGTATGAATTTCCTTCTGTTTACCCTGCTCAGGATTCATTTGTTACCTTGAATTACTGTTGATTTGTGTTTCATTGCTAGTGAAAATTTTTTATTGTTATTTCCTTATGTTGCTGTTGCCCATTCTTTCCATCTTTGCCTTCATGAAACTTTAGATATATTTTAGATCACTTCATTCTATCCTTCCTGTCTTTTCAACTCTCTTTATATCATCTCTTCCTTTTCTATGAAGCTAACTTGTTCAGATCTCTCTTAAGGTCTCTTTCTCATTTTATTTTTATCTAAGCTACTGCATTAAGTACATACATTAAAATTTAAACTTCCATCATATCTTTATAGCTAAAATGTTTTATTTGGATCTCAAGTCTACTTGGGCATTCGTTATTGTTTTCTGTCCTCTGTTCACGGTTCATCTTTTATTTTCTTTCATTATGCATGTTAAATATAGTTACTTTAAGGGACAGATAGGAAGCCCATGTAAGTCTCTGTTTTTTGTTGATTCTTTCTTATGGTTTTTTGTTGCCATGTAGTTACTGCAGTTTTTGCTGTGAATTACTTATTGCTTTATAATTTTATCTTTGGGGAATCCTTGAGGTTTATGATAAAGGTAGGTTTTTTTCAAAGTTGAATTGGGTTTTTTTCCCAGGTCTCTCTCTCTCTTTTTTTTTTAAATTTAAAATATATAGCTTTATTGAAATATATAGTTTTATAGAAACATTGTTTTTTCCCCTCGAGGTCTCTTGTGGGTACTGTCATGTGGTAATCTCTGTAATCTGGATTATCATCTTCTATTACCTGGGTAGTATAAATTTTAGTTGAAAATATACAGGAAGGTGATTTGTGTAGTCACTTGAGCTTTTATTTCCCTATGATGCTATGAATGTAATACAAATACAGTGAAGAAAGTAAGAAACAGGGGCTGCTCAGTCTCTTTCTTTGTGAGCTAAAGCATATAATAAGCACTCAGAGGGAAAGTCTTTTGATGAGACAGCAAAAAGTCCTGAATATGGTGGTGGATATGAGCTTTACACTCTGATACCTTGGTTATCTTCCTAAAAATTCCAAGGAATCTTTTAAAAAATAATCCTAGAACTATTACATGAGTTGAAAATATTACAGGATACAAGGTCAACATGCAAATATCTGTCACAGGGAACAACTGGAAACTAAAATTTTTTTAAAAGCACCATTTACAATGTCTTCCCCACTAATAAAACAATTAGGCATTAAGTATATGCAGGGTCTGTATGCTAAAAGCTACAAAATGATGAAAGAAATAAGAGAAAACCTAAATAGATAGACCAACCATGTTCACAGAGTGGAAGATTTAGCATAGTAAAGATGTTAATTATTCTGGAATTGTTAATTCCTATGAAACTCCAGGCAACAGTTTTTGTAGATATAGACAAGGAAATTCTAAATTTAAGTGGAAAGTTAAAAGAGCTAGGGTATCTAAAACAATTTTTTACAAAAAGGAAAAAGTTGGAGGACTTCCTCGACCCAGCTTAGTTCAAGTAACCCAGTGCAGTACTGTCAAAAGGACAGATGCATAGATTAATGCAGCAGAATAGACACTCCAGAACTGGACCCACACGAAGGTACAGCAGTGACTTCGGCTAGGGAACAAGTTCTTTGATATGGTACTTGCACTCTGGGGAAAAGCCTTAGAACAGGAAACTAACCCAGTGTTTCCTTCTTCTAATTGGCAACCCCCTCTACTTTTCCTGTTTCGGGTTAACCTTCAGTGCCTTGAGGTAGGTGGTTTTTGTTTTGTTTTTTTACATCTAGAGTTTTATGTCTAGAACTTTAAATTGTTACCTGTGGAAGAGTTGGTTCAAAACAAACTGTTCAAAAACAAACAAACAAAAACAAACACTATTTCATCATTGCAGGAAGTGGGATTTCACTTATTTTCCTTTTGATTTGTATAAAATCTGTAGTGATACCGCCTTTTTTCCCCCTCATATTGGCAATTAGTATTTTTCTTCTTTCCTATTAGTCTTGCAATGGTCTTATCCATTTTATTAATGTTCAAGAAGCCCACTTTGGGCATTTTTAATTTTCCATCATGTCTGTTTTTTTGTTTTGTTTTTTTCCTGTTCTTATATGGATTCTTTCCAATTATTTTCTAGCATCATAAGATGGAAACAGATCATTGTAAAGACTTTCTTCATTTTTACATAAGCATTAAAAACTATAAATATCCATTTAAGCTCTGATTTCGTTGCATTACATAATTTGTGGAATAATGTATTTACATTATCATTCAGTTTGAAATATTTTTTGAAAAATTTTTACATGAATTATTTAGAGTACATTGTTATTGCTTTCTAACTTAATTACTTTATGCTACGCATACTCTATATAATTTTATCCTTTAAAATTTAATGAGACTTGTATTACATCCCAGTATGTGGTATATCTTGAGGATTCTATGTGCTCTTGAAAAGAATATATACTAGTACTATGTATTTTGTAGTTGTTAGTAGTAGTGTTTTCTAAATTTAAATGTTAATTGAATCAAGGCACTTGATAGTGTCATTTGAAGCTATAGTACTAAGTATATATACCTTTGTTATTGTTATATGTGCATAATGTATTTACCCTTTCATTATGAAATTTGCCTCTATGTCTGTGGTAATACCTACACCCTTGAAGTCTATTTTGATATTAATATGGTCACAACAACTTTCTTATGCTTACTGTTTGCATGACCTATCTTCTTCCATCCTTTATACTTGAAATGTATTTATTGCTTTCCCCCCCCAGTGCATTTTTATATGCAGTATATAGCTGGGTGTTGTTTTTTATATCCAGTCTGACAGTCTGTATTTTGAAATGAGTGCTTAGTTTATTACACTTATTTAATTATAGATATGGTTGGATTTAGGGCTTCCATTGTGCTATTGTCATATTTGTCCGAGCCTCCTTTTCTGCCTGTTTTGTATTAGCTGAATGTTTAGTGCATTATACTGATTCCCCTGTTGGAATTTTAGTTGTGCCCCTTTGCAGTGTTGTTTAGTGGTTGCTTTAGGGATTACAGTATGCACTTTATTAAAATAGAATTAATATTGACTTGTTAGAGGAAACTTGCAAAGTAACATTTAACCTTTATCCTCTACCCTGTGAACCTTAATTTGTTTTACTTTTTGTAGATTATAAAAAGTTGGATCATTATTCAGACACTGAAACAAAGTTATTTGGAATCGGTTTTTATGTCTTTTGAATCTTGTTTTTAAGCATCATTTCAGTATGTCCATAGCAATTTTTATTCTGGGGCCATTTTTAAGGTGTGACTTCTCTGAGGACCCTATCGAATACTTGTGTAATATATAGTTTCTCTGTTCTGGCTGATGGGAATGCTATGTCTTTTTATCCCTGTGTGAGCTCTGGCACTTATTCAGCCTCCTGCCTTCCAGTGGCTCTTTCACCGACTTCATGGTCTTCACTGGGCATCAGTCACACAGTGCCTGCGTGACTGAGTGTAGTTACCAAAAGCAGATGTTCACATCATTTTCACAAACTATTAGACAAATTGGTACAGTTCAAGGCTCTAAATGGGCAAAACAGTTTTTATCAGAACATCCTAAGAGGTCAATTCCCAAGAGTCATTCAAGGGCCAGTCACAAACGGGCCTCTTCCCTGAACGTAGTTCTACACAAACTATTCCTAAAAATTGAAGAAGAGAGGGTATTTCTCATCAGAATATTTGCAAGTCAAATCCAGCTGCATAAAAAAATCTATAATATATTAATCATGACCAAAATTTAAAAATAGTCAGTGTAATTCACCATCTTAACCAAAAGCAAAAAAAACCTGTATGATTATCTTAATGGATGAAAAAAATATGACAGAATGCAACATCCATATATATATATATACTAGAGGCCCGGTGCACAAAAATTTGTGCACTTGGGGGGGAGGGGGGGGGGTCCCTCAGCCCGGCCTGTGCCCTCTCGCAGTCTGGGACCCCTCGGGAGATAACGACCTGCTGGCTTAGGCCTGCTCCCGGGTGGCAGAGGGCAGGCCCAATCCCTAGGTGCAGCCCCTGGTTGGGCTCAGAGCAGGGCTGATTGGGGAGTTGGGGCGCCGCCCCCTGTCATGCACAGAGCAGGGCGGATCGGGAGGTTGCGATGCCACCCTCAGTCACGCTCAGGGTAGGATCGATTGGTGGGTTGGGGCACCGCCCCCTATCACACTCAAGGCAGGGTCGATGGGGAGGTTGCGGCGCCACCCCCTGTCACGCACAGAGCAGGGCCAATCGGGGTTGGCGCGCTGCCCCCTGTCACACACAGAGCAGGGCCCATCAGGGGGGTTGGGGCTCCGTACCCTGTCACGCACAGAGCAGGGCTGATCAGGGGGTTGAGGAGCTCGCCCCTGTCACTCACAGAGTAGGGCTGATAGGGGAGTTGGGGCACCGCCCCCTGTCACACACAGAGCAGAGCCGATCAGGGGATTGGGGCACTGCACCCTGTCACATTCAGGGCAGGGCCGATGGGGAGGTTATGGCTCTACCCTGTCACACAGAGCAGGGCCCAATGGGGGGGGGTGGTTTGGGGCGCCGCACCCTGTCACACACAGAGCAGGGCCCATGGGGGGGGATGGTTTGGGGCGCCGCACCCTGTCACACACAGAGCAGGGCCGATCAGGGGGTTGGGGCGCCGCACCCTGTCACACACAGAGCCGCAGGGCGATCGGGGGTTGGGGAGCTCCCCCCTATCAGGCACAGAGCAGGGCTGATCAGGGGGTTGGGGTGCCTTCCTCTGTCATGAACAGAGCAGGGCAGATAGGGAGGTTGTGGCCCCGCCCCCTGTCACACACACAGCTGCAGGACGATCAGGGGGTTTGGGCGCTACCCCCTGTCACGCTGATCCCGGTGCTAGGAGCCATATTACCTTTTTACTATATAGGATAGAGGCCTGGTGCACGGGTGGGGGCCGGCTGGTTTTCCCTGAAGGGTGTCCTGGATCAGGTGGGGGTCCCCACTGGGGTGCATGGCCAGCCTGGATGAGGGGATGATGGCTGTTTGCAGCTGATCACACACCCTTCAGGGTGGGGGTCCCCACTGGGGTGCCTGGCCAGCCTGGGTGAGGGGATGATGGCTATTTGCAGCTGGTCACACACCCTTCAGGGTGGGGGTCCCCACTGGGGTGCCTGGCCAGTTTGGGTGAGGGGCTGAGGGCTGTTTTCAGGCTGGCGGTTGACTGAAGCTCCCAACCACTCCTTTTTTTCTTATTTTTTAAATTCTGGGCCAGCTTTAGCTCTGAGGCTTGGCTCCAGCTCTTAGGCCTCCGCTGCTGAAAGCAGGTATCTGGTTTGTTTGGGTTCTGTAATCGAAACATTGTTTCAACTCCAGCTCTGAGATCCCGGCTGCTTGAAATCAGGTTTCTGGGGTTTTGTTTAGCTTCTATATTTATAACAATGTTTCAAACTGCAAGCTCAGAGGCCTGCAGCGGCAGGCGGTGAACATTGGAGTCCTCCGTCACTGAAGCAAGCAAGCCTCATGTTCGCTTCAAGCTGCCTGGCTGCTGGCCGCCATCTTGGCTAGCAGTTAATTTGCATATCACCCTGATTAGCCAATGGGAAGGGTAGCGGATGTATGGCTAATTACCATGTTTCTCTTTTATTAGATAGGATATATATATACATATATATATATATATATATATATATATATATATATATATATGCGCCTAAGCGACCTTTACAACCGGTTGACCGGTCGCTATGATGACACACTGACCACCAGGGGGCAGACGCTCAACACAGGACCTGCCCCCTGGTGGTCAGTGTGCTCCTACAGCCAACCTTCCACAGCCGGCCAACCTGCCACGGTACCTTCTCCCAACCGGCCGGTCTGATTGGCCCCGATTGCTGGTCAGGCCAAGGGACCCCACCCGTGTACAAATTTGTGCACTGGGCCTCTAGTTCATTATAAATCTCTTTGACAACTTGAAATAGAATGGAATTTCTCAGTCTGTTTTAGGACATTTGTGAAAAACTTGCACTTATTCTTAAAGGGGAGGACTATATAGTTTTCCACTTAAGATCAGAAACAAGGCTGGAAGTTGAAAGCAGAGCTCCAAATAATCATGTTAAATTGATTTATGATTCTTTACTTTCATGTACAAATAGAACTTTTACTAACTCAGTGCAACAAATACTTGTTGGTGGTACACTTTTATTATCCCTAAGGTTTTTTCTGTTGTCATTTATTTAATTTCATAGGAATTCTGCATAATAGGAGAAGAAAGAATAAAAAGTGAGTAATTTTGGTTTTGCTCTTTGAAAGATATTACTTTTTACTCTTCTGAGCATTTACAACCAAAATTATAAAATGGCCATTGCATAATTCTTAGGTCATTTGGTTTGATTTAAGAGAGAAGGTAGTGAAAGATAAAATAGTTGATAGGCAGTTGTAGTGTTTTGAGTAAAAGTGGACCATGTATAACATTTATTGTACTTGGTTGGAAAATGCATAAAACCTGTTTTTTTCCTTGTAGGTATTGGTCCCCTGAAGAGGCAGGGACTCAAGCAAGGCTCAGGTAGTTTTTTTGGATACGTTAAATAAGTTTTGGATGTGTTCAGTTTGACTTGACTCGTAGATCTTTCAGAATATGTCCATTTACCAAAGATGTAAATTCGCCTTATAAGGTTCAGTGAAAAGTCAGAGTTGTGTATGTTATTGGAAAAAGTGAAAGTAAGAATAATGTTAATTGATAATATTTTTTTTGCTTAGTAAGTAGACATATATTTTGCAAACAGTTTTTGAATGCCAGCTATATACTAGGTACTGTCTTATGGACTGTATGGGGGAAACAAATAAGATATTGTAATGCAGTGTGATAAAGATATTTTCCCGGTACTGAATCTTAAAGCACAAAGAATTTAACCAAGAAGAGAAGGCAAAGGAGGGAGTGCCAGACAAAAAGAAAAGTATGTGAAAAAGCATCAGGATTTAGAAAGAACAGGGCATTGTCCAGAGAACAATATTGGCACATGTTTCCAGGATAGCACCTTTCACATAGTTTAGCAGTTCTTTGTTTGTCCTAATAGCAAACATTTATTACAGAGTTTGATTTATTCTTCTTTGTGATATCATTGTCGTGCACAGCATTTAACACACAACAAACACTGCAAATGTCTTGAAAGAATAACCACAGTATGATAAATGGTACCTTATTTTTTAATTTTTATCTTTTGGCATAAACTGTTGTGGGAGTTGTTAGGAGCAAAGAAGACTTTGTATAAAACAGTCAGTGAGTAAAACTTGAGAGATGAATAGAAAAACACCATGTCAACAAGTAAGGGGTAAAGAAAGGAACATTCTGGACGGAAGGACATATCCCAATATAGAGAGATAAGAGATCATAGACCTGCACTGTTTAATATGGTAGCCATGAGCTACATGTGACAGTTTAAATTTAAATTGATTCATGTTGAATAAAATGAAAAATTCAGTACTTGCCACATTTTCAGTTCCCTGGTTGCCCGCATGTGACTGGTACTGTATAGAATGGACATAGAACATCTCATCACAGAAAATTCTGTTGGATAGCACTATTGTAATGTGTTTAGGACACATCAGGAATTTGATGTAATGAAAGTACAACTTGCAGTGGTGAGATGGAAATCGCAAAGGAAAAACGGAGGAAATGATCCTGGATGGGTACGTTTAGTCCAAATCATTGAGTGTTTTGAATGGCAAGGTGTTTGGACTTACCCTGTTGGGTATCAGCTGGGGGAGAAGAAGGGGATTGATTTTGATTATTGAAGATAGGGGCCAGTAATTTAGTCTGATGGGTGTTTTAAAAGAATTTTTTCAGCAGTATGAAGAATGAATTGAAAGGGTGAAGTTAGTGTTCAGATGCTTACTGTATAAATCAGTAGTCCAGATGAGAGAGATGGTAAAGACTGAGCTAAAGCAGTGGTAACAAAGATAGAAAAGACAAAACAGACTTGACAGTGGTTTAGAATAGAATAGGTATGAGGATTTGTGTGGGACCTAACATATCTGATGACCCTGATTTCTGAATTGGGAATATGGGATAGGCATATAAGGGGAAAAGATTTTAAAAAGAGAAAAAGGTTATGACTTAATTTTGGCCATATTAACTTTGAAGATAAGCTCAATTTGATTAAGATAAGAATGTGGAATTGAGAATGAAATTCAGGACCCAATATGTGCTTCTGAGAGTTATCAGAATGTAATTGGCTTCCGAAGTTTAGAGTTTGGGTGAGATTGCCCAGGAAAAACTTAGAGCATGAAGACAGATAAAAGCCAAGGACAGGACCTAACACTTAAGTGTAGAAAGACAGGCGCTTCGAATGAGAAGGAATAGCTATTGAAAAGCAATAGTGTTGAGTTGTCCCAAAAATTGCTGAAGGAAGATAGCAATTCAACAGAGTTACTGATCCAGAGAAGTCATATAAGAGAACTATAAAATATACATTGGATTTGTTGAACAGAAAGTCATTGGGGACCTTAAGGAACTGCAATATCCCGAGCCAGCAAGTGAATTCTGCTCTTTATTTGAGGTGAATTTGTAAAGGGCTGTTGGGAGTACCAGAACTGAGATGGCCTTCAGTCATGTCTTACCCTTGCTCCGTTTGTAAGATGATAATACATCATGATGTTGCCATAAAGATCAAACGATGGAATACAAAAAAATGTGTTTTAGAAACAGTAAGGTTATATTTAACGTTTATAGAATTATGATTACTCTTAGGTAAAATTTATATTTAATTTACATGCAAGATAAGGGAATGTGAGGGAAGATTTTAGGTAAAGACAGTAGACATAAAGACTTACCTTGGTAGAATATTAAAGACTATAGAGGGAACATTGGATTTGTATGAACAGTGGAGGTATGAGCCAAGAAAGAAGAAGGGCTGGGCTGAGTAAGGATAAGAGAATAAAGGTGTTTTACAGGTCCCTGATTAAATACCTTCTTCCTGGGCAGATCTAGAAGATACTAAATAAGTTTGGAGCCTTGTTTTGCACTGTATGAACAGATCACTGCTCCTTAGATGTGTTCTATCTGATTAGATACAGTTTAGCCTTCTTGAAAAAAATTGGTTCTTATATATTTATTACAAATGACTTCTTTGAAATGGTTTTGCAAGTAACATTCATTTCATCTATTTTTCTTCTCTCTCACCTCTCACTCTTTGTCCCCTTGATTTTGTTTCTACTTTTTTTAGGTAGTTCTCTGAACATTTTTTCATCTTATAGTTGTTGTTGTCTGAAACCCTCACTCAGTTTTTGTATCTTTTTAAAAATAATTTTTAAATATTTTGTGAATCCTCACCCGAAGATACATTTTTTCCATTTTATTTTTTAGAGTGAGTAGAAGGGAGGGGCGAGAGAGAGAGAGAGAGAGATGCTGCTTGGAGCTCTTCTAGCTTCTTTGGTCTGTGGTTTGTTTTGTTTCATTAATTTTACAAAGTTTTTGGCCATTCATTATCTCTTCACATATTCCTCCCAGCCCCTTCTCTCTCTGTCTCTTTCTGGATTATAGTACACATGTTTGACATGGTATCTCAGATCTGGGATGCTCTGTTCTTTTTATCATCTTTGAGTTTCATTTTGAGTCATTTCTGCTGCCTTATTTTCAAGTTATTTGATTGTTTCCTGTGCTGTATCCAGTTTGATGAAAAGAATTTTTTATTTGTATTTAATACCTGACATTGTATGTTAAAGAACAGTAGAGCCCTAAGTAAATAGTACTTACGCTCAGAAATGGGCACCTCTTTCTTTTACCAGGCGTGCAGGTAGTGTGCAGCGTGAGTTATTCTAGTCAGTGGTTGAACGGGACTCGGGTTTTGCTGTAACTACAGTTTCTTCAGTGCACAGAGTTTAAATTCCTCTAGTGGTGGGCTTCTGCCACCTGTGCTCAATGTGGATTCTGGAGTACTGACAGGTTTCCCCCAGTGTTCCTGGGCCTGGATACAGGTAGGGCAGGAGTGTTTGCTGACTTCCTCATAGTGGCGAGTGAGGATTTTGGGGTTGGTTTGGTTTGATGTTAGTCTTTGTTTCATTGTTTTTGTTGTTGTTTTTATATATTGTCTATATTTATGGGGGGTGGGGCCTCATCCTTTCTAAAGACTCTGCAGTATACATACTGTAGACTTGTAAGAAACAGAACAAGGAGAGAGAAATGTAAACTAGTAAGTAGATAAAGCCTAGAGATCTAATGCACAGTATGGAGAATATAGACAACAGTATTATAAACATCAAACTTGCTAAGAGACTAGATCTTAAATATTCCCACCACACACATACACACACAAAAAAAGTGATAATTATGTGACCTGGCAGAGGTGCAAACTTTCACTACAATGTCAATCATACTACACTATATAAATGTATCAAATTAGCATGCTGTGCAGATTAAATTTACTCATTGTAATAGGTCAAATATATTTCAGTGTTTTTTAAAAGCATGAGAGAGAGAAAGAGAGAGAGAGAGAGAGAGAGAGAGAGAGAGAGAGAGAGAGAGAGAGAGAGGTGTATCCCTTAGTACTTTGCAGTTCTTAGTCCTAATGAAGCAGCCAGGCTAGTTTGTGTCGAGTATGTACTGTTTGTGTACGTATTAGGAGTTCACAGGATAGAGTTTGAGAGAACAGGGGTCATTTTACTAGAAAATTCCTGGATTCTAGGCATTTAAAATTATATGGTAATATGCAAGCATATATGAGCTATGTATTGGTTTTCAGTAGAACTCTGATAAATACCCTATCACCCCAAATATAATAAGGGTACCATTATTAAACCTTTTCGTCTGTATATTTTAATTCATTGTAATTAAGACAAACTGGTGCTTTTATATCCAATTTGGGAAGAAAGCATGAATTCTGTGAGGTTTAAAAAATTATTTTATTTAATTAATGAAATATGTCCTGGGCATATGACATAAGCATGAGTTGCTTGGGTTTTTATTACACAAATGTCTGCTATTTGCATGTACATATGAAAAACCATGTGTTTTATATTTTATATATACTTATACATGAAACTCTGCCTACTTAGGAATTAATATTTAATCATATTTAATCAATTTTATCCCATTTTATTCATTCTTATTTATTGTGATCCAAACAGATAGTGTTCTAACAAGGTTCAAAAGCCTAGCAAAATAGCAAATTTTTAAAAAATGAGCATTCCTGTTAATTTACTGGTAAAGAGCCATGACTATGGTGTCAGGAAAGCTGCTCTTCTTAACTCTACAAAAGTGCAAAACGGGCAGAAATGGAGCATGGGACTTCGTCATTGTTTGGAGCAGGGCTCCTCAGGCTTGAATGTGTACATCAGTCACCTGGGCAGCTCGAGAAAGTGCAGGCTCTGACCCATACTGGAGAAGGCCCAGGATTTTGCATTTCCTACAAGCTCCCAGGTGATACCAAGGCTGCTGCCCATGGACCACACTCCAGTGAGTTTTTCTCTGCTTAAAGCAGGTTGATAGTGTGGGAAGGGTAAGCCCAGTGTAGACAAACCGCTAATATTGAAGTGCACTTTGGTAAGGGAGGCATGTGACAGTGAGGTGTTCAGTGTGATCAAGAGTGTTAACTAAGTGAAGGATTATGAATCCCTAAAGGTTTTATTCTGAATTCCCTTTTTTCTGAATGCAATGTTGGTATTTTTCAGAAAATGGGAGGCCTGTGAGAAACTGCATTTATCATCTGCGAGAGCAGCTCTTGGGGCTGTTTGTGTTCCCTCGAACCTAGTCTCTCTCGTTAATGGATTGCTTATTTTTCTTTTGCAACTTTTTGACCAATTCAAGTTTTGAATGACATGTTAACTCAAAACAGGAATCATCCTGTCTGTTTTTTTGGTTATTCTGACCTTTTCTCACCTCAGATTTCTGGGAAGATTTGGTTGTCAGTTAGAGCAGCAACACAAACTATTTGGTATGATGAATAGATTGAATGGGAATAATGGCTATGTGTTTGTTTTTTCCCCTCCTAAAATATTATAAACATCTATAACTGAAGAGAGAGCCTTCCTAAAAGGAGATAGATAAAAAAGTCAGTACTTTCATGGAAATAAAGTACGTTTTTTAAAGTTACAAAATTTAGATAATTATTTGTAATTACTCTTATCCTATACACTAATATAGTAGAGGCATTTAAATTTTACTAGTTGTTATACAATTAGTTCTGCTATAATAACATGCGTTCCACGTGCAAGATGATGCCAAAAAAACAAAAACCCACAGGGCTTATTGGAAAAATGGGTGTAGGGGCCAACACTCCAAAACTTCAATAGTGAAATATTTTTTTTTTTAAAGTAACCTGGTAAAAATGACAGCACAGTTTTACACATTAAACAATTAAGAAATGTATAATATTGCCCTGGCCAGTGTGGCTCAGTTGGTTGGAGTGTCATCCCAGACACGGAAAGTTTGCAGGTGGGATTACCAGTCAGGGCTTCTATACCCACGTTGCTGGTTGGATCCCAGGTTGTGGCACATGCAGATCCCTGGTGAGGGCGTGTGCAGGAGGCAACCGATCGATAAGTCACTCTCACATTGATGTTTGTCTCTCTCTCTCTTCCTTCCTCTCTTTAAAAGTAGTAAGAGCAGCCGAAACCGGTTTGGCTCAGTGGATAGAGCGTCGGCCTGCGGACTGAAAGGTCCCAGGTTCGATTCCGGTCAAGGGCATGTACCATGGTTGCGGGCACATCCACAGTGGGAGATGTGCAGGAGGCAGCTGATCGATGTTTCTCTCTCATTGATGTTTCTAACTCTCTATCTCTCTCCCTTCCTCTCTGTAAAAAATCAATAAAATATATTAAAAAAAAAAAAAGAAATAAATTACCACACATGGACTCCACATAGCAGGGATAAGTAGAAATTTGCATTAAAACTTTAAAAAAAAAAAAAAGTAGTAAGAGCATGTCCTTGGGTGAGGATATAAAAAAAAGAAATGTATAAATACTACAATAAATATGACACTTGATCTTGAAAATACCTTAAGTATGCTTGTGGAAGTAGATATTAAAAGGGTCTCAGTTTGTGACTTATTGTAAAGTGGTAGAAAGGTAACTGATTGGATGGACCATTTTAACATTAGACACAGGTGAACTACCATAGCTGGTAGATGTTTGGGGTATGAGGCCTGTGGATATGTGTCTTGTGTGTTCTTACTGGGATTGGGTCAGCTGAGTGCCGTTTTCTGCCAGCACCTAGGGTTTCTCATGGGTGATACTCAACGTTTTGCTCAAATTATTTATTACACAAAACGTACTGACACAAATTTGTGTTTTCAAAGCAAGTATTGTAGCAGAACTGACAGTACTGTATATGAAATTTCACACTTTCTTGAAGAAATGAACTTTTTATTTTATTGCAATTCAGTTGCACAGGCACCAGGGGGAGTAGTAGGTTCACATTTCGCAGCAGCACTGACCAGTGCTTTTCTTAGTTTTGCAGCTGCACATATGGTAGATTATTATCATTTTATGGTTACAGTTATAAGCAATTTGGTAGAAAATGACAGTTAAATTATGCAGTGCTACTTTTATTTGTTTTAATTTTGTAATCTAAATATATTTTTAAATGAGAAAATAAAAGGCAGAATACATTTTGGTAATAGGAGAAAGTAACCCTTCCTGTGGCTTAGTCTTGTGCCACCCAGTGGAGCTTGCATTTCATTTTTAATCAATCTCTTGTGTGTGATAAGAATTGGAGCAGATAGCTGAGGGATTATGTCTGTATTATGGGAGTGCATGTTTTCAGCTACATTACTGTGGCCCTACTCGTATCAAAAGGGAGATTTCACTGGCAATTGGATCGACACTTACATAAAGTTAAAAATCCTCTACCATTTTCTAGAGACAGAACATCCCAAATTTTATTCCATGGGGCATCCTTAGGAATAATGCCAAAGCAAATTTATTTCCCTGAGCCCTATCAGGATTTGTATAGATTGCCTGCTGGGTACTTCGTTATCATGGCCTATTGGCATTTTTATATACAACTTTTTTTTAAATTGAAGGAGCTAACAGTGTTCCGGGAAAAGATGTGAAGAGTGCCTGCCTTGTTTGTTTGATACTTTTATGTTCAAAGGGAGTGTTAGATAATTGGTACCTACCACTTGTATGAAGGTGACCATGATCCAACTTTAAATACGTGTCTATTAGAAAAGATTTGCTTTGAGTAAAGGGACTAAAAGTTTTGTTTGCCATATTTATTTAAGCACAAAATTACTTTCGTTATTAAACTTTTCTTAGATATTTTCTTGACTCGTGCTCAGCATTAATACCTGTTGATGCCATATGGTGATCTGCATATCTCAAAACACAGTCTGTCATTTCTACATCGTCTATATATTTCAGAGCCATTACCCAAACTGGTGGGAAGATATACATAACCTGGTTGATCATTGAAAATGTCAAGTATAGTAAAGTAATGTAGTACTTGTAATCTTTATTCTGTTAGTATAAATAGGTAATATAAATGATTTTACCAGTGTGGTGAACTATGTGGTATTTTTTTCATTGCTTTTAAGTCATTTTTAAACAGTTATTTCACAAATAGTATAGATAGAACTAGAAAACAGTTCATTTAGGTGTCAGAAAACTGAATATTGCTGTAATCTTATTGATGCCAGTTAGAGAAAAAGAAGAAATTTTATTTTGATGAATAACATAGCCCTTAACTTTATTCAATGTGATTTCTTTTTTATTGTATGTAGGTAACCCTAACTTAATTCATTTGTATTATACCATATGTCATTTTGAATTCACTTCAAAGGGTAATCAAGTCAGGAATTAAATGTGCAATATTATTTTCCAGTAAAATAAATTTCATGTTTCCTTCAAAGGAAAATGGTATTATTAGCACTTTCTTTGCAATAAAGTGACACCATTAAATAACATT
This sequence comes from Myotis myotis, assembly GCF_014108235.1. Classification (NCBI taxonomy): domain Eukaryota; kingdom Metazoa; phylum Chordata; class Mammalia; order Chiroptera; family Vespertilionidae; genus Myotis; species Myotis myotis. Next base: position 19,156,110 of record NW_023416401.1, on the reverse strand, counting down.
TTGATGATGCTCTAAAGAGTAGTAGGGTGTTAAAACTTTTTTGGAGCATTAACTTTCGTTATTTTAATGTAAAAATCCATGACTTGAAATGACTTGAAAATACTGAAAATTACTTGAGAAATTGGAGGCTTACCAATCGTCTCACCTACACTGTATAAACCATGTAGTGCCAAATATGTGCATGTACTCTACAGATAATAGTCATGTTTGGAATGCAGGACTGCTAGAGAACCTCGAGTCATACTGCTTTTCTTGTATAGATAAGGAATAGATATTTGGGAGTCATCAGCATACATTAAACTTGAAGCTATCCTAGAATATAATGTTGTGGAAAGAGGTAGTGAAAATGGACTAGGTCCTAGGGCATTATCTTAGGGAATATCTGCATTAATGGCGGGTAAAGAAAGGGAAAGTCAGTGAAAGAGATTTTAAAAGGAGTAATCTGTAAGGTAAAAGCAGAATGGGCCAGTAACTCAGGAGGAGAGATCATTTGAAGAGGGAGAAAGTGGCAAGGAGGATAAAAACCCCAAATCAGGTGGTTATATTTAGCAATTAATAGATTAGATGATATTTGTCAAGAAAACAGAGAAACATATTGTACTGGGCCAAAACTTAAGTTGGAAATTAGGAAGTAGAGACAATGAGTGTAGATGAATCTTTTAGAGTTTTGGTAACAGTGGGGAGGAGAAAGAGATGTTGGCAACTTAAGAAGAAAGTATATGGTGAGTGCTTTTCTTAGGATGTGCTTCGTTGAAGGCTTATGGGAGAAGCCAAAAGCTACCCTCTTTCTGCTCCTTTTCTGGGACTCCAGTGGTACAATGCTGGATCTTTGGTTATATTCACACAGGTCCCTGAGGCTCTGTTCCTGTTCTTTTTCAGTCTATTTTCTCTTCATTGTCAAATTGGATAATGTGTATTGTTCTGTCTTCAAATTCACTAATTCTTTCCTATGTCCTCTCCATTCTTTTTTTGAGCCCCATTCAGTAAGTTTGGGTTTTTTTATTCCGGTTATTGTACTTTTCAATTCTAAAATTTTCATTTGGGCTTTATATTTTGTATTTCTTTATGAGACTTTTCATTGTTTTAAGCTTTTTTTTTTTATAATTGCTCATTGAAGCATTTCATGATGGCTACTTTAAAAATCCTTGCCAGATAAGTCCAGCATCTGTGTCATTTCAGTATTGGCATCTGTCGGTTGTCTTTTCTTATTCAAATGGAAATAGATTATTCTGTCTCTTGGTGTGGCAAGTTATTTTTAGTTGTATTCTCAGTGTTTTGGGTGGTAAGTTATAGTCTTATTTAAATAATCTCTTTTAACAGACCTTTTCTGACATAGCAATGGGGGGGGAAGGGGACTCCACTTCATTACTTTAGGTGAGGAAGGAATTTCATGGTCCCCACTCAGCCTCCTTTGACACCCGTGGAGGGGGTGCCTCATTACTGCTGGGTGGGGAAAGGAATTCCACTCCCTACTAGACCTCTCCTGATACCACCCTGACTGAGAAGCACAGGGGCGTCCCAGATGGCCTCTGCTATTCCTGCTGGTAGGTTGTGAAATTCTTGGCTTTCCACTTAGCCTCCTCTGGCGCTACCCCAGTGGGGCGACACCTAATTAGAGCTGGATGGGATGGAGGGTCAGCCTCCCTGGGAGGCCTCTTCTGATAATCATGAAGGATGTGGTAAAGGGAGTGACTACTCCCTATCATCAGATAGGGATCAAAGCACTGGCTCCCCACTCAGTCTACTCTGATACCACCTCAGCAGAAAAGGGGGCTGGGGTAGAGGAACACCAAGAAGTCTTAGTCCTTGCGGATGGAGGGGGGGCGGGGATGGAGTTGCAGTGTACTCTACGGGTTTGGCTAGAGTAAGACAGTTCCTGTCTAAACATTTTTTGTTTTGCTAGGCGAGGTCCCTTTCCTTTCCTTTTCTTTTGGCTAGTGAGAGCAGGGTGCTCTCGGGTTTTTTTTCCATGTCCATTGGCATTTCTGGGCTGTTGACTTCTCGAACACCCAGTCCAGGGTATATGAGGCAAAACAAAACTAGGCAGCTCACCATTGTGTTGTTCCCCAGGTTCCGAAGCCTTTGGCCACTCTATCACCTTCTCTCCTTCTTTCTGAATCGTCTTATGTTTGTTTTATATATGATGTCCAGGGCTCCATTTGTCTGGAACCAGAAATCCCACTGTACTTACTTAATTTTTTTCTTAAAAATTGTTTTTCTGGCCTGGCCAATGTGGTTCAATTCCCGATCAGGGCACATGCCCGGGTTTCAGGCTCGTTCCCCGGCACAGAGCATGCAGGAGGCAACCAATCAGTGTTTCTCTCATCAGTGTTTCTATCTCTCCCTCTCCTTTCTTCTCTTTAAAAAAAAAAAAAAAATCAATAAAAACATTTTTTTAATTCTTTTCTGGCTGCTAACATTGACTCAATTTTCTGCACACATCCAATTATATTTATATATTATCTTAGTCCAAAAGAGGATATTTTTCTTCCTCCTAATGCAGACAAGGGTGAACTGATTTAGCTTAGACTGATTTTTCAAGAATAACCACCACTAGACAGACACTAAATAGAGAAATTTTCTATCTCATAGTGGAATTGCTTAAAACAGAAAAGTAAAGTAAAAATCATTGGCTTTATTCTGGTCATTACTTTTGATTTGTACAGTAGATCCAATTCTCCTTTGTTAAGCATCCTATATAATAAAAGCCTAATATGCTAAGTGTCTGACCATTGGTTTGACCGTTCAACCAGTCACTATGACGTGCACTGACCATCAGGGGGCAGACGCTCCCAACCAGTAGGTTAGCTTGCTGCTGAGGTGAGGCTGATCAGGACTGGGCAAGATGGGCCAGACACACCCTGGAGCCCTCCTGCGGTTCCTCCCCAGCCCCGATTGTGCACCAGTGGGGTCCCTCGGCCTGGCCTGTGCCCTCTCGCAATCCAGGACCCCTCAGGGGATGTTGTAGAGCCAATTTCAGCCTGATCCCCACAGGCTAGGCCGAGGGACCCCACTGGTACACAAATCAGTGCACCGGGCCTCTAGTATATAGATAAAAACCTCGGCCTCAGGAATTGTTCTTTTAAATATGGCCTCTTGGATTAACGTATTTGGCCGTCAATAATGTTAAAATAGTAAGGCAAAAACCTAACTCTTGACTTTAATGACATTGTCAAACTTTTCTCCTTGAGTGTTTTGGGTATTTCTCTATAATATTTCTTGAGTGGAGGGTCAAGCAAATAATCTGGTTCTTTACCAGTTCTTAAAATATCACTCCGCTAAACAGTCCACATAAGCTCAATTATATTAGGAACCAGTCAAGTGAAGTTCTTCATAAAATGCTTTATTACCTTCGGTCTTCGTAGCATTTGCTGAGTTTAGATAATAAACCTGCACATAGGAGTTACTTAATTTTTCTCTGAGCAGTAATTTACATTTGCGAGCAGTAGCCTCAGTCATTTTTAAAGAGGCAAGAAATGAGATATTCCTACTACTTTTTCTAATTTAACCTTAAAATGTTAGATGTGATTTCATTCTATAAGAACTCTCCTTTTTCACTCTAGTTACGAATATTATGTTATAGCAATTGTTTAATTTTACTGAGGATTATTATATTGGGTCAGATTTTCAAATCACATTAAAAAGTACATGCAGGTGTGGTGAGAATGCTATTCCCTAAGGCCATAGCTGATGGCCGGCAGTGGTAAACTGGATTCAGAAGCTATATTGTAAACTTGGGCTTAAAAGTGGGCTTGGGCAATGTAGAGGATGGGTATCTATTTGAAAGTAGAAGAGAAAAATGTGGTTGTTTATTTTTTTCTGTGGACTCTTCCCCCAGTTTAAATTCTCAAGCCCGACCGGTAATATTTGCTAATTGTTATTAGTGCGGTAGTCAGCCACAATAGAAATGTTATACTGCTCTGGAAATCTAGACTACTGCTTCCTTCCAAAGGAGAAAATGGGGCTTATTTTGCATCTCATTTTATTTTCTATATGCTTCTTTCCAGAACAAAAAAGGGAGGCCAAAGAGAAAAAACAACACTGTATCCTAAGGATAGATTAAAGGGAGGAAAGAAAGGAGTCCAGTAATGTATTGCACTGACCATAAAGGGGGAGGGCGGCCTCCTCCTGCTGACATGCAGGAGGGAGGGCGCTTAGAGATGCTGTGTACTGGGTGATGATGTGGTCCCGGACCAGCAGTCAGCACCACTCAGAAGCTTGTTGGAAATGTGGAATTTTAGGCCCCACCTCGGATCTACGGTACCAGTATCCTTTGACAAGATTCACAGCTGATTCCCATGTACATTACTGTTCGGGCAGCATTGTTCTCTAGTGATTCTAGGACTTTATTCCAAATCTCAGCTCACTGGCAAAGCATCCCAAGGTTAACCATTAACTGGTTAACCATTCTGTGCTGCAGATTCACTTGTAAAAGAGCTAATAATAGTACTTTGTGTTTTTTATTATTTTGATGAGATCAAATATGAAAATATCTTTAAAGCACTTAGAAGTGCCCACCCCTACATAGAGGTTATACTGAGTCATCCTTAGATACTTTAATTCAAGTACCTATTCTTGGTGATCAGCATTAATTGCGCAATAGGTGATGGTGGTATCTGACTCTCATAAGAGAACTCTAATGAGGAATCTGAAGAGGAGAGGAGTGACAAGGACAAAAGTTCTAAGAGCTGTAAGATGAACTATGAGGAAAGCATAATGCCACTGGATTACTTCGTTTGGCAAAAAGAAGATTAAGAGACCTCTTAAATTCAGTTTACATTTCCACTCAGAAATGAATGGTCTTACATAGCAGCATAAATAGTTCAAATAGACAAATATAGGAGTCTAAAGAGAGGGAGGTATCATATATATTGATATTGACAGTTTGTGGAGGGTTTTAATTTAATGAAAAGAACAAAGCTCTTCCGCTTAAAGATAGGGAGCAGAATGAGATGGCTTCTTCTTAAGACGCTTCAGCCTGTTCCCCATGGCTGGAGCTAGTGGGCCCAGTCTGGCGTGTTTAGCTCTGCTTCACAAAGCATTGTACACAGTTTCTCGTCAGAGTCTAGAAATCTTAGTGTGTGGACTGCTTTCAGTGGTCTGTATTGTCAGGCATTTACCTGTTCTGAAATTGGAAATTTTCAAGAGTTTAATCTTTGTTACTGCAGTTTACCTTATAAAGTAACTTCTGGTTGGGGTAGGAGTGTGATAACAGCCTTTCCCCCCCAACCCCCCCTACAATTCTAGGCTAGTGCCCACAACTTTAAAAAAAGGCTGAATTGATTTAAAGCAGCTTCCAAATGGAGAAAACACTTCTTCAGATCTAGCTGAAATATGGAACCTTTAAACAAAAGATAAATTTTTAAGCAGGTTAGAAGCAAGAGAAAATGCATGGTTTTCAATAAAAATGTTTTTGGGCCCTAACTGGTTTGGCTCAGTGGATAGAGCATTAGCCTGCAGACTGAAGGGTCCCAGGTTCGATTCCAGTCAAGGGCATGTACCTTGGTGGCGGGCACATTCCCAGTAGGGGGTGTGCAGTAGGCAGCTGATCGATGTTTCTCTCTCATCGATGTTTCTAACTCTCTATCCTTCTCCCTTCCTCTCTGTAAAAAATCAATAAAATATATTTTAAAAAATTTTTAAAAAAAGAATTGTTTTTGTAACCTTGTCTTTAATGCCTACCATGAATGCTTTAAAATGTATATGCAGAGTATTATGTGAAAAGAAAACTGTAAAAAAATAAAAAGTCTGATCAGTGTGGCACATTGATAGCCTGCTTTTTAGGCTATCTGCATATGAACTTTTAAATTAGGGTCCTTACCTTTAAAGTTGGAGAAATTAACCTTGGGTCTTTATTGTGTAGTTGTTTTCCTGAAAAACCTCAGGGTCTAATGATCTGAGCAAAAGACAGTCTAAATGGTCTCAGTTCCACCCTAGTCTGTTTGGCTCAGTAGATGGAGTGTCGGCCTGCGGACTGAAGGGTTCCAGGTTTGATTCTGGCCAAGGGCACATGCCCAGGTTACAGGCTCGATCCCCAGTAGGGGGCTTGCAGGAGGCAGCCGATTAATGATTCTCCTTCATCATTGATGTTTCTGTCTCTCCCTTTTCCATCCTCTCTAAAATCAATAAAAATATATTTTTAAAAATAAATAAATAGTCTCAGTTCCAAATATGTTTCTACTCTACCTTGTCTGTAACTCTCCAGGAAACAAGATGGCGAATATAATGCTTAGAAAACTAAAAAAGGAAGTTAATTACTCTAACTAGACATCTCTTTATGGCTCACATGTTTATTGCTGTTTAAACAGACTGAGTAGAGTCCAGAAGAAACTGGGTGTGAGGCACTTGACTCTTTCCCTTTGTAAGTATCCAGAACATTGAGTTTTCCCCTGTTTGTTTTAGAGATTTCTTCTCCTTCCCAGTGATAACTATCATCAGGAAATTGAAAAACTCAGTGGCTTTGCAAGGAATTTGCCATAAATTTCTCTTTTAATTAACGGGTAATTTCAGACTTGTATCAGTGGGTTGTACTCCAGCAGAGATCACAACTTAATAAAAGAGTGTACACACACTCTTGTCTATCTCCGCTAATCAGTTCATCTGGCATCAGTTTTTATTTTACCAACAAACAATTTTCAGTTGCATATATTATCTTTGAGTACCAGACTACGTATATTATTTGGACCTTAGTGTTCATGTCAGAGAACATGCAGGGGTTTTGAAAGGAGAGAAAAGGACATGCCTGTGAGGAAAGTGTGGCATGGTCGGAAAGCATACTTGCTTCAGATGGGAAAATCTTCTGAGATTGGAACAATTTAAAATTTTTAATGAGTCAGTATTTTTAGCCTTCCTCTTGGCTAGTTTAAAGACCACATGGTCTGTCTCTGGTTTGTTTCAATTCTAAACTCAAAGCTAACATGAAATTCAATAGGCACTCCTTTGCCTTGATTCCTTTATTCATTCCTTTAACATTTGTGGCATGTCTTCTGTGTTCTAAAAAGATACCGAGATTAATATACTCTGATTTCCGAAAACATACAAGCCACTTCAGGTAATGGTAATATAACTGAATAATTTTAGCTCTCCACCATTCACTAAAAGAAAGGTGCTGGGAGGTCAGTGAAAGCTTGGAGGAGGAGATGAAATAAAAACAAATTTGAAAGGATAAGTAGGAATTTTGTCACATTGAGGGCAGGCAGATATAAGCAGAATACATACCATATGCTGTCTTTACAAATTATATTACATTGTATTGCATGTGGCTGTTCAGAGTGAAAGGAGTACCTGCTCCAGTGAAAGTCTTGAACTTCTCTGTTTCCCTGGGAGTCGGTGACTAATCGCTAGCTTCAAGTGCAGCCTCATAGTCAACTGTTTGTATCTCAAGGTGACCCTAAATGAAACATCTCTGTCTGCCCAGGAGCTTCTTTCTTTGATATGAAAATAACATAACTTTTGTCTATCAAAACATTGGGGGAAATGGTGAACACCTAAGAAATGTCACACTTGTAGCTTCCTCAAGTAGCTTCCTCTACTTTCAGTCTTTAACTGGTGTGGCCTCTGTAGCATTCGACACAGTTGACCACATCTTTTCATTGATTCCTTTTTCTCTGCCTGCCCTTTATTTTGTTACATTGGTCCTCTTCTCTCAATTTGAACAGTTTTTTTCTACAAGAGGTTTTCTGTGGTTCCTCGGTCATTTAAGTCCTCTTAGGAAGTGCTAGCATAGCACTACATAATGTTCTTGCCACTACTCTCATCAGATGTTATTATAAGTATGTGTTTCATTACCTGCCCTCATAGCTGGATATAGGTTGACTTTGAAAAAATATTAAGCTTATTTAGATCACTGTTCAGTCTGTTGTTGTTACTGTTGTCTTTAAGATGCAGCGTATTCAACAAGCTGTTCTAATTACTGTATTCTTTGAGCTTAGTAACCTCTCCTTTCATTATGAACCAGTTCCTCTTCTACAAGCCATCTCTGGTCCCTTTTTTGCTAAAGATTAATAATGAGAATAACGAAGCAAGTGGTTATTTATGCAGTCATGATTGACAAGGTTATTAGAACAGGAATCTGCCCAGAAGTGGTGATTAGGTTATGAAAATGTTACAGAATCCTGAAACCAATCACCATTTTTGACATTTAAGAAATACTATTCCCACTTTAATCATGATGACCTGTTGTAAAAGTATTTATACAGAATAATCTCATTGGACAGTAATTTTTATACCAACAGCATACATAATTAAGTGTAAGGGTGAGGTTCAGAAATGATCTGAAAGAAATAAGGGCCTTGGGAGGAAATTTCCACAATGAGAAGGAACAGACTCTTGGATAGAACTGTCTGTCTCCCAGACACCTGATCTACACAGTTAGGTGACCTTTTCTGTTTATCATCTTCATCCTGAGCACTTCACAAGTTTGAGGAGCTGTTGGAAGAGGTACCCCAGGTTAGGTAGCTATGTTCTTCATACTAGACCAGTGATCGACGAACTCATTAGTCAACAGAGCCAAATATCAACAGTACAATGATTGAAATTTATTTTGAGAGCTAAATTTTTTAAACTTAAACTATATAGGTAGGTACATTGTTATTAACTTAATCAGGGTACTCCTAAGGCTTAGGAAGAGCCACACTCAAGGAGCCAAAGAGCCGCATGTGGATCGCGAGCCGCAGTTTGCTGACCACGGTACTAGACTGTAAAAAATGTAAGAAGGTATATGGACAGAAAATGTCCTCATGATGGTTTTATTATTGAAACACTGACTTAATTAACAGTATGCAAAAACCAAGCAAACAAGACAAAAATCTAATTATATTTCTTTATGTTTAATACTAGTGTCCCGGTGCATGGATTTGTGCACATTGAAAGGAAATTAATTAGAAGAAATATTTTAATATTGCTATTCGCCCTTTCTCTATAGTAGAAGTGTCAACCAGATTCACGATCAACAATGACAGATGGAAACACATGCGTGCGATTGGGGCCATGTATCGCGCATGCACGAGTCAACTTAGCCTTTTATATATATATAGAATAAACTTGCTTAATTAGACCTGCTTTCTGATGTGACTAAACTTTTTCCAGCCCAGTGAAGCACCCCAAATTCTCTTTCAGGTAATTGTCAGCAACACAGCAGTAATTAACAACACGAAGCAGGTTATTATTGTAGATCACGCAGGGAGAACAAAGGGTAAAATATTTGACTGTAGAAGTGTTTGACTATATTCTGCACAGCGAGAAAACCTGAAGTCATTTTCAAGGTCCACCATTTCTTACTTCTTTTCAGTCAGGTCAAGTTTCTAAACTTTCTAAATCTCCATTTTCCAGCTAATGAAAAGAAAATGGGATTCTACTGAGTCTCCTTTCTACCTACTGCAGGACTTCTGTGAGGATCAAATGAGATGAGGCATGGGAAAACACTTCACAAACATTTGGTTAAAGTGTAAAATGTTTGCACCTGGCTATAAAGCAAGTTGTGTTCCTGGGCTGAAGAAACTCCAAGGAGGCTGGTCCCTAGGGAGAGGAAGCTGGGCGTTGCTACATGATGTCATTACCTGGTGCCCAGTGTCCATTTCCGGGCTGGGCTGAGCTGGGGGCCGCATTTTGCGCTATGGGATCTTGGCAGCCTTGGCTGTGATTTGGTGGGGTGTCACTCTGGGGTGGTGGTGGGTCCTGTGTCCCACTTGAGGGAAGCTGAGTGTTGGTTCATCAGCGTGGTGCCAGTGTGCGTCATGACAGCTCCTGCGTTGAGTCTCTGTCCCCTGGTGATCAGTCCGCGTCATAGCTACCGGTCAGATGGACACTTAGCCATATATATAGATAGATATATCTATATATCTATATCTATATATCTATATCTATATCTATATCTATATCTATATATCTATATCTATATTCAAACTTTGTAAGTTAGGCAGTAGTTATTTTTACCAGACTAATACGATCACTTCTACCCTGTATTTGTTTTCTGTGGGTTTGTTTTTGCTAACAGCTTTATTGAGATATAATTCATGTATAATAAAATTCACCCTTATAACGTATATGACTCAATGGTTTTGATGTATTCCTAAAGACAGCATCTACTTCCAGAGCATGTTTATTACCTCCCCATAAAACTCGTAACCGTTAGCAGTTGCTTCCTGACTCCCCACACGCCCCCCCAGACCTTCACAACAACTAATGCACGTTCTGTCTGTATGGATTTGCCTGTCCTGGACATTTCTTTTTCTTCCCTGCAGTTTTTCTCATATACTAGGTACTTAACAAAGTTGAAGAAGGGAACAGAAAGTGGCCATGGATATATGTAACTGTTACTGTGACCTGGTATCCTTAGAACTGAGTACTGTTCTTTCTCCTAGTTCTGTGGTCGCCAAACTGCGGCTCGTGAGCCACACGTGGCTCTTTGGCCCCTTGAGTGTGGCTCTTCCACAAAATACCGACTTCTGTGCATGGGCCACGAAGTTTCAATCGCACTGTACATGCGCGCCCGCACGTGGTATTTTGTGGAAGAGCCACACTCAAGGGGCCAAAGAGCCGCATGTGGCTCATGAGCCACAGTTTGCCGACCACTGCCCTAGCTTATTGGAAGAGGTATTCAAAACAAACAAAAAGAAGAGCAACAGTTTCATATAAATGAAATCATATAATATGTAGTATTTTGTGTCTGGCTTCTTTAGTGTAATGTATTCAAGGTTCATTTATTTAGTTGCAATACTTTGTTTCTTTTTATGGCTGAATAATATTCCATTGCATACTAGTAGATATACCACATTTTATTTATTCATTTATCACTTGGTGGACATTTAGGTGTTTTCACTTTTTTACTATCCTATATAATAAAGAGCTAATATGCTAATGACACTGGATGGCAGAACAACCTTCCAGAATGACCAGTGGGTGGGGCTGCAAGGACCAAGGCGGCAGCCGGGGGTGCGAGGGCCGAGCCCCTTGCACACATTTTGTGCATTGGGCCTCTAGTTATGAATAATGCTGCTTTGAATATGTATGTACAAGGTTTTACGTGGGCACATATTTTCAATTCTCTTGGCTCACATGGTAACTCTATCAACTTTTTGAGACACTGCTAAATTATTTTCCAAAGCAGCAGCACTATTTTATGTTCCCATCAGCTATGGAGAAGGGTTCTCATATTTCCATATTCTCGTCAGTGTTTATTATTGTCAGTCTTTTTTGTTATAGTCATCCTGGTAGATACAAAGTGGTATCTCGTTGTGGTTTTGATTTGCATTTCCCTAATGGCTAGTGATGCTAAGTATCCTGTCTTGTGCTGTTTGGCCATTTGTATATTTTCTTTGGGGCAATGTCTATGCAAGTCTTTCGCCCATTCTTAATTAGGTTAATAGTGTTTATTGTTGAGTCATGTAAGGTCTTCTTATGTTCTGGATATCAGTCCCTTATATATATGATTTGCAAATATTTTCTCTCATTGAGATTGTCTTTTTAATTTCTTCCTTTGAAGCACAAACTTCTAAATTTTGAAGTCCAATTTGCTTAATTATTCTTTAGTTGCTGTTTTTTAAGTGGTCCTTACCTAATCCAAGAAACAAAGATTTACTTTTATGAGTTTTATAGTTTTAGCTCTTGCATTGAGGTCACTGATCCCTTTTCAGTTAGTTTTGTATATGATGTGAGGTAGAAGTCCAACCTCATTCTTTTGCATGTGTTTGCATTTGTTTTTATTTATTCAAATTTAAATGTTTAGAGAGAAATGTCTCTTAAATGAGATACTCATTGCTACTCTTCGTGAATATTATTTCATTGGTGGGGGTGGAATACTTTTACTGTGTTCATCTGAAGACTGCACTTACCTACACTCTCACCTAATATGGTGCATTTCTGTCTCTATTCTGCTTATTGGGATCTGCAGAGCAGCACTCATGGATGCAGTTTGAATCCATTTACTAGGTCTTTTTCCCCTTAATTTGCAATCTCACCTCTTCAGCTGCAGTATAGAGAATGCCAAGATCTTCTAAGCCTCTATCAAAAATATCTGTCAGAACAGCAAGAGAAGCTCACCGTGTCTCTCTCAGTGCTTGATGCTGCCAGAATGCAGGAACAACAGGTAAGCGTCTTTATTCTTACCTTTCTTGTCTTTATTGGATCAGCATGATATCAGAAGAGTCATTTGCCTTTTACTTTGTCTGACAGTATATACAGGGAGAGCCAAAAGTAGGTTTACAGTTGTTTGTATGAAAAATGCAACAGTTAATAAATAATAATATACAAACTCTGTTTCGGGTACTCACAACTGTAAACCTACTTTTGCCCCACCCTGGAATGTTGTCTTAAAACATGAAAGTGCAGCATGTGATTGAGTCAGTGTCTTTTTTTTTAATCTTTAATATATTTTTATTAATTTCAGAGAGGAAGGGAGAGGGAAAGAGAGATAGAAACATCAATGGTGAGAGAATCATCGATAGGCTGCCTCCTGCACGGCCCTCACTAGGGATGGAGTCCACAACTCAGGCATGTGCCCTGACCAGGACTCAAACCGTGACCTCATGGTTCATAGGTCGATGCTCAACCACTGAGCCACACTGGTCGGGTGAGCTGGTGTCTTCTACTTCCCTCTTTCCCTTTCCTCTTCTGTTCCTGGGGCCCAGGTGTCGGGAAGCAGTTGTGGGTCAGTGGGATGCTCCTGGTTGTGTGAAAGCACAGCAGGAGTGGTAAAGCAGGCTACTGTTCTGTTGCTTAATGAAAATCAGGTGGCCTGTTTGTGCCTGTTTGTTACTCATTGTCCATAAGGAAAACACTAATAAGTTTTTCCTAACTCGTGCTTAAATTTTTAGAATCATAAAAGTGACTTGGTAACTTACAAAAGCTTTAACTGGATAAAATTAAAATATTTTGCATGATTTTATGTTTGTGTGTATATGTATTAGTCACATAAATATATGAGAGTGTTTGTAGATAAACATTTACATACATTTCATCAAATGGTATATTAAATGAAGTTTCAGAACTTTGCCAGGTGTGATATGAAACAAGCTTTACAGACTGACTTCTTGCTCTCCAGGAATTTATTTCATTTTCTTATCCATATGAATTTAAATTTTCAAATGGATGAAGATAAGTCTTGTATATTAAAACATTTTAGAAAAAAAAAATGTGTAGTACAGTCAAAGTCATTCCTACTGTGTTAAAGCACGGAAATTGTGCTCAGGAATTATCCTCCCCTCTGAATTAGAATCCTGTCCGAATGGCTTTGTGCAGCCCTTCTGAAGAACACCATTGCTGTTCAACGTAGAGGCAGCTGAGCTGCCTCATGTGGGTTAAGAGTTTTGGCCAAGAAAACTCCAGTTATTAACCTAAAGTTTGGACATATGGAAAACTTAAAAAAAGAAAAGGAAAGAAATAATTTTGCTGGAATGTGGTAAAACTTAGATTTTTTTAAATTGTTTTTTCTTTATTGATTAAGATATTACATATGTGTCCTTATCGCCCCATTGCCCTCCCCCCCCCCCGCCCCTCATGCCCTCACCTCCCCCCCCCTCCCGTGTCTGTGTCCATTGGTTAGAAAAATCTGCTTTTCTTTTGAAGTCAAGACATCTATAAAAAATGGCCAAAGTATGAATGGTTTATTTGTATTCTAATTTGAAATACTTTCTTTTGTTCTGTTTTCTGAAAACCTAGGCTGTAAAATGAAGAGGAACAGTCAGTCTTGATTGTGTTTATCTGGATTTTTCCTGCCACTTTGAAAATAGCAGGCAGTTTTTAAGGTGGTCCTTGCCTATTGCTCTCGGTGGGACAGAGAAAATTGTAGCATGAAGATCAGATGTTTTACTTTTGTTTTGGCGTTTTCCCTCCCTTCCTTTACATGACATAGGTGTGTTAGAGGGCACAGAAATAAAGGCAGCCCATTGCCAAGAGTATGTGAGGGGAGGTGAAGGGCCTTTCAGTAGCCAGCATAGAGTCTTATGACCTTAAGGATAGACAGTCAAGAAATCAGCACTAGAGGCTCTCAAGGCATCTAGAATCTAGATAAAGAGGCCTTTTTCTATTTCTGAAACGGGAAAAGAAAACTTAAGATAGCTAAAAAAAATGTTTGCTTTAAATGTCCTTGTTTCTATGGCTAACCCTCATTGGCTCTTAATCTGACATATGGTTTTTGAGTATCAGAGCACAAGTATAGTAGAGATGGTGGGAAACTATTTGCTTTTCCTGTGAGTAGCCACAATGTCAGGTAAACATACATTTTAATTTGCTCTCAAAATAAGTTGTGTGTGTCTTTTTTTTTAAACCTCATCTCCAGATGTTGTGGTGGAGATGGCAGCAGTTCATTCTTCATGAGACATTCATTTGACTTTGAGGGACTTGTTCTGTTTCTTCTTTGCATCGGTTGCCATCTGGCTCAAATTGCATATTATAGGTTTTGCTTATAGTATTATTAAATCCATAGCTCTGCAGAAGAATGCCCTGTCTTATGATTTTCTTTTTCAAATTCTGCCATTTCCTTGAAAAGAAATTGGTCCATTTACAAGGTGAATTGTTCTTTGCTTTTCTCCATTCTCTTTCTTGCTCTGCCTCAAAGATAAATGCATTTTACATTCATTTTGGAAATCATTACAAGTTTTTCATGGTGCATTCTACAAAGGTTTTTCACTTGTTCTGTGTAGATTGAGATATTTCACTGGTGTGTGTTTGTTACTCCATTTCCTTATCTTAAGAAACAGTGCTCAGTGTAGCCTTAGTCTTAGATATGGGAGAATCTAGTAACCATGGTTTTGACCAATGTACATTTTAGAATATGACTTTTCTTATCATAATTGAATGGTATTTCTTTTTTGTGAACCTGAGCTTAAACAGTGTCACCTCAAACTGTGATCTTATAATTTCTATTTCAGTCATATTTGATAGGCTGCACCATTTTAGAAATATTAGTTTCTCCTCATTTCTCCTTAACTATATTATAAAAATAGAGTGACCGTAATGCCGTAATGGCATAATGACCAAACGACCGGTCACCAGGAGGTGCATTGTTGGGTCTTGTGGCGTGGCAGGGGTCTGGGTCCCGCCGGCGCAGAGGATTGGTCTCTCGCGATTTCGCGTGCTGGGCCTATAGTATTATGATAAAACATAGGCAGCATCTGAGTAGCTGTATTTTTAAAATGTTAGTATTCAGGCCTAACTTATTATTTTTCTTATCTCTCTCTTTTTTTTTTTTTTTTTGGTAAATGTACAAAGGTAAATTTGGAATGTTCTTGAGATTTCTCCATTTTCTATAAAATGGATAAAACCATTATCACTTTTTAGCCAGCAGCAGTGGATATTAATGAATCTCTGCTGTTCTCATCTGGCCATTATATTCCATTTTATTAGTATTGTTTCTCTCTGGTTCCTTTTCTATTGCTGCTCATTATTTCCTCTTGTTTCTCTTTTCCCCTTCCATTCTTTGGCTTCTCTTTATTTCCCACCAAGTCTCTAGATGCTTTTCAATTTCTAATTCCTCTCTGGCTTTTGTTTCCACCATTCTGTCTGTCCTCCTACTCATTTAGGGAAGCTTACATTATTTCCTTTCACCTGCATTTGGAAGAATCCCTAAATAAAGGTCTTCACCTGTGATTGTGCCAAAATTACTTAAATATCTGTCTCATTACTTCCACTGCCACTACTCTATGCCATAGAATCTTGGAGCTACAATCCCTGCAGTTTTAAAAAAATATTTTGAGTTCTTTTTAGTTGAGAGTCATTTGCCATATCTACTTAGTAATCGTAGAATTAAAGATGTACTCTAGTGCAATTTGGAGTTGTAAGTTAAGAACTGGTGTGCATGCTGCTATTTTCCTGTCACACAAAGATGACCTGAGAATCTTTATTACAGTCCCAATAGCCACTGTTAGTCCATCCAAGTTGGCACAAAATTGATTTTCATTCCTGGTTTAAAGATCTTCCAGGACTTCTGCCTCCAGACAACAAACTGCATGAGCCATGCAATTGCCTGAGGACGCTACCCAGATAGAGGAGCCCAAGTAGAGACAGGTGGTCTCCATGAGCTGAGAAGATGGAGCTGGGAGCTTGAGGAGACCAAGGCGGGGTGAGATTTCAGAGCAGAAAACCAGTGAGGGGAGAGCTGCAGTAAGAGGGTACTTCAAACTAATTTTAAACTAGCTAATGATCAAGCATAAGTATGAGAATATGTAATGAGTCTGGGGGAAAGAACTACCAGAAGAGGGAACAATTCTTGGAACTTACATAGGCTGGGAATAGATCCTGTTTGTACCAAGCAGTCTGGCATCAGGTACAGTACTTAGAAGGGTATTGCATCAGAAAGGGCAAACTCAATCCTAGACTAAAAGGTGCTTTGGTTCTACCTAACAAAACTTAAAAGCAATACTTGAGGTAATTATATGCTCTCTGGTTTTTGTAGGTTTACCACTTACATCTTCGAGTTCTACTTTGGGACTTTTTAACATAAACTTACAGCAGTTAATGCTACCCTAGTGTCTACTCACAGAAATCTGTTAACTCACTTTTCTTAGACTGCCAGAGTTTCTTTCAAAGTGTTCATGAAATCTCACGACTTTTGCTCATGCCCAGTGGCAGTAAAGATTCAAACCTAAACCTTGGGATCTCCAGGTCAGTGGTCTTTCTGTTGCACTTCAGCTGCTTGGTTGGAAACAAGATTGGGATTCTAATTTTACTCTTCTGATAATTCAGTCGTGTGCAATTGGATAAGTCATTTAATTATCCATTTTTTGAGATACAGAAAATGAGACCACAGAGGGAAAGAGAAGAAGAAAGTATAAGGTCCTTTCTATTCTAACGTTCCTTTATTTTCTTAATCAATTTTTCTTCACTTTGCCCCTTGCTCAACCTTCTCCTACCCACTCCTTTTTCCTTTTTTACTTTTTCTCACCAGCTAACTCTCCTTACAATGAAGATTATGTGAAAGCTGTCTCTACTGAGTGGCGCATATACCGCAGAAACCCTCTCAGGGTTTCAGTGAGCTTTCCTTGTTGGCGGGAGCCATTTTCTGTTTTCCCACGAGCAGGATGTCACTCAGATTCTACTTTCTCTGTCTCTGAACACCGTACTCAAACTGAAATTAATTTTTGTGATCATCATCTTGAACATGCTCAGCCAGAAAACTTAATTCTAAATATTCACAGACAAAAGCAATTGTCTTCTTATTCTTTTAGACTTCATGAGATTTCTCCTTTTCATGGGTAGTTATTTAATGACAAGTCTGCCCTTTTCTGCAGCTCTAAATTAACTATTTTAAAAAATCACATTTCCTTAGGACCTTTGAACACTGATTGAATTAGATGGTGGAGGTGAGGATGCAAGGCAACGTTACATAGTTTCTAGTTCTGATGAGGACAACAGCGAGTCATTGTGAAGCTGCTGAGTTACAAGAGCAGCTATAACCATATTTTGTATTGAACTGTAGTCCTGATTCTATTCATGTTTAACTTATGCTGCCACTTTTGTCTTTCTTTTCCATTTATTTTAGCCCCATTTTGCTGTGCATCATGATTTCTCAGGAATTTTCTTGCACAGAAGAAAATTAACCATATGTTTTTCCTTAAATAGAAGCCAATTTTCTAAACAGAAAATAGGACATTTCCATTTGTGGCTAACAGACATAGCTGGAAAGCCTGTGGCCGATTTTATTCTGGGCCCCTTTCTTTCATAAGTCTGATGTCCATATGGGAATACTTCCACACCATCCAGCCTTCTGTGTCCCCTCCTCCTCCTTCCTCCTACCTCACTTGCTCATCATCAGGCATCAGCCTGATATTTCCAGTCAATATGGGGTTGTGTTAACCCAGTCATTGTTTCCTATTTAAGTAATGTCACCAATATAGAACCTATCTTATTTAATAAGAACATACTTAAATAAACTAAATAATTAAGAACAGTAGTGATTTAATGAGTTATACACTATTGGGGAGATAATAGAAATTCATGAATATTAGTAATAGATGCATACATACATACATGGATGGATCGATGGGGGAGGAAGGCAGATTTATTTACAGTGGAATGCTGAAAGGCCAGCTGGAAAACGTGGGAGGAGTGCTAAAGTTGGAAAATCATTCTTTTGAAACCATGGGAAAGATGGGATCAAGCTTTGAACACTGATTGAATTAGATGGTGGAGGTGAGGATGCAAGGCAACGTTACATAGTTGCCTTGGACACAGAAGGCTGGATGGTGTGGAAGTATTCCCATATGGACATCAGACTTATGAAAGAAAGGGGCCCAACGTTACATGAGCAGGATATCAGTGTGGCCTTTAAGCATCTCCCCTTAGACTACTTAGTAACTGCGAGGGAGTAAAAGGAAACAGTAATTATACAGTGTGTGGGGTTGGGGGAAGGTTTCCAGGAGATTAAAATTAACATCTCCAATGAGAGACAGGTGGACTCTTATGTCTCCAGATGTTAAACTTTGATGACACGTCACCTATTCAGTATTCCAACTGAGAATGCATAACCTAAATCTAAATCCTAAGGAAACATCAGACAAGCACAGAATGACAAACCTAGTAAATAAAGGAGGGGGAGAGGGGACTGCCTACTTCAAAAATGGAAATATCAGGAAAGACAACAGCTCTGGAAATATTCTAGATTAACAGGGAATTAAGAGATATGACACCTAGCCCTAACCGGTTTGGCTCAGTGGACAGAGCATCGGCCTGTGGACTGAAGGGTCCCAGGTTCGATTCCAGTCAAGGGCATGTACCTCGGTTGCAGGCACATCCCGCAGTGGGGGGTGTGCAGGAGGCAGCTGATCTATGTTTCTCTCTCATTGATGTTTCTGACTCTATTCCTCTCCCTTCCTCTCTATAAAAATCAATAAAATATATTTTTTTTAAAAAAAGAGATATGACAACTAAATGCAGTATCTGATCCTACACTGTCTATCATGTAACGTTTGGAGGAATCCTATATAATAAAGAGGTAATATACAAATTGACCATCACTCCAACACACAAGATGGCCACCCCCATGTGGGCACAAGATGACCACCACAAGATGGCCAGCAGGGGAGGGCAGTTGGGAGGGACCAGGCTTAAAAGGGAGGGCAGTTTGGGGGGGACCCAGGGTGGCAGGGGAGGGCAGTTTGAAGTAGTTGGGTGGGTAGGGTAGTGGTTAGGGGGTGATCAGGCTGGCAGGCAGAAGTGGTTAGGGGCAATCAGGCAGGCAGGCAGGTGAGTGGTTGGGAGCTGCAGTCCTGGATTGTGAAAGGGATGTCCAACTGCCCGTTTAAGCCTGATCCCGGTGGGCAGTGGGACATCCCGCTCGTGGTCCCAGATTAGAGAGGGTGCAGGCTGGGCTGAGGGACTCCCTCCCCCCCCCCCCCCGAACGAATTTCATGCACTGGGCCACTAGTATACTATAAAGAATATTATTAGGTCAGTTGATAAAGTCAGAATATGGATGATGGATTAGGTAAAGTTTTTGAAATTAATTACTATGATTATGTAAGAGAACATTCCTATTCATTAGAAATGCTCACTGACATATTTAGGGATAAAGGTCATGAGGTGTGTAAAGTTACCCTCAAATACCTCAGAAAATATATGTATGAATATGTGCAAGTGCTGAATGTGGAAATGATAGAGAGGAAGTAATGCAGACAATAGGTAAATCTGGGTCTAAAGAGTATATGAGTGTCAATGTACTTTTTCTTGTTTGTTTCTAAATAACTTTTCCAAATTAAAAATAACCAATTAAAGCTTTTGTCCCCCTTAGTTAGAATTAATGGCCAAATAATTTTATAGTCCTACCACGTGGCTACTGTAATTACTGTATTTTTATATGTGTCTTGGATATATGCTTACTCTTTGCCATGATAGAAAGCTGCTGGATTAGGATGTCATAGAAAATAAGCAAAACAGAGAAAGACATAGATTTCTTGTGAATCCAGCTACCTATAAGTGGAATAGCTCTGAGAGCTCAGCTGTCCAGTAGAACTATGATGATGGAGCTGCTTTACGTATGCACTGCCCATATAGTAGCATGTCAGCAGTGTGGCTGTTGAGCACTTGAAATGTGGCTAATGAGGCTGAGTTTTTAAGTTAATCTTAACAAATTAAATTTTAGTAGTTTCCCATGGCTGGCGGCTTCTATATTGGACAGTGCAGTTCTGGGTGGTGATGAAGCCTGGCTATGAGAAGTTTATATGTTCCCATAACAAGCTGACAGTTTTAAGAGATGAACTAGTTATGGCTGGGCTTGTTAGTTTAGGTGAGATCTGTCCTTTTCAGAAAGAATCTGGTATATTACACATGTTTTCACCTATTCTTTGGTAGAAAATTTTATTGTTGAATGAAATCAAATGAAAATTTCAATGTCAAAATGAAATATAATTATTGCAGGTGTTTTTCCAGGTTACATTAGTCACCAAACATTGAAGTAGATGGGGGTTTTTCCTGTTAGTGACTTTTTCTGATTTAAGAGACACAATGGATGTGTGGAAGGAGGAGGAGGGTAGAAGGACACAAGGATGCGGTAGTTGGATGATTTAAGAAAAAAATGCAAGATACTCTAAATGCTACAGGAGAAGTACATTAAGTCTTTTTTGACACACATTTGAATAGACTAGATGTTATCTAAGTTTTCTTTCCAGCTCTAACTTTTATGGTACTAAATTTTAGGAATGCTGAGCAGGAGGAAATCTCTGAGAGTGCAGCAGTCAGATTAATTTAAGATTTCGAGCTCAGCGTGTGACTTGTATTGTTATATGATCTTAATCTCCCAGGCCATGTGAATGATTTCTGTTTTGCTAAGTAAATTCATTTCATTTTAAATGGAGCATCGATTAAAAGAAAACTCTGGTAAATATTCCAAGAATGTGGTATCATCCTGGTTGCTTTAATAGCTTTTTTAAGAGTGATAATCATGCTTTATATTCAGTCAGCTATAAATATACTCCTTGTAGAGGCAACATGTTAAGAGTGTAGGCTAACGGAAGTGTAAACATAAAAGGTACTGTGTGTCTCCCTGAATACATTACTGTTTAGCACTGATGAACAAAGGAACAACTTGAAGCCTCAGTCCCCTGCTCCTTCATCTTTCACTGCATCATTAGGCCTCTCAGTGGCATTGGCAGGTAATACTATTCTGGTTGGTTAGCCAACCACGTTGGTAGCTTCAGTCTTCTTCCAGACTGAGTCAAGACACGCTAACGTTTTCAGTTTAATGCTCTGTTGATTCATAAGTCTATTGCTGTTTAGCTTATACCTTTGCAGTGATCAGAGCTTTCAAAAGGTGTATAGCCTTAAGCATTTTGCTCTGCTTTGGGCATGAAATAAGAGTTTGCTGAAAGCCTGCCTGCTTGACAGGTTGAGTGACTACCATTTTCTCTCTATCCTTATGCTGTTACATAAATGAGTTTTGCTCGGTGCCTCTTCTCTCAGAGCTTTTGCCTGAACACTCAGAATACTGTCTCAAAGAGAAGGACTCCCAGCTGGAACTGTGTGCCACCTTCACCTCACTTTTTTAAAGTAAGGGACTATATTAATCAATTAAACCCACAAACTGGGTGTATCAGGATTCCCAAGACCACCCCCAAGTTTGTTGGTTTACTATGTTATGACAAATAGTAATGCTCCCAGCTAAGATTTATTATAGTGAAAATATACAAAACGATCAACAAAGGGCAGAAGATACTTGGGGGTGAAGTCTGGAAGAAACCAGATACAGTCTTATAAAAATCTTGTCCAAGTGGAATCACATGAGATGCATTTAATTCCTCCAACATCTAATGATGACAACATATGTGAAGTATTCTCTACCAAGGAAGCTCATTAGGGACTCAGTGCCCAGGGTTCTTATTGGAAGCTAGTCATGTTTTACCTTCTATCTAGAATATATTAATTTCCAGACTTCCAGAAGGAAAGCACATGTCGAGCATAAACCATATTGTTTACAGAAACCACTTAGGACAGTAAAATACCCTTATCATTTAGGGAATGGTTGGAATACTCCCCAAATCCAGGTTCCCATAATGCCAGCCAAGGGCCAGCCTTACAAGCAGCCTTTCTAAAGATAGTCTCTGACATGCTATGTTAATTCTTTTCTTTGTCTCTATATGACTCAATCACATACAGACTTGGAGCTTTAACCTACTTATAACTTTCCTTATGTCTAATCTCTCTACAGTCTTTTTTGTTATCATTAGTATCACTTAGAGATTAGTAGAAATATATGTACTATGCACCTACTCTTTTGCCTAATGGAGCCATTTCTATGTCTTTAGGTTATACCACCAAATCTTTCCTCTTCATCCTTGCCACTGTTTTTGTTTTTGTTTTTAATTTGCCTTGTTTTGTTCTTCAAGAATATGGTTTCACAGTTGCATCTGAGCCTTTAACCACAGATTCTTTTCTCCCTCAAAGCTGCAGGTTAATATTGTCTGAAAGAAGATTGCATGAATACCTACCAATATGCTTAATTTTTAGAAACCTTAGAGTTGAGCCTATAGCACCCTAGGGAAGCTCTTATGTCTGTTATAGATATAAATTATAGGTATTATGTGAGCAGACTGAGAAATAAATTGGGCCTTTAAATCAGGTCTAAATGACTGTGATTGCATACTTCTAAGTGATTTAAGATTTAAGAATAAAGAAAATGCTTTATTCTGCTGGTAGTATCCCAGTTAAAAGCATTTGGGTAAAGATGATAGGGAAGAGATATGGAAGTGATGAAATTGTGGTAGTAAACAAAATAGGAGTAGATGATGCTGCCCTAAAAACTGAGTGAAGGTTAGCATAGAAATAAGATATTATAGTAATAGGGACATCAAATTTATAATATTGAACATATGCTAGAAGACTCATTGTTGTAAATTCAGAATATGTAATAATGTTTGGCCCAAGTGAAGGTAAAGGAGGTAGTGAGAAGTACTATTACTTTGGAGTTAATTTTAACTAACAAGGAAAACCTAAATGGTGAGGAGCAAGTGATAGGAACTTTTCAGAGGAAGTCACCATTTCATTTCAGAATTCATATTAGTAAAATAACAGGTGGGAATATCAACCAGAGGGCCCAGTAGCATCATTAGTAAGTTCTACCAACAGTTAAAGAAATAATTCCAATTCTACATAAAGTCTTCTAGAAAATTAAAGAAGAGGGAATACTTCCAAGTTCATTCTATGTGGCCAACGTCACCCTGATGCCAATACCAAAGATGTCAGTTCTCTCCAAAGTGATTTAAAGATTCAATGCAATCCCAATCAAGATACCAGCAAGGTTTTTTCTAATTTCTTAGAAAAGAAAAGGCAAGTTGATTATAAAATTGATATGGAAATGTAGAGGCCCTAGAATAACCAAGACAGTGTTGAAAAAGAACAAACTCAGAGGGCTAACACTGCCTAATTCTCAGTCTTATTATAAACCTAGAGTGCAGTGTTGATACAAAGATAGACAAATCAGTGAAATAGAGAATCCAGAAGTAGATCCAAACAAATATGCCTAAATGATTAGTTGATAAAAGTGCAAAAGACATTTAGTGGAGAAGGAATAGTCTTTTCAACAAATGGATATCTCACAATTGCATATGCAATGCAAAAGAAGTGAACTTGGATCTGTAACTTACCCCATATATAAAAATCACCTCAAAATGAATCATAGACCTAAATGTGAAACCTAAAAGTGTAAAGCTCCCAGAAGAAAACATGAGAAAATCCAAGCAACCTTGGGTTATTCATAGATTTATCAGCTACAACACCAGAAGCACCATCCATAAAAGAATTAATTTAGAAGTTGAATTTCATTAAAATGAAAAACTTCTGTTTTTTAAAAGACCCTGTTAAAAGAATAAAAAGACATGGCACAGATTGAAAGATTTGGAATGTGAATGGTTGATATAGGATTCATCCAGAATATATAAATAACTCACAAAATTCAATAATAAGGAAAAAACTACTGAATTAAAACAATGGGTAAAGATTGGACAGATACTTCACACACAAAAAAGATATATAGATGGCAAATAGGCATGTGAAAAGATGCTCAATATCATTAATAACTAGGGAAATTAACATAAAACCCCAGTAATACCCCACTACATATGTATTAGAAATTTAGCTATTGGCCAGCATTAAAAAAGCTTGTCCTGTCCAACAAAGATATGGAGGAACTAGAACTGTCATGCACTCACTGCTGATAGGAATGTAAAATTGTACAACCACTTTGCAAAAACAGTTTTAACTTTTTAAGAAAGTGACATATACCTACTATGTGATTCATCCATTTTACCTAGGTATTTATTCAAGAGAAATCAGTGTATACCAACAAACTAATGTTCACAGCAGGTTTATTAGCTTCAAAATGGAAACAGCCCAAAGGAAAGAGAAACATGGTAATTGGCGTACGAATGCTACCCTTCCCATTGGCTAATCAGCAAGATATGCAAATTAACTGCCAGCCAAGAAGGCGGCCGGCAGCCAGGCAGCTTGAAACTAACATGAGGCTTGCTTGCTTCAGTGACGGAGGACTCCAACGTTCCCCGCCTGCCTTGCCGGCCACTGAGCTTGCAGTTTAAGAAACATTGTAACAAATATAGAAGCTAAACAAAACCCCAGAAACCTGCTTTCAGCGAGCCCGGGATCTCAGAGCTGGAGTTATACATTGTTTCGATTATAGAACCTAAACAAACCAGATACCTACTTTCAGCAGCAGAGGCCTCAGAGCTGGAGCCAGAGCTAAAGCTGGCCCAGAATAAAAAGAAAAAAAGGAGCAGTTGGGAGCTTCAGTCGGCCTGAAAACAGCCCTCAGCCCCTCACCCAGACTGGCCAGGCACCCCAGTGGGGACTCCCACCCTGAAGGGTGTGTGACCAGCTGCAAACAGCCATCATCCCCTCACCCAGGCTGGCCAGGCACCCCAGTGGGGACCCCCACCCTGATCCAGGACACCCTTCAGGGCAAACCAGCCAGCCCCACCCATGCACCAGGCCTCTATCCTATATAGTAAAAGGGTAATATGCCTCCCAGCACCGGGATCAGCGGAGCCGAAGGCCTCCCGGCACCGGGATCAGCGTGATGGGGGCAGCGCCCAAATCCCCTGATCACCCTGCGGCTCTGTGTGTGACAGGGGGCGGGCCAGAACCTCCCTATCCGCCCTGCTCTGTTCGTGACAGGGGAAGGCGCCCCAACCCCCTGATCAGCCCTGCTCTGTGCCTGATAGGGGGGAGCTCCCCAAGCCCCTGATCGCCCTGCGGCTCTGTGTGTGACAGGGTGCGGCGCCTCAACCCCCTGATCAGCCCTACTCTGTGTATGACAGGGTGCGGCGCCCCAACCCCCCCCCCCCCACACACACACACACAGGCCCTGCTCTGTGTGTGATGGGGTAGAGCCATAACCTCCCCATCAGCCCTGCCCTGAGTGTGAGAGTGGCAGCGCCCCAACCCCCTGATCAGCCCTGCTCTGTGGGTGATAGAGGGCGGCGCCGCAACCCCCTGATCCGCCCTGCCCTGAGTGTGACAGGGGGCGGTGCCCCAACTCCCCTATCGGCCCTACTCTCTGAGTGACAGGGGGGAGCTCCTCAACCCCCTGATCGGACCTACTCTGTGCATGACAGGGGGGAGCTCCCCAACCCCCCTGATGGGCCCTGCTCTGTGTGTGACAGGGGGCAGCGCCCCAACGCCCTGATTGGCCCTACTCTGTGCATGACAGGGTACGGAGCCCCAACCCCCCTGATGGGCCCTGCTCTGTGCGTGACAGGGGGTGGCGCCGCAACCTCCCCATCGACCCTGCCTTTAGTGTGACAGGGGGCGGGGCCCCAACCCCCCAATCGGCCCTGCTCTGAGCGCAACCAGGGGCTGCACCTAGGGATTGGGCCTGCCTTCTGCCACCCGGGAGAAGGCCTAAGCCAGCAGGTCGTTATCTCCCGAGGGGTCCCAGACTGTGAGAGGGCACAGGCTGGGCTGAGGGACCACCACCCCCCCCCCCGCCCCCGAGTGCATACATTTTTGTGCACAGGGCCTCTAGTGTGTGTATGTGTATTAGTGTATATATCTACACTAATAAAAGAGAAACATGGTAATTGGCGTATGACCGCTACCCTTTTCATTGGCTAATCAGCGAGATATGCAAATTAACTGTCAGCCAAGATGGCGGCCGGCAGCCAGGCAGCTTGAAACTAACATGAGGCTTGCTTGCCTCAGTGACGGAGGATCGTTGGAGGAAACCAACGTTCCCCACCTGCGGCTGCAGGCCTCTGAGCGGGCAGTTTAAGAAACAGTGTAACAAATACCGCCGGACTTCAGCCAGCAGATTCGCAACATTGTAAGCA
This sequence comes from Myotis myotis, assembly GCF_014108235.1. Classification (NCBI taxonomy): domain Eukaryota; kingdom Metazoa; phylum Chordata; class Mammalia; order Chiroptera; family Vespertilionidae; genus Myotis; species Myotis myotis. Next base: position 19,129,843 of record NW_023416401.1, on the reverse strand, counting down.
AAGGCCAGAAACCTACTTTCAGCACGGAGGCAGGCCTAAGAGCTGGAGCCAAGCCTCAAGGTAAAGCTGGCCCAGAATAAAAAAAAAAAAAAGAAAAAGAGCGGTTGGGAACTTCAGTCACTCCCAGCCTGAAAACAGCCCTCAGCCCCTCACCCAGACTGGCCAGGCACCCCAGTGGGGACCCCCACCCTGATCCAGGACACCCTTCAGGGCAAACCAGCCGGCCCCACCCATGCACCAGGCCTCTACCCTATATAGTAAAAGGGTAATATGCCTCCCGGCACCGGGATAAGCGTGACAGGGGGCAGCGCCCAAACCCCTGATCACCCTGCGGCTCTGTGTGTGACAGGGGCGGGGCCACAACCCCCTGAGCAGCCCTGCTCTGTGCCTGATAGGGGGGAGCTCCCCAACCCCCCCACCCCCCGCTCTGTGTGTGATGGGGTAGAGCCATAACCTCCCCATGGGCCCTGCCCTGAGTGTGAGAGTGGCGGCGCCCCAACCCCCTGATTGGCCCTGCTCTGTGCGTGACAGGGGGTGGCGCCGCAACCTCCCCATTGACCCTGCCTTGAGTGTGACAGGGGACGGTGCCCCAACCCCCCAATCCGCCCTACCCTGAGCGTGACTGAGGGTGGCATCACAACCTCCCAATCTGCCCTGCTCTGTGCATGATGGGGCAGCGCCCCAACTCCCCAATCGGCCCTGCTCTGAGCCTGACCAGGGGCTGCACCTAGGGATTGGGCCTGCCCTCTGCCACCCGGGAGCAGGCCTAAGCCAGGAGGTCGTTATCTCCCGAGGGGTCCCAGACTGCGAGAGAGCACAGGCCGGGCTGAGGGACCCCCCCCCCCTTCCCCCCGAGTGCACAAATTTTTGTGCACTGGGCCTCTAGTGTGTGTGTGTGTGTGTGTGTGTGTGTGTGTGTGTGTGTATATATATATATATATATATATATATATATATATATATATATATATGAACACTACTCAGCAATGAAAAAGGACTGCTGATAATGTGCAACAACATAAATAAATGTCAAAATAATTAAACCGAGTTTAAGAATCCAGACTTAAAAGACAAACATATTATATAATTCCATTTATAAAAACTCTAGAGAAAGCAGAGTAATCTCTGAATACAGAAAGTAGATTCTTGGTTGGGCAAATGCAGGCGTAAGGGGACTAAGTGGGAGCAAAGACAAAGGGACACAGGAGACTTTGGGGATAATGGTTTTGTTCATTATCTTGATCGTGGTGATGATCCGTGGGCCTTCACACATATGTCAAAACTCATCAACTTGTACAATTTAAATATGTGCAGTTTATTGCATGTGAGTTATACCTCAATAGCTGTTTGAAAAATGCATGATTTTCCTTTAATGTTCTGTTGCTTGGCCTTATTGTGATCTGAGCATATTCCCCAGCCCTAGTTCAGCTCTTTTTCCCTGTAATATATTTAGCATGATCTATTTAATACGCACAAAAGAAACTTGTAAGCAGTTAGTATTGCCATTATCCTAACAAATTATATATTCCTGACAAAGTGGAAATGTTCCCATTTTTATTTCTCTTTAATGACTCATTACACAGGCCTTAAATGTCAGTCTGTATTTTCAAACCTGCAGAAACCTGACTGAAGTTTACATATAAGAGCAATCAACTCTGATGGCAATAGGCTGAATATCAGTTTCTGAAAATAAACTTTATATGAATCTTTTCTCCAGGTAATTTGACTTTTAAATTCTTTTAACTATGACATTTTTATATAAGTGAATATAGATTGAAGAAGCAGCTATAAAACCGGAAATTTCCATGTTTCAATTATTTTTTACCATGCTTGTTAACAGGATATAGTTAGATATTATGCACACTTCATTGGTTTACTCCACAATAAATTACTACCTTCCTGACCACTAAATAGACAACCATTACCATGAGTTAGAAATGTTAGGCATTTGGCTATATCCCAGAATACAATTCATGGTTTTTAAATATTGTGTGTGTAAAAGTTTTTTTAAGTGATCATTTGACAAGCTACTCCATTCTACTTCATAAGCCATATTTGAGGGTATTGATTTATAATTATAGTCTTGCTCTAGAATCTGCTGTTTGGTGGACACGATATTTTTCTGCTGATTATTCAAGGATTCCTCCTGAATGCCATGCTAAGAGCTTGAACTTTGGAGCTTGGGATCCTACACAGTAAGCACTACCACTTTCTGTGACCTTGAACAAGTTATGTAACATCAGCCTCAATTTCCTCATCAGCAAAATGGGGCAAATGTAATTGGCATAACTCAGGGCATCTGGTAGAATTGAACGAGTTAATAAATATTAAAGAAATAGAATGTACCTCACGTGCAGTGAGTACTAATATAACAGCCTTCAGATTGTTATCATTGTTATTGTTATAATTGATTTTTAGAGATTGTAAAATGGATTCGGGTGAAAACCAAAAATATCATCTGTTTGGGAAGGCCCTTGTGTTTATTCATCTTTTGTGCTTTCCTTTGTCCATTCTGTATTTCCTCTATGGCTGTAATTCTCAACCAGGGTCAGTGTTTATCCCTAGGGGAAATTCTGCAAAGTCTGCAGATATTTTTCATTGTTAAAATTGGGTGTTGCACCCTAGCCAGTTGGGCTCAATGGATAGAGCATCGGCCCATGGACTGAAGGGTCTCGGGTTCAATTCTGGTCAAGGGTGAGTACCTCGGTTGTAGGCCATTCCCTGGCCCTGGTCGGAGCTTGTGTGGGAGGCAACCAATTGATATGCCTTTCTCACATCGAAGTTTCTTTCTGTGTCTCTCCCTCTCCCTTCCACTCTCTAAAAATCAATGAAAAAAATATCCTTGGGTAAGGATTAACAAAACAAAACAAAACAAAATTTGGGGTGTTACTACTATCATCTAGCAGGTAGAGGCCATGGATGTTGCTAAATATCCTACAGTGTACAGGGCAGTCCACACAACAAAGAATCATCTTGTCCAAGTGTCAGGAGGCCACCTGGAGAAGCCTTGCTCTCTGGAGTGCTGACCTGATCTGGGAGCTTGAACAGCAAGTCCATGTCTGAACGGAAAGATAGAAGGAACTGAAGTCCCCTATGGCAGTGTGGCACTGTAACAGCCCTAGACTCTGCTTCCAGATGCCTCATTGCAAGAAAAAGAAAACACCTAATCTGTTTAAGCTAATGGATTTCTCTCCCCTTACACATTTTATAATTGATATTTATTTAGAAATAGTCATTAAAATTAGGTTAGCTAAAATATAAAATAGTCATAAGAGGTCTGAGGCATTGAAAAGAATAAGGAAAAGCTCACAGTGATATATATCTGCACAAAGTGGCATTTGGAAGAAAGAGTACTTGATGTGTAGAGGAGTATAAAATCTGACAGAACATGAGAATTGCTTGGCTACTGTCATACATTTGCCAGTGTTGAAAGACTAGGGATATCTTTAAAGGAGTTGTACCATTCTGTGGTTTCTTTAATGAGGCACTTTTCTGTGTCTGCTCTAATGTATTTCATTCTGGTGCCAGAATTTGGTCACTTCATCTTCCACTAGATATGCAGCTTTCTTCGATCACATAGGGACCTAACTGCCTTAGTCTCTATTACCTGGGATTGCAGGTCCACTAAAGGGAAGTGCTGAGGTAAGCAGTGTGTACAGTGAAAGAACAACAATGTTGTTTGAACTCTTTGGGCTCCTTTTCTGATTATGGGGACATCAAAGCTAAAATGATGTCTCCACTCTTGGAACTCAACTAAAATGATGCTGTCATCTGAGATTATGTCACACTATGATCTAAGGAACTGAAGCTGTTTGTTCTGATCTAACAGGGTAGTGGTATAGCAATAATTGATGGGAATAAAAAATGAAAAAAATCAACATAAAAAATTCCCTAACCATGAAATTGCCTTATGCTCTCCAGAAAGTGGTACATATACATATACATGCTGGTCCTAGCTGTCACAAAGCAATGTCATATTCACCTAAATAATAGAGACCACACAAGTAGGCATTTATGGAACATAAGAGTCTTAGTGTACTTGTAAATTTGCACCTGTGACAGCCTGATTATCAGTGCAGAATTTTAGGGGTGAAAAGCACTCCCAAATCTTCTAACCCATTCTTTTACTATTGAAGGAAATCATATATTAATAAAAGATACAGATTTTACCCTATAAAAAACCCTGAAGGGTTTCATTATATTGAAGCTAACAGCAAACACACTTTGATCTGTCCACTAACATCTCAAATTAATTTGACTAAAATTAAACTTTTGATTCCCTTCTGAACCTGTAACTAACGCCCCCCCCCCCATCTATTCAGCTCAATATATGGCACTCCCATTCTTCATATTTCCTAGGAAACAATATTTAAAGTCATAATTGACATGTCTTTTTCTCTTTCTCTCACCCCAGATTCAAATCATCATTGAATCTAGCCCATTCCTCCTCCTAAATATATCCCAACTCCTCCCATTTCTTACCTTAGTCTCACTGCTCCCACCTTAGTCCAGGTGCACTTTTCACCTGGATTACTGCCTACATTTCTACCCAAGTGAAATTTAAATCTGTATTCACATGAAAATCTGTAGTTGAGGATATTTGCAGTGGCTTCATTCATATTCACTAAGAACTGTAAATAATCCAAATGGCCTTACTTTGCAAAAAAAAGAACAAACTATTGATATGCACACTACATACATGAATCTCAAATGCATTCTGCTAAATGAAAGAATCAGACTCAAAAGCTTACATGCTATATGAGTCTATTCATACGACATTCCTGAAGAGAAAAACTACAAAGACAGAAACAAATCAAGGGCAGAGGTTAGAGGAGAGGTTGAACACAAAGTATGGGAAATTTTTCTGTATGATGAAACTACCTCGATATTATGGTGATTACCTGACTATAGTCAAAATTTCTCACCCAGCTGGTGTTGCTCAGTGGTTGAGCATTGACATATGAACCAGGAGGTCATGGTTCGATTCCTGTTCTGGGCACATGTCTGGGTTGCAGTCTCGATCCCCAGTAGGGGGTGTGCAGGAGGCAGCTGATAAATGAGTCTCATCATTGATGTTTCTATCTCTCCTTCCCTTCTTCTTTGAAATCAATAAAAATATATTTTCAAGAATTAAAAATGGAACTGCCTAATAACCCAGCTATTCCTCTTGTGGGAATATACCAGAAAAAACTCGAAACATTCATTCAAAAGAATATATGCATACCTATGTTCATTGCAGAGTTGTTTACAATAGCCAAGATTTGGAAGCAGCCCAAGTACCCATCAATCGATGAGTGGATAAAAAGCTGTGATATATTGACACAATGAAATACTACTTAGCCATTAAAAAAAAAAAAGGAAATCTTACCCTTTGTGACAGCATGGATAGATCTGGAGAGCATTATGCTAAGAAATAAGCCAGTCACAGAAAGACAAGTATCACTTGATCTTACTCATATGTAGAACCTAATGAACAAAATAAACAAAATAGAAACAGACTGACAGTTGTCAGAGGTGAGGGGGGGTTGGAGGGTTGGATGAAAAGTGGTGAAGGGATTAAGCAAAAAAAAAAAAAGAAGAAGAAGAAGAAAACTCATAGACACAGACAACACTATGGTGATTACCATAGGAGAAAAGGGTGGGGGGAGGTAGATGAGGGTAAATGGGGGACAAATTGTGATAGAAGTAGACTTGACTTGGGCTGGTGAACACACAATACAATCTACACTAATAAAAGAGAAACATGGTAATTGGCGTATGACCGCTACCCTTTTCATTGGCTAATCAGCGAGATATGCAAATTAACTGTTAGCCAAGATGGTGGCCGGCAGCCAGGCAGCTTGAAACTAACATGAGGCTTGCTTGCCTCAGTGACGGAGGATCGTTGGAGGAAACCAACATTTCCCGCCTGTGGCTGCAGGCCTCTGAGCGAGCAGTTTAAGAAACATTGTAACAAATACCGGACTTCAGCCAGCAGATTCGCAACATTGTAAGCAAAGGCCAGAAACCTACTTTGAGCCGCGGAGGCCTAAGAGCTGGAGCCAAGCCTCAAGGTAAAGCTGGCCCAGAATAAAAAAAAAAAAGAAAAAGAAAAAAAGGAGCGGTTGGGAACTTCAGTCACTCCCAGCCTGAAAACAGCCCTCAGCCCCTCACCCAGACTGGCCAGGCACCCCAGTAGGGACCCCCACCCTGATCCAGGACACCCTTCAGGGCAAACCAGCCGGCCCCACCCATGCACCAGGCCTCTACCCTATATAGTAAAAGGGTAATATGCCTCCTGGCACCGGGATCAGCATGACAGGGGGCAGCGCCCAAACCCCCTGATTGCCCTGCAGCTCTGTGTGTGACAGGGGCCGGGGCCACAACCCCCTGAGCAGCCCTGCTCTGTGCCTGATAGGGGGGAGCTCCCCAACCCTCCCCCCCCCGCTCTGTGTGTGATGGGGTAGAGCCATAACCTCCCCATGGGCCCTGCCCTGAGTGTGAGAGTGGCAGCGCCCCAACCCCCCAATCGGCCCTACCCTGAGCGTGACTGAGGGTGGCATCACAACCTCCCAATCTGCCCTGCTCTGTGCATGACGGGGTGGCGCCCCAACTCCCCAATTGGCCCTGCTCTGAGCCCGACCAGGGGCTGCACCTAGGGATTGGGCCTGCCCTCTGCCACCCGGGAGCAGGCCTAAGCCAGGAGGTCGTTATCTCCCGAGGGGTCCCAGACTGCGAGAGGGCACAGGCCGGACTGAGGGCCCCCCCTCCCCCCCCGAGTGCACAAATTTTTGTGCACCGGGCCTCTAGTCTATCTATATAAAAGCCTAGGCGACTGAATGACCAGTCGGTCACTATGACGTGCACTGACCACCAGGGGGCAGACGCTTGTGGTCAGTGCACTCCCACAGCAAGAGAGCCGCTTAGCCAGAAGCCGGGCTCACGGCTGGAAAGCGCAGCTGCAGCAGTGCAAGGCTCTCCTGCCTCTGCAGCAGCGCTACCAACAGCAGCGGCAGGCGCAGCAGGACCAGGATGAGTGAGAGCAGCGCCCAGCCCTGGCTCAGACTCCTCCCCAACCGCCTGCTGCTTTGTTCACTGCTACATCCCCTGAGGAATCCCAGATTGCAAGAGGGTGCAGGCCAGGCTGAGGGACCCCACGGTGCACGAACCTGTGCTCCAGGCCTCTAGTATACAGATGAAGTGCTATAGAATTGTACACCTGGCCCGGCCGCCATGGCTCAGTTGTTGGTTGAGCATTGACCTATGAACCAGGAGGTCCCAGTTCGATTCCCAGTCAGGGCACATGCCCACATTGCCAGCTCAGTCCCCAGTGTGGGACATGCAGCCGGCAGCCAGTTAATGATTCTCTCTCATCATTGATGTTTCTATCTCTCCCTCTCCCTTGCTCTCTGAAATCAATAAAAATAGATTTAAAAAAAAAGAATTGTACACCTGAAACCTACATAAATTTATTAACTAATGTAACTCCAATAAAGTCAATAAAATATGAAGGATGAATCTTATTGTGTGTAATTTAGGGGGAAAGTGAGTATCTTGTTAGTAATAGCAAAAGACTGTTTCAGTATAGGGAACAGAAACCACTCAAGGTATTTTAAGCAGGATGAATTTAATACTAGGAATAAATGGTTTGAAAGGGTGAAGAAACAAGTTTTATGTTGGAAGACCATAGTGACTTCCGAACAATATAGATCCAATATCCTTAGGAGGTAATGCTGTAGACCATCATTGGAGCAACGCATCTGTTGCTGCTGCACTATCTGGACCCCCAGGAAACTGCAGAATAGACCCCATCAGTGAGAACTTAGGGTTAGGGAGCCAGATCAACAAGCCATTGGTGCTTCTGCTGCTGTCACAACTACTTCTAACCCAGAAGTGTTAGAAGTAGTTGTGACAGAAGTTCCCTAAGGTGTTATCGCCAGAGAGAATTGTCATGTTTTCACTTTTGTCCTTGCCAGCAGAGACAAACTCACGTGAAATAAGCAGAACCTAATTGACACCAAGATCCCTGCCTGCAGGGGAGTCTAGTGATTTGTAGCGTCTCAGATTTTACAGTTAAATGGAGGGTGGAGTGAGCCATTTCTCAACAGTCAGCACAGTATCTAAACCCCCATCAATAGGGACTTTAATAAATTACGGTATGTTATACAGTAGATGAAGGGTTGACCCAAGCGGTAGGTATTCCATAAGATACAAGCTTGAGTGTTGGTTAGTAAATTCTGGTAATTTAACTTTAACTTAAATCTTGCCTATACTAAAGCCAGTATTTATATTGCAGTTTCTGTAATACTGCTTTCAAATTAGTGCTGTAAAACACTGCTATTCTTGAAAATAGTTAAATAACTTACCTTTTTCAAAATTAATTTGAAAGATGACAGCACAGATTAGACTTTCTAATATCCAGAATGCCATACATAAGTTTAGAGAACAAGAAATTCTCAATAAGCCAGTCTGAGAAAGGCAAGTATCACATGATCTCACTTGTATGTGAGATAATATAATAGATCTTTGACAGCTTTCTGTGTGAGGGAAATCAGCTACAGAACAATTATCAAGTTGATATAGAATCAATTGCAAATATCTCGGAGGGCAGGGAGGTGGACATAACCTTCTCCCTTGTCTGTGAAGTCGAAATGTTGGCGTTCAGATAGTGTATGGATCACTTTTCCTGGAGGAATGGCTGATGACATCCTCTCAGGTAGAACCTGCTAGCAATAGTCTGTGTTCATGCTCATACACACAGGGATGGGTTTGAATAGCCTGGCTGAAAACTATAAAGCTTTAAGGACAAGTCTTTAGTTTGTGAACACAACTCTTGTGGTAAATTCTGCCCACTGTCACCCCCACAAAGTCAAGTTCAACTTATGAAGTATTTTTAAACAAAAAATAAGCTATTTTAAAGTATGCAAGCAATGAGATTAGAGTGAATTGTCTCAGAAGCTAAATGGCCAGACTTCCTCCAACAGATTTTAATTATTTTGATAGTTTTCCCCAAATGAAGACTTGCAGTAGCCATTTTAAGTAAACTAGAGCAGCTCTTTTATCTTCATTGTAAGCTTCAGACCCTAAATAAAGCATAAAGTTGGGCAGTGCAGTGTTTAATTTTCAAATTGGATTTTTCATTATGTCTTATGATAACTTTTTATTTTTATCAAGTTGCATCTCAGCCTTCTGCTTAGACTCAAGAAGATTTATGGCAAATGATCAGGTTGCTTATTTGGACAAACAAATGCAATAAATCAGTTTACTATTTCAATATGATGTTATTAATAGAACACATTATTTTGTTCAATATTATTATATCTTTAAAATTAAGCGGAACATTAGTGGCAATGAAACTAGTTTCAATCAATACATTCCTGTAATGAAACCTATTGCATAAGAAACTTTTCTTTTTAAGAAGGAAAAATGTCCTTAGCACGATTAACAAGTTCTGACTCTAGACATGGCAATTCACAACTTCTAAAGGCTGCTTGTGCCCTAGCCGGTTTGGCTGCTGACTGTAGGGTCCTGGATTTGATTCAGGTCAATGGCACATACCTTGATTGCAGGCTCGATCTCCAGCTGGTCGGGCACATGCGAGAGGCAGCCAACGTGTCTCTCTCACATTGATGTTTCTCTCTGTCTCTCCCCCTCCCTTCCACTCTAAAAATCAATGGAAAAATATCCTCAGATGAGGATTAACAACAACACAACAAAAGACTATTTGGTAAGATTCTTTTTTTCTGTTTCAGTATTAAGGTAGTTCCTTGAAAGCTCCTCACAGAACTTAGAACATGATTGAAGAATTTAGACACCACTTGCCCTGGCAGGGCCCCAAACGTGCTTCCGTGAAATCGAGATCAGAGAGGATTTTTAAGAAAGGGAGAGCTGGTGACACTCAAAAGCAGAAGAAATTTATCAAGAGTATTAAGAAATTTATGGATGAAAATGAGTAATGAATGAAAAATGAGTAATATTCAGATTATATATTTTGAAACTCATGTAATAATCAGAACTTCCTAATATTAGAATCCTGATTTAGACCCTCAGCCACCCGCTATATTTCCAATTGAGATTTTTTAGAATGACGGTCTTAACATTAAAGGAGGCTGAAGTCTCAGGTTGACATTACAGGCTTAGAGGCCTACACTGAACAGCCTGGAAGGCTGTTTCAGTTGCAGTTTGTTTTTGTTGTTAATCCTCACCTGAGAATATTTTTCCATTGATTTTTAGAGAGAGTGGAAGGGAGAGGGAGAGACAGAGAGAGACAAACATCTGTGTGAGAGAGACACATTGATTAGTTGCCTCCCGCAAGCGCCCCAACCTGGAGTGGAGATTGAGCCTGCAACAGGTTCGTGCCCTTGACTGGAATCAAACCCAGAACCCTTCAGTCTGCAGGCCAACTCTCTATCCACTAAGCCAAACCTGCTACAGCTCAGTTGCAATTTAGATAGCAAAGTGCTTATTGAAAAAGGCTGCTATTCAATAATACAATGTGGAAATAAAATACTTTTAGATGCTAATTTGCATACATTGTCCAATAGAAAACTCTTTAAAAGTACATTATGGGTACTTTTGCTTGATACATGGTCACATGGCAGTTTAAGAAATCTGGAGACTTGTCAAAGTCCCAAGTTCGCTCAATCGCTTCTGCCATTTTATATGTTTAACTGAATGTAACAAATAGAGATGTTATCGTACTATGGCTTTGTTCTCATTAAATTGTTGTTTTGGGAGATGAGAGTTATGTTAAAATGAAAAAATATTTATGAAAATCTAAGCCATCATACATATTCTGTTGACTTAGGATAAAGTTTCCTAGCCCATCAGGCAAATAATTTCAGCATATTGCCGAACAACTCTAATAGCAAACAAGTGAGCTCTGCATTCACAGAGTGCCACTGTTAGCATTCTCTAAAGTCACACGTTCCTCCTCCAGAAACTTAAGTGCAAATGATTGTCATATTTTCCATACCCATGGTAGACTTCCTAAAATTGGAATCTGCATTGGAGTAAAGAATACTAGTAAGATAGCAGTAAACCTACGTATAGTTTTTATCTTTCTTAGTTCCACCTCAAAGCTTTATATGTTACATTTCTAAAGGAAGATTCATTTTTGTATTATGTCTGTGAACACCTGTGAACTATTGAGTGTAGTTGGTCAACAGCTAATAATGATTGTGTATGGAGACTTTGGCAGTGGGTGGCAAGGAGCAATGACCATTTGGTTATTTTTGCAATGTCTTTATTTTTCTTCTTTTCCTCAACATTTTAATATAATCCAATGTCTGGTTTTGATATAAGGTAATACAGTGGGGCCTTGACTTACTAGTGTCCCGACTAACGACTTTTTCGAGATACGAGCCGTCTCTCGGCCGATTTTTTGCTTTGAGTTGCGAGCTAAAATTCGGGTTACAAGCCAGCTTCAGATACCCCACCTCTAGTTGGTGCAGCGAACATCACAGTGAACGCCACAACATCAGCCCAGCATCACGTGTCTCACTCGTTCACTTTAATGATTTGACATACGAGTAATTTGAGTTAGGAGCTCCGTCACGGAATGAATTAAACTCATACGTCAAGGCCCCACTGTACTGGTATTTCTGGCTTCATTAAATGAATTGGAAATTCTTCCTTTTTCTGTTTATTATTATTATTACTATTATGTGATTGATAGAATTTACCACTGAAGCCATCATAGGTGGAGTGTTCTTTGTGGTAATGTTATTATTACTACTTCGATTTCTTTCATTGACATGGAGGTGTTAAGATTTACTCTGTTTGTCTTCAGTCAGTTTTGATAATTTCTGTCTATCAAGGAATTTGTCCATTTCACTTACGTTGTCATATATAGTAACAGGAAGTTGTTCATATTATTACTTTATTAACTCAATAGTGTCTGTGGCATCTGTATTTGTGTGCTCCTTTATTTCCTTATATGAATTAGATTTAACTCTTAATAAAAATAAACATTGACTTCACACAATAAAAGATGCTCTTATCAGATACAACTTATGTGCCTTCTTTATGATACATTGCTTTGTGAAAAGTCTGTTAATACCCTGAAAGGACAGAGAAATGAAATGTATTTAGTGATAGATTAATAATTCTCTGCATCTCAAAAGTTTATGTGAGCTTTTGTCATAAATACATTTAGACTTGAAATAAAAGCAATTTCAGATAAACTGAGAAGTAGAAAATTTAATCAGCCCTTTTGAACAAAAGAGCTGAATGAGGTACACCTGGTACTGTGCAGAGTTAAAAGATACGATGAAAAGTAATGGGTATAAAATATACCCATGAACAAAGGGGAGAGGGGGAAACGTGAAAAGAACTCCAAATGTATTTTTCTTGTATTAGTTACATATAGACCACAGTCAGAGACCTTTAAGAAAAAGATAACTTATGGACAGAAGGTACTTATTTTAATGGGAAAGAATTATTTGTTCCACAGAAGGAGGAAGAGTGATAGATGTTTAGGTATAGGCCAGTCATACCTAAGGGAGGCCAGAGCAGGAGTGGAAATTGTGTGCAGCCTATTGTATGAAGTAAGGAAACAAAAACATCCGAACTGGACATTGACATCCCACAGCCCGATGGAGTCCACCCCTGAAGTCAGGAGGCACGTGCCAGTGCAGCGGTTCTCTAAATGTGCCCCCAGAGCAGGAGCGTCAGCATCACTGGGCACTGCTTAAGCAAATGCATATCCTCAGGCCCAGCCCACCTGCTGAGTTAGAAACTCGAGCATTTTAATAAGCCCTCCGGGTGATTCTCATGAACACTGAAGTGAGAGCCTTATGCTAGTGTAATGGAAATAAGTGTCATCTGTTGATCAGACTGCTGGCGAGTCCTTTTACCTGCAGTTTTATAAGTAAATTTCCTCAAATTATCTTCTCGGTACCGATCTGTTAGCAAATAGTTTCTATCTAAAGAAATGATCGATGCGCTTAAGCACACCAGTGCTAGGAAACCAGGGGCATCTATGACAGTGATGGCGAACCTATGAACTCATTTTTTTGGTTGATTTTTCTTTGTTAAATGGCATTTAAATATATAAAATAAATATCAAAAATATAAGTCTTTGTTTTACTATGGTTGCAAATACCAAAAAATTTCTATATGTGACACGGCACCAGAGTTAAGTTAGGGTTTTTCAAAATGCTGACACGCCGAGCTCAAAAGGTTCGCCATCACTGATCTATGAGGCAGAAAATGAGCCGAATTCATCTTGTCCAGGTCTCTCCGTTTGTCGTCACTTTTACCCATTCTTATATTATGTACTTCTTCTGATTTTGTGTGTTGATAAAAGGATTTAAACTAATATAGGTTTAGAGCGAGATCATCAAATAAGCTATTTTAACACAAAAATGAGTCCTTTAAGCGTAAAATCCTTTTTAAAGAAACGAGTTTGAAATGTACTAAAGTGATTTTTTTAATATAGCTTTTCCTGGCTTAAGAGTTGCCTCTTTATTCTCTTGCCCCTCCTCCTCACTGCTTCCCTCTCAACTTCTCTGTGACACTTAGCTTTTCCCCTGCCTTTTCCTCACAGTGTGCCTGAGAAGAGAGATTCTGTGTTTAGAGTCAGGTTTGGGTTTACAAATATCAGGAAGGTCTTATTTTAATGGCTGCTTCTGTTTGCCCAGTAATGCCAAAAAAAAAAAAAAGTGTCACCTATTTTGTAAGTATTTGATTTCCGGTGTGCTTGGTGCTGCCTAGAAACTTTGTTCAGAGTAGTTTCTGGAGAGTGTTGAAAGATAACATTGTTTATAACAATTAAGGACAGTTCCTTCCTGCGCCCTCAAGTACACTGATTTAGCGGTCTTTCATAGCCAAGTCAGTCAGCATTTACAATTGTTTATTTATAGTTTCAAGAAGTATGTCAAATCTCTTATGTATTAGCAGCCGTACTGTACACCGGACACCCATTACACCAGCCTGAAAAGTATTGACTGGATGGAACTCTAATACTGATTATGGAGGTAATTTATATGTGAGGCAGAACCTCAGTGGTTCTCAACCTTCTTTAAATACAGTTACTCATGTTGTGACCCAACCATGAAATGATTTTCGTTGCTACTTCATAACTGTAATGTTGCTACTGCTATCAATCATAATGTAAATATCTGATATGCAGGATGGTCTTAGGCGACCCCTGTGAAAGGGTCCTTCAACCGCCAAAGGGGTCGCGACCCACAGGTTGAGAACCGCTGCCTAGGTCCAAGCTCTTCTCAGGAGGAAGCAGCTTGCCCTGTCCTTCTTCCTATAAGAGAAAGGTTTTGTCCACAGATTAATCAAAAGCACACTGATTGTGGTGCCATTTAAATCACTAGATGAGTAGAACTTCCCTAATAAGCCTGATAGACCCGGGATGCTGTCTTTGACTATTGAAGTTGTGTCAATCTTTGTAGGTGACACTGATTTGTGGAAGCCCTTTACATACAATTCGTTTGGACACATCAACTGTGCTGAACAGATGTTGGCATTTTGGCATGTACAGATATCCCATATAATTAGAGCTGATTAGTTCTTGTTGAGACATGCAGAAACATGAAGACTGTGCTCACAGGCACCTGCTCTTCTGTTTGGAGTCATTTCCTGGGCTGGCCTCCTGCTTTAAACGCCTGAGTCCGCTCTCTTCCTTCCCACGTGAAAAGTGCCATTTGTGTTGTTTCCCCTCCACTGCAGTGTTCTTGGATGGTCTTCTGTGAACTAGGGCTTCTCTTAATTCCTAGACTTAGTCTAGATCAGTGATGGCGAACCTATGACACACATGTCAGAGGTGACACGCGAACTCATTTTTTTTGGTTGATTTTTCTTTTTTAAATGGCATTTAAATATATAAAATAAATATCAAAAATATAAGTCTTTGTTATACTATGGTTACAAATATCAAAAAATTTCTATATGTGACACGGCACCAGAGTTAAGTTAGGGTTTTTCAAAATGCTGACACGCCGAGCTCAAAAGGTTCGCCATCACTGGTCTAGATTAAAGAACTAATTTATTATTTTGTGCTTTTAGGCTGTTGCAAGTAATAAAACAGCTTAAATAATGCTCTGACTCATGACTACAGCCAAAATATGCCCCAAAATTATACAGTATACAATGCCTCAGTGATTTCCACACACTAAAGGAATCGTGTTTTATAAATATTGTTGCAGTAATTTTTCTTTTGAATTTTCATCATCACTCACTTAATAGCAGCGAAGCAAGCAACATCTGGCCACTATTTGAAAAGCTGGTAATTTCTGTTGTCATTATAGTTAACTTTATCTCTTTACACCTGCTTTCTGCAAACTGTATTATTCACTATTTTTATATTGTCACTAAAGGCCCAATGCATGAAGATTCGTGCAAGAATGGGCCTTCCTTCCCCTGGCTGCTGTCACTGCCTTTGCTCTGGCCCGGAGCCACCTTTCCGCCTTCCCACACTGCCCAGAGGCCCAGAGCGGCTGGGGCGGTGTGGAACACCTGCATCATCGCTATGGTGAAGACACATCCCACCCCACCCCCAGCCGCTTGATGCCTGTGTATGCAAATTAACCTGCCATCTTTGTTGGATTAATTTGCATACTCACTCCTGACTGGCTGGTGGGCGTCATGAAGGTACAGTCAATTTGCATCTTTCTCTTTTATTATTGTAGACTAGAGGCCCAATGCATGAAAATTCGTGCAAGAATAGGCCTTCCTTCCCCTGGCTGTTGGCACCCTTTCACTCTGGCCAGAGCCACCTTTCCACCTACACTCTGGCCCGAAGCCGCCTTCTGCCTTCCCACACTGCCCAGAGGCCCGAAGAGGCCGAGGAGGGATGGAACGCCTACATCCCGCCCCGTGCTCAGCCGCTCAGTGCCTGCACGCGTGTGCGCTGCCCACAGGCCCACTATCTTTGATGAGTTAATTTGCATACTCACTCCTGATTGGCTGTGGGTGTAGTGGAGGGATGGTCAATTTACGTATTTGTCTATTATTAGTATAGATAAGTATAAAGGGCTCTCTGCAATAAATCTCTCCTTATATCAAATTAATTTTCAGCCAGTAGGCTCTAAAGGTCCAGTGAAACAAGATAAAGTTGAAGTGTGGATCTCCCATATGAATGACGCTTGCCTATCAGAACAGAAGGGGTCTTGTAAAGATGGCGGAAATCCTGAGGCAAATAAAAGAGGTGGAAAGGGTTCATTTAGCCTCTATCATCCAACCCAATTATTCACTAAACAGCTGTACTTTTATTGTCTTATACCACTTACAAATGACCTCATAACTAATTTGTTTACTTGTTTGTTTGTCTCTTTCCACTAGAATATGAGTTTTCATTAAAGCAGGCTCTTTATATTCACTAATGATTCCATAGTACCTAGAATAGTACTTTACACATGGTGTGCATTCAATGTGTTAGTGAATGAATGTTGTCTTTTTTGTTATAAAATTCACCCATTTTAAGTGTATAGCTCAGTGATTTTTGGTAGATCTACAAAGTTCTGCAATCATTGCTAAGTCAGTTTTGTAACATTTTTGAACAGTGTTGATCCATTAAAGACTGTGTCTGCTGAAGGATTCCTCGTGCCAAATTACACTCATTCCTATTACTACTCTCAGCCGTAGGCAACCACTAATATGCTTTCTGTCTCTATAGACTTGCCTTTTCTGGGCCTTTCCTATGTATGGAGTCATACAGTAGATAGCCATTTGGTTTTGACCAACTTACTCCCTCAAGACTGGAAGCAAAAATCTTTCACTTTCTTTTTTAATGAATAGTTTCACTAGGTAATAGAATTATTTTTTATTGAAAAGTTATTTGTAAGTCTTATTATTGTCTCCTTGAAGGTAATAATGTTGGCATTTGAGAAATTTTTATTTGTCCTTGGTTTTGGGGAATTTTACTATGATTTGCTCTAGGTGTAGCTCTATTTATATTTATCCTTCTTTGTATTCACACAACCTATTAAATTTGTGGCTTGATATAGTTTTGAAAAATTCTCTGCGTTATCTCTTTATTACTTCTTCCGCATTCTCTCTTTTTCCCTTCCTTGGTACTGTAATTACATGTATTTCAGGCTTTTGTCATCATGTCCCTATATCTTTTATATATTTCCATTCTTTTACGTCCATCTTTTCATGTTAGTCTTGATATTCTCTGCTGACATTTATTTCATTCACCAATTGTCTCCTCAGATTTATGTTACCTACTATGTTTTTTATTTTATTTATTATATCTTCATTCTTAACATTTCCATTTGATTTTTTCTAGTTTTTTCTCTGCAGTATTCTTTATAATACCATTTAATTTCTTAATCATATAAATAATAATTAATTTAAAGTCCATGTTTGAAAGAATGACAGTGTCTAAATCTCATGTCTCTATTTCTATTATCTCTTTTCCCTCTTAACTCTACTCTTACTTTTTTGTTTGTTTACATATTTTTCATTGAATGTTAGGGGAGAAAAACCAAAACTGGATATAATATGGATCTCTGTTTGATGTTAACTTTCCCCAGAGAAAATTTGCTTTTTCCCTGTGCAGGCTGTTAGCATTGATTCATATGCCCTTAATCCAGTCCAGGACTGAGTGGAGTTGAAGTTCAGCTTTAATATGTACTGGGCTTTTCTATTTTTATTTCATTTTTTACTGCTTACTTTTCAGGGGTCTTAATTGAGAGCCTGCGGTTTTTGACAGGACCTCTCTTTCTTGGCAGGCTCTGAAATTCGAATTTTGTTTCCAGCGCTATGAGATAACTTAAAGTTCTCAGCCAGCACTTCCTAATTTAGAATGTCTTGAACAGAAACATGACAACTAATGTCAAGCTGTCTTTTTTGTCTTCCTTCTATCTGGGATCTTGGCCCCTTCATGTTCTCGCTACCTTAGTAACACTTCAGTGCTTTCAAACAGATTTTTAAAAATATTTTGTCCTTATAATTATTCATAAAGGGAGGTTGACAGAAACACTAATCCACAATGGATTCTGACCAGCCTTTTTGAGAATGGAGGCACTGGCCCTTGAAGAAATTCTGGAGTACTTACTAGTAATCAATGAATTCTAGAAAGGTTGTTGGTGTCTGCCTTCTAATGTAGTTCCTTTTATGCCTTGGCCAGGCATCTATCCTCTACCTAGTTCCCTTGCTTTCCAAAGATCATTCAACATAATGTGTAGATCTGAACACTTCAATTTTAATTGTCATTTTAGTTTGTTAGTATTTTGGCCTGTTGTACTTCTTTCTTCTTTGTCTTTTATAATTTCCCCATATAAATTTCATGTCTGGATTCCTTCAGATACTGAGTACAGATTCTCTTCCTTTGATTATTTTATTTTCTTCCAACTGCCCACCCTTTGGCTCATTGGCCATCTCCTGTATTAGGTAGGCATAAAAAATTGAAAGTCAAACATCTTTTTTTTCTCAAATTGATTTTAGAGAGGGAGAGGAAGGGGGGCGGGGGGTGCAGTAGAGAAAGAGAAATATCATGTACGGTTGTCTTCCACACATGCCCCGACTGGGATGAAACCTGCCACCTTCTGGTGTATGGGATGACACTCCAACCAACTGAGCCACACCGGCCAGGGCTAAAGTGAAACTTCTTTAACATAGCATTTACACCATTTGTTCTATGGTACCTACCTAGCATTGTGGCTTTATCCACTTCCCATCACACTGTTCACAATGCTTTGGACTACTTAGAGGTCACCATACATATTCATTTTCACAATCTCTATTCTCTACCCATACTTCCCCTTCTACCTGAAATGTCTTACCCAGCACATGCAGCACATCCTCACACATAACTTTGTCATTAATAAACTCCAATCTAACTTCCAGAATTTAGTTTAAATTTCTCCTCTCCTATGAAAACTTCCCAGCTTTTCCCCCACCCTGCTAAAGGCAAAACTAATCTCCCTAATACTTCTCAACTTTTTGTAGACCTTATCACATAAAATGTTTTTCCCCTTAGCCAAAATCTGAGGGCCATAGACCTTATCACATAAAATGTATCCCTGGCAGCTGGCACAGTATCTGGCGGATACTTCCAGATCTTCATCCTGCCTGCCCTTCCCAAGGTGGCAATCTATACTTCTAGGTAAAATTATAGAGTGGAAAGATATACTGAATGTGTTTATTCATAGTATTTTGTTTATATGTACTTTTCCCTTCTATTGTTAGACAGATATACAAGACTTGCCTTTTAGCTATAGAAGATGTGTCCATTTCTATATTTTTCCATATAATGACTTAAGAAAAAGTAATTATTCCTCCCAAAATGTCTGTCGTCCTAACCTTTTATTCTCACATTTAGCACCAGAGCAGCTCCTTGAAGTATGGAACAGAGGGAAACAAGTTTATTTTAAGCATTTTTAAAATAATTCTAGGACTGTATTTGTTTTGGAGTATCATTTTACACATTGAATGACACTATTAACTGAAAAAAGATTTATGGGGAAACTGCCCAAGAGACCTAACATGACTCGCCAAAAATAATAGGACTCCTAAGTAGCAGCAGTACTGGAATTCTAATCAAGGTCTTTTGACCTGGCCCTGGCCAATTTGGCCCAGTGGATAGAGTGTCGGCCTGTGGACTGAAATCAATAAAAATAATTTCTTTTTTTAAAAGAAGGTCTTTTGACCTGAATTCAAGTTTATGGTCAGTGATTCTATGCTTTCTTTCCATTTTTATAGCAACTCAACAAATTCCAACTTTCAGGAAATGTAGTAATTGATTGAAGAATATGAGTTTTAGCCTTTTCTGAGACTGGTACTTACTGTTAAAATTTTTGGCAGGCCTGTGATGTACATACCCTAAAGTTGGTATTGCATTTGGTGTCTGTTGCTAGTATTCTGTCATTTATACATTACTGTGTACCTATATTCTTTTAAAACTCATAATTACTGACTTTAATGTCTTTTAGATTTAATATTCCTAAGTTGTGCTACAATCCCTATGGGAGCTAGAATAAGTTATTAGAGCCTTGCAAATGTGTTTGCTGCATTCTGTTATTTTTCTCTTTCACTGATGGCCCACAGCTTCAGCTGAGCGGTAGAGAAGCTTAAACCTCTAGGGCCCATTAGATTTAACTTGTTTACTGCATTGATATCTATATGTTAAATGACAAGAGAGTTCAGGTTATTGAATAATTTAAAATTCAGCTCTAATTGGTGTCATGTGACCTAGAAAAGGCCATGGATGACGCCAGGAGCATGCTGTGAATTTCTTATAAATAATTCATAAATTAGATGATTCATTTGCCTGGTTGTGTTGGTAAATGCAAAAGTTTGTAAGTTATAACTGATGATATAACACCTGTAAGTATTTAGTTCATAACACTGGAAGGTAATCTACCTTGATGATCTTCTAGCAAAATCTGCCAGTATCGGAGAGTTAATTGCACTGGGGAGAATGAACATTTATTCAGGATGAGACTTTGGCAAAACATACAGTGCAGCTGTTGCATTACGTAGCTCTGTCAGCTTGATAACTGGTTCATGTAAGCCTGACTTTATAGAATGCGGGAGCACGTCGTTCAGACGTTATTTCCCATTAATTCCAAATGTTCTGCAGCCAATGCAATGACCTGCCCCACACACAGTCATTCAGGTTTAGAAATACAGGGTGTCCCAGAAAAGTATATACACACTGTCTGTAGATTTTATTACATTTTGGAAATGAAATGTATTTTAATAAACACTGCCTTTATAGTTATTCAACGTGTGTATACATTTGGGCGGGGGGGACACCTGATATTTATTTAGGTCTTGAATTTCTGACCTCTCAATAAAATGAAGAGCACAGGGGAAATTTTTGAAGTTACAGAATTGAGATTTTCATTCTTATAATGCTCAGTGGAAGTATGAGGATTGTTAGCAAGGTGCTTGCCATGATAGTAAATTATTATTTGTTGTCAAAGGAATTACCAATAAGAACTATTGGTACTATTGACTAATCCTGTGATTAACAACTCATAAGTACATTGTAAGTAATCACTTCCTCATTGTGCAAAGGAAATAACCTGTCACAAGAAATAATAACTGCAGTTTAGTTCACATCTCTCCTTTTGGCTCTAAAGCAGAGATTGGCCTGTAAAAATGATTTTCAGAAACTTATAAAACATCACTGCTTACTTGTTGATGGTATTTCACAAAGCAGCACTGCAGTCGTTATTTATAGAATGCGAGAGCATGGGAAAACCCTGGATTACCATAGGAATAGTATGTGATTTTGTGTGTTCGTGTATATGCTTACACCCCTGCGTGTACATGCATATATGTATACAGGGTCATATCATACATGTTTATCAACATCTTTACTTCCTATGCAGTCTATTTAAAAATATGCCATATTTTAGAAAGTAGGGGGTGTGCAGGAGGCAGTCGATTGATGTTTCTCTTTCATAGATGTTTCTATCTCTCTTCCGCTTTCTCTTTAAAATCAGTAAAAACATATTTTTTATCTGTGTCCCTGGATTATGCATACATGCATACAAGTTCTTTGGTTGATCTCTTCCCTCCCATCCCCACCTTCTTTCTGAGATTTGACAGTCTGTTCCATGCTTTCATGTCTCTGGATCTATTTTGTGCATCAGTTTACTTTGTTCATTAGATTACACATATGAATGAGATCTGAAAGCCAGTGGGGAGGCTGGGAGGGGGCCTAAAAAAGGGTCAATGGGGAAAATAGCGGACATATATAATACTCTCAACAATTAAGATTTTATAAAACAAAAAATAAATAAAGTAAAGCTAATAATCATGAAAAAAAATTTTAAAAATGCACATATGTAAATAATGTTAAGGAATGAAAGTCAGAATATAAAAGAATACATACATGCTATCTATTGTTATGTTAATCATACATGTATTAGAAAATATGTGCTAATGTAAAATAGTTGATTTAACTTTCTGGAACAGTAAAAAATGTATCTGTCATTTAAAAAATATAATACTGCTATAAAAAGATAGTTTTCCATACAAAATAGCAGGCGATAAATGTTAAATATTTGTGTTGACAGTAAGTGCTACCGAAGTCCACAATAGGAAAGCTTAATGTGGACTAGAGCTTCCTTTTCGGTGTAAAGTAAGGTTAATTTTTTTTATGAGGTAGTTTGTCATCAGTTTCACCAAACGCCTCGCTCCTTTTCTGCAGCTGTAATCTGCTCAGTGGGGGTGTACAGGATGTAATCTGGGGGTGTACAGGATGGCCTGTCTTCCTGAAGAGAACCAGGTCCCCTCCCCAGATGCCGCTCATTCTCATTTTAATAGAATTCCTTTGGAATTGCTTTCGAAACTCAAAATCTTAAGAATCATTGTAATAGCAATCTTTTATCCTAGAATAGGAAACATAGTATTGCTGTATATCTCTGTTATTTGGCATTTTTTACCAATCAGTCATGATTTTCAACTATTCCTAAGTAAACTGGTGGGATTTTATTCCCCTTCTACTAGGGATTTCAATTATTTGTTCCTTCTGTGTCTCTAGAATAGATGAACATCTCAACTGTTTATGAATTATTTACAAAGAAGTTTTGGTAAACTGAATAATGCCCCACCCGAAATATGTCCATGTCCTAATTCCTGAAACCTGTCAGTGTCATTTTAGATGGTGTAAAGTACGTTGTATGAAAAGAGACTTTACAGATGTGATTCCTTTAAAGATCTTGAGATGAGAAAATTGTTCAGGATTACCTGAGTGAACCCAATTTAATCAGAACAGTCCTTAGAAGAGGGATACAGAAACCAGATATTCCATGATACAGAACAGTAGTTCTCAAAGTGGGTCCCAGAGCCACAGCGGCAACAGCAGCACCTGTGACTTCTTACAAATGCAGATTCTTCAGTTCCGTCCTAAACCTCCCGAAAGGGAAACTCTGGGCATGAAAGCCAGGATTGACATTTAACAAGCCCTCCAGGTGATTCTGATATTTGTTAAAGTTTGAGAATCACGATCTACACCAAGTTTTGTTCTCCCTGATAGAACGAGCTTGAGGCTAAAAATGCTGGGAAAGCTCACTGTGCTCTACTGTCAAAGGTAATTTGCAGCTGCTTCCTTTCTGCCTGGGTTTTATCAGACTATAATCACTTGAACAGCTTAATTGAAAAATCACTTATGTTTATAGCTGGAATTAAATGTTTTGTATTTAAATAACCACTTTTGATTAGAATCATATTTTGTTGAAAGTGTTGGTTTTATCTGTGTTCTGTAAAAATACTTATAAAAACTCATCCAATTTCTAACGGTAACTTACATTCTATTAGTATAAGGTGAAAGGTTTTACATCAAATCTCATGCTGTGTAATGGCCAATCAAAGAGTATTTCAAAGAGTATTTAAGGTGGCTCAATGGATTTCCTGGCTTAGTATTCAAAACTAAACCTTTTAAGATAGTAATATTTAATGCTATATTTTTTTGCCTCTTCTCAAAGTTGATTTTATGTAGCCCTCATTATTTGCAGCTCCTGAAATCTTGCTTAAGCAGCAAGTAGCAACATTTCTTTTTCTCATCCTTACGGATTTACTGAAATCTCGATTGTTTGAATGTGGATTTAGCTTTGTGGCACGTGTTACTTTACTAGTAGCTGTGTAAAAACTAGCATTTGTTATTTAAGACGATAAAACAGCTTTATTTTGGTGAAAATATATAATTAATTTCTGAAAAGCCAAAAGAAATAACTTGTTTCATTGTGCTCCCATTTGACAACTGGTCTTGTGGTTCCTTTTAGGTACTCAATAGGAAGAGCACTCTCCCGTCTTCATCTGTGGAACTGGATGGTTCCTACTTGAGTGTAGCCAAACCACAAACCTACTATCAAACCAAGCAAAGGCCTAAAAACCTGGACTCCGCTTCGGAACCCCTTGTGGAGTTCAGAAATAATTCTTTGAGACCATCAGCCCTTCATTATCCCAAAGAGGATCCTGACATGATGCCATCAGAAACCAGAACACGTGATTATGGATCCCCAGGGAAAAAACTAACAGATGTAGTCCCTACAGAGAAAGTTCCTTCAGAGGCATTGAAGATGAAGGAATGCCAGCACCTTCAGCCCACTCTGTCTAGACAGTGTTGTGCTGATAGACTTCCTGAAAATGCAGATCATGTTCCCATTAGCCATCCTACAGACATGGCCCCTCAATATTCCAAGACACACCCGGAATCATGCCATTATTGTGGGCGTTCCTGGGCATCTCTGATGCATGGCCAAGAGGTACTGCAGCCCAGTGAAATTGATTTCAAAAAGCAGCTATCAGAAGATAGAAGGCAGCAACTTATGCTTCAAAAAATGGAGCTGGAAATTGAAAAGGAGCGCCTTCAGCATCTGCTGGCCAAGCAGGAGACAAAGCTTCTCCTAAAGCAGCAGCAGCTTCAGCAGTCTCGCCTGGACTACAATTGGTGAGTCCTACCTGTTCTTTCAGCAGCGTCTGTAGCTTGGAGAGCACAGGATAAAATGACTGCATTGCTGTAACAAATGTGTAGGAACAGGTTCCTTGGGGTCTTGGCTTTCTCAGGATGAGGACAGATTATGACTACTAAGTAAATTCCACTATCATCTTTGGAAGACTTGAAAGATTACCTTGTCTTCCAATATGTTAGCTTAGAATATTTACTACTAAGGAGTCCAGTGTAATTTTTGCCAGATTCCAACGACAATATTTTTTAATGATACCACCATTACACAAAATCCTTCATTGTTTGATGTCATTGTAAAGAACATTAGGCTTTAAGTAAAAGCTTGAGATTTCAGGGTGTGGAATCCAATTGTAAAGAAGTATGATTAGCTGTCATCATTCCATATTTATGTCGCTCCACTATAACATCCTATATAATAAAAGGCTAATATGCAAATAGTCCCCTTGGGAGTTCGAACGGGAGACCAGGAGTTCGATTGCTCGCTATAGCATGCACTGACCACCAGGGGGCGGCACGGAACATGGTGGGAGACCAGTGGCAGTGGTGGGGCGCTGAGAGAGCGAAGGAAGGTGGAGGCGGGGAAGCCAGGAGGCCAGCAGGTAAGAAACCACACGGTAGTGGTGTGCGGGCAGTGAGGGAAGGAAGAGGCGGGAGGGGGGGAACCTGATCAGCCCTGATTGCCAGCCAGGCCTAGGGACCATTCCCGCACATGAATTTCATGCACCGGGCCTCTAGTAAAATATAACAAACTAGAGGTCTGGTGCACAAATTTGTGCACAGGTGGGGTCCGGCCACCTGCCCCAATGGAGGTTGATCAGGGCTGGGCCCACAGGAGAGAGGGGACGCAGGAGGTTGGCTGCCGGCCCTGCTCCCACTCGGGATGGGGGGACCGGGCTGGTCAGGGGGAGGGGCCATGGGTGGTTGGCCAGCCGGCCCCGCCCCAAATCGGGGTGGGGGGGCTGATCAGGGGCCAGGCCGGCCAGGAGGGTGCTGCGGGAGGTTAGCTGGCCGGCCCCGCCCTCAATTGGGGTGGAGGGCTGATTGGGGGTGGGACCGGCCGTGGGAAGGGGCCACAGGAGGTTGGGGGGGCGCTGATAGGGGCTCCGATATGGCCAGTTGGCTGCTGCAGTGCGTATCATAGCAACTGGTTGTTTCGGTTGTTCTGTCATTCCAGTTGCTTGGCTTTTCTATATATAGATGATGGGACCTTCTAAATTCAATCTTTTCCTGTTCAGTAACCAATTCATTTAAACTTACCGACATTTAAATTGTTCTTCCCATCTGGCCAGTGTGTCTCAGTAGTTGAGCATTGACTCATGAACCAGGGGGGTTGTGGTTCGATTCCTGGTCAGGGCACATGCCCAGGTTGCTGGCTCATTCCCCAGTGTGCTGCATGCAGGAGGCAGCCGATTGATGATTCTCTCTCATCATTGATGTTTCTCTCTCCCTCTCTCTCTTCTTTCCTCTCACTGAAATCAATAAAAACGTATGTATATATATAAAAGCCTAAGTCACTATTCACGACTAAATGACTGGAACTACCAGCCGACCAATCACTATGACACGCACTGACCACCAGGAGGCCGACACTCAATGCAGGAGCTGCCCCCTGGTGGTCAGTGCACTCCCACAAGGGGTGTGCTGCGCAGCCAGAAGCCGGACTCATGACTGGCAAGCGCAGCTGCGGCGGTGGGAGCCCCTCCTGACTCTGCAGCAGTGCTACCGAGCAGTGGCGGCATGCGCAGTGGGCATAGATGAGTGCGAGTGGTGCAGCACCCGGCCCTGGCTCAGGCTCCTCCCTAGCTGCCTGCTGCGTGGCACACTTCTACATCCCTCAGGGGATGTCCGACTGCCGGTTTAGATCGGGCCTAAACCAGCAGTTGGACATCCCCTGAGCGGGTCCCAGATTGCAAGAGGGCGCAGGCCAGGCTGAGGGACCCCACCCCTGTGCACAAATCCGTGCACCAGGCCTCTAGTTTAAAAAATAAACAAGTAAATAAACTGTTCTTCCCTTAACAATTCTAACAGTTTTTGGTAAAGCCAAGGTTTCTAAATATAAGATTGTGTCATCTGCAAATAGACAATTGTACTTTTTCCTTTCCAACAGGGATACCTTTTGTTATTCTTCTCTAATTGCTTTGGCTAGTATTTTCAGTGTTATGTTGAATTGAAATGGCAGCTATAGATATGATGGTCAGGGTCATTTTAATTAGTGTTATTAGAATTCCCACTTTAGACTCTGGTGACCAAAATACACTGCTTAAAAATGGATATGGAAAAGCTTTAAGTTTGTAGAGAAGAGATTTAAAGTGCTCTTAAAACATCTATAATGTTGAGTTTTTAAATTATATTCTAACCAACTCAGCCTTCCCCCACTCCTCTATAAGTAAAAAAATTTAAATTATTATGAAACTGCTTTGTCTTTATTAATGTGTATTTAGTATTTTTATAGTTTGTAATTTGAAAATAATTGCTGGGTAATATAGCTATAAGAAAATGTTCTTTCAAGGATTAGCATTCAGTTTCTTAGGTTCCACAGGAGAAAACTTTCTCTGAATTTATTTTTACAGGTTAAGAACTCAAGCTGTGTTTAATTCAAAAGAACTGATTGCTGATAACAAGCTTACTAAGCCTCGAGAACTCAACCTGGATATGAATGGGAGTGACTCTGGACCAAGGTAAACTCGGGCAGTTGGTCAAGGCAAGAATATGTAGGACATAGATATGAAGGATATGTTTGGTTTATAGTTAAATCTTCATATTGGTGAATCCAGCCTTCTGATCATATGAATAAATACATTCTCATTATAAAATTTTGAATATATATAATAAAGTATAAACAAGAGAATAAAAATTATTCATATTCCTACCATTCAGAAACAATCTTTTCAGCTCTTTTTCTGTTTTAATCTTTTTTTTATAATTACATATCCTATATTTAGTAATAAGGAGTATGCTTATATAGAATTTTGTTTGCTTTTTTCACTCTATCATATTTTCTGATGCCATTACATTTTTATGAAAACACAGTAATTTATTCACTCAACAAATATTTATGTGTGACATCTATTATTCAGTATCTATAAGCCTGTTGTTGTATAATACAGGATTTTGCTATTATAAATTATGCTTTGAAGACCCTCTCTGATAATTTAATTTATCACAACCTATTTCCTTGGTGTACTGCTAGCTCAGAGTATATATGAATCTTTTAAGATTCCTTTTTTTAAAAAAAATATATTTCTTTATGGATTTCAGAGAGGGAGGGAGAGGGAAAGATAGAAACATCAATGATGAGAGAGACTCATTGATTGGCTGCCTCCTTTACCCACCCCCCATCCCCCACTGGGGATCCAGCCCGAAGTCCAAGCATGTGCCCTGACCAGGAATTGAACCAGTGACCTCCTGGTTCACAGGTCGATGCTCAACCACTGAGTCACGCCGGCCGAGCATGAGCTGGGTTTTTATATTATACACTAGAGGCCCGGTGCACAACAATTTGTGCACTCGGGGAGGGGGGAGTCCTTCAGGCCAGCCAGTGCCCTCTCGCAGTCCGCGACCCCTCGGGGGATGTCCGGCTTGTTTTGTTCCCGCCTCCCTCAGCCCCTGGCCCAGGTTGATCGTTCCCACCTCCCTCAGCCCCTGGCCCAGGTTGATCGTTCCTGCCTCCCTCAGCTGCCTGGCTGGCTTGTTTTGTTCCCGCCTCCCTCAGCCCCTGGCCCAGGTTGATCGTTCCTGCCTCCCTCAGCCCCTGGCCCAGGTTGATCGTTCCGCCTCCCTCAGCTGCCTGGCTGGCTTGTTTTGCTCCCGCCTCTGCCGCCCA
Source organism: Myotis myotis (assembly GCF_014108235.1). NCBI lineage: Eukaryota > Metazoa > Chordata > Mammalia > Chiroptera > Vespertilionidae > Myotis > Myotis myotis. The sequence goes on along the minus strand of NW_023416401.1, from coordinate 19,101,659 downwards.
GCTTGTTTTCAGCCGCCTGGCTTGCTACGCTCCCAGCAGATATATGCAAATCAACTGCCATCTTAGTTGGCAGTTAATTTGCATATCGCCCTGATTAGCCGATGGGAAGGGTAACGAAGTTATGGTTAATTACCATGTTTGTCTATTATTAGATAGGATTTTGTTTCATATTTCTCCTTTTTTTAATGAGTTTATTTAAGCCAAACTAATAACAGTGCTTGGAAGCTAGGTCTCAAGTGCTTTTCCATATTCCATTTTATTTTTAATCAAACTTTGCTAAATTTCAAAAGAAAAACATTTTATTATAAAAAGTAGAACATCCAAAAACACATCAAGAAATGACCTGTCATATTTCATTCCTCATTCTATTCCCTGTTCTGATTGTCTTTGTTGAATTCATGTTAGTATCCTTCTATACTTTTCTTTATGCCTCTATATATGTACAATATCTATAAATATTTGAGATCAAACTGAACACATTACTTGTTAATCCCCACCCCCATCCCTCACTCAACAGTACTTCATGGTCATCTATCAGATTTTTAGATGTAGAACTATGGTAAGCAGAATAATTGCCCCCAAAGGTGTCTGTGTCCTAATCCCAGGAACCTCTCAATATGTTACCTTACATGGTAAAGGGACTATTTAGATATAATGAAGGGATTAGACCTTGAGATGGGATATTATCCTGGATTATCGGGGGGGGTCTCAGTCTAATCACATGAGTCCTGGAAACTGGGGAGTCTTTTCTTGCTGGGTCAGAGAGATGAGATGGAGAGAGGAAGAATCCAAGCATGAGAATGACTTCACTTGCCATTGCCGGCACTGAATATGGAGAAGGAGGTCACAAGCCAAGGAGTGCAGGCAGCCTTTAGAAGCTCAGAGCAGTCGTCAGCTGACAGCCAGCAAGGATATGGGGAGCTCAGTTGTCCAATTGCAAGGAACTGAATTCTGCCAACAAACCGAATGAGCAAGGGAATAGCCTTCAGAAAGGAACATAACCTACCCAATACCCAGTATTAGCCCATGAGACCAGTGTCAGACTTCTGATCTACAGAAGTATAGAATAATAAATTCGTGTTGCTTAAGCCACTAAACTTGTGATAATTTGTTATAGCAGCAATAGAAAACTAATTCAAATTCTAACTCGTTTCTTATAAATGCATAACAGTCCATGGTTTCTCTGAACACTGTTAACATATCCAGCACTTCCATTGTTGGACATCCAAATTATTTCAAGTTTTTACCACTACACAATGCTATAACAAGCATGACTGTACTTATTCTTGTATTCTGCTACATCTGTTTATTAGGATAAATTCCTCATAATAGAATTGTTACTTCTACATACATATATTTCTATATAATTTATAATTATAAATTACAAGATTCAATACCAATTTTCTTTAGCAAAAAGTTGCAGCAATTCATACTCCCACTTGCAGTTTATGAAAGTTTTCATTACTGCTGTTCAGTAAGTGTAGTGAATGCTTTAGAAGCTAGTGTTTTAGTCTAAGAGATGGACGTGCTTTAAAAATTCAGGTACACTTGGGCATCCATGTCCTACATTCAGATAATTATGACAAAAATAAGATAGAACCATGCACTACTTTCAAACAAGTATTTCCTAATGTGTATTTGATAAAGGCATTTTAAAATGTTAATTGCAGCCCTAGCTGGTTTGGCTCAGTGGATAGAGTGTTAGCCTGTGGACTGAAGGGTCCTGGGTTCGATTCCAGTCAAGGGCACATGCCCAGGTTGCGGGCTCCATCCCCAGTAGGGAGTGTGCAGGAGACAGCTGCTCAATGATTCCCCCTCATCTTTGATGTTTCTCTCTCTCTCTCTCCCCCTCTCCCTTCCTCTCCAAAGTCAATAAAAATATATATATTTAAAAAAATTTTAAATGTTAACTGCATCTAAGTGTTTGAGAATCATTTGCCAGTAGAACTCCCCAGTTAAAATTTAATTTTAAGCTAAGTTTTGTTTATTTGGAAATTTAAATTATCTTAGTATTAAAAATATTATGTATTTAAAATATTAAACTGACTCGAGTGAGGCATTAAGAATTTGGAACTAAAATAAATGAGATAACGAGGAAGTAAAAAACATATTTTTTATAATTAACAGCTCATTTTGAGTTAATTATGTACAATTACCAAAATCTAATTGCAATTTATTTTCTATTATCTGTGGGAAGAATCACAGGCAAGGGAGCTTACATTGCTGCCTTCCTGCATAAATGCTATAGAATGAGAGTGAATAATATGTGAGGCCTTAATGACAAGTAGGAGCAAATAGTGGGGCACAGCTGAGCCAACCATTGGAAGATAATTATCACATGAGAGATGGTAATGACTTAAAAATTCACAAGTAACTCTTATTGCTTATAGGTTCTCTCGTTTTTTTTTTTACTTAGTTTGCTTGAGATTTGTTTGTTGGCTATGCAAAGATGACCTTTATTTAAAAACAAAACAAAACAAAACCTGGCTCGCTAAGTACTACAGGAGATGTAAAAAAAAGCCCCTAGTTCAAGTACTCTAATAGTGGAGTAAGGCACATATATAAATATTGATCATCTATAGACTACAAGGGCTATAAAAGAATACAGATAAACTAAGAAGAGGTTTGTAGAAGAGGCAATATTTGAGATTAAGTCCTAGAATTTTGATAGGTAAGTGTATCAATAGGTGTGTGTATGTGTGTGTCAGGTGGGAGAAAACATGAAAGAGTAGACATAAAGGAAGGAAATCACACAGCATATATGGGGCATGTAGAATAAAGGCTGAACTCCTTGACTGGCATGGTGTTCTGCATGCACTCTGGCTTACCTTATCTCATACCACTCCCCTTCTAAACATTTATTGACCCCTACTCCCATTTTACTTAAAATTCTAATTTCTTACCACGGCCTTTATGTTCTCCTATCTTGACTCTGCACTTTTTTCCTTGTGTCCTGTGTTCCATCTTCATTTGGTCTTGGTTGTCATTTCAGTTTCTAGTACATACTGCAGCATACCTATAGCTCCCCTTAGCACTTTAATCCTGTCCTTCCTCATGTTAACTTCTTTAGATGAAAGCTTAAACATCATCTCCTGAGTGGATACTTTTCTGATCACCCCATTGTTCCCTGTGTCAGTACTCTTAGGTCCCATATACTACCACCCAATTGTACGCTTCGTGAGTGCAAGGATTATAATTGTCTTGTTGCATATGATATGTTATACCAGCCGTGGGCAAACTACGGCCCGCGGGCCGGATCCGGCCCGTTTGAAATGAATAAAACTAAAAAAAAAAAAAGACCGTACCCTTTTATGTAATGATGTTTACTTTGAATTTATATTAGTTCACACAAACACTCCATCCATGCTTTTGTTCCGGCCCTCCGGTCCAGTTTAAGAACCCATTGTGGCCCTCGAGTCAAAAAGTTTGCCCACCCCTGTTTATACCATCTATGTTATAAAGATGGTATCTTCAGTAGATAGTAGGTACTCATGAAATATTTGTGGAATGGATTTTTAAAAATCTTAATTTTCTCACTATAGCATCAACTAAGAAAGGTGACAGAGTAACATCTAAGAGGAGGATGGAGATACTTGGAATAGCCTCAAGGGGAGGTATAATAAGTTACCAAAAGTTGATCAATAAAAAGTATTGTATTCATAATATAGAAATTCCTTAGAATTGATAAGATAAACTACCTCAAATAGGCAACTCTTGGAAGAGTAAATCCAAATAACCAGTACATATATAAAATCATCTTTTTTTTTTTTTTTTTAGTAAATCTTTATTGTTCAGATTATTACATTTGTTCCTCTTTTTTTTCCCCCATAGCTCCCCTCCACCCAGTTCCCACCGCACCCTCTGCCCTTAACCCCACCACTCTCCTCATCCCTAGGTGCACAATTTTTGTCCAGTCTCTTCCCGCATCTCCCACACCCCTTTCCCCACCAAGAATAGTGAGTCCATTCCCTTTCTATGTCCCTGATTCTATTATAATCACCAGTTCATTCTGTTTATCAGATTATTTATTCACTTGATTCTTAGATTCACTTGTTGATAGATGCATATTTGTTGTTCATAATTAGTATCTTTACCTTTTTCTTCTTCTTCCTCTTCTTAAAGGATACCTTTCAGCATTTCATATAATACTGGTTTGGTGGTGATGAACTCCTTTAGCTTTTCCTGATCTGTGAAGCTCTTTATCTGACCTTCAATTCTGAATGATAGCTTTGCTGGATAAAGTAATCTTGGTTGTAGGTTCTTGGCATTCATCACTTTGAATATTTCTTGCCACTCCCTTCTGGCCTGCAAAGTTTCTGTTGAGAAATCAGCTGACAGTCGTATGGGTATTCCCTTGTAGGTAACTGAGTTTCTTTCTCTTGCTGCTTTTAAGATTCTCTCTTTGTCTTTTGCTCTTGGCATTTTAATTATGATGTGTCTTGGTGTGGTCCTCTTTGGATTCCTTTTGTTTGGGGTTCTCTGTGCTTCCTGGACTTGGAAGTCTATTTCTTTCACCAGGTAGGGGAAGTTTTCTGTCATTATTTCTTCAAATAGGTTTTCAATATCTTGGTCTCTCTCATCTTCTGGCACCCCTATAATTCTGATGTTGGTATGCTTGAAGCTGTCCCAGAGGCTCCTTACACTATCTTCGTATTTTCGGATTCTTTTTTCATTTTGCTTTTCTGGTTGGGTGTTTTTTGCTTCTTCGCATTTCAAATCTTTGTCTTGATTCTTGCGCTCCTCTGGTCTGCTGTTGGGAGTCTGTATAATATTCGTTATTTCAGTCCATGTATGCTTAATTTCTAGTTGGTTCTTTATCACAACATCGAGGGTCTCATTAGATTTCTTGAGGATCTCAATAACTTTATCGGCGGCTTCTAGACAGTTCTTGAGAGACCTTAAAAGTGTGGTTCTGAACTCAATATCCTCCATTGACAGTTTTGTCCTGTTTCTTTGTCTCCACATTTTTTATGCTTTCTTGGTGCACCCCCTAGTGGTCTTTGTGCGCAGTCTTGTTGTAGTTAAGCCTTGATTGTTGTAGTTAATACTAGGGGGATTTGACCTCCAGGCCAGCTGGCTGTGAGTAAAATCATCTTATAAGTAATCCTGGAAAGATGAAAATTAAAAACAACAAAAGCATAACATTGAAAAATCTAGTAATATCACGTGTTAACAAAGGTGTGGAGAAACAGGTACTTTGATACACTGCTTGTAGGCATGCAAGTTGCTAGAGCTCCTTTGGTGGTCAATTTTGGAATATCATTTTACAGTTATTTTTAATTATCATTGATCATTGGCACACCAATTATCTTACATTCTGTACTGTATTCTTACATTCTATACTGAGGCACTTCCATCCTCTACCCTTGTCACAACCAGTGGTTTTTAAATGATGGCTAAAACACTGAAGCACAAGACTGCTCAGGGCTCTTCCACACTATTATCTGCATGTGCTGAACTGTGCAGGTTGATAGCGTTCAAATAGGAAAAGACAAACCCACTGCCCCCTTGTGTGTGGTGTCCTTCGAATTAGCTTCCACATGAAGAAGCTAATAATTTAGCTCTGGATAATTTTTGGCTCTGTATAATTTTTAATCAAATTTGCTGTCTCAGTATATATTGAATTTTTGAGATAAATATTTTCTAAAATAGCAATTCATGGATTTTCAGGATATTAAATTCTTTAGCTGCATAGCATTTTTCCATGTAGATAAGGCTCAGAGGTAGAGAGCATCATCTATAGGAATTAGAGAAATTTCCTGAAGAATATTGGTGCTACCACTGGTTAAATACAAGGAGTTGGACAATAAATTGTAGATACACTTACACTTTATCTGCTGTACACAAACAGCAAAAAGATTGAATAGTGGTAGTTTTCACACTTCGCTCTATGTACTTACACAAATCTTTGGGAAAGTACTTTTCTTCAGTAATGTTAGTGGGATTGGGGAGTTGGACGTTTCATTGCCACTTGAGTCAGTTTGCTTCGATAACCTCATTTCCAGGTTTATTTGGAATGAGAGCAGTTTGATTTCTTTTTAGACAGTGACTGCCTAGCCTGTTCCAATCTGCAACATATGGGTTCTTGTCACAATATGGAGCAGAGGTGGCATCTTGGATAGTGAACATTGTTTCCCAGGAGATAAAGACAGTAGTCTTGGAGGTATCAGCTGGTTAAAAGTATCACTTATTTTTTAGCATTTTTTTTCTTGCAATAAATAGAGATTAGCCTGAAGCCTACAACTGCAGATTTAGTTGTCATGTCAAATCTTTGGTAGAATTCAATGGACTGTTTTTGGATATTATGACCTAATTGATAAAATATATCCAGGTTTTGATTCTTTTTTTCATTCTACAACTACATAAGATATTTCTATAAAAGGAATCTATAAACATACGGCTGTGTTTCATTTATACATCTAAGTATTGCTTCTCAGTGGGAAGAGGGAGTGAGAGCTAAGACAAAATGGATGGAAGCCAAAAGCATTTTACCAAAACATCACATTGATGTATAAGGCTTTTATATGTAAAAGAGTGGAGAGAGCAAGGTTAAGACTAGTAATTATTAATTTGATTTATTTATTCTTGTTTTCAGACATCCCAAGAGTTCTCTTTGAAAAGACATAAAATGTTTAGATGCTGTAAAAGGTTTTTATTTTTAATTAGCAATAGCTTTCGAACTACCTGAGTATACTTTAAAAATTTATTTTTGGATTCGGGACAATTGAATACACACAGGACAAACATAAAAACACAGAAGTTTGGAAAACAAGTGCATTCTTTTATTTGTAGTAGTCTATATGGAGGGATTCCTGGGTAGATAGGGTAACTGGAGGTTTGTTTGAAGATAAGATGAAAAGAAATAATGACTGTATTTCTGAGAGTATTTTTTGATCATAAAGTGTCTGAGGATGTGGTTGTGATCCTGATTGGCCCATGGTGGTTTGTTGTAGGTGGTTGCCTGTCTCAGAAGAACTGAATATTACATATGAAACAGTGCTAATTTTTTATAATCCCACAGAGAAAATTTTATATTGAACTCAACTCATTTGCTTTTCATATTGCTCCTGTGGTGCAGAGGATTGATTTTTGTGCTGCTTTTGCTATTTGGCATTTTCTTCTTTGGTAAACAGTGTATGCAAGCCTTAATCCTTTAACCTTGAATCTGAGCCCTGGGCTATTTGATGGGGAAAGAATTTTTCTTTGTTCTATGATGTGGCATGGTGAAGGATTGTATTAGTCAGGGTCAACCAGAGAAACAGAACCAATAGGAGATATATATTATGAGACATATTGCAAGGAATCGGCTTAGGCCAGGCCAACCTGAAGTTCATGGCTGGCTGCAGGAAGAACGGGCAGAAAGCTCAGGGACAGGCTAAAGCTGCGTTTTCAGGGAAGCCTCAGCTCTGCTTTAAAGACTTTTCAAGAAATTGAATGAGGCCCATCCAGATTGCCTAAGATTTGGGGGATTGTAATCACATCTGCAAAATAACCTTCACCTAGTTTCGTGCTTGGTTAGCTGGGGACTGTCTGTAGCCTAGCCAAGTTGGCGTATCAAAAAGACCATCATAGCCCACCCTTTGTCAACTTAGCACCAGGTACATTTCCTTAAACCATATTTAACCTCCAAATAAACAAAATAAAAGGCATACTAACATAGTACAACTTCTCCCACATACACCTGAAACACGCTAACCCATTCTTCACAAGAGAATGTGCAATCCTGGGTGATGGTCACTCTTCTCATTGAGGTCCTATGATGTCAGTGCTGTGGTATAAAGGTAATTATTACTTGTGCATCTTAAGTTAGGTGATAAAGGGGTAAGAGAGAAAAGAAAAATAATTAATTAATATACATATACAAACATACCCATAACAGAGTAAGGAAGAAATATTCATAATTTTTGCAGTTCTCATCTCTGCAACTGGCCACATGGCTATAGTTGGGATTTATAACCACTGCCTTCCACTTCCCATCTCACTACACTTTGCTGGAGAAAGAAAGAGAAAGAGAGAGAGGGAGAGAGATATGACAAGGAAAACACAGAAAAGACATCTTGTGGCACTGCACGTCCAACTGACTTTAGAAACATTGAATTTGTACTGCCTTTTTGAAAAGTAGATTTCCTAGGACACGAAGTAATGATGTATGTCAGGAAAATATGCACAAGCGTGGAATTCCATACTCCTGGGAATGGATCATTACAAGACAATGCAGTGCAGTGATTTCATAGCCCAAGCACTGCAATGAGACTGGGATCGAATCTCAGCTCGGCCACTCACATTAGTTGTATGAACTTGGATAAATAATTACTCTCACTAAGCCTCAGTTTCCCTGGCCTTTCTTAAGAAAACTTCATTGGATGGCTGTCAGACTTAAGGGAGATGCATTCTCACTTGCTGTTGTTTTACTGGAGAGCATTTTGGTAAAATCAGAGACAAAGGAAAGCTGGAAGTCTTACTCTGCTCTTAAGAATCCTTGAGTGCCTGCTGCTAGCATTAAATTCCCTGAAAGGAGATGAAGGCAGCCAGTGAAGGTGTCATGTTCAGCCTCGTTCTGACAAATGAAAAATTAGTCATAATTAGATGTGTAACCAAAACTTGAGAAAAGAGAAGCATGTATTTCTGATCTAAGACTCAAAAAGATAAGAGTCAAAAGAGCCGGGAAACTATCAAACATATAATTTCTGACCATGCAAACAAATCAGTTGACAAATTAAGGGAGGATTCTTTCAATTGTGACTGCAAAAATAAGAAGATACATCAAAGGGTATATATGAGAGAATTTCAAAGAACAGCAAGAATACTATCAAATATACTAAAGTCCAAAATAGGCTGAGGGTTTTAAAACATGCTATGGATGACTGAAATAGCTTATCTGATTTTGTTTAAAGGCTAAGGGCAAATCAAGGATAGGCTTATTATTTAGGACCAAAGATGCGCTAGCGCATGGGCAAAGAGAATGAAACACTCCTCAGTTATTTTCTTCTCAAGAAGAAGGACCTTTGGTCTAGAAAGAGTAGAACAACCATTTTTACAATAAAACAGAAGCAAAAGATAGGTGAAGAGTTTATTTAAAATGTGTATGGACACACATTCATGTACATAGATATAGATATGCAAATTCGGTTCTTCCAGCTTGTTTATATACATCTCTGTGTCGAAACAGTTCCTATGGATAAGGCTGAAAAACCTTTACTGTTAGCCTTGAGGATTTGTAGACAACTGTGGAGGTGCCAGAAGGCTAAATGTGGATAAATTTCTTTTAAAATACAAAGGAAATGGATTCTGCATATTATATGCCAATGAACTAGACATTAATTCTGGACATGATTCTTAATTCTAAGATGATTTATGATCTGAGAAAATAGATAGAACATATGGTTACCCTGCTCTTCTACAGAATACCTCTAAGCTGACAAAGAAAAGATGTTTGGAAAACCCAAACTTAGACCTTTCATCTTACCCATTTCAAATAGATTTGTGCCCTGTTGTTCAAGTAAAAAACTGCATAAACCATCTTGATTTATACCCCTCCTTCTTTCATGCCCCATATCCAGTTCATTAGTAAGTCCTATGGATTCTACTTTCAAAAATATTTGCTTTGTCATCTTCCCTCTCTCTCCATTGCTCCACTGTATCCAAACCACCATGTCCATTCATATTATTGTGTGGCCTGCCAACTGGTGTTCCTATTCCTGCGTATAGCACCAGCAACCCATCCTTTACACAGTAGTCAGAGTGGTCATTTTAAAAGGTATGTCAGAATCCATGTCCATCCTCTGCTTCAAGCTCTCTAATGGCTTCCAGTCATGTTTGACATACAAATCTAAACGCTATCAATTTACCATGCCCTCCATGCTGTGACCTGGCATTCTCTCCAGCCTTGTCGTATCTGCTGTCGCCCTGCTCATAATATTCCAGCCACAGTGGCCTTCCGGATCCTCAAAAACTCTCAGCTTATTTTCAGCCCAACCCCTCTGTACTGGTATTGTCAGTTTCCTCTGTCTGGAAGGGTCTGTCCCTAAGTTCTTACATGATTGGCTTATTACTCGTTAAGGAAAAAGCAGTCAACTCTCATTTCTCCTTCATATTGGCAGAAATTAAAGAGTGAGAATACCCATGCTTGTCGGGCCTCAAGGAAAATAGCAAAATGCATATCTGGTGAAATATGTAAGTAATTTGTAGAGCAAGCAGACTAAGGTTGAAATTGAAAATACAGAACTGAATGAAAATGAAAATACAACATATAAAAACCTGTGGGATGCAGCTGAAATAGTGTTTAGGGGGAATCTTATAGATAGGTATTACTTAGTCCCTTCACGGAGCTATGGAAACTGAAATTTATGTTATAGGAGAAATAGTGGAAGAAACCAAGTACATTAACCTCAGCCTATTGTATCACAATTTCTGTGAATGGGGCCTCGGGACCTGCATTTTCAGAAAGCTCCAAGGTGATATCTTCCTGGGACCAACTAGACAAGATTCTTTCTATGCTCAGATTGTGCTTGTTGTGTGAGTTCATTTATGTCTTACATATCCTGCTATGATGTAACTGGTGTTCAGTAAGCACTTTAGTATGATACTCTTGTTGTTACCTTTAGCAAATAATGTTTGCATATTTTTACTGTAGTATCGTAATTGTCCTTGCTCTGGAGCACATATGTGCCAAAGGTGGCTGAGCAGTGCCATCTGAAGCCAGTCTTTTGAACCATGGTTTCTGACGCTTCATTCTGTCTGCAGAGCCTTTGGAGCGATGTAAAAAAAAAAAAAGAAGAAAACGGAGCTTGTATCTGTAAATTAATGAGCTGAGAGATATAATATGCTGTCATGGTTTGCTTTTCATAGCCAGGTAGTTATTATATACTCACACTTAGCAACTCCCTGCTTCTGCCTCTCACCTTTCTCCAACAAGCAGCCCAGTGTACCTCGCAGGGAGGTCTTTGATAAAACACACTTACTGCACAGAAGCCTTTTTGCAAAGCAGCACAACTCAACGAGACCGATTTTAAATTGCAGAATTTGAAAACTATGGCTCATTTGGTAACTATACAGCAATGCCAAAAGCAACAAACATTATATGAGAAAAACACACAAAGGACTGTCTTTGTCTAAATTATATATAACTATTAACATTAAGTAGCATGATTGATTTCCTTCAAACTTGTCACAGTGGGGTAAGTAAGGCTTTCATTTTAGCCTTATGCTCTAGGGCTTTTCATCCTGTTGAAGGATTCTAGGTCAAATGGGACCCCGGGCATGGCCCAAACTATAGGAAATCCACAGTTTTATAGCTCACACCTGGAACCTGGCTGCTCTAATTATGGGTCCTTTTAAAGTGTTTTCTTTGAAACCTTCTTAATGCTTCTTTTTTTTTTTTTAACTCAGCTTTCTATTACATCCTCATTTACTTCAGTGGATGATGGTTCTATGAATAGGACCTATTGGCCAAAAAAATGGATTTCAAAATTGCTATTCATATACCTAAAGCTGCCTGCTATGAACGGCTGTGAGCCAGTTCTGAGGCCCTGTAGTGGAGAACGCTGTGTATATACTTATGGTCATATGAGAGTGTGAAAACATAAAAGGTGTTGTAGCATGCTGGTGCACCCAGTATTTTTAAAGAAGGTTTTGATTCTGAGTCACAGGGTAGCAACTTAGTTGTGCCCTATATAGTAATCAAAGCCTTAGAGGGAGGTCCTCTGCTCTGTTGGGGCCAAGGAGACAGGGATGCCTGTTAATGTGGCCTCTTGCTAGTTTTACTCAGTAGTCAGAGCTCGAAACACTTGAGTCTGTAAATGCCAGAAAATGGGTTATTTTTGTGATGCTTGCTGATTGGGAGGGGTTAATGGGAGTCTCTTGAATGAGCAGAAGGGAAGGATGAATTGGAATTAGAACTCCTGATAAACTTTCAAGGTGTTTATTTGAAGGTAAGTAGACTTTCCTTCAGTAAACAGGCAGTAAGCATCCCCTTAATGTAAACAACACAGTCTGATCTCTGCAACTTTAGATGGTATTTTTAAAGTTCGTCACAAAACTTCTGTTGAAAATACAGAAACAGGACTCCTTTTTAAACATGGTTTTGTCAAGTGGTAAGAGCCAGAAGACTTACCCTCTTACACAGGGGTGGGCAAACTTTTTGACTCGAGGGCCACAATGGGTTCTTAAACTGGACGGGAGGGCCGGAACAAAAGCATGGATGGAGTGTTTGTGTGAACTAATATAAATTCAAAGTAAACATCATTACATAAAAGGGTACGGTCTTTTCTTTTTTTTTTTTTTTCAGTTTTATTCATTTCAAACGGCCGGATCCGGCCCTCGGGCCGTAGTTTGCCCACGGCTGGTTAGGAGCTCCCTTTAGTTTCATGAAGTGTCATAGTAACTGATATTTGCAGTAGCCAAAACAAGGAAGCCATTCAAATTAAATGTCCTTTAGTGGATGAATGGATAAACTGGTAAATCAAAACAATGGAATGGAACGCAAAAATAAGAAGGCACAAGCTATTGTAGATGCAATAACTTAGATGACTTTCAAAGACATTGTGCTGAATGAAATCTATTATGATGTCACATATCATACTTCCTGGAAAATTTCACTGTACATTCATGAGACAATGAGCATGAAAAGAATAACATCCTAGTATAATTATAAAATACTACAGGCCTGATGCACAAAGATTCATGCAAGAATGGGCCTTCCTTCCCCTTGCTGCCAGCACCGCCTTTGCTCCGGCTGGAGCCGCCTTTCTGCCTTCCCATGCTGCCCAGAGGCCCCAAGCAGCTGGGGCTGTGCAGAACACCATGGTGACAACACAAGCGTCCCACCCCACCCCCAGCCGCTCAGTGCCTGTATATGCAAATTAACCCACCATCTTTGTTGGGTTAATACTTACTCCTGATTGGCTGGTGGGCGTTGCAAAGATACAATCGATTTGCATATTTCTCTTTTATTGGTGTGGATTGTTTATATCTTTGAATATCACCTTGTGAACCACTGCTTTAGAGATAGCAGAAACATGGACTGGTCCTCACTTTGTATCTTCACTAACACCCTGGCGGTATGTTGATTCACCATTGGACTTTGGCTTTCTTTAGGGAGATTTTCCACCACAGTTCTTAACTGACCACCATAAGGTTTTCTGATATTTTCACTAAATTTGTAGGTCTTTGATACCTTGGTTTGGGTTAGCCTGAGTTCTAAAATTTTATATTCATAGTTCATTTGCAAGATTTCTTGGGCATACTATAAACATGTCTTTTTGAAGCTTCATACATGCATGCTTTGATGAAACTAAAATGTGGATTATAGATCTAGGAATGACTGAATGATCCCACAGTGCAAAGAGGAGGTAACAGTTCACTAACTCAGAGTTCTGTTATATTAATCCCACAAATACCTTCCAAATCATAATTGTTTCTTTAGTAGATTTATCTTGGGCCTCTTTTGTGTTTGCATCTCCATGGAAGGCGTTGCTGGGGATCAGAGAAGTATAAGGCATGGCATCTGCCCTTAGAAAACTGTATATTCATACTTTTTTATGCTGGTTTTCCTTAGTTTATATTAAACTATCATTTTCATCATCCCAACTGTTAACCTTCTATTACATACTTTTACAAAGTTAAAAGGTATTCACTCTGCATGGAAATATATATTAATTGACCTTAAAGAGCTGTTTTCTTTATTTGAGACCACAGTGAAGTTCTGAGAGCAGCAGCTTGGTGATGGCTAACCAGTGTTTCATTTAGTGCAGCGTCCTCACCACTGGCTTCTTAGCTCTCCCTCTGATGCTGCTTCTGGGAAGAATTAAAATAAAGATATTATAGTTCATGAAATTCCAGCTACATTCCTTTGGTGAGGGAGCAAATTAAGATCTGGTGACATCTTCAAGTATAGTGAGGTCACCCCTAATCCTTTATTAGATGGTGAAGGTCACATCTTTGAGTGAAGGAAGTGCTGACCTTTCTCCAGAGTTCATATTTAAAGGCCTATCAAGCATCACCACACAGACATCCCACAGAGATCACCAATCCGAATGTCTCCTCCATCAGCATCCTTCACATTTCCCTCCTTTTCTCAACAATTTTAATGTATCAGTACCTCTTCTCATATGTCTTCAGGCTCATTTTCTATGTGCTCAGAGATTCTTCTCCTTACACACACACTTTATATTTGCCTTGCCATTGACCACTGCCCTTTTTTATCAAACTTTTCTAGAGCATAGTCTTTTTTTCAATCCTCATCTTATTTGACTTCTCAATATGAAGTGACAAAGGTAACCTTTCTGATACACCTCTCATCTCCTTGGGTTGTTTTCTTTTTGACACTATTCTTTATTCTGCTTATCACCCTGTTGGCTTTTGCTTTCCCCTCCCCCCAAAGTATTTTACTGCTTCCTTTGCTCTGCCGACTGTTAAAATTTTGACAATTCCATCCTTTTACCTCTTTTCAGTTGACTTCTGTCTATAGGAAATTTAATTTATTTCCATGACTTTATATCATATCTCTATGCTGATAATTCTAAAATCTTTATCTTAGGTCTCAGCTTTTCCCTTCTGAGGTCCAAACCTGTCCTTATAACTGCATGATAATATTACCTAGCCCAAGTGATGTACAGGTGCCCCAAGTTCGGGTCTTCAGATGCAATCCAGTTATCTCTGCTCCACCCCCACTGACCTTCTCTGCCCCTTTAATTCTCAGCAACTATGCCATTCAGCTATTCAGCTAGTCTGTAATAACATGAATACCAAGTATGTACTAGGTGTTCATAGACCTACTAAGTCTTTTAGATGTTTCCTCATTTAATGGTAATAGGAATAGTAATAAAAATATTGATAATAATAAAAGGAAGCTAGCACATTTAGGTAGTGTTTATGTGCTGGGCACCCTTTTGAGTATCTTACATATGTTAATTCATTTACTAGTAACCCTCACAACAACCCTATGAGTTACTTAATTATTAACCTTATTTTATAAATGAGGCTCAAAGGGGTTAAATAACCTGCTTAAGAAATCACATCTATCAGAACGTCAAACTAGTTATATAGTCAGTAACCAGTTCTGTCTGACATCAAAGCTGATATTCTGCATTACTAGGCTGCCCTAACTACCCCTCAGGCTCAGACTCATCTCTTCCTGTGCCATGGAACCAAGGAACCAAGCAAGTGCCTTTTGCATAGCATATGCTAGTAAGTTATCGTTATCATTCCTTTTTCTGACTTTCCTTGCCCTCATTGCCTTCATGACCCTACATTCTCCCAAGCTTCCTTTTACATGGGCCAGCTCCCTGTAGCACTTTAGTTATGCTGCTGTCATAACCAACCTACCACATTGTGTATTCATTGTTGAGCTGTCTCTTCCTGTTTACCTGTAAATATTAAAGATATCACTTATTTCTTTGTGTATTCCCATGCCCAAACACAGAACTGACATAGAGAAGGTTTATCAGATAAAATTCATTGGGTGTCTAGAAATAAAATTTGTACTGATGATATTGGGAGTGGGAAATAGGAAGATCTGATAGTATATGGACTACATCACTTTTGAGATTTTATTCTTTAAACTCCTTGGTCTTAAAATATTTCGTTCTGATTGACAGGTTCATCTCTGGGGAATATGAAGATTTAGTTGGGACATTTAAGAAAATTATTTGTAAGAGTTCTAAGCAGTAGGGTCATGTGCCATCTGGCTGCACATTCATTGACAGCCAAGTGTGCACAGGATTGGTAACTAGATACTCTCTCAACACAGGACACCATGGATTCTTTCTCTCAAAGTAGCAGGTGGAATTTAAATACTAGCTTATTGGGCCTCCTTTTCTTCTTGAATCACTTAGCACATCCGTGGATCCATAATACTCCATTTACAGACCAAGCAGGCCAATTTTGCTAGATTGATTCATTGAGATGAACAGCTAAAACAAGTTAAAATCTATCACCACATCCCTGCATAATTTCAAAATGAATCTAGTTTGTGTTAATGGACATTTGTTTTTATTGTCTCAAAGATTGAACTTTTCCTCCAGTAAAGCAAAATTATATATATATATATATATATATATATATATATATATATATATATATATATATATATAGTGTTCTAGCCTGAACAGTACATAAAAATTAGTAAATAAGGCCCTATTAAAAATACTTATAATGTAAGTAACATGAGTCCCAATAGCATTTCTAATGTCCATTAATGCTTATTCTGAGGATCAGAGCTCATTTTACTGAGCCATTTAGTCAAATTGTGTGATTATTTAGAAAGTTAATTCATGCATACTAAAATCTAGCTTAAGTAATGCAGAGGGTAGGAGGTAAAACTCTATGGAGATGATAGTCCTTTTTGTTATTTAATGATCAGCCATAATTAACTTGCAAATTTGAAATAATTAGAACAAATTAAAGGTATTTAACTTTGCCTCCCTAAAGAAAAATTCAAATTGCACCAAATGCAGCTTTAAATTATTCAAATCTCAGAGGTCTAGGCTAGATTTTTTTTATAATGCCTTTTCTATGATGAGAATACCAATCTGCTTTTTGTCAGAAGGCATCCTATCAAGTAAGTGTTCTTTGTGTTTAATAAATGACAGCTATTCTTCTTTGTAAAAGTACTCCAGTCTCCCAAGACTATATCAGCATTTCCGTGGCATTTTAATTCAATAAAACAAAAGGTTAATGTTTTTCTACTTTTTAAAGAATGCAAATACAAGTGGTATTCAATTGGTCCTGAATGACATTTAAATTTTGCCATTCAAGCTCAGACAGACAGACAATCATGATATGAGATTTGGGCAAAATAGAAAGAAAAATTCATGGAATTTTGGATTATTAGAATTTTTTGGAACTTAAAGAACTGAAAATGTTTTTCTTTCTCCATCCTAAATCGAGGTTACTCAAAGTTTCTCATCTAGTATTTTATAATTTATATCCAATAAAATATGGAGATACCATTCAGTAAAATCTTAGCAACTTAAGAGTGACTTATAAAGAGTGGCAATCCTATATGTCACGAGTTTAAAACTCTTTTCTTCTGCTGTCTTGAATTTTAATCATTTTATCAGCACTTTAACAGCTCAAACAGATGCTGAATAAGAATAACAGAACTATAATAATTTCATCATATCAATGAATGATGTTGCCCCATATTAGTCATAGCTCTTCAGTGAATTTTGTACATTTTATCTGGACTGTATGAAGTGATAAGAAATACTGAAAATTAGGTTTTAACTTTATGGTGCCTCACACAGTGAAGGAATGGTTACAAAGTATGTGGTCAGTGAATGTTTCTTCAGTTTACTATCTAGTTCTGTGTAGTTTTGGAAATAACATACAGGGTGTTTGAAAAAGCACTAGTAAACACACTTTAATTGAGCTGATAGCTCAATTGATACTTCTTTCTTTTCAGATTTAACCCATTGAAATTAGTACTTATTCAAAGTGTGGGACACCCTGTAGTTATTAATTTTGATACATCACAGTATATCTAAAACTTTTTGATAAAAAAATTTTTGTACTGTTTTATCAACATTATTTTTCAGTCAAATTTATTGAAATTTACATTTAATGAAATGCACACATCAAGGTTGATGTGTTTTAACAAATGAATATACCCGTGTAACTGATACCCCAATTAGTACAGAATGTCATCACCCCAGAATGTAAATTTGCAGGAAGCCCACCCAACCACCACACCTGCTTCCCGCAAACCTCTGGCCCAGGCAACCACTGATCTGATTTCTCTCACATAAGATAGTTTTACACATTCTAAATCTTCAAATAAGTGTATATGTGTATCTGGCATCTTTTACTCTTATATG
This sequence comes from Myotis myotis, assembly GCF_014108235.1. Lineage (NCBI taxonomy): Eukaryota > Metazoa > Chordata > Mammalia > Chiroptera > Vespertilionidae > Myotis > Myotis myotis. The sequence continues at coordinate 19,083,843 of NW_023416401.1, read as the reverse complement.
TTTTAGAAATTTACCATGCTGCTCCACGTTTCATTAGTCCATTACTTTTTTATTCTTGAGTAATAAATAGTTCTTGAGTAATAAATAGTTCATTGTATACCACAAGTTGTTTATCAGTTCATTTGTTGATGAACATTTAGAATGTTTCTACATTTGGGAAGGAAAAAAAAACTGAGCTGCTCTAAATATTCAAGTTCATGTTTTGGATACAAAACCTTCATCAGATATATGTATTGTGAATATTTTTTCTCAGTGTGATACTTGCAATATTTCCTTAGTGTTGTTTTTGAAGAACAGTACTTTTTATTGATGAAGGCTAAAAAGATATTCTCCTATGTTTTTTATAGGACTTGTAGACTTTTAACTTTTTCATTTAAGTCTATGATTAATTTCAAATACATTTTTACAGTGTGAGGTAGGGCTCAAGGTTCCTTCTTTTACTCTCCAGATATACAGTTATTCTAGCATCATTTGTTGAAAAAACTACTTTTTCTTATTGAATTGCCTGATGTATTTTCAAAAGGCACACACACACACACTCACACATTTATGGATTTCTATTCCATTGATCTATATTTCCATTGTTATGTCAGTGTCACTTTAGCTTTGTAGTAAATATTGAAGTCAGATTGTATAAGTCGTCCAACTTAATAAAAATTGTTTTAGGTATTCTAGGATTCAGTTTTACATTTTAGATGCAGTTTTCTAATTTCTTTGAAGGAAGCAAATTTATTATTAGATCAATTTTGGAAGAATTATTATAAAAACTAGAGGCCCAGTGCACAAAAATTTGCCCGGCCTGTGCCCTCTCACAGTCTGGGACCCCTTGGGGGATGGCCACCTGCTGGCTTAGGCCTGCTCCCCGGGGGATCAGGCCCAAGCTGGCAGTCAGACATCCCTCTGCCAGCCCGGGAGCCCTCGGGGGATGTCCACTTGCCAGTGGGGAGCAGGCCTAAGCTGCAGTCGGACATCCTTAGTGCTGCTGAGGAGGCGGGAGAGGCTCCCGCCACCACCGCTGTGCTGGCAACCGTCAGCCCGGCTTGTGGCTGAGCAGAGCTCCCCCTGTGGGAGCACTCTGACCACCACGGGGCATCTCCTGCATTGAGCATCTGCCCTCTGGTGGCTAGTAAGTGTCATAGTGACCAGTCATTCCCAGTTGTTCTGCTGTTAGGGTCAATATGCATATTACCCTTTTACTATATAGGATAGAGGCCTGGTGCATGGGTGGGGCCAGCTGGTTTGCCCTGACGGTGTCCTGGATCAGAGTGGAGGTCCCACTGGCGTGCCTGGCCAATCTGGGTGAGGGGCTGAGGGCCGTTTTCAGACTGGCCACACCCCCTTCAAGGTGGGGGTCCCTGCTGGAGTGCCTGGCCAGTCTGGGTGAGGTGCTGAGGGCCATTTTCAGGCTGGCCACACCCCCTTCAGGGTAGGGGTGTCCTGCTGGGGTGCCTGGCCAGTCTGGGTGAGGGGCTGATGGCTGTTTGCAGGGTGGCCAATCCCCCCAGCAGGGGTCCTCACCCCATGAGGGTGTGGCCAGCCTGGGTGAGGGGCTGATGGCTGTTTGCAGGCTGGCCACGGCCCCCAGCAACCCAAGCTCCCAGTGGAGGCTGGCTGGAAGCAGGTATCTGGGATTTATTTGTCTTCTATAATTGAAACTTTGTTGCCTTGAGCGGAGGCTACAGCCAGCCAGGGCAGGTGGGAAGCTTGGCTTCCTCCATCGCCAGGGCAACCAAGCCTCCTGCCAGCCGCCATCTTGGTTGGGTTAATTTGCATATCATCACTCTGATTGGCTGGTGGGCGTGGGTTGGGGTGTAGCGGAGATGCGGTCAGTTTGCATATTTCTCTTTTATTAGATTAGACTAGAGGCCCGGTGCACAAAAATTTGTGCACTCGGGGGGAAGAGGGGGGGGGTCCCTCAGCCCGGCCTGTGCTCTCTCACAGCCTGGGACCCCTCGGGAGATAACGACTTGCTGGCTTAGGCCTGCTCCCGGGTGGCAGAGGGCAGGCCCAATCCCTAGGTGCAGCCCCTGGTTGGGCTCAGAGCAGGGCTGATTGGGGAGTTGGGGCGCCACCCCCTGTCACACTCAAGGCAGGGTCGATGGGGAGGTTGTGGCACCACCCCCTGTCACGCACAGAGCAGGGCCAATCAGGGGGGTGGGGCGCTGCCCCTGTCACTCACAGCGCAGGGCCCATCAGGGGGGTTGGGGCTCCGTACCCTGTCACGCACAGAGCAGGGCCCATCAGGGGGTTGGGGAGCTCCCCCCTGTCATTCACAGAGTAGGGCCGAAAGGGGAGTTGGGGCACCGCCCCCTGTCACACACAGAGCAGGGCAGATCAGGGGGTTGGGGCACCACCACTGTCACACTCAGGGCAGGGCCGATGGGGAGGTTATGGCTCTACCCCATCACACACAGAGCAGGGCCCGTGGGGGGCAGTTGGGGCACTGCCCTCTATCACCCACAGAGCAGGGCCGATCAGGGGGTTGGGGCGCCAGACCCTGTCACACACAGAGCTGGGCCAATCAGGGGGTTGGGGCGCCGCACCCTGTCACACACAGAGCCGCAGGGCAAGCAGGGGGTTGGGGAGCTCCCCCCTATCAGGCACAGAGCAGGGCTGATCAGGGGGTTGGGGCGCCTTCCCCTGTCACGAACAGAGCAGGGCCGATAGGGAGATTGTGGCCCCGCCCCCTGTCACACACAGCGCTGCAGGGCGATCAGGGGGTTTGGGCGCTGCCCCCAGTCATGCTGATCCCGGTGCGGGGAGGCCTCGCGGCTCCGCTGATCCCGGTGCTGGGAGGCATATTACCCTTTTACTATATAGGATAGAGGCCTGGTGCACAGGTGGGGGCTGGCTGGTTTTCCCTGAAGGGTGTCCCGGATCAGGCTGGGGGTCCCCACTGGGGTGCCTGGGCAGTCTGGGTGAGGGGCTGAGGGCTGTTTTCAGGCTGGCGGGTGACTGAAGCTCCCAACTGCTCCTTTTTTTCTTTTTTTTCTTTTTTTTTATTCTGGGCCAGCTTTAGCTTTGAGGCTTGGTTCCAGCTCTTAGGCCTCCTCTGCTGAAAGCAGGTTTCTGGCCTTTGTTTACCTTCTATATTTGAAACAATGTTGCGATCCTGCTGGCTGAAGCCTGGCTGACTAAAGCAGGTTTCTGGGGTTTTGTTTAGCTTCTATATTTGTTACAATGTTTCAAACTGCAAGCTCAGAGGCCTGCAGCAGCAGGCGGGGAACATTGGAATCCTCCGTCACTGAAGCAAGCAAGCCTCATGTTCGTTTTAAGCTGCCTGGCTGCTGGCTGCCATCTTGGCTGGCAGTTAATTTGCATATTGCCCTGATTAGCCAATGGGAAGGGTAGCGGTCATACGCTAATTACCATGTTTCTCTTTTATTAGATAGGATATTGTTTCCCAGTTCATGAACATGATATATCTCTACATTTATTTAGATCTTTTGAAATTTAACACAATAATACCATGTAGTTTTTCATGCAACAGTCTTGCACATTTTTTATGGAATTTGTTGGTAGCATAGAAAGACCATATTTGTAATGTTTTTAAATTTTTCAATTGTTGATTTGAGAGAGAAATATCGATTTGTTGTTCCACTTATTTATGCATTCATTGGTTGATTCTTTTTTTTTGAATATATTTTTATTGATTTCAGAGAGGAAGGGAGAGGGGGAGAGAGAGAGACATCAACAATGATTCTCATTGATCGGCTGCCTCCTGCACGGCTCCCACTAGGGACTGAGCCCACAACCTGGGCATGTGCCCTTGACCGGAATCAAACCCAGGACCCTTCAGTCTGCAGGCCGACACTCCATTCACTGAGCCAAACGGGCTAGGGCCATTGGTTGAGTCTTTTTTTTTTTTTTTAAAGACTATCTTCTTTTCTTTTCTATTTTTAAATATATTTTATTGATTTTTTACAGAGAAGAAGGGAGAGGGATAGAGAGTTAGAAACATCAATGAGAGAGCAACATCGATCAGCTGCCTCCTGCACACTCCCTACTGGGGATGTGCTCGCAACCAAGGTACATGCCCTTGACCGGAATCGAACCTGGGACCCTGGAGTCCGCGGGCTGACGCTCTAGCCACTGAGCCAAACCAGTCAGGGCCATTGGTTGATTCTTATTGTGTATCCTGAGCAGGGATTAAACCCACAACCTTGGCATATTTGGGACAGTGCTCTAACCAACTGAGCTACCTGGCCAGGGCCAGATTTATTTATTTTTTAATAAAGGTTTGATTCCCAGTCAGGGCACATGACCAGGTGGCAGGCATAGAGGAGGTAGCCTATCAATGATTCTCTGTCATCATTGATGTTTCTATCTCTCTCTACCTCTCCCTTCCTCTCTGAAATCAATAAAAGTATATTTAAATTAAAAACTCTCCAGATGTTGTTAAATGCCCCCTGTGTAGCAAAAATCCTCTCCTTCTACCCAACTTGAGAACCACTGGACTAGAGAAAGAAAGAACTTTTCCCAACTCCTTTTCTTTCTCATGAATACAAATGCAAAACAAAACATTTCCTAACAAAATATTAGCAAATTAAATCCAGGAATATCTAAAAAGGATGATCTAGCTTGACTAAATAAAGTTTATCCCAGGAATACAAAATTGGTTTAACATTTGAAAGTCAATTTGCCATATTAACATAATAAAGAAGAAAAACATCATCTCAAACAGATGCAGAAAAAGTATTTAACCTAACTTTTCCAATCCTCATTATCCAAAATAAAAAATAAAAAAAATGACCTCTCATCAAACTAGAAATATGATAGAGGGTATGAACAAGATGCACCTCCTTAATGATGAACACTTTTAGGAACAACGTAAGAATGTCTACTAGTACTACTTCTATTCGATATGACACTGGAAATCTAGGTAGTATGATCAGCCCTGAAAAATATTGTAGAGAAATAGGTAAAACTATCTTTATTTTTGAATAATATGACTGGCTACAGAAACAGCTACTAAAATTATTAAGCAAATTTAACACACAGAATTCAATTTCAAGTTTGAGATATAAAAATCAATTTTATTTTTATGTACAGCAATTAGCTATCCTATAGCAATAGATATAAAACAGTAATTATTCTAAAAAGAAAGAATTTATAGTAGCATTAAAACTATCAAATTCCTAGGAATAATTTAACCAAAAATCTCTCCATTGATAATTATGAAATACTGCTGAGATAAATTTAAGAAAGCTTAAATAAATGGAAAGAAAGATATACCATGTTCTTGAATTGGAATACTCAGTAATAAGATACCAATTTTTTCCAAATTGATGCTTAGATTCAGTGCTGTTTCAGGAAAAATTTCAGCATGCTGCTATAGAAATTGGCAAACATTCTGAAATTTATATGGAAATGTGAAAGGACTAGAATAGCAAAAACAGCCTGCAATTTATTTACTTTTTTTTTTTAATCCTTACCCGAGGATATTTTTCCATTGCTTCTTCTTAAAAGAGAGTGGAAGAGAGAGGAAAAGACAGGGAGAAATATCTATGTGAAAGAAGCACATCCATTGGTTGCCGCCTTCAGGAGCCCTGACTGGGGAGGAGCCTGCAACCAGGTATATGCCCTTGACAGGAATTGAACCCGGGACCTTTTGGTCCGCAGGCAACACTATCCTTTCAGCCAAACCGGCTAAGGCAAAGACAGTCTGCAATTTAGAAGAATAATTTGAAAGTTTTATGCTGCCCAGTTTTAGGTATGTAAATTAAAGTTAGGTAATCAATACAGATTGGTATTCACCTTAGGACAGATAAATAGGTCAGTGGGACAGAATGAAGTTCAGAAATAGACCCGCATGCTCATATGTTCAGTTGCCTTTGATAAAGGTGCCAAGCAGTTCTGTGGAAAAAGGAAAGTCTTCTTAACAAATATATACTGGATATAGCTCTGGGGGGAAATGAGCCTTGATCCCTGTCTCCCATCATACCCTAAAATTAATGTGATCATGGGGTGTTAGAACCTGATCCACAGAGGAGGGCATCGTGGCACAATAGCAGGCCTGTGATGGGTGGGGAGGACTTTCCTACTGGGGACTGCACAGGGGTTGGGTATCGGAGCTTGATACCTGGCATTGACTTGCAGTCTGCTGCCCTCCCAATAAAATCCTAACCTTGGAGCAAGCTCTCAGGCTACTTTCTCTGCTTCCACATATGTGTGCCTACACCCTGACACAAATTTATAGTTTCTAATTATTAGGCTTCAACATTGTAGGGAAGTCTATTCCTTGTTCTTGGCCATTTTTATCTTGAATCCCCTCAATACATACTCCAAACCTCTTCCTCTCTCGGCACCCATTTTTTTTCACTGCAAGAATGAATTTACCTTTGCCTTGACCAAGAAATTTAAAAGCGAAGCATATACTTCTTCAACCTTGTCTCTCTCAACCCCACCACCCTAAAGTCAGCCAGCCAGCTAGCAAAATGCTACAGTTATTGATCCAACTGCTTTCTTGAAATATCTTCCCAAATGTTTCATAGGCACCTCAAGCTACATTTAATTTCTCCCACCCTCCCCAAATCTTCTCTGTATTGCTTATCCACCCAAAATTCTGCCAATCATCCTCAACTCCTTTTTCTCCCTCACTTTTGACATTCAGAGCTCATCATGTTCTGCCAATTTTGAATCCTAAATATGTTTTAAAACCTCTCCTTTCCATTCCTACCACTTCTTCTCTTCCAGACCCTCATCGTCTCCTCGGAGCTGTGCCAGCACCTCTGACTCATAGCTTCTTGCAGTCTGTTCTCGAAATGGTGCCAGAGTAATTTTTCATAAATTTGAGGTGGATCGTGTCATTTTCCCCCTTACAGACAGCCCTTTAATGATTCTGCCTTGCCTATAAGATAGAGTTCAAGCCCTTTGACATGGAAGACCAAACCTTTCAAGATCTGACCCTCCCATATCTGTCCTGTTTCACCTTCCTCTTCTCTCCACCCATATCCCACATTTGATGTTATAACAATTCCAAACTATTTAACTTGTCCAAAATATATGATCAAGTTTTACTATTTGGTATATTTGCTAATACTGTTTTCGTTTGCCTCCCACCCTTCATCCTTATCTTCTGCTTAACCACTAAGATTTGGTTTAAGTGCTTCCGGAATTTCCCTTTTGTTGTACAGATAGCTTTAGGTGCCCTGCCTCTGTGTTCCCAAAACAACTTGTGTGTTCCTGAATTACAGCTTTTATCTTTCCAGACTTTAAAGGATTTGTTTCCACCTCTGTCTCCAACTTTAAATCACTTTGAAAATATGAACCAGAGGGTCTTTGTATACCTATGTTTGTATACCCATTATCCAGCATGTATCAAGTACTCAGTAAATACCTGTTTTCAAGTTTGCCCACCCCAGTCCCATGGCATATTACATTGTCACAGAGTGTGTCATCAATAAATAGCTGATGAATATATAAGTGAATGATTGACCTTGTAATTTATTGAACAGGAATAAGGAAACCAGAAGTTGAGACAACTGGAGTTTTTCATCTGAGTGACAAGGAGAATAGGGCTTGCATTCAATGAAAATGGAAACAGATGGAGGAACTAGTTTCAAGATAAAGATTATGCATTGCTTTGACATGAGTTGGTTTGGAAAGTATGACATGACATCCTTTCACAGCTTTTCAGGAGGTACTTGATAAGGTAGCAATTGTGGACAGCACTATAGGCTGGGCAAATCTATTTAGAAATCATTATTGACAATACAATGGTGTGGCACGGATCCCTGAGAAAGTGCGAAGGAGAAGGACAAGGACAGAATCTTCAGGAATGTCTCCATTAAGGGAGAAGAAGTAAAAGAGTTCCCAGTAAACGAATCTGAGTAGAAGCCTCTTTAAACTATTGCAACAATCAAGATAATATATTATGAAGTCTAAGGGAAAAATGTTTCAATTGTTGGTCTAGTAACAAGCAAGACTGTTGAAAAAGAAAAGTCCATTAGATTTGTCCTTTAAAAAATAGTTTTACTAGGTATGTCTGCTAAAATTAATTACTGTTTCTAGAAGTCTGGCAGAGAAGGGAAAGAGGAAGTGGTAATATAAAGGAGATGCTGCAAGTTTTTAATTTTTAATTATAAGAGTACATGCCTATTGGAATTAGAACATTCAGAAGAATACAAATTAAATTATAGAAGTATTTTTCTTAGCCATTCTATTTCTACTTCTCTGATTTGGTATTTATGTGTTCAGCACTTTAAAAATATTTGTGTATATTCTTTTATTGCAAATTGCTTTTTTAAAAACTTAATAGTATATCATGAAGTTTCTCCACAATAGTATGGAGAACTATGTATCTCATTTCTTTTAATGGCTGAATAGTATTCCTCATGATGGATGCATCATAGTTTATTTTCTTATTCTCCTATTGAATGATCTTTGCCTTCAGTTTTTCACTATTATAAATAATGAGAATGGAAACAGATGGAGGAACTAGTTTCAAGATAAAAATTATGCAATAGAGGTCCGGTGCACGAAATCCGTGCACAGGTAGGGTCCCTAGGCGTGGCTGGCGATCAGGGCCGATCAGGGCCTTCCTTCTGGCTGCTGGCTGGGGCTTTCCTTCGTTCCACGCCACCCCCTAATGTTCAGCGCAGGTCATAGCAAACGATCGAACTCCCTGTCTCCTGGTTGAATTCCTGAGGGGACACTGCATATTAGCCTTTTATATAGAGAGATTCTGCTATGACCATCCTTCATGGGATAACTTCTTAAAAGCAGAATTATCTGGAGGGTGTTTAGGGTCTCCAAAGGAAGAATGCACAAGGCAGAAAGTGGTAAAGAATTATAAACTTAATTAAATCATCTGGAAACCAGATGGGCTGAGCCCCAAAATGGCGGCAGCACCGAGAGACCGGGGAGTCAGAGTTTTTAAAGGACTCTAGTGGGCTTTTTCCTAGGGGAATTTTCTGAGCAGGTCCAGATCTTGGGCAAGGGAAAGGTACTGGTCTTAGCAAATGGAATGTGGTCTAAGGGAATTGGAATGTCATTACAGTTTCTCAAGGGTGGGGATATCAATTCAATTGTTCGATCAGACCTAACAGAGGGTAGGTGTATTTTTACTTATTTTATTTGTGTTGACATATCACCCACAAAAGGGCAATACCAATGTGCAGTTCCTTCAGCAGTTATTAAAATGCTGTCGTTCCACACCCTCACTGACATCAAGTATTATTATACTTTCCCACTTAAGAAAAGTAGTTTTAGGTTTAAGTTTGGCTTTGATTTTTAATGGAAAGTTTGATCTTGTTTGTAATTCCAAGACAAAATCCAGTTGAGAGGAGGAAGGAGTTTATAAGTATTAAGAAAAGGAGATGATTAACAGGCCATAGTCACAGAGGGCATGAGTCAAAATGGTATCAAGAGTATGAATAGGCCTGGCTGGAGTGGCTCAGTTGGTTGGTAGTCATCCTGTGCACCGAAAGTGCCGGGGTCCAACCCCAGCAGGTCCAGGGGTTCCCAAAGGTGTAGACGGAGTCGGCGAAGAAGGAAGGACACGGAGACAGTGTTCAGTTGATCAGCAGCCTAGCCAGGATCTCCAGCCAGGATCTCCAGCCAAGTTCTGGTCTGGATCTCCAGCGAAGTTCTGCTGTTTATTGTCTTGTTACATCTGTATTTATCCCAGTTGATTTTAATCCTGTCAATTTCTATTACAAAGGTTAGGGCGTTTCTTATCTCCATTCCAGGGAGTAAAGATTATGTAGCTTAAGCATGATTGTTTGTAGTGATTAACTACCCGCCTGGCACTTAGTTAAGGAGTTTCATCCCCTCCCTGACTTCAGGGAAAAATTCCTACCTGGGGAAACAACCTTTCTTGGAGAGGTGACCTTGGTTAAAACACACAGCGCTAAGGGGAGCAAACATATTAAGAACAGTATGCTATATACGCCAGGTCCCTTGAAACATGTGCTGTGCAGATGTTTCAATCCTGCAGCGACTGTGTCAAGCAGCAAGGATGGACCGGCTTCCGGCACGAAAGCTTGCCAGTTTGATTCCCATAGGGGGGGCAACCAATAGATGTTTCACTCTCACATCAATGTTTCTCTCTCCCTCTCCCTCCCCCCCCTCAAAAAAATCAATAAAAATATATTTTTTAAATAGTATGAGTAAAAGGTATGATTTTCTTCAGAAATATAAGGAGAGGAATCATAGATGGGTAAAGATGGGAATAAATGCAAAGGAAATAACAACTTTTTTATACAGTCATTCTTATTTTAGGAAAATTAGAAACCAAGTTCCCTGTTGAGTTAGAGGATTACCAGGATGGGGTTTGGAATGAAGCTGCAGAAGAGCTCCTGTGTAAACTGGGGTAAAGGAGCAGGAAGCAATCGGTATTGCAACTGAGCGGAATTGGTTGGTGTTGAGAGCTCAGCTGAGCTGCTGAGTGAACCTGGGGGAAGCCAGTAGCAGTCTTGGTCACAGTAACAAGCAGATGTGCAGAGTTGGATTTGCCTGGGTTTGCGGCTTCTGGTGTAAGTTATTTATCTTACATTCACAGTGAGTTAGTTTTAGTCTCCTGTTTTCCTGTTCCATGAATAGAGGTTTTATGAGCTAAGATACACATCCATTAGTGTTCCTCATGGGAAAGTGATCCCTAGGTTCTGGTAAAGAAGAAAATCTTTAGAGTATAAATATAATACATTGCATTATGCCAGCATAAAACTATACTGCACAAAGCCATTTGATTTCTTGTTTTTTATTAATTAAATAAAATATGAACAAACATTACTAAAAATTCTGATCACTACAAACAGAAGGTCAGTGACTTTGATGGGTTTACGTGATTTGACTTCTGCCCCAAGGCTACGGGGGCTCAGTAATGGATCCAGTAATACTCTCAGTTCTTTCTCATCTAGATATTATCTCTGCTTCTGGGGAGTTTAAACATCTTAATTTTTAGAACTTTACTTTTTGAGTAAAAGTCTTTTTCTTCACTTTTAATTTTTACTTTATGGGCACGGAGAAGAGAAACCAAAGTGTCATGAGTCTGTGGTGAACTTATGTTAGAAGGAAAAGGCTGGTTGAATAGTAAGGTATAAATATACATCATCAGAACATTACTCTAAAAAATAAAATGTTATGAGAGGAAATGTGCTAAGATGGGAACACAGTTTAGTTTAGAGCAAAGCATATGCACGTGTTTATTTTTACTAAAATTCCTCCTACTCCGTATTTACCTTGTTGCTTTATAATGGAATTATGTGAGGACAGAGACCAACTCTTCCACATGCACTGTCCTACTGCCTTCTTCTATACTCTGGGTACATAATAAATACTCTAACAATTAAAAATGGGAAACACAAATGCACTTTGAAGCAAATTGGTGATATTTTAATTCCTGATGTTCATCTTTGGTACTTGGAAGCACTTCAGTGACGCAGGTCCTGTTTAGTTTGCTTTTCTTGTTACTTCTGCAGATACTCTGGCTCTTTGTCATACTCGGCGGCTTTATTAGCAGTTTCCTGGGTTTGAGTCTCAGTTCCCCAAATCCAAGTACAGGCTTTTGGAGGATAAAGACAATTTCTTCCCCAACATTGTTGTGACAGGACACAAAATAGACCTTCAATAAATTGTTTAAATTATACCTCAGTTTTAAAAAATAAGAAAGTCTTTCCTGCCATGAATTGTATTTCAACTCATGCAGAATTTATACACCTTTGAGGAATCTGTACCCCTTCTGTACTCTCTGCAGCTCACTCATATCTATTCTTTTCAGTTTGTTGAAGTCAGCATGTGATGGTTGGCTGCTTGGAACATCATCATCCATCAAAAAGCACCCAGAGTCCAGTAACAGTGGAGAGACTAGAAGAGAAAAGAAAACAGTTGGATTTCAGTCACCTATGGAAGATGATGCCCTGTGGACATGTCAAAAGACAGATACATATCGACCCCAAAGAGGTAAGCTTAGCGTCTATAGGAGCAAAATGAGAACCTGCTTCTGGGGAGTTTTAGAATCTTACTAACCACGACCTCCAGATGATTTCCTACAACCCTGAGCAGGTTAAATATGTCACAAGCTAACATGTGCCTGCAAGGCCATAGTATCCCTTCCCCATCCATGAATTACATCAGCATTTCTCTTAGAATTCTCATACGAGAAACTATCCCATTTGTCCCTCTTTCTGCAAGCAGCAAACCGTAAGAATTATTCAGCAGTAAGTATGATCATAGACACAAAATAATGCTCAAAGTGAGTAAAGAGGACAAGAAACTGAACATAAATCTCTGCCGGGAAAGTAAACTCTAACAACTACAGTTAATCTTCAATTAACTGGAAATATGGGGAGGGTGGAGGAGAGGTCATGGATAAATTCTACATTGTGGCTGCAACAGAACCTCATAAGTCTGAAGCGTATATTGCCTAGCAGTCTTAAGTACCAGTGATTCTTCTTATTTTATATGTCATGGATTTTTTTTAAATCAATTATAAACAGCTGTGTGAAATGTTGAGTGAAGCAGTTAAATGTAATTGTGTTTCCCAGTTGTTTCTGGAGTGGCTCTGACTTCATCTCTCCTGGAATTATTTTTTTTTCTTTTTTATTGGATTTATTGGGGTGACATTGTTTAATAAAATTATATAGGCTTCAGGTGTACAATTCTCTAACACATCATCCATATATTGTATTGTGTGTTCACCACCCCAAGTTCTCCTGGAATTATGAAGGGAAGGATTTAGGAGCAGAGTGGGAGGAGTTTGGCATATTGTACAGAAGAGCTCCACAGGAAACAAAGGGCCAAAAAGGGCGTGGCACCTCTGCTCCCACCTCTTTCCACACACCTTTCTTTCCTGCTCACAGCCATTGACCCTGATTTCCTTCTGATCTGCCTCTTTTTCATTGGGCTTGCCCCGCCCAGGTCTGGTATAAGCGGCCACATTTTCTTTTTTTTAAACTGTTTGTTTTGTGTGTTTTTTTAAAATATACTTTATTGATTTTTTACAGAGAGGAAGGGAGAGGAATAGAGAGTTAGAAACATCGATGAGAGAGAAACATCAATCAGCTGCCTTCTGCACACTCCCTACTGGGAATGTGCCCGCAACCAAGGTACATGCCCTTGACTGGAATCGAACCTGGGACCCTTGAGTCTGCAGGCTGATGCTCAATCCACTGAGCCACATCGGTCAGGGCAAAGTGGCCACATTTTCATCAGCTCTCCAGCCGCTCTCACCTGCCTCCCGAGAGATGTGGGTGCTTTATGAGAGCTGCAGATGTGGCTCCATCCTTCCCTCCTGTCTGCCAGCATTATCATGTTGTTTGGTTTTAATTGTGATTAATCTAGAAATTGTTTAATTCTCTCCCCGATAATTGATGATAATTAGTCCAAACTTCAGAAGGGAGTCTAGGCACAATCTGAAACCAAAGCAAAAGTTTATTTTGTTTGACATAGTGAAAAGTTCTGCAGATTTCTATCGCCTTCAGTAACGTAGAAACAAATATGCAATTCAGGAGGCTCAGAACCTGAGATGGAACCATCATCCCTCTCTATGGGTGGTCCTTCAGAGAGGGGCAGCTCTTCCAGGGCTTTCTCATTCTCAATCATCACACTTTGCAGAGTGGAGAACCAGTCAGAATTGGTGTGGTGGTTGCACCGCAAGGCTTAATGCAGTCTTCTGTTAACTTGTCACCAAATTTGTGTTGTATGTCAGCACTAAAATAAAATGTCACAATGAGAAAAACGTGGTGTAATAGCAAAGGGACAAATAACCTGTGTGATTGGTTAAGACCATAGCCACATTAGAAAGCTGCGATGGAAAAGGCACTTTGAAAAAGGTATCTGGCCAGCCCTTGCCAAGGCAGAGGTTAATCTCTCCCGGGCCCGGCCACAGAAGCCGGAAGCCTGGAAAGGGCTTGTGTCCAAAAAAAATCAATTTCTAATTTGAAACAAAATCATTTTTGACTAACAGGGGTTCAGAACCCATTACTTTTTGCTGTACAGTCTGCTGACATTTCAGCACTTTCTGTTGTGCACAATGAATCCTAATAGTCATTTTATAATGTTGCTATACCAATCAATTTAACCAGGAGAAAGTTGTTACAATTCTGCAAAGTTTTCAGGAACAGCTTTCACTTGTAGTTTTATTTTTTTCATTAGGTTTCTTTCCCCCCCCCTTTTTTTTTTGAGGGAGGGGTGAAGTGTTGCAGTGAAAAATTGAAATGTTTTCATCTTTTCAAGAGTTTTGTTTTAAGGCATTGTACTTGCAAGAATTAACTTCTTTTTCTACTCTTAAGAAAGGCTATATTGTATTGTTCTCTTCTTTTATTCTAATACTAGAGGCCCGGTGCACGAATTTTGTGCATGAGTAGGGTCCCTAGGACTGGCCTGCAATCAGGGCCAATCGGGGCCTTCCGGCTGCTGGCCAGGTCTCCCTTCATTCTGTGCTGCCCCCTGATGGTCAGCACATGTCATAATGAGTGATCAAACTCCCGGTCTCCCGGTCGAACTCCCGAGGGGACACTTTGCATATTAGCCTTTTATATATATACTAGAGGCCCAGTGCACAAAAATTTGTGCACTCGGGAGGGTCCCTCAGCCTGGCCTGTGCCCTCTCGCAGTCTGGGACCCCTCGGGAGATAACGCCCTGCTGGCTTAGGCCTGCTCCCGGGTGGCAGAGGGCAGGCCCAATCCCTAGGTACAGCCCCTGGTCGGGCTCAGAGCAGGGCCGATTGGGGAGTTGGGGCGCCGCCCCCTGTCATGCACAGAGCAGGGCGGATCGGGAGGTTGCGATGCCACCCTCAGTCACGCTCAGGGTAGGGCCGATTGGGGGGTTGGGGCACCGCCCCAGTCACACTCAAGGCAGGGTCGATGGGGAGGTTGCGGCGCCACCCCCTGTCACGCACAGAGCAGGGCCAATCAGGGGGTTGGGGCGCCGCACCCTGTCACACACATAGCAGGGCCGATCAGGGGGTTGGGGCGCCGCACCCTGTCACACACAGAGCCGCAGGGCGAGCAGGGGGTTTGGGAGCTCCCCCGTATCAGTCACAGAGCAGGGCTGATAAGGAGGTTGGGGCACCTTCCCCTGTCACGAACAGAGCAGGGCGGATTGGGAGGTTGTGGCCCTGCCCCCTGTCACAGAGCCGCAGGGCAATCAGGGGGTTTGGGCGCTGCCCCCTGTCACGCTGATCCCGGTGCTGGGAGGCATATTACCCTTTTACTATATAGGATAGAGGCCTGGTGCATGGGTGGGGCTGGCTGGTTTGCCCTGAAGGGTGTCCTGGATCAGGGTGGGGGTCCCCACTGGGGTGCATGGCCAGCCTGGGTGAGGGGATGATGGCTGTTTGCAGCTGGTCACACACCCTTCAGGGTGGGGGTCCCCACTAGGGTGCCTGGCCAGTCTGGATGAGGGGCTGAGGGCTGTTTTCAGGCTGGTGGGTGACTGAAGCTCCCAACTGCTCCTTTTTTTCTTTTTTTTTTTTTTATTCTGGGCCAGCTTTAGCTCTGAGGCTCCAGCTCTGAGGCTTCCCCTGCTGAAAGCAGGTATCTGGTTTGTTTTGGTTCTATAATCGAAACAATGTATAACTCCAGCTCTGAGATCCCGGCTCACTGAAAGCAGGTTTCTGGGGTTTTGTTTAGCTTCTATATTTGTTACAATGTTTCTTAAACTGCAGGCTCAGAGGCCGGCAAGGCAGGCGGGGAACGTTGGAGTCCCGCGTCACTGAAGCAAGCAAGCCTCATGTTAGTTTCAAGCTGCCTGGCTGCCGGCCGCCATCTTGGCTGGCAGTTAATTTGCATATCTGGCTGATTAGCCAATGGGAAGGGTAGCGGTCATACGCTAATTACCATGTTTCTCTTTTATTAGATAGGATATAGATGGATCATTAAAAAAATTATGGTATACTTGGTCATTGAGGGAGGCCCCTGTGAGTCATTCTGCTCATTGCAGACCTGGTATACACAGATCCCAGGACAGGGCAACGTTATTGCCTTGCTGTTTGATGTGGTACCCAACCAACCAAAGGGGAGACACTCGCCAAGGTGTGCTGCAAAGGGTTCAACACCTGTTTCTCATGAGGCCAGTGACTTCCCACCAGTTGCCTAAGTTACACCACTTGGCTTATCATCTCCTTAACTGTTTTCCCTTTTTAGTGTCTGAATTTTTTAATATACTTTTCTTCTGTTTTATATCCTTTATTTCTTTTGTTGTCCTTTACTTATTAAGTACTATATAGGATGTTTACTGCAGGACTGTTAATCTTTATTATCAGTCTCTTTCTCCTTTTCCTCTCCTACCCCCTCACCATTCTGCCAACTTTGTATATACTAAACATGTAAAAAAAAAAAAAAAAAAAAAAAGGACCTGACTCTTGTTTTAAGAAATAACCTTGAGATCACAAAAATATTCACAGTATTGTCAAAATTACACTTGAAATGTAAATTGTTTTTCAATCAACAATGCTTGGAATGTTCTATTTTAGTTGCTTTTATTGAGCTACGTGACATTCTTTAGGGAGAGATTCCTTAAATCTAAACTTGAGTTGAGAACTTCTGAGCCACAGGCGCAAATCTGGAAGCACCAGCCTTCATTTCTCTTTTTTCTTTCCTACGCAGTGGTGTTTTTATTCTTGCCAAGCTTGTCGCAAACCTTTTCTGAGCAATCACTGATTCCCTTTCACAGGAGCCCACGAAGCTGAGGACATTTTTCCAGTTATCCGAAAGGTCTGGCAGAGGCTGTGAGGCACTGAACATGCATGTTAGATCAGGGCTTGTCACTGCCAACTCCTACATCAGCCATCAAAAGCCACTGCTACATTTAGAGCCACCTCCTGTTTATTCCTCTTTCATTGATCTCCCAATCCCCTTAAAACTGTGACTTTGAGTGAGGCTGAATCTCGAATAATTCCAATCTACCAGATGGTGTTGACCACACCTTTCATTTTGTCTTTGGGTGTTTTAGGTTATGTATATACAGCAGCTGTCACTGATCGAGGCTCCTGGGGGGCTTCCAAGTGCACTTGTCTTTTACTGGAAGAGGGTTATGGAAGACCCATCTGAAATGAGGAGTAATTTCTGAAGCTCTAGTTGCTCCCCTAAGTGCATCTGGGCTTGCAGCGATGCGAGTGTTTTCTAGTCCGTGATGGAGTCATGGGTCATGTGATTAAAGAAGTAAACAAGGCCCAGCTGGTGTGGCTCAGTGGTTGAGCATAGACCTATGAACCAGGAGGTTCGGTTAGACTCCCAGTCAAGGCATATGCCCAGGTTGCGGGCTTGATCCCCAGTGTGGGGCATGCAGGAGACAGCAGATCAGTGATTCTCTAATCATTAATGTTTTTATCTCTCTCCTTCTCCCTTCCTCTCTGAAATAAAAACATATATATATATATATATATATATATATATATATATATATATATATATACACATACACACACACACACACACACTAGAGGCCTGATGCACGAAAATTCGTGCAAGAGTAGGCCTTCCTTCCCCTGGCTGCTGGCAATGGCTTTCCTCTGGCACCTGGGACCCAGGCTTCCCTCCTCTGGCCGCTGGCAGGCAACCGGGACCCGGGCTTCCTTCCCTCTGGCCAGCCGCAGGCACCCGGGACCTCGGGCGGCTTTGTCCAGGCCCCGGCTTTGTCAGGAAGGACTTCAGAATGATGTCTGGAAGACGTCTGGTCTATCCAGTATAATTAGCATATTGCACTTTTATTAGTGTGTATATATATATATGTAAACAAGCTGGAGTATCCAAAGTACAAAATCCAATCCCATTTTGCCTCTAAGGAGCATTTACTTATGTTTATTTTTTAGAAGCATCATCATTATGATTATGTTTCATCATTAGAAAAGGTAGCACAAGATATCACTTCTGATTTCCAGAAGGCCAAGCTAAAAGATCTGTTAAAAGTTGATGCCTTTATTAATATAACACAGAAGATAAGTATAGTACAGGGATAATTTCAGACATGTAGATTAAATTGTCCTGCCCAGGCCACTCAAAAAAGGAATTCAAATGGCTGTGTTCTCCTTGTGTCCTCACAAAGCCTTTTTGCTGTGAGCACACACCCCTGTTGTATCCCTCTTCTTATAAGGACACCAGTTATATTGGACTAGTGGCCCAGTGCACAAATTCGTGCACATTGAAAGGAAATTAATTAGAAGAAGTATTTTAATATCGCTATTTGCCCTTTTTCTATAATAGGAGTGTCAACCAAATTCCTGATCGACAATGACAGATGGAAACACACACGTGATTGGTGCCAGCGAGAGCTTTATATGTATCGCACATGCACGAGTCAACTTAGCCTTTTATAGATATAGAATAAACTTGCTTAATTAGACCTGCTTTCTGATGTAGCTAAACTTTTTCCAGCCCAGTGAAGCACCCCAACTTCTCTTACAGGTAATTGTCAGCAACACAGCAGTAATTAACAACACAAAGCAGGTTATTATTATAGATCACGCAGGGAGAACAAAGGGTAAAATATTTAACTGCAGCAGTGTTTGACTATATTCTGCACAGTGAGAAAACCTGAAGTCATTTTCAAGGTCCACCATTTCTTACTTCTTTTCAGTCGGGTCAAGTTTCTAAGCTTTCTAAATCTCCATTTTCCAGCTAATGAAAAGAAAATAGGATTCCACAGAGTCTCCTATCTACCTACTCCAGGACTTCTGTGAGGATCAAATGAGATGAGGCATGGGAAAACACTTCAAAAACATTTGATTAAAGTGTAAAATGTTTGCACCTGGCTATAAAGCAAGTTGTGTTCCTGGGCTGAAGAAACTCCAAGGAGCTGGTCCCTAGGGAGAGGAAGCTGGTCATTGCTATGTGACATCATTACCCCGTGCCCACAGCAACCGTTTCCAGGCTGGGCTGGGCTCTGGGCCACATTTTTGTGCCCTGGGGTCTAGGCAGCATAGGCTGCGATTTGGTGGGCTGTCGCTCTAGGGTGGTGGAGGAGCCTGTGTCCACTTTGGGGAAGCCGAGTGTTGCTTTGTGGGCGCCAGGTCTGTGGTGCCATTTCTCTGTAGTTGGCCAGTGCGTGTCATGGCAGCTCCTGCATTGAGTGTCTGCCCCCTAGTGTTCAGTGTGCATCATAGCGACCAGTCAGATGGAGGGAGGAACACTTAGCATATTAGCCTTTTATATATACAGATTATGGCCCATCCATCTGACCTTGGTTAACCTTAATTACCCCTGTGAAGGCTCTCTCTGCAAATGCGTTCTGAGTTATACTGTGGTTAGAACTTCAGCATAGGAATTAGGCAAGGGGAGAGGACATAATTTAGTTCATAACAATTACTTTTTTCTTAGTCTCTATGCCTTTTATATTTTCTTATCTCATTATACTGTGTGGAACTTCCATTACAATGTAGAATAAAATATGCCTAGTCTCACAGGAAAGCAGGTATTCTTTCACCGTTACATATGGTTTTAGCTGTAGGTTTTTTGTAAATGCTATTTATCATGTTATAAAGGTTCCCACCTCATTTGCTGAGAGTTATTATTGTAATGAGTATAGAATTTCATCAAAACTTTTTCTGTACCCATTGAGGTGGTCAGAGTGTAAATTCATAAAAACTTTAGAAAACAGTTTGGTATTATTTACTAAAGATAAGTAACAAGCACTCTGTATCCAAGCAGTTTCTTTCTAGGTATATATAGTAGAGAGAATCTCATGGACATAGTGTTTAACTTACAAACATGTTCATAGCTGTATATTCAGTCAGGGTAGGCTGATCACTGTGGTAACAAGTGGACAGAAAAAATATCAGTGGTTTAAAGAAGAAATTTTTCCTCCTGTAATGGTCCAGGGTAAGAGTTCAGGTTGACAGCAGCTCTGCTCCAAAGAATGATGGCTCTGCCTTCTTTTTGTGCCTCCCAAGGTCACCTTGAGCATTGCAGTGACACTGGGGTGGGGACCTTGGTCCATGGCCAAATCCGGCCCACCACCGATTTTTGCAAATAAGTTTAATTGGAACGCAGCCATTTCCATGTTTTGCATATTGTCTGTGGCTGCTTTCGTGCTGCAACAGTGGAGTTGCATGTTTGCAACAGGATCTGGATGGCTCACAAAGCCCAGCACATTTACCATCTGACCTTTACAGGAAACTGTTGGTTGGCCCTACCATAGCAGGTCAGCAAGGACAAGGAAGGGTCTGAAAAAGTACATGTGAAAGGTTATTATAGGATAGACCTGAAGTGGCATATATACTGTCCACTAGTTTTCCTCCTGACCACTCATAATTATGAGAGGGACTAGGAAATGTAATCTAGCTGTGTACCCAGGAAGAGGGGATGAGAGTACATTTTAGTGGATAACTGGCATCCTCAGCCACAGCAGCGTCTTTTCAATAGCCTCAAACCAGAAACACTCCTAACATCCACCAATAGTAGGATGGATAGTCATAATTGCATAAATGGAACACTACATAGCACAGAAAACAAACCGCAGCTACGGAAATCATCAGCACAGATAAACTCTCAAATATAATAATGAGCAAAAGAAGTCTTAAGAGGAAAATATATAGCATATTTCTATTTTATAAAGTTCAAAAGCAGCAAAACAATGACATTTAGGGGATGCATATCTCACTGGTAAAACTGTAAAGAACAAAAAAGGGAATAATGGGATGGCGGCTGGTTTGTTCCTGTGTTTCGGGGGGAGAAGAGGTGACGGGGATGGACATTGGTGAGGCTCCCAGGCGGCAAAGCTACCAGGACTTCATTTCTGGGTTTGAAAAGGGGTCACACGGGCATTTTCTATATCACTCACTCTTTAAACTAAACTGAATGTATAATGTAGCTCAGCTGTTTTTAAAATGCAAAATAAAACAAAGGTCCTGGAGTTTTCCTAGACATTGAACTCTATAAGAAGTTATCTTATCATGAGGTATTGATTGGTGGGTGGGCAGACACAGACCCAGCCATATGTAAGTAGGACTTGATCATTATGTCCAATTCTATCTGTGTATGCAGAAATGTATGTTTATTTACATAAATGTATTCACATATATTTACCCATATATAAACATATATACTTAAGTATGAAATTTATCAGCCTAATGGATAATATTCTTAGCAACACTTTTATTTTTTAAATGTGTATATTGTCTGTGTGTGTGTGTGTATGTGTGTGTAAATATAGAGGAATGTGTAATTCTATGAATATGCATAACTGTATGTAACTGTTGGTATACTAAACACTAAATCAAATTTTATAGAAGGAATGAATATAATTAAAAGCTGATATATGGCTTTCTAGAAACTTAATAAGTGATAGAGCCTAAAGAATTTTAAAAAAGGAATAAAGTTCCTGTAAGGCATAGTACTCACACATTCTGGATCTCTACCCGTTGGTGTTGCTCTGTGCCTCAGTGCAGTCATTCTTAACTTCTCTGGGCTTCATAACCTTTCATAATTTGATGAAAGCTCTGGTCCCTTTGCCCAGGAAAATGAATGAGCAAATAGACACACATTATTGTAACTACACTTAGGAGGCAGCCACACATTCCTGAAGCACACACATGGATCCCATTAGAAGTCCTTGGACCTTCTGTTAAAAGTTTTACTTTCTCCCTGCACTTTCCCTTGGGTCAGGAGCTCAAGGACCCTCTGCCTGGCCCGGTGGTTCTCTGGTGACATTCCCATGAGGCCCTGGTACACTCACGAGACCCCTGCGCCTCCCACAGACCCTGGGGCAGGGCTTGGTGGGGGTCCAGCTGGGGTCCCCCTCCAGTGCCTGAGGGTCTGGGGTCCAGCCTAGTTGCCGAGTGACCTTGACCCAGCTCCCTCTCAGGCTGGCATGAATGCGTGTGTTGGTGCCTAGCCTCTGTTTCGTATTGCAAATATAAATAAATAAAGGAGACAATTTAAGACCAAAAAAAATAGAAAAAAAAGTTTTACTTTCTGTTCTTCCCATCAAATGTCAATTGTCTCAACCAAACTTTTGTTGGAAGTATCAAAACAGAAAAAGATAAGACTAATGTTGAGGCCTATGTGACTAAAAAGACATTCATTCCATCGCCTCCAGGCAGCCCTTCCTTCTCGCCTCCCCCACAAGGCCTTCTCAGTTGCTGCTACTCTCAGGTGCTTATTTTAATTTCCCCTCCATCCCCAAACTCTGCCCAGACAGTTGTAGGCGTGGTGAATGGCTTCACCTGCCTCCCTTCTCTTTTACTCTGTTCTAAATTCTAGCACAAAAGTAATCTCTCCAAAGGCCATTTGTTGTTTTTTAGAGAAAGATGTTTATTTACATAAAAAATTAGGGTTCCTTTTGTTCATTTGTTGTTGTTTTATTGACTTCAGAGAGAGGAAGGGAGAGGGAGAGAGAGATAGGAACATCAATGATGAGAAAGAATCATTGATGGGCTTTCTCTTACCTGCCCACTACTGGGGATCGAGCCTGAAACCCGGGCATGTGCCCCTGACTGGGAATCAAACCATGACCTTCTGGTTCTTAGGTCTATGCTCAACCACTGAGCCACACTGCTGGGCCCAGTTGTTGTTTTTTAATGGTTATTACTGCTGCTTTGTTTTATTTTTTAGGCCAGCTAGCACAGTGTTGAGTTTGCAGTACAGACCTTGATTGTATTTAAAACCCAGCCTTGCTCTTAGCAGCCCTGTGATAATGGACATGCTGCTTGACCTTTTCTCACTTTCCACTTCCTATTCCATAAAATGAGGACAATAATATAAATTAAGGACTAATGAGATAATGCATTTAAAGTGATTAGCAAGGTACAGGACATAGTGTGCTCAATAAATATTTCCTGGATATACCAAACATGTAGCCTTGAGCTTGTTAATTTAGTGCTTTTGCTAACTCCATGCTCCCTATTCCTTCTGTCAAAATTCCACCTCCTGCGTTGTCTTCCCTACAGCTGATGTGATCTCTCTCCCTTGTTAATTCCTCAGACTTTTCATCCTATTTAATATGCAGTAACTAGCAGAATGGTGAAAACTCCTGGATCAAAGTGTCTGGGCAGGAATGCTGGCTCCGGCACATATAGCTTTGTGACCTTGGCAGGTCATGTAAGTCCCTATGGCTCACATCCTTACCTGGAAATTAGATATAAAAATAGTGTCTATCGCAAAGGGTTTTATGAAATGGCCAAACTATAGAGATAGAGCTGGGGGAGGGGGAAGGCAGCAACAGACAGGATGAAGGGAACTACAAATGGGCATAAGGGGCCTTTTTGGTGTGTGGAAATATTATAGAACTGGGTTGTAAAAATAAATAAGCAAATACTATGACAAAATGTTTAAAACTTGGTTGTGCCCATGATTTCATAGCTGAACAGATTTGCTACTATTATCAAACTGTACACCTAAAATGGTTAAAATTTACAGTATTCAAATTATACTTTAATGAAACTGTTTATTATAAAAGAATATATGGTATATGGAAAAGAGGAGAGTGCCAGGCACATACTGAGCATACTGTACCTGTTGTTACTGCTGTATACTGCTTTGGGTCATTTACTGTATTTCTGAGAGTAACTCATCCTCTTGCTCTCACACCTTCTTTCCCCTCCTCCTAAACTAAGCTTGAGCTTAATCCTGGCACCAGCCCTTGCCTGTTGTTCGGTGCTTGACAAATATTTACTGACTGAATGCACTGTGTGGACTGAGGATTAATGTCTAGTGTGGGAATGTACTGGTTTGGGTTGAGGGTCCCACAGGTTTGTGTACACACAAAAGACAGTTGTGCATTTGGGTGGCTAGTGGTTTACACCCATCCATAACAGTGAGCAGTTAATACTGAGTGTAGTTGAGAATGCAAGGGTCCGTGATGATTGCTCTTGCTTTCTCCAGTTCTGATTTCCTGGGTCACACGTAAACTGTTCCGTTCCTGAAGTTAGCAGACTATGTGCTTGGCATTTTAGCGTCTGGGATTCCCAACACACCAAAGCTATCTTTGCGATATTTGAATATTCACCCTTTTCTCAAAGAAAGAGTGAATCTCCCCAAATAACTTCCTTAAGCAGCCTGGATTGTAGTCTCCCAGGAATCAGAAGAAGACTGTAAATAAGCGTTCCAGAAAAAGACAGGGACGTTTTGTGTTGTTTGGAAAATAATATTAAGGAGGAGAAATTATTAGAAATACTAATAACTAGAAACAAACAACCACAACAAATATTCATGTCCGTGTCTTCTTCTTCTTTAGCACTTCAGGAAAGAAGTTATGCACATTGCTTGTTAGAGAGGAGCGGAGGCCACATGGGCCCAGGATGGTTAGTTGAGCATCTCTTCCAGTGAAACACTTCCTTTAGCCAGTGTAGAGTCTTTGAAAGAAACATTCAAGGTTCATGTCTACCTTGAAAGCTTTGGGGGCAGGATAAGTTTAATTTTGGGGGGAGTGGAGGTATAGAGTGCTGGAATCTTCTATTTTGTCAAAGAGAAGAATGATCTTCTATTATGTTCGTTAAGGGGAATGAAATCAATCTACCGTCTTGGGCATTTTCACAGTAAACCCAACCCAGCAGGAATATGAGAGGAATCAGGTTTTTTTAAAAAGCTCTAGTTAGTCTGTTACTGCACAAATGTACTTTTTTAAAACAAGATATTGCAGATCTCTGATGCTCACAAAATCAAAACAACCTGCTGAGTTTTCCATCTGTCATTGTTTCATCTTACAGGGGGATGGGGGATGCTTAATTTCAAAGCTTAGGAATTCCTATAATCTCTAATATAGTACTCAGAATGGGCTTTTCCATTTCTTTTTATTGACTTCCCAAATTGTTTCCTTTATCGTTCATACAGGGACAATGACAGGAGTTAGGAAAGATGCGTCCACATCTCCTATAACAATTGAAAGCCAAAAGGACCTTTTAAGCACATCGTCATTCCAACACGAATCCTCCCGGTAAGCATCAGGTGTTCTTTGATTTAATATTCTCCAGAGAAGAGCATTTTTTAAATTTTGTTTTTATTGACGTGTAATATCATATTAATTTCAGGTATACATCATAGCAATTTGATATATACATTATGAAATGATCCCAACAATAAATCTAGTTACCATCTGTCATCATACAAAGTTATTATAATGTTATTGACTGTATTCCATACGCTGTACATTATATCCTTATAACTTATTTCTATTTTAACTGGAAGTTTGTAGCTCTTAGTCCCCTTCACCTATTTCAGCTGCCACCCCAACCCCTCCCCTTTCTGTACCCACCAGTTTGTTTCCTGTATCTATGAGTTTGTTCTCTTTTGTTTGTTTGCTTTGCTTTTTAAATTCCACATATAAGGGAAATCATACAGTATTTATCTCTGTCTGACTTATTTCACTTAGCATAATACCCTTTAGGTCCATCCATGTTGTTGCAAATTGCAACGTTTTGTTCTTTTTATGACTGAGCTATATTCTGTTACGTATATACCACATCGTGTGTGTGTGTGTGTGTGTGTGTGTGTGTGTGTGTGTATTTCACAAGATAATTTATGATAATTTATTCAAGCACTCTTACCTCCAGCATCTGGACAGAATTCATGCACTGGGGTTTCAAAAATCAAAATATAACCCAAACAATAACAAGGTTTCTTACTTTCATACCACATCTTCTTTATCCACTCATCTATCAGTGGATACCTACATTGCTTCCATGTCTTGGCTGTTGTAAATAATTCTGCAATGAACATAGGTGTGCACATATCTCTTCAAATCAGTGGGGTTTTTTTCTTCAGATAAATACACAGAAGTGGAATTGCTATATCATATGGTAATTTTATGTTTAATTTTTTTAGGAACCTCCATACTGTCTTCCATAATGACTGTACCAATGTACATTCCCACAAACAGCGAACAAGGGTTCCCTTTTCTCCAAATTCTCACCAACACTTGTTTGTTGATATTGTATTTTTGATAATAGCCATTCTGACGGGTGTGAGGTGATACCTCATTGTAGTTTTGATTTGCATTTTCCTGATTAGTGATGTCGAGCATCTTTTCATGTGTCTGTTCACCATCTGTATATCTTTTTTTGGGAAAAAAAATATCTCTGCCCATTTTTTTTTTTAAATATATTTTATTGATTTTTTACAGAGAGGAAGGGAGAGAGATAGAGAGTTAGAAACATCGATGAGAGAGAAACACCGATCAGCTGCCTCCTGCACATCTCCCACTGGGGATATGCCCGCAACCCAGGTACATGCCCTTGACTGGAATCGAACCCGGGACCCTTCAGTCCGCAGGCCGACGCTCTATCCACTGAGCCAAACCGGTTTTGGCTCTGCCCATTTTTTAATCAGAATCAGTAGTATGTGTGTGTGTGTGTGTGTGTGTGTGTGTGTGTGTGTGTGTTGCATTAAGTTGTATAAGTTCTTTATATATTTTGGACACTAACCCTTTATTGGATGTATGATTTGCAAATATCTTCTCCCATTCAATAGGTTGCCTTTTGTTTTGTTGATGGTTCCCTTCATTCTGCAAAAGCTTTTTAGTTTGATGTAGTCTCATTTATTTATTTTTGCTTTGTTTCCCTTGCCTGAGGAGACTAGTTTAAAAAATATTTCTAAGACTAATGTCAAAGACTTTACTGCCTATGTTTTCTTCTAGGAGTTTTATGGTTTTCAGGTCTTTAATCCATTGTAAATTTATTTTTGTATATGGTATAAGATAGTGTTCCAGTTTCATTCTTTCCCATATAGCTGTCCAGCTTCTCATTACCATTTATTAAAAAGACTGTCTTTTACCCATTGTATATTCTTCCTTTGTCATAAATTAATTGACTATATATGTGTGGTTTATTTTTCAGTGGTGTATTCTATTTCATTGATCTGTCTGTTTTTATGCCAGTACCATACTGGTTTGATTTCTGTAGCTTTGTAGTATGCTTTGAAATCAGGGATCATGATGAGTCTAGCTTTGCTCTTTCTGAAGATTGTTTTGGCTATTTGTAGTCTTTTGTGGTTCCATACAAATTTTAGAACTCTTTTCTAGTTCTGTTAAAAATGCTATTGGTATTTTGATAGGGATTGCAGATTGCTTTAGGTAATATGGACATCTTAACAATATTAATTTTCCAGTCCGTGAGTTTGATCTATCTTTCTATTTATTTGTGTTGTTTCAGTTTCTTTCATCAGTGTCTTATAGTTTTCAGAGTACAGGTCTTTTACCTCCTTGTTTAAATTTATTCCTAGGAACTTTTATTCAATTGTAAATAAGATTGTTTTCTTAAGTTCTCTTTCTGGTAGCATGCTATTAGTATGTAGAAATGCAACTGATTTCTGTGTGTTGATTTTTTATATCCTGCAGCTTTACTGATTTCATTTATTGTAACATATTTTTGGTGGAATCTTTAAGGTTTCCTATGTATAGTATCATGCCATCTGCAAATAGTGACAGTTTTTACTTGTTCCTTTACATTTGGGATGCCTTTTATTTCCATAGAGCATTTTTGAGGTTTATTTAATAAAGAGTGGAAAAATCTTGATAGTATTAATGGCTGATACTCAGAAGAGAGGCCTTTTTTGGCATCTAGATTTGGCCAGTTGAGCTCATGGAGCACTTTTCTTTAAACGTGCCTTTCCCTAGTTGATAATGGTAATTGGTGAGGATTTCCATGGAAACACAACTAATCCTCCTTCATAAAAAAAAAAAAAAAAATCTGCTTAACAGCAAGTCCTTCCCAATTTATCACAGAATAGCTGTACACTGGACTGTAAATTTAACTAACTGAATCACTGATATTGAAAAATATAGTAGATTTTGTACTACAATTAAAGGACTGTCAACATTTACTTATAACAGAGAAATTTGAATGAAGAGCTAATAATTTGACCAGTCTTGTTTGGAATCAGGAAAATAAATATGTCATTAAGATTTCTCATACTAATAAGCGAACTCTCATTTATATGCTTATGGCTGAATATATAAATATCAAAACCAAAAGGGGTTGGTTTACTTTTCCTTGGAAATATGATTGTTTGAGCACTTAAATACCTAGTAACTTATGAGATGAATACAAATTTTAAGACATTTTAATTTTAAAGAACTTTTGGGAAATGACACAGAGGATGACAATAATGTCTGTCATCTATTAAGCATGTGTATTCCCAGCCCTTTGTGTGCATCATCTGACTTAATTAATCTTCATCGCAGTCTTATGAAGTGGTACTACTGTCACCCTCACTTTAAAAATTAGGAAACTGAGGCTCAGAGAGACTGAGTGACTTGCCTAAGGTCACATAGCCAATAAGAGGTGAGCCAGCGTTACAGGCTCCAAAGGCCATCATCTTAAATATTACAATAGTTGACAAAGACAACCTCCCTATTTTGGGGGCCACCCACAACCAAAAGAAAATTTAATTAGTTTACCACATTCTTTGTTTATTACTCCTTTATTCCTTCTTAATGCTGCTGTTGTTATTTTGCCAAAGACCTACAGTGAGTTGTGGTTCTGCAATATTGATGGGGTTCCCACCTTAGTGGCTTAACGTTGTGACTGAACACCTGTGCTCAGA
Organism: Myotis myotis; assembly: GCF_014108235.1. Classification (NCBI taxonomy): domain Eukaryota; kingdom Metazoa; phylum Chordata; class Mammalia; order Chiroptera; family Vespertilionidae; genus Myotis; species Myotis myotis. Next base: position 19,055,424 of record NW_023416401.1, on the reverse strand, counting down.
GGATCTGTCCTTGCTCATCTTGAGGGAGTCCTCTGGAGGAATTACAGGTAAAGAGGAGGGAGAGCCCTGGTTTTCAGTCTTGGTGAATTTCCCTGTTGTTGGAGATTAAAATGGAACCTTTAACACTACTTTAATGTGTATTTGATTCTTGCATTTCAGTTTAGCGAGAAGCATGAAAAAGTAAAAGCAAGTGCTTCCCAGGAAGAGTTTTATAGAACATCATCAGCACACATTTTCTGAATGGACCGTATCAACTTCGTAGAGTTTTACAAGGCCAGTTAAAATTGCTGTGAAGACGCATATTTATGGACCTTAAGAAAAAGGATTCTGTATCTGCTGGTTCTTAATACTGCAGACCAGCTAAATATAGATCCTCAGAAGCTTCTTAAATAATGAGCATTTAGCTAAAGCTAAAGAAACAATGTGTAGCACACCAGGTTTTGTCCTTAGACATGCACAATGGCATGTTATAGGTCTATTCTACAAAGTGCAGAGTTGAAAAAGATTCAGTGCTATGAAATCAGTTACCAGGAAGGCACAGTGGTTGCTTTCCAGACTTCAGAATCAGGATTATTTGAATTATTTTTATTTCAAAGTGTAGAAAAGGCATTTTTTTATAGACTACTTTTCAGTTACAGGGAATTCAATGCAAAAGAAAAACCTATTGTTCTTTGTCGCAACAAATCTTTGAAGGTAATACTAAGGTAAATAAGAGTAAAAGACCTTTCCCTGTCCACCCCAAAATCCCAAGAATTTGCAAGTCTTGCAAGAGAATATGGGTGTGGGACGTATGCTAGTGGGAGACAGGTTTTCTTTTGTTCTCTGCAAAGTGCTAACACCTAGAAACCCCCTATTATTCCATATGCAGGTGATAAAATGAGGCGTGGCAAAGTCATCTTTCTCATTCACAGTGTAGGCTGTTAATTGTTCTCTCTGCTGCCTGTCAATATAATGTGAAATTTTCATTCCCCATTCAAGATGGAAAAAGTTGTGGCTGAAAATGTTAACATTTGCATTTTTATTTGTTGATTTATTTAAAGGACAGCCTCTCCTACAGCAATCCATCACTTGGTGACACCCCAAATATGAATAATGTATTGTAGACTTGCAGTTACCATGTGTAATAAGAGCTAGAGACAGTAAAGGAATGTTAACTATGCTGCAAATGTAATATTTATTGACTCATAAAGTTTATTGCTTTTGAGGTTCAATAATACTGACCATAGGACATTAATATCACTTAGCCTGATTTTAGCTGGGCACCTTTGTATGTAGAAATATTCATCTATCTCATGCTAACAAAGTAAATATGTAATTGATAACACAGGCAGAGAGATCTTTATAGTTTTCTGTGCAGGGAGCTAGAATGCATCTGTTTCACTCCTGGCCTCCAGCACCCATGCACCCCACCCCCCACCCCCACCCCCGAGCTGCCAGGAGAGTAAACACATGGTCATCTTGGCACAAGAGGCCCTTTTCTGCTCAGCTGAACCAAGCAACACTCACAAGTCAGTCCTCCTGGAGAGGGCGCTAGGGAGGGCTTCTCTCCTTGTCATTCTGAACAAGGAGGGTAGGTGCTCCTTCACTTAAAAAGTTCAGCCCTTTTCCTGTCATGATTCTGAGTCAGTTTACTGCTTCTACTTGATCCTGTACTCCAGTGTGAATCCAGACCCGGGCAGGTTACCAATGAATTTGTTATGAGCACAAATGGTACTGATAACCCATTTGTGCCTTCCAGAATTAGGTATGTCCATTGCCAGCAATAAAGATCATGCAAGAAATATCTGGCCCCCAGAGCAAAAGAAGTAATGTTAATTAGCAACCATCAGCTGTAATTGTCATCCCCATTAAGATGCAGAATTATGTATTTCTTCGTTATAAATAGCCTTTCTAATTGTGCTTGATGTATGCCAATTTAATCAAAAAGTATACTTGCAACAGCAGATATTTGCATTAATGTAGCTTTGGATCTTCAAATCTTTTCTTTCAAATTTGACTGGGAAAAAGAGTCTATTGCAGCTGTATATCCTTTGTATATTGATGTTTTTTTCTATTCAGATATATAGATCTGATATATGTTATATTAAAGATGAAGATCTTTAATATCTTCTGGGATTGTTCAATGAAACAGACTTGGTGGAGTTTCTTTCTCTTAGTCATGTGACAACACAGTGATGATTATTCCAAACTGATCAACAGAAGAACCTACCTGGTGTACAGGGATAGGATGACATTCTCAGTTTCTGAAGAAAAAGGTTACTAAGACCTCATCTCTCTGTTCTTCCCTGGCTCATAAGAGTTAATGCTGGTATTCTTGACCTCTTTGTGGTTTTTTTTTCCATGAGATTGAAGAGAGAAAAGCAGATCTCACCAAATCTGCCTGATTAGTGAGTTTTTGGAACTGAAGCTGGAGTTAGCCTATTTCTATTTCACTTCTCTACTTACATGGGATATCTTTCCATTTATTTGTGTCATCTTCAGTTCTTCTCATCAATGTTTTATAGTTTCCAGTATACAAATCTTTCGTGTCATTGGGTAAATTTATTCCCTAGTATGTTATTTTTTTCATGGGATTTCCCCCCTTGGTTTCCTTTTCAGATAGATCACTTTTGATGTAAAGAGACACTACTGATTTTTGTATGTTGATTTTGTGTCTAGCAAATTTAGTGAATTTGTTTATTAGTTCTACCAGCTTTTTTTGTTTTTGTTTTGCAGTGTCTTTAGGGTTTTCTGCATATAGAGTCATGTCATTTACAGAAATAATTTTATTTCTTCCTTAACTATTTGAATGTATTTTATTTCTCTTTCTTGCCTTGTTCTTGCTGTACTTCCTATACTTCGTTGCACAGAAATATTGAGAGCAGGCATCTTTGCCTCATACCACGCCTTAGAGAAAAAGCTTTCAGTTTTTCATCATGGATTGTGATTAGCTGCAGGCTTTTTATAAATGGTCATTATTGTTTCGAGGAAATTTTTCTCTTTATATATTTTGTTGAGAGTTTTTATCATGAATGGATGCTGCCCTTTGTTAAAGGAGACATACAAATTGCCAACAGGTATATGAAAAGATTCTCAACATCACAAATCATCAGGGAAATGCAAATCCAAACCACAGTGAGACATTACCTCACACCTGTTAGGATGACTGTTATAAAAAAAGATAAAAGATAACAATTATTGGGAAGGATATGGAGAAAAGACAACTCTTATATACTTTGTGGGACTGTAAACTGGTATAGCTTTAAAAAAAAACTTTATTATTGAAAGTATTACATAAGTCCCTTTTTCCCCCATTGACCTCCTGTAGCCCACCCCTGCCCACCCCAGGCCTTCACCACTCTATTGTCTGTGTCCATGGGTTGTGCATATGTATATGCACAACAAATTTTTTAGTTGATCTCTTCCCACCCACCCACCCTCCCCCGCCTTCCCTCTGAGGTTCAACTAGTATAGCTTTTATGGAAAACAGCATGGAGGTTCCTCAAAGAATTAAAAATAGGACTACATAATATCCAGCATTCCCCTTCTGGGTATATACCCAAAGAAAATGAAGTCAGTACTGCTGGAGATATTTGCAGAGAAGGGAAAATCGTGTAAATAATTCTAACAATGATCTGTTTTATCTCGAGCAACAAAATTCTGGATTGACAGCTAACAGAGTATTCAAGAAACATATTTCTTACTATGCTGGTAATAAATATATAATGCCTAAAATTATAATTACCTGTTCACAATCCTTGGCATATACCTTAGAGTTGACAGAATGTTTTTCATATTCATTGTCTTGTTTAAATTGCATCAAAGCCTGTGAGGTATGTGGTAGTGCTCTCCCACCTTATAATGAGGCAATGAGAATGGAAAAGCTGAGTGGCTGCTCGAAGCCACACAATGAGGAAGCAGGAAAGAGGGCTTAAACTTTGCTCGCCCAATCCCAAATCTCAGAATTGTTATATTCTTTTCTACTGCCTGAGACTTGGATTTGGTTCTGAGGTGTAAACACTAAGCTGATCAAATTCTGCTTTAGAGGAGGAAGCAAACTGACTTTGATAGTTGGAATTTGTTTTATAACTTGATAAGAGGAAACTTAGCCTACAGAGAACAGGGCGTTGTGGTTTCACTACACACAACAGCCAAAGTGCAATGCCTTCTCGCACGTGTGCCCAGAATCCTAACAGTGGCTTTAAAAAAAAAAAATCGAACTGTATCTCATCTACACATTTACACAAATATTTTGAGGACTCAGGCAGGTTCCCTCATGTGCCCAGCAGAGAAAATGATAATGTGTTACTCTCCCAAAGGTGGAGAGATGGAAACTAAACTAACTCTCAAACCTCCAACTGGAGCCCATGGCACTCCCTGGGTTTATGTCACAGCTTTCACCAACAGCCCTCACTGCCTCTATGAAATGGTGTATCTGAGTGGTGGCCGGGAATGACGACTGACTACTCTTCCATGACTGCCATGTCACACATGTGCAGATATATCCATTCAAAATATGTGTTCATACAAATTACATATCATTGCAATGTGATGACTATTAACTCTGTCTCATAATAGTATTAAATAGAATTTCTTCTTAGATTTTTCAAATAACTTCCTAAAACTTGGCCCTGAACTATCATTAAAACAAAACCTAGAAGATTGCGGCATAGGTAAACACCTGAAATTGCTGCCTCACACAACCACTTCAAAAATACAACTGAAAGACAAAACGGACATCATCCAGACCCACAGGAAGGCTGGCTGAGTGGAAATCCTACAACTAGAAGGAAAGAGAAAAGCACACTGAGACTCAGAGGAGGTACAGAAGTAAAGTGCAGAGGTACAGAGGCTCACGCAGAAAGGGCAGGCAACTGAGGACGCGGTTGTCTTTTTCAATCGGGAGGGAGTCACAAGCTCCCGAAGGCCCTGACTCCAGTTCCGGGCGAGTCTCTGGGGACCCAGGCTCGTACGGGGAGAAACTGGACTCTCTGGCAGTGGGCAGAACTCGAGGGCAGCTTTCTCTCAGAGGTGCTTGCAGCAATTACCACGGGCCACTGAGACCCGGGACCTCTTAAGGCAGGACTGAGGATCAGCCATAGCTGTTTGCTTCGCCCTGTTGATTCCCTGAGACCCTGCCCCACCCAAGCTGCAGCAGAGGCTTTTGCATATGAATGACCTGGCCCTTTGCAATATAAAATTACCTAACAAATTGCAGCTGGGTCAGAGAGACCCAGATCATCCAAAAGAAGGCCCAAGGCACCACAGTAGATTGCATTGCTTCACAGCTGGGCCTGATCTGGGCACCTCCAAAACCAAAACAAAGAAGAGGAATCTGCAGATCTCTCCATACCGCCTGCTAGGTAGCCTGAGGCAGAGGCTAAATTAGTACTTCCTTAGAGTTCCAAGTGCCAGTGTACCCAGTGGTCAGAGTGGGACCATCCAGATTACAACTCCTCAGATCCATAAGGGACACACTCAGGGGGCAGACTCAGTGAGCACCAAAGCCCCACTGAAGCAAGTCTTGCCCCATAAGGGTGTCTCCAGCACAGAAGTTCTCCCACCATAGACACAGCTGAATCTCACAGCCAATTGGCCTGGAGGTCAATTCCTCCCAGTGATACCTACAACAATCAAGGCTTAACTACAACAAGACTGTGCACACAGCCCACAAAGGGGTGCACCAAGAGTGTCCACCTCAGGTAATTAGGGAGGCTGAGCCTCTGGGCCCTATAGGACACCTAGCACAGAAAACCATTCTATCAACACAGGAAAGCAGCCAAAATTCAGAGACAAAGAAACAGGTCACAAATGACAGAAATGGAGGAAAGCAAACTACTGGATATAGAGTTCAAAACCACGGTTTTAGGGTTTTTCAAGAATTTTCTAGAAACTGCCAATAAATTTAGTAAGACCCTCAATAAGTCTAGTGAGACCCTCGAGGATATGAAAAAGGACCAACTAGAAATTAAGCATACACTGACTGAAATAAAGAATATCATACAGAGATCCAAAAGCAGACTAGAGGATCGCAAGAATCAAGTCAAAGATTTGAAGTACGAAGAAGCAAAAAACACCCAACCAGAAAAACAAACAAAAAAAGAATCCAAAAATATGAAGACAGTGTAAGGAGCCTCTGGGACAACTTCAAGCGTACCAACATCTGAATTATGGGGGTGCCAGAAGAAGAGAGAGAGCAAGATATTGAAAACCTATTTGAAGAAATAATGACAGAAAACGTCCCCTACCTGGTGAAAGAAATAGACTTACAAGTTCAGGAAAGGCAGAGAACCCCAAACAAAAAGAATCCAAAGAGGACCACACCAAGACACATCATAATTAAAATGCCAAGAGCAAAAGACAAAGAGAGAATCTTAACACATTGTTTGCGGGTAGTTTTTATCGCGCGCTAACAGGTGGCGCAGGCCATTTTTGCTAATTTTTTGCACAAATGGCAACGTTCAGTAAAATTACGATAACTTTAGTTTACGTATTTATACGTTACCCGCATTCTACCGCTAGTCTATAAAAAATGTATTAATACGTGTTCCACGCTCTACTACCAGTCAACGTAAAACGTATAAGTAAAACGTATAAATACGTTTCCCGCATACAATGTGTTAAAAGCAGCAAGAGAAAAACATCTAGTTACCTAAAAGGGAGTACCCATACGACTGTCAGCTGATTTCTCAACAGAAACTATGCAGGCCAGAAGGGAGTGGCAAGAAATATTCAAAGTGATGAATAACAAGAACCTACAACCAAGATTAGTCTACCCAGCAAAGCTATCATTCAGAATTGAAAGTCAGGTAAAGAGCTTCACAGATAAGAAAAAGCTAAAGGAGTTCACCACCACCAAACCAGTATTATATGAAATGCTGAAAGGTATCCTTTAAGAAGAGGAAGAAGAAGAAAAAGGTAAAGATAAAAATTATGAACAACAAGTACATATCTATCAACAAGTGAATCTAAAAAATCAACAAGTGAATCTAAAGATCAAGTGAATAAATAATCTGATGAACAGAATAAACTGGTGAATATAATATAATCAGGGGCATAGAAAGGGAGTGGACTGACAATTCTCAGGGGGAAAGGAGTGTGGGGGTGCGGGAAGACACTGGACAAAAATTGTACACCTATGAATGAGGACAGTGGGGGGGGGGGTAAGGGCAGAGGGGTGGAGGGGAGCTATGGGGGGGGAAAAGAGGAACAACTGTAAAAATCTGAACAATAAAGATTAAAAAAAATACCTAATGAAATGCTACACATAAAATGATGACAATAAAAAGGAATCATCTGAAAACTTCAGAAAAGAATGTGTTGAATATGTTTAAAAAATATTAAGTTATAAATATGCCACTCTGCCTTCCATCTTTAATCAGGGGGATGAAAAGCCCAGCCATTCCAAAGTGTCTGGTTGAAGTTGGGTTAATGATTTGAAATTCCCTGCCGGTGGTACATTACCACCAAGAGCAGTTGAACGTTCTTACATGTTTGATGAAAAGATGTTGCTTTTAATTAAGCCATGATGTTGGGCTGTTATTATAATTCCCACTGTTAAAAGCCATTAATATAATCATCCATTTCTCTTGCACACTCTATTTATAGAGTGTGTAAGTTAGGAAAACAGAAACAAATGGGAAGTAGAAATAATAAAGACATAGCATAATTCCAAGAAATGAATTCAGCCTAAGGACATTTGTCATGACATTCTTACCAGAGGAAGAGCACACAGAACAGGAAAATGTACAGCAGCTTATATTTACTAGTCACTTAGTCTAATCCGGGGCTTTAGGAAATCTTTCTAAGTTGTAGGTAAAAGGATTACAGAGCTATTTTATTGTTCACTCTTTTCTGTATTTTCCAAATGTTCTACAATAACAGTGTGTTACCTACATAATTTTTAAAACAGTATTTTAAAAGAAAACAAAGGCCCTAGCCGGTTTGGCTCAGTGGGTAGAGCGTCGGCCTGCGGACTGCTCCTCCCCAGCTGGGACCCTCATCTGGGCGCATGCAGGAGGCAACCAATCCATGTGTTTCTCTCACATTGCTATATCTCTGCCTTTCCCTCTCCCACTCTCTCTAAAAATCAATGCAAAAATATCCTCGGGTGAGGATTAAAAAAAAGAAAAAGAAAGAAAACAAAGGACTCCCACTTGTAGGATCAAACCCATTTCAAAAGTTTATAACCCATAGTCCAAGGAGTTGGAAAAACCCTCAGCTTACCCTTGGAGCATATGACATAAATATGTTATTTCTTTGTAGAGCCAGCAATAGGGGAGGATTATGTCTCCTCGGTGTGTCTTCTCCGGCACTGAACTCTGAAAGCTGCTGTGATTGTGGCACCGCTCAGTAGTGCTGGTTCCTGCTATCCTTCAGTTTTAGGTCATGGACTGGTGTTTTAGAGTGTTCATCGGTCCAAGGGCATTACGCTCCTTTAACTTCAGTGTAAAGAAGCACTTTTGAGTGTCACTTTCTGTTCTAGGCACTTAATGCTTTTATAAAAACCCTTTTATATGTTACCTAGTGTAACCCTCACCGTCATGAGAAAATAAAGCTGAAAGAGGCCATTACAGAACAGTTCGGAGCCAGGTGTAATAATTATAACACCTAGGTTTATAGGCCAAGGTTTGAATGCCTGCTCTGTGGTTTTGAACAAATCATTTATCTATAAAGTGGGGATAATAATATCTCCCTCATAGGCTTGTCGTGATCATTAGGCAAGATAGTTTATGTAAAGCACTGAGCACAGAGCTGGTGTAAGGCTAAATTGTAGTGGTCATTGTTGAACTTCCTGACTAGCAGTAAGGTGTTGCACCATATCACAGAGCTTCCTCTGAACGCTGCTCTGGCCCGTGGCTAGTTGTGTTTTGGTTTTCTCAAGGTGAAACCCTTGCGGTGCAGACAAGCAGCATGGCTTAGAGGAGAGGGCATTAGACTTAAAGTCCAAACACCTGGATTTGTCAGCACCTGCCTCTGCCATTCACTAGCAGCAAAACCTTAACGAAGTCCCTTGACCACATGGAACCTCATGTTTTCCATCCTTCCATCCTATGTCTGAACCTTACCCTTTGTTCAGAAATAAAATTAAAACAAGAACACACGCATCTATCTCAAGATTGCACACTTACACATTTTCAAAAATGAATATTTTCAAAAATAATGAAATAATTGGTTTCACAGCAGCATGGTTGAAATTTCTCTTCCAGACCTTTGGGTTTTCATGCTGGCCAGTGGTTAGAAACCTTAAGTAGATATGCAAACTTGGCAGCGTGTCATTCACGCGAGGCACAGAGCGATTCTGTGGGGGCCTCTGACTTTCCGCTTGGCAGAGGACCGGGTGCAACTTACATTTCCTGGATTATGCTCCACAAGCCTGTGTTTACTGAGGGTCTTTCATTTTTTTTAATGTTTAAATGAAATTAAACATTAGCTCTTGTTTTATGGAGGACACCAGGAGAAAGAAAAAAGATAGCATCCTGGAAGTCCAAATTGAGGTTATTGGCCACAGAGAAAAAATGAGTGCATGTTAGGGTAGGCTACATGCCTTGCCTCAGGGAAAATGGTCAGGATTGTGCCTTATAGTACCAAGAATGTCACTGAGTACATCAAGGACTTGATCAGTAAGAAGAATTATAATGGAGAAGACCAAGAATAAAGGCAGTAAGTGCTCATTGACTAATCTTCCACTCAGCTGGACACTTTTGTATACTGTTTCTATATTTGAATATGTGTGTACACATATAAACACTTCTAATATATTTAACATTTTCATATTTTCCCATAAGCTATTTGCTTTTCATATTAATGAGATATGCCCCTCAAAAAAAGATATTATAGTCATTTTTTTCTTTCAGTTGTCCTTTATGAGTTCAACCACAAAAATGAAGAGACATATATGATAGTTCTTTAAAAACAGTAAAACAAAATACATGAACGTTTTTATTTTCATTAGCCTTAAGACTTCCGGATCCAAATTCTCACCAAAACATCTTTGCTATGGCTTCTTAGAGAATATGAATGAGCCACTTGGTACAAATTCTAATGTTCCCCACGGAAGAATGATTCCAAGTTGGTCTTAGAGCTCAAGAGTAATTGACAACACATCACCTGTTTACTGATCACGCTTTCATCAATTTCCTTTCTGCCATGGTTTCATTCTGAATATGACTGTCACTGAGGCTGAAGGCTCATCATCGTGTTGCCTGGCACTCATCCCTGAACGCTGAACGCTTGCTTGGAAGGGAAGCCTCTTGGCAGGCGGGGGAGAATGGTTACTGTTATACGGAAGCGGCTGCTGCTTCCTTTGGGGGAGTTGGGAGATTCTGGGGTGGGTGGGATTTGTATTAAGATAGGGACCCCGCTTCAAGCTTCCCTGTCACAGGACATGGGCTACTTGGAAACCAGAGCCATTATTAGAGCCAGAACAAAGGGCCCCAACCCAACTCTAAAAGCCGTGCTACAGTCGTGTTTCTTAGCATATCTGAAGAATTCTTCCTTTCAATTTTTTGATTAATGTTCACATTAATAATAAAAATATATAGGAAAGATAAGATAAAAAGCATGCTTAGCCATTGGGATTATTTTTTGAACGTCATGTGTTAAATAAACAAAAGGATGCTGGGAGTCGCACCTTGGGGACGTTCTTCTTTATGGGGCTCTGAGTCACCACCCTGCTGAGGCACTTGTAAGAGCCAGAGCTGGGCACCGTGCCAGTCCATGCTGAGGGAAGGGATGGAAAGCTATATCTTACCAAGGGCTCTCTCTTCCCTGTGCCTTGGAAGAAGTATGCCTGGCAAAAGCCACCACAGTCACGTACTTGGCTCTGGATATAACTTGATGAAGGCTGCAAGGATCTCACCTTGGGACCCCCGCCCTACCACGGGAAGAATGGACTCTTTACCACAAATGGCATTCTGTGTGCACTTCCATCAGGATGCTGCTAAATGCTCTCTGTTAATGAAGCAGGGCCCTCCCACGTGGGTTGGAAGCACGCACTGTGCCTACTAGCTCAGGGGCAGGTCCTCAGTGTCCCCTCCCCCCATCCATGTCTGCTGGCCTCACGGCCTCTACCCGTGACTGAGAAATGGGCTGCTCCTAGAATCAGCTTCTCTGTGGACCAGCTGACACAGCCCACGCCCAGCTCCCGTCTGCTGGGCTTTGGTTGAGAAGAAGTGGACTGGGGTGGAAGCACTGGATTCTGGTGAAAGCTGAGAGGTGGGTCATGAGTGTAACACAAACCATGCTTTACAAAGATCCAGCCAGTGCATGCAGAACTGACATGGACTGGCCCTGGAACACAGAGCCAGGCCCCTGGGCAGCAGGAGCATTGGGAGTGGGCAGTTCTGCGCTGCTCACAGACGCCCCCAGCTCACTCTGCAGCTCCCACTGCTCCTCTGCACAGGGCTGCCCCTTAAGGAAGCTTCTGCTTCGCCACAGCTTGCCCCAATTCTTCTGTCTCCTCCCTCGGATATAAATATTTTTGTGAGCAGCACTATGTTTCTACTGGTGTACAAACTGTAGGTCACATGGCATTGACTTTTATTCAAACCAGAAGGTGTCACGCTGGGCTTGTAGCATTGCTTCACTGGAGTCTTTTGTGTCGACGGGAAAATTTTAATTTCACGCCCTGCAGACTTCATAGTCTTCTGTGCTCTCTCTGCTCCTATTGTTGCATAAAGGGTAAATCCCGGTGTCACACTCATTTTAGATTGAAGAAAGTAAAGTTTATCCATTTATGATCTCCAAACAGAGATAGGAAAAAAACTGTTATTAAGGGGAGAAAAAACTAACTCTTTTCAGTTAATTTGGATTTCCATATGGGTGAGGATGGCTTCAAGATTCTACAGAGGGGAAAACTTCTGTTCCCATTGGGTGCTGGTACTATTTCATTAGTGCAGGCTATCATTCATTTCCTGATTGAAACACAGGTATTTTCAAGTGTTTGGGTATTAAAAAAAAAACAGCCTGGGGCTAAGATCTTTTTTAACCAGTCATTGATGGCAAAAAAAAAAAAAGTACATTTCTCCTTCACACACCTGTTTATTTGAAAGAAAGGAGAACATGTTGTAGTAGAAAAAGCTGTGAGTAAGTTAAGTCTGGAATAGGTTAGTAGCAAAGTTGGTGGGAACAAATCAGCATTTATTATTGACATTGGGTATCTGACTAAAATGAAATTTTAAATGAAATAAAAAGCTTACATATGGAAGTTTTTCATATCAGAGGTTTAAGATCAAAGATATCACAGAGTTGGAATTATAACTTAATACCATAAACTATTTAACATTAAATTATAAGAAATATACTCATGTACTTTACAAAAATTATGAAATACTGTGTGGCCTATAATGAACTATTTCAAATTTACTTTCTTGTGACTACCTTCAGCCTATGGTCCCAAAGTCAGGTTTAAACTGCTGTGTAAGATTAGTTAGCTATGACACAATAAAGATGAATTTTTGGAAAGATTAATTAGCTATGAAATGGACATCTAGCTTCCACCCCCTCATGATACCAACCACCATCCTTATTTTTTTTTAAATTAAATCTTTATTGTTCAGATTATTACAGTTGTTCCTCTTTTTTCCCCCATAGCTCCCATCCACCCGGTTCCCACCCCACCCTCCGCCCTCACCCCCCCACCCCCACTGTCCTCATCCATAGGTGCACGATTATTGTCCAGTCTCTTCCCGAATCCCCCACACCCCTTCCGCCCCACCCCCGAGAATAGTCAGTCCACTCCCTTTCTATGCCCCTGATTATATTATAATCACCAGTTTATTCTGTTCATCAGATTATTTATTCACTTGCTTTTTGTATTCACTTGTTGATAGATGTGTATTTGTTGTTCATAATTTGTATCTTTACCTTTTTCTTCTTCTTCCTCTTCTTAAAGGATACCTTTCAGCATTTCATATAATACTGGTTTGGTGGTGATGAACTCCTTTAGCTTTTCCTTATCTGTGAAGCTCTTTATCTGACCTTCAATTCTGAATGATAGCTTTGCTGGGTAGACTAATCTTGGTTGTAAGTTCTTGCTATTCATCACTTTGAATATTTCTTGCCACTCCCTTCTGGCCTGCATAGTTTCTGTTGAGAAATCAGCTGACAGTTGTATGGGTACTCCCTTGTAGGTAACTGACTGTCTTTCTCTTGCTGCTTTCAAGATTCTCTCTTTGTCTTTTACTCTTGGCATTTTATTTCTGATGTGTCTTGGTGTGGTCCTCTTTGGATTCCTTTTGTTTGGGGTTCTCTGAGCTTCCTGGACTTGTAAGTCTATTTCTTTCACCAGGTAGAGGAAGTTTTCTGTCATTATTTCTTCAAATAGGTTTTCAGTATCTTGGTCTCTCTCTTCTTCTGGCACCCCTATAATTCGGATGTTGTTGCGCTTGAAGCTGTCCCAGAAGCTCCTTATGCTATCTTCGTATTTTTGGATTCTTTTTTCATTTTGCTTTTCCGGTTGGGTGTTTTTTGCTTCTTCATATTTCAAATCTTTGACTTGATTCTTGCAGTCCTCTAGTCTGCTGTTGGAACTCTGCATAATATCCTTTATTTCAGTCAGTGTATGCTTAATTTCTAGTTGGTCCTTTTTCATAACCTCGAGGGTCTCACTAGATTTTTTGAGGGTCTCATTACATTTATCGGTGGTCTCACCAGACTTTTTGAGGGTCTTACTAAATTTATCGGCAGTTTCTAGAAAGTTCTTGAAAAACCTTAAAACCGTGGTTTTGAACTCTATATCCAGTAGTTTGCTTTCCTCCATTTGTGTCCTGTTTCTTTGTCTCCACATTTTTTATGCTTCCCTGTGTTGGTAGAGTGGCTTTGTGTGCTAGGTGTCCTATAGGGCCCAGTGGCTCAGCCTCCCCAATTACCTGAGGTGGACACTCTTGGTGCACCCCCTTGTGGGCTTTGTGCATAGTCTTGTTGTAGTTAAGCCTTGATTGTTGTAGGTATCACTGGGAGGAATTGACCTCCAGGCCAATTGGCTGTGAGAATCAGCTGTGTCTACAGTGGGAGAACTTCTGTGCTGGAGACACCCTTATGGGGCAAGACTTGCTTCAGTGGGGCTTTGGTGCTCACTGAGTCTGCCCCCTGTGTCCCTTATGGATCTGAGGAGTTGTAATCTGGATAGTCCCACTCTGACCACTGGGTACACTAGCTCTTGGATCTAAGGAGGTGCTAATTTAGCCTCTGCCTGAGGCTACCCAGCAGGAGCTACGAAGAGATCTGCAGATTCCCCTTCCTGATTTGGGGTTTGGAGGTGCCCAGATCAGGCCCAGCTGTGAAGCAATGCAATCTGCTGTGGGGCTTTGGGCCTTCTTTTGGATGATCTGGGTCTCTCTGACCCAGTTGCAGTTTGTTAGGTAATTTTCAGATTGCAAAGGGCCAGATCATTCATATGCAAAAGCCTCTGCTGCAGCTTGGGTGGGGTGGGGTCTCAGGGAATCAACAGGGCGGAGCAAGCAGCTATGGCTGATCCTCAGCCCTGCCCTAAGGGGCCCCGTGTCTCAGTGTCCCAGTAATTGCTACAAGCACCTCCGAGAGAAAGCCATCCTCGAGTTCTGAGTTCTGCCCGCTGCCAGACCATCCAGTCTCTCCCCGCACGAGTCCGGGTCCCCAGAGACTTCCGGAACTGGAGTTCAGAGCAGTCGGGGGCTTGTGACTCCCTCCCAATTCAACAAGACAGCCGTGTCCTCAGTCGCCAGCCCTTGCCACGTGTGCCTCCGTACCCCTGCACTCCACCTCCGCAGCTCCTCTGAGTCTCAGTGTGCTTTTCTCTTTCCTTCTAGTTGTAGAATTTCCACTCAGCCATTCTTCCTGTAGTTCTGGATGATGTCCGTTTTCCCACCATCCTTCTTAGAGGCCCCTGTAGAAGGGTCAGGGAGGACCCTTTCAAGAATCTATTTTCTAATGAGTTTTTACTGATACCACTGTTTGTACTAGTAACTACTTAAGCCCTTGTGCTTACTTGGGACAATTGCAATGGTAATATATATGTTTTAAAGTAACATATAAATCACTTACAATCATACCACCTACTGTATATATCACTTATTATTTTAATACTAGAGGCCTGGTGCATGAAATTCATGCACTCGGGGGGTCCCTCAACCCGGCCTGTGCCCTCTCACAGTCCAGGAGCCCTTGGGGAATGTTGCAGAGGTAGGAGAGGCTCCCGCCACCGATGCTGCGCTCACCATCAGTGAGCCTGGCCTCTGGATGAGTGGCACACCCCCTGTGGGAGCGCACTGACCACAGGGGGCAGCTCCTGTGTTGAGCATCTGCCCCCTAGTGATCAGTGTGCGTCATAGTGACGGGTCCTTCCACGTTTGGTCAATTTGCATATTAGCCTTTTATTATATAGCACGGCCAGTGCACGTCATGGCAGCTCCTGCATTGAGCATCTGCCCCCTAATGATCCATGTGCATCATAGCTACCAGTCAGACAGACAGACACTTAGCCTTTTATATATATAGATTTAGTAGATCTTTGTTTTGCTTCTTATACACTTCTCTTTCTTTAGACTGTTTTTTTTTTCTAAATTATAAACTACCAGGAATTTTTTCTAAATTATAAACTACCTGGAAAAAGCATACACTCTTCTTTGTATTAACCATTTCATAAATAAATTAAAAAGAGGCAGGTAGGGGAGGTTAGGGGAAGGCCAAGGGGAGGAAAAAAAAGGAGACATATATAATACTCTTTGTAATACTTTAAGCAATAAAACAATTTAAAAAAAGAGGCTGGTAGGAATTAGTGGTGCTAAATAAAATTGCCTAAATTGGTCTGTTAGCAAGGTTGATTGTTGGGATGAAAATGTCCATGTTTCTCTCATAAGTTACCTTAGGAATGCAACAGTGTGACTGTGTTACTGGTGAAACTTCTCTCCTTTTTTTTTTTTCTTCTTTATTGCATCTGTGTACAAATGTAATCTGAGGCGTAAGTCACTGCTATAAAATGTCTCGTTTTCTAAACATGACTCCTACATCTCTTTGAGATGAGATAAATGTGTGTTAAAGTTAAATCTCGCAATTAGAATGAATTTCTTTGTGGAGGAAACGTGATTAAGCAGCTCTTCCTGGTTAAGGATGCAGCAGGCAGAGGCACTGACCAAGGATGTGCTCAGACCTGCTGCTTCTAGTCCACTCTGTCCTTTCCTGGAGATGAGGCGGCTTTGGCACCCAGACTGCATCTGGAAGCCGAACTAAGAGTGTTTCTCTTGTTCTGAGTCTCTCTTTAGACACCAAAATAACGTTGGATTTTCACCTTCGTATAAACCATTTATTTACTTTTACCTATTCCTTCCATTTATCATAGGTTTTGATCCAAACGAGGAATGTCAGGTTCAATTTTTCTGCTGGCCCAGGGCCAGCTCTGATGAGCCAGAAGATCCCAGTCTTCCCATTAGTCTTCCTCAGACTTGGTCTTTCTTACTGACACCTCTTCTATTTCAATATCAAATTCATGGGACTTTTCCTTGTCATCCAGTTTTCTAAATTCTTCCAAACTGGGATAGATGGTTGATCTGTCTGGGCCATTTTACTGCCAGGGCACTGGGGAAACCCACGGGGCCTGGCAGGCTTGGTAATGCTGTGTTAAAACTGGTGTTTCCTCATCAGTTCCTGCTTTTCCCACTCCGTGTGTTTACAACCACTGAAATGTTTCCACTCTGTTTGGCTACACTAGTTTTCTCCTCATTGACTCCCCTTCCTTTCTCCCTTTCTACAGAATCGTTCTAATTCTCCCAGCACTAAAGGAAGTTGGGACGGTAAATAGGGTACAGTTTCCTGCACTGTTTCTCCCCCCCCCCCCAGTAGCAGAGTCACAGGGGAGGGACATTGGGTGCACTCTCATATCTTTCATCGTGAAGAGCATCTGGGGACCATGGTGCCAATCCGGCAGGATGGTGTTTACGGCATCTTAGGGCTTCACCTCAGTGTCCCATCTTGCGTTTAATAGGGGAGTTGGATACCCACCATGTGTTGTTGCCCTTAACCTTCCCTAAATGGCTGGATGTTCTCCCATCTCCAATGTTCACTTTAGGTGTGTGTCATAGACAATGGCCAGTGGGCTCACATATTAACTCAAACATGCTTCTCCATGAAGCTGCATCAAGAGTTAGGGAAACAGTCTCAGAGCTCACCATCCTGCACTTACCGACAAAGTAGGCAAGCCCTCTAACCATACACCCACCGAGCTCTATGCTTCATGATTTTGCCCTCTGCCAGTCTGTATCACCTTCTTTGTGGCAAGAGGATGGAGAGATGTAATTGTTATCTTAAATTGGAAGAATTTCCTCCCAAAGAACTCCTGTTTTCTCCCAGCTTCTCCTGTGTCTCTGAGAGTGAGCAGGACACCTTGCTTCACAGTCACTGTCCCTGTGTCAGCACTAAACACCTAGCTTTACTGAAGCCTGAAGCTAACCGCCTGTGGCACACAGTGTGTGTGTGTGTGTGTGTGTGTGTGTGTGTGTGTATGTGTGTGTAGAGGATAGGGTTGTTTCTTTTCTGTTGGGTTGTTCTTTCTAATAGGTTCATATAAAGGTTATAAAGTCCATCTATCCATATTGTCTTTCTCTGTGGAAGTACAAACAGTCATAAAACAGAACACTCCCGTTCAGTTTTGTAATCTTAAATTTCAAACAACGCACTGATGAATTATTTATGTTATAGAATGTGTTTTCAATAATGTGTAGCATAAAATGGGATGAGTGCTTATCCATACGTGCCCTGGACTTTCTAAAGTGCGTGCTAACGAGCAGGGTCACCCAGCGTCACTGTGGCCTGGTAACGTGCAAGGCAAGCGCTCCTCCCCTTGCCCCCGGCTTCTGCATTACGTTCGCCAGCAGTCAGCTCGCTGCTTCGACTGTGGAGCCTCGCAGTAACACTCTTTGACTCCAAGCTGCCTCATGGTGCTTTTCTCTCAGCATAACCGACACTGGGCTCTATAAATTTTATTTGTCGTTCTGGCTTTCAGCCATACTAACTTAGGCTTTAATTCATAATTAGTAGGAAGTCACAATTCCATAGAAAAGAGAACATTTTATATTAAATGGCCATTATCTAACATCATGATTTCACAAAATGATTAAGATGCTAGAAAATAAGTAAGCTACCTTAAGGTTTCCAATACTTAAAGTGCATGCATAGGGAGGAGGGGTGATAATTTGTTTTAATCTATGTATATAGTTCCTGCTACAATGACAAAAATAAAAATGCTTTTTTTTAATGTTATTTTTATAGTTGTACAAATGATCAGATTTGCCCAAATTTGCTTTCTCTATCAAAATCTCTGAGATCATGTACATTACTTGCATATCTCGTGACAATCTTTAACACAAATTTCCAAACGACAATAGTAAAAAGCCAAGAGCAGATAGCTCATGAACCTTGAATGGTGGGTCTTGTTGAAGAAGATTGGGTAACTTTTGGAAGTCAGTTTCTGTTCATGATAATATCTTTGTGTGAAGACTTAACTCAGGACTGAGAGCCAGGAGAAAAAATGATGCAGGTCCACAGTCCCTCATCCAAAACTCTCGGAACCAAATGTTTTTCAGAATTCACAGGGTGTGTGTTTTTTTATAATTTCATAGATGTGTTCTTTTTTAAAATATATTTTTATTGATTTCAGAAAGGAAGGGAGAGGGAGAGAGAGATGGAAACATCAATGGTGAGAAAGAATCATTGATCAGCTGCCTCCTGCATGCCCCCCACTGTGGACTGAGCCTGAAACCCAGGCATGTGCCCTGACTGGGAACCAAACTGTGACCTGGTTCATAGGTTGACGCTCAACCACTGAGCCACAGCAGCCGGGCAGGTCCACTTTTTAAAGCCCCAACACAATAGATGATACTGACTTCGTAAATCTGGAGGTTGGGACCACAAAATTGGTATAGAAATAGGAGTCAAAATTTTGAGCCAATAGTTTCAGTTTAACTGTCTCTATAGAACTGATGGCATTAGGAAGGCAGAAGAGAACTCACAGCAGCTCTAACTTCTCCAATCCCCACACCAGAACGACGCCTGAGCTTCGCACCTGCTCGTAGACTGTGGGCACTGGTTGGCATGGATGTCAGAAAAAAAAACTACCAATCACACTGGGTCACTGATAGACACCTGTATTCAATGTCTCTGAAAGGAAGGTAGATACTAGATCTTTGTGAACCTGGCTAGTTTATAGCAGGATAAAAGCAAACCTAATTTGAGCTACTTTATCTGAGATTTCCTAAAACCTTCACTGTGTCTTCCATTTTTTGCTTATTGAACAAGTTATGTCGACATTATCTGTGTGAATGTGGTAGAAAGGACGTTCAAGAAAGGCATTCTGTAAAGGAAATGTTTTCAAGCAAATTGTCCTTAAATCAACACTAATTGCCAAATACTGACTTTTTCCCCCCCTTAAGATAATGGAACAGGAATGCTAAATACAGAATTTAGCGAGGGTAAGATAATAAAAGCTATGGGGATTCTTTTAAATGAAAGCAATGGCATATCCATAAAATAGAACCCTGCTGCAGCTCCCAGGAATTAGGTAGATCCATATGCACGATTGTGGAACAATCTCCGAAACATTCCAGTGAGGGGAAAAGCAGAGCGTAGATCAGTACATAAGCACAGCTCAGTTTAAGTTTGTAAATACATGTGTGTATATTTGTGTAATTACATGCATGCATTTAATTATACAAAAAAAGATTCGGAAGCACATATACTAAACTGTTTACAGTGCTCTCTGGGAAGGCTAATGGGGTTTGCATTTGGTTGGAGGATAGGGTGTTGAGAGGACTTGCATTTTTCTTTGTATAATTCTATGTATTTCAGTTTTTATAATGGAGACATATTCTTATATTATTTGAACAATTTAAAATTTTTAAGAAAATAATGACAAGGTAGTTTCATTCATTATTTATCGAGTACTTGGCATTAAAGATACAGTGGTTTCTGCTCTTATATTGCTTCCAGTGTAACAAGGGAGGAAGATACTAAACAAATCTATATAAATAAATAATTATAAATTGTGAGAAGTGCTATAAAGTAAAGCAAATTATTATGAGAAGAAAAATAATTGGGGCAATCTAATTTACATACTGGGGTTAAAGAAGTCCTCTCTGAAATAGTGATATTTTAATTGACATCTAGTAGGATGAAGAATAGTTATCCAAGCCCCAAAAACAGGGGAAGTAAAAGGAAAAATAAATGAGTGAGACTATATCAAACTAAAAAGCTTCTACTCAGCAAAAGAAACCATCAACAAAACAAAGAGGCAGCCAACCTAATAGGAGAAGATATTTGCAAACAATACATCCAATAAGGGGCTAATATCCAAAATATAAATATAAATATATAAAGAACTCATTCAACTCAACAACAACAAAACAATCAAATTTAAAAATGGGTAGAGACCTGAACAGACACTTTTCCAGGGAAGACATACAGATGGCCAATAGATATATTAGTATTCATAAAGATATGTGTACCCCTATACTCATTATAGCATTATTTATAACTAGAGGCCCAGTGCACGAATTTGAGCATGGGTGGGGTCCAGCCGGCCAACACCAATGGGAGCCCATCAGGCCAGGCTGGTTGGGGGAGGGGCCGCGGGCAGTTGGCCAGCCGGCCTCACCCCCAATCAGGGTGTTGGGGGCCGATCGGGGACCGGGCCAGCCTGGGGGAGGCCCAATCGGGGCCCAGATCAGGCTGGTTGGCTGCCACAGTGTGCATCATAGCCACTGGTCATTCCAGTCATTCTGGTCATTACGCCATTCTGGTCTCTGGTCTTTTATATATATAGAAAGCCAATACATTATAAACAGCCCAAGTGCCCTTCAACAGATGATTGGCTAAAGAAGGTGTGGTACATATATACAATGGAATACCACTCGGCCATAAAAAAAAAAGACAAAATATTGCCATTTGCAACATGGATGGATCTTGAGATTATTATGCTAAGTGAAATAAGTCAGAAGGAAAAGGACAAGAACCATATGGTTTCACTCATGTGGGATATAAAACACATGAACAAAACAAAAAACACACAAATAAACTCTTAGATACAGACAACAAGAATTATGGTTACCAAAGGGGAAAGGGATGGGGAAGGAATGAAGAGGGTAAAGTGCCGGGAGCCGGTCCATGCTTGCTGTTTCAAGGGACCTGGCATATATGGCATACTGTTCTTAATATGTTTGCTCACCTTCTTGGCACTATGTGTTTTAACCAAGGTCTCTGAGAAAGGTTGTTTCCCCAGGTAGGGATTTTCCCCTGAAGTTAGGGAGGGAATAAAACCTCTTAACTAAGTGCCAGGTGGGTAATTAATCACTTTAACTAAGAACAATCATACTTAAGCTATATAATCTTTACTCCCTGGAATGGAGATAAGAAACGCCCTAACCTTTGGAATAGAGATTGATAGGATTGGAATCAACTGGTATAAATACAGATGTAACAAGACAGAACTTAGAAGACAGAACCTACACAGAACTTAGAGACAGAAGAACTTCGCTGGTGAGAACATGGCAAAAGATCCTGGACAGAAACTGGCAACAGAACCTAGAGACAGAACCTAGCGAGAGAACATGGCAAAAGATCCTGGACTGAACCTGACTACAGAAATTGGCAAGAGAACCTGACTAGAACCTGGTGACTGAACCTGGCTAGAGAACCTAGCCAGAACCTGGATGAAGAACCTGGCTACAGAATCTGGTGACCGAACCTGGCTGGGGAACCTGGCTGGGGAACCTAGCAAGAGAACATGGACACAGAACCTGGCTGGAGATCCTAAGCAGAACCTCTCTGGAGATCCAGACCAGAACTTGGCTGGAGATCCTGGCTAGGCTGCTGATCAACTGAACACTGTCTCCGTGTCCTTCCTTCTTCGCCGACTCCGTCTACGCCTTTGGGAACCCCTGGACCTGCTGGGGTTGGACCCCGGCAATAAAGGGGGCCAAATATGTGGTAATGGAAGGCGACCAGACTTCCGGTGGTGAGCACAAAATGTTTGTAGATGTTATATTATAAAGTTGTACACCTGAAATTTATATACTGTCAACCAATGTTATCCCAATAAATGTAATAAAAATTTTTAAAGATTAAAGAAAAAAAATGTTAGAAGTGAGCAGAAGAGAAGAGCTTATGGATGGACAGAGGGTGCCTTCTGGTGTGACCTTCCCTAAGCGCCCCTGAGAGGCCCTCTTGCACCGGATGTCCCGTTCTGGCCCTGGGCAGCCGTCTCTGTGGGCTCCTTGGGTTCTCTGTTCCCCTGGTCTGATCATTCTCTGTCTGGTTGTGTGTGTTGCAGGTATGAGACATCTCTGTTGGATTTAGTTCAATCTTTGAGCCCAAAGTCTGCTGCTAAACCTCAGCCCCATCCCTGCAGAGAAGCCGGGGCCTGGAATCACAGCACTTGCCGACTCAGTTCTCTAAAATCAACCCGGAAGAAGATGGGGGCAGGCAGGACCCCCGATGACCTACAGGAGAATCAAATTCTAGAAGACATCTTTTTCATTTGACACTGAAGCAGTTGATACAAAATTTCCATAAGCACTTTGTAGGTTTCTTAATATACCGATCTAGGACTTTTAAGTTTTAATTGCAAGTAATTGTGTCTCTCCTTTCGCAGGGCCCTTTCTCACCAGCATTCTGTTATGTATTGATTATAGAAATCATCCTAACAACCCCAGTGTGTTTTGACCAGACCCATCAGTAGCTAACACATTAGGGGGGTGGGATGGCAGGCAGTATCTTTTCTATGCCAAGCAGAGATGAGAAAATTCAACATGGTGGAGGCCATTGCATATGCAGCCTTGCTTCAAAAGTCTTTCCTTCTCAATATTTGCTGGAAAAGGTTGGCTCACTTTTGTACACAAGGAAAACCTATCTACTGAAATATTCCTCCAATTTAAAAGTAGCCCCTTGTAACATAAGCAATTTCAGGCGGACAGACCCTTTTACCTCTTACCCTGTTCTCTCCGCACCTACATCTAAGTGTAGTCATTTAATTCTGAAGCTGGAGTTGGTGCACCTGTTATCACAAGCAACACTGAAGGCCAAGTGTGAGTCAGTCATTGGTCATCAGCCTGGCAGCTGTGCATCCCATGACCAAAAGGGCTCAGTGGGCTCGAGGGAGGGACCCACAGGACCCACCCAACCCCTGGAAACCGGCATGAACTCACACAAGAGTGGCCGCACCATTGGAGGCAGAAGCCTGAAATACTTTTCCTACCATGCACCAATTTCCCTGGATGAATAAGAGTAATCTCTCCGTATTTTGTTGATCCAAGTGTCCCATGGTTGTGTCTGGAGAAGATACCACTGGAGGGACAGTAGCCTCAGTTCCTGCAGGCTGATAGGCTTTCTCCAGCCCTCCTCTTTCATGAGGATCCAAGACCCTGGCTGCCCAGGGCTAATGTCCCATGCCTCCAAAGAGCCACCTCTACTCACCCGGTTATGCTCTGCCACCCCCAGCAGAGCCTCCCCATTTCCCACTGGACTTCCCCTTGACCCAGAGAAAGACTCCTGTCCAGCAGAGCTCTGAGCTCCATCCTTCAGCTTACTATAGCTCAGCGGCCTCTCAGGCTGCTGGCTGGGTGATGACCGCACAGAGCCAGTGAGTCGAACCCTTTCCAGGCACTGGAGCAAGGGGAAGATGTGTCCCCCGGTGTGTATTACTGCATGACTGTTTGACATGGACGGTGCTGCTTTTCTCTCCCTCTCACCAGCCCCAGGCTTGAACTAGGAGCAAGACTCTGTCATTCGGAATTGGTAGGCAGGTCAGACCCCCTCACCCCCCGGGGCAGCTGCACTGAGTGAGCCTGCATGGCTTCCCTGAATTCTCCATCAAAATAGATGATTTCCGCCTACAAAGCCATGAGCAGCCTCCCTGCCTGGACAGATCTAAATCGCACTGTCTCTCAGGCTGAGCCCGTCACCTCCCCCACCTTCCTTCACTCCGGTCTCTTGTGCTTCGGAGCCTCCCAACACCATATTCTTGATCCACAGTAAATACAAGGTCAGGACTGAGTTGGAGACATTCACTTGAAACGTTTAAAAATCCTTGCCGACTACAATGTCCTTTTCAAGTTCACCCCCATGAAAGTCGCCGACTCAATGTCATCCTATTTCAGAAAGCGTGTGGAAAATGGGTGGCCATTTTCTCAGTTAGGTTTGCAGACCATATATTCTCGCTCCATGTGTTATGACCACCTAAGTGCACCCAACTCCCAGGGGTCATCCAGACCACACTCCTCCCTTCCGGCCACCAGTGGCCTCCACCCTCCAGGGTCAGTGGATGCCAGAAGGACCGAAAAGAGAACTGTGGCTTCTTTAAGAAGCTTGTTTGCCTTTAGAAGAGTCATAAGTGAGATCTAAACTGAAGGCTTTGGGGGTCACATGCCACAGAATGGAATTTGTTTCTTTACCTCCCCTTAATGAGCAACTTGGAAGAGCAAAGATTGATTTCCAGCAGAGTATCAATCAACATTTTTCATATGCCACCTTCCCCACCATGTGTATCCATCCTGTGGGCACTTCCTGGGTGTCAGTGAGATGTGAATTTGTACCTAATCTAATGTTTTCATTATGAATTGAATCCTGGCACATAGGAATCTGCCTTTTCCTTTCTGTGAAGTGACTGTTCGGGATTTGCTTGCCCAGCCTCTAGCCAATCCCCCAAAACAAGACTGGACACATGCCCTAGTCAGTTTGGCTCAGTGGATAGAGCGTCAGCCTGCAGACTGAAGGGTCCCGGGTTCAATTCCAGTCAAGGGCACATGCCCAGGTTGCGGGCTCAGTCTCCCATAAGGCATTGATGTTTCTATCTCTCTCTCCCTTCCTCTCTGAAATGAATAAAAATATTTAAAAATAAAAAGGGGGGCAGACTGGACATATATTGGAGGTGCTGTGGGTAGTGCTGCGACATTACCCCCCGGTACCCACCATTCTGCGAGAGAAAAGCCAATGTTTGCAAAATGGAAAAGGGCAAAGTATGTCCATTGGAGCTCCAGAAGTAGAGCCGAGTGCTTGATTTAGAAAGCCCAGGCCAATCAAGGAGATGCTTTTGCCAACAGTCACCCTCCCAGGGGCACACTTGTGTTTCCAAGCCCAGATGTCATGGGGAGGGAGGGACAGGCTAAAGGAGCAGAGCTGGATGAATCCCACAATCACTAGGGTGCTGGGGGCTCTGCACACTCCCTCCAGCGCACACCTTCTCCCCAGCTAGGTGTGCATTATTTTTAATGTGGGCAACTGTTTATATACATGTGAGATTTTAAGTTAATAAATTACCTCCATGGCCATTGTCCCCGTGTGGTTTTGATATTGAATTATCCCTCATCAGATCAGTGGACACAGCTTGTAAGGAAGAGCAGAGCCCCAGGTCACCGAATGTCCTTTCCCTCAGTACTTGCTAAAGCAACGGGAGCTGTGGTCCACTGAGAAAGGACATGGTCACCACATCCTAACAGGTGGCCTTGGTCAACTCCAGCTCACACCCGTCACATGGACACCCAGCCTTTTCTGTCTCCGCTCTTTCAGACAGAAAAATAGTCCTGCCTAGTTGGCTCTAGGTGCTGGGAGAATGTGGGCAAGGGCTTGAGTGCAGAAATGCCCAGCTCTGAGGTCACACCTGTGGCAGCCAGAGACCCATCCTGCCTGTTTCCTAAGCAGCTTGCACCTTCACCTGAACAAGGAGACGGCAGCTTCCCTTCAGAGGCAAAGGTGGCAAGAGTAGAACCATCATGCAACCAGCTCCCAAACTGAAAATGAAATGTTTGCCCCCCATTGTCAGAAGGTCCCCCTGAGCCTAGGAACAAAGCTGGAAATGAGTGGGGTGAGGGTGACACCCTAGTCCTCAGGGGGAGGGAGGGACTGACCCCGCAGCCAGAGAAACAGTTTACAAAGTTACTGGTCATGGTTTCTCAGAGTTGTGGTTCAAGGTAGGCTGCCGAAGCCCCTGGGGTTCCATTGTTCCACTCGGAAGTGGGACCTTCTAGCCCCTCAAGCTTCAGCTTCACAGCGATGCTCCCTGCCTGCCTCCTCCACACACACTGAGAACTGAGTGAGCACCCAGAAAATGCACACCCCTACCCCTACCCGAACCCCATCCCCCTCCAGAGCCACAGAGTTCCACGGATGGGCTGGACCGTATGGCCCATACAATCCACCACTTTCCTTACACAGATGAAGAAAGTCCCGGGCAATGTGACCTGTGAGCTCCCGCGTCCTGTCAGTGGCAGGTCTGGCCGCTGAGCCTGTACCTCCCCATGAAAGCACATCACTGCCTCGGTCTGTTGTGTTCCCAGGTGAATGGTTTTTAGAATCTCAACTTGGACTGAACATGCCACCACCATCTCAGAAGTACAGGCCACTTGGCCAAGGTGAGCACACACTTAGCAAGTCCTCTACTTGGCACCACCACACAGATAATGGCCTGAGGCCCAGGTAGGCCACCTGTTCTGCAGGTATAAACTGGTTTTCTCCCTCATCCTTTCCTTCCCCGCCCTTCAGCCCTTTGCATTCTGAGGTGGGTTGGTCTGGTGCTGGGCTGAGGGGGCTGGAGGAGGGGAAGGTTGCTCCCGGCTCCTTGTCGCTGCCAGTTGGACGGGATGAACTTCGCAGCCCAGTTTTGGGCTTTCTCTTCCCCCCGCCCCCACCCACTGGAGGTGATTTAAGCCTGTTGGAATTATACAACATTGGGAAACGGTAAACTGTGTAAATTTGCTGTGTTTCCAGGGACAGTTATTTATGGAGGGGCATTCTTAACTCAAGTGCAGAAGTGTTAAATCATTATAATAAATTCACGCTATTCAGACTTTCTTACATTGTAATAAATTTTTTCTAAGCATGAATGAGGAGATATTCCTCTAATATACCATTATGTATTTCTTCTCAAAATGACACAGCTTACTATATCAACTTGGAGAATAACAGAAGGAGATTTACTGCGTTGGAGGAAAAATAGTTGAGTAGCAGTGAGTCTGAGAAAGGACTTGGGAGCACTGACCCCAACAGAGCTTTCCTACCCCCGGGAGGAGCAGCAGGTGCACCCACTGCAGCGGGGGGATGGCCGGGGTGCAGCCCTGAAATCTCCCAGCTGAGCTTCGGAAGAACCTTCGAGCAGGGAAATGGGGCCAGGGACCCAGCGGCCTCTGTGGGGTCGCGCCCAGGAGGGGGGTGTCCGAGTGGGGCTCTATCAGAAATGAAAGCTCTCTCTCCCATGTGAGATCCTTTCTAAAGCTTCCGTCTGGGAGAGCAGCTGTCCTCTCTCATCACCTGTCTCAGCCTGCTCGCTGGATGCACATTTGGACCAAAGGATTCGTAGCTTTCACCAGATTCTCAAAAGAACCTGTAGTCCACAGAGGTCAGGAATCACCGGTATCCGGTAAAACCTGAAGCATTGGACTGTCCACTCTGCACTAGGCAGCCCCCCGACACAGGGCCCGGCTCCTGCAGCTGGAACTGGGGCTGCAGTGGAGCTCTCAGGGTCAGGGCACCACCCAGAGGGGCATCACCCAGAATTTCCCCAGAAGATGGGACATTTGAGCTGGACAAAGGCCTGGAGACGGAACTCCAGGGAGAGCGCTTAGGGCAGACTTGGAGAAGCCGCGGGGCCCAGTGGGAAGAGACCTTCATGGGTTCCGGGATTTGGCAACCGTTTATAGTTTCCCTCGTGCTCCGTCAGAGGCTTAGGTTCAAGTCCTGGCTCTGCCACCATAGCTGTGTGACCCTGTGCAGGGCTCTGCACCTGTGCACCCTCAGTGCCTCTGTCTGCAAAACGCAGAGAGCACAGGTGGGCACCCCGCCTTGCTGGGTTCAGTCCACATGTAGGGCGATGAAGGGAGGCTCATGCACCTGCTGGGCAAACAGCTGCAAAGCACTTTAAACACATCGGGTGTGTTTATCATTACCCTGAAGGCTGGCAAGGGGCAGTGGGCCCCTCAGAAGCATGGAGGGCTGGGGAGTTCATGACAGCCAGGCAAAGCTCGGCCTGGCAGCTCCCAGCCATTGCTACCAATCGCTTCATGTCACCTCCTCAGGCGACGCTAGTGCCCTCCTCGGCCTCCAGCAGGACACCCCATGGCACCTCTGCCCAGTTTCAGAGTGTCATTTACTTCCGTTTCTCCCGCCAGCCTGGCTGCCTTCCCAGGAGTTGAGAGCCATGGCCTCATCCCCTGGGCCAGGTCCTGGCAGCCTCTGCCTGCACAGCCCGACTCTCCAGGCCCCAGCCTTAGGACAGTCAGGTATAAACAAGGCCAAGAGCTGTTATGGAGAGGGGACCCTGAGTTGTGGCCCACCTGCCCCATTAGGGTCCTGTGGGTCACTCACCACCCTTCCTTCTCCCCGTCCCCTCCCCAGTCTCCACTCTCCACCTCTAGTATTTTCTAGCCGCCCCTCTCTCCTCAGGACTAAAGATGATCTTGTTTGGCTGGGCAGGCTGTTCCTGGGAGGGGAGGGGGCAGGCACCCCCGGGAGCCAGGGCCAGGGGGCATCTCACTGAAGGGCTGCAGACAGCCTCCTCACACTGCCCATGGCACCCACTTCTCATGTCCATGCTGGGGGATTTCTCCTTTCAGGTTCCCAGCGCTTTCGGGGGGGGGGGGGGCGGGCTGGTCTCTGCCATCCCTCCTCCCCTGGCCCCGTCCAAGTACCAAGCACTGAGAGCTCCCCAGCTGATGCTGCAACTGGCCAATGTTTCACTTTGAAGTCAGACTTACAGTAAAGTTTTGGAAATAACACAAAGGACCTCGAGTACTCTTCACCTACTTGTTCTCACACATATATAAACACAGCATTGCTTCTTTTCTGAAATGTTTGAGAGTAAATTGCAGACATAATACTCTTCTTTCCCCTAATAGTTCAGCATATGTTTCCTATATTCTCTTATACAGCCATAGTACAATGATCAGGGAGTTAGCACTAATACGCTGCCATTATCTAATCTGCAGGCCTTATTTCAATTTTGCAACGTTTCATTTTGAACTTTTCTTTTGAAGGAAAGGTTTCCTTACCTCAAATGTCCCTTTAAAATATATATATATTTAAATATATTTTTCTTGATTTCAGAGTGGAAGGGAGAAGGAGAGAGAGATAGAAACATCAATGATGAGAGAGAATCATGGATCGGCTGCCTCCTTCACGCACCCCATTGGGGATCGAGCCTGCCACCCAGGCATGTGCCCTTGACCAGAATCGAACCTGAGACCTTTCAGTCAGCAGGCCCAGGCTCTATCCACTGAGCCAAACTGGCCAGGGCTCAAATGTCCCTTTTTAACAATAGAAAAATAAATTCTAGCCGGGTATCGAATGTATAATCATAAGTTGCTTTTAGTTGACATGCGTCTGTAGGCAAGTACAAACCATTTCTTTTGTAGCATGTTCCCCAATTTAGGTTTGTTTCCTTCTAATTAAATTCAGACTCTGCATTTTCCGCGAGAATAGTGATGCTGTAAATCATACCGCAAGGCCCAGGGTCATCATTTCTTTCATCCCAGGTGATGCTAACTTTGATCACCTGGTTAAGTTGACGCCTGCCAGCTTCCTCCACTGCACAATTACAAACTTTCCTTTGTAATTTACATCGTGGGGGGGGGGGGGGGTCGGTGGGCGGGGCGATACTTTGAGACCATGTCAATATTGTTTCTCATCTATCCTTTACCCACAGTTACAGCACCCTTGATGATGCTGATGATTCGCCACATTCCACAAAATCCTGTCTCTGCTGGGCCCCACTCCGTCCAACCAGCCCAGTGCTAGGGGTCCAATCAGAGAAGGAGCCCGATTACTTCCTGTCCCCAGAGCCTCCAGCTGGGGAGGGAGCTACAGCCTCAGAGCACAGGGCAGTGGGAATGCGCTCCGTTTGAGCTTCAGCCCCTGAGCTAAGGTCAGGGAGGGTTTGAGTGGTCAGAAACCTGGGATAGCATGAGAATCTGTGTCCATTACCCACCTTTGGGGGCCCCAATCAGACCCTGTCCCAAATGCCTGTCATCCAAGGAACCCGCAAGGTACTAAGGGGACCAGAACCACTGGGCTGCCTTTGGATCCCTGGTCAGAGCTGGGCTTGGGGGGCTGGGGGCAGAGGAGCCCTGCTAAGGGTGTGCCAGGCCTGGGGCGCTTCCGAAGGGGCTCATGAGAAGCATTCGTGTCTCCCCCCCCCCCACCCCCCGCCTCCACACTGCTGTTTATGCATGCAGCAAACATTACCGAGCACCTACTCTGTGCCAGGCATTGAGTTGAGCAGATGCTCCCCAGTCCCTGATTAAGTGGGTTTGCCTGGAGCCCAAAGGCCTCTTTAGGCCCCGGCACTCGGGCCAGGCAGCAGGTGCCTCTGCCCAGGACTGAAGGCAGAATCGAGAGAACTGCTGAGTCCTCTAATCCAGGTGACTTTGAGGGCGTGTCCCTCCTCTGCCTTCTCTCTTCCCCTCGCCTCCCCAGCACTTAGCGGAGAGCTCCAGGCACCTGGGAGCTGGGCCCAACCTTTGAGACCCAGGACACGGCTCACTATGCGAGGAAGGAAGCAGAGGTCTGTGCCTCCCCAACACAGCCCCGCTCCGCTCTGTCCTGTGGTCCCACTGTGTGTCTCTGAGGCTTAAAAAGAGAGTCCAGGAAGAGCTTCAAGTGAAGAGGCATTTCCCATGTGACACAGTGAGTAGGAGCATGGGAGCTGCCCCAAGGGACCTGTGGTTTTCAGCACCCCTTCGGCCTGTCTATAAAGTGGGTCCAGTGTGGTTGGGGAGCTTAACTGAGATGGCATGCCTGGCAGTCAGTAAGTGGATTGTTTTTAAATAAGGCCCCACGAGCTCCTCAGTATATTCCCGCCTACCTAAGACATCCTGTGGTTCTTCAGAAGGCCTGGGGTCCTTTCTTCCTCCATGCCCCCTCCCTTGGGATCCATGTAGCCCGGACGCCCTTTAATACTCGCCCAGGTGTCTCCTCCTCCCTCCCCAGTCTGGGCTACTTGCCTCCCTCTCGGGCTTTCCTGGGCCCGCCCAGTTCTATCACGTGAGCCTGCGGTGGTCTTTTGCTTTGATGTCAGCGAAATTCTTTTTTTTATTGAATGTATTGGGGTGACAGTGACCTCGGTTGATAAAATTATGTAGGTTTCAGGTGTACAATTCTGTAAAAGGGGTACTTCAGATGGGGAATGGGCACAGCTGACTTTTAATCTGGGCTTTAATACTTTCTTGCAATGTGATTGCGGGCAAGTTACTTACCATCCCAGGTCTCTGATTGTTCTTCTATAAAGTAATGCTCCTGCAGGATTACTTCTAGGACTAGAGATAATACCCATAATGCACTGGCTCGTGCACTGTCTTCATCACTCCAGCCCAGGCCTTTGCACAGGACCCTTCGTCCGTGCACTCTACATTCTGGTTGAGCAGGTTAGGGAACACCTATACCCCCTATCCCAAGGTAATTTTCATTAAAAAGCAGCAGAACTAAGTGAGGCCCAAGTCTAACCCAAAGAAAAAGCCCCAACAGTGGGATCCAAGGCCCTGAGCAGGACTGGAGGGCAGGGGGCAGATGTGTTGGATAGTGCCCTCATGTTAGTTCCGGGGGGCTGTCCATGGAGCCCATGCCCTGCTGGTCATGCAGGATGAAAATGAACCTCAGTTGCCTTGCTCTGAAGTCCTTCTTTGGACCCCAAAGGAAGAGTGGAAGGGATACAAGGTTGGCAGCACCTGGGCCCACTGGATTCCTGCCAGCCCACGGCCCCTGCCCCGTTAGCTGGGCCCCAGGAGCAGGCAGGGAGAGAGGGGCGATGGCAAAGATGATTCCAGAAGACTCCGGGACAGAGGAACCTCCACACCTCACTTGGAGGAGGACAGGACCTTCAGAAATGATTAAAATTGCCCCTTGATTTGAGTGATGGAGAACCAGTTGGCACGGATCTTAAGAATTAGCTTACGGTTTTCTCCAGAGTTTAGTGTGCTGGGGAAAAGAGCTGACACAGCTCAGGGGGTTCTTGAACTTCCAGTAGCTGCATAAAATGTTAATAAGTATTACATTTATTTCCATTGAATCCCCCCTCCTCACTAATAGGAGCTGTGTGGGTCTTTGGGTTGTGTCTCTCCTTCCATGCTCCCTCTGTCCCCATGGCCAGCGGTGCTCCCAGGCAGGGAGAACCCTGAACTCATTAGCAGCACATTTGTAACTTCTCACTCACCTTTAGGTAGTTCAGTTCCAACCCAGAAAATCAAGGAAAGAAGGGAAGAAAAGGACTAGTGCCTGAGTCAGTATAGCTGGTGCCATTTCTTAAAGGTAAAATTGGAACTGTTAAGAAAAACTGTTGAGATGGAGGAGGGAAGGGACATGGAGACGGAGGAGGATTGGCGGAGAGCAGCTGTGGGAAAGTTTATAACCACGGGAGACAAGATGCAGACAGACCTGGCCTTGAACCTGACCTGGGTCATCTCGGCAAGAACTTAACCTCTCTGAGCTGTTGCCTTGCCAGAAAAATAAGATGACACCTACCTCAGAGAATTAGATGAGATTATCATCAGGTCGCTCTTAGCAGTGTCTAGCCCAGAGCAAGCACCCCCTAAATGACAGCTACACCCATGCCTCAAAGAGAAGAGCCCCCCTGAGGGGAGTGTGACTGGAGGGTGATTCCTCTACTCATCCAGTGGGGTCCTGGCAGCCCCAGGCCTGGGCTTAGCTCTGGGACTCCCTGGGGAAGTGGTGGGAGCCTGGCACATCACTGCCTGGTGCTGGGTCTCCCTATTGAAAGAGGTTGATAGCAGAGTTCCTTACACCCCTGTCTGCGCATCTGCACACTGAAGCCCAGGGTCAACACCGACAGTGGATCACACCCGGAGTGGGTGGCTGGGTTCAGGGCTGGGAGAGGAGTGTTCATGGTACACTTTATCATAGTTTTTGAATTTTGAAATATATGAATATGTTACCTATTCAAAACATAGATAACATTTTTAAAATGCAAAGACCAAATCAATATGCAGTCCGAGGCCATATGAACCGGGAGGAGGATGGCTGCAGACAGTGGTGTTGGGAATACTCCTGGGAAAAAGAAGGGGTGAAGTGAGAGGAGGGGGCACAGGGGCATCAGCTCACTGGGGCCCCTGGAAAAGAGCGTGAGCGGTGAGAGACGGGTGTGCAGCTCCGCATGACAGGCATTCTCTGGGCATCACAGGCTGACTGGACTTGGGAGAAAACGACTTAAAGTGGTCTGGTGTCAAGTTCGAGCTTGTTCCAGTTGGAACGTGAATTGTCAATGGAATGGAACCAAGGAAGGAGGAGGGATCAGGGGTTGAACTATTCACTCAGAGTGTCTGTACTATACAGGAATATATAGCTCGGAATCCTTGGGGTGGGATGTGGCTGTGTGTGGCTGCATCTTATTTATTCCTCACAACTCTTGGGGGCATGCGTGTACGTATTATTATCCCAATTGTAGAGATAAGGAAATTGAGGCTCAGAGAGGCTAAGTGACTTTTCCAAAGTAACACTGAAGGTATTTGAGAGCCCTAGGATTTGCATCCCAGTTTGACGTCAAAGCCCATGCCCTTTTCACTCTGATGCACTAGTCTCCACCCTCCTCCTGGTCTGGGCAAATCCTGGTTAGACCTTCATGGAGGGTGCAAGAGGTTCGCTGAAGAGATAGGCTGGCATGAGGGAAGTGAAGCTGGGGAGACAGGGATGGAACTGGGGTGCTAGTGCTGGCTGTCCAGTCTCCCTGCGCTGCCCTCCCCCCCCCCCCCCCAACCACCACCAGGAGCCAGGCCTCGGAGCATCTGGTGGTGTTGAAGACCAGACTGTGTGGGGCAGAGGGCAGGTAAGCAGAGGGAGGGCAGTAGAGACAGGCAGGTAAGCACTTATCCAAGTCCTATTATTGCTTACAAAGCACTTGCTGAAGACCCACTTCCGGAACCTGCCTCAGGTATCTGGTTAGTTCTTTCCTTCCTTAACCCTCAGGCAGCATGAGTCAACAGGGACTGGGATCTGAGTGCCAGGAGCATGGTCTGCCGAAGGTGGGGCATCAGTGGGGGCTCAGAGTGTTTATCTGGGGCAGATTCCATTTGGGGAGATGGAATGGCATCCACAAGTCTGATACTGTCACCTTGGGCGGGGTGGGGCCCCGAGCTCACTGCCCAGATGTCCCTATCTGCCTCACAGGGTGAGAATGCTCATTTGGGTTCAACCCAGGGGTAAGTCCCCCACTGGCCCTGCACTCCTATGCCAGGGGGAGCTTCAGGTTTGCCCACGAGGGCTTGGGTCACTCTTGTGGGTGGGGAAGCCCTGGGACATGTGTCTCGCTCTATTGGTGCTGTGTGCAGGTGGGATCCAGCTCAGAACAGGAAAAGAGAGGGGAGCTGTGAACTGAAAGGTCTCAGTACACACTTTTCGGGTGAGCATCACACAGAAAGGAGAAAAGGGAGAGAACGTGTGAGAGAAGATAAGAGTACAAAGTGGGTAGATGAAAAGCAGAAAGGCCTTTGAAAGTGCCGCCTGGAACAGGCTGGAGGGAGGCCTGGGGCTGCCCTTGGGTAAGGCTGGGGGAGGCCACAGCTCCCCCCATGCTGTGCAGGGGGCACAGCTGCCCAACAAGCCGGAGCCAGCCCTTGGGCACTGTGCAGCCTGGGAAGCATGAGGGAACTGGAGTACCTCCTCCGGAAATGGCCCCGCGGCTGGGATTGCTTCCGAAGGACGTGGTGGGTCATGGGAGTGCCTTATGCAAGTATCCCCTTTTCATTAAGTTTGAGATGAAAGGTTTAGAATAATGGCAGAGGAAGGTGAGCCATAGAGCGTAAGCAGAAATTAATGAGGACTGTGGCTTGGGTTTTCTTAACACTGCAAACCAGGGGTTCTTAACCAGGGGTGATGGATGAGCTGCAGGGTCCCCGATCGCTCCGTGATCGTGTGCAAACTGACTTGATAGTTTTCCAGGAATCCTGAATCCCCCCGAGGTTAATGAGTTGTATTCCCTCTCACATGTGCTGGGCATACATTAGTTACTTGGTGTGTGGTTTTTATACAGAGGGTTTCTTTTCTGGAACTGACACAGTCACATCGCGGCCCGTGTTTTCATCCTCCTCTCGGTCAACCATGCCTGGAACGGAGAACTCGGCTGACCTGCTTCGCAGCCCAGGCCCCTTGGGCCGAGGCACAGCTGGCCAGACTCTGAGAAGCACAGACTGAAAAAGAGCCTTGTGTTTTTTTGTTTTGTTTTTTTTTTTAAACTGTGCTTTATTTAGGGCTAAGCTGGAGAAAGCGTCATCCAATAGTTACAGAAGGTTACAAGGAGTTTTAGGGAGTTGAGTGTGAAAAGAGCAGTTGTACTGAACTGCAGCGGTTTTGTTTTGTTTTGTTTACAACATCTGGACATCCTAAAAGGAGGAGCCAAGAGAAAGAAAAAGAAAAGTTTAAAAATAATAAATAACCAACAAAATAGAAAGAAAGGAAAGGCAGGAGGTCCGAGAGGAACCAGCTAAAACAAAACAGGAAAAACATGGTAGGTCCACACGCCCCCTGGCCTCACGCTGACCTGACGTCAGTGAGGAGGGTAACAGGGCAAATACCAAAGCAAGTCTTCCCAATGGCGCAAATAAATTATAATAAATATGTTATCCTTTAAAATATACGCGTTCTTAAATAAATCAGCGCTTTTCTGATTCTGAGTTTTTTTTAAGCAATGTCTTTTTTTAACTGCTCTAAAGTCATTTACCAAAGATAAATATCGTGCTTTCATTAAATAGTTTTCCTTGTTTTTTTCTCTATCATTACAATTAAAAGTCCTACAAAATATGCAAATTTATTTACAGAAAAACAGAGCCGGCATCATTTAAACATCCCTGTTTTTCAAAATTCCTTGTAAACAGTTTCAGAAATTCTTCAAAGATTGTTTTTTTTTCTCTCTCTTGTTTAAGGTTTTGTGTGTGTGTGTGTGTGTGTGTGTGTGTGTGTGTGTGTGTTGTTTAGTTGTTTTAAGATGAAAGTTCCCAGGTCCCCTTGCCCGGAAGTCTCTGGAGCAAGCATGGAAGGCGAGTGAAGCGAAGGTCCAGGGCTTTCGGAGAGCGACGAGCGCACAGCTCCGGCGAAGCGAGGTGAGGGCGGCTGGGCCTTCCTGCCCTGGCGCGGCCTCCAGGCGGTGGGCAGCCAGGAGCCCGCAGGTCTGGGCCATCGGCCTGGCCCTCGGGGTCAATGGTGTCGCCATCGGACAGCACTCACTCGCGGGGAGAAGGGATTGATGCTCAGTCTAAACTCTACAAAAGTACAGTCCTACAACATCTGGGATTTTAGCAGTAATGCTAACTTCTATAAGTTTTTTTTTTCCTTTTTTATTATTTTTTTATTTTTTGCTTTCCTCTAATTTTTCTTCTATTATATAGGTATTTTAAACTTCTCCTTTTTAAAATTCTGTACAACTATTATGTTTGTAAGAGGGGGAAGAGTTAGAAGCATTTACAGACTTTTCACAACAATTCTCTTGCCTTGTGAGTCCCTTTTTTCCCCTCGTTTTCTCACACTTTACAGTTAAGGAGCTTTAATATTTTTGCTGCTTTCCCCAAATACCCACCAATTTGTTCCTCTTAACAGCTCCATCCAGACATATAATACAGAAAACCATAGGAAAGTGTCTAAGACTTGAATGAGGGTAATCAAAGCGCCTCTCGAAGTATCAAAGAACTATTATCTTGCTGTTTTAAAAGCATTTAAGCATTATTTTTCCTTTTTTTGTGTTTTTGTGTTTTTTGTGTTTTTTTTTTACTTTTTTCTTACATTTTTCATAGAATCGCTCTAAGCTGTTTCGAGAACAGCCAGGAGGCAGGAAGGAGGTGCTCCTCCGTTCCCCCTGTGTTTGACATAGAGCTACACATCTGCAATAAAAAGTTTGGTCCTTTGGTCCCTAAATAGCTAAAGGAATGACAGATAGAGATGCTCCGGCGGCCTCCCAGCCGCCCCTGGGGACCAGGCCCCGCACACCGCTCGCCCCAGCCTGCCGCAGGCGCCCACGGGCTGGAAAGCCCCGGGGATCGGTAAGCAGCGCAGCGTCTCTTTCCAGTTCCCAGCCCTTCAGCCTCCCCATCTGGTCTCAAGTTATTTTGTTTTAAAAGTTGCCTTTTTTGTATGTTTTTTTTCTCAATTTTTCTTCTTCTTCTTCTTCTTTATGTCATATGTATTTTCCCCAAACACGTGCCCTCTGAACTCCATAGACGCTATACTTCCCTTGAAGAAATGTTACAGTCACAGAGTGTCTGGAGTCCTCAGCTTGCTTGGTATTGGCTGATATGTCAAAGGTGTCATCCAACAGTTCTCATTTATAAATAGAGAGAGAGAGAGGTTTGTTTTTTAATGTAGCCCGTTCAGCATCCTGCCCTAAAATGAAGAAAATCAGGGCTGATTAAGCAAAGAGAGGAAACACAAAATGCATCCAAACACCAAAAGGAGCCTGCCTGGGGCGGGGGGGGTGAGGGGGGTTCTGGGGGTGGCAGGAGGGAGGGAAGGACCAGGATGAGAATTAGTCATGATCATGATACATAAAGAAGAAATTGACTCTTCTCTTCAGAGCAAGAAACCACTGAGAGGTCTAGTCGTGAAGGTTGTGGGAAGGGGTCTTGATTCAGGTTCCTTCAGAGTTCTAGATTGGGGGAGGGCTCAGTCTAAGGGATGAATTTGGGACTGTGGGATATGAATTCATAATTAAACTGATCTCTGAGGGACCTATCCCAGATACAATATGTATACAGAAGCCTAGCAAACAAGATAGCACAATCTAGCAGCCCAGCCCCACTCCTCCCCGACTTGAGGAAAAGGCAGAAAGATCCATGACATGAATTTTGCTGAATCCTTGCCCAGTTTCCACCAACCACTCCTTTCCCAAGGTCAGTAACTATTTGCGAGGCTACGTGTATATATATATGTATATCTGGATATATGTGTAGAATATATTCACCTGCACATATGTGGATATACATGAATATGTGTGTATGTATATGCATAGATACACACATATACACACACTTAATGTTTTTCTCATACATGCCAGGGAATTTAGAGGAAATTCAGATCTTCAAGGGGTGGATGGGAGAACCTAAAAGAAGTTAGAACGGATTTAATCATCAAACATAACTCAGTTCTTGATTTCGTTTTGAATGGTGGCTTTTTGGCGTTTTGTTTTGCTTTTAAGAAAAAAATCATGATCTGACTAGAATCAGAAGGAGAATGCTTAATCACTGTGAATTAACAAATGAGACTCATCTCCATTCTAGCAAGCAGCTTCCACTTATACATGGGGGTGACTGGTTACACCAAGAGAGTTAGAACTGCAAAGCCCCAGGTGGAGGGGCCCACGTCATGCGTATATCAATCCATGCTGGCAGGTTTTCACACTGTTGATTCAACAAACAGCAAACCGTACACAGCAGTCTAAACAATTACAACACCAAATAAAATAATAATAAAATTAAAAAACACTTGTCAAGGACCCTTTTTCAGTTGTAAACAAAAAGGTGCATTTTGCTTTTTCAAAACCAACCAAAAAGCCCTCCCGACACCCCAGGCCCCCGGGTCCCCTGCCCACATTTAATTTAGCAGAAGTGGCTAAAATACAAACCT
The DNA here is from genome assembly GCF_014108235.1 of Myotis myotis. NCBI lineage: Eukaryota > Metazoa > Chordata > Mammalia > Chiroptera > Vespertilionidae > Myotis > Myotis myotis. Next base: position 19,016,880 of record NW_023416401.1, on the reverse strand, counting down.
TACAATTGTTAACAGGCTCTCTCTCAGAGGCCTCTGGCTTTGTACTCTAGGTTTTTGGTTTAGAATTTTTTTTTTTTTTTTATCATTCTGTTACTATAGAGATTTTTTTTTTTTTTTTTTTTTTTTTTGGTTTTCCTTTTGAAGTGAGATTTAAAATGGCCTAACTGGAAAAAGACCAGACCCAGGGAAAGTGTCAATTGAAAAAGGCCCCCAAATTTCTAGAAAAAAATAAAATCACAATATTTTCAAGTGCAAGTAAATCAACCACGCATATTTTTAAGATGTTTTCCTTATTTTTTTTTTTTAAGAAAAAGATAATGGTTTGCACAGTTAAATGATCCCATGTTCAATAATTCAGGAATTCATCTTTATTTTTACTAATTTTTTGTGCTTTTGTTTTGTTTTTTTCTCTATGTGACATCTAGAGAAGCATAAAAAACGCTGAACAAGAAAAACCAAACAACAGAAAGTAAAACCACTGCAAGCACCAAGAACAAAACAAAAATGAGCACAGCAAAAAAGATCGTGGCAGCACAAAAGTCAAGAGAATGCACGTGTGATCATGACTGGCCAATCATCAACTGATACAACATCCAAGAAAAACGCTCCAATCACAGCACCTCCACGAAACTTGACGGCAATTGTCATGCAACCGATTCTTAGCCTTGTTACATGACGCCATCATGTCACACTGTGAACTTTGAGTTGATTTGAACTTACGGATGGGGGACTGTTTTCTCCACTCTCATGTGATTACGTGAACTTTATTCCTAGCTCAGCGCGAGACTGTGGTGGATTTGACTGGCTCTGGTTGGGTTGTTGGAATTTGATTGAATGACAAAAGAAGAAAAGATTTATATATATATATTTATATATGGAGAGAGAGAGAGAGGACAAGAGTGTGGGTAAGGGGGAAGGAAGAAGTGGGGCAGGGCGGGTGGGGTAGGGGGAGTGTGGGAGGGCGGGGAGAGTTGGGTGGAGGGTGAAGGAGGGCAAGGAAGAAGTTAAAACAAAATTAAAAGGAAAAATATTTATACAGCACCAGACCACAGCGTCAATCTAACAGCTCAGATGAGAGAACAGCAGTCAAATCATAAGAGAACCGAAAAGAACTCAAAGGATGGAGGAAGCGGCAGACGGACGACATGGGCACATCAACACACACACATACACGCACGGTTGTTTGTGCAGACACATGGGACACTGTGAACAGCAGCAGGACCTCACACAGGGCCACTGAGGGCATCCATCATGCGTTGGGAAGGGGGGTGGGGGCGGGGGCAGTTTGGCGAGGGGGCCAGAAAAAAATAAAACAGCCCCTTAAAACCACCTTGGCTGGCAAGCAGCTCGGCAGCACGTTTCTGCTTTCTATCACCCTTGATTCTTTCTCTCTCCCCCAGGTGCCGGGCTCTCCTCACCTCCCCAGCCTCCTGTGGCTTCAGCCTGTGGACCAGCAGGGGGAGCCTATCAGGTGACCTGATGGCCAGGTAGGTCAGAGGCTGGCTAAGGTGGCTGTTGGACCCATGAGGTCCATCCATGAGATACTTTGCTGCCACAGTACAGTCCACACTGGCAGCAACTCGGCCCTCCCACCCTTCGGGTCCCACCTGGGCCACCGTCCCCAGGGAAGGGAGCCTCCACTACAAGCGAACCCACTGCATGATGTTATAATCCTGTCCCCTTCCGCTCTGCCTCAACCCTCTTTCCTCAGAACAGGAATACCCTGAGTTTAGAGGAAATCACATCAACGTTCCTAGAAATCTATACACATGCCCTGGCACTAATCATGTCCCGATCACCTCTCACCCTGAGCTTTGCTCCCTGGGAGGCCCATGTGGCCAAAGGGAGGCTGCTCTGGGCACAGGGAGCCTTTAGGAGGCTCTGCAGCTGCAGCAGGATAAGGCTGGGCGGAAGACTGCAGGGCGCCCTGAAGGGCAGGTGATACAAGGACAGTCCCCCAGAAAGGGAGTGCTGTGGCCCCAGATCTCTCTCTCTGCTGCTGTCACTTTCGCTCTGCTGACCTCCCCTAATCCCCCTCCTCCTTCTCCATCCCTTTACAACCTCAGCCCTCCCTGTACAACCTTGCTGGCTGACCATCGCACAGCCCTGACCTGCCTTCTTTACGGGCAGAGCCCTAGGTGGCTGAGACTGGATTCCCTTCTCTTCACTTTGAGTTGTTTCCTCACCATTTCACGGTCCTTTGCCCCCACCCAGGGATGCTGGCCCAGGGTGGGGTCCCCAGTTCTATCCCTTGTCATGGTTACCCTTGACCTTGCTCCCCAGCCCCCTCCCCTTTGGTACTCAAGCATCAGGTTTATCTGCAGGGTTCCCCACCCACCAGGCTTCTACACGCAGCCCAGCTGACTTCCACTTTCAGCTTTGTTTTCCTTCAAGGGAAGGCGGAAGAGAAGCTTGGGATCGTGAAATGTCAGTGTGGACAAGCTGCAAAGCAGCTGAGAGGTGACTATTTTAAGCCCAAACCCAGCTCCAGCTCTGCCTTCACAGAACAACTCCCAGCCCCTCTTCCATCCAAGCCCCTGCCAACCTGGATTCTTGCTCACATAGACCACGGCCCATTGCATAACCTCCAAGTCCGGACATGCCACCCTCCCTGCAATACCACCCCCTTCCGGAAGACAGCCCTGAGACCCACCCAGGATATCTAACTGGCAGGTCCCTTTGGGTGGGAGGAGAGGCCTCAGAATGGAGGAGGGCAGCCATCAGGTGTGGGCTATGCAAGAACAACTAAGGGGTCCCCTGGAGACCTCTCTTTCCCCCTACCCCCTGGTCCTGAGCACTGAAAGGTATCCACTCCTCAGACTCCGCTCTGCTCCTGCCCCCAGCTTTCCTCCAACTGCCCTTCAGTGCCTGGCACTGTCCTAGGTGCTGGGGATCCAAACCTGCATGTCACACAGACCCTCCTCCTTAAAGCTCAATCCAGGGAACTTTCTCATACACTTGCATCTCACACACGCTTGGCCCCGACACACAGACACACACCCATTCAATCCCTAAGGGGCCAACTGCTCTCTTCACCAGGGAACAGGCTGTCTGCCTGCTGGGGGACTTCCCGGGTGCCCTCCTGAAGAGCCTCTGAGAGCGCAGCCCTGTGGCTGCACAGGGTCACTGGCCAGCATGGGGGAGCTTGAATCAGGCCAGGGAGGCTCCAGCTCATGACTGGGGTGAGGAAATGATGGCCAGGCCACAGCCATTTGGATGCTGGCCCTAAGCACAGCGGGGCTCTAGCCAGGGAAGGCCAGCCCCATGCAAGCCAGACCTAAAGCACCCGTGTCCCAACACTCAGAGCAGACCCTGTGCAGGAGCCCAGGATGCAGGAGGGACAGGACTCCCACTGGAGTCAGACATGATGCTCAGTGTCCTCCAACCCAGAACCACCTTAGCTTGGGGCCCAGCTCCTATTGTGAACTTAGTGGGACAGGGACTTGAGGTTCTGGCTGTAGACCTGGCCTTGCCCACAATTTCGTCCATTCTTCCTGTCTCTGTTTTCTTCCTCTTAGATTCCTGGAGAAACTCCTTCAGACCCTGCCTCCCTTTTTTGGAATCTCCACTTGAATGTCACTCTCTCTGGTAGATGGCCTACCCTGACTACCTGATTTAACCGTGGCCAACAATTCTGAGGCACTATGGAATTTACTCTGATCATACGTCATTGTTTATTGTCTCTCTCCCCTGCTTCGGACAGGACTCTTGCCGGTCTCACTGGGGGCACAGCACTGCCAAAGGGATGGGGGGAAGCGGGCTGCACAGCCTGTCTCTAGCCTGAGAAGTGCGCGGACCCTGCAGGAGCTCACAGCCATGGGCAAGCAGGCTGAAGGGGGGACTCTGGATGTCCTGGCATAGCTCCTCCCTCCCCACTTTCCCAGGCAGCCGCTTCACTCAGGGACACAGGTGGCCCATTAGAGGAGTGGCCCACGGTGTCTCCAGCTCAAGGCAGGACCCAGACTGAGCAGAAAGGGTGACGACTGCCCACCCATCCTGGCCTCGTACAGCAGGCAGGGAAATGGCCCCGGGTACAGCATCACTATCCTCAGCTTCTGTCCTCTCCGGTTTTGTAAAGTTCCCTTTGAAAAGTCCTGTTCCTCTTCTCCAGGCTGAGCTATGGGGAATTGGAGCGGGGAGGGGATCAAGTGTCCAGGCAGGAGAGCTGGGGGAGGGGGAGCCAGGGAGGCGCCACAGAGGGCTACAGCTCCCCACAGGACCTACTCTGCGCCCCAAACGCTCCCAGCCCTGAGCGTGCCATGTGGCAAACAGGGGCGCAGGCCCAGGGCCCCCCCACTTCTCAGAACGGTCCCCTCACTCTGCTCCGTTGGCTCTGCGTCAGGGGGATGGCCATGACTGTTTCTCGGGGTGACCACTGCTCTGCGCCTGGCCCCTAGGAGCCGAGCAAGGAGCAGGTCCAGACGGGCGCAGCGGGTCCAGGCCACGGAGGTCGGGGAGGCGGCGGGTCCGTCCGGTGTTCCCTCCCGAACCCCCCCGACCCCGCGCCCCGGCGGTCCCGGGTTACCTGTGCGAGTCCTGGTCTCCCCCGGGGGACGCTCCCGCCGGCGCTCAGTACGGGCGATTGGCGTCTTTGGGCCGCTTCAGCTGCACCTTGAGCCTCTTCATGCCGATCTGGAAGCCGTTCATGGCCTGGATGGCGGTCTGCGCGCTGGCCGGGTTGTCGAAACTCACGAAGCCTGGCGAGACACGAGGGACGAGGGCCTGGGTTTCCACTGGGCCGCCCGGGCCGGAGGGGTCGGTGGGGAGAAGTCCGGGCGAGGGCGGGGCGGGGCGGGCGGGCCGATGGCGGCCCCTCCCTGCACTCCCGTCCCGCGATAGTCTCCTCCCCCTCCAGGCAAGGGGCGGGGCTAGAGGCTCCTCCCTTCGGGGTAAGGGGCGGGGCTAGAGGCCCCACCCCTCTGGACAAGGACGGGGCTAGCGCCTCCTCCCCCTCCGGACAGGGGCGGGGCTAGAGGCTCCCCCTTGGGCCGGGGCGGGGCACGAGGCTCCTCCCCCTGGGCCCCGCCCGGGCCGGCCTCACCCCCCTCCAGCCCGCGAGCCCGTGGTCCCTCCCGGGGTGGGCGCTTCCGAGGCTCCGGGCCTCGCCAACCAGCGGGGCCTGGCAGGGTCTCCCCGGCTCCACCTCGGCTATGGGCGGCGCCCTCTCCCACGAGCGAGGAGCCGCGGCGCAGCGGGGCTCGGACAGGCGCCCGCCCCCCACCCCGGCCGGCCCCGCACCTCGGCCCTCTCCTGCGGCGGGAGAGGCGGACACACCTGCGGGCGGAGGAGTTTATTGGACACTGTCCTCCCTGACAGGAGGGGGCCTGGCAGCGGGAGGGCACAGGGTGCCGGCCTGGGGAGAGAGAGGAGTGCGAGGGGGAGGGAGGGAGGCACCACGGAGAAAACTCGGCCGCCGTTTGGGGCCACCCCCTTCGCGAGTGCCGCCCGGCCACAGGGGAGGGCAGAGGCTGGCAGTCCTCGCGGCCCCTCCACCCCCTCCCGGGCCTGGCCGGGCTCCTGGTGGACACCGGGGTTCAGTCCAGACCCTCTTCCATGAACCCACCACCTCGTCCCAGGGGCTGCGGGCATCTCCCTTTCATTTTGTAAAATTCCAAGCCCCGAGAGCAAGTGCTCTTGGCCTGGACTAAGCAGCTGATGTGTCCCCTATGAACCCCCCATAACAATAATAACAGTATTATAACAATAACAGTACAAATTAACACTCTCAGCAAAAATCAATGGAGAGCCTGCAGAAGTGCTTTTACCCCTTCTTCCCCCCCGCCCGCCCCCCAACATCCCAGGACAAGGTATAGAACCATCCATGGCTCCCAGTCACCTTCTGAAACACCAAGTTCTCAGATGGATCAGGTTCCAAAGTCCAGTTAGAAGTCACCTTTTTGCAACTTTGAGTGCATCTACTGCGAGTTACATCAGCATTTCCCAGAACGGCCCTAACAGGCCTCCTTGAAAGGGGGCTTTCTGTGGCCTCCTAGCTGTACAGCCAGGCCCCTCTGGGGCAGTTCAAGGCTCATTAACAAATAAAAGCCTCCCCTCCCACCCCAAATTCTCCAATAAGTAAACCTTTATCTCTCTGTTTAACCTAGCATTTCCTGGAATTTGACTTAGAGGCCTTTTCTCCTATAAAATCTCCCTACAAAATGTATGAAAACTAAGCGTGGTGAAGTTCCCAGGCCATCCTGCAAACCTGCTTCATTTGGGGGCTTGTCCCCAAATAGTATGAGACATAATGGGTAGCTGTACAGACACACTGAAGCAGAAGCTGCCTTCTTGGTTAATTGTCCCTGGTTCCTCCCACCTGCCTGTGGTCCCCCCCTCGCTCTCCTGGTAGTGGCTGTTTTGCCCTTTTTCCCTTGCCCCAGACACTTCCTGTGTTTGTTCACATCTGCTCTTGCAGCCAAGTACCATGGAAGATGGGGAGGGTGTATGTGGGAGCAAGTGAGTGCTCTCACCCGCAGGGGCATGTGAGCTCAGATGGAACTGGTTAGAGCCGGTCCCAACGCAAACGAAACACAACACAACCAACGTCTGCAAAAATATATATGCCAGAGTAGATAGGAGAGATTTGGGATTATCCATAGTTGAAGATTAGTGTGAATAATCCTTCCACCTTCTCCTCTCATCCCCTCAGGACCCATCCCCTCCCCACCCACCTAGATGTCTGAAGGCTGGTCTAGTTGTTAGCAGAGCAGATGTGTGAATTGTGTGTCTGTTACACTGCTCTCCCCGGACTACGACTACGGACTACGACTACCAAAGCCTCTCTACCTGTGGGGACAAGAGAGCCTCGCTGTGGGTGACAGCTACACCCCTCCCTCCTCTGCTGAGCCCCCAGCACCACCAGCTCTGGCTCTACCTGGCCACCTGCACTGGTGGCTGAGAGAGATAAAAGGGGCTGGAGGGCTGTGGTGTGAAGGGAGGGACAGCCACGGAGCGGGGAGAAGGGGCAGTGGGGCCCTGCAGGAGGAAAGCTTAGTTTTTGTGGGAGACTCTGGCGTCTCCAGAAGCCCCAGGGTTGGGGAGGACACCAGGCTCGAGGGAACTTTTCTTCCTCAACTAATTTTGTTAACTGGCCAGCAGCCTGGGAAGGGAGCTCGTCCCCCACTGGCAGGGCTCTGGGCACCATCTCCCAGGGTTACTGCCTTCCTTCTCTCCGAGTCCCTTCCCACACCCTCCCCCTCCCCCCAAGAAAGTTCCTGCCTCCCAGACCTTGGTGCCCCTCTCCCCCAGGCCCTTCTTTCGACTTAGCAACCATGTGCGCTGCCCATTGCTCACCAAAAAAAGCCTCTGGAAGATTCTGTTTATTGCTTATAAAATGCAAGGGGGGCATTTGAAGGGTTCACTTCACATAGGACCACATTTACAACAAAATGGCCCCCTCTTTGGGGGAACAGAGAGAGATCTAGCACTTCTTGAGGGTCCTCTCTGGCCGTGCCCCTCACACACACCATCCCATGTAACCTCAGAGCCTCCCGGAGGGCTGACTGCTGGAGTCCTATTTCACACATGAGGACACTGCCGCTGACTGCCCCTGAGTGAGTGCCCGGGCTGGTGCTCACACAAAAGGCCTCCGAGAGCCTGGCAGAAGGCTCGCGTGTGAACCGGAGCCCTGGCAGGCCTGGCGGGAGACTGTCCTTTTTCAGGCGGTGGAAGATGTTAGTGCTGGAGGCTCACTCAGGAAGAGAGGAGAGAGCCAGAGCAGAGGTATTCAGAAGATTTTTTAAAAAGCAGGGGGAAAACCCTTGGTCCTGGAGAATTTAAATGGCTAATGGCCAGGGGAGTGGTTGGGCAGACTAAGGAAGTCCTTGGAAAAGCTGGGTTGCTCGGATGGACGTCAGGGACAGCCAGAGACGGAGCAAATGACCAAGGGTTTGGCTGGAGACCAAGCAGCTCCATCCCGGTGCCAGCACTCTGTGGGCTCCTGGCAGTGTTCTAGGGTCCATGCAACGCCTGAGGCCAACTACAGGGCAAAGGTGAGGCTCTCGGGTTCTTACACACATGACAGTAATGCGTCAGAAGCAACCCTGTCACGCGGTGGAGAGAAGCAGCCCTGCCTTTCTCTCTGGCTTAGCTTTCCCAACGCCCAGAGAGAAATGAGCTGCGAAGGCAGCTCTGTGCACTGAAGTACCACAGGCTCCAGGGGCGGGGACAGTGGAGCCCAGATCCTGACTGCCTGGAGCACGCGCCCTAAACCTCAGGCCCGTCGTGGTTCTGGCAAGTTGGTCTCCAAACTGGAATTTCCTTAACATGCTCTTCCTGATGCTTCTATACTCAGACCTTCTCCCTCCACCACCCCCGCCCCCAGCTACGACCTGGGCTCTCTGGGGGCTGGACTCCTCAGTCCTTGGTGAACCATTGAGTGGCTCTGGCCCCAGAGGAAGGGCTGATGTAGGTGGGAGAGGAGGAGGGGAGGGGAGAGGTGTGAGGATGAAGTGGGACTTCATGTCTGAAGCCAATCAAAACACAGGATGCCCAGTTGAGTTGGACTTTCAGATAAACAGTGAACACTTGTTTAGCATACATATATCTCAAATATTGCATGGGCCACATTGAAGGTAACATTTGGGACATACTTATACTAAAAAATGCATCCATTGTTTATCTGAAATTCCAATATAACTGGGCACCCTATATTTTACCCGACAACCAGACTCCAAGATCCTGCCCAGTCCTCCCTCCTCCACCTAACACCCTGCCGCCAGGCAACTTTCCTGAAAGCTGTATCTTCTTTCTATTACTTTCGGCTCAAGGACCTACCACCATCTCCCACTGCCTACCACACCACCTGGAGCAGCCTCATCAGAAGGGCCAAGCCCTCCCCAGCACAGACCCGCCCTCACAGATGGTCTCCCCTGAACCCTCCTTTCTCCCCGAAGCCTCCAGCGTCCTCCCTGCCTGGAACTGCCTCCCCTTCCGTTACTGCCATCCACCTGCCTTTCTCAGCACTCCATCCCTAGGTGCCTTGCAGAGTTCACTGCTGTTGAGTAGGTGTGGTTTTCATCTAAGCTCAGACCTGAGGCTTCCTGAGGCAGGGGCCACTTTCCTCTTCCTGACTCCTCAACAGTGTGGCCTGGTGATCTGGGAGGGTGGGCGGGGGAAGGAGAGTTCACTGGATGGCAGGAGGGGAGCAAAGAGCAGGGTAGACAGAGAAGGGGGACGGGGGAGGGACAGAGAGGTGGACGGGAGGAAGCCAAGGGGAGGCGGGTGGGTCCTCAGCTAGGCAGTGCCCCGCCAAGGATCAGGCTCGGCTTTCATCCAGGGGCCACTCTGACGGTGAGAGGTGAAGGGCTGCGGGGAGGGGGAGGCCCGCGGGGGGAGAAAATGGGTGTTGGTGGCGTGCTCTGCTGGCTGCCCCCTCCCACCCTAGCCCAAGGTGGCTCCTCCCCCTTCTCTGTGGGTGGGAACTGGGACTCCAAGCAGGGAGGGGAACCTAGCTCTTGGACTGGGAAGGGGAGGATGGGGAGCTGGAGGAGAGGTGGGCAGGGAAAGCGAAGAAGCCAAAAGTAGAAGAGAGAAGAAGAGTGAGAGGAGGTGGGTGGAGGCTGGGCCCTAGGGGGCACCTGGTGGGGTGGGGAGCTGTGTGAGGGGAGGTTAAAGCAGTTGCGGTAAATTGGTGCGAGCACCGCCCTGTCCTAGGTGAAGCTAGTTGGTTTGTTATCTTTACCCACCAAAGCATTTACTTTGGTTAGTCGCCCGATCCACAAACACTTTCGAGGAGATGACATTACCGAAAGGGAGGAACATCTGCATCAGCTCAGCATCCCCAAACTCCTGGGGCAGATGGTAGATGAACAGGTTACAGCCCTCGGGCCCTGCGGTGAGGGGAGGGGGCGGGGGAGGAGGGATGGCGGGGTGGGGGAAGAGAGAGACAGAGGAGAGGTGAGCGAGTTAGGCAGCGGCAGCAGGGAGGGGTGGGCGAGGTTAGGAAGGGGGGTCTCATCCAAGATCCAAGAAGAAGGGGGGCTGCTGAGCCCACGGTCTGAGCTCTGTTCACTGGTCTGCCCGTGGGCAAGTCACTGAACCTCTCTGTGCCTCAGTTGCCTTTTCTGCAAAATGGATCAATCACAGGGTGCCTGCCTAGCAACTCTGGGGCTCCAGGGGTGAAGGGATGGAGTAAAAGGGGTGAACACAGGCCTGATGGCATGGGAACCAAGTGCTGAGGAGAAGCAGAGGTGCGGAGAACTGGGAGGGGCTGCGGGCCTCCCTCCTGCCCAGCCCCTGCTCAGGGGAGGGCAGAGGGGTTTGTCCTGGGGCAGGCACGCCAGTGGTGCTGGTGCAGTGGGTGGGAAGCTTCGTCTCACCTCCTGCACCCAGGGGTGGGAGCTCAGCCTGGCCTGCAGCCACTCCTTTCTGTCTGCTTCCCAATGGCCCTACCTTCTCAAACTCAGCCCTGGTCTCAAAGGCAGAAATCAAGATTTACCCTGCCTCCTCTGGTGGGCTAGGTGCACAGGAGGGGCTCCACAGCCAGGCTCCATGACTAGCCATGAGCCTCATTTCGTTACAGTAACAGCCCTGCCACTTCTATAGCTTGTCCCCCCCACTTCACAGATGAGAAAACTGAGGCCCAGAGAGGTTAAGTCACCTACCAAAAGTCACACAGCTAGTAGGAGGTGGAGCCAGGATATAGACCCAGGCTATCTGCCTCCAGTCTGTGCTTTCTCCTCTCTCTACCTCTCTGTCATAAATCTCAATGCCCCAGAAACTCTGAAGGATTTCTGAAATTTCCAGATAGCTGAAGATTTACTTTTCTCCTTTTAAATGACCCAAATGCTCAATTTTAACTCGTTGAAATGGAAATCTCTCTGATACTTCATCTATTTCCTGCCATCTTAAGCATAGCATGGCACATGTGACTTAACCTGTCAGAGTGTGGTCATTCCAGTGCTTTCCGCCCCATGGAGGACATGCAAAGGACACAGCTGCATTTGTCAGAGTTGTGTACCAGCTGAGGTTCTGATGGGAGCTGGTGGAAACTAACGTGAGCTCAAAAGTGAAGGCTGTAAGGCACCGACGTGGGCTGTGTGGCTCTCCCGGCCAGAACCAATGGCCACGGTTCTCTGGGAAGGGCAAGGCCAGGCAGCCCAGTCCTGGAGCAAAGAGCTCGCTCTGGAGTCTCTGCCCTTCCCTGCCTTTCCTCTCCCCTCCCACCTTCCGCCTTCCTCCTTCCAAAGACTCCTCTGACTCCCACAGCCGCCCTCTGAACTGCTGACCTCCTGGGTCCCTGGTTCCCACCCGACTCCCTTCCCTGGACCGCCGTTTCCCAGGCAAACGGCCAGGTTACAGCGTTCAGAACTGTTCAGAACCGGTGCAAGTGTGCACCGGGGTCCCGGTGCTGGATCCCCCAAGCTCTGGCGACCCTCTCCTAGCCCGTCCCCTCCCACCATGTGTGTTCACTGGCTCATGCTGTGTGTCCCTTGATGGTCCCCAGCTAGGTGTGAGTCCCCATGGGGCAGGAACCAGCTTGAAGGACTAATCTAAGCCACAGCTCCTCCAGAACCCCCACCCAGATGCTCCCCACCCCGCCCCCTGCCAGGGCTCCCTGAGTCCACACTCCATCCTCGGCTGGCCTTCTGAGGCTCTTTCTCCTTCATGTCTGGGAGGTTCTCTCCAGCCAGATGGGGTGCTCTCTAGGGGCAGGTGCATTTGCCACCCTCCACCCCCACCGCAGTTCCCCAGTACATGCCTTCTCCCCTCCCAGACCCATTCTTCAGGGCTTCCCTCTCCTCTCAGTGCTGACACCTGCCTTGAACTTGGGGCCCATGTTCCAAGTTCAAGTCCTGCAAGCTGCTTTATGTGGATGTTATGTTGTCATTAAAAGGCAAGGAGCCTTCGAAGGAAGGCCCGTGGATTGCGTTCCATCAGCATGGCGTGTGGCTGAGCCCCACCAGTCCCCTGCCCCTCACCCCTCAACAAGGAGCCTACACACTTCCCTACTCCAGCGGCCCCGAGCTCGCACTGTATTCCCTCATCCACAGGTTCTAGAGCACCCAGATGGCGTAACCAGCAGGACTTGGAGACCAATCTGGTCCAGCCCAGCCTTCTGCAAAATGGCGAAATGGAGCTCCAGAGACAGAAAGTGCCAACCCCTGACCACACAGCACCCCTGGCAGAGCCGGGGATGGAGCCAACCCTGAGGGGAACCGTGGCCTGTCTGGGGATTCAGGCATCTGCTGGCTTTCAGGCTCAACTCAAAGACAAGGACTGGAAGGAAGGTCCTCCCCAGCAACCAGTGTGCCCTGGTACTTCCAGGGCATTGCACAAGGGGAAGCGGCCATGATGTGAAGAGGCCGGGGCTGGAGGAACACAGCTTTCTTTTCCATCCATGCCTCATGTAACACTGAACACAGCTTCGGTCTGGCTTCCACCCACCCTCAGCCTATCACCCCACCCCCAGGCTCATCTCACCCTCTGCAACACCTATGCCTTTGCTCCTGCTGTGCCCCCTCCCCCGACCCACCCCCAGGCATGCCTGTGTCCCTACCTCTGTGTGCCCTGAAGCCTTCCCTGACAACCCCACCCCCAGCGCCGTGGGCCCTCCCCTGTACACAACATGGCTCTGTAGGCATCTGGGTTCACATCTCACCCCTCCCATGCCCTGCTCCCCAGGGTCGCTCATCCGGGACACCCTATTCAGGGAGAATGGGGACAGTCGTGGGAGACCCTAGGCCAGAGGAGAGGCTGCAGTGGCGACTGACCACACAGGATCTGATGTAGCGCACAGGGCGTGACGGTGGGGATGAAGCTGCCCACAGATGGAGAGAAGGTATGAGAAGGCGTTCAGAGCTAGACCCATGGGGTGGTGCACAGGGTGAGGTGGGGGCAGGGCAGGGAGCAGATGGAGGGCCTCAGCCCTTCAAGCTCTAGGCCTGTTCAGGGCCTGTCTGACCGAAGGGATTTGGACCGCAGACACACATGCTAACTATCCCTGGCTGTGGGACGGTTCACTGGAAGCAGAGGTGGGGAGACCTGGGAGGGGCTGTGGGCCCCCCTCCTGCCCAGCCCCTGCTCAGGGGAGGGCAGAGGGGATTGTCCTAGGACAGACACGCCAGTGGTGCTGGTGCAGTGGGTGTGGCAAGAGCTCATGCCAGCCACTGGACACCAGTGGACCCCCTGGCCATGTGGCCTACTGGGCAGTGGTGGCCTCGCTGGCAGGGTGACCTTTTCATGGGGGTGGGGAGGACAGGACCTTGTTAGTGTTCCTACCCTGTCAAACTGAGCTTGTGCAGGCCATGGGGCCCCGAGGGCGGGCTTGTTCATCCAGCTCCTGTAGGTCTCCAGCTCAGGAACGGGAGGACACTGGGTCTTAATGAGTCCCAGGCTCCCTGGCCACTGGCCTTGCCTGGCCCACCCTGGTCACACCAGGGCCTCTGGATGTGGCTCTCCAGGATCTCCGTCTCCCCAGAGGCCCGCACTTGGGCCCCTATCCCCATCTGGCTCGCCTGGTCACCCAGAGGGTAAAACTTCTGACAATAGGTTTCCCTACCCCCACCCCATGCCAGCTGTGAGCATCCCTACTTCTTCCCTTCCTCTCCACTGGGGGAGGGGGAATTCTTGGGCCCCCAAGTCGTCCAGGGTCCCACCCTCCTAACCTTTCCCACTGGGGTTTGCAGAACTGCCCGAGAAGCCCACCTCATGCTGCATTGGAGAGCGCCGCGTCTCACAATCCTGCCCTCTTCCCTCACCTCAACACAGCACACAAACATGGTCATTTTTCCAACAAAACGCCTACCGAAGACCCAGGAGCAGCCTCTTTGGGGGGAGAAGGGGACGGGGAAGGGCCTGGGAGCCCGGCTTGCAGACTCACCTTCTCGCTGTTGCTGGGGGATCATTGGAGGCGGCTGAGGGAAGGCCTGGCTTATCTGACCATAGGCAGCAGGGTAGGCGGCTGCTGGAGGGCCAAAGAGGCAAGAGAGCAAGACACGACGACAGCGAGACGACAGCGACACGGAGAGACAGGGTGAGAGGCAAGAAGGAAGAGACATTTCAGTGTTGAGCAGTAAAAGCAGACCAGTAAAAAGTGCACTTCAGTGCAGCCACGTAAGATAAAGCTGGCGCTGAGGAGCAAAGGAGAAGCGTGCAGTGAAGATGAGAAGTGTGTGTGTGCACAGGTGTGTGCGTGTTTGTGTTTGTATGTACACAGGTGTGTGTGCGTGTTCATGTGTGTGCGTGCTGCCCGGCCCAGGGGTGGGAGTGAGAGAAGCATGACTGACAGCTTGCCTTGGGCTTTCTATAGTGGCTGGTCCCCTTCCCATTCAGTGACCCAAGGCCATCTACCCCTCCTTTTTCTACCTCTGGCTGCCTATCCTCCCCTGCTTGGTCAGCCTTGCTCACACCAACTCCCACTACCTGGCGGGGGGGAGGGGAGCACGGAAGGTTGAACTGCTTTCCCTCCAGGGCCTCTCCTTCTCTCAAACCCAGGCATCTAAGCTTCCAGGACCGGCAACTGTGGACTGTGGACTGCGGTGGGAGGCACCCCAGCCCCCACCCTCCCCACCCCATGCTGCTGTGTGGCTTGGTGCTGGATAAACTAGACACACTGGCTTGGCAGCCCCATGGGAAGGAAATCTGGCCTCAAAGATGATAACTGCAAGGTTACCTGGCCTGAAGTTCTGACCACCCACCTCTCCAAGGGCACCATGGAATGCTAGGGGCCTGCGAGAGGGTGGCAGCCTGAAGCAGGGGCCTCTGGAAGTATAGCCCTCCCTCCTTTCACCTCAGCTCCCCACCCCCCTCCCTCCCTCCACCTTTCCCTCCCCTACAGTGCCCGGCCCAGGTCTAGGTGGGGATGAGCAGGGCTGGGGGAGCAGTGGGCACGCGTGGGTACTAACGACCTGCATATTGCTGCACTCCCGCGTAGGCCTGCTGCAGGGGGTCCGCGGCCGTGGGACTCTGCGCTGCAGGGGAGCCAAGGGGCAGAGGTCAGTGATGCCCCCCAAAGCCAGCCCCTCCCCCACCACGCCCATGGTGATGGCACTGTGGCTGCATTGCCCTTCCCAAGCACTGTGGTGTCTGCCCTGGGGCAGGTCATCTGAGTGCCTGCCTTGCTGGGGTTCCCCCTTCTCCAGTCCAGGGCCCTTAGTAGGATGGAGGTTGCCCCCCTGGCTGGGGGATGCAGCCTACAGCTGGCCTGGGGTGGGGGGGGGAGACAGATGCTTTATGCAGAAGGCTGGGAAGGGCTGGGAAGAAGATGCCAGAAGCTTGGCCATGAGGGGCTTGGTGGGGACACATGAGGGACCTGGCCCAGGAGAAGGGCTGTGGAAAGTGGGCGAGAGGCTGTCAGGAGGCTGGTCTCATCCTCACTGTCCTTAGCATAAGTCGGGGGCAGAACCCAGCTGGTGTAAGAAAGGCACAGGGGGGCCTCACCCTGCCACTCTGTCCTCCTGGGCCACCCATGGCTGCTCAGGCAAAGGGACCCTCTCCTGTAGTCTAGGGAGTTGGCACAAGGCACAAGGCTTCCATCCCAAGGCCGTGGCTAAGACACCCCAGGCAGGACTGGCCACACAGATGAGGCCTGCCTGTGGGCTGGGAGAGGAGTAGTGCTCACAGACACTGAGGAACCAGCAGGCCAAGGACCTTCCTCCAGTCCGAATTTGTGACTCTTGGATGTCTACTGCCCGGTACGAGAAGAGGGCCCTCATGCTGACACTTGGGCAAGAACTGAGGGCAGCTGGGCTGCGGAAGGCTTGGTCCACTTCTGTTGCCTCTGCTGGGTCTTGGAGGCTGTGGGCCAAAGCCTAGTGCAAGGCCAACAGTGGACACTGCCTTTGGTGGTGATGGCTAGTGGGAGTAGGCTGGCCTCAGAGGCCTGGAGAGGTGGGTGGGGACAGATCTAGCTGCAGCATGTTCAGAGAAAACTGGGTAACACAGGGAGGCAGAAAGAAAACCATCGGGACTTACCTGCCTGGTGACCTTGGTCACCAAGCTAACTGGCAGTGCCAGACTTAGGGGCCTTGTAGACCAGGAAGAATTCCCCACTTCCTTCCTGAGCTCCTGTTTCTGAGCTTCAGTAACATCCCACTCCAACAATAGCACCTGGACCTCCGGGCAGCCAGGGAAATCATGGGGCAGAGATGCTTAAAGACTGCAGGCTGCAGCAGGGGAGCTGGGCCAGGGCTGCTCAGAGGGGTGGCTGAAGTCGGATCCTAGCCCTGTCCCTCTCTTCCCCCTGCTCGTGGGGCCTGGAGCCAGGAGCTGCCAGTGCTGAGGTGGTAGTGGTGGTGCTTGCGGGTGTCTGCTCCTCCCTGCTGCTCCCTCTCGCTGACTCTGCCTCAGTTCTCTGGAGGGAAACCCACCTCGGCTCTTGGTCTCCCCAGCCCCTCAACCACATCCTGCCTTTATGCAAATTAAAGAGTCATCTCTATCTCTGGCACACAGTGTAGTGCCCTGCGTAACATAAAACCTGCACAACTCACATGACAGCCACGCCCCCCCTTCCCCCTCACACACGCACACCCTCACACACGCACAGCGCTAGGTTCATAGCAAGTGCTCAGCATATACTGCGACATAGGAAAGAAGGAATCGTCCTTAACATTTATAGAGACACCCCTACAGGGGTGTTATGTGGCAGTAAAGGGCACACTATGTGCTTTCAACATGATCTCGATGAGAGAGAGGGGAGAGCGGGGAAGCTACCTGGGGCTAGGAAGTGGAGGAAGGCATTTCTGAGACCCTCTCTACTTCTCTGCTTAATGACCTCATTAGTAACTGCCAAAGAGTGAACATTTTGAAGGATCTCGCTCATTACAGCGGCTCCAAACTCCGCATTTAAAGATGGTAAATTAATTTTTTTAATGTACTACTTTTCTCCTTTCCTTCCCTCCACCCCTCCCTCCTGCTCCGGCAGGGAATTGTTTATGGGATATGGCAGATTGTTACAAATGGGGGAGAGAAACAGTTCCAAAGTCCACGGGGGAAATAGCTCACAGATGCTGGTGGGGGTGGGGAAAGAACAGGTTTGTCAAAATCCAGAGCTCCAGATGGGCTTGTGGGCACGGAGGCGGGGGAATGAAACCACCCAGATGTGCGGGGACTGTATCTCCCAGCCCATGAGCCTGAGGCAGGAGGAGCCCAGGAACCTGAGATTGGTGGGCCCACTCCCACCTCCAGCTGCCCAGCCCCTGCCCTGCCTCCCTTGCCAGCCTGGACTCTTCATCCTGAAACAACTCCAGACCCAGGGCCCTGCCGCTTCTCTCTCTAGGCTTCTCCGGCCTCCTCTCTGTGCACTGAGAGGTAAGTTGAGGGGCGAACACTAAGACAAGACAAGCACAACTCCAAGTTCAAAGTCAGCACAGTCTCCTCTGGTTTTCTCTGGCACAGGGACCTTGCCCTCTGCCGATGGGGGTCTGGGCCTCACTCCTGAAATCATTAGCAGACACTGAAATCACAACCTCCAGGCTTCTCTGGTTTTACAAAGCCACAC
Organism: Myotis myotis; assembly: GCF_014108235.1. NCBI lineage: Eukaryota > Metazoa > Chordata > Mammalia > Chiroptera > Vespertilionidae > Myotis > Myotis myotis. The sequence goes on along the minus strand of NW_023416401.1, from coordinate 18,999,440 downwards.
AGTGGATTCTGATGGACAACCAGAGTGGGCAGCGTTACTCTGCCGCCCACGGCTGACCCACCTCAAGCTGACCTCCTCTGCCCTGGTTGGGCCAACCTCACCATCCCTGGCCCCTCCTGGAGGCCCTCCTCCCGCTGGGCCTCCAGGACAGCCGCTCCCTAGGATGTGCCCCTGGTTTGTCCGTCCCCTCCTCTCCAGTTCCTACCCATTGTCAACGTCCGTCTGAGCCTCCTGTAAGGCAGCTCTGCTGGGCTTCTTCAGCCTATAGAACCCTCCCTTCCTTTGAAACCTTTAGCGCCTCACAATGGAAACATTCACTCTTGATCAGACTCCATTCTGCTTATTCTTTCAACATTCTGTCGATGTATATTGTGTTCCTGACTGGACTTTGACCTCCCAGGGGAGAGGCCCCCCATCCTGCCCATCTTCTGGGGGTCCCCTTCCACCCAGCACAGACTGGGCACTTACTTGTACTCATGGGGACTCTGCAACTTTGTCATCTGCCCTCTAGGAAGGAGGACAGCACTCCCCGCATCTCTGAGACATTGTCCCTTGCTAGCCCACCGTAGGGCTTTGGGCTCAGCTCTCCTGCTCTGTCCATCCTCAAGGCCAGAGATGGGAGCTGCTTAAGTCAACTGGACAGACCCACCATGAAAGAGCTGCTAAGTTTGAGAGGAACAGAGTTAATCACGCCCTGGCCTCCCGGATCTTGTGTGTCAGAATGAATCAAAGCAGGACCAGGGAGCTGTCCCAGGTCCTGACCCTCTGTGCGGTGTGCTGATAGGGGTTGTGTGTACTCCAGTATGTTCCCGCCAGAATGTCAATCTACATATTTCCCCTTCCTTCCCCAAAGAGTCTTTTCCTACTTAACACTAAGTATACTTATTATTTTAGCTTCTGTCCCATGACTTCTTATAGGTCAAATTCACTCTCAATTAATTTGCAGTTACTAGCCTCTGGTTGTACAATTACTACATCGCTTCTCTTTTCTCCCTGCATGAGCCCCAGGAATGCCTTCTTTCTCACCTACCAGACAGACACCTCCCTAAGGATGGGAACTTGATTTCTCCCACCAGAGGTTCCCTGATCTCCCTGATCACATTTGGGGTTCCACCAAGGAATGGACGGAGGGCAGGAGCCACACATTCCCGGTTGTAACAGCAAGGGCAGCGGCAGAATGGATGAGGGGTGTGCTGCGCGGGTAAGGAAGGGCTGCCAGATGTGCTTACCTGGGTAGGGGTGGATGCCATTGGCAAACACAGCTTCTGCAGCAGGTTGCCCATTGGCCTGTGGGGGGAGGCCAGTGAAGCCGTTCACCCCAATGGGGGACGGGATGCTAGGCACGGCTGGTGCAGTGATGCCCGGAGGGGTGCTGCCACCTGGTTTCAGAGATGGGGAAGGGTGGAGGAGGAGGGGAGGCAAGAAGAACAAAGGTGAGCAAAGGCCAACCCATGGAGCTCCACCTCCTGGCTCCAAGGGCCTGGGTGTACACTTGGAATTCACACACCGACTCAATCACATCTTGGATCACCTCCATGCATGGAGTGGTTCCACTCACCCCATCTGTGTCCACCCTTCAAGGCAGAGTCCAGATCCCACCTACCCCATGAAGACTTCCCTGACCACTGACCACTCCACCTTGGAACTACAGCACATAGACTATTCTCAGTGCCTTTGAATTTGACCACACTTGGTCTTCCCTTAGTCCTTTCCAGTGATTCTTGCTCACCCCAGCTAAGTCAGGATGGGCTAGTCCCTGTTTAACCATCAACGGGCCTCTAGGTCGCTGGCTCTGCTCTCTTGCCTGGATCACAGAGGGGCTGATCTGCCTCCCCAGGAAGAAGTTTTGCTACGTGGGTGGAGGAAGTCCTAATTCTGGAGCTCCCCTCCAATGAGGGAGAGAGGACTTTGCAGAGTCCAGACTCAGCCCTATTTATACACAGTAGACACCTTGGCCTCCTCCTGTTGAGATTATGGTTATGCTCACAGTGGGGAGAGTAAAGTTAGGGTCAGATGACAATACACTGTGCCCTCTCGATGCCAGGTGGGTGGAACCCAAGGGGTGGCTGGCTTGGTGATTGTACTAAGGCCTCAAAGCTGGAAAGGGCCTTTCCCTTCATGTAGAAAGCAGGATCTCTCTGTGGACTAGGACATGAGGCTGGCCTGGGTCCAGGAGTATCCCTAAACTGGGGATCAGAGCTATGAGGTAGTACTCAAGTTGGGCCTAGAGACGGCACAGTCTTTAATGGACTTTATCTGCGAAAGGAATCGCTTGGGGGTGTAAGGAAGGCTGTTGCTATGAGCTGGGTGTGGAGAGCGAGGAAGCTTGGTGAATGAAAGCCCAGGCTGTTGGGCCAGCCCTCGGGACTAGACAAGGTTTTCTCAAAGTTGACACTATTGACATTTGTGGTCAGACATTTCCTTGTCATGGGGCTGTCTTGTGCATTGTTGGATGTTTAGCAGCATCCCTGGCTTCTACCTAATACATCAGAGTTCACTCCCCTCCCCAAGTTGTAACAACCAATAGGGTCTCAGGACATTGCCAGATATCCTTGGGGTGGGGAGAGAGTAGGCATGAAATTATTGCCCCAGTTGAGAATCACTGAACTGGATACTAACCAGGATCCAATTAAAAACACACTTTGTGAGCAGGGCTGTTTCCCACCCCCCTGTCCGTTAGTGACTCTGCGGTTCTCTCTTGCGTGTTGTGTAGTTCTCTTGGAAAAAGCCAGTGAGTCTATGTTGGGTTAAAGGGACATTTAAAAATCAGCTCCTTCTATGCTTGGGTGAGGGACCAAACAAGGCCACAGAAGGGGCAGGGCTCTTCTCCCCTCAGACCTCAAGGGCAGATGGGTTCATGTCAATTTCTTTCAAAAACATCATGAGTGAAATTCCCACCCCCCTGAAACTATAACAGGACTTCATGGGGCCCACATCCCATCTTCCCTTGTTTCCCCTGAGATTAGAACATTTTGAGACAAACTGCTGGTAGATGAGGCCTGCATGGGGACCGATGCCATGTGCTGTTTGCCACAAGGTGGTCCAATGTAACCAAAATTGGCCAAACAAAAAGTCTGGACCTGGGTTCAGCTGTGTCCTGTGTTGGTACCTGCTGGCTCACCTGAGGTTGGGGTCATGGGTGCGGCTGCCAAGCCGTTCATGTTGAGGGCCGCCATCTGCTGCATCTGGGCGGCGGCGAAGGCAGCCATGGGGTTCAGGTAGCCGCCCTGCGCGACTGATGCCATTAGTGCCGCTTGCTGCTGCATCAGCTGGGGCAGAAGGAGTGGAAAAAATATCATGCGCTTCCAGGGGGGCAACCCTCCCACCAGGGGGCTCAGCTCCTGGACACCAGCCTCCTAGGCCCTGAACCCCAGGGAGCTCAGACACAGCTCCCCACCCCCCAGAGAACCCCGATGTCTCCCCCATTGCTGCCCTAGCTCTCAAAGGCTATTAGAAACCGCTCCCAAAGAGCTAACTATTCCAAAGTCTTCATGGGGCCCACATCTGGCCTTCCCTTGATTCCCCTGAGATTAGAACATTTTTGAGACAAACTGCCAAGTGGATGAGGCCTGCATGGGCACCGATGCCATGGGAGTGGATGGCACCAGTGGGGGTTGTGGCTACAAATATGGGAGGCAGCTTAGGGGAGAAGCTGGCTAAGAAGGCCCCAAGGTGGAAGGAAGAAGTTGGCGAGCCAGGGGCTGGCGGTGGGGGGGTTGGGGGGGGGGGCGGGCGCGGGGTTGGGGGAAGAGGGAGACTGCAGTGGAAGCATTGGTGTGATGGGCTCTGAGGAGCCACACAGGACCCCTGCCAGAAGTGACCAGAGGCTGGAGCACACCCTTCCATGAATGGGGGCAGGGGTGGGTGGTGACACCCAAACACCTCAACCTCTCTCCCCACTTCCATTGGTGCTTCCTAGAGCTTGACTAGCAGGGGAGCGTTCAGGATAGCCCACCTTGCTGCCCTGCCTAGAAGCCACCTCTCCAGCTCCTCCCCTTAAGAACCAGGGCAGCAGACCACCACTCCTGGCAGCCACCCTGGACTGAACCACACTTCCCTCAGCCCTCTCTGGCCTCTACCCCCGGGTTCATTCCCGACCACTCCTCACTCCCCAGGGCGGGGACAGTGTTTTCTAGTCCAGAAACACAGGGCTCCCCTGGCAAAGACAGGTGTCCCTGCTCTGGGGTTCTGAGCAGAGTTAGCCGAGAACCCCTGCCCATACACCCCCCACCCCGTCTGCGCCCCCACTTACTGCCTGTGCGTAGGCGCCGTAGGCCCCGAACGGGATGGCCATGGGGTTGAACATGCCCATCTGGCCAGCCATCTGCTGCATTCGCCGCATCGTGCGCTCCTTGTCAGTGTCGGCGAACTTGACCACCAGACTGGACGAGGCTCCCTGTGGCCGGGACTGCACGTGAGGCCCACCTGCCCTCCGCTCCCAGCTGTCCAGCTGTCCAGCTGTCCGTGCCCCTGGCCTAGGCCCTCCCTCTCCTCTGGGGAGGCCCTTCTGGGGGCTGCGGGACGGCGCTCGCCCAGGGGTCTGGGGTCTTAACTGGACTGCGGGCCAGTTCCTTACGTGTCTGGCCTCAGTGTCCCTGTCTGAGATATGGGATAGTGGTAATGCCTTCCTGTCTCATGCGGAGGCAGTGAGCAGCGCAGCCAGGGTTTTGCATGGTAGGGACCCTGCAAGGGTGGGCAGGGCCCTGCGGGCGCTCTGGGATGCGCAGGGGTGTCACCTGGCCGCTGCCCGCGTTCCAGCCCCACCCAGGGGTGGCCGAACTCACCGGCATGGTCTGGCTGCCATGCAGCGCGTTGATGGCGGCTTGCGCCTCGGCGTGGGAAGAGTACTTCACAAAGGCGCACCCTGGGGGGACAGGCGGTGCTGAGCCAGGGCCCCGGGCCCAGGGCCCAGAGGGAGGCCAGGGCGAGGGCGGAGAGGCGGGACGAGAGAGAAAGACCGAGAAGAAAGGGGAGCCACCGAGAAGCAGAGACAGAGAGAGACCTCGTTCCACCGCCCCGTCCCTTCCAAGCAGCCCTCGCTGGCCGCCGACCCTGGCCCGCTCCGGCGGCTCGGAACGCGGCCGCGCCCATGCCCCCGCCCGCCCGGCTCACCCTTGCTGTTGCCGTCGGGCCCGCGCAGGATGGTGCACTCTTCGATGTTGCCGAAGGCCTCGAAGAGGCGGCGCACGTCGTCCTCAGACTGCTGCTTGTTGAGCATGCCCACGAAGAGTTTTCTATCTTCTGGAACAAAATTAGGAGATGCTTACCGGGGCCGGGGGGCCGGGCGGCGCGGGGGAGAGCCGGGGGGAACCGGGCACGGCGGGAGGAGAAGGGTTTCCGGGGAGGGAGAAGCTGGGCAAAGCGAGGCGGGGCTCAGACCCGAGGGGCAGGAGGGTAGGAGGGAGAGGGCGTGGTTGGGGGTGGGGCTTAGCTAGTGGGGCAGGGACGACGCGGGTAGGGGCTAGAGGTAGAGGGAGGGCCAAGCCAGCGGAAAGGGTTGGGTGAAGGGGGAGCTGGATTGCAGCGACTCTGCCCGCTCCTGTCGCACAACGAGGGAGCAAGGCCATGGGCCTGGCCACTCACCTAGGCACGGGGTCATTCATGCAGTCCTGAGGTCCCTTCTTTCCTCGTCTCAGACACACTCTTCCTCATCTACCTTCACTCACAGCTGCCAAAATTAACTCACAGCAAGCAAGTCTGCCACAGGGCCTTTGCATGTGCTGGTCCCTCTGCCTGGGGTGCCCTCCGCATCACAAGGCTGATTCCTTCTCTTCTCCTAGGTCTCAGTTTAACTATTGCTTCCTCATCAAGGCCCCCCCTTCCACCTCTCCTTTATTCTCTGTTTCAGCCCCTCACTCTCATGGCCTGATTTTTGAAAGATAATTACTTCATGCTTTGCCTGTGTAGTTGGTTTCTGTCTAGCTCCCTGCCAGTGCCCCTCCTCCCCCCTCACCCTTCCTATGTTCCTGGGGAAGAGACTGGGCCTCTCCTGGAGCAGCAGCATCTGGCACATAGTAGGCCCTGGGGATAAAGTCCTGGAATGAGTGAATGCTCTATGCCATTCCATGGGACACGTCTCCTTTCTATCTCACATGTTTTCACCTCCTTGGTTCAGGCCTTCCTATTTGTTCATGCTGCAAAATTCAGCCCTGGGCACTTTTGGAGAGCCTGAAGACTGGGTTCCCCAACAGCTTCCCCACACTTGTGTTGAGTACCAAGTGGTTTGTTGACACAATTCAGCTCTGTGTTTAGGCTGACAGAGATCACCATGACTTCAAAAAGATTTCCCACCCTTCACGTTCTTGTTTCAACATGACGTCACACCTCCCACTGAGAGGCCCGGGTCCATGTCCCCTTCCCTTGAATGTGGGTGGGGCTTGTGACCGCTCTAACCAAGCAAGAACAGCAGAAGTGAAGCCCGCTGACTTCCAAGGCTACGTCATAAAAGGGATCAGTTTCCACTCAGATCTCTCTTTGGGGGACGCTTGCCCTCTAGCAGCCAGACACCACGCTGTGACGAACACCCCAGGGGCCCACACGGTGGGTGCACACAGAAAGGAACCGAGGCCCCAGCTGACAGCCAACACCAACCACCAGACTTTGAAGTGAATGAGTCCCCGGATGACTCCTGGCCCAGCCTTTGAGTTTTCCAGCAGAAGCCCAGACATCCTAGAGCAGAGACAGGCCTTCCATGCTGTGCTCCGTCTGAGCTCCTGACCCACCGAATCCGAGAGCATAATAAACGGTTGTATCATACCCCTCACTCTGGGCTACATTGTTATGCAGCCTCAGTAGCTGGAACAGGGGCCCTGTGGCGGCAGCACTCAGCAGGCACTCACTAGATGTCTGTAGACGGCTGAGTGACTGGCACATGGGCACAGGCAGCTAAGGCTGCAGAAATGCATCCCCCACCCCCAAAGCTGCAATGGGGCATGTGTTGATGGTTTTCTTGGAAGGCGGGGGCACTCTGGGACCATGTCCCTCTGTATCCAGGGCAGTGGGTACCTCCTGCCCCAGAGAGCCCCCTCACCCACAGCCAGGAGAGTTCACATAGAGCTGAGGGCTGCCCTGGTGTCTCGAGCAAAGCAGGAAACCTCCGGGCCCCAGCTCTCCTTCACAAGCCACCCCAGACTCCTCCTCTTCAGCAAGCCCTAACCGCTGCCCTGCTGGTCCGCCTCACCCAGAGCACCCAGCGCTGGGCATGTCATCATGATGAGGTGGCCCTGGGTTCCAACTCCTTCCACACCCTGCAGGCATCAGTTCCTGTTACTAGTTCTGGGTTAGGGCGCACTAGCCTGGACCTCCACCACGGGAGGGCTTTAGCCAAAACTGGGGGCCTGGAGGCCCCACCCTGCCCACTGCCCCAGCCTGCCCACTCAACCAGGCTTCTGGGCCTTGGCAGGGCTGGGCATGCCCCTGTCTTATCTCCAGGGCTCACCAACTCCAGCTCTGGGCTGGGGGGCAAAGACTGGGAAACCAAGAGAAAGGGAAAGAGACAGTAAAAAGGGGCGAGGCTGAGGAGGGATGGCAGGAGATGGGGTTAGGAGCAGAGAGGGAGGGAAAACGGTGAAGATGGACAGAGTAAAAGGAATCAGAAATAGACAGCAGAGAGGAGAGACCTGCAGGAGGAGAGGGAGGGGCAGAGGAGAGGAGGTGGGAGGGCTCATGTCTAACTCCCAGAAGCGCAGCACTTGACCTGAGGTGAGCTGGGAGCTTTTAAAGCCTCTCTTGGAGTAACTGAAACTCCCTTCCAGGCCCAGATAGTGCACCCCATCCCACTGCCAACGCCTTCTAAAGGTTCCCCATTAACAGGATTTTCAGAAAGATAAAGAAGTGAAAACCACCCCCTGCTAATACCAGGCCATCCTGCTTAGAAATTCCCTGGGAAGGAAAAAGGGGGGTGAAGAGAAGGCCCTCCTAGCCTGCACCTGATTTAAATGTGGGACCACACCTCCCTGCCTTCTCTCCTGGTGTCTGAATGTATTCCTTTATTATCATCATGACAGCTTTCTGATTGCATTAAAATTCATCCACACGTGCCTTTCTATCAGCCACTTCCCTTTTCCCAGGGTTTGATTTTTTGTTTGTTTGTTTTTTTGCTATTTCCTTCTCCCCTCCGGTGAAATCTCCCTTCACTGCTCAGTTAGCAGTTCTAGGCCTGGGTCCTTCCTTCTTGAAATCTTTCCAACATGAAGGGGGCCAGGCTGTCCTCTTCCTGGCTGGCTGGGTTTCCCCAGGGAAGCTGCAACCTCCTGACCTTCTGGAAGGCTGTGGAAACCAAAGGATCCTGGCTGCAGACTCCCTTCCTCCAGGGGTGCTTAAGTGACCCCACCCAATGCAAAGGCTAGTTTGTTTCTAGGACCTGAGAACGAGTTCATGTTGTGACCTCTGCAATTTCCAAATGGCTTCTGTCACTGGGTGAGTGAATATAAGCCTTGTCTTTCAGACCAGGGGCTGGAAGGACTCTGAGTCCAAGGGCAGATCTCCTCCTTCTGGCCCAGGCCCTGGCTTGGACCCCAGCAACCCCTCATCCCAGCTGTCAGCTGCTCCCACCTTGACCTTTAAGTCAATAAAGCTGGAATAACGAGGCCTCCTCATGGGTGGATGCACCAGGAGGTGCTGCAGGAGAGCCTGGCCAGCAGCAATGACTGTGGTGACAATCATCACTTGGGGCTCTCTATCTAGGAGGAGGAGGAAATGGAAGCCCCTTGTTTGCCCTGCCCTGCCTTGAGGAGACAGAGGCCATAGAGGGGAGAGGTCAGAGAGTCCACATTGGGGCTAGCACTTGAAGTAACAGGTCAGACCAGACTCTGGCTGTGGCGGACCAGCTGAGATGGACAACTTCTCCAAATCCTCCCACCCCCTGTGCCCTCCTCTCCCTCTGGGCACGTTCCCAAGGGGTTGTCCCCAAGCTGCGCCTTCAGATGACCAATGGCACCATTTGGCTGGTGTCTCGGATCTGATACCAAACTAGTGAGAGCCTCAGAGAATGGCTCAGTTTCCTCAGCCAGTTCCTACCTCCTCCCACACGACACAGACCCCCACCTTCTGGGACAGGCTGAGTAGTCTCTGACCGCAGCCACCTGCGGTGCCCTCCCCAGGGGGAGCAAGGCACAGAATGGAAGAGATGGGCAGGAACCCAGGAAACACCAAGGACCCCACCTTTTAAAATGAGGAAGTTGGGGTAGAAAGGAAGCTCCAGGGTACAAATCAGGGATTCAGACTAAACCCAGTCTCTTAGGGTCTCTTGACTTCCTGATCCTATAACCCCTTGCTGCTGGCTTCCTGCTCCTTGAAAATGTGAGTGCTGGTGTCTGCATGGCTAAAGGAACACCTGGGGTTATGGGGAGCAGGTGTGTGATGCCCCAGAAGGTTAGGCAACAGCTCTGCCTGAACCAGGAGAGGGCAACTCAGCTCCCTGTGCACAGATGTCCTGCCGCCACTTTTGGGAGTGTGCATAGTCTATACACCACCCCCCAACCCCCCACCGCCCCCAAACACTAAAGAGCTTTGGATGGGGGAAACCAATCAAATAACAGATGAGAAAACTACCCAGCTCTGCCAGGTGAAGGTGTTTGTGGCCATCTCAGGAGGGACTGGACCAGAGCACCTGCCACCCCTCCTGGGTCTACCCTCTGGTCACACCTCCAGCAGTTATTGGGTGTTTGCTGTGTGCCTGGGACTTGGCTGAACAGAGTCTGAGATGATTCTCAGGAGCCCTTCTTGATTTCCAATTTTTTTTGTGTGTGGGGTGGGGTTAGTTACTCTTTCTTTTTTTTAAAAAAAAAATATTTTTATTGATTTCAGAGAGGAAGGGAGAGGGAGAGAGAGTTAGAAACATCAAGAGAAGAATCACTGATCGGTTGCCTCCTGCACGCCCCCTACTGGGGATTGTGCCCTTGGGAATGTGCCCTTGACCAGAATTGAACCTGGGACCCCTTCAGTTCTCAGGCCAACGCTCTATCCACTGAGCCAAACCAGCCAGGGCATAGGGGACGGGGGTTATTCTTTCAATGGGTGTGTATGAGGTGGGGGTGCATGGTTCTCAGATCCCTGGAGAATCCAGTCTCTGGCTCAGGCTCTGCCATGCAGCCCCCCCCCCCCCACTCCCTTCCCATGAGGGGGAACAGCAGGCCTGGCTGTCACATGCAATAGCTCTGGACCACAGGCAGAAGGGGCCTGTGGGGGAGGGGAATGGGAACACCCAGAAGGCTTCCAAGAGGAGGTGGGCTGGAGTCATGCTGCCCAGGGGCAGGTGGGGGGCTCCAGGCCACAGCAGAATTAGAACAGTTTGAGAGGTGGAACACCCTCTTTGGCGGCTCTTTCCACCTGCTCCCCAGTGGCCACTGCCTGTGGCTGAGCTCTCAAGAGGGGGTTCCTGCAGAAGGCCACCTTTGCTTTTCCATGCCTGCTCCCTCTCCCACCAACACACCCCTATCCCCATCCTCTGGTCTCCAGGCTCCTGTATTTTCTCAGAACCTCAACTGAACTCTGAGCTTGTTTCCCAGCCTATAGTGAGCAGTGGGTGCCACCTCCACCTCCACCTCCGCCTCCAGGAAGCCATAGGCACTCTGACAAGATGGGATTTCTCCCTCTGAGGAGCCAGTCCTGCTCCTCACTCAGGTAGGCAGTCGGGGAGAAACAGGGCTCGCTGGAGCGGTTTGCATTTTAAAAGGAGAGCCCAGGAAACAGAGAAGCAGGCACCCAGGGCAGGTTTAGGACAGGTCCTAGGAGGGAAGTTTCAGGGTGGTGCCCTGCCTCCACCCATGGCCAGTGGCATCTCTCTGGCTGCCCCGGGGGGGGGGGGGGGGGGGGTGGCCCTGAGGGAGGAGGAGGGGGCGGGTCGCAGCAGCACCACTTGACTTGCCAAATGCCAGCGCCCTGGCACTAATGCTCAAATTCCAGTTTAATTTCCAAAATTTGATTCGCTCATTACCATCGGCATTAAACAATATTTCCTGCTTAAGGACAGCCGGCTGCTGGGGCACTGGACGAGCTCAGATGGTTAATGCCTTTTATTGCCGCAATAGACTTTTACTGTTCTCTCCCCTCCAGCTGCCGGGGAGGGTTTGCGGGGGACCGGAGCACGGGAGAACCGGAGGCTGGGGACCAGGATGGGGAATGAATGGCTTTGAGGGCTGTGGCTTCTCTCCTGCTCATGAGCTATTGGCCCCTGGGGTGGGCAGACAAAGCCAAAGGCAGAGCCCAGAGCCCCCTGCACCCCTGCTCCCCAGCTGTGGGCAGAGCCTGGAGCCCTGAGCACTGTCCCTGGCAGGGCCCTCGGGATCTCTTAGGGGACTTCCCAGGGCACCTCCTGGATCCAGAGGCCACGTGCTCTCCCTGGAGACAACCTCGGTGTCCCAGGGCCCACAGGCAGTGGGTCAGACCAGGGGGACGCCTGTTCCTTCTCTCTGACTTCTCGGTGGATCAGAGAGAACCTTCCATCGAAGGGGATGAGAGGAAACTGGCTCCTCAGGAGGGCTGGCGGGGCAGGGGTTGGCTGTGCCACCTTAGTGAGTCATGGACCTCCTCTCTGGACCTCTGTTTCTTTGTCTGTAAAAGGGGAGATAATCGCACACCCCTCTCAGGGCTGCTGGGGGATTCAGTGAGTGGAGATGTGTGAGGTTTCTGCCCTTACTGTGCTGGTTACAGATATTCCTACTGTCACCCTGGGGCGCCAGCTGGTAGATGGGGAGGCCTGCCCACACCTGCCCCCCAGGGTATGGAGGGGACACCCAGGGAATGAAAGAATGCCTTTCCCAGGCCAGCCTAAGAAGCCAGGCTTCCCTTTGCACCCCTTGACCAAATGGGGGACCACTGAGAAGCTCCCAGTCTCCTCCAGGAGGTGTACCTGGATTCATCTAGAACAAGAGTCATTTCCCCCTGAAGCTGCTGAGCCCCACTGAGTGCCATTTCCACGAATTCTCCTGACCCAGCCTCATCAAACACCCATGGCACCTGAGGGACCAGTGGGGACCACACTGATCATCTGAATCCATGCATTTTCCATGCTCCCGCCCTCCCCCCTAGTCCGGAGGCCTCCTCTGCCTCCTCCGAGCCCTGCCTCACTCCCCAGGTGGGCGCACAGTCTCAGACCCGTCTCTGGAGCTGGGGCGCAGTGGACAGGTCCTGGTTCCTTTTGTTCCTGGGAACCCGATAACGGCTCAGCCTCCCGTTGGAGTGAGCAGTTTCCAGCTATGTCATCCACACCAGGGTGAAGGGCCTGGATTCAGATCCCTCTGCAGCCCTGGGACCAGGTCAGCTCCCCTCCGGAGAGCATGGGACCTAGGAGGGTTCTCAGCGTGAAGCAAACCAGTAAAGTAGAGGAGTGATTCCCCCACTTTGTCCCCACAACACACACTGTCTCAGAGGCAGCAAGGGCGCAGCTGGGCGGGAGCAGCCTCCAGAGGGAGGATGAAAGCCTTCCTGCCCGGGAAGAAGGCTGAAGGAGACATCAAACCAGATCAAAGGCTGCTGGGGATGGGGAGGCATGTGCAGCTGAGATGGGGCTCCCCCTCCACAGGGATGCAAATGAGGACCCTCTGCTGCTCTCGCCCTCAGGGGAGGCAGTGCCAGGCCTTGATCTGTGGGGCTCCCTCCAGACAGTCTCTGTTTGAAGTTGGGCGTGGGAGGAGGCAGGAGACTGGAGAACACATCTAGTCCCTGGTAAAACTAGATGCGCTTCCCCCACTCGCATTCTTTCAGCCAACTCTGCCTTCCAATGCTTTAGGGTGGACCCAGGCCATGAGAGTCACCTCCTCGCTGTCTCCTGACACCCACCCAGGCCCCTGCTCTCTGCTCCCCACCCAGCAGCCAGAAGGGTCAGTTAAATCCAAGGCAGATCTTGTCTACTTCCTGCTCAACCCCACAGTGGCTCCCATCTCATTGAGAATGAGCCCAAGTGTTCTAATGACTGGTAAGGGGCTACACAGGAACCCCACACATTTTTTTTTCTCCCCTGGTCCCTCCCTCCCTCCACTCCAGGCATATAGGTCTCTCTGCTATCTCAGGAATACTCCATGCACATCCCTGCCCCAGGATATTTGCACTTGCCATTCCTCCTCTTGTCTCAGAGATCATATCTTAGATATCTGCAGGAATCCTCGGAAAGTAGGGAGTGAGTGTCCACTGGAGATGAATGGCCATCAGCCCCAGTGTGGGCAGAGAGCCTGGAGTGATGAGCTCTGTGGGGGTGGGGGTGGGGTGGAGAGGGGCCTAAAGGCTTGGGCTGGGTCCTAAAGAATTAAGGGCAGGATTGCCAAGTGGAAAAGGCAGGAACAGGAATCCCAGGTTAGGGAGCAGCATGTGCAAAAGCAGGAGTGTGACAGGGCATGTGGTGTGAGGGACACACACACACACACACACACACACACACCTTTCCTCTTTCCTGTTCTACCCACCATATTCTAAACTCTTCCCTCGAGACCCAAGGCCCAAGGCCTGGACCCTCACTTCGACCATGGAAGCCTGGCCTGGGACTCAGACCTGGTCCAGGCTTCCCACCTGGCCCATTCTCACTGCCTACCATTCCTCCCTTGGTTCAGCCTAGCTCCTTCATTCACAGACCAGCCCATGCTGCCTCAGTGTCACCCCAGTCCCTTCATAACAGCTGGTAGGACTCGACTCCCACATCACAAAACCTCTGCTGCCCCCAGACAGCCCTGGACAGACTGCCTCCCTCCCTGGGGCCGGGTGATGCTGCTGCCCATGGCTGCAGCTCTAAGTGGCTTGCTCCAGGAGCAATAATAAAAATCATAGCAGCAATAATAAAAATCACAATGGCTCTCATTTATGAAACTTACTAGGACCCAGACACTGAGATAAGCACTTTACAGACATAGCAGTTATTTTATTGTTTTCACTGTATAGATGAAGAAACCCAGGCACAGGGAAGTTAAATACCTTTCCCAAGAATGCACACCTAGCCATTGGCGAAGCCAGGATTCACACCCAGGTGGTCTGGACCCAGGTGGTCTAGATCAGGTGGTCTGCACCAGGTGTTCTGGACCCAGGTGGTCTGGACGCAGGAGTCTGCACCCAGTGGTCTAGATCAGGTGGTCTGCACAGAGCTGAGCTCTCAGTTACCCTCCTTCCTGGTGGAAGGTGGAGCTCCCTGGAGGCCTCTCTCTTCTCCCTCCACCTCTCCAGCTCAGCATGGACAACTGGCAAAGGCCTGGTCCCCCACTGTTCTGCAAGGGCAAGGTTTGGGTTCAGAGCTCAGAATGGCTGGGGCACCCAGGATCCTTGTGGACCCCTGATTGCCCAGGGAGCCCTGATGTACCTCACAGGCCTTCTCCATTTTCACTCACCCCTCTGCCCAGAGCCTGGCTGTCTTGAGGTCTCCTGAGGGACCAATTAAGTCATGCTCTTTTCTTGTTGAGTCCCCAGGCCTTCCCTCCCCAGGGTTTAGGCTGCAAGACCCTCTCTCCTCACTACTCAGAAAGTCAGATATGCTGGCAGAACCCCTGTAAGCACTGCCCAGGCCTCTGCAGCCCCCTCTAGCTGCCCAGGGCATGGGGATGGCTCTGAACCCTTGGGGGCCTGCAGCATGTTCGGGGAGACAGGACTGGAACTGTCACCACCTTGGGGGCCATGAATGGCCCCTGTATCCTCATCTCTTGCACTCTGCAGGTTTGGGGGCCCTGAGCTGGGCAAGAACTGAACCCTGGATGCTCAATACAGTGAGGGGTCTGGAGGCCACATCCACACCCCTTGCTGCCTCCCTCTCTGGCCCTCTGACCTTCTGACCCTTGACCCTCACGCTGGTGAGTCTGCACCAGGGCTCCCAGCCTGAGCCGGGACACGGCTGTGGCTCTAGTAGAAGTCACCTTTGCTGGGCAGCGGTGCTCAGCCGACTCTCCAGGTAACTGATTATATGTGTGATCTGCTACATTATCCTTGCAGGGCGCAGGGCACACGGCAGCTGGCCCGGAGTTCTCGGGGACTTCTCAGCAGCCAAACGCTGTTGTCTAATGGGGCTTCCGCTGGCTTCTGGCGCACACTCCAGCATTTCGCCCATCACAGGATAATTTATAGCATAATGGAGCCTTTTCTCCTTTATATTATGTGTGAGCATAAATTATGGCCAGTTTGTCCTCGGCTCTCAAGGAGACAAAGTAGGGCTTTCTTTATTCCAGCAACGGGAGGAGGTTTCTGCAGGGTGGTCCACGGGGGTGGGGGCAGCAAGAGGAGGACAGACCACAGAATGCCGTCAGCACATCTTGTCGACAGTGCAGACAATCTAGTCAAGGCCACAGGTACAGGGATGCCTGCCCCCTGCCTTTCCACCTGGCAAGCCCGGCCCTTAATTCCTCAGGGCTCAGCTCAAGCACATAGCGCAGCTGGTCTCTATTAACCGCGGAGGGGGACTTGGTGGCTGAGCGGCAGAGCTGCAGAGTTGTGGCTGGAAGGATACGCTACCTGCAGGCGGCCCAGCCACAGACCGACCTCTAACCCTAGTCACAGGCTGACCCTCATCTTGGCTGGAGACCCTCCCAGCTATGGCCCGACTTCCCACAGCCTCATGGAGAGAGAGGTGGTCATGGGTCAGAATCAGAACACAGTGCCAGAGAGTCAGGCAGACCTCCCGCCCCTCTGACCTATGGCCCATATTTAGCATTGAGACCAGTGGGGACGGGCACACCAGCTTCTAACAGCCTGAGCCCATCTTCCCTGGAAGTGCAAGCTCCCGAGTCAGCAGGAGTCACCCTGGACCCAGAGGCTGCAGCTACCAAGCCATCCTCCACCCTGGGCACCATGATGAGGACTTCTGGGGACTCCGGGGGGGGGGGGGGTGTCTTCAGAGGTCCCCTGGCCCAGCCTCTTACAGTATGACCCAAGGCGGGGATGACACTTCCTGACACCCTGGCTGAAGGCTCACCAGCCTCCATTCCAGGCCAGGAGGCAGCCCAGAGGGAAGTGGCCTCCTGTGCCCCCCTGGAGAGCCCAACCCTGCCCAGCGCCCAAGTCCTGCCCTGGAAGACAACAGGTCGCTCCTTTCTGGGGACTCCAGAGGTCTTGGAGCTTGTATGAGGGCGGTTCTCGGTCCTGGCCACTATGAAAATCACCCAAGGGCTTCCAGAAATACAGATGCTTGGGCCGGCCCCTAACATTCTGACTGGTCTACAGCCCAGGCATCAGTGTTTTGATTTTTGATTATTTTGAAAGCTATTCAGGTGATAGCAACACACAGCCAGGGCTGGAACAGCCAGGATGGGTCTTTGCAGGCTGCCCTGCCATCTCTCCGTAGACACCAGCTCCCTGGCCTTCAGCCTGCCCGCAAAAGCTCAGCCCTCTGGACTGCAGGATTCTCACCCACCTTCTCTACCCTGATACCTGAGCCTGGACAGCCGTCCACCCACCACAGGCTCACTCTAGACAGACATTGTCCTACTTGGAGAGGAACATGGAAGGAACCACTAGGTCAGCACAAGGCTCGCCGCTCTAATGGCACTGCAGGCCTCCTCGTCTCCCTTCTCTCTCCAGGGCCCCCCTCCCCTCCATCCATCAGCCAGCCCTGCTCGGAGAGGACGGCCCCAGGCTCCTCTTTCATTAGCCCTGCAGTTTCCTTCCTATCCATCCTTGTTGCAGCCACCCCAGGCCTCCCAGAGTCACTGGTGCCCCACCTGTCCCCATGGAACACAAATGGCCCATGCTTAAGTACACACTGTGTTAACTCATGACTGATAGGGACTACAGATAGACACAGAGATAGATGGATGGCAGACATGATTAATAGGTGGCAGATATCCAGATTAAAAGTTGGATGATAGATAGATACACAGATGAGAGAAAAATGATTGCAGAAAGCAGATAGATTTATGATCAATGGCACATAAATAGCAATAGGTGAGTGTGGATGGATGAATGGATGGCCAAGATGTTTCTGAGGACTTCAGATACCTGAGGTCTAAATGCAAAAAGTCAGGAAACTAGCCATGGCCTCCCACACCTGTTGAGGTATTGGCCCTGCTCAATACCTATCTTACACCAACTTCTCTCTTAACTCAGGTCCCTGAACCTCCGCATGGCTGATGGGTTTGTGGTTGATGTAGGTGATAGTGGGGCTGCTTTGTGTAGACATGAAGCTTTTCTTTGATGTTTCCCTGAGCCTGGAGGCAGGTCAGGGACGCCTTCTTAGCTCCCACTGTACCTATGAGGACCTCCCTTCCTGGGGGAAGGCCTGCCTGCTCCCCCACAGGTCCATACTCTTCAATGGCCAGGGCCATGCCCTCCAACCACACAGAGCAGGCTGGTTCTGGGAGTGGGACAGTCTGGACTGGCCCCTGCAGTTAGATGGCAGGTGTCAGCCCATATGGGATACACAGATTCATGCACTCACTCACTCTGTTGGGGTTCATGCCCTCAGAGAAGACAGTGCCAGCTGACTCATCCCGAGCACTTGCCACGGGCCAAGCGCTGCTCGGCAGACTTTAATGAGGTGGTACCACTCTCACTCCCATTTTACAGATGAAGAAACTGAGGCATAGAGAGGTTTGGCAACTTGCTGGAGGTCCCAGAGCTCATCAACTGCAGGGCCAGGACTTGAACCCAGGTGGCCTGGCTTCTGAATTCTCATGACCAGGTAGAAGGTACCCCCTGTGCTGCTCCTCAGACCAGATGGTCGCAAGGCTCTTGTGAGCACAAGAGAGCACACGGCTCTGGGAGCTGAAAGGGCTGCACAGTCTGCAAGAGGCTATTATTTCTGATGACGAATGAGATGGTGAGGGGAGTGTCAGTTTCCCCGAGAGAACAAACTGTTTCGCAGGGTGGCAGCATATTAACTTTGGTGTGTGGCTGGCATCGCTAACGACCAGAGAGCCTGCTCTTGTCATTCCAAGGGCCCTGAGACCTTCAGGTTGGCCAGGTTTGCTTACCATGAGGTTTAGTTAGCAGAGTGGCAGAAAGGGGGAAATTCTATGATTCCAGAACTTTCCTGCCAGCTCTGGACCCCTTCCATCATTCGCCGGTCAGTCATGCAGTTGGTCAACAAACTATGTGCAAGTCAGGATTGAAAGATGAAAGAGTAGACCTGGTCCCTGAGCAAAAGTGCTTCCGGACTGCGGCTGCGAGGCCCAGCTGTGGAGGGCAGAGCGGGCTGGGGGCCGCCAGGGGGCGCAGTGCGGAGTGTGACGAGTGTGCCCAGGCGGGGGCCTCATGACAGTGGAGGCCACAGGCACTGAGGTCCGGCTGCCCTGCCTCCTTTTCTGGGAAGAGTTGGGCAGAAAAGAGTGGGGATAAGGAAGGAAACGTGGGGTGGGAGGCAGAGGAGAAAATGCAAAGAATTTTACTCTGTACAGTTGTGCCTGTTCACAAGAAGTTACAGAATCTCGGTTTGAAAAGCAAGACACACCCTCCCACCAGTAGGCCCTGAGAGGGTGGATGGAGGTGAAAGCACAGGGCCCATTCTGCCTGGGCAGGCTTGTCTGGGAGCACAGGGGCGGGCACGGAGGCCCCAATGGCTGGCTGTTGCATGCCCACCAGGCCTCCTTGCTCTGGGCAGCCAGACTCTTCCACAGGGGATAGTGCTGGCTGCCCTTTTGGATGTCCTGACAGTCAGTTCTGTGCCAGCTGGGCAGAAGTGACCCATGCAGGCCACCTACTTAGCATATTCCCTGAAACGAAGGAAAGGTGCCTGGTTATTAGTGGTGCCTAATGATATTTGCATAGATTAACTGAGTTTAATGCAATCATGAATGCCACAATCCCAAGAAAATAATGAAGAAATCCATTACCAAGTCATAAAGTAACTAAGTCAATGCACTCTCAATCTGATCCTGTATTAGTAATAATTTCATCTCCTGCTGCAAGGAGATTTTACAGTGTGCACCGTTTCCAGACACTTTTATAAATTTCACTTTGTTTGAGAAAATTAATTAACAAAATAAAAAATATACTGTTGTTGTTTGATACAATAAATTAGTCATTAGTCTAAACTGGCAGGCTGTAATAAAACTTCTTAAGATGGATGTGCTGGGATTTCTAACTTCTCTTCAAGTTCCTGGAATCCTCTCATTGGCAAAACCCAGGGGCTGCCTGGTGGCCGTGGCTCAGGTGCACAGTCAGGGCCAGCGGTAACCCATGCAGAATGGTGGGCCCAGCCACACCCCTCCCTGGAAGCCCTCTCTGACTGCTCCAGCCCGAACCAATGCCCCACCCAAGGGACAGCCCCTGACTCTGGCCCCACCTTCGGTCCAGCATTATTTTCCTGAGGGAGTCTTTCTCCAGTCAGACTGAGCAGGGTCAGGCTTCTGGGGCTGTGAAGTCCAATGGTGAATGGAAGAACCCCTCCCCCCACCACGGGCTGCATCAGGATCGCCCTCCAGCCTTTGCCTGTGGACCTGCCGTAGGAAACACACCCAACTGAAAACAGACTCTGCCAGAGCTCTGCCTGGGACCAGAAACCAATCAGGTGATATCAACAGCCAGAGGGAGAGAAGAGGGGAGCAGGGAAATCAAAGAGCAGAGAGGGGGTGGAGTGGTTGGGGGAGCAGAGGGCGGGACAATGGAGAAGCAACTGGAAGGGAGGGATAGTTATGAACCTTTCTTTCTCTCTCTCTCAGCCTTTCTGCCCATCATGCTCACAGAGCAGGTCACCTGTGAGGTGTGATGTGTGGGTGAGGGCACCGGGAGCCCTCCAGCCCCCCACTGCCTGCCAAGGGTCTTGCATCCCGCCCTCACAGCTTCATCTCTTTGGGGTAAGCATTGCTGTCTTCAGAATCCTCTTTGCAAAGTCCCTCCATCCCCCTGGTGAACCTCTAACACTTCAGCACAGCCGCCTTTATCAGATCGCGTTCCTCCTGCATGCAGGGGCCTCAGAGCATGTGACAAGGGTGGGGGACTATTTCTCTCAACTGACATGAGCAGTCCCTTCCTCGTTCTGTCCAAGACACACCATCCTTCTTAGGCCTATTTTCTAAAAAGGTAATATTTACCAATAGTGAATGTAAACATCTTAAGTGTATAATTCAGTGCAAACACCCATGTACCTCAGGCCCCTATCAAGGTATCAGGCATTGCCACCTTCCCAGAGGGTCCCTCACGACCCTTCCCGGGCAGCATTCCAACCTCCTCAAAGGCGCCCAGTGCTCTTTGTTCACACAGTTTGGTTTTGCCTGTTCTAGAATGTCAAACAGAATGTCTTCATTTCTGTTTGGCTTCCTTCCTTCGGCATCATGTCTGGAAGACTCATCCATGTTGCCTGGGCCACCCAAGGCCCATCGATGCATCTGCTGCCTGCTCCAGGTGCTCAGCGGGGCTGCTGGGTGTAGGCAGAGGCACTGCCACCCACATCCATGGCTCTAATGCTACCGGCCCTCCTCCTGAAGGAGCTGGGCAGGGCGTGTGGCCTGTACTGGGACCAGGGCACCTGCTCGCCTCAGCCCCACCGACGGGCTAAGGAGTAGAGGTGTCCCCTGGAGTTAGGGTGAGAGGCCCAGGAGGGCTATGGCTGACTGTGGGGTCCAGGGGCATCTTGAGAGACTTCATAAAATGCCCCGAGCATGAGCGAATGCTGTCTTTTCCAAGGGCCACAATTTTTCTCACCATGCAACCCACCACCATGGTTTGAGCCATGTCCTCCTCTCCTTTGTTACTGCAATGACCTCCTACTAGTAACTGTCTATCCCTTGCTTTCACCTCATCCTCTGCAGTCTGTCTGTACATGCAGCCAGGGCAAGCAAAACCTGACCCTTCTCTACAAAATCTTACAGGGATCTGTCCCCTTCCTCACCACCCATCCCTCTATCCCTTCACTCGCCCAACGCCAGCCACCCAGGCTCTGTCCTGACCTTGACCAGGGGCTGACATGCTGGAGCTTTGATTTGGGTTCTTGCTTCCAATCTGCTCCTCCCCTAAGTTGTAAGCCCTGGGAGGGTGGGATGGCCCAGCCCTCAGCACTTGGCCTGGTTGTGTTCATTAACCTTCTGGGGCACAATTGAATGGATGAATGAAAAGCTTCCCTCAGTTTCCCAATGGGGCCTGTGACCCAGAAAAACTAAACTCCTCTAGGCAGAACCAGAGCCAGCCGACAGGTCAGTGCAGGCCAGGCAGAGTGGGCACGGTTGAGCTCCCTCCAGGCCCCCACTCAGACGCAGTCACGGAGCTACAGGAGAGCCCTGGGGAAAGAGACCAACTGGAAGGGGGTGGCCCTGGCCAAGGGCAGGTCAGAGCAGGCACAGTGGAGAGGGAGGGAGGGGGGCAGGTCTGTAATTGGCAATCTAGGCCAAGAGTTCCTTAAGGCAAAATATCTGGGTCTCTGAATCATGCTTGTTGCAAAGACTTCCTTGATTCACATGTTGCTTTACTGCACCCACCCTTAACAGCGAGGTGGATGGGGGCAGAGGTGGGTGGCCAGGGCTGGGTCACCTCTGGGCTAGGAAGCTCCTGGTGAGGGTCCCAGGGTCCTAGTGTGGGGAGCAGGGATGAGGCGGAACTGGGACAGAAAGGGAGTCTGGGGGACAGTTGGAACCCTCCTACTCCCCACTCATGGGGACAAGGAGGAGCAAGGGAAAGGGGAAAGGAAGAGGACCCTGGTCAGACACGCTGGGAGGGAGGGTGGGGAAGGGGGCTTGGCTGAGGATGAAAGGTGCCTGCGGATGCGGCCAGCTCCCGCAGGGAGACGGCTGCCTCCCGCTCCCTCCCTCCCGTGTGCCACTTAATGTTTGCAGTTAAGTATTTACAGACATGTTCCCATGGCAACTAAGGCTTCAAAGTTACTCTCACAATTCTGTTTTCTCAAATGTGTTTCTCTGGTTGATTGCACAGAGTTTTCTGGAAGCTGGCCAGGCGGAGGGAGTCGCATTTCCAGCCCTGTGCAGTCCCTCACCCCTTCCCACCCCATCTCCTTCTAAACACCCCCTCCAGTAGCCCCTCCAACCTGGATGCATGGTCAGGTGTCCCAGGGCTCAGGGCTGGGAGCCCACCCCCTCCACCAGCTGGAGCTCCCAGTGTAATGGGTCCATTGCCAGCTGCCTGTCCACCAGGAAACCGCTCCCAGCTTTCCAGCCCTCTCCACAAGAAAGACCTGCGCACAGGGCCCGTCTGTGCTTCTGGAGGCTGCTCAGCTGGGGCCTCCCCCCTTCACCTCTGACCCCTGGCACCTGGCCCAGGGCTTGGGATCTGTAACCTTGGCATGGTAGACATTCACTGATTGCACCCCAGCTCCTTCATAGCACCACCCGGGGGGGGGGGGTCCCTGTTCTGTTCAACCATTCAGTTTCCCAGCCTCTGCTCTGGGCTAGGCACTGTGCAAGGTACCAAGACACAGAGAGGGACAGATACAGAGTCCCTGCCTGCACGGAGCTCCCCTTGAAGTGGGGAGAAGAGGATGGCAGGTCAGAAACGATCAGGTAGTGGTCTGTGCCATGAAAATGATAAAACAAGGTGGCCAATGGTGGAGCTGGGCTGCCTTAGTGGGCAAGTCAGGATAGGCCTGCGTGAGAGGGACGCCTAAGCTGAGACGTGGCGCATGGGGGAGAGGCGCTTTTGCAAAGGCCAAAGCAGGGAGGTTTGAAGAATAGCCACGAGCAAGGGGGCTACAGCAAGAGATTGTAGATGGGAGAGATGGAGAGATAGGGCGGCTGGAGGTGGAGTTGGATGCAGCAGGACAGGGTGGTGAGGACCTTGGAGCGAGAGGACCAGAGAGCTCTGCGTAGAGACAGGCTCTGATGCTGCCACTGTGTGGAGAATGGACTGTGGGGGACAGGAGGCGGTAGAGACATGGAAAGGAGGGGACATGGAGAGGGAGGAGACTCAGAGTGGGCGGGGGGTGGGGGGTGGTGGAGGAAAATTGCCCTGGCTAGAGCAGAGGGCCACTGCAGGGGCTCCCATAGGCCCCCGTGCCGCAGACTCTTGTCTCTGCCTGATTCTTTTTCTAAAATACCCAATGTGTATATATTTTGAGACAGTTGCTTTTTTAATAGTCGTCTGTATATTGTAATGTGTGTTCACCACCTGAACTCAAGCCTCCTTCTATCACCATTTATCCGCCCTTTACCCTCTTCTACTCCCCCCCCCCGGTACCCCCCCCCCCCCCGCTTCCCCTTAGTAATCACCATCCTGTTGTCTATGTCTATGAGGGGTTCTCTGCTGAATCCCTTCACCTTTGTCCCCACCCCAAAGCCCCTCCCCCAGGGCTAGCATTGGTCCCAGCACTGAGGCGTAAAGAGTGAGGGCTCCTGGAGGTGCCTCCCAGAAGAGCCCAGACGACAGGCACTCTCCCTCCATCCCTTGCACTGGGGGCTTCCGCATGCAAGGCAGGAGGTTGGACCAAATGACCAGATGGTTTCTCCCAGCTCAGCCTTGCCTGAGTCTCCCTCCCGGGTGGGAGGTGTGTTTCGGGAATGACATGCTCCTGCTCTGGGCCACCCCTCCTCCCAGCCATCACTCTCTGTCAGACCCTGCTAGGAGCGAGAAGTCGCTGACTCTGCTAATGGTTCATTGAGTGGCTGTATCTCTATTATAAATGATTTAAGTCGCTGGCATTTAATTGATATTATAAATATGATATTTATGACAGCATGGGAAATGATGCATACGCTGTTACTATACATTGTGGAGCATGTATATTTCTGGAGTGGCATGTCCTCCACCTTCCACCTTCTCCCTGCTTTGCTGGCCTTACACCACTGTCCAGACCCCCTGCCTGCTCCGGGCCTTGGCAAGCAAAGGAGGAGGTTGGTGTGAGAAGATGGACCTGCCCGGTCCTTCCACCCGGTTCTCCCAGGGTCCGGGAAGTAGAAGAGAATACGAAGGAATAAATGGGCCTGTTTCTGGAGAGGACCTGAGGGAAGGCGTGTGGGCTATGTCTACTCTCTGACCCTCAGGGAACTTATGACCTTATTGAGGAGTGTGCCCGTGCGCGCGCGCGCACACACACACACACACACACACACACACAACACATACACACACAACACATACAACACACACAAAGATTGTGCGGAAGCTGGGAGAGGGCAGGGATGGCTGATGCAGTCTGGGGAGACTTTCTGGAGGAGGGAGGCTTTGAGCTGGGCTTGAAGGCTAGGCAGGAGTTAGAGGAGGAATGAAGAAAGAAGGGACTGAGACCCAAGATCTCAGAGTCACATCTGGGTTCCAGTCCAGGCATTACCGTTTAATTTTTGTGTGACTGTGGGCAAGTAATTGAGCCCTTTTTGAACCTCAAGTCCCTCATTTGTAAAATGGGCATGTGATCTTACCAGTACAAGTAGTACCATCACCTCCTCTATTCTGGACACCATACTTCTCTTAAGACGGCCATAGCACAAGGTAATTGCATTAGAACTCTTCATACTGGCTATTCCCAAGTGACTCCGTGCCTGCCCTCTATTCATGATGGAGGAGATGGACAGCTGGGGCCAGATTGAGGGGACTCTTGAAAGGCAGTCAAAGGGAATAGGAAACAGGGAAACAGTCTAGATTTCTGAGCTTGAGAGCAGAGTATCAAGATAGTTTCAGGAATGCCCATCTAGTGGAGGTGGGTAGGGTATTGTTGTGGAAGGCGTTGGAAGTGGAGAGGGTGGCCAGGATGGTGGCTGGTGTCCTAGCCCATGCTGCTCTTTGCTCTGTCCCTCCAGCACCACATTCCCTGCAGAAGCCTCATCACTCCAGTCTGGTCTCACCCACCTGCCGCCATCTATCTTCCTATGGATGCCACCCTATTGCACCATCCCGCAGCCCCCTCAGCTGAGCTCTGGAAGCCCTTATCACCGCTACCCTCGCCCCCTCACACTATGAGCTCCTTTGTGGGAGGCCAAGGAGCTGCCACACCCAAACCTCAATCAAGGCAGGGCAGCAAGGGATCCTGGTCTCTATGGCTGAGGATAGGGATCATTCAAAACTATGGACAATCTAAAAACTCAGGTGATTCAAAGATCACCTGACTGTGTCCAAGCTGGACAGTACCCACATCAGTTTGGCTTTGGGATGTATGTTGACTTTCAGAGAGAACAAATCAGATGCTATGAGAATTTGGCCATTTTAGGGAAAGTCCCAAGAATACACTGGAAGAACTGTCTGATGCCCACTCGCCACTCCTTCCTGGATGGAGTTACCCACCTAATGCCCTTACCCCATCAGTACCCTCCCCCAAGCCTGCATCTACCCCTCCTGCTGCTGGAGGTGGCTAAGTCCCCAGTGCATGGTGAGGGTGCAGTTCCTATCATTAGCCACAGGTCATGAGTCCCCCAAAGTACCCCTCGTGGAAGGGGCCAGAAGGCCTTGCACTGCCTCTATCGTCTTGTCCTTGAGGCAAGCAGCCACTTCATGGTCACTCAGGTCAGCAGCCAGGGACAAGCCAGGCCTCTGGGAATCACCTTCCAAAGGGAGACAAACTGAACAAAAGGCAGGCTGCCCTGAGGTCATCTCTAGGGGAGGACACAGTCAGTAGCCACATGGGAAAGGGCTGAGGTGACGCTGGGTAGCACAGGACTCCCCAGCCCAAGTCCCCAGACGTGGTGAGGGAAGAGAGGGACATGACAGGTGGGAGGCATAGCAGGGTTTTCTAGAGGTTAAAGGGAGTCGGGGTGGGGGGGGCATGGCTGCAGCAATATCTGGGGAGTGCAGTGTGGCAGCAGGCTAGATCCTTCGGGAAAACCAGGGCGGAGGGGGGCGGTGGTAAAGGGGGGCAGCTGTGGGCAGGTGCAACTGCCTCTTCTCCCTCGTCATTCTCCTTCCTTCACTGTCACCGAGTGGTCAGAGGCAGCCAGGGGCGCAGACTGTCTGAGGGACAGGCACACCAGCCAGGTCAGGGCAAAGGGGCCCTGAGGTGGAGAAGTGGCGGAGCAGAGTGGGCGTGGGGCTCCACCCTGTAGGGTTTGGGGCCCCCAGAGGCTGCTGAGAAGGCCAGAAACTGAACACTGTGTGACAACGGAGGTCTGGGAAGAGGCAGCCAGGGAAGCAAAGCAGCGGGAGGACCCCGTGTCCACAGCACTTCCTCTGGCTCCTGCTGGTCAGCTGGGGTCAGAGCAGTGAAGGCTGGGGCTGGGGACAGAGGCTTGGGCAGGTGTGGGGAGCCCGAGGCCCCCAGGCACGGAGGCTATGAGGAAGGGCGGACCCTGCTCTGGCCCTGGGTGACCTCTGCCCCACCCAGCTGGGTCCCTTTCAAGGCACCACCTGGGCGGCTCAGCCCCTGTCACGGGGAGAGATTAACATTTGAAATCCATTCCCAGGGCCCTTCCTCCCTCCCCAACCCTCGCTCCCCCCAAAAAAGGAAAACAGTCGTTGAAATTGAAAAATGGTGCTCAGTGAAGGGTTTAAAGACATTTTGAATTTAAAATATATTTTAAAGGTCATTTTCAGCAGTAATTATGTTATAATGGCGGGGCTCTTAGCGAAGGCAGAGTCCCACAGTAATGTTAGACCAAATGGGAGGCGGTGCGGGCCTCGGTCTCCTGGAGCCTCAGAACGGGGAGGGGGCGGGGGGTGAGTAGAAGGGGAGCAGCACATTCTCCCGTTAGAGCCAGTGTCAGGGTCCCCCCTGGGTCCCCAGGAACAGGGCACCCCACAGTACACTTCGCTCCGGCACAGAGAGTCCTCAAGACCTCTTCTGGAGCCCGGCCCTGGGCTCTGGGGCCTCACAGAACCCTCCCATGGGGCAGAGATGGGCAGGTCTGGCCTCCTGCCTCTGGGACATCCTACCTTCCTTCCTCCCCCTCCCACCCACACACAGGTGCACCCTTTCTTCTGCTTCCGGACACCCACTCTGGGGCCCTCCTGGTGGCAGGCCAGCAGCCCGTCCCGGAGAGCCAGCTCCCTGCCCACAGCCCCTCCTGCCGGGCCTGGACTCACTGCTTCCTGAGCTGGGGCTGAACCTGCCAGGATCCTGCCTCTCTGCCCTTGACCATGACTGTGGCCTACATCTGGGGGAGCAGATTGAGAACAGGACCACACTGGCTACCTATTTACACCTCAGTGTTTTCTATGTGACATCCCATCGAACAAACCCACCCGCCCTGGCAGGCTCGCCCTCTTTTCTCCCTCGCAGAAAGTGCACCCCTTCTTTGCAGGAAGCCTCACTCACATACTTGCACAAGCTTGTTGGAAGCCACCCACTGCGTGAGCATCTACTGTTACTCAAACCCGGAATGTTCTAGAGGGCTGGCCAGGCCCCACGGGTGCCGTGAGAGGTCAGGCTGCGGGGAGAAATGGCAGAGGGCAGGGGGCAGTGGAGGAAGGAGTAGAAAGAGCTGGAGGAGGGCGCTAAAGTAACCTGGGAGGGCTTCATGCAGGAAGTGTGTGGTGCCTGAGCGCAAATCAACAAAAGAATGAACACCCAGGAGCTGTGAATAAAGAAATAAGCTGGGCATCGGCCTCTCCCAAGCGGAGGGCACTGCCAGCCCACCTGGGGAGAGGTGGGTTCAGCTTCCAGCTTCTGTAGGTCCGGATGCCAGCAGAGCCCCCGCAATCGGATGAGGGGTGCAGAAGGGGAGCCTGGGGGAGGGCACGTGTGAATCACCTAGAGGGGCTGACACGGTCCCGTGGAGCCATGGGGGGAAGTGGTCTCCGCTGGGAAGCGGGAGTCAGAGGGATGCGGTGAGGGGGTTGGAGAGGGGGGCGGTTGTAGCCCGGGACCCCTGGAGGCAGCCATAGGCTGGAGGGAGGCAGGAGGAGGGGAAGGGGCGAAATAGAAAAGTATCTGTGAGAAGCGCAGCGCCAGGCTACGGTGTTATTAACTAAAGCATCTTCTAATCTAAAACTTAGCCATTAATAACAAGCTGCCGCCACGTAGGGTAATTTATTCAAATTGTGGGTCTGGGATGGAGGAGCAGATGTTTCAGAGCTGCTGGTGTCACTTAGCGAGGAGGAGGGGGTGGCCTGCGCGTGCCCGGCGGGCAGGGTGGGGCCCTTCACCTGCCTTACATTCCAGGGAGGTGAGGACCTCGCCTCTCAATGCCGCTGGCCCCGGGGTCAGAGGGGTCAGGTGCAGGATGGCTGATTTAGTTCAACAAGAGCCAGATGGAAAACCAGCGTGAGGACAGGGCCCACCGCCTAGAATGTCGCTGCTCCTGTCTCACCCAGTTGAAATGCCACCTCTTACTCAAAGTCCTCCGTGGTTTCTCCAGATCCACAGACTGGTGCTGGGAATCAGAGGGGCCTGGGCTCCTTCTCAGATGCACCCACTGCCACCAATGGTGACCCCGGCAAGGATGCCTAAGTCAGGAGTGGGGTGAAGAGACACAGTGGCTCAGGGGAGGACCTGGCCCAGGCAGGGGGCCTTTAAGGTCAGTTGGTTTCCTGTCCTACAGCCTATGGCCCTCAGTTGTGGTTAACTTAGTGCTTTGATTCGAGGTCTTTTCCTGTCTCCTAACGGCTACATTGCCCCAGCCCCAGCCAGACGGTAAGCCCCCTGTGGCCAAGCATCATGTGGGTGTGCCCACATGTGCCGCGTGTGGAGTGCTCAGTCAACACTGAGGATGCCTGCGGCTATCTTCTCTCATGGCAAGGGGCCACAAAGCTCCCACGGGCCTCCCCTGGACTCTGGTGCCTCTCAGCCCAGTCCCCAGGGTTGTGGCCAAATCTGGGTTGGGTCCTAGTGGCGGTGAGAACTAGAGAGTCTGGCCACAGCTGCCCGGACAGAGACCAGGGAAGTCCATTGGCCCCTGGACTCTTGGGGAAACGGAACCTCTGTCGGCGAAGGCCCTCCTGCCTGATTCTGCCTTTTGGCGAAGCCAACCTCTCCCTTGGGAAGCCTTTTTGGCTCTAACCCATTCTCCTCCTGGGAGTGTCTGATGCTGGGGGGTGGGGAGGGGGCACTGCTCAGCTGATATCTTCAGGCTGAGTCTGAATCCCCACTGGTGTCTATATGGGGAACAGGGGCAGACACAGAGGGCCCCACAAATTCTGGGTGCTCTGGTTCATGATTTAAAGTATGTGGAAGGAGACTTTCTCCTCTTTTCTCAGTCTTGCAGATCTGAATGCCTGCTTATTGAGAAGGCTTAAAGTGGAGCTCAGCCCATCAAGGACGTTCTGTAACAGCCCCCTGCATGTCCGGCTTTATGCTTGGGTTCCTCGCCCATTGCCCACAAAAGGCCCCGGAGGCCCCTGGCGGCCGGTGCGGTGAGCTGCTGTGAGCTGCGGGTGGATACAAGGTGACACTCTGGAAATGTTCCAACTGGAGGCAGACACATCTCTCCCCACAGGCCCAGCCCGAATGGTGCCACCAGAATGTGATGAGAGATTGAGGAGGCCCTCTGTCCCCACAGCCCTGACCCAGGATGACGCCACTAAAGCGGCATTCTCTGAGGGGACGGTTGCCTAAGCAAATGCCGCCCTTGGCAAGACAGGATCCGGCGGCATTTATCAGATGCTGAAGGCCCAGGGACCAGAGGGGCCACCTGTGCCATCCCTGTGGCCTGGTCTGGGATGGCCCTGGATGTGAGGGCTGTCAGAAGCCTGGGGGCCACTCTGGGGGCCACCAATATCCCACCCCCAGGAGAGTGGAGGGGTAGGGGAGGGCTGTGATGGCAGGAGAGCGCTCCCTGGCCACCTGGCTGGGAGGTCAGTGGCAGCCGCCTGCCCTGTGCCTCGGCTCCTGGCAAATGGGACCTGTTCTGAGCTCAAGGTTCGTTTCTACTGAAGGAGAAAGCGCAGCCCCACACTCGCGGGCAATCAGCGCACTCCGTGATGAATGGGGCCTGTGTCACTCAGCGAAAATGAATATTTCTTTGCGATAATGGCCAGATGGTAGCAACTCTCCGATCCAAATTAAAACATGCATGATAAATGCCAGGAAAACAGAGGAAGACAAAACCCCAACCTGGAGTGAATTCTCTCTATAAATCTTCCCTCTGCGCCCCCTCCCCCCACCACTGCGGCCCTGCTAATAGCCATTAAATTATTAAGATGCACCGCAAGGAGAATGCCAATGTCAGGGGCACCCTCCCCGCTGCCCACCTCCGCCCCCTGCCTGTGGCCTGACTTTGAAGGGGTTGCAGGGGACACTAAAGAGGGGACTGCGTTTAGGCCGGTAGAGAGCCAGGGTGGTAGGGGAGGCTCCCACTTGGAGGGCCTGGGGCCAGGAGGCTCTGTGGAGGCCGGACATGTCTGCCCCAAGAAGGGCACAGTCTCTATGAAGAGATGAGGAACCAACACATGCTGTCTAACTTTGTGGCTCAGACGGAGAGCAGGAAGGGGTTCTGAGCTGGGAAGACCAATGAGGAAGCTCTGGAGACCACACCCCAGCAGGTGGACCCTGCCCAGGGCTCTGACCATGTGGAGCTGGGCGGCTAGGAAGGGTCCGGGAGGACCGCCAAGGGTGGGCTGTGCCTGGAAGTGGATGTGCGCTTGGAGAGACCTTGAAGGCAGCAGCAGTGCTGGGCAGGGCAGGGATGGCTTGGGGCTTTGTATTTCACGGTGACAAAAGGGTTCTTGAGCTCCTGGTTCAATTCCCAGGCCCTGTGCCCATTCTCGCACAGCGGGAGGTGCATAGATCTCTCCTTGGTCTCATGACACCTTGTCCAGTCCTCCCTGCAGGTGGCCAGCCCGCCCCGGCCCAGCCTCCATCGAACAGCCACCTCCCCATCCTCTCCAGGACTCCCCATCTTCTTCCAGAAAGCCCCCACCTCTGCGGCTGGGCATGCCTTGGAACCCTCTCCTGGGGCCAATGGTTTCCTCGCCTCCCCAGAGAGGCTCCATGCCAGTGATGGCAAACCTATGACACGTGTCAGAGGTGACACGCGAACTCATTTTTTTGGTTGATTTTTCTTTGTTAAATGCCATTTAAATATATAAAATAAATATCAAAAATATAAATCTTTGTTTTACTATGGTTGCAAATATCAAAAAATTTCTATATGTGACACGGCACCAGAGTTAAGTTAGGGTTTTTCAAAATGCTGACACACTGAGCTCAAAAGGTTCGCCATCACTGCTCTATGCCAACATCTCCCTGGCTTCTCAGCCCAACTCCTCGCCAACACGGAGCCTCCTCTGCAGGCCTTCCCTGTCTGCCCGGCCTGCTCAGCTCTGCCCTTTGCCAGCCGGGCTCACCGTCTCCACTGCTCGGTGGTGCTCCTGCAGCCATAACCTGGTCTCCCACCAGACTGGCAGCTGCTCTAGGACTAGAGCTCGGCAAGACTTCCTGGGACCCCCACAATCTCTTTCATGCGCAGCTCTCTGCAGATTTGAGCCACTTCCAATTGGCCATTTATGTCTCAGCCTAAGATCCCCTGACACCGGGGCTAGTTACCCAGTGCTGGGGTGTGGTGTCTGTGAGGTTGGGATTATGGGTCTGTCCCTGATATGCCGCCCCCCCCAAACACACACACACACACACACACACACACACACACACACACACACACCACCAACAACAACAACAACAACCCATGCTGGCTGCTAACCCCCAGCCTCTGCAAAGCCTTTCTCTGTGCCAGGCTCAGACCGACAGGGCTCTGAGCACCAGGTGGCTCTCCTCTGCTGGGCAGATGTGGAGTTTTCCACCTGCTCCTCCCCGCTGACCCTACACGCTCAGGTGGACCATGGACAGGCTCATCCTGCTGCGGACTGAGCCTGTGCCCAGGCAAGTCCAACCCCAGACCATCCTGAGTTCCCTATCCGCCCTCCTCCCCATTCTGATCCAGCCTTGTCTTTTGGGCATCTGATGGCAGTGCTGATAACGGGAGAACTTTCTGTGTGTCAGGATCCAGCACAGACCCGTGAGAAGGCAGGAAAGCACAGAGGTCAGCACAGAGAGGCTGAGGTGTGAAGGCTGACTACCCCCAGTGTGGTCTCCTCTCCTTTCCCCTTCCATCGAAAGGGGGTGCTGTTCGGTCAATCTTGCGGGGATGCTGCAGGGCTGAGGCGCTTGCTTGTACTGGAGGCTCTGGCTGATTCATGGGGGCAGGGAATGAGGCCCTACGGGCTCTATCTGTCTCCCTTCAGAGCCTTGGCTTGGGTTTAGCCACAGCATCTGCAGCATTGTCTGAATCCTGCGGGCACTGGACTGGGCTGGGTGGGAAAGGAGGCAGGACACGGCAGGCAGGGCACGGCTGACCAGGAAGGTGGGGGCAGGGCAGCTCCATAGAGAATATAGACTCTGGGACAGGCCTGGTGAACTTGGACTGAAGTGTGAGAATAGACAAGGTCCCCCGGACTCAGCCAGTGTGTGTGCGTAGGTGTACATGCCCTGGAATTTGAGGAGCAACGAGACCCACAATGCATCTAATCTGAGTCTTCCAGAAAGCGAACCTTCCTCTCCAGCCGAACCAACTCCTCTACATTATTTAAAGAATATGTCAGATGCCACATATTTGCCTTTCTCGTCTCTGTTTTCATGTCTTTGCCTGTGACCCTTCACCCAGGTGCCGCCCGTTGGTAACCCTGCCATTCCAATAATCAACTCCTCCAGGAAGCCTTCCTTGTCCCGCTGAATTCACATGCTCAATGCAGCTCTGGCCCTAGGCGGTACGACTTTCATTTGCACTCTGTTGGGCACACCTTGTCGGAGGTCCCCACCCCGTCCCCTCCTCTCTCCCCATGGACTGGACTCTAAGAATGAAATAACTGCGGCAGCTGTCAGCAGGGAGGGTTCCACAGTTGTTTCTCCTCCGGCAGCTCCAAAGGGGTGTCATCATCCCTTTGCAAGAGAGGTGGCAAGGCGTCACTGTGGAACAGACAGGATGCTCATAGAGCACCTGGGAGTGCCCAGCACGTCCCTGCTGGCCGGCTCCGGCTCCCTCCCCAATCTGGTTGAGTGTCCCTAGGCTACTGTTTCCGAAGTGCCACCCTTATCATGTCACCCCCTGCCCAGCATCTTAGAAGGCTTCCCTTTGCTTAAATGCCCCCACTTACAGCACCTTTTGGAAATCAGTGCTTCCATATCTTGCCCTCCCCACAAGGCAGACCTTCTGTTCCGGCCTCTTGGGACTCTCCAAACCCATTTTGACTCATCCCTTCCTTGCTCCAATCCTCTTCCTTCTGCAGGCCAAGCAGGTGGTCCCTGTTCTGATCTCTCTGGTTTGAGCTGTCTCCCCCTGCCTCCCCCTCCCCCTGCACAACCTCACGGCTTCCATGTTGCTATCAGGCTGTTGCGAGTGAGGCGAGCCAGGGACCAGGAGGGCCCTGGAGACACCTCGCCCTCCTCAGGCCTCAGTCACCACAGCACCCAGGACTGCCGCCCAGGAGGACCGCCTGTGACACGCTCTCTCATCTTGCCCATCCTCCTGCATGCCCACAGGGTGCCTGCCACAGGACGCCATGGGAGTGGCGATGGGGTGGGGGCCAGAGGGCCGTGGTCCCTTTCTCCATCATTCCTATTCCTGTCATCCGCTCCTTCAGCCTGGGCACACAGGAGGCAGCTTTCAAATATCATCCAGGAGCCCATTTGCAATGATTAACATCCCATTTCCCCTGAAACAATCCTTTGCTAAATTAGCCGGGGCCAGAGGGAATTTGGCAAGGAGCTGCGAGCCTCAACTTAACTTGCCGGATGGATTAAAAAAAAAGACCTCACAAACAAAATGCAGATCAATCAACACCCCTTCCCCCAGCGGAAAATGCAAAGTCCATTTAAACTCAGCAGGTTTGCAGTTAATTATAATTTCACACCTATGGCAGGAGTGATGAGGGACTCATGATGTGCCTGCCCCACTGGAGCCTCCCTGGGGACCCTTCCCACTGGCCACCGCCCTCCCCACAAAGACCTGTCTCTGAGCCGTTGCTATTTGCGTTTGGTTGTGTGAACTAGAGGGGCTGCATGGAGTTTTAACATTTCTTTTTCAAAGGGGCTTGGGAAGGGAAAGAGATAACGGTGTTTGTTGTTGTTTTGTTTTGCTTTTTGGGTTTAGGTGTGAAAGAACGGGGACTGTGGAGAATCAAGTCGGCAGGGGAACGGGCACCAGGATCTATTCTCGATCTATATCTCGGGAATCGACCATGGAAATGCTTAATCAAAAGTAGGAGGGACAGTGCTCAGGTATGTGGCAGGACTTCCTGGCCATCGAAGGAGCCAAGCCTTGGGGGGGGGGGCGGGGGGGCGGGGGGATTGGCCTGGTGATGGGCAGTCTAACCTTCAGCCCTTCCCCACGGCCCTGCCCGCCCCCCCGCCCCACACACACACCTGCTCCCTGCACACCAAGAAGGTCTGTGCTGTGCTGCCTGTCTGATATGAACTTCCCAAGCTGAATGGCTTTTCTTAAAGATCGGTCCCAAACACATAGGATTCAAGTACCAGTATGTTTAGATCTGCCAGGACATTGGCTGTGGGGCTTGCAGTTCAAGGGAAAATGTTGCCGCCTACAGCTTGAGAGATTCCGGTGGGAATATGGAAGGACAGGCTGAGGAGCGGGTCCCTGCGCTCTGAAGAAGAAGGCTGAGAGGCTGTGGAGTGGCTTTCCTTCTGGATTGTTTTTAGACGGGAGGGACTGGTTGAGAGTAGACTCCTGGGGAGGGTGGACAGGATGGCTCCGGGGCCTTCCCAGGCTGCTGGGGTGCCGTGTCCTGGTCACAGGGGCAGCTACCTGTGCCCCAGCCAAAGTTTGGCCAAGACCTCTTGCCCAAGGCCCTGGGCCTGGACATAGCTGTGGGGAGGGAGGACAGGGGTGTTGCTGTCTGATAAGAGTTGAAGATGTTACCCTGGCCGGCTTGGCTCAGTGGATAGAGCGTCAGCCTGCGGACTGGAGGGTCCCGGGTTCGATTCCAGCCAAGGGCACATGCCTGGGTTGCAGGCTCAGTCCCCAGTAGGGGGCGTGCAGGAGGCGGCCGATCAATGATTCACTCTCACCATTGATGTTTCTATCTCTCTCTCCTTCTCCCTTCCTCTCTGAAATCAATAAAGAAATATATTTTTTAAAAAAGAGTTGAAGATGTTGGGGTCTGTAAGGTCTGATCGGAGGTGAAGTGGAAATGTACCCTCCAACATACACATTCACATGGGCCCACAGTGGGGTGTCACCACGCCCAGCTTCCAGGGGCTTCTGTGGGGACACAGAGGGGGCGGGTGAAGGTGGGGAATTTTCTGCTCTGAGAGGCAGACTCCTTCCTCAGTCACTGGACCCCTTCTCAGCCCCGGATGGGACCCTGTGTTCATTCTGGGGTCTCTGAGAGGAGAGACTAGTGCGAGGTGGTTGGACTCCTGCTCTGGGACTCAACTGGCTGCTGACAAATGAGTCTGTTCTTTGGGGTTGAGCCTCTGCCCACCCACACCCCTGCCTGCCAGGGCCACCTCCTCCGGGGGTCCCACGGGGTGTTCACACCTGCCCTTCAAGGCTTTCCCCACACCGTCCCCACCCTCCTCCCTGCATGCATCTCGTCGAGAGGAATCTGCTTTTTAAACCGTAATTCCTACGGTCCCGGCATACTTTCAGATTGATCTTCAATGTGCCGTGGCCTTTAGCTTCATGTGTAGTGCACCCTCTCCCGCCTGGGCCTAAAGCTTCCTAGCGGGACCCTGGGGGTTCCTATTCACCCAGAAGCTTTTGTGAAATGAGGCATTTGTTGCCCCTTAAGAGAGGGAAATGGAAACTTCTGAATATTGAATTTTTATAAAGCAGGACCAGCTTACACACCCATTTCATCTAAATGCTCGCCCACTAAATTGCCTCCCTCGAATATGGAACTAAAAAGCTAGAACAGTCTAGAAGTGAGAGAGCCAGCATCTGGAGGCCAACAGGGTGGCCACAACGCTCCTAGGGCCTCAGGCCAGAGGTGGTGGGGGGGAACGGGAGGGGCAATACCCATCAGCTGGTCCCCCAGCAGCCCCTCAAAAGCCTCCCTGACAGTACATTGTCTGTGTCTGTTTTAAAATAAAATAATGCTCAGAGGAGAAATGAGGAACTTAATAGGATTTATAAAGCCGCAGGAACCAATGGGGCTGCAGATGGTGGAGGGGCTGGGAGCACAGAATCAGCCGCGGTTTATGGTGGGGAACGCGGCCTCGGGAGGGGCCCAGAGCGGCGTTCCCATGCACTGTGTCCGACCTCATTAGCCAGCCCAGCGGGACTGCAGCCACACAGTGCCGGCCACGGTGAGGGGCAGGCGCCCGGAGGTGCCGTTAAATGAACGGGGGAGCAGCGAAAGGCTGCAGGGACGCTGCTTGGCTGAATGACTGGGCCGCACTTGCCTTGGGGACCCACGTGGAAAGGACTGAGTCTCAGACTGTCGCACCTGCCTGGATCCTCCCATATGTCCTGGCCCTGCCCAGGTCCAGCCGGGAGACAGGAGGAGCCAGAGCTGGTGGGGAGGGCCCAGGTCCCCAGTTCCTGCCTCACATGTCCCAGCCCGGGCGACTCGAGTGTGTTGTGTGCCTGTGTGGCTTTCAGTTCTGGGTCCTGTGAAGGGGTGGGGGCCATGGTGGCTGACCTGGAAGACTGCGTCACTCCAGTGCCACCCCTGCCCCCTTCCAAGTGGGCAGCCCCTTGGCAAGCCAGAATCCCCTCCTTCCCAGGACTCTTTCCTAAACTATCGTGGTTTCTAACTTCTCCAACCCCTAAGCTAGCAATCTTGCTGCTTCTTCCCTGTCATTTCATGGTGATGAGATAAATCCTGGTGGCCCCAGTCTGTGCCCACCCCCAGCCACTGTGTGCCCATGCGGACATTTATTCCCACCTCACCAGGAGCTGTGTGAGATTGGGTGTCTGCCTTTGGCAGTGTGGGCATGAGCGTGTTGGTGAGGGTGAGGGTGTGAAAGGTGTTTATGCAAACTTAGCCGAGATGAGGCCCACCTTACTGTAGCTAAACCTTCTCCCTGCGAGGTGGTTACTGGGAAGAGGACAGGGTTGGTTTCTGATGGGGAGGGCGCCTTCTAGGGGTCAGGGCAGATAGATAGCACGGATCTGATGGTATGTGTCCGGATGGGGATGGGGGAAGGTGAGATCAGGTTGGTGTCTGCTACACCTGCTCAGGCCTCTACCATGCCTTCCTTCCTCTACTTGGCTGCTGACCTTTTTGGACCCTTGAGAAGGGTAGGCACACACCCCAGTCCCAGTCTTTTCCAGTTCAGCCAAATGGAGTCTGATTCCCTGAAGGAAGTCCCCACAACCTGGCCAGGGAGGATGGGGGGCTCAGACCTGCAGGACAGCACCCTGTGTGCACCCATCCAGAGTGCAACCGAGAGGTGGAAGGGCCCCTGCCGCTGTGGAGACCCAGTGCAGACGCTGACCATGAACCAGCTTGAGGGGAAGTATATTCCCTTCGGGAGGCAAAGGACACCACAGTGCACATCCTGGGGAGTGCCCTTGCCTCTGAGGTGGCCGGGCAGGGCATGCCCTCCGTCCTCCACTATGCACCCTCTCTGTCCCCAGCTACTTCACTCCCCTGGCTAGCACACTGGCTTGCCTACTTGGGTGTGAATCTGAGTTTAAAGACCACGTGCTCCCTCGAGCTCTGCAGCATTAACTGGGCGCTCCTGGTGGCTCCTGGTGGCTCCTCCTCTGGTTTTCTTTCCCCGCCTAGCTGCAGCCAGGCTCTTGGTGGTGGTGGCAGGAGCTGTGTCCTCTCTTCCTGACCAAGGACAGTACAGCCGGGGCACCCCCTCTCTGCCCTGTCCCCCCATCAGGATCAGTGGCTCCTGCTTCCGATGGAGACCTGTCCAACCCCTTGGAGTTGTGTTTAGGGCTCCATTTTCACGTGTGCTCACTGTCTTCTGCCAAGTCTACACCTTTTGGTCCAATTCCTTCCTCTTCCAGGAAGCCCTCCCTGCCTGCTCCAGGCCAACATGAGCTCTCTATTCTCTGGCCTCCTCCACTTTCTTCCAGGCCTCTCTCCTCCTGCTCCCTTTTCCTTCACCTTGCCCATAGCATTCCTCCTCCCACCCCCACCCCTGCCTCCCCACCCTTCTCCTGTCCCCACTCCTTTCATCTTTTTTTAATGCTCACCTCTCCCCCGGCCCCTCCACCCAGAAGAAGTATTTAATGGATATACTTTCGTTTTTTAAAAACTAGCTTGGTGATAGTGCTGACTCAGGATCACCTCCCTGTTTAATATTGAATATGCAATTAATAGATAGATGTTTGGGTTTGGCGCTGCTTTCCCCCTTCCACCGCGGGAAGAATAAAAGAGCTGATTAATCGGGTTTGGGGCAAGTGTCAGCGGCAGGAGATATATGGGAGAAAGGAGATGAGGTTAGCAACTTGGAGTCAGAGAGCTATTGCCTCGGAGGCAAGCGAAGGTTTGAGTTAGAGCTTGGCGCGGCCTTGCTGGGCAGAGGGGTGCCCGCCGCCCCGCTCCGGGCTCCGGTTCCAGAGACTGGCTGGACTTTGAGCTGTCTGCTCCGCACACAGGCACCCCCCGCTCCACCTCAGGGGCCTGCCTCCTGGGCTGACTTCTCCAGGTGTGGCGTCTCTCTCCTTCAGGCCACTGCCCCCAGGCCTGGCCTGCGCTGATCCTGGCTCCCCAGAGAGGGCGGCAGGTGGCACTTACTCTCCCTGCCAGCAGGAGGCGCTCTTTTTGTGGCCTCCCTGAGTCCCCTCAGGACAAGGATCTTGGCTCTGAATTTACAAGTAGCTTTTACCCATTTTACCGTTTGCTCTTAAATTGCTAGAAAATTTTGGGGGTGGGGAGGGAAGGGAAGGGAGAGAGAAATCCCTTATTACCTGCCCGACCATGCCCAGATGGGGATAAGCCGGGGGCAGGGGGGCCTGACCTGGCGTGGTGTGGGCATGGGTGCTTGGCAGAGGAAGCCGAGGGTCTGGCCTGGTTGAGCCTGTGTGCCCTGGAGGCCTCACAGGTGGAAGTCAGTTTCCTCTGTGAGAATGTGGCTGGGGTTTATGTGAGGCTGTGTCCTGCTCTGTTCCCTTTCAGACACCTCCTCCCTAAATCCAGCTCCAGGATCTTGCCCTCAGCAGCCCAACACCCCACAGGAAACAGTCCTATACCCCACAGGAAGCACCCCAACACCCCACGGGAAACAGTCCTATACTCCACGGGAAGCACCCCAACACCCCACAGGAAACAGTCCTATACCCCACAGGAAGCACCCCAACACCCCACGGGAAACAGTCCTATACTCCACGGGAAGCACCCCAACACCCCATGGGAAACAGTCCTATACCCCACGGGAAACAATCCTATACCCCATAGGAAGCACCCCAACACCCCACGGGAAACAGTCCTATACCCCACGGGAAGCACTCCAACATCCCACGGGAAACAATCCTATACCCCACAGGAAGCACCCCAACATCCCACAGGAAACAATCCTATACCCCACAGGAAGCACCCCAACACCCCACGGGAAACAGTCCTATATCCCACGGGAAGCACCCTAACACCCCACGGGAAACAGTCCTATACCCCACGGGAAACAATCCTATACCCCACAGGAAGCACCCCAACACCCCATGGGAAACAATCCTCTACCCCACAGGAAGCACCCCAACACCCCACGGGAAACAATCCTATACCCCACAGGAAGCACCCCAACACCTCACAGGAGCCTTCCTCAGATGTGCCCCCTCTAGCCTGAACCCTCCCGTGTCCCACCTCCATTGCCTACATCCTGGCCCAGCATCCTTTCAACGGGTCAAGTTCCATCACAGTGGGGTTTCCTTGGTGACAGGGAAGTGGGAGGAGCACGTTTTCCATGTCCTACAGGCAGCGGCAGAGTGTCCCGGACATCCTCATTGCTTGCTCCCTCATGGAAAGGACCGAACCCCACACTCGACAGACCCCAGTCACCCTTCTTCCTTTCACTGTCCCCGAGAGCTCCAAAACCCTGCCTGAGGGGGAGACAGGGCAGGTGGCAGGAGTCGCTGCATTGCTGCGTTGGGAGAGGGAGGCGGGAGGGGACGAGGGGGCAGAGACAAGTGGGCCCTCACGTGAAGGGGGCTGGCGCAGGCAGCTACTACCTCCTCGGCTCTCGCTGTCCGCAGGCTTCACCTGGATCGGCCGGTTCATCTGCAACAGAGCACAGGGGTCAGTGTTAGAGCACAGGGGTCAGTGTTAGAGTACAGGGGTCAGTGTTAGAGCAAGGGTCAGTGCTAGAGCACAGGGGTCAGTGTTAGAGCAAGGGTCAGTGCTAGAGCAGGGGCCAGTGTTAGAGCAGGGGTCAGTGCTAGAGCACAGGGGCCAGTGTTAGAGCAGGGGTCAGTTCTAGAGCAGGGGCCAGTGTTAGAGCAGGGGTCAGTGTTAGAGCACAGGGGCCAGTGTTAGAGCACAGGGGCCAGTGTTAGAGCACAGGGGTCAGTGTTAGAGCACAGGGGTCAGTGTTAGAGTACAGGGGTCAGTGTTAGAGCAAGGGTCAGTGCTAGAGCACAGGGGCCAGTGTTAGAGGAGGGGTCAGTTCTAGAGCAGGGGCCAGTGTTAGAGCACAGGGGCCAGTGTTAGAGCACAGGGGTCAGTTCTAGAGCAGGAGTCAGTGTTATAGCAGGGATCAGTGTTAGAGCATGAGTCAGTGTTAGAGCAGGAGTCAGTGTTAGAGCAGGAGTCAGTGTTATAGAAGGGATCAGTGTTAGAGCATGAGTCAGTGTTAGAGCAGGGGTCAGTGCTAGAGCAGGGGTCAGTGATAGAGCACAGGGTCCAGTTCTAGAGCAGGGTTCAGTGTTAGAGCAGGTGTCAGTGCTAGAGCAGGGGTCAGTGCTAGAGCACAGGGTCCAGTTCTAGAGCAGGGGTCAGTGTTAGAGCAGGGGTCAGTGCTAGAGCAGGGGTCAGTGTTAGAACAGGGGTCAGTGTTAGAGCAGGGGGCAGTGCTAGAGCAGGGGTCAGTGTTAGAGCAGGGGCCAGTGTTAGAGCACAGGGTCCAGTTCTAGAGCAGGGGTCAGTGTTAGAGCAGGGTCTAGTGTTAGAGCAGGGGCCAGTGTTAGAGCAGGGGTCAGTGATAGAGCAGGGGTCAGTGTTAGAGCAGGGGCCAGTGTTAGAGCACAGGGTCCAGTTCTAGAGCAGGGGTCAGTGCTAGAGCAGGGGTCAGTGCTAGAGCAGGGGTCAGTGTTAGAGCAGGGGCCAGTGTTAGAGCACAGGGTCCAGTTCTAGAGCAGGGGTCAGTGTTAGAGCAGGGTCTAGTGTTAGAGCAGGGGCCAGTGTTAGAGCAGGGGTCAGTGCTAGAGCAG
Source organism: Myotis myotis (assembly GCF_014108235.1). NCBI lineage: Eukaryota > Metazoa > Chordata > Mammalia > Chiroptera > Vespertilionidae > Myotis > Myotis myotis. Next base: position 18,958,458 of record NW_023416401.1, on the reverse strand, counting down.
GGGTCAGTGTTAGAGCAGGGGTCAGTGTTAGAGCACAGGGGTCAGTGTTAGAGCACAGGGGTCAGTGTTAGAGCAGGGGCCAGTGTTAGAGCACAGGGGCCAGTGTTAGAGCACAGGGGCCAGTGTTAGAGCACAGGGGCCAGTGCTAGAGCACAGGGGCCAGTGTTAGAGCACAGGGGTCAGTGCTAGAGCAGGGGCCAGTGTTAGAGCAGGGGTCAGTGCTAGAGCAGGCGAGGGTGGGAGGCAGACAGCCCACCTGGGCGCACAGGTGCCTAGGCACACAGACCACACCGGCTGGTCGCATGAGCAGACACCCACACAGCTGAAAACCTGCAGGTCCTCTCTAAAGCCCCACCCACTTCCCTTCCCTGTGCAGCCCTCAGGGCCCTGTGTTTGCAGGAGGGTTTCTCTGGACCGGGGACCGCGTTGTCCCTGTCCCAGTTTTGAGCAGCTCGGAAGTGTCCCCACAGCACATCTGGTACACCACTGGCTCTGCCCAAACACCTGGTACACCACTGGCTCTGCCCAAACACTTGGTACACCTTTGGCTCTGCCCAAACAAGCTGGCCTCTGGCTGAAGACTGCCCCCCTCCAGGCTGGGGCATGGCAGCGAGTTGCACCTCACCCTATGCCATCTCAGAGACGCGAGCTGTGGGTGCCAGGGTGCCTGAGCTTCTGGGCCCCCCGGCTCCTAGTTGGTGTAGAGCTCAGGGCTGGGGCTCCTGACTGCGGCCAGGGCTGCCCCTTGGAAGTGTGTGTGTGGAGTTGGCACAGTTACTCGACTCACGGGGTGTGTGGGTGCCAGGAGGACACCAGGGCACCGCCTGACTCCCAGGCTCCAGGCCACCTGCCTCTCTCCGGATCTGTTTCTGTGCCCGTTCAGGCCACTAGGGGTCTCTGAACTCCAAGCATCCCAGCTCCGCAGCCTGTCCCATCCTCCCTGATGCAGGAGGCGCCTGGTGGACTCTGCAGCCTAAAGTCCCAAGATGTTCCAAGCAATAGACAGCAGGGGTCACGCAAATGGACTGCACTTTATGTCTTTGCCAGAGCTTCTGCCTGCCACGCACCCCTCATTCCTCATCACGTTTGCACATCTCTCTCAACAAACCTTGAAAGGCAGGCAGGGTTGGCATGAACACCCCCATTTTATAGATGGGGAAGCGGAGGCAGGGCCACCAGGGGCAGATGGGCCCGGGAACCTGGGTTGCCACGGCTATTATGGAGCTTCTGTCCTGCACCAGCTGACTTTTTGTGGCCAACTGCCCTTGTGTCCGGAGACCGGGCTAGCCAGTCACAAGCTCCCCCGGGCTTCTGGTCTCTGATTCGAAGTGAGTTTTGGCTGCGTCAAGACAGCTGGGTAGGGGAGGCGGGTGCCGTGAGTCAGCAAGGTGACAACAAGGAAGGGCAGACTCACCGCCAGGAAGGACAGAGCAGAAGGCAGGGCAGGAGACAGAGCAAGAGGCCAGCTGGCCAGGGGCACAAGACAGGACACTGGGGCCGACCCACTGTGAGGGGTCAGGGGCCACTGTTTGCCCCTGGTCCCCGCTCGGCCCCGTGTGGAGTGAGGGGGAGAACGGTGCTGTGCATGGAAGCTCCCCCAGCACAGGAACTGCCACGTGTGGGGGTGCCTGTCACAGGGAGAAGGAAGGAAGAGGACTCAGTGAAGTCCCGGCTCCACTTAGGGTTCCCTGGCTTCCCCGTAAACCACCTCCATTCCAGTGTTTGAGTGAAGGGTCCAGAAGGCTGAGCAGGTGTCCTGGTCTCCCGCCCAGCACTTCCTGGGACTCGGCACCCAGCTCTCTCCTAGACCGAACCTCCCTCCTAGACCGTCCCTCCCTCCTAGACCGTCCCTCCCTCCTAGACCATCGCCCCCTCCTAGTCTCCCCCAAACTTGCAATATTCTCCTGCAGAAAATTCCTGCAACTGACCAGGCCCCAGTCCCGGCCGCTGTCTTCTCTTGGGCATGTTTCTCTAGTTCTCATGCTTATGTAATGACTATCCGTCCCTGAGGTAGGGAGTGTTATCTCTCTCCTGCCGACAAGGAGCCAGAGCTCCGAGAAGCAGCGGACCTGGGGTTCGGCCGGGATGGGCAGGCACAGGGCTAACAACACAGTGGTGGGCCCTCCTGCCCCTGTTATCTCATCTCCCCCAGCTACTCTGGGAGGAAGCCCGTGAGGACATGCCTGTTTGGCAAGGGGAGCTGGGGTCCAGGTTCCCTGGGCCATCAAACCAAATGCAACCTCTTCAGCCGGGCCCCTCTGACCCCGTGTATCACTCCATTCCCGACACCCCAGCCCCTTCCTCTCCCAAGTCCGTGCCCTGGACTTGCAAGCTCCTCTCCCCAGCCCCAGTGGCCTCCTCCTCTGACCATGATGCCTTCCTGGTACCCCGGAGAACAGGTTCCCGCAGACATTCTCCCCTTTCCATAGAGAAGGTAGTCAAGGCTAGGAGGTGAGTGGCCGGAGCAGGGACTCAGGTCCCGCCTGGGGTACACAGCACTGCTCCATCCACAGGGACACAGCTGACTGTTACACTGATGATATTGTTGGATTGTCATCACTTCCCCTATGATGCATGCAATGGAATTGTCCTAACTCTAAGCGAGGAAATGGAGTTTCAAAGAGGTTAAGAAACGAGCCCGAGGTCACACAGGTGGCAAGCGGCGACATCAAGAGGACGCTGACTACACGGAGCTGCTGGGAAGCAGGCGTGATGGGCTTGGGGATGGTCCGGGAAAGGTCAGAGCAGAAGAGGGGAGAGCAGGGGGCCAGGTGGGGGGCTCAGCTTCCCCAGCAAGAAGGGAGAGGAAAGTCTATGTGAGGCGGGGCGGTTAGAGGTGCAGGAACGAGACCCAGCTGGGCTCTGCCACTGTGCAGATGGGGGAAGGAGGGAGGCCATGGAGGAGACTCCGTGCCCGGGGCCTGTGTGTGCCAGGCTGACCCCGTGCTTAGGGGGGATGTCAGGAGGAAGGGCAGGGACTGGGAAGACTCCTCCTCGGGTATCTTGCCTCTGGCCCATGGCCAGTCTTCTCTATGTGGGTCCGAGAGCAGTCGGGGTGAGTCCTGTGGATCAACAAGGGCTGGAAGGGCTACCTCTGATAAGATGGGGCCCATTTTCCATGGAACACTAAACAAGGCAAGTGGAATCTGCCCGTGCATGGAACCTTCCACCTGAGGGCGGGGGAAAGCCAGCCAGCCACCGTCCCACTGTTCTCCGTGAATGCTCTGCACCAGGCTTCCCAACTCAGCCTCCCACCCCAGGGAACTCTGACCGGCCAGCCCAGGACCATGCTCCCAGACCTCCACCACTGCTCGGCTCACACGCAGGCCCTGCTGCTTCTCTCTGACTGTGGGCTTCCTGGTCTCATCCAGCCTCCCACCTGCCCTCAGCCCCGGGCAGAGCACCCATGGTGTGACCCAAACAGACTGCTGGAGCAGAATTGAATTGTTTCCTATGGACCTGTGACTCCTGCATCATTTTTCATGTCCCATTATGATCTAGAGATGGTCAGCGCCCAGATAGTCTCTTCAGGGCTGTCAGAGAGGTGCCAGGTAGAGGGAGAGATAAAATACGGCCCCGCACGCTTTCTTAATTCCCAGCAGAAATAAAGTGTCTGGCGCAGTTGGGAGACTTCTCAGCCGGAGCAGGCTCTGGGCAGGTGCTCTGGGCCGGAAGGAGAGCGTCCTTCCCTGGCCCAGACGCTGGCCCTGTCCAGCCTCGCGAGGCCTGGTTTCACCCTGAGGAGGAAGGTGTGCGCAGAGGGAGCCATCCTGGGAGAGGAGACCCAGTGAGGAAGGGACGCTGATAAAGAGGGGAGGAGGGTGGGAAGGGCTCCTGCACCTCCTCGTCCTTCTTCTAACCTTGCACCTTAGCAGCACGGTCTCAGCCTCAGGACCTCCTGCCACACAGGCCCCAGGTGAACGCTGCATCCCTTTCAGGTGAACACCGCACTTTGAAGGCACCGGAGCCCGCCCCATGGTGCTTTTCCTCTCCCCCATCTCTTGCTCCTCTGTCCCGTATCCCCCTCGGCCACTGTACATCCTTCCAGGAGGGCCTGGGGCTGGGGGCTGGTGAGAGGCGGGCTGCGGTGTGATGCCTTTTATTTTGTGTGATGGCCTTTTTGCTGGGGCACTGTCCCTGCTGATTCCCTTCCTGAGGTGTCATCAGCATCCCATGTAGCCTCCAGGTGCCGGGGCCACTTCCCTGGGTCAGAACAGCTCCCTGAAGCTGCCCTGCAGGCTCCTGGGGCCAGGCCTCTGGGGACACATCAGTAACTCTTGTCCACTGTGTTTCTGCTTCCAGCCCGAGGCCCCCTCATGGGGAGCCAGCGGTCCTGGCCCAGAATTTGGGACCCTCCCTGCTCCGAAGCGCAGCAGAGGGCTGCGGGTGGATGGCTCCTCCCCTCCCAGGCCCCTTCTCTGCCTCCCATCCCCCTCCCCATCTCTGCCACTTTTTGCATCAACACATATCCATGCATTAAACAAGACATTCCATTAATTTCTTCATCATCATAACTTAAGCTGGGACATACCCTTTAAATATTCATTCAGCTATGAAAACTGGGCATTAAAATTTTAATAATGTCAAGCTCATTTGAACCGGGCTCCTTGGGGACGATTACACTACAGTTAGAATAAATATGATGATTGAGCTGGTCCAGCGGCTCCACCTGTCCGTGCAGCTCGGCTCCCCGCGGAGCAGGAGGCCCGTGGCTGGTGGGCAGGCAGACAGACTGACAGACAGATTTGGTTTCTTCTCTCCCTCCCACAACCCCTCCCTCCTGTCTGTTCTCAGTCAGCCCGATCTCCCTCCCACAGGTGTCTGCAGGCCTCTGCGGCCCGCTGTGAGCCAGGTGCAGGAGCGGCCCGACCCCATCGGGGAAGACGGCCCCGATTAACCTGCAGTTCCAGTCACTCCTTTCCTCTGTCCTCCTGGTACAGCCTGGGCTGTGCGCCCGGGCTTGGTCCTCTGTGGGAGCCATTTCCCTGTCGGTGTCTCCTCTCCCCCATCTGTCAGTGCGGCTCCCCGAGGCTGGAATGAGGACCCCACCAGAGCAGGGCTGGCCTGCAGAGGGGTCCCTGGTGCCTGAGAGCCCAGGTGTATCCAGTCACCAGATCGGGAAGGGACTGTCTTCGCCGGGCTGGTCTTCTGCTGCTGCCACCTTCCTGAGGGTGGGGGCTGGCCACTGCTCCATCCCTCCGCTGACACCCACCGAGGCCATCGCTGGCGAGAACTCTGGGAACGTCCCCTCACATGAACTTGCCCCTGCTTCGTTGGGCAGCCCTGACGACCTAGGAATCATCTGGGGCCTCCTCCACCTGTCTCCTTACCCACTGGAGCCCTCTGCTTACATGGGGCCCCACAGCTGTCTCAGAAATAAGGAGCTGGAAAACCCCGTCCTCCTCCCCACCCTCCCAAACCCTGCCCCTCCTGGTTCTCACCCAGCCCCTGCTCACATTGGCCTGCATATCTCTCTCTCTCTCTCTCTCTCTCTCTCTCTCTCTCTCTCTCTCTCTCTCCCCCCCTCTCCTCCCTTTGCCATATGTGTGGGGTGTACACGCACACACATGTGCATGCTTAAATAGTACAGGTGTGACATCACAGTCATCTTAAAAGAATTCATGTAGGCTGGGCGTTAAAGGGGACCCGGGAGGAAAGTCGTGCGCTGTCTGCTGCTTAGTAAGTAGGCCCTCAACAAAGTCCACCTCCACACTGCTTCCCACTGTGTGTCCCAGGCCTCAGGAGGTCTGGGCCAGCTCTGCACAGCGCTGGGTGGGGGTTAGGGTGGTGGTGGTTGTGGGGGTGCAGCCAGAGCACTGCAATTCCAGGGTGTCCACACCTCAAAGCCGAGGGGCCTTTCTGGACCCTTTTGGCATGTGCGAGTGCCTGGTGGTCCCCAGCTCCTTCCTCACCAGAAGGGCTTGCGTGTCCCCAAGTCACGAAGTTGTGTGGAAATACGGATTGGTCCCTAGTCCAAGGCTGCAGGCGTCCCTGCCCACCCACGCCTGACGCGCTCGTGAGGAGCCTGGTTCCTGGTCCTCACCCATCTCTGCTGTTGCTTCTATTCCCCCGCAGAGAACTCGGCTTGATGTTGAAACGGGAAGCAGCAGGTCCCGTGTGCTGGGCCCACTGGGACGCCTGTGCCCCAGTCCCGGCAGCATTGCTGCTCTGGGAAGAGAGATATAATTTGCAAGGCTCTTTGTTGAAAAGGAAAGGGAAAAAAGCAACGTTAAATCACTGAAATATAAAGCTTTGCCTTTCTTCCACGGTCTCTCTTTTGACTTGTCATGGTATTTTTATTTGCTATTTGATGTCGCTTAAAGTAAAGAAAAATATAAATTTCAAATTATTAGCATGGGTTCTACCATTCATCTTTATTTTGTGTGATGCCAGTTTTAAACGCAAATATCAGAACATGTAAGTCCTATGCAGAATCATCAAAATGACACAATTTGTTTTTGGTGGCATGTGGGTGCCTTGAGCTGGCCAGATTCAGGAAGGTTAGGGAGGAAGGGAGGGTCCTCTCAGGCAGAGGGACCCCTCTCAGCTACCCTGCAACATGGGGGGCAGACTGGGCCTGAGGCCTGCTGGGTTCCCCCTTCCACTGACTGCAGCTCAGCTGAGGCTGGGCCCTGGGAGGTCAAGCCAGATGTCACCTCTGCCCATGGCAGCCCCACAGTGAGTGGGAAACTCTCAAGGGTATTGGTGATGCTGTGCCAGGGACTCTCTAGGTACCTGGGCAAGAGGGTGACCCACTAAGACATGGCCTTTGTTAGCCAGCCAGACACATGGCGCTGCCTGTGCCACATGTTGAGTGGACCCAGCCCTCCCCTAACCTGCACCCAGGCCCTCGCTGGCTGGTCTCAAGGGCACGGTGATTGCACGTGCACCCGGGATGTGTCCGGATTGGGCAGGCGGTGGGAGCAGAGGCTCCAGGCTCCTGTGTCCTATGACTTCACTTACAAGCACAAGTTCAAAGGTAACATTTTAAGAATATCAAGATGGTAACTGCAGAGCACTAAACCCCAGCATGAGTCACTGCCCAGTTGCCTATCCAGGAAGCTGCCTGAAGACGATGCTGCGTTTCCAGCCCCCACCCTCCCGCCCCCTCAGCCCCCAGCACCCTGGCCATTTCTCTCCACCACACCATCTCAAGGCTTTAGGCACTTCCTGAAAACACCTCCAGGTCTGTGTGCATGCTCCGGCTACAGCAAGATCATCACTCAAGATTTTCCTTTTAAAGATGAACTTCGGACAATTTGGGGAGAATAGACTGAGCGTTTCCAGCCTGTGGTATAAAAGGCTGGTGGTGCCCTGGCCGGTTTGGCTCAGTGGATAGAGCGTCAGCCTGCAGACCGAAGGGTCCCGGGTTTGATTCAGGTCAAGGGCAAGTACCTTGGTTGCAGGCTCCTCCCCAGCCCGGGCCTTGGTCAGGGCAGGTGCAGGAGGCAACCAATCAATGTGTTTCTCTCACATCAGTATTTCTCTCTGTCTTTCCCTCTCTCTTCCACTCTCCCTAAAAATCAATGGAAAAATATCCTCAGGTGAGAGTTTGAAAAAATAATTAATTAACTTAAAAAAATAAATAAAAGGCTGGTGGCAAGGAAGCAACCACCCGATCTGGATGAGACCCCAGGAGGGGCAGCTCTCCAGCGACTCTGCCCTCCGCCAGGACTTTGCACTTAGCAAATGGTGATGAACAGATGAATTAATATAGAATTTATTTGTTCAAAGGCCCAGGAGAGCGGTTCCGAAGTGCGCGCCCTGTTGGAGTCGCAGTGCTGTGCACGGTAGGCGGTAGGCTCTCTGGACGCGTGGAAGGAAGGCAGGAGCCCTGCCCCAGGCCCCCTGGTGGGAGGGGATCGCAGGGGAATGGCAAAAGCAGTGCACACTATTTGTAGCTTGTTGTAAATATATAAAGGTGTTTTTTTTAAAATATATTTTTCTTGATTTCAGAGAGGGAGAGGGAGAAAGAGACAGAAACATCAATGATGAGAATCATTGATTGGCTGCCTCCTGCACACCCCCTTACTGGGGATGGAGCCTGCAACCTGGCATGTGACCTTGACTGGAATCGAACCCAGGACCCTTCAGTCCCCAGGCCGATGCTCTATCCCTTGAGCCAACCATCTAGGGCTATACCAGTATAAATGTTTCCATTGTCTCCTTAGTACATCGCATACAGTTCATTCCATAAAGGGGGGTTAGAAATTCAAGGAAGTCTGTCTATTGTCATCGTAAAGTTGACTCAAGATTGCCTCTAGTGTTGATCGCAGAGTGACACCTGCCTTCACCAGAGGCCCTGACCATGGCCTATCTACCAAGCATATCAAACTCATGGCCTGAGAATATTTTTATGGCCCAGCCAATATAACGGCATGTAAGAAACGTTTTAATAAAAATTTCGTAACTTAATTTTTACAATATCCTGTTATACATAATTATTAATAACGAACTACAATGTTTGCTAGTGACTGATCACTATAATTGTGTTGCATTCATTTCCCTCACGCACTTACACAGGCGCACCATCTCTCCACTAATACTAGCAGTGAATATTTTAGCAGCCGATGGCCATGTCATTAGTCTTGGACTGACTTGTTTGGTGTGTGCAACAGGAAATATTTCGCTTTCGGAGAACAAGAAAAATAGGTTTATTTGCGTTTCGCTTATTAATTTGTGCAGTTATTCAGTGTCTGGTAAGTTAATGTTCAAGAAAAAATATTAATTTTTATTAAAATGTTCTATTATTTTATGTTAACAATTACTCATTTATTTCAGCCCTTTGTATTCAGCAAGTCTCTATAGAAATAAACCTACGTTTCTATGAAAATTGAAGCTTTTGTTTCTTTGCGGCCCACATAAGTTACACCTTGTTTATTTCTTCAACCTGTGTTAGCCTTTGAGTTTGACATGCTTGGTTGAGAGACTATGAGGTCCACCCCGGAGAGGCCAGTGGGCAGCGCCCTCCCAGGGTGTGAGGGGCGGATCCCAAGGCTGCCCGTGGGGGCGGCGGCTTTGGCGGCCTTTGCTCCCCAGCTACCTCTCAAGTCTCCTCAGCTCTCCCTGGGCCCTGCCATCTACACTAGGTGTCCCAGCCTGTCCCCATTCTCTCCTTCACCGCCTGCCTCACCTGGGACCAGAGGAACCACCCTGGTCCCCAATTTGTGGATTTATCTGTACAATGCTCGCCTCCTCTTCATGCGGAGAAGCCCACACCCGCTGTGTTCCCGCAGCACCCGCGGACCGGATGGCATCTGGCTCACTGACCCGATGGATGACTGGGTCCTCTACGGTGCCCCATCGCCCGCTGGCCCTGTTCCGTCCTGCCTCAGCCACGTGCCTGCGGCCGAAGTGCCCAGAGGCCAGAAGTGGTCAGTCCCCGGCTGGACAGCCCTGTTTCTGCCTAAAACAAAAAGGCGCTTTAATCCGCCTTCCAGCACAGTGGTGGCGCTGTACCTTCAGATGAGGAAGGGTTTACGGAAGCAGCAACCATCGTTTAGAGAGACGACGTGAGCACAGGCCAGACAGAACCCGAGGTCCTTGCTAAAATCTGCAAGTCCACAGCCCATCGAAATGCAAACCCTCCAGATAAGGATTTTAAATAAACCTGTGCTGCTCCCATTCTCCTCCCGAGGAGGCCATCTGATGCTTGCTGGCTGGACACATGCCGGCATGCAGGCCCTGCTAGCGCTGCGCCCCTCTCCTCATCCCAACCCTCACGTCTGAGTCAGGACCCTCACAACTGGACCCTAACCCCACGCTGGCTGCAAGGCCCCCTCCCTTCCCGTTCTTACTTTCATTGTCCCCTCCTCTCACATCTCTCTAAAGAGTAGCATCCTAGCCTTTGTGCCTCCTCCAGCAAGCCTTCCGTGATTGCATCCTTCCAGGCACACACACACTCACTCTGCGAGGCATGGCCTTTGGACTCACTCGTTCTACTGCTGTCACTGGTGGCCCTCGGGGGCAAAGGGGAGAGGCTGAGAAGCAGCACAGGCACCCGAATGTCTTAATGCCATGGCTGTGGCTCCTGCCTGGGCTGGCTGGCTCTGAGTCAGGACATGAGTCTGGACCTTCATGGGCTGCAGGGTGGACCGGGAAGTCTGGGTGCCCACAGCAAGCGACAGTTACCCAGTCTTCCCAAGCTCAGACTTTGCACTGACCACATGCTGTGGCTTTATGTCCCTTTGGTCCTCTCTGAAGCCAAATCAGCCCCGTGAGCAAACTCATGGGTGGGTGTGGTGTGGCGGGGGTTGGGGGGGCATTCAGCCGCAGGAGACCTGGGTGAGTTGGGGAAGAGGCCAGCAGGATGCCAAGGAATGTGAGGCAGGTCTCAGGGTGGGAGTGCACAGGGAGGTCTGGCAGAGGTGGGCAGGCAGCCCTGCCACCCCAGGAGGGTTTGAGCTTGTGCTGCGGACACCAGTGTCCCCAGCCCATTTTCTGCAGGATGACATTCCACAGGGGCCACGTTCCGAGAGACAAGGGGTCAGCGGCCTGCAGGGCCTGAGTCAGAGGTGCCTGGGCAACGCGAAGTGACCGTTTGAATCAGGACCGGCCAGCCAGACCTTGGTGCCTGGTCCCCCTCCCATCATGGGAAGGCAGCTCAAGGCTTGTGCATAGCAGGTACTCAACGCACTGAAGTAAAATTTCCCCACTTTGGCTTGAATTCTTGATTCCAGACGGACCTCGGGCCCCCGCCCAAGCCTGGCCCTGCGCGCCTTCCACTTGGAAGGGGGAATGGAGGACAGAGTGGTCCAATCACAGCACACTAAACGGCGGAGGCGGAGGGAGGGGACACCCTCTTGAGGTGTGTGCAGCTGAGCTGACTGTCCCTCCAGGCACAGTGGGGTGGGGAGCGCTGTGTATGTGGTGAGGAAGCAGGTGGGTCACGGAGCCTCGTCCTGGCAGCATCTTTGCAGCCCGCCAGCCTCCTTGGTCTCCTGGCAGCATCTTTGCAGCCTGCCAGCCTCCTTGGTCTAGGCCCACAAACAGGCCCCTGGCAGTTGCTATGCAACAGGCTGCTCTGCTGGCGGCATCCAGCAACAGCGAAGGCACTGACAGAGCCTATTGGTGGGGCCGTCGGGCGCTGCCCCTCCCCTTCTCTCTGCCTTTCTCTCTCTCATCCCTCTCCAGCCTCCACCCTGGCCTTGCTCTCTGCAATCGAAGTTTACAGAATAGTTCCCCCTCACCCGCAGGACAGGGGTGGGTTGGCACAAGCTAAGGATGTGCCTCCCCCCCACCCCCCAACCTCAGGGCAGTCCGTCGCAGGTCTCTTCTGCTGGTCGCAGGCGGGAGGGACTCCCCTGACCAGCTTTTTGGTTTTCCTTGTCCCCCCCCCCTCCTTCCACCCATTGCAGTGGGGTTGGGCCATCTGCGTGGGTAGGTGCTTTTCGGGGCTGTGGCAGGTGAGGGTGGAACAGTGGTGCCGTTGGGCTCACCCACCTCTCCCTCCCAGGCAGGGCTCCTGGAGTCCACATGGCCAAGGGCAGCTTGTCTCTTTGTCTCTAAGGCCCATGTCCGTCTCCCCCCCTCCCCCGGGGCTGCCCTGGTCAGGGTGGGAGGACCCCCGTGGTCCTAATTAAGATCTGCTTCCGTGGAAACCGAGCTTTTAGCCTGCATGGCCAGTCAGGGCTGCTCACCCTCTTCAGGGTGGGGCGTGTGCATTGTTTTGGTTTTTAAACAGCAGCAGGTAGATCATTCTGGGTGAAAGGAGCCCCGATTTCAGTCCCGACTCTGCACACACTTGCTTCTAGGAGATGGGGCAGTTCCTGGCCCCCTTAGAGCCACACCCCCCTGGGTGTGGAGAGAATGGACTGCGAGAGCTCAGGTCACGCTCTAAGCACATGCCCAGCACCTGGTAAGCAAACGTTCAAGAAATGAGGCGGCAGCTGTCCGCCCCCCCTCCCCCCGCCCCACTTCCTGCTCCTCCTCTTAGTGATGTTTCCAACATTTTGGAGGAAATATGTAACATCTGATTTTTCCTTCCCACCCCCTACCCCCTGGGCTCTCTTTTGGACTTGATTGAACTGAACAGGCTGCATAGTGTCTGGGGGAGAGCTGAGACCTGGAGGGGGGCTGGGTGGGGGACTAAGCTCTATGAGGCAAGCACACCTGGGCCCAGGGACTGGTGGCTCCCCACAAACCTCTCCTCCATCTGCCCCAGCTCTGCCCTCTCCACCTGGCTGGCCAGTGCTGAAGGAGCCTGCTGCTTTGATGGAGCACACAGGCCGTCCATCCATCCGTCCATCCATCCATCCATCCATCCAATGCTTATCGAGCCCCCGGTGAGCCCTTCCCTCAGTAGCCCCCCCCCCCCCCTCCGCAGAAGAGCCTGGCTCACGGGGTGCTCACGCCCACCCTTCCTGGGCCCCTCGGTGCCACAGAGTCCCTGGTTCCTGGGTCCCAGCCACACAGCCGGGCATTGCTGGGGACCAGCCACCCACTCCCGTGCAAGTCCCTTCCTCAGTATTTGCTCACACACCACAGGGCGGGCGGGGCCCCCTCTGGTCGGCTCCAGGGATGAGAGGGGCCATGTTTCCAGCTCAAGCCCACCTCCCCTCATGTCCCCTCAGCTCCATGGGGCCAGTCAAGCCCACCTTCCCAAGCTGCTCCGGCCAGCAGCCTCGAGAGTTGGTTTCTCCATCGAGCGTGCTCCCAGCCCACCCTTGACCCAGGCTTCTGGCCCTTCCCCCGGGAGCACACACCCAACTGGGTCCCACTACGGCAGCGGTTCTCAACCTGTGGGTCGCGACCCCTTTGGCGGTCGAACAACCCTTTCCCAGGGGTCGCCTAAGACCATCCTGCATATCAGATATTTACATTACGATTCATAACAGTAGCGACATTACAGTTGTGAAGTAGCAACGAAAGTAATGTTATGGTTGGGTCACAACATGAGGAACCGTATTTAAAGGGCCAGAAGGTTGAGAACCACTGCACTATGGGCTCGCGGAGGGGGGCCTGACTTCTCTCAGCCCACAGTGGGGCCGCTGCCTGACTCACACACAGAGCCTCTTAGCAGGTGGAGGGGGTGGGACTGCGAAGGGGAGTGGGCAGCCTGGCCCCGAGATTGGACAGAGACCCTCGTCTGGGTTTCCCACAGCCGCTGTCCCTTCTGCGTCTCCTGTCTCCCTTCAGACTGTCCTGAGCCAGATGCTCTGAGTCCTCCCCCAGAGCCCCTCCAGGCTGCCCTTGGATGTGGGCCTACCTTCCCACGACCTGGGACCCCGCCCCTGCCTCACTGGGGCTCAGTCCTAGGTCTGGAGAGAGTCCCCAGGCACGTCAAAGGGAAAAACAAAGCCCGCACCAAGTAAATGACAAATCTAGAGGAAATCGCTCCTAATCCCCTCACCGTAGCCTGATGGTGCCGGCCAAGCGCAAATCTGAGTCATTCCAGAAATGGCAGCGACATTTGCTTTTTGGAATTTGTTTTGTCTCTGGGCTTTAGATTTAATCATTCTCCCTCTCTCTCCCCCCCGTCCAACCCCCCCCCACACCACCCCCACCCCCACCCTGGACCCCTTGTTCTCTGTTTTCTAACAGGAGGCTGCACCACCAGCCCGTCCGAGCCTGTGTTCTTGGCATTAATTAACACGCTCTCCAGCCACCAACAGGCTAAGTGATGAATCAGGTTAAATTCCAGACAACAGCCGCACACGGCCATCAATTAGCCATCTCCGGGCAGCTTCATTAATAAGCATCGATCACGGCCCTCCTCCTGGAACACGCCAGGGTCTCTGGGTCACAGGCACTGCCCAGGAGTGTGTCGGGCGTAGGTGTGAGTGTGATCACGTGTGTGTGCGGTGGGTGCTGTGTGAAGCGTGTGGTGTGTGCCGGCTGGCGCCCCTGCCTTGCCTCCACTGTGCCCTCGTCTGCTTTTCTTCCCAATCACCTGCCCTCCCTGCTTGTCCGTCCCTGTCCCCGCAACCCCAGGCTCTCCGGGTGCTGGCTACCTCCCCCCCACCCCCCCATCGCCTGGGGACTTTATTAGCTCCTTCTCCTCAATTTGCACTCCCCGAAAACGATCCCCAAATCCCCATCGCCACCCCACTCTCTCCCTGTCCCATTCTGGATCCTCTTGCTCGTTCTCCCTAGACCAGTGATGGCGAACCTATGACACGCGTGTCAGAGGTGACACGCGAACTCATTTTTTTGGTTGATTTTTCTTTGTTAAATGGCATTTAAATATATAAAATAAATATCAAAAATATAACTCTTTTTGATTTACTATGGTTGCAAATATCAAAAAATTTTATATGTGACACAGCACCAGAGTTAAGTTAGGGTTTTTCAAAATGCTGACACGCCGAGCTCAAAAGGTTCGCCATCACTGCCCTAGACTGTCCCACATATGGGCATGGCCTCCAGTCCCAAGCCTGGCTCTCTCTGGGTTGCCTGGCTTTGGGGATGTCACTGCCACTGCCCAGGGGCCAGGTGCACGCCTGCCAACACCTTCTGTGCCCGCAGGTTGCAATCTAACACTATTCCGGGCACTATTGTCCCCTGCCTGGACGGTCCCCTCCTCCTGCCTGGCCCCACGTCCTGTGCAGGAAGCAGGAGACTGAGCCATGGCCTGCTGGTGACCCTCGGGGACTCCTGTCTACATGTTAAACACGAGGCCCCCCTGAGTCCGGTGGCCACCCCACCCCTCTGGCTGCATCCACAGCACCCCCTCTACCCCTGGGAGCCACTGGAGGGCTCCCTGCTGATGGCGCTCCCTAACCCAGGAGGCTGCGTTTCTCCTTCTTGCCTTTCCTCTGTCCCTCGACACGCACTCGCCTGCAGTAGCGCCGGGTGGGAACAATTGCCCGGGAGCACTGGAAAGCCTGCCCGAAAGGTGTGGCTGGAGTCACCCCCAGACTCTCTCCCGCAGAGCCGCCCCGCGCAGCGCGCACACGGGCATGGACGCGGCCTCGGAGGCGGCCACAGCGGATCATCGCCTTACACGATCATTAAGAGTCTGAAGCGGGCGTCGTGGTCCGGCCAGTGACGGCGGATGCCGTGTCTCTCCAGACCATTAAACACTAATTAGGTTTGGAAAGTCTATCGAGCTCCTCGAGGTCTCGTCAGGGCAGGCGCTGGCCCCCGGTGCCCTTCCAAATGCCAGAGCGGTCACCCCCGACCTGGACCCAGCCGGCCCGCCAGACCTCCCGCGACCCCAGGCTTCCAGAAGTCTTGCCACATTTCTCTTCATCTCATTGTCTCCCCCTCGCCCTGGCTGCCCCCGCTGCTCCCTGCTCCCGTGCACAGGGGTGTGTGTGTGTGGGGGGGGTGGCTCTCGACCTGGGTGCCCACGTCCTCCCCCTTCTCCCTGCCTCCCTCTCGCTCCTGTTCACCATTCCTCTTCTCCGCATCCTCCTTATGGCTCAGAGATGCTGATTAGAAGGGCCTCTGCAGTGGCCCAGGCCCGTGGATGGAAGCTGGCTGTGACGCAGAGCTGGCTTGGGTCCCAGTGTCCCCTGGGCCCAGTGTCCCCCTAGGCCTGGAGAGAGGGGGATGCTGTCGAGAGACTGGGGAGCCCCACGTTCCCCCCTCAGGATTCTCCCCACCTTCCGAGCCCATTGAAGGCTCCTTCCTGAGATTTCCTGGCCTCAGACTTCCCAGGGGCTGAACCTGGCCTGTGCCCTCTCAGCCTCCGTTTCCCCAGAGACCTGGCTCTCCCGCGAGGCTGCCTCTACCAGGGGCCGAGTTCATTCCCTGCACCACGCGCTTTACTCCGTCACCCGCTCCTTCACTCCCCCGCGTGCTGGGAGCCCTGCCCGGCTCTGAGAAAACGCCCCAGTAAGGAGGCACCCTCAGTGGCTGTGGCTTTCCCCCCAGATGGGCAGGAAATCAGGTGGCGAGCCCTTGGGAGTCATCTTCCCACCACCATCCCCCATCTTTAGCCCATGGCTTGTCATGGAGCGAAGGGATTTTCCACTCAGTGGAAAAAGAATGCTCTGTCCACAACTCCAGGAAGAAAGGCTGCTCCGCCCGTTTCCGGGTCTCTCAGGCCACGGGCAGAATTCTTGGCTCATTCTTCTGGAAGAAGGTGTACAGTAGAAATACGCGGATCTCCAGCCCTCCGGCAATGCCTGCCTGCATTTTGCCTTGACACCCTGCCCTAGGTTAGTGACAAACGTGTCTGAAAACCCATCGCTGCTGCCATCGCCGTTGTTACCACGACCACCGTCACCATCACTGTCACCCTCACTGTTGTCACCACCATTATTATTGTCACCATCGGCATCACTGCATTTTATAAACTAAATAGCATATGACAGAACTCACAGGGACATGGCTAATGATAGCATTCTGGGTGCTGGGTGAGGCCGGGGGATGTTTTGGGTGAGGTGGATCCTCCTTGGGGCCTCTCACCCCACACGGCATGGGCAGCCCCCTACAGGCTTTCTACACCTGTGCAGCAAGGCTTGTGGTGTCATGGGAACAGCACAGCTGGCTCTGCCATGACCAGCTGTGTGACCCTAATGTAGTCACTTAACCTGTCTGTGCTGCAGTTTAATGCACTTAAAAATGCAGCAGAGAATCCTCTACCTTCACAGGGTCGTGGGGCTAGAGGAGCAAGTCATGTGGGTGAAAGTGCCCACGACCTGGCTTGATGCAGGTTAATATGCTCCCTTTCATCTTCCTCCTTAAATGTCCTGCACCCTGCCCCCCCCCCCAAAAGGCTAGGACAAAAGATGGGCAGTGTCCCAAACATGTGGGTCCCTCCGCCCAGCCTGACTCCCAGGTCCCAGGTTCCCCCAAATCCTCCAACAGGCAGGGCTGATGCGGGTCTGTGGGCACTGAAGGCGCGGCCCAATTTTACAAGCACAGAGTCTGATGATTGCATTGATTTCCATCATAAATCATACTTCCTATCTTCTGCCTCATTCTCCCACGTGCCCTAAGTTAAGCCTTGGTATTTTCTTTAGCTGCTGCCACTGTCAAGCCTGGAGATGATATTAGGATAATGATGATAAATCTTACCCCGCTGCCAAGCCACTCCCTCAGCTTGGGGAGGGGAGTGTCCATCCCCCAGCTGGGTACCTTTGCTGGGAAGCGAGGCTTCTCCTGGGGCTGGGGCAGGGGCAGGGTGCTCACCTCGGCTGTGTGCGTCCTTGCACCTGGACGTGTGGACGCTGTGTGCCCACGTGTGGAGTCACTTGAGTGCAAAGGCTTGGAAGTCTCCTTCCGAGGGTGTATTTTGTGTGGGCACACGGCTATGCTCTTGCCAGTGAATGAACGCATGGCAGCAGGGCGCAGGGAGGGAAGGCTGGGGTGGGGGGGGGTGACCTAGCTTCCCAGGGTGCAGCATCCCAGCCTTGGCAGCCCCAGGGACTCGGGAGTCTGCATGTCCCACTGTGTCCCCCATACAATACGTCCTTCAGGAACCCTCATGCCGGCATCTGGGGTTGTGTGGTGGGCATCAGCACACATTTTCCTACAAACCCCAGACTCAGGAAATGCAGTCAACTCCCGAGCTGGGCCATCCGTACTGACCTTGGAAATGCTGTGCTCATTCGGAGGGCGAAGCTGGTTTACGGCTCTCTGAGCTCTCAGGCGTGTGCCTCTGGCAGCTGGTGCCAAAGATAGTGGGTCCCAGGTGCAACATCAAAGCATTTCTCATGAGGTTTTGGGCTGTGCCCCATAGGGTGGGGCATTCTGGGGGGAGCCAGTGGGCTCTCTAAATTGGGGGCTAGCCTTGGAGCAGGCAGAAGATTTAGTAGGTCTTGTGGCCATTCATTCATTCAGCAAGTATTCCTGAGCCAAGTGCCCTGTCCTGTGCCCCAGCCCCACAGTCCATTTTCTACACCTGGGCCCACCAGACTCAGAGCTCTGGGCAGTCTGTTGAGTTTTCTCAGATGGATGTGCTAAACGTGCCTTGTTCTTAAAGAATGTGCTCATGCTGATGGACATGACAGCAACAGGGAATCACAGGTGGAATGCCTCCCATGATGGGGCGCTCACTCCCCACCCCCCATTCCCGTGAGTCAGAAGGCTCCATTAGACACAGTCTCACTGAGCGACTTGCAGGGTCCACCCCTTTGCACCCTTGCATTCGCACAGGAAATGCCTGATCTCTCTTCTTTAGGACAATTGGTTAAGGTAGGGATGGTGCTGAGCTCCACCCTGGAGGGAGAGGGCCTCCCTGGATGGGGTATCGGTGGGATGAGGTGACCAGGAAGCTAGGTGTCAGCAGATTTGACAGTAACCTGCAGGAAGCTGATCCACGGGTGTGAAAATCAGGTCTGAGGTGTGGCTGTGTGTCCTGCAGGAGGTCCTGGCCGGAAGTACGGGCTGGCCTTTCTCTGGAAGATCAGTAGCCCTGGAAACCCTAAGGATGGAAGGGGAGGGAGCACTCACATGTTCAACCAGCTCAGGATCCCACTGCTGCTGACAGGAGGGGAAGTCTGGTCACAGCCCAGCAGGGATGCGGATATTTTGGTGGAAATGCAGGGTAATCCGACATAGGATAAGAACATCCATGTGGACGCCCCTTTGAGGGGGTGCCTAGAAGCCACCATACATGAGGGGAGGAGCGAGGGTGGGGCATCACACTGTCTCTAAAGGGCTGGGAAGCCGTGCTGGGTGGGTGTGAGGGTTTTCACCCAGTTCTGGGGTCAGGAGGTGGCAGCAATGTCTCATGCTTTAACAAGGGCCCAGGCTGCCTGGTGGGAACTGCCACCTGCCTGGTAAGGGTGCTCCAGCCGGACCTGGGGCTGCCAACTTGGTGCATGCTCAGTGGGCCCCACGACCACTCGGTTCTTTCTGACACTAGGATTGTAGGATGACGAAAGAAAGTGCTCCTGGGAGCCAGGAGGCCCACGGTTTCCATCGCAGCTCTGCCACTTTCCGGCTGTGTGGCCTTACATAGGTTACTTGACTTTGCTGAGTCTCGGCTTCCTCATCCATAAAAAGGAAAATGATCATTCTTACCATAAGGGTTGCTATGAGTATTAAAGAAGATAGTCACAGGAGCTGCTAGCAATGGTTGCCTCATAGCAGGCCCTTGCAGCGCTATTGGATTGCTGAGGCACTAGGCTCAAAACCCTCCTCCTCCAGGAAGTCAGCCCTGATTCATCCCACCCATCTCTGACTGATAATAGGCCTCTTTGCTAGGATTCGCACACTCTCCTTGTTTGTGCTCTACCCATAAATGGGTGTCTGCCTGCTGTGTTGTCTGTGGGGCTGTGTGTGTGTGTGTGTCCCAGTATCAAAGGATAGAGGAATATTTGTAGCTCATCCTAGGTGCCACCTCCAGCCTCTTCCCTCCTCCTCCAGTCCCCTCTACCTGGCCTCCTAGAGCCATCTGAGGTCATACTGTCCTGGGAGGGCTGGGGCCATTTTGCATCCATATAGGACCTTAGAGTGGGCAAACTTTTTGACTCGAGGACCACAATGGGTTCTTAAACTGGACCGGAGGGCCGGAACAAAAGCATGGATGGAGTGTTTGTGTGAATATAAATTCAAAGTAAACATCATTACATAAAAGGGTATGGTCTTTTTTTTTTTTTAGTTTTATTCATTTCAAACGGGCCGGATTCGGCCCGCGGGCCGTAGTTTGCCCACGGCTGCCTTAGACTGAGGAAAAATAATACTGTGTGCGCACACAGACACAGACACACAGAGAGACACGTGGCTGCCTCTTTACCTCCTCCCCCGCCCCCCTGCTTCCTGTCAGCAGTCCCCAGGGCCCCTCAAAGACAGCAGCTTCAGCTTGAAGAGCACAAGGGCCGCCCCCTCCCCCCCCCCCCCCCCACTCCCCGCTGGCTCGGGGGGGGCGGGGGCAGCCGTCACCTCTCACAGCCTAACTGACCCGTGTTCTGTTTTCTGTGTGCAGCCTTGGTGGGGAAGGGCTCTTCCTTATGGAGCTGGGGAGGCCTCTGGGAGGCAGTGCAGAGCAGGAGGGGGGCATGGGCACACTCTGTCCCTCCCCAGGACTGGAAATGTCACCCGTGGGCCTCGGTTCTGCAGGCAGCTCCTCCCTCTCAAAGGAGCACAGGCCAGTCACAGGGAATGGAGGCTAGGGTCCTGCAGCCAGCTCTGGGTCTGTGCCCCTGGCTGAGTTAACTCTGAACCTCAGTGCCTTCGTCGGGGAGATAATGGAGGGAAGTAATAGCTAGTGCTTGAGTTGGTGTGTGTAAAGATGTGTTGTGAGCCTCACGGGACAAAACCAATGCAAGAGAGTGTGTTTAATTTCGCCATTCCTATTAGTGCGAGGAAGCCCCTTGGGCTGTAACATGCGATGGATTATGTGATGGGCCCCCAGTGTCCTGTCCCCTGTGTGGTTCCTGTGTGTGTGTGTGTGTGTGTGTGTGTGTGTGTGTGTGTGCTCACACTAGTGCATGCCAGTGGGGGCTGCCTGAGGAACCCTCCCAGGTCTCCCATGGAAGGAGGAGGTCCTGAAACCACGTGGGGGCCAGCAAGATGTGTGAGCAGAAAGCTGCCTGCAGTATGACCACGAGAGGACGGAAAGCATGCTGGATGCAGGTCAGGGCTGAGGGGAACCCACAGGAGGTGTTGTGCTGGGCTCTGAAGAGTGTTTTCTCCCCCGCCTTCCTAAAAATGTTATTTGGCCAGAAGAGAAAAAAGACGTGCAACTGGGAATGACTGTACTTGTGTCCCTGTGTATTAGCTGAAGTTTTCTTGTGAGGCCCTGTATGCATTTGGATTGGGTGGCGGGGGGTGCCCTGTCATCCAGCGATGATTCTGTGTGTGGGTGTGAGGACCAGGGATGTCACTTCTCAGCGTGATACCCCAAAGGCTCCAAAAAGCCTGAAACCTCAGAGGGTGCAGTGCTCCGAGAAACCACCAGATGGCGGTCACGTGCAGTCTAAGGCTCAGAGCTGTGGGTTGTCCCACCATGCTGGCTTTGTGCTCAGCCTCCAAGCCCGCAGGCCCAATTGGGGTGTGTGTGTGTGTGTGTGTGTGTGTGTGTGTGTGTGTGTGTGTCCACCTGGGCAGTGCCCACACTCCATCCCTGCGAACTGCAAGCCCTGACTCTGGACTGTGTGTGCAGACAAGTTGGCAGGTGCCTGGAGCAGACCCCAGCCAGCCTTCCCACTCCCCCCTTCTCACTTTCCACTCTTGCCAGGCTGCCCCTCACAGTGGCTTCTCCCTTCTTCCTTCCTTTACCCATGTTGTTTCTCCGACAAGAATGGTCTCCCTCTGACAACACCTACCCATTCCTCAAAGACTTCTAAGAGCCCCTTCTCTTGGAAGCCCATCAGATCTGCCCAGCACCAGGCCCTTGTCCTCCTTCCCATTTGTCCTTCTCTGACCACCCACTGTCCAGGCCCGCCTGTCTGTCTGTCACGCTCACAATGTTTAGAACCTGTCTGCTCAAGATGGTTCATTTCTGAATCTGTCCAGACTGGCTGGCTGAGTCCTGCAAGGGCAGGGTGGTGCCCAGCTCGGCCTGCCACCCAGAGTAAGTGCCAGGGAAAAGCCAGCTCACTGAGGAGCACATCTCCCCGCTCGCCTGCCCCCACAACATCCCAGAGGGCCGGTGCCAAGGACAAGCTATTGGACTACACCCCACAAGCAGGCCCTGGGACAGAGGACACGCGGTGGCTGAGTCCTGGGGTGCTGAGGGGCAGAACAAAGAGGTCATTCAGAAGGCAGTGGCTCCTGGGCTGTTTCTAAGACCCAGAGGTGGGCTGTCTGCTTGCGAGGCAGGTGTGGGAAACAGCTTGTTCCCTGGGTACAACAGCTGAACTACAGCTAGACTCTAAGAGCTCGTCCTCTCAAGGCCAGGAGAGGGTCTGGTGGTAGGAGCCGCAATTGCTGAGTCTGTTTGCATGGCTGTCTGTCTTTCCCGCTATGGCTGCTCTCCACGCACTAACCCCGTGTTACACGTTGACAACGGGCTTTCAGAGGCACGCAGCCACTCGTGCGCCTGCAGACAGGAGCTGTCACCATGCCCGCTTGACAGATGAGGGACACGCAGCTGCAGGGGGCCTTGTGACCTCCTGGATTTCATCCCCAGGGATGCACACAGGAGTTCGCCCCCCACTGTGAAGACTCTGAGAGGGGTGTGTGACCTCCCTCTCCCACCAGTGCCCATGGCCTCGAATTCCACATCACCCCCTGGACCCCTCTTCTGTTTGCTCAGGGTCTACACAAGCCCGTGTGTGCAGGACGTAGGACATGGTGCTGGTGGGGGCGGGGGGAGAGGGGGAATTGAAGAAGGCGGTGGAGAGAGGCCAAGTGGGGGGAGCCTCCTTGGGGACCTCAGGTGGCTCTGGAAGGGCCAAAGTTCCATGAGGTAAAGTAGGGGAATAGGAGAGAGAGAGAGAGAGAGAAAGATAGATAGATAGATAGATAGATAGATAGATAGATAGATAGATAGATAGAGGACAGGGAGCGCGAAAGATGCCAGGGGTAGAGCAAAGGTCAAACCTGAGAGCAGGTGTGACGAGGGAGATGGAGAGGTGGGGCCATGGGCTCCCTGAGGGGAGCTGCAGCGCTGGCACCTGGTAGAGGGGTCCGTGTGTATAAATTCACGAAGTGCTCTGGTGTGGTGATGGGCTAGCTTTCTGCTCTGTGGTGGTGGGCGGCTTGGGGGACAGAAAATGCAGGGCGGGCTCCCCTGTGAGTCCCTGCCTTTGAGGCGGGGCTCAGGCTGGCATCTTGCCACCCCAGCTGAAGGGAAACTGGGAACGGCCCCCAGAGGCTGGGGCTCTGAGACAGAGTGCAGGCAGCCCACCCTGACTCTGGCACTTGGAGACTCGAGCTCACTCCCACTTGCCCCCCTCCCCCTCCTCGGCGCCAGGGCGGCCACTCCCAGCCCAGGGTGCACGCCTGACCCTCGGTACCCCCAGGAGCTCTGTCCCAGTTCCTGGAGTGGCAGCTGGGCAGGTTACACACATCTAATTACTAGTAATTAAAACACTGATTACTCCACATGGTACCTTCCTGGGGAGCGGTGTGCTGTGCTGGTCGCCCTGGCCGCTGGGGAGGCCATCTCTGGGGCGTGGAGCGGAGATGGCTCCCAGGCACCTCCTGCGTGTGGGGGACAGAGCAGCACCCCCTCCTCAGCTGGCCTACCCAGCGCTGACATCACACCTGAGCATCACACCACTGAATGAGCCACAGTGCCTTCTCCAGGTCCCCTCTGAGTGCACAGCCCTTGGAATGTGACAGCTCAGAGCTTGACAAGACAGGAGGAAGGCACTTCTGTGGGGGCAGGAAAGACAGGCCTCTGGGTGCCCAGGGAGGAGGCAGGAGAGGAGCTCAGAGTGGGAAATGGTGTGACCGGGTTGTCACCAGTTTCATCACCGGCATTGTGTGGCTGAGGCTAGCGAGCACCTGTGAGTAGGTGTGGCTAGCCCATCCAGCCCAGGGCAGGGGGCGACTCATGCTCGCTGCAAACTAGGGGAAGAGGACTGCCCAGTTTAGGAAGAGCAGTGGGAGAAGGCATCTGGGAGGTGACACTGAGGTTGGGGGGGAGGGAAGGGAGAGGGGAGAAGCCCTTGGGGTGATGGGAGCTGCTTGTACAAAGGCCCCGGGTGAGTTGGAGGGGGTGGGAGAGAGGCCTTTCTGGGAGGCTGGGGCAGCTGTGGGGCCAGGGGAGTCTGCAGGGCCCCGTCCCAGAGAGTTGCTGATGGGTTTGAAGGAGGGAGCACCTGCCCTGAGCTGTGGGGGACAAATGGAGGGAAGGAGGGAAGAGGGTGAAGGGGTGAGAGGTGACCTGGAGGTAGGGCCTCTGGGGCCTGCTGCTGGAGGGGTCACAGGAGGGGAGGTGAAGGCTGAAGAAGCAGGGGAAGCTGTGATGGCGACCCCAGGTGGGGGCTGCAGACACACCTGTGGGCTCTGAGACGTTGCTGGGAGGGAATGGGAGCCCCAGAGTGCTCGGTGGTGCCCTGGGAGTCCCTAAAGTCTCCCTGTCACTCCTGTCCAAGGGGTTGGTGATGGCAGCCACGCACGGAAGACTTATCCGTGGCCTCACCTGGAAGATGCTCACGCCCTGGTGTGGTCCTCAGCAGGAAACTGCCCTGCCAATGACTCATTTATTAAGAGGGGTTTGGCAGAACCTCCCCCACCCAGCTCGGCGGCTTTTATTGGGGTCTCCCTGCCCCTCCCCCGGGGCTGGTCCCCTCCCCCACAAAAAGGGCGGGGCAGCTGCACATACTCTGCTTCAGGTTCCTCCCTGACCCTGCCCGCTGCCCTCTCACCTGGGCACCAGTGGGGAGTCAGGGCACTGGGGGCTCCCGGCTCCGCTGGGAGGGGAGATTCGACAGGAAGGGTGAGGAGATAGCTGGTGCCGCTGAGGATTTGGGGTGCATGGTGCATGGGCCCCACTCCTGTGTGGGGTGGGGCTGGAAGAGTTTGGTGGGGAGGGCGCTTGGCCCTCCGCTGCCTGCCTGCTGTGACCTGAGAAAGTTCTAGTAACTTCCCTGTTTGTTCCGGAAATTCCTGAAAACCCACTCAGTGGGGCAAACCTGCTTCCTGTGAGTTTCTGCCCACTCATCCGCACCTGCCCAAACCCTCACCATGCCTGGCCGCCAGTGCCACACCACCACGCGTCCCGACCAGGATGGGCACTTGACGACACGCCGGCCAAGCTCCTGCCACCCTCTAGGCCTCCACCTTGGTGTCTGTCCTTACTGGGCCTCATCACCAGCTTTAGCCAGAATCCCTAACCCCGATGTCTCTTCTTAGGAGTTTTCCATCCACTCTCCCCACCCTGCTCCGTGGCATTTGACACTGAGCCCAGGCCTGTGCTGAGGTCCCCACCCCCCTCGTGCAACAGTCCCTGAATGAAACCTGTTTCTGTGCAGCTCGGGTTTTTATTCTGACAACCCTGCCCAACCCCAGTCAGGTCCCCACATTGCAAGACCCACCTTGAACCAGACCCCCAGCCCTGTGAATCGCTCCCCTTCTGAGGCAGCACTAAGACCGCCCCGTGGTGAACTCTCTTACTGACATAAGCAATGAACATGGCTTTGCTCGATCAGCCAGTTACCTCGCTGGTCTTTTCAGAGAGACAGGCTGAAATCAGATGGCCTTTCAGAAGGTTCGAATCTCTATCCCAGGGGTGGGCAAACTTTTTGACTCGAGGGCCACAATGGGTTCTTAAACTGGACTGGAGGGCCGGAACAAAAGCATGGATGGAGTGTTTGTGTGAACTAATATAAATTCAAAGTAAACATCATTACATAAAAGGGTACGGTCTTTTTTTTTTTTTTTGTAGTTTTATTCATTTCAAACGGGCCGGATCCGGCCCGCGGGCCGTAGTTTGACCACGGCTGCTCTAGAGTCTCAAAGACTTGAAATGTCTGGTTCTGAGGCTATAGGTTTCTCCCACCCAAGACCCTAGGATTCTGGGATCCCCAGAGTCCACGGTGTGTCTGACCTGAGTCCTGAGGGTCACGAGGGAGAGGGAAGATGAGTCAGGACTCCATCCCAGCAGAGCTGTAGGCCCCAAGCTCTGCCCAGGCCTGGTCTTCGACCTCCATACTGCCTCCTCCAGGGGGCCCCCCAGCCAGAGGGCTTCTCCATGCTGCCTTCAAGGTGACCCAGGAATGGTCACATCCTTACCCATTTCCCCCCTTCTTCTCTCAAGGTTTTATTTTTGGCCAAGTAATTAGCAGAGCTCTTCCCATTAATATTATATTTAAAAAAGAAAAGGTGATGGTGGGGGACGAGGGGGTTGGGAGGGAGGGGCCCGCATATGCCAGTAACTGTCTTGACAGCCAGACCCTGGTACAGTGACAGTCTACTTTAAGTGGCCCAATTAGCATAAGAAACGGCTCACCAAAAGTTCTGAAGGCATCGTGTTGATTAATGCAATCTATCTTGCAAACCAGCGGCAGACAGCTGAATCGCTGCTAATGATTATTATATACATTT
Source organism: Myotis myotis (assembly GCF_014108235.1). Taxonomy (NCBI): domain Eukaryota; kingdom Metazoa; phylum Chordata; class Mammalia; order Chiroptera; family Vespertilionidae; genus Myotis; species Myotis myotis. The sequence goes on along the minus strand of NW_023416401.1, from coordinate 18,932,622 downwards.
ATACACATTATGTACATGCGGCCTCCACGCCGAGAGCCACGCCTCTCCCCTCTCGGCCGCCTGTGCCCCTGCCTGGGAGAGCCCAAAGGGCTCCACCGCCCCACACCGCCTGCCCATGTTTTCAAGGGTTCGCCTGTGTCCTCCACTCCAGTGGACTGGTTGCCAAAATGGGTTGCCTTTAATAGGAAGGGACCGACGTTTCCCTGCGGTTGAGCTGATGTCCGGGAAAAATGCTTTCACAAGTAATGTCCACGGCTCGCGTGGAGGTCCAGGCAGCTGCAGGAGTGGCCAGCAGCTGGAGTCCAGGTGGCAGGGACCGGCCACCACGGCACTGGATGCTCTGCTAATGGCCAGTGTAAACAGGCAGCCTCCTCCTCCTGTGTCTAACTTCCTGCTGGGAACTGTTATCCTGGGGTCTACTCCAGAGTCCTGGCCGCGGCCAGGGAAGGGGCCTGGGTCATGTGGGCAAGACCGGGGCAAGGACACCAAACAAGCCCCCGGGCAGCTACCAGCTCTGAGTATTCATCTCGTGCTCGGACCGTCCTCAGAGCTTGCACCCCACCACCCACCTGTCCTCCACGTGGCTGCTTCCCCATTCCATGGAACATAATTGTATCAGGTCTGCAGCCTGGGCGACCAGGGCCCAGCGCTGGCGGCCTTCGTTGCCTTTCTCAGCAACCAAATCCAGGTGAGAACTGATCAGGTGATGGGAGCTAATGCTTGGTGGTGGGTGGGGAGGTTCTGGTAGGAAAGGAAGGGAGGGGGTGCAGGACTCAGAGGAGAGGAGGCACCCGTGAAAGTGGGGACAGAGAAACTGAGGCACAGAGGTGGGAGTGGCAGAGCCATGCCGTTGGTGTGGTGCTGTGCAGGTGGGGGGGCTGGGGTTACAGGATGTGTAGGGAAGGACCCTTTCTCGAGGGGCTGAGAGGCCAGGGGTCAACTGGATTAGACATATAGTCTTACGGGTGGAGTAAAACTCCCGGTGGGGGCAGTCCCAGGGGACAAGGTCAGAGGTGATGGGGTAGGGTGTGAGGAGGGCCAGCTGGACAGGGCCCTGGGAACACAGCCCTCGGAGCAGGCTGGCAGCGATGGGACCAAGGGAAGGACCACTGGGACTCGGTGGGCATGCAGGAGGGACAGGAGCCGTTCCAGGGGACTCGATGGCAGCAACGCCACTGACAGTAATAAGGACATCAGGAGGGGAATGATGGTGGACTGGGGAGGACCAGTGGAAGGATGGCAACTGGTCCTTAGGACAAAGGTCGGAGCCAGAGGTATGGGTTTGGAATGTTATTCTCTGGACTTAAACTCTCAGGGGAGGAACTGAACTTCGTTGAGCACCTACTACATCCAGGTGTGGACCAGGGATGGCGCCTCAGGGGACTCCAGGCTGGTGCCCTGTCATTGCTGCTGGGCCAGGTCATCACCTACGCTGGCACCCACCAGCTGCACAGTCACCAGCCTGCACTGACTCTAACCCTGCGAGTGGGCGCTCGCTGTGTGCCAGGCCCCACTCCAAACACTTCACATGACATGCAGATGACAATACCCCCTTTAGACAGAGGAGGAAACTGAGGCCCCGACAGGCGCAGTCACTTGCCCCAAAATATGCAGCTGGTGAGGGGAGAGCCTGTCTGGAGGCGACAGCCTTGTTCCAGCTCCGTGCTCTTAAGGGCCAGTGTCCTTCTGAGGGTGGGGGGTGGGAGGGAAGGCTCCCTGCTGGCTTGGCCTTTGGGCTCTGGACAGGCATCTGCAGATCTGGGGTAAGCACCGGTGGATGCCGTGGATGCGGTGGGTCCTGACTGGGCTTTGCAGCCAGACGGGCCTGGAGTTGAATCTCAGTCTCATGGAGTTGGACTGTGAGAACACTACCTACCCTCGCTCAGTCTCCATGGCGTGGGCCCAGGATGAGAACGTCGTCCTAGGATGAGAATGGTGGTGGGATGGGGCTCAATAGGGGCACAGGCTAGAAAGCAGGGCCAGCACAGGTGCGGCCCATCGTGGGTGCTCATTAAATTCCAGTTATTATTACCGCCTCGCACTGGATCGGCCTGGAGAAATTCAACCTGAGAAGGTGGCTGTCATTTGTACAGGTACACTTGCGCTTCCCCAAGGGCGTTGATCTTTGGAAGTGTCTATTCCTGCCCGAGATCTGGCTCAGCAAACACATCTGCCTAAAGGGCAGAGTTCAGCCAGGAGCCAGCCTTGGGTATAAAGGGTCGAGGAATGCGCCAGCCTTGAAATTGCTAAATGGGCAAACCCCTCACTCCATTGCAGCTGCCCAAGGGGCCCAGGCTCCCTGCAGGCTGGCAAGCCAAGGGCGAATGCAGGATTAGAATCAGTGAAGTTATTTAGACTCTTGTGTTAATGACTTCCCAGGACTGCACTCCTCCTGGATATGCAAAGCAAGCTGGGGGGCTTAGAAAACAGTCCTGCTTATTTGACAATCACACCCCTACTTGGTTCCGAGAAGGTATGGCTTGGAAAGGTGCCTGGGCCCCACCCGCAGGCAGATGGGAGTGTGGTTTGCCCTGTGGCTCCCCTCAGCTCCAAGCTTGAGTCTAGCCTTTTTCCTCCTGAGGGGACACTCGCTCCTCCAGGACATTTTAAGTGACTTTCAAAGCCTTTGCTCAAGTCTCAATGCAAAGACTCCCCTCAGAGAGACCCAGCAGCGGGGAGCTACCTGGCCCTGGCCCATTAGAACTGCTCTATGGCAGCCCTGCCAGGGAGGAGGAGGAGGACTGGGGAGGACAGGGCAGGGGTGGGGGAAGAAATGCGGGGGGGCACAGGGAGCTACCAAGGGTGGTCTGCATGAGCCCTGTCGTCCAGGGGCACAAAGGCCAGGCCAGGCCAGGCCATGTGATTTGGGAGCAGGAAGCCAGGGGATCAGAGAAGCCTTGTGGTCAGACCCCACCTGGACTAGTGGCCTGACCAAGAACTGCAAAGACCCCTGTGCCTGCATGTGTGTGCACTTGTGTGCGTTTGTGTGTGTGCATAAGTGCTTGTGTACCTGGTGGGCACTGTCCCTCAGTCTTGGTGAGATGAGCGAGGAGCTCAAGGAGGAGCTGGGCCTGAGGCTCCAGAGAAGGGAAGAAGGTCTGGCCCTCATCACTACCTGACCCCCAGGTACCAGATCTTCAATGGGGTGTCTGCTGAGCTGGCGCCTGGGCTCCAGGCCACACACAGCTCCAGCTCCAGCCCAGGGGTTTGTTTGTTCCAGCCCATTCCCCACTGCTGCTCCTCCTCTCACCAACTGGCATTTAAATGTTAATCAAGTCAGGGTTGCCCAGCTCTGCTCCCAGCTCCCCAGAGGCTACTGAAGGTCAAGGCCAAGCCCAGAGGCAGTCCCACCTGATCTGGGTTGGCGATTCTGCAGGTCCCATTCACCCAGGGCCTGGAGCCAGCCAGGTGAAGGGGAAGGGGCCCTGCGAGGTTGGGTGGGGTCCAGGCTCCAGGGCTGAGGTGTGGGCAGAGAGCACAGTGCACATGGCCGACACTGGGAGACCTTGGGGCTGCCTCAGCCGGAGTGGAGTTACCCTGGACCTCTCTGAGGGTCCCATAGGTCAGAATTAGCCCCCTAGGCCCCTCCTCTCCTCACACTCCTTCCTGAGTTTTCTGAGTGTCCTTCCTTGTCTGTTTCTCCTGCGGCCCTTCCCCTGCATCTCCTGCCCGGCACCTGCTTGTGCTCCATTTGCCTGCCTCCCTGGGCCTCCTCCGTCTCATTCTGAACATCTCTGTGCTTCTGCACACACTGGCAAGGGGTGCAGGCGTGGCGTGGGCAGCATCCCTGTCTGGATGATGGAGATGATATTGGCACATGGGCCCCTCGGGAGATCACAGGAGAAGGTGCCCAGGAGACAGCCTGGCACCCAGTAGGCCCTCTCTACATCCTCTGGTTTCCTCCATGCGCTCCTTGATTCTCTCTGAAACTCATTCCTCTCTGTGTCTGCAGAGTGGAACCCTGCCTCTCCTGGGAGCTGCCTGGCGGGCTCCTCCAGCAGAAACACACAGGCCTGCCTGAGCTGTCGGCGGGGGGAGGGGGGTCCCCGACATGTGCTTGGGCACGTGTGCGGGGAGGGGATGGAGGGCTGGGTGAGGTTAGAAGATGCTGAGCATGCTTTTGTGCCTCAAAAAAGCCATTAGTAGCCTCGCGGTGGGAAGGGAACTCCCCACCCAGGCAATATTTTCACGTACAGAAATTTATCACCTACCAGGACACGGACAAGAAATAGCAGAGGAGGAAACATCTTTCCAGGTAACCCAAATCAACATAAAGAAAAGAAGTACAAACATTTTTCATATCATAGATCTTCTCGTGCCTTCTCTTGCAGCCTTATAACTCTTACTTGAGGGGGAATCGTAAACATATTGATGTTCTGTGTCCTACGCAGACAAGAACGAGGGGTGAGGACATGACAAGGGGCAGCGGCGTCACCAGGAATCGCTCTAGTGGAAGTGGGGACTGTCAGCTGCCCGACCCTTTACAGGGGGTAGTGGAGGGGACAGTGCAGTTTTGGTGTTCAAGGGGTGTGGGTTCCCAGTGATCTGGACTCTCTGTGGTTGTTCAAAGTACATTCCTTACCAAGGCTCTGGATCACTGAGGTTTCAGGCCCTAAGGCTGTCCCTGAGAACGCCCCCTGGAGGGGGAACCCTCCCACCCCATGCATTTCTCAGCTTCCACCTAGGGCAGTGATGGCGAACCTCTGACACGCGAACTCATTTTTTTGGTTGATTTTTCTTTGTTAAATATAGAAAATAAATATCAAAAATGTAAATCTTTGTTTTACTATGGTTGCAAACATCAAAAAATTTCTATATGTGACAGGGCACCAGAGTTAAGTTAGGGTTTTTCAAAATGCTGACACGCCGACTCAAAAGGTTCGCCATCACTGATCTAGGGCCCTGCCTCATGCTCTCACCCTCCCCGCCCAATGCTCAGTCCCCAGGCTGCATGGAAGACTGTCAGCGAGGCGGCCTCATCAGACCCTGGGCCTCCAGGAACACGGCTTCCAACCCCTCCGGGTGAGCGGGCTGAAAAGGGAGGAAAGGAGAGCCCCCTGGCCCAGCGCAGGTCTCTTAGTCTATGAAATTCTTCACCGAGTCCCCTAAGTCGGCGTGCTTCCAGGGGACTTGCTGTGGGAAGATCTGCAGAGCTTGCCTCACACTCCGCTCGGGGACCCTCACTGAGCACCTGCCTGCCCCTGGCAGCTTCGTTCTCCTTCTGGCTCCTTGTGTCCCCTCCTTTGGCCCTTCCCTTAGAGCCAGCATTTCCACAATCATGTTGTTCGTGGTCCTTTCTTGGGGCAGGAGAAATGGCCAGCATCTCTTACTGGCAGCCACCCTGTAAGTTGGCCCCGTCCCTGCCCTGGAGATGCTTGGGTAGGACATTACCTGTCACTGTGTTCTGTGGCTCTTGGCCCCCGGAAGACCCTGTCAAGAAGGATGGTCTCTGTTCTCCCAACCCAGACCTCGAGGTGCCCACAGAATAGGGCTGGGACTGGAACCCCATAGAGAGGACCCAGAACCTGTTTTCAGCGCAGAGGTCCAGCCTGGCCAGCCTTTATTGTCACCCTGGTTTTTAAGAACATCCCCAAGGACACCCACATCACACCCAGGGGTCTGCTCTGCTGGGTCTCAAGCCCTCTCCTCCTGACTTCCACCCAGTAGCTCACAACCAACCCTACACAAGTCTTGCAGGATAGGTCCCTATCTCTTTTTGCAAAGAATGAGGCTCAGTGGTGGACAGCTCCTGTGGGAGTGGGGGTGGAGGGACTGATCCCCATCCCATCTTCCCCATACTCCTGTCTGGGCCCCTTGCCTGGTCCTCTCCAGGCTCAGCGGGACCTGAAGCTCAGTTCCCATGGAGACAGAGCCAGCAGGAGGAGGCGTGAATATTCCCAGTGGGAGACCCGAGCTGGGCCTGAAGAGAGTACTACCGTCCTTGGGGTCTCAGAGTCCCAGCCCTGCCCGCCTCCCAGGTCCCGCTCTTCCCACCACAGCCAGAGCTCCCTGTCTGACGATCCCCACCCTCCCCTTTTCTCTCTGCTTCCACCATCTCCCATTCCCCATGGAGCTCTTCTAAGCATCTCCTTACTGGTTTCCCATTGAAGAGTGATTTACTGAAAACACAGTGAAAATGCTAAGTGCTGTGGGACCCAGGAGTAGGGGTGCTGGGATCCTGGCCTCCAAGAAGCTTTAACTTGGGTTTAGAGACACGATCTGGGGGAGGAGACTTGGAAGGTCATCCACTGAAGGAGGGGGTGTCGAAGGGGGTAGGTGCTGGGGTATTTGCACAAGAAAGTGAGGGGGGATGGGACTCAGGGAGTGGTGATGGGGGGCTTCCTGGAGGAGGTGTGATCTGAGAGTTGAAGAGGATGGAGCCAGTGGAGAGGCAGGAAGCAGCATAGTCAAAGGCGTGGGAATGTTGGGGCAGAAGAGTCTGGCTGGAGACACCCGTGGGGAGGAGAGAGAGGTAGCTGGGGGGAGCTGGGACAGAACCTGCCAGCCCCTGAGCTTGCGTCTCCCAGCCTGGGGGCTGCAGAGGGTCCTGAGCTGGGGTGGGGTGGGTGGAGGGAAGAAAAGGATGCGCTGGGGATACCTTCCTTGTCCTGCATTAGACACTTGGTTCAAAAGGGACAGGGGAGTCACACCGACTGTGTCTGCAGGACTTTGGTTTGGGAGCCCACCAGGGACATGGTGTGGGCTGTTTCCATCCCCCACCCCCTGCGCAAGGAACAGGGGAAAATGTAAATCAAATCAGGGAGAATTTTTTTTTCTTTTTTCCTTAAGAGAGAGAAAGAGAGGAGAGCACAAGTGACATTTGGAGCCATAATTCCTTAAAGTCAATATCATTACCTCTGATATTTACTGTCAGCTCCGAGGCGCCAGTGAGTGGGAAAGTTCATCCATCTCGCCCTACGCCAACTGTGCATCGCCAGGAGCCTCCCCTCCCGCCCCTCCCTCCCCTTTGCGCAATTTCAGTTAATTGTTGGGTTGTGTTAACACCCCCCACGCCTAGCCAGTCTCCCAGCAGGGTCAAAGAGGGTGGACTTATGAGAAGGCAGCCAATGGGGTGCACTGGGAGCCCAGGGATATGGGCTGGGGGTGCAGGAGGGAGGCGGCCCTGGGATCCTCAGAGCCAGGCTCCAGCCCCATGTTAACGCAGCCTGTGGGTTGTTTGGGTCTCAACGATCCCATCTGTGACCTGGGTGTGGTGACAGGAGACATGTCCCAGGATAGAGGTATCACTCATTTATTCATCAATCTATTAGGTGAGCACTCAACCTTCTCCTGCCCCCAACTCCCTGTTCAGCCTCCTCCCCGCTCCCTGCTGGTTCCTCTCTCGCGACCTTACACCCTCATTCTCATGTCTGTGGAAACTTCTCCAGCCCTTGCTGCCTGTCTGGCCCTGGGACCTTGATCCTTCCTCCCACAGTAAGACAGTAGGGTCTGTCTCCCTGACTGCCACAGCCTCTGATTGGCCCTCTTCCCAGGCGCCTGGTTGCCGTGTGCTTGCTGGGGTAGCGCGAAGATAGGTCCCAGAATGGAGAGGAGAGGGATTAGCTGGCTGGGGTGAGGTTCTTTAAAGATGCTTCCACAGAGAGACGCAAGCCTTCTGCCCTCCCACCCTACCTCACCGCACCCCAGTCCCTTGCAGCTGCTGAGCCTTCTCCTGGTCTGCAGCCTCTCCCGTGGGGCCAGTGGCACCTGACAGGAACATGCAAATGCACATTCTCTCCCAGAACACTGCCCTGCGTGGGGGGGGGGGGGGCGGGGGAGGTGGGAAGCTGGGCTGGGTCCCAGGGCCCGGTGGGACCCAAACCCTCCAGCCATTGCCCAAGGACCAAGCCTACCCTCAGAACCTCCTTGCCCCAAACTACTACAGTACAGAATCTCCTGGAGACGGCTCTCGGGGCCTTCCACAGAATCTGCAGGGCCTGTGGGGCTGCAGGGGAGGGAATGGGGGCCCTCCTCCTGACCATGTGCATGGGCAGTATCCTGATCACTCCCTCTCCTTGCCGGCCTGAGGGCCAGACACTTGAAGGATCTGGAATCCTTTAAACACCCTGGGATTACGTACTTCTTGCTCTCTGGTCTCACGGTCACCACCCTAGTTCCACTTCATATGGCCCCACATCTGTGCCTGACTGGACCACTCAGTTGCTCCAAGACATGCTATCGCTCCTGGTGCCAAAGGACTAGCTCTAAGTCCTCTAGTCTGGCAGCCACGGTCCTCTGCAGTCTGGTCCCAGTGACTCCCAGGTTCCCTGCTTCCTCTAACCAATTTACACCTTCTGCTCCAGCCGGCCCAGCCCGTGGACTCATGCTCCCCGAGGGCACAGCCACCACAGCATATTCTGAGAGACACTGCCCAGGCAATGGACCGGTGCACTGCACGCGACCCTTGCCTGTCTCCCCTGGGCCCCGGCCTTGGGCTGTGCAAGCCGCAAGTTCTGTGAGTGAGGCCAAGCAAAGCTTTGCTCTCTCTCCTCAGAGCCTCACCAGACCCCTGGCTTGTTTCAGTCAGGAGTTCCCCGCAGGCAGAAGGCAGCTACTGCCTGAAACCAGAGGGGTGAGGACAGAGAAAACCAGCAAGCAAGAGACATCCCCAGAACCTCAGTAGGCCCCCACAAAGCCTACACACTGAGAGCCCACTCAGGTTCCAGCTCCCGTCCAACAGGCCCTCTGACAGCGTGGAGCCCTCTCATTCCTCCTCCGCGGGACCAGCTACCCCGTGTTGCTGAGCCCAAGGAGAAAGCAGAGGGGGCAGCTGCCTCCGTCAGGGAGGGGCCCCCTTCCCAGGGTTACGTTACTAATGGGTCTGTTCTGCTGCTCAGACAGGGTGGGTTCCACTCCTCCACCTGCTCCACCCACCTTGGCCTTGGACGTTATTGGAGCAACTGTACTTAGAAGGTGTAGGGCGGGGTGCAGGTGCCCCGGGACGTCTCCACACCCTGCAGGAGTCACATGACCCAGATGCACTTGCAAGGGAACTTCGAGGCCAACCCGTCTCTCCTTGTCCAGACCATACACTCTCCATTAAGTGACTCCAGGTCATGCACATGCAGTAATTTAACCCTAGCACAGTCCCCACACTCCCTTTGTACAAGTTAGGGTGCTTTCCCTCTTTACCTGACGTCTGACTTCTGGCAGTTTCCACACGTGGCCCTGATTTCCTCCTTTGGGGCCATAGGAAACAGCCCTTTTCTTGGGACCACCCTTGAACGAGTATTTTCCCAGTGGGCCCTCCCTCCCGTAGACCATGTCACATGTCACACATGTGAAGCTTCACATGCTACCACACACCTCTGAACACATTAGTGTTGACCTCACTGGGTCCCAGACGGGTTGAACTACAGAGAAGCGTGGGACCCACACTCCCCACCCCCCCCCGGCACGTGACTTCATGCCGTCTACGGTGCCATGAGGTGCCGGGCAGCTGTGTGATACTGGAGACTCCAGCTGAGCTGTCCACAACCGCTTGAAGCTCCATCGCCTTCTGTCTGTGCATCTGCAGCTGGAACGCCCACCCAAGTGAAAGCCCCCAAATTTCTCCCTATCGAACTTCATCTTGCCGGATTCAGCCCATCGCTTTCATCTGCTGAGATGTGTCTGCATTTGTATTCTGCCCCCTAAGAGATGCGCCTTCGCTCTCAGTTTTAAGCCACCTGAAATTCAGTCAGTCTGACTGACACATCTGCAGCCAAGTCATTGACAACAACCAGGCTGGCAGGACCAAGGCCAGCGGCAGCCCCTGGTCCCTGGGCGGGAGCTGTCCTCATTGCTGCCGCCTGAGGAACAGGTCTTCAACCAGTTCCGGACCTCTCTGATTACTCTGTCATCCAGACGGTTCTCTGCCCAATGCTCACAAGATCCTCATGAGAAAACTTGCTGAGGGTCGGCCGACGCAGACTGACCTGTCCGCGAAGGAAACCAAGTGTCCGGCCTGGCTTCTTGGGGAGTCCTGGGTAGCCCCGGAGCACCAATTCCTTTCTCTGTCTAAGCACTGCATGCCGTCTATTTAGAGTGGCCATGACTGAGACAGCTCACTGATTAGGGGTCCGGGGAGAACAGGACCCTGGGGCCAGGGAGACCTCAGGCCTGGCCTGGGGACAGGCAGAGCTCAGACACTCATGAGCAAATGTCTTCTTTCTTCTTCAGTGTGCAGTGGAGCTTGGTAAAAACAATGCAGGTAGCACAGCCTGGGAAAGAGACATGTTCTCTGTGGGCCGGGCCCTGCTGAGCAAGTGACTGGTGTTGGGCTGAGGGCTGGGGTGGGGGATGCACCAGGGGACACGAGAGCCCCGGTTATCACAGTTTCCACCTAGGAGACCCGATCCAACGCCAGACACTCCTCCCATCCCCTTCACCTGCTACCTCTCTGAGGGTGCGTTCACGTCTCACACAGATGAGGAAGGCGCACAGGGAAGAGATGACTCCCATCTCACAGGGATGCCACGGCACCCCAGAGGGGTCACGGATGGATGGGATCAAACCCGGTAAGAGGCGACTGAGCTCTGTGCACCCACCACCCACAGGCCACAGACCCCGCCCCCAGACACAGAAGAGCTCCCCGTGGGAGACAGAGCCCCTGGCTCCTGAGGCACTTAGAGCACAGAACCCGAGACAGTGGCCTGATGACTAGCATTACGGACGGTTAGCAACCTGCGGCTCCACCATCCATGAGAGCCGCACTTAGAGCCGCCACTTCACCAATGAGGAAACTGAGGCACAGGAGCTGCAAGACCACCCCGCCTCAGAGCTCTCCTGGGTGAAAGGATCAGCCTCCGAGGGAAGGGGCGCTGGGAGGAGGCGGAATGTCAGGGCGGGCAGGCAGTGGGCAGCGGAGAGGAGCTGAGCAGGCCATCCAGGCGGCATCTGCCAGCAGATGGGGGGGGGGTGCCCTAGGCATGGTGCTCCTGCCAGTCGCTGTGGACCTGAGCAGCCCAGGTGGGCAGGCCCCTCCCCACAGCGCAGCCTCGGGCGCGCTGCCCGTGGGCTCCCGACGACGGGCGGATGATCTATGCTGCGGATGGGTGAAAGGCCTGCTCTAATCGAACAATAATATTAGGGAGCAAGGAGCCAGCATACATCAGCTCTCACCAATGAAACATTCCGGAGAACGTGGGAGGTGAGCGATGGACTGGGAGTGTGCCTTTTACCCAAATCTGCAGCAATTTCCAGGCGAGAGACAGCTGTTCCCAGCGCTGAGCCGCTGGGCTCCCTGCCCAGCTCGGCCAAAGCGTTCCCTGCAGGCCGGCTGCACACCCCCACGCCCTACCTGCCCCTCGCAGGCTCAACAGGGCTAGTTTTCTGCTTTCTTTTTAAGATTGTTGCTTTTAAGTTCCCCAGTGGTAGGATTCGATTTTTAAATTTTAAAAATTGTGGTGAAAAACGCATAACATAAAACTTACTGTCTTGAGCATGTTTAAGCGTCTAGTTCAGTGAACAAACCTTTAGAGGCAGGCGGTTGGGCTGCGAACCCCCAGCCCAGCCAGGCTGGGGTCTGTGACGCCCTGCACAGGCGGCAAAGGCCTGGCCCTGGCTGCCGTCTCATTATCACATTTGGTGCATTTTGACCTCCAGCCCCTACCTCCTGTGGCTGCCGGTGGTACCCACGGTCCCTGCCCTGCAGGAGGCTGACTCTCCTCATGGTCGCTACCTTCTCTGGCCACATGGAGCTCGCTGCCTGTCCTGCCTCGGGGGCTGCTCAGATCTGACTCTAACCTTGACGTGTCCCCAGGGGCACACAGCGTGGTCATCTAAGCCCTCCGGGGCGGGGGCACAGAGTAGAGAAGTGTTGTCCTTGCTCAGTGCTGACCTCAGGCCTCCCTTTGCCTTACTGGCCGTGCCGCCCTGATCTGGCGCCATCTCTCCGAGTTTCGGCCTTTCCTCTGTGGAGTGGAGATGGAGTGAGCTGGTGGCTGCCTGGAGCTGGTGGCACAGGGCCCAGCTCAACGGGATGCCGGTTGCATGTGGGAGTGTCATGTGTCTGTGGTGTGGACCTGTTTGGCTTTGGACACATGTTTTCAGGTTGAGTGCATGGGTGGCCATCACTCAGCCACTGGCTACACCTGGTGGCCAGGCCAAGGGAGGGGGCACAAGGACCCCATGTGTGTGTGTGTCCTCCAAAACCTCCTTGCCGCAGAGTATAAATATTTATACAGATACCTGCCATAAATCTGCCCGCCTGGCAAACAAATGAATTGCAAAGGTAACTTTGGGGGGTTTTACAATAGTATTCAGCGATGGGCTTGAGGAATGAAGAAAAAAGCATTAACGTAAAGAAGCCTTTGGGTCTGGTCCCAGGCAGGCAGCTGGGTCACCTTGGGCCGTCAGGACGGGTCCAGGAGGGAGGCACACACCCTATGGGCCCCCCACTCCCTGACTGAACCATGAGGCCTGCCTGACACAGATGCCGGAATCACCCATCCTGAGCTATCCGGCACCGACCTTCCGGCCTGTCCGAGGAACTTGGCGTATGGAGTCCTCCACAGGTCGGTGCGGGAGAGAGGACACAGGCTCGGGAGGGGAGTGGCTTCTCCGGGTGGGGGAGTCAGGCTGCAGACCTGAGTCTGTGAGGCCAGGCAGCTCCAACCAGCACCCAGAGCTGTGCCCGAGGCCTGGGGGGACTGGAGGCGCCAGTGTGGGGATGGGGCCCGGGCTACTTCAAACTTCCCTACTCGCTCACCCTCAAACATTGGCTGCCGGTGACCCTCCCAGGCTCCCTGGTCCTAGTCTCTGGCCTGGGGAGCCTGCCCCCCGCAGACCCTCCCCAAGGGCTGGAGGGGCCTCTTTAATTGGGTCCACAAAAACTTTATTACCTGATGGCCGGTTCTTTGCTTTTCCTGTAACAAATTATCCTAACGATGTGACCCGGGACCAGATGTTAATTGCAATGGAAAGTAATCAATTTTCTTTACTGAGCCCAGACTCGGGGGCAGGTTATTCAGCAGCAGAGACTGGGTTCTTAATGAGTGTACCTGAAGCGTCCAGCACACCCCCATGGCTGCCTGCCCTCCCCCCCCCCCCCCCCCCGGCCCTCAGCTCTCCCTACAAGGACACCCTGTCCAGCACTTCCCTGACCTGGCAGCCTCCATGTCTCCAGACCATGCCCCTCTCCGGCCAACCACCTCTCCGGCCAACCAGCTCTCAGGAGGCTCCTGTGGCTCCCGATCCCTATGGAGTCAGCTAGGCCCTCCTTCCTCCGCAGCCTGCCCCAGCCCCTTCCTGTCTGGTGGTCCTTCTCTCCCAAGCTGTGCCCCACCCCTGCAGCCCAGCCGGCCCCTCTGCAAACCCTGCCCCTCCCTGCTCTTGCTGTCTCCTGCAGCTCTGCCCAGCCCAGTGTGCTCCGCCTCTCCATCCTCTGGCCAGGACTCAGTGTTCCTCAGGCTTCCATGTGCGCAGTGCTGGGCGCTGGCGGACTCCCAGGGCCTCGGGGAAGGCTGGGCTGGAACAGAGCCCCTCCCACCTCTCTTCTGCATGCCTCAGCGTCCCCAGGAGCTTGGGGCTCTGGGCTAAAGGACAGGCATCTTGGGGTCTGGCCTTGCCTTGGTGGAAAATGGGCTGGCAGGCCAGAGGGGTGGCCAAGGACAAACTTCCCTGACTACGCAGTTTCCCTGGGGCCCCTGGAAAGCGGGGAGCAGTGCTGGCCTGGCTCCCCTCCCAGGATGCAGGGGGAGGGCAGGCCAGCTTTCCTCTTCACTTACACCTGGAGCTCAGGGCATGAGGTGGCCATGGAGACTCAGAGCAGAGCAGACAGGCACCCTGGGGTTTTATACTGAGTGGTTCAGCAGGTGTGCAGTGGGGAGAGTGGACAGGAGGTGTCCTGAGAGGCAGGAAGGCAGAGGGTCCAGGCGGGAGGAGCAGGGCTGGGAGGGCGAGGGATGCATGGCTGCTGGCGGGGGACGCACTGAGCCTCTAGGGGAGTGGTTCTCAACCTTCCTAACGCCACGACCCTTTAATACAGTTCCTCATGTTGTGGCTACCCCCAACCATAAAATGATTTTCGTTGCTACTTCATAACTGTAATATTGCTGCTGTTATGAATCGTAATGTAAATATCTGATATGCAGGATGTATTTTCATTGTTACAAATTGAACATAATTAAAGCATAGTGATTAATCACAAAAACAATATGTAATTATATATGTGTTTTCCGATGGTCTTAGGCGACCCCTGTGAAAGGGTCGTTCGACCCCCAAAGGGGTTGCGACCCACAGGTTGAGAACCGCTGCTCTAGGCGCTGCCCACTCTGCGAAGGCCCAAGATCTGCGAAGCAGGAAGGACTGTCTCAGGGGTTCCAGCCATCTCCCTGGGCACTGCCCAGAGCGTCAAGGAAAGAAAGGACACCCCCCCAGAAGCCTTCAGTGAATCTGCGTGGGGCCTGGGCCTGGGCTGCTTCCTCGGTGCCTTGGGGACCCTAACGTGCGAGCCCTGGGTGCAGGGTGGCGTGGGCACGTCCTTTCTGAAGGCCTTATAAACGGGGGGACACAGGACAAGAGCCGTGAGAGAAAATAGGGAAAATGCCACGAATGCACGCAGGTGGGCTGTCACCCACTGGGGTGGGGGCCGCCGGAGAAGGCGCTGGTCCTGAGCAGGGCTGCGAGCTCCTCAACAACAAACCATGTGCCTCTGGGCTGAGATAGAGGCTGACCAGCAGAGAGGGCCTGGGGGGTGGACTCACTCACCTGGGCTGGGGGGCTGGGGGGGCACAGAGAGGGAGAGCAGGCGGTGTGCAGGGGGGCGGGGGCAGGAAGGGCTGGAGCTCTAAGGGCTGGGGGGAGGGGGTAATAGGGAGCCATGGGCAGATGGAAGCCACGACAAGGGAGGGGAGGAATGAGGGCTGAGAGGGCAGGGCCCCTCTGCACACCCGCATGGGCAGGCTGGCTGCGCTGTGGGGCCTCGAACTGGGCAGGGGGAGACAGTCACAACCCGCACGACCTCAAGACACGGAAGAGGCCACTCACCCTGCCCCCTTACCAGGCAAAGTGGGCAATAAAACTCCCACCTGCCTGCCTTCCCCAGGGCACAGCCCTCCTCTTGGCCTCCAGCACAGGTTAGGAGATGGGAAGCCCCTCAGAATGCTCAGCCCCGCCCGCCCCCCCCTCCCCAGCAGTGAAAGGACCCTGTGCTCATGGCCACCCCCTGTTGGGTCTCAGGGAATGGGGCTGGCCTCGCTCTGTGGGGCTGGGCAGCCGGACAGAGGAGCAGGGAGTTGGCGAGGGAGGCAGGTGCTGGCGGCCGGAGGGGTGGCCAAGGACAAACTGCCCCCACTTCACAATTTCCCTGCGAGTCTACAATTCTATTAAGTAGGATAATGGATTCTAAAATGCCCCGAAAAGCAGAGAGGGCCAGAAGATGGGTGGCATTATTGTTATTAACCACCGCATCCTTCCCAGCGCGCCGAGAGGAAATAAATCAGACAACGTCCGCAACGAGCGAGTCCCTGGGAAGCATTCGTCGCTGTGAAATAAACACATATATTATAAGCCCCAAATTAAAGGGGAGCGGCCCTTGGGGGCGAGCCATGCTTTTATTTTTTAGGGTCTGATGTGAATCCACAGATGCTGGCAAGATCTGCGAGGATCCCGAAACCACAGTTGGGTGTGCTCAGGTTTGACGGGAAGGGGGGCGCACTGTACCCCGAGTCCACGTGGGGGGCAACATGAGGGGTCCAGGGAGGTAAGACAGTCCCAGGCCCCGAATTTCATGGCACCAACCTGTCCTTTAACTCTTGAGGCTGACCTCTCTCCTCCTCCAAAAAGCCCCCCGTTTCCACCCTAACTGATCGCCTGCTCCCCCTTCTCAGCTTCTTCTTCCGTGTCCACGGGGTCACCCTGCTCTCCAGGGGCTGGTGTCCTGTCCCTGTGGGAGACGCGCCTCCTCGGCGGACTTTAGTCGCCGCGGGCGCGACAGAGGAAGTAGGTGGGAGCCGAGGTGTGGTGGCCACCCTAAAGGGGACCGTGGATATTATTTTTTTCTCTCTTACCTCATTAAGCTTAGCTTCCAATTACGTGTTAATGATGCTGGCTGCCGTTCTTAGGTTGGAGTTTATTGCAGTGTCTTTAAATTTAATCACCTCCATAATGGCCGGCTCTGGCATGGCAAACAAGAGGCCATGAGAAAGAGAAAAGTCCAGTCTTTGGCTCTTAAATGAGCTGGGAGATCCGGGGCCCCAGGGAGGCCAGAGAAGTGTGTCCGTATCTCCTCACCTGAGAGAAATCCTAGGACATTCTGAGAACTGTCTTCTAGGACCTCCAATTGGACTCCCTCTGCTTCTTCATTTATAATGCAACAAGAGGGATGGAGGGCAGACTCAAGGAAGGACTTCCTGCTTGTGCTGGGCTGTGAGCACAGCTGGAAAAGGGTCTCCTGAGACAGTGCTTGCTGAGAGATCCCTGGGCCCCTGCTGGCCCTGCGTCTTCCCCCCTTCTGTCCGGGGGACACGGTGTTGGAGGGAGGCAGAGGGACAGATTCAAGGTCAGGATCTCAGGGGCCTCAGCTAGGGAGGCTAAGCCACCGGCCTGCTCTGAGCCCCCTCACCTCGGGCCCCCGCCTCCCACTCAAAGGGCTGATGAGCCCGGGGGCCTGAGGATTCAGGACTTGGCCTCGTGCCTACTTTTCCACGTTTGCCAGGATTTGAGGTTCCCACCCTCCTGCTCAGTCCTGCACTTGTCTGATCCCAAGGGTGTCCCTGGTGACAGGGTTGGTGATTTTGGAGATGCAGAGAGAAAATCCACTGACCTTACCCCTCTCTCAGAGCAGCTGCCATCCCTCCCACATCCTGCCAAACACCACTCCCTCGGCCCCACTTCACCTGCCACTGTCTCTCTGGGAAACGTCTGCCTTCCCCAGTGCCTACGTGGGATTGAGTCTCCTCTCCTGGGCTTCAGACCGAGGGTCTGTGTAGAACTTCCCTCTCCCCACCATTCCCACCAAGCGCATCCCCAGTGTCCTTGTCCACCCCCCACGCATGTCTGCCTGTCTACCCTGGCCTCGCTTCTCCTGCCACTCTTCTACAAGTATCCATACATTTCCTTCCATTCGCCATCCACCCATTCATCCATCCATCCATCCATCCATCCATCCATGGACCCATCTATCCATCCAGTATCCACCCATTCATCCACCTACCCACTATCCACCTATCTATCCATCCATCTACTCATCTATCCACCCACTATCCATCTACCCATCTATGTATTCATCTATCCATGTATCTATTCATACATCTGTCCATCCATCATCTATCCATCCATCCATCCATCCATCCATTCCATCCATGCACCCATCTATTCATCCAGTATCCACCCATTCATCCATCTACCCACCATCCACCTATCTAGCCATCCATCTACCCATCTATCCACCCACTATCCATCTACCCATCTATGTATTCATCCATCCATGTATCTATTCATACATCTGTCCATCCATCATCCATCCATCCATCCATCCATCCATGCATCCAATAACCAGTATTGAGGGCCTACTTGATACCAAGCCCCTCACTAGTGTTGGGCTAGGTCCAGTCTTGTTCTTAAGGAGCCACACTGGAGAAAAGAATGTAGACAGTGTATTAAGCAATTAAGTCACAAAATCAGGGGGGGGGGGGAAATCAGGGAAGGCTTCTTGGAGAAGGTGAGGGCTAAAGGAAAACTGGATAAAGTCCTCACCCTCCTTCTGGGCTCAGCTCAGGCCTCCTGGCTCCAGGCTCCAAGACCCCAAAATGCTGAAGGCTGGGTCACATCTTATGGGGGCTTCAGGAGGCAGGTGGGCTCCCTCAGGCGGGAGCCTTGCAGGTGCCCTGGGTAGGGACTGCACCTCCGTCACTGAGCGTTCCCTTAGAATGGGAGGGGAGGAGTGCCTGGCCGCTGCCATGGGAATGGGCCTCCCCATGGCAGGGGTGCCGCCCCTATTCCTCCCCATCTCTTTTCACTGCTCCGGCCAGGATGGGAGTTTTTAAACGAGCGCAGTGAAGGTCTTAACTATCTCTGCTAAGGCTCCGCTTCCTGTTGGCCCTGCCCTTCCTCCTGCTTGGCTCTCTGCTTGCATCTACAGAGAATTCACAGCAAGACCCTGTCCCGTCCCAGCCTCACCTGAGCCCTCTATCACTCATCAGCACTGACTATTTCTTGACGGGTCCAGAGGGGCAAGGAGGGGAGAGCAGAGGCAGCCCAGGGGCTTGTAAAGGGTCCTCCCCCCCCCCCCCCCCGCAACCACCTGCTGCCCAATCCTGGGAGCAGGAGCCTCAGGCTTGGGAGGCAGCCCAAAGGGAATAACGAGCACTGAAGGACCACTCTTGACATGAACTCTGTGGTCTTTAAAATGACCCAGTAAGGAAGTTAAAGCAAAATAAATAAGTAAATAAATAAATAAATAAATAAAACCCAGCAAATGCTTACGTCGAGCTTATTATGTGCCAACACTGACTGTTCTAGAGCTTGGCATCTGCTTGCAGAGATTATCCACAGCGGTGAGATGGGGACTGTTACCAGCCCATTTTACAGGTGGGAAAGCTGAGGCTCAGAGAGGTGAGACAGCTTGCCCAGGCCCATGGAGCTGGAAGGAGCAGCCAAGCCGTGAAGGCTGACCCTTGAGAATGCTCTAATAGCTCTTCTGCTCCGTCTCCCTTGAAAGGAGCTTTTGGTAGAGAATGGGGAACGCAGCTCCAGGGAGGTTCAGCATCCTGTCCCCCTCCCCCAGCTGGCCCGCAACCCAACTAGGCTCCATCGCATGCATGGCAACCACAGACTCCGGGCTTCTCCCCCTCCCCCTTGTTCCAGGTGCGGGAGAAGGTGGGGCACCTGCTGGCCCTCTGCTTCCAGAATTTCTGCTCATTCCTTCCAACAGCCATACATACACATACACACGTGCACCCAGGCACACGTGCACACACGCACACGTGTAATGCCTTTTCCATCTGTAACACAACTAGCAAGCAGGCCTCCTCACTCTTCAGAGCACAAGAGTGCCAGGAAGTAGGTCACAAAGGCCCCTACGGCTTATTAATCCCTTCATTGATTCGACAAATGTAAAATATTTACGGTCCATGTATTAAAACTCTGTGCACTTTGCACATAGAAGACCGGCTCTGGGGCTATTAACCACTAGTTTACAAACACTGCCGACAAGCCACACCCAGTTCCCTCCTCAGACATGTGAGCGCCTGAGCCGGTCACTACTGCTTCCTGCACCGGGAACGGAGTCTGGACACGGGCACTCCTGCAGGACTGAGCGAAGCTCAGTGACCTGGTATATGTCACCAGAGCTGATGGGCCACTGATTTAATCAGAACACCAGGAGGCAGAGCAGAGGCACCGCCCCTGGGAGTAGCAGGAACCTCCAGAACACAGTGGGCGGTGGCACTGCCCGCACCCAGCTCCGTCCACCCTCTGGCATGCTTGACACCACCTCCCTGCAAAGGACAGTCTCGGTCAGGAGGAACACTTTAGGTGATGTGTTTACCCTGAATAAGAAAGCAGGGCACCGGAATGCATTTTGGAAAGATGTTCCCTCCAAGAAGTTAAAATGATAGTTTAAAAGTTTTGGTGCTTGAAGGAAGCAAGCCTCAGCCAGCTGAAAACTCTGTTGTACATGATCCTTAATTTCCAGCTGGCGCATGTATTATACAGAAGTCTCCTCCACAGCCCCAGGAGTCTCCTCCCACGTGGCAGCGGTAAGCCCCGCCTTTCTTTTCTCAGCTCGTCCTTCAGTCCGCACCCTTTATCTGGGTTGATTCCCTGTCGGTCCTGTGATGCGGGCAGTCAGGTCTGAGCCCTATTATTTTACAGGAGGGCAAATTGAGGCTCAAAGAGATGCCTGCTGTTGTGTGAGTCCTGGCTGAGCCCGCATGGAGTCAGGGCCCCCGACTCCCAGGCCAGGGCTCACACTGCCTCAGGAGCCCCTCTCCTGGCTGGCCAGGAAGGCAGGGACCCTCAGGATGTCTGGAAGGAATGAAGTGTCTCTCAGGCCACCATGCCTGTCCTGTTTGGGGACAGAGATTCCCTTCTCTGGCCCACTTTCCAGATCCCCTGGCCACAGTGAACGCACCCCAGCTGCTCGCACCCCCACCCGATTCCAAGCTGTCCTGCCTCCACCACGGCTAATTGTGAGACTGGGCGGAGATGCTCGATATGGGGGACAGGGCAGGGGTATGTGACACTGAGGGGTAGGTAGGTAGGTAGAGAGATTGATTGATGGGAGGCATATGTGCAGGTTGGGTGATGGGAAGGGGACAAATTTGGCTTCCCAAGTCTTATTTTCTCGCTTATGGGGGTGGGGGAGGGGAGGCTCTCTGTCCTTCCTGAGCTGCTAAATGCTGTCACAAAAACATTTATTAATATGCAAATTCTAAGTGGCAATCTGGACCCAGTCGGGTTGTGCTAATTTGCACATTAATATCTGTCTTCAGGCAGGCCTCAGCTCTGGAGAGGGAGGGGGTGGGCTGGGAATGGGGACTGAGGAGGGGGGAGCAGGTGGGGCAGGGTGGAGGGGGGCCTGGTGGGGGCCGATGGCTCCTCCCGACAAAGGCTGGTGGGACGGAAGCCAGCCTGCAGTGCGGGAAGTGGGAAGCACTGAGGCTCGGCAGGTCCAGTCCGTGATGGAGATGCTGGGACACTCCTCTGGCGGCCCCTCCCGGTGCCGGGAGGTCTCCGGGCCAAGCTGGGGGTCCTACGAGGAGGGGAGGCTGAGGAAGCCGGAGCCCAGCGAGGGTGCTGGTGCTGGCCACAGAGCAGACCGCGGGCGGTGGGAGACACAAGGGGGACGTCAGGGGCACTTCGGGGTGGAGGAATGGCTAAGAAGCCCCTTCTGACTTACTTGCTTCTTCCTGGACCAGGGCCTGTCCTCCACATCCACATAGGTCGCCTCCTGTCTCTGCCTGTCCCCCAGCCACCTGCCCTCAACAGACTCATCTCCCCCATTCTGTACTAAAGAGTGCAGAGCAGACACCTCGATTTGCTGGGCCAACCCCCATTCCAAACCTTCTCTGCCAAACCTTCTCTGTCAGATGCGTCTGGTTATCTGTTAGGAAGACGTGATCACCTCTAAGAGATTCAGCAATGGTGATAGTGGCTGTGATGATGTCAAGCGAAAAGGGGGCCCACACCCTGAATAATGAGACAGGCCCTTAGCCATCAGCACCAACGTGTGTGTCCCCTCCCCTCAACCCACAACACCCTCCTGCTGACTGGCTACGCTCTAGTTCATTCATTCTTCAAACCCCGCCCCGTGTGTCAAGCCCTCCCTGACACCATGTCCAGGAAGCTTTTTCTGTCACACATTGTGCAGCCCTCCTGCAGTTTTGACTGCTTCTCTCATTGTTTCACGTGTGAATCTTCTCTCATTGTTTCACTAGCTACATGGGAGCTCTCTCCTGCATGGTACCTGGCAGGGGCAGATATGTGGCTTGTGTCCAACAAATATTTATCAATTTTCTAAAGTAATGACATCAGCTAACATCTTTTGCTATTATTTTCAGGGTCGAATAGTGCTCAACTGTGACATTTATTGTTCACAAATTTCGATTTAATCAAAATAAACTAAACTTGCAATTCTGAACATGGCCACCAGGTGGTGATGTGTACCTTGGTATATACCTATTTTGCGTTGAGCGTGTTTTCCTGAGACCATAAATTAATGCATTTTTTTTCTTACTCTGCTGCTATTTTAATTTACCTGCTCTGATGTTCCAGCATCTCCCCCCCAAACCGCCCCCCCACACACACACACTCACACACACGCACACACACTCCTAAAAGGACGTCTGCTCTGGTGAACGGATAGATGTTCAGAGGGTGGCAGACAATGTCATGCGATGTGTGTTGAAACAAACCCAGTGTTCTGGACACTTCGAGAAAGAAATCACTAGCTTAAAGCAGGGGAGACCCCTGCAGAGGTGGTAGCAGAGGGGGTAACAGGAAAAAGAAAAGACTTTGCCGGGAATGTGTGTGTCCCTGGGGAGGGAGGGGCCCTCTCAGAAGGAGATGAGAAGTCAGCAGGTGCAAAGGCTCGGAGGTGACAGACAGCAGGGAGGGTGGGCAGGGACGTGGTTGAGAATGTCCAGAAGAGCAGGAGCCGAGGTGCTTCCGCAGCCCCTGGGCCAGACCACGAGGAGCCCGAGACACCTTTCCTTCACCTCCCTCTGCGTCTGCGGCACCGGGAGCCCCCCAAGCCCTGCCGGCCTCACCTGGGGATGTGGAGGCTCGGGTTCTAGCAGCTCAAGGAAAGAGAGATGGCCCAAGTTCCTCTGGTTCCTTGTGCATTATTTGTGCCTAAGACTCTTCAGCAGAAATCTGGACCCCGCCCCTCCTTTTCTGCCCGCCTTGGGTTCCACTTTGTTGGCAGTTGGGGAGGGGAGAGGCGAGGCAGGGATTCAGAGGGTGGGTCCCTCATTGAAGCTGAACCCCCACTTCTGTGCCAGGCCCTGCTCCCCACCCTGTAGTGGGGCTCCCAGAACCTGCCCCTGGGCCATGGCTGGCCTCCGCCCTCTGGTCTGAGCCCTGGGTGCCAGGAACCACAGCCAGACAGCTGCTTCCTTAACCTCCAAGCCGTGGTTTGTGTCCAATCCTGGAGGTGGAGGACCTGCAACCTTGCTAGAACTGGACTTAAGGCTGAGCCAGGCTCCACCCCAGGGGACAGATTAATCTGCTCCTTCTGAACCTCTTCAGACAGACCCAGAGATGGCGAGAAACCCGAGGACCCTGGTCTGGGGTCTTTTCTGGCCTCAAGGGGCAGATGGAAGAGTCCAGGACTCACCAATGCCCTGGTTCTTGTACCCGGCAGCTCCCTCGTGGGCTGAGCCTGTTCCAGCACCACCCGGAGCAGATGACCTGCAAGCTCTGCTTCCCACCTGACCCCTTGCTCCGTCTCCCCCTAATCTTAATTGAGCTGGGCTGGTCCACACGCCCTGACTCCCCAAAGCCAAGGCCTGGCAAGGGAGCCTGGGGCAGCGAGGGGCACCAACGCCCACAGGCCAGCAGAGCCAGGGCCTGGTGGCCGCCAGCCTGGGGCTGGGGAAACCCGCTTTCCCCACGGTGCCCACCCAGACCCTCCTCCTTCCCCCCTAGCTGACAACCCCTGCCTCCCACGGTGGCCCCTCTGTCCTGCCCTGCTGCAAGGCAGCGCCCCCAGGAGGCACAGCGTGGGAGTCAGACAAGTCCTTTCCTGGGGAAGATTTTATGAAGGGGAAAGAGGAGGGGAGGGCCCCTCTGAGGTGGGACAGGGGCTTCTCTGAAGGAGAAAAGAAAGGTGAACATGTGGGGTCACGGCCAGCCTCAGCGCATTTGTCAGGCTTGATCCTAAGGGGCCAGGAGCTATGCACAGAGAGAGGGTGGGGACACTCCTCCTTCCTGAACTGGCCACCCGCTGGCCAGCTGCTGCTCTGGCTCTTCCCTCACCTCCTGCATCGTCCCCTCCATCTCCCTTCTTCCCTGTCTCCCATCCTCCTCCCCTCTGCCCTTCCCCCTTCCCTCCCTCCAGGTCCCAGCACTGCCCTGGCCCAGACTGGACCCTGCCCCTCCCTCTCCCACCTTCGTGTTGCATGGGGACCCCTCCTTAGTTGCTAATGAGCTCAAGGTGGCAACAGCCGCCCATCGAAGTCTGTTGCTGTGATTCATTAGCATAATGGGCCGCACAGCGAGCAGTGATTGCCTTAAACGCTAGTGGGAGGGAGGAACAGCAGTGCCTCCTACATGGGATGGGGGCCTTTAGGGCCTCACAGGACACCTGAGCGCCCCTTCCCCAATCCCTTTTCCAATTTCCCCGTCTGCTTCTGCTGGAGCACCTCAGCCCTCTCCTGGGGAGACTGTCCCTGCGCCCGGGAGGGTGCCAGGCCACTCTGTCAGAGGATGGGGTGCCTGCTGCACATGGGTGCTGAGCTCCCTCCCAGTAGGTCTTCCTGGGGCTCCCCGGGGGGCCCCCGCCCACACCCTCTCACCTGGGGCAGAGTCAGCACCTCAGGAACAGGCGGGGGTCCTGTGCTAGTGGAACGGGGTGGGGGCCAACCCCCAAAGTTCCTTCCTGGCGTTAAAGTGAGCAGCACAGAGGGAGAGGGGTCACCAAGGTGGCGGGTTGGGGACACCCTGGAACACGAGGCTGGAACCAGTAAAGCCCTAAAGCGACTGTGCGGCTCAGAGGTGACAGAGACAGAAGGGGGTGTGTCGTGTGGAGGAGGCTCCCAGGCCGGAGGGGACCCCACCGCAGGCAGCCAGGCCGGCTGAGCGTGCAGGCCACAGGGCTGCGGGGCTCCTAGAATTTATGGCTAGACTTTATGACAATGGAAATATTTTTTTAATTGAGGTTTGCACCACCATTACACTGCTAATTTAATTATTCCCTATATTTCATCCATCACCATCTGATCCTCAGGAAGCAAATAGCTTGTCTTCTTGACAAGAAAGCGCCAAATTGATGAAAAGTGTGTGAGGGAGGGATTGAGCGGATCGGCTCACTGTGCCGGGCCCCTGGGTGCCCGGGGAGGAGGAGGGTGGAGGTGGAGAGAGAAGATGCCACTGAGCATGGCCACCTCCTGTAGACCTGGAAGCCCGCATCCTACAGCCACACGGTGGCACCGGAATGTCACATGCTCACGCCCACACGCCCGCACCCCCCACACACATGCATATAGTCAGACACGTGTATAGACACCGCCTCAAGTATGCCAGCTATGAGTCCGCCCACCCAGACCTAACCTGCCCCGCACGGCCACGCACAGGGAGCCCACCATGGTCCCAAACACGGCCACGCCTCGCAGAGGGTCACACCAGCTGTCTCGCCAGGACACTGTCAGGGTGCCCATCCCTCCGTGTGTGCGGGTGGCATGTGTGGGAGCCCGCAGTGTGGGCTCATGGCGGTGCCCCAGCCTGTCACTCACACCACCTCTTTGCCCACGTCTCCTACCCAGGCTGGGCGGGTTCTGTCCCCGGTGTGTGCAGCGGGGTCTTCCCAGAGGGAAACTCTTTCAGGGAGGTCGCCGGGCTTTCGCCTCTCTCTCTGCGGGGCACTCGGGGCTTCGTGGCCCATCAAGAGTGAGAAGGGGGCCTTTCCGAGTCAAGGCGTGTTGTGGGGCAACCCCACCCCTGAGTGAGCGCTGGAGTGAGTGGGGAGGATGGGCGGGAGGGGGGGGCAGCTCAGTTGGGGGTGGGGGAGCAAGAGTCCTGAAGGAAGGGAGGGAGGGAGGGAGGGAGGAAGAGCTAGAACGGGAGCCATGAGAGGGAGGGAACTGGACAGGGACTAGGGAGGAGCTGGGTGGACGGAGGCGAGGGCTGGTGGAAGGGCAGCGGCGGTGGCACTGCCATCCGTCATCCTGAGAGCTCCCGGAGCCGCGCAGGCCCAGCAGACCCCTGACCCGGCCGGATCAATCCTAATGCAATGG
Organism: Myotis myotis; assembly: GCF_014108235.1. Taxonomy (NCBI): domain Eukaryota; kingdom Metazoa; phylum Chordata; class Mammalia; order Chiroptera; family Vespertilionidae; genus Myotis; species Myotis myotis. The sequence continues at coordinate 18,907,243 of NW_023416401.1, read as the reverse complement.
AGCAGAGGGGCAGCCGCCGGAGGGAGCCGGCCAGTCCTCCCTGACATCCCGTCCTTGTAACTTTGTCAGCTGTCACTGCAGCCTAGACGAGGAGGCCGCCGCCTCCGTCATGTCTGGTCGCATCCAGCCGGGAGGGGCTGCCACCAGACAGGGGACCAGGGAGGAGGAGGCAGGGGAGGAGGAGGCAGGGGAGGAGGAGGCAGGAGAGGAGAAGGCAGGGGAGGAAGAGGCAGGGGGAGGAGGAGGCAGGGGGAAGAGGAGGCGGGGGGGGGGGCGGGGGGGGGGAGGAGGCAGGAGGGGGGGGGGGGGAGAGGAGGCAGGAGAGGAGGAGGCAGGGGAGGAGGAGGCGGGGGAGGAGGGGGCAGGGGGAGGAGGAGGCCTGAGGGTACCTGGGGAGGGGGCGCTAAATCATAGCCTGTGGGTGACCAGACACAAAGGCACAGGGAGCAGGCGGAGAGAGGCTCTGGGCACAAGACCCCCACACTTTTATTTATATTTGTTTCCCGAGAGGGGCAGGGGGTTGGGACCCCCAACCTTCCCTTAATCATCTAGGACATGGGGACACAGCCTCAAGCACAACCTGCCCATATTCACGGTGCAGAATCTGCACCCACAACTGTACCCCAGGAATTCACCCGGCGCCCCCGCCAGCGGCTCTCTCCTCTCGGAGCCCCAAAGTAGCACTGCCTGTCCTGCTTGCTCAGAACTCAGGGGGACCTCCTGGCTCGGCTGTGCTGGACCAGGGCCACGTGCCGGGCGCCAGAGCGTTCTGTGTTTGTGTGGCCCTGCCCTCCCGGCTGGAATGTTTCTCTCATCCTGCGATCTGCTCTGGAGTCTGTCTCCCCACAGGTCCTGGCTCCCTTTCGTGCTCCTCTGCGCCCCCTCTCCCAGCGCAGTGAGCAGGACCTAATGAGGCTCACGTAGCAGGGGCTTCCTGAGGGCGCTGCCTTCTCCCGCACGCCCCTCGGGGCCCTGCACAGGCCCAGCACACAGAAGGGCTTGTGCACTGAGTCTCAGAGGAGGAGGCCCCAGGACAGGACACAGGGCAGGGCACCCAGGGATGGGGCAGGAGAGAGGGGAGGGAGGGAGGCAGGGAGGGGCGTGCTGAGCACAGACAGGAGGCAGGCAGGGAGGTGGGCATCGTCAGCTCAGCGTCTGCCTGCTGCACCCACCCCTAGAGCCCGGATCCAGGGCACAATTGGTCCCAGGGTGGCTTTTCGTGTGTGGAGCTGAGAGCGCGGACGGGTAAATGATGCTGCCTGCAACTGGGTCACAGGAACCGAATTCAGACCCTGGGGGGCCCTGGGCTCTGCTCCCCTTCCAGCAGGATTGCTTCTGTAATGATGATTCAGCTTCATTGTGCATATCTGCTTATCCCTATGCAGGGGGAGGGGGAGGGGGCGGAGCGAAGGTTTCCCCCAAGAGCAGGCTGGACGCTGAGGCCAGTGGCGGGCCCTCACCTATGACAGGACCTCCTCCCGTTGCCCGCCAGCCCACACCCCAGGACCTCACATGAGTGCCCCGCAGAGCCACCCTGTATCAGCCTCTGGGGTTGCACTTGGCCATCTGTTTCGAGTGAGGGGCACCCCTTGGACATGCGACTGCGATGCTCCCTATGTATGTGCACTGCCTGCGAGAGATGCGGACTGCAACGGGGTGCAGCCTCCTCTGCTCGGCAAGCGTCAGCTTGGATCTGACCGCTGACCATGCTGACCCCTAAGAACCCAAGTTGAGAGAAGAGAGGAGGGGAGACCCCTGCAAGGCCAGGCTCTGTCTTTTTCAACCAGCAGCTGGGTCCTGCACTTGGAAAATTCCTTTGTGCTCACAGGCAGATTGGAGGTATCACCCAGTGCAGCCGGGTAGCCATGTCCAGGGGGCCGTTCCCCAGAAATATCTGGTCCCCAAAGCACTGGGCCTGAAGGCACAAATACCCATTTTGCAATGCACACACTCACCCTGATTGCACACACACACACACACACACCCCGCATCTGCTGCTGCCAGAGGAGCCAGGTCTCTGTTCTCATGGATCTGGGAGACCTTCCTGCAGACAGTGAACCTTGAAGGAAAGAGCAAGATTCACAGAGGTGAGGAAGGTCATTGTCAGGTGATTCAGTTTAGAAGAGGTCACGAGGGTGTGGCCCTCATGATGGGATTAGTGCCCTTATAGGAGACCCCGAGAGCTTGCTTCTCATTCTTCCCGACATCTGATGACATGGGAAGAAGGAGGCTGTCTGCAACCCAGAAAGAGAGCCCTCACCAGGGAACCACCCAGCACCCAGCAGTCTACCCAGGTTGGACTTTCAACCTGCGTAACTGTGAGGGATAATGTCTGTGGTTGAAGCCACCCAGCCTGTGGGATTCCGTTATGGAAGCCTGAGTTGACTGGGACTGGCCCTGTCTGGAATGGGTACTGGGGTTGGGGGAGTGGAGCAGAGGCGTGAGGACTCGCTCCGTGCCTCTCGGGGACACCCTGGCGTCCCCCCACAGCTGCCTGGTTAAGAGGTCACAGTTTTGGCCTGGCCCCAGCAGGGAGAGCCCGCTGCAGACCCCAGGCCTCCCTGGGGGACATGTCTGGGGCTTGCTCAACGCCGCTCAGCACATGGAGCTCTGACCTGGGTAAATGTGATGGACACTCTTTGCTTCTCAGGGATTATTAGGCTCGTTAAGGATTCGTTAAATTTTGAGAACCAGCCCTCTCCCTTGGGAATCTGACACAAAATGATGACCTTCTGGGGCCCCAATTTCGCCATCAGGAGGGGCTGCCCAGAGACGTGTGGAGAGTGTGGCCCGGATCTCCGGGAGCCAGCCTCTGGGCACTCAGGCCCAGGCAGTGTGGGCAAGACAGCAAAGACAGACTGGGCTGCCAGCCATCCTAGGGAAACATCCCGTGTGGACCGGGGGCTCCCACACAGGCCGAGGCCCCACGCTGCCAGGCATCTCCTCCGAGGGAGACCCCAGGGGGAGGGAAGGTAGCGGGTTCCACTGCCAGGGGGTGGTTTTGGAGTCCGTCTTCATGCTCAAGCCCACTGTCCTGATGATGGGGAGGGGGTGCCCCTCTAGACAGATATTCCTTCACCTCCTAATCAACAACCCCCACCCCCAACCTTGGCAACCTCTTAAGAGAGGGGCGCACTGGGGAGCTACCAACGCTAAGCGCAATGGAAACTGAGTAAGTGATACTTTTACCTGCCTTAAAGAAATAAGCAGCACTAACAGTTGCAACCACGAAGGCTGAGGGAAGAAACATAAAGCAAAACACCCCACCTCCTCCCAGCACTGCGCCCTCAGGGGCTCTTGGATTTGCATGACAAAAGCACTGGACAAACAACGACAAATTGCCAGCTTGTCGGGCCGCAGGGCGCACGCGACAACTGGCCTGCTCCTGGGCAGGACCGGCTCTGGGCCCCCAGGAGGGGCCTTTGGTAGATGCTCAGGCCTGCGGGTGGGGCAGCGGACGGCAGCCTCGGTACCCAGGAGCCGAGCCGTGACAGTGGGCAGTGGTCGGAGTGAGCTCGGCAATGGCTGCCACCCACTTGGGACCCAGAGCGAGGGGCGGGATGGAGGGCGTGGAATGAACGGCCAGCAGGGAGAGGGACGAGGGGTGGGACCAGGCCGCCTTTCCTCTCTGGCTCACACCGGTCCCTGGACCTGGCCTGCACCCTTGGGCACACCTGGGGGGCACTACGGGCGTCTGCCCCAGGCAGGCCCTGGGATGGGGACCCAGCCGGCTGCCCTGGGCCCAGTGTCCCCGCCAGGGTAGCCTGAGTGCTCCTCAGGGCAGTGCGTCAGCTGAAGGGCTGGGCTGGGCGGGGAGAGTGGCCAGCCCCTCCCTTCAGCGATCTGGCTCCCCCCGTGCGAGGCCCGGCAGATGGTTGGCCAGAGCTAAATTGATTCATAATGATTTGTGTCTTCCCTTGCCCGGCAACGGGTAACTTTTCATTAGAGACACAGATGTCTTAATAACTCGATGCCAGGGCCCTCCCCCGGCACCCCAGCATCCACTCCACTGCGCTGTAGACAGAGGTGGGGGGTGTGCAGTGGGGCGAAGGGGTGGGAGGGTTGGCGAGCCCACCCCAGGCCAGCCCAGCCGCTGTGCTACCTCCAGACTCCAAACTGTCTGCTGCCCACCCCAACGTGGAACTCCTGACCCGCCATGCTCCAGCCCCGGCGCCACCTCCTAGCGCTGGGCCCTGCGTGGGTGCTCCTGGCTTCACTTCCTCTCCCACTGCCCATCGGGTGGCCCCGCGCTCCTGCTCAGCCTCCCTGCCATTCCCATGGCACGGCCCCAAGGGATCCCATCGCTACTCCCAGGCTCTCCACTCTGGCTCCCCAACAATCCCCAAACTCCAATCCGCAACACCCTTCCCGATGAGCATTCTCCGTCATGGAAAATGGCCACAGGGGACACTTCTGCCGGCCTCGCCCACGATCCCTCCATCTAAATATGTCCTCGCTGGGTCGCCTCCCCTACGAAAGTCCACTCTTCCCCACGGAGCCCACACAGGGGGCGGTGTCGGCCTCCTGCGTCCGGCCTCCTGCTGAACTGCGGCATTTGCAGCCACAGCCTCGGTTGAAATCGGTTTGGCTCGCTCCTGCCACAGTTCCCTCTCGCACTCTATCCGGTGGAGGAGTCCCACTCCCCGTGGTGAGGCTGCGTGGGAAGGACCGGACACAGCCAGTCCTCTCACTTACAGGCCCTTGTGAGCCTCTCTGTAGCCTCCCCGTCCTGCGCCCCACACTTTGTGCTCAGCAGGCAGGCAGGCAGGTAGGTAGGTAGGTGCTCACTGGGGATTTGTTGAGAGAATGAGTGACAGTGCCTGGGGTTCACCACTAGCAGGTCATCACGTTGAACTTGGCAGCCCCTCTCTGGGCCACCGAGTAAGACATCAAGCCCCCGCGATGCCAGGTCAGGGAGGGGTAAACGCTGAGGTCCCACCTCCAACTGTGACTGTGTCACCTGGAGGTTTCCAGCGGGGGGTGTGGGGGGGGGAGTGGAAGACTCCCGCAGCTAGGGGGGTGCTGAAGATAAGCCGGTGGACCCCTTGGTAGGCCGGGACCTGCTCTGCCTGCGGGGCCACGAGGGCTCCGAAGAGCACACCCAGGCCCAGCCCCTTCTGAAGCCCGCCCTCGGGGCAGTGCTGCCCCCAGAGGAGCAAGGAGGCTGGCCTGGCGGCGGGCACTCTGCCTTCAATACTCCCGCCCAGGGCGCCCGGGGTGGGCTCCCAGCCGGGAACCCAAGGCCCCCCAGCGCCAACCCTCACCCTGCTCTCCTGTTGCCCAGCTCCCCTCACAGACCTAGCCACTTCCTCTCACCCTGCCTCGGAGCCTTTGCTCAGCAGTTCCACCTTCTGACACCGCTCCCGATTCCTGTGTGCCCAGGCAAACCCAACCGCGCGCCCAGGCCAGGCTCTGTCCTATTTGTGAGGGCGAGCCCTTTCTCTCCGTCCAGCCACAGTGCAAGGCGCCTGCCTCCTTCATTTCCCTGGGGACTCCTCGAGGGCACAGTGGGTGAACTGGGAGGGTGCTTCCTGCAAGGCTGGACGCTCCCCTGCTCCCCCCACGGCCCCCCCCCCCGACATCCCCCCCCCCCCCCCGACACCACCAGGACTCCTGGCCTCAGATGCCCTGGCCCAGCCGGTGGGTGCGGCCCCCCGGCCCTATGCCCACACAGCACCTGCTCCAGGCACCAGGCTCCAGGAGCACATGCTCCAAGGCGGTGGGCGTCCAAACCCCTGTCCTGCTCGCTGCCCTTTCCCATCTGTAAACGCGGCTGTGCAGAACCCTCCTCAAGATGCTGGATGTGAGGAGGCTTCGAAAAGGCTTAGAAACAGACAGCCACCAACAAACGACAGAGCAGGCACCGAGCCTGGCACGGTGGCCCTGCCCGGAGCTCCAGCCTAGTCGGTGCTCCACAAACTGGCTGAGGGGAGCAGCAGGCCCGTCTGCGGGGCCCTTGTGAGAGACAGGGGGTGGGGCAGGGGGCTATGGTGGGGTCAGCCTGGGACGAGGAATTGGGGTTTATTTCCTTGCCTGTGACCTCAGGCTCGCTGACAGCACAGCCAAACCACCGAGCGCTCCTCGCAGACAGCCCTGCTGGAGGAAGCCAAGAACCATCCTCCCGCCTCCCCCGGCACCTCCCGGCAGGCTCGCCCTGCTCATGTCTTTTGTTTTTCTTAATTAAAGTAGTGAGAGCCAGGATTCCGTCTCTGAAGGTGCAGCCTCGCGCCTGGATGTCTTCATTTTGGCTGTGCCATTGGTGTGCCCGCCTGCGCTGGCAGCTGAACGTGGGCCTCACGGGCTCAGTGGGGAGGAGAGCGAGGGGGGCCTGACCGACTGAAGCTTAGCCGGCTGGCCTCACCACTGCCCGGTCACCGGTCACCCCCAGCTTCCCACAAACCCTCGCCCCTCCCAAACCTTACAAGGTCCGCGGGTCTCCCCTCTGCGGACACGGAGCAGCTGTTCAGGGCTCGGTGCCTGGCTGTGGCCCGCGACTTTCTGAACTCCCTGCGGGGCCTGCACACCCAGCCCTCACCCCTCCATCTAGGAAGCCTGTGCAGTTGTGCACAGAGAAACTTGGTCATCCCTTCATGCGCCCAGGGAGATCTGCTGGGCTCTGTGGTCGGTCTGTGCTGGGCTGGACAACTCCTGCCCTTCTGGAGTTTCCAGCCTAAACTGGGGAGTGGGGAGGGCATTGTAGGCAGAGGCAAGACAGCCTGGGAGGGCCTCCTGTCCTCTCTGGACTCCTGTTGTTTCCTAGGAAGACTGAAGGCATTGTCTGGGACCTGGGTAGTGCGTGTGACAGTGTGCGCGCGCCGCGGGGCCTGGACTTGGGGCCCCTTCCCACCACTTCCCCTTGAGCTGTGTAGGTCACGCTGTCCAGAAACCAGGCCCAGGCTGGGCAGTCACTCCCTGACCCAGGAATAAGCCTGGCTTATGGCTCTCTCTGTGTTTGTAAATAATGACTGCGCAGGAGCCCTGCGTGCGAGGGGGGATGGCTGGCGTGTTATAGGTAGGAAGTCTGGGCCCAGCTTGTGGAGCCTGGGTCTGCCTCTGAGCCCTGCCCCTTCCAGGCGTCCTGGGCCCAACTGGGGGCTCCTGACCTGGGGGCTCCTGACTGGGGGGCTCCTTGGACGGGCTTCCTTCTGACACAGGGTCAGCTCTGCCCTGTGAGGCAGGGGTCCTCCCGCCCTCCGTCCTGATTATGGGCTGTGTCCCCTCTCCTGTCCTCCCTGCCCAGGCCTGGGCTGGGCAGCAGGGCTGTAAAGGCGCCCTGGGTCCATCCAGACTGTGAAGGGCGGGTGCTTCGGGGAGGATGTGCCCGGTGAGGGACAGCACTGCGGTCCCGCTGCTGGGAGGCAGGGAGAGCTTTCGCAGCCTGAGGCCTGCCTCCCCTCCCTCTCACGAATAGTCTGGCCACATTACTTCCGCCTCTGACATTCTGGTGTTTGGAGGTTAGAAGGGAGTGGGGCTGGGAAATGTGTGCTGGAGGCGGGACCACCGTGAGTCCGGTCCTGGGAGGATGGTTGGTGCAGCGTGGAGGAGAAGTGCCCTATTCTGGATGATGACCTTGGCTGGGAAGGACCCCCCACTGCACCCCGGCCCACACATGTGGCTGCTCCGAGGCCTGGCTCTGGACTGTGAGGGGCCAGAAAGGCAGACCGACTATCCATCTTGAGGAAGAAGCTGGCTCAGGGTCAGGGGTGGGGAGCTGAGGGGAGGGGAGTCTCTGGCTGTGGCCCAGGAGCGGGCAGGGCAGCTGGCTCCAGGAGGGCCTCCTGCTCAGAGAAGGCTGCACCAGCTCCCCTCCTCTTGGCCCTCAGGGGTCCTTCTAAGGACACCAGAGGTGGAGAGGAGCAGGAACAAACACCAGCATGGACACCCGGTGAAGTCCCTGGCCCTAGTCTCCGAGGTGTGGGATTCATGTGAGGGGTGGGCTTGGTGGGCAGAGCACTGTGCCGGCCGTCACCTCCGCTGCCACAAAGTCCCACCATCTCGGGGAGACCCCTTCTCCTGCCAATGCCCCCCGCTCTGCAACCGCTGTCACCCAGGGGATTGAGGGCAAACAGACCACATGCACTGGCCTTGCCGGCTGCCCACACTACACGTGTGTGCTTTGTCATGGGCACGGCTGTCCCACCTGTGGAAAGGCCTGCCCCTCTTTCAGGTCAGCAGCCATGGGGCCTGTCTCTGCCGGGTGACAGGCACCGAGCTGATTAACGTGCAGAACAGTTCACGGTCACGGTTACTCAGAAATACTCGATCGCCAGTGGGTGCCATATTCGTGGGGGCTTTTACTCACAACTGGGTGACAGTCTAGGGGGGCCCAAGTAAACAGAAACACAGGTGCCCAAGACCTACCGGTCATGTCCACTTGCTCAGAGGTGGTTTGTAACAGCGCCACACACCTTCCCAGGCACGCGGCCCTGCCCAGAGGCAGGCAAGGTGCTGCTCCGGGCGGCTGGCGAGAAGACTGTGGTCCTGACTCCTGCACACACCGCCCATCTCACTATGTGTGACCGTGGGCAAACCAGTTCAGCTTCTGGCTTCCATTTCCTCAATCCCGTCCTCCCTGGGCCCCGCAACCCCAGGCGCAGATGCTCCCTGATGCTTTGCTTCCCGCTCATGCAGGCGAGCCTCACTGACTTAGGCTGGTTGGCGGCCGAGGCGCTCAGGGAGAAGCGAACACCAGAGGCAAACCTGGTAAGGAGGCTCGTTCTGTGTCAGCTTGGCTGGGTACAGCACCCCATTAGCCAACCCGATGCTAATCTAGGCGTTGCTGTGACGACATTGTGAAGATGTGGATAACTGACTTTAGTAAAGGAGATTATTCCCGATGGTGTGGGTGGGCCTCGCCCCATCAGTTGAAGGACCTCTTAGGCAAACAGCGTTTTCCCTGAGGACGAATAGATTCAGCCTCAAGACTGCAGCATCAGCTTCAGCCTGGGAGCTTCTAGCCTGCTGCCTGCTCTACAGATTTCAGACCCTCACCATCACAGGGCTCAATTCCTTGAAATAAACCTTTTAATATATATGAATATGTAGATCTTTAATATATGCAATTATAGGTTATGTGTATACGTATGTCTCCTGTTGGTCTGTTTCTCCAAAGAACTTTGACGGATGCTCCTGGGCTCAAGAATATTTTCAAAGAAATGTGTTTGTTGCTTTCACGCTCTTTCAGCAAATACTACGGAGAAACAAATCATGCAGCCGACTTCCGTAAATGGAGACTCCTCCATCGGACTGCAAGTGCCTGCAAGTGCCCTGCCCGTGCGGTGAGGCACGTCTCTTAGTCTTAAATATGTTCTCCTCGTCTCCACGGAGCCACCCACCCAGCCCCAGGTTCTCAAATCAGGCTTAGTATCTCAGTCCACCCTGTCCCCCCAGATTCATAAAAGGCAACCTGGAGTCAGGGATCCCAGGCCCCGCATGAATGAGGTACACTGGACTATGTATAGATATATATATATTTTAAATTTGACTGGTGTCTACTTTACTGCTCTGAGCAGATGATGTTTTTTGTTTATGAGAGAAATTAGGCCAAATTCAACTTTCCCACAGATGGAGAAGCCTGAATTATTTATCAGAGGCTCATGAATTTGGTTCTGGCAAATGGCAGGGCCGAGGGCGGCTGATTTGTGTTTCATTGTTGGAACAGCTTGATCCCAGCAGGTCCTGGGCCGTCCTGACGCAGTGCTGGGCCTGGTGGGGCCCTGGGACTGGCTCAGGGCAGGGGGAGGGGGTGGCATTCCTTTCTCAGTTGCTTTTGCTGGACTCCACGGGTTCCCGAGGTCGGGGGTGGGGGCCCTGACTGGGACTTTGGCCGCTGGGATGGCCGGGCTTTCCTGGGGCCCCCGTGGGCCTGGGGGAGATGGTCATTGTAACTTGCCTTCTCCCACCAGGCCACTCCTTCCTTCAACATTGAACCGCAAGGCAAACCACTGGCAAACCCTTTTGTGAGGTTGGCTGTGCCTGGAGCTGAGCAAGCACCTACTGTGTGGAAGCCTGGCCAGGCCCCGTCGGGCACAGCAGCAGCGTGGACGAGAGAGTGGGCGCTGCCTTTGTCGGGGAGGCCTCAGGGGCATGTCTCTCAGGGTGACCCGGGCCACCTCAGGTGCCAACATCACTCATGTTGCCTGAGCGCTGATCCTGGCCAGTGCCGTCCAGGTCTGGACGCATTTAGTCTTCAGGCAGCCCTGTGAGCCAGGTCTAGAGACCAAAAGACAACCCGGCCGAAAATGTCCAGGACCCCTGGGCCTGGTTCAGGAAGAGCTCCTGACCCCGCATGACTGGATCTGGGGGTTCCCGGGGATCAGTTTGGGTCGGAAAGCCCTCAGCCTTAAAGGCACTTGTAGTTGAATGGGGAGATACTGAGGGAAGCAATCCAGCATCCTTCTCACCCCACCACACACACAGGTGGCTCTCCCTCCTGGGGGGTGCAGGCTGCTCCCCAGTCTGGTCAAGATGGGAGCCTAGCATTTCCAGAGCTGAGTTGGCCTGCCTGGGGCCTGCACTGACCACAGCTCCGCCTGCCGTCCAGGTGTGTCACTCCCTGCCACGTCCTGCTCTCTCCTCGGGACTGTCTGGCCTTCACACCTAACCACGTGTATGCCACTAGTTTGCTGGTGGCCTGGGACAAATCCTTGTGCCCCTGGACCTCATCCCCACCCAGTCCTCGGTCATCTGGGCTCCTTGTTTCTGGACTTTCCTTTCTGTTTTATTTCCAGGACCACCTGCAGGGGACAGGCCCCTTTCCATGGAACAAATGGTTTGTGTGAGTGAGTGAGGAGGCTGCAGAGGCTAGTGTGGAAGTGTTTGGTTTGAACCGTTTTAATTTGCATTCAAGTGTAATTACCACTGTCCTCAAGGTTGCCCGTATGGGAAAAGAGGCATCTGGGCCCCAGGTTGCTCATTTCTGTTTCTAAACGCTCCTTCTACTGTACCTGCCTGGGCTGCATGCCAGGTGACCTACCTCCTTCGGGCCAGTGGAGCTGCCCCTCCCCCTGCCCTCCTGCCCTGGCTCAGCATAGCTCTCCTTCTCTCCTTCCCACAGACCGGGTGTTGGTGGGGGACAGGGTGGGGGCAGGAGCTCTTTGTCATTCTTTATTTCAACAAAGAGCCAGGGTCTGGGTGAGGGGAAGGGGAAGAGGAAAGACAATGAATAAGCAAACAAATAAGTCAAAGGTCAAGGTGAAGGGAACTTATAAAGTTCACAATGGACTTACTTGTCCCTAACAGAACTGCATCATCATCTCCCCCCCACCCCACCCCCGGCCCCCCACTCAGCTTCTTCCACCCGGGGACTGGGACCTGCTCCTCTTCCAGGCATCCTGGTGCCCCCCACCACCTACCAAGTTCAAGGTCTCTGCCAGGCCCTGCGCAAGGTCCCTCTTCAGGAGAGCGTTCCTCAATTCCTACTCCATCGCAACCTCATTCTCACAAACCCTCCTCCGTGCACACACAGGCTCTGTGTGGGACACACGGGCCCCCTCCAGTGGGGGAATGCTGGGAGGCACTGGGATTGGGGTACCCAGTGAAGAAAGTAGAGGGTAGAGAAAGATGCTTGGGCTAAGACAGCCAGAGTCAGGGAGAGAGACAGGGAGAGGCAGAAAGAGGAGGAGGGAGGGGCGAGCCAGGGAGCAGCACTTACTGGACTCAGTACAGTCCTGGGACAGCAAGTGATTTGGGCCTGAGTCAGCACGTTTCACCCATAAATTCTCAAGCATCTGCCAGGCCACTGCCCCACCCCCCACCGGGAGCAGCCGCTTCAAAGGGAGCCTGAGCAAAAGCCTCATTTAGCAAATGAGGAAAAGGTTTAAAAATATCACCAGGAGTCACCCTCCATGAAGGCGAGGCCACCCCTTCTCCTGCGGCTCTCCCTGCCCCTCTCCCGGCCAGCTAGGCCCACAAGGAAGGCTGGGACACATGGCTAGAGTGGAGGACCGGGGTAACAGGGTTTGCATGCGATGACGTGTGACACTATGTGACGTGGGGATGGTGCGGGGGTCACGTGTTGTTGGGATGGCTCATGCTGCTGTGCAGGCATGTGACGGTGCAGAGGGTGAGACTGGCCCACTTGGCTGTGCAGCCGCTGGGTGGGCCGGAGTGCTGGAGCTATGACACATGTGACCTCACAGGCGGGTGACGGGTGACACCCTGTTCCCACCTGGCAGAGCCGCGGTAGTGGGCAGAAGCGTGAGTGGCACAGTCAGCATTTCCGTAAATGTACATTCAAATGATGTGCGACGGGTCCTGTGGGTAAGACAGACAGACACTATGGCAGAGACAGACGCATGGACCCTCTGGGCTGGGGCTGTTCTCAAGAAATAGGCCATCACTCCTCCTCTGAGAGGTCTCAGCTACAGACCCCCAGCTGTGGCTCCAATTCTCATTTCCTGTCCTCTGAGGCTACTCCCTCACCTCGGCCTAGGTGCCAATGGCCGGCCTTGCCCTGGCCTTGCCCCCGCCATGAGGCCAACTGCCCAGGAGGCAGAACCCTTACCAGGTGGCCAAGGGGGTTCAGAGCCACCACATTCTGCCTGAAATGGGATCTAGATCACTGTCCACTGCTTCTGCATCCCCTCCCAGGGCCTGGCCAAGTCTCCATGTGCCTGTGTCCATTACTCCTCCAGAGACCTGTGACCAGTGCAATCAGCTATTTTCACAGACAAAACAGCTACAGCTCAACTCAGAGAAGTCAAGACAGGCGCCTGTGGTCAGCCATGCGGACCCACCTCCCTCCTGCCTGCTCCGGACGGACCTGATCACAAGTCCATGAAGACGCAGGGGTCCCAGCCCCAAAGTGGGAGAGTTCTCCGCTCTCGGGGCCAGAATTTGAGTAGGGTGACTCTAGAATTGTTTAAGTTTGTTTGCAGATGATTGGCTTGCCAACAAGGAAGATGGATGGGGCCTGGGGAATGGAGATGGGAAGGAGAACTGGGAAGCAGGGGTCTGGGCTGACCGATGGGCACACCTGCTGCCCAGGGAGGGCCTCCTGCACCCGGGCTGTGCCTTCCCCTGGCTGCCCAGGGAGGGCCCTCCCACTGCACATGCTCTGGTTCTCAGTGAGCTGGGCTCACGGGGGAATGGGAGGTGTCCCGAGAAGACTCAGCTACAAGGATGGCAACGTGGCACCTCAACAGTCGACCCAAGGCACCTGACAGCCCGTACTTGTATAGCGTCTCCGTGTGAGTCTGCCTTGGTGGCCACATACCGCCATCAACACATAATGTTGGGGTCAAGCCTTGCCCCATCCCTTGCACTGTGATTTTTCTTGCCCCAGTACTTTTATTCATTCTGATTCACCCTCTAAAATGTCTTCTATTCGTCCCACCAACTTCCTTTACCTCGCCATCCAGTCATTTTCACTAATGATTAGTAAAATCTATTCATTTTACAGTGTTTTCTGCAAACTCCCAGGATTAAGTCTCCTCGTGTGTAGGGAATTTCCTCGGGGGCGGGGGTGTGTTTTACTGACTGCCCAGGTCCAGACAGGCCCCAGTTCCTGCCTTTACCCTTCCCAGAAGGGGGCTCTGCCTGGGCAAGGAGACCCAAAAGGTCCGAGAACAGGATAAAGGTGTATGTATCTTAGCACCAAGGCCAGTGAGGCCCATCTCCATGTCCCAAAGTGCAGGGGAGCCTTTCTCTTTATAATCATCTTATAACGTCATCTATGACATGAGGTTGAGAGCTTAGCACTGGCTGGGGTTGTGGGGTGGGGGTGGAGGCAGTGGTTGGGGAGGGTGCTAAGGTTGCTTCTGGTCTTACGAGCTTCCTGTGGCTGTGTCTTTCCTTCTAAAAGGCAGCAAAAGTCTCTACCTGTTGAGGGAGGAGCCACAGGCTGGGTGGGGTGGGGGCTGGGGGGCAGCAGCCTGAGAGAGGAGAGTGTGCTCCTGCCAATGTTAGCGGGGCTCCTGCTTCCTCGAACCCTCATCTGCCCCTGTCCTTCCCTTTCACACATCATTTCCTTCACTTTAAGCCAGGCATGGGGTTGGGGGGAGCTTCGGCCCCGCTCCAGCTGGGAGTGGAAAAATCCATCACGCACCTAACATATATTTTAAAATAACTTACACACATAACACCCCCACGCTCCCATTCCTGCGTCTCAGATCTGATTATCTGCAGCACGCTTTCTCTCTCTCTTTTTTAATAAAAAATTGCTATAAATCTTTTTGTCACAGAAGATATAAGATGCAGGTTTGCTGGAGAAACTGCCTGGCTGAGTTGTTTGGTAGTTGCTCTGGTGCCCTGCTCTGGTGTTGTTTTTTTTTAACCTCCCCTAGAGCTCAGGCTGACTTTCCAAGAAGATGAGAGTCAAGGACAGCTGTCCCTGGTTGGCGGGAAAGCAGGGAAAGATGTTCCAGGTGTGACAATGCCCATCCCACTTCTACCCAGGCATCCCAAGCACGCTTCCTGCACTTGGTCGGTGGTACCCGGGGAGGGAGGGGAGATGCGCCCAATAAGCCCCGGTGAGAGCGCATTAGGAACACCCATTCCAGTTAGAACCCTCTGCCTTCCATATATGTCCCCCTTCTTCTGTCCTAGACTGACCATCACGTGCGAGGGGCCTGCTGGGAACCGGGGGTGGGGATGGGATGCTGGATGCTGCTGTTGGGGGGCACAAAGGATCTGTACAATAAATATTCCCCAGATGGACAACTTGGAAGGTGACTTTGCTGGGAAATTGTCCCGACACACCTGACCCGTTTGTCACCTAGGCCACAAAGCACTTTGAAAGGAGACAATATTTCCTCAGATGCTCCACTGGGGGTCGGGGTGGGAGAGCAGGCACCACGGATGGTGCCTCCAGGCCTTGCTCAGAGGTGGATCTCGGGGGTTGCAGGCTGGGAAGGTCAGGCAAGGTGTTATGGGGTGGGGAGGGGGATGGGGTGAGCCAGGGAGTGGAGGTGCACATGTCTGGGGGTGGTAGTAAGAGATTAGTCAGAACAAAAGGGAAACTTAGAAGAGCTGTGACTGGTCTGAGCATCAGTTCATCCCTCTAGGAAAGGTGGGATGCCAGGCCTCATGCCAATACACCTTGGGAAGGTGTGTGGTTTAGTGAGAAGGTAATCTTAAGAGTTGAATAGATCGGCCACTTACACTTCTTTGGACCTGAGCCATTATTCCTACATCTTTGTGCCTCAGTTTCCTTCCCTGCACGAAGAGGATGATGACACTGTCTTTACTAGCGCTATGGGGATTAGAGGCAGAGTATACATAGACTGCTCTCCCCAGGACTCTCCGAGATATTGGCCTGCTTCCCAACATCGCGCCAGAGAGGGTGCCCCAGAGAGGGTGCCGCGGGTCTGTTCCAGGACCCGCCAGGCCCTCCTTACAACAGGGCGGGTTTTGCCAACACAGCATAAGATGCTGAGCAAGACACAGCGCTGCCCAGCCACCCCCTCCCCCCCCGCCCGCCCCCCATCTCATCATCTCCAGGGCTGCTGCCAGAGGAGATGCATTTATTTGTATTTAATAAAATCCAGTCATGTGGCAGTTTATGAATTACAGGGTAATGCAAAGGATGGCTACCAGATAAATGTATATGCATGTGTGTGTGTCTACATATACACGCATGCACACGTTTACTGGGATTTTCAGGCTCACTGTGTTATTAATCTGATTCAGAGCCTGCAGCCGGTTTAATATATTAAGTGAAATGGCAAGTCTTTCTCCGTCTCCCCTCCTCCTGCTCCCTGCCTTCTGTCTGCTCTCCAGGACAACACCATGCATATGCCATATTCGATTCCATTTTGGTCCTGTTCTGATAAGCAGGAGATTAAATAATGAATGAGATTCCCATTAGCTCAATTTTTTTTTTTTTGGCATATTTCAGGCAACCTTTTCCCTTTTTAATTAAATCGGCTCGGCACCGCAGAATATTTTTACATTGATTTGGAAGAAAGGGATTTTTTTAAAGGCCTGGCTACCCTGACCTCTCGTGTGTACCAAAACTTGCCTGGCACAGAGTATCCACGAGGGGAAGTGGCTGGGGTGCAGGTGGAGGGCAGAAAGTGAACGTGGTGAAGACCTGACCTCGGGCTCCCTCTATGTCCCCTCGCCTGCCTCACTCTTCTCTCTCCCGTTCCAGGTCTCTGCTCTTAGACTAATGGGCTTGGAGAGACATGGGGCTCCTTTGTTTTTATTGGAAAGCAGGACTACTCATCGGGATGGTATCCCACCAAGATAAGACTTACACCTCAGGTGCCCCGGCTTTGGGGAGCCCCCTGCACTGAGCTCAGGCAGCTGCCTTTCTCTCAGGGGGGCCAAACCCACGCAGGACTGGACCCACACTCCACCCTTTCAAAGGACGCCCGACGGACCCAGAGCCCAAGGTCCCGAGAATCTCACTCCTCACCACGCCCTGTCTACATAGGCGGCTGCTCTTCTGCCTGCTCTTTAATGGAAAAATAAAAAACGTGGTTTTTTTCCGGGGGGGTGAGGGGTGGATATGAGAGGAGGGGCTTGGAGAGTCCACGTGGGTTTGGGAAATCCAGAGGCCTCATCACACGTCACTTTGTGACTCTTCCCTTGATCCAGAGGTGGAGGCTGGGTGTGGAAGACCCAAGCTCCAGACTCCTTTCCCTCCGGGCCCGTCTCAGGATTTCCAGGTCCCTTTACGGAGTCTCAGCGATGCATAAGGCAGTGTGCTAGTGACATGCAAACCGTCTCAACAACACTTCAGGCAGGTGTCATCAGCCCTCCCACTGAAGGGACCCTGGGGCTCGGCACCCCGTCACCTGTCCACAGGCCACAGCTAACAAGTACAAATCTGGATTCAGGCTGCGGCCAAATCTGGGGCGCACACCCTGTTCCCCTGATGCAGGCCTTGCTGGGGGTTCCCACAATCTAGCCCTTCCCATGCCAGGTCCCCACTGCTTCCTGCTCCATGGTGCTGGGAGCAGGCCCACACCCCTCAGCTCTGGGCTCAGCGAAGGCCTGGGTCTCTTGGCTGTGGTGAATGAATTGAGGGGTTGGGGCTGCACAGTGGAGGGGGGACGAGGGGTGTCTGGGAGTGGCCACAGTCAATCCTAGTCCTGACTGGGCCGCTCTGGGCGGTGGGGGGAGAGGTCTGTCTGATTCCCCGTGGGACCCCCGTGCCCAGGGCTCAGTGCACATGGATGACTGACTGTAAGTGAAGGCTGAGGGGGCTGGGGGCTGGGGGCTGGCTCTCCTCAGACGTCGAGGGGCGGCCATGCAGAAGAACAGGAGCCTGACCTGCATATCTCATGTCCGGGGACGTGGCTTTCCCCAGAGATGTGATTTCCCACTCAAACTAACACT
This sequence comes from Myotis myotis, assembly GCF_014108235.1. Taxonomy (NCBI): domain Eukaryota; kingdom Metazoa; phylum Chordata; class Mammalia; order Chiroptera; family Vespertilionidae; genus Myotis; species Myotis myotis. The sequence goes on along the minus strand of NW_023416401.1, from coordinate 18,889,957 downwards.
TTCTCACGGGCTTCCAGAGACGACTGGACAAACCCAGAATGGGGTTGGCACCTCTTGCCTCCGGCTGAGTGCCCCCAGGAGCTAGGGTGGGGGTGTGTAGTGGGTGGTAGGGGGAGGGTCCACCCCCTGATGTAATGCACTGATGCCCACGGGGGGGGGGGGGGGGGGGCGCACTGGGTCCTGGAGGCAGCTCATAGAGGGTTGAGTTGAGAGGAATCCTGGGTTATCACGGTCCCCTGGGGAAGCTTCTGGGTGGGGCCGGGCAGCTGGCCCTACACAGGAGGCCACCTGCATCCAGGACCTACACAGCTGGGCCTACACAGGAGGCCACCTGCATCCTGTAAGCAAGCGCCTCAGGCCCAGCTAACTGTGCCGGCTGATCTCGCTCACACCTGGCCCTTAGGATACCCTGATAGGAGGCCAGGCTGACCCCAGCCCCGACCCTGCCATGGAGGATCAGGAGGCCTAGGATGGGGCTACATCCAGGAAGGGCCAGATACGGAGGGTAAAGTGGACAGGTCCTCCCAGCCCTCCCTACCCTGTGGCAATGCACAGCCAGTGATAGGGAGAAGGGGGGGAGAGGGGCTGAGGGGTGTGATGGGTGGGGGACAGAGGAGCAGGCACTGGAGATCCACCCCAGGGGACGTGACTCAGTTTACAGGACGGCTTCTTGCTTTTCCCTGCCCAGGCCTAACACCGTCCATCCCTGGCTCCCTCTGGGCAACCAAGCCAGAATCTGCTTTAGGAAATGACCCTTCATGCCCAAGAGTGCTTTGGGGCCATGCGTCCCTCTGGGCGGAGCCAGCTGCTCCAGGACCCCTTATGAGGTTTTGGTTGATGTCAGTTTTGGGGATGAGAAAGATGGACGAGAGTGTTGGAGGCAGAAGTGACCTCAGGGCCATTTTCAGGGGTCGACTGGACAAAGAGGCTCTCGCTCCCTGTGAGATGCGCCTAGGTCCTTGGGAGAATGTGACAGGTGAAGGACAGAGAAGGCGACAAGCGGAGCGGGCTGTGGACCCCGCCCTGCGTCCCTGGCAGCCGGACTCACACAATCCCTGGCTCCCGTTCCAGGTCCAATTAATCTACCCTCCCGTCTCCTTCCTTCTCCGGCTCCCGAAGACAAGGGAAGGAGAGTGTGCCCTTTTGGCTGATGCCTCTGCTGAATTATTTGAGAGATGAGACTTTAAATGGATGTTTAAAGGGCCAGAGGCCCAGGCCTCTGTTCCTGGGCCTGCAGGTCCGTGAGGGTAGCCCCTGCCCTCTGCCCATCCCCAGTGTGCTCACGTACATGTGTGGGCATCTCTGCACACAGGCCCCTACACAGCTTGGACGTGTGTGTACATGTTGGGAGGGATGGATGTGGCATGTGAAGGCTCTGTGTATACCCAGCAATTGCCGTTTTTGTGCCTGCGTGTTGGCACAACTGTGTGCTTCAGGTGTGCTTGAGTTAGCATGCTCTAGCACGCTCCCCAACCTGAGCAGAGAGGAGGAGAGTGTGCAAGTGGCCAGATGCGGCATGTGCCCACGAAGCCCCTGCCAGGGGATTGGCATGATGGGAGCCGGCATGTGGGGTACTGCTCCCTCGCTCCTGGGCATCCAGGCACAGGGAGAGCGGCTGCTGTTCCACAGACAGAAACCAAGTTGCCTGCATTTTAAGGAAAAAGCCTTGAAATTAATTCTGAGGTCAGAATCTAAAAGAGAGAGGGAGATATGTGTGTGTTTCTGTGTGCATGTGATTGCATGTGTGAAATTGTGAGTTTGGAGAGCCTGATTCACAGTAGCCACTGGTTCCTGGTCATGTGTGTGTGTATGTGGGGGGAATCTTCAAGTGTGTGTGTGTGTGTGTGTGTGTGTGTGTGTGTGTGTGTGTATGTGTGTGGAGAAGGAGGAGAATGGAGGTCCAGCTTCAGTCAAACCATCTCCAGGAGCCAAGGCTATGGGCAACTTATCCATGCAGGCTGCTGCTGCTCCTTCCTTCTCACGTTAACCCCTGAGTGGGTGAAGAACTCTGGGAACTGATGGGCATTCGAGACATAACCCACCTGAGGTCCTCCAGCTCCCATAGGTTCAGCCAAGTTGCAGGTCTCTGAAGCCCGGGAGAATGGCCAGTGCTGAAGCAGAGCTCTCCCAGGGCCAGAGGTGAGCCCCAGAACTGCAGCTGATGGAGAAGGGTGGCCAGGGGGGCAGAGCGGAGGCTGGGCTGCCTGGGGAGCTGGCCTGCACCCTGTGTGTCTGCGTCACAGCCCTCAGGACTAGTTCAGCAACTATGGCTGCTTCACTCCCATCCAGGACAAATGCCATGGCCTCCCCCCTTGCCACTGTGTCTCCACGCTCCATGGTCAGGGTGACAAGAGACATCCTCCTGTCCACCTCCTACACGGAGCAAGTCCTGCCCACTCAGCACCCCTCTCTTTGCTGTTGTTAGTGTTTTTAACTTATCTCTCATTCCCGTACTACTGATCAACCATAGGCACTGCCTGCCAGCCAGGTGCCAGGGGATGAGTTAGGGCAAAACCACATAAAACCTCAGAGTCTGTCTCATGAACTTCAGTTCAACCCATACAAGTTCATCGAACGTTCACTGAGCGCCTGCTGTGGGTTAGGTGCCGAGGGTCACTGCTGGATGCTACCTTTCTGCACAGAACTTACAGCCTGGCCCGGAGCGTGCTAATGATGTGGTTATAAACCAGAGTGGCTGGTGCTCTCTGAGGTACAGAGGAGCTGGTTGGAGCACGTGGGAGGTCTCCAGGCTGGGGTTCACTGGGACATCCACTCAGAGTGGAAACTTCTCAGGTGTGGGCAGGGAAAGCGCTTTTCTTCTTGCCATCACTGCCACAGTCCTTAGTTCAGGACTTTGGTGTTTCATAGGGTAGAGACAGATGGATGTAAGGATGAATGGCTGCATGGATGGATGGACGGATGGTACCTGGATGTCACTGCTTCTGTCACACCCTGCCTCTTAGCTCTGGAAGCCTGGACTGGTCAAGCGGGTGAGAGCTCAGTGCTGAGGGCTAGCAGCACACTCACCGGCTGCCCACGGCTCACACCAGGCCATGGGGGATGGGCCGGGGAGGCTCCCTCCCAGCCAGGCTTTGCACACACAGTGCTGGCTGGCTCCTCAATCATGCCTTTCCAGCTAGCTGCTCCTGTCACAGCACATCTTGTTAGCCCTGGAGGCTCAATGAAATGGAAATTCATGTTTAAATTTAAAAACAACATATTGACCCTGGGAGCCAGCGATGTCTACATTTTTAATAACTTACTCGGAATGAAGGCTTGGATGAGCGGGCGTGTTTCTTTGTGTCTGTGTGTCACGCATGTGTGTTTTATGGGGTGCATTTCTGCATTTGTTGACGCGGGTGTCTATGGCGGCTTCACCTGTGTCTGAGTATCTCTGTGTGTGCGGGGGTGGGTGTCAGCGTTTCTTCTGCAGCCTGTGGGTTTCTCTTTGTGGTTCAGGCTGTGACGGGTGTGTGGTGGGTGTGTGGGAAAGGTTTCATTTCATTAGGTTGTGTTTGGATAACGGGGCTGGAGACAGGTGAACAGGACAGGGGGATAAGACAATCCTTGCTCCTGCCCCTCCGTGCCCCTCCACTCCCATGGCATCTGATCTGGGGGTCTAGCTCCCTGTTCTGCAGTTTCTCTTGTTTTGTTTTTAGTTTTTTATTACTGTACTTGATAAGTTTTATTAAAAATTTTTATTTATAAAAGTTTTTGTCCCTCCATAATTTTTTAAAATATGTTTTTATTGATTTCACAGAGGGAGAGGGAAAGATAGAAACATCAATGATGAGAGAGAATCATTGATTGGCTGCCTCCTGCATACCCATACTGGGGATCAAGCCCACAACCAGGGCATGTGCCCTGACTGGGAATTGAACTGTGACCTCTTAGTTCATAGGTTGATGATAAACCACTGAGTCACGCTGGCCGGGCCCTCCCCACTCAAATCCTACAGCTTACAGAGCCCTGTTCCTCCTCTCTAACAGCCCATCCTCCTCCCTTCTGTATGCCGCCCTCTGTGTGAAGGAAGAATGATGGTCTGGTGCTCTGGGGGCCTGGGATCTGACCCTGTGTAACCAGCTGTGAGGTCAAGCTAAGTGTTTAAGCTCTTTCTGTATCCCAGGTCTCCTTTGTAGGGTGAGGGGCCACAGTAAGGCCCCCAGAAGGCCCATCCTAAGGATCTGTCAGCTGTGATGCTATGATTTCCACTCTTCATCCCAGTGGTACCACAGGAATCTTACTTCAAGCATACTCAGTGTCAGGCCATTGTAGCTTCCTTTCCTGCTCTCCAACCCAATGCAGCAGAGATGGACACCAAGGCCAGGCACATAGCCGGGACTCAGCAGACATTGTTCATTGGCTGAAAACAGCACGATGCCAGTTTCACGCTTCTTATTTATCCATCCATCCATCCATCCATCCATCCATCCATCCATCCATCCATCCACCCTTCTATTCATCCATCCATTTGTCTACTCATCTGCCCACCCTTGCACCTATCCACCTATCCTCTATCCCCTCACTCATCTACTCATCTACAAATACATCTATGTACCCACCCTTGTATCCATCCATCCACCCATCCATCCATCCATCCATCCATCCATCCATCCATCCATCCATCCACTCACTCATCAATGGCTTTGTTGTACAAATATTTCTTTCTTTCTTGTTGTATTGAAAGATATAGAAGACACCTTCCATTCTCGAGATGCTTGTAGTTTACTAGGAAGATGTTAAGTGAAACATGGTATAAAAAAGGGCCAGAGTCCTCTGAGGAGGGCTTGCAGGAAGAGACAAGTCTGACTGTAGGGTCAGGAAAGGTTTCATGAGTGAGGTGTTAGCTGAGCTGAGTCCAGAGGGCCAGATGGGTCAACTAGAGAAGGAGGGGGTCCTTCCAGTGGTAGGCACCTGGAAGGCGTGTTTAGAGAAGAGGAAACCATCTGGCTTGTCTGGCGTGCAGTGAACAAGTAGGGGGCAGGAGTGAAGAAAATCCAGCCCAACCACCTGTCATGGCCTAGAGCACGTTCTTCTCATTACCCCTAGGACAAAAGCACAGAGGGGGTGTCACCTCTCTTTCAGAGACAGGAAACTTGGTGCAGGATGGCTGAGTGTCTGGCTCAAAGTCACCCAGCAGGTGTGAGGCAAAGTAGGGACCACAACTCAAGACTCTGAGCTCCTCTACCTGGGGTCTTCTTCCCAAAGGTGAGACAAAGAGCCTGTCCTAAAAGTTTTCTTAAAAAGTCTTACTTTTTTAACTTCCAGAGTCGTGGGAAGGGGTCTGTGAGCACTTTGTTTCTATTACCTATTGAAATTTGACATAATGTCTGGCAGTTCCCCCTTAATATTCTGTTGTATATGGAGCCTGACGATTTCCACCATTGAATGTGACAGGCTGGGAAGATTAAAAAGAGGAGCTAAACTAGCAGCAGTTGGAGATGAGGAAAAGTAGCACATTTATGAATAATTTCAGCTGAATCCTCACAACACGACACTCCCTGGACAGAACACATTCATTATCTTATTCACCACGACTACTGCAATATTAGTGATTTGTTACCGAATCAATTATTAATTCATACAGGAGAACGGGGCTCTGTCACTTAACTCTTCTCTGAATGCTGGGCCCAGGGTGGGCCAGGGAGGAGGAAGAAGCCAGATTTAACCTTCATTCCCTTGTTTGGTCTCTTCTAGAGCATGGAAGGATAGTTAAGGGTGGCCGCAAGTGGGTGAGAGGTCGGGTTAGGGGAATTGTGTCATGCCCCTCAAAGCTCTGGCTTGAAACCACAGACACTAAACACACCAGAGTAAAGCACAGCCCAGCAATCTGTAGGGGCCAATTGAGGCCATGATCCATCCATCCATCCACCCATCCATCCATCCATCCATCCATCCATCCATCCATCCATCCAATTTATTGCCTTCCATTTGAAGTGTCTGACTCGAATAATTTGCTCTTGCCTATAATCCTCCCTCCTCCGACAACCCATGCAAATCCTCTCAATCAGAGCCCAGCTCAAGTGCTCCACCTCCAGGACCCTGTTTCTCCTGCCCTGGAATTCCCCAGCCCTCAGCTTGAGGCAGATCCACACTTGACCTAACACAATTTTCATGTGAGTGCCTTGTCTCCTTAGCCTAAGATTCCTCAAAATATCTTGGGACCTGCTTTGTATCACCTGGTCTGCTCTTTAAAAAGGATGATGCTAGAGCCCCACCGCACATACTGAATCAACTCTGGGGCTGGGGTCCTGGAACCAGCCTTTTAAAAGAGGACCCAGGGGCTCCTTGGGCGAACTGCTGAGACAGCCCGGGAGGCCCCTCTGTCTTTTAATGCATCAAGTCCAGGGTTGGGCCCTCAAGGAGCTGAGGGGCTATGGGATCCAGTGTGTTAATGGACTGTGGCCTTTCCCTCTCTCTTCCTCCTTACTCCGCACGCACATCCCTTGTTGCACCTGTTCTGTGCTGAGGAGGCAGAAATACAGAGTTCTGAAATCAGAAAGACTCAGAACCAAGGCAGGTAGAAATGCAAGAGGCAGCAGTGTCTCCCTGGGGAAGAGAGAGGAGAGGAGGAAGGGAGGAAAGAGAAGGAGAAAAAGGATAGATGGGGGATGAGGAGGAATGGGAAGAGAAGAATGGGAGAAAATGAGTGAAAGAAAAATATTAAAGGAAGGAAGGAAGGAAGGAAGGAAGGAAGGAAGGAAGGAAGGAAGGAAGGAAGGAAAAAAGAAAGAAAGAAATAGAAGATAAAGAAGCAGCCTCTTCCTGTCTTGTGAGGCCACTCTGAAACCTTGGTGAGCCCACGTGGTCCCTGCCTTCTCCGGGTCACTTATGGACAGAGAACCTGCGGACTGGGCTCCCGGGAGGAGGCGGGCAGTCTGGGAGCTGGTTGTGGGGGTGAACATGCCCATCCACAGGGATGGCTCACGATGAGTGGGGAGGAGAGCAGGCTGCTACCTCCAACCACTCCCTCCTCATGGCCATCTCCTTTATGGCCAAGTGGCCCAGAGACAAAGCCCTGGATTTCCTTGCGTTTCCATTCTCCTTGCCTGCTTACCTCTATGACCTGACCTGTGGGCAAGTCTCCTTTTCCCCAGGCTCAGGTGCCTCCCCACATCTTCCCAGGACCCTGCCCAGAACCACAGCAAACCCAGCGGAGACCTGAGGGTGAGTCCCACAGTTATCTAGTGAACTGCTTCTTGCAACGTCAGTAGGGCAGGGTTACAGAGCCATCTTCACAGGGACCAAAATGCCCACTCTGATCCTAATCTTGGCCACCTCCAGACCCTGCCAACCCCACCCAATGTCCTGTGGCTGCTGCCAGGCCCTCTGGGCATCCCAGGTCCCTGCAGGGGCCGCTCAGAGCTGAGATCCACAGAAGGGCGGGGTAAGAGATGTCACCCAATCACATAAGTTGTGTGGTTGATGGTTTTTCTGCAGGATGGTCTGAAGAGTGTTTTGGGGACAATCAAGCCCCAACTTCCCTTGCTCTTACACGTCAGTTCAAAACCTGGTACCTGTCTACCCCCTCATTCTGCCTGATCACCTGGAAGTGCCACCAGAAAGAAACACCATGAAAATTCACCTCTCCTTCAGGGCCACATGGTCTGACCAAAGGCCCCAATTATGTTCCTTCCTGACCTCTTCTCTGTCCCCTCCCCCTAGAGCAGAAATGCAGAATAAAACCATGTAATTCGGGAAGGTGAGCAGCCCCAGGGCCCAGCTCTGCTGGTGGTAATTACTCTGGATACACAAACCAGAGGGGAGCTCCGTCGAAAATCTTATCACTATGCTGTGCGGAGTTTCCACTTTGGTCAAGTGTGGGCAGGTCTGATTCACATGGTGTCGAGAACCCTGAGCACTCGGCCCGGCCCACCCTGGCTGCACACTCTGGGCGGCTCTGCTCTTTCCTCCTCGGGACCACCAGCCCTCTGAGCTCCCAGTACAGTTCCAGCTCTTCCCTCACCACAATCTCTTTGAGTCATAGAATTTTCAAAGCGAAAGAGATGTTGAAGACCATCGACCCCAACGCTGGGAAGAGCAGCAAAGGGTGGGCTCTGCTCGACTCCTCTGGGTGGCTCTTGGCCTCCCTTACATTTTCCTCATTTCCAAAACTGAATGTGGGATAACATATATTCTACCTGTCTCATAGGGTTTCTGTGAAGATTAAAAAAAATCGCAAAGCACCCCTCAAACAGGAAGAAGGCCATTTGAGAGAAGTAATGGCCGTAGAGATTCAGTAGCTTGCCCAAGGCACACAGCTTCTCCCGTCATTGAGCGGGTGCCCGCTTTAGTGAGCACCAGGCCTTCTGAGCAAAGGGTAGGTGCACTTGACAATTCCTTCTGGAAGGCTCTGCTGGCTTTTCATGCTAACCTCATGTCTAGCATAGAGCTGGTGCACGAAGAGCAGAGGGGAGGGTGGAGGGGACCTGCTGGATCCTTTGACAGGGGTCTGGCAGTGAGCTCCTGGGGTGCAGGGCCCCGTTGTCCCCCAGCGTGGGCACTGTCCTATTCCTTTCATTGCCTCAGCCCCTAGTGCAGGGCTAGCACCGGGAGGGGCTCAGTCAATGTGATGGAACATATAGGCTAATTGCTAATCAATATTGGTTTTACTTTCCTGTGTGTGAGCACATGGGTTTACAAATAAATTGCACCTTTAAGTGATGAAGCTGCATTTCTTTACAATGATCCCAGAAGTATCTCCATGGTTGAAACTCAAGAGAGATGTACTGGGGAGGGGGTTAGTCCCTCTGGAATGTTCTCCTTGGGGAACCACAGCCACCCTGTGAATCAGGAGAAGAGGCCGGGGAGAAGGGGCCAGGCTGAGCTCCGTGACCTCAGAGAAACCTCCTACCCGGGGCCCCTGCCTCTGAGCTGCCTGGAGTTAGAATGGGGGCCAAGCCTGAGAAGGATTCACTGAATCCTGGGAGACTCTGGAGCCCCCATCCCACCCTTCCTGGGGGGGAGGAGTTAGGGAGAGGGACCTTGGGGTACCCACTGGTCAGACGCCCAAGGAGCTGCCTCAGGGTGCGGTCCAGGTGGAGAGGTGGCCGAGACCTGGAACAAGTAGGTAGGTTCCACCCCTGCTAGTCAGGAAGTCAGTGGGCCATCCTCTCCCTGAGGGTGGAGCTGGGGGAGGGGAGACAATGAAACCTCAGACATAACAATAGAGGACTCCAGGGAAGACAAGGGTCCATCCTATATGGGGAAGGTCCCTACAGGATGGTTTTAAGGATAAGGAGAGCAACAGTTCTGCTGGGGTTCTGGCCCATCTGTTCCTCCTCTCGAACCCCTGGGCCTGAGGCATGGCGGGTTTACAGTAAGGATTCCGGGGCCGAATCAGCTCTGTGGTGGCGCAGGGTCCCCAGGAGGGGCGTCCTCTGTGACTCAGGGCTTCTTGCAGCTGCACCTCGGGCTCATGTGAGCCATCTGCTCCTCTGACCCAGAATCACAGTGACCCAGCAGCCTGCCCCTGCCAGGAGGAGAGGGAAGGGCTTGGGGTGGGTGAGTGGGAGGGCAGACTGAAGGCATCCAAGCCCTGCCCTTGGTAAAAGAGGCTACCAGAGTGAGTGGACAATGGCCCTCAGATGGGGATCTGCCTGGCTAATTCCAGGCCAGCCTCCATTGCCGTCCAGCCCCTGTTGCCAGCTGGGAGCAGAGTGAGAGACTGTGTGGCCTCACAGTTAGGGATGGAGATCAAAATCCTGGCCCCATCCTCACTGGCCACGTGACTCTGGGCAGCTGCTTCACCTCTAGGCACCTCAGTTTCCTTACCAATCAAAGGGATGAGGGCACCTCGCCCCCGGGGCTGTTAGGAGTGAATGGAGAGTGAGTGTGCCAGCTGAGCATGAGGAAGGCTGCAGGGATGGGCACCCTCAGGGAAGGCTTGTGTGGGAGGTGGGACTCCAGCTGGAAGGCGAGAGGGAAGTGCCTGGAGCTGTGTGAGCGAGGTGTAGGGGAGGGGCAGCGCTGGAAGCACTGCGGGTGCTATGTCCCCCACCCCTGCCCCACGCCCTGGGCCCCGTGAAGATGACCTGGAGATGCTCTGTTCAGCAGGACATGGGGGAGGGTGCAGGGTCCCCAGCATCTGGCAGAGAGCAGGGACAATGCTGTTCCCTGAACATGAGGGCTGGGCCTGCCTGGTGGTATAATTGCTTCAGCCAACAGGTAGGAGCTTCTTGAACCCCATGCAGGGAACTTCCTGAGCACAAACCGCCAGGCAGGTGCACCCACCACTGACCATGAAAAGTGCTCTCCAGGGCCCGCATTGACCCAGGCTCCCATCTCCCAGGGCTCTGCCCGCCTCTATCTCAACCTCTGGAGGCCCGGCCTCTCCCCAGTGAGAGCCCCATGCCCTGCCCTTTGCCCAGTTCTGCTCCTACAAGTAAGGACATGGTTTGAACCCAGGATACCCCAAGTCTCCTTAGCCAAGGTCCCCCTCCCCCAACTCACCCTTTTCTTCTTTCTTTTTTTTTTTTAATGATTGGATGTGCGTTTAAAAAAATAATTCTAAATTGATTTGAGAGAGGGAGAGAGAGAGAGAGAGAGAGAGAGAGAGAAAAAGAGAGAGAGAGAGAGAAGGGGAAGAAGGGAGAGGAAGAGAAGGAGAGAGAGAGAAACATCGACTGGCTGCCTCCTATGTGCCCCACACTGGGGAATCGAACCAGGAACCGAACCTGCGACCTCTTGGTGCACAGGATGACACTCAACCACTGAGCCACACCAGCCAGGGCTCTTTTCTTCCCATCTGATCCAAGTGTAGAGTCTGCTGGATCTTTGGTCCTGACCCTCCTACCTCTAACCCCATCTTCTCCCTCCTAGCTCTCTCAGGCCCACCCTCATTCTACGAAGAGTTCCCCAGCTTGAGCCAGGGTGGGGGCAGGGATCTCCCTGGGTCCCCAGTTTGTAGAGGTGAGAACTAAGCTCAGAGGACTGAGCAGGAAGTGTAATGGGCAAGGCTGTCACCAGAGCTCAGGCCTCCACTCCCAGGCCAAAGCTCTCTGCTCTGCCCACCTTCTTTTCTTCGCTGGGCTCTGGCTGGCCAGCCCGGGGCTTCTTAAATACAGGGCCTCATCACAGGGCCCACACAAAGCGTTCGTCTCTAACCATGTCAGCACATCCACCTCTGCCTGTGATGGAGGAGGCAGCCCCTGGAGCCCGACCCGAATGTTCCTGCTCTGATTAACGGCCACCCCCAGCTCTCCATTGTGTCATGTGTGTGAGTCATGTCTCCCCGGCCAGACAGTGGCCTGGCCGCCTGCCACCATGGCCACGTACTCCCTCCTCCAGAGTCCCCATAGCCTCAGCGCACAGTGGGGACCCAGGGGGACATACTGACCGATAGGTGGCTTGGAGACTCAGGTGTGAGCATGACTGAGGCCGACCTCTGCTCTGTCTGTAGAGAAAGGGGCTCAGGGAGCAAATGAACCCTCAGGCCAACCTGGACAGTCATGTGCAGCCTATGCAATGTGAGTCGTGAGACGCCTGATGTGAAGTTAAGCCTTCCACAGTCAGCGTGGATGAGCATGGCCTCATTCTCTCCGGGAAGGCAATCCTCACACCCCCTCCGGTCCCCCACACCGGCGTCTTTTTAGAAAGTGGCAGAGTGTGAGCAAACACGGAGAAAAGATATTCCTGGGTCCTCGCCTTGGGGAATTCTCACTTTCAAAAGCCAGTCCTTCGCATCTAACTCCAAGCCTTCTGCTGCAGAAATGCCATTCAGTTGCCACGCTGTGGGCAACAAATTGCTACCATGAGACAGGTGGGGAAACTGAGTTTAGGTGGCAGGGGATGTCCCCAAGATCCCAGACAAGGTTAGGGCCTGAGCAGCATCCCTTTGTCCATCTGTGAGTGAAGCGGGTGGAGAGGCAAGGCAGCCTGGCCGCCGCTGGGATGGCCAGGCAGTGGCAAACCTGGTGACCCATTAGGAAAAACCCCCACCTTTTCCCTGCTCCACCTGGGCGGCCTGTGAAACAAGCACAATATTTACCAGGAGAAAAAATAAGCTTCTTGGTCCCCAAAGCCCCCTTCACTCAGACTCCTGTACTTTTGATTCCAAGCCCCTGCCCTTAGTAAGTGCACGACCCACTGGAAGTCACCCCTGGAGGGCCAGGAGTGAGTGAGGGGAGACTGAGGCCTGGAGGAGGGAGCCACTGTACCTGGAGAAAGGGAGAGGGAATGCGTGTCTGATGCGTGGGGGGCGGGCGCGTGCGCGTGAGCGAGAGTCTTGTGTCTGGGGATGCTGCCTTTGACAACTGCCCTGGTTACACTCATCCCACAATGACGCCTGCCATGAAGCCTGCCATGTTTTGCCATGGAAACCGTCCAGAGACCACCCCCGCACCTGATTTTCTCAATGGACAGCCTCCTAAGTCATCCCTTGCTTTAGTTCTCTAGAGGAAATGACCCACAAGTTCTCCTACTCCTCCCAGCTTCTGCCATGAGCACTGCCCTGGCCTCTGCTCGGCAATTCACAGGTGGCCCAGTGCCCGTCCTGCTGCCTTGTGTTCCCCAGCTGCTTTCTCTGCCACTTCATAGGGCTGGGGCGGTGCACCCAGGAAATACCCTGCTATAGTGCTGGGAGCTCCAGAAGGCGAGCGGGGGTTGGGGGGGGGGGAGGCTGAGGCAGCAGACACAGGAGGGGGGTGTGTGTGGGGGGCGACGCTCCTGGCTCATCCAGGGCTGACTGGGCTGGGAGGAGCTTTCTGTGCAATAAATGAGGCTTTGGCTAGGAGTCCTTAGGAGTCCTCAGGTCTCGTGTGGTACTGACTCGGGGCTGGCTTTCATGGGGAAGGGAGTCAGAATGGGCTGGGAAGGCTGCCTGGAGGAGGTGGGGCTAAAGGCAGGTCTGCAGGTGAGTTAAGAGACATTGTTGGAGAAAGATGGGCTGAGTCTGGCACCCTTGGTCTCCTTCCTGGCAGAGAGCCAGGTGGCTGCCTCCTTACTCTCTCTGGACCGGTGGTCTCATTTCCTTCCACGCCCCAGCCCCAGGGGCAAACCCAGGGATGGGCGGTTGGGTGAAGCAGTGGAGGTGCCCAAAGTCCCAGTAAGAACCATGGCCTTGGGCTCCCGAGGCCACCCCTCTCCCGCATCCCCACTCCCCATGGAAGAGGGGAGGGGGGCTGCCTGCCCTACCTTCTCCTTGTCTCCACTACAACTTTCAGGAGCTTCAAGGAGACTGGCCATGGCCAAGACACACACAGATCTCTCCCTGGGGTTCATCATGCTACCTCTCCTGGCCCCCAACAAGTGTGGATCCCTGGCCAGATGCCAGACTGGCTGTATGTCATGTCCACCTCTGTGAACATGGCTGGAGGGGTGGAAGGCACACTGGCAGTTACAAACAGAGGCCCCTGGAGTTGGCACGGGACACAGCCCCTGCCCTGGGGCAAATGCGGTCCCGTCTCTGGCTCTGGGCCTGACCCCCCCAATAGCAGAGGACGGCACCTCAGCTCCCAGCTGGAGCTACCTCCAGGCACAGGTCCTCACCTGGCTGCCAGGCCACCTCTTCTTCCCACTCCTGAATCCAGCTCCCTGGCTCTCCCACGGGAGAGCTGTGATGCATGCTACCAGGCAGCCACCCCGACCGCCATTTTCAGTGTCCCCAGAAGAGGGGAGTGGACAGAGAACCGAGCAGGAGGTGGACTACCTGGGACATCTGTCCTCTGTCTACCACAGACACTCAGGTGATGAGGAGAAGTCTGCCTTTCTAGCCCCCAGCTCTGGTCCTGGCGTTTGGTGGTGGGTTGGTGAGCTGGGCGGGCCCAGGGGCTAGAGGGGGTCAGACTGTCTAGTGACAGAGCCTGAAAGAGGGCCTCGCTGGTGATCACAGGGGCCAAGTCGTGGGAGAGCCCTGGAGGAAGCCACTTTAGCCCACAAAGCCCAAAGCAAATGCAGAACAGTGAGAGGGACCATGGCCTTTTCTGATTGGGCCGAGCAAGGGCGGGCTTGATGGTTTCTAGGGCACCCTCCTCCTTCCTCCTTCAGAGAAGCCTGGACCTCCCAGCTCAGGCCGTGGAGGAAGGGGGTTCCAGGGTGTGGAGGCCTTGTGGGGGGGGGCAGCCTCAGGGGGTCCTGTTTCCTTAGGACTCTCATCAGGATACGTGGGAACACTTCGCCAGGCCACACTGTGTCGCTGCCCTGTGTGGTTTGCTGCACATTAAATTCATTATTTTACCAGGTCAATGGCTCTGACAGATATTCATTTGTGGGAGATGAGCACGGCTGTTTCTTTAATCCCCGTGGATTACTCGGCTCTGCCAGAAAGCAAAGTGATACTAGCAACTTGAAGAGACTTTAATCCCAATCACTCCAGACTGTTTACAAGGAGGGTGAGAACCCTGCCTGAGTGGAGCCCAGTGCCACCTCCCAACCTCTCCCAGCCTTTCCCACGCTGCCTCCCGGAGGCTGGGTCCTGGCAGGCTGGCAGCAGCAGGGACACGGACAGACATACAGACGGGGAAGCTGGGGCCCTGGGTGAAGCTGCGTCCCAGCAGCTAGTGCACATCCTGGCGGAGGCCTGGGGAAGATCCTGGTCAAGATGCTGGTCTCGCCTCCTCCAGCCCAAATGGCTGTGCAGGATCCCGGCCAGCGAGAGAGGCGGGGTCCCAGGGTGGCATCCTGAACACATTATGTCTCTTTAAAGGTCTAAGTAGCCGAGTTGGGAAAGAGCACAGGGCAGAGGGGATTTCTTCCCCTCTTCAGTGGCAGACTCCCCGTTAACTCCCCAAACCCACCCCTCCCGGGCCACATGGTGCTCTGTGGCTGGCACACGACCTTCACGGAGCAGCTCATGTCCCCAGCTGGGCCCCTCTAGGGAGCTGGGTGCCGCCCACAGTCGCCTCCCCGTTGAACAGAAGCTGACCTGGGCCTTTCCCGCTCTGCCTCCCAGAGGCTGGGCCAGACCTTGGAGGCGTCCAGGGGATGTTCCATCTCCTGCTCAGTTCTCTGTCAGCTCCCCACTTCTCCCTCCCTGTAGCTCCTCTCCTGCTGGTGGCTCACTCCCTGTGCATACATCACTCTCTTAGCTGGGCCTCCGAGGGTCTCCTGCCTTCTCAAGGCCCCAGTGACTAGCTCCAGGTGCCATTCTTGAGCCCTTCCTCAGCTCTGGGCGTCTCCCCCCGGGCACTGAAGGGAGAGCAGAGAGAAGAGGACCCCAGACCCGTCCTACAGGGGAGTCATGTGACAAAGACCTGCTGTGCAGTGCCTTGCCTTTCTCCCGGGCTCCCAACACATGCACAGACACACCCTACTCAGCCTCACTTCCACTGGGGAAAATGTCCAGTGTGTGTGTTTGTGTGTGTGTGTGTGGGGGGGGAGGGGTGGGCACGCCTGCGCATGCTCACGCATGTCTGTGTGCACCTGTTGTATGTGTGGCTTCATCTACCTGTGAGGGTGTCCATCCATGTTCTGGGGGCAGTGGCTACCTGTCCAGTGCACAAGTAATTAATTGGTGGGTGATAAAGCAATTAGCCCCAGAGCTTTCGAAAATAATGAATGAGGGTCCTGTAGATGTCAATATTTGAAAATACTAATTTAAGGCCTATTAGCTGAAACAAATTTTAATTAAACAGGGAATAATCAGGGTGATGAGAGGAAAATAAAAGCTCGGGCCGGTAGCTGAGTCTTGGTGAATGCAGAGTGAAGGGAGGTGAGACGGTGTGGATCTGGAGCTGGAGCCTGGCCAGTCGCTGCTTGGATCCTGAGCCAGCCTGGGCAGGGGAAGGGTAAAACAAGGTGATGTCACATTTCCAAGCTGGGTCAGTCTCCTCACCGGGAGAGAGAAAGGAGGGCCTAGGGCTGTTCTCAGGCAGACTCCTGACTGTGAGGAAGGAGGTGCGGGGAAGCAGCTAAGCAGAGGGTTTTCTCTGTGAGTGCATCGGTGGGGCGTGGCTGTGTTTCCCAGGGTGCGTAGGAGGTGTCACCCACAGTAGCGGGGACAGTGCTCACATCCAAAGGAGCTGGGCAGACTCCAGCCCAGCTGATGGACACAAAGCCTTCGGCAGGACTCGTTTTTGTTTTCCCAGACAGAGTCGTCTAATTCCCTAAAGTCTCCGCTTTGCATAAAGTTTAAATCTGCCCTCCAAGGAAGACCTGCTGTCAGCGGGGTTATGTGGGACAGAGGACCAGGCCACATGGGTGGTGATCCCCTGAGTATCTGCTGGAGATGCTACTCCCAAGCCTGCGTCGGGAACCTCAGCCCCTGACAGTACGCTTTCTTAGGGAGCACATGCGTTCACGTTCCCACTCCCACCTCTGATCATCCTTCTCTCGGGAGGACAGTACCATGCGGGTGTGTGTGCGCCTGTGTGCCAGTGTGCCTGCTGTTGTGTGCCTATGTGTCTGTGTCCACATGCATCTATCCGTATGTTTGAGCAAATAGATCTGTGTGTCTCTGTGTGTCTACATGCATGTTTGAATGTGTCTGTGTACATCTGCGGTGTGTGTATGTTGGGGTCCTGGAATTTCCAAGCAGGCTGTGCCACCCCACAGGGCCGCTCTCCGCTCTCTTCCTAGGGCCAGCTCCAGCAGGCAGGCAGGAACTTCCGCTGGCACCTCTTTGTTCCGTTGTTTATTTATAACCCACTGCATTCCGCAAAAGAAGACGGAGGTGGAGATCTTGGTTAGCCTGGGGCTCCCCTCTGGCATCCTCTAAGGCTCACTTCAGGAACCCAGAACGACCTCATCTGCTTTTTAGACTGAACTCCGTTGAAGACACCACACTTGGGGAGCATCCTTCCCCCCCTGCCATCTGAATCATCACCCACCTGCAGCTCCAGCTTCCCACTTAGGTTCCAGCATTGCTGCTCAGCCCCTCTGTCTCCCAACTCTAAACCCCAAAGCCCAGGCCAGCTGGTTCCTCCCAAGATCGTGCTCTCCCCTGGGGTACCTCCTCCTTCAGCAACTCCCTCCAGGACCATGGCCTTTATGTCCACTCCCCTCTGGCCACGCCTCACAGGAGGTGGACTTTGGCTCTGCACCCTGACCCCAGCCACCTGGCCTCAGCTTCAGCTTGCCCTGTGGGCAGACAGCACATGGCCTCCTGCCCAGGCCTCTGCCCGCCCCCCCCTCACTTTGCATCCAAGCACGGAGCTGGGGACCCCATGCATTCAGTCAATGCTGCTGGAATTGAAAGTTGCATAATAACCTGGGGCCCCTTGGAAACTTTTCATCTCAACACGGAGACTGATTAAATAGCAACAAAAATAAATTATGTATACACAGGGCTGTAAAAGCACCCAGAGATGGCAGACTTGGGGTCTGTGCCTCATATAAATGCAAATACTGTAATAGCATTGCAGTGGGTCCCCTCTGCCGCCCCGCGCACACCTGGGGCGGGGAGGCTCGGAGCCAGGGAGGATGGTGTATATTACAGCAGACAACAAGCTCGAACCCGCTGCGGCTTTAAATAACACCCAGAGCCAGACTCAAACCCCCACCTGGTGCAGGAACTGACCCCGGATGCTATGGTTTAGGGCCTAGTTTGCACACAAAAGGCTACAGAGCAGTGTGTGCATCTAGAGTCTGCTGGCAGGTAGGGAGGGTTCCAGAAGGGGCGGGTGGGGTGATAGGAGAAGCACTGAGCAGGGAGTGTCTCCTGGTCTTGGTCCCCCTAATGGATAGGGAGGGGTGTCACGCCTCCTGCAAGGGGTGCCCCCCCTAGGATGCCAGGCCCACACTGCTCCCCTCTTGGCCCAAACCCCAGGGAGGTGCTTGTTGCCTCTCCTCACCCCCAGGGATCTCACAGGGCCCTCACAGCAGCAGCTCTCACTTGGTCTGAAGGTGGGGGCAGGAGCTTTTTATAACTGCAGGTGTCTCAGGATAAAGCCCCCCCCCCCCCTCGCCACCATCACACACACCCACACCCTCCATGGCCTGCTTCCTCCCTCAACCCTGGCACTGGGGACACATCCCTGGGCTTGGTAGCTGAGACCTGTGCTGCTGGGTGTGGCCGGGGTTCTGGGAGGAGTAAAGAAAGGAGAAGGCTTCATGAGTGAGCTGTGTGCCAGGACCCCCTCGTGCTCAGCCTGGGACAGCTCTCCCCGCTGTACCTTATTCAACACCTGCTCACTCTTTGGCATACAGTGGGCACCAGGTGAAAGGTTGCCAATTCATTCATTAAAAAGCCATTATGCTTCTTTTCTTGAAAGGCTATTGTCTTCTTACTTTCTGTTGTTCTGTTATGCAGCCTCCCTCTCCCCCTTAAGTTATGTGAAACCTCTGTAAACCTCACAATAAGCTTAAAGTATCAAGTTCCCTGGCAGGTGAGCGGAGCACTCTGTGCCTTTCTAAGTGCAGTCTTATTAATTTTCTCATCTCAACGTCCCAACACATCGCAGGCTGTCCGGGCAGGTACCATCATGCCCAATGTACAGATGGGGAAACCGAGGTCCCAGGAGGCGGCTTGTGCATGCTTGCATAATTAGGCCTCCTGAGTCCTAGGCTTCTGTTCTGTGGAAAAGCTGCCCCACCTTGAACATGTAATTTTCCACTGACTGCAAGGAATGAGGGCATAAAGGGTCCCCATCTATTGCTGTGTCCAGGCCAGGAGGCAAGGAGGCTGGGAGACCAGGCAGGTTGCCTTGAGTCCCATCTGGTCCTCTCTTTGGGTCCACCCCACTGCCAGTCCCCCACCTTCAGCTCACAGTGGCTGAGGAACAGTCAGCTCTGTAGGACATTGGCCCTCAGTGGACACCGCCTTCTCGTCTGAGCATCTCATCTCAGATGGGGGGCTGTTGTGAGGGTCACCGGACAGTGTGTGGACGCAGCCTCCAGCGTCCCCCTGACTGGTCCCATCCCAGCAGAGCCTCCCCGCCCCCTGCACACCCCATTTAGGCCCAGAGTGGGGAGCTGGGAGGTGGGTGGGGGAAAGGGTGTTTGTTCTTCTGCAACTTATCTGAAAAGTCCAAATTAGAGAAACAAGAGAACAAATAAGAAATAATGGCAGGCTACCCCGTCCTCCAACTTTATAAACAATAGCAAACCAAGGGCAGTGAGGGCTGCCTGTGATGCTGGCCAAGGAGACAGGCGCAGGGGGACCTGACGAGCTGTAAGATGTTACGTTCCGAATGGAAAGTGCAGGAGAAGACAGCGCTCTCACTCACAGGGTTTGGTAAAAATGTCTGCACAGAGTGTCTCCATGGTCAGTGTCACATGAGAATGAGAGGCCACTTACACGTGATGCTTTAGGGTTAGCGGCATTATTCAGGGCGGGCACCTGGGCGGCTCCTGGAACGTCCTTGGAGGACAGCTCCCAGGATGCTTGCTTATGTGGCGTTCCCACCTTCATGAGCCCCCCACGGAGAGACCGGCTCTGCTGCCCCTGAGACACGGCCAGCGCCTCCCACTCACCGCTTCAGGCCTCCCCATCATTCTCCTGTTACAGGAAGTCTTCTTGGATCAGCCTCCTGCCTCTAATGCGTTTCTTACTATGTCCTCTCAGCACCTTCAGAGTCTCCATAGTTTATGTTCTTTTGATTTGCTCCTGGTTTGCAGTGAGCTTGCATGTAGTGCCAACAGCCTTTCCAACACCCGGCTCCCGTCCCAGTCCTGGGAGATACAACACAGGGATTCTATGGCCACACACACATCTTCTAATACTTTCTAAAACCAGGTAACAGAGTGGGTGAGTGGGTGAGTGCCTGCTGGAGGTGAGGAGAGATGTAGGGTGTGGTTGGGATGCATCCTGGTGGGGGGCGGGTGCCGCTCCCCTACCTTTCCATGGTCAGTGTTCCTGAGCTCATCTCTCCCTAAGAAGCAGCTGTGCTCACAGGAATCTGAGAGCCAGAGGGGCTTGAGGGATTATCAGGTCCAGCCTCTTCTTGTTATTGGTCAGGGTGCGGAACCTTTTTTCTGCCAAGGGCCATTTGGATATTTATAACATCATTCACTTAATATAATTAAGTTAATAGAAATTTATGGTGCTATGAAAAAAGCTCCTAGATTTATTGAATTTTGAGTCCCACCTGCAGTTGCCTTCTCAGGGCCAGACCAAATGATTTTGAGGGCCTTCGATGGCCCATGGGCCGGATATTTCCACGCTCCTAAATACGTAAAGAGAGTAAGGGTCTCCCCAGGGAAGGAGCTACTCCAGGCCACCCTGCATGGGACAAGACCTAGACACGGTGTGGCCTGTGTCCCGTGCCCTGATCTTGCCAACACAAAGTAGCGGTCGGTGCTCTCTCTTCTGTGGGGGCCATGTTTCTACTGCCCTGGCCCCAGATGAGACTGAGCGCTGCCTGAGGCCGATCACACCTGCTGCTCTGCCCGTGGCCCTAGCGTGTCCAGGGGAGCACAGAGCACACAGTTGGCAACGAACAGTGCTATGAACATCAGAGCCATTTTTGCTCAAACCTTTGGTCTTGGAAATGATCTTACAAAGCCATGTTATGGCCACAATTATCATTGTCTAGGAAACATCTAGGAAGCACCGGCCATCCCTGGAATGGGCCGCCTGGCAATGGGAGTTCCCTGCTGAAAGGTGGGTGCAAGCAACGACCGGGTGACCGCTTACGCGAAGTGCCGGGGAGAGGATGCCAAGGGTGGAAGCCCAGAGCAGGAAAAACGGGCACCTTATTCCTTCGCTGCCTCTTGTCTTCCCTGGGGAGGTGGCAGCTTGTGTTGGTGGTGGTGAGGATGCAGATTTTTGGACCACTTCCTCCAAAACTCTGGGGTCTACAGGGGGAAACTCCAGGGGGACGTGGGGAGGGTCCACAGAAGACCCTGCCCTACTTTAATGGTTCCCACCTCTCCCAGTCCTGGTCGGGCTTCCCTTGGGCCCACGCTGGGAGCTGGGGTTGGGGGGTGGTGCTGCCCCTCAACATATTCCACAATTTAGGACTCAGACCTTCAGCATCCTGGCTGCCTGTGAACAAACCCCCTTTGAGCTGATCTGAGACGATGGGAATGGCTCCAGCTGAACTATCCCTGGGAGAAGAAGGTGACATGCAGAGGCCACTTGGGTAGGCACCCCCTCTCTCCGGTCACCGCAGCTCCCCATCGCCTCTTGTCTGGTCTCAGCTCCCTGGGCCACTGGGTCTTTCTCTCTTAGGAAGAGCTCCCATCCTTAGTTTTCCTTGCAGAGCTGAGATAACTTACAGCTTTTGAAGTTAACAAATGATCAAGCTCTTCTCAGCTCCGGATCCCAGCAACACCCCTTGCCTGGGTACTTTCTCTGCGGTGACTCATCACTCAGGTGCCCCCTGAGCCCCATCCTCACTGTACATACCAAGTCCCAGCTCCCATGGGGTTCCCAGCCAGAGCCTTTGGTTCAGCCTCAATGGTAGCCACCCTGGTTCCCCACCCGCTAGCCATCTTAGTGTGTCTTCCCGAGGGGCAGAACCCAGGGGACCCCAATCTCCCAGGCAGAGCCCCGCCTCCACCTCAAGAGAGGCTGCGGGAGGGGAGGAGAGAAACTAGTGGGTATGAGGAAACAGAACCGGAGGGGAAGGGAATGGTGTGCTAGGTCACAGAGTGGAGGGGCGGTGGGCAGGTGGGGTGCTCTGGGAGCCCCAGGCTACAGCCCACTTGCCTCTCTCTCCCCTGTCCCCTGGGCTGGGGCAGGTGGGAGGTCTGAGCTGGAGGCAGCAGGAGTGACTTCACATCTTTGTTGCTAGCGCTGCTTGGCTGAAAATAGTCCTCTCCTGGGCAGGCCGGCTCCGGGTGTGAAAAGCTCGCTCCCAGGGAGCGGCAAGAACCAGCGGCGAGAAAGACGAACCACAGGCCTTTGCCAGCTTAGCTGAAGAACACAGGCATCGCCTCAACCCCGCTGACCGCTAACTGCGGGGGAACCGCAGACTCACCCGGCCCAGCTCAGCGCGAATGAAATGCTCCCACGTTCAGAGCCCCATCTGTACCATCTCGTTTCCCTAGGTCTTCCTGCCGCCGGCACTGCACTAAAAGTTGCACACCTTGTAGCATCTAATCCTCCAGCCACTCGGGACACAGGTGGTCAGCACCCTCAGTTTATAGATGTGGAAACGGAGGCTCAGAGAAGTTACTTAGGCTTCCCGAGATCACACCGCAAGTAAGGGAGGTCTGGAGCCAGGGCTATTTGACCCCGGCCCTTAGGGGAACTGTTCTCTTATCTCCATTGAATCGCTGGGCCATCCAGCAGGTCCCCAGCAAACACTTCAGGCTATAAAGGGTCTCCAGTTCTCATCCCTTACCTCCCAGGCTGCTGCCTGCTTCCTCCTCAGGACAGTGATATGAGAAACCGTGTTCCTGGTGCCGCTTAGGGCGGCAATTTTCAACCGGTGTGCTGCAAGAGTTTTTAAAACATGCAATACCTGACTGACTAAAAGGGGCACTGACCTCTTTTCCCTTAGAATCTAAGGCTTAGATCATCAACAATAGCCAGCCTGTGTGAATGAATCAAAATTATACCAATTTTTTTTTTTTTGGTCAGATCAGCAAAAGATATATTTTTTGGTGTGGTGCAGAATTTTAGTAATTAGTTTATGTGTGCCATGGATGAAAAAGGTTGAGAATGGCTGCCTTAGGAGATGGTTAGGAAGGGAGGCACCCACCTGCAGCTTGGGGGAGTTTCTGGGCTAGAAAGAGCAGGCACTTCCCCTCTCTGCCCAGGGGCCAGGCATCTAAGTGTCTGTGTCAGCGTGATAGCCGGTCACTTTGTCGATTCCCAGCACGATCCCCAACCTTCATTTCCACCCTAAAGTACACCAGATAATTAAGTCTCTCTCAGGCCTCCTCAGTATAATGCAGATTAATTTATTATTTAAATCTGAATAGGATATTAGCTCATTGTCTTAATAGTTCTGATAAATGCTTGGGGGGCATGGGATGGAAATCCTCCCACATGCCCCCTCCCCAGGCAGCACAGAAAGACCCCACAGGCCTAGGGAGCAGCTGGGGGAGTGTGTGCATGCCATGGGGGTGGGGGTCTGCGCTGGGGACCCCAGGGTGCACAGGTAGGGGTGAGCACGTGTGCTCCCAGCAAGTCCTAGAACTGGCTCTCTTAGGGCGGATCCCAGCTCCTGCTCAGGAAAGAAAGAAGGGAAAGGAGGGGAAAGCAGAACAGAGAGCAATTTCTCAAGCTGGAGGCTTGGGGAGTCGGGGGAGGCCCTCCTCCCTCCTTTCAGGATGGGGTGAGGGCTCTGGGGCCAATTTCTGAGTGTCAACAGACATGACTATGTGGTCTGACAGCTGTGAACATCTCAGCACCTGTCTGCCCTTCTCAGAAATGGTTTGGGATGAAGACATCCTCACCAAATGATCCAGTGAAGGCTTTCAGTGGAGTTGGTGTGGGAAAGGTCCCATGGAAACTAGGGGCATGGGGTGCAAACTGTCTTGGCTTTGCCAATGCTCTGTCCCCCCCCGCCCCATCATATGTCCCAGGGAACCACCTCCTCCCCCATAAACGATCTCTGGGGAGGACCCTCAGGTAGGCTTCAGGGTTTGTCCTTGCTGCTTCTGTCTCCCACAGAGATATCCTCTCCACCCCCTGATCTCCACAGTTAGCAGCAGAGATGATAAGACCCTGATATCCAGAGGAGAGCACTGGCCGGGAGGGAGCTGTGGACCTTCCCGTTAAGCACTTCTGCTGTGTCCCCTGAGTCTGGTATGTTGAAGTGCTAACCCCCAATGTGATGGTAGTAGGCAGTGGGACCTTTGGGGGGTGATTAGCTTTAGATGAGGTGAGGAGGGTGGGGCCCCATCATGGGGTTAGTGCCCTATCAGAAGAGGAAGAGACCAGAGCTCCATCCCTCTCCACCGTGTGAGGGCACATGAGAAGGCAGCCATCTGCAGCCAGGAAGTGGGCTCTCACCAGCACCAGAATCTGCTAGCACCTTGATATTGGACTTTCTAGCCTCCAGAACCATGAACAATCAATGTCTTTTGTTGAAGACATTGGTGGTATTTCACTGTGGCAGTTTGAGCTAAAAGCCTCGAGAGAGAGAGAGAGAGAGAGAGAGAGAGAGGGAGGCCCAAGTGCAGAGCACGGTGGTCACAAAACAGTGATATGATTGGCGTCCAGGTGCCGGTGTTACCCATTGACACGCGGACTGAGTGTCCATGGTGGGGTGCTTGGCAAGGGGGGCGGGGCGCAGAGAGGGCTGCCACGTCCTATGCTCAGGGCACAGGTGGAGTAGAAGGCATGTCTTTACAGATAAATGTAGCTCAAGCAGTTGCCCTGACGGACGAGGAAACTGAGGCCAGAGAGGTCAGGGCTGGTGGGGGGAGTGGCAGCCTACCTCTCGATGCCCTGTGCCTCCACCAAGCCTGAAGCTCCCCCGGCTGCACCCTAACTTGGGAATGATTGCTTTAGGGTCATGTTTGCCCTGGTGCCCCCTCCCCCCAGGTCTGGAGCAGAGCAGGGGCCCTTGGCACAAAAGGCATTGGATCCAGCCAGGAAAATATATGGGACACGTCGTGTGGCTGTGGTTTCTTCACACCATCCAGTCATACAGCTGGCAATTAATTTCCCCTATAAATGAAACACCTTTCATATCACTTTATCTGGAGAGCTTGAATTGACAGCAGCGGGTGTAATTTATACATACTTTTTACCCATCTGTTAGCATTCAGGCTTCAGGCTGCCTGCGTTTTTTTTCTTCAATTCTCTCCCCAAATTGAAAGGATTAGGTTAGGATTAGGTGAGTGTTTTAACCAGATATTCACAAAGATGGATGGCGGTGTTTCCAGACGGCCAATGCCCAAGGGAGGCCCTCGCACGATGGTGGCCAGGTGGGGCTCAGTGATCTGGGAAATTGCCTCCACCTGAGAGCCCAGCAGCCCCTGCTGCTAGGAGCTGAGGCTCTTGAGAGCCTGAGGGACTCTCCAGACCCGCCCTTCATTTTACAGGTGAGAAAACTGAGGCTCGGAGAAGCAAAGGGACTTGTGCAAGGTTGAGCAGCTGGCAGGAGGCACAGCCAGAACGGAACCGGGGTCTGGATGCAGGGAGCACTGGCGGAGAACAGCTCGTTTTACCTCGAGGGGCAGAGCGGGCATAGACGGGACTTGGAGGCAGGGTTTCCAAAACTCAGAGCAGGACCATGTTAGGGCAATTTCCGGAGGCCATTTTTCTGATTGTGCATGTAACTGTGTGTGTGCACGTGTGTGTGTGTGTGTGTGTACACGTGTGCATGTGTGTATAATAACTGGGAGCCCAAAGGGCTGACCACTCCCCCCTGCACAGCCACAGCCCTGCAATGGTGTCCCGTTGGCCTGTCTCCTCTGGTGTCCTGGGCTCTCTTCTCTCAAGGGGTCTTTCCTTCCCAGCCTTACAGGGCCCTGGGGTCTGGCCATGCTGGACTCCTTGGGGACCTCCACACCTGCATGGTCATCTTCATAGGCTCCTTCAGGAAGCTTTCCCCCACTGCACTCCCATCCCCCCAACCCCTGAAGCTCACATGTCGGGGTGCAAACAAAGACTTTCGGGCAGGTCTGGGAAGCAGGGTTCAGGCAGAATTGTGTCATTTCTGCTCTGGGCTGGGGGGCCATGGAAGGGGTAGGTCCATCTTTGCATGTCACTAGGGAACTATCTGTTCCCAAGACCCCTGCATCTTAAGCACAGTGGCCCATTCACTCATACATTCCTTCATCCACCATGTAGTAAATGCCTGCTGTGTGTATGACCCTGCCTCGGGTGCCCAGGATGGAGAGATGAACATGACAGGGCCTGCCTTCAGAGGTCACGAGCAGACCACTGGCCTTGGGAATGGCCCCTTCTGCCACTCAAGGTGTCAGTGGCCACCACCTCCTTCATTACCTCCTTCTGCCTCGGCTGGGCCCTAGGGCTGTTAGCAGTGTGACTCTGTCTGGAGAAACTCAGTAAGATAGTTTTGCATTAATGCAGGGGCCTGCGGAGATTTGGCCATTAAATGTTACATTAGACCCAAGGTGTCCTGTACAGGCTCCCGGTGGAGTTTTCCACGCAGCCTTGGCTGGGGGGCCTTGCGAGGGGGAACGTGCTGGAACTAACAACCAGGTGCAGAGGAGGGAGCTGGGCTGGCGCTCCCCGCGGAGCTCCCAGGACATCCTAGAGAACAGGGAGGAAGGGCAGGCGTGCCCTTGCCTCCCGTGCAGCCCCAGCAGACCCTGCTGGCCATGGCTGGGCGCTCAGTTCGTCCGGACCCAGCGGGGCAGTAATCAAGCTCGCCTCACAGCTAAGGAGCATTCCTCCTCCTCAGACCAGATGTCCGATTTAGCTCCAGAAACAGTCACGGGAGTGACAAGAGAGACAGAGGGGAAGCTGGTTTCCCTTCACGGAGGAGGCGAGACCCTCAGGGATAATTAGTGAATGGCACTGGCTTCATTTAAAACACAACTAACTGCATCCTATGGGGCAGGTGATCACTGCCCTGAGAGGCCAGGAGGGGAGAGATGCATGTTGGCTGAAGTCATCTGGTCTTCCTGTCGACCTCTGAACTACCCAGCCACCTAATTACCTGCCCCAGCCACCTAATCACCTGCCTCACCCACCTACCCACCTGCCTCACTCACCTAATCTCCTACTTCAATCCCTCTCAATACCCACCTGCCCAAAGTATCCTCCAAGGACCCTGGGCAGATCGAGCAGACTCTCTGAGCCTTGGTTTCTCTGTTGCAAGTAGAGATAAGACCCGCCCCCTCCTCCTCCCTCCCCCATCTCCTCCTGAACTTATTGGAAGGATCTGATGTACATGCCTGAAGATGATGTGTAAAGTGGTACACGGAGTGCGAATAATAACAGAAGGGGTATATTGTTACTGTTGTCACCGTCACTGCCACACTGCTCATAGCTGAGCCCTTTCTGACTGGAGCCATTTCCCGACTTGCCCTCCCTTGGACCAGCTACTCAGCACATCTCGGGAGGAAGGGCTTGGGTTTGTTTTTAAAGATCTCCTCCCAGATCCTGGAGGAAGCTCCAGCCGCCCAGCCCAGTCCCCTCCCTCCTTTCCTGCTGTTTCAGACACTTTAGGCAGAGCTGGCTCCTCCTGCCTCCCAGCGGCAGGGGGAGGGAGGAGCCGGGGAGGGGCAGGGGAGGCCTGCGGGGGCTGTGAGAGCATTAGGGGCCTGCTGGTTGCAGGGCAACCACAGGCAGATGCCGGATGTGTTTGTGTTTCCAACGTTAGAGCTTTAGAACCAGAAAAAACAAACTGGGAGCTTCAAAACCAGGAAGCTAATTGTTCAGATGGGAAGATATTATTTACAATAATGGGGCAATTAGGAAGGAGTGGCTAGCAGTAGCCAGGGTGGCTTGGCTGGTCACCCTGCACAGATGATGGGCAGCCAGGGGGCCAGACTACCTGCCTTGTAGTCACCCGCTATCTCACAAGGTCACTCTCTTTGGGGGAAGGTGCCCATCCAACAGAAGAGGACACCTATGAACCCCGGGGTTTCAGGGGTGACAGCCAGTTCACCCCTATCCACCACTAGACACGTGGCCCTGGGGATCCTTCTAATCTTCCCCCTCAGCCCCATCCCTGGGAAGCCCTCCCGACTATTGCAACTTGCACCCATCCTCCCTCCTGAACCACCTGAACCCCGAGTCTGCTCTGAAGAGAGACCCTTGACCACACAGCACCCTCTGTCTGGGGCTTTATCTTGGTGGGCCTCTCCCCGACTCCCCTTGCCAGGCCCAGGGCTGGACATGCTGCTGGCCCCGCCTGAGTGAGGAAGGTAGAATGAATTACACAGGGGCTTTGGGAAAATGAGTGGAAGGGGAGGAGGAAGGAGAGATAAAAATTACCAGCCGCAGTTCAGTTAAAGAAACAAATAAAAACAGGAGTAACATGGCCTGTATGCTCCCCCTCTCCCCTTCATCTGCCCACTCACTGGATCTTGTCATAAAGATGGAAGTTGAGAATCCACACTCAACATGAACCAAACTCTTAGATCTCAGATTGATTTTGGCTAGTCATTTGAGAATACTTAAAAACTGCAGATCTCAGAAAAATAATCATCTTCCCTTTGAAGCAGAAAGTGGCCCATTTGCAAATTAATGGCTGGGTAGGCCCAGGCCCCTCCAGGAAGGGAGAAGGGATGGCCCCGCCAGGATCTGAGGAGGGCGGGAGCATGGGGCCGGGGGTGATGGTCGCCACAGGGCCAGCTGCTGCTGAGCGAGGCTTGAACCAAAGCTGTGAGAGGCTCCGCTCTGACTCTGGGGAGAAGGAAACGAGACAGGGGCGGCTTTCAGTCCACAGTGTTCCTAAATAGCAGGAAAGAGATTGTGCTGTGCTTCTCTGGACATTTGTTAGAAGTGGCTGGGCAGCCAGTAGCACAGACGGCTGGAGGGCAGTGGGAGCCACGTGCCCGGGAATGGAGGCAACGTGAATCTCACACTGGTCCAAGGAGCATCAGGCAGGGCTCCCTAATCTCCCCTCTCTGCTCTGCACAATGCCCGCTACCAACTCCGCTGCCTTCTCTGTCCCTGATGCACTGGGCTAGTTTACACCCATCGTCCTCCTAGGCCTGTGCTCAAAACTCCGGCCTGATCCGCAGTCCCCCTGACGTCCACAGCACGCAGGGTCCTCCCCTGTAAAGCGCTTGAGTAGCTCTTGTCTTCCCCAGTGCGGGCCCTAGGGGGGCGAGAACCTGCTTCTCTAGGACACCCCGTCTCCCTGGGCAGCCTGGTGAGTTGTGAGGCCCCCTCTCTTGTGCGTTAGTGCCAGGCTGCAGGGCCTCGCAGGGGGCAGAGCCCTCACCTGTTTCTGCCTCGAGACCTGGGATTTCTTTCCTCTCCTTCCTTTGCTTACAGAAGTGAAGGAAGAAACAACAGGCACCATCGTTCTGTTTGAAAAGTAGATGCAGGAGGCAGGCAGCTCTGGGTTAGCATGGGGCGGGGTCGGGGGGTGTCTCCTAGTGCAGCACGGCGTCCCCCCACCCCATCCCCGCATCCCATCCCAGTGCACTGTGCCATCACTGGAGGTTTGGAGAGAGGCTGCCCAGCTCCGACTCTTAGGAAGGGCTAAGCTCCCCGCCTCTGTAGTCATGAGTGTGGGAGAGTGGGGAGCAGAACCCCGAGTTCTTGGCTTCCTCACCCTCACGATGGCGGTCACCGACATGGAGTGTCAGCCTCTTACTGAACACACAAGCTCAGTCTCTTTTGGGTTGGATTCATCCAGCCTTCACCTACCAGATATTTACTGCCCAACACAAACTGCCCAGTGAGACCTCATTGAACAAATACAGATGTTCCTCGCCTTGTGATGGGGTTCCGTGCAGACACACCCACCATAAGTCAGAATGCACCTAATACACCTAACCCTCCGAGCCTCACAGCCTAGTCCAGCCTACCTTAACTGTGCTCGGAACACTTAAACTAGCCAACAGCTGGGCAAAATCATCCAACACAAAGCCCATTTTATAATAAAATGTTGAATATTTCACATAACCTCTTATGTGTATCACTTTTGCACCACTGTAAAGTTTAAAAATCCTAAGTCCAAGCATTGTAAGTCAGAGATGTCTGAATTCATTGTGCATATTGAGCAAGGAGCTGTAAAACAGAGGCTAAAATTTAGAGGTTATGTAATTGAATATAGGCTGAATGGAACATACTCACACATGTCTGTGAGATTCCCCTCATGATCTGAAAAGCCTGCCCTTGAGTCATAGCACTGCCACATACTGGTGGTGTGAACTGGGACCAGTTATTTAACTTCTCCCTGCCTCAGTGTTCTCATCTGTAAAATGGGTCCTTGTGATGATTAAATAAGTTAACATATGTAAGTGCTTAGATCAGAACCCATAAGGTTGTTATTTCCAGAGTTTCTCCTGTGTGTGGAGCTTAGGTGAGATGCTGAGTTCCCCACCCTCCCCCACCGCCTTAACCCCACCCTTCTCATCCTGCACCTGGTGCCTTCACCTCATACAGACCCCCTGTGTGGGCAGGGCGGGGCACCTTGAGGCATGGAGGAGCCAGAGCCCAGGACAGGATTGGGGACATTGTGGGCAGTCAGGCAGGAGCTGCTGCCTGAGGCTCTGATGGACCCCTGAGAGACGCAACTGTGGGAGGAGGCAGAGGGCATCGGCTGTGAGTCCTTCGGGGTGCTGGAGTCCATTTACGGCGAGGTCACTTATGAATATTAAATTCTTTGCTCCAGGCTCCAAAGAGTGTTACTGTCCTGCCCTACCCAAAAGTCAAGGTTACAGCCATAATAAACAAAGCCGCCCTTCTCCATGAGCAATGCGCAGGCATACACACACACACACACACAGACGCACACACACACACATGCACGCACGCACACACATGCACACACACGCAGTAGCACAGGAGGAAGGCAGAAGGGCAGGGTGGGCTCACAGGAGCCGTTTCCACACCCTGGCTTCCTGGGACAGGTGATTCTCTGCCCTGCCTGTGACCACTCTCAGCTCAGTGCCCCTCGCAGGCTCAGGACAGACCCCCCTGGAGGCCCCGCCCCCCTGCCTCCCATTTCTTCCCTCTCCAACTAGGTTCTCAGAGGCACTAGGTACAGTCAACAAAAGCTCTGGGATTTTGACTCTCCAAAAACCAGAGCTTCCAGGAGAGGGTGCTGTTGGCACATCCTGTGAATGGGATGAGGGTGCTGGGTGTGTGGGCTGCAGTGGGCAGGTGGCCTGCCTGCTTCAGGGGCAGAGGCCTGGGCTGGGGCTGGACACCTCTGGAATGGGGAAGGGGCCACGCAGTCTGACTTGAGTGCACTTGTCAGAATGCAGTATGCCTGAGGGTGGGACCCTGGAACTTACCTTCCAACCATCACTTCCAGTGCTGGCTGATTCAGGCAATGGCTGAAGACAGGGCCAGAAAGGTGTGTGACATAGTCCCCCCCCCCCCCCCCCACCTCCCGAAGCTGCCGCCGGGTCTCATCTGTCTTGCCCCAGTGAGCATACTGGTGGGGAGTGGGGGGGTTGCTTCTCCATCCTCCCACCCTGCAACAGGAGCAGAGCTAGGAAGGGTTACCAGGGTTCAGGAGGCAGAGTCCCAGAGTGGGGTTTGGGGCCTGCTAAGAAGTCCAGGGTCTGGCAGTCACCACACTGGCATCCAAATGTGTGTGTGACTCAGGTTGTCACCTCGTGGGGTGTTGCTACCGCCAGACAGCCATGGCTGAGTTACAAGGACACAATGATTAAGATGATTAAGCAAAGGAGAGAGTTGGGGGGGGGGCAGCAGGGAGTGAGAAACACACACAGACCTGCTGATGGGGTGACAGACACAGGGAGACAGAGCAGAGAGATGGGCAGAGGGACAGAGAGACGAGGAAAAAGACAGACACAAGGACAAGGACTTGGAAGGAAAGGAATTTGGGAGGAAAGGGAGGGATGAGTGTGATTCACTCTGAAACTCCCACAGAGCTTCTCCTGAGCTGGAGGACAGACCACAGGGGCTTCAGTGGCCTGCTTGCCCCAGGCCCCTCTCCATCCTCTGTCTCCACCAGCACCACTGCCTCCTCCTCATTGTCACCTGCCCTGTGAGCATCCACGCGGTGCCAGGCATCACATGCCCGTCGGCTTTTATCCTCGCAACAGCCTCCAAGGCAGGCAGCCGTGGGAATTACCGACAGGGGGAAGGAGGCTCAGAAGGGACAGAACACATTCTGACCTGTAACCCCTTAGCACCGTCTTCCCTTCATGCTTGCTGCTGCTCCTAGGAAGTTCCAAACATGGAAGATTTGCTTCTGCAGGAAGAGACCCCTAGGCTGTAAAGCTCCGTCCTGTCTGTGAGGTGTGTGTATGCGCGCGTGCATGTATGTGTGTGTGTGTGTGGGGGGGGGGGCGGAGCTGGTGCAGAGCAGGCTGGGGACTCTGCAAATACTACAGCCATCCGTCACTTTGCACTCTCACCAGGGAGAGCAAGGACCTGTTTGGTGGGTTCCCCAGGAGAGGGAGAGGCAGCCCCTGCCAACTCCTCCCGCATGCAGTCCTCGCCCAGAAGGGCCAGGCCTGGCTGACACATGCCAGCTCTCTAGGCCCCTCCCGGAGCTGCTCCCCTGGGACACATGGCCAGGAAACCAGGGAGAACAGGGAGACGCGTCGTTGCTCCCAAACGCAGGCTGTGGGCCCCCACAGCCAGGCTCCCTGCGCAACAGAAAGCAGGACAACCTTGGGCGGCAGATGCCACAGGGTCAGGCCTGAGCCCCGACTCTGCCACGAGGGAGCTACGTGCCCTGGGAAAGACCCCCCATCTCTTGTGGCAGCTGCACCACGTGTGCAGTGGTTCCGGCCTCCTGGTGTACCATCGCACCAGAACCTGTGTAAAGCGCCAGCACCGCCCCTGGCACACAGCAGACGCTTAGGAAATACCCTCTGACTTTTATCATCCACATCATCATCTGCTCTCCCTCAGCGCCCCGCTCCTCTCCCCACCTCTCCCCTGCTCCTTAGTCCCACCCCTTCTCCCCAAACCCTCAAGCCTGTTTTCAGAGGGCCTGCTCAGTGTCAGGCCTCTGCCAGGCTGGGAGCCATGACAGGTGGCCCCGGAGTTGCTGGGCGATTTCTCCATGCGCAACCCTGGATCCAGGACAAGACACATCAGCCTTTCTTTTCCCTTCCTGGAGCTTCCGCCAGACAGGAGAAGCACGTCAAGTACACAAGTGACCTCCCTCCCTCATTCACCATTAGCAGCGCCTTCACTGTCCAGCAGTGTAGGGTCCGCTGCAGCATGGGGACATACAGCATGGTCCTGCACGGCACCAAAAGCAGAGTTTAAGTAAAAGGATCGGCTCAGGAAGGCGAGGGGCCATTGTCGTGAGGCTGATGAAGTGCCATGGGGGCTGCCTGGGCAGGGCTGCCAGGGGTTCTGAGCCCAGAAGCCAATCGCCAGACAAATGAGCCTGAGTTTCCACAACCCTGAAGGTATTAGAGAGGTTTCGCCCTGATTATAACCTTCACCCTCCTGGTTGAGGCTTAGGAAGGACCTTGTGTGTTTTTATTTATTTTAGAGAAAGAGGAAGGGAGAGGGAGAGAGAAACATCGATTGGCTGCCTCCTGCCGCCCCTCACTGAGGATGGAGCCTGCAACCTGGGCATGTGCCCTGACCGGGAATCGACTGGAGACCTCTCGGTGCAGGGGATGATGCTCAGCCAGCTGAGCCCACCGCCCAGGGCAGGCCTTGTGTGTTTTCTCTCTGCATCCTCTCAACGGCCTGGGAGGGAGCCAGGCCACAGCTGAGTGCCCTGATGTCACTACAGACACTGCAAAAGGAAGGACACAACTTCCTGCAGTCCCCCATCTCCACCGTACGGACGGTCAGAACTGGGACCAGAACCCCAGCCTCGCTTGCACCCAGGGCTCCCTTTAGACCCCTGCACCCACTGGGCCTTCCTATCAGCTGCAGGATTGAAGCGGTGGCGTTTGTTTTTCTCGATGTGCAGGCTCGGCCCCCAGCCCAGGAGTTCTGAGCAGCCCAGGCCCACCCAGCGCGGCCTTGGGGCCAAAGGCACAGCCCTCTTCCTAGCTCAGCAGCCTGCTTGTCACTCCTCTGGGCTTTGGCATTCTCTTCTGATTTGCATCTACCCCAGTTTCAGGTTTGGGCCAAAGTTCCCTACTTCTGATTGAGTGATTGTCTTTTGGGGGACACTCCTTCATGTATCCAGCCCTTTGGCCCACCACAGTCCATTCACTCCTCTAAATGAGCTGACTGAGCACTGGTTGGCCAATACCTCACTTCTGCACATGAGCTCCCCCCTCTCCCCGCAAGACCCCCAGCCTCCATTCTGCTGACAGGAACATGTCTCCCCTCAGAATCACCCTGGGGAAGCCCGAGTCAGCCCATGGCGGAGTTCAGTGCTCCCTGCGTTAAAATTAGCCAGAACCGTGTGGCACCAAAAGGCCAGCTGTGCAGAAAGGCTGGGTCAGTCCAGACAACCCTGGCATCCAAGCAGCATCACCACACATCCACCTCCTGCCTCTAACCCAGAGGGAGGGAGTTTCTCATCCCCAGAGGCCTTGGGCCCCTGGTGACCACTGGAGCCCGAGGCCAGGCAGGTCTCGAGGATTCTTTCTTTTTCCCCTGGGAGGTCACAGGTCCTTCTGAGAGTGGGGCAAGGCTCCAGCCCACCTCCTCCGGGAAGCCTCCCTGACTGCCACAGCCCCAACCCACGCTGAACCTGCCTCCCCTTGTGTGGCCCCCTGTTGTCCCCTCAGAAGCTGAGTGGGTCTCTCATTTTCCAGACTCTGTCCTCAGTGCCATGTAGGGGGATGCCAGTTATGAGGCATTGGCTGACTGGCCAGGAGGGGAACTGCCCCCATCGCCATGCCCTTCTCTGCTCTGGCTGTGGAGCAGGCGCTGGCCCCCAACAGCACTCCGGCATCTGGGAGGCTGGCGGGAACCGCCACCAGCAGCTCTGACCGCCTTCAAGGGCACTGCCAGGAATAGACGCGGCCACCCCGCCGCCTGCGTGGGCCTGACAGCCTGCGAGTGCCCTTTCTCCAGACTCTGCGCACTTCCCGAGGCGTGCTCAGCCCGGCTGCCTGGTTCCTTAGGGGTGAAAGCTCAGTTTGGCCCCTGATCCTGGCTCTTGAGAATGTGTCCAGCCACCTTCCACAGCACAGCAGATGCTACCCTGCCCACCTCGTGGCCAACAAGCTGCAGGCACTGGTTAGTCAACCAGGGGCAGAGGCAACTGATTGCTCAATAGCAGCCCAGCACCGGCATAAAAACAGGAGCCCTTAGCGACAGAGCTGTGCCTCTTTGTTTTCTAGCCAAGAAACAATGCCAGGGTGATGAGGCGGCTTGCTCAGAGTCACAATTTGCTAGCAGCAGGACCAGGCCACCAACCCACAGCTCCTCACTCAGCCAGGAGCCGAGTTGCCCATGGGAAAAAGATGACCCAGGGTTGGAGGAGAGAGGACTTCAGATAGAAAGAGACACCTAAACCCTATTGCACAGGTGGCATTCAGGTCCTGAGAGGAGAGAAAGGACATCATCCCAAGACATGGAGGAGAATGAGTTACTTTTAAGTGACAGTGAATAGATCAGCGTGGCCTGGACAGTGGGCTCATGGGGAACAGGGAAAGACAGACGGCATCTGTGACTATGTGGAACCCAGGAAAGGGACACTGAGACACTGGGTGCCCAATCTCACCTCTGCTGTGAGGGTGATTGCGTGACTCTGGACCAGTGGGAGGAATTGTGACCTATTCATTGAGTCTTGCAGGGTTCATTGAGTGGGCCCCGGGCCCCGTGTGATAGGTCCTGTGCCAGGATCTGGGGACAGAGCAATGGACAAAATGTTTGCCCTCATGAAGCACACAGTCTAGTGGAGGGAGACGAGCAATAAACATGCAAGTCAGGGCACAATGAGTTGGGCATTGATGGAAACTGGGAAGCAGGGGGAGGGAGAGAGGATGCTGGCTCTGGGGCCAGGGGATAACTATTTTATATAGAATGGCTTCTCTGAATAAGGTGACATTAAAGAAAAAACCCAAAGGCAATGAGAGGATGAACCAAGTGAGTATGCGGAAGAAGCGTGTTCCAGGCAAGGGGAATAGCATGTGCAAAGGCCCTGAGGCAGCCGTGGGTTGGGCCAGCTGGAAGAAGAGCCATGTATAACCTATGGAAGCAAGCAGACCACAGGAATTTCTCAGCTCACCTCCTAAGACAGCGCCTGCTGAAGCATGTGCATTGCCCCTTCCTGTGCCTGGGGCCGAGCGAGTAGGGTTCTTTCCTCAGCCAACTAGAGAGCTGAGGTGAAACTTGGAATCAGCATCTTAGCCAGGAAAAGACAAGGCTCTGAATTCTTAACCTCCAGGTGTGTCCCTAATGTAGTGTGAGGTTCTTTTCTCTGAGGTTCATTCTTCCACACACAGGCCCTGAGCAGAGACTTATGCCTGACCCCAGCAGTCAGAACTGGGGCAGAGAGAGGCTGAAGTTCCTGCTAAGATGGCAGAAGTCCTGGGAAAGGCATGAGGGCTTCCTGGAGGAGAAATCCAAGGAGTGTCTGCCTTTGGAGTGACTGAGACAGGGCAAGAGAGAAGCGAAGGCTTGGAGGCTGGTGTGTGTGTGTGTGTTGTGTGTGTGTGTGTGTGTGTGTTGGAGGAAGTGGGAGGCTGAGGGAACCCACTGTGGCTGGGGAAAATGCTGAGTATGGGACAGGAGGAGAGATTCTGGCCAGGTGTCTGCTTCCAAGTTAGGACTTGAGTTTGTTCTCTCTTTTCCCCTCTGTTTGTGTCTGTGTGTCTGCCCAAGTCTCTGTCGGTCTGTGGGTGTGTGTCTGTGGGAACATCTCTCCGTGTCTGTCTCTCTCTCATCTCTATCTCTGTTTCACTCTCAGTCTCTTAGTTCCCCCTTCTGTTTCTGTCTGTCTGTCTGTCTCTGTCTCTCCCTATTGGGCTGTCTCTTTTGGTCCCCCTCCTCCCTGCCCCCTCTCCTCTCTTTCTCACAACAGGAAGAGGTCTGCAAAGGACTGCGATTACCCTCCCTCTCGCCTCCCCACCCTTCCCCCTCCCCAGGTTTTTTCTCTCGCTCCTTATTCAAGGCAGATAAAGTGCGCACAGCTGCTCCCAGCTGAAACGGGCCTTAATTGCACCCCCGTTGCCATGGCGATCCCTGATGATCTCCGTGGCTGGAATGATGCCCTCGGATCTCCCTGCTGGGGCCTCGGGCTGCACAGCCTTGCTGGCCCTGGAGCTGACCTCGCGGGCACTCTGGAGGCGGCAGGGCAGGCGCTGCCTCAGCACACCTCACAGTCCCCAGTGCCTTTCCCCTCCTCCACCCCTAACTCCACCACTCCCCACTCCCGGGACAGTCTGGGGTCTGATGCAATAACGCACAAGCTCCCAGGCAGGGACAAAGCCTTCCTCTGTCACCAGCCTAGGCCCAGGTTTCTGGGTGAGAAGGAGGGGTTCCAGGTCAGAGCTCTGTGCTCTAGGCCCCATCCCTTCACCTGTGGACCTACCACAGCCACAGCCACCATGGGTGCGGGAGGCTTGTCAATGCAAAGCAGCCCATTTATGGCAGTTTCTATCTGAACAAGCCCTGGCAACTGGGGATGGGGAGCACGGTAGAGGGGGGAGCTCCAAGACCCCTCCTCCGGGTGCGGTGCCAGGGTTCTGCAGGAGAATAAGCTGCCTCTGCCCCCACCCTCACCCCTACCCCTGTGAAGACAGCAAGAGGTCAGGGAAGAAGGGTGAAGACCCAATGCACCAGGAGGAGAGGGACATGAGACAACTGTGGTGGGGACATGCTTCCTGGTGCCTGGAGGGCCCAGGCAGGCCCACTGAGGCTCAGGGATGTGAGCCCATA
The DNA here is from genome assembly GCF_014108235.1 of Myotis myotis. Classification (NCBI taxonomy): domain Eukaryota; kingdom Metazoa; phylum Chordata; class Mammalia; order Chiroptera; family Vespertilionidae; genus Myotis; species Myotis myotis. The sequence goes on along the minus strand of NW_023416401.1, from coordinate 18,852,789 downwards.
CAGGGAGCTGGGAAGGCTGTGTGTGTGTGTGTGTGTGTGTGTGTGTGTGTGTGTGGCCCGTCCAACATCCCTGCTTCATACTCCCCTCCACAGACCCCTCCCCTGGACTCTGAGCTGGGCCATCTTAGAGTGTGTTCACAGCTCAGTGGGTCCTGACAGGGGTCTCGGGGAGGGCAGCACACTTAGTGCCCAGTCCGCCTACCCTGAGCCCTGAGGAGCCATGCGGCAAGCCACGGGCTGGCTCTGAGCTTCCCAGGAAGGCCTGCGCCGGTTCTGTTCCCTTGCCACCCCACTTCTGCTGGGCCACCGAGTGGCTCCTGCATCTAGGAGGACCTGGACTGGAGGGGGTGTTCCTATCCCAGGTCCTTCCCCTTCCCAGCAAACCTAGAGGTGAGGGGGTGTTCTAGCACTTTCTGTTCACTGCCTCACTCAGCATCTGAGCCCTACTCTTGCCAGGCAGGGGGACAAGGCTCTGCCCTCTACATTGTGCCAGAACCCAGGACTCAGCCTCTGCTGGTCCTTCTGGGGGCTGGCATGTGCCACCTGCCCATGGCCAGGAGGTGGGAGCATGGGATCAGGGCAAGGTCTCCTGATGGCCTGCTTTCCACCACAAGGGTGGCCGTTGAGTGTATACCACCTGAGCCACGCTTGGTAATGTAATAATAGTAATAATAGCAGCAGAATAATAACAGCTACTGCCTATTCAGGGGCCACCACGCACGGGTGCCACCGGTAGCACCCCATACCCCACAGTGTGGTTCTCTCAACGCTTGAGGTCAGGGCTGAACTCTGCATGGGTGGGGAAACAGGTCACCTGCCCAACGGAGGCCACTGCACTCTTGGCGGCCATGCTGGTGGTGGCCATGCTGGTGGTGGCCATGCCCGTGGGACCCTGAGGTGGTCCCAGAGGCCCTAGTGGGCAGTTCACTGGGGGCTGCAGGGCTCTCAGGCCCCAGCACTTCCTGCTGTGGGAAGGCCACAGGTCTGGGGCTGCGATGCCACCTCCTGCATGGTGTTGCTGAGAAGCGGAGTAGCTGCCTCTGGGGAAGGCTTTCTGCACGAGGGTCTGTGTCAGTAACACCCCTGCCATCGAAGCGCCCATCCCCCCACTGCCCCAAGGCCCCTGGACACTGCTCAAGGAATCACAACCCCATTCTTTACTCTCCACTCTGTCTTTCTAGCCCCAAACCTATTTCCTTGCTGCCACACAAACCTATCGCATTAGGAGAGGAAAGTTGTAATTGAAAGAAAGCACCAACTACAACAAAACAACTACAACAAAACACACTACAAAGCAAAGACCTTCCCTCCCCCAAAAACCCACAAAAAAAACCAAAGCCCAAAGCACACAACTGGAAACACCCTTGCAAAGAGTGGCCCATTGGGAAGCAGGAAAGCAGAGCCCACCCCTTTGCACCCCATCAGGTGGAAGGAGCTCCTCACTGCCCCGAAAGGTGCTGGCAGGTGCCAGGAGACAGGTGCTCTGTTCTACAGAGGAGCCGGGTTTCAGAGTCTCCCCCTGTCCCAGTCAGAACACTGGGCTGCCTTGGGGACCCATCCTTGGTTGGATGGGGAGCAGCAGCCCTCAGCTGGCCTCATTCCTGCACCCTTAGCACCCGCATCAAACAGCTAGCTCTCCTGTTCTCACTTGTGCGTCTTCACCCTTACACTCCCCGAAGGCAGGGACGTGGCTTAATCTTCCCTGCTCTTGCCCGCAGCTTTGCTCATATCCCAGCAATGTGCAAAGTGTTCGGTAGGACCACACTGATGTACATCGGGGCTGCACTGTGCACACCTGTCCATGTGGAAATGACCATCAGGCATAAGAAAAAAGAAATAGGATCGGCCTGCAAAGGAGACTTTGCTCTCGGCATCATGCTTTGTTTAATTAACAGTCTCCATTGGGGCCGTCAGCACGGAAAGATATTTATAAAAATCACATGATTCACCTTGGGAATGAAAGAGTCAACTAAACACACTGTTTTCCACCTTATCAGGCTCAGGACACAGGCTCGAGATGCGCTAAAGCCCTCTGTGAGGAGAGCGGCCATCCGTTAACTAGCGGCCTTGGCCCTTCCTTGCCGTGGCCACTCTGGGAGGAGTGCCACCATCCCTGGAGTCAGCCCCATCCCATACCTGCTCGCGAGCTCATTCTCCAGGGCTGCCCAAGGTTTGCTTTGCTAAGTGGTACTTTGGGAGGAAAAAAAAAAGTACATTCATATATATTTTTCTCTCTCTCCACTCAAAATCTCTGGGCTTTTTCATATGAGAGCTTTTATTTCCTTAAAACAGCAGCTGCTTTCATTTAGTTTGATGGATTTAATGCATTTAGAGGCGGGAGGAGCAGGTGGGAAGCAGTGGATTTCTCCAGCCTACCTGCTGTACCCTCCACAGGATGAAGATCCCTAGTATGGAGCATCCCACACCTGGGAAAAAATCCTCCCTTCCTTTGTCTGAGGTTCAGGATTTAACTCATTCTGAGGGTGCATGCCAATTAAATTCCCCCCTTTTTAAAAACATGTTTTATTGATTTCAGAGAGGAAGGGAGAGAAAGAGAGAGAGATAGAAAAACCAATGATGAGGGAGAATCATTGATCTGCTGCCTCCTGCCCACCCCACACTGGGGACCCGAGCTTCCAACCCAGGCATGTGCCCTCATTGGGAATTGAACTGAGACCTCCTGGTTCATAGGTCGACGCTCAACCGCTGAGCCCTGCTGGCCGGGCTGAAATTCCCCCTTTTTTAAATTTCTCTGCCTTTTCCTGGCCCCTCTTCCAAAGTTCCAACGTTTGCCTTTCGCTCCAATGTCTCCTCCTCCTCCTGGGAAAGCACCACTCGGGGCGGCATCCTTGGTGCCACTGTCCTGGTGGGAAGGAATGTGCCTGGGGCCCCTCAAAGGCTGAGAACTCCTCTCCATGATGGGGAACCAGAGCTGACAGGTCTGAGCTCAGAGAGCTCTGTGCCCATCCCCAGGAATTAGGACTGTGGATAGTCTCAGAATGTGTATCTAGGCGATGGCGATGGTGGATAGGCTAATGCAGACCCAGCCTCGAGGGACACAGGATCTCAGGCCATAAATGGGGTCAGCACAGGGGTCTTCCCCAGAGAATGGCTGATCATGAACCCAGAGTCCAGGAGGCCCTGACTTCTCAGAGCTCTGAGGAAAGACCTGCCTTGACTGCCCCAGATACCTCACTCACTCTTGTACCTCCAGTGCCATGCACCACAGTGAGGGGGTGCTTGTGGCTGATTCTGGGCCCTGTGGCCTCAGGAGTATCTATAACACCCTTAGGGGCCTGTGACAGACGGGACCCCAGGGCCTTGGTCCTGCCTCTGTGCCAGCTACCAGCTGCCCCCAGGCTTTTCACACTTGGAATTGTCCCTGACCCTCTCCTCCTTCCCCGGGGCAGATACTGTGACCTTTCCCATCTCTCCTGAGGCTTCGTCTCCAGCTCTGAATCCTGAAACCCACCCTCCAGTATGGTGCTTGGTAAGGACTCAAGAAGGGGCCTTGGTGGGGGTGGGCCTTGTTTGCGGGTTTGTTGAAGGGACAAGGCTGCTTCCACCAGCCCAGCTGCAACCTGGGACACTGCTGAATGCATCTTCCTCCCCCTCTGAGGAGTCTCCTCTCCAAAAAGCCCCTCCAGACACTCCAACAGCTCTTTCTGGGACCCTGACAGCCTGAGACCAGTGCTAGGCCTCGAGCAGTATGCAGAAAGCTTGGAGCGGGCGGGGGAGGAGGCTTCCCCAGCCCCCCTCCCAGGCAGGCGCTGAACAAATCCAGGGAGTTAATAGGAGCCACACAAAGCCCTTGGTTTGCTCCAGAGATCAAGGGTCAGCCTGAATAACTCATTAATTAACCGAGCAAGGCTTCCTGCTATTGACAAGGTCTGGGAGCTCGGCCTGGGAGCAGACCTCACATCCTGCAGCCAGACCATTCCCAACTCCCACTCCCCCTCCTTTCTCCAACTAGGCAGTCACTGACCTGGGAGATGCCAGGTCTCTCCGATGACCCACTGAGCTCAACTTTCCCCGGAGGACCTGGCCTGGAAGGATTGTGTAACCTTGACCTTCTGCTTTCAAGTCTGACCCACCCTTTATCTTCTTGCTCCACCCGTGCCCACGCCTGCCCCTCCTTCCCTGGCATAACATCCGATGCTCCAAGGATCCAGGCGTGTGCTGGCTCCCACACACCTTCCGATGCCGCTCTTGGATGTCTGTCACCAGGGAGAGGACATGACAAGCTGATTCACACAGAGGTGTCAGGATGAGGGTGTGAAGAGAATTGGTGGGTGGGTGGTGATTTCATTTTAACAAGGGTCATGCTTTGACTTGAGTCGAATAAGCTCCAATGGTGAGATTTCAGGCATCAGAGATAGTCCAGGCAGAAGGGTTATTTTGGCCAAGAGTCCTTCCCAGTGACTGCTAAGGTGATGGAATTGCAGTGCCCAGGGCTGGGGCTGCTCAGTCCTGAGCAGTTTTTCCTCCCATTCGGGTCCAGCTTCTTCCCCAAGAGGATGAATGTCTAAACACCAGCTTTGACTACCTCCATACCCATCGCTGGCACCACCTCTGAGATTTCAGAGTGCTTGCTGGGATTCCCACCTCTGGGGGTGTTCTTTGCCCCAGGATGCACCACTAGAGGAGACTTCTTCATGGAGGAGACGGGCCATCCCACCCAAGTGTTGCGGAGGAGAGAACCCTGTCATCGCCCATGGGCCTCCATGGAGAGAGCGCTGCATGACGAGGAAGGGGGAGCATTCTCCTGGCATGGGGAGCACTTCCTTAAGCCCGCTGTTTCTGGAGACTAAGGCATGGAAGACCTGGATGCAGCCTGTAGCACCTCTGGTGTTACTTGCCGAGCTCATTCCTGCTGATTGATATTTGCAGAGCCTAATGCTACTTGTAGGGTCAGCTGTTTCTGGAAGGTCTCACCACTAGATTTAGAGTCTGCTGCTGTTTGTAGAGTCTGTTGTTAGCAGGACCTGGCACTGCACGCAGAACTCATCACTAGCTACAAGGCTTGCTTCCACTTGTAAAGTTTCTTGGGGTTTGCAGAGCCTGGTATCGCTCACAAAGGTCATTAAAGTTTGCAGAATCCATAGCAGTTTTTGAATCTGTTGTTGGCCCGGTCAGTTCTTGTTTGCAGAGTTCTTCACTAGCTTTGGAGACAGGTAATGTTTGTAGAATCTGTTGTTATTAGCAGATGCTGGCTTTGTAGGCTGAGCTCATCAATACCCACAAAGCTATTGCTGTCTGCAGAAAGTGGCTCTGCTTGTTGAACCTTCAATGCTTGCAAAACTACTCTTGGTCAGAGAACCTGGGCTATTTGCAAGTCTGACACTATTTGCAGGGTTCAGCACTGATGATAGAGCCCTTGGACACTTTCTGATTCTACTGGATTATCTACCGTATGGTGAGTTTAAGTATTACTACCACCCAGGATTTACCATGTCTAAACACAAGTGGGTCCGTGTAGAGATCTTAACCCCAAGGGTTTCTGCTCTCAGTAAGTCTGTGATATGAGAACTCAAGTCAGGAGGTGATCACTAAACTTCAAATAACTCCCCAGACACATTTCAAATGGAACATGCTCTATCCACAGCCCAACTAGGAATCCAGCTCCCTCTGAGCCATAAGGCCTCCTGAATTCTCCTTATTTCTTCCCCAGGAAACTCAGGGAGGTCCCAGCTGAGGACCTTGTCTGGGCCGATGACAAATTGATGAGGTCTGAACCTTCCTAACTTTCTCTGCCTCCATGCCTTGGGAGGGCCTGAGGTTCAGCATCTGGAGTGAGTGCATGGAGTGGGCTAGAGGCACAATCTTTCCCTTTCTTAAAACCATTTTCTGTTCTTTGTTCTTAAAAGAAATTGAGCTCTAGATGGTCTCACTGTTGGCTTTGTCCACAGGGCCTGAGGCAAGCACTGCTGCTCAGGAGATAATTCAGAGTGCTAATGGCATACAGATGCATGCTAATTCATGTGCACACACACAAATTAGGCTGCAATTATCACAGGAACTATTTGCTAATGCTGGTTACCATTTGAACCATTATTCAGCATTGGTTACCACAGCCGGCTGGTCAATATGGCTCAGCATGAGGCTGCCTCTCAGGCAGTCTTAGAAACTCACACAACCTTAAGTCAACATGAAGTCACAACCATGTGTTGCTTCAACAGGGGAGGTGGGTCTCCCAAGGTTGGCTGTGGGAATGGAATAAGCCTGATGGAAAAGGACATTGAGATCCCATCAGGGGAGGGAAAAGCCAGCCATATAACACAATACATTCTATGTGTGGAAGACCATGAATGCAGGGCACAAGGTGCGAGCATTCCTTTCAACATCCCTGTCCTGGCTGCCTACTGTGTTCCTGGGAGCATGGGACTCAGAGATGGAGATGTAGGCTCATAGTTGGCTTGTAAGATAAGAGCTGCCTCACAGAAGCAGCCAGTTAATCCACAGGCATGGTGGCTGATTCACTGTTGAGTCCTGTAGTTCATAGGACCCTGGATGAGCCAGGGGTTGAGGTTTGTTGTGAGGGATGGGTGGGTGTTAGGGCAGGCGAGAGGAAGAGCAGCATCTCAGGCAGCCAGAACGGCTCCATCGAGCCACATTATTGTACATCAGAGTGGTCACCACATCATAGTAGTAGCTTCTACTCAGGAGTGGCTGCCATCACCACCTCCTCTCCACAGCCCTCACAGGAAGACTTTGCGGAGTGTGTTTTGCAGAAAAGGAGATGAGGCCCAGAGCAGTTAGGGGATCAGCTCCACGGCCACTCGGCTGGTCTGATTAGGCTGGAGTTAGAACCCAGGTACGTCTGACTGTGGGTGAGGACACTCAGGACAGGGCAGGATTGGGAGGAACTGAGAGAAGCGGTGACAATGGTACTGCGGAAAGGGCTCAGGGAGGACCAAATCCATTCCACCCAAGAGGGAAATGCGGCCAAGGATCAGTAAGTGATACACGGCTTGGTCCACAGTGAGTGGACAATAGAGCAGGACAGGCGATGAGCTGGGGGCTCACCGTGAACACTTCATTCGCTGGGACTCCCTCCCCCACAGCCTAGCAGAGGTGGGAGCTGACCTGGGATCCCTTTGGGCACCCTGTCCCAGAAAAGCTTCTCTGATACTGCGTGGAGGTCTTAGGCAAGGAAAAGGAGAAACAGGGTCGCTGATCTCTTGTGGGTATCCAGTGGCCCCAGAGGGCAATTTGTCCCGCTTCCCTGTGGCAGAAAGCTGGGGTTCCCACTGTGGGCCCTGGTGCCACACTTCCTCTCCCCATCCTCCTCTGTGCTCCCCTGGAGCCCTTCCTGTCTGGCTGACCATCCTCGGGCCCCACAGGCCTCATCTGCCTTCTGTGCTAATCCATCCCCTGTGGACACCTGAGAGCTCGGAGCTGCCAGCCTGGTGGGCTTCCGGCCACCAGAGATGGAAGTCCACAGCAAGGCTGTCAGCAGCCGGGAGCCGACGCTGCAGCAGGTGCTGATGTCCACTCTCTCTGTCAAGGTAGGAGCGGGGCTCCCAGGTTTGCTGGGAGAGTGGAGTGGGCTGTTGGGAGATGCTTGCCAGGCCCCTTTAGGGAAAGGGAAAAAGGCAGGGTGCACAAATAGATAGCCCGATGTGACTCATCTTGGACAGTGTGGGCTGTGCAATGTATGAGAACCAGGTAAGATGCTGCAGGGATGTACCGGGCCCAGCTGCACTCGGGGACAAACCAGCAGACCAGCCCTGTCCGCAGGGGACTCCTTTCCAGGAGGCACGAGAAACACACAGAAGACCCTAGAGAACATCTTCCATGAACACACAGTCCATGGGAGACCGTCACATAATTTGTGGGTGCAAACTGAAACCGCAGATCCCCTTGTTCAAAAATTAAGGATTTCAAGATGGTGACAGCGTAAGCATTGAACCAAGCACTGGGCCCTCGGAGCACAAGGCTCCTTGTGCCTGAACACATAGGCCCTGAGGCCGGCCTGGCTACAGCAGGTCAGAAAGGGAGCTGTACTCATCCTCCAGACCCTGTCTGCCCCATTCCCACCGGACCCTCACACACCCGCCCTCCAGGACCCACTGGGGCTGGAGGTCTGCCCTTGGACAGAGTGGCAGAGATCTCACATTCCCCACACCCCTCTCCAGCCCAGCCTTGCCTAGCTCCTAGCTCCTGCCCTGCCCTGCACCACAGCACCCACACCCACTGAGCATTCCTGCCCACCTAGAACTTTTTACCTTTGTGGGCCAGTTTCCACTCTGCCCCCCTCCCTCCACGGATTCCCCTCCCCCGTTTATGTTAATGGAGCCTTCTGTCTGCTCCCCCACACTGGCCACCCCCACAGGCCCCTCCTCCTGACCCCAGGGTTACCCTCCCTGATAGGCCCCCAGCCCCGTGGCATATTTACAGAAATGCCACTCAGCAGAACAACCCAAATCAAATCAACGTTAACGGGAAAGCTGCTAGCTTCCAAATTAGCGGTGCATAATTAGTTTCCTGCAGAAACCTCTAGAAAGAAAGCACCGGCGCAGACTGGTGAGGGAGACAATTAGTTTTTGGGAGGGTGAAGAGGAAGAGCAGGGAAGGAGTGGGGGGATCAGGGAGGGGGTGGGGGAGAGGGCAGTGGGCTGAAACACCGATTGCTTTTATACAGCCAAGCCCCACACCCGGCCTGCCTGTAGAGCCTCGCTGGCGCCTCCAGTCCTCCAGCTCTGGCTGGAATAGAACCCCGTCCACTGATGCCCATCCTGTACCCCCGCCCTCACCCTACCCAGACACTCAGGAGGACCTTTCCAGGGCCCTGGCTGGGGCTGCTGCATGAAGAGAAAATGTGACTGTGCTGGGCCCTTGGGCGAGATGTCTGTGCTTGGCCCATCTCTGTCTCAAGACTCCGGACCCTGCCTGGAGCGCTCTAGGTGTGGAGCTGAGCTTTGCAGAGGGGCTGGCTGAGAATCAGACCCCCGTGAACATCAGAGCTCAGACACTCCCTGACCCCAGCGGCCCCACAGGGGAGGTAGCCATCAGATGGGGCGGATGGAAGGGCCTGTTTGCTACTTGCCCTGGCTGCTTAACATGAGCCAGAGCTTGTAGTATGATCTCCAGACTTCAAACCCCAGCTCATTCAGCCCGCTGCACACTGGATACCTGCCCAGAGCAGGGCCCTGGCCCGGTCCCCTCTCAGATAACCACCTGCACCTCCCAAGTGCTCCAGGACGCAAGCAGACCCCCTCCCCAGGCCCAACCAGCACTCAGTAGTGGGTGGTCGGTGGCAATCTCCCATGCACTCAGTGGTACCCTGAGATGGAAGGGTGGCTTGGGGGCTCCAACGTGATGGATGGTGAGTGTGGAGGGGCAGCTCTGAGGTGGAATGTGGGTGTTCAATCTTCTTCCTCATGTGAGAGTCAAATCTGAGTTTACCTTTGCAAAGGTGGCAACACCAACCCCATGCCCTTGGAGACGATCACCTCCATCCTGATCGACCTCTGAAAGGTCAAGGGCACAGGGCAGGACAATGGGGTTCTAGGCAGCCCGCCCCTCCCTGTGGTCCCAGGAGGGTCTCTTAACCTCCATGGGCCTCACCTCTCAATGGGAGATAATAAAACCTGCCCCTCGCTTCCCCGAGGTTTTGTGAGGATCGATGCAGCAGAAACGTAAATGTTTCCCATCAATGCGGGTGCTGACACTCACAGGTGTTATGACTGAGGCACATGGACACCAGTGCTCACCCTGTCAGTGACCATGGCCGAGAATGTGGGGTGGCCGGTGCCTCTCAGCTTGGGGTTCTGCTGGGTCTCCAGGCCCAGCTGCGAGGAGATGCCAGGGTCTACTCGAGGAGCTCTTTACACGGAGGCATGCAGTCCTTATTGCTGATTATATATTATTTATTTAGTCTTAATTTATAATTGCATGATTGCCAGAGGATCTTAGTGCCATAGGGACAGAAATGTGCTGCCCAGTCCTCAATAAAGAATGCTTTTCCTGCCATAAATAAACAGAATATCCAATCAACTACCCATCAAATTGCCTGGCCCTGGCACAAACAGAACGCCACTAATGAGACACAACACGCATTAGCTTAATGCTCTACCAGGGGAAGCGAGCTGGCCTCTGAGTGCCAGCCTGGGCCATAGCAGCGGGTGGGGGAGGACCGGAATGGGAGGGGCTCCATGTGGGCACTGGGAAAGGGCTCCTCCTGCCAGCACCCAGATGCCAGCAGGCACCCTCGAGTGGGGCTCATCTCATAGTGGGGTCACGGCTGCGGGTCCACTTTGCTTTAGGCTTCCTGGAGGAGCAAGGCCTGAGCTCCTTTTTCAAGGACAAGCAAGAAGTCGGGGGGAGGAGATGGTTCATTCAGACGAGAGTCACAACATGGGCACAGCAGTGAAAGCAAGGATGAAAACACTGGTGATAGCAGGGGTGATACCCAGGGGCTGGGCAGATGCTGATGCTGGGAAAGGCAGGAAGACCTGGTCGTCAAGGTCTGGGGTTGGAATCTGGGCTTTGTTTGGTAGCCTCAAGGAGTCAGGAGGACTTGAGGTTCTGGGAAGGTCAGCGTAGCTGAGTTGCAGGCCGCTGCAGACGTTGCTTAACCAGGTTCCTTCCCCAACTCTCCTTCTGCCACCCCCTTTGCAGTCTGGTGGGGACTGGGTTCTGGGAGGGCTCGCCACACCTCGCTCTGGCTCTGTCTGCTCTTTATCACTGTCAGCTGCTCAGAGCCAGCCGCCCTCCCAGCAGAGCTGAGCTCCCCGAAGATAAGATGAATGTCTGCAAGCCACAGAGCTGAGAGGTTCTGGAGGAAGTGGAAGAGGAGGAAGAAGGAATAAACACCCGTCACATTAATAAGAGTTTGGGAGAAATGAGGGGCTGAAGCCAGGAGTCTCCAGATGGTGTTTAGTGAAATGACAGTTTGATGCTTAAGAGGAAAATGGAACTGTGGTATGCTGAGAGCTTCGATCTTCATGGGGTGGGGGTGAGGGGTGTGGGAACATGGAGCCTGGTATGAGGCCTGCACTCACACAGGTCTGACCAGAGCCTGTTCAAATCCCAGCAGAAAGGGCAAAATACTTCCAGAATGTCCACTGTGGAGCCCCACAAGTGGCTCTGGGCCCAAGGATTCAGGTGCACACACATACACACACATTCACACACTTAGCAGCCAACCCTTATACCATTGCTAGGTCCACAGGGGTGGGTGTGCCCTCTGAGAGTGCGTGTGCAGCAGGAGGGACTGGCTGAGTGGTCCCATTAAACTCTGGCAACTGAGGCAGGCACAGGAATTTCTGGGAATACAGAAGGGGCATTTTACCCAGCTGCCAGGTTGAGGAAGGCTCCCTGGAGAAGGTGATGTCTGGGCTGAGTTTGGAGTGTTGACCAGGAAGTGGACTGGCAAAGAGCTTGGGATGTAGAAGAATGCCAGGCAAGGAGAAGCAATGAAACAAAGCACAGGGTGTGAAGCTGCACAGAAGGGGGGCAGGAGCACTGGGTGTTCCTGGATCCTGTGTCAGGTGGGAGTGGTGGAGAGAAGATGGTCTAATAGTCCCCAATAAAGGAGGCTTTACTGAGGTAGGGAAAGGCTTGGATGTCATCTGAGGGTGTGGAGAATCAGTGTGGGGTGTTCCCCAGGGGTGTGGGTGTGTGACTCTCCCTGATCCCATTCCCTTGTCCACAGACGGTGTCATGGAGGACCTCAGAAAGCGGCTCCAGGACTTGCCAGGATTCTACCCTTTCTTTGGGTGAATAGAGCATGCTTTCAGCATCCATCCTTGAGCATGCAGGTACTTTCTCTGCTTTCCCCAGTGGGGTGGGGTCTGGAGCCTACAGGCCTCGTGGGGCCCTGGGAGCAGTGGGAGGTCATTCTTCCAAGCCCTGGGGTAGCTCCCTGGAGGGAACTTTGGGTACAGCCAGAAGGGCGTCAGCGCTGTTTGTCAGCGCTGGGAGCCATGGTGCTCTGGGAGAACCAGGCTGGCAGAGTCAAAGCCACTGTGGCCCGGGCTGAAGATGAGCATCCAGAAAGGGTGGTGTATGGTGGAGTCTGGGGGAGGGGGGAGGCAGGCAAGGGAGGGAGGTGGGAGACAAAGGAGAGAGCCAGGCAAGGAGAGGCAAAGAGTTCTAGGCTTCTGAATCCATTCTGCTTCGATTTCCCCCCAAGTCACACAGCTGCCAGGGTTCAGACAGATGCTGTGATTAGCATTTTAATGCATTTCAGAGGACCTTGTCCTAACTGCTTTGGAAATCAGAAATCAAGAGTTTATCTTCAGCTGTCCATGTAGAGCTACATTCTCTTTCAATTCTAAAGGAGCCAGAGGAAGAGTGTGCATGCATGTGTGCACATGTGTGTGCACGTGTACATGCATGCACATATATATGCCCGTGTGTCTACGTATTCCTATGTGTGTGTATGTGTACACATATATGCCATGAGCCCTGGTGTTTGTGCATGTGTATGCGTTTGAATGTGAAGTGTGTGCATATGGCTGCATCTGTGTATCCACATGTATATTTTGCATGTGTGTGCTGGTTCCACATGTGCCTTTGCAAGTGTGACTTCATCCAGGATCATTCGCGTGGAAGAGGGCGAGCTTGATGCTGGTTAAAAACAGGTCAGCACTGAGTGACTCGGGCTGTCAGGGCGAATGGGCTGCAGGTAATGGGAAACGAATTTCCCATGCGGTACGGCTGCCTGGCCTGATGCCAAAGTTGTGTTTCCAAACAATAAGGCTAGTGGGATTTTAGAGCAACATGCATTTTTGGAGTTAGAATTCCACATGCCCTGGACAGTGCTCACACACTGGGCCCAGCCCCTGAGAGGTTTGGGGAGCACCTCTCAGCGGGGGATGGGCAGCTCCTCCTCAGTCAGGGCAGAGGGTAGGACTAGGAACCCAGGAGCCCCTCATTGTGTGGGGGTCCACCCCTCGCGTCCTAGGGCTTTCCTCCTGGCACCCTAACCTGGCTACAGCCTACATCTGTCAGAGCTGTCCCACTCCGGCTGGATGTCACCAGCCAATCGCTAGCTCCATCTCCTTCCCTTGTCACCCTCCCTGGACACACTCCCTCTGGGAGTTGTAGCTCTCAGCCTCAAACACAGATTTCTGGGACCATATTCCCAGCTTAGGGGCAATGGACCCATCACATTCCTTCCTTAGGGGAGGAACCTGTTCAACTCCCAACAGGCACCACCAGCTTTAGGGACCTGGGCGACATCCCTGGCTCCTTCCTCAGGAGTCCACCAACTCCAGGTCTTTCACCCCTGCCAGGCCAGCTCCCCCTCATGTCAGATTGCAGGGGATCTGCTTATAGACTCAGGGGCCTCAGGGCTGCTTGGGACTCCACCTGAGTAGCACCGACTGGGACGTGAGTTGGGGAGGTGGGGAAGCAGCCAACCATTGTTCCTTGTGCATGTGTTTAATGTAAATACATCCTCTATTTATCTTTGGCTATTAATAAATTCATGCATTATTAGAAAATCCCTCATTCCAGCAGACCTGCTGCGTTAGATCAGCCCGTTTTAAGAGATTTCCTGTTGGTAGGATTCAAAGCCCACACCTGCAGCCGGCCCAGGCACAAGGATTTAACTGAACGCCACAGATAATGAGATCAGTTAACCTCATGAATTAAAACAAGCACATTGCACTAGCTCAGTTTATCCTAAAAGAAAATATTAAGTTCCCCCAGATAAATCGTTTAATAAGAACCGAGGAAGATGGCACACACTGTCTTCCCAGAACCTAAGGCAGGAGCATGGGGGGCTCATGCAGCAGCCGATGGGGGGTTACCTCCATGGACTGATGGGTGATGGCAGGGGTTCTTGCCTGGGGTCTAACAGAGGTTGGGAGTGTTTGAGGCACCCTAGGCAGGGTACAGGCTGAAGCACATGAAGCAATGCAGGGGGTCGGAGAGGAGTGAGGGGTGTCAGTGGGATCCAGCCTCCTCAGCCACCACATCCCAGTGAAACCCTGTGGATGCAGTGGTTCTCAATCTGTGGGTCGCGACCCCTTTGGGGGTCAAACAAGCCTTTCACAGGGGTCACCTAAGACCATCGGAAAACACATACATAATTACATATTGTTTTTGTGATTAATCACTATGCTTTAATCATGTTCAATTTGTAACAATGAAATTGGGGGTCACCACAACATGAGGAACTGTATTAAAGGGTTGCGGCATTAGGAAGGTTGAGAACCACTGAGTAAGAGAATTCCATCGAGGGAGGCTTCGTGGAAGGGCTGTGACCAACTGCAAGTCTCTTCCATCTGTGAGAAGCTCACGACTTCAGGAGTTGGTTAAAGTCTTTGTAAATTTCAAACCCACCAAGTCAGAAGCAAAGGTAATTTGGACTTTAGGAGACATCAGGCTTTGCAAAATCCATGGCGCAAACAGTTTTGGTCAGCAAATAAACAGTGCAGACAACATTCCTGTCTGCAGGAATGCGCTGCCGACCTAAGAGAAGGCGGCGTTTGCAAGCGGCTCACCACAGCAGCCGCCCCGCCACTGTGCTGACTACACGTGCTTCGCATCCCTTCATTAAGGCAGCTTGGCAGGACATTAACTTGGAAGCGCCATTGAATTGTCTACTCAAAAATAATAAAACGGCACTGAGCACACCCCATAATATGGATGCTAATGGAAATGGTGTCCTCCCCAGTTCTCTGAACTAGATTTCTCAGCCACGGAGCTTCGTTCAGATAAAGGCCGTGTCGCAAATGAGAAAGGACGGGACGTGGCATCTTGGCAGAGCTGCTACCCACTTTTGCAGGCTGTGCCCGCTTTGGGCTTCTGTGTCTCCCTTGCAAAACCAGGGGTGCAGAGCAGGGGATGGGAAGGCCCCGCCTCACTCTAACTTCTGAGGTTCTCTGGCCTCAGGAGGGAGACATAATGGCAGAGGGGAGTGTCATTTGTGGATCAAACTCCTCTAGTCAAAGGAAGGAATCAGGGTTTCCTGATATCACTGGACAGAGTGGGGGTGTTTGGGGTCCTGGAGGGGGAGGATCACTGAAATCACCCAGGAGCTGGGACATATAGATTCCCAGGCCACACTCTGTCTTCGCGTGTGTTTGGGGGAGGGAGAGGGAGGGAGGGAGGACGAGGGAGAGAGAGAGAGAGAGAGAGAGAGAGAGAGAGAGAGAGAGAGAGAGAGAGAGAGAGAGAGAGAGAGAACCTCTATCTTCCTTTGCATGGAGTACAAACCTGAATGCCTTGGAACGTCTCAGGCGCAGTCAGGTGGTTTAGGAACCTGCCTGCATTCTCCTCTGGGTGGGCCTAGTCCTCCAAGTAGCTGGGGGAGGGGGATGCCAACTTCCTCTCACTAGCTGCTGACCCAGAGGCAGCCAATTTCCCCCTGCACCGTCCTCCGGCAGGCCTTCCAATAGTGAGTAACCTCTGGCAGCCACTGAGGCTGCCCGGTGAGAGGAGACTCAGGGAGGCTCCCCATGCTCCCCATGTCCCCACGCCAGCTTTTCACTGGGGCTACACAGCCCTTCCCCGTCTGCACCACGCTGCTTACAAATGCAGGCTGTCGCTCTCTGACTCAGGAAGGACGCTTCAATGGCTCCCAGGCACCCAAAGCAAAGAGGCCAGATAGCTCAGTGGGATGTTCAAGGTCTTCCCATTGGAGTCCGAAATCTCCTCTACCTTTAGACCCCCAACCTCTGCAGTTTTCTCCCTCACAACCTTGCTCCGTCCCCTCCTTATCGCATGGTGTCACCTCACTGGGATGCTGCCTCCAGCCCCTCTCCACCCACCCCACCCTGCCCGTCCTTCTGAGAGCAGTGCTCCCAGCTCCCAGCGTGGAGCACTCATGGAAGGAACGCGGTAAACATCGCCGGGCTGCGTGTGCTCCCAGACCACTCAGGCCTCTAGATTTTAGTCCAAAGTCTCAATCCATTGTCCTCTAATTGCTTGGCATGTACATCTTTTCTTCTCTGCAGGAGGGAGAGCCCCGAGGGCGGCAGGGTCCTGGCCTCTCCTGGCTTCCACCTGCCAGCCAGCACCCTGCACAGGCCGTGATCCTGGTGGGGGCTCAGGAAACACTTATGAATTGAATTAAAAACCTCCTCTCAGGCTCTGAGCGGGCCCAGCTGTTGGCTACCAGCTGTCGGGGCTGCAGGGAGAGGCCGAATGCATATTCATTTCCGATCCCTGGGTCGCCCTGCCATGAAGGGCCCCTGGACTGTCTTCAGTTGCATGGGTGCCAGGCCGTGACTCAGCTGCTGCTCTCGTGGGTTAGAGTTTTCGATGTCCTGACTCCCCTCCCCCAGCTCCCAGGAGTGGGGTCGGCGAACATGAAGTGGAGACGGAGATATTTGAGCCTCATGCAGGGAATGTGCAAACCATTAGGACCAACTTAGCTGCCACCTCTCCTGGGGTATGACGTGGCCATCTCAAACCACCCTCTTTTAGCACCACCAGGCCTGGCAGGGAGAAGGCCAACGGCCTCGGGGATGTTCCTGCCAAACCCACGCTTGGCTTCTATTCAGCAGATTTGTCGGTCTCCCCATGTGGCCAGCCCCCGGGCTTGGCCATGCAGCTGGGGGGCTTGGTGTTGTGCCCCTTGAGGTCTATTGTCCTGCAGACCAGGGCAGGCAGGCCTGGGGCGGATCAGAGGGGCCAGGCGGGAAGCCGCTCCTCTGGGGAGAGACAGAATGGCGGAAGCGACAGCAGCGGCAGGGAGAGACGTCACCCATTTCCCATGTGGACACAGGGTCCTCCGCCGTGGGTGCAACACCTCATGCCGTGTGCAAACAGCCCTGGGTACAGGCACTATTGATGTCCCAGGGCCAAGATGAGGAAACCGAGTCACAGAGGAGTGAAGTGATTTGCCCAAGGCCACGCAGCTCAAAGGGGTGGAACTGGGTTGGCTGAAATTGGGGCTGGAACCTGCCCGGTAGTGTGGAGGGTTTGGTCTCGAGGTCCTGGGGTTCTTTAGAGAAGGGAGAGGTTGTGGGGGTTGGGCATGAGCACCTTCTCCTGGGTCAGGCTGGGAATGCGGGACAACTGGGTTTGGCGAAGGTGCTGAGGGCTGGGATGGGTTCTGTAGGGCCTTTTATTTGAAGAAATGGGTAACACACGGATAAAATCATTTATCTTGGCTCACCTCCTGGAAACCTCTGGGGACAGCCCATGACACGAGGGGGTGGAAGGTGGCCTGGGGAGCAGAGGGGAGCCCGGGCCAGCCCCGGGGCTGTCTCTGACCTCTTCCTTCCCGCCCTCAGTCCAGCCAAGCTGCAGCTTATTACGAGGGCAATTCTCCTTTCTCAGATGGGCTTGACACAGAGCACACCCACCTCACTTCACACCCGTACCCAGGCCAGCAGTGTCTTGCCTCAGCCTCAGATAAATGTTGCTGGCCCTGGAAACTGGCTGGGCCCCTTCTCAGAAGGTGTGCACCCACCACTGCAGTGGGTCCCAGAAACGTGAGCGAGAAAAGGACCATGGATGCCTTTGATTCTTTACCATGTAAGCCACATACAGAGGTACAGAAGTCAAGATACAGATGATAAACATATGGTACCCAGGGGCTGAAATCTTCCTCCCTGACTATGAATCCCATGGAGGGAGAAGCCTGGCCAGTGGTTGAACAAATGTGCTGAGTGAGCAGTTGAAGAAACACCTTGTGAAACTACTCCTTCTGACTCAGCCTCCTCCATATCAGCTTCAGGTCACGATCTGAGCTGAAGGCAAACACTGTGTGTGTGTGGTGTGTCTGGGGGGGTGCTGCTCCGCCCAGCTTGCTCTTCTGTGACCCCTGCCCCTCTCCAAGAGGCTGGTGGGGCACAATCTACTGGCTCCTACCCATTGTCTATCCCCTCTTCTCCTTCACTAACCAGAGCACAGTTTTGTTTTTTTAAAAATATATTTTATTGATTTTTTTACCGAGAGGAAGGGAGAGGGATAGAGAGCTAGAAACATCGATGAGAGAGAGACATTGATCAGCTGCCTCCTGCACACACCCCCCACTGGGGATGTGCCCGCAACCAAGGTACATGCCCTTGACTGGAATCGAACCCAAGACCCTTCAGTCTGCAGGTCGACGCTCTATCCACTGAGCCAAACCAGTTAGGGCCAGAGCACAGTTTTGATCATGGCAGGTATGTCTCGTCTTTGGCAACGTCTCCTTTTCCAGCCTCCCTTACAGCTACAGTAGCCATGCCACACAACTCTGGCCAATGAGACACGCACAGAAGTCTACTGGGGAGGAGCCTGTGAGAAAATTTTTGCATTCCTGGTAAAAAGCTTGACTTATTCTGCTTGATTGTGGATGTAACGCCTGGAGCTGGGGCAGCCGTTTTATAACCATGAGGGAAGAGACTCTGAGGCTGACATGGTTATGCCAACCCCAGACCCCGTGGAGCTGTGTTGGCTGAAATTGGGGCTGGAACCTGCCCGGTAGTGTGGAGGGTTTGGTCGTGAGGTCCTGGGGGTCTTTAGAGAAGGGAGAGATTGGGGGGGTGGGGGTGGTGGTCATGAGATATGCAGAAAAGCAAAGTTCTATTTGTTGAAGCCACTGCAGCCAAATGCATTTCTAACTAACAGGGTAGTTACTGAAAATTGGGTTCAGAGAGGTGACGTGGCCTCCCAAGGGCACACGGTAAGGCTCCAGGCAGGGCTGGGGCTGGAATCTGACTCGGCTTTTGATGCAGAACACCCGCTGGGCCACTGCCCTGCCTCACATGGCCCCCGGCAATTGTACCAGTGTCTCCCATGGGGTAGCCTGGTCTCAGCCTTGGGGTGACAGGCACTGAAGAAGGGACACCATTCCTGACCTTGTGAAGCTCAGGTGTGCCCAGGGTGAGTTCCCAGTGGAAGGAGCGTGGGCCCTGGAGCCAGACTTCTCCCTGGCCACGCGGCTTTGAGCAAGTCCCTTTACCCCCATGTCCCCTTCCGCAGGACAGCACTGGCAGTGTCCTGAGAGCACTGCTGCCTTGACCGGCAGGTGAGATAATAGCGGTGAAGTGTCTGGCCCACAGGGACACTCAGTGAATGGCAACTGGCATGTGGCCAGAGAGACGGGCTTCTGCTAACTGCCCTCCCACGCGGGAGTCTGGAATCAGGAGTCAGAGCAGACCTGCCACCAATGTGGGTTAGAGCAGTCTGGGAGAGCTTCCCGGAGGAAGGCTTCTGGGCTTGGAGCTAAGTCCTGAAACTCTGAGAGGACTGTGGTGTGTGGGCAGCGGGAGGCGGGAGGGAAACTAGGGATTGCTGCGGATCTGAAGCCACGCCCAGAGTGAGCAGGAGACCAGTGACTCATCTACCAGGAGTTGATTAAGGCCTGCAGGCTGGCTGCACAGGGTGGGGCGGGAGGCTCTGCAGGGCAGCAGTGTGAGAAAGGCCTGCTTCATCCTCCAACTGCATCCTCCCTGTTCTCATCCTCAACGCCAGGAGGAAAATTCAGACTTATGACCTTTCCAGTTTCCTCGCCTTTACACACTTCTGGACTCTGTTTTCCCTCTACAGAGCCCTCCCTGGTCATTCTAGCTCACAGTCATCGCCCTCTTCTGAAATGTAATGGGACATATGGTCCAAATTGCACGCTTGATCATTTTATGTGTCTATTGTGCTGTGATTATTTCATGTATGAATGAGGAATCACCAGATTTTACTGTGGCAAAGGACCCGGAGGCCATCCACTCTCACATCATTGTTTTGTCACTCATAATAATACCTGGGTTATTTATAGCAACCACAGCACATATGGGCTTCACATATAAGATTTTCACCACCGAGTGAAGAAACAGGCCCAGAAAGGTCAGGTGGCTTGTCTCAAGGCACGTTGGTGTCCTCCATGGACAAATCATCTAGCTTGTTGGTATCATTTGACCTCTTCTCTGCTGGACACAGAGTTGGCCACACCAGGCTCACTTGCCACCAGGAATGGAGCCCCCTGCCGGGCACCCCACGCTGCTCTCATCAAGAATGCCAACAAAGGCCTTTGATCAAAGCACACACAGGATCCACAGTGAGCTGGGGCCCGAGAAACCACATCCGCCCGGACTCCAGACCTTTTCTCTTTACAACTGTTTTCACAAAGAACAGAAAAATAAAGAACCATACCACTTTCTGCCATCTTCACCCAGGGTTGCCCATCTTTGATGGGACATGGCAGCTCCCCATTCAGGAATGACGCAGGCCGGCAACACAGACCCCAGGCTCTCTGCTTGCCCTGCACACACTCTCCAGAAGAAACTCTTCCAGGCCTAACCCACATCCATCTGGCACCAGGAGCTCACACACATTCCACTTCCCAGCCTCCTGTTCTGGCGAAAGGTCAGCAGGCCCTTTAGGAGCCTCCCCTGGACCCACGGGGCCATGTCCACCCCTCTGGCTGATCTCATGTGCAGGAAAGCTCCCCTCACTTCTGTCACCGCCCACCACCCAGACACACACCTGCGCCAGCGGCGACTGCCCAAGCACCTTCCACACAGCATTTCCTTCCCACAAGCAAGACCGCAGAGTGAGACCTCGTCTTTCCAAACATAACCCTGCAGCCTGAACTAAGCTGACAACTTTCCAGAGGGGCCTGGAGGGAATGTGGATGGGACAGGAGCCGTGAGAATGGACCTGCTCCAGTGCCACTGGGAGGTGACAAGGCCAGCGGCCAGCGAGGTCGATGAGCAGAAAGAGAAGCCATGCCCCCGCTGACCTCCAGCTCTGACCAGCTCCAGGCACAGGAGCAGGCATAGGGAAGCACTAAATCCGGGGACACTGAAAGGTGAAACATAGAGTTAACCCTGCAGCATGGGACCAAGGGGCTGCGCCAGGTGCCCCGGGGGATTGGAAAGCGTTCAGAGGGGGCCGGAGTGTATTTACAGAGGAAGTAATGTTGGATTTGGGCCTCCAAGGGTGACTCGAAACCTCCAGGCAGAGGGAATGGCATGAAAAAGAGGGACCTGAGGGAAGGTGATGTGCGGGCTCCGTGGGTCTGGGAGGGCCTATGGCCAGGAGAGGAGTCTGCTACCCGGCTGCTTCTTAGGGGCGACAGGAAGCCTGCAGGGGATTTAGTGGTCAGAGCTTTATGATAATCTGGGCCACCCTATGAAGAACGCATTGGAGGGGTGAGAGTCTGGGGGCAGGAGGCCACCGTGGTGCTGTGGGCTCCTCTAGGACACTTGAATTTGTCACAGTCTCTCTCATCTGAACTCCTGGGAACTCCCATCCCTACCATTTTGCAGAACATAAAGCTATTTCTGGATCGTGGCTGTCTTCACACTCGCCTCCCAAACCTGATTGTAGCTCCTCCCGCAAGGGGCTGTCTTTCCCATCTTTGTCTGACGCCAGACACCCTGCCTCCCATGAAAGAACTCTACATGGGGCAGGTGATCCATAAAAATGGTTGCTGCCGATCTGGGTGATGGCAACGGTGTTCCAAACCACACCAGGGCAAATGCTGAAGGCTGTCATGAAATGCCTGCCTGCTTTCCTCAGAAAGAGACTTGAGAAGAGGGTGGGAAAAAGGCTTATGGCTGAGGAGCAGGGGGTGGCTGTGCCACGGGGTCCAGCCCTTCACTGCAGCCCTGCCCCGGAGCAGATCCGCAGGGGCGGGCAGGCTGGCTGGTCTGCATCGGGGAGAGACATATGTGACCTGTGCTCTATTGCGCTTGTTACAGATGGAGCCAGGAAGTGGAGAGCAGGCAACACTCTTCCTCACCCTCCCACTCTCCCCTCATCTCTCTGTCATCTTAAGTGATGTGAGTAATGCCAAGTCTATTATTCTTAGAATTTTCAAGAACGTCAGAGCTCGAAGGGACTCCAGGGCAATCTGTGCCACCACCTCCTCTCACAGTGTAGAAGATGAAAGCCCAGAGAGGTTCCAAGCTAAGGGTTTTGCCCAGGACACCTGTCTTGTTTGGGACAAGCTGAACCTGGCGTCCAGGTTCCCTGACCCCCAGCCAAGTTCTGTCCATGATCTCAGGGCCTCTCATCTCCTCCAAGTTAGATATGATGGCTGTGAACACAGAGACTCTCTGGTTCTTCCAGAAATCGTTAGGGGGTCTTACTGAATACAGGCCATGGCCAGGCCTGGGGTCTGCCAGGAGGGCCACAGAGAAGACACCATGGTCCCTATGGGAGGTGAGAGACACTTGCCTGAAAAATAAGGATACCTTTCCACCCAGGCCAGTGTGGGCAGGTGAGGGAAGAGGAGAGGCAGGGTCTGAGGGTGCCCCAAATGGAGCCTCTGTGCCCACTGGTCTCAAAGGACAGATGAATATTTCTCTTTAGGGAATATGGGGGAATAAGAAAGATTGTGTCAATTATTTCCCTGAGAGAGGAAAAAAGAAGCATTTCCTCAGGGGAGAGATGTGAAGGAAGGTCTGGTGGGACCTCTTTCTCTTACCCATCACCCTACCCTTGAAACTCAAACATTGAAAACTGGTTTTCTCCCCACCATGGAAGAGCTATAGGGCTGCCCATTTCTCAGTGTTACGGTCCAATTGTGTTTCCTTCCAAAAGATGTCGAAGTCCTAACCCCTGGTGTAGGGTCTTTGCAGATGATCAAATTAAGATGAGGTAATTAGAGTAGGCCCCAATCCCAAATAACTTACCAAAATGGGAAATTTGGACACAGAGACAGACACGCACGCAGGGAAGATGATATGAAGACATGAAAACACCACTTATGAGCCAAGGAACCCCCAAGACTACCAGACCTGAAGAGAGGCATGAGTCAGATTCTCCCTCACAGCCCTCAGGAGGAGCCAACCTTTCCAACACCTTGATCTTGGACTTTTAACCTGAGAACTGTGAGACAAGACATTCTTGTTATATAAGCTCCACCCCTCCCAGCCCCCACCCTGGCCTGGTTTCTGGTACTTGGTTACAGCAGCCCCCAGTCTAATACACTCAGTGAGAAGAAAAGCAGCAGGGCCAGGTGGCTGGAGGTGAAGCTGGTTTGCACGACTCCACCTTCTGACGCAGAAACTCAGCAGGTGGCAGGAGCTGGGAGAGAAGATGCAGGAGCTGATGGGGCCCAGACTCACCACACAGAATCAAAAACTAGCTCTGTGCCTACAGGACAGATGAGTGGAAATACATCACATCCCTCAAATAAAACACTTTGATTGTGCCAATCACTAGAAGTTGTAAAACTATCCCGAAGAATTAACGGCTTCCGTACATGCTAACTACATCCATCATAAATTCGTCTTTAGTTTCTGTTATCATATCACTGTCTCTGGGGACCCCTGTCTTGTCATCATCTGCCCTTTATAATTTATTCATCTTGTTCTTGCCTGCATCCTTTCTACTTATCATTCATCTTTACAAGTTGTACATAAAATTAGATGGATCCTTCCATGGCAGGGCTGTCAGGGAGGAGATGGGCTTCATCAGGGAAGCCCCGGGATAGCTGGTGGGGGTCCCCCTAGAGTCCCTGTGGGGACCCAATTAGAGGTGGAGTGGGCAGAAGAAGAGAGAGGGAAGGTGGGAAGGAAGGAGGAAGAGAGGAGACAGGAAAGGCAAATGAAAAGGAGAAAAGAAGAAAAGGTAGAAAGGAGAGGGGGAAAGCAGAAGAAAAAATGACAAGAAAGGAGAAAAAAGAGGCATAAAGAAAAAAGAGAAAAAAAGACGAAGAAAGGAAGACAAAATGGGACTCAGGAAAATGAAAGTGAGAGGAGGAGGGCGAAAGACAGGAGACCATCCTGACACAGTGATGCCAGAAATTCAATTGCACTTAAAAATATATATAATTTTCCCATTTTCACATCTTTCCTGGCAAACTCAAAGAAGGTCACATTGAATTTCCATGGAAATGACCCGCCCTGAGTTGGAGCGACATGAGTCAGGAGGTGTGATGGCAGCGATGCTGCATGTCTACTGGGCTGAGCCGGGGGTGGGGGTGGGGGTGGGATGGCCCAGAGGAGCGTGCAGGTTTGCTTTGTATTCTCAGGTTGCCAGAGTGAGGGCACAGAAGCCAATCTTTAGCTAGTGAATTGGAACTTTAATGTTTACCAAGCAGATCCAGCTCCCACTCTCCCCACTCTCTCCCCCTGCCGGCTCCCTCTCCTCTGCCAGCTCCCTCTTGGCTCTGCTTCCAGGCCTCCTGCTAACTGGACCCAGCTCTTCCCCCAGCAGCCCTGGTGAGGAGCCCTTTGCTGCCAGAGGAGCAGAGTGCCGGCCACTGATGGCCATGTCCCCTGCTTTTCTCTCATCAGAGTTTCTCCCGTGAGGCCCTACACTCCTAACTTTGGAAACAGATGAGCTCTTCCTGGAAGAAATTCCCTGCAAAGTCCCAGAGGCAGGGGGAGCTGGGACTAAGCAGTAGGGACCTATTTTAAGGAACAGAATTCTTCCAAAAGGCTCCCTGTGCATGCTCAGCCCCAGGGAGCTCTCAGCGGACATCTGCCCAGCTCACAGCTTCTGACCTGTCATGTGTTCCTTGTGTCTAGGCTGGTTCTCAGAACAGTGCTCCCCCCCTGACATACCCATCGTCCTCCCAGCTCTATGCCTACCTTGCCAACATCCGAAACAAAACCTTTGGGGAACTGCTGCACCCGATAGTCATCTGTGTCCTCTCTAAAGCAACTGTGGCCCTAGAAAAGAGAAGTGGGTATCCTGGGCTTTCCTAGTGGATCTAGGATTGAGTCTGGCTTGGCAACTTACTAATTGTGTGACCTTGGGCATATTGTTGAACCTCTCTATCCCTGGGTGTCCTCATGTACAGGGATAATCATGATAAAATGAGATAATGGAGATAACATGCTTGCATCATGCCTGTCAGATAGTAAGTGCTTAATAAATATGTATTATTATTATTGAGCAATTGTCCAAACTACCTATATTATAGCAACGTGCTATCTGGTATCACTGATGACATTTCTCTCTCTCTCTCTCTCTCTCTCTCTCTCTCTCTCTCTCTCTCTCTCTCTCTCTCTCTCTGGGCACGCTTACGTGTGTAGCTTCTGTCTGCAACTTGGATATCTCTAAGAGGGGTGGGGATACATTTTTCTAATCTCTGTGTCTGCCAGGTCTCCAAGCACAGCGCTCAGCACACACTGAGAAAATACTTGTTGATGGATTGAAAAACTGCCCCATGTTGACTGTGCCCCATAAATAGTGGAACAAACATTGGGAATAGAAGAGGGTGGGCTGGAGAGAGGCAGGGGGCCAGGAAAGTGAGATGGAGAGTGTGAGGGAGAGAGAAAGACGGAGAGTGGAACCAGCCTAGATGCTGACAGAAAACACTGAGCAAAAGGAGCCTGATGAGGGCCTGTGGCTTAGTAATTTCATTGTCCTGAAGTCATGGCAACTCAGAAAGTGAGGATCCATTTGTGACACTGGTCCAGGGATGGCTCCATCAGCCATCCTTTGGTTAGGCTGGTTCTGAATAATGACGTCAGGTATGCTGACTTCTGAATTGTAACAACAGGCACTGTGGTCTGGTTTCTGAGCTCCCACTGATCCCAAGAGAGACGTCAGCTCCTCTCCGTCCCCAAATAAGAACACATGTGAGGGGTGCCTCTAGTTCTGTCTTTGTTATTGTTTTGGTTGTGGTGGTGTGTCTGTGCATGACAACAATGGGGTTGTTTTCTCCGCTGCCAGCAGGATGCTAGCTCTGTAACTTGCTGGGAAAGAAACAGAATGGGCTGCCTGCACTATCTTCTCCCCTCCTTGTCTTCTCAGTGAGACAGTGGAGGGCTGGTTTTAATGGATTGACTTTAATGGATTTTGAAGTCTGGAAAAGTGCCTAAATTGCTGAGGTTACCAGTTTTCCAGGTTCTTTTTTTTTTTCCATTTCTTTCTCTTCAGTCAGACATAGAGTGAGCTCACTGGGGCACCTACTGTGGTCACCACAGACCAGAAGAGGTCTCTTTCTGCCCCTGCCCTAGCTGACAGGGACACCCATTATTTCTTTGGGTGAGGGTATTTTGCTTGGTCCTATCCCTGCATTTGCTAGTGGCACACATTCTCTGATTTCAAAGGAGAGAACCAACCAACAATAATAACACCAGCTCTGCTTTCTGGAATCCAAATGGCTCCACCTTAAAGCATAATTTTTTTTGGTCATTTTATTTTCATTTGCCTCCAAGTGAGTTTGTACAGGGACTATGTGCCCTGGGAAGTTCGAGCTGCAATCCTGTCTTTCCTCCCGGCCTCTCCCCCTGTGGGCTGTGCCAGCACTGAGAATTGTGATGATGTCTTTGAGGCTACGAGTCTCCCTGTGAGGCCTTTGAAGAAAGGACAGCATTCCAGGCACCTCAAGGGGACTCTAGGCTCTGTTTTAGCTCTGCTGTTGGACTCTCTCCTCAGCCCTCCCACCTCCCCAAATACATTCACATTTTCTTTCTGCCCTTTCTTCAAAACTTGCCCAATTCGTCTTTGTGATTTCAGAAAAATGCCACTGGATCTCCCAGTATGAAGGATTAGCACAGATTATGGGGAACAGTGTTAATTATCGGTGGAAGGGGGGCCGGCGCGTCGCTCCAATGTGCTCCTGATTTCCCCTGGGCCTTTCTGCCTGGTAATAAGCCTTCTTTAATCTGGCAGGCCCCTTAGTGAAATCAGCACCACGGACAGTGGTATTGATTGCTTCTGAGAAACCATCACAGCTGCTCAACCAAATTACCTTTGATATGTGACCTTTAATGTAATTACTGCAACATCAAAGTATTTCTATAAATTATTAAAGAACTAATACACTCCATCATTTAGCTATTCTCTTATATGTAAAATAAACAACTACAAGTTAATGCTAGATCCAGAACAATCCACATTTGCTACTGAAATTCCCCGACCTGGGCCTCTCCCTCTTCAAAAATCCTAAACCTCCCCCTCCCACTTCCTCTTCCTGTTTCCCCATCTACCAGGCTTTTAGCCATCACGAAACTCCCCAGCAATCTCTCTCAAGCTGATGTGGTATTTTCTATTCCATTTGGGTGGCTCTAAAATATGTCACAATCCCCCCTCCCCCAAACACAAAGTACCATAAACAGTTTATTAATCAGCACAAACCTTTCTCAGAAGCCTTTGATTATCTTACCCCGTGGCCGTGTGCCTCACACATAACATGGGGCGATGTGGCGCTTATTTCTGCCATCTTACAGAGGGCACCCAGAAAGTAATTACTATAATATATGTGCATGTAGCCGCGCCACTAAAAACCAACCGGGGAACGGCCACCGTGCCAGAGCTGGGCTCCACATAAAAACCCGTGTGGGGCACGATTTCCATACATTTGCATCCGGGGGTATGTTATTAAGATGATTCAGTCCCGAGCTTTGCAATCACAAGTACAAAAATACAATCCAAAGGCTGTCTTAACGGAAGGAAGGCCCTCCCCACCCCTAACTGGGTAAAGCAGGAGCTCTGATACAAAGGAAAGGCTGCCCCCACAGGGGTTGCTTTTCTCTCCGTCTCCCTGGTTAACCTTTCCTGCTGTGGGGCAGGAATGGCAACGTGTGTTTACATACTGCTGGCTGGGTAGGATTGTAAACATGCATATGTAAACATTAGTGAGCACACGTATAGAACACACGTGCTTCCCCGCAGTGCCCATTGTATAATACAGCTTGAACCCGGTATATTTGATCAAATCATGCCCACAAACACTCGCATCTTTCCATGTATCTTTACATACTCTGTGAGCTGTATATCTCAGCTCCCGAATCCCCCTCCCCCCAGTCTCTCTGAACCCACAGGAGACACCACGCAGACCCCTGACCTGAGAAACGCTTATTTTATGGTGATGAACTAGCCTCGATAATAGCCACGGCTGATATCACACCCAGTTAGGGGGGACATAAATAATTCTCTCCCCCCGCCCCACCCCCGCACAGGAGGAATAAACCAGGGCTGAGGCGCGATAGTTTATCAAAGCCCAGGGCTGGCTCCTTCAGTAAACACGGTGATCTCACTCCGGCGCCAAGCCTGGATGGGGGGGGGGGGGCGCCCCTTTCCCTCTCACCCCGAACCCCACCCTGAGTACAGCCCGCATCCGACGTAGATTGGCTGGTGCTCAGGCGGCACTGTCACCAGACCCCGTGGGACCGGCTGGAGGCCACTCCGGGCTCGGGGGGCCAGACGCCGGCGGGCGTGCCTGCCTCGGGCTGCTGGCACGGGAGGGGGGTGGATGGGGGGAGACCGGCTCAGCAGGGGAGGAGCCCCGCCCGAGATTCGTGGTGGCGGTAAAGGGCGCCCCTTCCCGGGATTCCGAGGGGCCTGGACGACGGGGTGCGGGGGCCACCTGGCCAGGTCGCCTCGCTGCACTAGGGGGCGAGGGGCGGCGCGAGCTCGGGATGGAGCGGAGGCGCCCACCGGGACCGCGATCCCCCCGCCGCCGGCGCCGCCGCGCAGCCCGGCCTCCCGAAGTCGCCCCCTGTCGGCGCGCCCGTCGCTCGCGCTCGCGGACGCCACTTACCCCGGGCAGGGTCTTCTGCTCGTGCAGCGCGCTCTGGGCCTTCAGCGCTGACTCACGCTCGCAGTAGGTGAGGAAGGCGCAGCC
The DNA here is from genome assembly GCF_014108235.1 of Myotis myotis. Lineage (NCBI taxonomy): Eukaryota > Metazoa > Chordata > Mammalia > Chiroptera > Vespertilionidae > Myotis > Myotis myotis. The sequence continues at coordinate 18,824,369 of NW_023416401.1, read as the reverse complement.
TGCGAGGGAAGCAAGCGGCGAGAGGGTCAGTGGGCGCCCGGGCCGCCGCCGCCGCCGCGCCCGCCCGCCCGCCCGCCGCCCTCCGTCTCAGCCCCTCCCTGCGCTGGGTCCTTCTCCCCACCTCGCTCGCTTTCTCTCCTGTGCGCTCCACTCGAGCCTTCCTGCCTCTCCGTGTGCTGCCTGCCTGCCTCTCGTCCCTCGCGTGGTTACTGTTCTGTTTCCCTCCCTCGGCAAAATCTCCCCACCCTGCCTCTTCCCCCTCCACGCCCCCTCTCCCCGTAGTCTCTTCCTGTCCCCATTCCCTGGTACCTCGGGGGCCTCTGCCCTCTCCCTTCAGACCTCTCTGCCTCCCTCCCTTCATCCGTTCCTCTGGGCGCTGTTCTGTCTGTTTCAGCTCCAGCCCCAGTACCTCCCAAGGGCAGCTTTCACCCCTCGCCCCAGCACCCCAGGCCACACTGGACCATGAAGTCCTGTGGTGGCCTCCCGCAGGAGTGCTGCTGGCTGCTTCATCGAGGATGATGGGGGGGACCCCCTTGGCCTTCCAAATACAGGCTCCACCAGCAAGGAGGACCCAGGCCAGGCTGTCCTAATAAAGTGAACGGGGCTGCCCACGTGCCCCCTGCCCTAGCACACTGTGCAGTGACAGCTTCACACCCGTCCCAGTCTTGGGCGTATTCAGCCCACCCATGGGCAAGGCTGGGCCTGAGGCTGCCCCTGGCTCTGCCTCTAATTCCCTGGGCGACCCCTGCAAATCACAGCTCCCAGCCTGCCTTGTTCTCCTCTGTGAACAGAGAGGTTGGCCCATTGGTCTCCAAGGTTCAGCCTCGTTTTCCCCTTGAGGGAGCCTGACAGTGCCTCACCAGGAAATCCGGATTTTAAGAGCCCTGTTCCTGACTCAAGGGGTGACTTTTTAATGCAGGCCTTTCAGGCACAGTGACAAGGCAAAGAGAATGCTTGCTGATGGGAGAGTCTTTCTGAAAGTTCCCTCAAACTGCCCAGTGCCTGGGGCCTCTTTCTCTGCCCCCAGACCAGGCCGAGTGTGACTTGGGAGGCCTGCCAGGCTCAGAACCACAGGGAAAGTAAAAAAGCCAATTTTGGCCAACAGCAGGCTTGACCTGGGGAAAAGTGGCCTGACACTTTCCAACGCCACACATGGCCCCAGAGAAGGCACCCTGTAGGCTGGCCACTTTCCTTGTTTCACTGTTTTCTTTTCCTCCCTTGTTTCACTCTCTCATTATCTCCCCCCGCCCCCCCCCCTTTTTCCTTTGCTCTCACAGACACCTCGCTTGGTATGCCTCTCCCCTCATTTAGACCTCTCCCAATCCCATCCATCTTTCAAGAATCTGATCAAGGCCCACTTCCTCCAGGCAGCCCTCCTTGATTGGTTTAGTCCATCTCAAGCCAACTTCCTTCCTTAACTGTCCACAGCTGACCATTTGGTCATTCTTATGGCCATTTATCATCAACTGTCTCCTGAGTCCCATTGTGAGTCAGATTCTGTGCCAGGCCTGGTGGCCCCCTCTTTTCATGAGGCCTGTAGGCTGGTGGTGCCAATCTGGTGCCAATGCCAGCCCTTGTCATCAGGCTTGCTCTGGCATCTTATTTTCCGAAATGCAGAGTGCTCCCAATGTCCTCTCCAGTCCCTGAACCCTCCACCAACCAGTGAAACCCCTTTCCTCCTCTTCCAATGTAGAAACTAGTCCTGGCTCCCTTCCTTTCCTGGCTTCAGAGAGGATTTTGGAAGGGAATATATGTGTGAGGGGGCAGAGAAATGGAAGGAAGGAAGTAGGGCAAGAAAGCTGGAAGACAGGACTCTCGGAGTCCCCATGGGCTCTCTGCCCTTCCTCCAACTCCTGCCCCAGGCTGGGAGGAGCTCAGTGCCAAGGAGCCCCTCCCACTCTGCCTCATCCCTCCCCATCCAGACCCCAGGCCACCCTCCCCCTCAGCCTCCCTGTTTCTCTCTCCTGGTCATGGCAGACGATTATTGATGGAGACACAAAGGGGACTGAAATGAATAGCGGTCAGAGGCCCCCGTGACGTCGTCCCTCGTGCTGCTGCCTGCCTCTCTGGAGTCTCTTTTCTCCTGTCCCTCTCTGGCCTTGTCCTCCGCCTGCACCTGCCTGCAAGGAGGAGGCCGCCACTGTCTAGCTGTGTGCAGGCAAGCCAACTCAGGACAAGGTCAGGGGCAGGTCTGGAGAGGGAGGAGGAGGGAGGAGAAGGAGGAAGAGAAAGAAGAGAAGGAGGGAGGAGGAGGGGGAGAAAGTGACCATATTGTTTCCATGGCCTAGGATAACAAGGAAGGAATTCTAGATAAAAAGAAAATAATCTGTTGCTTTTGTCTTGTCTAGTTTCCAGGAATTTCTGCCCCAGTTTTTTTTGGACAGAACTCACAGCTGCATTTTGTACCAGAATCTTTAAGGGACCCCCAGACCCCGGGCAACCTCCCCTGACATTTCTACTCCCTGACCTCACCTCCTTCCATTTTCCCATTTGCTCACCTCCTGGCCTCTTTCCTATTTCTCAGCCCTGCCAGGCACACTCCGTCCCGGGACCTTTGCACTGGTTGTGCCCTCTCCCAGAATGACCCCCACCCCACCATCTGCATGCCTTGCTCCTTCAGTCCCCTCAGGCTTCTGCTCCCCAGAGAGGCCTCTCCTGGCCGCCTCATTGAACATGGTAACCTGCCCCCACACATGCTCACTCTCTGATCCCTCGTCGTGGTTACTCTTCTCTTTAGTGCCCCATTAGTGACATAGTAATAGTGTATATCTGCTCCTTGATTAGCAGTCTCCCCACGCTCCATGGGGTTCTATTCCTGTTTCGTTCTCAGTGCCCAGAACAGGGGCAGGAACTCCGTGTATATTTGTCGAGAGCATTGAATCCCGAACACCTCGGCTACTTTGGAGGGGACCAATCACAGGGAATGGGAGAGGGGGACACAGAAGTGGTGCTCTGAGGCTGCTGGGAGCTGACCAAGGCTCTGAGGACACGGAGGCACACTGGACCTCCCTCGTGGCAGGGGACAGAGGTCGCCTGTGAGAGTTGACAGGTGGCCCCAGCCAGGAGGGCTCCTTTCCCCAAGGCTTCCTCAGCCCATTCTCCCAGTGCCTGCAGTGCAGGTCCTGCCACTCCCTGATCCCTCCTCAAGGTGGTGGTCCCCTGGTCAGGCGGATGCGCAGTTCCAGAAGGAAGCTGTGCCAGGTGGACTCTCACCAACCGGGCCACTCACTGATTCCTCTCTTTGAACCCCAGTTTCCTGGCCTATAAATGGGGATAGTCATCCCCCTCATAGCTTGTGGGCAGACGTACTAGCCCATGAATATTAACAACCTCTGCGGATCTCTGTAATTACAGAGTGAGGTGTAAACACATATTTACTCTCGTGAAGAGGGAGGTCCGAGGCAGCGTCCCTTCTGCTCGAGAGATCAGCCTAACACAGAGGCCGCCGGGGCAACCCACCCTGGCCTTCTCTGTCCATCTCTGCAGCCAGTCAGATGTTGCTTCTGACAGTCTACCCGGGAGATGAGTTGTCTCACTAGGGCTCTTTTAAAAGGCAGATTTGGAATGACTATCATCAGCAAATGACAAGTGCTGGAGAGGATGTGGAGAAAAAGGAACCCTCATGCATTGCTGGTGGGAATGCAGACTGACTGGTGCAGCCATTGTGGAAGACAGTATGGACTTTCCTCAAAAAATTAAAAATGGAACTCCCATTTGACCCAGTGATACCACTTCTAGGAATATATCCCAAGAAATCAGAAACACCAATCAGAAAGGATATATGCACCCCTATGTTCATAGCAGCACAATTTACAATAGCTAAGATTTGGAAACAGCCTAAGTGCCCATCAGCAGATGAGTGGATTAAAAAACGGTGGTACATCTACACAAAGGAATACTATGCTGCTGTAAAAAAGAAGGAACTATTACCATTTGCAACAGCATGGATGGAACTGGAGAGCATTATGCTAAGCGAAATAAGCCAGTCAGAGAAAGATAAATATCACATGATCTCACTCATTTGTGAAATATAATGAACAACATAAACTGATGAACAAAAATAGATACAGAGACAGAGAGAAGCATTGAACAGACCGTCAAACCTCAGAGGTTAGGCGGGCGGGGGTAGAGTGGGGAGGTAAGAGATCAACCAAAGGACTTGTATGCATGCATATAAGCATAACCGATGAACTCAGAGAGTAGGGGGGTAAGGGTATGTGCTGGGGGGTGGGAGTGGTCAGGGAGAGGTCAATGGGGGAAAAAGGAGACATATATAATACTTTAATCAATAAAGAATAAATTAAAAAATAAATAAAAAGGCAGATTCGGATAAGCAGTGACTAACCAGCGACTCGAGGTGCCACGTCTGCTCCCTTGCTGAAGACAGAGCCTGGGGGATGCAGCTTGGTGGGGAGGGGTGGCTTCATGAGGAGAGTTTGCCATCACTGGGTGTTTCAGAACATGGCAGGCCTGGGTGAAGGCCGAGGTGGAGGCTCAGGGTGGCCAGGAGAGAGAGGGTGCCAGGTAGTACACACAGAACCCTACACAGAAAAACTGGTGTTTTTCTTTGTTTGTTAGTTATTATTTTTGTGTTAATCCTTACCCAAGGATATTCTCCCGTTGATTTTTAGAGAGAATGGAAGGGAGAGAGACAGAGAGAGCAACATCAATGTGAGAGAGACACGTCGATTGGTTACCTCCTCCATGCACCCTGACCTGGGGCCGGGGATGGAGCCTGCAAGTGAGGTACATGCTCTTAACCAACATCAAACCTGGGACCCTTCTGTCTGAGGGCTGATGCTCTATCCACTGAGCAAATCCAGCTAGGAACAGAAAAACTAGTTTTGACTTCCCCTCACAGCAGCTGAGGAGGGGCTTGGAGCTGTGAGGGTGGGATAGGGGCCACAGGTCAGCAATCATGACATCTGTCAGGCTCACTCCCCTGTGGATGCACTGAGGTGTCCCCAGAGACACACCCGGTGAGGCCCCTTGGGAACTCACAGTATAGCTGGGAGACAGACTCTCTCCAGGAGCGGCTGCACCTCCACACACAACCGTGGGGAAGAGAAGGCCAGCGCCAGGCTCTGAGCCCGGAGCGAGGTCTGAGAAGGAAGCACCCTTTCTGGGGACGGGGCTAGCGGCACAGAAATCTCTCCCTCCTTCAGGCCCCGCAGTTGCCTTCCAAGGCCTGAACCTGCAAGCATACGCAGACTCGTGCCCACAGAGGAGAGAGCAAGGGTCCACATGGCTGTTTGGAAGAGCGACAATTGAAAACCACCTGAAGCTCCCTCAGCGCAGGGATGGTCGAGTAATCTGAAAGATGAAACGGCCCTCCATGTGCCAGCACGGGAAGCAGCATTGTCAGAGGAGAAAGCAGACTGTAAAGCCACATACGACATGTGCATACAGTGGAGGCTTCTTCCAGGAGGTCTGTGTGCACTCCGCTCTGCGTCTGCCCCACAGCGAGTCTGGAAGGGTCACGCCAAGCTGAGGACAGGGCGTGTCGGGCTGGGGGTGTCTCCCATGAGTTTAACTCTTTTTTTGTTTTGATGGACACCTTTGGATGTAGAATATATTCATGTATCACTTGCATAACTAAAGATTTAAAAAGTCTTTGCTGAAAGAGGAGGATGGAATAAAAAGTGGGCGGGTGAAAATGGGGCAGCCAAACAGGAAGTAGGACTCATAGTCCATTTTGAACAGACCACGATCACTGGGTATCAGCTTCCTGGCAAATTCTTCATGATCATGGTAGGTCCTGCGATCCCCTTGCCTCACAGCTTCCTTTAGCTCTGGGACTTTAAGCAGCTCTCTCTGCCTAGCAAGCTACAGGCAGCACTCATGTTGGTCCCGTGGCCTGAAGTTCCAGAAGTTGATGTTGGGGGGATGGAATCCATGATGGCACCCAGAGCCTCCCCATCGCTGCCTTCCCTCCTATTCTTCTCGGCCGACCAGCTGTGTGACACTGCTGGCAGCATCTGAGGGGAGACACCTCGGAAACTACCCGGGAATGTCCGGGTGAGGTGTGACCTGGCCCCGGACTCCCTCCTCTTCCGTCCCCCTGTCTGATTCAGAGTCAGCGTGTTTTATCTCAACCCTCCTGAACCAAGGACTTGAACAGAATAGAACAGCCTGGCGGGGCAGGAATGGACTTTGAAAATTGGCGGGGGTAGGATTGAAGGCTGAGGGATGTCAGACTTTGAGAGACAGTGCTGCCATCAGCAGCTGGTCACCAGGGCTCCCTGCTCCAGGCGGACTCTCACGCCCACCCATGTGGCCCACGGGGGCTTGCCTTCCCTCCGCCGCTCTCAGTTCTGTATGCACTGACACTGGCCTGCACTCACTCTCCCTTATGCTGCCATTTAACCTCTTCCCACTCACCGTTCTTATTTACTTGTCCCTTCTTTTTATCAGTTTCATGTCTTGGGTCTCTAAACAGACTGTTAATTCCCTGAGAGCAGAGACAGTGCCTTCAGAATGGAGGGAGGGCCGATCATCCCGCTCAGGTGTCTGAGAGCAGGGAGACCAAGAGAGCAGTGGGGCTGGGGAAGGAGACCCACCAATTGGGGCGCTGGAGAGAGAGCAGGAAGCCCTGGGTGCAGAGAAGGGAGGGAAGGGGGAGGAGGGTGTGGCCAGGCGTGGGTGACAGTGCTTGTTGCCAGGCTAGGGTGTAGGCAGTGGCAGGCACCCTTCTCCAGCAGGGCAGCCTACGGAGGCTGGGGCAAGGGGCGCTGCTGATTCCTGGGAAGGTGGGCGGGCACCCTCTCCCACGCGGGGAAGAACACAGCGCAGCAGCAGAATTAATTGCGCGGAGACGGCAGTAATTTACAAAGCCCCGTGTGCCGGTATAAAAGGCCCTTGTCATCCTGAAGCGAAGGAAGTACAATTTCCTGCCCAACTCTGAACAGGGCTGAAGCCTGGGGTGTAATCATCGCTGAGGGGAAGGCTCCCCATACGCTCCCTCCTCCCGCCCCAGTCAGGCCTTGGCTTCCTACTAATTGAATTACAGAATTAGCCAGAGGAAGGTGGCTCGAGATTGCAGAGATCTGGACTTTAATAAAACATCAGATCCTTCAGGCCAGTCACTTTTCCGGCCCTAGGGAGTGGGAGGAAGCTGGTGTGTGGGAGTCAGGGCCTGAGGGAAGGGAGCAGGAAACCCATCCACCAGCCAGACCCACGGGTCCCTGTTCAGGGTGATATCCTTAGGGGGTCCAGGAAGGTCTAAATCTCTGTTGACCTGTCCTGATCCTGAAATCGCCCCTCAGAGCATCTTTCCTGAGTGGTTCTCACCCCAGGCTGCACCAGAGTATCACATAAAACACAGAGAAACTGAGGCAGAATCTGGGGAGGGGGCGGCATGCAGAGAGAGAGGTGGGCCAGAGGGAACTACGCCAGCTTCCCTGGAAAGAGGATTACTCGTGCTTTAAGGGCACGTCTATCCCCTCCTCCAGCCTCTGTCCCCCATGGTCTGGGTGGCCAAGGACAGCCTCGCCGTGTCTCAGAGCAGATGTCCCTTCCTCCTGTGCGTGAGAGACTCAGCTGCAGACTTCTTCACAGGGCTCCTCCTCTGGGAATGCCACCCCAGCGCTACCCTGCCTGGGTCTGCCCTGCTTTAGACCCACCTCCTGGGTCCTGCTCAGGGAAGCCCAAGCGACTGCCCCAGCCATTTTGGTCCCACTTTCCGTGGATTCCTGTGGCCATGCCCTTGTCCGTTGCCCGTGATCTGCCCCCAGGGTGAACCTGGTCTCCACGTCTAACCTGGGAGTTCCTTGAGAATGGGCCTTTGAAACAGGCAGAGAAAGCAATCCTGGGGCCTGCCCCTGTTTCTGCCCCTTCCCCAGTGCCCAGACACTGGGTGATCCTCGAGGCACCTTCCCAGGATCTGTCCTGGCCGTTCCAGTCCCCCTAGTCCTGTCTACCTGGCCCTTACTCGCCCTCTCCTCCCTTCTTCCCAGGAGTGCTCCCTGTGGGCATGCCAACGGTCCCTGCTCTTCTCCCTCTGTGCAGAGGGCAATGATCACTCACCACAGCCTGGCTCTGGGGTCCTCTCCCCTACCTCCATGGGGATCCCACCCTTTCCCTGCTGCCTTCCCCACACCTCCCTCTTTGGAGCCCTCTTGTCCTTCTAGGAGTGACTAAGCCTCCCCTCCTCCAGAAAGCCTCCCCTGACTACCACAACCCCCAACTCTCTTAAAGCCCTTAGCGATGGCCCCTCTCACCTGGCAGTTAGAGTACACATCTTTGTCCACTCGCTTTTATGTGTGTTTGCCCAAGTGGAAATATTCTACTATAGATGCTGCTAACTCCAGGGACCCAACCCCCCCACCCCCCCACCCCGCCCCATGACAGACACCATTGAGTGGATGCTAAGTGCACTCTGCCCCTGCCTGGGTGACAGTGAGCTGAATGGCTGGGAAGAGACAACTAGCTGCAGGGCCATCGGGATTTTGGAGAGCGTCTGGGATATGGGCCCCTTGGCTCAGGCCCGGGTGGCCCATCTTCCAGGAGGTGGCCTGAGGCCTGGGGATGGTGAGGCTGCCGCAGGAGGGGGAGATGGATGGGACCCTCAGCCAATGAATCAGGGCTGCTGGCCCACTCACCTCCACAGGGCCCTCCAGTACTGGAACCCCACCCTTGGCCAGCATCCTGCTTTCGGGCTCAACACTACTCTCCTGCGTCCACTCCCTTTGAACCAGAAACTCCAGGGGAGCGTGTCTCAGAGTTAAAGGGGTATAGGAATAAGCAACTGGACCCCTCACCAACTCTAATGTGTCTCCATCATCTCTCAGCCCTCCTGTCTTTTGCAGCCACAAGACAGAGATGGACACGGAACAGGGGTCCAGATCTCCCCAGACCTAGACTGGGATCCCCCAGGGGCAGTCCTGTCTTTCTCTTCCTGCTGGGCACAGGCAGGGCCCAGTGAGTTCAGCCTGAGGGGACTAATGGGCTCTGCATCTCGAGGCTGAAAGGACCGGCAGGCAGGCTTTTGCCAGGTGTCTGCCCCTGCCCGCTGCCCTTGCTTGCACCCTCGGTGCCGGAGAATTCCTTGTCTGCTGTGCACCGCAACCTCTCATCGCACTGTGAGAAAGGACAAAAAGTGGACATGACATAGTGATGCTCTCGCCCCTTTCTCAGCAAAGAGCTCCTGGTTTGTGGCCAGGGCATGGGGGCTGCCGCAGGGAAGGTGTCGGCCTTGCTAAGGCCCCGCCCACAGAGCAGTCAAGCCTGTCCTGCTGACAGGTGTGCTGGGTTTTGTTCTGCAGCCGAGGGGCTGCCCCTGCCCCCCACCCCTGCTCTGGGCCAGGGCTCCTGCTGGCCCCCAGGACAGCAAGCAATGCTCCTTCACTTGTGCAGAGGCCTTAACTGGCCCAGGTGCTGTCCTGCCCAGGAGTCACCGAGCTTATACCGCAGAGCAGGCCAGTCCCCTGTCGTCAGCCTCTGACCCCAGGGGTGGGGGGGATGGGGAGAGTGGATGCCTGGGCCCCAGTGGCTGGTTTGGGGCTGAGTCCTGAAGCCCCTCTAGAGGCCCTGGGCCAGAGATGTTCTCCTCCAAACTCCATGGCCTGCACTTGGGGTCAGGGACTCGCAGATGACCTCATTCTCTTCCAACAAGAACCCAGGTGGAGTCAGCCAAGGTCTCTGGGGCCACAGGCACCTGACCTCCCTCGACCCTGGCGCCCTGTCCCATGTCAATCAAAGTCAGGCTTCTCCGCAGAGGGCTGTCTGAGCATCAGGTTGAATTTAAAATGCATGTGGCGTTGGTTACTCGCAGGAACACAGGATGAATGCTAGAGCTGAGAGACTGAACTGTGCTCCCTCTTAATTAACCTGGTCGGGGAGTTTAGACCTTCTTGTTTTGAATTTTCTCAGACCAGGGTGAGCCTGCTGAGAAGGCTGGCCTGACTCCAGGGGAATGGACCCTGGCTCCCGGAACGCCACAGAGGGAGGGGATCTCGTCTCGGGGCTCCTTTGGCGTAGCCTAGCTGACTGCTAAGCTGTGGGCGATGGGCAGCAGGCAGTGTCTGAGAGAGCGAGGCCGCCTCAGCGTCTCGGAGGGAACCCACTCCCGCCCTCTGGCTTGCCCATCTCCGAGCCTGCCTGCAATTGCCTCTTGCTCTTTGCCTGTCTGGTTGGAAGTGCAGAGCCTTGCTGGCTGACTCTGGCACGCTGCTGGACCCCAGTCAGACATGCTGAACGCCTCAGCGTATGGAAATGACTCAGGACGGGATCCGAGTCCTCAGTGGCCCCAGCATTTGCTGGGCTATGTGTAGTTCTTGTGCCCACTGAGGGAGCTCAATAATTGCTTGCTGAGTTGCATGGAATTCCGGTGTCGGATTTTCCATAGTGGTTAGTCTGGCTAAACTGAGGTGGGGGTCATTTCCCTAGGAGGATCCCTCTCCCCATGCAGAGCGAGTGTGAAGGAATCCCTCCCGGGCCCCCAACCCCAGCCAGCAACTGCTCCGGCACAGCCACAGGGATAGCTCTTTACCCTCAGGAGGGTGGGGACCTGCCTCTCTGGCTCCTTTCTCTCATGAAAGGGGAGGGTGTCACAGCTGCAGGATAGGGAACTGAATGTCTTTCTGTCTGTGTCTCAGTCATACTGAACCACACTCTCCCACAGCGAATTTCCACGTCACCTGCAGGCCTTTGCTCGGGCTCCTCCCCGCCACCAGGATGCCTTCTCTGCTCCTGGGTCCTCTTCTAGATCCTCCCCCCTGGGGAGGCTCCCTTCCCAGCCTCATCGATTCTCCTTCCAAAAAGTCCTTCCAGTTCAAGGCTTCGAAACATACAAATGAGCACTTGGTTAAACAGAGTTTTCTGTTGTTTTTTATAGGTGGGAACCATGTGACCCCAACTAGACTCCAGCCTATGGGGCTGTGCCTCCCTCTAGCATTCCTGACCAAGCCCAGGATGGGGGCCTCACAAGAGAGGCTGAGCTGCTCAGAATCAGGAGGGGAGGGCGTGCACCCCGCTTTGAACGCACATGGGCACCCAGGACCTGCCCGGTGAGGTGAATTAATCTCGCCTCTCTTCTCTGGCTCCTTCCTAACGGGCCCTAATTCACTTAAAGAACAACAACAACAACAAAATAGCAGCACACCAACCAAGAAATTCCAAACTCAGCACCCAAGACAGGTTATTTTGAAAAGACCAATAGCCACGAGCCCCATATTACAGGATCAATGTTTGGAAAATGTGATTTTCTTTTCTAAAGCAGAAAAACAATCTCACACAGCCCTGGCAGGCCATGGTCCAGCTCTCATGGCGGGTGTCTTTCCCTCATGATCTTGGCCACTTAGGCCTCTCTCCTGGCTGGGCATTGGGCTTCACCCCACATCAATACGATGGTTCCATCACAGGCATTTAGCAATATTTAACCTGGGCCTGAGCAAAGGGGCAGTCAGCAAATGTGACTTGAGATGCTCACCTTTGGGAGTTGATCCCTGGAGCTCTCCCAGCCCTCTCGGAGGTACGGAGTATCGTTCACATTGTAGGAGTGGAAGGGGCTCTGGCTTTTTATAGTCAGTTGGTCCCCATCCTGGGAAGGGCCGAGCCACCATTTATAGCTGACCTTAGGAGCGCCCAAGGTGGGTGAGAGGCAGTTGGCCAAGGAGGAGGGTGACCTTTGGGGAGTGGGACAGAGCATGGCATTCAGCTTGATTTCTTCTCTTCCCAGAGACCCACCCACGCGCCCTCAGAACCCACCAAGAGAGAACACCGAGCTAATTCGTTCCTGGACTGGTACGCAAGACTCAGACTGTGTGAATGGGATCGGAGGGAGTACTGTTAGCTGTGGATGGAGTGAAAGATGCTTCCTTCATTCATTCAATAACCACTTATGGATAGCCTGCCATTTGCCGGATGATGAAAGACATGCCCTCTGCTTTAAAGGAAACCCTAGGTAAACACGCTGGCAAGTCCAGGTGATGTGCATGCAACAAGCATACCTACCAAGCTGAGGTTTGTGCAGGGCTCATCGGTGGCCCAAATGACAACAGCAAACACTGATGTTGGACATTGTTCTGACTGCTTTACATGCATTGAATCGCTTAATACAACGACTCTATAAAATGGTACAATTATCACACCCATTTTAAAGGTGAGGAAACTGAGGCACTCAAGAGGAAAGACTTGTCCAAGGTCTTATGGCTAGAGCTGGGCTGTGAATCGGGGCAGGCTGCCTGCAGGACCCATGACCTTAACCATGGGCTCTGTCACCTGATGGCGGAGAATTCTCAACTCTGCCCAGGGAGAGCAGCCTCAGGGAAGGATGTGTTGGGGAAAGGGCCCCCATGTGCACAGGCAAAAAGAGGTGTGGGCTGCAGGGTGAGCTCAGGCCCATTCCCCTCCCCTTCAGAGCGCCTCAGACGCCTTCCTCAACACCTTTCTGTGGCTTTCTCATCTGTTCTCCCTCTCCTCTTCTTTCTTTCCCCTTCATTACTTCCCTGTTTTCCTTCTTTCTTTCCTTTCTCTCTCCCTCCTTTCGTTCCTTTTTTTGTCTCAACGCTGGAACACCATATTCTCTCTTAAGTCCCACACTGACTGCTCCAGGACACACCGTATTTTCCACCCCTACAGGAGGGTCACATCGGACGCCCAGGTTTCTGACCCCAGCCAGCTGGTGCCTCTGAAAAAGCCATTTAACTCTGTGGCCTGACTGTTTGCCTCTGGGGCCCTGGGAAAGGTCTGCCACCTGGGAAGGGGGCTCTGGCTCTGACGATAGCCTTGGCCTTGTTGTGGGGGCACCGGATAGTTTAGGTTTACATAACCCTCGGGTTCCTTCCCCAGAACATGGGGGTAAGGACACTTGCCCGCCGGGGTCAGGGCACCCAGCAGGGTGCCTGACACATAATTAATGGCGGATCACTCTTGCTGCGTTGTCCGGAGCAGCAGTTGTGATATGATGCTCAAGGTTCCCTACCGTGTGAAAAATAGCTCTGGCATTTACACTATCTGGTGTTGTCTGCTTCCCTCGCACGGGACCAGCTCATTTACTTGATTATTCCCACCCCCATCCATTACCACAGGGACAGGGCCCTGTCGGCGCTCCTGCCCGCGCACAGGCCAGCTCACTGGGGCTCGGAGCCACTGAGGCTTGCACTGAGGTCTAGGAGGCAAGTGTGTTTTGTTTCCTTGTGTACCTGATATGCCAATGACAGGAGGAAGGAATGAGCTGAGTGACAAAGAGCTGGCTTCATGCTTCCCCAAAGAGGCACCTCTGTGTCAATTGTTTCTTTTGTGAGAGGAATTGTCAAGACCCGGGGATATGGGCTGGGAGGGGTGGGGAAAGGAAAACTGGGGGTGCCTCACCCGAAAGGAGTGTAGGCCCCTGGCAGCACTACCAAGGCAGCCTGGGAGGGAGGGAGTGCATGTGGATTGAGTGCTCTGATCCATGGTACTCTCTGACTTCCCAGAGGACCCTGGGAGCTCCGGATGGCAGGGCCTGCCCCATCTGCTCTGGGCCCTCGTATGCCCTCCTCCTGACACAGGGCCTAGTGCTGGCAGGAAGCACAGGTGAGGGGTGGCTTGGCATTAGATTGCCGACTGAAGACAATCTCTGACAGGTAAACCACAGCTTCCAGCAAGTTGACAGGTCTCTCTGGACCTCAGTTTCCTTTTCTGTGACATGGGTTTGATATCCCTGCCTATGACTCTGTGTCCCCAGCCTCCAGTACAGTCCTGGCCCAATGTGGGTCCTAGCACATATTCGTCAGTGAGTGGGTGAGTGGCAGGAGGCAGGAGGCAGGGAGTGAACACTGTTCTATTACAGAAGAGGAAAGGGATGTGTCTGCAGGTCAAGGTGACATGATCATCCCAAGAGCACAAAGCTGGTCTGTGAGAGAACCAGGCTCAGGTCCACGGCCCGGCCTGCTGGGCTGAGGGAGATCAAGTCTCTGAGAGGCTGGGAGCACAGTGCGCCTGGGGAGGAGAGAGCAAGCAGATGTTGGGTGGTCAGCATGGAGGGCCAGACGAAATGAGGAGGAAGCAGACTGAGCCAACAGATGGAGGTGTCTCCAGCCTCTGCACCAAATTGAGGGACAGGGAGAACACAGTCACCTGAGCAGGTGGAGCGAGTCCCTCCAGTGTTCCTGCTCCTGCCTTCAAGGACGGAGGGCAGTGGGCAGGGCTGGGGCGGGGTGGGGGGTAGAGGGGTGGGAAGTAGAGGGAAGCACAGGTCTGAAATGCTCACATGTCCTAGAAGCCTGTATGGTTCTAGCCTCTGTTCTTAATGCCCTTGAGAGGGTTTGGGGTGGGACAGAGGGGTTGGAGACAGGATTTTGTGGGGAACCCAAGGCCAGGGCTCATGACATGTCCCAGGTAGAGCCAACCCGAGGCCTGCCCTCATCACTCTCCAATGGGTCTGACTCTCACACTTGGCCGTGTCTCAGTCTTTGTGTCTCAGGTTTTATCCCTTCTCTCGGCTTCCTAGAAATTTCCTTTAGACCTTTGCTTTGTCTTGGCTGAGCTGACTGTACCCCATGGCCAGGAAGGCCAGCTGGGAGAGCTGAGGCCCAGGAGGGGAGAGCTGGGCAGGGGGTGGGTACAAGGGTGGCTGCTGGCCTGCCACTCTGGCATTTTCACTCCTGGAAGCTGTGGCCCTCATCCCCTGGCTTTGCACACCTTGGGAAGTGCAGAGCTGACCTCAGGGTCTCCGTTGTTATGAGGGCCAGGCTACCTGTGAGCACCGGCCCAGGACCTGGGTGAACAGAAGGTGGGAGTGACAGGCATGCAGACAGAAGGAGACCCTGGATACAAGGGTCTCATGGCGCAGAAGTGTGAAAAGACATGGGCTGGACGCTGCACCTTGGATCACAGGCCCGGAGAGGGCCGCTGGCCTCCTTGTCTGTGAGATCCCAACCTGAGCGGAAGATCAGCGCTGGCCAACCCCCGGGAATGAAAGTGGGAAGGAAGATTCAGAGTTCTGGATTTCAGTCCTGCTTCTGCTTATTCCGCCTTCAACCTGAAGGCCCAGGGGGTGGGGGGCACAGTCGAGTCCCCCTCCCCCTGGCAGGCTCTGAGGCTGCTGCCTCCATGCTTTCACTAAGTGTCCAGGAGTACCTGCTCTTTGCTCAGCCCTGGCCTGGGGAGGGAGGGGAGGAGAGGAGACCAGACAATGAACCTCAGCAGCACCCAGCCTGGGATGGAAGGAGGGACAGAATGGGTGATGGGGGCCCTTAAGGAGGCAGGGAGTGTCCCTGGGGCCTTGACAGGGGTGGGGAGGAGAAAGAAGCAGAGGAGGGCATTCTGAGGGTTGAAGTGAGCTTGCTCTGTGGGGACCTGAACACGGATTGGTCATCTACAGTCAGACAGTGTGCTCTTCAGAAATGCACTCCAGGGCTGGCTAGCACGGGGCTACCCGCCTTCTTCTCCCTCTTCCCCTCTCCCTCTCTCCCCATCTCCTTCCCTTTCCTCTCTCACCAAGTGTCTGTTTGGGGCAAGTTGGGGCAGGGAGTGGAGGAGATGCACGGAGTACTGTGGGCAGCAGGCTGCCTCTGCCTCCCACAACCGGCCCCCTGTGAACTCGAGCCACTGTGCGGCTGCTTCCGTCTGCGGGTCTATATATAGCGACTGTGAGGCACACTCTGGAATTGGATTCCATGTAGCCCTCTGGACTCGAGCTAACTTTTGGGGAGTAGTTTTCCTGGGAGCCTGCCAGTCCAGTTCCTCCCTCATGAACACTAATTACTGCACAGACCTTCTCCATGAAGTCGGTGCTCAAGCCATTTCCATCCAGGCGGCTCTCCAAGACGAAATTTTTCTACTGGGAACCGACAGCCACAAATAAACCTACCATCTACTTAGCAACAGAGAACAAGGGGGTTGGGGAGGAGGGAAGGCTCCTGGAGGGCGGGAGGAGGGAGAGGGAGGGGAGAGGGGGAGGAGGGCAGAGCTGGCTTCTTTTCTTCCTCCTTTATTTTGCAGAAAAGGTGTAATCAGCCCTCTGGGGAAAGGTGGCACAGGGTGTCTCGTAAGGCAGCGCAGTGGCCCGGGAGGAGGGGCCAGGCCACTACCAGGCTGGTACCAGGGTTGGCCAGGGCCCCCACTGCACCGCTGGGCACTGCTGGAGGCTGCAGCGGCCCCTGACCTCTCCAGGTTTCACTCACTCCTTCCCCACCCTCGCCTTCTTCTCACCCTGTGGGCCCACGCCCAGCTCACTGGGTCTGGCCTTCCTGAAGATGGCCTCCTCCAGCCTCTCTGCCTGGCGAATTCCCCGCCATCAGCCAGGAATTGGGAAACCACCCACCTGTGCCAGGCAGCGCCTCCTGACCTCTCTGGCAGCACCAGCCCTTCCATTCTGAACGCCAGGCACCGGGCAATGGGGCCTGCTCTGTCCCTTATCTCCTTGGGGTCGGCTCATCTGTTGCCAAGGAAGGGGTGGGCACTTGAGTGAACAGGGCCTCATGGACGACGTCCCACCTTTCGTCCACCTGCCAGGAGATGCCCTCTCTTCCATTTCGCCGAGAAATCAAGAATATAGGTTTATGCCCAGGGTCAAGCCCCCTTCCTGCTCTGGTACCTGTGGCCTTATTTGTAGGGAGGCAGTACAGGGCGGTGGGTTAGAATGGGGCGGGCACACTGTTTGGCGTATAGCTGTGTGACTTGGTGCAGGCTTTTTAATCTCTCCCTCAGTTTCCTCACCTGCAAAATGGGAGACTAATAGCATTTCCTCACTGGGTTGCTGAGGGTTAGGTAAGAAGGTATATGCCAGGTCTGGAGCAGTGCCTGGTTGCAGGAAGTGCACCCTCGGTCAGTGGCGGCCCTTAGTGAACAGCTAATACTAGTGTCTGTTAGCATGGTGCCTCACTTCCCAAGTAACCCCTGGGCTCCGCACACCCTTCCCTTCAATAGCTCTTACCTTTTCTAGTGTTGCTCCCCCACTTACATTCCTGGGTGGTCGGCTGTGGTAAAATTCTAACCTCCCTCCAGCAGAGCTAAGCTGAAAGGGACACACCCATCAGGAGGGCTACCCCAAGGGGAGTATGGCAATGGGCACATCAGTCCTGGCTGGAGTTCAGGCACAGTGGGTTTTGGGGGGCCAGGTGGGGCCACTGTGGGGGCCAGGCTCTCCTCCTAAGGAAGCACCCCCAGGGAGTATTCTTGGGAACAAAGAGGGCCCAGTAGCAGGCAGGGGCACAGAACACTTAGAAGCATGAACTTTGGCATCAGACACACCTGGGTTACTCTGTGCTCCATCACTTCCTGGCTGTGTGATCTTAGGTGAGCTCCTTAACCTCTCTGAGCCCCACTTTCCAAACCGTAGGATGGAATCAACATAGGCCTGCTGTGACATATGTGATGGTGCCAGGCCCCTCATGGGTCCCTTCTGTGCTACCACTGAGTAAAGGTGTTCTCTGGGTTGCGCAGCCCCCCCCTGAGCCGTCCTGGGACAGGAGGGCAGTGGCCTTGGCCCCCCTGGCACGTGTCCCCTCCTGGGCTGTGGGCAGGCTGTGCCTTTCACAGCTTCAGCCCACATCTGTGTCTCGCCCTCCCTGCTGTCTCCCACGCCGCCCCCCTGTTCTCTCAGCCTCCTCCGCTCCTTCTCAGGCAGGCGGCTGAGCAGAAAAACAAATCAAACTCGCCTGCATGTCTCGGAGCCCGCGATGCTCCCACGAAGTGATCCCTTGCTTCCCATTACCCACCCCAATAACTCTTGTATATGGAGTGTGAAATAATTAGCAGTGGCAAAAATAATTTAGGAAAACAAGAAGAAACTAATTGTATAAGCTTGTTTGGGGAAAATGCATTGGACCAAAAACACCCACTGTGGGGGCTGTGAACAGACTGACCAGCTCCCTGGAGGTCAAGGCCTTTGCAAGACCCTCTCCCAGGACTGCCTCCCGCCACCCAGTCCTCCAGGAGGGGCCGACATAGCGTTGTGACCAGGACAAGCCTCCCTCACAGGCCCGGGAATGACTTTCCAAAATGCATGTACACCCCTAACTC
Source organism: Myotis myotis (assembly GCF_014108235.1). Lineage (NCBI taxonomy): Eukaryota > Metazoa > Chordata > Mammalia > Chiroptera > Vespertilionidae > Myotis > Myotis myotis. The sequence goes on along the minus strand of NW_023416401.1, from coordinate 18,806,423 downwards.
AGGCTATACCATGGAGGCAGGTGGGGAGGGAGGCTGGGACACCTGGAACAGCCTCGCGTGGTTGCATGGGCCTGGTGACTCCCTGAAGCTGAATTGGGGCCCTCCAGGTGGCAGGTGCACACCCGGCAGGCCTATAATGTTTCCTTCCATTCCCCCTGCCTTCGCCTCCCATTTTACGGCCCTTCTAACTTTGAGAAGTTTGCTTCCTCCTTGGTCACTTTTCCGGTTCCCAGGCTCCCTCCTGCTGTCCTCACTTTCTGGAGGTGGAGGTCAGGCACCTGGTTTCCAGGGGACAGGTGGACAGGAGTGAGGAAACTGCCACTTTCCTGGACAATTTCAAGGGAACAAAATGAGGGACCAGAGAGGTGAACTAGCCTGCCAGCAATCACAGTCACCGGGAAGGTGGCTCAGGGCTGGGCACCGGCTGCCGTTTCTTCCTTTCTTTATCAGGCTGGACAGCCGGCCTGGCTGCTCAAGGCCTCTAGGGGGTCCCACTGAGCACAGAGGCCTCCTCTGTTCCCTGGGCCCAGGCTCAAGGTCAAGGTCCCCTGACTCCTCTGAAGGAGAACTGGGCTCAGGGGCAGAGGAGGCCTCCATGGCCTGCACCCGCTCCCCTCATATGAGGTGCATTTGCGCGTGCTTTCAACAGAACTGATTTGTAAGGTGATTCTTAAGGACAGAAATCTCCTCTCTGCCCCTGGAAGCTCCTGCCTGCTATCTCCTCACTCATCTTCTCTTGTCTGAGCCATTACAATGTCTCCTAATTTGTCCCTCCCGTGTCCCCTGTCTCTGGCCAGCACAGTGATCGTCCTAAGGATAGGTTCTGGTCTGTCACTTCCTTGCTTGGAAACATTCTGTGACTCTCTATTTCCTCTAAAACCACAACTTAGGTCTCAGCTGTGCCTCCTTTGTGACATTGGTCTTCATCATCCCCTTCTTTAAATCTTGGCTCCTTGGTGAGGAGGCACCTCATTGAGAGAAGACCTGGATTCATCCCTTCACTGTTTTCACCTGGAATCACAGTGGCTCCCACGTGGTCCTTAAGCCCCAGTGGCTGGGTGTCATCTCCCAAACACACCACTATCTGCTAGACATCACTGCCTGGAGGGCTCCTCGTGCCTTACGTTCAGCCTGGGCCCAGGGGCTCCTACTATTAGGCCTGCCCGATCTCCTGGGTTTAACACAGGCCTCCTGTGATTGGCACCATCATGCCAGAAACACGACAGTTCCACATCGCTTCTCCATCCTCATCCACCCCACAGTCTTCCCCAGAGCAGACTCTTCCTCTCTATCCTGCTCTGGCCTAGGTCCAGACTTTGTCATCGCGCACCGAGTTTGTCCCCTGCAGCTCCTAAGAGCGGCCTCCTCCTCCCCAGTGTTGCCAGGCAGGCTGTTTCCAGTGGAAGGCAGTGTTCCTTCCACTTCTTTTCCCTGATGTGGCTGAAATCTGGTGCTGAACTGCCCTGGCAGATGAGAGAGGGTGGGCCTGATTGGGGCACCGCAAAGCCCAGCCTATGGCATCAGAGGCTGCGGAGCCGAAGGAGGTTCTGGTTGGTAAGCACAGGCTGCCTGCACCGTCGTCGGCGGCAACCAGCACCTGGGAGGAGCCAGGGGAAAACATTTGGAGTCAGGAGGGCAACTCCCGTGAGGCAGGCCCCTCTGGGCCCATTTGCTGTGCTAATTGCTTGACAGAAGTACGGGGCAGGCGTCCAGGACTTGGGCTGTGGTCTTATCACACACTCAGCAGCTGAGGTCTTTGGTGGGGTGGGGGTCAGTGGAGTGCTAGGGAGATGATCATGGCTTGGCAGCCCCTCCACACCTCCTACTGGGCTGATGGATGGCACTAGGTATCATGGGTAGGGCATGCCTGCTCTCCAGGCTGACAAATGCCACAGGTGCAGCCGCAGGGGACACAAGCCAGCTGCTCTCATCACATCTGCATGTGCTGTTCAAGGTCATGCTGCGAGCTCAAGTGGTCTGGTGCACTGGAGGCTTAGAGCCCCATCCTTGCCATGATGGGTCCTCTTAGCTAACCACCTCTTCCTGGCTGGGGGAGCCTGGGTGGGTTGGAGGTAGGGAGGGCCCTTTCCCCCTGAGCCAAGCTGTGGTAATTATGCACATGCCCACACCAACCCTGAGATTAGAGTCTGTGCTTGGGGAGAGAACAGCCACCTTGGTGTCTGCAGCTCACCTGCCCTGAGGGTCACTTCTGCTACCTCTGCCTACACCTCGCCTGCCCGGATGTGGTCTCTCTATCCAAAGCCCCATCTGGACTTTTCTGAGATAACACAAGTCTCCCTCCCACTGGTGGGGCTTAAGGGTTCAGCCATCAAAATGGACTTCAGATTGTCTTTCTTCAACTCACTCATACAAAATGAATTGAATGAAAGAATATTATCAATCTTACATCCTTCCCTCCAATTGAAAAAAAAATTAGCTGAAACCTCTCTGTTCATGTTGACCAATGTCATCCCAATCAATTTAATAAACATAAAGAAAAAAGAAAAAAAATTAGCACTGGCAACTGCAACTGTATCATAGAATCTAGAGGATACTGATTTCACATGCAACTAAATACGCAGATACCTTGAGTTCTACAAAGAAAACCATGAAGCTGGGACATCCAGGCACTGGGTGTCCTGGCCATAGAGGAGAGCCACGTGTGTTGTGGTGAAAAAAATCCAGGAAGTGGCATCTGAGTTCCTGTCACTTCTCAGTTGATTGACCCAAGACCTGATCTATCTGAACCTCAGCTTTGTCATCTGTAAAATGTGGATAGAACTTTTCAGAAAGGGCAGCTCCTAAGATTAGTGAGGGCATGGTACATAGAAGACACTCAATACATATTGAGTTAATCTGAATCAAGATAAAGACCTTGAGACACACAAGTCAGCTCAGAAATTTACGAAGAATAAAAAGGCATCAGTCATATGATCCAGCAACTCCAACCAGCAATATACACCAAAGAACTGAAGATAGGTATTTAAATAAACACTTAGATACACATATTCACAGCAACACTATTCACAATGGCCCCAAAGTGGAAAAAAACCGCATTTACATCAGCTGATGAATGGATAAACAAAATGTGATATATACATACAATAGAATATTATTCAGCCATAAAAAGAAAGGACATTCTGATTCATGCTACAATGTGAATAAATATTGAAACCATTATGCTCAGTGAAAGAAGCCAGGCACAAAAGGCCAACTATTGCAGGAGTCCATTTTTATGAAACATCCCGAATACATAATCCACAGAGATGGAAAGGAGATTAGTGGTTGCCAGGGACTGGGAGGAGGTGGGAATGGGGACTGACTGTTTAATGCATACGAGGTTTCCTTTTGGGGTGATGAAAATGTCTTGAAATCTGAGAAGGGTGATGGTTATACAACACAGTGATTGCACTAAATACCACTGAATTGTGCACTTTTAAATGGTTAATGGGTAATTAAAAAAAAGAAGAGAAAAGAAAGCATCAGGGGGAGATTAACACACTAAAGCACACAAGCATTGCCCTCCCCCTTCCCCCAGAGCAGAATATTCCTGCCTGGGAGTCTCAGATCACAGTCCTCAGCACACGCCACGCATGTCCTTGCTCCGACCTGCCGGCCAAACCACTGAGGCTGGCATGGACCCCCTGTCCCAGGACACATCTGGGCACTTGGGGTGCTTCAGCTCTGAGGCTCTCCTACTCCCCCAGGCAACTCCAGCAAGCCTCCTTCAGCCACATAGCAAGCTCTGGACAAAGAGGTACCCCCATTTCTTTAGGGGCATCCCTCATGCGCTGCCTGCTCTCTGCCCTGTGAGGAGGGTCGGGATGCCCAGGATGAACTGGGTGCTGAGGGTGGCTCTGTCCTTAGAGAATGAGACCCGACTTGCCTTTGTTCCTGGCCCAGCCTGCCTGCTTGCCCTGTGGTCTGAGGGGAAGGTGTCACATTGCCACAATCCCTCCCTGGGATCACACAACATGACCTCCCCTTCCTGGCCGCATTTTTCTTTGGGCCTCTATGGCTCCTCCCTCATTCCTTAGGTGCTCCCACCTGGCCCTCCGGCAGGTGACCACTCTATTCACATCACTGAAGCAGCCAGGAAGGCATGTCAGCAGTCAGGGGACCCAGAGTATGGGGGCAGGGGACACCTCCTGGAGATGGCTCTGCCTCCCAGGACAACTTGGCTGCTGTCCCCTCACTTGGAGCAAACAGTGTATTGAGGCGTTGGCCCAGGGGCACCACTACCACCCATCATCCCGCCTCCTGGTCATGGAGGTTCCCTCCAGCGTCCCCAGGCCCCAGGCGGTGCTCTGTGATACTTGTACAATGAGTGAGTGACAAGTAAATAAAGGGCAATGGCCTCTCTCATGGGGTGTTCACAACCTCTCCCTTCCCGAACCCCCACGTATCCAAGCTGGAGCCACAGCCTCCTGTCATTCACTCACCCTTCTTCCCACCGGCAGGCATGGCTGCCCTCTGCAGGCCAGGCGCTGTGCTGGGCCTGGTCCCACGGTGTGCCGCCCAGCAGAGGGGAGCGGAGCGAGAGTCTGGACTCCTGGGCACATGGAGCTCCCCGAGTGAGGCATGTCCCCTCTTCCAGGGGCCCTGCCCAGGGCTCTAGCCTATCTCTCTCAACCCCAAAGGCCTTGCGCAAGCTATGCTCTCCACCTGCAGACCTCGGGTCCAGACCCTTCACCCCACACCTTGCTATCCCTTCTCCAACTCAGCCTGTGACACACTTGACCTTACTACCGATTTGACACATCTCATACCCCTTCCACTGCCTCTGACAACCCATGTCTCCCCAAACTGTGAACCCTCAGAGGGCAGGAGACAGGTCAGTCGCCTCCACACTCATGATTATCCCCAGTTGGTGAGAAAGGAGAGGCCTAGGAGGGCTGGTTCAGGAGGAACGCGGCTGGATTACTCCTTCCCTCCTGACATTCAGCCTTTTTCTTTTCTTTCTTTTTTTTCACTCAGCGGGAACACAACTTCAGCATCCCACCCACTTTATAAATACTTTGACAAATGGTCGCCGTCCCGCCATGCTTACCTCAAGCAGGGGCATCTGTCATTTTGGAAGGCTGCTGTTTGCGGCCCTCGACCTTTAATGCAGAGTCAGCACCTGGGGGCGGGGGCGGGGAGAGGGCAGCCAGGCCAGCTGCAGTTCATCAGGCCCAGAATTAAAAAAAAAAAAAAAAAAAAAAAAAGGAAAGAAAAGAAAGAGAAAAAAACCCTACACAACTATGGAGTTGGCAACTATGGTCTCCTTGGCAATGCAGCAGCAGCCAGGCCCTGCCATCCTCCCCTGGGCTGGGCACGGGGGCGGCCAGGGGGAGAGCGGTCCCCTCTCCGGGGCATGCTAGCTGCTTTCACTTGCTTCTCAGCCACAAGTACTGAATCCTATTGGTCTCCCAGCTGCAGGTCATAATTCCCAGACCAGTGCCCCGGGCAGGCAGAGCCAGACATCTGGGTGGGCAGTGTGGATGGGGCACTGTGGAGATGACCCACAGTCCAAGGCCACTTCCCACGGATCCATGACACCCGGTGGGAAAGCCCCCTGGGGAGCTCAGTGTAAGGAGGCTACTGTCTCCTCTTCCTCCTCCTTCTCTCTGCCTCTGTCTTTGCGGGACCCACCCTTCTCCCTGGGGCTCTGCAGGAGTGCTGGCCTCTGGGGCCCCTGGGTGTGCACTGTGGGAGCAGGGAGCTGAGGGGCAGGGGGCTCTCAGGGATGTGCAGCTCTCAGAGGCTGGGGGAGGTATGGCAGGATCTCACTGGCTCAGGGACCTTGGCAAAAGCGCAGGAAGTGAGCCAGTTCCACAGGCACGGAGAAAATGCCTACCTTCCCACACCCAGCAGCTGCAGGGACTGCTGTGTGTGGTCCTGCAGAGGAGGCTGGGAGTGGGACAGAGGCCCTCCCTTCCAGGCCCCAGGGGGGGTCCCTTCATTCTCCAAGGACAAGCTCTGGTCTCCCCTCCTCCAAGAAGCCTTCCCTGGCTGCACCAACTCGAACAGCTGCCTGCCAGGCCCACTCATTCAGTGCCCGTCTGTCATCTGGAAAGTGTGGTGGCCCCCGGACGGGCTGGAGCAGCCTGAGAGTGGGAGCCCCTCCTTATGGGCTCCTGCCTGGTCCTGTAGGTGTTCAGCAAATGCGTGCCTCTGGGCGGGCAGCAGGCCGGAGCTTTACTTCCCAAAGAGATTCACTGAGCAGGGGTCCGGGCCCTTCTCGCACTCGCTCCTTAACCTGCATCAACCTTGCTCTTCAGTTTTTCTTTTTTTAATTGAGGTATAATTGACACAGAACATATGAGTTTTGTGTCAGATGTACAAAATAACGATTCGATACTTGTCTATATTGGGAAATGATCGCCACAGTACATGTAGTTAACATCTGCTTCCCTCTCCAGCTTCATCTCCTCGGCTGTGCTAAGCAGCTCTCCTTACCGTGCCTGAGACGTTCCTCTCACCCCCTTCCCCATGTTGTGCTCATGCTGATCCCAGCCCCTGGACCGATCCCCCACTCCTGCTTATCTTTAGCCAACCTGTGCCTTCAGGCCAAGTTCAAATGGCCCCCTCCACAGAGCCTCCCTTAAGCGTTCATAAACCTTTCCACCCTTGTCTTGCTACAGCACTTACAGCCCTAACCACCTCTGTGTGTCCTCTGATTGGTTCAAGAGGACCTAAGTTTCTCCCTTTCACATGGGTGGTGTGTGTGTGTGTGTGTGTATGTGTGTGTGTGTGTGTGTGTGTGTGTGTGTGTGTGTATGAATACAAGCCTTGGGATAGGTAGAGAATGGGCACTTCTGTGATTATGGCTCTGCTGAGCCCAGCAAACATGAAAGATGCTCAGGGCAAGTCCCCGGAATGATAGTAACATCATTTTCTAGTTTACAGACCCCTGGTTCCTCTTTCTGCATTCTCCCCACCCTGGCCCATCCACACCACCAGAGCCCTATACTCATGGGCCCTGGTGCTCAAGGAAATATGCTTTTTGCTCCACTTCTTCCCATCCGATGAGTCCTTGACTAAGCACTGAAAACGTGGTCCCCTTGCCACTCCCACCTGGGAAGGGGCATTACAACAGGAACCAAGGCTTCCTGTGTTTTCTGGCCTAGGATCTCCTCTTGTTTGGAGGGTTCTCCACAGCACGTACTAAACCAGCAAACATTTATTGACCACCTACTGTATGCATAGCACTGTGCTGGATGCTAAAGAGAAGGGAAGGGGGATTTCTTCCTTGGACATGGCATTGACCTCAGGGAGCTCAGAGTTCACTTGAAGAGCAAGGCCCACGACACACTCATGGAAAGACAAACCCTGTGAGGCATCCGGGCAGGGAAATGCCTCTGCCACTCATCTGAAACCCATCGCTGAGCTCCTGGTCCCCACCCCAAGGAGCCCTCTGTGGCAAGCAAACAGCTGAAGGGAAGCAGAGGGAATTAGAATTTTAAAAACCTTCCGGTGGTAATAAAATCTGGGGTGTAAAATGGGTTAGGAAATTTATTTTTTCAATATATGATTTTTCCCCCCTCTCCTCTATAATCTGCATATCTATTCTGCTTCAGGTTGGGGCTCTTTTAAAATGGTTTTATTAAAAAAATCATTTACTGTGGGCTTTTCAGTTCAACTTTAACTGGACCGGGTGGAAATTAAAAAAAGGATATTTTAAAAATAAATTATATAAATTACAGCCCTAATTATAAAGGAACTTTTAAAAATGTATCCAAGCATTAAAAAAAAATTTTTTTTTTAAATGCACCATTTCCCTGTTCCATTGCAGGAGCATAATTTAGGTACTTTGAACAAACCCTCATCTTTTGGAAGAAGCGGGCTCTCCAGGCCCATTTGCCTGTGTCTCTTTCTGCGTGCTATTATTATTTGATAACTTTGGGCTTAAATCTGCGTGAGAGCCAATTATCTCTCTTTGTCATCGAGCAGGCTTGCTGTTTGCAGTGGTTTTTATAGTCCAGTAAAAGCCTCACAGAGCCCGGAGGAGGAGGATTTGCGGTTCAGATTACACTCCATCTCGCCTCCCCCATGACTTCCCTTATTCTTTTATTTATTTATTTTTTTTGGCTTTGCGTTTCATCATTCTCTGATGCAACAAGTTTTCCTCCCCCAGATGTGCGCCTCTCTTTGCCCCCCAATCCTTCTCCCCAGCCTGACCTCCCTCCTTGAGGATCTCTTCCTATTAAGGTCTTTCTCCTTTCTCCTTTCTCCCCACATCTTGCAGATCAAGGCTGCCCAGAAATGGAAGGAATCCCCACGTCTTGGCTCATGGTCATGCTCTCCTCCCTCCACCTGGTGGAGGTAGCATGGCGACCACAGCGCTGGAGGGAGGCAGGGTTCCCTCACTCATGGAGCTCGCAATCTGACCAGGAGAGGGAACAGACCCACAGGAGGGATGGTAGGGAACACGGGCTGGATCAGCGCTTGGCGGTAAACTGAGGGTGTTAGAGGTGGTGGTGCTGCCCTCCGGCTTGGAGCCTCGCAGAGGGGGTGGGGAACCTCAACCGGACTCTGAAAGACTGGGCTGGGTGGAGAAAAGAAAAGCATTCTGGGGTGGGGGTGGGAGTAGCCTGAGCAGAGACAGGACCCAGACGGGCTGAGGGTACTTCATTCTGGTAAATGCAGGAACTTGCTCTGCTGTCTTCACTGCTGTGTCCCACCACCTGGGCTGGTTCCTGGGGGCACCTGATGTACTCTGGTGGAGTGAGTGAGTGAGTGAATGAATAATGAGGGTGTGAAGGGAAAAGGGTAGAGAGACTGGAGATGCATTAGGAGGATTTAGGGTGTTAGACCTCTTCAGTCCCAGATGGCAAACTGCCTCTTCCAGCAAAAAAAAAAAAAAATCATTTCTGACTTTCCACCACCCTAAGCACAGAGCCGCCCCAGCCCCTGCTTGCCCTCTGCTCTATCCCAGCCCTGTGAGGCCCTGCACACGCCATTCCCACCAATGCACATGCTGTTCCCTCTGCTGGGGGGCTCTGCCCCCACCCCCTGGACCACTCTTCCTACCAGTTTTACTTTATTTTATTTGTTAATCCTTCCCCGAGCATAATTTTTCCATTGAATTTTAGAGAGAGTGGAAGGGAGGGAGAAAGGAAGAGAGAGAGAGAGAGAGAGAGAGAGAGAGAGAGAGAGAGAGAGGTGGATGTGAGAGAGACACATTGATTGGTTGCCTCCTGCACACGCCCCGACCAACCAGGGTGGGGATCAAACCTGCCACCCAGATACATGCTCTTGACTGGGAATCCAATCTGCGACCCTTCCACCCTTCGGTGTGTGGGCCGATGCTCCAACCACTGAGACACACTGGCCAGGGCTCTTCCTACCACTTTCAGACATCACTTCCTCCTGAAATGCTTTCCTGACTCCAAAGTCCAAGCCAGGTCCCCCGATGACTAGTTCTCATTAAGTCTTCTGTCTCCACGCCAACTCTAACCTGGTTCTTGGCCAGCAAAGGGAGCTTAGGGAAGGCAGAGCCCTAACCCTGGCCACAGACTGACCCTTATCTCCATTTGGACATTTCACACAAAATATAAATTACTCTGAGCAGTAGCTGGAATTAACTACACGTGAACCTGGCACTGTGGTCAGCATTTTCTGTGAGTTACGGCGTGATTCCTCAGGCCAAGACTTGGAGACAGTGACTGACTGACTAAACACCATGGATGTGGCAGAAAGCTGCTGCAGAACCCAGGCAGGTCTGGCTCTGAGGGCTTCGCTATTTCCACAACACTGCCGGCCTTGAGGGCCTTGTGCCCACTGAGGTGGCATGGGCGGCTGGCTCCTGCCAGCTGCACTCCTTTGCTGAAGGCTCAGCACCTGGGCATCCCTGGGATTCTCCACCTGTTTCACCTCTTGACCAAACGTCCCTCCTCCAGGAGCTATGTGTGGACAATGGCGTGGCCTGCTTGTCTCTGTGTGAGACTGAGAGGCTGTAGGTAGGGACTGAGCCCTCTACTCTGGCATCACATGTGCACCACCCCCCTACCCCCATCTGGTATGGGGACTGGTGAGGGCAGCTGGCTCTGCAGGCCTCTGCCTTATCCCTAGCCCTGAGGGAGCCAGGGGACCAGTCACTCAGTCATTCCTTCTTGTCCTGTTGGCACCTGGGGTTGGAGGCTCGGTGCCCTGCCCCCTCTCCCCACTCAGAGAATGCCTGAGCTCTGACCACCCCAGCACGGGGCCGCTGTAGGCATGTGGAATTGGGGTGCTAGAGGGTATGTTCCTGCTGGAGGGCATTTATTTTATTTTTAAAAGGAGGCTTCCTGGAGGGTGATGGGAAACTCCAAGGTTTGTTGCAGGAGTTGTTTGGCAGGAAGTGATATTGTCCCCAGAGTGGCTGCCAGGCAGGGGCAGCAGATCTGCTGCAGGTTTAGCACGGAAGGTCTCGTGTCCAGGAAACCTCTGGGTCCCGGGAAAACCAGGACTGTTGGTCACCTACCTCATCCAACACACTTCTCTCACCCTCTCCAAGGTGTGGCCACCCAACTTGGCTGTGGGCACCCCTCTCCCACCTTCTCTTGCCTCCCTCACTGTGGAATCTGGTGTGGAAATGGCCCGTGGCAGTGCCTGATGGACATGGCTGGGTGACTGAGGTGGCCCCACCTCTGGTTGGGGTGACAGCATGTGGAAACACCCTCCTCTGTGGGACCTCCTGGGGCGGGGAAGGCACCTTCAATCCCTGGAGTGGGGCCATCACCCGCACACAGGATTCTCTGCAGAGGGTCACCTGTGTTTTCCTAGAGGGGGGGGAGGGGTGGGAGCTGCGGGGGAGGCGATTGCACAGGTACCCTATAACTGCGGGGGGGAGGGCGCGGGGAGGGCGCGAGTCTGTAATGGAGAGAGAGGTAATGCTAGGATTGCGGGGTCCCCTGTCCCCCCAAGCCTCAAAGGCATGGCTATCATGGCTGGCTGGGGACTGGCCCCACCAGGCCCTCCTACCCTTGCCTGGCCACCCAGGCCTGGGTGCAGTGCTAGCCCCTCCTAGGAACCCTAAGGCCCCACGGGAAGGCCTTCTGGTGGCTGCTGCTTGGCCTCCCACTGCTGGCTGGCAGGCAGGCGGGTGGGCGGGCAGGCGGAATATTACCCTTAAGATGAATGAAGAAGCGTTTCAGCCCTTATTGGATTATAGTTTTATTGAACTTTATAAATTCCAATTAGCAGACCCCTGGGCAATAAGCGACACACAGCCCGTGGCTCACTTTATGGCGTGATTATGACCCTGTTTATCCTCCCCTGAATGAGAAGTATTAATGGAAGCGAAGAAAGAAAGGGGACCCGAGAATACATAAAACCAGATATTGGTGACACGGAGATAAACAGACAGGGTCAGGGAGAGAAAACAACCTCTGGGCGGGCGACAGGGGAGAGGGGACCAGAAATTCAGAGAGCCCGCATGCTCAGTCACAGGGGCTTGGACACCCTCCTGCCCTCCCTTCCTGGGAAGAGAGGCCCCTGCACCCCTGACAGCTGCTGGCCCTGGAGGACACCCCGCCTCCCACCTTCCCCAGGAACTGGCTGTAGTTTGACTTATTGGGAACAGAGAGCTGGCTGTGCACTCACACCTGTGCAGCTGGCGGGCCAGCCCAGGGTTCTTTACCTAACGCTTCCCAGGAGTCTCCTGCCCTTTGAGACTCTGATGGACACTAAAGGCATCCTTCCTAGAACAGTGTCCCCAGTGCATGCCCATGCATGGATGTGGCCACACTCGTATGCACACATTCACACACGGCACATTTGCAATTTGCAGGGCCGGGGGGGGGGGGCGGCGGAATCAGATCCCTGAAGACTGATCTAGGAACCCCCTTCCCCCCCACCCCCAGCAGACTGAGAGCTTTAGGTTAAGATTCCTGGTGTTTGGATGGGACCAAGACCTGTCTCCTGCTACTTCCACCTGGAGGTGCTAAGAGCCCGCAGAGAGGTGGCCCAGGGGACAACCCTCCAGCCCCACCTGAGTTTCCTTTCTTCCTGAAAAACCTGGGTTTGTCCCCCCCCCCCCCCCCAGCTTTAAGCCTTTCACAGCACCTGGGAGAAGCTGCTCCCGACAGAGCTGTGAGGGAGCTGGCGGGTTTCTGAGCCGCAGGCCAGGGCGGCCACACTCCCTGATGGGGCCCCTCACACCTGCTGCATTTCCCTGGAGAAAGACCACTCACGGATGGCGGATCCTTTTGCCTGGCTTTGTCTGTGCCTTCCTCCCCCTCCCGTGGGCCATCTTTCTCAGAGGCTTTGGTGGAAGATTAAAAAAGAAAAGAACAATTCCTCCTATCAGCGTTTTGCCATTGTCCGGAGGAAGCACTAACACAGAAGTACCCGAGGAGGCTTTTGTAGTTGGGACAGGATGAAAAATGCTTCCGGCGGTGGGCAGTCTGCGCGGTATGTAAATAAGATGCCCAGGTCTGCGGGCCACTAAGCGCGGTTCTGTCTGGCTGGACCCATTAGGGGTCACCGAGGAGCCCCAGCAGCATGTGTCCCCACCAGTGGTCGGGGCCTTGCTGCATCTGTGATTTATGGAGCCCTTACAGGCCTTGACTTATTCAGGTAGGAAGCGTGGATGTATATAAACTCCACGGTCATGAACTATCCCAGCCAGGACTTGCCTGACTCCTGTCCTCTGGAGGGAGAATGAGCGAGAGTCAGGGGCCTAAGCAGGGACGGGGGACCGGGCGGGAGCGTGGGGTGGTGGTGGTGGGGAATTCCTGGGCTGGCAGACTAGTGGGAAACCAGATGTTCAGCTGAGGCCTAGGACAACCCCAGAGAGAAGGTCGCTGTGGACACTCAGACCCCAAGATATTTGTGCCTCCATCACCTTGGGTAAGACTAGAGCTTCCAGAGAGAGTGAGGCCCTGAGGAGGGAGGAGAGGCCTGCAGATTAGGAGTACCAGCCCTCTGGTTCCTGGGTCTATATGCTCTCTGCCCTCAGGCCAGGACACCCAAATTAACTGAGCCTGACCCAGAAGAACAGGTGCCTCTAACCCGGCCCAAGCCCCTGGGAGCAATCCTTCCTTTTCTGCCCTCATCCTGGGCCCTCAGGCAAGGCCAGCAGCTTGCTGAGGGAGGGTGAAAGACTTTGAGTGGATGGATGGAAAATAGAGTTGGTGCTTCTCCCCCACCACCCCGCCCGCTGCACAGTTGAAGCAAGCTGGGGTGCCAGGGGGGTGAGTGGGCATGGGGGACAGCAGGAGCTGAGCACACAGCTGGGAGCTCAGGCGATTGGGGCTCCTGTTCAGCTCCATTGAGCCCATTTCCAAACCCCTAGGCCTGCCTCTGCTGCTAGCACCACCTCGGGGCGGGGCAGAGGCCTTAGCCTGGGTCCTCAGTTGTCTTTGGGATCATCCCTTCCCACCCAGAGGAACAGTCTTAGGGTGTCATGTGATTCTGGAGGTCACTCACACTGCCATGCCCGAGGTAGATGTTCAGTCCACGATTTAAGTGAGAAGGCTGTCAATGCCAGAACCCAAGCTTTGGAACACAGGTGGGCAAGCAGTGGGGGCTTCTGGGCTGTCCTGGCACCTCTGCAGTCACCAGGAGAGCCCCTCTGCACATTGCCACAGCCCCTCAGGCCCCTAGTCATGGGGAGGAGTCCCTCAGATGAAGGAGCCACCTGCCCTGACAGCCTCCTGGCAAGGGAATGAGAGGGAGGGTGGGAGTGCATCTGTGAGCCCTGGGAAGCATCGTGCAGAGCACGGGGCAGGCAGGACTGGCCTTCGCCAAGCCTGGGCTCTAGGCTCACCTTTGTCACCAATTAGGAGTGATTGTGACCCTGTCGCTCCCCTCTCTGGCCTTCCTTTCCTCACAGCAAACTGAAAGAGTTGGCACAGCTGGTCTCTGAGGTCCCTGACAAGTCTGAAATCCTCAGATCCCCCCTCTGATGTTTCAGGCATGCACACAAATTAGCACAGATAGGGAACCGTGGCAAGTAATAATGGCCCCCCCAGCCCCATCCCCAAGCACACACACACTCTTTTCTCTCTGCTTGCCCCTGTACTAGATCACACAGGATGGATTACATTAATTTTCTATAAACTATATCAACTTGAGTGACATGTCCTTAAGGGTTGGCTGATTGATATCTACAATGCGGTCTTATAATCTAAAATCATATTAATATTAATATTAAAGATTTTCTGTCCTTTACGCGCACCATTAAATCTGGAGTATAAGGTGAAATTGACAACATACATTTTGACAGCTTATCTATAATAAATATGCAAATCTTGATGCCCACATGTCATCACAGATGCACCGCGGCTCTCTGAAGATCAGAGCGTGCCCGTCTCCCGCGTGACATTCTCAGCAGAGGATCAGAGCGCCCGTCTAGGCGGCGGGAGCTGCGCCCGGGTGCGCCCTTGCCTGCGGTGACCCTGGCCTCTCCCGCCCGCCTGTGAAAGCCTGTCCTTCATCCTGCCAGCCAGGCAGGAGGGCTTGAGGAGTGACAGCCTCAGAGAGCAGTCGACACCATTCCACATAACCTCAGGCACACAGGAAAATCCAGCTTCCTGCTTTATTTTTCTTAAGTCTCAAAGGGACTTGTGCTGTTCTCTCCACCCCACCTAGTTATAGCGAGTTATCATCACTTAGCACCCAGGGAGTTTAAGAGTTAGGGCTTCTGAGCTGACAGCTCTGGGGTCAAACCCCATCTCCGCCACTAGTCTCTGCTCTTAACCTCCCATACATCGGTTTCTGCATCTCTACGTGAAGATAAATGGTACCTCCCTCCTGGTAGAAATGTGAGGACTGAATGAGATCATAGAAGCCAGTGCCCAGCACACACAGGGACGCCTCGATAAAGGGCAATGCTTAGATTATTTTCTGAATGAGTCCTACTTCCTCTGACCTCTGTGACCCTTTCCTGGCCCTATAGTTCTGCCCTTGCCGTACAGAACCTACCACCCAGCACAGTGAGCATCTCAGATTCTTCTCTGCTTCTGGCCTGTGTGAGATGTGAGCTCCAGACAGAAGGAAACACACATATTCCTGAGCCTGTCCCCAGCCCTGGCCCAGGAGCCAGGTGGAGTCGACATGGGGAATGGTTTGAGATTGGGATTCAGGAATCGACCTCAAGGGGAAATCTAGCCACCTCTCCGCTGAGAATCTGCCAGGTCTGACTACATGGGCGTGTGTGTGTGTGTGTGTGTGTGTGTGTGTGTGTGCGCGCGCGCGTGCGCGCGCGCGCGCGCACGTGTTGAAAGGGGAGCAATGACATCATGTAAAATGCATTCTCCTCTTCACATTAACAGAGGCTGGGAGAAGGGCTGCGGGAAGGGCGAGGAGGAATTTCCAACAGGTGCAGGGTTGTTTGTTTGAGGAAGCTCCAGGCCACATCGGTGGTTCCATTCTCACTGTACACCTGCTGACCAGGTGGCAGGGCCTGCCAGATGCCCTGGGGCCATGTCTCTGATCTCTGGCTTTTTCCAGCCTCTGAGAGCCCACTCTGCAGGGCGATGCCATCTCCCAGGTTCCCCATCAGTTTGATCTGCCTCAAGGTTCTGGCACTGCACCCACCCCCACCTTCCCCGCCCACCTTCCTTCAGGAAACCATCCCACTTCAGCCCAGCGACAGGGAGCGCTCTGTCTCTGAACTCTGCAGAACTTCCAGTGGGAAGAGCCACAGGACAGTGTCCTTTGTCACACCTCCTGGCATCGCTCTGTCATTGTTTGAAAGTGGACAGGGTTGTTCTCCACAACTAGACTCAGACGGCTTTGCTTCCTCTTCCTGTTCCCCTGACTCTCACTCTGTGGCTGGGCACATGTGTAGATATGCTGGGACTGGACCCTTCAGTACTTTGGGTCAGAGTAGGAGCAGATGTGGGGGCCCCCTGGATCTGGAGAAGCCTTAAGGCAGTGGTTCTCAACCTTCCTAATGCCGGGACCCTTTAATACAGTTCTTCATGTTCTGGTGAGCCCCAACCATAAAATCATTTTCGTTACTACTTCATAACTGTAATTTTGCTACTGTTATGAATTGTAATGTAAATATCTGATATGCAGGATGTATTTTCATTGTTACAAATTGAACATAATTAAAGCATAGTGATTAATCACAAAAACAATATGTAATTATATATGTGTTTTCTGATGGTCTTAGGCAACCCCTGTGAAAGGGTCGTTCGACCCCCAAAGGGGTCACGACCCACAGGTTGAGAACCGCTGCCTTAAGGGGTTCCGTTGTTGGGGATCTCTTGAAAGGTGAGAGCTGACCTGGATTCACTCTCATGCTTCTCCAGGTCTCTAGGGAATCCATTCATCTCCTGCAGGGGTGGTCAGTGTTCCCAAGAAGCTTCACTGTTTACCACCTAATCCTGCCAGGTGTCCCCATTCCTGGGCTGCCCCCAGCTCTCAGATCCTGAAGTCCCCACCCTGGGTGAGAAGTTGGGTGATTCGAGCTGGGGAGACAGGCTTGCTGGGGGAGTACCACTGGGAAAGCCAGCCAGGGGAACATGCCCAGGCTCAGATCTGAGAAAGTCAGGCCCATCACTGGATGCTCATCCGCTGACTCTTGCAGGCTCTGAGTGAAATGGGTCCTGGGGAGAGAGGTTGAAACCCCATGGCCTGCTGAGAGGAGTCCCACTCAGAGGGCTTTAGGGGCTCCCCGGCCCTGTGTCTCACAAAGTCTCTTACCAATCCCTTCAGTTCCTTCAAACCAGTGTGAAATGTGAATCTCTACACGGTCTTTAATAAAGAACCGCCGATCAATCATCTACAATTAATCAGTCAAGAAGAGGTGGGGATGGGAGGAGGAAGAGTGGTGGCAAGGAAGGAGTGTGTGGCTTTGGGCTGAGCATCCATGTCCGCCCTCCACGTGCTACTGCCTTTCATTTGCACATTCATTTCATCTTTCAATAGCTTGTTACTGTGTCTGAGCTTCGGGCTGGCTGTGTGCTGTGGATGGGGGCTGGGGAGCAGACCCTGCCCCGCACCCATGGAGCCTGTCTTCGGAGGCCGTGGAGGAGGTTAAATGAGCTAATATTTGATTATCCCCTGGCACAGTGCCTGGCATACAGCAATTTCTCCATAAATGTTAAGTGAGTCACATCTGGTTGGAAAAAGGGGCACTTATAGTAGGACCAGATAATACTGGGGGTGGGGGGGGTGTAAGAAAATGGGTCAGGCTGCAGGCCTGCCTGGGGTAGTGGTGTTGGTGGCTGGGGGGGGGAGGATGTGGGGGGGGGGGCGTGTGACAGGTGGGTGTGAAGAAGGAAAATGGCCAATTACAGATGTCTTCCGATGCCAACCCCAGGAATAAGAAATCCATGGTCTTTTAAATTCCCTTTCTTTCTCTTCATTCATCTCTTCCCTCTCCTGCCTTTCCTTCCTCCTCCCTCCCTCCTCCTTTCCGCAATTAACCCCAAGCTGTCCGCGCCGCTCGCCGCCTTGTTGACGATTTTCTCTCCCTTTCCCCCATCCCCCTCTTTTATTACTATTATTTTTTTTATTTGTGTTCACTTGACTTGACAAGCCCTAATCCCTGACTCAGCTCCCACTTCTTGTTAAACCAAAGGTAAATTCTCGGCCGGCGGGCCAGCCCGGAGCGGGAGGATCAGACCGCGGAGCAGCCGCGGGAAATATTGATATTAGCCGATCTCGGGCGCCGGCCGCCCGCGGTGAAAATAGGACGCGGGGCCAATCAATTACCCAGCCATTAAGGGCAGGGAGCGGGGCGGGAGCGGAAAGAGACCGGGCTCCCCGCGCGGGGCATCGCCCCCTGGGGGTGCGGGGCTGCGACCGCGCTGCGCTCCCCGCGCTCGGGCCGCGGCCCCCTGCGGTCAATATCAGTGACCTCCTCTGGGTGTGGGTGAGACCCCGTGGGCCCGCGGGGGCGCTCGGGTCTGGGCGCGCGGCCCCGGCTGTCGGCGGTCGGCTTCTCCCGCTCTTTGTCTGCGCCTCCCGACCCTTCCGGGGGCTCCTGGCGCTCCAGCCCTCCCTTTCTCGCTCTCATCCCGCCCCCTCCTCTCTCCTCCTCTTTCTCTTTGTTACAACCTCTCCTTTCCGCGGTGCTGCCTCTGGCTCGTTGGACCACCCTTCCTGCCTGTTTTTCTGCCTCTCCCTCCCTCCTGAGCTGGCCACCGGGTGGCTCCCGATTCCTGTCCCGGGTGTAGACGCTGAGCGCTGCCCGCACTGCCCCCGCCGCCACCGTCGCTCCCTGCGGATTTCATGCCCATTAACACGTCTTCCACAGCAGGCACCAACCTCAGGCCCTTCTGATTTGCGGCTAATGACTTATAGGAACCCTTCCCCTTTTTAATTTGTTCTTTCCAACTCAGACAATAGCCCCGTGTTAGGACAGGACCCCCAGATCCAGAGGAGGAACTAGCCGTGCGCCTACCGCCGGGTTTCGGGGTGTGGGGGAGTGGGAGCAACCTTGCGGGTTTGTGTGGGCCTGGGTTCTGGCTGGCTGTGGCCAGGTTTGTGCAGGGGGTGTGGGCAGGCAGGCTGTGGACTTGAGCAAGTAACTCAATGGTTCTCTTTTAAGGGAGAGAACCTTTTGGTTTCCTGAGCTGACATTCGTAGGGGGTAGGGAGAATGGTGAGGGCTCTTTTGGTTACTGCCAATGGGTCTATAACGTTTTCTAAAACTTCCATAGACAAGCAAATGGGATTTAGTGAAAGCTTACATGTATCAGCTACTGGTGCTGGAGGGAATAAATAGGACTTTTCCACTCTAAAGGAAGATCTTGTATTTGACGACATTTTAAATAATAATAAAAATCCCTTTCACAAGTTCCTTGATCATAGGTCTTAAAGTCCCGGACCAATGACGTGGGCCCCTGGTTATCACCTGGGAGTACTTAGAAATGTAAATCATTGGCCTCACCCACCTAATGAGGCAGAAGCTCTGAGGAGGGGCTGGCCATCTGTTTAAGGAGCCCTCTAGGCCCTAGAGCAGCGGTTCTCAACCTGTGGGTCGCGACCCCTTTGGCGGTTGAATGACCCTTTCACAGGGGTCGCCTAAGACCATCCTGCATATCAGATATTTACGTTACGATTCATAACAGTAGCAACATTACAGTTATGAAGTAGCAACGAAAATAATTTTATGGTTGGATCACAACATGAGGAACTGTATTTAAAGGGCCAGAAGGTTGAGAACCACTGCCTAGGCCCTAGGGCAGTGGTCCGCAACTGTGGCTGGCTGTGAGCCACATGCGGCTCTTTGGCCCCTTGAGTGTGGCTCTTCCTAAGCCTTAGGAGTACCCTAATTAAGTTAATAACAGTGTACCTACCTATATAGTTTAAGTTTAAAAAATTTGGCTCTCAAAAGAAATTTCAATCATTGTATTGTTGATATTTGGCTCTGTTGACTAATGAGTTTGCCGAACACTGCCCTAGAGGAGTCTGAAGCACTCTGGTCTGAGCACCTGTGACCTCAATTATCCCAGCAGCTCTGGGAGGTGGTGGGGAAATGATGGTCTGCTTTTACCTCTGAAGGAACAGTGGCAGAGAACCTCGGGCCAGGTGTTAGCAGGACCAGAGCTAGGACTAGTTCCTAGCCTTTAAGGGTTTTAGGGGGTGTATTTTATTTCAACCCACAAGCAGCCCATAATGGAGGTAAATCTTCGGTCTGGAGAGGTGATTGGTGTTGGCGTGGCTGTGAGTCTATAACCTGTAGGGGTTGAAAAGGTTCTGGATCTCTGAGGCTCTTGGGAAGAGTGCTCAACACTTGGGTGGGGCAGAGCCACTTGCAGGAAAAGCACGTTGTTTTTTTTTTAATGGGGCCACTGAAAGCACTTGTAGAGTAGCATATTTCACACCGACAGCCTGCCTCAGGTTGTTCAGATACCCTTTAAAATATAGACTCCAGCCCCGGCCTAGTAGCTCAATTGGTTAGCAGCGGTCACCAACCTTTCAGACATCATGGACACACCAGTGGTTCGCGGACCACTGGTTGGTGACTGCTGGGTTAGAGCATCGTCCTGATAGGCCAAGGTTTTGGGTTTGATCCCTGGTCAGGGCACATATGAGAAGCAACCAATGAATGCATAAAGAAGTGGAACAACAAATCTTTCTTTCTTTCTTCCTTTCTCTCTTCCCTCTCTCTAAAATCAATAAAAATTTTTTAAAAAAATATAGACTCCAAGGACAAACAGCTTCTATAGCCATGGAGAAGGTGCTTCCAGGGCCTTGGGACCCTCCCGGGAGAAGCTTTGGTGTCCAGTGGATATGGTCTGAACCTCAGCTCTGCCCCTATGGGGCTATGTGAGACCTTGGGCAAGTCATGTAACCTGCCTCTCACAAATGAGCCCGGTTGTAGCACGTGGTTGCCACTCCGGTTCTTTGAGAATGTGGAAACAGCCACTCCACTTCTCTGGGCCTCAGTTTCCTTATCTATGGAGTGAGCATTTAGACCAGGAGCCTATCCAGTGCTGACAAACCATGGCTGATACCATTAATGTATGTAAGCCCCACACAGCATAGCATCAATTTAGCAGAACCCTCAGCCCACAGCATTCGTCTTCCGCTGTCCCCATGCCCTTTTCAGGAAGATGAACCAAACTCAATCATGTGAGTGCAATTGTCAAGAAGAAAGTATCAAGCCCTGTGCTCTGTAGAGTCAACCAAAAGCCAGAAAATGACACCTGAGCTCCCTGACATCAGCTTCATCGCCCTCAGTTCAACCTGTGACCCTCTGGCTACGGAAGCCTTGCCTGGGAGGCTGCCTAGTGTGGGATCTGCATGGGCCTGGGCTGACTGAAGCTGGGGAGGAGCTCAAGCCTCCTCCAGACCCTCTTTACCCTCCACTACCCAGAAAACAGAATTAATCAGAATCCTCCATTTTGTGAGAATTTGGGGGTACTCAAGGTTTATATGTAGTAATTTTTCTTTCCCAGAACAGTAAACTGAACTGATGTATCCTCAAAGTACACAACACTTGGTGCAACTGCCGGGATGGGAACTGATCCTCACTGAACTGGAACATCAAACCACGCTCCGAGGCAACCTGATGTTTCACTCGGATTCAGTCCGCGGTGAGAAAACACGCAGACTGGGGGTGCCTGGGGGAGAGAGAGAATTCGGGCTGATTTTCCAGGCTCTGCATGGGGGTGGGATACATTTTCCTATTGTCATTTCCAATCAAACGCCTCTGTGCATTTTCCTGCTCATTCCATGCAAGTTCTGCCTCCTCTAAGGACCCTCTACCCTGACCCATGCATGGACCCCTTTGATCACTTGAGACCTTCTGCAAGCCCATAGACGAAACCTCACAACTTCGCACTTGATTTCAGACTATCCCAAGTTGCTCCTTAAATCTGTGTGCTCCACTCCCCACCCAGATTTTAAGTTTCCTTAGGCTAAGAACGCATGGGTCCAAGCACAGTTTTAACACAGCACACGCTTGGTAGTTACCTAAAATTACAGACAAGTGGAGCTGAAAGGGTCCTTATAGATCAACGAGGTCAGCCTTCAGTTCACAGGTGAGGAAACTGAGGCCCAGAGTCCAGAGTGACTTATTCAAGGCCTCCCAGCTATTTCCTGTCAGGGCAGGAATTGGAATTCAAGTCTTGGCAAATATTACTTAATTTCTGATTACAGGCATATTGTGGTTCTGTTCCAGACCACCACAATAAAGCGAGTTGTAATCTTTTGCTGGTGGAGGGTCTTGCCTTCAATTTGTAAAAGAAAACACTTCTGTGAAATGCCATAAAGCGAGACTCCATAAAACTAGGTATGCCTGTATACGCAATATTAGTAAGGACTTCAGGAAAACAGGAATTCAAAAAACATTTAATGAGAGCTTAAATTGGTACAATATTCTTGAAAGCAAATATCAATCAAAATATAGAATGTTCAAGTCTATGGAAATAACTTCACTTGTTAGAACTTATTCTGTAGGTGGAATCATACAGTGGGTATGCACCTACTAAATGGAATGAAGTTGACCCATAGGCATGCCAATTTGGAAAGATCTGAGATATATTGCAAAGTCAGAAATGGAGGTGTACAGCAGTGAGGGGAACATGTTCCAATTTCCACAACAGAAAGCGTCTGTGGGTGTGTTTGCGTGTGCCTGTCTGTACTTGGCATATTTCTAGAAGAATACACAGGAAATTGCTCCGGCTGGTGAGTGGGAGGGGGTCTAGAGTGGGAGGGAGAACCACACTTCACTGTATACCCTTTTGCACTTTTTGCCACGTGCATGTGTTATTTTTATAATTAAAAACCTCAACACTGATGTCTCTCAGTTGAGCATCTTCCCCCACTGTACCAAGCCACCTCTCTTGCTTTCATTTTTCTGTAAATCCGTAACTTGGAGTCTAATTGTCATCATTTCAAGTAGGTAATAAACAACAAACAAGCCCTAGGCTCTTACCTCATCCCTTCATTTCTTTAACCCCCACATTGCTGCTTTCCCAGGGGACTGAGGCTATGGGTGGGACACCCCAGGTGGAGGTAGTATAGTATAGGGCTCAGAACCAGGCTCTCAAGACTGGTATCTATAAGGCAAGTCCCTCAAAAGTGCTTTGGGTCTCTGTCTTCACCTGAAAAATGGGGATAGTAGTCGACCTAGCCTCCTAGTGTTTGTGGGGGAACAGACGACATAAAGCGTGCATCTGGTCCTCAGAAAGTCTCCAGTGGGTGACCCTCACTTCTTCCTCTGGTCCAGTGAGCCTGCTCCAGGCCTTAGAGGTGAGCAGGACACAGTGTGCCCCACCTGTCCAGTGGTCTAGACAACATGGGTCACAGTGCTCATGTGCCTGCAGATACTATCCAAACAGCCAGTGCCAGCTCCCATGTTGACAAGGAATGGAGACAGGGCAACTAGAAGAAGAAAAGGACACTCCAAAGGTGAATTGGCTGCTGCCGCGTCTTCCTACGGGCAAGGGAAGCTAGATGTTTTGGATTTGCTTTGCGAGCAGCTGGTGGATTTCTGGACAAGCCAGGGCTGAGCTTTTTGAGGGAGACTGTGGTGTGGTACTGGTTGCAGGACCAGAACCCAGCTACCACCTCGTGCCTGTTCCTCAGCCTCGGGGATCCTGATTCTGTCAGTTCAGAGTGGGCCAAGGTCTGCAGCCTGGGCGCCCAGGGGCTGCGATTTGGGGGTTAAGAAAATAAAGGGATGAGCTAAGTCCTCTGGGTTTGCCATGTGGTTCACTCAGAGTAGACGGCAGTCACTGCACCGATCCTCATGCTTTTGTTTGCATCACTGTTGACACACTGCTTCACGCTTGTATTGTCCCTGAGAACTGCACCCAACCCTCTTCATCTTACAAGGACAGTGGGTCACACTCTTAACTTTGGATGAAGGTGTAATGATAATTATTTATTAATAATAAGACTAACACTCGGGTTCTTCACAAACACGATCTCATATAATTCTCACCATGACCCTACAAGGTTCTTATAGTTGCATCTGTTTTTCAGATAATGAAACTGAGGCAGAGAGCTGTGAAAGCCTAAGGTCTCTCGTGGGTAATCCAGCGCCTTGAGAGCCTGCCCAATGCCATTCCAGCAGTCCCAGGGTCCTAATTAGATCCAAATATCGGATGGGGCTGTGCTAGGACCCCAGTGCTATGCTCAATGGCGGGCATCCCCAGGCAAGGGTCCAAGTTTCTTTGGCCCCCAAGGAGATGAACCCCCTCCCTGCCTGCCCAGGAAGGTGCTCTGAGAATGGAGAAGGGCAGGCAGGGGTGGGTTGTGACATCACCATTGTCTCCCCACTCCCAGTGAGTTCCCACCTCCATGGGAGGGAGGTTGGAGAGAAGTTGAGATTGGAGGCTCCTCCTCAGCCAGGGGACCAGGGACCACATTTGCTTCCTGGGCTGCCACCTTTTGTTCTACTCCCTTTGTTCCCTTCCCTCCTCCTGCTGGTGACGTGGTCACCTTCTTGGGAGATAATGCCCGAGTGGCCTGTCCTGACAAGCCCTTTCGGCCCTATCTCCAATCTTCTCTGGGTTTAGGATTAATAGACTTTTTCCTCGTTTGGGATCAATAAGTACAGAGAGAGAGAGAGAGAAAAGGGAAGCAAAAAAAGTCAGTAGGATAAAAAAAAAGGACTGATAAGGATCTGATCGGGTGGTAGAACCTTGATGATGCTGTGTACCTTTAAGCTAGAGGGTGTGCAGGCAAGGAAGGGGGAGGGGGGTGAGAAGGTACCTGTCTGCTGGGTTAGGAGCTGGGGTGGGGCTGCCTGGGGCAGAACAGGAATGAGGTGAAGTCACAGGCTGTGGGAGGGGCGTAGGGACCTTCAGCCTCAGTCCAGGGCAGGTTCCAGCCTGAATCTTAGCCCAGGGAGGCTCTCTGAGTCCTGGCCTGCCTGTCCTGACGTCCTCCCAGGAGCCGGGAGACCCTTCTCTTCCATCAGCTAGTCCCCACGGAGCGGGAGGCGGGCCCTCACACTGCCTCCTCCACGCCCTGGGATCCGTTAAGGGTGTGGACTGGTTAGCTGAGCTTGCCAGCTCAGAGCCCCCGAACCTGAGCTTCTTTCTCGGTATTTCAGCCTAATGGACGAGGCACATGTCCCCTGGATGAGGCTGCACGGGGAAAACAAAAATAGCACCTCGCTGCTTTTAGCAGGAATTATATCCACTCCGTGTGGCTAACACTGGTTGCCACATGCCGAGCTGCACTCTGATTAGCCTTTGATTAATAAAAAATGGGGAAGGGAATCAATTATTTATTTAATAACAGCAGTTTGTTTTAAAGGCAAAACCTTTAAGAAAGTGGTGGACTCAGGGGTGGGGTGGGTGGAAGGGAAGCGACTGAGGGTCCTGGGAGTGAGAATTTTGGGAAAGGGGGTTTCCATTGTGGAGCTGTTCCCCGGAGCCCTGGCTGGAAGGCCTGTTCCATCAGGGCTTTTCGGGTATAGGATGCACCCCGAGTCGGGGGAGCCAGGCCTCAGCACCCGGGGCTCCTGAGCCGCGGGAACCCTTGAGTGCAGGGCAGCGAGAGGTCAGGGGGGCAGGGCACCGCTCTGCTCTGGTCGCTCCTAGTGCACTGATGAGTGAGGCCCATTCCCAGCCCTCCTGGGGATCTGCCTGGCACCCTTGGTCTCAATTTCTGGAGTGCCCACCCTGCGAAATCTCCTCAAGCAAGGGCCAGGCAGGCATCCAGGCCCCAGGCTTCTCCTGCCATCTCCCCTCTCCTGCCCACATGGGGACCTGCCGCCTTGCCCAGCCAGCCAGGGTTCCTCTCTCAGCACCTCTGCACCGTTACTCAAACCACTTTCTCCTTGCAGAGGGCAATTCTGCTGATCTTTGCATTCCGCAATCATATCCATTCATCAAGGCCAAGATCGAAGGACACCCCGCGCAGCAGCTCCCCAAGTCATCCCCTCCGGAGACAGCCTTTCTTCTTCTGAACGTTCCCAGCCCTTTGAATGTGTATTCCGGAGGCAGTTTGGGGAAATGCGGCTTTATGCTTCGCTTCCTTGTGGGTATTTGGAGGGCAGGGGCCGGGTCTCAGTCACTTTTGTAACCTCTGTCCACGGTGCGTGGGATAATGGATGGAGGGAGGGATGCTATCTTTGGGGGAGACTGCACCCCATTTACACTTGAAATAGCCTTCAGATTAAAGAACAGTCCTTTAAGGGAAATGATAATAACCTCTTTGAGGGAGGCTGAGGAAATGCATGCTTTTGCACCTGAGATAAACAGACTAGAGCGTGGTGGGGCAGGAATTGGACTTTCTAATATCTGAAAGATAGGCTGAAGATAAAAAAAAGTCCAGCGACACAGCATTCATTTTCTAAGCCTAATCTTTTGTCTTATTGAAATAACTGGCCTCCTGCCTTGACAACAACAGTCAACCTCAGTTTCCTTATCTGTCAATTGGGATCATAATTCCTGCCTCACTGTGCTCATAGGGCAGTTGCAAAGCTTGCAGGAGAGAAAGCGAAGAGACGCTCGCAAAGGAGAAAGTGCTCTGTAGAGAAGGCGTGCATTACCTACTTAGATAATTACAGGTTACCTACAGTTATTGTCTTAGTGCATTCTCCGGAAAGAGGGGCGCTCACATTGTTCAGGCGCCAAAGTCTTTCTTCCCGGCTCCATTATCTGGATATCTCTCATGTTAGTTAAACTTCCAAGAACTGTCTGGGTTGCTGCCATGACTTTCTTCTGAGCTTGCTGGTGTGGGCGGCCACCTCCAGCGACAGCGCCTTCTAGCAGTGGGCCCGACCACTCCCAGTTATAATGCTCTCACTCAAGGCAGGGTTGGGGGCTGCAGGTTCGAGAAAGATCTGCACATTTGCTTATGCACAATTGTCTCCTGCAGATTGGTGGAGTGCTGTGGGTTTTCTGAAATGTCTGCTTTCACAGACATTACCCTGTGAGCTCATCACCGATTCCTGGGATGGGGTCGGAGAACCTCAGAGTGGCTGGATGTGCTGAGCCACACAGAGGCTGGTGGATGTTTTCGGCCTGCAGGGGGCAGGTGAGAAGTTTGCGAATGGGGGGTTTCTATCATGGAGTGGATGTCCCTGCTCCCTAATCTCCCCAGCCACCGCCCTCCTTAGGGGACGGTTAGAATGGGGGCCTTCTGATTCAGAGAATAATTCAGCAGGTGGCCTTAGGAAACATGGCCCCATGGGACCCCCAAGCTCATAAACCAGATGAATTAAAGGGCGACTATTCACGTGGCAGAGAATTCTTTCATTTCTAAAAGGATTCCTTACAAGGTTCTTCTGATGAGCAAACACAGCACATTTCAAATAGGATTCATTGTAAAAAAAAAAAAAAAAGATGACAAAAACGAAGATAATAACAATTTGCATTCACTATCTCAGGCGCAGCTCTTGTGAGGAGAGTAAGGCCCACCTGTTTCTCATCAAAGCTCCTGCAAGTCCCTCTCCTGGAGAAAGTGGGGAGCTGCAGAGACAGGGAGAAATTCGGGGGACAGAGATGAAGGCGTTGTCAGCATCAAACCCATCCTCCTCTGACTTAGAAGGAAACCTTGTTAGCTCCCCAGCAGGGAGCAGGGATGGTCCTGGAGGGATGGCTTCGTCTGGCCAGTCCCCCACTGAGCTGGCTCCATGGGACGGATGTGGAGTTATTCCACCGGCCAGGGCTGTAGACCCGGCCATAGGACCCTGATGGATTCCTGCTTTCTCATTCGTTACCAGCAGGCTCCTGGCTTTGGCAATATTTGCCTTATGGCAACAGTGCAGCATTTCCCGTATTCACAGAGTTAAATTAGTTAGCTGGATAGAAACCTCAGAGATGATGTATCTAGTTGTCAGTCGTGACTTGGTGCTAATGGCACTACAATTCGGTTACAGCCCTTGCCATCATTAATCATCGGCCCCCAGCCGGCTGCGTAACAGGGGTGCTGGGGACAGGGGAGGGTGGGGCTGGCTTGGGCAGAGAGGTGCCCAGCACCCAGGCCTCTCCCTCTTCCTCTGGGCAGTGCTCAGCTCTGCCACTGGCCACCATGCAGGCTGCCGTCCCTCGGTCCCCACCACCGCCACTACCACCAGCACCGCACACCTCTATTTATTAGCATCATGCTACTTATGCTAATAGCAGACCGTACACTATTTCTGAGCATTAACATCTGCTCCAAGCAGCCGACTTTCACTTACAGAAACTGATTTCAGCTCAGTCAAGCAGATAAACAGAGAAATCAAAGCAGGTGGCTGAAAGTGAAGGAGGAATTCTCGATTCCTGCATTCAACCGATGAACTTCACACTAAAGCCATAATTAATATTCAGATAACTATATTCCGACACGTAGAATAAACAAGATCATTTAAAGGATGCAAAATACATCCCCAGGGCCAGAGGGGAAGGAGAGGGAGGGGAAGAGAGGGAAGGAAGGCAGAGGACTGGAGATGGATGCAGACACTTCCGAGCTGGCCCATTGTCTGCAGGGCTTCATACTTAGAGACGGGGGCTGCCTCACAGAGCAGGCAACAGGGTGTGTACAGCACCCCTGCCAGCAGGGGCTGAGGCCACTGGCACACCATGGGAAACAAGGGGGTCTGAGGTGCAGCATCGGGGGGCAGACCTGTCTACACCTTGGGCTGGCAGGAAGCTGCCCTCTGCACCCCCTCCTCTTGACCCGAAGGACAGCCAGCCCTGGGCCCCAGCTGCTGCACTCCCTGCACCCGGGCCTCTCCTATAGAACACCCTGCTGGATGCCCTTCCTGCCTCAATGGGCAGTTCTAGAATTCAAAGTAGCACCTCTGCATGATTTGCACGAGGCCAAATCTAACCCTTTACATTCAAAGCCATGAGAGTGTATCCCGTATTAGGTTTATTTACCTCTATCGGTTGTTTTTCCTAGCCAGTCATTTCAGAAATGTTAAAACATGGCTAATGCCACTGTCTGGAACAAATTCTGCATAGGATCATGGTAACAGAAAAAGCTCATGGATTCCATCACCCCCTCAGATGCACACTCGTGTGTGTGCAGACGTGGGCTACAGATAAACAATCTACACAAGTGTACTGTTTTAAGTGTGTGTATGTACCAGGAGCTCCAAGGGAACAGTAAGTAACCAGGGTCCTGTGTGTGGAATCTGCTGCGGGGGGCGGGGGGCGGGGGGGACAGCCACCAGAACCAGAGGCCCCCAAGGAGCCAGCTCAGGTGTGCCCGAACCTCCCAGAGTTCAGTGCTGGGCCCATTGAATTCCCCACGGACCAGCCAAGTGGAGAGCCAGGTTCGGCCCTGATGAAAGGCCCTCTCTAACTTTTGCTCTGCTCTTGGTTCCTTGAGCTGCAAGGGCCCCACGGCTAAACCACAGCGGCAGCAGCACATCATTGATAACTCTAATTCCCACTTTGGGGAAACACTCATCTCCCTCCCCACGCCCCTGCACATATGTCCTGTTTATGTCCCTCCCTCTGAGAGCGGCGTCGACAATGCTGGGAGCCCCAGGCTGCGTCCTGGGTGCCATCAACGCTCCTCTGGAACCACTCGCGTCGTGGTTGAAATTTCCCCTGACGCCTGGAAAAAAAAATTTTTTTTGGTTTCCTTGGAAATGACTCTCTCTGAATCACAGCTGTTTACAACAATGAGGGGAGGTGGGAGGATATTCCCTGGAGGGGTGTGGGGAGGGTTGGGGTGGGGCAAGCAGGGTTTCCCAGGGATGGCTGAGCCCACAGGGCTAGGGGTGAGGCTGGTGGTCTCCAGGAGTCCCAGGGACAGGCTTTAGGACAAAGGGTGGGTTGGCCCTGGACAAGCGAGAACTCCTCCTTCCTGAGCCTCTGTTCTATGTCCTTGCCTGTCTGCCCACTCCCTCTCTAGAGGAAGTGGCTGAGCGACAGCTGTCTTCCCTGCCTGGGCTGGGTGTCCCTGGCCACAGGTCTATGCTGGGCACCTGTGTGGTGCACACGCCTTCCCTATACTTCCTGCCTAACCCAGCAGGGCAGGGGTTACCATTTGCACTTTCAGAGGCAGTTACAGAACCATAAGAGATTCTGACGCACCTGAGACAGGGGTATGAGGTCATGAATGGTGGAGACAGACCAAAACCCTGGCCCTCCCGGCCCCCAGCCTGGCAGGTCCTGATGGCTTCTGCACTTGCTCCTTCCCACCCACGCACCACCCGAGGCTGTGCACGTCTGCCTCAGGAGGCCACAGGCTCATGCAGACGGCCCACCCCCAACTCACTGCATCCCCACAACACTCCTGTGGCCCGGAGAAAGCCGAGGATGACACTCCCAGCTGCATGCAGAGGGGAGGGAGGAGGCACCCCCCTTGCCAGGGTGCTCTGGCTGACCGACTTCACAAGGTTCACACACATACAGCGAGGACAGCTGTGGCACAGCCATTGCCAGTTTGCCCCTGTCCCACAGCAGGGCTGGCTGGTGCAGCTGGTCACCCAGGTCAGCTTGGTGTCCCCATGCCCTTCTGGCCGCCCAGCGCACCCCGTGCCTTCTTCCGCTCTCCTGTCGCTTACTCCTCCGAGTCCCCCTCCCCCTCCAAGTCCTCCTCTTCTGCTCCCACACCCCCAGCTCTGCACTGTTATCACCACCTGGATCTTTCCTGTCATCTGAGTCTCCAAACTGTCAGCTCCCAAACCAGACACATGCTGGTTCTCAGAGCCAGAAGCAAAACTGGATTTCCAACCCCAATCCTTTGGAATTTGGGAATCTCTCCCGGCTGGACGGACGCAGCCTGTGCACAGTCTGAGGGCCCGGGCTGCTAGGAGGAGTCCTGGGGAGTCTGTGGGGGTGTCTTTGTGAGGAGAGCAGCCCACAGTGCCCCCAGAGAGTGGCCTTTACATTCAGGCAGGCAGGCTGGTCTCCGCCAGGTCTCCAGGAAAGGACAAGGGTCCTTGTCACGCGTCTGCAAAAGGACACGAGAACTGCGGTTCTTTGGGGACGGTTCAGGCTGCCCCCTCCATCCCTGACTCCCCACGAGACTCTCCTTTGGGGAGCTCTTTCTAGTCCACTGATTGGCTATGGGGACTTGGGAATGAATCGAGGTGATGACAGATGGAGAGTTGCCTTCTCAGAATGGAAACTATAGAAAGCGCACCCATTCTATGTCACAATCAGGGGCAGGCTCATCTTGGGAAAAATCTCTTTGATTCAACTCCGGGTGCAGATGTGCCTGGTTCTGGGAGGGCCGAGAGCCCTCTGAGCCCCACCCTCCACATGGCAGCTGTGTGTGGAGGGGAGGGTGTAGCTCTCCCATCTGGTGTCCCACAAGGGCACCTGGATCCGGGTGTGTGCATGTTGGAGATGTCTGTGCCCTGCGCCCCAGGCCCCAGGCTCTGAATCCTGAACCGGGGCGGCTGTGCAGTGGTCCTGGTGCCCTCTGCTGGCCATGTCTGAAAACACAGGCAGCCTCCAGCCCGCAGCTGGGCGGGACCTTTCCCGAGGCTTCCAGGACAGACAGGGGTGGCGCAGAGAACCAGCTCTCCTCTTCCCTTGTGCACCTCGAGGGTCCATGCCTGTACCATCTGAGCAGGGACCCATCCACTTTTCCGCATCCCCCATGGTGGAAGGACCTCATGCCTGGCTCTAGTCTTGACTAGCTGTGTGGCCCTGGGCAAGCTGCCCAACCTCTCTGGACCTCCAACTGTTCTCCCTAAGGTCAGGCCCATCCTTCAAAGCACATTTCCAATCCCAGTTCCTACTCATAAGCTTTCCCACCCAGGACCCCACTCACTGGGAATGTTGATCTAACCTTGGGCTGCCAGGGCCTTGGGCCTCTTTCTCAGGCTCACAACTCCTTGAGGGCAGAGACTCATTCATAACTTTGCTGTTTCTGAATCCCCGGTAAGGCTGTCTTCCCAGCAACATGCACCTGTTGAATTGATTTGTGTTAAAATGGCTGCCTTGGACTGGGAATTCCCTCAGGTGCCTCCCCGGCTGGATTCTTTTTCATTCCAGTTGTCGCTTGTGGGTTGGTCTCATCTCCCAGGTGAGGCTTTAGATCCCGGAGGGCAAGGTGCGAGGGAATGGCTGTCCTGATGCTTTACTGAATTGAAAAGCAATTTTGACATTGTAAAACAGTTATGCGCATGGTGCTCCCTCTCCCTCTCCAAGCAGTGCATTTTCGGGGCAAGACAGGAAGATACAAGCTCTAAAGAACACGCCGAGGCTAACTCCTTCTCCATGTCTAACACAGGTTCTCCGTGCACACCTTCCCTTGTCTGCACCCCCTGATCCCAGCATCCATCCTTTCCCAGGGTCAGTGGGGTCCCCTGCAGCATCCCTCCAGCCCTTGCCCCGCCCCTAAACATTGGGCTTGAGCCTGAAGTGAAACTCCTGCCTTAGAGTTCTCAACGCACTGCCTTCGTGATTCCTCCAAGGCTGCCCCAGCCCAGCAAACACGCTGCCTCCTGGAAACGTTGGTAACAGCTCACGTTTATTAATAGCTCGCAATGTGCCGGGAGCCACGCTGAGAGCTTTGCACGCATTGTCTCATGGAATGCTCCTAACAGCCCTCTGCCACGGCTCTATTATTATCTTTGTTTTATAAAGAGAAAGCTGAGGTGCAGAGAAGTGAAGCCACTTGTCTAAGGTCACACAGAGGGACAGCGGAAGTGCCAGGATTTGAACCCAGGCAGTTTGGTTTCTCACATTCCCGCAGGCAGCAGGATATGGGGGTGGTAGACAAGGATTAGGCACCTCTCATACACACACACACACACACACACACACCACATGGCCCATGTGGGAGCATATGTGAACCTCCAGTGAAGCCCGCAGCTGCCTATGTCATATTTCCATACACATTAGTGTGTGCATGTGCGATGCTCACGGTGCGTACTGGCCCTCAATTCTGAGAGCATGCCGTCTCGTGGAACTGTCTGCGACGCGGGCCATGGCCTATGTCTGCACTGTTGAGCACAGTAGCCACTAGTTACCTGTGGCTCTCGACACTTACACCGTGGCCATTAGACTGGGGAACTGAATTTCTAATGATATTGAAGTGAAATGAACTTAACTGCATGGAAATAGTTACATGATAGCTGCCCAGTTGGCCACATTATGGGGTGGTTGCAAGGGTGAAGTGAGGCAGTGCAGCCCTGTGGGCAGTGCCCTCTGGCATGTCCGAGAACTCAACCACAGGTGCACTGTTACTATTACTGCCAGGTCCATAATAGGGCGTGTGCATCTGCATGCGCACGGTCCCCAGGTGTCTGTCTGTCCTTCCACCCACTTCCCCAGTACTCTTCACGGGGGCCTTTTGAAGACCACCCTCCTGACAGTGGGCTCTGACCCAGGCTTCTCCAGGGTGGTGACGAGGGAGGAGGCCTGGCTCTGGGGTGTCTAAGGAGAGCAATCTGGGTGTGGCAGGTTGTCCTGGGGCCCTGGGGGGGGCCCTTCACCTGCAGGCTCCCTAGCCCCAGCCCCACCTGCTGGAGCCTCCCATTCACCTCAGTGAGTAATTTCAGCTCTGATTTGTAAGTAAAACATCAGCTTATTTCATTGTGTGTTTTTATTAGTTTTAACTTGAAAAGAGAGAAAAAAGGGCCAGCAGTCTGCCTCAGGCATTTGGTGGTGGCTCTGGGGGCCAGAGAGGAGTCCCTGCGGGGCACTTCAGTTCCAGGGGTTCAGAGAAGCCTCTGGCGAGGTCAGGCTGGCAGGGGCCGCTGGGGAGGGGTGCCGGCCACAAGGACGTGGGTGGTGGTGGGAGGGCCTCAGCTGCTGCAGCGCAGAAAGGAGGGAGCGCAGCGACCTACATCTCCGCGGTGAATCTGGCTGACTCACCCCTGGACAGTTCCCGCTCTCCCTCCTGGTGGAATGCAACCTTGGCATCCTGGGAAAGGGATGCTCCAAGGCCGGGCAGTGCTGGGGCCCTGGCAAAAGCTACAGCAGGAGGGACTTGGGTGGGAGCATGGGAAGGACAGAACCAAGCTAAGCTCTGGGAGATGGTGGGAGGTGGAATCCAGGTGTGAGGAACATCCCCTAATGACAAAATGGGGGTCAGTGGTGGCCAGCGTTGGTGGGCCCCTGCCTCAAGGCGGGGGCGGGACGTGGGAGTCAGGGTCCTGTCTCGGACTTCATGCGTGCCTGACTCCTAGTGTGCATCACACAGTCTGTGCCTAATTGATGCTCGGACCATACTAGGAAGAAACATAATCACATCTCTGAAGGCTTGTTTAACTTGTTCTATTATAAGTGACTTTACATACCGGACACAACAATGTACCAGCAGCCCAGGCCTTCACTCAGCTCCAGACTCATATAGCCACCTGCCTTCTCACTGTACCCACTTGGGTGTCTAACTGGCCTTCCACACACAGCATGGCCAAAATGGAATTTTGATCTCTACCCCTAAAACATGTTCCTTCCCAGTAAATAGCACTGCTCGCCACTGACAGGCTCAAATCTTCCTGGGCTCCCTTCTTTCTCTCCACTCCACACCCAATCCATCAACAAGTCCCGGGACCCCCTATCACCCCAACACATCCTGAGCCCATCTATTTATTGCGTCTTCACTGCCCACCCTAATCCACACCCCCATTATCACTCCCCTGGCCACCTGCCTCCACGCCTGCCTTCCTGTAGTGTTGCCTCCACACAGCAGTCAGAGAGAGCTTTGTGAAATATACATAAGAGCACACTCCTTCCAGGTTCTCACTACACTTAGAATACAACCCAGCATCCCCCTCAACCTGCCAAACCTGACACAAGCTGCCCCCTCCACCTCCCTCTCCCTATCACCCCCACAATGTTCCTGTCACACCAGATTTTCTCCTGTCCTCTTGAACACATGAAGCCCATTCCTGCCTCAGGACCTTTGCACCTGCTGTTTCCTCTGCCCAAAGTGTTCTCTCCCTCCATCTCTGCTTGTGGTTTCGATGTCAGCTTCACTGTCTGCTCACCCAGTATAGAGCAGCCCCAGTCACTCAGCACCTCATCCATACGTTTTAATCCTTGGCATAGTACTTACTATCGGGTATTTAATTTTTTAATTTTAATTTATCACCTAGTTCTGCTCATGAAAATGGAAGCTCCAGGAGAGCCTGGGGTTCATCTGCCTTGGTCATTGTTGTGTCTCAGTAACTATACTCATGGCTTGGCACAGAGAGGGTGATCGATAACTATCTGTGAATGAATGAATTATTTAATCCTGATGGTGTTTGTCTGAGAAGGCTTTTTGGCCTGGGGTAGAAGTGTGAGTTCATGACTGTGTTTCCTGGCCTGGCACTTGTGTACGAATTGCAAGACTAATTAAACTCATACATATTTGTGGAAATGCAAATATAATTTTATTTACCAATGACTGTAATAAAGGTAAATGCTCCTTACTTAAACAAACAATTCACTTTGGGAATAAAGCTGTAAACAGAAGCAATAAATAAACACTCGTTATTGAGTGCTTACTGTGTATCCACTGAACTTCGGGAGCTGGCTGCTCCCATCTTCCATCATGGTGTATACACACATGGAGGCGCCCTCGTCCCCACACCCGGCTTAGCCACCCGGCAGGCACAGGTGCTCTCCGTGAAGCCCATGGCTCTGGGGGGAAGGCACCGGCGGGCATCCTGGCTCTGCCACTTCCTTACTGTGTGACCTTGGAAGCTACTTAAACTCTCTGAGCCTCTGTTTCTTTGTTTGCAGAATAGAGATAGAAACAGAACCTCCCCCCTCAGTGAGCTGGGCGTGTTAAATGAGATCGCACATTAGAATCCTTGGTATTGCGCGGAGCACGTGGTGAATGGTAAAGACGTGGCAACCATTTTCCTCTGACCGTTAGGATTGTTACCATTATACAAGCCTATTCTCGATGTTTTCACATATTCTCATTTAATTGCCACAGTAACCCGTGGGGTCGGTGTTGTTAGTCCTGATTTATAGATGAGAGCTCAGAGCTCAGGGACTAACATGCCTGTGGTCATCATCCAATTCGCAAGTATTAAAACTCAGGCCTCTGGACTCCAGATGCGGTGCTCTCTCCACGGCACCTCTGCGGCCGCTCCCGTTCTTGGGGAAAACCCAGCGCTAATGAGGGCCAGCCATCAGACCCCACTTTAACCCATGAGCAAGCCCTAGTCACAAACTCTTCCATCTTGACAAGGACTCATCATTTCGACCTACTTCTGACCCTTGACTGTGGTCTCCAAGCAGATCCTCAAATCTTTGCATGCCTGCCCCAGCCTCTGAGAGTCCCTAATGGCTGTGCCATCCTGGATGCTAAATCCAGCACAAACTTCACCCCAGAAGGTGACAGACTGTGAAGCAGTGAGCATTCTTAGAGCTGATCAATTCCATCTCCGTTTCCAGGTGAGAGAAGGCATAGCGGGAGCTCAGGGAGTTACCCCAGGGGGTCTAAGGCCTTGGGGAGCGAGGCGGGGGATCCACACTCTGGGGACTCAGAGATGGAGGGGCCGCGCTGTTATGGACTTCCTGGAGGAGGCTGCGCCTGCAGAGCTGTGGTCTGGGGGAAGCGAAGGGAAGGGGGCACCAGGCAGGGGCAGCCAGAGCGGGTGCAGAGACGGAACTGATCTCGCAGGAAGGAAGCATGAGAGTAAGCGCAGCAAGGCCGAAGGGTCTGGGCTGCGAAGCCTCTTGACTTCTTTATCTTTTCTCATTTGTTACTCGGCCACGATTTATCTCAGGTTTCAGGTTCCCCGCGTTCCAGGCACTGTGCCAAGTGCTTTGCCTAGATTGCTACATTTCATACTCAGAGCTAACCCACGTAGGCAGTTTGTGTATCCCCATTTGCTAGACAAGGAAACTGAGGCTGCCCAGGAGGTAAAGCGACTTGCCCAAGGTCACATAGCTTACCCATCGGTGGACAGGCCGGGGTTTGACCTCAGCACTGCCTGCCTAACAGCCTCTGTGCCCTTCCAGGGCCTCCCGCCCTCCCCTCCCCTGAGGAGGTCTGGGAAGGCGTGGGAAGCCACAGAAGGGGCTGAGCAGGGCAATGACTCCAGTGGCTGGGAAGAGACTAGTTTAAACCATGTGATAAAGAACTTGCACATAATGTATTACCGGAGGGTGGGGTGGGTATAAATGCAAGTGCACAATTCTGTGTATCTCTGTGTGTGAGTGCATGTGTGTACATCTGCGTGGCTGTGTGTGTGTGAGTACATCTCTCTGTGTGTGTATCTGTGTGTGTCTATGTGTGAGTGCAAGTGTATCTGTGTGCACATCTGTGTGCATGTGAGCATGTCTGTGTCTATGTGTGAATGCAGCTGTGTCTGTGTGTGAGTGTATCTGTGTGTTAGTCTATGCGACTGTGTCTCTATGTGTGTCTGTGTGTGCATCTGCGTGGCTGTGTGTGTGTGAGTACATCTCTCTGTGTATCTGTGTGTGTCTATGTGTGAGTGCAAGTGTATCTGTGTGTGCATCTGTGTGCATGTGAGCATGTCTGTGTGTGTGTTTGTGTGTGTCTATGTGTGAATGCAGGTGTGTGTGTGTGTGTATCTGTGTGTGTCTATGTGACTGTGTCTGTGTGTCTGTGGGTGTGTGCGCAATGGTGTGTGTGAAGGTAAGGAAGTGAGATCACAGGTGGGGAAGGCATGTCCATTCTGGCGGTTGTGAAGGCAGCCTAAGGAAGGGTTTTACAGTTTCCGCACATGGTCCTGGCGGTCTGGGAGGGCGTTCCTCTGGGGAAGAACACAGCCCTGCAGGCCACAGGTCAGGGACAGGAAGTTAGAGGACACTCGGAGCGTGTCCAGATTGGAGGCAGGAGGAAGCCGCAGCATTCTCACAGTCTGGACCGGGCACCGATCATGGGCCTGGGGGCAGCCATAAAGCAGCCCTGGGAACCAGGCGGTGGCGTGTGTGGAGACCCCTGGGGTTGTCACCTAACTACAGAGTCCCTGGCCCATCTTCAGGGAATTCCGAGGTCTGGGGCAGAGATAGGATCTGCATTTCCCACCAGATTTTCAGGGTCCTGACACAGGCGTCCTGGGAAGTCTGTGGAGGGTCAGGGTCCAGCCTTGGCTGCAGGAGGCCAAGCAGGCTTCACCGAAGGGCTCCCCGCTCTTGCCGCAGAAGACTTCCAGGCAAAGGCCACATGACAACCCTGGGTCTCTGACCTTGGCGGGGGGGGGCAGCTCAGCAGAGCTCTCCAGGTGAGTAAAGGTCACTGCTAGATCTATGCCTGAGGCTCAGGGCCCCTGGGGGCGGGTGGGACTGGCCTTCTACCTACTGCCACCAAGGAGCATAGTGAGCGCATGCTGGGGCCAGGCTGAGGGAGGGCCTGCCCTTTGTGTCTGCGCCCAAGAACTGGACCAGCCTCCCAGTGGCCCAGAGTGGAGGCAAAGGCACAGGGCACCTGTAGCTAGGTGTGTGGGCTGGGCTCAGGGGCTCTGTGAGCCTAGGACAGATCTGGGCGGGCAGAGGTGCATTCACCAGAGAGCATTTCCTGGGGGTGCTCCTTTGCACTGTCCTCCCTCAGGACACACTGCTTCCCAGAGCTGCCTCTGGCCTTGCTGGTCAGGTGTGAGCACCATCTGCTCCCACCCAGATGGAGGCAGTGGGGAGGGGGGCTCTCTCTTCCCATAGCTGCCGCCCC
The DNA here is from genome assembly GCF_014108235.1 of Myotis myotis. Classification (NCBI taxonomy): domain Eukaryota; kingdom Metazoa; phylum Chordata; class Mammalia; order Chiroptera; family Vespertilionidae; genus Myotis; species Myotis myotis. The sequence continues at coordinate 18,768,552 of NW_023416401.1, read as the reverse complement.
CAGCTCCCTGTCTCTCTCTCTCTCTCTCTCTCTCTCTCTCTCTCTCTCTCTCTCTCTCTCTCTCTCTTACACACACACACACACACACACACACACACACACACACACACCCGCTTGGCACTTTCATTGTCTCCTAGGGGAGCTGGGTGTTCAGGGCAACCTTCTGGGGTGTTGAGGAGCCCCAATCCCCCTTCTTCAGTCTCCCAGGGGAATCTGTGGGCAGCATGTGAGAACATGCCACAGATGGCCCAGCCATGCGTCTGGGAAAGCGGCGAGGTGTCGGGAGGACACCGTCTCACTTAGTGTCCCACTCAGTCAGGCTGCCCCCAGCCACATGGGTGCAGGACCCTTCCTTCCCACAGACCTTTCCACATCCTCTCCACACCCCAGCCAGAGACCCCTGAGAAAGACCCACACTCACACACATGGGCAGAGAACTGTGGGAGTGCCCACTCAGGGAGTCGAGCCCATTTTTTCTGCTGTTTTGTACAAGCACTTGGTGGAAAATCTCGTCATAGATGTACACACAATCTGTCACTTAAAAACTGGCCCACCGGAGCCCGTGGCAGCTCCCACATGGCTGCCCACGCTCGGCACGTCTGAGCACACACATCCGCCCATCTCTCGCCCTGCCTCACCAGCTGAGATTTCGGTGTGCTCACATGGAGGTGGTGTGTGTGCACGTGCACACATACTACACACACACACACACACACACACACACACTGTTCTCAGGGCAGCTGTGGGGAGGAGCTCTGGGTCCTGGATCTCTGCTTAGATCCAGAACCTTAGGAAACTGGCATGAGATACCCTGGTCTGAGAGAAAGGGTGGGGCTCGCCAGGATAGCAAGTCCCGGATGAGGGAGCTTTGAAACCGCAGGGAAACAGAGAGCCCTTTCTGCATCCTCCCTGTCCTGTCCAGAACCAATAGAAACACAGCTCTCCTGCAGCTAACACATATGACCCCCACACCAACACACTCACACACGCTCACCGGAGATGGAGAGGACACAGGAGACAATATCATCCGCACACCACATGCCAGAGGCATAGCCACACCACGGTCATGCACAGCCCTCTCTCTGCAACAGACCAGAGGTGCCCACGAAGCCTCACCCCTCACAGCCCACCAGCAGATGTTCACGCGAACAGCATCACATGTACTCCTCCAATGGCACCCCAGAGCATCCCCTGTCCAGCACTCGTGGCTGAAATGCACACATGACAAAGCAGGCCTGCCCCATTTCCCCAGAAGCCTCAACTTCTGAATGATCTGCTCTGTCTTCAGAGAAACTTAGTGAACTAATTCCCAGATCCTCAGGATTTTAGTCCAAAAAAAGAAAACCATAGGTTTCCTGTTCTCTGATGAGCTCCTTGCTGTTGCTAACACTTAGCTCACTGTGTGTGTGTGTGTGTGTGTGTGTGTGTGTGTGTGTGTGTGTGTATTCCCTTAATACACAAGGATAGGGCCACTTTCTCTGCCAAGCCCAAATCAAGTGTAATCCCATAGACAACAGGAGCCTACAGGCTGGCTGCGGGCAGGCTTGGGTGGACAGCAGAGGGCTCGGTGTGCAAAGACGTCCTCCCTCGCTCAGCCACAGAGTGAGACAGCCAGAGCCTACACTGGCCTCCAGGACAGATTCTGGCTGTAAACCTACAACCCTCCTCTCCCCCCTCCCAATCATCTTTTCTGGAGGTGCTTCGTCTGCTCACAGCCTTGGCTTGACCTATAAGAGACCTGTCCATAGCCAATGCATGGGACCGAGTGGCCCCTGGGAGGCCTGCCCAAAATTTCTCCAGGACCTGCTTTTGGTTTTGGTCAGATGAGCAGAAATTTGGCCAGGATCCTGTGGGTTGACGCAGAAGGGAGATTGCAGAGGGAGCGTTCTCGGCAAACGCCTTCTGTTTTTTTGTTTTGTTTATTTCTAGTGAGGATTTGGCCTTGGCCTTTATAGGGCCCCTGGGCCACACCAGTGTGAGCAAGAGGACTTTTGGCCTTCAGCCTAGGGCTGAAAGGTGCATTAGGGACCCACTGTGCCCCCACCCTGCCTCCAAGCTCAGCCTCTGTCATCGCTTTCTCCTGTCAAAGCAGCTGGGTTGATCTCTCCTTCTGAAAGAGTCATGCGCCTTAATTGTGCCTGTGGCCTTGTGGTTATTTATGCCTGTGAAGAAGTGGTGTGCGAGTGAGTGTGTGTGTATCTCTATGTGTGTCTATAGGGACTATGTGTCTATGCATTGTCTGTCTGTGTGTATCTGTATTTTTGAGTGTGTGTGCTTGTGTGCAAGGGTATCTGTATGAGTGTCCATATTTGCATGTGCTCCTATGCATGTCTGAGGGTGTATTTATTTGAGTGTGTCCCTGTGTGTCTGTGCACATGTATGTCAATATGTGGGTGTGTCTGTGTGTTATCTGTGTGCCTGTCATATGCATGTGTGCACGTACATGTTTTCAGAGCCTTCATAAAAGACAGAGTGGACTGATTTAAGGAAACATTAGCCTGCGAGGCCGCAGGGCTTCGGTGTCCCTGTCTGTAGAATGAAGGAGGTGGAAGAGACAATCTTTTCATTCACTCCCCAAAAGGGAACCGCAGTCACGGAAATGTGGCGGGCTTGAGAATATGACAAATTGGGGTGCAAGTTCTGGCTCTGCGTCTCCCTAGCACATAACCCTCATCGAGTTACTGCTACCAGAGCACCATCCCCGTGGTATTCAGAGGCGCACAGGGACATCTCTGTCACAGTTTTGTCAGGAGGGCTTGATGAGATAGAGGACGGGAAGGCCCCGAGTGTGCTGGGTAGTAGGTGCTTTGTCAGTATTTCCTCCGGTGCACCCTGAGCCTGATGTCATCCAGTTGGTCTGATTTCTGCGCGAGCAGGACTGTCAGCGCTCCCGGTGGTCTGATGGGGGTGCTGGCACTTAATACATGACGATGACCCTGGAGAGTTTCACTTTTATACCGTGTTTTCCCTCCTCTCAGCTCACTGCCTCCTCACGGTGACCCTAAGAGGTGGGACGAGCAGGTGTCACTGTAGGGATGTGAGAGAGGAGAAAGCTGAGGCTGAGTGGGGCAGCAGGGCAGGGCAAGGACCCGGCGCCCAGCTCCTGGGTGCAGCGCATCCTCTGTGCCCCAGCTGCCTTTGTCCTGAGTGCTAAACGCTGCCTGCTCTGGGGGCCCCTGTGAGGACCCGGGCCACCTCGAACTGTCAGGCTCAAACCGAAGGAGCCCCCACGATCCCTGGACCATCCACTGAACAGATGCATAGAACTGGCCCTTAGCACAGGAATAGGAAGAGAGACCCTAAAAGGGTGGCCGGCCACTCCCAGAGCCGCTCTGACCTGCCTGCTGGAAGCAGTCCCTCCTTCCCCTAACAGTCCAGGGTGTGGACGCACAAAGCAGATTCCTCAGCCTCATCACCCGCTTTATTTATAGCACTCGACTCTAAGTAGTGTTTGCCAGTTGTTTTCCTCAAATCCAAGCCAATGCAGAGCAGTGTGGCCCGGGCCCCGCAGTGGGGAGAAGGCAGCCTTGCGGTCCTGAACGGGTCCAGCCCCGACGGAGATGACTTGCAAGGGGGTGCACTCAGTTTCACATTTAACTTTTCACAGGTTTGTGAGGGGGAAACCTCCAAACAAACCGTTTCCTAAATGAGGGGTGCCCCTTGGCCCGGGGCTGCCCAGCAGGCCCAGCCAGGAATTGGCCTGTCTGGTGAGCAGCCAGGCCTCTGGCCCTCGGCTCGCCCAGGCTCCTTCCCTGGCTCCCGGCACCCATTCTGAGCCGAAGCTGCTCTCTTGTATCCTGGCAGGATTTGACCAGGTTGTAATTTTCCTTCATGATCCCTTTCCATTTTTCTTTACAAAAAAGGCATCAACTCTACCTGGTTGCAATAGGGATAAAAGGTGTATATACAAGAAAGTACTTTACAGAGCAACATGCGATATAAATGGAAGGCACTCTATAATATAAATGAACATATAAATAACATCTGCGGTACAGCATATCAGACACATGGTTTGACTTTGGATGACCAAAACACCTTGGTTCATAGCTTATATAGGTATGAACTATACTGTCACTTAATTGGATACATAATGTGGTGTATAGTATGCACTGTGATCCATAGAATTAGGTAATATCTCATGACATACCATATTCCGAGCACAGAGAGAAGCAGAATAAAAATCAGTCAACATTAGGCTATTTTGGCATTCGAAACACAAGCCCCAGATTTGTGATTTTAACAGCTGAAGCTGGGAGGGAGAAAACTAAAAATATGTGCAAATGGGGAAGATCTCTCCATGAACCGGCAATGGGGCCCACAGGGCGGGGGGAGGGTGGGAGGGCAGAACTCCCAAGAATAGGTCTGGGGAGGGGGAGCGGCAGGGGGAGCCTCTTGGAAGGAGGTGGGAGATCGCACTCGGCAGTGATTGTTCCCACTATTTATGAAGCCAGATGAGGAGCTATAGGGCTTGCGGTGGCCCCGTGTCTGCTGATTAGCTAGAGATTATATTGATGATGTAATAAAAATTCACTTTGTCTATTAAGTTTCACCAAGACAATCAAGACAGATTAGATAAAAATCAGAGGAAATGAATAATAGAATGGGGAGGAAAACCATGAGCCTCCCTCCCTGCCATGATCCCTGTCTGTCTCCCCTTTTCCTGCCCACAGTGGGGCAGGAACCAAGAAACCTCTACCCCACACCCAGGCAAATCAGAGCTGGAAATGTCCCCTTCACTGGGCTGCTCTGGGGGAAGGGACTCAGCTTTCCAGATAGGACGCTGGCTTAAGTTTACTGACCGTGTTTAATATTTGATTAAACCTTTGGCAGGGCAGCCGCGGGGTGTGCTGGCCCAGCTGGGAGATGGGCAGGGTGAGCAGCCCTTGGCTGCCTGGGTTCCTCTGGCCCGGCAGGTTGGGAGGTGGGGTTCGTGTCCGCAGTGGCACAGATTTAGGCCAGGCCATGCCCCTCTGAGTAGCCAGAGGCCTCCCAGGCTCCCAGCGTCTCCCTCTGGCCTCGCTGTGCTGGACATTCCCCTATTAGAGAGGTTTCTTCAGGTTACAGCCTGGGCTCTAAAAGGTCCCGGTACGAGGCACGTGTTGCCAGAAACGGTAACACATTAATGTCCATTAGCCGCCAGGGACACATCTGCCCAGTTTGATTTGTCAGATCAGCAAGGGGCAGGACTTAAAAGGAAAGCAAAAGGAGGTCACTTTGTGGTGGGGACCGTTGTCCTAGGAAGGCTGGGAGGCCCGAGGGCACTGGGGCTTGGGGTTTGGGGCCTGAGGATGGTGGGCAGAGAGGAGAGGAGGTGGATGAGTGAGCGGGGAGGGCATGGGAAGGCCACGTCACTGACCCCCATGTCCCTGCCGGGAGGGGAGTGATGCAGTCACTTCAGCTCCTCCACAGCCCAGCTCTGCTCCTCCCTCCGGAAATCCTGGGGCTCGGGAAGATGCCAGGGGCCAAGCTCTATGGAAGGCCCAGAAGAGGGGTGATCCTTCCTCTAGAGTCTAGAGCAGGGGTGGGCAAACTTTTTGACTCGAGGGCCACAGTGGGTTCTTAAACTGGACCGGAGGGCCGGAACAAAAGCATGGATGGAATGTTTGTGTGAACTAATATAAATTCAAAGTAAACATCATTACATAAAAGGGTACGGTCTTTTTTTTTTTTTTTTTAGTTTTATTCATTTCAAATGGGCCAGATCCGGCCCGCGGGCCGTAGTTTGCCCACGGCTGGTCTAGAGAGTCAGCCACAAATAATCCTGTGTCCGTGGCCCCCCAACTCAGCGGCTTTCCAGTTCCTCCGGGCTGGGTTTCTCTGCCAGGGACCGGCAAGGCACCCCCATTGCTCCCTTGCAGCACACGGGCTGTCCAGGGGCCTGGCACCCTGCTGTCCACACTGGGAGCAGTGTTTCCTAGGATCTGCCAGGTCCCTCCAGCTGCAAGACCCGTGTACAGGAAACAGTGTCCCCTCTTCAGCCCCACTGCCTGGCTGCTTCCAGCCACTCCTGAGCTGGGGCAGACACAGAGGAAGGGTGGAGGGCATGGGGAGTCTAACCTGCAGAACTCCCCAGTTTATCGCTTGGGACATTCTGTTGAGTGAGCCTGTGGGGGCAACATGGATGCCTGCCTCAGTGACAGAGAACCTGGGCCCGAGTTTAAATATTCTTTGAGTAATTTCTTAGCCCAAGTGGGCTGCCGTTGTGACATCAGAAGGACACTGCGGCCCCGAAGCAGGTGAGGACAGCCCTTGCAGGCTCCATGTGTGTCCTGGACTCCCTTGGCCACATCTGCACCCATCCACCTACCCCTGACCCCCACCTCTTCTCCGCCAGCCAGACTGGTGCTGGGAAGACATTTATTCAAAGGGAGAAAGTCCTTTGTCCACCAGCCTGAGAGTAAGACTTCACCGCAGTGGGACAAAAACAAAACATAATGGAATGAAACGAAACAAAACAACCGGGCTCTTCGGCACTCCAGCCTCCCTGCTCTGCCTGTTCCCCGGGCCACTCTGCCTTCCTCCCGCCGCCTTACCCGGGAGCCGGTGTCCCTCTGTGATTACTCCGGTTTGGGGGCTCCTTCATTCCCCACAGAGGACATCTGCATTGAACAGGTTTATATTTGTGGGTTTGCCGGCCCCTGTCAGAACCAGTTATTTCATGGTGGTGAGGGTGGGTCCCCACCTTCTGAGGAGAGAGCTTGACCCTCAAGTACCTGAGCTGCATAAGAATCTGGGACTCCTTGAGGTCCCTATCTGTCCCGTTAGACCCAAGGCTCCCCAGTGTGGGACTTGGTGCATTGCCCCCACCAAACTATAATGCCCCACATTCTCCGCTTTGCAGAAACCTGCCCCTGCCCCATGGGGTGAGCGTGGGGCCCTGCTCCCCAAGCAGGGATGGTGGGGAGGATGTCCCGGAGGCCGACTGCAGTGGGGTTGATGATGCTGCAGCCCTTGCCTCAGCAGCTCCTCCTCCTGCCTCTGCCAGCCTTGGGGACACTCTCCTCCCTGCTGGGTGGCCTCTGCTGGGGACCAGACTTGTAAGCAACGGCTCAGCTGAGACAGGTCAGACGTTTAGAGTTAATGTTTTGCTGAGAAACTTGAGAAACAAGGGAGAAACCAACCGAGGCCTTGGAGACAGTGTGAGCCACAGACAAGGGGAGACAGTGCTCTCTCTCTCTCTCTCTCTCTCTCTCTCTCTCTCTCTCTCTCTCTCTCTCTCTCGTGTGCGTGTGTGTGGCCTGGGCCCTGCTCCGTTGGCTCCCCTCCCAGTCAGCCCGTGTGACCTGGTCTGCCCGTGGTCACTCACTGCAGCCTCAGGGCTTGCTTTCCCTGCTCAGAGACACCCCTGAAATGTGTGCTCTCCCCTCTCTCTGGGGACACACTCAGCTGCCTCATCTCAGGCCTCACTCTTGACTCTTCGTTCCAGTGGATATTCAAACCGGCCCAACACGATTACAACAGATCTCACTCTAAAACAAATCTAATACTTTACTTATTGAAATAAGATGAGAGTAAAGAGAAAGGTCTTACGTTTTAATTAAAAATTTTTTAATTGGAAGGGAAAATGAAGCCATGTAATAAGCCAGTGATGGCTCTCCTGCTCCGTGCCTTCCGCTCTGAGCACTGGCTGGATTTAGGTCGCTGCACTGGGGCTTGCACCATGCCCGGGTGGCGGGTGTGCCCATGGTCACTCATTGATGGGTCCTCAGGCACAGGATTGTAGGTATGGGAGAGTCTGGAGCCCCAACATATGGAAGTAAGAATTAAAATGCACCCTAAGTCATAAGCTGGCTATTCATTTTTGAAATGAAATGAAACTGACGTTTGTACTGAAACTACAATACTGTCTGGATTTTCTGACTCTCATCTCTTGTTTTGTGGGTCTCTGCTGGTGGTCCAGGCTGGGGCCTGAGTTGTTCAGTGAGGGATGGGGCCCAGGGTCCCATGCTGCCCACTTAAGCAGGGGGCTCCCATGCAAAAGAGGAGTGATCCGCCCTGGCCCTTAGGGGTGTAGGGGTGCGGGAGAGGTTTGGTCTGCAGCTCCTGGAAGCCTAGCCTCTGAGTCCTGTGGGCATGAGGGGCCCTCGCTTGAGTGCAGGAAGTTCCCCCTCTCACCGTCAGAGGGCAGGCGACCACTAGAAGAGAGGGGAGCCCTCCCACACTCGCAGTTTGGGGGCCCCTCCTCAAGGAAGGAGAAGGTCTAGAGGAGAGGCCTGGCTTCTGGGCTGTTCTCCTAGGACTCCTTAGACCCAGACTGGGGGCTGAGGAGGGAACATGGCACTGGAGGGAGGCTGGCCTGGGCCCACTATGGCCATGCTGAGCCTGTGCCCTTTTGGAAGCTACGATCTGTGAATTGTCCCAGTGGCCACAGGGGCTGGGGCTCAGCTAGGAAGACTGGGCCTTTGTCACTGTGGAGGGAGCAGAGCTTGGCCAAGACCCTGGGTGTAAGCATGTGGTGGGACTGATTGTGCATGAAGTGAGGGGACAAGCTTGCCCCTTGGGCACCCTGAGGAGGGGGAAGGAGGAGGCAGATGGGGTTAAGGAAGGATCAGACATGGCCCGTTTACTGAGCCTAAGTGCTCCCTATGGGAAGGGGAGCAACCCAGCCCTGAGAAGCCCCAACTCACCTCCCAGCAGAGGCACTGTTTCCTCGCCCTCCTTCACAGTCAGAGGCTCCTCCCCTGCCCTGACCAGCCCCTCTCCTATCATCTGTCATCCACCCCCCCCCCCCCCCCATGGGATCTGGCCTGAACAACAGGCTCTGGAAAAGGAGAAAAGGAATCATTCAAGCACTCACTGGGCTTCCCCTGCCAGCCCTGCTCCCTCTCTTGCTTTCTGAGTAAGCACCCAGCCACTGGGATTCTCTCCTTTCCTCTCCCCTCTCAGAACAGCCTGCCAGGTGTTGCCCAGGGCTGCCAAATAGGGCCAGAACCTCTGGGGCTGAGGCTCCGGAAGGCAAGGGGTATGCCTGGAGGGAATTTCAAGGACAAGGACACATGGCCTTCCCTTTCCTTCCCGCTCACTGTGACTGGAGGTGAGCCTCAGGGAGCAATAGCTGTCTGATGTGTGGAATATTCCTGCTCCCACCCGCAGTGATGATGGGGCAGGGCCTCGAGTCTCGTCCCAAGAACCCAATCATGGTGATTGACCTGATGAGATGCTACTCCTCCTGGGACCCCTAAGTTTCAGAGTGCACACTGGCATCTCCCGGGGCCAGTATCCCACCACATAACTAAGGATATTGCTTCAGGCTCAGGCCACCCCCTTGGAGACAGACCTCGTCACACAGCGGGCACAAGGATGCTCTCTGGGCCTCATATGATGAGACCAAGCCAAGCCAAGTATTGATCTGAGAGAAAGATATGGATATGTGGGGTGGATAATGGGTAGGGGATCCTATTTCTTTCTTTTCCTGTTCAGAGAACACCTCTCCTCTACCTCACCCCACTGGCACGCAGAGGCCGGATGAGGAAAACTGTTCTCATCAGTCACCCAGAAACGCCTCCATTCCCCTGGTCCCCTTCCAGGAGCTCAAGACCACGAGGCCTCTGGGAACCAGGCCCCCCTCTCCCACCACGGCGAGCACCCCCAACATCTTCACCTCTCTGCGTATTCTTAGAACCAGTCAATATGATTAATTTTACATGGGCATCATTTCCTGCCGTTGCCGCGGAGTCCTCCCTGCCTCACCCATCAGCAGCGACATGATACAGTTTCTGGTTATATTGGTCAACCAAGATATTGATATGATTAATAATGGATATCTATATGCTGACCTTTGTCCACACAACTGAATCACACTGGGCTGGCTGTCACATTTCTTTAAGAGGTATTGATAAGCCCATTACTGGAAGGGCAGGTACAACCTTAGGTGTATGCTTCTCACTCACCTTCAAGCATCTCCTGTGAAAATCTACCCTGACTGGTTGAGCTAGTGTGGGTGCAGTAGCGTGTGCAAGAGCAAGTCTGCGTGCAAGTGCTTGTGTGGTGAGTGGGTGTGCGTGGGTGGGTGTGTGGATGTGTGGACATGTGTATGGGTGTGTATGGATGCCTATCTTAAACACGGCCCTTTTAGAGCTGATCAAATAGTCAATTAGAGCATTATAGGGAGGTAGCAGAATCAGAGAGTTCCTACAAATACACTGTGATGTACTGTTTGATCTTTAGATGCCTCTTGTCTCCTAGGACTTGCGCAGGAGGCTTGGCTTTATAAGGATATTATTAGGTTGATGCTTCGTTCTCTCAATGTACCTGCCAGGCAAGAGACAGGACTCGCTGGGAGCAGTGTGGCCAGAGCAGCCACGGGGTGGTGCGCTGGAGGCCATGCTGCAGACTTGGCTCCAGGGGCAGGCCGCTCCCAGCCTCAGTCTCTTTCTCTCTGCAGTGGCAGCGCTGAATCCAGCTCCATGAGAAGGGAGGTCGACTCAGCTCAACCTCTCAACCTTCTGCACTGAGACTCCCAATCTTGGGAGTGCTGGCCACTCCACAAGGGTTTGCCCCTTATTACACATGGGGGTGTGGCCCACTGCCTATTAGGAGGGTCTGTGGGAGAATGCACACTTTGTGTGCTCACGTGTGTTGCACAGGCACACAGATCTCATGGTTAGAGGCACACCTGTGATTACTGTCACCCCTACCTGTGTGAACAGTGGTGTCAGGGGCAGTGCCTCTACCAGATTGGTCTACAGTGATCCATTCCTGATTGCACCCAGACATGTGACAGACATGCTCACTTGTCAGGGGAGATTCTGCACTCGGCCTTGTAAAGGGAAGCCGGCTGGCTAGAGAGATCTTTTGGATCCTCAGACATAGTGTATGAATAAACCAGACATGGATTAATTAGGTGTGACTGCATCATTAAATTAGAATAATGAACAAACAGCCACGTATGGCATTCAAATCTGCCTAGAATGACTGCAAGGGTTGCTTTCAAGTAAGTCACCTGTCAGTTTGTAGGTTTTGGCGACTCTGAAGAGTGAGGTTCCTATCATATCTTAAGAAGTAGATTCTTTAGGCACCTCCTACCCCTGGAAGGACCATCCTTCAATGGGCACTCAGACTCCCCCACTGAATCCAAACAATGGCTTGGTTCAATACAGCATCATCTATGCACGCTTCAGCTGCAAGCATTTCTCAGAGTGAAATACGATGGTAGCACAGGTGCTCAAGAGACAGGAGGGAGAAGTTAAGAAGTGAAGGCAGTGGATGTGAAATGTATCGATCCCATAATATTTATGTGGCTGTGCACATTGGTACTGGGGCACGTGCGTGCGCGCGCATACACACACACACACACACACACACACACACACACACCTTTTGCATTTCCATGAACGCTTTTTTCTTCTGTCAACCCTCCCCATGTCAGCCAGCCAGATTTGAAGGTGAACCAAGTCTCAATTGTGCAATTTTAGAAACAGCTGCTGGACAGCGGCCCCTTGCCCTCAGCGAACAACACCCCGTCACAATCTCCATCCTAGGACAGAGCAGCTATGCAGAAAGAATTGCTTGTCTTCAGCAAAGAGGACACCAGCAGCTTAGAGAGAGGAAAGAAAGCTTGTTTGTCTGGCCGGAGAGCTGTGGGATAGCCTAATGCATGGGGGCTTTGTTAGTAAGATCTGTTAAGTATCTAGAAACCTTTGATCTGGAGATGCTCTTAACCAAGGTGATAATTAATTAAAGCCGAGTGCATTGCAATAAAGTAACATCACATCAGGTGAGTCGCTGTCCAGAAGCGGCTTTCAGAACATTTAAACTCTTGTTGGAGTCCAGCTCATTATCAATCCCCGCCCCCCCTGAGCTTTGATCACTATTTTTGGCTGTCCCATCCTCAGGGACCCAGAACTACATCTGTCTCCATGAGGGCATTCGTTTATTTACATCTTGCAGATGGCCACGTAGGATGTGTTCCCAGGCTGAGCTGCTGGGAATCGCTCCGTCTGTGAGTGTTCCTCAGCTCAGCTGGAAGGGAGACACAGGGGCGAATAAGAGAAGCCAAATGTGGAGCGAGGGGCAGGGGAGAAGCCCTGTGAATGCGTGGACCTGAAAACATCCCCTTCTACTCACAGAGGGACCCAGAAAGGAGGGCAATTACCCGGGGCCTGCCCACCTGGCTGCCTTGCTGGTCTCTGTGGGCAGGGCTGCGGCTCTGGCTTTATACCTTCTCTGCTCTTCCGGCTTCCAGTAGCCCTGGATGAGCAGAGAAGGAGGATGCCCTTAGGGCAAGCACATAAAGTCAGGAAATTCCTCTGCCACCGCTTCTGCCCCATCATTGTCTCTCTGCCCTGGCATCTTTAACTGCACCCCTATGTTGCCAAGTGGAACATGGACCTTCCTCTTTGGTTCTCACTCTGGGGTTTGTGAGGGCACTTTAAATAGCAAGGAGAAGGAAAAAAGTGAGATGCAGGATAATGATAAAAGGGTTACAACTAAGCTGGGGGGCTCTGTTCTCCTTCCTTAGGCTATTTGGGTAGGGTTGGATGCTTCCTGTGATTCTTGGAGAGTCTGTGTATGTAAAGACCTGTAGAGAAGGCAAAAGTAAAGGGGGGAGGGATGGGCTTTTCTTGTAGAGTCCAAAAGATGGGCAGCCAGATCCCTGCCACACCTGCTTGCCTTTAGGGGAAATGCAGCGTTCTGCTTGGAGGGCTCAGCTTGATCGACTTGGCCAAGGCGTGTGTGTGTGTGTGTGTGTGTGTGTGTGTGTGAGAGAGAGAGAGAGAGAGAGAGAGAGAGAGAGAGAGAGAGAGAGAACACTGCAAGAGAAAAGTAGGGCTGGGGTGTCAAGGGGCAACTGGTGGGGAAGGGAATGCAGTGGATGGAGACAGTTATCTCTGCACAGAGCTGGGTTCGGTGGCTTGCCACTCAGATCCTGGATAGAAGGTCAGTTCTAAAATGAGTCAATAGGTAAGCAAGCAAGCCTGCAAAGGGTGGGGGTGGGGGGGGTGGGGGAGATGGAACCCTCTCCCATATTTGGACTTCTAGGTGGGGATTTCAGATAAACAAGAGCATGCCTCCACATTGAAACTTAGATCATTGACAAATCCAAGCACCCATGCTGAGGTGGAGCCAGTACAGAATCACAAGGACAGCGTCACTGTCCCCAGATCCTCTCCTTTTCTCCATCAACCACCTTCCTGATCACGCACATAGCCTTCAGGATGAAATTACCCCTAACATCATCTCTGTGCCACTTACATTTGTCATCTCTCCTCTGCAGAAACACACACACACACACACACACACACACACACACACACACACACACACACCCACACAGGCTGCAGCGTCCTCCCTCCCTCAGTCCTCCAGTTCCCACAGAAACGCACAGAGTTTCACACTCCCTCGCTCTTCTCTTCGCATGTCACATGGGATTTCCCTTCCAAGTTCGGAAGCTGCTGCAGTTCTAACCACTGTCAACCAGCGCTCCCAGCTTCCAGCTGGCATTTTGGCCCTATAACTCTCAGAACCCTCAGTTTTCCTTTTTTTGCCCACGATGGTGGGCCTACTTCTCTGTTGCATCTCCCTCTCTTCTACACCTGCCTACCCCAAGTTTTGTTTGGTGAGGTCCCTCCTGGGTCAGTTTGGAAAATGACCACCTTCTGATGACATGGAAGGTGTGAGTGGTGCAGTGTTTTCCCCCAATCTACCTGAGGCAAGTAAGACTGGCTCCCAACCAAAGAGGTGGTGCCTTGGATAGCTTCTAAGGATCACTCAGAAGCCCCTCTCCCATCTTGATACATAAATTATAATAATGAGGATAATGATGTTAATAATAGTGACAGCGATGGCCATGCTCAGGTTGCTGGAGTTTGGAGAGCTCACTGGGCATCAAGAATGCCCCTGGAAACCAGTTCTCTGAAAGCACTCTGATAACTCAACAACATGCCTGTGTCTGGGGCATACCTACGGCATGCATTTTTGTAATTGTTTTCCTTTGGGTTGTTTTCAAGCTATGACTTCACTCAAGAAAAGCTTTTCTTTTTGTTTTGTTTTGTCTTGTGTTTGAGAAGCCACGACATCCAGCCAACCGGAGCAGGTGGAGACAGTGAAAGTGTGCCAAGGGGGTTCTTTCAACCCAATCTAGAATTCCCATTAAAGCTGAGGGGGGAAAAGATGGTTAACATCTCCCTGTTGAATTGCAGTGAAATCTAGGCCAGCCCTGGTTTCCATATGTGTGGGATGCGCTTAGTCATGCTTGCACATGGGTGCAGATACGTGCACATGTGCATATTAATTTATCTCTGTGTGTTGATTCTGAGGAAGTCTGTTTAGAAGATAAATGAAATTGTGCACAAGGAGCAAATAACCACTAGTCTCTTAAATAAAGGGGTCATTTCCCAATACTTTTTTCTTTGCTCCCAAGCAGGATACTTATCAACACTTGAAATTTGAAGGTTTTGTATGGACCTGTTTGGTTTTGTTTACTTTAGCTTTTTAATGATTGGCATTGCTTATTTTCTTTAGTGAAACTTGTTTTTTTAAAAAAATATTTTTCTTCTTTTCTCATCACAGCTATCCCATTTTCCATATCTCTTTCTCACAAGGCACATCTTTCTTTTAACAACTATGGGTGTGTGCCCAGCTGTTCTACCAGTCTTTCCCTGGAGAGAAATAAATTTTTATTTTTCAAAGTAATTTTTTTAAAAAGTTCATGTTAATTGAACTGATGCTCATGAGGATGCCTCAGCATCACTGCCTCGTGGAGTCCTTTGGAACGGACACCAGAGCCTCGCCGGCTTTAGTTCACCTATTTCAGGAAAACAACTAGCCAGCTCGGCCAAAGTCAAGCGGTGGAAACTCAATGTTCCGAGACTTGTTACATCTTACGTGAAAACACAGGACATAATTTTGTGAAGATAGTCACAAATCACCGAAACATAATCACAGCCCTTGCCCTTTCCCTTTCTCCCAGCAACACCCCAAATCATGGGGCTTCAGGCATTTCCTAGTCAGATACCGCTGAACTGAGAGGTTGTGCATCTGGTGATGAGTACATTTTAAAATGATATGCTCTCCAGAGCTCAGTCCACACTCTGTTCCATCACTCTGTTCCCACCCTCCCTCTGGATGTTGTATGAAAGTGTGAGGGGCGAAAGTTTCTGCTGCTGTGGCTCCTGGGTTGGGAGCCCCCAGGGCTGCCAGTAGACTAGATTTTCCTCCCTGCAGCGGAGGATGACCTCAATGCAGAGTGGTTACCCAGGCCACAGATGTGTTCTAACTGGTTAACTAGAGGGACTGTAATGTGGACTTGGCTATTTAGATAAAAATGCATTGCAGGCTCCAGGAACAAGCACACTTCAGTAGTAAAGGCTGCTTAAACCTTTGGGGACAGCCCTATGTTTAGATTACATTAATTCATAAATATTATACTAAATATCTCTTAAATTGGACTTAAATGACTTCAAAGATAATGCATTATAATATGGCTACCCAGAGAGCACTAGTCTTTATGTCTCCCAGTAACTCAGTCTTTGCTGCCTTTTATCCTGTTAGACAAGACCAAAGTTATGAATGGATTGCGGGCTTCTTCATGCGTGATCTGCTGTGTGTGTTAGCAGTCATGGATATGTGTGTGTGTGTGTGTGTGTGTGTGTGTATCTATTTTCAGTCACTGGCTCCATTTGTTCTCCAGGAAATAAAAGGAGGAGAAATGAATAAAATGTGAGAGAAGGGAAGAATTAGACCAGTGTGTGACCTGTTCCCTTCTTCAAGGGAGAACAATTCTATAGGAAGGGGCAAAGTTAGTCCTGAGCTCACTTCTGCTGCTACCCCGGGAGTTTGCCTCTCTCCTCTTAAATCAATAGTACAATGTCTTTTTCTTTGGAGTCTGGAAAAACAATCTTCCTCAAAGTGCTTCTAATGGGGGGGGTGGGGAGGGGAGAAGACTCAGAATTAGCCATGAGAGTTTGCATTACATTGGGTTTTCTTCTTTGGGTGTTGTTTCTTCAAATTGCAATCCTGGGTTTTTTCCTGGTTTCTCTCTCAGCTTAGCACCCAGATCTCCCCCTGCCCAATTGCTTTCTGGTCTCCAGGGGGTAAATTTACCTTTACAGTAATTACCTTAGTCCACAACTGCTATTTGCTGCCTCCCCAGCTCAACAGCCTTTCTCTGATATGGCTGGGTTTGCTCCACAACACCCACCCACTCCCTCCTCCACAGACTCCCAATTTGACTGGAGTAATTGCCTTTTAAGGTTCACTCTACACATGGTAGGTATTCCCTTAACCCTTAGAACTCCTTCCATCTTTAGTCACCTGAAATGGCAGGTGGTCAACAAATGGATATCCACCTGAAATCGCATGCATTTAATCTATTTTTTACTTTTTTTCTTAACCAATAATATACATACGCCATCCACACTGGAAGCCACTATCCTGTGTTGTCCCTCAATTTTATCCTAGTATGATTCATTAGAAGTTAGAAATTCAAGAAGGGGAGAGAAAGAGCCACAAATATGCCCTGAAAGCAGGCTTAACAAAGGCATGTTTCTATCCCGAGAACCTCATGTTGTTAATTTAGAGTTGGGGAAAATCTAGAAATCAAATGCAACCCTTGTTCTTCAAGCCTCATCATGCTTTTTGACTTAACAGTAATTAATCACCAATGGCAGGCGAGTAATTTTTTTTTTAAGGTGGCCGGAGGCTTATTTTATCAGGATTAGCTAATAAATCAGGCTGTATCACTGAAGAAGGAGTTCAAACTCTTCTTGGACTGAATAAAACAGACCTCGGAAACTGTCTCATTTATTTAGCTCTCCCAGAGCTTTCAGGCACTGTTGGGATGTTGTGCCCCAACCTTGCCTATAAAAATCCAAGTGAAGGAGAGGCAGGAAGTTTCATAGGAAAAAATATATGCTCAGGCTCTGAAGGGTGAGCTGCGACAACGAGGCACCCAGCATGCCGGGCCAATGGGCCTGCCTGCCACAGACTGAGTCAGTTTAGGGGAAGAATTATTTAGAAAATGAAGTTTTGCTTGTCCTAGGAATCCTGGCCAGGTATGTGTATGTATATATATGAGATGATGCACACAATATAACTGTATCATAAGCTTCTCTACCTTCCTGATGCAAATGATGATAATTCTACTTTTTTGCTACAGTACAAGGGAGTCCAAATAACATCAGAGACAGTGATGATACCAGCAAGAAGGGATCATGAGAAGAAAGCAAGAAATATTGTTAAAGTTTATCTTCATTTGAAAGAAAGCATCAAATAAAGTGCTCCAATCCAGATCTCATAGGAAGCCCGGGTCTTCACAACTGTCTTTCACCTCTAGTGGGTTTTGATTTTTTTCTAACTTTAAAAATCTCAAATTGTCACAAGAACTGATGATTAAGATGGGTAAAGAATTTCCCTACCTATGCTTTTTAATTTTCATTATTACTATTTTAAAATCTGGGGACATATTAGAATGACAAAGGTGATACAAACATTGATTAGCATCTATGGAGCTTGATTGGAAAAGGAAAAACTACAAAGATATGGTTGATTTGGGGGAGGGGGGGAAAGAAACAAATATTATTTCAAACACTGCCTCCCCAGTCCACCTTTGCAGTTTCTCTTCTGAACATTTTCTCCATATTGGATAAAGGTTGGTTTCTTTATCCATTACAGCCCCTTCCCTCACCCCACCCCAACAAACCTAGTATATTTCCATTCTGCCGTGGTTTTGTGCGGCTCAACATGCCATTAACTTTAAGATTTACTCCTCAGCAGGCAAGCTGGAAGATGCTAAAGCCAATAAAAACTGCTCTCTGGGACTCCAACTATGAAGAGTTTGGAGCTGTGCTTAGTATTCGGATGAAGGGAGGGCTGGAGAAGGAGGGCGGTTGTGATAGTGAAAACCACTGCTGCTTAGAGAGCCAGACAGCTCTGCACCTAATGTGCCGGAGGATCAGCTCTGTTCATAGCCCATTTGTGGCCAAGGATGAGGCTGCTCTCTCTGTGTGGGTGGGTGTGCGTGTGCATGTGTGTGTGTGTGTGTGTTTTCATCATTAAAACCACCAGCTCTAACACAGCATCTTCAGTGGCTCTCCATACTACTGTTTATTAAAAACAGAACATCCATACACATCCCTTACAACTTCCTTAGAACGGTGCTCCTTCTCTGCCTGACGATCAGTCTCTCTCAGAAAGCATTTAACTTGCCCACACAGCTCCAGCCCCAATGAATCCCTGCTGCACATCCTATACATTACTGTTAGGGAGCAGAGCACTGGGCTAATTTCATCACCCACCAGCCACCCACACACATCCTACAACTGAACACATTTGGGGCTCTGCCTTAACGATAATAAAACAAGGAGAAAAACAGGCAGGCTGCAGACAATTCCCATGACCACTTTCCTAAAAAGTTGCTAGGTTTTAATTCTTTGATTATTCTGTCTCCCCTCCCCCAAGCACTCACTAGCATTGATTGCTTCAAGGGAGAGAAATAATGTACTATAAACCTCTCTGCATGGTGAGTTTGGGATAATTAGGCTACACCCTTTAAAATGCATATCGTGCACATACAAATTTCCCTCTAAAACCCCACTTTCCTGAGAAGGGGGGATCATCCAGGCTTCCCCAACTCCTTATACCACCCAGGGGATGGCTGGCTCCTTGCTAATTCTTGTCTTAGGTTTTGTCCCTCCTTCCTTCAAATATCCACCCCCTCCCCCACCACTCACACCACAACCGGATTATTGAGAAACACAGATAGACAGGGAGAGTTTACTGTTAAATTGGTAGCGAAATAAAAATATCTCTGAATTTGTCACCTCCCTCCTTTTTAGACGGTTGCGCTCTTGCTACTCTGGCCCTGAGCGGAGACCACCGAATCTCCTCAGTATATTCAGCACCACGGCGATGGACAGCACCCTCGGTCCCTGGCCGGCTGCGCGCCTGCCAGTCTGCCGCTCAGCGTCCCGGGCTCGGCGGTGCAGCTGTCCCCATCCCAATCATTCAAGTCGCCGTACCCCCAAATACAAGCCCAATTCCTCCTCGACCTTCTCTCTTTCTCTTCCTCTTCTGCTCCAGTTGCTCTCCCTACGGCACCGCTTCTGTCAGCTCCTTTCCCAAAACCCAGCCTTGCCCCAGCAAACAGCTCCCCACGCACCCCAGTCCTGGTCTCTGCTGCCCGAGCGCCTCCTTCCTCGGCGTCCGCCCGAGGCTGCCTCTCGCGCCGTCTCCGGTTCGTCCGCGGCCGGCCGGCCAGCCCGCCCGCCCTCTCCTCCCCAGCAAAGTTAGGAGGATAAGGTGCACTCACCTTTGTGCATGCCTGTGAACCTGTCCTTCAGAACCGTAAGCTCGTAGATCTTGCCGAACTCCTCGAAGAGGGGCTTGAGGTCCTTCTCATCCAGGTTGCGGGGGATCTGCCCAATGAACAGCTTGATGGCATCGTGGTCCTTCATGGGAATGGTCGACGGGTTCCCCGGGCTGTGGCTTAATCCGTTCATGTGCCCGGCGCTGCCCGGACTGCTGCCGAGCCCGTTGGTACTGAGGCTCGCGTTGTCAGCCTGTCCGTTTGCTAACGTGGCCATCTTTATATACATAGAGAAAAATCTTCTTTCCTTTTATTCTTTCTCGCTCGCACTCTCTCGCTCCTCTTCCTCGCAAGCTCGCTCGCGCTCACACACGCACACGCATACACACACTCGGGTTCTCTCCCCCTCGGTTGCTCTATACCTCGCTCTCTGCTCTCTCTCTCTTTCTCCTCTCTTCTCTCGCTCGCTCGCGCTCGCGCGCTCTCTCCCCTCTCCCCCCCGCTCTCTCCCTCCCTCTCCTCTCTTCTCTCTCTTTCGGCGGTCTGATCTGATTTTTTTTTTTTTTTTTTTTTTTTTTTTTTTTTACATTGAACAGACAGGATCTCTGTCCTTTCCGTTTAAACAGGCTGGACCGGTTCAAGTTCCCAGTCAGACCAGGGGTGGGGGCTGCGAGTGTGCCCTGGAGAAGGAGGGGGAAGCGGGGCCCGGGGAGGGCGCTATGGGCGGGCGGACTCCCGCGCGGCGGCGGGCGGCGGCCCGGAGCAGGGCGGCTTGGGGCGGTGCCGCCCCGCGCGCCTCCCCCGTCGGCGGCCCCAGCGAGCGGCGGTGGTACGGTCCGGACAGCCCCCGGCTATAAATAGCGCCAGGCGCATGGCTCTTCGGGAGGCGCTGAGATTCCGGCGCGGCGGCCACGGAGAGCGGGCTCCCGTTAGAAACGGGGCTGCTGGCCTCTTTGCCTTTTTTTTTGGGTAATAGCAGCAGGTGCAACTTTTTCTTTTTGTATTTCAAAAACATAGGTTTTCATTTTCGTGTGGGTATGTAGGGGGGCATTATCCACCGAGCTCTTTTAGGGCGCCAGGCGGGCAAAGCAAAGGCAGGGATGGCGGGCGGGGCGGCGGCGAAGGTGGAATGGGCGCTTTTCTCTCCCATCTGGTTCCCTTTATTTATTTATTTAGATTATAAAAAGGGAGCCGGCTTGGAGGGAGTCCGCCCAGAGATCCGAGTGCGCATTGATCAGTGTCGAGAGAAAAAAAAAGCTACATAAATATATATTATGTGGATAAATCTATAGACAAGGGCTCTCTTTCGCGCGCGCGCCGTCTCTCCGTCTCCGCTTTTTCCCTCGCATTCCCAACCTGCCAGAGCAGCCCCAAACCTTCGCCCTCCCGCACGGCATCTGCCGCCGCCCGAGCCACCTGGGAGAACCGGACTGGGGAGCACTGGGGCCGCTCTGGGGGGACGGGGAATAGCGACTCGGGGCCAGCCCGCCGGCAAAGGCTGGAGGTGGGTGTTTCCGTCCCGGACGGCCTCCCCCTCCCCGAAGAACGGCGGCTGGTCCGGCCGGCCGCTGGCGGGAAGAAGGTAGGAGCCTGGCGCCTCGGCCCGCTCGCCCGCCGGGAAGGTAGTAGGCTCCGGGTGCGGTGGCCAGTGAGGCAGTGCTTGATTTTGGGACCGGCTTGATTTTGCCCTCGTCCACTTTACTGGTTCTAATTGAAAGAAAAAAAAAATATTCTTTTTTTCCTTAATCGACCATGAAAGAAATAAAGTCCCCGAATCGCTCTTTGGGCTGCAACTGGACCCAGACTCGCGCGCCGTGCGCTGGCCCCACGGGCTTCGTTTGCGGAACCTGCGGCTTCAGAGCGCGGGGCTGGGAGCGCGTCTGCGGACGAGGGCCAGGGGTCCGGCCGCCCAGCCTGGACTCCGCCGGGTTCCCCGCTAGACCCGCCGGGGACAGAACCTCGGCTGCGCGGGAGAGGGAGTGGCTGGCGCGGGAGCCGGTGCAAACAGCCCCGCCTCTGGGGGTGAATGTGGTGGTAAACTTGGGTTGGGAGAGCAGATTTTCATTTTAATGATGTTAACCCGCATCCCATCCTCTCTCACAGTTGCCTTTCCAAGGCAGCCTCTTGGCTTCAGAGCCGGGCTAATTAAAATAACGCGCCGCTTCCTAGTGGGGTTTCGGGGCGGAGTTGCTGACTTGACCCTAGCCTGGTCCCCAACACCCCTTTTGAGTGTTTTGGGTTTCTCTTTTCTTACCCTCGGATTACATGACGTTACTAGACGATATGCTTAAAATTTTATTTAAAGAAACGAGACCCCAATTGCCGGAAAACCCGAGACCAAGACCCTTTGGTACAACCACAGCGCAGAGCTCTCCAGCGCCAGGAGGAGGCCTGAGGAGGCCCCGAGGTTTGCAGCCCCAGGCCCAGAGCCCACAGCCCACCTGGGACACCTCTCCCGGAGGATCCTGGGCCCAAACCGCACAGCAAGTACGATTCTGTAATTGTGAAACTGCATCTTTTCATTTAAAGATTTTCCTGCCTTTGCTTGATGTAATCATGTGTAAGTATAGTTGATTCATAACTTGGTTCCCGGGCTTACATTATCCAGTGTTATATAATGGCCTAAGAATCATCCAAGTTGATGGAATCAAACAGAAACTCACACAGAGAGGCTCTCTGCCATGTGCCTGTGTGCTTGGTGTGCCTGTGAAGTGCTCTAATGAGAAGAAGCATGTCCCTGTAGGCACACAGAGGGTCTGAGTATGTGGCTAGAAGGTATGTGTTGTCAGGGCTGAGGGTGCTTGTGTGGATGTGTATGTACATAGACCCTACTTGTAGCCACACTCTGCTTGTGTGTGTGTATACACCAGGCTGAGACCTTCTCCTCCCCTTTCTTTCAGGACACATCAGCAGAGGCCAGTAACTTTGTCCAAAAGACCTCATCCAGCATCATCTTGTGGCCCTGGTGTTTACCACCCAGGATCTCACAATAGGAGTGGAATATAGTTTCTGCCAAAGCAATAGTTTAGGAGAATAATTCCTACTTGAAGTCTCTCTTTCTCTCCCTGCCCCTTTCCCTCCTCAAAGTGAAGCAAGAACAAGGGGAAGCGAAGGGAGCCAGCTGAGTAGGGCTGAGAAAGGAGGGGCCTGTGCAGGGGAGGCCCCCCTTTAAATAAATTATTCATTATTTATATTATTATTAATACTAAAAGTCAATGCATAAATAAAAGCAGTCCCCGGGCAGGAGTGGGTGGGAGAGTGGAGTTGTTAATGAAAGGGGGCATCTGGTTATTTCAGATGCTTGTGCAAACTCCAGATGGCATAAGGCCAACTCCCTCCAGGACTATACCTCCTCCCCCTGCACCATCACCCACTCCCTGTGTCTCTCCACATGTGGACACCAAGCTGTGGAGAGCCCTTTCCTAGGTGAATGCTCCTTACCCTTCCACCTCTCCCACCTGAGGATGGCTTATTTTGGATTTGGGCTGTCTCCCCTTAGGGGTAACACATTCCTCACCTCTCAGCTCAATGACAGGTATTTGGTGAAATGCCCCACCTCCCCCCAGGTTGCTGGGACAGAAGCAACCAGGACACAAGGCTCCATATAACTGAGCTACCCTGTGTAACAGCAGCAGAAGCAGCTTCTGCCCAAGCATTGATCTCTTAAAGGTACAGAGCTGCATCATTTAGGCTCCAATCTTTCTGCCCCAGGAGAGTATTGGGGATAAAATAATAACACACATGTCTCAAACTAATGTAATAAAGAAGCAGGGCCCCTGAGAAAATTGTAAGGAACAAGGGTTAGGTTTGTTCTTTGGTTTCCTTGCCCTTGAGAGACTTGAGCTAATATATTTTTTTAAATTTTAGATCACCAAAGAGAAATGTAATTAGGGAAAGATGGGGGCAAAGTGCTACTGTAACATTTAAACGTTAAAACTTACCCAAGTGCTACTTCGTGGCCACAATTATTCCATCCACTGAGAGGGAGTAGGTTGGCAAGTGGAAGTGGGAGCTGGAAACAATTGCTTCTCATTTTCTCTCTGTATTTGGGGTTACATTGTGTTGCTGATTTATTTTGGGGTATCAGGAAGCCCCCTGTGGTGTGGATCTTGGCGCAGGTGGTGTAGTTATGGAGGCTTCTCCATTGCTTCCTGTTCCTCACTTCCCTTTGCTCCTGCTCCTCCATGAGGAAGGAAGCCCTCTTTGTGTTCAGCTTTCCTCCAGCTGAGCTACCATCGCTCTCCTCCTTCTGGTACCCACTGACCCACACTCCACAGCCCTGGCTGTTGCCACACACCCTCAGACCTGCTCTGACTCTCCTGCCTGTATATCTTCTTTCTCCACCTAGACCAGTGATTCTCAACCTGTGGGTCGCGACCCCTTTGGCGGTCGAACGATCCTTTCACAGGGGTCGCCTAAGACCATCCTGCATATCAGATATTTACATTACGATTCATTACAGTAGCAACACTACAGTTATGAAGTAGCAAAGAAAATAATTTTATGGTTGGGTCACAACATGAGGAACTGTATTTAAAGGGCCAGAAGGTTGAGAACCACTGATCTAGACTGTGAACTGGCAGAGGGCAGAAACCCAGTAATCAGGCCCCTCCTTCTCTTCCTCCTCTGCAGCCCCTCTCAACAGGCATGAGCACACAGTAGGTCCTCAAGATGGAGTTTCTAGACATCAAAGGCTAGTCTCACTTTTTTTGGGTGGGAGGGGCAATACTGTCTTTATTCATCTGGATCCTAAGGATGGGGAGCTGCAGGGCCCCAGGCAGACTCTCTGCCCGGAATTCAGAACTCAGGATGAGAACAAGCATTTGAGGACACACCGCAGTTTAACCTCTCAAGACTACATGGCTTGGCTTGGAGGCATCACCACTCAGTCATTCTTGCATTCATCCAGCCCTTCCAACCTCCCACTGGAAGCAGCAAAGGACAGGCCTGGGAAGAACCTGCTGCTTAGTTAGAGAGACCAAAGTCATACCAAGTGAAAAACCTCAGAACAGCAAACGGCAACAGATGGTTAAATGTCTTCCAGGCCTGAGGAGTTCTACATTCGAGAAAACAGAAAACCATCCAAGTTTCGTGTAATGATCTGTGATGGGGGTAGCAGCCTTGAGGAGAGAGTCACCCTGGTGAAGGCAGGATGTAGAAGGCGGTAGATGGCCAGAGCGCTGGGTGATGGTCTGGCCTTGGGGCTTGGAGGGCAAGAAGCAGCTGGTTCTCCAAAGGTATATTGAGAACTAGCTGAAAACAGAGCTGAAACCAGACCTCCGAATAAACATCTCTATGGTCTCTGTGGAGGGATTGCTCTGCCCAGACCTGCAGAGGGCAGTGAGGGTAGGCTGGAGAGAGACTCACTGCTCTCTGTAGAGAGCTCAAGCATTGTTTGGGTAAGGAGACTAACTCAGAGAGCCCAGTAACCACACAAGGGGATGACCCAACCAAGTGCAAGGTGCTGGTGATGTAGGCCAGGGTCCCCGGAGAAGGTGTAGCTTGTGTGGGCAGAGGTGCCCGGGAAAGGCTTTCTGGTGGAGAAAGATGGCCCTCCAGGAAGGGGTGGGTCAGCTTGGAAGAGAAGAGAGTGGTTGAGGCAGTGGGTGGTGCTGCCAGGCCTGGAGTAGGCAATGGGCTCTGGGTTCTTGCGTGATGGTAAAAAGGTAGAGGCAGGTTGGGTGGGCAAGACGGGGCTTTGAAGGCAGCCTCAGAAGTCTTTTTCTAATATTCTCCACAAGCCTCGGCCTTCTCTGTCCTTGGATAATTTGGGAAGGTTTTGTGATATAAAGAACGATAACTAAGGTGGAAAGGAAGAGGGAAACAGTCCTTACCTTCTTTCAGTTAACATTAGCAGCTTCCTGCCACCCAGAGTGCGGCATTGGACGGGTCCTGTCCTGGGTCCACAGCAGGCCCGGCTGTGGGAGCAAACTCGCCGAGGGAGGCAGAGAATCAGAGGCAGGATGCTGTGTGCTGGGAAACCCAGGGGCACCCTATGAGGTACTACGTGGCCTGGGAACTCGGACAAGAGTCAGGGCTGGTGAGGGAGGGGCCCCTGGGCTTCTTTTCCTTGCTGGCTGAGCCCCAGGGACTTGCGGTGGCTCCAGGCTGGGCAGAGGTGGAGGGAATGCTTTTGCGAGTCTGTGAGCCTTTGGGTCAGCAGGGACCGCCCTCCATTGCCCTCTTTTAGGCTTCCATCTCAACCCGGACTTCTTTCTCACTTTTGCTGAGGGCGGGCTGGAGATGGAAAGGCAGCGCAAGGGGCGGGATGAAGGGACCGGAAGCTCTGGGCCGGAAGTCCTGCGTGGACGGGCTCTGAGGGCCTGAACTCGGTGCAGGAACCCGCGTTATTGCTCTCCTGGGCCTCAGCCTTTTCCTCTGCAAAGTGGAGACTGCGGGCCTCTTTTCTGCCTTCCCTTCCTTCCTCACATCCCATGGACGAAGGTGAGACCTGCTTGTCTGTGAGGCAGCTGACTCACGGTTCTCATGTGAAAAATTAAGGTGAAAGTAGGGACTCAGGGTCCGAATGGGCTCCAGAAGGGCGCAGATAAAGCTAACTGATCTGCACTGGAGGGTTAGGATTTTACCTCTTATCTTCCCCAGAGCATTTACATTTTTCTCAAAAGGAGCCCTAGCCCAGCTCCGACAGAAGCAGGGGCTCACCTCTGTGTTTAGGTCAAGTGGGCTGAGCCAGACTGCCTGGCTTCAGCCTCTCCCACTTACTAGTATACCTCTGTGGCCGCGGGCAGGTTTCCTCTCTTTGTGGCTCAGTTTCCTATTTGTAGGATAGGAAGAGTACTAGAACCCACCTCGTAAAGTTGTTGTGAGGATTGAATGAGTAAATGCAGGTAAAGTGTCTGGCCAGCCAGTATTATCAGAGCATCACTGATCAGCCACTGGAGGCTGAGAGCTTTGCAAGGACCCCGCCCCTTCCTCCTACCGAGCAGGAAGGGTGCCCCCCTCTGGCGGGGGCCTGAGTTGGGACCACAGTGGGTGTCCTCATTTGCTGCATGTGTTTCTCAAGGTGCTCCTGGGATGGGGAGCTTTCCGGAGGGCCTGGCTCACATCCCTGCCTCTTTTTGAGGCCTGCCTTAGGTACCAGCTGCTGACACTTCACGGCCCCTTCTTACCTGAGAGGTGTTGCCGCTGCAAGTCCTTTTAATTGTGATGTTTTACTAATTAGTTTTTAATTATGTTAATTTATTGTACACGAGCCCTGAGGTTTTCAGACACTGGGCTCACTTTAGAAACTGCAGTAGTAAGTTGTATTTATTACACACACATTACTGTGAGTGAATGTCACTTTATCATGGCCACTATTTCCCTGATAATATTGTTCGATCGACAACTTCTACTTGGGCCGGGCTTTCTAATCTTTTCATTCTCCCACCACTGTTAGGCTCCTATAGACTAGCTCATAATCTTTCCAATAGAGCTGGGGTTAAGAAACTCAGTGTCACAGGCTCTGCAGGTGACACAAACGAGTGACATGGCTGGGAGGGGCTAGGGGGACCCCAATTGAACTGGGGTTCAGGAAGGTGAGAGTGCAGGACATTTACACTAGGCCAGATCTTCAAAGGGTTGTTATTTAGGGACCTCAGACTCACTCACATTGGGGGCAGGGGGAACCTCTCCTGCTCATTCTCCCAGCAGGTGGCTGTTGACAAGAAGGCTGCAGCTGTGTAGCTTGGGGAAGGGAAGGAGGCTGGTGATGAGGATGGAGAGGGCATGTGGGCAGTCAAGTTGGGCACTGAAGGCCATGGAAGGATGTAGGCTTACATTCCAGGGGTAACCATGGGGAAGGGGGTTTACAGCAAGGCCTGCTCATAGGAAAAACGTAGGCTAGGGACTTACCAACCATATGCTGATGCCTGCTGGTAACACAGAAGAGTGTAACCAGTGACGCAAGACTGGGACAAGGAAAGTGTGCGGGTAGTTATGAAGGATGGGTGGGAAGAGAGAAATTGCCCTTGGCCCAACACATATGTCCTAAGTGGGAGGGGCACCTTATCAGGCCCATTTTCCATAGGTTATATCTACATATAAAGGATGAAGGTTTGCTACCACTGGGAATATTAAAGAAGATGCCTCCCTCAAATAATTTCCAGATGGCAGAATGAAATTATTTAATAAGTTTGAAGTTTTCCCAAGTGTATATGTAAAATTGTATATATAAATTCTGGTCTCTTATTAAGTAGACACATTAATATAAATTTTGTTCAGAGAGTAAAATTTAAAGAAATATAGTTGTATTTTAAATTAAAAAATTTAGATGCAACTGGGCATTTACTACTTAAAATACAAATATAAGACTTAAATTACTGATATACTATATATATCCCACGTTCAAAGGCTGTTAAATTGCGTTGTTTACCCATATCTTCAGAAAAAAATCACTTCTGCTGTCGTGGTAAACAACCTGCTTCCCTATTTATAATGGTCTGGCCCTCTAGCAACTTCAGCGCAAAATTATAGCTAATTTGCTTACAAGTTATGTGGTCATAATAAGCTGGCCACTCAGTGTATGTCAGTATATATCAGTATATGTATGCACTGTGTGTAGAAAGAGTTTGGACTTTGGAGCCAGAGAGATCTTAAACTTACCAGCCATGTAAGCCATGCTCTTAGAGCCTCAGTTTCTTCATCTGAAACATGGGCATAGTCACACTGCCTGTGATTGTCAGGAAGGGATAATAAATTAATAAGAGAGGTAATGAATGCCTACCTTATAGTAGGTGCCCCAATAAATGTTAGCTGTGATTATTATGAGTATATTCATTAAAAAGTAAACTAGCCCTGGCCGGGTGGCTCAGTTGGTTAGAGCGTAGTCCTGTACACCGAAAGGTTGTGGGCTCAATCCCTGGTCAGGGTGCGTATGGGAGGCAATAGATGGATGTTTCTCTCTCTCACGTCAGTGTTTTTCTCTCTCTCTCTCTCTCAAAATCAATAAACACATCCTCGGGTGAGTATAGAGGAAATAAAGTAAACTAATTTTCTTATTTTTAGATATAAATATAAGCTGTAGCATAAGATAGCATCTGTGTGACGGGACATGGAGATTTTCTAAGGAAGAGGACAGCTGGGCTTTTTTCTCAATCGTCCTTCCAGTTGTTGGGAAGATGAGAAGGATCTAAGTCTCTAGTTGTGGGTGCAATGTTGCATGAGTGGGCGGGGGGAGCAGAGCCCATATAAGGGAGGAACCTCATGAGTTTCTTCCAACAGGGAAGCTCAGTGATGCCCAGCTGCATTCAGGCTTCGGAAGGGGCCCACACTGTAGCACACACCTAGCATCTCCTGCTCTCATTGTCAGGGAGCTTGCATTCACACATCTGATGCCCTGGCACATGGGAGGCTCCCACACGGGCCAGCATGACCCCCTCCCCGGAAAGGGGAAGGGTAGGCAAACTCCGAGACTTGCTCCCTGGCTCTGTGCCCTTTGCTGAGTCACAATGTAATTGATCTCTTCCTGCGCCAGGTTTCTGCCCTCATGTGACCCAAAGCAGGGTCATTTCCAGACGGTGGCTGGGGCGGCCTGGCTGTGAGAGGTGATGTCGGGAGGGAGAGAAGCAGTGAGAAGCTGAGGATGGCACTGAGCTGATGTTCCTGGATGTCCACTGAGGTGTTGTGTTTGGAGCAGTTGGGGTTTGGGCCACCTCCCACCAACATATGTGCTCCTTCATTGGCCTCCATTAGTGTGTCCCCATCAGGGAAGAGCCATCTCTGTAAGAGTTGCCTCTACGAAATAGTGAAGAAAGTGGTTTGGTCTCTGGGAATCTTCTTGAAGATCCCATGGTGTTTGTGCTTCTGAGATGAGGGTACCTCATCCTCTTTTCCAAAGTGAGTTGAGGGCTTGGAGGGGCTGAGGGTTGGGAGGCAGGAGGTTGAGGTATGTGATCCACTCCTAATATGAGGGTAGTGTCACCGCTTGGGGCTCAAACTCATGCCATCCTTGGCTCCAAAAGAGAAGATCCACCTCTTGATAAAATGGGAAACTCTAGCCAGGAGGAAGGAAGCCTCAGTTCTCCCAGCTGGTGGTAGAGCGCAGAATAAGGGTCTCCTCTGCCAAGGTCTCCAAAATACAGATCTTGGGTGTAGTCTCAGGATCTTAGAACAGCAGCTGTCACAAGGCCCTGTGATTGACAGCATTGCCACCTGGGACAAATCATGTAATTGCTGTTGTTTTCTGTATCCTCATCTATAAAATAGGCATGAAATTCCTCTTCTATCCCAGAGAACCACTAATGAATATATAAAGCTCTAAGAAATGACCATTTGTATTGTTATAAACCTGCCCCTCCCACATTTCATATTCCTTGTCCTTGTCCTGACTGACGAGCTGGTGTCCACACCATGAGCTCTGTGCCCCCGTTGGGTCTCACTGGCTGCTTCCAGTCCCAGTTCTGAGATGGTTCCTGCTCACCCCACCCTGCCCCACTGAGTGTAGAGCCAGGTCTGGATGAGAGTTCATGCCAGGAGTCACTGCTGTGGCCATGATACAGCAACGGGGGCTCCAGCAGTTCTGATGGGACTTCAGCAAGACTTGCTGTGTGTCTTTGGGTCACCTGCTTTCCCTCTCTGGACCTCATTCTCTGATTTATTACAGTAATCCTTGCTCTGCCACCCGGGACAAATCATGTAATTGGGACAGATCTTGTTGGGAGCGGGGAGGATCAGAGGCCAGGGTGGGATTGCTTCCTGGAGTGCAGGTTGCATTTATTGTAGATGGGTTCCTCTCTTCACTCATTCCATCCCTGCCTCTGCACAGCTGCGGACTTAGAGAAGCCCTGAGAACAGGAGAGCAACCTGGTTCTCACATCCATTCTCCTCCTGCTGATTATTTCTCCCAATCACACTTAATAGCTGCCTGGCTTTTGGCTGCAGCCCGGTATATAATAACCTGCAATTATTGTCCACTTAAGCTGTCCCTAGGGCCTTGTCTGTTGCACTGCCCAGGCCCGCACTACTGGCCCGCTGATTTCCCTGTCAGAGTCCCGGCCAATGGGAAGAAAGCCTTCGAAGGGCTAGACTGACAACCTGTTTGGCAGAACTGCCGCCTCCACAGCAGCAGTTTCTTTGGAGATGGAGCCACAGAGGCAATCCCCAACAGCCACAGCCTCATGCATCCTGTGTGCTCCACCTTTCTGGGGCCTGTCCCTCTGGGCTGTCCATAGCCATCCTCATTCCCTGGTCCCTGCTGTCATTGCAGTCTCTCTGCCTCTGTTTACCCTTACATGACACTACCAGCTTACTCTACAGATTTTGTTCCTTTTCTCTGCATACTTATAAGGGAGGCATTGGCATTTTACATACCAGGCTACTGAAGATCAGAGAGTTTAGGTATCTTTCCTAGGGCCTCACAGCCAGGAAATGACAGTGAAGATGAAAAAATCGGGTGAGCTGATTTCATCCTTAGGCTGTGCCATCAAGCTCTTTTCCTCACAAGTCCTGACCTGCCTTGGCTCTGCTCAGTGCTGCCTCCTTTGGAAAGCCATTCCTACCACTGCAGTAGCTCTGTGGTCTTCCCCACTGTGCAGCCTTTCAGCCTGAACCAGGTACCCTCAGCCCTGTGTGGGCAGCATGAGTTCCCTGCTTCCCCCTCCTCTGCCATCTGGGTTCCCACGTGTCTCTTGTGCACAGATTGGATACAACTGGGCTCATTGCTTGAGTTTCTCCTTCCTAACTCTGACTCGTATTCTCGTGAGCATCTGTCTCTTCTGGAGCGCGATCCCTGCTGCTCCTGGGGCGGGGGCTGGGGGGGGCCCTCCCTCACCTGTATGGCAAACATGTGGTTATCTCCGCAGTCTCACCTGGCTCTGCTGGTGCTGATGGTGATGACAAAAATCAAACTCTAGGCTGCAAAAGCACATGCAGGTCCCGTGTCACCACTGGGAGATGGCAGAACCCGAGGGTGTCAGTATTCTCACATCACTTAGAATCTACCGATTAAATGACCAGAGACCAAAGAAGATGTCCAGACTGTAAGTGCTGGTTGTCTCGGCGTGTGTGTGTGTGTGTGTGTGTGTGTGTGTGTGTGGTCCTACACATGGTGTGGAGCACAGTGAGCACAATGGCGGGGGAGCCTGTCCCGGCCTGTGATGAATAGGAGTTTCTTGAGCACAGGACAGAAGGACCCAGGGGCTGAGAGCTTAGAGAGGCTCTGAAGGCCACAGCACAGAGTGTCCTCCTGGCTCCTGTCTTATTGGTGGTCACACTGGGCTCCAGGCTGTGAGTGAAGGAGGTCTCAGAGGCCTGGGGCCCCTGCTTTGTTGGGTTCACCCACCTCCAGGCCCCAGGCACAGTTCTGCCCAGCCCTGCCCAGGGGACACTCACTCTCCTCCTCCCAGGCTCATTCACCCTTTGTCTGAATGTTTCTCATGGGCTCTTGCATTTTTCAGCCCTTTGTCTTGGCAGCAAGAAAACTTTGCTGGCAGACAGTTTTGGGGTAGCCTGAGGCTTCTCAGGCCGGAAATCTTATCCCTTAAGTCTGAGACTGGCCTGAAGGTAAACTGCTGTGAGGGCTGTGCAATGCCTTAGGAGGGAACCAGGCTTCCTCTCCTTTGCCTCCATAGATTTATAGATTCTGAGGGAAGGAGTGCCCTTAGTCTTGGCCTTCACCCAGGGGCACTGGGGCTGACACACTCCCTGCTCCCACAGTGGGTGCTGCATTTCTGGACTCTCTCACCCCCGCCCCCCCTCTGGCTGCCCTTCAGCCCTGGGGCGAGACACCTCAGGAAGGGCTGGCAAAGGATCCTCAGGTGAGGATGGGCCAGGTCAGTCACATCCCAGCTCCCACCTGCAGCAGCACTGGGGACTTTCTGCTGAGAGGGGCAAAGATCCAATGTCTTTATCTGCTCTGTCATTTTACTCTCCTGTCCCAGGGCCCAGTGTCTGTGATGCCAGGAGAAGAGAACGCCTTAAAGTGTGCCAGTTAAAGGTGGCTCACTCTTTTCAGGGTGATCCGGTCTTGTTTGGGCAAATCTTCCTTATTTGGCATCAGGTAGTGGGGAGCTTACACACTCTGTGGTGGGGAGGGGGCCTCGTGCTGTCATCTGGGGCCTCAGTGGGCTCTCTGTGGTGTGGCAGCCATCATCTCTAGCCTGGGGACCCCAGACTGGGGGCTGATGAGCTTCCTGTCCAGATGTCATAAGGAGCCTTGAGTCCCAGTACCTGCTATACTCACCTGCAACTTTTCACCCTTACCCAAGGGCTGAGTAGACTCTGGCTTTCAGTTCTCTCCCTGCATATCCCACCCAAAGGGCAGCCAGAGAGCTTTTGGGATTCTCCTACACATCAGGCAAATAGGAGGAACAGGGAAAAGGATTGATGAAATCTGTTCGAACCCATCTTTTTGTCTAAATGCACTCTCCTTTTCCTGTTCTGGGTGGTAACCCCAGGTTGCCCAGAGCCACTCACACAGGAGGTGTACTCAGTCCTTAGCTTTCAGCTTCTTTTGAAAATGTGCCCTTTTCTTCCCCTCCTCCTTCCCGACTTGAGGTCCAGCTCTGGGGTGGGAGGAACTGCTGTGCAGAGAACACTTGTCCTTCTTGTCTTCACTCTGGGCTCTTCTCCCCAAATCAGGGGGGCTTCTGCAGTCTGTACCCCGCCACCCTGCCCCCAGGCCTGGGGCACTGGAGGGTGGTCCTGCAGCCTAGTCACTTTGTGAGCACAGCGGGGGTGCAGCACAGCGCACAGTATGTTGAAAGAGCAGCGAGACAACCAGGGCTATCAGAACCCTACCCTGAAGTCAGGTTTGGCAGAGTCTGCTTCACATATTTATAATACAAAAATATCCCCAACCGTCCAAATATTTCCCTCTGGGGTGGCGTTTGAAACTAGTTTTGATCATTTGAAGAGTAAATCCTTAGGTACTTAGCTTGACAATCTAAAATGATTCATTTGTCAAATATTTAGGTTAGTTGAGATTTAGCATTTACTCAACTAGTGGAAGAGGCGCAACTGTAAATTGGGCAGACACATTCTACGTGTAGAGCTCTCTCTAATGTGCTCTGACTACTTTCTTCACTGTAGGCATGCTCTTCAGCATAGCACCCACCCCCCTGTGTGTGCACACGTGTGTGTGTGTGCATGTGAGCATGCACGTGTGTTTGTCAGGGACGCACATGTGTGAGCGCATCTTCCTCATTGGGGTTTATGTATTTTCTTTGTGCTGCTAATGCTTTTGGCCTCTGGGGGTGCTATATATATACAGATGCAGAATTTGAGAAACACAGGATTTTCAACCTGAAAGGAACCTTAGGAACATTAAAATCCACTTTTCTCTTTTTACACATCCAAAAAAGTAAAGTGATTTGCTCAAGGGTCACATGTAGAGTTGAGGTCTCTCCCTCCCTCTCTCTCTCTCTCTCTC
The DNA here is from genome assembly GCF_014108235.1 of Myotis myotis. Taxonomy (NCBI): domain Eukaryota; kingdom Metazoa; phylum Chordata; class Mammalia; order Chiroptera; family Vespertilionidae; genus Myotis; species Myotis myotis. The sequence goes on along the minus strand of NW_023416401.1, from coordinate 18,734,938 downwards.
TCTCTCTCTCTCTCTCTCTCTCTCTCTCTCTCTCTTTCTCTCCCTCTCTCCCTCCCTCCCTCCCTCTCTCTCATGCATACATTCACTCATTTTAATAGTAATAGATGGCTATTTCCTCATTGTTCAGCATTTCTTTGTTTCTCTCGCTCCTCCCTTGTGCTTCCTTTTCACTGTGAGTCTGTCTGTCTTTCTTCCTTCTCTTTGTTCCTGGGCTGGGAGCTGAGGTGGCACAGGCTGGGTCCACAGAGGACTGGGGAGAGTGAAGGCAACAGCGTGTTCCCTGCTTCCCTCTTAGCCAGAAGCCTGGGCCCAGGGGCAGTGCCCATGTCCTGGGGCAGAGGCACAGAGGCAGGAGGGTGGGTTGGCTTCACTGTTAGGCAGTCTGTGTTCAGCCTGATCCTCTTTCCCTGTTTTCTCCTGGGGGAGTTGACATGCTTTCAGGAGGAGGGAGCAGGGTTATCTCCTTGCCATTCCTCCCTCCTGAGTCCTTTATCCTGGCCCCAGCCACATGGGCCCCACTTCAGATACCACTTTCTCAAAGACTTGCATGCTCCTTGTCTCATATCCAAGAGGCAGAGGAAAGGGCTCCCCTTCTCATCCTGCTTTTCGGTGCTGAAGTGTGGCTCCCTGTCTGAGACAGACTGGAAATGACTGTTTCCTGTGGAAATGACTGTTTGATGTGTCTCTTCTCCAGAGCGGCATGGAATCTCAGACTTGGAATAGAGCTCTAGGTCCTCTTGTTGGCTGCCACACCCATTTGAAGACCCCATCCTCCCGCATCCCTGAGGTCGCTGCAGTCTGCCTATGTACTTCCAGCCACGGGCTGATTCCTTTAAAAAGTCCCACCATCCCACATTTCTCTCAAGATGCTCCCTGTTCCCCTTTCTCCTCACCAAAGGTCTTGAAGTAGATGGGCCATCTCTGCTTTCTCTATGCCTTTGTTCCATAATACACTTAGACTTGGCTTTTGCCCCTCCCACTTCACCAGAATTATTCTGATTAATGTCGTCAGTGGCTGCCTTGGCCAAATCCAGTAGCTACTTCTTTAGTCTTCATCTTAATGCTATTCATCACTTCTTTGAAATATCTTCTTTCTCTTTCAAGAAATTCATTGTTCTGTCTTTGTACACTCACTACTTCCAACTAGTCCCTTTGACTGGGTCATTTCTCTGGCTAGTCTTTTAATGCTGGAGTTATCCTAGCGTCCTCCTTGAATTTTTCTTTGTTTTTATGCTTCAGTTTTCCAGGGCTGCCATATTCCTACTCAGGATAGTAATCCCTTGTCATACGCCAGTGGTCCTAATTGAACATGTCCCGTCCCCTCTGCCCTCCTGAGCTTCAGTCCCTTATTTACAACTTCTAGAAGTTTTCATGAGAAGACCTGATTTGGGGATTCTCTTCCTATGAGAGTAACAAACCTTCTACACTTGAAGTCCCTGTTTTGGTTGGTAGCCCCCTCATTTACTCAGCCATCTCAGCCAGAAGGAGAATTGTTCCTGACCATGTCCTCTTACTCATCCTCCAAGTTCTGCCAGCTCCACCACATCTTTGCCTTCTCCCCACCAAGCCCTCGTTCTCTCTTACTCACACTCTTGCCATAGTCTTCTGTCTGATTTCTTTGCTATTGGCCTTACCTTCTCTGGCATACCTGCTCTTTACTCTGCACACAGAATGAACTTGCAAAACATAGATCTGGTCATGCCAACAGCCTCCTTAAAAGCCTTGAATGGCTCCCTATTGCTTTTAGTGCAGAGCCCAGTCTTGTTGGCTTGGTATTCCAGGAATCCTCATAACTCACCTTGTCCCCTCTGCTTCTTCTATTTTCTGTCATCTCTCCCTTACCCCTGTCCTGGTCCTTAGCCTCAGCTGTTACTAGTCTCATCCTCATGTTCTCTCTCACGTGGGGTCTGGGTGCACACTGCTCCCTGTCCATCCTGCAGCCCTCACTCCCTTTCTTTTCAGAGCTAAATGCTGCTCAGTTTCCCCATCTCTCCTTGAGCATCACTGCTTCAGGAAAGCCTTACTTGCTGGACCCCACAGACGAAGAGGGGTGACCCATTGTGCACTCCTATGGCTGTGGCTCTCTGCTTTTTTATAGCCATCTACCGGATCGTCATTATTTAATTAATTACTGGTGGAAACCTCCCTGCCCCCCCCCCCCCAATAGACTCTAAGGTCCTCAAGGGCATGAGTGTGCCTTTCTTGTCAATTCTCCACCCCAGTGCCTGGTACCCTGTGTGTACAATAAATACTAATCTGAGTGGGGGACTGGAGAGCTTCCTATATGTCAGTCTGAGTAGGATCTTGATCGTATAAGTGGGCAATAGGGGCAGAAGATTGTCCCCATTATGATGGTGATTCGATGAAATTTGAGTTTCAGGAAGATTGGCTGGGGAGCTTTCATGCAGGAAGGCAGCCTGTGTCAGGGACCGGGGGACTGGCAGAAGTACTGGCAGGAAGTTTGGGTCTGAAATGAATGACTTTTCCTCTCATGTCCCATATGCTTCCAATGGCAAGTTCAGGAGATGGGAGTCAGTATGTGCATAATCGAAGCGGAACAGAATCCAGGAATGGGCTTCTAATAGCTCAATGTGCAACTGTGAAATGGCCTTACCTTACTCTGGGAAGGTTTCCTCTCTCTTTCCGCTCTTTCTAAATCTGTTTTTTTTTCATCCCTTGTCCCCCATCTCCTCCTCTTCCAAGGATAGAATCCTGAGGAAGGGGGCCTGTTTGGAATAATGTTCCAATCTGATTGACTGCTAATTAGTTAATATTGCTCTCATTCTCCACAGTCCATATGCAACTTTCTGATATCGCCTCTGGAGGCTTCTACCCCAGAGAAGAATAAAATTGGAGTTGGAAGAATCCAAAAAGTGTCTGGTGTTCCTGAGGTTCAGACCAGCTATTTTAGTAACTTTGGTGAGCTGGAATTTCTGTGATAGGAGCAAGGAGCTCCCGCTTATGGCTCCTGCCCCCGCCCTCTCCCCTCCCCCCGGCATATACTCTCCAGCCCAGTGACAAGATGGGAGGCTGCTTTTCTGTTCCTTGTTATACTGGGTTCTGCCCCATCTCTCTAAAGCAATCTTATAAATCATTGATGAGAATATTTCTATTTTTGTCTTAAATATCCTAGCCAAGAAAGCCTTATGAATACTTTCCAAATCAAATGCTGGCATTGCATGATGCTTCCTCATTGATGGCAGCCCCATTTCATTGTTTTTTACTTTTTGGCTCTGCCAACCATGTCAGCAGTGCCAAGTCTCAGCCTGGGGGTGGGGGCTGACCCTGTGCAGAGCTCCCTGTGGACTCCCTTTCTTGGGCGGGAACTCCTTTCCTTTCTTCATCCCCATGGCTGCCCCCTCAACCTCCATATCAACCCTTTCATCCTTGAAATGCTATAAATTATGACTGGCATTTATCCTCACTCTAGTTTCCTCCTGCCATCCTTCCTGCCTCTGAGCCACCCCGCCTCCATCCCAATCATCACTCATTTTGTGCCTAGGAATTCAACTGACTTGAATATCAACCTACATTTGAAAGCATGACGTTCCAAGATAAAAAAGATCCTCTCCTGTAATATATTCCAAATTCCGCTAATTCATAAGGACCATGTATGTCCCTGTCCTTCACCACCATACTCTGGGCATTAGTATAGGGCCTGGCTGTATAACGAATTAGGGAATAAATGAAAGGCCTAAAGGATCAGATGCCCCCGCCCCCACACACACAGTTGGTTTGTTACATCCTCTGGGACCATCTTGACTTGACACCCTAAGATGGTTAATACAGGGTTTTCTGAAACTCATTATTAGTCTCTATTGAGAAAGTAAGAAGGTTCAAGTGCATCTTTCCTGATTACCTTCACCTTGTCTGAATTTTTCTTTTACTTTGATTTTTCTTCAGCATCCATGTAAATAATTTACATTACCTGTCCTTTGCTTATGTGTTGTTTAGCTTTCATAAGGCTAAATCTTGTATCCTTGACCAGAGCAGAAACACCTGGAGGAAGGAACTATGTCCCTTTACTTTGTGGCCTAAGATTTGATGCAGTGGGTGTTTAATAAATGCTTTCCAACTGGCTAATGGAATGAATGGGTCTCAAACCTGACATCACTTTCATTTTTAACATTAGAGGTAGAGTCTAAGCCCAAGAGGGAGTGTAAAGTATATTTTTGATCCTCTTTATAATGATGTACATAGTAACTCTAATAGCACGAAGTGTTACAGATTTACATAGTCTTTTTAATTGTGTAGGTACATAATAATAAAAGTTAGGTAAATCAAAATTATCGAAGACACTGGGCAATTTCTATTATGTCTTTGTACCAATTACATGTTTCAGGTAATTCATTCCTTGATATTTTAAATCATTATTTCAATAACATATGTTTTTTGTTGTTGTTAATCCTCACTTGAGGATATTTTTCCATTGATCTTTAGAGAGAGTGGAAGGGAGGGGGAGAGACACAGGTAGAGAAACATTGATGTGAGAGAGACACATTAATTGTTTGCCTTCCACATGAGCCCCGACCTGACCAGGGCTGGGGATCGAGCCTGCAACTGAGGTACATGCCCTTGACTGGAGTCGAACCCAGGAACCTTCAGTCCGAGGGCCAACACTGTATCCACTGAGCCAAACAGGCTAGGGCCGTAGCCAGCAAACCGTGGTTCACAAGCCACATGTGGCTCTTTGGCCCCTTGAGTGTGGCTCTTTCACAAAATACCACGTGCAGTTGCGCACGTACAGTGCGATTGAAACTTCGTGGCCCATGCACAGAAATTGGTATTTTGTGGAAGAGCCGGTATTTTGTGGAAGAGCCACACTCAAGGAGCCAAAGAGTCGCATGTGGCTCGTGAGCCGCGGTTTGCCGAGCCGCAGTTTGCCGACCACTGGCTATGGCAAGATACATTTTTTTGTTGCGGTTTATATGTCAATGGGGAATGATGATCCGGGAACGTTGGAACTGCCATCAGTCCAAATCAGATTGGATTGATGATCAATAATGGGGCTCAATGCCATCAATGCCACCTCCCTGTCTCTAAGGAGCTTACTGTGCTGGGAGAAGCAGATGTATGCCTGTAGCTCAAGGCCAAGTGTAAATATTTGAGCATATAGAGAAGGATGAGGTTCCTTCTCATCAGGAGACTGATGAACACTAAGTGTTGAGGAGAAATCTGATTTTACAAGCCAGGATTGCCTAGTAGGTGCTTTACAGATGTTTGTGGGCAGTCTGGGAGAAGGCAGTGATGTTCTAAGAGGAGAGAAAGAGCGAGAACCAGTAGAATGGAGGAGCAAGTCTCTCTTGGTATGCAGTAAGTTGTGCTCTGGGCCTGAAGCTGAAGCCAAAGGTATCTGAGTCAGTAACTGGGGTCAAATCTGTTTGGTGGGTTGCAGGCTGTGTATGAAAGTCCTTGAGTTGAGCTGAGGATTCAAACTTTAGTTATAACACAGTGAGAGTCTCCATATGGGTTTGAGCAGATCTGTGCTGTGCTCCAGTGAGATTGGGCTGCACTGGTGAGAGGGCTATGTTGGGATGGAAGGGGCAGGGAGCAGGCGAATCCTTGTGAGGCAACTGCAGGTGATTGGGTGGAGGGTAAGCAGGGTTGTGAACCCACAGTAGCTGTGGGTGGTAAAGGAGCTTTGTGAAGAGAGGATCTGCGGGCCAGGGAGCTGCCTACATGGCAGATTGTCCTTGCAGCCTCCCCCCCTTCTCCCATCACCCACGGTTCCATAATGTCAGCCATTTCAGGAGTCTGGCACTTGCATCTCCCACCTCACAGGGAGGCTCACGCTCATGGGGAGAATTGACTGTAGGCAAGGTGTGTGGATGTGAATTTATTAAGATCTCTCTATTTAAATTAGTTATTTAATGCTTTCTTGTGGCACAAAAGGATTTGAGGAACATGATGTTAATGTACATAAACATGTTTTTCCACCAAATGGGACCTGCAGTTTCCGCCTGTTTTCTTGTTCAGCAGCACAGTTGCAAGAAAGAGCTTTGTGGTAAATGAGTGGGTTTGAATCCTGACTCTGCCAGTAGCCAGCTGTATGCTCAACAGGTTTCTTTTCTGCTCTGAGAGAGTCCTTCCTTGAGAAGTGTGATGAGCATACCTCCCTCCCAGTTTTGTTGTACGGTGTAAATGTCAGCTGTTTAGTGTAGCACGTGGGCAACAGGGAGGCAAGCACTCAGATGGACAGTCAATCTCACAAGACTTTACCCCATTGTGACTACTTTTCTTTGGGCATCAGTGTCCTGCCTTTCTTAAGCCCTTGCCAGTTTATCCTGTCTGTGGCTACTTCCCTCACCGATGAGATAAAGAAGCACACATACTCCTCGAAGGCACAACTTCCTGCCTGGTTCCTGATATTCTCCTGCATCAAATCCTGCCCATTTTGACAAACTGGCACAGGGGAAATACCAGTAGGTGATAAAGGTGAGAAAAGCATTTGCATGTAGGACTCGTTCATTAGGTGCACCCTGTGAAGAACTGTAATACAAAATAAGACATGACCTCTGTTCTTGGAGACTTCCTATGGGGGAGGCATAAACACAGGTGTCTACATAGATAATCAAAGAAAAGTGAGCAGGTGATAAAAAGAGGTGGATGCAGTGCTGTGGGAGCAGCCCAGACTAGGTTTGAGCTGAGTTAGGAAGAAGCAGGAGTCACTTGGTAGACAAATGACAGAGGCATTCTGGCCAGCATGAAAATTGGTGATCTGAGAACATGGAGTATTGGGTAATGCTGGGGAAGCACCAAGTATCCCAGTGACATCAGACTGTGGAGTTTCTCATTAAGAAGACAAGAGGCAACAAGTGTTGACGAGGATGTGGAGAAAAGGGAAAACTTGTGCACTGTTGGTGGGAATGTTAATTGGTGCAGCCACTATGGACAATATTATGGAGGCTCCTCGAAAAATTAAAAGCAGAATTACATATGATCCAGCAATCTCACTTCTGTGTATATACCCAAAGGAAATGAAAACGGGATATTGAAGAGATATTTGGACTCCCATGTTTATTGCAGCGTTATTCACAATATCTAAGATTTGGAAACAACCTAAGTGCCTCTCAACAATTTGGAAACAACCTAAGTGCCTCTCAACAGATGAATGATGGAATATACCCCCCCCCCCACACACACACAAAATGGAGTATTATTCAGCCATGAGAAAGAAGGGAATCCTGCCACTTGGGACAACATGGATGGACCTTGAGAACATTATGCTAAGTCTTAGGTCATACAGAGAAAGACAAATACTGTGTGACATCACTTATATGTGGAATCTAAAAAAGCCAAACGTGTAAAAAAAGAGAGTAAAGTGATGGTTACTAGGGGCTAGTAAGAGATGTTTTTAAGAGTACAACTCAAAACTAGTAGATAAGTCCTGGAGATCTAATGCACAGTATGGTGAATGTAAACACCAGTATTCTATTATAGTCATAAAACTTGCTAAGAGGCTAGATCTTAATTATTTCTACCACAAAAAGTAAATGATAGCCATGTGATGTGATAGAGTTGCTAACTATATCTACAATGGCAATCATATTACAGTATATAATTGTATCAGATTACCATGTTGTACACCTGAAGTACACACAATGTCACATGTCAAATATATTTAATAAAAGAGAAATTGATATCAATCCTAAAAAAGACTGTGGAGTTTCTAATGGGGCATTGTGTATCAATCAGGGTTTAATGATGGAAAAAAGGCACGAGGGCAGGTGGGAGATATTTAATGGGCCATCCAGGTGTTCTTCAAATCACTCGCAGATCATTACTGCCTTCTCCTACAACTGGTCTTCACAGTTAAACTATGTACTATATTTCCTGGTATGAAATTAAGATGAAAAATGAATAACTTATTTTATTTTACCAGATTTATATTCAATGTCTTAATGTTCTTTTATTCCCTTATACTCTGGAGAGCGGTGTTCAGTGTCAAAGAGTTTCTGGCTTTATCAGCTCAGGGCACCATGTCCAGCCCCATCTCCCACCCTTGGCAGAGAGCAACAGGACAGCTTTTAAGCAGCTGTCCTAGGTGAACCTGGCATCCTGTCCCCATACCTACCTGAGGCTCGGGGTGCTCCCCCACCTGCTCTGTTGTAGGGTGATGGCTGACACTACCCCTTGTGGCCATCTGAGAAGTGCTTGAGAGAGTTGTTTGTGGTGGGGGAGGCACTGTGAAGGCGTTAAGATCCACACAGAACTATTCTAGTAACTGCAGGGTAGACATGACCCGTCTGGGACCATTTGCGAGGACCTTGGGTACAACACCAGGCCTTGGTGCCCTCTAGGTCTGGGGGTAGGTCTTTGTCTTTACTTGTTGTTGTTTGATTCCCCATCTGGCTTATGTTCCTTTCTATTTCTGCTAAGTGTCAAAGGACTAAGCGGGGGGGATCATGATGTTTTCCCTGGAGAGGGAATGAATGGGTCAGCTGCTGCTTCATGGCGTTCAAGGCTCATGTGATCTGAATCTGCTGAGCCTCCAGTATCATTTCTCTGACTGCCAATTCCAACTTGTGCCCTGGTCAGGCAGTGTCCAATGTGCCTTTTTCAACTAGACTCCTTCGAGTCTGCAGCTCTTGCCTCTGCCTGCGATGGCCCCCTGCCAGCCATCATGCCCCCCATCCTAGACTGCTGCTTCTTGGAGGTCCAGGCCCAGGATCTAACCTGAGAAGACCCTCATGGGTTTTTGGGCCCTCCCTTCTTTTCAGAGCTCTGAACTCAGAGCCCGAAGAGCATTTAAAGATCTGAGAGCTCAGATGGAAACCTCACTGTTAATTCATGTGTGCACACATGATGAATTCCCAAATGAATCTGTCAGCTTCCAGATCTAGCATGATTCCTTTGTGATCTCTCTGGGCCTGTTTTCTTCTCTGTCATGGGCATAACCAGCTGCTCACTGGCCCACAGGATTGTGTGAAGATGAGGTAATGTGAGGGTTCAGAAATGCACTTTTGAGGATGGGGTAAGCACCCCAGTCACTCTCTGCATCAAATCAATGCTGTTGCACTCCAATTTAAACTTCACATCATCAGCCTCACCTTCTTCATTTTCATAGATTGATGATGAGTGGATTGTACGCTTTTGTGTGTTTTTTTTTAAAGATTCTTTTAAAAGCAATCATGGAGTAGTTATGTAGTTAATGCATTGTTTTAATATAAAGATATCCAGTTCAGTATAGCAAGACGCCATCCGTGTGTGTGTGTGTGTGTGTGTGTGTGTGTGTGTGTGTGTGTGTATGTATATGTATGTGTTGGGGAAAGTCACACTACAGGGGCTTCTCCTGGCAGGAAAGGAACCTGGAGATGGTTGGGATACATCAATCAGGAGGTTCAGGCTCTTTAGTGCTTCACTTTTAAAATCAACTATGAATAAGGCAGAACTTGGAGGGAGGTGCCCTAGAGGACTTGAAAGTTTAAATCAGGGCAAGGTTTAATTTGGGAAATAGGTGTTTGTTCTTAAACATCACACTGTGCTCAGGCCCAGCTGCCTCCCCCAGCCGTGGAACAAAAGGCTGTCCTCAGGCCTGCAGGGCAGGAAGGGAGCCCTGCACTTGGCATCTCGTCCACTTGGAGCCAGATCAAAGATGTCTGTGGATAATGGTATTCGAGGCTCAGTCTTGCTTTTTCCCGTTTTACTGGGATTCTTAAGATCAGAATATGTGCTTTGGAAATTTGATTGTTTCTGCTGGTTTGATTGATTGATTGATTAATTAATTAATTAAGTGCTCTGGCCTGCAGACAGACATAATTTTAATTAGTTGCCAAGATTTAAAAAGTCAGAGAAGAAATTTCTTCGGCATATGTTTGCGATTTCGCTGCCTGTGGATTCCTCTAGTATTTTTATGGTTTCCCGTCTTATGTTTAAGTCTTTTATCCATTTTGAGTTTATTTTTGTGTATGGTGTGAGTTGGTGATCTAGTTTCATCCTTTTGCATGTATCTGTCCACTTTTCCCAACACCATTTATTGAAAAGACTGTCTTGACTCCATTGTATGCTCTTGCCTCCTTTGTCGAATATTAATTGGGCATAGTGGTTTGGGTCGATTTCTGGGGTCTCTATTCTATTCCATTGATCTATATGTCTGTTCTTGTGCCAGTACCAAGCTGTTTTAAGAACAGTGGCTTTGTAATACAGTTTGATATCTGGTATTGAGATCCCACCTACTTTGTTCTTTCTCAGGATTGCTGCAGCTATTCGGGGTCTTTTTTTATTCCAGATGAATTTTTGGAACGTTCGTTCTAGATCTGTGAAATATGCTGTTGGTAATTTAATGGGGATTGCATTGAATCTATAAATTGCTTTGGGTAGTATGGACATTTTGATGATGTTGATTCTACCAATCCATGAACACGGTATATTCTTCCATCTGTTTATGTCTTCCTCTATCTCTTTTTTCAGTGTCCTGTAGTTTTCAGCATATAAGTCTTTTACCTCCTTAGTTAAGTTTATTCCTAGGTATTTTAATTTTTTTGGTGCAATGGTAAATGGGATTGCTTCTGTAGTTTCACTTTCTGTAAGTTCACTATTGGTGTAATGGAAACTAAAGGGAAAATAAACAAATGGGACTACATCAAAATAAAAAGCTTTTGCTCAGCAAAGGAAACCATCAACAAAACAACAAGAAGACCCACTACATGGGAGAACATATTTGCCAATGATACCACCGATAAGGGTTTAATTTCCAACATTTACAGGGATCTCATGAAACTTAACAAAAGGAAGATAAACAATCCAATAAAAAAATGGGCAACGGACCTAGATAGACACTTTTCGAAAGAGGACATACAGAAGGCCGAAAGACATATGAAAACCTGCTCAAAGTCACTAATTATACGAGAGATGCAAATCAAAACGACAATGCGTTATAATCTCACACCTGTCAGAATGGCTATCATCAACAAATCAACAAACAACAAGTGTTGGAGAGGATGTGGAGAAAAACGAACCCTTCTGCACTGCTGGTGGGAATGCAGACTGGTGCAGCCACTGTGGAGAACAGTATGGAGCTACCTCAGAAGACTAAAAATGGAACTCCCATTTGACCCAGTGATCCCACTACTAGGAATATATCCCAAGAAACCAGAAACGCCAATCAGAAAGGATATATGCACCCCTATGTTCATAGCAGCACAATTCACCATAGCTAAGATTTGGAAACAGCCTAAGTGCCCATCAGCAGATGAGTGGATTAGAAAACTGTGGTACATATACACAATGGAATATTATGCTGCGGTAAAAAAGAAGGAACTCTTGCCTTTTGCAACAGCATGGATGGAACTGGAGAGCATTATGCTAAGTGAAATAAGCCAGTCAGAGAAAGATAAATACCACATGATCTCACTCATTTGTGGATTATAGAGAACAACATAGACTGATGAAAAGGGACAGACCCAAAGACTGAGAAACAGCAATCAGGCTATCAATCCCCAGAAGGAAAGTAGGGGAGGGCGGGGGGAAGGGGAAGAGATCAACTGAAGGACTTGTATACATGTATATAAGCCAAACCAACGGACATGGACAACAGGGGGATGGGAGCATGAGTTTGTGTGTGGGGGGGAGGTTGGGGGTTAATGGGGGGGATGAGGACACATTTGTAATACCTTAACTAATAATAAAAAAAAAAAAAAAAGATTTAAAAAGTCAGAGACTTCAGAAGGCTGGACCCATTAGGCCATTATTCCTGCCATTGAGCAGAGAGGGGCACCATCCACTCTGGAGTTACACCCACTGCCCAGCTGCTTTCTCCCTTTACGCCACCTGCCTGGGCCTCTGAGTGCTTGAATTTGCAGCCCTGAGCTGGTCAGCTTCACCAGTGGGTCTCTGGGGGTACTCTTATGTGTGCCTCAAATTGCTGCCCACGCTAATCACAACCAGTTTTCTGATCCCAAAGTAGTCACTTCCCACCCATTGTGAGCTCTGGCAGTTTCTCTACTGTATTTCAAAGTATGGGTGTTAAGGACTTAATTCTGTGTCTCCCCAAATTCATATATTGAAACCTAACTCCCAAATGATAGTATTAGGAGGTAGGGTCTTAGGGAGGTGAGTAGGCCATGAGGGTGGAGCCCTCACAAATGCTGTTAATGTCCCAGAGAGATCCCTGGCCCCTTCTGCTCTGTGAGGACACAGCAAGAAGGTGGCCCTCCGTGAACCAGGAAGTGAGCCCTCACCAGACACTGAATCTGCTGGCACTTTGATCTTGGACTTCCAGCCTGCAGAATTGGGAGAAATACATGTTTGTTGTTTAAGCCCCTGGTTTATGGTATTTTTGTTATAGCAACCCTCACAGACTAAGGCACAGTATGATCCAACAGCCCGTGCCCTTAGGCAGGGGAGAGGGCTGGCTGTACTTGGCTGATTCAGAGAGGCAGAAAGCAGGGGGTGTAGTTGGGGGCTGGCCATACAGATCCATCCTGGTTGGGAGTCCGTGAGCTTTCCATATTTGAAGCCCCATTTGGCTCTTTAGATAAAAACTCTTTAGAAATTTTGCCACTATAGGGCAAAAACAATTTTTCCCCAATAGGCATAAGAATCTTGAGAGAAATGAAAATACGTGTAATCCTATTTTTAACATATTTTTTAATAATAATGTCATTTTTAAAAAAGTATGAATATAAACACTTATAATTATAAACTGTTGATAACAGATGCACAGAAATGTAAAAACATAGAACAAAGCCCTCCGCTTTCAGTAAAAAATGAGATCTTTATTTAAAAAGCCATATCTTCCGCAGAACGTAGCACATCATTTTAGAAACTCAGGGAGGGGGAGCGGGGCACCTCCTCAGGCTCGGCAGCTCTGAAGTTCTATGCAAACACGTCTCCTCATTTTCCATCTAGTAAAATGGTTAAACAATTCTGTAAAACCGTCTCTTCATCGGTTATGCCGTCTCTCGCTGTGCTCTAACCAACATCATATTAGGAATTGCATTTTCCTCTCTCCGACTCAGATTTAAATCTTGCAATCACCGCTGGGAAGTGAGCTGTATCATCTGAGAAATCAGACCACAGAGAGGAGCCTGCAGCTGGCAGGCTGGGTCATCTTTAATCGCTTAACCCTTCCTATCAAAGGATGGGTTGTAGCAGCAGATTCCTCCTCCTCAAGAATTCGTCATGGCAGGTTTTCTCAAAGAAAAGCTGGTAGTTCAAGTGAGACAGAGTGTGTAAGGCAAAAATCTTGCCTTGTACACGGACTTTTGTGCTTGCACATGTGACTGGGTTTATGCACATCTCCATGTAACTCTCTCTCGTGGGCAAGTGTCCGTGTCTGGGGGCATGTGTGCTGATGATGTGTATGTACATATGCTTTTATGTGAGAATATGCAGTGGGTCTTCATGGGAATGTGTGAATGTGTGTGGATATATTGTGTGTCTAAGGAAAATTCTTCCCTGTCTCATAAAATAAGACCCAGATTTGTCAAGGCTGGTATTGTTGGAAACAGTGGCTACAATAATTCCCTTTTTGCATTTACACCCTTGGCAATGTACTTTTCTTTTGTCAACGAATGTAACACAAAGAGGGAACCGGCATGGCTCAGTGGTTGAGCATCAACCTATGAACCAAAATGTCAAGGTTCTATTCCCAGTCAGGGCACCTGCCCAGGTTGTGGGCTCCCATGCAGGAGGCAGCCAATCAATGATTTTCTCTGTCATCACTGATGTTTCTATCTTTCTCTCCCTCTCTTTTCCTCTCTGAAATCAATAACAATATATTTAAAAAGAAAAAAGAAAAGAAAAGCAATTGTACATTGAAGTTGTCTCCTCTTGCGGCTCTTGGGAACCCTTAACCAGCAGAATGTCTTCCACTGAACTGGGGCAAGCCTGCCTGAGACCTATGGCCCATTGACCCCTGCCACCCCTACTGACAGCTACCACCACTCCCAGGCTTGCAAATGAGGCTGTCCTGGACCAAGCAGCCCCCATCCCACCTGTGAGCTCTCCACAGCCACATGGCCAGCCCAGGGGAGGCCAGCAGAACCACCCTGCTGAGCCCAGCCCAGATTGCTCACCCATCTAATCATGAGTTAATACTAAACGATTGTTATTTTAAAATCACTAAAATCACCATGTTTTGGAGCAGTTTGTCACACAGGAAGACCTAATTGCCTAAATGATCTAGTTGTAATAGAGAGAAAAGCCTCTTCATTGGAGAAAGGGGTGTTTGGCAAGGACTGGGGGGCATGAATCATAGGAAGACATGTAATTTCATCTTTAAACATTCTTTATAATCTTGTTCTCACTTTATGAGTTTAAAAACATAAAAAAGTAGCTTTATTGGAGGACCTGTCATTAATTCTCACACATAAATGTGCATTAACAAGACAAGCATGGGCACAGGATGGTGGTGCTGGCATGCTCCAACAATGCGTACTGGGGCCTTGGGAAAGAAGCCAAAGAGAAGGAAGCCCAGGAGATTACGATGCTCTAGGACCTGCGTTGAGGCTGCAACTTGCTCTCTGGAAGTGAAAAGATTCATGCAGCCAGGCTCTCAACCTGTCTCCATGGGTGGGCATCACTTTAGCATCTATTGCCCAGGAGCTCACCCCAGGCATCTTGACTCCTTGAAGCACAGAGCCTGTAAAATGATCCTCCGAGAGAAAGAAGACTCTCTTCCCTGCCTAAGGCCTGCCTTTCGGGAACCTGCCACTTCTTTGGGTAATTGACTCCAGGGATGATTGGCCTTCTCAGGAGAGTCCATGTGTCCTTCCCAGGACAAGACCTTTACCCTTCAGACCACAGCAGGATATCAGGAGGTAATAAACAGTCTTTTCTAGATGGCTCTATGTATGGAAGCCGAGGTTGGGTGAGAAAACCGTGTGTGTGTGTGTGTGTGTGTGTGTGTGTGTGTGTGTGTGTGTGGTGTAAATGCCAGAATATTGGCTCAGAAGTCAGGGCACATGACTTTGGCAGTTCCAGCTCCAATCTTACTTTACAAGAAATTCCTATTTGGTGTGATTTGAGAGAGTTTAGGAAATCAGCTATTAATATCAGTATTTTAGGTCTGAAAGATACTTTATTTCCAGGAATACTCTGAAAACACAGAAACACTCACAAGCAGCTTTGTCATGGGTGAACACCTACACAGGAAATAGCAGAGGGTAAATGCGTTAGAGTTGTTAGGAAACTCTGAGGATTGTGTAGGCATCAAGGACTTATTACATGTTATATGTTAGGTTTCAAACAGGCCTGGACCTGCCTAGCCTTCTTGTAAATAAATACATCTCACTCACAGTTTAAAAGCATGTGCTACATCAACTAGGCCAAAATTTACTTACCTTTTTTGGTGGGGGGAGGGTAGATTTTAGGACATTATGTGTAAGAAAGGAAAAAGGATGGATTAATTATGTTGTCATTAACACAAAAGAAACTGCCTTTATTAAATACTAACTATTGCCAAGTCATATAAGCCCTTTACCCATAGGTGTATGTTGTTACTGCTCCTATTTTCCACGTAGGGAAAATGAGATCCCTTTAAAAAAATCTTTATTGTTGAGATTATTACAGACATCCCTCTTTTTCTCCCCCATTGTCCTCCTCCACCTGGTTCCCACCCTACCCCAGGCCTTTGCCATCCTATTGACTCTAACCATAGGTAATGCATATAGAGCATATAAGATCTTTGTTTAATCTCTTCCTCCCCCCTCGCCCCGCTTCCCTCTGAGATCTTCAGTCTGTTCCATTTACATGTTTCTGATTCTATTTTATTAACCAAATTATTCTGTTCATTAGATTTCTTATTCATTTGTTTTGATTTTTAGACTCAATTGTGTTTATTTTTAGATTCAATTGTTGATAGGTATGTATTTGTTGCCATTTTTTTGTTCATATTTTTTATCTTTTTCTTCTTTTTCCTCTTCTTAAAAAATACCCTTCAACATTTCATATAATACTGGTTTGGAGGTGGTGAACTCCTTTTGCTTTTTCTTGTCTGAGAAGTTCTTTATCTGACCTTCAATTCTAAATGATAGCTTTGCTGGATAGAGTAATCTTAGGTGTAGTCCTTGCTATTCATCACTTTGAATATTTCTTGCGACTCCCTTCTGGCCTGCATAGTTTCCATTGAGAAATCAGCTGACAGTTATATGGGCATTCCCTTGTAGGAAACTAACTGCTTTTCTCTTGCTGCTTTTAAGATTCTCTCTTTGTCTTTAGCCCTTAGCATTTTTAATTATGATGTGTCTTGGTGTGGTCCTCTTTGGGTTTCTCTTGTTTTGTACTCTCCATGTTTCCTGGACTTGTAAATCTATGTATTTCTTTCACCAGGTAAAGGAAGTTTTCTGTCATTATTTCTTCAAATAGGTTTTCAATATCTTGCTCTCTCTCTTCTTCTGACATCCCCATAAAGCAAATGTTGGAATGCTTGAAGTTGTTCCAGAGGCTCCTTACACTATTGTCATATTTTTTGATTCTTCTTTCTTTTTGCTCTTCTACTTGGGTGTTTTTAGCTTCCTTAAATTTCAATCATTGATTTCTCAGAATCCTCTACTGTTGAATTCCTGTATATTATTCTTTATTTCAGTCAGTGTATGCTTAATTTCTGACTGTTTCTTTTCCATTTTTTTTGGAGGTTTCTAGAAGATTCTTGAGTAACTTTATAATGGTGGTTTTGAACTCTATATCCAGTAGTTTGCTTCCTTCCATTTCTTTCATTTGTAACATGTTTCTTTGTCTCTGCATTTTGACTGCTTCCATGTGTTTGTTTCTATGTATTGGGTAGAGCTGCTGTGTCTTCTTGAGTTGGTAGAGTGGCCTTGTGTAAAAAGTCCAATGGCTCAGCCTCCCCAGTCACCTGAGCTGGGAGCTCTAGGTGCACCCCTTTGTGGGATGTGAACATAGTCTTATTGTAGTTGAGACTCGATTGCTGTTGGTGTCACTGGGAGGAATTGACTTCCAGGCCAATTGACTGTGAGGACCAGCTGAGACCAGCACATTGGGAGGGTTGCTGTGCAGGAGACACCCCTATGGAGAAGGATTTGCTTCAATGGGGCTTTGGTGCTCACTGAGTCTGCCCCTTGATTATGTGGTTTATGGATGTGTAGAGTTATAAACTGGTATGGTCTGACACTGACCACTGGGTACATTGGCTCTTGGGTCTCTAGGAAGGTGCAAAGTCAGCCACTGTCTAGGGCTACCCAACAGGAGCTACAGAGAGATCTGAAGATTCCTCCTCTTTCTATCGAGTTTGGAAGTGCCCAGATGAGGCCCAGCTATGAAGCCAGGCAGGCTGGTGCTGGTGCTGGGTCTTAGGCCTTTTATTGATAGGTTTGGAGCTCCCTGATCCAGCTGCATCTTGTTTGAGAGATTTTAGCCTGAGCAAGGACAGACCGACCATATGCAAAATCCACCACACACAGCTTGGGTGGGGTTGTAAATAGGATGAGGTGAGGTCTTAGGGAATCACCAGGGCAGAGCAAACAGAAATGGCTGCCAGTCAGCCCTGCTACTGTGGAGGTCCCAGAATAGGAACAATGATCCCTGTGAGCACCTCCGTCTGGGAGAAAGCCACCTCTGAGTTCCTGCCCTGATGCCAGACCATCCAGTTCCTCCTTGTATGCGTCTGGGTCCCCCAGAACCTTGTTCTGGTGCTGGAGCTCAGAGGAAGCAGGGCCCTGTAAGTTCATTTCATGGTACCAGCCTTTTAAGAGGAACAGCTGGGTCTCCAGTAGCCTCTGTGTCACTGAGCCCTAATCTGCACAGGTTTTTACAGCCTGTAGTTCTTACTGACTGTAGGGACTTCTTTTCCCAGCTCTAGGATTCTGGGCTGGGGTCTGGTGTGGGGTTGGGACCTTGTGCTTCTCCAGGCGGCCTCCAGAGATGATCTCTCTCTTGATTAAAAAAGTGACACACATGGGTGCCGGACCATCCCTTTCTACAACTCCATACCTCCTATCAGTCTCAGTGTGCTTTCTTCTTTACTTCTCTAGTTGTAAGACTTCCATTCAGCCAGCTTTCCAGCAGTTATGGATGATGGTTGTTCTGTATTTTAGTTGTAATTTTGATGTGGTTGTGGGAGGTGGCGAGTACAGGTATTTACCTATGCCATCATCTTCCCACTCTCCAACTGAGATCCTTAAAAAAAAATTATTGATTTCAGAGAGGAAGGGAGAGGAAGAGAGAGATAGAAGCATCAGTGATGAGAGAGAATCATTATGGACTGCTTCTTGTACACCTCACACTGGAGATCAAGCCTGCAACCCGGGCATATGCCCCAACTGGGAATTGAACTATGACCTCCTGGTTCATAGGTTGATGCCCAACCAGTGAGCCACGCCAGCTGGGCAAACTGAGATCCTTAGTGCAAAATTTAAGTCTATCATATGTAGTTGCTAGGAATTGAATGTAGCAGGCCTGTCTGATATTAAAGCACTGCGTTTATTTCTATTTAACTTTATTTTGAGATATTTCAACCAAAGAAAACTTCAGAGAACAACACAACAAACACTTCTGTGCCCCATCACCCAATTTTATTAGACCTTAATATTCTGCTATACTCGCTTTACATTTATGGTAATTTTAAAACGTGGGACATTTGTCTTTTAAAAATTAACATGTTGAAATTTTTTGTGAAGTCTGGATATTCTGTGGATTGTAACTATCGTTACTTTATTGATTATTATATTTAAAAAGCAGAACATTTTATTTATTGAAATTTAATCAAATGTTTGTGGTGAGCTTTTTCATCTTTTTAGGGTATTTTTATGGCTAGTGATTTGTGGCTCCTATTTTTGAAATATTTTCCCTTGCTATCCTCAAGATATCCTCTTCTTTTTCAATATCAGAGAGTCTCCTCTCACTTAGGTATCGCATCTCTCTGATGTTTAATGTTTGTGCATGGATGGAGGTAGAGATCTACTTTCATTCTTCCCAAATGGAGAATGACTTACCTTGGGACATTTCTCTCAGGAATCCAATCTTCACCGTGCGCCCCATCTACTTCTGTGCCCATGAAAGCTCTCTCTGAGCTGTGTTCTGTCTCATTGTTCTGTTGTCTGTTGCTGTGGCAGCACCACGCTATTGCTTTATTATAAAACTTGATATGGGAAGGGCACATCTCTTGATGTTATTCTTCCATTTTTGGCCTCTTACTCATGTACTTTAGGGTCAGCCTGGGAAGCTCCATAAAAAAACCCTGTCGGAGTGTGGATTGTAATTGCTTTGGGTCTATATATTATTTTGGGGGTGGCGTTGCACCTTTATGCAATTGAGACTTCTCAACCATGCAAAAGGTGTAGCTTCCCATTTGTTTAAGTTTCTTTCATGATTCCAGTAACAACTTGACCATTTTCTCTGTAAAATTCTTACCCAGAGTTTTTAGTTTTATTCTTAGGAATCTTACAGTTTTTCTTGCTATTGTAAATTCAGTTTTTATTCAAATTGGTGTGCAGAAACACTATTCATTTTATAAGGATTATCTTTCACTAGATGTACCGGTTAATAATGCAGATTTTTTCAATAGATGCAGTTACACATATGTTGATATATATGCGATTTGATATGTATGCTATTTTGTTGTATTGACAACAAGCTTCAAAACTTCATATGTCAAATTTTCTGAAGGTGTTAACATCATAGATATTTTTATGCCTAAAAATGTCGAATTTCATGCAAAAAAAAGAGCATTTGTGGGAAGTTTTAATTCATTATTTTGAAGAAAAGTGCTGCTGAAAGCTTTGGGAAGCTTATGGTGAACATGCTCCATCTCAAGATACTTGTGAATGCTGATTTAAACACTTTAAAAGTGATGATTTCGATGTGAAAGACAAAGAATGTCCAGGTCAACCGAAAAAGTTTGAAGACCAACAATTACAAGCATTATTGGATGAAGATGCATGTCAGACTCAAAAGCAACTTGCAGAAAGATTAAACGTTGCTCAGCAAACAATTACCAATCATTTACAAGCAATGAGAAAGATTTTAAAGGAATTACAATGGGTGCCACATCAACTGAACGAAAGACAAAATGGAAAACCAAAAAGTCATCAGTAAAATGTTGCTTCAGCGGCATGAAAGAAAGTCTTTTTTGCATGAATTGTGACTGGTGATGAAAAGTGGATTTATTTTGAGAATCTCAAAAGCACAAAATCATGGGTTGATCCAGGTCAACCGTCAACATGGACGGCAAGGCCAGATCACTTCAGAAAGAAGACAATGTTCTGCATTTGGTGGGATCAGGAAGGTGTGGTGTATTATGAGCTTCTAAAACCTGGTGAAACTGTTAATACTGATTGCTACCAACAACAAATAATCAAATTGAAACACGCTTTGATTGTAAAACGACCAGAATGGGCCAGAAGACACGGCAAAGTAATTTTGCTTCATGATGACGCACCATCACACACTTCAAAACCAGTTAAAGACACGTTAAAAGATCTTGCTTGGGAAGTATTAACCTACCAGCCGTATTCACCAGACCTTGTTCCTTCAGGTTACCACTTGTTCTGATTGATGGCACACGCCCTTTCTGAGCAACACTTCAAAACGTACGAAGAAGTGGAAAATTTGGTCTCTGAATGATTTGCCTCCAAATAAGAAAAGTTCTATTGGGACGGTATCCACAAATTACCTGAAAGATGGGAGAAATGTGTAGCTAGCAGTGGACATTACTTTGAATAAAGCAGTTTGATATTTCTCTTGAAATTATCGTGTTTTCTTTGATTACAAAATCCGCATTATTAATCGGTACACCTAGTATATGGATTGCTTCACTTCCTTGTTCTAATACTTGATAGATGCTTCCGATTTTCTATATATGCAAATTATTACTGCAAATAAGGCTAGTTTTGAGTATTACTTTCCAAGTCTTCTATCTAAGTCTTTTCATCTTGATGTTAGTACTTGGCTACGAGATCTAAAACAAATGTGTTTTTTTTTGTGTGTGTGTGTGTGTGTGTGTGTGTGTGTGTGTGTCTATTGAGAAATTCATGTATTTCTCCCTTTATATTGGGGCATCCTTATATTCCTTTAATAAAAGTTAGGCCTGGCTGGTGTGGCTCAGTGGTTGAGCACCAACTTATGAACCAGGAGGTTCAAGTCCTGGTCAGGGCACATGCCCAGGTTGTGGGCTTGATCCCCAGTAGGGGGTCTACAGGAGACAGCCCATCAAGGATTTCTTCTCATCATTGATGTTTCTATTTCTCTCTCCCTTTCCCTTCCTCTATGAATCAATAAAAATATATTTTAAAAAAGTATTTGGTCAGGCTTCAAAAAATATACTCCTGAAGTCTATTTGCTTATATTTTATTTAGGATTTTCATATTTGTGTTCACAAGAATGGTTTTTAATTTGATTACTTGTACTGTCCTTGACACATTTTGTTACCAATAAGATGAGATGTGTAACTCTCCCTTATTTTTTCTTTCTCTCAAATATTTTATACAAGATACGAATTGTCTATTCCTTGTATATTTGCTATTTACTATTAACACTGTATCTATTGGTTCTTGGGGAAGAAGACTTTGATACTTTCCATTTCATGTAAATATTGTGGCTGCCTCCAGCTGGATCCAAGTGTTGGGGCTCTTGTTCTGTGCTGACCTTGACATCTCTCTTATCCTGTCATAGAATCTGTGACAGGATATGAGACTTGCAGGAATTCCTGGCCACAATTTATGACCTATTTTTTCTTCCAGTTTCACTGTGCAATATCTTCACAAGCCTGTTGGCGCTGGCAGCAGGCTACCATTTCCCCGTGGTCTCCTTTCACTTACGGGAGGGTTCTGCCCAGCCCTAACTTCATGCAGTGGCCCTAGCCGGTTTCCTGTCTAACTTGGGTCTCCTTGGGTCTCTGTTAATCTGCAGAAGCCAAACTCTAAGGCTTCTGCTTCTAGCTCTGGGGCCCAGGAGACCCATAAGTCTAATCAATCCCTTGATTTTCTGTCCTTTTTTTTTTCCTGGTCCACAGCAATTGTTATCTTGTTTTTTTAAGCTTGGCTATAGTTTTATTGGTTTTCTCTTTTAAGATTTTAACTCCTTGTAGCAGAGAGGTTTGTTAGAGTGGGAATTCATTGAGTTATCATGATTGGAAGTTTCCCAGCACCTGCTTGTATCCACCAGCCTATATTACCTTTTTAATTAATCACACCTTTAGGCAATATCTCATCATCCAACCAGGAAACTGATGACTTGTTCCATTTCCTGCTCCCTGCATTAGGACCAGGGAAGCTCCTTTTGCTGAGATTACTCTTATTTTTGTCTGGAACATACATAGAAGAGGAGGTCATGAAATTAGTATGTGAGAGTCTTTAGATGCCATGAGTCCACTGGCCCCCTCCTCCTTGCCCCTGGCACCCTCCATTTAAGAGATGAGGAAATAGAGTTTCATGGGGATAAAATTATTGGATCAAAATAGCTGTAGCTGATAGAAGACATGGGATTAGAACACCTAGGTAACCTCATTCCCAGCCTAATTCTTTCCCCACTAGATTAGTGGTTCTTAAGCTTTTGTAACACACTAATGACACTTGGGACTTTTTAAAATATTCTGATAGCAGCCTGAATCAGATGAGTGGATTTAGAATTTCAGAGGGTGGGGTTCAGACAGCTGTACTTTCCCAAAACTCACTAGCTGCTTTTTGAGGCACAGTGAGATTGAGGACCACCACTCTGGATGATGTCCTCTCACTTGCTTAAGCCTCCCTATACCCTGTGGCTTTCCTTTCCAGGGAAACCTTTACTTTGCAGGTAAGTTACATGAGCTGGGTCATTATTGCTCTTTCTGTCTTTGTCTTATTCTACTAGGTTCCTCCTCCCTCCCTTATGATTTGATGATTAGAATTTCAGCATGTTTTGTTGCTTCTTCATCTTCATTATAACATTAATAGATTCCTTTTAAGTGCCCATTTAGAGACAAGTCACATTTTTTTCTGGTGAGTGTATGATGAAATATATGCATGAAATATGCATGAAAGGGACCTGAACACTAAATAATCACATAATATTTTCAGTGCTTAGAATTGGGCTAATATTTGGTCCCAGACACACTGCTGTCATTGTCTATATATCTTTTTATGGCCTCCTTTGGGGCGTGTGTATGTGTGTGTGTGTCTGTTGTCATAAGTACCCAAGAGTGCATATCTGCCGCAGGGACTAGCACCTATGAACTTGCCCACTCTCCTCTGTGGCTTTTCTCGTTCACTGCTTACTTCCCCCAATGTGAGCTAGTTGCTTTTTTGAATCTTGTGCTTATCTTTCTCTTTAACACATAGTTTTATTATATGTGTTATTATATATGTATATTCTCAAGAATATATTGCTTGGTTGGTTATTTTTAATTTTTTAGTAAAGGAAATCATGTTGCCTGTAGTCTCCTGGAACCAACTTTTTTCAATAATATTGTATTGCCAAGAGTCAACCATATTGTTGTGCGTAGCTGCAGTTCATTAGTTTTGAATGCCTCACAATATTTCATTGTGTAGTACTCTAGAATCTACTTACCCATTTGGAATGTTTCCTGATTTTCGCTTCCAAGAATAGTACTGCTATGAATACGTTTGTACATCTTTCCTGGTGCACATATGTACAAGTTTCTCTTGAGTACATATCCAGAAGTGGAATTTGGGGTTGTAGGATATATGACGATTTAACTTTATAAGATAAAGCCAAATTCTTCCCAATGATGTTTCACTAGTTTACTTCCCCCTGTCAATCCTGTGTATCCATATCATTTCTAACACTTGATAATATCAACCTTCTTAATTTTGCCAATCAGATGGGTATCAAAGGCATCTCATTATGAATTTTCTTGATGTTTCCTCAAATGTGTATTGACCATATGTATTTGTGATTGTTCACATATTCTGTCTCTTTCTTTATATCATGTTGTTTGCTCCTTTCTTACGGATTTAGAGTAGTTCTTTGCATGTTCTCAGTACTAACCTTTGTTGGTAGTATGTGTGGCAAATACATTTTTCAAACTTGTGATTTCTCTTTTCCTATATTGAGTGTGCAAAATCACATTTTAGAGCCTTTTATCCCTCTTTTGATACCATCAACTGTCCCCAAAACAGAACCAATACTTGCCATAGTCTTGTATTATATTCCTTAATGTATCTGTATTTTAGTTTCCACGATTTCAGGTAACTATATGTTAAGTATGTGTTGAGGTCCCAGTGATACCCCAAGGTATTTATTTGCACTTAACTGGGGAGTCTAAGGCCTAGGATTGTGACTTGGAAGAAATATTCCTGGCCAGAGGGACCACCACCCCTCAACTCAAGCCTGTCTATACCCACAGCTCCATGGGCAGCTGAAATATGTTAAGGATTCTCATCTTATAGAACTGTTCTGAAATGCAATTCCCCAGGAAGCTTTCCTTTTTCTCCAAGTAGTAAAACTCCCACTTTCTGATAGTTACAAAGATAGGTTTTGTTGTCATAATGCTTTCTCTGTGTGCTGCTTTGCAATCAGAGTTTTCACCACTCAATGGATCCATCACCAAGCAGCACATTACAGCAAACGCATATCCGTTTGCCTCTATTATTGTCATAATCAAAAGGCGGGGCTACATTGAAATATTTGCTTCACGCATGCATATCTGTTATCCGAAGGGCCCTTTAACCTAAATGGTGTGCTTTCTGTAATGTCTTCGGTTAATGAATGGGTCTGTGAGGGCCTCAGAGCGGTGCAATGTGGGAAGAATGCTATAATTTCTTTTTAACATGCAGGAATTCTGAATACGAGAAAATGCATGCCAAATTTTATTGCTTCTAAATCTGAATAATTGTATTTCTGGGCTGTGCATCTGGGTAGATAATAAAGCCACAAAACAATTTAATGAAACATATAAAAAATAAAACGACATTACTAAATATTATAATATGAAGAAACTATTTTTTTGCATATTGTCACCTAATCTTTCAACCATATAGCAACAAATAATGCAATCATAATTGAAAGTTTTATTATCCATCTGAGTAAATTGAGCTCAAATTTACCCTGTTCTCGTTAGTTGGTGGGCAAGCCTATTGGGGTTACTGACACAATTTCATTTTTTATGGCAGATAATTTTTTCTCCTTTCTTATGGAATTTAAGGTGGTCAATAAATAGCCCTGTTGCTTAATCGATTCTGAGCCCAGCTATTCAGAAAGCTGCTCCTCAGCCCTGTGACCCATGCTGGCAGTCAGCCCTGTGTCTGCTGAGTTTCAGAAACTGACTCCACACACATGAGCGTTCCTGGTCCTAAAGCCCTACAGATGTCCGATGTCTTTACTCTGCTCGCTGCAGGCCATAGTACTTCCTTATTCCACTCATACAGCTCTGGAGGATGCTTCATTTGCTATGGGAGGAGTTTGGTTGGGTTGCTAGAGTGGAGATTGGGGATTTGTTGACATGTGTTGCCTACCTGAAAGGTCTCTCATTCCACTCCGTAAAACTGACTCCACAAACTGACTCCATGATGCAAGGTAGGGTGGAGGCTGTGCCAAGAAAAACACCCACTGGCATTTCTGATCTTGAGACCTTTGTGTAGATTGCTTTGGGTAGTATGGACATCTTGACAATATTGTCTTCCGATTCATAAACACAGGATGTTTGTTTCATTTATTTGTGCCTTTAATTTTTTTCAGGAACGTTTTGTAGTTTTCAGTGTACAAATCTTTAGACTCTCTGGATAACTTTATTTCTAAGTATTTTATACTTTTCGATGCTTTTGTATAATTGTTTTCTTATTTTCTTTTTTGAATTGTTCATCATTAGTGTGGAGAAATGCAATTGATTTTAATGTGTTCATTTTGTGTCCTGCAACTTTGCCCAATTTATTAGCTCTATTTGTTGGTGTGTGTGTGTGTGTGTGTGCGTGTGTGTGTGTGTACTGCTTAGGGTTTCCCACCCATAAGATCAATTTTAGACACACTTACACAAATATTCTCTAAGTGAATCCTATCTAATTCTTCAGGTTTTCTTATCTCTCACCCCCTTGACTTTCTCCCTAGTATCCACTTTTACCCCATTGGACTTTCTCTGATTAATCTATTTTGGTGACTTCATTGTCTTTCTGGTAACCTCAGGGCAATGCCTCAATTCCTTAATGGGCCTTAGAAGCCCCTTTTGGATCTGGTTCTGGATCTAGAGACCCAAACCATTCCAGTTCTTTGAATGTGCTCTGCTTGCCTCAGAACCTCTACACTGTCCCATATGTCTGAATGACTACCATCTCCCCAATCCCTATCTGTGGCTCACTCCATGGGTCAGAGAGCCTTTTTGACATGGTACAACTGTGTTAGGAGACCATGGTGTGTGGCCCCATAGGACACTGTGCTTTATTCCATGGTATATCCACATAGGATTTTGGTTTTCTATTTCTGTATGTCCCCAACCAGACTGTGGTGTTTCCTGTGTCCTCAGCATCCAGCCTAATTTTAGGCAAAGAGCAGGTGCTCAGAAAGGACATGATGTGCAGCTTTGGAGAGGAAGGGTCCCCTTTCCTGAGAGGGGTGAAGCAGCATGGGTGGGAAGCCAGGCGAGTTGGGGAGGGGGCAGATCTCCCTTTTTGATATCCTAAAGTGAGGTAATTATAACCACTTCATAGAGTTCACATAGTAAAACCAAATTCTATACAAGCAATGTTTATTAAGCATCCACCACCCTTCTTTTCCTGTGGGCACACTGAGATGGAAATGGGATAAGATAAAGAGCAACATTGGCCTGGAAATTGATTAGGGTGAGGCATCCTGGGGAAGAATGCGGAGTACTAAAATAATTTAATATACAGTGGGGCCTTGACTTACGAGTTTAATTTGTTCCGTGACTGAGCTCGTAACTCAAATTACTGGTATGTCAAATCAGTAAAGTGAACGAGTGAGACACGTGATGCTGGGCTGATGTTGTGGCGTTCACTGTGACGTTCGCTGCGCCAACTAGCAGTGGGGTATCTGAAGCTGGCTCGTAACCCGAATTTTAGCTCGCAACTCAAAGCAAAAAATCGGCTGAGAGACGGCTCGTATCCCGAAAAACTCGTTAGTCGGGACACTCATAAGTCAAGGCCCCACTGTACAAAGAATACAACCAATGGTAAGGAGGGGGGCTTGAAAGAACGAATGAAAATGGAAGTGGTTTGATAAGGCAAAGAGCAAGGCCAGAACCCATTGTTACGGTGTGTAGAGAGCCTAATGAAGGCTGCGGAATGCTTGGGGCTTGGGGATACACCCCAAAAGAGACAGGAATCCTTCCCCATGCTCTAGGGTCTTCTCTAAGGGGGAATTTACTGGGGAGAGCAAACAGTTCTTTTCATCATCCCAAACATTTTGGTCTCAGTTATAATATAGAGTTAGGACCAGAGCCTCAAGAAGGGGAAGGATGTAATACTGTGGTTTATGAAGCTGCTGCTGTGTGCTAGGCATGGCCCTGGGCTATGCCCACCACACAGAGGCTTTCTTTTCTCACTGTTTCTTTGCAGTAACACCTGCAAGCACCAGGCTGCATGGCAGATGAGTAACTGAAGGTTATAGACTTGACCACTGCACAGTGGGATAGGTACTTCTGGGAAGAATTACATGGACCAAGTAAAACATTATAAAGATACTTAGGGACTTAATTACCAGTTTGGGATTGGAGGCAACTTAAAAAATACTTTTTTTTGAAACTAGAGAAAACTGTTAACATTATAATTTCAAAGACTTTAATTGCCTTATCATTAATATTTTAAATATCAGGTAAAAAGTATCTTCTGCTCCCCTGCTGTGTGCACCATGGTCTGTTTGGTGCTTTGAGAGCCAGGGGGGAAGACACTGGAGTCTTGCTATGGCTTAGCTTTACAGACTGAATAGTGGATGTGCTTTCCCATAAGGTTTTTTTAAAAATATATATTTTTATTGATTTCAGAGAGGAAGGGTGAGGGAGAGGGAGATAGTAACATCAATGATAAGAGAATCATTGATTGGCTGCCTCCTACATGCTCCACATGGGGATAAAGCCTGAAATCCAGGCATGTGCCCTGACCAGAATCGAATCATGACCTTCTGGTTCCTAGGTCAACACTCAACCATGAGCCATGCCGGCTGGGCTCCTACAGGGTTTTAAGCTCTGAGATTGCTGGGGTTTTTGTTTTGTTCATAGGTGTATCCTTAAAGCCCAAAAGAGTTCCCAGTACATAGTCAGTAGATACTCAATAATATTTGTCCATGAATCAATTAATAAATGAAAGTTCACTCGCAAGAGAGAGTCAAAAAATCATCCTATATAATAAAAGGCTAATATGAGAATTGTCCCCTTGACCGGGAGTTTGGGAGTTTGACCGGGGGCAGGGCCAGCCGGCCAACCACCTGCAGCCCCTCCCCCCGGCTGGCCTCAACCCCGATCGCCACCTCCCCCACCGGAGGTGAGGCTGGCCCACCAAGCTCCTGCGTCCCCTCCCCCTGGTTGGCCCGGCCCTATCGGCCCTGATGGGGTGGGCTGACTAACCCCATCCATGCACGAATTCGTGCACTGGGTCTCTAGTATAAAATAACATGTAATCTAACTCCAGGATATGTTACCTGAGACTTAAGACCAAAGAACCATCCAAAAAGAAAGTGATGGCTACCAGCTGCCATGACTGGAGAAATCAGGGCTGCTATTTCCTCTTCTTAGCATGGACTTAGAGTTGGGTATTGAAGGATGAATAAGTGGCTAGGAGTAAGAAGGATGGTTCAGGATGTGAGCAAGGCCTGAGCCAAGCACAAGGTATGAGGAGGATGCTGAGTACAGCTGAGCAAACTAAGGCTTCAGGGGGGGGAGGGACCTGCCCAGGAGGTACCACTTGGGAATACGTAGATTTAAATCCAGGCAGTCTGGCTGCAGAGCATAGTCCACATTTCTTTGGTAAATCTGGATGATGGATGGGAGGAGGGAGACTCTGAGGAGCTGTTCCAATGTCAGGGAGTCGCTGTGAGGTCGGCTGTCCTCTGATTTACACAGATATTCTGGTCATGGAGGTCTTCTTATTGCTTCCTCTTCACCACTCGGAATGCAGGGGCACAGTTCACATGGCCATTTCTAAGCAGGTAAGTGTTAATGAGAGAACCACGTGGATATTCCTAGGTGAAGACTAGTGCACAGAGACAGAGCATTTCCATAGCAGCAGGTGGTGGGAAATAGAGGGCATTTCAAAGAATATCATCATACAGCTTGATTTTTTTTTTTTTTTTGCATAGAGGATTCAGACAGGCTGCTTTCGCAGACTTAAATAATCCCAGGATGAAAGGTACTGTATAAATGCAAAGTATTATTATTATTATCCAGTGGTAGAAAAGAAGGGCATTTCAAAGAATGTTTCAGTACAATACAATTTTATTTTGCACAGAGAGTTCAAGGGAAAAAGCTTTATTTTATAGACTTAAATAATATCGTTATGGAGCTATAGTAAAATAAATAATACAGATATGGTGTTAAAATAAATAATACAGTTAGAAGGCTTAAATAAATAATGGTGGAGAGAGAAGAGAAATTAAGAGTCCTGAGAGAAGGCGGGGGGAGATGCAATTTTGAATTATAAGTAGCAGAGGACTGAGGTTCAAAAAGTCCTAAAATATCCAGGATGTTTCCAAATGGACCAAAAAAAAAATGGCATTGGACAATTCACAATTAGGGGATTTATATGAAATTGTTTTTATTATTTAATGATAGACTTTCCTCCCCATTTAATGAATGCAGTATTAAAACTTTTGGCTGAAAAGTTAAAAATAATTAAATTAAATGTTTTATGGCATTTACCCAAAACAGCTTCCTAACCCTCCTTCCCTAATTCTTGTTCTGTAATCTGTCCCTCATTTCTTTTGTTCATTTATGGGAAAACTACTTCATTTTCTGACCCCTTTAAGAAGCCTGTCCCATCCTGTACTCTGTTCCCACTTTCCTCCTCAGTGGATGGGGGTCCTGTCCACATTTTGTGGTTCTGATGCTTCTTTAGGTACTGGATTCCTTATTTTTTATATTTAGACAGGGTTGTAATATTCTAGGCAGAATAACTGAACTTCTTCTTCAGCTATACTAGTAAACTTGAGCTGGGAGACTTTGACCTGGATTCTGAGGCAAATGAGATGGGTGTTCTTGGGAATGAGCAGGTACGGGGCTGCCATTAGTGCCACAGTTGGTTCTGAGCTTGGGAGGGGAACCAGAATCAGGCTCCTGTGGGTGGGAGAGTTGGAGCTAGACGGGGACCAGGGAGTCTGAGAGCTGAAGGTGAGGTGAGACTTTATCCTCTCCAGGAGAGGGTGGGCTTCTGAATTCTCCCGGCTGAGGGAGGAGATAACAGGCTGCAAGGTACAAGGCCAGGAAAAGTTCAGACCTGTGCTTGGAGGATGGAGAGATTCCCAAGAGGTCATCCCCTGGATATTAGAGGAATGGAGAGAAAGTTCTCATCTAAGAGATTAATTCCCTGTTGGGGACTCTTGCCAGTGCATTACCTTCTCATTCTCCATCCAGACATACTTCTTAAATGAAGAGGTGTCACTGTGTTTGCAAAGAACTTGCCATCAAAGCTTTGCTTTAGGCCACAGCCTCTTTTAACCAGGGTCCCCTCCAGCTGAGGTCCTGATGTCTGGTTAGGTTAAAGTATTTCCCTTGTCACTATCAGATATTTCCTTTTTTTTTTTTTTTTTTTTTTTTTTTAATGAGGCTGTCTCACTGGGTGGGTCTTATTTCAGAACACCATGAGCTCCTATCTTCGCTCGCCCCTTCTAGCTCATCTTGCTCAGGTCTAGGCATACTATAATTATTTAGTGAGAGAAGCAGGAAGCTGTGGCTAGCAATGAAATTGGGAGGAAGTGGAGGGAGAGTGGGGAAGCCCCAACCCTAAGCCCACTGTCTGTAGGATGCTGCAGTGCCCCTTTGAGTGTCCTCCTTAGCACTTGAGGTGACATGTCTATTTGGACAACTCTGTGCAGAGGCATGGAGGGGGTCAGGCAAACCTGGGGGAGCTTTGTTTCCCTGGGAGCAAGGAGACAACCAGTTGGATGTGCTGCTATGTCACTTTGAGAGGAAAGAAAAAAAAACTAAAACAAACAAAATAGAAAGGCACGGAAAATATAAATAAAAAGAAGTGCAAAGTTTTATTGTCAACTGCTGCTGTCACCTCCTGAAACTACAGTCATATCTAAGAAATATGTGACATACTAATAGGAAGTAATTTACCCAAGGATGTTTTTGCGCATTGAATTGCCTTCCCTGCTCAGCTGTGGGAACTTTGCTGTGTATATGCATGAGAGCCAGCTCGATGCTTCAGAAACTTCCCAATTTGTGCACAATGTGACTTTTATAAGGCCATTAAACTCATCTTGGGAGGAGTGCTCTGGAAAACGGTGATACATGGGATCTCAAGGAGCCTGGGAAGGCAGGCAGAAATGGCAAAATGATGGCCAAGCCCTCTTGGGTAAAGTGACTTTGAGGTGGCTGCTGTTTATCTGCTCACCCTCCTGCCACTCCTGATTTCTCCCCCTTTCTCTGCCCTTAAGGTTCTGCCAGTGGCTGGGTGGGCCTTCATCTGCATTGGCTTTGATCCAAAGGGCACTGTCATCTTTTCTTGCTGTGGTTGGTGGGCCCTCTGGGACCTGAGGTCAGGAAGCAAGCACATGGGGCTTAGCTCTCAGCCCAGAAACAGCCACAGAACTGTGTGACCCCATGCAATGCACACTCCATGGAGCTAGTGATGGAGCTCCAGGAAGGCTACCCAGGTCACGTCCACAGGCAGGGGAGGCAGGTTTTCACCAGATTAAGCATCCCAAGTCCTTGTGTATGTGTATGGCGGGGGGAGGTAGAGAGAAAAACAGTACAGGGAAAGAGGGTGGAGAGAGCACAAAGAGGAATAAAGAAAGAAGGAGGTGGAGGGAAGCTGGAAGGGATGTGGAGATAGCAAGAGAGTGGAGAGAGAAGGAGCAAATAGGAGAAGAGCATATGGAGGGAGAAAGGGAGGATGGGGAGGGGAAAGAAGAGGAAGAGGAGCAGGAGAGTATCCTGCTTATGTTTTCTCAAGGGCTTTCCGATGCTTGTTCTGTAAGCAGAGGCAGGGCCATGGTCAGAATATAGAAACCATGAAGTAATTGATAATACAAAAGCAGGAGAGCTGCCTGTCAGGTGGGTACCGTCCAGGGGAGAGCAGGTAGCCACTGGAGGTTCCTTGTAGGTTCTTTCCCTCCTGCTTTAAACACCTCCCTCTATTCCAGCCACTATGTCTCAGATCCCACCACCACCCCAGGCTTCTTCTTCACAGTGCAGCCCCGTCGGGGGAGGACGCTGTGCAGTCTTCAGCATGCTGCAGGCCCAGGGCAAGCATTCTCCTGGCTGAGTGTGGCAGCAGGAGGCCTGAGCTTCCAGCGTGGCTGGGCGATTACAGAGATCAGGAGCCAAGGAATGGCTGGTAGAGGTGGCTGGGGAGAGGTGAGGTCATGCCTCTCCAGCCTCATCACTTGACCAGGGAGCAAATTCGGCACAGAGCCACCAGGAAGAGGACCCAAGAGTGCTCACTGGGTGGGAACCACTGGGCGGGGACAGGGGGAGGGAAGGAAGCGGGCGCCTTTAATTTGTACTCTGGCCTGTATATCTCTCCCTGTGTCCTAGCTTGGGAAGAAAGAAATGAGCCCTTTATCAATTTTTAATAAATTGAAATGACAAATAATCCATTTAATAAATTATTAAGTGAGAAAATTACTGAAAACTGAAATATCAAACAATCGTGAGCAAATGCTCGCAGCAGCGTGTTTATTAATAACGCGTCCTGCTGCAGGAGAGACCAGTGCTGTGGCTCTGATGGCCACCGCCCACAACCCCTGTGCCAGTGTTTCCCGCACCCGGGCTGGATGTCCGGGGGGCCATGCTTGGGGGCAGGTGGGAGCACAAGGACAAATGGAGCAGTTTCTTTAGCCCTTGGAGCCTGCGACTTGACAGCTCACAGACAGCTCTTGGGTAGGTGGTATCTGGATATGACACTCAAATGGCACCAGGGTGAAGACCCCAGATTCTGCCCTCAGGGTCCTGGAAGGGGCCCAGGAATAATCTCATCCCAGGGTTTAGTTCTTTAAATCAAGAGCTTTGTGTTTAGAGAAAAGTGTGTGTGTGTGTGTGTGTGTGTGTGTGTGTGTGTGTGCACGTGCATGAGATTTTGTCTATATAAAGGGTGACGTCACCCTCCAAGCTGCCTGGTGTGATTATCAGCTGAGCTGGCTGTCCTACAGCACCCTCACAGGCCACAGCAGGAGGCCTGGGGTGCTTTGTGACTGACAGGAGGCCTCCTGGGAGGGCCCTGGCTGGGGAGGGCTCACACCCTGTGTAGGGAGGGGCTCCGGACCGATTTCAGGAGTTTTTTCACCAGTGCCCCTGGTCATACTGCTTGTCTGTTGGGGTCCTGGCATCTAGATCATCATTTACACTTAGAAGTGGGGGTTCAGTGAGAGAGGTGGAGTGGCAGCCCTGCCCAGGGCCCGGGTTCCTAGTCATGCTCTTCCCATTGTGGCTGCAGGTCTTTAGGCTGGCCCTAAGCTGCTGCTTCTCCAAGAAGCCTCCTCTTGCCCCACAGCCTCTTTCTCTCCCATAGCCTCCTTCTCTCCTATAGCCTTCTTCTCACCCACATAGCCTCCTTCTCCTCCCATAGCCTCCCTCTCTCCCCATAGCCTCCGTCTCTCCCCATAGCCTCCGTCTCTCCCCATAGCCTCCCTCTCTCCCCATAGCCTCCTTCTCTCCCCATAGCCTCCCACTCTCCCATAGCCTCCTTCTCACCCATAGCCTCCCTCTCTCCCATAGCCTCCCTCTCTCCCATAGTCTCCTTCTCTCCCATAGCCTCCCTCTCTCCCATAGCCTCCTTCTCTCCCATAGCCTCCCTCTCTCCCATAGCCTCCTTCTCTCCCATAGCCTCCCTCTCTCCCATAGCCTCCTTCTCTCCCATAGCCTCCCTCTCTCCCATAGCCTCCTTCTCTCCCATAGCCTCCCTCTCTCCCATAGCCTCCCTCTCTCCCATAGCCTCCTTTTCTCTCATAGCCTCCTTCTCTCCCATAGCCTCCCTCTCTCCCATAGCCTCCTTCTCTCCCATAGCCTCCCTCTCTCCCATAGCCTCCTTCTCTCCCATAGCCTCCCTCTCTCCCATAGCCTCCTTCTCACCCTATAGCCTCCTTCTCTCCCATAGCCTTCTTCTCACCCTATAGCCTCCTTCTCTCCCATAGCCTCCCTCTCTCCCATAGCCTCCTTCTCTCCCATAGCCTCCCTCTCTCCCATAGCCTCCTTCTCTCCCATAGCCTCCCTCTCTCCCATAGCCTCCTTCTCTCCCATAGCCTCCCTCTCTCCCATAGCCTCCTTCTCTCCCATAGCCTCCCTCTCTCCCATAGCCTCCTTCTCTCCCATAGCCTCCCTCTCTCCCATAGCCTCCTTCTCCCCCCATAGCCTCCTTTCACCCATAGCCTCCTTTTACCCCTCTCGAAATGTCCGCTATTGCATGTGGTCACATCATGTCCCATGTGACTGGCTGAGGCGGCCTCTCATGACTTCGAGGCCATGGTCCTCTGTGTTGGCCTGGGTTGTGGGGGAAGACAGCAGGCATCATCTCCCCCTAAAAGCTTGCTTTCTCGAGTAGCATCACCATGCCATCCTGCCCACAGCTACTCTCTCAAGGCTGCGTTAACCTGGAAATGCATCTTCTCCATCATAGTCCTGCTGTGGGGCTAGGGGCTGGTCAGGCGACCTCCCTGTGTCCTAGTTCTTTTATCTGAAAAATGGGGATAGTAATAAACAGGGTAATTTGATGGCTGGGATTGAAAGAGTCCCATTATAAAAATACAATGCAGCGCTTCAGGATGACAGGCTGTGGGCTCGAAGATGGTGCTGCAATGGGTATTTTTAGGAAGGAGGGAAGAGGGGAGGGAAGGGGTGGTTTATAAATGTTTGTTGCATTAAAAAATGTGCTAGTTTGAATTGTGCAGAACAGAGTATCATTTGTTTCTAGAAAAATTCACTGCTGTGGAAATGAATTAGTTTACATTGAATATGTGATGGTTCAGAGAAAGGGATATTAACCCAATTTGCATTTCTTTGAACTGAAATAAATTATTGCCGTGTTTGCACTAGTTGGGTCAACTGGATGTGACTGGGTAGACCTGCAGTGGGGAGGGCTTCCCTGGGCTCAGAGGGTTACAACAGGGTCAGTGGGTGCAAATCAGGCTCCTTCACCTTTGGAGGCACTGTGGACCCCTCTCGGGATCTATTGAAAGCAGCTCACACACCTGCCTCACAGGATTGTGGTTGGGTGTCAGCACTCTCCAGGTCTTCCAGGCTGTGCAGGTCCAGGTGTAAGGGCTCCCTGTCCCAGAGAAGGCAGTGCCCATTGTCTTAGTGTCTTACGCAATCGTAGTACAGGTTGGTCAGAACTCAGTTTCTCAGGCCACTCTGATCTGTGGAAACAAAGCAGATCTTTGCTCTGAAGAGGGGGACAGCCTAAGGCTGAGCACAGAGCCACTGTGCTCTTTAATGCCTAACAAATGGGGCATTATGTGAGCAGCAGGTGACTATTTTAAAGGTAAATCCAGAAGAAACGGAAGTTGGAAATAATTCAGAGACATGTGCCTGGAATGTGCTGTTGACTTTTGCACCAAAAGAGCGTCAGCTTCCTCGAGTCAAGGACAGCACAAGATGGAGGATGGAGAAAATCACCTTCCCTTTTACTCGATAGAAGGTGGCAAAATGAGCTAATTAGCACCCAGGGTCAGAGAGCCTTATTTCCTGAGTGCCCCCAACCTGAACTCACTTTTACTGGAAAGAGGCAACTACAGGACAACAAGATGATAAGCAGGGACTTCATTTAAACAGTAACTTCAGAGGGAAATCCCTCTCATATCACTTCTCTGCTTCAAACCCATCACTAGTGCTTTAGCAAATTCAGGGTAAAGCTTTCACCCTTGAACTCAGCATACACCTCACTCTACCTTGCTTGACCATGCTCTCTTTTATCTCCAAACCTTTGTGTCTGCTGCTCTGTCAACTTGGGGTAACCTATACCCCTCCTCATGAATGTCAGGTCCTCTGAGCAATGTTTTCTGGCCCCTAGACCAGGTGTGGGCTTCTGTGATAAGGCCAACAGGAACCAGCCAGCCAGTGTGTTCCCGAGGGCAGAAACACGCCTGAGTGACTGTTAGGTCCCTGTGGCCAGCCAGCCATACAGTAGGAGCTTGGGAAAAGCATTTTGAATGCATGTATTCATAAAGGAATGACTGAATGAAGGACACTGTAGTCTCAATTGTCCTGCATTTCCTCCAATCCCTTGATTATGTCTACAACATGCAATATGACTTGTGTTTACTGAGCCTCTCTTATCTGTAAAGTGGGGATGATACTGTCTGCCTGATGATTTCTGTGAGAAAGAAGTGAGTTCATATACATGAAAATCAATGCCTGCCACTCAGCAAGTGCTCAGTAAATGTTAGGTGTTATTGTTCTCCACAAATAAGTTGTGAGAGACCAAACCTAGTGCTGTCCTGGATACAAGAGACTTCTCTTTCCTCAGTGGTTAGGATCCCACTTAGCAACTAGCTAATGAAAATGCTTCTAGAAAGTGACCTCTAGGAGGTAGTCAGACTCAGACCTGGGACCAGAAATTAGACTTTTGGAGACCATCAGGCCCCAAGAAGGCTGGCAGTGTTGCCCCGATATTGGGATTGGATTTGGGGAATGATGGCCAGGCAGGGATGGAAGACACTCCTAGCAGAGCTGGTGCTAATCTCTGGCTAGGCTTTACTTAAGTTACGAGAAGGAATTCCTGCTGGGTAAATGAGGTAATGAATGTGCGAGTGCTCTGCAAACTGCAAAGTGCTATACAAATGTGGAGCATTATTGCAGGCATGTATTTCTCTTCTTTGTGCTCCCTGGGTTTCCTAATAAGGGCTCCTTCTGAAAATCCTAGGCTGGCTTTAGATTAACTAAAGGGAGAGGGTATGTGCAATGGGGCAGGTAGGTCTACCCTGAACATAGCAGAAGTCCTGGCTAGGAAAGGAGGGACTTGCTGAAAGTAGGAATTGGGACGTGAGAAGCCTGCATGTTGTGCGGTGATTAATCCCTCCTCACCTGGACCATTTCCCAGGTCCAGAGCCACCCTGGAGCTGTTCAGATCATTCTAAAGCAGTGGTTCTCAACCTTGGCTGCACATTAGAATCACCTGGTAATCTTTTTAAAATCCTGATTTCTGGGCCCCGTCCTCCGGAAATTCTGATTCTTTGTTATGGGGTGGGGCCACAACATTAGTCACAAAGAAACAGAATTTCCGGAGGATGGGGCCCAGAAATCAGGATTTTAAAAAAGATTCCCAGGTGATTCTAATGTGCACCCAAGGTTGAGAACCACTGTTCTAGAAAGACAGAATGGCCTGTGCAGAGAAGGATGAGAGCAAAGCTTAGAGCCCTGTGGCTGTGGATAAGTGTGGAGTGTCATGGGAAATGTCCCCAGTGCCTGAGTCTGTGCTTGTAACTCGGTTACCCAGGCTGGTGCAGGCCAACGCAAACCGTTCCAACTGCTTTGTGCAAGGGAC
The DNA here is from genome assembly GCF_014108235.1 of Myotis myotis. Classification (NCBI taxonomy): domain Eukaryota; kingdom Metazoa; phylum Chordata; class Mammalia; order Chiroptera; family Vespertilionidae; genus Myotis; species Myotis myotis. The sequence goes on along the minus strand of NW_023416401.1, from coordinate 18,697,460 downwards.
ACGGCCTGGCCTGGAAGAGGGAAGAATTCTGACCTTTAACACCGTGGTGATCTCGGTAGCATGGATTCACCAGGCTGATTTGCTTATGCCTGTGTTCAGCATGCTCCCGGCCCCTCTTCTTCACCTCACAGCCGTGGTAACCGGGCAGACACGTGGCCTTGTGAAGATCTGCAGTTCTGTATCAGTAAGGTATAGCCAGCCAGCCTGGACACAGGAGCAGAGGCACTAGGTCCATATTCAAGGCAAATATTCTCAAGTTTATGGTTAAATTCAACTTGCTTATGTGTACAGACATACCTCGGAGATATTGCGGGTTTCATTCCAAATCACAGCAATAAAGTGAGTATCACACAAAGTGAGTCATAATCTTTTTTTCTGGTGCAGAGTCTTGCTTTCAGTTTGTAAATAAATAAATAAATAAGTAAATGTAGCGTCTGTGAAGCATAATAAAGTGAGGCACAATTACACGAGATGTGCCTGTATATTTTGCCAGGGACAGAGTAGCCCCACCTAGAGAGAGTCATATGAAATCTTAGCCTCTTATTTCCCAACTAGGGCATGAGAACAAAACCTTGGATGATTGAATGGATAATCATCGGGATAATGTCTGTGATTTTTCATGAGAGTTGTGTCTTAAACTCCTGGGAGCTGTCTACACCATCGACTTCCTAAAGCACTAAGCTGGAGACTGCAAATAACTCTTAAGCAATGAGGCTTAAACACAAAGCAAGGATGGTGTCCTCATATCTGTTTGTTCACTGTTCCATACTTAGCACCTAGCACAGTTCCTGGTAGGAAGGGGTCAAACATGTTTGTTCAATGAGGGATGAGTGGATGTGAGTGGAACATCCCAAGGTGAATATCAATGGTTTCAGCAAGACAGTGTGGAGGCAGGTTCTTTGTCCTAATGTTAGCTGCTTTTCACATGATTAACCATAGCCAATCATTTCCACAAACAAATGGCTATGATTTGGAGAGGATGTTGAGGACCCAAAGGGCAATGTAGGTGGTTGAAGAATTCCATAACTGAGGACAGGGGCAGGGAGTGACCATGGCATGCTCAGTGGACAATGAAGACTAGAGGGACCAGATGATTAACTCGCACTATTTTAGTCACTTGTTTTGTATAAGACTTTCTGGGGTTTTAGAAAACCACATTAATTTCCACCACCACCTCCCAAAAGAATACTTAAAAAATGCAGTTTTCCTTTTTTATTGAATTTATTGGGGGTGACATTGGTTAATGAAATCACATAGGTTTCATCATGTAGGTAGGAGAAGAATCATCTGTGTATTGCATTGTGTGTTCACCACCCCAAGTCAAGTCTTCTTCCATCACCATTTATCTCCCTACACACTTGGAATTGAAGAAGGAAAGGATGTCAGCCATTGCCTGGTCCTGCTGTTCTGATTTTTCAGGGCATATCAAGATCAGCTGTGAAATTGTAGAAACTACAGCTGTCCAGGCTCCATCGTAAACCTCCTCAGTCCCAATTTCCAAAAGTAGAGCTCTGGGTGTCCAGTTGATAAAGTCTCACAGATGATTTTGATGCTCTGAGGACGACTAGCACAGTTCTACATTTCACCCAATCCATGGAGCACTTCTGCAACATGAAAAGCATTATTAATATGGCACATCCTAGTTTCCAGGGCTTCTTAGAGTGTGCCCCGAAGTGGTTTCCACATCCCACATGCCCTCTGATCAGGGTAGAGAGTAGAGGGACCCTGATGTCACCCACAGTGAGCAGCATGACCTTCTGTCCGTGCTGTTTCTGGCTTGGTTCTGCTGCAGAGGGCATGAGCACAGCACAGGCAAGGTTAGAGGGAGGTGGAAGAAGAAAGAGCAGAGGGCTTTGGCCAGAGGGGCTGCTCAGAGCAGGATACCTGTGACAGTTTTCTGAAAGTGCCAGACAGTGTATTTCAGGCCTATTTTACTCTTTCATTCATCTATCTTTCCTTCATTCATCAGTTGCTTACTGAGTGCCTCCACTGCAGATGCCCTAGTGTACCCCACAGCCAAGTCTCTGCCTCATGGAACTGATAGTCTGGGGCAGGGGTCCTCAAACTACGGCCTGCGGGCCACATGCAAATACAAATATTGTATTTGTTCCCGTTTTGTTTTTTTACTTCAAAATAAGGTATGTGCAGTGTGCATAGGAATTTGTTCATAGTTTTTCTTTTAAACTATAGTCCGGCCCTCCAACGGTCTGAGGAACAGTGAACTGGCCCCCTGTTTAAAAAGTTTGAGGACCTCTGGTCTGGGGTGTGGTAGGAGATAGAGAAAATAAGTCAACAAATAACATTTATACAGGCTTTTGTAAGAATGACAGTCAATAGAGAAAGCGTCAAACTTATTTGCACACTATTTTGACTTCACCCAACCCTCCATGAATGCAGTGGAAGTGGCCTTTGTATTTCCTGACAAACTGGCCAATTCTGCCTCATTCCTGCCCAGGAGCCCTCCCAGGAGCTCTCTGTCCTCCTTCATCTCTCCCACACCCTTTGTGTAATTTACATGCAACGCTTGGTAATGCTAAGTGTTCTACAGCTGGCAGCTGAGGCCTGGAGAGCTGAACCTACCTATCCTGCAGCCCAAGGCAGCGAGGGGTGACATCAGACTCCCCCCAGGCTCTTCCCACCTAGGCCTCTCTTCATCCCCAGAGCAGGTTGCCTCAGTTACTTCTCTTTCTTTCTAACTTTCTTTATTATAGCCAAGGCTTCAATTAACTTTTCCCTGTAGAACGACTATATTAGGCAAAAGTTTGTGTGGGATCCAATAAAACGTCAAATGATATTGAGCATACGTCAGGCAAAGCCTGCAGCCCAATAAGTTATTATGTGTAAATGCTACAACTTTATTTTGAGAAGAATACATGTGTACTATCAAGCTGTTTTATGGATACGCAGAGTGATTGATTACAGCATGCGGAACTGTCGCAACAAGATAAACTCAGATAGAATAATCTGTGGATATTTAGGCCTCAGCAATTTGTTATCCAAAGACGACTCAAAGTGATAATTCCTCCCATTTCAGCGATTTCTCTATGCCACACCCAATAAAAACCTATTTCCAGGGAGCTGACTTCTGCTGCAGGGGGTCCTCTTCATGCTTGTATCTCTTCCTGGTTACTCAGTAGTGAGCAATGGAAGGTCGTGTTTGCCATCAGAGCCATAACCACAGCTGGGACTTGGCCCAGAGTGGGCAGGTGCTGGGGTCAGGAGCTGGGGCTGCTGCTCTAGAACAGCCTCTGCTTGTAAGCTAATAAACAAGCAAACATGTAAAAAAAAATAGCCATGATTTGTGTAACACATAAAACAGTTTGGGTAAAATGGATTACGTTCAGTAGCAGACTATTTTGCAGATCAGCCTCAAGCAACTTGTTGCTAAAAAAAGAACTGGATGGAATTCATCAGCAACTTTTCAAATAACCATTTGTTTGCAAAACAGATTTGCTGGAATGAATAGATTCAAGCCCAAGCCCCTGCCCTCTTCCTTGAAGGTCTGTGTGGGGGACAGACTGACCTTATTTTGGCTTCTTTAGGGTCTGGGGCTACTCTTTTGAGAACGAGTCACCAATGTGCATTCCCTTGGCTTCCTGTTCTGAATTATGCCATCTCTTGAATTGTTACAGAACTTTTACTGTGTGTAGAGAAGAGTCATGGGCCCGGTGGAGCAGAATTCTAGGCCAGGAGGACAAAGCCCTGTGTTGGCATCTTGGTTGTGCCTTCCACTAGCTCCATGACCGTGGGCAAGGCCCTTCCCCTGAGCTGCAGTCCCAGCATCTGAAAAGCAGAGACAGCGATACCTGTGCTACCCACCTTGCAGGTTGTTGTGAGAAGCAAATAAAATATTTCAAAAATGCTTCACAAACAGTGCAGATCTATTTAAGAAATTCTTATGAAACCACTAAGCCATTTCACTCACTTTGGGTGCAGATATGATCACTTCTTTTTTATTTTTCTCATCTATCACTTAAGACCTCACCTACTCTTATTATTAGGAGGCACAGTTCCTTATTTGTTACCCCCGCCCCCCCATCTTCAGATTATCCCAAGGCAGGAGAGTGAAATTTGAAAGCTCCATCTGTTTGCGACACTGCTTGCTAATTGGGGGGGGGGGGGGTGCTGGAGTCTTTGCTGAATTCTGGTCCACAGGGCCTGTTTTGTCTGTGACTTCCTGCCTGGCACCCTGCTGATGCACTTGTGGGTAGAGATTCCTGTACTCGAAACCATTTTTGGAGTTTTCTGTACTTGGCCCCTCATTCTCACATGCTGAGCCTCTGTTTCTCCAGATGCCTAGGTCCTGAGGCATTTCCAGTTCTTCCTACATCCTGTGCCAAAATCACGTTGTCCCTGTGAAACCCCATAGGCTCTAGGATGGATTCTGGGTCACGAATCTACATCTACCCTTTCCTTAGGAGATTCCCTTTGGGGTCCCAGTCCTCTTTCCTTGCCAGAGGACTTGTCCGACTAGCATGCTGAGTACAGCAAGGACTCTGGAGGTTGGCCTGCCTCATACCAAATTCCAACTTCACCACTTTCTAGCACTGCGACTGGGAGAATTACTTAGCATCTGTGTATCTCAATTTCCTCATCTGTAAAGTGGAGAAAAAATGGTCCCATTTTATAGGGTTTCTTTGAAATTAAATGAGGTAATAGAAATAAAGTCCTTAGAAGAGTGTCTGGCAGGCAGTAAGAACTATAAAAGTGTGTTAGCCATTATTTGTCCCGACTGATCACGTGCTCCATGTATTTCCCTAACAGAAGCTTGTGCTGCAGGAATTAGGAAATGGGCTATGTCCCCTTCAAAAGGCTATTGGGCTTCTAACTCAACTAATACAACTTAGACCATGCCTTTGCCTCCTATGACGCCTGCCAAGAGTCTGATCTGCTAAAGTTCAGCAAAAAAGGGCTGAGGGAAAGGCCTATCAGTTAGCTTTTGCTGCAAAACAAATCACCACAAAATGTAGTGGTTTAAAATAAGAAGCATTTAATTAATCCGTGCTTCTGCAGTTTGACGGGGCAGTCTGTGCTGGATTTTCTCATGTGTCTGTGGTCACCTGGTGGGTTGGCTGGTTGGCGACTTCATGACTAGGGTGTCTTGCTGATATGTCTGGATGTTAGCAGACTATTGGCCAGGAATTGGCCACCTGTCGACTGGGGTACCATGGTTCTTCTCAAAGGGGGTTCTCAACGTCCAGCAGGCTAGCTTGTGCTTGCTCACAGGGCTGTCTCAGGGCTCCAAAGGAGGCAAGATAAAAGCTACAAGACCTGAGGCCCAGACTTGGATGTCACACATTCTCTTCATCAAATTTACTTCTGATGGGATATGCTTTGCTGCCAAGAACTTGTGGTTATTTGCAGTTAATCATAGCAATTAAACTCTTTGCTTAGGGCAGTGGGCTCTTTCTTAGTTTCTCTGCATTCTGAGAGGGCTGGTGATTTCACCATTACTAAGAGCTCTCTCTCTCTCTCTCTCTCTCTCTCTCTCTTTTAAATTTTAATTTACCAAGTTAATTGCCAGGCACATTGAGCTACAAAAAGGTAGGGTGCCACAGAGTCCTCATGGAGAGGCCAGCAGTGCTGTGTCAGTGTCCGACAGGCTCTTTAGCTTGGTCTAGGGCAGTGGTCGGCAAACTGCGGCTCGCGAGCCACATGCGGCTCTTTGGCCCCTTGAGTGTGGCTCTTCCACAAAATACCATGTGCGGGCACGCACGTACAGTGCGATTGAAACTTCGTGGCCCATGCATAGAAGTCAGTATTTTGTGAAAGAGCCACACTCAAGGGGCCAAAGAGCCGCATGTGGCTCGCGAGCCGCAGTTTGCCGACCATGGGTCTAGGGGAGTGAGGAAGACCTTCCCAAGAAAGCAAATGTAAGGCTGAGATTTGAAGGATGCCTGGAGATAGTGCTGTTTGGGGTGGAGGCAGTAGAATGCAAAGATAAAAATGAAAGTCATAGAAAACGATCACCCAGACCTGCTCCTTAGTTACAAGTGAGAACAGTGAGGCCTGGAAAATCTCCCAGTTGTACCCACATTTAGTGGAAAATCAGGAACCCAGGCCTCCTGACTGCCCGGTCTTTATTTTACCAGGCATTAGGTCATCAAATGGCTACATCTCAGTCAAGCCCACCTTGGAGAGTCTACTCATGAAGTTACTTGTTTTTCCCCTCCAGGTGTCTGATTCCATTCTCCACTAGGAGAAGCTCCACATTCTCTTCCATCCCTGGATCCCATATCTCGAATGTCTGTGAAAGTGGAGATCTGCTCTAGGATTGACTGGTGAGTAATCCAAACAGATGTATCTGCTTAGGGCTGGCTGCGTGGTCTGTACACCCATGTGGCCAACAAGGCATCTCTAAGCAATGGGCCATGCCGTGGCACCAACCCCAACATCCATGCTGCATACAACATGTCAGGAGACACAACCACACAGAAAGTTTCATTAGATGCTGTTTTGTTGCCAAAAGGTTCAAGTGGTCATGAGTTAATCATTATGCTTCTAGAACATTCAGCCTTTGAATCCTGCCTTAATCAGAAATTCATTTTGTGAAGGGTGTTGGCTCTCCTTCTGGCCATAATTCCCAGCTGAGCATGGGCTGTCCCCAGCCAGACAGAAGTAAGCCATGATCCCCAGACCTGGCCATTGCACACTGCTTTCCTTTATAGCCTTCAAAGCATTCTCAAATTTGTCACCTCATGGAATTCTCCCAAAACTCTATCAGGGGGCCAGATAGAAAAGTCCTGATTTAGTGGATGAAGAAATAGAGACTCAGTGGAGTTAAGAAGCTTACTCAAATCCTCCAAGTAGGGGCTGATCCAGGACAGAAGGCTAGGTCCTAGGCCTTCAAGTACAGAACTTGCATGGAGAAATAGAGAGCAAACAGCCTCTGGCTTGGCATCAGACCACACCCTTAGGGTCTCCTGTGCCCTGGCACATGTCTTGCCAGACCCAACCAGTCTAGGTGTTGTACCTTCTTGAGCCATTCTCTTTGATTTGACTTACCTCTACATGAACTGGTGCTTGACTACACACACCCATGTGTGTGCCAGGGTGCTTTGTTAGTGGGAAGCAGAGATTACAGGCTGTTATCAAATATCACAGATACCCTGCAACTTCTATTCTACTGTAAGCCATCTCTGGAATCCTGAGCCATGCCTTATTTAACCAAATCAACGCACACATAGTGCCCAGCTGTTAGACATGGAGGAAGGACCACTGGAACTCCAAGGGAGAGGAGGACTGGCTTAGAATATCTGACAACGGGATGGATGGTGATTAGACTCCCTTCGTGTTGTTGAGAGCAGAATGAGGGCAAACTGCTGAGTGTCAGGAAGCAAATTTTAATCCACAGCAAGGAAGAACTTTCTACCCTTTGGAGCTGTTCAGAAGGAGAAAATTTTGTCGTAAGCGATCGTTTGTCTGTCATGGGAGTTGCCAGTCTCACTGCTGAATGAAGAGCAAGAACTGACAGAAGAGGCTTTTTCAGTCAAGCTAAAGCCCCTCAATTTTTCTTTATTAGGCCCAACCGTTGGTCCTAATTTTAGATTGTGGAGCGGCATCAAATAAAGCTAATCACTCTAGCACATTTTACAAGAGGGGCTTATAAATGAGTTTCTAATTGGTGGAATTTCAGGCATGGTTATAAAGTGAAAAAGAATTTCAGGCCAGTGTAGAGATATTTTGGGACTGTGTGGTGTTTTCAGAGCCCTTAACTCATGCTGCAAAGCTGACCGGCTATCGTCGGTTGAGTGAATGTATGAGAAATTCATTTAACTTTCAGTTACTAAGGATCCTTTTGGTGGGAATACAGTGGAATCAGTAGGGCTTTAGAAGTTTCCTTTGAGTCTTTGGTAAATGCCCCTTGCCCTTTAGACTCAGATTATGAAGATGAGGCCTCTAATTTAGGAAATGGCTATGCTGGATGAGGGCGAGGGCAAGAGGGGACCACAAATGATTCCTGCATCTTGTCCACTTGCTGAGGGATCTTTGTGGAAAGAATGCAAAGTGTTAGCTTAAGCTGTGCTGATTGCACCCACAAGCTGGACTTGAGAAGAGTTCCACCAGCTCATTAAGACCGTGGTACCAGACACAGTGCGTCCTCACTGGCTGCTTCCTGTGGGGTCGCTGTTAGCTGGGTGCAGCACCCTTGAGGCATTTGAGCTTCCCACTGGAAGTCACAGCACAGACAAGTGCCACTGCCTGCATAGTGTGTCTTTGGGGTCTCTAGCTCCCCTTTCTCTATCACTTTCCTCCTTCCTACCTTCTTGTGTGCACCATTTGGGCCACATTGAGATATTTTGGGACAGTGTGGTGGGATTGTGGAAGCAATAAGGTAGTACTTTAGTTCCCACTGTGATAGTGTCGCACTCTGTGCATCCTGTATGCCTAGCCCAAGCAGGGTGGTACAATCCATTTCCTGGATACTTCTTGCTTTCCTTGTCTTCTTCCCAACCAGTGTACTAATCCAACCAATATTAATCTTTCTTTTATATGGTAACAAGAAAATACAGCCTGGCCTTCTATGGATGCACTTATGCACTCATTCATCCATCAATCCACCCACCCACCCACCCACCCACCTATCTTTCCTTCCTTCCACCCATGCATGCATGCCTTTATATGACAAGTACTTACATTACTTACGTTACATTACTGTATATTACAAGAACTTTGCCATAGAGGCAGACACTGTGCTAGGAACAGACTCACGGTAAAATGAGGTCCTTGCATGACCAGCTGATAGATATGCCTGCAAATACACATGTTCCACATGAGGTCATTGCTGCAATGGAGGTTTGCACAAAGGACAGTAGGACCCAGAAGAGGCCTGGTTGCTTGGAGGGAGTCAAGGAACGTGAGAAAGGAACCTTGGTAATTGAGTCAGCACATTTTAGCCAGACAAGTGGTCAGGGACAGCTCTGTGCAGGCAAGCCCAGAGGTCAGACAGCACGCTATGATTAAAGAGAGGTTCCAAAAGGGCAGGGTCTGTATCTGCTTTTGCTCCTCACTGTACATCTGCTCATGGTAGGCTCTTGCTCTTTCCGCAATACACAGCTCTGCATATAGCATTAAGTTTATGCACCTGAATTAAATTTTTACTTTCTATCAAACTAGTACATGTACATCCTTACAAAATTCAAATTTATGAGAAGACTTCATAACACCTAGCATTTCGTTGGCCTCCCCATTCCTTAATCCTGAGTCTTACTCCCTAGAAACACTATTTTCAACATTTTAAGCTCTTATTGCTGGCATTTACCTTCATATTTCTAAATAATGTTATTATATTGCTCTATCTTCAGGACATTATTTTTTAACTTCCATCTATAGAATGGTAGGCTTTTTCTCTTTGGCTGACACAGTGTCTTCTTTTTCTTCCATTCTCCCAATACAGTTATATTGCAATTTTCTATTAAGTGAATTTTTAGGATTTTCATATTTATATCTATGAAGATATTCACAAAGGAATGAAAATATGATTATTTCCTTTATTTTCCCCGAGTTTTACTGACACGCAGCTCTGCATAAGTTTAAGATGCACAGTGTAACGACTTGACTTACATAGACAGTAATCCCTCTCTATCTGCAGGGGATAGATTCCAAGACCCCCCGGGGATGCCCGAAACCATGCATAGTACTAAATCTGGATATATTATGTTTTGAATGCACATCTATGATAAATTTTAACTTATCAATTAGGCACAGTAAGATATCAACAACAACTAATAATAAAATGAAACAATTATAACAATACACTGTGAAAGAAGTTATGTGAATATGGCCTCCCAAAATATCTTCTTGCACTGTAATAAGATACTTACTTTCATTTAAAGGAAGCACATTATGGCTTCTTTTTGACATATTTGAATTGCCAGCGTCATTACTCTTGTGCTTTGAGGGCATTTTTAAGTAAAATAAGGGTGGCTTGAAAACAAGCACTGGGATAGTGCAACAGTGGGTCTGATAACCGAGTTGGCTACTAAATGACTAATGGGCTGGTAGTGGATATGCTGGACAAAGGGATGATTCATGTCCTGAGTGGGAAGGAGCAGGACAATGAGAAATTTCACCATTCTATGCAAAAGAGTGTGCAGTTTAAAATGTATGAATAGCTCTAGCTGGTTTGGCTCAGTGGCTAGAGCATCACCCTGTGAACTCAAGGGTCCTGGGTTCAATTCTGATCAAGGGCACATGCCTGGGTTGTGGGCTTGACCCCCAGTAAGGGGTGTGCAGAAGGCAGGTGATCAATGATTCTCTCTCATCCTTAATGTTTCAATCTATCTCTCCTTCTTCCTTCCTCTCTGAAATCAATACAAACATATTAAACAAAAAGAATGCTTTAAAAATAAGTAAAATGTATAAATAGTTTATTTCTGGAATTTTCCATTTAATATTCATGTACCGGTATTGACCACCGGTAACTGAAAGCATGGAAAGTGAAACTGTGGATAAGGGGGACTACTGTATTGTGAAATTTTTATCGTAATAAATTTATCATCCCTCATCTCATATGGATTGAAACGTTTTATTCCTTGTAAAAATAATGGGACATTTCACGAATTTGCTTGGTATTCTTGCACAGGGACCATGCCAATCTTCACTGTATTGTTCCAATTTTAGCATATGTGCGGCCAAAGTGAGCACTTATTTCCTTTCTTAAACAACTTTTTGTTTTCCCAAGAATTTAAAATTGTAGAATTTAATAGGTTTCCTGGTTTTCTATGTACCTACCATTGATTCTTTTCCAGACTTCCCAGTGGAGCTACCAAGACCCCCTAGACATAGTCAATCAAGCCCCGTGGGTGGTTGAACAGTGTTGATTTTTCCTTGAAACCATCCCTCTGGGGTCCCCAATCCCTAGCTCTATGTGGTTTAGACTGGCTCCCTTTAAGTATGCTGTACCTCTCATGCCTCAGTTTCCCCTGCACTGCTCTCCTCTGATGATCTTCTTCCTGGATCGCATATATTTTTTGTTTTACTCTCTTGCTTTGGTGAAATCTTCTTAGAAGCTCTCATGAAAACACATGTGGGGTAAAATTTTAGAGCGCTTGCATATCTGAATATGTCTTTATACTCTCTTCATATTTGCTTACCATTTGGCTGGATATAGATTTCTAGGATGGAAATACATTGTACCACTGCAGCAATTTTCAACCTTTTTTATTTCATGTCACACATAAACTAACACAGAAATTCTGTGGCACACCAAAAATTATATTTTTCTGATCTGATAGAAAAGATAGGCATAATTTTGATTCTTTCACACTAGACGGCTATTATTGTGTTGGCTGTCATCGTTTAAAAAATATATTTTTATTGATTTTAGAGAGGAAGGGAGAGGTAGAGAGAGATAGAAATGTCAATGATGAGAGAGAATCATTGATTGGATGCTTTCTGTATGCCCCACACTGAGGATCAAGTACACAACCCGGGCATGTGCCCTGACTGGGAGTGAAACCATGACCTCCTGGCTCATAGGCCAATGCTCAACCACTGAACAACACTGGCTGGACTGTTGTCATTTTTTTATTTGACAATCCAGGGGAAAAGAGGTCAGTGCCCATGACTAAAGAGACAGTTTATTGCATGTTTTAAAAATTGGCGCACCAGTTGAAAATCGCTGCGCCACTGTATTCTAGGTCTAGTGTTGCTATTGAGAGGTCTGATGCTTTCCTGATTTCTAACCTTGTCCAGTGATCTCTTTTTCACCCTTTTCTGAAAGTATTTATCCCTACTCTTCATCCTGGAGCACTTGGAAATTTTACAATAATGTATCTAGATGTGCATCTTTTTTCATATGTTATATTTGACCTTTTGATGAATCCTTCACATCTGGAATTTCATGTTCTTTAGTTATGGAAATCTTGGGATTTATCCTTTAGAATTGCCTCCCTTATTTTCTCTGAACTCTGGCATTGAAATTTCTATTAAGAGACTATTGGACCTCCTTGATGGATGCTTTCATTTTTCCATTTTTCTTTCCTTTTTTTTCATCTTATTGTCCTTTTTCTACTTCCTAAGAGGTTTTTTATATTAATCTTTTAGAAGTCTATTTGATTCTTTAAGGTTATTTCATATTTAATACCCATGCACTCTTTTTAGTTTTCTGACTGTTCTTTTAGAATAGCTTTCTGTTCTTGTACCTATCTTATTTTTTTCTGAAGATGTTAATAATTTTTTAAAAATAATTATTTTGCTTCCTGTTTTACCTTTGTTTTCTCTAAGTCCCTTATTTACGGTTTTTGTTTTTTGGTTAGAGTTTTTCTTAAATGTCTGAGATCCTTAGCTATCTGTTCATACTTCAGAGTGAGGAACCATGTTGTGCCTGGGATTCTGTGGTTATGGGTGGTCCTTCTTACTGAGGGGCTGCAGTGTAAAGCGCTGAGGTCCTGGATATTTGCTTAGCTATCTCACCAATGCCAGACTCTATGGAGACAAACTCTCTAGCTTTTGGTCTCGTTGCCAGTCTTCTGGGAGTCCAGTAGGTGAAGACGGGGAGAGGCCTCACATTCAGTCTTTAGACGTCACCTCAGATGGGTGCTAGTTCTGAAGGAGGCAGGTCTGAGGCCTATCCTATAGACCAGGGGTCCTCAAACTACGGCCCTCGGGCCACATGCAAATACAAATATTGTATTTGTTCCCGTTTTGTTTTTTTACTTCAAAATAAGATATGTGCAGTGTGCATAGGAATTTGTTCATAGTTTTTTTTAAAACTATAGTCTGGCCCTCCAACGGTCTGAGGGACAGTGAACTGGCCCCCTGTTTAAAAAGTTTGAGGACCCCTGCATAGACCACCCATGTGTAGGAGAGAGGAGGAAGGTAAAGTTAACGAAGGGGAGAGAGGGCAAAGTGGTGGTCAGAATGTCAGGACGAGAATTAAGGAAGCGGGAGAGGATCAGCAGCATTGATTGTAGTCTCATCAGTTGGCTTTAGGCAACCACTGAGGATCTTCATGTTATAGTGGAGGTGGAACCCTGCTTTTGGGAAAAGGGAAGCCAAATGGCCCTGCAGGGACTGAAGTCCCCTTCTCATTCAATCTATGTCCCTTCTATGGGCCTGCTACCCTCAGTTCTGTTTCCTCCAGAGTTCTGAGCATATCCTGGGGAGATAGGGAATGCAGGCACATCAGTCATCAGAAGTGATTGACAGAAGACAAGAGGAATTCTTAAATCTATGAAGGTAAAACAAACACTTTATTTAAGGAAAAGGAAACTTGGGAAAAAAAGCCTAATAAATAACTCAGTACAGCTGGCTTAAGCACTTTAAAGCCAGTGTCTGTGATAAGCAATGGAAACATTAATATGAAATGCTTCACCATAAATGAGTACAATTCAGGCTGATGTATTGCAGCTGAGCTGGCTGTCGGACGGCCTGCTTTTAAAGTGATATTTACAATCAGTAGTTTTTTCCTTTGGTAACTAGAAGAAGGCAGAAATGGCTAGTAGCCCACCTAGGGGGCGGCTCTGAGCCTCTGGAAGCTGGGCGCCCTGCCAGGCAACTGCCTTTCCACTACGGCCCCATCCCCAGGCAGCTTGAGACAGGGCAGGAGGGACCCCAGAGCAGGGTGGTGAGGGCCATGAGTGAGTAGAGAGCTCAGGGCCTAAGTCCAGTTAGTGGCCAGCTGGGATGTCTGGAGACAGTGGGTTGTATTTCTGGGCTCTTTGTCTCCCAGCTAGTCCTGGAGGTCTCAGAGGGTATCTCCAGGTGCTCTGAGACCATTGTCCTCATGCCCCTGCTGAGCTGCCTCCTTCTCTGACCCAGAGTCTGTCGATGATACCCATCGAGCTGCTCAACCCCGAGTCCATTCAAAACAAGCATTTTAACTTACATTTTAACTTACATTTTAAACAAGTATTTTAACTTACATTTTAAAGTTTATAAAACAGAGGGAAAACTACCACCGGTCCTAGCACATCAACATGGTTATGGAAGAATCAGATAAAATGATCATATGAAAGAATGTAAAGCCTTCTTTTTCATGTAGGGGTAATCCGATAATCGTCATCCAAAGGACATCCTTCTTATTAAGCAATAATAATAATAAGAGCAGCTCACATTTGCTGTGTGCCAACTTCATGGCAGGCCCAAGCTGAGCCCTCCCTCCGGGGATGCTCCCTTGGCTTCCTGCTGGCCCTGGCTCCATGCCTGTGTGGACAACCTCCTCTTGGCCTTCGAAGGCACTGTCTTTCTCCCTCTCTCTCGGCTCCCCTCTGCTTCTCCCCTCTGCCAGCACTGCTTCTCTGTCCCAGGTTTCTGCAGTCTTGCTGGCTGATTGGGCAATGGGAGCTGTTTTGTTTTGCTTTGTTTCATTATCATTGTTGTCCCTGACATGGGTCACAAGACCCTTTACTGAAAGTGTTCAACTGTCAGTCACTACTGGGAAAATAAACAAACAAAAAAATAGATGACGAAAGGGTCAAAGGTGCAGGGTCCTCCTGGTGGTTGTTGCTAGCTAGTGGTTCCTAAGTTTTTTTTAAATGATGGCTCCATAGTTTCCCAGAGGGAGTGCAGTGGAGGGTTTGGCCTTGGCTGAAGCCACCAGCCATGATTTCTAGACCCAAATCAGCCCAACAACTTCTCTCCCTTCTAGAAACCTGCACACAAAGTCTCAGGAAATGCAGCAATTCATCCCTCCCCAATCGCACTGCACTTCTTTCCAGGCCCCAGTTACAAATGTGAACTGAACAGATGTATTATATGGAAATGCCTTAGAATGTCATTAGAAACAGCTTTTGCATTAATGGTCATAAATCCATACCTGCAGTCACGTTGGATTTCTGCCTAACTGTTTGATAACTTGAAAAATGTAAATTCTGTTCCAGTATGAATTTGGGGAAATGGATTGAAGGATGCCTTCCTTCACTATTCTGCTCTTCTCCCGCCCAGTCCATTTGCCCCACCCGCCCAGGCCTGCCCCACAACACCATTAGGATGGAGGGGAAGGAGGAAAGTGGAGAAGTCACATTTCCAATCAAATCTGACCTCAGATCTACTGTATGATCCTGAAGGATGTAGGTCCATTCAGCACCCCTTGTGGTAGGCTGCTTCTCAGATGGCTCTCCAAGGTTTCTGCCTCCTGGTGTTCACACCCTCTGTGTGGGCTGGATCCAGGGACTTGCTTCTAATGACTAGGATACCACAAAAGTGGTGGGGTGTCATTGTGGAGATTAGGTTATAAAAAGCTCTGATTTTTTTTATTCCTCATCTGAAGACATGCTTTTTTTAAAATTGATTTGAGAGGGAGAGGGAGGGAGGGAGGGAGGGGGGGGGAGAGAGAGAGAGAGAGAGAGAGAGAGAGAGAGAGAGAGAGAGAGAGACATCGATGTGAGAGAAACATTGATTGGTTGCTTCTGTCATGGGGATTGAACCTGCAACCTTTTGGCCTACAGAAATTATACTCCAACCAACTGAGCCCCCTGCCCAGGGTAGAAAGCTCTGATTTTTATGTTGCTGGCACTCTCTCTTCTTGGTTTGCTGGCTTTGATGAAACCAGGTGCCACGATGGAGAGACCAACATGGCCAGCACCTTGGGAAGCCTCTGGTTATCTGCCAGTGAGAAACTGAGACTGTCAGTCTGATGGCCTGTGAAGACACGAATCCTGCCAGCAACCGTCATGTGCGTTTGGAAGCAGATACTGCCTCATCTGTACCTTGGGATGACTGTGGCTGCAGCTGACACCTGGATTACAGCCTTGAGAGTTAGTTACAGCCCTACAACCAGTAAGAGAACCTGAAGTTGAAGACCCAGCTAAGCTGTGATCCACAGAAAATAATAGAGTGGATGATAAATAATAAAAGTGCTTTGTTCCAAGTTGCTAAGTTTTGGAGTAATTTGTTGTGCACCAATTAATAACCAACACACCCCTAATGTCACTAATCTGTAAAATGGAACCATTCCCACCAGTCCTCCTAAGTACAGCAGGATAAATGGGGTATTAAGACCCATTGCAATACTGAAACCTTATTCTGGTTGCATCAATAATAGTCATTGATTTATTCCATAAATACTTACCAAGTACCAATTATGGTTAGATGCTGTACTGCAAAAATAGGCTATAAAAATGAATACAGCATCCTTGTTTCCTTCGATGAGGTCATGGTCTTTATGAGGAGAGTGATATATAGTTTGGAAACAGAGTGAAATACAATATATTTAATGTTCTGAAATACCCTCAAACTGCTTTGGAAGCCCAGATGCCAAATACAACTTCATGTAACAAAACTGCTCACTAGAGTAGTAAGAATTCTTGGAAATCTCTAGGCATTCCCAATCTCCCCTTCTCCAGTGAGAGCACCAACAAGAAAGAATGAGTTTAAGAAGAGAAAGCTTAGAATTTGATGAGTATAATCCCAAAGTGTGCATGAGATGCACTCTGGCGTTTTGAATGGAAGTCCTAGGACATATCTTCAGTAGGGACTCCCATTCAACCTTACTTTCCCAGACACTTGGTACTGGCCCCATGATGTATTTCATTTGCACAGCCCCTGTTCTTTAACACTAATCTTAATCCTTCTCAAGTTTCCTGTGATATCTCCCTCTCATCTGACCTCCAGGAGCCCCTGGAATCCTAATTACATAATACAACACCAGTCATAAATATGACTGGTTTGTATCATGTATATTGTTTGTTCACCATTTCATTCCTTAATTCAACAAAAAGGCTCCAGTCCCTCCAGGAAGTGGCAGGGCTAGAAAAAAAAAAAAAAAAAAAGGTTTGTTGAAAGTCTGTTTAGGGAGTTGTTGATCCCCCAGAGTTCCTTCACACCGTGGCTGGAGAAGGGAATTGTAGTCTCTGTATAAATTGAACCACAGAGGCCCAAACTCTTCATCACTGGCCACAACAGAGGGCGGGGTGTGGTGCCTTAGTGAAAACAGCAATTAAATGAAGACCATGAATAGTCTATGTCATAGCATCCTAGCTTCTACACAGATGAGACTTGAATTGGTTATCTGTGTCTCTGACCACTCAGAGATAACTGCCTGTAGAACATCTTTGCTTGGCAATCTCAGTGCTACTGCACTCACAACCATGCAGACCCACGCAAGTTTCCTCGGCATCATTTTGGTCCCTACATGTCCAGGCATAAAGTGCCCCAGGGCCTTTGCACTGCTATTCTCTGCCAGGAATGCTCTCTCCACATATTGGCAAGGCTTATTCAATTTTCCATTTCAAGTTCTTGATCAGACTTCACCTTCATAATGAGTCCTCCTCTGATCATCCAGTTTAAACTTGCAATCCTCCCCAACCCCCAACCAGGAATAATGCTTGGCATGTAGTCATCTCTCAGTATAATGTGGTTTTGGAATGAAGTGGAGAGTTTGAGTCGAGGATGGAAGCCCATATATTATCTTTGCTTGTGGTAAAATATATATGACATAAAATTTGCCATTTTAACTATTTTAAGTGTATAGTTAAGTGCATCCACATTGTTGTGCAACCATCACCACTGTCCATTTCCAGAACTTTTTCTATCATTCCGAACTGAAACTCTGAACCCATTAAACACTAACTCCTCATCTCCTCTCTCTCCCCCAGCCCTTACTTTTTGTGTCTATGAATTTGGCTACTCTAGCTACCTCATATATGTGGAATCATACAATATTGGTCCTTTTGCATCTGGCTTATTTGTGTAATGTTTTCAAGGTTTATCCATGTTGTAGCAAGTATTAGAATTGCTTTCCTTTTAAAGCTGAATAATACTTTTGGTAAGTATAGATCACATTTTGTTTATCCATTCATATGGTGGTGATAGAAGCCTGCATTTTTTTCAGAGATGATGCCTATAGGACAATAGGGTGGGCTGGCAGGTGGATTCATTCACCCCTTGTGTTTCTCCGGATGGGTAAGAGCCACCAGGTTGTTTCTCCCACAGGTTTCCTTGGTGCTTACTCACCAAGGGAAGGCAATTCTAGACAATTAGAAGAAGTCCTAAAACCTTGAGTGTGAAAATATTTTTCTTTCTGTAGTACTGCATGTGAAGGCGAAGGTAGAAAGAATGTAGTGAAAGCTGCGCGGATAAATTATCTACTTTATGCTTTCAGAAAAAACGAAACAATGGACTCCATGTCTTCAAACATTATATAAATTTTTCCTTGAATAAGTGACTTCAGGCTAAATGCTAAACCCAAACAAAACCTGAGATTAAAAATAAAACAACTATATTCAGGAACACTGGAGAAATCACCCTGGTGGAGAACCCAAGGGGATTTCCACTGGGTTTTTGGTGGGAGGTGCCAGAGCTTCCATGGGCTGGGAGAACCCAGGACATGCTGGGTGTATCTGATGCCCTATTTCGTTTTGTTTGAAATGTTTTTCACCCGATAATGCACCCAGGGATTATGGTCATTTTAAAGGGACATGTATCGGTTTTGTTTTGAGCTTGAATCCCCATGTATAGTTTGTTTCTCTTCGGATGTGTTTGGTGCAGTTCTGGGCACTAAGGGTGCTTCCTGAGACATTGAAGTGAATTTTAAGCACCCTCCCGCCTACCTCCTTTGGGCCTCCCTTTCTCTCCACCAACCACCAAAGCCTGATAAAGCCTACAAAGGTAGCTACCTCTCTGCCTCTCAGATGTGGCCTTTTTCCATCTTTCTCCCTCCCTGAAGGCAGGACAACTTGGGTGAGTGTCTCATTGCTTGTTTCTCTCTGATGTGTTGTGGGAAGAACATTTAACTGATAACAGCAAGAGTGGAAGCAGAGGGGAAGACTAATGAATTCCCAAGGTGAGGCTTGGAACTTGAGATACAAGATCCATCTCTCTGAGAACCTGGGGAGATCCTGTGACCACTCCAACAACCAGTAAGAGTGGGATTTGGAAGGGAGGAGGAATCCCCACTTAAAACTCCAAATGTGCTCTCCCTTAGGAACATGTCAGGGTTTAGGGCACTATTAGGACATGATTGCACTCCAGGTACATGGGGTTTTAACAGGCTTCTGTGGGTTACCTGGGCACCTAACTACCACACACAGCATGGTTTCTATGGGAAAATGCATATACACGCAAACTTTTGGCACAGAGCCCGCTCTTAAGTAGAAGACTGCTTGAATGCCATATTCAGCTAAAGTATATACATAGGCCTATTTTTAAGACATATGCCTATTCTAAGATACTCAGTGTATGAGTATGGGTATTGGAAGAAAGAATTGATAGAAGTAGAACTCATGTTCTTGGTGGGCAGGTTGAGGGATATGTGAACATTCAGTGTGGAACACTTTTAATTTTACATGGAAGGAGAGTAGAGGACACGAGATGATGCCTAAAATAGTCTCTTGGTTTGTGTGGTTTGCTCCACATGGGCTTTCCTTTCAGCAGCTCCATATGCACACAGTTCTTCATTTTGATACTAGCAATTGAATTCTACAGTAACAGAGAAGACTGCATTAAATTAAGAGGCTAGGGCATGAACAAGACCTGCATTTCATAGGGTTTGCCCAAGTAATGAACCACCTTTAGTCTCCTGTCTCTCCTTGATGCATGATGTTCCCTGAGGGCAGACCTAGCTTTCCTGCCCCTAAATGGGCCTAACCTGCAGGAGCTGGCAGGAACTTTGCCCAGGACACATCTTGATGCCAGTTTTCCCAAGCTCTCAGTTATTCAAGGTCAACATCCATATCCACTGGTCACCAGCCCAGTGTTAAAAACTCTGGTTACTCTCATTATAAAAGTGAATTAACCTAGATTCACTTCATTTTACTCCAGATAACTCTATTCAACCCAGTAATTCATGGAGTTAAATTAATTCACTTCAATTTAATACTTTGAATCAGTAACTCAAATAAGCTCAGGTAAGAACTGAATTCAATACCCCAAACATTGATTAAAGCACCAGTTGGCTGGCCGTATGTTCTTAACCATGGAAAGTCACGAAGATGGTTCAGTTGGCCTTTGGGTTGGCAGAGAGCTGTGGGATGAATAGTCTCCTCCTCTCCAACTGTGTGTATTTTATTCATAGATTGTCCTTGTATTCTAGACAAAAATAACGAGTGTAAATGCTGTTGTTTTTCAGTTGTGAATTTAACAGAGTTTTTGTTCTGATTCATGCATCGTGTTTGGAATAGAGTAGCTGGTGTCTCACGACAAATAAGAATGGCATGGAAGACGAGGATGGACCTGTACCTGAGTTCTTGGGGGAAAACTGGCATTTCTCCATGGCATGCTCCCCATGGCATCCACAACCCTTCCCTGTGCCTCAGTGAGGAGGTGGCTTCCACATCTAGGAAGGGACATTTACGCACTGTGTGTAGCATCTCCATGCCTGGCCTTTCCATTAGCCTGTTACCCATGGGACAATCTACCCAAATCTGGAAGGATAGATCTGTGTGCTGATAGCAGGGGAAGTGAGGAAAGAATGGAAATAGGTATGGATGCTTTCTCTCGTCCTGCTCATTATGGGGATAAAGGAACTCAAAGAGGAATGGAAAGAATGCTAGGCTGTGGGTTAGGAAGCCTCAACTCTGGCTCTTGCTCTGTTACAAACCAGCTGGGTGATCTTAGGCAGATCATTGACCTTGTATGGGCAAGCTGATCACTAATGTGCCTTTTAACTCTGCAATATGAGCCAGTGGTGGTGTCTGGGGGAGGAGAGATGAGCTGTCAGTGTCCCCTGAGCCTAGCTTCTGCCAGCTTCATCAGTGGACAACTGGAGCTGGTGCAGGCTTTGGCCTACAGCTCGTAGGTGCCTCTGCCCTGAATCTGGAATTGAAAGTGTGGCTGTAGCCCTCCATGGCACTGTTAAAATTTGTCCTTCATTACCAGTAGCCTCATCTCTGCAATCAGTATCATCATGATAGTGTGAATATGAGTCAGGCTCTGTATTAACCACTTTTTATTTATTTCATTTAGTCTTCACAGCAGTTCCAGGGGAAGTTACTTTCCCCATTTTTCAAATGAAGAACAGGCTGGATTCTAGCCCACATCTCCCAGATTCTGGAACTTTTCCCTCAGGCCCAGTGATACAATCCTGAGGGTGGTTTGCTGTGGCTGTTTCTACCTTGCCATCACTTCATTGGGATGGACAGAATGTTGTCTTGAAGCACAGGCCATCTGGGTTTGGCCTTGACTCTCTGGCAAATTTTTGCCTAGACTCTGTGGGCCTGGACTCTGTTCCTTGTCTCCCAAGCTGGTGGCCAGTTTCTGGCTCAAATACCCCACGCCAGGATGCTGCTCATACCTGAATTTTATAACACATGCCATTTGGTCCCCCTATGGGCCAGATCATTTCCACCCTCTGAACACTAGTTCTGGGGATCTCTGGGCCTGTTGGAGCCAAGGCTGGCTTTGCTACAACTCTTTGGGACCTTTGGAATCTGATTTGAAGTTGGCTCTGTAGTTTTCCAAATTTCCTTACTCATCCTCTGGGCATCCTCCCCTTTGCCACCCGCTCTGCTGTGAGCTCTCAGCACCATTCCCACCTGAGTTCACTTGGCTTCCGACTTCTGGAACCAGAACCGGTGAAAAGAACATAGCAGAATATGCTGATCCAGCCCCAGACTGGAAGGTGACCCTGGGGTCAAGCCAGCAGGGGGCAGTGTCGGGGTTGCCCAACAGAGCTCCATAATTAATGCCTTTTGTTTTAGTCCTGTGTTGCTTTCCACTCACTTATTTCTTTGCTGTGGAGAGCACTTGAGCACAGAACCACAGGGGAGAGAAGCCTTTTCACCGAGGCGGCCCAGAATTGTTCTGCCTCTGCTCCTCTCAGGATTTGGTTGTTTTCCATCTTAATTATGCTCTTTGCATCAGTGGCTGGCGGGCACACAACCTTTAAAGGAGTTTATCTTAAAAACCACTCTCTCCTGAGAGAAACAGTTTTGTGGGGGACTGTGAGACTTCCAGGGATGTGTGTGTGTGTGTGTGTGTGTGTATGTGTGTGTGTGTGTGTCGAGGCAGTGTGGGTGTAGTAGCGATTGCTTTTCCCATAACCTTGGGAAAGTTCGAGTTTGCTAGCATGAACTGGGCTACTTATATTCCTCTTAGCCTTGAGTATCATCAACATGCAGACTTCTTACAATACCACTATCAAGTCAAATGGGGATAGTGTTGATATTGTGAAGGGAAGCCAGAACTTGTCAGTGGGTTAAATGGGTGACAGCACCACAAATTTAGCTTACATTTGTCTAACTTAATGACTAACTGTAACACATTCTTTTGGGTTAAGACTCTGAAGATCCCTGACTGAATGCAGATGTCATCCTCCAGAAATAACCACTTATAATGATCAACCATTCACATTTTAGTGTAAATTAACTCTTAAATGACTCAGTTACCAAGTGCAAGGGCTTCCCATATCTAGGAGAACTATTAGATAATCCATTCATTTACCCTTTGATTAATACATATGAGAAGTTTTTAAAGCTGTGCATTCTGTCCTATACAGGGAGACAGAGAGAAAGAGAAGACCTGGCCTCTTAGGAACCTAGAATCTCACAGGAAACAATAGGTATATTGAAAATAAATTAGATAAGGTGCCAGAACAGGTGTCATAGACATAGCTGCACACTGATATTAAATGGAGCGGGGTTAGATGGGACTGAGATTAGCTCCAAGGAGGAGATGAAATGTACACTGGATTTTTACTCTTGAAATTGCCCAGATGAGATTGGCATGATTAAATTCAGATGAATACTATAGAATAAATATTGCAGAAAGAAAAAATGGGTGGACTGCAGGAACTGAAGAAAGCAGGAAGCTTGCATTGAATGTAAGGGGATATCAACTGTGTAATTCTGCAATGGTGATGCAAAGAGAAAGCCCTGCTTCTTCTTTCCTGCCTAACTGCCTGACTTCATTCTCTCCAGCAATGCTCATCTCTGCCTTGAATTTTCTAGCTCCCACTCAATTCCCCCATTCATTTTGTGGGTGGGAATAATTCTCTGCCTACACCTAGTAGGTGCTTAATAAAACTATTGAATCAGTGAACAAATAAATCATAGACAGTCTTGAGCATATGTGTTAAACTGAACTATTTCAGAGGCATCGGTTTGGATTCTTCTGGATTAAAGTTGGTTTATCTCAAACCCGAAACTGTAAAGGAAAGGATATTCTAACAATAAATGCTGTGTTTCAGTCGCTGGTCAATGTTCCCACATCTCCGTCTGTCATGATCATTCACACAGCCTCACTCAAATTCAGTCAAACACAGAAATTATTTATTTTGCCATTTTATGTGGTTATATGCCAAGCTAAAAAGATATTACCCTTGCTCCCTGAGAACTTAAAATTAGTCATTAATTTTATATGGTAAGTAGTAAGGAATTTCCCCAGAAAGAAAGAAATTTTAGAACTGTAAATGTCACCCAAAAGGTGTACAATTTGGATTTCTTTACTAAATATCATTGTTGTGATACCTTCTTAGGTTATAACTTTCAGAAGGTGAGCCATCTGAGAAGAGGTTTAGACATTCCTGACCCTTGTGTAATACTCTTTCTGGCCATGGGTCCCTCTATTCAGCTATAGGCCAGGCAGAGGAAGGGCCCCCCAATACAACACAGGCACCAGGGGCTTCTGGAAGGATGCAGTGTCTGTTCTCTTGGAATTCCATGGGTCCAACCTGATCTATCCTAAAACTCCAGGATGTGACTGAATATGCAGTCCCACCACTTCTACAAAAGGCCCTACCAGTGGGAACTCAGCCTCCAAAGGAGTTTCCTGTTCTGGAGATCTGGGGTCCAGCCATGTCCTTGATCTGGAGCTCTAACCTTCAGCTCAATTCCCAGCCACAAACGAGGAATCTGGGACTGAGACCAATGCTAAGATGCCTTTGTAATCTGTTCTTCTCTCTCCCTGTTTCTCACTTATCAGGAAGTCAGAATATTTAGACTTCTGCCAAACTCTCAAGAAGTCGACCTTCGAATCTGCACTGTCATTGACTCAGGCCTTTCCCTGCCCATCCAATGGCCAAGCCAGGAATCTGGACTGACTGTTGCAAGGTGCCAGGAAAAGGTGGATGATGGCTTCCCATATACCATGATGATGACAACAACTGTGCCATCCCTCCAGTCTGTTCTATCTGAGTGATTATGAAGAGAATAAAGCAGATAACATTGAGCTTTGTGATGGCCCTATAGTTCAGTCAACGTCCAGCACAACAGAATTAGAGGCAGCAAGTTGAAGAAACATTGAAGAAACAATGAACAAAATGAGACTCAGCCCAAGAGGTGAGGGCAGGGTTACTGGTGCTGGACAGAAGATGCTCAGGTGGAGTGGAACAACTTTTAGGACTGGAACAGCATAGACCTCAAACCAGGAGAGTCAGGAGGAAACAGGACAGCTGAACATAATTCTCATGCCTGAAATCTTGCCAGGTAAGCCCTTCCCAGTCATACTAAGGAGATGATAAATAAATTGAAATTTTATCAAGTCCTGTTGTTGGGGTGAGGTAGCTCTTTTCTGGGCTAGATCCAGCTTTCTCTTTCCCCAGAGAATGGGAATTGTGGTTGAACCAGGGTTAGCAGTTAGGGTTTAGGGCAAGAGCGGGGTTTGCACCCCATCCCACTGCTTCCTGACCTGGGGTAGGCCTAGCACATCTCTGTGTGGTTTCCAGGCCTCCTTCTCATAGCAAGCCCTGCCCACCTGTTGCAGCCTCACCCCATTTGCCTCTGCCTAATCCTTTCTGTATCCCCACTGCAATCTGGGACAGCATTATAGTAACTTAGATTAATTAGTGGTTTTTCTGCAGGTGACTCCGATTTTCTCATTTTGCTAGTATTTGCCTCCTTCTGTGTTTTTTTGGATGGAGGTCTTGGGACTGGTGCATGTCTGTCATGTTTGTTGATTGGTGGTTCAATGTTCTCCTCTCCATACTACACCACTCACACACCTCCTCCAGCCCACTAATTTCTCATGACAGTTGGGGGGTGGGGTTAAATTTACCTTTTCTGTTTTCCATTAGAACTCTGCTTTGGTGTTGATTTTTTAAGCTGTCTTTTTGGTCACCTGAACTGACCCCAATGTATAAAAAATGCCAATAGTATCATCTACCTCCTGGGTTTTATCTGTGTATCATATTTGTAGTTTCCTTTGGGTCATTTTTCTGGTAGTAACATATTTGAAGACCTAGCCAGGCATGGTGTGGGACCATTGGGATGAGGAAGACCTAGTGTGAATAAGATTCAATGCTGCCCATAGGGGAGTGGGGATAAGAACAGAGGCCCGGGGCCATTGAGCTACCCACAGGAAGTTCCAGAAGGAGATTGAGGCTTGTGAGTAAATCTCAGTGGCACACTGGCACAATAGTCACCGGCCACATTTCAGTCATAGGGGCTGAGTCAGCAATGGGCACTGGGACAAGTAACACTCATGCATAGAAATGGAAAGTGTCTCAAGGCACTGAGACAGCCAATAGTGAGGGACACACCCTTTGTCCAAGAGCCAAAAAGCATTCCATCCTGGGAGGGACTGGGATGGCTTTCTTCCTTCCCTCCTCCTTCATTTTCTTCACCAAAAAATTAATGAACATCCCAGTAGCTCTGTTGGGTCCTGGGACAATCTGGATACAAACAGATGATATTCTTTCTTGGAGCTTGGAGGAGAACAGACTAAAACTAATGAAGAAATTTATGAAATAATTACAAATTACGAAAAGATCTTTGAAAGAAAGAGTGCATAGAGAAGAAATAATTGGTGGGGGGTGTTGGAAAAGCACTTAAAATATGGAGAACAGAATTTAGCGTGGGTGGCCTAGAAAGCCAAAGTGGAGCTGGCAGGTTTAAACACAGAAGAGAGAAACCCAGTAGAGAGAACAGCATATGTAGAGGTCCCAACTAGGGAATCAAACCCACAACCTTTTGGTGTATAGGACAAAGCTCCAACCACCTGAGCCATTAGGCCAGGACAGAAGCTTTGTTAATTAATTAGGTGCCTGGTCTGGGCTTCATTTAATTATTCCTTCTGTCCTTTACTTATTTGTTCTTCCTCCTCCTTCTTTTCCCTGTCTCCCTCCCTCCTTCTCCTCCTCCTCTTCCTCCTTCTCCTTCTCCTTTTTCTATGATCTGTGTGTCAGGCCCTGTCTCAGATCTGCTGAGTAAGTTGTGGACCTTACCATCAAATAGTTCATGTGATAGCATGGGGGCTACACAGACAGCCACCTGTAGTTTAGGGTGGTCAGATTTTCAGAGGAGGTGTTTCTGATGAGAGACAGAAGAGGCCAAACCAGCAAGTAGGCCAGGGAATGAGGGTTTTGATGTCTGAGCTGAGTCCTGAGGAATAGGAAAGTGAGGACAGGCATTCATAGAGCAGAATGGGAGCCAGGCACATGTATGAGGCTAGCAGACATTGGATGCTAAGCCTTAAAATGTGGGACTGGGCCTGCGATCACCCCTCTGCCTCAGGCCATGCTTGGTCCTGAGTTCCAGGGCTGAGTTGGGCTTGAATGCACAGTGGTGCTGGCAGGAATCAAGGGGCCAACAGTGGGAAGGAACGGGGATGCGGCTGGTTCTAATAGGGACAGCAGACAGTCCTGGTGTCTGCGCCTGCACCCTCTGCCCAAGGCTCTGCAGCTTGTGCCATGCGTCTCCCGTCAGACCACGGACCCTGAGTCATAGAGTCTGTGCTGGCAGACACCGCAGCAGAGCCCCAGGACCTCTTTGCTAGAAATAGGTTCTCAATTCCCCCAAACAGATTGTGTCCTGAGGGCCGAGGGGTATGAGTGTGTCATTCACTGCGCTCTCCATGTGCTGGGGATGGAGGTGGGGCAAGAGAGAAAGACTCAGGAAATGTGTAAATTTATCCTGGCCTCGCCTCAAGGAAACCCAGTTACCACCAATCCATCAAAAATGAATTTGAGTTTGGATAACATTAGCGTTTAAGGCAATGCTCTTCTCTTGTATTGATTCTCTGTGGGTTGAGATGGAAACACTTTTAGAAATGTCGTCTTCGGTTTCTTTAATCTGCGTGGCTCAGGGAGGAAAAGGCTGTTGTCACTCGTGCTAATAACCATGAGGAACATGATTCTAAAGTGCTTAGCTGGAAAATGAATTCCAGAAGCCAGCCCTGGTCGGGCCTCCAGGGGAGTTATTTCCTCAAAATTCAGTCTTTTTCTCTCCTTCAAGGGAGTTGCCTCAGGTGCAGAACCCCTTGGGAAATAAAAACTAACAAGCCCAAGTGAGGATTCCCAGAAAGGGAGGAGTCAGCTTGGGGTGGGGTCCTCATTGTCAATTTCAGGGTGAGGGGAGAGATGTGTTGGATGGAAAATGGAAGAAGAAAGGTTTGTAGCATGGGGCACTGCTCAGGGAAGGGAGAGGTCTTGGGGCAGCTAAGTCTGGGTGTCTAAATGCAGGGAGGCTGGCTACCCCCGAACTGAGCTCTGGTCCTGCTAAAGGATTTCATGTCTCTTTGTAGTTGGGGCTGAGCTTCCTGAAGACCCAATGGTTGAAGCCCCGTGTCCTACCCTCTGACTGCAGGAGAGAAAGGCAGGGAGGTAAAAACTGGGAGAGAATGGAGGTCAGCAGCCCTTTTCCATCAGAACTCACCGTTTTGCCCCTGGCAACTAGCAGAGCCCTTGTGGGTGTTTGTATAAATATGAGCTATATTTGCATGAAGTGTTGGCATGTCTTCCAGAGGAGCAACCTGTCCTGTGGCCTTTTCCGTTTGTCACCTTAGGGTTGTCACTTTTCACCTCTCTTCCCTCTTACCACCCACTTGTCCTGACCCAGATCTGGGGACCAGAGTGTGGGAGGGTGATGACAGCTGGATGGACCTGTCTTCCCAGCCACTAAGAGAGTCCAGGTTCTGCCTCCCTCAGGGAATGCCCTTCCCTTTCCTCTTCCCAGGCCTCTATCAGCCTTCTGGGGCAGCCATGTGCCTCCAGAGCACACCTTGTTCTCACTAGAAGTGATTTGGTCCTAACAATTATGATCCAGGTCTCCATCAGTTGTCTGCCTTTGGGCATGGCCGTTGTGCATGGTAGACTCAGACCTCAGCATGCAAACAGGAGCTGGAGGTCTGGGGAGTAGGCCTCTCCTGTTGCATTGTTCCGACTCTAAGGTAGATGTGAGATGCTCAGTTCACATTAGGCACTGGGGTTTATTTTACATCAGGTGAGGCCATGCAGGCACTTGTGGAACCCCTGGGACAGGAACTTAGGAGAGCAGGGATGGCTGAGGCTGTGGTGGATTGGGCTGGGAGTCTTTCAGATTCTAGGTCAGCTCTGGTGTCATCTGTCTGCTTGTGCTGAGGGAATCTTACATGGTTCCCTGCTTCTGACACTGCAGTTTTATGTTGGTGTGTCCATTTGTCCTCCTGGCTTAAGGCTTCTGATGTCTAGTGCAGTGCCTGGTGCATTCTTAACACCTAATAACCATTCGTGGAATAAGTGTGTACTGGCTAGGCCATCATGAAAATATATTTTGTCCACCTACCTAGATTATATGGATATTTAGCATAGGAACCCTATTTAAAAACTGTCTGATACCTAAGAACCAGCTAGACAGTTGGAGATTATTAAATACTCTGCTTAGTAATAAACCGAGAAATAGAACAGAGACATTAGCATATGACTTACCAGCCTTCCTAACGGTAAAGGACTTCAGGTCAGCTTGTCTAGTAGGAAATAATTAGACATTTGAGTGAGGAACCTGAGCATGTGGGATAAGGGACTGAAGAAACAAAACAATATCTTATTCCAGGGCCCTCACAGGCAGAGCATAGGCCCACTTGACTAGAAGGAGAAAAACGACCCTCTTAAACCTCATTAACTCAAACTCTACTAATTTAGAGTAAGCAATCACTCAGACCCACAGAGCTTAGTTTTGCTTTTCCAGTTTGAAAAATGTATCTGTAAAGTTAGTGAGCTGTGTCAGAGGGAAGCAGGAAGTGGGTGTGGGGAAAGAATCCAGCTGATCATTGACCACCAAGCATAGTCCCAGTTTCAGTGTTCAAAACATCCTCCCTGATTTCCTGTTCCTTAGGGGCTCAGGGCCCACGGTCTGCATCACCACCACAGACAGTGACGGAGGAGCAACCTGTCCCCCCATCATAGCCTTTACAGACTCAGCAGACTGGGGAACCCTGGAGGACAGTGCCCCTGGTGCCTATTCTCTGTATCCCCAGTTCAGAGCCTGCTTAATAAATGTTTGTTGAGCAAATAAATAAAGCAAAGTTTCCACCAAAGTCTTTACATGACAATGATACTGTGTTTATTTCAAACAGGGATTATCATAGGAATAAGGTTTTATAGTTTTTAGCCAAGTCCTGGACAAATTTGGTCTCTCAAACCTAGTATTACCACTATAGAGTCAAAATTGAAACGGCAACTCTATGATAAGATGAAAGCCCATAGCTTTTGAGTAGTTAACCTATTGCTAATTATGTACTTAATGTTGTGTTGCACTTTCTTAAAAAGGTGTCTACCCCCCGCCCCCCCCCCCCCCGCCCCTGCCGCCCCCTTACTCTGGAATCCAGGTCATGAAGAAGGAAATGAGTAAATGAGTGAGTGACTGACTGACTGACTGAATGAGTGAATCCCTTGTGTGGTTCAGGTCCTTCATCTCATGTTGTGGCCAGGTTGCCTCATGGTGGGATTGGGTGCACAAAGGGAAGCTATGATGGGATTTAGTGTCATGAACAGGCCCAGGTAGGTAGAGGACAGCTCTGGGTGGGTAAACATAGGGCAAGGGAGGGTGGAAGGCCAGCTTTGCAAGAGAGACCTTATGGTGAAGTGCTGAGGAGCAGCTAGATAATGTCCTGGCAAATAGCCTCAGGGTAGTCCTATAAAAGGCAGGAGGAGGGATCATGTGTCAGCAAACCAAGGACCTAGCCAGCAGGTCGCATCCCAGGAACATTGGCAGGTCTCAGGGTCCTGACGTTATGCTCACGGAGCTGCTGTAGTTCAAGGCTAGGGACCCAGCCCTGGAGGTGTAGAGTACAGGGCATGTCTTTAGGTGCAAAGATAAGGACATGGATGAGTTTACTAGAATCAAGATGGGTATTATGTGGTCTCAAGAATAAGTTGTAGCCCAGTTACTAGTACTGGGACATGAAGCCAAAACAAGACTGGGGCAGAGGTGACTTGGAGCTGAGTTCTCTGAATAACAGTCTACAATTCTTTCAGTTCTCTTTAGTAGTAACATATCTTTAGAGAAGGGCTGAATGGAGCAGAGTGCAGTAAAGGATTTCTAGGTGTCAGAGGTGGGACAGTGCCAGAATTGGGAAACTAGTCAAATTGGACAAACCCTTCTGCTGAGGACTAGAAAAGATGAACAACTACAACAAAAAGAAACAGTTTGAAGATATTGGAAATCTAACAAAATTGTGAAGAATTTCTCAGAAGATAAAAATCCAGAGATGTAGCATTGGTAAGTTACTTTCAACTTGGGTTGTGACTTTGAAAGGGTATATACTTTAGGTATAAAGGTGAAAATAAGTAAAGGATCCCTCTCAAGACTTCAATCTAACTTAAGTCATTGGATGGCCCAGAAATTCTTGATATCTGAAACTGGATTAAGTTAATCCAAGATGGTTATTATTCTCAAGTGCTTGGCAAGAGCAAGTAAAAATCCACATACGGAAATATCAGGCACAGACTTTTAAATAATTATATTTACATTTTTCAAACAATTAAAACAAGATGGAAATTTCAACAGCGAACAATAAACTATGAAATTGATATACTGTATTTAAAAATTAGTTATATAGAGATTGTTGGAAAATACTTTAAGTTAAGAACTTTATGGAGTGGTTTACTTGATATTAGACTTAATTGAAGAGAGAATTAGTTAACTGGAATATAGATCAGAAGAAAATATCCAGAATGAAGCCTAGTCATATAAGAGGTGAAAACAACAACAGAAAAAAGGGCAAGAGACATAGAAAAAAGAGTTATATATTGTACTACATGTTTAATTGGATTCACAGAAATTGAAGAGAGAATAACATACAAGAGGAATATGAAAAGATCCTCAACATCATTAATCATCAGGAAAATGCAAAACAAAACCTCAATGAGATACCACCTTACACCTATTAGGATCTCCACTATATACTAGTAAAAAACCAAAACAAAACATATGTTAGTGAGGATGCAGCAAAATTGAAGCCTTACACACTGTTGATGGGAATGAAAAATGATGTAGACACTATGGAAAACAGTGTTGAGATTCCTCAAAAAATTAAAAATAAAACTACCATCTGATTCATCAATCTAACTTTGAGATGTTTATCCAAAGCTATTAAAATTAGGATCTTGAAGTGACACTTTGCATTCTCATGTTCATTGCAGCAATATTTACAATAGCCAAGATGTAGAAGGAACTAAATGTCCAATGATGCACTAATACAGGAAATGTGGTATATATACATACAATGGAATATAATTCAGCCTTAAAAAAGAAGAAAATCCACCCTAGCTGGTTTGGCTCAGTGAATAGAGCCATTGGCCCACGGACTCGGGTTAGATTCTGATCAAAGGGCACATACTTTGGTTGCAGTCTAGCCCTGTCAGGATGCATACGGGAGGCAATCAGTCAATGTGTTTCTCTCCCTGTCTCTTTCCCACCCTTCCACTTTCTCTAAAAATCAATGCAAAAATATCCTCAGGTGAGGAACACACACACACACACACACACACACACACACACACACACACGAAGAAAATTCTGTCATGTGAGACAACTGGGATGAACCGTGAGGACATTATATGTTAAGTTAAATAAGCTAGTCACAGGAGGACAAATACTGCATGATTCCATTTATATTAGGCATCTAAAGTAGTCAAACTCATAGAAACAAAGTGATTGCCAGGGTCTCAGGGGAAGGGAAAATGGGGAGTTTCTGTTCAGTGGGTATAAAGTTCTAGTTATGCAAGTTGAAAAAGTTTTAGAGATCTGTTGTATAATATTATGTTCATAGTTAATAATTTTCTACTGTACAACTTTAACAATTTATTAAGAAGGCAGATGTTATGTTAGGTACTCTCACTACCCCCCAAATCATCAAAACACATCTGAGTCTGACTTTGTGAAGGAGATGTGAAGAAGATTGGGTTAAAGTGTCCTAGATTAGTTTAAGGAGGTTCTAAAAAGTCACAGAGTCCTTGAGCCCAAGTTAGTAGAGTTAAACTATTAGGAGTTGGAGCTTAGTCATACTTGTGTTCCCTGTAATTCCAGCATTCTCATGGCTGCCAGAGCAAAGAAGGAAAGGGCAGGTGGGATTCTGTCCCTAGTGCCTCTCTAGGTTGGGAACTCTAAATGCCGGCTAACTTCCTCTTTGCCCCTCAGCATTGTAATCTGATTGTTTCCCTGCGTATCTTATTTTTCATGTGACAGGGAGCTCTCTTAGGAACCTGTTTTTCTTTATCTCTGCCAGATCATCCATGAAGTTAACCTGTCATTAAAGCTGCAACCCTATGATCTTAGCTGCCCACATCCTGCCAGTGTTGGTGAGGCTCTCCTGAGGTTCCTGGTCTAGGTGCACACCAAAGCATTCTGGGAGTTAGACTCTGAGGCAGAGAGGGAGGCTCTCAAAGGCACTGTGGAAGGACTGCACTGTTTCTTTCTGACAGTGTAGCTGCTGAGACCATGTGCCATGGTCGGGTAAGAGCAACCCCAGAATCTGTCCTGGGAGATTGCACCTGGCTCTGTTCTAGAAGAGAAGGGAAAGGAAGTCTATGTTCTGAACATTGGTTCTGGTATGTTTTTTTCTCAGTTCCCTGAGCCAGCCCCATTGAATATAACATTCCCTTTTGGACCTCAACAATTCTCTGTACGTGTCTCTCCCTACCTGCCCTCTGGAGGGCTCCTAATGTCTGGGAGCAGGAATCACACATTTTTCTTCTCTTCCCTCCCCACAGGGAAGGCCAGAGAACCTTCCCTTTCTTCTCCTCCCAACTCAGCCCTCATTGCCCCCAATTCTTGCTTGAATCCTCTTCCAGGAAGCATTTCTGGCTTACTTCAATCAAAGCTTGTCATCCCCATGGCCTTGCAGTATGTCCACATTACACAGGGTCTCTGTTGTTGTCTGATCATTTCCCTGTGTGTTTTGCCTTTCATTAGATGGGGAGCTCTCCCAGGAATCTGTTCTTTATCTCTGCCAGACTGTCCAGAATGTGACAGGGCCCCTTTTATACACAGTACACTTCAAATGAACAACCAACAGGACTCAGTGGGGTCAAGATCGAAACTGATGGTTACCTTTCAAGTCTGGTTGGGAGAATTACATGAAGAGAAACCTCTAGAAGCAAAGCTAGTTTTAGGGGAAGATATAAACATAGTCAACATGAGGCACTTAAGAAGTATGTGGAACAAGCAGGTGGAGAGTCCTACAGCAAGAGGGCTACCAATGTGGGAGTCCTCATTATAAGGTGGAGATTTTTACTCTTACTAACACGCATTTACTCAGCATAGTATTGGCCCACTCTTGAAACACTTGG
Organism: Myotis myotis; assembly: GCF_014108235.1. Taxonomy (NCBI): domain Eukaryota; kingdom Metazoa; phylum Chordata; class Mammalia; order Chiroptera; family Vespertilionidae; genus Myotis; species Myotis myotis. The sequence continues at coordinate 18,664,096 of NW_023416401.1, read as the reverse complement.
GAGCAGGTACCAGGCAAAACGGTCTCCTCAGAGAGTAGCTAATCTCCGCAGAAGATGAAGCATGAATGTGCTAAACAATAACCCAAGATTATTTAAATAAAAGTCCAAGATAACAGAAGTGATGTGCAACCCAGTGAGAGATACAGGGAGGAAGTCCCACTTGTCCAAAGAAGGAGAACACATTTTAGGCTGGGGAAATCCAAGGTACAAATTTATGCTGATCTTTAAAATTGGGAGCAAAGAGGAGAAAATCCCAGATGAGTGCAATTCATTAGCAACATGTGAAGGTGGGAGTGTGCAAATCAACTTTGGACATTTTAAGAAATGTCCAGGAGATTCCACTTACAGGGAGTGTCCAGGATAAGGCTATAGTTACACCAGGGAGCCTCACCTATCTGACTTTAACATATCTTTGTAAGAAGTGGCAAAAGTGCCTGGGATAGAATGTATGGACTGGGTGCCAATGCTGCACCACTACTAGTAGTGTGACCTTGAAGAAGACATTTAATCTTCCCGAGTCCCTGTTTTCCATTTGCAAAACCAATTCCTGTCTATGTTAAAGGACTTTTGTGAAGATCCAAAGAGAAAACATTTGTTAAAAGTCCTCTAAACATAGCAGTTCATGGATGTTGGTTAGTATCACTACTTCTGGCCTCTTTAATATACACAGTGCCTTCTCCATTGTTTGAATTCCTAAAGCCATCTAATGCTTGTATCATTAATTTTGACCTCCCTGAACCATATGTTATTATCTCTTAATTGTTTCATGAGTTTGTAGGAGCTTCTTCATTAGATAAAAACTCACTGTGGGCAAGGGTTTCATCTTAGACCTTCACTGAATGTTCAGAATATTGTGAGCACACACTAGGTGATCAAAATATTGTTGCAATGATGGATTTTTATATCCACGATGACCAAAGTAATCCCAAAAGATTTCCCAGGGGAAGTAGATTTCGGGTTGACGTTGACGGATGGGTAAGTAACGAAAGATAATGTTCAAGAGGCAGGATGGCCAGTGAGGGGACTGATGTGAGCATAGTGGCAGGTTTCTTTTTTAAAAAAACTTTTCCGGATGACTGATTCCTCTAGAACATTCCATCAGGTTTTGAAGTCATTTATCACCCTGGTGCTTTGTGAGAAAACCAAGTGAAACAAAACCAAAAGAGAAAATATCCATTCAGCAGCTGGACAGCTCGGTTATTTTTAGGGACAGGAGAAGAAGCCAGTGCTTGGGACTCAGCAAAACATCCCACTCTGTTTGGGGTTGACCCAGTCCCTGGAAATACACGGGTCTAAGCATTTTCTCCATGCATCCCTCTAGCACATGTGTATTTGAAGGGAAACTCTATCCATCTGTTTCTAATTCATTTACATTGAAGTCATCAAAAAAGCTGTTGATGCATTCTTTGCCTAGCCAAGTTCTCCATGAGTTTTCAGGAAACCCGAATATACTGCCGAGTTCTTTCTGGTATCCCAAGGTTACTGGGTTTTGTCTTCACTGAGAACTCAAGGAGAGTGGAGAATGCTCTGAATTGGCCTCATCCCAAATCTGTAAGCTCTGCTCTGCCTTTGTGGAATGTCAGTGGCTCTCAGAGTCTGACCAGCTTGGAGTGAGAACAAAGTAAAAGGCAACCCTGAGGTCTCAGATCTCCTCTCCTTGCTCCAAGCAGAAGCTGAGGATGGCCCAGGAGATGGAAAAAAGTGCTTTAGAGGCAATTTGGCCATTAGACTAATTATGGGATAAAGAGAGTTTTAATTCTAGGTACTGTGTGACCTTGGGCAAAAAAAGTTCCTTTTCTATTTTTTAATTCCCCCAAAATAGTAGGAGAATGATACTGCAACTTTTGATCTATTTTCTAGAGATGGCTAGCATGGTTGGTATGTGGCTTGTGAAATAAAGATATCACATTAAGAAATGATTGTTTTCCAGACACCCAGACAGCAGTCCTAACCCCCTTGAATAGAGTGTGTTCTGGGTATCCCATCTCTAGTACTGAGCATGGACAAAGCTGAACCATCTATCCTCATTCATTTTTAGGTTTGGTGAGTCCTTAGTGATGGTTACTGACTCACTGAATGGGTTTGATTGTTGATAGCTGAGTTCCCCAGCCTCTTCATTCAATAAATACACTTGGGCAGACCTGGAAGGAGAGTTGTGTCCCTGCCAATATAGACATAGGTAATACCCAGTTGGAGGAGATACATGTATGCACTTTCCAGAGAATTGAAAGCTAAAATGAAACTTGGAAGCTCACAACCCTCCTCTTAATTTTACATACGAGGGAGGTTGGGCTCCAAAAGGCAAGGTAATGTGCCTAGTACTTGTCAGACACTGATTTTATGCCAGTCCTGTGCTAAGTGTGGTCATATTTAGCAGCACTGAATGGAAGATATAATATTATTCACATTTGGCAGATGAAGCAATGTGTGAAAAGGAGGCTGATAACTGGCCAAACTCACTTAGTGAGCGAGTTATGACCTAGAATTTGAATTCAGCTCTACTACCTTCAAAGGCCAGTTGCAACTCAGCTAGCTAATGAGGAACCAGAACATGGCCCCCTGGATTTCCCAGTGAAAGAATAATTTGGAATGTAGAACTTGAGTTGTACCTCCAGTTTACATGCCTTGCCTCTATAGCACCTCCCACTGTTTGGTTGATCCATCAAGGGGTTAGCTGCCTGGGGAGAAGAGCCAAGTGGCAGAGGTAGAGAGGGTGATGAGAGGGTAAAATGGGGTGAGAGGGGCTGAATCTTCCCCTGAGGAGACTGTGAATGGTAGTTCCTGTGGGTGGCCTCCAAAGACTATGTGTGGCCACCATGAAAGAGCAAGTGAGCTAAGATTTAGAAGCTAGGGACAGTAATGACCAATCAAGTCAAAAGAGGACCACTAGAGCACCACACCTGTCAAACTTTATATCTTTTATATTTATCATTTTTTGCCCCAACACACCAAGGGTAGAGGGTAGAGTAGAAGATGTCCAAAGAGTAGACCAAGCTCCCCCTCTCATCTGCTCATCCTTTGGGCCAGAGCCTGGCCAGTGCTGGGGGGAGGGAGGAGATGATGCCTTATTGGATATATGATGGAGTTCTTAACAAGGCTCAGATCATTTGTGCTTTTAATAATTGGAAGTGAAAAACCAGCAGCAAGATATGCCTGTATTGTCATTATGTTTGGGAAAGGGGATTCAACAGAGCCTCTTTGAAAATAGGGATTAGAGGGAAAGCAAATCATTTCATGTCTGTGCCCTATGAGTTACAACTCTTTAGTGGGCTGATTATTTTCCCCTCTTTTTCCATCTATCGAATGGAGGGAATATGAAATGGAGTGTGTCCTTAGGTAAGAACCCTCCTCTCCTTTTGAGCACTTTTTCTTGTATTTGCACGCCCTGCTTTTAGCCAGAAGAACAAGACCCAAATACTGCCAGGTAGGCTCTTCTTCCCAGATGAGCTACTCAGCACCAGAATGTCCACACAAGGAAAGGAGGGAGAGGGGGCTGGAGAGAGAGAGAGAGAGAGAGAGAGAGAGAGAGAGAGAGAGAGAGAACAAATCTGGAAGGAAGGAATAAGGTGTAAGGGACAGCAGTGAAGGGGAGGTGAGAAATGCAGCAAAGGGCAGAGAAAGAGGTGGGAAGAGTAGAAAGAGCAGAAGGGAATGAGAGATGCAGGGAGAAGACTGGAGTGGAAGGGCAAGAAGGGGGTCGGACAAGAGGCATGGGTTTTGGGGTCAGAGCTGGAGCAGCTTCCTGCCAGGCCTGCTGGCCAGCCAGCTGCTGGAACATCTGCATCCTGGTGGGGGTGTTTCCAAATGGAGCTGCCTCCTCTCTGGACTTCTGCCCCACACATTTGTGTGCCTGCCCAGTTATGACTCTGACAAAGTGCTTGCTTTTCCTCTTACTAATCAACCACTCGTGCCCAAATAGCTAAATCAGCTCTGGACATGGGCAGTGGGTTAGCTATTGGGAAACCCTGGGGTCAGCCAGGGGCAGAAGTGTTTGTTCTTGGACATGATGATGCCAGGCACAAGAGGAGCTGACTGGCTGCACCAAGGCTGCCCTGCCTGCCTCTTGAATAACTGAGTTTATGAAAAGATCCAGGAAATGAGAGTCAGAGCTGGGGGACAGTCACTGTGTGGGAGTCGGGGTTGGGGGACTGAGTCACTGGGCGGGAGTCGGGGCTGGGGCACCAAGTCACTGTCATCTTGGTGAGCTGTGAGTCTTCTTGAGTGTCTGTTCTGTCATCGGGGAAGTAAGGGGCTGAGTCTTTGATGATCATTTTGGATCTTAGTGTAGCATTCTTTGCTATCTGGTTCCTGCATTTGGAAGAGAGAGTTCAGATGAAAGTTGAAAGCTGTTACCCTCTCATCAGTGCCTTTCATCTTTCTGCAGCATCACAAGCCTGTGGTGTGGTCCTACCAGGGGGGTCCCTGCAGTGATGCCTTCCTGGGGGTGCCAGATGGTTTGCCATGTCAGGGCCAACCTTCAGCCCCAGTAAGGAGGAAACACTTGTCCTCCAGGCATCCCTAGCTTCTATGTTGTCCTTTTAGTTTCTTTTGGGGTCCCCCATCCCCAGGTGTCACCCTCAGGCATCCGCCCCACTCTGCCTCTCAGCTAACAGATAATTAATCTCTGCTAAGCTGCCACAATACCTGGAAGGCTCCAAGTGCTAATTTGACGAAAAGAGGTCCTTGTTCAGCTCTTTCCCAGGACATCTCACTTTTAAAGGCCATTCTGCTCTTTCCCCAGTTGGCTGTTCTCCTGGTCCTTCCTTTTCCTACCCTGCCTCCTTCTTTCCCCTGATCCCAATGTACTTGAGGAAGATGTCCTTGGGGCAGTGGGAGCCTCACTTATGTGGGGTGGGAGGTGATCTCAGGGGACCTGCTCAGCCCCATGCTTGTCTAGTGGGAGAAGCCTGGATAATGCCATAACTCAGCTCCTGTTGTTGGTCTCATCCTAGAGGAGCCCCTGTAATTTAAGATCCAGGTTTGGCCACAGCGAAACTGCTGGTGAAGTCATTGTTCCAGGCCTAGCCAGTCCTTCCTGAACGTTCCTGCCCTAGTTGGGAGCCTTTCCTCCCTCAGGTTCTTTACTCTCACTCACCCTGCCAAGATCCTCTCAAAGGCAGTGGTGATGATGGGTGGGGTTAGAGTTCAGCCCTCCCTGCAGCATTGCACATTTACGACACTAAACGAAACTGACGAAGGTCCCCTCCTGGTATTCAGGCCTCTCAATCTGTTCATGGCAGCAGGTTTAGGTTTGCAGGGCCCCTTGAAATCACCCACTATTAGGCTCCTTTAGTTTTGGCTGCCTCAAAGCTCTCCACAGACCAGGAACTTATGGGTCCTCAGATGAGCAGTGGGACTTGGGGGGGACGGGAGACACTGAAAAGGTGTGTCTGAGCATTGAGGATGATCCCTGGTGAAGGAAGCAACTGTGGGATTCACCGCTCCCAGGGGGCAGTGCAGGTGGAAATGTAATTAGATGCCACAGGGATATTTATATGAGTTCATGAGATAAATCCCAAATATCAGAGTGGACCTGCAGGGCAGGAAGAGAATTGCTATTTGTTGAACTACTTCTTGCCATTTCATAATTCATCCACCCCTTAAACCAATCCTACTGTGAACATTGTGATGTCCCTTTTACAGATGAGGACACTGGGACTCAGGTGGATTATGAAAATAAGCCTAAGATTTCAGCACAGCAAATGGCAGAGTTGGGATTTTGAACCTGGGATTTTAAGAATTTGGGATGTTTGGATCCTGACTGCCTTGGGGCAGTGAGATGGGAACAGCCTGGCACTGCCTGTCCTCTGCTCCCCGTGAGTTCCTCATTACTCACAAGTTGGATTCTTCTTGCATTTCAAAGCCAGCTCCCAACTCAGTCCTTCTGAGAAGGTCACCCATCTTCCTTGTAACATCCTTTCCTTTCTACCACTGTCTTGAGCTACTGCTGTGCGCACAGGAAGACCCAAGTCTTCCTCATGTGGGGCTCCTTCCTGTGTTGGGAGCTCCTGGCTGGCACAGACAGGGTTTTCATAGTGTCACTCCCTGACCACTCTTGCTAATGTGCATGCTGATGGAGACACTGAGTGATGATTGTAGCAAAGCACCAGGGATTTCTCCCAGGCTCTCATTTGCCTGTCTCTGACCTGAACCAGCTTTTCTGAAGGTAGGGATTAGTATTTTCTGATCTTAGCTGTATTCTCACTGAAGACAGCAAAGTGCAGAAGAACAGCTGGTTGCCCACATAGCCTGGTGCTGACACACAGTCCAACATCCCTGTGCTTGATACCAGAAACTTGCCGATGTTCCTTCCTTTGCCCTCATCTGTGTACACCAAGTTTCCCTAGGACATGGTACTGGTGTAAATGGAGTCACATTCACTATGGCCACCTGCCATAGGCTTGGTCTCTCATGTATTTTATGTCATCTTTCTACCAAGTCACTTAGCTTCAAGATGGCATTTCATATGCACTTTCCTCTAAGTCTGGTGAGAAGCCCCACCCATTGGGCATAGCTTACACAAGCATTGGGCACCCCTACTTCCTCTGGGTACTGCTGCCTCCTCTGCTCTAGTCCCATGTCTCACTTTAGCCCTGTCTTGATCCCAGCAAGCTAAAATGGGGAACCTGCTACTCTAACCCATGTGCTCCTTTGTCATCTCCTCTGTGCTCTTTCTGTCTCCAGGCAACTTTGTGCCCTTTCTCTAGCTGAGTGAGTGAGTAGAGATGTATGCCTGTGTCTTAAAGTCTGGTGGCATCTTCCCTCTGCTCCAACCAGCTAAATCCTACTCCCCTCAAGTCCCATCTAAGCCTCACTGCCTTGAGAATCTGTCCTTCCAAAATTCATTTGTTGAAACCCACCCCACAATGTGATTGTATTTTGAAGTGGGACATTTGGAAGGTGATTAGGTCATGAGGGTGGAGCTCTCACGAATGGGATTAGTGCCATTATGAGGGGCCCCAGAGCGCTCCCTTTTCCCCTCTAGCATGTGAGGTCACTGCAAGATGGCTATGAACCAGGAAGTGGGCCATCACCAGACACAAATCTTGGACTTTCAGCCTCCAGACTGTGGGCAACAAATTTCTGTTATTTCTAAACCATCCAGTTAATGGTCGTTTGTTGTAGCCGCATGAATGGACTAAGACAAGCCTGAAGTTGTTTTCTGCCTAGTGTTATTCCTTCCCATCTAGATTGGGTGCCCCTTAAAGTCTTGGAGTATTTCCTTTGCTTCACTTGCTTCTCATAAAGCATTCATCCCTTGACAGGTGCTCAGCAAACCTATGATGCCTTATTGGGCACAAACAGGGACATAGCTGATGTGGGACTGGGAGGTCCCAGCAGCCTAGTTCCCTCTTGTGATTAGCCCCTTTCTGTGTGCTGCCCTAAAATCCTAACTTAGTTAATTAAGATGCACTAAGACAGACGGAGAATTGGCATCTTCTGTTTGCAAACCACACTCTGTTTGGCCCTGCCCTCGTCCCCTCAGCCACCGGTTGGCAGCTCCGCAAGCGAGAGTGCCTGCTGGTCCCTTCCAGGTGTTGCCTCTCCACCTCTAAGGAGGAAGATTTAGTTATGTGTATTTTGGCAAAGATTTAAAAGCAGCAATAAATAACAAAAAATCCAGCTTACCATCCTGCATATTTTATAACTCCATCTAATAAAGAAATAATCCAAGATGGCACCTGCTAAGAAAACTTAGTTTATTGAAATATGGCTGTAATATAGAAAAGATGGCTAATGCGCTAGGCTGAGAGATATTAATGTTCTACACTTCAGCTGGTGTGTTTAAAAGGAGTCTCTCATGTATTTAATTTTATTTTATTAGGAGCCATATCATTAGCTTTTAAAGACATTGTGAGTGAGAGAGAGAAGAGATTTGAACTATTAGAAAAAACAAAACAAACCCTAACCCTCAGCAGCTCAACCTGCCTTTCTCTACATACAAAACAAACCAACCAAAAAAAAGGTGTTTTGTTTTTTTTTATAAACATTTTTTTTCCAGCTGGGATATTAGGACAGTATATTAAATTCCCCCAAAAGGAGGCCCTAGAACTATTTACATAATAATGTCTCCACTGTGGTTGTGACAGATGGGCTTCACTGACACAGACATACTGTTAGGGGCTTAGCAATAGATTAAAAAAACCGCCACAATACTGTGTAACATAATAAAAGTGTATTGTAATGTACATCATAACTTGTGGCCAAGGTTAAATTTGCAGTCGAGGTATGGAAGTCGTATTCCATTATACAAAATAGATGTTACACGGAAAGGCATTAAAGATGAGTTGCCTCAACCATTTATTTTTAGTTTATATTTTATTCTATTTTCCTGGGCTCTATTTATGCAGTATTTCTTAAATCATATGAAATGACATCGTTCTATACCCCTACCCCCATCTCCGAGTGAGGGGCACCCAGGGGGATCTAGAGATTTCCTTAGCTTTGTGGATTCATGTTTCAGGGGCTTGAGACCTAGCTCTACTGGAAAATGGCTGGTTGGGTGTATCTAGTTTTGCTTCGTTCAAAGCTTCTTGCTGGAGATGAGATGAGCAGTGACCTCTGAGGGTGGCCTCCTCTGGTTTATGCGGAGTCTTTGGAGACAAGCTGTATAGTTCCAGGAACTTTCTCCACCCTATCAAGGCATGAGAGCAGAAACCAGTGGGAGCCATTCATAGAGGATGGACTGTGGCGCCATCCCAGGCATCCCTGTCTTTCTTGTCCGGGACTTGATCATGGACCTCAGCTTGATGGTCCCACTGAGCACACATGGAGTAAGTGGTCTGCTGAAGATATATTATCTTCATCTATTGCCTTAAATCTCTAGGTACCTCTCAGTAAGAAAAAGGAATATTTATTTTTATGAAGCACATAGGATAACAGAATTTTATTTTATTTTTATTTTTTTAAAATATATTTTATTGATTTTTTACAGAGAGGAAGGGAGAGAGATAGAGAGTTAGAAACATCGATGAGAGAGAAACACCGATCAGCTGCCTCCTGCACATCTCCTACTGGGGATGTGCCCGCAACCCAGGTACATGCCCTTGACCGGAATCGAACCTGGGACCTTTCAGTCCGCAGGCCGACGCTCTATCCACTGAGCTAAACCGGTTCCGGCAAGGATAACAGAATTTTAGAGCCAGAATGAGACATTTGTGCAAATAATCCTCATTTCTTTATCTGTAAAATGGGAATCATTTAGTTCCTTCTTCATGGGGTAATTATGAGGTTTTAATGAAATAATATAAAGTGCCAAGCACAAAGTAAATATTCAGTAAAGGTTAGGTATTTCATATCTTGATTATAAATATTATCTCACTTAGAGCTAGCATTCTGAAGACTAAAATGGGCAGTTGAAGAGCTGTGTGTTTTCCTCTTTGTGAACTTTCTCTCTCTCTTTTTCTCTTTCCTCGGGTCTCTCTTTCAAGCCATGGATTGGCTCTTTAATTTTTAATGTATTTTTTACATTGGTTTGTTTTGTCTTAGCCTCTTGCTTTCTATGTGTTCAATAATATCCATATTCAAGGCTCCACTGGATATCCTTTTCCCTACCTGGACTAGCTGTTCACTCCTCCAACTTGACAAGCGCTGTCCTCCTCTGAAACCCAGAACAACTTGTATTTGCTCATCCATTGGGTTCCAATTTGCCGGTGGAAGCTAGAGAGGGCAAAATGTCAGTTCCTTAGAGAACTTCAGAACAACCGGAGATATTTTGCAAGGAGGGAGCTCCATGTAACAAAAAGTTTGAAACAGTGGCTGTGGGCCTTTGTGGGGATGCTAAAGGGTAGATGGCAGCATTCTAGAAGGCCCACATTGCAAGTAGTCTGAGAGATTAACCAGCCCATGCCCTCCCTTTAAAATATGAGGATAGAGGACACTGAGGCCCAGGTGGACAGTAGGCTGCTCTGCCAAGAGTCTCACAGCTCAATAGTGACAGAGCTGGTGCTGAGCTTCAGCTGGTAGTCGATTCTCTTTCTCACCATGACACAGAGGCTGTGTCAGGTGTCAAAATTAACTGGAAAACTTCTAAATTATAAGATAAAAAACCATGTATTATTGTCGTGAGGTTTTATTTTAGTTGTGAGTATTTCAGTTTTTGCTATTGAGGAGATATATTTCTAATTTGATGAGGGCAGGGTTATAGTAACTAACTCTATGTACATGTTACATATAGTACACAGTAGGACAGATTTTACCAACAGGTGGTCAGTTATTATTTGTTGATCCAACTTAATTGACTCTAAACTAGTCTGAGTTAGTTTCTTCACGTTGATCAAGGCCAGCAACCTCTTATAAGACATCAGAGATTTGGAGAAGAGCATAGTGTTGCAGTACTCCATGGAAGCCTGGAGAATTTTAAGGCATGACAAACTAGGGGCCTTCCCTCCATGATGTGCAGAAAGAGGCATTAGAGAGACCACAGCCTAGAACAGTGATGGCGAACCTTTTGAGCTCGGCATGTCAGCATTTTGAAAAACCCTAACTTAACTCTGGTGCCGTGTCACATACAGAAATTTTTTGATATTTGCAACCATAGTAAAACAAAGACATATTTTTGATATTTATTTTATATATTTAAATGCCGTTTAACAAAGAAAAATCAATAAAAAAAATGAGTTTGCGTGTCACCTCTGACATGCGTGTCATAGGTTCGCCATCACTGGCCTAGATGGTGAACCTGGCTCAGGGAATTCAGTCTGGGATCTCTCTGCTGGGGACACTACATGTTTCCGTGGTGGGGCTGACCATCATCAACCCTGGGAGGCTGGAGAAGCTGACTGCTAGGGATACCTGTTGTGAAGAAGAAGCACCATCTTCTAGAAAGACTGTCCTGAATTCTGAATTCTTATTGCTGCTTATAATGGGACTTCAAGCACAATATGAGCATATGGATACCTGTGTGGAGCTATTTGAAGAGTACTAGAAAAGCTTTATTGTCCATATCAGCACAGTCCAATAGAAATAGAATGTGAGCCACAAATGCAAACCACATATGAAATGTACTGTATATTAGTCATACTTAAAAAAAGTAAAAAGCAGGTGAAATTAATTAATACATTTTATTTAATTCAATATACCTAAAATATTCTAATTTCAACATATCATCATTAGAAAAATTATTAATGAGATATTTTGCATCCTTTTCTTCATGCTAAGTATCTGAAATCCCATGTGTATTTACACTTAAAGCATATCTCAGTTGGGGTCAGCCACTTCTGAAGTGCTCAATAACTCCATATAGCTGGTGGGTACCAGTTGGAAAAAACAAGTTTACTAGTAAATAGTCTATATCTTTCAAAATTCTGCCATTTGGGCCGGGGAAGGGAGTGGATTAAGGATTGTTACTGTTACAAGTCAAATCCCCTTTAAGTGTTCATTTTTTAATTCTTCATAAATCTATTGATCTTTAACAATAGTGATCAAATTTCTAAATCTCTTTCCATTTGGCTGGGTAGAGCTATGACCAATCCTGCTGTGGGACTTTGGATATCAAGGGCAGTTAAAAGGCAGCTGGGGGTGGGGGGCAACATCCGAAGGCACTGAGTGAGCACAAACAGCTGAGATGAGGCCGTGAATGGCATCAAGGAAATGCCTGTCTATGTGCAGTAGTGAGGAGTATGGGATCCGTGGGATGAAGACCGGCTGGGCTCCCTAGTCTGTCTATGTGTTTTCAATGTAGATCATGAATTTCTCTGAACTTCACCTTCCTTATCTGAGATGTGGGCATAGTAGGCCCATTCCTGGCTTCCTTGAAGGGGTATTGTGAGGCTCCAATGATGTGTTTTACATCATTGTACTATCACATCATTGGACGTGGGTTGGTGTAAAAACTGAAGTCCTCAGCTAGTGTGAACTTCATGCCATCCAATTGCAAGTCTCCCAGCAGGGCTGCTCCAGTTAATTCAAAGGAATTAGGTTTTATGAAGGACCATGGCCTAAGCCAGGGACTGTAGAGAGTGAGGAGGTGCCAATGAGAGAAGGACATCCACAGTAATCTCATGCCTCATTGGGAGAGACAAAACCCAGAGAGAAATCATGAGAAGACAGGAAGTGATTCACACAGATAATATGAGGGGATACCATGGAGAGCACCTGGTGTGGGTGAGGGATTAGGAAGGGTCAGTTGTGGGGCGGGGAGGCGCTGCAGGCAGGATGCAGAGTTTGAAGTGGCAAAGCAGGAGGGGAGGAGAGTGTTCTTGATGGAAGGTGTACCATAGACAAAGGTCAGGAGTTGGAATGAAAAGCCATATCCTGGGAGTAATGAGAAATCTCCTAACTAGCACAGAAGAGAAGAACAGAGAGGGGTGGCCCCCAGCATCCCTTCCCTGCCAGCACCAGCACCGGCACCAGCACCTCCCCTAAGACAAGAGATGTCAGGCAGAGACCAAACTTCTGATGCCCAAGTCTTATGTCGTGCCCCGAAAATGGGTCACCTACTGAGGAGGAGCCCAGCCCACATAAGATAAATATGAAATACAACCAGAGCCATGATGAGGATGCTCTGATGATCACTGGGCGACTCTGGGCAGCTGTGTGTAAAGGGCTCTGATCTCAGACTGTCTCTGCTGCACACACTTGTCCCAGGAATTAAGGTAGAAGAACCTAAAGAGGCTCCACAAGAAACATAATTGTTAGATGTTTCAAAAGGTTCTAGGGACTTCTGATTTTCAAGCCAGTTATTTAATACTAATTTAATGTTTAATATGCTTTTTAATATCAGAGTGTTTTCCATCGTAAATCCACATGATTTTATACATAGGCAATTCAGACTCCACATGCATACACTATAGGTACCCCTTCGTTCCCTTAGCATGCACACACAGATGTCCTTCCCCAACATACATACATGCATGTGCACACACATGTGCACACTCAAAAGCACACAAGCCTTGGGAACAAAGAAGATAGAACTATTCAAATTTGATAATAATGAAAGAATGAAGACTCAGGGCTGAGCTGATACATGAGATTGTCAATCAGACACCCAACAGGTAACAGTAGAAATGACACCAGGGGCATACTTGTCCCCTCTTTTTTCCTCTCCTGTCAGTTCTCCATCAGCTCCAATATTCTTCAAGCTTTTGAATCCTTTGCTTGCCTCTCACTTTTTCTCTCCATCCTTAGGTATACATTTTCTAGGTTTTAGTTGGGGCTTGGAATATGGAATTTGGAAAAGATCAAATTATCTTTGTGATTTGCTTTAGTAGTAGTTTGGTGGTGGTAGGGAACTTTAAAAAGTTCCCTCTGCCCTAGGAGACTTCTACCTGACCATACTATGTCCAGCTCCTTCACTGAACTACTTCTGCCCTGGCAAGACCAATGGCTCTCTCTGGATTTAAAAGATGTGCCATTTTCTCTTGTTCTTTAATTGGGCAGAAAACTCAGACAGGGGCCATTTTCTTCTTCCCTATGTTTTCCTTACCTTTAGTGCAGAACTGGGCCCATCTTACTAAGTGTAAGATAGATGGATGGATAAATATATAATTGATAGTTTACAAAATAATTCGATTTGCTGGTCAAATCTTAATCTTCAACCCTGACCCAAGGATCTGGAATTAAGCCCTGTTTTGGTCTAGAGGTCCAACACCAGCCAAAAAATGGCAAACCTAATTCCAGACAAATTCTTAGTCTCAGCCCTGACTCCCACGGCTGTGATTATAGATTGTAGACTGAGCCATAAGCACCATGGTAGTTTAACTGAAATGACCCATCAAAGGCAGCCAGATGAAAGAATGGCCCCAAGGGTGGACCATTGCCTACAGAGTGCTGTGATACTTTTTGTTGTTGAAGTTCTACCTTGCTCACTGGGTGATGCATTTCCCAAGAGCAAGGATTAAAGTCTCCCAACTTTGAATCAAGGTTGGGTTCTAGGGATTTCTCCAGCCTTGGAGCTAAATTTCATTTACAAAATTAGAGTCTGGTGAGTTTGCACCAAAGTAAGAGGGCTATGTAGGCCCCAGTGACTAGGGCATATGACTTCAATCTTTAGGAAGGAAAGTCAAGATATACCGTGTGCTGCCTACATGCAGATATTGTGCAGGTATTCTCAAATACGCTCTTTTTACCTAACTTTGATGACAACTTCATGAATGGGAATTATTTTAGATAGGACTGAGTCTCCATGAACTCACTGAGTGTCACACAGATTGCTGCCAAACACCAAAAGCTGACATCTTTGTACCCATGGACAGACTTTGAATGGAATAACCTGAACTGGTATAGACTATAGTGGAAAACACAGGATGGATAACACTGCATTTCCACATTTTGCCTTTTTTCTTCCCCAAGAGGGTCTGATAAATTCCTTCCACACTGAAGTGGGACAGCCCTGTCCAGATGATTTGCATTTCAAGGGAGGTAAGTGGTTTGAAAGGGAAATATTTGCAGTGGTGGATTGTCAGTCATGGAACAGAGGGTGAGAAACAGCAGGGGGCTGGGGTGGAGAGGTCCTAAGGACTTGAGAAGCTGCCCTGCGTTTTGAGCCTGTACTTAGGACTCTTTGCTCCTGGTTATCGCCTTCCTCTGGCAGGCCCCCTTCCCTCTGTCCTTTCCTGTCTGGCTCCTTTGCTTTCTTGCTTTCTTTTCAGGACTCTGAGTTGCTAGGCAACTCCAGACAGGAGCTGAGGTTCTCACTGTGGTGAGCAGTTTCCGGGCAGGGACAGGGAGTTTGATGGAGCTTGGGATTACAGGTGTCTGTGCAGAAAGGAAGACAACACTGGCAACCTCCCCTCATCCCATTCTCGCCTCCCAGGGACAGAGTGAGAAGTCTGGATGAGGGAACAAAGCTTTGTTTAGGACATTTGCCATCTCACCTTCCTATTCTCCTGCTCCCTTCCCCCATCAGCAAGACTTCCTTCCCTGTTGGCTCCAGAATGCTCCTGGTGCTCTTGGCTTCTTACTTCCCCACTCAGACCCACAGTGATCTGGATCACCCAGACCTTTTACAACTTGCCTATTGCTGCCCTCAGCTGTTCCCCCATCAGGGGCATCACACTTATGTGGGCAGACCTTGTGGACTCACTCTTTTTCGTAGAGTGGAGGTGTTCTTAGTCTTCTTCTAGCACTGAGGTCATGGATGGTGTGTCTGTGACTTGGCATGACCTGTGGGACTTCTGTGGGTTAGAGTAAAAGTGTCCTCACAGGACCACGAGCCATATTTAAATGGATTCTTTTCACAGTCCACTCACATTTCACAGATGATCCATTCATAGTGTTCTTGCTCCCCTCCACTGGTTTGGAGTTCATTTTGTGACTTATTCGTGTTCGTGCTACTGTGTCTAAGGATCACAGTGGAGCTGCCCATTCATTCAGGACATACAGACCCAGCCTGAGCTAGTAATTTCTGCTTCTGCCTTGATCCTCAAAGTCTTCAAGGAACCAGCCAGAGACAGAAAAAAGCAGAAAATTTTAAGCTCAGCAGAAATACCACTTTTGATGACACTGTCAACGTGGCCTGATAGAACTCTCTGGAACCGTTAAAGAGATCCTGGGATTACACAGCCTCAGGGTTGCCATGTCAATGACCACAGCCTCCATGACATCATAGATGACATCACCAGTGCGATGCGGTGAAATGCCCAGCTAGTTAAAAACAGAAAAGGAAAATATTTCAAAAAGGATCATTTGACAACCAGAAAAAAAAGAATAAACAAACCAGGTGAAAGTGTTTCATTCTGATACCACACCTTGGAAAACAGGGTTAGTCTCTGCCCCATCCGGGGAAGCAGGTGATGAAAAGCTCTTCCTCTGACAACGGGCAGTGAGATGGGGTCTCAGAGAGGGGGAGATATCAGCTCACCCTCACACAGCAAGTCTCAGGGCTGAGGCCTGTCTGTCGGCAGAGCAGGGGACCCTCTTTCTGGTGCCTGTTGGCTCCCTCTCCCCTTTTCCAGGTTAGAGATTTGAGTCAGATACAAAGCAAATGCTTAGTCCAGGAAAAAATGTTTCACCAGCCCGCTCCACAGGGAAAGAGAGTCTGTGATACAATATGTAACTGAAAATAGAGTGCCCCAGGAAAGGACTACCTCGTGGAAGGTGTGGGAGCCTCCTCCAGGAAGAGGGAGTTGAAATGAGGATGCAATGCCATCGCTGCTGTGTTACACTGCTGAGCACGGACGCTCCAGGCTGGGATTGGAATCCGTGTCACAAGTAGGGGTCCCGCTGGCAAGGCTGGTTGAGCAATGCTCCCCTGCTGGGGTCTGCGGAACATCCTGACGTAGTCCCAGGCTTGAACAGGGGCCAAGGATTTATCCAGAAGCAGCAAGCCCTGTACAAAGACGGTCCTGGATTTAGAACAGATGAAAGGTACTTTGAAGGAGTTCAAAGAATGGCCACACGCTCCCTGAGGGCTGCCGGCTGGATATTTTGAGAGGCGACTGGGGCATGCTTTCCCTCCAGCTTCTCCCAGGGCTCCTTTCCATCTGTGTATCTCAGGGTTCGCAGGAGGGGAAGTCTTCACATGGAAACCCCTGCAGTGGTGGGAATGGGCCCTTCCTAGTTGGGGCTTGCGAAGGCCATTATTCTGATGATGGTCATGGTGATTAATTGGCACTAGTGATGGAGGTGGCGACTGTAAGGAGGCTACCCTGATGAGGTGATGGGAGAGATGGAGCCTATGGGCACATGGTGAGGGTGGCAATGGTGATGACAGTGCAGGGAGCTCAGTTTTCAGAATTTGTTGAGAACTCTGAGAGGCAAACTTGAACTTCGTTTTCTTGTCTGGCAAAGTAGATTATTGGTAAACAAACAAACAAAATGTTTGCCTGTGGGGAAGGGCAAAAGAAAATACTGTTTGTCTGTGGTCAGCCCCGTCACACCGTATACTTATCACTGGCTTTCTGGTGGGTTATCTGGTGAGCTCAGGGCAGAGTATGTTGAGATACAAACTCCAGCTATAACAGTGGCTGCAAACAAACCGATGACTTCTCACATGTCACATGTTGGGTTAATACAAGAAGGAGCCAGTTCTCCTAATGTCCCTACTTTGAACAGTGTCTGGAGAGGAGGGGTGAGAACAGTCAATCACCAAACTCCTCTTCGGGATCGGAGACAGTCCCACTCCCAGGAGCATTTCATGGGAGGCTGCACTTGCAATAAGCCCTTCCACTTCCTGGTTTCCACCCATGGGCCACAACCTTCTTGTCTTTCCACTCAGTGGTCCAGCTGGTGAGATGACAGCATGAGGCAAAGGGAATTTGAGGTCCAGCTGATGCCTGCCCATGGCACTGATGGCAGCCCCAACAGCAGGGACAGGTTATGGATCTGGGCCTAATAAAAGTGGGGAGTGACAGTAGTTCCAGGTGATCCCAATTTCACTGATTACCAACAGCACAAAGTAAACGATGAACCAAATTTAATCAGTTACCATCAAGTTAAGAGATGTGCTGGCAGCATACACCAATTCAGGTGATATTGTGAAACACGAGAAGCTTGATTGATTTCAGAGTTCTCCTCTGTGGATGTCCTCACCCACAAACCCCTGCCTCAGTGGTGCACAATGAACCCTCTACTCCAGGAACAAACTCCTGGAGCACATTCACTCTGAGAATTAGAGTTAAATACTGAGAATGCTGCCGCTAGTGCTGTTACACTGACGCGCTTCCTTCCCAGGGGAGTTTCTTTTTAGTGAGAGCCTGGAGAGGAAAATGCTTTCCCTGTGAGGGGATCTGAAATGGTGGGTTAGCACAGTAAGGGCTCTTTGCCCTTCAAACAACACCACACAAGTGGTTCCATGTATGAGAGCTATAGATGGCATAGCAGCTTGGGACTGAGGATTCTGTCTGCTCCTTGGAGCCCTAATTCTGTAAATTGCATATCCTTTTGACTGAGGGGATGAAGACAGCAGCAACATGTTGGTTGCTAAAGAGGGCCCACTTTTCCCTAGAAAGTGGCTGCTTCCTGAGAAAAGGGAAAGTTCAGAGCTGTCGGTTTCTTCATTGGTCCTCGTTTCATTGCTTTTCTTTTTCAGTGAGTAAAATGTTGGTATAGCTAGAGGTGTAAATGAAAGGAATTATGCAGAAGGAAATAAAGTTCAGAAAAAGTATAAAAGGATTTTTTATGTTTTGCCTGCCTGATTTTCCCCTAACCACTTCCCTGCAGCCTGATTGACACCTAACTGCTCCCCTGCCAGCCCGATCACCTCTAACTACTCTTCCCTGCCAGCCCGATCTCCCCCAACTGCCCTCCTTTGCAGGCCTGGTCCCTCCCCTCAACTGCCCTCCCCTGTAGGCCTGGTTGCCCCCGACTGCCCTTCCCTGTCAGACATCTTTTTTTTTTTTTTTTAATTAAAGCTTTATTGTTCAGATTATTACATTTGTTTCTCTTTTTTCCCCCCATAACTCCCCTCCACCCAGTTCCCACCCCATCCTCCTCCCTCACTCCCCACCCACTTAAAAGGATTTTTTTTTAATGCTGGTTCTCTTAGATCAGGCTGTTCGTAAGAAGACTCATTAGCATGCATAAGTTGGGAGCTAAAGGAATACAGTGATGGTTAGAACTCCCATTATTAACTAATTAATTAATATAACAAATATACATGGGTTAATCTTTATAGAGCCAAGGGAATGAGGACTGAAAGTATTCCAGAGAGATTTGTGAGGCAGTAAAGAAAAAAAATGGAAGTATAAGTAAGTTCCAGTTATCAAGTACTGTGTGACAAATTACCCCAAACTTAATAATTTAAAATATAGCAATACTTTTATTGTTATCCTCTCTCAAAGTTCAGCGATTGGCTAGGCTCAGGAAGCTCTTGTTCACGGTCTCTCATGTATTTTCAGGCACATAGTAAGTAGGACCACAGTCATCACAAAGGATTTCTCACTTGCATATTGGTGGTTGTTGCTGGGTGTTGGAGTGAACTTCAAATGGGGCTCTTTGCCTGCTGAACACCCACAGATGGACTCTCCATGTGGTCTAGGTTTCCTTACAGAGTGGCAGCTGGTTTCCAAAACATAGCATCCCCAGTTGACTGGGTGGGAGCTGTCTCTTCTTTTATGTCCTGGCCTCAGAAGTCACGTGGCATCACTTCCGCTATAGTCAGAGTCTCGCTCAGATTTAAGGGTAAGGAACATGGACAGTGCCTTTTCATAGGAGGAATGTTAATGCTGATGTAAGGAGAACATGTAGGATGCGAGAAATTGCTGCAGCTATTTAGGAAAATACAATCTGCTAAGAGTAAGACAGATCCAGATATGAATGGTCCTTGAATGAAATAAGAATTAATACTGTTGAACTTTGGATAATCAGATGGGGAGAAACAGGGAAGCATATGATCAAATGGGTGATTATATAACATCCTATATAATAAAAGACTAATATCCCAATCAACCAAACAGCAGAATGACCAGTCACTATGACATGCACTGACCACCAGGGGACAGATGTTCAAGGTGGGAGCTGCCCTCCAGTGGTCAGTGCACTCCCACAGGGGCAGTGCTGCTCAGCCAGAAGCCCTGAGCTGGGCTCATGGCTGGTGAGCGCAGTGGCGGTGGTGGGAGCCTCTCCTGCCTCCGCAGCAGCACTCAGGATGTCCGCTAAGCCGTCAGTCAGACATCCCTGAGGGCTCCCGGACTTTGAGAGGGCGCAGGCTGGGCTGAGGGGAATTCCCCTCCACCCCAAGTGCATGAATTTCATGTACCGGGCCTCTAATAGATAATAACAGCTCAAAGAGTTGGATTTGTAAATCAGTGAGGTCTGGAGTGGTCAGAGCAGACTTAATGGAAGAAGTAGAACTTTGAGCCTGGGGAGGATACACATGCTCATTGTAATTTATATTCACTGCCTCACCCACAGAAAAGAAATGATAGTAAAATAATGGCTATTGGTAATTCTTTCCTGCTGAGATAACAACTTAACATTTCCATGCACATCTCCCAGGTTTCTTCCCTGGGAAAATATTATGAATTTGGAATCCTACCTACCTTTTTTTACTTGAAAAATTTGTGACTATTTTCCTAAACTATTAAATATTCTTCTAAAGTATAATCTGGAATGCTTTAGCATTCTATCATGTGACTACACTACCACTTACTTTCAACTTCTTACTGTTAGAAATTTAAGCAGGACCATTTTTTTCCATTGCAAAACACACTGTGATGAAAACCTTTATGTAGAAATCTTGGTGTTCATCTATCACTCTTCTCTTAGGAGTGATTTCTAAAGGTGGAATTAGTGGTCAAAAGTTATCCGCATTTTTAAAAACTTTCCAAGCATCTTGTCCTAGTGGCTTCCAGGGCAAGGTGTGCTCACTGACCATCCCACCAGGGATGGGAGAAACAGGGAAGTGTATGATCAAATGGGTGAGTATATAACACAGATAATAAGAGCTCAAAGAGTGTGAAGGATGGCAGTATCATATTTCCATATATTTCTTTGCCTTCTAAGTTTCTTTTTTGTGTGTGATATGCTAGTTTAAGTTCATTGCCTATTTCTTCCATTTTACTCCTATTGATTAGTAGTAGATCTTCATAAATTATTAATCTTTTGTTTAGCATGTAAGGCACAATCCTTTTTTTCTCGTTTGATTTTTTGCATTCCAGCTTTGTGGTATGTTTTTAGATGTAGGGAGTTTTTTTGTTGTTGTTGTTTGTTTTAGTTTTTGTGTGATAAAATCTAGTAATCTTTTATTTATACATATTTATTTTGCTCTTACATATGAAAACTCTTAGTCATAATAATAACAGATTGATTTTACTTTGTTTTCCTATTGTGTTTATGCACATATCCATACCCACACCAATATACTCACACACCTATAAAACCTATGCTTTTTGAATCAATCTGAACTGTATTTTAAAATATGTTATGATTATGGGTCTCCAGAAGACTGTTTCCCAAATATTTGCCCAGATGTTGCATGCCAGGACTTAGATGAGTAGAGGGAGAAGTCACTCTGAAAGGGAGAAAGAGAGAGAGGAGACCCTGGATGAAGCAAGGAGGCCTTGGTGGAGTCAGGCAGGGGAAGGGCAGCCCTGCAGGTGCCATGCACTTGGATTCTGGAGGCCTGGGATTCCAGGCAAAGGGAGGTGCCTTGTAAGTATTGAGAACTGTTGTAGGTTTGGGAATAGGGAAATTATTTCTCGTTCTGTTGCCTTTTTTCTTTCTTTCTTTGACATTTCTCAAGTGCAAGGAGCCATGCACTTTGGTGAATGTACATGATAGTTCATTTAATACTTTATGATACTCACCACTTCCTGTGAGGCAGGTACTATTATTGTCATCCTTTTGCAGATGAGATGATTGAGACTTACTTAGTAAGTGGTTGGGCTGGGACTGTGTCCAAATCTGGCTCTTTCCAAAGCTCTGTGTTCAACCACTATGTACATTCATTTCTCAATATAATTAAAGCACCTTTCAGAAAGTTGATCTGGAAACATTGAGCAGGTAGAAGGAAGACGAGAGTGATTGAGGTCAGGAGCTTCTGAAATACTGGAAGGATCCAGGGATGAGGACCTTGATGGTGATGTGAGGAAGTGGACAGTGATGTGAGGAAGTGGATGGTGATGTGAAGAAATGGATGATGACAGTGAAGCAGGAGGAGGAGAAGTTGGGAACAAGCTAAGGATGTGAGGGGCTTGCTGGATTTAGTCTTTCTCCACTATTTGCTCTGATTCTGAGTGTCTGATGTCCCACTCAGACCTTATCCAGGGTCTTCATAAACTGATGTGAGCACTTGATCATTTTCCTGAGACATAAACAGACATTTTCAAGGGCCAGTCATTCTTGTGTGGAAATTGAGAACAGTAGCAAAATTATTTTTCTCCCCTCCATCCAGTTTCTTGAAGGAAGCCAGTGTGATTGACAGATTTTTTCTTTAAGCTATAGAACTGTATATTCATCCCTTCAAGAAACATTAGTGGAACATACAATAACAGGCACAGGTGTTTGCTGTGCAGGCCCCAGTGATGCAGCACAACAGACCCTGCCCTCAAGAAGATTAAAGTTGAGCAGAAGCAGTTACTTGCACATGTGTAAAACTGTACAAAATGGGAAGGGCATAGTTCCCCCAAAGAGGCATAGTTACTGGGTTATGGGAAGGCTGAGAAGAGAGAATTACTCCTGTTGGGAAGGTCAGGAGCAGATTGAGTCTAGAACTAATAACTAGTGTCTAGGTCCGGGTCATGCTGGGCTTGCTAGAAGGAGCATATGAGAATCTTGTGTAATGACAATGCTCCTTTCTTTGCAGGCCCCACAACCTGCCCTCCCCCAGGCATGGGTGACTCCCTTCCCATTTGTCCCTCCTTTCCCCAGCCCCCGAAGTGGCTTACTGCTCAGTCACAAGGGTGTCAGGCTGTAATTACAGTCACAGAAGCAGCTCAGTTGTTTTCTTTCTTATGCATCTAAGATGTTCTAAGAAAGAGGACAAAAGCGGACGGATTAGAAATAAACTGCAGCTCAGTGCACAGAACATGCATCTTTATCAAAAGAATTACAGAACAGGAGAGGGAAAGTGCTGCTTTTATTCTCCACCCAGGCACAAAGCGACGTCCTAACTCTATTTCAAAGTCTCTCCTAATAACTCAGACTGCATAGATCATCTGCAGCCCTTATATTTATAACCCCAATTTGGTCTTGTGGTTCTTGGTAACTGAACAATCATAAATAGACTTAGGTCTGCAAGAATGCCTGACAGAAATGTCTGCCGAGGCACCTTGGCCCCACCAGACAGGCCTACTCAAAGGGAGGGAAGGACCCTCGCTGCTTAAGGGGCTCTGGGTTTGAGTCCCAGCCCTGAAGTCCCTAGCTGTCAATTTTGAGCTGTTACTGGACTTATTAATCGGTAAAAATGGAATAAGTAACAGCACTCACTTCACAGGGATGTTCTGAGGATCACACGAGGTTGTGGAGTAAGCATTCAATAGGTAAGCGGGGTTAATACACATGAGCACAGCCAGAGGTCCCAGTGGGCACAATTGGGTGTGTTTCATTGAGCTCTAATGGTGCAGGGCCATTTCCCTTTGGGCCGGGAGTCCTCATTCCATGATTGCAACATCAGAGTGCTTGAAATGGGTCTTGCTCATCTTGCTACAGGGTGAATCATCCTGAGGAGTACGTTCCTTGACTTATCATTCAGAATCTCTTCTGAGATGTTGACTAAGTGCCTCAGATTTAGGAAGTGTCAGTCTGAAATTTCAAACTGTTGAACAATCCTCTTTCACCACCCACAGACCAACAGAGCCCTTGGCTCACTGTACTGTGTCTGCCTGTTTTCCTTGTCTGCACCCTTGACTAGACAGTGAGCTCCAGCAGAAAGGGGATGAGTCCATTTTTTTTGTATCCAGGCATTCCCAGGACATAGCACAAGCCTGGCATGTGATAGACATTCACTGAATATTTATTGAATGAATGTCCCAATGCTGTATCTATGCCCAAGAATGGGTGCCAAATATCTTTTTGGGCCCTTTAGTTTTTAACTTACCTAAACTTTACCACAACCTTATGAACTAGATATTATTGTCTCTAATTTATTAATAGAGAAACTGAGATTCAAAACGATTTGCCAATTCACCCAAGGTCAACGAATGACCTGCTTCCCTCCTCTATCCATTGTCTCTACTAGTCCTTTAATACACTGGTTCTCATTTTGATTATGCCACTCATTAACCATATGGCACCAGGTAAGTTACAAATGCTCATAAATAATCACATTTTTGTCCTGGTTGGTGTGTCTCAGTTAGTTGGAACATTGCCCCATGCACCAGAAGGTCTTAGGTTTAATTTCTGGTCAGGGCACATGCCTAGGTTGCAGGTTTGATCCCCAGTGGGGGCACAAGAGACGAGCAACCAATTGATGTATCTCTCTCGCATTGATATTCTCTCTCTCCCTTCCGCCTTCTCTAAAAAATTAATTTAAAAAAAAGACTCACATTTTCATACAATGAGAACTGCCTCATTGTCTTGGGAACATTTTTAATATTTTCTGGATATTCACAATCCTAAAAAATAAGTGACTCATCATGATATTGTTTTGATGAAGCCCAAAAATGGCTAGTCTATTTTTAATGTCGCGTGGCAGTAGCTAATATTAGGTTCTCTTATTCTACTCCAAGGGGAGAGGGAAGCAAAAGGTTACAGGGGTTAAGGAGTATCCACACAGCACCCAGGATAAAAATCATTTAATTATCGCAAGTATCTTGCCCTAAAGCCATATTAAGGTCTACTTTCTGGGAAACTTTACAGTTGTCACCAGCACTATCTACTTTGTGATTGTTCTCAGTTTCATTTGGATACATCTCTCTCTCTCTAGCTACACACTTGTGTGTTTATTTCCCTTCTGTACATTTCTGTTTACACAGTTCAGGTTCTATCTTAGCATTTCAACAAATTTTAGATTGCAGGCATAGTGTGACTGATGCACAATCACTTTTTTATTTATACTTTTTGAAAGTATGAAGGAATGAACAAATGTATAAGTCAGTACATTCAGGGAGGAATTCAGAATGTGTCTAAGCAATGTGTGGTGCAAAGAACAGGAAGGCAAGATAGAGTTGATGGTGTTGTCTAGTGGTTAGTGTGAAGGCTCTGGGGTCTGAAGGCCTCACCAGCCCTGAGGTCTTGAGTGGGTTCCTCACCTTTGCTAAGCCTCATTTTCCTCAATATCTTTAATATGGGAGACATAGGGATCTCTATCACTTCCACATGCAACAAACCACCCCAAAGCTCAGTGGTTTAAAACAATAGCCATTTTTCCTGCTTATGTGGCTGAGGTAAGGGCCGTCTGCTCTAGGCTGGGTTTCCCTCAGATGGCTTCCTGTCCCTCATCTTTCTCTAGCACCAGGGGGCCAGCCTAGCCATGTGCTCATGGGGATGACAGAGGTAGCGGACAAGAAGAAACATGAAAGGTCTCTGGGAGCCTAGACTTGGAACTCGATGCTATCATTTTCACTTCTGTTATTGGCCAAGACAAATCACATGGTCACATTCAAAATTAAGGGGAAGGGGGATGCACCGTGTTCACCCTAATAGCACCCTAATGGTATGGATGCTACAGGTGGGAGTGAAATATTGGATCCAGTAATGCATTTTACTATTCTACCTGACTTAACTATTAGAAAAAATAAAGGAGATGATCTTTGTTAAGAGCTTAGCATGGTGCCTGGTGTGTTGTGAGCATTTTGCATGTGGTTGGGAAGTTGCATATCCTGTAAGAAATGCATAAATTATAGCTCCTGTAGCTGTTACGACCATTATCATCAGAAATGCAAACACATTATCCCAAATAGCAAGACTCATAGAGAACTTAGCCAGACCATGAGGGTGAAGCAGGCTGTGTTAGGTTGTTAAATGGAAGTTTACTCATTCAAAAAAAAAATGTATTGAACACCTATGTTCCAGGCACTGCCATAGGCACTTGAGTGATATTCAAGAATGAAACTGACAGAGATTCCTGTCCATGTGGAGCTTACTAGTACATTTCACCAGGGAAAGATACATGCATAGAATAACATGAAAATAAGTGATATAGTATGCTGATGCTATGAAAGAATGTAGAAGAGAGTAAGGGGATTGGGAGTGGTGCTATGGGGGTAGGTGACAGGATTAAATAGGGTGGTCGGGTGGGCCTTGTTGAGAAAGTGAGAGCAAAGACTTGAAAGAAGGTGATGGAGTGATCCAAGCAGACACGGGAGAAAGAATGTTCTAATCAAGGGAGCTGAAGATCAGAGAGCCTAAGGTAAGATGCAGAGTATGTTTAAGGAACAGCATGGAGGACAGCGTGATTGGACATTAGGAGTCAGGGGATGAGTAAGAGGAGTTGAGGCTTGAGAGATAATGGGGACTGAGGGCCTTGTAGGTCATTGTGAGAGCTGCAGTTGTTGTTTTTTAAATATATTTTTATTGATTTTAGAGAGGAAAGGAGAGGGAGAGAGAGAGAGACATCAATGATGAGAGAGAATAATTGATTGGCTGCCTCCTGCATGCACCCCAACTGGAAATCAAGCCTGCAACCCAGGCACGTGCCTTTGACCAGAATCGAACCTGGGACCTTTCAGTTTGCAGACCGACGCTCTATCCACTGAGAAAAACCGGCTAGAGCTACAGTTGGTTCTTAGTGAAGGGGGTAGGGGTGCCACTGGAAGATTCTGAATAGACATGATGTGATTCTTATGTCCAATGCCATGAAACTTATGTTTTAAAGCATTCCTGGCAGCTGTTGTGTTATGAATCCCTCCTAGGAGGCAAGGGAGGCTATGAGAATAATTCAGGAGGAGATAAGAGTTATGGGCTTGGGTGATGACAGCTGAGGTGGTGAGATCAGGAATTTGGATATGTTTTGAAGGTAGAGCCAACAGAATCTACTGGGTATGGGGTGTGACAGTAGATTAGACACAGAGTGTGACAGAAAAAGAGGAGTCAAGATTGACACTCCATGGTTTTTCATCTGAGCAACTAAGATAGGAAAGATTGTGTATAGAATAAGACCAGGGTGTGAGGGAAAAAATTAGATGTTCAATTTTGGACATGTTCTGTTTGAAAGGGCTCTTGCACATTTAAGTGGAGATTGTCACAGGCAGTTGGAGACACGTGTAGAAATCAGGAGCAAAATCCACACCGGAGAGGCAAATGTGGAATTCAGGAGGCCACAGCGGCATTTGAAGTCATGGACCTGGTCATATCAGCAAGGGGGTGGGTATTGGTAGAAAGGAGGACCAAAGAGGTTCCCCAGAGCATTCAACACATAGAAAGAGTGTGGAATCCTGGAGGGAAACAGTGCAGTCCAATGCTGCTGGTGGGGCAAGTGTGATACAGATTGGAAACTGACAGGTGGGTACACAAATGTGGAGGTCACTAAGGATCATGATAAGAATGGTTTTGGTTAAGAGGTGTTTGTGAAAGTTGGATGGAGTGGGTTTAACAGAAAAAGGGAGGAAAGGAATTTGAGAGAATAAATAACCCTCTGCCTCTGCATCAGTCATGCAGAGGCAAATAAATGAGTCCGTGGTTAGGGAAGTGAGGTCAAGTGGCATGTTTATGTGCTGGTGGCAGTAATCCAGTAGAGAGTGAAAACCTGATAATGCAGGAGAGAACAGCAGAAAGATAGTGATACGGACACCACCAAAGGAACTGCTCAGGCTTTTCCGGCTTTTTACTCCTGGTATTCCTTACCCCAGTAGGGATATTTATTACATTATTATGATTCTCTCCTGTTCAGTTATTGCATCAAGTCCCATTGGTAGTCTCAGTCTCATCATTAGCGTCAGTGTTTCCTCTGCTGTTGTCTATTATGCCTCCACGCAGGGCACAGCAGTAGCAGGGCATTTTTTATTTTCTAAATATGGAGCCCTGAACCATTTTCCGTGCTTTCCTTGGCTGCACGAGAAATCAGATTTGTGCTTCCTGACTTTAGTCCAAGAGGCAATACAGACAAACTCTAAAGCACCAAGGTCCTATTGAGACAAACTGGGATTGACGGTGTTGGAGACTTTAAGGGGGCAGGTGAGAAATGGGGCAGGTGACGGCTGTTCTACTCAGAAGCAATGTGGGGACAGTGGCAGGGGTTGGGTCTCTGTGGCTTCCTACTAAAGGGTCTTAGCTTTTTCCTTAACTTTACTGAACCGGCAGCCAAATTCCACCCTATAGCCTTCCCCTTCCTCTCCACTCATTGACATCACTCTCTGTGTCTTAGGTTCAGTTTCTCCCCCAGCCCCATGTGGGTTGTGAGCTTTCTGAAACCAAGCACTGTACTTCCCTGGAGTGGGATGGCTGATTGGTCAATACTTGGTACTTCGCAGCTGGGGGATGACAGGAGTAAGCTAGGGGCAAAGCCTATGAACTAGAAGAGGTTCCAGCCTCACCTTTAGGTCACCTGGAAGAACAGAGTGGGTCTGATGGGAGATTTCACCCCAAATTTCTATATCAAATGTATTGTATGGAAGCTGGAATCTGATCTTCCTGATCTATTGATGACCCCCAATAGGGGTCAGTCCTCTCTCCTCTGCCTCATCAGTTGACACCTGCAGCATGGTGGTCAGCCTCTCTGAGGGGCAGCAAGTTCTCCCCCATGGGGACAACCTATTGGAGGCTGGCATTCAGGAATGCTGAGCCTCCTACATTGCCCGGATGGGATGGGTGAGTGATGGTTCTTGCTGCTTACCCCATTGCCACCCCATGTCCCGCAGTTCCACCTACACGCTTACATATAATCCTATGGCTGCTGCTTCATTGTCCCAAGTCTGTAGCAAACCTCTGCATTCCAGGCTACACCCTCCCATAACCCTGTGTGAGGCTCAGGACACGGGGGAGGGATGCAGGGAGCAGCATCAGAAACAAGGCAAACTTGGCCATTTCCATGTGCAGGAGGAATTCTGTATTCTAATGACTGAATGGAAGGCTAGGTGTCACCTGAATGGGAGGCCACCAGAGGTGCTCGTGTCTATCCCTCCTTCCAGTATCGTCTCTGAATATTGAGTGATGCCTGCCTTCCCTCTATGAGAACATAAGGTTTTGAGCATCACTAAATACACATACCCTGGAAATAAATGGAGAATTATGTTTTATTATTACCGATCATGCTTAAGTATGACTAAATATAAGTCAGTATCCTGAGGGTGCTCCTCCAGAAGGGAGGGATCCTAAAAAGGTGTGGGTCCTGCTAACGGAGAGAGGAGACAAGTGGAGGAAAGGAGCCCAGATGGTCGTGATTGGGGCACCCCCCAAAGAGAAACTGTTCCACCTCCACCATTCTGTGGATGGCCAGTTCTGTGCACCTGTTGCTGCCCTACTCTCCACCCCTCCTCACACAGCAACTCCAAAAAGGCCTTCAGACTCCAAATGACACCCTCGTCAATAAGCTTGCATTGCAAAACCACATTTTGACAGCACATTTCCCAAATTTAGTCTGTAATCCACTCCCAGAATATATTATGCTTTGCACCCAACAGATGGATTAAAAGCTTAAATCTTCTGCTTATTCGGAAACTCACCAGTAACCAAAAATACAAACACTCACACCCCTGCACGTGTGAGTGCAATGGTGGGGGTGAGGGGGAGGAGCAGGGGTATATTAAAGACCTGAGAGTGTGCGCTTTGGGGAGGAAGGACTGTGGCAGGGAATGTAGGGAGATGGGGCATCCTCTGGGCTCTGAGCAGGCTGAGGGTCAACCAGCTACTTTCTATAAATCCTTCTCAGCTCTCTATATTCAGGCCTCTGTATACCAGGGAAGTGTGTGTGCTAGCATAAGGTCCAAGGCACAAGTCTGAATCTCTGAGTGTGGGGGTGGTGGGGATGTCAGCTAGGCTCTCCCCCGTAGAAATGCAGAGACAGAGGCCTGAGCTGGGGCCCGGTTCCCAGCCCAGCCCAGCACCAGATTCAGAACGGATGCTGGACTTAAGCTCAGGGCTGCTCCTCTCCACCAGCTTCCACAGGAGCCTTGGGGGCTTTGAAGGTTTCCTCTCTCTATTTTTTGGGGGGAGGGTCCCAAGTTTTATCATGTCAGAGACCACATCTCATCTTCCTTCTGTGAGTAAAAGCTGCTGAAATCTCTGCAAATGGAGGCTGTTATTTTGAAGGCTGTTGGGGGAGGGGGAAAAGAAAAGGGAGGTGCCGAGGAGCACTTCCCGGGATGCACAGGAGAGCTCTAGGAGCTGGGGTCACCAGGGGCCTAGAGAAGATCCCTGGGGGTCCCTGAGATAATCCCAAATCCCATCTTCACTGTCTTATTTCCTCCTCTTCATTGAAGAATCGCTCAGAATGCAATAGAAACAAGGTGTTCTAATTAAACAGATTTGTTTACATGTTGTGGCACAAAAGCTAATTCAATCTGATATACTGTACATCCCCGCTGTACTTTTTCTCCCTTCCTTTCTATAAAACTGCCCATTTTTAAATAGTATTGTACTTAAGCATCTTAAAGAGTGTCCTTGATTAAAAGGAGACGAGCCATTTCCTACAGCTTTCAGAGGGTTGTGCCAACAGGGCAGGAAGGAGAGTAGTCGTGGATGAGGCCCTGTGATATCCCATCTGACATTTTTCATGACAGTTCTGGCCATTTACTGTCCAGACACATGTGCTGTCCTGCCCAGCTGGAGCCTTAGATGGGCTTCTCACTGTGACCTAAGGAGAGGCCAAGGGGGCTGGGAGCAAGTGGTGGTCTGATCTGGAGGTCCCTGTGCTTGAGAAAGAGGAGGGGCATTGGTGCAGGTTCTGCCCAGGAGGGTAGTGGCCTCCACACTCTTGCAGAGTCCCATGGTGTCCTGGGGAGGAGTCCATAGCGAAGATTAGGCAAGGAGAAACAGAGGCATGCTTATAATAATGATGATGATGATGATTATGATAAAACATTTTGTGGGAACAACTGGGATGATTTAAATTATTACAGAATAAGCTTTCTATCAATTACACAGCTATCCAAGAGAGGATCAAATGATCACACGTCATCTTCTATCTGGGGATGTCTGGGCAGAAGCCAACCCACCAGCCTTCCACGGATCTCAGAAAAGAATCTTTGTTTGGGGCAAGGGCCGGGCTAGTTGCCACTCCTAGATTCTCAGATGGCAATGACCTGGCAGTTTCATCTTCAATTCCCTGTGCTGTAGGCAGCACTCAGAGTGTGTGTGTCAATATTTGTAGATGTGAATTGGGAGCGTCTGTTCAGGACACATGCCTTGTTTGTGCTGACCTCCTTGCCTTTCCCCAAGCTGCTTCCTTCAACTGGGAAACCATTCTCCAACCACTCATCCTATCGAGATGGCCCCAGTCTTTTGAGCCCTTAGACCCACACTCCATGACCTGTGTTTTCCATGCGTTCAGTAATGCAGCCTGACATTTAATGGCTCAACTCTGCCTTTTGACAGAGTCTGTCCTATAACTGGACTGTGTCTTTGATTCCTGTCTTTCAGCAGTACCCTGCATGCTGCTGGGACGTGGTGGTAAGGATAACCTTGCTGATGGGTCAGTGAGAGTAACCACTTGAGAATTCTGACCTCCCTCCCTGCTCACCTCCTTCCCTTCCACTTTGCTCACTCTATGAGTATGAAAGGGACACATCTGCATAAGGTCCCCGGTGACTCAAACATGAATGGGGAGGATATATCCACATTGTTACATTACTCGTGGAGAGCCCAGCCCTAACTGAGTGTTAACATGGAGTGTGGAGAGAGGAAGCCCTTCAGTTCAAACCACCTTCAGACCATGGTCTGAAGACCTTGCCCCTTTGCTTGGCTCCTTCCTTGCTCCTTTCTGCCTGCTGCACCCTTCATCACCCAGAGAATGCCCCCATCTCCCCCACTCCAGTAATTTTAATACGAACGTCTCAAGATAAAGAAGTGGGGTGACAACCTAGGATTAGACTCTCTTTGAAGGAAACGTGGCTTCCTGGGTCTCATTGGCTGTATCTGCCCAATGGGACAGTGATTTCACGAATAAAGGCCACAAATAAGCAAAAATATGAAAGGTAGGAAGCTTGTTCTCCCAGTTCCGACAATAGCTCTGATCTGTGCTCGTGCATGTAGAATCTGGGAGGGCTTCCTTTTGTGGCATCTGAGATTCTCATACCTGTGTATTTCATGGTTGTGCTGGGTTATTTATTTAAAAAAGCTTTATTGAGGTCCTCCTCTGTGGTAGGCGCCATGTGGAATGTTTTGCTGATCTAACCCATAATTCTAAACATTTGGCCTAATCTCAGACCTACTCTTTTCATACCCAGCCCACCCAACTCAGCAAAGCTAGGTTTTCCACTCTCCAGTGCCTCCCAGGGATCTCACATCTTTATTCCGCCTTCAAACACTGGATCCCTCAATGGGATACTCTCTTCTCCCAACCTACTCAGACCCCAGCCACATCCAGAGCCCCCCACACTGCTGCATACCTCCTGTTGGCCCTCCAGATCTACTCTTCACCTGCCCTCTGCCTTGCAGGGTGACCTGTATGAATTATATCAACAGGCACATGAACCCTCTGGCTCTGGTTGGTTGGGCCAATAAGAAGCGACAAATGTGGGGTCAAGGCTGTGTGATTTGGTTCCATGGGGCTTATCCAGAGCCTTCAACTGAGGATGTTTCTTTCCCTCCTTCAATCCTGTGGGGTCGCATCACCTGCCACTGTAAGGTCCCTGCCCCTCTCAGTGGCCTGCTCTCCACAGCCCCTCTCCCTTTCAGTGCTTGTGACCTCTCCCTGTCCTTATCCCTTTCACCTGTAGCTGGTCATAGTTCCCCTGCTCCTACCCCTGGTCCCCCACTGGCCCTCTTTTTGTTTCCTCTTCACCCTGCCTGCCCCATTGTAATAAATGCTCTGCAAAGAAACCCTCCTAATTTAAGTGTTTCATCCTTTCCTGGCGGGACCCTGACATGTGTCCCCCATATCTATTTCCCAAGTATTATTCTCTTTTCCTGTTTTGGGACTCTTATAGCCCTTCTAAGCCTGGCACACATCTAACAATGATTTCCATACTCATTAAAAATATACATAATTATAATTATTCTACTTTGTCTCTCCTGCTAGATTGTGAATGCTTCAGAATAAGGGCTTGGCATTTTTTTCTCATACCTCTTCTAGGACGGAGGAGAAAGTAGGTGCTGTAACAAGTGCCTGTTTATAGACAGAGAAATCATTACACTAGCAAGGTCAGGGTGGAGGTTCCTGGGCTTAGCGTTAAATTTCAAATTCAAAGGTAGGGTTCAAACCTGTCCTTTTAGGCGACTGTGCCACCTTGGCCAACTCATTGCTCTTCAATTCTTAACTTGCTAAATGGAGATGATAATATACCTACTGTACCTCTCCATCTCATTTTCATCATTTAAAAAAGCGTAGTTATGGTAATATTTTGTGAGGATTTAAGAAAATATGGTATGAGAAAGCTCTAACTATTCAGTTGAATGAAATCTGCAGATACATTCCGGGACCAAACATTGAAAACTTCCAAGGTGATTAATAATATTAAAACTAGGTATATATACTACTATTGCCTATTGAATATTATGTATAAAAATTTTAGAAATATTTTCTGATCTAATTGTATGCTATAGTCATTAATAGTCCCATTTTACAGAGGAGTAAACTAGTCTAAGAGGTTAAAGAAATTGCTCGAAGTAGCAGAATGAGGAAGTAGCAGAGTCCAAATATATGTCCAGGGTGCTGCCCCGATCAGGGCTTCTGATCCTGGCTGTGTGATTTGGTTCCATGGGGCTTATCCAGCGCCTTCAACTGAGGATGTCTCCAGGAACTCACCTCTCACACATGCTGTGTACTTGCTTGTCCCATGCTCTCTCTGGGAAAGATATTTCCAGTCTGGAGCTTTTTTCAAAGACCTCGGGGCTGGAGGTGTGGAGAGCTGGATGAAAGAGAGAAGGAAGTTGCCATCCTTTTTTACAGCCTCATTCTCCAGTTGAACTCCTGGTGTTTGTTCTGAGCTGTAGAAGGGAATCCCAACAAAACCTTGGGGTGTAGACAGTCACCAGAAGGTCAAGCCAGTGGTATAATAACACAGAGGAAGTGACCTGGTGGGATATCCAGGGATTTTTCTTTTTTAAAGAGACTCACCAGCGTATCTTGCTCACAGTGTAAGGATATCAGGGTGGCCAGATTCTTACATGGGCTGGCTTCCCCCAGAGCAGTGTTCTAAGAGGCCAGGCGGACACTGTAAGGCTTCCTGTGATCCATCACAGAAGGCACACAGCACCACTCCTGCAATGCTCCTGTTGGTCAAAGCAAGTCATAAAGCAGCCCGAGTCAAGAGGATGAGTCCGCACAGTGGTGTGAATGCCAGGCTGTATGGTTCATGGTGGGGGCATTTTTGAAGACAGTTAAATCATATCTCACCTGCTGTGTGAATGCAGACAAAGTATAGAGCACTCGGTGCCTCAGTTTCTTCATCTGGGGACTGGGGAAGGAAGCTATCAGGCCTGCTTCCCAGGGTTGCTTCCGCATTAGCATATGCCTGTAAAGGGATTCCTGCAGTGACTAGTACAACTAAGGGGTTCAATGCAACTTACTAGTTTTGCATTGCCTGGTGGAGAACTTAAATTTATCCCTAATATTTTAATATGTCCGTGTCTCATCTTTCCAGCCAGCTTGTTAGCTCCTAGAGGTCAAAGATTATCCTATACTTTGCTCTTTCCGTTTCTTTTAGTTGCCCTCAATAAATACCGACTGAAAGGAACTGAAAAGGGAAGAGATAAGGGAGCAGGGGACTGTGCAGGCAATTGTGGGCATCTTTATCACTTTCTCTGGACTCGGCGTATCACCCAAGCTCCTGGAGATCTAACCTTTGCCTTTTCTGGAAAAAAAACTAATAAGTTATCCTAGATTGTAAAGGGGGCTTTATTAATCTAGTTAATAGATGGCACTGTTTTTATGAGGACTTCAGCCCATTAATTGTTTTCATGCAAATGGATGCCGTTAATTACAAATTAATCTTATCTTTTTGTTAAGGCAGGGCCATCAGGACCTCTACTTGGCAATACTTGTTGGCACTTGATATGAATCAATGCTTATACTTGAAAGTAATAAAACTGCATTTCTTTAAAGATAGTTCATAAATCAGATCTTCATTAATGCAGATAGGCTAGACCCCCTACTTGTCTAATTTAATGAGGTTCTAATTCATTACTGTGATTCATGCATCTCCCTGGGGATGGTGGCCAGCAGGGCAGGGCACATAGTAGGCAGTTAATAAATCCTCTACATCCTCTATTTTCTGGGTTCTTCCACAGTGGGAAGCTGCCCACTAGGTTTCCTCTTCGTCATAAAGCACCACTTAGATCTTCACCAGCCTCAGTGCCATTTTTCCACATGGTCATAGAGGACCCCAAAGAGGAAAATAACCTTCTAGCAAAGCCTGTTGCTTTCATGCCGCATCTATGCTGGGAGCTCAGGTGTCCCCAGTGGAGAAACTAAGGGTGCGGGACATCGGAAGCACTGTTGGGGACAGAGGGGTGACTTGTTTAGCTGGTGCTTGGACTCTCTTAGTGGCTGAGGCAGTTGGATGGGGACTGTCCGTCCTCCCTGTGCCATCTACCTGAGCACGATGTACAAACAAATGGGCAAGGGGACCCACATTTTTCCCGGGGACTCATTAGCCATCCATTTTCCAGTGATGTCTCTGAACCATTTCTCAGCCTGTTTCTCTTTCTAGGCAGGTTTCCCTTTAGGGAGACCTAGTTCCTCACCATCATATTTATTGCCAGCCTGGGCCTGGGCTTCCACCCACCTCCTTCCAGCCACCAGGGTCTCGGCAGCAAGGCCTGGCTTCCTCTGTTTAAGAAACAAGTGCAGACCCAGAGGCAGGGGCGTGTCATCCCTCTCTGTTCCACCAACCAGCCGTGTGCACCAGGAAGGGCTCCAAAATGTGGATTGGGGTGTGTGAGAATAGCCCGGACAAAGGGACCATGGCTTCTGTGCTAGATTTGGGGAGCCGGCAGCGTGATGAAACGCTTCCCTCCGTGCCGCTGAATTCATTTCTCTAAAGTTCCACTGTGCACAGAACCATTTGTTTCTACATTGTTTTTATTAAACAAGAAAGGCGAGCTTTATTACTGCGCAAATGAAAGCAGCCGGCAAAGACAGATACTTCCCAGATTCTTATTAATCTCCAAGAGTTATGGGGCCTCTGAAGTCCCACAGAAATTAACATACTCCACAGACTTCTCTTAGCAAGTCCCCGGCGCTTATCCTCTCCCTTGCGGGCAGTGACCACTGCCCTGCCCTGGCCAGCTCCTTGAGGGCTTTCTGTTGGGGTCCAGGACTATCACCCTGTCACATGATCCCCACCTTCTTTTGAGTTGCATGTGCACTAACCTCATGCTTCAGTGCACAGTCCTGGATTTATTTGTACACTAATTCTGGGCATTGTCTGGAAATGTGGATTTAGGTGTTGTTCAATTCACTTCCATATACAATTATATATGTATAGGTTATTTACTATCGTAGTATAGGAAAATCTTGACGTTTGTGAGATTATATCCTGAGGCTTTTGTGAATCTCAAATGAATGAAAAACACAGTCATGCATAATTCCCCCTTTCTACAGATGCAGATTAGCGATCAGTCATTCGTTCTGCAAACATTCACTCAGTCACTTCCACCAGCTGGCCACCACATGTTCTGTCCTCTGAGAGCCCTGGGCATGATGGGGAGGCTGGGGAGACATGGCAGAGTTTGAATGAAGGGATGACAGGGTCTGTCTCATGATTTTCAAGGACACCAGTTGCTGGGTGAAGAACAGATCATCAGGGGCAAGGACTGGAAGTAAGCCAACTAGTCAGGAGCGCGTTGCGACAGTCCAAGGGAGATGAGAAAGCCCAGGGTGGGTAGGTGGTGGCATGCGGAGGAATGCAAGACATGTTATGCAGATGTGGATGACACAAAAACTACCATTGCTCCTTCAGGTTCCTAATGAGAGGTGTGGGTACCTGCCCACAGGGGAGACCTACTGCACTTGGGGAGAAGTGGATGCAGTCAGCTAGGCTCACTCACTAGGCACACAGCTAACCTGGCCTTACTGGTACATGCAGGAGATCAGATCCCAGCAAAATGGTGACACCTAGTTATGGGATTTGGGGGTCTCTTGCAAGCAATCAGAGATGGAGCAGTAGAATCTGTGAACGCCAAGGTCTGTGGTACATAGGCTTTCAATTGCATATTCAGTTTAAAGTATTTTCTAGTTGATCTTCCATTAAGGAAGTAAGTAGCTCAAGTTTAGTTTATAGATGAGAAAGCAAAAGTTCAGAGAATTTAGGTGAATTTCCCAAAGTCACATGATAATTATGTTCAAGATTAAAGCCTGGGTCTCCTGCAAGCCTGGTCTCCAAGTGCAGCTTTCCCCAAGGTTACAGGGGTGTCTTCTTTACTGTGCACCGGCTCTGCCCTGGGATGAAGGGGCTGGCGCAAAGGAAAAGCAGTGCCAGGAGATCTTAAGAAGGGTCATGTTCTAGAATAGCACCACTTAAAGTTATAGCAGTGTCTGATCAGGTGCAAGGCCCAGGGTTCTGACTAAAGTGCCTGTAGCCCTAAGTTCATCCCCATGGAATGTTCCATGATGGGGCCAGGGCCCCAAGGCAAATACAGTTGCTGGTCAATTTGTTTTAACAATTCTTATTCTCTGATACCATGTACTCTTCCCCCCCGCCCTTCCCATCCAACCCTCTTGGCTCAAGTGAGGCCAGTGGCCCGAGGTCGTTTTCATAATAAGTTTGTGTCTGCCATCAATGACTTTCCTCTACCCTGTCCCTGGTCCCTGGTCCCTGGTCCCCTTTGTAGGGAAGTTTCCTGTTCTCTAATCACCTGGGTAAAACCCACCTTCTTTCTAGGGAGGTCCCAGCCTCACTGTTCTAAAAATGTCATCCTCTGCCACAGAGGGGAGATGCTATGGAACACTCTCTTATAGCCTGTAGTTCTACCATATTGCAAGGACTCCTCTAGCCCATTGAATTGATGTAAACACAATAAGAACCATAATAGCAACATATGACACAGGTACAAGCCAGGCACTGTTCTATGTTTTTTACACATATCATTCCACTTAATTCCCATAGGAGACCTATGCAGTAAATAGCATGATTAACCTTGTTTTACAAATGAGGATACCAAGTCAAAGGGAGGTGGAATAACTTGCTTAGAGTCAAATATGTAAAGAATGATAAAGCTGGGTTTGAACCCAGGTAGTCTGGCAAGCTCCTAACCACTGAATTATGCTTTCTGCTGTGTGTGCACATGTGTGTGCGTGCATGTATGCAGGGCAGAGGGTTCATAGTAATTAGTGTATGAGGAAATGTTAGGAGTAACAGGAAGGACATATGCCCCATAATGGAAAAATCCTGGTGTATTTTGAACAAAAACCAACTTTTTAAAGGATACATCCCTCTAATAACTTATGCAATTTCTACAAATAGGAATATTCCTAAAATAGACCATTCCTTCATATGCTGTGTTTATATCAACCTTGTTCCAGTCTAATTTTTAGAACTTTAGGTAATCTTTACCTTTACTCCTATTAATTGCCTATGTTTTGCATTCTCTCAGAATTTCTTTCTAAGATCGCTTTTCTTTTTGGTCCACCAAACACTGTGATGCTGAGGGCGGCAGGAAGGGAGCCCGAGTAACAAGCTGTCCAGCCACTGTTAGCCTCCCTCCCATGAGAATTAATTACATGTACTCAGACAGAGCTGTGAGGAATGTGGGCACAGACCCTATTCTCCTTACATCTCCCATAACTCCCCGCATGGGGTCTGGCGTATGGTTGATATCTGATCCCCATAGTATATTCATTATAGACCCACAGTGAGAAGAAATGGCCTCTGCTTGGAGCCCTCTTCAAGTTAGGTCTGTCTGGTTTATGGACAAGTCTTAGGTTTGCTCAGGGACCAGCCTTAGTGGACTCCAAAGTGAAATTCTCAGCTGAAGCTTTTTTCTGCAATTTTTCTCATTTAGGATGATGCCATTCACAGAAAACAAATGTTCTTTTGGCCTATTGCGTTTGTTATCAGACATCCTATCAGTTGAAACACCGAGAGAAGATGTGTTTTCTCAGCTGTAGGAATGTTGTCTTTGGGGAGAAGTTCCACACAATAGAAATTCCGGAAACCCAGTGATATGATTTAGAAGCAATTTGCTAGGTCAGAGACTCTGTTAAATCAGAAATGTGGCAAGGGGAGAGAAATCTGGAACAGTTAGTGACTTTGTCTATAAATCAAGGGCACAGTAAACTTTCTCACTTTTAACTTCTATTGAAACAATGACCATAAACAATGTGCAATGCTAAAAACTAATTAAACAGCCACTCTAAATCACCAAAAAAGGGTAAATTAAATTTTAAGTAACATCTGCTCCGGTGAAATGTGTGTGGGCAGCGTGAGGGGAAATGTGCTTGTTTGTTTATTTGCAGCCTCTTTCAATACTGACACGTCTGTGAGTCAGGCGTGACTGATTAGTGAGTTCATCAGCCTGTCCCTATGATCTCAGATGGCTTTGTTTTCACTAAGTACTCCCCTCAAAGTTCCATCATCATCATGTCCCCTTTCTGGCCATTTGTCCAACTACAGTATGCCCCTTTTCTCTGCTTATCTAAGTTCTACTCACCCTCACAATGCTCTCAGGCCTTTCATTCAGTCTACCCAACAGTTCTCCAACACTCCGCTTCTCAGTGGATGCTTCAGAGATTGTCTGTCACTCACTGGCCACTTGTTACATCCAGCTTCATGAAAATTACTCATTCAGTTCTTATTCTTATCAGTCTTATAGTTCCTCTGCACCCCTGCTAACCAGAAAGGGCTAAGTTGTGCAGGAACAAAGGATTCCCAGGTGTCAGTGGCTCAACAAGATGAAGTTTTTGATTTTGTTCAAGGATCCACGCCAAATGGCCTGCTCCATCTGGTACCTTGGAGTATAGGGTCTCTCATCACTGCTTTCCATGGACTCATCTTGGATGTGACACTATCTTTCTTGCTCACATTTCATTGGACAATTAGTCCTATAAGTGCCTATCAGCAAGGCAGTTGAAAAGTACAGTTTTTCATGATGTTTTAGTTAAATCAGGTCTTAATAAATGTTTGTTTAATAACTGTCATATGCAGTTAACCTTAATGAAGCATTACTTTGTGACAAGATGTATACTAGGAATAAGCAGAGTGGAAAAAGGACCTGTAATTAAATTCTGGCATGTGGGATCATTCATTCGTTCATTCATTCATTCACTAATTCAACAAATACCTACTTCCTGCCTTATATATTCCATACACTGTTCTAAACATTTGTGAAAAACATACTGATTATTGGCCTTGCACAGCTTGCATTCTAGAGAAGGAAACAGAAGACAAACAATAAATATAACAAATAAGGAAACTAAATAGTGTGATAGAATGTGATATATTGTGGAAATAAAAGAAAAAAATGTAAAGCACAGTAAGGAATATAGAGACTTTCATGGTTGGGGTGAAAGTAATTCTAAATAGGGAGGTCGTAGCAGACTTTATTGAAATGATATCAGAAAAGAAGTAGGTGTGGTAGTTAGCTATAGAGGTATTTGGAGGAAAAGCATTTATAAAGAGGGAACAGCCTATGCTAAAAACCTTAAGTTGTAGCATATTTGAAGAATAGCATGGAATTCTGTATGGCTGAAGTGAGAGTGTGAGCCAGGGGGAGATGAGTGTAGAGAGTTGATGGGGGCGGGGGGACACATCATGAAGTGTCATAGGCCATTATAAGGCTTTGATTTTTCCTCTGAGTGAAATTAAAGCACTAGTGAAGGGTCTGATGCTTAGTAATGCATAATTATATGTGTATTATGTATGTGTATATTTGAATCCAGAGGAAAGTTTAGCTTTATGTGTCATTTGCATTTGAAGATATATATCTTGGCCCTTATTATCGTACTTTATATTTGCCTTTTCAGGAAAGTTTTTCATGTATTGTATCATAAAAGAATGACTATAAAGATGGGAGGGGCTGGTACTATTATCATCTCTCTCTTCCATATGCCACCTTTATGGAGAAGATCATTGGTGCAGAGTCTAGATGGAAATTGTGCCTGGGGTCCTTATGGCCCAGTTACCCAGGGGATGGGGCTGTGGGGGACTGGCTTCTTCCTTACCAGCCTCCCAAGCACTCATACTGCAAGGTCTTAGAGAAAGAAACTTCACCAACAGAGTCAAATGGGTGGTGAGATGAGTTCCACATAATCCCCACTCTCATCGAATCTGAGTATCTCTTAATAAAACTCACAGTTGTTGTGGGGAAGGGAGATGGAGCTCTGTCTCTCCAGCCCGCTGAGCCACCAACTGCTCGCAGTGGGGGCCACACTGTTAATCCCCGGAGCATCACTGCCTATTTCCCAGCCTGCTTTCCTTCCAGGAAGAAAATAACCACTGGCATGTGTGCTACATCCAAGTCTCTTTGCCAGTTCCAGAGCCTCGGTGGCCACACCTGCATTGTCCACCAGTGGCTCCAAAGGGACGACCACTCTCCCCATAGCATTTCTAGGGGGCATTTCTTTTTCACTGACTGACACCACTCATTCTTGTTTCATTGCTTAACGCCTTCCAAAGTTAGGGCTGCTTCCCCTGTTGGGGCCAGGCCTCTGTTTATTTTTAAACATTTATTTTATCCCTGTGTGATGGCGATTTTCAGATATGAGACCAAGACTGGCAAAGAGGGTTTCACTATCATGCCTTAATTTGCTATTAGACTAGAGGTCATGCAACCCCACACCCAGCTGGCACTGCTCCTACTCTGTCTGGATGGGCTCGGCTTGGGTTTCCTGCCGTGTCCCTGACAAATACAAGGCAAACATTTAGTCAACTATGGTCAGTACCACCTACGGATTCAGTGTTCAGCCCTTTCTGAGAATATTAACTCTTCGTCTGATGGATTTGTTGCACACATTCCCTCATTTGGCGCTTGGTCCTGCTAATTGTGCTGATTACACTCCATCTGCTACCCCACTGCAATTTTTTCTGCCTTTTACTGTCCTGCTTGCTGCCCTGGGATGCTGACCTCACACACTACCTCCTCCAGGCTCCCTTGCAGCCCTCTATCTATCTTCTCATCGGGGTCAGCAATGGGAGGCATCGGCAGGATGCTGCAGGGAGTGTGATGGGGAGAGCGAGGTCAGGTGTTTCTGCTCTGCTCTTTCCCCACTTTGTACAGCAGACTGGCTGTAGCTGTTTCCTGCATCTGTAGCTCCTGCCAGGTGGGCCCTCTTTCAGGACTTCAGCTTTCCTGGGTTCTGGTAACATACTTCCTCCTGCCCCTGCCTTCTCCGGCCTAGGGTGGCAACAACCCCTGCTGTTCTAATCCTTGGGTGCCTTGACATTTTTTTGTTGGCTTCCTTAACCTGCCTTTAGTCCCTTCACTAATTTTTTTTTTAAACCCCAGTTTGAGTGCCTTTTATTTCCAGCCCTCACTGATACACACAAGAACAAGTCTCTTTAAAGGCAGGGACAGGATTTAGCTCTAGGTTCTGGGGCTCCCAATTTTCTCATCTTCCAATTTCTATCCTCACCCTTTTCTACTAGACAGTTTGCTTGGGTGACTTCAACCACAGTCACACTCAGGGTTGGGGGTAAAGGTTATCTATCAACAAGGGCACCCTGCTGTGGGCTTGAGTCAGTTTGGGGAGGGTGTTGATGAGAGAAGGTGTGTTCCTTGCCTTGGGAGGAGTCCAGTCTGGCTGGCGATATAAACAATCACATATCATCAAAACAGTATTAATGATGATCATGAAAAAATGACAGTTATTTGTTATTGAGCACTTGTATGTGTCAGATATTGGAGTATGTAATAGACTATGTAAATTGTCTCCAATTTTCAGGCTAACTTTGCAATGTCAGTATTATGACTTCCATTTTACTTACAGAAACTTGAGGCCCAAGAAACCAGGTGCCCCGCCAGAAACTGTTCAAGCTGGACTAGAGTTGAAATTTAAAGCGAGACCTTTCTAGCTCCGAACCATGATTGTTTTTTCAGCTATGTCACATTGACCCATGAAATAGAAAAATCATACAGGCTAATGTATGCAATCCAGGATGCAAATGGAATGCAGCTCGCACTCTGTATGATGGAAGAATGGAAGGGTGGCCCGGGGAAGAACCAT
This sequence comes from Myotis myotis, assembly GCF_014108235.1. Classification (NCBI taxonomy): domain Eukaryota; kingdom Metazoa; phylum Chordata; class Mammalia; order Chiroptera; family Vespertilionidae; genus Myotis; species Myotis myotis. The sequence continues at coordinate 18,621,576 of NW_023416401.1, read as the reverse complement.
GTGGGCTGGAGGGGGCTTGAGAGATTTCACGGAGGAAGCAAGAACTGACCTGCACCTGAAGAAAAGAAATTAGTATATTGGAAAAAGAGAAAAAGAAAATGAGGCTAGAAATGCCAGTGCTATATTAAAAAATAATGGCTCCTGAACTTAAGGAATTTAGGAAGAGGCGGCCCAGGCCTCGTGATTCTTCCTACGAATCTGAGCTCCAGTGGCTGCTCTGGGCTAGGATTTAGGGCATAACTGTAGAGTTTAGCTTTCCTAAGGCATAGCTGCCTGCACTTAAAGGCTCTTCACAACTCTTTATAAGCTTATGCTACTTGGATTACCTGTTCAGAATGAGGGCTTTGCCTCACTTCTTGCTTTATGTTGGTCTGATGGGGACATGTGCTCCCAGAGCCACACTCAGGAACTTGTCATCTATCTGTGTAGCCACCCATTTCTTCATTCATTACTTACTTAAATAGATACAACTGTCTACTTTATTCTTATCCACTCTAACTCTACATCCACACGAAACCCTCCTGTGAATCCTTAGCTGTGGACCCAGTCATATACCAGTACTCAAACTGGTGGGCACAGCTGGAGAAAACCCCACTATACCCATGCCAGTGGTGGGTCAGGACATCACTAGGTCCTCAACATTTCTAAGGAGCTGCTTTGTATGCCCACAGTACCCTTATTCATAAAGACTTGTCATTCCAGACCCTCATCATTCTTCTGTAGACATTTGCTATCCGTTCTTACCTCTACATTTTGCCCACTATTTCTTTATTTCATCACTCACCATGCCAATTTTCCCCATAACTTCTGGAGAGGATCATGCCTTTACACATGCTCTTGTGAAATGCAAAAGGAAATAATTACTTTGTCCACTCTCAGTGGACATTAAAATCTGTCCTCATCACCATGTCTGAACCAAAACGCATGTTCTCACTAAATAACCAAGTTTTTATTAAATTCTTTTGAATGCATCTCAGCTGGATCAGGGAATAAACTCTGTGGAAGGGGACATGGGAACTGCACCTAAGGGAAAATGAGGTGAAATAGTGATTGGTGTGGGAGTCACAATTCCTGGGATCTAACTTAAGTTAAAATTAGTGTATTCCAATGGACAAGTCACTGATCCCCTGGGCATCATATTGGCATCTTTAAAATGGGTTGGGGGAATGATTATCAAATTAGTAGCATTGGTGTACCTTCTTTATAGGATCAAGCTGAGCATTCAGGAGGATGAGATATAACAACACCTTTAAATCTTAAAATACCATGATGCAAAAATAGATTACTAAGGCTTGAAAATGTCATCTGACACTCTGGTTAGTAAATTTTTACAATTGATATTCCAAATATGATGTAGATCTTGGGTGGGGGTGGAATTTGGGGTGGAGGAGTTGGTGTCTGAAGAGAGATTACAAATCGTCTACCTTTTGAAATGAATGTTAAGAGAGGAAGAACCTGTTCTAATCCCTTTCGAATAAATGGCTCACTATGTGTCCTTGCCTATCTTTTCCTCTTTCTTTTAGAGGAAATTGAGCTCCTGTAAATTTTAGGATTAATCAGTTTTGAGAACACCACATAACAGGTTAATACTTCCTGAGATTAGTGTTGGAGTCACAATTCCTGGGATCTAACTTAAGTTAGAAATCGTCCCAACCTTTGTCCCCATCCACCCCTCAAACTTTAACTCTTACTTGTTCCTAACACCCATTTTCATTACAGCCCTACTGCCCTGGTTACTCTTTCACCTCAGTGCATTAGGGCCTATGTTCAGTGCAGGCAGACATGTGGTTGGAGCAATTTTTACACATTTCTTTGGAGGTGAAGTATATCACTTTTCTAGGCTCAAAGAATTCCTTTTGAGTAAACTCATAGTACCAGTTTGGAATGTTGAATTCAAGTGGTCAAGTTAGACACCAGTTGAAATGCAATCAGAGCTCTGCTCCCAGTCATCAAAATTTGTACAGAGTTGGCCAGTTTTTGTTGCATCTCTTTGTAATCCTCAGTTCTCTTTTGCCTCTTCTTCCCCCTCCCGTTTGGCCTCACACACCGAGCAGGGCCAGGTTTTATTCCAGCAAACTTGGGCAACAGTAGATATGATTGTCGGCCTCCCTGGGGCTGGTCAGGTTTTTATGAAATTAGACATATTTGTCTTGATGTTTAGAAGCGAGCATGAAATTCAAATCTGTAGGTTGGCATTCCTCGGGCTGGGCCTTTAATATTCAATGACATAACTTCATTGCAGCTCTGACAACACTATATAGAAGTTGTGCTTACCATTGAAAATTAAAGCCACTGAAAGCGTTGACAACAGCAAAATCGTGAATGCTTCCCGGCTCCTGAAGTGATTGCTATTCCAGTTTGTCCAGAAGTGCTTATTGTGTTTGTACTGCTGTCAGTTCTACTTAAAGACGCCTTGAAGCCAATGCCATACAGGTAAGTACGAAAGAAATCCCCATCTTCTTTCCCCTCTCCACTTCTCCATCACCTCCCACACCACTTTTCTGCTGAAAGTCTATTTGCATTTGGCTGTAGAGCCCCTGATTCCCTCAACTTCTGAGCCAGTTGATTGCATGTCTTTTTCAAGTTCTCAATTAACCAGAATGTCATTTTTTTGTTGCTATCGTTCATTTGCCTTTTCTTCGTTTTTTGTTTTTTTTTTTTTCTCCCATGTGACCATCAGGGAGGTTTTAGGGTCAGAATCACTTCCTCTTATGTGGAAAGCAAACCTTGAGTGGGGGAGGTAAGGAGGACTTGGTATCTATAGGAATAAGGATGAAAAAAAACCACACCAAAAACAAACAACTGCTAGCCTTTGACACTAATGATAAGAATAGGGAGAGACTACTCTATTAAATGTAACTTCAGGTTGCGTCTTTATGTCAAAAATGGTAAAAAGGAAACTTAAAGTAATTATTTAATAATGGTTAGCTTTGCTGTTGTTGTTGGCAAAGCACATGGACTGGCAGAGTCCTCTCACAGCCTCTTTCTTAGGTTGGTTACTTGGTTTGGTCTTTGAAAGAGATTTCCCTCCCATGTCACAAGTGGAGATAGAATTATTTTATCAGAAAAAAATTCTTTATAGAAACCTTTCATCCTCAAGCAAGACCAGACCCTTGAAATGTAAAACTCAGATGCAAATAGGAGAGCTGAAAGGACAGTCTGGGGCATTGAAGTCAGTGATCCGGGAGGGACCCTGTAGCAGACATCTGTGGGAAGGGCCCAGTGTGAGAGAGCAGCTGTGTGGGGACCCACATCAACAGTGTGGTGGCCTGTAGACACCCAATTGTTCATTCAGTATATAAATATATTCAATATATAAATGTATATACCATCTATCATCTCATGCAAGACTCTTACAGGCATTTGTGAGAGAAGCAAAGTCTCTCAGGTAGCTCAGGAGATGAGAGGCACACACCCAATAACCCTAGTCACTACTGGAGACAGTGTAACCACACAGCTGAGTGTGAGCACAGCGAGTACCTGGTCAATTCAGTAGACGAGATGCCTTCCTGCTGCCATAGTCCAGCAAACCTTCACCAGAAAGTGGGAGTCTGTTGTGTATCCTCCCAGACTTCACTGCATAACCAGTGCTGGTTTCCTGGCTGTGCTCAGCCATGGCCTCTGGGCTCCCAAAATGCACAGGTACTAACTGTATTTAATGTTGGAAAAGGCTTTCACAGAGCCTATGACTCACTATTTCTACACTCGAGGAGCCCAATACCTCTGGATTTTTATGCTGTGTTTAGTTAGTACCTAGTGCATTTTCCTGGCACATAGTATGTCTACTCTAAGTGTTTGTGGGTGATTGAGAACCTGAGAGGGAACTTTTAATGTAAGGTGCCCCAGTTTTGACCCTGACTGGGATGGGGCCCCAGAGACTGCGCTGGGAAGGACAAGGTCACTCCTTCCGGAGTGCTCCCAATAGAACAGAGGTGCTCCTCAAGAACCTTTGTCCTTTGAGCATTTCTCTGCACCTTCCTATTCTTACCCAGGTATTGGCCTGGTGTCTCTCTCAGAGTATTTGTTACACAGCCTTTCTCCTTCTGGAGGAAAAGGACTATAATTGTTGTAAAACTCCCACTGGGGGCACTTTGATTTGAGGTAGCTTTGGGGACAGAGTGACAGAGAACTGCCAGCGTCCCACATCCTCAGTTCTTTATTGCCAGAAGATTCCATTCTGTGTAGACTAACTTCCTCTGCCTGGAACAGAGGGTATTTTCTCCACTTCCTGTTCTCCTGGGAAAACTTCAGGGTGTGATTCAGGCAGAAGCAGGAAGTTCTCACCAGGACCTGCTTCCCCTCACTGAGACCTTCCTCAGGAGGGTGATGGAGAAATTTTAGGAATTTCTCCCTTGGAATCAGCCAATGAAATTCCTGGATAAGTGGAGGATACCTTCCATCTGCATTCACCTCTGTTTGTATAAGGAAACAATTTGTCACCATCAAAGGTTGGGAGCCCCCTGGAGGACCCCCAGGTATTCACACCAGGGACTTCCAAGTGCACCCATGCCTGAGAGCCACAAAGCAATGAACCTCCACATTGGATGGCCTGGGACTCCTCTCCTCCCTGCGCCAGTCTGGAGGTTTCTGAGGTTACAGACTGAATCTACTGTTTAATTTCTAACCTCCCATGGCTCTCAATTTAGGGCTCGCCTATGGGGTCCAGCTACTCAATTAGGGCAGGCATTAAAGGGGTGGCTGCGTCGACAGAGTGTGTGGGAGGCAGAAGCATGTCCCCAATCCAGGAGCCTTTCATTCCTTCAGGACTGCCTTCTTCAGGATTTCTTATCACATAGCACCTTAGCTGTCTGTTAATGCCATGGCAAACAACATGCAACATTGACCTGAGGGCAACATAGGGACATGGGCTAGGTTTGGGGGGGAAATGGGGCAGGACAGAGGAAAGGGGAGCTAATGATAGCAATGAAGACAACAAGTAAAGTCTTCCCGAGTTTTGACATTTTGCCCAAGGTGACTCCTGGGGTCCATCACTGTCCCCTCTGCAGGGTTCTAAACCACCTGCTATCATTTTCTAAAAATACAAGTAGCTACTCTTTATGGAGCACCTAACTCTTAAGGCATGTTATTTTTTCAGAGAGGTTAATAATCTTCCCAAAGTGGCACAGCCAAAAGATAGTGGAGCTGGTATTAAATTGAAACTTGTTCCCCAAACTGCTGTGTCCCACAGTCATTTGGTTATTACTGAACTCTCACTCTGCTCTTTCACACTTTCTGGTCTGACCTTGGTCCTGACATCGATTTTGAGGTAGCTTGAAAATACTGATTTGTCTGGACCATTCATTGCTTCAGTTAGGAGTCAAGAAGGAAGCGCACAGAGGGTCAAGATATAGTCTGGTATACAATTTGCAAAACCCCACAGGTTTGCACGCCCTGATTTTATTCACTCTTTTCTCTCCCTCCCATTCTTGGCAACTGTCCCGTAAGCCCGTCTGTTCTCTACCTCTAATATGTTATGCTGGTATTTTATTACCAAACAATTACATCCACTAATTTGAAAAGGAAACGAGAAGGAAATTGCAATTATAAGAGTAAAAGCAATGCTCTTTTATTTCTTCCCTTTATGCATATGAAATATAGTTTGTCATTGCTACAAAACAGACTTTCCCCTCTTTCATGGCTCTTCACTGCCTTGTCTTTAATAATTGAGCAGAAACCAGAGTCATAATTAGATTTCTGATAACAGAGGAGATATTTGTGGGTTTGCAGATGTGGAGGCTCAGCTTGGAGCCATGGGGCCGCCTCGCCTCCATGGGAGAAAGCATGTTCCATGCTGTTTCAAGTACTCTGTACACTGATGGTCTTCTATGTAGATCAATCATGGCTTACAATTATTCTTTCTCTTCTGCCCTTGCCATGCTTAGCCAACCCCTTGGCTTTGGGCTGGGTCAAGACTTGCTTTGGTTGCTTGGAGGTGAGTAAATATAGTATAGACCTCTTTCAATGATCAGCAGCTTTCCATGTGCTTCCTGCTTTGGCCCTGCTTTCCCTGAGTGACACCCAGGTGGGGGACTGCTCCATTCAGGTCCCTGAGTGAATACGGTACACAGAAATGCCCTGCCGACTCCTAATGTGGTGAGAGCAAGAGATAAGTGTTTGCTGTTTTAAGCCACAGAGATTTAGAGCTGTTTTTTTAATCACAGAATTGTCCAGCCCACCCTTCTGATATATCTGTGATCACATTTGGCTCTCATTATATCCATGGGATGGAGAAAAGGCTTAGCACACTGGGTGGTGTGGGGGAAAGAGTGTGTTGTGGAATCAAAGGGACCTGGGTAGGAATGCTTCTCCCATCACTGCTGGCTGTGCAGGCTTAGCCAAGCCACCTGGTGTCTTGGAAATCTTGTTTCTTTATCTGAAAAAAGGGAATAATAATTTACCTTGAAGGTTCCTGAGAATCAGAGTCGGTGTGTGTCAGAGGTCCCGGCATAGTGCCCATCACACCTAATAAAAGATAGCTGCTTTAAAAAGTATTATGTTAAAGAGCCCCGTTTGACATTATCTCCATTGAATAGATGAGGACACAGAGGCTAATTCGGCTGCAGGGACCTGCCCAAGCTAATTTCATTATAGAGCTGGGCTGTGAGCTGCAGCTTCCGGACTCTGAGTCTGGAACTCTCCTTGGACTGACACTTACTCCTCGCCTGGAGTTGTGCTTAGGGCCTGGGGTGGGGCCAAGGGGCAAAAGGGTCAAGAAATAAAAACAGTGTTCCTTTAAGAAATGCAGTCTACATGCTGAGATGAGCCATCCTGGAGTTTTCCAATCACGATCACAGAAGCTCTGACTGGGGCACATTTGGGTTAAGCAGGGCTTTGTGGTGGCCCCTAAATTTCATGTCTGCTGTCTCCTGTTCACCATGCAGAGGTTTGCTTCTGAGAGAAAACCCTCATTAGCAAATTTTGTTTGGGAAGCATCTCTGGCTGGCCGATGGGCCGCAGTTGATGAAGTTCCTGGTGCTTGGTTACCTGAGGCTGGAATTGGGGCTGGATTTGTCTCAGCGGAAACACTTCCCTTATTTTCCTTACCCCATGCCAAATGCTTCATTTGCCCCTTGCTAATCACCTGATCTTAGAGTCCATGAGAGTCACATTTACTACAAGAGAGTTTTCTTCCTCTTCTCTAATTTGTTTGAATAATTCATGTCCAATTTAGAAGGATTAAGTGTGGCCTGATCTCCCACTCCATCAAGAGCTGCAGGTGAGAATCTAGCACCTCAGTGGAGACAGAGGCCAAGCTGTTGGGATCCCCCTCCCCAGGGGGTTCCAGGCTTTCTGTGTTGCCACAAACTGTTTGATGCAGGGCCATTGGGCTGTCCCTCCCCCTTGTCCCATGTGCCTGCAATGGCTCTCCAATTTTTCTTACTCTTTAAGATCCACCCTCCGTAAGCCATCTCCCATTGTGAGGTACCCTGGTTGTGAGTAGGCAGACCCGATCTCATTGGGGGAGAGTCAGGCCCTGAGCTAGGAAGGGCTTCCCACTCCCTGGGCCAAGAAGGCTGCTGCCACAGATGGTCTTCCATGAGCCAGGAGGAGCTAGAGGACAGCCGAGCAGGGCTCCTCCAACCAGAATGACTGCCAGCATTCAAATTTCAGCTCTACGACTCCTTGTGGGTGGTGACTGTAGGCAATACTCCATGTCCTATTGCTTCAGCATCCTTACCCACAGGAAAGATGACAACAGTGCCTCCTCATCATGGTTTCCTGTGCATAACAGTGAAAACATAGAAAATAGTGAAACATGCAAGTCTCAGAGACACACATAGATACCATTAGCACCGGTCTGCATTTGATCATCTCTCAATTAGCATTAGCCCTTTTCATTATGTATCCCTTAGATAAGAATTTGAAGTTTGTGATGAGGTATAAGTTTTATTGTATTTTGTTTAATTAAAATTACTTTTAATGACACAAGGAATTCATGACTGCATTATCCTTGTAAAGAGTTAAAACATTACAGTGAAAACTATATTCCATTTTGACTGTCCCCATTGCCAGCTCCTCCCCAGAATTTATTGGTTTTCAGTTTGGTACACAGCCATCTAGGATTTTAAAAAAGATATTTATGTACATATATGTACTTGTAGAAAATAATAGAGCATATGTAAGTCTCTATCTAATCTGGTATACATGGTTTCATACCTATATGTCCTTACCACTCAGTGTGCCTTAGAGATTATTTTATTTCAGAATATAGAAGAATACCATATTCATTTTAGCAACTCTGCTATTTTATATTGTGAGGATATCACATTTAATTTAGTCATTGTTTAAAATTTCCTCTAACTAGAGACAGTGCTATAATAAACATCCTTGTAGATGTCTCAATGTATGTATACATCTTAAAATTTTCTCAAAGCTTGTCATTTCTCTCTCCAAAATGGTTGTGCACACTTACACTCCCATCAATTGTGTACAAAGCATATGCCTTGCACCACTTCATCATCCTTTTATATAGCCTAACTTTAATTTTGCCAAACTAAACACTGTAAAAGGAATCAGAATTTTATTGATGTTTTAATTACAATTTTCCTTATTTCTGATGAAGTCAAACCATATTTTCTCTTTTGTGGATTTACCTGTTGTGTTCACTGCCTATGTTTTATTGAGTTCTTTTTTTGTTTGTTTCTTAATTATTTTTGAAGATATTTTAAAACAAGTTTTGGGATAATAATTCTTTCTGTTACAAATGATGACAATGGTTTCTCCCTTCCGTTATTTTCTTGTCGTTCTATACATGTGTTTAATTTTGATTTAGTCCATTTATATCACTGTTCTTTAATGACTTGCTTTTGTATCCTATTTATAAGTAGACTGTCCTTACCCTCAACATCATAGACACATTTTCCAATATTTTCTTCTATTTTTAAAAAGTATCAAGTCTTTCATCCATCTGTGCTTTATTTGGTAAGTGATGTAAAGAAAGATCTAATTATATACACGAGGCATTGAGCTGAGAACTTTGCATGCATGAACCTAGTCATTTAAGCTTTCTGAAAATTTAGGTTTTCTGACACCCAACTTGCAGGTAAGGAAATATGCAGTAATTTGCCTAAGGTCCCAGAGGCCCATGCCAAGCTGCCATCCTAAATGACATCTATCTGTGGATTACACAGGCCTTTGCTTGTCCAAATGCCTCTCCCAGAGCTCCCTGCATGGCGAGCACTGGCTGGTCATGCTAAGAAGAGGAATTTGGATCAGGTAGGAAAGAGTCTTTCTCCTGTAGTAACAGAAATTACTGAGCATCCCCAAAGACCAGGAAGACAGTCACTGAAGGGGCAGTGGAACAGGACAAAGAATCCCACAGTCTCAGCAGCACTGCTGTGTGAACCAGCTCTGGGCAGCACTGCTCCATAGGATATGGGATGGATGTCCAGCCCAGGTAGGTCCTGCCCCTCATTTGTGGACACCTCTCTCTTTGCAGCAGGAAAGGTCCAGGAAGCTGGGAGTACAAGCCTTCCTTTGATATCCTATTCTACTGGGCTGCTGGGGCTGAGTATGGGGTGGGGGTCATAAGAGGGGCAAGGGAAAGAGGAGAGGGAAAGCTCTTTCTGGTTTTACCCTGCAAATCTCACAGCCCTCATCCACTCACCTGTACGGGCGGGAAGCCTGGCTCAACCGCTCCATCTCTCCCCAAAGAGCTGTGCACCACACACTTAGTAATGCAGAGAGATGGCTCCAGGCACCCTCAGCATTTATTATAAATCACTGAGACAGGAAAGATATGAGTCTCCACCTGCAGAGTCACCGAAGCAGCAACTGTGGGCATATCTTACCTAAAAACGATTTCCCTGATTTCTCCACAGCATGTGGACTTCTTGGGCCAAGCCCAGAGGAGCTGTTCCCTGGGGCAGTATTTGCAAGTCCTGGGAAAGTTTTCTTGACATGATCCTTACATCAAGATATTCTTAAATGCAGGCATTTTCCAGCCTCCCTTGAAACTGTCTCTGCTTGTAAGCACCCCTCCACGCCACCCCCTCATGTCCTATGGTGTTTTCACATCCAGGCCTGCATTATAATACATTTCATCTCCTACTGACTAATAGATTTTAAGTTCTTTAGGGGAAGTAGTGGTCTTTCTGGAAGATCAATAGAGTATTTAATTTCTTTTTTAAAAAGTACAAGAAAAACCCCCAATATTCTTTCAGTAGGAAAAAGAAGCTGGTTGCCAAATCAGCTGTTTTCTTTTCTTTTCCCAGAACACAATGCAGTCACCTCCCCTAAACCTTTGTTCATGTGCTTCTCTCACCGTGCTGCCCTCTCTTCCATGTCTGAGGGGGTATTTAGACTCTCAGTTGTGTTGTGCAAGCTGCCCTTGATATGTTTATTTTAACCATATAGTACATGCTGTAAAATGGGAGGGGAGTGGAGAACGGGCCCTCCCTATGTGGTTTGTCCCGTGCTTCTCCCCCTGGAGCTTACTGTGTGTCCCAGCTGTAGGGGAGGCTGTGCAGAGCTGTGCCCCAGGCAGGCCTGGCCTGTGGTCTGGGCCAGGCAGTGCTAGCCTTGGCTATTCAGATCCGATCCCATCATCATTAGGCAGGGACGCCCTCCAGATGGCCCCACATACGCACAGATGCTGCTGGAAAGGAGTGGGGAGGGCTCCTTAAGCCCAGCCTGTTAGTGAATCAGCCAGAATCAGCTTACCAGACTAACTAGTGCATCCTATTGGCTCTGTCACTTCTTGGTGAGCAGTTTCCTACCCAGATATCTGTTTCCCTTTCTTAAACCCAAACTGACATGGTAGAGCTTGTCCCCAGTTAATGTGGATTTAGCAGCCATCTCTATTGATGGAGCAGTGGGAGAGAAAGCAATATTCCCTTTATTGAAACTTAGTGAATTAAGAAAAGATTATAATAAGATACTCCCACCTGCCTCAATGAAAATTGTCTTCTTCTTAGATAAATGTTGGGCTCATTGATTATTGTATTATATATGGTGGTCCCTTGAGGTCATAGAGTAAGGTCACACTCTGGATGCCTCTTGTAGGGCACAATAATTTCCAGAGTTGACTGAAGAGAAGAGAATTCTCTGTAGGAAATGGGACTTCGGTGGGAGTACAGTGGGTTGGGCCCCCCTAGCCAGTGGTATGCAAAGTCTCGAGTGTGACTAGGAGTTTGGATTTCTGTCTGTCTGAGGAGTGGAGAGCACCTCTGAAACACTATGGGCTAGTTTCACTTAGAAGAAACCACTTTGCACACAGCATTTGGGCCACAGAAGTGTGCCACAAAGGGGAGTCCAGCTGCACAGCCATGACTCCCTCAGTTGCCTCTGGTTTGGACTGAGCCCCATGCTGAGGGAGGGTCTGTGGTGGTCCAGAGTAAAGGGCCACTGCCCTCAGATTCCAGAAATGGCCCTGTGAAGGGGCCTCTGGGAAGTCAATTTTAGCTATAATTCAAGTATGGCCAAGTGGAACCTTCAGAGTACAGGATGAGTCAAGTGTACCTCCTTCTGAGGGCTCAGAGGAGGGAGCACGGACTCTGTGCCTTCCCCAGGGCCCCATCCTCTGAGCGGGGGAAACAGCCTGAAATACCCAGCGCTCTCAGGGCTGCAGGGCGTGGTTGCTCAGACTCACGAGTAGTGCCGTGCTGGAAGGGCATAGGAAACTCAGGATCATCATCCCATTCATGAGGGCTCCTCCTCAGGACCTAATGGCCTCCCAAAAGCCCCACCTCCAAATACTAGCACACTGAGATTTCGGTTCAATATGTGAATTTTGGGGAGACACAGTCAGTCAATAGCAATGATAGAATGAGTCAGAGAAGAAGCAATGATCACCAATTTCATTAGTTTCTAATTTTATAGCAAGAGCCTGTCTCCCATAACACAATCTCTTGCTGGCAACAAGAGCTTTATATCTAAGAACTGGAGACCTGCTGAAGGGTTTCCTCTTCAAGGTCCCTTCCCTGTAGATCCATATGCCCACAATGCAGAGAAAGTCAGTCTTCAAATGAGATGCTGGAATAAATGACTCGAATATCCCCATCTCAGTCAACCCAGAGAATTCAGCTTTGAAAACTACAGATATCCAACTGTGGGGGCAATTTAAATATGTGCAGTAGTCCCGTTTCAGGAGAAGCATGATTTCTTTTCGCTATAAACTTCCATTGTGATTTTAGAGACATTTTATGAAAGTATTAGACTCCAAGCGTTTTGAGAAGAAAATATAGTATAAGTTTTTCTTTGTATATTCTCACCTACAGTATGGTGCTTTGGCACATAGTAAGTGCTCAATACATGATTTTGGGGTGAGACATTTTATATTCAATGCTGTTTAATCGACATTAACATAGGTGGGTGTGACTGTGGTTAGGACTTGGAAAGGAGTAGGCCCTGGAATTGGACTGGCCCATTTGTATGGGGCAAATAGTGGGGGGAGTTAAGTCCAGTAGAGAGACAACCTGATATTCAATGGGCCTGGGTGATCAGCAATGGGACAGTCAGTGCGCAAGCAGCCTACAGTGGTGAGCTTCCTAGGAGGAAGCAAACAGTCCAAGAGTGTTTTTGTGTGTCAGGCAGGGTTCTCAGCAATCTATGTGCTAACTCCTTTCTCCTGCACAGCCAACCTGTGAGGCAGGTACTATTGCCCTTCTTTTACAGACGAGGAAGTAGAGTCAGAGTGAGGCAGTGCCATTCTCAGGTCACCCATCTGGTAAATGGTACTACAACTCCATCCCAGGCTAGCTCATTGGATTGCATGCTCTTTACAACTTCCCTCCACTGTTTCTCTGTGGTGGGGCCCTGAGGGTAGGCAGCTTAAAGCTGATGAACCCAGCAGTCAGCCAATTTAGGCAAAGTCAGCAAGCAAGCATGGGGTTAGCCAAGAGCAGGGCTGTCCCTGTGGGTGGTACTAGAGCAGCATATCCTGTAGTGGCGTGACATTGGGTGGATGATTAGGATGGATTCAGGAACAAGGCAAGGAAGTCGTTGATCAGAATCAGGTAAAGTTCCCTGGATCAAGGGCTGGTCCACTGGCTAAAGTTAACAGTGCTGAGTCCCAGGCTATTGTGAAGAACCTCCAGTTTTTGTTTGTTTGTTTGTTTTTGTTTTTGTTTGCCACGTATGAGGGCAAGGCCAAATATCAGTCTTAGGATGTTTTCTTAAAGTGGTATCTACCTGAATAAAGAAATGAGAAGAAGCAGAAACCATTCAGCCTTATCTAACTCATAGACTTGCTTGGTTTCCTTATGGTAGATACTTTCCTTTAGGCCCATTCTGGTTTTTTTTCAGGCCATACAATTGGAGCCAGTGTTTATTTCCAAGGTTGTGCTATATGATGGGAAAAAGTTCTCTGGAGAAAAATTCTGGGGCTCATTAAACAGTGGGTAGAAGAGAAGAAGAGAATGAGGGAGGGAAGTAAAGAGAGAATTATAGCAGGAAGATGTTTTCTTTCTCCTGTGGCAAAGAACCTAAAATAATTGCATCTCTTGTTTGGAACATTTTTATTTTCTACACTTTATTCCTGTTTATGTAAAGTGATGGGTTAGGAGAGTACATTTTTAGGGGAAACTCTCCCTATGGACGGTATGGGTGTGGCCACCTGACTTTCAGATCATTGAGGGAATTGGTTAGAAACCAAAATTTACTTACAGTGGATGATTGACTAGAAGTCCCTTCTATCTTCCCCCTTTGTATTTAAAACATTTGTACTTGCAGTTTTTATTTGGACAAATCAATTGGTTTCCCTTTGAGTATAACTGGAGAAACTTAGGAATGCCTGTCCAAGGTTGTTCAGTGCAAACCCAGTTTGTGAAACTCTCCCTGTTTATTTATTGGGGGAATTTTTGTGAAATAAGGAAGGCCATGGTGGCCAATACTTTTGAATAGGCAGCCTGTGTAGACAGCAGACTTTCTATAAATCTCTGTTTTTCTTTTAAGTGGCCAAATGCTGCAAGTCTCTCCTAACAACCATTAATTGACCAGCTCATAGGACACAACTTCAAATTGACCCTAAAGTATAGCAGCCTTGTTCCCTCATTTCATTGGCATTGGCATTGTAACAGAGGCCTTGGCTAATACAACAAGGATGTCCTGGATAGTTGAATTTTAGGCAATGGCCACAGGCTGGTAGGGTGGATTCTTTGGGGCAAGCTGGCTTTCCTTAAATTCTTTGAATAGCCCCACTGCTCCACATAAGAAAAGAGCTTCCCTTATAAATGTTTTCTTACCCGTATCCATGATTTCACTAAGAATGGGCCCAAGGGGCTGGCTGCTTTGGAAGGACTTTGTTGAACTGTGTCTTCACTGCTAGACTGGAAAGGAAGGGTGGGACAATGCCAAGGAATAGTTCTGCAGAGTAGTTCTCAGAGATGTTCACAGGGATGGATGTTTCCTCAGTTCTGTTCTGTGGTATCTGTATTTGAGCCGGGAGGGAGAGGGAGCTTTTGAGAGTGCTTATGAGCTCTTATCCTTGGAGGAAAGAACCAGAAAGAGAAATTGAGACAAGGCAGAAGTATTTGAGTTGAAATTTATTTTCTTAAAGTTCTGGAGGCTGGAAGTCTGAGATCAAGGTATTGGCAGGGTTGGTTTCTCCTGAGGCCTCTCTCCTTGGCTTGGAGATGGCCATCTTTTCCCTTTGTCTTCCCATTGTCTTCCTTTGTACACATCTATATCCTAATCTTCTCTTCTATAAGGACACCAGTCATATTGTGTTAGGGTCTACCTTAATAACCTCATTTTAACTTAATCACCTCCGTGAAGACCCTATCTCCAAATACTGTCATATTCTGAGGTGCTGGGGGTTAGACTTCAACATATGATTTTTTTTTTGGGGGGGAGGGATACAATTCAGCCCATGAAAGGGGTGAATTTGGAGGGGCTTCTGCTACTGCAAGTCACTTTGGTTTTCCTATACATAGAGGGGACCAGGTCCTGATTACAGAGCATTGGTATTCGAAATCTAAAACTTAGATAGTAGATATCAATCGAGAAGGGGCCCGAAGGAGCATATTTAACTTATCAGTCCTCCAACTCAGCAGCCCATTAAAATCACCAGGAAGTTTTATTTTATTGTTATTTTTGTATTTTTTGTTAATCCTCACCCAAGGATGTTTTTCCATTGATTTTTAGAGAGAGTGGAAGGGAGAGGGAGAGACACAGAGAAACATCAATGTGTAAGAGACACATAAATTGGTTGTTTCTCTTGAATGTGCCCCAACCAGAATTAAGAATCAAGCCTATAACCAAGGTATGTGCCTTTGACAGAAATCAAATCCAGTACTCTTCAGTCTTCAGGCTGATGCTCTATCCACTGAGAAAACTGGCTAGGGCCACCAGGAAGCTTTTAAAACTGATGCCTGAGAGCCCATCTTTTGAGATCCCGATTCAATTGATATGAGGTGGAAACCAGAGTTCAGTAATATTTAAAAACTTCTCATGGGATTTTAATGTACAAATGTAGTTATGATCACTGATGCAATCCACATCCTGGTTTTAAACAGATACAGAAGTAATAGCCGAGAGTTCTGTGATTTGTCCAAATCAGAAAACATGCATGGGTGACACACAGGGCTCCTGATTCAGATCCTATGACTCTTATGCTAGTACATTTCTTTCCATTTTCTTACTATTGATACTTTATTAAGGTTTCTGTGGCAGATGTCATAGGTCCCCTGTCCACCACTGGAGCACGCTTTCCCCCAGCTGCTGGGAGTGTTGATGCCCTGGACCAGCCCTCATGCAGAGAGGGGACATGACCGAGTATAAAGATGGGATAAAAATAACTCTGAAGGGCCCTCTCAGCTTCAGGACTCTCTATAGTGATTGTATTGCAGTTCAACTCCTCCCTCTGCCCAATTCTACTTTTCCTACTGGTGTGGGTCCCGAGGACATTCCAATAAACCTTCTGTTTGCCAATCTCCATCTCAGAGTCTGCTTTCTGGGGAACCCACCCTATGATAATTCTGCCCTGTGTTCATAGTTTTTTTCATTGGTGCTCACTGAATGCTTACCATGTTGGGGTTAGTGCCATGTACTTGGAATATGAAGATGAATAAGATTCAGTTCCAATGCAAGCTGCTTGCCGTTTGCCAGAGGTGTTGGTGGGCAACAGATGACTCCAGTGCCCTAAGTGACTTTAATAGCAGGATGATAAAAGTGATGTCAGAGCACCCAAGAAAGGGGGACTGATCCTCTGATTGGATAAGTCCTCCCAGGCCACTCTAGTCTATACTTCCTGACCCTTTTGAGCAGTCTCTCTGGGAGATTGGGCACCTTCTCAAAGCAGTGAGTGCTCATGCTTACCTTCATCATCTTGTCTCTTCTAGATTCTCCTTATTACCCTCTGTGTGGGTGGTAGGGGAAGGCTGTCAGCGGAGGAGAGATAGCAAAGAGAGAAGTGTGAGAACTCAGGTAGGCAAGACATAGTGTGAGGGCCCTAACTGGTTTGGCTCAGTGGATAGAGCGTCAGCCTGCAGACTCAAGGGTCCCAGGTTCGATTCCAGTCAAGGGCATGTACATTGGTTGTGGGCACATACCCAGTGGGGAGTGTGCAGGAGGCAGCTGATCGATGTTTCTAACTCTGTATCCCTATCCCTTCCTCTCTGTAAAAAATCAATAAAGTATATATATTTTTTAAAAAAAACATAGTGTGAGGGTTCGGTTTAGGTCTCCATCTGTTAGTCGGTCTTCCTTCCCTGGAGGTCATTTTCCCAAACTATCACTGAGATTAGGCCCCGAGAGCTCTTATCCTCAGCTCTTCCCTCAAAGAGGCACTAGAATTAGGCATTGACCTGTTAGAGGAAATTATGTCAGAGTCTACTCTTAAAGGAAAACTTGCCCTCTGTTTTTCCAGTGATGGAAGGGAATATGGGCATCAACCAGCAAGTGGACAAGGTTTAGGAGCATCCAAGAGCTCTCCCCAGTACTTCTAAAACGGCCCATGCAGACAAATGGTTATGCGGCTGTGTGTCTCCAGAGCTGAGTACAACCTAGATGGGGGCCTTGTGACAATTGTCCTTCTGTATATGGTAGCTGAAAAGAAGTCTGGACAGTACACCAGTACTTAGGAGGAGGGGGATCCATGACTCCCCTGACCTCAGATAGTCTCATGCCTCCTACAGAGTATCTTCTGTGTGTTGAGCCCTGTACTGGCCCTGGTAAAATAGAAGTGAAGGCCCCAGTCTTGGAGCAGCCTCCTGCTTAAGTGATTTGATAAGCACACCATCACCACGTGTTCAAGTTTGGTAGAGACAAACAGTCTGCATGTGTGGGGAGCTCCAGGTCACCTGATCTAATTTGAAAGATGTGGTGTCTGCCATAGGCCAGTATTTAACAGTGATGGTGAACCTATGACATGCGTGTCAGAGGTGACACGCGAACTCATTTTTTTGGTTGATTTTTCTTTGTTAAATGGCACTTAAGTATATAAAACAAATATCAAAAATATAAGTCTTTGTTTTACTATGGTTGCAAATATCAAAAAATTTCTATATGTGACACGGCACCAGAGTTAAGTTGGGGTTTTTCAAAATGCTGACATGCTGAGCTCAAAAGGTTCGCCATCACTGGTTTAGGACATATATACCTATTTGAAAGACCCAAGAAAAGGCTCAAATAAGATATTAACATGTAAAAATGGTTAAAGCTGACTAGCCAGAGCCAGGGGACTGGACACAGAGGCAGGGTCAAGAGCTGGATGTTCCGAACATGGGACTCACCCTATCAGCCCGCAGTTGAGTCAGATGGCAATGCTGGCAGGGGCTCTAGGGACTCTGAAACCCATATTCTTTGGGTAGAATGTAAATTGTCTACAAAATAAGCAGAATCTGGAGAAACTGGGTCTATTGAGCAAACTTTTAGAAGCAGGTAAGGAGGAAAGTTGGAGAGACAAGGCACCTTCACTTACAGAAGGACCGGGAGATGACCTTAATTAAGAAACCACCTTAATTTGGGGCAGAGAGGGGTTTACACAAAGTTGGCTGGAAAGAGTAGAGCTTAAAGAGGAACTAATTTCCTGAATTCTTGGGTTAAAGACTCCCCATGGCATCTCTCCCATAAGCAGACAGCAGTTAAAGGAGGGGTTTGATCCAGAGTGGCTGATGGTCTGGCTGCACAGTGAGTAAGGGACCTGGGTCCTGGAGAACCCTCTAGGTAGCCCTTTGGTGGTGGGGTTGCGGGGAGAGGAAACAATAGTGTTTCATTCTCAGGCCTGACTCTTGAGCAGGGGTGGGCAAACTTTTTGACTTGAGGGCCACAGTGAGTTCTTAAACTGGACCGGAGGGCCGGAACAAAAGCATGGATGGCGTGTTTGTGTGAACTAATATAAATTCAAAGTAAACATCATTACATAAAAGGGTACGGTCTTTTTTTTCCAATAATTTTATTCATTTCAAACGGGCCGTAGTTTGCCCACGGCTGCTCTTGAGGCATTTAAGGTGTGAAGCCCAGGTGGGAGACTCAGTTAGCCATGGCTTCCTCCTGCCTTCATACAGCCCTTTGCTTTGAACCCTCACTGGTGGCCCCCAACACATGGGCAGTGATCCTAGATCCTCTCCCTCTTCCAGTCTATTGCTACTGATCCTCACTGCCCCAGCTTCACTCCAGGTCTTTGTTCACACTTTAAATCCCCCTGAAATGCCCTTCACTGCTTACACTGGTCAAAATTCTACCCAGTCTCGAGGGCTTAGCCTCAGTATCACTTACTCCAGGAAGTCTTTTATGATTACTTAAGCCCACATTGCTCTGATTTCGTACTCCTCCAAGTTTCCACCTGCCTCCCTGCCCACATCTTGCTCATATGTATGGGTTCTTCTGATTCACCTGAATATTGGAGTGCTTAGAGCATCATCCTGCACTCTCTTTTCTTCTTTAATTACATTATATCTCTTTAGGGAAATTTATTCACCTTAATTACTAACCTTATGTCAATAACTCAAAAATTCAAATGTGTAGGCCTGGCCTTTTCCATGATCTTGCAGTCATGTATCCAACAGTCTTCTCATATCCACTTGGATGTCTAATAGGAATCTCTGATCCCAGACACTCAGGATGGAAGCTTTTGATTTCCTCCATTAACTTCTCTTTTCTAGGTAGTAGTAATCGACACCACCCTATATCCTGTTCCTGAAGCCAAGCAAGGCCCAAACCTAATGTAGCTTTCTCCTTTATTCCCTGGGTGTCTTTTAGAAGTCTTATCCTAATCTAACTCACTCATTCACTATTTCCTGGATTCTTTCATTGATAAATCCTACTGTCTGCTTAAAATCATATTTTATGTGTTTGTGAATTTTTCTCTCTCCATCTGGGACAGGTCATAATCTTCACAATGGGGAATATTGCAACAGCCTTCCCCTAACTCATCTCCTTGCTTCCAACTCTTACTTAAATCCATTCTTCACAAAGCCAGTGACATCTTAAAAATTGATTTTAGAAGTGGTGGAAGGGAGAGAGAGAGGAACATTGATGTGAGCTAGAAATATCCATGGTTGCTTCCTGTACATGCCCCAACCAGAGACTGAACCCACAATCCCAGTATGTGCCCTAACCGGGAATTGAACCCATAAACTTTTGGTGTGCAGGATAATGTTCCAATCAACTGAGCCACACGGCCAGGGTACTAATTGCAGTTTTAGAACATAAATCAAATCATGCACTCCTCTGTCCAAACCCTCCAATGTCATTTCATCACATGGAGACACAGATCTGAACTTTTTATCCTGGCCTGCAGGCCATCACCTGGTTGGCTTCATGGAGTCTGTCCTTGCCCAGTTCTTCCCGTCTATTCTTGCTCATCCCTTTCTGTTTCTCAGAAGCCCCAAGGTTGTCCTTGCCTCCTGTCCTTGGTGCTGGTCAGTTCCTCTACCTGGTTGTTCTTCTTCTGTATGTTCATGAGGTTGCCTCCTTCCTGTCAGGCAGGTCTCAGGTTAAATGTCACCTCTTCCAAAAGGCCTTTCCTGATACCAAGTTTAAAGCAGCTCCTCAGTTGCCCTCTATTACACCACCCTGCTCATTTTCTTCATGGCACTCATTGCAGCTTGATGCTGTTACTTGTTTATTTGGTTTAGTTTGTATTGTCTCCCCCCACCACCCCAGGAGGTCAGCTCCTTGAGGACAGAGAGCCTCTGACTCATCCCCTTCCTCCAGTATATCCCAGCTCCCAAAGCCTGGAACAGAGCAGGCACTTGGAGAGTCTTTACTAGTTAATGGCTCAGTATATGAAGGCACCTCAAAGAGATACTGTTGGGTTTGGGATGCTTTGCTTTTCTTCTTTGAGAATGAGTTATAGCCCCAAATCATTTTTATTCTGTAGGATTCAGTCTGTACTAGTATATTTCGCCCAAATGACATACATTGAAGTTCCTTTCCTTACCTTAGGATTCTGACATGGCTATTACTATTAATTATTTGCCATTGAAGAGATGGACTTTGTGTTTTTTGGGATGGCTCAAGCATGGGAGACTTGTGTCCAGCATGCCCTTCAGGCCTCAGTGGCTGGGTGAGGCAATGCTGTGCCAGGGAAGGGACACCAAAGCAAGACTCTGGAGTGGGGAGTACCAGGCTGTCTTTGCCATAGATGAGCTACAGGCCATGGGGAAAGTCATAGATCCTAATCTTGTTTTCTAGCTTACAAAATGAGCTTAATAATTGTAGCCTTCTGGCCTTACGAAACTGTTGAAAGATGAAGGCGATAGCAAACATGTATATTTAAAGGGGAAGTGGTTGTCACTCCTAATTTATTTTTTTACTCACTCACTCATCCATCAAATATTTCACACTGGACCAGCTGTGTGGCTGAAAGGACATGGATGTGCAATGTCCACCCCTCATGCATCCAGTAGGATGGATGGCACAGATGAAGGTGGCTGGAAGGGACCAGGTGTAGCAGAGAGCTGTAGGATTCAGAGGCAGGACTTCAATCCAGGCGAGGAGACTCCCTGAGACCCAGGAAGAAGCTAGACCTTACTGAAACCAGTCCTCGGGTCTGCAGAACACCCACCCAGCGGCCACACAGCTCCAGCGGCCACACATCTCCAGCAGAGTAAGGTGACAGCTCTCATTCAGGGCCATTGGCCACCCTGTTAGTTTCTTCAGTGGTGAAGCTTGAATCAACCTGACCAGCAAGTCCTGAGGCTCTGGAGGAAATAGTCCTCCTCCCTAAAGACTAAAATTCAGAGAGGCAGAAGAAAAGAGATGCAGGTATTTATTTCTGCATATTTGCTGTTCATTGATTCATCTGAGCTTGATGTCTTGCCTCAATGAGGATTCAGTCTCATCTTCCCCAGGGTGTGTGTGTGTGTGTGTGTGTGTGTGTGTGTGTGTGTATGTGTGTACGGAGGGCGGACAGAGTCAGGCTCTGAGACTGTCACAGTACTCCTTGGGTCTGAGCTTGCCTAGAGCTACTATTTCAGGTCAGCAAAATCTTTGTGCTCCAATTGGCATCATGTCTGCCACAGCCAGTTCCCTCAGCCTTGTGTCCCTGGATAAAACTCCCCTGGCTTGGAGCAGACAAAGGTTCTGAGCCTGGGACCCTCTGGAAATTGCTGGGGGAAGATCATCCTACAGGAGGCTTCCCAGGGGATTTCTGCCAGTGGATCCTCAGTCTGTCACCATGCAGTGCCCACAGAAGGGAAGATGCCCTTCATTCCCTCCTTACAGATCAGAAGGCCTGAGACACAGTCTGCAGCCCAGGAAGAGGGGGTGGATACAGCAAGTTTCTGTCATTCTCAGGAGAGAAGGAGCCTACTGGGGGACTCAGTGATGGAGGTGATGGAGACTATCCATGTGGGCCCCAAGGTCAGGGTCAGTGCACAGTCACCCAGGGGCCCAGGGAGCCCCCAAAGGCTCCTTGGTGCAGTCAGTGAACTTTATCTCGGTTCACTATTTTTGAAGGGATGGTTCTCTGGATAAATGAAAGGCATACATATTTTCTCAGAGGTTCCTAGGAGAAGTTACCTATGTCTTTGAAGAAGATATAAAGATGGAAACCTTGGTTTGCATGGTTGGTCTGTGTGTTGGCAACCAGTGGGGCTGCATGCAATAAGTGGAAAGGCTGGTGGACAACTGTTTTCTGTTCTCCTAGACTGCACTTCAGAGAATGAGTCTGGGGTGTGACTAGATACCCCATACCCGGGCAAGCAGGTGATGACCTGTGGCAACATTGATCATACCAACTCAGGGGAGAAAAGAGAACATCCAAACTGCTTGGGTTTCATCTCCAGCCTACAGTCACTGTGAACCTCTGGCTGGCTGCTCCAGGAAGGAAAGGGAAAAAGGGGAGAGCTAATTGAGTGCCTGATGTGCCAGGTGCTTTGTTAGTTGTTTTTATACATTATTTTATTTATTCCTGAGAGCTACCTGTAAGGGAGGAATTTTATCTCTTTTTAATAAAGAAGCTCAGGGAGGCTAGATGGCTTATCTCAAGTCATCCTGCTAGAAGGGGGTGGAGCTGGGATTTGAATCCATGGCTCTGAGACTACCGCTCCTTTCCATCCCACCTCACTGCCTCTGGGACTCCTCCCCTCTGTGCACACTGTCCCCAATCGACAATGGATCATAAACCATGAACACATTAGTTTTCATCGTTTTCTCTGTTTCTTGTGTTTGCTATGATGTGATTATGGAAATTCCTAATACAGAAGAGATTTGATGCCATATTTGCAAATCTCCTAAGCGGGCATTCAGCAAAACTGAGTTCTAGACTTAGTTTCTATCTCTCAGGGCCTCATTTTTCTCATCTGGCAAACAAAGTGGTTGGCACAGATGTGGTCTAAACCTTACTTCCTTAGTTAGGTTAGGCTCTGACCTGAGAGAGGCTTCGTCTTATCTACAAGTTTCCTTGAGTCTCTAACGGAGCTGGATACAAGGTTGGCATCAACAGATACACTAAATCCTTATTAGAGCTAGCATTGGTATTTCATAGTGGTATTCTACCAACAAAAGACAAAACACTGATGTCCCAAATGCACACTGACAAATTGTTGTTAATATTCCCTAGGCCAGTGGTCGGCAAACTCATTAGTCAACAGAGCCAAATATCAATAGTACAACGATTGAAATTTCTTTTGAGAGTCAACATTTTTAAATTTAAACTATATAGTAAGGTACATTGTTATTAACTTAATTAGGGTACTCCTAAGGCTTAGGAAGAGCCACACTCAAGGGGCCAAAGAGTCGCATGTGGCTCGCGAGACACAGTTTGCCGACCACGGCCCTAGGCTCTTAGTAGGTGCTGGACACTCTTATGATAATGAGGTGGACAGTGGGATAACTAATGGGCACAGTGACTTAACTAATTTAACCACCGTGGGATAAAGGGAGCCAGTGACCCTGCAACCCCCTTGAAAATCCCAATAAACACATTGCAGTCAACATCAATTTTCCAATGTATGATTGATTCTAAGAGGCATTAATTTCAAAACAAACAATGGTTTTCTTTGATAATTTTCGTGTTGTGGATAAAACTGTCATTTTTGCTGACCTGCCTGTTGTCAGATATTATTGACTGCCTATAGAATAAAATAACTTATTTTATGGGTGTCCTTATTGAACTGAACTGAGAGAAGGAGGCAAGGAATTATAAGAGAGAAATGTTAATAACTTTGCCTCCTTCCACACACTGCCACTCTACCCAAACTCCATATAAAACTCATATACCTCCAATTATGTGCTGCAAATTTCTCCCCTCATTTTGTCCGCATGCACGCGTGCACGTGCGCGCGCGCACACACACACACACACACACACACACACACACACATCAATTTCATTCACCTGCGGATGGCTATTTCATTTTTATTTGGCATTGGAAAAGCCTAGCAATGCTGATATAGCATAGGACTTGTCTGGAGGCACTCATTCATTATCAACTATGTGCAAGGAGCTTGGGTGTGAATGCGAAAAGTCAAGGTCAAAGTCTAGCTGGTAAACTGGGGAAGGCACTGACCCTAGGATTAGCCCCATCTCCTGCTGGATGGGCTGGGCACCAGGGGAAGGTCTTGCTCCATGAAGATTGAGTGGCCAGAAAGTTCACCCTGCCCATGCCCCTGGGGATAGAAATTTGTAGCTTACCACATGGCCTCCTCCTGCTTCTTCTTCATCCCTCCTCATTTTCCCTTTTCCCCTTGGCAATCCCATTTCTTCACAGCTTCTATCACTGGACTGACAACTCCTAAATATATGCATATATATAAGTTCAGTTGTCCTCTTGAAGGGACTGAGTGTTCTTACTTGCAGACACCTCAGACTCAACTTCTCCACACAAACCTCTCCTCTCCACCCCCCAAAAAGATCCTCTACTGTGTCCTCTATACATTTGCCCATGAGTGAAATGTGGAACTCACTCTATAGTTCCATTTCTTCTCACATCTACACCATATCAGTGAAGAGCTGTAAAAGGAAAAATAAATCTTTTTATAGTAACTAAATATTTTTAATTAGTACATTTTTATTAAACTATTCATGCAAAAGACTATTATAAGTATAGAGCATGATGGGATTTTTAAAAAAGTGAATATATCTGTGTGACCACCTTCCAGATCTAAAAACAGAACTTTGCTAGAGCAAGAGTACCCTCCTGCCACCTCCCACTTACTACCTCCAAGGGTAACCATTCCCCTGGCTTCTACCATCAGTGAGGGGTCTCATCTGGTTTTGAACTTGATGTAAATGAACTCACTTAGTATGCGTATTTTGTACCTGGCTTCTTTCACTCAACATTATGCTGGTGGGATGCACCTAAGCTATGATGTTATCAGTTTTTTATTATTCAGTGACGTGTAGTATTCTTATTTCATAGCAAGAAAGTTTATTGAAGTCAAGTCATAGGAAGTTTCTTGTATGTCTTTAAAAACAGGACACATCTGTTTTGATATTTGAAATAGATCAATAAGGAAGGCGAGTTACTCTGGAGGGAACCTGACAGTCAGGGAGCCAGGAAAAGGAAAAATGGAACTTCTTCCCTTTTCCAAGTTGGTGCTCTTTGTTGTAGTTTTGGAAGAAAAGTCATGCTTCAATTAATAACAGACAACAAAGTCAATATGATGGGAGCAGACACAATGATGTGATCAAATGCCAAGAAATGACTGACGGCTGAGAAAACATCATGTGAGCCAAAGCAATTTCTCTTGACTTGTAACTTTACTCATCCAACGAATAACATTTCATCACAGTTTTATCAATGGGATGCAATTCCACCCAGATCAATCTGTCTTTGACAAGAAATGGCATCAAATCATTTTGTCCACACAAATAAATCAACCGTTGATTATTATTTCTCCCATTTGGGATCCCAGTAGGAGGACCAAACGTCCTGAGTAAAACAAAGAAAAAAATGGTTTCTATGTTGACAAATCTGTTGGGTAAATGCAATTTATGGCTTTTTTTTGACACATGCTGATGTGAGGAGGGATAAACAGGTTTTAAATTTAGAGCAGAGACAGACTGTAATAATAAACATGCGGGAAGAGAATGCAAGCATTTATTGTTCTTTACAGATATAATAGCATTTCAAGTCCTTCACTTTTGCTTATGTAGTTCTTACTGGAATGTCTCACTTGGTCTTTGAATGTATGATTAAGTTTTTAGAAGTGTTAAATCACGAGGGCTTCCAAAACCACAAGGAAGGTGTCATTTTTAAATGATAAGCGTGTATGGGCCATGTCCTGGTTATGAATGGGCTTCTCTTCCTAGTCCAGCTTTTTTCTTGCTGCCACATTTGATGCCATTGAAAGCCCTTCCTGGAGTCCTTGGATGGCAGTCCATATCTGGACAGGGGTGGTGGGGTGGAGAAATTTGTTTTGTTTTACAAATTTAAGTTCACATTCATGCTATACATAATAAAATTATGTATCAGTCTTTTCCACTTAATACATTGCAGTGGACTAAATGTTTGTATTCCCCTGCAATTCATATGCTGAAATACTAATCACCAATGTGATGGTATTAGGAGGTTGGGCCTTTGAGAAGTATTAAGTCATGAGGGTGGAACCCTCATGAAGGGGATTAGTGCCCTGATCAAAGGGACCCCAGAGATCCCTCTCATTCTCTTTCTACCATGAGAGGACACAATGAGAAGTTGGCTGTCAGCAACCATTTTGGTCCTAATCTGGACTTCCAGACTCCAGAACTGTGAGCAATGAATTTCTGTTGTTTATAAGCCACCCAGACTATGGTACTTTGTTATAACAGCCTAAGTCTGTTAAGACTATATTATGTTATATTATATTATGTTATATTATACTAGTAGCCCATCACGTGATATTGTGTGCAGTAGGCTGCCCACTGCTTCCATGGGAGCCAGCAGGAACTGCAGTGCGCCGCCGGGAGCCGCGCTGCTTCCACCGGAGCCGTGCTGCTTCTGCAGGAGGTGGGCCCACCATCTCCTCTCCGGGCCTGCGCTTGGCTGCGGAGGCTGCGGGCAGAGCCCCCTGTCCCTGTCCATGTCCGCTCTGGCTCGCTCCGGGGAGCCAGCCCGAGAGCCGGCGACTCGGCGGTTCGCCAGCCCCCACCACCCTTCGCTCGTCTCCACCTCCGCTTCGGGCCACACCTGCGCGTGCAACCTCCACTTGTCCAGTTGTGACCCATAATGGTGTCCTGGCCTAATTTGCATATTTCCTCTCTCTCTCTCTCTCTCTCTCTCTCTCTCTCTCTCTCTATATATATATATATATATATATATATATATATATAAATTATATTAATGTTTATTGTGAGCGTCTTTGTCAGATTTTCTCGGGGGGGAGGCGGGGGGGGGGGATTTGCACCAGGATCTTGTATGGAGAATAGTTTGTTCCTGGGGCCAGTTAAGTCAAGCGTAATCCTTGCTGTAGCTTCCTGGGACACAGTTCTCTTTCTTAACTTCCTAAGGATGACGAAGAATATTTCTAGCCCAGAAAAAGAAAAATAAATAAGATTAATACAAGCTAAATCTTCAGTGGAACATCAAATTCCACATACAAGGCCAAACTATGCTTCCAATTCCTTGAAATTGGTGAATTTATTAGATATCTGTTTCTCCACTACGTACCACCGGCCTGAAATAAGGATGGGCTTAGCAAAGGTGACCTTATGAGGACAAAGATGGTGATGATTATTTGTGGGCACAACATTTAAGGCATAAATGGAGTTCAGGGAGTTTTGACTCTAATTATACTTCAACCTAAACAAGAGTTCTGAAGCAAACAACCACTATTTTTTAAAAATATATTTTATTGATTTTTTACAGAGGGGAAGGGAGAGGGATAGAG
Organism: Myotis myotis; assembly: GCF_014108235.1. Classification (NCBI taxonomy): domain Eukaryota; kingdom Metazoa; phylum Chordata; class Mammalia; order Chiroptera; family Vespertilionidae; genus Myotis; species Myotis myotis. The sequence goes on along the minus strand of NW_023416401.1, from coordinate 18,594,379 downwards.
AGTTGGAGAGTTAGAAACATCGATGAGAGAGAAACATTGATCAGCTGCCTCCTGCACACTCCCTACTGGGTATGTGCCCGCAACCAAGGTACATGCCCTTGACCAGAATCGAACCTGGAACCCTTGAGTCCACAGGCTGATGCTCTATCCACTGAGCCAAACCGGTTAGGGCAAACAACCACTATTTTAAAAATGAAACCCTTTTTTTTCTGATATTAAAAGCAATGTCACCTAGCCAGTGTGGCTCAGTGGTTGAGCACTGACCTATGAACCAGGAGGTCACGGTTCGTTTCCCAGTCAAGGAACATGCCCTGGTTGTGGGCTTGATCCCCATGGAGGGCATGCCAGAGGCAGCCAATCAATGGTTCTCTCTTGTCATTAATGTTTCTATCCCTCTCTCCTTCTTCCTTCCCCTCATAAATCAATAAAAATATATATTTTTAAAAAGTAATGTAAACAGATCCAGAGACAGAGAAGCATCGATCAGACTGTCAAACCTCAAAGGGAAGGTGGGGGGGGGGGGCAGGTAAGGAGGAGAGATCAACCAAAGGACTTATATGCATGCATATAAGCCTAACCAATGGTCACAGACACTAGGGGGTGAGGGCATGAGTGGAGGGGTGGAGGGGCAATGGGGGGATAAGGACACGTATGTAATATCTTAAGCAATAAAGGGAAAAAAAGCAATGTTTATTCATTAAGTGAAAAGAATAAACATCCAGAACGATATAAGAAGAAAACAGAACACATCTATAGTCTCACCTCTTAGCTCACATTTGGTATGTTTATTCGCTTGCTCACTCTCTTGTTCTTTTGTTCTCTCTCTCTGTGTGTGTGTCTCTCTCTCTCACACATCTATCTTTGTTTTGTTTTACAAATTTAAGTCCATATTCATGCTGTACATGATAAAGTTACTCATCAGACTTTTTTACTTAATACATTGTATCATGAGAATCTTTGTCAAATTTTTTAAAACATATTTTACCAAAGCCCTATTTTGAAGGCATGAAAGTGGTTCTTTATTAATTTTAAAAAACTATAGATATAGCATTTGTGGGCACATTTATACATTGGGGGCAAATCTCAACTTATTTACTTAGAAAATATTGCTAAAAGTGGATTTAAAAATATTAAGGGTCTTGATATTTATTGCTGTATTATCTTCTAGAAAGTCTGAAACAATTTAGACTCCCATTAACAATATTTGGAGGTACATATTTCCAATGCAACCCTGTCATAATTGAAGAATGGAATTTTAAAGAGGGAAATACAGTATTTTTATAAATAGGCAAAAGAGAAATCATATTGTTGTCTCAATTTGTATGAAATACTAAATAATTTCTTTTTATCATTGCTTATTTTTTGTTTCCCTTTTGTGAATTTCCTGCTCATATTTTTTGCCCATTTTCTATTGATCTGGAGAGCTCTGCTGCATAATACAAATATTTCCCAAGATATTTATGTTTAGAAATTATATAGTGATTCTCTAACCCTCATCAGAAGTTCCTGATACTCATGAATTAAAACGAAGCTATTCTTTTTATTACCAACGTTTTTCTTTGTTTTTAGGTTTATATCACATTTTAAAATAGCATCCAATTACTTCTGTCTTATATTCCTTCTCTCCCTTCCTCCCTTCCTCCCTCTCTTACTCCCTTCCATATTATAATTAATGGGTCAATACCTCTGGGGTATGGTATAGGGCAGAAATTTAACATTTTCTTTTCAAATATGTAATCAGTTGTCTAAGAACCATTTATTAAATACTCTCTTCTTTCTCCCTTGATTTAAAGGGTGATCTTGGTCAAAAGCTGAACTTTAATTAGTATTAGAGTCTATTTCTAGAACTGCTCCTCGGTGCCATTGATTCATTGGACATTTCTTGCTCCAGCACCACCTTACTTTAATTACTAAGCTTTATAATGTAGCACATGTTATTATCTGGTAGTGCTAGTCTCCTTTCATTACTTTCTGTTTTGGGGGCTTCTTTGTTTATTCTTCTGGATGGATTTTTTATATTACCTTTCCAAGGGATTTGAGCATTTTGATTGAAATGAACTGAAACTTATTCTTTTTAGAGGAAATGATACATATGTTATTTTTATTATTATTATTTTTTATGTTTTTTTTTAAATTTATTTTCCCTTTATTGATTAAAATATTACAAATATGTCCTTATCCCCCCAGTGTCCTCTCATCCCCCCAATCTTGCCCTCACCTTCACCCCCTGTTGTCCACATCCATCATTTATGCTTATATGCATGCATACAAGTCCTTTGGTTGATCTCTTCCCCTCACCCCCACTCTCCCCTACCTTCCCTCTGAGTTTTGAGCATCTGATGGATGCTTCTCTGTCTCTACATGATACATATGTTATTTTTAAAGTATTTTTTTCTATTCAGGAATACTATTTGTATTTTAATTTATTCAAGACTCTTTTTATGAACCTCAATAAAGTATAATAGTTTTTTTTTCATCAAATGCTACCCATTTCCTATATTGATTGTTAGATATTTAATATATTTGCTGACGTTTTTTGTGTGGAAAGCTATTATGTAGTATGTGTTTATGTGAATGTGTGTTTTGTATTTGTCCACAAATATTTTGGTTGCTTCCCTTAAGTTTTGCTTTCACCTCCTTTATTCAAAGAGAAATGTAACTCATTTCTTTTTTAAAAATTTATCTTTATTTTTTAAAGTTAAAGATGCCCCCTATTTCCCCCCATACACCTCCTCCGAAGGGCCATGCCCTGGTTATGAAAGGACTTCTCTTCCTAGTCCAGCTTCCCCAAACTATTGCCTGACCATGAGCTATGCATACATGCATGTAAGTTCATTGCCCTTCCTCTTCCCTCTGAAATACATCAGTCTGTTGCATGCTTCAGTGTTTCTGAATCTTTTTTGTTCATCAGTTTATTTTGTTCATTAGATTCCATATATAAGTGAGAGTATGATACTTGTCTTTCTCTGACTGGGTTATTTTGCTTAGCATAATACTCTCCAGGCCACTCCATTCTGACTCAAAAGGTAAGAGAGTCTTCTTTTTAACTACTGCAGAGTATTCCATTGTGTAAATGTACCACAGCCTTTTTATCCATTCATCTACTGATGTGCATTTGGGCTGTTTCCTGATCTTAGCTATCTATATATATAAAAAGCCAGCAACTGGAATAACCAGTCGCTATGATGCCCATGGTGGCCAGCGAACTGGCCCGATTGGAGGGTGGGGCTGGCCAACCAATCTCCCGTGGCCCCTCCCCCTAGCTGGCCCTGCCCCTGATCTCCACCCCTACCCCGATAGGGGGCGCGGCCAGTGGACAACCTCCTGCAGCCCCTCCCCCCAGCTGGCCCCGCCCCTGATTGCCCCACCCACTTCAATAGGGGGCAAGGCTGGCCAACCACCTATGGCCCCTCCCCCAGGCTGCTGGTCCCCAATCGGCCCCCACCCCATTTTGGGGCAGGGCCAGCCAGCCCACCTCCCACAGCCCCTTCCCATGGTTGGACCCACACCGGATCAGCCCCCACCACCCCGATTGGCCCGTGGCCCCTCCCCATGGCTGGCCCCGCCCCCAATTGCCCCCCCCCAGTCAGGGGCGGGGTCTGCCCGCCAATCGCCCGTCCCCCTCCCCCTAGCCAGCCCAGCCCTGATCGGCCACGGCTGGGGCCGGGTCGGCCGGACCCCACCTGTGCACAAATTCATGCACTGGGCCTCTAGTTGTAAATAGTGCTGCTATGAACATAGGGGTGCATACATTCTTTTTGGTTGGTGTTCCTGGCATCCTAGGATATATTCCTCTTTTTCTTGTTGTGTGCCATTGACTACAGCTTCAAAAGTATTATGTAAAAGCAGTAGATCTGGTATCCTTTGTACTGCTGCTCACTCTAATGTAGACTCCTTCAGTGTTTCTTCATTTCACCAAGTTTCCACTACATTTCTTAAGACAGATTTTTAAAGGAAAAAAAGCTTTATTCTTAGTATCTGTATATATCAGGAGTATTAATTTTTCTTTAAAAAATGATATATTGGTAAATTTTTGAAATCATAACAATCCTTACATTTCTTAGATCATGCTTATGTTTTTAATTTGTGCTGACATTTTATTTTGGATTTTTGCATTTGAATTGGCGGGAAGTAGCATCTGTAGATATTTGTGTATGGCTGTATGTGGGATGTGTGGGTATGTAAGTGTGTGCTTTCTCTATCAAGTTGAAGTATCAGGATTGTGAAAAACAAATTGGAGATGTTCCATTAAAAATGAACTCTAGAATACTTTATATAGAATGGAAATTATTTGTTTCTTAAGAGTTTTAAAGAATTCACATTTTTTCCTGTATAATTTAGGAGGTAATAAATACTAGTATTTACATTTTGAGATTTTTCTCTTTGTTTTTGATTAGTTCAGATATTCTTTCTCTTCATGATTAAGTTTTGGTGTGCTTATATTTCCCTAGAAAATTGCCCATTTCTTTATTGTTGTATACATTTTTAAAAAAGCTTATGAATATATTTACATCCTCATTTCTAATGTGTTGTTTTTGTGTCTTTTTTACTAGTTACTTGAATATACTTGCTAGATATTTGGATATTTGGCTTTTCCTTTCAAAGATCTATTTCTAGGACTTAACAATTTTCTCATTTCTAATTCATACTTTAAATGATTTTTTAAAAATTTCTGCTTTCGTCAGGTTTACCATATTTTTCTTCTGATTACTAAGTTGGATGTGTTCTCTTATTTTTATATTTCACTTTTAATTTTGTAGGCATTTAAGGCCACATATTTATCACTAAAAAATTATTGCAACAGGAAATTTTTAAATATAATTTCCATTTGTCATAACTTTCTAAGTAGGCATTTAAAATATAGTTTTAGTATAATTTAGGACTATTTTTTCATTCTCCATTGTATATTGTTCCTGCTGTTTGCTTTTAATTTGCAAAATTTCTCCCCTTTGCAACTTATTCAGATTTTATTCATGTTAATATAGGAAGCATTTTTGTAGTGACTCATGTACATTTGAAAAGATATTGTATTCTCTATTGGTAGCATGTAGAGTTAGATACGTGTCAGTATGGGGCGCCCCAAGATGAAATTTAGCCCTAAGAGTTTTGTAAGCATAACAGTTAGAAGGTAAATGCTGTCTGGCATCACTAATGAGACCAGGGCACATGCCACATGCCATTGGAGAAGGGAATGATTCTATTTGGATCTAACTGACCTTCCCATGGTCATTTAATGTGTAGAGCAGAGGTTCTGTCAGAGGGTGGTCAAGCCTGGGAAGGCCACACCTGGGGAAGCAGAACTTAGCCTGGGTGTTACACTGGAGCACAGCTGTACAGGATGGTGAATCTCAGGGATGGAACAAAAGGGCTCAGGGAGGGCAGCTGGCCAGAGCCTCTAGGAGTGGGTGCATCTGTTAGCAAGAACTCTGAGTAAATCCTTGCTAAAGGCTGTGGTGTGGTCTCAGCCATGGGTCTTAAAAGAAAGGTCTCTTCTAGGCTGTGCAGAAAGGAAAGGGGAAATGGCTTCTGCAAGATGGTGGGTAGCCGAGCTGGTTTGACCAAGCTCAGCTGCAACAAAGATGGTGCTGGGCAGGGGAGGGGGACCTCAGAGCAGGTGAATGAGGGCTGCTCTTTGGTGTTGATGAGGCAGCTCTGGGGTTGAGGAACTTTGAGGGGCTATAAGGGACAACAAGGAAGCCCTTCGTGGGTGTTATTGCCTGCCTGGGAGGGTGGTGCTTACAATGCTAGTAACTGGAGCTGTAGATTGAATTTTATTTTACATCAGACGAGTGTGGTTAGAAGACATTTAAATTAGAAATATTTAAATAAACATCGTTAGTTATATTATTTGGAACCCTTCACTCTTTTCTCTTCTCAAACCTTGCAGAAATGTGCCTGACTCTTCTCTGATTATTGCATGGCTTTCAATTTTCTTGTTTGTCAGAGATTCTGCTTTGTGTTTTGTGATGTATAATATAATGAGATGAAGACGTGCATTTGTTGTATCCTAATTGTGGATTACACCAGTAATCAATTTAAAATGCCCCTCTTGGCCTATTTAATGCTTTGTTTGCGATTTCTATCCCTGTTTTCTTTTTGTGTACATATATCTTAGTGTTTAGTCTTTATTTCTGACCTTGTTCAAGTTGTATCTTGTGTATTTTGTATTTTGACCAAACATCAAAAGCTTTTGGTCTATTAATGAGGAATTTAATTAGATTGATAGTTTTTTTTAAAAAAAACTGACACATGTGGTGGACATTGCTATCCCCTGCCCAGCATCTGTTCCCTCAAGCTTTGTCTTGGGGTAGCCCAGATATTTCCAGGAATGCACCCCTAGAGCTCCAGGAGAGGCAGGCTCCATCCTCAGCTCCCACATGGGCCTAATTGGTCCAATGTAATCCATCCTGTAACCGTGACTGGCTCAGGAATGGACACTCAATTCTGACTAAGACATTGCGAAAGGAAATGGATTTGGGAGGCTTTTCTGGAGAAAATTTCTTTGCTCCTGTGAGAGCTATGGGAAAGGACAATCTACTGCTGCTGGGCCTCATCACATCTGGAGGCTGCACCTGGACCTTTGATAGCGCCTAAAGCACCATCCTGCTGTCCACCTTAGGGTGAGGCCCTCACATGGATGGCAGAGAAAAGAGATGGAAAGAACCTGGGTTTTTGGAGGTATCCCTGAGCTTCTGAATTAATGGCCCTGTGGCTGTCTACAACTTGCATTCCTGTTACCTAAAATTAGGCAGTTCTTTATTGTTCTTTGGGCCTATTGAAATCAAGGTTTCTGTTGTTTGTAGCCAGGAGCACCTAACTGACACAAGGTGGTTTTCATTTTTTATCTTTATTTCATCCTTTTGTTATTTTCTCTCTCTTTTTTTTTTTGGTTTTCTGTTGTTCATATATAGATTATATTTTATTTGCGCTTGTTTTTTCTTGTGAATTGGTAAGTATGTGTCTGATTTTTAATTCTAGTAAAAACTGAATTACCCCTATATTTTTAGAAGTATCAAAATCAATATAATGATAGTTGTATGATTATTACAGCTAATGTTTATTGAACTCTTAATATATGCCATGCACTGTGCTGAACAATGTATATATTTATTCACTATATCCTCACTGCAAGGAAATACAGAAAGGTTAAGTGACTTCCCTAAATGAAGTAGAAACTGTCAATTGCTTTCTCTGCAGATGAGGAAATGATTGCTGTTTATTTATGTCATGCTTTTAGCTTTCCATTTACTTCCTGTGTGTTTTTTTTTTAACTTGTGGTTACCAAGGAATTTCAGAATTAGAATATTAATAATTCATTTTTTATATTATATATGTTCTTTCAATTTTAAACTGTTTCATTTTGTTTTGAATCCGCATTTCCTACAACCATAGAGACTCAATTCTACATTTAAAGGATTTTGATACTACCGTCCTCCTGAACCCCAATCTTTTATTCTAAATTATTAACAGACTTTATTGCTGTGCTGACTGATAGGTTTTGAGCAATTTTATTTAGAGGATGTGTTGTTTTCATAGAATGATCTGTTGGTTGGTTGTAGACTTTCTCCAGAAATTCTATGTGTTTCTTTTATGTTCTCATATTTAGTGCTATGTGGAAGTTTGAGCTGTTCTTTTCGCCCCGCTTTATAGTCTACCCAGTTAATCTCTATTCAGATGTTAATAGTTTGTGTGTGATTTTGCACAATTAGGTTTCATTGCACAAGAAATTTCTGAAATATCCTCCTTCCAAATATTAAGATCTTACATTAAAAATAATAATTAAAATCCCTTCAGCTTGTAGTTAGAGTGTCTGCCTGCCTACCAAAGGGTCACAGGTTTGATTCCTGGTCAAGGGTATGTATTCAGGTTCAGGTTCATTCTCCAGCCTCAGTCAGGACACATGCAAGAGGCAATCAATCCATGTGTCTCTATCACATCGATGTTTCTCTCTCTTTCTCTCTCTCCGCCACTCTCTCCCTCTCCCTCTCTTTAAAAATCAATGGAGAAAATATCCTTGTGTGATGATTAAAATAATAATAATAATAAAAAATCTATTTAACCACCTTTTCTCAACTCAAGCCCTTCCCCTGAGGTAACAACAGTAAGTCTTCACTTAATGTCATTGGTTCTGTGACTCAAGTGAGAAGGCATATAATGAAGCCAATCTGTCCAAGGCGCCGGACAGCTGCGTTGTCAAATCACAACAGGGTTAGTACCATAAACTAATTGATATCAGCAAGAGTTACCTTCTTACACATCTCACCAGTGTTATAACAAAATTTTGAATGAAACAACATTAGTTGAGGACCCACTGTACTGTGAGCATTTTGTGTGTATTCTTCTAGAAGGTATTCCATGAATTTATATACATAGATCTGTAACTTTACATAATACATAGCATTACTCCAGAGATATGGTACTCTGGGAATGCATGTCGGGGGGTTTGTGGTGGGATAGGGTGGGGGCACAGAGCAACCTGGTCACCTAAGAATGAAGATCCCTCTCTGCAGCAGTGGGCCCATTGCCCAGTGTCTGGTGAGGTAGATCATAGATCTCTGATTTAAGATTCCTTCCACAGGAAAAAGCAAGGCCATCTCCTCAAGCCTGGGGCCTTGTTTTCTATGGCAAGATCACCTGCCCAGTTCATCCACATCTCAGCTCCAGAGCTCATGTAGTCAGTGGAGATTCTCCCCAGGTTCTGATCAAGGTGTATTTATTAGCAAGGTTAATTTTTCTCGTTTTCTCATGTGACTTCAATAGGGTTTATAAACAGCAAAGTCCCAAACTTTTCTAGCAAGAGACCACCTTGGGAAGAAAGCAGGCCACGTTGCTATTAATGGGCAGGTTGTCTAGAATTGCGGGACAGAATAACATAATAGAGACTCTTCCCCAGTGCACCTTAATCTTTTGATTAGAAAAGAGGGAGACCTCTTTTCATGAGAAATCAACTTGTCCAGTGAGGGTGGTGCTCTGATTACTGATGTGGAGAGATCCAGAGAATGAGCTTGGATTCTCCCTGGTTTGAGTTCTAGAGAAATAGTTCCTAGACTTTTTCCAACCTAGCAAACCTACTGTACCCCGGTCCTTATGGGTACTATAAGATTCGTTTTCCAAGTGAACCAATTCAGTAAAAGTATGTTTTCCCATTTTAATTGCTCCCGTAGCTTCTGAAGAGCATACGGTGCTCCAGATCACCACACCCAGCTGCTGGCATTCCTGGCAGTGGCAAAGGAGGCTCTGTCTGATGTGCCAAGGAGCTTGCAGTAGAAAACCTGGGCAAGGCCTTCAGAGATTTTGAAGACAGAGCAATGACCACCTTTATACGGCATATGTTTTGGTGTCATTCATGTCCCTAAAGAAAGGAACAGCTCGACAGACTGGTAAGTACTGATTTGTGCATCTGTTGGCAGCTTCTAGCCTCACTTTGGTAGTGAGTGTCTCTGGAACCACTCAGTCTAGTCATCCTCTCCACACCTATGTCCCTCTTTATCTTGCTATCTGCTTTATATTATTATGACACTTTCCATAGTGTGAACTATTTGGTGCATTCACTTCTTGCTTGTCCATCGGCCCCTCTGGAATGTGTGCTCCATGAGAACAGGGGTCTTGACTTTCTCATGCCCTGCATAGTCCCAGTTTAGAGACCTGGTTGCCACAGAGCAGGCATTCAGCAAACATGAGTTGTTCTTGTTGAATGAACTCATAGGTTAAATTTCTAATGGTGGAAGTTTGGACACTGGAGTCCCAGGTGGGGAAGGAAAACATGAGGCAAGATGACTTCAACTACAGGAGGGTCTTGCTTATGTTAGGAAAGCTTCCATTTTCTGTGTGCAGTGAAGTCCTGTGACTTGTGGCCAAGGGAGGGTCTTTTCTTTTTTATTCATAGTGGATGTTATTTGTGTGTTAGATCATTGAGCCAGAAGATAAATGTGAATATAGTCAAATTCTAAATTTGGAGTTCAAATTACAAGTTGCACAAATGTAAGATATGGGAGATATTTGCTTAACACTAACTTACAGGAGAAATGTGTTTTGGGTAACTCATCTTTTGTGAATAAAAAGCATGACTAGCTTTTAAAATTTCACACAATTAATGGAATATCATGTCTAATAATACAAATAACACCAGCATTAGTTGTAGCACCATTTATTTTTGTACTGGCCAGAAAGCAGGAAATGTGCTGAATTTAAGCTCTGACAACCTTATTGTTATGCCCACTTTATGGATGGAGAAACTTAAGTTCTGAATGTTTAACTTGTACCAGGACACAGAGCTAGGACAAAGTGGAACCAACGTGTCTGACTGTAAAAGCTGTTGTTCTTAACCACTGATGGCTTTGCTGCTCTGTGTGGGTCTGAACACATCTGGGGCATTGGGCTTAGCTCCAGCAGATGCATATTAAGATAGACAATAACCAAACAGTGGCTTCACAGGGAGGCCACCAGCATGGTAATGGGTATGAAACCACAGTATTCAAGGAGAACATTCAATGAGAAGGAGGGTGTGTATTGCAGAGGAGAGATGATAGGAGGTGGGGGTCAGGAATGAATGAGGGTCCAAAGGAAGAGAGCAGACCTGTCCTGCTTGGCTCTAAATGGCAGACCTGGAACAGCAGATGGAAGTTACAGTGAAGCAGATTTCAGTTTGACATGAGAACTTTCTAAAGATTAAAGATGTGGGATGCAGCTATTGAACTCACCCCCATCTACCCTCCACGTCTGTCTAGCCATCTGTCAAAGATGCTGGATTTCAGGAAGGAATGAATGCCTTCCACCTCTAAGAGTTTGGGATTTTCTAAATGGGTTTAAATTTTATTTAAAATCATGGTAGAGACCATTTGAGCTGATTACAAGGAAGAGAGGAGCAAAGCCAGCTCCAGGTGCATTACTATAGGTTGAATTTTTTCTGGAAGAAGTATGCTTACTTCTGGTCTCTCACCAGCCTCTTGGTGCAGAGAGCATCTACAGAGCGCTAGATGAAATGGGCTTGTGTGTGATTTCACAAGATGTTCAAAGGGGAAATAGAATCTTAGGGTGAGATTTGAAGAGCCCAGTCACTAAAATAGTCCTTCTATGGGTCTAGCATTTTACAATGTTAGTACTGCTTTTCTGAGGTAAGCATTTTCTTAGGCATTTCTCCTGGGAGATGGAATGCCTTGGCTCCTGATGTCACCATCAGGAAGGGAGTCCCAGAGGTGGGTTGTAGGTTATTGCTTACTTGGTTCATACCAGGCATGATTCTAAAACCATGGAATGTTTATCTAATTTAATATTCACAACAGCACTGTAATTATATGCTATTACTACCTGCATTATTCATGTGAAGAAACTGAGCCTTAGAAAGGTTTGTCAAAGTTTACACATGATTGCTATAGACAGAATGTTTGTGTCCCCACCCCCAATTTGTATGTTAAAACCTATCCCCCAAAATGATGGTATTTGGATATGGGGGTCCTTTGGAAGGTGGTTAGATCCTGATGGGGGTGGAGCTCTCATGAGTGAGATTAGTGCCCTTATAAAGAGAGATCTCAGAGAGCCGCTTCACCCCTTCCACCATGTAGGAACACCGTGAGAAGGTGACCATCTATGAATCAGGGAGCAGGCCCTCACCAGACATCAAATCTGCACATTCCTTGATCTTGAAGTTCTGAAAAGAGAAATATTTTAAATACTTTCTGTTGTTTATGAGCTACCCAGCCTGTGGTATTTTTGTTATAGCCACTCAGACTCAGATAATGGTAAAGAATGGATTTTACTTCAGAGCCTATACTCTTAACCAGTATAAAATACTGTTGCTGACACTCTAAGTATAGTAATTATATGACTCTGAGAAAGAGGAGAGAGCTCATCATAAGAACACCATGTTTATATATGTGTGTGTGAGAGGGTGGTGGGGAAGGTTTATTGTGATTTAACTCAAATCCTTATCCTAGGTAAATTACTAATCTAGAATTTATCTTAAGATTATTAATGTAATTGTGACTTCAGACTTGGTAAGGTTATTATTAGCATTTTATTTTTCTCAAAGTCAATGGAAGTTACATATCAGGAAGTAATCACTTACTGACTAACCCAGCTACATCCTCTCTCCCTCTCTCCCTCCTTACTCTCCTCCCTCCATCCTTTCTTCTTCATTCTCAAGTACTCAGTTATTTCTTGAGTATTTGCTCTGTACTTGACACTGTACTATACAATGAGGGCACATAGATGAGTGAGTCTCAGTGTACATCTTTAGGGATCTTACAGCCTGGAAGGAAAATTAAAAAAATAATTACTCTTCAACATGGCAATGGTTATAAAAGAACAGATTTTCCGAATCTTGTTTTAAGGAACACGCTTTGGCAGAATGTTAAGTAAAGGTATCATGAAAAATAAATATTTTAAATTAAAACAAATTTAAGAAATGCTGGGTTAAATAAGATTAAACAAGTTCATTCTTACTGGGGAATTTTCCGACTCTTTAAATTGCTAAAGTGTACTGTGAATCTCCAAGAAGTTAAGAAAACATATTTTTCAAACCCACTTGACCTCAGAACCCATCTTTATTCACGGCACACAATAAAGTATTTATTAATTCTTTATTCTCTTTCCTCATCATCTATTCATCAATCATCCATCTATCATCCATCCATCCATCCATCCATCCATCCATCCATCCATCCAATTCATCCCTCCATCCACCCACTCATCCATCCATCCATTATTTTAACTAATCTTCCTTCCATCCATCCAGTATTTCTTGAGTACCTATTATGTGCCAAACACTGTGCTACATCCTAGGAATCCATCAGTAAACAAATTTGTGGAGTTAGCGTTTTAATTGGGGAAATAAGCATCAATCAAGAAAATAATTGTATGAGATTATCAGATCCACATAGGAAATAATCAGGGTTTTAAGATGAGAAAGAAAAAACAGAATGATCTACTTAAATGTGTGGTTGAGAGTCCTCTGTGAGCAAAAGACATTTAAAGCAAGTGTCTTCTGGAGGAAGAGAATGAGCCAGCTTTGCAAAGAGCAAAAGGAAGAGCCATCCAGGAAGAGGAAGCAGCAAGTGCCAAAACCCTGGAATACAGAAAGGCTTGGCAAGCTTCAGGAATTGAGCTTCCTCCAGGAGTGCAGGCCTGCTTAAAGGCAGAAGGCTGAGCCTGACACATTTTTAAGAATGAGAATCTCATCATCAGTTGGAGGAGACCCTGACACCATCTATTCCAAGTTCCTATCCAAGAGAGTCCCATCTTCTAAGATAGAGGACTGCCTGTTCTTCTTGGGTCTGTTTATAGGCTTTCCCCTTTTAGATGGGAGGTTAACTTTAGTCCCAGAATGCACCATTGGAGAGCATTGCTTCTGACATTTCTCTTCATATAAAATGAGGGCCAGTGAGGATTGAACAAATTGCTGTGTTTTTAAGGAGAAAACTTCTCTCAGAGGTGCAGATACCAATACAAGTAATCATAGTTGATAACCTTCACCCCACCCTAGAAATAGGAAATAAGACTGAAGGGGGGAACTGACAAAGAAACTAGTTGGTATACTTGACTTAGTGGCCAAGGAAGGGAATGAGAATAACTGATTCGTGAAGCCTGAGTGCTCTGCTCCCACAGCTTTTATCTTTCAATTCTCCCTGCAAGATTAAGCATCCCCAAACACCACTTTTATGGTCTCTGCCTTGGTTCAAGGAGTTACAATGGATCTTCTTTACTGTCAAGTCAACTGAAAACCTCTCTGCTAGACATTCAGGACTATCTATATCATCATTTTCTTCTGGCTGACCCTCTGCCTTTTTCTTGCCCCTTCCCTACACACACACACACACACACACACACACACACACACACACACACTGAATTGGTTGCAATGTACAATTAAGGCCTCAAAAATGGAAATAATTCAGGTTTTGTGTTCCCAATCCTGGTTTTGATCCTCTGCTTCGAGCTGGCTGCTTGACTGTGTATTTCGAAGAACTTTAGCTTCCTCATCTGCATTAACAGGTAGTGATAATAATAGTACTTGTTACATAGGAATGTTGTTATCTGAACTCAGTTGTCATAGTGTCTTCCCTACTATGGGCTCCCTCCTCAGACACTCAGTTCTTGCTTATCATTTGCTCTGTGCTGGTGCCCCTGCTCTTGGGTTCTTCCATCCTTGTTTGTATTTCATGATTAACAAAGTGGACTGACTGGCACATGGGTCCACGGAGGCCAAGGTCAGGGGTTCATTTTCCTAATGGACCATTTTATCCATGATCTGTTGAATGGCCACAGGTTCTAGACCTCTTAGTATGGAGTATTTTCAATGGAGAAACCTCTTAGTATGGAGTATTTTCAATGGAGAAACCCATTCTCACTCCAGGTAAAAGGATTCCAGCATGTGCCATAGAGGTGAGTTAGGAGCATTGTTTTAAATCAAGGCACCACATCTGTTTATGTATCTCCAGAATAGCTTGAATTTGGGTCCCCAGGATTAGGACCCAGTGCTCATGAAGCAAACTTGCTGCATAATTATGGAGGCTCCAATACCTCTTCTTTGTTATGTAGTCACAGGTCGAACAGTTACACTTGCAACTCTAGTCACAAATACTCTTTAACTCCAGATACAAAGGCTTCCTAAGCCCGGTCACTATCTGACACCCTAACCCAGTGGTTCTCACCAAGGCCAAGGCTCTGGCCTTAGTTCCAGATCACTCGGCTTAGCTGGGGTCTTGCCATTGGCACTTTTATGTATCCTCCCATCTTCCCCCTAGCATAGGTAACTCAAACATGCAGCCCAGAGTGTGAAACCACCTCCTAACCCCGTGGTTGGCAAACTGCGGCTCGGCAAACTGCGGCTCGAGAGCCACATGCGGCTCTTTGGCCCCTTGAGTGTGGCTCTTCCTAAGCCTTAGGAGTACCCTAATTAAGTTAATAACAATCTACCTACCTATATAGTTTAAGTTTAAAAAATTTGGCTCTCAAAAGAAATTTCAGTCGTTGTACTGTTGATATTTGGCTCTGTTGACTAGTTTGCCAACCACAGTCCTAACCCTATCAAGAAACTGAACCATAGACTCCCTTAACCTCTTTTACAAACTAACTCTCCCAAATCAGTCACAGCTGACCCTGACCTCAACTGCACTGGCTTCCAAGTGTCAATCACTGGGATGATGTTATGCTGGATCCAACATGCCATCTACCCCACACCATCCTTACAGAGAATATTTACAATTTCCTCTCTATTTGGCCACAACTTTGAATTTTAACCCTGGAAATAGGTAATTTCCCAATTGAGGGACCATCTTCAACCTCAGAAAGAATGACCTCCTGTTTCGGTTACAGTTTCTTTTTAATTCCAGCTTCCTCCTAAGCTGGTCACGGACTGATCCCTAGCTCAGATCCAAAGTTATCCCAGAATCGTGATCATACAGTCTATTCCTTGTTCTGACCACTCCTGGATTCTTCCTTTGGTCATAGATTGTTCCATGCCTGATAAATTATAACTCCAGCCACAGATGGAACCCAGTACTCCCGCCCCAGTGCAACCTTAAACCTTGACCATAAACTAACAACCCAGCCCCACTCTGCCCTCGGTAACTACAAATTATAACCATCATCATTTTTAATGAAAAAAATTTAAATATATACAGATGCCAAGAAACTGGTATATTAAATCCTATGTACGTATCTCAAGAATTATCATTACTTGGTCATTTTTGTTTCATTCACATCTTTACCTACTCTCTTTTTCATTCTCCCCTGGATTATTGTGAAGGAAATATAGACATCATGATATCCTATCATACTATTTTGGTTTGTATCTATAAAATTCAAGGTCTCATTTTAAAAAGATAAACAAGTTATAATCATGATACAATGATCATACTTAAAACTTAACCCACAACAAAAACTCCTTATGCACAAATATCTAGTAAGTATCTATATTTCTCTAATTGTTTATTTACATTCACTATATTGAATTACTATATATTATATATATGTGTATATATTTCCAGTTTGTTTATTTGATACCAATAAGGTCTGTACTTTGTTATTATTTCATATGTCTCTTTATCTCTTCTATTCTGTGGGTTTTCTCTCTATCACTTTTATTGCATTTATTGTTGTTGTTGCCATTGGAGGAACTTCCAGTTGCTAAGCCCTAAGTGTGGGGCCAGGATGACCATTAGTCTGGCCACCGATGCACCAGCATAAACTGTCCACAGAAGAGAGGATCTGGTTGTGAGGGGTGCAATCCAGGGAACAGGTGGGGATGTCCCTCAGTATAGCATCTAACTGTGTGGCCAGATAAAGCTTCTGCCTCCCAGTTAGTGAGGAACATGTTACTCATATGTCAAATGATGTTCATGTCTTGTGCTTTTCATGCTCATTCTGTCTTCTCACTGCTGTTTCCTGACATGGGGTTATGGCAGCAAAGATACAATCAAACAGACTACAAATATATATTAAAAATCTAAAAATGCATACACAGAAATGGCTCACTGTCCCTGCCCACCCATCCTTGGTCTGGTTACGGCAATAAGATTTGCATGAGACAGGATTTACAATGCAGAGCCATGGTCATAAACTGGGGTGATGTTATGCTGGATCCAACATGCCATCTACCCCACACCATCCTTTCACCAAAATTCAAAGATGGGCCATTAAGGTGGTCATTGTCATCACTTCTGGGAGTTTAGTGAAGGGAAGCCATTTGAACTGAGGAATCATCTGGGGAAGGGAGGGAGAAACAGCCATACAGCTTCCCATTCCAAAGAGGAAGGGCCCTAATCTCAAAGGGCCAGGCTTTGGGGGTGAAGACTTGACTGTAAGAGCAGAGAGCTCACATTTGAGTGTTGGGATTTCTGAAGCATTTGGTATGATTAGTGTTGAGTGAAGTAGCAGAAAACAGTATCTTCAGCAACTCCGTAATGCCTTCAGAGGAATGATGCTCAAACTTCTTGGCTGATATTCAAGTCTCTGCCCATCATTTCCTAGCCTATTTTGACAGCCATAGCTCCCTCTTTTCTCCTACTGGAATCTTCTCCAGTTAGACTGAGTTCCTCGCTGCTTCCCAAATAGGCCAGGTGTTTTCCTACTTCCTTGCATCAGCTCATGTTGTTCCTTCCTCCTGGAATGCCCTTCCCACAGCCCCCCTGTGCACATGCTGTCCAGAATCCAAGTTGACAACACTCACACCAAACAGGAACTATTAAGCAGCAAAAGACGGAGTCAGCTTGAATCCAAAACAAAGACTTGTTCAAAGTGACCCAGAGCTTGGGACTGAAAGGTTCCTTGCCTAACCGACCTGTAGAGGAGCCTGAGCCAGGAGAGATGTTGTCCATCCTGGTACCTTCACTATGGCTCAACTTATCCAAAAGGAAAGCTCAATGAAAACAGGTTGAACAAAATTGTACATGCTCATTTCTTAATACAGCTTTCAGATGTAATTGTAGGGAACATTTGTTTTGGTTTGAATTTCTCTAGGTTTCAGATACCATTTTCTTTCCCAAACTAGGTCATTTGAATTATCTGCTGATAGTTCAAATCTGTAGATAATTTGCTTTTACTCACATTTCTAAGAACTAATTACCTGTACATATAAAATGATGAAATCTCATTATATTTTCTTTTAAAACTCTGACATGCATTTAATTGCATTAGTCAATTATTACTGTACATGCTGAGGATTTGCTATTGACCAGCTCGTGCTGGAATATTTACTGCACAGATGTGTTCCTTTAATTAAACAAATGTGATTACACACATATCAATTTTTATTTGGTTTCAAAGCCCAGAATCTAAAAGTGAATGCAGTTGGCAGAGCTGTGTGGTGCTGGTTCCCAGGAATGCAGTGAGAGGCTCTTACTCAGGGAACGCTGACTGCCTGAAACTCTGTGAGGGGAACTTCAGCCACAAGTGGGTTTTTGGTGGTGCATAAGTGCCACTGAGTGAACCCAAGAAGGGAATAAACAAACCAGTGCTGTATCTTCCTAGAATATCTTCAGTTTTGTTCTTTTATGTAGAGAAAGAAGGACTGTGCTTGGAGAGCATACAAGAAAACTAATCTAAAAGTCCATCTATCTAATAATGGGGATTGCGTGGGATTGGTCCTTGCTTCTTTAGGTGAGCTGGTATTTGTATTTAAAATCAGGGGTGAAATGGCACAATATTAGAACATTGGACATGGTCTCTTAGCCTCCTTCTGGTCATAAGCTAGAGAATAGCCCCAAATCATGAGATTAGTATCAAGAAAGATGACCATCTTCCAGTTCTTAGTCCTAACCAAGCATTTTTGAGTAATAACATGAAGACTTAGAAAATTGGAATGTGTTTTATGAACTGGAGTAATGCAAAATCCTCTACAATATCTGGAACAATGTCTATACATATCAGGTACTTAGTAAATAATCTTGGGTACTAATAAAAGCAGTAAGTCAATCCATTAATCAACAAACACTTACAAGGAACTTATGAACTGGTGGCTGGTGGTCACAGACAGAAAGGCAGGAGATCTGTGCACAGTAGTGCAGACTAGCTTTCTGCCTTAGTCTCATACATGAGGGGTCACTGTGTTGGTTTTCTAGGGTATCTCTGTCTGGGTTTCATGGGCAGGCACTTGAAGAACCAACCCAGTTGGTCAGGTCAACCAGAAGTTCTGCTGAAGCTAGCTTTTCCAGGTCTCCTGGATGCAGACTGTATCTCTGAGGATGAAGTTGAGGAGCAAATGAGGTGGGACATGCCTGAGTTCCCAAACCCACCCTGAGCATGAAGAACTCAGTGAAATGCTGGAAAGTGTGCCATCAACCCTAGGTGCAGAGAAGGATTTGCTAATGGAGAGGCAGCAAGTTGTTGCAAAAAATAAAGATTTTGGGGTGATACAGAGCTGAACACCCAGTTTAGACGGAACATTGGGCTATGTGGCTTTGACCCCTTGAGATAATTTCCTCACCTAATGGTGATGATAAAACTAATCTCATAGTGTTGTTACAGTGATTATAAATCATGTAATGTGTGACGCCCAGGACTTAGTAGTTTTTCAAGTAATTGTTGTTGGAGATTTTGGGAGTGAAAGAGTTGGTGTAGGTCAGCTGGGAAAGTTTGGTTGTTGGAAAAGTTCATTTTTGGTCACTTTGCTTATCCCATTCTTCCTTTTAGCACATTGCGTACCATTGGCCTATCCCCACCTCAAGGGGAAATGTGATAAATACATTTGCAGAGTTTTAACAGCAGGAAGGTTATCTGGTTTAGTTCTGTGGAAGTGAGTTGCATTTTTTAAGGGTCAGAGTTAGGATTCAAACCCAGGTCTCCTTACTTTAAGGTAAATAAATGCTCCCTGCATTATGTTTCTCCGTGGAATGAATGTTATATACCTTCCACAGAAGTATGCATTTAAGAAAGGGAATATGGGGAGGGAAACAATCCAATCTAACAGTGGCACTTCTGCCTCACCCAGGGAGATACTGTTAGTATATTTCTGCCTTCCGGAGAGCTCTCAGATTATTTACACAAGGGACCATCATTTTTCCTATGAATTAGATTTTAATTTTTCAATCCACATGGCTTGAAATATTGATCCTCTCACCTAGTTGGGGGTTGGGGTAACATTTTCTAGGCTCCAAAACCCAACCCCTTCATCTGGGGTACCATGCAATATTATCATTTCTGTGGATGCTATTGAGAAGCATGGGGAGCATTGGCCTAACTAGACCATCTGGTTTAGAGACACAGCTTCAGTGTTGGCTTTGCTTTTAAACATCTAAATAATCCAAGCAGATCAAATCATTTGAGACTCAGTTTCCTCATCAGCAAAATGGATGTAACTTCATCTTGCAGTTTTGCTATAAGGATTCAGTCAGACTGTCCAGTATAGGGTCTGAAATACCACAAATGGTCCATGACAGATTGTGCCTTTTTCTTAGTTTCTAATTTAATTTGTTAAAGCAGAGAGTATAACTTCTGGCTTTCCACCACTCACAGCTTGATAGATAGAGTCAGGAGATAACTTAGCTATTCAAGCTCTGAGCTTTGGCTGTGATCCACCCCTGCCTCATCTCAAGTCCCATTTAGTCTCCCAGCAGAGGTTCTGGTCACCGCTTTGAATGGAGACTGGGACAAGGCCCTGCTGGCCCCTCCTGCTAAGGGGGACCCATCTCAGGCCCAGCCCTGCAGCCCCAACACACCCAGCTCCCTGGATGCTGATCTCATCCTTTTGTCAGGGCTAATTATACTTCAAACCAGATTTGTAGGAAGCAACACGCGTGCACACACAGCCAAAGCCTGGAGTTGCTTACCCAAAAACAAGTTCCCTCCTCCTTCTGCTCCAGTTCTTCAGCTGTACCAGGAGCAGGGATGGGGGTGGGAGAGGAAATGGAGTCTGCATCGGAGTGTGCTGAGGCAAGACAATCTGAGTCACCCTCAACCTTGCCTGTCCTGGACTAGCTCAGGCTGCAGCCACAGTCACCCCAGTGTGGTGCAGCCCAGCTGGGCACTCAGCCTCCCCTCCCTGGGAATAGGTCATTGCGGGTTGAACCCAGCACTGCAGGGGGTGAGGGCTGGGCTGTTCGCCCACTGTATCTCATTATGTATTCCTTCATTGTTTCCTATGCAAATTAAGTTAATGAGAATTAGGAACATAATGGAGCCCATTCACCGTTCTAGTCGCTGGAAAATGGGTTTGACTACCAATTTTCCATTACAGCTGTTTTGTAATTACCGTGGAATACTCTGAATTCTAATGGAGACAGGAGCTGCCTGACAGCCTCTGGAGTACTTCTTTTTTTTTTTTTTTTCAAAGGAAGGTTTTTTTGTCATTGTTTGTTTGTTTGTGTTTTTTAAAAGGAAACCCAAACCCTATAACATAAAGCCTTTCTATTTGGAGTTCCTGGATTTGGCTTCTGCTATGAAAATCTCCTCTGCTACTATTGCAGGACCTGTTTCCATTGGTGGGGTTCCTGACATCTGCAGGGTGAGATTAGTTACCTGGCAATACTGAAGTTATCCCTTGCCTTGAAAGCAAGCAAAGCAGAGTTTGGGATCATATTCAATCGGGAGCTGCCCTCTGAGGTGGCCAAAGCAGCCCAGGGCTAACATGCACTGCTTCCTGCTTGGTTTGGTCTCCTTCCCACCTCTCCCCACCCAGGTCCCTGGACCACAGACACTCCCTTTCCCACCTGTTGCTAAGCTCTGGACACTTATGGTGAGAGGGTTATACCTGGATATAAAGAGAACCTCTTTTTACTCATTGAAGACTCTAGGAGAAAGAACATGTTAAAGTTCCAAACAGTTCAAAATTTACCAATAGTTCAAAATTACTAGAGCACAAGATGCAAGGAGTAGAGGGTGGGGCTGATGACAGTGAGCACCAAGAAGAGAGAACAGCCCTGGCAGGCTGTTGTATGAGACTGTGCTAAAATGTCAAGATTTTATTTCTATGGCTTATTGAGCAGGGGTGAGACATGATGAGGGTTTTAGTGTAAAGGGTATTTTTGTTACAGTATGGATAAGAGCTTTGGATGTAGGTATCTTGGGATAGGGTTGTTTTGGTTACAGGATACACAAAATGTCAGGTGTACACTGCTTCAGATTGATGAGGGAACCCAAAGCCTTGAACTAAAGAGGTGACAGTCAGGGTGGGGAGAAGTGGATGGATTCTGAAGATGTTCAGGTGGTAAAGCCAACAAATTTGATTATTAATTCAATATGTGTGTATTGCAGGGCAATAGATGACCTCAAGGGTTCCTCCTTGGACTATTGTGTGATCCAATTCACCAAGATATAATAATATTGAGAGGTAAAACTTATGGAGAGTGCAATATGTGTCAGGCACTATTTTGTTTTATGTGTAGAGCTCGTTTTATCTCCACAATAACCTAATGAGGTAAGAACTATTATTAACCTCAAATCATAACTGAAAAACTTGAAACATAAGAAAGTCAAAAAAATACTTGTCCAAGGCATCATAGTCAAGAAGTGGTAGAGGCAGGACTCAAATCCAGGTGGCCTAGTTCCACAGACCAGGTGGCAATGCTTGAGAAGATTTGCTTTGATGTGTGTGTGTGTGTGTGTGTGTGTGTGTGTGTGTGTGTGTGTGTATGAGAGAGAGGGAGAGGGAGTGGGAGAGGGAGAGGGAGAGAGAGAGAGCGAGAGGGAGAGGAGGAGAGGGGTTGCAGCGTGAACTATAAGTTTGTGAGGTGTCAGTGTGCAAACTGAATTTGAAGACGTGGAATGGTACAAAATCTCCTAGGACTAGTGAGTATAGAGCTGTCTGGATGGCACCAGCTTTTGTATGATGGACTTAAGAAGAGGACCTCATGGAAGGCACTGAGAGAGAATAGCCCAAGAGCAGGGAGAAAGCTAGGAGAAGGTGATGGCCAAGGCAGTGGTTCTCAACCTTCTGGCCCTTTAAATACAGTTCCTCATGTTGTGACCCAACCATAAAATTATTTTCGTTGCTACTTCATAACTGTAACGTTGCTACTGTTATGAATCGTAATGTAAATATCTGATATGCAGGATGGTCTTAGGCGACCCCTGTGAAAGGGTTGTTCGACTGTCAAAGGGGTCGCGGCCCACAGGTTGAGAACCGCTGGCCTAGACTCTGAGGGATGGTGTGGTTAAGCTTCAAATCTCTGGAATTTAGAAAAAAATAAGGATGCATTTTAGGTTCATTCTCCAAGAATTAGACCCCGAGGTGATTTAGGAAGCTGTAGTTGCTTTATACTTCGATAAAACTTCATCTTTGCCAGGATTTCCTGATGCTGCTTAGAAGTTACTTCTTCATTTCAGCATTTTTTGCCACCTAGAGGGGTTGAGAATATTCAATCCCACCAAGTCCTGATTTCTTTTTATTTAACAGTTCTTCGTGTAGCTTATCTCTCTCCTCTCACATTTTACATAGGCAGCAGGAGGAAACCTGGCAATGCCTTCAACACTTTGTTTGGAAATCACCGGAGTTACACAACCAGGTTCATCCCTTACAAGTTCTGATTTCCCCTGTACAGCAGATGGCAACTGTGCTAAGCTTTCTGCCACTGCATAACATGACCCCCTGCCTCTAGTTCCCAGCAACCCACTCTGCACTTCCTTCTGAGCCTGATGGCAGTGTCCTTGTTGGCCATATTTCTATGAACAGTCTGTTCAAGGCAGTTTAGGCACTCTCTGTCATGCCCTTCAAAACTCTTCCAGACTCTGCCTGTATCCACATTTTCAGGTGGTTGTTTCAGAAGCACCCCCTTTCTGATACCAAATTCAATACTAGTCAGGGTTCAGCAAGAGAAACAGAACCAGTAAGATCATATATACATACGTATATATTATTGTTACCAGCTTACACAATTGTGGGAGTTGGGTAAGCAGGCTCTAAAGGGCTATCGTCTCCTCATCTGATGCAGAAGATTCAAGTCTGAAGGCAGGTAGTTAGGAAAGGGAGATCATGAATAGGCTGCAACCCACAAGTATACAAGCTGAGACCCATGACCATGTCCTGAAATCCGTGTCCATGTTACTGCCTCAGACTTTGGTGATGAGGTCACTCTGCGGAAGCCAGGGCTTCCCATCTAAGAGCTAACCACATGCCTGGCCCAGAAGCCAGAGGAGTTGACGTAGGCTCCAAGGGAAGGTAGAGAAATTGCTCACTCCTGGCTACTTCATGCCATTTCGGTAAATCATCAGATCAGCAACAGTGTTAGTTATAAAATGGCTGCTACTTACTTCTGCCTCCTTTTCCCCTAATCCCCAGAATGTCCCTCATAACTTACCCTGACTAGAAACGTAGACAGAAAGGAAAATATGTGAAATGTAGTTCAGCCTATCTAGTCAGCACAGTACAAAGTCATGATACCTATGCCCCAGGTATTCCAAAATCTCTGCATCACTGGACACTTTCCCTGGGACTACCTTCCCTTCTGCCTCCTATTTCTGCCCCAACCTGTGCCTCAGCCCTCACCATACCTTCACAGTGACTGGTCCTAATCTGTCCCCACAGCATCAGATACTTTCCTTACAGCACCAGTCACCAAGTATGATTTTCATTTATTTATTTGTCTATCTCCCTCCACTGGACTCTAAGCTCCTTAAAGGAATATGCCATATTCTCCCTTATCTCCTTAAATGCTATTGCCTAGCCCATAGTAAGTGCTTATTAAGTTTGAATGAACAAAAGAAGTCACAATGCCTCTGATAGTGTCTTTTGGATAAAATAATATTCCACATCATGAGGCTCTTGTGGAGACATGTACTGATATATATGCCCAGTTCATGGCCTGTCACTGTGCAAGTGCCAGAGCTCTCTGCTTGGGTCTAGGCCTATGGTGTGGCACATGGTCACTGATGGGCCCTCAGCCTTCATCATTGCCCTGTCCAAGTTGCCATTCTGGCCCTTGCTGGATAGCTTAATTGGTTAGAGTATTCTCCCAATATACCAAAGTTGCAGGTTCAATCCCTGGTCAAGGCACATACAAGGAATGACCAATCCTATATAATAAAAGGCTAACACCCAAATTGACAAAATGACCAGTTGCTATGACACGCACTGACCACCAGGGGGAAGATGCTCAATGCAGGAGCTGCCCCATGGTGGTCAGTGCTCTCCCACAGGGGGACCGCCACTCAGCCAGAAGCCAGGATCACGGCTGGTGAGTGCAGCGGCGGTGGCGGGAGCCTCTCTCGCCTCCATGGCAGTCAGACATCCCCTGAGGGCTTCTGAGTTGCAAGAGGGCAGAGACCAGGCTGAGGGACCCCTCAAGTGTACAAATTTTGTGCACTGGGCCTCTGGGGAATGCATAAATAAGTAGAACAACAAACTGATGCCTCTCTCTCTCTCTCTCTCTCTCTCTCTCTCTCTCTCTCTCTCTCTATCTCTCCTCCTCCTCCTCCTCCTCCTCCTCCTCCTCCTCCTCTTTCTCCTTCTTCTTCTTCTTCTTCTTCTTCTTCTTCTTCTTCTTCTCTCTCTTCTTTTTCTTCTTCTTCTTCTTCTCCTCCTCCTCTCCTCCTCCTCCTCCTCCTCTCCTCTCCTCTCCTCCTCCTCCTCCTCCTCCTCCTTCTTCTTCTTCTTCTCCTTCCTCTCTCAAATTAAAAAAGTTGTCATTCTGGAACCCCTGCCCCCAAAAGTCAAGGAGATGGCAAAGTCTTGCATGTTTGCATGCTTAGGAAGGAGATGCACTGATACACTTCTCTCTTTGAGGGGAGAACTATACATACAAGGATTCTCCAGTTAGTTTGAGATTAAGTGATCCCAATCTTGGAGAAACCATGGTCATGGAGATACATGTCTATGGACCTGAGGAGTTAGTCACTTGATCTGGATTTCACCCAGCATAGTGAGCAGGTCAGGTTCAGACCCAGGTAAGCAAGGTGTCATCTATCAATCTCTCTATTGGTTTATTCAACACACATTTATTGAGGATGTACAGTTTCACTAGTGTTATGAGGATATGGAGGGATTAATACATGTGAAATGTTTAGAATAGTGCTCAGTACCAAATATTTGCAAACATTGTATTAGTAAGTGATACGGATAGTTCTCGATTTATGCTTTATCTTTGTAGGCAT
The DNA here is from genome assembly GCF_014108235.1 of Myotis myotis. NCBI lineage: Eukaryota > Metazoa > Chordata > Mammalia > Chiroptera > Vespertilionidae > Myotis > Myotis myotis. Next base: position 18,568,858 of record NW_023416401.1, on the reverse strand, counting down.
GAAGGCATTATCTATTCCTCTCTCTCTCTCTCTCTTTCCATGATGTTCATATAGATTTAAACTGATGATCCACCTGAGTCTTGAACTAATTGATATAATTTATTGAGTATTTATGTCCCAGGAACTGTGCTAACTACCCTAATTTCACAAGAGTTATGATTAGATTTAGTTGCATATAACAGAAAACTTATCTGATTTCTTTCAATCTTGGAAAAGATGCCTGGAGGTAATAACCAGGGCTATTGAGGAGGCTCCACCATTAGAAAACCAGGATTAAATTTTTTTTTATTTGTTTCACTAGTTGCAAGGGAAGCTGGGAAATGTAGCATTTTTAGCTGGGGGGCATTATTGCCTTGAGTAAAAATCAGACTACATTACCAAGGAAGATGGGGAGAACGGATATTGAGTGGCATCAGACTCTCAGATCCAAGTACTGGTTTCTACCAGAAATCAAAAGACAACCTCTCCTCTGCCTCCTAGGTCCTCATGAAGCAGGAGGAAAATGACAGATGTGCACAGGTGCTGTAAATGTAAAATCCTTGTTTGAATGTGGCTTAGAGGAGAGAATGGACCACTCTCAGACCAGTGATGGGGAGTCAGACAAGATGACATACCGCTCCAGGAATGAACTTTGAAGATCAACTCTAAGAAAATCCTAGTGTCTAAGGATGTTGTGTAGACCTGGGATTTCTATTTACCTCTGTTCCAGCCACTGATAGAGGAAACTTCTGCTCTGTGTCCAAAGGGAGACGGATGTCAGTTTGGAAAGGAAGGAAGCATAGGGGCCGGTTGCCACCTCTCGCCAGGACCTTATTCACACTCAGGGAACATTTGATCCTCTGGGCTCTGAGGGAAGTTTAATTGAAATGCAAAAACCAAAGGTCAAAACCATGTAAAATTTAAAGGCCATTTTTACTATTTGACAAGGAACAAATTGTAACTTTATATTGCTTTTAGATGCAATTTTGTTCAGTGAAATTAGATTATGCTCAACTAAAGCACCTTCTTTAGAGCTTTTAGATTAAATATTAGAACTTATCAGAAGGACCTTGATTTCCTCAGTAAATACCAAGGAAAATATTTGGTGAGAAATGCAGCTGCTTAATTTGCATTAATACAAACCAGAACTATTAAACTTAGTTGATTAGCATATTCATATGTACTGTAGTCCCTGTGTGTTTAAAATAGACCCTGCTGGATTCTGATTACAAATTCAGTATATGTATGACTCTTAAGAACCTGAGTCTTGGCCATAGAGTATGCCATTGACTGAGGGGGCGGGCATCAGTGGGAGGTAATTTTTTAACTGAGTACTTGTCTCAAGCATAACCTGGTACCCAGCAGAGCTCTGAGAACGCTCTGAAAAGCAGATGAACTCAGGATAGAGCCTAGGTTACTGGGGAGCCAGATATGTTTGAAACAATATGTATGGTATGTGTTTCATTCATTTACTCGTTTATTCCTTCATTTGCTCAATACATATTTGTTATGTGCCCAGCACACTGTAAGCTCTTGTGCTGGAGCTGGGGTGACTTCTGAGAACAAGGGCCACTGGTACAAGGGTTCATTTCCGGAAATGTTTACTATCTTGCCAATCTGGAGCTGATTGTGCTTCTGTCTGATTCTATGACTTGGTGCATCCATAGCTGGGCTTATGCCTCTCTACAGAAGCTGTCTCTCAACATGGGGCCTAGGGGCAGACAGCAGGGCGCAGGCGAGGGCTCCATGGCTGCTCCTGCTCTCAAGGAGGCTACAATGATATCCACTAAGTTCCCCAAAAGGAATAGGCCCTGCCAGAAAAAGCTGGAGAGGGGCCATTTGAACCTGGGCCTTAAAGGATGGATGGGATTCTAGAGGTCACTCCTTAGGAATTAGGAAGATCCTGAGCCCAGACATGGAAGGAGTGCACAGAGTCTGGGGTGGCTGCCATAACGGCGTATTGAAGGAGGAATGGGGAAATGTAGGGCAGACACCTGCTGGTGCCGGAGATTGGCCCGTTTACCTTCCTGCCAGCTTTCTAATGCTCCTGTCTGAATCAGTTACTTGGAAATCAGTTTATTCTTCTTGCAAAAGTTTTGTGTAAATGGACATTTTTTTTTTTTGCAGAAAAATTAATAATCATCCTTTGACTTACAAGTTTTGAGATAATTTAATTTTATTTCTGATTAATCTTTTAAAATCTCTGTCCTGTTAACTTCCCTCCACTCCACACCCAGGAGCTATTACATATACATATCTACACTAATAAAAGGCAAACATGCAAATTTACCATACCTTCCTACATCTTAAGCCACGCCCACTAGCCAATCAGAGCGACTATATGCAAATTAACTCAACCAAGATGGCGGCCGGCAGCCACAGAGCTGGAGCAAGCAGGAGGCTTGGTTGCCCGGGAGATGGAGGAAGTCAAGCTTCCCAGCTGCTGCAGCCGGCTCTGAGCTCCATTCAAAGCAACAAAGTTTCAATTATAGAAGGTAAATAAACCCCAGATGCCTGCTTTCAGCCGGCCGTGGCCATGGAGCTGGAGCAAGCAGGAGGCTTCCCTCCCACCCACCCTGGCCAGCTCTGAGCTCTCAAGGCTACAAAGTTTCAATTATAGAAGGTAAATAAATCCCAGAATAAAAAAGTAAAAAGAAAAAAAGGAGAGGCTGGGAGCTTCCATCGCCGGGGGGGGTTGGCCAGCCTGAAAACGGCCCTCAGCCCCTCACCCAGACTGGCCAGGCAACCCAGTGGGGAGCCCCCACCCTAAAGCAGGTGTGGCCGGCATGAAAACAGCCATCAGCCCCTCACCCAGACTGGCCAAACCTCCATGGGGTGAGGGTCCCCACTGGGGGGGGGAGCTTGACCAGCCTGAAAACAGCCATCAGCCCCTCACCCAGGCTGGCCAGGCACCCCAGTGGGGACCCCCACCCTGAAGGGGGTGTGACCAGCTGCAAACACCCATCAGCTCCTCACCCAGGCTGGCCAGGCACCCCAGCGGTACCCTTACCCTGATCCGGGACACCTTTCAGGGAAAACCAGCCAGCCCCCACCCGTGCACGAGGCCTCTATCCTATATAATAAAAGGGTAATATGCAAACTGACCCTAACAGCAGAACAAATGGGAATCACTGGTCACTATGACACACACTGACCACCAGGGGGCAGATGCTCAATGCAGGAGCTGCCCTCTGGTGGTCAGTGTGCTCCCACAGGGGGAGCTCTGCTCAGCCACAAGCCAGGCTGATGGCTGCCAGTACAGTGGTGGTGGTGGAAGCCTCTCCTGCCTCCTCAGTAGCACTAAGGATGTCCAACTGCAGCTTAGGCCTGCTCCCTGCTGGCAAGTGGACATCCCCTGAGGGCTGCCAGGCTGCCAGAGGGATGTCTGACTGCCAGCTTGGGCCCGATCCCCAAGGGAGAGGGCCTAAGCCAGCAGGTGGACATCCTCCGAGGGGTCCCAGACTGCAAGAGGCCATAGGCTGGGCTGAGGGACCCCTGCACCGGGCCTCTAGTATTATATAACTAGAGGCCCGGTGCACAAATTTGTGCATGGGTGGGGTCCCTCGTTGTGGCCTGCAGGGATTGGGCTGAAACCAACAGTCCAATGCTGCCTGCTGCTCCTGCCTGCTACTCCCACTCATCCTGGTCCCGCTGTACCTGCCGCGGGCTCATGCCCAGTCGGTCCTGATTGGGAGAGGCTTGCACCACCATAGCGGCACTCGCCAGCCATGAGCCCTTTGTCTGGCGCCCACCAAGGGGGGTTGGGGCGGGACCTGATTGGCCCTCTGGCCAGCTGGTGGGACACCCTTGTTGGCCTGGGATCCGGATCCATCCCACTGATATTTGTGCTGGTTATCGAGAGCCACCTGGTAGCCACTTTTATATCATTTCTTCCTTGCGGAATGTCTAGAGAGGGAAAGTGGCCATGGTGCCCAAGGCCAACTTCCAGGAGGCTGGCAGCACTGTCTGGATCATGCTGGTGGCACCGGTCTGTTGGTGCCTGGCTTGTTCTCCAGAGATTGGACTTGCAGGATTATTGAGGGAGTGAGTGGCTGCCGCCAGGCTGGTGGGCCTCCGGGACAGGCGGTCAGCTAAGTGGTACTCCCGCTGCATTGAGTGTCTGCCTCCTCATGGTCAGTGCACATCATAGTGACCAGTCGACTGGTCATTTGGTCGTTAGGTCACTTGGGATTTTATTTATATACTAGAGGCCCAGTGCACAAAATTTCATGAACTTGGAGATAAATAAAATTAAATTACCTCAGCCCGGTCTGCACCCTCTCACAGTCCAGAACCTCTCGGGGATGTCCACCTGCCAGCATAGGTGTACTCCCTGGGGGAGTGGGCCTAAGCTGGCAGTCAGACATCCTTCTGGGAGCCCAGGAGCCCTCAGGGGAGTGGGCCTAAGCCATTAGTCAGACATCCTTAGCACTGCCATGGAGGCAGGAGAGGTTCCCGCCATCACCACTGCACTAGCCAGCCATGAGTCAGCTTCTGGCTGAGCGGTGCTCCCCCTGTGGAAATGCACTGATCACCAGGGGGCAGCTCCTGTGTTGAGCATCTGCCCCCTGGTGGTCAGTGCACATCATAGCAACTGGTGGTTATGCTGTTAGGGTCAATTTGCATATTACCCTTCTATTATATATATATATAAATTTTATAAAACAAATAAAGTCCTCGATTCCCCAAGCTAGCATTCCCACTGGTTTCTGATTCCAGAGAATGGGCATGCCTCCAGGATACCTAGCATGGAGGTGGCTGTAACACAGGCAGGCATCCTGGTGCCAGCTCTTTCTGCTCTCTGCCTGTGCTGGCCCATGCCATATTTGTGCCCCCAGGAAAGGCACTTTGTGTTCTCTACTTCCTCAAATGCATTTCTTCCAATTTTCCTGTTTCCAAGGCTACCACTGGAGGCGAATGTAGTTGGTTGGCGAGCAGCTAATACTCTTGAATGGGTTGATGCATATTGCTTACAAAGGAGGCTTGTTCAATATGGCAAGTTCAATGCCCTCTGGGGAGGACAGCACACCAAGGGACATTGGGCTTTCCTGTCCAAGTGCTCTTCATCCCAGAGCTTCCAGAGTAGACATTTTTTGGGTCACATGTTTTGAGATGGTGGGGGGGGTGCAGGTTGACTATGGTAGGGCAAGAAGGCAGCAGACTACTCACTCTTCTGATGATCCCATTTATTTCCTTTGCTTTTTTATGACATCATCTGTCTGGGATCCAACATGTAGAGTCCTGGAATTTTAGTGCCGGAAACTATTGAATACATTATTTTAGAACTAGAGGCCTGGTGCACAAAAATTTGTGCACTCGGGGGTGAGGGGGGTCCCTCAGCCTGGCCTGTACCCTCTCGCAGTCTGGGACCCCTTAGGAGATAATGACCTGCTGGCTTAGGCCTGCTCCTGGGTGGCAGAGGGCAGGCCGAATCCCTAGGTGCAGCCCCTGGTTGGGCTCAGAGCAGGGCCGATTGGGGAGTTGGGGTGCCGCCCCCTGTCATGCACAGAGCAGGGCGATCGGGAGGTTGTGATGCCACCCTCAGTCACGCTCAGGGTAGGGCTGATTGGGGGGTTGGGGCACCATCCCCTGTCACACTCAAGGCAGGGTCGATGGGGAGGTTGCGGCGCCACCCCGTCACGCACAGAGCAGGGCCAATCAGGGGGTTGGGGCGCTGCCCCCTGTCACTCACAGAGCAGGGCCCATCAGGGGGTTGGGGCGCTGCCACTCTCACACTCAGGGCAGGGCCGATGGGGAGGTTATGGCTCTACCCCGTCACACACAGAGCAGGGCCTGTCGGGTGTTGGGGGTTGGGGCACCGTACCCTGTCACACACAGAGCAGGGCCGATCAGGGGGTTGGGGCACCGCACCCTGTCACACACAGAGCAGGGCTGATCAGGGGGTTGGGGCGCCTTCCCCTGTCATGAACAGAGCAGGGTGGATAGGGAGGTTGTGGCCCCGCCCCCTGTCACACACAGAGCTGCAGGGGGTTTGGGCGCTGCCCCCTGTCACGCTGATCCTGGTGCCGGGAGGCCTCGTGGCTCCGCTGATCCTGGTGCTGGGAGGCATATTACCCTTTTACTATATAGGGTAGAGGCCTGGTGCACGGGTGGGGGCCGGCTGGTTTGCCCTGAAGGGTGTTCTGGATCAGGGTGGGGGTCCCCACTGGGGTCCCTGGCCAGCCTGGGTGAGGGGATGATGGCTGTTTGCAGCTGGTCACACATCCTTCAGGGTGGGGTACCCACTGGGGTGCCTGGCCAGCCTGGGTGAGGGGATGATGGCTGTTTTCAGGCTGGGGGTGACTGAAGCTCCCAACCGCTCCTTTTTTTCTTTTTTTCTTTTTTTATTCTGGGCCAGCTTTAGCTTTGAGGCTTGGCTCCAGCTCTTAGGCCTCCGCTGGTGAAAGTAGGTTTCTGGCCTTTGCTTACAATGTTGTGATCCTGCTGGCTGAAGCCCCGCGACTAAAGCAGGTTTCTGGGGTTTTGTTTAGCTTCTATATTTGTTACATAGTTGCTTAGAGTTGCAGCTCAGAGGCCTGCAGCAGCAGGCGGGGAACATTGGAGTCCTCCCTCACTGAAGCAAGCAAGCCTCATGTCAGTTTCAAGCTGCCTGGCTGCCAGCCGCCATCTTGGCTGGCAGTTAATTTGCATATCACCCTGATTAGCCAATGGGAAGGGTAGTGGTCGTACGCCAATTACCATGTTTCTCTTTTAATAGATAGGATAAAACTAAAGAATCTCAAGGGGGTCTTGAGATGTTCCTCAGTGATCAGTCCTCCAAATGCTACATCTTCTGGACCTCAGACCAGTATGTGAGGTACTGACAAGGATTCCTAGCATTTATGTGGTTTACCTTGATCCAAACTGCATTCTGTGTGCATTGCAAGTAGATGTAACAGGTTTTCAAGTATCTGCACGGAGGAGAAAAGCTCCCTGGTTTGTGACTTTCCTTGAACTTGGCCATTCAGTCATCTGTTCATTCATTCTTCTATCAAATGCTTACTGAGCACCTCCCAGGTTCAAGAGATTATGCGAGGCCCTGGATATGAAGCCATGAGCAGAATGACAAAGCCCGGGGGGTAGACAGTGACAGTGTAGTTGCCAATGTGAGGATCCCTGCTCTGAAGAAGTATCTGGGAGGTGAGGGAGGGGGTGGAGTGTGACCAAGCCATTGTCCAGAGAAGGGACTGTGGGGAGGCATTATCAGGGAGAGGCAAGGTGATATTTGAGCATCCTAAGGAAATGAGGGAAGAGACTTAAGACTGTGGGGAGAGAATATTGCAGGTAGAGGCAGAAGACACAGCAGGCCATGGGGAGAGACAGCGAGGCCCAAGGAGAGGAAAGAAGCAGGAGTAAGGGCACAGAGGAACAGAGCCCAGATCAGGCAAGTGCATGTGGGGAGGACAGCATACAATTTATTATCCAGGCAGTGCCTTTTGACAGTGAAAGAACATGCTGTTGGAGATCACACATGACAGATGTAAATGGTAGAGGCCAGGCAGGCTCGGGGGCATGGCCATCTGCTGGGCAGGTCAGTGGGAGGTGCTTGCTCTTACTATAGGTATGTGAGGACCCCTCTGGACAACAGGCAGAGGAGGCATGAGGGCAGAGGCAGGGGGACAAGCGAGAGATCATTGCAGTGATCCAGGTGGGAGATGTCGGACTGGGAGAGGGTGGGGGCAGTGGAAGTGGGAAGAGTGTGTGGATTTTGGGTTTTCATGGACAGTGGGACTGACAGGATTCACTGGTAGATAGGATGGAAGGTGGGAGAGAAAAAGAAAGTCAGGGGGTGCCTCTACCTACGTGCCAGGAGACTGCATAGAAATCAGGATTGGGGAGAAATGAAGAGTTTGGTTTTATCTATGCAAAAGACTGCCTGTTTGTATTCAAACCCTCCTTCCCCAAATTTTTGTATGTTGAAATCATACCCAATGTGATGGAATTATGAGGTAGAGTCTTTGAGATGAAGAGTGAACCCCTCATTGAATGGGACTGGTATTCTTTTTTTAAAAAAATATATTTTTATTGATTTCAGAAATGAAGGGAAAGGGAGTGAGAGAGAGAAACATCAATGATGAGAGAGAATCATTGATTAGCTGCTTCCTGCATGCCCCACACTGAGGATCCAGCCCACAACCTAGGCATGTGCCCTGACTGGGAATCTAACCATGACTTCCTGGTTCATAGGTCAATGCTAAATCATGCCAGCCGGGCTGGACTGGTTTTCTTATAAAGGAGACCCAGAAAGCCCCTTTGTCCATTTTATCATGTAGGAGAAAAGGTGGTGGCCATGAACCAGGAAGAGAGCCCTTACCAGGCTTAGCATCTGCCAGCACCTCAGTCTTGGACTTCCAGCCTCAAGCACTGCAAGCAGCACAGTTTGGTTGTTTATAAGCCACTGTTATAATAAGTAGCCCAAACAAAGACAGCCATGGTACCTTTGATGTTCTTAATGACATCAAATGATGATGTCACATGTAGTAGAAACAGAGTCATCAGGATAAATATTTGATATTGGAAGTCCCCAGGGTTAGATGACATTGCTGAGAGAGTGAGTATAGACAGAGAAGAGAGCAAGGACTGGGCCTGGGTCTTGCAAAGTTTACGGATTAGGAGGACCAGAAAGCCCCGGAAAGGAAGGCTGAGACATAACAGGCAGAAAGATGGGAGGGAAGCAGGGAGTGTGGTGTCCCAATGTCAAGTGAGGGAAATGCTAGTCTCTGTCATAACCTGCTCACTGCCTTCACCAGGTCAGGACTGGACACAGGGCTTAGTAGGAGGGAAGCCATGTGACCTTAGTCCTGAGCCCTGAGCCCTGAGCCTGTATGGCCTGTGAGGACAGGGTCTTCTACATGGTGATCAGTGTGTATATGGGTCGGGGAGAGATCAGAACCCACCTCTCCTGGGGGAAGTAAACCAAGGGACAGGAGAAATAGTCTTGGTTGGAGGATGTTTAGGGAAATCTCAGGGAGAGAAAGGGAGGTGATGCAACTCTGATAAGATCACTTGCAGCGCAAGGAGTGCAGCCATGGGGAAGTGAGGCTTTTTATTTACACGGCATTAGCCCTCAGTGGGCTCCCTCCACATCCTCTCATTAAGAAGACTGTGTCTGCCCTCTGGAAGATCTGCTGGTGGGAGTAACAGGAGCTTCCTGGGCAGACACTTAGTTCATCCCCCCCATGCTCAAGAGGGCCACCTGGATGCCACAACCTCCCTCCTTCCCTCATGACACCATTGGAGGTGACACAGTGCTGTGACAACCACACCAAATGTCTGCTCCCTTTGGTTGGGCCATGTCCAGATGATGTGTGTTTGGATAGAAGACTGTACCCAGCCCTTTGTGGCCTCTAGCACTAGCCACCCTCAGGTCCTCATGACCACCATCTGACACCAGCGGGGTAACTTAGGAATAGGATAACCAAGGTGAGGCTCTGACTCCAGAGGCCCAAATGCCCAACTCAGGGGTATGTGCTTGGGGGTACCGGGTACACAGTGGCGGTGTTTCACTGGGGGAATAGGGGACAGGGCTGGTGGTGGACTTGGCCTCTGGAGTGGTACAGCCTAAGCCTGAAAGGGAAGGCCAGACAGGCCAGGTGTGCAGACAGGCCAATGGGGCCTGGGCTGGTGGCTGAAGCCGGTTTTCTCTGACCAGTGCCAGCCATGCAGATGGCAGCACCCTAAGGTGTAGAGGGTTGGTTAGCTTTCCCCGTGATCTTGAGCTAGGAGCCTGCAGTTTGCTCCCTCAGGGCTGGCCTTTAACCCTTTCAAGTGCAGAATTCTGCATGCCTCACCCACATGTAGGTACCAAAGTCTCAAGGGTCAGTTTAACTCTTCCAGCTCCCACCATCCCCTTCCCTGCGTGCTGCTCCCAGCAAGAGCCTGCCTGACTCAGGGCGCAGGAAGCATTGAGGAAGGTGAAACCCTTAAGTAAAGTGGTGATGCTCCACAGTAACAGTTTGAGCACCAGTGATCAGGTGTGTGTGTGGTGGGAGGGGCGGTTCAGGCCCCACAGTGTCAGAGGAACGCTTATGTGGCTCCCTCCCTTCTCCACTATTTTGGCCCAGCTGCTCTGTCTTTGCTCAGAACCCTAGATGAAGCCCAACCAGGAAAGAGTCTGTTCACCTTCCCACGTTAGACCACTAGGGGGCAGTGGAGCACACTCGCAGGCTGCCTGCAGCAGCAACAGGATGGGAAAAGCTCTGCAGAAGCTTCTGAGGCAGGGGAGACACCCTGGGGCACCCTAGGGTCAGAAACCATCCTTAGAGCATCCTGTTCCCTCTTAGACAACGGGAGAACTGTGCTTTCACTTCAAATCAACCCGCTTCCATTTTACACAGAAACTGCCCAACCTTAACAGTCTCATCATTGTTTTGTTCTGGACCACCACCCTTATTTCCCTGGCCTGAGGAGCCCAGAGAGGTCATGTAACTACACTGAAGACACACAGCATTGGTCAAGCATTTGACTTTTAGTGGTGGGATTCTGACCCCTAAGCCTCATTGCTCTATAATGATGAATCTAGTTCTCACCTGGGAAGCAGATGACCAGGCCTCACTTCATACCGTTAGCAGGATCTCCTGGGGAGAGAAAGGTGTTGCCTGGGAACTGAATTTTTAACAAGTTCTCCAGGTGATTCAGATAAACAAGCAGAATGGGGATCCTGTCCTTGGGGACTGTGACCTGAATCAACTCATAAAGTGAAGTTTTCCTTTAGTTTCCTGGCTTCCCTCCACCCGACTCACTCAGGGCTTCTAGTCACCCTGTTCCCCAGCCTGTGGTGTCAACTGCTCACCTCTGAACTCCTCCCCCTGCCACAGACTTCCCTCCAGCCCTCCTGGCTTCCCCACCTCCCACTCTGACAGAATGACACGGGGCTGTCCCTTACCACCATACCTTCCAAAGTGACAAGTTAATCTGCTTAGAAAAATCAATTCTCGAGGGATTAAGATCAAAAGTTGCCCCAACAACTGGCCAATCCCAGGTCAAGGGGATTTAAAGCGGGACTTTCTGGACATAACATCACAGTCTCGGCTTTAAATCCAGAAGTGCTGGGTTAAATACACTGAGCCCCTAAGGAGGGGCTGTCAGGGAAGGAGAGAGGGGCTTTCTGAAAGGTGGAGATATTTGGCTGTGGTCGGGTTTGGAAGGTTGTTTGCTGCACTGTGGAGGCGACTGATGTAGGGCTCAGGTTGTGGTTTTGTTGAAAAGAACATGTATTGTCTCTTGCATTATAGACATAATATATATGCATGTGAGACATAAAAAATAGAGAATATTATAAAGATAAAATTAAAAACACAAACAATTCCTACCACCCAGCTGGGTTTAAGATGTCAGATGTTACCTGTCCAGACATCTCTATGACAAAGATGAGCAATTATTGTACTTGATAAAGCACCTACTATGTGTCAGACACAGTGTGTGTGCTTTACATGCATTCTGCATTTTTTTCCTCATGCGGCCCGTGGGAAGGAGGTGACAGTTTTCTGATGGACAAAGAAACTGGAAGTAAAGGAGTTGAATAATTTGTCTAGGGGAACTACTATGTGACATGGCAGAACCCAGCCAGGCTTCCCCCACTCCAGAGCGTGGTGCTTATTCACCTTCTGATACTGGCTACATATGCACTCACATACACACCCCAGAGACACACAGAAATCACACAGACCCTGCAGAAACACACACAGCTCTCTCTCACACACACACACAGCTCTCACACACACACCCTACAGACACATACAGCTCTCTCACACACACACACAGCTCTCACACACACACCCTACAGACACATACACACACAGCGCTCGCTCTCTCTCTCTCTCTCTCTCTCTCTCTCTCTCTCTCTCTCTCTCTCTCACACGCACACACACACACACACACAACCTGTAGACACACATATAGCTCTCTCACACACACTCTTAAGACACACACAGCTCTCTCACACACACTCTTAAGACACACACACAGTTCTCAGAAAATTCACCACAGATACACACAGGACTGACATACATTGTAGATGCACACACTACACACACACATACACACACAGTCACAGCCATAAACTTACACATGCAGAGGTTCTTCTGAAATTTGTTCTTTTTTTAATACAATGTGTATATAGAGCTAGTATTCTTTAAAAAACCTGAATGGTATTCTGTTGCATAGATCTATCACAATGTTTCTGATTAAATCCTATTGATGGCTATCTAAGTTTCTGAAAACATTTGAATTACAAGAAAATGACAATAATGGAAAGTTACTGGGTTTTCATTATATGTCAAGTTACATGCATTATATAATCCAATCTTTACATCAACCCTGTGTATAATCCCATTTTCCAGATATAAAAACTGAGGTTGAGAGGGTATTAGAACTTCTAATTAATAAGAACCAGAGCTAGGAAATGTCTCCAGACTTGCCCTCAGTATGAGCTGCAACAGCAAACGTCCCTGACCATAAGTGTCCCTGTTGAGAAAATTCCCAGAGAGGAATTCCAAGTCTAGGCTTATATCCATTATCTATTTTATACACGTTGCCGTCAGAGAAATGTACCAATGGACACACACCCTCAGTACACCTGTGAATGCCTTATTTCTTTGCAAATGTGCCAGTACTGGGTATTTTTATCTTTGCCTGTTTGTTAGGTAGAAAGTTGTATCTAAGCATTAGACAAATCCCTTCAGGGAATCCATTTTCACTACCATAGTCATAGGAGGGTTTGTGGTGGAGGCGACACTGAAGGATGAGCAGGTTGGCTTTGCGGAGGCTATTTTTCTTTCAGGCAGGACAGCAGGATTAACAATGTCCTGAAGCTCTCAGTGGTCTCAGGGCTGCTGGCTTGTTGGGCTGCATGTGGAAGCTCTGGAGCTTGCTTGGCACAGTGGCACTCTGCCTTGGAGCTCAGCATTTGGAAGTTTTGCTTCCTGTGGACCAGGGGTGGGGAACACCTGGCCCGTGGGCCATATAATCATTTGATCTAGCCCTGCCAAAGCATTAGGTGTAAGATAATTAGATGTTTGACAAAATATAGCAGGCTAATTTGTAAGATGATAATTCTGTAGGACCCATGAATGATATTGTAAATATCCAAGGGGCGTTTGGCAGAAAAAAGGCTCCCCACCCCTGCAGTGTGGACAATGACACAGTCTAGTCTCAAGAGGCGGAGGGGAGGTGAAGGAGCAGCGCACCCTCACCTGGGAAGCACCCTCACCGGACCGCCTCCTGGACACATGCAGGATGACATAAGGGGCCACCTGGGAAGTGCACTGCTGGTGGCTCTGTGCTCTGTGTGGGGACTATTTACCCTTGGCCGCTTCTCAGGCTCCCTGCAATACAGACATTTCCAGCTCCAGGGTGCCAGCCTGTGCTGGTTGCTGCTAGAGGGTTCGTCTTGCTGTGTGTTTTAGGCCTGGGTCTCATACAGGTAGCTACTTGTTGCCTTACAAATGGTGGATCTCCAGGTTCATGTTTTATTGGATCATGATAGAATGGTACAGGCAGCTCTGGAGTAAAACTGGGTCTGTGTCAAATCCCCAGCCTGCCCCTTGCCTCCCTGTCAGAAGCTGCCCATACCAGACCTGCCCTGTCTCCGTCGCCACCTGCCAACCTCTTTAGCTCAGCTCAGCACCCCAGGGCTGGGCAGCACCAGGCAGCTCTGGAGATCACTCAGCCGTTGAGGATTTGACACACGATCAAAATTGCAGCTATTCCTTTCTCAAATTTTACCTTCCTGAGCTTTTCTTAGCAGCTTTTTTTTTTCTTTTTCTGCCTGAGAGATTGGATTTCCAGTTCTGCTGTAAATTTACTCCTAAGTGGGCTCCTTTGGTATGGTGGAAGAAAAGAAAGAAAATACTATGGGAACTGTTCCTCCCATAGTCCATGTGGCATGAATATTTCCATTTCTACAGAGAGACTCTTTGTCCCGGGAGCTGGGGCTTCAGAAAAGAAGCTGAATTAGACCAGGAGAGTAAGTGTGGGATCTTTTCTCCACCTGTCTGAAAAGTAAGTAAAGGCCTGAAGAATAATGTGCAGCAGGAAAACAGAACCACAAGCTTTCCTTTCTCCTTGGATGTGTTTGTGAGGGACGTTGTGGCCCTTGACTCTGGCGGGGACCAGGTTTTCACTTTGCCTGGTTTTGTGCTGAGAGTACCCAGTGGATGGGGAGCGGGCTGCCTCTTTTCCCCATGTCCAAGTATGCTTCTGTTCCATATATAGGGAGGGGGGCAGAAAGTTCAGAGTTAAATACTTTGGGAAATACAACAGATTCTGTTCACTCACATGAATATTATCTCCAATTTCTTTTTTTAAAAAAATATATTTTATTATTTTTATTTATTTTTTTTGTTAATCCTCACTGGAGGATATTTTTCCACTGATTTTTAGGGAGAGGGAAAGACAGAAACATCGATGTGAGATAAACACATGGACTGGTTGCCTCCCTCCTGTACAAGCCCCGACCAGGGCCCAGTTCGGGGAGGAGCCTACAACCAAGGTACATGCCCTTGACCATAATTGAACCTGGGACCCTTTGGTCCACAAACTGACTCTCTAGCCCAGGGGTCCTCAAACTTTTTAAACAGGGATCCAGTTCACTGTCCCTCAGACCATTGGAGGTCTGGACTATATTTTTTTAAAAAAAAACTATGAACAAATTCCTATGCACACTGCACATATCTTATTTTGAAGTAAAAAAACAAAACGGGAACAAATGCAATATTTGTATTTGCATGTGGCTCGCGGGCCATAGTTGGAGGACCCCTGCTCTAGCCAATGAGGCAAACTGGCCAGGGCTAAATATATTTTTATTGATTTCAGAGAGGAAGGGAGAGGGAGAGGGAGAGGGAGAGAGAGAGAGAGAAACATCAATGGTTAGAGAGAATCACTGATCGGCCACTTCCCACACACCCTTCACTGGGGATTGAGCCTGAAACCTGGGCATGCACCCCAACCAGGATTCCAACCACAGCCTCCTAGTTCATAGATTGATGCTCAACCACTTCTTTCTTAAAGCCTTTGTGTTTTTTTATTGTACATCTTACTTTCATATATGCTGTTAACAATACATTGCTATTTTTGCTTTAGAAGGTTGTGTTTTAGAGCTGTTAAAATAAGAATAAAGATAATTTTATTTTTAATTTTAAATATACATTGTTTTCTTCTCTTCATTTTTTTGCTTGATATATTCTTTAGATATCATATTCTTCTCTTTAAAACTTCTTTAAATCTTTCTTTAAATACTGTTCTCCTGACAATGTCTTTGGTTTCCAGTAGTTTTTATATGACACACTTACTTTTGTTTTATTTTTACCCCTGCTTAGTATCATAACCATCATTAATTTTAGAAAATTCTCAGTCTTTATTTTTCCATCTATTTCTTATGTCCCATTCTCTCTCTTTTCACTTTCTGAGAGTCAGTGTAGTATACTTTATACTTTTTGACCATGTCTCATAGCTTTTGTGTGCTTTGTTCTATTATCATTATTATTATTATTAATATTAATATTTTATTTTTTCTGTTTCAGCTTGGATAATTTTTTTATTCTTTCCTCAGCTGTGTCGAGTCTACAGATGAGCTCATGAAAGTCTTTCTTTAAATGTTACTAGAGGTCCAGTGCACAAAAATTTGTGCACTGGGGGGGGGGGGTCCCTAAGCTCCGCCTGTGCCCTCTCGCAGTCTGGGACCCCTCGGGGGATAACCACCTGCTGGCTTAGGCCTGCTCCCTGGGGGATTGGGTCTAAGATGGCAATCAGACATCCCTCTGGCAGACCGGGAGCCCTTGAGGGATGCCCACTTGCCAGCGGGGAGCAGGCCTAAGCTGCAGTCGGACATCCTTAGTGCTGCTGAGGAGGCAGGAGAGGCTCCCACCACCACCGCTGTACTGGCAGCCTTCAGCCTGGCTTGTGGCTGAGCAGAGCTCCCCCTGTGGGAGCACACTGACCACCAGGGGGCAGCTCCTGGATTGAGCGTCTGCCCCCTGGTGGTCAGTGTGTGTCATAGTGACCAGTCATTCCCAGTCATTAGGGTCAATTTGCATATTACCCTTTTATTATATAGGATAGAGGCCTGGTGCATGGGTGAGGGCCGGCTGGTTTGCCCTGAAGGGTGTCCCGGATCAGAGTGGGGGTCCTGCTTGGGTGCCTGGCCAGCCTGGGTGAGGGGCTGAGGGCCGTTTTCAGACTGGCCATTCCCCTTTCAGGGTGGGGGTCCCTGCTGGAGTGCCTGGCCAGCGTGGGTGAGGGGCTGAGGGCCGTTTTCAGGCTGGTCACACCCCCTTCAGGGAGGGGGGTCCTGCTGGGGTGCCTGGCCAGCCTGGGTGAGTGGCTGATGGCTGTTTGCAGGCTTGCCACAGCCCCTTCAGGGTGGGGGTCCCTGCTGGGGTGCCTGGCCAACCTGGGTGAGGGGTTGATGGCTGTTTGCAGGCTGGCCATGGCCCCCAGCCACCCAAGCTCCCAGTGGAGGCTGGCTGGAAGCAGTTATCTGGGGTTTATTTATCTTCTATAATTGAAATTTTGTTGCCTTGAGTGGAGCTCAGAGCCGGCCAGGGCCTGCAGGAAGCTGGCTTCCTCCATCAGAAGGGCAACCAAGCCTCCTGCTTGCTCCAGCTCCGTGGCTGCGGGCCGATATCTTGTCTGGGTTAATTTGCATATAGTCACTCTGATCGGCTGATCGGCGTGGCTTGGGGCATAGCAGAGGTCCAGTCAATTTGCATGTTTCTCTTTTATTAGATTAGATAATTTGCATTCCCAGCATTTTCATTTGATTCTTTTTCCTTGTTTCTGTTTCTCTGCTCACATAGTCCATCAGATATTGCATGTTATCCATCTGTTTATTAGAGCCTTAACATATGAATTATAGTTTTTTAAAATTTTCTAATAGTTTCAAAGTCTGTGTTATACATGTATCTGGTTCTGTTGATTGCACTGTCTTGACAAAATTTTTTTAGGGGGGTATGTATGCCTTTTACGTTTTTCTTGGAAGACACATCTTGTGCAGGGCACTTGAGGCTGAAGTAAGTAGTTTATATGCTTGAAGATGGATGTGGCTTTCCTTCTGTTAGAACTTTAGTTTGGGGATTTGCATGAATGTAGCTGGAGTTGAGCTAGATTTACGATTCACCGTTGCTATGGTTACCTTCAATGCATCACAGGCTTGAAATTCTTCAAGTCCACCCTGTCCTGAGGTTGAGTTTTTGTTTGCCAGAGAGTTTTTCTTAATGTCCAATCCACTCTTCAGTTTAGGCTTTCCTTTTATGCAATGCTTTAGAAAAAGAGAGTTTCTTCCCCGCTCTTGTCCCTCTACCCACAATATTCTACTATTACTTTATGTATGCCTCTTAGCCTGTGGTGGGAGCAGGTGTACCCCCTGTTCTTCTAATTAAGCTTCAGTCTAATACAGACACTTGGTCTCTTGGCCTAAGGGCTGTGGTCTTCCCAATGCCACGGCCCCTCTCCTGGAGTAGAAGTTCTGTTTCCTCTGTTTTCTTCCCCCAGATTCAGGGGCCTTTCATTATTGCCTGAGGTGTGAAAGTGTGCATTACATTTTCCCAGCAGTTTAAGGCTTCCCCCCCTTTATTTTTATTGTTGGCATTATTACAGATGTTCCTATTCCGCCCCCCCCCCCCCCGCCCTTTGCCTGCCTCCACCAAGTCCCCACCCCCCTTCCCTCTGGCCATCATCACACTGTTGTCTGTGTCTATGAGTTATGCAGATAAAGCCTTTTATTATTAAAGAGGCAGTAGGCATGGGAATAAGGATGGGGTTTTATGCTCCTGCTGCCACAGTTGCTTTAGGCTTGCACTACCAGGAGACGCTTTAGAACTCTCGTCAGAGTTTTGTGATCACTAGGTAGGTGCATAGAGAAGGGCGTGTGAGTGGGTGTAAATTTCTATTACATCTGCATACTCAGAATTCTATATCTTCTTGAGATCCATCACTTGGCTATAATAGTTCAACAACAATTTTGGCTGAATTCTTACCAATGGCTGGAAGCATCTGCCCCAGGTAAACAAGTGCTCATGTCTGTCTTTCCTTGCACACATTTGTATTTACTTAGATTTCAGATCACTTGTATGTTCTGCAAGCTCAGATCACTGACAAGTTCACGCAGAATTATGAATTTATAGACTGTGCAGCATTTCTGTTGTAAGAGTGGGAGTTATGCTCCTGCTAGCTTTCTACATCTCAAGCAGAAGCCAGAAGTAGCACTATTCTTAATGCTCCCAAACTGGAAACTACAAAAATGCCCATTAACAGTCAGATAGATAGATATATTGTGGTATATTCACCCAAAGGACTACTATGTAGTAATGAGAATGAATGCACTGTAACTACATAAAACAATGCAGACATAACTCATAAATATAATGTTGAGTTAAGGAAGGCAGTCAAAAAAGAGTACATACTGGATAGTTCCCTTTATATAAAGCACAAAACTAACTAACCGATGCTCTTAAACATCAGGGGAGCGATTGTCCTTGGAAGGTCAGAGGCTAGAATGGAGGACAAGAGGGGTTTCTGAGATAACAGGAATGTTCTGTTTCTTGAGATGCTTGCTGTTTCTATAGCTTCATATTTCTAAAAATATAATGAGAGAAATGTGTAATACTTTTCTGCATATGTATTATACTTCATAAAATGTTTTTAAGATTATACATGAATATAATTAAAACATGGATTTATAACTTTCTAGAAAGCTAAAAAAAATAAAATAAGCTACATTACAGTCCAGCAAAAGAGAAAAAATTAAGGGAATGCCAAGGAATCATAGAAAATAAAGTGTTAAAGCCTAAGGACATCAATTATGGCAATAAATGCTTAAAAATATTCCCCATTAAAAGATAATAAACTATAATAAAGTTCATGTATGTTTTTTAAAAATACATGTTTTACTGATTTTTTACAGAGAGGAAGGGAGAGGGATAGAGAGTTAGAAACATCAATGAGAGAGAAACATCAATCAGCTGCCTCCTGCACACCCCGTACTGGGGATGTACGCGCAACCAAGGTATATGCCCTTGACTGGAATCGAACCTGGGACCCTTCATTCCACAGGCCGACGCTCTATCCACTGAGACAAACCAGACAGGGAAATAAAGCTCATATATGTTTTTAATGATGTGAAAAAGTAAAAGGACAATAGGTGAGCACTTTTCCCCCTCATCCCCTGTTCTTCTTAAATTACATTTGTGCTATCACTATCATCTTTTTGACACAATGTAGCTAATTTATTAAGTGGGAGGTGGAGTAGGATATGTGAGGACAGGAAGGAAAGAATAGGTCAGTAAGAGTGATAATTTGGGATGATATAATCAAATTTAAGTTTTATAAATTATGTTTTGGAGAGTGAGTTGGCAGGGTCAAGATGGAGGCAGGGAGCTTCAAAAACAAACCAGAAGCCATTGGAATAACTCAGATGAAGCATAATATGATTCTAAAATGGGGAAAGAGATAAAGAGGAGGATGACTTCACAAAATATTATAGAAGGGGGATCAAATGGTTGTGTTAATAGAGTAGATTTTGGGGCTTCCCTAGGTTGGACTTGTCTTCGGTACCTGAATAAATAATGGTAATACTGTCATGAAAGATGGTGGAAGACTAAAGGGCCATAGCATCCATAGGGGTACTTGGATTTAACATATGCCTGTAGGTATTTATTTAGAAAGAATGGCAACTCTAGGTGGACAGGGTACGTATTACTCTTGTTTGACAATTAAGGGAATTGTGTTCCTGAGGGTAAAGAGGATCCTGAGAGGATTGTGTTATATGGTCAGTGTGTTAATAGTGGAACCTGGATAAAATGAGTAAGCTAGTGACCTTTTAATTTCTTTGTACTAGGGCCAATTGTCAGCACTGTCCTAGACCTCTTATCCATTCTCAAAGGATCTTGGCTTTACCTGGAGATGAAGGAAGCAGAAGGGAGAGGAAATTAGGGAGCTATATATTTTTATTTCATTTGGCAGATACATTGGAACTATTAGTTCACTGCTATAAGAAAGGGGATAAAGGATTTGTGTTTGACAATGTGGGCCAAAGAGAGTCGGTCTCATTAATAAAATAGTTCCAGAAAGGTTATTCTTAGAAGCACTTATCTTAGGTGACCCAAGAAGAACTATATTGTGCCAAAAGGCAAATACTCATCTTTGAACACCTGATCATTAGACTATACTTGTTGAGAAAAGCACAAGGCTACAGCACTAAGATTGTGTCTACATAATCTATAAACATCTCATCAACCAGTTCAGTGAAAACATTGCAAAGCCATGTAAGTAAGTTTGCTCCTTTGAATTGTGCTACTATGGACAGAGATTTTATTACTAGTTCTAAAATGGAGTTGTGGAATTATCTCAGAAAGTCAGCTATTCTGTCTTGGTCTCAGTTTGGTGCTTGGAGCACAGTATGGTTTCAAATAATTTCCATAGAAGTGTAAGATCTTTTATCATTCTAACACTTTGAGAGTGGTTGAGAGTTCCAGGAAAGAGTATGTCAAAAGTATAGATGAGGAGCAAGGTCAGAACATTAAAGAAATCTACAGTCAGAGACTAAGATGACAAAGAAGAGCTTTTTTAAAAAGGGCATTTCAGTCTTTTCCCCTAGGAATCAATGAACTTAATGAATTGATTGGTGGTGAGCTGTTTTTTATGACTGTTTAGGGCCCCATGAAAGAAAAAAAATAAAGCCTGGGAAATCTGAGTTGGGTATAAAAATTAAATTTGTTTAATTTAAGTTGAATGGGAAGTCTTATCCCCAACTTTTTCCATAATAAATTATTAAAAAGAAAATAATTGATCACTCTGTGTAATATTATTGACCCTGGAATATCTTTGGTCTTGGTTGTATCCATCACTCATTGGCTATGTTTTCATGATTGGGTATCTTATTTTGCAAATTAATATGTCAATTTCTTTTCTTTGTTTTTTAACTCCTCACCCAAGGATATGTTTTTATTGATTTTGGAGAAAGAGAGAGAGAGGAACATTGATTTGTTGCTTCCCATAAGCATCCCAACAGGGATCAAACCCACAACTTAGGTATGCACCCTGACCAGGAATCAGACCTGCAACCTTTTTGGTTTATGAGACTATGCTCCAACCAACCAAGCCGCCTAGGCAGGGCAGAAAGTCAATTTATTAAGAGAGAGTGCCAGCAAACATTGGAGGAGCAATACATGTATTTTAACTTATTAGTTTAGATTATCCTCAGTCTTCTTGTAGAGATGGAGTCAAACTTGGAGTTGAAGACTTGAGAAGAGTGGAAATGTTTAGAGTTTACTTGATTTAAGGCAAAGCACTTTTAAGGTCCTTCAGGCTCTGAGAATGTCTGAAATATCTTAAGTGAACCTGAGATTCCAGAATCTCAGCTTGCTGTCTGAACTGCCCATTACTCTTTCCCCCCTCTTTGCATCAGTACCTCTGAGAGTGGCAGCTGGCTTTTTTTTGTCTTGTAGGAAACACAGTCTCAGAAAACAGCTGCTCTCAACTGCTGGATCCTAATGGTACATATCACTCTTGGCCTTTGGCAGAAGTTACCCTTGGCTCCCAAAATAACCTTAACCACAGGGCTAAGATTTTCCCATAATTGAAGAGTACTGAGAGAAAGAATCAAATGCATGAGGGCTGATAGACATTGAATCCATCCTACTGTAATCAACAATTTGGGCTTCTTTTGTAGTCACATTGGTGATGGCAGCCACGGCTTAACCTCTTGGGATCCAGGCGCCCACCATAGTGTGATAAGGAGTGCTGCAGAGTCCCGCCGCTTTGAGATAGGTCTGAGCCAGTGATGGAGAGAAGTCACATGGCAGGATGTCTGAGAAAAACCTTTTTGTTTGACTCATAAGATATAGCTGTAAGTAGTGCCATCCCATAGTTGGTTCATGCCAGCAAATCGACTTTCACGGTTACCTGGAGCAAGACTCTCATGTCAGTGAGTGACTTTAAGGTCTCCTTGTTTCCTGCTCCTAGGTCCCTTTTGGGCACATCACCTTCTCTCTTCTTGGACATTTGGTAACCTACACACTTCTTCCCTACTTCAAAATCTACTTCCATTATCTGTCTTAGGAGCAAATGCCTGGTGAGTACTGGATAGAACAGCTCCAAGTGCATATTTTTAATTTAATAAGAAGTAAAGGCTTTGAGCAAATAAATGCATTGGCCTCTGGTGGAGCATTTGTTGGCACAGAGCTAGGCAGGGTAGGGGGACTTCTCAAGTGCATAGCAACATACCTTTTTAGCTTTTTATTGTTTGTTTGTTTTGTCTGTTATTCTATAAGTATCTTATGAGCACATACCAGGCTTTCAGGATTCTGTGCTTATGCTGGAACCGTTGCTTTGGAGAGCTATTCTCGCTATTGATAACTCCAAATTATACCTTTCAAAGCTAGTTCATTTATCCAATCTCACCTCAGATGCTGCTGTAAGTGATTTTCAAGTTTCTACACTTGCATTTCCTCATTTCTTCCTCTTAATTTTCACAATAGTGTCTCCTCTCTTAAGGTTTGCACCACTTTCTACCTACTAATTCAGTTGTTTGCATCAATATTTTGTAGTACAGCACTTACAGTCTAACACTGTTTGATACATAGAAACTGTTTCACTTTTTAGAAAACTTATCATCAAGCCTAATATGCCAGGCATTGTACTAGGTGCTTCTGAACCCCTTGCCAACAAGTCTGATGATTTGGGTTGGATTATTTTTATCACATTCCTTATTACTAGAAAACCTATTTTTATGTACCACACATGTTTGCATTTGTTTGTATTCAATTCAGTAGTCATGCATTGGGATAATAGTTACCTAAAAGTACAAATCTGTCAAAACTTATCAACTTTTATGCCCAAACGGGTGCATTATTTTATAGGTAAATTATCTATATATATAAAAGCCTAATATGCAAATTGTCCCCTCAGGAGTTTGACTGGGAGACTGGGAGTTCAATAGCTCACTATGAAGTGCACTGACTGCCAGGGGCAGCATGGAACAAAAGAAGGCCCTGGCTAGCAGCCAGCAGCTGGGAAAGAATGCCCCGGCCGGCAGCTGGAAGGCCCTGATCGGCCCTGATCACTGGCCAGGCTTAGGGACTCTACCCATGCACAAATTTTGTGCACCGGGCCTCTAGTATCTTAATGAGGTTGCTTTTAAAAAAATGGAGGTAAGCCTTTTCTCTGCTGAGGCTGACTTGTCAAGGACAAGGAGATCATTTCTTCCTGACAGTCAACCCACCAGTCACCCAAGCAGGGGGCATGTACACACTGACTTGGCAATGGGGTACAGAATTTTACAGAATAGACCTCTGCATAAGAAACTTGAGAATCAGCCTGGAAGCAAAAACAGAACAACAACAAGAAACCCCAGATTCAAATATCTGAAATGTAAAATTGTTAACTAAATCATATGTTTGTTTCTATAATAGAATTGTTTTCATTTATGGTATTGATTCTATATTATATATAACAATTGTAGCTACAACCACTTAATTTTATTGTAGTAAGGCAATTAAATATAAATCATCTGTTTTACTAAGGATAATTAAAATTATCAAAGTAATTTATTATAATAATATATGGATCTTTCATGTTCAAACCATTGTATTATCACTTGAAATTCAGATTATATTTCCCTATGGAAATGAAGTCCTAGTCCAGAAGAACCTGAGTGCTAACCATTGGAGCCCTGCTTGGGGTCTCTATTCCTGCCTTGTCTGGGCCATTCTCCCTGAGGTTAACCTCCCACAGGCTGCGTGGAGCTAGTCTGGGCCACTGCACCTTGAGGAGCCTCTGACATCTTTGCTACTACCCTAGGGCAGTGCTGGATGCTGTAGGCATTCAGACTTCTCAACCTCCAACTTTCAGTCCAAATTCCCTCCTGTTACTCACTTCTACAAGGTGAGCCCCAGTCACCTGCCCATTCTGACTTATCTTTCCAATGTCCAATTCCCATTTCTCCTAATCAACTTATTCCAAAATTGCCAATACTCCAATTGATCCCCAATTGAAATAATGGAATTTTCTAATTCTGTTGACTCCAGATATTTTCTTGGTTAAAAACAATCCTAGCACTGTCATTTATCAGCTGTGTCGATGAGCAAATTACCTAACCTCACTGGTAATGATTATATTAGCTCCCTCTCCAAGGTTTATTGTGAGGATTAAATGAATTGATCTCTGTAAAGCAGTTAAAACTGCCAGTACCTGGCACATTGGAAGTGTTATATAAGTCATTGTTGCTGCTACTATTTTTATTATTATTGGATTCAGTATTAAAATCAAACACAAAACATACAGCTCACCCCTGGGATGATTAATAAATATTGACTTTCACTAGATATCTCTTGATGTCCATCTGAGATTGGCCACATAAAAGTTTTGGGGAGTTCTTAGTCCTTAGGAAAAAAAAGGAAGGAGGTGACTTTGGAGAATGGGCACTAGAGAAGGGGTACAGACAGGGGTAATGCTACAAAGGAGGAGAGGGCATACAAGTTTTGTGGTTTTGTTTGACGTCTTAAGTTATTTCTTATGTCACTGAGACTAATTTTTCTTGTCACCTTCAGCCTTCGGGCTAAAGGGTTACTGATGACAGGTGTCTCCTTTTCTTTTTATTAAAGTTCCCTCTACCAACTTCTGTCCTTGGTCCTAAAGGGCAGGCCCTGGTTACCAACCAAAACAGCAGGAAGATGTGATAAGAAGGAAATAAAAGGATCAGTCTTTGGTTGGTGTGAGCAGATTCACATGATATGCAAAATGCAGAGCAGAGCCCTGAACAGAAAGCCATGGCATAAGATGTCCTGGAGAAGGGGAGGGAGGTCAATGCCAGGAGTGACTTACTGGGTTGAAAATACTTCAGCCAGCCCAACCATGTCCATTGTATTCTTAGGAGAGGAATTAATTGCCCTTCTTGGGGTGTCATCAACCAGTAGGTTAGGGGTATGACTCATGATACTTCTCAGTTATCAGTAATCCCTACAGGAAAGAAAAGTAGAGGCAAATACCTACTGGCTACAATCCATTATCTACTATTTCATAATGATCTAAGCGGGGCTTGGTTTGTGGCACTGAAGAGAAGGGGAAAGCATGTCTTCTGCCCCTTGGAGCTGCCATTCTATTGGAGAGTCAAGACTCCTGTGGATTAGCAAGGATAGAATGGCAGGCACCTGTCCGGTGGGCATTTAGTAGTCAGGATTCCATGGATTTCAAGGTAGAGAAACCAAGTTCAAAGTAGTTTCAGTGAAGAAGCTTAATTTATTGGCTTCTATAACTGGGAAAAACAGGGGTGGTTGCTATTAGAGACTCATGCAATACAAACAGCTATCTCTCTGCCTCTCCATGTGTGGTGCTCATGCTGTTCTGATCTGATGGGCTACTTCCATGTGGTGAGGATGGCCACTACAATTTCAGGTTTGTTATAATGCTACTTCAATGACATCAGAAGAAAGAGAAAACTTTCTCTTAGAGTTGATGTTTAAAATTCCAGAGAATGACCCATAGTGGAGTGGCGTGGGCCATGTATTCATTCTTGGCCAATAACTGTAGTGAGAGGGTTAACTACTATGTAGGCAAACCTGGGCATGTGGCCACTCTTATAAACTAGAAAGTAGGATCCTGCCTCATAAGAGCCAAATGGAGTGAGAGGACAACTCCTTAAAATAAAGGTGGGGGTTACTTGCTAAGGGAAAGGGCAAAGAAATCTGGGACAAATAGTGGGTGCTCTGTCCATGGGTGAGGGCTGCTCTGCCCAGAATTTAAGGCTGCAAAGGCTCACTATAGAGGCCAGGCTGTGAGCCAGCAAAAGCAAGAAGACTCCCTGTGAAAAGTGGGATCTGAAAGGAGGGGGTTTGGGGAGGGGAAAAGCATTCCTCCTCTCCTGCAGGCAGAGCAGGGAAATAGGCTGTGCTCCCTTTCCAGCACCCTCAGTAGCAAGTAGTGGTTATCTAATAGGGGCTCCTGCCAAAGCCATGTACGGACACTCATACTAAGGGGTGGTGACCTCCCACCCCAGATCCTGGGTGCTCTAGTGAAATCAGCCTGTCACCACCCAGAGTGTAATTTGTCAGGGACATGAAGGTTAACATTTTCTTCACAAAAAACATCTTTAATGACCGTCGGCAATCAGGACCTCTGATTTCCGTCTCATTTGAAAGCTTTTAATGCTTTCTGAGGGATGGATGGGATGACCTAATAGGTCTTTTCCATCTCTGATTTTCTATGATTAATGAAGTTCAATTGTGCAGAATAAAATGGTGAGTTTCTCGGTGTCACTTCAACTGTATTCCTTTTCTCCTCCCTCTTTCTCTCCCCATTTTTTTAGACAGATGATAATCATGTACATTTTCTCTTAATGCTTCAAGAAAAAAGGACTTTTTCTCCTGAGCCAGGAATTGAAAATGTCAAGGTGGGTGTTTTTATCCATATTGTAAATTGTTGCCAAATGCCAAGAGCCACTCCTCATTTTCCATCTCAGGGATAGACTGGGTGCTTCCATTGAAGGCAGTGTGAATGCTGTAAAGGTGAAAGCAGTTTATGTATGTAGAGCTCATCAGACCTTTTTCTAAGTATCCTCATAAGCTACATTTGTTTAATAACTTCTCATCTTCTGGGGTAGATATGATGGACTTCATTAAATGGTTTTGTCTGAAGGGAAACTGAGGCCCAGGGCAATTATGGGACTTGTCCAGAGCTGCCCAGCTGGGTGTGGGGAAGGCTTATCCTAGCACTTGTTGGACTCCACTCTGCTGAATATGAGGATTATAGTGCAATTTTTAAAGCATCTCCTGAGGGAGATTCTAGAGGAATTCGGTGAGTCTTGTTTTCCCCTTGTCGGCCTGAAGATGTTCCTGGGTTGAAAGTCCTCTGAATTATGAAGAAGCAGACTTTGAGAGAACTGTCTTGGGAGTGGGAGGTTTTTCGCCCTCACTCACTCTGAATTTGTAAGGGAAAGGCTTCAGGATTGGGATTTCCATGGCTGTGTGTATTCAGCTGCTTCTCCCGTTAAAGAGCACAGGTTGGGCTCCTCTGAATTCCTGGCTATGCTGCTCAACGTGGGGATAGTAAAGGGACCTCAGGCAGAATTCTCTCCTGGGGGGAGCAGAGACTCACCAGCAAATGATTCTGCTGCCCGAGAGTCCCCTGTTGGTCCCAGTTGGAGACCACATTTCAAACTATAAAAAAACCTATCCAGTTAATCAAAGACCCCAAATGACTGAATTAGACTACTTCCTTGTTTCTAAGATCCTAACAATTCACCAGAGAAAAAAATAATTTTCCACATTCTCATTAGTAAAGGCACTCAGTCCTGAATCCTTGCAGATTCTAAGCACACAGAGTACATGCTATGATGTGTAATTGTGACTTTCTCAAACACCCTACCTGAGTGAAACACGCTCAACATGGACCGACTTAGGCTTGGTCCTGATGCTGGCCTGCAGCCGAGGGTTTGCTCTTCTCTTCTTAGATGAGGGTGAAAGGCCTCTTTTGTGTCCAGATCTTGGGGAGTAGTCAACTTGTCTGCATCAGAGCTCACTGCTTTGTTTCATGGCTTTGGAGTCACCCCTAGGCAAGCAATGCCTAGGGGAGGCTCATATCTACATCTCCGTCTTTCAGTGGCTTGGAGCCCTGTGGGTTCAAAAATGAAGCAGTTATTGCAATTTGAAGCTGCACAATAGGGTGGGTCTCATTTTAAGTTGGAAACTAACTCAAAGGTGCTTCAGTGGACTGGTCTCTTGGTCCAGTGAATGGAGCCCAGGGTCTACCAGAGGCTCAGTGAGCAATTTATAACTGAGAGATTAAGCAGGAGGAAAAACATGAGGGCAATTATAGGGAAATAGGTATGTTGGAGGATTTATTTTTCTTTTTGTGCCACATTCTAAACCTAATGCAAGGAGTAGTTCAAATGTGCTGTTTCTGCAAACCATACTTGAGAATTCCAGTCCATATTTGCTATTGTACATTCCCAGCAATTGTACATTCCCAGCAATAATGCATGAGGTTTCCAATATCTCTACATCCCTGCCAATACTTATTTTCTGTTCTTTTGATAAGAGCCATTTTAATGGTGTCAGTAGTGTCTTGTGGTTTCCATCTCCATTTTACTAATGATTAGTACTGTTGGGCATCTTTTCCGGGGATTGCTGAAGTGGGCAGGAGTTTCGACTATGAATTCCAGATCAATGCTTTTCAATACTGAATTTCTCTTGGAATTGTTTTTTAAAAAATGGTGATCGTCAGAACTCAGCAATTAAATCAGAATCTTGTGGAGCGAGGCCCAGGCATCAGCATTTGCCTCCAGTGGGGTTGGGTTGCTCTGGGACCCAAGGCATAGGATGTGGTGAAGTCTGGATCTACCAGCCAGTATTGTCCTAGTTTGAGCAGACACTTTTAAAAAACCATCTTTATTATAAAATATTATAGTAATACCCACCTAGCGGAATGATTTTGAGGTATAAATGAGATAATATGCTATAAGAATAAAGAGCATTATTCTTAGCAGATTGATGTTGTGGGACAAAAGGGAAGGGGACATCTGTGGTGTTCTCTGCGCTTTGACAATAACCCTGAGCGACTCACTCACCTGCAAGAGAGAGCTAGGCATGACAGGACTGGAAAGGACCAGGAGTAGTAGTTATGTGCCCTGGCTACACATTCAATCACCTTAGGATTTTGAACCATTTGTGGAGTCATTCGTCCACCTGCTTGACACAGAGGTCTAGAGTTCCTGGACTGGGTCCCTAAGATCAGCAGTCACCACCTCCCAGGGCTGCTGAGAGAGAGCTTGCGTTCTCTGCTGGCATAGGAAGCGAATTTCCTTGTAGAACCATGGAAGGTAGAGAGGTTACTTCAACCTCTGAGGGCATCAACTTAAAAAATAACCCCAAAATAATGAAGGAAAAATATTCCGGGTCCTCTCTAAATCTCCGTGGCTTTAATGTGTGTTAGTGATAAAGCACATAATTGATTTAACATTGTGATTTCTCACTTGGCACAATATCCCTTTAATTTCCAATTCCTATCCTAAAATGCTGGCTCATATGATTGGGATAATACAATTATTATTGTTCTTTAGTCTTTTAGTGTGACAAAGATGAAATGGCTTGATTTAATAAAAAAATTAAATTTAGGGTTTTTTTTTTTATCTATTACATACATTCAGGAAGGATTTCCTTTGATCTAATAAGGCAATTATTGAGTTTTAATTAAGTGACAGGTGATTATTAATCATTTTTGGAGTAATAATTTTTGGAGTTTATACCTCAGTTTTATAAATCTTTAAAAATCTAGAACACTTATGGCAAACATCACATTTTATATCCAAACAATGGAGAGTCTTTTTCACCTCTCTCTCTCTCTCTATCTCTCTCTCTTGCTATTTCTAATTCTATCTCTATAACTATCTATCTATGTATTTACCTATCTATATTGGACATATAACCAGCATTAATCGAGCAAAAGTGTGTTCCAAACCATTTTCTTCCACAGCCCTACTTGTGTCCTTTTTGTGTTCCTTTTTATAAAAAAAAAATGCCTCTGTGCATGGATTTAGGTCAGAAGGATTCTAGGGATAGAACCTGTGCCCAGGAACAACTCTTGGTAAAATTGGAAAATGGGCCATGTTGGATTTCATCAAACTCAACTGAAGTCAACCTTCAGCATTCTTCTTCCTTCCTTGTAACCCAGTTACTTTAGAACTGTAATTTGTGGTTTGCTGTTAAACCACTTTAAAAAAGCAAGCTCTAATTCAAGGAATTTGCTGAATTCTATTGTGTAAATGCTCCTTGAAATCAGGGCTGATTTCAAACTACAACTTGACCTCCCTGTGGAACAGGAAAGGAATACGCATATTTGACTCTGGCAGTCTGATCCTGTAGGAGCTGCTAGAGGTTCCTGCTGGCCCTATTGCTGCCAGTTTCTCCTACCATCTGTGTCACAACTGACTGTCTGAGAAGGATTGTGTGTCAGTCATTCACATCTTAGTATGAATTTTAGGCTCTCAGCCCCTTGTCTCAGAAAATGTGCCTTTCTAGAAGAGAAAGAGGTCTTTCCCAGTTAATGAGCAGGTAGATAAGGTATTACAGACAAAATGAGAAGACTAACTTTCCAAAACACATATCCCTGCTATGGGGAGAAAAGAACATATAAAAAGAAATCAGATTTCATTCTATTTTTATGGCTGAGTAATATTCCATTGAATATATGTGCCACATATTCTTTATTCAATCATCTGTTGATGGGCACCTATTTTTTTCCCATATCTTGGCTATTGTGAAAAAGTGACAGGATTAAGAACCACAAATTGGTAGAAAATATTCATGGGGATGTAAAGTACAGTGTAGAGAATATAGTCAGTAATATTGCCATAGCTATGTATCGTGCCAGGTTGGTACTAGATTTCGGGGTGGGGGGTCACTTCATTAATTATATAAATGTCTAACCACTATACTATACTATACATCTGAAACTAATATAAAATAATATTGAATGTCAACTATAATTGAAAAAGAAAAAAAATGTCAGAAAGGCTGAGTTCCTGTTCTGAGCCTCTTGCCTGTGTGTCCTTGGGCAAGGCATGCCTCTTCTTTGGTCCTCGGGTTTCTCATGAGGGAGCGAACCAGCTGGCCTCCAGGGCTCTCCCAACCTTAAGTTTCTACTCCACATGGCATCTGATTCCACCCATGCTTACTCACAGAGCTAGCAGTGGAGTTGAGCTGTGGCAATAGGAACTAACCAGATTGTTTCATTGTGCCTATATAACCAATTGAATCTTTTTTTTGATATGAATAAAGAAATATGTGAGGAGTAAATGTGTGAGGGAGTAAATGAGAGACTCCACAAACTTTGTAATATTTTTAGCCTGTCACCAGCATTTGTTAGTGCTCAGAGAATCTATTCCTTGTAATCAAGTGGCATGTATTTATCATACAATCGTTACCTTATTAAGCTGTAATAAATGCCTAGTTAAATGCGTACAGGCCGTTACTGTTGCAATTTAATTACCAGCACAGTTAATTAGGCAATATACTCCATCACCATTTTTATTCAAAGGGTTTCCTGACTTTATTAAACGGTTTTGAGGAAGGCCTGGTGGAATCAAAACCCTTGGTTAGGAGAGGAAGAGAAAACCATTAACCTCTGCCCCCCATTTATTGAGTGCCTACTATGTGCCAGTACTTTACAGAAACTGTTGCCAAATTCTCATAACTTACTTAGGGACCTTGCACATGGAAGCTGTGTACTAAGTGCTCCTGGTCAGATGGCCAGTGACACGTCTTCCTGTCACAGGCCACACCTGTGCTCAGGAACCACAGGGAGAAGATGCTAAAATCTATGACCTCAAATTTTTTTACTACTGGATACTCTAGTGAAACTCAGACCACGGTGTAGAAGCAAATGTCCACAAGGGTGTAGTTTTTCAGCATGATTTGTGGGAGCAAAAAGGACACAAGTAGGGCTGTAAACAATATACATGTCTATCAATATGAGAGAGATAAATAAACTGTATACTATAAATTATATGTTCACCTAATACATCTAATTGTCCATTACAATAAATAGATTAGGCAATCTGTATGCATATGGACAACTTGAAACCTTAATATTGTGTAAAGGATGCAGTACACACAGATGGAAAGCTTGCAAATAATGTATATGTCTTCTGGCTATGCACATGCCGTAATATTAAAGTTACAGAGAAAGCGAAGTGGTTATGTCTGGGGATACATTCAGCTGAATGGAATTGGAGAAAGTTATAAAGGTAACTTCAGCTACACATGCAACTATCTATTTTCTCAGAAAAGAACACCTGTGGCAAACTATATCAAAATATTAATATCCATTAGATCTGGATGGTAAGAATACAAATGAAATTTTTCTTTAAAATATATCACAATTTGGTAAATATGTGGTGAGTGAATAAGATACAGAAATTTTAAAAGGAGACAGTGAAGTGGACTGAGGAGCATTTATATCCAGACAAACCAGCTCTTGTTAGTGCTTCCCCACAAATCCCACTGTCCCTGTGGGATACCGGCAGGCACTACCTGACTCTTTATCGCAGGTGCTAGCGGAGGAATTCCTACTTGGGGTGAGCTCATTTCAGATGACCCAGAACGTTCTGTACAGATTTAAAGTGCTAGTAAGTCTTTGACAAAATATACTTTGGGGATTCCAGATGTGAGTACAGGTTATTCTCTATCAGGACTGCAGGCCATCAGGAGAGGGGGTTACAGAGAGGAAGACGTCAGAGTTTCTGAATTCATCAGTGTTCTGTGGTTACAAGTGACGAAAACCACCTCAAATCAGCTTAAGTCAGAAATAAAATATGTGTGTGGGAGAGGGAGGGGTTCTGCCTCTCTTGGCCCCCACCACAAGACCATAAGAAAAGGCCGGCTGGAAACAGCCAGCCTTATGGATGATGGGACTCAAGGTGGCACCTCATCAGGCTCTCCATCTCCTTTCTGTTATGTGGGTGATGGCCAAATCAGCCTTCTCCAAAGGCAAGGCTTACAGCTGTAGGCAGATCCTGGCTTACATTCTGCCAGCCTCACTCTGGAAGAGCAGGAGAAAGAGGCAAATGGACCCACATTTGCCGGGAGCCGGTCCATGCTTGCTGTTTCAAGGGACCTGGCATATATGGCATACTGTTCTTAATATGTTTGCTCACCTTCTTGGCACTATGTGTTTTAACCAAGGTCTCTGAGAAAGGTTGTTTCCCCAGGTAGGGATTTTCCCCTGAAGTTAGGGAGGGAATAAAACCTCTTAACTAAGTGCCAGGCGGGTAATTAATCACTTTAACTATGAACAATCATGCTTAAGCTACATAATCTTTACTCCCTGGAATGGAGATAAGAAACGCCCTAACCTTTGGAATAGAGATTGATAGGATTGGAATCAACTGGTATAAATACAGATGTAACAAGACAGAACTGAGAAGACAGAACTTAGAAGACAGAGCTTAGAACACAGAACTAAGAAGACAGAACCTACACAGAACCTACAGACAGAAGAACTTCGCTGGAGAGAACATGGCAAAAGATCCTGGACTGAACCTGACTACAGAAATTGGCAAGAGAACCTGACTAGAACCTGGTGACTGAACCTGGCTGGAGAACCTAGCGAGGGAACATGGCTACAGAACCTGGTTGGAGAACCTGGAGAACCTAGCAAGAGAACATGGACACAGAACCTCGCTGGAGATCTGAACCAGAACTTCACTGGAGATCCAGACCAGAACTTGGCTGGAGATCCTGGCTAGGCTGCTGATCAACTGAATGCTGTATCCGTGTCATTCCTTCTTCGCCGACTCCATCCACACCTTTGGGGACCCCTGGACCTGCTGGGGTTGGACCTACCTGGGGAAACAACCTTTCTCAGAGACCTTGGTTAAAACACATAGTGCCAAGAAGGTGAGCAAACATATTAAGAACAGTATGCCATATATGCCAGGTCCCTTGAAACAGCAAGCATGGACCGGCTCCCGGCACACATGACAGCTCCATGTTGGGCAGGGTAGCCCACACATTTTTTTTCACTCCTAGATCAAGTCTGGAAAAATCCTAGGAAAGGCAATCCAATCAGCCTGGCTTAGGGTACATACCACAACTAGCTGTGAGCCTGCCTCATTTCCCTTTGCTTTAGTTTCCTTTATAAAGGAATAATAATAGATGATGATAATAATGACAGGTTATCATAAGGTTATTGGAGTGATCCATGCAAATCACTTAACACTGTGATGGGCTCAGAGTAAAAGATGTTTTATAAACAACAACAAACATCCCTTGGGCTGATGTTACAAGGCTGCTGAAGAGCTGTGCTTGGGTGAGCCTGGATAAGTTGCCCACCTAGTGGCAGGAGGCTGTGACCTGTTAGAGAAGGGTGCTGGGCAGATCCAAAGGATGGCCAGGCATGCTTCCTCAGGGTTTTCCATCTCTTTGGTTGGGTATGCTTCCTTATTTTTTAGAAATGTCCAGAGCTCCAGTACCACTCTCATATCTATATGCTTATCACTGGTTTTGGAATGTGGTTAAGGGAGCCTGAGGTACCATTACCCTAAACCCTCCTGCTTAGAATACATGGCTTGATGGTTTCCAGCTTCTTACCTGATCCTCTCAGATGATGGCTACAAATGGCCCCTGGACTCCACATGTAGTCAGGCATGTCTGGTTTAGAAGTCTCCTCTCCTAACCCTGAGCACCAGATCCTCAGACTTTGCTGCTGAATGCTCTGTCAATCATATCCCTCTGAGAAAATAAGGAAGGGGTGGGAGGGCATCACTTTTGGTAAGAAACCTTGGCTAGACAAGTATCTACTTACTTAACCAGACAAGTACAAGCAGTTCTGTGTACCTGTGCTCGAAAGGATTGCAGAAAGATAAAAGGAGGAAAGCTGAAGCAGGGAAAGAAAGGGAGAAGGAAAACTAATATTTCGTGATCATTTTCACTGCACATCATTTAACTTTACAAACAGCTCATGATGAAAGTACATAATATTTACATTTGCTGATGGAGAAATTAATGCGCAGAGAAGATAGATAATTGACTCAAGGTCACATACTCTCTGGAGGAGAAAGAGGAGAGGAAGACGAGGATGAGATAAGGAAGTATGGTGGTGGCCACATGGTGTCCTTGACTTCAATTAACTTATCAGTTACTTATGCAGAGCACTCTCAGCATTGTGCTAGATCACATGGAATATACGAACTTCTCCTGCTTCAGGGAGCTGACAGTCTATTATGAAGATTGTTCACAAAATGAAAAAAGATGGGGTAAGTTTCAAAGGAACAGGTAAAGTAGTGCCTATCATAGACAGGGCCTTAGGACATCTGGCAGTGGTCTCATGGGCAGGGCAGCAGCCAGGTAAGGTCCAGAGGGAGGAGGCTGGCTCACTTGCCCCCCAGTGGTCCCCATCTAGTGACTGGCCTCCATGGCAATATCCACTGTGTTGAACTCTTTGGCTTTGCAGAGACTTCCCTTTCCTGCTTTTCATAAACGTCTCGAGCTGCAGTCCAGCTTTACAAAGCCACACAATAAGCCTCTTTAGGGTCAGGAATCCCAGGAAAGAGGGAGGCGATGGGGTAGACATTCCATTTTCACTGAGCTTCAAACTTCTGTTTTGTAAAAACAAAGGGCAGCTTCCATGGACCAAGAACTATGATTTTGCTGAGAGAGCTGTTCTTAAGACTAAAAATACTGACTTTCCATGGGAAAAAAAAGCCCAATTCATGCCTGGAAGCAAATTTGCAAATATATACATATATATATATGTGTGTGTGTGTGTGTGTGTGTGTGTATATATATATATATATATATATATATATATATATATATATATACACATATATATTTATTTATTTCTGTGTAGCCAAGCCAAGGCAGAATTTTCTCTCATCTCTTCCCCCACTCCTTCCCCTCTCCTTTTCACCACAAAGTACCATATTCTTTGGGGAAAAAAGATGTAACTAATCCAAGATCCAATTAAGAAGGAAAGTGACTCATCATTTTTGGTTGGGATACATCTTTCTTATCTTAATTTAGCCATGTGACCATGCATAGACACACCCACTGTGGTAACTAGAAGAACACATTCCATGTAATTGATAATTAGCTCTTAACTTGGGGGCATCACTTTTCTTTTCTAGGCCCCTTGACTCAGTTTCTCCACATTTAAAGTGATTCTCAGCGGTTTTCAAACCAGCCTTTGCAGAGCCTTCTTAGGGGCCCCTGAGGGACAGAAGCAAGATGCAGAGGATTAAGTGAATGGGGCTCCAGCCTTCTTCACCCCTAATTACTGCTTCTGGCAGAGCAGATGTGCTTTATCTGCTTGATAAATTTATGCTTTTTGGGAAAATTCATTTGAATAAAGAGTGTTGTCTATCTGTCCCTTCCATTTAACACCCTATGGCTTTAGGTCTTCAAACAGAGAGCCTCTAACATTTGAATCTGCCACTATGAAACAGATGCTATTCCCTCCCCAACTGAATTCATCACTGATGCCTAAGTAGGGGCTATAAGCCTGGGTTTCAGAAAAGAGAAGATACCTCAGTATTCAGAGTGGTCCTGGAAAGCCTTATGGAAGAGATGGGGACATGTCTGTAGGAAGAGGTTTGATAAAATACATTACATTCCTACCACAGCCAGCTTAATCAAAAATATAGCCAGATAGCACAATGTGAGGGACTTTATAGGATCCACACTGCCCCAGAAAACATTACCCTGCCCACCTATGCCTGTTGATTGATATGCCACTGGTGGGAGTTGGGATTATAAATTTAGGTTTTAATGCCATGAACATGTTAATAGCCCTAAGGATGAGTCCCTAAAGAGGGAAGCACACACATGCTCTTTTCTAGTGATAGGATAATTGAGAACAGGGTTTTCTGGGGTACCTGAGCCAGTAGGATAATATGGGGTTTGGGAGAGAACTGAAAAAAAGATATAAAAAATGGACATTTCCCCAGTTTACTAGTCCCTTCTATGCAGCCAGATTTAAGCAATCAGAGAACCAGGGAATCACTAACAGAAAGGCCCCTTGGGGCCTGTGCTCTAACCTCTGACCAACGCTGAATACTGTCATGACACGTGATGACCCTGATTTTACATACACTCTTGGAGGAATGGGACTCACCATCTCACAGCCAAGACCAGTCTATTTATGGAGCATTCTCCATAAGGGGAAAGTTCCTCTTTATATTGAATTACAAGTTTAAGTACTTCAGTAATTTTCACCCTTTTCCTGGGAGCGATGCAGGATTAACCTACTATTCCTTCCAAAACAGTCTACTAGGGGTTTCAAAGGGAAATGCATATTGTCTCCTTCTGCTTTCTTGTTCATCTGTGTGGTATTTTTACTCTAGTTAAATATATCAGTTTTCTTCTTACCTCCCTGACCGCATGTTTGGATGCTGTTATCTTGGGTTGTCAGGGTCCCTTCTTAAATTCCAAGCCCAGAACTGAGCATAACAACAATGAGTGGAAGGAATACGGACTATTTCTCTGCTGGGTGGACATTAAAATTATACTTTGTTAGTCTAGGAACAGATTAATTTCTCTAGCATCTGTGTTTAGCTGTTGTTAGGCTAGTACTTAAGAGAAATTTCTCATTCTTATGGGAATGGCTCTTGGATCAGTTTTCTCCAATCCTGTTGCCAGGAGGTTGGCTTTTAAGAACTCAGATGGAAGCTGTGATGGTAAATTTTTTGTGTCAACTTGACTTGCCATTAAGTGCCAAGATATTTACTTAAATACTTTTTCTAGGTGTGTCTGAGAGACCCTTTTGGGAAGAGATGAGCATTTGAATTGGTGGACTGAGTCAAGTAGATTGCCATCCCCAAAGTGGGTGGGCAGCATCTTATCCATTACAGGCCTGAATAGAATAAAAAGTCAGAGGAAGGTTGGATGAGCTCTGGTGGAATTGAATGCTTGCGCTGAGGTGCCCATCTTCTCCTGTTCTTGACATTCCTTGTTCTCAGGTCTTCAGACCCAGCCTGGAATCTCAATCACTGGCTCTCAGGCCTTCACACTACACTATTAGTTGTCCTGAGTCTCCAGCTTGTAGAGAGTCAGTTATAGGACATGAGTCAATATCATATAATAAATTAGTGCATCTCCTATCATTTCTTTAAAAAATTGTTTTGATTGATTTCAGAGAGGAAGGAGAGGGAGAGAGAGATAGAAACATCAATGATGAGAGAGAATCATTGATTGGCTGCCTCCTGCACACCCCACACTGGGGATCGAGTCTGTAACATGGGCATGTGCCCTGATCTGGAATTGAACTGTGACATCCTGATTCATAGGTTGACACTTAACCTCTGAGCTATGACCTTGGCTCAAGTTAAAGTTTATAAATATTGTCAGAGGAAACAGAGCAAAATAGAAAGTTAGAAATTGGGATTTCTCAGTACTATCCCTTAGCATATCATAATCTTTAAGTGATTTAACAAACAACTCTTGATCTCTATCATTAATATACTTATATGTATATATAAATCATTCATATATGTATATGTGTGTTTATATGTATATGTATATGTATAGTCAGGGGAAATAGTATGGGTCATGTGTCCTGTTTAAGCCCAGAATTATAGAAGATCTAGGAAAAGCTGTGGTCTTTATTTTTAAGAAACATCCAGATTACTTGGGTGATAGGACTTTCATATAGGGAGCCACAGTGAGCCATGCAACAGTATACAATGAAGTGTGAGGTCATATAAGGCAAACTATAAATTTTCCCAAGAAAGCATGATAAAGGTCAAAGAAAGTATTAAACCCTAAGGCCCTCATAAGCAAATTTTGGAGAGGGTTAAGAGCCTTTTCCTAATATCCTAATGATAGAGAAATAGCTTGATTATTCTGAATCATTATATGAAGAAACCGAGTCACAGAGAAAATATCATAGTTGGTCAGAAATTACACACTGGCACACGTGGAACTGGAATTCAGAATTTCTAGGGTAGGACTATTGCCACCTTTCTCTGTGACACACACACACACACACACACACACACACACACACACACAACCTTTACATCCACTCCTAATTCTGCTGTTTCTTCAAATTCGATGCCCTCCTGCCAGATGTTGTCACCTGTCTTTTCTCAGAAGACCTTGGTGAAGTTACAAGCTAAGCCCAGCAGGCGCCTGCCCCAGGCCAAACAAACAGAAGAGAAATCTTTCAGGCTGGGCACCAGGGAAAAGTGATCTGTGGCATTAGCTGAGGCAACTGATGACTTGGCATTCTGTCCTGGAGTCATCAATCATATAGAATCAATCTCAGCTCCCTCAGGAGCTGGCCCCAGCTTACATAATTCTCTCTCCCTGCCACCAACCTGAATGGTCTGGTCCCAGTGGTGGGAACTGTTTTGTTCTACGTTCAGCATTGATTCACTTGGCTTTCAGTAGTATTTTCTACAGTCCCCAGAAATGTCACTTAATTTATCCTTGCTGAGGTGGCTAAGTTGCCTGGGCCTCACTGCACCAAATAGTTCAGGTGAGCAAAGAAACGTGTTTGGCTTTTCACATCAGTGGCATGGGCCTGGGGCCTTGAGACCTGGACATCAGGGTTCATGCTCATGCTTCTGCTCTCTTCCCTGAGATGGGACAGGGATCAAGCATGAAGGCCAGGGGTTGGGGCTTGCATGTCCAGTGGTCCTGAATTATTTCCATATCCCTGCCACTTCTCGGCTATGTGATTTTGAACATGTTACATTATTACTTAATGCCTCAGTTTCCTCATCTGTTAAAGAGTGATAATAATACCTACCTCATAGAGTTGTAGGATTGAATTGAATCAGGGGCATAAGTGCTTAGGACAGTATGGGGCAGCTGTGATCAGTAAGTACAAGTTATTAATATTATGATTATTAGGACACAATTAAAATTTGTAGAGTTGACAATACATATAATAAAGTTGGTAGACATGAAGGAAAAGGCCTTGAGAAAAGTCGGCTGTGCAAAATGACTCTTCTGACCTGTCTCAGAACCCAGTATCTGACTGGCACTCATTTACTTCAGTAACCCAGAATACGAGTTTGCTATGGACAAAATGTTTGTATCTCTCTCCCCGCCCCCCGCCCCCCCTTGAGAATTCATGTGTTGAAACCTAATTTCCAATGTGATGGTATTTGGATGTGGGGGCCTTTGAAAGGTGATTACATCATGAGGGTGGGGTCTTTATGAATGAGATTAGTGCCCTTATAAAAGAGGCCTTAGAGAGCTCCCTAGCCCCTTCCACCACACGAGGTTACATCAAGAGATGGTCATCTATGAACCAGAAAACTAGCCCTCACCAGACACTGAATTTGCCAACACCTTGATCTTGGATATCCCAGGTTACAAAACTGTCAGGAATAAACTGCAGTTGTTTGTAAGCTATCCAGTCTGTGATAATGTTATTGCAGCAGCCCAAACAGAGTAAGACAGCCCTTCTCCTTCCAAGCAATAGGGGGTGGGCCCTAGAGAATCTGGCTTAACAGTCTCTGGCATATAGGGGAAGGTGGAGGATGTTAAAATGAAGCTTTGTGAACTCCACAAGGTTTCTGCAGACCAGAGGGATGTGCATAGATGAAGAAAGTCCTCATTTCCTCCATGAAAAGACCTTCTTTTTATCCTGTGTGTAAAAGGAGAAGAGGAAGAAGCAGTCTTGCTGGTGATGTGCACTTTGTGGGACCAACTGGGGAGGAGAGGAAAAACAGTGGGCACAGGAGTGGGTGAGTCAGACTTAACCCTCTGGGAGGTGGCACAGCCCTGGGAGAGGCAGCGGGTCCTTCTCTCTAAAGTTTAACCTCTGTGTGTCTCCACATCTGTCTGTCCCTCTCTTCTAGCAACTGAAATCATCTTTCCAAGAGATTCTGAGGACTGCTTTATTTGTTCAGAGACAAGGAGGCACTAATAAATTCCTCTGTGTGAGGTATTTAATTACATAATAATGTGTACACTAATCAGGGTAAATGTGTTTGTGAAAACACCTTGATATGGGAACAGTTAATCACCCAAGGCATTGCTTCTTAACACACCTTGGAAGTTAACTTAATTAAATTAATTAGAACAATGAAAAAATTGAACTGTTTATTGGTCCACAATGGCCTGAAGAAATGCTCCCCTTCAAATGCAGGAACATCTCCCACACTGCAAACTATTTTCCCCCAAACCCTCAGCCTTATGGTTATGACTACACCCCAGGAGCTTGCAGCCTGCAAAGCCTCCCCCTGCGCCTCACCTTGGAGTCATTTCCTGTTGGAGACAGAAGGCAATCTATCCACGTGCTTACATACATGCACATGCACATACACAAGTGTGAACATGCACACGTGCACATGCACATACACACACATTTGTGCCTTTTGTGCATCAGAAGCTCAGGGAAATCAAGAAAGCTTTTACTTAGGATTTCTCAAATGTACATTTTGTAGTCAACCTCAGAGTGGGCCAGCCTGTGCATTCTAAAGGGAGGAAGACAAGAATGTTTTCTGAGGGACTATTATAATCATCACCAATGCCCTTACTATCATCATAATCTATTAATAATGATGATGTTAATAATCTGAATTTGCATAGTACTTAAAAAAAACCCTCACTATTTCTTAACCCCCACCTCCTTTCTACTTGGGTTTTGCATATGGTAACTGATAACTCAAGATGCCTGCCTCTGGGGAGCCTGTAGACTATGGCATCAAGACCTGACAAGAACAAACTTAAAAGCCATTTTGACAGCTGAGCAAACATTGAGTAGTGTGCACATAAAATCAATCAATGAAGAGTGAGCTTGCACAGCATGGAAGCCCAGGGCCTCTTGGGGCAAGAGTCTTATTTTGGAAAAGGAGTGATCAATGAGGGTA
This sequence comes from Myotis myotis, assembly GCF_014108235.1. Classification (NCBI taxonomy): domain Eukaryota; kingdom Metazoa; phylum Chordata; class Mammalia; order Chiroptera; family Vespertilionidae; genus Myotis; species Myotis myotis. Next base: position 18,527,565 of record NW_023416401.1, on the reverse strand, counting down.
ATGGGACTCCTAGAGATTGTCCCCCAAATACAGGAAAGGAGGCCTTGGCCATCTAAAGAGCTGTGAACACCACAGTCAGCTTCTCCCTTAAGGAGCTTAGGCACGTAAGGACAACCTGGACACCCTATATCAAAACACCTCCCCAATGGGCAGTAGCTAAATGCCAAAGACTTCTGTAGCCTGAGTTTTCTATGAAAATAAGAGACTTGATGATATCCAGCCTGGAATTACTTTTTACATGTGTCTTTTCTATCTCTATCTCATACAGTTATAACAGGAATAAATAAAAAAGCTCTCATGGGTGCAGCATATACCTTCCTTTCTTTCTGAAATTCTTGTTAGCTTTAAGATAAGAACATGGACCAGGGGAGAGAGCACAGAAGAGGCCTCCCCAAACTAAGTGCAGAAGGGCAGGGTCTGTGAGTTTTCTTTCTTTGAGATTTTCCCCTGTGCTCATAATAAACTTATTGATGCAGCTTTTCATGATTTTATTTGGTTAGTCATGGTGGATACTTAAGACTGAGCAAACCTATGGAAGCATGTCACCAACCAGCCTAAATACCCAAATAGCCCAGCATTACTTGACACACTCAACAATCAGGCTAACCCTGGATCAAAATATAAATAGAAAAGTGGTCATCATTTTTTTGTGTGTGTGTGTCAGTGAGGGTCCTTGTAGGAAACTGGGGAAGGGAGCACCCAAATGGGGTAGGAGATTGGCAGTATTATGGAAAATCGACACAAGATGTGGAAGTTCCCCCGGAGCTGGCAGGGGCAGGGGAGGAGCCATTACCAGCATGAGTAGCTCAAGGCCTGAAGGAACAAAGCAGTTGCTGAATCCAGAGAGACTTGTAGCTACAGTTGCTGAACAGAAGATTTTAATGGAGAAACACAGCCACAGCTGACCTGCAGACTGCAGGGAGGGAGCTGAAGGAATAAAGACTGAGTGCTGTCCTCATTCCCCCTGACCCCCCAAACTTCTGCCAGGGCCTGGGGAAGCCAGAGTTCTGGAGAGCCTGGAAGATTCCATCCATAAGGAAAGGTAGAGGATGGAGCTCAGACCAATGATGTGAGAGAAAGAAAAATATTCTGTAAAAGGAAAATAAATGTAAAATGAATTTCATTCAGACGATTCATCTTTTGTTGGGATCATAAAGTTTCTGTCCTATATGATTATTTAAACTCTCCATATATTGAAACAGATATTTATGTTTAAGCTGCCACCAAGCCAGGGCTTTAGTTTTCACAACTTTTCTCCAAGTAATTCTTTATTCGTGTGTGCACTGGGGAGGAGCTTGCTCATAGAGATTTTCAGTAAGAAGTTTGGCCCCAGAAGCCGGCCTACAAAAGACACACAAAAAAAGGAAGAACCTTATTACAGTGGGGCCTTGACTTACGAGTGTCCTGACTAACGAGTTTTTTGAGATACCAGCTGTCTCTCAGCCGATTTTTTGCATTGAGTTGACATAGTAATTTGAGTTAACGAGCTCCTTAACGAGCTCGGTTTCTGAACGAATTAAACTTGTAAGTCAAGGCCCCACTGTATTTAGGAGAGGGTGCTGATCAAAGGCACCATGGTGAAGAGCATGTGGTTCCCTTCAGAGCTGCAGGTGTCCAGTTTCTGCACTTAGATCAGATCTGCAAGGCATAATCAGACCTCCACCTGCCAGGCAGGCCACACATACCCATATCATTCATGAAAATGTTAATCAAACTAACCTGTACCCCATTTCCAATCTCAGTGAGATACATCATAGGGACATTATGCAGCTTAGAGTCTAGTAAGAAATTTAGATCAGATAAGTAAATAACCACAGTTGAGGCAATATAAGATGCACTCATTGAAAGGGATCGAAAACAACAGGTTATTTGTAGTTCAGTGGAAATAAAAGCCACTACTAATGGGGAAAATGAAGAAAATCTCCATGGACAAAGGGGTATTTCAGGAGATCTCAAAGAAGGGAGGTTGATAAAAAAATTAGTTCTCAGTACCTGCACCCTTGCCACACTCACCTCAACTTGGTGTCTTTGGTTTGGTTATTGTCATTAACCTACCAGGGAAGCCTAGCTCCATGTCGTCCTTTTAGTGGTCAAGGCCTAGCCCTAGATGAAGTCCTACCATGCCAGGGAATGTTTTCCTATTGCTCCAAGCCACACCGACCTCCCAGATTCATACATCCATTCCCCCAGAAGCTGACTTGACTATTCTGACCTCTTCATGGGGTGAGTCTTGTTTTTCCCAACCATGTGATGAGCAGGTGCCACACTTTCTTCATAAGTAGCTTCAATATTGCCCATCTGTGTTCCAAATTGGGCCTGGGAGGGCAGCTGGTTCAGATCATGGTCATTCATCTCAGAGATGTGCCCCAGCACCTGGGGACGTGCGCACATACCAAACCCGGATCTTCTGATGTTGAAACAGGTGATCTGGATAAACTCAGCCCAGATGCAAGGACTCCACACCCACTGAGCCAATGATCTGAGTTTCCGAGCCATTTATTCATCTCCAAGTTCACATTTTTCTCAAAGATGATTATGGAGGAAAGATGCAAACATAAGTGGAAAAGCTCACTCCTCCTGTAATTACAGTCCCGTCAGAAGGGAAGGACAAACGTGTTCCTGGAACGTGACTCCTCAACACTCCTCTTTAATCATCATCACCTGTCTCCGTCCCTGGATTCCTGCCCTCCCCCAGCGACCCTTCCTTCCCTTATCCAGATCCTGTCCTGGTTCCCTTCCGTCACTCTCCAGGGTCTGTCAGTCCTCAGGGCCCGAAGCCGCAGCCACTCCTTGTGGGCAAGGTAAGAGCCTTTGGCTGCTCTGGATGTCCCCTCTGTGTTATCCTTTTCCTTCATCCTCAAGAACTTGAATTCTTGATAACTTTTGGATGTGTTATGCTTCTCAAGGAGCATAAAAGACTAAAGGCCAAAAAAAAAGGGAAAAAGATAAAATATCTTTTCTTCCTTTCATTCGCACAGTTGGTTGCCTTTCCCCTTAAAGTTCATACATAAAACCCAGGACGGCGTGTGGTGCAGGGATATAACACATGCCCAGAGGGAGCTGCAGGCCGCTCAGTGAGCGGCTGACTCCCGCGACCCTAGATTGTTTATCTGGCATGACCTTCCATAATTACAGAAATTGTTGGCTAGCTTGGATGTGTCTTTGCGACTCCACGCCTCCAGTGACCTGAAAGTCCGGAGGAAGTTTCCATCTCTTTAGTTGAATTTGGCCCATGTCTGTTCACTTCTTCATCTTGCCGTTCAGTTCTGTTTATCCAATTCTATCCCGTTCAGTTCCAATATATGTTCAGGTCTGACCTTCAGAATTTTTCACATCAGTCCACACAAACAGGTTTAATGTCCCCAGAAGAATGGCAGCCGAGACACTGTCCACAGCAGTCTGGTTCTTCTCTTTATTCTACGCAGAGTGGGAGCCCTGGCTTCCCGCCCTTCCTCTAAAGCTGGAGAAGTGGACAAACAGACACAAGGGGATCGGGATCCTTTTCCCTGCACCTACAGTTGGTCCAGAATTCATTCGTCGATTTCCTATATCCATGAAATAATCAATTGCTTCATTATTCATTGCTTTGTGAATTCAGTCAGCTCACTGTTGTTAGTGGCAGTCACTGTGCTAAATGCTGAGGGTATAATGATAAATGTGAAGAGGTTTTCTTTCATGGAGTTAAGAAAAATCCATGGATCATCAACTGTCCCCCTTTACCCTTCCCAGTAGCCCCAACCTCTTTAGCTCCTTAGCTCTCCTGATTTTTAACTTTCTTATTCCTCCATGAAGCTGAATGTCATGCTCAGGGGTGTGGAATTTGCCCCTGAGCAGAGGCACTCTCCCCCTCCCCAACTGAGGATGTAGCTGTTTTCTATTTTTAAATCTTAGCTAGCTGGCAGCCAGAAAGCAACCTTTGCCTTTCTGAGTTGGCTCCTGATACTGGCTTCCTCTTTGTGGGCCTTGATTTATTGCAGATTGCAGGAAGGTTCAGTGAGATATTGAGGACCGGGGCTTACACTTACTCTTTACTGAGTGTGTCTTACATCAGATGCCATGGAGGAAGGGCTTTGAGGATAAATAGGACCCAGAGTCTGCCTCCAAGAAACTTATAATTTAGGTGCATACACACCAAATAATTTTAAAACCAAAAAGAGGATTAGCAACATAAAGAGTATAATTGAAATTCTTTGTTATTTTAGGTAAATAGCGAGGACTTTCAGGACTTTAGAGAAGGGGGATTTGCTCAGACCTTGAAGGATAGTTAAGTTAGCATTAAGTAGAGAATATCTCCATCTTTCCATCCTTTCTTCCATATCAGGCCTACCTGCTTCCACCAGTCCTTTCTTAGCGCCCTCTCTACCTCAATAAATAAGAAGGAATAGCCCAATGTCATTAATTGAGTCAGGCACAATTGGTTGGGAGGTATTTACTGGTGGGCAGCATCCCTGAGTTAAAAGGCATAGATCCATGTGCTGTTCTTTATCTCTTTCTCAGTATGAGGCTGTGTAGATTTGCTAGGCAGGCTTGGCCATTTTTACCTCATTGGTGAATGCAGCCAGTAGATTAGTTGTGTCTCACCTTATACCTATTCTTCATGCTTCTTCTCCTTTCTCTATTGGCTCCTAATATGTGCCCATCCAGAGGGTTCTAATATTTATGTCTTATTGGTGCTGTTGTTCCTTGGTGGGGAAATGGTTAAGAGGCCCCCAGAGGTCTTCAGGCTGGAGCTCTTTCACACTGCAGCCTCATAGGTACTTTGCATTGGGGTATGCATCTGGTATACACTGTCTTGTTTGGTAGACATCTGTGAGTATTCTGTTCCACCCTTACCCCCGAAACGTGGTCAGAATAATATTCTTTATACTTTGTTTTGTTTGTTTGCCCCAATACTGTATGGTCAAATAGAGTAGCAAGTGGGTCTTTAAAAAAATACATGGAGTATTCAAGTATGGATGATATACGGCCCTATTCCCAGCATGCCCTCCCTCCATACAAGCTCTTTGTGACCTCAGCAAATGGAAACACATGCCTATCAGTTTACCATGCTCCAACTTATTCAGGCCTGTGCCTACTTGGTCATGGCTGACTACCTTTTTTCCACCCTCACACTTCAAATAGGGTTGGTCTCCAGGACATGCTAAGTCTCTCTTCTCTTCCCATTTCCAATAGGGCCAGTCTGGGATAGACCCTCATGGTATGTTGGCAAAAGCTTCTATTGATTTCTCTGCCTCCAAATCCCTGCTCCAAGCAGATATGTCCTGCCTATGGTCTGCAGGTTAATCCTCCTCAAATAGCATATTCACATTGGTACTCCTGAACTCCTCATTTTCTCCAGTATTCCCATAATTGAGTTTCTCCAGAATATGAATTTACTGGTCTCACTCAAGTTCACTTCTCAATATTCCCAAATATAAGTGGCCAGTTCTGATTGACCTGGTCATGAACATTCTACCAACATCAAAGTACCAGTGGCTAAAAAGTCTTCAAAATGTTCCATATAAAGCATGCTTCTATAACAAAGACTTGATACCCATCTTATAATCATTGAAAAATCATTGCTACTAATCAAAGGGCATAAAATTCTTCAACAGAAAATGATTAAAGCATAATTAGGATGAGTTATGTATTGAGGTGAAAAATCAGCCAATAAAAGGAAGGGGTTATGTGTGAAGTTTGCTTATAAAGTGATGTTCATGTCTCAGTATGATGATGGGCAAGTCCAGCAAGTAAATGCATGTTGCTACCAACCTGGATCCTTTTCCTGTTTCTTCCCTACATAGCAGACATGTGACAGAATATAGATAACAAAACACAGCATGCTAGAGATTATTTTGACCAGTTTGTCCAGTGCTAGAAATCTGGAGATGATGGCCAACCGGGAACAAGATTTAAAGATGCAGAGTTAGATGAGGTTTTCTGGACTTCATGGGCCTCCCTGAATGTCTTTGTTAACTGAAGATCACTAATTAGCAGTAGATCCTGATAGCCTCACTGTGATTAGTACCCATGGTTTGTTACTCCCAGTCTTTGTACAGATTGATCTTGGGGTTTATCCTTATCCCCTTAAATGTTTTTCGCCTGTGGAACTTGGCAAGCCAGGGAGCTATTTAACATGAAAGAGAAAAGACAAAGGAGACCAGGAAAGCTACCATGAATGTTAGCTGTCAATAGAAGGAGGAAAGGCAAGATTGGGTCTTTGAATATGTACATATTTTAAATTATTTCTCTTCCAGATGGAAAAAAACTCAGAGCATTTGAGGGAAGTTCTAAGGGGCTATACCAGCATTTTTATGGATCCTAACTATTAGAAAGCAACTTGGACTTTTACTGAAAGACCATGTTCTCTGCCATGGATTGCTGGAGCAGAGGTTTGGTACTGGCTTGGAAGGGTTCTAGAGTTCTAAGGGGAAGCTAGGATTCTGGAGTTGTAAGTCCTTCCAAGGCTCCTGAGTTTGCCATCCAAACATCCTTAATGTTCATTTTACTTCTGTAGTTGTGTCTGATGCTGAACTGAACATGCAATAATAGTTAAAAAATTATTATTGGCAGATAATATGGTTTCAATAAAATTTCAGTTGGGTGAATAGATATGGCTCTGTACAAAAGAAAAGACAATTGCAAAATATATAATCTTCCAATAAAATCATGAAATTCATTCCAGAACCCAGAATAAATGATGTGGGGGATATTTACTTCTATTGGAAGAGCCAGGATATACCTTTTCTGTGGGTGCTATTTATCAAAGGGATTTGGCCCTGGCTGCTGTGGCTCAGTTGGTTGGACATTGTCTGTGCACTGAGAAGTTGAGGGCTTGATTCCCTGTCAAAGTATATGCCCAGGTTGCAATCTCAATACCTGTAGGAGGCATGCAGGAGGCAGCCGATCCATGTTTCTCACATAGCTGTTTCTCTCTTTCTCTCTCCCTCTCCCTTTCCTTCTCTCTAAATATAAGTAAAAATCTTTTTTTTTAAAGGATTTCTATGTGCTGAGCACTACTATATGATTTATCTGGGTCAATATTTGTGATGGCATTGTAAAATTGACTGAGCCCTAATGACAGTGTTGTGCTGCTGTATGCCACATATGGTAGGGTTTGCTTTTCATCAGAGGATGGTGTACTGGACCCTGACACCCCACAATTATAGGGAAATAAACAATCATAGTGGGAGAATTTGAAGTTGAAAGATGGTGATGTCACCAGCACAGGACCCTTAGGTGTTCACTATTATAGGGATTTCAGCTTGGAGTGTGCCCAACACTGAGTTCATGGATCCTGGCCTTGGGACTATCAGCTTCTGTCCTTTGTAGATGGACAGAATAACTGCTTCATAAGGCTCAGGGATCTGTTTCACCCCTCAGAGGAGGTGTGGCTATGACAACATTGATGTTGTGTGGTCTGCAAGGATAGGTAAGAGCAAGAAGCAAAGATGACCCAGGGCTATCTTGTGAAGAAGCCTTATGCCGAGTTTACTCTGAGTGGGCAAGGTAATGTACCTCAGCCTCAGCCTGGAGCCTAAAGCCATAGCTATATTTATAGTATCTCTCTGGAATGTGCTGAATATTAAGGAAATTGCTCTTTTGTTGGTCCCTGATGTGCTCAGGTTGGCCGTTGGCAAAATCCACAATGCCCACTCGCTCCCTGCCTTTCCTTGCAGCCTTCCTCTGCCCCAGATTAAATGCTAGGACCTCATGGGGATGTCTCTGATTGCCCTGTGGCACATGGTCGTTCCTCTGCCACCCCCAGAGCATTGTAGCATTTTGCTTACATCTTTCTTATGGCTCTCACACTAGTCCCTGTTGGTGGGGGTCCTCTCCTCAGAGCTTTCTGGCCTGGTGACTAATGAGCATTACTTCCCCTCTGGACCATTAGTTAACAAAGAAGAGAGTGTTACCTCTCCCTTCATATTCGCCTTCAAATGAGAGTTCTCTGGGGGAGCCAACGAGACTTGAAGACCCATCAGAATAAAGTTTTTATGATAGAATACCCAGGAGGAGATTTTTTAAAATGAGAGTTTGAACTTTAATATGTAGCTTTAAAATAATTTCCTCTCTCTCCTGCTCCCATACCAAAAAGCCTAGTTGGCATCTTGGCCCTGACCCTTTCCACGTCCCTCTTACTTACACACCCTTTGGGTGGCACCACGTTTCCCGTGACTCTGCCTCTGCCTCACATGTTGGAACCATCACGAAGTCCCCCTTTTCCTATTTACCAGCCACTTGAGAAGTGCTTTCAGTTTTACTCTCCAGTAACTCTTCTTTCCTTCCCAGGCTGCCCGGCATCCCTCCCTTCAGCTCATATCTCTGCCTCAGTCTGATCTCTCCCCATCCTAAATGCCCTATGAGCTAACGCTGCCCTCCTCCTCTGCAAGGCCAACCTGCTAGTACCCTTCCCTCCCTTACAATTTGTCCCAGTACCCCCAAATGCTGCAGAATGAACTCCTAATTCTATGGGTCATGTCCATGCTGGGGCTTCCCAAGACTGACCCCAGGTTTCCCACTTCATTTTCCATTTCTCTGCTTTATACATACAAATACATACACATTATGCAGACACACTTGCATACAAACACGCATGCACAGTTACACATGTACTCACCCACATTTGCACACACAGGTACATATATATATACACACACATGTACTCAGACTCATACTACAAACTTAAATTTACCCACACACTTTATACTTACCTGTCTCCTCCTGAATCATCTCTTATCCCTATCTCTGTGGGATCAGCCATGAAAGTTCAGTTTAGATGTTACCTATTTCATGAAACCCCCATTGATTCTCTTCCAATATAAGGCTACCCCATTTCCTAAACTCCAAGGGACAGTTGAAGGAGTGTGATTACTATTTATTGGATATGTGCTTGAAAACAGTATACTTTGCATATATTTAAAAATTAATTTTTGCTGTAGTCCAAGAGGTACCACTGTCCTCATTTTACAGATGAGTGAAGAGACTCTAAGGAGTTGGGTTGACTTCTCTTTCTTTCTTAAACATCACTTAACTTGCATATGTCAGGGACAGAATTCATTTTTTAAGATTCAAACCTCCACTTTTTCTCCTTTTCCCTGTGTTCTTGCTAAAGCCCCTTGGAAAGATTTGTAATGCTATATTTTTGTCTTTCTTATGAAATGTGCCACGTTTTTCCTTCTCCCAAGCTTTCCGTGAGCCTTTTAGAGTGTTCCTTCCTTGGACTGGAACACCCTGCTTTGTGTCATGCCGGGAGCCGGTCCATGCTTGCTGTTTCAAGGGACCTGGCATATATGGCATATTGTTCTTAATATGTTTGCTCACCTTCTTGGCACTATGTGTTTTAACCAAGGTCACCTCTCTGAGAAAGGTTGTTTCCCCAGGTAGAGATTTTCCCCTGAAGTTAGGGAGGGAATAAAACCCCTTAACTAAGTGCCAGGCAGGTAATTAATCACTTTAACTATGAACAATCATGCTTAAGCTACATAATCTTTACTCCCTGGAATGGAGATAAGAACCGCCCTAACCTTTGTAATAGAGATTGATAGGATTGAATCAACTGGTATAAATACAGATGCAACAAGACAGCAAGACCCAGAACTTAGAACACAGAACTTAGAATGCAGAGCTTAGAAGACAGAACTTAGAACACAGAACTTAGAACACAGAACTTAGAACACAGAACTTAGATTGAGAGAACATGGCAAAAGATCCTGGACTGAACCTGACTACAGAAATTGGCAAGAGAACCTGACTAGAACCTGGTGACTGAACCTGGCTGGAGAACCTAGCGAGGGAACATGGCTACAGAACCTGGCTGGAGAACCTGGAGAACCTAGCAAGACAACATGGACACAGAACCTGGCTGGAGATCCTAACCAGAACTTCACTGGAGATCCTGACCAGAACTTGGCTAGAGATCCTGGCTAGGCTGCTGATCAACTGAACGCTGTCTCCGTGTCATTCCTTCTTCACCAACCCCGTCCACACCTTTGGGGACCCCTGGACCCGCTGGGGCTGGACCCCAGCAGTGTCATTCTCTCCTTTTCACCAGGTAAGCCCCACTTTTCCTTTAGCTCTCCATCTAGAAATCTTCCCTGATCCTCTTGTCCCAAGTCTGAGTTAGACATTTCTAATCTGAACCCCCAGGACTCAAGGGCTTTCCTGCCATTAATCACCTATTTGCTCCTTCATTTTCCCTATTAAACTATTAAACTTTAGGCATCTGCAGAACAGGGAACTTCAGTAACTAGGACGATGCCTGGCACACTCTCAATACTCAAAATATATCTACTGAAGTAATGGATGAAAGAATAAATGGATGAATACGACCAAACTCTGTGCATATGTGAGTGTGGGAGCCACTGTATTAGGGTAACACCTTCTCACAGAAATTCTGCTCTCAAATGTGAAAATGACTGAGTCAGAAGATAGAGAGGTGCTTACAAGGCTCCTATGTGATTTTAATGGGTCTTTTATGTATTCTACTTCATTAATAAATGGAAGAATGGAGTACTCCAGCATCTTTTATCTCCCATCTGTATTCTAATACAACAGAATTTCTCCCCAATAAAATTTCAGGGTAAATTAATGATTTTCATTTTCTCAGAAAATGCATTTTCTCTGAATGCATAGATTGCTGACTCAACACATAAATGTGATTTCCTGCTTAATAATAGGTACTGGATAATATGATGCAGTGTAAAATGACCTTTGGTCTTATTATGAATCTGTGAACTTTGGGTTGGGTGAAATCATCCTCTGTAGGGCAGATGTGGTGCTACAATGCAGGTGCTCCTGCTTTCGGGTCACCACTCCCATGGCCTAGTCCAGGGGTCCTCAAACTACGGCCCGTGGGCCACATATAAATACAAATATTGTATTTGTTCCTGTTTTGTTTTTTCACTTCAAAATAAGATATGTGCAGTGTGCATAGGAATTTGTTCATAGTTTTTTTTTTTTAAACTATAGTTCGGCCCTCCAATGGCCTAAGGGACAGTGAACTGGCCCCCTGTTTAAAAAGTTTGAGGACTCCTGGCCTACTCAGTTCTTCCTGTCTAATGACCTCAGTCATCCAATGGTAGATGGGGACTCATCTTGACCTGTTGAGTGACTATCTTCTTTGCTGCCTTTTTGCTGTGAATGACTTAGTCTTGACATATAAATCACTGGCCTTGAGAGCATGCCCATGTAGGTTTTCATGAGTATTTAGACATCCTTTACATTTTAATGAATGTGCTTCTGGAATACACAGAGAAAAGAGAGAAGTGGATTGAGAAGAGGGTTGACCATAGGTACCTATGAGGGAAGGACAAGAGAGAAGGTTGCACCACAAGTGCTGGGTACTCTGGAGACCAGATCAGAATGTATATTTTCCATATAGGAGATGAGAACTTGAGATAGGGAAATGCAGCAAAGCCCAAAGCCCCTGTAGGTGGTCAGTGGCCAGCTGAGGAACCCTCCATGGACTGCAAAGTAAATCAGAAACCTCTCCAGATGTTGCAGGCTCTTCATCTTGTACCTTGAACTTGGAGCTGCCTTCAATGGAGTGCGACTGAGGCAAAGGGATGGGACCCATAGCCAAGAGGTTTTCACAAGCCAAACGATCCTATGGGTAGTAATATCACTGTTGTTAATACCTAGAAGTTAGCAAATACTGGATACAGGCCAGTTTTATATGAGTTCCAGCAGGTAAAAAGTGAAACTAGTTATAGGGTCTATATATAGAACGGTGGGAGGATAAAGGGTAACCACAGAGGATAGAGCAGTATTCTAGGATGTTTAACTGTAAGAGAGTTACCACCCTTGGCCTGAAGGAACAGAGCATGGAGCTATTACTGGACTCTGTGTGGAGGGTCATGTTGATATTTGCTGTGATCTTCGGTTAAGGGCTGTAGCCAGCCTGAGGTCACCCTGGAAGGAGGGAGTCAGGATAATTAACACCTCTCAGGCTTTCATGTGTCCCATTGACTAGAATAAATCAGAAGCCAGAAGGTAAGGGACCCAATTAATATAGTTGATGTAGGTCAGTCTTTGGGGTACAGAGCAAGCAAGACAGAGAAGGATACAGAATGGATCTGGGGGGGAAATTGGAACTAGTCCATGTGCATCTACAATTTAATTTAATCCTCACAGAAATCCCATATGGAGGGTATTATTATGCCCATTTACAGATGGGGAAGTTGTTGCACAGAGAGGTTAAATAACTTTTCCAAATATCCTCAGTAAGTGATAGAGTTAGGCTTTGAACACAGGCAGACCTCCTCTGGGATCTGACCACTTAACCATTGTGCTAAGCTAAGAAAACAGCAGTTGAAAGTATTCCTTTTTTCTTGCGTGGAGGGAGGGGGCAATGTTTACATTTCCTTCATTTATTAGGAGATGCTCTTGAACATGCCAACCATGTCTTGACTGAGTTTGGTTTAGCCTTTATCTTCAGGGGCTGGAGGTGGGCAGGTATGAGTGTGAGAACAGCCCTCTTGGTTTAGCATCCTAGTGGGAATTGGAGTCCTGCACTGCTTGAGTTGCAGTACATGGTGAGAATAGATACCACAGGTAAGAGTTAAATGGAGTGATGAGAACTGGCAATCATGCTCTGAGGTTTCCTAACTTTTGAGTTCCCTGATTGGTAGTAGCTGGTTATAGTGGATTCTACTCTGCAGCTCTATTTTCCCTTTAGGACTATAGTAGGCAGATTTCCAAGAAGACCCTGAAGTTTCTCAGTCTCTGATGTGTACAAACCTTCTCCTAGTGACTCAATCAAACATTAATCTAGGTACTTCTGTGAAAGGGATTTTGCAGATGGAATTGCACTCCAAATCAGTTGACTTTAGAATGTAGAGATTAGCTGGATGGGTCTGGCTTAATCCCATGAGTCCTTAGATCTAGATCTAGAGATTATTGATAGAAAAAGTAAGAGATGCAAAATGTAAGGGAATCAATACAAGAGAGTTCTCCACTGCTGAAGGAGGCCTCTCAGAGCTGAGAGCACCCCTGGGCTGACAGTCAGGAAAAAGAGACCTCAGTTCTATAACTGCAATCTGAATTCTGCCAACAACCTGAATGAGCTTGGAAGTAGATTCTTCCTGGAGGCCTCAGATAAGAATGCAGCCTAGCTACCACCTTGATTTCAGCTTCCAAGCAGAGAGCCCATCCAAACCTTTTTGGACTTCTGAACTATAGAACTATGATCTAATAAGTATGTGCTGTTTTAAGTTCTAAGTTTGCGCATCAGTAACTTCTTATTGCAACAATAGAAACTAATACAAACAAGGTCAAAGTCACTCATTCTCCTGGCTGTGTAGAGTACTCAGAACTACGTCTCTCTCCAGAAATCATTCTGGACTGAAGGAAGCTGCCTTGGTTAATTATGTTCTCTTCTTGAGGGCAGGCAGCATCTGATGACTGATTCATGGAGGCATACAAAGTCTTGAGCCCCTTGCCTCCATTTGGGGAAACTCTGATGCTCTATCCCAGATTTTGAGCTGCCTGTGGGATGGTCTGGAGCCTCTGTTACATCACTTCTCTCTCTGCCTAGTCCTGCTTCCCTTACTTGATCACAGATGGTCTTTCTGAGGGCATGACCCAATATGCTTTTGCATGCAAATTCCCATTGTAGACTCTTTCCCAATGGGACAAGATTTAAGAAAACCCACTAGATCAGTGGCTCCCAACCTTCTGGCCCTTTGAATACAGTTCCTCATGTTGTGGCCCAACCATAAAATTATTTTCGTTGCTACTTCATAACTCTAATGTTGCTACTGTTATGAATCGTTGTGTAAATATCTGATATGCAGGATGGTCTTAGGCGACCCCTGTGAAAGGGTTGTTCGACTGCCAAAGGGGTTGCAACCCACAGGTTGAGAACTGCTGCACTAGATAAATGTAGAGTGGTAGAGAAGAAGTAAGATGAGTCTTGTCTCATAGGAGTCCAGCTTGGAACAGCAGATTCCTGCAAGGAGCAGTGACATAATGACATTAGGTTCTATATAGGAAAGGCCCAGCATTTGTAGCTCAGACTTAGAGGGGCCATGTATTTCAGTTATCCCAGGACATACTGTTTATACCTTTACCCTGGTGGTAATAATGAATAGTTACACATTTGACTCTCCCATTTGGATAACAAAGCACAGGGTCCGTGTTCCCAGATTCCATGAGTTATGGGAGTACAGATGATAGAGAGACCACTGTGGCCAGGGTGGGCCAAGTTGTAGAGAAGTCTACGTAAAGTGGCCTCTGAGCTAGACATTGAGAGATGAGCAAGAATTTTGTTACATGGAAGCACCCAGGTATTCTTAGGTAGGAAAAGGTAGGAAAGCATGGACAGAGAGGGACAACTAGGAATACATGTATGAGGGGCTTGGGGAACAGCAGCAGCTGTAGGAGGAGGAGGAGGAGGAAGAGGCTTTCATTGTTGGAATGGCATAAGGAGCTTGTTAATGGGTATCTTTTTATGAATATATAAAACAAAGAAACTGGCACACACTGGTCATAGAGGGGATGAGTGCCCACATGCACAATCATGTGATATTTCCTCATGTCTTGGGGAAAATGAAAAGGAGAAAGGGAACAGATGGCTAGCCTCCCACTGAATGAGGCCAGACCATTTTGCTTATCACGGCAACACTATTTTTTAAATCTCTACCCAGTTTGCTTATTTGTCCTGTAAAGATGTCTTCGTGGATTGATGATGAAAATCGTGATGCTGGTGGTAATGACCATTCCTTACTCTTGCAGCCCTTTCAGCGTTGTTTCACACTCATTATTTCATTTCATATAACCCAAGATTCTCTTTATCTTCATCACTGTCCTATGTGAAAGGCAAGGTGGGTATTATTTTTTTCATTCAACTGAAGGGAAACAGTCATTAGTTGAAAAAATTTTCAAAGGTAATAGATATGGAGCTCAAACTGAATCTGAGTGTGGTGGCTCTCATGTCAATGGTCTTTTCACCACGTTGTAAGAAGATAGTGGTGTGTCTTTGTTCACCAGTGGCCTGACAAACCCCTCATTGCCTTGATCCCCTTTGGCTTCCCTTCCTGGATTTTGGATGCCCATTAGACACTCCATTGAATGGTGCCCCCCATCTCTTCAGCTGCACACAGCAGAATTTACTGAAATGTACACTGAAATATTTTTTCTGGAGGTGCATGGAGGTTGTATCTCTTCTGAGTAAATGATGTTATTTCATTCCAGATTGGATTAGAGTATTACAGGAGGAATTGTTTTATTTAATGTCTGCTAAATGCTTTTACCTCAGTCTGGACCACAACCTTACAAAGGAAGGGTGTGCAGCTTACATGAGGAAATTGAACTGAGTGTTGCAATTCCTTGCCTAGGGTCACAGATGATAATGGTCAAGCTAGGGATTGAACCTAGTTCTGTCTGTGTCCACATTCAACACCTTTCCCTCGAAGCCACTCTGGCTCTCTGGAGTCCAATGTCCTCAGTGGTTATCAAGATATGAACCCTTTAAAGCTCTGACTCTTTTTGTAGACCTAGAGCACTTTCAGGATAAAATATTTTAGCTATAGACCTTCTTCTCAGAAAAATGCACATTTATCCAACATTTTATATAAAATTGCAATGGACTGCAAAAGCTGCTCTATAGTCTTCAGGTCAGGAACTCTTGCCCTAGGGGAGGTTAAAAGTCAGGGAAACAGGAATAGAGAAGTTTCAGTAGCTCTCATGGCCTCCTGGAGTGCCTCATTTTTAAGCTAATCTCTACTGGGACTTAAAGGGTTTGGGTCTTTGTCTTAATAAAACAGGTTATTACCTAAAAGGCCATTAAAGCAGCAGGAGAGAAGTCTGAGCCAGCTGTTGGGCAGAAGGGCAATCCATTGTTCTCTCCAGTAAACCCAAGCTAGGGAGAAGTTGCAATTAGGGGCACTAAAGTTTTGTTATTTCAGATTGTAAAATTTGTGACAACAACGAGGCTTGGACATTTTCTGTGACACATGCATTCTCCCTCACTCTCCTCCTTTGGATTGACTGTCTGGAAGCAGTCAACATAAAGCCCAGTTTGTCCTGGATGAGTCTTTTGTCCCAAGGCTGTGTCAGGATGATGAAATACATCAAGTTGAAAAACAATGGAGAAAGCTTTTGATTGACTTGGATCAATTTTTAAGATGGCCAGAAAAAAGTATACCTAACTATGAAGAGTCTACTGATGTCCAATCACAATTGCACGCTCAGATTTTTGAATATTTGCATAAATATTTAAATATTTGTTTAGATGAGCTCCTTAACTATTTACATATTTCAGTGGGGGCTCTCTATTTATTAGCTCTTTCTCCAGTGTTATGGACACATCCAATCTCATCTCAGCCTTTCTATCCCACTGTATCTCCCACTGCTTCTGGACAAACATCCTTGGTGCCATTCAGGTCCATTTTCTACTCTGCCTCTGAAAATGGCATCCTCCAACCACCTAGCATTCCTTGTCCCATCTTCCAATTAAACCCCATCCATTGGTTTTGTGAGGTGGTCAAGGGCTGAGACAACCTGTAGATCTGGTGTGCCTCCTTCTTCACCTTGCCGAACTTTATTTGTAATAAGGAAGGATAGTTCCTATGTTGTATTATTAAAATTCAATGAGGTAGCATATATAAAGCAGATGGCATTTATAGCTACTCTCATGTTCTTCCTCAAGGCTAGAGCAAGTATTGCTTCCTTCAGAAGATACTCCTGGAAGCTTAGCCCAGAGTTATACCTACCTTTTTCTTAGTCTGCTTGGGCTGTCATAACAAATAATACAAGCTGAATAGCTTAAACAGAAATTTGTTTTCTTACAATTCTGGAGGCCAGAAATTTCGGATCAAGATCCAGGAGGGTCAGTTTTTGGTGAGAGCTAAAGCTCTTTCCTGGCTTGTGGATGGCTCCTTCCCACTATGTCTTCAAATGGCCTTTCCTTAGTGTCTGCACATGGAGAGAGAGAAAGAGCAAGGTCTTTGGTATGTTCTTAAAAGGAACATACCAAGGTCTTTGGTATGTTCTTAAAGGAACTAAGGCACCAGGGCCTTACCATTATGACCTCTTTTAACCTTAATTAATTCCTTAGTCCAGGTATAGCTACACTTGTGGGTTAGGGCTTTAATGTATTAATTTAAAGGGGAACACATATATTTAATTCTTAGCAACCTCTAGTGTAGAACTTTCATGGTACTTATAATAAATTCCCTCACATTTTACTGTTTAAATATTTCCCATTGCCTTCCTGCATGAATTGTGCATTTTCAGTCAAGACAGTAGCCTCCCTTGACAAAGACCTGTTTCTCCTTTTTATGTGTAACCAACATAAAATAGGGCACTTTTTAGGGTTAAGAAATACTAATTAGTGAACTGGTTGTTTGCTTTACCAACATGAAACCAATCAATTTGAACTTTGGCTTATAAAATTGTGGGGATGTTCACGAATGGATGTATTATTCAGGATTGGCTAGATTGTGCATTGGTAACAAATAATCCCCAATTCCCAGTGACTTAAAAAAGCTATTTCTTCTCATCCTTGGTACCCATCATGGGATGATAGGGGGAGGATTGCTATCAGACACTGCTAGTTGCTGTGCCAGAGAAAAAAGAGCGCATTGTAGGGTCTGGCAATCTGAAATTAAATGCTCACTGGCCACAGTTGATTGGTTAGTAAGAACTAGTTGCACGATCCCACAACCATAAGGTTGGGGGCAGGAAGTGCAAGCCCACCATGTGCCCAGAAGGCAGAAAGCTAGAGATATTTGGTGAATATCATTAATGACCACCATAGTGGAAAAATGTATGATCAATTTTCCAGAAAGTGGGAAAATTGACACTCATTTCATAATACTTATCTTTTATACAACTAGAAGGCTGGCTTTAAATTTCTTCTCTCCCTTTTCTATGCAAAATCAGCCAAGAAGTTTCACAACGTACATGAAGCCTGGATTGTTGTGATTGGAGGAAACCTTCCGTATTTTCCATCTAATTGGGGAACTTGCACAGTGACTCTGAAATGATCCTAGGAGTAGTTCCATAGGTATTTACCCAGGGAGGGCTGTCGGAAGGGCTTTGGTGAGAGTGGGAAAGACCGTGGGTCCTACCTTGGCTTCTTGTCTGTCTGACTTACGTGTAGGGCTTCTTTGTTATATATATATATATATATTTGAAAACATAAATGGTGCTACAGAAAAAACCCCCCACAAAAAACCATTGAATGTAGTCCAACCACATTGGCAAGACATAGATGATCCTATAATATTGTTTCTAAAACCTGAAGCCAGGCCTTAAGGACTGAACTGATACCTTCCACTGTTCTGCCTGGCACAGCATCTTTCCTTCACTTCATGACACTCCCCCTGCTCTTCCTGATGATTCTTGGTGAGCTGGGTTTCAGGGCTCTCTCTTTGCCTGGGAGTTGTATTCACTGTGCCTTAGGCTGTCTCCTCCCTCATCAAGCCAAGAAGCAGTCCATTAACTTTGCAAACAGAGGTGCCTCCTCTCTGCTTGGACCCAGGCCTTGGCTTGTTTGGACCAATATATCACACAAATAAACTAAGGAGGAATTAAAATATTTTTTGTCTGCTGTGTTTCAAAATCACAGAATTTGCTTTGGATTCTTTTGAAGTTGTTTTTCTTTTGTTCCTTTAAAAACTCTCTTTCTGAGCAAACTGAGGGCTGATGAGTTGTCTCCAAACTGCAACACTTACATGCAAATATAGGAGAGTGACAAAGACCTTGATTACAGCTTCATTTGCTTTGTGCAAGACTCCAGAAGCCAGTGAAAGCCTCAGAAAATGTGAATAATGGATTCCAACAAAGAGGTATTGGAGCCAGTGGGCTGACTGGCAGGTCCTCTGTGTGGTCACACCTCTCTTCCATTGGACCTCACTGGCTGTAGGCTGGCAGAGGATACTTTATCAGCTCTATGGATGCTGTCCCCACCCAAACACATCACCCCTTCCTGCTGCCTGGGGTTTGAACACCAGAGTTGGTGTTCATCTTTAGGTTTTACATTCAGTCCTTCTTTAAATGCCTTTCTCACTAGGAAACTTCCACAGTTAAGCTGTCATCATGCATGGTCCCCTCATTGAGAATGGTGTGTAAGAGCATGTGTCCTCATGTGAGAAGGAGTGGGAATGAGTGAGAGCTTGCAGACCCCGAGGGCTTGCAGACCCAGGATCAGGACACGGGGTTGGGAATGGGCAAACTAGACAAGATTAAGTTTAAAAGTAGAAATTGGTGAAAATCCTCAACTTTTAGTGGGAGAATAGCAAGTAAGTTCCAACTCTTGTCTTGGAATCTATTTACGGTCATCTTAGGAATCTTACTGAGTGACGCCTGGGGGCTAAAGCAAACATGGGGGCTAAAGCACCTGGAGTCCTTGCCATCAAAGACGTTAATTCATTAATTTAATTAAACACGGCCAAACAGCAGACATTCCACATATATCTTCCCTAATGAAAGTATGCAAAACCCACTGCAAGTTCTCCAGATTTATTAAATCAAATTATGCAACTCAATCAGTAAAGGGAGAAGCTGCTGAGCTAGGAGGAGGGGTACCTCTTGCTTCAAGGCAAGACAAATTCAGCTAGGAAAATATAAAAACTGGTTCATTAGGCTTAATGTCAAGAAAATACAGAGCTAAAGGATGGTGACCAAGGGCCTGGGATCAGCTCTCTAACCCCATTGCCTGGCACAGAACAGGGACTGCCGGTGTTTTCTTCTAGGTATGAAAGCACATATATTAATAAATGAACAAGTAAGTGGTGATAACTGTAGCAGAGTGGCATTGTGTCAAAGGCTCTTTGACACCCCCACCCTCACAAATACTGTGGATGACCCTCCTATTCTTGACCCTCAGGCTTTACCAGTGAGAGTTGTAAGTTAACTGCAAGTAGATTTTAAGAAAATAGTTGAGACTTATTTGCTATTCTGATGCAGAATATTGGAATCTAGTGACTGGAAAAATTGTATTGGGTACATAGAAGTGTCTCACTAAATGTTCACCAAAGAGTAGAGTTAGCCTAGCATCATCTAGTAAGACATCATAGATATTTCTTTGTCTATAACTTGCCTTTGATGAACATGATCTGTGGACTTGGAGCCGAGTTTGGGGGTGTTGATAAAGAACAGGAGAAGAGGGAGACCTGAGACACTTCCTAGAAATGTTGGGTAAGGGGACAGAGGCCAGGGGGCCTGAGGAGAGAGCTATAGACCTCAGAGGAGGGCACGAGGCTCTGAGAGCATCCTTCCTCAGTGTCTCTCACAGCCTCTGCTTGAGAAGTTAGTGATGGGCAAACAGACAGCCTGGTATTTCCTAGTTCCCTGTCCTCTAAACCATGAGGGCACCTGCATTTTTGTATTAAACATCAATAGGAAGCTGGCCTCCCGAACATGGTGTATCTACAATGCTGAGTATCATGGGGTGTTTATATATATGAACTTCTGAGCTATGGCATACCTGCGTGGCCATGTCACTAGAGTCCTGGAGTGAGTTTCCCTGGCCTCCTCCAGCCCATGTGTGATGTAGGTAAATAGTGCAATTTATAAGCCAGTTAGTTCCCACTGGGTCCAGATCAAATACTTCAATTATAGCTCCAATTTATATATATTAAAATTGCTCAAAATAATTCCTGCAGTTGTTGTCATCATCTTCTCTCTTCCTCCTCATTATTATTATTTTACTGCTGCTAAGGCATGGAGTATTTTTGAAATTCCACTTACTGAGTTCTTCTATCTCTGCCCACTTTCTCAAACATACTCCAGCCCTTTACTCCTGTTATCCATGCTTTTGAAAGAAGCATTTACTGGGGGAAGGGAGTTGTTCTGGCAACTATTTCTATTGCCCAACTGATTATACTTTTATGCCCACATCTTCCCAGTGACCATATTAGCCTTTCCTTTCTGGCTTATCTTTCACCTCAGATACCCCTTGTTATATCCTTATCATGATAAGAATTGAAGGACATCTGTTTACCCCACTCCCAAACCCAAATCAGTGGCAGCACCAAGATTGGGCTTGGAAACCTGGAGCCTTTCATTATTTCTATAACTTATGCCTAAAGTTACTGCAAATCAATAGAAATTACAAGTGAACACAGTATTCTTATAGTGTAATTGGAACTTCAAACAGGATCCTCTAGTACCGCCTTATAATTGAATTGCAATCCCCAACCCTTACTGTGGTTTCTGTTGCCCTTTATTATGTTTCCTGTGGGTTTTGATGATACCTGAGATTCTTCAGGACTTACTTTGTAATAAAAGTCCTTTAAGAGACATGTACATTATTATCACTGGGTAAGGTACTGTCTCATATTCACTGCCAAATAACAGGGATTTCCCTTATAAATAATTAGTGGTCATGAAGCATAGAGCAGGCTTTGTGGGGGCTAGACTGAAGACATGCATAGATGATGGGATGGGAAGGGAGGAGGCAAAGAGGATGGAGAAGAAGGACATTTATAGTGCCAGTCTGCAGGAGAGTTGAGGAAAGATTTAATAGGAGGGTAGCACATCGAGGGAGAGTCAGAATGTTCTGAGGAGATGGCCAAGATAGGGAGCTTCATGAAGGCATTCTGTCAGATACTTCTGGAGATGCCCAAATGAGTAAGACCAGGAGTAACACAGAACCATCAAGTTTCAAACTTGTTAGAATCTTAGAGTTCATTTAGTTTAATCTCTGTCAAAAGCCTGATTGTAACTAGAATAACTGAGGTCCAGCATCCGTTCCAGTACTTCCCAGGATGCAAGAGGGTTGCTAGGGAGAATTAACTAATGCCATTTTTTAGCATTTCAGAACGGTTGAATTTTTATCCCTGTATAGAAACATTAGAGGCCTGGTGCACAAAAATTTGTGCACTTGGGGGGGTCCTTCAGCCCGGCCTGTGCCCTCTCCCAGTCTGGGACCCCTCGGGGAATGACCACCTGCTGGCTTAGGCCCACTCCCTGGGGGATTGGACCTAAGCTGGCAGTCAGACATACCTCTGGCAGCCCGGGAGCCCTTGGGGGATGTCCACTTGCCAGCGGGGAGCAGGCCTAAGCTGCAGTCAGACATCCTTAGTGCTGCTGAGGCAGCAGGAGAGGCTCCCACCACCACCACTGTACTGGCAGCCTTCAGCCTGGCTTGTGGCTGAGCAGAGCTTTCCCTGTGGGAGCGCACTGACCACCAGGGGGCAGCTCCTGGATTGAGCATCTGCCCCCTGGTGGTCAGTGTGTGTCATAGTGACCAGTCATTCCCAGCCATTCTGCTGTTAGGATCAATTTGCATATTACCCTTTTATTATATAGGAGTGCCTGGCCAGCCTGGGTGAGGGGCTGATGCCTGTTTGCAGGCTGGCCATAGCCCTTTCAAGATGGGGGTCCCCCCTGGGGTCCTTGGCCAGCCTGGGTGAGGGGCTGATGGCTGTTTGCAGGCTGGCCACAACCCCTTCAGTGTGGGGGTCCCCACTGGTGTGCCTGGCCAGCCTGGGTGAGGGGCTGAGGGCCGTTTTCAGGCTGGCCACACCCCCTTCAGGGTGGGGGGTTCCTGCTGGGGTGCCTGGCCAGTCTGGGTGAGTGGCTGATGGCTGTTTGCAGGCTGGCCAAGCCCCCAGCGGGGACCCTCACCCCATGAGGGTGTGGCCATCCTGGGTGAGAGGCTGATGGCTGTTTGCAGGCTGGCCATGGCCCCAAGCCACCCAAGCTCCCAGTGGAGGCTGGCTGGAAGCAGGTATCTGGGATTTCTTTGTCTTCTATAATTGAAACTTTGTTGCCATGAGCGGAGGCCACAGCCGGCTCAGAGCAGGTGGGAAGCTTGGCTTCCTCCATCTCCCGGGCAACCAAGCCTCCTGCTTGCTCCAGCTCCTTGGCTACCAGCAGACATCTTGGTTGGGTTAATTTGCATATAGTTGCTCTGATTGGCTGGTGGACGTGGCTTGGGGTATAGTGAAGGCACAGTCAATTAGCATCTGTGTCTTTTATTAGTGTAGATGTGACTGCACATAATTTCCATTGAGACCCTTGTTCTGCCTTTGGGGTTGTACCCAATATGCATATGATGCTCCCGATGTGGCAGATCTTCAAATATTTTGGTAAAAGCTCTGATACTCCCAGGTTCTTCTTGTCAGCCTGAGCACTCTTCTGGTAGGCCCTCCAGTCTCCCCTCCTATCCTGCAAAATGCCAGTGAATTCCAACCAGCAGTGTAGTGGGGACTGTGATGTCCCTTTTTGATTTGGCATGTTTATGCATTAGCCATTTAAGCTGAAGGAAGTCATATATTTCACACCTTACATTAGTTTAAGACAATTTTTCTATTAGATATCAACTTTTGATTGTTGTTAAAATATCAAAAATTTTAAAGAAATGTGTTATACCATTCATTCATTCATTTAATAAATAATGATATTTGGGGAACAGCTATCTGCCAGGCACTCTTTCATGGGCTGGGTATGTGGCTATGGACACTATCAAGTGCTTTCCTTCTTGAAGCTTGCATTCCAGTGAAAGGAGAGAGATAATTGACAAATAAACAAGTAATACATGAAGTAAAATAAAACACACTAGGGCAGTGGTCAGCAAACCGCGGCTCGTGAGCCACATGCGGCTCTTTGGCCCCTTGAGTGTAGCTCTTCCACAAAATACCACGAATGGGTGCGCACATACAGTGTGATTGAAACTTTGTAGCCCATGAGCAGAAGTCAGTTTTTGGAAAGGAGATAGATGAAACAAGTATACAAGACGAGTGTGGATGGGAGAGTTGGAAGGGGTCGACCTCAGCGAATGTACCTCAATCAGATTGAAGACGTTTTTAGCAAAGGCCAGCTTAGGAGTACCCTAATTAAGTTAATAACAATGTACCTACCTATATAGTTTAAGTTTAAAAAATTTGGTTCTCAAAAGAAATTTCAATCATTGTACTGTTGATATGTGACTCTGTTGACTAATGGGTTTGCCGACCGACCACTGGACTAGGGTGGTAGGCAGAGCAGGGCACGGTTGCTTTTCATGTAATGTTTCTCCATGTGTTGCTTTTTCATAAACTGTATATATCAGCCTCTATATTTGCTCCATGCTTTATGTCATCCACAACCATGGGGAGATGATTTTGTATGACAGCGATAACAGCTATAACCACTGCTAATGTTACCATTGTTAACGTTACCAATGCTCATTCCACCAGCACCATGCACTTATATCATCAACCACATAAGACCAAAGCTCTGGAAAGATCATAGGCTTTATGTGACTAGTCCTATTGGGTGTAAAAGCAGTTCTTAGCTGTGTAAATTGGCCATGGTTTTTAAAGTTTTGAGCATTAGTTATTCATTCAATAGGGATAAAAATAATACCTCTTAAGGCAATGGTGAGGATAAGATGAAATATTGCATTTGAAGAAAGTTCTAGATCATAGCAGACAAGAGATAATCAGCAAATGTTAGCTCTGATCCTTTTCTTTTTTCTATGTCTCCTGATTAAAAAGTCCACTTGAGAAAGGCTGAGACTCAAACCACTAGAAATCTCTCACATTAACCTTACTCAAGAATTTAGAGTCTTTGAGCATGGTAGTCAGCTTTGGAACCCATCTAAATACAGTACCAATCTCTTCATGTTTTCTTATTCCATAAACACACCAGCTCAGGAAGGTAATAAAATTATTGTTATATGTGTAATGAGCTAGTTTGGTAATGTTGAATTGAATTGTAAAAGTATAAGAGTGAACAAAATAGTTGTAATCAGCGTAGGATATAGAAATTGACAGATGTGAGATGGATTGGAGCGGAATAGTGTGGGAGAAAGCAAGATAGGGTGGTATGATCTTTTTTTAACTTTTTAAAAAAATATTTTTATTGATTTTAGAGAGGAAGAGAGAGGGATAGAGAGATAGAAACATCAATGATGAGAGAATCATTGATCAGCTGCCTCCTGCATACCTCCTACTGGGATGGAGCCCGCAACCCAGGCATGTGCCCTTGGCTGGAATCAAACCTGGGACCCTTCAGTCCGCAGGCCGATGCTCTATCCAAACTGACTAGGGCAGGGTGGGATGATTTTGAGTGAAACAGGATTAGGGGTGCAGAATAGTATGGAAGGGAAATGGGTTGAGACCAGGTGGGCTGTACAGTAATCAATTTTTAGTTTCTTTACTCGTCCACATCCTTTTTCTACAGAGACTCTGAGCATAACCGTGGTGAGCATCATGGATTTCCATGTGTTTTGTACAAGCTGATGCCAGTGTTGACAGAGACTTAGTGCTGCCATTGAGGGATTTACACTATCTCTTTAATGTCCCCTTCTGTGGTGGCTTTATGGCCCTGCTGTCCAGTTTAATATCTGCCACTTGCTATTTGGCACACGAGTCTCTCTTTGTCTCAAATGTGCATGGAATGTGAAGGGAAGTGAGGCTCTTTGTGTGCAACAGCTGTGTCTGTTTCTGGACTGGGCTTGGGCTGGGGCCCAGTGACCAGTCTGCCCTTAGGTTTTTAACATTTTCCTGCTCCAATAGGGTAATTTTTCCAAGGAAGTACTATGTGTAGCATCTAGACAAGCTAAAGGATATTTCTTTGCGTCACTGGAGAGCACAACTTCTTTTGAAAATGTTCTTCCTCTCTAAAAATTGATATATTGAAGACTAATGCTTCTGCACCTCTAGCTCCAGCAAGGGCTATATCATACCCAAGTGTCTGTTGACATGTGAGTACTACATGGCACCTCCAGGAGCAGTTCTGGCTGACAGTGATTTATCCATCTTTATATTCTTGCTCTGCCTTGTCTAAGCATCAACTGGGATTATGGCTAGCATGCAGTTGGGAGCTAAAATTCCCAGGCCAGAGTTTGCCTGGGAATCATTTCTCCTTATGGGCTCCTGAGAGGCTGATGTGGCTGTTGAAAAGCTTGCCATAGAGAATGTGTGTGTGATGGAAGAGAAAGAGTATGGGTTTTGGAGCCTGACAGCTTTGTGTGTAGGGCCAGGACTAGGGGTAAAGCAAGGCGATTACTCTCAGGCTCACACAGTGTACTCTCAACACCTGAGGATGAGGACCTCCTGAAATCTTTCACCTTGAGTGCTTTGCTTGCCTTACCCTACTCCTGGCTCTGCTAGCAGAGTTCAAATCCTGGTTCAGCCACTTTCTAGCTGGGGCCTTGGGTGAGTTTTTTAACCTCACCTATAAAATAGCTAACCTGATGCTTATCCCTCAGAATTCCAGCGAGGATAAAATGAGATACAACAAGCAAGATGTTAAGTAAAGGAGGTGCTTATAGAACAACATCTCTCTACCTCTGGCATCCATCCATCCTTGAAAACAATAACAGCAAAAGAAGCAATGAGGCAACAACAAAGCTCCAAGTGCAATGGTTAGGGCTACAGTTGATTTTCTCATGGAGACTGTTTTTGATCTGAGTCCCAAGAGACCCTTCTGACTTGAGCAGATGTGTCACATATAGGAGGAACCAATGAGCTACAAAAGCTGGACTGGGGCATGGGACAAAGGACCTGGGTTTCAATGCTTTGCCATACTTCCTGAGTAGACCCTCCATCTCTCTGTCTAGAGTGGGTGAGCAAGGCTATCTCCATGGAAAGCAGAGTATGTCTGTGAGGCTGCCAGCTTTACCTCTAAGTCTTCATTTCTTTTTCTTTTTTAAAAAAATATTTTTTATTGATTTTTTACAGAGAGGAAGGGAGAGAGATAGAGAGTTAGAAACATCAATGAGAGAGAAACATCGATCAGCCGCCTCCTGCACACTCCCCACTGGGGATGCGCCCGCAACCAAGGTAAATGCCCTTGGCCAGAATTGAACCTGGGACCCTTGAGTCCACAGGCTGATGCTCTGTGCACTGAGCCAAACCGGTCAGGGCTAAATCTTCATTTCTTAAAACACAATTGCTGGTGTCTCCAAATGGTATCCAGATATCACCTATAAATAATCGTGTCTGATAAAGGTCATTTACAGTGAGGTTAACATGCTGGTCTTTCCTCATGACTCTTATGCCACCTGCCATGCCCTCCCCACCCACTGCTTTCAAATCCTACCTTCTCTTTGAAGTCCCTCTTAGGCTCCTTATTCTCTGAGAAGTTCTCCTAGCCACTCCAGTTCTCCTTTGTTCCTTTGCTCATTCTGCTCTGGGACTCAGCCAATTTAAGACCTTCTGCGGCTGGGATTGGAATGGAGTTGGAAATGAAGATGTTGGTGCCAATTGTGGGTCAGGTACTGTGCTAGGCTTTGTTATCTTTGATATCGATGTCATCAAGTGTATAGTGAAACTCTTTTCCAACTAGAAATCCCCCCATAGAAGGAGAGGGGCATCAGACTTGGCAAATTTTTGGAAACAAGTGATTCCCAAGGTCACATAATACCTTTCTGACAAAATCTAAGCTAGATCCCAGCTCTTCCTAACCATGTCCTCTTTCCACAATCACCCCATAACCATTTAAGTGCTCTGCCTTATAAATATCTGCTGCAGGGCCAAGTAACCACAGGCCTCCTGCAACTTACCAGCTAGGTATGTACTTAAAGGAGGAGGCTGTGTTTGATCAATATTATATCCTCATGGTGCTTGCACAACATCTGGTACACAGAAGTTCTTAAAAAGATCGTAAACAAAACCCCAAGCCCCCAACTACTTATTGATTTGTTTCACCTGTACCAGAAGCTTTTACATTCCAAAAACAAATCCTGCATGGGCAAGAGCTATTATCTAATGGGATTAATTTCCAACGTTAGCTACTTTAGAACTCCCGCTGGGTGCAATATTTTGGGGGTCAGGGAGGTCTTTCCCTTGTCTTTCATATCTCATAGCATAGACTGCTACCCAATCCCCATGCTGGAGTTTGATGAAATTCAGGTGACTAAAAAATCTAATTAATATGGTTTTAATTATAGCAGTAATAATACCTACCTCCCAGCATGGGAAGCTAGGATATTAAGTTAGTAATACTAAATTTCCCAAGGGTGCTCAGACCCTTTAAGATGAGTTAATTTGAAAGTTACTGATATGATTAAAGAACAGAAATAGGCATACTTGAAAGGTTTCAAAAGGGTAAGCAAACATCAATATATCAGTCAATTGTGCCATCAATCAATCAGCAATCTAAGACACAATGTTAAGCTCTGGCTGTAAAAAAAATGAAGATACTACTGCTTTTATGCCAAGTATAATAAGATAGCACAGGTAAAACATCGACCCCAGCCCCTCCAAGTAGTTCAGTGCTTTCTTCTTTCCAACTGGTGGAAGATGGGCCTGGAGTCTGGCACACATGGCTGGAAGCCTGGATTTCCCCACTGGTGCTCAGTAGGGAAACCTGGAGAGGGCACCTATCTATCATGAACTTCAGATTTATCATTACTTTGAAGAGCTGGGGAGGATTCAAGGAGACGATAAGTGTACCATGTTTGATTTATTATCATTTTTAGAGTAGACAGTGATTCTTGCCTGTTCACAAATGTGGGGTTATGCATATGTGTGGCACCTAGGAGATGCCTGTGAACCATTGGAATCCCCCAGGAAGATGACAGAGCAGGAGAGGACAAGGGTGTAACTTGGGGACACCACCATCCTGGGTGTGGCCTGAGTGACAGAGGCTGAATGAATTCCAGACAAGCCTAGGATGGGATGGAAGAATGCTGGGAAACAGGTGAGCACCGGTGTTGGAGGCTGGAGAGAGGTCAAGGAGGAAAAGCACTGACAGCCAGCTGCAGGGTCTACCAGAAAACTCCTGAGTGCCCAAACCAGGGGCAGACATCTCCATGAGAGGGACGTGAAGAGAGGAAAGAGCAGCGTTGGGGGGCTTGTGCCATGGTGTCAAGAAGTGCAGTAGTAAATGGAAGAGGGGTGGATCATGAAACAGTATCTTTGCTCTTTTTGTTTTTGTTTGAATTTTTCCTCTTTGTTTGACTTTCTGCTGTTGTTGGTTGTGGGCTACTTGAGCAAGTTCCATTTGCGAGGAAAAAGCCAGCAGAGGGAGAGGATTTGAAAATGCCCTGAGTAAGGAGTGCTGGCTAGGTGCCATTAGGTTTTGGAGTCTGAGCTCAAACTCTTGGTTTTGCTTCTTAGTAGCTGTATAATCTTGAGCAAGTGACTCTAAACTCCTAGCCTAAATGGAAAATGAGGATAGAAAGAGCACATCCTATGCTGGTTTGTTGAGAGAGTTGGTGAAGCCCTTAGCAATGTATTGGGGCCAAACAGAACTCTGAGGAAATGTTTGGAAATGGCAAGAGAGACATGGCCTGGCCCCTGTGTGGCAGGAGACAGCCTGTTAGAATGAGGCATGAGAAGGGGTTGGGGTGTGGCTGAGGTGAGTACAGAGGCAAGTTGAAGAGCATTGGAAGGAGTTGGGATGGCTGTTGACTTACCTGTTAAATGGATGACAGTTCATCTGCAGCCATGGTGGTTGGTAAAGATAGGGGTACCCGGGGATCTCAAAGACAAGGGAAAATAATCCTGAGATGTAAGGAAAATGTGAAGGTACTGGGGAGGGTCAGCTTCATGGCAATCACACAGCCCCTCCCCCCACTTTAGGGTTTAATGCTCTGCTGTCTCCATCTTGAAATTTTAATAATTTAGCTTTGAATTGTGTCTTGTGAGTCCAGCAGAAAAATGGGGCATGTGTTGCAGACTTGGAGTCTGGCTCATGTTGCTGTTCCAGCCCCAGGATAGCTTCTCTGCCTTTTTCTTTTCTGCTCCCACCTACCTAAGCCTGGGAGACTGGAGTCAGGCATACGCTCATGTACTGAGGTGAGAGTTCAGGTGAGCATCTGTGAGGGTCTGCACTTGCCTGGAAGGTATCCTTGCACGGGAGGGAGTGTGACATTAGATAGCAAATAAGACAGAGAAGAAAAAAAAAAAGGCTTTCCACCTGCTGTTTGCACACGGGGAATGCATTTTCTTTCCTTTTTTTTTTTTTTGGCTTTAAATTTTATTTTATTTTTTTTTATCGCTTAAAGTATTACAAAGGGTATTACATATGTGTCCTTTTTTTCCCCCTGCTCTTGACAATCCCCTGGCCTCCCCTACCCCTCAGTGTCTTATGTCCATTGGTTATGCTTATATGCATGCATACAAGTCCTTCGGTTGATCTCTGACCCCCCATCCCTCCTGCCCCCCAACCCTCCCTGGCCTTCCTGCTGCAGTTTGACAATCTGTTTGAGGCAGCTCTGCCTCTGTATATATTGTTCAAAAGTTTATAATGGTCTATATTATCCATGAATGAGTGAGATCATATGGTATTTTTCCTTCATTGACTGGCTTATTTCACTTAGCATAATGCTCTCCAGTTCCATCCATGCCGTTGCAAATGGTAAGAGTTCCTTATTTTTCACAGCAGCATAGTATTCCATCGTTTAGATGTACCACAGTTTTCTAATCCAACTATCTACTGATGGGCACTTAGGCTGTTTCCAGATCTTAGCTATGGTGAATTGTGCTGCTATGAACATATGGGTGCATATATCCTTTCTGATTGGTGTTTCTGGTTTCTTGGGATATATTCCTAGAAGTGGGATCACAGAGTCAAATGGAAGTTCCATTTTTAGTTTTTTGAGGAAATATTCTCATCTTGCACATGGGCCCCACACATGATATAGCTGGTCCAGAGGAGGAGACGCCCCTGGAGAAGTAAGGAGGCAGCAGAATAGCCTGCAAGGAGCAGCTGGACTTGGAGCTTCCCAGTTTCTAGTGGACACAGCGTAGGACTCATGGAGGGTCCATCAGCCCAGACATAGGACTGTGAGAAGTAGAGGGCAAGGATTAGTGAAGGATGCGTGTGACAAGGTGAGGATGGTGGCACTATAACGGGCAAAGGGACTATTGGTGCTAATGAAAAAGAAATTCAAATGACTGTGAGTTAGACTGTCCAGAGAAAGAATTCTTTCAAAACAGAAGGGAAAAGGTGAAGATGCAGAATGAGAAATAGATTTGAGAGCCAGGTACAGAAGAAAGGCGGCTCATGGATGTCTTGGCCAGAAAAGGGAATTTGAGAGTTTAGAATTTCCAAAGTAGAATATTTTCAGAGCAAGTTCCTTTACATCTCCTTAGTAAAGTTTGTAATTTTCTTTTTTTTTTTTTTTTTGCCCTGCATTTGCAAACAAAACATTGCTCTCAGATTCAAGACTTAGACTTCTGAATCATAGAACAACTCATTTTTTTTTTTTTTGGTATAAGTAACATATGTTTGGCGTCTTTAAACACAATTACTTTTGTATAATAAAAGTGTTGATTTGATGATGCAACATTTTCTGCAAGTGTGTTTAAGAGAGTTTATGTTTTCATAAGTTGCAATGAAACTCAATTATGTACGTGTAATAAGGCTTCTGATTGTTACACTTAGACTTTTCTGTATAATGAAGCCAGCAATTAGAATTTGCTGGCTCTGTGGCTTAGGAAAACACACTTGTTTTGGAGACAAAAGACTCTTAATGAGCCCCTTTTTTTGTTAATTTTGTTGTTGTTGTTAAAAACCGGTCTATAACTCAAACATATAATTAGATTTCTTAAAGGTTTGGAATTCTGTTTTGTTTTTTTCCCCCTTCTAAATACAAAACAAAGCAAAAAAACAGAAACTTTAAGGCACACTCGATTTCAAAACGGTGAGCCTTGCCAGGATCTGCAGTTTTACCTTTGAGGCACCTCCAGCCAGCACAGACTGAGGACCAGCTTAGCAAAGGAGACAAAGGCCTGGGCATGGCAGCTACCTGAGTAGAGATGTTCTTTCTAAGCGTTGAGTAGGAACTGGTCTGGACACTGTGCCTGGAGCTGGGTGCTGGGGTGCTGCTGGCATCTCAGCCTCAGGATTAGCCTGAAGCCCAGCTCAGGGAGAGTCCCACCTCCGCTCCCCGTGGCTGCTACTTGCCTGAGAGGCCAACTAATGCTAAGATGGACGGACCTCTGACCAGGCTGACTGGAGTGAGTGCTGGCAGAGTTTTCTCAGTGGCTAAACAAACTTCCTGGCCCTCTCCCTTTCCATATCATGATCTGCACCCGCGTGGCGGCTGCTCATGGTCCCCTGTACTCTTGGTCATTCACTTCACTGCTGGCCATTCATGTCACTTTCACAGAAGGCTGTTTCTCCCCTGGTTGTTCAGACAAGTGGGGAAGGGCCCATAGGTCAAAACTTCCTCCAGCATATGTCATTGGCAGGAAACCCTTCTACCTTCAGAGATGGTTTCCTTTAAGTCTACTATTCAAAAGCTCCGACTCTTAGAAGTGCTACACTGTTTTGTTATGATCATTAGCAGCTTAATGAAAATCTGTTTTCATAATTTAAAATATACTGAGAAGGCTTTCAGTGGTAGATCAGTGTCTGGTAGAAAAACACGGCATACTCTAGGAATTTGCAGCAGAAGAGGATTCAGTACAGGCAGTTGGTTACAGCTATGCTAGAGTGGCTGGAGGAGAAGCAGTGGCAGGGGTTTACCCTGTGCACAGCAGCCTGCATGCATGCTGATATGGTTGCAGTTCCGCAGGCAGGTTTGATGCCACTGCAATCACTGCCCCCCACCTCCACCCCCCGAAGCAGCATGGACCAGGGAACTCACTCCCCTGATAGTCAGAACCCCAATGATATGATTGCTGGAGTCTTCAATTCCCCCAAATCTTCTGTTGTTGCCAAAGTCAGGAGGAAAATGGGTACCTTTCTCTCCTGCCCTCCAGGATCCGGTGAGACCCTCTCAGCAGCAGCCCATAGCTCTCCAGGGATTCTGGGCCATATGCTTCCCAGGCTTTCACCTTATAGGATAATAGAAAAGCAAAACAGGGTAGAAATGAGTCTGAGTAGCACTGTACAGTGTTTGGAACATTGGGGCTCATAATGAGAATGGTCTATTAAATATAAACTTGTAATCACCAGCGATGTCACCCACAAACCCGGACCACAGCTGCGGATTTCAGTCAACTCTGAGCGGTGCAGGAGGGAAAGCAGAGGGGGTGTTCTGTCAGGAATTATCAATATAAAGGAAAGACGGGTCAAGTCTGTTTGCTGGAATTAACGATTTCTACACCCAAGACCCATTTCATTCAGCCTCTTCTCAGAGGCAGACTTTTAAATTTTAAACAAAGGATCCAATTAAATTTGATCCAATTTAAATCCATTCAGTTCAGAAACCTTTATTAAACATCTACGATGAATTGTGCCCTGGGCTAGATCGTTGCAAGAGATACAAATGTGTGGCTGGAAGGCAAGAGCAGCACTGCTACTATAGATCTAAGTTGGGATAGATTCCCGGTCCCCCAAACTCTAGGTTTCGGTTTCTTTGTTATTTAATTGCATAGAATGTATATGTCCTCCGGAGAGGCATCGCCACACCCATGTTTCATATAAAATGCCATTTATATTGAGAATTTCTTATGTGCTGGAGACTGTGGGAACACTAAACGAGCAGCATCTCATTAAATTCTACCGGGATCCTAGAACTCAGCTATAACTGTAAACTTTATTTTTTTCCCAATAGATGAAGAAACTCAAGCTCTGAGAAGTAAAAATGATCTGGCCAAGGGAGACACCAGGTTGTTGGCCGGACTGCAAGTCCTCAAGCCTGTGGTCACAGCTCAGATGTGCTATTTCTCAGGTAAGGTTCAGAGTCAACCATCTAGTCCAGTGGTTCTCAACCTATGGGTCGTGACCCCTTTGGCGGTTGAACGACCCTTTCAGAGGGTTGCCTAAGACCATCCTGCATATCAGATATTTACATTACGATTCATAACAGTAGCAACATTACAGTTATGAAGTAGCAATGAAAATAATTTTATGGTTGGGTCACAACATGAGGAACTGTATTTAAAGGGCCAGAAGGTTGAGAACCACTGATCTAGTCAAAGGTGGTGTCCAGTTCTAAAGAATTTTCCACTTGGGTAAACAGACCTGGAATTCTGTAGACCTGACTTTTATCCCAGCTTCACCATTCCTGAACCATTCCTGGCGTCTTTGGCCTTCAGTATCACATGCGTAGAATGAGAGGTTGAATAAGACACTTTTCACAAGGAAGCAAGGCTTACATGGATGCGTTTAGTAGCTTTGCCTTTCCCTGTCCCATTCTCTATTTTTCTTGCCCACCAAACCTGTCTCCTCGCTGCCTGTTTCACAAGTCATTCTTGCTTCATTGTCTTACCACGTGATTGTATTATTGCCCCTCCCAGAATATGTCCCCTTTCCTTCCTACTTGCCCAGGTTGGACTCATCCACTAAGCCCCTCCTCCTCCAGGTAACATCCAACCTAAGCTCCAGAATGCACAGTGCTCTTACCCTCCTCTGAGCTTCCATAGTATGTATTTTTGAACTTTTCACCTCACATGTAAAGTGATTGGGCACTTTTATTATCTTGCCACATGGGCAACTTTTGTCTCCCCAGTGTCTGACCCTTAGGAGATAGGGGCAATGCATGTGTCAGACTTTTCTTGGACACCTATTATGGAGCCCAGCACATAATGAGTGTTACTAATTACCAGTTAGTGAAGGAACTGGTTGGACATTGTACATATGTGTTAACAGTGCAAGGGATGGATAGGCCAATGTAGACTGTAAGAGTTCAGGAGGAGTCCCCTGAGGAGATGGGCTCAGGGTAGAGTTTTGAAGTTTAGGGATTTAGAGAGTTGGAGGTGACTGAGGCTGGCAGAGCACAGATAAGGAGGATGCAGGAAAAACAACATCATGTTCGGTGCCTGGGAGAGGCTGCAGGGAGAACTGATTGGTTGAAATACACAATGGATTAGGCTGCGGGAAAATGGGTTCATGAAGTGGAGCCCGTGGGAAATAGATTCCTGGCATCAGGGAAACAGAAGGTGGTTGATTTAATCTAGAGTTACTCAGCACTTTCTGTTAGGTGTGGAGACAAAGCTGAGAAAGAGGTAATTTCTTCTTTATTATGCAGGAGTTTTAACCAAGGCAGGGGCTGGAGACCAGATCCCAGGGAGTTCTCATACCCAGTAGAATACCACTTATGTCCACAGGAGAGGTGTTCTTGAGGACGCCGGTCCTGGCCGTGGACCCTGGAGATCGAGAGCTGGGCCTGAATCTCAGCTTCAGTACATACTGCCTGTGGAGAGAAGATTCCTGGCTTTCTCTGGGCCCCAGTTTCATCATCTGTAAAATGGGCTTAATAGTAGTACTTAATCATAGGGTTATTGTGAGAATTCACTACTCTCATGGGTATGATATTAGCAGTGTAGGGCCTAGGTATGTACCCCAGCATTATTAGCTACTGTTAAATATTTATTCAAAAGGAAGAGAAGATGGCCTGTGATCCACAGAGATTGTTATGGACCTTGAGAATGTGCCATGTTGGCTGAGCTTTGAGCCAAGCGTGGGGCTTAGCAGGTGGAGACTGGAGCCTGGCATGCCAGGGAGCATGGGCAGTTCAGGGAACGGGGTGGAGGTAAGGGCGTGCCTGACACTGTGGGGAACAGTAGATAACCCGATCTTCCAGAGCAGAGGGTGAGTGACAAAGAGGAGATGCAATAATTTTGAAAGTCAGGTAAGGGATATGCAAAGGCTCACATGCCAGGTGGATAAGCTTATTCTCAGCGGTGCAAGCAATTAAATGACTAGAAATATAAACCTAGCAGTGCTGTGGATGGAAGCAGGTGGCAACAGGCATGGCTCAGGAGGGGACCCCACCCTGCCCCTCAGGCCTGCATTGGTTAACCTGTGGAGGAAAATTCACTTTTTCAAAGTCAGTCTCGCAGAGAGACAGCCACGTGAATCCAAATATCCGGGCAGCAATCCCCAGCGGCGCCCAAGGTAATGAAACATTGGTATCTGCCGCTCCTATCTGTTATTGCTGATATTCAGATAATGATGCCAATACCCAGCCGGGGAGGGAGGAGGAAATGCTGCTGGGCCAGCTTGTTCGGCTCATCTCCTGGAGGGTCGAGAGGAGAGGAGGGGAGACAAAGCAAGAAGAAGGTGACCCCAGAAAACAAACCCTCTTCCTCATTCTGGTATAGGTTAAAGGCAAAATAAGTTACTCCCTACCACCTAGCCATCTGAGAATGCTGGAGGTCTCCCTCTACCGCACCCCGTCCCCCCACCACACACACACCTGTCGGCAATAGTACTGGGACTAATAACAATCCCACCTCATAGCTCAATAGTGTTTTATAATTTTCAGAGTGCTTTCACATCTAGTATCTCAATTAGTGTTCCTTGTGAGAGAACCTAGATTCAGGAGATGCTAGGACTCATGCAGGGAACTTGTCCAAGCCCCGTTTTGCCACCTCCAGCTCATCAGCACATCTTGAAGGAATTAGGTCCAAGTGGGGAGGGTGGAGGGTGGGAATGCTTTCTGGGCTATCTCTGGTGCATCCAGGATTAGAGCTGGGGAGTGAAGAGCCCGTCCACATCTGTGGCAGACACTGACCATGGATCACAGCAGGCTTTCCACTGAGCCCTGACAGAGCCTCAGGCTCCATCGCAAAGCAGCGCTGGCCAGACACTACTAATGGATCCGAGCTGGCATTCAGGAGGAAGCTGTTTGCCCTCCCTGCATCGAGGCATTGTCCAGAGCCTCTCCCTGCTAAAATGTCAATACTTGTGCAATGTTAACATAAGTCGTTATCAGCCCCTGCCACCTTCATGTGAATTCATCTGTCAGATGGCTGTGTGGCAGCCTCTGAGGAACTAATCTGGGACAGAAGAGTCTGTTTACTAAGGCATGCATGGCCTGGTGGGAGAATGGGATGACCAGTGGTGGCTCCTGGAGGAGATATTCAGATGGTTTAACAGTCTCCTGGGAATATGTATTGACTCTACTCCAGAGACCAGAGTGAGATCTTGGGCAAATCACTTAGCCCCGTTAGGTTCCATTTCCTCACCTGAGAGATGAGAATAATGGCATCTGCTGCTCCGGGTACAGAATAACTGGGAGGGTGACATGCTTCTGCATGTGTTTTGTGTTTTATTAAGTATTTTACAAATACAAGGCATACTCATTTAGCTACATTAGGAAGAGACAAGCGCTCATTCCTCAAGTCAAATGTACACAGAGGGTAAGGAAAAGAGAGGGAGAGAGGAATGAATATGTATTAGATTCCCAATTGCCATTCATCTTAAATATATTATTGGAATTTCCACAACCATCCTGTGAGGTCACCACTGTTGGGCCCATAGTCTCACAGGTCATTTAATCAGTATTTTCCAGAGACAAGATGTGCCCTCTGGTGTATCTGGGCACCCTTCCTACAGCACAGTCCAGTGCACACACTGGCACTCTCCTTTCCTGGGTGCTTCCTGCAGAATGAGCTTGGGCCCCAGGCCAGAATGCTGTAGGTAGGGAACAGGCAGGTGCCCCATGACCAGAACCCCTGCAGACAGGTGATGCTGACTGAGAGACCACCAGGAAATGATTTGAGAGATATAGGGAGGAGGCTAGAATCCTCTTCTGCAGGCCTGGGCAGCCACCAGGGCAAAGTATAGAGAAGACCTTTGCACTCAGGTCAGTCTGGACCAGTATGAAGCTAGTGCATAATCTCCACTGGAGCAGAGACCACATCACAGAGAGGCAAGGCTGGATGCCAAGTGGAAGCAGCATACATAAGAGCTATGAAGGGTAGATGAGATCAGTGGTCATCAAGGCAAATGATTCAGCTTTTTTTGTGAGGTCCTAAGAAGCAGGATGCTGAGATGGACATTGTGGAGAGATGTATTTTGGCTCATTATGAGATAGATATTCTATCAGAGCGTGTGGTCCAAAGATGTAATATTTCCCATTAGGCTCTTATATCCCTCTACCTAGAGCAGTGTCCCCATGGATGAAGTTTGCCAAGGTGTTAAAATGACAGTTTCCAAACCTGACTGTATAGTAGGCTCACCCAGGGAATTTCTTGAAAAATACAGATTCTGGGCCTCCATTCCCAGAGGTTATGCTTCAGTAGGTGAGAATAGGTAAATATTTTTATTTAACAAGATTTCAGAGGGACTCTTGTTCATGGAGCAACATCTAAAATAACTTTTAATAGATAGTTTTAAACTCTTGTTTGGGTGGTTGTGCTCAATGATCTCCAAACCCATTTGCTAACTGAACCCTAACACAATTAGAATTGCAGCCTTACATTGACCCTAAATCTCTAGCTCCTTCTACCTGAGCAAGTCAGAGTTCCGTGGCTCCCTGATTACATTCTGTGATCCTCTCTGTTATCTTCATGGTCTCCTGCTAAACTTGACCCCAGGGCTGTAACTCCTCCCCAGGTCTCTGTCCAGGACATCTCCTTCAAGAGGAAGAGCTTGATCCCAAGTAACAGAAATTCCAAGACTAGATTAACCACATGAGAAAATTCAGGATTTTATATTAAAAAATGGGTATCTTTATTCAGGAAACACCCATGTAAAAAGAAAGTGATAATTTAATTATTTTTATCAGTATCAATAATGGTGATTATTTCTGAATAATTTTATGAGATAATTTTGTTTTAACTCAAGAAAGCAAGTACCCTGCTTCTTTGTCAGGTTTTAATCAATTTACCAATCACCTCCTTCATCATCCAAAGTCATTTTATCTTACATACATTTGATGGAGTATGGGAAGAGTTCTTTTGCTATCTTATGCATTAGATACAAAGTACATAGTAAGAAAAAGGAAATGTTCACCTCAAAATTCAGTTATGCTAGAAATTTCTATTCTCTCTGGGATGACCAGAGTGACTTGTCAGAATGCAACTCTGGGACTTGGGTAGGATAATGTGCAGGGTTGAACAATAATGCCTCCTACCCCTGAAGGCTTCTGTGTGCTCTGAGCAGACAAATCCTTCCTAAGAATCATGGCCTATTGGGTCACTTGGCTATACCTCCTGAGGGTCAGACACATGTAGGCATAACTTGTGGTTGCCTGACAAAATCTAATTATGAAGATGAAAGACAGGATGCTATGAGGGCGGTCAGAAAGAGCAGTCTGGTAATGTGAGGCTGTAGTTGTCCCCAACCTGGCCCAGCCCTCCTGGAGAGCTGATGCTCCCATGAAGGGATAGCACTGAGCTTCTGGGTGGCAGAGAGCTGGTCATGAGACAAAGGGAGGATTCCAGAGTTAGGCTCTGAAAGCTCAGGGCCTCCCCATTGGCAGCAGCAGTGATGATGGTCAAGGATCTGGGTCCTACAGGCAAATGTCAAGCTAGCCACACACTGTGGGAAGCCCCCCAGGAAGAGAGGCAAAGAACATTAGGCAAAAGATGGGGTGACCCAGCAATATGTGATGTGAGAAATGCTCCTTCCTGCCCATTGGGACACATGGAGAGCAGACCAGAGCTCCCCTTTTGAAAGGGGGACATGTTAATTCTGTGACCTTAAGGGCAAGTATACTACAATGAAACCCCAAAGGACCTGTGAGTGACAGGCTCCAGGGGGCATTCAAGGTACACAGGATTTCCTCAAATCATTGTACATGGCACCGTGAAGGTCATGACAGCAGTTAGAGAGAGATGTTTGACTTGAGAAGTGAAATGGATTTGGAAGGAGAAAAAGAGGTCACACCAGTCAAATCATAATACTCACCCTTCCTCCTTTTTTCACTGGGGATTCTATCAATACAAAACCAAATCAGTTATCAATATCAATGCAGGCACCTTAGAGTGAAACAGCAATTATCAAAAGCTAAGGATCCAGATATTGTAAATTAATTCAATGAAGCCACACATTTCCAAGTTCCCATGTTGATCTACTCCCACACCTTCTCTCTTTTCTGGATCCCAGAGTAGTTGGCATTTCCGTTATTACACTTATCACTTTCCGATTTGCATTATAAATGATATTTATTGAGGGCATGCCACAGATCCATAAGGAGTGCTACAGATCCACAGGGAGTGCCAGGGATCCACAGCTGATGTTGGTGGCTTGAGGACAGGTGGTTGTTTGATTTGTTATACCCATCTCCCCACCCCTGTGCTCTGTACACTGCCTTCACATAGTGGACAACATATGCTTTATGAGAACACCGTACCAAGGTAGTGTCTCTGCTCTGTTGTCTGGTTACAGTGGATAAGCAATACCTTTTCTGGGATAGCTATTACCACTAGTATTAATAATAACATGTAGTATTAACTCTCCTCTGACATAATGTGCAAATAGCTTACAAGTTAGTTGAAAAAAAACCACAACTTAAATTTGTTAGACAAGAAACTATTTAAGCAAGATTGGCAGAGAAGGTGATTTTAGAGACTTCATGTGGAGGCAATGAATGAGCTAGTTTTCAGAAGGATCAACTGGAATTGTATGAATAGAAGTCAATAGGGTATGTGCATGGGAGGAATTTCACCCTCAGGCTCTGTAGAGGTTAAATAGACAGTCTCTAAATAAGTTGGAATTTTGACTCTACTACTTTCCTAGGGCTTTGGTATCTTTGAGTCAAATTGTGTGACCTGGAGCAAGTGATTTAAATATCTAATTCTTAGATTTCTCATTTGTAAAGGGGGTAATATATTTAGCTGATCTTACTGTAAGGATTCATTTAGGTAATATGTCAAAGTACTAAAGAACCAGGTACTTTGAATCATGTAGCATGGATCAGTCAGACTTATTAGGAGCAATATTGTATGGTTAGTATTGCTTTTAATTCCAGGGGTTGGACATTTAATCTCCTAGAGGTCAGGGCCATGCCTCTGACTGGTGGACCTCATAGCACCCAACTCACAGTAGGTCTAGTAATTCCTTGTCAGTTGCCTCTCTTGTTTCTTTTTACACATTCTGCTGAATCACCTTGCCTCCTGCCATGCTATTCTGGTACAGACCCCTTCATACCCCTCCACGATTTGTGTTAATAAAATGTAGCAACGGATTTCATCATAACATTAATTACACATGGTTCATGCAGTGTCTGATGTGAGTGAGTGAAGAAGGAGAATTTGATTACTCAAGGGCATCAGGGTCTTTCAACCAATAATAATTTACTATCTCTACTAAGTACCTCTGGATGCTCTCTGTTGAGGGGACACACTATTTTATGTACAAGTGACATAATCCTATGAGCTCATGTGTCCAGAGTCAAACATCCTCCATGCTGAGTGGATAAAGGGTAAGGTTTTCCTTTCCTAATAAGGTCATAGTGTTATTTTTCCTTCTCCAGAGCTGTGAGACAGGGCACACAGGAGGCAGCAGTACTCTGTAAGGTCATAGAGAAGGGGATGTATTAAAGCAAGAAACTGTGGCTCCAGGTGCAGAGACTGGAGACTGAGATTCCAAATGTGAAAGCAAGGTTGCACATGCATGTATGTGTGTATATATGTATATGCTTGTGAGTGTGGATATATGTGCACAATGATGTTTACATGTGCATGTGTGCAGATGCATAATTATGTGTATATGTGAGTGCCCTGTGTATGTTCTGGTCCTCTGCCACCTAGTTCTATACCACTTCTGCCTCTGCTGGGTCTATCTATCTATCTATCTATCTATCTATCTATCTATCATCTATGAATCATCTATTTTTATTGAATAGCCATACTTTGTATGAAAACATTCTATGACAGGCACCCAGTTAAATGTATTGTGTAGCAATCCTCTGAGGTTACTTTTATGATCACAGTTACATTGAGGAACCAAGACTTAGGAAGTCAAATAATTGAGCACAAGATCAACCACCATGTGGCCCAGCAGGGATCACATTCAAGCAGGCACAGCTCCATGCACACCATCTATTTGAAGATTCAGACCAGTGTGTTCTCTTTGCAGCACTCTTATATTTTCAACATCCCTTTCAGAGCATTGCATCCAGAACCCCAGCCATGATCCTCTTGCAGTTGTCTGTCAAGTCAGTGTCTGTCCTGCAGTTGGGTCACCTTCTTTCCCTCAGTGCAGCCCAAAGCAGCATGTAAGCACCTGTTTCAGAGCAGGAGGCTTCTACTTCCCTGACCTTGTGCAGAGATCATTCCTTTCAGACTTCAGTTCCAGGGTCTTTATGGCTTTCCCAGTTCATTTACAAAGCATTAAGATCAGGCACCAGGAAGGTGGCCAGAGGGTAGCACTGACCACCTGTGCAGAGAGAGAAGGGGTAGACAGGTTTATGTGACTCTAGGCCTCTTTGGGGACTCAGGGTCATCTTCCCAGCAGCCCTAGGAGGATCTTTTGAGCATAGACAACCATCCAGACTGAATGTCCACTAGTTCCTCCAAAACCACACATGCAGCAGAACCTGTTGTAGGGCAGTGAGAGTGGAGAGGGGTCCGGAGAGTAATGGGAATTTTATATGCAGGGTTCCACCCAACCAATCAGTCTAGTTTGAAAGTCAGACAAATTCTCTTTGCTGCCATGGTTTCTCTCAGTATGTGAAAATTCCCACTCTAAGATAAAATATTACCTGGGAGGGCTGATATAATAAATAATGGCTACCTAATAGCAGCCTCTTGGGATGTATTAGTTTATTGGACTAACCTTTGAAGGACACAGTAACCTGAGAGGCTGAAACAGAAGATTGGCAATTCCCTAGAGCTGAGATGTTCAATATGGCATTAGCCATAGGCTACTGAGCACTTAAAGTGTGGCCATTCTGGGTTGATATGTAAAATAGACACTGGATTTTGAAAATGGAGCATGAAAAAATGAATACAACCTATCTCATTAATTACTGCTCTATATGGATTGTATGTTGAAATGATAACATTTTGGATATATTGGCTTAAATAAAATATATTCAATTTAATTTCACATGTTTCTTACTACTTTTTAAAATGTGGCTACTAGACAAATTTTAAAATGGCATATGTGGCTTGCATTTGTAGCCCCTGTTATATTTCTATTGGAAAGAACTGCCTTAGAAGTCAGTCCAGTGAGGGCCTCTAAACTACAGGGGGTGTGGTGGGGCTTGGAAAAACATGGGATTGCTGTGTGTCGAGTTGATGATGGGGACTAGAAACACACCTTACCTACATTCCAGCCTCCTTTGGGCGAGCCCACCTACATTAAATGGTGTCTAATGAGACGGGTGTTTTCTGATGAAGCAAATGTGTATCAGACCTGTGTATGACCTGACACTTCCTTCTCCTAATGATTGAATCAGCCATTCACTTTGAAATCTAAAACATCTTTCTAGGGCAGTGGTTGGCAAACTGCGGCTTGCGAGCCACATGCGGCTCTTTGGCCCCTTGAGTGTGGCTCTTCCTAAGACTTAGGAGTACCCCAATTAAGTTAATAACAATGTACCTACCTATATAGTTTAAGTTTAAAAAATTTGGCTCTCAAAAGGAAAATTTCAATCGTTGTACTGTTGATATTTGGCTCTGTTGACTAATGAGTTTGCCGACCACTATTCTAGGGGATCTGTATTCTGTACCTGTCACCTATCTCTAACCTGGTCTATGTCAACAGGCTGGCCTTCCTCCTACTGTGCTCATTCTATGTTTATGGTGATTTCTCTCTGATAGTACCTCACTTGTTTCTAAACACTCTTTAAGTCTCATGAGCCCTTCCTTGACTGCATTGATCTTCTTTAATCTCCCTTCACTCATCTTCCTGGGTCCTTAGTTCCCGGCTAGAGCCTTGATCACACACTGCCTATTGTTTTATTTTTATGTCAGCCATGGAGATCCTGTCTTTAGGTCCTAGTTTATCTCCATTGGGCCAAGCAGAGTCAATGCTTTAATAAATATTGATTGCTGGCATCGTTGTTTAGCTCTGCCTTATTATATCCTCCCATTAACTTTGTGCCCATGGGGACAAGGGCCCTGATGGCAATCCAGTTGAGGTCGGGTCCTGTGCCTTTTGAGTTTAGGGGCTCACTTTTAAGCTTGACATCATTCACCCAAAATGTGTCCCACTGTTACAGAGGAAGGACTTGATGGTTTCTGACCTGCCCTGACTCGTGAACATTTGACTGGGCTAGCTGCCATGAATGTGTCCCCTATGGGCCTGACAGGGTGCCTGCGAGACATTCAGTAGCAATGTGCTTCTCTTTATGACTTGGTATGTAAAATTCCTATGTGAAGGAGTGCTGATTAACTCCCACACCCAGAAAAGAGTGAAGCTGTTAGAAGATGCCAAGGTGGGAGAAAGGAGAGGTCTGAGAGAGAAAACATTAAGGAACTGTGAGGTGGGGATAGCTAAAAACATATATATGGCCTTCTTCCCCAATTTTCTGAGGGCTAGCCCTTTCCTGGGTCTAGGATGAGCTCACATCTTCGTTCTCTCTTCCATCCCCGTAGAGCCAGACTGGAGGAATAAACCTCGCGTCAGTAAATCAACAGAGCTGAGAGATCAGTCAGTCAGTCAATCTTAAGAGCATTCTTGGATTTGTGGATGCCTTGAGAAGGATGCTTAGAGAAACCGAGGATAGGATAGTTATTAAAAGAGATTAAAGGGTATTAGCTAGTGCCTCTGCAAGTTGTAATTAAAAAGAGGGAATGGAAAGAAAACAGGAGACAAATTTTTCCAGTTGCTGAAATTTCAAGGAGGAGTGAGCTGGCCTGTGAACCATTACCGATTTATATTAATTCTCCTGTATGGTTAAATCTAAACCCAAAGACACTCTTTCTCAGTTGGAAATGTCCTAGTCAATTTCACTGTATAGTACAGAGAGGAGGCAGCCCAGGAGACCGGGCAGCTATGCTAACCTCAGATGGTATTATTCTCTGAAGGATTTTAAATCCTGTTCTGAAAATAAGTGAATTGTTCCTAGGCCATGTCCTTAGCATGAGGAAGGGGAATTATCTTAATGCCTGTCTGGGGAAGTTGAGTCCAGGAGAAGTAAAAGAAGAGATCCCACTAGACTACCCAGCAGTCAAGTGTATTACCAAGCACACTGTGACATGCATGGTGATGATTTAGTCCCTTTTGCTGGTACTTAGGACCATGGAGGAAAGGTGGGAGGTCACACACCTGACGAGGTTTAACAGAGTCTTTTGTTCG
This sequence comes from Myotis myotis, assembly GCF_014108235.1. Taxonomy (NCBI): domain Eukaryota; kingdom Metazoa; phylum Chordata; class Mammalia; order Chiroptera; family Vespertilionidae; genus Myotis; species Myotis myotis. The sequence continues at coordinate 18,482,826 of NW_023416401.1, read as the reverse complement.
TCACTCCCCCAAATCTCACCTACTTCAGTCAGAGGTCTGCCATTCCCCATTAGAACTTCTGTTTGATTACTTACGAATCTCTGTTAACATGCTGACTATCTGAGTAGCACCATATTTAATTGATGCCATTCATTTACCTTTAGGTAAGGATTAGAGGTTTAAAAACTGTTTTTTGAGAAAGAGGCTAGATCATTAGCTTACTGGGTAATTGATGCAACAGAGGAATATACCAAATTTGCCACCCTCAAAATTTTGCAGACATTTAGCCTTGATTGTGATGATATGAGTTTTTATTATTTTAAAAGATCCGGCTAACAATGGACCTAAAGCTCTTGGTGTTATTGAAGAGAAATTATTTTTTAAAAAACTAGCCACACATCCAGACTTACATAAAACAAACACCTCTTTACCTGGAGACCTCTGGGCTAATGACTGGCTTTTTCATCGTTATTCCCTTTATATTCAGGGTTACATGAATTTGGCTTATTCTCAGAATGGTTTCCTAGTCCATAGCAGATTAGAAAGAAGCAACACAGGCAAAATTAGCAGAATCAGAAAGTGGCAACAGACAGCCTTTCAGGAGAAAAAATTGTTCAAAAATCAGACTTTGGGTTTTCCAAAGGCATAGCAGTCTGAGGTTAACGGCCATGGGAACTCAGAGCATGTTCTACGTCAAGACCCCCTCAGGTATTACTATGTGCCAGGTAATAAACAACTACTTATTTTCATTAGGGGTGACAATAAGACATAAGAAATTAGATTTAGTGCCCTGGCCTGAGCAGAGGGTAGGTGTAGAGAAGGTAAATTCCATGTATTGGGCTATGAACCGAGGTAGGTGAATTACATCTCTAGTCCTTTTAATTTCTCAGCATTCCTATATAGTAGGCAATTTAGGGAAGAAAACCTAAAGCTTGGTGAATGAATGAAGATCAAGTTCATCAGTGTCTGTACTATATGAGGCCCATGTCTCTCTTCTCCCAACACATCCCATCCTTGCCAACAGGGATTGGTCTCTATTGTTCTTCCCTTCACTGTGATCCTTCCCTTCTTCTCTTTTTACTCATTTGCTTCCTGAGCTCAGAGTACCTACCTCTTTCTGTCCACATTTCCAAATCATTTTTTCATCCAAGGTCTAGCTGAAGACCCATCTCCTCACTGAGCACTTCTTACCTCACGTCAAACAGCTTTCCTCTTTGTCTGATTTCTATAGCTCTGGGTCACCCCTGCTGAGGGCTCAATGATTTTTGCCTCTCAGTCCTGGCTTCTATCATGCTTTATCCTGCATAGCCTTGTGGTTGGCTATGCCTCCTCCTTTAAAGGCTTGCTTCCTTAGGCCAGGGACCTTGTCTTCTCTTCCTTCTGTTTCTGAATTCTACACAAAACATTTACTCCTGGTAAATTCTTGGTTGTTTAGAAATATCAGAGGTGAATCTAAGTACTCTTTTCTGCACTTGTGCTCTTTTGGTTAGCTGATGTTCATTGGTGCCCTTGTCCATGACACACCAACCCCTACAAGCCTGTTACAGGATGTCTGAAATAATTTGACAAATTCTTTCTCCACTCCTTGCTGGCTCGGCCCATAGCACATTTGTGACTTAATTGCCTAAACTGTAGCCAAGCAGAGAGACATCTCCTTTTAAGGCTTGGAGTCCCCAAGGATAGCAGACATGTTGAAAATTGCATCAATTAATTGTTGCGTCCTAAAAATTAGAGCAAAGCAAATTTATCCCCCATATTATAACCTCACTGTTTCAATATCTTTGGCCAGAGTAGTTTCTTCTGCCCCCTTGCCTCCCCTCTCTTCCCTTCCTAGCTCATAGTGAGTCTCTTACCTGCATCTCCCTCCATCCCCAGGAGTCACTGTCCTTTGCTAGCACAGGCTCTTTCCTCCCTTCCATTCTCTGCCAGTAAAGTCATTTCATCAAACTAAAGCTCATTAAAGGAAAAGGCAGAGAGGCCATTCAGCATCCTGACCCCCCGATATTGTAGTGAAAAAGCCCTTTGCCTTTTATATTTCAGCCTGAATAGGTGCATGACTCAGTAGTGGAAGGATTTGTAGCTGACACTCAATAGAAGCTGCTCTCGAATTTTGACAAATCCCATCTTGAGCCAAGAAGAGAAACAGATATTGATCCTAAGTGTACCTAATTCATCTCTGCACTTGTAATCCCACAAGAAAATGCCTTCTATGACCAGAGGGCAGTCAATATTTTTTCCATCTTATAAAATAAATAGCAGTTATTTTGGTGTGTCTTCATGCATCCGGGGCACCAGAAGTAAACAAAGAGTTGATTTTTCCTCTTTCTGTGGTCGAGTTATAATAACTACTGGGCCTCTTGTTTGGCCTAATTAAAACCACATCAAATAATTTGGATTGATGAGTGACTAGAGGCGATTGTATTATACTCCGGCCACATTAACAAGGAAGCCTTGTTCCCCAGGCTGTGGAGTGGCATATCTGTGGAGACTTAGCTGCAGACATACAATAAATTGCAAGAGAATTCATTTCAGAGGACTCTCACTGACTCCAGCAGTGTTATAGTTTTAGCCACACAGGGGAGGTCTTCATGTCGGCTAGGGGTCTACTTACAAACATGTTTTTATTTATTGTCCTTCCTCTCCTTTACCTGTGAGACGAAAGTTAGTTATGGGAGAACTTCCCAAAGGTCAGCAGATCAGCCAGATAGAGAACGGTTCTGTTTCCACAGTCATTCTGTATATTCTCAACCCAGATGGAGGGTCACAAGTTGTTGGAAATACTGAAAAACTGATTTGGGTCTATATTGATCCAAGCCCCACATCATTTCCCAACCACCCCAGGTCAGTTCCAACAAATAAGCACATAATCTCTTTGTATGTCAAAACCTATGCCTTCATGTGGACAAAACATCTGCTCAATTTCAGTTTTTTTCCTACATGTTAATAATTGCTTTATTATACACTAGAGGCCTGGTGCACGACATTTGTGCACCGGGGGGTGGGGGTCCCTCAGCCTGGCCTGTGCCCTCTTGCAGTCTGGGACCCCTCAGGGGATGTTCGCCTGCCAGCTTAGGGCCTGCTTTCCGAGGGGTCCTTAGTGCTGCCGTGGAGGTGGGAGAGGGTCCCGCCACCACTGCTGTGCTCACCAGCCATGGGCCCAGCTTCTGAGCAGCGCTCCCCCTGTGGGAGTGCACTGACACCAGGGGCAGCTCCTGCGTTGAGTGTCTACCCACCCCCGGTGGTCAGTGTATGTCATAGGACCAGTCGTTCTGCTGTTCAGTCAATTTGCATATTAGCCTTTTATTATATAGGATGACTAGTTCACTCAGATAAACCTAATTCAAGCTTCTTAAAAATTAATAAAAATATCAGAAATCAAATTTTGATTATTCAAGTCTTTGAAGGGATATTAATTTCAAATTACAAACCATTTTATTTTGAACCATCAAACAAAACCATCTGGATTTTCCCCAGATTTTCTCAGTGCCCTGTCAGAATTCTTATTTGAATGTACTATGAGTCTTACTCACAGAGGCAATTCTGATTTCCTCACATTCTTTCAGATCCATTGGGTTTTGGGCAAACAAGTCCTCTTGAAAAAACAATCAGATGTTTGGCAATTGTATGGTTGTGTTTTACTCTCCAGCCAAGAGAGCCTGCTCCTTCTTCCTGCCATGGGCCACAGACTTGCCCACTTAGGCTGCTGTTTGCCCCTGTAATGCCCTCTTTGCCATTAGTTTATATTAAATTAGTCTCCTAGCTGGTTTTTTCAAACCCCTACTGAATAGGCCTGCTGATTCTATACTCCAGCTCTAAGGTTTCCCCTGAAGGCATGGAAAGTTCAGTTCCAAGGTTCATCCCGTCCATCAATGTGGCAAGAGTGAGAAATATGCTAGACAAAGCAAAATAAGGTTGTTCCAAAATTTATAAAATTTCTACCTAACATGTGTATTCATAACTAAATGTCAAAAACCTAAGTGGGAAATATTAAAGCCATAACACTCATTAATGTAAATGGGCTAGTGATACATTTAAATGAAACAATATAATTTGATAAGGAGTTAGAAGTCCTAAAAACTATTTTCAGCCCTGGCCCAAAGTAACTCTGTGTCTTTAGTTAAGCCATTTAATATTTCTGGGTTTCAGTGTCCTCATAGTCAAATGAGAGGGTTGGGATTAGATGGCCTCTCAGCCCCCGTGGTGTTTTAATATTCTGTGATCCTGTATCTCAGAGGCATGTAAATAAGCCATTGGGGAGATTTACATTGTTTTCTTTACAACTGTAAAGCACGAATAGAGATATTGGGCTTATCTCAGCATGGCTAAAACTCAAGAAATATCAAGCTTATGTTGTGAATCTCCTTAGTGGATCAAGGCATTTACCAAAGTTCTTCAGCACATTCATCTGCTAGGGTCCCAGGGATGAAAAAGAGTGGTGCACATTAGCAAGACGGATATTTTTTATGATAAAATTGCCTGTGGTGTCACATTTCATAACATAGCGAATGCATTGACATACATGTCTATTCTGTGTACATATTCTAGGATCATGGGTTCTTATGTTAAAAACAACAAAAACACACACAAAAAAAAACACCTCAGAGATGATCTCATCTGGTCCTTTCTTTCACAGAGGAGACTGTAAATCTCAGAGAAGAAGAATTACCTAAAGCCACCTAAGTAATTTAAAAATTTGAGAATTGAATGGCTTAGCTCAGTGGTTCTCAACCTTCTGGCCCTTTAAATACAGTTCCTCATGTTGTGACCCAACCATAAAATTATTTTCGTTGCTACTTCATAACTGTAATGTTTCTACTGTTATGAATCGTAATGTAAATATCTGATATGCAGGATGATCTTAGGCGACCCCTGTGAAAGGGTCATTCCTTAGCTGATACTCCTCTAATCCTTTTTTGTTTCCCCCCACAATTACACAAGATGTACATATTATTAACATGTAAACATTTATAAAATTGAGGTAACATGCAAACATGTCACCAGTTATTTGTATAGTTATAATGTACCCAGCAATAAAAAATACATTCTTAGAAACATTGCAGAAGTATTAAAGATAAGCCACAGACTTTAAACCTCTTCCTCAATCTCTCTAGGAATGGACATAGTCAGTACACCCCCCCTAGCTGTCACTTATTCGAAGTCATACAGTGAACCCAGACTAAATCTAGATTTCTCTCTTGATGGGTTATTTTCAGAGTTGGAGTCTGGGGCTTTTAGTTCTCAGGCTGTGTTCTTTCTCTCATAACAAGATGGCATTTATCCAAATTTTGTTACTTTTCTGACATCTTATCCAGTGTTTGCTTGAATACTTTATTAAAATACTTTATAGAGTCCCATACTGCCTGAACTAGCTAATTCCACCCTAAGAATGTTGCCAATTTAGACCTTAAATCAGATTCCCTGTGTCTCCCACTCGTGTTTCCTAGTTTGTTCTCTGCTCCCTTGTGTACATACACACACCTTGACACCCCTTATATATTTTAATGCAAACACAGTGCCCCTGTCCTGCAGTTAGTGGCAAAATGGCACCAGAGTGTTATAGGACCTGGGTTCAGCAACCTTGGCACTTGAGTTTGGCAAAGAAATAATTCAGAGCCAAGGAACTCAAATTATAAGAGAAAGTTAATTTTAGAAAGTCATAGAGGTAGAATAGGTGAGCCAACTGAGCTGTGTAGGCTCAAAAAAGAAGTGGGAAGGACAGGGGTAAAGGCACTGTCAGGAGAGAGAGAGAGAGAGAGAGAGAGAGAGAGAGAGAGAGAGAGAGAACAGGAGAGCATTCTGGGGAAAGAAGGGAGTGAAGAAAGGTGCTGGATCCTCCATCCTAAGTGTTCTAACCCCCTCTCTAAAGGCAGGGATTTTAGGGGAGGTCCCAGGGAAGGATCTCAATAAAATATTCATCACCCTTTCCAGGTGTGTCCTTTCAGAGTCATGGTCTCTACTGATTGGTCAGCACTAGGGGAAGGTCATTAGTCATTGCATCTGGTCCTGATGTCAGCCATGGCATTGCTTGTCTGGTTTTGTTGCTTTTCTGGGCCTGGAGCTGAAACACAACTGAGACCTAGATGTTAATTCCAGTTTGACTAAACTGCTGTCTCTGTGGTCAACAGATCCAAGGCTTTGTTTTTAAGATTATTTGATGTGTGTCAGAACCTCATTGTCCCAAGCTTCATGCTTAGGGGAATGGTCGTGCAAGGGCTTATATGGGAGTCTATGAGGCTATTCTCCTGAGCCCTTGTTCCTCCTCTAAGTGGGTCTACCACACGACTAGCTACATGCCTGGGGAGGGTCCGAATTGCATGGCCAGTGAGATGATAAGTCAGAGGTCTAAATCACATGACCAGTGATATGCTAGGGGAAGAAAGGTCACCCTGGGGGCAAGATCCTTATTTTCCCAGTTTTGCTCATTGCTAGGTACCTGGGGCTTCCGCCTTGGTGCTATTCCATTGTTCCTGTTCTGCTCATGACTGTCTAACTGCCTGCTACACTTCCACCCTCCAATCTTACATTACTGGGTTCAGCTTTCCTGTTCTATTCTCCCTTTCATTCTTTACATCATGTTTCCCCTCCTTTGGGTATTTCTCATTGTCCTCAGGAAAATATTGCACCCCAAATAGAACATGATTCCCCAGGTGTTCTCTGATCAGCGTATAGAGAGCTGTTACTCACCACAAACAGGATACTACCTTTCCATCAAACACAGAGCCTCATCAGTGTTCACTTATTGCTTTGTTAAAGGGTGATGAATTTGCTCAATCCTTTCCTTGGTGTCTCAGCAGAAGGCAGGCAGAGGAGCAATGGGCTTGATTTCAAGAATCTCTTTTCTGCTAGAACACTGAGGAGCTTGTCAATATCTTTTCTAGGTGCATTTTGTCAAACCGATATTCCAATAGACAGCCATTAGCACCTCACCCTATGCTTCAGAATCACATTTGGGGGAATTTACTTTGACTGATTACAGCTTGCAGGGATCATTTGGCCTATGGATCCAATCTTATGTTTCAAAAGCCATTTCCTATCAGGGATGGTGCGTACATCCCCCGCTTACCCTGATTTTTAAAGAGCAGGATAGAAATGTGTTCTTTAATTTTCTTTGAGCCTCGTCTAAAGGAAAGAACAATCCCTCTCCCCACCTCTCCCTCACCCACTAAGAGCTAGCCACTAAAGATAAAAGATATCACACCTCCTAAGAAATCTGATAAAAACAAATTGTCACCTTATTGACATATTGAGATGGCAAACTACACAGTGCATTTCTCAGGCCTCAGCAATATGGATGTTTTTCTTTCCAGAAATGTATCTGATTGAGGAAGTTTATTGTCCTATAGATTGTAATGTGGTGATCAGTCAGATAAGACCATCAAAGGCAGAGTAACTCTGATTCTTATAATAAGCTATGGGCTTATTTTCATCAGGGCACCAAAGAAAGATAAAATACCGGAGCAGAGGAGATCCAAGGATATGATTCTCTTCTATTGGAAGAGCATTAATATCAGGGAAAACATAGTTTAATAGGCGAGGGGGGAAAATCCAGTTGGTGACAAGAACAATAGATTTTACAGACAAATATGTGGTAAGAAAGAAACATTGCATTGTTTGGGACACCTGTAGTTAATTATTGCAGCTAAAGACATTAAAATCAGTTTCTTTGCTCATACATCTTCATAGACTGTTTGGCAATATTAAATGACAAAAGCTTAATAATCAAAAGTACTGAGTTAGCAAATGTTTTCTAATTTTAATAACTTCTTGTTGTAATTACCAAGTCTTAGAGTGAAATGATTTAATTAGAAAGTAATCAAGAAGTGTCTACTGTTAATTGAAGGAATTATAAAAGATCTACATTTTTAATATATTTTGGGGGTAATAAAATTAGAATTCACCATAATTATCTTTAAACCACCCCAATGAGGAATGTTTGATGTGGGAACAAAGTCTTTGATACTTGCAAGAGTGGCAACCATCTCTGAGTCTGTAATGGGATTACAGTATCTCACTTTTGTCTGGAAAATAATAACAATAGCTAATATTTATTGAAAACTTATTTTCCAGGAAAAAAAGTGGTTCTGAACAGAAGCCATAACTGTTTTATTTACCAGTGGACCTTTGGTGCACATAATAGACTCTTGATAAAATATTTCAAATCATATTGAATGAATGAGGTGTGGAATCAGAAAGAAAGGAATGTGCCGAGGTCCCCAAGCTCAGCCTCAATGGAGTTGGTCAGCTTACTCACTTGTATCATTAGACCCTTCTATTTGGCAATGCTCCTTTGGGATTCATAACCTGATTTCTATTTTCCCTCACCTCCAGACCATAATACTTATTTCTACACATGAATTCAGCTGAAGTGACAAAAACCTTACCACAGACCCTAGAGAATAACTTTTACTGTTTATCTGCGGCTGTTGTTTCTCCTCATTATGTATAAGCATTCCACCACTGGGTGTGAATGGGTATTTGTAAATGGTAAAGAAGGCAATGAAGAGAAAGAGAAGTTAGTGTTAATTCTGTGGAAGTGGGAGTGGTGCTATTGAATATTACAAAGGTAAAATTATTCAGCTTCATACCACCTCCATGAAGTCGAGAAGGTGAGTTATGCCTTTAAATAACTAATGGTACAAAAGGAATCATTTTTATGAACTCTGGAAGATTCACAGCTTTTCAAACACACCCATCTCAGTCCCATCACTATGTCCCTCCCAGTCCCATCACTATGATATGCCTGCCTCACTATCACCATCTTTAGCCACAGTGAATTATCAGGGACTTAATAGTTATGTGGGATTTAACAACTCTTCTCTGCATCTTGGACCATCAACTCCTCCTGGACTCTCATTAATCCCGGGAGCAATGGCTTAGACCATGATCATTATTGCTTTAACAAATACTGCCAGGATACAATGAAAGTGACTTCCCATTTATCTTCCAGGGAAATTCATTCTGCAGGAGTGACACTGTCTGCTTAAGAGACACACACTATTGTCTCAAAGTTTTTTAAAGGTATTATTGCTCTCTGTACTTATTTTCCAGGGTAGGGCAAAAGTAGGTCTACATTTGTGAGTATGCAAAACACAGAGTTAATTCTTGTATTATTATTTATCAACTAGAGGCCTGATGCACAAAATTCATGCAAGAGTAGCCTCCCTTCTCCTGGCTGCCAGCACCAATCGCATTGCACTCGCCTTGGCTGGCCTGGTGCCAGTGGGTGTCATAGCGTGATCCTGGAATGTCATCTGGATGGTCATTCCACTGTTCAGCCATTCGGTAAATTTGCATATTATGCTTTTATTATCTAGGACTAGAGGCCCAGTGCACGGAAATTCATGCGGGGGTTGGGGGTATCCCCTCAGCTCGGCCTGCCCCCTCTCACAGTCCAGGAGCCCTCAGGGGATGTCCTGATGGCTTAGGCCTGCTTCCCATAGAGGGCCTAAGCCACAGTCTGGCCTCCTTCTGTGAGAGGCGACTGGGATGATCAGGAGAAGGCGCCTCACCCATCACCCCACTGCTGCTGCCACTGCTGGCCATGGCGGCTACAGGGCCTGAGCCCTGGGCCTCTCAGCCACCAGGGCTGCCTGAGCCTTGCAGCCGCTGTGGCTTTGTCCGGATGGACGTCCGGAAGATGTCCACCCTAATTAGCATATTACCTTTTAATTAGTATAGATTATTGTATTATGTTCTGTACAAGCAACTGTAAACCTATTTTTGCTCCACCCTGTGTGAGAAAACAAAGGATAATGAAATGTTTGTTTTTTCCTAGCTCCTTAAGTGATCTTTCTCATATTTCTCCCTACCTCTGCATCTTAGCATACTGTATGTCAAAACACCCAAAGAATTTCTCTTAGTTATCTTCGAGTTGCACCTTTTTTAATTTTCTTCAATTAATGCCCTTTTCCATCCCCTCTACACCAAATGTATTTCTGACTTCTCTGCTCAAACTATAAGAATACACACTTCCTTTTCTCCTAGAGGTCTTTCTAGTCTTCCAAGTTCCCACTGCCTCGTAGAATTAGGTAAACTCATCATCCAACATCTTCAAGTTTACCCAGGAAAGCTGTTGTACAAGAAACACCATTTTGAAACTTTTCTCCACGACATTAATTGCTAAGTCCAAAGTGGAATGACTGGTGTTTTAAAAACACGTCTCTGTTTCCCAAGTGACACAATACAATCCTCCCGTTTTCAGAGAAGTGTGGCAAAGGAGACTCATCTGAAACACACTGTGGCCATAATGGAGAGCATTTCTCATCTGAATTTTCCAAGAAAAAACTTTTTTAACAAATTTGGAATGAGACAGCAACTGTCTGTGAAGAGAGAGTCTCAAGCAACATTTCAGGAATATGAATGCATTTTAAAATGACTACATGCAGGTCTACACATTTATATATTTTAACTGAAATAAAAATGAGGGTCAAGAGCATGGATACAGTCATGCTTATCAATCGCAGGCAGCAAAGCTAGGAGACCCCAATTTAAAAACTGAAATGGATAGCATTGAGTCATTTGCAGAGGTTTTGGTCTTCTTACTCTTGCTAAATCTGGCTGGAATAGATTAGTCAGCTATTTGATAGTCACCTCCCTTTCTGCCACTGATACAGTGGCCAAATTAAGGGTTCATTCAGAATATGAATATGGTGACCAATGCCATCAGCATCAGAATGACCACATTCAGGATGGCATAATCTAATTAACTAAGTATGAATAGGTTCTTAGAAACTGCCAGGCTGCCCAGAGTACAAATAAATAAACTGTAGGAATAAAATTAGAATTATGAAGCATAGTGTGTCCTTTCCATTCTCCTGCCCCTTCTGCTCCTCACTACTCATGCCCATGATTTAACCCAAATCAGTTCACATGATCATTTCCTGTTGCAAAATTCACACTTCTGGAGGAGCCTGGGTGGATGATTATTAAACTGAAACTTCACAGACTTAAGATTCCTGTTCACCTTAAGCAATGTGCTCCCCCATAGGGCCTATCTCCTCTTGGATTGTTGAAGGAGCAGTTTCCCTGGGCCTCTACCTACCTTAGGCCCAGGGCACTGAGTAGTTTCAGTATGCCTAGTTAACTAAGAATTTTGTAATATAAATGAACTAATGATTTTCCTGTTGAGATGGACATATGATTTTCTCGATCTAATCTGTCAATAACCTAATAAACGGATTTTCAAATTTTGAGATAATCCTGCATTTCTGAATAAAATGCTACCTGGTAATGATGCAATCTTTTAAAATGCACATAACATTCAAAGTTTTAATACTTTATTTAGGGGATATGTGTCTATATGTATAAGGGACTTAGTCTATAATATAATTTTTTTTCACTGCTCATGTCCAATTTTGGTGCCAGAGTTACACTAGTTTAATTTAAAAATTGAAGCTTTCTTACTGGTTTTTTCTTCCTTGAAATAATTTGTATAATAAATAGATTATCTCTTTCTTGGCACCAGGATGTTACTTAAGTGATTTTCTATATTTTATAGTTTCTCTGTTGTCATTTTTTTTAAGCATTATTTTTCATGATTAAAAAAATTCATATTTGACCTTACCTGGTTTTGCTCAGTGGATAAAATGTCGGCCTGCTGACTGAAGGGTCCTGGGTTTGATTCTGGTTAAGAGAACATGTCTGGGTTGCAGGCTCGATCCCTAGTAGGTATGCAGGAGGCAGCTGATCAATGATTCTCTCTCATCATTGATGTTTCTATCTCTCTCTCCCTCTCCCTTCCTCTCTGAAATCAATAAAAATATATTTAAAATTTTTTTAAAAAATATTTGCACTTTAACTTATTATATATTTTGTTGTTCAAGAAACAACAAAGTGTATAGTAGTACAAATAGAAACTTAGGTTATAGATGGAAATAGTGGTCTATTGTTTTTTATCTCATATATCTGATCCCTTATTAATTTTCTTATTAATTACTAATATTATTTATTTTTGTCTTTTTTATCTTTGTTCTTTTACTTGTTCAAATTAGAAGTTTATTTTAATAATTTTTCCAAAGAAACACCTTTTCTTGTTTTGTTGATCCTCTTTATTGCTGCTTTGTGTGTTTTTTTCTGTTTAATAATAAACATTGTATAAGTGTAACATATTGATTAATTAATTTCTGATCTTATAATCTATTATTTCCTTCTACTTTTCTTGGTTCATTCTTTTCCTAATCAGGCTTTTGAGTTGAAGTGTAATTTGCTTATTTTCAATCATTATAATTTTAAACTTCCATAGTTAAGAGCTGCTTTCTAGCCATTCTGTAGTTTCCATCATAATTTCCCTTTTAAACTAAAAATTATTTAGCAATCATTAAAGCAATCTAAGCTTGTTTTTATGGTCTTGTTCCTCATTTTTAATTTAATGGTATTTTGGTCAATGAATATAACCTTTATGATATTGTTTGAAATTGGTTGACCCTTGTTTTGACTTCATTCAGATATGGTAAGTTAAGAAAAGTTTTATATATACCTGAAAATATCACATAATCATTTATTTTTCTGAGCAGAATTGTCCAAATGTCCATTAGACAAATATTTTTATTTTGTTGTTCAAATTTTTCATATTGGTAAAGATTTAGTGTCATTTGAACATGTCAGTCCCTGACAGATGTGTTTTAAAATTTCTACTATAATTACATATTAGTCATTTGTTCTGAAAATTCTGTCAGTTTTAGTATGATGTATTTCTCCATCAAACAACTCTCACCTCATTTTATTAATTTTAAAAAATTAGTTTTTAAAATAAAGGTTAAATTTATTTATAATCCACAGTTAATTAAACTTACTGATATTTAAAAGCCATTTCTGTGCTCATCATTGTGAGACTTACCTCTAAGTACACGTGCTTCTTGCTGAAGTGGGTACCTTAATACTTTTTATGAGTCTCTATGGGTAATCAACTCAGTCTTTTTATAACTGAAATAGTCTTTTCAGGGAAACTCCTGGAGAGAGCTATCCATATTATTCCGTTCACTTTTTCTCCCCAGTCAGGCCTTTGTTACTTTCATTTCACTGGATCTGATCTTAAGCAATGATCTCCAATGCCAGCTCTAAAAAATCACATGTCAGTGTTCATCTTCTTCGACCTATAAGCAGCATTTGGCACACGTTACCACACCTTCCTATTTGAAACATATTCCACATTTCCTCTTCCTGGTTCTGCTCTTTCCAGGTGTTCCATGGACCTCATTGGCCCGTTACACAGGCTCCCCCACTGGTTTCTTCCACCTTTCTTACTTGTAACCTCCACTTTCCCCAGGGCTGTTTTCAAATGTTTCTCTTTATCTCTATTCATACTTAACACATGACTTTAATTAATATGTAGATGCAGACATGTATCTCCTGTACCAACCTTTTCCTCTGGATTCCAAGTTCCTATATTCCAATGCCTGTATGATATCCTCATTTGAATGTCGGATTAGGTATTTTATTTACAAAAGTGGCCTTTTGGTTTTTATTCACAAACCTTCATCTACTGAGTTTTATCCATCACATAAATGCTCATCCCATTCTGCCAGTTTCTTCAGCCAACTACTTTAGAGTCCTTCTTTCTTCCCCCCTTCTTTCCCCTTTCCTTCCCTACTTTTTCCCCCTCCTCCTCTTCTTCTCTCTTCCCCCCTCCTCCTTCTCCTTTTTCTTTTAGGGTAATTCTTGGGTCCCCCATCAAGGATTCATTGCTTCAAACACTTTTATGGATAACTTCTCCAATCCTTTGGGAATCTGATCAAATGTCATAGCCTCAGAAAAGGTTTCTTTTATGTCCCTTCATAAATAACATCTTCCCATCACCACTCTGTATTCCTCATCCTGCCTTTTTTTTTTTATAGTGCTTATCACTTCACACCATATTATCTGTTTATTGTCAGTCTGTCTGTCTTCATTAGAGCAGGGGCTTGAGAAAAAGGGCTTTGTCTCCTCTGTTTCCTGATATATATTAAAGGCCAGAATAGGAGTTAGAATGGAGTAAATATAAAGGCAGTTATTTGCTGGGTAAATAACTTATGCCTTTGCTTTACAATCCTTTATAATTCTGTAATTCTAGATTTACAGTTATTTTCCCTCAGCACTTCTAAGTGTCATTCCATTATCTACCGGCATCTATGGTTGCGAAGGGGAATTTTACTTGTTATACTGATTGTCATTTCTTTTTACTAGGTGTTCCGGTTAATAATGACAGGTTTTGTAATCAAAGAAAACATGGTAATTTCAAGAGAAACATCTAAAGTGCTTTATTCAAAGTAATGACCATCGCTAGCTACACATTTCCCCCATCTTTCAGGTAATGTTTGGATACCGTCCCAATAGAACTTTTCTTGTTTTGAGGCAAACCATTCAGAGACCCAATTTTCCACTTCTTCGTACATTTTGAAGTGTTGCTCAGAAAGCGCCTGTGCCGTCTATCAGAACAAGTGGTAATATGAAGGAGCAAGGTCTGGTGAATACGGCTGGTGGGTTAATATTTCCCAAGCAAGATCTTTTAACATGTCTTTAACTGGTTTTGAAGTGTGTAATGGTTCATCATCATGAAGCAAAATTACTTTGCCGCGTCTTCTGGCACATTCTGGTTGTTTCACGATCAAAGCGTGATTCAAATTGATTATTTGTTGTCGGGAGCGATCAGTATTAATGGTTTCACCTGGTTTTAGATGCTCATAGTACACCACACCTTCCTGACCCCACCAAACGCAGAGCATTGTCTTCTTTCCGAAGCGATTTGGCCTTTGCGGTCGATGTTGATGGTTGACCTGGATCAACCCATGATTTTGTGCATTTGGGATTCTCAGAATAAATCCACTTTTCATTGCCAGTCACAATTCGATGCAAAAAAGACTTTCTTTCATGCTGTTGAAGCAACATTTTACTGATGACTTTTTGGTTTTCCATTTGTCTTTTGTTCAGTTGATGTGGCACCCATTTTCCTTCCTTTAAAATCTTTCCCATTGCTTGTAAACCATCTGAAATTGTTTGCTGAGAAACGTTTAATCTTTCTGCAAGTTGTTTTTGAGTTTGACATGCATCTTCATCCAATAATGCTTGTAATTGTTGGTCTTCAAACTTTTTTGGTTGACCTGGATGTTCTTTGTCTTTCACATCGAAATCATCACTTTTAAAGCCTTTAAATCAGCGTTCACAAGTATCTTCAGATGGAGCAGTTCACCATGAGCTTCCCGAAGTATATAATAACTTTCAGCAGCACTTTTCTTCAAAATAAAGTAATGAATTAAAACTTCCTGCAAATGCTCTTTTTTTGGCATGAAATTCGACATTTTTAAGCGTAAAAATATCTGATGTTAACACCTTCAGAAAATTTGACATATGAAATTTTGAAGCTTGCTGTCAATACAACAAAATAGCATACATATCAAACCACATATACTAGTATATCAACATATGTGTAACTCCATCTATTGAAAAAAATCCGCATTATTAACTGGTACACCTGGTATTATGAGAAATGCATTTTTCAAGGTTTTAAATTGTCATTTAACTCTTGATATTCTACAGTATAACTTGGAATATATATATATATATATATATATATATATATATATATATATATATTCTATCTTCAAAACCCTGGATTTATATTGATATATCTAATTCCAATCCAACACCATAGGATTCATTCTTGTTTATGTTCTTTCCATATTTCTAATCTCCTTCCCTGAGAGTGAGAAATCCTGCACCATCTTATCCTCAATATATTAATTTATTTGCTAATCTTTGCATATATTCAGTCTTCTATCACCACTAATAGCTATTGTTGCTGAGTTTATTGTCCTTCTAATTGGCATTCCTCTGTAGATAGTATTTTAAAATAAATGTTTTTTTAAGAAAAATTTTAGATTTACAGAAAAATTAAAAATGTAGTACAGAGAGTTCCCATACACCCTACACTTATATTCCCTATTTATTAACATTTTATATTAGTTTGGTACAATTTTTACAATTAATGAATCAATATCTACACTATTACTAACTAGAGCCCATAGTCTATTCAGCTTTCTATAGTTTTTATCTAATGTCTGTTTTCTGTTCCAAGATTTCATCCAGAATACAAGATTACATTTACTCATTGTATTTCCTTAGGCTCCTCTTGACTATAGCCATTTCTCAGACTCCCTTGTTTTTGATGACCTTGACAGTTTTGAGGAGTATTGATCAGATATTTTGTAGGATGCCCTACTACTGGAAAATATCTGTTGTTTTCTTATGATAGAACTGGAGATATGAATTTTGGGAGGAAAACCCCAGAACTAAAGTGCCATTTCATCACATCATATCAATGTTGTATACTATCTATATGATTTATGGCTGTTGATGTTGACTTCGATCACCAGGTTAAGGTAGTGTTTGTCAGGTATCTGCACTGCAAAGTTTCTTTTTTATTTTCTTCTTTATAATACCTACTCTTTGGAAGGAACCTACTCTGTGTAGTCCACATCTCATGAGTAGGGAGCTAAATGCTCTACTTCCTTGAAAGTGAAATATCTGCAAAAATCCCTGCTATGTGTTCAATTCTGTGTTTTCAAAACACAGAGATTTTAGGGCTACATCTAGTAACATCTCTGAAAAACATATTTTGATAAATGTTGGACAAGAGTATGAGGACAGTGTCTTAGTCATCTCTGTATTCCTAACCCCTAGCATAGTCCCAAGTTTATAGATTATGTGAATAAATTAAGATTAAATCTCATCTCTAATAAAAACTGAAATGTGAGGCAGGTATAGTTGGAATCCATTTACCTAAAAACTGCCTGTATATTCTGTTCATTTTTTATAAGTTATGACCATTTGACAAGAGTCCATGAGAAAGTCCTCTTGTCAATACCATGGATTTGTCAATAATGAAAAAACTCTTGTTTGCAGCCTGTCCTGGGAACAACAAAGCAGACGATACCTATTATCCATGTGTCATTTCCTAGTTGAGGACATAAGAACAGATCAAGGCAAAACCCAGTACATCTTCAAATTAGTGGCACAGATCGATGCCCATATTTCTCTGTGTCATGTTTCATTATATTGAACTATTTATGTCATCATAACCCAAGGCATCTTAATGCAACCTGACATCCAGGTTACATTGCATTAAAAAATAAGAAGCTATTGTATTTTGTTAATGGGGTGGAAAAGATTCCAGGTCTCGCTTTTTTTTTTTTTTGCATAGTATATAAGTTTATGACATGCTGTATGTATGGGGGTCTGTATTAAAGTTGAAAGGTCACAAGCCTTCAATTTAAGTCTATCAAAATATTCCTTTAGTTTGGTCACTCACATCTATTTCATGCCAATAATAGAGGATAAAAGATTAATTTTTGGGTGATAAAATTATTCTTTGTCATAATGTTTAGAAGTGATCACTTAAATTAAAGCAGCTCTTCTCCAATATTCCAAATCACAATATCACTCCTGTTTCAAGATTCTACTTAAATGCTATGCCTTCCATTAAACATCCCTTCTTATCATTTTGTTTTCTTCCTTCCTATCAGAACTTTCATAACAAGTCATATCTACTGATAAGACATATTTTTATATCCTAATAATATTATAGACGTTTGAGTATATACCTTAGCCCTATTAATATCCTTAGTGTCTTCAGATTAGGAACCATTTCTATTACTATAGTTTAGAAATTCTTTAACTTTCAGTGTCCATAAAAATAATTTAGAGACTGTTCAGAAATTTGGATCCTTCTCATAATGCAAGAGACTTTAATACAGTGGTTCTGAAGTGAGACTTGGTAATCTGAACTTGTTATAAAAATCTGGAGGAGAGTAAATACAAAGAATACCAACCTTAGGCACATCATAGTCAAAACCAGAGACAAAGACATAAAGAGAACATATTGAAAGCTACTAGGAAAAAACGTATTATATGCAGTAGAACAATAATGTGAAAGACTAGAGGCCTGGTGCACGAAATTTATGCACTCAGGTGGGGGGGCCCTCAGCCCAGATTATGCCCTCTCACAGTCCGGAAGCCCTCGGGGGATGCCCCACTGATGACTTAGCTGGGAGGTCGGACATCCTTAGTGCTGCCGCAGCTGCGCTCACCAGCCTTGAGCCCGGCTTCCCACCAGGGGACAGCTCCTGCACTGAGTGTCTGCCCCCTGGTGGTCAGTGTGAGTCACAGTGACCAGTCTTCCCGCCATTTGGTCAATTTACATATCAGCCTTTAATTATATAGGATAGGATGGTTGATTTTTTTGTCAAAAACAAATAAGGCCAGAAGACAATGGAATGCCCATCTTTAAAATACTAAAAGAAAAAGAAAACACTACTAAACAAGAATCTATATACAGTGATAAAAATTTTTTTAAATTTTATTTTCTTGTTTAAAGTATTACAAATAGTAGTACATATGTCTCCTTTTATTCCCCATTGATCTTCCCCCATCCTCCCCTACACCCTGGCACATGCCATTACCGCCCCCCCCCCTCAGTGTCTTGTGTCCATTGGTTATGCTTATATGCATGCATATAAGTCTTTCGATTGATCTCTTACCGCCCCCCCAACAATTTTTTTTTTTAAATTTTGAGTGAAATAGACATTTACAGATAAATGAAAACTGAATGAGTTTGTTGTTGGAAGACCTGAACTGTAAGAAATATTAAAGAAAATTTATCAAACTGAAGGAAAATGATATCAGGTGGAAATTTGGTTCTATAAGAAGGAATGAGAAGCACTAGAAGTGGTAAATATACAACTTAATATAAAAGACTAATCTTGAAATATTCTCTTAATTTCTCTCAAGGGTACATGAATTATTTAAAGCAAAAATGGCATCATTGTAAGGTTGAATTAAAATGTATATAGAATTAAAATATATGATGATAACACTATACAAGTTGGTGGGGTAATGATAGTGAACTGATCTGATGTTCTTATATTTGTGAAACTGGAAATGTGAAGTGTGAAGTGTGAACTGGTAAAATATTAAACCTAAGGATATTCTGATAAGTTAAGGATATATATTGTAATTTCTAGAGTAATGAGAAAAAGTAATAATAAGAAACAGTGTAGCTAAAAACCCAATAGAGGAAATAAAATAGAATACAAAAGCTATTCAGTTAATCCAAAAAATAGCAAAGAAATAAAAACCATAACAAAACAGTAGTTAATTTAGGATGTAGAGAATATAAACAACATTTTCAACCATGTTGACTTAATTGGTATTAACAGAGCACCACACCCACAACTATAGAATGCACATTATTTTTAAGTGCACACAGAACATTCAACAAACTAGGTCTCCCCATCTATTAAGCCATAAATGCATCTCATAAATGTAAAGAAATTTAAATCTTACAGAGTATGTCTTCTGACCACAATTAAATTGAAAATCATCAACAATAAAATATACAGAAAAATCCCCAAATATTTGGAAATTGAAGAACATATTTCATCAAAACTGGATAAAGTAAACTTGTTTCTTCATTGTTTCTCATTCATGCCATAATACTTCCAGGGTTTGCTTCTGCTAATGTGATTTTCTCTCACCAGAAAAGCCTCTCCCAGCCTCTCTGTCTGCCTTATATCCTTTCCTTTGGAAGTCCAATGACACAAAACCTTTTCCAGCTGGGTTTGTTGCTAGTAGCTAACTAGTAATGATTTTCTCTTCTTTCAATGCTGTAGTTCTCATTGACTAATCTATTCAGTCTGGCACTTCCTTACATACCAAATGTATGGTTATCTCTTTCCCATATGGGTCTTTTCTCTCCAATAATATTGTAAACATTGTAAACAAACTTATTGGAAACATTTCTACTTCTCGTCTTATAGCCTGTCTTCCCCTCCAACCCTGTGAAATAAAATTAAAATGCTCAATAATGTGTTTTTAAATTAAGGACATAAGATTTGGGGGTTCTATGTGAGTGAGAATTTCACTCTTGGCACCCACAAACTATATAATATTAAAAGATGTATTTCTCTTTATCTATAAAGATGGGAATAGTAATTTTTTTCTCCATAAAGTAATTGAAAGGAGTAAGTGGTGTAAAGTGCATTAGCCACTTAGCACATTGGTGCTTTATAAGCATTTAGCAAATGGTTATTGACAAAATTGTTGCTGGTGATGTGCCATTATTGTGTAGTTGTGACATTATTATTTTTATTGTTAAAGACCATATAATATTAGACTGTATGGGAGTTAGGGATTATAAAGTTCAACCCATTTATTCCTGTAATTAGAAAACCAAGGCCAGAGAGGAGCAGACTGATGATTATTTTGTCTTAAAAGAATAGTTTTCAAGATTCAAAGTTTATGTTCTGATTTACATTATGGTGCAATTTTAAAAAAATATTTGCTTCTTACAGAGAATACTTTCCCAGTTAGAGGAGTAAAAATACTCCTTTACATTTACATGGAAAATAACCCTTATAATTTCCTAGTGTTCCCACCCACTATCTGGGTAGGAACTGCTTTTGTTAAAATATACACTCGAAAAAGTAACAAGAGGCAAACCTCTCCCCACCATGCTCTGCTTACATGTACATTATACATCCATAAATTCTCACATGTTCAAGTCAACCCCATTGAGGGAATAAATAATTAGCTGTTCACCTACTACTTGTGATCACAACAGTCAAAGTAAAGTACCTCTGACCTATTTGGTCATGTGCTCTTAGTCAGTTGTTTAATTCTTGACCTGTCAGTTAAACGTCTTATCCTGAAAATGCCCAGCCTCCCAATTTGGAGGCCACTACAACTCATGAGTGAGCCCATTTGTCCTCCATCATCGAGTGTGGTGCAAAACGCCATGCCGAGAGAAAGTCTATATGGGAACTGGCAGAGGGTGAGAGAGAGATCAGAGAGATGGCATCTGGGACATGAAAAATAGATGTTTTAAATACTGATGCTTTAAGAAGGAATTAATGAATTAGGGTTTGTGAAGGTGGGCCTCCGCGAAAGGACTCCCAGTGTGTGCACAGCATGCACAGACCAGTCAGTTGTCTTTGCTACACACTCATTCTATCTTCCTCTGGAACTTGGGTAGATTTTAAAAGTCCAAGGACTTCTGGATGGTGCTGCAGCCACCACCCTCCCCCACATTTCTCACCCCTTGCCTTGGGGCTCCATGGGTATCTGCTGTTAAGTGCCCTAAGAGCTGTGATTACTGTGATTTCCTTTAAACAGCTCTACACATTCTTTGCCTTTCAGTTTTTTATGTCAGTCCTAATGTGTTGGGCCAAACATGTTGGAACTTGTTAAGGTTCTCCAAATAGCTTCTTTGTGTTGGAGAAATCACACCAGTGACAGGCCCTCCTCTCCTCTCCCAGAGCTTTTATGCAAGTGCTATGCCCCCTACTGTCCCCATCACTCTGCCTCACAGAGGAATTGACATTTCCATCCAGAGCTCAGATACCAACAACACTTACTATTTTTTTTTTAGTTTGTTTCTCTCTCTCTATTTCCCCTTTATCCCATTTAAATGCTGAACATAATAAAGTTGCCAAAGCTTTCCCTCCATTGGAGTGAAAACCATTCATTTGTCGTCTCAATTTAAGATTCCTGACTCCAACTAGAAGGATATTCTCTGTGGACGTAATGGGACATTTAGCAGTTCATTCATTTTCTTCACATGCTACTTATTTAGGCGCTCAGCGGTTGGCAGCTTTGATGTGAAGTAGTGAAATTATAAAGACATTACATATCATAAAAATATAAATGAAAGAAAACACCGACCCTCTTTTATATCAGGCTAAATTGACTGCTGTCATATTAAGGGTATTTTGTTTTATAAATTATACCTGTTTCAAGGTATTCCCTTGAGTGAGTCACTACATTGTCTTTTATTTCCTTTTCCTTTTTCATTTTTCTTTTTTTGGTAACAAAATAGGCTCTCCCTTTCCAATACATCAATATAAAGAACTATAAAGGGCTCAAATATAGGAATTCATGTGCCTGATACCAAAATTTACCTGGAATTTTCAATATTGGGCCAGCAAGGCAGTCAAAGCATGCATAATTTTCCAATGCTAACCTACGTTATTATATTGGACATAACAAAAGGACTTTGGAATAAAAACCAGGTTCATGAATTATATTCTTCAACATTCACTTTTTGAAAAAGTTCTACATGTATGACCACTTCTATTTGTATGTTTGGGCGGCTGTGACAAAATTCCACAGACTGGGTAGCTGATCAAAAGCAGACATTTATTTATCACAGTTCCATAGATTGGAAGTTCAAAATAAGGGCATCAGCATGGTTGGGTGAGGTGGCATATTTTCCCTGTATACTCACAGGGCAGCTCTATTGGGCTTTCTTTGATAGGTGCTGCCAGTGCAAGTGGGGCTCTTCTACAGGGTTGTGAGAAAAGCATTTCAGGAGAACCACACATGGGAGAATGTGGTGTGTAGTGAGGTTTATTGGGATGGAAATCGAGGGCTGCCCTGGGTGCTGAATGTCTCATCTCCATCTGCCCTGACATGGAAAAAGTCCAGCTGTATCTCCATCAAGGTCAAAACAAAGATCATTGTCCAAAGATTCTGTGCCGTTGGTCCCTCAACAGCAGTCTCAGTCCCTGTCCAGGTAGCTTAGTGCTGTTCCTGGCTGCCACCGTTGCTGTGCTGCTGGCCTGCTTGTGGAGTTCTTGCAGCTGCAAGGGCCACATGGTTACTAATGAGAGAGAACCACTGGGCAAATAGGTGTGTGTGTGTGTGTGTGTGTGTGTGTGTGTGTGTGTGTGTGTGAGAGAGAGAGAGAGAGAGAGAGAGAGAGAGAGAGAGAGAGAGAGAGAGAGAGAGCGCTCTTTGTTAGCTGGGATTATATTATTTGGGGCTTGGGAAAGACTAGGTACTTTCTCAAACTAACCAATCAACTTCCCAAGCTTTCTCAGGCTTCTGATGAGTCCACCCCCTAACCAATCTATTCTTTTCCTCGGCTAGACAGACAGGCCTCAGTCCCTTCTCCCAGCGACCTGTAGAGAACTGACCAGTGGTTCCCTGGGGAATGTGTGAAACTGTAACTTCTTATGAAAGCAAGCAGGCTCATGCTCCCCAGTTGATTATGTGTAATAATGTCTGATGTCCTTTGCTTCCTTATTAATATTTAGCTACCTACGCTAATATAAGGACCTGAATGTCATTCATGAAGGCTCCACCTTATTACCTAATCACCTCATAAAGACCCCCATCATCTGATACTATCACCTTGGGGAGTTGGTTTCCAATATATGAATTTTGGAGGGACAAAAACACTCATGCCATAATAATACCTCTTTAATATTTGCTCTATGAAGCTACAGTTGTTCTAAATACAGTAACTCCTTCACTAATCCATTATGTCTCTCCATAAATACATCCTGTTCCCAGGTTTTCTCCCTGTGGATTTGGGCATGGCCAGCAGGGAGGAGATAGCCTTTCTAAGATGGAAGGCAGAGCTACCTGGAGCGGGAATGTCACTGAGGCCATCCTGTGGGGTTGGCTTGTATGCGGGAACTGGTGAGGGACCTTGTTTGGTTACTGCTGTGAAGGTATGAGATTGAGTAGCCCCCAAACGAGCCATGCTGAAAGAGAAGCTAGAGGAGGACTCTGAGGTCATAGAAGTCAAAGTAAAGAAGAGAACAATAA
Source organism: Myotis myotis (assembly GCF_014108235.1). Classification (NCBI taxonomy): domain Eukaryota; kingdom Metazoa; phylum Chordata; class Mammalia; order Chiroptera; family Vespertilionidae; genus Myotis; species Myotis myotis. The sequence continues at coordinate 18,459,267 of NW_023416401.1, read as the reverse complement.
AGGTAAAAGATTCAGCTGAGAGATGTCAGATCAGAAGGGACAATGGGAATAGGAATAAGACCAGAGCCAGCAAGAGGTAAAACCAAAGATGTGATTTGTGAATGGTCTGCATAAAATTATGAGTTAGATTTGCCTCGTTACCTACTATTTTTAAATAGTAGAAACTTTCCTTCCTTATGATTGACCATTTTTGTCTAGACTTGACTGTTTTTATTAGACAGGAATATATATTTAGAAATATATATGGGGCCTCATGATTTGAACTAAAACTAGTTCAATCTATTTTGAACTATTTTGTTCAATTTTCCAGAAAGGCTTATTATTCCTAGTATTATAATATTCAATAAGAGATACATGTTCCCCCTCCATTCCTCATTCCCTCCCTTTTGAATGGAGCACTATGTTCCATCTTCACATGAGAGTCTAGGTCTGAAATTAAGCTGAAATTCTCTTAGTGTTCTTCAGCCTGCCCCTTGGGGTTTAGCGGTGGAATATCATGGGCAGTTTGTCCTGGTTAGCGACAGACTCTCCAGGAGGACGCTGGCTCCTGACTCCCAGCTTGAACTCTTTCCCTTGTGCCATACAGCCTCTTGCTTAGAATTAGAAACCACATCATCTTAGACACCTTTGTCCCTATCAGGTTGCTCCCTCCTGTCTTGTTAGAGCTTATCTAGTAACTGTGGCAATGATTTGCAAATTATAGTGTAATAAATTCTTAATCCAGTTTTATTTTAACATCTTCATTAATTATGTGGAAGAGGGAGACAATGGCTCGCTAATTAAATTTTCAGATATTGCTAAGTTGGAAGGAGTTGCAAACCCAGCTGAGAGCCAAAATGCAACATAAATGAATCTGGAGAAGTTTTGGGGAAGTGCAGCTAGAAAGCCAGGAGGAGCTTAAAACTAGAAACAAAGAAATCAAGGCCATCTAGAAAAAAGAAAGAGTAGATCCATAAACCCATAGGGTGGGAGCAGCCTGGGGAACCAGGCCAATCATGGTTGATAGTTAGATGGGCAGGGTGACAGGTTTCCATTTTCTTCTCCCAGAAAGGAGCCATGCTTCCTCTCTGATAGCTGTGTCTGATGGCTTCAGGCATGTAATTTTGGTCACAATGATGTGAGAAAGCCTTGGGAGGGAGAACGGCACAACTCAGGGGTATGCAAAGCTTTGTTTCTTGCATTCCTCACAGTGCCTTGCACCTGGCTGGGCACATGGCAGATGATAAAGACTGAATTAATTAAGGTATGTAAAACTGGTTTAGAAAAAAATAAGAAGTACTATGGGAAGCGAAAGATTATTGTTATTTTTACAGTAATGATAATTATTATCAATCTTTGTTAATTTAAATTTAATTGAAGTTGATTAGGGAGAAAATGGCATATGTGGGCAAAGATAGCAGAGGAGAAACAACAGCTGAAATGATTAACATGGGTTTCTCCTCCTAAAAGTACTTGATTCAGTTCTAGGGAAATGACATGGGTTTCTAGGACATTGAGGCCCTACAGTGACCGATCTGTGTCCCAAGAGTGAAGAAACTGGCCATTTCATTAACTCTTTCAGAACAGGTAATATAGAGAGTCAGGAAGAATAGCTGCTGGGGCCAGGATAGTACAGTTGAGCACTATAACTATCATTACTATTGCAGGAAGGAAACATATTTTTCCTAGAACTATCAATTGACCCCCTCAATCTAGCCATAATCTTTTCCCAGCATCAGTCACATTGACCTTAATCAACTACCCATTGTGGGCACATCACCTTTCTGCAGCATAACAGTGTGACTCAAGCCTATACTTGCTTATTCCTGGTTTCAGTCCCTAAATAAGACTGCAGATGCTACTGTGAACCCTGAGTATCCTTTCAACTCTGTCCCGTTGGTTACAAAGGATGCTAAATGAAGGGTCCAAAGAGATGAATGCCCAGTGCATACTATCCCCAGAGTTGGATGAAACCCCAACACAGTATTTGTTCTACCAAAAAAGAAGAGGTAATTTGATGAGATATGAAAAATAACATTTAAGATTTTCTTTTGTTACAGTAGAATTTTATCTGTTTCCTTCCATATACTAGACTCTTAACTATCAGAGGCCATGCATATAGCGTCTCTTTTCCTTGTAACTTCCACAATGTCTAAGAAGGTGTGAACACATAGAGGACACTCAGAAACTGATGGGTTATATTAGGAGAAATACTGCTTCTCTTCAAGAAACTACTTTCTTCCATTTAGAAAAAAAGGTATAAATGGGCCTTTTTTTTTTTTTTTTTTTTTTTTACAATTCTCGAAAAGAAAAGAAAGGGATGAATAGATATGACATATTTTTTTTACTTCAGTAAAAGGCAGGTAGATTGCACATCAAAAAGTATCAGAAGGCTCTGCTAAGGAAGTGTCAGCTTTTGTCATCTCCTGACTTCTACTTGGTAAGTCCAGGAAAAGAAGAAATTAAAATAGCCAACCTGTAGGTTTAGGATTATATGGAAAGAGGCTAATTGGTTTTTCACCTTATTTTCCCTGTCATTCCTTCAAGGATTAGGTTAAGCCTCTGTATATGTTTCATCAGGGAGTCATTGGGATTACACCTTGCCTTTCTGTCTGTCATGCTGACAGCGCCTGCAATGTGGACTCGATTTTGATAAGCCCTACCACTCGTCATGTAACATCTTTTAGTCAAAACAGGTATATAATTTATGGTGCCCAAAGCAGTTGTTAGTGTAAAGGAATTAACTGGGAGGGAGGCACATGCACTAAGACAGTCACTGAATTGCTAAGCGGCTATTCCTGCCTGCTTTGTGGAGATTGGTTTTTTCCCTTTGAAGTTCTTAAGTAAGGCATAGACACATTTGACATTCAAATGTGGTATCTTTTCCTGCTTAGAAAAGAAAAACTTAGAAAAGACCCCCTCCTCCTCCCCCCCTGCATTCAGTATTCTGGGTATTGAAAGATACCCAGGTGGAAGAAATGGTGGAGAAGACTAGGGTTTGTCGGTGAGCCAGGGGAGTCACCTCCAGGAGATGACTGTTGAGTGAGTGACAGCATGAGGGTGAGTTGTGAGGGTGTTGACAGATTTGTGTCATCAGGTGAAGTGAGGCACAGCAGGAGTCCAGGCTGGCAAGGGCTGTCAGAATAACTGCTGTGACCCTTTCTATAGAAATTATAGGCTGATAGAGTTAGGAGCCTGAGTCAATCTCTGGAAGACATTGGGGTAGCCATCTGTGGGGCTTGCTGTTTTCAAAAATCCTCAGGCACAGCACTGCTCAGATTCTGAGGTTCTGCATGCTGGAGTAGCACATCCTAACTGACCCAGATGTTGTGGCTTGAACTATGTATGCCCCCTGGCCCCCAAAATATGCTGTGGTTCTGACTCCCAGTACCTCAGAATGTGACCTTATTTGGAGATAAGGTCTTAACAGAGGTAATCATGTTAAAATGAGTTTCTTAGCATGAGTCTTAAGCCAGTGATGGCGAACCTTTTGAGCTCAGCGTGTCAGCATTTTGAAAAACCCTAACTTAACTCAGGTGCTGTGTCACATAGAGAATTTTTTTGATATTTGCAACCATAGTAAAACAAAGATTTATATTTTTGATATTTACTTTATATATTTAAATGCCATTTAACAAAGAAAAATCAACCAAAAAAATGAGTTCGCGTGTCACCTCTGACACACATGTCATAGGTTCACCATTACTCGTCTTAAGCCAATATTACTGGTGTTTTTATAAAAGGGGGAACTTTGGACACAGCAACTTGGACACAGAAAGAACTCCATGTGAAGATAAAGGCAGAGATCAGGGTGATGCAGTTACAAGCCAAGAAATGTCAAAGATTACCAACAGCTAGAGGGAAAACATGGAACAGATTTTCCCTCACAGTTCTCAGAAGGAACTGACCTTGTGACCTCTTGATATTATATACTTCTAGCCCCTAGAACTGTGAGACAATAAATTTATGTTGTTTATGTGGTACTTTGTTACAGCATATCTAGGAAACTAATATACCAGGAAATCTCAGCCAGCTCTGCCTGGATGAACCCACTGCTCACATTTCTCAGAAGTTCTAGGTACCAAAGCAGAGTATGATGTTTTTCACTTACACGAAAATCTCTAGAGTCTGTCTGCAAGAATGAGTGGAATTCAGACTTATTTTTTAACTAGGATTAAGAAGATATTTAGAAATTCAGCCAAAACCCAGATTAAGATACAGACCTCCTCTTTTAGGTGCTCAACTCTAAAACCATTGTTCAGTGGCAAAGTCAGAACAACCAGTAGACTCTGAGGGGAGGTTTTCTAGGGCTTAATGTCAAAGTGGGAACCTTTGAAACCTTATTCCTGTAGTCCCTTTTACATTAAGTTTGGTTACCTTCTGTCTGCATGCCCTGTACTCATCTGCTTTTTCAGGTTGATTGATTTCAAAGCAGTGCAATTCTTTTAACAACAAATCATTTGTCTAACTTCCTCAGGAACGAAGCTTCCCACATAAGCAAATGTACCAGATTTCTTAAACATATTTTAAACTTGCTGCCTTTATCTTAAAAATTTTAACAAGTTTAAATGGCATATTTCTAAAATATATCATGCAAGCTTAGGCAGATATTACTATTTTTTTAACTAGCATTTAAAAAATCACAATGACATAACATCATTATAGTTAATATTAGTTGGTACACTCTGCTGTAACACAGACAGGTTCTCATTGCTTTTCTGAGCAGGATGTAAATCATTGTACTCTGGGAAGTTTCATTGGGAGTGAGGGAGAGTGTTTTAGTTACTCATTGCTGCATAATGAACTACCCCCACACTTAGTGGCTTAAATACACAGTTTATTACTTCTCAAAATTCTGTGTTTATGGAATTATTGCACTGCTCAACTGGGCAATTATTTAATGTTATGCCGTGCTTATTGGGATTCTTCATGCAACTGCTTTTATCTGAGAGCATGACTGTGGCAGGGATGTCCAAGAGAGCCTATGATGTCCCGGCCTCACTTCTTTTTATACTTCCTACAGTATTGTGGGTAGGCTCAACCATGAGGAAGCAGAGGCTGCCAGGCCTCATAAGCCCTCTGGCCAAAAGAGTTCCAGAATGATACTTCTGTTACATTCTATTAATCAAAGCAGTTCCCAAGACCATCTTGAGTTTCAGGAGAAGAAGGTTGTCTCCACTTTGATGTGACAAGTGGCACGCTTTCCAGGAAATGGATGATTTTTGGCAGCCAATTATGAACACCTTTATTATTATCCAATTTATTAAATTATTATAAAATAATAATCACCTCTAGGAACCCCTTTCTCTCCTATTGTGGTGACTAAAGTTACTAGCTGCAAAGAAAGAGAACAGGGGCCATCAGAGGTTTTAACAGCTGAATGGCCAGCCCTAATAGAGATCTTTGAGACCTAAAATCTAGGCTTGTGGCTTAAGTTGGACCTTCTATCTTTCTTCTTTTTCTCATGAGCCTAAATCTTCATAATGGAAGGAAATTGAACAAAATGCTTTTTGTTCACCCTGAAGTCTTCCAAATTGGCTGTAACATCTTTGCATTCTCACCAGCAGTGTATGAGAGTACCTATTGCGCCGCATCCTTATCAGCATTTGGTATTGTCAGTGTTTAGGATTTGGGGCATTCTGTTAGGTGTATAGTGGTGTCTCATTGTTTTAATTTGGATATACCTGATGCCATAGGATATAGAGCATCTTTTCAAATGCTATTTGCCATCTATGTTTTTTTGGTGAAGTATCTGATAAGGTCGTTGGACCATTTCTTATTGTTTTAGGAGTTCTTTGTATATTTTGAATAACAGTCCTTTACCAGAAGTGTTTACAAACATTTTCTCCCAGACTGTAGCTTGTCTTCTAATTCTCTTGATATTGTCTTTCATAGAGCATATGTTTTTAACTTAACGAAGTTTGGCTTATAAGTTATTTCTTTTATGGATCATGTCTTTGTTGTTGTATCTAAAAAACATCACCACATCACCATATCCAATTTCATGTAGGTTTTCTTCTATGTTATCTTCTAAGAGTTTTATATTTTGGTCTATGATACATTTTGAGTTAATTTTGTGAAGGGTATCAGGTCTGTATCTAGTGTTTTATTTTCTTTCTCATCCCCCCCTTTCTTTTCATTTTCTTTTTTTTTTTCCATTTGGATGTTCAGTTAGTCCAACATTATTTGCTGAAAAGACTATAGTTGCCCCATTGTAACTTTGTCAAGATCAGGTGACTATATTATGAAGGTCCATTTTCTGAGCTCCCCATAATGTTTCATTTAACTATTTGCCTATTCTTTCACCAGCACCACAGTGACTTGATTACTGTAGCTTTATAGGAACTCTTGAAGTTGAGTAGTGTCTTTTCTTCAATTTTGTTCTTCTCTCTCAATGTTGTATTTGCCATTCTGGCATTTTGCCTCTTCAGTCTTTTGAATCTGTTTGTCAATATCTGTAAAATAACTTGCTGGTTTTATTGATGTTACATTGGATTTATAGATCAAATTAGGAAGAACTGATATCTTAGCAATATTGAGTCTTCCTATCCCTGAACATTGAATATCTCTAAATCTATTTAGTTCTTTATTTCACTCATCAGAGTTTTTTGATCTTGCATATATTTTGCTTGATTTATACCTCAGTATTTCCTTTTGGGGGTTGCTAATGTAAATGGTATTGTTTTTAATTTCAAATTCCTCTTTTTTGTTTGAATTTGACTTTTGTATATAGTATAAATTTGCTATAATTATTTATTAGTTCCAGGAGTTTTTGTTGTTGTTGTTGTTGATTCTTTTGAATTTTCTGCATAGCAATAAAGTCATTTGTGAACAGAGACAGTTTCTGTTTCTCTTCTCAACCTGTATGTATTTTATTTTATTGCCTCATTGCATTAGTAAGGACTCCAAGTATAGTGATGAAAACAAATGGTGAGAGAGGACATTCTTGCTTTGTACTGAAATTAGTTGGGAAGCTTCAAGTTTCTCACCATTAAATATGATCTTATTTGTAGTTTTTTTGTAGGTAGTTTTTATCAAGTTGAGAGAGTTTCTGTCTGTTCTTAGTGTACCAAGAGTTTTATCATGAATGGGTGTTGGATCAGCTCAATTTTTACTTTTTCCAACATAACTGTTTTCTTTTCTTATGAACTCCCAGCATTTATACTAATCGTGTGTATTTTTTTATTATTTTCATTCAATAGTTATAGCCTTGTGACATATCTTACTACTGAGACTCAAAGTGTTTCTCTTATTTCTTTCACAGTGTCTAGCAAAGTGCTAACTACAGGGCCCATAGTCTAAAACTATCTAATATGATTTGTGAAAAAAAGTGGACTTTGTTCTTAAGTAATCAGCTGAATACATTCTTTTTTTAAAAATCTTCACCCAAGGAAATTTTATTGATTTTCAATCAAAGAGAAGGCGGGGGGGGGGGGGGGAGGGGAGAGAGAGAGAGAGAGAGAGAGAGAGAGAGAGAGAGAGAGATATTAGAGAGAAGCATGCATGGATTGATTGCCTCTGTATGCTCCCCACTGGGGATTGAACCTGCAACCTAGTTATGTGCCCTAGCTGGGAATTGAACTTGCAATCTTTTGGTGTGCAGGTGACACTCTAACCAACTGAGTCACCTGGCCAGAGCAAATTAATCCTTTCTTAATGGTTGAGTGTATTGTATATTAAAATTGTACTAAACTTATAAGTTGACTAATATAAATAGCAGCAGTTCATACTAAATACAAATGAACAACATTTAGAATGTAGGTGAGCTTATTTTATGGTGACACCAGCATATAAAACAGATCTACATTCACATTACAGTCAAATAAATCATGTCCTATGTATAAGTCAATGTCCTGTCAGGATAAACAGAAGCCATGCTAGGTATTCCATATGGAGAAAAGAAGCCTTGGAAGTGTAGTTTTCAGGCTTTCTATTATGAGAGTAGAGGAGAGTGTATGAGACCAAGTGTGGAACTGAGGGACAAGAGATACTGGATGGTATAATTCACCCCTTGACTTCTCAGCATTCATATATATCCCCTTCTTCCTGCAGCTAAATTTCCGTATAATGATAATAAAAATCACCCCGCTTCCACCTCAGAGACTGCAACTAACCCTTATACTAGTGAAGGTATGTTTACCCTCTTCTATAAAGTGGAGACTCAAAATCATGTCTATGTGTAGGTTTGGTTAATGTTAAGCTAGTCACCATGTTATCTATATATTCTATAACCAGAAGACTAAATCCCTACATTAATCATCACCAACACTCCTTATCCAAAAACATAGGGAAAAGAGAGAGTAGAAACTGATTAACATATAAAAATATGTGCATAAAAACAAAGAAGAAAATATGTATACTGTTGTTGTTCTCATTCTTAAAGTGATTGTGAGTCTGTAATTGATATTTAGAAATATCTTATTTTAATAGAAATTTTTTTGTTGGTACTGGAATCTGTGGAATCACAATCCTGTATGCCATCTCCACTTGGCAGAGGGCAATAAACTCTCTGTTCCAGGGTCCCTCTCCCTCTGTTTTCTCCTGCTATCCCAACCTGTGATAGGCTACTTTTCTACCCTAATTATACATTTTGAGCTTCAAGTCATTTGTAATGATTTATGGCAGCTGTGCTTTTGCCAATCTTACACAGTATTTTTCTTATTACTTAATTGTTTTAGCAGTGCTTCAGCCATTAGTTTCTGAGTTCTGAAAACAGGAAACAGAAGTCTTCTATTATAGACGCCTGCTTAATTAGCTCAGAGGCTGTCTAATGGGGGCTATTAAAAATGCAAATGAGGTGTGATCAAACAATGAAAAGTTTGGTCCCCACAGGATATGCTAATGCATTTCCCCCCTTGCAAAAATCTACTGCAGTACTGACTGTAGATTCCTTCCTTCCTTCCTCACCATTTGAAATAGCATTGTTGGTGATTGGGTTGCTGCCTCACCTAGGCTGGGCTGCAGCTTAACAAAAAGTTATTAAGGCCCTAGCTGGTTTGGCTCAGTGGATAGTGTGTCGGCCTGCGTACTGAAGGGTCCTGGGTTTGATTCCGGTCAAGGGCACATGCCTGGGTTGCGGGCTTGATCCCCAGTAGGGGGCATTCAGGAAGCAGCCAATCAATTATTCTCTCTCATCATTAATGTTTCTATCTCTCTCTCCCTTCCTCTCTGAAATCAATAAAAATAAAAGTATTAAAAAAAGTTATTAGGGAAACTAGCCTTATTTTCCACCCCTTAACTAAGGCAGTAGTTCTCAAACTTGAGCACGAATCAGAGTCACCTGGAAGGCTTATTAAAGCAAAGGTTCCTAGACTGACTCCCAAATATTCTCATTTGAACAACTTCCCTGACCTTTTTTTCAACCCAAATTAGGGTTATGTGCACGTTGTTTATGATTATATTATCATACTAAACAGCACATGAAGGGTAGATCTCAGTTTCATGGAGTCTGAAGCTTATTTTTTTTTTAATTTTAAAATCTTTATTGTTGAAAGTATTACATATGTCCCCTGTTTTCCCCCCTTTATCCCATTCTAGCCCACCCCTACCTCCTGCCTCAGCCCCTTTTGAAGGATCCTCTTAAAAGAAACAATAAAATTTAATATAATTTGAATGAGGATCACTGAAGTTTTCATGTTAATTAGCCCTTGCACCATATTTTCTGAAATGTCTGATTCTTTGTATAGCTCTCTCACTAATTAGTGAGTTCCTCATGGACTAAAAATCTTATTTATCTTCACTGAGTATCTAACACATCCTGGATGCTCAATAGATGCTTGTTGACTTCATCCTTTTACATCAATTTAACACTGAAAAACTCCATGCTGGATTTTCCCATCCCATAGGCTCTTCTCATTCTCATTGAGATATGACTTCTTATCTTCTTTTGCTACCACTGCAACTTCTTGACCATATTCTTCAACTCCATCCCCTTCCATGACCTATTGGAACCCCATCAAACTTTTCATTTTGCCCAAGCACTTGAGGTCCATTTATGCCTTCTTGTATTTCCTTGTTTTTCTTTTATGATCTGGAATATTTCTACTCATCCTTCAAGATCCACTTCAAGTTTCATCTCCTTTTGTAAATGCTTCCTGAAGTTCTTTTTTAGGCAGAAAGAGGCCTCCATTCTTTACAGCATGTGTCTGACACATCCGTGCTGGCTTCATATGGGAGGTTGTATAGATTGCAAATAACCTGAATAACTATTCTTGGTCACCCAACCTCCTTTTATTCATCTTTATAATCTTAGCAATAGTCACCATAAACTTGTGATAATGAAAATAAATAAATGAATGAATAAAGGATAATGTTATTGCTAATGTTGTCTGAAAGGAGATCTGATGTTCCAGAGTATACATGGAGAAGGAGATGCTTGGCCAAGATCCCTTTGTAGCCCCTCACCCCTCCACTCTGTTTTAGTGAGAGTTCAAGTTCAACCTGGTGGCCTCCCTTCTATTCTCCCTCCTCCCATCTTGTTCCTGGCAGTGACCTAGTAGTTCCACTGTGTTTCTCTCCTTCCTTTCCTTCTACTTACTCTCAGCTTAGTGCCTGATTAATTGTATGTGCACTCTTGAAAGAAAAGGATTTGAACTGGCTGGCACTCAGGCCCTGGGACTCCTTTATTGGCTGTCCTTCTACATTCTCCCTGAGGAAAGTGCAGGAGCTGGGACCTTGCCCCAGACCTGAAGGAGGACACTGGCAATTTGAGTACTCTGCACATTGGACCTCACAGAACAGCATTTTCCAGATTCAGCAATTTGTAGTCAAGTGCTGTCTTTTCATCCCTTCTCTGGTCATTAATAGAAAAGCAACCTGTTGATTGCATTTCTTCCTGCTGGTCAAACCTTGCCCAGGGGATTTGGGTATTCTGAGGAGGGCTCCTGCTGGAAGGTGCCCTGGCTGCCAGCTGCCTGCCACTCTCCAGGTCTCCTTGCCTGTAGCTGCTCCTTTATGGTCAGAATATAAAAGGAGGCAGAAGCAGTGCAGGCCAGAGTGTGCAGGGAGTTACAGCTCTCTGACAGAAACCCTCTGATCCAGGCAGAAGACCTCATGTTGCTCTCAAGAAGCAATCTGCTTTCCCTCCTTCTCCCCAAAGTCTCCATCTTCAGAGCCTGGGCTTCATCTCTCTGCCTGGTGCTAAGAACCCTGTTTCCCCTCTCAAACCAGTGGCTGGCTGGTTGGAGCATTCTCTTCTTTCCTCTAGCATCATATCCCACAGAGAACTGGAGTTGTGCTTCCAAGCAGGGGATTCTGAGACTGTGAACTCAGTGCCTCCAAACTGTTCAGCAGAACTGTACTTGGCACTTCCAAGTCTGTCACAGGGGAAGCAGGACCATCACAGATACCAAGGGCACTTCTGCCACCCCCCGAGCCATGGTGCTTATCTATCTATATATATAAAAGGCTAAGTGACCATCCAACCATCCGACTGTCTGGTAGGTATGACCTGCACTGACCACCAGGGGGCAGACGCTCAATACAGGAGTTGCCAAGCTGTGGTGACTTAGCAGCAGTGGTTCTTGGGTGACATACCCCAGAACCAGAGAGGAGGGAGCCTGATTCTGAGGTGCATCACCCAAGAACTGCGCTCTCGCAATCCGGGACACCTTGGGGGATGTCGGAGAGCCAGTTTCAGCCCGATCCCCGCAGGCCAGGCTGAGGGACCCCACCTGCCAGAGGGGCCCCTGCTCACTCTGCAGACATCCTTCCAGCTGTGGTGCCACCCCAGGTCCGGCTGGCCAGGGAGGGATTGCGGGAGGTTGGCTCCAAGGCGTGTCCAGCCCATCTCATCCAGTCTTACCCCCCTGGACACCTTCTAATTAATTCCTTTTTAATATGCATGAATCCATGCACCAGGGCACTAGTTCCTGAATAAAGGACCACAGATGCCCTTGTTTCTGACTCACTGCTGTCCTTGCCTGCCATGAGGCCACTTGTTACTTGCAGCCCATCTTGCCACCTCCTCCATTCAAAAGACCCTGATACAACTTAATCTTTTAATTAGACAGCACATCTTCACTGACCAGGGTTTGTCCTTGTTGGGCTGGGGGAAAAATTGCACATTATAGGAAAAAGATGAAACAACAATTCAGTGTGGCCTCTGGAAGGAATGGTAGAGTGGACGGCAGCTCCCAAAACCACTCTTCCCAGGCCACAGCTGAGATACACTTCTTAACAGCCTGCAAACATATGCAGGGTCTTTAGGTCTTTGAGGTGGGGACAGGTGGGACTCTTTCTTGTTGGGCTCATACTTCTGCCTACCCTTTCCTTCCCTTCTCCAGGCTTAAAAACATCAGTCACCATTCGCTAGAAGTTTCCTCTGTGCTCATCCCTGTGCTAAACCCTCTCCTCTCCCGGATGGCACCCTGCATTCCTCAACTTTCCACTCCCACCTTCTGGTAAACATTGTCCAGAACTGATGGCCCCAGTGGTGTCAAAATACAGCTGGTAGGAAGGCATAGTCACAGAGAGGAGACCCCCACCAACAGCGCTCCATGAGTTCATAGGATTCTGACAATTACAGACCCTCAAGGCCCAGAGAAATCATCTTCCCCAAATGCTTCCAGGGTGAAAAAGACTAGTTTGGTACCTCTGTCTGGGGCTTTAAAAGTTATTTTTGTCCTTGAAATATAATAGTGGGTTATTGGTAATTATAGGAAAATAGATGGAGTGGAAATAAAGGGTTTTTGAAGTTTTGTTCTGGTCCCAATATTATATTTTGAATTTCTTATTCAGTTAGACACAACTCCTGAGACCATGACCTCCATGATTATAGCAGAAAAAGGCCCCTATTGTCCATAAGCCCATGATTTTCACCGTTTTCCACTCCCTCTAACTGGCATAATTTCTCTGGACACCGCAGAGGAAGGATGTTACCTAAATGCTAGTTTCCCAGGGTGCCATTCCCATGCGTCAAGTTCACATGAGGCAAGGGCACAACAGAGCCCAGTAGGTATCCCTTCATCGGTCTTTATTTAGATAATTCAGAACCTATGCTCTGTCAGACATTTTAATTGTTCCCCACTGCCAACGGACCGAAAGCCTTCCTTCTTGGCTGGGCCTTCCATTTCCTCTGCAATGGCTTGCACAATCTTTCTCAGTCACTCTGTCCCATTCATTCATTCATTCATTCATTTCATAAATATGGATTCACCACCTCTTCTATGTTGCAGAACTTGTCCTAGATTCTGGGGATATAAAAAAGAATAGCAGTACTCTGTTCTTCTATTCTGGAAGGTCTAATAGTCTAGAACAGTAGTTGCCAACCGGTGGTCCGTGGACCACTGGTGGTCTGTGAGGTCCAAAAGATTGGCGACCACTGGTCTAGAAGACAAAGATAAAAACAAAACCACAAGCATCATTGTCTGTGATACTGCGATGGAGGTCTGCTTAGGGCAAAGCAGAGGCATGAAGAAGGAAGAATTTCCTTATACTCAGGTGTGGGGCTGTCAGATGGACCAGAGAGGTTCCATAGAGGAAGTGACTCCACTGTGTAGCTACATGAGTATAGAGAAGCCATTCCAGCTAGAAGCAGTGTCTTGAGTAAGGCCATAGAGGAATAATGACCAGAGTATACTCAGGAACTACAGCCAGAACACAGCTGACCAGAAAAAGGCTGGACAGGAGGGCAAAGGCCAGAGTCTATAGAGCAGCATGAGGTTACTAGAGCCATTTATGGATGTGGTGTGTGTGTGTGTGCATTCGGGGGGGAGTGGGAGGAGAGGTGTTGGCATGATTAGCTCATAAGCCCCAGAATGGAAGACTATACTCAGCCTGCTAAAAAATGTGTGTGTTTAAAGCCTATAATTAGATAACAAATTACTTGAATATTTAAAGGAACAGCACACCTATAAAATTATTTTAAACCTGAAAAATATGAATAGCCTACAAGACATCCAGCTGCTTGATTCAATCATGAAATATGTAGTCCAGCGTAGTCCAAAACTTCCTGGCTCAATAATGTATGCAGTTGAACCCATCCTTGGAAAGATCACTGGTTATTTCTGAGAGTCCCTGGGGGACTAATGGGCTGTCTTTTCCCTTAGGGCAGTGGTTCTCAACCTGTCGGTCTCGACCCCTTTGGCGGTCGAATGACCCTTTCACAGGGGTCGCCTAAGACCATCCTGCATATCAGATATTTACATTAGGATTCATAACAGTAGCAACATTATAGTTATGAAGTAGCAACGAAAATAATGTTATGGCTGGGTCACAACATGAGGAACTGTATTTAAAGGGCCAGAAGGTTGAGAACCACTGCCTTAGGGGCTCCACCAGGCTCCCACCTCCTTTGCCTGCCCTGCTCTGATCTCCTTTGATATTTCCATGTCCACTCTCCCACCCACTGGGGGGCCCTGGTTTCAGGGGGCAGTGTCTGGGTGTCCCTTTGCTTCAGGCTTTGGCAAGGCAGATCTGATAAGGTCCCCACTTAGATGAAGAAAGTCTCCCCTCAGTTCTGGGCCACACAGACCCCAAAGCACCTGAGCTTGAAGCAGAGGATTACGGGAACTCTTTCTGAAAAGCTGCATCCCCTCTGCCTATTCCCCTGCCCTAGGGCCAGGTCCTGAGCAGAAGCTATTTCTCCTCTGCCTCCCATCCTCGCCCCTCAGAGCATGCCTGTGTCTTCCCCAGTTAAACACAAATGCTTCCATGTTGCTGCCTATTCTGCCATCAGTGAAGTAAACACGTCCTGTTACAGAAGCCAGCTACCCTGGCACCTGCATGTTATGAGCAGGGGACACTGAGCTCAGAAAAAATGAGAAGTAGGAATGCACAGGGACTCAAGTAGCAAAAGCCAGGGTATAATTCTCAAAAAAAGAAGGGGAGATAATGTGGGGAATCCATTTCAAATATATATATTTTAAATATATTTTATTGATTTTTTACAGAGAGGAAGGGAGAGAGATAGAGAGTTAGAAACATCGATGAGAGAGAAACATCGATCAGCTGCCTCCTGCACATCTCCTACTGGGGATATGCCCGCAACCCAGGTACATGCCCTTGACTGGAATCGAACCTGGGACCTTTCAGTCCGCAGGCCGACGCTCTATCCACTGAGCCAAACCGGTTTCGGCCCATTTCAAATATACTGATTTGATCTCAACTTTGATGATTAGAGATAAATGTAAATGTGTATTTGGCAAAGTATTAGAAATATAAACCATCATTTTAAACCACAAATGACCACAGAATGTATACACAGATAGATTGCATCCAGAGTCAAAGACAGAAAACCAAGGTAGCAGTGAGAATGCCAAAGCAATGAAGCGTACAGCAAGATGAAATAAGCAGGGCAAGGCATGCTACTCCAGTAATGATGGCTGCCTTAACACCCAGTGTTCAAACTGATGACTTTCCTGGTGGTATAATGAAAATCTAAGAGAAAGAATCACCTAAACAAGATGTCAGAGACAGACAAGCTAAAAAATAGAAAGATGAACAAAGACAAAATAGGAAAACACAAAGGAAATTAGTCCTGAGTAATATCACTCTATGTATAATTATAGTAAAACATTAAATAATGGTCAACTGTCCTAGGAGAATCTTTAGAATTCAGCTCTGCTATGAAGAGAAGGAGAGAAATGATACAGTTAATTATTGGATATGTATGTTAAAGGATGGTTAAAAATATACACTTTATTGAAGTTTTTCTTTAAAAACAACACAGTTTTTATGTAGAACACTTGGAAAATAAAGAAAATTAATGTAGAAGAAATCAGTGGTTACCTACCATCTCAGAAGCCTTTATGCTATTTTTCCCTTTTGGTCTTGAAGGAGACCTTGTTGGGGGAGGGGAGGCAGCAAGAAGGGAGTGAGTGAATATTCAAAAAGGAGAGGAGCTGAGTGGTGAGAAAGGTCACTGTTGATCCCATTTTCCCTCCTCTAGACTCTGATGTCTAGAAACACAAAGATTTTCCCACCTTCTTTGTCCTCTTTTCTTTGAATGCCTAATATAACTGAGCAGGGGCAATGATTCAATGAGGGCAAGAGAAAGGGAGAAAGGAAGCAGTTATTTTTACTAATTCCTCCCCCCCCAAAACAACAACAACAACAACAACAAAACAAACAACAGGGTATTTTTTTCCCATTGATTTTTTTTTAAATATATTTTACTGATTTTTTACAGAGAGGAAGGGAGAGAGATAGAGAGTTAGAAACATCGATGAGAGAGAAACATCGATCAGCTGCCTCCTGCACATCTCCCACTGGGGATGTGCCCGCAACCCAGGTACATGCCCTTGACCGGAATCGAACCTGGGACCTTTCAGTCCGCAGGCCGAAGCTCTGTCCACTGAGCCAAACCGGTTTCGGCCCATTGATTTTTTTTTAAGAGAGAGAGAGAGAGTGGAAGAGACAGGGAGAGACACACAGAGAGAAACATTGTTGTGAGAGGGACACATTGATTGGTTGCCTCCCATACCCACCCTGACTGGGGCCAGGGATCAAGCCTGCAACTGAGGTATGTACCCTTGATTGGAATCAAACCTGAGACCCTTCAGTCTGCTGGCCAATGCTCTATCAACTAAGCCAAACCAACTAGGGTGGAAGCAGTTATTTTAATTCCCTTAAAAATCCAGAGAACATATATAAAAGCATCTGAGAAAAGTAGTCTAAGAAGTTACAAAGATGAGGGGGAAGGAAAAACTCAGGGCCTCTGTGACTTTCTGTTCCAGCCTTTAGAAAAGGAGAAGGAGGAACAGGTGGAACAGGGAGGGAAGACCGTGATGTAGAGATGGGCTTCCCAGGAGAGAGGGTGAGAGAAAACTGAAATACTGAAAAGAGCTCCAGACCAGGAGCTCAGCTGCAAGGAGAGCAGGAGACCAAATCCTAGAACAGTGGTTCTCAACCTTCCTAATGCCACGACCCTTTAATACAGTTCCTCATGTTGTGGTGACCCCCAATTTCATTGTTACAAATTGAACATAATTAAAGCATAGTGATTAATCACAAAAACAATATGTAATTATATATGTGTTTTCCGATGGTCTTAGGTGACCCCTGTGAAAGGGTTGTTCGACCCCCAAAGGGGTCACGACCCACAGGTTGAGAACCTATGTCCTAGAGGGAAGAAACAATTTGCTGTGTATGTAGTTCCCTTTCGTCAGGCTGGGCATGCTGCCTCCCAGGTACCTTAGAAGTAAACTTGCTTTATTTCAGTAGCTTCCAGGTCAATTCCCAGACTAGCAGTGCCTTACTGAGAGGGCTGGGTGGTCACCAAGAGCCCACGGAAATGGAATGACTGCTGGGTGGAGGGATGGGATTGAATCAGGCACCATACCTGGGAAGGCATCTGTGTTCTGTGAGGAATAATGCACATTTGATTTTTCACATCAATGCAAGTATTCTCAGGCTAGAGGCAATTCAACAAATACAGTGTGGGGGAAGGGCCTGTTTTAATTTGGAGATTTTATGCAAGCGTTCATCTCCCAATAACAGAACAGCAGTGTTCTCTAATGAGTCTCTGGGATGGAGAACAGAAAGTACAGGAGTAGGGAAGGTGGTAGGTGGGAAATATGGCTTAAATGTGCTTTTGCCTGTGCCTTCCAGATAATTATAATGGAGTCTGCCTCTCCCCCACCAGTGCCTGTCATCCTCAGTATTAAATGATGATGATGATGATTACTAATAATTACCCCTTTCATGTATTTGGCATTTTCTACTTTGCACTTAAGATGTGGATCCCTTTACCATGAGCCTAGGAGACAGGAAGGTCAGGCACCGCTCTGCCCAGCTTTGAGATGAGGGGCAAGGCTGCTGTGCCCCTGCCCTGGTCACTTAGCTTGTTAGGGACCCAAGCACCTAATGGTCTCCACTTCTCCCTCTCAAATGAATATCTGGCTCTTTAGAAGGCTAGGTATTTTTCCCCACATTTGAGGATATAATGGATAACTATATGGATATACCATGTATTAATAATTGAGTTATACTTTAAGTATATAGCACTATTAAGTTCAGAGTGTAACTTTTCCTTTCTTCTCCTCCTCCTCCTCCTCCTCCTCCTCCTCCTCCTCCTCCCCCTCCTCCTCCTCCTCCTCCTCCTCCTCCTCCTCCTCCTCCTTCTTCTTCTTTCTCTCTCTCTCTCTCTCTCTCTCTCTCTCTCTCTCTCTCTCTCTCTCTCTCTCTCTCTCTCTCTCTCTCTCCTCCTTCCCTCCCTCTTTCTTGCTCTCTTTCATGCAGACATATCCTCAGTCATTTACTTATGGATTTCAAAGCATTTTCCAAATAACAAGACATTACCTCCTTTGTCAGTTACAATGGCTAGAAGTTTTAGAAGGCTTAGCTTAGCTTTCTGCTTCTTCTGTGTATAACAGAGCCCAAGCTAGGGATAGGACTTGGTATCAGCATTGCATTTAGGAAACTGGATTTGGAAGAGTGTGCATACAAGGTACTACCTGCATTGTGCCTTGGCTAACTGCTGATGATTCTCCATGATCTGGAGCTAATCCCAGGGATTAAGTGAGCATCTGCTCCTGATGCCTGATGGGGCCAAGCCATAAACAGAGTGGGTGGATCAGGCTCAGGCGAACCAGCCAATGTGGGGATGGCTGGGCTTCTTGGAGAGCCTTGGAGATTTGACCCAGGCTGCTCTGCTCTGCCCTTCTGCACTGTGCTCCATTCTACCCTCACCCAGGCTCTCAGCCCGGACACTGTGCACAGTGGTGGTTAAGAGCTAGTGTCAAACTGCTGGTGTTTGTACCTGCTATGCAGCCTCTATGTGCATTGTGATCTTTGGCAGGTTGCTGTGGGCATGAAGCCTCACCTCTTTTACACTCTTAGAATGGGGACCATGGCAGTCATCCATCCCGGAGTCACAGTGCGGATCGGGTGAGCTAGTCCTCTCAATGAGCCTACGCCGTGATTGCACCAATGTGCATAACATCCGGATGCTCCTTCCTCTTTTGGTTTCCTGCTCACCATTTCAGCTCAGATGCCACCTTCCAGCATTCCAGTACATATGAATCTCCTTGCTCGCTGCCACATGTTATATGGATGACTCTTTGTGACATTTACCTTGTTAAGTTCATGCATTTATTTGTCTGTTTAATGCATCTGAGTCTTTGAGTATCTCTTGGAAGGGTCTGTTTCAGATCTTAATTTTCTGTAGAAACACACACACACACACACACACACACACACACACACACACACACCAGAGTAAAGGGAAAGTAAGGCTGGGGGAGAAATGAAATGAATGAAGACACTACCTTTGTTTTAATCAAGCCCAATGTGAGTTTCTTTCCCACACTTCCTCCTCCTTGGACAGAGCAGTCTTTGCACCTAATAGCACAAGCTCTGCAGAAAGTCATCAGAGAGCACTCTCTACGGCCAGTGTTCGGAAGTAGAAAAAGAACCTAATTCTGTGATGGGACCAAAGTAGTGGTGGTGAAGCCAAAGCCCCTAAGTTCTCAGGAGGCAGAGGGACTGCCATCTCCCTTTGCAGGCACAGAGCATGTAAGACTGCACCTCAAGCTTTCCTCGAGCTGGAACTTCTGTTTGCCCTTGACATCTTCCCTTCTCCTTGAGATTCCTCCCAGAGATGGGAGACAGGTAGGCAACGTGTCCAAAGGGTCAGGTTCATTAAAAGTGAGGAGAGTTTCTGGAGTTACAGGAGCTGAGGAGCACCACCAGCAGGGTCCAAGGTACCAGCAAGGGCACTGTCCTGGCACCCAGGCACTGGCCCAGGTGCCAGAGCCACAGATCTTCCTAGACTACCTTGGGCAGGCAACCTCACCTCTGTGGCCTCTTCATCTGGAACATGTAAGAGCTAGGGTCTCCTCCACTCTGACATAAGGTGGCTTGCCACAGCCACTGCAGGCAACACTGCCTCTGTGCACAGACAACAATTAGTATTTAAAGTAATGGCACTGAGTCATCTAGAATCTATGAAAGGGGATTTATTCACCATGGTGCCTCCACCTCTGGGGATCCTAAGAGCTGAGGGATTCTGCAGAGCTAAATATTCCAGATCACTGAACTCTATCTACTTTTAAATATGCAAACTGAATTTTGTTGTAACCTTAAAAAAATAAACATCTTCTTTTAGAATTTTCTTCATATTGAATGTTCTGTTCTAATTATTGCTTCTCTTCAAGAAAGAGAGGATGGAGAGAATACCTTGCTCTTCTCTGGCCGACCCCGGGCCAGTGGTTCTGAGCACTGCCATGGGTTTGAGTTTTCTCTCCACTGACCTCCCCTGCATCTTTCTTCACTTCCTTCAGTCTCTGAGGGTGTCACGGGGCAGGGACTAGAAGGGACAGTACTGTTATATATGCAGCCCTAGGCCTGGAGCAGGACAGGAATTTCCTCAGAGCTGGTCAGTGGCATTGCTGGGGGAGGACCAGCTCTCTTTATTTTGTGAGCCATAGTCCTAGAGAACTCCGGGTGCCAGCTTGACTAATTTGCAACCCTCATTTTCCTTCTCAGAGGGTCTCTAAGCCATCCAATTCAAGTGTCAAGTTTGGCTCCTCATAGAATTGATTGATATTGTTGCTGATGAAGACTACCCCATCAGAGAACCGACTGTATATCATATTTTCACATTTTCAATCTAGGGAGTCTTTGGTGAGGGCTAATAAATTAAAAAACAATACCTGCTGTAGCAACCTAAGATCCTGTTCCTGCTTAGGTACCTGGAAGATAACTGGTCAGAATCACATATAAGCATTGTATTTTTTCTTTTTTCTATGCCTCTCTCTCCCTTCCTGTCTCCCTCCCCCTTTTTTCTTCTCCACCCCCTCCTCTCCCCTCCCCTCCCCTCCCTTCTCCTCTCCTCTCCTCTCCCTCATTGAAGAGACTCTAATAATGTGAAGCTTATCCCTGCTATAATCAGCTGTGATGCTGTTCCAACGCTGTGCTTGTCATGTCCAGAACTCCAGGACCATTCGCTTCTCATAGCCCTTGGCTGGCAATATTGGTATACACCATCTTAGAAGGGAAGTGGAAACATGGTTGCCCACCATGAGATCTAAACAACTAGGCTCAGCCCAAAGTATGACAGGGAGGTGAGCTCTCAAGACTAAAGCAGGCAAATATTACACTGTAACACGATGATACCTTCCTTAGAAGGAATGGCTCTGCTTTGTACCATGTGTCCTTTTTTTCTCCAATTCATGTGGAAAGGGAGCGTATACCCAGAATATGTGAGCATATACCCAGAATATGTAGTGGGTTTATAATGTGTGACGTTAGGCTGAATTCCATTTTCTGTATGTTTCTGGATAGGTTGGGCCTAAAAGTGATTCTGTTGGGAGATTTGTTGGGTCAAAGGAGGCCTGCAACTTCCCCACCTTCCCCTGAATCCTAGACCAGGTGAGTGTAGGTTTTGCTCTAAAGCAGAGTCCTGGCCTCTGCAGGATACACTTAAAGTCATAGACAATAAGAACTCACACAAGTTTCAGAACATCCTCATAGACTGGCCAGCTCAGGCTGGTGTATTCCAGCTTGTTCTTGTCCTCCATCCTTATTTCATAATATAGCCCCAGGGGCCTTGTCTTTTCCTTCCATAGGACATCACACTGGTCCATTACTTGGATAGTATTATGCTGGCTGAGTCTAGCAGTCAGGAAAAAGCAACTACTCTATAGACCTTGGTCAGACATGCTAGAGGGCAGGAAATAAATCCTACAAAAATTCAAGGGCCTCCTGCCATTGTGAAATTTTTAAGTGTCCAGTGGTCTCGAGCATGTTAAGATATCTCTTCCACAGTGAAGGGCAAGTAGCTGCCTCCAACCCCTTCTACCACTGAGAAAAAAGCACAATGCCTAAGGGGCATCTTTGTATTTTGGAGGCAACAGATATCTCATTTGGGTGTGTTCTTCTGACCCATTTAGAGTGACATGAGAATGTGCTAATTTTGGGTGGGGCTCAGAATAAGGGATGGCTCTGAAATAGGTCCAGACTACCAGGCAAGCTCTCTGCCACTTGGACCATCTGATCCAACAGACCCAATGGTGTTTGGTGTCAGATTGAGGTGCTCTTGTAGTCTTTGGCAAGCCCCTATAGGTAAATCACATAACAGACTCAGATTTTGGAGTAAAACCATATTCTCTCTTTATATAATTATTCTCCTGTTTAGACACAGCTCTTGGCTTGCTACTGGGCCTTAGTAGAGAGTAAAAGCTTGACCATGGGCCACAAAACTACCATATGACCTGAGCTGCCCATAACAAATAGG
This sequence comes from Myotis myotis, assembly GCF_014108235.1. Taxonomy (NCBI): domain Eukaryota; kingdom Metazoa; phylum Chordata; class Mammalia; order Chiroptera; family Vespertilionidae; genus Myotis; species Myotis myotis. The sequence continues at coordinate 18,437,111 of NW_023416401.1, read as the reverse complement.
TATTGTCTGATCCACCAAGCCATGATGTTGAGCATGAACTGGGGATGTTCATTATAAAATGAAAGTGATATATATGAGATTGGGCTGAAGCAGGCTGTGAAGGCACAAGTATGTTGCACGAGGAAGTGGCCCAGATGTCCATGGCCTCTACTCCTGATACACTGTCTATTCTCTCTCAATCTATGGCCTCATAGGGAACTCCCTATGATCAATAAACTGAAGAAAATATCATACTTGTGTTTTACAGATAGTTCTGGATGGTATGCAATCACCATTAAAAAGTATATAGCTGCTGCACTATATAGCCTCATTCCAGATGGCCCCGAAAGGCTACAGCGAATGGAAATCTTACCATTGGCAGGATATTGGGCAGTGCTCAGGAGAGATGGCAAGAGTTGCAGATTTATATCATTTCATAGACTGCTAATGGTTTGGCTTGCTGTTCAGGGACTTGGGAAGAATATTAATTGAAAATTGGTGACAAGAAAGTCTGGGGAATAGGCATGTAGATCGACTTGTCAAAATGCACACCTAGTGTTAAGGTATTTGTGTCACATGTGAATGTTCACCAAAAAGAGATCCAGTAGAGTTGGATTTAATAATCACGTGGATAGGATGATTTCTTCTGTGGATAGCAGTCAGTCTCCTTCTCCAGACACTCCTGTCATTCCCTAATATGTTCATCAACAAAGTGGCCATGATGGCACAGATGGAAGGTATATGTAGGCTTAGCCACATGTACTGCCACTCACCGGAGATGAACTGGCTACAGACACTGCTGAGTGGCCAATCTGCCAGCAGCAACACCAACATTGACATGGCACCATTCCCCAGAGTGGCCAGCCAGCTACCTGGGGACAGGTTGATTACATTGGCCTGCTTTCATTATGAAAGTGGTAGCACACTGTTCTTAGTGAAAAAGATACTTGGTCGCTATATAGTTTTGCCTTATGGTTACATTTTACCTGTGAGAGCCCACAGAAATGTTACTTACAACAATTTTCTGTAAAATTAAAAAAAAAAGTTTTTCTATTTTATGTCCAGGACGTTGCCACATTAGAATGTTCAGATTAGAAAGAGACGAAAAACATCTCCCAGGGTAGGCTAGGTTATGCTGCACTAAAACACAACTTCAAACATCTGATGGCTTCACAGAACTTCTTCCTCCCTATCATTGTAGATTGTCTGGGGGCTCTGGTTCACAACCCATATTGAAAAAGCAGCCACCTTCTGGTGGGCTGACAGTCATGATGGCAGAAAGAAAACCTTATGGGGTCTTACACTGGTGATAAAATTGACAGGCCCAGGCCACATATTCCCAACCCCAAGGGAACCACTGGAAAGTTCAGTGCTACCAGAGCCAGAGCATTTTGGTGATCAGAACTGATGAGTACTTTGGAGGTGAGGGAAGGCTGTAACTTGTAGGGTTCCCAACAATACTGAAGGATGACAGCTGTTTGTGAGGGAAGAGACAAAGGAAAGAGAAGAAGTCAAGATGTAAAATTGGAGCATTTAGTTTAGGTCAGCTAAAGAGACCTGAGTCATTCACTGTTCTCCAGTACACTATAGCAAATAGTGTTCAGCTCAGCTCCCAGTCATGAAGGAAAAGTAAACTTGTGTTCTACACAATCTGTTTAAGAGGGCTTACATATATTACATTTTAGAATTGTTTCTAAACAAAATCCCTAAAATATTGATGTTTTATGTGTAAAGGAACACTATGTTAGGCTTATTCTTATTTTGAAAAGATCCCTAATAGTGGCAACAGGATGGAATTGCCACTGGTGTTTTTATTATCATAGTCACCATACCCATGCTGGGCCTTATTTCTCATGAATTAAGTTACAAGCAGCAAGGAAAAGGGCCGTAACCTAGTTGGAGAACACTCACTCCTTTAAATCCATCAGCTGGCTACTTTCAGCCGCATCAGTTGAGAACATGCTGGGATGACATTCAGCCTTAGATAAGACTGTTTTGAACAATATGAAAAATCACTTGTATTCAGGAAATTAAATCTAATTTACTCTACAAATTGCCAAACTATCAGTCCTATCAAATCTGTTTATTAAAAGGCAAGAGCTGGGTCATAAGCTGTGGCTGGGATAATAAGACGAAGATGAAGCCCACTAATGTAGATAAATTGTGTTTGATTTCCAGGCCAGAGGTAGCCAATTGGAGGACTTTCACCTCGCCTTCCCTGTCATCCAGAGGTGTCTGTGAGCCAGTCAGAATGTCCCCAGAGTCAGGCCATACTGATTGATTTCCATGGCACTGAGAGACCCATGTCATTGCCCTCAATCTGGGGTCATTAATAAAACCATCTCTACTTCTCTCTAGTTACAATTTAAGGAGGTCTTTATGATGTAGAGGTGACTAGGATAAGGAGAAGAGAGTGGCAGATAATGGTGGTGATAGTAGCAGGAGTACAAGGTTGGGATTGTTATACTCTTAAATCCTAAGGTGTAGATAGGATAGGTAATAGTAGACTTTTATTCCAAAATTACTTAGAGTGATCCACAAAACTTGGTAAGGTTAGGGGTTGGATTTTTACAGCTTAATAATTTCAGGCATACACATATAATGAGGGAGAAAAGGACAATGTTAATTAAGTCTTTATTCTTAAAGAACAATCAGTCTTAATTTATAGTGCTTACCTGTTTAAAATGCTCTATCTCAAGGTTTTCAGTTACTAAATTTACTCATCCTTGGAGGTCTATCTTAAATCCCCTGTCATCTTAAGAAGTCCTCCTTTAGTATTCCAGTCCTTAGCTTTCCTTTTTTTTGAACTCCTGTCCCAGTGAATATTAATAACACTTGACTTGACAATTATCATATCCTTCACCACATTGCACTTTGACAAATCTTTTTATAAAATACTTCCCTGAAACTACAAAATAAATATATGGAGAGATCTAGCAACTTGTCCAAGATCACACAATTAGTATCTCGTGCTGTTGCTAAGCTCCCTGTTAGTGTTTGATTACATGGGGTAGTTTGATCTTGAGGGAGAAGAAACTTCATTAGGATGTGAGTTGGGAGTGGACTAGGGAATACAGTGTGAACCATACTTTCCTTCCTGGGGCTAAAAAAAAGCAAGGCCCTCCAGTAGATGTCAAGCAATGACCCTTCAGCCAGTATAGGCACACAGGCTGGGTTGAGACTGAATGATTGGGTTCACTAATTTAGAAGAGTAATCCTTTCCATTGAAATTTAGCATGCAAGTATCTTCCGTAGTCTGTATCTGTGCCATTCTCTTTGTTCCAGGCAGCCTTCAGCTCAGCTAGGCTTTAGAGTGGATACTATCTTAAACTAGGAACAGGGAGTATGAATGAGAATAGAGAACAACCCTTGAACATACAACCTCAAACCCCAGATCTTAATTCCATGGAATAAATGTGTCGGTTTGGGTCACTATTCATTCAGTACAATCCAGTGCTAGGTTCAGGAAACCTCTGGAGGAAAGTTGAGGTGGAAAAGGGAGGGATGAAAATCGCTCACAGTAATCCAAAGGCTTTATTAGTCTGTAATTAGGAGTGATGGGGGGAAGCCAAGTGATGGAAAATTTAAGCTGAATTGCAAGAAAAAAACCCCGAGTCCCTAACAATGAAGAGTATTCGACTGTGGAGGAGGATGACAGAGACAGAGCAGCGGCAGTCACTCATCATTTCTTTATTGGTGATTTGGTCTCTAGATTTTGGATGAAATACATATCTGGGAACCATGCCAAGCCATGCAAGGGATGCCCTTTAACCAGCATTGAGGGTGATAGCATTAATGGCTCCAGGAGAGGAAAATGAGATAATCTTGAGAATCAGCTGAAAGTGAGAAGTCCAAAGAACAAGGTGTTGTCTTAGGTTTGGGTGGTGGTGCTGCACAACATTTGCGTTCCCCAAATTGAGGGCTTGCACCACTGGAAAAAAAATCCAAATGAAATCTCATCTTGCTTCCATTACCTCTTAAAAACGTCTTTTACAGTCCAACCTTAGAGAAATCTGAATTCCCAGAATATAAGTAGTCTAGGAAAGAATTAAAACACGACTCTGTTCCATGTAATACATTTATTTTAGAAGGGAAAGAAGAGTGGCCATAGGGTTTTAAAATGAAGCAAAACATACCTAAACCACAAACGACTTTTCATCACCCTCCTGGGAAGATTAACTTATGAAGACAAACCTTAGATACTTCCTATCTAGAACACTCCCTGCACATTTTAAACAACAGCACATTCTTCCTTTAGTCTCTCATCTGGGTGGATTTTGTGTGCTGCTATTTTCCAATGTATTTAATGTTTACCCAACACACACACACACACACACACACACACACACACACACACACACACACACACACATGCCTGTGCACACACATACAAACCATATAAAGAACTCATTTTTTCCATTTAACATCAGCAAAGTCTAGTGTAACTGAGAATATAATTTCAGGAAATGCCTCTTTTGCTTTTAAACCCAATATCCTTGTTCTTCAAATCCATTTCCTACCTCTCCTAAAAAGGCACATGTGAATTTAGTCACCATTCATCTTCCTCCCAGAACCCATCTTAGCTCAACTCATCATATAAGAAGTCTACCTGCCCTTTAAGGCTCAAGTCCAGCACTGCTACTAAAAAAAAAGGCCTTCCAACCTCCTCAGCAGGAAGGGATCACACCTTTCTCTGAAATTCTGAGGCCACGTGAATAACCTGAGGATGCTCTACACATCTGCCTTCTACAGAAGATCTTTGTACTCATGCTTCGTCTACCTTCCTGGAATGTACTTTCTTTGAAGTTGAGGAGCATGTTTCACAAAGCTTCAAACTTTCCACAGTACCTAGCAAGGTCCTTTTAACCTAGTAGGTACTAGAAAGAACTTTTTTTAGAGAATGAATAAATTAATAATCATAAAATGAATTTTTCATCATATCACTCTTCCACTTAGGACATATTCTGCTTGATCTTTCCTCCAAAGTCTCATTAGGCTCTGTGATTCCCCTGAAACCACAGGAAGTTCAGTGTATTAGATCCTCACTGGTCATCAACAGCCTTTCCTGTTTCTACTGAGTTCCTTCTTTCCATTGCTTCACTGTGGAAGCTGTATCCTCCACTTAGATTGTGACCTTGTTCGGCTGGCCCTTCAGGGGTGGCCAACCTCTACTTTCTCCTAGAAACCTCTTCTGGCCATCCTAGTTTTGACAAACGCTTAGGTTCTCTAAAATTTTTTGGTAATTATAATTAAGCTGCATACTGCAGCACTTAACTATTTTCTGTTTTAAGAATTTTTTTCTCTACCTGGGTCATAAATTAACCAAAGGACGTATAGAATCCTATATAATAAAAGGCTAATATGCAAATAGACCGAACAGCGGAACAGCTGAACAACCAGTCGTTATGACGTGCACTGACCACCAGGGGGTGCATACAGACAATGGTAGGCATTGGCTGCAGCAGGATGATGGAGCAAATGAGTGGGGGTGCCAGACCAAGGCAAGGCACCAGTTGCTGTCATTGGGGCGAGCTTGATGGTTACTGAAAATTCTTTGTTCCCATGCACCACAGTCCTGCCTGGTGCTTGCACCTGTTGCCAGCACCAGCCCCACTCGCACCCACTGCCAGTGCCTGGTGCCAGTCCCCATCACTCAGCGCCGTCAGTGGGTATGAGTGGCAGCTGCCAGTCCCCATTGCCCCTGAGGGTTTCTCCACCTTCTCCTGCTCCTGAGGGGCAATCGGAGCTGGAAGCTGCCTCTTGCACCCGCTGCTGGCAACAGCCCTGCTCACACCCGCAGCCAGTGCTGGAGCCGCCACTCACACCTGCTGCCAGCGCCTGGTGTCAGTCCGGATTGCTCAGTGCCATCAGCGGGTGCGAGTGGGGCTGCTGGCCCTGATCACCCCTGAGGGCTTTTCCACCTCCCCCTGCTCCTGAGGGGCGATCAGGGCAGCAGCTGCTGCTCGCACCTGCTGCTGGCGCTGGTCCTCCTCACACCCACTGCTGGCACCAGCCCTAATTGCTCCGTGCTATGAGCAGGTGTGAGTGGGGCTGGTACCTTCAGCACACGGGAGCAGCGGTGGCAGGAGCGGGGCTACCAGCAGACAGGGGACTGGGGGCTGCGGCAGGAGGAGCTGGGCAGGGGTGCAGGGGATGGGTCAAGACCCGCCCCTGTGCCCACCACAGCCTCGTGGCCCACAGTTCCTTTCAAGGTGCACAAATTCTTGCACTGGGCCCCTAGTAGTGTGATAAAAACCTTGGGTTTTAGAGTCAGCCACTTTATTGGAATCTGACTCTGACACTCATTAGCAATGGGTTCTTGAGCAATTACTTAATCCATCCATGCTTCATTTATCTCATTTGTAAAATGGAGATAATACTAGTAATAGTGCAAACTTTATAGAATTAAGTAAAGATTAACTGAACTTATATATGTAGAAAACATATAGATCAGTGCCAGGTATATAGAAGCACTGTGTATGTGTGTTATTATCATTATCAAACATAAGTTGAATTTTTGTCTTATTCTCTATCTTCTCTTCTAAGTGTATAGTAGAGTGTCAGAAACATGATATGTAATTAATATATTCCATGTAAATCATTTATTCAATGAATATTTATTGAGCACTGTCTAGGTTCCAGGTTAGTTTCAAAGGAGAGAAATTCAGAAGTGCTTGAGCACTTTCAAACATCTGCATTATGTTCACTGATATTCTGTATGGCTAAGCCCAGAGTCCATGTGTGAGAGAATTGCAGGGTCATGGTGGATCCCAATGTTATGATTTATTGAGTGTCATTACTACTCTACTTGCGTACCTAGAAGCAGGGTGTTGTTGAAACAGAAAACCCAAGCATGTTGCACAGCCTTTGGACTGGACAGCAGGAGAGATCTGGAAAAGTAGGAAGGAATATATTAGTAAAGTTTAAAAAAACAGTGAACAAAAATTGAAGGCTGAAAAAATGGTGAAAAATTATTTTTAGAGACTTGAAAAATAGTGGTTCATGGAGATATAAAATATTGGTCACATTATTACTTAAATTTGATTATCTTACTGTTCTGCTTAAAATATATGTTAGTTATCAATTGTTGTGAAACAAACTATTCTCTAGTGGCTAAAACAACCATTTCATTTGTAAGTCAAAGTTTTTGGTTAGGCTCAGTGGGATAGTTCTTTGCTGTTCTCTCTTGGTCTCACTCTGTGGCTGTAGTCATCTGGCAGCTAACTGAGCATGGATGGTCTTAAATTGTCTTTTATGTGTGGTGGTTTGTTCTTGCTGTCAGCTGAGCTGTGTGTCTCCAATAAGTTATCCTGGACTTCTTAAAGTGATAGTGGCAATATCACAAGAAAGCCAGTTCCATTTTGCAAGCTTTTCAAGGTTTGGTTTGTTTCATATTTGTTGATGTACCATTAACCAAAGAAAATCACAGGTCAAAGCCAAGAATAAATATGGAAGGATACTATGTAAAAAGGTAGTAATACAGGGATGCATGATTCATAATAGAATATCACAGTCTATCCTCTGGCTTCAGTAATTCATGGTTCCTTCTACATGAAAAATAAATTCATTCTCTTCTAAGATTCAATAGCAAATCTGCCTGTAAATCCATGATATTGTCATCTGCATTCAGATGTCTATTACTGCCCTTGGAACCATAATTTTAGGCATATCCTTGATCTAAAGAACTGAAAACTAAAAAGACCAAAATTTGCATATGCCTTCAGAATGGATGCAATGAAGTAGAGGTAGAAACACATCCATAAAAGATAAATTAAAGACCTTGGTTAAAAGTAAAGATGAGTGGATCAGACAGAAAGGACTCAAGGGACAAAAGCAAAGGGAGAAACCTGGATGTCTTAAACTATCCAGAGGCATTGGGTTGATTCTTGCTGATTTTTATCAAGGAAGTGATTCTAAGCCCATGCATGATGTGTAGACAGGATTGAGAAGCAGAAGGACATGTTATGATTGTGGATGAGTAGGTCTAGTTATGGGTTTATATTAGTGCTAAAATGAAATTTCCTTGAGCACATTGGAGACAGTTTCCCTTGAGTGCATTGGCCATATTTTCTCAGCCTATCCTTATATCTGGGATACACAGGGTGTAGGACATAAATACTGCCTTGGAAAACATAAGACATATGATTTCCATGCCCTTAGGCAGAAGCTGACTAGACCATTTTCAAAGCTGAGAGGATAAGGGTGAGTTTATATGTGCAAAAATTATGGTTTAATCACCAGATAGGAAAAAAGACCTCTGAGGATGCCATTAGCCTCCAGAGAGGGCTGCCTTCATTCAGTGAGCAAAGGGGCCAGAGAACCACTGGGAATGAGGACAGTTGCATATACATTGGGGTGTCCATTAACCTATTTTCTTCCAGTTCCATGATGCTAAATAGCAATTAGAACATCGTGCGTTTATTTTCTGCCCCACCCACCTTGGGCCCCTTGAAATCACTTCATATTTTAGTCTTAATGAGACATAATAATAGAACCAAGAATTATAAACCAGATGTGGGGAACTTTGGGGGGGATGTCTCATGAAGGGCACTTTTTTTTTTTACTTCTGTAACTGACAATTATCTTCCAAGAGGCCTCACAAGCTGCCTCATAAATGTAACATCCCAACCCCTTCCTTATTACTTAATGTGGAGATGTGAAAATTCAGTGGACAGAGCTGTCATTTCCAGGAAGATATTTTCATCTAAAATAGGCACTTCTGAGATGCTTCCAGGAGAAAAGATTCATGTGCACATGCAGTTCTCTGGACTCTATGAGTCTGGTCCTGACCCAGTAACCTCTCACCTCGATCCTGCCAAACCTAGATTCTGCCACAGCTGTCAGTCTGCCCATCTGGAACCTCATTCCCTATGTTAGCTCTGCAAGTCCTGTCATCCCTCAAAGTCCAGATTAATTTGCCTTCCTCTTAGAAAACATGCTTTGCTTCTCCACCCCATTCTCAGCTCTTCTTATCTAATTCCTATTGAATTTAGAGCTTAAGCCTTAAAATTAAGCTCTAACATAACGACCATCTATTAATAATATAATTTTAACATAAACTGTGCTTTGTATTATTGCTTCAAGTACACAGCGCTTATATCCCAACTAGGAGTGCATAATAAAAAGACTGTAAGAATAACTGATGGTAGACATTTCTGACATTGTATTGTCTCTTCAAGGGTGATATTTGGGGTAGGGTTCCCTTTGAGGACATTTCTATCTCCAGAACAACTAGCATTCGTGTATTAGTTTGTATGAGCATTTGTGTGACTTTACAACTTATTACTCTAGAGAAGCACTTTGGCTTAAATTTAATTCTAAATATAAACTGAATGCATGCTATGGGTAAGATGTTGTGCTAAGTTTGTGAGTAGGAGGGAGGGATGACTTATTTGCATATACTTCTTGTGATTTCTTAACATACAACCATCCCCTAGTGTGTATAGGGATTGCAAGTACGGAGACTGGTTTCTATTGTGAGCATCAGCACAGAATGACTGTGGCCCTTGGGACAAATCACAAACTCCTTTGCCATTAGATGCCACACATTCAAAACAGGTACACGACAATTATTTCCAGAGTGAGGCCCACAGTCAGAGGATTAATAAGGTGATCCACTGGGGTGTGGGAAGAGAATATCCAAACTTGTACTACTAAAAGGATTCAGTTCCTAACATTTAAATTTTAATTTGGCCTGGGAGCCCCCCTCTCAGTCCTTAAGTCAGACAGTCATATGACTCACAGTGGCATTGAGGTGTCCAGAGAGAGGTGGGGATTCCCACCGTAGAGGATTTAGTGGGGTTTGCTGCTTTATTCTCTTTTAGTTTATATGTACCCAGGTAAGTGGATTTGTGGGTTAAACAGGTTGGGGCAAAAGTAGGTTTACAGTTGTCTGTATGGAAAATAGTACAATAATTAATAAATAATAATACAAGAATAAACTCTGTGTTTTGAGCACTCACAACTGTAAACCTACTTTTGTCCCACCCTGTAATATCTAAGTCTCTCTTCTTAGTGATGTATAATCACTCTGTGGGAAAACTGTGGACTGAAGTTAGTGCTAACAATACAAGCCCTAGAGAATTGCCCTGTTAGGGCCTGGTGGAACCAGCACTTCTTTTCCTCCCTCTTCCTCAGCCCCATCGCCAGTTCAAAATAAGGGGCATCCAGTCAGATGCAAAGCAGGGTCGACCAATGAGTGCAAAAGTAAATAACTTTTCAAAATGGGTGTTTAGAAAGAAGTTTTCCATCCCTGTGTGATGTTGTTGCCAAAAATGACATTTAAAGATTTCCCTTAAGTACATTAAAAATGTCAGGAAAATTTTTCTAACCTGCTTGACATTAGATAAGCTAGAAATTGACTAGCAAAACTCCAAAAAGTACTTTTGTTCAGGGCACATAGGATTGAAAAGTGGATTCATGACCAGTCAGCAGAGCCATTGTGCCCTCATCCGTGGGCATTATGTGTCTGCAGGAGGTTCTTTACAGTTAGAACATCCATGAAACCGAGGATCAGAATGAGCTGAACTTGGCGCCAGACTTTACGATTGTTCTATCACAACATGAAGACTCTGAAACGTGAAGCATATTCAGTCTCAAGGCTTTCACTGAAAATATTACTATGAATAATGTTTTCAATTTCAGCCAAAAGGCTAGCATTAAATTATTATTACATAATGAAATAAAAACGTAAATATTGGTTGTTTCATTTGTTTCTCATATTTTTAAAATTTATTTTAATGGAAGCTTTACAGTGAACACTGTGTATTTATAGTACATATAAATGTATGTGTATAATAAGTCTGTATGTATGTATATACACGTATATATTTAATATGGGGTCAACAAGTTCAGTTTTTTCTGGGTAATTTTATACGACCAAAATGGTTGGAGGCCACTGGATTTGGGAAGTATTAGCTGCTTTTGAAAGTATTTTATATGAGCATAATAATAGTAATGATAGAGAATGCTATTTAAGAGGCAAAGTGCAAGGCTACTAGCCCACATGATCAGTTGGGGCAGCTAACAGCAAGAAGTTGCCAATAATTGATTTGATTAAAGTGGGAATGTTTCCTTTTATCTAAAAGAATATGACCCAAATTCTTCTCTCGCTTCCTCCAAGCCCTCTACACAATACAACTGTCTTTCTACTCTGTATCTGTGTGTAGGAATCTTCCTCTTGAACCCAGCTGAAGGACTCTTGCCTCTCATGTAGAGTTGGTGCCTGTTCCCTGCAGGCGTTTCTCTCCTCTTCCCCACCTGAACTGCCCTGTAGTGCCCTGTGTCCTACTGACCTTGTTGTATCCCAATCCTACTCCTCCTTCCTGAGGAAGGTCAAACTCTCAGCTTCTCCTACAATCTTCCCAGACCACTTTAGCCCACAATTTTCTTTTTCTTTTCTAAACTAATAGCAGTTTCTACCTCTGCCACTCATTTGACAATCAACTATATAATGCATTGTGACAGGTCTGATATTACATTGCGCTATGTCGTTATTTCCCTTGCCTGTTTTTAGTTTTTTATCTATTTCCCCTCACATTTTTCTTTATAACTGTAACTTCCCTCAGACATCCTTTATGGTAGGGGTGTATTTCCCCCTTCTGTTATATTCTTCCTTAATCTGTGTTCAGTAGGTAATTAGACTCAGAGAAAATGTTTAATGACTATTGGTAATAAGACATACTCATAGGGCTAATATAAGGATTAAATGAACTATGTATGTAATGTACAAGGCAGAGTGACTGCTACTTGGTAAATCTTGGTAAATTTTATGTTCCCCAGGATTAACTCACTAATAGAATCTTTTATGTCACAAAACCACCTGCTTATTTTGAAGCAGCAGTTGGACAGAAATGAATGATTTGAGACATGCTTCATTCATTGATCCACATATATCAGGCACTAACCAAGAGCTTTTAAATTTTCATTCTAGCATGCCTTCTCCTCTTCTTGTTATATCAATCATTATTCTCTGAAGTTTTCCTTCTATAATCAAGAGAAATAATGCTTTTCTTGACTCATTGACAACTGATGCTAATAATATGATGGTCTCTTTGACAATTCAATATACTGACCACTATGAACAAAAAAGAAAAAAAGTAGACACACACACACACACACACACACACACACACACACCCCTGCAATGCCCTTAATCAGACCTGAAGTTTCCTGCTGACAGAGATTTAACTCATTAATTCTGTTTGGCTGTTGGCTTGACACCATCACTATAATACAATACGAAGTGCTAATTACCACAAAATCCAATGATACAATTTACCAGGAAAACCTTTTTTCTTTCTTTATTGGAAGCTGCCTGCTCTTGCTCTCAAATTTGATCAGCATTTACTGCGATAGAAGAGGAAACCATAGCACCGCATTTGTCGTGAGCCCTAACTAATGCAAAAGACAGTTCACTCTCAATCCATGTTATTTTTCAGATAATTCAGCACATCACTAGGTGCTTAAGAGTTTCTGTTAGTAATCTAGAAAGACAAAACAAATCTGAGATTCCGTATCCCTTCAGATGGGCACCCTGGCTGGCTCGGATGAGGAGCAGGCAGAGGCCGGGACCTCACTCCCGCCTCCTGCTCTGAATCCATTTGTGTGTATAGGCACTGAAGAGCTGGCCATCCACTTCATCCCATTTCCTAAATTAAATGGCCTAGTCAGTTTCAATATTCCTTCCAGGTCCAGGTTTCTTAAAAACAAAGCCACCATCTCCAGAGACTTCGTTAGGAGAGTGTGTAAATTCTGAAGTCTGGGAACTGTCCATTTCCACCTGGTCCAGGCTGCTGTACCTAAGGAGTGCTTGAGAGTCCTTCCTGAGAGTCTATGGCCTCTCCCTGCAAACCACCTCATTGCCTAGAGTTCTGCTAGTTACCATGTCCTCTCGTCCTCCTGTCCTCCTGTTAACCTTGTCAATGTCTAGTGATTCCAAAAGGCTTTTCCTTTCCCCTGGAGTCAGTTAACAATTGAGCAGACATTTTTTACTGGCGGCATCATTAACTTAATCCATTTCACCTTTTATTTGCTAAGCCTTCTAACCCCCAACTTTCTTCGTTTCTCTTCCCCCACTTCACCCTGACATAGATGTGGCCTAAACCCCCGAGTTTGTGGGAGGTGGGTATGGAGTTGGGGTGTGAGAAGGGGTTGCCATGGGTGAAGAGGAGGGTGAGGGAATGGACAGAGCTGCAGCTGCTCCTGCAATGAGCCCTCTATCTTCCAGGCCACCAGTCTCACCTCTTTTAGCTTCGTTTATTAATGCCTTATTCTTGGAGCCCACAGAATGCAGCGATAGGAAGAGAAAGGCAAGGGAAATTTTCAGGGCACAAACCTGTCTTAAAAAGTTCACTTTATGTGCAGTGAATGAAATATTGAACATCCGGTATATTATTTTTAAAAGGGATATTAAACAACAGTGCAGAACTGTCTGGTTATATTACAATGTCTGTCTTCTAATGTGTCAGCAACAAGTAACGCTGAAGGAGGCCTAATTATCATATTCACAGTGGTACAGGTAGTAAAACAGTTATGCTTTGCATTGCTCAGGATGTTCAGAGCTGAGATAGATAAACTATGTGGGAGACTAGCAATAGGTAATTATTCTCTACTTACATATTCAGCCTCATAATTCTAAATTAAGGTAAGTGGAAAAAGCTTATAAAATATTCAAAGCTCCTTTATCTTTCCTCCTCCCTCTTATTAGAAACTGTGCATGAATTTGCATAGAATAAACCGAGCTCATAAATCAAAGAAGAAACTACAAGAATGCTCTTTGTAAGTTATAATTTAAGGTTAACTGTAGCACATTTTGCTTACTGTATTATTAATGACTTTCGTTCACTCATGACAAGATTACATATTAAAAATTGTTGGTAGACAAAACTCAGTTCATAATCAATTTGCTTCTTAATGTGAGCAATCTGCGTGCATCCCCATGGCGGAAGCAGGTTTAGCGGGGATAATAGAAGGAGTGCCTTGGGAAGGATGGTTCTCACATAGTTGGGCTCCCGCAGGGGTGTGATTGACAGGCAGCTCCAAAGGGGAATTAAGCAACTGTTGAAGGGCCAACCTGGACTGTTCCATTAGGGCTGCTCCTTGAGGCCCTGAGTTGGACTCCACCTTGAATTAGCTTCTTCCTCTTGCAGTACTACTGTGCTGGATTCCTTTTTTTTTAGATATATATTTTTTATTAATTTCAGAGAGGAGGGGAGAGGGAGAGAGAGATAGAAACATCAATGATGGGAGAGAACCATTGATCGGCTACCTGCTGCATGCCCCACACCCAGCCATGTGCCCTGACCTGGAATTGAACCATGACCTCCTGGTTCATAGGTCAATGTTCAACCATTAAGCCACACCGGGTGGAATGTGCTTGATTCTTTACTCCCAGTGCCAATACTGGATGTCTTCTCATCCTCACAGACTCATTAAAAAATAATCCATCACATCTATTTACTAGGAAATGTATTTCCTTTCCATACTTAAAGAGACTTAATTTCCACATGCTTTTTCAAATCAGGTTTCGAGGTATCTAGTTGTCCTCACTTTCTCTCCTTCCTCGTTTCACTGTGTTTGGGTTTCCAGCCAGTTCCTCTCCTTGCCCTTTACTTCTGTGTCTCAGCATCTCTGGAAATGCCCCTTGTCTTTTGCTTGACAACAGAATTGCCAACCCTGTCCCTATACTTATAGCTTCCTGCCTCCTCCACTCACCTAAGGGTGAAGTCTGTCATTCTAGTAGGTTTAGATACCAGCTGCTTTCTGATACCTGTATGACGACAGAAAGACATACCTTACTCTTTCAGCTGGTGCAAAACTCAGGGAAACAGATAGAAAGTTCACAGGTTATTTTCCTTGATGTCACCAAGGGTGGGTTTAACATTATCCTTTGCACTTAGGTCTTGTAGTCCTGTTTCAGCCTCAGGTAGATTTTTGTAGAGAAAATCATTTCTGATTTGTGTACATGCCTTGGTGTCTTCAGAGTATATGGGAAAACATCTGAAAATCTTAAACTAAGATGTTATGTTGCTTTGCTTCATTAGTGTTTTTAATCCCAATTGTATAGATTCAGATAAATCGCATTCATTTATCTAGAGAATGTGTTGAAATAATGTCAAAAGCTTTAATCACACAGAAAACACCTGAGGATCCAGCTCCTTGGGATGAGGAACTGTTGATGTAGACACAATAGTACCCGAATGGTTGAGAAAACATTGACTGTAGATTCTAAAATATCACCAGGGAGGATTGATGTGGATAATTGTTTCTTTTTGCTATTAATTTCTAAGCAATGGGACTGACTTTGCCCCTAGCCCTCTCCAGCCTCAGTGGCCTCTGATCCCATCCCATGTACATAAAAATACTCCAAGGAAACAAGGAACATTCAGAGGGACTTAATGCAAAGCCAGAGGATGCACAAAGAAATGGAATACGTCAAGGTGTAGTATGGGCAGAAATAAAAAGAACTGAGCCTGAGAAACACACTTACACATGAGGTAGAATGGGCATTTGTAAGGGAGGGTGACTCATCTCAGATGTTAAGAAAGACAGGAAATTAAATAAATTTAAATTAAATAAAGGAAATGAAAAGTCAAAATGGACTTTTTAAGATCTGTCTGACTTTTAAAATTGAATGTTCTTAGGGTTGCACCCTCCATCTTCTCTTGCTCAACTCTCTGGACTTCACATCTATAAGCTCGGTGCAACCTACTCAATGCTTCAGGCTTGTGCTTGTAGTTCCCACAGGGCACCTTGAAATTATCACGTCTCCAACAGAACTCCCCTTCCTCCCCATCCAAACAAGCCCTTGCACTTTCTGTCTCTGAACATGACAGTCATCCACCCGCCCTCCAAGTCACCATCTTGTGAGCCTTTCTGCCTCACCTGCCACCTCCAGGCTCCAGGCTCTCACGATTCTACCCTACATCTGGCAAATCACCTCTCACCTGGCCTTGCCTTAGCACAAGCTCTCACCTGGGGCCACTGAAATTGTCTATTTGCTGGTCCTTTTGCCAAAGTTATTAACCCATGATCCATCTGCCATAGAGTGGCTTCCTAAAATTAACCTTTGATTATTCAATTTCCTAATTTAAAATAAGCCTTTAAATGGTAAATTCAGAGTTCTCAGTGTGGATATATAACCTTTCATCGTCTTTCTCATGCTTGCCTTTCTATTATCTTCTATTTTTCAACTATAGACTTCTCAAATTCAAATAAAATATGTCCCTTCTTTCTCTTTCTCTCTTTCTTATTCACCTATATTTTAGGCTGAAACTCTTTATTTCACGTTTAGCCATAGGCAGAGCTTTTATTTCTGTAATGTTGCCAAAATGTTAATTTAATTCATTAAAAATGTATTGTGCATCTAGTATGAAATTCTAGGAGTTGGGGGAGGTTGAGGAGTGAAGGCAGTTGAGTAAAAGCATAGAAAGTAGGAAAACAGAGAAGACCCAAAGGACTTGGAGGATCTTTATCAGCCCCCCCTTCCTTTCTAAGAGCATAGCAATCAGAAGCCCTAGGGAATGGTCTTGCAGAGCAGAGGCCACTCTGCCCTGGGACCAATTGCAATTCTAGACAGGCTGACCTTCCTTGGAGTGGAGACTGGGTAATGGATTCAAATGAACCAACTGCAGCACAAGACCTATTTCCCCAGCTGTTTAAACTCAGAGGCACAAGAACCCCAAATTAACACTTGAAATCAGACTCTTGTAATTGCAGTATTTACTTTTCATTCAGATACATAATTCTCATTGGGCTTGCCTATGAGATTTTAGGCTCTCTAATTTACAGAGTTCGTTTTGTCACAGGCAGGCATTCCATTCCTCTATTGCCGTGAGGTCCATTGAAGAAGAAGACCTTAAAGTTAATTAAAAGTGCCAACTTGCCTTTGTATGTTGGGGGGACTGTGATCCAGCACACAGGGAGAGATACAGATCCAGGCTCTCTACTTAAATGAGAATTTTGCATTCACATTTTGTGAGGAGCATTCCCAGAATAGTGGGGGAATAGAAATTAAAGGGAAAAAAGGAACAAAAAGGGAGAAATAAAGAAGAGAATGGGTTTGTATATTTCTACTACTTGTTGGAGTCAAACAACAAAAATGTAAACATTACAATATAGGAATTGCTTAGTAGCTCATTTGAAAGTTACCCCTCCAAAGTCACAAAATCATTCATAATTAATTGTCAGTTGATTGATGCGTATGCTGTAGGAGTCCTGAAGGAGCAAGATCAGTGTGGATTGAGGCAGCACAAAGGGCCCTGAAAGAAGAATAGGTGTGAAATATGGAATGGAAAGAACAGCCTTGGGCGGGCGGGGGGGGGGGGGGGGGGGGGGGGGGGAGGGTGGGTGGGAAGGCAATGGTGATGCACACTTCCTTAATGCTCCCAAGAGTGTGCTGTGCAGGTAGCTGGCTGCAGCAGAATATATGCCACATAGGGTCAAACTGTTCTTGACACCATGCAGGTGGAGGAAACCTTTCTTGAGTATTGGGTAGAAGTCCCCTAGATCTGGTCCTCTGTTTTGTGTTCACTCTGTATTCTCTATGGAAACATATAGAGTACTTCTGCATTGCCATCTCCCATAATTCCATTTCTCTGGAAGGTTCTAACTTCTACTGACACTTTGCTGTTTATCCTTCCAGCTCTATATGCATTTATATATGCAGATAAAGATACATGTTCATGTATAAACAAACATCCATACTAATTCTAAACTGAAATGGAATCATCTATCTATATATAGTTCTAATGAGTTGCTTAATTTATTGCCTACCCATGTACCTTGTTGTTCCTTCCTTGTCAGTCGCCTTCATTCTTTTTTTGTTTCAGAGTGTCCTGTAATATGAACGCCTCAGGATTTATGTAAGCAATATGTTACTGATGGGCATTCAGCTCGTTTTTAATTTTTCCCTATGGCAAAGAGCATCTTCGTACTACAATTTTAGATAAAGTGTACATTTCTATGTAAGACAGATTCATAGAAGAATTGCTAATTTTGTGGGAGTTGGGGAAGCCATTGGATTGATTGAGTCTCAAAAAGATTGTATTTATTTACATCTCATCAAAGTACATAATA
This sequence comes from Myotis myotis, assembly GCF_014108235.1. Lineage (NCBI taxonomy): Eukaryota > Metazoa > Chordata > Mammalia > Chiroptera > Vespertilionidae > Myotis > Myotis myotis. The sequence continues at coordinate 18,419,054 of NW_023416401.1, read as the reverse complement.
TGTGTTAATGCCCATTTCTCCATACCAGTGTTATCTTTTTATGTCTGCAAAATTTATGAGTGAAAAAATGATATTTCATTATTCTTTAAAAATACTTTTTTTCTTGGTTAATAGTGAAATTAATTATCTTTTTTATGTGATTGGTCATTTTATTTTTAAAGTCTATTTTTATTGCTCCAAAGAGGCTGTTGGTCTCATTTCTGTTCCTCATTAACTAGAATTAAATCAGTTTGACTTCCACTGAATTTTTTCTGACCATCAAATACCTAAGCCAAGTAATGTGAAAATGTTAAGTGAGTTAAATAATCAATTGATCAATATGTATTCACTAGGCAATTAATGCCTCTGGTCTATGCCGGATATTGTTGGGAATACAGCTCTGGCTTTTCAAAAGCTTATATGATCTTTTAGGGTGATAAGACTCAAACTGTAATCAATGACAGTACTGCTGTTTACTAGACCCCAAGGACTGTAGGCAACCAGGGAAGAGAAAGGCTCTGTAGGTAGGAGGAGCTGGCAGAGACTTCCTGGAGGAGTTATATTTTGGCTTAACTTTGCAAGGGAGGTGTCAGAGGAAGAGAGTACATTTCAGACTTGAGAAAGTAGTGTGAGCCAGAGTGGGCAAATTTTGGCTTGGAGAGGATAGCAAAGAGGGCAACCAACTTAAAGCAGATTATGGATTCCTACAGGAGTCCATGAATTCTTAGGCTGCTTTGAATACTCTCCTCAGCCTCATCATATGCACAGTGATTACTGTTATAATATCCACTATGCAGGCTTTGCCATTCTTGTCCAATTCTTGCCTTGGCCTGCCTTTGTGAGGGTCAGGGTTCAGCAGGACAGATAAGGATGGGGAAAGGCTCCACCCTTTAAATATCCATTGGATCCCCCAGGAAGCCATTTTCAGGGACCTACCTGTCTGATTGCAGCCCCTGAAGCCTCATCATTTTGTTCAGAGGTGCCATTGCTGCAATTACAATCCAAACCCAGAGTCAATTACTCACTGTGTGAATCACCCCCAAAAGATTGCTTTTTCCTTTTCCATTAGTATCACACATAATTGCACTCTGTGTGGTTCCTAAACTCGTATTCCTGACTTCAGTGTCCATGAAGATCTGGGGTGATTATAAAGTCCCTGCATCTCCTATCACTGACCTCACTGATGCTTTCCACTATTTTCCTCATTTACAATATACCCACCTCCTACCATTAATTTTTCAGCTCCTTATGAGGAAAGGATCACTGTGTTTTCCCTGTTGATTTTTCCATATGCTCATTTTCTTCTCTTTTCTTTGTCTCCTTATAAGTGGTGAATGTTAACACTCATACCCTAGAGTTGTAGGGATGGTTGATTTTGATGGTTCTGTGTTTTCTCTCTTAGAGCCACTACCATTGCAGACCCCACTCTTCCCTACTTATTGGCCCTCGAGATGATTAAGAGCTGATGAACCAGGTCACGACCTCTCTCAGGCTTTCTCTCTGAATCAATTTCAAGTTGCAGCTAACCCTGCTCTCACGCTTCTCCTGCTATTGTGTATGGCTATTCCATGTATTACCTGCCCTTGGGGCTTATTACATGGGATCAACCAATTCATCATAAATAATTTAACAACTGCCAACTACCACAACATGAGTTAACAAAGGTAAGAGTCATGCTGTGCCCTCAGCAGCAAGGGAAGTGGAGAATGAGAAGAATCTGGGGGTAGGGTAGGATATCAACCTTGCTAGATGAAAGAAGGGGACAGGCAGTCCTCCCTCTGCCCTCCAAAGGACTGTGGTGATTCTATTCCATATTCGAGCCAGAACTTCTATACAAAAGGTTCAGTATGGTAAGAAAAAACAATAAACATTAAGGAGGGAATTTTAGGCAGCGGTGATTTTTAAGGAAGTCAAAATAGTAGCTCTTAGAGACATTTCACTTGGAACACATCTGCCAGCTGCAGAGTACAAGGTGGGATTCAAAGGGCAGCCAGAGTAGGGGCATGACACAACACAGTGTGTGAAAATTTCAGACAAGCAGGTGAGGTTTCAGTTCAGGGGCTCAGGGACCGTAAGCTGGAAACCCAAGCCAATGTACCATCATTGAGACTGAGCAAGCAGAGCAGGGGCACAAGGGTATTTAGAGAGCATAACCAAGTCTACTGGTAGAATCACTTAGGAGTTTTATGATTCTGCCCCCACAACTAATGTCTCACTTTATTTCAACAGCGTTTGTTGTGTTTTGGTTCTTGTAAATTGCCTTCATTGAATCTTTTCAATTTAGTTTCTGTGAAAGAAATAATTATATTTCTTTTGCATGCATAATTTTATTGGTTTACATATTAGTTAATTAAAATGTGTCATTATAATAAAAAGCCCAAAATGGCAAAAAATATGTTTGGTCGTAAACACAACTGACTCTTGGTGGTGAGTATGGAACTCATGTGTAGAAACTAGAGGCCTTGTGCACGAATTTTGTGAGATTGGGCCAAAACCAGTTTTCTGATATCCCCTGAGGGGTCCTGGATTGCGAGAGGGTGCAGGCCAGGCCAAGGGACCCCACCGGTGCACAATCTGCACAATCGGAGCCAGGGAGGGACACGGAAGGGAGGGGCTGCAGGAGGGTTCCAGGGAGTGTCTGGCCCATCTTGCTCAGTCCTGATCCGCAGGACCCCAGCAGCAAGCTAACCTACTGTTCAGAGCGTCTGCCTCCTGCTGGTCAGTGCACATCATAGTGACTGGTCAACCAGTTGACTGTCTGCCCCCTGGTGGTCAGTGCACGTCATAGCGAGTGGCTGAGTGGCCTTAGCACTCATTAGCATATTACACTTTGATTGGTTGAATGGATGACCAGATGACCAGACACTTAGCATATTAGACTTTTATTATATAGGATAGAAGTATACAGGCAAACCAGACAATCACCTCCCAGTCAAATGCTTTTAGTACATTCTGGGCAATGGAGGGAGTACCAATTAATCCCAAGTGTGAGGCTAAGTGTCATCTATACTCTGTCATTATATTTTCAGCCAGAATAAGAAGAGTATAAGGTTCTGAGAGATATGGGGTCAAGAGTTCAAAAGGGAATGTGGCTTAAGATTAAGGATGATAGGATTTGCTTAAAATCTTGTGTTTTATATATCTACAGGTGTGTATGCTTATGTGTGTGCACATGCATGCACGGATGTGTGTGTTGCAAAGAAATAACTTACATTCATTGTAAAGGCAACTGCAAGCAAAACAGTGAAGTTAGAGGTCAGACTGCAATAAATTAAAGTGTCTAGATGGCAAGATAGGTGAGGTAGTAGATGCAAACTATTCTAAGGAATTAGGTGTCTAGGTAAAGTAGAATGATAGGGAGTTCAGTGGAGAAGCAAGGGGCGATCAAGACAGATTTTTTTTATCATAAAGAAGACAAGATCATATTTATAGTTGAGAGTAGCATGCTGATGGAGGGGGATATTGGAAGATGAAGAGGAAATAGAATGGAGTGAGGTGGCAGAGAAGATAAAGCAAATAATATAAGTATCAGCACCCCAGAAAAGCAGGAATGTTTAAAAACACACAGGGTTCTGCAACCTCTTCAACAAAAGAACCTATAGATATATAGGGAGGAACAATGTTTTTAATGCAACAAGGTTAGTGGAAGTGAAATACGCACAGTAGTAATATAAATGATGGAATAAAAACTATTTAGGTATATCAAGAAATGATGAGGTAGGATAATATTGAAATGTAAACTAAATTATGGAAAGGGGTTTTCCAGACAAACTAATGGGCAGGGAATTCTGGGCAGAGGAATAACAGGAACAATCTCACAGAGGTGAAAAATGCAGAGCTTCAGTTAGTGGTTTGGGGTGGCTTCTGAGCAGAGTACTTGGGAAAGAGGCATGGCTGAAGCGGGACAGGTCTGCAGGGACAAGACCTATTTTTTTTTCTTTTTAATTATATTTATTAGGGTGACATTGGTTAATAAAATTATATAGGTTTCAAGTGGACATTTCTATGATACGTGATCTGTGATTTACATTGTGTGCCCACCACCCAAAGTCAATTCCTCTCCCATTGCCATATATTTGAACTCCTTTATCCTTTTTTACCCACTACTCACCTTCCTTCTGGTAACCATCATACTGTTGTCTGCATCTATGAGTTTTTGTTGTTTGTTTTTCTTGTTTATTCCTTTCTTGCTTTCTTACATTTTTATTTTTATAGTAAGGATATTGGATTTTCCCCTATAGTTTGGGGGACTCTTTCAGCATTAATTTAGGAAAATCTCATTTGTGTCTGTCACAAAATTTTGTCCATGATGCAATGAGAGACAACACTTGATTACAGGAACATTGTTCCCAGGGCATTAATTTTAATTCCTTGTTTTGAGGGGGTCTTTTTGCATCAGCTTAAGGAGACATGTAGGGTTAGAAGCATAAAACAGATGTTCTTGTTCCATAATTTCAGCCTAATGAGAATTCTTAAAGGATATTTTTTCTGATCTAGAAAATAAGGTCAAAGGGATGTTCAGGGTTAAAAAGTACAAGCTATCTTTATGTACCATAAAGCACTGTTAATTTTTTCAGCAAGCAGAAAGAAAGGAAAAAAACACGACAGCTTCTGTCTAAGATCCCACGGAAGAGGTAAAAGGCTGGGAGAGAAGATAAATATGGGCTCTCAGTAGAGGAGAATTGCTCTCCCTAACCCAGCCTGGGAGAATGGGTCCTAAGGAAAGAAGGGTTTAGTAAGACTTTCGGAGGTTTCTAAGGCTTCTATGAGTTTTCTTTCCTTTTTATTTTTTTAAAACATTGACCAGAAAGCTTTGTTGTCTAGGAAAGGGTAAAAGGATGTCTGGCTGAATTGAAATTGACAAAACTAGGCAACTCAGAGAGGGCAGTCTCAGGAGCAGCCTTTAACCACAAAAGAGATATTGAAGGCGAAGCAATCGATAACGCTGGAGCGCACGCGGAGAGAGATGATGAAACTCATCAAACTCGATCACTGGGCATGAGTGGTCAGCGCCAGCTTCCTCAGGAAGGGTTACTGGGTGTCAGCCTCCATTCAGGGGCTTTCACCTCTCCTGCTGATTGTGTTCTTAGGATCATAAAGTTTGAGTGTCGGGAGGGAACAATGCATGCTGCCTGCTCCAAACTTCATTCTGCGACTCGAATCCCTTGCACTGTGGCCTATACAAGCAGGTTTCCTGAATTCATGGATTGCAGAGCCGCTCACTTAACCACCTAGAGCACTCCACAGGTCTGACCTATCTCCCTAAAGACTCATCCGTTCATTCATTAATTTATTCAGTCATAATGTATGCCTATCTATTGTAGGTTTTAGGAAATCTGGCTACAAATCCCTTTGCAGGTTCTCTTATCAAGAGGCTGAGTATTTTCCCCTGAGTTACCACTTGATTTGGCCCAAAAGAACAGCGAGGGTGGGAAATGTGGAGAGAAGCCCTGACTGTCCCAGGCATCTCAGCCATGTCTGAACTCAGACATGTGTGCAAGTGCAGCGGACACCTTGTGGGGAGAAGTGAGTTCAGATGAGCCCAGCCCTAAATGCTGACCCACAGGGTCTTTGGCAGACAAAAGGGCCCAAAAGAAACATTTTAAGACAGTAAGTTTTGGGATAGTTTATTATGTAACATCAGCTAACTGATGTGCCATCTAAGGAGAAATTTGGGAAGACTCAAAGTGGAAATGATACAGAAAGGCTCACCAAAAAAAGTTTAAGGACAAGACAGTTATCTTAAAATCTCCCTTATAAATAATCTATGAACATCAAGAATTCGATCATAACCTTCAGGCAAAGCTCTGTGTAAAGGTTGATTGCACTTAGAAAATATCCATTCAAATAATTGCATTGTAACAAGAACACACTTTATGCATGGCATCTATAGAGAGAACTCTCAAAAGCCAATGAGATGAAATATTCTCTGTCCCTGGAAGGATGAGGTGGGGAGTGGGCTTTGGCGTCTCTTGAGAGATCGGTATGTGCCTGTAGCAGAATGGGATTCATGAAGCTATGAACTTGAAGATGTGATCGAGGTCACCCTCTTTCTTTCTTAGCACTGTTTCCCTTTCAGCGAATAGCATTGGATTATAATTTGCCCACAGGAGAGAACATGCTTATCCATAAACACTGACATCCTGTCTAGTTAATAGGTATATTTCTCATTGTAAATTAATGAATTGGGCCTCTATGTTTCATAGATCATCTCTGTAAGCTTGAATAGTGCATTTGTTGTGCTACCAGTCTGGGTTCAAGCCTGCAAGCCTAAGGTGCAGAGAATGGTGAATTCAACCAACACATGTTCTTTTTCCTTGAGTGCCAATCAGGAACCTCAACTGTCAATACTTAACCTCATGTGTACCTTTTCTTCAAACTGCAGCACAGCTCTGGTTCCCTGATGCCCAGACCAATGCTCTTTTCATGTCTCCATGTGGTTAATTTTAATGCTAGATACTGTTTCTTGAGGGCTCACTAGGTGTCAGGCATTGCTCTAAGGGCTTTACATGTATGAAGTCATCCAAACCTCACAATGACCCTAGGAGTAAAACTTATTCTAAGTTTACAGATGAGGAAACTGCGCCAGTGACATTTCCTAACTTTCACATAGGTAATAGGAAGAACGGAGCTGGGATTCAGACCTAGGAGATGTGATTCAGAATGCTTGCTGGTGATTACCAAGCTATCTTGTCCAATTAGGGTAGCACTATCTTTTTCTCATGACTCTTTTCTTTTAAGAAGCAATTCAGAGCATCTCTAAACATCCATTAACTAAGTTCAAAGTTCTCTCTATAGCTAAAAGGCCCTTTCTAATCTGATTCCAAACTATTGGTAGAACTTCAACTTTTATGTTTCATATAACCTTAACAATTAATTACTTGAAATGTTTTACATGCCGCATGTTAGGCTCCATACTGATGGAGAAATAAAGGTGGGTAAAAGAGTTTATTACCTAAATAGACAGATGAAAAACAAATCTGTGAATATATAACTAGTAAAACTAAGTAACATGATAGTGTGAACACTTATAGCACACAAAACTCACTCCTGAATTGGGGACACTGATGACATAGAGAGAAGGTAGTCTATAAGGTGACCTCAGTGATGATTATGCTAAACTGAGAGGGAGGAAAAAATGATTCATTACAGATAAGAAGAACAAGTATAAGCAAAGACAAGATCTTTAAAAAAGTGCGGTCATTATGGGAAGAAAAAATGTACAAGTGTGGTAAGAACAAGAAGTACGATTATAATTAATGTGGAAAAAAAAGAGATGGCAGCTGAGTTGTAGACAGGTTAAGATGTTTCAACTTGAAGTCTAGTCTAAGAAGAGAAATTATATATTGTGATGTTAAACCATTCACAGTATGTTTGTATGTTGATGGTTGAAGCTTGAGGATCATGGGGATCTTCAGCATAAGATTGCAAAAATGACTAGTGTTTGAGAGAAGCAATCCTTTGGTGCCCTCTTCTTATCTGGTATCCTGGAAGCTGGTGGATAATAGTCACTAACTTGGTGTTTCCCAAGATTCATTCTGGGTTTCAATCAATGGTTTCCAGGGTCACATATGTTTGTGACAGGCCTGGTACATTCTCCTCTTAAATGTTTGCCAAACTTAACACAATGTTAAAACCTTTGGAAATTTCTGTTGCACAAAAAATGTGTTTAGCTCTATTTAGTGTAGTTTCCCAAGCTTATTGTTATGGAATTTCCCATGACTCCTGTAACCACGACTATGTGATAACATGGGTTAATGTTCCCTCTGTTGAAGTTTTGGGAATCTTATATTTAATTAATGTTTTTCATTAAATAAGTGTCACAATATATCTTCTTTCTTTTGGGTAGAGAAGATAGAGTACAGAACTAGCAATGGGGCAGCTGAGCTCTGGCGGTCAGGACCAACCAATAGTGTGACTTTGTATGAATAATGGAGCTGGATCAACATTTTCTCATAGGTTAAGTGGGCCTGATGGCCTCTGACTTTTCTTAGAAAAGCATTACATGAATGTATTGAGCTAGCATAGTGATAGTTTTATATATACAAGGATAGTTACTAGTTTTGACACTGGAGTTTTAGTCTGAATACTGAACCAGGTTAAGGGTATCTTAATTATATAACTAGATAATATCTTTGTACCATTCCCTCTGTACCAGTGGTTCTCAACCTTCCTAATACCATGACCCCTTAATACAGTTACTCATGTTGTGGTGACCCCCAACCATAAAATTATTTTCATTGCTACTTCATAACTGTAATTTTGCTACTGTTATGAATCGTAATGTAAATAAAGGGTGTCCCAAAATTCACTCAAGAAGTAATTTTGGTATAAAACACAGGTTTATAATTACAAATTGTAAATTTTTTATTGATTCATAAAGTATACAGTATAGGGTTATATATGGAATAGCATATCAGATAAATGGCTTTTCGGCTTTGCTGGCACATACGCACTCTTTTGTTGAAATTTTCCATGACCATTTTGAATAAATGTGGCTGAATTCAATGAGGCTCATTTTCATCTTGATGGCTTGGTTAATCGACAAAATTGTTGCATCTGGGGTTCAGAAAATCCACGAATGATTGTTGAGAAACAAATGCATCCACAACGTGTCACTGTTTGGTGCGGAGTTTGGGCTGGAGGCATCATCGGACCATTCTTCTTCGAAAATGCGGCTGCTCAGGCAATAAAAAAAGAGTGCATATGTGCCAGCAAAGCTGTGGAGGCCATTTACCTGATATGCTATTCCATACATAACCCTATACTGTATACTTTATGAATCAATAAAAAATTTACAATTTTTAATTATAAACCTGTGTTTTCTATCAAAATTACTTCTTGCGTGAATTTTGGGACATGCTTTATCTGATATGCAGGATGTGTTTTCATTTTTATAAATCGAACATAATTAAAGCATAGTGATTAATCACAAAGAAATATGTAATTATATATGTGTTTTCCGATGGTCTTAGGTGACCCCTGTGAAAGGGTCGTTCGACCCCCAAAGGGGTCGCGACCCACAGGTTGAGAACCACTGCTCTGGACTTAAGAGACCAGAAAATGTATAGCGTTAGCTTGGGACCCTAAACTTGTGAGATTTGATAATAAGAAAATATATTAAGAATATATACCTTAAGAATAAGAGCATATATTCCTACCATCAGTTGTCCTAAAAATGTCTGTGCAAAGGTCCTGAATCAGGCACCTGGGAAAAAGGGTTCTGGTGACAGCTCGGGGATTTCCTGTGTCCATTGGGGCAAGTCAGGTCCTTTCTGTTTGGTACAGTTTCATGACTGGAAAGGATTTTAGACTAGACCAGGGTCCAAGTCCTCTCTAGATATAACATAGTATGAGTCTTTTAGTGCACAAAACCATTGCTCTACTCTTATGAGCATAAAGAAGGGACATGTTAGAGAGTGATGGCAGGTTTGAAACTTGCATCATTCTGAGGAGACACTGTTTGTGATCTTACCGCCTTCCATACAAGTATAAACCTTCCTTACAGCAAAGAGTTCAGATTTAGCTTGTGAGTGTAAGACCAGAATCTTGGAGGCTTTTATGATTAATATTCTGATCATCTTCAAAGCCCAACTCTGATAATTCTAGTACCTTCTTTGGGCCATTGGTCTACTCTGCTTTTAGCATCTTTCTTGATACCTTTGTACCAGTTTTTAATTTACCTCCTAGCTACAAATAACCTGCCATATTTATATCTGAGCTGCAGATATCAGGGACCACCATGCTGATATAAAATCCCAAACCAAACACCCTATCCAGAGCCTCAAATAAAGACAAGTAGAAGCTGGTTTTGGCAGCTGAAATGTAGCATGACCTTAACTTCTCTTTCAGATGTTCTTTTTTTTTTTTCTGGATGAATTTCCAAGAGGCTAATGGTTGGGGAAGCTGGAGGGGAATTAGATAGGTGGGAATGTAAAGTACAAAGGAGATGGCTTCATGGATAAAAGTATGTAGGGGAGGATCTGTTTAGAAAAATGTGCCAAGTTTAGGAGGTGTAGCAAACCTTTTACATTTTATTGTTGGTTCACTTGTACTGAGAAATCCACTCATGGAGTTAGCAGTGAGATAGTCAACCAACACCAGGAATGCCAATATGTCAAAAGGAAATCTTTTCCCTTCAGCAAATAAAATATTAAGAGGGCTCAACGAAAGCCAGTGGGAAGTGGCCTGGAGAAGGAGATGAAAAATTAATTTTAATGCATGGGAGACTAAGTAATTCACTTATTTCACAACCTCAATCAATTTTAATATTTTAATATTTAATGTGAATGTGGTGCCTCTCCAATAATATTTTAAAAGTTGTTTCTCCCTTTTTGGCTTTTGTCCTACAAGTGCTTTCTATTTTCTTAGACATTTTTCTTAGTGTTTTGTTAGGGAGGTATCAGCAGATTTCACATTACTCAAGGCAAGAACTTACCCTCTCCTCTCCCCATCACAGATTACTGAATAGGGGAGCAGAGGCAGCAGGAAAGACCCCAAACCAATTTTTTATGCAGGCTGATTTTTGCAGAGGCCACTGAACCCCAAGGGGCTCTCACATCTTTAGGGACAGGCCATTGTGTGGAGAGCAAACTGGAATCATTTTGTCATTAGTTCTTCAGATATCAGCCCAAGAGAGGAAGCTGTCTGCCTTTCTCCACAATTTAGACACTTATCTTACAAATTCACCAAGCTTGGTGATTTCTGAACAATGCCAGCTGTTAGGGAGCCATTTCCCTGGCATTTTCCCCATAATTTGATTTGAAAGGAAAAGATTAAACTCAGTTCGACCCAGAACTGTCAGCCCAATGCCCTCAAAGAGTTTGACAGGAAAAGAAAAACACAAAAAGAAAAAAAATAAAATAAACACACCAGAAAACGTTGCAGATTCTTAGATGAAGAAATCACCTGTGCCTGTACAGGAAGGTGCGGTAAGGAAGATTCTATAGGCTACACAATGAACATGGATAGGACTATATCAAAAGAAATCTCCTCCCAGAAAGAAGCATAAAATTGAAGGTTCAACTCATTGTCCTCCTTAATGATCAACTTTTAGAGAATGCTACTTTTTGGAAGAAAAGTTAGACTGCATTTAAATGATGATCAGCTGGTATGAGTATGTTAGCATTTTAAACATACAGCAGTTATAACAAATAAGTTGTCTAAAGGTGCAGTGATCCCTCTTTCAATTCAGTAAGAAGCATTCTATTTATTCCAGAAGAACAGAACATTCACACTTTGTTGAATGCTTATTTTACTTAATCCTCACCTCACAAAAATGATTTTTTTGCTTTTAAATATATATTTTTATTGATTTCAGAGATGAAGGGAGAGAGGGCGAGGGATGAGAGAGGGAGGTAGGGATGTAAGGGAGGGAGAGAGAGCTCGGAGAGGAGGAGAGGGAGGGAGGGGAGGGAAGGGAGAGAGAGAGAGAGAGAGGAGTAGAGGCAGAGAGAGAAGTATGAGAGATGAGAGAAACATCAATGATGAGAGAGAATCATTGATTGGCTGCCTCCTGCACACCCCACACTGGGGATCAAGCCCGCAACCTGGGCATGTACCCTGACCAGAAATGGAACTGTGATCTCTTGGTTCATAAGTCAACACTCAACCACTCAGCCACATTGCCGGACTCTGCTTTTAATTTTTTAAAATTTTATTTATTAAATTGATTGGAGTGACATTGGTCAACATGAACATATAGATTTCATGTGTGGGTTTCTATGTTACAAGATCTGTATATTGCATCAGAAAAGGTCCTAATATAAAGCGACAGAAGATTTGATTTTGGGTGGTGGACACAAGAATGATTTAGATGATAATCTTACCTTTGCTTCTCTGGTAAGGTCATTGATTCCTAGAAAGTTTAACTTGCTCAAATTGAAACACCCAGTAAATACTAGAGCTGGGTTTTGGTCAAGCTTTAAATCCTAGAGTTTTAGTCACTGTGTTACGCATTGTCCCTGCAGAAGGCAATGGAGAAATGTTCTAAAAATTCTACTTCAATAGTGTGGTTTTTCACTTATACTATTGCTCATACTTTTTCAAAATTTTAGCACTTTAACATATGCTTCTTGAACTTGGTCTCATTGCCCTTCTACCCTGGGCTCTATCTCAAGTTCATTAAAGGACACTTTTGAGAGACCACTGTTGCCTATGTTAATACCACCCTCTTAATTTGGAAGCAAATCTCAAATATTTCTAATTTATTTTTATAAATAAGTCAGTATTTAATATCAAGAAATGTATTATAGATACATAACATCTTTCAGTTTAGAAATAATCAAATTCCCCTCATTTCACAGATGAGGAGCTAGATATAGACATGAACTTCCCCAGAGTCACAAACCTCATTGGTGGCCAAACCTGAACTGGATCCAAGGCTTCCAAAACCCAATCTAATGTTCATTTCAGAGTTACATTTGAAAAGTGCTCATACTTTTATTTTACACCACTTCTTACTTAGAGTAATGAAATAAATAACTGCTGGTGGTGAAACGACACCAGGTGTCAGACCTTGGTTTAGCAACCTCAGTACTTGAGTTCTGGCTAAGAAATTCAGAGCCAAGACCCAGACTATAAGAAAAAGTTTATTTATAAAGTCGCATGTAGAAGTGAGTAGTAAAAGAAATGTGCTCAGGAAACAAGTTACAGAGGCAAAAGAAGGGGCCCTTAAGAGAGAGAAAGGTAAAGGTAATAGGCTTGGGAGGGGAAGAACAGGGGAAGTGGAAAGGACTTGGCATGCTCCCTGGAGGGAGACCCCCTTGGAGGTCTCAGGGGAGGATCCAAGTAGAATATTCAACAGCTTTCCAGATGTGTCCTTTCAGGATTGTGATCTTTACTAACTGGTTGCTCCAGGGCAGGGCAAGGGATGCATTAGTCAATGCAGCTTGTCCGGATGTCAGCCATAGCTGCACTTGTCTGGTTTTGCTGCTTTTCTGGACCTAGAGCAGAAACACAACTGAGGCTTAAATGTTTTCCCCAGGGGTTAGTGCTTAAGGGAGTAGTTGTGCAAAGGCCTTCGTGGGAGTCACATGAGGTCACTCTTCAGCCCCTTGTTCCTCTTCTAAGGGTGTCTACCACATGACCATCACATGCTATGGGAGGAAAGGACAGGGGAGAGTCTGAACTGCATGAGCAGCGATATGGAAGGTCAGAGGGTCTCAAGCACATGACCAAAGATATGCAAGGGGAGAAAAGGTTACTTTGAGGGCTAGATGCTTATTTTCCTAATTTTTCCCTTTGCTAGACACCTGGGGCTTTATGCTCTGGTGATCTTTTGGGCCTGGCCCATTGTCCTTGCTCTACTCAAGTCCGTCTAACTGCCTACCATGCAACAATTCACATGTCTTCTGCGTTTTTGGCAATTGAGACTTAAAATTTCCTCCATCCTTCATTCCTATCTGTGCCTAGGACAGATCTGACAAAACATTAAGTTCCTCATTACTTATTTAATGATGGATTAATTTTATTTTAGATGAATTTGCTTTTGTTTCTGGTTTTAAATGTCTCAGTATGTCATTTTTATTATTTCCTTTCAATTTATTTTTTTTATTGGTAGACTCAATAGACCTCAAACCCAGAGGTCATCTTGTGGTGCTGAGACACTGAAACCCATATTTCAAAAGCAACTAGGACACCATAGGACTTGGTTCTAATAGCTCATTTGACATTGCTGCAAGATACTCAATCTAAATTTCCATTCCCATATGCAGTATGCCTCCCAATGATCAAAAGTAATGAAACTGCAGTAAAAAACAGGAATGCTTGACTTAATACCTAAAGGGGTGTCTCTGTCTTCATTCTGAGCTCTTTGAACTTGGTGTGAAGGGGTGCAGAGTTCGTAGGAAAGGACAGACCCACAGGAAGTGGGCAACCAGGAAAGCATTAAGGTGAGATGATATGAAAAAGAAGGATCATGGAGAGAGGTTTCAGACCTTAACGGGTGTTTACATTTACTTGAATTCCTAGTAACCTCTTTATTAAACAACGTATAAAGATAGAATTTTGTCTTTCAGAATTTGCAGAGATTTAAGGGCAGGTTAACAATCAATCATTCTGCCTAAGGGGAAAATGTATGTTTGTGTATTACATAAATAATATTATTTCTTCATTCATTTACCTGCTTTGTACTAGAAAGGACATGGTATGGCTTATAGAGATTCATAGACTATAACAACATAAGACATTAAGAATAGGTAAGAAAAAAGAATAAATAACAGAAGAGATTTAAAATGAAGCTAACAGTACAGCACACATAAAATGAATATCATTTAAAAAGCATACATTTGATCTAGATAAGTCAATAGAACTCCAGTGTCAAAATGTTCTGACATTTACTAGTTTGTTTACAGTTTGGGCAACTTTTTCCATGGGCCTTGTTTTTGAACACTTACAAACGTTGTCCCTGTCCTGTAGGATCTGGCAGTGTAGATGAGAAAACAAAATCTATTCAATGGAAACAATTGAAATTGGCTCTTGTAAGCATATCCTCACAAATGCTCCATCACACTAAAACCTAAATCTTTCCCTCTTTGCTTCTGGTTCGGCCATCTGCTGTCTGTGCTCCCTTCCCTCCCATCTTGTGGAAGGCCACTAGAGGTAGCAAGTATGTTCCGTCTTGTTAATTCTCACTCAATACATTCCTTCAGATCAGAGCATCCCCTTCATCATTACCCATTGGAGGGTGTCTTCACCACTTTTTTACAACATTTGTTGTGTGTGTGTGTATGTGTGTGTTGTTGTTATTTGTTTTTGGTTGTTTTTTTTACCAAAGTCTATTTCTGTCCCAGTTTTTTTTTTTTTCCTCCCAGATCATCCCCACATCTACATTATCTATGCCCTTGGCAGCATGTCCCTATATTACAACCTTTGTCATTTCTATCACTCTCAATGGCTGCATTTGCTCTTACCCCCTGGGGTTTTATTCTCATTTAACTTTGACACATGTCTTCATTATCTCACTGAGAGGAACTCCAGGGGCCTAGAAAGAACTGCTGGAAATGGCTCATACAGTTTCCCAGAGGTGGTAACAATTGAATGATGCAAATTTTACTGAGGAGAGAATTATTAGATCTTGAATGAGAACAGCTGTGAGGCACTCTGATACTCACTGATGAGAAGTAAGCTAGTCTTGGGCATATATCAGGCCTGGGAGAAGTTTGAGTTGACCCTAGGGGTCCACATGGGGCTGACTACCTTCTTAAGGCCCAGTGTTTAGAGGTGCATAACAACTCTACCTGATGCAATCTGGACTTTGATTCCAAAGGTGCTCTATGTAAGAGGACAAAGCTATGGAAATTTCTTGGAAGGAGTTGGGTTGCAGTTATTCCATAAGGTACTGATGGTACAGTGATGAACATGACATAAATCTCATGGAGCTATCAGAAGGTCATGAGTCTCTATCTAAATAGCTATCCACAGGAATCCTGGTTTTACAAACTTTCTAGAAATGAATCCACATAAGCAGAGCTGTGTTCTATTGCTAGGCAAGGCCCTATCTAAATATTTCAGAGAAGATGTTTATAAAAATGTTTAGATACTGAAAATAATTCAGATTATTATTGAATTTTCAAAATCCTTATAACAAAGGATTAATTTTACATTTTAAACTTAATTGGGTATTATTGGGCATTTTTAAGGTAAGTAGGACTATCTGACTCTTATTATAAACTAAAGGCCCAGTGCATGAATTTGTGCACAGGTAGGGTCAGGCCGGCCCGCCCTGATAGGGGCCCATTGGGCCGGCTGGCTGGGTGGAGGGGCTGAGGGCAGTTGGCTGGCCATCCTGACCCCTGATCAGAGTGTTGGGGGCCGATCGGGGGCAGGGCCAGCTGGGGGAGTGGGCAATTGGGGCCTGGATCAAGCTGGTTGGCTGCCTCAGTGGGCGTCATAGCCACTGGTCATTCTGGTTGTTCTGGACATTCCGCTGTTCAGGTCGCTGGGCTTTTATATATATAGATGACTTCAAATTACAGTGATTCTTGTCTTCTTATAAACAATTTTCATTGTTTTACATATATATGTATATATGTATATACATGTATATGTATATATTCACAATAATATATCTGTTTATGTGTGTATGAGTGTATATAAGATATAGTGACAGTGACATATATACACTTTAACAACTTTTTTTTCAGTTTGTAAAAATTGATGTGTTCTCAGTTTTGAGAGTCTTTAAATCTCTAAAGGTCAATGCTTTTACTTTAATGTTATAATTTTCAGTAAGTTTGTACAGTCAAAATAAGATTTTTTTTTTTTTTTTTTTTTTGCATAATGGGCAAGAGAAGGCTGGACCATCCAATTACCCTGAAGAGTGGGTGGGATGTGCACAGAGGAGCTGTTGTCACCCACCTTATCACTGTTAAAAACAAATCTGAGTAGATTCTGAACCCAGTTTTTGGGAAAATAGACATAGTTGGAAAAGAATGCCCCTTACTGAATCTGAAAATGGTGCTGATTATGAATTTAGCAACACTCCAGACAATACCATATTGGCTTCATGACAGTGCTTTTCCTGAGGTTATGGAGTTATGTGCTCTTGGATGATCCCACTTAACAACTCCTTGGGCATTGATTGGCCTTTGGATGTGGAAAAAAAGCAGTTGTCTGGGTATCCCAATCTCATGTTTGTCTTGGGATCAAACACTATAAATTGGAGACATCCTGAGAGATAAATCACTCAACTGAGAAGAATATTTACTTCTACTCAAACTGAGAGGGGAATTAGAAGACCAAATTCAGAAGGATGTCTGGAGTCGGCAGTGGAGCAGGATCAGATAAAGATCATACATAATATGACTAGAACCAAAGAGTGATGCCAAGAGTAAACACTGGCTGTCTAAAAAGAGAATTCTAAGAACCAAGTGGAAGCATACCAAAATTAGTATCAGGAAATAAAGCTAAGTTAGAAAGCTGAAGGGAACATGAGACTCAGAACATTAAGAGGACGCTATGGTGTTGGGATTTCCTTAGAATCTGACTCTTGGGCAACAAAACCTGTCCCTCTCCATTCATGCCATAAACCCTCCTTAAAGCGTGGCACCAATAGAGCTCCATGTGGGATTTCTCACACATCAGTAGATAGCAGCCTTTCCTGGTAGCCTTGTAAAAAACATAAATGCCAATGTCCAAAAGCTTATCTACTAGTTAGAGCAAGTAAACCTAGTAGTTCAGAGCCCATTGTATAAAAGGTCAATAGTAAATATTTTTGGCTACAGGGACCATATGGTCTCTGTCACAATTACTCATCTCTGCCATTTTAGCATGAGTACAGCCATACATAATGCCTAAGTAAATGAACGTGGCTGTGCCCTAATACTTCTTTTTTTTTTTTTTAACAAAACAGGTGGCATATTAGATTTGGCCATGGACCATGGTTTCCTGACCCTGGTTTAGAGCAATGTTATTCCTTTCCCCAGCTCAGTGGCGTAATTCATCTTGAAGAGAAAATTAGCAAAACATAGGCCTTCTAAATAGAAACACAGATGTTTCTTTTAATAACTTACAGTTTTGCAGATAATGTTATTCTTGCTGCTCAATTTCTCTGTGTATAAAGGTTGCTGAGATATGGATGTACAAAACTGTGGCAGAAATATAGTTTCTTTTGAAAGCTACTGGAAAGGAATCTCATTTCCCCAAGTAACTCACTCACTTGCCTGCTCTCATGTCAGAAATTCCATCTTCAGTAAGTCAGTTCAATTCATAGCAATGATATGTTTCATGATACTGTATATAAACTAAAGATGAGAATAATTGTTCCTACTCTCATGGGGGGGAAAAAAGTAAGTTTCCTTTTGACAGCTTAAATACTTCCAAGAAGGTAAGCAAAATTTATCTAGAGGAAAAATGGGTTGAAGACAGAACTATGAATATTATTTTAAGCTAGCATCAAGCATTAACAGCTAAGTGTAATTGTTTAAAAAATTCTGTGTGTGTGTTATATGTGTGTGTGTGTGTTATATGTGTGTGTGTGTGTGTGTGTGTGTGTGTGTGTGTGTGTGTGTGTGTGTTTTGTGTATGTATGACATAGTTGGGAAGGCAGTGGTGCAATGCATTTTTTTTTAAATGGGAAGCTTTGAAATGAGACATTTCCAAAGCCACTTAAATCGAAACCCGGGTCTTCCATTGAGGAATCAGATCTGCTTTCACCTCCAAGTGGGGTGTAATCAGTTTCTTGCTTAGCATTTGCAGTCACAGGATTCAAAGTTGCTTCTACAAGACTCTCAGGGGCTTAGCTCAGAGGGAGCTAAAGCCCCGTTGCTGCCTGTTAGCCTCTGTGGCCCCAGATTCCTGTGGATGTGCCAGTGTCAAAGTAGAACAATGACCAAGCTAATGTTTGCTTTTGGGAATTCTTAAGTCTAGTTCTGTGACTTACCCTCTCTGTCCCTCTTGAGCTTTGTATATTTTGTGTCTTCTGCACATTGTTCTGTCCAGAACTCCAGCCCTTGGTCAAGTCCCTCTTTTATTACTAAAACTTAAACCCTGTTTGTCTTTCATAGAAGGATATTGTGTCCTAAGGTGGGACTTAACTTCTGGGAACAGCAAATTCGCTAAATCAAATGAGGATAATACCTTTTCAAGTTATTTGCATTTTTTTCCAGTTAAGATATTTGCATTTTATTGGGCATTTCATACTCTTTCCTCAGAAGGATTTGCTGATTGGAAATTTCATTAGGAGATAGTCGTATAAACACCTCTGATGGAAAGGTTTTGGTTCAGAATCTATAGTTAATTGAATACCAGGAGACCTAGGTTTTTGTCCTATCTCAAATTACTAAATTGCTTATAAAACTATGTTCCCATTTTGGATCTCAGTTTTCTCATTCTATAAAATTATAGTTTGGAATTACATGATTACTGTTTAAAATTCCAGGATAAGCTAATTTACACTAACATATTAATGACTGACAGCAATTTAATTAGTTCATTATCCAGGTACAGCAGAAGTTTGAAAGCTCTTAGACCCCAAAGGTTCTATAGCACTCTCATTTTAGACACCATTAACAATGTAGAGAACTTTCCAGTTTCCTTCAAACCATATCATGTAGGCTGCAGTAACAGTTGAGTCTGACAGAAAAATAAAAGTATTATTTTTTAAGGATAGATGCTTGCTATGATTTCTGTGACTAACTAGGAAATTTAGAGTAGGAAAAGACCTAGAACCAAAGGCATAATCAGGCATCTTTTACGTGCTGAGATTTGGAGTGGGAAAGGGATGGTACTTCTGAATGTAAACATCCCCCCAAATTTCAAAATGAGAGAAACTTGCACTTGCTTGGTTATGGCACTTAGGTGCATGCAATCTAATCTGTACATTAATCTACATTCTCCTTCCCCTTGTTCTACAACCTGTAATACAGGTTCTACAACCTATATTACTGGATATATGTTTTAAATTTTTTTTTATAACCAATGATGCTTCATTCTAATGTCTGATGCAGGCATAGAGTGATCTCCACTATTCTGCTTGAGCCTATTTCTTCTCTCTCTATATGGCTTCCCACATGAAGATAGGAACAATTTTTCTCTTCTTTAATTTTGCCTATAGTATATCTTCCATATTTGCTAGGACTCTTCACTAAAATGACTGTTTATTTTCTCTTAGATGGAAGGTACACTTCTTAATGTATTACTCAGATTCATTGCAATAGATGTCCTCATTCAACCGATAGTGACGACCATGCTAGTCCACCAAGTCCCCACTTCACACGAGTCTGCATTCTGGCAGTGACAGACAGAAAACTGACAAATAAAAACCCACATACCAAGAAAACCAGCCTACATACAGTGTGTCAGCTCATGGAAGTATGTTCTAGAGAAGAATATAGTAGAGGAAAGGACTAGAGAGCAATGGAAGGCAGATGCTGTTTTGATGGGAAGGCCATAGGAAGCTGTGCTGAGCAGGGGACATTTGATCAGCTGTGCAGAAGGTGAGGTGGAGCATCATGTGGGAACTGGACCAGAGAATTTCTGGCAGATATGATTTGTTCCCATGAACTATTTCCAACTTTTTTTTTTTAATATCCTCATCAGAGGATATTTTTCCATTGATTTTTAGGGAGAGTGGAGAAGAGAGAGAAAGAAAGAGAAAAATTGATGTGAGAGAAATATGATTGGTTGCCTCCTGCATGCACTCCGACCAGGGCTCAGGCCAGGGAGGAACCTGCAACCAAGTGTGTGCCCTTGACCGGTATTAAACCTAGGACCCGCTGGTCCGCAGGACAACGCTCTAAACACTGAGCAAAATTGGCTAGGGCCTGTTCTCAACTTTTAATGATCTTCTTCCCTCTGTGATTTAGCTCTTCCTGCCTAGACTAGTGGTTGGCAAACCACGGCTCGTGAGCCACATGCGGCTCTTTGGCCCCTTGAGTGTGGCTCTTCCACAAAATACCATGTGCGGGTGCGCACGTACAGTGCAAAGTTGACTTAAAACTTTAAGTAAAGTTTATTAAGTTAAATTTAGGGAACGTTGTGAAGTGAAAGAAGATGTAGTGTCGAGGATTGAGAAAGGTATGTTGAGGTGGTTTGGACATATAGAGAGGATGAACAAAAGGAGATAGACAAAACAAATATACAAGACGAGTGTGGATGGGAGAGTTGGAAGGGGTCGACCTCAGCAAACGTACCTCAATCAGACTGAGAACGTTTTTAGCAAAGGCCAGCTTAGGAGTACCCTAATTAAGTTAATGACAATGTACCTACCTATATAGTTTAAGTTTAAAAAATTTGGCTCTCAAAAGAAATTTCAATCATTTTACTGTTCATATTTGGCTCTGTTGACTAATGAGTTTGCCGACTACTGGCCTAGTCACTCCTCTTATCACTCATTTTAAGTCATTCCCTCCTTGGTCTAAAGGCCCTTCCTGGTATTTACAGTTGATCCTCATTCTTTGCAGATTCTATATTTGCCGATTCTCCTAGTTGCTAAAATTATTTACAATCCCCCAGATCAATACTCATGACATTGTTGTGGTCATTCTCATACAGGTACATGCACTAAGTGGAGAAACATGTGTGTCACCCTGTGGGCAAACTCTCAGCTAAGGCTGAACAGCACAGAGGTCTGCCTTCTTATTTCAGCTCACATACTGTCAACAAGTGTCCTTCTCATGGACTATTTATTGTAACATTTTTACATTTTTGTGCATCTTGTTGGTGACTTACCTGTCTAAAATGGCCCAAAGCATAGTGCTGAATCACTGTCTAGAGTTGCTAAACAAGACAAATAAAAAGGCTGGCTGTGCCTCATGGAGAAAGTACATGTACTACCTAAGCTACTATCAGGCATGAATAATAGTGCTGTTGGCTATGAGTTCAATGTTAATGAATTGACAATACTTACTAAATAAGGTGTCCTTAAAAAGAAGCATATATAACATGGGGTTTTTCATTGATTAGTTGATGAAAATGTTGTGACCAGAGACTGGTGGCAACCTAACCCTGTTTTTACCCTGAGACCAATGGCTCAGTATTTGTCAGTTCAGTGTTCCTGATGACTTTATGGGACATGATGACCACAAGAAATAAAATTCAACTGTAACTTCTAGGTCTTGCCTCTGAAGTGATTTCTTTTGGTGCACCTCATGTTTTATTGTCCACCTGTGTGTAGTCTAATGCTGCATTATATTTGCTTTCACCCTTTTCACTAATTCTTTTTGAATTTCTTTGATCCATCCCTTTGACCAGCTCACAATCATTGAACATCTACTATGTGCCCTTAATGGGTATGGAATTTTCATTTTTAATTTTCATTTTGCAAATTAAAACGCTGAGGCTCCAGAGGTTCTGTAATTTTTCCAAGGTCACAGTGCAAATAAAGCTGAGGAGTCTGGATTTGTTCCAAGGCTGGCGGTATTGAAGCTTTTATGTCTTACCCAGTTCTGGGTGCTCCAGAGAATCTCAGTGAGCTGAAAGGAGCCTTACGCAAAGAAGACAAAAGAGGGAGGGGAAGTCAAGGACAATTCCTGCTTTTGTGTTGGTTGGTAGCAAAGCTATTTTTCTGCCTGGAAGAAAGAGATGAAAGTTCTGATATTCACATGCTCACCCACCAGGCACTCTTAAGAACTCCCATCCATCAGTTGGCAAATGGACACATTTTAACGAGCGCAATCTCAACCAAGCAAGTTCTGGCAACAAAATATGCCGCCACTAATGATATTCAATTGTTCTAAGAAGACAAAATGGTCTGAAGTGTAATGAGATGCCAAACACACAAACGCACAGAACAGGCTGCTCATATTTAAGTCCTTATGTTTCTTGAAGTGAAAACTCATTTTAAGAAGATTATGGTGCATATATTATAAAGTGGGATGATATTCCACATTCATGCCCCACTGGGGCCTTGACTGTATTAAAAAAAATGAAAACAAAACCAACAACAACATTTTGTTCCCACACAAGTACTTTGCTAATAGGACATGTGATGCGGTAGTCATTTGTTTGGGTTATTTTTATTGCAGGCTTTATGGATGCATTCACTCTTTTGATACACAATGCGATCAGGAAATTTCTAAACCAAACCTCTGAAAGTGAGAATACCCTGGAAACAAGGGGCAGAGGGTCAGGAACATTGGAATATACTTGTGGTTGATGGGGTGGAACGAGAGAGAAAAGGGAGGACATTTGGGTTCTGGAGACATGTTCTCCCCACCTTGCCCTTAGAATAAAGCAATTTCTACTGAGTCAAAGCCTGATTTTTATCCTTGACCAAGTTCTATTCAACATATTTATCAGTGGCAAAAATCAATGATTTTAAACATTTTAGTATAAGTAAAAGCCTTTGTTGTGATGAAATCCCTCTGCAAAATGTAAAGAAAACATATGAAACAAACAATTAAGTTTGAAGTGACGGGGTGTTTTCCAAACAATTTAGATCCTCCTTTTCCTCCTTCCCCTTCTTTTTCTTTTCTTTGCTAATACTCTCTCCTGAAGTGAAGACACTGACTCCATCCATCAATCTCTGTCTCTGCCCCTGAATCAGTAATATTAGTTCCTCTTAATTTCAGTTACAAAGCCCATCTGATGTTATGTCACTAAAAGACTAAAGTGGAACTATTATCCACATTCTATATAAAATGTAATAAGGGGAAAGAGTGGACAAAATTGTGTGTGTGTGTGTGTGTGTGTGTTGTTTGGGGTGTGGGTAAGTAATAAATAGGGAAGGAAAAATGCTTTCCTGCTATAGTCAGTGTTTCTGTATTTTGTTATGATGTCATTGTTGGTGCTTACAGATTCTTTCTTCCATTACCCATTCCAAGTTTCCTTTGCCCTCAGTCACTATCTCAAGTGGTTGCAATGCTATACCTTTTGGGATAATTCAAATACTTCTTCCTGTAGTAGTTGAACTCTTAATGATCTTACCTATATTGAGGTCCTTTATTTTTTCCTGACGTTTTTTACTTTATTTTGAATTCCTTAATGGTATCTCAGAGAGCCACTGGGTTCCAAACATAGTTTTTCCTTCCTCCTTTTTAAACAATGATCTCATTTCCTTTTTATAATCATAACCAGGCCTTAAATAACTCTCTTCTTTACCCCTTGAGTTAGTGGCATGAGAAACCCAAAATGGCCAGATGGAAACCTCAACTTCTACTTCCGATGGGTCATTGCCATGCCAGTTGATGGAAGCAGTCCTCTAAGAACATCATAGCATAGAGTTGCTGTGATGGGAAGCAAAATTCTTTGGGTGGTTTATTTGGCATAACAGTGATTTAAGCAGTCCCCCTTCTGCGTCCTTCTTCATTTCCAAACACATACATTATCACTATGGGAGAAAGAGTACCACTATTGCTCACTAGTTCAGAGCACCTATCACATTTTGAAAGTGTGTTTGTGATTGGTCATTATATCATTTTATGTTGGCCAAGTACATCTGGGGGAGGGAATATATGGCATAAAACCAGTATATGTTATGGAATTAGCCCATTGTTACACTTATATGTTAAAATGACTTGTTTGGTTGGAACTAAGATATTTCATTAATCCATGGGTAGTGGTACTAGCAAAAAAAATGTTATTGAGCAGGAAAGAAAATTTTTATCAGAATAACATTCTGTTCTCTTGAGGGCATGCCACTGTTCCCAATATTATAGGAAAAGATCTAATATAATCAGACTGCCATCAGATGGCTGGGATGGTCCCCTTGAGAAATGATGACCTGATGGGCCTGTTGGAAGGTTAAGCACTCAGCAGTGATGGAAACATTTATTTTTTTTAGCGATATGAGAGCTCATGCTGTTGACCCACATATAACTTTCCATTTCTGCTGCTGAAGCTATTTGAATGGGAGACCATTGAGTAAGCATCAGGGTGGCTGAGCAGAGGCTGGCTCATATCCACAGGAAGGCTCATCTCATCTACCTAATACTTGAGAACTTCCTCTGCTCCGGGTACCCTTTGGTGATCAATCACATAGAACAAATATATCCTCTCTGAAATGCTCATCCTGGGAGGTCATCCCATGTTTCCCCCCTGAACACCCTATATCCTTGAATTTTTTACTTTCCAACTATCTGCTTCTCAAGCTCAAATGTTATATGTTGTTTGTAAATCAATTCAAATTCATACCTCTAGCCATATTTCCACCCAGGCAAAGTAAATAATTATACATACTTCTTCAAGTTGGGCCAATGAGAATATTTTCTTTCATTGCTATCTTTCAGGGACATTCCTAAATAGGACTGAAGTACAACAGTCACTGATGATTGATGACAGCCTATCATATAGAAACATCTGTGAACTAGCCTGAATTGTTTTTTCTTCTGTAGCCTGGTCATTGGGATTACCCATAAGTCTATAGGAGTTAGGTGAAGGAGTGATGACAGAGAGTGCATTCTGTGGCAGTGCCAGGAAATTCTGAGCCTCCTGCTTGTGCAATTTACTTGTACCTTCAGACCTCCAACACTTCTCCTGGTATATAACACCCACTTGATGTTAGAGTGCTTGTTGTTTCTTATCCCCAAATTTATGAATTAGTATATTGGAAAACACCAAGCTCATGATCTAACTCAGGTTGCTAATTATACATACTTGTATGCAGATTGTCAGAAAGATTTACTATCTCTAATATCAATTAGAGACTTAAGAACTCTAATTCAATTCTAGATTTTTTTCCCCCTAGAGGCTAACAGCATCTTTACAAGTGCATATTAGTTTGCTCCAAAATCCCAGGGGAACTACATTATGATTTGTCTATTGGTGAATCCCAGAGACTCATTCAGCATTTCTATTTGCCATAGTTATTCTTAGTTTCATTGGAAAGACTGGACACTACGGACTAAGCTGCAGAGCAGCATCCACTGTAACCTGGATCAGCTTCAGAACCCACTCACACCTGGAAGTCTTACAGCTAGTTAGAAAATGGATTAAATTGTACTAGCAAATGAGATGTAGGTTGACTACAAAGAAGCCAAACATGCATAGTGCTAGTTTCTTAGTGATAGGCTGTCTACAAGGAAACTCCACTGGACTCCTAGAAATGTCATTAAGGTACTAAGTCCATATATTTTATGGGGTTTATCCTCTAACCTCTGATACATCTGAATGTTATTAAGACTTTATTTTATGGGGCTTATCCTCTAACCTCTGATACATTTGAATGTTATTAAGACACCTATAGTACAGCAGGTCATGGGATAATGTCCTTGCAATATAACATTGATGAGATGTCTTGCGAAATTAAGACATCTTTATATCAATTCTTTATATCAATTAGCCTATGGTAAAACTGGTTTTGTTGTATTTTGTTTAGATTAAAGTCACAGGACATATTGAGGAAGTTAGGTGAGGGATTACTCTAGTTGCTTCTGCCTATTCATCAATCAGCCTGAGGTCATCAACACAATGGATCAGCATGACATTCCATGGTTTTCAATGTGCTCAAAGTCCCTGCAGGCTAGTTTATGACAGAGATCAGTTCTCAGAGTTCTGGAGCAAGTCAATTGAAGAGTATTGTTAACCTATCAGGCAAAAGCTTTCTGTTTCAGGTGAAAAAATATATATATATATATTTATATAAATATATCCCAAAACATTTGATTTATAAATAGATGCATAGATGCATGCCCAGTGCCACAGGGATTGGGGGATTTTGTTTTATTCGGGGAAAGATAATACATCTGGCACATCAGTTGATCAGTTGCTAGCTGAGCTATCACCTGATTTATTTGTGGTAATCCACAGGCATTTCCCAAAATCTGGCCGTCTTTTGCACAGCCAAAAATGAGTGGTTAAATAGTTAAATTAGTTATATGCTATAATCACAACTTTTGCAATTTTCAGGTCTCTTGGTACTAAATATATCAACCAAGGTCCACCCAAGATCATTGAGGAGACAGACATATACACTTCTAAAGATGCTGCCAGAAGCAGAGTGGAAACAAGTAAGAAAAATTTCTTCTCCTCTCTTCCCATGTTCGGATTTCTCACTAATGCTTCCTTGGGGAGACATAATGAGTTAGCAAAGGAAATGGGAAATTTTAATTTATAGACACCTAACATCATAGAGCATAGAAAAGTCAGCGTGGGGCTATACTATAAGGTACTAGGTAAGTAACTGACAGTTACTATTCACATATTAAATGAGTATTGGCACAGACCTTATGAAATAGTTATATGACTTATAGGTGTCTCTGCTTTCCCTTATGGCATATACAGAACCTGGCTGGAGAACCTGGAGAACCTGGCTGGAGAACCTAGCAAGACAACATGGACACAGAACCTGGCTGGAGAATCTAGCAAGGGAACATGGCCACAGAACCTGGCTGGAGATCCTAACCAGAACTTCGCTGGAGATCCAGAGCAGAACCTCTCTGGAGATCCAGACCAGAACTTGGCTGGAGATCCTGGCTGGAGATCCTGGCTAGGCTGCTGATCAACTGAACACTGTCTCCGTGTCCTTCCTTCTTGGCCGACTCCGCCTACACCTTTGGGGACCCCTGGACCCGCTGGGGTTGGACCCCGGCATATGGCGCCCGAACAGGGACCCCTAGGTAAGCCCCACACTCGGGACGGATAGGACTCCACTGTAGGAAGAGGGTGGATAGTCTTCGCCGACTCCGTCCACACCTTTGGGAACCCCTGGAACAGGATTCCCCTAGGTAAGCCCCCCCCCCCCCCGCATTGAGAACCCCACACTCGGGACGGATAGGACTCCACCAGGGTGCTACAGACCCCCCTATAGAGGATAAGTAGGGTAAGAAGGTGGATAGTACAGAACTTAGATTGAGAAGATGTGCCATAATGAGTCCAAAGAAAGAAGACTCTGTATTGATCTTTAGATTAAGAAGATGTGCCATACTGAGTCTAAAGAAAAAAGACTCTGTATTGATCTTTTAACATATATGCTTGCTAGCAGAGGAATTAAGGTTACTCCTAGTCAGACAGAACGTTTTATACAAGAAGTATGTCCATGCTTTTCTGAGGAAGGAAAGGTAAATGTAAAGGCATGGGAGGAGGTAGGCCCAAGGAGCCTTATCCTTAACCCCACTGCAGCCTTTCCACCCCGGGAAAGTGCAGGATTGGCAAGCTCTCCCTGGGGTGATAGATCAGGCCTCAGGTAATAGCGGAAAGCGCCAATCCTACTCTTAAAATGGATAAAAGAGAGCATTTGGGTTTTTTTTTTTCTTTTTAATGCCTCCTTTTAAAAAATAAAAAAGGGGGAATCTGCCGGGAGCCAGTCCATCCTTGCTGTTTCAAGGGACCCGGCATATATAGCATACTGTTCTTAATATGTTTGCTCACCTTCTTGGCACTATGTGTTTTAACCAAGGTCTCTGAGAAAGGTTATTTCCCCAGGTAGGGATTTTCCCCTGAAGTTAGGGAGGGAATAAAACCTCTTAACTAGTGCCAGGTGGGTAATTAATCACTTTAACTACGAACAATCATGCTTAAGCTACATAATCTTTACTCCCTGGAATGGAGATAGGAAACGCCCTAACCTTTGTAATAGAGATTGATAGGATTGAATCAACTGGTATAAATACAGATGTAATAAGACAGCAAGACACAGAACTTAGAATACGGAACCAGAAGAGACAGAACCTAGGCACAGAACCTACACAGAACCTACAGACAGAAGAACTTCGCTGGAGAGAACATGGCAAAAGATCCTGGACTGAACCTGACTACAGAAATTGGCAAGAGAACCTGACTTACACAGAGAAAGAAGACAGTAAACATAATGAAATATACTAAAGGCTAAGGTGCAATGAGAGAAGCTATAATGCAGATCCTGGCATATTGTCTCTTTCCTCAATCCCAGGCAGTTAGAACCATGTTATTACAATACATTGGTATTGGTAACATTTGGTGACATGAGGTAGTTAAGATGAGAAAAATACCAATATAAATGTGGGGCTCAAGGAGGGGGGTTTGGTTGATGTGAGAAGTCATGTGTTGGCATCATTTCATTAAAAGAAGCAGGCCTGGCCAGCATGGCTCAGTGGTTGAATGTCGACCTATGAACCAGGAGGTCAAGGTTTAATTGCTGGTCAGGGCACGTGCCTGGGTTGCGGGCTCAGTCCCCAGTGTGAGGTGTGCAGGAGGCAGCTGATCAATGATTTTCTCTCATCACTGCTGTTTCTATCTCTTCCTCTCCCTTCCTTTCTGAAATTGAAAAAAAAGAAGCGGTGGTTAGGTCACTGCCTACCCACCAGGAATCATCAGGATATTGTGGCTTAGATAGAGCTCATTCAGACAAATATGATGATTGTCAAGTAGAACTTCTCTATTATATAATATAGATTAGATCTGTCCTATCTTACCCATCAGTGACCTCCACACATTAAGAGCAAGATTTACAGGTACAGTTTACAAATGAACATGAAAATGGGAAAAAGCCTGGAAATCACCCAGCATTTGCATATTACATGGTAAAAATGAAAAATAATTAGTTGGGAAAAGACTGAGGTTCATTTATTTATTCTTTCTCTTGCATTTCATTTTCTTCCTGATTTTTAGTCCAACTTTAATAAATTTCTCCTCCAGGACTCTCTTTAATGTTTCCTTTAGCACACACAGGTGTTCATTAACAATTCTCTCAGTTTGTGTTTGATTGGACATCTCATTTTTTTTTACTTTCACTTTTGGAGCACTTTTGCATTTGGTTTAGAATTTTATGTTGGCAGGTGTTTTCTGTTGGCACATCAAGGATATCATGTTATTACCTGGCTTCTGTACCTTCTGATGAGAAGTCAGTGTTCTCTCATGGTTTCTCATTTCACAGTGATGGCTTTTTTCCTGTGGTTTCTTTGTAGTTTTTATTTTATTTTATTTGTTTTTAGAGATTTTATTATAACACAGATAAGTATATTTTCTTTGTAGGTTTTTTTTTTTCTTAGCAATTATAGAGCTTTTGGAATCAATGGCCTCAAGATTTTGGTAATTTTTGGAAAATTCTTGGATCTGATCTCTGCATTTCTTTATTCTCTTTTCTTTCTCTTTATGGGTTATAGTTATACATGAATTACAACTTTT
This sequence comes from Myotis myotis, assembly GCF_014108235.1. NCBI lineage: Eukaryota > Metazoa > Chordata > Mammalia > Chiroptera > Vespertilionidae > Myotis > Myotis myotis. The sequence continues at coordinate 18,389,594 of NW_023416401.1, read as the reverse complement.
TACCAGGACCCATCTCTCTCTTTCTAACATTTCCTATTCAATTCTCTCTTTATTGTAATTATTTTCTACTAATCTGTCTTTCACTTCATTAATCCTCTCATCAGCCGTGATACAATGGCTATTAACCTCATCTATTGAGTTCTTAATTTCAGATATTGTAATTTTCCATTCTAGATGCCCATGTGATTCTTTCTCATAATTTCCAGTTCTATGGTGAAATGCCCCACCCTGTCATCTACTTTCTGAATGAATCAATCAGTTAGTTTAATATCCAAGTCTGATCACTGTGATACCTGGAATGACTCTGAGGCTGTTACTATTGGCTCTTTTATATTCTTTTCATTTATATTTTGATTAAATTATGAAGTTTTTCTCTTAATTAAAAAAAAGTATAGAGGTTAGGGTAATGTCTTCTTTCTCTAGAGAGGATGACTCTTTGCAGGGAACAGGGGGCAGGCATTACTAGTGAACTGTCTGAAAGCCGGACTTCAGACTTTGTCAGTCCTGATATCTCTCATCTGCTCCACTCCTAACTATAGTTCCTCAGGATTTGCCACTGAGATCCCAGGGTGATTGTCAGTGAACCTGTTCTAGGAAGGTATGAACTCCATTTTGTTCTACAGAACTATGAGACCACTGAGTGCTCTGTTGAACTTTTTAGCTACTTTCTGCTCATCTACTTGCAAATATAGAAGGTCATTCTCACTCTTCTCCATCTTGTTTTTCTCAAGGATCCTAGCCTTTGAGTCTAGCTGCCTTGACAGGTCCCACGTCCAATGCTGGCCTTTTCAGCTCTGTGAAGTGGCTGAAAGCCCTGTGGTTTGTCTCTTCTAGACCAACTATGACTATATTCTCAGTATCTCACCTTTTACTATGTAACATCTGGCAAATTCCATGTGCCCTCCTTCTAACTAGTATCTTGGCTCCTCATATCCTGCCTACCCCAGAAGCTTTCAATGTGTTTGAATAGATTTTATTTGTTAACATTTTACCCAGTTTTTTGGTTGCTTTCAGGAGACGTGTTGCCATGCTACAAGCTGCCCTGTCATAACTGGATGTGGAAACTGGTGTTAGGCTGTTTTAAGCAGATGTATAGGGAGAGCTGTGGCTTAGGCATAGTCCTGTTAGTTGCCAGGTATGTCTTGGGGAGGACAAAAGACAGAAGGAACAGTTGGAGTGTATTCATGGTTTCCACCTTCCATTATATTGAGAAAAACAATGCCTTTACCTTCCCATTAGACCTCTGGTCTAGAGTAATGAAGAGAAAAATATGAGTGTGCATAACCATGTGTTCATAGGAGTTATACCTATTCTTTAAAATTTCTTGAGGCCTTTTGATGGCTTGGCCCATTATCATATCTTTGTAAATATTCAGTTAGTACTTAGAACAAATGTGTACCCTGCTTGCAAAACTCTATAGATGGCCATTAGTTCAAAGTCGTTAATTATATTGTTTTTAAATTTAAAATTTCTGTTTTATTTATATGTGTGTCCTATCAAAAATTGAAAAGTGTGTATTGAATTTATTTATTTTCATGTTTATGAGCATTAATATGTGTCCTTTCAATAATTTCTTTTTTAAAAAGTGTTATGTGTATCTTCTAATGGCTAAAACAAATGTGCTTTTACTTCTCTTAGTTTCCCTATTCTAACATCTATCTTATTGCACTTATCAAGGCCTTTAATTCTAGGTTACTACTGAGATTTTGCTTGTTTTCTAGTTACTTTTAAGAGCAAAACTCCTCAATATCAATATCAATATGTGTGACATATTATATTTATCACATCATATGTGATATATTATGTACATATATAATAAAATATGTATATATAACATATGATATGTATCTTATATGTGTGTGAGTATAATATCATTACCTGGATTAATCTTTATTATCATCTAAATTCTTTATCCTAAACTTTTTTCTATATAGCTCTTTGTGTGGCAAGCTTCTTAAGCCTTCTATGCCTTACAGCTCTTATATTTGAACTAGAGGCCCAGTGCACAAAATCATGCACTCAGGGGCAGGGTCCCGCAACCTGGCCTGTACCCTCTCATAGTCCAGGAGCCCTTGGGGATGTCTGACTACAGGTTTACAACATCCTTAGCCGGCAGTAGGACATCCTTAGTACTGCTGTGGAGGCGGGAGAGGCTCCTGCCACTGCCGCTGCACTCGCCAGCCATGAACCTGGCTCTGGCTGAGAGGCACTCCCCCTGTGGGAGCACACTGATCACCAGGGGGGCAGCTCCTGCATTGAGTGTTTGCCCCCTGGTGGTCAGTGCGCATCATAGCGACAGGTCATTCAGCCATTCGGTTGATTTGCATATTAGCCTTTTATTATATAGGATGGTAGTTTAGATGGATGGAAATTCTAGGTCTAAAATGTTTTACTTTTTCTTTTTAAAAATGTTTTTGTATTGATTTCAGAGAGATGAAGGGAGAGAAAGAGAGAGATAGAAACATCAATAATGAGAGAGAATCATTGATTGGCTGCCTCTGGGGGTCAAGCCCTGACTGGGAATCTAATCTTGACCTGGTTCACAGGTCAATACTCAACCACTGAGCCACACTGGCTGGGTTAAAATATTTTTCTTATTGGAATTCCTGGCTTTTATGACAAGAGAGGTTGGCATACACAAATGTTGATGTTGAATTAATTACAAACCAACATGTAAATGATAAACCTTCTTAAAGAAAACACAGGGAAAATTATTGCTAGCTTAGAGGAAGCAAAGACTTAAGACACAAAAATCTCAAAACTTAAGCAATTTTATAAAATAGATATCATCTATCTATTTGTTAACTATTAATGTCAATTCTGCTTTGTGAAAGACATCTTTAAGTTTTAGGGAACGAAGCAGTAAGCTGCAGACTAGAAGGTTCACAATTTTTATATTAAAAAGGTACTCATAACCTGAATATATAAATAATTCAAATAATCCAAGAAGATAAATAACCCAATTAAAAATGTGCAGAGGATTTGAAAAGACACTTCATAAAAGAATATATGAATGGCCAATAAGCATATGAAATGATGCTTAACATCCTTAGTCATCAGGGAAATGAAAATTTACAGCACAATGAGATAGCACTACAAATCCATTAGCATGGCTAAGATTTTTTTTTTAAGTCTGATAATACCAAGTTTTGTTGAAGATGAGGAGAAACTGAAACTCTCATACATTGCTGATGACAAGTGTTAAATGATACAACTCTTCTGGAAAATAATTAAGCAGCTTCTTATAAAGCTACTAGAGACTCAGTGCACAAAATTCGTGCACTCAGGGCGGGGGGGGGGGGTAGTCCTTCAGCCTGGCCTGCGCCCTCTCACAGTCCAGGAGCCCTTGGGGGATGTCTGACTGACTGCTTAGGCACACTCCCCTGTTAATCAGACATTGTTAGCACTGCTGCAGAGGCTCCCTCCACTGCCGTTCTGCTCACCAGCCATGAGCACAGCTTCTGGCTGAGTGGAGCTCCTCCTATGGGAGCACACTGACCACTAGGGGGCAGCTCCTGCATTGAGTGTCTGCCCCCTGGTGGTCAGTGTGTGTCATAGCGACTGGTCATTCCACCAGTCGTTCGATTTGAATATTAGGCTTTTATTATATAGGATACATTCACTATATGACTCCACAACTTTGCTCCTTGGTATTGTCCCAAGAGAAATGAAAGCACATGCCTACCCAAAAACTTGGACATGAATGTTCATAGCAGCTTTACTCATAAGAGCTCATTAAGATGTAAATGAATAAACACAATTCTGGTATAGTCATTCAATGGACTTCTACTCTGTATTAAAAGGAACAGGCTCATCCTATATAATAAAAGCCTAATATGCAAATCGACCAAACTAAGGAACAACTGGTGGAATGACCGGTTGCTATGACGCACCCTGACCACCAGGGGGTAGACGCTCAATACAGGAGCTACCCCCAGCCCACAGGCCCCTGGCCAGCCAAGGAGGGTGCCAGCAGGGGCCCCCTGATCACCTGCTAGTCACCCTACGGATCACCCCAAAGAGTGGCTCTAATCACCAGCCAGGCCTAAGGACCCTACCCATGCACAAATTTTGTGCACTGGGCCTCTAGTGTTATATAATAAATGTAACAACATGGATACATCTCAAAAAATTATGCTGAGCAAATGAAGCCAGACACAAAACAGTATGTACTGTGTGCTTTTATTTATGAATATAAATCTAAACTTATGTGATAGAAAATTGATCATTGATTGCATGGGATTAGGAATAGGGATGAGATCTTACTGACAAGGGGTTCAAGACAACATTTAGGGTTAGAAAAATATTGTGAATCTTAATTGTCATGCTGGTTACATAAATGAATACATTTGTCAAAACTCAGTGTACTATAAATTCTTATATATTGTGCATTTTATTTTATGGAGTTTCACTTCAATAAAGTTGATTTAAATAAAAAGTCTTTTGGCATGCCAATTCTATTTTTCTATTTTTTCCAAAGAAAATAATTATATAGAACATAAAGATAAACATAAACTTTATTCCATTATTCATATGAGAGATAAACCTAAAAACAATATACATGAATAACAATAGTGGTTATTTCAGTAAGTTTGGCATATCCATATAATGCAGCCACTAAAAATGATACTGTAAATGTATGCTAATTGATATGCAAATATACTCTGAATACTCTTATATTCATTATTTAATTTCAGCTTTATAAAAATAGGATGAATTTCTAAGTAAGTTTTGGGACAGGCAAGAGAAGTACAGCTTTGCCCTAGCTGGTTTGGCTCAGTGAATAGAGTGTCAGCCCTTGGACTGATAGGTCCCGGCTTCGATTCTGGTCAAGGGCACGTACCTTGGTTGCAGGTTTCCTGGCCCTGGTTGGAGTGCATGCAGGAGGCAACCAATCAATGTGCTTCTCTCATATTGATGATTCTCTTTGTCTCTTCCTCTCCCTTCCACTCTCTGTAATAATCAATGGAAAAATATCCTCGGGTGAGGATTAACAAACAAACAAACAAAAAGGAGAACTACAACTTTGAGGGAGTGACTTGTTATATGGATTATAATTGAATGGAGCCAGAAATGAGTGAAAGAAAATAAGGATGGAGAATAAGGGTCTAATAAACTTCCCTGCCTCCAGTAGTGCCAACTCCTCTGTGCAGCTGGCAAGGAGGGGCCTCATTTCCCTTCAGGACCTAGCCCAGGCTCAGTGACAGGCTGTCCTATCCATGGAAGAGGCCCTTCCTCACCCAGTGAAAATGTTTCTACAGCAGGGCGGGACTTACCAAGTTGCTTTCAGGACAATGGGGGCTCTGAGATTAGACACAATTATCATTTACATTTCATGGCTGGAGGCAAAGCTGGCGATAGGGCAGGCTACAGGAATGATAAGAGATAGGGATGCAGCTATTCTAAATTACAACAATATTTTTGGTCCTGTTTCACTAAGTATTTACATTTGAAGTTTATTTGCTACTTTATTTTCTTGCTTTGGAAAAGTATTTAAGTTATCTGCATCTAATTTTCCTAATTAGCAAAATGAAAATAATAATGATACTGATAATTGTTATTGTATTTATCTCATAGGATTGTTATGAAGATTAACTATGTTAAACACATGTAATACTTAGGATAGTAATGCTGGAACCTGGTATTATCTCAATGAAATGAAGCCACTGTTAACTTCCCTAACATTATTTTTCAGGGGAGGAAATGTTTGAATGACCCTGTGGATTAAATACAGATAACAAAGAGGAGGTAATCTGTAAGTTCAGTATCATGATATGACTCTGTATCATTGTGGACAGAGCTGTATGTCTACAGATTATTATGCAGACCTGGACATTGAGACTGAGAATAAGAAGAATCCTCATACCTACTCCCCCACCACCACCACCCCGCCCCCCTCACACACACACACATTCTTGATCTTGAGATTTTGGAGAAGAGTCAGTACTTCAGAGAGTAGAATAATGTCTAAAGCATTCCTATTGAGGGGATGGTTGTATGGGAGGTACAGCCTCTCCGATCTAGAAATTTCTATTGTCTGGAGACCCATATCTTCCAGTTACCCAGGAGTTCTACCAAAGCAGTACTGGGACCCCAGTTAGATTTACACTCTACTTGGCTGTCTCTGTCCTAGAACTCCCGACAAGTATTCTGCTTCCTAAGAGGAGTTTTTCAAACTAGGGCTGCAAAAGCTTTTCCAGTATTGTGAGCAAGACCACTCAGGTGCATGGTGCCCAGCACTTGCGTTCCTGCCTGTCAGGTAGGGTATAGGAGCACTGTGCCTCAGACTGAAAGGCTCCCTTTCTCTCTTTCCCCAAAGACTTTATATTTCTTCACCTGGATTATTCCAGAGTCCTCTTTCAGCCTTTTCTGTGGTTCCAGTGGCTTTTGTGCCTGATCTGGTCTGAATAATGACATTTGGTACTTAGTATACACAGCCTGGCTCTCCTTTGCACTACATCTCTTTACACATGGAGATATTCAGGAGAATTATGTTCTTCAGGTGCATAATGCTAAGACTGTTGAGAGCTCCCCCAGAGCTCTCTGAGGGGAGCCCACCCATTACCTGACAAAATAGAGGAATGGTAACAGAGAGGAAGATGGGATAATGCAGCAGAGACTGGGGAGAGTGTTCATGCTTGCATGGAGAAGGAAGCAACCTTATGCTTTCCCATCAGGAGTCCTGGAAATATGCCCCTAGCTAATTCCCGAGATGGTACTGTCACAGCTCCGTACTCCTGTCTTTTAGTTTCTAACCCTGCTCTTTTTCATTTGTGCATCACTTTAATCATCAGAGATTTATCAAAATGCTTTTTTTTAACATAATGATCTGTAGTAAATGAAAAAAAAAAACCTTTAAAAAATAAGGGCACATATTTTTAGTTGGAGGAGCTCACAGTCTGGTGATAAATAAGTCTTTTTATATTCAGAAGTAAAAAATTACAATCTAACATGATATAGGCTTTCTCATCAGTTACTTAAAGGGTTAATGGAAGAAAAGATGAATTCTGATGAAGAAAATCAGGAGAAACTTCAAAGAAATTAACCCTTTGATTGAGATTTAACGAATGGGTAGGGATTTTCTAGTCTAGATGAACATGCACAGTAAAGGGAAGTAGAGGGAAACCATTCAGGGCAGAAGGAACAAACAACATGTACCAAGATGATAAGACAAGAGACATCTGCTGAGTTAGAATGGCATGGTGATGTTGATAACCACCAGAGAACTGTGATGGTTAATTTTATGTGTTAATTTGATCGGGCCACAGGGTACCCAGATATTTGGTTAACATTACTCTGGATATTTTGGTGAGGGTGTGTCTGGAGGACATTAACATTTGAATCAATATACTGAATAAAGATTGCCCTCACTAATGTGGATGGGTTTATCCAATCCATTGAAGATCTTGATAGAACTAAAAGGCTGAGCCCAGCCAGCATGGCTCAGTGGTTGAGACTGAAAGGGGCTGGCTGGTTTGCCCTGAAGGGTGTCCCGGATCAGGGTGGGAGTCCCGCTTGGGTACCTGGCCAGCCTGGGTGAGGGGATGATGGCTGTTTGCAGCTGGTCACACCCCCTTCAGGGTGGGGGTCCCCACTGGGGTGCCTGGCCAGTCTGGATGAGGGGCTGAGGGCTGTTTTCAGGCTGATGGGTGACTGAAGCTCCCAGCCTCTCCTTTTTTCTTTTTTTTTTTATTCTGGGATTTATTTACCTTCTATAGCTGTCACTGGAGCTGAGAGCCGGCTCCAGCTCTGAGGCCATTGCCAGCTGAAAGCAGGTATCTGGGTTTGTTTAGATTCTATAATTGAAACTCTGTTGCCATCACTGGCCGCTCTAAGGTCTGAGGCCGCTGGCGGCTGAAAGCAGGTACCTGGGGTTTGTTTAGGTTCTATAATTGCAACATTGTTGCATCTGGAGCTCAGAGCTGGGCTGTGGCAGGTGGGGAACCTTGGCTTCCTCCTTCACTGGAGCAAGCAAGCCTCGTGTTCGCTTCAGCTGCCTGGCTGCTGGCCGCCATCCTGGCTGGCAGTTAATTTGCATATCTCACTGATTAGCCAATGGGAAGGGTAGCAAAGTTATGGTTAATTACCATATTTCTCTATAATTAGATAGGATGATGTCAGTTTTAAGGCAAAAGGATAAGATATTAATCATCTCAATACAACTCTTGCTGGAACTGGCTCCACATTTGACATTGGTTGGATTGGATGTCAAATTGCCATTCAATTGAAGATTTGAGATGGGATTTTTTTGTTCTTATTAGTTTTTTGACAAGCACCAGGTGAATAGTGAATAAGATTAAAGAAAATTAACATCATGTCTCTTGAAAAGAGTTGTGTTGAAGTAGACTCCACTCACTCAAGTTTGGAATGGCAAAAGAGAACACTAAGTGCCCATGTTGAACTGGAGCAGCCTGGAATCTGTGAGGGCAAAAGAATATAAAGTATTGTCCTGAACTTTAATAGAAAACTAAGATTTTTGAGAATGATTTACTAATAAAACCAGAAAAATTCAGATAAATCCCTGACAGGTTTAATAAAATATAAGACATAGCCTATATAAGATAAATAAAGTGATCCATAAGAACCAAAAGGACTTAAAAGGATAAAATCAGATTAAAATAAATAACAGCATGCTAGGGAGGTAATTTGCATAAGCAAAGAAAGGTTGACAAAAAATTAGAAATTGCAGAGGTTCAAAACAAGGCCTGTGTTGATGGTAATACAATGCAGGATTAGAAATTTCTTAATCAGTGATAGGAAAGATGAACTTAAAAACCTTTTCCAAAATGTATATTATCCTGTTTTGATAGCCATTTTGGAAGCCAATTTAAACACAAGAAACAGATACTCTACTGGATGGTATGGATGGATACATTTGTTTATAATTTATGAAAACAAATGAACCCATTTTCAACCTCTGTGTCCCAGTGACAAGTGAAGATCACTTACATTTATTATTTAGGACAGTGATTCTCAATATGCAATTCCTGGACGAGCATCATCAGTGTCACCTGAGCACTTGTTAGAGAAGGGACTTCTCAAGCCCCACTCAACCTATTTGAATCAGAAACTCTGGGAATGAGGCCAAGTAGTGGGTATTTTAACCAGTTATGCAGTGACACTGATGCAGATCTGAGAACTGCTGGATTAGGAAAATGACTGTATCCTTACTATGATGAAGTGTTCCCAGGCAGCTTCCCTGGTCACCTAAGTTATCCCTTACCTGCCGCTGCACCAAAGACATGCAAAACCCAGAAAAGCTTGTAAAGTAAGGGTTCTGCTAGTGGGAAATCATGTGTACCTCAGATTACCTGCTCCCAAATGAGAGACACAAGAACAGTTACATAGATAACTGATTTTCCCTAAGAAGGCTATCAACTGAATATCAAGTGTAATATATGAATACAAATAAATTAGAAGAGATATTTCCTAAAGTGAAGGAAGACCTGTATATGCAGATTGAAAGGGCTTTCTGCAGTACAGGCAAAATCAACCAGAAGACTCACAACTAATTAATTCTGGGGCAAATTAAGGTACCATATAGAGAACAAATATCCTATAAACATCAAGAAAGAAAAAAGGAGAGAATAATGGAATGAGAGAGTGTGGGAGAGGGGTAGGGAGATAGGGTGGGCCTGTCTCTAAGATTAAAAATCCTTGCAGACAGGTCAGATCTAGTATTGAAATAAAAAGTTGGGTTTACATAGGAAAAATAGGCACCTCTCCAGAGCTATCAGTAAGGACATTCAAAAGATGGAAACATAGATGAGATAAAAAATTTGTAAATCACAACCTATTTCTAGTCATATGGTTTATGTTTATTCAGTGTTAACTCTTTATTTACTCACCAGAGGCCTGATACACGAAATTTGTGCATGGATAGGGTCCCTAGGCCTGGCTGGAGATCAGGGCTGATCTGCAGGGCAACCGGCCCTTCGCTGGCACCCACCTTGGCTGGCCTGGGGCCTGTGGGCTGGGTGCAGCTTCTATGTTGAGCATCTGCCCCCTGGAAGTCAGTGCACGTCATAGCGACTGGTCGTTCCACCCATTGTTCCACCGTTCAATCAATTTGCATATTAGGCTTTTATTATATAGGATTATCACAACACTAAGCACATGAATAGTGAATACCTGACTTCCCTGTGGAAGGAGTTACACTCCAGGGACTAGAGTCTCTAGATGATTAACAAATGTTTACCCTGGAGAAAGAAAGCAAGATCTGAGAACATGTCCTAATGGTAAATGCCCTATCTGGTTTGGCTCAGTGGATAGAGTGTTGGCCTAGGGCAGGGGTGGGCAAACTTTTTGACTCGACGGCCACAATGGGTTCCTAAACTGGACCGGAGGGCCGGAACAAAAGCATGGATGGAGTGTTTGTGTGAACTAATATAAATTCAAAGTAAACATCATTACATAAAAGGGTATGGTCTTTATTTTTTTTAGTTTTATTCATTTCAAACGGGCCGGATCCGGCCCACGGGCCGTAGTTTGCCCACGGCTGGCCTATGGACTGAAGGGTCCTGGGTTTGATTCCTGTCAAGGGCATGTACCCACTGTGAGGTAGAGACTTAGGAAGGCTCTCCAGAAAAGGGGTGCAGTCTAGGACTATAGAAACAGGAACCAGATTGGCAAAGAGTGGAATGGTAACACCATTTCAGGGAGGAAGAACCATACAAGGAAAATCAAACAAAGAGGACAGTGATTAAGTGTAGGGTGAAGCACTGAAGTTAAATGAAAATATTTTGTGTTTTGAAACTTATTCTATAGGCAATGTAGTACCATAGAAATTTAAAGATGCCCTTCTTTTTATAAATTTCCAAAGATGGAATAGCAATTTAACAAGTTCTGTATCAAATGATAGGCTCTCTCATAGCATCCTATATTTGAATATCATCCATTCAGCAAGACATGATTACACTCTTGCTGTTTCTGAAAGTTATACAATTACCTTGATATTTTTGTAGCATTAAATATAAAAAAATCCTTGTTTTCTTTCTCTTCCCTTTTTGGGCTGCTTTTAGCAGTCTGAAAATCAGCTTTCATTTTGACTGCCGCTTAACAGAATTTGATTAAAAAAAGTAAACTAATTACAACGGAAATGCAGCCCTGCGAAGCTTTAAGAAAAACACATTATTTTGTTTTAGGGTTCAGTTACTATAGATTCATTTATCATCTTTATAAGCGATGTGCAGGCGATGATGAATAGGCTCTGGCTTTAAATCAGGAAATGTAAATTATCCTCTTTCCTTTCTCTCTCTCTCTCTCTCTCTCTCTCTCTTTTTAAATAATGAATACTAGTAAATTTGAAGCTAACCAATGTGCCAAGAGCTCATCGATGATGTAATGCCATGAAAGCAATGCAAGGGCTATCCATCTGATAATCTGAAGCCAAGAGAACTTGTGGTCCAGGGGATGCATTACCTACCTGGAGAGAGGGTTGTGTCTTGTGGTCGAACCTCCTGGTTTACAGGACCCTTGGTAAAGGTACAGCTAGCTCTGCTATTGCTTTATATTTGAGCCTCCCTCATACCACGTTGCCTTGACCTTGAAAAAAATAGCAAGTTTATTCCTTAAGTCTTTCCTCATCTGGACCTTATCTTTTTGTCATAAGGATTTTCCCTCTCCCCCATCCAAACAATATTTTTCCTTCACAGGCTACATTGTAAAGGCTTCCCTGATTGCTTCAGATGACTATCAAGGATATTTAGAATATTGCAAAATTTAATATATGTATTGAGAGAAATGGGTGCACTTACGTGCAAGAAGCTCAGTGTTTTAGGCTGGCCAAAATATAAAGTTTGAGTAGCATTTGGATGGGAGAGAAATGGGAAAGCACATTTCCAATTATTATATATATATATATATATATATATATATATATATATATATATATCACACAATCAAAACCATCAAGTGTATACCATGGACAAAGAGAGATCAATTCTGACTGATAGTCATTTTTGTATGCATATAGGAGGGCAGATTTTTAAGAAAGATAAAGCTCAGGATACATCTCAAGTTTACATTACACTTATTTGGTATAGAAAAACAAACCTTAGTTGAGAGAAAATAGCAGTATGAATGTTGGATTACTGATGCAGAAAGTTATGCATACTTATTTACATTTTCAGGGGTTTTGCAATATCTACATTAACTTGCATATAGGCTGTTTAAGTTATTTGCATGCGTTCTGTAAATTAAAATCTGCAATTTACTTACATTTGGGTGGCATTTATGGATAAAGACATTAACCATAGACACTACTCACAGATATAGTTATTTGTACATCATTAATTCCCATAATCAATTCTTTATAACCAATTTGTTTTTTATGCTGAAATTTTACACATATACTGCTTTCCTTTTTAGAAAAAAACACACACACAACAACCAAGTGTTTCTATTCACCACAGCACAGAGAACATATTCGCATACTTCCTTTTTAATTTCATTAACTTTTGTTTCTTCTCACAGTCTTTCCTTTGCTTTTATTATACTTTCTCTATGGTTGCTGAGGCAATGATTAGGCATATTGGCCTTGGAAAAATAAAGAGAAGAAAAATAGGATGCTCTGTCACTTTAAAATGTAATCTATTTCCACCAACATATTAAAAGTCCAAATATTTTATTGCCTAGGCACAATCTCATTTTTATTGCCCCAATCACAGCTCATTGGCCAGGATATGCTGGGCTGAGGAGTGAGCTGGTCAGCTAATGGCCTCCCTGCTGCTAAAATTAACTAATTGTTAAAGTAATAACCATGGACCCTCATGGCCTATTTTAATAGTCAGTGGCAATCTGGGAAATTATTTTGCTGCTCTCATTTCAGTAAGTCCTCCTGTTGGCTATTTGCACCCTCTCTATCTTCTTAAATGTCCTCTTGGTGGGAAATATTTCAATGAGAATCTGCAGGGAGCTCTGGCTAGTTCCTCCAAGTTGCAATTGGGGCCCATTGTTTCTTCTGTGGATAGGGGAAGAACACCTCATAAGTCTGTATTGGAGTGCATGGGGGGTGGGCATTTACTGCACCAAACTATTTGTTCCAAACTCATCTTCCCTCCTCTGTAACATGTGCCTCTCACATCAGTTTGTTTCACATCTTGCTCTGTCCTATCCAAATGCTAGCCATGATTTTGTCTCCCCTTTTGGTGGAAAACCCAGCCTTCATATCTCTGTAATCACTCCTCTTCACATTGGAGGCCCAAGTAGGAGTTCACCCAGTCAGTGTCTCAGCACAATATTATTTTTAATATCGACCTCTCCTCTGAATATTCCAATATGTACTCTTGCTACAAGACATTTTAACAAGTTTTTGAACTTCACATTCTTCTTTACCTGGTTGTTATTTCATGTGTACAACTCCTGTATTCTCAGCTAAGCTTACATTTACCTAGAGACGATTCTGTATGTTTTCCTGTATCTCTCAGTATCCACAACCGTGTTGAATACATTACAGATGTTTAGTAAGCACATGTCGTATTAAATAAATTAGATGTGGGGATTTCAGAGTTATAGCTGCTATCCAAATGTCCTCTGGGGATGTTTTAAATCCCTGTATCCACAGAGGAAGAGATGCCTCTGCTGAGAACTAAATCTTCATGAGCGTTGTCCTAAACACATCATTAAAATGACCCCATAGAATGGAAATTCTTTATGATAGAATTTTTAAAGGCCTCAGATAATCACACACACACACACACACACACACACACACACACACACCAAAAAAACAAAAAAAAACAAAAAACAACAAAACAAAACAAACAAACAAACAAAAAAATCCTTTGTTCAAAAGGAACTTAATCTTCAAAGAAGGTGGATGTGAGGCAGAATTCTAGGACAAACATGCTTGAATGTAGAAATGGAGAGAGAGGTAGCTGATTTAGGAGGCTCACCTATTTGGCCTAGATGGCCTGTATTAGCTACAAAGTTTGCTACTTCATCACTGGAACAAATACGTAAAGCCTCTGCTGGATGACTATGAATTTGCATACTTGCAACGTATTTATTAATAAGGTTTCATATACATTTAACCTAGTCACTAATTTGGGCTTTGGAAACCTTCCCGCAGCTCTTCTCAGTTGTGTCATTGTGACAGTATTTTATTTTATGCTTATTGAGACATGATTATTGAAAGTTTTTATGTGTATTCATAATAGTACTATGTCGATACTAATGTTTTCACTACTTTACTTAGAAAAAGTCAAGACAAAGTGGAAACCAGTTATAGATTTAAGATTCTATGCCAGTCATGGCATGGTCTGTTAAGGCATGAAAAGCTTCTCAGGATTATACATATTATACTTTGGGTTAGTTATAGTTAACCATGGAATGGTCACATTCTAGATGAATGCCAGGTTCCAGTCAAGGTTGGTACACCTGCTTAAAAAAGTCTAGAATTCTTTAAGTGCCACGATTCTTACATTTCATAAAGACATAAAATGAGGGTGTAGATTAGAGGAGTCTTTATGCAATTCCCAAAAGACCTCTTCATAGTCTTGAAGGTTAATTTAACATTGAATTTTATTTTTATTGAATGTTTTTGAAAAACTTTCTCAAAAATCAGGGTTTGGAATTACACAAACTGAGATTTGTATCCTGACTCCTGCACTTACCAGCATTATTTCCTTGGAATATAAATACAAGTCCACCAACTTCATTTTCTGAAATGAAGGCTAAAATAGGAGTGGTTGTTCTTTCTGATCTGCTTTGGGAAATGACAGGAACAAACCATGAGGATATCTTGTAAAATAATCAATAGTCATGGAATGAGGACCTGCATGACTCTGCTATGTGGCAAAGTAGGTGCATCTGTGCGCGGGAGTTTTGACATCTGTTTTGGTTGTTTGCATGTTTTCTTTCTTAACTCCAACATTTCATCTGGGTCAAAACAGTTGAGATGGAAAAACACCTATTCTGCATATATTTTATATTATCATCTTCTTTGTATTCATATAGGGGATTCAGAGATTAAGAGCAGAAAGTTTCAAGTCAGTCAAAGCTGCTTTCAACCTTGCCACCATCAGCTACTCATTACAGCACCTGGAAATTCTTAGCAACCTCTAAGCCTGGAGTCATTCAATGGGAATGACAGACATGCCTACTTCATAGGGCTGCCATGGGTACTCTATGAAGTCATGCTGCGGGGCATGCAGCACAGTGCATCGCACACAATAACAACAGGTGCTTAAGAACCCTAGCTTTTATTTCAGAATTATTACTAAGGATGACTAAAGACACTTTGGCACATAGCAGACATTCACAAGGAATTTGTCCCCTGAGGCACTGCCCCTCAGCAGGGACCTGATTAGTGACCAGGTGAGCTGGTATCAGAGGAAGGACAGAAGCCACCAGGAAAGGCAGCCCCCTGCCAGGAGCTGTGGCCAGGAGCACTCTCCAGGAGAAACCATCACCAGCCTTCCTTTGGGAGTTTCAGGGTCTTGAAAGAGTTTTAAGAAGGGGGCTGAGGAGATTTGGGGGTGGGTGGGGGAGCTGGCTCAGGGATTTCAAGCCTCATCAAAGAAAACTGAGTTCTTCATATCCAGGTATGAAGTCTTAGGCTGAGGAAACTACAAACAGAGCCAGGCCTGAGATGTCTGCAGTGTGAACCCAGGAAACCTCAAACCAAATTCTTCTCCAGCTTCTAGAGCCCTGAGAGCATTGTTGAGAGGCAGGACAGGACACCCCAAAATATCACACAATGGCACATTGATTACTTTGAATGAAAGTTAGTTGACCAGTAGCGGGTGCCAGAAGGGCACGTGACCCTCTGTTGCCTGCTGCATGCAGAAAATATATATCCCCCGTGAAAGGTGCCCTCCTTGCTCCAGGGGCTGAGGGACACCTCCTCTCACTTGTTTAGGAAACCAGGACCGAAAAGCTCACATAAACAGGCCTTGTTACTTCTTTACTAACTTACTCCTCAAGCCCAAATTTGTTTAGATTCCTCACTAATGAGTACCCAAACCTTGCTTAGATTGCTTACTAATGAGCACTATTTTTTGTCCTGTCAATTCTTTATAAATTTATTTTCTTTGTCTAAGAAGCATAAAAAGATGGCTCGTCCATCATTTCTCTGAGCATCATCTATGATCTCCCGTGTGCACGGATTAAATTAGTTTTTTTCTCCTGTTAATATGGCCTTGTGTCATTTTTATTATTAGTTTAGCCATGAGAACTCAGAAATGGTAGAGAGGAAAGTTTCCCCCTCCCCAACAGCACCAAATAGAATTCAGAGCACAGGTCAGCAATTCTAGGTCAAATGAGACTTTCAGATTAGAACAAAACATTGTGTGTTCATATGTGAGTGCGTGTGTGTATTATATTAAGTTTTTCAAGGCCTAGATCAAGCCTTTCTTTCTCCATGATTTATTTCCCAGTAGATTGTCCTTATGTCTGACCCACCAATTCCTATAGTATTGATTGTCTATCACAGTCTGGCCTATCTCTAGTAGAGCTGAGCTGAATCCGTATTCTTTTTTTAAAAAGTGTATTTTATTGATTTTTTTACAGAGAGGAAGAAAGAGGGATAGAGAGTTAGAAACATCGATGAGAGAGAAACTTCGATCAGCTGCCTCCTGCACACCCTATACTGCGGATGTGCCCGCAACCAAGGTACATGCCCTGGGCCCCTTCAGTCCGCAGACTGAGGCTCTATCCACTGAGCCAAACCGGTTAGGGCTGAATCTGTATTCTTTACTCACCTAGATGGTAAGTTCTCTTATATCTTTTCTTCACGTGTCCATTAGCTGTAGCCCACCACAACTTGCCCAGCACCAAGCAGGGCCATAGACCCTTTGTATGTGCTCATTTCAGAAACAAGCAAACAAAGCAAAAAAAGAAAACTTGCGAAGCATGTGCTAAACCATCCATGTTGCTTTTTCTTTTCTCCTTGAAGGTAAAGCTAACTTTGGGAGTTGCGGGGGAAGGTGGCCCATCTGGTTCTGTGACATTTTTCTGGAAATACCATAAAAACGAAAGTGAGAAACGTGCTACAAACTGAACCGTCATGATCCCCTCTCACATCTGAAAGGGAGATTGCGAGAGTAATGAGCATAAATCAAGGCTGAGCTTGTCCTGCCATCATCGAGGCAAAACAGGTTTTCCTTTTAAAAAAACATCTGCCATAAGGGGATTTAAATTGGGTACTCCTGTTTTTAGAAAATCTCTATTTCCTTACAGGATGTCGGCTTTGATCACTAATCCCTGGAAAATGTCTTTAAGAACTACTCCAATTGGCAGAAGTACCAAAGAGTGGGCGTGGGCAGGTGCAGGAAAGAATTGGGGGAAAAATAAAAACCTCTTTCCCAAGCTGATGTATTATTGTACAATGAAAAGACAACTCCCAAAGGCTCTTGGCTCTAAGGATCCCCTCTGAGATTTTTGGAACAGCGTGGTCTAGGGACACCTTTAGGAAATGTTTCTTTTGCAGGTCAGCACTGTCCCACCCTCCCCTCTCTCTGGCCCATGGCCTTAATTTGCGTTTGTCAATGCTGAATCCCATTTGCCACCCAGCAGCTCGGAAAGGCAAGCACATCATGTTGCATTTTCCTTGCCTCTCAAACTGGGGCTCCTGCTTCTCTCCAGCTTTGTGTTGTCAGCAGAACGTAATGTGTTTACAATCGGTCTCTTGATCTGAGGTAATTACCTGCAGGAGAAAGAGCTGGGATCCTAAGGAGAGAAGCCCCTGTCCTGCGTGGTTGGCTGCTGTCTTAACCGAGCATCAGACTTGTCAAATCGGTGCAAGTGAAATTGACAGGGTGCTCTTCCAGGCATCCCCACGTTTTTAGATTTCTCAGAGCTTTTGGGGGCAGTAAATACCTTTGGAGTTAAAAAAGGAATGTGCCAAGGAAGCTCAAAGGAGCCGGACACAAGGACAGAGAGAATCTCCAGGAGGAGCCATTAAAACCAGCCCTGAGAATGGGAAGGTTATGTTATTATCAAAGTTCGGTTTGGGCCCTCTCTCAGCAATTTCTAGTTCTGTGCCAGGTGACAGAGGTGTTCCCAGGCCTTACTCATGAGACCTTGGAACATTTTTTTTTCTGCCTTCGGTTCCATTTATTTATTTATTGTAACATTTATGAGCTCAGTCCAGGGAAGCTGCTGGGTGCAGCAGCGTCAGCGGCAGCCTGAAGGGAGACAGAAGAATTCTAATCCTGACCTTTCCCTGATGGGCCTGGTGACCTTGGCTAAGTCATTTGACCTCAACACACTGGGGCCATCGGTTATAACTGAGCAGGGGAGTGAATGAGCCCTGGATCACCTTGACAGGGTGTCAGGAGGAATAACTAATTAATGATTGTAAAGCACTTTGCAAACAGAAAGTGCTGTACAAAATGCTTAATATTAATAATAAAATGCATCCACTGCAAGCCTCTAGGCATATGTACAGAAATAACGACAGCAATTAAAGTAACATGCTAACAAAACTCATTAACCCTCAAACCTCCTTCTCACTGTACTTGCCTGTTGGAGCTTTGTTGTTTTCTTAAGACTGCCAAGTGGTGCAAGGAAAAGGCTGCATTGGAGGGCAAGGCAGTGGGCTCCCCCTCACTCTCCAGGCAGGTTAGCGCATCATCTGTTCAGGGCACCATCAGTCCTGGAGCCCCTGTCTCCCTCTAGCCTTTCCTGCCACTCTTCCTTTGGGAAATTTCCTTAGGTTGCCATGTTCATTCTCCTACTGCCTATGCATGATGTATGCTGGATGGCTTGTCTCTACTCTTTATGCTTTATTTTCTTCCATGTATATGGCTTTTCTCTACCTAGACTATATGCTGCTTGAGGGCAGCATTTCCCTTGTATTAAAACCTCTTAGTTCCAAAAGGGGGACAGTGCAAAGGATGTGCCTATATGTGGTCCATGGACCAAGGGACAGAGACTTTGCACCCTCCTCCATGATTGATTAGTTAAGGGGCAGGGTCTTATTTGAAGCAGGCCACAGATAGTGGTTATCTTGCACCTGGAAAGTTGGCAACAACTGCTAAGAAGCTCTGGAGGTCTGGTAGGGAGGAAAAGGGTTATGACACTGGGGTGAAGAGTAGAAGGGTTTTGAATTAGTTGTTCAGAAAACCTACAGCTTAAAACTGGGAGGAAAAGAAAGCTGAGACTGAGAAAGTCATTTCAGGAAAAGAGGGAGGGAATGAATACACTATGCCTTGGGTAGGGCAGTGGAACACAGAGCCAGGCCTGAGGTGAGTCATGGCTACTAAGGGAGGGAGAGTGGGAATGTCATGCATGGCTAGAGACCTTGGAGTGTTGAGGGTGACACTGAGGACGTTGTGGAAACAGGCTGGGCAACTTGTAAAATAATAATTTATCTTTCTATTTTTTCTTTGTAAAAGCAAAGGGCTAATTGAAAAAAAAAAATAAGTCTTTCTCCTTACCACCTTTTTCTTCCTCTTTACTAAGCCACTATTTTGGTTTTTAAAGTTTCTCTTTAACTTTTAAATTTCATAACTCACCTTGTCTAGAATGCTGGCTTGTGTCAGAAATTTTGTGCTACAATAGCATCTTTTGCAGAAAATAAAAGTGGTATGTAAACCGTATTCCTGAGGCATTGTGAATCAAAAATTAATCTGATTCTGTCTTGAGCACAATGTTGTAATACAGGGTTATGATATGGACTACTATATTGATAATCCAAATTATTTTTATAAAAAGTTGCCACATATCATAAAAGAAATAGACTCCAGATTATAAATACCAAATGTTATGTGAAGCAACTAAGCAAATAAAAAGTCAGACATTATATTCAACTTGATTGTTTAAAAGAGATTCCCTGCAGAGAAACTTCTTCATAAGGAAGCGATGTGCATCTTAGAAGAAATAGCCCAAGCACTCCTGGGGAGGGGCTGTATGGTTCAGGGCTGGGGGGAAGGAATTTGCTGTGAAATGACAAGCAGATAGGGTATGGTGCCTGTGAGCAAATGTCTATTCAAGGGAGAGAGAGGGAGGAGGCAGGAGGAGAGGGAGGCAGAAGCTAGTTGCTCACTAACACAGTGCTAAGTGACACAGGGTATGGAGAAAAAGATGCAGTCAGAATCCTAATCAGAGGGCAAAGAGTGGGGAGAGTGGGGTCTGGAGAATCTATCCTGGTAGAGGTATGTCGTGAAGAATATTCCTGATTTTTGGCAACCCCTCCGCAGTGATTCCCTCCTGTGGAGAGCTGGACTGATTGTGAACAAGCAGTTTGGAAGATAACTCCAGAGATAACTTTGGGGGTGGGGATCCTAAAATTACAAGAAAAAAAAGCCAAGGAATAATACTGAGGGAGCACAAACTTCTATTTCATGCCAAATCAAAACCTACCTGACTAGGAAACTGATATCTTGCCGTAAAGTCTCTTTCTTGAAGGCTGGGCACAGCTTAGAGAGGAGATGGTGGAATCACTGTGCATCTGGGATCCAGTTGTGCCACCTACTCATGGTGTGTCCTCAAACAAGTCACTTCACATCTGTCACATTTTTCATCTGTAACGCTAAGCACCTGAGTTAGACTGTGAAGTTCTTTCCACCTCTGATATCCAATGAAGTGCACGATGTTGACTATCCAAAGAACTTGTCACACACCTACTTGCTCAGTGGCTGAGAAGCTTACTGGGGTGACATTTCTATTTCACTGAAACTATTACGAGTTTACTAAAATGTGTAGCTTTAGGGTTTCACCCCCATGATATGGAGTGATCATCAGTCAGAATCCACTCAGCAACTTCTATAAGCCCAGCCCGCTAAGTCCTGACAGGATGACCTTGTCCCTGCTCTCCAGGAGCTGTAGTCCAATTGGGGAGTCACATAAACACATAAAAAAATGACAAAAGATCAAAGACATTATTGGATCCTTATTTTTCATAGCCAAATGAGAGCTATAGACAAGAATGCTTTGAGTTTAATAGAGGATGAACTTTCTGTGAGCTGAATGGCCAAAAGCAAGGGGCAGGTATAAGTTGTGCGTTGGATAGTAAATATTCTGTTCATCCCAATAGTCCCTTATTGCCTCTTTTTAAATATATTTTATTGATTTCAGAGAGGAAGGGGGAGAGAGGGAGGGAGGGAGGGAGGGAGGGAGAGAGACATCAATGATGAGAGAGAATAATAAATCAGCTGCCTTCTGCATGCCCCCTACTGGGGATGAGTCTGTAATCCAGACATGTGCCCTGACTGGGAATTGAACCATGACCTCCTGATTCATAGGTTGATGATGTTTAACCACTTAGCTACACTGGCTGGATGCTTCCTGCCTCTCGATTGCTGGATGATAGCTTAACAATATCACACATACACACATGTCCTGTGTGTATGCACACAAGGTCCAAAACTGATATAATGGGGCCCTTAGTGAACCTTTGTTGATAATGAAGATCGTGGACATGAGGGATATGAGGAGTTCAAAGCCAGAAGCCACCATTTTAGTGGGTTACAACCTGTGAAAACTCATTCCAAATCTCTGTTTTTTCATTTACTAAAACTCTGAATTTGGAAAAATCTCTTAACTCAATTTGAGTTTGGGGTTAGATTCATGCCTTCTCCATTATATTCTAGTAGACTATGGTTAAAAATAGCAAAGTTGGAGGGAGAGTAGAAAATGGGGGACCAGCAAGAAAATTCTGGGTGTACAGAAGAATATCAGTGGCAGAAGTAAGAGATGCTTTAAAAAGGGTAGCTGTTGGGTGTTGAACAGAGGCTTTTGGTTTACTCCACAACCTGGACTAGAGTTGGCTTTTCTGAAATATTCTTTCCACCTTAGGAAAATCTAGTTTTTCCAGCACTATTTATTGAAGAGACTATCTTTACTCCAATGTGCATTTCTGGCTCCTTTGTAAAAAATTATCTGTCCATATACATGTGGTTTTATAGCTGAGCTCTCTATTATGTTCCATTGATCTGTGTATCTGTTTCTCTGCCAATACCATGCAATTTTGGTTATCATAGCTCTGTAGTATATTTTGAAGTCAGGTAGTGTGATACTTCCAGCATCATTCTTTTTTTTTTTTTCAGGATTGCTTTGACTATTCTGGGTCTTTGGTGTGATTCCATACAAATCTGATGATTTCTCATTCTATTTCTTAAAAAAAAAAATGACATTGGGATTTTGATGGGAATTGCATTAAATCTATATATTGCCATGGGTAAAATGTCCATCTAAACTATGTTGATTCTTCCAATCCATGAACACAGGATATTTTTCCATTTCATTGTCTTTTTAAATCTCTTTTAATAATGTTTTGTAACTTTCAGTATATAGGTCTTTCACATTCTTTGTTAAGTTTATTCCTCAGTATTTTATTCTTTTGTTTGCTATTGCAGAAGGAATTGTTTTCTCCATTTCTTTTTCTGAAGTTTTGTTGTTGGTATCCAGAAAGACAATGGATTTTTGCACATTGATTTTTGTAGCCTGCAACTTGACTATATTTGTTTATTATTTCCATTAGTTTTTTGGTAGAGTCTTTAGGGTTTTCTATATATAACGTTACGTCATCCACAAAAAGTGGCAGTTTGACTTCTTCCTTTCCTATTTAGATGCCTTTTATTTCTTTCTCTTGCCATATTGCTCTGGCTAGAACTTCCAGTACTATGTTGAATACGAATGGTGAGAGTAGACATCCTTGTCTTGTTTCTGAACTTATGAATGAAACTGGATTGCAGTTTGTCCTCATGTACAAAAATTAATTCAAAATGGATCAAAGACTCAAACATAAGACCTGAAACTATAAGTCACATAGAAAAAAAAAATAGGTACCAAACATATGGACCTGGGTGGTAGAGAACATTTTATGGACTTGACCCCAAAGGCAAGGGAGGTAAAGGCAAAAATAAATGAATGAGACTATATCAAACTGAAGAGCTTCTGCACAGCAAAAGAAACAGATGATGAAGCAAACAGGCAGCCAACCAGATGGGAGATGATATTTACAAAAAAGCTCTGACAAAGGTTTAATTTCCAAAATATATAAAGAACTCCTAAAACTCAACACCAAACAAATAAACAATCTAATTAAAAAGTGGGCAGAAGACCTGAAAATACACCTCTACCAAGAAGATATACAAACAGCCAATCCTAGTAGATATATGAAAAGATGTTCAACCTCACTGGCAACTAGGGAAACGCAAATGAAAACTACAATGAGATACCACCTTACACCAGTTAGAGTGGCCATTATCAACAAGACAAGCAACAACAAGTGCTGGAGAGGTTGTGGAAAAAGGGAACTCTCATTCACTGCTGGTGGGAATGTAGACTGGTACAACCACTATGGAAAGAAGTCTGGTGATCCCTCAAAAAATTAAAAATAGAGCTACCATATGACCCAACAACACCACTCCTAGGTATATACATGAAAAACTCAAAATCATTTATATGCAAAGATATATGCACCCCTCTGTTCATTGCAGCATTATTCTCAGTGGCCAAGACTTGGAAACAGCCAAAGTGCCCTGCGATAGAGGACTGGATAAAGAAGATGTGGTACATATACACAATGTAGGACTACACGGCCATAAGAAAGGATGAAATAGTGTCATTTACAACAACACGGATGGACCTTGAGAACATTATGCGAAGTGAAATAAGTCAAACTGAGAAAGCTAAAAACTATATGATTTGACTCATATGTGGAATATAAAAATTAAAACTTACTAGTAGAACACAAACAGCAGTGTGGTGATTGCCAGAGGGAGAGGGGAGGGTTATGGGGAAAAGGAATCCTAATATGAGGTGACAGGAGAAGATTTGACTTTGGGTGGTGGGCACATGGTACTATATACAGATTTTGTACTATATACAGATGTTTCATCCACACATGAAACCTATATGTTCATGTTGACTGATGTCACCCCAATAAAATTTAATTAAAAGAAAAAAAGAAATCTAGAGTTTCTTCATCTTGGTACACTCCACTTTTTCAGCAAACACATTTCATCAGCAACTGTAATTACATTGTGCGTAAGTACTAGGCATAACAATGACAACATAACTTATGGCCCAAATCAGAAAACTATTGAGAGTAAAGAGGTGCTACTAATAATTGTAATGGATAACAGTTGAAAAATCAAGCTTGTTTTGCGGAGGCTGGGAGTATGATAACTCTGTTCATAAGATATTCTTTCTCCTCAACACATCAATTCTTACTCTTTCCAAATAAGGAAGCTGTATCCATGTACCCTCTCTAGACACTGAGGATTTTATTTAAACAAAGAAACAAGCAAACAAAATATAAAAAGCTACCTTTTAGAAAACAGAATTCCTAGAAAACAAAGAATGCTAAAAGTCACAAAATTGACGCTCAAAAGGTTATTTTGAAGAAAGGTAATGCAGGATGAGTGTATGTACACATATGCAAGAAGGAAAATTTGTACACACATACATACCTTTTTCAACATAAAATCTAAAACAGTGTGGTCCTAAAGTATAGCCTGTGTGTCTATGTGTGTGTGCGTGCAAAAGCATGAATCTCTATAAAACACCAAAGAAACGTGATTCCTAGATGATAGAGAGAAAGGGAAAGATTAAAACCCTAGAGAGGCAGGGTAAGGAGGAGAGTTGGGAGATGCATGTGTAATTTAAAATTATAACCCAACACAGGCAAAACAGGAAGTGGGCAGCATTTTAAAGAGGCTGGCAGATAGCATCAGCTCATTAGTGGTTCCATTACAGTGTACATTGGTTTGCTTTCTCTCCTAACACAAAAAAAAGAAAAAGAAAAAGAAAAAAAGTGTTATATGTGCATATGGGTATGGAGAAAATAAATTGAATAAACATAGCCCAAGTTATTTTAGGGTATTCTGACCATTAACTCTCATCCTGGAAATTAGTGACAAGGATTATTAAATGTTTCAGTCTTTGAAATTAGCCACTGTACTTCAAATATAATTGAGTCCCAAGGTATCCCTTCAGTAGGTGAGGAGTGTGGAAGGGTTGGAGTGAAAGGACTGGGAGCTCTTTGCACCAGCTGGATGGGTGACGGAAGGATCTATGATGTTAGCACAGCACTGCTGTCAATGATCAGAGAACTTTGTTTTCTTTTGGAAATGATTAGGGTCTTATTGCTCCTGTCTTAGATATGAAAGACTTGGAATGCATCAGTTCCATGTAACTAAGGTTGAATGACAACTCTATGAATGTAGGTAGCGAGGGTCATTGAGAAGGAGAGAAAGGCACCAAATTTCAGAAAATTTGAACCATAAGAATTGAGTACCTTGATTGAATTTGAGAGCTCTTAATGGGAAACTGTACTGAAATGGCAAAAAAAAAAAAAAAAAAAAAATGCAGAGAGTTGGTGGAAAGGATCAAACACAATAAAAAAGCCAACAACAAACTTGGAATTAATTTTTCCCATTTTATCCTGTTAATAGTAGAAATTATTTTACATGAGGAAAGACCATTTCAGAAATAGAGTGAATTTTAGAGGGGAATTAAAAGAGGACAAAAGAGAGAAGATAATTTGCTTTTCTACTCCAAAATATTTCTAGCAATCTTGTCTTGGGGTTTATTTGATCTTTCCTTTCATTTCCTTTCCTCCCCTCCCCTCTCCCCTCCCCTCCCCTCCCCTCCCCTCCCCTCCCCTCCCCTCCCCTCCCCTTCCCTTCCCTTCCCTTCCCTTCCCTTCCCTTCTTAGTGGAGCAGGATTTCCTAGGGAGGATTCTCCATGGAGCTTGTGTTATAACCACTGAATTGAATAATGAGAAGGGCAAATGAGTTGTGCCATTTGAGAGTCCACCTGGATAGACTGGAAAATGGAATGAAGGTCCTGGACCTGCCAGAGAGACCAGCGGGGATCATGTACCCTAGCAAGACTGGCAGGTCAGCCAAGAAGAAGGGAGTCATTGTACAAGGAGCCCAGGACAACAGATGAATGTTGATGACCTTAAATGGTGTTAGGGAACTGGGCTTTGGGTATCAGACCCCTCTTAGTGACCATAGCCTAAGTCCCACATATCTACTGCGGACACGTGTGGCATATGACAATGACAACCAAGGAGTAGCTATTGGACCTTTTGATCTACTTCTGTTCCTCACATCCCAGAAGCTTTAATTTTTTAAAACTTTATATCTTTAAATGGGGCATCCATTCCACAGTGGTAGTGGGGCTACCACTACCCCCCTACTGTCTGATATTGGTCATATTTTTTCAATTTATATTAGCTATTATTGACTCTTGTCTGGCCATGTGTGGTAAGACCTCACTCTTTGGCTTTATGGAATGTTCTGGGGGCACTTTTCTCCCTACTTCATTCATGATGATTTTCTGAGAAGGAAGAAAGGCAAAGGCCCAGAGTGATTCACTGAAGGTACATATGGTATTCATTCTGCCGAGAACAAATATGGAACAGGAGAAAAAGTGACAGTCGCACCATTTGCATTTGGTATGTAAATTCAAGATACATATTGATTTACATGTATAATTTAGCAACCAAAAAAGAAAAAAAAAAACACTCTAGAGAGCTAAGTAAACATGAATACCCACCCCAAGCTAAAGGCTGGGCTCATGGTGGTGTTTGTGAATGGCACTGTGTGGCAGCACATCTCAGCACACAAATGTGTACAAACTTCAAACTGTTGCTAGGTTAAACAGCACCTTTCCCAGGAAGCATGTTAATTTAACAGCTTGTGCTTTATGCATTGGTCCCTAGGGCAGAAGGCCTTTCTCCCCACCTCATAAGGAGGGTGTGATGCATGATCATTCCTTTTTTTTCCTAGATAAAATCTGCTACCTTCAAGACTTTTAAAACATTTTCCCTTTATTTTTTTGTTTCCATGTATGAAGAACTTGAACATACATTTCCCCATAATCTTCAAGTATGGATCTAAATGCTTTAACTGGCTCCAACTTTGTCCAAACTTATTTCTTATTCTCACCAAGCTTCCCCTTATTCCAAACCCCTAAAACAGAACCTGTAGAGAGAATACCTCATTGTTAGGTGGATGCCTGAATATTCCCACGACCACATTCTTGCTAAATTCAGAAGCATCTAAGAGAAAGTCCTTTTGTTCATCCATCAAATTCTATTCATTTCTCAAGCTTGACTTGGACTTGATCACTTCTGGCAAGCCTTTACAAAAGTTGAAGCTGGGCTAATTTCTCAGAAGTTGATTGTTCTATAAATGTAGAGGAGAGTGTTTGTTCTAACAATAGGATATAAGGAGAGATCACTTAATTTTATTTTAGAAAGAAGATCATGTTAGGAGAGGTGATACCTTTAACAATCAAGGTCACCTGCTACACTTCAATTAGGTGCATTTGGGCAATTGCCTCTAACAGAAGCTTCTATGCAAGAAAATTCAATTTAAATCAATTAGCAAAGAAAGTATGCTTTGTGTTTTTTTTCCTGCTAGGGTTACCTTTCCTCATAAAGGGTTCAGCATACCTATGGCCATCACCATAAGTCTGGCATCAAAACTTTGGAGCTGTGAGCATAATAGAGCAGCTCATGTGAGGAGATGCCTCTGCTTGAATCTTGGATGCCAGTTAGGTCCCTACCACATCATCAAGATCCCATGTCTTAAATTGGAGGGAATAAGCACATCAGAACATTAATTTATTAATCCAATAAGTTATATGAGAAAGGGATCTATAGGGAATAGAATGATTCCTAATGCTAAGTCCCATTTCCCAAAGAGCTTTCAAAGAGTCCAAGTCACATACTAGGAATCATGAGTTTCTCCAAGATAAATTCTAATGTGTTAGAATTTTTATTAGCTTTGTGATTTGAGGACAGGTCTGAATCAGGGTTCATTGTTAAACAGAACAGTCTTAAAATTTGGAGGTGACCATCAAATGACAATGAATGAGCTTGCTTATACTTCACCCCTTGCTAATTAATGAAATTTATATTTATGTGTTTATATTAACAATATATGGGAGAAAGAAGAAACATTTGTTATCATGGGACCATAGTATATGATGGTTTATTTTTTGGTGTGTGTTTTCTGTATTTTCTGAGTTCATTTTATGAATAGATATTGTTTTTGGAATCTAGGGGAAAGTATGGTTTTTAAAAAGTCTTCCTTGAAGAAATAGAAATTCATGCCTGGAGCCATATGCTATGAGAAAGACACAGCTGATGCGTTTCAGGATATTAAGGGTCTGAGAGACTTTGTGGTATAGCTGTCCCACATACACCCTTACAAGAACAGTTTCCTCTTATTTATTTCAGCCAGTTTCTATGTGTCTAGCCCTGTACCAAGAACTATGGGGCTAATTAAAAACAGTGAAAGTCCTTGCTTCTCATTCATGGGAAATCTCTAAAGAGAAGATGATGGACATCCAGTAAAAATTATGTTGCATTGCATGATAGCAGCAAATACCAACTTTTGTGCTGAGATTCTATGGCTCAAAAAAAAGTGCAGAGAAGCCAAAAACAAACCAAGGTTGCTGAGCTCTGGTTGATAATCTTGTTCCAGATTAAACTCACCATTTAGGCTTACCAAAACTTAGACTTTTCTCTCCTTTTATTCATTAATTTTTATTAAGTAAATTATACATTGAGCATCTACCAGGCACAATCCCCCAGTTCACTAAAAAAGAGTGAATGTGCCCCAGCAGTTTTTCTCAGTGGTTAGAACATCAGCCCATGGATTGAAGGGTCCCAGGTCCGATTCTGTTCAAGAGCACATATCTAGGTTGCGGTTACAGTTATGAAGTAGCAATGAAAATAATTTTATGGGTGGGGGTCACCACAACATGAGGAACTGTATTAAAGGGTCGTGGCATTAGGAAGGCTGAGAACCACTGGCTTAGAGAATCTAAAGAAAACAAAACAACTGAAGACACTATATTAGGAGGTTCACAAAGCCTTGGACAGCAATCCATGGACCGTGACAGCAATGCTCCAGCCAAGAGGGTCTTCTCAACATCTCCAGCATGAAATGTACCCACTTGTTTTCCTGACAAAGAAAGATGCCCTCCAGCTACAGGCAGGGAATTGCTCATACTAAAAGAAGCAAAAATAAATGATCCTCCAAAGGAAAAAAAGAAATATTTACTGTTTAAATTATATTTCATTTTATTCCATAGAGAATTATTAACTCCTGTCGAAGCACAGTGGGTGTGCAGAAGATCCAGAGATAAATGAAATAGCTACTCCTTTAAGGAACTTCAGGGTACAAATAGCCTTAAACGCCACAAAGATAGTAAACAGCAAATAAAACATTGTGTGACACATAGTCTGTGTTCAGTAAAAATTTCTGGTACAAATAAGCTAGAATAGACCAACTATTGAAAGCATGAAGGTCTGAACAAGCATCCGTCATTATTCAGAGGACAGAGAGACATAGCATTTGATTGCAGAGACAGTGAGAGTTTCATCAAAGAAGAGCCTTGTGAGGTGCATGGTGAAGGATACATGGAATATAGGAAAATGAGATGGGATGGATGGGTGTGTCAGAAGAGGGACTGGCATGACCAATGGAGAGGAGCCAAGGACCTATGTCAAAGACAAAAGAGGTGCAGACTAAAGAACAGGCTGGCCTGTCCCACATGGCTCAGTGGTTGAGCACTGAGCTATGAACCAGGAGGTCATGGTTTGATTGCTGGTCAAGGCGCATGCCTCGGTTGCGGGTTAGATCCCTAGTGTGGGGCATGCAGGAGGCAGCCAATTGGTGATTCTCTTTCACCATTGATGTATTGATGTTTCTATCTCTCTCTCCTTCTCCCTTCATATCTGAAATATATATATAATTTAAATAACAGTCTGGGCAGGCTATTGAGGATCTCCAGTGCCTGACAGTGGAGATGGATTAACATGAAGATGACAGGCAATGGAAAACCTTTCTGCTGGCCTCCTTTTTTTGAACTTTATTCTTGGCAATGCTGGAAAAGATCATAAAAGACATAGTTTCAATGAGTCAGTTTATATTAGGAACAGGACCCTTCTTCTTGATTTCTAGACTAATATTTATATTTCTTTCCAGTCTCTCACATCCCTTCTTTATTCTTTGTCATTTGATTATATTGACCTTTCTCTGTTTCTCTCTCTAGCTTTCCCCTCTCACCCCAAATTCTAGTGTGATGAAGTATAAAATAGTAAGGTGGCATGTTCTGGGAAGGAGGGTACACATATGTGCTGCATAATACTTGAATAGAAAAATGTTAAGGAGTTTTCAGCCACTCATGGTCAGGTTTTCTTTATGTACTTTTGAGGAAAAATACAGAATGCCATGCAAATGTTTAGTGAGAAGTCACAGCTAAGCCCCATGCTGCATTTCCTAGGATCCAAGCTTCTGATTTTTATAACACAGGAAGAATATCAATGTCTTAAATCTTTAGAATTAATTTTTTCACCCTTCTCAAGGGGAGAGGGAAGGCAAATGGAGAGACTTGTTGGCTGCAGTGGCCACAACTGCAGAGACTGGACCAGTGTAGCCGTGATGTTCCTGTAACTATGAAGTCCCTGAGTTCCTCTTAATAAGCTTCACACATCCTATTGTCACTGAGCCTTCCCATATCAGTTACTGGAATGCAGGAAAACATAAGCTTCCTTTGTATTCTTTTTCCTCTGGTTCCTTCTCTATCTGTTTTGATTTTCAGAACCAATGCCTCTTTCTCTCCTGGTTCTGTTTCTCCTTCATAAAACCTGTTCCCATGCTCTTTAGTCACTCTATCATGAACACAGTCGGTGACAGTTTGGAGTAATACATCCCAGGGAAAGGTGAATTTTAATTCAAACTAAAGCCTTAAATAAAAGAAAAATCTTCCTGATTAAATAAAGAGCCATGATTTCTAGGGTCCTTCTCGTACTGTGAGGGTTGAGCTGCATAGAGGCAAAATGCTCTTGAAAGAGTCACATCTTGAAAGGATGTTTTTTGTTTGTTTGTTTTTTTCTTTTCAGATTTTGGAAACCATATGAGCTAATCCAGATCAGTCAAAATTTTATGTTTTGGTCTAACTGGGCCATTTTAGTCTATTTTCCTGGATCACATCCTCAAAATAACTACTACTTCCAGACTTTACTGAGTCAATCCACCAGGAGTAATACTCATTAGTGATAGGCTGATGAATAGCCGAGTTCCTTTGTTCTTGAGAAATTAAGATATTTTATCTTTCTTTTATTGCTTTTTTTATAGTGGTTACCATATTTATTTGAGGTTCTTTATCAATATCTCTTTTATTATTTTTATGAAAATGTTTGACTAAAACAAGATTGAATTTGTTTTGATAAGGTTATTTTTTACTCCTTAGTTCTTTATTTTGAAGCATTAATGGTACATGAAGAAAGAATACAAAAGCTCAAATTGTAATTTCAGAATATCTATAACAGAATAGGAAAGGCCACACCAAATGAGTTGACCCAACACTTTGGTTTTTGCTTTTTCCTAAAAGCTATTCTTCTTTAATCTATAGAAAGCACAGCCATGAATTGGCATCCAGATGGGCTCTAATTCAAGAGATAACCAGGGAGAGGTCCAAGTATCCCAAAGCGATGGAATTACAACTTTTCTTGAACAGATGGCAGAGCCAGAGACCTGGGATTTCCTAAAATGCAACCAAAAGGAACATTTTGTTTTAGTGCAAACGTGTTAAATATCAACATTATTATAGAGGATGCTCTTCAAAAGCTTGATTGAACATTGATATGATGTGGGAACAATTAGAACTCTTCATAATGCCTAATGCTCAAGTGAAAACGTGTGTGAAGTGGTCTTTGAGGGGATAGTATCAGGACTAAGACAGAAACAGGTGTATGAATAAACCAATATAATCACATTCTGACCACATCGAGATCCTTGGTCATGGCCAAACACAACCATAACCCTCAAGCAAAATGTTGGGCTTGTGCTGCTCACTATCCCCCACTTCCCTCTGATGTATAGGCCAGCTCCTGAGTAGAGGAGTAGGAGGTCAGAAAAGGTAAGGTCCAAGTTAGGGTCAGGCAGCCCTATCATTGATTTAAGCAAAGCATAACTTAGGTCTACCTCTTCCTTAGGCAACCACTGGTATGTTATTGACCAATCTACAAAGGAATGTTTACAGAATGACCTCTACATCTTTTCTCATGCTGACCCTTTAACTTCCCACACTCTTTAATCTCATTCATTGAATCAAACCCTCACATTCTTTTAGATCTCTGAGAGAGACCTTTACAAAAATACAGAAATGCTCTATATTAATTCTTGTTTTACTTACTATCCATCTCACTCCCTGGGAACTTTTTCTTGGGCTATGAATGACCCATGTATGCCTTATCTGCACAAATCCATTTCTGGGCTCATGAAGCCTGATGAACTCACATGTATTTTTTTGTCTTCGTTCCTTTCTTTCATCATGTAGCACACAGGTTAGCATATGTGTGTTTGTGTGTGTGTGTGTGTGTGTCTGTGCACGTGTGTGTATTTTATATATATATATATGTATATATATATGTATATATATATATATGTATATATATATATAATGTATATACCACATAACATATACATTTCTTATTTATGTCCATGTAGATATGGAACATATATTCTTCAATAATCAGTAGGTATACATTACAGGGAAGTCAGTTATGACTCAGCATGAAACTTTAGCAATTATGACAGTTCAATAATGAAATACAGTTCTCTTTTCCAGGTTTTGGTGTATTCCGTTCATCCATCCATCATTATACTGACTTTCCCTAGAGATGATAAGATGCAACTGCCTGAAGCAAGTGCATATTATCTCTTCCTGGACAGAGCTTTTCCCTCTTTCCAAGGTGAGTTGTACTACCTACCTGGAAGAGAGCTTTAAAATTCCCTTTATTGCTTTATGAAGTCTAGAGCCTAGAAAATAGGTGAGTAGCTTGTTCCTTGTTTTATTTTCTCTGATTTTCCTCACTGCCCTTGGACTCCTCTTAATGATCTGGATCCCAAGCAAAAGGTACACTTGGACTTGTCCCAGGGCCCCTAAGTTACCATATCCAATGCCATTTCCTGTGGAAAAAGAGAAGCTAATAAAATATTCTTCTAATAGTAACCATTATCTCTCATAAATATTTTGTTTTCCTCAGAAAATACCCCTTCCCTCCTCAGTTATTGGGTGTCCATATGTAGAGAAGAATGGGAGAAACCTGCAATGTTCCTACTCTTGTCCAAGTTTTTCAAGTTTTTAGTAGCTATAAAGACTCTGATTCTCATTGACCATCTGTTAGGGTTCCTGGGGCATTACTAAACTCGAAATTTTGGAGAAGAGTAGGATTTGTTTGGAATAAGGGAACAAATGCACATTTATAATGTATAATTATACATTTCACTAGAAGTATTTAAGCACAAGTTTATATGTTTGTGTGTGTGTGTGTGTGTGTGTGTGTGTGTAGGAGGGGGTTGATACATTGGTGGGAAAGTTGGAGAGAATGCATATTTCTAGTCCAATGGGAAATTATGTGTGTGGTCACTCTATTGTTCCTGATTCATATTTATTTAAATTTCACATCCCTATTTTCTATTGTATAGACATATTTATCTCATTTGACAGTGACTTTGACTTAAATTCATGCTTTGTGAGTCACCTGTACTCATAAGGATTGGCGTAATCACAGAAAAAAATTTCTAGTGGTTACAATTGCATGTATTTAACTGGTCATTTGGAGTTTTCAATCGATTCAGCCATTCAATGGAAAGATCCAGCAAGTGCACCTAATTTGACATTGTTAGTTTTGAGCTGTTTTCTTTTTCTCTTGTATCAACTACTGTGGCTAATTAGGCAGCATATTTGAATCTTCATGAATTTTTTAGGCTGATATGTATTCCTTCCTAGGGCTAATTTGCTGTTATCAGAGAAATGACTCTGGTGTACATTGTTGGTGGTGCCTGACCTTATTCCCCTATTCAGATTGAAATTAGTTGGGGGACTGTGGCCAAGGAGGTCACTTGGTAAATCATCTTTCAGAAAACAGGTCCACTTTACAGAGGGCCACCTTCTTGCTCCCCTTTATCCTAGCCTAGTCTTTGCCTCTGCAGGCAAAGGAATATGATCCAATGAATTTTTTACCCAGAATTTCAGAAACTTAAAACATTCAGTAGAGCTCCTAGTTATAAAACTTGAGTAGAAGACTAGAATAACTCAATTCTATGAGTTTTCTGTATTAACAATGAGTGGGATTTGGCATACACTAGTATGGGACAGATTTCTGTATAACTGAATGAGAAATAAGGAAAACTGCTTTATAATGTGATTTTCTGTAGCCATATTTGGGATGTTGGAAGCAAATAGGTTTCCTGGGATGGCAAAATAAGGTCATTCCTTATTCTCTGAACATATGGGGTAAAGGCAGGGTACTAGCCCACCCCTGCTAGTTGTTGCTTTCAATTATAGCTGATTAGTGGTTGGAATTATTAGGAAGAATCATATAACTATTTATGCTTGTTGAAAAGTCATTAGTACTAATTTCCATAAATTGGTTACAATTTCCAGTAAGAAAATACCAATTAATTCATTCACTAACGATTGTAATGAGTTGGCTACATGGTGGTACAAGCAGAAACATAGTATTCAACACTACAAGGTTGTAGATTACTCCTGGCAGCCCTCAGTACTTTAGATTTTCACAAAACCAGAATTAAATAAATATTTATATATAGAAAATATTCCTTACAAGACATGAAGAGAATGTCTCAAAAAAGGTAGTATTAATCTCTGTTTTTTTTTCCTTTAGCAATTTTCTTTCCTAATTTTCCATTGGAAAGAAACAATTTGGTATTTACCCCCATTTCTCCCTCATGATTTACATATAATTAGGGGCTCAGAAATGTTATCCTTCCAAAAGAAGCTGCAGTATGGGAATACAAAGAATCATTTCACTTATGGGTGTACATACTTTTCAATTAAAATTATTTTATTGCTTTTGTTAAGTAATTAAAATTTACAAAGTTATTTCTCACAAATATTTATTAATATTAAGTTGTTTTGGGCATACACCAGTAAATTGCAAGCAATTGCTTTACTCTGCATGTGTAATTAAAGTGACTAAGTAATTATATTTTTTCATTGAGTATAGTTGACACTATCACATTTGTCTAAGTTTTGGTTCATTTTTATTTCCATTAGTGAATGCTTCATAGAAGCCAAGATAAGGGGTGTCATTTAGTAAGTTGGGAAGCTGCTTCTCCCTCCGAGCTTTTGAGAAATACAAATACTGTGGGCCATGTTTGCATTTTTAGAATCTTTGTTTTCCTAGATGTCTTTATTCTCCCTTTATCTACTGGCCCTGAACATGTCATTATTATCTGGAGGGTTATTTAAGTATTTATAGAATGCATATCTTAACTAAACTTAATTTTATATATTTAGACTTTTATTCAAATTAGAATAAATATGTAATATGTCTATTCAACTACAACATTAACCCTGCTGAGTCCTTATCATATCCTTCTCTTTTGCTCTTCCTCTGATATTATCTACTCCTTTGCATTGCTCCTGATCATCAGTAAATGACCCTTAAGAGTCCCCAGTGTGCAGGCTCCTAGCCCTGTGTGGGGACTTCTATGCATCTCAACTTATAGTCCTTACCTACTGAGGAGCTCAGCATCAGATGAAGGGGAGGCTGAATCAACATAAACATTCCTTCCCTAAATAGAGGAGAATGAAAAGCAAGTACAAAACAGCACAGCTAGGAAACATCTGTTATTAGGGTCCTTTGGTGAATTTCTCAGACAATGAAGGCAGAGCCCTGGTCTCCAGACTAAATACATTCCTTGAAACAACACTAGCAATCCTTCCCTTGGAACAAGAGAAATGGAGGGAACTCTCCTAATGCTGTTTGGAATAAGTCTTTAGTATCAAGAAACTTGGCGCTAAACGAGGAATTACCTATAACCCAGACTCCTGTGGCTAAGATGGAGTAATAGGGGCCACATTTTCTCTTCTTTCTGAACCAATCCCTTGGGAAAAAAATGGTCAAGATTTATAAAACAATGATTTCTAAGAACCTGGACCTCTGACTATAGACAGTGATCCATAAGAAATGTAAACAAATGAAGTGAGTCTTATAGTTTCCCAAACTGACTGCCTTGAGAGAGTTCCAGGACCTGGGCTAGAGAGGGGGAACCCAGACGGAGCCTAGTGGACACATGAGTTGAGAAGTGGGTGGGAATTTGAGGAAGTCTAGGTGGCTAGAGTTTGTAGATAAGAGAGAACTATGCAGATACAGGGACCTGGAACGCCACAGAGGGTAACCCTGAGGGTTCAGCAGAACATGAGCCAGTATATGCTATGAGGAAACTGCTCTGGGCCAGGGAAAGAACCACAAGAGAGGACTAGAGGAGAGAGCACCTGGTGCTTTTACAGGGTTAGCATAGTGCCAGTTCCCACCAGCCAGACCAGAAACATCAGCAATGCCCTCTTTGGTCAAGTACTCAGAGGAGTATTATCACTGTAGTGAGGAGGCAGCAGCCCCAGAGTAAATGCTGCTATGGCCATGCCTAGAAATTCTTGAAAGTCAATCTCAAAAGAATCAAGCTTTTTCAGGGTACTCATAACCCAGATTTGCAGGACCCTCGCTTTTGGTGAAGTGGGTAGAAGAGAAATCTTCATTGTGGAAAAGTCTGCAGGGCCTGCTTTGATGACTGGTGAGACATAATGGCCACAAATGGCAATGAGAACTCATACATGCAGCCCACTACCAGCTATAATGAGAATCCCTGCAAACTTCAACCTGCTACCAACAGGTGATCGTGGAAGAACTTCCATATTCAAAGACGAGTAATAAACAGAAAGGTACATACACTCACTCTTCAAAAATAATCAAAGAAACAGGAACAACAAAAGTATGATACCTCATGAGAGAACATGTCCCAGAAAAATTTGCCACTGTTCAGCTGGAAAATGTGATTTAACATAATGCCAAGGGTTTTTAATAGAAAATAAATATCTCCATTAAATAAAAATATAAGGTAGACCAACACAGAGGTATAAGAGGTCCTGTAAAATAAAGCATGAGATGGAAGGAGATAGTACCAGGACTGGAACAACTTGGAAAAGGAAGAGAAAGATAAAGCCATCTCACAAAGGAGAAGAGACTATGGAGAAAACAAACAAACAAGCAAACAAATAAAAAACAACAGAAAGTGTTAAGAGATATAGATATTGGGTTTGAGAATAATGAACAAAGATAAATTCAGTGAACAGAATTACAAACAATGGAATGGTAATATGGATAACAAACAAATAGGTTGAGCATAAGTCTGAGGAGTACACTAAAGGGATGAAGTACTAGATGGAAAAGGCTATTTAAATACTAAGGAGACTTTTCACAAAAGATTTGAACCTTAGTCAATAGTTTCTTTACTGCTTTCAAGACACAACACAAGATTGATCTTCTCCAGAAAGCCTGAGTTTGACTAACTTCACACTGAACTTGCTGTATCCTAGCACCACAAAATGGTATACATTACAAAGCATCTTTCCTCTATTTATTACCCTGCTTTGTTGTTGTTCTTAGTTTGGATAATTAAGCAATTTTATGAAGAATAGGGCTTCATCTTTCTCCTTTCATGTCCCCTTCTGCACTCTGCACAGACTCTTTGCAGAGTCAGTGCAATGTAAACAATGGAGCAAATACATAAAATGCAAATTTCCTTCATGCCTCAGTACAAGGGTCTCTGGGTGCTGATTTGACAGTTCAGTTCTGTTGCTGAGGGAATGCTGGTTAGCCCTCGCTTCCTGATTCTCTGTTGCTCTGTCACGTGAATAACTGAAGAAGGGCAAATATTTGATCAAGACATCCAAAGTTAAAATGTAATATTTTCTCCATTGCCAACTATTCCGAGCCAGTTAAAGGTGCAGGTACTGGGAAGAAT
This sequence comes from Myotis myotis, assembly GCF_014108235.1. Lineage (NCBI taxonomy): Eukaryota > Metazoa > Chordata > Mammalia > Chiroptera > Vespertilionidae > Myotis > Myotis myotis. Next base: position 18,351,839 of record NW_023416401.1, on the reverse strand, counting down.
ACTGGGCATTGGAGTTCCAGTGCAGAGCTGACCACTGGCTATGTGCCGTCAGATAAGTCAGGTGCTCTTTGTTCTGTTGCATTTTGGGGCTAGAACACTTCCTTCCTCATAATAGACACTTCATAATTATGTTTTGAATGAAAGAATAATTAAGTCTCAGTTCCCTTCCATGTAAAATGAGCAGCATACACACACTAGCATATTCTCTAAAAACTGTTTACACCAGAAAACTACACCCGACCTCTGACTGTGAACATGTTTGCTGTGTACTCTCATTGCAGCAACTCTGCAGATGCTGCCTGTTTCTGTGGAACATGTGTTTGTCCTCGTGCGTGCTGTTGACACATTCCATGTAGGTTTTAATGTCCAGCTTCACTCGCACAACTTGTGGGAACAAACAGCCAGACAAAAAAATCCAGAGGGCATGCTGAAGGTTTCTTCCAGGAAGCTTATAGCTAGTCTCCTTTGGCTAATTTGCAAAAGCAGTTTTTGATTTAAAACAGAAGGAGGGCGAATCCCTGGGAGAAAATTCACATCCACTAATGTTCCTTCTGGAGTGAGTTATGAGAGGAAGCCTCAGATGGATTACAGACGAAGGTTAAACTTTGAGACATTAATTTATTGAAAAGGTAGAGATAGTAAAAGAACACAAAGTGCCCTGAATGCTATGTCCAGATAGCCTCTTTGCCCGTGCCACATGAGTTCCAGTAATTTAAGGACCACTAGAAGGAAGATGTGCATCTGTAAAAGCAATGCCACCCAAATTCCTAAGGAAAATTGTTCCCTCTTAAAGCAATTGTATCAAAGCCCCCATTGGTGTTCAGGAAAAATATTTTGTACATTGAATATAGTGATATTTAATACTATATTTTACTTACCAATTTGAAGGTGTCCATTATTTTAATATTTCTGAAATCACTTTATAACCAACAAAATCTTACAGTTGGGTTCTGTTTTCATCACGTATACACATGTGGACCTGTTTATTATTCCTGGTGGGGTAGCCTGGCAGCCATGACTTCACAATATTTCAATTGATAAACCTTGTAAGGACCATTGGAGGAAGGAATATTCACACTGATTCTTTTCTGAAAAACTTTTGTCAACACCATCTGGTAAGATAAAAAAGGCATCTTCATCTAAACATGCAGAATAGGGAGCAGTGGTCTGAAAGAACTCTCGATACAAGAAGGGAGCAGTCTTTCAAAAAATGCTTGAGGAAGAGAATGCAGAAGATAATAAATGCAAATCTTTATGTATTTTCTAAATATCAGTACTTTAATATCTATTTTTGCTTTTCTTCTTTTCTCCCCCAAACTCTGGGTAATAAAGCATGCATGCACAGAGATCTCTTTGGTACTGTTGGTCTGAGTTCCTGGTGAGGAGGTTGTGATCAGGTGAACACAGTTAAAAAAAAATCTTTATGGTCCTGGCTGGTGTTGCTCAGTGGTAGAGTGTCAGCTTATGCCCCAAAAGGTGGCAGGCTCGATTCCCAATCAAGGGCACCTACTTAGGTTTCAGGTTTGTTCCCTGGCCTTGGTTGAGGCATGTGGAGGAGGCAACCAATTGATGTCTTTCTCACATCAATATTTCTCTATATCTCTCTCCTTCCTCCGTTCCAGTCTCTCTAAAAAAAATCAATGGAAAAAATATCTTGGCAGAGGATTAACAAACAAATAAAAAATCTTTATGGGATTCTTCAAAAAGTGTTTCTCTAAAAATGGAGTATGATAGATGAGTACATTACTGGCCTCGCTAAATGGTCTTTATACCCATACTCTTTGCAAGGTGACTTTGTATGAAGTATTAGGACTCTCTTTCTCTGCCTTTTAAATATGTGCTGTCCTTGTGGCTGACTTTACCCAAAGAAAAAAGTGGCAGTGATGGTTTGACACTTCTGAGACTAGGCCTTAAGAGGTCCTGTCCACTTATGCCCTCTCTCAGAATGCTGCCAATCACCACATAGACAAGCTTGGGATGGTCTGATGGAAGATGAAGGACTATGGAGGAGAGTCAAGTTGTCCTAGACTACCACTATCAAGGGCATCCTAGACTACCATATAGCCAGCCAACTTTCAAGCATGTGAGATAACTCAGCCAAGGTCAGCCTTTAGTTTACCTTACATATAGCTAACTATTGACTTACTATTGAGCCCAGCCAATGACAAAATTGCCTGATTGACCTATAGACTCATTAGCAATGAAAAATGTCTGTTGTTTTAAGCCAATGAGGTATGGGGTAATTTGTTACACAGCAATATCTCACTGATACATGAGGGTCAGCATATGCTTCTCATTTAAAATCAGGTCATACTGAAGTTCACATCAAGATGCTTTTTCTGAAGGTATTTTGAAGCTTTTGAAGCCCACATATCCATCTATTTCTGCATTCCCCAGGAGTAGAAGCACTGAAATTCTGTATGACAGGCTGCTCTTGAGATATTTGCAACTTAGTTGGAATCAGGACTTGCCAGAAATGTTGTGAGACAGCTTGTTTAAGTGAGATTTCCTGCTCAGTTTCTTTTTTAAAAAAAGGGGAGAAAAAGAAAGAAAAAAAATCATGGTTTTTGGATGGAGTTTATCTGTGCTGGACACATTTGGACATGTAGCTGAGAGGAACCAATGTGTAAGAATCTTCAAGTTCTTTAGAAACTTTGGCAAAGTCTTTATCCACTTGAGAATTCTCAAGTTTAAATGTTTGAAGTATTATTCTAAATTAATAACACTGACCTCATAAATTGTGTCCACAAATCAAATTGATCTCTCACTCATCAAAAATGTTATGTTTACAGAGTGCTCTGTCTTCAATGGCTGTTTTGTTTTTAAACTGGAAAATATATTTTACTTTCTTGCTTGTAAATTACTGGAAGATTGTCCTCATTTCTTTTCAGGCCTCACACTGAAAGGTGAGTTTTAGACACCTTCCTATTTGGTTAATATTTCACATTTCAATTTTCCAATTCAAACCAGGGAACCAGAGAAGGTTATGAATAAAACTTAAGCTATAGGTGCACATTTAGAAAAAAGAAAGAGCAAGTGATGAATATGTATGAAACTTATTTTAAATGCCATATTTATGAGGAGAAGAAAAATATTGGAGCCTCGCTTTTCCTTTACATATTTTCACAACACCACATGGGATTGAGTGGGACCAAGTGAAAATTATAAAATTTGTTGAGTGTGGTGAATGTTGGAGTGTGGCAGTGCTGTCAAAAGTTGGCAATGTGAGTTATCTGGGCTTATGGGTAGGAAGATACACTAAGGCCTCAAGATTAAGGAGACACAAGGGTTCTCCAAGTATCTGATTTTTAATGGGACATTCAGCAGGATGCCTGCTCTCCTTCAGTGAGGCCCAGAGTATGAAGGCCACTATTTGCTCCTTGAAGCCAGTCATGGGCTTGGTTCTGCCTCTGCAGCATCCTTATTGCCTCTGTACCTGCTCTGTACCTGTATTAAATCTAAGTGGTGATTACAACAACACCAGCTTGATGCAACAGCCCATGGGAGGGAAGAAAGAGCCAGAGGAAATGGTCAACTCAAGGAGTATCAGTTCAGTTGGCAATTATTTCACTCATTCTGTGCTCAGGCCTGTATTTGGCTCTGAGTGGTTGAAACAGAAAGTGGAAGGGATAGGGCCTGCACTCTCTGACCTAGTGATGTCACTTAGTACTGGTCCCCAAACCATGAAAAATCACACATGGGCAGAGAAGACATGAATTAAGGATCAGTATTCATGAAGAAGATTCTGGTTAAATAAAGTCTGGACAGCTATTTTTTTGGAGTCTGTGCAGTAGTAAATATGAATAGTGTAAAATTCATGTATTAGCATGGAGTTGATTTAAACAAAACAACCCAAGTTATGATCTATGGTGTAATACTACTTGGCATAATTATAAACCAACTAAAAAAAACTATGTATTTCTATCTTAGAAAGATAAAAATGTATAGAAAGGATTGGCATGGCACACATAAATTAGTTACACCTGTGAAGGCGCTGGGCTATGGGGAAGGGGCTGAGCAGTAAATGTTTTTTTATCCCATTACTATAACATGTTACATGATAACTGGATTAAATAAGCAAACATAATTAAAGTAAGTGAATGATGAGCATAAATAAATAAAACTTTTTATCATCATTCCCCTTGCTCCACTGCTATAAAGATAAAGGCATTGATCTTTGGGTTCCTTATTTTCTTTTTACTAACACTTTTAGAGATATTTCATATTTTAACAAAATGAGATATTCCCTTTCCTTGATTTCCATAAAATTTTTTCTTTTGAGGTACCTCCCCTTTTCTAATCTCTCTCTTTTATTTAAAAATTCAAGCCTGGCCGGCATGGCTCAGTGATTGAGCTTTGACTTATGAACCAGGAGGTCACGGTTTGATTCCCAGTCAGGACACAAGCCCAGGTTTCGGGCTCCATCCTCAGTGTGGGACATGCAAGTGTCAGCCAATCAATGATCTCTCCCATCATTGATGTTTCTATCTCTCTCTTCCTCTTCCTTCCTCTCTGAAATAAATAAAAGTATATTTTTTAAAAACCAAGTTTTATTGACAAATAATTGACATACATCACTGTATAAGTTTAAGGTGCACAACATGATTATTTGATTTACATATTTTGTGAAATGATTACCACAATAGGTTGAGTTAACATCCCCTATCTCATATAAATACAATAAAAAGAAAAAAATTTCTGCTTGTGATAAGAATTCTTAGGCTCTAATAACTTCACAACCTTCCTGTACATCAATTGCACAGCTACACTTTCTCATTCTCAATTATTAATCAATCACAAAGAACCTAACAAGTACCAGTTTTACACTAAGCTGTGGGATATATTATAGACATAAAAGGCATGAGCTCTTCTTTTGAGGAACAAACTGATGAAAAAAAATATCAATACGGAAAAGAAGTTGCTTAAAAATGTCATGGTAGAATAGACTATGCACAAAACTCAATGGAAACTAAATTCATGAAGCTTATCTTCTCTCTTTTTCCACAAACATTAATTAAGTACCTATTATGTGCCGCACACTAATCTGGAGCTGAGGCCATGGCATGAGTAAGTTAGATAATGCCTTGCTTTGTGGCACTTTCAAGTGTAGGGGAAAGAAATACTATACATGGAAGTACATAATTTAGATGGTTTCTGAGAGTAATAAATGCTATAAGAAAAACAAACAGGTTGATATGACAACAAAGACCTGGGGGTGAAATTTAGCTAGAAAGGTCAGGGAAGCCCTCTGTAAGAGTGGCTATTTGAGTAGAAACCTATTGTCAAAAGGGGGAAACCTAGAGGTAGGGAGTCACAGGATGGGCTTGCTCCAAGAGCAAAGGCCCAAGATGGACATGAGCTTGGTGTCCTTGAGGAACTGCTGGATGAAAGAGGTGCTCCACAATGTTGAGAAAGAAGTGGGGCTCATTGAATACCACGGGCTACTGGTCTTTTGACAGTTTGGCGTCTAGGATGGGACCTGTTTGGAGAAAGTACTTTTAGAGGGAAATCCCCTAAGTGCTGTCTCTGACACCCTGCTTTGATGAGCAAACGTCTCTTTCTGACCACTCAGACTGTGAAAATCCCTCCAGAAGCCTTCCTCTGCCTTACCACACACATGTTCCTATGGAGTAGCATTTAAATCAGGTGGAAAAGCAGGGAAAGGAAGAAGGAATTTACCAGGGAAAGGGAAATCTAAGTGAATCAACATTTTCCTAATCAGTTTTCAGAGGCATTTGGCTATGTGAGAATGAGACGTTTGATATTCTAGTTGAGTAAGTTCTTGATTCCAGGTCATCAATTATGATAATAGAACAAATCAAAAAGTTTCCAGCAAACAGAAATTCTTCATTTCCCGGCTTCTACTCAAGTTTATTGATTGGCCTATTGGGTAAGACTATAAATTTCATGTAGAAATGCTAGAAAAGCTTTTGGCTGGGCCCTTTGCTCTTTCCAATCTCAAAAATGGCTTGACATGCCTATGAAAATTTGGGTCATTCATCCCACCTCTTCTTACAGGCAGAGGCAGGTGTTTTATGGACAAAATTGTCTTCACTCTTATCATGGGAGGAATGGCTGGTCATATACATTACATATTGAATTAAAGGTATCTACAACCTTCATTTTCTTCCTAAATTCCCTCCAGTTATCTTCTACAATGCTGAAATTGTTGATCATTAGAATCCCATTACTTACTAGTAGAGTTATAAAATATAAGTTTCTTCTTAAGTAAACATATGTTCCCAGGAGAGGAGAGAAGGCCTGGTTGTATGACTTATCCTTCTAAATAATTACATATAAATATTCATATATTTATACATGGAGAGATAGTACAAAGTAATAAATACATAAGATGTGGCCTCCAAAGACCTAATTCAAGCTCCTTCTCTCACTAGCTGTGTGACTTGGCAAATTGCTTAATTTCTATAAACCATAGTTTCCCCATCTGCTAAATGTAAACTTCATCTGAGGTTTTCAAGGAGTATGTGTTGTAGTTTTGTAAATGTTAAAGCTCTAAATAAATGTGAACTATTGTAAATGTTATTAATAGATTTTTAGACATTTGTTTTTAAGATTGATTTTATCATCTTCTGGAAGGTACTGGAATTTTGAAAGGATTTTAAACAGCAAAATCTTTTGGCCTTTGGGTACATTTGAAATATACTTAAAAGAATACTATTTAGTGATTATTTAGTAAGTGGATTATGTATATTCTAATTTCATCTTCACAACAGCCAGTGAGGTATTTACCCTCAGAATACAGTGAGAAATTAGGGTCATAAATATCAATGCAGTTCCTTAAGGTAACATCTTAGTAATTAGGAGAGGTCTTCTAAGTTGGTGTGTTTAGGCATAGCTCTGCCATCCACTCACCACAGTGCACCAATGCTGGTTTTTAAAGGGAAGCCAGGATTGCAAATTATGAGAAATAAGAACTAAAGGCAAGTATATACTGAAGGTGATGAGAGGTAGGAAAAAAGTGCTCACTTAGAGAGCAAATTGGAAATCATACTCATAGTTTTCCAAATTTTGCTTGTAGGTATCACTTTGTAAATAAAGACCTTTTCTTTCAGCTCTAATATCCTTCTTATATTGTGTATTTGGTATGAAGATGAAATCATTCCTCCAAATATCCATACTTTCCAACATAATTTTCTCTTGGACTCCATGCTGTGACTTGAGCACCATGAACTTTATCACCTTACCTTCCCCTGTTCTCTCATACTTGGCTTTATCTTTGAGACATCTGCCTTAAACTCCTAACATTTTAACCTTCCACTTACAAGGTAATAATTTTCATGAGAGCCAAAGTCATTTTCCCCCTAAAATACTAGCTCAAGGCTGGGAATATGGTAATTAATAGATAAATATTCATATATTTATTGTACTAAAGGGATTGGGACAGAGTAAGCATAAGTTACTCTTTCCTTATACCAAATATTCCATTTAATTTGGCACATTGGCTGAATTATTTTTCAACCATTTAGTCTTAGAAATTTATATGCTGTTGAATGGGTTGGGGAGAAAATTAGGAATAAAGGGTTATTCTGATACCTAAGATATGGAGAGTCTTCGGACATCTTGAGTGGAGTATTCATCCTTGGATGACTGAGTGGAGACCACCTTCAATAAAAGGTCCTTGGACAGGTGTCCTCTTCCAGGTGCCTTTTCCCTTAACTGTAAGTGTTGATGTTTGTCCCAGAAATCCTTCTTTCATACCTTTAGCTGACACAAGTTCTCATTAAGTAAAATTAACCCCAATTTGGGCTATATCTTTTTTCTGAAATCTGAAAGAATGGCATATTTTTTCTACTAATTAGAATACCTGCTTGTAGAACCCTCTTCTTTAACTATGAGAACCCTACCACCTCAACTATATGGACTATAAATTCTTGGGGTTAAGGATCATGTCTTGTTTAGATCACTTCTCCCAAAAGTTTTTTGAATCCTGCATAGGTCCATGTTCCTTTAGAAAGCTTGTTTTGAATACTCCTGCCCAAACACATACAACTTCCTTCTTTAACCCCCTCTTATGTTTTAAATTAGTATTATTTGTTCCATGGTCTTAATTATTTGATGTGACTGTGTTCTAAATAATGATTTCAAATCCTTTATGTAAAGAGCCATGAATTGACTTTCTTTGCATTTGTTGCAATGCCTAGCCAAGGTGTAGGGGAAAAGTGTTCATTTTCCAGTAAATTATGATGAATGAATTGCATACATACATGCATGAATGAATGAATTTCTCTCCTGTGACTTCAGAGCAGTATGGCATTTATAATTTCTTCCTTGATATTTCAGTTGGCTTAGTGACTTTTTATTGGATAATTACTGCACAAATGATTTCTATATCTCTCAGCCACCACTTGAAAAGTCAAATTTAGAGAACAAAATGACTATCTCTTTGCAGAAATATCTTTCCTTTTCTCAAAACACACACAACAGAAACAACAACAACAACAACAACAACACACACACACACACACACACATACACACACACACACAGCCTCTTACCTTCTACCTGTGCCTGAGAATCTTCCCTCTCTCACTAATAAAAATGATTGAAAACCATCTTGAAAATACAAAGTGCCATATAAATGCTAACTGAGGCAATAATAAAACAGTAATAATAACTGTTTGCTTATAAACGTCACTTTCCAGCCCAGGGGAGACATTTCGCAGGGGAAAGCAGAATGGGTCCTGTGCTTGTCCCTGGGCAATGCCTGGCTCTGAATCACACTGTTCTCCCTCCATTTGGACACCATCATTTGCAATGGTCATGAAATAGTACTGGTACATAAAATTATTACCATCACCCACTTTATAAAAGGCAATGTGTAGCCAAGTAATCCATTCCCTGACAATTGCCAGGGTTACCTCACTCAAGCTGATCATCTGGAAAATAAATTTACTTAGGAGGGAATGCACAAGGACTGCTCAGCTCATGTTGGCCACAGCTCAGCCCCTGACATAGCTGCAGCATCAACTCCTGCTCAGCCCTGAGCTGAGTATCAAGAAACTGAATCAGTGTGGACCCAGAGGAATTATCAGCCAATATGATGGGATTTGAGAGGCTTTGTGGAGTTTCTTGCCATGGACTTCCTCTTTGTGTCTACACCCCTTTCTCTATTGAAAAAATCAGAAAGCAGGGAAAGAGAGGATAAGACTCAGGGCACAGTTTAATGGGAGGTTAGGAAAAGAAAGTAATCCAGAGTGAAAAATGCAGACCTAAGAGTGAATCATTATGAGAGATGAAGAGGGTGTTCTAAGAGAAGCGTAACCCCCAGAACCCTGAGAGGGGAGGTGGAGGGCACTCTGGCACACTGACTTTGTCAACAGATAGAGAGGAACAATATGTGAGGAAGGGAGATCCAGAAGTTATGATAAAGACAATATTGTCCATACTGATTGTATGGATGCTGTCGCCTCTCAATGAGCATTTATAATCAGACCAATCATTCTCATTCTCCTATCTGGGCTCCTCCTCTTCTGCTCAGGGCTCATGATACTCCATGGTCCTTTTCTCTCTACAGAGTCCAAATGAATCTATCTCTTTCTCTCCGTCTCCACAGCTACCACTACAGTTCATCTAGATACCCTGCATGCAACTCCCTCTACTTATCTAAAAGGATTCAATACCTTTAACTTCTCAGAACTAGTTCCTTACCCGACTTTATTTCTGTAGTGACTCGTATCACCATTCCCTGTCATTTTATCAGAATCTAGTTGTCATTTTTTCAGTCCTTCTCCTTTTTCCTGCTTCCTGCTTCCCACATCTAGACAGTGACGAAGACCTCTGATTTATCTTCTGTGTTCATCTCCTTTTCTCCATTCTCAGCGTGACTCCCAAAGATCAACACTTTAAGGTAAAAGAACAGGAAACATCCTGAGCTGAGCTGACCATAAGGTCTGCATGCTGGGGAGAAGGACTGCTATGATATTGGGACCTTCTGCATGGGCAGAGGAGGGGCCTTCACTTAAAGCCAAGTTTAAGTGAAGCCCCTTTTAGAGAATAAGGGCCAAAAGCCAGCTTTCATTTATTACCACATATAACTTTCAGGCCTGAGATCAAAGACATAAGGACTTTGTAATATATGATAACATTTATAGCTTTCAGTTGTTTATGGTTTTGATATTCCTGTATCTATTCCCCTGAATTATTAGCAATACAATCCTCATAAAGAAAGGACCTGAGTGCTTATTTTTTGTGGTAGTAAAGAAGTGAGATGCTGGGGGGAATGTGGAAGATGCATGTCAGTCCTAGGCAGGGTGTGGGGAAGAACCCTAAGGGAATGAGGGAGTTGTGGCAGCTCCTAAGAGCAGAGATGAGTAGAAATACCCTGTATTGCTGTCTTCCTCATTCTTTTGCCCCCATCAGGAATCATAGAGAATAGGGATAAGGCCCATGGGTTCTTAGGACAAAGTCACCATATATGATACTTTATATGCACTGTCTCTGGTGTACATTTCCGGTATGCTTATTACAGATAAGAAAACTGAGAATTGATGCTATAATGCACCTATTATTTTTCATGGCCAATATTACTTCCCACATTTCTATTCCTAGCAGAATTTTTCATGTGGTGAGGCTGTCATTCACCGAGCCTTGCTTCTCCTGACCCAAGTCAGGATACGTGATCCAGGCTGACAAGTCAAAATATGCCATTCCTCTGCTGAAGAGTCCAAAATTATTTGATTATTCAGGGATTGATGAAAATACTTTGAAAGAAAGGGTATCTGGCCTTCTAAAAAATGAGCCGGAAGGACCATGCAGGCCCTAAAATTCCCATGGCCATCTTTGCTGCCATGTGGAATGAACCTGCTGATATTAAAACCAGGGGAAAAGAAAAGCCAAAGACATGATGGAGGTTATGGCAGAGATGAAGACAATGATAGAGGTTTTTAAAGGCTTCATGTCTTGGTTTCCATCCAGACATCAACTTCCCTGACTACCTGGTAAAAACAACAACAACAAAACAACCACCTCTATCCTGCTGAACCCTATGCTATTCTTCCCCATAGCACTTATCACCATTGGTCATGTTATATATTTAGAGATTTTTCTGTTTTATTCACTGCACTATCTTCCTCACCTAGAATAGCTCTTGACCCAAGGTCGACCCTCAACAAATATTTGTGGGACATATAAATGAGTCATTTCAACGACTGGATCCTGCTCTGACTACAACACTTACACAAGCCACTATAGTCACTTTTCTATACATACAAGATTTAGTTGAATGTTTGTTACTTGGAAATAAGAGCCCTGACTAATAAGAAAATGGCGTGCCATACCCACCTCTCCATAGCTAGTATATGGTATGGCCAGAGGTAAACCCAGGTCTCACAGACCCTGAACCATTGCTTTTCTAGATGCTAGTGTCCCACTGGGGCATGATCAATTTACTTGCTGACATCTCAGCCTGAGCAACTTTGAGAGATAATTTTCTGATACTTTTCTCCCAGCAGCTGACACATTGGGAAGCTGGAGAGAGGAAAAAGGTTCAGAAGGAGCCTAGAAAGAACTCTACTCTGGGAAGGGTCACGATGTGATGATTTCCTATGATTTCCCTTTGTACAATCTGGCCTAATAATTCACTCTTTCATGAGTGCCAGCCCTCTTTATGTCCATTTTATGACTTATTTAGATTCCTCTAAGCTGCAGCTAAGGCTAATACTGGGAAAAAGAACAGAAAAAAGAATCCACAGATCCCTGGGGCTAGGCAGGTCTATGATGGCCAAGTGAAACTTTAGGACCCCTCCCCTGAAGTAGAGGAGGATGCAAGGGCAGCCTAGTCTTTCTGTGGCTGGAGTTATGTGTTTATAGATAGATTATTCCATATACATTTGAAATAAAATATATGACTAAACTAAATTTTAGTTATGGATATTGATTTTATTGACTAAAACCTCCTCCTGACAAACTCCTTGGTTTGTCTAACAGAAATGTTACCATTTGACCAGGGTAAACAGAAGTGAGCCTAGAGGTCCATGCAATGAATGAATAAAGAAGGCTGAAGACCTTTCTCCTGAGGAGGGGTGTACAGAATTAAGAAATCATTATAGTCCATCTTTTGTGTCTCCAGGATTACTCCCTCTCTGGTTTCTCTTTTCCCTTAGGCTCCTTGTTCCCCTTGCAGTACCTGCTTTCAGATCCCTTGTTTTAATAAGCTATAATGACCAAAGTCAGTCTATACCACAACTCCTCCAGGGGAGATTTACACTGTGATTAAAAAAGAGAATTCCAGTTGAGCTAAAAGTATTTGTTTCAATGAAAATTGAAGGTACAGTGACCACATGGGGAATACTGGGAGTCCTGAAAGTATCCCTATTGTTCTTGAGGTGTTCTTCTGCAGCGGATATCAATCAATTCATTGCACTGGACATGGAAGTGTGGGTATTTCTCAGTTCAACTGGGACTACAGATAGTACTTCAGCCACTTTGATACACATTAGCATTTAGGATTCAAGGTACTTGTAGTAAAACTTGAAGCTGTTGGAGGCCATTGCTAAAGTGTTAACTCAGAGTGGGGCAGGTGAACCTGGTAGGCTGAGAAGGCAAAGCTCTTTCAAGACAAGGCACAGTGGACTGGGATATCAAGGATTGGAGCCCCTGACCTGATCTCCAATTTGGAGAATCAGTTTCTTTCCTGTTCAAGAACTCCTCCTAGCATGCAGATGACTCAGGGCATAGCAAATCTCCAATAGTTTTTCTCTTGAGCCATCTTAATAGTCTCCCTCTAGAACCACACCCTTGATCATATCGCATGCCCATACACATACGCTGTCCAAATCATGCTTTCATTGCACGTTTCTAGGGCCTCTTCCACTGCTCCTGCTGCCTTGATTGACTAGCATTCCCCTCTCCCATACCTCTCAGCCTCAAACTATAAAACCCCTTAAATCTCCACATCTGTCTATATTCAGCCCTCCTATTTAACCTCTTTAATCCCATCACCTGAAACAAAGAAATGTTAATAGGTAGAGCCCACTGTATAGACATTTTGTGAGGATTGAATGACTTAATACAAACAGGTGAGATAAGGCTTCCTGCAGAGTCCTGGCTTCTTTATTTGAAGTGAGTACTCAGTAAGTGGTGGCTCCTAGTGGCAGGGATGGTGACTGTGATAGCGATAGCAGTTGGGACACAATGAAGATTCTGTCCCTCTTTCAACACCCACTGCATACCTTTCTCTCTCTTTTTCTTTCTTTATTGATTATGGTATTACATATGTGTCCTTATACCCTCATTGCCCCCCCCCCACCTCCACTCATCCCCCTGGTGTCCGTGTCCATTGGTTAGGCTTATATGCATGCATACAAGTACTTTGTTGATCTCTCCCCTTTACCCCAACCCTCCCCTACCTTCCCTCTGACATTTGATGGTCTGATCGATGCTTCTCTGTCTCTGGATCTGTTTTTGTTCATCAGTTTATATTGTTTATTATCATCCACAAATGAGTGAAAACATGTGATATTTATCTTTCTCTGGCTTGTTTCACTTAGCATAATGCTCTCCAGTTCCATCCATGCTGTTGCAAAGGGTAAGAATTCCTTCTTTACATCTGTCATTGACAGCTGGATCAGAGTCTAGAGCAGTGATGGCGAACCTTTTGAGCTCGGCATGTCAGCATTTTGAAAAATCCTACCTTAACTCTGGTGCCGTGTCACATAGAGAAATTTTTTGATATTGGAAACCATAGTAAAATAAAGACTTATATTTTTGATATTTATTTTATATATTTAAATGCCATTTAGCAAAGAAAACTCAACCAAAAGAATGAGTTCGCGTGTCACCTCTGACATGCGTGTCATAGGTTCGCCATCACTGGTCTAGAGCATGCATGGTGTCAGATTACTGTACCAAGTTTTTATTTTTTCCTTAGTATTTCACTTCTCATTCCTGGGCAAAGTCTTATGCCTTGAGGAAAGCAAGCCATGACTCTTTATATCTCTTCCATCTTCTTTAAGTGAAGATTTGAGTAGATAATTTAGGTCAGGATGTGCTCTATAAAGCTGGAAATTGGTCTTACTTTCTTTGTTCCTGCAAACAAGCTGAAACCTACTTGCCCCAAGCTTTGGGGCTGGGAAGGGGCACAGGAGGAGTTCTCTTGAACTTTGTGACTCAGCAGCATGCTTTCATCTGCCTTGCACCAGACAGGTTTATGGTGAGGGCTCAGCTCTTAATAAATGGTTAATTTTGAGCATATTGTGAAATTTTTCCTTCAGTGTCTGGATCCCCTGACTGCTCAGTAAGAAGATAAGTCTTATTTAAGTTAAGATTCTGATTGACTATTTTTGTGTGTGTGTTATATCACCCAAACCTAATGCTTTAACCATTATTTCTTCTATAGTTACTATTCCAGCCATACCATACCAGACCCCCAAATAATTCCCTGTTTTAGTCTTTCTTATATATACTACTAGTACATAGCTAATGTACTGATTAATCTAGAAATAATCTTTTTTAAAAAAATGCTCATCCCTACATGTGTGTGCATGTTTATGTGTGTGCCTATGCATGTATAGGCTTGTAATCTTTCGTAATATCCCACCATTGTACTGTGAAGGTGTCTAAGCTATATTTTTAATTATAGACAAGCCATGTTATGCCTTCTCGTATGCATCACTGCCTTTATGCTCACTAACTTGGGAAGCAAATCTGTTTTTTCTTCCTTTTCCTTTCCTATATACTTATTTATTTATGGAAGATTGGTTCTGAATAATGGCCACACTGATAATATATCTCTAATTAAACATTTAGTGTTCTTTACTTTCTTGGCAAGTATCATACTTTTGATGTAATTTAAATGTAATATGTAATCTGATTTAATAAGTCTGATATATTTATATTTGCTTTTATTAGCCAGCTATTGATTTCTTGGTTGGTCAATATCAGCATTTATTAAGTTGTAGCTATTGTTCATCAGTCACCTACAGCCTTACAAATTAAGGCATTTAAAAAATATTAACTATAGATGTGTTCACACATTAAGCTTCATTTTATTAGCTTTGTATTAAAACAGAATTCATGTTCAGTCTCCCAAACCAGAAACATTTATTCAACACGTTCTCTAAACTCATAGACTACCTTACTCAGTATTAACAATTTCTTCTTGTAAAGAAATGTTTCATAGTATTGCCTTAGCACACGTTGCTAAAGTATGTTGGAGACCCCCGGGCCTGGTTCTATCCTCCTGTGGATGTGTGACAGGCAGCCTCCTATTTCTGATTGTTTGACAAATTTGCACAGGCTTTTGGAGCCAAAATTATCTTCCCCTTGGCTGATAGTCATGTTGCCTGAAATTGACAGAGATTCACAGATGTGGGGAGTCCCTTGAGATGATCCTTTTGAAGGTTCCCCTGAGCTGGAATTCTTTCTACAACATACCCACCCCAGATCTTATAAGAACATTCTTACGTGTATTGGACCCGGATTTGTCACCAATAAATAACTTCTATGCAGTGGTGATGCTTGTACCTTCTAGAACCTGCTTCCTTTAGACATTTGAATGATTTTCTTACTGCCACACCAGTCTAGCATTGTAGCTTCATTACTTGGAATTTCTTTCCCTTAAGTTCTCTTTCAAAAAGCAAACAGATGTATGAGATTCATTGGATCATCTTTCCATGAAATGTGTAATGCCACAAGAAATTAAGAATGTTTTTCTTGAAAGAGATATCTTTCCTAATACTGGAAAACTGTAGCATAGAAGGAAGGTTGACAGGAGGACATGACAATGTTCTTTCAGCCTAGTTATAAGAATTTACTAACCACCACTGTCCCCATAATCTAATAACAAAATCACAACATTCAGAAAGTAGGGACATTATAACGACCTAAAATGTGATAGGACTTGCAATATTGGGATCCACCAAACTAGCTATATAAATGATGAAAAAGCCACAGTTTTAATTATTTTCTAACAGTGAAATATAAATGTTTCACCCATAAGGAAACGAAAAACAAAGACAAAATACTAGTGTATTTTATTAAGGGACATACCAGTTCTACCTGAACCTCACCAATCAGTTTTTCTGCTTATTTTATGTATCTAAAATGGAAGATAATGAAATTGTACTTTCAGGTTTTAATATATTTTATTTTTCATTGCAAAAGAAGTTATAGAGGATTACTCATGCTTAGAACTGTGTCTGAGCTCTTCAAGGAAGAGGCTAGAGCATTGGCCCTGCACACCGAAGGCTCACAGGTTTGATTCCTGGTCAAGGGCATGCTCCTGGGTTGCAGGATCCGCGTCCCACTTGGCGCCCTTGAAGGACAATCAGTATCTCTCTCTCTTTCTCTCTCTTCCCCTCCCCATCTTCCTTCCCTTTCTCCCTTCCACTTTCTCTAAAAAAATATGGAGTTGATTGAAGCATTTGTTCAGACTTAATGATTAGCACATGTGGAAATGTCATTGTAACTATGCCAGGGGAGGAGGCTCTATGGGGCTCTAGAGGTCCTATATGAGTAGGTGGTAGAAAAAGATAGTGAAATCTAAGTTATTTTACTGTGACCAATTTGTGTGCATAGACTGGCGAGGCCTATGAACACTATTTTATAATTTATTTAAACTATTATGGACTAGGGGTTTTAAAAGCACATTTTCTGATGTTACAAATAAATTTTTTTAAAAAAGCATTCCAGGTTAGTGATGTTATTTGCATTTTACAGACACATAAATCACCAAGGCTCAGAGAAGTTAAGAATATTACCAAGGACACACAGCTCATAGGACATGTGGTTAGATCTTGATCTGGGGCCTCAGTCTCTTTGTATCCTCATCACTCTGCCCCACTTTGGAGTGTTCTGAATGATTAAAAACTGGAGGTCAAGCTAAGAGTTTGAGGTAGGATACTAAGCCTGTTATACGCAACTCTTTAGGATACAACCTAACATTGCAATAACAATGTTTATTTAATTGTTATAAGATTTTAGGTTTATAAAGTTTACAACCATATTAATGATGGACATTTTGCATGAAGAAATCAGCTTTTTATATACAGAATTGATATTTTAAAAGGACAGTATGATCACTCTTCTTTATTAGCAAGATTAGACCAAGTGCCCTGCTATTTCTCTCCCTTTGCAACAGAAAGAAAGCTCTTTCAAGGCCACATGATGCAGGGTGCATCATGGGGACAATATTCTTATTGCTCAATATTTAAAAGCAATAATTTCCGTAGACTTAACCTCCTGAATTTTCCAATACAGTAAAATTAAATAAAAACACCCTAAATGCCACTAGTATAACCCCTTCATGTGCAATTAGCAAATATTAAATAGAAACTTTAATATTAGCACTATTCTTTATGCCCCAGTGAGTGGGATATTATTTAAATTGATATGACATAAGAGGATATAAATAATTCCTAAGTGTAGATTTAAGCTGAAATTTCCGTCAGAGTTTGAAATCAGTAAGTATTATCAATTCCCTATTTCCTAGTGTATCATTTATTACCAGCCTGAAGATTTTTTTCAAAGAGATTAAATTAACATTAGGGCAATGATAAACATTATAAATAAACACAAAAATTGCTTTTCTGAAAATCCAGTTGAAAAGAAAGTAAATGAATTGGTGTGGTATCAAATTCCATCTTCCTTGAAGAGCTCAGACACAATTCTAAGCATAAGTAATCCTCTATAACTTCTTTTGCAATGAAAAATGAAATATATTAAAACCTGAAAGTATAATTTCATTATCTTCTATTTTAGATACATAAACTAAGATTCAGAAATAGCTGTGGCATGAGGAGAATTCTGATTAGCTTCACACCACTGGTTGGTCAAGGCAGAGGAAAAGCCAGCTCTACTAAAATCTCAGAGTTGTTTTTCAGGCCTGACACCCTCCTTTGCTTCTGTGTGGGTGGGGGTGGTGAGGGGAGTCCTGAAGGTGAGAATGGTAAACCTTCTCCTTCCCAGACAATTTTCTTTTGAAGTGTGTCTGAACTTCACAGAGTTCAGCTTAGGTTTGTAGGATCTGCTAGTGGAATTGGGCTTTTTCTAGTCTTAGATGTGTCCTGGAGTAGTTTCTGGAAAAGCAAAGAACCCATATGTCTTCACACCATTTTCATATTGAAGATGCACAGTGCAGAACAGTGACCAGGTGAGGCTCCACTGAGTCAGATGCATATGGAAAATTAACATGTCTTGTGCTATGTTGAGGGCCATGTTGGTTTCATGCCTAGGCATAAAGGAGAGCCGCCCATCTTGCATTATTTGAGGGTTATCCAGAAAAAAATTCCAATCTAAAATATCTATGAGGTGTTACAATGTCCACTGCTAACATTTCACCTCATTTTTTAGTGTTATCTTTCAAGACCATAGTCCTAGGGCTTAGTCTTGTCACCTAATTTGATGTGACAGGAGCCAATCACTGAACACCCCACTGCTGCATCTTCCTCTGTAGTTAGATCATATTCCTCAGTCCCAATCTAGTCCTAGTTTGCTTCCAAACCAGCTGATTGATTTTGAGGCGCCTATAATGCTTCCAAATGAAACAAAATTGAGGAATGATAGACACCACTTCAACACATTACATCATTTGTTCTTCCTCCCTTCTTAAAATATAAGTACCCTGATAGACTTATGGGGAGGGGGACAACCTTATAAGTTATGTAAATGTCTAACCACTATGCTGTATACCTGAAACTTATATAATATTGAATGTCCAGTGTAATTGAAAATTTTAAAAATTGTTTAAATCACATAAAAATATAAGTACCCTGAGAAGATAAACATGCCACCACTTATATTTTCAGTAAAAAATAAAACACACAAATAATTCCATGATGTATGGACCTGTGGACAATAGGTAGCCAATGGACACCTGTCCTAGGAAAGATGACAGAAAATTCTACTGTTTTCAGAAATTTGACTGATTTCACTGTGCTTCCTGATAACTCTAGAACTGTATTTCTTTTTTTCCTTATTATTTTTAAACTTTCCACCAGCACATATGGTAGAATTCTATCATAGGCTCCAGGCCTCCTATTTAACCTCAAAAATGAAGAGAAAGCAATTCAGTAGGTGGTTAAGAATATGTCATAGGCACAAACTCAGCTTAAGGCATTATGAATTTTCTGTAGAGAAAATGCATTTATTCATTCTGCTCTAAGTCAAGATGGCTGAAACCTATTATCTCAAACTTTGAAAAAAAATCCCCTTTGGGATGTGAATAGCCTATGAAATATTTCAGTCAAAAATGAAGTTTTTGGAGAAAGTGAGGGTCCAGTTGAAACTGTGCAGGCTTGTAATCATCAAAGCTTAGAAAGGGGCATGGAGAGTTAATGGGTGATATTATCCTAATTATTATTGTATAGCATAAGGGGGCCAATCTATTTCTGTAGAATAATAGAACTAGGATGAGATTCGACAGCATCTGTCACAATAAATGCAAATATATAGAGAATTGACAATGAGCCATGATCTCATAAATGATTCTATTTTCCATCTGAATAATGACAATGCTGCATTTCAAGCTCATATGACAGATATCTTTAAGGCTCTCTGGGGTTGGCCCTGGAGGCCCTTTCTAATGCGTTTGGCAGGGGTGAGTGTATATGGACTTGGAGTTTTCTAAAGCTCTTTATATGTCCATAGAGAATATTCTAAGCATTTTTTTTCTTATCTTAGGTCTTAAAACAGTCCTTTTCACAGGTGTTTATTAATTAGTTTTTACGTGCTCACTTTTGAGCTAGGAGCTTAAGTAAATATAGAAGACACGCTTTCCACCCCACAGGAGATACATCTTATCTGAGGAGACATAGTAAATCTGATCAAACAATCCCAATGCAAGACAGGTATTACATGCAAAACTGTGCTCTCTGCTATAGGTGCTGTCTACAGAAGGTCATGTCTAAGAACTGCTGACTACTGAGGAATTCATACAGAAGGGCACACATGAACTCTGCCATGTGGGACAGAAAGGGCTGAGACAGAGAGGTAAGAATAAAGAAGTGAGATGACTTGAATAAGCCCCCAAGTAGAAGATGCAGAGTAGTGAAAAGATATGTGTGGATGGAGCATATTAAGTGGCATTGCCCGGCTGGCTAGGACATCCAAACTGGCCTGTCTTGTACCTTCGTCAGTTATGAAATGCCTTCATCTCCATTCTCTTGCCTCCCTCATGACTGACATGGATTGTGATCAGGGCCTTCCTTGAGAGCCAGTGGATTAAGCAGCAGCAAACTCTTCCCATGATATTTCAGATTAACAGAGGCAGAAGACTGAGCAGAAACGCCCACGTGCTTTGTAGTCTCTCCTCATATTTCTTGATGAGAGGGAGGTTTGGGACAAAGGTACACTTGGTAGTATCCAATAACACAATGACTGATGTTATATGTTAGATCAACCCACAGGCTTACATCTCTTTCCCACACCCGCAAAATGTTAGTTAAATATTAATTAAACCTTCCCTTCTCTGACTCTATTAGGTCACAAGTGTTCACCCAGTTTACCTCTCTTCTCTGTCTTTTCTTCCCAGAAAAATGTCAAGCATATTTCTACCTCACCTCCCACCCTCTAAAACTAGCATTCCTTGCTATCCCTAAATAAACAGATCTTCTTGTTTTATAGTTATTTGTAATAATAATGGTAATAAAAATAGCTCTCATTTTACATAGCTACCACTCGCTAAGCCCTAAGATAAGCATATCACATGCATTATTATTAGCTCATTGAATTCTGTACAAAACTTATGAGAGAATGTTTCTAGATCTGTTTTAAAAAAGTGAGTGACTTTCCTGAGGTTACGTAGCTAGTAAGTGCTGAAAGGCAGACCTGTGAACTACAAATGGGGGCTCTTTCTATCACACTCCACGCTCACAGGGGAAACAAATTTGGCAGGACTGGGTAAGTTAAAATAGTTCAAGGGGCTACCAAAAATATACAAGGCAGTTGCCTATTCCTTATAATCAATAAATGGGTGAAATATATTTACTCAATTTCAATAGGATTTAAGAATTACACACAGCCTGGAATATGGATTACTTCTATGTGAAGTTACTGGGCATGTAACTCCGCTTTATTCCCTAGTCATTAGTGTTCCCTCACTCTTCAATTCCATTCAAGAAAACCAGGCTCAGTTGAGATGAGTGCATGACATGGCCATTTCCTTGTGGTGGGGGTGAGATGGACTAAAATTTAAACCAATAACAAAGAGGGGAATTCCTGAAGGAAATGACAACAGACCTAGTCTTTCACAGGAACCCTATCTACAGATTTGCTGGCCTTGTACCTAGCTTGCTGGCAGCTCTAGAAGTCTCTGGTCCAGTGATGGTGAACCTTTTGAGCTTGGCGTGTCAGCATTTTGAAAAGCCCTAACTTAACTCTGGTGCCGTGTCACATATAGAAATTTGTTGATCTTTGCAACCATAGTAAAACAAAGATTTATATTTTTGATATTTATTTTATATATTTAAATGCCATTTAACAAAGAAAAAAATCAACCAAAAAAATGAGTTCGTGTGTCACCTCTGACACACATGTCATAGGTTCGCCATCACTGCTAGTCTGTTGATTTTTGGCCAGAACCTCTCTCTCCCTTTTCTGAGGGTGAACCCTGGAGTATCTCATCTAGTCCCACTGCATCCCATCTGCATTAATCAGATATAGCCTTTTTGGGTCCTACTCTTGGCTGGATTCCCTGGGAAAAGGAGGAAATTTCATATCTGGCTCATAGAAGTCATCCTTTGAGTTCTAGACTGTTCAGTGGAGACCTTATACTGCAGCTTTTACTTACTAAGAATTATTGTTCACTCTGGCCCCAAACTCACTTCTTTCTTTCCTGACCCATTTCTCTTGGCCTGAAGTATATTCACCAGCTTGTTTTTTTTTGTTTGTTTGTTTGTTTGTTTGTTTTTTAAAAAAAAATATGGGAATCTTAAATCAGTGTTCCAAAATTATATACTTAGTTCAGATCTTCCAGGGTCTGTTAATAGATGTTACATAAGAAGAATGTCCTATGAGTAAACATGTTTGAAAAATTCTGTATCCGTCAGATAGCGGGAATGAGGGGCTCAGCACTAGTGTCAATGTGGTCATTACTCTAAAAGAGGAGAGAATGGTTTAAAGCTTTCATTACATAAGAAATATTTTTTTCTTAAAAAAGATGTTAAGCAACAATGCAGAGTGTTAATCTATTTAATATGAGTGGTGGGTTTATAGGTGTTTGTTTTATTGTTATATGTTTTTAATATGTTTCTAATATTTTATAATTAAAAATAGTTAAAGCTATTTGAGATTTAAAAATATGTATATGTTATTTTTTTTAATTTCTTTATTGGTTAAGGCATGACAAATGTGTCCTCATCCCCCCATTAACCCCCAACCTCCCCGCCTCCCGCCCTCATACTCTCATCCCCCTGTTGTCCATGTCCATTGGTTTGGCTTATATGCATGCATACAAGTCCTTTGGTTGATCTCTTCCCCTTACCCCCACCCTCCCCTACCTTCCCTCTGGGGATTGATAGTCTGATCACTGTGCAGGACTTTTAAATTACTATGTTGGTTTGCATTTTGAATTTTTAGGAGGAGGCTATAACACCAGATATTTCTCAATAATTTGACCAAGAAACCTTTTAGGAAGGTGCTTCCTTTTGCACTGTTACCTCTGGGACACACTTCAGAAAGTGCCATCTTAGAAGACACCAGTTTTTTCTCACCTATATTTCTGATACCTATTCTTAGTGTCATTGTTGGCACCAGGGCCCTAAAGCTGGAAAATATCTTTTCAGAAGAAACTATACTACGTATTAGTTAGGTTCCTACCAAGATTAGCACATAATATTCACTATTTCTAGTTCCAAATAGTTCTCTCTCTCTCTGTTCCACTCAGGACATCATTACTTTCTGACAATCCCCAGTTTTAGATTATTTTCAGCTGATTGATTGGCATGTCCAAAATTCAATGAATAATCTATTCCTCCTCAACTTCTCCCTTCTCTCCAGAAACTCCTTGAATCATTACTGAGTTTGAGAATTCACACTCACTCCCCATCCTTCCAGGGAAGATGTTTTATAATTGCAACATACTTTAAGTATATATAATCTATAATAACCTCCATCTTCTGGAATGGAAGTAAAGAAATATATGTATTTTTAGAGTAAGTTTCTTTCTGTTTCCTGTTCTACATTGAAATTATATTAGTCATCAGCAAATGAGTTTGAAGGCATAGTTTGGCTTCCTAAGGGAAAATAAGTGCTGATGAGGTAATGGAGGTAAGTTCTGATATGTAATGTAGGAAATAAATGAAGTGGCTACTAGTGCCATGCAAGGTTAACATAACAATACACTGGAAATAACATAAAGTTAGGCTGGAGGGACTTGCAATGTTGATCAGACTGGGAGGCTAACTTGCTGTATGATTTTAATAATTCACTTTCTTTGCACTTGAATTTACTGTTTAAAAAAGTTATCTACCATGCATACTTCATACTGTTGAGAAAAAATACAGTAAAATGTCTGAAATGTTCTTAAATAGAAATGGGAAATAGAAATAGATGATTACTATTACATTTTCTTAAGGTTGTTAAGTTGGATAGTTGTTGACCAAAGTCAGTAGACTGAATAGTTCTATAATAAAAGGCAGGGTAATAAAAATTTGGTAAAAGTTCTTTGCTTGGTCCACAGTATATTCAAATTCTCAGCTGGACTAAGACATGGCTGAGAGGGCAGTAACAGAGTGAGGGTCAATGTACTGCTTAGTAAAGGATTTGTGAGTTCAGGTGCTTAACAGTGTATGAAATATGGATTCTGTTCAAGTCAGTTATCAAGTTAATTAAATCCTATCTTTCTGCATTTCTAAAAGTGCCTAGAACAGCCTGGAAAAAACAATTCTTGTGTCTACCACTATGCCTAGTTGATCTATTTAGTCAGGAGTGAATGAAGTCAGCTTTGGTGTGGGGTCTGTAGAAGCAGGTTGGAGATGAGATGCAGGAAGGTGAAGATGTTTCTCCACACCTGCCTCTCTCCATTGCATTATATAGTATACAAGAGGCCCAGTGCACGAAATTGATGCATGGGGGTGGGGAAAAGGGGTCCCTCAGCCCGGCCTGTGCCTTCTCGCAGTCCAGGACCCCTCAGGGGATGTCTGCCTGCTGGCTTAGCAGGGGGTGGGGGTGGGGATTGGGCCTAAGCCGGCAGGCGGACATCCTTCTCGCAATTCGGAATCCCTCTCCCCTTACTGCCCACCTGCTCGCTCCTTACCGCTTGGCTCACTGCTCCTTAGCGCTGCCGAGAGGCGGGAGAGACTCCTGCCACTGCTGCTGTGCTTGCCAGCTGTGAGCCCGGCTTCTGGCTGAGTGGCCACTCCCCCTGTGGGAGCACATTGACCACCAGGGAGCAACTCCTGAGTTGAGCATCTGCCCCTGGTGGTCAATGTGTATCATAGCGACTGGTTGTTCTGTTCGCTTAGGCTTTTATTATATAGATATTTATGATCCATCATAATATTGATACAATAGTTGTATTGCATTTACACATAT
Source organism: Myotis myotis (assembly GCF_014108235.1). Taxonomy (NCBI): domain Eukaryota; kingdom Metazoa; phylum Chordata; class Mammalia; order Chiroptera; family Vespertilionidae; genus Myotis; species Myotis myotis. Next base: position 18,327,350 of record NW_023416401.1, on the reverse strand, counting down.
GGAAAATAAGGGGGCATCTGAGTCTTTTAAGAGTGAGAAATAACGTATTGAGAGGAATGAAGATAAGGAAAGAAGAGAGAGAGAGAGAGAGAGAGAGAGAGAGAGAGAGAGAGAGAGAGAGAGAGAGAGAATAGGAAAATAAAAAAGGGGAAAAGATGGAATGAGTTCTAGAGAAATTTATGCTAAAGGTGAGCTTTAGAAAAAATTATGACAAAGTAATGGGTGGAGAACAAACAGAGAGATATGTGCATTTGCATTGTTCCACGTGGAGTTAACTAGTCTGTTCTGGACTCTTCCTTGAGTTTCAAATTCCATATTTAGCAGATATGTCCCTGTGGACATGACATGGCACCAAACCTAGTGGGGGAGTTCTAGAACTTGGGCCATTTCAGACTACATAATTTCTCCAGTATCAGGTCTTGAAAAAACATTAAAAACCATTTAATATTGTTTGGCCTTTCTCAATCTCTTTGCTCACTGTATGCTCACATAGCAAGGTAGATTATTTTGACCAGTGCTCTCTGTCTCCTGATAAGGAATTATCTTGGGGTCCTAAACTGGCTTGGGGCTTATTTTAGATAGAGCAATGTGGCTCATTTCTTTAACTTGTAGGTCCTGTAGCCTAGCATCATATTCAAAACTTTCTATCTCTGTCCCAATAGCACCCAAGTTTGTCTTCCATTTTCCCTTCCAGAAAGTTTATACCTTGCCTGTACTGTGGTTCTCAGTGTGTCCTTCACACTCTGCTAGTCCTTAGTCATTCATTAAATTTGATTCAATGTTTTTCTCTATCATCGACTCTTTAATTTTGTTTGGATTACTGCATGGATATTTAAATGTAATAAATATTTTGGGGGGCACTCTAATAATTCAAAAGCTTTTATATATAGATTTCATTCCTTCAAATCATTCTGAATCAGTGAGATTTCACAGTATTAGCTTGAGTGTCTATTCTGCCAAGATACTCAACAGTATTTAAATACCATTTAGAGAAGCCATTCAGAATCTTTTGAGTATGAGAAGTAAAAAATAAATTTATGGCCTATATGTTAATCACCCCAACTGTCCACAAGCATATAAGAAAACAAGTACTTATTCAAAATCAAAGCTGTTTGAATTCCAGATGGTTCAAAATATATCTTAATCTATCTTGAGAAAGTCCCATACTTCTGCAGGAACAAATGGTGGAATGTTATTAAAATGTTAATTAGTTAAATTTAATCCCCAAAGTATAAAGAACACAGAATTGCACCTACATTATTGTATTTTTACTAATGGGGGAAGTAAATTCTGACATATAAAGAAATTGGGTTATTTTAGGAAGAAGAAATACATAAAGTGAGTTTTAGATTAGAATATCCAGGGGTGTAATGCATGTCTGAAAAAAATTATTGGGGCATGTTTCCAACAGATTATATGAAGCTGTTTTCAAAATAAGCTATTTTTATCTTGTATCATATCATGAGTTCTTTCTTTATTAAAATGGAAATTGAAGAGATAGAAATGCTAGTCGATGATGGGACTATTGATTTTGCACAACTTTAGGGGCCCTAACTTGCAGAAGAGCCTCCCAACGTACTCTACCTAGTTTGTACTTGAATTTTTGTATTCTTTACAATTTAAAGCAGTTGCATACTCTTTTGGTACCACAGATTCTAATTCATCTCTGTGTTTGCCATAGCAGAGGGATAAAAATTTGTGGGTGATAGTCCTTTCTATAAAAATCTAAAATGCTTGTGAAGTGACTTAAATACTTAAATATCCACACAAAAATGATAATATGTTCATTGCTGTGGAAAGGCCAAAGGAAGTGGCAAGTAAACATAGTGAGACTGCTTTCATTTGGGGTGCAATATTGACTTCATGAAGGAAAAGACTTTGGAGTTTGAAGAATGAAAATATTATGTAATCGATGTTGGCTATTCCAGACAAAGGAGTTGAAAAGATAGGTTAAGGCACATTTGTTGTAAGTATTTTGTTTCTTTTCTTTATTTTTCTTTATATGTTAAAGAAAATTTCAAATACATAGAAAAGTAGAAAGAATAGTGTCGGGCAGCATCTAAACTGCCTATTCTCCCAATATTTGACCCATAAATTTCTACTTCATTGTACTAGCTGATATCTTCAAGCAAAAAAAAAAAAAAACACAAAAAATAAAAAACAAAATCAGCTTTTCTCATTGTTCTATGCTAAAGATTACTTTGAATTACAGAAAGCAGAAGTCTGGGAAACAATTTTTTTATGTGAAAAAAACACATACAACAAATTCCACATATACTTTACCTGGGATCATATCTCAGAAAAGAGTCAAAGCAGGTGGGATCATATGGTAACTGATTTAGTAATTGGAAATGACATGGTTTGAATCCCATCACAAATTTTTAATAACTGGAGTCCTTGTGGAAATTACTTATTTCTCCAAGTATGAAAATATAATGCAGAAAGTGATGTCAACTTTCTCAGATAGTTATGGCCTAATAAGAAGAGTTTACATGATTTAAACATTTTACTATGGGCCAAGCACCATTAAATACTTTTCATGCATAATCTCATTTGCTTTTTGCAAACTTTCTGAGGTAACTAATATGTTTGAGGAACATTTCAGATTAAGTATCTTGCACAAAGATGCTTAGTAATCAACAATACTAGCAAAAGCAAGTCTAAATATTAAGTCCAAGTGTGCATTTGGGTTCAGCTAGAATTTTTCACCATTGTGCTAGACTGCTTTGCCAATACCAATTTCAGATATATTTTTTCTCTCCAAGTCACACAGTTTTAGCTAGTTTGTTTTGTGTGTCCCACGTGCTTCACAAAATTGTACTGTAAGTAAAATTATTATACTCTTCACTCAACCCTGATAATTAACTTTTTAAACTTATTATTTGACCATCCTTATGGAATGTTCACAAGTTAATCAATTCCTTAAGAAATTTTGAAAACTACCAAAATGGCCAATATACACTTAAAAACAAAAACACTTAAGTTGCTAACAGATATATTTGCAGTGGTTTTTTTGTTTTGTTTTGTTTTGTTTTTTGTTTGTTTGTTTTTGGGTCTGGTTTATCACCTTAAATCCTTTCTCATATCAAACCAGTATCCTTATAATGAAACTTTGGTCTTATGGGTTTTCCCTACTTTCCTCAATAAAAGCTAGGGCTTTTTTATTTCTTATTTTTTAACCTTAAAACTGACATTAGCTGGGACTGACTCAGTTTTGTATTTTTACTGACAAATCCATATTAATAACAACATCAATACTGTATTAAACCTGAACTATGGGAATAATTTTAATCATGCCAAAATTAATAACATTGTGTATCACCCAGAGAGCCTCTCAGGGAGGAGAGTGAAATGGTTATTAACTTGGGTTATTATTGCAGCATTAGGGACATTTAAATAGGCTATAATTCTAGAAATTTAAAGGTCAGTTTGATTTATTCAATTTAGTTCGTCATATGTTTGGAAAAATAATTAAAATCACCAACAACATGGTTATAACACTTTTGATGGCAAGTCAGAACCTGTATTTTGAGATGCAATAAGTAATAATTTTACTGGGCATGCTAGACTTTCTTTGTAAGTAAAAGAGACAATTCATTTCATTCCCATGATTGGGTATAGGAAGGCAAGTTCTGTGGGAGCCTCTTTTTCTAGGTTCATGAACTTCTTCCATATATATATATAAATATATATACCATCATAACACTATTCTTCAAATTCTAGCTATGGGGCTATGGGGCTGGCATTAGAGAGAATAGAATACAGTGGTTTTTTCCATATAATTTAAATTCCAAAAATAATTTCTCAGACCAAAATATTTCCATCTTCATCTGTTTCAATGTCTCATATTTCTTCTCACTGGAAATATATTCTTCTGTTTTAAATAACTTCAGTTTGGAGGAGATTGATATTGCAAATGTCCCCGAAAGGGTAACATCCTGAGTTGTGTTTATTTTATAACAAAGTTTTATTGAAAAAGGAAATAGTATGGGTCAATGAAATCTGAAAATATAGAGAATGGAAGATGAATGCAGGAAGTCGGAAGTGAGAAGATGACAAAAACATATATAATAAATGGTTCATGCCAGAGTAAATCAGGGATGAAAAAAGGAAGTATTCTTTTTTTCCCAACTAGTATTAAAATGGAGCATCATATGTGCCTCTTTTTAATGTAGTATGTACCTATAGTTTTAGAGAGAACAATTCAGCCATGGCTGTTAAGTATCAATGACAAAAAAGAAATATGGTAGATGAAATACCAGTATAATTAAAGGGCAATTCATAAAGAAGATGTGAGCCAGGTCTTTGGACCATCAAAATGGATATGACTGGAAGGAAATGAAATAATGGGTTTGAGATCAACTTTCAAGGTACCCTCAACATTTAGCTGCCTTACATGACTATAATTATCAAGCTATATCTTATAGCCAAATAGCTTCTAAGAAGTCCTTAAATTATTTGAATGACAACTTTATGATCTCCAAAGCAGGAACTTCAGCCATCAGAATACCTACTTTATATTGACTGCCTAGTGTCAAGAAAGAACTGATAAAGAGTGGGAAAGATGAAGATGAACACAGAAAAGCAGTAGATAGTTGGGCTACTAATCACTGGCCCAGATACCTGTGGTAATTAAATATGGTACCTCCAGAATTTATCCTGGCTGAGGATAAACCCATCACTGATTTCTTAGCCACTATTATGTGTTCCATTTGATGTGACTGAAAGATTTTTAAGTATTTATAAAAAGTGCTTTTTGATCCACCTATACATTAAAGCATGTAGTATGTCAGTAGAAGAAAGGATGGTGTAAAAGAAGATGACAAATTCTTAAATTTAGAGATCCTAATCTAAATGCAGAGAAAAATAAATAGTTGGAGATAAGTATTAGGGAGTAAAATTAGGTATTCTCTAATAAAAGTTTGGTTTCATATGTTCAGAAGTAAAAATATTACATAAAAATCATATTGCTAGGGGCAAGAAATGGTACAACTTATTTGAGGTCAATTGGAAAAGGTAAAGTAAGAGACATAATGAGAGTTTACTCCTTTCAAAACATCTTCCCAGATATCCTATATAATAAAAGAGAAACATGTAAATTGGCCATCCCTCCACTATTGTCACCAGCCAATCAGGAATAAGTATGCAAATTAACCTCATAGCCTCTATGGAGACTGATAGCAGGTAGGAGGCAGCTCCCAGCGTGGCCTGCTTGTCCATCACCATGGCAACCCTGGAGCAGGGAAGTGCAGCCGCAGGCAGCACCCAGCATGGCCTGCTTGGCAGTCGCTGTGGTGTGGAGCAGGCAGGCCCTGCAGAGAGCAGAGAACCACGGGGAGCAGGCCTAACCCGTCAGTAAGACATCCCCTGAGGGCTCCCAGATTGGAGAGGGTGCAGATCAAGCTGAGGGACACACCCTGCCACCCCCCGCCCAATGCACGAATTTCATGCACCGGGCCTCTAGTGAAGTAAAGAAAATCAAATCCATAACTGGAAGTTAAATGGTAGATTCTAGAAAGGCACAATCCATAATTATTGAGGTTATATAAAAATAAATGTAAACTGAATTTATGGGAATATTTTTGGGGAAAATAACCAAATATCCAAAACTTCTGAATCAAAGATGCCACCTCCTATAGACAGAATGGTAGAAGAGGCAAATAGTTATTCATTAGTTGTTTACCACATATCTGTGTACTTGCAATGCACACATGATCATGTCTGGCTACACTTTAGAAGCTTATGAAGAAAGGCACAATAATATCAAATTGTTAAAAGTGCAAAAGTGGTGGATATGTCACAAGGTTCCCATATCAAAGGTGTCAAGGAAAAACAGTTGGGGAACAGGAGAAGGACAAGTTTACTGCTCTGCACTATACTTGCCTGAGAGGAATTTATGATGAAAAAGAGTTTGAGTTGGGCCTTGAAGGATAGTTAGTATTAAGGCAACTCAAGGTAGTGTGTGCACTGGAAAGGTATTTAGTTAGCATGGGTCACTTGTGAAATTCCATAATGCAGGAATTCCGCACCATAGTTCTTTTCCACCATATATTACTAAGTATCATACTGTGATATTGTCTATTGCAATACAGAATTGTTTAAAGCTATTCAGAAAATGTGGTTTATACTAATGTAATATCCTTTGATTTACCTGTTACTAACACCTACCTTCAGGTCTTTTGGTTGAGCTTCTAGTGTAGCCATGTCACAGTGTATATAGGTTAGGACTAGTGTTTTAAATATGGGAAATATTCTAGCATTCCAAATGGACTACCAGTGTTGCACATTTTAAGTGGATAAGTGTGTTTTCAAGCTGTATCAGAAAGCATATTACCCTAAACTGAGGGTAAACAGGTTACCCTAAACGTGTTTTATTTTCTAGGTACTGAAACATTCTGACCTCTAAGTGATTTGGTTACAAATATATATATATCCTATATAATAAAAGCCTAATATGCTAAGTGTTTGGTGATCCAGTTGTCCCTTCAACCAATCAAAGCATAATATGCTAACGATATGCTAAGGTCGCTCAACAGCTCGCTATGACATACACTGACCACCAGGGGGAAGACGCTTCGACTGGTAGGTTAGCTTGCTGCTGGGGTCCAGCCAATCAGGACTGAGTGAGATGGGCCAGACATTCCCTAGAGTCCTCCCGCAGTCCCTCCCCAGCTGGCCAACCTCCCGCGTCCCTCCTTGGCCCCCCGCCCTGATCATGCACCGGTGGGGTCCTTCCATCTGGCCTGCACCCACTTGCAATATGGGATCCCTTGGGGGATGTGGGAGAGCCAGTTTTGGCCTGATCCCACAGGCCAGGCTGAAGGACCCCACTGGTACACGAATTTGTGCACCGGGCCTCTAAAGAAAAAAAAAAAAAATATATATATATATATATATATATATATATATATATATATATATATGAAATGATCTTTTCACTCTGGACTTTTGGGGTAAAGAAATCTTTTTCAATCCAATTAGCATAGGATCTTATAACAGTAGTTGGTAACTAATATAAATCTTATGTTAATCCAATGCATTTCCTCTAAAATTGGTACATTCTGCCATAAGCATGAATTAAATACATGAGCAAGTAAAGAAATTTGAGAATTTGAAAAGTTTTGAGTTCTCCCAAACATAGCTCTTCCTATTTTCTAATCAAGAACTTTTGTCCTAGCTGGTTTTGCTCAGTGGATAGAGCGTAGGCCTGTGGTTTCAATTCTGGACAAGGGCACATGCCTGGTTTGCGGGCTTGATCCCCATTAGGGGGCATGCAGGAGGCAGCCAATCAGTGATTCTCTCTTAACATTGATATTTCTGTCTCTCCCTCTCCCTTCCTCTGTGAATTAAATAAAAATATATTTATAAAAACAAAACAAACTTTTTAATTTATAGCAAAGTTATTAGGATAGTAGTAGCATTGAGGGTATCTGTGTCTACATGGCAAATTGAGGGTGTTCTGAAAAATATAGGCTTCCTAGAAATGATAGAAAAGTGAGGAGGGGGTACTTTTTGTGGAAGAGAATATATAACATGCCAAGTGAAAGAGAGTCAGGCCAGGGAATTACATTTTGGAGGAAAACCAGAGCTGAGGACATGCCTAAGAAACACTGTGGTAAAGGTTAGGACTTTCATATATGGTGCCTTGTGCCCAGAGGTGGTGATAGCAAGGAAAAGGAGAACACAACAGACTCCTTGTGGTGCCTAATGTTTCCCACACTTCCGTAAATTGTCCCTTTAAATTATACCTTATTTTTACTCAAAAGGAACACTAATTAATTATATTTATTTGTATTCAGAAGAGCATTCCCTGTTACCTTAATAAATGGAATCCTGGAATATAATTGCTCACATTTTTTGATTAACATAGAGATACTCTCCATGAGGACACTGATAATCCATGATTACAGTTATTAAAATTATCACCAGAGAAGATATAGAGTGAATTACAGGTGAGGGCAAAGTAAAGGGAGATCAAGTGGTTGAGGTACTTAATTGCTATGATGATAATGGTGATTACATAGGATGTGATGGTGGGGCAACTGCTTCTAACTGTACTGAGGAGCTTACAAAAAGAATACAAGTAGAAGCTTAAGGATTTATCCTCTTAACTCAATGCATGGACAGAGAACCAGGGAGCTTCTAAGGTGACCTTCAGGGAAACCCTTCTTTTTTTTAGCCACAGAGAAGGCATATATAAAAATCAGACAAAGGCCCTGGCTGGTGTGGCTCAATTGGTTGGAGCATTGTCTCACAGGTAGGTCACACCAGTGTGAGTTCTGATCTGGGCACATACCAAGGTTGTGAGTTCGATCTCCAGTTGGGACATGGGCAATGTTTCTCTCTCACATGGATGCTTTTCTCGCTCTCCCACTACCCGTCTCTGTAAAATCAGTGAAACATATCCTCAGGTGAGGATTAAAGAAAAATTCAGATCTAAAGTTGGGAGGTACACTTCTCTGAGTTGCAATAGATACCAAGCTCCTATGCTAAGTAAAGGTATTGCTGGGGAAAAATTATAATTGGGAATATTGCATGAAAACATTTGGGCAAAGATGAATCTGAGAATTTTGATTCTCTTATCTCTCTGGAAGAAATTCTTATAATCTGAGAGATCTAGCCTTCCTTTAGGGAAAAGGGACATTTTAAAATTTGGAGTTGATTTCACTTGGAGTTGAATCTCTTGTACCACTTCCCAGTGCTTCTAGCAACGTAAAAAGGTAAATTTCTAGCATAGAAGTAAAATAATGATGTAGGAAGGGATAACATGTGCACCAAAAGTGTTTCAGGATCTTTTAAATTATATTACAAAGGGCCGGATCAGGTCAGATATATAGGGTGTCCTCCCCAAAATGTATATTCACTTTGAATAATGATAAAGGCAATATTTATTAAAATAAATTTCATTTTCAAAATTGAGATATCTGCTGTTAAAGTGTGCATACATTTTTGGGGGGATACCCTGTACACAGATGGGGACATGCTCTTAAGATTCCATACTTACTATACCTATCAACTCAAGTACTATATCAGCCTGGGAGAGTTGTTAATTGCTGCTGAGTTGGTTACTTAGAGCCTGAATTCAATAATGGCCCATAGCCCCTCCCGTGTGTCTCAGTAGGTGAGCATCGACCCAGGAACCAAGAGGTCCCCAGTATGATTCCCTGTCAGGGCACGTGCCCTGGTTGTGGGCTCGATCCCCAGTAAAGGGGTGTGCAGGAGGCAGGCAATCAATGTCTCTCTCATCGGTGTTTCTATCTCTCTATCCCTATCCCTTACTCTCTCTCTTAAAAAAGATAGTGGCCCACAGTCAGAACATACATGGAGAGCCTGAAGACTTAAGGAGGTGAGATGTTGGAATGCAATTTGTCACCTCTCCTTTGTGATGTTCTTTTTTATTCAAGTGTTTGATTACTCTGAATTGTACCATCAAGATTTTATTTGGCATTTCCTACTGGAGAATGGATCAGTGTGAGTTTTGAAAGGAAACCCTTTCATACTCACAAAGAAATTACCTGAAGAAAAAGCTAATTTTTTACAGGCATGTGGGCAGAAACAGGGATATCAACAAAAGATGGTGAGACCCCCAGCAGCCTACAATAGCAGGGAAGCATACCAGCCCTCAGCCTGAAAAGTCAGTAGGAGAAAACGTTGTGCCTGGTCTCTGATGATGAATAAGGTCAAGGGGAAATAATTCAGAGGTTGTGGCCATAGTGGGGAGCAGACTACATAGAACTGTAGCAAAACAAGGAAGAAATGGGCAATAAATACTCCTACCTCTTTCTCCTCCTTCACTTCAATCTGCTGCCAATGTCTCACATTTGACCAACCTAAACAGAAGCTGGGGGCCTGGGAGGCCAAGTGACTTAGGTCACGGAGGTGAGTCTCTCAAGGCATATGGTAGCACCAAGAAAGGTTAAGATGAGACATGGATAAAAAAGAATAATCAGAACGGTCCACCCCTTTTCTCACTCATATCTGAATAAACATAATGTGATTTACATCATGTTTTCTGACAACCTTTTAAGAACAATTATCAACTCATATTTTTAGCCAAATAAAAATCAATATATCTAGAAATTAAAACACCAAGCATCTGTAAGCACATGCATACATATATAAATTCATAGATTGCACCTTTAAACAACACTTATTATAGAGTAAATGAAAATAGAAATTGCAAACTATAATTAATGATGTGGGTTCAATATACTAAAACATGTAGAAAACAGTTAAAAGGATACTTGAAGAAAAATTAAAGATTTAAATGAATTTATTAGAAAAATGATGAAATCAGGAAAAAATTAAAATGCCATTATTGTTGGATAATATGCTTATTATTATGAAAAACCAATAAAACTAGTAGATAAAAGTATTGGTATTTTAAATAAAGTTCAGCAATGTTTATCATACATAGAATAAACTTTAAGTACTAGTAAAATTTAACACCAAAATTTAATAATCAGCTAGAAATTATAAGTAAAATCTAATTCACAATATCAACAAAAACTATAATGTACATGAGAATTAACTTAATAAAAATAATGAGATATTTTATAAGAAGAGATTATTAAGGAAAGTACACATAGATAGTTTAAATAAATGAAAAGTCTGTGTTCTTAGATGAGATGATTAAATATTATTTGCATGCAAATTATCTATTTCATTTATAATTACAATGTGATTCCACTTTTTAGTTAGATTTATTGTTTAACTCAGTAAACTTAATATAAAATTTACATCAAAGAATAAAAGTCTAGAAAGAACTGAGCAAATTTATAAAAGAAAATTAAAGTTTGTGGGAAGGGGTTCATACCCATATGAGGAAGTAAGATGGGACACAAAGCTATACTAAAATAATGAAACAAAACAGTATAGTTTTCTAATAAAGACTGATAAATAGATCAATAAAACATCATAAGTATTGGAGATACTGACTCATATACTTGGGAGCATAATATACAATAAAGGTAGCAGCAGAAATCAGTGGGAAGAAACAAATTCTTAGATAGTTTTGGAAAACTGGTTTATGATTTAGGGACTAATAACAGTAGATCACTGTCTAACACCACATCCAAAGACTTATTTCAGATTAAAATTCTACATATAAAAGTAAAAATATTAAGGCTTTAGAAATGTGTAGGAGTACAGTGTCTCTGTGATGTATGGTTGATAGAGACTTCAAAAATAAAAATTTAAAAGCAGAAGCCATAAGGGATAAAAAGATATAGCGATATAGATAAAGGATAATACATTTGACCAAGTGAAGTTTATTCTTGGAATATAATGCTGGTTTAACATCCAAAATCAAACAACATAATTCAACACTAATGAAATGAAAGTGATAAAAACATATGATCTTAATAGATACAGAAAAAAACATTTGACAAACCTCAACATACATTCATGTTTAAAAAAAATCCCAATAAACTAGGATTTGAAGGGAATTTCCTCAATCTGATAACATGTACAGGTAATATTTAATAGTAAAACTGAATGTCGCTTCCCCAAGATCAAGCAAAAGTAAAGTTGCCTGTTCTCACCACTTGAATTTTACATTGAAGTCTGTTAATGGCTCTAATTCTGTTTTCATTCATTCTTTGGTGTGTGTTTCTTTAAAAATTAGCGAAATTTTTCTGAGGGATGTTTCACTCTATTTCTGTTGAGAACAATGCTCCCTTGTTGTACCAGGAGATAAATATTGGATTGCCTTTACTCTAATTTAAAGAAGGAAAAGAGATAAGAGATGATGGGGACAGGGGTGGCAATGGCACCTGGTTCAATCGCTCTATTCAAAGAACTTAATGGGCCCCTTTGTTAACAGCCCTGTCTTTCACACAGGCTGTCTAGCCTCTGTGCCTCTACTGAGCCCAAAGCTCCTCCATTCAGAATTCTGAAAGGCAGACCATGCTCCATGATGTCCACAGCCCTGTCTGGATTCTTCCAGGTCATTCCTCTGATATCTGCTAACATGTTTCTATCCTCATTCATCTGCCCCAAATTCCTGTACTCTCTCATCTTTGGTGCTGCCCTTTCTCATCTGTATTATTGGATTATTCCTTGTCATACCTCAAAGCTTTCATTTTGGTATTTCAGTAGAGATTTCAGAGACACCTGGAGGGAGAACCTGCTGGGTGTGAAAACTGGAAATCTAGTTTTATTATATGGTGAGGTAGTTTCCCCCTAAATACTCTTCTTTTTTGAATTTGTTTTGGCTATTTTCTATTATTCGTCCACATGGAGTTTGTTTGTTTATTTAAAATATGCTTTTATTGGTTTCAGAGAGAAAGGGGCAAGGAGAGAAAGAAACATCAGTGATGAGAGAGAGTCATTGATTGGCTGCCTCCTCCATGCCCCCCACTGGGGATTGAGCCAGAAACCTGGGTATGTGCCCGTATGTGCCCCGACTAGAATCAAACCATGACCTCCTGGTTCATAGGTCAATGCTCAACCACTGAGCCATGTTGGTTGGGCATCCATCCACGTGAGTTTAGAATCATGTCAAGTTCAAAGGAAAAAAATCCTATTGGAATTTTAATTGGAAATGCATTAAATTGATTGACTTTGGAATGATTGCCTCTTATTTTTAATTAAATTTCTAAGCACTGCTTTTTTTTTTTTAGCTTTGCTAATTATAAATTTTTAAATTTATTGCTTTTTTTTTTTGTCAGAAGCTGGTCTCTACAATTTCTTTTCCAAAGCAATAGAATAGTAAATGTGTTGTTCTTGGTATCACCTGGCCCAGTGCTTCTCAACAGCATCAGTAACAACTGGGAACCACTGGAAATGCATATTCTAAGACCCTCACCTAGACCTTTGAATAAGAAACTATGAGTATGGCTCTCAGCAAACCCACCGGCAGTCTCTGATGCATACTAAAGTTTGAGAGCTTTATTATCTGACTAGCATGTAACCTTGGGAAAAATACTTAACCTAAGTCTAAATATCCTGATATGTAAAATGGAAACACTATAACTACATAAACTTCACAGCATTACTATTGGGAATAAATGCACTAATACATGTGAGTCATGTACTGTATTTCCTGACATGTTGTGAATATGGAATGATTACTAGTGATCATCAGCTGCTTTGTTATAGTTGTATTTTGTCCAATACAGATATGAAATTTTTTCATATATTAACAATTTTGTTGTGATAGTGAGTATATTCCCCTTTTGGATGTCTGAGATTTTTACGTTATAAAAACAGATGTTTTAATTTTTAGATCTTATGTATACTTATTTCTATTTATGATTTTGCCCATTATATCTATGAAAGGTTGTACATTTTGTTAAATTGCCCCAAGACTGTTGCATTTCTATAAAATATGTCTTGCAGTTTGAAGATTTAGTTGATATGTGTCAATGGCCTGTGATACTGCATACAAATGTCCCTCAGATTATTTTTATTATTAATGGCATTTTTATTATTATGAAATCATTTGGTTATGGGGCATTCATTATTATTATCATTCTGGTTTACTTTGTTTAAAATTCAATATATATTTATATACTCTTTTAATTTCAAACATTTTCTTGTCATTTTAACATTGAAGTATCTTTTATAAGCATCCTATAGTTGTTGTTTTTTAAAGAAAAAAAAAAATATATATATATATATATTTTACTAGCAGCCCAGTGCATGAATTCATGCATGGGTGGGGACCAGACACCTGCCCCAATGGGGGCCGATCAGGCCAGGCCTGCAGATGGGAAGGACTGTGGGCAGTTGGCTGGCCGGCTCCTCCACCCCTGATCTGGGTGGGGGTGGCTGATCAGAGGCCTGGTCGGTCAGGGGGAGGGGTTGTGGGAGGTTGGAGGGGCTGATTAGGGCCCCGATCGGGCCAGTTAGCCACCACAGTGTGCGTCATAGCAACTGGTCATTCTGGTCATTCAGTCATTCCTGTCACTTGGAATATATATATATATATATATATATATATATATATATATATATATATATATTAGAGACTCAGTGCATGAATTCATGAACGAGTGGTGTCCTGCTGGCATGGCCCCAATCAGGGCAGATTGAGGCCGGGCCTGTCAGGAGGAGGAAATGGCAGGAGGTTGGGGCCCGGGAGGAAGGACTGCGGGCGATTGGCCTGTGGGCTCCACCCTCAAATGGGGTGGGGGGGCCCATCAGGGATAAGCGGCCAGGTGAGAGGCTGTGGGAGGTTGGCCAGCTGGCTCCACCCCCCTATCAGGCCAGTTCTCTGGCTGCAGTGGGTGTCATAGCAACCAGTCACTCTGGTCATTAAGGCGTTCCAGTCGCTGGCTTTATACCCCTGTTAGAACTATAATGGTATAGTTGTTCTATATGCATCTATTTTTGTTTTTATCTTCCCGGTCTATCTATATCTATCTATCTATCTATAATCTATCTATTGACAGACTACAAAGATATTGCTGGTTTGGTTCCAGACCATCACAATAAAATAAATAGTTATCAGTAATCATTTTGCTGGGGGCAGCTCTTTTATTTAAAAACATACATCTGTAAAACTCAGCAATAAAATGAGGTATGCTACTATCTATCTAGCTATCTATCATCTATTCTTGTGGGTTTTTTTTAACTTTTGCTATAGGCACTGTGTTTTCCTTTCTTATTTGCATATATTGTGAGAGGTTTTATTCATGGTTACTTTTATATGTTTCAAAACCTTTATTTAATCAATGTTTCTCTAATTTTCAATATTGAAAAAATCATGTGTGACTTCCCATTTAGGAGCTATAGAATACAGTATTCTTTTAATGTTCTCATGCATTCATATTTAGTATAATTTTTACACTCTTATAGGGTGAGTTGTGTACTTCCAAATTTAAATGTTGAGGCCATAACCTTCAGTGTGACTGTATTTATAGATAAGGCATTTAGGAGATAACTAAGCTTAAATTAGGTCATAGGGTAGGGTTTTATCCTATAGGATTTGATGCCTGATAAGAGAAAGAGAGAGAGATCCCTCTCTCCAAGTGCTTCCCCCACATAAAAGCCAAGTGAGCACACACTGAGAAGGTGGCCAGTTGCAAGCCAGGATGAGCGTTGTCACCACAACTTGACCATGTTGGCACCTCACCTCGGTCCTCCAGCCTTCAGGACTGTTGTTTAAGCCACCAAGTCTATGTATTTTGTTATGGCAGCCTAAGCAGACTAATAGATTCACAAATTATTGTTAGTAAATTATCTTTTTGTACTGTCTATCTTATTTCCAGAGGAGTTATTGATATTTGGGTTCTGTTTTGCAACTGTTTATAGTCCTTGACTTAATTTCATTTAAATGGCTTTACCATTTGTTTTAGATGGGTATCTCTAAAGAAACCAAACAAATAGGTAGATATACATATATAGAATGAGATTTAATTGAGGGTTTGGCTCATGTGATTATGGAAGCTGACAAGTCCCATGATTTGCCCTCTTCAAGCTGGAGGCTCCATAGAGCCAGTGGTACATTTCCGATCAAAACCCAAGGCCTGAGTGTCAGCAGCACCAAAGTCCAAGGGTAGAAAAAGATAAATATTTCAGCTCAAATGGAGAGAAAAATCTATCCTTTCCCTGCTTTCTTGTTCCCTTCAAACCTTCAAGGGATTGAATGTTGCTCACTCACCTGGGTGAGGATGATATTCTAAGGATTCAAATGCTAATTTCTTCTGGAAATACCCTCACAGACACACCCAGAAACTATGTCCTAACAGCTACCAGGAACCCCTTAGCCCAGTCACGTTGACACATACAATTAACCATCACACCTTTATTTCCACTGTTCATTATCATTGTAGGTTGCATTATATCTTCAAGTGGTGTTTTTCTCCTTATGAAGATAGCTGAGATCTTCACAAATGGAAGATGACTTGGACAAGTATAAAGTTCTTCTTTCTCAAATATTTTTCTTTAAACTATGTTGTGCATTTGTATTACCATCCCTTCACCTTTCTGCTTTGCAAATGTGAGTCTTGGTTGCAATGTAATTTATATGCCTTTGAACATTACCTGCTCATTCTTCCAGTTTGATATTTTTCTTCGTTTTGTGATTACCATGAAAATTGCCAGATGTGGATTTTCATTTCATTGATTTTGCCCTAAAATTGTGGACCTTTCCATCCATACACACTTTCTAGGGCTGCAGAAAGGCTTATCTTCCAGTAGATCTTTGATGTTTTCCTCTGCTTTTCTCTTTTTTAAGAAACACTTTTTATCTGCGGACTTCGCGCCTGTTTGGGATTCTCTGTGTGAGTTATGATCTTTCTCAGGGCTTTGATCTTTGCTTTCTATGATAGTTTTCTCAAGCTTGTCCTTCAGATCAGTGATTGAATCTCTTGTCATTTAAAATCAATTCTTTTTACATACTCCACCAGGTTTTTGAATTTTATTTTTATTTCTTTATGTCCATTAATGATCTTATCAATCTTCTTTTTCTTTCATTTTGTAAAATTTGCATGTTAGCCTGGTAGGCTTCTTCTTATGAACTGCTGTTCTTTTTAGAAAAGGCCATGGATCCAACTGAGTAAGCCAATATTTTGATTTTGTAGGAGACAATTTCTAGAGGTTTTTCTTTCATATATTGCAGGTTTCTGCTACAGAATCTGAATTTGCTCCTGCCTATGTTGGCTTTCCAAATAGAAAGAATGATAGAAAAAAAAAAGAAGTGCCCAGCAGGCATGGCTCAGTGGTTGAGTGTTGACCCATGAACCAGGAAGTCACAGTTCAATTCCTGTCAGGGCACATGCCCAGGTTGCAGCTTAATCCCCAGTGGGTGGCATGCAGGAGGCAGTGATCAATGATCTCTCTCTCCCTCTCCCTTTCTCTCTGAAATCAATAAAAAAAATATTTTTTTTAAAAAAAGAAGGAATTGGAAATGTACCCATTAATCCAGGTCCTTCTGATATTCCCCCTGACCACCCTCAACCCCTTCCCCCGCCGTGACACATGATTTTCTATTTGTGGAGAACCCTATTCTTCATGCTAAAATGTGTACACATTAAGGCTTAATCTGTTCTAAGAATTTCTACTTCCACTGGAAATGATAGCTGTGGGGTGGGGGGGACACAGTGTCCTGAATGACTGAAAAACCAGTTAGAGTAAAGAAAAGCAGTGATTTCACAGCCCTCTCATTTTCTCAATGAGCCTTGGCTCTGTGAGGGCTGAAGGTTGAGGTGACTTTTTGTCTATATACAGATGATTTTTATTTCACAATCTAAAGCTTGCCATGCCCTAAGTTTAGGTCTGGGCAAGTTTTTCCTGTTGTCAACATTTTAAAGAAGGAAATTGGGCCCAGAGAGGTTAACTAACTTTATCAAGGTCACACAGCTAATAGTAGATTTGAGGGCAAGCATCAGGTGCATAGCACACTCTTTCTGAGAACACCACCCTGTCTTTCTTAAGATAAATTTGTTTGCTGATAAACTTAATGAAAACCTGGTGATCTGAAGATTCTTCAACAGCTCTGAAGAACCTTTTTTTTTTTTTTTTTTTTTTTTTGCCAGAAACAACATTTAAGGTCTATCCTGAATCTTAAAATAGAAGCATGATTCAATTAACGCTTACCCACGTAATTTGTCAACTTGAACTTCATTGCAATAGATTTTTAGCTCCTCCTAATGCTGTCCTTAATTGTACTAACTCATGTAATTTTCTCCTTTTCTGCCTTCTTTTGTTCAATATTGTTTCTACTTCCCAATATATTGCACTGCATGCTGTGGCTCTTTTCTCAAGCCTTGTCTCCCAGGTGGTGCCAGCCATGTTTTATTCATTGTTCTTCAATGTCATCTAGCATAAAACTAGGCCCACAGGAAGTGTCTACCCAGTAGCCTCTTCTAGGATACAATGTTAAAATAGCACGTTTCTCTGGAGACTACTTACAGAAAAATTAAAATTTAATTAATTATCTAATAGTACCTACTTTTCTCTTAAGTTGGTTCAAAATAGCTTTCGTTTACCTTTTTGTGTTTCATCCCTTCCATTGGCAATTTTTCATAGATATTAAGATGTCTTGTTCAGCAAACATTTCACAAGGGTTTCCTATGTGCTGGGCACGATGCCATTGTTCTGGGAAAAAATAAATGAATAAGATACAGTCTCGCTTGCAAACACTCACTGTCTGATGAGCAAAACAGACATGTATGTAAATGATCTCAGTCAAATTTGGGAAGTGCTCCAATAAAGTTATGCACTGGAGGAGAAGAGATCAACTGATTTACCTTGAGAGAGTGTGAGGCTCTCTAGCTTATTCTTTTCAGAATAAAATCCAGCAAAAGAGCCCAATCCCAACGTATCAATAAAACCATAGTTCTCTGGAGACAGGGATATATTGAACAAACCTCACCTAATCCTGTCAGTGGTGCTATCTGGGATTCTAAGGGCACGGGGACCTCAAAAGAACACCAGTAGACCATGACCAGCAGCCTAAGAAATAATGAACATTTTTACAATGATGAAAAAATAAATCCCTTTCCTGTGTCCTTCTAAATTTACTTTGACTAGCTATTGAACAGGCGTTTCAAAGATTCAATCCATCACAACATATTAAGTGCTGCTCAGCTCCCGCCACTTCGGCTGCCCTGCTGTGGACCGTCTCTTTCTGTTTGCATCTTGCCCATCCACTGTGCATATAAAACTAAGTGTCTCCATTTCTGATCTCAGAGTGTACCATGCCATACAACTGAGATTTCAAGAACAAATATCAACAGTGGCTAAGCCAAACATATCTTGTCAAGAGAGTGCCACTGCAGTGTAAAGATTGATTTGTCGAGGGAGGTCTTGCATATAAGTAGATGTGAAGGCAAGGACTGAGGTTAACAAGTTTCCACTGTGGGAGTTTATTTATAACAAAATAACAAAAGGACAGTTCTGCCTCTGCCAGTTACTTTTCATCTTTTTCTCTATCCATGGCTGTAGCAGCTTTATTCATCACTGGAAATCAGCCCTTCCAGTGCAAATCCTAGGCAGAACAAACAATTGCCTTCAAGACTTATGTTTTCATATAGGTTAGGATCATTTCATGCCAGTTAGTATTGTTTGGGGCTGCTCTCTGTGCCTAGCTCAGAGAGGTGCACAGAAGGAGCAAAAGAGATGAGAAGACTGCACTTTGCATGTGAGGTGCTCACAGAGGCCAGACCCACAGACATTACACAGAAGGTGTGATCAAGAGTTAGTTGCATATATTCCAAGCACTGAGTATTGGGCATCCGAGAAGGAGACATCATTTTGGCTTGGAGTAGTCAGGCGTGGCTCAACAGATGAGGTGGTTGAGTTGGTACTTGAAGAAGGAGTACATTGAGAGCAGATTGTAGTCAGTTACATGGTTACACGTAGATGGTAACATGTGTCTCATCATCTTCAATCTTGGTAAACTGACAAAATCAGGGCCTGGACCAGATGGCTGGATGCATAGACGAAGCAGGCAGACATGCAGGTGGTTTTATTTGAGTACCTACCCACTCAACAAATATGTATTGCAGGCCCTAGGAGCTAGGGACCTAATAATGTAAAAGATTCAATGTCTACCCAAAAGCAGTTCACAACTTAGTGGAGAATAGAGATAGTAACAAGCACATAGACAATTATAAGAAGACATACAAATTATTGTAATGTCATGAGAGCACAGAAGAGGAACATATAAATTGGACTTGGATGTAAGGTAAGGCTTTCCACAGAAGTTAATATCTGAACTGAGGGAATGTGCGGTGTAGGAGATGGGCTACACTGACTCAATACTTCCGTCTTCTATAGGCCAAAAAAAAGCCAATTCTGCAATTAAACACACTTTTTCTTACTTACACACTATTCTCAACAAGCTCTTCTTCTAAAGCTGCTCTCCCCAAAAATGGTATCAGGTCATGGCCATGACTAGAATAAACCAAAGTACAAATAGTAGTTGGCCTATTCTATTCAAGAAAAGGACTTCAGTGTATACCACAACAGACTTCCAAGTCCTTAGAGTAAAATCTGTAGCCAGCTCATGGACAGTTAACTCAGAATATCAAAATAATTGTTTGGATAGCACCATGAGTAGATAATTTTACACTGTTGCCCAGGGGGGGAAATGGAGGGGTGCACCGAACCCTGGGAAAAGGCTGTTCCCTAACCTGTGCCCCAAACTAATCTTTTTTTTTTTTTTAAATATATTCCATTGATTTTTTACAGAGAGGAAGGGAGAGAGATAGAGAGTTAGAAACATTGATGAGAGAGAAACATCGATCAGCTGCCTCCTGCACATCTACTGGGGATGTGCCCGCAACCCAGGTATATGCCCTTGACCGGAATCGAACCTGGGACCTCTCAATCCGCAGGCTGATGCTCTATCCACTGAGCCAAACCGGTTTTGGCCCCAAACTAATCTTACGCATCTAAAGACTGATGATGTCAATCCTGGACAATTAATTCTTTAAAATGTGTCCTTGGACGTGAGGGGAATGAGGAACATCTGTGGACAGCATCACTTTAAATTGTACAATGGAAGAGACCAAGATAAGTTATAAATTGTTGTGAAATTGCACTTCAAGCAGTGAATTTTAGGGATACCCCCCCACCCCCACCCTTAGCCCAACTTTTTCGTAATCTGGAATGTAACATAGTTGCCTTTAAATTCTGCTTCCTCTGAAGAACCAATTTATGACCCTTGCTCTTCCTCCAACTTCACCTTCCTCAACTCTACTTTCCATTATTACACCTGGCCACCCTAAGAGTAGATCCTGTTTCTTCTCCTGACTTAATTAAGCACCCAAAATTCCAGCCCCACTGAAGTTCTGCCCACCTGGAATCTTGTGTTGTCTTCTGGACTAGCAATATCATCATGCTTTAATATCTAATAACATTCTTTGTTTAGAATGACCACTATTCATGACTTGGCAAGGTGACGAGTTAATTATTAAAACAAGCATGGTTTAGAATGATTTTTCTTAAAATTTTCAGTGTTTACTAGCACCAAGCTTTTAAACTACACTGTGTATGAGAGAGGGCTCATGATAAAGCCAAGAATGGGTGTATGCGAAGCATGCAAGTGAAACTGAGCCCAGAAAGTTAGAGAAAAGAATGGTAATTTTCTTAAAGTACATATTATACAAACTCATATAATAATTTAATATAGTATATTAAATTCTTTTGATCAGTCTCCATTGTGGAAATATCTATTATACATAAATAACATTTCCCCAAAATGTATAGAATTATGTTAAAACTAAATCCTTAATTTACCAGAATTTTAAAAATAGTTTAATGGGTTTGATGATTATATTGCTAAAATGTTTTATTTTTCTGATTTCTTCAACAGAGTACACAAAATATTTTTTCAAAATTATTATTGTTCTATACTTCACACAGTTTGCAATTTGCTTCTAGAATTAATGACCTCAGAGTTGTGCTTTTGGAATTCTTGTGAAAATTTCTAAAAATTTCTCTTGTATTACTCTGAGGCTCTCAGCAGGACTTTCTGCTTTGAGTGATTTCATGGAACTGTCTTTTCCTTTCAGTCTGATGATTTCAGTGTGCTTTGGAATTGGAGAGTTAAATGTTACCTTTCTAAGATTTGGTCATAAAGTAAGTGCCAGTGGGTCATGATGACCTAAGCTAGGAGTTAAGATTTGATATCTGATTTCAGCAATTGCTGTTTAACTAAATGAGTCACTTTTTAATTCCAAATTTTTATTTCTGCTCTTAGCATTCCAGGTTGCCATAAGATTGATATCAATGTTATAATATGAAGCTTTATTGATTTAGAAGAGATGCTAAATTATTAAAATCTAGGGCCAGAAGGAACCTAAGTCTTAACGGAATCACCCATCTTCTTGGAGTTCAGTTACCCTCAGAATATATAATGAAGATGAAACAGAAACCAACAGGCAACCTACTTCATTGACTTACTGACAGAGTGGTGGTGAAAGGTATAGAGAATAAAGTTTTAAGTTGCTTTTTCAAATTATATCCATTTTCCATGCTGAAGCTTGTAGATTGGTGAGAGAGATTAGCTTTGCCAATGGGGCCATTTGGACTATGTTTATCTTTCAAAGGCTCTGAAAATGAATGTTCAAAAGGAAACAGTGCCAAATAAGAGAACGCTATCTAAGTCTGTATTTGGTTGTACAGGTATTAGACTAGAGCAATTTTGAACTAGTTTTATCTCAACCAAAGCAGGTAAAAGACATCACGTTTTCCACTTACGAATTTTTGTAATGTAGGTTTTCAGTCTTGAGGTCACTAGTACACAATGAGATCTCAGCCCCCCCAAAAAGAGTTCAGTTTGAGTTGAGAATACTACACTTGGTCCTGCCCGTAAACACCATACTCTAGAAGTCATCACAAATTCCCCAGAAAGAAAGGGTGGAGGAAAAGAAAGAGAGAGGGGGACATAGTTTTTGGTATTTGGAATCATATTCCCTTTGTTTTTAGACTAAGTGCTCTTCTTTTATTCCTACCTTACATTTTGAAAACAACAACAATAACAACAACAAAAAACATTCTACAAACATACAATACTGCCCTGCACAAGACATTCAGCATCCTTCCCTCAGAGGGCTGACAATTTAGCTTATTCCCTTTGCATTATGTCATTGAAATTCTGCCTTCAGCCTGGTGGAACCTTACCGAGAGATTTTCACAGAGAATTCCACAAGAAAGGGGGAATACAAGTAGGTCATTGTCACTGAATTTGATGCTTTCTTTTTACCACTTATCTATCATCTGCCTTTACTGACAAGCTATTTTGGGGAAAGGGGCATAGGAGCAGATGAATTCACTTTCCTTCTTTCAGAGCACTCAAAATCTCATTAAGGACATAATATTCATCCACACAAAATAGACCATGAACCAAAGGGAAAGTTTCCATGTGACCTCATTACCTGGTTGATTAGACCCCAGTATTTTTCTTTTTATTATTCACTCGTATATTCATCCATTCAGTCATTCAATGAACATGAATTGAACACCCATTAAAGGTAAGGCACTTAAATGTGCAATATGTTTTAAGTGAAAGGAAGCAGGTCAAGGACAGCACTGGAAAGCCTCCATAGACTCCATAAACTACTGCCAGACATTTCATAACAAAAGGCTTGACCTGTATCACTTGCCCCAGGAGGCCCTAATGTCCAATGGGCTAAGTCCATTACATTTGGTTTGGGTTAGCAGTTTTCTTCATCTGCTCCCTCACCACACAGCACCTCCTCCTCTCTACCATTCAAATAAAACATATATAGACTCTCCCACCAAGAAACGCATAATCGGGTAATTCCTGATCTTGTTCCTAGATCTTGTAGTCATTAATAGTTTCTGATGGGCTAGTGGGAACCTGTATTTTCATCTTGGGGCATCTCTTAATATATAAAAATTTCTAGAAATGCTTAGGAGAGAAGGAACAATGTGTGTTAGTTTTGTGATATTTTTTCTTAGCCTGTTATTTTTTACAACCAAAATAAAATGAAGTCTGAGCAAAGTTTATACTGATTTTTTTTCAAATAGTACTATCACCTGAATGCATCCTAATCTTTCTGTCATAACTGGACATGAAGAAGTCAACAATCATTCATTGTTGCTAACTTCTAGTTGCCTGTAAACTGGGATGCATGTGTTTTTACTAAAGTTTACCCATCAAGATTACCTGCCTTCAAAAATCACACTTCAGCTCATTTTAGTGGCCTACTGAAGTTTCTTTCTGTTGCTCCATTCATACTGCAAAGCTAATTACATTCACATATTTGCCATATAGTTTTGCTTTCAGCTTCACCAACTGTAACTATGAGAAGAAATGGAAACTCTTGGCTATTATTTTTTATCTTAGTGAGGGTCCTACTCAAATCATGTTTTCCATGTATAGCTCCTCTACTGAATTCTGTTTCTGAAGAATGTTTTAACTTACATTCTCTTCTATTAAAGGAGTTATGATAACCTACCTTTTTCTTGATCTAGTAAGTTCCAGCACATTCCAACTTCATAGGTGTAATTTCATTGAAACATGAATTTCCTTGGAATTGAGTCTTTTTTAAGGAGTCGAGTCATTGGCATGGGGTGGAGATCGCAATTTATTCTGGAGTGTAAAATAATTGATGATTAACTTGAAAGTTCTATCATCTTTGAACTCTATTTCACAACAACATTTGTCATAGTCCATTGTTTTAGTGGATTTTTGCAGTGCTTATATTCTGTTCTAAAGGTATTTTTCCCTGAAGGCAGGGTCTGGGTTTTATGTGTTAGCATGTTCCCCACCCCTCACCCCCACATTAATCAAATTGCCTTAGGTATGGTATAGGGTGATTAACAAATGTGCACTGAATGAATGGATTCCTCTATCATTACCTCACTTGCTGTCCGAAATTGGGTTGTCTAAGGAGATCAAGCCCTGTCAGGTGAATGAATCAACCTTGAACTACATTTATTTTTCAAATGCAAATTACATGTTCTGGTTGAGAGACACAGGCTTATTAGTAATGATGTTGGGGCATGTGCCTTGTGACTGAAGGGAGGGTGGGGTTCTTTGCAATTTTCAGGAATGCCTCAGTTAACCAGGAAATAATGGGCCATAATCCATAATTAGAATTTGTTTCTAACTTATGGAGAAAGAGACAAATGACAAAAATCTTGCTCATAATGAGGAGTTAATATAATAAGAGGTCATGAAATTAAACGAAGTCACTTTGGTAAGGAGCAGTTTAAGACCAACTTCATTTCCCACGTGATATTCATCTACTTTTCCTGCTCTGGACACAAAGGTCACATTTGTAATGTTTATTAATATAGAAAACAATACTTGAGCAAGTTATTTATGACTGAAATGTTTGAAACCCAGATAACGTCTTGTGGGTCTCTAGATGTATAAATAACAATATTCTTTTTTAAAATATATATTTTATTGATTTTTTTTACAGAGAGGAAGGGGGAGAGATAGAGAGTTTGAAACATCGATGAGAGAGAAACATGGATCAGCTGCCTCCTGCAAACCCCTTCTGTGGATGTGCGCGCAACCAAGGTACCTGCCCTTGGCCAGAATTGAACCTGGGACCCCTCAGTTTGCAGGCTGATGCTCTATTCACTAAGCCAAACTGGTTAAGGCTAAACTATAATATTCTCGAGAGGAGCTCTAAGACTTTAGGAAAAACAAAACAATTAACAAAATATTACTTAATGAATAAAAGCATGATGCCAGGTGTGGGCAGCAGAAGAGGTAAAGAACCATGTACTAATGCTCCTTCCCCTGGACCAGAAGTGAGGGACTTGTTGACAACCTTTCTACCTTTTAGGAAGACTGGAGAAGTAATTACAATGGACCCTTAAACAACATGGCTTTGAACTGTGAGGGTCCACTTATACTTGGATTTTTTCCCAATAAAAACAATTGGCCCTTTGGCCCTTGCTTGTGCAAATTTAATCAACCAAGGATCAAAAACAGTATTATCACAATCAGCCCTAGCCAGTTTGTCTCAGTGAATAGAGTGTCAGCCTGCAGACCAAAGGATCCCATGTTCTATTCTAGTCAAGGACCTATACCTCAGTTGCAGTCTGCTCCCTAACCCAGGCCCTGGTCCGGGCTCATACAGGAGGCAACCAATCAATGTATTTCTCTCACAATTATACTTCACTCTGTATTTCCCTCTCTCTTCACCTCTCTCTAAAAAGCAATGGAAAAATATCCTCTAGTGAGGATTAAAAAACAAAAAACAAACAAAACAAAAAAAACCCCACAGTATTATCACAATCACAACCATGGATTCCAAACCTCAGATCCAAAATATTGTTTTTGATAAGCCATTGGTTGAGTCCACAGATGCAAAGGTCAACTGTAGATTCAAAAGTTATATGTTGATTTTTGACTGTTGGTGGTTCAGTGCCCTTAACTCTCCTCTCCCCCTTGTTCAAGTGTCGATTCTACTGTTCTTGTCTGTTTCTTCTCACTGGCCCCTCTCCATGGAAAGGGTTGCCAGCAATTCGATTGGTCAGAGACATGTGCTTGCTGGGAGTTGTTGACAGTAACACACATGTTGTACCTTGACTCTCAATTGGTCATCAGGGTAGTGGTCTTTCATATGCTTTTTTCTCCCTTTTAGGAAGTTCTCCTCCCCAGCTTTAGCTTCCCTATTCCTAATTCATAGATAAAGTGGTACATGAATTCCTGTGAACTCATTTGACCCCAATTAATTGTTAATGGAATATGATGCCCTATTTGGGTCCACAAACCATAGCCATTTCTTTCAACACAATTTACCAGGAACTGTTTATTAGTTATGATTTCCAAATGATTAATAAAACTTATGTTTTTAGTTCTTGTTTTGGCTAATGATTCTTTTGTCTATTCTCTCCATATGTTAGACGTTGGGGAAGGAAGTAGTATGTAATTGCCACCTCCAATTTCTAACCTTCAGATATAGTCAAATCTGAATTAATCATTATCTTAACTACTTTTTTGTACTAGGCTTCTAAAGAGGTGGTACTTTAAGAAAAACTAAAAGAGTTTGTTTTTAAATTTTAGAATTAGTTCATATTTAGTTTAATTTCTCACCTTTCTGAGCTGAGGTCAAAGGAGTTCTGGTGGTTTGATGGTAAAAGAGAAGGAAGAAAATTCTATGCTTACCTTAAAAAGTAAGAGAGCAAATTCATAAAATGCAATAGAACATTTGAATAGTGTTGAGGGTCTAAATGAAGTGTGTGGTTTTATATTTAGATTTAATTAGTTGATATAGAATACTACTCAGTATTTAAAAAAGGACATTTTACCCTTTGCGGCAGCATGGATGGACCTGGAGAGCATTATGCTAAGTAAGTAAGCCAGTCAAAGAAATACAAGTACCATCTTATTTCATTCTTATGTGAAATCTAATGAACAAAATAAACTTAACAAAATAGAAATAGACTCATAGATAGAGAACAGAATGACAGCTATCTCAGGGGAGGGGGATTGTAGGGCTGGATGAAATGGTAAAGGGGTTAAGCAAAACCAAAACCAAAACCAAAACCAGCCCATAGACCCAGACAACAGATAACAGTATGGTGATTACCAATTGGGAAAGGAGGGTGAGGGGGGTAGAAGAGGGTAAGGAGCATAAATGGTGACTTGGGGTAATGAACACACAATACAATATACAGATGAGGTATTAAGAATTGTCTACCTGAAACCTATTTCTAACCAATATCACCCAAATAAATCCAATAACAAAAGTTACTGTGAATCTTAACAGTGATTATATGACACTTTCACCCTTCTTCCTCCTCTTTCTTGAGGCTAAAAACCACTCCTCTGCATCCTGCCTCTCTCCTATGCTTATGTACCGTGTGTATATATATTTGTCAATACATACATATGTAGCCTTAACCAAATATTGCTTAGTTTGCCTGGCTTTGAGCTTTAAAACATATTGAATGTGTTCTTCTGTGACTTCACTTTGTTCCATATTATATTTATTAGCTACATCCATAGTGTTGCTTGGAGATGTAATTCATTTATTTCCACTTATTGTATAGCTTTTGTTCTGCTATTACAAAAATGTTGTATGGCTGTTCTCATGCATAACTCTTGGTATATGTGTGCAATTTCTCTGAGTTACTCGCCTAAGAATGAAATTGTTTGCTCATAGAGTAGACACAAGTTTAAAGATAATGCCAAGTTGTTTCCCAAATTGGTGGTAGAAATTTATACTCCATCCAGCAATGGTTTCTAGAACAATTTCAGTTGCTTAGATACAGGCGCTAACTGGGCAGAGGGATAGATTTAGCTAGATTGAGGGATTGCTCAATGAATATGATAAAAGGGGGAAGGGAATCAAGATTTTATCAAAGGAGTGATTAAAACAAGCTTCATGGAAATTAAGCTGGCTTGAGTATGAAGTTTAAGGATCTGAATGAGAGATGTGTGATACAGGAATAATATAAAATGTATGAATTAGAGGTTTCTTCAGCTGCGTGGCAGAGAGGTAGGTAGTGAAGGTTAGTTGCAGCCTTGGGCAGAGAACCAAAATCTTTAGGAAATTTTAAAAGAGAAGCTTTAGACTTCAGACAAAGGAAGAACAGATTACGTATACAGAGTTGGGAAGAAGAAGCAAAAACTTCTCTCTGTATCTATCCTGCTACATCGTTTTGTTTTTTATTCAGAAACTGTTCTGAGGAAGTACAAAAACAGTGGAGTCTAATGAGTTAAACTTTGCATTCAGGTACATTTGAATAGTTTTGACCAGAGTGAAGGGGTGTCATTAGCATTATAAACCCATTAAGAATATTTAGTTGAACTACATACGTGAAATAAGAACAACAACATCAAAACAAAAACAGAGAGCATTTAAGTAGCTTGAGGAAAGTCACTCAGCTCACAAGTTCAAAATGAAAGTGCAAAAACTGGGTCCATCAACTCTAGTCCTGAAGGTACTGTAAGGTTTTATGCCTGAAGTGGTGATTCTTTCGCATTTTTGGCATGGCCTTTTTTGGGATTTAAAGGAAACCATGGTCTCTCTCTTGAGAAAAAGCATAGACTTCCATAATCACTGCAATTGGCACATCATTTCAGGGAGTTCAGAGCCTCTGAAACTACCATTGGGTGCCTCCTGGGCCAACGACAGAAGCACCACAAGGGTATTGTATAAGTTGTGACCCAGAGGGAGAGACCAAGGCTGGGGATCAAGGTGGGCACCGAAGTTCTGCTGATCCTCCACTCACCAGGATGTATGCTGGTAAACAACTGTATTCAAAGATAAAGAAAGGTACTTTTTCCTAATTTATCTGCCCACAAAATATACTTTCTTGTAATTCCCAAAAAGATGTGTTAGGGGCAAACCCAGGTTAGATCTCTTATTATAAATGGTCTCAGTGATTTATTTAATCATTCCATATTTTAACTTCTTTTTCAATAGGTTTGGCCATTAGCTTATTAGAAAATTAACATATATAAGCAGCCTCCTATCCACTGTATCATTCCCCTTGGCTGTGTTTGCTAGTACCTGCAGAGCATGGATGATACTTGCGTCTTCCCCAGCACACAGCAATGTTACTGTACACTAAGGTACTCAAACAATATTTGATGTTTGTTTGATTACTGATTGGTAGATGAAGTAAATCTAAAATAAGTTTTAAATATAACTGATTGCTTAACAGAGTCTCAAAGTATCAATATTTTGCATTTTATTTAAACTCTCCTTTGGAGGTGAGGTAGACACAGCCCCAGACTGAATAGAAGGAACTATACCCAGCTCCTCTGTTGCATCTGACCCATTCTTGCTGCTGAGGTGAGGGGAAGCATTAGAAAACAGTAATTTGGAAACTAGAGAGGAATGTGGCTAACATGTAGTGCATGTAAGATTATGCCATTGAAGAGAACCAGAAAAGTCGAATTCCATTTCTACCAGACACTTAAATACACTCTTAAACAGGGAGTTTTCTCTATATTGAAAGTGATGGAAGCAGAATCGGAGATATTCAGGGAGATAAATGAGTGGGAGAGATTTATTGATGAAGCATGTGTAGAACTAAATGTGGAAGTTAAAACAGCAGAAAATGAGGTCCAGGAGAGGAAATTGAGGGAAGAGGCAGCACGTGTCAGGGGAGTAGGAGCTGTGGGGAACATAAAGTAAAGGCAGAGCTGTGGTAAGAGTCATAGCATGGAGGGTGAGTTAGAACCCGAGGGATTTAAAAAAACCAATCCTCTGGCATTAGGGTCATGTACTTGGATCTTGACATCAGTAGTCAGATATGGATCTCATAAATTACCCCTGGGGAAATATAAATCTATGTAAGCCTTTACCTCATTTTTGTCAACTCTAATTTCTAAATATTTGTGTGTCCAATGAGTGCCCAAATAAATGAGTAGGTACAAGAATGGTCTGTCTGCAGGTCATGTAGAAGTGAGCCTCAGGGTGCAGAGTTAACTGTAAGACTTGCTCCGTGCTCATTCTCAGAGAGTTAAAACAAGTCTGAGATTATAACAACAATGAGAGAGGGAGATCAATTACATAAGAATATACTATGACCCTTTTGCATTTTACAATTTAGTTTTTATTCAAAACATGTTTGGCTCCATAGGCTCAATGGAACTCATACCTAGTGAGGGAAGTGGGACCTGGAGGTCTGGAACATAGAGGAACATGTGGGCCAAGCTCTGCATCAGATGGGTGCATGGCCCACTCTGCTGCATAATTTTTGTTTCAATGATCTATTTCTGTGTAATAAGTCATTCAGAAAGTTCATGGCTTAGAAAATATGAACTTACCTATGTGGTTGCAATCAGGTGAGAGGTAGTATAGTAGGCAGGTACAAGATGACTCCTCTCACATTTCTGGGGCTTTGTCAACAGGCTTTTATTTCCATGAGTCTCTTATTATTCAGTGATTCAGGCTTGGCCTTTTCACAGGGAGGCAGCATCACTCCAAGAAAGGAAGCTGTAGCTGCTTACATCCCAGATTCCAAAACTCACACAACTACATTCCACCCCATTTGACTGGACAAAGTAAGTTCCAAGGCCAGACCAGGGCAAGGGCTGGGTAAATGGACTCTACCTCCAATGGAAAGTGACAAAACACAGTGGCCAGAATTTTCAGTCTACCACAATTGTCACCTAAGGTCTGTGACCTACTGTTTATGGGCTTTGAAAATATAAATACAGTTAAGTCCATGCTTAATGTCGTTGATAGGTTCTTGGAACTGTGGCAAAATGATGTATGAAGAAAACAATTTTATACAAACAGTGTTTTGGGTCCTTGGTTGAAAAACTGCATTTGGGAATACAAAAATATTGTTTCTGTGTGTGGTTGTTTGAATCCATGGATGTGAAACCCTCAGATAGAAAGGGTGACTATATTTGTTTGAAAAAATCCGGTACAGTGCTAGCCAGTTTGGATCAGTGGGCAGAACATCTTCCCATGGACTGAAGGGTCCTGGGTTTGATTCTGGTCAAAGGCAGGTTTGATCCGCAGCCCTGTGGGCACATGCAGGAGGCATCCAATCCATGTGTGTCTCTCACATTGATGTTTCTCTCTCTTCTTTCTATCTCTCTCCCTCCCTACTACTATCTCTAAAAATGAATGGAAAAATAACCTTTGGTGAGGACTAACAACAACAACAACAACAACAAAATCTGGTACAACTGGACCCACAGATTTCAAACTTTGTGTTGTTCAAGGGCCAACTCTATATTTGACATATCTGACATACAGTAGGTTCTCAATAGTTATTTACTGAGAGAATTGATTGACTTGATTACTTTAAAAAGCATGTGGAATACTCTTCTATTATTTAGTAAATGTTGAACACAAGTTAGTTACTATTTTTACATAGAAAAGAGTGTCCATGTTACCTGTTTCAAATTTCTCTTCCTTCATCTTTTATGCATGCTGTTTTATTATTTTTTAAAAATATTTTATTGATTTTTTACAGGGAGGAAGAGAGAGGGATAGAGAGTTAGAAACATCGATGAGAGAGAAACATCGATTAGCTGCCTCCTGCACACCCCCTACTGGTGATGTGCCCGCAATCAAGGTACATGCCCTTGACCGGAATTGAACCTGGGACCTTTCAGTCCGCAGGCCAGTGCTCTATCCACTGAGCCAAACCGATTAAAGCTCTGCATGCTGTTTTATATGACTTTTATAATTTACCAAGATTCTCATGTGCAGTGCAAAACTGATGATGCATGATCCCTGCCCTCAGGGAGTATAAACTGCACAGAGGTGACAATGAATGTGCACTTGGGAAGATAAGAAGTGTTTGCTTCCTGTCAAATCATCAGATTCAGTGGAAAGCTCTGCATATGACCTACACATGGTACCGTTTTGAATGATGGAAAATATTTTACAGAGGAAGTAGAACCTGTGAAGGCCCTGGAGAGATTCAGAAGAGAAGGTAGGCAAATTGGGGACAGCATGAGTTAAGGCATAGCTGTGAGAATGAACAGGGAGTTTTGTGGGGAACATAAGGGGGCTGTATGGCATAGAGGCATTAGACAGGCAAAAGTAAGGGGCAAAATTGGAGACGTAGACTCATTTCTACTTGTGGCATTAGATGCCAGGAGCTTCTAAAGGTTTTGAGGAAGACATTGTCATTATGAAAGGTCTTTGGCAAGACCAATTCAAGTGTTTTCCTGAAGGTGGGAGCCAAGCTGACTGTATCAGGTACAGATTCCTAATTACTCTGAGTAAACAGTCCGGCTTGAGGAAGTGATCTGGACTCATGACTATAAGTAGTTATCTCCTCCCTTACTCCCTGTCTTTATTTACATACCCATATCACAGCTAGAGCTTTGCTGCAGTCCAATCTCTGCCAGGAACACCTTCCCAGTTTATGAGTCCAACCCTGATCTACATCTTATTCCAATTCCCAATTAAAAGGGCAGTTATATAACTAGGTGTCTTAGCTAGGTGTGAAATACTGTGAGATTTATAGTAATTAATGATTATTATGACAGGTATGAGTTATTAATGACATTAGAAATAACAGGATAATGTCATCATTACATCTTTATAGAAGTGTGAGGGGGCATGAAAAAATAGCAATTGCTGTAATGATAACTTCTATAATAGGGAAATAGAGGCATTTCTGATAAGAGATCAGCAAAGAAAGAAAAACTGGAAAGTGCCTGAAAAGATGTATGAATGTGAAAAGTTGTTAGCAAAGGTAAAAGGAAAAACAATAGTACCATCCTAGAGTAAGATTACTGCATCCTCTGAAAGTATTGTCTCTAATCAACAAAGCTGCCAGGACTCTAGTGGGCAAGGAATGGCAGTCCAGGCTTCCCTCTTGATTGGGATAGGGTGGAGGAGAATCAGTAACACAGCTAACAACCCTCAACACATCTGTACACATCTCCACCCCCAGGGAAGAATTGTGTTTAAAACCCCAATTGTGAGAACATACAAACTAATAAAGAAAACAAAAAGACATAGTAATAATTTTTTTAAAAAATATATTTTATTGATTTTTTACAGAGAGGAAGGGAGAGGGATAGAGAGTTAGAAACATCAATGAGAGAGAAACATCGATAAGCTACCTCCTGCACATCCCACAACCAAGGTACATGCCCTTGACCGGAATCGAACCTGGGACCCTTCAGTCCACAGGCCGACACTCTATCCACTGAGCCAAACAGGTTAGGGCATACATAGGAATAATTTTACTTACAATTATAAAATACACATGGTAAACATTATAAACTTACTGAAGCACTTTAAAAAATCTAAATAGTAGTTTTATGTCTGGAATGAGAAGATGCAATCTATCTATATAAAACTCTAATATGCAAATCAACCAAACAGCAGAACGACTGGTCACTATGATCTGCACTGACCACCAGGGGGCAGAAGCTCAATGCAGGAGCTGCCCCAGCCTGAAGGCCCTGACAGTTGGCAGCAGCAGGGGGCAAGGCTGGCAAGCAGGCTGCACCAGGCCAGCTAAGGCGGGTGTGAGCGGGGGCCCTGATCACCCTGCCAGTCACCCCACAGATTGGCCCTGATCTCTGGCCAGGCCTAAGGACCCTACCCATGCACAAATTTCATGTACTAGGCCTCTAGGATACTATAAATATCTATTTTTCTGAATTAATTTATGTAATTGATACACCAAAACAGACTAACAATTTTTAATGTTAATGAACTTTTCAATGGAATTTGATAAGTAAACTCTCAAGTACTTCTAATAGAGAAAACGTTAAAGTATATCTAATGCATTTTCAAATAAGCATTAACAATTAAAAAGGTAAAGTTCCCTTCCAGATATTAACACCACTGAAATAATAAATATCGGTATAAGATAGATGAATGGGAGAAAAAACAAACAAAATAAAGATGCTTACCCAAGATTTTGGAAATGTATCTAGTTATAGCTGATATTTAAGATAAGTTCACAACTAATAGATTGTTGAGGGAATTGTTTTGGGATATTTGGATATTCATTTGAAAAAAAATTAGGCCTCAGACTTACATTATCTATGCATAGATTATGAAAAATAAGCCAAACTGTAAAAAAGGCTTCCATTATAGGAGCATTTAGAATCATTTAATCATATTTCAGGAATTTGTTTTATAACATTGAAAAAGGAAAAGTCATCCTAAGCATGATAGAAACCTAGATGTCAAAAAATATTGAAGAATTTGGTGCACCAAAAACTTTAAAGAAACAAAACTATCATTAAGAAAATTAAGGCAGTAAGAAATAAAAAATAAATTTTATCTCTATAAAAATAATATTCAATATATATACAGAAAAGAAAAATTAGGAAAATTTGAAGAGAAAAATGGGGACAATTATTTACATGACAAATTTACAAAGAAGTGCAAGTGAATAATAAATATGTAAAATGCTTGATTTGACTCAACAAAAAAAATGAAAATTCAAAGCTCTACTACCATTGAATAGGTAGCATTGCAAAGCATGGTAATAATCTAAAGGATGAGAACTTAAGGAAATAAGCATAATTGATGACAATGGAAAATGATACAATATTTTTGTGAAAATTTTAATTACTTTTTAAAATTGACTCAGAAAAATTATCTTTTTTGGTGTGCACTTTCATCACTTTTAACACACAAGTGCTTTGTGTGTTAAAAAGCAGGAAAATGTAACATATTTCAATGACCAGAATGACCGGCCGCTATGACACACACTGCAGTGGCGGCCAATCGGCCTGATCAGGGCCCCGAGTGCCCCTCAACCTCCTGAAGCCCATCCCCCTGGCCAGCCCAGCCCTATCAACCCGCATTGGGGTGAGCCAGCCAGACCCCACCTGTGCATGAATTTGTGCACTGGGCCTCTAGTATTTTTATAAAAGAAAAAATTCCATACATCTAACATTTTTTTAAAAATATATTTTATTGATTTTTTACAGAGAGGAAGGGAGAGAGAGATAGAGAGTTAGAAACATCTATGGGAGAGAAACATCGATCAGCCGCCTCCTGCACACTCCCTACTGGGGATGTGCCCGCAACCCAGGTACATGCCCTTGACCGGAATCAAACCTGGGACTTTTCAGTCCACAGGCCGACGCTCTATCTACTGAGCCAAGCCGGTTTCGGCTAACATTTTTAACAATCTAAAAAATCATAATGAAAGCACTTAAAATTTATTAGACATGCCCCCAAAAGCAGGAAATGTAATATATTTCAAAATAAATTTTAAAAACTTTATAAACAGTACAGGAAATCAGTGAAATCAAAAACGGGTTCTTTGTGTAAAGTGATAAAATTAATGACTCTAGCAAGATAGAATAAAGAGAGGAGAAAAAAGAAAGACTAAGAAAGGAATAGGGTAATCATTAGAGATGCCCTTGAATGACAGAACAGCTAATTAGTCTGTACATCTGTATAATGGTATACTACACAGCAATAGAATAAAACAAACATACATACATACATACATTTGCTTTTTATTTGAGGATA
The DNA here is from genome assembly GCF_014108235.1 of Myotis myotis. Classification (NCBI taxonomy): domain Eukaryota; kingdom Metazoa; phylum Chordata; class Mammalia; order Chiroptera; family Vespertilionidae; genus Myotis; species Myotis myotis. The sequence continues at coordinate 18,292,026 of NW_023416401.1, read as the reverse complement.
GTTAAATGAAATATTATAGTTTCCTGTTTTTTTCCCTTTTGAATTATGCTTTGTTAGGCTAGGTCAAGAGTAGCCTTTGAGTTCTGCCCCACTGCTGAGGTATGGCCCTCCTGATTAGCCCTCTACTAAATGGCTCACATTATGATTCTCTTTTCTAGTTAAATAGTTTGTGGGGGAAACTCAAACAATCTCTGGTCTATGATTTCTGGGATCGAATCAACTTACATGACTTATTGCATGCCTCACCACAGTCAGCAACAGCTCTTGTGGAAATGTGGATTTCTGAAGTTAGTTTTCTCCATAGTTTCCTGTGTTTTGGGATTTGGCCCTGCAACTTCTGGTAGCCTCTGACTCCGTGAACGTCCGTTCCTGTCTCAGCTCAGTGAGATAGCATGTCCTGCTTGGAAGTCATCCCCCATCCCAGTGTGGCATGTTCTTCCCAGAACAGGGTTTGACATAAAAGCACAAATGGAGATAAATATGTCATTTGTCAAAATATTTAAAGGTTATAAATCAAGCTAACAAAATGTTAAATAAGATAAATTCTATCAACTTAACAAAAAGAGCTAAATAAAAATATGAAAGGTCAGTTTCAAACTTGGAATTGTCAGACTCATCAAATTTTTATCCTAGCCTGCTCTTTTGTCCTACTCACTCATGTATGTTGAGCAATTTCTTGCATAGGTCTATCTAAACTCTGTAAGCAAGCCTATGGATGTACACTACTGGTCTTGTCTGTTCTTATGGATGGAGTGGTCCTATGGTGATTATAAATGAAAGTCAGGCTTTAACTTTTTTTTATTCACTGTATACTAAGTATGGTTTAAAAGTTTTGCAAGAAGAGTGTTTTTTATTTCTTGTGAAATTATATGTATGCATACACATATGCACATGCGTAAAAACCTTCTCCACAAGTGTAAATTATGAAATTCTTTTGAATGCATAACCAAAACTACTTCATTTTTCTCTCTTCAGTAGAAGACCATTTAGTAAACTTAATCCAAACTAATGTAAATTGTTTACGTGTGTGTGTGTGTGTGTGTGTGTGTGTGTGTGTGAGAGAGAGAGAGAGAGAGAGAGAGAGAGAGAGAGGGAGAGAAGTGGTGGGGAATTCATATATGAATATTAATAGACTTTTGAGACTATTTTACTAATCTTTACTCATTAAAATACTGCTCAATGGGAAAAGTTAAATTTAACATAGACCTGTCCTTGAACCAAATTAAATAAATTCAAATATGTATAGCATCTGATCCTTGATTACAATAGCTACACAATAATGTTGGATTTCTACTTACCCTACTCTCTCACTTTTTCAGCATATATATTAATGGTAATCTCCTGGAGCAATTTCTCATTTTTTTTAGTCTAGCTTTTTAGTGACTCAAAAGAGACATTTCAGGCCTATTAGGGATTGAGAATGTTGACACAAACTAAACTTGGCAGTAGAGCCTCAAATCAGACGGTGTGTGTTTTGACTTTCTTTGCTTCTGCTCTAAGTTAGTGCTATTCAGAAAAATAGGTATGAAAACCAGACTAATAAATTCAGAGACTGTGACCTGTGTAAACAAAAAACAAAAAAGAAACCAACCAAACAACCAAACAACAACAAAAAAACAACAACAAGCAAAATGGGAATCATGACTAAAGATAATTTATCATAAAAGAGCTAAACTTCAGTTATTTAGCTCCCACCTGATGTCTATAGAAATAGGAATTAGGTTGGAATGGAAGGATTTTTAAATATATTCTTATTGATTTCAGAGAGGAAGGGAGAGTGAGAGAGAGGTAGAAACATCAATGATGAAAGAGAATTATTGGTTGACTGCCTCCTACATGCCTCCTACTTGGGATAGAGCCAGTGACCTGGGCATGTGCCCTGACCGGGAATAGAACCAAGGTCTCATGGTTCATAGGTCGATGTGCAACCACTGAGTCACGTGGGCTGGAATGGAAGGATTTGATATAGCCTCAGGATCCCCATTCCACCTTCCTCCTGGTGGACCTGATCTGATATTCCAATAGCCCTAGGTCTCCAGATAAATTTCAAGAGATTTCCTAATATGGTAACAAAACAGTGCTGTGCGTTTTTCTCAGGGACACCCTACAGATATACCTCTTCCTGGGTTGGGTTGAACATGGGTCTTTTCCAAGGTACAGGAGCAGAAACTTTGTGTTTTTGCAGTTCTGTGGGGCTGATGACTCTCAGCCTCGGATCCCCTACCTTCTCTGTGCTGATCAATGTCTGTGCCCCTTGACTGTCAGGCTTCTGCAGACAGCCCCGATTAAGGTCTCCATGTCAGAGGCTGTTACCCGCTGCAGAGCTCCTAATACCATTAGCAAGAAAATGAAAGAAGCTTCCAAATAACCTTCAGATCGATGCTAACGTTATAACTTCCAACAGCTGCTGCTCAGCTTCCTTATTTGTTAGGACCTCCTCCTGTGTGGAACTTTCTTGACACAAGTCTAATTCTTGACACAAGTCTAATTCTGTCTAATTCTGATGAAGATCTTTCTAGCAAGCTGTTTTGTATCCAGGCCTGGGCAAAGCATAGAATAGGGAGGGCCCTTTCCCTCAAGGTAATAAACATCTAAGGTGGAAAGAGAGAAATCACAAAGCATTTACAGGATTGTGCATGGCCAAGGTGATTTCCATAATAACATGTAAGTTCGGAAGGTGGTCTGAGGAGGAATATTCACACTGGTACTGCTGGAAAAAGGAGTGTGAGGAAAAAGGGTAGAGAGAAAGTTTCTTCTACATGGCATAATAGCCTGTGGAACACAGGATTGTTATTTCTTGGGCCTATGATACAAAATACAGCAATTTTTATGGCATTGATTTCCAGCTCCTTTTTTATCAAGACTCGGCACAGAAATAACATAAAAACTCCCAAGGAGCAATTCTGATTCTACTTGAGGGTGCTTCAATTTCTTGCACTGAAGTGAGGATGGAGAAAGGGATAAAAGATTTCTGATGGTTATTTCCTTTGTTTTATGAAAAACAGAATAATGGAAATGTGGCCTTCTTCCACCTGCTCATGAAGTTCTAAAAAAAAAATCTCTTTTGCATTGATATAAAAAAATAATATGCAGGGATTTCAGCCATTGAGTAGCGCCTCTTTACACAAACAGGCAATGGTTCTGGAATCCTGTCTGACAAACCTTCTCTTAAGGATCAGCCTTGATTAATGCTTTCAAGGTCTTCGGACCCTGAGAAAACTTCTTGGAGAAAAGTCAAATTACAGAGCAGCTCATTCAAAACACTCAACAATCTGGGCCATACTTGCCCAATCTTCTCTTCTTTCTCTATTGTATTCACATCTTTTATTACTGACATACTCATCTCCAAAGTTTCTTTTGTACACACCAAGGCCTTTATTTACTCACTATTTCCCTATCTTGAAGGTTCTTTCTTAATGTTTTATCATCTCTACACCTACCCCTTTATTCATAGGCCAGTTCAACCTAAACTTGCTCTAATGAGACTTTGCTGGCAACTCCCACATACACTGTACTCTAATTTCTCTGAAATTCTGCATCCCTGACTTTCTGGACCATTTATTTGGTACTTATCTAGTACCTTCTGGCATTTCTTTTGTGGCTTGCACCCATATTTAATTTTCTATGTACAAATATTCTTCCACTTATGTTAACCTAGTTTCTCTTATTAGAACATAAATTTTGTGTATGGAACATTTATTTTTGTACTATGTAAACATATTACACTGCTCCATCAGTCTTTATTGAATTAAAAATAGTATAAGAAACTCACAGGCAAACTTTTGCTAAAGTAAAGGAATTCCTCAGGAAACATAAGTTTTACATTTCCTGCTTCTTTTAGATAGCCTTGTCTACTACAGGTATAATTTTTCTGGAATTTATGCAAGTTTTTTTAAATGTCTTACAGGACCTACTACTCATCTGCTTTGCTTCCTATAGTTGACTACTGTGCTTCAACCTTACATTTTTTCCCAATTCACATGATCTCTTAGTTTTAGAGTTCTGCTCCTAGACCTCTATTATTCTCTAACTCTACTTATCACTCAGGTGATTTAAACCAGTCTCATGTCTTTCAGTACAATCTCTACACTATTGACTTTTAGCTACATGTCTCCAATACAGACTTCATCTGTGAACTACACATCTGAAAATGGATATTGAGTAAACAGCAGAAATTTTACATGTTCAAAATTGATTCCAGCTCAACCACTTGCATAATCTACTTCTTTTTAGTCTTCCAAAAATCATACTTATTTCACTTGCTCATACAAAAATTTCTGAAAGTATTTAAAAAAATAAATGTCTGATTATTGGAGATATAAAACATATATAAACAGAATCATATAATGAGCCCCCTTCTATCAAGCCCTCAGTTTCAATGACTATCAATGTTTTGTCCTTATCCTATATAATAAAAGAGAAACATGTAAATTGACCATCCCTTCGCTACACTCACCAGCCAATCAGGGTGAATATGCAAATTAACCTGACAAAGATGGTGGGTTAATTTGTATACACAGGCGCACCAGGCGAAGAGCAGAAGCGGGAGAGCCAGCAGCTTGGGGGGACGTGGCTCCCTCAGTCGCCGGGCGGAGAGCAGAGAAGGAGAGCATCTAGGAAAAATTAAAGGGAAGATATCCTAAAACTTTCAGGAAATCTCCACCAATGAAGCAAAGAAAAAAAATGCCTCTATTATTCTGTGAGCAACAAATCAAACTGGGTTGGAGGTCTCAGACAATTCATTCATATGATTGCAAAGATAGACAGAAACTCCTGGATTGGAGAGGGCTCCCCTAAGGGCTCCAAGATTGAAGAGGGTGCAGGTCGGGCTGAGGGACTCCCCCCATCCCCCCCTTCCCTGTGCACAAATCTTCATGCACCGGGCCCCTAGGTTTATATATAACTCTCCACACTCCCCACTTTATTACTTTTCTACTTTTATTTTCTAGGTAAAATAGATGTACATGAAATGCAAAAATTTTAAGTGTACAATTATTGATGAATAGATACACCTGTGTAAACATCACAATCCTATCTCTTTCATATTTCCATATAAAGTGAAGAATTATTCTGTAAGCTTCTGTACAAAGTCTGATGGGATTAGGATTAGAACTGCTTTGAATATGTAGACCAATTTGAGGAAATTTGACATCATAAATCATAAAGTCTTAAACCATAGCCTTTCATTCTATGAACATTGTATAGCTTTTCATTTATTTAGATACTAGAGGCCCAGTGCACTAAATTGTTTGTGGAATAGGGTCCGTAGGCCTAGCCTGAGATCAGGGCCATTTTCTGCCTGCTCACCAGCCCCTAGTCCTGCCCTACTGCCACTCACCCCGGTTCTGGTTCTTGATGGATCGCTGTTCGCCATCCAGCGATCAGAGCCTGTGGGGCGGGGGCGAGGGACCTAGAGGTCTGCCTTCCACCTGCTTGCCAGTCCCCAGTCCCACCCCGCCACCACCCACCCTGGTTCTCCATGGTTCCCTGTTGGCCATCCAGCAATCAGAGCCTGTGAGCTGGGAGGAGGGACCAAGAGGTCTGCCTTCCACCCTCTCACCAGTCCCCACTCCCCCCCCAACTGCCACCCACCCCAGTTCCCCATGGTTTCCTGTTGCCCATCCAGCAATCGGAGCCTACAGTCTGGGCCGAGGGCCCGAGAGGTGGTCAATGCACCTCATAGCGACTTGTTGTTCTGGTCGTTTCACCATTATGGTTGCTGGTCTTTTATTATATAGGATTTCATTTCTATCATCAATTTGTTGTAGTTTTCAATATACAGGCTTTAAACAGTGTTTATTAAAGTTTGTTAAGTATTTTTATGCCAATATAAATTAAATTTTTATCTTAAATCTCAACTGCTGCTGCTAGTACATAGAAATGTAATTGACATTTGCATATTAATTCTGTAATCTGAAATCCTGCAATGTACTAGTTCTAATATTTTTATTGCTCCCTTAATATTTTCTTTTTAAAACTGTATGGAATCTGTATTTAAAACAGTTTACATCCCCCTTTGCAAATTTTACAACTTTTACTTATGTTTCTTGCCTGATTATATTAGCCATAATGCTGAATGGAAGGGGTGAAAATAAAAAGCACAGCTTTATTCTTGATATTATGGAAAAATAATTAACTATTTTATTATTAAGCCTGCATGATTTTGTAGTTGCCCTTCAGTAGTTTTAAAAAGTTCTCAAAATCTACTTGGCAGGGAGTCAGGGATGGGGTGGGGAGGCTTTCCTAGTGGACAAAGCAGTCCCTGTGGGCTGTGCACAGCACCTGGGCATCTGGCCCTGGTCAGAACAGAAGCAGGAATAGAGCCAGGAGGAGCGAGGCTCTTACCCTGCTCGCTGGGCCCAGCAGCACCAGCAGGTGGGCCATGATGTGCAGTGAGGCACTGGGCCACAGACAGGAGAGGAGGGGAAGCGAGCCAGGAGGGCAAGGCCCTGCGCCAGAGCCCTGAGTGGTGTGGGCGGGGCTGGAGCTGTAAACTCTGAAGGGGTGGATGGGGCTGCAGCCTTGACCTTGGAATTCAGAGGTCAGCCCCACTTCAAGAGAGAGGACATGGTGGAAAGTGGCAAGGCCACAGGAGGGATAGAAAAATGTTGTGGCCATCTTCAGGAAACACAGCTGCCATGGTCTTCAGTAACTATGAACAGGTAATGTTTGGTCTCGGTTCTACAGAAGAGGAAGGTGAGACTCAAAGAAGGGAGCCTTCCGCAACACCTCACCCATTTCTCAGTTGCTGCACCAGTCTGCATTCCCACCAGCAGTAGTATATAACTTTGCATTTTTTTAAATTTTATTATTTATTGTTTATGATGCTTATAAAGGTGGCACTGGTTGACAAAATTATACAGGTTTCAAGTTCACAATTCCACAACAAGTCAGTTGTACATTGTATTGTGTGTTCACCACCCCAAATCTTGCATTAATATTTTAATAGTATCTGTTGGAATTACACTTTGATGATGTCATTCTTTTGTTGTTGTTGTTGTTAATCCTCAATCAAGGATATTTTTCCATTGATTTTTAGAGAGAGTGGAAGGTAGAAGGGAGAGGGAAAGAAGAGAGAGAGAGAGAGAGAGAGAGAGAGAGAGAGAGAGAGAGAGAGAGAGAGAGATAATCATCAATGTGACAGAGACACATTGATTGGTTGCCTCAAACACCCCAACCAGGATCAGGGATCAAGCCTGCAACCAAGATACATGCCCTTGACCAGAATCAAACCTGGGAAATTCAGTCTGTGGGCCAACGCTTTATCCACTGAGCCAAACCGGCCAAGGCTGATGATATCATTCATGATGTTCTCTTACCTCTTCATCCAATTCTGTTGACTTTATTAAACTAGCTCCACTTTAGCCATCTCAAGTTAGGTCATCATGCTCTTTCACTTTAGTTATTATCTGCCAAGATTATTCATTTGTCTCCATTCTTGCTGCCTTTTAGTCTATCCCAACCACAACCGTCAGAGCCAGATCTTGTTCAGCTGTGAGATCACAGCACTTTTCTGTCTCTTACTACACTCAGCATAAAAGCTGATGTCCTAAACCTACTTCATCTCCATCTGATCAGCGCTTTGTGCTCACTTTTTATAATTTCCTTTTTATTCACTCTAATCTAAGAAAATAAGGATCTTTGCCTTAACATATCAAGGCTTCTACGTTAGGGCCTTTTATTTGCTATTCCCTTTGCCTAGAACACTCCAGAGTTCCTTAAGTTACTTTGCTCCTTCAGATTTTTACTAACATTTTATCTCCGGTGTTTTTTGGTGTTTTTTTTTTAATAACCTTATCTAAAAATTCCACTCCTCTTACCCAATAGTCTTTATAGCTTTAGTTTTCTCCTTAGCACTTATAACTATTTAACATGACATTTTATTTTACGTATTTATTTTGTTTATTGTGTACTGCATTCATTTCCCCTCCCCCCCCATTAGATTGTAAACTTTGTGAGAACAGAGTTGTTATTGTTGTTTTGGTTACTGTTCCATCCCTGGTGCCCAGACTAATGTTTGATCTACTACTAATGACACAACTTGTGGTGTCTGATCATCTCAGGCCAGGATATTCCTTTTTCTTTTCTCAGTGGTCCTGATTTAATAATCTTTTAATCTTTCTTGATGAATGGTGAGTTAATCTTATCTTGAGTACCCTTAAGTGAAGGTGATTTTATTTCCTCCCCTGGGTACCTTGTTTCCAGAGTCCTAACTGTTCTAATAGTTACAAAGTTTTTCCTAATAATTAACCTAAATTCTCCCTCTGTTGAAACAGAAGCCCCATTAGCTCCTACTCTGTCCTTGTTGACTAATGAAAATGATTGGTCCCTGTCCTTTTATAGACTTGCCTTTCTGTATTTGTGGGTAGTCATTGGTCAAGGAAGTGTGTCAGGAGGATGGCCACATGGGGACCTGCCAGGCCCAGAGCAGGCATCCGCAGCTCACCACCCACAACAGGAATGAATAAAAATTGTTTAAATAGACAGTGAGATTATGTGGTGAAGAGGGCTCTGAAATGGGGTTGAATTCAGGTTTTCCATTGATAAATAGACACATTTAAAGAAACTTAAGACTTGTGATCAGCCACTGAGCTGACTTGAAGCTTCATTTTTATTGACAATTAAGATGATAACAAAACCTTTCTGGATGCTGCTATCCTCTCTTCATAACTGGTAGTTCCTGGTGCTTCGGTAACTCTTACTGCTACTTCTAGCCTGCCTTTTCTATGTAAGATCTCTAAAGTATCCTGTGTTTACTAGAATTTTGAGGAAAATTCTTTATTTGAGTTTGCATTTAATTTAATTTATTATTTACTTTTTGGCCTAAATAAGGATATACCTTCTGAATCCAGTTGCTTTCTCATAATTTTTTCACCATTGCATCTTCATTTTCACCATGAAGTTGACCATTTATTTATAAGTGCAACCAAAGATAATACAGAGAAAACAATTTTGTTTAATTAGCTGAATCATCATAAAATGGAAGGATAGTGTGATAAAAAGAAGGAACCCTGACTCAGTTGGGAGACTGAGTTGAAATTCCACCTCTTTCACTTAATAGCAATGTGGCCCATGGGGAAATTTGAGTTACTGAGCTGCAATTGCTCATGTTTAAATGAGGTTTTAGAGCACATTAATGCTAAAGTTCTTTTTAGTCTTTTGGTTTTATAATTCTATAAGGGAGAACAACTCCAAAATTCTATTACCATAATGTTAAGATTATTATCCATGCATTTAATGTTAATTAACAAGATCAGTAGAGAGCTATTGTGGACTAGTGTTCACAATAGTGTGGACTAGAAAGCATCCCTTCAAAAAACTGTGAGTGAAACTAATTCATATTAACTTTTTGTTCCTTCCAAGATGACAACTAGATCATTTTTATTATGTATTAATGGAATATGTATTGAGGACATTTTGACATTTCTTTGGTTCTCTGTGTTGCAAGGTTTGGTCTTAAAGTAGCCAGTGAAGAAGCAGCTGGTGTTTTGTCTCAGGTCAAGATTTCTGGCCTTGTCAAATATGTCATGGGACCAACGTCAGAGTTACAGCTGCTTATCATTTACGACTTGTCACCCACGATTAACATCATTGACTAAAACTACACAGGTGACATGTTATAAAAACTTATGATGGTGCTCATTGTAAATCCAAAGTCATAGCTGGTCCACTTTTCTGAGTCTTGTTTCCTGTTGGTTCAACACTTTTCTATCAGCCATGCCATCTCACTGTATGACACAAAGTGAGAAAGTTTGGGATCAGATGATATGGGTAAAGGTCTTGATACTTAGCAAGGTAAAGGGCAACTTAGAGTAATTGAGATAGGATGAGGGTTCATTTGAAAACAGCAAGTGTGGGTAAAGAAGATGAAATGCTTAGTTTTGGACATTTTGAGTTTGAGATTCTTAATAGATATACATCCATGTGGAAATGCCTGGAAGCAAGTTAAATGTTTGAAATAGGATTTTAGGAGTAAGTCTATGTAAAATAGATCCCAAGTGCTATCTTCACCCAGTTTTGAAGTCCTAGGTAAAAAAATATCAACTCTCATTTTCAGTCAGTTTGTTAAGCCTTTGCCTTAACTACTTCCCAGATGTAGTGCCCTGTGTGGTACCACATGGCAGCCTTCTCTCATTTGGATCTTTAAGTAACAAAGAATTAGGCCTTTCATCTACTCATGCTTTTGGTTTTGTTTCCCACCATTTAAAGAATCTCTACATCTTGCCCTAGCCAGTTTTTCTGATTAGATAGAGCATAGGCCTGTGGACCCAAGGGTCCTTGGTTCAATTCTGGAACACACCTTGGTTGCAGGTTCTTCCCTAGCACATGCAAGAGGCAACCAATTGATGTATTTCTATCACATCGATATTTCTCTCTGTTTTTCCCTCTCTCTTCCACTCTCTCTAAAAAAAATCAATGGAAAAATATACTTGAGTAAGGATTTTTAAAAAAAGAATATCTACATCTTGTAAAATAAGGTTACAGCTATAAATATAAATATGGAAATCTCTGTTACCAAACACTGTGTCTAGCACACTGTAAGAGATAATTAGAAAAGCATTAACAGCTTCATCTTTAGTGTCGTGATATTGCTGCCATAGCCCTCGATAAGCTGCACTGTTGATATCACTTGAATCTTCCATTTAAGAGGCATATCCTGGCTTTATGAAATGCATACCAGCTTGGAGACCTCAAGGTGACTATTGACATCATTGCTTTTTCACCCCTTATGGTTCTTCTGCCACAGGGGACAACATGATGGGAAAAGTCATAGGATTTGCTAACATGACCGATAAGGATCGGAAAATCAAACTGTTGATCTCAGTGTACTGAAGAATACCAACCAGGCTCTAGCAAAGAAAATCAATTCCAGAACATGTAGCAGATGGACCGATAACCACAGGTAGAGCTCTTTGGTAAAATATTAACTGACTTGACTTAGCTATATATAAATTCTGGTGCCTTTGAATAGAATGTAATCAAAAGGAAAATGTTGGGAACAGCGAAGTTCCAGTAATGTACTCCACAAAAGACTTAGACAGTGAGAAAAGAGTTCTGCCTGACTCCCATCCACACACAAAATCTTTACTTCCATATACATCATACTTATACCAGTCTCAGCTTTATCTTTTTTTTCTTCCTCTGATTGTAGAGATACAGGAAAACTTATAACAGCTCTTTCATCCCAGCGAGCTGTTGACAACATAAACTCTAGAGAAATTCAATAAGGTGACATACTTGTCTTCTTCATTATACCCAGAAAAATTGGATATATTAAAGCTTTTTTAAGATTAATTTGCAGCTTGACTATTGCAATTTGCAATTTTCCCATTGGCCTTTTGGTTTACTTATTTTTTTTTCTATGCTGTATCTGGAGTAATTAGTTCTATCAAATAATGGATGGACATACCCTATCTTTAGTAAAGCCTCCTCACTCTTCTATGCTTAATCATATATTGTCAAGTATTTGAGACCAAACTCACCATACTTTTTCTTCCATAGCCCTTCTTTGTACAATGCTGACTTGGTATTTATAAACTTTGAACTTAAACCTCAGGGAGATAATCCCCAGCCTTATGCAAGGAGGAAACATAAGGGAATGCGAACATAATGTGGTCCTGTTCACAAGGCATTTGCAGTTTAGGTGGAAAGTTAAGAATAAGAAATAAAATGAATTATGAGAGGCTGAGTGACACGAAGTGATGCATAAATGATGTGTATTTGGGCTACATCACATTCCAATATTGGGACTGATTCTGGCTTTGAAGGAGTGGATGAGTACTGCCTTTGGTCACTGTATGAGAAAAGATGATTGTGTGCTGTCATTTCATTTGGATATTGAACCTCGGAGGAATCTCATATCACAAAACAGCTTCCTTGGCAAGGGCGTGTCCCATACACTAGTCCCCATCTCTGGGGTCTCCCAAGATGAGAAGAAGCCCATGCAGGATGGCATTTCCATTCTGGCTCATGCCCTTCTGGGGCCTTCCATGCGTTCTCCTATTTCCCTGCCTTTTCTTCACTTTGCCCTTCTTTTCTCTTTGTCTTTCTTGCCTTTGTTCTCTTTCTCTGAGGACCCTTCTGCCTGACTCTGATTTCCTTTGACTTTCTGAGTTTAATTTTCATTTCCTGAAACTCATTCATCTCCTAATAATTCATATTGAAGATTGGGGCCAGGGTAGAAAAGAATCCCATCAAGACTTGCTAAAATAAAGAGGCTGTGTATTCATTGTCTCTCAATGGCTCCATTTGCCTTAGAAAGTTGCATTATGTGGCAGTCCTGTGACACAGGGGCGTTGACATTTATGAGTGAAAATGAGCCATTTTTCACCAATGCCACTTCTGCCTTCCTGGACAGGGATGTGACTGGAACAAGAGGTTTGAAGAGACCCACTCAACAGATCAGATGCTGCTTTTCTAGGTTCAGAGCATTAGACAAAGAAAGTCATAGCCCTTCATTTTAAATTCTGCCTCTTCAATTCTAGTTTAATTCTTAGTCAAAGTACCTGCTTAATATTGGGATTTTAAGGACGCCATGGTAAAGCTCTTCTCAATTTATAACTTCATTCTGTATCTAATCATGAATGACTGGAACTTTTAAGGATAGAACAGACTTTAATTCCTCAATTAGAGAGAAGAGATTTTAGTAACTATGCCTGGAGGAGCAAAGACACTTCCCTAATCCCTAGTATAAAACCAATGTCATGCATTCAAATTATTTCTAAGAAAATTTGGAAAGATTAGGGATGAGAATATTGTGGTAAGGTGCTTGAAAGAAAAAGAGTGAAAATGAATTTGGAGGAAAACCCTCAAATTCTTCATAAAAAAACAATTTTGTCCAACTTCACAAATTTGCTAAGCATGGGCAGCTCTTGAAAGCCGCAAAGTGTTCTTACATGTTATGAAATTGGGATACACTTTATAGAAAGTGCAATCAAAAGTATTCTTGCCCTAGCCAGCTTGGCTCAGTAAATAGAATATCAGCCCGCAGACTGAAGGGTCCCAGGTTTGATTCTGGTGAAGGGCACCTCTGTTGCAGGCTTGATCCCTGGCCAGGGTATGTGCTGGAGGCAACCAATTGATGTGTCTCTCACATTGTTTCTTTTTCTCTGTCTCTCCCTCTCCCTCCCAATCTCTCTAAAAATCAATGGAAAAATATCCTTGGGTAAGGATTAGTCCCCCCAAAAAAATAAAATAGAAAAATATTGTTGTGGACAATTACACATGCACACTCACAAACATCCTTTTTTATACACACTCACTTTCACACACACACACACACACACACACACACACACACACACGCACACATAGGAAGGCAGAGGCACTCAAATTTAGGATTAATAGTCAGAGGACTGAGCAGTGCTCATTAATCTTTTTTTTTTTTGTATGGTTAGTGACCAGATTCTATTTCTTCATAAACAATTACTATTTATTTTGTTAGAGAATGAAATTGTTATAAAACCCTCTACTTCTAAATCCATCTCTTTGTGACTTCTACTAATTGTTTTGAGTTCACATAGAATAAAACCTTGGTTCTTCTTAAGTTTAGATATCCATTTTCAATTTTTTGAAAGACAACCAACATACTTCACCTACCTCCTTTCCATTTAGCCTAAGATCTCTTGTTTTTCTGCCTTTAAATATTAATAAAACCCTCAGAATGAGGAAAAATTCACTATATAAATGAAGAATAATATGACAGTGAGTTAAGAGAGCTCATTTCTAATGAAAACATTTTCTATTTTATGGCATATACAACATTTTCTAAGAATCCTTTTGTGCATATGACCTATCCTTTCATATTTCTGCCCTCCGCTCTCAGTTTTATGTGGGTGTTGGATATTTAACTGAGACCCATTTTCCACTTTGTGTTTGTCTTTACTGCAGCTTTCCATTTGATTCTATTGGGTAAGTTGATACATCTAACACCATAATACTTACCGTATCTCTTATGTGCCTCTATCCCTACGTACATTCATTTTTATTTCCTGGGCTTTTCTCGTCAAGCTTGTTTAGAGGTCAGCTAAAGTCTCACTATAAAACTACTGGATATTAAAATATATTCCACCATTAAAGAAAATATGAACTAAATTAGCTAAGAGTCCAACTCAAGAAGCTAAGAGGAAAAACAAAAACAGATAAACACAAAAAAGAGAAAGAAAAGAGATCAATTACGTGAAGAAAAAACATTCAAATGAAATAAAGAAAAGCAACCAGCAAAACTGAAAAATCCTGTCTTGAAAAGCATATGAAAGAAAAATCTCATCATCACATGTCATTAGGGGATTTCAAATTAACACAATGAGTTCTGACTACACATCTACTAGAGTGGCTACAATCCATAACACTGACAACGCCAAATGCTGCTGGGAACTTTAATTCAGCACTGGTGGGAATACAGAATGGTCCAGCCACATCAGAGGACAGTTTGGTGGTTTCTTACAAAAACAAACGTAGTCTTATCCTATGACCCAGCAGTTGAACTCCTGTATATTTACCCAATGAGTGAGTTGAGAATATGTCCCCACAATACTTACCGTATCCCTTATGTGCCTCTATCCCTACGTACCACACAAAAACCTGCACATGAATCTTTATAGCAGCTTTATTTATAATTGCAAAAAATTGAAAATGACCAAGTTGTCTTTAAGTAGGTAAGTGGATAAACGAACTGTGGTACATTCATACCATGGAATATTATTTAGTGATAAAAGGAAATGAGCTATGGAACTACAAAAAATTGAGGAACCTTAAATACTTATTGCTAAGTTAAAGAAGCTACCTTGAAAAGGCCACATACTGTATGATTCTAGTGCTTTGGCCCTAAGGAAAAGGCAAATCTACAGAGACAGCAGAAAAAGTTGGATTTGAGGGAAGGAGGGAGACAAGAAAAGGTGTAGCACAGGGGAGTTTAGGGGAAGTGAAATTATTCTATATAATACTGCAGTTATGGATGTGCCATTATAATTGTCAGGTTGACATAATAAACATACAATATCATATATGACAGACATTGGTCAAAAGCCATAGAACTGTATCAAAAAAGTGAACTGAAGGACTTTAGGTAATATTGTATAATACATCAATATTCGTTCATCTATTGTAATAGAGTAACATAAGATGTTAATAACAGGGAGCATTGTATGGGGAGAAAGGGAGAGCAGTTTGTACTTCCTGTTCAACTTTTCTGTAAACCTAAAATTGTTCTTTAAAAAAGTCTGTTAAGTAAAAAAACTGTTTTGAAAAAAAATAATATAAGAAAATAACTGTCAAGACTAAGAAAAATCATGGAAAAATAATGAATGTATAATTTTAAATATTAAAATGGAATACAATTGCAGATATAAAGATGATCAGTTTTTAATCACTATTTTTTGGTAAAATAACCTAGGTATTTTCCTGAAAAGTAAAAATAACTAAAAAATGTATAAGGTTGAATAAAATAAAAACTTTTAAGATATTTAATACACGTTTAAATCCTTTTTCTCTAAACTCCCAAAGCTTAATTTTAAAAGCAAATTTTACCAACCTTGAAGGAACGAATAACTTTTATCTTATACATAATAGCTCAGATATTCAAAAATTAGGAAAATTCACATTGCTCATTTTGAGCATTCATAACATTGTAATAAAAAATGGATAGTAAATAATCCATTAAATTTAAAATTTCAATAAATAAAAAAGCTCAGTAAATCTTAAATAAAATAGATCTTTGTAATCAATAGAATGTATCTCCCAGAAACAAAAATATTGTAAATTATTAAAGTATCACTTTAGTTGAGACTTGAAAAGTATTCCCATTAAATTCAGGAACAAGGCAAAGAATGCTTCTGTTCAACAAAATTATAAAAGGTATTAGAAAAACATACAGAAAAAAATATATATAGTTGGGGGGAGGGAATCTTAAAATTTACATTATTGCTAATCTATATGATTGAAAAGAAAATTGCCAGTATAAAATTACCATTTAGTTGGGGTAGTAGTTTTTAAGAGAATAATAAACCAAAATCTAATATTTAGCCCAAATGCAAAGCAAAAGCAGCCTTGTTTCTGTAAAATAAACAAAACCTTAGGCTGATTATGTAAAATGATCCTGTTTTGGTAAATACTTGAGATTCCCAAAAAACCAAATAAATATAATAGCAATAATAATAATAACCTTATCAAGAGAAACCTAATATCAACCCAGGTCTCAAGGAATTTCCACAGGTAAGGCTCAAATTAATATGGAATGACAGTACAAAAGGAAATCAGAAAAGATGACATCATGTGTGAGAGTCAGTAAAAAAAACACACACCACACATCTAAGATACTCAAAGATATCAGATATTATAATAATACCCAATAGAAAATGAGAATAGTATGATTACCTAAATAAGTGAAATGTTGGAAAAATGAATAGAAATATGTATTTTTTAACAAAATGACAAAGAAGATTTGAAAGAGGGCCAAGTGGAATTTCCAGAAATAAAAATGCTACATGATCTGTATATTGCATGAAACCTATATGATCTTATTAACCAATATCACCCCAATAAATTAAAGATGTATTTTTAAAAGTAAAAAGAAATTTTACTTGACACTAATGAGTGTCAAGTGCATATATTATAGACATTCAACTGGGAGAGCTACAAGAGAAAGGAGCCCTGGGGAACAGTGAAAAGGGAAGATCTAAAGACAAGTATAGGAGTATTCTAAGAAAAACTTTTGATTAAACATGAAAAAAAAATACAGGAATTTTAGCCCTTGCTGGTGTTGCACAAGGGTTGTGGGTTTGATTCCCTAGTCAAGGCACATACCTGGGTTGCAGATTCAGTCCCCCACCCTGGTCAGGGCGATGTGGGAGGCAACCAATTGATATGTCTCTCTCACATCGATGTTTCTCTCCTCCTCCTCCTCCTCCTCCTCCTCCTCCTCCTCCTCCTCCTCCTCCTCCTCCTCCTTCTTCTTCTTCTTCTTCTTCTTCTTCTTCTTCCTCTCTCTCTCTCTCTCTCTCTCTCTCTCTCTCTCTCTCTCTCTCTCTCTCTCTCTCTCTTTCCCCCTTCCTCCCTCCCTTCCACTCTCTCTAAAAAATCAATGGAAAAATATCCTCAGATGAGGATTAACAGCAAGTAAAGACTAATAAGAAAATATTGTAAGTCCACTAAGCCCATGAATTTGAAAACTTAGACAAGTATATTGAAAGCATAAACTCATGTTATTATAAAAGAAAAAATAAGCTGAATAGTTCTATTTTTTTGTTTTAATGGTAAATTCTTATTGAAATTGAAGGGAGTAATGATACCTATTTGACATACAGTCTTCCTGAGAATATAATGAAGGAGAACACTTCTTAACTTTTCAGGCCATCATTAACCCAACCTTGGTTCAAGACAGTACCAAAAAAAAAAAAAAGAAAGAAATCATAGAACTTTGTTAATCATAAACTTTGACCCAAAATTATCAATATAATATTTGCAAATAAAATCTACCATAATATAATATGATAATATATCATAATCAAATGGTTTTCACCCAGGAATGCATAGTTGGTCCAACATTTGAAAAGCAATTAATTTGATTTGTCACATAAAGAGTCTAAATAAGAAAGATAATATGATTTTAATAGATGCAGAGAAAACATTCAATAAAATTTAGCATCCACTTGGGATTTAAAATATCAGCAAATTAGAAATGGGTTGGAACTTTCAGTATCTTTTAAAGGGAATCTCCATAAAGTTTTCAGCTAACATCATACTTAATGATGAGAACAGAATGCTTTTAGTGTAAGATAAAAAATAAGGCAAAGATGCCCTGAGAAGTATGGCTCAGTTGGTTGGAGCATTGTCTTGTATACAGAAAGCTTGTGGGTTCAATACTGGTCAGTGCACATATCTAGGTTGTGTTTTTGATCCCTCATCCGGAGGGTACAGAAGGCAACTGATTAATGTTCTCTCTCAAATTGATGTGTCTCTCTCTCTCATCAATGGAAATAAATAAAAAAATAAAATATTCCCATTTAATATTGTACCAGAAATGCTCAGCAGTGCCAAAGGCAAGATAAATAAGTAAAAGACATGAAGATTGGAAATAAAAAAAAGATCCATATTCATAGATGACATAGATGATATCTTTTTAAAAAAAATCTACATACTGACATTACAACATTCTACAATAATTAAGTAGTACAATGTTTTCCTAATGTAAATACCCAGAAGTCAATCATCTTCTTATATACCAATAATGAACTTTTGTTTTTTAAAATTAAAAAAGCCTGGCCAGTGTTGCTGAGTGGTTGTGTTGACTTATGAACCAGGAGGTCACAGTTCAATTCCCTATCAGAACACATGCCTGGGTTGCTCCATCCCCAGTAGGAGGTGTGCAAGAGGCAGCCGATCAATGATTCTCTCTCATCATTGATGTTTCTATCTCTCTCTCCCTCTCCCTTCTTGTTTGAAATCAATAAAATATATTTAAATTAAAAAATTGGAGAGATGTATAATGATTATTGATTGGAAGACATTATTAAGAAATTAGTTCTCGTGAATTTGTTCTCAATGCCATATTTAAAAGCTCATTCTAAAATTTATGGAAAAACAAAGAAGTAACTAGAATAGTCAAAGCAATTTGGAAAAAGTGCAACAAATTTAGAGGACATACATTACATGATATCAAGACAAATTACTAAGACATTGTGATTTTTTTTGGAAAGGATAGACAGATCAATGGAACATAATATAGAGCTATAAAAGAAAAATTTTTTGACAAATGTTCAAAAGTATTGCAATGGATAAAATATAGTCCTTTCAATAAATGGTGTTGTAACAATTGGACATTCCCACACAAAAAAAGAAACCTTGTCACAAATCTTACACAAACATAAAAAAAAATAATTTCAATAGATTAGAGACATAATATGAATGATAATCCTTAAATAATCTATATACATAAAAGCCTAAGCAACCGAACAACCAAATGACCAGTCGACTGGTCCCTATGACATGCACTGACCAAGAGGGGACAGATGCTCAATGCACAAGATTGGGCTCCCTTCTGTGTGGATCAGGCCTGCAGGATTGGGACAAAAACAGCTATTTGACATCCCCTGAGGGGTCCTGGATTGTGAGAGGATGCAGGCCAGGCCGAAGGACTCCACTGGTGCATTAATCTGTGCACTGGGCCTCTAGTTCTAGATAAAAGCAGGAGAATTTGTATAATCTTGGGTTTGATGATAAGTTTGTAGGCATAATATCTAAAAATATCTAACTTAATAAATATTACTTTGGGAAAAACAGAATTAAAAAATAATCCATGGAATGGCAGAATATATTTTAAAGAATATATATAATAAATAACATATCAGGAACATATAAAGAATTCCTGAAACTCAAAAACAAAACATATATGATCTAATAAAAAATTGGGCAAAAGATCTGACCAAACAATTCACACACAAAAAGTGTGTATTTAGTAAAATGTATAGATTCCTTACAGGGATGAGGAAAATAAGGCAGATGCAAAGGATTCATATTTCATGGTTTGATTTCCAAAGAAGCTTATTAAAAATGCTCACCATCACCCAGGCAGTGTGGGTCAGTGGTTGAGTGCCGACCTATAAACCAGGCGGTTAAGGTTCAATTCCCAGTCAGGGCACATACCCACATTGCGGGCTTGATCCCTTGGGAATGCAGGAGGCAGCTGATCAGTGATTCACTCTCATCATTGATGTTTCTATCTCCCTCTCCCTCTCCCTTCCTCTCTGAAATCAATAAAATATATATTTTAAAAATGCTCACCATCATTAACTAGTCCTTGAGTAAACACAATTTATAACCACTGTGAGAGAATACTACACACCTATTAGAATTATTATAATAAAAAACAAATGTAACATTTTTTTTTACTTTATAGTTTTTAAATTAAATGTATTGGGGTGACATTGGTAATATTGTGTAAGTTTGAAGTGCATAATATTATAAATACATCACTTGAAATAGATATAACAAATTCTTGAGTGATGAAACGCTCAATCCACTGCTGGTGACTGTTGTTGCTTATGAAGTTAAACATACACTTCTCATGCAACTCAACAGTCAGCTTCCTAGCTCTTCACTGAAGTGAATTGAAAACTTATGTCCACACAAAAACCTGTATGTTAATGTGTATAACAACTTTATTTGTAACTGACAAAAAAACCAGAAACAATCCAGATGTCCTTCCACAGATAATATCTAAACAAATGTATTTCATCCATAAAATTGAGTAGCATTCAGAAATTAAACAGAACAAACTATTGATTGATGCAACAGTATGGATGAATCTTAGTAAATTCATTTTGTTAGGTGAAATAAGACAGATGCATAGGATCCATATTTCCTGGTTTGATTTATATGACATTCTGCAAAAAAGCAAAACTATAGGGTTAGAAAATAGATCAGTTTTTTGCCAGTGGTTTGTAGAGGGGAGATTGACTAAAAAGGGACTGTCTAAGACATGTTAAATTGATGAAACTTTAAAAAATACATCCATGACTGTGATGGCAGATATATGACTCAAAGCATTTGTCAAAATTTATAGAACTGTACACATCAAATATTGAACTTTATAAAAATTGAAAAAAATTGTCTAGGTTATCCAGCATTCCTGGGATGAAATATAGACTGTGCCAAATGAATCTAACTGTATTAGAAATGTATAGCACAACATATCCGAAGGGGGTAGGTGGAAAACTGAACTAAGAAGCTTTGCAAAGCAATGATTTGCTAAATACTACAAGGCTAAAGAGAAAAACTATACATAAGTATTATACTGTAGTTGGGCACTTTGTTTCTCACAGAAGGATGGGAGTATGCTTAATTCTTCAACTGCTTTACAGGGATTCCATGGTTGAACAAATAACTAAACTGTAGAAAATGAGAGCCAAGTTTCTCACTGCTGGGGTTAAAAGCTCCAAATAAACAGGGGTGGAGGCTAGAAAGAACTCTGATCTGCTGGGTCAGAGTTGGAGATGTTAGGTGTGTGTGTGTGTGTGTGTGTGTGTGTGTGTGTGTGTGTGTGTAACCATACACATATGTGTATGTGTATTTACAGGTACATATACATACACAGATACATACATTCCAAATTAAATATAGATATGTATATTTATATGTATTTATATTTATACATATAATATATATTTATTTATATTCTACAGTGACACACTGTACCCAAAAGCACACTTAGAACTCTTTGCCTGGTTTCTAATAATTTTCTCCATAAATGGATTCAAGGCTCCTTAGAGAAATCACTGGTTAGAAGTCTGGCCCAGGGAAGTACAGATGTGTCTAGATCTTGTGATGCCAGAAAGTAAGAAAGTGAGACAAAAAAATGGAGGCATGCAACAAGTCCCAGGAATCAATCTGAAAGAGCTATCAAAGGCCAAAGCAAAAAACCATTTGAGTAACAATGATAGATGTATGTAACCCAAAATATGAAATAAACACCCCAAAATGGATAAATCTTCCTCAGATAATTGCTTACGGGAATGAGGGGAATAGAACATCACCATTTAAGTACCACAATAATAACTGCTGCAGGGAAAATCCACTGCTAAACTTTAGGTGAAACTTTAAGAAAGAACAAGAAAATGGTAGAGCCTCAACTGTCTCCCCAAACATACACTGAGGTGGTTTTAACAAATATCCAAAAGTACTGGATGCTCCTTCCTCTAGACCAGTGGTTCTCAACCTTCCTAATGCCCCGACCCTTTAATACAGTTCCTCATGTTGTGGTGATCCCCAGTTTCATTGTTACAAATTGAACATAATGAAGCATAGTGATTAATCACAAAAACAATATGTAATTATATACGTTTTCCGATGGTCTTAGGCAACCCCTGTGAAAGGGTCATTCGACCCCCAAAGGGGTCGCGACCCACAGGTTGAGAACCGCTGCTCTAGGAGGTGGAGTTTAATTTCCCTCTTTGCTGTGGTTGGCTGGACTTAGTGATTCCCTTTTAATGAATAGCATTTGGAAAGAGAAAAACAGGGGAGAATTTCACAGTGGCAGACACCACCTTCATCAAGTGATCAAGTCTGACATCATGCAGAACAAGTCATGTTAATATCATGTCCCTCTGATGTGATAAGGAGGGCATCTCACTTTTGTGATATTCTTCTTAATATTCATGACCTATGGATAATATACTAGTACAAGCTAAAAGTGAGAGAGACTCAATAAGTGCCAAGGTCATGACGACCAAGGAAAGACTAAGAAAGTGTCAAACTAGAAGTTACTAAGGAGACATGAAGACTAATGCAATGTTGTATCCTGTATTGGATCCTGAAACAAAAGGGTATTAGTGTGTATAGAAACTGATGAAATCTGAATAAAGTATGTGATTTACTTAATACATCTTCACCGATGTTGGTTTCTTAGATGTCATAAATATATCATGGTTAGGTAAGAGTTAATATTTGTGGAAGCTGGGTAGAGGACATACAGGAACTTCCTGCACTGTTTTTATAAATCTGTAAATCAAATAATTTCAAGATAAAAATTATAAATTTATAATTTTTTCCCCTATTCTAGTTTTTCTTAGTAAACCATATTGACCTGCTTTTTCTTCATAGAAAGATTTTTATCTGCTGATTTATTTCATGCTTATAAAATGGCTGTTTTGAGTTCATTTCAATGTGTTATTTTTCTGAAAATGTGTCTCTTTTTAAGTTTCTCAAAATTAGGTTATTCATTATATTTCATTAATTTTTTAAAATCTTAACAGCACCTGTCATTCAAGTCATTTAAATGATGGAATGTTATTTATTTAGGGGATTGTTCTTTGCTCTTGATCAGCAGCCTCGTCAGAAGGTTCTATTTTATTGTCTTTTAAAAACACCCTTCCCTGCTCCCCTCCACGCTCCCACACATGCACACACACACACGAGTATTTTTGGATCCTCTCTACTGCATCATTGTTTTTCATTTAATTAATTTCTGTTTCTTAAAAAAGTACATCTTTGTTCTATTCTCTTTAGTGTTCCTTTCCTTTTAATATGCATGCTTATCTTACTGTTTCAGCTTTCTTTTCAAAATAAGCATTTAAAGCTGTACATTTTCTCATAAGTACTAATTTGTGTAGTAATTATTTCCTATAATCTTAGATATGGATAAGTTATCAACATTTCCTAGTATCCAATATTATTCATTTTTGATCCTTGAGTCATTTTGAATAGGCTTCTTAGTTTCTACATATATGTGATTTTTCTGTTAGCTTTAGTTTGTTATTGATTTCTAAGGCAAGTGCACTGTGGCAGTGAATGTGGCTTTTATTATATCAATCATTCTAAATTTGTGGAAACTTCCTTCATGCCAAGTATGTGGTCAATGTTTATAAATGTTCCATATGTGCTTGAGAAGTGCATGTTGTCATTGGTTACTCAGCATTCTGTTCTATATATGCCCATTAGATCAATCTTGCTAATGTGTAGTTCAAATCCTCTCTATCCTTTCTGATTGATCTATTAATTACTGAGAGTGCTGTGTTAAAATCGCCTACCGTTTTCCTAGACTTGTGAAATTTTTTCTAATTCTTCTGCTAAGATATGTTTACTGTCAGTGACTACATTCATAGATGTTTAGAATTTTTTTCTTCCCTGGTAAATTAATGATATTACCATTAGGTATGAATCCTCTTACCTCTTTGTCTGTACATGCACACTGCCCAATATTATTATTGCCACACTCTTTTTTTTACTTCTTTAACTTTCTGTCACTCTTATCCTGTATGATTTGTGAATGTCTGTTTTAAATTGCATATAAATAAATTTTAATTTAATTTCAGTGTAAAACATTTAGTCTATGTTGTACTAGTGTTTTTTAGTTTAAAATTAAAATGTTTATTTACCATTTATTTTTGTTTTCAACCTATTCCATAATTTCTATATTATTCTCTCTCATTGTTAGTTTTTTTAATTGATTATTTTGCTCCAAAAATTTGGAAAGTACATGTTGTAGTTATATTCTTTATTTGTTGATGGTGGAAAATGTAAACCTTTTTAACTTAAAGTCTAAAGCAAATATTCATCTTCTTTCATAAAAATACAAAGACTTTAGAACATACCTCATCTCACTGTATTCTCACTAACCCATATATGATCTAGATACCATACCTAAAGTTTTAAAATTGTATACTGTGTAGTATTATTATTATTATTTTTGACCAGGCCAATATTTGTTTATATTACACACATACAAACACACACACACACACACTTTTTTTTATTGATTTCAGAGAGGAAGAGAAAGGGAGAGAGAGGTAGAAATATCAATGATGAGAGAGAATCATTGATTGGCTACTTCCTGCATGCCCCTTACTGGGGATTGAGTCTGCAACCTGGACATATGCCCTTGACCAGAATCAAACCTGAGACGTTTCAGTCCACAGGCAGACGCTCTATCCCAGCTGTGGGCAAACTACGGCCCTTGGGCCGGATCCGGCCCGTTTGAAATGAATAAAACTAAAAAAAAAAAAAGACCGTACCTTTTATGTAATGATGTTTACTTTGAATTTATATTAGTTCACACAAACACTCCATCCATGCTTTTGTTCCTGCCCTCCGGTCCAGTTTAAGAACCCATTGTGGCCCTTGAGTCAAAAAGTTTGCCCACCCCTGCCTATCCACTGAGAAAACAAGTAAGGGCCCAAGTACATTCTTGAGAATTTCCTTCAGCAGGTGTAGCATGTTTTCTTGAATTTTGTTTATCTGAAAATTTCATGTGCTTAATATATAGTTTAACTTCACATACATTCTGGGTTGACAGTTATATTCCCTTTGGTAATCTGAAATATTTTTTCCAAAATCTACTAATTTCTACTGTTTCTCTTGAAAAGCCACCCTTGGTTTAACTATCACCACTTTAAATGTTCTCTACTCTTTATCACTGGCTATTTTTAACACTGTATTTTGAGAAACTTTTATAGCTTCTTTATTATATTTAACTAGAGACCCAATGCATGAAAATTCATGCGAGAGTAGGCCTTTCTTCCCCCCGGCCTCCGGCACCAGCTTCCCTTTGGCACCTGGGACCGGGGTGGCTTTGCTCCAGCCCTATCTTCATCCGGAATGACATCCGGTCTAAGTGCTGCCCCCTGGTGGTCTGTGCTCAGCCACAAGCCAGGCTGCCAGCTGCCAGCACAGCAGTGATGGCAGGAGCCTCTTCTGCCTCCTCAGCAGCACTAAGGATGTCCGACTGCAGCTTAGGCCTGCTCCCTGCTGGCAAGTGGACATCCCCCAAGGGCTCCTGGGCTGCCAGAGTGATGTCTGACTGCCAGCTTAGGCCCGATCCCCCGAGGAGTGGGCCTAAACCAGCAGGTGGACATCCCCCGAGGGGTCCCAGACTGCGAGAGGGCACAGGCTGGGCTGAGGGACCCCCCCGAGTGCACAAATTTTTGTGCACCAGCCCTCTAGTAAATAATAAAAAACATAAAGCACGTATGTACATATGTTGAAATGATGGAACTTTTTTTAAAATAAATAAATGGAGATGGCAACGTAACCCCAAAACGATGTACGTGGAGTCCGACGGAACCCGAGGACTGTCTATATTCCAATCAATGAATTACAACTACATTAATGCTAGCTCTCTCAATATATTTAACTTTATCTGATGGCTTACATCAGTATTTTGTATTTATTGGCATACAGATTCTAAACATACTTTTCTATTTTATATAAAATATTTAATGTTTATAAATGTTTGCGGAATTAGTATTATTGACCCCTTATTTGTTTCTGATGTTCATTACTTTGTGTCATCTCACTTTCTCCCTTGGTTAGTCTGGCTAGTAATTAATTTATGATTATTATTCCTTTTTTCAAAGAAAAAGTTTTTGGTTTCCTAAATACAGGGAATGAACTACATGAAAATATTAGAGAGAATGGTTCCTGGAGGTAAGACAGAGCTGAAAATAGTTATTGGTCTTTCCAATCGAAATAAAATTCATAATTCACAGGGCAAGAGATTGAGTTATCAACAGACTTTTGCTTCAGTAGTGAAGCAAAAGTAGTTCTAGAAACAGTGTTGCCCTGGTCCTGTCCAACAAAGCTTAAAGCAAGATCTGAAAGGATCAACCTCTTTCTAAGTAATTTAACTGAAAAACTTTAAAGACTGCTTACAGAAATAAGAAAATATTCAATGCTCAAAAAATAAAATTCATGTCTGACAAAAAATAAAAATATTAAGTATGGAAAAAGCTGGATAATATGACAGAAAAAGAGGAGCAAAGGTAATCAATGCAAACAGGTCCAAGAGTGACAGAGATAATAGAATTTATAGACAAGGTCATTTATAATTATATAATAAATTCTATATATTCAATAATGTACCAAGAGAAATGACTAATCCTATAAGAAAATATAAGCATGATATGAAAATGACCCAAATGATGCCCGACTCAGTTTGGCTCAGTGGATAGAATGTCAGTCTGCAGACCGAAGGGTCCTGGGTTCGATTCTGGTCAATGGCATGTACCTCGATTGCAGGCTCCTCCCCATCCCCGGTCCTGATCAGGGCCTGTGCAGGAGACAACCAATCGATGTGTTTCTCTCACATTGATATTTCTCTCTATGTTTCCCTCTCTCTTTCACTCTCTACAAATCAATGAAAAAATATCCTCAGGTGAGGATTAAAAAAAAATGACCCAAATGAAATTTCTTAAAAGGAAAACTGCAATGTCTAATTTCAAAATAAATTGGATAAGATTACCCACAGATTGGATATTGCAGAAGAAAATATTGGTGAAATTAAGAGCATAGCAACAGGAACTTTACAAAATGAAACATAGGAAGAAAAAGACAGAAAGCAGTAAAAAACATTATTGAGCTGTGGAGCAACTTTGGATGGTCTATTATCCGCATTACTGGACTTCCCTAAAAGAGGAGAGAGAAATGATGATTGAGAAAAATATTTAAAGACATAATGGCTGAAAAATACTTAAATATATGAAAACTATACACCAACAAATTTAGGGAGCTCAAGAAATCCCCATAAGAACATAGTCTAAGACAGGTCATGGATCATGGTTAAGTGACTTAAAACAAGAGACAAAGGGAAATCTTTTTAAAAATATATATTTTATTGATTTTTTACAGAGAGGAAGGGAGAGGGATAAAGAGTTAGAAACATTGATGAGAGAGAAGCATCGATCAGCTGCCTCCTGCACACCCCCTACTGGGGATGTGCCCCCCAACCAAGGTACATGCCCTTGACCGGAATCGAACCTGGGACCCTTCAGTCCTCAGGCCGACACTCCATCCAGTGAGCCAAACCAGCCAGGGCAAAGCGAAATCTTTTAAAGCAACTAGAGAAAATAGACAGATTATACACAGAGGAAACAAATATATGAATGTTAGAAGACTGTTTAAAAGATGCAAACCAGGAGAAAGTGATGCAACATCTTTGAAGTGTTACAAAACAACAACAACAACAACAAAACAACAACAACAAAAAACCCACCTATAACAAAAAATCTTTCAAAAACGAATGTTAAGTAAAGACTTTTAAAAATTTTAAATAGCTAAAATAATACATAACCAGCAAATATAGACTATAAGAATAGTTAAATGAAATTCTTTGGACAGTAGGAAGATGATATCCTGGAAGAAAGGCAGTGTTAGTGACTTAATGAGTATAACTGTAATACAATTTTTTCTTTTTCTTTTTTTTTTTTTAAATATATTTTATTGATTTTTTACAGAGAAGAAGGGAGAGAGATAGAGAGTTAGAAACATCGATGGGAGAGAAACATCGATCAGCTGCCTCCTGCACATCTCCTACCAGGGATGTGCCCACAACCCAGGTACATGCCCTTGACCGGAATCGAACCCGGGACCTTTCAGTCCGCAGGCCGACGCTCTATCCACTGAGCCAAACAGGTTTCGGCACAATTTTTTCTTGTTTAAAACTCTTGAACAGATAACTGTCTATTTAGAGAAAAAAGAATAACAATGTATCATAGGTTTACACTTTAATGCAAAATAAAGGATGTAACAGCACTACAATACATATCTAGAAGGTAGAAATAGAAGCGTATTACTATAATATTTTGGCACTGTATATAAATGGTATAATATCCCTTGTAGGTATACTTTAATAAGTAAAAAAATGTAATCTATAGATTCCAAAGCAACTATTAAGAAAGAAGTGAAACCTCATAAGCAACCAAAGAGGTTAAAATGGAATCATATATAATACTCATGTAATTCAAAATAATGAACAAAAAAGAAATATTGACACGAGACAGATGAACAAATCAAAAGTCTACAACAAAATTATAGAACTTAATAATGTAAACACAGAGTTTATCAGGTTGTATTTTTTTAAAGACCCAATTATATGCTGCCTGCAAGAAAACTATTTCATTAAAAACATACCAACAGGTTGCAAGTAAAAGGATGGAAAAATATTTACTATACTATTGCCAATTGTTAAAATGGGTGCTCCTAAAGTAATATTAGATAACCTTGACTTTAGAGCAAAAATATAATCAGGGGAAAAGATGTTCATTTCATAAAAAATGGTCATTTCAACAGGAGAACACAATAATCATAAACATTTGTAAGGCTATTGAAAGAGCCTCAAAAAAGAGTAGCAAAAACTGATAGAACTGAAAGGTCATAAACAAATAACGATTCCACAATTATCATTAAAAATTTTCAGCATCCATATCTCAATAACTAATGAGTAAGTAGATAGAAAATTAGTTTTAAAAATGGAAGAACTGAACAATGGTCTTAATCCCTTCAATATAATTGATATTTATTGAACACTGCCTCTAATAGAAGAAGAACATATATCCATTCAAATATGCACAGGATATTTAACAAAATAGACTATATTTGGGCACAAAAGAAGTTACAACAAATTTAAAGATAGTAAATTCAAAAGGTTTCAAATCATACAAATTAATTTCTCTGAACAAATATTAATTAAATTTGAAATTAATAAAAGAAATATATGGAAAATATGTAAATATTTGAATAGTGTAAACCACTTATACAATAAAAAAGTTTTCAAAACTGAATAAAATCATATTATTTTTTACTATGCAACTTAATAAGTACATAGGGAAATATGTATCAACAAGTGCATTTATTAAAAAAGGTAAGATGTCAAATCAGTGATCTCAGCTTCCACCCAAAAAAGATTGAAAAAGAGAAATAAATTAAAGCTACAGAAAGAAGAAGAAGGGATAATAATAATAATAATAATAATTGGATCTAAAATTAATGAAATGGAAAAAAGAAAACATAACCCAAAGCTGACTCTTAGAAAAGACCAGCACAATGATAAACCTTTAGTTACATAGATAATAAAATATGAAGAGACAATTATTAATATCAAGAATGAGAGAGGAAATTTTATTAAGAATTTTATGGCAATAAATTTTAATATACAAAAATGGACAAATTTATTTTAAAATACAAACCATCCAAATTTGATAAAGAAAAAATATCAAAATAGCCTATATATATTTAATATATTTCAGTTACAATTCTTCCCCTGAAGAAAAATCCAGGCCCGGATTGCTTTATTATGAATTATATCAAACTCTTAAATAAGTGATGATACAAATTTTACACAAACTCTTCCAAAAATTGAAGAGGAAACACTTGCCAACTGATTATATCTGGCCAGGTTACACTGATACCAAAACTAACAGTTACCATTGCAAGAAAACTACAGGTTAATACAGCGATGGGAAAAAGTAGGTTTATAGTTGTGAGTATGGAAAACAGAGTATATTTTTGTATTATTTATTAATTATTGTGTGATTTTCCATATGAACAACTGTAACCTACTTTTGCCCTCCCCCTGTATTTTCATAAATATCAATACAAAAATTTCCTACAAATTTAAAAATAACTTGATCCCAACAACATATAAAAATCATAATACATCTTGACAAAATTGCACCCATATAAGAAACTCATGGATAGGTTTAATATTTGAAAATAAATCAATGTATTTCATCATATTAACAGGCTAAAAGCAACAACAAAAAATCACCTTAATAAATGCATAAAAAGAATTGAACAAAATCCAATATATATTCCTGATATAGAAGAAAAATAGAACTTTCAATA
The DNA here is from genome assembly GCF_014108235.1 of Myotis myotis. Lineage (NCBI taxonomy): Eukaryota > Metazoa > Chordata > Mammalia > Chiroptera > Vespertilionidae > Myotis > Myotis myotis. Next base: position 18,261,915 of record NW_023416401.1, on the reverse strand, counting down.
ATTGTGAGTAGAAGAAAGCTTCCCCACCCTGATAGAGGGCACCTCTGAACAAAATCTATGGATAACTTCACATTTAATGGTGAAGGGCTGATTGCTTTTCACCTAAGAACAGCAAGGTAAGAATGTCTACTGTTAACACTTTTATTCAGTCTAAAACTGAAGATTTTAGCCAGTGCAACTAGCAATAGAAGAAATAAAAGGCATCCAAATTGAAAAGGCAGAAAACCCTCTTTATTTAGAAAATCCTGTGGACTCTACAAGAAGCTAGTAAAAAGTGAGGTAAGGACATTTGTAGTATGCAGGATCAATCTACAAAAATCAACTGCATTTCTTTATACAGCAGTGCACAATCAGAAATTGAAATAAAAAGTACTACTTTAAAAAGCATCATACATGAAATATTTAATAATGAATGTGATAGAAAGTTTGCAGAATCTGTACATTAAAAATTATAAAATATTTCAGAGAGAAGTTAAAAGGACCAAATAAACAGAAAGTAATATTTTATTAGATCAGAAAACTCAAAATTGAGATGTTAATTCTTCACAAACTGATCCATCTATTCAATGAAATTCCAATCAATGTCTATTAATTTGGGTCTCCCACCCTTGGGATGGGGTCAAAGCCCATGAAAACGTCCTAACAAGAGAAGGGACAACAAGCAAATCTAGAGCTACCTGCAGACATAAGTTTGGACCCTGTTGTAAAAGGCCCCTAGGTATGTATGCAGGATTTATCCTGAAAGGGAAAATCTTATCAAGTGTTCTGAGGTATAAATATTAAAATACCTAATAGGTTAACCTCTTTGCTAGATATCAAGATGTTCTTTTCAAGATTCAGCTCTAAGCAAATTGCCTGTGAGTGTGAGAAGAGGAGCACAGCCTGATTGAAAACCTTCAAATATTTTCTTTGTCTCTTCAATGCCATATATATATGAAGCACTTATGCCTCCATAAATCCATGCTTATATTGTACCCACTTCTGTCTTCAGCTGCGATTTACTCTGAACCCTGCCTCACTTGCTGTCCATCAGTAACACCTCGGTGAAATCTCCTTAAAGCATTCTTGCACCTAGGCTGTTGCTCTGAAAGCTGCCATCTGGTCTAATTCAACACTATTTTAAGCTCTTGAATCACATGACTTAAATCCACATAAGTGTTGATTGTACATGATTGCCTTTATTGATTTCTGCTTGGGACTAAACTTATTTCAGAGTCTCCATCCAACTTTAGCAAGAATTCTTGAATTTTTTTCCCCTTCTCTTCCTCTTGGGCTTCATTAATACTGAATCTTTTCCTCTTCTTTTATTTTTTTAAAATATATTTTATTGATTTTTTTAAAGCAAGGGATAGAGAGTTAGAAACATCGATGAGAGAGAAACATTGATCAGCTGTCTCCTGCACACTCCCCACTAGGCATGTGCCCACAACCAAGGCACATGCCCTTGACCGGAATCGAACCTGGACCCTTGAATCAGCAGGCTGACACTCTATCCACTGAGCCAAACTGGTTAGGGCTCTTCTTCTTTTCTAATGCTATGTCTACGAAGATATGAAGAGTTGATCAGGTGATGACTACCCTTGAAATCTGGTGTCCTCAAACTCCAGCATGTCTAAATCCATCTCACATAGTCATCTTAACTGCCTATCAACTGCATCATTACCATTCCTATCTCTTAAGATTTGAATTAATGACATTGACCATTTGGGGTTTCTATCAGACATAGATCCCTGTCAATTTTTCCTTCATGCTTTTCATGTCTTTCTTTTGCTATTCATTTTTCTGCTTCCTCCAAGTATAGGTTACCTTCCTATCATAGCTGGATATTTCTGTAGCCCACCTTCTAGCTAGACTCTGGGTCCAATGACAAAATTTAGAAAATCCCGAGTGAGGCCAGCTATCCTAGTTCTATTAATTAACAAAGGCCCAATGCAAGAAATTTGTGCTAGGGGCTTGGCCCTCACAGCTATGGCCCTGGCATCGTCCTGAAGATTGTCCAGAAGGACGCCAGTCTAATTAGCATATTACGCTTTTATTATTATAGACTAGAGGCCCGGTGCACAAAAATTTGTGCACTCGTGGGGTTCCTCAGCCCAGCCTGTGCCCTCTCACAGTCTGGGATCCCTCGGGGAATGACCACCTGCTGGCTTAGGCCCGCTCCCTGGTGAATTGAGCCTAAGCTGGCAGTCAGACATCCCTCTGGCAGCCCAGGAGCCTTTGGGCGATGTCAACTTGCCAGCAGGGAGCAGGCCTAAGCTGCAGTCAGACATCCTTAGTGCTGCTGAGGAGGTGGGAGTGGCTCCCACCACCACCGCTGTACTGGCAGCCATCAGCCTGGCTTGTGGCTGAGCAGAGCTCCCCTGTGGGAGCGCACAGACCACCAGAGGACAGCTCCTGCATTGAGCATCTGCCCCCTGGTGGTCAGTGTGTGTCATAGTGACCAGTCATTCCCAGTCGTTCTGCTGTTAGGGTCAATTTGCATATTACCCTTTTATTATATAGGCTAGAGGCCTGGTGAATGGGTGGGGGCCAGCTGGTTTGCCCTTAAGGGTGTCCCGGATCAGGGTGGGGGTCCCGCTGGAGTTGCTGGCCAGCCTGGGTGAGGGGCTGAGAGCCGTGTTCAGACTGGCCACACCCCCTTTTGGGTGGGGGTCCCTGCTGGAGTGCCTGGCCAGCCTGGGTGAGGGTCTGAGGGCCATTTTCAGGCTGGCCACAGACCCTTCAGGGTGGGGGTCCCTGCTGGAGTGCCTGGCCAGCCTGGGTGAGGGGCTGATGGCTGTTTGCAGGCTGGCCAAGCCCCGCAGGGGGAACCCTCACCCCATAAGGGTGTGGCAAGCCTGAGTGAGGGGTTTTCAGGCTTGCCACAGCCCATTCAGGGTGGAGGTCCCCACTGGCTTGCCTGGCCAGCCTGGGTGAGGGGCTGATGGCTGTTTGCAGGCTTGCCAAGCCCCCCAGCTGGGACCCTCACCCCATGATTGTGTGGCCAGCCTGGTTGAGGGGCTGATGGCTGTTTGCAGGCTGGCCACAGCCCCTTCAGTGTGGGAGTCCCCACTGGGGTGCCTGGCCAGCCTGGGTGAAAGGCTAAGGGCTGTTTTCAGGCTGGTCAAACCCCCTTCAGGGTGGGGGGCCCTGCTGGGGTGCCTGGCCAGTCTGGGTGAGGGGCTGATGGCTGTTTGCAGGCTGGCCAAGCCCCCCAGCCACCCAAGCTCCCAGTGGAGGCTGGCAGAAAGCAGGTATCTGGGATTTATTTATCTTCTATAATTGAAACTTTGTTGCCTTAAGCGGAGTTCCACAGCTGGCCAAAGCAGGTGGGAAGCTTGGCTTCCTCCATCGCCGGGGCAACCAAGCCTCCTGCTTGCTCCAGCTCTGTGGCTGCTGGCTGCCATCTTGGTTGGGTTAATTTGCATATAGTTGCTCTGATTGGCTGGTGTGCATGGCTTGGGCATAGCAAAGGTATGGTCAATTAGCATCTTTGTCTTTTATTAGTGTAGATTCCCAGTGATTGTTAATCACAGCCAGCAAAACTACATAATAACTTCAGATGGTGAAGGGCTAATTACTTTTCACCAAAGAATAGCAAGGTAAGGATGTCTACCGTTACCACTATTCGTATCTTACATTTAAAATTTTTGAATAATATTTTTGTTATACTTTTATTATGAAATAATAAATTGTCCTCATTATTTTATTCTTCTGAACACCTTGATATGTGATATGTTTTATAAAGTTAACAGCAACACATAAAGATAATTTAGGGCCACCTTACCTTAGCACAATTGCTCATAATATCCACCCCATGAAATATCTTTTATTCCTTGCCCCTTCATCTTCCATCTATTGGATCATTCATTCAAGGTCCACTTCAGAGCCCATTTTCTCATTGTCATTATCTCTAATTTACACTCTCATTCTTGCTACATCTGTACAGTGTACATCATCTGTGCCAACCACTCCAGAACTCAACTTAGAACAATGTTTATGTTAGTCTTTTTTTTTTTTTCTAACTACCCAGAAGGGTTATAATATTTTCTTCTTCAGTTTTTACAAAGCTATCTAAAATTAGTCTTAACATTCAAACAGTGCTTATTATTTGTTGCTTGCTTTTTCAATCCATATGTCTGTGATTTGCATTTAATTCAATAAAATGATCCCATTATTGAATACCAGATATGTTCAAAACATTGCTTCAGGTGTTGTGTTAGTCTGAGCACAACCTTTGAAATGTTTAGGAAGGATTCCAGCGTGAAAAATAGATAATGTGTAAATTAGCCCCCAAAAGGTTTTATCATTAAGAAAATTGTAGCTACCACTGGGAGTTAATCTGTCTGTCTGCTGGAGAGTGTTGCCTTGTCCAACGCTTGCAAATAAAGAACACTATGAGAACAAATTCTACTGTGCTAGAATGTGGGTTGTTTTGCATTCTGCCATCTCAGAAGCAATATTCTAACCAGTCACTAATGATGATGCTCAAAGCAATCATCCATACTGTCCAAATTGTTGGCTTTTATTTTGAAAAGATATGTGCCAAATTTGTGAACAGGAGGCATTCTAAAACTTTTAGTAAGGTATTAGTATTTAAGAAATATTGACATGAGACACAGGAGAGCAGAAACCTAGTCATGTTTTTGCTACTTACTCACTGTGACATAGAGTGAATTACTGAATGACTTTCATTGGTCCTCTGTTATCTTATCTGAAATGGGAGGGAAAAGTGTGGAGTTGATGATAGTATTCTGGTCCTCCTTCCCTTTTTCAGGTAAGAGATCCAGTACCTCAGGTTACAGTTGTGGGCATGTGAACCAGGCTGGAGAAGAGTTTTTCCTTTTGTTGTATCCAGGAACCATTAAGAAAGAATCTCCTTTTATTGCTGTGGGCAGTGTTGGAGGGGCATAGGACTAGTAGTGAAAGATCAGAGGTACTGGTGCCCATGGTTTCACCTTCATGGAAGCATTGATGGCAGAGAATGATAGTGGTAAGCTCAGGTGAACAGAGGCAAGCACAAGGGTTAGAGAGAATGCCTTTCATTTGGTTTTGTTAATAAACCAGAAATTTAACTTGTGGTCATATATATATTTTTTTAAAAGCAAAAGTGCTCAGACTGATAAATTCAGACTTTATAAACATTTAAATATAGCAGTAAATTATCACATTATTATAATACCAAATACTGGAGACTTGATCACTTTACTATCAACCTCTATATATCAGGGTGGGTGCACTATTTGAAATACTAAATATCCCACTCCATAAATATGGTGTATCTTTCCATTTGTTTAGTTCTTTATTTGACATTGAAGAAATATCAACAATTTGCATGTTTTAAGACACAGGGCTCTCTGTTCTTTTTTTTCTGAGTCTATATTCCTTCTCCTTGAACTGAATATATGGTTAAATGGTAGTTTTATAAATCAGTTTTCTAGGTAAGAGTGATTACACTCCTAATTCAATTTCTCTGTTTTTGAATGCAAATACCCATTACACTCATGGGGAAATTATCTCCCTATTTAGCTTCTTTTTTTAAATCTCTTTGTATAAGGCTGAAGAAAATCTCCATGATAATCTTGCATATAGTTTGTTAAACTTTGTTTACAATTTTTTTATTTAGCTGTAACAAATAATATTTTAATTCATTTCTCCAAGTGCTCATTCCTGTCATACAGAAAAAAAAAGCTATGGAATATTAATTTTGATTCTAACAATATTTGTAAATGTTCTTATGAATTCAATAATTTATGATATATTATTTTTAGTTTTTTATATATTTAACTAGAGGCCCAGTGCACAAAATCCTGTGCGTGTAGGGTCCCTAGGCCTGCGATCAGGGCCATGTCTGATGTCCCACTGCTCACTGCAGTTCTGGGACACTCCACAATGCTGCTGCTGCCTCACAAGTCCAGTCCCCAGTCCCACTCTGCTGCTACCCAGCCTGGTTCCCATGGCTCCCCATTGACCATCCAGTGATGGGAGCCTGCAGGCTGCGGGGAGGGACCAAGAGGTGGTCAATACACTTCATAGCGACTGCATTGAGCGTCTACCAGCCGTGGGCAAACTACGGCCCGCGGGCCGGATCCAGCCCGTTTGAAATGAATAAAACTAAAAAAAAAAAAAAAAAGACTGTACCCTTTTATGTAATGATGTTTACTTTGAATTTATATTAGTTCACACAAACACTCCATCCATGCTTTTGTTCCGGCCCTCCGGTCCAGTTTAAGAACCCATTGTGGCCCTCGAGTCAAAAAAGTTTGCCCACCCCTGGAACCCCCGGTGGTCAGTGTGTGACCAGTCATTCAGTCGTCGTTCCGGGGTTATGCTGGCTATATATATATATATATATATATATATATATATATATAGAGAGAGAGAGAGAGAGAGAGAGAGAGAGAGGGAGAGAGAGAGAAAGATTATGTTAAAATAATTTTAGGCGTGTTTGCTTCATTGCAAAGCTCATACATATTTTTTGTCATTCTGTGGTAGTTACTCAGTCTGAAATAATACTATATGCAAGTAGTTATAGAAGTATATTTACTTTCCTTTGAGTTTAAATCAAATGCTTTAATAAAATTTTTATTTAGGCCAAAACCGGTTTGGCTCAGTGGATGGAGCGTCGGCCTGCGGACTGAAGGGTCCCGGGTTCGATTCCGGTCAAGGGCATGTACCTGGGTTGCTGGCGCATCTCCCGTGGGGGATGTGCAGGAGGCAGCTGATCGATGTTTCTCTCTCATCGATGTTTCTAGCTCTCTATCTCTCTCCCTTCCTCTCTGTAAAAAATCAATAAAACATATATTAAAAAAAAATTCATTTAGTATAAAATATGGTGTGTATGTGTGTGTGTGTGTGTGTGTGTGTGTGTGACTTGTCATATGTCTTTGAATGGCAACTTCTGTATGGCCCCTATGTGACATAAATTTTATTGTCATCAGGCCATATGGGAATAACTTTCTCCTTTTCTATCATGTACTCACCACAATCTTAATTCTACACTTACATATTTAACCAAAATTGTGCCTAATTTTTCTTTTTTCTCCATTTATATTTCCATTAATATAAATACTTTATACCAAATAAGGAGAATCCAGTGAAAAGTAGAAATGCTAAGGACTAAGTGGTCATGGAGAAGTGAATCTCACATCAGTATGACATGGCATAAAAATGTGCTACTTAAAAGGCTGTCATCAGATAACCACAGCTGAGGTTTTGCCAAATGATCAGCATAATTTGCTCTCAAATGACAAGTCAGAGTCTCAAATAAAATAGAACTAGTGACAAGTCAATTGTTAATTAAAGTTCCAGAAGTTTGATTTTAATGAGCAGCTAAATGCTTGCTAAACACATCAGGGTTCACTCTACACACACCAAGTGATGTGGGGAGGTGAAACCGCATAATTCCATCAATACGTGAACATATCCTAGCATGGATGATAGTGTTCCAGGAATAGTTCCATTAAGACTTGGAAAATACCTTAGATGTCATGTGGTCCAACCTCTTAGCTAATGGAAGAAATTTTCTTTTGTAGTTACAACTCTCTTTATATTGTTTCTCTCTATTCACTTCTGACTTGGTGGATGCAAACAAAGTTAGATGCACCAGCTTCTGAAAATAAATTGCTAGGGCTATGTTTGCTTCTTATACTTAAACAAATTTTTTTTCTTGATTTTGAGAGAGAAAGAGAGAAACATTAATTTGTTGTTCCACCTATCTGTGCATTCATTGGTTGCTTCTTGTTTGTGCCCTGACTGGGGATCACACCTACAGTTTTGGTATATACCAGGATAAAGCTCTAACCAATTGAGCTACCTGGCCAGGGCCTGGTTCTTATACTTCTATTAATTTCAAGAAGTTAGTTTCCAACCCTATATAAGAAATGTACACAGAAAAGTAAACTCAAAAAGAATGAAGAAACTGATAGGAATGTATAAAAAAGTGAAAATGAGGATCCAAGAATTTGAATTGGTGGTGGGAGCCAAAAAGACAGTTATAGAGTGTGCATAGGGCAGGGGAGTTTATTATCCCCAAATCAATGCCCAGTTTACTCATCCTGAGTGATTGCTCTGGTGCACATCAGTAAAGAGCATTACATAGAGCTGGGGGAAACATATATCCACATAAGGTGACATGTGGATTGAACTCAAGCTAAAGACACCAGGTTATGAGAGATAGCCCCTATAAGAGAATATATAAAGAAGATGATTTCACGGACTTTTGAGCTTCAGTTTTTTTCATCATTCATTTTCTCATAGGTATGTGTCAACAGTGGATAACCTGCAGGCAGTTTTTTTTTTTTTTTTTTTTTTTTTTAGAGACTCCAGTCTTCATCAGCATGAAAAATGTTAACTTTTTTACTTTTGTGGCTCTTTCGGTGGTAAATCAATAACCTATATGTTAAAGTCACATTTTTCTTCCTAGACAATTTGGTAAATATGATAATAATTTATGAGTCAAATTAAAATGTGAGAAACTTCCAGATTGTTTCCAGAGTGGCTGCATCACTTTGTTAGGATCATGAAAGAGTGTGTGTGTGTGTGTGTGTGTGTGTGTGTGTGTGTGTGTGTGTGTTGTGGGGTGACTACAAAATGTCTGCAAGAGGAGGTTCTCTAGGGTGTTGGAACTCTTCTGTGTACTGTTTGTATTGGTGGTTACAAGAATCTGATGTGTTAAAGCGCACAGAACTGTGCACAAAAGTACTGAGTACTATTTACTAAATGCAAATTTGTATAAATAAATAAAAGGCATACCAATTTTTAGATTATATAGCCTATTAACATTCTGGGGGAAGACACACTTAAGCGTTTTTAATTATGTGAAGAATTTTCACTTAAAATTGAGTGAACAGGCAATATGCTCTAAAACTTTATTTTAAAAGAGGCAGATCATATAGTTGAGATGCTACTGTCTGTGCCAGATTTGGGCAGCGATGGGATTCAAGCAGCAGATGATGAAAATCAAGCAATTGGGATATTTTCTCCCTTTAGAAAAAGAGGCCAAATAAAAAATGTTCATCTGATTCTCTGCCATTTTTGTAGCTCACTCTACTTAAACTGACTTCAAATGGAGTTACATTGATCAAATAGACCAGTGTCACCATTTGTTGGCCTGAGAGCAGGAAAAAGATTTTCTTAAAAGATCTAATCTGTGATTCCAAATTGCTGCCACATAAATAATGTCAAAGAAAAAGCCTGTCCTGTTGGTATAGCCATCCACATGAATCCTTGGGCTACCCAGGATGGGCAGTCCCCGGTAAGGAAACCATGGGCGGAACTCCTTAAACCAAGGGACGATATGTGTCTTCATTAAGTCCTTCTTACCATGTAGAAACATATGAACATTTTAGGAACACATCTGGAATAAAAGACAGATGCAATTAAATGCACTTGTATGACAATATCTTCTGTCTTATTTCTAGACAAATGTATTTCTATCTTCTGATTTAGAACAACTCTCAATATTTTATTTCACCAAATAAATATTCATTTCTTCTATGTGTTAGGCATTATACTAGGCCCTGGCAAGAACCAATATTCTTCATTCCTGTGAAAAGGCTTAGTCCCTAGAATTTAACCCTCAAAACTGTGGCACTTCTTTCATGTGAATATATTTGTGCTTTCTTGTATTCTAGGGCTTTCTATAGATTGAGGGTTTTTTGGTTTGTTTTTTTCTATGATTTTATTTGATGAAATCTCATGCTGTCCCGCTCCATCCCACTTGGGATGTGAATCACTTATTCGTCTAGCAAATCCATACCTTATATACCATTGCTTGTTAGTCACGCGGTAGCCTTATCAGTTATCAAATTGCCTGTTTCAATATCTCAGCGCTTGTATTAAAATCACCCTTATTTTACTTAAGAATGGCCCCAAAGTGCAAGAGTAGTGATGTTGGCATTTCAGATATGCCAAGAGAAGCCATAAAGTGCCTCCTTTAAGCGAAAAGGTTAAAGCTCTAAGGAAAGAAAAATATTGTATGCTGAGGTTGCTACGATCTAAGGCTGAGAACAAATCTTCTATTTGTGAAATTATGAATTATCTTCATTAAAACTTGACTCAACCTCCAGCTGAATCAAGAAACTCTAGTGGGTGAATAGATGGAGCTTTGTTGCTTTAAGTGATATCTATGTAGGAATTAAGGTTTCCAATTGAAATGATACTTTTCATCTTCCCTATTTCCTTCTGCCCTCTCAACTGTAAGTAGATTATGATCACTGAGTATGAGGGGAAGTTCTGGAAATAAATGTTGTTATCATTTGTTTAACTTCATCCGTTGTCCTTCCATCACAGACAGATGCAATGCTGGCCATCAGATCTCTTCATTTAAAAATACAGTTAAGCCCTAGCTGGTTTGGCTCAGTAGGTAGAGCGTTGGCCTGCAGACTAAAGGGTCCCAGGTTCGATTTTGGTTAAGGGCACATGCCCAGGTTGGGGGCTCGATCCCCAATAGGATACATACAGTAGGCAGTACCGAATAGGATACATGCAGTAGGCAGCCAATCAATGATTTTCTCTTATCATTGATGTTTGTACCTCTCTCTCCCTCTCCCTTTCTCTCTGAAATCAATAAAAAATATATTAACATGAATAAATAAATAAAAGTAAAGTAAAAATGTTTTCAGGCATAAGAGAGTATATATTATCCTATAATATAAACATGTATCTGAAAATTACACTCAAGCAAACTTTAATGTCTTCATATTTAAAATTTTATGTTTTTTCAAGTTTTTATATCTTATTCTAAGAATATTACTGTTAATCTTTTCTATTTTTCACTCTAATTTAACATTCTGACTAGAAAGTTTTTAGGTGGCTCTGATTTACTTCAAATAAAGTGTATCCATACACCTACTCCCTAAACCTTTATGTCATAGTGCTAAATATGTCTTTTACATTTTTTAATAAAAGGACAACTTTTTCAGCAGTCACCCCGTCAAATACTCCTCTCAGTACGCTCTTTCAGACTCATGAGTATAAGAAAGCAAAGATATGAGTGTTTAGGGTTTAAGTTTTAATAAAAAGTTCCCCAAACTCAATTAAATTCTTACTGAATATTGAATGAAAATAAAATATATTAAACCCCAAGAAGCAGCCACAAATGTCTAATACATTGGATAACAAGGATTAGAATGCTGGTTTGGGATCATATGCCTTCGTTTGGTTATTAGACATTAAGAATGGGATTTTAGGAAGCTCTCCTAGATGCATTAGTCCCAGTAAAGTACTTACCAGATAATTCATTATAGTCTTTTTTTTTTTAAGGGGAGGGGTTGTAATTTAGAAGAATGCAATTAAAACTGAACTTGATAATTAATTCTGAACTGGTGAGAACTAGTTCCAGAGATTATGACTATAATGCTGTGTAGTCATTGATATAAATATTCATGAGGTTTCATTGTTTTATGGTTTTCTCAAGCACACAGCTTATCTGAAGAAGTAAAATTAAAGTACCATTATTTAACATTACAATGCAAATAAGAATCAATGAAGAAAGAATAGTTAATTCACTAGGGAATGTGAATACATGTAGGCACATTTAGAGAATCTCATACATGTACAAATAAAATGGCTTCTGAACATGTGAATTAGAAGATTGCAAAGAGAGGAGAGAAAAAGTGATATGGGTAAACAATTTTGGATCTTAATCTGGTCAACACTGGGTAAGTGAAATTCATTGATATCGACTTAACCTACCACCAAAAATCAATCAACATATAAAACTAATCGTGTGCAGCAGAAGAGAGAATGAGAAAATGCTCTTTCTCATTCCATTTCCATCTTTTACTGGGCCATAATGCCATCATATCTGACCTTGAAGCAGATTCATCCATAACATGAAATTTTCAAGTAATCTGATAGAATAAACAGGGTATGATGAATGGATGAATGGATGGATGCATGGATGGATACTACAAAGAGAGAAGTAGCCAGAAAGCAGCCAGCCAGGAAAATTGAAATAGGTGGGGAGGGGGGGGAAAGGGAGTACCATTTTCTACTATAGTCTTTGTTGTGATTTAATTTAATTTATAAATATTCAGTCTTAATAGGATTCTTATAATTGGTATTTGTTTATGTCCTCCAACTTGATGAAGAAAAAATCAGCACAAACACTATATTCATTGAAAAGTTTATACAAATTTGAGGAAGATTTAAGCCTTCTGTACCAGTATGCTCAGTTGTTTATTGTTAAGCACCACAAAGTCAAATTCGGTATTATGTGATTAAGCTGCATCTGGCTCTATGCAAGCACTCACCATATTTCTTTAAGTTCAGCAGGTGTTTTGCAAAGAATCTGAAGGATTTTGCACAAAATTAGTGCCTATAATAAAGCAATGCTGATGAAGAGACAGCTTTTTATATCTGATATATTATAGTTTCTTTCTAATAAATGTCATTGCTAGATATTTCAAAACCTGAAACAGATTTGCTGACTGCACTGTTTTGAAGCATATTTGCTACGCCTTATTGCTACGATGTTCTTTTATAGACATACAGTTTAGAAATTTTATTTGACACTGTTGACTACTAAATTAGCAGCTTTTCAACTTTGCAAGACTTCTGCCACACAATGGAGATAAAAGTTAGGATGTATCACTTTTGCCTTCACCTTTTCTAATACTGTCCTAAGGCAATTTGAGATGTATTAATTGAGGCCCTAATTTGTGAAACAAATAAAAAGAAGGTAGTTATCTGCTGTCCCTCCCACCGCAGGTTTTCTCTCTCTCTCCCTGCCTTTTTCCTCCCCCCCTTCACACTCACACACAAAATTTATGAAGAGTCAAATGATAAATGTAGAGATCTTTTTCATTTTGAATTACCTGGATTGAATATTTTAAAGCTAAAAGCATTGTTCAATTGGAAGGCTCACTTGGCCTCCAACTTTTAAGCATGCTGCTGTGCTCTCTGGGTTAACACCCTGGTAGCATTCTGGTGATCTATTTGAGGAACTTCATTCCCTTGGTTAGAGTGCTGGCTTAGTGAATTTCACAAACCATGGTGTCAATCCCTTAGCATTATCTGAATTTTATTTTTTTCAGTGGAGACCACCGATGACAGTACTAACACTGTTGTCTTTAACCTATAGATACAACATGCCCATGGAAGTGGAGAAAAGCTGACCTCAGGCCCAGTTACTGATAGATCCCTAATCTGTGCCATAAGGTGATAGCATGGAGTCAGACTGACCCTTTGTTTCCAACTACAGCCCAAACTCCTCAGTCAGAACCTGGGACAGGATACAAATAACATTATCCTATTCAGTCACCTTTAAAATCTAATTTTGTGATAGAGCATGACAGTGAAGAGAGAGAAAGAGAAATCCTAGCCACAGTACCTACCTACTCTGATGAGCTTTGTTCAAAAATCTACATTCATTTAAAAGTAGTTTCCTTGAGTTGACTGTAGGCCTACTTCTGTTTAAAGTGGGCTTGGAGAGGGCTACTGAAAGTATAAATGGTTTCTGTTATCAAATAATATGTAGTCTTCATCAGTGGTAAACTCACAAATGAAAAGAGAAAATACACATGTGTGGGGTGGTAAATGCTAACTGACAGATAAATAGTACAGGCAAATCAAGTGTTCATGTGGCAGTCTGTACACATCAAAAGGTGAGAAAGAAATGAGATACATTTTGAGCAGAAACAATATTTTAAAAGGAAAGACAGGCATCTTCTTCCTCCACCCAGGATGTAGAAAGTTGCAAAGGATGCTAATCTCATGATAGCAATTAGAAAAATCAAATTAAAACTACCAAATCAGCCCAGCTTGTGTGGCTCAATGGTTGAACGTCAGGCTATGAACCAGGAGATCATGCTTTGATTCCCTGTCAGGGCACATGCCTGGGTTGTGGGCTTGATCCCCAGTGTGGGATGTTCAGGAGGCAGTTGATGGATGAATTCTCTCTCATCATTGATGTTTCCATCTCTCTCTCCCTCTCCTTTACTCTCTGAAATCAATAATAAAAAATATATTTAAAACAAACAAAAAATAACAACCATAACAAAAAACTACCAAATCATGTATTTTTAAAAGCTCATCAGCATGTTGAGATTACAGGCCATCTGGTAACCTGAAACCTAAATAAGGTTGTGAACCAGCAATTGACCACCTCTTGTCCACAGGGGATGAATGTGAGAGAGATAGCCATTGATGTGAACTCAGTGAGCTCAGTGGGTCTCAGCGAAGCCTGAGTGGCTGAGAGTAAGTGACAGCACCAGGTGGGCATGGTTAATATAAAAAAATCAGTAGTCAGAAGTTATCAAAATGGCTTGATCTTTTTTGGCTAATTGACAGAATTCCCAAAGGCAAAATAAATGGGTTTGCCATTAATACCTACTTGATTTGTGTTACGGACTGAATGTTAGTGTCCTACAAAAATTTTTATGTTGAAACTTTACCCTCTAATGTGACAGTATTAGGAGGTGGAGCCTTTGGGAGGTCATAAAGATTAGATGAGGTCATGAGGGTGCACCCTTCATGAGCAAGATTAATGCTCTTATAAGAGACATAAAGGAGCTTGTTCCTCTCTCTGCTCTCCACCAGGTGAGGATACAGCAGAAGACCACACATACTCTATGAAACAGGAAGCAGGCTCTCACCATACATCAAATCTGCCAGCACCTTGATCTGGGACTACCAGCTTCCAGAATAGTGAACAATAAATGTTTGTGGTTTGAGCCACCCAGTATGTAAAATATGTTGTTATAGCAGCCAGACTACCTAAGACATTCTTAATAACCAAAACCTTGTCACTACTACTTTTCTATTTTGTTTTCAGCAAGCCTTCTGAGAAATCTGTTTGGATTCATTTATTCTAGACATGCAAATTTAAGACTTGACCTCTCCATCAGGGGTTACCAGCCTATAGTAGCACTAAATTATTTTATTTCTGATTTGACTTCATTTTGTATTTCCAAATGTATACACAGGTGACTTTGTTTTCACTGACTACCTTATCTAAAAATACTTATTATGTGTCTAGGGCAAACAAAGCATTATAGGAATAGGAAGAATTTGGAGAAATAATATCATCTTATATCACATTGTCCAGACAATGGGTTTCTGATTATTTCCTGAACAGAATTATGCAATTTCTTTGGATATCATTCCTAAAATTCATTTAAGTTTGAATCTGTAAAGGATATTATAGCTCATCTAATAAAATTCCTATTTTTTCAAGAAAATCAAAGTCCAAGTACATAACATCATAATCAATCTATCAAAACTCTTCTTTATTGTTACCTGAAGTGCCAACAGATGGAATTGGAAGGAAGGCTGAGGGAGTGTCTTTGCATCCAGTTATCTAGAGTTTCTGTAGGAAATGTGAGCAATAGGCATCTGAATACTGACATGCAGTGTGTGCATTATTTCTAACTTCAGGAATAGTCCTCTAACTCAGTGGTTCCCGAACATGCCTGCCAATTAGTCTCATCAGAATCACCAGGCATGCTCAACAAAAGCACAAATTCTTGGATCCCTCTGCAAGAAGTTGGTTGCATTAGATGTGTGGTTGGATCTTGGAATCCCCATTTTCACTTTTTTGCTCCTTTATTCACCATCACTATGAAAGAAAGATTCAAAATACACTGCTTTTCACAGCTCTCTTAAAAATTCATTGTCTTATGGTTTAGAATTTTTAGTTTCATACTATTCTTGAGTTGTTTCAGCAATCCTTACTTAAAACTTCTATTATAGCTGCCTTTAATATTATTGATATTCACTTAGATTTATTATGCATTGCTTGATATTCATTTTTACCTTGAGACTTTTGTTCTCTTTTATCTTGAGACTTTTATTCTGATTTATTTTTATTTGGTTGCATTTTCCTCATTTATGGTACCACTTGGATGGTATTGCATCTGAGTCTAAAGTCCTTTTTTTTTTTTTTGTATAGAATTCTGGACTCTTTCAAAGTCCCCCTCCCCTGCTGATTTTAATTTTCAGCTCGTAGTGAGAAACCATTGCAAACCCTCTGACCCATTGCACAGTTACAATTCTCAGGTGGTAATATCCTACCTAAGAATAATTGCCTACTCTCCTATTCCCAACTCATGTGGGCTACTATTGGTAGTTCATCAAAGGCCGGAAGTTAAGTCTAATAAAAATCTATTCCTTTCTTAGGCATGTGGTGAATGTTGCTTGGACTGCAAGTGATCTCTCACAAAATGTTAAACTTGTCTTTATAACTAATAGAGTGATACCCTTGAGAATAGAGATTGTGCATAATACTATGGTGTATTAAAGTGTGAATTTCTTGGAATTCAGAAAGTTTGTGTGGAAGCTATTGAGTAGATCCCCTTCCCTTCTTGCACTGTTATAGAACACAGAGATATCTGCTATCTTCCAGAAAGTGGACAGTCGGAGTAATCTAGTTATTCTAGTGCTCCTCTTATTCTAGCTGCCAAGGCAATATTTGTACCAGCAGTTGAACCAGAAGTCAGCTGTTTTCTTCAAGATGACCATGTGCCTGTGGAATGGTCTTCTTTAGGGAGGGGTTGGAAAGAAGGTTCTTCCTTATTCAGAGTCAGGTTAAAAATGTTTCCAGTACCATCTTGGAGAGAGCAAAAGGGACTCAGCTTGAGCTGTTGAATGTATGATGTTGGTTTGGATTCTACTCCTTGTTTTAATACTCACTTTTCTAATCATATTGTTGTTTTAGGAACTATTTTTTATTGTTGTTGTTAATCCTCACCCAAAAATATATATTTTTTTCCCATTGATTTTTAGAGAGAGTGAAAGGGGGGGGGAGAAAAAGAGAGAAACATTGATATGAGAGAGACACATTGATCCGTTGCCTCCTGAACATGCCCCAACCCAGGCTGGGATCGGGCCTGCAACCCAGGTATATGCCCTTGACTGGAATCGAACCTGGACTCTTCAGTCCACAGGCTGATGCTCCAACCACTGAGCCAAATCAGCCAGGGTGGTAACTAATTTTTAACATTATAATTGTACAAGCAAAAACAGAACAAGTTCATTCTGAAAAGATTCTAAACCTAATTGGCATGACTAAACTCCTAATCTCTATCAAGTTTCTCATCTCCCTTCAATGTAACCCCTTTGCCAATGGGTATAAATCCTTCCTAGCTCAAAAACCTTGGGCAGCTAACTCAACCTCTCCAAATTTAAGTTCCCTTGGGTACAATGCAGTTGCTGTGTCTGTGTCTGTGTCCCAGGCTTCTGAGAGATATAAATTAAATAACTATCTTATACACATGCTTTAAAAGTCCATAAAAATGGATTAATATTAATAACAATTATAAAATAAATTTAAATATACATAAAATAATTTAAATGATTAAAAATTCATAAAATGATTTTTTAACAGTAAATTAAAGCATTGAAGGTAAGAACATTATAGGAAAACATTTTGGGACCCTTTGTCATAGGAACTATGTGACTCTTAAACATAGGTATCAGTGATTAATTACTTGTTTTAATATCCTTTAACTATAAAAATATCATTAATATGTTTACATAATTTCCAGTTCCTGATCTTTGAGGGAGGACTAGAACTTGACCTAAGACAGAAACATACGTTTTTAATATATGGTGTGTATTAGTTTAGCAAGGCTGGGTATCAGTATGCTCAGGCTGACATTATAAAACACCATGGACTGAATCACTTAACAGAAATTTATTTCTGAAGTCTGGGAAATCCTAGATCAAGGTAATGGCAAGGTAGGTTTCATTCTGAGGACTCCTTTGTTGACTTGTGGGTGGCTGAAGTCTTGCTGTTTGCTGATAAGACCTCTACTTTGTGGATACTCAGAGAGAGAAAGCAAGAGAGAGCTCTTTGGTGCCTTTATTTTTTAAGGACACCAATACTATCAGATCAGGGCTCTACCCTTAAGACTTCATTTAACTTTAATTATTTCCTTAGAGAACCCATCACCAAATAGAGGCGTACTTGGGGTTGGGGCTTCAATATATGAATTATGGAGACATAGGCATTCAATTCATAACAGGCTGCCATTACAAAAATATCAGAAAGCGGGTCATTTGAACAACAGAAATGTATTTTCCCCCAATTCTGAGGGCTAGATATTTAAGATCAAGGTATCAGCAAGGTTGAATTCTTCTGAGATCTCTCTCCTTGGCTTGTAGAAGGCTGTCTTCTACACATGCCTTCACATGGGGTCTCCCTCTGGATGTATCTGTGACTATATATTTTTCCTCTGATAGGTACACCATTCATATTGGATTAGTCATAGGATTAAGGCCAATATTAATGACCTCATTTTAACCTAATTGCCTCTTTAAAAACCCTATCTCCAAATACAGTCACATTCTTTTCTTTTTTTTTTTTTTTTACATATTTTTAAACTGATTTCAGAGAAGAAGGGAGAGGGAGAGAGAGATAGAAACATCAATGATGAGAGAGAATTATTGATTGGCTGCCTCCAGCACACCCCCTACTGGGGATCGAGCCCATAACCCAACCCGGATATGTTGAGTGTTTCCTTCCACAACTCGCGTGGAGTAGGGTTCGGTATCTGAAAGAGGAGCCGCACAGCAAATGAGAGAAAAAGACACGAGATAATTTTGCAATATTGGGGGACCAGGCGGCAAGTCCCGAAGGACTTCCTCTGTGCTCAGGCCTCACCAAGCTTTTATTCATCTGGGATGCACCCATAGCATAGCCCTAGGCAGGTGACCCCCTGCAACAGGCAGACTAGCCCATCAGCAAGGATTTACATAATAATAAATGGGGGAGTAGTTTCAGCTACCACTGTCTGGACAAACAGAGGTGGCGCCTAGCTCCGACCTTTGGGAGGGCTTCAAAGGCACCCAGCCGTGGCGGGGGGGGGGGGAGGTTCTCTGTCTATGCTTATCAGATAGTGAAGGCAATAAGCAGTTTCCCACAGGATATATGACTAGAATCGAACCTGGGACCCTTTAGTCTGCAGGCCGACATTCTATACACTGAGCCAAACTAACTAGGGCTACAGTCACATTCTGAATCATTGGGAGTTAGGGTTTCAACATGAGAATAATTCAGCCCATATGAAGATTTGGAAAGCGCTTCTGTGTCTAGAGAAGCTTATGACTTGCTCTAATCAACAAATAATCAATTGATACACTCCCAGAAAAATAACTGCTAACTATGTATTTATAAACTAGGTCTCTAAAAGACAGTCACTTGCTAGGTGTGCTCGTGCCCCAATATTTACTATAATGTAATAAAACAATCTTTAAAACTGTTTTCCCACTAAGTCCACGAACTTGCTTCATAAAAGAGCATGTCTTGTAGTGCCCATCTAACCCTTAGAGTGTATAGACACTCTGGAATGAAATTTTGAAAAGATTGTTCAATAATTTATACTAATCACTAATTCACATGACTGTCCCTCTTCAGTTAAAGTAAGTGAAGATATTTTAAATTCCATCCTCCACTCCCAACAAAGAAGCTTTGCCTGCCCTTGTGCGTGTTCATTTGGTCAGACAGAAGTAAACTTGACTGGCAGCTTTCTAGCCTATTTCTGTATGCAGAGCTGCTTCTAGGAGGCCAGTATTATTAAACTTGAGGTTTGACATTTCAAAGGAACATTGGAAGATTTTGACCTCTTCTTCTAGAATTTGAAAGAGAAAGATACCGATGAGTCTCTATTCACCTCAGCTGGTATGATTCTCCTCCTCCCTCCCTCCACCAACTGTAGAAAATTTTGCTTATGTATCTTCAAAACAAGATTTACTTCCTTTTCTAATTAACTGTCAAGAATAAACAAAAATAGTCGCTTCGATTTTAGCTCTCACACATAGGCTTTCTAGCCTGAGGAGCAACTTCACAAGCAGGGTCTCTGTTACTCACCTTTCACCGTCATCGCCCACAATTAAAACTCATTAAGATTTTCCTCACTCCCATCTTCCAAGGACAAAAATAATGCAGGCTATTACCATTTGTTTTATTCCAATAGGAAAACCCATTGGGGGTTCTATACAGAGAATTTCAGAATTTTCTTTTTAAATCACAGGGCTGTGAAATAATTAGCTCTTAGTTTAATTTTCCTTTATCTTTTTGTGTAGGTGTATAATGTTTATTCTGCTGAAACTTTATATCATTTTAGGCAAAGTTCAATTGCTTTCCAAAGTGGGCTGGTATAGTTCCATGCTGCTATCAGATCGGGGCAAATGTGCTACCATTTCTCAGGAATCTCCAAATTACCAGCCTTATATGTAGTGATCTGAGTGAGATTGTGTTTCAGTAGATATGTATGTGTGCATAAGTGTGTATGTGAGTTTGTAGAGTCACACACCCTTGGTTCACTGTGAGCTAGATTTTTACCAGACTCCAGCTAAGATTAAGGAGAATAGGTCCTTTAAGACATGTCGCTCCTCCACAACCCCATAAAATCTTGTGATGATCTGACATCATTATTAACTCAATATTTTCCCATTTGAAAGGCAATAAAACTTTCCAAATTATCCTTCTTACTTCTATTAACTTGACATGAATTATCTTGCTAATCTGGGAAATGAAACTCCATGCAGAAAACCCACTGTTGGGCATTCTTTGGAACAAACATGTATAGCCACACACAAATTCCTGCACAAATAGAATACAGAATTCCTTCCCTCTCCCATCTAGGAGGTTTGATTAAGTTATTGTTCCATTATTATTCCTCTATTCAAGAAATCCTAATAATTATTAATTGCTTAGAGAAGCGTCCCCCAAACCTTTGCAATGAGGAGTTAATTTTTACATTTCTAAATTATGGAAATCTCTCCAGGCATGTGTGTGGGGAGAAGAGAGGATATGAGTTACACAGGGACTGATTATCCATATGAGCTCATTTCCTCATAAATGTGTGGTAAAACACAGCAAAACAATTAAGGGACAGAAGTAGATGTAGTATCATGCATTCTGTAGAATGAACCAAGATCATGCATTGCCCTATTTATCAGGGATTCCCAATTTTGAAGGTTTGATACCAAAGACATGATTCATCAATGATCTAGTTGATAAGTTCATTGTTTTCTATTAACCTAAAACTGCCCTAAAGATTGAAGTCTGTCTTGAAAATTTAAAAAAACATAAATCTAAAACCCTCCATAATTTAACACTTCCATATATCTCCAATTATTTACTCCAACTGTTCCCAATATGTACCCTATCACTCACAGCCCTTACATCCCCTGTTATCTATATTTTTTCAAATGCCCAAACCCTGCCAACTCTCTCCTCCTCTTCCTTTAGTCTAACCCTTCTGAATCTCTCAGGATTGCTGGGTATGGAGGATGAGAAGTCCTGGCTTCTGAGTTCTCATCCTGTACTTCAACCAACTATAGTTTATTTAGGTTGAGAAATGGGACTGTGGTCTAAATAAAATGTGAAGAACCACTGCTTTACAACTGATCTAAAATTCAGCTCACAATGATACCTTCCTCCCTGAGGTTTCTATGCCACTTTCTGTGGTTATGTGGACCTTGTATTTTTATATATATACTAGAGGCATGGTGCACAAAATTTGTGCATGGGTAGGGCCCCTAGGCTTGGCCAGAGAACAGGGCTGATGGGGGCCTTCCAGCTGTCAGCTAGGGCCTTCCTTCTGGCTGCTGGCTGCCAGCCGGGTCTGCCGGCTGCTGGTTAGGGCCTTCTTTCATTCCATGCCACCCCCTGGTGGTCAGCACATGTCATAGTAAGCAATCGAACTCCCGGTCTCCTGGTTGAACTCCCAAGGAGACACTTAGCATATTAGCCTTTTTATATATATAATTTTACATCTGCATGTTGTTTTTCCCTCCAATCAAAACCAGGTTCATTTTAAATGCTACTTGCATCACTTGGTAATGTCATATTGCAGTGGACTTTAAAGAGCTGCCTATTTTGAGGTGCAACACCTTGGATGGCTATAGAGTAGAGGATGCCTAGGTACCACACAGAGAGCTGTGCTCTCACACTTTCTGCTCTATCCTTGCTGTTGCTCTCAAGTCAATCAGTCTGTTAGCAAGTCAAATAACTTCCCTTTAGAATTTTATTAATATAGAGGGCGGAGAGCAACTAAGATGGCGGCATAGGTAAACACCGGGAAATTGTCGCCTCACACAACAATTGAAAATTACCGCAAAGGACTGAGCAAACATCATCCAGAACAACAGGAAGGCTGGCTGAGTGTAAATTCTACAACTAGAAGGAAAGAAAAGCACGCTGAGAGCCAGAGGCGCTGCGGAGGTGAAGTGCAGAGGTACTGCGGCGCGCGCGCGCGAGGAAAGGGGGTAGCACCTGAGGACGCAGCTGACTTTTTGAGTCACAAGCTCCTGACTGCTCTGAACTCCGGTTCCGGGAAGTCTCTGGGGACCCAGGACTCATACGGGGAGAGGCTGGTCTGTCCGGCAGCGAGCGAACTTGAGGGCGGCTTTCCCTCAGAGGTGCTTGCAGCCGTTACCGGGACACTGAGACGCGCGACTCCGGGCGGAGAATCAGCCATGGCTGCTTTCTCCACCCTTTGACTCCCTGAGACCCCGCCCCACCCAGGCTGCGGCAGAGGCTTTTGCATGTGAATGTACCTAACTGCAGCCGAACCAGGCAGACCCTGAACTTCCAAGAGAAGGCCCAAGGCCCCGCAGCGGCTTGCATTGCTTCACAGCTGAGCCTCTTCGTGGCTCCTGCTGTGTGGCCTCAGGCAGAGGCTGAATTAGCACCTCCTTAGATCCAGGAGCCACTGTACCCAGTGGTCAGAGGGGGTCCATCCAGACTGCAACTCCTCAGACCCATAAGGGACACACTCAGGGAGCAGACTCAGTGAGCACCAAAGCCCCACTGAAGCAAGTCTTGCCCCAGAAGGGTGTCTTCAGCACAGAAGTTCTCCCACTTTAGACACAGCTGATTCTCACAGCCAATTGGCCTGGAGGTCAATTCCTCCCAGTGATTCTACAACAACCAAGGCACCAAGAGTGCACCAAGAGTGTCCACCCCAGGTAACTGGGGAGGCTGAGCTACTGGGCCCTACAGGACACGTGGCGCACAGGGCCACTCTATCAACACAGGGAAGCTGCCAAAATGCGGAGACAAAGAAACAGGTCACAAATGGCAGAAATGGAGGAAAGCAAACGATTGGATATAGAGTTCAAGGCCACGTTTATAAGGTTTTTCAAGAATTTTATGGAAACCGCCGATAAATTTAATGAATCCCTCAATAAGTATAGTGAGACCATGGAGGACATGAAAAAGGACCAACTAGAAATTAAGCATACACTGACTGAAATAAAGAATAATTTACAGAGATCCAGCAACAGACAAGAGGATCCCAAGAATCAAGTCAAAGATTTGAAATACAAAGAAACAAAAAATACCCAACCGAAAAAGAAAAAAGAAAAGAGATTCCAAAAATATGAAGATAGTGTAAGGAACCTCTGGGACAACTTCAAGCGTACCAACATCAGAATTATAGGGGTACCAGAAGGAGAGAGAGGGCAAGATATTGAAAACCTTTTTGAAGAAATAATGACAGAAAACTTCCCCTACCTGGTGAAAGAAATGGACTTACAAGTCCAGGAAGCGCAGAGAACCCCAAACAAAAGGAATCCAAGGAGGACCACACCAAGACACATCATAATTAAAATGCCAAGAGCAAAAGATAAAGAGAGAATCTTAAAAGCAGCAAGAGAAAGACAGTCAGTTACCTACAAGGGAGTACCCATACGACTGTCAGCTGATTTCTCAACAGAAACCATGCAGGCCAGAAGAGAGTGGCAAGAAATATTCAAAGTGATGAATAGCAAGAACCTGCAACCAAGATTACTTTATCCAGCAAAGCTATCATTCAGAATAGAAGGTCAGATAAAGAGCTTCACGGATAAGAAAATGCTAAAGGAGTTCATCACCACCAAACCAGCATTATATGAAATGCTGAAAGGTATTCTTTAAGAAGAGGAAGAAGAAAAAAGAACTCTTACCATTTGCCACAGCATGGATGGAACTGGAGAGCGGATAAATACCACATGATCTCACTCATTTGTGGAATATAATGAACAACATAAGCTGATGAACAAGGACTGATCCAGAGACGGAGAGGCATTGATTGGACTGTCGGGACTTGGAGGGAAGGTAGAGGAGGGTGGGGGTAAGGGGGAAAGATCAACCAAAGGACTTATATGCAAGCATATAGGCCTAATCAATGGACATGGACAACGGGGGGGTGAGGGCATGAGCGGGGGTGGGGGGGGTAGAGGGTAAGGTGGGGACAAGGACACATATGTAATATCTTAATCAATAAAAAATATATTAAAAAAAGAATTTTATTAATATATTTTTATTTTTAAAATTTATTGTTTTTTATTGAATTTTTTGGGTGACATTGGTTAATAAAATTATATAGGTTTCAGGTATACAGTTATACACTACATTGTCTGTATATTGTATTGTTTGTTTATCACCCCAACTCAAGTCTCCTTCTGTGTCACCATTTATCCCTACTTTATCCTCTTCTACCTCCCCCTGACCCCCTTTCCTCTGGCAATCAAATAGCTTCACTTTAATTGCTAAACCTTTTAGATCCTCCTCTTCATGGGAAAACTGTATTTGAATGAGTGAAACAACTGGATAGCATTGCAAGATCCCATTAAAAAGTGGAAAAGGAGGGTTAGACAATAGGCTGTAACAACAATGACAACAAAAAGAAGTAATTCATATATGTTTAGTGCTATAGCAATTGTACAATGCTTTCATATTATTTCTTTTATCGACTTTAATCATTTTAGTGAGATGTTACTATCACCATATAAGTGAGGCTAAGATAATCAAGTATCAGAGAGGTTAAGTCTCTTGTCTAAGGACATACAACAGTAACTAATAACCTAAACATAAATCATAATTTTAAACCTCCAAATTCTCATTTCATATGGGCTAAGCTCTTAGAGCAAAACTTACCATAGTAGAAGTGGATCCTGAGTTGGATCATATAATAGACTATTAAAATAAATGAGATCAATAGAGGAAAACCTTTAAAAGATTTTTAATTCCAATATTATGCAAGTTAAGTTTATCAGCAAGAATTTTTCTGTGATGGTGTTGACCTAATGACCCCGAAACATGCATGCACAGCTCTTTCTTCCACGAACTTGTGATGCTATCAAACATGAGCTCCTTATTCCACCTCAACATCTCTCCACTTTTTCACTCTTTTTTTGTTCTTCCTCTTTTCTTTTAAAAGAAAATATGTCCCACTCATTATTCTGCTGCTTCCCCTTTTACCTGTATTTTTGTTTCTATGATCTTGGAGCTTCTTTGAAACTTCACTTTGTTAATTCTTATCATTGTCTCTCCATTTCTCCCTTTCCTAGGTTATGAAAGTCTTTACACCACAAATTTTTTTAAAAAAAAAAAACTCAACCCTTTTGCTCCTCAAAAATATAATTCAATCTTTATTTATCCTTATAAACTAAATTCTAAAAAGTTCTTTTTTCATAGCATTCACTTCCTCAGAAACTACTCACTGGTCCCCTTAAATTCTTATGCTTGCTCTCCTCACTTTGTAGAAATAACTAGCTGAGCATGCCCTTATAGCCAACAACATAAATTTACGCAATATTCTCATTTTTCACAATTTTACCAGTTTTTCAGGTTTTGCCTCACATTATAGCTCCAAGCTGAGGGCCAAATACATCTACTAGAATATAATAAAAAAGTAATGTCAATGTAATTATGTTAATATAACTTTATTGATAAATATCATAGAAAATTAAAGATGCACATAACCTGTTACACATTCATTTCATTCCTACTTTCTACCCGAGAGAAATCTTGTACATATGTAGCCAGGTATATGAATAACAATGTTCGGAGACCTGCTTTAAGAGAGAGAGAGAAAGGGGGTAGAGAATTGAGAGGGTCTTCTCAATGATTTGAAATCTGAGGACTCTGATGATGATGAAAGCTGCCTTCATCATAGTATCCTTCATCTCTATCCCAGCTCTAAACTTTGTTTCTTCAGAGCTATGAGACACTGGAAACTTTGGATACCTGGAATTAAGTAAGACTGTTTCCCAAATGGAGAACACCTGTAACAAAGGTTTACTAGCAGCATATTTTTTTTAACAAAAAATAGGCCACCAGAGATCTCTGGGCCGGGTGCACAGAGCTCTAGGAGGAATCTCTTTGCTTGAGGGGATGAAGTCTTCCAGGCCTTTGAGGAAAGAGGACAGAGATCTGACAGCAGAGGTCCCTCCCAGTGTAGCAACAGGAGGTGGGCAGATTTCTGACTATCTAGGGTGATACAACAGTGCATGTACTTTTCAGGGTTTGCAGAATTAGGGACTGACAAAAATCATATATGAGTCTCAATATACAAACAAAATTAAAAACCTTCATTTCACCTCAAAGGGAATATAAGATAAGAAAGAAATCCAGAACCAATACCTAAGGAAATAAAATTGTTGTATGAGTCAAATAAAATGTGAATTTAAGAAGGGGGCTCACCAGGATTCCAGGTATAGCACAAACATGTTTCCAGAGCTAAAATATGAGTTTTCAATAAAGTTTATTATTTGAATAAAAGAGGGTGATCATTATTAAGACCTAAATTAATGACCTACACAACTAGAAGAAATACAATAAAACAGAGAAAAAAAGTAGAGACAATTATTATACAAAAACAGATAAAGAAACATGAGGCATATTGTTCAAATGGTAGGAGTTTCAAAGAGAAAAACAATGAGTTTGGGGGAAGTATCAATAATTAAAGAAACAATAGAATTCAATTTTCCTGAGCTGAAGAACGTATTAAACCCTAAATAGGCTCACAAAGTTTCAGTGTAAAGTAATAAAAAAAAGAAAGAAACAAAAAATAACAATAAAACACTCCGGCAAGTTTTATAAAATTCTTCAACCATTTTAATGATAAAGAGAAAGATCTTAAAAGCTCACAGGCAAAAGAACATGTTATCTACAAAGAAAAAATAAATTAGACTAGCATTGAACTTTTCATCTGCAACACTGAGACATGAAACACAGTGCAATATCATCTACAGATCAAATTAAAAACTCAGTAGACAGTTTAAAATTCAGATTTAATATAGAGAGATTTTATAAACTGAAAATTGGAACCAAAATTATTCAGGATGTAGCAGAGAGAGATAAAAGACAGAAAGAGCATGGTAGAAATTCTAACGCAAAAGCATATTGACTATCATTACATGAAAACAAAAGAAATGATTTAACAAGAACTTAAAAATAAAATTCAAATTATATAATGCAAACAGAGCAAAGATTTGAAAAATTTTAAAGAAAACATTGCCAAACCATAACTACATTGAGTTTAACATATACCACTCAGAAACTAAAACAATCAGGAAAAAAAAATTAAGAATATAGAATAATTAAATAAAATATGATGTGATGGATACCAGATAAAATAATCTATCTTTATATCTATCTATCTATCTATCTATCATAAAGATATAGTGTCCCCAAAAATATATACACACTTTGAATAATTATAAAGGCAGTGTTTATTAAAAAACATCTTATTTTCAAAATTGAGCTATATGCTGTTAAAGTGTATATACATTTTTGGGACACCGTATATGAACACATATATGCAAACATATCTTTGTACTTAACTATTATACTTGTACATGTACTTACATATGATTCATATTTCAAGAGCGTATAGAACATTTACAAAAACAGGAATAGAGATAGACTTCACAACAAATGCCTAATAATTACTAACACACAAACTGTATTTTCTGGATCATGATGAATTAAAATTGTGAGTCAATAATAAAATGAAGAGCTAAAAATTTTATGCATTTAGAAATTAAAGCACCACCCTAACTAAACCATAACTCAAAAATCATATTTAAAATTAAAAAATGATCTCTTTTTTAAAAAGTATTTATTGTTGAAAGTATTACATATGCCCCCTTCTTCCCCCATTGACCCCTTCTAGCCTGCTTCCACCCCTAGGCCTTCACCACCCTATTGTCTGTGTCCATGGGTTATGCATATATGCATATAAGTTCTTTAGTTGTTCTCTTTCCACCCACCCACCCTTCACTGCCTTCCCTCTGAGGTTCCATAGTCTGTTCCAGGCTTTTATGTTTTTGGATCTATTTTGTTCATCAGTTTACTTTGTTCATAGATTACACATAAGATTTAAGTCATGTGATACTTGTCTTTTTCTGAATGGTTTATTTCACTTATCTCTCTATGCTATCTCAAAGGGTAAAATATCCTTCTTTTTACTGCTGTATAGTATTCCCTAGTGTACGTGTACCACATCTTTTTTATCCGCTCATCTACTGATGGGCACTTGGGCTGTTTCCAGATCTTAGTTATTGGAAATTGTGCTGCTATGAATATAGGGGTGCATACATTCTTTCTGATTGGTGCTTTGGGTCTCTTAGGATATATTCCTAGAAGTGGGATCACTTGGTCAAATGGGAGTTCCATGTTTAATTTTGTAGGAAACTCCATACTGTTTTACATAATGGCTGCACCAGTCTGTATTCCCACCAATAGTGTACTAGGGTTCCCTTTTCTCCACATCCTCACCTGCACTTGTTTCTTGATTTGTTGATAATATCCATTCTAACAGGTAGCCATTCTGACAGGTTGATACCTCATTGTCATTTTAATTTGCATCTCTCTGATAATCAGTGACTTTTAGCATTTTTTCATATGTCTCTTGGCCATCTGTATGTCCTCTTTGGAGAAGTGTCTATTTAGATCCATTGCCCATTTTAAACTGGAATGATTGTCTTCCTTTTGTTAATTTGTATGAGTTCCTTATATATTTTGGATATTAAACCTTTATCAGATATATCATTGCTAAATAAGAAAATAATTTCAACTGAAGTGACAAAGAAAACAATAATACATAGTAAAACCTTTAGATTCATCCTTAGAGGTAACAGAGTAAATATTTATAGATTAAAGAAGAACATCTAAAATTAATGATGGATGCATTCAACTACAAAATTGGAAAAATTAATAAACTCAAAGAAAGAAGAGAATGAATAATGAAGATGAAGGTAGAAAATAATAAAATATAGAACAAGATAAAGTATAAAGGGTCAACAAAATGAACACATCACTGGCAATATTCAAACATTTTTAAAAGAAAGAACACAAATAAGCAATTTTAGGAATAAAAAGAGAACATTAATGTAGATCTGCTAAAGATTAAAAAAATCATATTTCAATATTATAAGTAAATTTGTAACAGTAAATTGAAAACTTAGATGAAATAGTTAATTTTTCCAGAAGAGCATAAATTATTAAAGCTGACTCTTAAAATATAGAAAGCCTGAAATTGTCAAAGGCATTATATTAGGACTGCGTATTATGTTATCAAAAACACTAGATCCAGATGGTTTTCCTTGTACATTTTTACAGTCCTCCAAGAATATCCCCTGTTTTATACACATTTTTTCAATATGATAAAAGATATGGACCATTGCCAACTCCATTTTCTATTTAGTATAACCTTGATAACACATCCAAACAAAACCAGAACACAAAAAAAAATATGAGTAATTTTAAATTCTTAAATATTTACAAACTATATCCAAAAATGTAGAAACAACTTATGACAAAGTTGAGTTTATTCTAGAAATAATATGATTGACCACTAGAATTTATATTAAAATAACTCATTGTATTAACAGATTAAAAGTGAAATTTTTTTCTGCATCAATTTATCTTAATAGATGGAGAAAAGGCATTCAATAAAATTCAACACTAACTCCTAAAAAATCTAAGTGAACTAGGGCCAGAAAGGAACTTATTTTACTAGGCAAGGGTCACTCTAAAAATCCATAGCAAATGTCACTCTTAGTAGTAAAATATTAATGGAATTTTCCTAAAAATTTGAAATATTGAAAGACACTGTTTGATACTGGTTTTTTTTTCTTATATTAGTTTGAAGTTTCTACAAGATGCAATTAAGCAAGAAATAGAACAATTCATGAGAAAGAAATGAATTATCATAAATCATATGTAAAGAGTTCATTATCAATTTTTGGTATTCTTGTTTTCTGCTATACTGTGCTATTTTCAAGTATTAAACAACAAGCAATTTTAGTATAGTATTATTAAATGTTTTATTCTATTCAGAGTATAAATTCTTTACATACTAAAATATACCAGGTAGTTATTCAGTTTAGTGAATTTTTATTTTATTTTTATTTTTATTTTTTTAAAATATATTTTATTGATTTTTTACAGAGAGGAAGGAAGAGAGATAGAGAGTTAGAAACATCGATGAGAGAGAAACATCGATCAGCTGCCTCCTGCACATCCCCCACTGGGGAAGTGCCCACAACCCAGGTACATGCCCTTGACCGGAATTGACCCTTCAGTCCGCAGCCCGACGCTCTATCCACTGAGCCAAACCGGTTTCGGCTAGTTTAGTGAATTTTTAAATCAAATACAGAAATACTCAGGGCTCTGAGTAAAACCATCATCTTTTAAAACAATTTAAAGTTTAAAAATGTTTAATATATCATTGTTTCACATGGTTGACAATAGATTAATATCTTGAAATCTATAATAGTAAAAGCATAATATGCTAATTAGACCAGACAGTGAATGACCTTCTGGATGTTTTTCTGGATGACCTTCTTGGTGAAGCCAGGGCTGCAAGGGCTGAGGCAGCTGCTGCGGCTATAAGGGCTGAGCCCCTTGCACAAATTTTGTGCATTGGGCCTCTAGTATAGGCATAATACTATGTCAGACTTTGTTGGAAGCCATCATATTTAATGGACTCTGCCATTTCAATATATATTATCCAAATTCAGTTGTTCATCTGATGTCTCTGCCTAAGGCAGTGGTTCTCAACCTTCCTAATGCCACGACCCTTTAATACAGTTCCTCATGTTGTGGTGACCCCCAACCATAAAATTATTTTCATTGCTACTTCATAACTGTAATTTTGCTACTGTTATGAATCATAATGTAAATATCTGATATGCAGGATGTATTTAGGCGACCCCTGTGAAAGGGTCACTCAACCCCCAAAGGGGTCGCGACCCACAGGTTGAGAACCACTGGCCTAAGGGCTTTTCTGGGACTTTGGAAGGTCATGACCACTGTGCTTGGAACCCAGAAATGCTGGGAAATCAATCCCATCTCAGTCTAGGAGCCTTCACTAACTCTTGAGAGGTGGTATAAAGTTAGTCCCCCAAACAAAAACATCAATATTTCCCTAAAGGATTTAATTGGAATGAGAGTCTCTTAATGTAATATCCAAGATGCCTGGGATACAATCCAAAACTAGTTGGCATATGTGGCATCATGAAAATCTCAACTCTCATGGGAAAAGGTAAGGAACAGAAGCCAACCTAGGAGTGACATTGGTAAGAAGGCAGAATTGGAGGTTTCATCTCTTTTCCCCACTGAAAGAAATATCAATTTGACAATGACCACAGGCAAACTTACCTTCACAAGAGCTATAGAATCCAGGTGAGAGAAGACAGTACCTGAACTGAGCACAGAAACAAGGAAGGAACATTGAAGAGGATAGAAAAAAGCCGTCTCTTTTTACCCACATCACTTTCCTTAAGCCCCTCTAACACAGTGATCCTCTGGCCCAGGAGCTCTCCTGTCGGGAAAGAGTTGGAAGTTGAGTGTCCAAGTTCACCACAGACACCAGCCCCAGCCCCAGTAAATTTTGTTTCAGTCTTTCTATTAAATGTATAATGGTATCTCATCATGGCTTTAATTTGTATTTCTCTAATTAATAATAATGTGTTTTTATGTGTTTATTTTTCATATATCTTTTCTTGGTCAATTGTCTTCCCACATCTTTAGCTCATTATTAATTGTGTAGTTTGTTTCCTTATTTTATGAGTTTGGGAGTTACCATATATTCTGGATACAAATACTCTAGCAGATATGTGATTAGCAAATATCTTGTTACAGTTGGTAGCAAGTCTTTTTATAACATTTTTATTGAGCTATCATTTGCATATCATACAATTCATAAATTTTCAGTTTACAATGTAATAATTTTCAATAATTTTCTAGAGTTGTGCAGCCATTACCACAATCCAGTTTTAGAACATCTACATTATCCAAAAATATTTCTTGTGCCATTTACAATTCATTTTCATTTCCACTACCATACCCAGATACTATGAAGTTACTTTCCATTTTTACAGATTTGTCTAATCCAGACATTTTATGTAAATCTATAATAATAAAAGCATAATATGCTAATTAGACCAGATATCCTTCCGGACAACCTTCTGGATGAAGCTGGGACTGCAAGGGAAACTCGGGTCCTGGATGCCTGCATGTAGCCGGGAGGGGGAAAACTGGGTCCCGGGTGCCAGAGGGAAGCTGGTGCCGGCAGCCGGGGAAAGGAAGGCCTACTCTTGCACAAATTTTGTGCATCGGACCTCTAGTTGAATTATATAATATACAATAGTTTTTGTCTGAATTATTTAGCATAGGATAATATAGGTTGATGCAAATCAGATTTACAGATGTTCATATGGAAAATAATACACTCCTATCTAATAAAGAGGTAATATGCAAATTGATCATCACTCCAACACACAAGATGGCCGCCCCCCTGTGGACACAAGATGGTTGCCACAAGATGGCTGGCAGGGGAGGGAAGTTATGGGCAATCAGGCCAGCAGGGGAGGACAGTTGGGAGGGACTAGGCCTGCAGGGGAGGGCAGTTGGGGTGGACCAGGCCAGCAGGGAAGAGCAGTTAGGGGCAATCGGGCCATCAGGGGAGCAGTTAGGTGTTGATCAGGCTGGCAGGGGAGTGCTTAGGTGGTGATCAGGCTGGCAGGCAGAGCAGTTAGGGTCAATCAGACAGGCAGGCAGGCGAGCGGTTGGGAGCCACAGCCCTGGATTGTGAGAGGGCAGTTGGACATCCCTTGAGGGGTCCCAGATTGGAGAGGGTGAAGGCTGGGCTGAGGGACACACACCCCCCCCCCCCCCCCCCCCCCCGTGCAAAAATTTTATGCACCGGGCCTCTAGTAATTAATAAATAATAATGTAAGAATAAACTGTTCTGTGTAAACCTACTTTTGCTCATCTCTGTATTTTTTGAGAGTCATCTATGTTGTGGCATGTATCAGCAGTTTATTTCATTTTATTGCAAAATTAGAGGCTCGGTGCATGAAATTTGTGTACTTGGAGAGGGGCCATAAGCCTGGCCTGCACCCTCTCACAGTCTGGGAGCCCTTGAGGGACATCCTTAGCACTGCCATGGAGGCAGGAGAGGCTCCTGCCACTGCCACTGTGCTCGCCAGCCATGAGCCCGGCTTCTAGCTGAGTGGCGCTCCCCCTGTGGGAGTGCACTGACCATCAGGGGGCAGATCCCGTGTTGAGTGGGATCGGGCCTAACCAGCTCTATGACATCCCCTGAGGGGTCCGAGATTGTGAGAGGGAACAGTCCAGGCCAGGGGACCCCACCAGTGCACGATCGGGGCCGGGGAGGGACATGGGAGGTTGGCCAGGGCATGTTCCACCCATCTCTCTCAGTCTCATTTGGCTGCACCCAAGCAGCAAGCTAACCTTCCAGTTGGAGCATCTGCCCCCTAGTGGTCAGTGCATCTCATAGCGACCTGTTGACCAATTGACTGTCTGCCCCCTGGCCATATTGAGCAGTTGAGCGGCCTTAGCATATCATTAGGATATTACACTTTGATTAGTAGTATGGACAACAGGTTGACCAGACATTTAGCATATTAGGCTCTTATTATATAGGACTAGAGGCCCGGTGCACAAAATTCATGCCCCGGGGTGGGGGGGTACCCTCAGCCCAGCCTGCACCCTCTCCAATCTGGAAGCCTTTGGGGGATGTCCGACTGCCAGTAAACCAGACATCCCTCTCGCAATCCAGGACCGCTGGCTCCTAACCACTAGCATGCCTGCCTGCCTGCCTGATTGCCCCTAACTGCTCCCCTGCTTGCCTGAATGCCCCCAACTGCCCTCCTCTGCTGGCCTGATCACCCCTAAATGCATCTGCCTTGGCCCCCGCCACCGTGGCTTTGTCTGGAAGGAAGTCTGGAAGATGTCTGGTCTAACTAGCATATTACCCTTTTATTAGTATAGATAGTGTTCTCTTGTATGGCTACACATACCACATTTTTTTCTATTCACCAGTTAATGGACATTTGAATTGTTTACTTTGGCTTTTTATGAATAATGCTGCTGTGAAAATTCACATGTAAATATTGGGGTAGAAATATTTCATTTCTCTGGGTAAATATCTAGGAGGGGAACTGCTGAGTTGTATGGTAACTCTACTTTTAATGTTTTTAGGAGCCACCAAAACTGTTTTCCATGAAGGCTATACCATTTTACTTCCCAACCAGTAAAGTATGGGGTTCTTCATATCATTTCTAATACTTGTATTGTCTGTTTTTGTTTTTTATTTTTACTAACCATCCTACTGGGTATGAAGTGTTACCTTATTGTGCATTTAAATAATGCCTAATGATACACTTATTTGTCATTTCTATATCTTCTTTGGAGAAATGTCTATTCAACTATTCTAACCATTTTTTTATTGAAATGTTTATGTTCAAAGCTTTTCTTGACTACATTGTGACTAGTAAAGTCCCCATAATTTGGGCCCTTTATTTTCCAATCCTATATAATAAAAGCCTAATATGCTAAGTATCTAGTCATCCAGTCGGCTGTTCAATCAATCAAAGCATAATATGCTAAGGCCGCTCAACTACTTGCTATATGAGCACTGACCACTAGGGGGAAGACACTCATACTGGTAGGTTAGCTTGCTGCTGGGGTCCATCCATTCAGGACTGAACGAGATGAGCTGGACACTCCCTGGAGCCCTTCCGTCGTCTCTCCCCGGCTGGCCAAACCCCTGCATCCTTCCCCTGCCCCAGTTGTGCACCAGTGGGGTCCCTTGGCCTGGCCTGCACCCCCTTGTAACCCGGGACCCCTTAGGAGATGTTGGAGAGCTGGTTTCGGCCTGACGGCTGAATGACTGGTTGCTATGACATGTACTGACCACCAGAAGGCAGATGCTCAATGCAGGAGCTGCCCCCTGCTGGTCAGTGCACTCCCACAGGGGGAGCACTGCTCAGCCAGAAGCCTGGCTCACAGCTGGCAAGCACAGTGGCAGTGGCAGGAGCTTCTACTGCCTCTGCTGCAGCACTAAGGATGTCCAACTGCCGGCAGCCAGATATCCCCTGAGGGCTCCTGGACTGTGAGAGGGTGCAGGTCGGGCTGAGGGACCACCCCTGAGTGCAAGAATTTCATGCATTGGGCCTCTATTAATCAATAATCTTCTTGATCCCATATACCCCACATAAGAACATAAACATAAACAAAGACTGTCTGCTGCATTTAACTTTTAAAAATCCTTTTAGTATTTAAGATAAGTAAATAAATTCATTTGTGAAGATGATCTATCACTGGTCTTGGCTTTTCACTCCACAGATATAGTATGTAGAAGAGGCTAAGGGGTTATACACCAGATGCAGCCTATATATCCAACTAGGAAATATGTGCTGAAAATTATCAGTCATTTCTGGGTCTGGAGGACTTGTTTCCAGTTAGTGATCCCCAAGAAAGTGCTTTGTAAAATCACTTCATCAGCACTCTCAAAAATAATTTTTGCTTTTGTGTGAAATTTCCTCTATGTTCAAATTATTTTGCCTGACACTGTAGGTGTTCATTTTCCCTCCAATATTGAACTTACCTTTGAATGAAAACATACACACACACTCATATACACATACTGAGTACTTATGACACTAGACTGTAATCTCCTTTAGGGAAATAAACATGACTAATTTGTTCCAACATGTATTCCTTGGTTCTAAGGAGATATAAAGTAGGCACTCAATAAATATTTGTTAAATACATGAGTAAATGAATAGCTACAAGGCAGCTTTCCAGTGGCCTGAGTCCCAACACTTATTCTGGTCCATGCTGACCTCTTTCTTTTG
Organism: Myotis myotis; assembly: GCF_014108235.1. Taxonomy (NCBI): domain Eukaryota; kingdom Metazoa; phylum Chordata; class Mammalia; order Chiroptera; family Vespertilionidae; genus Myotis; species Myotis myotis. Next base: position 18,226,047 of record NW_023416401.1, on the reverse strand, counting down.
TTTCCCCTACTGCACTGTGGACCTGTCAATCCGGTTGGCATTTATGTGTGCTTTCTGAAACCTGTGTGTATGGAAGTCTTATTTTTCACAATGGAGCTATAAATTATTTGAATGCAAGGAATTTGACATATCCCTGAAGTGGGACCTCCTTATCTTGTTTCTCTAATAATTTTCACAATTTTCATCATTAATTACAACTTATATCTATAGAGACAACACTGTGCCTCATTGGGGGGTCAATTCAAAGAACAGTAGGTCAGTGCCCCAGTGATGCAGCATCCCAACACACAGGTTATTCATTTCATTTTAATCTTATGCATGGATACTGGCACCCAGTCTCGGTCCTGATTCCAGTAGCTAATCTTGCCCTTTGAATTCTAGTTTCAGCACTTAGGCTCCTGTTTTGCTAGTCTGGTGGCACCAATATTCCACGTTTGTTATTCTGTTTCCACTTGCTATGCATTCTTATGGCTGAACTTACAGTATCTGCTCATTATCCTCTTAGAGACGTGGTCGGCAAACTGCGGCTCGCGAGCCACATGTGGCTCTTTGGCCCCTTGAGTGTGGCTCTTCCACAAAATACCATGTGCGGGCACATACGTACAGTGCAATTGAAACTTCATGGTCCATGCGCAGAAGTCGTTATTTTGTGGAAGAGCCACGCTCAAGGGGCCAAAGAGCCGCATGTGGCTCATGAGCCACAGTTTGCTGAGCCACAGTTTGCTGACCACTGTCCTAGAGTCTTGCTTGAAAGATTAGAGGTTTTCAACCACTATCAGGATATGAGGACCTAACCCATGTGACTTTCTTGTCCAGTTTCTTGTAGCTCAGAGCCTCCAATGTCTGGTCTAGAGAAAGGATGCCATTACTTCCTCAGTCTGGTAGGTCACCAAAGTCCTAAATTTGGCCCGCCTCTGGTCTTTCACAGCTCTTAGAAGAGTACCAAATCTATGGTAGCCCCACTTTTAATACTTGTTTCTGGATAATTACTATTTTTAAACTCTTGGTATTTTTCTTCCCATTTTCTTATGTCTTTAAAAGACTTCAAAAGAGCTGCAAAATCCAGAGTGAGATCTGTGTTTCAAAAAACTAGAAGCATGAACACCAAAGAACTCGTGATGGCAAGATGTTTATGCGAGCTAGGGTGAGGGTTTTGCAGCTCAAAATAATTTCTTCAAATCCTGCTTAGGGGTGAGGGGGTGGGGGAACCACACAAACAAACAAATAAACAAACAAAAACACTACTATGACTATGAAGCAACAATTTTCTCTTTAACATAAAGAGTTCTGTGATTAGAACTATCCTGATATGCTGCAAATAACTTTTCAAAGGATTTTGGTGTGCCTCATATTTAAGCATTATTCATGTTAGTAGAGAAATTAAATTCCTCAAATTATGTTTGAGGCTGGGGTTAGGGGGAAGGAGAGCAGAGGGATTTACCCACTTATGCTAAAGTAGAAAACAGAGAGCATGACTTGCAGCTGTTCAGCTCTGTCTTAGACAAGAAAACAAACCTTCTAACCAACACCACCAAATACCTTTCACTTGGTTCCCATGGCAACACCTCTATCCTCTGGTGCCCATGATGTCTCTAATGCCTCTGACTAGTTGGATTCATTGGCACCTGCTCCCCTTGCCAGCTCTTGTCAAAACTTATTAGAAGGAGAATCTTTCCCGATAGCACTAGTGGGAGAGGAAAGCAAACAGTTTGCCAAAGATCCCTTTCAACTCTCAGGCAAGCCAGCATCTTAGGAGGAGAGTACTCACCTGGGCTCATTGTGTCCTGCCTATGGACCTGCTCATGCTGACATGCATGTTGAAGCAGTGACCCAGCAGGGTGTGTCCCTCTGAAAGGTGTCCTGGTTCAGGGTCTTTGTTCTGGTCTATGATACTTGGGTTTCTGATTCTTTGCAAGGGAAGGAAAGAGTTAGTCCAAGAAGCAGATTTTTTGGTCTTTCAGGTACCATCAGCCAATGGGAGCAGTCACTGGTGATGTAATGCTCTTAACTCCTCCAGCTTGAGGATTTAAGGGTGAGGGGTTGGATTTTCTCTGTCCTATATTGAACTAGATTTTTCTCTCCAGCTATTTATGTCTTGTCACTTAAGTTCAGGTTTTCTGGAGATGAGAGGATGCTGCTTTTAAGACAGGATTCAGAGCAGAGCCAGAAAGCTGGATGAAACAGCAAGTGTGCCAGCACACTTTCTGCCTATAATCCAGGGTTGTGGTTTTATGTGCCCTCCCAGTTTTAAGTGATCCCTTTCCTCCCTCAACCCGAGCTGACCCCAGATTTGTAGCAGCATAGATTCCTTGATATCCCTTTATTCGTTTAGTTCTTTAATTCAGCCCACAACTACCTACTAAAACTCTCCAGTGCTGATGTGGAGCCAGGGCAGGAGTTCTAAGGTGACCAACCATCCAGGTTTGCCCCCATCTGAGAGATTTCATGGAAGCAGCAGTTCTGGTGAAAAACCAGGAAAGTTCCAGGCAAACTACTTTAAATAGTCACCTAAAGTAAAGCATATAATACATGTTTGGGGCAAGCTGGAGATGTCGGATTAAATGTTGCTTATTAGAAATATTAGAATAATGAATGTGTTAGAAATGATCATGGAAATTATTTGATAAGTAGCGGCCCAATGCACAAAATTTGTTCACATTAAAAGGGAATTAATAAGAGGAAATCTTTTAATATTGTTATTTGCCATTTCTCTATAATAGAAGTGTCAGAGATGAAAGAAAAATAGTAAAATGTATATGAAAATCTTCCTCCTGTCAGAGTCTGGGGCACACTATGGGACTCAGAGTCAAGTCCCCGCCCACCCATATACCCCTCGAAATTGTGTGAGACCCAGACCTGGCCGGCCCCACTCCCATTGGGCTAGATCCAGACCCAGCCAGTCCCACCCTTGTCAAGCCCCGCTGGGCAGGGTTGTAGCCTCAGGTACCCTGGCCCAGTGCCAGGCCGAGGGTGAAGCCTCAGGTCCCCCATTAAGCCCCACTGGGCAGGGGGCACAGACTGAGGTCCCCCAGCCCAGGCCGGGGCAGGGAAAATGCCTTGAGGTCCCCCATCAAGCCCTGCCGGGTGGAGGACATGGCCTGAGATCCTTCATCAAGCCCTGTTGGGCCAGGGATGGGGTCTGAGATCCCCTGTCAAGCCCCACTGGGCTGGGGGGTGCAACTTGAGGTCCCCTGGCCAAGCACCGGGGCAGGGGTTGCAACTTGAGATCCCCCATCAAACCCTGCCAGGCAGGGGGCATGGCCTGAGGTCCACCATCAAGCCCTACCAGGCATGGGGTGCACTTTGAGGTCCCCTGTCAAGCCCTGCTGGGTGGAGGACACAGCTCCAGGTCCCCTGGCTTGGTGCTGGGGTGGGGGGTGCAGCCTGAGGTCCCCCATCAAGCCCCAATGGGCGGGGGGAGCAGTCTGAGGTCCCCTGGCCTGGCGCCGGAGTGGGGGGTGCATCCTGAGGTCCCCCATCAAGCCCTACCAGGCGGGGGGCACACCTTGAGGTCCCCTCTCAAGCCCTGATGGATGGGGGGTGCGGCCTCAGGTCCCCCGTCAAGCCCTGCCGGGTTGGAGGCACGGCCTGAAGTCCCCCGGCCTGGCACCAGGGCAGGGGAGCATAGCCTCAGGTCCCTGCTGATTGCTCTTTAAGGCTTGTTACACAAACTCAGCCTCCACTGTAGGTGCAACCATCTCATGTTACAGAACCCCCATCTCCACTGTGGGCACAGCCATCTTGTGTTATGGAAACACCCCACCTCTGCTGTGGGTGCCACCATATTTGTGGTGGAGTGATGGTCAATTTGCATATTCCCTCTTTATTATATAGGATAGAAAAAGTCAGAGTCAAAAGACATGTAGGGCTCTTTGAGTCCTACAACCTATGATTTTAACACATTGTTTGCGGGTAGTTTTTATCGTGCGCTAACAGGTGGCACGGGCCATTTTTGCTCATTTTTTGCGCAAATGGCAACGTTCAGTAAAATTACGATAACTTTAGTTTACGTATTTATACGTTACCCGCATTCTACCGCTAGTCTATAAAAAACGTATTAATACGTGTCCCGCGCCGCTCTACTACCAGTCAACGTAAAATGTATAAATACGTTTCCTGCATACAATGTGTTAAATATAGGTTCAATGTTGGTTTGGGGTGATAGAAACAAACTCATTTTCTACTTTTTAGAAGAATGTGTACTTCTTTCCAACATAAATCATCATTTTGTAAATAAAATTAGTTAATGTTCAGGAATTTACTAAAGATCTCATTGGGGAAATAGAGGAAAGAGTTTACATTGCATTTCACTAAGAGATAAAAGTAGGTAGGTAATTTTGCTTAGGTTTCCTTTCTTACTTATGCAGCAACAAGGTTTTTCAGGGCCAGAGATTTTTCAGGGCCAGCACCCCCATAAGATGACTATACCATTTCTCCCTTACTTGTGTGAAATAATAAACTTTATCTTTACCTTATTCTCCAAACTTACCTAACTCTACCCACTAAATATATTTAAGAATGTGAAAGACATCATATTTAGGATGTAGATTTTGTTTTTACTCAGAAAACAGAGGATTTAACACTTTTAAAACAGGGTGATACTATTATTTTTTAATTAAGTTCAGGATATTCCTTAACTGAATAGTAGTAGGAACATTTTATATTTTTACATACATACACCCTCAAAAACATATGGAGATTTGGGTGTGGAAACCTGAATTAACTGGCAACATACTTCTAATGTATCTCATTCATGTTTGAGCATAATGCAGAAGCAATTTGAGAAGTTGGATAGCTGGTTTTGTAAATAAAGTTTTATTAGAACATAGTTGCATTTCTCTCTCTCTCTCTCTCTCTCTCTCTCTCTCTCTCTCTCTCTCTTTCTACAAAGGCAGAATTGAGCCATTTTGACAGAAACCACATGGCAGAAAAATAGGAAATATTTACTATCTGACCTTTAATAATAAATATTTGCTGACCTCTGATATAAAGAAAAAAAACAATATAAGGAAAGAAAAAATAAAAAAGGAAAAAGAAATTTGATGAAACTCCCCTGCATTGCTCTTTGAGTCTTGATTTCCCTAGATGAACTGCCTTATTTTCTCTACCTTTCATAGTCTTTTGATCAATGCTTTATATTTTTTTTCTTGGGTTGTAATTTTAATTAATGGGAGGTATAGGGTGGAATATGCTTAGTCCATTTTGTCTGGAATCGGAAGCCCATGAGTTTAATTTTAATGATTTATATAGATAGCATCGCTAATGTACATTTATTATAGGCTTCAAAGAATTTCCACAAATAGTTTATCAAAAAAATGAGTAGCTCAGCATAAAGCATAACAAACCAGATAATTCTGGGAAGTTAGCATTAACAAGGGTAGTATAGTGTCTGGATTTTCCATGATTTCACCTAAGAATAGGGCAACAAGCCAGTAAAAGCAAAAGTCATGAAGAAAATTTATATGAAGGCTGGGCAACACGTTTTCTTATATACTGCAAATTATGAGTCTGTAGGGCAAACCACCAACAGTTATGAGATCTGCATAGTACCAGAGTCTGTGATGAAAGAAGTAAAAGGAAGTGATGGGGCATATGATCAACATGAGAACAAAAGAACCCACAAAGCTAAGAGACATACATTGTAAAGTGTGGCAGGCCAATAAGAGAACAGCAGCTGAAAATGAAAAGAGTTCTACATTTTTTAAATAGTAGCTAATTGTAAGGGTTCTGAGATAAGGCCTAAAGCAGTCTGGTCCTTATAAGTTTTAAAAATAATTAGCCCAGCCGATGTGGCTCAGTGATTGAGCATCAGCCCATGAACTAAGAGATCATGATTCAATTCCAGGTCAGGGCACATGCCAGGGTTTCAGGCTCGATCTTCAGTAGGGGGTGTCCAGGAGGCAGCTGATCCATGTTTCCTGTGATATTTCTATCTCTCTATCCATCTCCTTTCCTCACTCTGAAATCAATAAAAAAATATATATTTAAAACAATCAATATATACATTTAAAACAATCCAGCCTTCTAGTCAAGACATAAGGCTGAAGAGAAAACTACTGTGGGTAAAAGAAAAATTGGTCAAGATAGGAACAACAGAGATAAAGGAAAAAGAAAATGTGAAAGACAAGGCAGGGGAACAGAGCCAGTAGTTTGACAAAACAAACTACCATATTTCTGCTAATATACTAAAACAATAGAAAATGTAACTTTTTAAAGTTTGAAAAGCTATTTGAATCAAGTCTCCATTTGCAAGTTCAGGAAATTTAACTTTGCATATAATTGCACAACAGAAAATTATTGTGGCAAAATCCCATGCAAAGTTACTATGAAGTAAAAGAAAAGAAATAGTAGAAGAGTATCTCTCCAGTAAGTAAAACAATGCCAGGATGACGTACTAAATAGACAAATGAAAACTGTATTCTACTATTCTTAAATTAGTTAAGATATATGGATGAAATTAAATAACACCTGAAAGAATAATGTAAATCATAATGGGAATAATTCAGAATTAGGTGACAGAATTTAACAATTCAAAATAAAAGTAAATATTAATTTGTAAATTAAGACTAAGCTAGAGGGAATACAGATATAAATGAAAATAACAAATAATATATTTAGAAAATGTATAAAGAAATTAAAAAGAGGATTTAAAAAATTTTAAGAAAGTGAGAGATTGAAAACAGGCAAAGAAGATGCAAAATATGTATAATCAGACACTCTGAAAACAAACAAACAAACAAACAAACAAAAATAAAACAGAGCTTGAAGAGAGAACAAATATTAAAATCTATTGTGCAAGGAAAGTTTCTGAAATAAAAATTTGAATATTGAGAGAAAATAACATGCACTTGATAATATTGACCCAGAATTACAGCAGCAAGATGTGTTCTACTTATAATATCACTCTTTAAAGAAAAAGGAAAATTCTTTGGATATCAAGGCAAAAGAAGGCATATTAATTACAAGGAAAATAAAATTAGCTAACTATTAGATTTTTATAGCAATGTTTTATGCCAAATAAAAAATGTAGTAACATATTTAAGACCATTAAGGGAAAAAATGTGAGTCAAAGATTTTATATCCAGTAATCCTGATTTTCAAATATAAAGTCACATATACATTATTATAACCACGCATAATCTCAGAGAATATTGTTGCCTTGATGTTTTACTAGACATCAAGCTTCTGACAAACAAAATGATTAAAAAGTTATTGGCATGAAATAAAAGGATACAAAATGTAGTAGAAGGGGAAAATACCAGTATTACTTGAAGAAGTAATAAATATAGTCCAGTAATAAATATTTTTGAAATTCTGGTTGAGGTCTTGAAATACTATCACCATTGAAAGAAATCAGGATCTCGTGGGTAAATGGCTGAATTTCTCATCTAAAATATCTTTTTCCCAGATAGCAAAAAAATGTGAAAGGCTTCTACAGTTATGTTCAAAAGACCCAGGAAACAACTTTTATATACACCCACAGGCCAAAAATGGTACAATTCAAACTTTAAGAGAGATAACAATTTCAATAGATTGAAACTAATAAAACATGTTTAAATCCATGAGTAAATACTCATAGTAATGTGTGTGTGTGTGTGTGTGTGTGTGTGTGTGTGTGTGTGTGTGCTTTCTAAAGATGAAAAGGAATCAATGTATTATGAAAATTGGATAAATGAAAGAGATAAAATAAACATTTAATTTTCTATATGAACTATACAACTGGGTAATTAAATAGTACATAAAGTATATTTCAAGGAATTCTAGTGTTATAGCAAAAGAAAAGCTGAGCTTGTATCCATTCCCTGCCTTTTTTCTCCTCTCCCTCTCTAGCTTCTGTGTACAGAATTAATAAGACTATAATCTAAAATAGGAGAATAAAGATGGAATGTAAGATAAGAGAGAGCATCTAACCTTGGGTAGAAGAAAAAGTAGAAGTCCTACAAAGGAATACAAGTGTTGAAGAAAAGACTGACTTGCCAGACAAGAAATCATAATGTTTCACAAAATGCTGAGATGGCTGAGCCAAGGTCTTGGTGTCTGTGCTGACACAGAGAGCAGGTAGGCGGTGGTCTGAAGAGGAGAGGGTAGGGCGGAACTGAAAGGTACCCAGGAGAGGGTAAAACAGAGAATGAGGAGGTATGGATCCAGCGTTAGCCTCTCTAGCAGAAGTGCAGACTTGCTTCTGTCAGGTGCTGAATGATAAGAAAAATAATAAAAATAGTAGATCCCACTGGTCCAATTTTCAGACTATTAAACCACATAGCTGGGAGGCTCTGTACCTGGGCTGGTGTATGGATAGGGGAACCTCTTCCAGTTATAAGCCTTCCATGCCAGGCAATATGTTTTCAAAACCACCACATTATATATATTTTTTATATTTATAATAAATATTTTCCTTAAAAATACTTCAAAAATGGTCTGTTTAATATTCAAATGCAGCGCTTTTGGTAAATTAGTTGCTCCATAATTGGCTGAATTGCTTTAAATATGTTTGAGGGTCTTCAATGAACGTTTTCTTGGTGACTGGGGGTTTTCATTATCAGTACTTGTTGACTGGAGCTATAATGCAGCTGTCTCCTTCAGGGTCTGTCTGAGATACGAGCAGCTCTTTGTTCTAGCTCTAAATGGTCCCCATTTGAGTACTTTGGAAGTGGTTTTTGTTTTGTACTTGCCTTGCTGAAAATGTTCACTTCTTTGCTTTCATTCTTATTTCTATCCATTGTGCTTGACTCTGTGCAGTTGATTGTTTTTAGTTTCCACAAGTTGGGATGAATCATTAAATTATTAAGAATGTTTGTAAAACAAAGTCTGAATTTTTGAGACCAAGTTTTTCAGATGTGGGTAAGGAATCAATAATGGGCTGGGAAATCATTTTAGTGGTCAGAATTCACTTTTGCATAAATAGAATAGAATAGAAAATAGAATTGAAAATATTTTGTTAGTCATATATGGCAAGTGTAAATGTTTTGTGAAATCTAGTATTTTTATAATGGTAGAAAATGTAGACTATGAGTTGTTATTTTCATGTAACCCATGTAAGAAATAATTGAATAAGTTTTAAGACACTGGATTTTTGACATGTATCTTCTCTCCACCATCAGCTTATCCAATATAATAAAAGGCTAATATGCAAATTGACCAAACTGCAGAACGACTGGTCACTATGATGCACCCTGACATGAGGGGGCAGATGCTAAATGCAGGAGCTGCCCCCTGGTGGTCAGTGCACTCCCACAGGGGGAGTGCTGCTCAGCCAGAAGCCAGGCTCACGGCTGGCAAGCACAGCGGCAGTGGCGGGAGCAGGCATAAGCCATTAGTTGGACATCCCCCGAGGGCTCCCGGACTGGGAGAGGGTGCGGGAAAGGCTGAGGGATCCCCCCCACCGAGTGCATGAATTTCATGCACTGGGCCTCCAGTTTCTTATAACTTATTGATTTTTTTTGTAAGTACTTGAGGGATAAGAATAAGTTTTATGTCTCCCTCTTAAATTTTAACTTCATTAGAAAAGGTTTCTATGAGACCTCTAGTGCCTATAATGGAATCGTTTTTAAAGAACAACCATTCCTACCCTGGTCAGTCTGGCTCAGTTGGTTGGAACATTGTCCAGTACACCAAAAGGGGTGGGTTCAATTACTGGTTGGGGCATGTTAGGGAAGCAACTGATTGATGTTTCTTTCTTTCATCAGTATTTCTCTCTCTCTCTCTCTCTATCTCTATCTCTATCTCTCTTCCTATCTCTCTTCCTCTCCCTCCCTCCCTCTCCTTCTCTCTCCTTCCCATCTCTAACATCAAAACAATTTTAAAAAAATTTAAAAAGAACAACTATTCCTGAAAAGATTGAGAATCAGTATAAGCCTGACAACTTTTTGAGATGATAATTAGGACAGAGAACCACTTACCTGCTTTCTCAGAAATGAGAACCAGTCTCCTAGAGAAAGAATTGGAAGGGAGAAGAACCACACTCATCCATACAGCATTCAGGTCAAAAATGTGGGTCTGGATGTGTCTTTATTTTGGATGACAGTTTTACTCTGATCAGCTAGGAGCACTGAATTAGCCTCAGAAAAAACAGGCTTTCCAAGGTAGGGCTGAAGTTCCCTTTCAAATAATGGCATATCTGGAATCTTTGAGGTTACTTTTGTTCCCATTTCATCTTACTATGTAAGCCCAATGGGGTTCCTTGGCAAGATCCTGAGACTAAAGATAAATAATTAAAGGATATTCTTGCATTTCTCTGTAACCTAAGCATGGAGATAGAAGATGCCTAGGCAGAGCACAGATTGAAAATAGGAACATATACTCATAACTCTATAGACAAGATAAATATTTATCAAAAAGAATGATGATGAAGATAATAATGATGGTTTTACTGACGCTACTCCTTTCTAGCACATCTGGGTCGAGGTATAGATACTTCTCTACCTGCTGATATTGTTTTTATGCTTCTTACTTTTCTTCTCTCCATTTGCTTCCTGTTGTGTGTTTTTTTCAACCTTAGAAAAAGAAAAAAAATAGACTTTACACTATTATTTTTTAATTATTAATGTATGGACTTAAACTTATCTGATGCCAGTATTGTAAAAGTCATTGGGTGAGTACTTTGAAGGATATATGACTAGCTATAAGCCTGTCGTTCCAGAATTGTGTAATGCAGAGTGGCGAGGGTATTGGGAAAGTAGAATTCCATTTTCCCCATGATCCAAACATGTATATGCAAAGCACAACCCATAAATGTATTTACATATTTATTTTTCAGAAGACACACAGACAAGGAATTTTGTTTTCTCACTTTAGTTCTATCTCACTGTAATATTAAAACTTAGATAAACCCACTCAGTATTAAAAACCTAGCTTGATTGCAAAAGTCCATTTCATGGCTATGTTTTTAAACCAACATCTCAAGACTTTTCACCATTAGTTTACTTGGAATAGATCTACATGTTCAATGAACTGGGAGGCATAGTTTCTTCCATGAATAATACAAAAACCTCAAGAAGATTTTTCTAGAAAATCAGCTATCCATTAGAATTATTCAAAGAATGAAAACTTCTTCTGAAAAGAATTCCCAATAGCTCATTTTCTATGTAAATAAATTGTGTGTCCTAAAGGTATGATTGGACTATATAAAATATTAAAATGTTGATACCTGATAGATTCTAGGAAGAAATTTAAATTTATGGGTAAGCACTTCCTAGAGCAGTGGGAAACCCTATGGTTCAATGAATCTTATATTAAAATAAGACAAGGTAAGATACATTTGCCTAGAAGGTAGTATAGGCATGAATTTATGCCCAGCACCACCATGACTACAATTCTTAATGCCCTTTTGTGCTGGTGGACTTGCAGAAAATTAGGACTATATCTATCAATCAACCCATGTATTCAGCTAATTTGCATCATTGAATGGAAGGTACAAAGAGGAATAGAAGGTGCTGATTGCAACATGAAAGTGAGTGATGACAGCACATCATGATTATAAGAGTTATACAACCACATGATGTATAATGATGTGTTGGTCAACAACAAACCACATATATGACTGTGGTCCTATCCTATATAATAAAAGGCCAGCTACCATAAGAGTAATGACTTGAATGGAATGACCAGAGACCAGAACCACCACAGCCCCTGGCCAGGCTGGCTCTGCCCCCAAGCAAGTGGTTAGGGGCTATCAGGCAGGCAGGCAGAGTGGTTAGAGATGATCAGGCAGGCAGACCAGCAGTTAGGGGCAATCAAGTAGGCAGATGGCACCTCACTGGGCTGGCTCCGCCCCCAAGCAAGTGGTTAGGGGCAATCAGGCAGGCAGGCAGAGTGGTTAGGGGCAATCAGGTAGGCAGGCCAGTGGTTAGGGGTGATCAGGTAGGCAGGCAAGTGGTTAGGGGTGATCAGGTAGGCAGGCAATTGGTTAGGGGCGATCAGGTTGGCAGATGGCTTCTCACAGGGCTGGCCCTGCCCCCAAGCAAAGAAAGAGGGAGGCGCAGGCCACCAGTGGCATCTCTGTGGCAGGTGTGCAGCCGTCCAGTGATTGCCTGACAGAGGGAGGCCTAGGCTAGCCAAGCCATCGCATCCCATACTTGTTGCCTGCAGAAGGAGGCCACTGGTGGCAGGGGGAGGGGGGCAGCGCTTCACAGATGGCAAGCAGTGGCAGCGGCGGTGGTGGGACCAGCTGCCTGCAGCCAGGGGAAGGAGAGCCCTGTTAGGCCCTGATCTCAAACCTAGGGACCCTATCCGAGAGGTCCCAGATCGTGAGAGGGTGCAGGCCGGGCTGAGGGACCCACTCACCCCCCTAGTGCATGAATTTTTGTGACTGGGCCTTCAGTAATATTATAATAGACCTGAACAATTCTTATCACCTAGTGTTGTTATAGCTAAATGCATTATGCATAGCTAATAATCTAGTATCTATATCATAAAAGGCGTCACGACCAAATGAGCAGTGGCTCTCGCGGCGAGGAGGGCAGGGCGCCAGCAGTGTCAATGGAGTTTGCGAGGTGTCGCGGGGCGGCGGACATGACCCTGATGGCCGGCTAGGCCTAGGGTACCCTACATGTGCATGATTTAATCATGTGCTGGGCCTCTAGTAAAGATATAAAGAAAGAAATATTTTTGGACAGCTGTACAATGTGTTTGTGTTTTGAGCTAAGTGCTATTACAAAAGAGTCAAAAAGTCAGAAAAAAATGTTTATAAAGTAAAATAAGTTAGAGTAAGCTTAGGTTAATTTATTACTGAAGAAATAAATAATTTTCATAAATTTAGAGTAGCTTAAATGCATAGTATTTACAAAGATGAACTACCATAGTGGACAGTACTGTCCTAGGCCTTACATCCATTCACCAATCATAACTCACCCAGAGCAACCTACAGTCCTTCAAGCTCCATTTATGGTACATACTCTACACAAATGTATTTTTTATCTTTTATTTTGTAAAATATATTTTTATCAATTTCAGAGAGAAAGGGAGAGGGAGAGAGAGAAATAGAAACATCAATGATGAGAGAAAATCATTGATCAGCTGCCTCCTGCTTGCCCCCTACTGGAGATTGAGCCTGCAACTCAGTCATGTGCCCTTGACTGGAATCAAACCCGGGAGTCTGCAGGCTCATGCTCTACCCACTGACCCAAACCAGCTAGGGCTATTTTTTTAAAATATTTTATACCAAAATTTTCTGTACCTTTTCTATGTTTAGCTATGCTTAGATGCACAAATACTTAACATCCTATCTAATAATAGAGAAACATGGTAATTAGCAGTAACTTCGCTACCTTTCCCATTGGCTAATCAGGAGATATGCAAATGAACTGCCAACCAAGATGGCGGCCGGCAGCCAGCAGCTGAAGCGAACATGAGGCTTGGTTGCCTCGGTGATGGAGGAAGCCAAGGTTCCCCGCCTGCCGCAGCTCAGCTCTGAGCTCTGGATGCAACAATGTTGCAATTATAGAAGCTAAACAAGCTCCAGGTACCTGCGTTCAGCCAGCGGGGCCTCAGAGCTTAGAGCGGCCAGTGATGGCAACAGAGTTTCAATTGTAGAAGCTAAACAAACTCAGATACCTGCTTTCAGCGGTAATGGCCTCAGATCTGGATCTGGGCCTCAGAGTTGGAGCCGGCTCTCAGCTCCAGTGACAGCCATAGAAGGTAAATAAATCCCAGAATAAAAAAAAAAAGAAAAAAAGGAGAGGCTGGGAGCTTCAGTCACCCGCCAGCCTGAAAACGGCCCTCAGCCCCTCACCCAGGCTGGCCTGGCACCCCAGTGGGGACCCCCATCCTGAAGGGGGTGTGACCAGCTGCAAACAGCCATCAGCCCGTCATCCAGACTGGCCAGGTTCCCCGCCTGCCGCGGCTGGGTCCTGAGCTTCACTCTAAGCAACAATGTTGCAATTATAGAAGCTAAACAATCCCCAGATACCTGCTTTCAGCCAGCCAGCCTCAGAGCTGGAGCCGCAACAAAGTTTCAATTACAGAGGTAAATAAATCCCAGAATAAAAAAATTAAAAAATTAAAAAAAAAAGAGAGACTGGGAGCTTCAGTTGCAGGCTTGGCCCACCTGAAAACAGCCCTCAGCCCCACATCTAGGCTGGCCAGACACCCCAGTCAGGACCCCCACCCTGAAGGGGTTGCGGGCAGCCTGAAAACAGCCATCAGCCCCTCACCCAGGCTGGCCAGGCACCCAAGCGGGACCCCACCCTGATCCGGGACACCATTCTGGGCAAACCAGCTGGCCCCCACCCATGCACCAGGCCTCTATCCTATATAGTAAAAGGGTAATATGCAAACTGACCCTAACAGCAGAAAGACTGGGAATGACTGGTCACTATGACACACACTGACCACCAGGGGGCAGATGCTCAATGCAGGAGCTGCCCTCTGGTGGTCAATGCACTCTCACAGGGGGAGGAGCTCTGCTCAGCCACAAGCCAGGCTGATGGCTGCCAGTACAGCGGTGGTGGTAGGAGCCTCTCCTGCCTCCTCAGCAGCTCTAAGGTCTGCTCCCCGCTGGCAAGTGGACATCCCCTGAGGGCTGCCGGGCTGCCAGAGGGATGTCTGAGTGCCATCTTAGGCCCAATTCCCCCGGGGAGCAGGCCTAAGCCAGCAAGTGGTCATCCCCCGAGGGGTCCCAGACTGTGAGAGGGCACAGGCCAGGCTGAGGGACCCCTCGCCCCCAGTGCACAAATTTTTGTGTACCGGGCCTCTAGTTGTATTATAATTGTCTACAGCATTCAGTATAGTGACATGCTGTGTAGGCTTGCAGCCTAGGAGCAATAGGCAATACCATACAGCCTAGGTGTGTAGTAAGCTATACCATCTGGGTTTGAGTAAGTGCGCTCTGTCATATTTACACAATGGTGAAATTCACAATGGTGCATTTCTCACAGTGTAACCTTGTCATTAAATGACACATCTTTTCAGTAAAATTACTATGCTTAATTTTTTTAGGTGCCTTTCCTCATGTAATCTTTGATAAACCTCTGATGTAGATTTTAATTTCTGAAAAGCAGCACTATCAGATAATGCCAGTCTTATTCAGTGTCAGCAATCAAAGTGCTTTCTTCTGTTTGGTGGGCATGGAGGTAGGCAACACTGGAGTCTAGGCATGCCCCCTGTCAGAATTCCAGGCAGTAAATGGATTCAAGACCAATCTTCAAGCAGAATCTGAAATATAAAGATTCTGCTTCCTAAGTGCAAAAGCTGGAAAGTATTAGACAGGTTGTCAGAGGCCCAACCAAGTGAGCCCCTGTACAGAAAGGGATGTCTACACAGACCTCAAAATAGCACAATAACTGAGACAGGAGGCTTGTCCTCACTGCAACAGAGCGGGCACAGGAGAGTCGAGAAATCACAAGATTAATTCCAGATCTCACCTGTGATTATGCTGAGCTTTCTAATCTCCTAATGTCTCATCCTAACTAAAATGCTTGACACCAAAGCTATAAGAGAGGCACTATCATTTTATAATCATCATCATGATCATTTCCATCATCATCATCATCATTTTTACCAATAAAGAAATTGTGGCTTAGAAAAGTTAGGTAACTTGACCAAGGTCACTGGTAGGGAATAGAGCTATGGCTTGAACTCAGGTGAGCTGACCTCAGAGAGAGTTCTCTTAATAAACTACCTGCTTATCCAAGGATCATCTATTTATCAATAAGCCACTATCTATAAAGCACCTACTATATGCCAAGCACAGTGATAGGTTGTAGTTATTATATGCTCAATAAATTATGGCTTGCTGACTGAATGAATGAATACACTTTTATATTTGTGAACATAAACACAAATTTGAAGCCATGAAGTTTTGACTTTACTGTTCTGCTAGTTGCCACAGTACAACCTCATAACCTGCAGGTGGAAGCACTCTCCCCTAGAGTGAATGGCTATGTTCTCACTGTCAGTTACTGGACACAAGGCCTATCTTGGATTAGGGAATGAGGGATGGAGAAGCAAGCATTAGACCAGAGAAAGCAGAACTCCTATACTTTCAGTCCCCTGGCAGTTAGGTCTGGACTTGGCAGCAGAGGTGCTCTGAGCACTCCAAGCATTGAGGACAACTGTTCCTGACACATAGAGATGGACCCTGTGGATGGGCTAAACCTCTGGGCTCCATGAGCTTTACCATTTAGTTGCCCTGAATAACCCATCTTTAGATGTAGATTTTGAACATTCAGTAAACTCTCATTAAAGGAAATAGCCTAGCCTTGGCTACAGTGGAAGTGAGGCAATTTATAGCAAGGCCTGGGGAAATCTAGGGAGTCCTTTCTAGGTAAGAGTAGAGGTTTCAATGTTTCTTTAATTCTGAGTAGAGTACACACCTCTTGAGGGGGCAGCATAGAAGAAAACAGAGTCGTGACAATCTTATGGATGCTTAAGAGCTGGGGGAATTGCTTCTAAACACATATGAACAACATTAAGGAGGACTTTTATATCTAACTGATGGATAGGAGGATCGAAAGGAATTCACCTCATACAAACACAATTAAATTTTGTGGGTGATAGCTAATGTATACTGAGCAAACACAATTCCATATTTCCAATAGGTATTAACTGAGTACTTTTTGTTAGTGAACAGAGCTGAGCCCTGGTGGCCAGAAGACCCTGACTGTCTGCAGAGAGTGCCTGGGTTAGTTCAGTGGGTGTCCATCACTTTCTTTGAAGCCAGGGCTAATGATGTTCCCAGGTGTGACACTTGCCCACTGGAAGCCAGTCTTAGATTTAGTTCCCATTCCTAGCACTGGCCAAAGCACAGCACTTTCTTCCCCTCTCAACAACACATATGGGAGTCCAAGGAAAGTATGAAGATATTGAAAGGATAAACTTAATTCTTTCTAACTTATGTGTTAAATAGGTGTTTACAAACTGTAAATAAATGTGAAACTATCTCAATGACACTGAGCAAAATGGTCTGTAAAATGTCTCCCTGGCCCATTAATCTATGCCTCCACTATCCTCAGATCAATTGATATAAACATTTGGAAGCAGCCAGAAGGGAAGAAAGGAGAGCAATAAGTGGGCATGATGTTATGAATTCGTTCTGACATTAGCGGATGGGGGATGAAATTAGTGAAGATTGGAAAGCTGTGTGGGTACCCAGTGCACAGAGATGAATGTCACTGGAAGAATCCTCTGGAAGGAGAGCCAGCATCCACACACCTTAGAACATATCTGCCTCCCCCACCTCCTCTCCTACCTCCTCAGGGAGTGCTGGGTGCAGACATCTTCCCACCTCAGCTGAAGTCCAGCGGAGGCCACTAGGGAGAGTCACTGTTTTCCGGGAATGAAATAGTTCTTGGGTTCTTGGTGAGCAGTCAAGAAGGAAACACAAAACATCATCCAAATCCACATTTCTCGTTTCTGTTTAAACCAGGACCCAGGCAGCCTTCTCCTCTTCAGCCCAGGATTCTTCTGAGTGGCTGGGAGTGGATTCAACACTGGGGGATGGGAGAAGCCTACTATGGGATCCAAAGACTCCAATAATACATTCTCTTCCTCCTTTTCACTTTGTCTCTCGCCACCCCAGGAAGTCAGTAGATCAGTGGTGCACACTCAGGAAGAACAGTTCAAGTGCACAAAGTTGTAGGGACTCACTGACAAATGGACGCTGGACCAGGGAACAAAACAGAGTCCCATCACAGGGTTAACCATTCTCCAGGGCTCTAGCGTTTTCAGTGCTGGACTCTAGCAAAAGGAAACAGCCCTGTTTCACTTCTTAGAAGGTTATAACCAGGGGTACCCTCCCTGGATGGGACCTGTCAAAGGGAATTCATGCTTTTTGTTGGGCTATGGAGATTTTCACTGGGTAAGTGTGACTTTTACTTCTGACAAGCAACACCTTCACTTGATCAGCACGTAATTCTTAGCAAAAAAACACAAAAACAAACAAACAAACAAAAAGACATTTGGCGGAGCTAAATGGAAAGGCATCAGGCATAGACAGATTAGATTTTCCTTTAAATAAACATGGCCTTTCAAAAAGGCAAGGAAAACATTTGGAGGAAAACATGCCAGGCATGAAAATTTCAGATGAAATATCTACTCACCTTGAGAAAGAATGGAACTCACTCCACAGTCTCTCAATTGTTGGAGACACTTCTTTATTAAACCAGAGAGAATGGTCTAAAGGTGTTTGTTCTCACAGGTAAAGGTGTATCTCTTCTAAAGCCAAGTTCTGAACTCCTCTGGTCTCCAGAGTATTCACACTCTGTGATCCTGTAATTAAATGGCTAGTATTTGAGATACTTGAAGTTTGTCCAGTCTTCAACTTGATCCTGAAGATGACAGTGGAGCTCCTATTCCTAAAGACAGCAGCAGGGTTTTCATATTAAATGGAATAGTTGTATTGTATTCTGATCAATCCATCATAAAATAGTGCTGATCAGTTTGCTTCTTAAAACTTCAAAAAGGTTTTCTTACATTTCATCCATTATATCTTTCTGTGTCCAGCATGTGCCCTTTATTTTCTGTCCAAATCCTGCTCCGCCCCCCTCCTAAATTTCATCTCAGAAATCCTAAATACAAAGCCATGAGCCTTTTATGTTTCCTTTCCATTGCCAATCACATTCAGTTAATCATCAAGTGCAAATAATTTTAAAATTTCCTCTGATGCATATACTGGTTTAATAAATACTGTTAAATAGTTTAATGTGTACCAGCCACCTATATATACATTAGAGAAACTGAGGGAAAGGGTGATGTTCTCTTGGAATTTATTTTTAGTGGAAAAGGAAACTGATAAATAAGATAAGTGCATATACAGATACCTATGAAGATGATAAAATAAGGTATTGTGATTGAGAGTGACTTGCTTGTCCTCTCTAATAGAGTGACATTTAATCTGGGACCTGTATGATATGAAAGAACCATATATGGAGGATAGAAGTTCAAGCTGGAGGAATAGCAGGTGCAAAGGCCTTTGGGTAATGAATAATCCAGCTATTTGAGACAGAATGAAGGGGCTTTGGCTGAAGCATGGTGGGATTATAGTTTCAGAGCCTAACAATAGAGCTGAAAGACAAGCAGAGAAAAGAGCCCAGTGAGCTGTGGTAAGGAGGTTTTGTTTTGTTTTTTCTTTATTGATTAAGGTATTACATATGTGTCCTTACCCCCCCCATTGTCCCCCCACTCCCCACTCATGCCATCACCCCCCTGATGTCTGTGTCAATTGATTATGCTTATATGGATGCATACAAGTCCTTTGGTTGATCTCTCCCCTTTCCCCCCGACCCTCCCCTACCTTCCTTCTGAGCTTTGACAAACTGGTTGATGCTTCTCTGTCTCTGGATCTGTTTTTGTTCATCAGATTATGTTGTTCATTATATTGTGATAACAAGTTTTGATTAATTTTTTAAGCAATAAGAAGCCTTGAGGTATCTGAGAAGGATGGTAATATAAATCTAAATTATATTTTAAAAGATGAGAAGAATGAACGATAGAGATGATGGTGGCTTGGGCTAGATGATAGCTGTGGGAGAAGTTACACATTCTATGGATATTAAGGAGTTATAGTTGATACAACTTGCTTATAGATTCGATATGGACTGTAAGTCAGATAGAGAAATCATAAATGAGGCCTAGGTTTCTGATCTGAATTACAACAGGGCAGTGGCGCCATTCAATTCTACTTCCCCATCATCTTTTACTGAGATCTTTGCCTAGTCTAATATCTTGTCCACCAAACTGCAGGTCCTCTAAAATCTATCACCCACATTGCTGCCAGAGTGATTCATAGAGAAAACAATATGCTCTCATTATTATTCTATTTCTCAAAACCTTTCAACAAATCCCCATAAGTCAGGAGAGATGTCAAGTTCCTTTATACAATGTTCAATAATGTGGTAGGCAGAATTCTAAGAGGAACCTTCAACTTCTATGGCCTGGTGTACTTGGCCTGTATGATTCCCATCTCTTGAATGTGCCTGGAACCTGTGAATGTGATGGATATAACCTCCATATTTAAGATATTCTACATGCCAATGGGTAATTATACATGATGGGTCTGAATTAATTAGGTGGATGTCTTTAAAAGAGGGAATGGCCATTCCTAATGAGAGAAATTCTATTGCTGGCCTTGAAGAAACAAGCCATCATGGTTTACAGCTGGCAGGAAGTGATTTTTTCCCAACAATCACATATGCTTGGGACTGACTTCCACAATATCTGTGCTTGGGCAGAGGGACCAGGTTCTCTCCATGGGGTCAGTTCTGTGGTATAGCTTTGAACATTCTTCTCAACTCCATAGCTTAGAGACTCTGTGAGCTACTCGATATCTATAATAGTAAAAGCATAATATGCTAATTAGACTTGACATCCTTCTGGATGACCTTCAGGACGAAGCCGGGGCTGCGAGGACTGAGGCAGAGGCGGCCACCATGGCGGGGGTGGGGGGGGAGGAGGGGAGCTGAGGCCGAGGCGGCCGCTGCCTTGGCAGTGGCTGAGCCCCTTGCCAGAGTTTTGTGCATTGGACCTCTATTTTTTTTTAAATATATTTATTAGACTATAGAAGCTAATTTATATTTGTTACAACCAAGAACTTGCTTGTTATACCTCAAGTTACCTTCCTCCTCCCCCCACCAGCATGGCATTCCCCTAAAAGATCAGACATTCTAAATGATATGCTTGGTCTCTCCAGTGATTCCACTATCCACTTGGCCATCACCCCTATTCCCTGCCTTGAACACACACACATACAAAGGGTAATTGCCTGAGTGTCGGTGAATGTCCAAACAGTACTGGCATTTAGCAAGTCCATTTGGGTTTGAGGTATTCCACTGACCTTCTCCGCTCTTCAAGTTGGTCTCCCTGAGCCCCTGACCCAATCAGTCTCAATAGTTTTTCTCCACCAACTGAGATCCTCCCCAAAGATGCTCAATAGCTAAGACTTTACTGGTAGAACAGTACTAATCTAAAAATCTTTAAATTAGAATGAAGGGGACAGATTTGGACAACAGTTCTACTTGAGGAGCAGTGCAAGTCTTGCTCATTCCCTCACATCTCCCCAGAAGGAAAAACTCACTGTGGTTTCCTCATTAGCAGTTGCTATATATATATATGCTGCCAAGGAAACTATATTCATTTTGATATCCAAAGCCAGTGCTTAATCAAAAATGGAAACAGGAATAAAAAAAAGTTCTGAAACAAACAGCCCTATTTCTTTCTGCATCATAATCTCAGCAGGCCCATTACATTGGCAGGTGAGCTTACTCATGCAACTACACACACAAGTGATGGGGAACAGCAAGCAGGGCAGCATGAGGGCAGGGTGCAGCAACTCACCATTTTAAAAGGAGAGGTAAGCCCCGCATCAGCCTGAATGACTGTGTGGGGCTCTGTGCAGAGGTGGAGGTCTGGAGGATGCTCTGAGCATCCCTGAGTGTGCCAGGATCCGTTTCCTCAGAAAGCCGCACTGCTATCTTCAGCAACCTTCTTGGTGTTTTATGTTTTTTTTAAATGATTACTATCACAGGCCTTTGAATTTTGCACAATAAAAAGTAAATTAATTTAAGTATCTAAGTGTAATGACGATTTAGCATTATTTATTTGTGAACCTAGTTGCTCTCTCTCTTTTCTGGCCTCTTATCAAGGTACTTTCATGACCAAGGGACATGATGGCATGTGTAAAGGGCATGCAGGTGGAGGTTCTTCCAATTCCTGGCTCTGGATCTTGGGGTTAGTCACTCTCCAAGCCTGAACACCTTTCTTGTAAAATAGGAATCTCAGCATATATCACACCAGTGATGTGGGAATGTGCCTGGCATGTAATCATGTTTTAAAGAATCCATTGTTGCAGAATCTGTGGCCACCCTTATTCAAGGCCCAGAGTCCTAGAAACCAACTGCAGGGAGAAGAGAGAGCATTAGTAACCCATGGCTCTCTTTGTCACTTCTCTCTGCAACTATGGCGGACCAGATACTGTCAGCATCTGGGTCTGCACATAAACAGCTGTCTACATGAAACAAGGCAGGAGGCCCATATTAAATAATGAATATAGAATACATTAATTACACCATGGTAACTATCATATAAAATATGACCATTATATAATTGTTATTACTTTTACTGCATTATTCATGCTGACATAAATATAACAGCCCACTAGCCATCAGTATCATACCATTTTTATAGAGAAGGAAAATGGAACTCAAAGCATTTAATAGCCTAATGGTCAAGCCTCTAAAACACCAAAATAATAGTAGGCAATTCATAAAAAGAGGCTGGCAAGTTTGCCAATCGGACCACTTAATGCCTGAGCTATGTTTTAATTTTGACTTCTTATTCCACAGATGCCTTCCTAGCCTATCAGCCTTATAACTGGGAAGACCAGGTTGCAACATATGGGAAAGGAATAAAAGGGCACTTAATAGGTTATCCTGGGCTAGAATATCAAACATGATGCCCCAGTTCTGCTATGTGAGCTTCATTCATTTCATTTTTGAATAACTTTTTAGATCTATACATAACAAACCTCTCAGGTGTTAACTCATATCATTTAAGTGCAACTATAGCAATATCTTCTTTGGAGTGAACAAGATTTTAACTCAATATAAAATAGGAAAATGAAACCCAGATATAAATTCCCAAGGACAAAATCTTTATTGTTGAAAGTATTACATATTTCCCCCTTTTTCTTCCATAGAACTTCTTTAGCCCCTCTGCCCTAGGCCACCCTACTAGTATTATCTTTGTTCATGGGTTATGCATGTATGCAGACAAGTTCTTTAATTTCTCTCTTCCCACCCACCCACTCTGTCTCTTTCTCTGGTCTCTCCTTGCTCTCTGTTTGGGGGGCAGTTTAGAATTTCATCTGGGGAACAATCAAGGTTGTGAACCAACATCGCACATCCTTCAACAGCAGTGGCAATCACCATTATTTTGTCACGACTGTCTATTTCTACTAAATTTTCAGCTGCTATGAGGATTTTAGAAGTCAAAGTAAGATTTTTAAAAGACTCTACCAGAAGTCTCTTACTAGATGTCACGCGGGACAAACTTCATGTTGGTAGCCCAGCTACTCTCAGGATTCTCTCTTCCTCTCCCTCCCTCCCTCTCCCTCTCCCTCCTTCCCTCTCCCTCTCTCTCCTTCCCATCTCTAACATCAAATCAATTTTTAAAAATTTAAAAAGAACAACCATTCCTGAAAAGATTGAGAATCAGTATAAGCCTGACAACTTTTTGAGACGATAATTAGGACAGAGAACCACTTACCTGCTTTCTCAGAAATGAGAACCAGTCTCCTAGAGAAAGAATGGGAATGGAGAAGACCCACACTCATCCATACAGCATTTAGGTCAAAAATGTGGGTCTGGATGTGTCTTTATTTTGGATGACAGTTTTACTCTGATCAGCTAGGAGCACTGAATTAGCCTCAGAAAAAACAGGCTTTCCAAGGTAGGGCTGAAGTTCCCTTTCAAATAATGGCATATCTGGAATCTTTGAGGTTACTTTTGCTCCCATTTCATCTTACTATATAAACCCAATGGGGATCCTCGGCAAGATCCTGAGACTAAAGATAAATAATTAAAGGATATTCTTGCATTTCTCTGTAACCTAAGCGTGGAGATAGAAGATGCCTAGTCAGGGCACAGATTGAAAATAGGAACATATAATCATACCTCTATAGACAGGATAAGTATTTATCAAAAAGAATGATGATGAAGATAATAATGATGGTTTTACTGACACTACTCCTTTCTAGCACATCTGGGTCGAGGTATAGATACTTCTCTACCTGCTGATATTGTTTTTATGCTTCTTACTTTTCTTCTCTCCATTTGCTTCCTGTTGTGTGTTTTTTTCAACCTTAGAAAAAGAAAGAAAAATAGACTTTACACTATTATTTTTTAATTATTAATGTATTGACTTAAACTTATTTGTTGTCAGTATTGTAAAAGTCACTGGGTTGAGTACTTTGAAGGATATATGACTAGCTATATGCCTGTCATTCCAGAATTGTGTAATGCAGAGTGGCGAGGGTATTGGGAAAGTAGAATTCCATTTTCCCCATGATCCAAACATGTATATGAGAGCACAACCCATAAATGTATTTACGTATTTATTTATCAGAAGTCACACAGACCAGGAATTTTGTTTTCTCACTTTAATTCTATCTCACTGTAATATTAAAACTTAGATAAACCCACTCAGTATTAAAAACCTAGCTTGATTGCAAAAGTCCATTTCATGGCTATGTTTTTAAACCAACATCTCAAGACTTTTCACCATTAGTTTACTTGGAATAGATCTACATGTTCAATGGGAGGCATAGTTTCTTCCATGAATAATACAAAAACCTCAAGAAGATTTTTCCAGAAAATCAGCTATCCATTAGAATTATTCAAAGAATGAAAACTTCTTCTGAAAAGAATTCCCAATAGCTCATTTTCTATGTAAATAAATTGTGTGTCCTGAAGGTATGATTGGACTATATAAAATATTAAAATGTTGATACCTGATAGATTCTAGGAAGAAATTTAAATTTATGGGTAAGCACTTCCTAGAGCAGTGGGAAACCCTATGGTTCAATGAATCTTATATTAAAATAAGACAAGGTAAGATACATTTGTCTAGAAGGTAGTATAGGCATGAATTTATGCCCAGCATCACCATGACTACAGTTCTTAATGCCCTTTTGTGCTGGTGGACTTGCAGAAAATTAGGACTATATCTATCAATCAACCCATGTATTCAGCTAATTTGCATCATTGAATGGAAGGTAAAAAGAGGTAAGGAAGGTGCTGAATGTAACATGAAAGTGAGTGATGACAGCACATCATGAGTATAAGTTATACAACCACATGCTGTATAATGATGTGTTGGTCAACAACAAACCACATATATGACTGTGGTCCTCTCCTGTATAATAAAAGGCCAGCTACCATAAGCGTAATGACTGGAATGACCAGAGACCAGAACCACCACAGCCCCTGGCCAGGCTGGCTCTGCCCCCAAGCAAGCAGTTAGGGGCTATCAGGCAGGCAGGCAAAGTGGTTAGGGGTGATCAAATAGGCAGGACAGCAGTTGGGGGTGATCAGGTAGGCAAGCCAGTGGTTAAGGGCAATCAAGTAGGCAGACAGCTTCTCCCTGGGCTGGCCCTGTCCCCCAGCAAGCAGTTAGGGGTGATCAGGTAGGCAGGCAATTGGTTAGGGACGATCAGGTAGGCAGATGGCTTCTCGCAAGGCTGGCCCTGCCCCCAAGCAAAGAAAGAGGGAGGCCCAGGCCACCAATTTCATCTGGGGAACCCTCAAGGTTGTGAACCAACATCGCACATCCTTCAACAGCAGTGGCAATCACCATTATTTTGTCACGACTGTCTATTTCTACTAAATTTTCAGCTGCTATGAGGATTTTAGAAGTCAAAGTAAGATTTTTAAAAGACTCTACCAGAAGTCTCTTACTAGATGTCATGCAGGACAAACTTCATGTTGGTAGCCCAGATACTCTCAGGATTCTTAGGAGGATCCATGAAATGGTGCATATGAAATACTTGCAGCAAAGGATTATATGTGTGTAAGATACTACTATTATCAGATGTTCTTTTCTAAGTTAATAATATAATGGGAAATGATTTGAGAACTGATCCTGATACCATGCTCACATTTAAAATTTTTTTTTCCACAATAACTATCAAAAATATAACAGGTAACTTTATTATTTTTCCATTTTACTTTATACTTGCCATTTGAAGTAATAATTAAATTGATAATGATTATTATTTAATTTATTATTATTTGAATTTGAAAAAAAATATGTAAAAATACAGAGAACGGTAACATGAACCAGTCTTAACAATTTCCAATGTGTGGCCAAATTTGTTTTCACTTCCTTCCCTTTACCCCTGAAACACAGTGAGTTTTTTAAAGCAAACACTAAACATAGTACCATTTATTTCTTAAATAGTTCAATGTATGTCTCAAAAATACAAGGACTCTTCATATGTGTGTTTGTTTTTAACACAACCACAATAGATGAGCACATTTGAAAGAAGCCTTCAGGAGACAATTTCCTATTAGGGAAGAATATTGTGCCATGTGTCTTACTCAAGAATATTCTGTGACTCCCCAATGTCCTTAGGATGGAATCTCAACCTTAAGATCATCCTTTAACCAAAATCTTCCCATTATCCCCAACCCCCATAGTCTGGGCATGTTGTACACTCTATTTAACCCATCACAATGCCAGGCCTTTTGCCACCTTTCCTCTTGACCACACCTATTTTGCAAGGACTTTTCCAATTCAGCCTCTTGATTTCCACACATCATTACAGCCTTTAGTGATTTTTTTTTTCTTTAAACCCTTTTTGCATTTACTCTACTGTTAGAAGGCACTATTAAAGGGATTAAAGGTATGTGCTCTGGAGTCTGACAGAGCTGGGTCTGGGAATTTCTTCATGACATACTTACTAGCTAAATGCCTTGGGGAAAGTTCTCCCTAATTCTCATGTCCTCTGGTGCTAATATGAACAATTTATATTGTAGTGAAGAAGATTAATTAACTATATATATATATACATATATATATGTATATATATATATATATATATATATATACTTATATATTATACACATATGTGTATAACACACATTCATATATATAACATAGGCACACTTACACATACACACATACCATCCACTCACATATATACATACATTGTTTAGCACAGAGAACATTCAATATAATATTATTGTTGTTATCATCTGTACTTAATATCATATCTGCCTTTGATATCTACTTTATTGTTATCTTCCACCACTTAACTTTCTCTTTGTACTCACTTCTAGACATTAGCTTGTGAAGGTCAGAGCCAACTTTGACTCTTCCACAGCAGCTGGCTTCACAGAAAAGATTTTCAAAGATGTTTCTGGAACACAGTTAGCCAGCATGCAGAAAGTAGGAGAGACCCAGGGTTCTGCCTCCTCCCCAGGCCCGAGGGATGTGGTGTTAAATAGGAAAGCCTCTTCCCTTCTCTTCGGGCTCCTGCCAGTTTGCTGTGCGTGTGCATGTGTGTTGTCTAGGGCACTTTATAAAAGAAAACCTTTTATGCAGGAAAACAGGTGATAGAAAAACTGGAAAAACAGCCATTTCTACCTAAAAGTGAGATTCCAGGCAGCTGATCCTACCACAGGCTGGCTGTCTTTCTCTGGAAATGTCATTCTTTAGTCTGTAAATATCACGCTATAGAGAACACCTTCACGCTGGCTTTAGGAGGGGAGGGAGCCAACGTCCTATGGCAGCTCCCTCTCAACCAAAGGACAATGCTTCTTTCTTGGCTTTAATAAAACGGAGAGGGGGCTGGGCAGGCTGCTCCGGAGAAAGGACACGCAACACCCCTCCTGCCATTACACGGTGGCGTCTTTAATCCGACTTTGAAAGAGCCCCTTTGTGCACCAGACACTGGTCTTACTTGGGCACATTCCCTTTTTCACTTTCAAATGCGTGAATTCTTAGATTATGGCCGTGGCCTCCCTTTTAAACCTGCCCCTATAGACTGTGTCAGGGGCTATGTGGGGTGCTTTCACCTCACGGTATCTCCCTAGCCCAGGCCAAAGCCTCTATTTCACCTTTTCGTTGTCTGACATTGCACTCACTAAAGATGTAGTTCAGTTAACCAATGTCTTTTTGAAAAATAAATTCCCTCAGAAATGTAAAGATTATCTTCCTTACTGTGAAGCCTTCCCTGCTGTAAATTACATAGTCAGATTTCTCTGCATTCATTACCTGGCTGAGAGGAGAAAATGACAATTTCATTGTGAAGGTGAAGCAATTTTTGGCACATGGATCAATTCTAGGGAGGGCCGGTCTGAGAAGGGGGTTGGTGTGATAGAATCCCTGTAGCTAAAAGATAACACTAAAGACTGCTGGTGGGTGTGGGTGGAGAGGGACATTCGGGAAAGAACGAAAAGCACTGGAGATGATAGGAGGGAAGCAGAGAAAGAGGTGGAAAGCATGCAGGATAAGCTTTTCCATTTGGAAATGTTGCTACTGCACATACAGAAGCAGTAAGAGCAGTGGTTTAGCACTCAGAGGCTGGAGACAAGCGACCTTTGGACTAATCCTGACTACCCAACTTACCAGCTCTGTGACTTCGGACAAGTTACTTAACTTCCCTAAGCTTCCGTTTCCTTATCTGTAAAATGAGGATGAAAACACATTCACAGGTCAGGGGGCTGTGTTGAGTATTAAAGGAAATAACCCATGTTAGGTAGATAGGATTGTGTTGGGCACACAATACATCCCCACTAAATGCGAAGTATCATTCAACATATTTTTTACTAAAAGTAGTGAAATAATAATTACTATCAGAACTTCTGATTTATAAATTGCATATCATATGTGGTTTTCCTGTTTAAGTTTCTCTTTTAAGAGTTGGCATTAAAAATAAGTCTATGCCTCCTAAAACTCTTGCACCTATCTGATCAATTTTCCTCCGCTAACACTTAATGGAACATTCAATGTTAACTGTTCTAGATTGTATATAGATATATGTTATGGATATATAATATATTCACACATTTTATTTTCATAATATGTGAGGTTGCCGATGTACAGAGAAACTAAGTAACTTGTTCCTCAGCTATTAGGGTAGAACTGGTGTTTGGCTTTGGGGATGTGATTCCAGAGTCTATATTCTTAGCACTATAAGGCCTAAAAGATGTAGCAAGTGAGAAGAAGGACTGGGGCTCAATCAGTGTTCCTTATATTTTCCAAATAGAAGTCTCTTTACTAGCTTTCAACTTTTATCCATGAAGGGTGCCCAGCTTAGTATGGGAAGAAAGACTAGACTGAGTACTCACAGGTCTGGACTCCGGCACAACTCTGCCACTTAATACCCATGTGGCTTAGGGGTAGGGGCTGAGTAGCAATTTGGAATCCTGAGCTTTAGTTTTATCATATGCTACTTGACTATATCAATTGGTCCATAGAGCAACATTTTGGATTAATGAAAAGGTTAAATGAAATGTTTGGTGGAGCCCTAGCCAGTTTGGCTCAGTGGATAGAGCCTGTGGGCTGAAGGGTTCTGGGTTCAATTACAGCCAAGGGCACATGCCCAGGTTGTGGGCTCAATTCCCAGAAGGGGGCATGCAGGAGGCAGCCAATCAATGATTCACTCTCATCATTGATGTTTCTATCTCTCTCTCCCCATCTCCCTTCCTCTCTGAAATCAATAAAGAAATATATTTAAAAAAAGAAATAATTAAAAAAAAAAAGAAATGGCTGTAACCGGTTTGGCTCAGTGGATAGAGCATCAGCCTGCAGACTCAAGGGTCCCAGGTTCAATTCCGGTCAAGGCATGTACCTTGGTTGTGGGTGTACCCCCAGTAGCAGGTGTACAGGAGGCAGGTGATTGATGTTTCTCTCTCATTGATGTTTCTAACTCTATTCCTCTCCCTTCCTCTCTGTAAAAATCAATAATAATAAAAAAAGAAAGGTTGGTGGAAAGTTACTTTGAAGACTGAAATAGCAGTAGGATAGTATCCATATTATTGCCAACATTAGTATACTTTCTTTGAAAATATACAATGTGGGCCTGCAAGTGTAGCTCAGTGGTTGAGTATCCAACACATGAACCGGGAGGCCAGGGTTCCATTTCTAGTCAGGGATCATGCCCGGATTACAGGCTTGATCCCAAGAAGGAGGTGTGCAAGAGGCTGCTAATTGATGAATTCTCTCTCATCATTGATATTTCTATCTCTCTCTTTAAAAAAATTATTTAAAAAAAAAAGAAAAGAAAATATACGGGGTGGGGCAAAAGTAGGTTTACAGTTGTTCATATGGAAAATCTATATAATAAAAGGCTAATATGCAAATCATCCAAATAGCTATCACGCTCAATGCAGGAGCTGCCCCCTGGTGGTCAGTGCCCTCCAACAGGGGGAGTGCCACTCAGCCAGAAGCCGGGCTCATGGCTGGCAAGTGCAGCATCAGTGGTGAGAGATTCTCCCACCTCTGCAGCAGGCAGACATCCCCCAAGGGCTCCCAGACTGCGAGAGAGCACAGGCCTGACTGAGGGCTCCCCCCCACTCCGAGTGCACGAATTTCATGCACCGGGCCTCTAGTAATACAATAATTAATAATAGCACAAGAATAAAGTCTGTTTCATGTACTCACAACTGAGAACCTACTTTTGCCCAACCCTGTATTTTGCCAAAAGTCATAGTCACAACTATGATAGTAATAATTATTGGAATATTTTCTTTTTAAACTACCAAGTTTCAGACCCCAGTCTAATCCAGTTGGTCTGGGATGGGCTTATGAAATGCAATTTTTAAGCCTCTTAGGAATTTCTCATTAAACTGGTTTATAAACCTTCAGTCTATTCCAAAAAATGTCACCCTGGATCATAGACTATCTTCAGAACTTCCCATTTGTATTTTCTTGAACCTAAGATACAGCTTCTGTGAGACTGAGTTCCTTAGCAAAAGTTATGTTTTCTTATTGTTTCCATGTAAAACTTGCAGAACTAAGACCACGAGTAGGATCAGGACTGGATAGAATAGTTTATTGAGTTATATTATTGCTTTTTGAAATTTCTTGTAAGTAGAACTTGTGCATAGTTGTGTAAAACAATTTTGATAAGAAATAGAATTAAAGTTGCAAAGAGAACTCTTTATTGACACTGAGGAATTACCTTCCTGAATGGCACCCCCAAGGCATGGGTATAGATTAAATGACCTTTTAAGGTAATGACCCTTTAGAAAGATTAGTCTTGATTCAAAGGCCAAATCTAGACAAGCAAATAATTTTGGAGAAAATAAAGTAGCTGAACCCAGCCAGTGAACTGACTATGTAGTGAACTATCCTTTAAATAAAGTAGCATTCTTAGGGCTTCATAAGGGGTTTAAAATGTGACCCAGTGTTCTACTGAGATGTGGTAGCATGGACCAGACTCTGCAACAAAACTTGGGATTGAATTTAAGCATCATAATTGAATAGTTGTACAGTTGTCAGTGAAGGTCCTACTTTCTCTTGGCCTATATTTTGAGAGAGTATCGAATTAAATGAGATAACAAACACATGCAAAGCACATGTGCTGGCCCATGGTGAGCATGGCATAAATAGCAGCAACTATTATTTTGAGACATAACTAATCCAGTCAGAACTGTCTATTTTCTCCTTTTTCCTTATGGTTAGAAGAAATTAATCAGTTGCTGAGACAGTGGAGGAATGCATAAAGTACTGGGAAAGCCGACTTAATACATGCGATTTAATTCCAGAATGTGTTTCTGAAAATCCCCCGACTTCATTGTGAATATCTGTTATCTCTGCTTAAAAACAAGGTGCACAACACTTCTTGAAGCATTTGGCTGCTGGTTTTAGAGGGGACATTGATAAATTGGAGAGTATCCAATAATGATAAAAGGATTTAGGATATGACCTACAGAGAAAGATTATTAAGAGAACTTCATACATCCAGCCTGGAGCAATGATGACAGTGGGTAGGGATATGATAACTGCACTTACACGGGAGGGATAGGTAAGGAGTAGGAAAGGAATTATTTCAGGTGATTAGAGCCTTAGCAAACAAGTATGATGGCCTTAAACCAGAAAAACAAGCACTTGTGTGAAGTAGTTTTAGAAGAAAAAAATATCACCAGAGAGGTCAATGAACACCTTGATGATTTTATCTGAGAGGTGGCTCTATGCAACTCTTTAGAAGGTACCTCCAGGGGCTGATTCTTCCACAGGGTAGGACTTGAGCAAAACGTTGTCCTGGCTGCCTATGTGTTTTGGGGGGTGGGGCCTAAGCCTTGAGGGAATGGGAAGGATCTGCATTCATTTCTTCTCCATTTGTTTTTTCCTGTTTCTAATGTAGTAAGTGGATTGGTGACCCCCGAAATGATATGTGATCTTTCTAAATCACAGGATGTGTGACAATAATCTTATTTGGAAAAAGGGCCTTTGCTGATGTAATTAAGGATCTTGAGATGAGGAGGTCATCCTGGATTATGTGGGTGTGCCCTAAACCTAATAACAAGTATCCTTAGAAGATACAGAAGAGAAGACACAGCAACACATGAAGAGGAGGAGACAGTGTGACTGCTGTGGAGATAGAGATTTGAGGGAGGTATTCAAGGAAGCAAAAGATTCCAGGAGCAATCAGAAGCTGAAAAAGAGAAGGAAGGACCCTCCCCTAAAGCCCTCAGAGGGAGCAAGGCACGCCAACACCTCGGTTTCAGACTTCTGAACAGTGAAAGAATACATGTGTTGCTTTAAGTCAACATACTCATGGCGACTGATTATGAAAGCCCTAGGGAACTCAGTATGAGGATAATTTTTATATATGCATAGAGAACTCCAAGAACCTGTTAACATTAATCAGCAGGAATAAAAAGCCCAAACAAACACAAAAAAGCTGATCATTAATGCAAGGAAAGGAGTCTTGTATGGCTCCTTGTGGTTCAAATATTGGGGATGCCTTTAAGTTACTAGCTCACTGTGGAGGATGCAACTAGAGAAATGCTGGGACAGGATGGATGCCTGAGATGCTGACCCAGTCAAGGGCTGGCCATGGAAGCCCATGAAAACAGCAATCACAGTATCCAGAATTGATGCTGAATGCCAAGAAAATACACAAGATAGACTTCAGGAGGTGGAGAAAGGAAGTTGACAGGGTGTTCACTAAGCCTTGGGCTCTGAGTTAGGTGCTTTACATACATTTTAACAGTAAAAGCTACCAAAAGACACTCAAAGCATTCTAGTGACGCTCCTATAAGCTATGTATGCTATTTTATTTGGTTCAGTGGTACAATTAATGAAATTGATATTATCCACCCTTATAGGTGAAGAAAGTGAGGTTTAGAGATATAGTTAAGTCATTTGCCCAAGTTTTCACAAGTAAATGAAAGATCTCAGATTTGAACCAGAGATATCTAATTCCATAGCATATGCAATTCTACCTAAGGTCACATGGATGGTGGGGATCAGAAATAGAATCCAGCCATATTCCTGCTGTTGGCAAAGTCAGGACACTGTCTGGAGGAGGAAGACACCATCTCTGCACTGAGGCTTTAGACACAGGCACAAGAACACTCAGGTGTGGACACTGAAGGAAGGACACTGTTGATGGCCCTTTGAATGCAGGGAAGCAGAGTTAGAGACAATCTTATGAGTTCAGTGCCTTCAGTTCTGGTGTACTACTGTCTCCAGCATACAGTGAGACTCTGCAGCTCTCTGATTCTCACTTATACAGCCTTTGAGGAGTACATTCCTCATCAGGCATCTCTTGTCCTAGGTTGCTGCTAAGCCAACACCTGCCATGCCCTGTTTACCACATAAAATGTTTCTAGGACCATCCCAGAATGAAATGTAAGTTAGCGTGATGAACCTACTGACTCTAAAAAGAAAAGGCACAGAATGCACACCAGCACAATATTGGTTTGTGATTGTCTTTGCATTTTGGGGCATAGGCCAGGCAATAAGAGTGTGCAGTGTAGACTTGTCCATCTGAATAGAAATAACAGGCTATGCCCTAACCGGTTTGGCTCAGTGGATAGAGCGCCTGCCTGCGGACTGAAGGGTCCCAGGTTCAATTCTGGTCAAAGGCATGTGCCTTGGTTGTGGGCACATCCCCCGTAGGGGGTGTGCAGGAGGCAGCTGATCAATGTTTCTCTCTCATTGGTGTTTTTAACTCTCTATCCCTCTTCCTTCCTCTCTGTAAAAAATCAATAAAATATATATAAAAAAAGAAATAAGAGGCTATGTGTTTATATAATATTTATACATATAAATTCTACAATAAATGACAGACAGTGCCAAGTGATTGAATTCCCCCCTCGGTGCTTTGATGGCTCAGTGAAGGACTGGTGTGTACAGTGAAATTAGATCATCAGAATTCAGTCTTGACTTTGGCACCTCATACCAGCTTTGTGACCTTAAATACATTACTTAAGTTTTTCTGTTTCTAAAATTTCTTATCTGCTAAGTGAAAGTTGTAAAAAAAATCATCTGGTCTATAGAAATGTTAGACAGATTGAGATACTGTAAATAGTGAAAGTAGCACCACACCCTGCAGATGACAGCTGTGCAATTGATCCTAGTAGACTGAGCTGCTATAGCACGTGTCACTCTTATGCATCCTGTCTCCATCCCACTGCTATTGTAGATATCTGGTGCCTCAGGGGGCTCATCCCAAATCCCAAATCCCTAACTTAATATTGTTTTCTAAAAGTTAATATCATTGAAACATTCAAACACCATTTATATTAGTATTCGCAGATGATTATATTTTGGATCAATTTTCAGATGACTCAAATTATTAAACAATTTTTGGATCATGCTGGGGTCCAACCCCAGCAGGTCCAGGGGTCCCCAAAGGTGTGGACGGAGTTGGCGAAGAAGGAATGACACGGGGACAGCGTTCAGTTGATCAGCAGCCTAGCCAGGATCTCCAGCCACCATCTCCAGCCAGGATCTGGTCTGGATCTCCAGAGAGGTTCTGCTTAGGATCTCCAGCCAGGTTCTGTATCCATGTTGTCTTGCTAGGTTCTCCAGCCAGGTTCTCCAGGTTCTCCAGCCAGGCTCTGTAGCCAAGTTCCCTCGCTAGGTTCTCTAGCCAGGTTCTGTCCAGGTTCTCCAGCCAGGTTCAGTTACCAGGTTCTAGTCAGGTTCTCTTGCCAATTTCTGTAGTCAGGTTCAGTCCAGGATCTTTTGTCATGTTCTCTCGCTAGGTTCTGTCTCTAGGTTCTGAGGCCAGTTTCTGTCCAGGAACTTTTGCCATGTTCTCTCCAGCGAAGTTCTTCTGTCTCTAGAGAACGTTCTGTGGAGGTTCTGTGCCTAGGTTCTGTCTCTCTTGGTTCTCTCTTCTAAGTTCTGTGTTCTAAGTTCTGTGTTCTAAGTTCTGTGTCATGCTGTCTTGTTACATCTGTATTTATACCAGTTGATTCAATCCTATCAATCTCTATTACAAAGGTTAGGGCGTTTCTTATCTCCATTCCAGGGAGTAAAGATTATGTAGCTTAAGCATGATTGTTCGTAGTTAAAGTGATTAATTACCCGCCTGGCACTTAGTTAAGAGGTTTTATTCCCTCCCTAACTTCAGGGGAAAATCCCTACCTGGGGAAACAACCTTTCTCGGAGACCTTGGTTAAAACACATAGTGCCAAGAAGGTGAGCAAACATATTAAGAACAGTATGCCATATATGCCAGGTCCCTTGAAACAGCAAGCATGGACCGGCTCCCGGCAGGATCATGATGAGGGGGTGTGATCACATTTATGTGTGCCCCTTCCTATGATCAACATTGGTTCAAAGTGGCTCAAGAGGCTTAGGGGAACAATGTGTGGTGACCAGGGGGTGATAATCATGGTATATATCATTGTCGGAGGTCTCTGACCTACAAAGGGAATGGGTTGCAGGCCCAGGCACCTGCTCAGAAGTATACCTGTTTTTTTGTTTGTTTTTATTATATGTGGGTTTTTTACTGAAAATTTTGAGAGTTATTTATATATCTGGATACAAGTCCTTTCTGCATATGAGATTTGCAAATATTTTCTACTAGCCTTTAATTTGTTTTGTCATTCTCTTACTAGTGTTTTATTTTTCTAAATAGAAACCTTTACATGTAGTGAAATCCATTTTATCTATTTTTTTTTTCTTTAAGGAATGTGCTTTTGGTGTCATGTTTAAGAACCTTTGCCTATCCCTAAGTGGTGAAGATTTTCTCTTTAATTCCTTCTTCACATAATCTAACATTTTCTCTCTATCCTGCATGCTAAATGTTTCCTCGGTACTATTTTCCAAACTACTGACCTTCTCTTCTACATTGTCTAGTGTATAGCTATTACAGCAGTTTAATTTTTATTTAAATGAATATTATTTTTTACTTCCAATCTTATTAATTGGTTCTTTTTCTTATACCTCGGACCTTATTTTCTTTCTGTTTGCTTTTCTAATTTTTTGAAATAAATAGTATGTTGTCATTATCTTTTAAATATATTCAGCATACTAAAAGCAGACCAACAGCAGAGTAAAAAATTAAAGTGCTTGTCAAATGGCAAAATGCATTTAATCTGGAATGGATATTTTTGTAATGTTAATTGTGCTGACTGGCATACTAACTATTTGAATTTTAAATTTGTTTTTTTGAATTTTTATTTTTATTTTATGCTCATTTTGAGTGGATGTTTTTGATTTGTGTGTTTAAGATATATTTTGTGTTGTACAAAAAGTTTCAGGTTATTTGTGTGCATTTATACCTTAAACTCCTTATCCCATGTTAGATATTTTAAGATATTTCCATGGTCTTGCTTTACAGGGGTGTTGGTTAATTGGAGATCTACCCACAGAGCCAAAGGTCAGCTCATTTCAGTTCAATGCAGGAAGCTGCTCCTTTCTCCCACCTTCCTAGTCCTTTACCTTTTAACAAAAGAATAATTCCAGGAAGCAATTTAGGAATTGATTTTTTAAACTCTCTGTGAGGAAGGAAATACCAACACAGCTCTAACTTCCAGCACTAAGAATGGCCCCAGGCCCAATCCTGAGTGGAGTACTTCTAGTCATTTTACATCTAGAAGCTGGGCTCCTGGACACCATTGTGTGTTTCTGCCATTAGAACAGCAGGCCTGAGGGAACATTGGCTAACATCTTTTAATTTTTATTCTCATGGATTCTCTTTCTATAAGTTCATCACCACTATCTGTGTATGGAGTTTAGGAGGATGGACAAAGAATGAACTTGAGGAAGTACCATGAATTAAACAATTTGTGAACCTGCATAGAGTTTGGAACAGAAATTTGATTCAAGAAAATGTTTCACCAGTGACTGCTCATTGGGCAATCCAGTTCAAATGTTCTGAAACAATGTCCCCTGACTACCACATAGAATATTGAATTGTCTTGAATATTGCTGCTGTCAGTTCTGCATTGCCTTCTTTGTTGGGAAACAAAGCCTCTTGATTTCCTTCTTGAGACCCCCTGTTCCTGACTCACTCAAATATTTCAATTGTCTTGCATTAACAGAGAGAGTTTTTTTCACTCTCATGTCACAGTCCATTGCTAACAGAAAGGCTGACAAGGCAGCTGACACAGTGGCTATTATTTTGTGCATTTTCTAAACAATATCATTTTGCTGCCCTTCTACTTTCAGTGAAATTATAGGATGCTTTCCTCTTTGTGGAACAATGGAGCTCAGTTCCCATGCCAGGGGTCCTGTACAGATTTCATACCAACCTCCTGAGCCTTAGCATTAATGCTATTATCATTGAAGATGTCAATTCAGACACATGTAGCTTCACTATTTTGGTTCATCTTGGTATGCCAGAAAAATGGAGAATAGAGTTATAACCCTGGTCTGGATATGTAATGTATGTGTGTGTATATAAAATATGTGTGTGCCTATATAAATATTATATATATATATATATATATATATATATATATATATATACACATACACATACATGAAGTATGTGTTTGTGTAATCTGCTAATTTGAAATGCATCCTGAGTAAATAGGACCAACATTTATAGAAATGCTTGGTGACGCATCAGCTGTGAA
The DNA here is from genome assembly GCF_014108235.1 of Myotis myotis. Lineage (NCBI taxonomy): Eukaryota > Metazoa > Chordata > Mammalia > Chiroptera > Vespertilionidae > Myotis > Myotis myotis. Next base: position 18,188,566 of record NW_023416401.1, on the reverse strand, counting down.
ATGGAACTGGGGGCTGATAAATTCTCATTACCTTCGTCTACCTGACAAATGAAATGACCTGCTAAGCAGCTGCTGAAAATTCAATCAGATTCCTGCAAATAGCAAGTACCCCATGTGAAAAATGGACAAATTTGGTGGATGTCTTCAACTGGAATCACACTGAATGGACAATAAAAGGAAGTGTCCTCCATTGCTTGAATCTCTGAGGCTTTTTGAAATGGTGGCATTTTTAGTTGCTGTCATCACTTTATGCCAGTTTATGCCACTCTTTCCATTCTCATTTGACAGAGAAAGCAATCCTTGACTTTTTATGATTCTGATATTTCCATTAATCTCTCTCCTAAAACCCTACCTAATGCACAGGTTGAGGTGTATCTTCATACAGAGAGGCAATCTCCAACAAAGAGACCACAAACCCACAGGGAGTGAGTGATAATCTACTGAGGAGAGGGAGAAAACTAGGGAATTGCCCTTACCCTTTTTCCTTATTTTTTTCAGTCTCTATATTTGTAAATGTGTTTTAATGTTTATGACATATTGGTATAATTGTACACAATATAGTTTTAAATGGTAAATATTATGTAGACTTTATATCATACTAGAGGCCTGGTGCACAAAATTTGTGCATGGAGTAGGGGGTCCTCTCAGCCCATCCTGCATCCTCTCTAATCCAGGACCCCTTGGACATCCCTCTCACAATCTGGGACTGCTGGCTCCTAACTGCTCACCTGCCTGCCTGCCTGATTGCCCCTAACTGCCCCGCCTGCCAGCCTGATCACCCCTAACCACCTCTGCCTGATCACCCCTTACTGCCCCCCCTGCCGGCCCTGTTGCCCCTAGCTGCCCCCCATGCCAGCCTGGTCACCCCATGCAGCCTGCTGTTCAGTCACTTGGTCATCCCTCACTAACCCCCCTGCCGGCCTGGTCGCCCCACACAGCCTGTTGTTTGATCATTACTGTTACTGTGATGGCATTCAGACAATTTTCATATTCCTCTATTATTAGTATAGATACTATACATATAAATATAAGCAGTGAAATTTTCATAAATAATAAAAGTTATTATCCTATCTAATAAAGAGGTAATATGCAAATTGACCATCACTCCAAAATACAAGATGGCCACCCCCATGTGGACACAAGATGGCCACCACAAGATGGCCAGCAGGGGAGAGCATTTGGGAGGGAATAGGCCTGAAAGGAAGGGCAGTTGGGGGTGATCAGGCCTGCAGGGGAGGGCAGTTAGGGGTGACCAAGCCAGCAGAGAAGGGCAGTTAGGAGTGACCAAGCCAGCAGGGGAGGGCAGTTGGGGACAACCAGGTTTGCAGGGGAGGACATATAGGGGCAACCAGGCTGGCAGGGGAGGGCAGTTAGGGGTGACCAGACTGGCAGGGGAAGGCAGTTAGGGGCAACCAGGCTGGCAGGGGAAGGCAGTTCGGGGCAACCAGACTGGCAAGGAGGGCAGTTAGGGGTTACTGGGCCAGCAGGGAGGACAGGTAGGGGTGACCAGGCTGGCAGGGAAGGGCAGTTAGGGGCAATTTGGCCAGCAGAAAACAGCTAGACATCAATCAGGCTGGCAGGGGAGTGGTTAGGGGGTGATCAAGTTGGCAGGCAGAAGCAGTTAAGAGCAATCAGGCAGGCAGGCATGCAAGCAGTTGGAAACCAGTAGTCCTGGATTATGAGAGGGATGTCCGACTACCCATTTAGGCCCGATCCCAGTGGGCCCAGTGGGATCGGGCCTAAACAGGCAGTCAGACATCCCTCAAGGGGTCCCAGATTGGAGAGGGTGCATGCTGGGCTGAGGGACACACACACATACACACACACACACACACACACACACACACCTGTGCATGAATTTCATGCACCAGGCCTCTAGTATTACGTATAATATCATAAATATTATGAACATACTCATGTTCTTGTTAATGATATAAATGTGCAAGTCAAAAAAAATTAAACAACATTGCTTGAGAGCAGGCCTTCTCAAACTTTAATTCACACACATGCCATCTGGGAATTTTGTAAAATGCATGTTAAGATTTAGTAGGTCTTAGATGAGGTTAGAAAGTTTGAATTTCTAACAAACTCCCAGGGATGCTGGTGCCTTCCTGAGGTCTCTTGGAGCAATGAAGCTGAAATGATGGGGTGAAAGCTATAGCTTAATGTTTTATGATATTCATGTTTTTTCCCCTGTTAGAAGATGTCCCTTTTGGGGAACCAGGACCTCTAATCTTTCTCTATCAGTCTGAACAACTTCTGGGTGACAAGGAATATAATAGGACTAGAGGACCCCATTGATAGTCATGTGTACACTGCCACACTTTCTATGTTGTAAAGAGGCTCCCTTAGTCTAATGTAGCATTATGCATAGTACAGGATCTTGTTATTGCATTAAAACAACATGGGAAGCAAGTCCTGAGGTATAAATGATGAATCAGGTCAGCCAAGCAAGAAAAGAAAACCTGTACTTGAATACATTTTAATTCTAGGATCCCAGAGACCATGCTTATGAAAGACTAAAGGATGCAGAATTGGATAGAGGATGAAGATAACTTTGATGCATACACAACAAAGGCATTAGGACAGCAGTTCTCAACCTGTGGGTTGCGACCCCTTTGGGGGTTGAACGACCCTTTCACAGGGGTTGCCTAAGACCATCGGAAAACACATATATAATTACATATTGTTTTCGTGATTAATCACTATGCTTTAATTATGTTCAATTTGTAACAATGAAAATACATCCTGCATATCAGATATTTACATTACGATTCATAACAGTAGCAAAATTACAGTTATGAAGTAGCAATGAAAATAATTTTATGGTTGGGGGTCACCACAACATGAGGAACTGTATTAAAGGGTCGTGGCATTAGGAAGGTTGAGAACCACTGCATTAAGATAATTTGGATAGCTCTTGACCTGGAATGGCCTTTCAGAATTCTCTCACATGGAGACAAAGGAGCCAGGACTTTACTAGTATATACTCCTATATATAGGTCCAATTGAGAAGAAAAAATATGAAAGTACCAAAGACTCCACTAGCTGTTTCCCAATTTGACACCTACTTGGTGTTACTTATTCCAAATCCTTGGAAGGATCATCATTAGGCATCAACTGGTGGTACTGAGCTGGGCAGTTTGCATCTGTCAGTAGACTGAGAGCACCGTGCAAGGCTGGGAAAGATGCAAGATATGTGACACTGAGTCTTACCAACTTAAATCTATAATCTCATGTTGTAGATGCAACCTGATGAGAAAGGAATGAGTGAAAATGTGTAATCTCAGAGTGAAGGCTTTAGTACTGAGTGATATTTGGAGCATTACCTGTATTAGCCCTGTTCTCCCCTGTCCTGTCTAGCCAGTCTCTCACTGGTTGTCAGTTAATTTTCATTAAGACACTAATTACAGCTTAAGTTGTACCCCCTTCCTAGAAATTTCTGCAAAACTAAGATCTTTATTATACATTCATGCATGATCTCAAATCAATTTCATGTAGTATTACCCTTGTGGTTTTTTTTCATATAGAATAAGGAGTTACATGCACAGAAGTTACAGTCTGTTCCTTCAACCCACTGTGCAATCATGTCTACATGATTTAGCCTCTCAGGATCTTCTTCACTTGCTCATCCATGGTGTGGTGAAAAATCATACTCAAATAATGAAAATAAAGTTTTAACAATAATACTGTCTATCCTATAATTTGTACTTAATAATTTTCAACTATTATTGAAAACCATTTTTAGCTTTCAAGTTTTATTTTTAATATACTGGGAAGCAAAATATCCAATGTTATTAAAATTGTGTGTCAAGTGAGAATAAATAAATCCCTCACAATTATGTAAATTGAGTGCACAAATGTTTCCAACCACATTCTGTTATAATTATTTTGGCTGTTCATAAATATTATGTGCATCTCTCACTTTTCTTTTCCTATATTTCAAGAAGCTACAGTTTTGAGAGAGCTGAATGCTAGATAAGTGGGCCCTTCCCCTGACTTATTCCCAGCACAGCTACTGCATAGAAGACATTTAACATTTCATGTTTCAATTTCTTTATCTACAAACCAGAGGCCATCATTCTGACCTGCATTATCAAAAAGCAATTTCTATTAGCAAATTAATGACTGTTGAGGCAGCTATCAACACTGAGTATCATTCATATTAGATTGGGTGTCAATCGCTAAACAGAAAGTGAACCATCCAGAGCCCTTTGGGAAAAACAGTTAAAGTTCTTTTCTCTTTCTGGCTGCGGAGGAAAAGTGCTGGTCAAAGAGAAGAGGGCAAGGCAAGGGGGAGGAGAAGGACAGAGAGGAGAGGAAATAAAACGGTTCAAGGTTGCATTTCCCTAACTTCACTCCTACAGTGTTGGCCTCACCCCTTTCTGACAAGGTCTGGGGAAGATGCAGTTCATGCTGTGTTTCAAGTGTGATCAAGGAGCCGAAGGTGAGCCTGGGAAGGCTAGGTGTCCTTGAGAACCGGATGGGCTTGAGTACTCTGTGTGGATGAATGTTATTAAATTAAATTATTATTATTAGCACTTAGACAATGTGGAGAGGCAAAGGAGGAGAGAGGAAAGAGAACTCCCTGAACCCTGCATGTTGGCCATGTAGCGAGAGAATTCTGAGAGCCACAGCAAGCCTGTAAACAGGGTATGGGTGGGGCTGTTATTGAGTAGGCATTTTTTATGACACAATGAATGAGTTTACCAGGAATTTTGTTCTGAAAGTTTGGAGGCAAACCCATGCCTCTTCTGTGGTTTCACTGAGAAACAAAGATATAATTAAATAAGACTTCTAAAGGTAGTTGGCTCTTTGAGTAACCTCCTCTGTTTCAGTGAAAATCACTTTATCTTCTCTGACCCTGTATTTGCATGTGTTATTCCACCTACCACAGTGCCCTGTGCTATTCTGCTCTGACTCCTATTCCCCACACCATTCCCGAGCCAGTTGGAGTCATCATTTTTGCTGGCAGTAGTTGACATTTATGAGGCTCTCATCATGTGCCAGGCACTGTGCTGAGCGCTTAGCGTTATTATTATTACTTCGTTTTATCTTTACATCTGCCCTATGAGGTAGATTTCATTTGACCTTATTTCACACTTGAGGATCTTATCTTAGAGAGGTATTGTAGCTTCACCCCAGGGCTCACATTAAGTGTCAGAAATGGGACTCAGTCCTGAATCTGTCTGACAAAGTCTTGCGATCCTAAATGCTCCTGTTCCCATGAAGCCAAAGTAGAAAACTCTAATCCACACTGAGTTGTCAACCCTATCAGCTGCTCTTCATTTCTGTTGATTCCTCCTAAGAAATAGGAGAGATTGGAAGGGATGATTACTGCTCTGAAGAGATTTACTGTCCTAAGGATTATCTTGTAAATAATTTGTATGTACAACAATAACAATCCTATATAATAAAAGCCTAATATGCTAAGTGTTCAGTTAACCGGTCGGCTATTCAACCAATCAAAGTGTAATATGCTAATGATATACTAAGGCCTCTCAACCGCTCACTATGATGTGCACTGACCACCAGGGGGCAGATGCTCCGACCGGTAGGTTAGCTTGCTGCTGAGGTCCAGCCAATGGGGACTGAGCAAGATGGGACAGATATGCCCTGGAGCCCTCTGGTGGTCCCTCCCTGGCTGGCCAACCTCCTGAGACCCTCTCCAGCCCCAGTCATGCACCACTGGGGTCCCTTGGCCTGGCCTGTGCCCTCTCACAATCCGGGACCCCTCGGGGGATATTGGAGAGCTGGTTTCAACATGATCCTGCAGAACAGGCCAAGGGACCCCATTGGTGCATGAATTTGTGCACAGGGCCTCTAATAATAAACTAAACCACCAATGGAAGGTAGCCTGAGACAAAGATAAAGGTATTTAATATATATGAGAAAAGGCTGAGCACTTTTCCTATAAAAATATGCTCCTTCATGCTTCAGGATCTTCTCATAACTACTCTTTTTTTACTATGGTGCCTCCTCTTCCCTTCTCACAGTGGCTCCATTCATCCATCAGTTGGGTTACCTAAAATACCCTGCAGATAAGCTTAGGTCCTCCTGTCAAATGTCTTTGTAGCATAACTACCTTTTCCTCAAAGCCCTGATTACAACTATAATTCATTGAACAAGTATTTGTGTAATTTTTTTACTCCTTCTTTGTCTGTAAGCTACATGAGGGCAATGACATTGTCTTTCTAGTATATTGAAAGAATTTAAGACATGTATACATCACTTGTTGAATAATTAAATGAATAAATAACTGCATCTGTTAAAGGTTTACATTTTCAAAGTCTAGTGTATGACATTTTCCTGACTCTTCTTGCTGATACATTTGCCTTTCATAAAGATGAGGAAACAATAAACTTCAGTTACTCACTATAATAAACAGGAACATTGCTCAGTAGAATTAGAAAGGTGGAGACCTTAGGAAAATATGACTGTGTCATCCTGGAATTAATAACTTTGAGGAAGAAATATTGGCTCTTTAATAGATAACTCAGTTCCTCTGATCTGTCTGGTATAGGCACCAATAGCATGTAATATAGACTCCGTGGCTTACCAGGTAGACTTTGCCTGGCTCCATCAGTTTTGAGACTCTTGCTTCCTCTTCATCCTACTTATCACTTGTGTTTCCCAGAAACCTTCCTAGGCAGCAATGCTAACCACATTTACTTTTATGTTCTCCAGGTCTATACTAATCTTATGTTCTCTATAGCATTGATCATACTGGATAATTTGTACCTATGTTTTCCTGGTGCTTGTTGATAGGTGTATTCATCTCCTGGAAGATGGAAATACTGGCTGATTACACATGTTCTTACTTCCCCTCTGTGTTCTCAATCCCCCCTTACTGGAGCAGAGTGACCACAATGGGAATTATCGGATGAACTCATCTTCTAAACGACTTGCACCAAAAATAAAAAGCGGCCCATTTAATTAAGAAATATATGAAACATTCTTTTGTATCTTTAAGAAGCTCATGTGGAAAGCTAAAAACCAGAAGTAGTGGAAAAGCAAGAAAAAAAAAATACTGGATTCAGGAAAATGGTGATTTTTACTCTGTACAGTGCGGGAAGAAGAACATGGCTTAGGGTAGATAAAGTGCTGTTAAAAATAAGAGCAAAGGCAGACTGGTTCATTCATCTCTTATTCTAGTCCCATTTTATTTATCAAGGAGAATGATCTCAAAACTGTAAAGCATAAAACAAAATTCATAAAGAGCAGATCATGAAGGAAGATAGATGCCAGGATCTTCAAATGGCCTCTGACTGCTTTAAATAAACTTAATCCTTAGAGCATTCACTGGTCCCATGCTGTCTTTTTCATCTGCTCTTTCCAATATCAGATAATTCTACTTCAGTATCCTAATACTTTTTCTGCAACTCTCACTTGGATTGGGGATGTTGTGCCCAAATATTGTCCAATGAACTTTTTCATGAGACAAAATGTAAAAGACTGCGTCTTTAATCCAAGGAGTAGTCCTTGATTGGCGTTCTTGGTAATTTGAATTTTGCACCATTCTGTACTCCATTCTCTGGTGGAATCCCCTTTACTTTAACATGGACAGTGTACATTACTTGTATAAATTGTGGCTGGATATAGGAGCATATCCTTCTAGGGCACTCTGTTTAGCTTGCTTTGTTGAATGACTACAATTGACCTACCCTCCTTAACTATTTTGGATGTGCATCCTCCCCCCATGGTCCTTCCTCTGTTTATAATGGTTAAGCTGCTTTGCTTCAACAGCCTATCTACTAGTATATAGAGACCCTAGAGTGTGCTCATTTAAATGCCAAGTCCTTGGTCCAAGAACTATCGCCTTTGTCACTGCCTCTCAATGACCCAAACAGGAAAATTAATTTTTCCTAAGAGACCCTCAAGATGCAGGGGATTCCTTTTCTTTGTGGAAACAAAGCCTGGGTGCAATAGTTGTCAGTTTCATATTGACTTTAGGGACTTGGTAAGAATGATCATCTTGAATGCTGCACTTCAGCACAGGCCTTGTCAATGTTTTTGTTTGTTTGTTTTTATGTCCTTGACAAGGAAGGTTGCTCCCTTTCTGAAACCTCAGCCCTCTCCTGCTCAGCCTGGTCACCTCTCAGCACAATGTGCGGCCTCCCTGGAAGCCAGGAATGCACTCCCTGCATATGGCACTTGCACAGAACAGGAAGGATTGCTTTATCCTTCAATGTGTCACTCACTCTGGTTTGTCGTATATCATTGAAAACTATTTTACTCATAAAAATTAATCTTAAATCTTTAAAAGAAAAAGAACTATCACCCTCCTCCCCCTTTAAAAAATTAAAAGTATAGCATAGTTATTTTGTGGCAGAACTCAGATTAAAATTCTTAATTTTACTATTTCCAATCTGGACCTTTTTTTTGTTATATTACAGTATATTTTTGGTGTACCAAGGCATTAAGTTTTTAATATATATACTCTATTTTTATATATTAAATTTTTGTTTAATTTATATATATTATTTATATATCTATGTGTGACATAGACAAGCATGTGTGACAGTATATTCTGTATTTAAAAACAGAGATCTATGTCCGATAATTTTGGAACAAATTAGACTATATAAAGTTATGTGTCCTTGTTAATGAAGAATTTTGTATAGCCTTTGGTATACTTATATGAATTATGAATCCTTAAGAGTAAGAATATATAGTACTTCTCAAAGTCATGGGGAACAAAAGGCACTTTTTTCTTGATCATTTTCTTGTAGATCTTACTTTGGGAGAGAATGCTGACTTTATTTCATGACATTTAGATTGTTCTATGAATTCATTCACACTTCCCAATAGGACGAGCATCTGAAAACAGGTATAAGGAAGAAACATTACACAATTTAGCATACTTCTTGCAGAGACTAACACAAGAGAAAATTGGGCATGCCCAAGTAGAGAGGGTGAAAAAAAAAGGTATTTGAAAACAAACTTGACCTAAATTATAGGACTGTTTAGAATACGTTTGGGCTGTATAATTCATATCTGGATTCAGTATTAGAAGTCATTGTAGTCCAAACAATGGACTTAATTTATATGACTGCTTATGGACTTTCTAATGCTAGAGTAAATTGTTGTTGTCTTTTTAGTCCTTATATCCCTCATATTTTTGTAAGTCAAGAAGAAGAAAAAAACCTCCACAAATTGCTACTTGGACTTGGGCATCTGTGGGGCAAAGTTGGGTCCCTATCTAATTACCTGAAAATAAAGCCTGCCAAGAGTCACATAGTCAATATGCAAATACCTTCCAACCAGTTTTTATTAATGCTAACAAATTATCCATTATTAATAGTCAATGACTAATTAAATTTATTAACATATCGTATTAAAATTTTTTTTGTTGCTGTTGCCCTTACCTTCTTTCCTCCCCTTGGGTTAATATTTCTTGGTGAAATATACATTTTAAAATTTATTTTTATATTGGTCTCTGCAGGTTCATTTGCCTCAAAGTGTTGATTTTAATGTGTAGAACATTGTACAATAATATGTAAGAGTTTGAAGAATGTTTTTCTGTTTTTTTCTGGACATTCTTATTGCTCCTGAAATGTCTGCTTTCAGGTTGTCATTCCTCTTTCGCTATTCTGTCATTTAGCCTGGTAATTTTTTAAGATTTTTATTTTTTTACTTAGCCTGAGTGTTTTAAATTTTCACTATAATGTAAAATCCTTGTTAGTATTTAGAGCAAACTTTTGATTTGAGAAGTTTGTTTTAATTTTGGAAACTTTAGTGCCTATTTCTCCTAATATCACTTGTCTCTCATTTGCTTCACTCTAATATTCTGGAATTCCAAGAGAACACAATCCAGAGTCTCTCAATGTCTTTTTCTGGGTAAATTCCTATTTTCTTATTCATTAACTCTTTCTTTAACTTAATTTAGTCTACTAGCATTTTATTTATTTTCAATGATCTAATTTTATATTCCTGAGATTCCTAATGGTTTTTATAGTACCAATTATTTTCATTGCTGCTTTAATTTGCCTTATAGTATTTGTATGTTTTAATGGATGATATTTCTCTCATTTTCTCTTTGAGAACTTTGATCATATTTGTTTATAAAGCTTTGCCATACTGTTCTATAACAATAATTTTATCTGGAATTTATTTTATTTTTTTAATTTTATTGATTGTCTTAGTATTGTTTTACTTTATGTTTCTGTATTTCTAATGTAGATTTACTTTAGTTCCCTCTCTCTCTCTCTCTCTCTCTCTCTCTCTCTCTCTCTCTCTCTCTCTCTCTCTCTCCCCTCCTCCCAAAAAGCTTTCTATGATTCAGTTCACTGATTATCCCTAGATTCAATCACCAAACACAGAAAATGAGGAACAATCATTTTCTCACTTCTCCCAAGAATGGTCCATAACTGGTACCATTTCAGATGCATGGAAGAGAAGTTAACTCATTATATTTAAGTCACTAGACTAGAGCTTCATTATCTTGATGAATATGTGGAGAAATTCTGCACTTCGGCTGTGTTAACACTTAACTCATAGTTTTAATCATTTCTACAGAGTATCTCTTCCCATTATACTCATGATATCTTTACCACATTGCTAATGCTAACATTTTCTAAGTCTCTGCTCCAAAGTGTTTTTTTTCTCATTTACTTGAAAGCAAGACTTTATTATATTTATCACTGTATTCCTAGTGCTAAAACAGTATCTGATATTCAATATACCATAGATAGATCTTGACTTGTGTTAATTACTCTGTGGACATATATCTTAGAAGACTGAACTGTCTCCTCCAACATGGTGGACTATTTAAAAAGCCGAGTTATTGTTCTAGGTTACCCACTCACCAGCTGTTTGCACTTGGAAAAGTTGTTTTAACTTTCTGAGCCTTGCTTTATCACCTACTCAATGCTGGTGATAATATGTTAGCTAAACATCTCATGGGACTGTTGCTAATATCTGGAGGAGACATGAAGGTGGTTGTATTTAGTAATGACTTATACAGGTGAAGGGATTGTACGTATGATGCTAATAATGATGATTTCCAGCACCTAAGAGTTGAGAGTTAAGGGCATCTTACAAATCTTTTGGTCTTCCCTGCACAGCAAGACTTGTCTTCCGAACCCAGTGAAGTGTTTAACTTGCAAAGATTAGCAGAGTTAGCCAGAACTCCTAGCATGGCAGCCTCAATAAAGTGAGGGGGTAGGGGAATAAAGAAGGTAAATCTGTACTGGAGTGAGTTTAAATGATGTCACTACACAAAGAAATTCATACGAGAGTTTTCTTTCCCTGGGCCCTGCATGTGCTGAATATACACTGCTGTCTTCAGATTTATTGACAAGATATCAGGAAAAGGTGAGCTGCAGACAGATCTAATAAAAGTTGGGCAGCCCTGTGCACAGATAGCTCCCATTGCAGGCCAGCAAAATGAATAATTCGTGTGAGTGTGTGTGTGTGTGTGTGTGTGTGTGTGTGTGTGTGTGAGTGTGTGTGTTGTATAAACAAACTTTATCCAAAATAACTCTCTCAAAGCTATTCATCTACCAAGTTTCCCTCTTACCATAGGGAAATGAGAATTGAAAATATTTAAATATGGGCAGAGGGATGGGATCTGGGTGGCAAACCAATATTCTCCATTAAAGTCCGAGATTTAAAGATCCATTTATCAAAACCTTTGGTGTGTGCCCAAGCCTCCCTGAATTAATGCATGCATGCAGATGAAAATCAATGTTTCCTACCCATGTAAACACTGCAGTTCTGAATCAATCTCTCAAAGCTGAAGAGGGTTAAATATTTAAACAAGCTATGTATTGAAATACATTTTTAATGCCGTGAAGCCATTCTGATGAAAGATTACTCAGGAGCCTTCATTAGCGAGTGTAGAGAGTAATGTGGTATTATCAGAACAGATGGCCCAACTGTCTGTGGGCTCCAGCCCCCTCAGGGTAGATTCAAATACGACTCCTAGAGTCAGCTGTTGGTAGCCAGTGGCCTGAATGGATGGCTGCCTGCACACCACACATCCCTACATGACAGCTATGCTGGTTGCTGTCTCGGGAGCATTTCCTTCAGGAGTCAAATGCTGCTTTGATTTGATTTGATTTGATTTGATTTGATTTGATTTGATTTGATTTGATTTGATTTCTTTGTAAGCACTTCATGTTGCTGCCGCTTGTTTCAAGTGGAAGCTGTTGTTCAAGAATCCGAAGTGGACAAGCTGACCATTCCGCTGCTTGTTGTTGGATTACTGCCGGTTGCTCTCAAAAGTTGCATGGAGTGTGATTTAAGGCTACCCAACTTTGTTACCTCTTCTGATGAGGCACACTAGTTTGTAGAAAGAACAATTCAGTGCATTGAAATTCAAAAATCCTGGACTGTCCTTCTCATTACCTTGTTTCCTAGCTGTGCAGCTTTGGGAAACTTGCATAATTGCTCGGACCATAGTAATTTTTATGTTCCATCTCTGGTGTTCCTCTCTTTTATAGTTTTCTAATCATATAGTTTTTAAGTCATATGATCATAGAAACAAAATCAGAGAATATCAGTGATGGAAAGAGGACCCCAAGTATCTTTTCAAACTCTCTTGCCTCACTGCATCTAAGATTTGGAAAATTTCTGGGTTTTTTTCCTACCTATATTGAGCATCTTGAAAGAACTATTAAAATACTTGAAAGATATCTGTTAAAAATCTGTGTTTCCATCTGTGAGAACCAGACATAAGAAAATGGGTGAGGTTCTGAGACAGGAGGTCCTTAGGTGTGGTTAATGTAGCTGGTACATTTCAGAGCATCCAGGAAATTTGTAAGTAAAAGATAAGTCCTGTGCTATCCTATCCAAGTCAGATTAGTTAAGTGACTGTTCATTATTGCTCTCCAAGCCATGTTATTAAAGGAAATATGTCAGGAAAAGCAATCATCTGAGGCCAAATTTATTTGCATACCAATCAAGTCAAAATGAGAGGACAAGGAGTACAATGAGACCATAAATGATGAAGAATATTTGATTTTGGATTTTAGTGATAAATAAAATTTAAAGGTAAATGTGATGATTGGGAAAAATCATTACATTTATGAGTTAAATATTGACCCAACTAGACATTTTTGAACTATTCTTTTTTTTTTCAGTGACTTACTTTTTATTATTATTATTGAGGTGAAATTCACATAACAAAGTGTACAATTTAGTGGCATTTAGTAAACTCACACTATTGTGCCATGATCATCTCTATTTAATTTGGAATTATTTTCATCACCCCCAAGGAGACCTCTCCCCATTAAGCAATCATTCCCCAGTCCTCTGTGCCTCCAGTCCCTAGTAACCACTAAAATGCTTTCTGTCTCTATGGATTTACCTATTCTGGTTATTTACTACAAATGGAATTCTACAACTGGTGACCTATTGGGTCTGGCTTCTTTCACTTAGAGTTACTTATTATTGAAGATGAAACCGCATATCCCCAAAGAATCATCACCTTATCATCTCTGATATCCTTAGAACTTTCCAGTGCTTTATGGGATCCTGTTCTCTGGGACTTTAGCTCTGTCCTCTCTAAAAAAATGCTTAGATCAACAATAGTAAATAGATTCTTGGAGAAACTTAAGGAAGTTCTAAATCACTTCAACAAATCAACAAGTCTTAGAAAAAGGATGCCCTGTACATCTGGAGATTTGGGCAGTGGTGCAGTTCAATGGTGTCATTTTATAGAGAAGGACTTTAAGACTTAGTATTGTTTTCTGTGGCTATTATAAGACACATGCAATCCTTGATGCAGTTATTACAAAACAGTTTCTCTAGCCTGGATGGCCTGGCTCAGTGGTTGAGTGTCAACCTGTGAACCAGGAGGTCATGGTTCAATTTCAAGTTAAAGCACACATCCAGGTTGCGGGCTTGATCCCCAGTGGGGGGCGTGCAGGAGGCAGCCAATCAATGATTCTCTCATCATTGATGTTTCTACCTCTCTCTCTCTCTCCCTTCCTCTCTGAAGTCAATAAAAATATATTTTAAAACAAAAATAAAAACAAAACAGTTTCTCTAAGGAGAGTATATAATGTGCTAGGGTCTAATAAAAGGCACAGTCTCTGATTTCAAGCTGCTCACATTCTACTGGAGAAAAAAACACAAACAATCAGACATTGGCTTACAATAAAACAAGCATTGGGACTGAAATGGGAACAGGGTGCCAGGCAGCACACTGGAAAGTACCTAACCCTGCCCTAGCCGGTTTGGCTCAGTGGATAGAGCGTTGGCCTATGGACTGAAGGGTCCCAGGTTTGATTCTGGTCAAGGGCATGTACATTGGTTGCGGGCACATCCCCAGTATGAGGCAGCTGATCTATGTTTCTCTCTCATCAATGTTTCTAATTCTCTATCCCTCTCTCTTCCTCTCTGTAAAAAATCAATAAAAATATATTTTTAAAAAAAGAAAAAAAAAGAAAGTACCTAACCCTAGAGGAGGCTCTGGAGGGGTAACCCTTTTGTTTTTTTTTCAAATGTATTACACTTATTATACATAAACTAGGGGCCTGGTGCACGAAATTCGTGCACTGGGTGTGTGTGGCGGGGGAGAGTGTCCCTCAGCCCAGCCTGCCCCCTCTCACATACTGGGAGCCCTCAGGCATTGACCCCCATCACCCTCTGATCGCCTGATCGGCCCCTTGCCCAGGCCTGACGCCTCCGCCAGAGGTGTCAGGCTTGGACAGGAGACCCCCATCTCCCCCCGATCACTGGCTCTGGCCCCCGCCCAGGCCTGAGGCCTCTGGCCCAGGAATCATGCCTGGGCAGGGGACCCCCATCTCCCTCTGATCACTTGCTCCACCCCCCGCCCAAGCCTGACGCCTCTGACCCAGGCTTCAGGCCTGGGCAAGGGGACCATCATATCCCCCCAATCCCCGCCTCCGCCCCCCACCCAGGCCTGATGCCTCAGCCAGAGGAGTTGACCCTCATCACCCTCTGATCACCAATCACCGGATCGGCCCCTTGACCAGGCCTGAGGCCTCCGGCAGAGGTGTCAAGCCTGGGCAGGGGACCCCCAGCTCCCCGCGGTTGCAGGCTCCGCCCCTGCCCAGGCCTAACGCCTCTGGCCTAGGCGTCTGGCCCGGGCAGCAGGGACCTGCAGTGGCAGCGGGGGGCGCCGCAATCGTGGGCTTCGCTTTAGGCCCAGGCAAGGGACCCCTAGCTCCTGGGACTGCCAGCTTCGACCGTGCCCAGCTCCCATCGCTGGCTCCACCCCTACTTCCTGCTATCACTGGCCAGGGCAGCAAAGGCTCCTGATTCTCCAATCATGGCTGGGGGGCAGGGCAAAGGCGGCCCCAGCGCTTGCCCTGCCCCCAGCTTTACCCCCCCTGGGTTTCAGATCACTGTCAGTGGCAGGGGGCTTCTTCCTGCTTTCCCTTTCGCCTCCCTGCATTGTGCCTACATATGCAAATTAGCCGCCATCTTGTTGGCAGTTAACTGCCAATCTTAGTTGGCAGTTAACTGCCAATCTTAGTTGGCAGTTAATTTGCATATAGCCCTGATTAGCCAATGAAAACGGTATCGCCGTATGCCAATTACCATTTTTCTCTTTTATTAGTGTAGATTGCATCTAGCTATAGTTTAAAAGAAACAGCTCTGCATAAGTATATTAGTTACATTAAATCCAACTAATTAGCTAATATGTCTTTTGTTTACATTTCTAATGCCAACTCTAATCATCTGAACTAATTTCTTTTTTATTTTTTAAATATATTTTACATAAATATATTTTTTTTACAGAGAGGAAGGGAGAGGGATAGAGAGTTAGAAACATTAATGAGAGAGAAACACCGATCAACTGCCTCCTGCACACCCCCTACTGGGGATGTGCCCGCAACCAAGGTACATGCCCTTGACTGGAATCGAACCTGGGACCCCTCAGTCTGCAGGCTGGCACTCTATCCACTGAGCCAAACTGGTCAGGGCTAATTTCTTTTTTCAAAATTTCATTGAATTTAATGGGGTGACTCAGTTAATAAAACAATATAGGTTTCAGGTGTACAATTCTATAGAATGTCCTCTGTATATTGTATTGTGTGTTTATCACCCCAAGTCAAGTCTCCTTCCATTACCATTTACCAGTCCTTTACCCTGAACGTTTGTAATTATAAGCTGATGCTGCTATTGGTGACAGATATTCTGTAAAGAATAACACTTTTATCCTGAGAGAGAAAGAACACACACACTTCCAAGCAGTCACAGTATCCTGTGGAAAAACATGGGGGGAAATAGTTGGAGAGAATTTAAAAGAGATTCTTGGCAGCTTTCCTTGCTGCAGGCACAAACAGCTTCCTTGTTACAACCCCACTAATTCGACAAGGATCGAATCATCTACTATAGAAGGAATGGAGCAGACCTTTGGAGTCATAGACTGATAGCTGCTATTTTCATAGGGAAAGCTTGTCATTCTCTCTGCTTGCTTATTAGCTGTGGAAGCTGATGGCTGTATACATACAGCAGGGGCAGGCAGGTGCCAAGCCCCGCAGCCCTGCACTAGTTTGGCATGTTCAGGGTCCCCAGTTTCATTATTTCATTTTTTTCTACAGACTAACTAGTTTCTACATCCTGCTTATTAATTTTGCTTCTACCCATGAGGCACCATAGCTCTAGCATTGGTATCCAACAATATGTCCCTACTGGCAATGTCACCAATTCCTCCTGACCCTTCGTGACTCAGATGGTTGAAACAATTGCTCCCTGGTCAAGAAATGTGATTCCTTCTGAAATCATAACAATTAAGGGTCATGCGTAGATTTGATCACTGAAGGTCAAACCAATCCATGAATCCTCTGGAATATTCCAGGCAAATTCTTCTTTTACTTTGTTTACTCAGTTCCTTTTATAGCTCCCTTGGAAATGTTTGAATGCTTTCCAACTTTCTCGTCCCTAAGTAAGCTTCAAGGTTTTCATAAAGCATTTCATAACCAACTAGCCTTGTGAGTTCTTTTAGTCATCTGTACTATAATACTGCATGCTCTCTGAAACACTCCTTTGTCACATAAAATACAGTATCACACTGTTAGCTAGGTGTGGGGGATGCACCAGTGAATCCATAGTCTTTATCTTCTGCCTCAAACCTGGCCTCTGTGACTTTGAGGAAATGATTAATCTCTCTCCTCTCTCATGGGAATAATACCTCCTCCACACATTGTTGTAAGGACAAAATAAGATTGTATGTGAAATTCCTCTGTAAATTTTAAATTGCTATCTAAACATAAGGCATTGTTTTTATTATCTTACTTCCAATCATATTAGCTCTCAATCATTTGTCTTGCTGCATAAAGATCAAGATACTTTTTGTTGGTTTTAGCAAAATGATTTGCACATAAAAATTGAATTGATTGATTCATTTTCACTTTCAGATTTATGATACAAGGTCTAATAATATTTCAAAACCTTGGCAGTCCATGACTGAGGTTTGGAGTTTCCTTTCTCCTTAGTCCTTGCAAGTTCAGATGGAGTTGGCTCCCATTATATGAGATTGTGGTCACTCACACATGGAAGCTAAAGGGGCCTGGGGTTAGGAGCTGTGTTCTCCATATAATCTCATTATACTTTTCTCATAACTTTCCAGCTTAGCAAAGGCACCTTGGCCAGCTGTTCTTCACCAAGTTTTTATTTGATTCAACTGATTTTAAAGCACACTCTTCTCATTTTGATGTTAGAACTTTTAGCAAAAATATCTTCAGACACATAAGAAAGCAGAACAATAAGAGTAAGCAGCAAATTTTGAACATATTCTTTTTAATTATTAAAAAACTTATCCCTATGTATTATTTTATAAAATCTTTTGAGCATGTCCACAAATCAAAACATTCCAAAACTCATTCTAGAGATGAGAAATCTAAGGAACTTAGTTCTAAAATAATATTGTCTACAAGGTTTTCCAGCAATTATATCCATAAATCTAATTTAATTGAAGAAGCAATTATAACATCAGTTTGCATATGATCTGTCCAAATCTCCCTACCTGGGACAGAGAGCTGATCTGACTGGTTAGATATCTCCTAGTAGGTGCATAAAGAAAGTAGTAGAAAGTAGTGGTAGGAAGTAGTAGTGGAAAGTAGTTGTCTCACCCCAAGCAATTGCAAGCACTACCATCACATTTATGGGCAGAATCCAGACTTGAGTGTGTGCAGAGCAGCTGCTGGAGGAGGACATCTGAATGAATTGTCATCCTGGAAGATATCCACTGCAAGATCTAAGAGGAAATGTTATTTCGTGAGTAAAAACTGATAAACAAAAATCACCAGAAAAAAAAAAAATCACCAGTTACACTGTGATACAATGTTCTTTGATGTTCATTTTGTTAATGAGTTCTTTTAGACTTATCTAGACCGATTTTTATGAAAAATTCTTGTATATGCATAAAAAAGAAAACATAGGTAACATTCGTTGGTTGTGAAGGTCCTTGATGCTACTCTAACTCTGACTTTTTTTTTGGGGGGGGGTGTGAAATTTGACATTTAGAATCTTTGATTGTCTTTGAAATTACCAAGAGAATTACCTGAAATACAAAGTTTCTCAGAAGATATTTCACCAGTAGTGAAATATTAATACCTATATAATAATAACAACTAGAACAATACCAGTGGTAACAATGATAATGGCTAACACATAGTGTATTGCAACTTCCAATATAAACTCATTTAAGCCCCTCACAAAGCCTAGGTAGGTGTTAGAATCATTATCCCCAATCTGTACATGTGAAGAGAGGGGTAGAGCTATATTCTTTGTTGAGTGCCTGTTTTATGTTTGTCTTACTTACTTGTCTACTTGGACACTGAGGCTTATATGTTTGCAAATAATATTGTCTTCTGTGCCATAAAGAGAAATAATGAGTCAGCATTTGTTAGACCGGTGCTGTACTTCTGCCTCCAGGAATTGTTAAACTACTGTGACTCATTCTGTAAGCTATGATGGGCGTGTTCATCTAATTTGACTGTTACAATAGCCTCATGACTGACAATATTTATGTTATTTTGTGATATCAAAGTACAATGTGGTGGGACAAATGCATTTTGTATTCTCTGAAAATATCCTATCTAATAAAAGAGAAACATGGTAATTAGCGTACGACCGCTACCCTTCCCATTGGCTAATCAGGGCAATATGCAAATTAACTGCCAGCCAAGATGGCAGCCGGCAGCCAGGCAGCTTGAAACTAACATGAGGCTTGCTTGCTTCAGTGACGGAGGACTCCAACGTTCCCCGCCTGCCACTGCAGGCCTCTGAGCTGCAAATCTAAGCAACTATGTAACAAATATAGAACTTAATCAAACCCCAGAAACCTGCTTTAGACCGCAGGGCTTCAGCCAGCAGGATCGCAACATTGTAAGCAAAGGCCAGAAACCTACTTTCAGCAGCGGAGGCCTAAGAGCTGGAGCTAAGCCTCAAAGCTAAAGCTGGCCCAGAATAAAAAAGAAAAAAAAAAGAAAAAAAGGAGCGGTTGGGAGCTTCAGTCACCCCCAGCCTGAAAACAGCCCTCAGCCCCTCACCCAGACTGGCCAGGCACCCCAGTGGGGACCCCCACCCTGAAGGGTGTGGGACCAGCTGCAAACAGCCATCATCCCCTCACCCAGGCTGGCCAGGCACCCCAGTGGGGACCCCCACCCTGATCCAGGACACCCTTTAGGGCAAACCAGCTGGCACCCACCCATGCACCAGGCCTCTACCCTATATAGTAAAAGGGTAATATGCCTCCCAGCACCAGAATCAGCGGAGCCGCGAGGCCTCCCGACACCGGGATCAGCGTGACAAAGGGCAGCGCCCAAACCCCCTGATTGCCCTGTGGCTCTGTGTGTGACAGGGGGCGGGGCCACAACCTCCCTATCCACCCTGCTCTGTTCATGACAGGGGAAGGCGCCCCAACCCCCTGATCAGCCCTGCTCTTTGCCTGATAGGGGGGAGCACCCCAACCCCCTGATTGGCCCTGCTCTGTGTGTGACAGGGTGTGGCGCCCCAACCCCCTGATTGGCCCTGCTCTGTGTGTGACAGGGTGTGGAGCCCCAACCTCCCCCCCCACCCCAAGGGCCCTGCTCTGTGTGTGACAGGGTAGAGCCATCACCTCCCCATTGGCCCTGCCCTGAGTGTGAGAGTGGCGGCGCCCCAACCCCCGATCAGCCCTGCTCTGTGGGTGATAGAGGGCGGCGCCCCAACCCCCTGATTGGCCCTGCTCTGTGCATGACAGGGTGCAGCGCCCCAACCCCCTGATGGGCCCTGCTCTGTGAGTGACAGGGGGCAGTGCCCCAACCCCCTGATTGGCCCTGCTCTGTGCGTGACAGGGGGTGGCGCCGCAACCTCCCCATGGACCCTGCCTTGAGTGTGACAGAGGGCAGTGCTCCAACCTCCCAATCAGCCCTACCCTGAGCATGACTGAGGGTGGCATCACAACCTCCTGATCGCCCTGCTCTGTGCATGACAGGGGGCGGCGCCCCAACTCCCCAATCGGCCCTCCTCTGAGCCCAGCCAGTGGCTGCACCTAGGGATTGGGCCTGCCCTCTGCCACCCGGGAGCAGGACTAACCCAGCAGGTTGTTGTCTCCCAAGGGTTCCCAGACTGCGAGAGGGCACAGGCCGGGCTGAGGGACCCCCCTCCCCCCTGAGTGCACAAATTTTTGTGCACCGGTCCTCTAGTGGAAATATAAAATGAATCTACAGTCAGGGATTAGAAAGTGGCTTCAAAACAGATGTCCAGCAAACTCATTAGGCAAGTGGAGGTCGTTCCTAGTGTGGGTGCAGGATTAGGGATGAGCTTTCTATGCTCCCTGGGCTGATGTAATAGTGGAGCTGGAAGAGGAAACCAGAGAGGACAAGCTGCATTTGAGAATCCACGTCTGGCCTGGCCTGTTATTTAGACACTAGCCTTTCACAATTCTAATATGATTACTCACAAAACAATAATTATAATACAATTTAGAGATGACAACTCCTAATTAGACATCAACCATCCTGAGTACGAATCTCACCTCTGCCATTAACTCGTGAAACTTAACTTCACTGGTCCTAATTTTCCTCACTGGGAAATGGAAAGAACCTATTAACCTCCCTTTCCTAACAAGGGTTACTATTGGCTATCATAGTCAGTTATTTAATGGCTACAACATACAAGGTACCCAAGTGGGTCTAATCTCATCTGCCTCTAACCATGATCCTATAGGAAAGGGCCCTCATATTACACATGAGAAATCTGAGTCACCAGTCCCCATTCAACTCATTAGTAAACAGCAGGGATGGGATTAAAGTCCAGACCTCCAGAGTCAAGTCCCATTTTCTTTATATTATATGGCATAAGGATAATTATAAAAGCTTAAAACAAAATGAAGGGCTATGGAGAATAATGTGTTAGCAATAATAGTCACTTCATCTATACATGGGGAGCTTTCTATCTCAAATATTTTAATTATAGTCTTACTGGTATTTCTTTGCTAGATGAGGAGATACACAAATTCTGATTACTGAAGAACCTTATTTTGTGCCCTTTTATTTTTTCATTGTTTCCCTCACCTTCACCATTCCCAGTATTGCTAAACTTAGATGCTGATTGTTTTCTTAGAAACTTGGACTAAATAGGAATCAATTTGCTAGCCAGTCCCAACAATGCCATATTTAATAACACCTGTACTACAATGAATACATACACAAACAATCCAGCCTGCATAAATGAACATTCACAGAGCTCTTATCGTGAACTTGGCACTGTGTTCTGTGTTTTTTACATCTGTCAGTTCATACAATGCTTGCCATCTTGCTAATGAGAAAACTAAAGCTTGGCAAGGTTACTCAAGTTGTCCAAATTCACACAGATGAGATTTTTTAATCCATTGCTCATTCCTTTCTTGCCATCTGATTCTTTTCAACTGGAGTGGAAATGAGGGACAGTTAAATTCAGATTCCTGTAGTAGTACTGCAAGGAATTACGTTTTCTTTGCCAGGGATTTCCTTTAAAGGCAATGCCTATGAATTTCAAGACGGCAGACAGGGATGTATGCAATTTTAATCTACTGACTACTTTACTTGCAAGGAGCACTAGCTATGTTTTGTTCTGATTGGGCATCTTCTCAAGGAAAGAGGATTCTGAATACAATTAAAACAACAATAAACACATCTGCAGAGACACACACTCAGTTGTGAGGGTTCTGAAGAAGCCTGTGGAGTCCAGAGGCTAGTCTCCTTTGAAACTATTCTTGGCTGACTGGCCAGTCTTCATCCAATTTATGTAGAGTCCCCTTTCCATTTCACATGGCTTCCCCATCCCAGAGAAAGCTGTGCACCATGCCCAAAGCTACCGCATGCAGACCAATATCTTTAAAAAGCTGCTCTCACTCAGTAACTCCCCCAGAGTATAAATGAGTGCATAAGTTAAGAGCCAACTCTTTACCTGGTTTATTAAGCACTAACTATACATAACACTGGTCTAAGCTCTCTGGAGGATATGACAAACATGTGTTCCTTGACCTTAGATAGCTTGGACCATGGACGGAAAGATAGAAATGGGTTCTTGAGAGAAATGAGAATTAACCCAAATTCTCAGATTCTTGTTTCCATTGTCAAATTACCAATATCTGGTAATCTCCCCAATCATATGGGGGGAAAAAATCTATCTTCTTTGAGCTTCCCACAATATTCCCATTCTTCTTTCCTATCTAATGTAGTACTTCTTTCTGTGTCTTTCTACTATTCCTGACTTTCCATACTTCTCCCCCTGTACTTTTCCTTGTTTCATGGCCTTTGACATATTATCTTCCTCCTTATTTTGTCTTTCTTGTGATCAGTTTGTCTCCCTTTAATCATCTCTCTCTTCCTCTCTGATGTTGCATTGTCCACTGTGAAGTAATGAATGCACCAATAATTGAAACTGCTGATTTCTGGGAGGGGTATCCTGGGAATCCAATGTTTGAGTTGTCAAACATCAGAGAACTTTCTGGACCCTATGCCCAAATTATGTAAGGGGGAACTTCAGACATAGTAAGGCAATGCCCTTAGAACTAAGGTGTAAAAAGTGGAGGTCCTAGCACAAATGAGTCCATTGATATCAGCTAATCTCAACTTTCACCTTGGGCTCATGCTCAGTTATTTTAAGGAAGGAAGAAAAGAATCCCTGGCATATTGATTGCCTACTATGTGCCAAGACTTGTCCTGGGCACTTTCAAACATTTAATTCTCCCAAGAGCCATCAAGGTGGATATTAGTGTCACCCAATTATAGATGGGGAAACTGAAGCTCAGAGAGTTTACGTATATCACCCAAGGTCATGCAGCTCACAGCAGCAGAGACTAGATGCTGCCTTTCTGCCATTATTTCTAATGCCCGCTTGATTTCTACTTCTTTTCCCGCAAGGACCACTGCCACCAGAGTATCATCAAATACAGCAGTCCCAACAGTTGCCTCATGCTTGTAGTAACCCTTTGATGTCCCTTTGTATTTAAGGCAGGATCCTGGGTGCCATGCTGAGGAGAAGACAGAAACAGTCTCAGGCAGACCAGGAGGAGACAGGGCTGAGGGCTTGGTCACACCCTATGGGCTGGAAGGTACAGGAAGTCGGCGGGTCAGAGGCCACTTTCCAGGGAAGTAAGCTAGGCAGGTAGATATCAAAAGCCCAAGCAGTCAGGGTCCAGAGACTCTGTAATCACAGAGGCAGGGACAATGGTTCTATTGAACAGGAGACATGAAGGCAAACAATGATCCTGGGACAGGCACTGCTTTTGTTGCCTGCTGCGTGTGAGCAGCTTTGGAGCCTAGGTGTTAAAGAAAGTTACAAGGATCTCAGATGCCAGCAGGAAATGCTGCCCGGTATGGAGCAGGAAACAGAGATGTGGAAATTATTTTCCTGTTGTCAGTGCTGCATAGGGACTAAGTTTTACATTGGTTGATGCATCTGAGACTTGGGCTTTAGATGTGAATAGGTGAACCTTTTACTTTGCTCGCACTTCAATGTTGTGTGTACAAACATTGCCAAGAGACACAACATTTTATGGCCCCAGCCTCATTATTTTATACCCCGCCCTGCCACCTAAGACGTGGTGTTAAGCATGATCCCTTTACCCTATACCTGCTTCCAATCCCTATTCAAAGCCTGCTCTCTGATTACACTCACTGTAAAATGACTATGGGAATAGACTAGGACACCCTTGTTTCCTAGGGGAACTGCCTTTACTCAGACAGAGGCCATGGGAAGTCCAGTGGGAGACACTTTCTGAACAAGGACTGAGGTAAGGCGGGGCTTTCTGGATCCCCTAATCTTTCAAGAAGTGAGTGAGCAGGTGGCTATTCCACCTACACATAAGGTCAGCCCTGACAGCAGTCAGTTTTTTTGTGTGTATCCTGGAACCATTTTCTCAGAGTGACATTGACATATGTCCCCATAAATAAATTAGCAACCCCATCTCAGCTGACACGTTTGGCAGAAACAAGAAGTTCATGTGCCAGTGTGTGGGTTAATTCCTGGGCCCATTCCACTGGGAAAGATCAAGTGCATCAACGTGTGCCTTTATCACAAGCAACGGGATGCAGAAAGCGTTTCTTCTTCCTCTTGGTTTTACAGAAATATATTTGTCTTCTCTATAAAAAAGATAAGTTATTAAACTAATGGAGAGGTGATAGAAAGACTGGAGAAAAGGCGAGACAGAAATAGCATTTTACAATTTACAAAAATAGAAATAAGGACTTCAGACTGCTTACCCCCAAAATTCTCATTGTGAGAGGTGGATATTTATGTTCTTTTTTATGGTAAAGCAACTTCTGGTAAACTTCCATACAGAATTAAGGCATGAAAAGAAGGTCCATAATTTCTAATGCCTTCCACCTTGTTCTCTCTGAAAGAGCCATCACAGCTGAGAAATGCATTTATGCTTTCCCACATTATTCAATTAACAAAGTTTGAGAAAGCTTGTATGTGCTAGTTTCTGTAATAAGCATTGCATGGGTTAAAAAAAAGTGTATAAAATTCCTTTTACAAATAGCTAAGTGGGAAAAGCAATTACGGAAATAAACACAACAGGTTTATTTAATAATATTGATTGAGCCCTTGAAATGTGCCAGTCCTCCTGTTAGAATCAGCCTAGCAGATGCTCATCCTATAGGTTAGCAGCACTCCTCATCCAGAAAACAGAATTTTTATTACAAATGTTAGCTCTGTTAGTCTGGTTGAGGTATTTCTAATAATACATAGAGTATTTTGGCCATTCATCTATTTACTAATTAACTGATATATTTACTGTTTACTTACTATGCACCACTTACTCTTCTAAACGCTGGCGATGTAGGAGTAAACATGATGGGTGAGGCCCTTGCCCATGTAAAGTGTACAATCTAGTGCCCTTCAGTTTTTTATGAAGGCAACACTGAGTTCATCTGAGTGCAATTGCCTCTCATTCCTTTCTTTGTGATGAGAGTCAGCATAAGGTCAAGATCCTCCTGGACCAGGAATTAGGACAGCTTCTCAATAATTTACCCCTTGAACACAACTCTCTGCCTGTGTTTTTAGGTGCTAAATGAGTAAGGGATATTCAAGGACTGCTTTGTCTAGTATAAAAGTCACTAGCTTCATGTGGCTATTAAAATTAATGTAATTTAATTAATATTAAATAAAATTAAAATTTAGTTTCTCAGTTGCATTAGCTCATTTCAAATATTCTTAGCCAGATGTGCCTAATGGCTATCAGACTGAACAGTGAAGAACAGAGTTCTCATCATCACAGAACTCTCTCTTGGACAGCACTGTTCTGAGAGATAACTTCTGGTGTTAATGTCTATGGTATTTGTCTCTTGGATGTTCTGCTGCAGAATTCAAGTCGTAGCTCCCCGCTTTGAAATTCTACATCACCTCTCCTATACACAAAGTACATAGCATGACTATGCATACTCATATAGATGTCTATGCGTTTTTGTATATGAATTTACCCCCCTACTAGACTAGAATCACTTCTGGGCCATGATCATGCCATAATCCTCTATATTGTAAATACTTAGTACACAACCCTATAGATAGTAAGATTGAAATAAATGTCTGTGATGTTGGTGAGAAGGGTAATTTCTGATATTCACCTGCACCCTGACAGTCTGAGAGCTATACCTCTAAATAGCAGAGGGGACTTGTACTTCAGAGAAGCCATGAAGGACAGATCACGAGTTTGGACTCTACCACATTGAGTTTAATCCCAAAGGCTATTTCTGCACATCCAGCCATCTGGAGATAGCGTGGGTGCCAGGCATCATGCCTGTGCAGTGATGTATCTCATCTCTTGGTATTTAAATGTGGTCTTGGCATGGGACACTGGTGTCCACAGTCAGCCGCAGGCATTAAAAAAAAATGTTCTGACTCCAAGTCAAGGGCTGCAAACTTCGCTTCCTTGTTTGAAAGTTATGTCTGGGGCCAGCCATTCATCTGTTTCCACAGCTGCAGGATTCTCATCTTGGGTCTCTAAGAATATGATCACAAAAGCTTTATAATAATGAGAAGAGATTAGAGTTTTAGGGGATGGGTAATGTCCAAATTTAGTACTTAAGAAACTGCACAGTGGCATCTGCTCTGGAAGATCACATGCATTCTGGAGGAAGAACTGTTTTAAGTTACGTAGGCTTCAGCATTACTCAGGTGCATCACGATCCAGCTACCAAGAGGAACAATATTGTAGCCACTTAATGTTTCATACGATAAGATTGTCTTTTTCTTGCCTTTGCTCCTTTCCTTACCAAAGTCCATTTTCTGAGCTCCCTTGTCTACTTATATTTGTATCAAAAAAGCCTGTACACTTTTGTACACACGGTTGGCTTTGGAAATTTGAAAGAGAAAGTCTGAAGCAATAGGTAAACATTTAAAATACATACTTTTATTCAATCTTTATTTCTTCAGATATACTCAGTATACTTATTAACTATTTGCAAATAAAGATTCTGAAGACTCAAGACTGTAAGCGATTATTGTAGGTCCCAGTGAGATGAACTAGAAACCAATGTAGGACTTGGAGCAATGTTAGAGGAGAAATTACATGGTACAATTTCAGAGATGCTGGAAAGGATGTCTGCCTTCCATGTGTCACTTTGCCTGATAATTAACTGATTATCATGACGATTTATTGAATGCTTACAATGTATAGGAATATATGGCCAAATATTGTTAATGTTAAAAGAAGTTCATTGTCCTCAGGATGTTTATAATTCCATTTTGGAGTGGTTTTGAAAAAAAATTAAATATCAATATAATGTATGTCAGGAGAAAAATTAATATAGAGGCAGTAAATGATATCTGAGCTCAGAGAAGCACAAGAACCCTTCATGTAAGTGTTATCACAGATTAATTATTACTGATTTGTAGGAATAAAATGAAAAGTAGAGATTAGTTTATCATTTGAAGAGAAGGGGAAAGTTAAAAAAAAACATATATGCTAGTACAGAGATAGGAAAGTCTAATACTGGCTTAGCCATTGAGGAATATGCAGAAATTAATCAGGAAAGGCAAGATGAATCCTGATTCTGAAAGAATTTGAATCTTGGCTAAGACATTTTGCCTTTATTGTATGCAATTAAAAAGCACTCTCCTAAGAATACTTCAGTTTCCTCCTGTCCTTCTGACCTTGTAGCACCATATTTATTTGCATTTCTATCTTTGATTTTTTATGCTACTCACACCTTCATTCTAACTCTTTCCACATCAGTTTCAGGACTCATTCGAAATTCCACCTCTTCAGGAAAGCTTCCTCAATTTATGCACCAGTTATATATAAATCCCACAATCTTCCACTTACATGTTTGTTAGGTATGTTTCTATAACATTATATGGTATGCCTGCGTAAATCACCTAACTCTGTGCATTATAAACACTGTTAAAATGTAAACTCCATAAGGTTAAATGACATAGTTTATGTCTCTTTTTTTTTTTCAGAGTATAGGCCAGAACTCCGTAAAGAGAATTATGTTGACTTGAAGAAAGGAGAAAAACAGTAAGGAAGAGGCATTGTTTTTATACTGGTAACTTCTTGAAATATAACTCAAGTAACTCTAAAAATACAAACTCTTAAAATCACCATATAATTTATACCATTCAATTTCTTCTTTGAGCTGATGGAGGAAATGGAATGCACGGTAGCCTATAACATATTTTATCTCTAAAAACTACCTTTAAAGAAGCTAAGACTATTCTGAGACATTTCAAAACCATTCTCTTAAGACATAAAGTCTAGTTTTGTGTATTCAAAGAGTTTGTAGGATAAAATTATCAGCTTTGGCAAAAAGTGCCTAAACTTTTGAAAAAGTGACTGTTCCTTCAAGATGTATCGAAATGGAACTATGTGAGTATGCAGGACTAGGAGCCAGGGGAAGTGTGAAGATGTAACAAAGACTTTAGAGAGTCTTTGACACCTACAAAGGCTCCTCTCTTGTTCCAACTATCCCTTGTGCATAAGTCTTTTTAACCAGTTATTGCAGTTATGTGAAATTTCCTGCACTCCTTCAAGGCTACAGATGCTCAATGAGGTCCATGTCTTTTTCATCTTGTCTGTTACCTGGCACGTAAGAAGTTGGTAACCAATAAAAGTTTGTTGAGCTCAGTTGTCATATACCAGGCATTTTACTTAACATTCTTTTAATTAATGACAGACAAGATAATTCAAACTTTATGTCAAAGATAAATTCTAGGTCCTCCTAGAAAAATTAATGGCCCAAGACATTCATACAGTTACATTATGCAGACCTAGGAAATGAAGAGTCAAGTGGTCATATGACCTTATTTCTATGAATTACAGACATAATTTCAGTTAACCAAATTAAGAACATCTTAAAACATTACGATTTGGAAGTGAGGGTCTGGGCGACTTTTCTTATTAAAGGAGAAATTGCTTTTGGAATACCCCTTTGTGAAACAAAGAAACAGATATCCCTTACACATGGTTGATCCTGCATATCTGCTTATAGCACAAAGTATATATGGAAGTCTCTTAGTCCTAATTTACTAGGAGAAATCAAGCCTCAGGTTTCTGGGATCTAAACTAAGGTAGGGATGTGGAAGTCAATGAACTGAAGTCAGAATTCATCCTGCCTATTTAATCTTCAGCAAACTCTTCCTCAGCTTATCCAAGTGGGGACCAATGAATTTATTATTCCTCCAACATTTGGTTGCATTCTCTGACATTTTTCTTGTTGCCTGTGATTTTACAAAGCATCTACTTTTCACAAGTGAAAACTGATTTTGTCCAAAC
Source organism: Myotis myotis (assembly GCF_014108235.1). Classification (NCBI taxonomy): domain Eukaryota; kingdom Metazoa; phylum Chordata; class Mammalia; order Chiroptera; family Vespertilionidae; genus Myotis; species Myotis myotis. The sequence continues at coordinate 18,159,399 of NW_023416401.1, read as the reverse complement.
AGATGCTTGTTTCTATATTTTACATTCTGGGAAAAATATGGATATGATTTGGTTGGGGAGGGTCTAGAGAGAGAGATGAGGAATGAAATCACTGGTACAGGCACAGCTTGAGCTGAAATTAGAAGCCAAGTGAGAGCTGTAAGCAGGAGGAAGGGAGTCTCCAAAGAAAATTTGTTGTATAATAAAACACTCATTGAAAATATTCTGACAAGAAGCCCTAACAAAATTCTCACATATCACAGGCTCGATGATAAGATGGTTTCTTTCCTAAGTTTCTGTAAGAATTTGTGGTAAGCTAGATTTGGACAAGTTATTCCCAATGAGTCAAACAATCAAATCCTCATCAATTTCTCAATCAACAATCATCTCCTGAGCACCATTTTTGGGGTCCTAATCACTGTTAGGATTGAATCAGGAGAATCAGGAGAAAAATAAACCAACAAACACAGCTTAAATGATTTCCAGGAGGTGCTCATTGTACAGGTGAGAAATAGGGCTAATAAACATGCAAAAGGGGTGAGCCAGAGGAGACCATGCAAATAAGTTTCCGGTATTATTTCTCCAGGGTACAGATGGCCTGCTGCTCTGTAGCTCAGTCCACTGATGTCTCCCTCTGAGTTTCTCCACGTTTCTCAGGACTTAATAGAAGGCATGATCCCTGATGTCCTACCTGCTCTGCAAGCACCACAGGTGCTGAGGCAGTGCCCATGCTTTCCAAGTGTGTTTGAGATGCGCCTCACTATCATTTGTCTGCCTCTGACCAGAGCCAGCTGAGCCCGGCTATGGGAACTGCATGTAGCCTATCTTCAGCATCCCAAATCTCTGAAGATAGATTTCTTTTCCTCAACTAGGGTTGTTGGTGCAAATTTTAGGGGCAAAAAAGTTTCCTAGCTACCACTAAATTAAATAGTGGAGGTGAACATTTTGACTGGGGTAAAAGCATATTCAACTTTTTATCCCATTTCCCTAGCTCCTCCAGGTTAGGGTGCTGGTTAAAAAGATTCTAACATTCTGCTCAGACACAGGTCTCTCAGAGCAGTGGGTGGGCATGTTCTCCTCGCTCTCCTGCAGCATCTAGGGGAACATCCATCCTGGTATATACACAGCACCACCCGATGTAATTGAAATGACTTCTCATCTGGTTTGGGCTCTGATGATAACTGCTTCCATTTATACAATCAGAGCTCACTACTGAGTGACTCTGCATTCTCCTACATCAAAGGTAATTATTATTTTTATAGTTCAATTAGCAAACATTACATTTCTGTTTGCCTTGCTACGACAGTACCATTGAATGAACAATAACACACTTATTCCAAAGCTACTGAGGTACAAGATGCTATGATACTATCAAAGCAGTTTTTTTCCTTGTATTTTCCCCCAACCCTTCTCCTTTATGCAGATGGGTCATAGCCAATTTGAAAATGAGAATGGAATGCTTCAAATTAAGAATATGAAGCCCATAAAATGCCTTATAATCCTGTAAAAACTAACTTCTCTATTTAGAAATTAGGACACTGAGGCCCAAATTCAGTGGTTTTCCCAGAATCATAGCAGTCTATAAGACATCCGTGGGCAAACTACGGCCTGCGCACCGGATCCGGCCCGTTTGAAATGAATAAAACTAAAAAAAAAAAGACCGTACCCTTTTATGTAATGATGTTTACTTTGAATTTATATTAGTTCACACAAACACTCCATCCATGCTTTTGTTCCGGCCCTCCGGTCCAGTTTAAGAACCCATTGTGGCCCTGGAGTCAAAAAGTTTGCCCACCCCTGCTATAAGAGAATCATCTTTTTAACCAAGGCCTTTAGACTCTTGTACAGTACTCCATATTCCTTTTCCCTTTAAGCTCTGCAGGCAGAAAGAGAAGTGAAAGAAGTCAGGATTGAAGGAAAGAGAGTCCCTGCATTGCGGATGGTCTCCTGAGTGTGAGGCATTGTACACTGTGTCTTAAACTGGATACCTAAGGACCAGGCCTTTGACCTGGTTCTTCCTGAGCTGCTGTTTCCTCCCTCACATGGCAAGAGGACTAGACTAGAGTATTCCAGGAATTCTTTCTTGCGCAATCATTCTGGAACAAGTGTCAGCTCTACCTTAGTTCAAGCTTCTAAATATCCTTTGAATATTCTTTTTGTCTGGTTGTTCCAGGTGAGGAGGAGGTTCTTCGGCTCTGCAGCAACATTTGCTATATGTCCCTGGGTTTAACAACATTTAGAAACCTTTCAAATAGTTTAAATAGTTGTGTCCCCTCTTTAATCCTGAAACTGGTGACATAGAATCAGGGGTGCGGAGGGGGGTACTGTATAGTGCCATTAAGCTCAGTGTGGGGTCGGTGGTCAGAGCTGGGCCCAGCACAGCGAGGCAGCTCTCTTCCCACAGCCTGCTCTGGCTCTGCGGGCAAAGGCTCTCCAGGAATCTGACAGCCAGCTTCCACATTATCACTGCTTTCCCCTCTCCAGTTTTATTAAGCATGTTAAGTAAGATGTTTTGTAGTGTTCTTAAAGAGTCTGTTGCATTGATTATTCACAATGCCACCCCCCTCCTCCCATCCTGCTTGGTGACCCCCCTCCCTGCCTTGATTTATTACCCACTATATTGTTTCCAGCGCAGACCTTTTTATCATTGTCACATATGTGAGCCTGGTGATGAGATATACTCAGTAGTGGCTGAAGGAACAGGAGAGAACTATAGGAACCAAGCAAGGAGGAAGTTTACAACTGATTGTATCTTCTTCTAAAACTCATCTCTGCTTATAATTTGGAGGATCCCAAACACAGTTCCCTTTGTCTTTTTATAACATATAATTCAATGGACCATTTGAAGAACAATCCTTAGACTTCATAGGCAAGTTTTACTAGGAGCCCTGAAATAAGTAACAAAGGTCAAGGCAATCAAGTATTTAATATTTAGTATGTGTCAGTCATGAGGTTTTGTGTTTTATATGGATGATCACATGTGATTCAATCTCAAAAGAGCAAACCACAGAAAAAAATATACCTTGTTTCATGGATCCTTTTTAATTCCACCCCTTTTTCATATAAAAAAAATTGAAGCACAAAGGGTCTTATAATATAATTACAAAGGGGTAGGTCCAAGGATGATCCCTAGATCCTCTAACCTCAGAAAGACACTCCTAATTATTATACAAATACTGTCTCCAGATTCAGGTACAATGATAGAATTTTTTGTTAATGATCTGAGTGGGTTTTCCATTTATGGTTTTTGTTATTTGCTTTTCCATAAATTTTAGAATCAGCTTGTCAGTTCCACTAAAATTCTATTAGAGTTTTGATTGGAATTACACTGATGCATAGATCAATACAAAGAGAATGGTCACATTTTTATAGTGACTATTAACAATATATATATATATATATATATATATATATATATCTCCTTTTATTTTGGCCTTTTTTCACACTTTTCTCTAGAAGTCTGACATATCTTTTGTTATATTAATTTTCAGATACATTATATTTTGGATGCTATTGTAAAGGGAAATTTTTTTTTTAATTATATTTTCTGAATTATGCTGGTATATAGAAATGTAATTGATCATGTATATTGATTTTACAGCTTACAGACACATTGCTGAACTATCTTATTATTACTAATAATTTTTCCGTAAGCCCTTTTTGCTTTTTTATGTAAACAATCATAACACCTAAAAAAATTGTTTTGTTTATATATTCTGATTCTTATTTCTTTAATTTCTTTTTTATTCTTACTTTGCCGAGCAAGGATATCTATCATGATGTTGACCACAAATGATGATAATGGGTATCATTGCCTTATTCTTGATTTTTAAAAATGTTTTAAAATATTTATCCATGTCGTAAAATTGTATTTCGTTCTTGTTACCCTTGTTGCTTGTCTTTATCAGACTGACCTAAGTTTATGATATTGTGATTTATAATAAGAAATATATATTTGGTTTTTATCCCACTCTGGCTCCTAAAAATCTTGGAATTTCCTGTGATGACAGTAATAAAATTGTTTTTATATCAGTAAGGTTACTTTTGGAAAACACATAAGGATATGGGCTGGTTGACAGTCTCCTGTCAACCCACTATGTGAGTAAGGGATTAGAACTTTCAGTACCATCTACCTGACTTCCTGAAGGGGAGAGGGGCTGAAAATTGTGTTCAATTACAAATGGCCAGTGATGTAATAAATTGTGTCTATTAATAAAGTATCCACAAAAACCCGAAAGGATGAGGCTCAGAGAGCTTCTGGTTGGTGAATATGTGGAGATTTGAGGAGAGTGGCAGGCTCCAAGAGAACATGGAAGCTGTGTGCCCTTTCCCTATACTTTGTCCTAGGTATCTCTTCCATCTGGCTCTTACGGAGTTACATCCTTTTATAATCACCGATGATAACTAAATAAAATGTTACTCTGAGTTCTGTGAGCCGCTCTAGCAAATTGATCAAACCCAAGGAGGGGAAATTTTAATGATCTGTGAACCCTTTTAAGATAAAATTATATCCTGTAAGTTTAGTTGAAATCAGACTTTGTGATGCATTCAGGCTCTAGGCAAGGAGTCTGTAAGCAAGACCTGTGTATGGTTCAGAAACTCAAGGCTCTAACTGGGCTGGCCAATCCCCAATGCCTGGGCTTCCAGGCTGGCCCTGCAACTTCAACCTCAGTGCTGGTTTCCTGCCTTTAATCCCTTGATCTTGGTCTCTGCCTATACACTAACCAAGTGTGTGTGACTCTCACCTGTCACCTTACTTATCATTATTATTACCAATGCTGTGGCTCACTATCCAATATGCCAATCTGAATCTGAATAAGCTTAAATGCTGCTGTTTCTCCATTCTCTAACCTATTCTAAGTGACACCCTGGGGAAATTCTGCCCATTCTCATTCAACTCCCGATTAAAAATAATTGTGATTTTAGGGGAGGAACTGGTTTAGGTGGTAAAATTTTGCACCTGTCACACTATGATATACATTGGGTTAATAATTGGATATTTACCTGTCTATTACCTTGTCTCTATAATTTCCAGATACTATGATTATTTTGCTCTATGACAAAGTGGAAGTCATGCTGCAGACATTGCGATGTCTTCTGTTTACTGTTTATTTTCTCACCTGGTGTTTATTTTGTTTATTGTTTGCTAAGCCAGATAACTTCTTGGGAAGCATACTACATGTTTTGAAATTTAAATAAAATAAATAATTTTCTCCCCATAAACATCAACACACCATGAATTTGTTGGTTTCAGAAAGAGTTGACTTTACCCATATGCGTTGCAAAAACAGTACAGATTGGTTATCATTAACATTGTCTTCAAATGCTGATTTGTTTTAGTAGAAACTAGACTACACTAATTAAATTTTTCTAACTATAAAAGGGTTAAGTCTAAAAACACTGAAGTAGGAACCCAAGGTAATTAGTACTATATTTCTGAATTAGCACAGTGCTTTTCCTGTTTATGGTGATTCTTATAGGCTGATGTCCTGGCAAGTGTCCACGGACTTGCTTCACATCCAGCCCTGCCACAAGTGGAAAATCTTGGCCAACTTTGATTTTTACCTCACACAGCTGGATCCAATAACCTCCTTACTCCTGCTCAATAAGACACATTTTTCATCTCCTTCTATGCGAGACAGACGGGCTATCAATCACAGTTGCCATCAGATTCTGGCATTTGCTGAGCAACTTGCCTTTCTGGCTTGTCCCACTGCATCACTCTGCTTTTCTCTTCCATAAGGATGGCCAGGAGCACTCTTCTTTACCCCAGCTCTCCCCTCAGGGTGTCATCTTACTCCTGATCTATTTCTACCAATCACAACAAAGCCATTTCTACCTACCAGTAGCCACTCAAATTTAAACTCTACAAAAATAAAGTTAGTGGGAAAAGAGAAAAAGTTCAGTTTACTGTGTTTCCTATCAGTTTTATTGTTTTTCTCATTACTATTGCCTATGTTGAAAGTACTGGACTAGACACCAAGGGTCCTGAAATTGATCCCATTGCTATTCTTTTCTAGTTTTATAACTCAGGAAACTCAAAAGCTGGGCTGCACATTAGAATCAGCTAGGGATCTTTTAAACATTTAAATATCCAGGTGATACCCCAGATGAATTAAATCACAGTTTATAGGGGCAGAAAAATCAATAGATTTTGACACTCCCCAGGTAATTCCATGCAGAAATTGAGCTCATTTCTTTTTTTTAATTAATTAAATCTTTATTGTTCAGATTATTACATTTGTTCCTCTTTTTTCCCCCCATAACTCCCCTCCTCCCAGTTCCCGCCCCACCCTCCGTCCTCACTCCCCACCCACTGTCCTCATCCATAGGTGCACGATTTTTGTCCAGTCTCTTCCCGCATCTCCCACACCCCTTTCCCCCCCAAGAATAGTCAGTCCATTCCCTTTCTATGTCCCTGATTCTATTATGATCACCAGATTATTTATTGACTTGATTCTTAGATTCACTTGTTGATAGATGCATGTTTGTTGTTCATAATTTGTATCTTTACCTTTTTCTTCTTCCTCCTCTTCTTAAAGGATACCTTTCAGCATTTCATATAATACTGGTTCGGTGGTGATGAACTCCTTTAGCTTTTCCTTATCTGTGAAGCTCTTTATCTGACCTTCAGTTCTGAATGATAGCTTTGCTGGATAAAGTAATCTTGGTTGTAGGTTCTTGGTATTCATCACTTTGAATATTTCTTGCCATTCCCTTCTGGCCTGCAAAGTTTCTGTTGAGAAATCAGCTGACAGTCATATGGGTATTCCCTTGTAGGTAACTGAGTTTCTTTCTCTTGCTGCTTTTAAGATTCTCTCTTTGTCTTTTGCCCTTGGCATTTTAATTATGATGTGTCTTGGTGTGGTCCTCTTTGGATTCCTTTTGTTTGGGGTTCTCTGCACTTCCTGGACCTGTAAGTCTATTTCTTTCACCAGGTGGGGGAAGTTTTCTGTCATTATTTCTTCAAATAGGTTTTCAATATCTTGCTCTCTCTCATCTTCTGGCACCCCTATAATTCTGATGTTGGTATGCTTGAAGCTGTCCCAGAGGCTCCTTACACTATCTTCGTATTTTTGGATTCTTTTTTCATTTTGCTTTTCCAGTTGGGTGTTTTTTGCTTCTTCGCATTTCGAATCTTTGACTTGATTCTTGCACTCCTCTGGTCTGCTGTTGGGTGTCTGTATAGTATTCTTTATTTCAGTCAGTGTATGCTTAATTTCTAGTTGGTTCTTTATCACAACATCGAGGGTCTCATTAGATTTCTTGAGGATCTCACTACATTTATCGGCGGTCTCACCAGTCTTTTCGAGGGCCTTACTAAGTTTATCGGCAACTTCTAGACAGTTCTTGAGAGACCTTAAAACTGTGGTTTTGGGCTCTATATCTTCCATTTCTGACATTTGTGTCCTGTTTCTTTGTCTCTGCATTTTTTTATCTTTTCTTGGTGCAACCCCTAGTGGTCTTTGTGCGCAGTCTTGTTGTAGTTAAGCCTTGATTGTTGTCGGCAATACGGGGGGTGATTTGACCTCCAGGCTAACTGGCTATGAGAGTCAGCTGTGTCTGCAGTGGGAGAGCTTCTGTGCTGGATCTCTAGGGCGGTGCTAATCTAGCGTTTGCCTGAGGCTATCCAGCAAATGGCTCTGCGCAGGGCTCGGGGGGGGGGGGGCGGGGGGGTCCCCGGGGATCTACAGGGCAGGCGAAGTGAGCAGTTATGGCTGCTCTCAGTTCCGTCCCTAGGGGCTCTGCCTCACAGAGTCCCAGCAACCGCTGCAAACCTCGGAGAGAAAGCTGCCTTCGAGTTCTGACCGAAGCCAGACAGTCCCACTTCTCCCGTTTGAGTCTGGGTCCCTAGAGACTCGCCCGGATCTGGAGCTCAGAGTCTGAACCTCCCTCCCGATTGAAAACAACAACCGTGCCCTCTGCCACCAGCCCGCTCCGCGCGCACTCCACACCTTAGTATTTCACTTCAGCACTGCGCCTCCTCTGAGTCTGGGTATGATATTCTCTTTCCTCCTAGTTGTAGAATTTCCACTCAGCCAGCCTTCCGGTGGTTCTGGATGATGTCTGTTCCGTCTTTTAGTTGTATTTTTGATTGGTTGTTCGAGGCAGCAATCTCCGGCGTTAACCTATGCCACCATCTTGGTTTCTCCGAGCTCATTTCTTTAAACCTTAGAATAACCTAATTTTTATAACTTCACCTCAGACCCTGCCCATGTAGGGTACAATTGATCATATATATGTCAAAGTCCTTCAGAAATTTTAAAGTAGCCATTAGTGTTTTTCATAAGGCATTATATTCTGTTAAAAGTAAAATAAAGTTCCTGGCGTTTCCAGTTGGTAGGATTATATGATAGGTAATAAACAAAGGTTTCTCTGATTCCTCCTTCTTTTTCCTTATTATGGGACCTTTCCCGATGTTAACCACAAAGTTTGAAACAACATTTTGAATCCCAGAAAGCAGCCCTGGGAAGCCTCCTACTCTCCCAGAGTGTGGAGGATATGTCAGTTTTCCCCGCTCTCTATGAGTCTGTTCTACCCCAGTGCCCTCTGTAGGATCCCTGCAACAACAGAAATAAAACATTTTAAATTAAATTATTTCACATAAAATTTAAAATTAGGGTATTTTTTCTGCAGTTAGGATTTTGTTTTTAGTAACCATGACTGTTGTGTAAATTAATATTTATATTCCCTTTCACATTGAAATAGAATACTTTGTGATAGAAAGGCATTTACTTAACATTAGTAGGATGGGGAAAGGGATGGAAGGAATGAAGAGGAAAGAGGGATGGAGACATCTACCTGAGAGCAGAGTTCTACTGTCCTATAGGTTGTAGTTATGGGCAGTAGTTTTCAACCTTTATCATCCCATGACACACATAAAGTAAAATTTTGCAGCACACCAAAAAATATATATTTTTGCCAATCTCACAAAAAAATGGTATAATATTGATTCATTCACACTGGAAGGCTATTATTGTGTTGGTTGTTGTCATTTTCTTTTTTTGACAATCTAAGGGGAAAGAAGTCAGTGCCCCTGACTGAATAGTCAGGTAGTGCATGTTTTAAAAATTCTTGTAGCATACAGGTTGAAAATCACTGCTATAGGTAAGGAATGTCTTTAATTTCTGACTTAGTTTTTCTATATTGCAGCTTTGCATAAAAAATCAGGTATATATATATATATATATATATATATATATTCTTTTTTAAAATTCTTTATTGTTTAAAGTATTACATATTTCTCCCTTTTCCCCAATTGACTTCTCCCTGGCCACCCCCATTCCCCAGCACATGCCCTCAACCCCCTCTTTTCTGTGTCCATTGGTTATGCTTATATGCATGCATACCAGTCCTTTGGTTGATCTCTTACCCCACCCCCCCCTCCCGCCTTTCCTCTGAAGTTTGACAGTCTGTTTGATGCTTCTCTGTCTCCATTTTTTTTTCACCTGTTTATATTGTTCATTATATTCAAAAAACAAGTGAGATCATGTGATATTTATCTTTCTCTGACTGGCTTATTTCACTTAGCATAGTGCTTTCCATGTCCATCCATGCTATTGCGAATGGTAAGAGTTCTTTCTTTTTTACAGCAGTGTAGTATTCCATTGTGTAGATGTACCACTTCTTCTTTACATTAAATTTAGAAGGCCATAGATATACCTTTCTTCCACTTTGCTTTTTTTCACTTAAAAACATAGTGTAGTACCCTAGCTGGTTTGGCTCCGTGGATGAAGCATTGGCCTGTGGACTGAAGGATCCTACATTCAATTCCGGTCAAGGGCACATGCCCAGGTTTCAGGCTTGATCCCCAGTAGGGTGTGTGCAGGAGGCAGCCCATCAATAATTCTCTCTCATTATTGATGTTTCTATCTCTCTCTCCCTTCTCTCTGAAATCAATAAAAATATTTTTAAATATATAGCTTAGATTTATTCCATACCAGTCCATAAAGATCATTGTCTTCATTTTTATAGCTTTATATTATCCTTTATAATAAAAGCCTAATATGCAAATTGTCCCCTCAGGTGGTTGTTTGACCAGGAGACCAGGAGTTAGACTGCTCACTATGATGTGAGCTGACCACCAGGCGGTGGTGCAGAACATGGCGGGCATTGGCAATGCAGCCCTGGCAGCAGGCAGCAGTGGAGGCACTGCCAGTCCTGATGGGCCCTGACAAAAGCCGGACTGAGGCGGGATGGTGGAGAAGGTCAGCGGGCTGTGCCAGGACAAGAAGGGTTAGAGCAGGGGCCAGATTGCCCTGCAGACGGCAACCAGTGGCAGCGGTGAGGGGCAGGGCCGCTGCCTGGCTCCCAGGCACTGAGGGAGCTGGGTAGGGACTCGGCCCTAAATGATCACTCTGCAGGCGGGATGGTGGAGCAGTTGAGCGCCAGCCCACAGCGGGGTGCCAGGGCTGTGCAGCTGTGAGGCTGGGGCACGAACTGGGGCTGCAAGCCTGAGGGTGCGAGCTGGGGCCCGATCCCCACAGGCCACCCCGAGGGACTCCCCACCCATGCACAAATTCGTGCACTGGGCCTGTAGTCTATATATATAAAAGCCTAAGCAACCAGCCATTTGGCCAGTAGCTATGATGTGCACTGATGCCCCGGGGCCAGACGCTCAACATGGGAGCTGCCAAGTTGCGTTGACTTGGCAGCTGTGGTTCTCGGGTGACACACCCGGAACCAGAGAGGAGAGAGCCCGATTCTGGGGTACATCACCTGAGTACTGACCTCTCACAATCCAGAACCCTCATGGAATGTCAGAGAGCCAATTTAGGTCTGATCCCTGCAGGCCAGGCCAAGGGACCACACTGGTGCATGAGTCCATGCACCAGGCCCCTAGTAATAAAATGAGTTAATTTTTCCAGCTCATTTTTTCCATGTACCTATGGGTATTTTTAGTATGTAGATTCAACTCTTCCCTATGAGTGAAAAAAAATTGTGGATTATACATTTAAATATTAGTAAAATGGAATTGTTGTTATTTTGAATCTTCAAATAGGTAAATGTTATCATTCTTTGCCTCTTCTTAATTTTTACTACTTTCCCTCTAGATCTTTTCATTTCTTTCTTTTTAAAATCTCAATAATTTTTTCCTTTTTGGTGTTTGCTTGCTTTCTTCAATGACTCATTAGATATTCTTTTGACTTTCTTAGTCTTTGGACATCTTGTAAGTCAGTCTTTATTTCTAGATTATACTTTTTCTTGCATTTCTTTTCTGAGTTCAAACAAGTATTCTTTCATCCTTACCCCTACCTTTTTTTTTTTTTTTTTTTTTTTTTTTTTTTTTTACCCATTTATATTTTTCACTTTGAAGTTTTGTTTCAAAGTGGTTTTCCTATCCCAAAATTTTTGTTGAAGTACATTTAACTTAATTTGAGTGTTGTCTTACAGTGTCTTTTGATATGTGGTTATTTTTTTTTAGGGGGGATTTCATCACTTGAGCTGTATTGAGTGTCATTTTCTGATTTTTAAAAATAACTTTACATGACTTTATTAGCTTCTTTTCTCCATTAATATTTTAGTTTAGAGGATTTCTTGTTTGACTGTGCCCTCTTTTTTCACAGTATCAAACTTCATATTCTTTAGTGGGTGTGCTGTGGTATGTGTACTGGTATGGGTGTGTGTACATGTCTGTTTAGTAGGAAACAATGTGTGTGTTCTCTGATGTTTTTAGTTTCTTGGTCTTATAGGACCCAAATTTACCTTTCTTGCATCACTGACCCTTCATCACTCAGTTTCCAAAGGGCACCTCTCTCCTACTTTTTTGCTTTTTTTTTAAGCACTCCATGAATTATGTATTTTAAAAACTGTTACTTCAAGTCATGCACATTTTAAAATCCCGTTCCGATAACTTGTTAGACTGTGCTTCAATCCACCAAGACATTGATTTCAGTGTTTAATATTTCCCCCATAGTGTGGAGTTATGTTCTCCTGAGTGCTCTCATGTCCACATTGTCCTCATGACTAGCTCTTCTGTTCTCCCTTCCCACCATTTTTCCTGGGCTGCACTCATTTGCCACAAATCCTCCGAGTAGGGAGTGAGTGCAAAAGATGGCTTGCTGAGATTTGGTGCATTTTTAAAAAATCTACAGCTGTGTTGAACTGAGGGCATCCCGCATCTTCAAATTATTCTTGAAGGTGTCAGGGTTTTTCTGTTATTTCTTTGTATTGTTTCCAGCTATTCAGAATTCACAAGTTTTTAATTTTAAAGAAAGTTTTGTTTTTGTGTTTCCATGGATTTAGGAACACTGCGTTCCTTTGAGCCAGACTTCTGTTTCTTCTTCCTTTGTGACAATCATATCTCTGTGGAGTCCTCTGACTGCCCCTGTTGCCTTTCATGGGTGCCAGAGCAATCGATTTATGATGGAAGAGAGGCCTCTGTCCCCAGAGAGAGAGTGTGTGTCTTGATCTGCTCTTCCTTTTCCCCATGGCTTGTTTAAAAAGGTTTCATTGAATTTCTTGCATGTTGTGCTGCTTGGGTGTACAAAATATTGGCAATGTTTTATAATAAGTAACAAATCATTATTATGCGCTTTGGTGTTCATCGTATTACCATTAATCATCGTAAATTCACTAAGTGTATCCACACAAATAAGGTAGGTAATTCCAAAGACAGTTTTATTCATGAAACTTTCAATGTATTAATGTGTTTTCACCTTTAAAGATAGATGCAAGGAGTTAAATCATGTTTTTCAATATCAGGAGCATCAAAAGGATTTTGTCAGTGCACAGTTCTGCAAAGACTCATTTTTAGCTATTATAAGGGATGGGGAATTCACCTTTGTCACTGTGTTGGTCCCTATTTTTAATTATTGCCATACCTCAAATTCTCATGGTATACCTTTCCTTCTGGTCCTCTAGATTCACTGTTCAACCTTGCCAGACTGTATTTTTAAGTATGTGCTCTATGTTTCTTGCTTTATTCTTATTACAAAACTAGATGCCTGGTGCATGAAATTTGTGCGGGGTTGGGGGGGTTCCTCATCCAGGCCTGCCACCCCTCACAGTCCAGGAGCCCTCATGGGATGTCCTACTGATGGCTTAGGCCCTCTCCCCCTGGGGAAGGGCCTAAGCCACGGTCTGGCCTCCCTGTGCAACAGGTGACTGGCTGGTCAGGTATATAGATACTTTCTGTAGGCAGCACAGACTCCTTCCTTATTTCTTTCCTCTGTGGTTGGAAAACAGGGGACTAAAATGTGGAGACAGAACTGTGGACAGGACTGGGGCTTTCGTAGGCAGCAGAAAGAGGGAGAGGGCTGGGAAAAGTATAGACATGGTTTCCTTCAATTGTCCCCCCTTCCTCTGGGCCCCTCCCTCTGTTTTTTCCTTCTTGTGGTGGATGCTTGGGCCTTGGACTGATCAGAGCCCAGCAATGGTGGTGTTCAGCCCCCTCAATTCTCAGCTGAATGTACAGCCACCTCGCATTCCGAGCGGGGCTGTTTTCAAGTGACTAAAGCACTGGAAATCCAGAGTTCCCGGACTCTCGCCTCTCGGTTTCCTCCTTGGGTCAGTTAAAAGTTCACCGAGACACTGAAGCAGCTCTTCCCTGGTAGTTCTGCACTGGCCCCCACCCAGGCTTTGCTGGACACTCTTCCTCTAGTCTCTGGGCCCACAGTCTGTGCTCAGGGAGGTCGCCCAGAGCCCATTCCCCTAGGCAGGTGGGGCGGGGGAGCTAGCTTGGAGAACTGGAGGAATATGGCAGAGTAACAGCTGGTATGAACCTGCGCCTGCTCAGCCAGACTTCCTAAGCTCCCCACCAGGCCCAGGCGGGGCCCATTCCCAGCACCAGGAGGATCCCAGCTAAGGTCCCCTTCCTGCACCCAGTGCCCTCCTCCCCATTCCACCAATGGGGGCAGGAGCAGCTTGCCCACAAGGCACTGGTTCCTGCGGGGTCAGGGCAGGGTGGGGAGGGGTGCATGGTGCTAGCAGGCTCTGCAGTCTGCCCACTCTGGCTCCAGGCCACTGGCTCCCGCTGAGCAAGCAGCCCAGCCGCAGTGGCAGCGCAGCAGCCTGCAGCAAGGCCCTGCGCCCCTTGCATCTGTCCATGGGCACCGTGAATGGAGATGTAGCCTGCCGCTGAGCCACCGTCTGGCTGGGGACCTGCGGGGGCTGGGGTGGCCTCGGGCTCCTCACTGTTCCTGCTGCCCTGCCAAAGTCAGACTCGGGCTTGGCCGGCAGCCTCCGTCCCCACCCACGAGTCAGAGCGGCTTCCACCTCCCAGATAGGTTAGCGCTGGCCAGGCCTGTGCCTGCGCTGTGGGCAGGAGTCCCCGCCTGCATCCCCACCCACCAGCTTTTTCCCTGTCATCACTCGGACACCTTTAGGACAATTAGCATATTACCTTTTTATTATATAGGATAATCTCAAATAAAAAGCATCAATCTCTTGCCAGTGTGGCTCAGTTGATTGGAGCATCATCCTGTGCACCTAAAGGTCTCCTATTTGATTCTAGGTCAGGCAACCCGCTACAAGTATCTAATCTATGTTTCTATCTCTCTCTCTCTCTCTCTCTCTCTCTCTCTCTCTCTCTCTCTCTCTTTCTCTTGTCAATAAAAGCAGATCATCAGGTGAGGATTTAAAAAAATATTTAAAAAAAGCATTAATGTACAGTAACTTATTAACATATATATGGTTATTAAAAAGTATTTGGTCTTAACCCAAAACAATAAAGTACTAACAATGGAAATTTGGGTACCATCTATATAATAAAAGCCTAATATGCTAAGTGTCCAGTCATCAAGTCGTCCATTCAACCAATCAAAGTGTAATATGCTAATGATATGCTAAGGCTGGTCAACCGCTGGCTATGATGTGCACTGACCACCAGGGGGCAGATGCTCCGACCAGTAGGTTAGCTTGCTGCTTGGGTCTGGCCTGTTGGGACTGAGCAAGATGGGCTGGACATGCCCTGGAGCCCTCCCGTGGTTCCTCCCCAGCTGGCCAACCTCCTGCGTCCCTCCCTGGCAGTGATCATGCACCAGTGGGGTCCCTCAGCCTGGCCTGAGCCCTCCCACAATCTGGGACCCCTCAGGGGATGTTGGAGAGCCGGTTTCAGCCTGATCCCACAGGCCAGGCCAAGGGACCCCACTGGTGCACGATTTCATGCACTGGGCCTTTAGTAGTACTATATTTGAGATACTTTTATAAGCATACTTCAGCTCCTTCCACCTGGAAAACTCTCTTTTATTGTTTCTTTTCAGAAATATATCTTTAGAAAGAGAAAATCTTCAAATCCTGGCTTCACTATGTAATATTCATGTGTCTTTGACAAAAACACTAACTTCTGTGCCTCATTCCTACTTCTATAAAATGAGAAAAATAATATTCTTGACAGAACATGTTAAGGTTAGGGCAAGAAGATGTGACCTTTTAAATTCTTATTCTTATCTTTAATATGAAAATAAGACCAATGATTATTTGATGAGTAAATGAAAATGCAGATGTTAGGCATCTTAAATTATTTGGCACATAAAAACTACCCAATAAATGTTAATTCTCCTTCCTGACTTATTGATGGCTCATCCAACTGAATTGTTTTGAAACAAAAAAGAGAGTCTTAATTGGAAAAGCACAAATTTGGTGGTTCAGTTACAGTCATTCTATGGACACACTGGCATATATGTCTATGAGAAAGGGAGGAGAGGGACCAGGACATACAGTGGCTGCTCAAGGGGAATTTGCTCTTCTCTTTCCCTAAATGATGTCGCAGGGAATAGACACAATGCTGGGAATGGAACGCACAGAACTGAACCATGAAGCTTGGACAACACTGCAAAGCCTTGATGACATGCTGTTAGACAAGCATATCAGAGATGAGATAAAATATTAGTTGTACCTCCATACCTGAACTTCACTCTGTTGCTAAGGGGACTGAAGATCAGTCTCCCTCCACATAGCGGAATCCTCTCACTGACATTTTACCGAGTAAATCATTCTAGTGTCTAGCATCTCTGTCGATAGTTCTACTTTATATTGTGCTAATGCCTACTTGGCTATGTATTTTCACACCTGGTATGAGCTCTGCTTTGTTAAGCCAAGATCCATCCACCCATCCATCCATCCATCCATCCATCAAATAGCATTGCTCAAGTATTTCAGGGCAGCCATGCTGATGCTCCAATACTCGATATGCAACATCTGGATTTCTCTATCCTTTCCTCACATCATTTCATGCCATTCTGTCTGTCCCTCTGATTTGTCAACTCCTCATCTTGTTGATACAATGGAGCTGTCAGTATAGCATGTTCCAGATATGCTCTGCCCAATAGAATAAGCAGTGGGGGGGGGGGGCTAATCAAGCCCATTAACTCTAATCGGATGCAACCTGAGAGTATGCTTGCTTTCTGGCACACAGAATGAGCATCAGTCATGGAAATCCACAAAACCTATTTCATGTAAAGTGTTAAGTTTCTTCAAATCCATGCTTGCTGTCCAGATTGACATTTTTACTTGATAAATATCATCTTATTAATTTGCTCCTCTGTTTTCAATCTTGATTTCATCATCCATCAATCAACTATCCTTCCTAGATTCCCATTAAATGCAAACATTTTTTAAAAGTTCCACAGTTTTTATTAAAATTTATTTATTGAACCAGTAATATATAATAGATGCAATAGCTAAGAAGATGCTTGTAGGTTTTATATTTTAAAAGATTATACACTACTGATGGATACACACTGGTTCATAAACTGTATTGTTTCTCTTAAGGTCTATACAAGGATAATTAAATATTTCTAGCAGGAAAGACACTCATTGAGAGAGGAGGTATTAAATTGTAGTCTTTTATAAATGTGAATTTCTTGATTAAGATGTTTGTAGTATTCTTTGCAGGAAAGTTTTTATTTTGTAAGAAATGTACAGAAGTATTTAGGAGCAATGAGCATCATATCTACAATACACTTTTCTTAGTTAAAAATAACATAATGGATAAATATAGGTACATAAATATAGGTACATAAGAGAATGATAAAAAATTTGGCAGTTGTGAAACCTAAGTGAAGATTAGTATTCTTCTACATTCTTTGTAAGTTTGTAATTATTTCAAAATAAAGATTAAAAAACAAAACAAAACAAAAAAAACAAAAACAAAAGATGGATAGCTGTTGGTCCAAAATAGGAAATGGGGTAATGGGAATAAATTGTGGCAAAGTTGATAGAGCCAAATGTTGAGAGCCCTGTGCTGTTAGCCACCCATTTTGATGGATATTGATTTAAAACACATATATATCACATTGTTCAAACATAGGGAATTCTATACTCGTCAGAATGTCAAAGGATTGCTCCTTGATTTTTTTTCAAAATAAAATGAGACAGTAACATGCTAGTATTTAGAGATTGGTAAAGTTGGTATTTTGGAATTCAGCTTTGATGAGGAAGGTGGCTTTTCCTTTTTTAACATTGTATGAAAAGCCATCTCTCTTCTTCTCACCCCCAACTTTAAACCCATTCTTGGTAGGAGCCACAGAATGATAGGTCATAGCATTGTATAAATTTGCCAATTATTCTATCAGATTAAATAATGTACAGGACACTTTTATAAAACTGAAACCTTTAAAAGGTGTTTTTGCTGTAGTAGAATTGTACCTTTATAGCATCTTGTTCCTCCAAGTTCCCATCCATTCTAACAAATAGGCATCTGCACAGAGAAAAAACTCAGGAGAGAGGAGAGTGGTCTATACTGTCCTTGAAGCTCCTATCCCAACACCTATAACCTCATGAAGCTGCAGTGAATTTGAACTCAGGAGACATAGAGTCTAGGATTGATACCATCTATGACTGGTGACTGGGTAAATCACTTCTCTCAAAAGCATTAGCTTCCCATCTATAAAAGGAGAGTGCTGGACTTGATTTTCCATCTCTGACATTCTATGGTTCAATGAGCATTTAGTGCTGTTGAATCCTTTTTGTTATGACAGTAATTAGTGGTTCCTTTCTGGATTACTTGGAGCATTTTTGAAAGGTTTATAGCTTATTCCTGATGTAGATAAATGTTTTTGGTTTTGCCTTTCATGAATAAGAAGGTGATTGAACAAAGCATGCATTCATCATTCTATTTATTGCCCTGAAACAACAATGTAATTTATAAGCCGATAATACTTTAGGGAGTGTTCTACACATGTATGAAAAGAATGTCTTAAATTAATGGGAGGCCAAGAAGACACTAATCTAGGATCCCCTGTAGAAAGAGGTAGGAACTCAACCAGGGAGGAAACTTGGGTGCATTTTATTTGATAATATAGGTGGTACTATATTATTTTTACTAGAACACCAATAAAAGGAGAGAAAACATCAATGACTCTGGGCTGGCCTCCTCTTTGTGTTCTAAGATGTGTAAGGATGAGAAGGTCAGGCTATCACAATAGGTTCCAAGTGGAACCAAAGCAAATGCTGGGATATATATTAAAAGATGCATCTCAAAGTCTAAAAATATTCACTTTTTATATACCATTCACAAAAACATGATTGATTTTTTTATTATGTTTAAGAAATCCCTGGTGAAGTTGTATGAATTAGTGAACATCAGAAAAGGTTCACTTTAGAATGACAATAGCCCAGATGAAAGGATATCCTTTTTAGAATTAATAGAACTAATAAGAATTATCTGGTAACTTTTGTCTGTCATATTAAATAGCTCACTTTGTAATCTACACTAATAAAAGAGAAACATGCAAATTGACTGGCCCTCCGCTATGCCCACCAGCCAATAGAGCAATATGCAAATTAACCCAACAAAGATGGCAGTTAATTTGCATACACAGGTGCAAAGCGAAGACTGAAGACAGCGTAGAAGGAAGCCAAGCACTGCAGAAGGGAGCGAGGCAGCAGAGAAGGGAACAGAACCCAGGCAGTGGAGATGGGAGCAGAACTGAGGCAGCGGAGATGGGAGGGAGCGAAGTGGAGGACACGGGAGGAAGCGAGGTGGCGGAGATGGGAGGGAGTGAGGTGGTGGAGGAGGGAGCAAAGTGGGCTTCGCTCCCTTCTCTGCTTTGCTCCGGCCTCAGGAAGCCCTATTCTTGCAGGAATAGGCCCAAGGAATCTTCCTGCAACAGGCCTCTAGTATATATATATATATCCTCATCCAAAAGGACATGCCCATTGATTTTAGAAAAACACAGAGAGAGAAACATTTATTGGTCTCTTTCCATACCTTCCCCAACCAGGATTGAACCTGCAACCTAGGTATGTGGCTGACTGGGAGTGGAACCCACAACCTTTCAGAATATGGGCTGACACTCCAATCAATTGAGCCACACCAGCCAGGGATAAACTTGATATTTAGTATGTAACATCATAAAAATGATTTCTTACTCAGCATGCTCTCCATTCTCACATTGCACAAGCAAATCTCTAACACCTCATTGAATGTGATTTATACTCCAGCTTCCTTACTTCTTACTCTGTCTATAACTTCACATGTTTATAGGTATAGCTAGAACTCCATTACCTATGAATATCTTGACTCTCTTACTTATTATCCAAGGTATAGCTAAAAATTTAGGAGGACATACAAAGTAAGTTTCTGAGCAAATAAAATACATATATCAGTAAGTTGATGCACCAAAATATGGTATAAACATATTTATACCATATATGGTATAAAAGAGAGCCATGTATGATGTTTTACAGGACCAATTTAATCTTAATTTACAAAACATATTAATGACTTTATAAAGATTATTTGAGCTAACATATGTAGGTGCTTAGAAATTTCCTGGTACATAGTAAGCATTCAATAATATTTATTATTACTTAATTTCCATGCCAATAAAATACTAACAATAACAAGTGGAAAGGGAGAAATTGCTCTGATAGTTCAAAATAGAGATAGGTGACAAGTAATAGAAAGAGCTAGCAACATGATCAAAATGAGACATAAGAACTCAAAACAAAGCCATCATTATTCATTTGGTACAGAGCCAAATACATTTGAGCAGAGTCAGAAGCATCGCTGTTATAGTACATTCTAGCAGTAATAGCTGTTAATAACAATAACTTTGAGTCATCAGGAACAGTTGAAATAATATTCAATAACCTCTGTGTAAGAAAGCATGCAAATCTGTAATAAAAATTTATAGACTCCCATCCAAACCGGTTATGATTTTAATGTTAATGTTCCACTCATAAACTCTCCATAATCTAGAAAACCTATTTTCTAGACTCTTTGAATAATGTATATCTAGAGAATAAAAGTTTATGTCAATTATGATCATTAATCTTAGTAATTTCTGGACATAGTTTTGCTGTGCAAGTAGATGTCATATTTCTCAAGGACAAAAAAGTATCTCTGGACATGTTATTCTCAAAGTGTATGACATAAGAATGGGTGTTTAATTGCCATTTTCCCTGTATTTAACAAAGCAATGGATCCTTTTTATATATTTAGTGCTTAGACCAGTGATGGCGAACCTATGACACGCGTGTCAGAGGTGACACGCAAACTCATTTTTTTGGTTGATTTTTCTTTGTTAAATGGCATCTAAATATATAAAATAAATATCAAAAATATAAGTCTTTGTTTTACTATGGTTGCAAATATCAAAAAATTCCTATATGTGACACGGCACCAGAGTTAAGTTAGGGTTTTTCAAAATGCTGACACGCCGAGCTCAAAAGGTTCGCCATCACTGGCTTAGACCATCTAGGATAGGAGAGAAAAGTAGCCAGCATTCCATTCCTTTGGGTTTGCTTCAATAAATACAGAGTGGGGCCAACATAGGTTTATAGTTGTTCGTATGGAAAATAATACAATAATCAATAAATAATAATGCAAGAATAAACTCTGTTTCATCTACTCACAATTGTAAACCTATTTTTTCCCCACACTGTACATCTCTTAAGTTTAATTTACAAAGAGCAAGGCCAGATTGGGATTCTAGTGAAAGAGTTTTGTTGAGCCCTAACCGGTTTGGCTCAGTGTATAGAGCGTCAGCCTGCAGACTGAAAGGTCCCTGGCTCGATTCCGGTCAAGGGCATGTACCTTGGTTGCGGGCACATCTCCAGTAGGAGGTGTGCAGGAGGCAGCTGATCGATGTTTCTAACTCTCTCTCCCTCTCCCTTCCTCTCTGTAAAAAATCAATAAAATATATTTAAAAAACAAATGGCAACAACAACAACAAAAACATTAAAAAAAAGTTTTGTTGAGAGTGGGTTCAAAAGAAAAGGGTTACAAGACAATGGATAGAGGAGGGAAGAAAATTAACCAGAAATGTTCTTTTTAACAGATACTGGTTTCCACCTGGACTCACTGGAAACCCTGGGGTATGACTGGCATCACAGAGTTGGACCTTGAGGGCTGATTTATTTTACCTCTGTGTCAGTTATTCATTACCTGTTGACTACAGAATGGGGGTGAGGGAGTCACATTCCAGATGAGTCTCCCAGGTGAAAGGTGGTCCCCCGCTAAGCAGAGGGCAGTTATCAGGCCAAAGGGGGGAGTATGAGAAGTTACCAACTGGTAACTGTAGCATGAACATACTGGGGTGGGTTCAATTATCCACCTCTTATACTACTCAGATCCACTTACCTCTCACACTAAGTTCACATCATCCAAGAACAGCTAATCTAGGATTCTGATATGTAAGACATATCCTGAGGCATTTTCAGCATATAATCCCCCTTTCCCCTCAGGACACCCAACATTTTCCCTGTTCAACTATGCTAACATTTGGCATTAGTCATATATCTGATGACCAAGAGGAACAGTATAGACGTTCAGTAGAGCAAACATTACTCTTGTAAGGCCTGACTCATTTGAAGCCTTTGCATAGTTCTCAAGTGAAGAGGAAAAGGCTGTATATTTCAACAAGAAAAATTGGCTTCAGGTCTAGAGTGTTTGGGACCATCAAGAAATTTAAGGGTATTAAGTGTATTTATCTGGATAGTTCAATTCTACATCTCAGGATTCCGTTTCTTTCCTACCAAAGCCCTGAATTTAGCACAGTCATTCTTTTTAAGACAAAAAATTCACCTCCTCTGAAACTCTGCCCCTCATCTCTGTGATTAGGCCCTTTGTCTGGTCTTTAGCTCTGCCTGCTCCTCAGCTACAGGGCAGGAGTGATCATCCACCTGCCTTAGGCCAGTGGTCGGCAAACTCATTAGTCAACAGAGCCAAATATCAACAGTACAATGATTGAAATTTCTTTTGAGAGCCAAATTTTTTAAACTTAAACTATATAGGTAAGTACATTGTTATTAACTTAATTAGGGTACTCCTAAGACTTAGGAAGAGCCACACTCAAGGGGCCAAAGATCCGCATGTGGCTCGCGAGCCCCAGTTTGCTGACCACGGCCTTAGGCCACAGTAGGTGTGTATTTGGAGATAGAACATGGAAGCACTCCATACAAAATCAATAACTTACCCAAAACTATAACTTTTAACTTCTCTGTCTTTTTGACTGAGAAAATAATCTCTCTTTGCCTTTTTACCAAACGTTTTCATGAATGCTGTTCCCTTTTCAAACAATGTATGTATATTAAGCTAGAGAGAAGTTAACATCCCTTGAAAGAACTGAATAAGTAAGTGGCTATAATTATACCTGTTGACTGAAGCCAGACTGCAAAAAATACTGCATGGTAAATATGTGTTTAATAATATGAACCAAATTAACTATAATCCAAACCCTGTATTTTCTGTTATTAAGTGTGTAGGTGAACAGGATGTCCTATGATGATCTATAGTGCACGAAGGGTGTAGGAGTGCGTCTGAGGAAAACTCCTACAGATGTCAAAGAAAAGGGCTGTGAAGAAAATAAGACTCTTTAATTAGGCATTAAGGTCTGAACGACATCAATGCTGCCAGAATGCTCTCTGAAAAAGGTTTCAGTGGGTCTGATAACACGGTGAGAACTGACAGGCTTAAGCACGTTCTGGTCTCTGGTGAAATTCCTATCAGAAGGGGATTTTGTTATTTTATTGGGTGTTTGATCATCTCTTACTTACTTTTATAACGTATTTCTTAACCAGATCATATATTTATCTATTCATGTATTATGCATGTTCTAATTCTTATGTTTAAATATATGTTAGAGAGGACAAATAGTTAGAATTTATGTAGTCAGTTTTTCATATGTAAATAATTCATCGTTGATTTGTATTTGCTGGGAAAAAATAAACCTCACCTATGTCATTGTAGCTCACCAAGTTCTAGGCTACTCAGTGACATCTGCTAAGACCCCTGGCACTGGGATAGCCACTGCGGCGATGGGAATGCCGAGGCAGTGGTGACATCCTAGCGATCACTGTTTAGACCTAGAATGGCAACACCACACACAAGCTTCTTTAGATCCCCCCTTTTCCTCAGAACCTCACCCATGTCACTGGGCAAAACCAGAGTTGAAGAAATTTGTCTAATTGAAACTGCTCTGCTCTAAAATCTCTCCCTCTTCCTATCTTCTGATCAGTTCCCCTAGCCAGACACATGTGGTTGCACTCCTTCACTCCCTCACTAATTTAACAAGTGTGCACTAGTATTGAGTATCATCCATTCATAAGGAAGTCTGTCAGGGACATAGTAGGAGCAAAACAGACTGTACCTATTCTCATGGTAGAGTAGACAGCAATGTTTAATGTACAAACTAAGGGCAATAAGTCTTATAAAATCCTCTTACATTCTTCATTGAAATTGTATTTTTTGGCACAAGCTTGGATTTGTAAATAAAATCCCCATATCAGAACCATATTTGTATTTGACCCCAAATGTGTGAGTTGGAGCCATTACTAAGGGGACCACTGTAATTCAATTTTATTATGTAGAAACATCCAATCACCCATACTGCAGATACAGGAAGGGACTGGGTCAGCCGTGGGCAAACTACAGCCCGGGCCGGATCTGGCCCGTTTGAAATGAATAAAACTAAAAAAAAAAAAAGACCGTACCATTCTATGTAATGATGTTTACTTTGAATTTATATTAGTTCACACAAACACTCCATCCATGCTTTTGTTCCGGCCCTCCAGTCCAGTATAAGAACCCATTGTGGCCCTCGAGTCAAAAAGTTTGCCCACCCCTGGACTGGATGCTTCTCAATTTTCTTCCCACGTAGTCTGAGAAAAACCCTAAGAGGACTTTCTGATAGGAGAACAAAGCTTTGTTGTATCTCTCCAATGTGGAAGAAAACAAATTCCACATACATTTCTATCTTTTTACTGCTTTCCACAAATGTAGAAGCAGCAGCAAAGCTAAGACCAGGAAGTAAAAGTAATAAACTCTCTTTCCAGTCCCCATGCCACTCCAGTAATAATTTTTCTTCAGCTGATGGGATGAGGGAGTTAATTAATCACAGAGTCAAGAATTCAGACTGAGGCAATAATTGGGAAGAAAAACTTGGGACTCTATTTGCTAGAGCAGAAGCCCTCAGAGTGACCCAGACCAACAGTATTGCCATTGTCTGGAATCTTATCACAGCTCTGGGTGAGGCCTAGCAATCTGTTTTACAAAGCACTGCTGAAGTTTTCAGCCTGGTAACTGGAATGCTGATAGCCTCCAGAAGTGAGCCCATAGAGGGGGTGGTGGAGTGGGA
This sequence comes from Myotis myotis, assembly GCF_014108235.1. Classification (NCBI taxonomy): domain Eukaryota; kingdom Metazoa; phylum Chordata; class Mammalia; order Chiroptera; family Vespertilionidae; genus Myotis; species Myotis myotis. The sequence continues at coordinate 18,134,896 of NW_023416401.1, read as the reverse complement.
GTGTTTCAAACAAGGAAGCAGGGGTGAAAATGAAACATTTACTTTTGAAGGCATGATATGGAAAGAACAAATAAATAAAAGTACCAGAAAACAAGATCAATAGGAAATTGCTATTTATATATTTTTCTTTAAAGTTTGTTTTCAAAGAACATCTAAGCCAATTAATGTTTATGCTTTGTTGCTGTTTTAATTAAAATAAATTTTTGTTAAAATGTTAAAGTAAGTTATCTATCTCAAATACATGATAGAAGACCATGGGTGTTTTCTCCTTTGTAATCCCCCAGAGTTCCTTCGTTAAGTGTTTTCAAAATTGGATTTATACTTATTTATCAAATTAGCATAATGAAAAATGAGATGGTCTCTATTGTTCTTATTTGGGCAAGATGCATTATTTGGCATCCTTACTCTCCTTCCATTGATCCCTCCCACTCACCTCCTAATCTCACAATTAGCATGCACTGCAATTTCTTCCACCAAGTTTGTATCAAAATTATTGTTAATTTTTAAAAATATATTTTATTGTTTCTAAAAAGGAAGGAAGAGGGAGAGAAAGATAGAAACATCAATGATGTGAGAATCATTGATTAGCTGCCTCCTGTATGCCCCAACCTGGGGATCAAGCCCACAACTTGGGCATGTACCGTGAATGGGAATCAAACCGTCTTCTCCTGATTCATAGATTGATGTTCAAACACTGAGCCACACCAGCAGGGCTATTGTTGATTTTTAACTTTAGTATCTTTTCTCCATAGTTATAAAGTTTGAATTTCACCATAGTGATTTAGATTTAAATCCATGATTAGATTGTTTAAATGCCTACTGCTGGCTTTCCTCACACAAACCTCTCCAATAGTTAGTTTTTCATGGTGAGTTATACTTTGTGAAATAAAATTTGTTTAACTTTATTTTGCCCCTGTTGGTGATTCCTTCTGGAAAATGCCCTAAATTCTCAGTTAAAAAGTGGGCACGCATGCTTCCAGGTATTTTCTATCGCTGAGCATGTCTAAAATTTAAAACTTTACTGGGTTTATACTTCTTTGCTTTCTTTCTATGTATGTATGTAAGTAGATATCTATCATTTATCTATTGATCTATCATCTACCTACCAGTATAATATCTATATATATCTAATCTAATAAAAGACAAACATGCAAATTGACCATACCTTTGCTACACCTTAAGCTGTGCCCACCAGCCAATCAGAGTGACTATATGCAAATTAACCCAACCAACATGGCAGCCGGCAGCCATGGAGCTGGAGCGAGCAGGAGGCTTAGTTGCTCCAGTGATGAAGGAAGCCAAGCTTGCTGCTGGCTCTGAGCTCCACTGAAGGCAACAAAGTTTCAATTATAGAAGATAAATAAACGCAGATACCTGCTTTCAGCCAGCCATGGCCATGGAGCTGGAGGAGCAGGAGGCTTGGTTGCCCCTGGCAATGGAGGAAGCCAAGCTTCCCACTGGCTCTGAGCTCCACTGAAGGCAACAAAGTTTCAATTATAGAAGGTAAATAAATATCAGAATAAAAAAAAAAAAAGGAAAAAAGGAGAGGCTGGGAGCTTCTGTTGCTGGGGGGCTTGGCCAGCCTGAAAATGGCCCTCAGCCCCTCACCCAGACTGGCCAGGCAACCCAGTGGGGATCCCCCACCCTAAAGGGGGTGTGGCCAGCCTGAAAACAGCCATCAGCCCCTCACCCAGGCTGGCTAAACCTCCATGGGGGTGAGGGTACCCCCTGGGGGGCTTGACCAGCCTGCAAACAGCCATCAGCCCCTCACCCAGGCTGGCCAGGCACCCCAGTGGGGACCCCCACCCTGAAGGGGGTATGACCAGCCTGCAAACAGCCATCAGCCCCTCACCCAGGCTGGCCAGGCACCCCAGCAGGACCCCCACCCTGATCTGGGACACTTTTCAGGGCAAACCAGCCGGCCCCCACCCGTGCATCAGGCATCTATCCTATATAATAAAAGGTAATATGCAAACTGACCCTAACAGCAAAATGACTGGGAATGACTGGTCACTATGACACACACTGACCACCAGGGGGCAGATGCTCAATGCAGGAGCTGCCCCCTGGTGGTCAGTGTGCTCCCACAGGGGGAGCTCTGCTCAGCCACAAGCCAGGCTGACAGCTGCCAGTACAGTGGTGGTGGTGGGAGCCTCTCCCGCCTCCTCAGCAGCGCTAAGGATGTCAGACTGCAGCTTAGGCCTGCTTCCCGCTAGCAAGTGGACATCCCCCAAGGGCTCCCAGGCTGCCAGAGGGATGTCTGATTGCCAGCTTGGGCCCAATCCCCAGGGGAGCAGGCCTAAGCCAGCAGTTGGTCGTCCCTCAAGGGGTCCCAGACTGTGAGAGGGCACAGGCTGGGCTGAGGGACCCCCCCAAGTGCACAAATTTTTGTTCACTGGGCCTCTAGTATATATATAAAAGCCCAGCAACCAAATGGAAGAATGACCAGAATGACTGGTGGATGTGACACACACCTGTGGCAGCCAATGGGCCTGATCTGAGCCCTGATCGCCCCTTGCCTCTGCCAGCTCCACCTCCAATCAACCTTCAACACCTTTGTTGTGAGCCTTTTTGTGAGCCAAATTAATAAATGCCCACTGATTTGATTAGTGAGTCAACATTCAGGTTGAGTCACCTACTGACTCAGTAAACCTGGCTGGAGGAAGCAGGGGAAGGAGTAGAGGGGTGGGAAGGAGGAAGAGGTGGGAAGGAGGAAGGGTTGGGGGAAGGAGGTGGTAACCAACACAACAGCTCAAACATAGGAGCCCTAAATGTCCCAGTAAAGTTACCACGGCCAAATCAAAAGTGCATGAATGAAGTCAAGGAGTGACAGGAAAACCCAGGTTCAGTCTCAGAAAGTAGAGGTCAAATTAAGTGAATCACACCAACCACAGAGGGAGCTTCCTTCCCCCTCCACCCCACAGCCAGCCCTGCTCCTGATCAGCCCCCAACACCCCAATTGGGGGTGGGGTTGGCCAGCCAACCACCCACGGACCCTTCTCCGCTGGCCCGGCCTGATGTGTCCCCATCGGGGCAGGCTGACTTGACCTTAGCCGTGCATGAATCTGTGCACCAGTCCTCTAGTTATTTATAATTACACTAGTGGTCCGGTACATGAAATTCGTGCATGGAGGTGGGGGTTCCTTCAGCCCAGCCTGCACCCTCTCCAATTGGGGACCCCTTAGGGGATGTCTGACCACCAGTTTAGGCCAGATTCCTGTGGGACATCCTTCTCGCAATCTGGGACCACTGGCTCCTAACTACTCACCTGCCTGCCTGCCTGATCGCCCCTAACTGCCTCTGCCTGCATGCCTGATCACCCCTAACTGCCCTCCCCTGTCTGCCTGATTGCCCCTAACTGCCTCTGCTGGCCTGGTTGCCCCCTATGGCCCTCCTCTGCCAGCGTGATCTCACCCCCAATTGCTCTCCCCTGCTGGCCAATTTGGTTCTGATTGGTCAGTTTCTATGCCAGTCAGTGTCAAAAGCTCCGCCTCCTAGGCAGCCATTGGCTCCGCACAGTTAACCCAGATTTGGTTCTGATTGGATGGTTTCTATGCCAGTCAGCATCTCTGGGCCTATCTCGGGGCCTGATCAGAGAGGCGGGGCTGATCAGCAGCCCCATGGAGGCCTGGAGAGAAACAGAGGTGTGGCTGCTGGCGAAGCTTGGAGAGAAAGAGAGAGGCAACAGCTGATCAACAGCTGCCATGGAGGCTACAGATCAGACCCTTCCTCTCTCTCCAGGTCTGATCTGCAGCCTCCTCGGCAGTAAGTGCTGGATCGCTGTGCCTGCACCAATAGGCTGACTGCAGGACTGACTTTCGGTGTTTGGTGGAGCCTTCAGTCAGTCATTAGGGACCCTGGGTTTTTATATATTAGGATACTAATCTATATCTTTATTGTTAAACTCTACCTCTTTTCTGCTAAACTATGAAGGCCATGAGGTCAGGTAATACATCTGTTTCCACTGAAACTCTTTCAATGATTTCATCAATAACTAGGAAAAAAGTACATTGACAGCAGGAGGGGGACATATAACTCAGGAAGATGGAAGGTATCACTCATGTTTGTTCACTAATGGGAATTTGCTAAAAAAAGAGAGCAAAGAGAAAGGAGACAGTTAAAGGAGCATGGTTAAAGGGATAGTTATAGAAACAAAGTCCTTGAGTAGTCAAGAGGGCAGGGGAAGAAGAATAGAGGGATTTTCTGAGACAAGAGAGAGACCAGTTCATTCATGGTATCGGAAGAGATGGGGCATATTGAGACGGATGAAGACAGGTGGTAGAATTGTAGGTGGGAAGGTAAAATAGTTCTGCTCTGATTGCTCTTATTTTATTAGTAAAGTAAGAAGCAAATAGGCAATCAACTGAGTGATTCAGAGGAGAGATATTGAAAATGAGTAATAACAAGGTGTGAAATAATGGCTTGGGTCTAGAAAAATTAGCTGATGGAGGGAAAGTAGCACAGTTTTCCAAAATTACTGAGGTCTGCTTTGTATTACTCATCATTCATTCATGTCAGCTTAACCTAGGGCTTCCTGCAGCCACACCATTGCACCCTGGGAGGCATGGCAGAGGCAGAGAATTGGATTCAACCAGGGTTGGGATTGGGCCAGGAGATGGGAACAAGCAAGGCAGATTAAGGAAGTTGGGGTTAAACAAGAAGTGATCATAACAATGTATATGGAATCTAAGCTACAGAAGGTAGGGCATAAATTAAAGAGAGCCTTGATAGAGACAAAGTGATAGGTGCAAGAGGAAGAAAGTATTGGCCTTGAATTTTTTATAGTTACAGCAGGAATACTTGTGACAGTGAGAACTGAAGATGGTGTTTGGAGAGGGTGGGATGAAGATTGAATTTCTGAATGTAATACAGGGACTGTGGGCAAGGGTTGAGAGGGGAAATGGAGGAAACGACAGAAGTGGAAAATTCAAGTAATTAAGAGGGCACTGTCCATTTTTATAGCTTGATATGTTCCTTTAGAGTTTCAGTCAGTCTCCCCTTTCTGACTGAAGCCTCTCTGTCCTTCTAGCATTTTTGTATCTCTGAAAACTAGCTGAGAACCCCGCTCAGTCTTTGACAGCCAGCCCTGAACATTTCGGTAGTATGATCACTTCACCTCTTTGTTGGTGGTCCCTTCTGCAAGCTCTCTAGAGCCTCAGCTAACTCCAGCATCATCCACCAGGGCGTCCAACAACCCCTGAATCTTATCTACACACCTCTTGGAATCTGCCATTGCTCTGATTAACTTTATATTACCCCTCTGCATAATAGCAGCCCCAAGACTGACTGTGCTATACATGACCTAAAAAAGTCTATCTGTCCTGATCCCATCTAGCACATTGTCCTCACCCCAGCTAACAGAGCTTTCCTGAAAGTCTCTAGAGGCTAAGCCCCTGGCCTACTTTTTGGCATGTTAAGGAGAAAATAAATTTAGATAATTCTTTTTCTTTTTAAAAGATTTTTAGAGAAAGAAGAAGGGAGAGAGAGAGAAACATTGATGTGAGAGCAGAACTTTCTCCTGCAAGCCACCTATTTTGGATCAAGCCCACAACTCAGGCATGTGCCCTGACCAGGAATTGAACCAGCAACCTTTCAGCGCATGGGATGATGCCCGATCAACTGAGCCACACTGGCCAGGGCAAATTTAAATAATTTTTAGCCTTTCATCAAGCCTTGCTTTTCAGACTTTCTTTTACAAAGGAAGGGTATATATATATATATATATTCTTGAGAGAAAATTGATTTGTAGGATTCTTTGTCCTCTGGGAAACCACACCCACATTTTCCTAGTTTCAAATCTTGTAGATAAGAGGTGACTAGAAACTAAGGTGCAAAATAAAATCCATTGGAGGATATTAACCAAGTACTACAATGTTTTATTACTTTGAGACACTTTGGCATTCTGAAAGTGAACTAATGTTAAAATACATGAATGTTAGCTGGGCTCAAAGAGTGACTTTCAGTGTGACCTTGAGTAATTCACTTCATTGCTCCCAGGTGCAGGTTCCTCATCTGGAAAATGAGGGTGTTAGCCTAGGTGAACTCTATGGGACCTTCCAGCTCCAGGTAGCTAGACCCTTAAATAAGGTTCAAAGGCAAAAGCAATATCATGATCTATTAAGTCAGTTTTTAAAAATGTTTTCACTAATCTTAGCTTTTATGTTATTCAAGGTCATTGGACAAAGAATACAGTGTGCAGAAAGGTGCTTGTAGGTTTTAGGTTGCTCCAAAGACAAGAGATAGATACATGTGTCTAATGGTTATTACTAAATCTGAAACACTATAGTGAAAAGGTCATAGACGTTCAGAAAACATATGGCTAAATATTTCAACAAAAGATTGATAAATTAATCTTTATGTATGCCTCCTCATTAATGGACAGTGATGTAGATAAACAAAAGAAATCTGAGGGGAAGAAAAATAAAATGTTTGGAGAGATCTTCTTTTAAGTATTATTCTTAATATTTCTTCTTTCATTGCCATATGGTGCCAGACTAGAAACCAATGATTTATTTTTTGTTTTTCACTCTTTGCAAAAACAATGAAATAAACGTTCTCCATGAATCTAATTGTGCACTGATCCCTTTTGCTGCATTAACATAATCATCAAATAGGCATTTATCTTTATACTGCAGCACATGGAAAATTACTCTCCATGAGCGAAATGATACAGGGAAAGAAACTGAGGTACAACATCTGAGTTCCATCCAACCTTTGCCAATAGTATCTGTTTTCTGGACAAGTCATTGCTCACTCTAGGCCTTGGGTTCCTCATGTGAGATCGATGGAGATGCTTACTAAAGTCGATTCCCATGGTATTTTGCTATGGCAGCATTAGCAGACAAATACAACACCTAAATTCCACCTGGGTGCAGTTGGTATGACATTTCTGAGAAACTTATGGGTTTGTGTTCCCTTATTATTTAGGAGAGTTTGTTCTTATCCCCAAATCGGCATTTTAACTTTAGGAAGATGATCAAGTTCAGCTAGAAGTTAGAATATGACCTGGAAGAAGAAAGAGTCCACTCCTTTCTTGACAAAGAACTGTTGAGATAAGACAGAAGAAACAATCAGGAGAGGGTGTGGTCAGTGGTGACCTCAACCTTCCTGCTTTGGGGCTTTGAGTAAGCAATGGGAGGAGATGTGGTACTTAGGTTGAGGGGAAACACTAAGACAGAGGGATTAAGACACTCAGATTCAAATAAGCGTTGCCCCCTACCCAACCCCACTCAATGAATGGGCTGGCCATGTCAGGGACTAGAACACCCAGAAGATGCAAGGGTGCTTCAACTGTACCCCTGCAATTTTAGAGAAATAAAGCTTATATCTAGGTACAGAGTTGTACTGAGGTTAAGTGTGCAGCCCCTCACATATGTCTAGGTTACTATAGTACATCACAACCTTCAAGGTATGTCTCATGCTTTCCTCATAATAGCACTTGGGGTCAGCTTGGCTGACACCTCTGTTATGGGATGGAGAAAGACAAAGAGAAAGTGGACGGTTGGAGTATAATTTTCATTTTTCAGGTAGGTGCACAGGAACATGGTGAGTTGCTATAATTTTCTCATGCCAACTCAGTAAGTAGTAGGTTCGTAATGTTTGCCCATGTGGTAGGAATGCCTGTGGCTGCCCTGAGCAGTGCCTGGGCCAGAACAGACCCTCAGTACACATGGCTTCATCTAACTTCACCCCTACAGTTTGGACAATGCCATGCTGCTAACAACTTAATACAATTGTAATAGAAATTGTAATAGGCAAAAGTATCCCCAGAACCTGGCCCTGGATCCAGGTTAAGATCCTGGCATGTGCAAGGATAATAAAAATACTCTACCTTTCTATCTAATGGAAATCTTGTGAAAACAAAAGGAAAAGACCAAGAATGTTAATGTGTTTTAAATATTAAGCACTATAAGAAATTATTGCTAATTATCAAGCTTTACTTTATTTACTTTTAAATATTTTACTTTAAAACATCAGTTAATTATATCATGTATAAATCTAGATATTCAAATACTGTTTTTACTTATTATAGGGCACACTGCTAGTTCAGATAAGATGCTTCCCTTTATGCAAATTTTGGCCAAGGTGATGTACATATATGCATATAGCAAGTAAGTTGTGTGATTTTGGGGGGGCACTGAGAATGTTCTTTTTCTCCCCAAAGCTTCACACCCATGGATGACTGATGTTCCTACAATTTAAAATTTTCCTTTTGAGACAAATATTGTATGATTCCACTGGTATGAGATACCCAGAGCAGTCAAATTTGTAGAGATGAGAAGTAGAATGGTGACTGCCAGGGACTGGGGAGCCTGGTTAATGGGGAAGTTCAGATTAATGGGTTTAGCATTTCAGTTTTGTAAGATGAGCTCTGGAGACGGATGGTGGAAATGGTTGCACACAATGTGAATATACTTATAACAACTGAATTGTACACTTAAAAATGCTTAAGACTCCATGGCCAGTGTGGCTTGATATGGTACCATGCACTGAAAGATGGCCTGTTTGATTCCTTGTCAGGACACATGCCTGGGTTGGGGCCTGATCTCCCCTAGTGGGCATGCAGGAGGCAGCGCATTGATGTTTCACTCTCACATTACACACTCTCTCTCTTTCTCTCTCTCTCTCTCTCTCTCTCTCTCTCTCTCTCTCTCTCTCTCTCTCTCTCTCTCTCTCTCTCTCTCTCCCCCCCTTCCTCTGTCTCTAAAAAATCAACAAAAAATCTTTAAAAAATACTTTAAAAAATCTTTAAAGTATTTTTAAAAATTTTAAAATTTTTTTTAAATACTTTAAAAATCTTTAAAAATACTTTAAAGATGATACATTGTATGTTATGTGTATTTTATACAATTTATCATTTAAAAAAATGAAACATTAAAACAATCCTTTTGCCTTTTCCCCCTGATTATTGGAGTGATGGCATTTCAGTCTTATCAATCATTACAAGTTAATGAATGAATGTTATAACCTTGCCTTAGGGCAGAGGGACCAGAAGGTGTCCATAATATTTTCAGAGGATATGGGAGAAGAAGTACTAAAGGGAAAAGATGAGGAGGAGGAGGAGAAAAACACATTAGAGAGTTCCACAGAGAAGAGGAAGCAGACCCAGGAGCAGGAAGCTCATGGCTGCTCTGATTTTGTTACATTCACTCAACAAATTTCTGAACATTTCGTATGTGCTAGACACTCTTCTAGGTTCCACAAAAACACCAGGGAATGAACAGACATAGACTCCTGCCTTTGAGGCGCTTCAGCACTATTAAGGGGAGACGGACAAGAAACATCATATGCCAGTTAGTATATTGGGGGTGATGAGAGAAGAAGAGCAAAAAGAGGAGGACCAGGTAGATGGGGAGTGTGGCCAATGGGATCTTCAGCAGAGCAGAGCAAGCCTCTTGAGAAGGCAACATCTGAGCAAAGAATTGAGAATTTTTCTCATATTCGGTAAATTACAAAATCAGCGGAATTGCCTATGGAATGAGAGTTTATTAGCTGTTTTGTATTAGCTGTTTTGTAAATGATCTTGGTAGTTATTTAAAACAACAGCTATGTCATCACTAATCTTTTGTCAAGGGAGAACTGGCAAGCTTTTCAGCAGATGGGTGTTGATGTGTCAGGTGTGTTTAGAGGGATGAGGCATTGAACTTCCAGGTCTGGCCCTCAGGGGAGTTGAAAAACTAAATTAGCCAAAGGAAAAGGATGACCAGCCACACCACCGCCTGCTTTGGACAAGGCACTTTTGTCAGAACTTGAAAGTTAAAAGAAAAAAGGAAAAGCAAAGACAAATAAATTGTGTGTCTGGCTGACTAGGTCAGACACACTTTTCTTGGGCGGTGCTTTTCCCTGCAGACACAATTTTGTCTCTGCAGACCCACCAGGTGAGCTGAGCTGGCTGCGTGCTGTGGGTCCTGCAGCTATCAGGCCCTCAGCAGGCCATGGGTAGGATGGGTTTGGAGGGGGCACTGGAGCCCAGTGCTGAGCCTGGCAGCTTGTGAGCAGGGCACAGTCCACAGCAGCGGGTCCATCCGAGGGCAGCTGCCTCCTGCCCAGCAGCTCACAGATGTGAACACGTGCTCTCCCTACCAGCTGGTGCCTGCTGGGCTCCTCATTACTAGCCACTAACAAAGGAGAAATCAATATCCACATCAGCTCCGTGCCATTGGAGTTCTGGAAAGCAATTTGGTTCTGGGAAATCTAAATGGTTTTGTGGCTGTAGATGCCAGTTACAGAGTCATTGTACAAAAAGACTAAGAGTGCAGGGGGCGGCTACTGATAAATCCAGAGGAGTGAGAGCACCCACTAAAGCAAACGTCAGCTCTGTGTCAGAGTGGAAACGTGGGCCCTGAGCCTGCTCAGCAATAAGAACTCCAAGGCAGCTGCATTGAGGCCCAAGTTAGGACCCAGAAAAAGAGTGCCTGCCCTGAAGGCTAAGCACTAGATACAATGAGTATTCCAGGAAAGAGGTAAGGGGGGGGGGGAGGGAAAGGGAGAAAAAAGGGGGAGATAGAGAGAGATTGATTTTTACTTTCAAACTTAAAAAAAAAATTAGAAATGACACTTCCAAAATTATTAATAATAATTAATTTTGGTTAATTTTGTGAGCAACTGAATGGTTTAAAGAAAAATTCTTAATGTCCTATTTTATACAATTCTAAAGGTGGTGAGACTATGGGTAACTTTGTTCAGTATTTTCTAAATAGAGCAGCACACACATGCGCACACACACAGATATGCATACCTATTCTATCTTTCTGACCATTGCTGGCATGTTAGTTGCATTCCTAAGTGTTAGCCAGAGGAGGCCTACATTTGTAGCTCAAAGTTTGGTTTCAATTTGTAAATCAAGTCTGTCCGATAAATTTTGGAGATTAAACCCTTATTGGATATAACATTGGCAAATATGTTCTCCCATGCAGTGGACTCTCTTGTTGTTTTGTTGATGGTTTCTTTTGATGATCAGAAGCTTTTTATTTTGATGTAGTCCCATTTGTTTATTTTCACCTTAGTTTCCATTGTCCCCAGAGCTGTATCAGTAAAGATAGTGTTACAACCTATGTCTGATATTTTATTGCCTATGGATTCTTCTAAGATTTTTTTGGTTTCCCGTTTTACGTTTAAGTCCTTTATCCATTTTGAGTTTATTTTTGTGTATGGTGTAAGTTGGTGGTCTAGTTTCATTTTGTTTTGCATGTATCTGTCCAATTTTCCCAACACCATTTATTGAAGAGACGGTCTTAACTCCATTGTATGCTCTTGCCTCTTTTGTCAAATAGTAATTGAACATAATGGCTTGGGTCAATTTCCGAGTTCTCTGTTCTGTTCCATTGGTCTATATGTCTGTCTGTTCTTGTGCCAGTACCAGGCAGTTTTGAGAACAGTGGCTTTGTAATATAGCTTGATATCTGGTATTGTGATCCCTCCAAGCATTTCACTGGATTGGGGCGGTTGAAATGGTAACAGGGCCAGAGGAGGAACAGGCTGCCAGTGCAGGGAATGGACTCAGAGAAGCCATCAGAGGAGAGACAGGGAGAGAGCAGAGAAGGGGAGGGTCATGAGAACCTGAGATCGACATTACGGTCTCCTCCACTCCTTGGAAAGCTAGGCATAACAGCTAAAGGTCGGTAACCAAGCCTGAGAGTAGAATGCAATGGCCTATGTTGTTCTCAAAGACCTGTGTCCATCACTTAAAAGACTTGGCGTGAGGGAAAAAGAGTTACCCATGGACATACTGCTCTATCAACATACCTGTATGGAGCATCTTGTGTGTGCTTATTTATGTGTGAAACATTGTGTGAAGACAAAGATAATAAAGAAGAACATTCTTGCTCTTATAAGCCTATATAATAAAAGGCTAATATGCAAATTGACTGAACAACAGAATGACCAGTCTCTATGATGTGCACTGACCACCAGGGGTCAGTGCGCTCAGCCAGAAGCCTGGCTCACTGCTGGTGAGCACAGCAGTGTTGGTGGGAGCCTCTTTTGCCTCTGTGGCAGAACTAATGACCCCTGGGGGATGTCTGCCTGCTGGCTTAGGCCCACCAAGCAGAAAGAACAGTGAGCAGGTGGGCGGTAAGTAGTGAGGGGTCCTGGACTGTGAAAGGGATGTCCTGGAATGCAAGAGGGTGCAAGCTGGGCTGAGGGACTCCCCCCAGTTGCACGGATATCATGCACTGGGCCTATAGTTTATTTACAAAAGAGGCACGTCATAGTATAACTAATATCATGGTAGTAACTTGAAATTGCCACAGTGGGAATATTTACATAATAGAGATTATAGGCAAAGGCTATAAGTCAGGGCTTGAACTTTTTGTGAATGTTGAAACTTAAGGCATTGAGAAAGTATTAATGTAGATTAAACTTAAATATGATTAAACTTAAAAGTATGTCATGCCTGTAGCCATCACATTGTGAAGAGAACACAGAAATTTAGGAAACATTCTTCCAATGGTCATCTGATGGAGCAAAGAAGTCACTCACATCTTACTGACAATCAGATGAAGTCCCAGCACACATTTAGTGTCTGAATAATCATTACTGTAAAACGGGAGTGGCAAACTACAAACCTCAGGACATATCAAGATTGCTGCTATTTTTGTACAGCCTCAGAACTAAGAATTATTTTTACATTTTTTTAAAGGTTTTTATTGATTTCAGAGAGAGAGAAAGAGAAGGAGAGAGAGAGAAACTTGGATCGGAAAAGAGCCTGCAACCTGGGCATGTATACTGATAGGGGAATCGAACCTGCGACCTTTCGGTGCATAGGACAACACTTAACCAACTGAGCCACACTGGGCAGGACAAGATTTTTCATTTTTAAGTGGTTAAAAATATAGTTAAAAAAAGAGAATATTTCATGACACATGATAATTACAGGAAATTAGAATTTCAGTCTCCACACCAGCTTTTATTGGAACACCAGCATGCTTGGCCATTTCTGTATTGTTTATGGCTGCTCTCATGTTCCAATGGCAGAACTGAGTAGATGTGACAGAGAGGGTGTGCCCCACAAAGCCTAATCTAGTCACTACCTGGCTCTTTACTGGAAAACTTTGCCAACCACTACTGTAACATAAAAAGATCAACATTTAGAACTACATTTAGGGAGCTGGTTATTAAACTTTTACTGGGCCACCACTGGGCCAAACAGTCAATAACCCAAAAATGAGAAGACAGGTCTTCAAGGGAACAGGAAGGAGAGAAGCCCGTGTGCTGATCGTAGGAGTGTGGCCTTCTTTCTGCTCCTATTCGTATCAGTGTCTTCTTCCCACCACCCTGCACAACTCCATTCACCTGGTTCCCCAAGCATCACGTGAAACTGCTAGGCGTGGATCCTGAGTTGCTCACCTGTTTACTCACACCAGGGGCGGAGAGGACCTAATCTCAGGCACCAACCTCTTCTTCCACAGCTGGTAGCACATTTTGATGGAAATTTTTCAATGGAAATACTTGCTCTCATTTCGTTCCATAATCCAAACAAAGGTGCTTTTTCAGCTAGCAGAGGGCTTAGCATCCTGCTTCCCAGTGTAACGATTTTCATAACTTATGCTTCTATTGTTCTTGGATTAATACTGACCACGTTTGAACAGGCAAATGGGTAACCAATTAGCTTGAATTCTTTACAGTCCGGATTTGCTCTGTGTCTTGATACGCCTTTCTTAATCTTCCCTTTGAAACATGTTTTCTCATTTAGGCCAGAAGTAAATAGCACAAGTAACAGGGTGGTTTGCTCCCCCCTTCTTTTCTCTCTCCTTGAAAAATAATGCTGAAGGAATTGTTTTGCAGTTGAAAATTAATGTAACCTATTATGTCCAGGAAATTTCTTCAATATATTACTTGCCAAGCCCCTCGGCCGTTGTGAAGAAAATAATTTTAATTTATCTCATTTTTCACCGCTGAGTCAATGATTGTTTAACCTAAAATGCCATTGTGACTAAGTACTCAAACCCCATGGTCCTTGGCTATTTCGCGTGGACTCAGCTATTGCATCCACAAGCCTGGGCATTAGAATCACCACAATTGTCATATTAAAAGGGCCGCTGTCAACTCGCTTTTGTTTTTATTGTTTTTAATTTCTGCTTTTCCATGTTCTCTGCTATTTATAATGTTCTCTTTAAAGGTTCAAAAATAACATCTCTCTCCTTAGCCTCTTGGTTGTTTTCCATTAGCGAGCATTCCTTTTCCAGCTTCCAGCGCCTTTCCTAGGGCACAGAGCAATGTCATCACTTGGGTTAATTCGGCTGCTGTGACTATGATCCCCCTTGTGATTCCTGTGCAGTTTTACCCGCTAAGACCAAGCCAACATCCCCAAAGGAACAGAGAGCCATGGCAATCACGAAGAAAAGCCAATCGAATCATCAGTAAGTTTTGCTAGAAGGTTTCACACCAAATAAAGCCTACTGTGATTTTCAAAATCTCTTAAGATGATTCAACCGTATACTTACCTTTTTAATATTCACCTTTTGAGAGAAAAACCAACTTATTATCACCTTACATTTGTAATCAGATATTTTATTTTATATATATATTTTTGTTGTGATTTTTTGTGCATTTTGTAATAACAGTGTTATGTTTTAGTCTACATTCCCCAGAAAAAAAAGGGCCCGACAGCAAGGCTTGTGTGTGATTATGCTATTTGGGGTGTATGAACCCAGGGTATAGTAGCAAAGGATCAAGGCTAATAAAAGTAAGACATGGAAAGGGTCAAACATAAGGATGGCCACTGCAATTGGCAACTGCTTGCTCCATTTTATAAACGTGTATTTCAGGGCCATCTCTCTGGGGTCAGAGAGGAGGAAGAATTTTCCACCAGTCCCTGTCTTGCATTGGTCATAGCTCAACGCATGGGTGATTAATCTAAGTGCTCTGAACTGGGGCAGGCATGCCTAGCCTCATGCTGAGTGGCTTCATGTGCTTCCCACACCTTTCCAACTGAGACCCTGGGGCCTGAGATACAGGCCTGAAATCAGGGGCTCAGGCTGAACCCATGGTGGAAGCTTCTTGGAGCCAGCAGAACAGGTCACCACAGACGTGGCCACAAAGAGAGAGATTCTGAAATGATAAATAAGAGGCATCTGATAGAAGTCCTTAAATTCAGGGCAGGTGTTTTTATTTTTATTTCTTTTTCCAAATATATATTTATTGATTTCAGAGAGGAAGGGAGAGGGAGAGAAAGATGGAAATATCAATGATGAGAATCATTGATTGGCTACCTCCTACATGCCCCTTACTGGGGATTGAGCCTGCAACCTGGGCATGTGCCCTGACCTGGAATCGAACCGTGACCTCCTGGCTCATAAGTCTATGCTCAACCACTGATCACACCAGCGGGGCAGGGAAGGTTTTTTTAGCCACATTTTACAAAGGAAGACAGAGTTTCAGAAGGTTGAAGCTGCTTGTCCAGACACATGGTTAGTGAGGACTTCCCGGCTCCAGCCTGTTCAGTTCCAAGTCACAATGGGTATGTCAGTGTCTGTCCCTGATGGTGCCAGATCCCAAGTCTTTTTTCCCAAACTACAGGATATCAGAATCTGGAGGAAGTTTCCCCTATATCAGTGATTCTCAACCTTGGCTGCACATTAGAATCACCTGGGAATCTTTTTAAAATCCTGATTTCTGGGCCTCATCCTCCGGAAATTCTGTTTCTTTGTTACTAATGTTGTGGCCCCACCCCATAACAAAGAAACAGAATTTCCGGAGGATGAGGCCCAGAAATCAGGATTTTAAAAAGATTCCCAGGTGATTCTAATGTGCAGCCAAGGTTGAGAACCACTGCCCTATAACATCCTGAAAGCCAAGAGGAATCTTATCTCCACGGCACCCAAACATGACAAATATTGGCCCTAGACTACATACAGAAATGTATCTGTGACTCTATTATTCAAGATTCTTCTTAAACAATAGGAAGCAAGGGAGTTTCTGTGGTTAGGAAAAAGGTCATTTACTCATTCAAGCCACTGGGGGGACTATTGATAAATTGCTTGATTTCTGTGCAATGTTTCTTTGTGGCTCAACTCTGCTTGTAAGGTTTGATAAGGCCTGTTTTATTCATTGGAATTGGATACTCAATCAGTCGATATTTAGTCAAGTGAACACTGTTCAAAGTAATAGGACGGATGCTCTGGAAAATAATAGGGTACTAAACCACAGTCTTTCCCTCCGAGGGTTTTTAATCTAATGGGAGAACAAGGAACATAAAGCAAGACTATTACTGACTATAGCAAGTGCTCTAGATACAGGTACAAAGTGCTATGGGAACTTGAACAGAGAGTAATTGATTCTGACTCAGTAGAGAAAGGTTAAGAAGAATATGGCATATACATTTGGCCTCAATGAATGAACAGAGTTTCAACAGAAAAGGGGGGTGATAAGGCATTAACATTACTCTAAAGAAGAAGTTTTGAAATTGCTTAAAAACAAGTAGACAAATTAGAGTATGGGGTAATTTCAGAGGTAAAGAAAAGACAGAGATGGGGTAGAGAAATAGCAAAAAGTGAGACTTAGAAAGATATTTATGGGGTCAGCTCAAGGAAAGCTTGGATGCCTGTTTTTGTGTGTTATTTTGTTGTTTTGTTTTTAAGCAGAACCTGGATTTTATACTTTAAAAATGGGAGGACAGGAAAATTATTCATGACATTTTAAAGCTAGGGTTATCAAAGATATCACCTAAGTACTTTTGCCTGATGCCTTCTGACCCACACATAGGTAGCTGAGAGGTAAAACACCTGGGAATGCTCCTAATTACCACTCAGCCACTCAGAATCAACTTACTTGGGGCTCATTATCCCTGAGTGACTCTGGTGTTCTAAAAAACGTGAGACCCTGCGCAGAGGTGCCTGGGGGAATCTTTCCTAGGCTGTAAGGTTCCAAGGACCGACCTTTTTCTTAGCAATGGATGGAAAGAACCCAACTCAAGTGTGATTTCCATGACTGCTGGGGGCCTTTATCTTTCTGCCATGGGAACTTCTGAACTTCTCCACCCCTGCCAACTGCTGGGACTTCTTCCCAAGGTAAGCAACCAGGAAGCAGGCTGACATTTCCATGCAGGGGGAGCTCTTCTTACAGACGCCAGTAAAAAAAGTTTTGCAAAATTGTATCCAACAATTGAGAAAATACTTCAATCTTTTAAGCAGAGATGAGTCGATCCAATTCTCCTGGCATCTCACTAAGCTAGAGTTCAATGCTCTTCACATTGTGGCCACCGCTGTACTTCTCTGTGTCCTTCAACCTGGCTCTTGCTTTTTACTTTTTCCACTTCCCTCTCTTGAAATCTCCTTGCTTTGCAAGCATTCTGCATTCTCAGTATCATCACAGAACATTGCTTCCTCTCACCCTCCTTAATTGCCATGGTACTTGTCCCAATAGCTGTCATTTCCAAATGTTCCTGGAGGTTCTGGTTCCTTTGTCCAGGGTTTGGGAAATGTTGCTCTGGTTAGTCCAGCGGTTCTTAACCTGTGGGTCACCAACCTGTGGGTCGCGTCCCCTTTGGGGATCGAAGGACCCTTTCACAGGGGTCGCCTAAGACCATCGGAAAACACATATATAATTACATATTGTTTTTGTGATTAATCACTATGCTTTAATTATGTTCAATTTGCAACAATGAAAATACATCCTGAATATCAGATATTTACATTACGATTCATAGCAGTAGCAACATTACAGTTATGAAGTAGCAACAAAAATAATTTTATGGTTGGGGGTAGCCACAACATGAGGAACTGTATTAAAGGGTCGTGGCATTAGGAAGGTTGAGAACCACTGGGTTAGTCAAACCCCAGGCTAAGGCCATTAATTTTCTCCTACCACAAGCCCTGGGAATTTCCCATTGCCATGGCCAGACCAGAAGTCCTTAATTCGTTCTTTTTAAATTTGTTCATCTTTATTGTTGAGGGTATTACAGATGTCTCTTTTTGTCCCCCGTTGACCCCTTCTACCCTCCTCATGACCTCCACTCAGGCCTACTACACTATAAGTTCTTTGGTTTGATTATAATTTGATATCCTGCTGTAGACCAATTCCAGCATGTCATAATTTTAGGAGTTCCATCAAAAGGTTGATGAAACTTGGGGACTCACACATAATAGTCACCTGTTGGAAATGGCTAAAGGCATTTCCCCAAACCTGAATAGGAAACTGATTGTAGCTGCCAGACAGTTAAAGGACATCTTAATCTACATGTTATTGCCTCCTACTGGCCAAACACCTGAACAGCCGTAGGCTATTCCCCCATTCTGACAATGGACCCTGTACCCTTTGAAACCTTACCCTTTGAAGTGTATTATCTCCACCTTGCCTTAGGACAAATTGTGTTAATAAAAGCAAGGGTCCTAGACAAGGAGGGACTCTTCAGTTCCTTTAGCTGAAGGTCCTCTGACCCCCAATGCTTTTCAAAATTATATCTCGTCTCCGGACTCTTTATTAGTCTCTGGATTTCTATGTCATCTACGCGCAGCCCCTTTTCCAGATTCCTGAACCCTTCTTGATGCTGGGACTTGAACCCCGGCATAAATGGACACCCGAAGTGGGACTAGAGCGACAACAGTAATATCCGGTATTGTGATCCCTCCAACTTTGTTCTTCTTTCTCAAGATTGTTGTGGCTATTTGGGATCATTTTTGGTTCCATATAAATTTTTGGATTATTTGTTCTAGATCTGTGAAATATGCTATTGGTATTTTAATAGGGATTGCATCAAATCTATACATTGCTTTGGGTAGTATGGACGTTTTAATGATGTTAATTCTTCTAATCCATGAACACAGAATATGCTTCCACTTGTTTGTATCTCCCTCTATTTCTTTTTTCAGTGTTTTGTAGTTTTCTGAGTACAGGTCTTTCACCTCCTTGGTTAATTTTATTTCTACATATCGTACTTTTTTTGTTGTTGTAATGATAAAAGGGGTGGTTGTTTTTTGTTTGTTTGTTTGTTTTTAGTTTCTCTTTCAGAGATCATTATTGTTGTATAAAAATGCCATCAGTTTCTGGATATTAACTTTGTATCCTGCTGCTTTGTTAAATTTATTTATTAACTCTACTTAGTTTTGTTGGCTTCTGTAGGATTTTCTTTGTACAATATCATGTCATCTGTAAATAATAACAGTCCTTAATTCTTATGCAAAAAACATCCTCTGTTGAGACTTCACCCACGTATGTACACCAGCTTCCTCAATGTTCTCTGCAAAACTCTCAGGTGTCCCTCTCCATTCAATTAAGCCTTTGAAACCTGGTTCTAGTCTTTCTTCAATGCCCTGTCTTCTCTCATAGCAAACGGCCATACAACCCATATGGTAGGTCCCATAGAGGCCTTTGCTTTCTATGCCATAGATTCCAGGGTTCCTCATGGCAGATATAACTCTGACTAATCTCTCTGTTTAGATAAGCAAGTATGAGCCATGACCTGTGAATAGTACTGAGATATTTGAGAGAATCAGAATCTTAGGAAGAAGTTGATCAAAATGATTAATGATATGTGGTTTCAAAGACAACAATATGATAAAGACAGAGAATTTCGCTCTCCTGAAAGGGTGGTTAGACAATACTAAAATTTCCAGGTGAAAAAGAGAGGGGAAAGAAAACCTGAATGAATTATTAGAGTTAATTAGTGAAAGAACCTTTTCCTGCAGCCTTGGGCTAGGGATGCCCTGACAGTGTGGGAGAGAAGATTGACAGGGACCACTTCAAGAAGTACATTCCCAGAGCTGCACCTGAAACTTTTGCACCATCTTGAGTAGCTCTGCCCCTGAGGTCTTACTGCCAACATCCTAAGTCCTGGTCACAGCCCCCCAGCTTTCCCTTTCATCACTTACTCTCACTTTAATAATGCTTCACCTGAATGGACCCAACAGTCTCTCATCTCCCCTATTTCCCCCTATACCTTATGACTTCATATTTCATTTCCTTGCCTGCTGAGCCCAGAACCTCTACGGAGTAACTTTAACCAATTTATGGCCAGCCCTTCAAGGTTTTCCTTTTATTTCTGCAAAATGCAAATCTTAAGTCAATTCAACAGTCTGCCTACACAGGAGCTATTGAGAAAGTGTTATTGTGCAAAAACTATAAGACTATAACAATGGTCATTTGGGAGGGTGGGGAAGGACTATAAGTTAACTATATGTTACTTAAAGCATTTTCTATAACAGAATCCAAGTTAGTCTCTCTGGGAATAAATACAGTAAAATCCAGAAGGCAGTAAGCAGGACCTGGAGAGTGGGAGGGAAGAGTTAAGAGTCAACAATCAACTACTCTGAGTCATAAAATCAGGAAGGCATTGAACATTTAGAAGGAGAACTGGCCCCATAAAGAAAACAATGCCTCTTAGTAAGCATATTATCTGCAACAAAGCAAAACAAATTTTCAAGGCTCTTATTGAAACTGCTAGGGAGGGAAATCATGAAAAGTTTCTATTGAACAAGGGTTAGAGAATGGAAATTAATAATACAGTGCCCATTATTACTAATTTAAGATGTATAGAATGCCACTGATCTGACCTTTATTTACTGAAATATTGTTGGGCAGCATAGCACAGTTGGGAAGCAAAAGAGCATGGTGGTTAAAGGCCGCAACCTGGGTTTAATGTGGGCTGTGCCACTTATTAACTGTGTGAGCTCTGGCAGGTTCCTCAATTCCTCTACACCTCAATTTTCTCATTTGAGAATAAGAACTGGCATAGAGTTTACAATGACTCATGTGTGTTCTAAGGACTTTACAAATTTTAACACATTTAATTATTGTAGTAGCCCTATTCTATTAATCAGACAGCTCTACTGTTTTACATATGAGGCATAGGAGGTGAAATAACTTGCATAAGGTGACACAACTGGAGAATGGCATGGCAGCATGACTCCACTGTTCTTACCCACTCTGCCCTCTGGTCCACTTCACTTCCCATAGGGTTGTTGGACCTGAGGAAGTGGGGATAAATTAGTTCACTACTCACTGCCATCAGACATTGCTGTACCCCTCCCCGCCCTTTTTTTAACAACTTAAAGAAAACTAGTAGGGAATAGTGAGGATTCTTTGCCACAGGCTTGGCAGTGACTCTAAGTGAAACCAACCTGTAATACCCTCCTGGGAAGTTTACTGGGGACATGAAAGGGTGAGAGGAGGCAGGTGTGGTGGAAGGTCTGGTGTTATACCATATGTGACAAATCACGAACATAGTTTTAATTGGGAAGAAAGAGCAAGTGGAGACTGAAGGACTTAACAACCAAGAGGCTAAGGGAGTACGTAATGGAGAAAGGTCCTAGAGGAGGCAGACAATGTCAAGTTAAGAATCTACAAAAAGTAGGGCTCCCCCTGTGGAGGTCTGAGAGCATTAAGATGTGGGAAAATATACATAAGTTTGGAGAAGTGTGGAAAGTGAGTTGAATTATTTCATTCTTGTTGACCTTTCATGACTCAGTAAATATTTGTTGTGCTAATGAATAACATGTATGCTCCTGAAAAGGAAGATAATGCCTTTTAAATTCCCAAGTATCTTGAACAGAGATTTGACACTTAATTAGTACCTTTGGATGAGGCCGCTGTTGCTTCTGTAAATGGTCTAAATAATTAACTCAGTTGATTCCTTTAAAAATCATACTGAGCCACAACCTTTCAAAACAAAATGATAAAGCTGGAAGGATCCTTGGAAATCTCCTAATAAGGTAGGCATCATGAGCAGGTGATGTGAGGGAGGCATTTTGTCTGCAGACTGCTTTGTTTGTTCTGTAGCCTCTTATGTTACAAGGGTTTGAAATAGTTTCTACATTGCAAAGAATGAGAGCTTTTCTATGAAAGTCTTTACTTCCAGTTTTTCCTGAGATGCCAGCTTTGTTGTTGTTGTTTTCTGGGAATGCTGGAACTGACACTATTACATGTCAGCCATGAGCTGGAGTTTACTGCTCTTCTAGACAGGATAGTTTGCCAGTCTAGAACATCATTATTTCCAAATCCTGCAGTCTGCTACATCATTATTTACATGATCTATCCAAGCCCATATGCATTTGAGTTTGTGGAACCCACAAGGAAACTGAGGCGTGGGCAATTGAAGTGCTATAGTAGGTAATGGAGCTGAAATTCAGGTTTCCCTGTTCCTAATTATTGCCACTCTCCCACAGTTGTCCCACTCCCCAGCTGCCTTTTGGATTAATATCCTAGCGTGGTGCTTCCATTGGGCCTGACTGTGGTAGGATGGGGCAAGCTAGGGAATGTAAATGAATCATAATCTAAAAGTAAAATCTTTGATTATACAATGCATTAGTCAGATCCACACTTAGATTACCATGATCAGTTCTGGTCATCATATTATCCAATAAAATATTGAAACACTTGACAATGCAAAGAAAAAGAGATGAGCTTGATCTTCTGCTGTGATTATATTGTATTAATGACTTCCTATCATATTACTGGTTTCTGCAGCCTATTAGAGAAAATAAAATGTGCAAATATAATGGGAAGGGAACTAAGAAAGGAGCCATGTTGAAAGGCAATAAAAAGCTCTATTTTATTTCTTGATAGGAGGTTCTGCTTTCCTAATCAGGGTGATATAATTTATTAATCAATAAGATTATAAATTAGAGAATTATTTATTCAACAGACCAGACAAAATTATATCACTCAAAAATTAAGCTGAAGGCAAAAAAAAAGTAATAAAGGAGCTGGCATACTTTTCCAATTGGACATTGTACACAGGATGTAATTTCACATAATGGCAGTAGTATAGAGAGTAACATAGTAACCAGAGACAACAATTCTCTTCACAAAGAAATAAATGATTGAAATATTACAAGGATTCTTGGTATTACTCAAGATTTGCTGCTATTCCCAGCTCACTTACTTTTGATTGGGGTGATGAAGTTAAAATGAGAGATTCAGATTCTTAAATTTTAGGTCTTTTGGCACAAAATGAAAAAATAAAGAGATCTGAATTTAACTTAAGCTCTGGCCATTGGGCATCTTTAGTGTGATTATGCACACTTTATAAACTTTTCTAAATAAGAGATTTGAGTTAGGCCTTTGCAGATGCCAATTATAGATACTATTACTCCCCCCCCACACACACCTTTTTTTTTTTTAAAGGATTTTATTTCACTTACTTTTGTGTTTCATTCCTGTCCCATCCCCTTCCTAGATTCAGGAATGTTGATAAAGTCTAGCCCTTAGATTACGTAGTGGGTTCATAAATGTTTCTTTTAATAGGTTAAAGCAGTGGTCGGCAAACTGCAGCTCACAAGCCACATGCGGCTCTTTGGCCCCTTGAGTGTGGCCACAAAGTTTTAATCACACTGTACGTGCACTCCTGCACATGGTATTTTGTGGAAGAGCCACACTCAAGGGGCCGCAGTTTGCCGACCACTGGTTTAAAGCATACAGAAGTTGCATAAATACTTTTTATACATCCAATAATATATAATGAATCTTGGGGACTTCCAGTGTCTGCTTAGAGACATAGAGAATGGAAAAGAAAGTCACTCTCACACACAGGAAAAGAAGGGAGCTAGACTAGCTGCAAAGGAATGATTTTTCTAAACCCACCAGAAAATGAGTCACGGGTCAAACAACCAACCCAAATTATGGAGAGAGATAGGAACCTAAAACAAGAAATAAGTCCAAAGCATTGGTTACCTGGAGTGGAGGCCACCAAATGCCATGTAATCTGGTAAAAACATTCACCCAGAAATATTTATTTAATTGCTAAAGACTGAGTGTGGGCTATGTGAAGGTGTAGAATTAGATCTGTATAAAGAGAGTAAAAGCATCAAAAACTGAATAAAGGAAGACAAAATAAATGTCTTATTCTTATTTTAATTACTCTGAAAAGATAATGGAAGTATAAAGAAAAAAATAACAACAAAATATTGTGTCTTTCAACCAATGGGCCCAGGCTGCCTGTCACTACTTGAGCCAATTAAGCAGAGACAGGGTTGAATCATATATGAGCTTTTATTCCAATGATGCTGCAGTATGGGAGAGCAGCAGGTCACTCACAAAAATCTGCTCTACCCCTCCCCATAAGCCAGCTGGTTATGTTGGATAGAAGGACAAAGATTACATGAGAAAAGAAGAATTACAGGCAAGGGGAAGTAGGTAATATATAATGGTTATAGGTTACACATAATGTGGGCTGGGGGATCGCATTGGGCCAGTGCCTTTGGAACCAGATTACCAGCAATAGGGGCTGAGGATTGCAAAGGACTGGTACCACCGGACCAGATTATCTCAGCAACAAGGTTGTTAATCTAGAATAGTGATGGTGAACCTATGACACGCGTGTCAGAGGTGACACGCGAACTCATTTTTTTGGTTGATTTTTCTTTGTTAAATGGCATTTAAATATATAAAATAAATATCAAAATTATGTCTTTGTTTTACTATGGTTGCAAATATCAAAAAATTTCTATATGTGACATGGCACCAGAGTTAAGTTAGGGTTTTTCAAAATGCTGACACGCCACGCTCAAAAGGTTCGCCATCACTGAAAGTTCTCAGAAAAAGAGGATGGACTGCATTCCAATGTTAGCTCCCACGTCCCAGTGCTTACAACTCTCAGCCAGGTTAGAATATGCTTTCTCTACTCAGAATGGAACAATCACAGTTAACAGAGCATGATTCATATTTCTTATAATTATAGCCAGTCCCCACTATTCTATTTCTGCCTTCAATAATATGAGGAATTGGCATGAAAGAGGAATTTAAATTCTACAGTTTTAAGGTACTTACCAGTAAATCTATATATTATTTGAAATATGTATTCAGCTTATTTTAAAATCTATTTTGTAAACCATTATAAAACCACTAGTTTTTTTCTAAATAAAAGTTTAAATATTAAGTCAATAGAAAAGATAAAATAGAATTATAAAAAAATGCTGTTAAACCTAGAAAAAGCCTAAAAAGGGAAGAAAAGAAACACATAACCACACCTAGCAAAGTGACATCTGTTAATCCAGTGTTATAAATATCACTTTAAATGTAAGTGGGTTTAAAGACAGACATTATAAGATTTAATTTAAAACAAAAAAGCAAGAACCAACTATATACTTTTTATAAGAAAATTCTACTTAGTCTGACTTGTGTGGCTCAGTGGTTGAATATCAATCAGCCTATAAACCAGGAGGTCAGGGTTCGATTCCAGGTCAGGGTACATGCTCAAGTTGCAGGCTCAATCCCAAGTAGGGGGCATGCAGTAGGCAGCTGATAAATGATTTTCTCTCATCATTGATGTTTTTATCTCTCTCTCCCTCTCCCTTCCTCTCTGAAATCAATAAAAATATATTTTAAAAAACTACTTAAAGACGTAAAGTGAAAGGTAAAGAGTGGAAAAGATATATAATGCAAACACTAATGAAAAGAAAAACATTGTTTAGTGGTAAAGGTTCACTGTTTCAAGAAGAAACAAGCATCTTAAATGTGTATACACATTTTGATTCAAAATGGCATCAAGCAAAAACTGATGGCTCTGAAGGAAAACAATTCCCCATTAGAGTTGGAGACTTCAACACTCATCTCCCAATAATTGACAGAATTGAGGGCAAAAAATCAGCAAGGATACAGATGAAAGGAACAACAGTATAAACCTTAAGCAATTATAAAACTTCATCTGACAACAGCAGAATACAATACTCTTTTTGAGTGCACATGGAAGATTTACCCAGATAGACCATACTCTGGACCTTAAGATATTTTAAAAAATAGAAGTAATATAATGCATATTTTTGTACCATAACAAAATTATTATAGAAATCAATACCAGAAGGCAATCTGGAAAAACCTTAAATATTTGGGAACCTAACAAAACACATCTAAATTACCTGTAGATGGAGTATTATGAGGTATCCTGGTGAATATCCTGGATTCTGGAAATAGTTCTTGACCAAATTGTGCAGCAGCAAAATGGTAAAGGAGATCCATAATGGTAGTCAGATTATCTTCCTGATTATGCAATAATACAAGAAACTCAAAATGTCCAAAGGGTATTCTCAGATTCCAATTTGATAGAAGCATAAAGCTTTTCTATTTCCTGGTAAAAGCATTCTTCCTTTGGGCCAGAGGATCTCCAAACCCACAAGGCACAAGAATTTGAAGATGAGAAACCAAAATTTCTTTAGTGAATTAATAGGTATAACATGAGGGGGGCTACTCCCCTTCTATACCTATATTCCTAGGGATGTATGATATCGCTCTTACAAGAAAAAAGTATATGTTTCCTTTTCATTTAAGCTATGCATTGCATCCTTTGGAAGTACTTCAATCTCACAGAGTGATTTTCCCCAAATGGTGCACTAATGAAGCCTTCAGTTGTTCATTTTATCACTCTGTCATGCCAGATAACTCTGGGAAATGGGGCACTATAGTAAGACAAGTACATTTCATGAGCATGAGCCCGCTGCCACATTCTCTTCACCATAAAATTATTTACTTGGTCTGACATGATATTATATGGAATATCAAAATGAAGAATAAAGTATTTTATAAGTCTAAAACAGTGTTGCTGATAAGTATTGTTAGATGGGGAGGACAAACCCATATTCAGAACATGAAGTTATTCCCATGATGATAACTTACTCCTGACTCCATGATGAGGAGGAGTCCAATATAATCAAACTGCCACTGGGTTGCTGGCTGGTCCTTTTGTGGCAATGGTGCCATGTCAACACTTCAGCATCAGTCATCACTATTGGGCAATTAACAGTCAGAAGTGGGAGTATTCAGATCACATTTGATGAGAGGAAATACCTATTTTGGAACTTATGCATAGACTCCACCCCTGCTGCAATGAGTGCTTTGTATGTTAAGCTATTGAACAAATAGATGATTATTGGGGGGAAAACGGACTGATATTCACAGGATGGATCTTTACATTCATCATTATTGAGAAATCCATCTGGAGTGAATGCTCTTAGGAGAGCATTTACATGGCATAGCAATATCTTTATCTTTTTTTCTTTCTGGTTTGCTCTATATATCCACATAACTCTTCTCTGAACTTCCTAGTCACTATTTTCAATCTCGTTTTTTTTTTTTTTCTAATTTCCTGACTAGCTGGCCAACTCCTTAGCACTGCCCATGAATGGGGTGTAGATCTGTAACTCTAACCATCTCTCCTTTCATTAAAAAGTAGACAGACATACTGTTTGCAGAGCTACCCAAAAGGGAGAATTTTCATCCATCATTGTCTTTCAGAGACACCCTTTGAATAGACCTAATATGCAAAAGCAACTCCCTTGTGCTGGTGGCACTATACCATGAAGATCCATCTGTATACTAGGCCTATGGTTTTTCCTTCTCTGTTAACTGGTCATCTGGACAATTCCCAGTGAGCCCATTGATATTGAAAAACAGGATGTATAGTAAGAAGAGCTGTTCTCCTCTGTCTTTCATGTTAATAGCACTGATATTTTATTATAAAATATGGGTTGTTTGGTGACTATAAGAGCTGAACTTCATAGGAGATTGCAGAAGTCGGGGCTTATATATGAAAGTTTTTATGAATGTTTCTTCATGCTCCATGAAGGCAACAAGACTTCCTTGGTTACTAAAATCCACATTAGCCTTTGAATTCATTATGTTATCTCATTATATTATCTCATTATGTTATCTCAAAGTTTTATGGAGGCTAGCAATAGAAAAGTGATCACCCGCAAACATAACACAGATCTTGGCCTTGATTGTGCCAATGCTGCATTTTTACCAAAATATGAAAAGAGAAAAATAGCCAAGGATGGTAGCATTGAGAGGACACTAAATCTAAGGAGGAAGATTTTCCCCTAGTTAGGAGATTGGAAACACAATATTCTGTAAAAGGAATTTGTACCTCTAGTACATTTGTGGATTAAGAAGAACTAATATTGATTAAATCTTTATTATCACGGACTTCCAATCATTTCTTAGAAATGTTTATGACTTCTGTAGAGACTCAACAAGGTCATTTTTATAACTTATATTTAAAATTATTTAAAGTATTTTAATACAAATTTAAACAAGGTTATTTGAACATAAATTGAAGGAGTTGGACACAGAATCAAACTTATACTATGAATTGAAAAAAAAAAAAAAGGATGTGATTAAGAGCATTTCATTGTAGCTTTAGAACATTTTCCACATCTTATTTAAGTGCCTGTATGGAAAATGTAATGTTAAGAATATGTACATTTCAACCCCTTTCCCTCAAACGGA
Organism: Myotis myotis; assembly: GCF_014108235.1. Classification (NCBI taxonomy): domain Eukaryota; kingdom Metazoa; phylum Chordata; class Mammalia; order Chiroptera; family Vespertilionidae; genus Myotis; species Myotis myotis. Next base: position 18,106,741 of record NW_023416401.1, on the reverse strand, counting down.
CTACCTTTCCATTGACTGCTGGAAATGTAGTAATTAAAACCTCAACCATCATGAAAATCATGACTCCTCATGAACATAGTACTGAATTATTGCAACACCATAGGGGATATTTATCTTTTCAGCTGTAGGATAATTTTAGTGAGCTACATGTTTATTTGGTTCAAATGCCTGAATTTCATTTATGTCAATATTTCTATTCTCAACCTGTGGGTCGCGACCCCTTTGGCGGCCGAACAACCCTTTCACAGGGGTCGCCTAAGACCATCCTGCATATCAGATATTTACATTACAATGCATAACAGTAGCAACATTACAGTTATGAAGTAGCAACGAAAATAATTTTATGGTTGGGTCACAACATGAGGAACTGTATTTAAAGGGCCAGAAGGTTGAGAACCACTGGGTTATGAGCTTCCAGAGAGCCAGGATTTTGTTGGTTCTCAACCTCACTCTGCTTTTCTGGGTATAGACACCCATGGCAGCTTTGATCACAGTGATGTTGTCCTCAGTGACCTCACTTCACTTGTAAGGCCAATTTGCTAATGAGACCAAGGTCAGGGCATTTACAATGTCTCATCTGCCCTCTAGAATTTGTTCATCTTTTCAGCTAAAGAGAATTCTTGGTAATTGGAAGACAATGTGTAAGTGTGTTTGTATGTACCATTCATCAATGGATTTATTCAATGAGTTCTATTATTTTCAAGAAGAGTAACAGTATATATACAATGTTGACTGTGGAATTTCATTTCAGAGTAAATTAGGGTTAGCAACATCGCTGGGACAATAATGGATACATTTGTGTAAGCTGACATTTTATGGGGACAGCATAATGTATGCTAATCTTTGGCACAATTATTTCCTATTTATAATTAGCAGCACCTCAATTAAGAGTAGCTACACATTATAGCATTGCCAATGATGTAATCTGTATTCCAACAGAGTCCAAGTTTCCTTGTAACTTCAGTTAAGTCAGACATATATCCAGCAAGTTCTCGGATTTTTCTGTAAACAAAATGTTTTGTGTGGGATTATAGTTATCTTCAAATATCCCATGTGGAAAATTCCCCAGCAATAGTTCAATTTCCAGTGCAATGTAGAGTGCAAAAATTTTCTTCCTGCAAATTTTGTTTGTAATTTTTCTATCTTTCTTGACTAAATTATATTGAAAATAAATAACAGGGCCTGCATATTTCAAGGTTATTATCATGAATATCAGTTATCCTACTATGCTCAAATAGAAAAAATGCTCCCGATAACTAAGTGCTTCCAAGCAACATCTCTAATTCATGGCTTTTCCGCAGCTGTTGTCTGTTCCCTTATCATTAGTGTTACTTTTCCCCCTCTTTTTGAATATCTACATTATCATCCTTCCTAAACCCTGTAGCTCTGCCCTAACTGGTTTAGCTCAGTGGATAGAGCGTTGGCCTGCGGACTCAAGGGTCCCAGGTTCGATTCCGGTCAAGGGCATGTACCTTGCTTGCAGGCACATCCCCCGTGGGGAATGTGCAGAAGGCAGCTGATCGATGTTTCTCTCTCATCAATGTTTCTAACTCTCTATCCCTCTCCCTTCCTCTCTGTAAAAAATCAATAAAATATATTAAAAAAAATAAAACCTGTAGCTCTTAATATACTATGAATTTTGTATAAAGTAGCAAAAGCATGACTTTGGCATTGAGCAACATAATCATTAAAGGGATGGCCTAGAACTATTTTCTCAAATTCTCTAAACTTGACTTTGCTTGTCTTCTTTCAGGTTTCTTAACTTCTGTTTTATCAGCTTATTTACGTTACAAAAATTATAAAATAAAAACATATCACAGGACTTTTTGAGGATAATGAGATGATAAATAGAAAGCATTTTGGATAAGCTTGTGACATGGTAAAATTTTAATAAATAGTACCTGATATCGATATTACAATCATTAAATGGGACAATGGATCTAAACACTTTGGATTATAATAAGTACTTGTTAACTATTAGTTTATTTTCTTTTTTAAACAAAAAAGACTACACATGATTTACTTGAGAATGGTTCCCCATCTGTGTATGTGGAATACTGGTAAAGTACATGGGCTTTGTGATTCTGTTTTTCTTACTACTGTAAGGCCATTCTTACTTATTTCTGAGTTCAAAGTTATGCTTGTATAGTTTAGATGGCTGGACATCTTCCTGTAAGGCAATGGTGCTACTATATATTATACCTAGGAAAACCAAAGAGTATAATTATCTGCCTCACTTTCTGCGGCAGGTCAAGATTTAGTTAATTGACTCCAGTTCATTTTGCCCAGGGCATCTCCTCTGAGACAGATACCATGGTCACTAGTATTAGCTGATAGGGACTGTGGTCCTATAGAGAGAAAAGAGGGATGAGGCTCTCCCAGTCATAGAATTCCCAGTGACCATGAAACAGCCACTGGCTGGTAATAACTTCCTCTCCCCTCTGACTTGGAATGGATTGCAGGCACTGACCTAGAGGGGAAAGGCTTCATCTCCCAACATCAGCCAATCTCATCTCATTGCAAGGGAAAGGCCCCTGGAGATGTGCTCCTATCCATCATGTGGACAGCTTTGGCCAAAGTGCCCACTACATCACTGGCTTTAATAAAAAGTTGCTGGAGGCTGCAGTGCTGGTGACAGATGTAACCGCAGCAGGGCCAGTGCCTCTGAATCCTCCCAAGGTGGAAGTACACTTGAGGAGGAAGAAAAGGAAAGAGAAGACACAAAGAGGAGTGAAAAATGATAAGGCAACCACTTCAGAATATCCATTAAAAGTGAATTTAATAAACTGAAATAGACTCTAAAGGGGAAGACTTTAGTCCAGAAAGACAAAACTTGAGAAGAGAAATGGCAAGAGTCCATAAGGTACAATAAAGGAAGTAAATCAAGTAATCATGAAACTTTTCTCTTAAATCCAAGAATATCAGAATTAAGGGAGCAATCGGCTACCCTAGAAATCTGAAGAAAATTCAGAAAAAGTTTGATATGTGCCAACTTTATAGCAATAGTTATCACACAATTTGATCAATTTGACAATGTAAATATTTTTAATACACTTATAAAATGTCAATGTGCACATGGTAGGTTTTGAATAAAGTTTTTAAGTGAATAATTAATCATCAACTAGTCAAATGTCCATAAAAATGACAATTATTACCATTTAAATATTTTTACAAGTCTCAAAGGGTCAATTTTGCACCTGAATATTTCTTCTAATTATTTTAATGTCCCAATTTTAGTAGCATAACTAACCCAGCAGTTTTCTCATATAAACATAAAAATAAGAGTTCCTCCTAAGACACATTTTACATGATGTACATAGACTCAGGTAATTATGAAAAACACAAGTATACATTGCATATTATAATAGATGGGTCAGAGAAGGGCCTGAGATTTCAGTGTTAAAAAAATAATACTGATATAGAAGTCAGAGGAAGCATGGCAGACCTCAGACCATGGGCTCATGCAGTTTCCATGTAGCATGTTCTCATGGATGATGTAGGGCATCCCCACATAATTCCTCATTGCCTTGCACAAAACTCACATGATCAGTAGGGCAATAATAATTATCTCTGCTTTTTAAAAAATATTGTGTGTGCCATGTACTAGGCAAAGGGAATGCAAATATGGACTTGTTCACTATTGTGTCCTCAGCAAAGATACTTTATAATTATGCTTTAAATGAATGAATAAAACAACCTGTGTCTTCAAACAACTAGAAATTAATATGAATCTGGTATAGAGTTGGTAAGCAGTGCAACAAAGATGCAGAAAATGTAGTTCCTTTACTTTCTCTAACCTATCTAAACTTCCTGCCAAAACTCTATCTGCCAGGGAGCCTGAAAAATACTAAAACTCCCTAATTATCTCCATCACTTCTGGTCTAATCAGTGCTTTCAGATAAGGAAGGTCCACGAGATAGTGCACGTTTGTCAGCTTCCTACTGCAGAGAATGGTGCCTATGATGTTGTAGAGGCTTGATACACGTTTCTTGAATAAATGAATTCATCAATCAGTAAATGAATGAATCAAGAAATAATTCTGTAAGACCCAGTTTATTTTGGAACAATGCTCAATTTTTATATTTTATCTTCCTCTTCTCCCAATCCTCTTCTAGACGGCATTCAGGTTTATGGATGGGGCAGGGGCCCAAGTTTGTATCACAAGCTGTGAGGTCTGTGGCTCAACCCTGAGGACTATTCTCTCAGTTGAGTGAGGGCTTCCTCACTTTATCTCTCTGCTTTGGTGCTCAAGCAGATCTACCTGGGCTGCAAACTACTATGATTCCAAGACTTAACCTTTATTCATATCCTAGCCCAGGCTACCTACCTCGCATTTATAAGGTGGCCATTTTGTTTTTAGCCATGCTAACAACTTCAGCATCCTTCTATGTCATCTATAAGATATGCAGGAAATTATGAATCTTTTCTACATCACCCTGAAGCCAAAAGACTGTCAGTTCACTAGGTCTTCCTTCCTCAGCCTAACCATGTCCTGATGTTAGTTTTTATTTGTTGGGGCCATCTTGTATTTAAAAGACCCCTTGTACCATGTTTTTCAACATGAGACAAACCCTCCCACCTTTGAGTTTTTCTTATACATGCAAAATATTTAACAAAAAAATATTTAAACATCCTCCAAAACCCTAACCCATGAAAACCAACTTGCTAAAAGATAAATTTGCCAAATACACCAAATTGAAAATTGATTTTAGTAAACTATTAGACATGTATTTTATAATCTTGAACAAAGCTTTTGAATAGCACTTCTTTTTTCAAGTGTTAAGAATCTTTAACATTCAGCAATCCCTAAAACCTTTACTCAAATTATGCTCAGCTCCAAAATTTTGAGTTGATTAGATTTAAGTTGATTTAAATATGATTTTATGTTTGCATTTAAATTAAAAATTGTAAGAATTAATCAGCATGTTAAAACTGAATCGAATTTAAATGACTTTTTCTAATTTAAATGGTGGTTTAAATATTTGTTTTTTTTTATTAATAAAAATGACAGCAGAAGAATTAAAAATGATACAAACACATACAAAGATGACATGAAAGGAGATGATAACAGATGAGAGATGTCAATACGAATTAGGAAGCTGGAGCATGAAGGCTGGGATAGTAATAAGGCCAAGGGCTGAAAACAGGCATGAAGTGAAAATCTACTCTTTGAATGATGAAGTCTCCTTGTTTGCTTCTCTCATTCAGCTCCGAGGCCACTGGTGACCTTCACTGTCATCCCCTGAACAACCTGAGGTGTTGACTGTTCCTGTTTTAGAGAAACAAACACAAATACTTCCACTTGTGGGTCCCCAATAAAATGAACAATTCTCTGCTCTTGCTAAGGTCAGGCTCGGAGAAACAATTTCTAGCATCAATCCCCACACAGGCCTTCTGTAGATTTTTATCTTGCTCATAAACATAGCTATCTATTTAAATATCAGAAAATTGTAGAAGTTTTTCCAACATACAATAAGGGGTCAAAATTACTACTACTACTACTACTACTATCACTACTGATGATGATGATGAAGATGAAGAAGAAGAAGAAGAAGAAGAAGAAGAAGAAGAGGAAGAAGAAGAAGAAAAAGAAGAAGAAGAAGAAGAAGGAGGAGAGACAGAAATCAGAGAGTGGAAGAACATTTCAAAAATATAAATTAATGTCTTCTATATCCAAATAAATATCAAATATATATAAAGAAAGAGATTTTTTTGGGGGGGAAACATACAGGTTTTCAAAAATACCTTCTCGAAAGAAGTTACTTGAGGGCTTCCTCCACCAAAATGAGTGAGTCAATGTAGAGATAGTGTACTTTTGTCTGTTTCCTAGTGTAGAGAATGGTGCCTATTATATTGTAATAGATACTTGATACATGTTTCTTGAATAAATGAATGCATCAATGAATGAATGAATCAATCAGTAAATGAATCTGTAAAACCCAAGGAGATAACTTAGAGAACTGAATAGAACATGTTTTGATCAGTTTTCAGTCAATATTAGAGTAGAGAACAACAGGATGGGATGTCTTCAAGGAAAAAAAGAGTGTATTTCAAAATTTAACTTGTATTGGCAGAGTAGTTCATACTGGACTCAACCAGTAGCTGATTTTTAAAAACAGGGTAAATATGGAGTGCTACACACTAGAATAATAATCTGTGAATGCAAAATTTTTATGAATACAAAGCAGACCAAAGAAACCACGCTTGTGGGCCTAGTTCAGGCCACTAGTGGCTTCTGAATCTAATTACACTGGCATCATTATTGTTCCTCAAGTGATTAATCCACTTTGGTGGCCCTTCAGTTGCTGTTGAATGACCATTCCCGCTTTACTTTGTTCACTGGAATCCACTCATTTCTCAAAGTCCAGACAATGAGCATCATTAGGCATTTTCCTAGCAAAGCAGACCCAAGAGACCATCATTCCCCTGAGTTCTTATGCATCCTGTCTGTGTACTTTTTGGCTGAAATACAGAATTGGTGATACAGATTTAACATTATAGCTCCCAGGGAGCTAATTTTCTTTCTTTATTTTTTTGGGGGGATGGAGGGTTCCTTTTGAACTAACAAAAAGGATCTGTGTCTTTAGCTGATGCCAGTCAAAATTCTAAAGATATCATAAGGAAATAAATGGTTCAGTTTTATTCTAAAGTTATAAACACTTGGTTACATTGGTACATTTTCTCTTTCTCATTATAAACAATGTCCAAGTACACTTCACAAATCCTAATAATCTATCAATACATATTTTAGCATACCTCTCCCAAAACTAAAGACATTCTCTTAAATAATCATAATACCACAATGACCCAACAATTATTAACAACAATATCCTCAGATAGTCTAATATTCACTTTGCATTCAAGTTTCCTGTACTGTCTTTTATTTCATATCAGAACCAGTCAAGAAACATTTGATCAACCAGATTTTTTAAATGGTTTAAAATATATGGCTTACATATATTTATACAATCTAACACAACCATTACACATGATATATTACAATATAAAAGAGACTCAAGAGGAGACTTGAAGCCAAGAGAAAGCAGGATATATAAAAAGAAAAAAGTGGGTAGATGGCAGGAGAAATAGGGACTAAAGAAGTGCCAATGAAATGTAGGTGCCTACAGGAAGATGGGATGACTGGAGTCCTAGAATTCACATTTGGAAATAATACAACCATAAAAGTGGGCTAAGAATAGAATCATTGACAAATAAATATTCCTTGAAAGTGGCACCAAGGTTACATGTGTGATGGTTTCTCACTTTATTGTCAAGCATTTGAATCTTTCCGAATGAGAACAGACATTTTTATAGCACTTTCTGTTTAGCATTGGACATCTGAAGTGGCATGCAATGCAAAAATGGAGACTTTTAGCTATAAATTGTTTTCTTCCAAAGCAAAAGCTGCATAATAATGAACATGAAGTTTTTTCTTTTTCTATTTTCATTTTTTTCCTCTTTGCTCAAGAAAAAAAACATATTCTGGGAATGCATTAGAAGTCAATGACAAAGTAATAGAAAATGCTGACATGTGAAAATCCCTTTGCAGCAAAATGAATCTAATTTCTAGTGTTCTGAGCTAGTTCTAACATTAGACCAGGCCTGGACAGGGGAGCTTCCAAAAGCCTATTCTACATGCAAGAACGTTTAGGGTGGAGAAGATATATGGCTGAGAAAGAAGCTATCATCACAATGATCTTGTTTGGTTGGAAATCTAGGCTCGGAGAGATAAAATGGCAAGGTTACATTAGCCCTTGGGATAGAGTGTATAAACTGACTTATTGTGCAGGAAAGTTTTTTATATTCCACTAGAGGCCCAAGTGCACGCGTTCGTGCATAGATGGGGTCCAACAGGCCCACCCCAATTGGGCCAATCAGGCCAGGCCGGCCGGGGGGGGGGCGTAGCCCTTGGCCAGCTGGCCCCGCCCCTGGTTGAACTCCTGGTTGAACTTCCGGTCGACCTCCTGGTCCAGGGGAAATTGTATATTAGCCTTTTATTATATAGGATTCCTAGACTCCTGGGTTGGAGAAAGGAGTTAAGGCAAGAGGAAACCTAGAGCCCTTTGCATAAAACAAACCTGTCAGAAACAAACCAGCAAGACAGCAAGACCAAAGTACTAATCCGCATTTTGAAACCAGAATCACAAAGATGCGCCCTTGCTACTGGTGAGTGAGGAAATACAAAACAAATCAAAGAATCAGTTCCAGCCTCCTCTGTAACCTCAGCGACCCCAAACATCTCTTAAGAGAAAACAAAGCCTCCAAGGAGGCAAATAGAATTTCTTAGTACCTTGAGGTGGACAAATAAATACCTTAATGAAGATGAGAATAAACATCTAGTTATATCTGATGGGAACTTCAAGACTAAACATAAATTTTCCCCTATTGAATTCAAGGGAATTGGGAATTGAGGCACAAACATTCTTGACCTGAAAGATTCTAGGAAAAGTGTTTACAGTATCTAGCAGATTATAAAACCAAAACTTTCAGTATGGTAAATGTTTCCAAACCATCTTAGACACATGATACTCAGACTTATTTATATTGTTTTTGTTTGTTTGTTAATCCTCACCTGAGGATATTTTCCCATTGATTTTTAGAGAGAGTGGAAGGGAGGGGGAAAGACAGAGAACATCAATGTGAGAGAGACACATTGATTCCTTGCCTCCCGCACCCACCCCAGCTAGGGCAGGGGATTGAGCCTGTAATTAAGGTATGTGCCCTTGACTGGAATGGAACCATGATCCTGTAGTCTGTAGGCTGACGCTCTATCCACTGAGCCAAAATGGCTATGGCTGTTTTTGTTCTTGATAACTAAAACCTATATTTCATATGCTTACATTGGCAGATGTGTAGTGAGTCACTTGTCTGTCTTATTAGGCAAGCATACTTTTCTGGATTACAATAAAGTATCTACATATTAGCAAATAAGAAATGTAATTCACTAAATACATACCCCAAATCATTCACTTACCAAAATCCATTAATTTTACATATGAGCAAACCACTCAGGGCCTGAAACTTATTCACCTAAATTCCCATGCTTAGGTTCCTGTTTCCCATTCCAGCACAGGTCAAGAACAACAAATTAAAATACAGGAGAGTGTCTTAATATCAATAAAACATTACAAGTGAGAGTAGACAGGGTTATACATGTGAATAATGCCTGTGGGCATCACATTACTACAACATAACATGCCATTTTAAAAATATATATTTTTATTGAAGTAATTTTTTTAAAAAATATATTTTATTGATTTTTCACAGAGAAGAAGGGAGAGAGATAGAGAGTTAGAAACATCGATGAGAGAGAAACATCGATCAGCTGCCTCCTGCACATCTCCTACTGGGGATGTGCACGCAACCCAGGTACATGCCCTTGACCGGAATCGAACCCGGGACCTCTCAGTCCACAGGCCGACGCTCTATCCACTGAGCCAAACCTGTCTCGGCAAAGTAATTTTTTCTTATACTTTCAGCAATATATGTTAAGTGTAAAATTGAATGAGTTTTGATAAGTGTATAAATCCATACAAGAAAGACCAAAATCAAGACAATAGAACATTTCCATCATGGACAACCCTTGCTTTGATTTCTTTTGCCACAGATTAGTTTAGCTTATTCTTGAACAGCATATGAATGAAATCACACATATCCATTCTGTTTTGTATAGCTTCTTTCATTCAGCTTCATCTATCTGAGATTCATCCATGTTGTTGAAGGTATCCATAGTTTATTTTTTTTATGTTAATAGTCCATTGTGTGAATATAGCAGGATATGCCTATTGAATCTTCTGTTTATAGGCATTTGAATTGTTTTCAGTTCTTGGTTATGATGAATAAAGCCACAAATTCACTGATAAATAAGAAAAAAATATTGTAAGTTAATGAGCTAAGGGTCCATCTAAAGAAATTAAATGAAGGATGGTAAAACAACCTAAATAAGCTTGAACACTATATAAAATATAGCAGATTTATGCAATCAAAGGAAATCATTAAAAAGACTGAATTAACAAAGTGGAAGCTGGTTCTCTGCAAATATATAATTGACAATTTCAAGGGGGGGAGGAAAGAAGGCAGAAAAATATACATAGGAACTCAAAAAGTCACCCCAGATACTACTGACTATTAAAATAATAATTAGAAGATATTATGAATAAATATTTATGCCAAAACTTTTAGAAATCCAGTTAAAATGGATACACTTTTAGAAAAATAAACAGCATATCTGAACAAAGAATAGTTCTATGAATAGTATGACCTTTAAAACAATTGACTCAATAATGAAAAATGTTCTCCCAAAGAGAATGGTATCTAGATGGCTTCACAGTTAGTTTCAACAAACATTTAAGAAAGAAAGAATTGCCAAACCGGTTTGGCTCAGTGGATAGAGCGTCGGCCTGCGGACTGAAAGGTCCCAGGTTCGATTCCGGTCAAGGGCATGTACCTTGGTTGCGGGCACATCCCCAGTGGGAGGTGTGCAGGAGGCAGCTGGTCGATGTTTCTCTCTCATCGATGTTTCTAACTCTCTATCCCTCTACCTTCCTCTCTGTAAAAAATCAATAAAATATAAAAAAAAAATAAAAAGAAAGAAAGAATTGCAATATTAGGCACATTCTTCAGAATATATATATATATATAAAAGATGGGATACTTCCCAATCTATTAATGTGAGCACCTCTGCCTCGGCCCCCACACCCGGGACCCAGGCTTCCCTTCCTCTGGCTGGCTGCAGGCACCTGGGACCCTGGGCAGCTTCACTCAGCCCGGCTTTGTCAGGAAGGATGTCCAGAAGACAACAGGTCTATCTAGTCTAATTAGCGTATTACCCTTTTATTAGTTTAGATAGATGTGAAAATCCTCAGTGTACTTAGCAAACCAAGTGCAGCAAGACAAAGAAATCATATCACCAAGGTGGGTTTAACGAAGAAGCTAAGTGGACTTTAACATTAAATAATCAGTGTTACTCTCTACATTAAGTTATGGAAAAAAAATAAAACAGCTACCTCCATAATGCCTATTAAAAAGTGGAAAGCTTTCCTCTCGAGATTGAGGTTAAGAAAAGTGTGTCTATTTCTATCACTTTATTCAATACAACTGTAAGGAGAACATAGCCAATACATATAGCAGTACATTAATAAACCTACGAATAGATAATAGACAGGTCTTATAAAAATTGTATTTTGGGGGGAGAGAAAATATCCGTATTCAAAAATTCACAGATAATATAATGTCATGTGTAGAAAATCTAAAAGAATATATAGGTCAACCATTAAAACTAATACAGTAATATGGCATGGTTGCTGAATATAAGATCAAAATACAAAAGTCAATTTTATTTCTAAAACATCAATAAAAATATTATAAAGATAAATTAACTAACTTTATATACATATACTTCTCATTTTTATAGATCAAAATACTCAATTATCTAGAATTAAGTCCAATGAAACATTTACAAGACCACTAATGAGAATACCTAAAAAATGAGAGACATTAGCATAAACCTAAATAAATGGAGAATTATGATATAATCATGGATTGGATGACTAATGCTGTCCAGATGATAATTTTCTTCAAGGCAATTTTCAGTTTATGTTTCAACATGACTATTTTATTTTTGGAAAATGAAAGATTGATTTTGAAATTCATATAAAAATGTATAGGACCGAGACCTGCTAGGAGAATAATATAGAAAAACTTAATGTATAGTAACTAAGAAAGTATGGTGTTGTATATACAGATAATATAGCATGCCCTTATGCATCATAGCACTAACCATGCAAAGTGAAACAATAAAACTTTTAGAAAGTATAATAAGAAATACAAAAGAAAATAACATAAATATTTTATAAAATGATACTATGAGATCTTCATGATTTCAGGATGAAAAAATTATTTAAATGAGGTCACCAATATACTAAACATGTAAAAAATTATTAATAAATTTGACTACATCAAAGTTGAGAATTTTAGCTTACCAAAAGATACCTTTTAGAGAGTGAAATGTTAAGTCATCTTAAGTAAAAGAATATTTGCAATGAACCTAACTTAACAAAGGACTCACCCAAAATATTGAAAGAATGCCTACAGGTCAATAAAAAAGAGATGGACAAAGCAATAGAAAAATGGACAAAACTTGAACAAACACTCAACAAAATAAAAGATCTGAGTGGCTAATCTATACTAATAAAAGGGTGATACGCTAATTAGACTGGGAGACCTTCTGGAAGACCTTCCAGACATCCTTCCGGAGGAGAAAGCCATGGTGGCAGAGCTGAGGCAGAGGCAGTTGGGGGTTAGCAGGCTTTCAGGGGGGCAGTTGGGGGTGAGCAGGCTGGCAGGCAGAGTGGTTAGGAGCGATCAGGCAGGCAGGCAGGTGAGCAGTTAGGAGCCAGCTGTCCTGGAGTGCCTAAACCCGCAGTCAGACATCCCCTGAGGGGATTGCCAGACTTTTAAAGTGATTTTAACTCTTTGGATGCAGAAATTCCTCAGGCAGCATGTGTAATGAACAGGATCTGCAGACACTGGGAGTAAGATCCGAATTCTCAGGTTTATTTTCTTTATAGCATTCATTAGCAGCTGGGAGTCTTTTTAAAAATTTTTATTTATTTCAGACAGGAAAGGAGAGGGAGAAGCATCAATGATGAGAGAACCATTGATAGGCTGTCTTCTGCATGCCCCACAGAGGGGATCGAGCCCGCAACCCAGCATGTGTCCTGACTGGGATTCAACCATGACCACCTGGTTCATAGATCGATGCTCAACCACTGAGCCATGCAGGCCAGGCAGCTTGGAGTTTTTTGAATGTCTTTACTTGTCTCATTAGGCAGTGGTGATCCAAGAGAAATTTTTCTTTTTTACTATCTTCTGTAGCTTGATGTGATGATCATAGAGCTACTTTAAGGTGAGAGTCAGACACATAGTGAAAACGACTCTACCTTTGGCCATCCCCTACATGAACACTTTCTCTCTACTGTACAACCAACAGATTTTGAACTTGGTTTTGATAAGAATACACATTTCTTTAATGGGACAGTTTCTAGTTCTATGCCTCATACCTGCACATACAGTGACTTGCACATTGTAGACTCTAAGTGTCAATTGGTTTGGGGTCATTAGATTCTCTTATTGATGCAAATGTATCTAAATAATCTAAAATGTAAGGTTTTATGGGTAGCTTAGATTTTCTTGAACCCAATGTCTTCTTTTATCAATGGTGTCATTAGATAAACTGGGGCCTCAAAAGTGAAGTCTGTGGGACACAAAATCAGGAAGAGAGAGCAAAACATTAACCTTCCAGGTTGCTCTGAAATGTGTGCTGTCAGTAGCTGGGCCAGAGATCACATTGTGGGGGAAGAGTATTCTCTCAGGCTGAGGGACATAGGCTATGATTTGAAGCCTAAGGTAGAACCCTTTATCCTGGAGCATCACAGCAATAGTGTGTGAAAAACAGCATTAAAAAAAACAACAACAACAACAACAACACACACACACACACACCCACACACACACACACAGAGCAAGGGATGCATATTTACATATTTTAATGAAAACAAATTATCTCTCCTGAAAGTAATTAATTGTGAAATTATTTAATTATGTAGCAGTAGTAAAGGGAAAACAGTATTTGAGATTTTTCAGTAAATTCCAGTTTTAAGTAAACAATTTTTTGAGTCTGGATTCTTTATTAAGTAATTCTTTACTGAAATATCAGGATGTCAAGCCATTTTTTTCTACTAGTGCTACACCAAAATGCAGCAATTATGCAATTAGGAAAAATTGCTCTTGTGGATCTCTTTCAATTTTGAAATAGGCATTTGGAAAGTGGAGGAGAAAGGAGGTACAATAGAATTTCTGAGAAACATGGGCTTGACTTTGAAATATTTATTCAAGCAAAAACTCTCACTGATTGCCATGTCAATTTCTCAACATGCCTGCAGAAAAATAAACATAGAAATATAGAATCTGCTATCTGGGAAAAGATCCAACAGATTATGTAATCCAGCTTCCCACACAATGTAGGAAATTTTCCCACTACAATTTTGTTAGCAGGTCACCAGTTTTTACTAACACAAAATGTGTGTCTCAGAATTCACTGGCTTGTAATATTTGTGGGAGAGCTCTACCAGCTACATTGTCCTTAAAATTTTGCCCATCAGATTATTTTTTGCTTTCTCATAACACAGGTGGTGTCTAATTACTATTCCATCTTTAGTCCATCAACTATTTCCACATGTTGTTTATATTTGCCATTGCATGTATTTTTCTGATTCAGACTTAACATTCCTGCTAGTCTCAAGAACCCAAGATATACAGGCTGTCTCAAAAAATGTATGCACACTTTAACATCTGATAGCTCATTCTTGAAAATGAAATGCATTTTAATAAGCACTGTTTTTATATTTATTCAAAGTGTGTGTATACGAGCCTTAATATCTAAAATGTAGAAGATAGAAATAATTAAAGCCATCATTAAATAATCACTTTTGATTGTCTATAGAAAGTTTGGATGATCAGGTAATGTATCAGTTTAAACCAAGGAGCAAAATAGTTCTTGACATTCTGAATATAAAGTTAATTTTTACCAGGTATTGATGTCAAATTTATTAATTTTTATTTCTATTTGAACATAGATTATTGATAAATCTCTTAAAAGGCTAAAAGACCAGAAGGATTCTCAGAACAGAAAAAAAATAAGAGATCCCCAGGAGCCAGTAAAAGTGCAAATAGAATATTTATAAGCTTTATTCTTTTATTCTTGAGAGGAGTTGCAGGGCGGCTCATTCTCAGAAGGCTCTGGGAAAAATCTTTTCTTTGTTTTTTCTATCTTCTGGTGGCCCTGGATTATTCTTGGCTTGTGGGTGCATCACTCCATGCCTTTTGTAAGGACACTTCTCATCGGATTTAAACTCACCCAGTCCAATCCCGGATGGCCTCTTTATCTCATGATCTTTAAACTTAATCACATCTGCAAAGACCACTTTCCCAAATAAGGTAGCATTCACGGATTCTGGAGTTTAGAATCTCACATGTCATTTTAGGGGCTACATTCATTCCACTATAAGGCTGAAATACTTAAATACATATATAAATATTAGGCTAGTATACCTTTCTCCCTACTATCCAAGAAGAGTGGCTTGTGCAGAAAGCAAAGTTTGAAGTTTAGAAGATGAGAGTGATGGTGAAGACACCTGCAACCATGATGTAAATTGTGAAGGAAACAGAAGTGTTTCTCCTGGAGAAGATAAGACTTAAGGGGGGCATCATAGCTCTCTACAGATCTTTGAAAGAATGGCCGACCTTTGGAAGATGGAATTAACTTCTATGCAGTTCCTGAGAGAGAGAATTAAAACTGATGGTCAATGGTGACCAGAAGATAGATTATAGGCTCAATTCAAAACAAATGTTTCTTAAATAACTATACACAGCTGGGGTGGATTATCTCAAAAAGGAAGATAATTACCTATTACTGAGAGTATTCATCCACATATAGTTAGGTATAGAAGTTGTAAAGTTGATTAAAACTTCTAAATGCTTTTAAAATGGTTTCTTCTATCCCCTGAATCTCATGACATGCAGCCATGTGGGGCCGCAGTGTCACAACAGGCAACTACTGGTTGGACAATGTCAGGAAAGGCAGCCACCTTGCTGCATTATATCCCAACAGGCAGCTACTATCACCAGACGCAGCTTCCTGGCCAGGCAGTCAGGAGAGGCAGCCAGAATATGGAGAGGAAGACACTATCACGAGAAGAAGCTAGTATCTCAAGAGGCAGCCACAGAGGCGGGACTATACTGCAACCAGCATCTACACTGCCATTTTCATGATGGGTAATAATGATAAGGGGGAAATACAATATGGTCTTGAATGGGGGAAAAAAGATACTTCTGTGGTTTTTAAAATCAAAGTGCACAGTAGAGTCACTTGGGGATCTTTTTATACTGTTACATGTTCTCTAAGTGAGAGTGGAGTCTGAGCATTTGTTTTTAATAAGCAATAATCCTTCCAGATTAATTCCTATTGGTTAATATCTACTGTTTTGGATTGATGGATTCCAAAGTGGGATCTCAAGCCAGATTGAGAAGCACTGGTTTAGATAATCTTTAAAGTCCCTTCCAAACCTGAGATGTTGATTTCCAAAGATGGAAGAGAAGGACAAGGCATTCAATTGACAACAAATCTAAAACTGAATGGAAAATGTGAACAGAGGTTTGTGGGCAAGATTGCCAGCAAATTCCACAGAGGCCATATTGTTCTGTGTATTGTTCCTCTCAGCTTGGATAATCATGCTCAGTGATGTATATTCACTTTAAGAGGATTCTTCAAGTGGAAAATGTTCCTGAAAGATTTAAACACCGTGAATGATCCCAAACACATCACCGTGTCATGGGAGCAGGGGCCACTAAGAATGCAACTGCAGAAGGAAAATGAAAAGAGGCTAGAGCTTGGAGATTTGATGTAGATAAGCCCGAGGTTATTACAGTCAGGGCTAAATACCTAGACTGGAGGGAAGGAGAACATTTTGTTATGGGCCAATGTATGTTATTAACATTTGGGAAACAAACTTTAAAAATTGAATTTAAATGTACATGGACAGGGAAAAGGAAAGAATACAAATTTAGGAACCAGGTTCCAGAAGAATACCAGATACAATCATTACCTTCTTAGTGAACATTTTGCTATAGATGTAGCATGTCAATCATGTAGGAAAACATGTGTTCACTATCATCCTGCATGTAAAAAACATGTAGTTTGGATTAGAAAATAATGCAATTGGTAAACCAGCATATGTGGGCAACAATAACTTATGGCTCTTTTTCTTGCAAGGTATGAAAACATTAAATACTGAAAAATGATTTATAAACAAAAGAAAAACAAATGAATTTTGATTGACATATTGTGAAGTACAGTTTCTCAGGTTTCAAGAAAAGGGTGATTCAGCAGCTAATTGATGTATCCGAGAAACGTTTTCTTTGTTTTTGTTTGTTTTTTGCTGTCTCTCTCTCTGTTCTACAAGGTGCTGAATTTAGTTCAGGCTGGCTCTCCTTATGGTTGCATCAGAAGTTCTTCTACAAACTAAGACATTTCCTTTCATGTTCATGGCAGTGAGAGAAAGGACTTCTCTTTTCCTTACTCATCTTGCACTACTCTCCAATTGGACGATCTTAGGTTGTGAGTGCATCTCTGAACCAATCCCCATGTCAAGGGGCATGGGATTGGTTTAGGCTAATAGAGCTAATGCTTAGAGTGAGGGCCTGATATTTATCCCTCTCTAACCACAAAAATTCCTCTTTGGAAGGAGAAAAATATGTGGATGAAAGGCAATTAATAAGCAATGGAAAAGAGGTTGGTCAGATAAGAAATTAACAAAAGTTTGGAATTGTTCTTGAAAATATACCATTGATAAGTTTTTGTTTAATTCATATAAACACGAAGTTGTACTCATAAAATAATTTTGCACTTATTACGTTTTTTATTTTTTTATTGTCTGCTTTCAAAATGAAAACTCAATAGGCAAGCAGGGAAGCCATTTTATAATGTATCAAAATGTGAATTTTCAGAGCATATCATTTAAATCAAGACATCACAATGTATGTGTATCCTATATAATAAAAGGCTAATATGCTAATTGTCCCCTCAACTGGGAGTTTGATCAGGGGTTCGACCAAGGGGCAGAGCCAGCTGGCCAACCACCTGCAGTCCCTCCCCCTGGCCGGCCCCACCCGTGATTGGCCTGATCAGGGCAGGCCAGCCAGACCCAACCAGTGCACAACTTCATGCACCATGCCTCTAGTGTATAAATAATGACAAAAGAATATAATTGCTTTGCAATTTAAAGAAAAATAAAAAGAAGGCCATGAGAATGTAGACTGGAGGGGCATAGAAAGAGCAGGCAGGTTCAAACTCCACATCTATGCAAATCTTAGCCAAACACAAAGCCTTACTGAGTCCTTAATTTAACCATTTATTTAAAATTTGAATTTATGAAAGAATAATCATTCTCTCTGCTGTCCTAGCCAGTTGACACCAGGTGGTCCTTTCAGGTATATGGGAAAAGGTCTTATTATCTTGCTTTGGAAAGTCAAACTTACTGGTAGGAACCTGAGAACCAGAAATGTTGGGGGCCAGAAGGTTCTGACTAACAAGAGATAATTGTTGGTCAAGTCTTGAGGCAAATTCTCAGAAAAGACAATTAGCCACCACATGGTTAGCCAACCAAGCTAATACATAGGTCTTCTTTCATAAAATGGTCTTTACATATTGGTTTATCTTTTATTTGGAATGGAAGTTGAGTGGTAGATGAGGCAAGGCAAAGCAGGTGATGGCTGGTGGCAGACCCACAGTGTGGGATCCATAAGAAGAGCAAGCTCTTGCCATTAGGCAACGCCCTCCACTTTGGAAGGCAGTCAAGGCAAGTGTAAGTATGGGATCACACTCTACATGAATCTCCCTTCCCTGTACACACTTTTAGGCTGCTTATCAAAATGTCTTTTGAGATTACATTCAGCCTTTTTCCATGGTAAATATAATTTTCTCCATTGGTTACATTTATAGTGGTGATTTAGGGTCCTTAGAGATAGGCACTTGGGGCAAATGGCCCGATGGCTGGCTCCTTAATCATCTTCTGCAGTTAGCAGTTTTCACTGTGCCTGCCTTGGCTTTCTGCCTTGGCTCTGAAACACATTCCTACTAACGTGAGCATGATTTATAGGTGATCTCTCTTTAATAGGTGGGAGAATGTGGTGTAATTGAGAGGATTCTGGACTGACGGTCAAAGGAGGTCGATTTGCTCCCAAACCTGCTACAAATTAGCACTTTGGCTGTTAGAGCAGTGTGACAACTGCTCTCAAACTCAGTTACCTTATTGGTAAGGTGAGGGGGTTGGGTAAGTGTTTGTCATCCATGAGCTCTGATTTCCATCTTCCCATTAATTTACACCCCCTCTGCTTATTTGTCCTGTCCTTCTCTCCCCCACTCTAAAGCCATTATTTCTTGTTAAAAGAGAAAAAGAAAAATACTATGAATGTTTCTCAACTGCCTACATAACTGTACAAATAAATGGCATATTTTAAAAATGTATATGCTGAGGGCCACACAAATATGTATATGTTGTTTTTTGAATATTTTGTTCCATATTTTATCTCTAATTATGGATATAAACTTGAAAAAATGGCTTCCTCTTCAGCAAGTGGCCATCCTGGGTATTTACTTCTTTGCAGCTGTAAGCAGGACATGTATTTTGAGTACAGTATCAGGCATGACAACACTAGTATGATAGCAATAGCTACCTGTCAATCTCAGTGTTTAAGAGAAAGCATTTATATACAGATGATTTTTAAACAATCGACTGTTTCTAGAGAGAATTGTGAGGTGTTATAAATTTATCTTCATATGCATTATAATGAGTATTACATAAAGGCAGGAATTATTATCTGTTGTGTTGACTATGGGTCCCCAGCCGCTAAAACAAGAGCCTGGCACATAGGAGTTCTACAGATATTGCTGAATAAAGAATATATTCAGTCCAGTTTCAAAAAGAGAAAGAGGAGAGAGGTGAATGGTTGGCAGGTCAGCTATGCTTGACCCAGCACTCCTTTCTCAGCTTAAGAGTAGCCAAGGTGATCCTGGCTGGGTGGCTCAGTTGGTTGAAGCATTGTCCAATACACCAAAGAGTCTTGGGCTCAATTCCCGGTGAGGGCACATATCCTAGGTCGCAGGTTCAATCCCCAGTCGGGGCTCATATGGGAGGCAACTGATTGATGTTCCTCTCTCACGTCAATGTCTCTCTCTCACACACATATTTTCTCTCTAAAAATAAATTAAAACTAAACCAAACAAAAAAACATATCCTCAGGTGAGGATTAAAAAATAAACTAAAAAAAGAGTATCCAAGCTGAAATTTCCATAACTTAACCATCTCTAACACCTTTAATCACAGTACATTCTCAGTGCTTTAGTCCCAGCATTAGCCTCCTGCCCACTGCTCATCCACTTCCTCCCTAATGGACTGCCATGCACTTTTCTCCCCCTTTGCTGAATGATGTCCTGTTTGTTAATGATAATACAGCAAAGATTCCCCCCATCAGCAGGTGTCTCCTTAGCTAAGGTGCCCTTTGATAAGGATTAGCAACTTGTGGAAACATTAGATGGATAGTTGACTATTATAAACCATCAAACTGACATAGAGTAGGAAAAATATGAAATTGACTTTGACAAGGCATTAGGGGAAGTTGGGTGGATAAAGAGTTGCTTCCACATTACCGTTTTTTTATTTATTTTTTAATTTTGTTTTTTTTGCTTAAAGTATTACAAAGAGTATTACATATGTCTCCTTTTTTTCCCCCCTTGACCTTCCCCTGGCCTCCCCTACCCGCTCCCCCCCCCCCAGTGTCTTGTGTCCATTGGTTATGTTTATATGCAAGTTCTTCTGTTGATCTCTTACCCCCCCCCCCCCCCCCACAACCCTCCCCAGCCTTCCGGCTATAGTTTGACAGTCCGATGCTGCTCTGCCTCTGTATCTATTTTTGTTCATCAGTTTATAATGGTCTTTATTATCCATAAATGAGTGAGATCATGTGGTATTTTTCTTTTTTGAGAACTCTTCCTGAGGACATAGAGACTTTGTTTAGAAATGCATAGGGATGTGGTGTAAAGGACTAAAAGTTCAATTAGATTATCATAATTTGAGAGCTCCAACCTCTTCGTACTGCACAGGCACTGTTGAGAGAAAAATGTGGGATAGTGCCAAATACATAATCTTCCTTGTTTTTCTTTGTTTTGTTTTACAAAAGTGTTCCAGATTTTAGGTTTTTTGTTTTAAATTTTTGTATTGCTTTTCAGAATCATCATGGATTCTCTTAATAATATTTAAAGATACTTTAACTGTATATTCCCATTCTAAAATGAATCTCAATTTTCTAATGATGAATATAGTTTATAAAAACCTGCATCTACACCACATGCATTTTTCCCTGCACCTGCTCATTTGCCAGCCCTTACAGCATTTGTCTTTCTGTGTCTTGCATGCCTCGGAAATGCTAATGAGATGCATCCATCTTGACAGACAGGAAGAAGAGCAGCAGCTTATGGGCCATTCTTGGGTCTGAAAAGTCACGTGGCTCCCCAGTCCATGGAGGTTAGAGAGCTGACTTCATTTGTTGAGCTACAAGGTAGGGTTGTCAGATAAAATACAAAGGAGAAATTATAGCTCCTACATAATTTCTATCCTTTGAGAATCCTTCAGAGGCAGGCAGGTCCAAGACTTGAGGTCAGCTCACATGACAGCTTCTATGAACTCCCACACAAGTCATCTTTGCTGACCATCAGACTCTACTGATGCGTCTTGGAGGGAGCGTGGTTCATCAGAGGTAGGTTCTGGTAAAATCCCACTTTTCCAATCTCTCCCTAATGCTCCAGCCTTCCTCAGATTAGAGTCCTCTCATGAACCCTCCGTGAGGACTGAATTCTTTAGAATTCCACCCAGTTCCATCCAGCAGTCCTTTCATGCTGTAGGTTAAGGACTCAAGTGCTGTAATTATGAGTGTAGGCCCTGGATCAAAGTTAACTGGAATTGGCCCATACTCAGCTATTTCCCCCTGTGAGAGCTCGGTTAAGTGACTATGTCTATGTCTTAGTTTACCTCCATTATATGTTTGTTGTGAGAGCCCAATAAACATATCTACAGCATGTATGTGGTTGGTGAATATTAGTAATAAAATGTTTCAAGAAGATGATAGAGCCACCTTGTCCAATTCTAGCTGCAGAAAGACTTGTGTGATCTTTGAGGAATATAAGGTATTTGAGAGAAAATAAATGATACCTTATTTATTAGAGAGAAAGTTCCCCACAATGTGTCTTCTCAGTTACTTTTTACTAAGGTTGGAATTCACATTCTGCTTAACACCTTAAATGCCCAGTCAGTCACTGGTGAGTGACACTATACTTTCCATCTGGAAGACAAAACAGGCTGGGCGCTTAATGTGTTAATAGAGACTCTCTATAAGTATATGATAAAACTATGCTTTTAAATGACATAAAAATTTAAACATTTAAACTATCCTGAGCATGATTTAAACCTTCAATGATTCTATGGTCACAACCTGATGCCCCAGTTACTGTGAACATTTCACCTCCTTTTACACGTGACTTGTGTTCAAGAAGTATTTGTTGGAAGAGTAGTTAGATATGAATGGACAGCAATAAGCATTGCATTATTGTAGATGGGTGATGTGCTAGTAAAGAGAATGTGAGATATTTTTCTTCTTAGAATATTAGCATGAAAAGCTTTTAGATCCCAAATAATATGTTTTCTTAAGAGATGGTAAAGTGATTGCTTGGCAATTCAAAGGTAAAACATGGCTGAAAAAGAATATAAGCCCTCTGATGTTGAGGTACAAAGTATGGCTGCCAGGTAAAATATAGATGCCCAATTAAATTTGAATTTCAGGTGAACAATGGATATTTTTAGGACAAGTATGTGTCAAACATTGAATATTTTTAGGATAAGTATGTCCCAAATATCAATTGGGACATGCTTATCCTAAAATGTTATTCATTATTTAAAATTCAAATTGAACTGAGCATCCCGTATTTTTATTTGCTAAATCTTGCAAGCCCCATCACTGGCTCTTACAGACATGATTTCTGTGTAGCCTCCCTCTGTGCCCTGATGTGTTCTGGGATGTTTTTGTACATACCAGGCTGCTAATTCTCTGAGGTTTTGTTCTTCCTTCTGCTCCTCACAACTGGGGGAAAACCAAATCTCTGCCACATTGTCTCCTGTCTCACTCTCCTTTAGGCAGCTCTTACATTTGCTTGAAAATCTTTGACCCTTCTCCAAAATTCTAGTCCTTCAAGTCTAATTCCCATATTCAAGATGACTCACTATCACTTCAAACTCATCTCACTTATAGAATAAACCCTTCTTTCCTATAAATCTTATTCATCCTCTGAATTCTTTTTTAAAAATGCAATAACCTGTTTTTGAATGATCACTCATGCTAAACCACAAAATAACTGCAATTTCTCCCAAACTACAGCCACATCCAATCAATTCCTTGGTCCTGTGTTTACTTTTCCAAAAAACATTTCCCCAGCCCATCCTATACATTGCCAAGGACTTGAGCTTAGAGGATGCTTATATCACCTCATTTTCAGACTAATGTGACTGTGTCCTGATGACCCATCTATCTCTTCCCCAGGCAATTATGCTAAGCACATGCCCAGGTTAATGTCTCTAAAACACAAGATTTTCTGATAAGAGAAAGACAAATAGCTCAACAGAAAATGAACAATGTTTATGCACAAGCCAATGGCAGTAGAAAAATTACAAATGACTGAGAAACATGAAAAGACGGCTCAAATTCACTAATGGTTCAGGGAATGCAAATTAAACTAATAATGAGACATCACTTTATGACCAGAGAAAATAAATGAAAAGAACAATAACAGCTCCTCTGAGAAGAATATAGGAAAAGGTGTCCTTTCATATAGAGCATGTTGAAATATGAATGGGTAGTTTTTGAAAGCAATCTTGCCTAATCCATCAAAATTAAAAATTTGCACATGTTTTGACCCAGCAATACCACTTATAGCAATTTATCTAATAAAAAGAAATCCCTTAGTACTTAAACACATATATCCACAGGTGTTTGCTGAAGAGGACTTTGGAATAGAATAACAATTAAAGAAACAAACAAAAAAATCTTTGAGGGAACAAATAAATACCAAGAAATAAGAAATGCTTAAATAACATGGTCTATCCACACTGTAGAATATTATGCAGGTAATAGAATAAATGAGTGCATTAGCAGTATAGGAGTTGAGTAAGAGGGATTTCCATGAGTGAGAAAATCTGAGCAAATGGTGCATATATGATCTCATATTTTAATAGTGACCCAACATACACACACACACACACACACACACACACACACACACACACACACACACACATACTAGTAGCCCTGCATACGAATCCATGCGCCAGTAGGTTGCTGCTGCCCTCCTGTAGCTCCCCCCCTCCCCCCTCCCATCCCCCCTGCCCCACCTCATAGCTCACTGCCCTGCCCTCTCCTGTAGCTATCCACAGCCTGCTTGTACCTTGCTGGCCCACCCTCCTGCTGATCCGTGATCTGGTCATGAAGCACTTGGTCGTTATACCTCAGGGCATAATGGCTAATTAGCATATTTCTCTCTTATTATATGGAATATATAATATATACATATCTACATACACACAGACATTCGTATTCGTATGTTCATATGAACATGAAAAATATGGAAGGGTGCATCTCATAAAATTTCTAACGTAACTTACCTTGGGTGGAGAGTAAAGGGCTCAGATGTGAATTGTTAGGGATGGGGGCAGATGCACAATATTGGTTTTATATCTCTGCTTTAAATTTAATAGTATCCCATACAATAATAATAAATATTTAGTGTCCACTGGCTCCTTAGTCTATTTTCCTGGTGTTGTTTCCTGTAAAAACTTTCCATCCCAGCCAAAATGATTTTTTTAAATCATTTAGATTCTTCTTGAGCTCTCTTCTGTTCTGGCCTGTATTTACCCCCACAGTTACTCAGACAATTATCTCCCCCTTCTTTTCAACTGTTCAGTTAAGGAATCCCTCAAATTTTAATTGCTTTCTGAGGAGTTTCCTATTCACCATTCCTTCAGTATTTTCCTGATCATCCCACCAGCTCTTCTGTGCAGGGAGCATGGCCACTGAGTCCAGTGACCTACTCCAGGACACACCAGCAAGTGGGGGGCAGAATCGTCAGTCCTGTTCTTCCAACTCTTATTTAAATCCATCTTTCTGGATTTCAAAAAAGAGCCCAGACACTGTGTTCTTTTCATTAACTCATACTTGCTATATTTTCTTGTTTTGTATGGGAATGCCATCTGCTGCCCCATTTTTGGAGACCAGTATTACCCTGTCTCAGGACCTCGCTTTCTGTCTTTGGTTTCCTGGGCTCCTGACCTTGCTGTTGTTCAGCTGTGCAGGGGAGGCAGTTTTCTGCAGCTCCTGTGAATTCTGATCCAGACAGGGGTTATATATATGTCATTAGCATTAGTGAGGACCTGGCCCCTGCTAGGCACCATGCTCACCATACAGTGACTGTGCAAGGAGTGTTTCATGATTAGCCCTTTACAGAAAGGTTAGGAAAATTATCATGGGTCTGTCAGTTTAGTGACAAAGCCAGGACTCTCAGCTCCCAAAATCTGTGTTCCCTTCAGGTGCTTCAGCGTCAGGACCTAGAGCAGGGTGCAGCAGCAGCCTAACATGGAGGGAAGAGCCATATGCAAACAGGAGCAAATTACTGCAGAGAGTCACAGCTGGCAGGAACCTGGGAATCATTATGGGAGGACTTCCCCTTGCCCTACAGGTGGTGTACTCAGCTCAAGACCCACTTGAAAATCTTTGTATGCATATACCTTGTATGTATTTGCTTCCTATCTTAATCTCTCTTTATGCCTAGTCTTCATACAATCAACTCCTTTTCTGGTTGTTGTCCAGTTGCCCCCCAAGTCTAGGTGCCGCCCTGAGAGTGACAGTAAACTCATTCTGGAAACTATTTATTAGTTTATGTATGTCTGGTGCTCCAGGTGTGTGTAAGACTGCTCCTCATTCAGGCAAATGAGTTAAAAAATGCTCTGAACTGGAAAGAGTACATTTCAACCTATTTGGAGTGCACCCCACATTTTAACTCCTTGGAAGTTGTGGAGAGAAAGCATGCAGCCGACAGGCCCAGGTGTCCTCCCACTTTCTTGTAGACACAGTATCTATGAGCTGTGGCCTTCGCATATGCCCAGCGTGCTGCCAGCAGGGATCAAAGACAGAGTCAAAAGAGGCAGAAATAGCAAAAATCCAATTCAGATGCCTTTGCAGCTTGCAGCCATTTAGCATTTCATATCCATGAATTTCCCAGGGCACATACAAGTCTTGTGTGTACTTGAGTTTTGACCCTTAGCTGCCCAATGTCCCATTATTTTTCTGAGCATCTAGAAAGTCTCACTACTAGTACATGGGGACACACACAGGGTAATAAAAAGACAATCAACTCAGGAACGTGACCAAATGTTTTAAATAATTTCTGACTTGAAATGACCATCTCACTGCCCTTTGGCTGCCCGCCCTTCCTCCCTTTCAGCTATCCCTGCTTCCGTTCTGGCCTGGTGGGGTCAAAATATAATAACTTGAGACTTACCCATTTTTTCTTGAAATATCAAAGTCAGTGTCTGCTGAAAAACACTGCATATCAGGGACCTGCGTTCTCGCTTCTCATTTGAACTTCCTGAGGTTCAGTCAGTTTGATGTTGACTTTGAGTCTGGCATTTCAAGCACCATGAAATAAACATCAATACAATGCTGGCTCTTGTTTCATTTGAACTATTTAACCCTGTAGGGCAGTCTCGGGCAAATCCAGAAATTTGAGTTTCACCCATTACTGTACTTGAAAGAAGAACTGAAATTATGGATTAGGAGAGTCTGATTTTCAAACAAACACAGCTTCTAAGTTGAAGTAAAGAGTGCAGGCTCCTCATCAGCATTTCCTGAGCCATGGCTGGTTAAAAGTTGGCCCCATTGGAAGGCAGTCTACAGCCTGTCTCTATTCTTCCAGAATTACAGGTTGCCATGGTTACACTGGCTTCTGGAAATGAACTTCATAATTGCTGCATATTGCATATAAACAGCTGGATTCCTCTTTCAATTTCACTCTGAAACAATGAAGGCCCAAGAAAATGTCCTTGTATTTGAATCATTGACATGCTAAAGACCATTATGCCAGGGGTAAGGCATCCTGGCATAGGAAAACTTGAGGAAATGATCAAGTCAAATTCCCCAGGCTCTCTATATGTAGATGAATGTAAAATGCATATGTGTGATTCCACATACACAGAATCAAAATAACTGAAAAGCTGCAAAAATACTTCTTTTCAAAGACCTATTAATTTCATTCATGTTTTAAGGGGTGTGAAACAGAAACCCAGAGACTGAGCAGCAGTTTTTGTGCAAGGTTGCACAGCAAGGCAGGTAAGGAATGGGATAGGCAGCACAACGTGGAGCTGTGGATATGACTCCTATCTGAGATTCAGAACCTGAGTTTGAGTTCTGACTCTGCTTCCAATCAGCTGTGTGGCCTCAAAGTATCAATTAACCTGGCACTCATTTTAGGTCTGAAAGTTTTGGTGCAGCATGTACCTGCCAACATCGTCTCTCTATCAATAGTGGTTGCCGAGGAGCCTTGATTAGTAGATATCTCTACCCTAAATACCTGCTATAGTGGTGCTCCCTTGGGTCCTGGGATTTCCACACTGTATTCCCTTTTAGATAAACACACTGATGGGGTTTTTTAAATGAAATTTCTATGAGGTAAGTGAAATATTAATGGCTGTTATTACCCTAGTTAAGATCAATTGGTCATTAGTCAATCCTGTAGTGCAATGTTGAGGGCATGAGGCCAAGATGGATCATAAGGAGGGGACCCTTTTTGTTGAGGAAAGTTGCTTGAAGGAGACAAATATCCTGGAGGTTTGTGGAAAGCTCATGTAAACAATGAGAGTTTACCTGGTTGATAGAGTGATAGAAGGAGGAAGCAGAGGGGTTGCAAAAAAAATGAGACCTTATCTCACAAAATGAGGTGTGTTTTTTTCTGCCTTTTCATTGCTTCATTCAATTGTCTCTCTCTGTGAAAAAGCCTCAAAATGTTTCAAAGGAAAATTAGAGAATAGCACTGATGCTAAGGTAATAATTAAAAAGAAATTAGGTTAAGAGCTATTGACTACACAGAGTTCTTTTTTTTTTTTTAAATATATTTTATTGATTTTTCACAGAGAGGAAGGGAGAGAGATAGAAAGTTAGAAACATCGATGAGAGAAACATCGATCAGCTGCCTCCTGCACATCTCCCACTGGGGATGTTCCCGCAACCCAGGTACATGCCCTTGACCGGAATCGAACCTGGGACCTTTCAGTCCGCAGGCCGACGCTCTATCCACTGAGCCAAACCGGTTTCGGCAACTACACAGAGTTCTTAATAGAGAACCATTTATCCGTCCTACAATGTTCAGAGTCTGTGTGTAAAATGTCAGAGGCTGGCCTTCATGATCTTGAAGGCTAATGCTGCCTGCCCACTCCCTCTGCCCTGTTCCGGTTTGAGCTTCCACAAGTTGAGTCTGCTGTGGATGATGGCCTATAGCAGTGGTCAGCAAACTCTGGCTTGCGAGTCACATGTGGCTCTTTGGCCCCTTGAATGTGGCTCTTCCTAAGCCTTAGGAGTAACCTAATTAAGTTAATAACAATGTACCTACCTATATAGTTTAAGTTTAAAAAATTTGGCTCTCAAAAGAAATTTCAATCGTACTGTTGATATTTGGCTCTGTTGACTAATGAGTTTGCCTACCCCTGGCCTAGAGTAAGGAGAGGGTTCCATCCTACACCTTGGAACTGTATTTTCATTTTAGGCAGGAACTGGCTACAGCTTACAGTTTTCAGGAGTCTTGAAAAGAGGAAAATAAAATACTGCTAGCAACTCCTCTGGGTGTCTTTACCTCCTTTTTAGAGATTACTATGTACTCAGTTAAACAAAACAAATATAAACACAAAAAGTGATTAAAAAGAAAAAAAAAGAAACAACCTTGTCTAATTCCCAGGGCCACAAGTGGGGCTCAGAAAGACGGTCAAGGGCCCTTTTCCTTCCACACAGTTGGAAGCACCCAGCCTGGTAAGTGGTAAACACTTGGGTATAAGCTAATCCACCTTGGATTCTAAGAAAATTGATAGAAATGGAGCCATTCCAAAAGGGAGTCAAAGCTGACACATCCCAGAGGAAGAGCCATGCATGTCTTCATCCTTGAACTTTGGAATATGTGGACTAGGCAAAATAATCTTCAAACTGGGCCAAATCAGCACTGTACTCAACACAACTCTTTGTAAAACAAAAAAGGCAGCTATCCTGACTAGGAGGACTGAAAATTAAGGGTATTTTTTACAATTAGCACCACCATGTAGAGCTAATGTAAAACGTAGCTTATTAGTACCAATAGAAATTCCTTCCTTCTAGTCATGTAATTTTTTCCCTTCCCTTTCTCACACAAACCCCTTGCCTTCATCTCATCATTGGAACACTATTGGGTTTCTGCCTGAATCAGTGCTTCCCCGAATTGCAATTCTTTCTGACCTCGAATAAGTGCTTGTTGCCCTCTGCTTTGGCTTTTTCTTTTAGTTATCACTCCCCTCTCAAATAGCATGGTTATGTGTATGCTGAAACCCTTCCTAGATCCTTTCCTGTTGTATATCTTGTCCCCTGAATTTTTTTCATCTCTCCTCATCTATACGTTTCCTGCTATCCCTGCCCCTGATAATCTCTTTTGCCATCAAACACTCATCCTTCAACAAACAAACAAAAATGCCCTTCCCTCTGTGCAAAGGCTTCTCCATACTTCAAATACTTCACGATTCAGCATGTGTCATCAACTTTTTGAGCCATGTCTCTCCCGAAATGCAGAAATGCAACATGTCCTTTGAGGGGAGCATTGGGTCCTTCACATATGGGTTTCTTTCAAAGGATCTAGCATCCAATAGCTACTTGTTGGTCTTTTTTTATATGCCTTGGAATTTTGATCCCAGGATGACTAAATACAAATCACTTATTCATCATTTTTTAAATTGAGTATCTGCTATGTGTTAGGAATTTTGACAAACAATATCTTATATCTTCAAAAATTTTCTGATTCAAGAACAAAAGGAACATAAACTAAAAATGAGATACATAAAGATGGAAGATGTTAACAGAGGGAATTTGAATTTCTACCACTATTGTTTGAGAACCCAGGCTTACCAATTCTCTATTTTTATTTCTATTCATGAATGGGAAAATCTAGAGGGACGTTTCTGGCTCTGTTGGAGAAAAGATGGGGGTGTTAGAAATGTTAAAATAAGTTTTTCTAGCCTCTACTTCCAAGGCTATGCTAAGGACTAGGGAGATCTATGGATATAGAGCCTCTGGCTAAAACTCCTTTGCACAGTTCACTTTAGGAAAATAAAGCTTGCCTCAAGAGCAAATGCAGCCAGCACAGTGACATTTTAATAATAATACTTTGTACTTATACAGCACCTGTCAGCCAATGATCTCAAAGTACTTCCCCTGAGATTAACTCATTAATCCTCACAAGGATAAGTGACTTCCCCAAGGTCACAGAACAGTGAATATCAGAGGCTGGCAGGCTGTCCACCTGCCTGCCTGTCACAAAGCTGCCTCTGATCTAACCCAGGCTCACAAAGCCACCATGAGTTTGTAATTGCATGCTGGGGGCTTCCACTTAAATTGTTTTGCTCAATCAGTCTAGTAGTCAGACCATCCCTATTTAGAACTACTCCCCCCCCCTTTTTTTTTCCATAGCAATAAATGTAAAAGATTTGGGTGGGGGGGCAGAGGTCTACCACCGTATAGAATGTACCAGTTTGTGTCTTGAATTTGGTGGTTCTCTGCTCACAGCTCACTCACCCCAGCGCAGTGAAGGAGGTGGGGAGTAGCACCTATAACTAGATCTGCCTAGTAGAGAGCATTAAGGGCAAGCTGGCCAAGAGAGGGGTTCAGTACTCAAAGTAGGTACATCTTCTTCATGCAGGCATTTTGGGGGTCCGGGGACCTGAGGGTCCATGATCCACTGTGGGTTCTTGTATTTATATAGGAAAGAATTTAAACAAATGAGCCAGCATGGAGTTTAAAGTGAAAGAGAGTTGCCTTGCCCACGTGGCTCACTGAGCATCGACCCATGAACCAGGAGGTCATGGTTCGATTCCTGGTCAGGGCACATGCCCAGGTTGCAGGCTTGATCCTCAGTAGGAAAGAAGGAGGCAGCTGATTGATTAATCTTATCACTGATGTTTCTATCTCTCTTCCTCTCCCTCCCCCTCTTTGAAATCAATAAAAATATATATGTTTTAAAAAGTGAGTTTATTAGTGAGCCAGTGAAGGAGAGAATGGGCTACTCTACAGACAGAGTAGCCCTTCCTAATGGGGTTTACTTTCTTTATTGAGGCTCATTTAACCAAGAAGTAGGGCATTCAATAAGGAAGAGGAATATTCAGGACTTTTCAAGGAAATGGATGAAGACTTTCTGGAAGAGCCCTATG
Organism: Myotis myotis; assembly: GCF_014108235.1. Classification (NCBI taxonomy): domain Eukaryota; kingdom Metazoa; phylum Chordata; class Mammalia; order Chiroptera; family Vespertilionidae; genus Myotis; species Myotis myotis. Next base: position 18,075,596 of record NW_023416401.1, on the reverse strand, counting down.
GACCATTTTGTGTCCTTATGTGGGCTATCCCTTGCCAATCATAGTAGTTTGGGGTGTGTCATTTAGTATGCTAATGTATTACAATGAACATATAATGAGGCTAGGGATTACTGCAAGGTGAAATTGTTGGCTATGTTGGATGGAGTTGGTCTTCTGCTGATTTATGGTTCTAAGTCATACATCCATTGGGGGCTGGTCTTACTATCTCTGTGATAGTACTTGTAGCCCTTATCAGTTATAGCTGTTTAATCATATACTCTATCTCACTCTCTTTCCAGTGAAGGTAAAAGCCAGCAGGAGGGGGTTAGACTGGCACAGAAGGAATTCTCAAGGTTGTTAAGAGCACAGAAATAAGGGTTTGAGGCAGCTGCTAACTTTTTAATACGGGACAGCCTCTGGGAGGAGTGTCTTGCTGAGCAGGACAGCCCAGGCTATATTGGAGCTCACACACTGGATTTTATTCCTATACAACACCTGCATTACCAGGCAGGTGCCCAGAACAAAGATTCATACACGAGAGCCTTGATTGAAGCTTATATTTGCAAAAAATTAGGGGATATTGAATTTGAAATTTCAAATTTAAACTAATTGAAAACAAGGCCCTATGTGAGTGAAATAAAGGAATTGGGGAGCATCTGGTTTAACCTGCAATTTGACAGGTTAGGGTCATGGTTTCAGGAAGCTTACCTGGAAATATTAAGTACATCTTCTGGGTCATATTAACAGGGAAGGGAAGGTGATTGCTACATGACAAGCCGGAGCATTTTAACTATTTCCTGAACCACTGGGAACTGGCTTAAGAACTAGTGCGGGAAAGAGCCTCTAGGTAGGATGGGAGAGGATAACAGAGGTGGGTGGCAGTCACTCTATGTCCTGTTGGATATACAGACTGTATGTCCATGAAATGATAATAAATACCAGGGAATAAGTGCCCAGTAAGTAATTTTTAAAATAGACTGAAAGATTTCAGAAGAATTAGAAGTCAACCAGAGTTAGTGCTATCAGAAATGTTCCATGGCATGAGTAAAATTTAAACAAGTCCCTCAAGGATGGGTTTGGCTGTATTAGAGGGAGTGTGCAAGAGTAAAAACATAGTAATAATTGCAATGTATGAAGTCCCTACTATGTGCCAGATACTTTATACTCATTAGTTTCTGAATCCACACAAGTTAATAACAAAGTAATGATTGCCCCCAGGTTAACATTGAGGAAACAGGTGCAGAAAAAAACAAACACAAAAATAAATTAAATAATTAAGTGGAGGTTCAGCAAGGATTAGCAAAAAATAGTATTCAAACTCATCTGTCCATCACCTATCTGGTGCTCATTCCTCTTTATCAGATGTTTTCTCTCTTATTACACAATGCTGCATAAAAGTAGAGGAATGGCAGGAGCAAGGCATGAATGAGGTGGAAACTCTACAGTGGTGCTTTGTCAGGGACCTACCGGAGAATAAGGACAATAAGATTAGAGGTAGAGTTTGAGGTCTTGCATGTCTAGTCCAGATTTTGCACTCCATCCAACAGACACAGGATGGATCATGAATGTGTTTTAAGAAAAGAAATCTCCAGAGTGCAATGGTAGGAACATTGACTAAGAGCAGCAGGAAGATAGGGAGTTCTTGAACTTTCGGTGTTGAAGTCCTGGCTCCAGCAAGTGACAGCAGGCATTAGAACAACCCAGGGTAGGGACATGGGCAATGTATTCTAGTATTGTATTTAAAAGTTGTCTCATGGTCTAAAGGTAGCACCCTATTTTTATTCTCCTATAGCCACAGTCCCCATCTTTTCATAGAGGATTGGCAAGCACTTGGAGCACCGTAGATGTCTGATTAACTGCCCTTTGTATTTTTCATGGAGGAAGTTCTAGAAATAAAGTTCCCCATTATAAACACTCTCTGAGTCGTAGACACAAAAGTTATGAATTTCCAGTGGTTCTTAGGCCAGTGGAAGAGAGATTGTAGAGGCTGGTGAAGCAGGAAGCCCAGACCAGATAACAGGATACGTGGTGCCGACCTTTTCTCCCCTCTCCTTCCTCTGAAACTGCAGTTTCTACTGAGGCTGAGGAGCTGTCAGCAAAGTGTGCAATTGCCTCATTACAAGAGAGAGGAGCTGCACCCCAGGAGCCCTCCCAGCCCCCTGAGGCACAGAGACCCAGGATAACAGCAAGACAATGCACCCCCTGCTGGCTTTTATTGTATGCTAATGTAATGGGGCCATCAGTATGAAGGCTGGCTGTGCATAGAAACTGGATTTCTTTTTGTCTAGTTGGAAGTCATTTAAAATTCTAGCAAGTAGAAATGAGTGTTAGTGTTGCAGAAGGGAGGGTAAAGAGGACACAAAGTAGAAGGGGGCAATGAATGCACATGGGTAAAGTAAAGAATCCAAGAAAAAAAGAAAAATTCAGAGAGCTTTTGCTTGGGTAAAGTATCACTTAAATAGAATGCAGGTTTACGGACCACATATGCAGATCGCCAAATTATGTCCACAGTGCCAGGGTTGCACACAGCAGAAAGGCCCAAGGTCACCCATGAGAGACTGAGCAGAGGCACATCCCCAGAGAGCGCTTTTCCTTAGGGGACAGTTGCCACTTACTGTGTGTCCCTCCTTCTTTCCTGAAAGGGCATCTTCTCCTAACGTAACAAAAGGTTTCTATGCGGCCTTTGGAATGAATACCTTTCTTTCATAGAGGCATCTATTTCTAGGAGTGACTTTGCAGGCCCTGTTACCAAATATGATGTAAGAACAGGAAAAAAGGAGGGAGGAAAGAGAAGTTAAGGGGAAAAAGTAGGACTGGAGAGATGGAGAGAGGGAAGGAAGGAAAAAGGGAGGACAAATGGCAGCCTAACTGCTCATGTGCAGACACTAGCCCAACGCCATTTGTTCCTGGCAGTTTTCTGTAGCTGCTTCACCTCACCCCCAGATCACCCTTGAACTGAGACCTGCAGAGCCAGTTAAGTAAACTCACCCACAGAGGCTCCTAGTGCTGTTCATCCTCTCTCTCTGGGCTTCTCCAGCTCCGGACCCTGAGGCACCCAGCCAGACTCATCTGGTTCCCCAAGGTTGGGTCCTTCATCACCTCCCCCGCTGATCATGGGGCCCTTAAAGCAGGGGCAGAGGCTGTATAACCTCTTTCCTCTGTGCACCTCATGAATATCATAACTAAGACTTAGACTTATGTCACATCATGTCTTCAGTACATCTGTGTAGTCATCATTTCCTCTAATACAGACTTTTTAAATAGCTCCATGCAGTATCTAAGTTTTAACTCTATCATAAAATAAAAAAAAGATGCCCAGTTGCATATTCTCTGTAATGACTGAAAAGTGTCCAGTGGCATTATGTCCTTATATCTTGTGTCAGATGGCACCAAAGCCTTTGGTGTTAGGAACAGAAGTGGGAGATGGACTCCCAGTGTTGTAAACAGGAGGAGGCACCAACAAGCCCCTTCCTGGCCTCACTGAAAACCTAAGTATATTTCCTGTGAGTTCACATAAACATTTTTCTGTATTTAAGAGACCTATCCTTTTTCAAGCACTCACCTCAGTCACCCTCCTTAATGCCTGGACCACAGGAAGGTGTGATAGAAAGGAGTGAATGGGGTTGACTGCAAACAGCTGTGGGACATAAATTCTGCCACAAATCTGGCTGCATGATAGATAGCAGGCAAGCATCATCCCTTACCAGTGCCTCAGTGTCTGTCTGCAAATAAGGAAGCTGACCTAGCTAAAATCTAATAACATCCAACCTTCATACCCCAGGTTTAATCCTCCAGCCCCACACTGGGAATGCAGTAGCAAGTTCAATCTCTGGATACTTGCGGGGGCTTTATACATTAGCACCCATGGTTTCTCTAACTCTCATAAAGCCACTTTGTCTTACACAAGATTTTAATCCTAATGTCCAACAAGGTCAAAGAGAGTCAGCTTCTGAAATGAAAAGATTAATGTCGCCACGGATGGGAAAGAAACCAGAGGGAGATTGCTGCCCGAGCATGAGAATTCTATCTTGTAGGATTTTTTTCCCCTTCACTGCAAATAAGGTTTATGGATTGCAATGAGGAGTCTGTCGCATTAAAATAAGTCTTTTTACAGTATTTTCCCATTTAAACCTCACATGGGCAGCATGCTGGATTGGGCCCGGAAAGGCAGACTCACTAGTTTTTCAATTTAGTTTGTTAATAGCCTGCCTTTCATAAAAGCATCAGGCACAATCACACCAATCCCTAAATCAATAGGATGATGCAGCAATGCCTCACAGAAATGATATTTTTGAAATAAATATATACCATTCAGCCAGTCCCGTTTGACATCAAATTTATATACTCAATAAGAAAGCACAATTAATGGTCCTGAACTGTATTTTCCTTCACCTATTTCACATTTCAAGAAGCACAGGATTTCTTAAGAAAAAATAATAAAAGGAGGAAAGAAAAAGAGCAAAAAAGCATTCCATTCATAAATAGAATGAAAGTATTACAGAACAATGCTGGCTTGTTGGTGCCTCCCTGAAACCCATTTATCTTGCCACCAATTTCATTTCTCTCTTCTTTCTGGTCTTGGCACAGATGTTACCTCTTTGGAGAAAACCCCCCTGGCACCCCGTATAAAACAGTACACCATTTTTTCTCTGTCCATTGCCTTGCTCTTCATAGAATTTCATTATATCATATTTGCTTATTGTCACCCCTTCTCCCAACAATTTTAAGCCCCTCTGGGGGCAGGGACCTTGCTAAATACTATATCTCCTGTGCTCAAAACAGTGTCCAACTTCTGGTAGGTGTCTGAAATAATTTTTTTAATGAATGAGTGAATGAATGAATGAGTAAATAAATAAATAAAATGGATGTATGAATGACTAGCCCATTTCCTCCCCATGTATTGCTTATGAAGTTGTGTGAACACAGTAAAATAGCCACGGAGGTCATACATGCCTTCCCTTTACTCACTAAACCAGTCAATCAGTGAGAAGTTAATAGTTTTCTTTTTTTTTTTTCTTTTTTGGGAAGTTAATAGTTTTTATATTTCTCTCTGGTGTGTGTGTCTGTGTGTGTGCATGAACGCACAGTTGGGAGAGTATTCTATGTTATTATAAATGATGTAAGATAATAATAAAACTATGCTATTTAGAGAATATTACTGATATATTGAGGCTTATCTCTCTCCCACCTCTGTGTCCCCACCTGCTAGAGAAAAAAATTTATCTTCACCTTCACAGGTTTTTCTGGTCTCCTACCCTTTAATCAGTATTTATATAAAATTTTATGAAATGTTGCTCTGAGTAATTAGTGAGAAAATATTTTATGGTCTTTGAGAAATCTGAGGACAGAAAACACATTTTAATTATTCTTTGTTGCTGAGTTCTGTTTCATTGAATCTAACACATGTTAAGACTGGAATGCATGGGACCACAGGTAAAACCTTTGTTTTGCTTGGTGACCTCTTAATGAGATTGTGAAGGTGTAATCTGCAAATATACCTCAGGTAGAATCTTCTTCCTAGACTCTAACCAAGAGTGGCTTTTTACCATGAGTGCCTGTGTCTATTGTACTTATATTGTTAAGAAGTTTGAGTTGATCCAACAAAAGCCATCATTTTTGTTGGCCTGCAATAAATAGGACACATTGCAAAGAATTTCAGAGCACTGTGATAACAGAATTTCAAATTTGGGGGGAAAATCCACATATGGAACAGGAATAAATCTTTCAGGCAAGATGTTAACCAATTGAAGAAGTCAAAAACTGCATATATTCTGTGCTAGAGACTGTGTTAAGCAATGTAGAATAATTACCTCATTTAATCATCATGACTTCCCTGCAGCGGTGGTATCATTATTACAGATGAGGAAACTGATGCATAGGGAGGTTAATAATTTGTTAATGGCCTCATGGGTGACATAGGGAGGTTAATAAGTTGTTCATGGCCCCATAGAGCCAAAGTTCAAATACTATTCTATAGTATGTCAAAGACATTGCATTCAATCCTGCATTAATAAAAACTAAGTCTAATTGAGTATTTATCATGAGTCAGGTGATTGTTCTGAACACTGTACAAGTACAACTCATTTGACACAACAACACTCCCAAGTAAGTACAGCTATTTCCCATTTTACATATAAAGAAACAGAAGCAGAGAGAGATAGATTAAGCAACTCATCCAAGGTCATATAGCTAGGGAGATACAGAGCTGGGATTATAACCCTGGTTGATGTTTTGAGAACCAAGTGCATAAAACCCATACTTTAGTGTCTCTTAAGTCTTACATTGTGCAAAATGTTCTCTACACATCTACTGCCCATTCAACCCCACAGTGTAGTTTTAAGTTGTGAAGATGATGTTGACATTTCAACCCTGATTATTCACCTCTTATCTAACTAGTTATTTCCATTTACAACCAGAACCAGCTATCTTGGCTATGGGAGCACATACAGTGAAGGATCAGAGAGCTGTAAAAGGTCCCATCTTTTACAGAACTTCTCTGCAGACCTCAGGCAAGATTCTAAATTTCCAGTGTTTAGATGCAAATCTTAAGGTAAAAATGTGTTAGTGGTGAGAAGAGAGACCTTTACCAGAGGTAAAAAAACCTAGTTGTGGTTAGTTGGAATGACTTTCCTTGAAAGAATGGACTAGAGGGCTGATCCATTAGGAGGGGAAGAATAGAATGGAAAGGCACTAAAAGGACAATATGAAGTGGGATGCCTAGGCACTCAGCTGGCAATGCTCTTGGCACTGGGCATTTCAGAGAGAAGGCGGCTCTACTAAAAGGAGAAGAAACTGATGAGAGAATAGATAGAGAACACAAATTTTCCTTATTCTCTGTATCATTTCCATTGGCCAGTACCTACGGCCTGGAATCTGAGGGCAATGAATGAATACCAGCCCTAATGCAGCCACATCTTCATATCTGTAGTGAGTAAAGGCATAGAGAGAGGCTGGTATTGAGTAAAGCATGAAGTCTAAAGAAGCATGGAACAAACTGTGGAATCTCAGAGGGAAGACAGGGGAAGGTGGGTGGGTGGAAAGAGATCAACCAAAGAACTTGTGTGCATATATGTATAACTCATGGACACAGACAATAGGGTGGTGAAGGCCTGGATCCAGGGGCGGGGACAGGCTAGAAGAGGTCAATGGGAGAAACAAGGGGACATATGTAATATTTTCAACAATATGATATGGGCCAGTAACAGTCTCTTTTACTTTAGTGAAAAGGCAAATAACACCTTTCCCTCTGTGTGGGGATTATCTGTTGTAACCATCTCTTTCTCACATGCTTTGCCTGGCCAGGGAATATGGATTTAAGGCTACAATTTGTCAAAAGTGAATCAAGCATTTAGATTTCACCTCCTGGGTCATCCTATCATCACATATATGCTATTGTTATAGCTTCTACTCTTGGAATATGTAAATTATGGGTGTGCATACAGAATGTGCTTTCCCTATTCTGGCAAAGATAACATGTGGACCAACCCTATGAAGTGAATATCTTTCCATCTTGATGAGTGGGAAAATGGATATTCAGACACTCTATAACTTACTCATGATCAGAGAGCTTTGGGGCCAGGCCAGATTTGAACTCAGTTCTTTTGGATTCCAGAAATGATGCATTTCACCACTACTGTCTTACTGTTTTCTTATATTATGTCCAATCTTTTGTTGTATAATAACAAAGAAAAATAAAGAGAGAAACGTTGTTCCTTTTCAAAGGTGTGTAGTTCAGGCATCAATATGCTGGGTACCTGAGGCTTAAAGCAGAAGTAAATGTGAAAAGGTCCCAGAATCCTGCCTATTAAGCAGACTACAGCAATTTCTTGCCCATGGCCCATATGCCTGCCTCTTCTCAACACCTGAAGCTTTGATTGTATCTCTGATTTTATTTGCTGCTATTTCAAGTGTGACTGCTTTCAGGCCTGCAGATGTGAGTTTGGGGATGGTAGGGTGTGTGTGGGAGAAATGTAATTTAATTTAAATTGCATTTTTGAGCAACGTAGACACTTGGATATCATTCTTTATTACTGGAATATGCCACTCAGCATATTCATCTGGGCATATTTAAACCTAAAATTTCCCACCTCCCGAGGCTGCACTTGCAGTAAATAGCATAAAAATTTGGATGGAGGATGCAAATCTGAGATTTGTGAGTCCTGTGTGTTCAGTGGAAGACAACAGAGGCCACAGATCAACCCAGAATGAATGGCATGTCCTCTGCGTGGTGCTGCCTATGAGTCTAGGAAGACAATCAGAAGGTCAGCTCATCCACTGACCACAGAAGCCCACCTGACAATCCACTACAGAAGACCCCATCACTAGGAAATGGGGGAGAATCAGTAGCACAAAGGGATGTAAAGCAATGCTGGCTTTAATTATGGGAGGGGGTGAGGAAGAGTTCAGAAAGCATTTTTTAAGGTTGGCCATCATATCATCCTATAAGGGGTTGATTGCAAGTTCATTTAGTTAGTGGATAAGATGCTGCAGTTTCAAAGCCATAGAGTTGATTTTCAGCTGGATCTCTTTATTCGGTGGACACCTTAGCTAAAATTAGGGTTGGAAAACTGACTATAATTTATTAGATAGTGAAAGAGAAAGAATGATTTGTAAGAACATCTAAGAACATCTTTGACCCCCAAATCTTTCTGGTGCTGACTATAAAAGCCTAAAATTTCACAATTTAGTCCTTTAGGTTATACATTTCTCTCCCAATATATCTCTTTTAAAGGAGAAAGTGGTCTGAGAGCAAAATTTCATTGAGCTATTTTTGATGTCTAATGCTTCATGGTGAATGAGATAATCAGATACGTTTCTCAATCAGAAGGAAAGTCATAGCTCATACTGACCAATGATAGGCACTCAGTAACTATTACTCTCATCATTTTATTATGAGACATGGTACCAAGGATCACATATGCATTTGGGGCCACTATCAATGTAGGGGTATTAATGACTGCTGCTTTAGTTTTGACTGTGTAATCAAAGACAAAATGTGCAAACAACACTGAGCCTCAATTTTCCCATTTAAAATAGTATTAATAAATTTGACTTCCTAGATGATTGTAAAGATTAAGTGAAATAAAAAATACAAAACAAAACAACAACCAGGGGGTAGAATGAAATGCACATTGATCTAAAGTGTAAGATAATCATTAAAACTAAAGATCCTCTATGGACCCAAATGCTTTTACACCCAGGGGCCAGGAATAACATCAAACCAGCTGCCCAGGCCACTCCTGCTCCCTGATCCTCCTGCTCTGGCTCAGGCCTGGGCTCACAGCAAAATCCCTGTGCCCAAACACTTGGCCTGGAAGGAGACAATGATCAGTGTCTCACAGGTTTTGTCAGGGAAAGCTAACTTGTAGAGTTCTAGCTCTGGGTGGTTGAAATGTGAAAAACACAACATGTGGGAAGGTCTCTGAAAGCTTGATAGGTTATGGATAGTTTATGGATAGATCTATGCCGGGATCCCAGGTAACCCCACCTGAGTCTCCATAAATATACAAATATCACCAAGGGGAAGAGCCTTCTGAATCTCTCCCTTGCCCTTAACTTTTTTTTTTTAGTAGAAAAGTCATTTATTTAACGGTTACTTGCACTGTCTCAATACCATTTTTTTGTTGTTGTTATTATTTATCTTTTACATTTTTTACTAAAAATTGTATATATTTAAGGTGTAAAACACAATGTCTTTAAATACATAGACATAATGAATTATTTACTAAGTCAAGCAACTTAACATAGTTATCTCCTTTCATAGTTACCATTTGTGTGTGTGTGTGTGTGTGTGTGTGTGTGTGTGTGTGTGTGTGTGTGTTGGGTGAGAACCCCTAAAATCCATTCTCTTAGCACATTTCCAGTATTCAATACAGTATTATTATCTATAGTTATCAGTATGTACATCAGATCACTGGACTTATTTCTCCTACATAACTACGACTTTGTGCCATTTGACCAATATATCCCCATTTCCCTACCTTTCTGCCCTGATAACCACTGTTCTACTCTCTGCTTCTAGGATTCATCTCTCTGGTGGTAAAGACTTCCAGGCCTTCATGGATGCTATAAATTGATGGAGATACCATCATTTTACACTTCTTTGACCACTGAACTGGATAGTGTTGATCTACATGAATGGTAGCTCCATATAATCCTTTGAGCTAACTTTTCACAATCCTGCAGGCCAGGAAATTTGAAACTGACTGCTACAATAGTAACATCTCTTAGCCAGTTCTGGGAAATATATGTTGAGGTGGGCTTCTGTGGTGGAGTTCCTGACTCAAGTACTTACCATCAGTAGGGGCCATATAATATTTCACTCTGTTCTGATTCATGTCCTCTAAACAAAACAATCTTATAGCAACAAAAACAAAAATAAAAGTGAATTTGTCTGAACCTTAGAGACCTGTGTAATATGCCCCAAACAAGATTCTTACCTAGATACAAGCGCTATGTATCAAAACTGAGGCCTCCACACTGTTCTAGGAAATATTATGTCTTAGATAAGAGCAATTCCAGCGATTTCTCAAAATTGGTCCCAATGAAAGTCTACTATTCCACTGGGGATGGAAAATAGTTGTTCACTTAGCCAGGGGTCCTCAAACTTTTTAAACAGGGGGCCAGTTCACTGTCCCTCAGACCATTGGAGGGCCGGACTATAGTTTAAAAAAAAAAAACAACTATGAACAAATTCCTATGCACACTGCACATATCTTATTTTGAAGTAAAAAACCAAAATGGGAACAAATACAATATTTGTATTTGCATGTGGCCCACGGGCCGTAGTTTGAGGACCCCTGACTTAGACCATTTTGAGGTTTACAAATACATTAGCAAGGGTGAGACTGTCTAGTGGCAATGTGTCTAGAACCTACTTCTCCTTTCAGAACATGCCTCAGATGGTTAGACTAATGTCAACCATTAGAGTATTCCTAGTCCCTCATGCCAGGGACAAAATCCCAGAAGGCAGTGTCTAGAATGATCTCATCTCTAATAATACCTTCGCCACCAATAAAACCAAAGGTATTTGAAGACTTTGTGCTCATGGTGTCTTTCATTTCGTAGGGTTCCAAACTCTCTTGCTCTCATATAACATCCCCAGTCTCTGTCCATGTTCTTTATACCTGGATTCTGTCTTTAAGCCTCATGCCTTGCATGGACCTTTCTTCTGGATTTCTTGATTAGCTTCAGGTATCATTATCACCCCTGCCTGCTATCACACCTTAGTATCTGGCTATAGGCCAGATTCACAGGCCATTCCTTACATCTAGCCACACTCCCACAACCTCAGCCTGGACTATCTCTCAAGAGGAAGTGTTTGGATAATTTCAAGGTAACCAGTAACTACCTCAAAATATCACACTCTTTACCCATCATATTCTTAAGTTTCTGTTCTTATATTCTTGTAGCCTTGACTGGAGGTTGTGATTGCTTTTAAAATATACACATCCCTGGAAAAGGTAAATTTTACACATCATCAAACATGTACACCTCCATATGAATAAAACCTTCACATCTTTTAAAAAATATGGTAAGGGTGTCGAGGCAGGAAAAAAAGAACGTGGATCTCAACCTCGCAGCTGCAGTTGAGATGGAAAAAGTGTCTATGAACAGAAAATTTAATCTTAGTTGCAGAAAATGAAACTTGCCACCCTCCCAATGTTGTGAAGGACTGGCCCTGGTAGCTCTTTTCTTCATGGACTACAACTCCTTGTTAAAAAATATTTTTGATAGGCACTCACCCCTGCTTGATCTGGGCTATAAATATTTGGCCAGACTCTAAAACTGAGGCCCTAAGTTTACAATGCATGTATTGCATATATATATATGTAGATAAATAAACTTGTAAGCTTGTATATGCATTGCATGTAAACTCTCTTTTTTAAGCAAAGATTTGAATTTTATAGACTGTAAAATATGGATATTGCTCTATTTATCTTGATGTACCTCTATGTAAAAGGTGACGGCTGTGAATGTAAAGTCATGTCATATAACTAAAATAAGGTACTTTATTAGGAATTTTAAGATATCTCCTGCCCAATATGTATAAGCATAACTATCTTGAAAAATTAGTTGTTTATTGCATATGTACTTTCTAGTGCTCTGGCTATAATCCTGGAGTGATTTATAAGCATTGCGAGAGGGAAGGAGCTGGTCACTGCTATGAACATAGGGTTCAAGGATTCTAGTTGGGCAATGTAGGTCAAGAAGTCTCATAATGAGCAATATGTGCCAGCCTCGGTGCTGTGGAGGAACAGTGCCATCAACATTCAATAGCAATAACAAACTCTGACCACACTGTTAGGAAAAATCATATATTTTTTAAGTACTTATACTGAGAAAACTTGCTCTTTAAAGGACCATATTAAAACTGTTGTAGGCTTTCTGGGCTTAGTTGCATATATTTCTTTTATATTTTTTTAAACCATGCTTTACAAAAGTCAAAGCTCATGGGCCATAGTGTGCTTACACCAGCTCTAGGGCCAAAGTTTTAAGACACTTAAATAGCAAAAAACTTGTTTTCAAGAGAGATCTTAAGTTCACCACAGTAATCAGAATCAATCCCAGAGTTGAGGCTGGGACTTTGGTAATGGTTCTAGGACCCCGTCTACTCTGCTTTACCTTCTGGGTCTCAGAGAGTCCTGAGACGAACACAGGGATCTTGAGAGCTCTTGGGAACACAGCTTACATATCTGGATATCTGTGCACCAGGGAATCACAAGAACTTTTAGAATAGTAACAAAAATGTACAATTATAAAAAAATCTCAGACCATACTAGTATATCAACAAGGAAGGAATTACATAAGAGACTGACATTTACCATCTGCACATTCTGTCTATGGCACTGCCATGCTCAGTATCACAAGTAAAAACTTCATTTAAAAAAAAAATATCTCACATGCACCATGTCTTGGAGACAAAAACCTTTATAGTTTATTGGTTTCCTTTCTGTCTCAGTTCTCAGAGAGAGTATACACTTACACTCCTTACACAGGGATAATTGTGCAAGTCCCTTAACTGTTTCCCCAGCTCCTTTTAGACTCTCCACTCCCTGCCCTAGCTAGCCTACCCAATAGGCTAAGTTTTGTAATTCTATTGCTTTGATTTGGTCTCCTCATCCTCTCAATTCAATTCATTTTGTCATTGATCAGATATTTAGATGCTCAGCCTTCAGTGTCCTGGGAATTATAGGATTCCCCAGATATATGTTAGAATCTCTGCTTTCTATTAGAAGAGATATGATGACAAAATACCTGTGATAGAAGGTAAAATGCGTAAGAGCCATGTGAGTAGTGCAAGCTAAATTCAATAAAGTAACTACAGAAAATGTCTGGCTGCTGATATTGAGGAACACTTGAGAAATTATTGAAGATTTACTAGACAGTCCCTACATGAGGAATGGGGGGGGGGGGGGCATGAACAGGGACATGGAGGAAGGAAAGCACAGAGATTTTTCTGCAAGTTATGCCCATATAATTTAAGTAGCTAAGTGAGAGAAAAACTTAGAGAATGAGTTAAGCCAAGTTTGGGGAAGGCCTGGAATGCCAGGCCATTTTGTTTGAGCTGCATGTAGTAGATTTCAGAGGAAAGCCAATGTTTTTTGAAGTCCATATGCCCTATCAGCTATGTTGGGTTTGCACAGACATGATATAGGGAACTTGTAGATTTTAATTTCTGCTTCATCTTTCTAGATTATCAATAAATCAAAGAAAAATGAACATGATTATTTATATTTTTAAATGTTTATATGGACTATGAAGGAAAATGAGGGAATGGTTTTAGAAAATGGCAAGACATTGGCCGTGGGATTTCCAAGAACAAATGAGATACAGATTGGTAAAGTTGAAAAATAAGAAAATATTTGTCTTTAACCTTTTCAACCTAATATTGCTCTGCCACCTTCACATTAGATCATAAAATCCTTAGAGAAGGAAGCATATTTGCTTTGATTCCTCTTTGTATTCTCAGCACATAGCAGAAAGCCTAGTTCAGAACAACCTCTTAGTAAATGTTGCTGGAAAGAATGATCTCTCCAAACTCCATCAGAGTGTCCACTTTAGAGAAAAATCTGTAACCAAATGCATGCTAACAAATAAATGATTTTTCATATGTTAAAAGGAATTTTTCTAGTAAAAAGTAAATATGCAATAGCACATTGCTAAATGAGTCTAATTTTAACAGCCACATTCATAGAAGAGGAGGTGTACAAGGAGGAGGTGTATAAGGACAACAATGGTGTATGCCACTAGGGTCCCAATGGACTACTCTCTGCTTTCCTTCACCTGGGGCCCCTTGAAACCTTAGCTTTTTCAAGTACAACTGTCTTTAGCTGAATTTACTCTGTTTAACCCCGGCATCTGGCAATAAAAGAGGCTATGGAGAACCCCTGAGTCAGAGCCTACAGATAATTTCAATTTTTTTTCCAGATTTTGAAGAAAGCCCTGTGCTACTTATCTGCCTGTAGGAGTCACCAGGCTGTTAATCCAGTGTCCTAATTTCTTGGCCATCCTGCCTGAAAAAAAAATCACTTCCCCTTTCACATGGAAATCCCTTTCACAGTTGAATACCTTCACTCTGGAGGATTGAACTGTGTTTCTGTTAATCCCCTTCTTTCAGCATAGAGGAGATTTGGCATGACCTTGATCATGGTTTCCAACCTGGCTTCTCTGATTACATGCCTACTGCATGCAGCTTAGACAAAATGAATGTCATTGGTTGAAGTGGCCACATATCTACTCAGAATGGGTGAAGCCATAATGGTGCAATTTCACATATCTGAAGTGTTTATGCCTAAATATATCTTCTGCATTGATTTGAAATATGCCACTATTACTTCCACTTAAGCCTGGTACACTCTACATTCTACACCCTACCTTCTGAAACACTCAGAGCAGTTTTGGAGAAAAGAAAGCAAGACTGCAAAAACTGCAATAAATATACATACCATTTCCCAATTTAATTCAACTGTATTACCTTGTATATGGTGACAAAATTTTACTACAACATTATGAATTAATCTAATGGAAACCCTGTTTGTCTTGGGTATTTCATTTGTTACAAAAATATTAAGAGAGCATATTAACTAACACTTTTCATTTCCAGTGACAGAAAGCCAACTCACTAGCATGAACTAAAAGCTTTTTGAAGACTGCATTGCCTCACATAACTGGGAAGTGCAGTAGGGTATTGTTTTAGGCTCAGCTGACCAATTGGCTCAAAGAGCATCATCAGGAATCCTCATCTCTTTCTCTAGGTATTGATAGTTTCTTTCCCTCTAATAGGTGTGATGGTTTTCAGAACATCAAGATCTCAGATGAGAGGCAGTGTTTTTTGGATAGGCATCTTAGTTTTGTATTGCTGTTATAACAAATTACCAGACATTTGTGACTTAAAACAATGCAAATTTATTACCTTACAATTGTAGAGATCAGAAGTCTGAAATGGGAGTCAAGAGGCTAAAATCAATGTGCGGGCAGGGCTGCACTCCTTTCTTCAAACTCAGGGGGCCAATTCATTTTCTTGCCTTTTCCTGCTTGTAGAGGTTGCCTTCATTGGTTGGCTCATGGCTCCTTCCTCTACCTTCAAACCTAACAGTCATATCTCTCTGATTGCTATTTCATTGTTGCCTCTACTGTAACTCTCCTGCATCCCTCGTTCACTTAAAGGATGCCTGTGATTACATTAGGTTCATCTATATAGTTCAATTTAATCACATGTACAAAATCCTTTTTGCCATATAACCAAATGTATTTACCAATTTGGGGGCTTAGGATTTATATCTACTTGGGGGGCCATTCTGCCTACCACAACAAGTTTGGCAAAATAAACAAATTTTTGCCTGAACCGGTTTGGCTCAGTGGATAGAGCGTCGGCCTGCGGACTGAGGGGTCCCAGGATCGATTCCGGTCAAGGGCATGTACCTGGGTTGCGGGCACATCCCCAGCGGGAGATGTGCAGGAGGCGGCTGATCGATGTTTCTCTCCCATCGATGTTTCTAACTCTCTATCTCTCTCCCTTCCTCTCTGTAAAAAATCAATAAAATATATTTAAAAAAAATTTTTTTTAAAGTCCTAAGGAGAACTTTGAGTGGTCTGGCTTCTGTGACGTGCTTACCTTCAAACAATCTCTGTACCTAGGAGAACTGTACACTCTGATTGGCTAACCTGGGGCACATTAGGCCAAACTTGGTGGTAAGGGGGAAGGGATGATGGTTTTGGCTTCTATCATACTACAGGGAATGGTTTCTCTGCAGGGAAAAAAGAGGAATTTCTTATTAGAGTAGGGTGAAGGGCTACTGGAAAAGGAAATCAAACACTAATACCCAGTGCATGAGATAGGCAGATAAATGAACAAGTTTGTCTAGTTCCCAATCCTTGAAAGAAGGGTACCATGAAATAAACATCAGCCATTCATGAATTCTCTCTTAAAATATAAATTTTTAAGTTTGATAGGGGATAAATATTAATGTTGAGTCACATATCAGTGTGAAAGTACTTATAAAAATCATATACTTCATGCTGGAATTGTCCAGGGCAATAGATTACATTGAGGAAGAAAGAGGACTTCAAAATGAGAAGTCCCAAAGAGGGCATGAAGAGAAGGTAAAAAAAAAAAAAAAAAAAAAACATGAGGATTGTATCTTGCCTCTTTCAGCTTGATCAGGGGCCAGCTCTGACCCTTCTTGTGTCAACCTGCAAATGGAACCTTGAAAAATGGGCCTATCTCAGTTGTGGGGTATTTTCTTCCCCATTCATCCAGTCTTGCATCTCTTAGCCCCTTCCCAGCTTGGGCACTACTCACAGCTTTTCCCTCAGAACTCCCATCCCTTATGCCTGCAGGATGGCAAGGTCTCCTTTGTCCCAGAGCCCCGGAGGAGGGGCAATTGTTCATTGGCAGAACTATCCCTCCAAGGGCAGAAGCTCTTCTGCATTTGGGCATTAATTCATAATCAAACATTGATGAATCATGCCATTTTACTGAAAAGCACGGTCCTTAAGTCAACCACCTAATCTAAGGGAAGAAATTAAACTCTAAACCAACATAAACACATTACAAGTCATTAGTGTAATTAAAAAGGAATGTATAATTAAAACATTTGTGTATTTTAGCTCAAATTCATCTGCGGTTGGAAATTTTAATGAACTGTTCATCAAAGAAGTCTCAGGAGTCTGGGGATAAGTTTAGCATAACAAGAAACTGAATGTTTTCTTCCCTCTGCTTCAGGAGCCCCATTCCCTCTGGTTTCTAAAAAGCAACCTGTCATTGGTTCCACCAAACTAATAATGATTCTAAGTGGTTATGATTGCTTCCGTGTTTTAAACTGATGTTATCTTTTTATCCCTTAAGAATCATGTTTTTCATAATTACTTCTCTTTTGTTTTTTCCTTAAGACAAATGATTTTGTAATTAGTGATGAAGGAAGGAGTTGTCACTCCAAGACATCTGTCAAGTTGTCAGGAAGTATGTCTCCCTGTAGCTATATTTAAACTTTCTGTTTAATAGCCTCTTGCTTTATTTCACAAGAACATCTCTGTGGAATCATGCCCAGCATCCCCTAATGATCAGATTCTATAAAACATAGAACAATTAGCCCATAAGAAATATTGCTCTCCAGAATGTTCCTCCTATTCATAATGCACACCTCTCCCTCTTAACACTCCCTGGCCTATCTGCTAACATGAATGTCCCCTCTCCATGATCCCTAGCCTCCTGTTCTAGACTCTTACAGATGAGATGGTAGAGTGTGTCAAAACTAGCATTCAGTTGTGACAATGTTCTGTCTGTCTCCAAGTGATGGCAGCTATTGTGAGAAACAGAATACTTCTATTCTAAACACATACCCGAGCTGTGTTTCCCCTGCACCCTATAGAGAAATAACATGCTTATCTGTGTGTTCTTCAGTATCATCTACCCCAAGGAATGTAGCCTTCCAGGGAATCCTAAAGCAGCATTCCTGAGGGATAGAATCCAGATTGACAGAAACATTCTGTGGAGATTTGACGAGTATAGGAAGCTCATCTTGCCATGAGAATCAAGATTATTGCCAATCTCCAGTTCCGATGCCATTCTATTAATAGGTAACACCCTAAATCTCACAGAAATTTCAACCCACTCTAATCACTTACTCTCTTTACTCTTCAGTCACCCATTTCACTCATGACTCTTCTTCATAAGAGAAAGCTAGGCACAGGGATTTCAGTGATTTTCTGAGAGGCACACAGAAATATCAGACAGATCCAAGGACAGCAGAACGAAGTGAAGCACAGTCTGAGTCTGACTTTTCACCTGGCCCTGGCAGAGACAGAGCCAGCACTGGCCCATGTTGTATAAATGAACACCTTAATGCCCTCCCATATTTTAGGAGATTCTTGAAGTTAGTACATTTACCCCTCTTTTTGAGCAACTTTCTAGCTTCCCCCTCTTTCAAAACACCCATACTACTGGCTTGGGTCCCAGGGATGTGCCTACCTTGAAATCACCTGAAAATTATCAGGATAAAGTGAGTGGAATGGCAAAGCATTGCTTAAGGTATTTTTCTTCATTCACATCTAACAGACTTGTAAAGATCAAAGATCTAAGACACAAAAATGGCATTACAAGGTAGAATTACAGGCATCAGAGAGATTAGAGCAGTAAGACTTTTCTTTCCTGATGGGGCAGGCAGACTGCCCATGCATTCCCTCTCATTGCACCAAGTAGTGGCTGCTTGTTCTTTCTGCCTGAGTACAGTACATGAGCAGAGTGCAATATGTGGGCAGGGGTGTGACAAACTCAGCAGCTAGAATAATAAGAAAAACAATCCGTGTGTTTACTTTCCTGGTTAGTTTCCAAATATATTCCTTCCTGGAGCTCATGGATCATAATTATCTTTAAGATGAAGTAAAATTCCAAGATACTTCTTAGCTGGTGGTCCTCTTTATTTCTATTCCAAATGCCACTCTTTCCTTATGGTTATTTTAATGTTCCTTCTACTCTTTTCACTCCTGTTTCATTTTTTGAAAAACCATTCTTCACATCAATGTCAGATTTAAAATATTATGTGCAGTACTACCTTGCTTTCTGTTCTCGAGAGGCTGAAAGGTTCCCTTCTACCTATGGTTCAATGCATGGCTTCATGTCACCTGCCCTCACCTCATCCATGCTTATTGTTCATCATTTCTCAGCAGTGCACTTTCTGCGCTCATTAAATTGGGCACCTCCCTTTGCCCCACCCACTTCATCCAAATTCCTATTGGCTAAAGTTTGTTGACAATATGGCAGATATTAAGGTCTGAAACTACCAGGCGGTTACTTTTACTGGCCCTGGTCTCTCCACCTCTCGACTTTTTTTCACCCAAGAGAAATAAAGCTCTGTTGTTTAAGCCTCTGTTATGTCCATTGTTGAGTGCTAGCAGCTGAATGCAATTCTTAAGTGACACAGATACATGAAAACAACTAATTTTATCTGTATAACCTATTAGTTATTCATAATTCAAGGACAGATGATGCCCTCCCCAATTATTTGTGGGGTTTTTTTGGTTTCTTTGTTCATTCATTTGTTTAAAATGTTGCATTGAAAGATCTAAAATTCTGAAACAATCTAATTCATATGATAAACCACCCATTTGACCCCTAATTTGAAAGGTGCTACCCACACAGAATCCCCGATACTCATCCATGGACTCTCCTTTCTTTTATCCAGCTGTGCTCTGCCTTCCAAGTACCTAAAGAGAAAAAATCATACAAACATACAATCATATCTTGCTAATATGTACTGGGGCGGTTACCAATCCTCTGTGTGAACTTGCTAACAGATAGAGGCACAGCTTGAGTGCAGAAAGGTAGCCCCAAACACTGTTTTCTTGATTTATTTTTTGACGATGAAAATTTAAGAGTTGTGGGTAGAATAAATGAGTACATGAATTATAAAGACAGTGAAATTTTTAAATTAAAAAAAATAGAGAACAAGGACAAATAAGATACTCTAAAAGTGTGGGCACTAGAACAATTTAACATGGAGAAGCTCCAAAGTTTCACATGCATTTACATAATGTAAACTGAGAAATCCATTTTTTAAATAAATATTTATTGTTGAAAGTATTATATTTGTCCCTTTTCCCCTCCAGTGCTCTCCCCTCCTCTCCCCCTGCCCCCAAGCCTTCACCACCCTATTGTCTGTGTCTAAGGGTTATGCATATACACATATGAGTTCATTCGTTGATCTCTTCTCCCCCTCCCCCCTTCCTTCCTCTGAGGTTTGATAGTCTATTTGATGTTTCTGTGTCTCTGGGAATATTTTTGTTCATCAATTTATGTTGTTTATTAGATTCCACATATGAATGAGGTCATGTGATACTTATTTTTTTCTGAATGGCTTATTTTGCTTAGCATAATGCTCTCTATTTCCATCCATGCTGTTGCAAATGGTAAGAGTTCTTTCTTTTTACTGCTGCATAGTATTCCATTGTATAGATGTACCACAGCTTTTTAATTCATTCATATGCTGATGGGCACTTAAGCTGTTTCCAAATCTTAGCTAGTATAAATTGTGCTGCTATAAACATTGGAGTGCATATATTCTTTTTGTTGAGTGTTTTTGAATTCTTGGGATATATTCCTAGAAGTGGGATCACTGGGTCAAATGATAGTTCCATTTTCAATTTTTTGAGGAAATTTCATATTGTTTTCCACAGTGGCTGCACCAGTTTGTATTCCAACCAGCAGTGTACAAGGGTTCCCTTTTCTCCACATCCTTGCCAGCACTTGTCGTTTGTTGATTTGTTGATGATAGCAATTCTAACAGGTGTGAGGTGTTACCTCATTGTCATTATGATTTGCATCTCTTGGTTAGTGACTTTGAGCATGTTTTTATATGCCCTTTAGCCTTCTGTAAGTCCATTTTGGAGAAGTGTCTATTTAGGTCCTTGGCCATTTTTTAATTGGATTGTTTATCTTCCTTTTGGTCTGGAAGGCTTCACATGGGAGTTTTACCAAACACTCAAAGAAGAACTAATACCTATCCTCCTAAAACTATTCCAAAAAATTCAGGAAGAAGGAACAATTCCAAGCTCTTTCTATGAGGCCAGCATTACCGCAATTCCAAAACCAGATAAAGACACTACAAAGAAAGAGAATTACAGGCCAATAACCCTGATGAACATAGATGCTAAAATCCTCAACAAAATTGTAGCAAATCAGATTCAGGAATACATTAGAGAGATCATACACCATAACAAAGTGGGATTTATTCCAGGGATGCAAGGCTGGTACAATATCCACAAATCAATAAATGTAAGACATCACATGAATAAACTGAAAGATAAAAATCACATGATTATAACAATAGATGCAGAAAAAGTATTCGACAAAATCCAACACCCTTTTTTGATAAAAAATCTCAATGGAGTGGGAATAGAGGGATCATACCTCAACATAATAAAAGCCTTATATGAACTGCCTACAGCCAACATCATACTCAATGGACAAAAGGTGAGAAATCTTTTTTAAAATGTTTGATTATATATATATATATATATATATATATATATATATATATATATATATCACTTTTGATCCCATTCATTGAATCATTGAAGCAATACTTATTGGTGTATTGGGGGTTAGTGTTTGTATTTAAAAACTCTATGTCTTTGGGGGGGAAAAGAAGACATTGAGAACTCAGGGGCAATACTACAATATATTACTAGTATAGGGATCTTGTCCTTTATGAGAGGGAAATGATGAGAGCAGAGACAACATGCTTGCAGGGACAAGAACATGGAGAGTTAGAAAAATGCCCGATGAGTTTGTGAGATATGAGAATGGATCCATGTCTCATTTCCGTGGTAGTTTCTCAGACTGTGTGAATAGCCAAGGTCAGCTCATTGTGACGTAAAAGCCAAGGGAAACTTTTCATGACCCAAAAGTGTGGTATGGGTGCTGCTTATGTGTATGTAGTGTGTACTCAGAGATAATCTATGACATTTTTTAAAAATATATTTCTTTATTGATTTCAGAGAGGAAGGGACCGGAAGAGAGAGATAGAAACATCAAAGATGAGAGAGAATCATTGATTGGCTGCCTCCTGCATGTCCCCCACTTGGGATCGAGCCCGAAACCCGGGCATGTGCCCTTGGCCGGAATCGAACCTGGGACCCTTCAGTACACAGGCCGACGCTCTATCCACTTGGCCAAACTGGCTAGGGCAGATCAATGACTTTTTAATGGTAGTATTCAAATGGAGAAGAGGTCAAAAAAGGAAAAAAAAAAAAAAGAAACTAAACTCTAAGGTAGTAAGATAGTTTTCAAAGTAAATACAAGACAGATCTTCCTAACTACATCAGCTCTTCAGTAGGGAGATTTCCCTCTTATATGGGTTAATGCCCCATCACTGGCTAAGATGCAAACATTGCTGACATCAGGGATACTATAGAAAAAAGATCATCTTAAAGATCCTCAGCTGGGAACAAGCGCCATGGACTTCTTGGGCCTTTCTCTGGCTTCCTGATTTTACTCTTCTACCATCCCATGTGAAGGACACATCCTGATGAAACACTCTTGCACAATTGCCAGCCCTGCAGCCTGCATGAAATGCATGCTTTCTCTGGACACACATGTTGCCAGCCACACATACACTAACATTGAGGCTTTTAAAATATCCTCAATATCAGCAAGGTCTGTATTTAGGACAACTGGATCTATAAGAGTAAATACTTTCAAGATGTCTCTGGTGACCATGTATTTCATTAGGGTTTCCATTTGCACTCAGTATAATTAGTCCTAAGGTTGTAACCTTATTCAGAAAAGTGAAGCATCAGAGGATGCTACTAAATTAATCTCTTGGCTATGAAGATGTCACTCCAGAGACTAAGATGCAAATACTTGAGCTACTGTTGTCTTTGTAATGACTTTTAAAAATAATAAAAAATATATATGACAATAAATACTGGGTTTTACTATTGCCAAGAAAATAAATATTTAATTATAACAATGGGCATTTATCTAAAAGCCCTGGGCTTAGTCTCATGTATTATGATCTGAGAAAGTATACATATAATGATTTAGCCTTAAATATCTCCCACAATACATTGCCTTACAGCCTGCAATGCAACCATTAAAACCCCATCGTGATTTCCAGTTAGACATCATAAATTAAACACATATACATACGTTTATCTCTTATTCCTTCTTGAAACTAACTACTCTATGCTGGAACATCAGAAGCAGCAAAAACCAATAATGATATAGAAAGATAAGAGCCAATGAAAGATGTCAACAAAACTTGAGGAAATAGAATGTGATAAATAGGGAGTTACTGGCTGAGCATCTCAAAGGAAATTGACACCTGAGTGCCTACAAAGAAATAGACAAATATTGGCAAGAGGATTCATGGAAGAGGCCAGGATGTGTTTAAAATTTAGTGACACCTGAACCTTTGATGATAAAAGTGCCAGTTAGAGCTTAAAATTGGAGGATAGGTAGCAATCTCTGTAGTAGTAACTAAAAACCCAGGTGCCTGTCCTCACCTTCTGCAATGAAGGAACTAAACTTGCCAATGGGGTCAAAAGACTCTAGGTTTGTTTTCTGAAGTAATGATACCATAAAACTCTGATCTTAGAAAGAATAGCTTTACCTAAAGGTCAAGGTAAAAATGCTACATCAAAAAGGGATTAATGAAAGGCTGTATAACAAATTAAACAAGTTATTCAGATCCTGGCCTACTCTTCCTTATCTTCTTCCAGAATGCTGGAAAATC
This sequence comes from Myotis myotis, assembly GCF_014108235.1. Lineage (NCBI taxonomy): Eukaryota > Metazoa > Chordata > Mammalia > Chiroptera > Vespertilionidae > Myotis > Myotis myotis. The sequence continues at coordinate 18,051,879 of NW_023416401.1, read as the reverse complement.
AAGCTTTAAATTCTGCAGTCAGCATATGAATGTCTCATGTAATATTCCAGTCTAGATGGATAAGCTTGAACCCCTTGATTGAGCCAGAATGACTAAATTTGACAGTTTCTCCTTATGAACACAGAATACTACATCCATTTTTAGTTCCTCATTCATAATTATAAATGGATCACAATTAATCATCCAGTGTTTGTGGAAGGCCTGAAAAGTAAGAATGAAAGATACATCAAAGCAAAGGATTAAAAAAAAGACCGCCAGAAGTAAAGATAATGTAAGAATCAAAAGAAAACTTCCAAAAGTCTAAAATGGCTTTTCCAGAGACAAGAGTAAAAACATTGCATCTACAAAGTGAACTGTGGCTGTTTTGCAAAAAAGAACATTCAGAGAATAAGAAAAAGCTATTGGAAATGAAAAACTTAGAGCAAAAATGTAAACTTTCAACCCAAGGAATAGAAGCTAAAGAAATCTTCGAAAAAACAGAACAAGAAGGCAGAGATAGAAAATAAAAGAGAAAATAAGAAAACCAGGACCTCAGTCCAATATTACAGCACAGGAATGATGAGAGTTACATAAATGGAGAAAAAATAAAACTGAATCAATGTCATTATCATCAAAATAAAGCAAGGGAACTTCCCAGATCTAAAGGATTTGTTTCCAGGTTAAAAAAAAATCTCACCAAATATCATGTAAAAAAGTGAAAACAGACCCTCAGCAAAAAATATCATTGTGGAGTTACAGAATTTGGAAGATAAAGAGCCTAAGTTTCCATAGATGAAAAAAGGGGGGGAGGGTTAAAAACAGAGTCACATTTTATTCCTAAAGAGGAGATATTTGAAGTTAAAGAAATTTGAGAAAAGCTTTCAAATTCATAAAGAAGATAACCTTCTACTTAGAATTTAATAGTCAGCCAAACAATCAAATACAAAGGAAAATAAAGACATATTCAGGCATGCTAAGTTTCAAAAAATGTTTCTCCCATTCATCCTTTCTCAGAAAGCTTCTATAAAATATATCTGAACAAGACATAAGATCCAAGGGACTTCAACAGAGGAGGAGACACTGGAGTTTTCCTGATGATGGTGAAGGGTAGAGGCCCAGTGCACGACATTCATGCACTGAAGGGGGGGGTGTCCCCTCAGCCCGGCCTGTGCCCTCTCATAGACCAGGACCCCTAAGGGGAAGTCTGCCTGCCGGTGGGATCAGGCCTAAGCCAGCAGATGGACACCCCTCTTGCAGTCTGGGGTTCTTGCAGTCTGGAACCCCTCGCTCCTTACCAACCACCTGCAGGGGAGTCAGGAGAGGCTCCCACCACCGCTACTGCGCTCAGCAGCTCTGAGCCTGGCTTCTGGCTGAGCGGTGCTCCCCCTGTGGGAGTGTACTGACCACCAGGGGACAGCTCCTGCACTGAGCATCTTCCCCCTGGAAGTCAGTGCGCATCATAGCGACCAGTCAATTTGCATATTAAGGTTTTATTATATTGGACTAGTGGCCTGGTGCACAAAATTTGTGCACCAGGGTGTGTCCCTCAGCCTGGCCTGCACCCTCTTCAATCTGGGACCTCTCAGGGGATGTCCAACTGCTCAGGGATTGGGCCTAAACCGGCAGTCGGACATCCCTCTCACAATCCGGGACTGCTGGCTTCTAACTGCTCACCTGCCTGCCATCCTGATCACCCCTAACTGCACTTCCCCTGCCGGCCTGGTCACCCCTTACTGCCCCCCCCCCCGCCAGCCTGATCACCCCTAACTGCCTCTACCTGCTGGGCTGGTTGCCCCCAAATGCCCCCCCACCCCACCTGGCCTGGTTGCCCCACGCAGCCTGCTGTTCAGTTGTTTGGTCGTCCCTCACTAACTCCACTGCTGGCCTGGTCACCCCAGCCTGCTGTTCAGTCATTTGGTAGTCCCTCACTAACCCCCCTGCCAGCCTTGCCGCCCCACACAACCTGCTGTTGGGTTGTCTGTCCAGTTGTTTCAGTTGTGATGGCCCCTGGCTTTTTATATATTAGGATTTTTCCAGCCTAGATTGAAACAAGGAGATAGATGGCTGTAGGAGAGATGAGTTCAAAGGAAAACAAACATAATTGATGTTTATTATATGACATTCATAACTATATTCAGAGATTATCTGTTCTATCAGAAAATTTGGGAATGAATTAGAAAGCTAAACAACAATAAAAAGATAATTATGAACATCAGAATAAAAGAGAAAATTTGGCAAGAATTATATTTTAAGCCTGGCTCATGATTACATAATCTATTATAATGTTAATAGACTAGTAGCACTTTGTGTGTGTGTGTGTGTGTGTGTGTGTGTGTGCCTCTTATTTTTCCTCCTAAGCCTGGTGCTCTTTGGGAAAAGAACTTCATTTTCAGCTTCTCTAAGTCCCCACACCTATGAGCTGATGTCTCAGTAAAAACAACAACAAAAACCAAGGCACCGAACAAACCTTTAAATCACTTACATTTGGATTAGGGCCACCACATAGGGGAATTCAGTGATGGTCACCACAGACAAGATACTTGAAATAGTAATGTGAAATCTAATAATTAGTTGTTTCTTGGGTGCTAAAATTTTCTGGTCACTGTTCTAAGAGCTTAATCTACCTTAACTCATTTAAACATTAAAAGACATCTAAGTTGAGTACTATTATAATTTCCACTTGACAGGTGGGAAGATTGAGGGGCAGTGAAGTTAAATGTGACCAAAACAAATGGGACAGGACATATGCTCCTCCAAGCCTTCCCAGACCGTGTGTCTTGATTTTCACAGGTGACACTGTCCGCAATGTCCTTCTTTATCTCCATGTCTGAGCCCTCTCTGGAGTCTATACTCTGAGGACAGGCAGCTTGTCTCACACATCTCTTTAAATCATTCATTTCTAGGCAGAGCATCTTGCATGAACTGAGCACTCAGGACTTAGGTATGAGCTGAACAAATGAGAAAGCTGTGATGGATGGGGAGCCCTGCTGTGTAATCTCCAACATAACACAGCCAGACAGAGTCCTGGGAAATTGGGGCAGACATGGCTCTATATATACCATTTACTATTAAATGATCCTAAATAACTCTTCAAATATGCAAATTCTAGTCAAAACGTTTTATGTGATGTAGACAGAACATATTTGGAACAGCTTTAAAACTTTCCCAAAAATTAAATCAAGTGTATTCACAGATATCTTTTTGTGTTAATTTGTGTTATCAATGGCTTACCTTTTGGGGATTTGAATCAATATAACTCAAGAGGGTTTTAACTTGAATTTTCATAACAGGTACAACAATTAAATGGTTTTGGCTAAGTTTCAAAAGACAAGGAAAATATTGAAGAAAAGCGGCTTCACTTGAACATTTCATATAATTTTGTGACTTTCTCATGTTGCCACAGATGTAAAGAGTTGAGGAAAGACAGATTTCTTAAAAGGTGGACCAGATACTGGTTGTCTTAATTCATAAAAGCAATTAAATGCTGTACAGCTCAAAGCTCTGGTTTGTTCCATTCTGATTAAATGAGGTTTCTGGGTTTTTTGTTGTTATTTTATTGTTTATTTGTTTGTTTTTCTGTGTCAGTCCTTCCTAGCTTATCCTACAATCAATACATGCTTTGCTTTTTGTCTTTACCAAGCTGGGGGACTTTCAAATTATCATCTGGGTTCCAGTCCTTCAGGTAGGAGGCATTTTAGTCTGCAGGGACGTCTGAGCCCTTTGCCGTGTGTATTAATTAGAGTTGGTTTCCTGATCTTTGCTGTCAATTTCCTCTGCTCTACAACATGAGAGACAGTGATACTCAAAGGTCCCTGGAGACCATTTCCAGTTGCATTACTGATTTATTTTCGTCTTGACCAGATGGCTCCAGGTTCCTGTGACTGTACAGGGGTCCTTTTGATTACCCTATTTATCTCTCCCACTGCTCAATTTAAGGGTCAAATCTCATGTAACACATTTGCCAGAAAGATAAACCATTCAAGATCACTGCTGTTTGGACACCATGCTTCTGACATATGGTCTGTGCCTCATTACACACCGAAGTTATTAGATTTAATACATGTTTTTATAAACTCCATAACAAAAGCAGGCAGGGTTTTTGTTGGTCTGTTTGCCAATTCTTCAAAATGTGCAGCCAATGGAATGGCAGGAACCACAGGACTTCACAGGAAGGAGGGGACTCAGGTCCCTGCAGGCTCCCTCATGGAGGCCTTCCTCATCTTTATGGAGGCAGCCATGAAAAAGATGAGCAGAACATTTTTAATGAAACCAATAAAAATGCAAAGGAAGATTTAATGTTTAAAGAAATAATAAATCAAAACTGACAACTGAAATGCAATATTTCACCATGAGATTGAGGAAATCAATTCCTCCAAAGGGCACACTTGGCTTCTGTTAAAAAAAAAAAAAATCCCACATACTCTCACACAATAGAAGCTATCATATCAGGCGAGGCTAAATAAACTCTAGTTAATGGATTTTTGAAACCTTGGAAAACATGCATGAAGCCAGACAATAGAGTCTCATGGCATTTGGACACACACACACACATACACACACACACACACGCACACACACATCTATGATCCATGAATCATAAATTACTATGATCAGGACTGTGGGTAGGGGTTAGGATGTAAAAAATATTGTTCAAGAAGCTCTGTGGGCTCAGGGTTGCCTAATTGTCAGATTATTTATTTGATTCCTAAATCATTCCCCTTTAAGACTTCTCACGAAATGAAAAATAAGGGAATCATAAAAATGGAAATAGTAAATTGGCCTCCACCTTTAGGAAGAAAATAGAGAACTGAATGCTTTGGGCCCATCTTATCACGCTTATGTAGAGTGACCCTGGTGAAAATTAAGTTTAGCAAAACATATTCCTGCCTCATAAGGGCTCACAAGTCAAAAAGAAATTGTCACCCATGCTAGAAATTATAATACAGTGAAGTTCATAGCTAGGGCTATAACAGAGGTTGAAATGTACAATAAAAACTGGCCCATGTATCTCAGAATGGCTTTCAGAGATGTGATTTGATGTAGACCTTGAAGAATGAGATGGAATATAGCAGGTTGATGTAATTTGGGAAACAGAGATGAGAGTGATGGGTATAGAACAGCCGTGGGCAAACTACGGCCCGGGGGCCGGATCTGGCCCGTTTGAAATGAATAAAACTTAAAAAAAAAAAAAAAGACCTTACCCTTTTATGTAATGATGTTTACTTTGAATTTATATTAGTTCACACAAACACTCCATCCATGCTTTTGTTCCGGCACTCCGGTCCAGTTTAAGAACCCATTGTGGCCCTCGAGTCAAAAAGTTTGCCCACCCCTGGTATAGAATGATTTCAATAGTGCAATTAGATAAAGATAGAAGCAAAATAGTGCAAAGAATACAGGGTGGGCCAAAAGTAGGTTTACAGTTATTTGTATGGAGTAATGCAATAAATAATAATACAAGAATAAACTCTGTTTTGCAAATTCACAACTATAAACCTATTTTTGCCCCTCCCTGTATTTGAGAAGCAGGAGGCAGTGTGAGAGAATAGAGGACAGAAGGGTGATATTCACTATAGGTAACAATGGAACTAAGACAAATGGCTATATATGGGCTTCTTGGTCTTGGCCCCATGCCTTGGGGGTTACTATGCTTTTTCACATTTTATCCTCTCCACAGTTCTTCAAGGCAGGTATTAAGTTCATTTTATAGCTGAGGAGACTGAGGCACTACAAAATTATGTCAGTTTCCCAATGTCCCCAAGCTTGTAAATGCAAGTGCCAAGATGCCAAGATGTTACCTCTGTGTGACTCTGACATGGGGACATGTGGAATGCTGTCCTGGTGCCAGATATAGGACTTGAGCTTCATCCCCCACTGACTGGGCTCCTCCCTACACTCATGCATTCTCCTTCTTTCCTCCCACCTGCAATGTCTCCCTTCCCTTCCCCAAACTGTCTGATCCTGCTATTGCCACAAACCTTCTGTGACATGTCCAACCCTCAGTGACTCATTTTTGTTAACAATACCAATTCCAGTTCCATACATCATCACCTCCTTGGGTTGTTCTGGTTTATGTGTTCCTAAAGAAATTTTTATTTAAGGGAAGCAATAGTTTTCTACCTTTTAGAAAAATCTTCAATGAAGTTAAGAAGCTAACTCCCCTATGCTAGTCAATTGATTGATTAGGGATTTCTTTAAGATTCTACTCAGCCCCACCCTAGAAGCTTGCCAATTGCCATATTGATTGCCTCCCTCACTAGCCAAGTCCTGGAATGCAGGTATTCTTAGGTCTTAGCACACACACAGTTTCACTTAGTTCTCCCAAGGTGTTGCATACTGCAACTTAGAGATATTGGGGGATGTGACCAGAGTCACACAATGCCAGTGCAGAGATGGAAGGGTTAAGATTTGAACATGAATTAATCTTTTTGAGCCAAGATCTCCTCCTGTCTCCTCTCAGTATCTATTTTCATGGGATCACTCTGCTAGCAGGTTTTTCTTGAGCCTTGCAAACTTTTCTTAATATCTCTACATTGTTTAATTAAAACAAACATGCTAGCATTTCTTTCCATGGTCTTTAAAGTAAGTGCATACATAAAAACTGATTTTAGGACAATATAAATTGAACATTCACATGGATAATACTCAATTCTATCTTAAATACTTGGAGTGAGGGGAAGATATATATATATATATATTCCAAATACCTAATATCTTTGGCTTCATAAAACACATTTTTACCATGTTGTAGTAACCTTTTCAAGAATGTATGTATTCTCTTAACAGTATTTATTGTATATACTTTAAAATACATTCTTATAGATATCAATTTTTGTACTGTAAGGCTATAGGTCTGTTCACTGTTTGTGTGTGTATGTGTGTGTGTATGTGTGTGTGTTTCTGTTTCTTCCTTCAATTGCATGTCAGCTGTCACATACCCTTCTGTCATCAGGCATATATCTAAGAGTCCACTTCTAGGTCACTGCTTCTAATTCCTGTGGGAAGAGACGCTAGAAAAGTGAGCTTGTTAATGAAATCACAATGCCTGAATGAGGCCCAAGGGAATAAAATGTACAGCGTCAGTGCCCGGACTTTGTCACAGCTGTTTTAGGCGCTTCAAGGCCTTTTGTGACATCTTTCTTGTCCATGTCTCTGGCTGAGCTGGTTGAAGTCTGATACCTTGGACAGATATGGTAAATATAAATTCCGTGTAAAGGGACTCTCCTGGGAGGTAGGTCTTTGTTTTGAGATCACAACAAATGGACACACAATTATTTTGATGCTTAAATTCATAACCTAATTTTGGAGAAAAAAACACACCACATTCCAGATATATTATTTATGGAGTAGGTAAGCATCGAAAAGATTTTGTGACCAGGTAAGTGTGGAGCCAATGCTCATTTGCAGAAGTGAAAGATATGGTCTGGAACACACTCCTGGCTGGGCATTCCCATGGAGGAGAGAGTGAGGAAGTCCCACACCAGGTGGTTAGTAACTTAGGGGGCTTGAGGTCTAACCGGCAGGAGATGCGATGATTTTCTTCAGAGTGAGGGAGAGGTTAGATCTCAGAGTAACTGGATCTTCAATGCACAAAGCTCCCTGGGCTCGGGGGGACTCACAATGCCTTTGGGATTCTTAGTGGCTGCTCCTAATTTAGACCTGTGACTGTCAGCCCTTCACAGAGCTAGCGTCTCTCTGAAGTCACTCCTTATAAAGCTTTGTGAAAAATTTGGACAACTTAGGACACACACGTAGAGGAGGAAAAAAGAAAAGGAGAGGGAGATGAGAAAGTAGGCAGATTCTATTTTTCTGCAGTTGGCCTTTATTTTTTAAATAACCTTGTGCAACTTTACAATTTTCCCTAGAACTGATTTTCCTCCGCTTGTTCCCTTTTTCTTCATTATTTTAATGGCTACATCTTTGCTCTGATGTGTCAATGGGAGTGGAAAATCCTGTGAAGCCGGGGCTTAATGAAATGCCAGCTGGAACAGAGGGATAAAGTTTCTTTGGAAAGGCTTCAAAGGGATGCACGCTGGGCGAGCTCTGGGACAATGGTGCCCAGGCCTGAGGACAGGGACAGCCTGGCCAGCTGGCCCAGCCTGGCCCTAACGAGGCATGAAAGGATGAGGACCCACGTCACCGAGCAGTTGGGGGTGTGGGATGGGGGATTTAAAACACACCTGCACACATAGACTGACTGCATCCCTATATTTTACAACAAATAATATTCTCATAAAATGAGGGTCCAAAATGTGACTCCTGCTGGAAGAAGTACGAGCTAATTTGGCTCAAAACCTTGGCTTCCTGGATGCTGCCAGGCACCTCCCTCTCCACACCTCATTTTGGAATGAATTTTGCATTTCCTTTTATAGAAGAATTACTACAGAAACCTTCATTTTGATAGGTCTTGAAAGAGATTGATGGACACTCATTGGTCATTTTGGGTCAGTGGCATTTCTCTTTTCTTTTTTGGTGAATAAAGCTGGCGAAGTGACTAGGAAATAGGCTATCAATCTAGAAGGTTCAAATGCCACATCTGGTTGTCTTCCCATTTAGGCTCAGGCTTCTAAAACCTTTTTATTTTACATGACATCAAAATAATCAGCCGTAGTTTGTGCTCAGAAACGATTATTGGGAAACTTTAAGGAACCTCAGCCCTCTACCTGGTTCACTTAGGTGTGTTAATACACTTTGTGTAAGACTCTGATATGGTTTTACCTCGAGTGTTTCGTTATTGAGGCCATTAGAGCAATTACATGGACTCTCTCATTTTATTAAGGTAACTTTCAAATTTCTTAAAACTGTGGGGATGGGGAGTTATGTCTTTACAAACTGTGTCTTCTGAAAGCTTTTAGTCTAGAACAAGCATAGAAAAGATAATTTTCACCCATAGCCCTTGCATATGAGAACTGACAAAAAAGCGTTTGAGATATGTTTTATGTTCCAAACAACAAATATTTACTGAGAAATCAAGATTGATGTGGTCCTTCTGGCCTAGAAAAAATAAATTACGGACCTTTGTTCAGCTGAGTTCCATAAGCAGGTATAAATCACCCACTATTTGTAGCTATTGAGCTATGTGCTGTGTAATGCATCCAAATAAGACATGGCCCCACCTTCAGGAGACTTCCTTGTGGGCAAGAGAGATAAGATTCTACACACAAAATTTCATTTTTCTTGGTCGAAAACAGTAGAATAGCAGAAATTTCATATGACCCAATCTAATTTTAGAATAAATCCTAAAAAGGACATATGTATAGGATAATGTAGCTTTTGGCCAAGGCTTCCTGAAGGAGATGCCATTTGAGTCTGATTGGTATAGACAGAGGAAAATATATTCCAGAGAAAATTCCATTCACAAAAGCCTAGAGGAATGCAGTGACATGGTACATGAAGACAACTACAAAAATATAGTATAATTGTTTAAAATCATTCAAGGAAGTAGAGCTTATCTGAGGATGATGCCAGAAAGGTCATTAGGACAAGAACAAAGACTGTCAGTGTCAGGCTTGGGCTTGATTGTGTAGACTGGGGGGGCAAGGGAGCTTTTTAATGACTAAGCTATCAGGCCAAGTACAGAATGCTGGACACATCATTCTGGTTCTCCTGTGGAGGAGACACTGGGGGTGGGGGATGTTATTATCCATTTGCTCTCCATCCCTGACACACACACACACACACACACACACACACACACACACACACACACATACACACACACACCTATACTTCTATGACTTGCAGGGTGCCTACTATGGCCTGCACTGCACTGCCCAGGCCTCTTGCCATCTTACTCTTGGTGGGGGCTTGACAATGGAAGACCTGGAGGTCAGGCAGAAGGAGGGGCAGTTTGTTGTACTTATTCCCCCAGTTCCTCTAGGCCTCCCAATGTACCTAGCAATGTTTGTGCTCCTCTGTGACCACAGCACCCATCATGCAGCCATCTTCTTTGTCACCAGCTACCACCACACTCCTTCAGTGGTGGTCATTGCTTTCTGTCCTTGCTAGTTGGGTTCGTCAGCCTGTCCTTTTGGTTTCTTTAGCCCTCCCATCACCTATGGAAATGGTCTTTTTATTAAAATCTCTTTAATTAACCTCCTTGAGTTTAGCATCTCATTTATTGCCAGGCTTTGATAGAGGGTCAAAGATGGAGACAGATTTTTTGTTTGTTTGTTAGTTTTTGAAGATTTTTAATTCATTTTTTAGAGAGAGAGGTGGGGAGAGGGAGAGAGAGAAACTTGATGTGAGAGGAAAACAAGGAGGGGAGATGTGTCCCCTCCTGCGTACCCCCTACCAGGGATCAAGCCTGCAACCTGTGCATGTGCCCTGACTGGGAATCAAACCAGCAACCTTTTTGGTGGATAGGATGATGCTCAACCAACTGAGCTATACCAGCCAGGGTGAGACAGAAAGTTTAATTAGGAGAACGCTGTGTTGGATTAAATGAGAGTAATACGGGGCTAGAATATACCATTTGTGTTATAAAATAATTTAGGCTGTAAAAATGAGTGACTGATTAGATTGGGTTCTCTAAGACCAATCAGTATGGGGTCAACTTTTACAGGGGCAGGCAGGAGACTAGAAAAGAGGTTCCAAGGGGCACAGGTCAGTGTTCGGTGATTCACAGCGCAGTGGCTAAAGGTACTAAGGTGATTGGCGATCCTAAAGCAGGAATAGTATGAGTCCAGTTTTATCTATCTCAAAGACTTACAGTGTTCTGTATTATAAGCACTATACCCAGATGAATTCTAATATATAAATACAATAATTAGTATATTTCTACATTCTTTCATTTAAGACTTTGTTTTTCCTCAAAATGCTCAATCTTGCTTCTCTATCTACCCATTCTTAGCACTTATTATTTCTTTCACTTAATAAGAAGAAAATAACACCAATTATCTTACACCATTTTATCATTGTCTCTGAAGTAGCTTTTACCTTCAGTGGCTTCTATGGGGTGGATGTTTCCCTTGAATTATGGTGATAGGGCCACTTACTATTGCACTCAGGAGGGGACACAGCTTGATTCAAGATAAAAATTGAACCAAGAGCTTAAAGGTAAATATCAGTGTGTAGCTCTCACCACCTCTTCTTTAATCCAGTACATGTAATTTCCAGAGCAATTAGTACTTGGATAGGCAACCAAGCCTTGACTTGACCTCACTATTATTGATGAAGGTACCACCATCCCAATGAAACACCATACAAAAAAAATCAAAAAAAAAAATCAAATGCCTAAAAGACCTCTACTTAGGAAGACTTTATTTTCTTGGCTTTCTTGTGAGTGCTTTTGTAGGAGTCTATGGCCCCCTGCTGTGTGAACGAAGTCCTTTGAAGCTTTGTCCAAGCCTGTGGGCTCTGCTCACAGACAGAGCACCCAAGAGCAGAGCAGGTTTTTTAGCTGCCACTATAACAACAGCTGCTCACCCTTGATCCAAGGTGCCATAAGCTGTCATGTCCTGACAACATCAAAACAACTTGTGGCCCACTTGAAGGCTGTATACCACTTCCAAAGCACTAAAAGCCAGTTTCACAACTTGAAATCCCTCCTTGCTTAATATAAACTTTTCAAACTCCAAGATCAAAATGCCTTGTGCAGAGTCCCAAAGCTACACACTTGGATCCACCAGAGTTCTCAGTGCCTCCATGGTTATTTGCTTCACCAGACCCAGTCTTTTATTAATCAATTAGAGGCCCGGTGCACAAAAAATTTGTGCACTTGGGGGTAGGGGGTCCCTCAGCCTGGCCTGTGCCCTGTTGCAGTCTGGGACCCCTCGGGGGTGACCACTTGCTGGCTTAGGCCTGCTCCCTGGGGGATTGGGCCTAAGATGGCAATCAGACATCCCTCTGGCAGCCCGGCAGCCCTCGGGAGATGTCCATTTTCCAGCGGGGAGCAGACCTAAGCTGCAGTAGTAAGATATCCTTAGTGCTGCTGAGGAGGCAGGAGAGGCTCCCACCACCACAGCTGTACTGGCAGCCATCAGCCTGGCTTATGGCTGAGCAGAGCTCCCTCCTGTGAGAGCACACTGACCACCAGAAGACAGCTCCTGCATTGAGCATCTGCCCCCTGGTGGTCAGTGTGTGTCATAGTGACCAGTCATTCCCAGTCTTTCTGCTGTTAGGGTCAGTTTGCATATTACCCTTTTACTATATAGGATAGAGGACTGGTGCATGGGTGGGGGCCAGCTGGTTTGCCCTGAAGGGTGATCCGGATCAGGGTGGGGTCCCGCTTGGGTGCCTGGCCAGCCTGGGTGAGGGCTGATAGCTGTTTGCAGCTTTTCACACCCCCTTGAGGGTGGGGGTCCCCACTGGGGTGCCTGGCCAGCCTGGGTGAGGGGCTGATTGCCGTTTTCAGGCTGACGGGCTACTGAAGCTCCCAGCCTCTTTTTTTTTTTCTATTCTGGGATTTACTTATCTTCTATAGCTGTCACTGGAGCTGAAAGCTGGCTCCAGCTCTGAGGCCATTGCCGGCTGAAAGCAGGTATCTGGGTTTGTTTAGCTTCTATAATTGAAACTCTGTTGCCATCACTGGCGCTGTAAGCTCTGAGGTCCTGGCTGGCTGAAAGCAGGTATCTGGGTTTGTTTAGCTTCTATAATTACAACATTGTTGCTTCTGGAGCTCAGAGCTGGGCTGCGGCAGGCGGGGAACCTTGGCTTCCTCTATCACTGGAGCAAAAAAACCTCCTGCTCGCTTCAGCTGCCTGGCTGTCGGCTGCCATCTTTGTTGGCAGTTAATTTGCATATCCTGCTGATTAGCCAATGGGAAGTGTAGCGGAGGTATGGTTAATTACCATGTTTGTCTATTATTAGATAGGATATTACCAGACAAGCACAAAGATGTTGAGACCCTAAACTTACTCTACAGAAACTGCAGTTATCCTCATTCCACTTCTTCTTTTCCTGGTAAGTTTAAAAGGGGAGATGATTCATGCTGTATTTATTCATAGTCCCACCACTGTAAATGGCATTTTTGTTTGACCATAAAGCCATTGAGATTTTCATTCCCACAATACAACAAGGTGACCATAGTAAAAATGTTGGGAAGACTTAAGTTTCTGGTATGAAGAGAAGGCTTGTGTGCATTTCTATTTATTGGTCCACCTATTAGTAAACTCTGTTGGTAAAACTGCTAGTGACAAGACATGTCCCATGGCTCAGAGGAGTTCAAGGTTCATTAGAAATCTCTAATACTCTGCTTGCATCTTGCTGAGATGTATTTTTATAAAGGCATTTTTTTGTAATTGCTATAATTAAAACTGATTAAATTTCAGAACCAGTTTTCAGCCTTTACTTCTGGGTTAATTTTTATAGACAGAGGAACTTGGGATTATGGTTACAACATGCTTGATGAACTTTCATTTCTTCCTTACTGGGCGACCACCACCTATAGTTCTTAGAGGAAACTACCAATCCATGTTACCACTGCCCTGCTTCTTTTAATTTGCATGGAAATGCATGCCTCCTTACCTGAAAACTTCATATTGCACATTTTATTTTTGTAACTTCTGGTTCTAAGAAAGGGATGCTCAAGTTAGGAGCCTTTTATTTCTTCCTAGATAAAAAGGTAGGTATGGAGATATTTTCTAAGTCTGCCATCTTAGTAACTCAACTATTTTAGGAAATCCTTAAGAAGGGCTTATTGAAGCTGAATTCAGCACATACAACATCTCAGGGGCACTTGAGGATGTATTTGAATGCCAAAAAATGTTCCACCACATAGTAGAAGAGATCATCTCTATGAAATAATAAGCATTGTGCTTTCATTACAGGTGGGAAAACACTATTTCAGCTGGATGTGTCAGATGATGGATTCAGACATATTTTTTGTTGGCACAGTCACTCATGAGTGCTTAGAGTCTGACTGGGACTGAGCCACACATATAAGCAAGGCAGAGGGAGAGTCAATATTCTTTAAATATGGTAAACACACACAAACACACTTAAAACATATGATGCAAATTAGATATAATTAATTAGGAAGCTTCTCCAGATACAATAATAAGGTGATAAAATGATTCCCCATGTAACAAAGCTGCTGCATATATGGTCTCTCAGGAACTCTTTGGCAGTTTTGTGGCATAAACTGATTTAGGCTTCTAACAGAAAGTTAATCTCAGCCATGAAAAACACACTCACATACACAACTGTGCAATCCACATTTGGGGAGAGTGTTATAGGTTCCCTAGACCATATCTATAACTCTTCCCCCTTGTCTGGGACTCTGTCAAACCCAAATTAGGATATTCACTTAGCTAGGACTCTTCACAGCTCCAAATATGAGGGGATTTTTGTTCTCCAGTATTATTTTCAGTGTTGGCTGTAACTTACTCTTTCAAACTAATCATCTACTAAACTCCATCATGAACCTTCTCCTGTCAGATCAGAAAGATAGCTTAGTTTGCTCTGGTGTACTAGTTTGTTTTCACCTGCATAACTTGCCCAAGCTGTTATCCCTCATTGATGTATGTATTCACACATGTTTATGGTGCCTCAACAAGGTAGCATGTCTGAGATGCATCAATGAACAAGACAGACCAGAAGCCCTCTCCTCTGTTCTACAGGAATAACTTCTTCGTCTTGTCCTCCACTGCCCTACCAATTTTTCAAACCAAGATAGAGTTCTATCTCTTCTGTGTTTTGTGTCCATTAAATTATATCCTCTGAAATTTTGCATTTTCTAAAATGGGAACCACCTGTTTGGTCTTCAGCAAGCAACACCTCCAATGAGTGTAAGGTTGCCTGTATACAGTTATTACATCTACTTGGTCTGAGGCACCTCTTTAAATTCTCATGATCCTGCCATATTTCTTGGCCCTCTCTAGAGTGCCTATTAGGTACTCAATATATATTGACTGATTGATGATCATATATGCCATCCTTTCCTGTAATAGCTATCAGAGAAATTGTCTTAGGAGAAATCTTGCATTTGTATGACATTTTTTAAAATTTTGTTTTATTGCTTAAAGTATTACAAAGAGTAGTATATATGTCTCCATTTTTCCCCCTTGACCTTCCCCTGGCCTCCCCTACCCCCTAGTGTCTTGTGTCCATTGGTTATGCTTATATGCATGCATATAAGTCCTTCGCTTGATATCTTACCGCCCCCCCACCCCAACCCTACCCGGCCTTCCCTCTGTAGTTTAACAGTCTGTTTGATGCTGCTCTGCCTCTGTATCTATTTTTGTTCATTAGTTTATAACATTTTAAGCTTTTTATTAACATATATTATCCTAGTACATTCTCAGGTAAGTAGAAGTGGTATCATTTCCATTTTCAATACAGGAAAGTTAAAGAAAATTCAGTGACTTACACAAAGTCACAAAACAAATTAGTCCCCAAACAAAGAGTAGATTCAAAGGGTCTTGAGTCCTATCTTGTGCCTAGTTGTTTTTTTTTCCATATCTCAGTGTTATGAAACAACCTGTCAGAAAGTGCAATCAATACTTAAGTAGAACAAAATGTGGTGTAAAAAATCTTTCAATTACTTGTGAGGGGGTTGGAGACATACAACTGTGATTGAAATCTGCAGGTAATTCAAAGATTTCCATTTGATTCAGTATCTTCCTCCACATAATGAAGACAAGTGGCTTAATATGATACTCTCCTCCTTTTCTCTCTGATCTTACATTTATCTTTGTAGAAGATGATTCAAATTCCACTGCCCACAATTACAGATCATATCCTTATGGAGTAGCTCACTCTGTAATCTTGACCTTGATTGTGAACTTACCTATATGAACTTCAAATTACCTAGAGAGAAAATAGGGCTAATAACTTTTCCCTAATGCCTCATGAAATAATAATGGGGTTATATTGCGAATATATGGCATATTTATTAACATAAAGTCAAAAGCACCATATAAATGAAAGCTCCCATACAAGAGCCAGTCCCAACAAGGTTTTTTTTCCAATTACAAATACAGATATGGATTTTTCCGTCTCTAGATTCACAGAGTACATAACATTCATCCTATGGAGCAGTACTTACATACAGTCTTGTGCTAATCAAAATATTTTCTTCTTCCTATAATAGAAAAAATTATAGTAATTCATTCATATAGTCCTTCAATATTTTCAAAGTCATTTCGTTTACATGATTTCACTAAATAAACCCATTAGTGTTAGTCCAGCTGAATACCATGGTCTCCATTCCTCAAGGGAAGTGGTGACTTGCCCAGTCAGCTGGTACAGAACTAGAACAGTCCTTCATACTATAGGCACTGATCTTTTCCTAGGGCTGCACCCCACTCATTCATATAAGAACCATACTTCAATCAGAGCCTAAGAGGTATACTTTTCTTTAGCCTAGCACCATGCTCATAGAAAAAGTGTCCAAATGCTTGATTGAATGATGAATTAATGACTCCAAAGAGCATAATTTTTCATTTGATAAAAAAATAAGGATTTCAATCTGTTTAAAGTATTTATTTTCCAACCATCTATTCTCTATTTAAATACAAAGTATAAGTTTAAGACAGAAGGATATGTGACATTTAGGTAACAGGCATAGTAAAAGTTCTCTACATGTGATTATCTCATTAGGAAGCCAGTTTTGGACTATGATTTCTATACCCAAAGGGGAAGAAATGTGTGATTGTAAATGTTATTATTTCTATTTAAAGCGCCAATATGCTTAAGCAGCTATAATGGTTTTCTTTAATGTGTTGAAAGGAGGGATGGCTTGGTGACATGTAGACTGTCTCTCAGCTTCACAACTGAGGAGCTGTGTGACATTTGTCAAATCAATTAACCTCTCTGTGTTTGAGAGTTTTTGTGTTTTGAGGAGGTTAAAATAATACTTGTTTTCTATAGCTGTCTACACTCACAAAATCAAAGACATGTCTTAGGGGAGCTAAGGCAATTATTCAGATGGTTCAGGCCAAAATAAATCCTGCCATGAAGGAAAAAAAAAAGTGTACATTTGAACCTCAGCTGTCCAGCTTCCCTGTCGACATCAATCAAACTCACAGAATAAACGGTTCAACCCTTTGTTTCCCTTGCTTATGTTACAAAAGCACCTTTAGGGGCATATTAGCTTGTTAAGACAAGTGAGTGAATCATTAATGGCTTTAAGCCACTTATCATATAATCAAGAATACTTGAAACACAAGGAGGTTCTGGATTACTGGAATGCCTGGGTTTTAAAAAATATACATTTCCCAAAGTCACCTTCAAAATTAGCATCAAAAGGGAAAGAGAGAAAAACAGGAACATAGATTTGCTTTTGTGTCCAGTTTGTGCTAGACACTGTGGCAGGTGCTTCATTTGTCTTCTTATTTTATTTGATCCTCACTACAATAGTAGGATATACAGAGTTCCCAAAGAGGAAACTGAGGCTCAAAGACAGTGAGGAGCCCCAAATCACACAATCAATATCTGGAACTCTGGGGCCTGGAACCTCATTCCAAATCCATGAGCTATATACCATATCATACTTGCCTAGTGCATGAACATATAATTCAATAAAAATCAGTGACTCCCTACAAAGTTCTAAGTATGATGCCAGAGCTGAACATAGTCATGTGAATGAGGCCTAGACCTACTGTCATTGACTTTTGTCTGCGCAAGGTGACACACATTAAACCTGGCAGTAATGCAGCAGGAGCCATCTGTATGGGAGTACAGAGAAGGGGCCAAACCCCAGGTGCGTAGAAGTACCTTAAGGGACATAGAGAAATGTTGTCTCTTGGATCCAGGATGCATTCTGCTCTTACATTAGATCACAGGTTAGGAGAAGAGTCTAGCCCACGGGGGTTCTCTGTGCAGAGTAGACAATGATTGACACTTGAAACATGGAGAACAGGCTTTGAATCCCAACCACATCTTTTACAGTGTATTCCGTCAGGCGTAAGTGGCTTCACTTCTCTGAGCCTCAGAGCCTGCCTGGGTGATGGGAAAGTCTGCTTCACAGGGCTGTTGTGGTAATAAATAATAAATTCAGAATGCCTTATATATTACCTGTCATGCTCAATACTAAAGAAGATACCACCATTATTAGTCTAATTTTTTCTTCTTACAAATATGTGATGGGCAGCTTACAGGTAGTCCACTAAGATCCAGAAGGCCTTAAAGAGTTAGTTCTTTATCTGTTAGCATTGTTGTACTTGAACTAAATCATTTGTGGAAATATATATAAATATACACACACACACATGCACACACACACACACTGAGTGGCCAGATTATTATGACCACCCCATCAGTACTTCATTGGGCCAACTTTTGCCTTCAATACTGTGGTGATTCTTTTTGGCATTGACTCCACGAGATGTTGAAAGGTGATGCGAGGAACCTGACACCATGCCTGATGAATAGAACTGTCCAGTTCTATGAGATTTGATGGTTGTGGAACCAGCTGCCTGATGGCTCTTTTAACTTCGTCCCACAAATGCTCAATTGGATTGAGATCTGGTGATTGTGGGGGCCACCTAAGCAAGGTAAAGTCTCCCTCATGTCCTTGAAACCACTCCTGCACAATATGAGCACTGTGGCATGGTGCATTGTCTTGTTGGAAGAAGCCATCTCCATTGCGATATGCCATCAATATGATAGGATGAACTTGGTCAGCAAAGATACTTAGGTATGTTGTGCTATTCAGACGCTTATAATGGTCTGGCCCTCTAGCAACTTCAGTGCGAAATTAGAGCTATTTGCCTACAAACGTGAGGTGGTCATAATAATCTGGCCACTCAGTATGTGTGTGTGTGTGTGTGTGTGTGTGTGTATATATATATATATATTCTTCAGGGTGAGCCTTTTGAAGAGATACTTGCACAATCCAGTCTGGGTCTAGCCAGCCTTCAGAGGTGAGTCAGGTGCCACCCATCTTCTTGATGAGTTTCACCTGCTCATCCAGGAAGTAGTTCTCCAGGAAGTTACAGAGCTGAGGGTCTGTGCAGATACCACCCATGGCCTGCAGATCCAAAAGGGCCAGGTTCAGGTTTTTCTCTAAGGCCATGGTGGCCCCCATGGTGTCCTGAGTTTTCCCCACTGTTCTTGGAGAGGCTTAGCACATTCTGGAAGAGAATGCACTGGTTTTGCATCTTTAAAAGACACTAGGCGCCCTCTCCACCAATGCATCTTCTCCACCAAAGCTTGAAGGAGGTGGTCTACTCCATCCAGAGCCACATTTTTGTGGTGGAAATAGAAGCCCACAGAGAGGTAAGTGTAGGTCACAGATTACAGGTTGGCCAGACAGTTCATGGCAGCCTTCACCTCAGAGGAATGATTCTGACGAGGTTGGGAGGTCATGGTTGTTTGGCAAGCAGGAGTTAAAGTAAAACAAAAAACAAAAAACAGTGCCTGTTGGTCTCAGGAGTCTGAGGATAGCTGACGTAATTCCAAAGGTGATGTCTTGAAAAAGCAGTGGAGGTTGGTTGGAGGCTGGAAGAAAGAGCATCCCTAGGTCCGTTCATCCAACCACTGGGAACTGCACTCCCAACAGATATATTTTTAAGTTAATGAATTAACTGTGGGCCACAGTACAGTAAGTTGATTATTCATCACCTATTAAACCAAACATTCTGACATTAAAGACCATTTCTATTTTGGTCCTGGCCTTTTCTTCCAAAAGTGAAATTTGTCATATCACCACAATTGCCATTGATTATAGACTCTCCTTTTGTTGTTCTGGATTTTTGGTGCCCACAAACCCCATTCTGACATATAAAGCAGCCTTAAATACTAGTGTTCATCAGTTGCATTTTTTGATCATCTGATCCCTGTGCTTTCCACCTAAACAAAGCTGTATGGAGTGTCAAAGGCAACAAAGCCTCTTTTTTTTTTTTTTTTTTTTTTTTTTTTTATAGACTACAGTCTCTTCAGGGCTGGAAACTGAAAATTTAAAACTCCAGCCAGGCTTAAAACATAGTAAGTGCTTTCATGTATTAATCAAATGGAATCCATATTGAGGAAAAAAATATGAATTTCAGGTAACATAAGTACAAGAGCCTATTTGAAGAGGCAGAGAGTCTACAGAAATTGAGGGCAATAGGAATGATTCTCCCTCTTTGCTTTAGAGTTTTTGCTGGGAGTAGAGTTTATAAGTTGAGAAGATGTACATAGTTATCAGATTCTCCTAAGAATTTTTAACCAGCTACCAGGAGAGTCCAAGTGGGCATATAATTATAGCAATTGGATCAAGTATAGAATTTTAATATGTATAAGACACATGGATTCCTTAACAAACAAACTGACCTTTCAGATCACCTGGCCTTAGGAGAACCCTGGGCCAGATGTGTTCTGGAACTTCAGTTTAAATGAGACCCTTGGCACCAGAGGCACACTGGTTAAGCATCATGAAATAAATACACAAACAAACAAGCAAACAAAATCTGTACCAGGTCTTGGACAAGATAAAACTCTCAGTGATTTGTTAAGAGAACACGAACTGAAAGGACATTTAATGGACAATGATAAAACTTGGTTGAAGATGAGAAGATACTAATTGGTGATATTCCAGTAAGACAGAGGCAAAAGCTATTTGAAAGGCTTTTCCTGTAGCCATGTTGAAAACTAGGGTAGTGACAAGGGTCTTAGATTAGAGGTGTGTTCCCCAATGACCCTAAGCTAAGAACTGCAATCAGAGGAGACAGATGCTTAGCATGCAATGTTGCATTGGGGGAAAAGGCTAATGAGATTCCAGGCTGCTTGTCCACAGGGCCAGCCATCACAATGTCAACAGGCAGGGAGGCTGCTGTCCTTCTTAGAACCACTCTTCTGAAACTGCATGTGTGACATGGCAGCTGATTCTCAGCAGCTTAATAGTGACATTGTCTACTTAGTCTAGCCAGACTGAAGTAGGGGGACAGGGTGCTGGTTAACTGGCTGGAAGGAGATGCCTTCCTGAAAGTCTGCAGAGGGTTTGTGAGTGAGACAGGAAGCCACAGTCCCAGGAGGAGACACACATTCAGGGCTCAGCAGAATAAACCTCGTTATTGGATTTGGACTGATGAGGGTGAGGTAGACATCCGAGTTATGCCGTGCAGATGCTGACATGAAGTGACAGTGTGCTGTCATCCAAGTTTCATGAAGTGACCCAGACTAAAATATGAGTAAAATGTACGAGATCTTGTCGCGATTCCTTTTTAGAGAAGCAAATTTGTTTGATACTTGCTTTAATATTTTAACAAAAAGAAAGCAACAACTAAAAATAAACAAATGAAAAAATAACACATGTATACTATATGCTTATTTCTACTTGGACCTTGAAAGGAGCCAGGTAGGGCCAAGGAATGGCATTGATGAAAAGAAAACCATACATTAGGACAGAGAAAATGTGGGGAACCATCGCAGCCCTGCTACTGCTCACTATGGAACAGGGACAAGACTATCAATCCTCTGGATTCTCAGTCGCTTGATCTGCCTTGTGAGCAACATTCACCCTTATGGGGAGAATCAAATGAAATAATGGATGTTGAATTGATGGTCAAAATTACAGATATTATACATAAATGAGACCTCTATAATTAAAACACTCTCACTCATTGTTTTACTGCTCAATAACTTAAACTTGAGTAGTGTTCAAGAGAAGAAACTGTTCAAGAACATGGGGGGAAGAAGTGGTCAGTGATAATATGTAACTTGATTCACAAGCACATTGCCAACTCTATTCTTAAAGGCATGATGTGAACATTTCCATAATTATAAAAATGATATTAAAATCCTGAAAAGTTGCAGTGGCCCTGTTGATATACCCAGTGTTCATTATTTAACAAACCTACTTAACTAAGTGTCTTAACTGGTTAAAATGAATCTCTTTCAAGACTGCCAAGGTGTGTGGGTCAGTCTCATACAAGCCCAGAGGGATCTGGGTGGGACTGTCATGCATAGCTGCACAGGCTATGCGTTATACAATTGGCTGCAGTATTCTCATAGACTTCAATGAGAATAGCATTCCCCAGAGGTGTAAAATGCAAAGACCCCAATTCTGGGAATAATCTTAAAATATTTTTTAGAAGTGTTTTTAGCCGGGATTTGATCATAATTGTATTAAAATCAGCTTCCTGTAGGTAAGAACATTTTGGGTTTCTTCTACATCCAACAGATGTAAAAAGTAGTTTACTACAAATCATTTGTTTGGAGGAGAGTACTGCCATCCTCCTTTGGAATTATTTTCTTTCTGTACCTATTTCTCAAACATGGGGCTGGAAAAAGTGGCCTTGATGCATAGAAATTCAGGCATATGGCAGATAGGTGAGAAATTATTTTGAGGGGGGCGGTTTACATATATTCTCTTTCCCACAGAATTCCCCTGCACTATAAAAGAAACCATTCCTATTTTCAGCTTAAAAAAACAATTTCAAGAGAACGGGAGTATTTCATTTTCCTTTAAATGGCCTGACTCAGTACTATCTGTAGCTACAACCACTATGATATTATTATGGTGTTAAATTGAAGACTGAGAATGCACATTTTAGCAGCACATATATTATTCTTAGTGAAATAGGTGCTTCCCAAAATGCAAACTTAGAAAATGCATTTATTATTGTTTTTGTATGTACCTGTCATTATATATTGTTACTTGAGCTTTTATTAGACAGTGTTCTACAGACTGAGATGTGCCTCCACCCCATCCCTCTCTGCCTTAAGTGTCCTCTACCCTCCACAGTTGGGAAGAGGTTGGCTGAATGCTCTCTGATGATTTCCACCTGTGCTACCCACTTCTCCAACCACGGCCAGCCTGGAACTGCTAGAGGCCATGGGATTTTAAGGAGTGCTCTGTTCACTTGAGCTCTATTTCTGTTCTTCACTGCAGAGTTTATTACACCACCTGGGAGAAGAACTAGCTTTAATTCATCTTTTGAGACTTTGATTGATTATTGGTAATAATAGTTTATAAAAAGGTTATTTCCCATTAGATGCCATTTTGAACAGATTTGTACATTTTTCTGTGACTGTTATAGCTTGGTGGATAGGAAAGTCAAATAAATACAAGACAAGAGATATAGAATCAGCAGTTTAAGTCATGAAACTGGGAGACAATATGGTAGGGTATACGGAAATTTACTTTGCAAACAGTTTTTAGGAAACCAATAATTCTGTCTAGAAAGTTCAATTTTCTACCTGTTTTTTTCTTCTCCTCTCTTCTCCATCTGAAGTTATTTCCCTAGGTCCTCTGTATTGACTGTACATCTACAGACAGCCTTTATTAAGGAGAGTAATGCAGGAACCTATGAACCCCCTTCTTCATTAGCCATCTTCATCATCAATGCCCCTGTCATTCCTCAGTGGAGTCAATGAGACAGAGACATGTCAGTAATTTCACTTTATATGGATATCATGGATTTTTCTCCTTTCCTACCCAACCTTCTTACAAATTATGTCCCTGTGGTCATGATGGGGCTGAGAAAACAAGGATAGATGTATCAGCACAGATGTCTTACCTAATGTCAGCATTTAAAACAAGGAAGCTTAGTAGAATTATAGACAAAAAGGAGTGGATTTTACTGTATGTACCTTATAGCTCATTTTTTAAAAAAATAAAGTATATATTTCTCTTTAATAAATGTTCTTAGAGGATCCACTATTTGCTAAGATTGGGTTCAATTGTCAGGAAAGACTTACCAGCTTTGCTTATCTATGTTTTTGCACTTATCCCTGATAGCTACGATTTTCTGAAAGTAATTGTTGATACAATGATGGGAATAATATTACTTTCAAATATTCATCAGCATGAGGGCATAAGGTTTAGGTCTACCTTGAATCTGACCTCTATCAATAAGCCTTACCTGACCAAATTTTCCAAAGAATTCTTCAAAGAGGAGGAGGTGGTTTATATTTGGGCAGCACCTCCTAGTTAGAAGAGCGTTTTCTCATGTCACCATAACTTTATTATCTTTATTTTTTAGATAAGGAAAGTCAAGCCCAGTATGGTTAAGGAGCTTGTTTCACTGCTCACAGCTAGTTAGTAAACTAATAAGTAACCCAGACTCAGGGTTGCCAACTCCACTCTTCTTTCTGCCATATCACATCACCTCCCAGATGCCCTCTCCTTAACCTGGCTCAGTGAGAGGCACTTGGTGACATGATGCATTTTTCCTCTCACAAGTGGACCCTTATGTTTGGAAGGCTTCAGAGATGACATTTCCTTCCCACTTGCAATGCAATCTGAATATGAAATGACAATACAGGACCCAAAGAAGGGCAGCATGATTATGAATATGAGTGTCTCTGCCCAGTGGATATATAAATACAACGTCTCCACACACTTTCTCCTTCTCCTGCATTTTCACTTACCTCTTGTTCAGCTTCTTCAAATCAAGTTTCTCTACAAGACATCCTTGTTTCTCTCTATGTTTTCCCCCTTTAAGCTCACCTTCTGGAAGTCTTCCAGGCTACTTAAACACTCATATCCCTCATTAATAACAGGCTCTCCTCTGATGCAATCAGATTATTGTATACTGCCCTTTATTTTTCCTTCCATTTATCTTTAGTCACTCATTGTTTGCTATTTATTCAATGCACATATTTGTGATATCTCTAATGTCAAAGATTGCAGATTTTTTTTTGCTCTATATAACACAATTAAAACTTACACTCAAGTACTTTTGGGTAACTTGATTGATTATATTTCACTAGATTCCCCTTTTGCATTCGTCTGTGAAATGTGAAGTTGAACATTTATTTATAAAGAAACTTCTGCTCAGCCTACCAACAACTGTGTCCTGAATATCTATTTTCCTGTTTGAAAAACCTATTGAGTCCCACAGGATGGGTCAAAAGGGTCATGCACTTAATGCTTGCCAATATATCTAGAGTTCAATATTAATCCATTGGTTCCACAAATCCAAATTGAGCTTCAAGTTTGTGAAGCCCCTGGTTTGAGCTCTGCTGCTATGAAAGAATCAACCTTTCTGAAAGACAAGATATTTCTTATAAAGACTAGGGATAAATTTTGACCAATGGTATACCATCTTTCTTAGAAACCTCAACCTCCACATGAAGTATTTATATGTATAAAGACTGGCAAATGTAGTATTAATGACCATATCCATTTCTATTTATTTTCTTCTTTAATCTTTTTTTTTTTTTACTTATATGAAGATGTTAAATCAACTTAAAATATGCTGGAATAATGATGACATTAAGACCAAAAACACTTTTATTCATTTTAAAATGATGGGGTGTCCTCCACAGCTCTTCTCTTCCAAACAACCCCCATTCCAAACAACAGAGCCTGTCTGTCTTCAAATACAAATGTTCACATACCCAAGGAACGGAGGAGTCAGAGAGGCAGCAGAAGGGGAAGCATGCGCAGAAAGGCATTGGTACCCTAAGGGACAATTTTTATCTCAGGAGAACTGACCTTTTTGAGAAAGCAAAGTGAATTATCTTTCTCATCCTTTACTTTTGCTGTGACATCATTAAAATGCATGCTATCTACCAACACTCGTTGTTTTGTATTCATAACCTTAAACTAAAATTAATCAGTTGTCACAAGGACTTAACACACTTGTTAATGGTTCCTAGCCAAAATCTGTATTGTTACAAGAAAAGCAGCTTTTTATATGCACCCTTGAGAAAAACAACAGAGGAGAATTAACTGATGGACATTGAACATTCTTTTCTTCTGTTCAGAAAACAACAGTCTTCATTCTCTTCTCTGGTTGTTGAACTAGTGCTCTGCTGTTTCATGTTTGACATGTTTAGTGCCTCCAAAGGAGGAAATTCCTTTTGTCTATGTCTGATGAAATAAATTGGATCCTACAGAGTTTAATAAATACATGGATTTAGCTAATACCCATATATTAAGCTCTAATTCGGAGCCCATACCCTTACTATGGATTTGTTATTCAACACATATATATTGAGAACTGAAGGAATTGTTGAAGCCTTACTTATGAATGACTAAAAGTGGTTGCTTTTGAAAAACTGAGTCTATCAGGCAAAAGATAAAAAGCAAAACAAACAAACAAAAAATATGACAACATGGTTTAATTCTCTAAAAAGGATAAGCACATTCCCCAAAGAGGAAACTTGGGAGACAAAGGAAAGACTTCTTGAGGGGGACATCAAAGCTGAATCTTGCATAGTTCTGTGAAGACTACCTATTTGGGGGAAGATGATGTGAAGTCATGTTGACCAGATCGAAGGGAAGAGATAAGACAAGGCCTGGAAAGATGAGCTGAGGTTAGATGGCATTCTGGGGACAATTCATATCACTGGATAGTTTTAGGAAAGGGTGTGACCTGATCAGATTTGCATTTTACAATTCTCTCTGGCCTGGTTGAGAAAAATGTTTGGAGGAGACTATGACCAAAGGAAGAAAGAAAATATTAGTTCATTTTTTAGTGCTCACATGAAAGATGATGGTGATGTGGCCTGTATGAAGGTAGTATAGTTGAGGAAGATGTGTTGAATTCAGCCTATATTAAGGAAGACAAAGACTCAACATGATTCTCTGGATGGTCAGATGTGAAAAGCATTCGGGTATGAGAAACATGTAAGCCTCCAACCTCCAGTACTTTATATTCTGTTTGAGAAAATGCAGCTGGAAATTTAAACATTGATATTTTTGTTGTTGTAGAAGTCATTGAACTTTGTGATTTGATAATGTCCTGCGATGTTATTTATTATTTATATGACTGGCAGTTACTTTCCATGTTATGACCACTAGTGGATGAAAAACATGTGGTACTAACAGATAATCTAATATCCTAGTAAATATTGCTGTAACATGACTAGAACAACATTAGTAACACTAGTTATATGTTAAATGGATAAAGCAAAAATGGTTAATGGTTAATTAATTTAAGACTTTTTTTTCTTTTATAAGCCTCTGAGGAGGAAAATAATCTTTCTGTTGTGCAATTAGGAAGTTGAGCAGACATATTTATGTTTCAGAATATCTCTAGGCAATGGATTACTCACTCCTTAGATCAATATTTGATCCCTGTTTGTCAATACGTTCTTTCTTCTGTCTGACCAGCGTCCCTCCAATTTATTTAAGCCCTTTTACTGGGTCTGCTTAGGTTTCTTTTTGCTCTACCAAATGTAGTTATTCCCTCTGTAGAGTTGCTCATCAGTATGATCTCATGCATTCTCGCTGTGCTGGGACTGTGGTTATCTGCCTTTGTTTTTATAGCTCTATTTGAAGAATATGCTAGCATATCTCCTTAATACTTGAATGTGCTTTCTAAACACACCTCAGCTAGTTCCTGCTATCTAGAGTGGGGAAAGAACAACTTATCTTTACTATTTTCCTGAAGTTTTCATTTCTCCTTCTAAAAATTTTGAACTTCCTCTCCAAGAAATGTATATTGAATGTTTGTTCCACACCACAAGTGCCCCAAATAAGCACTAGACATTTCCAGGGAAGTTGCTAAGTATCTTTGGTCCACAGAAACATGGCTCAGCATGTCCTGGATGAGAAGCTGGGACAAAAGGAAGATTCGGACCTGCCTATGTCACAGAGCACATGGATACCCATATTTAATTCATCACATAATCAGAACATGCCTGGCCTAGAAAAATTGTAAATTCATATGTTTTATTTCTAGTGCCCCAACATTTACCTTTAGGGAAGCCCCTCAGCCAGCCTACATTTTCTGTATTTTTCTATTCTCTGATCAAACTTACTCCCAGAAAGGGATCTTGTTTAATTTAGATGTGTATTTCAGACTATGTACTACAACTCCCTGGGAGGCTTTATTTTAAGCCTTCTCTGTATTTGTGAAATGGAAGGTGTTGCTCCCCATAAAAGGAATGCAGGTGCTAAAAAGCAGGTGGTGTGGCTCATTGGGGGGATAGTAGGGGTTCTCCCCAGAGCTCTTTATATGTGGCCATAGAGTCACAATCTATTCTGCCTCTATATAAAGCAACTGTACATCTGAATAATGACTCAGTTCTTCCCTCCAGCTGTTAATGTCGGTGACTCACAGAGTCTGCATTTAGAAGGCAATGCAAACTTTGAGGCTACATCCCTTATGGCAGCTGACATGAACACAGCTTCCAAGGCTGTGTCAGATTTGGACCCAGAATCTTATTGCAGGGGGGCCCTTTGGTGATCTATTCTGAGCATCCTCTGTAGTATAGGGAGTGTAGTCCATATTTCATAGGATTTTGTAAGGATCAAATGAGTGTAGTGTAAAGTTCCCAGACCAGCACAGCATGCAGATTGTAGGATCTTATTATACATCATTTCCACTCTACTTCTTTCTAAGTCCAAATCTGTGAGCTTTGTGTATGTTTTCATTCTAGTTCCTGCCCAGGGTCTCCATCTCTGCTGGGGGGAGGGGAGGAAAGGTTATGTTAGAGAAAGGTATCCTGGCTGTCTGAAATTTACCATAAATTCAATATGCCACAGCCTTTTTAGTGACCTGTAGTTTACACAATGGTAATATATTCCTGGGCTGCTGAAAAGAAAGGTACTTATTCAGATACTTATGGAGTAATGAGAATAGACCCCCTGGCTCTAGCTGAGTAGTGTGTGCTTTGACCAATCTGTAGTCTAGATTGCACATGGTAGAGAAATTAATTAAAATGCAAAACATTTGTGCATCTGTCTACTTCTTCATACATGGGCATATATAAACACAGCTCTTTAAATACCAGTATCTTCTCAGAAAGGTCTGCCCCCAAAGCAAAATTGGAAGTACAGTAACTGCATTCACTCTGGAGGAAGACCCACAAGGTATCACAATTCTAAGAAATAGCTGAGGATGTTTTCCCTTAAGCCAGAAGATCCCTTGAAATGATTAAGGTTGAAATATATCAACACTAACTTTCTTACCCAGACATTATCACTATAAAATTAAGTGGAAAGATGAAAACCATTAAGAGGTCCACATTTTACACACACACACACACACACACACACACACACACACACACACACACTGAGTGGCCTGATTATTATGACTACCCCATCAGTACTTCATTGGGCCACCTTTTAGTTCAATACCATGGCGATTCTTCTTGGCATTGACTCCACAAGATATTGAAAGGTGATGCGAGGAATCTGACACCATGCCTGATAAATACCTCTGTCCAGTTCTGTGAGATTTGATGGTTGTGGAACCAGCTGCCTGATGGCTCTTTTAACTTCATCCCACAAATGCTCAATTGGATTGAGATCTGGTGATTGTGGGGGCCACCTAAGCAAGGTAAAGTCTCCCTCATGTTCTTGAAACCACTCCTGCAGAATACCAGCACCATGGCATGGCGCATTGTTTTGTTGAAAGAAGCCATCTCCATTGGGATACGCCATCAACATGATAGGATGAACTTGATCAGCAAAGATACTTAGGCATATTGTGCTATTCAGATGTTGTTCCACATGAATTAAGGGGCCCAAATCATGCCAGGAAAACATGCCCCAAACCATAACACTGCCCCCACCAGCTTGAAGGGTTGTACTCATGCATGTGTGGTGCGTGCTTTCATGCTGTTTCTGCCAAATTCTTACTCTGCCATCTGCATGATGTAACTGGAAACATGATTCATCGGACCACACGACTTTTTTCCAATGCTTGACTGTCCAATCCTTGTGTTCCTGTGAGAATTGGAGATGTTTTATCTTGGTAACTGCAGACAGCAAAGGTGTTCGAACAGGCCTTCAGCTTCCATATCCTATACGATGCAGTGTATGGCTAAATTTCCTACAAATGTCAGGTGATCATAATAATCTGGCCACTCAGTGTGTGTGTGCATATATATGTTCCAGGATTCATAAATGAAAAGGACTCACAAGTGAAAAGGAAAGGTTGAATTATCCAGTGCGAAGTGCACATGTATTGAAAGTGACAAAAAGCCTTGCTTTCACTTACTTCTCCAGTCCTATGTCTCTGTTAGCAAGCTGTGTGAGTGTGTGTGTGTGCATATGCACAAGCACGTGCCAAGTGACCACCTATTCACAACCGCCATCCTGGAAACATTTGCTTTCTGAAGTCCACCCTCCTCATGGGAATAAAAATTTTAAAAGTACTGTATCTCACAGCACTGAAATGCACACGGGCCCGGTTGGCAGTTACTTTATGCCTGTTAGGTCCTGCAGCCCACAATAAAGAAGGAGCGACCTGGGCTTCTTCCAGCATCATGACACACTGTTCACACATCAGAAGCTGCACAACAGAGACAGGGGATGTTTATGGGCTCCTGTTTGCATCATGCTGCTTTAGTAGCTTGGCTCTGAGTTTTCCTAGGAAGGGAGAGGAATGGGATGTGTGGAGAGTGAGTTTGACCCTCCCCCATCAGCAGAGCTAAAGGGTATAATTTCCAGAATGGCCTCATCTGAAATTTGGATCATATCAGACTCTTCCCACACATTTGCAAGACCTCTGTCCAGAGATAGGGGCACAGTCACACTCTCCTACTTTATTTCTCGCATAGCACTCTAAATTATCCTCAACCTGAGCATGCTCATGTTTAATGCCTTTTTATGAAAGCAACTTTGCATTGGTAATAACCAGAATAGGGGTCTGTTATGGAGTTTGCTAACTTTCCCTCACTCAAGGATAGATTCCCAAAATTTCACTAAGAAATGAAGTAGGGTAGGAACGAGGGTAAGAGATGAGCAACCCAGGTTTCTCTGCATTTCTCTTTGGGTAAAACCAAGGGCATTTGAATGCCTTTAGAGTTTCTAACCTTGGGTGTTGAACAGATTAAGGTCCAGCATGCGTGGTGGTGGGGTATGTACATACTATGAATGTGTGTCTCAGTATTTTCTATCATGTAGTCATTGATGGATGTAGTCATTGATGCAGTTTATAGGCTCGGATCTGTCATTCATACAAGTAATATATATGTGCAAATTCAACCAAGTACTGAGAGGAGCCACAAAAATGATGGAGGGGACAGAGGCCCTAACGTGTGAGGTGAGATTAAAAGAATGTAGTGTGTAGCTCTGCGAAGCTGCTGTCTCACAGCCTCTGCCTCGGGGCTGCAAACCCCCAAAGAGGAATTTGCAGGCTAGTAGAAGGGGCATTACTGAGAAGAAAATGAGCAGAGAGGAGTTGTCTGCATATCAGGGAAAAAAGTTTGTTGGACTAGAAGCTATTAGGCAGCAAAATTACCTCCCCAGGGATACAGTGGAGTCTATGACCCCATTAAGGGGGACATAAAAGCCTGACGGGATGGTCCAGTTTCCCAATTTGTTACAGGGAGGGCCTCCCCCTGGCCCGCAGAGACTTGGTGAGCTGGAGGATGGCACGTGACTCTTACCATTTATGGTGCCAGCCTGGTGCTGAGAGGAATACTGAAGGCAGGATGCCCCAGCTACCTGGATCTGACACCCAGGTTAGAGTTTACCACTCTCTGAGCTACATTTAGGTATTATCTTCAGACTCTCTTTTCCTAAATCTTCGATCTATTTAAATGAAATAAAACCTCCAGGTTGTTTAGGAAGCAGCATCATTTGCCACATGCTTCAATCTGGAAGGGTTACCCCAGATATTTTTTAAAATGTACATGTGTGTCCCGTGGGGAGTTGGGTAGAAAATGAACCTGTTTGAATTGCAATTCATCTCAAAGTTAACTGTTTGTGTGCAGCCTATGTTATGTTGTGTGTGAATTCTGCAGCCACGCTAACGGAATATTAATATATTCTTACTAGGAGGACAGAGAGAGGTTTAAAAGGAAACAAGAAAAAGAAAAGAAAAAGAAAATAACAAATGAAAGGAATTGAAACCAGTTGGATTATAGGGTTGCAGCCACAACCTCCTGGGGGGAATGTAGGGGGAAAGAGAGGCAGTGCTTTCTCTTTATCTTGCAAGCAATTACTGGCAATTTGTTCTGACCAGTAAAACTTCTGATATTATCATGGTTGCTGAGTAATTTATCATCAAAGTTTAATGTGAAAACAGGTGACTGTGTAATCACCAATCTAGGAACAGAAATAGAATCGTTATTATTTCTGCCTGAAGAGAGATTTTTTTTTTTCTGTCAATTGACTTAACGGCCAAAAGGCTGTTCATCATATCACCATGAATTATAAAACCTCTATTAAATATTCATAAAAGTTTTGAAATGAATGTGTGATAGAGATGAAAGCTGGGCTAATTTAAATACCTACCAGACCTGTCTTAATTACAGAGGTAAAATGAGATATAAAAATTATAGCATCAAGGAAAAAAAAAACCTTGAAACAGTTCATTCCATACATCATAGAAAATGCCTTACACCCACCATACACAAAGCTGGGAGCTCATGGGGCAGCACCAATGCCTATCTCCCTGAAAGCATTGCTGAGATGGAGTTGGTAATGACTTCTACTGAAAAGAGAAGGGAAGCATCTTTGGGACTTTAGGCCAAATGATCTGTGCTGGCTATCCTAAAGGCAAATAAAAATCACAACTGTGGAAACACATCCATTTGTACCTGCTCAAGTTCTTAGAAAAAACATTGTGAGGCCAAATAGAACTCAGGATGTGACCAAAATAAATCCAAATGAAAGTCCCCACTAATTTTTCATACAATGATTGTGTGGAAGTGACACATGACCTTTTTTAAAAAAAAATATGTTTTAACTGATTTCAAAGAGGAAGGAAAAGGTAGAGAGAGATAGAAACATCAATGATGAGAGAGAATCATTGATCTGCTGCTTCCTGCATGTCCCAAACCAGGGTTCAAGCCCACAATCCGGACATGTGCCCTGACCAGGAATTGAACAGTGACCTCCTGGTTCATTGGTCAACCACTGAGCCCCACTGTTTTGTGTTAAGCTTCAGCTATCACAACCTCTTCTGCCATCTGAAGAGGAGGTGTTCACCAGGGGTGGTGAGATAGTCCTAGGAGAAGCAATCAGAAGCCAAGACATATTCACATTCCCAAATAGGCTCAAACATAATTTTCTAGGCAAAGTCATTTTCTCTTCATCCCCAAACAGGATAATAGAAATGCAATTCCAACTTTGATCTTTCATCTTTAGGCAAATATCAAGCCTGACATTAAGAGCTATAGTATTTGTGAATTGATCATTAGTGCAAAATTGATATACATATATCAACGTGGTCATGTGCTATAAAATATTTTCTTTAACTAATCACAGATGTTTTGATGGGCATAAAGAGGAAAAGAGAAAAGGATGCTTTCAGGGGCATAGGTCTGTGTTATAGCATGTTGGACTCTCAGACTAACAGTCGGATAACAGCAAGCTTGACCTTGAGCAAAGTGCTTCACCTTGCTGAGCCCCAGCACCAACATCTGTAAAATGAGGGGATTAATTTGGTGGTGGCTAAAGACACATCCAACTCTAAAATTCTGTAAGTCTACAATTATAAATAGGATGATAAGATGCTCTCTGGCTCTAAGGCTGCCACCCAGGAGAATGAATTCCAGTTTTAATTTCCTTTTTGGTGATAGGAAATCTGAAGACAGGCAAGGTTAAATGACCCACCCGGAGGCCCAGAGCAATCAGTGGTGGAATCACAGCCTCAGCGCACAGCCTGGATCCTTGCTTCCAGTCTCATCAGCTTATTGAGACCAAGTCTTTTAGGCTGCTTGTTAGCATATTATTGGCTTATTCATATTGACATCTTAGATGGTACCATTAATTCAGTGAAAATGTTCTATTTTTAAAGTATTTCATAAATAGATATTGCCTCTTCAACAAAATTCTAGATTCCCTGGCATGTACAATAGATATACATGTAGCTTTGTGTTTGTTTAATGTTATTTAATACCTAGACTATTATCACAAATAATTTGAAAATGTTTAAATTAAAAATACAGGAGCAATATCAGTAAAATCCAGGGAGGAAATGTTCTGCTAAGAAGTTACTGACAAGCATCTTAAAATGAACAGATGGTAAAAGTATATATTTCTCTCTTCCCCCACTTTACCTTCCTTCCTCTCTTCCACACTTTTTAAATTCTTACTTAATTTAGTCAACCCATTTATTTTTTTCTCTTTCTTATTTCTTTCTCATTAGTCTGCCAAGAGCCTTCCTGAGCATTGCTTAAGCACCTCTGATTATTTCTCTTAACCAAGGCACATTGTCTCCTAAAGTGCCTCAGTGTTCTAGGGGCTGGCTCCCACAGCAGAGGCCAAATGTCAACTGGTAATGACAGTCAGTTCCAATGGCTTTCAAAGGTAAATAATACCATTACCCAGATAAGTCCTGAGCCAGAGTCTTTTTTTTTTTTTTTTGGTAGAGGATTACTAAGTCCATCCTCAGGTTGAGATTTGGTTCCTAGGTTAGAGTGTTGAAAGGAAGAAAAGATGAAGGAAAAAGACCCATGAGAAAGATTAGTGAAAGAAGGAGAAAAAGAATGTCACAGAGACACTATAGGATGGACTTTGTGAGGACAATGATTGCAAGTGTGTATGGTGAGTGCAGAATGTGGGTTCAGTGGCATCTTCAGTTTTCAAGTCTTAGATTCAGTTGCTCTGTATGTGCGTTCATAGTTATCAGAAATTTGATCTGAGTTTTATTTCACAATAATATTTTTCTGCACACAGTCACATACCTGAATAAAATTCCAGGGCCTAACACAATGGGTATAAGTGGCTTGGTATACATTCTTTAATAGAAAGTTTAGTCTGCCTATTGCATACCAAAAATAAAACCAAAACTCCAAAACTTAGCAGTTTAAAGCAACAACCATTTTCTTATTTCTTATGATTGTGTTGCTTGAGTGGGTTCACTGAAGTAATTTCCTTGATCTACATCAGGTATGTCAAACGAGCAGCCTGTGGGCCACATGGCTCATTTATTTGGCCTGTGTTAGCCTTTGAGTTTGTCATGCTGGATCTACATGATGCCATTGGATCTACAGTCACCTACGCTGGATCTTATAAGATGGTTCACTACAAGACACACACCTGGCAACTGGTGCTGGCTGTCTGGTCAAATAAAAAAGCAAGCTCCTCCTCCATGTGGACTTCCCATGTACCTTTAACTTCTCTCAATGACAATGGGTTATCAAGACCACGTAAGCAGAAGCTTCTGTCTCTTCTTAGGCCTAGACCTTGAACTACTACAGCACCACTGCCACTACATTCCATTGGTTAAATCAAGGTCAGCCGAGCACCAATTGAGGGGATGATACAGGGTATGAGGCATAGTTCAGTTGGGTGCACAACATTCAATTAATAACCAACATTAAGTAGGTAATACAGAAGAAGAGCATTAAAATATAGTCAGTAGGATGCACTAAGATAAAATTGTGAAGGATAGCCATTCCTCTGAGAGGATAACATAAAAACCCAGAATGACAGGAGAAAAGTACACTCCATACTGCCTTGTAATTTAACTAACTTCTGAGTGTCTACTTAAAACTATTCAGTAATGTTAATTTGTCATCTCTGAGTCAGTTATTTATTTTATCCACAAATTTCTAAAACATGTTTAAGCAGCAAGATGCCCTTTCCTGGTAAAAAACATTTTGAGGGGCTACTTTGAAATTGTAGCTGTGGTCACTTTATCACAGAAATGATGACAGTTAGCTAAGGACTCAGAACAGTAGGGTGTCAGTATTTCTGGCCACTCATTTTAACTACCTACTCCATCCTTGGAGGTCTTTCATCAGCATCCCTGATGAGTGGCAGCCCAGTCTCAGCTCAGGCTACACCTGCCACTCCCAGAGAAAGAGAAGGATGATGTTGAGGAACTTGATGTGAATCCACACCAATCTATGTGCTTGCATACAGTGACTTGTTTAAGCTGCACAACCACAGTCATATGCCATGTCCAAGGTGAGGAAACTGAGACTTGAGTGCTTTGCTGACTTATCCAAGGTCACACAGGTACTAGGGAAGATCATCTTTTTAGACTCTCTTGAC
Source organism: Myotis myotis (assembly GCF_014108235.1). Classification (NCBI taxonomy): domain Eukaryota; kingdom Metazoa; phylum Chordata; class Mammalia; order Chiroptera; family Vespertilionidae; genus Myotis; species Myotis myotis. The sequence continues at coordinate 18,016,178 of NW_023416401.1, read as the reverse complement.
TTAGATTATTTATCACTGAGTACAAATCTCTGTTGCTATGATTTTCTCTTATCGTTCTTAATTCTACCACTTATGGAGATACGTTTCATTTTCTCACCTTCAGTCCCCCACCTTGTCTTACCTTGTGACTTTGCCTCATATTTAATAAAAAAGTAGAAAAATATCAGGCAGGCCCTAACCAGTTTGGCTCAGTGGATAGAGCGTCAGCCTGTGGACTGAAGGGTCCCAGGTTCGATTCCGGTCAAGAGCAGTACCTTGGTTGTGGGCACATCCCCGGTGGGGGGCATGCAGGAGGCAGCTGATCAATGTTTCTCTCTCATTGATGTTTCTGGCTCTCCCTTCCTCTCTGTAAAAAATCAATAAAATGTATATTAAAAAAAAGAAAAAGAAAAATATCAGGCAGAAACTTTTTCAGCTATCAAGGGCCAAAGCTCCCAAAAGGTGCATTAAGCTCATACTTATTGCCCATTATTCTGGGTGACTGGTATTCCCTTGAGCCCATGGTCCAGTCCAGATATTGCCTTAGTTTCCTGTTCCCCTTAAAGTCAAACTACTCAATTTTTCTATATCCATTGTAACAGATCCCTCACTTCTCAATCTGTCTTCAATCTACTCCAATTGAGCTCAATCTTTCACTTCACCCCAAATCGACTAGTCAATCTCAGTAACACACTCCATTCTGACTAATTCAAGGACCACATCTCTGTCCTTATTTAAAATTATAGCAGCATTTTCTATGGTTACCCATTCCTTTAAAAAAAAATACATGTTTTTATTGATTTCAGAGAGAAGGGGAAAGGGAGAGAGAGATAGAAACACTGATGATGAGAGAGAATCATTGGTTGGCTGCCTCCTACATGCCTCACATCGGGGATCAGGCTGCAACCTGGGCATGTGCACTGATGGGGAATTGAACTTTGATCTCCTGGTTCATAGGTCTAAGCTCAACCACTAGGCCATCTCTTTCTTATTGGAACATTTTTTGTCTCTGTCTTGTTGACACTGTATTCTCTTGGATATTTTACTATTCCACTGGTAACCACTTCTCACTCCTGTTTGTTGGTTATTTCTTTATGACCTAAATACTGGGGTGCTCCAGTGATCAATCCTAGGCCCACTTCTTTTTTAAAATAATTTTTATTTTTAGTAAAACATGAAGCTAGACTTTAAAAACTCAAATTGTACTAAAAAACTGAACTAAAAGTAGCATTCCTTCTCCCATGCCTCCCCAACTCCTAGTTCTACTATCCAGAATCAACTACTTTCAACTATTAACAGTCTCTTCTGGTAATTACTTTCATTTTTTAAAACACTCATGTTGCAATTGTTTTATTTACCCATTTTATACATTATGCATTTTATGTTCTCTCCTTGGAAGACAGGTATTTCAGGTATTTCTTGCATGGCTTTGACTTTCTGTTTTCAGTTTAATGTGTAGACTCAGGTAATATGAATAAAGAAAAAATAAAATATGTGGATATATGGATAGTTATCTGAACAGAAATAAGTTGAATCTTGGTGTCTTCCAAGAAAGGAACAATGAGATCAATGTATAGAGGAGAAGCAGTTGTGTTCTATAGCACATTAGTTTTGTTGGAGAAAAAAACAAATCAGGGCTACTGCACCCCTACTCTCTCCCCCTGCTCAACCCAGAATGAAGCACTACCTTGATCATGTTTAATTATATTACAAAATGGACCAGGAAAGTGAGATGGTATCTCAGAGGGGTTCATCGGTACCTTTTTAACGTGTTCATTTTTTTTTCTGAATATATGTAATATGCATGTGTAAACCAAGACTTCTCAGAAAATAAACTATATAAGAATATTAGCTTGTGCTGTTACATATTTATATGTACTATAAGTTACAGAGACTATTAATAAATATTTTAAAATATAAAAGTATGTAAGCAATGCCCTTTATCTAATAATTAAATTTATATATGGTCCCCCTGAAACTCTGTGTGACCTTACTTAGGTAGGACCAGTGCCTTGCACTTGGAATGTAAAGCATTTGTTTTACAGCTGGGGACATGCCAGGGCCACTGGAATTGATGGTTATGGTCCTCCTAGAAGGCTTGGAAGAGGATGGACTATTAAGCACAGAAATTGAACTCTCCTCCCTTCTTCCCCTCTTCTGCCACCCAGTGATATGACCAACTTTATTGTTTCTTGGTTACAGGGAGTCCACTCCTCTTTTCTCTGGTGAGGCATTGAACAAAAAGTAGAGGGATTTCTATTGCAAGCATGATCTGACACGCGACACAAGAGATAAACTCAGAAATCAACCATGCTCGGACAGAGCCCAAGTGAACTGTAATTCACTGAAATAACTTAAAGTTCATGAAACACCCATGAGTATTTATAGACAAATTCTTTGTGTTATAGTTGGGGTTGGGGAGGGAGAGGTCCTGAATATCATGTAAAAGACTAAAAAAAAAAATTAAAAATTAAAAAAATAAAGATGAAAGGGTGGTTAGAAAATCCCAATCCCCAATCCCCTTCAATAAAAATGATGAAAAATGACAAATACACATGAAATAATAGTGGAATCCGCACAGGTCTATATTATCAAGTGCTGAATAAATGATATTCCCCAAAGAGAGAGATGATGAGGGCAGGATCAGCTGAGCTGGGGTTATAAAGAAGAGGAAGGAAGTGCAGCTTGTGTGAGGAAGAATGATTGCAACTGGGTCTGGCAGACAGCAAAGGGTTTAAACAGATGGAAGGGAGGAGGAGGAACATTCAAGCCCAAGGGGTATGGAAATGATGATTTAAGCAAGGAGTAGAAACAATATTTGAAGAAGAAATAGAAGCAGAGTTTGAACACAGTAAAAGGTGCAATGTGAAGTAAGGAATTGTATATCAAATGTCATTTCACGGAGTGCATCTTAGTTTTGGTGTTAACAAGTCACCAGGAGGTAACCTGGGACCACTCAATAGGTGCCAGCCTTGAGAGGAAGAGATTGCAGGCCCTACCTGGTTTGTGGCTATCAAGGACCCATGGACAGTGATCTGCCCTCTGTGGTCACCATAACTGTACCCCACCAGATACTCCTCAACCTTGACCTGGAGTCCATGGATCTATGATGGTGGGGGTGAGGAAGAGGGAGGGTTTCAGAAGACAAATGAATGTGCAGTGAGCATTTCTGCATTTCTGAGAGAATAGAGAGTCTTTATAGTGCAGGGATCTGCATGGAGAAAGTGTTCACACTAGTTTTGAGGCATCTAAAAGAACATATTATTTCATTTCTAATGCCATCCTTCTGACTCCCTAAAATTAACTTTCTCTCTGTTCATAGACTTTCTTAGGAGCAACATTTTTCCCTTGATGAAGAGTTGGCAATGCCAAGGGTCTCTGTGAGGAGAAAAATAATCCACTCAGGGAATTATTGTGCATTTGTGATTGTGTTGCTCTTCTTTCATTCTTTAATAAATGATGCAAGGTAAAAGGCTTCCTTTCCCAGCGTCCACTGGGCCATCTACAGTAATCAGCTAGCTATTGTTCATTGAGGACCCATTAGCTGCACTGCATTGGGCCGGGCACTTTGGAGGGCTATATAAAAACCTTATGCTCTCAAACACCTTACTAATTCTGGGAAGCTGAGATCAATAATTTAGATAATAAATTTTGTGGCATCATTTAAAAAGTGTATATATTAGAGAGAAGTGCCAACAGAATCCATAGGGGGGGAAGATTCTTTACATTGAAGATGTCAGAAAAAGCAGCATGGAAAAAAATTTGAAGATGGGTGATAAAGGCTGTGTGATGGTGTAAGCTTAGGAAGGGAGTGGATTCTAGGCAGCAGGCACACCAGGCGCAGCGGGGGCTTGGGAATGGGCAGTGAGGATGTTGGCCTAGGCAGAGTGGGTGGGTATATTGACTAGAGATGGGACCTTCCATTTTTTTAAGCATTTACTATTGCCAAGTCCTGTGATATATGCTTTTAATATATTGTCAATTTAATTTTCCAAATAAATATATTCATTAAAAAGTAATAATATTTTCTAACACTCATTATACCTTCAGATCCTCAACTCCCAGTCCTAAGTATTCTTTCATTTTTAGTGGACAGGGATGTAGACTCTTATCTCAGGTAATTTGCATAAACTGATGGTGATACTCCCTTTTCACCCTTGCCAATAATTGGTTTGAGGATGCAGAGGCCTAAGCTAATTTGGACCAATAATAAGAACATGATCACATTTGGAAGCTTCCAGCAAACAGTGTTGTGCTGTCAGGGAAAAACAAGGGAAGGTTTCCTGTCTTTCCTAGGGGACATGAACGAGATGTGTGCTGTCCAGGGGGGTGCTAACGGTATCTTGGGATGAGAGGAATCAGATGTGAGATCAAAGTCTATACATATTGGGGAGATTCAAAATAATACAAAGAAAGGCAACTGAGTCCTAGTTACAGCAGGCATGTGGCATACACTCAAATACCTGTCAGGAAATCTGACTTAAGGCAATCAGAGCCAGATTTATGAAACCTGAAGCTAAACGCATTCTGACACATAATTAGCATGGAAACTCCATGAGATATACATGAACATAATTTGTCACTTTTGAGATAGAAAAACTGAGGCACAAAGAGATTGAATAACTTGCCTACAGGCATACAAATAATAAGTGTTGGAACTAGTGTTTTAAAAAGAGCCTGTGAATCTAGAAGACATGCTGTCATTCCCCATCCTCTCCTGCAAAGTCCCTCTGGAGATGAGAAAGCAGAGATCCAACATGATCTACGCATACGTAAACCCAGTTGTGTCAAAAACTCATAGTCTTAGGCTGGGCTTCTAGACTGGCACCTTAGACAAAGATAATAGCCACAACAATGATATCATTAATGATGGTATGAGCTGGCATTCTGTAGATTTTATAATGCGCCAGGCATTGATCAAATCACTTTATAAGGGTTGATTTATTTAGTCTTTCCCAAAACTTTACAAGGTATTTTCTGTTATGTCTTTATTTTAGAAATACATACACTAAGGAACAGAAAAATCAATGCCTACTTTCATTGGCATCCAGAACAACCACGCTCTGAGCACTAGCCAGACTTTTGCAGCCCTCATCTTGAATTGAAGCTATAGCCCAAAGGCAATGAAAAATATCAGCATTTTGCAGGTGAGGAAACTGAATCACAGGTTCAGTAGCTTGCAGAGTAACATACAGCTTGTAAACCTGAGGGGTAAATTCAAGCTAGTGTGTCTCCAGACGTCTCTAACACTGCCTCAAGTTTCCATGGGTATGGACCATGAAGTACAGGCACCTTGGAAGACTGGGCTTTGGAATTTTTAACTCTGCCTTGGAGAAAACCCCCCTTTCCAGCTTCAGCGGGACAGCAGCCACTCAGCTCCAGAAAGCACATCTGCCACAGCCCTGCTGCTCTGTACTTGTCTGGAGATTCCCGGAGGCCTGGCTCTCAGAGGGAGAGCCCTGGACATGTGGCTCAGTTTTAATCAAGTTGGACATGTAGGGAGAGGAGCTTTCCTTGTGGTATTTCTTTATTTCTTCGTCTGGCCCCAGGTTAAACACAGAATCACAATAGAACGTTTCTACAGAGGAAAGAAAAAGAGGTCAATGGAATTTCTTCTGCATTTACAAAGGTCTGTGGCTTGAGCAAGTTTTTATTCTGGTGCTCATCTGATCTGTGTCAGCTCACCTTCTCTGTGGATGTGCACTGGCAAGTGGGTGGCTAATATTTGCTTTGACAAGACTTGGTTTCCCAGGGAGCACAGTGGTTTAGTGCAGCAAAGGAAATGTGTGCTGCCAACCTTGTGCTGATACTATTTCCCATCCTTAAGGCTTTCCAGCCTGGCAGGATCTGGGGAATAAACCTCAAAATGTACCTGGTGTGACTGACAAAGCTGGAATGTTAATGTGCATCCTTCTGTGATCTTAAATTATTCTTTGATGGCTTGGGAATATTTCATGTAAAAAGGAAGATTGTATCTCAAAGTGCAGAATCCTAGAATATAAGTGCTGGAAGAGACCTTTGAGATGGTTTAAACTGTCATCCCAGAAAAAAAAAAATGAATCCGAGAGAAGTGAAGTGTCAAGTTTGAAGTCACACAGGCTATTTTTATAAGGTTCTAGCTAAGACTCAAGGTCTGGTCATTGGTCATCCTCCTTTCAAGTACATTATGGTGTACTTTCTTTTGTTCTACAGATAATTATGTTTATAATCTAAATCTTTACTTGTTGATTCACTAAATAAGAAGAAAGGCTCAGGCAGCATGAAATAGACTTGCATTGTATGAATGAATGGGGCAGAAAAAAAGGGGCAAATGGGAACAATAGAGGATACACAATGAAAATGTGTCAACCACGATTTTGTTCTCTTTTTTTCTCAGCCTCTATGTCTTTTAAAAGAGACACCTCAATTATCTATAAATTACAACTTCTAAAGCTTTAACCATAAAAAATAGTTGAATATTTAGAAAAAACACCAATAATCATAAACTTGATATATTAAAAATCAAACTTTCACTTATACCTATTTCATTTTATTAGACCAACAAGGTAACTAATTTGAGTATCCCATCAGCTTATCAAAGGCTATTAGAGGTCCTATGCTTAGTTGAAAGACTGGGGAGGTGCAGTATGGTATAAACTATTAGCAAGAAGAGAAAAAGAGATTTGAAGTATTAAACTTCAAATGGCAGTGGGCAGTCTAACACTCACACATGAGCACAACACAGGAGCAAATTATCCTAAAATATAACTTCTCATTTCATGGACTATCAGTCCCTTTTTCTGTAATGGACACAAAGGGCATTTTATCATTACATAGAAATGTACGCTTGTAATATCAAGCATGTATCACCAAGAGTTAAACTTTGATGCTTGGGTTATGAAGGCAGAGTAGATAATTCTTCCCCCCTTCCTCTGTCAAATAAATGAGGGCAATTTAAAGGGGTCAGGGTCATTTATTTGGAAAATACTAAAACATTTCAGATTGCTATGCTTTTCACAATTGCTGCAACTAGAATAGCACTAAACACTGTTGAGTCCCCAGAGAAATCAGAGAGCTGGAGAAGAGAGTACCTGGTGAGAAGCTTTGTCTTTTGGATATTGGATACAATACATCTCAAGGTTCTTTTTTTGGTTAAATTTAAGAAAAAGTATAGTTAATTTTCTTTGGTCTTCTACCTCCTTCTTCAGTGCAATTCTGTTTCAATCTAGTCCCCACCTCTAACGTCCTTCTCTGCTTATTATGTCCACAGACCCTGACTTGCCCAAACGAGTGGTAGGAGTTTTGAATACTCTATTAGAAAGACTTTTTCCCCACAAGAATCTTTGATCTCTGGGAGAAATTTCCATTCTCCTGCTGTAAGACGCCAAAGAAACATCACATTTCTCATTTTCAAAAAGTGTGAGCGCATAGCTCAAGTGAATGTAAATTAAGTGGTCATTATGTCATTACTTCCTATGTGAAATACAATGATGCCCTTTTGATGAAATATTAAACCTGTACTGTTTGCATTAGATTCTCTAGGAGTCTCCTGAGGTTGCCGCCCCAACTGAGTTATGTAATTTTCTCAACCTCAATCTTAATTTTTGTGCGTAGAGAGGAAGTATTAGTTTTCTGGAGCTTTCAGAGAGGACCGAAGCTCATGAAGACATTCAATTGCTCCAATTCATGCCAATGTCTAACAGTTAACATTTTCTCTAAAAATAGCTTAAGAATTTTAGAGGAGCCTGGGAAGATGGTGGAGTAAGAAGCATGGGGAATCTATTTCACCACCTAGAAAATAATCAGTCTGATATAATTACTTTGTAACTCTGAAGTCTATTGAAGCCTTCCAACTTCCAAGAGAAACTCCAGTGGTAACTAGTGGTTCTTTTCAGTCAACTTCAGCTTTTAGTTCAGAAGCAACTACACCCGCCACCCCCTCCAGCCGCATGGCAGGCAGCTGTGCATGCATTCCTGGAGCAGCTTGCACACAGCTTACAGGAGCCAGAATGTAAGATAAGGGAGACTGTCTTTCCAATATCAGGAATTTGTATTCTGATCACTGACTGCTGTTTCTGCTAATGAAGGTGTAGGCAAAGGAGTGGGCAGATATTGTTGTACCTCACTTCCATTGTTATAAACCCCACTTTCAGGGGATGTACAGGACTGGTGCCTTTTTTGTTCTCCTTCATTTTTGATTTTTAGTTTTGGGTGCTAGACATTGAATAATAAAACATTCAAAGGCAACCACGTATATGAGTAACATTAGAAAGTTACCACATGCCTAGGGGAATGCTTGGGCTTAGAAAAGATCGTAAGTTTATACCTCATGCTGATCCTCTACAGTAAGATAGCCTGCAACCATAAAAGTAAACAAAACAAAACAGCGAATCTTGGGGATGTAGAGACTATGACTACCAGAGCTACCACATTATTAAAATCAAATGCTCAGTTTTCAACAAAAATAATATCACAAGGCATACATACAGAAACAAGGAAGTATGACCTATTCAAAGGAATAAAATAAACCAACAGAAACTGTTCTTGAGAAAGACCAAATAGTGGGACTACCAGACAAAGACTTTAAAATGTCTTTCTTAAAAATGCTCAAAGATCTAATGAAGATGTGCAGGAAATCAAGAAAAGTATGCAAGAACAAAATATAAATATTAATGAAGAGATAGGAAATTTAAATAAAACTAGAGACATTATAACTTAAGGAAGAAATGACTAGAGAGAATCAAAGTTGGATTCAATCAGGCAGAAGAAGGAACAGTAAACATGAAAATATGACATTTGAAATTATTGAGTCTGAGGACAAAAATAAAAAAAAATGAAAATAGAAATAGATAAGGAACTTGTGGGAAACCATCAAGTGGACCAACATATTTATTGTGCAAGTTCCTGAATTATAGAGAAAGTGCAAAAGAGAGAAGAAATAGTTGCTGAAAACTTCCTAAATTTAATAAATGACATAAATATAAACATCCAAAAACTTCAACAAAATCCAAGTGATATGAACTCAAAGAGGTCACATTATATTCAAATTGTAGAAAGTCAAAGGCTGATGGAGAAATGAATGACTGACTACATGCAAGGTATCACAATAAGATTATCATCAGATTTTGCAACAGAAATTTTAGAGGCCGAAAGAGTCTGATATTTTCAAAGTTGAAAAAAATAGTCAACTCTATATTTGACAAAACTGTCCTTCATGGGTAAGGGAGAAATTAAGGCATTCCCAGATGAACAAAAGCTAAGGGAGTTCATTATCAGTAGATATTAGCTGCAGGAAAAGCAAAGGAAGACCTGCAGTTTGAAATAAAAGGACATTTAGATAGTAACTCAAATGTGTATAAAAATATAAATATTTTAATAAAGATAGGCATTTATAAAAACTACTATAGCTAGGCAATTATAACAGTTACTATTATTGTAGCATCATTAGTAAATCTAATTTTTGTTTTCCACATGATCTAAGAGTACTATTTATAAAAAAAATGATTAGTCTAAAGCAGTGATTTTTAACCCTTTTCATATCTTAAACACATAAACTAATTACTAAAATTCTATTTTTTGCTGATTTGACCAAATATAGGGATAATTTTGTTTGGTTTACAAATACATAATTATAGCTATTACCTACCTCTTTTCTCCAGAATGACTTTTTAAAAAATCAGGTACTTATACTTGTATGTAAGGATTTCTTGTACCAAGAATTAACCGGTCAGATGCAACCCTATTATGCGACATGACCAATAAGATACAACTCTATTATATGACATATTTATAATCCAAGACAGGACATTCATACCAGATTGTTATTGTGTTGGTTGTTGTCATGTTTTATATTTGACAATCTAAGGGAAAAGAGGCCAGTATCTCTGACTAAATAGTCAAGTATTGCATGTTTTAAAATTTGGGGGTACACTGCTTGAAAATCACAAATCTAAAAGGTAGTATTATTTTAACTTGGGCTTATAACTCCACATTTTGATTTCTACATAATTTAAGAGTCATTAAAAACCAATTGTCAGTTTATGTGCTGGAGCATACAACGCATAAAGATGTACCTTTATGATGTTAGTAATTGAAAGACTTGGAAACAAAGTTTTAAAGGAGCAGTCTTTGCATGTTATTAAAGTCAAACTGGTATAAATTAAAATTAGAGTATTATAACTGTATAATGTGAAATGTAATCCCTATGGTAAACACAAATGAAATAGTTGTAGAATATACAAAGGAAATGAGAGGGAAATTAAAACTTATTACTATAAAAAAAGAACACAAAAGGAGAGGGTAATGCAAGACATGAGAAAACAACAACAAAAGCTATAAGACACATAAAAAGCAAATAATAAAGTAACAGAAGTAAGCTCCTCCTTATCAGTAATTACTTTAAATGTAAATGTAAACTATTCAATAAAAGGCAGAGATTGGCAGAAAATATTAAAGCTCATGAGTCAACTTTATGCGGTCTAAGAGACTCATTTTAGATCCAAACACACAAATAGGCTGAAAATAAAAGGATGAAAAATGTTATTCTATACAAACAGTAACCAAAAGAGAGCTGGGGTGGACTATGACAATAACAGATCAAATAAAACTTTAAATTAAAAAAAAGTTACAAAGGACAAAGGGCATCATAGATTAATAAAATGTTCAATATAGCAAAATATATAACAAATATTAATGTTTATGTGTCTAAAATTTTAAAAAGTGCATGAATACTAAAATACAAGACCATAAAACTACTAGAGGCCCAATGCACAAAATTCATGCAAGGGGCTCAGCCCTCGCAGCCCTGTGACTTGCCTCAGAGTTGCAGCCGCGGAGGCTTGCTTTGGACCTGGCTTTGTCCAGAAGGTCATCCAGAGGTCGTTCAGTTGTCAGGTCTAATTAGCATATTATACTTTTATTATTATAGATACGAAGCAAAAAAAAGGATATAACTGAGGGGAGAAATATATAGTTCCACAAAAATAGTTGGGTAATTTAATATGCCACTCAATAAGATAGAAGATAAGCAAGGAGACAGAGAACTTGAACAATAAATAAACTAATTAGATTTAATAGACATGTATTGAACACTCTACTGAAGAATTGAATATGCAGGATTGGACACAAGTAGGTTTACAGTTATGAGTATGTAAAACCGTTTATTCTTGTATTATTATTTTCTCATACCAACAACTGTAAATCTACTTTTTCTCACCCCTGTACATCTTCTCATATGAACATAGAACATTTTTAATTTGTGGAAATTAAACAGCACACCATAAAACATTTACTGAATAAAATAATAAAGCATGAGGAAAATTAAAAATACTTAGAAAATAAAACACAGCATATTAAAACTTGCCAGCTGAAAGGAAGGCATTGCTAAGGGGAAATTTTATAGCCATAAATAGTTACATTAAAAAAATAGATCTCAAATCAACAACCAACTTTACAATTTAAGAAACTCAAAAAAGTGGAACAAACAAAATCCAAAGCTAGAAGGAAAGAACTAATAAAGATTAGAGCAGAGATAAATTAAATAGAAAACAACAGAGAAAATCAATAAAACCAAAAATTGCTTCTTTGAAAAGATCAACCAAATTGACAAGATTTTATCTATCTAGTTTGATTAAAAAAAAGAAAAGAAAAAAGAAAGGAAAGAGAGAGAGAGAAGACTCAAATTACTAAAATCAGAAATGAAATTGGTTCTTCCAACCATGAACACCAGATATCTTTCCATTTCATTGTGTCTTTTTCAATCTCTCTTAATTATGCTTTGTTGTTTGCAGTGAATAGCTCTTTCACATCCTTTGTTAAATTTATTCGTATGTATCTTATTCTTTTTGTTGCACTTGCAAAAGGAAATGTTCTTTTTTAAATTTTATTTTTCTGAAATTTAATTGTTAGTATATAGAAATGCAGTGGGTTATTGTGCATAGATTTTGTGACCTGCAACTTTAGTGTATGTGTTTATTGTTTCTAATAATTTTTTTGGTGGAGTCTTTAGGGTTTTCTATATAAAGAATCATGTCAAATGCACAAAGTGGTACTTTTACTTCTTCATTCCCAAGTTGTATGCCTTTTGTTTCTTTCTCTTGCTTGATTGAATAGGACTTCCAGTGCTTTTTGAATAGGAGTGAGCTTTCAGTTTTTCACTGGCTTTTATTATATTGAGGTACTTTCCTTCTATGCCCATTTTATTGAGTGTTTTAATCATAAATGGATGTTGTAGCTTATCAAATGCTTTTTCTGCATCAATTGACAAATCCATATGGTTTTTATCCTTTCTTTTGTTAATGTGGTGTATGACATTGATGGATTTGTGTGTGTCAAATCATCCTGTGCCCCTGGAATGAACTCCACTTGATTGTGATGTATTATTTTTAAATGTATTGTTGTATTTGATTTGTTAGTATTTTGTTTGTGCCTCTGTGCCATTACAGAAAAAGTTTGTCAACTCTGATTTAGAAAATAATTTCAGTAAAGGTTCGGAAGGCCTAAGAGAAGAGGTGAAAACCAAGGTAGATATTTAAAGATTGGCAGCATTTAGAGAGAAAAAAGAAGACAGAGAGCATCCCTCAAGAGGGAGACAATGCAAATGAAGGCATGGAGTGAAGCTAGATATAGGAAGGACATTTCTAACGGCTAGGAGAAATAGAGAGTGAACAGGTGACATTAAGCCAGGCCATGGAGAGTTCAGAGCTAGGTAGGAAAGTATCAACCTAGAGGTGAGAAATATAAAGCTGTAGAAAGATTTGGGATATGTGAATATCTTGAGGAAAGTCATGTTTAAGGAAGTTTAATCTGATAGAGACAGGAAGTGGGATATGGAGCAGAAAGCCACACTGATAGCTTATAAAGGTGATTGTTACAGGCTAGAAGGCCTTTTTCAGGTAAGTTGTGCATGTGTTCTGAGTCTCCCCAACACACCAGAAGCTCACTGCGGACTTCTACGAAGAGTAATGAGTTAGGCAGAAAGGGGAAACACAGAGCCAAAGCAAGACACTATCCAGACCATAGATAAGAGAGAATCCCTGGTTACCCGCTACCTTTTAATTTTTAAAAGATTAGTAGTTTACATTTTTGAGAAATTACAATGAGCTAGTTATTGATCTTTATGCATTAACTCATATGATCTATTTTTTTCCTTTACAGGTGAGAAAACTGAGGCTAAGAAACTAAGGAACTTTGCAACATCCCCAAAGGTCACAGGCTAGTAGGGTGGAAATTTCCAAGATTGATTGAATCTCTGAACCACCATGTGGCCATGGCAACTTATCCATGGATGCATATTTCTTCTCCACCAGAACTGGAGGGACTTGTGTGACTTCTAGGGACTTGTGTGTCCAAACCCTCATCGTAACAAGAAGACAATACTCCAGAGAGAAAAAGGTGAGCTAATTTGCTGTTATTTGCTATTCTGCAAATTCCTGGCTACTGCTCCTGAAGTTCTGGTCTTCAGTGATCTAAGTTTAGGGGGTTGGTCCTCAGCTAAAAAGCCATTTCTGGAATCTTGTGGAAACTCATTCAATGAATGTTGGTTAATTTGTCTCAGGGAGGATCATTTGTGCTAGATGAAATCATCGTTTGACCATGTCTGATATGAAATCCCTTTAAAACAGATTAGTAAGGGAAGAGGATGGGAAATGAAAGCACAAAAGAACAGGATGAGTTACTGTAGTGGCTGCAAGAGAGAAGCTGTCTGTCATACAGTGTTGCTGACCTCAAGCCAGCTCTTCAGGGAATGGAGATAATACATTACCGGGATATGATTTTAGAAGTGATATCCCAGTTGAGCCAGGAGGTCTTTGCAATTAGAAGGTCATTTGTGTGGTTAACAATGTTACCACAGCTGTAATACTGCTTTCTCTCCAGCCACAGTGGAGAAAATCATCCAAATAAGTTTGGGTTGATATTTTTTTAAAGGAAAACTGAAAAGCACTTACTTAGCCCTTAGTGGTGTAGCAGGCAATGTGGAATATCTTTCATCTAAATGAAAAATTGGAAACATAACTTTTATGCCTAGATACTATCAGGGAAATCAAGATATTAACATACAGGCTGAGAGAAAATGAAGCTGAAATGAATTCTCTCCTTTTATTTAATGGCTGAGGTTGGATTTTTTTTTTTTCCAGTGGAAAAGTAAACCAAATATCATTTCTTTTGGCTAACTGTAAACTCTTTGTGGTCGGGACTGCCAGATGGTTCTATTGCATTTCAGAACACCTAACATCATGCTGGGTATAAAAAGTTCTTTGAAATGCCAGCACTTTGCTAGGTGGGTTATAACCCTGACTCTGTAAAATCGTTGGTCAAACCAAGAGGGCCTATTATAGAAAAGTGTCTTTCCCCCATGTGTTATTTATTAAGGATGCTCAAACACATTTTAAACAATATGAGTTTTGCTAAGGTGTTGGACCAGACCCTGAAATCCTCTACTGGACATCTGACACCACTATGGGTTTGAAAGACTGAGATTTTAAACACATTCGGGCAAATTTAAGTCTTGTTTGCTTCAGAAGGCTGTCTACTAATGGCATACCATGCTCTCCCCCACACCTTCTCTCCTTGGACCCTCCATATCTGTAATGTCTAGTGCAGAAGAAAGGCAAAAAAGGATGGACACAAATCCAGTGAGTGAGGAGATGTGGTTACAGTTGGGAGTGGGAAGGATTATACTACATTTAGAACATGGCTTACAGAAAATGTTTAATGTGATGGAATGATACATCTGTATACCAACCTCAGTGACCTTTAGATATCAATGCCAGTCTCCCAATCTTCACAGAGAGAACCAATGTTGAGCAATGGGGCAGCTCTGCCCTGAACTACTCAGACTTACTCATTTGGCAATGAATTTGGCTAAGGAGTGCACTAGTGTCCAATGAGGCTGTGACTAAGTATTATATATGAGTACAAAGAAGGAGAAGGTCTCATCAGTGTCCTTGAAGAGCATACAGGTAAATGATTCATAAACCAAAGATCAGAAACACACATGGGCAAACATAAAAGGAAAAAGGAAATATATATATAAATTTATTTAGATAATGGCATAGCTCTGGAGCTCATTAAATTCAGAATTATTACAAAACTCAGTGGATTCTCTTCCCTTTGGGTCATGACTGGAGATCCAGTTCAGTGATGATCAGGAAGAAGGGTTTTGTAGAAAAAGGACATGGTTACACATGATTGTACATCTCCTCTACCTGGAACTGGGATGTGAGCAGTGGAGGTAGGGATGGATGTGAACAGATGTTATCCCAGCATCATATTTTGATTCACATATTTCACAGCATTTTGACCAAGTATCTGAGTATCATAAAGCCTTTCAATCCATGCTTTGCTATCTCTATGATGAATGAGCTTGGAATGTGTGCTTTATCTCAGGAAGATCTGGGTTCAAACCAGTCTTGCTGCTTCCTCGCTGTATAACCTTGGACCAGTTGCTTATCCTTTTTGAACTTAAATATTCTCACATATCAAGTGAGACTCTTAGAATACTTAATATTAGAGCTGTGGATGTGAAAGGGAAATAGGTTTAGTTTAGTACATAAAGTGAGTGTTAATTCTTTACAAGTATATAAAGTGAGTGTCAGTGAATGTTAATCCTTTCCTTTTGATACCTTGGCAAGATAAACATATGGTAGAGTGGCAAAATCATTTGATTTGGTGTAAGAAGATCTTGATATTGCATGCAGCAGCCAACTTCGGTGTGGTTCTAGGGGGACTCTCTGTGCTCAGTCTCCTAGCTGAAAAATGAGTGTTCATTTCCCAAGGAGCAATAAATATCTCTAAGAAGGTACATGCCATGCAAAGTTGTGGGGGAAACTGCAGAGAAAACAAAATAGTTGCTTATAAGGGAGGAGGCATTTTTTAAAATTCTACCTGAAATTTGTACTAAGGTCAGGCCTTTTGTTTTAGGGATTTTGCAAAAAACATATATAGTTTCATGGAGAGCACAGACTAATAACAATGTGACTATGAACTATAAATAGCCTAAGCAAATGTATCTTAATATTTAGGATGCCTGTTATTCACAAGTACTAAATACTACCAAAACTGAGCTGGTTCTTTATCCAAAGCATTTTTTCTCCCTCAAGAGCCTGTATCAGGGTGGGGAAACTGACTTCATTGATTCATGAAGATTAAACACAACATGTGAATTAATCAGAACAAATTAAATGTAAGAGAGCAAACATTCTCAAAAGTAATTGTTTTTGTTGTGATTGTACAAATTCATGTTAGGGTTCCACAGCTTAGAAAAGTTACCTATTTGTTTTTTCAATCTTCAGTTTCCTCATCTGTAAAAATAGAACATCAGTAGTAACTCCTTGGGATAGGCATGAGGAGTAATGAGATTACAAGCATCAAAAGAAAACAATGGCTGACATATGGTGTGGCTCGGTGGTTGAACGTCGACCTATGAACCAGGAGGTCATGGTCCGATTCCCTATCAGGGCACATGCCCAGGTTGTGACTTGATTTCCAGAAGGGGGCATGCAGGAGGCAGCCAATCAATGATTCTCTCTCATTGGCGATGTATATATCTCTCTCTCCTTCACCCTTCCTCTCTGAAATCAATAAAAAAATATGTATTTTAAAAATTATATAGAAAACTTCTATCAAGGATTAAAAAACTGTTATTAGAGTAGTACATTTCTTTCCACTCTTCTTTTATAACTTGATTAGTTAAATCCATACTCTCTATGAAAGATTTTAACCCTAATTTTGCTTAAAATCATATATTATGAGCACATTCTGACTTTGTGAAAATTATAAAAAATATTAACTATATAATTTCCCCCATAATATTCTAAAATTTTAAAAATCCAGGTAATAGATGTTCTTTTTCACATGATTCTTGTTCTCAAAGAGGTTAAAGAGTTGGAGGGTTAACAAAATAAGCGTTTGAACACCAAATAAGGGTCTATGTATTGTACTCTTCCCGAGGGATGAAAAAATATAGACTACTTGGGGAAAAAACACAAATTCAGCTAATACAAAGAATCAGGGTTCGGAATTTCTGGTAGAGATGCCTGGAGAAAGAGAGGAAAAGAGTGAGGAAAGGTGATAGAAGGGAGGAAGAGAAACAAGAGGAGTGAACATTCAAAGAGCCATAAACAGTGTTTTTCAAGCTGTTGTGATCCATCAGCATTTGTAAAGAAAATAAAAATGAACAGAAGAGAACATATTAGACAGCATTGCACATATACCGGTAAATCTTATTTATGAAGTTTTGTTTCCGTTATTTCATGCACTCTGTCATTATAGAAAATTTATTTCTGACTGTAGATCTTAGGAGAAAATGTTAAAGAAAAAACACTGTGCAAGACATTAAAATTTAGTCTTTACATAGTTACTGTCATCCTTTGAACCTGTTTAATAACATCATAGAAACTTAAGATCCACAGAAGAATAATGATTTGTTCAAGGTTATAGGACACAGAGTCAGAGCCTGACTCCATTCTGCTGCCCTTTCCATGCTGCACCAAATATTATGTTGTGATTTTTTTTCTTCTGTCAAACTGAAAATGTATTCCATATTCAGTCCTTGTTCAGTTTGCTTTCCGATTATTTTTAGTTCTGGTGCAAGCCTCATGACTAATTAGAGCCATCTATGTCTTGTTTGTGGCACTGAATGGAGGCCTTGGACAAAGCCAGGGTGTGAAGACAGAACTGAAATCACAGTTCCCAATTCAATGGCATTTGCGCTTCTAGCCCTACGGTGTTTGGTAATCTTGTTGTAAATCTAGTCCATGTCCAATTGTATGGTGATTATACAAAAGAACAGTCTATGTGCCATCAGAATATTCTCAGGTATTATGCCTTTAAGTTAAAATTTATCGAAATAAAATGAGCAGTGGTGGGGAGGAGGGATAGAAGTACAATGCAGTTTGCATTCTTCAGGAGCTGTACTCAATAAGTACTGAGTTTTGATCGATTGATACAGTGTCATATTTGACTAAAGAGGTGGGGAAGTTGCTACTGTCGCTTTGTGCTGGATGGCAGCGGAATGCACTATTGATTTTGTATGTTGGATGGGTTGTCAGTGTATAGTGCATTGTTGATTTTGACTTTTATAGCCAACATGTTTCCTTTAATTGGATCATTTGTAAAAGAGAGGAGGGGACCTGTTCTGCTTTGACAGTGACTGATTACAATCATTTCATGTTTGTCAATATTTGATAAACCCACTGTTACCCAACAACATGGCTGCCTTTCTGCATTTGCTCATTCTGGTTCCACTTCTCTATTTTCCAAGGTATCACTTGCAGCTGATCTGCCCCAATTTCCACTCACAACTCGCTGCTATATTTACAGCAACAGACACTCAATTTTTTCTTATTTGCCAAAGAAGTTTCTTCATACAATAACAACCAATCGACTTCCCCACAATCTCTTTAGTCTCCAGCCCCTGTGGATCCCCTTCCTTTTGACAGCTGTTACAAACTGTCAAGTTATGCAGAGTATTACAAGTATCCACTGTGAATCTGCAGTTGACGAACATGTAGGACCTCAGATCCTAAGGGTTCCTAGAGGGAAGAGTAGCCCATTGCTATTGACCATCTTTGCTCTCTCGTGGATCATAGCCTGTAAGTTCACTTTGGGTGGAAATCGGGGTTCTTGGACCATTTCAGTTGTTCCAAGTAAGAGCTATGATATGAAATTAAGAGGAATTATAGACTGGTGTTTTAACTGTGTCCTAGATGCCCCCATTTGTTCGACAGTTGCTAATGTTATCTTTTGTACTCTATAGTCCTCTAGCTTCTCCCCAAAAGGAGAGGAAGGTTCCCAATTTGGTTGCTGTCCGTGTTCATCATGCAATAAAAGCGACTCTTCCCAGTCCCTGTTTTTACCCAAGTTCCTTCCACTCAGACTTGGAAATGTTTCTGAGGTAGGTTTATTAGGAATAGCAATCTTGGTGAAAAAGGACTAGACTTCAGTGAGGAGATATGAATCATGGTCCTCTGGACCTTGGAGAAGTCATTTAGCTTTTCTGTACCAGAATTTATTCACCTATAAATTACAAAGGTTATATTAAATAGCTGTGAAGATCCCTCCTACAATTCCATTGTTCTCACTTACTAGGCTTCTGTGCTCCCTGATAGAAGCTTGAAAGGTAACCTCCGTGTTTATCAGGAAGAGAGCCCCTAATGTATATAGATGAGTCAGGAAAGTTGATACATCCTTGTGCTCACTCACTGGACAAATGTTACCAGACTACCTCTAGATGTTCTCCATGTAATGATAGATGATGATACCATTATTCTTTTTTTTCAGTCTGTATTCTACAAATCCTATGCTTGTTGACAGGTTTTCCTATTTGTCCCAAGGATGAGTGTTTCAGAAACAATTCATTTTAATTAGAGGATTCTGACAGCATATAGTTAAATATAACATATTGGTTATTTGCAGGTACAAACATTCATTGTAACTTCATTGACATGAAAAAAAACAAAACCAATACAAGTGGAATTAGTGAGATTCAGAGAAAGCTATTATTGGCTCCATGGAAAGCAATAAATACAAAAATGCTGCTTTTTAGGCATTTATCACTTAGCACTATGTACAAGAGGACATTTTCATTTATTTAGAATATTTGAAAATCTGGTGTAATAGTATTTTTTTAAAATGTTGTGTGAACTCAGGAACAGTGTAACTATTGCCTTATTTTAGAGCTAAATCAACTTTATGAAAGATAGATTGAAGTCTAAACTGAGTGGGGCAACAGATGTGAAATAGTTTTCTTTTTTCTGATTATTACCTTCAGTTGTGCTCTATTAAATTTATCTTCCCCTCCAAAGATAAAGTGGCAGCTCCTAGAGTTAACTGTTCACTTTTTGGTACATAAAACTCAATTCCCCCATGAGGTACCTTGGGGATGGTGAGTTGAACCTGCTCTTCAACACTCTTTCCCCTTCTTCCTCCTCCTTCTCTCCTACAGTGTGTTGAATCCTGGGTAATTGATGGAAAAGGTCAACTATTTCTTACTTAATTGTGAATCTGTGGTGGACATTCAAGTTGTCACTTAGAGGGGCACACGTTAAGCCCTACGAGAGACAAATTCTCTGATGTGGAAAATGTATTCTGTGGCTTAGCTTCTCATCACTTCCATTTTTTGATAACATACTAGATATTTTACATTGGGTGTCCCCTAGAATCAAAGGCACCTTTTGAGTGAGATATGTGCAAATCATTTCAAGCTACCCAGGCTTGCAGTCAATTGTCCTAAGGAAAAGTCACTCTATACACCTTTGCTACTTCAATGATCTGAGTACAGAGATGCCCCCTCTCTCTGCCCACAAATTTTCTCCAATTTTTTTTTCCTGCCTAAGATTCAATCCATTAGAATTATGTCTCAGCAGATATTTAACCAGAGGATAAAAATCAGTTTTCTGGTGGTCACCACTAGCATCTGCAAAGAACTGAACATTGAAGCACTCTCTTCCCCCAGGAAAAGAAAAAGTTATAACATTTCCTCCTAAATTGACATCTCATAGTTAAGTAAATTCTTCTGAATTCCTCATTTTCCATTTAGATTAGCTGAAGTTCTAAAAAACAGAACTGGGTTCTACAGGAATATACATTGTATGTGACTTAGTTTAGAATGGTGTATCCTTGGGACTTGGTTTCAGCTTTGTGATTTTGATTCTAATTTAATCTGAGTGGAAAATTTCATTCAGTATCATTCTACATAATCTGAATTTGTGCTGTATCAAGAGAATCTGAATATGTTGAAAACTTCTCTTTGTTCTTAAAATGGCCAAATCACAGATTCATGAATAATTTGAGATTTAAACAGAAACTATTAGATGATACCAAGACAAAAATCATTATTTGCTTAGGCGTCAGCAGTTTCACCCACTATTGCTTTAGTCTATCAGAGCAAATGTGAAGACAGTGAAAAAGGGAAAAGAGTGTCTGATATTATTATTATTATTTTTTTATTGCTTAAAGTATTACAAAGGGTATTACATATGTGTCCATTTTATCCCCCCGCCCTAGACAGTCCCCTAGCCTCCCCTATCCCCCAATGTCTTATGTCCACTGGTTATGCTTATATGCATGCATACAAGTCCTTTAGTTGATCTCTTACCCCCCTACCTCCTGCCCCGCAACCCTCCCCGGCCTTCCTGCTGCAGTTTGACAATCTGTTTGAGGCAGTTCTGCCTCTGTATCTATTATTGTTCAAAAGTTTATAATGGTCTCTATTATCCATGAATGAGTGAGATCATGTGGTATTTTTCCTTCATTGACTGGCTTATTTCACTTAGCATAATGCTCTCCAGTTCCATCCATGACGTTGCAAATGGTAAGAGTTCCTTCCTTTTTAGAGCAGCATAGTATTCCATCGTGTAGATGTACCACAGTTTTCTAATCCATTCATCTACTGATGGGCACTTAGGCTGTTTCCAGATCTTAGCTATGGTGAATTGTGCTGCTATGAACATAGGGGTGCATATATCCTTTCTGATTGGTGTTTCTGGTTTCTTGGGATATATTCCTAGAAGTGGGATCACAGGGTCAAATGGGAGTTCCATTTTCAGTTTTTTAAGGAAACTCCATACTGTCTTCCATAGTGGCTGCACCAGTCTGCATTCCCACCAGCAGTGCACAAGTGTTCCTTTTTCTCCACATCCTCTCCAGCACTTGTCGTTTGTTGATTTGTTGATGATAGCCAGTCTGACAGGTGTGAGATGGTACCTCATTGTTGTTTTGATTTGCATCTCTCGGATGATTAGTGACTTTGAGCATGTTTTCATATGTCTCTTGGCTTTCTGAATGTCCTCTTTTGAAAGGTGTCTATTTAGGTCCTTTGCCCATTTTTTGATTGGATTGTTTATCTTCCTTTTGTTAAGTTGTATGAGTTCCCTATAAATTTTGGAGATTAGGCCCTTATCAGATATGACATTGGCAAATATGTTTTCCCACACAGTGGGTTTTCTCGTTGTTTTGTTGATGGTTTCTTTTGCTGTGCAGAAGCTTTTTATTTTGATGTAGTCCCATTTGTTCATTTTCTCTTTCGTTTCAAGTGCCCTAGGAGCTGTATCAGTGAAGAAATTGCTTCGGCATATGTCTGAGATTTTGTTGCCTTTGGATTCTTCTAGAATTTTTATGGTTTCCTGTCGTACATTTAAGTCCTTTATCCATTTTGAGTTTATTTTTGTGTATGGTGTAAGTTGGTGGTCTAGTTTCATTTTCTTGCATATATCTGTCCAATTTTCCCAACACCATTTATTGAAGAGACTATCTTGGCTCCATTGTATGTTCTTGCCTCCTTTGTCAAATATTAATTGAGCATATTGGTTCGGGCCGATTTCTGGGCTCTCTATTCTATTCCATTGATCTATATGCCTATTCTTGTGCCAGTACCAGGCAGTTTTGAGAACAGTGGCTTTGTAATACATCTTGATATCTGGTATTGAGATCCCACCTACTTTGGTCTTTTTCAGGATTGCTGCAGCTATTCGGGGTCTTTTTTTATTCCAGATGAATTTTTGGAGAGTTCGTTCTAGATCTCTGAAGTATGCCATTGGTATTTTAATGGGAAGTGCATTGAATTTATAGATTGCTTTGGGTAGTATGGACATTTTAATGATGTTGATTCTACCAATCCATGAACACGGTATGTTCTTCCATCTGTTTATGTCTTCCTCTATATCTTTTTTCAACGTCCTGTAGTTTTCTGAGTAGAGGTCTTTTACCTCTTTAGTTAAGTTTATTCCTAGGTAGCTTAATTTTTTTGGTGCGATGGTAAACGGGATTGTTTTTATAATCTCTCTTTCTGAAAGTTCACTATTGGTGTATAGAAATGCCTCGGATTTCTTGGGGTTAATTTTGTATCCTGCTACATTGCCAAATTCATGTATTAAGTCCAGTAGCTTTTTGATGGAGTCTCTAGGGTTTTGTATGTATAATATCATGTTGTCTGCAAATAAGGACAGTTTTACTTCCTCTTTTCCAATTTGGATGCCTTTTATTTCTTCTTCTTGCCGAATTGCAATGGCTAACACTTCCAGTACTATGTTGAACAGGAGTGGTGAGAGGGGGCATCCCTGTCTTGTTCCTGTTCTTAGGGGGAATGGTGTTAGTTTTTGTCCATTGAGTATGATGTTGGCTGTGGGCCTGTCATATATGGCTTTTATTATGTTGAGGTATGATCCTTCTACTCCCACCTTGCTGAGAGCTTTTATCAAAAATGGGTGTTGAATTTTGTCAAATGCTTTTTCTGCATCAATTGATATGACCATGTGGTTTTTTTCTTTCAATTTGTTTATGTGATGTATCACGTTTATTGATTTGCGGATATTGTACCATCCTTGCATCCCTGGGATAAATCCTACTTGGTCATGGTGTATGATCTTTCTGATGTACTGCTGGATCAGATTTGCTAAGATTTTGTTGAGGATTTTGGCATCTATGTTCATGAGGGATATTGGCCTGTAATTCTCTTTCATTGTGTTGTCTTTACCTGGTTTTGGTATTAGGGTGATGCTGGCTTCATAGAATGAGCTTGGAAGTGTTCCTTCCTCTTGAATTTTTTGTAGTAGTCTGAGGAGGATAGGTTTCAGTTCTTCCTTGAATGTTTGGTAAAACTCCCCTGTGAAGCCGTCTGGTCCTGGGCTTTTGTTTGCTGGAAGCTTTTTGATGCCTGCTTCAATTTCTTCCATAGTTATTGGCCTGTTGAGATTTTTAGATTCTTCCTGATTGAGTTTTGGAATGTTGTATTTTTCTAGGAATTTGTCCATTTCCTCCAGGTTGTCTAGTTTGTTGGAGTAGAGCTGTCCGTAGTATTTTTTAACAATCATTTGTATTTCTGTGGGGTCTGTTGTTATTTCGCCTCTATCGTTTCTGATTTTGTTTATTTGGGTCCTCTCTCTTTGCTTCTTGGTGAGTCTGGCTAGAGGTTTGTCAATCTTGTTTATCCTTTCAAAGAACCAGCTCTTGGTTTCATTGATTTTCTGTATTGTTTTTTTGGTCTCTATGTCATTTATTTCTGCTCTAATCTTTATTATCTCCTTCCTTCTGCTCACTCTGGGGTTTTCTTGTTGCTCTCTTTCTAATTCTTTGAGTTGTAGAGTTAGATGATTTACTACCATTTTTTCTTGTTTGTTGAGATAGGCCTGTAGAGCTATAAACTTCCCTCTCAGGACTGCTTTCATTGTGTCCCATAGGTTTTGGATTGTTGTGTTTTCATTGTCATTAGTTTCCAGGATGTTTCGAATTTCTTCTTTGATTTCATTGGTAACCCAATCAATATTTAATAGCATGCTATTCAGCTTCCAGGTGTTTGAGTATTTTGGGTTGTTTTTATTGTAGTTTATTTCTAATATTATGCCATCGTGGTCTGCGAAAACGCTTTTTATGATTTCAATTTTCTTGAATTTGGGGATACTTTGCTTGTGCCCCAATATATGGTCTATTTTTGAATATGTCCTATGAGCATTTGAGTAGAATGTATATTCCCTGGCTTTTGGGTGAAGTGTTCTGAAGATGTCTATTAAGTCCATCTGATCTAGTGAGTCATTTAGGATTGCTGTATCTTTGCTGATTATTTGTCTAGAAGACTTATCCAGTGCTGTCAGTGGTGTATTAAAGTCCCCTACAATGATTGTATTGTTGTCGATCTCTCCTTTGATATCCTCCAGGAGTTTTTTTATGAATTTGGGTGCTCCTGCATTGGGTGCATATATGTTTACCAGGGTTATATCTTCTTGTTGTATTGATCCCTTTAGTATTATGAAGTGGCCTTCCTTATCTCTTGTTATGGCCTTCACTTTGAGGTCTATTTTGTCCGATATAAGTATTGCTACCCCAGCTTTCTTTTCCTTTCCATTTGCCTGAAAGATATTTTTCCATCCTTTCACTTTCAGTCTGTGTGAGTCCCTTCTAATGAGGTGGGTTTCTTGTAGACAGCAGATGTATGGGTCATGTTTTTTTATCCATTCAGCCACTCGATGTCTTTTGTTTGGAGCATTTAGTCCGTTTACGTTTAAAGTTATTATTGAAAGGTACTTGTTTGTAGGCATTTCTGTTTTTGTGTGGCTGTTTTCTTTCTGAGCTTTTTATTTCTTATTTTTATACCAGTCCCTTTAGCATTCCTTGCATTGCTGGCTTGGTGGTGATAAACTCCCTTAGCCTTTTTTTGTCTGTGAAGCTTCTTATTTCCCCTTCAAGTTTGAATGATAGCCTTGCTGGATAGAGTATTCTTGGATTCAGTCCTTTGCTTTGCATCACTTTGTAAATTTCCGTCCATTCTTTTCTGGCCTGATGTGTTTCTGTTGAGAAATCATTTGACAATCTAATGGGAGATCCCTTGTATGTAACTTTCCGTCTCTCTCTTGCAGCCTGTAAGATTTTCTCTTTGTCCTGAACATTTGCCATGGTAATTATGATGTGTCTTGGTGTGGGTCTTTTTGGGTTCACCTTGTTTGGGACTCTCTGGGCTTGTGTGACTTTTTTCTTCCCCACCTCAGGGAAGTTTTCTGATATTATTTCTTCTAATAGGTTTTCTAATCCTTGTTCATCCTTCTGTTGTTCTGGTACCCCTATTATTCATATGTTGTTTCGTTTCATGTTGTCCCAAAGCTCCCTTAGGCTCTCCTCCTGTCTTTTCATTTTTTTCTCCAATTGCAGTACGTTTTGGGTGTGTTTTGCTTCCTTGTCTTCTAAATCACTAATTCGGTCCTCCGCTTCTCCTAGTCTACTGTTGATACTTTCAATGGAGTTTTTCATTGCAGCTATATCACTCTTCATTTCTTCTTGGGTCTTACTTAAGTTGTTGATTTTTTCATCTGTTTCTTCTAGCTTCTTGGAGAGGTTGTCGATTTTTTCCTCCATCCGGTTTATGCACTCTAGGACCCTTATTCTGAATTCTTTTTCTGTCATGTTGCATGCCTCTGTATTACTTAGCTGCTTTTCTGGAGAGTCCTCCTTCTCTTTCCTTTGGGGGTTTCTTTGTCTACCCATGTTTGATCTCGCTGACATATCTAGACGTTGAGTCGTTCAGTGGCTGCTCCCTTGGTGGCAGTGACTCCTTGGTCTGTGGTTGCTCTTCGGGCGGTTGCGGTAGCAGCTGCTCTTCAGTTGGCAGCAGCTCCTCTGGTGGGTGCTGTTCACAGCTGTGGTGGCTCTTCTGGCTGGTGGGGCAAGGTTTCACGTACAGCTGCTGTTCCTCAGCAGAGGGTGTGGTGCTCAGGAGGTTGCTGTTGCTTGGATCTGCTGCATTGATTTAAAGGCACAAAATACAACACAACAAGGCACCACGTACCAGGCACTATACACAAATATATTCACGATATGAATAACCCCAAATAAAGGTGACCACCTGAATTAAGAGAATTAGGGGATAAGGAAGAAGGAAGAGAAAAAGAGAAAAGAGAAAAAAGAAAAGAAAATTAGGGACCAAAAAAAGGAGTGCAAAAATGAAATTGGGAAAAAGGAGGGGGGAAAATAAAAGCGAGAAAAGAAAAGAAAAGAAAAAAAAAAAAGAGCGAAAAGAGAGAATGAAGTGGAAGAGGGGAAGAGACTTTTTTATATGAGGAGAATACTCCTATAGAACAGCCATTAATCCCAACAAATTCCAGCAACAGCTCCCTGGAGATGAATGCAAACTAGAAACAACCAATAATATAACGATGAAAATAGAATGGAGAACACTAATCCCAAAATAAAATAAAGAGAAAA
The DNA here is from genome assembly GCF_014108235.1 of Myotis myotis. Classification (NCBI taxonomy): domain Eukaryota; kingdom Metazoa; phylum Chordata; class Mammalia; order Chiroptera; family Vespertilionidae; genus Myotis; species Myotis myotis. The sequence goes on along the minus strand of NW_023416401.1, from coordinate 17,989,532 downwards.
TAAAATGGCACTTTAAAAAAAAATGGTAAAATGGTAGCAGTAATAATACTGGTTAAAAATAAGAAGGTAGTAATTAAAAGGGTAAAATCAGGTGATGGAAAAAAGAAGAAAAAAAAAGAAAAAAAAAGAAGAAGAAAAGAAAAAAAAGAAAAAAAAAAGAGAAAAAAAATTGGTTTCTTAGTTAAAAGGTGAAAAAAGAAAAAAAAAATATTGCAGTAGTGAAGGTCCTTCGGTTCTTCTATTCTTCAGTGTGGCTCGCCTTAGACCTGCCAGGTATTCAGGAGAGTGTTGAGTTTCCCTGCGATACACTGTTCCTCTGTGTTATAAACCACAGTCCTTATTTTAAAGCAAGCCGCATTTGTTTCCCAGACTGCCTTATTTTGTGTTTAGCAAAGAGTCAGTTTGTGGGTCAGCCTCTGGGTGGCAGTGTTCTGGGGTTGGCCTCTGAGGCTATAGGGCCTCTCTGTCCAGTGGAAGTTCACTGCCCAGAGCTGGCTGCGTAAGAGTTATCAGTGCTGTGTTGTTGCTGGGATTAAGAGTGTCTGATATTATAATAAGATAGGGGTCTCCCATACATACCTTGAAGACAGCTTCCTTAGACATTTCCATAACTACATTTAGCCAGGTCAGGCAAACCTAATGATTAGCAACCCCAGCATCTAATTTTTCAAAGTATGTTTACCATTCCTCTATGGTTGGTTGAGTTGAAGAAAGCTAGATCGGGCACCATGGCAATGTCTAACACTCTACGATGCCTGTGTTGTGCTGCATTCTCTTGGGGACAGAACAGTAAAAACAAAACAAAATAAAAAACACCCAAAAGAAGTACCAGAAATAGTTTCAACATTTCAGAGGGCATAGATTCATCAAAATGTTCCCAGTACCATATATGACAAAGTTCAGAAAGGAATGTTACAGAAAGTGTGCATCATAGTCCTTTAAGCCAAGGAGAAAGCATGTGGGCAGGTATTAGTCATGAAAGTCTATTGCATGCGTAAAATAGTACCAAAGAGAGGGGAAATTATCCCCCAAGCAAATCAGCTTCCGCACCTGGGCTACTCTGCGCTTCTGCTATTAGATCTGTAAAAGAGCCCAGCTGGCATGGCTCAGTGGTTGAACATTGATCTGTGAACCAGAAGGTCATGGTTTGATTCCTGGTCAGGGCACATGCCCAGTCCCCAAAGTGGAGTGTGCAGGAGACAGCCGATCAGTGATTCTCTCTCATCATTGATGTTTCTATCTCTCTCTCTCTTCCTCTCTGAAATCAATAAAGATATATTTTTTGGGGAAAAATCTGTAAAAGACACATCAGCCAAAGCCTAATATTTAAAACTCGAGGCGAATAGGGGAATCTCTCCAACCTCATTTTGCAGCGTTGTTGGCTTTATTTTTCCCCTTCCTCTTTTTTTTCTGCTTTTAAGGGTTTCAGTCATTTTTATTCATTTCAGCAGCAGGTGTGAAATAGTAGGCTGTCATCTGCCTTTTTGTAGTGCTTCAGGCCAAAATTATAAATGAGCTGACATTAATGGCAGTCCAGAATTTACTGCTGTATTGGTAGATGGTATTGGAAATGTTTTGATATGACAGTTGAAATGCCTGCTGCTGAAACTTCAGTGAGTCTACAGTTGGCTACATCTGGCAGGGTTTTTCTTTCTTTTCTTCTTTTTATTGTTTGTTGTTTGTATTCACTTTTTTAAAGCATTTCTTCATCTTTATACTCCATTCTTCTTCCTGTCTTTTCTCTGTTGTTAGAATTTTAAAATCTTTTTGTTGTTGTTGCCTTTAATTTTTGGCATGATTAAGAGGTAATGGAGCCCTAGCCAGTTTGGCTCAGTGGATATAATGTTGGCCAATGAACTGAAGGGTCCTGGGTTCGATTCCAGTAAAGGACATGCACCTCAGTTGCAGGCTTAATCTCTGGTGTGTGTGTGAGACAACAAATCAATGTGTGTCTCTCACATCAATGTTTCTCTCTCTCTCTCTCTCTCTCTCTCTCTCTCTCTCTCTTTCTCTCTTTCTCTCTCTCTCTCTCTTCCCCTCCCTTCCACTCTCTCTAAAAAATCAATGCAAAAATATCCTCAGGTGAGGATTAATAAAAAAAAATAAAAGGAAATGAGGAAATAGAAAGTAAGGATGGTTTCACTCAACTAGAAAGATCAGGGCTTGAGTAAGAACTCTAACACCTTAGTTTATCCTTTATCAAACCTCCTCAAGAAGGAAGGAAATGTCCAAGGCATTCAGAGATCTTCCACAGTGCACAGTGCATGCATCTACCCTACTGCACACACACACACACACACACACACACACACACACACACACTCCAGTTAAAGTAAACATCAGGGGAGCCCTGCCAGGAATTCTCTAAAGTTGACTATATAGGTTACTTTGCAGAAAAAATCACAGTGTTCCATGTTTAAATAACTTTTTGAAATGTTAGTTAAACAAAGATGAATGAATTTCTTTTCCAAAGAACTCCTCCGAGTCTTTGAGGAATGATTTTCAATGTGTGTTTTCTTTCAGCCACTGTGGTCCCTAGGTTGTTACTTCTTAGGGTCTCTTAATTAATTTTACTTATCTATGAAAAGACTTGCTCTGTTCAACCAGACAAATGTTGACCTTAACTACTTTATGTCAAAGACTACCTTCCCTATATTCTTTTCTCAAGAGTTTCAGAGATAAAAATATTTCCCCTCTCCTTGGCAACTCTGTACTTGTTCACATACGTTTTTTTCAATTGTACAAGGTGGGGTATAGTACCAGGTTGCCTTAAGTGAAAATTTCCTATTGTTTAAGTTTTTAGAAATGTCAATTTGAAAAGTCACAGTATAGTCTTATTTCTGAAAATTTAAGAAAATAGCCCATCCCATCCTTAAAAATTAGAAAAATCTTTACTTTTTGAAATGTCTCTTTAAAGATTCACTCCATGATGTCTCTTGAAAATATCTGAGAATCTACCTTTTCTAAGATTGTCAACAGGAGATATCTTTACATATAAAATTTCTAAATCCTTTCCTTTTTTCTAGATTTCATTATATAAAACATTTGAAAATTGTTCAGACAATCTCAATGTTTATATACCATATAGATAAAATAGAATAAGACTTTATTCTACAGGATGGTTAGAAAAGAAGCCCGGCACCTATTCCCCCACCCCTGGGAGAGAGTACTGCAGGTAGGGCGAAGAGGACCGAAGTTATATGAAAATAGCATAAACTAAAGAATGAAGAGCCGTGCGTAGTGTTATGGCAATTTGTTTGTTTTTGTTTTTTGTTTTTTTTCCTGTGAAAGAAATGAAGAACTCATGGAGAAGAAATTTGGGTTGGCCCCTGAGAATGAATAGACATTGTCTGGCAGTGGGAGGGCAGTTCAGGTAGCAGAAAGAGCTGAAATAAAATGAAATCCAAATAAATGAAGATACATGATATGTTTGGGAAACTTCAAGGAGTCAAATTAGGGTAAAAATCATGTCCACAGGTAGGATTATATTGAGCTATGGAGCCCAAATCCTGAAAGCTGGGTTCATGTCACAATATAAAGGAAATGGATTGCTGAGGAAATTTGACTTTTTACTTCAGGTGAAGTTGTTAAGCCAAAATGAGTGTGGAAGCAGACAGGTTTAATGTTCAGATACATGTTTGACTGAGAAGTTCTAAAATAGAAGCAATAGAATGTAAATTGATATTAATTTATTGGAGCAAGAACAGGAGATTGAAGTTCCTTCAATTACTGTGAAACTTGAATTTACTTATTTGTAACCAGAATAACTCTGTTAAATTGCATTGCATTCTCTTTTTTCTTGAGATATTTTCCTGTATTTAATATAAAATTTTAATTCTAATATGACATATTCCTACTGGATATTTAGGAAGGCTTATATGAACCTAAGTTTTATCTAGAGATATATGATGTCAGAACAATCTAGTATATCTCAGAATTTTCCAGGACACATGGTTTATGTCATAAGATACAAAAACACCATTAAGGTGAAGGTAAAATATCCGGATGAGATCTCTGAGAAGAAGCATTTCTCAGTTGGGAGTGCATATCATCTTTTTCATGTATATTGCTCTTTAGAGTTATATAATGTTCTTTCCAACTGTCATGGAGTGAAGAGAGGGGGAGCACAAAATGGGAAGAAGGAAGGACATGAACTAATGTTGCAATGAAAAATTTTAACTCATCTAAGATTTTTATTATCAAAAGTTATGCTGTGAAGATGAGCATCTTCCAACTAAGTTTCCTGAAAGCCAGGCTATCTAGTCTTTCTTGATGTCACAGCTAATAAAGCTCATTATTCATTATTCATTTTATGGAGGAAAACATGAGAGCCAATTCAGAAAAAGACGAGACCAGAGGATGTGAGGTCAATTGAGAATTTGGGCAAAAGTTATCATCTACTTCTGTTCCTTGACAATTATTACTTAGTCAATGATGATGTATTGTTATTGGTGCTTTTTTGGAAATTTTGGGTACTGGTGTTTGCATGAAATTGTAACACCATATGAAGAGTATGCATTCAGTGAATATTTGGAGTGGGAAAATATGGAAAGACCAACTCTATTATCCTCAAGGATTCCTAGAAAATATGACATATGTAGTGCGTTTTAGAGTATGAATTGAATTTTCTAGATGGACAACTAAGGGGTGGTGCATTTTTGAAAGTTTAATGTGGTATTTTTCTAAGCAGGTTACATGGCAAGTATTGGATAGTCAAGAAAGGGCTAGAAAATTAGGTTGTAGCCATACTATGACTAGCCATGTCTGCCAACACAAGGTCTTGTAATGTTTCTCTGAAAGCCAAAGTATGACTTTGGATATTTTAATTGATATGACGTGGAAGCAAATTTGCTAGGGTTCCCATTGCAAAATACCACATAATTATAGTGCATGGGCCCTTTGTTCTGTCATGTCATGACTGCCTACATACTATTTATTTAGATATTTGAATTAGGAAAACACATACACAAATACAGACATACATGAACAATAGCAGCTGTAGGCTTCCTTTCCAGATGTTGGCTTGCCACATGCTCAGAGAAAATAGTCCTAGGCCAAAGAGCTGATTAGAAGGCTGGCTTAGGGTGGAAAGATCTGTGTAAGGAAAGGAGTGGGGGGATAGAATCAGAGCCCCTCAACTGTACACAGGTGGCAGACGACACTGGTGCTGGGGCCTTAGAGGACCAGAGTTCAGACTGCTCTTGGAAGTCTTTGAGTTTGGGGAACTTATAGAGTGCATCACAGAACTCCTTAGTTTCAGTCCAAGCAGCATGTTCTCATCGATTCACCAGCTGTGTTTCTGGCTGTGATTTCATTTGAATACACTATTTCAATCATCAGTTATAAAACCAGGTTTCAGAAATTGTGGATGGATTGGATTAAACCCAAAGATGTTTAAGGTGTATTCAGAAAAGTAGTGAAGGAGATAAGTGGAAAAGGGAGTGATCTTTTCCATGGATTGCCCCCCTCCTCCTCTGGTGATTTTAAATCTGCCTATTGCCCAGCCTGAGTGGCTCAGTGGTTTAGCATCAGCCTATAAACCAGAAGGTGATGGTTTGATTCCTGGTCAGGGCACAGGCCTGGGGTTTTGGGCTCCATCCTCAGAGAGGGACATGCAGTGCAGGAGGCATCCAATAAATGATTCTCTCTTATCAATAATGTTTCTATCTCTCCCTTCCTCTCTGGAATCAATAAAAATATATCTTTTAAATATGCCTATCAACCCAGGGTCCACTTAATACCCAACTCCATTTACATCACACCTCATTAAATAGCTTCAGAGTCAGTGGACAGCTCTTAAGCTCTGACCTTTTACAGACCTTTAGTGTCCAGTATGAATCTTATCTCCCTAATCAGACAGTTTTCTGTGGGGCAGAAGTTATATGGTCCCTTTATTAGCACTCCCATTTGCATAATATTGTTCCTAACATGTGGCTATCCATTCATTCATCCAGGCATTTAGTATGTATTGATCAGGCATCTACTATTTGCCAGGCACTCTTTTCAACTCTGTGTTTATAGGATTGAATAAAATGTCTAAGTTTCCCACTCTCATAGAATGAAACAGAACTGCTGGATTAATTGATATATGGGATTTTCTGTGTGATAATGTCAGTGGTGAATTTCATATTATCTAAAGTTTTCAATTTATAGTTAACAAAGTAAGCAAAGGATGGCAACAGACATACTTTCTGATGTTTGCGCAAATCCATTTCCTGCTTTCTTTCCTTTAGCACATGACTAAACTACAGGACCTCCCAGGGGCAGGAAGAATCCATCACAAGGGACCTGGAGTTATATTGGAAAGAATTTGGACCAAAGAGATTTATGAGGCAGTATAGTCACTGCTCAGGGAAGGGGGAGGGGCATGCTATTGCTTAAGATGTTTAAAACTGGGCTGCATGAGAAGCAGGAAAATGCACCATGGGGAACAATTCCCTGCCATTTTCTGAGGGATGGAAAAATGACTTAATGGTACTTTCACTATCTTAACTTAGGTGATTTTTTTTTCTAGTAAGCAGATATCTTCTATAATTCCCTTTGGAAATAGAATCATATGATATAGATGTGCCTTTCTTTTTTATGACTTATACAAACCACGATCGTTGTTGTTGTTGGCTTACAAGGAGCTGGAAATGCATAATTAGGTGATGAAATGGACTAGATAAGCTAAACTAAAAATCATTGCTTTACCCAAGTCCTGGATCAAATTATGCCCAACTCCAGAGGCCAAAAGGCACTATGGAGCTTTAGAAACTCAAAGGCTCATTGGGTCAAAAAATTAGAAGGAAGCCTGCAGGTTATGTACTTGAACCTTTGACATTAGATGTCAGTGGGCTGGAGGTTTTCATTAAAGCACCTATAGATGGAACTATTTAGGTAGTTGGGGATGGAAGAATTATATGTATTAGAAGTTCCCAGGGCACCTGACTCCAATCTTTCATTCTAACATTATATTCCTAATGTGCCTTCTCAATTCTGCCAGAATGCCCTCCAGTACCTCCAGAACACAAGTCAATATCCCAAAGAGTAGTTCATATTTACAGCTAAAGTGCTCTCAGCAATTCTCAGCTAGGTTATCCTGAAATTCAGCTCAAACTCCTCCTATTTTCAGAGATGGAAAACACACACACACACACACACACACACACACACACACACACACACACACTAAAAAAGAAAAACAGCAAGCTTTCCAGGCAAAGGTCAAAACTATTCACTCATTATTTTGATTTCCAATGAAATGCATTGTGGGTTCTATCCATTAGTGCTTAGAAAAAATTGTATCGTAGACCATCTTTTTTTATGTGGGCCTACTGTGACAATTTCCTAAGTCTCCCAGCTACATCCAACATGGTAAAACTTGGTAGGTACTTAGTGGATTACAGGGAGAAAATAATTTTTAATGCTATAGAAACTGACTGTAAATACAAAGTAATCTGGGTGAAAGTACTACAGGTCAATCTATCAAATCTTCAAGGGACAACTGCATTTACATGCAATCTAAATTGTTCCAAATCATAAAAAGATAAAGCATTTCAGCTCATTTTATGTCATGAGCATAAACCTGATACCAAGCGTGGTTAAGAGCAGGCATGTTTGCACACACATATGCATGCATATATAAAGAATAGTCACGGCTCTCAATATAACTGAGCTACAAAAATGTCAAACAAAATATTAGCAAACTAAATAATGCACCATATATCTAATGAATGATACACTATCATTATAGCCAAATAAAGTTTACTGGAAGTTTGCAAGATGTGCTCACCATAAGGTAAACAATAAATAAAATTTATTACAACAATAGGTCAAAAGAGGGGAAAAGAATAACTGACTTAATAGTTCCCAAAGTGCATGACATAATGTTTAAATTCATTTCTGCTATTAAAATAAACAGACTAAAGTGAAAGAAACTTCAGAATGAACTAGGAATATGAATAAAAACTTGTTTTCCAAACTGACTACACCTTATTTTACTACACAGCTCCAGAGGCATTCACAATAAATTCAGGAACAAAACAGAGATGCCCATAGCACTGCAATTATTCAACAAGTTTCTGAAGTTCTAACTGATGAAATTGGATAATAAAAAGCAAGGAGGTATAAATATTGTTAAGAAAGTGACAAACTACCAATATTTATAGATTATAAGATTGTCAACTCCAAAAACTCAATGAATGAAAATTATTTTGAGGTAAAGATAAAATTCAATAAAGATTATAGTTACAAATAAGTAGAAAGTTCTAAACCTTTTCTACATAGCACAATAACCACTTAAAATCTATAAAGAAAAAAAAAAACAGATCTTATTTGTCATAGCAACCAAAACAATTAAAGAAGTAAGCAAAAATATATTAATCAAAGAAGTCTATAATACTTTACCTAGGTATATAGTTATACCCCTACATGTATATATATATTTGTGTGTGTATATATATATATATATATATATATATATGTATATATATATATATGTATATATATATATGTGTGTGTGTGTCTGTGTATGTGTATATATGTGTTGTATGTATATAAAATAAACAGAGCAAAGTATGATCCTGAATATAAAAATAAAATACTGTGAAAGTATGTATTTTCTTAATTAAATTTTAATTTTGTAAAATTTTAATAAATTGTACAAATATTTAATTCAAAAATCTATGCATTTCTTCTTAAAAATTACATGAGTGAGTAACTCATTTGGAAAAAAATGTAAAGACACAGGTGGGTTCCTGTCTTATTATATTTTATAGCTTCAAAATTAAAATGGTTTGGCTTTGGGACAGAGATAAACAAATAGATCAAGATAAATGAGAGAAAATCTAGAAACCAGCCATACTTCATATCAGAATTTCTATATGATATGAAAACTATCTCAAAATGTAGGAATACATTTTTATAAATGAAGATTAAAATTGCAATATATTGGATTATGCTTCAAATATTATACCCAAACCGATCACCAATAACTGAAACAGAGACATAGTTTTTCAACTTCAAACACTAGGAGACATATTAGTGAAAATTCATATAATTTTAAGGTATAGAAGTGCTTTTAATATAAAACTAATCCAAAGAAGAAAATCAAATGTTAATTGATTTTACCAAATAAAATTTTAAAATATCTATACAGAAAAAGAAAATAACTTCAAAAAGATATCAATAAGCTAGTACAAATATTTTCAAAATGTACAACAATCAGAGGGTTAATATTTTTGGTATATAAACCATGTTTTCTAATCAAGAAATAAAGTCATAGAGAAGTGGGATATAGACATGTAGATAGTTCAATAAAAAAGATATAAGCCCTGCCCGGTTTGGCTCAGTGGATAGAGTGTCAGCCTGCGGACTGAAGGGTCCCAGGTTCAATTCCGGTCAAAGGCATGTACCTTGGTTGCAGGCACATCCCCAGTGGGGGGTGTGAAGGAGGCAGCTGATCGATGTTTCTCTCTCATCAATGTTTCTAACTCTCTATCCCTATCCCTTCCTCTCTGTAAAAAATCAATAAAATAAAAAAGCTGTCATTAAAAAGATATAAAAATGGTCCAATATTTGAAGTACATAACAATTTACCTCAGAACTCCCACTTTGATGAATTATCTCTGAGGGAATACATATGCTTGTGCTCATAAACCATATTAGTTTAGGACAGTACTGCTTATATTAGCTTATGACTAATTCATCATAGAAAACCTGGATTCTATAGGCAAGAGGCCCACTAAACAAATGATGGATCATCCTACCAGATATGAAGAATTCTATTGTATATGGAAAATTAGTGATAGGAAATTTGTCTATGACATATTTTTCATTTTTGCTGTTGTGTTTTTGTTGTTAATCCTCACCATTTCCTTTTCATTGCTTTGGACATCTCCCACTTCCAAATTTTTAACTTGGAAGCTATCTCCTGATAATTGGCTTTTAGCAGTCAAATCTAACTTTTTTTACATGGAATCACACTGAACTTATATTTCATTAGATAAGGATTAACTTTTCCTGAATTTTCAACTCTTTTTATACAATTCAAAATACATTACTTTCACCACTGAGTTCTCAAAAACCCTATGCAGCACCTAATAAGCAATATCAATGAACAAAAACAAAACCAAATAAACTTTGGCCTTCTTAGAGTCATATTCTCGGATACTTTTGTTCCAAAGGGTGGAAAATGTATAAATTGTCCAAGCTTTTGTCAAAAGATGTGTGTGTGTGTGTGTGTGTGTGTGTGTGTGTGTGTGTGCGCGCGCGCTTCTGTTTCCATGCTGTGTCTCCGTGTAAAATGGATTTCATATCGTGGGTCATGGTCAAACAAAGTTCTAATGCCATTGCCAAGAGGACCATCAGGAGAGACCCCTTTCAATCTCAGGCTTTTGTCCTACCCCAGAGGGAAGCAAAGGCTGGCAAGGGGTATGGGGGAGGAGATGGAGAGGAAAAGATAAGTGGCAAATGTCAGGGCTTCTTCAGAGCAAAACATCTGTGTTTTTAAAAAAATTAATCCAATGCCATTTTTCTTGAGAATAAAACCAAAGTAGACCCTGAAATGGTGCTGACATTGGTGGTCCACGTGTCCCCTACCGCTTTCTATTAAGTCTGAAAGGAGTGGAATAAAGGCTCCACAAGAGACTTAGGTTTCATTATGTTCCCTGCGGTCTAAAAAGCCATGGTAAGTGGCGTCAATGTCTTTAAAGAAATCTGAACAATCACAACAGCTTCCAAATGTTTACTTTGAAGGACGGAACATGTATTTTTCTCCACATGAAAACAACAACAACAAAAAAGCCAGTGTTCCCAATACTGAGTGCATAGGCAAGGAAATGTGGGGAGAAGGGGGAGGCCTTGACTCCTGTCCAGGTCCCTTCAGGAGGACTGTCGGTGGTGGAGCAGAGAGGCCCGCAGCTTCTCTGCAAACACCTGCCTTGTTTCACACCAGCTCCCATGTTACATAGTGTGTGTGTGTGTGTGTGTGTGTGTGTGTGTGTGTGTGTGTAATTCACCTACTTGAAATACATCTGTGAAAATCCCTTTGGAGTTCTTGTTCATATTTTATAGTTGCTGTTTATAAGACAATGTGGTTTCCACACCCAGATTGGAAACACCCAGACCAATGAGGCTAGTTCATGCTCTCCTCCTCGAAGGACACTATAATGTGGGAGCGTGAGAAGACAGTGTTCAATGAATAATGAAAATTCCATTAAATGCCACTGTAAGAATTCTTATTGACCATAATTCCTTATGTTGGTTAATTCAAAGTTACTCTATCCCATTCTTATTTTCCTGAATAAAATAGGAACAATATGTGTTCCTCTCTTGTCTCTCTCTCCACACTGTGGAATTTTATGAGTCCCACTCTATACCATGTAGAAACATTTGCAATTCCTATATGACTGAGTAGAGTATATTTACCCTAAATACCTTTGAACTTGACTGTCCATAGCATTATGCATCAAAGTTGTCTGTGGACAGGTTTATCAATATCACCTGGAACACTTGTTACAAACAAGGGCAAGTATCTGCACTTGTAACAGGCAGTCTAGAAGATTGTTAAAGAAAAATGTTAATTAGTGCATTAGGACACACCGTTAGGGAAATCCTAGACAGCACTGGATCTGTGGGAAGAATAGTAGCACAGGCAAAAGGGTGTTGGGGCTCAAAATAAATATGTGCAGTTCCCTGAGGTACAGTTATTTACTTAAATACACAAAAATTATGTGGGATGGGCCCATGGTAGGGCTAGGGATCTGTTGCCCCTATGTCTAGTTTAGCAAAGTTCTCCTGTTATTTAAAACTGTCTAAGGAATAAAATCCTGCATGTTTGAGAAAAATCACAGGCTTTGGTTACTTGGACATAGCCTGCCCAGCTTCATCTACATAGTTAATATTCTAATCTGGCTTTAAAAGGTTATAGTGAGAATTCTACTCAACAATCTATGAAAAGTGTCTGGCAAAGAGCTGGCCCTTTGGGTTTAGGTCTATTTGCATATACTACTATCTTCATTTATTTATTCATCTTAAATATTTTATCAATAATAAAAACTAAAAGATAAATTATAGGCATAACTTAGAGCTCTACACAGTTTTACAAATATTATCTCCTTTACTGTTTTATGAGAGAATGAGAGAGAGAGAGAGAGAGAGAGAGAGAGAGAGAGAGAGAGAAGATTTCATGGAAAACGGAATTGGGACATAGGTGACGTAACTTAATAATATTATCTGGATATACATTTCATCACTTACAATGTACTAGTTTAAGGCGGGACATGAAATATATAAAACAAAGCCTTCAATTTTTAAGATATTTTTAGGTCAGATTCAGGATGCACACCTATAACTAATACAAAATAGTAATAATAAGTTCCAAGGGTTATGAATCCAAAACTGTGAAAGTGTGGGGAAGAAAGAGGCTATTTTCAGGTAAAGTAAAAAAGAACGTTTCAAGAAAGAGGCACCTTTTAAATTCACCCTGAAAGATATGTGGAGCTGGTAGGTCGAGATTTAGAAATATCTGCTGAAAAAAAAGGGCACAGCCAGAATGGAGTTGCACAAATGGAACGGACAGAATATGAAGGGAGGAGCATAAATAAACCAAAAGTAGAAAATGTATGGACAGTGAGTGAGAAAAAGGGAAAAAAATCACTGACATTCATTAGATATCCAGTAAATAGTTATGAAATTGACACAAAATTAGTTTGAGGAAAATTGAGAAAGCCTTGACTATCAGGCCAGGTTTGGACTTTTCTGGCAGGCCCTGGGCAACCATTTCCGATTTTTGATTCAGAAATGACATGCTGAGCACACACTATAACTTTGGAAGTAGCTTTACTATAGCCAAAAAAGGGAAGAGACAGGAGTTGTAGATAATCAGAAATCCATTGTAAAATTATGGATAAAGGAAAGGTTCAGAAACACAGTGGTACCGGTATTCATGGAGAGTAAAGAATAGAAGGTGCTGGAAATTTTTTCTTGCATTTAGCATATAAACTTATTCACACACACACACACACACACACACTCCTGCTGTACAACCACTTAACATAGGACCATACATATTTACCCAAGAAGGCAACTAGGCAAGTATATTCTCCCCTTGGGAAAGAGGACCAATGCACACCATTTACCTTTCATTTTCCCAGTGATTTTAATTACAAATGGAATGTATTATGCTACCTTTTAAACTTAATTTCTTGCCCAATCTAAGTGCCCATCAGCAGATGAGTGGATTAAAAAAAACTATGGTACATCTACACAATGGAATACTATGCTGCTGTGAAAAGGAAGGAACTCCTATCATTCACAACAAACTGGGTGGACTTGGAAAGCATTATGCTAAGTGAAATAAGCCAGTCAGAGAAAGATAAACATCACATGATCTCACTCATTTGTGGAATATAATGAATAACATAAACTGATGAACAAAAACAGATCCAGAGACAGAGAAGCATCAATCAGACCGTCAAACCTCAGAGGGAAGGCAAGGGAGGGCAGCGGGAAGGGTGATAGATCAACCAAAGGACTTGTATGTATGCATATAAGAATAACCAATGGACACAGACACTAGGGTGGTGAGAGCATGAGCTGGGGGGTGGAGGGCAATGGAGGGATAAGGACACACATAATACCATAATCAATAAAGAAAAAAAATAAAACTGCATTTCATGGATGCATGCTGAGAGCCCTTTAGAACTGCATTTCAAACAATTCCATTTTTAAGGTCTGTATTCAAGGAGATAGGGAGAAACTGACAGTGTATCATTTACATATCTGCATTTTAATATGAGTTTTTAAAATGCCATCCCCTCTAACAAATACCTTTGGGGTTTGTGTCCTAAGGGAGGACCCGGCTTAGCTAGAAAGACAATAGACTCAACGTGCCAGGCCCTACTGTCAGCTTTCTAACCTTCCCCAGTGGTTTTCAAAGTGTTGGGCTATTTCCCAGCCAGTATTTTGGTAGGTTCCGGCTGTCATCAGCTTGGAGATGTGTTGTTCACTTTCCCTTCCCTGTTTCTGAACACCTTGTCCTGCAGCATAGATTTCTCCAACAGGGACAGAAAATACAAAACGCATAAGCCCCGGTAACCAGACAGAGGGAGAGCTCCATTTGCATACGCTTCATAATTCAATTTAATTTTTTTTTTGTCAAGAGTTCTGAATGCTTTGTGTTTGCTTTAATCAGAATGTTGACATTTACACTGAAGCCAATTTCTCTTTTTCTCCTCCGTGTTTTGTTTAACCACGACAAGTGACAGCAAACTGGAAAGAACAGACTTTTTAAATTGGCTCCTTGCCCAGAATGCATCATTTCTCTTGTAGCTTCCCGCCCCCCCTTCCCATGCATCGCAAGAGGAAATGTGAAAACATACTCTGCGAACACAAGTGTGAGGTGTTAGTGCTTTTAGATAAAGATTTGTGTTGTATTTTAAAACTAGATTGCTGTACAGTTTCAAGCTATTAGTAGGAGCCTATTACACCGTGGCTCTGAGTCCTTGGAGAGATATGCTTAGTGTATTTCAGTAATTCGAGGCAAATAGAAAACTACATATGAAAATATTTAATGGCAAAAGCATTAACCGCTGAAGGCTTCAAGAAGCAAGAAGCAAGCGTGGCACCTGCCATTAACTCTTTCCAACAATATTTTCTCTTATTTTTCTCTGTCATGCCCCGAATGGTAGCAGGAAGCACTGATGTGAAAATGAACCTGCAGATATCTATGGGCCATTCAGAAAAGCCTCAGTGCAGCAAATCCCCTGCCCTCTTTGAAGGAACAGTCTATTGTTGGATTTCATGCTTTCTGTCAAGCCGTTCCATGAGAATGTAGCTTATATGTGAATTAGAATGTGTCCATATATTTGATTCAATGGTTTAAGCCAAAAATAAGTTGGCAAATGGCTTTTCTCAAACACAGAAGAAAAGCACAGCACCAAAGACCCACCTGGTTGAAATAAAATGTTTTCTTTCATGGAATTTAGTTTTGTCTCTACAAAAGGACAGCAAACATGAAAAGATGGAGTTTCAAACAAACCAGAAACAATAAATTCCTCTGACAGAATAGGATTTAAGGAGTCCATGTGGTGCCACCCTATCTTCAGGCAGAAATTCTTTCAATAGCCTCTTGAAAATATGCCTTTCTCCTGTGCATCAGAAATCTGGAATAAACAAATGTAAGATTTACCAGAAGAGAATCAGAAGAGACATCTAATGAGAGAGTGATGTATTCTATCTGATCGTCCTATTGCTGAACTCATATGAAATCCCACATGTTGATCATCAGAAATTAGAGTCATGCAGAAAACAAGTCACCTGGACAGTATGCTCAAACTCCAGGTCATGATGTATTACTGTGCATTCATTTTTAGTAGTTCATGAACAGAATGTTGTTAACTGTAAAAGCATAGGATAGAATAAAATATAACAATTGATTTGTGCCTCAGCAAGCTAAATGCTGTTGCATGAAACTTGAAAAAAATGATACCTGTGTGTATGTTAATTTAGTCAAGATGTAAATAAATATGTCTTATTGTTGGTCAGTAGTAAAAAAAATGCTCCAAAATACTAAAAGTGTAAATGTACTCAATTTATCCCTGACTGGCCCACTTGCTATTGTGCATCAGCACTCACCATTGTAATTTGTTGAAAATAAAAGGATGTCTGTATCTGGAAATTAAATGTGAGTTTACAAACATGTCTCTTACCATCAGAGGCCCCTGGAAGACCATAAGAGCACTTGGTATTTCAGCAAATATCTGAAACATTCCCTGGCATATACAAAACAAGAAATACTTTTTTATTGGGGTGGGGGGGGAGGCAAAGAATGAGTGAAGAGTGTTAACATGGAGGACAAGCCATAAGAGGAAGGTAACAGAAAGTAAAAGAAAATCATCAAAATGTCATTACCAATTGTTGACAAGAGATCCATTAATGTCTATGAAAGGGCTGAGGATAGAATGGCTGGAAAGAGAAAGGCCACAGTTAATTTAGAAACATAGGATTGTGAAATATTATTTGGGGCTAGGGTTGGAGTGTCTTAGTTTCCTAGGGCTGTCATAACAAAGTACCACAGGCTGGGTGGCTTAAAACAACAGAAATTTATTCTCTCACAGTTTCAGAGTCTAGAAGTAAAAAAATCTGGATGTCAGTGAGCCATGCTCTCTCTGAAGTCTACAGGGAAGAGTCTGTTCCAGGACTTTCTCTTAGCTTCTGGTATTCCTAACAATCCTTGATTTGTAGATATATCACTCTGCCTCCATTGTCACATGGCATTATCCCTGTGTCTTCCTGTGCCTGTGTCTACTCCATTCCTATAAGAACACTAGCCATACCATATTAGGGCACACCCTACTGTTTTTATCTTCATTTGATTAAATTTGCAATACTTTATTTCCAAATAAGCTCACATTCCAAGGCACCATGGGTTAGGATTTCACACACCTTGTCAGAGACATGTTCAACTGATAACAGAGGGATTGATTAAAAGGTTTTCATGCCAGACCATTCTTTGAGATGATGATGATGTGGAGGGGGAATAATATGAGTTGTGTAATTATAATAAACTAGAGGCGCGGTGCACGAAAATTTGTGCACTTGGGTGGGTGCGGGGGGGGGGGGAGGGAGGAAACCCTTAGCCCAGCCTGCACCCTCTGGCAGCCCAGGAGCCCTCGGGGGATGTCCTCTTGCCAGCTGAGGCCCGCTCCCTCTGGGAGCACACTGACCACTAGGGAACAGCTCCTGTGTTGAGTGTCTGCCCCCTGGTGGTCAGTGCACATCATAGCCACCGGTCGTTCTGGGCCATTCTGCCATTAGGATCAATTTGCATATTACCCTTTTATTATATAGGATATTATCTGTCAATGTGAAAGCCATATCCAAGGGTGTGAAAAACAAACAAAAATATTCTGGGAATAGAGCTCTATACAATGTAGACCAAAATCATGAAAGGCTTAACAAAATATTTTAATTGAAATTATCTCACTACTGATAAGGAAGAGTTATTAGGACAAGATTTGAAAGAGGAAAGAAACCCAGAGAGGTGGAACTGGTGTTTGGAGCTGCTTTCCCTCAAGATTTCTACCAATTTTAGAAGAGGAGCTTGGAGGCTGAGAGGCTAAAAGGTTGAAAGTAGTTTATGACAACTCACAGAGCTAAGGAAATTTGGAATTCAAAGGCTTCTAATAGCATTCCTGGTAGGTTACAACCAACAAGTCTTTCAGTTGGGTTCCCAAGAGCTACAAACTAGGAATAGGAAGAATATGGAATCACATTTTAGATGTTAGAGTTCACCTTGTAATCAGCTTATAACTTGGTTGGATTAAGGAGCTATAGGATTGTTACTTCTACTATCACCTGCCAGAAGCACATACAGTGCTCCATGGAAGAAGGTATGGTTTTGATTATCCAACACTCAATGGAAAATAACCAGGTATAAAAGAACATAAAAAAATGTGATAGAAAATTAAGAGAAACAATATACAATAGGTGAACCAGAAATGATCAATATAATGGAGTAATTACAAACAAACTTTAAAATTGTTAAATATAAAAGGTTCAAATAAATACAAGATAAAATGAAAAATTCCAGCAGAGGACAAGAAACTATTAAATGACAAAGTCCTAGCTGGTTTGGCTCAGAGGATAGAACATCGGCCTATGGCTGAAGAGTCCCGGGTTCAATTCTGGTCAAGGTCACATGCCTGGGTTGGGGTTTGACCCCAAGCAGGGGGCAAATTAATTACTCTGGATGCAAGAGAAAGTAGAGAACATGAATAGATAAGAAGAAAATACTCAGAGATACAGCAGTATGAAATATTTTCACAACAATGTAAAATACATTAAAGCCCTGGAGAATATAGCAAAATGTTCTATATCACAAAAGTGTAATATGAGACCCATAAGAGAAGAGATAGGAAACTAAAAAAAAAAATGTTTAAAGAGATAATGGTTGAGAACATTCCAAATTGATGAAAAACATCATTCCACATATTCTAAAAGTACAACACACACTAAGCTGGATTAATAAAACAGAATCTACTGAGATGAATCACAGGAAAATGGATTAAAGCCGAACATAAAGAGAGAATATTCAAAGCAGCAATGGTAGAATAAAAGGACAAATTTCCTTCAAAACAGCAATAATAGAATAAGAGTAGAAGAAATCTTGACTGACTACAAACTTATGCTGACCCCTGAGTTACACCTACAAAGCCAGGCTTAAAAATAAAAATGGGGCCTTGGCCAGGTGTTTCAGTTGGTTGGAGAGTTGCCCTGTACAACAACTAATGGTTGTGGGTTCAGTCCCTGGTTAAGATGAGTACAGGAGACAACCAATTGGTCTCTCTCACTCTCTCTCTCTCTCTCAAATCAATAAGCATGTTCTCGAGTGAAGATAAAAAAATAATTTAAAAAATAGAAGGAAAAAAAAACATTGGTGACTGCATACTTTGGGATAAGTAGACTCTATAAAATTAGTTCAAAGAGGTCATTAAACAAACAAAAAAGCAGCAACAATAAAATTCTGTGAAGGGAAATTAGAATCCACAATATATTATATAAAATGTCCAATTTTCAGACATGCAAAGAGACTGGTCTTTATGTAGATCTGAATTTCTGACCTATATACTTTTTCTTCTCTGACGATATTCTTTTAATATTTCTTGCAAGCCAGGTCTACTGATTATAAATTCCCTTTATCTGAGAACATCTTTATTTTTTTAGCTTTTAAAGGATAATTCCACTGAATGCAGATTTCTAAGATGGTGGTCTTTTTATTTTGTTTTCATGCTTTATTTTATTTTGTTTTCATTTTTTAATTATTTCATATCAAGGTGTTTTTGTTTGCATGGTTTCTGGTGTAAACTCCAATGTAATTCATATTCTTATCCCTCTAGAGGTAAGGGGTTTACTTTTTCCCCTTTTGGCTTCATTTGAGATTCTCTCTCTCTCTCTCTCTCTCTCTCTCTCTCTCTCTCTCTATATATATATATATATATATATATATATATAATCACCATTTCACCCCAAAATAGTTTATTTTTTATGATACATACTTTATATGATTAGCTTATAATATTTTCCTTTTTTATTTATTGAGGTATTACATATGTGTCCTTATGCCCCCATTGCCCCCACACCCCCTCACTAATGCTCTCATCCCCCTGTGTACATTGTTGTCTGTGTACATTGGTTGGGCTTATATGCATGCATACAAGTCCTTTGGTCGATCTCTCCCCTTTACCCAAAACCTTCCCTACCTTCCCTCTGAGGTTTGACAGTCTGATTGATGCTTCTCTGTCTCTGGATCTGTTTTTGTTCATCGGTTTATGTTGTTCATTATTTTCCACAAATGAGTGAGATCATGTGATATTTATCTTTCTCTGACTGGCTTATTTCACTTAGCATAATGCTCTACAGTTCCATCCATGCTGTTGCAAATGGTAAGAATTCCTTCTTTTTTATTCCATTGTGTAGATGTACCACAGTTTTTTAATCTACTCATCTGCTGGTGGGTACTTAGGCTGTTTCCAGATCTTAGCTATGGTGAATTGTGCTGCTATGAACATAGGGGTGCATATATCCTTTCTGATTGATGTTTCTAGTTTCTTGGAATATATTCCTAGAAGTGGAATCACTGGGTCAAATGGGAGTTCCATTTTTAGTTTTTTGAGGAAACTCCATACTGTTCTCCACAGTAGCTATACCAGTCTGTGTTCCCACCAGCAGTGCATGAGGGTTCCTTTTTCTCTGCATCCTCGCCAGCACTTGTCATTTGTTGATTTGTTGATGATAGCCATTCTGACAGGTGTGAGATGGTACCACATTGTCATTTTGATTAGCATCTCTCGGATGATTAGACTTTGAGCATGTTTTCATATGTCTCTTTGCCTTCCTTATATCTTCTTTCAAAAAGTATCTATTTAGGTCTATTGCCCATTTTTTGATTGGGTTGTTTATCTTCTCTATCATTGTTTGTTTGTAGTTTGAATATACCCAGATGTTGAATTTTTAGAATTTATCCTGATTTGTGGCTTTATTTCTGTCATTAATTTTGAAAAATTCTTAGCCATTATTACTTTAAATATGTCTTCTTTTTTCTTAGTTCTCTTTCTGGTATTTTCATTATGCATGTGCTACATCTTTTGTAATTGCCCACAGTTCTTGCATATTCTATCCCATATTACTTTTGACTTTGTTCTCAGTTTGGGAAATTTCTATTCATATACCTTCAAGCATACTGATTCTTTCTTTGGCCATATCCATTTTACTGATAAGCTTATCAAGTACATTCTTCATTTCTGCTAGATTTTTTGTTTGGTGTTTTATAAAAATATTTTTAATTGATTTTACAGAGAGAGGGGAAGAGAGGGAGAGAGAGATAGAAACATGGATGAGAAACATTGACTGTTTGCCTCCTGATCGCCCTCTACTGGGGATAGAGCCCCCAACCAGGGCATGTGCCCTGACCTCTTGGTGCATGGGACTATGCTAAACCAATTTAGCCACACTGACTGGGCTTTGTTTGTTTAATTTATAGCATTTCATTTTGATTCTCCTTTAATTTCCATCTCTATACTTAAATTATCCATCTTTTCCTTCATGTTGTCCACATCTTCCATTAGAGCCCTGAGGATATTAACTATAGTTATTTTCACATTCTTCATTTGATAATTCCAGTAGCCCTGTCATATAGGAGTTTACTTATGAAGCTTGGTTTATCTCTTCAGATTGTGGGGTTAGGGTTATTTTTATTTATTTATTTTCATCTTACATGTTCTTGGTTTAGTCCCTCATTACCCTGAAGAAGAAATGTATTTTGTCATATTGATAGTAGGAGCCCCTCTTTGCCTTTCTTGATAATCTAAAGTTACTGGCAAGCAGGAGCAAAGGCCTGAGTGACAGGCTTATGGCTTTGTGGTTACATCCTGAGGATAATTAACTTTCCTAGACCAGCTGTGACCCCTGCTTAGTGTCAGCCTGTGGCCAACATGATAACAGAATTGTCCCTAAAGGAGGCCACTCCACTTGAGACTACAGTGATTCCTGAGATTTTAATGAACCTAAGGCTCTGCCAAATATGAAAACCAAGGTGGAATTTAGGGACCAATTGGTTCCCTAAAGGGCAGTGCAAAATGATGAGAATTTCAGGGAGCAGGTTCAGTGGTCCTCTTGCCAGTGATTCCCAGCAGTGACAATATAGCCCTTTTATATTTCCTTGCATTTGTTTTATATATTTCACTGCCTTCTTCTCTATGTCTGGGTTCCACAAATAGAAACATGGTGTCTCCACTTTAGACTTTTCTCACCTTTTAACATGCAAATACTTTAGGGAAAGGGAACAGCTGGTCAGTCATTTTGATCTTAATGTAATGAGTTTATTAGAGTGATTCTGGAGAGGAAATTCTGACACAGTGCATACTATCCCACAAACATGGCTGCCTTTTGAAGCTTGCCAGTATTAGAAAATTCTCCCCCCTGTCCCCCCCCCACCCCCCGTGGAGCATTTCTCATACATGCAGCAGTACAGTGGCTCTAATACCTCTAATACACCCAGATGATGGAAGGCCTGGCATGGAAAATGAGTAACTGATTCTCAGAAGTAAGTGCTACAATGGAAAACTGAGTTATTTGGTGGGGAGGGGGGTGCGGTGGTGGTGGTGGTGTAGAAACCCCATAATCTAATCTCACTGGGTTTCACATAATGAATGGCCAATATACACAATGAAAATCCTGCTTAAAGTCATATTGTTGCCTGCCTGGGTTACTCATTGGTTGAGCGTTGACCCATGAACTAAGAGAGCACAGTTCGATTCCTGGTCAGGGCATATGCCTGGGTTATGGGGGACATGCAGGAGGCAGCAGATAGATGATTCTCTCTCATCATTTATGTTTTGATCTCTTTCTCCCTCTCTGTTCCTCTCTGAAATCAATAAAAATATATTTAAAGAAATCATATTTTCATACTAGATGGTAGAGCACTTTAATTTAAATATCAGATTAATTTATATAAATAAATTAAATTGGACCATGTAGTTTGAATTAAATGATAAGTGAAAAGATTAGATTGCTTAGATTGAATTGACCACCCAAAAAAGTGACATTTGAACTGAGATCCAAGGCCATTTATTCCTATAAAAATATGGGGAGGAGATTTATAGACAGAAAAAATAGCAAAAATAAATCCATGAGGATGAAACCAGTTAAGTTTGTTTAAGAAATAAAAAGAAAGACAAAAATCTAGAGGGCAGGACTTTTTAGAGTTCTTTGAGTCATAAACTATATTTTCTAAAAATAATCAGCACAGATGAATATTTGGAGGAATAACAAATAGAAAATGACAGAAAATTTAAATCTTGCCTATATGAAGTCCTAGTTTGGGATTTTGTGAGTGTCATTTCTGATATACATGTTACAAAATTTTGTGCTTAAAATAATTATTTATTTAAATAATCCCTAAGTAGGAAATCCAGAATGATAACTGAGGTTAGTAGCCATATCTATTTCTTTTTGACTCTAGAAACTTAAAACAAATTATAGATCTCTGCTTGTCAAGAAAAGTAGACAAGCCTAATTTTTGTGGTGTAGAAATTACCAATAAAAATAAGCGTGATTTAAAATTAACTCCCTAACCCTTATTTTTTAAGTCTTATTTCTTTGATAGGAGACTAGCTAAATGCTTCCCGTGACCCTCTTAACCTGGAACTCTATCACAAGTATAAACCATAGGTGACTTTCTCACAGCAGTGCAGATAAGCTTGCCTCCAAGCTTTTAACTGGGGCAACAAAATGTAACTACGTGAGACACTTGAGTTTATGAGGAAGAAAATGAGATAACTGTGTGAAAACTTCTTCATAATTAGCCTAACCAATTGATGGATGGCTGGTGAAGGATTTAAATATTCTTTTTCATTCGCCTAGTATGGAATAGAGAATAAACATTTGTCTAAATGCCACTTGTCTGACTGTCTGATGGAGCTATTCCATCTCAATAAAAATACCGAGGTTTAAAAAATGGCAATTTTTAAACACACAAAAAACATACTGCTCCAAATGTTATTATTGTAAGATTTATGTTAGGACCTAGAAAGTAACATGGAGTAAGACCATGTTACTCTACCATCCCTGTCTTCATTAAAGAGGCTGGGTGGGAGCGTCAACCCAGCCTGAGCCTCATGAGGTCCAGGTCTCTTGTAGGTGTTACTATGGGGCTGTAACAACAGGGTACGAGAAAGACTGCTCAGAGGCGATTCAGGGAGGTCCTCCCAACTAGTACCCATTTCTATATCACCCCAATTTTTCTCTATCCCTCCATTTAGCTATAAAGCACTCTTAGAGATTGCTGGAGTTGGCAGAAATAGAGGATTATATATCCAGTGAAGACATTCAGCCAGGACCAAATCCCAAAGTAGCCAAAGTTTTATTCTTTGGTCAGAAGGACTTCCATAAAATACTCAAGTCCCTGAAGAGAGAGTAGAGGAATATAGGCTGTATATGAGTGGGTTGGAGGCATACAAAACAGGGGCTTGAACAAAATCTGTGATATCAAACACAAGAGCAACTATGTTTGGTAGGATAGAAAACGTAGTGTTATCTCCTCTAGCTGTGGGCTTCCATGGCTGGGCACATGAGTCACTGCATCCAGAAGGAGATGCCTTTCCATAGTTCTTGCTGCACAGGGAGAGCCATCAGTCAGATCGACTTCCAGATCTACTCTCCAGCCCACCCCCTGCCTTTCCCCAGAGGTCAGACTGGCTAAAAACCCCATCTCTATTCACATGTTTGCTCTTTCTGGTGACCACCCCATCCTGAATCAACTCATCTCTTAGCATAAACTCAGGTGTGATGCAAGGGGATTAGGGATAACAAAAACACTTTTATCACTCAAAAAATTCCAAGGATTTAGAGTTTCTCTCCCAGGAACCAGTGTCAAAGTCCACATTCTTCATTCTATATGAACTGAAAGAGAGAAAAGGGAGCAAATCCCTAGATCTGCCAGAAGTATTAAGTGAGTCTTGTCCTAGTTTACAATTTTACCCAAAATTTAAAAAGAAAACAGTTATTTGGTAGCTCTGGTATATGTTCTCCTAGAAGATCCCATAGATTTGAATTTGCAAACATAAGCCACCATTCCCATTGCATTGGGTTGATTTAAACAGCCTATTATTTGTACTGACTTCTTTTTTGTTCCTATTATGTTCTCGAATTAAATAAATGTTTCTTTATATTTTCACAATCATCCTAAAAAGTTATTGGAATAGAGCAGGTAAATAAAATTTGTGGTATTATGTTGTCTGAAATCATACAGGTGGTTAATAGCAAACTTACGCTGTGAGATTATTAAAAGTTCAGGATTTGTTTCCTGAGAGGCTGGAGTTTGTGGCCCAGTTAGATGATTTCAGGTCAAGTTTATATAGCCTTTCTACACTTTAGTCCTCATCTTGAAAATAGAATGCAATAATATACCTAACCTTTCTTCTTGCTGTTAAGACCTCTGATGGTGTGTAAAGTGTGCTGAACATTTTGCATGGAGTTTGGCACAAAATAAACCTTCAATGGACACTACAAATTTACTATTACACACTGATATTTCTAAAACCCACAGCAGCTGATACCTAAAACCTTACCCATGGTATTCCAGTGCCATTAAAAATATTATTGAGGAATTGCTAGGTTGATAGGTTCTAGTTATGTTACTTCTTTAAAAAGTTAAGGGAATGTGAATATCCTCCTTATTTGATACCACAGTTCTTCCACCTTCGGGCACTGTGTCAGAGAAGGAAGTCAGGAAACACTTTTCTCCCCTACACATCAGATTTGCTGAATGAGAAGGCTTAAAAACTCAGATCAGCTGCACATTAGATCTTCATTTTGAAGCTTTTTGAGTCTCTGAATTTTCAGGGTTTGCTACCTCTTCTGAGTCCTTAGGAGCCGCAGTAAAGTCAGACAGACTTATATTTTTCTTCCTGCTTTAAGTCCTCCCTTCTTTTGGATGTTTTGGGATCTAGCACCCGATGTGGGGTTTCATCTATTATTTAAGGATCTTATAAACCTTTGTTCTGTGCCCTGCTAGATATAAACTTTTTTTTTTCTTCAAATCACTTAACCTTTTATCTCTGTAAATGTGTTTTCATTGAACTTTAAAAATATCTTTGAGGAGGTGTTTGTCCTAAATGCCATACATGCAGAGTCTTTGAAACAATTAGGAAATAGATCAGAGTCCTTCTGAATGATATCATTCCTTCAGAAAGGAACTAACAATGATTTTAAGGAATGAAAATGAGAAGAAGGTATGGGTGAATTATTTTTACACCCATATTATTATTACAATTATTATTTCAGTGAGGAATTCTGAACTTGTAAAATCCATAACTCCATAAACCACCAATAAATCTGAAGATATAAACATTAGAAAAAAAAAGTGTCATGATCAAAAGCACCATAAGCAAAATCAGAAACTAGAAAAAATGCAGCACATTATTCAAATCACAAAAGGCTAATTGCCTGAACACATGATGACATTCTTAATCATTAAGTAAAAGACCAATAGAAAAATGGACAACATATATATTCTCAGAAGATACATGTAAGTGGCTTTTAATATATGAAATGATTATAAACATGCCTCATAATAGAGAAATGCAACTATAACAGCTTTGAGTTATAATGCTCAATATACTAGATTAGTAATTGTATAAAAATTGTCATGACATGCCTCAGTAAAGGTGTGGAAGAATTCTCATATGTTGCTGGTGAGAATATAAATTGGTAAAGCTTGTATTGGGAGAAATTTGGCTATCCCTGTCAAAATTACAAATACACTTACTTTTTGCAGAAGCAAATCTACTGCTAGGATTATATTTTGATGATATTTATTATAAACTAGAGGCCCAATGCACGAAAATTTGTGCACGAGTAGGCCTTCCTTCCCCAGGCTACCCGAACCTGCTTCCCTCTGGAACCTGGGATCCGGGCTGCTTCCCTCCTCCAGACACCTGCAGGCACCCGGGACCCGAGCTGGCTTCCCTGGGGCCACTCGCAGGCACCTGGCACCTGAGCTGGCTTCCCTCTGGGCCTGGCTTCATCAGGAAGGACATTCGGAATGATGTCTGGAAGACGTCTGGTCTAATTAACATATTACCCTTTTATTAGTATAGATTGCTGTATGCTTCTAATAACAAACACTTGAAAAATTGTAACATTCATCAATAGGAGACAAATTAAAACACATACCAGTACTTATGGTTGATCTATACAAGGGGATACTGTTTAGCAGGAAAAAATAGACTTAAAAATATTTCTGTTCTGATGGGCATGGCCTTTCACATACCTTGTTAATTGAAGAGAAGAAGGTGCAAAAGCATGTCTAAACTATTATGATCATCTACTTCTGTATAACAGAAGGGTTTAGAATATACTTATACATATTTTTGTATAACTTCTAGAATATACATAGTGGATCTCTGGAAGGAAGTCTGCGGATCTAAGATCATAGTTGCTGTTTTTTTGTTTTGTTTTTTTTTAATAAAGGGAACTGGTATTTGACACATGATTTCACATGGATGCTATTCACTGTACTTTTACTTGTATCTTTGATTTCTGAGCCATTTTAATCTCTAGCCTATACAAAATATGCTTTAATTAAATTTAAAAATAAGCAATAAAGATGTATGCAGTTATTACTTTTGATATTTTCTCAGTTACAAAATAGTTTACTACATTATTTCAATGACTATTGTGATGAATGAATACAATGCTGGACACAGAGAGAGGTAGAGGAACAAAGGGAACATAAATCAGCCTTATAAGACAATCCTGAGAGAGTTAGTGGAAACAAATATTTATCAAAGGTTATCTAAATTAAAATGAGAGTTCCGTTTACCCACCTTCTGAGCCATGCAGCTTCCCTGCATACTGAGGAGACCATTGTCATGATAGATCTGAGATGGCAAGGCCTGGCCTCCTTAGGAGCTGGTACCTGGCTTTCTCTCAGTTGGCCAGGTGACCTTAAATCATTTACTGGACTTTCTTAGTTATTCATGGTGGATTCCAAATGGGAATACTGCACAAGGGGAATTTCAATAGGGAAAAAAAATCACATCACATTTTAGGAAAAACTACCTCATTTTCATTTCCCTTTTCCTTAAGGGGGATTTTATGTGTTAGGATAACAGGCTAGAACTCTCTCTAATAATCCAAAGATTCACTTACAAGTCTGTCTATTCCAGGCCCCTGTCTCCTTCTCTGGGCTTTTGAGGGTTGGGGAAATAATGCCTGCAGGTCCTGACACAGGCATGCAGGGAGATAGATCTTCTTCCCTTATTTTCCTCATGAGTTGCATAGCAATGCCAATGATATGGTCCCTGGTACCACATGCTGGAGAATCAGGTTCGGACTCCTATGACCTCATTTTTATATCCAAATAATCAATTAAATATTTTCATTTTCTTTTGACCTTATTGAGGAAAATTTGTAAGTATGATTATATATATTTGAAATCATTTCCACCCTTATGGTCATTATGAATAAAATAGTAGGGCAAATAAGATACAACCCAGAGCAGTATTTTAGGAGATCCTTGGAACAAAAGGCTGAATAAAAATGGAGCAGTAGGTGATAGTGCAGAAACACAGGACAGTAAATTTGCAA
Organism: Myotis myotis; assembly: GCF_014108235.1. NCBI lineage: Eukaryota > Metazoa > Chordata > Mammalia > Chiroptera > Vespertilionidae > Myotis > Myotis myotis. The sequence goes on along the minus strand of NW_023416401.1, from coordinate 17,961,899 downwards.
GGGGATTGTTCAACTTATCCAGGGAAGTACACAGTCTAGGTGTGTAACTCATGAGGTATAAGGGGCACCATGACATTCTTTGACTCTGGAGAATGGTGCCAAGGCTCTAATGGAACAATGGATAGGAAAATGTTTTTCAGATGTTATACAGAATATGCCTTAGCATTTTAGGAACACTGCGATAATGGATGCCCTTAGTCAATTTTCTTTGGAAGCCTACTCTGAGACAGAAATTGACACACATTTCACTGGAGAGTGTGCTCTAATGAGCAACACCTGTGGGAAGGGGTAAATGAAGGATGCAGGCTCAGGCAGAAGAAGTTGGGCTGCAAAACAGTAGCAACAGAGGCCTAAGCTGATTCTTTAGGGGTTCTGAAATTAGCCCTGAAGAATTGTTCCAAATTAGGGCAAAGGGGTCAGGCTTTTATCACATTTTACTGTGATGCCACAAATAAAGGAGAGCTGGCCCCCAGGAAAGGAATATGATCTTGGACAGAGCTGCCAAAAGCCACTTTTACAGAAGGACAGACTGGGCTGAGAACTGTCCACACTAATAACTCACAGCACCTGGGGAAATTAATATCCCAGTCCTGAAGGTGCGCATCTGGGAACTACCATAACATCCAGTACAAATGGACATGAGCATGTTGTAGATGGGGTTTTACTCACAAAATGCTACATATAATAGTAACTCAGTTCAGACTAATCAATTCATTACCTTTGTCTAAAAAATAGGGTGGATGAGCCCATTGGATCTCTTCTCAGAAGAGAACCGATTATAACTGCTGTGACTTATTTTAACAGTCACCTCCAGGATTTCTCCAGAACCGGATAAAGAAGGATTTGTGTTTGGCGCAGGCATTAACCTATATTCCTGGCACAGGTCTTGATCCCCTCAAACACACACCGGAGAACTCAAATAGCTCACAGTTGGAACTGCCTGCAATCTTACTTGTGATAACAAAATGGGAAGGTTGGAGCCAAGAAAAATTTAAAAAGACATACGGCATGACAGATGATGCCTCACACCAAGAGAGCCAAGGGCAAGTTCATCCACCCTCACCTGAGGGCATTCAGATACTAAGAAAATGGCACAAGTAACAGATGAGCCCTTCCCAGGCAGCAGGAGCAGAGCAGGGCTGCCCATGTGTGTAGGTGGAGGAAGTGACTGCCTACACAGGATGCTTGTGAGGGGCCAGCAAGGCCCTAAGTTTCCAAAGTATTCCTCCAGATGTCATTTATTTGATGAAGTTTTACCATGCCTTACTCCTGGCTCTAATTCTTGTTAAAAATGTAACTCTATTTGCAATCAACAGTCCTAAACAGGGAGAAACAGGGAGTCATGAGAGGTAGGTTTATCTTAATCACACTAGGAACCAGCTTGTGATCTTCAAGAGGAGTCTTCTTTGGAACTTAGATTCTGTGATTTCATGAAGAATCTGAAATTCGGATGCCTTTTACTCTTCTGCAGTGCATATGCGACTTCTGGATATAGCACATTCCAGCCACTGCAGATCATCTGCATCATTATCAGCACATACTTTGAAAGTTCTAATTTGGTTCCATTGCTGACATTGAATATCGAACTCTCCCATTAGAGTGTGTGTGTGTGTGTGTGTGTGTGTGTGTGTGTGTGTGTGTGTGTGTTAGAGGGAAGAGGGCAGAATATGCAGATCCTGCCTCTAAGTATGAGTTTTAATCTTATTCTCTGCTCTCTATCTACATATTCCCTTACAGCTCCATCAAGGCAACTGATCAAGTAGCCCTCAGGCAAACTAGAGTGCTGGTAGTCTCTTTGGGTATTCTGCAGTTCCACAGTAGGGTACAGACTCCACTACAATACCTCCAATTCCTGTTTCTTATTTGCTTCCCAATGTCTCAGCATAGTAATTGGTATGTTTGAACTTGAGTGGATGGTTAAATAAATGGATGGATAGACCAAAAAAATGACAATTATATGAAAATGAAAATAGACAATTAGCCAGCTTCCCATCAGAAAGCAACAGGGGTGGGATTCTAAATAAAATTATTTACAGAACAGCATTAAGGAAATCAACAAAGGGCATGGAGACTCCTGGGACTGATAGCAAGAGGCCACTATCACTCCTGAAGCCAAAGGGCAAGGAAGAGAGCTGTCTGTGGAGTGTGTGTGTGTGTGTGTGTGTGTGTGTGTGTGTGTGTGTGTGTATGTGTGTCTGTGGGGGGGGAGGAGACATACTGCCAGTCCATGATGACAAAACAGGGAGAGAACAGAGCATCTCTCTGGAGTCTCCCTCCTTCTCTCCTTCTATCTCTTGCTGGTGGTGCCTCCCACTGTTTAAACCCAACTGGAAGCCAGAGGGCAAAACAGGATATACAGGATTCAGTCTTTAAAAGTCAGCACCCAGAGTAACTTTGAGACAGAAAAGAGGGTTGTGAGAGATAAATAGAGAATAACAGTGCAAAGGATATGAAAGCAATTTTTAATCAAGGGGAAATGTATGCAGGCATAAGATTCTAGAGAAAGAAGAAATATTCATCAAGAGAAGGGGCAAAAAAGTCATGTGAAGATGGTGGAAACAGTGATACCTAATTCCACTTATGTTGGGTTGGGAAAAGAATGGCCCTGGCAATGCCTTTAAATAGTCTTGGTTCTCCTTCAATCCAAGATTCTTTCAAGTCATGCTCTTGAGTGCCTGGTGTGTTATCAAAGGGCACAATCCTAGACAGCACAATTTTCAGAATAAAGTAATTCAAAGATTTACAATAATCTTTTCCAGACCACTTTATGTGTACCAGGCACTGTGCTAAAAGCTTTATCAAACTGATCTAATTTCATTCTCACAAAAGCTATGAGATATATATTATAATTTCTATTTCACGGTTGATGAAATTGAGGATAATTGTGGTAGAATGACTTGCCCAAAATTGTATAGCTAGGAAGTAAGAGGGACAGGTTTGTATGACTTCAAAGCCCATTCTACTAAGTATTAGTTAATTACTAAGCCCTACTGATTTGTGTGTGGATCATGTGTATAGACTTTTTTTAAATTTGCATTTGAGCTAGAAGATTCAACTAGGTTTGTTCTTGCTGGCTACTTCAGGCAATTAACAACTGGCGTTTGATATCTCCATTAGAGGGCCAAGGAGGGAATGTAAGGGATTCACATAACTGTTGAGAAGATCAATATAATCAACTAATTAGGGAAGTCAAATTTGTTATTTACCATCTGTATGATACTATATAGAGATGGTGGTGTACCAAAGAAATATACCAGATATTTTAGGACTCTAGGTTGTATGTGAACTTAATTAGAACCTAAAGTATATCACAGCTTCAGAACAAGGCAGTGCAAAAACAATAAATTATTTTGGTAAGACACAAAATCTTTGCTTTCCAGGTAGATTGCCCACAATTTAAAACAAAAACAAAAACTTTCACTATCTCTTATGAAGAGCAAACCACTAGTCCAATAAAACTGTCTTTTAACAGAGAGAAAACCAAATTCTAATTTTGAACCAGTGGACTTTGATATTAAAAGTCAGTATTTAAAAACATAAATAAACCCATTTCATTCTTAGCTAGACCACATGTAAAATTCCTTTCCCACGATTCCTTTTCCACAAACTTTCTACAACTCTTGTATATTTTGTTCCATGTTTTTTTTTCCTTTCCCATGCTGGAACAGTTATTTTACTTTCCTTACTACTTTCCATACAGAGTTGTTTCCTTTCACACTTATTATTTCTTTGTACTTTGGTAATATATATTAATTAGAATTCTTATCCTTAGAATCCTCAATTCCTAGTGAAAACGAAGGAGTAAGCAATTGTGGGCTGTCTGTTATAGTAGCATTATGTGGATTGGCAAATTTATGAATACATTTCATAATCTCTCAAAACATTTTCCTCATAGTAAATTTTTCAGTGTGGCACAAAATATGCTTGCCCAAATAGACCTAATTATCTTTAGTTTCTCTGTAAAAGAAATCCAAAAGTGAATAAACCTATGTTCAGTAATTAACAATTCAGTGTTTTATCTTTCTTGGAAAAGAGTTAAATATTCAATGGTTATCCATAATTTGACTAATTTCTATAGAGAAACTTTAAGGTTTGTGGTTACTAAAGATTTTAGAAACTATTTTTTTTTTATATTTTTTATTGATTTCAGAGAGAAAGGGAGAGGGAGAGAGAGATAGAAACATCAATGATGAGAGAGAATCATTGATCGGCCGCCTCCGGCACGCCCCCCACTGGGGATTGAGCCCGCAACCTAGGCATGTGCCATTGGCCAGAATCGAACCTGGGGCCCTTCAGTCCGCAAGCCAACGCTCTTATCCACTGAGCCAAACCAGCCAGGGCTAGAAACTATTTTAAATAGTTTAACTCATAAAGAGTAATTATTAAAACTTTTTTGTTTATAAACTTTTATCTTACATTTATTTAATTTACTTGTTCATAATAATTATGTTTAGATTACTCATGCTAATTTCATGAGACATTAAACAGTTAACCATCATCTTAAGTTATCTTTCTTGCTGACAATTTCTGTAACTGAGATAACATGAGCTCAGGTGACTTTTAGTAAAGCTAGGTAGAATAAAAGTATGATATTTAAGCTGATAACTCTAAAGTCATGCTGTTTTTAAATCAGCACACTTAAAGGAGCTTTGTGGAGTGAGACCCACATTTCTGCCTGACCACATCTAACTGCAAACAAGATACAATCCTCACTTATGTCCAGCCGTATTTTTTGGGGGTCCCCATCCTGGTGGTTGCCAAACCAAGTTCTCAGGACACAGAACAACACTCTCTCCCTGGGAGAGAAAGGGTTGATAACCAATAGGTACCCAGAAGCAAATTCACAAATTATAATTCAAAAACCTAATTCTTACAATGTTCTCTCCTGCCAATCTGAATTTGGAAAGAAAGGGAAAACATGAACGTTTACCTTCCTCTCTGGACTAGCCCATCACAGATAAAAAGGGTGGGGAAGCTGATTTTGGTAAGAATTCTCATCCTTTGCCGGTGTCTGTCACTTCTCAGGATCCCGTCTGCAGACTCTGGAGCTGATGGGAAGTCGCAGCAGTTCTCATGCTAGTCACCAGAAACTGTAAAGGAGGAAACTCATTTTTTCTCTACCCTTTATAGTGTTTGGTTGAGATCCCTTTATCTCTAGGGCACCTCATAAATGGATAAGATTATCAAAGTTAAAAGTTATCCACTGTGGCCACTACAATCCCAGTTTATCTTTGGTAAGGTTAGCCTGCCTTAAAACAACATTTTATCCACCAGAGGCCTCACATGGGACACACTCCCGTTTAAGTCAGACCAGTCCCACCCAAAATTCTGTCCAGTTTCTAAGTTGAACCTAGTCAGACCCGGGATTCAGTCTGACACAGGTTCAGCTTCCAAGTGGGATTCCCGAAAAAAAAAAGTGCAAATACAGTCGGAAAACCTAATGCAAAAGGGGCAGAGCTAGGATCTGAGAGGGCCTTACCCATCCTGCCCCAGGGGGGAAACAGCAGAGGGGTTCAACAGGTAATGCACCGAGTTGCTCATGGCTTTTGGGGGCTGTCAGGAGTCTCTTCTGGTTCACTCTTCTGACCCCAGACCTGTTACAAGATGAACTGAGGCATATTAAAATTTTCAGTTTATTTGTGGGAAAATCAATTAGATGCTAATCATTAGATTAGCATCTAATCTAGCAGAGAGAAAGGAGCTCCGAGGAACTATATGAAATAAAAGACTTTTGTTGCCAGAAGGGAGAAGGAACAATAAAGTTATACTAGCTTGGCCAGTGTGTCTCAGTGGTTTAGTGTCGACCTATGAACCAGGAGATCATGATTCAATTCTCGGTCAGGACACATGTCTGGTTTGTAGGCTCGATCCCTAGTGGGGGGCATGCAGGAGGCAGCCAATCAATGATTCTCTCATCTTTGATATTTATATCCCCCTCTCCCTCTCAATTCCTCTCTCTCTAAAAATCAATAAAAATATATATTTTTAAAAATTATAAAAAGAAAGTTATATTAGGCAAAAAAAGCAGGTTGGATATTGCAAAGTCCCCTTCCTTTAAGAGAAGGTAGGGATCTATGAGGCAGATAACCTAACGAGTGCTTATCAGTCGATTTCTGAATGACCGGTTTGGGATTTATTTTCTGCAAGAGACAAAATGGTAGTTAAGTTTAGTTTAGTGATGTGGAGCTTAACGGAAGCAACTCCATTTGGGGCTGGTTGCCTTGTATTGAACAAGGGGACACAGCAAGCTCTGTTCTAAATGTTTACCTAGCTCTCTCTGTAGTCAAGCATATGCTTTTGAAAGCACAGCCTATGTCTTTTATAATCCTTGAATCCTGAACCCCAGCACCCTATTTGGTCTTTAGAAGTCGCCATTTTTTAATTGGAGTGTGATAATTTATTACAATACTTTGGAAAATAGAAATCACTGTTCCTGTGTACATCCCTGTCCTTGCATCATTTAAAAGCATAGTTGAAGGAGTTCAAGTTTCTTTGTGGATGGCCTTTCTGTATGCCATATTATCATTTAAATGCAGAGGAGGAACTAGCTATTTCTGAAGAACATTTTGGTGAATACTCTGTAAAGGAAAGAATCACCTTGGAGTTTATGAGAATTCTGATTTCCATATATCACGTTTGCTTCAAGCAGCGAGGATCTGTCTGTGGCAGACTGGAGAAAGCTGGGAAGTCTTGCTTTGGGGACTGGAATGGAATTTAATACAAATTTTAAAATACAAATTGCATCTTCACATGGTGGGGTCCATGTTGTGATGATGGAAAGCAAATCTGTGTTTTTGTAGCCAGGTTACCACTATACAATAGCCTTAAAAACCACTCTAAAACAGAGGTGCTGATAACCATGTGGAAATTATAGAAAGAAAAAGAAAATCACACATAACTTCTCATTTTCTTTATGATGACGTCCTTATTTTTCTGAGTTTATTTCACTGCAACTTGGCTAGAATAATAATAAAATATGAATGTTTTAGAGATGAGGTTTCTTTGTTTTTCTGGTTTCCTCCACTATCTCACCAGACAATAGAGGGCAGGTGGTGGAAAACAGAGGGCTAGTTAGAGGGGAAGAAAGACTGAAAGTGTGGGAATGGGTAGTGGGGATGGAGGCAGTTAGAAAGAAGACCAGGAATAACAACATTCACGTCTATTGTCTAATGGAACAGGCATTTAACACTAGTAGAAAATGTCTGTATCATTATTTTATTTTTTTTGTTTTCTTTTAGAGTGAGGAGTTTGGTACATAAGATAATTATGTATTCCCTGATTCATTCACTGAATGAATAATCAATTACTGAATAACCTTTAATCACTTGCTTTGGGCATGGGGAATAGAGAAGTAAACAGCACTCAGGCATGGCCTGGCAGTGATTACCATCAGCCTATAATGGGAGATGCCTCCTTTCTGGTAGATGCTGGATGTAATTCTACAACATTGTCTAATTAACTTATTCAGTATTATCTGTGAGTCCTCATCCACATCTCATGAAGGGTGGTGTGAGGTAAGAGATGAGCCACCACTGGGATAAATCCTGGAAGAGAGGGCACAAGCACCTGGTCGGGTAGATTAGCTGGAGTTCCCTAATTTAGGACATGACACGGGGACTTCTTGGGAAGCACACACACATCCCGGACTGATGTGCCAGTTGACTCCACCTAATCCATCCTCTCATATTGGATGGATAGGGAAACAGTCACTATCTTCTTACATTATAAAGTAACATTTTTATAATGACTGTACAGTTCTTTGTAAATACTGATTGGTACATTGCAGGTGGGGCAAACGTAGGTTTACAGTTGTGAGTATGGGAAACACAGAGTTTATTCTTATAGTATTTTAAATTAATTATTGTACTAGTTTCCATATGAACAACTGTAAACCTACTTTTGGCCTACCCTGTATATTAACTTCTGTTTGATTACAGAAGTTATTGTGTCATACACCTTTATCAAAATTATCAAGATATGAGAAAACCACAGCATTCCTTTTTCCTATTTTCTCTTGTGACTTGACCTGAAATCTCAATCAAAAGAACATTTTCTGAAAGGACATGCACTTCTAAGATTTGAGAGTATCTGGTGTGCTCACAGTGACAAGCGTTCGTTTGCAATTGTACTTGGCCAAGGTATCTAAGCCCACTGCCTTCTTCTCTAACGCCTGCCCCAGGTAACATCCTATTGCGTGTTTTCCCTTCTCCCACACAGAGCATCCACAGGCTCATTCCCAGGCTCACTGACAAGCAGCTCAGACACTGGAACTGATCTGATCCTGTTCTGCCCCTTCAGGCCTTGTTCCCATTTCTCCAAAGTCCAGTCACTCTGAAAATAGACAGAATTGGTGCCAGCCACTCCAACCAACATTTCCTCCACCTCAATCAGAGGCCCCAGCTCTGCATTTTCTCCAGCTGGTGACAGACGTTATAATAATAAGATCCTTCTGTTCACTCCATTTGACTTTACCTGGACTCTTAAAATATCCATCAAGAATGCTTTTTGTTTCTTTTTAAATGAGTGTGACTTCATGTCTTCTTGTTCTTCAAGGTGAGTGGCTCCTGAGCCAATGGGGACTGAGTGATGGTGGGGAGGAGAAGATGCAGCTGGAACTCATTAACATTATTATGCATTTGAAACAAATTTTCTGAGAGTGATTGGATATTTCCAGTTGACAAGGAGTCAGTGCAGGGCTCATTTTCTTGCTGTCTTTGCCTGGCTGTTCCTAGTCTCTTGACACTTCTGCAGTGGGATATAATTCCAAAGCTGTTATGTTTGATCATGTTTGTTCCCATATATATCCAATTCTTAAATTCCCCCAGAGAGGTTGATCTGAGTTTAAAGTGAAATATGGATGACTCTATCCTTTAACCATATTCCCTATTGCTCTCAAATTCATGCTGCTGGCTGCCAAACAACACGGAGCTTTTCTGGTTGTATTACAGAATCACAGATTGTGTTCTGTAGGAAACCATAAGAGTTACTGCATCCAATAGCAGCATTTTTCTATAATGAGAAACCTGAGGCCTAGTGGTGCTGAAGTATCAGACCCAGGTCACACAGCCACTATCCTTAGGAAGGCACGTCCCCTGACCCCCAAACCAGGGCTTGTCCTATCTTATCGCTCTATCTCTCTTTCAAACTGTCACATTCATCCACTGTGATGACAGTGGAGGGAAGGGCAAAATGGATATTTAGGATTCAGCTGAGAAACTTTAACTATGCCTCACCTGACTCACATAGGAAAATAATATTCATTATATGCCTACTGCAATGTAATTAAGACCTGTCTAGTCAGGCTGCCTAGGATTGCAGCCAAGCTTCATCAATTACTGGTTATCTAACCTTGGCAAGGTCCTCATGTTCCCTGTTTCCTCATCTGTATAATGGGAATAATAATAGTACTTTCCTCATAGATTATTGCTGTGCTAAGTGAGTTGAGCCATGTAAAGAGTGAAAAGAATGTTTGTCATATGGTAAGAGCTAGATTAGAATGGATTATTATTATGTATACTAATAAAAGGGTAATATGCTAATTAGACTGGATGTCTTCTGGACAAAGCCACAGTGGTGGAGGCTGAGGCAGAGGTGGTTAGGGGCGATCAGGTCATCAGGGGAGGACAGTTAGAGGCAATCAGGTTGGCAGGTGAGGACAGTTAGAGGTGATTAGGCTGGCAGGGGAGCAGTTAGGGGCATCAGGTCGACAGGCAGAGGCAGTTAGGGGTGATCCAGCAGGCAGGCAGGCAAGCAGTTAGGAGCCAGCGGTCCCAGATTGTGAGAGGGATGTCCGACTGTGGGATCATGCCTAAACCGGCAGTCGGACATCCCCCAAGGGGTCCTGGACTGGAGAGGGTGCAGGCCAGGCTGAGGTACCACCCCCCATGCACAAATTTCATGCAATGGGCCTCTAGTTATCTGATCAAGACTTCTGCATTGAGATAACTCTAAGTGGAAAAAGTCAGAAAGAACTGAAAATATCAGAATTTTATACAATTTCTATATCTCTTCAGGCCCTTATCTGACTTAGGCTCTTTACTGTTATTTCTCTTTAAATAAATTTGAACTTGGAGTGCATATTTGTTTTAGTATTACCTGTTTATGTAGCTCAGGGCCAAGCACTGCCCTCCATAAAGTGCATGCTCAGGAGATGTGTGGTGAAACAGACTGACACATGTGAACAGTTTAATATCAATAGAACAGAACATTAGATGAGAAATAAGGCGCTCATCCTGTTTTGGCATTACCTTTCTGTTAAAATGATATTGGGAATTTATTCATTCAACAAATACTAAGTGTCTAGAATGTGTTAGGCAGTTTTCTATCTCAATGAACAATGCAGGTCAAAATCTCTGCTTTCATAGTGCTTATCATCTATTAAGGGATGATGCCCAACAAAATAAATAAGAGAGTTAGATGTATGTTACAAGGTGAAACATGCTATGGAAGAGCTTAGAGATGTGGAAGGTATTGGGGGTAGTTTGTTTAACCAGAATAGGGAGGGTGGGCCTCACCACACAGGTGGCATCTGGGCAAATTCTTGCAAGGAACCCAGTGTGAGAGCAAGTGAGAAGGCCAAGGTGGGAAAGAGCTTGGTATGTCTCGGTGCAGCAAGCAATCTAAGTGGCTGGGACTCAGTAAGTATGGGTAGGAGAGTCAATGGTCTGCATGAGGCCCAAGGAATTCCAGGAGCCCAGGTCATGTCAGGACTTTTTTGACATTACCAAGCAAGTGGGCTATTTTGACCAGACAAGTGGCATGACCTGACTTCCGTATAACAGAATCATTCTGGTGAAAATATGGTGTGTTGGGGACTTTGTGAGCAATAGCCCATTTAATTACACACCCTTCAGGAGGATTATTTTTTCCAAGATGGAAATTGAGCTTTATAGAGTCTTGTAGTGGCAGATTAGAGATTCAAAATCCAATGTTCTTACCTCAAAACTATATTCTTAACCATTAATTATTTTTGCCTCTGATGTTCTTTTAAACTTCAGTCACATTATGGCTTTAGAAGAACTTTCACTTTTTATTTTTCAGCAATCTCCTTCACTTTTGTTCTCTTAAAATTTGTGAATTTAAGAAGATCTACATGTTTGCTCCATGTACAAACTAACCTGGGGAAAATGTGTATGGAAGACAGATGTCAATTCAGCATGCATATGTGGTAGGCAGGCAAACTGACATGAATCACATGGTTGATACGGGCTGTGCTGAGATTATTCCAAATATAATATGGATCAGGATTGAGACAAAGTGAGGGCTTAGTGACTTATCAAATCCATCTTCTCCTGAGAGGACAATCCCATCTTAGAAATAGGTTGAACTTCAAAATCAATTACGTGCTTACTAGCAAAACCCGGAAGAGAGTATCCCATACAAAAGATGTTAGGTACATGGACTGGCACATAAAGTCGATTTAATTAACAATGTCCCTGTGCTATAACAACCTTCACTATAGCTTCTTGAGACATTTCCCTCCCTCACCCCAACAGTCTATTGTCAATAAGTAAATTGTTTTGTTCTTCCATATTCTTCAAATATATTTTCTACTTTCCTTTTCTCCTATCTCCATTCTGCTATAGATGTTATTACTCTTACCTAGGCTCTCATAAAAATATTCCTTTTTTGCCAGTCTCTGCTCCCTTAAAATTTTCTTCTTAATAGGTACCTCACTACAACAGATCTGATGGCAACAATTGAGTATGAATCCAGTGCTAATATTCTAACCTGTGTCTTCTGGCTAATTATCTACTTCTCATTGTATTTCTGTCAAATGTAATTGTTCATTTTGTCCCCAATGAAAACTACACTTGTCCACTTTTTTATGATTTTAACCATGCTTTTAAAAAAAATGCCTACTCTACTATTCACTATCAAATCCTTTTGAAAACAACACCTCTTCTATGTTTCAGTTAGATCAGGCTTATACTGCAGACGGAACATTCAAAAGCTAAACACAATCTACTCCTCACTCATGATAAGTCTGGTATGGGTCTGGGCCACTCTCCTGGGCACTGTCCTTCTTGTGATGGGTCAGCATCCAAGGAAAAACTTGTTGAAATTGGTAGTTCCATATCAATAAGCGTTTTTACAATTGCCTGGGTAGAAAAGTTCTCTCATGGGAAACCACATTCTCTGGCCAGAAAGTGGAGACCTCACTTCCATCCACAACCCACCAACCAGAGCCAGTTATGTGAACACTCAAATAATAAGGTGGTGTGGTCTTGAAAATGAATCCTCTCTTGTGTTTGGAATAAGACTAAAATGGGTTCTACTCCATCCATGGAGGCTTTTTATATCTCCTTAAATGATAATAATGGAGTTATCTGTGAATGTGTCCCCTATTAATAGGAAGGCAGTACCTTTTAATTGTGTTAAAATGAATTTCAAGGAGGCATATCCAAGATCATTAAGAAGGCACAAGTCTGTCTCTCAACCTGGATAGATATGCTATAACAGTCCAAGAGATGGTAGTGACTGCTTCTAAACTTTATTATTAGACCTGTTACCTGAATATGCTTATGGCCTTAAAAATTGATAAGGGAAATGTGATCAATGATGGGTCTTCCAGGGATTCTCAAATACATTTTCTTAATCAGAGAGGTTCTTTATAGCATCTCATATAAAAATAATAATATTCTTTTCCCTGATTTTTGCCTAATTTGCTATGATACGGTGGAGAGCCAGCCTTTCCTGATATAGAATCCCAAATATTCCCAGAAATAATGTAGGACATGAGAAATGTACCATAAATAACACCTTAGGAGACAACATTTTTAATTTCAGAGCCCTTCCCCCTATGGAGGGCACTGAGGAGAGGCAGCTTTTCTCTGACTGTTTAGAAGTTATGCATTCAGCCAGATTATTTCTGGAACCCACTGTGCCAAGGGTTTTTCTGGCAAACGGGTCTCTTAATATGAGAGAACAAATAAGACAATATTGAGCCCAGATACTCCAGACATAATTTCCAACGGGAGATTTGTTGTCCTTGAAGCATCCAGATAAGAACTGGTTCCAGAGAAAAACTATTTCCGATCTATATTGGGCTTGGGCCACTAGGCCTAACTTATAACTACTTGCCCTGGGCCTCTTCCCAATTAACTAAACTGTGAATCCTGAGATCAAATTTGCATTTTGAGAGAAATCTTCAAGCAAAATGTCAACAGGGTATACATAGCAAGTACTCACTCAATAAGGAATCTCCAAGATGCTCTAGAAGCAGTTAATGTAGGGTTTGAGTCCACTCTGCTTCCACCATGCTCTGACCTACCAAGCAAAGGAACACATAACTCTGAGAAAAGAAAAAAAAAGTTTGGTCACAGACTCTTCATTTAATACTAATACATATGTTTTCATATGTCACCTAACTCTATTGTATCACATAAGAAATGGTAGGTCTGACTTCTAAAAAGCAAATAAGACTCACTGTGTCTACACCAGTGGATTTTAAACATTTATTGATCATAGCTTCTTTAAATAACTGATAAGATCTCTTTTAATAGTATGAACTTCTTATAATATCTAATAGATGTTTTACATAGAACTAAGAAGACAATTTGAATGCATCTTAAGAGGTTTATAACCATCTAAAGTACCAACTAAAGTCCATGGAACTGAAATTAAGATGTTAATGTTAACCAATGGTGAGTTCCTGGAATTAATCTCAGGATAATGTACACAGAAATAAACCTACATTGCACTTAAGGCAGGTAAAATGAGGTCCTGATCTTCTCTAACCTCCTCTAAGGATCTGAGAAGAATGAATAGCATCATCCCCAAGTCTACACCTTCCCCAGCTTCTCACAACTAATACCCACTATCTATGGACTCAGAGCAATTTCAAATCACTGACTCAAACTGAATCAGGAAATTCCCTAATGGGAATTAGTTAAGTTCCCTTGCTCTAGTTATTTGTTTTCAAATCTGTTTCTTCACCTACCATTTGGGACTTGTATCCTGAGGATTTAAAAATATAACTCTTATACTAGTATTCCCCTTAAGCCATTGTTTTGTTCTGGCTCAGTTCATAAGACCAGACTTTCACTTTGATCTCAACTTCTTTTATCTCGAACCCTATATTTAGCTTCAGTTTTCTCTAGGTGTGCACTGCAGTGGTGAGATCCAGCTAATTGGTCCCTCAACAAGGATGTGCTGGCCAAGATCTAATAATACTAAGTGTTTATTGTGCCCTAAACACACCTCTGTGTCTTTGCCTACATTGTAACTCTGTGTAGAAGGCCCTTCTCAGTACCCTTGTCTTCAGAATCACTTTTTCCACCTAAATCACATTCAGAAGTAGCTAGAGTTTTTAATCCAAAAAAATTTCCTCGAGATTAATTCATCAAAATCAGTTTAAGTCTATAGGTCTACTTCTCTACTCATATGATCTCTGCACGCCCTGTCATAGTAATTGCTATTTATATCTAAAGGGCTTCTTTATATGTCTGCCATTGCCCTAGGTGATGATTTCCCATGTGCATGAGTTATTACTTATTCTTCCTTCTGTACCAGGCACTTATCACGATACTAGTCACTTATAGATACCCACAGGCATCAGGACACTTTCAGGTATTTGTTTTCTATAGCCCAGTTTTGGTTCCCTATCTACCAATATATGCTTCCTGTTGATGATACAAATATGCTTCCAATTAGTGATATAAATATTGTGATTCTTTATACATTGTGACTCTTATGGCCAGCATTTCCTTCAGAGAACATCTTTATAACTTAAAAATGTTCCTCAATCATGAATAATTGAAAGTGGCTGCCTTGAGAATTTGATGGAAAAGGCTCAGAAGAAAAAGACCCCATAATATCATCGGAGGTCTCTAAAATATAAACTTGTAACAAGTCATGTGCCAACATTCATCTTCCCATAAACACAAATATTTTTTTTATATAATTTCATCATGTTTCTGTGTTCAACTTGTTTTGTTGCTATGAGTAGCCAAAACTATCCTCTTGGAGAATTATCTTAAGTTAGGACATCAATGAAATAATGTCAGTGCTGATAAAACCAAAGGCAGAATGTGGTGAAGCCCCATTGGTATAGAGAGACCTCCACAGTTCCACTGCTCTGTTGTCCTCTTACAAGCATAAGGCTTATCTCCCTACACTTTTATCACTATTTGGAAGGTATGTGGGTGAATAGGGGCATCTCTACACTGCACAGTACTAGGAGTAGCCAATAACACAGGTGGTAGTTAGAAAAGATGTTCCCAAGTAGTTATTTTAATATAAGATGGATAACATGGTTAGGACCTTCCCAGATACCCTAGAAAAGAAACTTGTCATGAGACCAGTTTTTCTTCCTGCTTATTCTCTGCAATCCTCTGGAGATTCAATCCCATCCCTTTGTATCTAATACATCCCCAGAACATCAAGGATTCACTACATATCTATTATGTGTGAATATCTAGTCCACGGTCTCTGAGTATATTTTTAAGGACAAGGCATGTAGTTCTTTGTCTGAAATAGCCTACTGTCTCTCTATAAAGTTGGTAGATAACAAACAAAGTCACCACTATAATATATAGTGAGATTATAACTTTTGTGGCACAAACTCGTATTGCTATAGGGATTACAAGGGAGAATAAAACCATGGAATACAGAAGGTTTAAGAAAACTAGGTGGAGCTTGACCTACAAGTGGGATACAAAAGAGCATTGCCCTAATAAGGAGAACCATACTCTATTGTAAATGGATCTATATAAGTATGTTCAAATTCTTGGCTCTGAAAATGAAGAACATATATTTGGGTTTATTTTTGGAAAAAAGGGGTTCTAATAACAATATAGAAAGACATACAATAAAAATAAATGAGCTAACATGTAAAGTTTATAGCATAGTTTCTTACAAATAGCTGATCTCAATCAAATTAGTATAACTTTTCTCTTCTCCTATTTTATTTATTTTTAACCTGTTAATAAAATGTTTATGATTAGCCTTGGGATATATCTGGAAATAGGAAAACAGTAACTTACACTGGCAATGAGGTATAGTTATTGACATTAGATCATTTCTTGATAGCAGAAGAGATGGTAAGAGGGAAAAGTATACTGGCACAGTTCATCCATGTGAATGGGACAGCACAGAGACAAAATAACATGGACAAGGAGAGAATACTGACTTTCCATTCTTGTCTGTGGCCAACATTTCTTAGAGAATAGACTCTGGTCAGTATAAATAAAAAGATATTAGGGGCATTTCTACCAGAAACAGAGCCCGCAATGCTTAGAAGTAGACAATTATGAGAGTAGTTTGAATAAAGTAAATAGGTTGTGTTGGGGGAGATATTTTGAGTCAAAATATTGAAATAGAAATAAAAAGACAAAATAGCCCTAACTGTAGTTAAGACATAGAAGTTCCTAAAGCAAAGAGTACCCATTAGAACTGAGGTGAAGGGGGATAGGGCTGTTTGATACAGTAAGGAGATTTAATATACTACTGGAAGGTTGAATCATTTACCCAATATATTTACAAAGCCAGGCTGTTCAAAGGTCCCAAAGATCAAGATATAAAACTCCAGAAAGCATCCCATAACAGGAAAATCATAACGCAAATCACAGGCCTTGAAGGGGGAAAGACAAGGGTGGGGGGAGGTAAAAGAAAGAGAGAAAAAGAGGGAAAGAGAAGAAGAAAATGAGAAAGAGAAACATTTTCCAGACAACAAAACTTTCCAACATATTTCTAAATGTTTCTCTCAAGAAAGCTGACTTAGTAAGTATAGTAAACATTGTTCCTCCTCTAGTACCTGAGGACTCTGCACAAGCCAATAAGCATCTCCCTTATGAAAGGAATTCTTGCTCTCACTCCTACAAAGTCACAGACTAATCCTATCAAATAAAAGGGTAATATGCAAATTAACTGCCACTCCATCACAAAGATGGTGGTGCCCATATCCACAAGATGGTGGTGCCCAGTCATCTCAGCCCTGCTGGAGTGCCCCAGTCCCAGGGGGCAGCCACTGAGAGCGGGCAGTGTGAGCGGCCTGGCAGAATGCTTGCTTTGTTGCCGCAGAAACGAGGCAAGCTTTCCACCCTGGCCACGGAAGGCCTCTGGGAAGCGAGCAGGGAGCGACAGGGGTCAGTGGGGTGGGGAGGAATGCTTGCATCATCGCCCCAGCAATGAGGCAAGCATTCTGCGCCCAGCCGCTGAGGGCCTCTGGGCTGAGGGACTTCCCCCTCCCCCCCCCGCCCCGCAAGAATTTCATGCACCGGGCCTATACTTTTATATAAGCTAGGGACAGAAACATGGAGAGAGTGTCTCCATATCTCAGAGACTGTACTTGTTGTCAGTGCACCAGCAGCCACAGTGGATGCTCTGACAAGGTCCTAGTGGAACTCCCTGCCAAGTCAGAGGTATTGAAGAAGACAGTGATGTATGGACAAGTGAAGGAGAGCCAGCTTGTTAGAAGATTGTACCTGGCCTAAATCACCAGGCCAGACTATGGTGGGCGTTTCCCTCTCAGGCTTTGGCAATAGTGGAATTTCTCAATCAGAACATGGCAATTGTGCAGGAATTACTTGGGAGATGATATTGAATGCCATTCCCATTGATAAAACAAACAGGGACACAAAAGGAACTAGGGGCATGTGCCTGAGTCAGCCTGGATCTACTGGTATATCTGATCCTAAGGCTGAGACAGGACAGAAAACATTGGTCTTTATATAAGACTCGCGGCCCAGTGCACAAATTCATGCATGGGTGGGGTCAGTCCCCCCCCCCCCATGGGGGCCGATTGCGGCTGGGCTTGCAGAGGGGAGGGGACTTGGTAGGTTGGCCAACCAGCCCTGCTCCCAATTGGTGTGGAGGGGGCTATTGGAGCCAGGTCAGCCAGGGGGAGGGGTCACGGGTGGTTGGGGTGCCAATTGGAGCCGCAGTTGGGCTGGTTGGCTACTGTAGTGTGCGTCATAGCGACTGGTTGTTCCAGTCGTTCCATCGTTCCAGTCATTTGGCTTTTATATATATAGATCATGCTCTGACAGTGAGGTGATTGATCTTGTTGGTCTTCTGTTTGGGATTGCCTGTCTTGCTGTTTCATGGGACTGCTCAGTCACTAGACATGTTGTGATGCTTATTCTAGGATAAGCACGATGTAAGGCTTTGGGATAAAGAATGAGACAAAATAGATAAGCTCCCTTTCCTTTATGACAACATGTTCATGGTTTGGTTTATTTGTTGCTTATAATTAGTAGACACTAAGCAAATTACCCTTTCTGAAATGTTTTGTTCTCTAAAACTTCATTTTATCTCTAATGCTTTTCTGCATAGCTCTTTTCACATTTTGAATTAAATAGGCAAGTAACTATGTTTGAAGTGCCTGCATCTCTAGTATATCATATATTTCCTGAGGGCAAGAGCAAGCCTGTTTTGTACCCCCAAGCCTGACACATACAAATTTGCTTCTCTAATGAAACAAGGGAGTGTTTGACTGATTGATTGTGTCTCTAATTAAAACCTGGCCATCCCTTATATGCATCCCTTATATGCACAGAATCTATGCATCTGTGGTTAGGAGCACAAAGCCTGGAATCAAGAGCATCTGTATTTGAATTCTGAATGATTTAGAGCAGCTCTCTCATTCCTCTGTGCCTCAGTTTTCTCATCTGTAAAGCAGGAATGAAAGTAGTACCTACTTCATAAGCTGTTACCAACATGCAGTTAGTTAATACGTTTAAAAAACTTGGAAGAATGTGTGGCACCTAGTTACAGTAAGTGATTGCTATTATTATTATGTTTATTGTTATTATTATTTGCAGGATAGCCCCTCTTTTATACCAGTGCATGCACGCACATGCGCGCGCGCGCACGCACACACACACACACACACACACACACACACACAACTTGAGGAACATGTTATGTGTACATTTAACATTTTTCAGATAAACCTATTTCTAATAATGTAGTCTCATATCTTTTAAATATATATTATTTTATATGTTCTATTATATGGTTGAGAAAATGTGTCAATGGTCCCCATGTGACACAGCAACAATGCCTTCCTCTCTGTATTGCCTTTTCTGTGTAAAAATTGACCAATTTCTGACTACATGACTATCTCCAAGCCATATTTTTGGAAACAAAAGACAGTTATAACAAACATGTCAAGTGACTGAATGGAGATTTTACATAAATTCTGATCGTTAGGAACTTTCCACTGCTCTGGAGTTACCATAACTTTAAGCCAATGATCCTCTCTCCATTTCTGAATGGAGACAAGGAGACATTTGAGGAACATGGAAGCGATCATTTCTTAAAATTCAAGTTTTCCTACAATATCAAAAGGAGTCTACACTTTCTTTTAAAAAGCCCAGATGACAGAGAACTGAAAACATGGCCAAAGAACAAAACTAATTATTACTGTGGTCTTGATCCAAATCACATCAAAATTTAATTCCAGTCTCCCACAATCAGATTTTATTTGGCACAGAAGTGGTTCTGTCACTCTTATTATTTTAACAAACACTAATTACAATTTTGTAGATTCTGAATGATAATGGAAAGGTATAATGTTTCATCATTTTATTAAACATTAGAGGCCCAGTGCACAAAATTTGTACACAGGTAGGGCCCCTAGGCCTGACCAGCGATCAGGGCTGATTGGGACCTTCCAGCTGCTGGCCACCAGCTGAGGCCTCCCTTCCCCAGGTGCCGGCTGCCAGTCAGGGCCTTCCCTCGTTCCATGCTGCCCCCTGGTGTCAGTGCACATCATAGCGAGTGGTCAAATTCCTTGTCTCCCAGTCAAACTCCTGAGGGGACAATTTGCATAATATATATATATATATATATATATATATATATATATATATATATATATAATCTACACTAATAAAAGAGAAACATGGTAATTGGCGTACGACCGCTACCCTTTTCATTGGCTAATCAGCGAGATATGCAAATTAACTGTCAGCCAAGATGGCGGCCGGCAGCCAGGCAGCTTGAAACTAACATGAGGCTTGGTTGCCTCAGTGATGGAGGAAACCAACGTTCCCCACCTGTGGCTGCAGGCCTCTGAGCCTGCAGTTTCAAACATTGTAACAAATACCGCCGGACTTCAGCCAGCAGAATCACAACATTGTATGCAAAGGCCAGAAACCTACTTTCAGGAGCGACGGCCTAAGAGCTGGAGCCAAGCCTCAAGCTAAAGCTGGCCCAAAATAAAATAAAATAAAAAAAGGAAAAAAGGAGCGTTTGGGAGTTCAGTCACCCCCAGCCTGAAAACAGCCCTCAGCCCCTCACCCAGACTTGCCAGGCACCCCAGTGGGGACCCCCACCCTGAAGGGTGTGTGACCAGCTGCAAACAGCCATCATCCCCTCACCCAGGCTGGCCAGGCACCCCAGTGGGAACCCCCACCCTGATCCAGGACACCCTTCAGGGCAAACGAGCTGGCCCCGACCCATGCACCAGGCCTCTACCCTATATAGTAAAAGGGTAATATGCTGCCCAGCACCAGGATCAGCGGACCTGCTAGGCCTCCCGGCACCGGGATCAGTATGACAGGGGGCAGCGCCCAAACACCCTGATAGGCCCTGCTCTGTGTGTGACAGGGGGCGGGGCCACAACCCCCCCCCCCCCCCCTGCTCTGTGTTGACGGGGTAGAGCCATAACCTCCCCATTGGCCCTGCCCTGAGTGTGACAGTGGCGGCGCCCCAACCCCCTGATCGGCCCTGCTCTGTGGGTGATAGATGGCGGCACCCCAACCCCACCCTCCACCCCCCCACGGGCCCTGCTCTGTGTGTGATGGGGTAGAGCCATAACCTCCCCATCGGCCCTGCCCTGAGTGTGACAGTGGCGGCGCCCCAACCCCCTGATTGGCCCTATTCTGTGGGTGATAGAGTGCGGCGCCCCAACCCACTGATCTGCCCTGCTCTGTGTGTGACAGGGGACGGTGCCCCAACTCCCCTATCGGACCTACTCTGTGAGTGAAAGGGGGGAGCTCCCCAAACCCCTGATGGGCCCTGCTCTGTGTGTGACAGGAGGGAGCTCCCAACCCCCTGATGGGCCCTGCTCTGTGCGTGACAGGGGGTCGCGCCGCAACCTCCCCATCTACCCTGCCTTGAGTGTGACAGGGGTGGTGCCCCAACCCCCCAATCGGCCGTGCTCTGAGCCCGACCAGGGGCTGCACCTAGGGATTGGGCCTGCCCTCTGCCACCCAAGAGCAGGCCTAAGCCAGCAGGTCGTTATCTCCTGAGGGGTCCCAGACTGTGAGAGGGCACAGGCCGGGCTGAGGGACCCCCCCCTTCCCCCGGGCCTCTAGTGTGTGTATATATATATATATATATATATATATAATATATAATATATATAACAATTTGCATATTATATATATATATATATATATAACATTTTCTGTTTAAATGTCCAGCTCTATAGCTGCAATCCTAGAAAATGGATCAGATGTTTTATTTGAACTCCTCATGACACAAAAATAATAGAACATATCTTCAGAGCCAATATGTACTTAGAGAAATATTAATTAGAACTCAGAGATGTTCCATCCCACTATCTACCTGTGCCCTTTCTAATTCATGCTGATATTCCAATATCATTCAACTATTAAAACATATTAATAACTTATATTTATATTAAACTTATTATGTGCTGGGCAATATTCTGAGAGCTGTATATTTATCAGTACTTGTAACCATGTAATCCTCATAATGCCCCTATGAACTAGATATTCACATTGTTAGTATTTTATGGGTGAGAAAAGAGAGACATAGAACTGTTAAGCAACATTCCCAAGGTCACACAGCTCCTAAGTGGCGGAGCTCAGAGACAAACTGGCCACCTGGATCCAGAGTCTGTACATTAAAACTGTGCTTTACTATTTCTCAAAATGAAAACCAATGCGGCATTTTGCAAATCATTCTCAGTGTAGTTTACTTTTGAAATGTATTTTTAAAAGTTAAATTGAGCCAGCTTTCAAATAAGCTTATAAATTGAATTCCTTGGTTGATAAGCTTACATTCCTGAAAGAGTTGTGTTAAATTTACTGCCCCTTATTGTATTTTTCCAATCTCAATTCTCTTATTTTTCGAACAATTTTGACTTAATTTCCCCCCCGCCAAGATTTTCTTAGGCTCCTTACCTCCACTAATGTCCACCCGGGTATATCCCAGAGCTATGACTTAGTTTCCACATTAGCCTACAAAATCCACCAGTGGAATGGTAAACAGTGCAAGGCTGCATGGGATGAAACTCCTAAGTAGCCAGCACAGGAAGTGATGTTTCTGTTCCAAAGGGGAGGTGACATAATCTGGCCTGCTTTTGGAATGCTTCCTGGAGGAACCCAGATGTACACCAAATCCTGAAAAGTGGGTAGGTCTGGATTCTGGCAGAGTGAGAGAGGGTGTGAACTAGAGAGAACAGATCCAAGGTCTGCAGACCATTCTTCCTGGATATTTCTAGGACAACTAGGCTGCTGGAGCTGATGGTCACTATTGAAAAGCACTGGGTAACTCTAGCCCAGCAACTTTCAAACCATGTGCCAACAGAATTTTTAAAACATGCAATACCTGATTATTTAGTCAGGGGCACTGATCTCTTTTCCCTTCAGTGGTTCTCAACCTGTGGGTCGCAACCCCTGAAAATACATCCTGCATATCAGATATTTACATTACGATTCATAGCAGTAGCAAAATTACACTTATGAAGTAGCAACGAAAATAATTTTATGGTTGGAGGTTACCACAACATGAGGAACTGTATTAAAGGGTTGCGGCATTAGGAAGGTTGAGAACCACTGCTAGATTGTCAAATAAAAAAATAATAACCAACACAACAATAATCATCTCATGTGAATGAGTCAAAATTATACCTATTTTTTTTTGTCAGATCAGTCAAAAAAATATTTTTGATGTGCTGCAGAATTTTAGTGATTAGTTTATGTGTGCCATGAGATGAAAAACTTTGAAAATAACTGTTCTAGCCTATGCTTTTCCCTATGTTCCCTAAGCTACTGTTTCTCATCAGAACATAATTGAGAAGTTTATAATGCATGCTCTTTTTCCCTAGAGTCGCCTTGTATTTTAGCACCAACAATACTGTTAACCTAGGCAGAGGTCCAGTTTTCAAATGTAAAGAAATAAGTAGATAAATTCTGGATTGTGGGAACTAGAGTTCTTTCACACACTGAACCAAGCAATGCAGTAATACTTTTGAATTTGCTGTTGGCATGGACAGTAGCAGTAGTCAATCCATTCTTGGCTCATACTGGCAGTTAAAGCTCACATCTCTGTATTCTGAGATAAATAGATGACTGCAGTAGGTAGAGGCTGACAAAGTGTAGAATGCATGCAAGGAAATGCTATTTTCTCTATTATAAAGAGTCCTTGAATATCCTGAAGTTGGATCCATATGCCCCATGATTTCCTGAAACCTTCTCATGATAGGTAGGTGTTTCTCTGGTCCATTCTTTGTCCTTGGATTTGGATTGGGGTACTTTTAGATATTCTGGATGCTAAGAGTAAAGGCAGTTGGCAGATTAATGCATTACAGTAATTTATGTGTTTAATCTTTCTTTTTAAATGAAACCCCTGGTTCTGCAACTGGTGTGTACAATATTTATAAATACAATTATCACAGTGTCCACTTTCTGCAGTGGGACCAAATAAAACAGCAGCAACAAAAAATGACATTAAATCAACCAAAAGCAGCTGGTTGGACTCTGTAGTCAACTGTTTATGAGCAACTGTGGCTTTATTGCCCTTATTCATTGGATGTGTAGAGTCAGAAGATCCTAAAGTTCTGGAGCTGAAGGGACCTTGGGTGTCAGGTGGCTGAGATCTATACTTTTAGACAGATGAATGGCTATCCAAGAGGAATACCCTGGAGTTCCAGCCACACAAATATTATAAACTCTTTTTAGATATAGCTGTTATTCCTTCAGACATCAATCGATATTTTGTACTATATATGTATATGGGATTGAGTGAACACTGTGATGAATAACTGAAATTATACATGTATCAGTCCTTTCTTTTGAGATGCTTGAAATTTAGGGTGTGATATGTGGTGAGAATGGAGTATATACTCTCCTATGTCACCCAAAATCAAAAGGATAAAGTAGTTACATGAGTTATTTCCAGAATGACTAGGAAAGACTTCACATATTTTGAAAGGTCTGTGATGCTTACCTGTAGAAGGAGGCAAACAGCGGGTGAGGGAGAGCTGTCATCAAATCTCAGTGGGGTGTAATATAAATAAAGCCTTGAACCCTGCCTGACATCTTCCCAAACATGATCAGGCATCTTCTGGCCTGAACCAGAAGCATCTACTTCAGAGTTACCTGGGTCAACACAAGCTGAGTTTTAAGCCCCGCAAAGAGTAAAAAGACCATTGGAGGGAGAAAGGTGTGGAAAGAGCAGAACAAGGAGGGAGAGGGGGTAGTGACAATAGCTGGGCAAATCTCAATCTTGATCTCCATCAATCCAATTTCCTCCAGCACTTGGTCATCTTCAAAGAAAAACACTTCATAAAAATCCTTGAAGCATGAGCAATCAAATGTCAACAGGCAGCTAATGCTTCACAGGGTGTACTTAGTAGATAAAAAGAACAATTTTAATGCCATCACAGATAACCATGAAAAGTGCATCCATAGCTTTGAAATAAATAAAGAAATAATAAAATGTTCATAAAGAAGTTACACTGATTTTTTGTTAAGCAGATAGACATAAATGTAAGAATTTTAGACTGATAGCCACCACCAGCAATAAGAAAACATTATACCTAATAGCTGAAGCCTTTAAAATGAAGATGTAGATTAAGTGGCCACATATAAATGTAAATCTTAGGAGGAATATAGTGAATAATAACAATCAAATACCCAAAATTTTAGCTATAAGGCAAATAGTATTTTTTTTTCTTGACCAATGAGCTTTCTACTATACCACAATGATGAGCTAAGAAGATCTACAAAGGGATTTAATAAAACAAGAATAACTTGACCTGGAAAATGAGAGTGTGTGTCAAGAATTTATAATAGATATTGATTTGTTCTCTTTAAAATCATGAATAAATGGTCCTTAATTTTAGTGAAAACAATTTGACTAGATAGAAGGAAGTGGTTGCTGGGAGTGAGTATCTGCAGTCAACAGATGTCATAGGAATACATTTTCCACAACAGCACTGGGTCTCCAGTCATCTATGTGAGGCAGTTAAATCTAATCTTGCCTAAAAACAAGGTGAACAACTGGTTGAACTTTCAAGGTCCTACCCAGTTCTGTGAGATTGAGCTGGAAAGAATGAAAACATATGACCTTCATGAAAGACCCTGTTTCTTTTCCTACTTTTTATTGACAACGGGACCCTGAGGGACTGGGGCATGTGTTGTTCCAACAGAGGTCAGGCTGATGACATTTCTATAGATTTTTCCTTCTTCTCAAAGAATCACAGATACAAGCACTGGAAAAGACCTATTGCTCCTTCTTCTGTTCCCTAGAGGCCTTGCAGAATTGCTTCCAAAGTTCTTTCCTGCTATGTCCAGTCAAGTTTCAAATAAACCAAGAAATGAAGTATCCCCCAGGGCCTTTCGTAACTCTTTTATAATCGAATAGATCTTCTATTTAGAATATGTTCCTCAAAGCAAACTCATTCCAAAAGAAAATCATCCCATTCTTCTTACCAATTCCCTCTGAATTGCTCCCTAACTTCTTCCTCTGTGTCTTTGGTCATTGCTCCCCAAAATCCTAGCCATGTTGACAGCTTCTTCAACTATCCAGTTGACAAATGGAGTTGTCCATTTTAAATTTTCAACCATTCTGTTCAGGTGGTTTCTTTGTCACCGTTTCTCTGAGGCATGTGAATTCCTACAAAATAACAAATGTCACAGGGTAACCTCAGGCTGTAACCAGGATGAGTTATGGTAGGTGTGAGGGGAGAGATGCTATACTTGGCATCAACCAAATTCTCAGTTTTCAGGTAGATTATCCACTGAAGTCTTCACCTTTCCCTCCATCCTCGGGGAGCTATAGCTCTTGCTAAAAACCTATATCCGTTTAAATAAATATTTTGTAATAAGTACGAGAAAAAATCAGTCCTATTAATTTCTTTGTGCTCAAATGAACCTAGCTGATCATTACAGCTGCGTGCATGTGTATATGTGTGTGTGTAGTTATAGTTATATAGTTATATATTTTGTTTCTTACTAAAGGAACGGTTGAATAGGACTATCTGGTTTAAAGGATGAGCCTGACTGATTACTGTAATTCATAGGGCCTTAATTAGCTGCACAAACCATTAGCTACAATTAGACTATTATAAAACACTTGATGCGCTATGTCAACCATGGGGCCTCATTTATTCTTGTGGCAGGGATCAGGAGGGGGGAGGGCAGGCACTGCCAAGCATGCTAATAAAGAATGATTTTTGATTTAAGATGTTGCCGATAGTGCCTCAAAATTAATCTCAATAGCTGTCTAATTTGTGTCGGTGGATGGTATATTTATTGTAAAATGACACCAAAGCTAAATGAGTTACCTGAAGCTGGAGTGTTAATGTCAGTGCCTGAAGACTCAACTCCATATGCTGGGATATGGTGAGGTACTGGTGCCAAGTATTCCCAGCGGACCGCTTGGCTTCATCTGCCTCAACAAGTTCAGCAACATGACTTCCACTTTATGATCCTTAAACAGTAATAATAAAAGAGAAAGAGGCTGAATTGGACAGACACTATCTAGGATAGGAAGAGACAAAGAGAGGTAAGAATAGAAGAGAGAGAGAGAGGGGTATTAAAGGAGAGAGAAGGGAACCTCAGAGAGGCATGGTTACAATGTAAGTTTCCCAGGGCAAAGGTTAGCTGTAGATAACTATGGAAGTTCAGTAGATAGCAGAGTCCAAAGTGTCCTTCAAAAGGTTTTCCATTAAAGAAGAAATGAGAGGGACATGCTAGTGGGTAATGGTCTCCCAGGAGGCAAAAGTAGAGTAGGAAACATCTTCCACTCTGAGACCATTTGATAGTAATAGTTCACATTTACAGAAGCTTTAAAACATTAAACCTCATTCATGTGCATTAGAGCTTCTCACCGAGTGTGGGAGTCAACAGTGGTGGGCAAGAGGCTTTGATTCGGGAGACTAGGGAGAAGTGCACAGCCATAGTCACATGGTCAGTTGCACAGCAGCAGAACTAGAATTCATATTTCCTACATCAGTGCTCTTTTCAGAATATATATCCAAGGTGGCCTCCAATCTGGCAAACTTTAGAATTCTTAAAAATCTAAAGATATAAAAGCCTAAGCAACTGTTACAACTGAACAACCGGTCAACTGGTCACTGTGACATGCACTGACCACCAGGGGGCAGATGCTCAATGCAGGAGCTGCCCCCTGGTGGTCAGTACACTCCCACAGCCAACCTTCCACAGCTGGCCAACATCCCATGATCCCTCCCATTCCCCACTGACTGGAAATCTCCCACAGTCCCTCTCTCCCAGCCAGCCGGCCGGCCCCAGTCAGCCCCAATCAGAACTGGGCAAGATGGCCCCGAATGGTTCCAATCACTGGCCAGACAAAGGGACCCCACCTGTGCACTAATCCATACACTGGCCTCTAGTAATTACATAAATAAAAAGGTTTCTTGGCCATGTCCCAGGCACCCCAACTTCTGTTTACAGCCCATACTCCACCACCTACCACACTCCACTACAATGCGGGCTAGGAAGTGTCATGCCATGTTGTGCCCAAGAAGATGAGAAAGTAGACTTTTGATGAACAGCTTTTAGTTTTGATGAATAGGCAGAGCCAGGAGAAGATGAGGCATAAGTGGGGGAGAGAGAGAATCTTTTGACCACCAGAAATAGTCATGCCTTAAGCTAGTTCTACCTCAGACTCCACAGTCACATGAACCATTATTTTTTTTTTATGTAAACTAGATTGAATTACTTTTCTGTCACTTAAATAATAATGAATAAAGTAGGGGAAATGAATGTTTAGTTTTCTAGAAAGATGTTATACAGTCTGAATCACTGATATAAAATAATAGTCAATTTTTAATTTCTTTTCTTTTCTGTTTTTCTGCTACTAATTGTGATGGATGCTCATTATGGCAAGGCTGTTGACTAGACAGTAAAATCGCTTGGAAATCTGTGTCAATGGAAAATGAGAATTTCCTCTACTCTTGCTGAGGTTCAGAGATGATAAGCCCCATAGCCAACATGATGTCCTGAATCTCCTGGAATATTACATGAAGCTCTGGTCAAAATGAACATAGCAAAACTGGACAAATTTCAGGAAAAGGACATGCAGATGATTAAGAGGAGTTTGTGGAAATCATTGCTTGATAATGACAGATATTGAAGGAATGTTTACATAGGAAAGAGAGAGACATATGGAAAATGGCAGTATGTTTGGAGGCCAAAAAGTTGTGAAATGAATGGCCAGCAGTTTACCTACAATTCAAAAATACTTAAGGGACAATCCTCCATGCCAGACACCAGGCCAAGTGCTGGAGGCTACAATGGTTTCACCATGTACCCTGGCCCCACACCCTCCCACTTCCTAAGGAAGATGTCATAGTGTGTCAGAGTACAAAATGTAATGATTTTTCAGACATTTGGACCTGAATTTGAAATCTTAGCTCTACACCCTATTAGTTAATAAACTTAAGAGGTTATTTAACTGCCATGAGAAGACTTTTTTTCACCTGTAAAATGGGGATAAAAGTACACATGTCTTGTGGGACATGCCTCAAACAGTGTTAGGGATGTTGGTCCCTACAATCGTATTACATTCTATTGTAAGGATGGCAGTAACCCTTGAAGCTTGGGATTTAAGTTTCATATAAAGTAACCTATTAAACAAAGGTAGAAATAAACTGATAAAATGTGATATTCAAATAACAGATTAGAGGCAGGAAGCATATCAACATAACTTTCACATTATACCAGTGAAGGAATTCTTTTTTTTTTAATATATTTTATTGATTTTTTACATAGAGGAAGGGAGAGAGATAGAGAGTTAGAAACATCGATGAGAGAGAAACATCGATCAGCTGCCTCTTGCACATCTCCTACTGGGGATGTGCCCGCAACCCAGGTACATGCCCTTGACCGGAATCGAACCTGGGACCTTTCAGTCCGCAAGCCGATGCTCTATCCACTGAGCCAAACTGGTTTCGGCCAATGAATGGATTCTTAAGAAAACAATTTGTCTTGTCCTATCATAACACTTTAATGATGATCCTTGATAAAATACACATTTCTGGAACAATAGTCAATAAGATTCATAAAAATAATTAGATCTTAATAATGTGCTGGTAAATCTTAGGCATTCATAAACCATTTAAATCCCCTTTTCTCTCAAGTTATTAAAACAAAATAATAACAACAACGAAAGCCATGTGATAGATGTAAGAGGAGGCTGGCTCATCTGATGACTGTTAACCTCAGTGGGTCGAGTATAGACTCATTTGACACTTTAATGGGGATCTGTTTCATGAAAATAATCCAAAGAGTGAGTTAAGGAATGAAGTGAATTAACAGAAGTGAAATATATCTGATTACCTTGTTCCCTGTATGGATATGAGCAGGAAATATGGAATTATTACTAGAACTAGAGGCCCAGTGCACAAAAAATTTGGGGGGTTGGGGTCCCTCAGCCTGGCCTGTGCCCTCTCGCAGCCTGGGACCCCTCGGGGGATGACTACCTGCTGACTTAGGCCTGCTCTCTGGGGGATTGGGCCTAAGCTGGCAATCAGACATCCCTCTGGCAGCCCGGCAGCCCTCGGGGGATGTCCACTTGCCAGCGGGGAGCAGACCTAAGCTGCAGTCGGACATCCTTAGCACTGCTGAGAAGGCAGGAGAGGCTCCCACCACAACCCCTGTACTGGCAACCATCAGCCTGGCTTATGGCTGAGCAGAGCTCCCTCATTTGGGAGCACACTGACCACCAGAGGGCAGCTCCCGCATTGAGCGTCTGCCCCCTGGTGATCAGTGTGTGTCATAGTGACTAGTCATTTCCAGTCTTTCTGCCGTTAGGGTCAGTTTGCATATTACCCTTTTACTATATAGGATAGCGGCCTGGTGCATGGGTGGGGGCCGGCTGGTTTGCCCTGAAGGGTGTCCTGGATCAGGGTGGGGGTCCCGCTTGGGTGCCTGGCCAGCCTGGGTGAGGGGCTGATGGCTGTTTGCAGCTGGTCACACCCCCTTTAGGGTGGGGGTCCCAAAGGGGTGTCTGACCAGTCTGGGTGAGGGTCTGAGGGCCATTTTCAGGCTGGATGGCGACTGAAGCTCCCAACCTCTCCTTTCTTTTTCTTTTTCTTTTTCTTTTTTTTTTTATTCAGGGATTTATTTACCTTCTATAATTGAAACTTTGTTGCTGTCACTGGAGTTGAGAGCTGGCTCCTACTCGCTCCAGCTCTGAGCCCATGGCCTGCTGAAGGCAGGTATCTGGGGTTTGTTTAGCTTCTATAGTTGAAACTTTGTTGCTTTTGGATCTCAGAGCCCGGCTGTGGCAGGCGGGGAACCTTGGCTTCCTCCATCACTGGAGCAAGCAAGCCTCCTGCTTGCTTCAGCTGCGTGGCTGCCGGCCGCCATCTTCGTTGGGTTAATTTGCATATCGCATTGATTAGCCAATGGGAGGTGTAGCAAAGGTATGGTCAATTACCATGTTTGTCTATTATTAGATAGGATTGGACTGGGAAGTATCCTTGAGGAGATAATCCAAAGAACTCCAAACTAGAAAAGACTTTAGGGGTTGTCTAGTGGTCTGTCCTATTTCATAACTGAGTAAACTGAGGCCCAGGGAGAACACTGAGGGGCTCTGAGCCTTATTTCTTCTATGGTCAAACAATGTGGTTACTTAATACTGAAGTTAGTGCTGATCTAGAATGGGGAGTGAGTTAGGACACCTCCACTGATATATAACTATTGATTAATTTTTAAGTATATCACAGAAGCTTAGTCATTCTTACATGAATAAAAACTAATATTTATAAATTTTAATTTATAAAAAGCAATTAAAGGGGTTTTTTTTATTGTTTTACAAACTGATGCATGACAATTTCTTTAAATAGCAAACTCACCACATGTCTGCAGAAAACGTAGTTACACAAAACCTTATAGGAATGTAATAATTCTATAAAACTTAGTCTCAGGAATGTAGGGAGTAATTTGTATTCTGTGAGGCAAACAAGAGAGACTCGTGATACAGAATTGTCACTCTCTTGCTAATAATCTTTTATATGAAAGTTACCACACTTAAAGAAATCCCAGTTCTATAGTATTTCCTTTGTCTTTTAACCTCCGCAAATGAAAAAAACCACTAAACAAGAGAGTAGAACGTGTCAAATCAGCCTTAATTTTTGGCCTCTGCTCAGGAATGATGGTACTGCTCTATAATTACAGCTAAGAACATAATCCCAACTTCAAGAGATAACATTTAGAAATAATACTCCACTGGAAGAGGCTGTCTCAGCTGTAAATCCAGCTTTATCGAAGGCCACCCCACAACCATCACACAACGTGGGAGCCTGTGTCGATGAACTACAGAGATATGGCCAAAAATGTGGAATTAGAGGTTCCTTCTGTGTTGTGCCAGTCGATCTGCCACTTTTAAGTTCTTATACCTGTGGCTGCTTAGCAAAGAAAGAGCAGCGAAAAAGGCTGCAGGAGGAAAATACTGGCCCTCTTTGTTTGCAAGACTGGGCTCAATCCTTCTCTTTTAATGTGATATTTTTGCTACTCTTGTTCTGAAAGAAAAAAGATCTCTTGGATCCAAATTTATCACAATTGAAATAAAAAATGTAAAAGATCAGCATAAAACATTTAACAGCAACAGTTAATAATGTATATGATAACATATTGCACTAATATATTGACAAATGTGGCAATAAAGTATTAATGTGATTATGTATCATCAAATATACCAGCCATTCATCCTCTCTTCTGCTCCAGTTTAAAAACAAAGCAAATCCTTAGACCATAAATTGGAGATAAAATCTCCAAGTGTGATTTCAATTAAGCACATCTCAGAAATTCTACCCACAAGCTCCCAAGGAGGCAGGTTTTCGGTTTGATTATGACAAAGTGCCTTTAGGAGTGGTGACAAAAGCCACAAGAAATTGAGTTCTCTATTTAAATCCAAATCTGGAAATCAGATCTGGTAGCCTTGGGCAAAGCTGAGATGTCAATCAAGTTTGTTTTTTTTTCACAGCCCTCTTCTCCCTACTTAGGGCCAGATTTATCTATCAGCTTAGCTGAGCTGTGTAACTATTACATGATCAAACACTAATCTAGGTGTTGTTGTGAAACTACTTTGAAGATATGAGTAAAATTCATAATCAGTTGACTTTAAGTAGGGAGACTGTCCCAGGGGGTCCTGTTTCCATCAATCATTAGGCCTTAAGTGCAGAACTGAAGTTCCCTGGAAAAGAATTTCTGACAGTGGTCTGCAGGTTCAGGTCATGTTTGAGAATTCCAGGCTGCCCTTCCAGACACCTGCTCTTCAGATCCAATACAGGACTCATAGTCTCATATACTAATTCCTTATAATAAATCTCTATCTCATATCCCTCACTGCTTCTGTTTCTCTTGTTGAACTTTATGGATATACAGTGTTTCAAAGACCTATTGTTTCCTGTCCCCAAAACTTTTAATTATCAGGAAATAATTTGTTCCCAGGTACCTTGATATTGGGGCATTTATGAAATCAAACTTCGTCATGTGCAAAACCATACTTGCAAGCAGCCATAGATGGTAATGGGTCATCTAATTTATGTTATCTAATAATCTGTTTATAGGTCAGGCTAGACCTAAAATCATATTTTTAAAGAAGTTGCCAATATTCAATATTTTCTTTTTTTCCCCTGGGATTTTCTTCTTAGAAATGTAATTGAGGGTTGTAAAATATACAATGTCATTTGGAATTATTTTACTTATGCATTCCTTTAGATTTTAGTCAGGATAGCAATGTACTAGTGGTCAGGCCCTTAACCTATAAAAAATTCCATATTGAATTATATATACATATATGACATATGGTATATAGCTATGTAGATATAGATTATATAGCAATATATATCAAAAGTCTGGTTTTACAAAGTCCGTTTTTTAAGATATATGGTTAGAATGATTTTCAGGTTTGCTATCTGTGGTAGATTGGTTATTGTTCCAAATTCTTAAATTCCTCCCT
This sequence comes from Myotis myotis, assembly GCF_014108235.1. Lineage (NCBI taxonomy): Eukaryota > Metazoa > Chordata > Mammalia > Chiroptera > Vespertilionidae > Myotis > Myotis myotis. Next base: position 17,928,764 of record NW_023416401.1, on the reverse strand, counting down.
TATAGAATGAAGTGTCTACATTCTTTGCCATGTAGCTCTGAAGTCCCTCCCACCAGAAAGGCGAGTATATTTTCTAAACTGTTGATGAGTAAAATAATGTGACGTCCTGGGACCTATGGAACAGTAGCACATTTGAGAGGAGCAGACACTAAATGGGCTTTTTTTCTTTACTTTGGTCTCTTATGCTTCCACATTCCACTCTCAGAACACATCCAAAGTAACTGTTGGTACAAGGAGAGGGGGAAGGCATATGTCGGAGTTCTATGATTACTCTGTGGCTAGAGCCAAGTCTGAATGAATTTCGCTGTGTCAGCCAAGCTCAGTTGAGATCAGCTACTCAGAATCAAGAACAAAATACTTTTATCGTAAGCCAATGAGATTTTAGTGTTATTTCTTATGCAACATTTTTCAGCAGCAATCTTGACTAACAGACTATGCCTAACCCGCTTTTCTTCTCACCATAAATTAGAAAAAATAATTTTTTGTTTTGTGTTACTATTTTTGTTTGGCTGAGTTTTTAGTGAGTATTTGGTCTCTAAGACCATTTTATTTTTGTTAGAGAGAGAGTGGAAGGGAGGGGAAGAGACAGAGAGTGAGAAACATCGATGTGAGAGAGACACATCCACATGTGTTCCCACCAAGGCTAGGGATTAAGTCTGCAACTGAGGTATGTGCCCTTGACCAGAATCAAACCCTGGATCCTTTCTTTGATCTGCAGGCTGATTATATAACCATAGAGCCAAACCAGTTACGTTAAGGACCTCTGATCTTGAAAACTTTTTTTAAGCCACTTATTCTGTGCAGAAACTGACATAACTACCCATTGCACATAGCTCTCTTCTTTACTTGTTACCCATTACTATATTGTCCCTGTTGTTATTTGGTAGACGGCATATTGGTTTCATAGAACAGTTTTCAGAGGACTTAAAGAAACTCTGGGAATTGGTTCTGAATTACTTAACAACCTACTGTTTGACCTGGGGATTTTTTTCTATCTCTCTGAGCTTTAATATTGTCACTTAAAAGAAAACAAAACAAACAAAACAAATAGTACCAAGCAAAGTCTTAATAACATATAGAAGAGTAAGGTAAGTAGGATGCATTGAGTATCTACTATATGTCAGGTACTTCCACAAATGTGAATTTATCTAATGTCTTTAATAAACACCTCATCTGCTATTTATAGATAAGCAAAGTGAAGCTTAATAACTGTCAAAGGTCAATCAGCAATTGAGAGCAGATAGGGTTCAACCCTACCTCTGTTTGAATCTTGTGTGCATGTTTTTCCATGATATCCACTCTCTTTTTCATTATAATACAATAATAGGCTTTCCCCCCATTTAATATGATTGAAGTCAGGAGTAAGTGGTGTAGATAGAATTTGGAGATATGAATAGGAACCCTGAAGTCACTGGACATTAGGATATTAGTAGTCTCCTTTGGCCACTTACCGTTAATATTCACTAAGAGTTATGGTACTTTCCAGACAATTTACTCAATAATCTACCACTTTGAAGTATGTCTTGTGCCTCAAGAATAGCATCTGGCTAATTCAGATGCTATACTTGAATATACCATCATTAAAATAAAAAACGTTAATCATCAACACATCCTTAGGCTGAGCATTCCTTTCCATCAACATGTTAAAATAGACTTCTCCATGGACAATTTGATGGTTAAATTGTCTCCAAACATGAGGCACGGCATCTCTAGCTGCTCTATAATTTTTCCCATTAACTCTCACTTAGACTAAAAGAAAGTTTTAGCATCTAAAAAGTTGCAGGCTTATTACAGCAATTTTTATTTTAACTTGAAATTTTCAAGGGCTTGATGGGAAGTAGATTTTCACCTCTACAGCTATAATATTTTTTCCTGGAAAATCTAAAACTTCAACAAGTTTCAAATCTTTATAGAACCTAGAAAGCAATAAAGCAACAAAATCTACCTACCTCCCCCAAAAGAGAGCATGAGTTATAGAAAGACCAAATCATAACAAACATTTTTTTTCTTCTAGCAATATGTATATTTTCAAAATGGTGGCTACATTGTGAAGAAGAATCAGAGTATAGGGAAAAATATTGGACTTAGGTCAGAAAAAAAAAATATATATATAGCTCCCTCACTTATTTTTCTATGTGATTTTGGGAAAATATTTCCTTCCCCATTCCCAATCTGAGTACAATAGCAGCTTCTCATTCTTCTTAGAAATATTGCTTGGATAACAAATAGTAATAATATTTAAGAGCCAACTATCTTTGCAAAATGCTATTATAAACATTGTTCTTAAAGAAGCTCCATGTTTTTTGTTTCTGTTTCAGGAGAACTGTCACTCATGGGCATTCAAAGGTCTGCCCCAAACCTCACCTGCACTCACCCAGAGTTAGTGATGTAGGCAGAATTAATCCCTAGATACGGCGCCTCACAGTTGGTGCTTGCCACGTAATCCACCCTTTTTCTCACCCAACAGACAAAATTCCTTTCTTCTGAATATGCTTTTAGGAGATTTACTTCCCTCCTGAGTTCTACAGTCAAAAGAGAGCGAGAGGGAAGGTTTCAACCCAAGAGCTCCATAGCATTTGTTGATATATATTTTTTATCTATTTGTTTGCTCTTTGTCAGAATATCAAGATCATAGAGCATAATGCAATGCATACACTGGGAGGCAAGTCACCCTGCCATTAATCATCCATAATTCTGGTTATTGCTTTTGTTCTTCTGACATGGATGTTTTCCTGAAAATATATTGAACCGATAGCTTATAGCTTGAAAGATATTTGGCCAATTCTCTATTTCACTCTTGAAATGACTTGCAAATTATTGCTTTATTCCAAAGAGCCAACAAGATTCTCTCCACAAACATAGGGTTGATTTTAATAATTTGTGGGGTCTCTTTTCTCTGTCTTGGGAAGATGAATAGGGCTTGTCAGGAGTTATAAAAAGAAAAAAAAAATCCAGGCAAGAAAAACTTATTTAGCTTGGTAAATGGAGGGGATAAGAGAAACTTAATATATATTTTTAAATATGTAAACACAATACCAAAGTGAAGGAAGCACTTTTTTTTTTCTTACCATATTCACTGAATCTGATGCAACCTTAATTCAACTTTTTATTTAATAGGACAAAAATATCATGGAATTCTATTAGTACAGGAAAATTATAATATAATACACTAATGTTGGAGATTTATATATCAACTCTCATATAAGAGACATGGTCAGTCTACACTTAATAACCTTTCAGTGTTTTAACCACAAAAATCATTCAGAAATTATTTAGTTAATGTTATTTTTTATCAAATAATGAAATAGAGGTAAGGGGAAGTTAACTGATTAACCCAAAATAGTGGTAGGCAATGTTGTGACTGGTATACCCTTGCATTATCCCCCTAGGAAGCTTAACTTTGGAATTAGATATAAATTTGAATCTTTTTACCTATGGGATCTTGAGCAAGCTCTTTAACATCCCTTTAGCACAATTTTCTACATCTTTAAAATTACTATAATTCTTACCTTAAAGTCAATGGAGTGTAAGGAATAATATTAATAATATCTGACAAGTGCTTAATATAGGGTGTGGCACCTCATAAGAACTCTTCACATGGTAGTTCTTAAGATATATCTTTGTTTCTCTGACTGTCCCAACCCAGTTCAAAGGACTCTTATAGCTTCTGAATGCTTCCAGCACATGCATCCATTCTATTGTCCATCTTTTCATATTTCCAATGTCTGTGTCTTCAAGGTGGTTACTTCCAGGCAGGGACCATTTCTTTTGTTCTTCATATGATGAATAAATGTTAGGGTTCTAGAGTTGGATGCATGAACACAACAACAAAGTAATGAATGGCTCTTTAATGAATGACTCTCAGTTTCAGATACATAGTAGTACTCAATATAAGTATTTTTGTACATAAATCAATGAATGGAAAGTGGTATATTTGCCTCTTAGCCCATACTCTTAAATACAATTTTACATTATGTCTTTTTACCTCATAAATTTGGTACATATTAGTGGGCTATTAATTAATTCATTCAGTAGACTGAATGAATGAATAAATTGGTTAGTGCATGGTATCTACAGGCTCCTCTCCCTAATAGCTATCTTTAAAAGCAAACAAACAAAAACACTAGACAATAAATTTTCTTTTCTTTTCTTTTTAATATATTTTATTGATTTTTTACAGAGAGGAAGGGAGAGAGATAGAGAGTTAGAAACATCGATGAGAGAGAAACATCGATCAGCTGCCTCCTGCACATCTCCTATTGGGGATGTGCCCGCAACCAAGGTACATGCCCTTGACCGGAATCGAACCTGGGACCCTTCAGTCCGCAGGCCGATGCTCTATCCACTGAGCCAAACCGGTTTCGGTGACAATAAATTTTCTTAAGCAGAAAAAAAAAATCTAGAGACAAATAAATTTATCATATGAACTCAGTCTATTCCATTGCTGATGTTAGAAAACTGCAAATGGGTAATACATGAAGGTTGAGATAAAATAATTAGGCAACACTTTGTTTAAAACACTCAGCTTAATTGAATGTTACTGTAACTATAGTTCTCAATCAGTATCTCTTAACTAAAAAAATTCAATTGGTCAAAATTCCACTAGGGGAATATTTCTAAAAGGTTTGACAGATTTCAGAGAGCCCTGGTTTATCATCATCCATAGAACATTTCATGTTAATGAATGAATATGTTAGAAAGATCATTTAGTACTGTTCTATTTTATTATTGATGACATTACCCCATAGAGCCACATAGGCCCTTAGCATAGGGAGTGTGTATGGACACAGAAATTGAAGCATCTTTTCCCTTTTTTTTATGGTCTTTGATGCACTCTGTGTTCTTTGCTACCACAATTTTGCCATTATGGCCAGCAGTTGATTGAAATAAGCAAATGGTCTCTCCATGGTGATGGATTATACCATTTTTTTAACCTTTCAACTGGTTTTATTTTTATTTTTCAGAAAAACAAAAGTTATATGACCACTGATATTTACAATGGGCAGAAGACTAGTGATATAGTTTAAAGAAACAAGGCACAACCAGGAATATGTCCCTACTGCCAGACATGCCATTGTAAAATATGGCATTAAACTTTAGAAAAAGTTCCCAATTTTCAAAGGCTTCCCAAGGAAGTGGGAGACACCCCTTGTTGAGAGGTGGCTACTCTAAGGAGGGTTAACACCTCAAGCCATTATCAACCATTAATTCCAGAGCCCAAAGCCCTGTAGGAGAGCAAGATAGAATAAATGCACTGATGCAGAGAGAATGCGGGGCAAAGAGCCTGCTGAATGCTGGCTGGGCAGAGGTGTGCAATTATGCTAGGAACTGGCCAAATGATCGACATTGTCCTTGGCCTCTCAGAAGGAGGGTGTATGAGTCACGTCTTAAATAGAAGCTTTAAAAATACAAAATCAACCGTTTTCTAGGTTTAGCCTTTCCAGGTTTCTAAATAAGAACCTATAGTTCATCTCCACAGCAAAATAAGAAAAGAGTTTGATGCAGAAGGGAGGAAATCACGTAAGTGACTAAAGATGCCAGGTCTACATAGTCTGATTGAAGGGGAGCATCAAGTCAACCAAATCAAGTAAAACTGTTGTTGTTTTTTCTTAAAACAAATAGTTGATGTAAAATGTTAGTCTGAATTATACAGACAATTCTCTTCATTTTTCACTTAATTTGCCAGTGCCATACACTTACCAGTGTTTGTCTGATATATATATATATATATATATATATATATACACACACACACACACACACACACACACTAGAGGCCTGGTGCACAAAAATTTTTGCACTCGGGGGGTTCCCTCTACCCGGCCTGTGCCCTCTCGCAGTCTGGGACCCCTCAGGGGATGTCCACCTGCTGGCTTAGGCCCACTTCCCAGGGGATTGGGCCTAAGCTGACAGACATCCCTCTGGCAGCCCAGCAGCCCTTGGGGGATGTCCACATGACAGCGGGGAGCAAGCCTAAGCTGCAATCAGACATCCTTAGCGCTGCTAAGGAGGCAGGAGAGGTTCCCGCAACCACCACTGTGCTGGCAGCCATCAGCCTGGCTTGTGGCTGAGCAGAGCTCCCCCTATGGGAGTGCACTGACCACCAGGGGGCAGCTCCTGCATCACGCATCTGCCCCCTGGTGGTCAGTGTGTTTCATAGTGACCAGTCATTCCCAGTGGTTCTGCTGTTAGGGTCAATTTGCATATTTCCCTTTTGTTATATAGGATAGAGGCCAGGTGCTCGGGTGGGGGCAGGCTGGTTTGCCCTGAAGGGTGTCCTGGGTCAGAGTGGGGTTCCCACTGGGGTGCCTAGCCAGCCTGGGTGAGGGGTTGAGGGCTGTTTCCAGGCTTGTCAAGCCCCCCAGTGGGGACCCGCACCCCATGGGGGTTTGGCCAGCCTGGGTGAGGGACTGATGGCTGTTTTCAGGCTGGCCACACCCCCTTTAGGGTGGGGGTCTGCACTGCGGTGCCTGGCCAGCCTGGGTGAGGGGCTGATGGCTGTTTGTAGGCTGCCCAAGCCCCCCAACAGGGACCCTCACCCCACAGGGGTGTGGCCAGACTGGGTGAGGGGCTGAGGGCTGTTTTCAGGCTGGCCATACCCCCTTCAGGATGGAGATCCCCTCTGGGGTGCCTGGCCAGCCTGGGTGAGGGGCTGATGGCTGTTTGCAGGCTGGCCACGGCCGCAGGCTAGAAGCAGGTATCTGGGATTTATTTATCTTCTATAATTGAAACTTTGTAGCCTTGAGTGGAGCCCAGGTCCTGGAAGCCTGGGTTGCCTCTGGCAACCCAGGTTTCCAGCCTCTCCATGAGCAGAGGCCACCGTGGCTGGAAGCAGGTACCTGGGATTTATTTATCTTGTATAATTGAAACTTTGTAACCTTCAACTGAGCTCAGGTCCAGCAGGACAGGCGGAAAGCTTGGCTTCCTCCATCGCCGGGGGTAACCAAGCTTCCTGCTCGCTCCAGCTCCGTGGCCACCGCCCTCTTAGCTTGGTTAATTTGCATATTCACTCCTGATTGGCTGGTGGGCATGGCTTGTGGGTGTGGCTTGTGGGTGTAGCAGAGGTACAGTTAGTTTGCAAGTTTCTCTTTTATTAAAATATATATATATATATACATATATATATATATATTTCAGAGTGGAAGGGAGAGAGAAAAACATCAGTGATGAGAGAGAATCATTGATAGGCTGCCACGTGCAAGCACCCCCCCACCAAGGATTGAGCCTGCAACCTAGGCATGTGCCCTGACCAGGAATTGAATCATGACCTCCTTGTTCATAGGTCCACGTTCAATCACTGAGCCATGCTGGCTGGGCTACAGTGTTTTTCTTGATCAAATTCTCTGCATAATTACTCAACCATCTAACTCCTTTTGGCCTGCACATACTGCCTCTGCACTCCACTGGACACAATTGTCACACTACTGGTCTTTTCTGTAGGTTCTGTTCTCATGCAGAGCAAAGCAAATTTACCTCTTTATGGAAACTTTTTCAGAGACTTTTTAGACCAAACCAACCACTTTCCTGAAGCCTGTCTTAACTCAGCAAATCTACATTAAACTTTCTATCTTGGTAGAGCCTAGGCAATGTGTTCCAGCCTGGAGACCACCAAGGGCTCCTCTCATGAACAGAACCACTGTGCTTTGGTTTTGTTGAGTGAGATATGAAAGCTGAGGGCAGAAATTGGACAGAGGAGTTCCTCACTTATAATAAAGTTATGTGTTTTTTAGAGGAGATAGAGGATAAATTTTAAGAAAAAATCAGGTTGTTAAAGTGATTGAATAACTCTATAAACAGAGATATTAAAATGTTTTATGAAATACTTATTGCTTCCCCACCAAACCTTATGCAGAACATCCATGTTCCCTGAATACACCACAGTCTGGGAACTATCCTATCATCATGTTGCAGTCCAGAGCCCTGGAGCTCATGCTGCAGACCCACTAAAAGTCCCTGTTATATTCATCTTTATAGCTCCCTTGTGCTTTGCACACTTATTTTCAAAACTATAAATATCAAGTGGATGTTTGGCAAAAAAAAAAATAATAATAATAATTACCTAGTGGACAAACACACTATACTCTGTACATTAACTTCAGTTACATGGTGATGTTAGGGTTCTGTTTTCTGAGTTAAGTTCTACATGTGTTTTCTGGGTTAAGTACTCATTAAATGTGAATTAATAAAAGGTGCCCTATTTGGTAGGCTTTTGATGGTCTGCAAGAGGCTTCAACTCCTGTTTCCTTTGCTAGTGCCACTGTGAAAGCCCAAATCACTCCCTGCATAATCCCAGTTGGCGCCATTCTGAAAGACAATGAGGTGAGCTCTCTGGAGTTCGCACTCACAATATAATGTGCTAGCCCTGTACTTTAAGAAGTAAATAACACTAATTCAGTTATTGGAAAATAATAGCCTCAACCTCCCATTTTCTTTTTATTTTATTTTAATTTTTATTGAATTTATTGAGGGTGACATTGGTTAATAAAATTATACAGGTTTCAGGTGTAGCATTCTATAATACATCATCTATACATTGCATTGTTTACTCACCATCCCTAGTCAAGTATCTTTCCATCACCATTTATACCACTATACCCTCTTCTAACTCACCTATCCCCCTTTCCATATGGTCTAGTTTTTTATTCTAAGGTAGCCTTGGGATTCACTTGTAGCTTTATTCAAATACTAGAGGCCTGTTGCATGAAAATTCATGCACTGAAGGGGGGGTCCTTCAGCCTGGCTTGCCCCTTCTCAGTCTGGGAGCCCTCGTGGTGGGAGGTGACCCGGTGATCAGGGGAAGGCGACGCCCCATCACACCTCTGCTGCTGCCACTACCATTGCCGGCAGCACAAGCCTCGGCCGCCCCTGGTTACCTGAGCCTCGAGTGCTCGAGCGGCCGCCATCTGAGGCTTACCTGTGCCTCAGGCTGGCCCTGGGTGGCTGGGGGGCTGAGGAGACTGGGGCACTCCGGAGGCAGGCACGTGGAGTGGCTGGGCCTGCCTGGGCGTGGGCCCGGCCTTGCTGCATGCTTGCCACCCCAGCGGGGCTGAGGGGACTGGGTGCCGCCATCTTGTGGTTGTGGGCACCGCCATCTTTGAAGGTGGGGCAGTCAATTAGCATATTCCCTCCTTATTGGCTGTGGGAGCCGCCGCCACCTTTGAGGGAGGGACAGTCAAATAGCATATTCCCTCCTGATTGGCTATGGGAGCTGCCATCTTTGCAACAGCATGAGGGTCAATTAGCATATTCCCTCTTTATTAGATATAATAGAATTTCTTGTTCCTTTTTAAAATGGTCCACCCATATATGGGATCTTAGCGCAGTGGCCTCCAAAATGAAGGCACTTGTGTGCCAGTAGGTACACATGTCTGTCCAGACGGTTGCAGAAAACAGAAACTCTTTTTGTAAGCATTTTAGTTGATAAAAATAAAGATAAGCAGCTTTGCAAATATTTACTATACAAATTTCCACTTGTTTGCTCGGTCTGTCCACACAGCAGATGGTTACATGTCATGTAGTGTAGGTGATGTGTCCCGAGGGAGAAATGGAACTTCTGCAACTCAGCAGGGAGGATGGAGACCTCCTCAGTGCCTCACTATCTTTCATCATACTGTGATGAATTACAGTTTACATCTATTGGGTTATGTGGATTTAGGGGTTTACTTTTGATATTAATTAAGTTTCACAAAATGGATGAAAGGCATAAAATAATTCTAGACAATTTGCTACAGACTGAAGGCGGTATCAATGATGCACGCAAAAACTTACAATCTCCATGACTAGTGCACAGTCTTTTTTTCAGATATATACAGAGAGCAACAGAAAAGGGATAATCTAATATGATTTTTAAAATATGAGTCCAAATTTTAAAATTATCAATGACTGTTTAAATATAGATTTATTTCTAGCATTATTGACAAAGAACCTTGTTCTAAGCATATTGTGTCCCTTGAGAGACTAACAACTGATTATAAACATAAAAATGAAACATCTATAGCATGAAATCAAACCTTAGTAATTTTTAGCAATATTCCAACTGCTTTAAAAAATTCTTTTGAAGTAGTTACAAATAATAAATATATAAGTGAATAAATAAATACATACAAATAAATCTGCATATATTGGAACTGCATGCTTAAAATGTTTTTTAAAATACTCTATTTTGTTTTCAAACCAATCTGAAGCATTCTCTCCCTTATGTATGATAAGGCATGTTTAGCAAACATTACCTGAACTACTTTTAATCCAGGTTTTCCCCTCTACACTAATGTTCCATTACGACTTTTTAATCTTGCACATTAAGGATTTTCATTAAAGTGAGCTCAGGTTAGCATATTTTAACCTGCTCTAAAATGTTAACATGAGCCACAGTGGGCTAACAGCTCAATAATCTTCCAATTGTCCCAAGCTTCAAATGGCCCACTGAGGCTCTATTTGTTCCAGTCTATTGGTTAAATATGTATTTGTGTGGATTTTTAAAACTTTTAGTTATTTACCTACAAGGCCTGAACAGCTAGCCTACTAGGTAAAGGCATTAGGAGACAGTGGAATGTTAGCCCCATTCAATTTAAATACATTTTTTCTATAATGAAAAAAATTTAAAGGCGATATATCTTACCTTTAATTCTGTTATCATCTATGGTGTAAACATAGATTGTAGGCACATGCTCTGCATATTTAAGTCTGTTATGAAAAGTACCTATAGAAAATCATATTTGTTCCTGTTGTGGGTCAGTGACCATATCCAAGGTATAATATTTCCATAATACTTTATTTCTTTTTATTTTCATATCAAAAAAGATCATATTATGAAGTTATTCCAAGGCTACGGACACAAGTTTTTGAGTTTAGTATGCTTAATTACTTTTTATATAAGTATACTGATAAAACTGCAATTACCTATTAATAAATATGAACTTTATATATTTAATATGTTTAGCCAAGATCTTCACTTTAGATAGCTATCTTCAGCCATCACTTTTCAAGCTCCAGAAATAATTTAGCCATCACTTTTAAAGCTCCACAAACTTAACAGTGCATATTCTAAAGGCATTATGTTGAAGTAATCCTGGACTATCCCCAAAAGAAAACTAGGAAGAATCAGTCACGTAAACAAAATATTCCTTCAGCACCTAAGTAAGCTGCATACCATGCTAAGAATGCTTTACTTATGCTGAGAGAATAAGAATAAATGGGTATCTAATGGGCTGGGTTTAAAGAAGTCTGATTTTATGCTCCTTCAGAAGCACAATGAATATTTTATATGTTTTATTTCATCTCCTGAAATGTAAGCTTCTTATAGACAATGAGAGTACTTTGAGCTCCTCCTAAACATTTTATTGGCCAAGCAAGGTCAAGGGTACTACATACCTAATGTCTACAATATAATTAAAAATTGTAAATTATGTTAGCAAAATATTAAATAAGTTGTTATACTTTACCTATACAAGAGTACCTTCAAAACAATCTGGAAGGCTAAGTTGAATTTAAAATTCTCAGACTCCTCAGAGTTCTGCCTGGAAATAAAAGTTTGGGGTAAGTGGGCTTTGGCCTATGCTCTCATCACATCTTTTGTTTCCATCCCCATAAGTCACACACAGTAGGGGGGTCCCCCAGTCTGCATGCCTGACTTCTTAGAAACTTTTCCCTTAAATGACCCTTGGCTATCCTTCAAGTCTAGGGGTTTGTACACCCCAAATACTATCCAGCCTCTGGGAACAGACCTGAGAAAGGGACCATGCAGTACCTAGAGTAGACTCAGGACCATATAGAAAAGGACTTCCATGGTCTCCAGAATCCAGAACAGGTCTAGAGGAGAGCAGACGTCATATTGACTTGTGGCTCTAGCCCCTGGACTCCCTCGTGGTGCTTAGCACAGTCTGGCAAAGTACTACTTGATAAATATTGATCGATTAATGATTCTTTGATTAATGTTAGATAAATTTTATAGTTTATTTACTCACCATAACCACCACTCTGGAAAATGAAGCCCATGAGATAAATATTGTATTGATTAACTGCTCTACAATCTGTAGGGAGCGGGTATAGGGTTAAGCCTCGGAGTGACCTGTTGGCAAAGCCACAAACAAGTCCCAGCTTAGAGGGCACAGCCCTCTTAGCATAATTAAGCTTGACCTTATGAAGCTCCCTAAATCTTATCTGGGTAGCTAATGGGCTGTGGGAGGTGCAATAAGTGCTGCCAAAACAAGTGAAACTCACAAGAACATTGCAAGTATGGTGACCACTACCTTGTTTACCTCTGGCTATAAAATAAAGCATCAACTTGCTGTATGGATGTCCACCTCTGTGGCCTTAGCCAGGCACAGGAAGATCCACCTAGGCCTGTGGTTGGCAAACTGCGGCTCGCGAGCCACATGCGGCTCTTTGGCTCCTTGAGTGTGGCTCTTCCTAAGCCTTAGGAGTACTCTAATTAAGTTAATAACAATGCACCTACCTATATAGTTTAAGTTTATAAAATTTGGCTCTCAAAAGAAATTTCAGTCGTTGTACTGTTGATATTTGGCTCTGTTGACTAATGAATTGGCCTACCACTGACCTAGACCCAGCTTATTCTCTTTGTATGTCTTTTCTACATCCTTCCTGCCACCCCTCGCCCCCCCTCCCCCGCCCCCGGCACCCCGCAACCCCGCCCTGGGCTCACCAAACCCTTCACTGTGCTGGCACGGCACAACAATCATCTAATAAAGTGAATCATTCATTTTATCTTATTGTTACCTGCCTAAAGTCATATTTTCCTTTTAGAACAGACTTGAAATTTTCATGCAGTAAATATGGAAAGTATCCCTAAATCTCACAAGTTTCAAGATGATATGTTTATATGAAGCTAGACTCTTTGGGAATCTTAGAATATTGGTATTACTGCCTGCCCGCTTAGATGGCCCAAATAATTAGAAGGGTTTCCATCACTCAATATCTAATGGCTTGGCTAAAGTAGCTGTTGCCATATTGATTATAATGCCACTGCTTTTACATCTCTATAAACATAAACCCTAAAAGGATGTAAGTACCCTTTAAACCATGAATTTCAAATATTACTGCATTTCATTCTATGTTTTTCTTTTTGTAAAAAATCCCAAATTCAAAAATTTCAAACTTGATCATCTCTTATGTCTGCTTGTCTAGCAGCAGCCTTGGACATTTTGCAAAAAACATTTTTAAAAATATGATTTGCAATTTTAGACACTAGATCTTTCCTATAAGAATCAGAAACATGTTTTGAGTCTGCATCTCTATGCTCCAGGTTTTACTTAATCTTGGTCAGATCCCAGGATGAGAAAGATGTGCAAAAAACAAAACTCAAACTCCTCTACTGCAAAGTAAAAAAATAATTCAAACAGCAAAAGTGTGTCGATTTGAATTTAACGTCTTTGAATCAATGGTTGCATTTTAATGTTTCATATTATAGATATGTCATAGATAAATAATTAAAACTTATTAATATCCATTTCTATGAATTCTAAACAATTAGCAACCTCATGCGTTGTGAACACTAATTCTGTTTGCATTCATATTTCTAAGCCTGATACTATGGTAGGACAAATTAATAAGCCACCAGAATAGACTGTGGAGTGCCTAAAAGCTGCAATATGGAGAACTGCACTATTACCATAAAAGAGTTAAACAGAATAGAAACTTATAAATTCAATGGAAATAAAAAAAAATAGATATGAGATAAGAGAAAAAAAGCAATATTTAGTTTTTGCTATGAGTCCACTAGATTATATTAGTTTTTCACTACTGTAAGTTGTTATGCTTCTAGCTGAACCATGACATATTTCAGTTTCTCTAAGAAAGAGGGCCAGTAGAGCATCATTTAAATAAAAGCTCACATCTTGATGATGTTTTAGTACATCAATATTCTGCTTTAGTCTCATCCTGTGTTACCTATAAAAATTGTATGAATTTGAAAATACTTGCATTTTCATAATGGTTTTCATACTGTTATAATTCTTTTTTCCAAATAGTTTTTTACAACTTTTTTGAAATAGGAGTATGTATAAGTGCTGTGCATTTGTTATGTTTTTCTACATTAAGGAATATTAGCAACATTAATTTCACACATAATATTGTTTAAGAGTCTCCAATGATATGCAAGGTAAAATTTTCTAAAGTTGAAAAAAAAAGCAGTCACTCCCAGACCTTTTGAAAAATGTACAATTTTAGCCCTGCTGGTGTGGCTCAGTGATTGAGTGTTGACCCATGATTAAGAGGTCACCCTTAGATTCCCAGTCTGGGCATATGCCCTTCCCTGCTTGTGGGCCCAATCCCCAGTAGGGGGCATGCAGGAGGGGACCCATTGATGATTCCTCTCATCATTGATGTTTCTATATCTCTCTTCCTTTCCCTTCTTCTCTCTGAAATCAATAAAAACATATTAAAATGTATAATTGCTGTTGATTTTAGATTTCTCATTGGCACATGTCTATTCTCCCCTTTATGTGATTTTACATGCATCCCACTTTCTCCACCATCTTCTGCAACTTAATAATAAAGGGTTTCATACAATCCCTGACATCTGAAAGAAACATTTCTTTCTTTCTCTTCCCTGTCAACTCAAGAAGCTCAAACATTTGACCACGTTCACACATTTCCCCAGGGATGCTGCAAGACACAGGGAGATGAGATGGTTTTATCTTTTGTTGCCTGCAAGTGTGGCAAATCCCTTTCTGGCAAAGAAAATGAGTGGGAAGATAAGTGAAATGTCAGAATAACTTGCTGCTTAACTTCAGTCATATCTTTAGAGAGGGGGGCAGGTGGATATACACATTCATAAGCTCTGAGTTCTACCTGAGTTTTATATAAATACTTATGTACATATATAGTTATTTCATTGTTTAATTATTGATATGCATTTTCTGCATATGGATGCAGCAACTCACATCATTTGGTTTCTCTAGGCTGTACATTTTTACTGTTTCCCAGGTCAGAGAGTTTACTTGATAAAGCTGAAAGTGGTCCTCACTTGACCTGCAATCAAGAATGACTGCCTTTTGATCTACCCACAAATAACTTGGTGATTCCTCACCTAGGTGGCCTGATATGGCTTCATAAAAGGCTAGGTCACACAACACAGTACTCCCAATTAAGGCCATTCTTATAAACACCTCTGGAACTAAAAGACCTCAACTTAAGGAATGATCTGCTGAGTTGTTTCTTTTCTCAATGCTGGTTCTTTTTTTTATGGGCTCTAACTAATTCGATCATTCTCTGGATACAATTTTATATATATACTAGAGGCCCGATGCACAAAAATTTGTGCACCCAGGGGGGAGGGGGGATCCCTCAGCCCAGCCTGTGCCCTCTCGTAGTCTGGGACCACTCAGGAGATAACGACCTGCTGGCTTAAGCCTTCCCCCGGGTGGCAGAGGGCAGGCCCAATCCCTAGGTGCAGCCCCTGGTCGGGCTCAGAGCAGGGCCGATTGGGGAGTTGGGGCGCCTTCCCCTGTCATGCAGAGAGCAGGGCAGATTGGGAGGTTGTGATGCCACCCTCAGTCACGCTCAGGGTAGGGCCGATTAGGGGGTTGGGGCACTGCCCCCTGTCACATTCAAGGCAGGGTCAATGGGGAGGTTGTGGCGCCACCCCCTGTCACGCACAGAGCAGGGCCCATCAGGGGTGTTGGGGCTCCATACCCTGTCATGCACAGAGCAGGGTCAATCAGGGGGTTGGGGAGCTCCCCCCTGTCACTCACAGAGTAGGGCCAATTGGGGAGTTGGGGCACCGCCCCCTGTCACACTCAGGGCAGGGCGGATCAGGGGGTTGGGACACCACCCTCTATCACCCACAGAGCAGGGCCGATCAGGTGGTTGGGGCGCCGCCACTCTCACACTCAGGGCAGGGTCTATGGGGAGGTTATGGCTCTACCCCATCACACACAAAGCAGGGCCCGTGGGGCCGGGGGGTTGGGGCGCCGCACCCTGTCACACACAGAGCAGGGCCGATCAGGGGGTTTGGACGCTGCCCCCTGTCACGCTGATCCCGGTGCCGGGAGGCCTCTCGGCTCCGCTGATCCTGGTGCTGGGAGGCATATTACCCTTTTACTATATAGGATAGAGGCCTGGTGCATGGGTTGGGCTGGCTGGTTTGCCCTGAAGGGTGTCCTGGATCAGGGTGCGGGTCCCCACTGGGGTGCCTGGCCAGCCTGGGTGAGGGGATGATGACTGTTTGCAGCTGGTCACACACCCTTCAGGGTGGGGTTCCCCACTGGGGTGCCTGGCCAGTCTGGGTGAGGGGCTGAGGGCTGTTTTCAGGCTCCTTTTTTTCTTTTCTTTTTTATTCTGGGCCAGCTTTAGCTCTGGCTCCAGCTCTGAGGCCTCTGCTGCTGAAAGAAGGTATCTGGTTTGTTTCGGTTCTATAATTGAAACAATGTATAACTCCAGCTCTGAGATCCTGGGCTTGCTGAAAGCAGGTTTCTTGGGTTTTGTTTTGCTTCTATATTTGTTACAATATTTCTTAAACTGCAAACTCAGAGGCCGGCAAGGCAGGCAGGGTACTTTGGAGTCCTCCGTCACTGAAGCAGGCAAGCCTCATGTTAGTTTCAAGTTGCCTGGCTGCCGGCTGCCATCTTGGCTGACAGTTAATTTGCATATCTCGCTGATTAGCCAATGGGAAGGGTAGCGGTCGTACGCCAATTACCATGTTTCTCTTTTATTAGATAGGACTAGAGGCCTGGTACACAAAATTTTGTGCACTTGGCGGGGGGGGGGGAGATCCCTCAGCCCGGCCTGTGACTTCTCACATTCTGGGACCCTTCAATGGATGACCAATTGCTGGCTTAGGCCCGCTCCCTGGGGGATTGGGCCTAAGCCGGCAATCAGACATCCTTCTGGCAACCCAGGAGCCCTCGGGGCATGTCCACTTGCCAGCGGGGAGCAGGCCTAAGCTGCATTCGGACATCCTTAGTACTGCTGAGGAGGCGGGAGAGGCTTCCACCACCACCGCTGTACTGGCAGCC
This sequence comes from Myotis myotis, assembly GCF_014108235.1. Classification (NCBI taxonomy): domain Eukaryota; kingdom Metazoa; phylum Chordata; class Mammalia; order Chiroptera; family Vespertilionidae; genus Myotis; species Myotis myotis. The sequence goes on along the minus strand of NW_023416401.1, from coordinate 17,911,791 downwards.
ATCAGCCTGGCTTATGGCTGAGCAGAGCTCCCTCCTGTGAGAGCACACTGACCACCAGAGGACAGATCCTGCATTGAGCGTCTGCCCCCTGGTGGTCAGTGTGTGTCATAGTGACCAGTCATTCTCAGTCTTTCTGCTGTTAGGGTCAGTTTGCATATTACCCTTTTGTTATATAGGGTAGAGGCCTGGTTAATGGGTTGGGGGCTGGCTGGTTTGCCCTGAAGGGTGTCCCGGATCAGGATGGAGGTCCTGCTTGGTTACCTGGCCAGCCTGGGTGAGGGGCTAATGAGTGTTTGCAGCTGGTCACACCCCCTTCATGGTGGGGGTCCCCACTGGGGTGCCTGGCCAGCCTGGGTGAGGGGCTAATGGCTGTTTGCAGGCTGGTCAAGCCCCCTCCCCATTGGGAACCCTCACCCCATGGAGGTTTGGCCAGCCTGGGTGAGGGGCTGATGGCTGCTTTCAGCCTGGTCACAGCCCCTTTAGGGTGGGGGGTCCCAACTGGAGTGCCTGGTCAGTCTGAGTGAGTGGCTGAGGGCCATTCTCAGGCTGGCCAAGCCCCCCCGGCGATGGGAGCTCCCAGCCTCTCCTTTTTTTCTTTTTTTTGTTCTGGGATTTATTGACCTTCTATAATTGAAACTTTGTTGCTTTGAGTGGAGCCCAGAGCCGGCCATGGGAAGCTTGGCTTCCTCCATCATTGGGGCAACCAAGCCTCCTGCTTACTTCAGCTCTGTGGCTGCCAGCTGCCATCTTGTTTGAATTAATTTGCATATACTCGCTTTAATGGCTTGTGGGTGTGGCTTAAGGCATAGCAAAGGTATGGTCAATTTGCATGTTTGTCTTTTGTTAGTGTAGACTAGAGGCTTGGTGGACGGAATTTACGCAAGAGTAGGCCTTCCTTCCCCCAGCGGCTAGTACTGGCTTCACTTTGGCACCCGGGGCCTGGGCTGGTTTCCCTTGGGCCACCTGCATGCACCCAGGACCCAGGCTTTCTTCTGGACCTGGCTTCATCCAGAATGATATCCAAAAGGATATCAAGTCTAATAAGCATATTACCCTTTTATTTTACATATACACTAGATTTCCGGTGCAGAAAAATTTGTGCACTCAGGGGGGGTGTGCCTCTCACAGTCCAGGACCGCTCGGAGGATGACCACCTGCTGGCTTAGGCCTGCTTCCCGGGCAATTGGGCCTAAGCTGGCAATCAGACATCCCTCTGGCAGCCCAGCAGCCCTCGGGGGATGTCCACTTGCCAGTGGGGAGCAGACCTAAGCTGCAGTTGAACATCCTTAGCACTGCTGAGGAGGCAGGAGAGGCTCCCACCACCACCGCTGTACTGGCAGCCATCAGCCTGGCTTGTGGCTGAGTAGAGCTCCCTTCTGTGAGAGCACACTGACCACCAGAGGACAGATCCTGCATTGAGCATCTGCGCCATGGTGGTCAGTTTGTGTCATAGTGACCAGTCATTCCCAGTCTTACTGCTGTTAGGGTTAGTTTGCATATTACCCTTTTACTATATAGGATAGAGGCCTGGTGCACAGGTGGGGGCCAGCTGGTTTGCCCTGAAGAGTGTCCCGGATCAGGGTGGGGGTCCCGCTTGGGTGCCTGGCCAGCCTGGGTGAGGGGCTGATGGCTGTTTTCAGGCTGCCTGCACCCCCTTTAGACTGGGGATCCCCACTGGGGTGCCTGGCCAGTCTGGGTGAGGGGCTGAGGGCCATTTTCAGACTGGCTGGCAACTGAAGCTCCCAGCTTCTCCTTTTTTTCTTTTTTTTAAATTCTGGGATTTATTTACCTTCTATAATTGAAATTTTGTTGCTGTCACTGGAGCTGAGAGCTGTTTCCTGCTTGCTGCAGCTCTGAGGCCATGGCCTGCTGAAAGCAGGTATCTGGGGTTTGTTTAGCTTCAATAATTGAAACTTTGTTGCTTTCGGAGCTCAGAGCCGGGCCGCGGAAGGTGGGGAACCTTGGCTTCCTCCAGCACTGGAGCAAGAAAACCTCCTGCTCACTTCAGCTGTGTGGCTGCCGGCTGCCATCTTTGTTGGTGGTTAATTTCCATATCTCGCTGATTAACAATGGGAAGTATAGCGAAGGTACAGTCAATTACCCTTTTTGTCTTTTATTAGATAGGATAAATATAATATATATATATATATATATATATATATATATATATATATATATATATATATATATATATATATATATATTAGAGGCCCGATGCACGAAATTCATGCAAGAGGAGGCCTTCCTTCCCCTGGCTGCTGGCACCGGCTTCCGTCTGACATCTGGGACCCGGACTTCCCTTAGGCCACCAGCAGGCACCCAGGAGCTAGGCTTCCCTTGCAGCCCTGGCTTTGTCCGGAAAGTCATCTGGTCTAATTAGCATGTTATGCTTTTATTATTACAGATAGCTTTCTAGTGTCTAAATTAAACACACAGTTCCATTTCTATGTATAAATAGACAAAGAATGAAATGCCAGTTGTGGACCACAACATGGGATTTTTGTCTTACCTAAGTCCTTATTGCCCAAAATGTCTCTACCCACTGATATCCAAAGGGTGTATCATTAAACATTGGGTGGTCACACTATCTGGAGAAGACAGATCTTTTTAAAATGTAATATTGTTACTCAGCAATTAACGTGTCAAGAATAAATATGTCAAAATATGCATATTGACCCTAATGGTTTGCCTCAGTGGATAGTGTGTAGGCCAGAGGACTGAAGGGTCAAGGGTTCTATTTCAGTCAAGTGCATGTACCTCGATTTGCAAGCTCTGTCCTGACCCCTGGTCAGGGTGTGTGCAGGAGGCAACGAATCAATGTGTCTCACATTGATGTTTCTATCTCTCTGACTCTCCCCTTCCCTTCCACTCTCTAAAAATCAATGAAAAAAAAAATGTCATTGGGTAAGGATTATCAAAAAGCAACAACAATAACAAAAGAATATTTATCTAGGCTGACTAATAAAGGGAAGAGGGTTGAGTCTGCCTACCCTGCACTGGACATATGAGAGATCCAAGATCTGCCAAACAGTGTGTACAGGGGGAATATTGAGGTGGACAGAAATGGTAGGAGGTAGGGAGGTAGAAGAAGGGACAGCATTCCAGAGCAGAGGGAATCCATTTGCTCTCTCCAGGGGAGTGAAGGTGAGTCACCTTCTCAGGAATTCTGACCATGGAAGAAGTGACCTCAGTTTAGGTGCCAGAACCATGGAGAGTCAGATAGTGCTGCTTTGAGAGACCTGCCCTCCCCAAGGTGGGGCCTATGGAGGAAACTATAACACAGGTGGTGACAAGAAACCAGATGCAATAGCCTCATCTCACAAAGCTCACGGAGATGAGGCACTCAGTAGTGTGTTTATAAGAGTTAAAGAAAGTTGGAAAAGATGTTGAGCATCCCCTGGCTCTCAGTGCTCTGTTGGAGAACACATGTAACCTAGAATGGGCAAAGCTAAGACTTGAGCAATTGTGTTTTTCATATAGAAAAATGACTTTTAAGGGGGTTTGGTATGTATCAACATATACGGAAATGCAAACACAATTCCTTTCCTATTAAAATTTACATTCTAATGGATGAGATAGGTAAACCCAACGAATAGAAGTAAACTCCTAAATTGTTAAAAGGGACCACAGACTGCAAAAAAGGAGATGGAAGATAATAGAAAATGCATTTTAGGTGGGATTGTCCAGAAAGGTTTCATTGAGAAGATAATAGGTACATTAAGAACTAAAGAATGGTAAACAGAGGGAGAGACCTTCTGAATCCCTGAGTTGGGAGAGAGCTTGACACAGGCAGGAGTGGAAAGAGCAAGACAATGAAGGGGTAACAAGGGAGCTGGAGAATGCTGCAGTCAGAGTTGGAGAGAGATACAGGCCTACAGCTCTAAGTAAGAGATTTGGAGTGACATTAAATACAAAGCCACTGCAGTTGTTAAAGGCTGTGGCAAGATAAAATTTACATTGATAAATAAATACTTTTGTGGGAACCTAGGGCAGGACAAGGAAGCAGAAGGGGTCTAGCTAGAGGTATTGTCATGCAAGGGAGATAGAAGGCTTGTTCAGGTCTAACAATGGTGGAAGCAGGACAGGATTGCCTAATAGGTTAGATTTGGCAGATGAATAAAGAGGAATCACTGAGAACAACTATTGAGGCTTTTATAAAGAACCTAAAGGGAGGAGACAGATAATAAGTGCACAGGCAAAAGAGATTTTTGGGAAATTATGAGTTTTAATTTATATATGTTTAGATAGAGAGGTAAGCTAGGCAGTTGCACATGGAATTCAGGAGGAAGAACAGTAATAAAGATAGTCTTTTGTTTGTTTAAATCCCTTTGAATTTTCTTCTGCATGTTGGTGGCCTGGAAGGGGCAGTTGTTGCTGTCACTGGTTCTCATTCATACCATTATTCATTCATTCAATCATTTGAGAAGATGCATTATTTAAACATTGGGCCAAGTGCTATGAGAGTCTGGAGATGAGTATCATGCACTTAGAGGTTGGATGGAAAGAGAGCATTCAGTTACCTTTCCTGAGTCCAGCTTTACTTGGGCCAGTAACTGGGCTCAAGCTATGTGCTTAACTTTATGTCCCTTATCTCTAAAAATAAGAACCCAAACACCTGAGTTCATGGCAGTTTGGGAAATGGTAATGTGATAAACTTGAGAGAACAGTGGCCAACATATGGTTGCTTTTTAATAAATCAGTTAGTGTTGTTTGTAGTACTATTTGGTTATATTAAGTTTAAAGAGTGACAAATAAATATAGTCACTAGCAAACTAGAAATTACCTAGAAATAATCAGGATGCCAAAACACTTTCAAAGAACCCAAAGGAGATTCAATGTTCAGCTTTGAAGAAAGGTTTTAGGGATATTTCGTGACTGCATTAAAGTAAACTTCTGTAATAAACAAGATTAGGTGCTCTAATTCTGAAAGAAAAATTAAGGTACCTGGATGGTTAGCTTTAGTGGTTAGTGAATTCCATGGACTGTTCAAACCAAACCTACATAATATTAAGTGAAGGTGACACAGAGGACTAAATACTCATTTAAGGAGAAGCTGAAAAAGATAACCTGCTGGTTCCTTTACTTTAATCCTAGTGTCACTTTTATCAAGGATACTACAATATACTAGAGTATTTAAGATACAGAAGAAATGAATTGTATTAAAAGGCAGCAAGGAGTATAGAGTTTTAGAAAATTTTATTTTATATACAGCATATGTCTTTTTTTCCCCCTAAGAAATTCTTTCAAAAACTCAATGTGCTAAATTTGAACCCCTTTGATAAAGTCTGGCCAATGCTGGGTATTTAGTCATATCCTAATTGTGATTTAGCTTTTAATGTTTTAGTATTGTCTCTAACTAGACTTTTATATTTAGAAAGACCTAAATTATGCCAATAATTCAGTCAGCCATGCTCTCTGAATTTAATATTTGGACATGTGACCTGACAAATGATTTCTGTACCTTCCAGTTGCTAAGGGGAACTCTTAAAAGTGCATCATCATAATTAAATGTATAGGACATATCATGGCTTATGAATTTAATAGGAAATAACATTGGCATTGAGATAATTTGGGATACATGTCCTACATTTCACATGCAGTTACAGATAGACTGCATGAATGAATCACATTGAAGTGTGTTTCCAACAGGGATACGAGCTATGAACTAAACTCCCTGGCAATTTGGTGGAAGGTTTTCCTGATTCCATGCTGCAGAAACTTACGAGAGGACCAACTTATAATGAATTCCCAATGCTGCCTCATGTTCTCCTTCAGGAATTCAGATCCTGGGCAGAGGCCATTATCTTCCTGAACTATCACCCACCATTCAGAACAGGAGGTTCAGGGCACATGAATAATGCCACACTCGAAGGGGAGAGTCTGCCTTCCCAAGCTCACCAATTCCCACATGCCTCCCTGTCTACCTGTTGTGGCAGTGCTGCAGCAAGCCAATTATTTCAGAAGGCTTTTGTTTTGCAGTACGGCAGGTTCGCTGACTGCTGCACATTAATTTCTGGCTGTAGGAATAATGGCCACCTGGTTGGTTTTGCCTGCAAATGTCAGTCCACAGCACAGCAATTCTAATCTATAAACTACCACTATGAAGCAGAAAGTACAAAAGCTCACGTAGGATTTTATTTGAAAGTAATTATGATTTAACCTACTAGAAGTCTTCATAATAAGAGTATTTGACCTGCTTCTATGGTACAGATAGAAGAAACACCTTGTATGGGGAGAACTCTAGCAATGGACAGACCTCAATGGCAAAGATGCATGTGAGAGATTAATGACAGTAGAGAAAGGAGCTCTGCTCAAATAACATCTATAGAAAGCATGCCCATGGAGAAGGAGTTGGTGGTTCTCAGTATCCTGGAGAAGAAGAAACATAGCTAATTTGAAAATATTTTTAGTATTTTAAATGCTCCAACTTGTTTTTAGCCACTCAATATATCAGGTTTCAGTTAGGAAAATGAAAAGCACAAGAGTTAATTCAACAGTAGAATATAAGAGAACATGTTATATATAGGGACCACCCAGGTACCACCGAAGTAGACACCCCATAGGAATCAGCTTCTAGGCATGGCCCCAGGAAAATTGGAGAAACCAGGCAATTGGAGGAACCCCAGGAGCTGGAACCAGACTTCTGAGATGGTATCATTGTCCAACTCTTGCCTCAGGAGCTGCCAGAAGGGCCCCTGTGTGGCTGGGATATAGTTCTCTGAAGAATGCCGGAATCTCTGAGGAGGCACCATGGGGCTGATTCTGGAAGTGGAGATGAAATGTTTCAAGTTTAAAGCAACTGCTAATGGAAATAAACAGTGATGCCAGACTAGAAGCATCTGTGAACAAGGCAGAGCCTCTGCCTCCTCCATCCTTGATGACCCCTCTGGTGCCACCTAGAAAGGAGGAAGATATGTTTAGAGCTGAGAGACAGTAGCTTACTGATCAGCACAGCCAGTGTTAACTGTACTCTGAAGCTTTATATAACAAAGTTCCATTAGTAGCTTCCAACAAAGGCACTTCCCTGTAGCCATGTAGAGAACAAAGCAGAGAAATTTAAAGTGACTGGTTCAAGGATTCAAACTTGAACCCTAATCTCCTAATACCAGCCTAAAGCTCTTTCCTCTCATCCAAGCATCTTTTCAAAACCCCTTTGTTTAGTGGGAATTCATGCAGTAAGATTCTGAAAGAAATCTCACATTTTGCAATCAGTTGTCAAGTTCCCAAAGTCTTCTGCTTCTTTTTTCTAGTCCTCTAGCACCTTACATCCTGCCACAGTCAGTAACAACTTGCCTTTTCCTTTGAGAATTTTTTTGAAAAATGATACCAAAATAGCCATTGATGTGTTTCCATACTTGTAGTTTTGGGATCATTAAGGCAGAAGGGCTGAGAACTTCCTACCCATTTGACTTGATAAGTAGAGAAATTGGGTTTCTAACATTCTGTCCACTTACATGAATCACTTAACAAATACATGAGGAGGAGGAGCTGGAGAGCAAATAGCCCATCAGAGGATCAATCCATAGAGGTAGTTCTCATGCCATTGTACTAAATTGTTCTTTGTTTTTGACATTTTATTTAAAAAGTCTATTAAGTTGTTATGCTCAAAGTAGATATGTAAAGTACAGAAAAGTACAAAAAGTGTTTAAGTTATCTGATTTTCTGATTTTTTCCCCCTGATTTTTGGTAGAAAATTATATTTAAAAAGTTTAGATATATTGAAAAAATTACCAGAAAAAAAAATGACACATTGAAAAATAGGCATGTGGATCCAATAACAAGGACTGTTGTATGTTTTTCATCTGTTTGTCCTTTCCCTTAGGTTAGTACATACTCACTAATTTTACAGTGGAGACCTTTTAAACGTATCAATGGGTCAATAAATCCATAATGTTAATGGGGCTGTACTTAACTCAGCCTTTATGAAAGAGTTTCCTTGGATGGTGTATTATATCGTTATAAATGCTGCTACTGAAGAGATTTATACCTGTTGATTGGGACTTTAAGCAACTCCATCAGTGAGACAAATAAGGAAGTTTTGTAGACTTGGATACAGCCCTAATATATTCAACATAAGGAATGAGAAGGGATGAGCTTTCTGATTTACTGAATTTCAAACCATTTCTTTTGTTATTTTCTACCTTTTCCCATGCTTCCTAGGGCCTTGGTTCCCATCTCTGGGCCTTTTTCACCCGTTTTCATCAACCTAGAATGGGTCCACCAACACTTCTTAACTTAACAAATCCACCTTTTTCTGATGACCCACCTTATCGCCCAATTCCTTTACAATGCCCTTCCATATAATGCACTGTTTACCATAATTCAACACTCTCACATCTTATAAATACTTAAGAATGATGCACTTTGCCCTTCATACTTACTATTATCTCATGGCTGTTTAATGTGTCTTGGGACATGAGCTCCTCAGGGAAGGTTTTCATCCCATCTACCTTCCAGCCCCCATTGTGCCAGCTGACCAGGTAGTAGGCATCAGGTGTATTCTGAATGCTTTTTCTCTTGAATTACCAGTGTGAATATCCATGATATGAGCAATTTCCTACTTTGGGCAATTTATAGGTTCCAAAGCAATTCTGCAAACATTATTTATCAGAATGATGTGGGAATCCTGATTGCTGAATACTGTCATTTCTCCATAATTAAATAAAGAGACTAAGATCTGATTGGTTAAGGGACTATCCCATAGTAAGAGTCAGCAAATGACTAGATAGATACTAGAGTCTCTAAAAATAAGTCCAAAGGTCTTTTGGTTAAAATTTTCAAGATATGTTTCTCTAGTCTTTATTCTAGGAGAATGTGAATGTATGAGGTGGGGGGGAAGGGAGGATGAAATAAAGCTGTCATTTTTCTCCAAGCATGGTACATATTTCTGTCATCAGGATATTTTAGATTGTGTGTGTGTGTGTGTGTGTGTGTGTGTGTGTGTGTGTGTGTGGTTTAAAATTCAGATACCCAGTTCCCCACTGAAACCTAATAAATCAGAACTCTTGGTGTAGGGTCTAAGAACCAACATTCTATTGCAAAATTTACTTATATAGAAAACTCAGCAATTGAGACAAACTATCATGGTGGTTATATTTTGTTTATTTATGAGTCCAAAGAGTGAAAGAACTTTCTGCTTTGCAGCTCTCTCTTAGCACAATCTTTCTGGATTTTTAGTTTCTTAATATTCCATCTCCTTCATCATTTGCAAGTATCACTTTCTTGAAGTGGCTATAAAATAGGTGTGAAACCTCCCTTAAACATCCATCAATACATTTAACTGTAGCTATCAGCCCCTGGGGTATGTTTAAAGGTGAGAGGTTGGGGAGGGAAACCAAAGGTGTCAGACTATTATATTTTGACAACATCATTGACAGGCAAAGGGCATTTCATTTCAGAGTCCATATTCATTTTTAATAGAAACTGTTCTCTAATTTCTCTTATACATATGTTCAAAGGCAGTTTGGAACTAAACTAGCAATGTTCCTGGAAATAGAGTTTCTGAGATGTGGGTAATCCCATTTTTGAGAACAAGTTAAGAAATAACTCTCTGCTACCGTCACTATGCCTGGAGTGCCCTGTTTGAGCAGAAGTAGCTTGGGGGTACATGGGGTAGAGCACATGGAGAATAAAGAGAGTTCAGAGTAGCCTACTGTAATGCAAAGGAAAGACAACACAGAGATAGAAAGATCAAGACTATAATGGGGCTTTGGGCATTCTGAATATCTCAGTGTAGGGCAATTAATCTGTAGCACCAACCCTCTATGCTAACATAAATGTATTTATAATACCTCCAATATTGGGCTGAAACCGTATATGAATCCTATGAATCTGTATATGTATACACACATACGTGCATGTAAAAGGTGGGGCATAAATAGGTTTACAGTTGTTTGTATGGAAAGTAATACAAAAATTAATAAATAATAATACAAGAATAAACTCTGTGCTTTGAATACCCACAATTGTGAACCTACTTTTCCCCTACCCTGTATAGGTATAATTTCATTATTTTAAACTTATAAAGTGAGGATAAATGGTGATGGAAGGAGACTTAAGTTGGGGTGATGAACACACAGTACAATATAAAGAAGATATCCTATATAATATGCTAAGTGTCTGGTTGTTCATTCAACCAATCAAAGTGTAATATGCTGAGGATATGCTAAGGCCGCTCAACCGCTAGCTATGACGTGCACTGACCACCAGGGGGCAGACAGTCAACCTGTCGACCAGTCGCTATGATGTGCACTGACCACCATGGGGCAGACGCTCCAACCAGTAGGTTAGCTTTCTGTTGGGGTCTGGCCAATCAGGACTGAATGAGATGGGCCAGACATGCCCTGGAGTCCTCCCAACTAGCCACTAGTCCTCCACAGCTAGCCAAACTCCTGAGTCCCTCCCCAGCCCAATTGTGCACCAGTGGGGTCCCTTAGCCTGGCCTGCATCCTCTCACAATCTGGGACGCCTCGGGGGATATCAGAGAGCTGGTTTCAACCCAACCACACAGGCCAGGCCGCGGGACCCCACTGATGCACAAATTTGTGCACTGGGCCTCTAGTATTAGAGAATTGTACACCTGAAACCTAGGTAATTTAATTTTATTAACCAATGTCATCCTGATAAATTCAATAAAAATAAATACACACACACACAAAGAACTATTCACTGGGTGCCTTTAGAAAGCCACAAATATACAATTATTTCCTTCATGTTTAGCTCATTCTCTTTCATTTATTTCCCCTTTCCTGTTTTGTTTCTGAGTGTATGACATGCTGTATGGACTAAAGCAGGTTGTATTGGACTAAATAACTCATTCTGGTTCCAATCATGTGTACAATGCTTATTATTTGGGAGGGTTCCACCCACTAACAACTCTGGCTTCAGAATCCATTGTTTTCAGAGCTCTTCTGACATCACTCAGGCGTGCTGATTGTACACAAACAAATATGCCTGGGCTTGATAAGGCTAAATTGCATATAAGCTCAAGTTTTTCTTTGCTATTATGTTTAACAAAAATAACCATGTTATTTTCAGACCCAGTCAGACCACAAGAAAAGCTACCAGCTCTTGCCAAATAAAAAAGGACATATTGGTAAAAACAGAGGGTAAACAGACAAAACTTATTTTCCTTCTTAGAACAAATGAAGTGAAAGGTCCAATTGGAAGGCTGAAGGCATTATTTGATAGACGGGGCTGGGGCTGAAGCCAGCTTCCCCAAAGCCTCAATCCCTTCCAGTCAGAAAGCAGCACAATGCTGACTGTATTGGTCAGGGTTCTCCAGAGAAACATAACCAATGGGAAACACACGTGCGCGTGCGCGCGCGCGCGCACACACACACACACACACACACACACACACACACATATTCATATACATATGCACATGTATATGAATAAGCATGCACATACATACCAGGAGAGAGAGATTTATTATAAGGAAATGGCTCATATGATTAGGGAGGCTGACAAGACCTCAAGATTAGCAGACACCAAGCTGAAGATCCAGGAGAGCCCATGGTATAGTTCTAGTTCAAGCCTAATGGCCTGATAACCAGGAGAGCCAGTGATGGAAGTTCCAGTCCAAAAGCTAGGAGGCTTTAGACCCAAAAAGAGCCAGTGTTTCAGTCCACGTTCAAATGCCAGGAAAGACTAATAACCCAATTCAGCAGTCAAGCAGGAAAACTTTCCTCTTAGCCTTTTTGTTCTATTTTGGGTCTTCAGCTTATTAGATGAGACCCACATACATTAAGGAGGACAATCTGCTTTACTCAGTCTGCTGGTTCAAATGCTCATCTCATCCAAAAATAGCCTCACAGACACACCCAGAATAATGTTTGGCCCCATGTTTGGGCTCCTCATGGCCCCGTCAAATTAATACATAAATTTAACTACCACACCCACCTTGAAATCAAAGTCTCCACCAGACTGGGGCTTGAAGGTCATGCAGTCTGAACTTCCACTCAGGACAGGCATCCCTTCCTCTGCCTCCTTGAACGAGTGCCATCCAGATTCTACATGTGCATCTCAAATTATACTCTCCCAGGTGTCCCACTCTGTTGTTGGAAATTTAGACTAAAATACTTATTAGTGTCTGATCTAGGCACGTTCATATTTCTACACCTTTGATCAGGTTCTTCCTCAGCTTGGGATGTGTCTCTACGCAGTTCTTTTCCTTTGAGTCTTCTTGAATGTTGACAGGCAAATACCAAAGCCTTTGCCTTCAGGAAATTCACTCTGGCAACAATGGGCTAACAATCACACTACAGGGATCAAGCTATTAAATGTTCAAATATGTGCAAATAGTGAATGAAGGAGGGCAGGAGTCCTAGCAATCAGTTTCTATGCCTAGTTCTTGCTATAGTTAGAATGACTAGAACTAACCAGTTATATTATGAACCAACATCCTCTGTGTAGAATATATGTATAGACACTGTACAGAAACATGAATTCTGAACTTGAGGTTTTACAGGGTAGTTGGAGAGACAGAGAAAGGACATGTTACAAATGCAGTGGAGGGTACTGAGCAGTATATGGGAAGCAGTTAGTGGATGGCCAGGCTGCAGGAGCTCAGAGGAGGAAGCAATCAGTGGAAAGATTTGGTTGAGATGGGCTCTGTGTTTAGATCCTTAAAGGGTGAGTATTGCTTATCTTCCCTAAGGGGACGGTAGGAGTTCCTACGAAAGGGACAGGATCTGTGCAAGGGACAAAGATGGGGATGAACAGTTAGATTCAGGAATTCTTGCAAAGTCACACTCACAGGGATGCAGGCTCCGGAGCTTCTGAAGGTAAGTTACTCGCAATTAGTAAATGCCTTAGGCCCAGACACAATCAGGCTCTTTAAGATTGGGAGTAAGCCCGGAAGAAGTTTACTGCTCTGGGGATTTAAGGTATGTATTTACTCAGACTATGGGAGCTGTTCAGACAGGTATGAAACTTGCCTTGACGCAGCTGTCCTCCTAATGGGCTGCATCGGATCCCTGTGGTCATCTCTTGGGATGAACAAATTTCAGTCTCTCTCTCCACATCAGTTTTCACACCTCAGCTGCCAAGAAGGGGGGCAATTAATGTTGCTGCTGACAGTTATTCCAGTTTGGGTCGAGGCCCCTGGGTTGGGAAAATCTCATCAGGATACCTAAGAGTTGTATCTGGATTTGCAGTAAAGGGCTGCTTTAAAATAATAATAAGATAAAACAAATGGCTGCTAAGTGAGAGTGTCTTATAAAATCTTTAGGAGTAGAAAAATTCTACCTCTGTTTACTCTTTAATTTATTTTAGGTCATCATTAGATGTAAAACATGTGCCCAGGCATGTGGTAGGTGCTGTAGTGTGGATTTAATTAAAAAGAGAAGATATAGAGTCTGATCCAGGGAATTAGAAGCCCAGTGTAAAGAATATGTGACTGATTATGGTGCAGTGACTCAAACAGGGTAGTTGCTCTAAAAACCTTTGTTGAATAAATCATCAGAATAAAAAGAAGCAAGAGCAGATAAAACTATTTAGAAGAAAGATCCACAACAATTTATTTAATATCAAAACGTTAGCATTCCTTCCCACCCTCTGTCATATCGTTCCTGGTCCTGGTGCTCTTTTATTATATGAACATTTAAGAGAGCAAAATGCTGCACACATCCTTTCCTCTTCCCATTGCAGCACCGTCATGCATGCAGTTTTCGCTATGAGAAACAGTTAAGTACAATTAGTGTGTACCTCACGTCTAGTTATCACTCAGCCGAGCTGGCTGTTAAAGCTTTACATTTTCACGTAACTCTCCTGTTCATATCTCCTTTTTTAATTATTTCTACAGGTTTTAATTTGTAAACTGTCATGTGAGATCCGGGTTGGTTGCATTTTGCCAGAGTAACTGATATGATTGCAGAAGCAAATTACTGCTTTACCTAAAGCTTCTTTTCAGATATATATATATATATATATATATATATATATATATATATATATATATATAACATATTTCTAGTGTTGGGGGGAAACTCTCTAGAAAAAGCTTCTAAGCAAACACAACAACTCTGGTCTCCTGAAAATGGATAGATTCAATTAAATGCTCACAATCTGGTTAGCTTTCAATAAATACCATTCAAAACCCTAAGTTTCACTGATACACGCAGGACACCAGGTAATGAAGGTTGTATCATTGTCGCTGTCAAGATTTTCATCCAGTAACACACAGCTTCCAAACTCTTATCTAGAGCTCAGAAAGCAATATGACTTACATTGTAGGTCTCTTGAAATAATAATCATCATTATTTTAACTTGATACTCCTTATAGTAAAACCTTTCCATTCATGTCCCACCCAATGAAGAAGGCGTGGGACTGAAATTTGTGGGTTTTTTTTAAATCCCTTTTCTTCATAGAGAGATTAAGAACTGTGACAGTCTTGGAAGGCATCCTTAAGAGCATAAAGGAGTAAAGTATTTTAAGAAATGTTAATGGCTAATAAGCTCTGAAAACCCAACACAGTCACAAACACATATATAGCTAAAAATTACTTTTATCAGTAATTATGAATATAGATTTAACCAAAACACAACACACATATAAGTTTATATATGTATATGCATAGCTATGTTTTATATGTACATGTGCATTTTATCTAGGCGCGTATATATATGTTTGCTAGTTACAAATGACTTTTAGCTGATCAATATCCTATGCAGTAAATGATACTAATGATCTCTATGTCAGAAAGATTAAGGTCCAGTTATCATAAGTACTTGAAAGTAATAGAATTGAATCAAACTGCCCACAGATCTGACTTCATTAATTCACAATGTCTTGCCCTCTAACGAGAGTAAATTGATGTTTTCGTTCTAGTGCATTTAATCAAACAGTGGAGAAGCAAGAAGGAGGAGAGGGTGGAGGAGAAAAGAAGCAGGCAACTTTTACTTAATATTTTAAGTGAGAAGTCACAGCTGTCAATTCTCATTGACATTTCCTCATACTCTGTTTAATTAATGCCTTTATTGCTATAAACCGAGTCTGTTTCTGCTTGCTAAGTAAATCCTTGGAGAGAAAGCCATTTAGTCTGAAATTTTGCCTCCTTAAGAAGATGTTAACCAGCAACTTTAGCGAAGTCTCTTTTCTGATCAGGATCTGGTAAGCATTTGAGTACGTAAATGTCTATGCTGGGTAAGGTTTCATGAAAGACCTTGAATTTTACATCATGGAGTTGGCATCAAAGAGAAGCTATAAAAAGTTCCAAATAGGGCAATTGATCAATTTCATCCTTATTTTGACAAAATACCTCTGGCCCAACATGGTGAGAAGAAGGGCTGGAGAAGTGCCTAGCAGCAGAAGTAACTTTTGATTGGTCCAGAATAGCAGTGATGAAATAAGGAGTCCCAGAACAGGGTATTAAGAATGATGGTGAGGAACCATTCAGTATAGATTTAAGATATATAGCCAACAAGGTTATGCCCCAGTGTGTACTGGGTGTGAGGTCTGGAAAACAATTGGTGATGTTTCTGAGTATTCTATCTTGAGATTACTACATAGATATCAATGCCTTAGTCATATGAGAAATGAGGAAGGAGACCCTGCACAAGCTTATCAGGAAGACTACTAACCCTAGCAAGATCGAAGTGTAACCCTGGAGGCAAGTTCAAGTACAGATTTCAAACATTGAGTACTTATGATTTGCTAGGGAAGGCATTATGTAATTGCTCATAAAGCAACAGTGACCAGAAAATGTAGGCATTTAATTAGGTACTAATTTGGATGATCAAAGCTAAAAGAATTAGAAAAATTTGTTGGAGGGGTGCCAGATTAGAAGAAGCTTTACTCAAGAGCTAAGATTTGTGTTAGTTCTCAGTGTTCTTAGAAGTGGAGTAAAGGCATTTGGGCGGGGGGAGAGGAGAAAGCAGAACTTTAGAACCAGGCGTACCTGAGCATGAAATCTGGCCATTGCCCTCTGGGTCCTGGTGTCCTGGTGCCTGTTTTTAACAGCAGCTTTCCAAATGGAAGTGGGACAGTGGGACATAGACCACCCACGCCAGATGGAAGAAAAGGTAGATTGGTCCTTTCAACAGATTGGTAAATCCATGACAAGCAAGAGAAGATACAGGCATGAAATTGTAAAATCATTACACACATGTTTTGATATGTAGAATGTATTTACAGCTCTAACCGGTTTGGCTCAGTGGAAGAGCACCGGCCTGAGGACTGAAGGGTCCTGGGTTCGATTCTGGTCAAGGGCATGTACCTTGGTTGCGGGCACATCCCCAATAGGGGGTGTGCAGGAGGCAGCTGATCGATGTTTCTTTCTCATTGATGTTTCTAACTCTCTACCCCTCACCCTTCCTCTCTGTAAAAAATCAATAAAATATATATTTAAAAAAGAGAATGTATTTATATAGAAATATTTTTAAAAGTATCCCAGTGAGGATGATGAAATAGATGGTCTCTGGGGAAGCAAGGACCAACACTAATAGATTACCATATAGTTTAGTATTTAATGGAATGGGTTAATGTTAATGAACTAGCACAAATTCACATAATCTCAGAAATATTCTCAAGTGCATGTTATGTCCACTGTGGCTCATATCATATTCTATGACCAAAATTCAGTAAATGCCTGTTGAACAAAATTTTACTAGTTAAGCCCAGCCAGTGTGGTTCAGTGGTTGAGCATCAGCCCATGAACCAGGAGGTAGACTTTCAATGATTCGGGTCAGGATACATGCCCAGGTTGAAGGCGCAGTCCCCAGTAGGGGCCATGCAGTATGTAGCCAATCAATGATTCTCATCATTGATGTTTCTATCTCTCCCTCTCCCTTCCTCTATGAAATCAATAAAAAAATATTATTTTAAAAGAAAATGAATTCCTCTCAAAAATTTTTATTAGCTAAAAAGAAAATAACTACAAAAATAGAAAGATGGTGAAATAGAAATATACTAAAAAAAATTTAATTTTCACATTAATCCATGGAGCTACTTTTGCAGGGTGCTAAATTTTGGAATTTTACTAAAATGTTCAGGGGACTTTTTTTTTTTATTCAATCCATGTCTCTCTGATTCTATCAATAGTACCAGCAATGTTTCAAAAAAGTACATTTTGTGAGTTTCCAATGACTTACTCGCTCACTCATCTCATTACCTGGCAGGCCGTTTGTCTTTCTTTTTTTCTTCCATCTAACAAATGTTAAACCTCCAGGGTTTTCTATACATATCATCCTGAAAATGTTTGTTTCTGTTTGTATGTGGGTGTGTGTTTCTCTAAAATATAGCCAGAACCCATTAGAATATGCTGTCAAAATCAGTGGTAGGATTTTGTGTCATTTCCCTTTCGACTTGAAAAATAGCATTTTGAAAAAAATATTTTTCATACAAGACATTTTTCTCCCTATTCACTTTGATAGCACCACCTGCTTCAGGAAATATATATTTTCAAATGAACTAATCTGTTTTCACTATGTGTCCTTTTTGGCAAAATATCTACAGAATTTGCTTTCATAAAGATAAATTTTATTGCTTTGCTTCTGTCTTTTTCCTCTCTCTCTCTCTCTCTCTCTCTCTCTCTCTCTTTGGAAAACGACTACTGTTTTCTTCCCTTTGGGGAAATGAAATTCTAGAAACAATGAAAACCAATGACTGAAACCCTGATTGTGGACAAATTTACTTTATCTCTCTGTTTTTCATTTTTCTCATTTGTAAAATTATAATTTTGGAACAAAATGGCCCTCAAGTTTTATTTGTTAAAGGTTCTTGTCCATGATACCCAGAATTCAGGTAGATGTAGTGTGGGCTTCCTAATGTTTTAATACTAATATAGTCAGGTGTCAAGTGGTTTGGGGAATTAATTAGTGATACTCTTGAACTTCATCATCATTTTCTTATGGGGAAAGGAAGAAGTTGGAATCATCTTTGGGATGACATGCCCCCTAATCAAGGGCAAGGGACCAAGAAAAGGGTAGGACTCAAGTAGACTCTTTCTTATAGATTACTCAAAGGGGTTAGTCATCAACAAAGTCCTCTTTGATGGGATTTTCAGATATGTTCTCTGTGAGCCTGCTCCCCAGGTGGGGTTCCCAGAACTGAACATTTTGCCCAGAGATTTCCTCATCAAAGTGGCAGGATGTCAAAATGAAAAAAAGACCTGAATCCCAATGTGGACCTTATATCTCCAAGTGTACCTTACATCTCCAAGCATTAAGTCCTTTAAGTCCTGTATTTAAGGAATACATTTCCACTTACTTGGTTGAGATTTGGAAAAATCAATTATCTATGAAACCAATCTATTATATAAAGGCCTGTGGTTGTCACACCATCACGTTTTAATGACTGATCAGCAGGAGGCTGCGTTAGTGGGTTTGGCAGGGCTGCATGTGTGGCAAGGCGCATGTGGGTGGGCTAGGACTTGACTCTGGAGGACTTGACCAGAGTCAGCAGTGGTGTCAGCGGGGGCCGCAGGACTCTTCCTGGGTCCCGCCAAGCCATAGGACTGTGGGTCCTGGGTCTCACATGATTTCGCGAGCTAGGCCCCTAGTGTGTGTGTGTGTGTGTGTGTTTGTGTGTGTGTGTGTGTGTGTGTTCTAATGCATTATTTTTGACAAAGATAACTGGAATAGATGCCTTCTGTGGGTATATAACAGAAATTGTAAGATCCAGACTGATCTAGACACAGCGCATCATATTAGACTCGGTGAGTCCATTTTCAAAATCATGTCTTGTTGCAGAGCTCAGCATCTTATAGGCATTTGAAATATTTTAATTATGGTATCCCAACCAATACTTTGAAAATATTATAAGTGCCCATTTGGGAATCTAATGTACATCATGCGTGTGTTTTGCATTGTCGTGACAGGGTCAGTGTCACCTCTGATAGTGTTCCAGTTTCCTGGGGAGAGTGGTGGAGAGAAAAGGGGGGAGGGGAAGAGAGGAGAGGAAAAATGTTCATTGAGCATTTATTATATGCTAAGCCTATTATATGCACTGACACTTAAAAATATCACTACCTCAGGAAGTAGGTGTTATTATTAACCCCACTTTAGGAGCAAAGAATGATAAAGGCTAAATTACTTGGTCAAGGTCACACAGATACTAAATGTCAGACCCAGTGCTCAAATGCATGTAGCTTGACTGTAAAATCTATGGTATTAACCACTTCTCTAACCAGCTTCTCTTTCCTCTATTTCCTAAGCCAAATTCAGTACAAGGGAGAGTGACTTCTAATCAGGATTTTAAAGCTGATTTCAACATGGGTACCATTAATCCCTTCATTGGACAACTTCATGCCCACTGGCTCACTCAATGGTCTTGGCAGCCAGTGAAGTAGGACCCCAGCTGTGGTATAAGGCGACTGTTCAATGGTGGGGCTCTGTCTGAATCATGATAATTGGTGTATTTAAGAGTACACTAGAGCTGGCATTCGAGGCCTGGGCTGCAATTGCTGTACTGAGATGCTTTCATGAGGCTAGGAAAGTCACTGAATCTCTCTCTCTAAGGTTTAGCCTTCTTAGATATTTATGGAATGTGTATAATAATATCAGTCCTATTGTTGTTTTTAAATAAGATACTGCCAAGAAATCACAGAGAATGTGCAAAATCAAAGATAGCAATAACTTACTTATGATCCCTATTTGACCAACAGGATAACATGTGACCAGAGAAATAACTGACATACAGAGTAACATAGCTAAATAAAACTATATTTTTAGTCCAGTGTTTTGCCACCACATCACACTACTCCCTGAGGCCTCTTTTATTTATGTGGTTTTAAATAAGAAATTTCACAAAACCTATGTCCTGATCCACTATTACCAGTCCACATTCTTCTCAAAATAGTTCATATGTATTAGGAGACATAATGCAGTGTGCCTATCCAAAGCAGTGTGATATAAATTCCTGTGTGTGGAAAGCCCATGGCACTGCTGACCAGAGCTGTGCCTGAACCATGTCTTGCTGTTCACCCCTGCTCCCTCTTTGTTTAGCTTGGACTTAGATTAGTTCTGTTCTGAGATGAAGAAGCCATTGCTCCTTGCTGTTCTTGAGTGTTCCTCTAAGTGGGATTTCCCAAGAGCTTTCTCTGGCAGCAGAGCAGAGCAGAGGACCGGTTTTCAAAGTGACTGCCACCTGGGAGAACCACAGCCTCTGGGGAAAGGTCTCACCACAGGCTATTATTAGACCTGAGCTCTGAGTTTGCAAAGGGAAAGGGGACTCCACTTGAACATGCTGCATATTGTAGGTGTCCGGGTCCAGTGACTGGGAGGACTCACGTACGCCTCCTCGGTGGCGTTTGTCTTCCTCTGTTCACTGGGAAGGTGTGCAGTCACGCCCTTCTCTCTGCTGTGCTTGAGAAGAAGACCGTGCCAGAGCAGGCAGTGGCTAGGATGCCACAGACAGATAGGAGCAGGAGGGCCTCGGGTGAATTTACTGAGCTGAGACACAAGAGCTGGGCGGAGGAAAGAGTACTGAAAGCAGCCAGGACAACTGGGTTCTTGTTCCAGGGCCATGGCCAGATGATTAATTCCCTGGATCTATTGATTCATTTGGAAAACAAACAAGGATGACAGAATTCAAAGTTTTTCTCTAGGGCTAAAATAATAAAAGCAAAGATCCCCTAACTCAATGTCAGACTCTTTATACCTACATCCAGATGTGCACCTACCAGTAGTACCATGGGGGCCTCCTGATACAATACTTACTAGCCTGATGTGTTTTTTTATCTTACCATTTAGGTCATTTTAATGGCTCCAAAAATTCATTCCAAATTTAGGATTATAAGACTCTCTAGTTCACAATTGATCAATTATGCCTATGTTGCATTTCTAGAGAGACTGCTTTTTCTCCCTCCAAATCCCACACTTTGTAATGCTTGGATCCCCTTTGTTTCTTCAATTGCAGGCTCGAACCCATATCCCTGAGCTTCCAATGTCACTGTGAAGACCTCCATCTTTTTTTTTTCATTAATGCTATCTTTTGTATTGATTTAACTTATGTCAACAAATTACAGTAAGTGCTTCCTAAAGGTCTAAAAATGTTAATTTCCACAAATACAACAGTAATAATAATAAACATAATAATCAACATTTTAAAAACATTCCAAGAGACTATTAAACATTTTTTTGAATCTTGTCTCTGATACCTATTAGCTCTGTGACCTTAAATAAGTTGCCTAACATCTCTGGACTCCAATTTCCTTTTCTGTAAAATAGTGATCATGAAAGTACCTAATTCATCAGGGATTTTTAGAGTACACACTTGCACACATGCACTCACAGGTGCACCCCCCCCCCCCCAATCACTGCACTTCTGGCTTCTCTCTCTCTCTCTCTCTCTCTCTCTCTCTCTCTCTCTCTCTCTCTCTTTCTCTCTCCCTCTCTCTCTCTCTTTTTAATCATCTCTACTCTAGTGGGCACATTCATTTTCCCAGACACATTTGGGAGATAGAAAACTGTAATCATAAAGGCAAAACATAGAGTAAGCCAAAAGCTACATCGTCATCACTAATAACATAGTTGACAGCTAACTTTGATACACATACTTGGCCAGAAAAGGTAAGGTAATATTCCCTAAGTAATATCAAGGGGAAAAATGTTGGGAGAAAGTGGAAAACAAAGAAATCACTAATCAAAATTGCCATTGGCTAATTTTTAAAAACTAATAGTCAGAGACGTATCCATGAACCAATATCCAAGGAAATACGATAGGTCAAGCCAGGACATTGCTCAGACAGACTAGAAAATGATCATTCACAGATTGACTGAGCTAGAAGGAGCTGCTCAGGAGTCACCTGGTTCAATGCCCAGCCATCATGAGGGAATCGACTTGGAATGATTCATGATGATGACTATGATGATGATGATTCTTAGCCAGGTTACTCATTTTCGTTGATTGTTGACTTAAAAAAGACCACTAGAAAATCCTACTGATGAAGCAAATGTGCTAGTAAGTTTATTAGACTTGCTAACAGTAAGGCAAATGCCACCTGGACAGAGTCTACAGGCCAGCACTAGATGCTCTTAAACTGTCCGCTTTCAGATAACCCAGAGTGCTTTCTGAAAAAAACAAAAAAAACAAACAGACTTGAAATTGAACCTTTCAGGGAAGGAAAGAACTTGTAATTCTAAAATAAGAAGATGTAATTTCAAGTACCTTAATGTTTAAGTGCTATATATTCACCAAATGATTAGGAGGGGGAAGATAATCACCATTTGGGTAATTCTCCAAAGAACCATCCCAGATCTATGCTTAATAGTGTAAGAGAGTTACATTTCTTTTAAAAAGGTATAGAAAAGCTCTAGGTGGGCCTTTCAGATTCTCCCTCATTGGAGGCTAAACCTTCTTTGTCTCAGCTTCTTCATCTTGTCTAGGCCTTAGAACACCCTGCAAACCCTGGGAACTCAGGACCAAGAATCCACATTTCCAGCTCAGAGTATGAAGAAGGCTTATCATCCCAGACTTCACCTAGCACCAGGCTCCATTCTCCAATTGACAGGCTCACTGGGGCATCCAATCCATAGATAGCTTGTCTATTGATGGTTGGGTTGTGGAAGGAGGAGCACTAGAAGGTGGATGTCAGACTCCAGACCATGGAGCCCATGAAGCCTCCAAAGTCCTCTATCTGCCCATGTGCTTTTTATGGAAAGTATAGGTAGACCTATATATTTAGCATCACCTTTTCTTCTTTAATGTTGCTACACTAAAATTGGAAGTATGTTATGAACCCAGGATGATATTCAATACTGAGCAGTGTGATATATAAATATACATGACCCATGATCATTATTTTAAAGATGTGGATCAGTCTTGTTGTATTCATATGAGTGCTATCCTTCAGAGTAGTCACGTTGAGAAGCCACATACTTAATTCCGAAGATGTTGCCATCCTCAAGATATGGAAAATGGATTCCAGACCATGTTATGATCTACAAAGGAAAGTGCTACCCTATTTTACTTTACATCAGAGTTACTCCCTCCTCAAGAAAAACAATATAAAACAAAACAATCTGCCCGGCCAGTGTGACTCAGTGGTTGAGCATTGACTTATGAACCAGGAGGTCCCGGTCTGGGCACATACCTGGATTGTGGGCTTGATCCCCAGTGTGGGGCATACAGGAGGCAGCCAATCAATGATTCTTTCTCATCAATGGTGTTTCCATCTCCTCTCCCCCTCTACCTTCCTCTCTGAAATCAATAAAGATATATTAAAAAACAAAACAATCTTACCTAAGTTCTTTAAATTTCTCTTTAAAAATGATTTGATGTTTGAGTCTTTCTCAAAAATAAATCCATCCCAAGGATAAAGATTTAGTAGTATAGAGGATATCAGAGCAAACATGACACATTTTTTTCTAAAGTAAAGCTCTCTAAATGTTTTGCACAGGAACAGCATTTTTGGAAATTGCATATAAATTTCCACAGTGATTTTGTTGAGATTTTCTGTGGCTTATGTGTAAGTGCTGGTAGAAGAGTTAGATATCAGTCTCACCTCCTACTATAATAAAATAGTTTGGTAACAACTAGAATATGAGTTTTTCTATGAGGAGGATTATAGGTGATTTGTCTCTAATAATATCTACTATGGTTTATTTCATGAATAGCAACTTATTAGGTATTTCTCCATTTGCTAATTGATAATGCAGTTCCTCTAAAATAGTGGGTTGTCATTCCTGGCCACACATAATTGGAGTGATCCAGATTCTGATTTAATGGGTCTTGGGTGGGACACAGGCATCAGTAATTTTTAAGAATTTCCCAATGTTAATATGCAGCTAGGGTTGGGAATCACTGCTGTGACTTTCCATAGAAGTTTAATTTTCAGTTTCCTGGTTCCTCAAATGACCCCTTCCCAAACCTCTCAAGGACTTTTAAAAACCTAGAGGCCAACATTATAACAACCATTTATCATTACTTTAAACACAAGACTATAGAAAGATAGAGTCTTATTGGATCTCTTAACAATTCTCAAAACAGATGTTCAATAATGACTTTTAAGATGTTGAAACATGGCAGATAAACTAAGGCAAAAGAACAGAAAAGTAACAGAGAAAGTTATGTCAATTGAAAGAGAGAGAAAAGATGGTAACAAAATGCAATATAAAAAGTACAACTTTAGATGCTCTAGATAAAATAATATATACATTACTTATATGTATTAGTTATAAAAATACTTTTGTTCATTTATTTTATACTTTAGATCCCACATATAAGTAAAATCATATGGTAATTGTCATTCTCTGACTATCTTATTTCACTTAGCATGATACCCTCTCTAGATCCATCCATGCTGTTGCAAATGGTAAGGTTTAATTATTTTTATAGCTGAGTAATATTCCACTGTGTGTATGATTTTAATAAATGTGAACACAAAGTCAATTCAATGCTATTCCCATCTAGAAATACTTTCTGAGCTCCTGCTAAGTGCAAAGCACTCAGAATAGTGTTATAGGGACACCTGGATGGTGAGACCTGGTCCCTCTTATCCTAGAGCTGAGCATACGCGAGGGCAATATGAGAGTAGAGGCTGTGGAATGAGCACAAGCTGACGTGTCAAAAACAGCTAACTGAATGGCAAGAACTTTAGCTTGGCCTTGAAGAATGAGTGGAAATTATATGAAAGGCAGTTATGCTTAAAAAATGTCAGGCAAACAACAACAACAACAAAAACAGCTTAATCAAAGGAGTTAAAATAAGAAGTATAAGGCTTAGTTTCATAAAATGTCTACTTAGATAACCATCAGGGTTGTGATTTGGCATCAGGTAGGAGATGGTATACAAAAGGAAGTCAGAGTACACATTTCAGAAAGTCTTAGAAACTAGTTTAAGTTTGTACTTGCAAAGAGAGACTTCTAGAAGACAGAGAAGTTGGAGAAACAGAACCAGACCTGAGGCAAAGATAACATTCCCAATTGAAAACAAAATCAATGACCATTAGTAGCAGACTGATGTAATAATTTATGGTACATCCACAAAAGCTATAAAAATAATGAAAAATATATCTTTGAAAAGGAATGAATGAAAAATAATCATTAAAAATCTCTCATAATAAATTTTAAGTGAACAAAAGTGAACTGCCACATTGGAGTTTGAAAAAAAAAAAGGCCATTTTCAAAAGGTTGTGCAAAAGTTAGTTTTAAGGAATCAATTATATGGTGAAGACAGGAGACTGGACTTCGGTGGTGAGCACACAATGTAGCATACGGATTCATATCATAAAGTTGTATGCTTGAATGTAACCTCATGTTATTAATCAATGTTCCCCCCCAATAAATCTAATTTAAAAAATAGATGATTTTAAAAAAGTTAGTTTTAGCATCTTTTTTACTAGAATAGGGTCTGAGAACTCTTCCCAGAGTGATCACTGAAGTCGGCACGGTAAGATCCAGATGGTGAGAGCAGAGAGACAGCAGTGACTACTATGAGATTTTCAAGTCTGGTTGTAGGATGGCTGGCACATCACTGAACGTGCTAATGTATAACTCAGTATTTAAATTGTCATTTGCCATCCTTAATTTTTAAGGATAAAATGGGGATCTGAAGCAGGAGATTTTTAGATATAATATGTGGAGTTGACAGAAAGAGAAAGAGAACATTAGCCTGGCATGGATAACTTATGTATCACAAGTTACATATTTTAAGTAAATGTTCACTGGATCATTTAACTTGGCATTTATAACTTGTGTCAAAAATAGAAACTTTGTTCAGTGTTCAAGGTACCAGACTTATCATCT
This sequence comes from Myotis myotis, assembly GCF_014108235.1. NCBI lineage: Eukaryota > Metazoa > Chordata > Mammalia > Chiroptera > Vespertilionidae > Myotis > Myotis myotis. The sequence goes on along the minus strand of NW_023416401.1, from coordinate 17,886,102 downwards.
TCTACTGAGACAGAGAAAAACCTCATCTAGGCAAAAGCAGAAATCTGCCAAACTTCTTTGACTTTGAGAAGGTTATAGACAAGGTTGACAGTGTCAATGCATGCAGCTTGATTTATCATGAGCTTCGGAAGGCCCTCAATAAAGTTCCACATGACAGCCATCCATTGACGGCAAGAGCTAAGGAGATGCAGGGTAGAGCATGAGAGTGAATAAAGAACTAGTTAAAAAAAAAAAAAAAAAAAAAAAGCCGAGAACAGAGATGCTGCTGACATGATGAGCTACATTGCCTTCCAGATAAGTTTAATAATGGCTACGCTTTTTATATAATTGTGTTCATTTTTGGAGTAGAGAGCGGCATCTTAAAATGTTTATTGTGATAGAATTGCAGAAACCAGAGAAACTAGGTGCTTAATAGCCTAGATAAGATTAATTTCAAGTTAAACTGCCCCTAGCTTGGTTATGTTTTTACAGATTGCTGCAGTATTTGATCAAGAAGGAGGCAAAAAATAAACACTGTCAGTGAACCAGCAAGTTGGCTTTTTAAACAGTAGAAATGGCTTCAACAGCCATTGAAACGCAAGATGTGCTGAAACATATGAGGCTAGAGAGCAGGGGACCTGAGTGTCAAGCACCTGTAAGCACTCAAGCAAGACATTTGGTGCCAACTTTTAATCTACAAATGAATAAATTAGAGAAAATAATTTCTGAGGTTTCTTTTCAGAATAATTTTATATGAAACTGTGATGATATTTGTGACATGGAAGGTTGAGTATTTGAGTGACCAGGAGATGAAGGGATGTCTAAATAATTTCATTTCACAGTTAGATCAGCAAGAGAGCCCCTCTGGTATCAAATCCATATAAATTGCACATAGTATAAATAATAATGAAAAAGATGTCAAGCATTTTCTGTAAGTTAAACTTGTTTTTACTAAATTATTGGGCCATATTTTTGGATGTGTGCTCTCAAACAAATTAATACTACTTACAAGGAGGAAAAAAAGGAGATGCAAGTGTCTCAAATTATTGGACACATAAAAGCTGGAGTATGCATAATCGTTTTGCAAGAGTTCTTAAATCTCTGTATATAAACTGTCTAAAAGTAAATTAAAATTATTCCTTAATGAAATACAAATCTTAAGTCACTTGAATAACTAATCATTTTATGGCCCATGCAGTGAATTTTTAATGCCTACTTCTACCTGATTATTTTAGATATGTCTGTGTTGTAAATTAAAAGCTACATAAATCATCAATGTGTTGATGCAGATCAGTGAACTCCTCACACTATATGTGATTCCTTAGGACATACAATGTCTGATTCAACTCCCTCCCTCTCAATTATGTAGCTGCCAGACTCTTTGGCTCTGTTCATCTTCTGCAAGGTCTTATTTGGTAGCTTTTATCACCTTCCCAACATCATCTGATGCTTCCATTCAAAAGGTTCTCACAGTACAAAAATATATGTAAGCCTGAAACTCAAGAGTGTGAAGATAGAATCTATGAGGTGAAATATGTTTGTTTAAAATCTATGTTTCAAAAAAACTATAGCAACAAGACAAAATCTCTATACTCTTCTTAGGTCAATGTGCCCTCTTTACCTTCCTGGAAAATGCCATGCTCTTTCTGTACTTAGAGTTAAAGCATCCTTATTGCCTAGTAGAAAGGCTCCCTCCATCAGTACAATAATTATACTTCCCTCAAAGGCTAGTTTAAGATCTGCATTATCTGTGGTGCTGATTAAGCTCACGCATAATTAAAGTACAATCCACTTTGGAGTAAGTATGTTGAATTAATTTTATAAAGTCTCTGCTATGAGAAGTGACTTTTTTCCAGATGCTATAGAGAGAGATAAAGACAAGCAAGACATAGGCACTGGAATATAACGGGAACATCAAAATACACAAAAAGTCATCAAAAAGTAGAAAATCCCATGAGAGAACATCAAAGAAAATGCTGTGGGTATTCAACTGAATAATCCTGTATAATAAAAGCCTAACATGCTAAGTGTCTGATCCTTAGATCTTTTGCCAATCACTATGACATGCACTGACCACCAGGGGGAAGACACTCTGGTAGGTTAGCTTGCTGCTGGGGTCTGGTCAGTCAGGACTGGAGTCCTTCTGCGGTCCCTCCCAGGCTCTAATCATGCACCGGTGGCGTCCCTCAGCCTGGCCTGTGCCCTTTTGCAATCCAGGACCTCTCAGGGGATGTTGGAGAGCCGATTTCAGCCCAATCCCACAGACTGGGCCCAGGGACCCCACTGGTGCAAGAACCCGTGCACTGGGCCTCTAGTAATTAATATAAAATTCAAAGGATGATTAAAAAATTGCCACAGATACATGGGGGCATAAAAAAAAATAGTTCTGATTAAGGCAGGTGTCAAATATAACTCGTGCAAGGTATAAAGTGGAACATAGTGGCAGTTTACATTTTTAAAGTTGCATTAAAATATACTAGAATGTCTTATATGTTGAGATTTACTTTGTATGAATCTTAAAACTAAAATTGTCATTGAAAAAATTTTAATAGAATAGTAATTTGGTCAACTATGGATAGCAGATAAATTGGATTAGGTTATACACTTGAAGTACTGAGACCAACTAGATTTAGAGGCGAATCATCTATTTCATTTCTTTAATTTGACATTGTCTTTTAAGTGTCTATTAGATACCTGATTCTAAGCCCAGTGCTGAGTAGTTTAAAAAAAATCTTAAATTAATGGATATTCATTCAAGTGGACGAAAAGAAACAGGATAAACAAGAAATAAATAGATAATTGATCTTGTGATGGTAAGAAGAAAAATTGTGAAGGGAGCAGAGTTCTCTGGGTCTTCTCTTTGAGGAAGGATGGTGATGGAAGGCCTCTCTGAAATCATGTAATTTGAGCAGAGGCATCATTCAAGTGTGGGAATAACTCATGTAGATGCATAGGAGATTTTGATGCTTGTTTAGGGATGCCTGATTTTTCTCCCCAGTGTATTTCTAATTCTTTTCAGACAGCATCATATGTTTTTTGCTTCTCTTTTTTTTAGGGGGCAGGGGGCAGGGACATGGAGCAGGGAATGTCTCACAATGTGACTAGCTCATGCAGTGAGAAGCATATTATGACAGGTACAAAAAGTATTCTGTGAATTCAGAATGCTTGGTTTGAAAAGGGAGTTCCTAGAACTCCCTACAGCCCTTTCAATCACACTTTAGAAGAAACTTTAACTGTTGTAAAAACCTATCAGATACCTTGAATGAAGGAAGCCAATGATAAATTTATTTCCAGTAAAGAGAGGGAAAGTATAACCTCATTAATCAACACGAAACATAGGAAATATATTTTTTAAATGAAGAAACAAGAAAGGAAGAAAAGTAATTAGAAAAAAATTATAGAAAGAAAGGGAGGCAGAAAAGACGGGAGGACAGTAATATAGCTTGGGAGAAAAGAGAAAATTCTTAGAGACCTAAGGGTAAACAATGAGAGGGATGATGAAATAAAAGGAAAGCCAGAGCAAAGTAGTGCCAAATTTCTGCTTCTAGATATTGGACACAGTTGGTTTAAATAATCTGTCTTGTTCATTTGAATACTGATGAGCAAGGATTAGTGAAAACACGAAAGCCTCAAGAATTTTAGCTTAATATTGCTGTAACTTCTACAAGAAATAGACATTTTTACTTGGGATATTGCTGTTCAAAAATGAAATATTAGAGATCTTTGGGACAGGGAAAAAGGCCCAAAATATCATCATCAACAAATTGTTGCCATATAATAGAGTTGTGAATTTCCAAAGTGTCTAGAAAGTAAAGAAGAAATTTAAAAAAAAAAAAAAGGAAATCATGGAGGGGACAGCCAAAAAAAAATTCATATAAACTCTACCTAATAACTTACCTCTTATACTATGTGTGGGCAGGGATATTTCAGGTAGCCTGCAGAAAGCAACATCAGGAAGGCTGAACAAAATAATAATAACAGTGCAGAATTCATCTGATGCCCACTACTAAGAGACAGATTTTCAAGTTTTAGAAAAATAAACAAATAAACCAAAAAAACCCTTTTATGAGAATAAAAAATAAATTTGATTCAGAAAAAGATAATAAAAATAAACAAACCCCCTCATTCATTAACCACAATATTTACTCTAAAACAACAAAAAATTACTAGAAGAAGTAAAGAGAAAAAAATCAATAGAAACCACCTATAAGGTGAAGACGTTACAACTAGCAAAGATCTTAAAGCAGGCATTAAAAAAATGTTAAACTCTTAAAGGAAATTAATTTTCTTTACAATCTTAAAGGAAAAGGAAGAATAAAGAGATGGGGAATGTCAGCAGAGAAATAAAAATGATTAAAATAAACACATTAAAATTCTAGAAATAAAAATCCAGTGTCTGAAATTAAAATTTCACTGATGGCCCCACTGGTTTGGCTCAGTGGATAGAGCGTTGGCCTGCAGACTGAAGGGTCCTGGGTTCAATTCCAGTCCAGGGCACATGTCTGGGGTGCGGGCTCAATCCCCAGTGGGGGGGGCATGCAGGAAGCAACCAAGCAATAATTCTCTCGCATCATTGATGTCTCTGACTCTCTCTCCCTCTTCCTTCCTCTCTGAAATCAATAAAAACATATTTTAAAAAATAAATAAAATAAAATTTCATTGATGGACTTAATAGCATTTTGAATACAAGAAATGAGAAAAACAGTATTTTAAAAATAATAAAGTTATCACAGTCATCTATGGAATAATATCACCCAGTCTACTATAGAAGAAATATGCCAAGAAGCTTAATATGTAGATAAGAAGAGCAGAAAGTTGCATTATTTTGAAAGTCTGACTTTGGGAACAAGTTTAATTAAAATGAGAAGTATCACAGCATTTGAAGGTAGGATAAAAGACTACTATACACTGACTTATTTCACTTAGCATCATATTCTCAAGGTCCATCCATGTTGTCGCAAATGGCAGCATTTTGTCTGCTATCAGTCAGAAAAAGCTAAGAACCATATGATTTCATTCATATGTGGCATACAAAACTGAAACTTGTAGACACAAATAGCAGTGTGTGGTTGCCAGAGGCCAGGGGATGAGGGGAGTGTGGGGTGAAAGGATTCTAATATAGAGTAGCAGAAGATGATTTGACCATGCTAAATACCGACTTTATATCATAGAAATGTACACTTGAAACCTATGTGACACTTTTACTAGTAACCAATGTCACCCCTATTGCACAGAATAGAAAAGAAAGAAAGGAGAGAGCAGGTCAGACTATTTTTGCGCCACCTAGGCTGATAGATATGTTTCCAGAGAGAGGACGAGATCAGCTGCTTTTAAAAGGTATCAGTGTTTTTTCTTATGGCTTCTTTCCAAGGAAGTACTTAATCCAGACAAACATGTGGATGTCTTTGTCTTCTTCACTCTACTGTGAAGCAGCTGGCCTTCAAATTCTTTGTTTTTCATTCTATTCTTTATCCCTTATTGTTGAATTAACAAACCTTTCTGTGGTTGTCTTTACAACGTGAGAACTTGGCTAGACATTGTACTAAAAACTGAACACTGAACTTCAAAGGGTAGATAAATGGGTTTCTCTGAGTCCAAAACCAAGGGTTGGAATTGAACACAAAATACGTCCATTACATAGGATTTGAGGACATAGCGAGGACACTTGGGCAGCGTACTGTACCTGGGGCATAAATGAGCATAAAATATGATGTTTTTCTCTTTCAATTTATCCCTGCCTCAGTCTTCTGAGTTATCAGTTTACAAAATAATTGCTATGTTATATTATGCCCATGATAGGGTATTGACTTCTACTTTTTTTAATTCAAAAACATGTATAAATCTGTGGAAATATACCAAGTACAATGGAATTTTACCCATGATGAGAAGGCATGCCTGTTTCTTCTGAAAAGGTAGTTCTAATAAAATAGTTCCATATGCAATTCTTTTTTTTTCCTACAAAAAGAAATAATTCCCAATTCTTTACACATTATAGTGACATACAGATGTTTGCTTTCTGAGTGGATCCTAATCCTATTCTTCTATATAAAATATTTTCTTAAGTAAGTACAATAAAGTTAAGCAGAAAACAGAAGTAATTTCCTGATATTGTCAGCCAAGTTCCTAACATTTGAAGGACAGTAGGATTTTGTTTTACTTTGATTCATTTACATGGCTATGCAGCTTGAAATAACCAGTTGATAGCTGATATGTGTTCCTATGTATACAGAGCTTACACAAAATAATGAAAGCAAACCAGTCAAAGGTGGATTGAAATTAGAAAACTGTTCTAAGTTATTGGTATTACTGTCAGAACATTATAAATTCTTCATTATAGATTTAAAGTCTTCTCTGATTTTCCCATTTCCAGTTTTTTCTTCTTTTAAAATTGGACCATATTTTATGCTTGCAGGATGCTTTCTTATAAATACAGCCTTTCATATTGGTTTCTTATTCTATTCCTTCACATCTGGTTGGTTATGTGCCCAATTAAATTGCATTCCCATTTTTCTTGCAATCATAATAATAATACAACTTTTTCAGATAAATAAAGCCTCCCCAAGGAGTTGTTTCTCTTATATCCTGGCTAAAGTGCAGCTCATTTTGAACAGTCAATAATGATTTGGATCTACTATACTTTACTCATAAGGCCTAACGCTTATTTTTTAAAAAAGAGAAGAAAAAAAAATCCCTGGCATTAAAAATATTCTGTGTTGAGAGATTGGCCAAAAAAAAAATGATAATTTCAAACTTGCATTTCTTGTTTTTATTCGTCTATTCAATGAGCACTAAAACACCTCCTGTGCACACAGACCTTTTGTTCAACACTATGGCATAGGAGTTTAGACCATATGGTGATAGGGCTTTTTGGCATAGTTAATTTTGTTGTGTTTGTTTGTTTCTAAGAAACCAAGAGAACTTCCACACCCATGTGAATATTTTCCCTTTTAATCAGTCTTTACTTTGGAAAGCTTGCTATGTATTCCAACCCTTGCACCCCTTCTTTTTAACTTGCAAGCAGTCACCTCTCAAGAATTACTTGGTGCCAAACAGAGAGATACTCAGTTTTAGATATGTAAGGGAACATAGAAATGATTTTGGTAAAACACCTAATTATGCTGTGGGTAAATACTACATTTGGGCAGGAATTCAAATGATCACATACAGTGCAAGAGAGGGAAGAGATAAAGTCAAGATGGCTAATTAAAGAGAGTGGTCTTCCTCCACTGTATTCATAATCTCTGGCTACCACTGCTTTCAATTCTGTCCCTATACTTTTGCCCTTTCCAGAATGTCACATAAATGATATCATATACTGAAAACAAGTGGCCTTGCTAGGCTTTGAAATTTGGCTATGACTAAGAAGAGTAGGACTTCGCAATTGGAGAGAGTAGTCAAAGAGACTGAAGAATGAGTGTGAAGACCCTCATGACAACTACTTTTGGTGTGTTTTCTTAAGTCCTGCTCTGCACAGCACCCTGAGAACACATCCCTGACTAAAACTAAATCTATAAAATATTAGTATTAGCAGCCACTGAGGAACAGAAGGAAGAAACAGACCTGTGACCATATAGCTGTCTCAGTAGGTGGGTTGAGGAAATAGGAGTGGTCTGTGTAGGTAGTGTTTCACCAACTAAACAGGGACCCTTATCTCTTCCTTGGTCTTTATCATATTTTTGATGGTTAATTATGTGCCCACTAGGCTATGGGGATGGTTAGACAATCTTGTGAATATACTAAAAAACACTGATTTGGATAATTCAAAAGAAAAGTTTTATGGTATATTAATTAATATTAATTGACTTTATAAAGTAGGGAGGAAAAGAGATAAAGATGCAGGAAAGGCCCACAAATATTCTATTCTCTACTAGCTCCGCTAGGCATTACCTAAAAAGTTACTGCTCTGGCACTGCAGTAACACAGATGCCAATGGCATGCCCATCCAATGGCCACTGATTTTGTTATCCTAAGAGCCTCCACGTGGAGCCTCACCTCCAGCAGTGGAACTTGAGGAAGGCAGTTTCTATCCCTTTTCAACCAAGGGAGATAATCCAGACTTTTGTAGGCTTGCAGAGAATCACTCCAACCTCTCTAGTCAAAAGATGTCCTAAATTTTTCTGGCCACTATGCCCAGCATAGACAGCCCCCTATAGGTGTCCCAGAAGCCGGTCCCTGTAAATGAGGACACTGTGATTATCTTCACTCCCAACCTGCTGTAGAGGCCTCAATAGGGCCTGAATGATCACCACCCCAACCTATGGGGCCTCCTGGGCCCCAAGAACAGCCACTAGCATTGGTATTACCATGGAGAGAGAAATTGCTGGCTTTGTTGTAGTTACCATAGCCATTTCCATGTGGGTAAGCGTAGGGGTTGAGGGGATAGGAGTGCAAGTTCTGAGATGGAAGCTGCTGGTAGGTCTGGGTCTATATCCCCTTCCTTTTCAAATTCTATGGAAAACGTCTTAGAAAATGGACTGTTTCAGCTTTTAAGGGCATTTGTGGAGGTCTGGCCCAAAGATGAAGAAACAGATGGAGATAAATGCCACCTGGCAACTATCCTGGAGCATCTAGCTTCCTCTGGGGAGCTACAGGCCCTGCAGTTGGCCTATTTCTACCTACCTCTCTCATTGAAGTACAAAGCCTGCCTTGTGGAGCCAATATCTCTGGCAAGGAACATCCCAGGCCTGAACTGAAAGTAGAGCACAGGCCCCGGTCTCTGTGTCTCTCTCTGGCCCAGCTTTCCCTGAGCTTTGCCTCAGCTCATTAGCTTCCTTGCATAAACCTTTTTCTTCTCAATTCTTCTTCTTCTGACCTCACCTTCATTGAATTAAAAACCCATTTTCACCCAGCCAGCATGGTCAGTGGTTGAGTGTCAATCTATGAACCATGAGGTCAAGGTTTGATTCCAGGTCAGGGCACATGCCCAGGTTGCAGGCTTGATCCCCAGTGTGGGGTGTGCAGGAGGCAGCTGATCAAAGATTCTTTCTCATCATTGATGTTTCTATCTATCTCTCCCTCTCTCTTCCCTCTGAAATCAATAAAAATATATTTTAAAAAATATATAAACCCATTTTCAAGTTAGCAGTTAACTGTAGTTTACCTTATTAGGAAAGGAGTGCTGACTGCAAAATAAAGCAAGAAAATGGAAGGATTTTCTGTAAGGGAGGCAGGGTAAAGGGAGAAACAGAAAATACCAAGGAGGGGGGAAATCTGGGACAATCAAAGGATGTTTAAGCAGCAAGAACTTCTCAGCAGGAGGGATTAGTGGGTTAATGTGATGGCTGAGGGCACCCCTTGTAGTTTCTCTGTGCTCAACTAAGCCATTTCTATGTGAATTAGCAATGGGCTTCCTTACTCAGGATTTAGACACCTGTGGCTTCTGGTCAGTGGGCTGAAGAGTTAAATTGACTATTGCAGGATAAAGGGGAAGTTTGGAATATGTTTATTATTATCATTATTACTATTATTATTACCATTACTAGAGGCACAGTGCGCAAAATCACACAAGGCGCCCCGCCTCCCGCCTGCCATGCCGCACTGCACTGTGAGAGCCGCTGCTCACGGGCCAGGGTGAGGGACCGAGAGGTGTTCCATGAACCTTCTGGTGACAGGTCGTTTGGTCGTTCTGGCATTATGGCCAGTGGCTTTTTATAATATAGGTTAATATGTCTAAGGGGTGGTAAAGGAAAAGAAAGAGCTGTAAAAGCTGGCTTTTATTGCAGTTGTAATAATAGCCAAAAAGCATAAAGCATAGGCTAAGAGAAAGAATAAAGATGCCACAGGTTGAGCATCAAACAAATCAATTGGGAGATCCTCAAAATTAGTTTGCTGGTTGTAGAAAGACAGCCTTTGTTGATATTTTCATTAACATGTCGCTTCATGATTTGTCCTCAATCAAGAATTGATGATGATGTACAATCAAGAATGTACAAGTTATTGATTATAGTTAATATTGTATTACCTATTTGAAAGTTGCTAAGAGAGTAGATCTTAAAAGTTCTCATCACAAGATAAACATTTTTATAACTATGTATGGTTATGGACAGTAACTGGACTGATTCTAATAATTTTGTAATATACTAGTATACAAATATCAAATCATATTGTACACTGAAACTAACATAATGTTATATGTCAATTTTACCTCAATTAAAAAAAGAGACAACTAAAAAAAATAGAACTGATGACAGGGCAGGGCCAGCTGGGTGGAGGGGTGTGGGCAATTGGCCAGAGGGCACTGCCCCCGATTGGGGTGGGGGGTTTTTTGGGGGGTCAGCAGCCTGGGGAGGGGCTGTGGGTGGTGGGCCAGCTGGCCCCACCCCTGATTGGTGTGTATGTATGGGGGCAATCGGGGATGGAGCTCACTGGGAGGAGGGGCTGTGGGTCGATTGGGGTGGTGGGTGCCCACTGGAAGTGGGGCCGGCCAGGGGGAGGGGCTGCAGGTGGTTTGCCAGCTGGCCCTGCTCCCTATTGGGGTGGGGGGGATGATCAGGGATGGGGAGAGCTGGGGGGAGGAGATGTAGGCTGATCGGGGTGGTGGAGGCCCATTGAGGGCGGGGCTGGCTATGAGGAGGGGCTGCAGGAAGTTGGCCAGCCAGCCCTACCCCCTATTGGCATGGGGGGGGGGGTGATGAAGAGCGGGGCAGCCAGGGGAGGGGCTGCCAGCCGATTGAGGTGGGGTGGATGATCGGGGGTGGGGCCAGCCAGGGTGAAGGGTGGGGGTGTTTGGCAGGCCACCCCGCCCTTCATCGGGGTGGGAGAGGCTGATCAGTGGTGGGGCGGCTGGGAGGAGGGGCCGTGGGAGGTTGGCTGGCGGCCGGCCCCCGCCCTGTACATTGGGCTGTTTCCGCAGCAGGCATCATGTCAACAACTCATTCTGGTAGTTAAGGCTTTCTGATAGCTGGCTTTTTATATATGGAGATGATTTATTTGAGAATTATAAAAAATGTAACTTTCCTAGTTTACCCTGCTACCTCCACATGCTGTTCAGAGACTTTATTGGGCACTCAACAGACTCATAATGGATAATTGTTGACTTAAGATCTCTGGTTATATAAGATTCATTTATTTATTCATTTATTTATTCATTCATATATTGATTTACATATTGTTTGCTTCATGCACCCAGCAGTGTACTAGGTGATGAGCATCAATGTCTGGCTGGGTATATGCCATTATACTGGTACTAGAGGCCTGGTGCACAAAAATTTGTGCGGGGGGGCGGGGGGGGGGTGGCGGTGGGGAGTCCCTCAGCCCGGCCTGTGCCATCTCACAGTCTGGGACCCCTCGGGTAATGACCACCTGCTGGCTTAGGCCCGCTCCCGAGGGGATTGGGCCTAAGCTGGCAATCATACATCCCTCTGGCAGCCCGGCAGCCCTCGGGGGATGTCCACTTGCCAGGGGGGAGCAGACATAAGCTGCAGTCAGACATCCTTAGTGCTGCTGAGGAGTCAGGAGAGGCTCCCACCACCACCGCTGCACTGGAAGTCATCAGCCTGGCTTGTGGCTGAGCAGAGCTCTCCCATGTGGGAGTGCACTGACCACCAGAGGGCAGCTCCTGCATTGAGTGTCTGTCCCCTGGTAGTCAGTGTGTGTCATAGTGATCAGTCATTCCCAGACTTTCTGCTGTTAGGGTCAGTTTGCATATTACCCTTTTATTATATAGGATAGAGGCCTGGTGCACGGGTAGGGGCTGGCTGGTTTGCCCTGAAGGGTGTCCCAGATCAGGGTGGGGGTCCTGCTTGGGTGCCTGGCCAGCCTGGGTGAGGGGCTGATGGCTCTTTGTAGCTGGTCACACCCCCTTCAGGGTGGGGATCCGCACTGGGGTGCCTGGCCAGCCTGGATGAGGGGCTGAGGGCTGTTTTCAGGCTGGCTGGCAACTGAAGCTCCCAGCCTCTCCTTTTTTCCTTTTTTTTCTTTTTCTTCTATAATTGAAACTTTGTTGCCATCACTGGAGCTGAGAGCAGGCTCCTGCTCGTTCCAGCTCTGAGGCCACGTCCTGCTGAAAGCAGGTATCTGGGATTTGTTTAGCTTCTATAATTGAAACTTTGTTGCTTTTGGAGCTCAGAGCTGGGCTGCAGCAGGCGGGGAACCTTGGCTTCCTCCATCACTGGAGCAAGCAAGCCTCCTGCTTGCTTCAGCTGTGTGGCTGCTGGCTGCCATCTTTGTTGGTGATTAATTTGCATATCTCCCTGATTAGCCAATGGGAAGTGTAGCAGAGGTACAGTCAATTACCCTTTTTGTCTTTTATTAGATAGGATACCCAATTTTCCATTAGGACGATGCACCTAAAATTTGTTGCAAATCAAGCCATCTTTAACTAAACTAAAGACACCTAATGTTTACGAAAAACCATGAGGAAGTTTTTTTGTTATGTGAAGAATCTTCTTGTGATGAAAAGTATCATATTTCAATGTTTCTGCTCTGTAAACCTGGATTTCCATATGTTACCTTTTCCAAAATAGGCATACCACCTCTATTTTATTTCCAGTTCCTGAGGGTAGGAACATTTCAATTGGTTGCAGTCTTAAACTAATCATTTTCTTTCTCAACATTAAAAAATGTTGAATGGCCAAACACTCATCAAAAATGTCAAAAATGTTTTCATTTTCGAAAAACTACTCTAAATGTTGAAGTGGCTTGATTAGGTTAAAGTGGTTTTTATATAATTTTCTATAACCACTTAACTTAAGGGTAACTTTTAATGACATCCTACCAAGAGCTTATAGAATTTTAAAGCAATCAGGATTTTTCCTTCCAATATAGCAAGAAGAAAATTAAACCAATTTATGCTACATGTAAGGTCTTATACTGTGTTCTAAGTTTATGTTATTAAATTAAGAATATGCAATATGATGTTTTTAGCCATATGATGCTAACTTATATTTGTAAATCACTTTTTTTTTCCAGATTCTTTTAATGAACCTCCTCTAGCAGCAACCTGGCTTATAATTTAGTTCTCTCTTCTGGAAATTCAGGCCTAAACTTACCCAAAGTCAGTAAACTAGAGCAAGTTCTGATTTTCATTTCATTTTCATGTTTGAGACTCTATTCTCTTTGTTTCATAGAGAGAATTAGGACGACCATGTAGGAGTGAGATCTTAGCCAGCTATTTAATTATGAGCTTTTTTTCAGTTCAAGGAGAAATTTGAAGTGGCCACTTCTTCATAATATAATGCATTATATTATGCAATATATCAGTATGAGAGCAATGGCATGATAAGATATGAGTTTTCCTGTTTCTCCATAGCCTCACCAGTGCTTTTTATGGTCTTTTTGATTATAGCTAAACTTATAAGTGTGAAGTGGAATCTCATTGTGGTTTTAATTTGCATTTCCCGAAAGACTAATAATGTTAAGCATCCTTCCTTGTGCTTATTTGCCTTTCATATATCTTCTTTGGTAATGTGAATAGAGGGTCCTCTGAAATGCTCATCTTTCTCTATAATTAATTATTTTTAGTAATACAACACATACTACCTGATTTAAGAGAGTCCTATTCTTGGGAAAGTGATGCGACCTCAGCTTTTTATCTGCTGTAGAAACATTGAAAAGAACAGGTGGAAGTAGTTACTACTTCATTAAAATGAAGGCTCAAACGTGTTCTTTTTTGAACCGAAATGATCTCCAACTTGTTCATATTCAAGGTCTGGAAGAAACTGTGGCCCGCCTGAGAAGTTTTATAAAAACCTATAATCACATGTCTGATTGTGCATGAAACCTACTTCCACTTCATGGCCTTTGTCTGGCTTAGGCATTTCATGAAGAGGACCAAGGTGGATAGAAAGCCTGTACACCTGAAATTCCATTCATCACCATTCTGTTCATGAAACACTCAAAAACTGACTGTCTAAAATAAAGTGAGAACAAGTTAAGATACCAATTTCTGAATTTATCACTTTGCTAATTCTCGCCTGTTAAGCAGAACAGAATAGATTCCTATTAATTAGAAGATAAGGTTTATGCTAATCTAAGGAGAGGTCTCATCTCACAAAACCAAGACACAAGTTTTCCTGGAGGATTTTGTATGGAGAGAGAGAGAGAGAGAGAGAGAGAGAGAGAGAGAGAGAGAGAGAGAGAGAGAGAGAGAGAAAGACTAGCCATTTAGCAGCTGTTTGATTTTACAGGGCCCATCTTGGCCAGTTTTGTTTAATGTTAAATAACACCACATGCTTCGCAGAGAGCCAGTCTGTGAGCTCATCCAGGAATCAATGCCATTTCCCATAATCTGGCAAATCTTGAGAACCAGGGCTTTTGTATAAACTTTGCTTTAAAAATTGCATAGTCTATTTTAAAAATCTAATTCCCCAAAAGGTACTGCATTCATCCTAACCAGCTCCAAGGCAAACAGTGTGATTGGAAGTACATTCATAATTCAACATGGTTAAATGCCAAGGGCCGAAGAGATAGCACCCCGCTCCCCAGTGTGGAATGGGATGACATTCATGGTTGATTCAGCTCCTTGCAGCAAGCTATGTAATTGGAGAAACCTAGGGAAGTGACCCCGGTTATATGTCCTGCTGGTATCAAAATGAATTCTCATCAGTTTGACAAGTGGCCAGTGTGGAGGGTTCTTTTATATCAAAGTAAAAATAATAAGTCACAATTTTCAAGATTTCTGGAAATATTATATCTAAAGCAAGAGAGGGAATAGACTGGGAGAGAAATATCTTTGTCTATAGTAACTATAAATATAATTGATATGTCTTTATAGTTCCCAATTTTTTTTCCTCTATATAATTTTATTCAAGTCACATACTGTATGAGGTAGAAGTCTCATACATGCATTTTCAGGTGAGGAACCTGAACCAAGAAGCATTTAAGTAAGAAGCAGGCACATCTGGATCAAGTCAGACATTTTAGGTGTGAGTCCCACCTTCATTGCAACCTAGAACAGGGAACTAATTACCCAGAGGAATAAACTCTGACAAATCACCTAATATCTCTGTTTTCTAATCTGCAAATTGTTGATTAGAACGGTCATTATGCCTTCAGGTCATTGTGGAATTCAGTAAAACCCTGCATATAATCCACTCACTTTAGTGGACAGCACATTGTAAGTGCTCTGTACATTTTAGCCTCTTCTACCAGCTGTTAAGTTTCCACAAGCCAAAAGTGCAAACTTTAAATAGGACCCATCCACATCAAGGAACCTGAGTTTCCTGGCTCTTATCTCTTTCTTCCATCTCATACTGCCTCCGATGTTGTATAATACTCTTTAAATAATGACTATTCAGTCAACAAAAATGCAGTAATTCCTTGGTATGCCCACAGAAATATGATGGACTCATGGAAGATTTTTAAATGCATAATATTTATTCCACAAAACTGTGCAACTTTGTTTGCAAGACAAGCCATACATTTAGGATCTAAATGCTATCATAAAGCATGTGAGTCATACTGAGAATAGATGTTATTAAGGTTCAGGAAAAGGAGACCTATGGCCTAAAGTAGGGGAGAACAGTTTTTATCATAGTTCTTTTTATTGTTGTTCTTATTGATTTTCAAGGGCCTGGACAGGCTTAAGCTAAGCCTTGAAGTTCTAACTTGGATGAATGAAGAGGAGAGGAACAGCAGGATGGGTAGGAAGAGAAAAGAAACAAGGCAGAGAAGAACATGGAAAGAAAGGTAAGAAAAAGAGATGGTGGAGTTAGGATTGACAACTTCAGGTTGAAAGGAGTGTGAGACTGAGCTGATCAGGCTGGGAGCAATGGATCGGAGGGTTTGTATTAGTGATGTGTACTCTCCCCAAGTGTCCCTGGTGAGCTTCTGTAAATCTGTGAGTGGACTGGCTCAGGGTTCAATGACTTCTGTGGGCATAGAAGAAACTGTATGCTGTTTACACATAAGATGACAAAATCTACATTAATATTTCTCTCAATTTGATTCTCAACTAAAGGTAAAGTGTTTCAATGTGTGTGTGTGTGTTCTTCCAGGAACGGTTGTAACTGATTCTCCCATATCCTGCAATTCATTGTTTGTGGAGCTGGCCTGGGTTTATGGAACAGCTGGGAAGCTGGTTCCCTAGCCTTCAGGCCACTATTGACTACAAGTCTTCCAGCACAACCAGATTAATGGGATTGGGTACAACTCTAGTAGGTTGCACTAATTAATCAATTTTATTTTACTTTATATACTTGTAGTTGAAGCTTTTATACTTAGTATGCAAATTTATGTAAATTAAAATTCAAATACATGCAAACAGATATGCAAATATATGTCCCTAGATTACAAGGGAACAAAATCTGGTAGCCCTACTGTAAGCTCCTAAACACAGTTGGGGGAAGGGAGAGAGAACTTGAACTACTCTTACAGCTTGATCTGCCTTTAATTTGTTAATATATGCAAGTTGAAAATGAAAATAAAAACATGTTTTACTTCAACTGCTCCTTATGTTATAAAATAGAAAACTGAAAATCTGCAACAATAACGAACAAAATCTGTGAGTCTCCTCATTGAGATAAGAATCCCAAAGTTTTATTTATTCCAAAATCATCTGCCTGTAGGCAGCAGGTCTCATAAGTGTAGGTTTATAACTTTTAATTGATCGAATTGAAGCTATAACCAAACCCAGAGGAAATGATCTTCGAGCCTTGAAACACAAGACCTTATAATATAAGCTTTGTGTTGTATATAAATGGCTTAGGAATTTATAATGGAAATTGGACAAAGTTGCAGAAAAATTAACTAATAAAAAATTACAATTCATTCACATTAAACAAATATTATATTTAAAAGATCACTTATTTCCAAGTGAGCTCAAGTTAAGAGCAGAAGTATTTTCTATGAGTATCAAAATGGAAACTTCATTAAATTTTTTTTTAGAAAAGAAGCCAGCAGCTTGAGAGTATATTGCAATGGAAGAAATAAACATCTGATAGGGGTAATGTTGCACATTGCAATTATTTGTAAATGAGTGAGCAGTAAATCCTAAAATGCATTCAGGCAAAGGCATCTAAAGAACTGGATTTACTGCTGGCCCTGATGTATTAGTACTGTGACATTTTACTATAAAGCAATCTGGGCCTCAATTTTATCATTGGTAAAATAAGATAATAATAATTGCTTGACCTTTTCAAAAGATAGCCATGCCTTTCAAATGAGAAAGAGCAAAGTACTAAACAGATGTTAATTACTTTTACAAAAGTTTATCTGTGGTCATTGCCAAGTTTTCTTTCCAGAAAGCCTCTAAGCACTCAAAATTTGGTTATGGATTCAATGTGATCAATTAAAGATTAGAAAATCTACATAAATTTAATGTCTCAAGATAATGTTACAAGACATTTTGTAGTCAGTACAACTTGGAGTATGTCAGTAAGGAGAAACAGTGTAATGGAATTGTAAAAGGAGACTATTTCTTAAATCTGTGATAATTTTCTCCTCTGTACAATGAAACTATAATAAATGAATGAATTACATAGGTCCCTCAAGCTCTCCAAATCTGACTCTGGTGCTCATGGACTCCTACCTTGAGTTCTCTATTTTGTATATCAGATCAGCCTAAACTGGGTGGCTTTTCATGCTCCTGCCATATATTTCTTCTCAGTTGCCACTGATTCTTAGTACCATAGTATGTTTGTCCATTGACTGATGAAATAATTTGTGGCAAAGAATGTCAATTGCTGAAAGTAATTTTTAAAAGGTTTGCTTGCCCAGCTGGCATGGCTCAGTGGTTGAGCATTGACCTATGAACCTGGAGGTCATGGTTCTATTCCTGGTCAAGGCAGATGCCCAGGTTGAGGGTTTGATCATCAGTGGAGGGGGAGGGGTATAGAAAGCAGTTAATCAATGATTTCTTCTCATCATTGATGTTTCTATCTCTTTCTCCCTCTCCCTTCCTCTCTGAAATCAATAAAATATATTTTTAAAAGGTTTGCTTATTTATTGTATTTATTGGATGAATATGCACTCTATAAATATTGTTAGGTATTCAGTATAAATAAGAAATGATCCTTGAACCTAAATATTTAAAGTCTTATGGGAGAGAGAAGACATCTTCATGTCTATTAAATCTAAAGTTGTCCTCACTTGGTGAGAGTAGAAAAGTATTCTGAGATCAGAAAGTATGTCTCCAATGGTAAAACTAAAAGCATATAATTGGGTAAGTGTGAGCAGACTTTTAGGACAAAGGGACTCTGCTTTAAGGAAATTAAACTTGCAGTGCTGGCTTTAGCAACAGAGGTAAGTGTGTGTGTGTGTGTGTGTGTGTGTGTGTGTGTGTGTGTGTGTGAGAGAGAGAGAGAGAGAGAGAGAGAGAGAGAGAGAGAGAGAGAGAGAGAGCACGTTTGCTATGCCATAGGTGTGAAACAATGAAAGGGTGACAGTGAAAATATCACACATAGGAAATGTCACTCACAAGGAGTCTTGGCAAGTGCTTTGTTCCAGTTGACAAAGGAAATATAAGAGATATATATGAACTTGACACATTCAATCTATGTTTATAATAGAATGGGGCTATCATTACAGAAATATGCAGGTGATTCCATGATGGGGAGGTGCTGGAGCAGAGAAAATTAGTAGTTTAGAATTTGTCTTGATGCAGAGGTGATTTAGTAGACAGGCTTTGTAGGGAATAAAGAAAGCTAACCTAGAACCTAGAAGAGAAGGAATGACTTTGTCAGCATAAAGGAGTTAGCTGACATCTTGCATGAGGGTGAGTTCAGGGAGGAGAAGACTAGTAGAAAAGAGGTGAGCTGCCCCTGAATCCCTCCATTTAGAGACCAGGGAAAAGACATAGACGCTTAGCAATCTGGAAGTAGATAAAACTCAGTAAACTAAGGTGCTCAGGAAAGTGAGAGAAAAGAGTTTTAAGAAGATGAGATGGTGGGCAGTGGCTGGTGTTTTCATTAATATCTAATAATATAAGAGAGAAGTCAAAGGTGACCCAGTGGGTCTAACAGTAAGCTGATTATACTGGGCACATTTTTAATAGAGTATTATATAACTATAGAAAGTAAATCCATGGAGTCTAACCAGTTTGGATCAGTGGATATAGTATCAGCCCACAGACTGAAGGGTCCGAGGTTTGATTCTGATAAAGGGCACATAAGCTAATTATGTTGGTTGCAGTCTCAATTCTTGGCCCTCGTCGAGTCATGCAGAAGATAATCAATTGATGTGTCTCTCTCACATCGATGTTTCTCTCTCTCTGTCTCTCCCCCTCCCTTCTACTCTCTCTAAAAATCAATGGAAAATATCCTTGAGTGAGAATTAACAAAACAAAAAAGTAAAGCTATAGAAATAATGGAGCAGAGATTAAAAGTTGCTCATAATATTATGTTCAGTGAAAAAAGTAAGTACACTTATTTTAAAGAATGCCATGGGTGGAGACGGGTTGAGTGAGTGAGTGAGAGGGTAGATGACAGAGAAATATGTGAAGGTGCTTAGCAGTAATTGTATATGATAAGGAAATGAGTGATTTTAGTGCCCATCTTTGCATTTAGATTGTTCCTATCACATTAGTACTGCAATTGAACACTATTGGCGCTATGTATTGGTTCTTTGATTTTTTTTTTTAATGAGAAGAGAATGTTTTATTTAATTTATTATTATTTTTTAAATTTAACTTCTTTATTATTTAATGTATTATGTAAGTTTCTTTTTTTCTCCATTAACCTCTCCCTGGCTACCCCCATTTATTGAGCTTATTGGGATGACATTAACAAAATCATATAGGTTTCAAGTGTACAACTTGACAAAACATCATCTGCACACTGCATTGTGTGCCCATTGCCCAAAGTAAAATCTCTTTCTGTCCCTATTTATCGCCCGTTGCCCTCGTCTACCTCCCCCAGAGAATAGCAAACTTTAAATGAGACATTCATTTTGAAGAAAAGCCAAATAAAATTTTTGCATGTCTTGGTGGAAAGGAAGATCTGCAATGGGTCAAAGCTAAAATTGCCATTTTATTTTACATAGAGATGATTTAGGTTCAGCAAAACATTATCATGTTGAGTTAATGTTAACTTACATTTTATTTGCTTTTTTTAAAAAATATATTTTATTGATTTTTTACAGGGAGGAAGGGGAGAGAGATAGAGAGTTAGAAACATTGATGAGAGAGAAACATCGATCAACTGCCTCCTGCACATCTCCCACTGGGGATGTGCCTGCAACCCAGGTACATGCCCTTGACCGGAATCGAACCTGGGACCTTTCAGTCCGCAGGCCGACGCTCCATCCACCGAGCCAAACCGGTCTCGGCATTATTTGCTTTTTATTTAAATATTTTTAATTTTATACTTGTACATAAGCTAAAAGTACTGGATGTTTGTAACTAGTTTTAGGGTTGTAAGAGTCCATGATATAGATTGATAAATAGATAGATATTTTCCCCTTTGAAAAGAGGTCCTATATTGTATAAGTTTAACAAATACTGCTTTGATCTTGGGCTACTGAAGATTTGAAGTGTGGCTTGTCCAATTGGGATGTGCTGTAAGCATAAATGCATTCTGAATCATCAAGACATTTTTATGAAGAAAAAAGTAAATGTTTTATTAATAATTCATATATGGACTATATATTTAAATATTATTTTAATATATTGGGCTAAATTATATATACTACTAAAATTAATGTTACCTTTGTCTTTTCACTCTTTTATATGTGCCTGCTAAAATTTTTAAATCTTGTGTGTGGCTCTCAGGATCTACCTAGTGCTTGTTTGCAGTATGTTTGACCTGGCAGATAGGCCTGCCTGCCACTGCTAACCATTGTATCTGCTGCCAGATGCTGCCCCTGTTTACTTGAGATTCGGAGGCCAAGGAGGGGATGGGTCTGGTACTGAGATATGGATGGGTGAGTGGCTTAATAAGTCTGTCTGTCTGGCCACAGCCTCTCAGAAAGCATGTCTGTGCACAAATCAAGTAGAGCTAATTTGGTAGTACACAAAGTACCTCTCAGCCAGGAAAGGGGCCTGACACTGAGTTACCAGTAAATGAAAGATACAGATCATATGATTTAGAGGTCCATCATGTGTGTTGAGATGACACAAGAGAGGGTATCAGACTTTTATTTCCAAAGTTCTCTTGGGAGTGGTCCTTTCCCTTTCAAATTCAGCTTATTGGTCATTGTGCAACTAAATCTGACCAGTCCTCTAAGGAACATCCAGTCTCATGTTCCTCATGAAAGCTTCACCCTTTACAAGGTTCACCAAATTCAGGTACTCACTTGTCTTCTGCAACAGCAATTCTAGTTTTGTGTTTTATTTAAACACTTGTGTGTGTTCACTTACTCATCAGCTGACCCATTCTGAGTGAAGGGATGTCTAATGCCTTGAATCCTTCAGCAAAGGATTGATTTTCTGCTTGTGATGACCATTCATAACTGAATTGAATAAAATGTATTCTTTAAATTGTGAGGGTTCATGCATAAACATACACACACTTTATAAGGAAAAACATATGTGCATATGTAATATTAGTTGATATGCAAATGTCTGTTAAGATAATGTAAGTTGAAAATATCGGAAGTCAAAGATATGCTTACTGCACCTAGCCTACCAAACACCATAGCTCAACCTAGCCTACCTTGACTGTTCTCAGAACACATATTAGCATACAGTGGGGTAAAATCATTTAACAATGAATACAATACAAACATTGGATGTGTACTGTGGTGATCGTGTGGCTGACTGGGAACTGTGGCTCACTTCTTCCCAGCATTGCTAGAGTATGATACTGCATATTAGTAGCCTGGGAAAAGATCAAAATTTAAAATTTGAAGTAGTTTTTACTGAATATATGTCGCTTTTGCACCATCAGTAAGTCTACCTATCCTAAGTCAGGTAGTGTCTGTGGTAAGTAAGGAAAAAGAGAGGAGGCACAGAATGAAAGACAAGTGAATCTCCTTTATTTTTTCTGTGTCAGTTTCTATATGTGGACCAGATGTGTGAGTATATTTTAGTGGAGAAATTTCTAGATCATGCCAATGCTTGCAATATTTACATGCCAATGTCCATAGGCATAAAATGTGGCGTTCCTTGTTGTTTTTGCCTGTGCATGAGGTTAAATAAATAGGTAAGGTCAGACTACATAGACACTAAAAGGCTATGACCAGGAGGGGAAATATTATTAAAAAATGGAAAGTCAGCACATTGCCCAATAAAGAAAGTAATTCAATGTGATTTACCTTTTTAGAAGATCAGTTTGATTGCTGGGTGAAGATGGACTGTACATATTCAATAGTGGAAGAAGGGATACAAGTAATGGTGTTCTTGCAGGAGTCCAGGCATCCTGTGATTGTGCCCTATGTAAGAGGGATAGATATCTGTGAATGCTGAGGAAAAAAATCAGGAATGATATATAGGTTGTGTTAGTGCAAGCAGCTGGATAAATGGTGGTATGGTTTGTTGAGATAGAAAAGACTCATGCAGCAAAAGATTTGGAGATATAAAGAAAACAAGACACTCTTGAAGGGAAATAGTAGAGGAAAGAGCAGTTTGTAAAATGATCTAAGCGTTCTTGCAATGTCTCGGCATCTATAATCATTATGGTCATGAGCGTGGAAGCCAAGCATCTGTGTGTTCAAATCCTAAAACACTGATAGTTCTCTCACCTTGGGAAATTTGCTTATTACTTCTAATGTCAATCCCCTCTTCTGGACACTATGATAAGAATACTTAACTGCGTGTGGGTTCTGTTAGGATGAGACAATATGAGGAATGTAAATCATACAACAAACCTTCGGGAATTAACCAACAACAAAATATCAGACTGGAACAAAGGTTGCCTCCTGCACAATCCCTGGGATCAAGCCCACCACCCAGACATGTGCCCTGATCAGGAATCAAACCAGCAACTTTCTAGTGCATGGGACAATGCCCAACCAACTGAGCCACACAGAACAGGGCAAGGTCACTGTTCTCTTGACCCCATCTTTAGGTCACTCTCCAGTGCTACAAATGGAGCATGATTAAAACCTAAGCCATAGCCCTTCTTCCAGCCTGGTCTGCAACTTGCTTTGCCTTCCAGTGAGTTCTGCCTACAATCATTGAATTTTGTCGCTCAGAGAGCTGATCCTCATATCTTATACAGCATTGCTACCCCACTTCTTTGCAAGAGGCATTATGAAATTCTCTCCAAAATTCTACTTCTTCGCACCTGTTCTACTTAGCCATGCACACTAATTACATAGTGCCTGGTCCATAAAAGTAATTCCATAAATATTTGTCAAAGATATAAAAGAAATCTCTGAGGTTTGAGGATAAAAAATGAAATGAGACATGAAATAATAATCAGCTATGACTATTTACTGACCAAAATAGGTTTAATTATCAATAGTGACCAAGGTGTTTTTTGTTGTTTTTTTTTAGAGAACTATGTTAGCCCCAGAGTTCAGAAGGAACTATCTTGAGAGAAGAACTTCATTTTGTGCCTCTAAATATTCATAAAACCCACATCAATGATTGAATTGATCCCTTATTTAGACTCTCTAGAGAACCATGTTTCAAGTCTTCCCTTGATGAGAATTTGCCATTGATAGTCTCTTATTGTGGAAGTAAAAGCCTTGTCAGCTACAACTTGAGTTGTGATCCGTATTTTACTGACTTGTTTATGGAAGGAAAGCTCCTTGGGGCAGGAACTTGCTTATTATTCAGCACCGTTCAAGCTAAACTCTTTTGCGATGGGTATCCTAGTGGCACCTTACAAGGAACAACAACAAAAAATCAGGTCACCTTAGCTAATTCATCTAATTGTTTCCATTAATAATTAATTTTAATTTTGTTTAATTAAAGTTATAAAGTGTGCTGAGCTGAAGACACTGTGATTGGTTTAAACCAAAGCTCCAAGCACCACAGACACCTGAGGCACTCACAGCTGGAATCTCCACATGTGCTCTTCCTTTATGAATTTCTTTGGCAATATTATTAAGCCAAGCTTATTTTTATGACTAATCACAGGATTATAAGAACTTTCAAAAATACTATATTGATTTCATCAAAAGATGCAAAACTTCTGCCGAAACACAGATGTGAACTTTTATCAATATTTTCCAGTTCTTACATCTAATTTGAAAGAAGTTCACTACAAAGTCAAATTGGGCAAGGTAAGCTGGAATATGAGTCCAAACCTTGATGGTTCACATTTTTTAATGAGAAGCATATGTCCTTATTTATTCTCTTTTTTTTGCATTGAAGTTTTCTGTGTCTGTAAATGGTCTAGTTTTAGAACAACCCATATCAGTTCTCACCAAATCTATACATGGATAAATATGGTTACATCTATGAAGATAATATACTTGAAGTAAAAAAATAACAGACACCTTCTAATGAACTACCCCTTAACACTTTCCAAAGGATTTTTCCTTTCTACATTGATTGCAATATTACTGATTCCAATTAGTGTAAATACATGAGGAAAGAATCATACAGAAAGTAACTGGAGCCCAAGCAGGCAATTGCATTAGCAATTTGACTTTTGCACTGTATAAATCCCAGTCATCATTATAGAATTGTCTCTTGACCTTCCCCGGGGAGCCTTAGTCAAGAGACATTACTTTCCAAGGATGCTTTTGTGCCCCTCCCTCAATTCTAGAGTTCCCATTGGTCTTTCTCTTCTACCAAGGTGTCTGTAATCACTGAATACTAGTTAAGTACATTGCCTTCTTAGTCAAATGCCCATCTCACATCTTTTCCCCACCAGTTCATTACCTTTAACCTCACCAGTCCCATACAAATAAGCATATGCAAATGCACACACACACACACAGTGCTGGATGCACAAACAGAATTTTAAGTATAGCCTCTAAATTTATCTTTTATATCCCAGATATAAAAATGGAGTGAAGAAGTCCAGGAACTTCTGTTTACAAAGTATGAATATAGAAAAAATGAGTGCTTAGACATAAAAGCAGGTAGCTTTTCCCCTTTGTGAGACCAACTAACTTGTTTAATTAATTGTCTGGATAGACCACTTTAACATGCTGGGGTGAACTTGTGCAGAAATAAACACTCTAAGAGGTGCTGAGGTGGGCAGAGAATGAACTTAATTTGACATCACAGCCTTCCCTCTGTGGTTTCTTTTCTTACCCTTGGTTTCCTCTCTAAAAACAAGGTGTGTGTGTTGGGGGGGGGGGGGGATGGTAAAACAAAAGAAGTTCAAACTAGATGACCTCCAAGGTTTATTCTAGCCCTAATATTCTCTTATCTTCTCTTATCCAAGAAGGAAATACTTTATGTTCTCCACAGAATGGGATACACGTTCTTTGAGAGGCTCTAACTGCATCTGAAAGTGCTTCTCAGAAATAGAGTCAGTATATTTTCACAGTCCTGCCCGAGGGCAGAGTGGGATTTTTACATTTTGAAAAGGTGATTTTGGACTAACATCCCTTAAAGCTGGCACCGCCACCATACATACAGGATTCTGTGCAGTTGGCAACTCACCTTGTTTCAAGAGAAAATGATTCCTGTAGTGTTCTCTTTAAACTGATTTTCTTAAAATATAAATTCCTCGGTATTTCAGATCCTGTCCTTCAGTGGAAACAAAAATAAAGCAATAGAACCATAACAGTTGTTTGCCGGAGTTGCAAACTTCAGACAGCAAGGCCATTTTCCAAAACCCTCCAACTCTACTGATTTCCCGGTAGACTTGATCTTAATCACAAGCCTGATTGGGCACAGTGGGTCCTGGATAAAGAGCAGATCTAATGCAATGTATGAAATAAGAAGCGCCCTGCACACCTGAGCAACTCCAACTTCTTCATCCCCAGGCCCTTTGCAATACCTTTCATTCATTTCTTTCAGAGTTTTGCTCTTTTAATTATGTTAAAGTCAGACAATTTTTTGCAACTAATTAGGTATTAGGTATAGGGGAGCTAGAGATAGAAGGTGAGTAAGTAGGCCCCTGCCTTCAGAAAGTGCACAGTCTCTTTGCAAGAAATAGTTATATTATAATAACCAGAATATAGGGTACTCTGCAGTGGTAGAATGATGTATAACTCACATTACTATGGCTGCACAGAAAGAAAAATTATTTTTGCCTGAGGTTAGTAAGAATTAGATTGAGGTGCATAAAGACTCCAGAAAAGTATGTATTTGATCTCAGCCATTGAATGAGTTTGATAAACCAATCAATTAAATGAAAGGTATTGAATACATTTTGTGCACCAAGTCTAGCATTGAAAATGTAGCTTAACCCAGTCCTTCAAAGAACGAGTCATAGAGGTGTTTTATAGTTAAAGAACAGTCAAATGCTAACCAATGTGGCACCAACTATGGTAGGGGTTCAAGCAGAGAGAGGGTATTCCAGCCAAGAGAAGTTGGAGGATACATTGATAGAGCTAAGGAGAGGAAGAAACATCGATAACTGATATTTACTCATCACTGTTACTTACCCTTCTTTCTACCACTGCACACTTGTCCACGTGTGAATGCTTATGTGTGGGCATGTGTGTGTAGTGGGGGAGCCTATTTAATAGTGTCAGAACTGATGTGAAGGTGACCATGTTCAGAAGTGCTGATTTATGCCATGATATGATTCACCTTGTGTTATGGTAATTTAAAGCAGCTGGTCACAAAGGAGCACATATTGTATGATTCTATTCATACAAAATCTCCCAAACAGGCAAATCTGTAGAGACAGAAAGTAAGTTAGTGTTTGTCTAAGTCTGGAGAAGGGGGAATATGAAATTATCAATTCTTCACTTCATGCAATGGAAGTTGTGAGGCATTCAAAGATGGAGGAAAAGAAATTTGCTCATATTTATAAGCCATCTCTTGGGTCGCCATCCAAGTAATAAAATGGCCACCACATTAGTCAACTCTTTTTCTTTTCTTTTTTAATTTGGCTTTTACAATGTCTACAAGTTTATGGATTTAGAGTTACATTTTTGTAAGTATTTGGGGATGATTGCTAAGGGATATGAGGTTTCTTTTTGGGTTAATAGAAATATTACAAAATTGATCAAGGTGATGGATATACAACTCTGTAAATAAACTAAAAGCCATGTAACTGTATACTTAAAATGAGTGAATTGTATAATACTAAAGGCCCAATGCACGAAATTCGTTCAAGGGGATTGGCCCTTGCAGCCATGGCAGCTGCCCTTGGCCCTCACAGCTGTGGTGGCTACCTGGCTACTTTTGGAAGGTCATCTAGAAGGATGTCCAGAAGGTTGGTCAGCTGTCTGGTCTAATTAGCATATTACGCTTTTATTATTATAGATGTGAATAATATTTCAATAAAGCTGTTAAAATATAACTATCTTGTATTGAATGATCAAATGTACAAGGCATCCCAATGGGGAAAAGAGTCAGAAGTGACAGGGTTGATGGAGCAAGAAAAAGGTTGACATCCTAGTTGGTTTGTCACAGTGGTTATAGCATTGACCCTTGGACTCAAGGGTGGTGGGTTAGATTCCAGTCAAGGGCACATAACTCCACTGCAGGCAAGAGGCAGCCAACCAATGTATCTCTCTCACTTTTGATGTTTCTCTCTCTCTGTCTCTCCCCATCCCTTCTATTATCTCCAAAATATCAATGGAAAAAATATCCTTGGTGAGGATTGAAAAAAAGAAAAGATTAAACTCTGGGCCACTACTCTTTGTGAGATGGCTGAGGAACTCTAGACAGTTGAAAGCAGGCTGTAGAAATGTTCTTAGTAATGATGTCCCAATAAGGGAGGAAATTGGGAAGACATGCTTTTTTTTTCAGGCCTGGTTTATTTTTATGTTCTTCTTTTTTAAATTATTTATGACCATTCTTATAACTAAGGCTGTAAAATGTTCTTATTTTAAATCAGCATACATTTAAGAAATATTGGTGACAAATACTCTCTGTTTTTTGTTCTTATTTACTACTCTTTCTAAGCCTTAGTATTTCCTCTGGCTCCCATGCCACTAATTCCTCGTGTAGAGTTGTCAACACTTCAAATTATCTCCAACTCTGCTGCCTTCCATATATTGCTTAGCCAACGCATGCACACTTAGCTCTCTTAATCTCCCTCATAAGTAAATTCCTCAGCCCCTTAATCACCCCCGCTACTCTTCCCTGAATCCTTTCCAATGTGTTGACATCTTTCTGGCACGATGTTGCCCATAGCCATATGCCTTTGGCACTCATTCCCCTTGGCCTCCCACCAGAAATGGAACTTGGCCGATGTCAGAACAGAGAGTAAGACATATTTATTTGATTTAGCTTTTGATTATGTTCACTTCTTAGGATGATGGTTGATTACTACTGATGGGGTTGGCCAGGCATTGGGATTCAGGGCACGTCAGAGATGGAGGGGGTTTATGTGTGAAAAGCAATAGCATGTAACTTGTGTTTCTCCTAGGAGTAGTTGTTTTCTAAAACAGATGCAATCAGGAGTTTGGGAAATGGTCATAGATTAGCATCCCAAAGATTGTTTCTCTTTCTATAGTTTGAATTTCAAAATTCAGTTGAACCTTTCATAATTCTAGAATTTTGAGATTAGAGAACTTTAAGATTTCCATAGGGAAGAGAAGCTGTCATAGCTGAATCATCCAGAGCAGAGACTTTGAACATAAAAGTTTACCCATCCATTCTAGGTTAGACATGCTTTACTCTGTGTGATGGGAGCTGTGAGGCATTTAAAGGTGATGGTGGTGGTGCCGGGGGATCAATTTACCTGAATTTAAAAACTGCCTCCAGATCCATATCACAGTACTGATTGCTTGACCTTCACTTTAGGGGAGACTTTTCATTGTTATTGGACGTTGACAGTGTTTATAAGTGTGAAATTAGACTTAAATTGTTTTAAACAGAAAACATGATTTCTCTAATGATAAATCATCTGATATTCTAAGTTATTTGAGAAGGATAATCTGTTTATAAGTAAGTTTTGTGAGAGAGTGTCAGCAACTACAGTCTGTTTAAAATTTAAGAAGCCTCTGACAAAGCTTATTTATTCATTCAACCAATATCCACGGAGGGCCTGTAATGTCCCTGACTCTTGGGCCATGATACATGCAAGGTACTGTTCTGGCTACAGGAATCAAATACTACAAAAATAACTAAGGATAAATTGATGCAAGAGGAATAAGGATGGTGAAACGCTCTGCCACAGGAAGACAAATATGAGTGGTTTTCTTCTTGGATATAAGACAAACCCTTAGGTGGCTCCCAGATATCTCCCAAATGATGTTCAGTGATATTAGCCTCATCTAAGAAGGACTGCATGTTGCCTAGACCAGTATGGAATATACAAGTTTCCTTGATTTAATGTGCATAGTTATCACAATTGGGCAAGCCAAATCCTTTCTCTGAAAGTGACACCAAGAGACCATATTGCATTTGCTCAAGTGGGATAAATTAATCTTGCCAATACACAAGGCAGATGTTTAGTCTAGGATTGAAAAAAGTAAAAAAAAAAAAAAAAGAACTTGCTATTAGTGACAAACTTGTGTCAAATTGGCTGGAAGTGATGGAGAGCAGGCAGATGGCCATTCCCATGAGTAGGAAGCATGGAGAGATCTTTCAGGGGTCATCAGAATAAATGAATCTGATGCTTAAGCTGTATAAGGAAATAAATGAGTAGTCAGCTGCAACCATGCCCTTTTTCTTTCAGAATAGAAGATGGATACTCAATAGTCAGAAGAAAACCAGTGGCAAACTGCTCACAGAGTAACCTCTTGGGCTGCTGGCATGTTACTTCAGTATTCTGAATCCTAGCAAAGGTGGCTCTTAAGGAACCTGGAAGTATGGTTTTATTTTCTCCAGCTAAGGGCTATCTTCAGTGTTCCCAAGTTTTGGATTTTTCTTTGAATGTGGAAGGCCTCCTGGGGTTTTTCTTCTGAGGTCCACCAGGAGCTCAGCACTCCCTTCTTTCCAAGAAATGGGACCAGGCTGAAAACTCCTTTGCTTCTAGCATCCAGCCTATGAGACTGTAAGGTACATCTTTAATGAAGGCACAGAGTGCTCAAAAGAGAATTATGGTGGACAAGAAGAACAAAGTTTGAGAATCTAGTTAGCTTAGACTTTTCCTCAGTCCTCTTCTAAGAATGCATTTCAAGGTTTAGCCTTTGGGAGAGTGGGTGAGCTTTGTGTGCTCCCTTCACCCCTGACATGGTTATCCTTTCTTAATTTATAGACCAGCTCATATGAACCACCTCATCAGCTAGCCCCTGGGTCAGAAGAAAGTCCATCCTCCCCCCCTGACTCTCACCATAAAAAAAACTCCACACCTTTCACAGGATCATATATTTATCCACTGTCCTCCAAGAACAAAACAGCAGAATGCCGTGCTGTCAAGTGGGGTTTTGTGGTGATACTACAATGTATTGTGTTCAAGTTTCACTACTACTTGCTGGCAGAAGCCTCAGTTTCCCCATTGGAGAGTGAGATAATACTATTTACCATATAAGGTTAAAGTGAGGCTTACAGGAGCCCATCAATAGAAAGCAGACAGTACAGAGCCTGATTAGCCCTCACCAGATCATAGTTATTGTATTATTCAAAACAGTTCTGATATTCATTGCTGTCCAGTTAGATTCTAGGAGAAAAGGGGAGATAAATATGAAAATGACTCCTCAGATTTTAGTTCTCAAACAGATAGATGGACCTACTGTTCCTCTTACAGGATGACCTGATTATATTAATTAGACATTTAAAAAATCTACAAATTTATAAATTCTCTGTATGTGCAGTATATTTCATAGCTTATGGATTTCTTTCATTCACAATATCTTATTTGAGCCACAAAAAAATCCTTGTGTGAGGGTTTTAATGTCCCCATTTTTCAGATGCAGACAGTTTCAAATTGGTTTTTACGATTTACCCAAGATCATTCAGAAATGGAACTGTGAGTTCATCCCTTGTTGCTGGTTATATATCTCCTACTTACAGTAGGTTTTTAACTAGGCATGTTGAAAATATAGTTTTTTAATTAAGAAGTGGAATCAATTAAAAGAATATTAATTAGTGAGATCAGTCTCTTCTTTCTCATATGTCAGTGCCGCAGTTGTGTTTATTATTACACACCTATGAGGTTGTTGAATACTCTCATTAGTATCTCATCTAAGTACAATGATTTGTGAATATTAAACTTAAAAAAATATCCCCTTACTTGACTGTAAATCAATAGCAATGCTGTCTCACATCTTCATTATTTCTCAAGTGTCTAAATTCTATCTCTTTATTTTTCTAGTTAGCAACCAATTTAAAAAGCATTTCAGCAACTCTGCCATTATAGAATTCTTGTTGTAATAAAATTAATAATTTAAATTTGTTGGCATCAAATGCTGGAAGTTCTCAGGGCACCTTAATGAAAACAGAAAATGATAACAATACTGCATCATGCCCTGATGACTACCCCAGAGCAAGATTGGGTAAACTTGCCAAATGACTGCAAAAGAATGATCCAAATTAAAATTAAAAACAACAATCACATAGGAAAGGCATTAGCTTTACCCTGAAGAGGAATGGATTTCAGGTCTCTAGCTACTGATGATCTATTCAAGGGAAGGAAAAATATCATGCAGGATTCTAAGATTTCTGCTATCAAAAATGTTAGTCCTTTGCTGAACCTTGCAATATATCTAGTTTGGTCCCTTCGAATTTGTCACAAACTGATACACCAAGAAGTGTAATGACTTTCTTAAAGTCCCACAGCCAGTTAAACCAGAGCTTGCCCTGCATCCAAGCCACCTGATATCACACCTGGCAGTTTCCCACTGTTTTGTGCTACCCCTAGTCTGTTTGCAGCATATTGAGGATCCACTCATTTCAGACTGCTAGAAGTAACTGGCTTCAAGCCACTAATATGCAAAGTTAGAAGAGGGAAAAGTATGAAAGAATTGGGCCAGGACTGGGGTCAGGCAAACTTTAAGGGGAGTTTAAAAACTCAGTAATCAAGAGTAATATTCCAATGTAATATTTTTTGAAAATCAAAATTAATGCAAGTGCCTCTTTAACCCCTTTCACCTCACTTGCCTCACTCTCGTATTGGTCCTGGGAATGGCTTCTCTTTTCCCTTTATGGCCTGCAGTTAATTTGCCCAAATGCCAATGCTTTATTTTTGAGATGAATGCTTTACTCTTGAAATTCTACAGGGTAAGTCCCCTTTACTCTTTGTAAGTGTCAGCGATATGTGGAAGGGTAAGGCCGCTCACTGTGTGTGTGTGTTTTAAACTATGTCCAATATTTTTTACACTCTTCTCTTCCAAAGATGAACTCTATCTTCCTTCCTTGAGTGCGGACTGCACTTAGTGACTAGCTTCTAAAGAATAGGTGTGGCAGAAGTGGCCTCCTGTGATTTCTGAGCCCGGGCCATAGACGGTATGGAGCTTCCTCTTTGCTCTCCTGGGTCACTTGCTCAGAAGAAAGCCAACTGCCTGTTATGAGGACATTTAAGCAGATCATGCAGAGGTTCATATGGGTAGTAACTGCAGACTTCTGCTAACAGCATGTGAACGAGCCAATATGGAAGCAAATTCACCTAAAATCTTTGTTACATTACTCGTTATTTTATTGTGGAGGAGAATTAAAATATCTGAATTTTGCCTGGGCAGTATGGCTCAATGGTTGAGTGTCAACCTATGAACCAGGAGGTCATGGTTTGATTACCAGTCAGGGCATATGCCTGAGTTGTGGGCTCATCCCCAGTAGCCGTTGTGCAGGAGGCAGCTGATCAATGATTATCTCTCATTATTGATGTTTCTAACTCTCTCTCTCCCTTCCTCTCTGAAATAAATACAAATATATATATATATATATATATATATATATATATATATATATATATACTAGAGGCCCAGTGCCCAAAATTTGTGCACTCAGGGGGGAAGAGGGGGTCCCTCAGCCTGGCCTGTGCCCTCTCCCAGTCTGGGACCCCTCGGGAGATAATGCCCTGCTGGCTTAGGCCTGCTCCCAGTGGCAGAGTGCAGGCCCAATCCCTAGGTGCAGCCCCTGGTTGGGCTCAGAGCAGGGCTGATTGGGGAGTTGGGGTGCCGCCCCCTGTCATGCACAGAGCAGGGCGGATCGGGAGGTTGCGATGCCACCCTCAGTCATGCTCAGGGTAGGGCCGATTGGGGGGTTGGGACACTGCCCCCTGTCACATTCAAGGCAGGGTCGATGGGGAGGTTGCAGCACCACCCCCTGTCATGAAAAGAGCAGGGCCAATCCGGGGGTTGGGGTGTTGCCCCCTGTCATGCACAGAGCAGGGTCAATCAGGGGTTTGGGGAGCTCCCCCCTGTCATGCACAGAGCAGGGCCGATCATGGGGTTGGGGCGCTGCCACTGTCACACTCAGGGCAGGGCTGATGGGGAGGTTATGGCTCTACCCCGTCACACACAGAGCAGGGCCTGTGGGGGGGGAGGGGGAGGGTTGGGGCGCTGCACCCTGTCACACACAGAGCTGCAGGGCGATCAGGGGGTTGGGGCGCCGCACCCTGTCACACACAGAGCTGCAGGGCGATCAGGGGGTTGGGGAGCTCCCCCGTATCAGGCACAGAGCAGGGCTGATCAGGGGGTTGGGGCACCTTCCCCTGTCAGGAACAGAGCAGGGCTGATAGGGAGGTTGTGGCCTCACCCCCTGTCGCACACAGAGCTGCAGGGCGATCAGGGGGTTTGGGCGCTGCCCCCTGTCATGCTGATCCCGGTGCCGGGAGGCCTCGCGGCTCCACTGATCCCAGTGCTGGGAGGCATATTACCCATTTACTATATAGGATAGCGGCCTGGTACACATGTGGGGGCCAGCTGGTTTGCCCTGAAGGGTGTCCTGGATCAGGGTGCGGGTCCCCACTGGGGTGCCTCGCCAGCCTGGGTGAGGGGATGATGGCTGTTTGTAGCTGGTCACACACCCTTCAGGGTGGGGGTCCCCACTGGGGTGCCTGGCCAGTCTGGGTGAGGGGCTGAGGGCTGTTTTCAGGCTGGCGGGTGATGGAAGCTCCCAACCACTCCTTTTTTTCTTTTTTTTTTAATTCTGGGCCAGCTTTAGCTCTGAGGCTCCAGCTCTTAGGCCTCCGCTGCTGAAAGCAGCTATCTGGTTTGTTTGGGTTCTATAATCAAAACAATGTATAACTCCAGCTCTGAGATCCCAGCTCGCCGAAAGCAGGTTTCTGGGGTTTTGTTTAGCGTCTATATTTGTTACAATGTTTCAAACTGCAGGCTCAGAGGCTGGCAAGGCAGGCAGGGAACGTTGGTTTCCTCCATCACTGAAGCAAGCAAGCCTCATGTTAGTTTCAAGCTGCCTGGCTGCCAGCCTCCATCTTGGCTGGCAGTTAATTTGCATTTCGCCCTGATTAGCCAATGGGAAGGGTAGCGGTCGTATGCTAATTACCATGTTTCTCTTTCATTAGATAGGATATATATATATATATATATATATATATATATATATATATGAATTTTACCACTATTAATTAGTTTGTTTCAATTATTTTCCATTCTCTAGTTAAATAATAGTAAATTGTCCTAATAAATAATACTTTATTTTTCAAGACTTTTTTTTCTAAAGATTCCATATCCTTGATAAGATGAGCAGATTGCTATTTTAAAAAATGGTATAATTTACATACAGTGAAATGCAGGAAGTTTCAGTGTACAGTTAGATGAGAGTTGAAAATTAAATAGATATGTATAACCAACACAATGAAGATAATGAACATTTATATCATACTAGAAAATTCCCTCCTGCCCCTTCTCAATCCACACTACAACTCTATCCTGAAGCAAGTACTGTTCAGATTTTTTTCAATGTCAATTAGATGTACCTATTAATAATTTAAAATAAATGAAAAAACATATAGTATGCACTGTTTTATGTTTTTCTTATTTGGTGCTCATGTTTTTGAGATTCATCTACATAATTGTATGTATTGATAGTTCATTTTTATACCCAATTAGTATTTTATTGAATGCTGCATTATGTTTATGTACACATTTCTCCCTAGACAGGCATATGGGTTATTTGCCATTTGGTGATATGAATAAAAGTGTTGTGGACATGTTGACACAATTCTTTGTATGGACAGATATTTCTATTTCACTTTGGTTTACATAACTAGGAGTAGAAGTGATGGGTCATATGGTCAATGTAAGTTGATCTTTATACAAAACTGCCAAAGTAATTGTACCATTATTTACTGCAACTGGCAATAAAAAGGGTTCCAGTTGCTCTGCATCACAGAAAACTTTGAAAGTTTTTTTAAGGTTTCAATTGGATTTTTTTTTTTTTTTAATATGTACCAGCAGGTTGGAGAAACTAAGAGAAGGAGAAAAAACAGTTATGGCTTTTGAGGGGCTACTTGGTTGAGAAAATTGTTTGTAATTAAAGCAACTGGAGAGGGAAAAAATGTGTAAAATAATTGGTGAATTATAAAGGACATTATTATAAAGAAAACACTTATCCTATAGGAAAATCTCCATATATGTCAATATATGGTGTGTTTTTTTCTTGGAAACTCAAGAAGAATGGCCATAAGTGAAATTTTCTATTGACTCAATTAGTCATATATTTTAATGCATTTTATAATTTGAAATATTGGATGAAGGGAAGACAGATGGTAGAGATTTGAAGAACATAGAGCTGATAGATTCACTATGTTCTATGAAAAATACCATGAAACAAGTAAATCAATCAAGTCCTCTAGCTACTTATATTATGTGTTCTATTTATATATACAGGAAATTTAGTTAAATGTATTTATTGTTGCCAAAACCGGTTTGGCTCAGTGGATAGAGCGTCGGCCTGCGGACTGAAAGGTCCCAGGTTCGATTCTGGTCAAGGGCATGTACCTGGGTTGCGGGCACATCCCCAGTAGGAGATGTGCAGGAGGCAGCTGATCGATGTTTCTCTCTCATCGATGTTTCTAACTCTCTATCTCTCTCTCTTCCTCTCTGTAAAAAATCAATAAAATATATAAAAAAAAATGTATTTATTGTTCTCCTACTCTCTTCTTTATAGAATATGCAGTGTTTTCATAAAGTAAAGAGATAGCCTTGCCTTGATTTTCATAATATCAATAGACACTTGACACCCGTTATTGTTTCTATTCTTTGAGTTACAATATCTTGCCTATGTTCATGCTTGGATAACTGTGATGGTGTGGTATAAAACAATGTGATACTTAGGAAATTCTTTATAATTGAAGGAAGTTCTCTTTAAAAAATAGAATTGGCTGTAGTTCTTATAATACTCAACGAATACTTAGCTTCTTTGTAACTTAGAAAATTTAAGTTATCAGTCTCCAGATGATTTTCCTTATTTTATTTTAAAAAACAACACAAATCAAACAAAAAAACCAATGTGTTATTGAAAAATAATGAGCTGTTTACAGAGAAACCAGCCTTATATGAGTACTTTAATTATTGAGTACTGAAAGGTAAAGTTTCAAATATTACATCTATTTTGTATTTGCTCTTGCAATATTTGACACTGCCTAATGTGTTAAAACAAGACAAGGCGGAAATTGAAAATAAATATAGAAAGTGACAGAGATTTTGCAGCCCCAAGAGATGACAAGAGGTCACCATTCATAAGCTTTGTTGATCAAATAGAAGAAATGAGCAAAATTAATAATGGTAATGATGGAGATTAAAATAGATTAAGCTAATTGGGACATTCACTCGGTTTAACAAAATGTGTCAAGATAAAGAGGTGGGGAACTATATCCATCCTCTAAGTAGGTCTATGAGAAATGTGTGGGATCACAAGGCTCGCCCTAATAAAGTGGGGCGAGCATGAGGCAAGCCTGGAAAGTGACTACCTCAGTATCCTTCGTCTTTACCTGATTCCCAGAGGCATAGAAACACTGCAAAGCTGGGCATGTGACAACTCCCAAAACAGTTGTCTGGAAGTGGGAAATTAAAAATAAGTGGATGGAAAGGAGGGGTGAACACAAGCCGATTACCATCACATAATCATTGTATCACAGGTAGAAGAGAAGACAGACCACATAGGCCTTTTGCTGTGACAGAGATAAAGAGCAAAATTTTGAAACACAGAAGTTTAACCACCGAGCTTATTTATGGCCTTGTACATTCCAAGATACCACAGTTTTGGAAAGCAGTGCTATATTTTATGGGTGTCATTTTTGAACAGTCCACACACAGGAAAGCAAAATAAACTGAAGTGCATATTAGGAAGAAGAAATGCAAATAGTAACCCTGTGGTGTGGGGTTAATTTCAAGTGAATGTCTCCTCAAAGGAAAGTTCATGACCAGAGATCAAAAAGGAGTCCATCGAAAGTGACAGGAAATATCACTGAACCTACACAGAAATATATGTTATCCTTGGACCTTTTTCTCTCCCACACCAAGTAGGTGTCCTTTCTCTGAATCCAATTATTATACCTAATCAGTAAAACTAGTGTGGGCAAAAGGAGCCACATGCTGACCTGACAAGCTCAGGAGAGGCCTGCATGGCAGACTTGCAAACTCAGAGACCTAAAGTAACCACAAAGGATGGTCTGAAATTAAACTTTAAAAGCAGTTATGGTGGGCAGTTACTAGGCCAGTACCTTCACTGACAAGGTCAACCTTTACCTTAACTGAGCCTATCTGTCTTTTTGCATCTATGATAACATACCCTTTAAATGTCTGGGTAACTTGTAACTTCCCTTTTTCTGGAGCCCTTGGGGCACAACCTAATGTGCCTGGGCACCAGGACAGATACCACAAATTCCTTCATTATCATGTTAATTGATCCTGCACCCACCTAAGTATGTGTCCATCATTCTACTTTTTATCCAATTCTCCTGCTTTGCTTTATCCCACCTCCTTAATCTATCACCAATGAATTTCATGTAACCCACCTATGTCCCTCCTTTGATTGCAAATGTATAAATACAAATGTAAACTGCCATTCTCTGGAGCATTATCTCAATTTGTTGAGGTTCTGCTTCCTGGCATATGTCAACAGTTTGGCTCAAATTAAACTCACAAAAGTTCTTTACAGGTTTCAATGTTTTTTCGTTTTGTTTTGTTTTGTTTTGTGTTGTTGTTTTTTGTTTTTTT
Organism: Myotis myotis; assembly: GCF_014108235.1. Taxonomy (NCBI): domain Eukaryota; kingdom Metazoa; phylum Chordata; class Mammalia; order Chiroptera; family Vespertilionidae; genus Myotis; species Myotis myotis. Next base: position 17,848,212 of record NW_023416401.1, on the reverse strand, counting down.
TTTACGTTAACACTAGTATGAACACTACCAAGAGAGAAAAAAAATCATGGGGTCCGTATGTGCTCAATGAAGGTTGATTAGTAAGTTGGGGACAGAAGTGTGTTTGTGCTGAGCACTTTAGTTGTTGAGAGAGCCTAGTTCATCCAAAGTCTTTTTTATTCTTTTTAATTGAATTTATTGGGGTCAAAATAAATTGTTGATAATTATAGTATGGCTTGTAAATATCATAGAACTCAAACAATAAGCAGAGATTTGGATTTTAGACACAAATAGTAACCTTTGATACAATCCTGGCTGGGCTAGTCATTTCAGTTCTCCGGATATTGTGTTTCTTGCATACCAACCAGCCGATTGGAATAGTAAAACTAAGATCCACTTAATTTTTATAAAACCCAGGTTTTTGTTCATTCCCAATTGTGTATATTGTTATGCCCAGATTTCAAGATCCTCAATAGACCACCAGGGAGCCAGCCGAGTCCGATGCAAAAGCAGATAGAGTCTTTATTCGAGCTAGTTTGGCTCCCCCCACACTCGCCGATGCAGTGGATGGGGCAGAGAGCGAGAGGGCTCTGTGGGGAGATGGGTTTTATAGGGGGGTTGGAGTAAGGGGAGGAGAGAGGACTGTGAGCCCTGCCGATTGGCCAGGCTCAAGTCGGCGTCTTGTTACACAGGATGTGGTTGTATCTATGGCACGTACTTCCCTTGATTATCATTGGTTAGTTTAAAGAAATCCTAGGTGTGGCTAGCAGAGGCTTGGGCTTCTGGGAAGAAGCTCCTTGCCGAGCACATGGCTAAGGCTGCTGCCCAAAAATGGAGGATCCGGGGCAAGATGGAGGGCATAGCCCTCACCCTTTCATATATATGTGCAAGAGCCAACACTATCAGCTAATTTTTCTACTGATTAGTTTCTTCTACAACACTTTACCCATGTCATATACAAGGCTGAATGTTGATATTCACCCACACATATATTTTTAAAAATACATGGAGGTCAGCTGCACACTGCTGGCCACTTTTCCTCTGGGATCTTAAGTTACAGAGTCACTTTAGATCCCATTTGAGACAGTTGGCTAAGAAATGAGGTGGCAGGCTTACCCAGTAGGTCCAGTTTTTACTTTGGGAATAGAAAGAGTCCTACCTCCCTTGCTAATACTCAGATGTTACCTGACTCCTGAAAAATCTGAAACCAGCCTATGGTTACCTCATAATCTCAAGGCATTAGCTGAATTATCCTGGATCAGATATCTACACAATTATAAGGTGAGATTTCATTTAACATAGATATTTACATTAAACATACTCAGAATAGCTATTTTCACTGGAGCAATGATAGATCAACCAATGGCAATTTAATGAGAGTATCGTCTGTCCTTGTAAGGGATATTCCCTCTCTGCTGCAAAAGGTGAGACCCGAGCACACGGTATCAGGCTTGTCAGAGGAGATGTTCTGTCACTGATTAAAGAGTTGCATGTCCTCTTTAGTCACAAAAACATTTCATGGGGTAACCTTGTTTCTGTCTTAATGGATTCAGGCAATGTAATGAGAGCTACCAAAGTGGACATGAAGAAACCCTTTGAGAGACAGAACATGTCACTTCTCACTTACTCACTAATGGCAGTCCCTCCCGGGCTGAGCAAGCCCTTCTTGACAGAGCTGGGAGAATCATTTAAAATGCACCTGTGTTCCTTCCTCCTTCAAATGCAGCAGAAAGGCCCCAAAGAGAGAGATTGTTTTTCTTTTGTTAGAGTAAATATAACCCACAGGTGTCTTAGTTTCATCAGAGCTGATAAGTGATGTATTATCAAAGAGGAAAATAATACTCCCTTAAATAATGTACAATGCATGCTCTGCCTTTTTTCAAAGTATATTTCAATCTCTAGGTTCCCCCAAACCCAGGGCTTAGGGGATTTATATGATATATTTTTTAATAATATATTTTTAGTGATTACAGAGAGGGAGAGAGAGGGACAGAGGAAGAGAGAGGGAGAGAGAAACAGAAACCTCAGTGGTGAGAGAGGGGCATGTTATACCCTGGCCAGGAATGGAACTGTGACCTCCTGGTTCATAGGTCAACACTCAACCACTGAGCAACACTGGCCAGGCTATGATATCTTGATATCTGTAAGATACACACTAAATAAGTGGCTGAATTAGGAACAGGACTAGCGGTCTCCCAACTCTCTCATTGGTGTGTGTTTTTGTGTGTAAATGACAATTTAATACCTGCCATGACCAAGCTGTGATGCATGCAAGACAAATAATTTGTTCAGGAAAAGTCAGAAAAAGAAGGACTGAGTTGAGAGTGCAGTTTTATTCTATGTCTTTTGCCAATTTGAAGAAGCAACTAATTCATAAACTATATGGTAAGCACATTTAACTGTTATAGGATTTTTCTCATGCTTAATGAAAACAGAGATCATAACTGGGAAACCAACTGTAAAATTAAAAGAACTAGATGTTGCTAATAAAGACCATCATTTTAGGAAAATAAATTTGTTTCTTGAAAGCTGTTCTTGAATGTATGCTTGAGGTGCCCACAAGAAAACTAATTCAACCAAGAAACAAATTGATCTTGCTTCACTAGTTTATATGAACAGAGCAAAAGTACACACCAACAAGTTATATCACTTAATAATTTCTTGATGCCTAAAATGAATCATGACAAGATCACCTTGAATTATTACATTTTGAAATCATGTGTGTAAAGTAGCCTAGAACTGCAGTTCATGCACCAAATTATGTTTCATTAAGAACATCTTCAGAAATAATAGGATAAAGGCAATCATGATTTGTGTAGAACTGTTATCCATCATATTTGGGAATTTTGTGTCTTGAGAGGTTTTATTTTTGTTAATACATTGGTAACAATGTGGAGATGAAATAATAATGCACAACTTGATATTGCATTTGGTGTCTGGAAATGTGTCATTTTATTCTTGAAGGCATTTTATTGGATCTTAAAGAGGTAGAAAGAACCCACCTTTGCAAAACCAATTCTCTCAAGACTCTAATTCTTCCTGATTATTGTTTCAAAAGTTGCATGCAACTTTTTTTTATTAAAATAGTGGGATAGCCGAAACCGGTTTGGCTCAGTGGATAGAGCGTCGGCCTGCGGACTGGAAGGTCCCAGGTTCGATTCCGGTCAGGGGCATGTACCTGGGTTGTGGGCACATCCCCGGTGGGGGATGTGCAGGAGGCGGCTGATCGATGTTTCTCTCTCATCGATGTTTCTGACTCTCTATCTCTCTCCCTTCCTCTCTGTAAAAAATCAATAAAATGTATTTAAAAAAAAAAAATAGTGGGATATGGGAAATTGCAAGTAGTATTCTCCATTTTCCCAATTTGCAAAAGCTAGAATTCAATGGATTTCTGTTGCTTAATTTGGGGCCATCATAGGAAACAATGAAGTAAAGCTTGAAAACCTTCCAGTTAAAGATTCCTTTCATATCCTTTCTCTTCTGTGCTCCAGGAGAGCAGAGCACATCTTATTTGACTATGGACGTGTGGAAATGGTTCCTAAAGGAGGATGTTAATTTCAAATGCTGAATGGAGTGGAGGGAGGGGCATAGACTATTTCTTAACATTTATATATATATATATATATATATATATATATATATATATATATATATATGGCATAATAAATGAGAAGTATGTGTTCTATGTTAACTGAATAAAGCATTTCAAGCAGTATCATTCCAGACTCCACTTTTGGGAAATCACAGTGCTTTGGAGTTTACATTTCAATGTTCTAATAGCAAAAGGTATAATGAACAAATCAATAATAAAAGTTTAATTTAAGAAGACTGTTTAAATATCAGGGAGTGACAATTTAGAAGCTCTCTCTAAGGTAACTATTTATTAATCAGAAAAGTAATGACAACTCTTAAATTTTCATTAAGGTATCATCAAAATGAGTTATTTTAAATAAATGACATGCTATTTTGAATACTTCTAGTTTTTTTTCTTTAAGAAATATATTTTGAATTCATATTCATTACAAATTCAAATTTTACAAATTCAAACTAGAATTTATGTGTTTGCTTGATTACATTTCTTTAGAGTTAAACTGCATTTTCTAATTATGTTTAATAAATCCCACTAAAGATGGCTTGTTTTATTTCATAATTTAAAAAATATTAGAGCCATAAATCTACTATAAATATAAATTGTAGAAATCAGAGTAAACCCTAAAGGTCATTTGTCAAGAGGTTTTTGACTATTTTACTATACAGTGACAATTGTGGCCTTTACATTCTAGAGATCCCTTATTTAAATAGCCTACATAGTCCATGTTTAGTGTGAAGAATTATCTACCTAAGTTACAAATATTCAGACTCATATCATCTTGTATAATTAATATCAATGCATTAAGAAAAATGATAGTATGTAATATATTTATTAGCTTGTGCAGTCTCATTACAGTATTTATTTCTTCTGAAATACTGAAAATAACTAATGGATTTCCAATCATTTTATAGAGTCTGAATGCAAAACTACTCATCTTCTGCAAATTCATTTCAAATTCAAAAATCCAAGATGAAATAGGGTTAGGAAAATACTGAATTTTAGTGATATATTCTATAGACAAAGTTGTAAAGGGCTTTCCTCACACAACATTGTTATTGATATGGGTATAAAGATCCTCTTACCTCCCTAGGGCTTCTTAAAACCTTTTCCTGCACAGCATTTCCTCAGCAAAGATTAATGAGCCTAATGAGGGTGACTCTGGTTCAAGTTTAATTTTGAGACCTCAGTTATGTCTTGCTTGGTAGGAAGGAATAAATAAATTTGTTTCTTGGAAGCTATTCTTGAATGTATGCTTGAGGTGCCCACAAGAAAACTGATTCAACCGAAAAACAAATTGATCTTGCTTCACTGGTTTATATGAACAGAGAAAAATACACACCAACAAGTTATATCACTTACATCACAAGGATAGGTGGTGGTTTTGAACAAGTCAGATCTAGACTTTTGGGGCTTTTATTTCTTTGCCACCTAGAGACTGAATATACGAACAGGCCATCACCAAACCATATATAAAAAATAAAACTCTGACTCACAACCTATAGCAACAAGCCCAGGAAACCAATCTATATCTACTATAACCAGCCCAAGAAAACAGCCTGCTATCTATCTGTAATTCACACTTATAAGAAGTCAGACCACTAACTCTAGTTACAATCCAAGAAACCAAAAATAAATAAATAAATAAATACCCCCTCTCCCCCCCATCACAATTGACCCAGAGTGGCTAGGACTTAATAACTGACAGCCATAAATTTTGTACCCATTTTCAGTTGAGGGTCAACCAGAACAAGCAGATATGCACCCTCCCACCACCAACAACTACCTGGGATGAGCCACTTCTAGTTAGCCCACCTGTAGCTTCTCCATGCTGACAGCCTCAAATCAGAGACTATCTGAAACCTTCCATTTTTTATTCTGTAAAGTTTTCCCATTCATCTGACTGCCTTTTAGTCTTTGCCAAGCTCAAGTGGTGGTGGCTGACTACCTTTTTATAGCAAGCTCTAAATAAATAGATTTTGCTTTTTCTTATTTAGTTGGTCTTCATTTATTTCCACACCTTTGATTCACAATGCAGTTAGATCCAGATTAGGATTAGGTGCAATAAAGAAAATACATGCTTTTGACATGAAAGCAATTATTTCTTTCTGGTTAAGATTAAGGTAGGCTTTATGAAAGTGTTTACATCTGAACTCAGCTAAATTAATAGATTTGGGCTGGAAGCCAAATAACTTCTTTATTTTATTTATTTATTTTTGGTCTTGTAGTTATTACTCTCGCTTTTCTATTGTTGTCTATTAATGATATTTAAAATCTTGTTTTTCTGGAGTCTTAAGTGATCAGAATTTTAATTGATCCAATCCTAAACTGGTTTCTGATTTTAGAATGAGTCTTACATTTAGCTAAACATTTTTGCATATCTTTCATCAGTTCTTTTGAAGTGGTTCTTGTGTTGAATGTCCTTTTGTTGGGGAGGGAATGACTGAGTGGTGAATATTCCTAATGAAACTAGTTTTGTAAATACCCATGGGTTCTCATGAAATGAAGACTATTTTAGGCTTTTATTTTCTTTGTCCCACTGCATTGCCCATCTGTCAAGGTTCATCTAAGCCAAGAGCTCATTCTACAGCGATGAATTTGAAAAAGCTGGTCCAATAAAACTGACCTGGAGAGAATCAAACATTGAAACCTTTATAAAGATCAGTCTATTAGTGTATAGTCATATATACATAATCCTTAAGTGACTTTTTTGGTGGTGAGCAGCAAGCACTTGTATTCATTGAAGAAGAGTGCAAGCACAATCTTGAGAGATTCTGGTGTTAGCTCAGAGACATAAGCACCGTGAGTAATACCAGATTCACCTTTACAACAAGAAAAAGACTAGATAAACAACAAATTAATGAATTCTATCAAAACCTTCAGAGTGCTGAGGGTTTTAGGGCCAACAACTCACATAAAATAGGGAGAGAAATGGACACCGGAAAGAAGCAGAAACAGTTGAGCATGTTTCCCTGGGTTAGATTCCACTTAACAACATATATATCTGTAAATCCATTTAAATAGAAATTTTGAAATAATAGCTGAAAGGAGAGTGTGCGCAATTGTGAGAGTGTAGAGCCCCTGAACACTACAGACACGGGGGTTCACACGTTCTTGCAGGGTTTTCTCCTCCCAGAACACTGCTGGGTATATAGATGAAAGGTTTGAGAAAATCCTGAGAAAGCTCCTTCATGATACCTGCAGTCATGATGCTGTTGCTAAAACTCTGCCAAGACACATCTCACCTATCTCCCCTAAGGGATAAAGTTATTCATTTGGGAGAGGAGTAGCATCAAAACCTGAAGCCAGAGGGCACTGGTGGAACCTGATAGCAGTTGGGGAAAAGGAAGGGAGGCTAGACATGAAAGTTCGTCTCCTCTACCTTCTCTAAGGAACAAAAGTTTTAATATTCATGGGAGAGGGTATCAAAATGTGCAGCCTAAGAACACTGGTGAGGCCAATGGAAGTGAGGGGAAGTGAATGAAAGCAACAAGTAAAACTATGTACCTTATATCCAGGCTCATTTCTCTATTGTTGCTAAGAAACAAAGCCTTAACCTTCAGGGGGCAAATTATCTATATCTATATCTTAAGGGCTTATGAAATCCCATAGCAGCTATAGTTGGGGGAGTGGAGGCAACCAGTGAAAAGTCCCCTATTGCAACAAATGGGGGTGGGGGGAGGTGAGGGAGCGGGGCGGAGGGGGGGGTAGGGGTGGGGGCGGGGGGGGGGCGGGCGTCAGTCTTATCATGCCTGAGGGAAGGTACCACAACTGCTGCAAGGGGACATGGAGGCATAACATTACACCTGGAGGGGATGGAGCAGAGATGGGAGAATTAAAAAGGACTCTTGCAGGTAGGCCAGAACAAATGTTATGGGCACCATTACATCTGGAAGAGGGGCAGGGACATTTGTTAAGGTCACATCCCCAAGACCAGGTTTACAAAAATCTGCCTAAGATTAAGACTTAATCTAAATATTAGAGAACATGCACCTTCCCACACCCCCACTATTATGCTAATAAGCATTAAATAAACGTAAGTGTAAAATAGCTGGGAAAATGGAAAACAGGCTTTCTCTGCAGAGAAGTGCAAAGGGAAGAACTCAAGTCAGATGGGGAAGAAAAAATAATTTATTCACTAGAGCAACTTGAAGACTTTAGTAACAACCCATAGCAAAAAACAGCCCCCTACACTAAAGCCTAACAGAAGGAAAGGTATGCTCAACTCCACGCATAAAACTATTTACTCAGTATCTAATGTTCTGTACAATATGCCCAGATTTGAACAAAAAAATTATGAGACATCTATAAAGCCAAGAAAAAGCACTCTGAAGAGACAAAACAAACCTTAGGACTGTAATGGAGCAATTAAGTAAATAGATGACAAGTGATAGGATCTAAGTTGTATGCTGTTAGAATGGGAGGTTATAGATAAGCAAGAATGACCCATCTGATAATGGGGAAAAAAAAAAAAGTCAGAATATCCAAGGACTGTGGGACAAATACAAAAGGTGTAACATAAGCATAATGGAAATATCAGAAGAAAAAAAGAGAGAAAGGATCCAAATAAATATTTGAAAAAATAATGACCTGAATTTCCCAAAATTAAAGTCAGATACCAAACCACAGGTCCAGGAAGCTCAGAGAAGAAGCAAACAAACAAATAAACAACAACAACAAAAACAGCTACAAAAACAAACAAACAAAAAACAAACCATGCCCAAATGCATAGGCATATCATTTTCAAGCTATGATGATAAAGAAAATCAAAGATAAAGAAAAATATCCTGCAAGATGCTAGAGGGAAAAAAATACCTTATCTATAAAGGAACCAAGATAAAAATTATATCCAACTTCTCAGAAAACAGGCAAGCAGAAGAAAGTGTTGAGAGAAAAACCCCATTAACCTAGAATTCTGAATCATGTAAAATTATATTTTAAAAGTGAAGAAGAAATAGACTATCAGACAAATAATAATTGAAAGAATTTGTTGCCAATAGACCTGGATTGAAAGAAATGTTAAACGAAATTCCTTAGAGAGAGAGAAAATAACATAGGGTAGAAACTCAGATCTATGTAAAGTAAGAAATGACATCAAAGAAGGAATAAGTAAAGGTAAAATAAAAACTTTTATTTTTCTTATTCTAAAACAAACAAATAAAAACAGTAGGAGTATTTATTCTGACAAATTAAACTTAAGGGCCAGAAAGAATATAAGAGATAGAGATAGATAGGTAGATATGATATAGATAGATAGATAGATAGATAGATAGATAGATAGATAGATAGATAGATGGAAGAGCTTATATAGTTATAAAGCCATATATTCTTTAAGAAGCCATAATCCTAAATGTTTCTGAACCAAACAACAGAATTCCAAAGTACACGAGGCAAAACCAGGTAAACCTGAAAAGGAAATAGATAAATATACAATTATAGAGAAGACTTCAACATTCCTCTCTCCATAATTGATAGAAAACGTAGTCAGAAAAATCAGAAAGGATATATATTACCTAAAAACACTCGCAATTACCTTGACCTTATTGATCCTATAACTGAAGCAACAATAATGGAATCCACATTCTTCTTAAATGACCATAGAATATTCACCAAGACAACCCAACAAAATTTTAAAAATAGAAATAATGCCCTAGCTGGTGGATAGAACATTGGCCTGTGGACTAAAGGGTCTCGGATTCCATTCAGGTCAAGGGCACATGCCTGGTTTGTGGGCTCAATCCCCAGTAGGGGGCAAGCAGGAGGAATCAATAAATGATTCGCTCTCATCATTGATGTTTCTATGTCTTCCTCTCCCTTCCTCTCTGAAATCAATAAAAATATATTTAAAAATAAAAAAAAATTAAAAAAGAAACAATGCACAGTATTTTCTCAGCTTATAGCATAATTAAATTAGAAATCAATAATGGAAATATATCTATAAAATGTCCACATACTTGTAAATTAAACATTATGGTACTAAATAGCCACAAATGACACAAAGAGAAAGTATCAATGGAATAATGTTTTTAAATATTTTGAATTAAATAAAAACTAAAATACAGATTATCAAAATTCACTTAGCAGAAAACATGTTTTTAATGTGTATATGTTAGAAAAGAGGAATGGTCTAAAATCAGGTCAACCATCTAATCTAAGCTACCACATTAAGAAACTGAAGAAGTGCCTATTAAATCTGAAGCAAGCAGAAAGATGAAAGTTATGTTTAGAAATAACTGAAATTCAATAGAGATAACCAATAAAGACAAAAGTCACTTATTTGAAAAGAAGAATAAAAATAATCTCTAGTAAGTATGATCAAGAAAAAAATAGAGAGGACACATATTATCAATATCAGGGATGAAAGCAGAAACATAACTTCTGATCCTGTAGGCATGAAAGGATAGTAAGAGGACACTGAACAATCCCATGTTCATAAATTCAATCAATAACTTAGATGAAATGGACCACTTCATCGAATCATTGAAAGTCACAACTATCTAAACTCACTCAAAAGAAAAATATCATTTGAATACATTCCATCTATTAAAGAAATTGAATTTGTAGTTAAAATTCATATATATATATATATATATCAAATGATTTCACTGGCAAAATGGGATGGAGGAGTCTTCTAGGAACCCAACTGAAGACTATCATGAAGGGGCCATGGACAGCATCACATACTACACTGTAGGCAGAACATGGCAAAGCTTGCTCTGTGGCCTGATTATACTTTCAGTCACCCCAGGGATAAGTATTTCTCAAGGGCAGAGAATAGGAAGATATGGAATCTCAAACCTATCCTCACCAATAGCATTTCTCAGAAATCCTGTAAAGAGAAAGTGACATTGCCAGGATAATTGTGAAGAACATTTTATTTAGCTACAATTTGGCTGTCATTTTCTATATGTTTGGTATTTCTCTCCCCTTTTGATTAATAGAGACATTCTCATAAATAAAAGATCTTGGGCTCTTGAAACTGTCTTGCTCTCTTATTTCCCCTGTGAAGTCATAATCCCCCATTTGTGACATCACAGCCTCTCCACTGCAATCAACAGTGATGTTTCAAGCTGGGGATTAAATGCTTCAGAAGAAGAAGACTTTACAAGAGCTGAGGGACTCTCAAGGAATAAAGATCCAATTAGCATGTAAATGCCCTTTTTAATTAAAAAAAAGGAGAAGGAGAAAATCAAGGGATGAGTAGATAGTCTCAAAATGGGAGTGGTTTTCTTTGAAATAATCAATCTGGCCTTCCTCTTCACTCTTCTCTTCTGCCCCACCCCCCTTGAGTGAATGAATATTCAAAGTTAAGAAAACACTAAAGGTAGAGAAAGTCTGTGACTAATATATAAGAGTATTGTTCCTCTGGCATATTTTCTGGGTCTATTAACCTGACAGAATTAAGGCAAAATTAGAAAATGGGCTGCTATAAGAAATGGCTGTGGTTTTGACTTTGATTTCCACTCTGATAGGACTTTGTGCCAACCCTCATCTCCATCACTCGCTCCCACTGTTTCCTGAGCCATCCTTCAGTTTCTTAAAATCTCAAAGCTTTCTTCCACTTCAGAACTTGACTGGCAATACCTTCATCCAGGAACATTCTTCCTCCACACTCTTTGCAAACCTTGTCCTATTGATCATTCAAGTCCAAACATCAATGCTACTTCCCCTGAGAGGCCTGCACTTGACATTTTCATCTATATTAGGATCTTGATATTTAATCTTATAGCACCTTGACACTTTCCTAGCAAACATCATAATGCTATTATATGTTTATGTGTTTGATGTATTTGTGTACTGTCTGCCTCCTTCACTAAGTTCTAAGTTCTATGTCTGCCTCCTTCACTAAGTTCTATGCTGCAATGCAGTTGTGAACACATCTGTTCACAACTGCATTACCGCACATAGGACATAGCCTGGCACACACATATAAATATACTAGAGGCCTGGTGCATGAGATTGGTCCACTGGCAGGGGGGCGGGGGGGCGGGGGGGGTCCCTCAGCCTGGCCTGCACCCTCTCACAGTCTGGAACCCCTCACTCCTTACCACCCGCCTGTAGCGGAGGCTGGAGAGGCTCCCGCCACTGCCGCTGGGCTTGCCAGCTGTGAGCCTGGCTTCCAGCTGAGCAGCGCTCCCCCTGTTGAAGCACACTGAGCAGCTCCTGCATTGAGTGTCTGCCCCCTGGTGGTCAGTGTGCATCATAGTGACCAGTTGTTCCACCATTCGGTCAATTTGCATATTAGGGTTTTATTATATAGGATTAAATTCCTAAAAGAGAAAAATAAACTACCGATATGTTGTAACTCCTGAAGTAATTCTCTTGGTAGCTCTCATCACATGCCCTCTCAGGAGCTTCATGATCACCTTGTAAAATAGAAAATGAGTATTGACAAAGAAGTCTATCAAGCTGGGGTCTCATTCTGGGATTCATCATTTATAAATACTTATGTGAATATATATGTGTAAGTAGGTTGACCAAATAAGTTGCCATCTAACAAGAACTCTTTTATGTGTGAAAGGGAATGCTAGTTATTAGTTATGCTAGGATCATAGGCATAAACCCATGCTTTCTTAGGCTAATTGGGACATACACTTTTCACTGTATGTATCAGATATTATGGTACATCTTAGAAAACATATAAAAAGGAAATACTTTATGTATTTAAGGTTTTATAGAGTATATTGTAAAGGTAATTTTATATATATACTCAGAACTATAAAGTGATAAATTATTTTTAAAAAGTTATAGCTGAAGAGCTGTAAATATTGAATCTATAAAAAGATCAATGACTATTTCCAAAACTTGCCAAATTATGTTAACCAATAGACCAATTTTCTTTCAAATGACCCCACTATAAAATGGTATAAAAACCATTACTCTATTCTACACTAAGGCTCTAAACCAACTTGTGGCTATAGGGTCTACTTGCAATATAAAGAAAGCGAAAGGAGTTGAGGACTGTGCATGCTTTCAAGTATTTGATGTCTTATCTATCAAATACTATGGGAAAATACTTCGTTCTCCTGTCACTCTTATGCACAGCCAACAGGGATTAAGGTTCCTGAGCATACTCTGTCACATATGTTGATGAATTGATTGTTTATCAGGTGCTAGGCATAAAAGATCACTGTGTCAGGCTCAAGAGACATCCAATGAAGGCAGTGAGAGTTTATGTCCTTCCTCCTTTTATATTTTTTTGTAAAATCTGATATCGCTAAACTTATATTCTAAGCATGGGTTTGATGTTCTACAAACATTGGTCCATTACTGGGGGAAAAACAAAAACAAAAACAAAAAAACAACTATTGTGTTAAGCAGCACATAGTTGGCCCAAATTTGGCCTGAAACTGATCTATTAAGTTCTATCCAAACATATGTTCTTTCAGATTTTTAAATCTAAAGGAAATTATGTTAAGTTGGACTTCTGAAGATCTCAGATGAGGAGACTTTAGTTCAGAAAGAAGAAAGTTTGTCACATACTCAGATGTAGAGTTGTGACAAAACTCTGATATCTGAGTTCTGTTGAGAGTATTTTTTTTATGAGCCTCTCATTGGTGGGTTCTCCCCTCAAAGCAAAATGCATGATTTGTGGCTACTAATTTCTGCCTAAAGTTTCCTGCAATTCTAGGTCTAAGGAAAGATATTTCTGGTACAAATGTCTTGTCAGATGTAAAAGGAAGCCCATATTACCCCTGTATCTATGAATGCAGAAATCTTTAAAATGTATGGGTATCAAGTACTTTCAAAAACATCCATGAATGTTACTGACCTTTAACTCTCATTCCCTACAAACCAAAGGTATAAGAAATCAGAACCCGACGGCAAAGCAGTGAAAGCTTAATTGTTCTGGAAGTATACATGCTATTGTATCTTCAATTTGTCTCTAAGAAACTTAGGCAATATCAAGCATTCAGGGAACTAAGACAAGGAATTCTCTTTAACCCTTTGAGTGCCAACCAATATCCTAGGAACTGTGCTAAAATTGCCAAGGCATTTTTGCTGATTTTACAGCAGTTTAGGAAAAAAATTATGAATCGCAAGTAGATAAAGTTACATATTCAAAAGCTTAAGGAAACCTTTACTACATTTGTTTTCATCTTTGACATATATTGTTTGCTGATTGTGTTATAAAATACTAGTAGAAAAAAATGTGAACAAAACATAATTTTAAAATAGAGGGACACCCTTCTCCAATATCTTCCACAAAATTGTCATCTTCACAGCAAGAATTGACATATTTAGCAAGATGATCATCACTAATAAAAGCAGACTTAGAACTGGATGCCATTTCGAAGCTTTAGGGCTACAAAATTTGAGTAAACTTCATAAAATCGTAGTACCTGTAAAAAATTAGGCAGATAAATGCCGGTGGTCAATTTTAGAAATACAAACATTCAGCATCATAAATAATCTGCACTTGGGTGCCATCTGTCAATAAAGAGTGAACTACTAGCATCTAATACTGACACTGCAGGAGGACTGCGATAGTGCTCCCGGCACTTTTGGCGAAAGACAGGAGGAGTGCGATCATGCTCCCTGGCACTCTAGATGTTAAAGAAGGATGAAGAAGCACTTAGCTTACTGATTTCTTTGCTTTCCAGCATATCCCTATTAGAAATGGCGTTTGGGGATTTGGCCAGCACTCCTCCAGAAGACAATCATTTACCTTCTTAAAGCATCATCAATATCATCATCACCATTAACAAAAAAAATCTACACTAATAAAAGACAAAGATGCTAATTGACTGTACCTTCTCCACACCCAAGCCACACCCACCAGCCAATCAGAGCGACTATATGCAAATTAACCCAACCAAGACGGTGGCCTGCAGCCACGGAGCTGGAGCAAGCAGGATGGCTTGGTTGCCCTGGCGATGGAGGAAGCCAAGTTTCCCGCCTGCTCTGGCCAGCTGTGGCCTCTGCAAAAGGCAACAAAGTTTCAATTATGAAGACAAATAAATCCCAGATGCCTGCTTCCAGCCAGCCTCCACAGGAAGCTTGGGTGGTTGGGGGCTGTGGCCAGCCTGCAGAGAGCCATCAGCCCCTCATCAGGATGGCCACACCTTCATCAGGTGAGGGTCCTTGCTGGGGGCTTGGCCAGCCTGCAAACAGCCATCAGCCTGTCACCCAGGCTGGCCAGGCACCCCAGCAGGGACCCCCCTTCCCCGAAGTGCTGTGGCCAGCCTGCAAACAGCCATGAGCCACTCACCCAGGCTGGCCAGACACTCCAGAGGACCCCCACCCTGAAGAGGGTGTGGCCAGTCTGAAAACGGCCCTTAGCCCCTCACCCAGGCTGGCCAGGCACCCCAGCAGGACCCCCACCCTGGTCTTGGACACCCTTCAGGGCAAACCAGCCAGCCCCCTCCCATGCACCAGTCCTCTATCCTATATAATAAAAGGGTAATATGCAAAATGACCCTAACAGCAGAGTGACTGGGAATCACTGGTCACTGTGATACACACTGACAACCAAGGGGCAGACGATCAATGCAGGAGCTACCCCCTGGTGGTCAGTGTAGTCCCACAGGGGGAGCTCTGTGCAGCCACAAGCCTGGCTGACTGCTGCCAGTACAGTGGTGGTGGTGGGAGCCTCTCCCGCCTCCTCAGCAACGCTAAGGATGTCTGACTGCAGTTAGGCCTGCTCCCCTCTTGCAAGTGTACATCCCCTGAGGGCTCCCGGGCTGCCAGAGGGATGTCTGACTGCCAGCTTAGGCCAAATCCCCCAGGGAGTGGGCCTAAGCCAGCAGGTGGTCATTTCCTGAGGGGTCCCAGACTGTGAGAGGGCAGAGGCCGGGCTGAGGGATCCTCCTGAGTGCACAAATTTTTGTGTAAAGGCCTCTAGTAATATATAATGTGTCAAGCACTGCTCTAAGTTGATATGTATATATAAAGTTAAAACTGGACAAAAGTCCTATTAGATAGGTACTAATATCCTTCTGATTTTGCATGTAAGAAAATATGGTGCAGGACACAGTTGTAGTTGCTGAGGACAGAAAGATGTGAATCAGGCTCCTAGGTCATAGCTAGGCTGCTGGGTATGTTATTTACTGATGCGTAGAAGGATGACTTAAGTGACAAAGCTGTTAAGTGTTGTGTACATCCTAAAGGAGAAGACACTGTGTTTGCAAGGGCAGTCAGGGAAGGTTGCCAAGATGAGTATGTCCTTAGTTTGCTCATGAAGTGAGGTAGATGTTACTGAGATCCATGAGGGATTTTTTAAAAAGTGGCCAATTGAGGGGAAATATATTAGAAAGGTTGTGATATAAATGATTGGAGAAGGGATGAGTGGACTAGATTTATAGCAACATAGATGATTTATGTGAAGCAAAAAATTATGACAATAATAATGTGCAAAATACATGTCAGAAATTAGGACAGCTGGGTGCTCATTAAAAATATTCCAATGACCAATTGTGTGAATCAAAAGCTTTATAATGAATAAAATTAAATTAAATTAACTAAATGCCTCCTAAAGTTCCTCTAGTTTTAACTAATTCTGTGACTCTATAGTACAATGAAAGCAGATATTTTAATCTCATATTACTGATGAATAAATTGAGGTCCCATAGAAATAAAGTTACTTGGGAATGTAACACCAGTACAGTAACCAGTAAGCAGCAGAACTAAATATAGAACTCAGATCTCCTAACATCCAGCTCTCAGATGGAGAATACAGAAGAAGAAACAGTGAGGGGACATTATTTACCATATTCATTGTTCTAAATGGTAATATGGCTAAGCATTTGAGTAGGGTTAATATAATTTTAATTTAATAAATAATAATTTCATATAAAACCACTCACTTACAAGTGTGTTTTTGTGTTTTAGTAAGTGTAACATATAAACAGCCAATTTTAAAATATTTGTCGGTCTTTCTGTCAGCTTTTTTTTTTTTCTTCTTTCTTTAAGACAGAATTTGGGACAGCCTAGACCACTGGGATAATCCAGGCTCAGAATTTGTTATTATTTATCTTAAATAGCCTCTCTCTTTCTTACCATTTCTTCTCTACTATGTGAAAGAAGAATCATATGCCTCAAAGGTGATGTGGCTTGGGCTGTGTTTGAAAGAAGAAAATGAAAGAAAGGAGGGGGAGAAACAATACTGATCCTGCAGCTGTTCACAGTGAGGTTCACCCATCAGAGCTGAAAATAACCTATATTTTATTTCCCTTATTTTTAGAAAACTGCCGTGGACACAGGGGTGGCCGAGTGGCCAGCTGTGCCCTGAAATGCCTGAAGCCATTGCAATCAGTGCTCTACTGTTTGAGGCTCCCAAAATGAAACACTTTGAACACTCATTCAAAGGTGTGAAAGCATGAAATTGGCACAATGGCCAGCGACCCCAGCACTTCCTATTTTTTTGCACTGCCTTCTGCTTCCTTGTCTGCCCTTTCCGCTATCTGTCTCTTGCTTCTGACAGTCCTTCAAATGTCTACTTAAAGAGCTGTGGCAGCCTGGGAGAGAGAACTGGAACATGTTCTTAAGGAGTCTCTTTCTTGACATGAAAAGGCCAAGGAAAAAACAGCTGCATTCAAAAACCCTGAAAAAGTAGGCTAAACAGCAGATGGGATGAATCTGAGAAAGTTGATGCAGATATTAGTGAACAGATCAGTTATTGCTTCAAATTAAAGTACCTCAGCCTTCACTCCCCTTCTTGGATGTTTTCTATTCCATTCTAATTCTATCTGTGGCTCATTCCTACCCTCTCAACCTCATACAGTTAGTACATTTTGCTTAAGACTTTGGGATGGTCTCACCAGATCCTTGTTTGTATAGCTACAGTGATGGCGAACCTATGACACGCGTGTCAGAGGTGACACGTGAACTCATTGTTTTGGTTAATTTTTCTTTGTTAAATGGCATTTAAATATATAAAAAAATATCAAAAATATAAGTCTTTGTTTTACTATGGTTGCAAATATCAAAAAATTTCTATATGTGACACGGCACCAGAGTCAGGTTAGGGTTTTTCAAAATGCTGACACACAGAGCTCAAAAGGTTCGCCATCACTGATATAGTAGAATCTAGCCCAGATCCTACCGTGTTGACCTTCCAATATCTGTACCTAGATGTGTTGTTTCATATACCTGAGTTTATATTTCACTCAGCAGCTATTTTCAAAAACCTTGCTCCAAATGAGCCTGTACACCAGTGGCTCTTCTCAGATTGTCACAGAAAATTCATTTCCCTCTCTTCCTTTAGCCATTCTTTCAAGAATAGTCTCTGTCTTCTTTGGACCAGTCTTTGTTCCCGAATCATTGATTTAAAAACAAAACAAAATAAAACAACAAAAAACAAACAAACAAACAAAAAAACTAGAGGAAAAAAATCTTAGAAGTAATATAAAATTAGGTGCATGATAATTCAATCATTTTCCAAGTTCCCTAAGCCCCTGTAATATGTCTTTACGTAGCTTGTTTATGACATTCGATAGGGGAGTATTTTCAAAGTATTTGTTCATTCATATGAGTAATAGTAATTGTTTCATTGTGAAAACAATTGTTTCATTGTGAAAAAAAGAGAAGGATCTATTCAACACAATTCCCTTAGGATGGTTTCCTCTATCACTGGTTCATATTTCCCAGTGCCTTTTAATGTGTAGAGAGATGGAATTTTGTTTCATGTTATGTGTTTTTTATTCTGCAAAATTCTTTGTGTCCTCATAGTACTTCCCAAAGCTCAATCTACACCAGAAACAATATATGTAGGAGGAATTTATGCAGGTAAGAGCCAGTATTTCTGTTTTAACTTGATAACCATTAAATCAGTTGGGGGAAAGATAAACCAGAGAGGAAATAAGAAATAGATGTTTGTGACTGTCCCTAAGAAGGGACAACATTTCTATTAGACTGGAGGTACTAATTATAATGCCAAATAAATGCAACATCAGTGCATATATTATTTGTAATACAGATGGATCCTTTCACTTTCCGAACATGACCCACCTCTTACACCATCTCCTTTCTAAACCTTATACCTCTCTAAGATACATACTAAAGCCAGCCTTGGATGATAGTTATTAATGTACTTATTCTCTGCTTGCCTATAGGTCAATCAAGAGGAAAGATTGTCTTATTTATCTTTGCACAACCCATTTACTATAACCAGCTCTTACTCAATCACAGCCAAATAAAATAAAGTTGATTTTTTATTCAATAGGTTGACCATTTTGTATGTTCAGAGATGGGCCTGGCCTTCCTGTGCGATAGCATTATTCTTTCATACATATATGTGAGTGTATTTATGTGTGTATGCATGTATGTTTTTGTATGGGTTAATATATGGAAGGATGGAGCCAAGGTAAAAAGAAATTTCTTTAATAATGTATCATTTAGAATATTTGAGGATGTCAAAAACAGAAAATACGCTTTAAATTAGCATTTAAAAAGAAAAAACCCATACATTTCTCACTCACAATAAGTACTCAGCTCTATCATGAGGTGGATTTGGTAACTTCATGTTGCCATGTGAACTGGGTTACTTCTGTCTTTTATATGTTTCTGTGCTTTGCATGTTGCCTTTGTCTTTGCCCAGTGTCCTTTACTGTCACATGCGCCCCTCTTGATTCTAAGTGTTGCATACAAGAAAAAGATGAACTGCTTCCTCATGTCCCTTTATAGGAGTAAAAAACATTGCAAAAAGTTCCCCAGTAGACCTGCCCTCACTTCTTCATTGGCCATAGGCAAACCCTTAATTAGTCTCTGGCAAAGTCACTGGGACTACCACAAATTGCTTAAATTATCAGGATTTACCTGAGTCACACTGGGGAGGGAAGATTTTTCCAGAAAAATGGGGCTTTGCCTTCAAGAAAGAAAAGAGTAAGGACAACAGTGTTTGATAAATTTAATAATCATCATCACAACAATAATAATAATAATAGTAACTATCGTTTGCTGAGGGGTTACTTCATTTGAGACACGGTGCTGAACAGTTGAGTATACTCCTGCATTTAATAAACATGGCAACCCTGTAACAGATGAGTATACTGAAACTCAATTGCATAGAGACGTCCAAGGTTACACAGGTAATAAATGACAGAGAAGAAGAGAGCTTTAGAGCAATGGCTGGCTGTCTCCAAAGCAATTACTGTTTCTAGTGTTCCACAGTGAAGACAACGAAAGGGTATGTGCTTTTGCAGCCTCCATAGAGATGTGGTTTGTGAATTCAGTGAACTATTTGCTAAAGAGCTACCATGGCCACTTTTTAAAACATGTAATAGGCTCATCTAAACATAGTACTTGCTGATTTGTCATGTAAACTTTCTTGTAATAGGAATATAAAAGCTGCTTTCAAGTCTCTCTCCCAGCCTTTCCATTAATGATCTGTTTTAGCAGGTCACTCAAAATCTGGATTTCTTTGTCAATTAAACTGAGTTAGAGGAGGCTAGGAATTGGACATAGTGGATGAGTCAGTCAATCTAATGCATGAACTTGTGAAATTTTACCATGACTCATTTCTTCTCCTTAAAGACAAATATCATCATTAAGAAATAGCAATGCTGTTTCTTCAGACAGTCCTTTGCAAATTGCAGACGGCAGCTTGCACTGAATTACCCATAGTTGGAGTTTCAAACTAGAGCTCAGATCTCCTTTTAAGAGGAGACAATCATTATATGTGGCTGTTATCTTTTTAATGGGCAAACTCATATGGCTTCATAAAGTGCTTGAGAGAGTTTCAAGCTGATCTCTCCTCCATACCCCTCCCTTCAAATCCAAATGCAAAGGTTAGTCCACTCTTTCTGCCTAGCCATGGCCTTATCCACACTTTCTACTTACCTAGCAGTTGAAAACAAACTCTCCCTGAACATTGCCTCCCTGAGATCTTCAATTTTTAAGTTCTCTAGCAAGGACTCAAGTCCATTCTCACTCCGCATTGACACATTGTTGCATCACCATTTAATCTGTGGAAGACAGTGCTTGTCTAAATCCCTGAGATTTAGACAAGAACACTGATGGTAGGACCACTTGACATTCCTCTTCCAATTATTACCAAATATAGTGCCTGGCAAATGATATAATTTTTCTAATTTATATTAATTTACCTTTTATTTAATCCAATAGTCCCCATCTTGGTCTTAGAATGCATTCTGAGGTAGACCATATAACAGTTTAGGCAGGAAGGGTGATGGGTGGTTTGACAAGTTCAATATTGCTAGACAATAAACAGCCTCGAAGTATAAATGATTCAAATGTAAAATGATTCCTAATTTACCTGTTGTCTTCTATAGGACAAAATTTTGCTGTTTTCACTTGTCTGCTTTCCTTTCTCCTTTTTATTTCCCATTCTATTTTATTATTTATTTTTAGCCCAATGACAGACATTGTGTCCTATTCAGCAGGGGAACTAATGCAAATTCTTAAAATGCAAGCAAACCTGCTAAAATATCCACATTATTTTACTGAATTGAAATACTAAAAGATGCAAGGAAAGAATATATCCATCAGCTACTGGATGCATTGATGAAATAAAATATTCAGCATATTCACTTTCCTCCATTTACTCTTTTCTGTGGTTCTGTGGCCTCAAGCTGCTTACTGCAAATTAGATTTCGCCTTAATATGCTAATGTTGAATAAGGGAATTGGGCTCTAAATAATTAAGTTGTGAGAAGTACAAAACTAAAGCAATCTATTAATGCAATATGAACATCCCTTGATTATATTTGCAGAATGAATTTACCTGCTTTAAATGGTGAATTAGAATTGAAAGGTAAATTAAAATTTAGAAGAAAATACAATAATAAACCATCACTATCCATTTTTTTTTGCTTTTGCTATTTCAGATGTCAGAGGCTCCACTCAGTCACACAAGGGGACATGTGGGTCACTAGCTACCGTGATCTCTCTTGAGTAATGGACTGGCTTTTACCACCATTACCCATTCTCAGTCTTCTTTGTAACCATTTCATTGCAGTAAACTTATAAAAAATTGTAGACTGGGAATGTTATTTCATGTAATTAGAAATCATGTAAAAGGTATTGTGGCATATCTATATATTCGTTCCTTGCTTTTGTTACTTGGTGGCCCTCTTGGTAAAACCAAAAGGAATCTCGGGGTCAATATCCCTTCCTTTGCAGCCCTTCGATAAAAATTTACATGGTCATGCAGTGTCTTTTCCATTGGGACAATGGGGAGTTTTAGGACAAATTTTCTCCCCAGGAAAAGTGTTTGGAAATCACACACACACACACACACACACACACAAAACAAACAAACAAACAAAACAAAAAACACCAGAAAACAAGATTTTTTACTGAATAAGGTCCCTAGATATGAGCAGAAGCAGGTCGATCCCAGCACGAAGACCATGAAGGGCATCAGACTTGGGCACTTAGGGTCAGGAATTCCATCTCAAATCCAGGACACTGCAAGGTAAAGTTAAACTGGACCTGAGGGAAAGTATGGGGGTTCAGAGGTGAGCTCTTAGTCTATTAATTCCTAGGGCAACCTTACAGTGATGGTGGCTCTCTCTTGAACATCACACAAGTGGGGACCCTGTCCCTTGCCCTGGGTGGAGCCCAAGGATGCACGCAGGTGGGAAAACTGGAATGGCAGGCTGAGACATGAGACAGGCAATGCAGCTGAGGAAAGTGGGGGACTTAAAGAAAAAAGAGCTGAGGATAGACAGGGGAGCACACTACACGGGGGCATTAGAGACACGCTCTTGGGAAGACCAGTCTGGCCGCCTCTGGTGGGCATGTGAATACATATATATGGAAAATCCCTGCCTGTGAGAAGGTTACAGGAGGGAACAGCCAAGTGAAAAACAACCAAATAAATAAAAGGCAACTAAATAAAGAGTCATAAATATTTTCTGAATGTTTCATAGTCTCCACGCTATCTATTCTGTTTCCTTGAAGAATTGAATTACGATTCCTAAAAATCACAGCCTCCTTGTATTTTTCCACGGCCTTGCCTTAATAGATGATGAATCATTAAGTAGCACCTGTCACAGATAAGCACCCTTAGCAGTCACGGTGCATTGTCATCCTGAGAACTGCAATTAAGCCCATAGTTTTGCTTCCCAATCTCTCATTAGTACAGATTTGAAAAATAAGTAACAATGAAATGTTCCACATTTGCATATAGACACTTAATAAATGTACCTTTCCTGACTTGGAAATTGGAAAGAATATGATTCATGGGATCCAAAGTCTGGATTTGGGTGCCATCCCAGCCACTCTGTCTGGTTCAGTTTGGTTTGGTGTCTTTACCTTGAACATCTGGTTTTCTTATCCACATCTATAAAATGGAGTTAATATTAACCACAGAGTTGTGAGAATAAACCAAAATACATAAAAGTTTGCATAATATCTGATACATACACATGTGAACAGTAGTCTCATATACCATTCGGGTATAGTTTACATGTAAACCACGTGGAGTTAGTGTGTTGAGGAGTTCTCCAGTGACCGGGACTCAGTATGCTTCCTGCATCTGCTTGGAGTACTTGCCCTCGGTTCTCAATCAGTACTAAGTTCCATTATTTCAGACTCAGCTACTCCATGATCACATAGCCCCATATACTAAAAAGGTAGCTTCCAGAAGTCTCCACTTATGCCTCCTTCTACCCTGTCCATCATCAACTTCAAGTTAATCTCACCAAATCACCACTTCTGGCACAGAATGCTTCTGCATAAAAATTCCCTTAGTTCCTCATTGTCTACAGAATAAGGTTGAGGTAAAGATATCACTACTTCCAGGACACCATCTCTGAATACCCCATGCATGTTATTTTGTTCTAGTATGAATTCATATATGTACTACTACACGCCTATCACATTTTCTTCTTTATGTGTTCCTATGTTTTTGTGAGGGTTTTTTTGAGCAGAAATTGTGTCTTCTCATGTACTTCCCCCCAGTACCTACTCTATTGTCCTGCAAATACCTGTCCCTCTCCCATATATCAATATTAATAATAATTCCATGCAAGACTGAGACCATACATAGTTCTGTGCACTGTCTCAGGTGCTTAATGAATCATATGACATTGCTGAAAGAGTCATTTAGATCAACTCTCCATAGAGATTATTTCTCTTAACTCCAAACATAGGTACATAGGACAGATTCTTTACATTTATTTCAGAGAGAGACACAGGGAAATAGATACATTTAGATTATGTGTGGAGAGAGAGAGGGGGAGAGGTGTTATACCTTAACAAAGGGTCCCGCTGTGCTGACCTTATCATCTGTAAGACACAGCGATGCCATTTCAGCTAATAACGGTTTTTCTTTCCTAATTTAATGTCATCATTACTGGCTGTACTCTGTAAGACTTTCTTATTCACAGGGAAATGAGGGAAACAGGTATCCAATGATCTCAGACGGACATACACTGATGCCTAAAATTTTCCACCCCAGTATCGGTGAAATGGTCTGAATATATACAACCCGAAAAGGTCAACTAGCCCAAGAATATAATTGGACCCAACATCACATTGTAATTAAAGCCGCAGAAGGCTCGTATATGCCACCTCTCTGTCTCTCAACTGCAGAGGGAAACAGGCTTCACAGACCACAGGAAAACGCACTGATTAATTACACAGTGATGTGATATTATTCCTGCCAGGATAGTCCCTCTGAAATGTCAGAAGGATTAGAAGTGCCACATCTTCCTCCCAGACTCTAATCTTAAAGGGCCCTAGGATGAAAACACAGCAATTACGTTCATAGACTGTGTCAATTTTACAATAGAAAAAAAAAAGAGCATTCCCAACAGCAAATAATTATAGCACTGCTTAATGATTGATTTAACATAGAAAACCCATCTAATTCCTTTTGTCATTACAATCTACAGTACTAACAATCTAACAATGCTGCCTTCGTGAGTAGACATTACATTAGCAATAAGAATAATGCTAATACAACACGCAGTTTAACTTGCTATATTGTGAATTGGCAGTGCTCCCCCATACACAGTTATTAGCGTAGCACACCTTCCGAGTGAGACGAAGCAGCTGAGAATTTGCTTTCCAGCATCTGTGCTAATGCAAAAGAGCATTGTAACCCAAAGTAGTCTCCTGCATATTTCATACAGCAGGAGAGAATGTGTCTTTCTGTTTTCCTAGGGTCTAATTCCAAAGTCTGAAAAACTTAAGCTCTAGCAAATCGATTCATGATGATTCTAAATGGATCCCTGTGTGGATGACATGCAAATGCAGCTCTTGCCAAAGATTACCTATGGAAATCGAGCTCCTCTACAAATCAATACGCATATTACAGTCTAAAGAAAAACAAAACAAAACAAAACCAACAATCGTGTGAGCTCTGCAGCTTTCTTGTGCTGAGTGATATGGGGACAATAAGATCATCCCAGGACATTTAGAATGAAATTAGGAAAAAGAAAAAAAAAGTGTGGAAAGTTATCTTTCTTTATGGTATTCCACATAAAGTTATATGAGTGTTTAAGGAGTTTCCAAACCCCTTTTCTATCACTGCTTCAGGGAAGAGCTTCAGGTAATCTCCATCTGCTGAAAGATCTGATTCATTCAGAGGCATTACTGATTCATCAAATGCATACATTACAAATATTTACTGAAGGCCTACCTGTGCAAGGTGATGGGAAAACAGACAGACACAGGACCAGGCTTCCTGTTCTACAGGCAGCGGTGGTTGATGGGTATGGGTTCAGGTGACTTTGAAACACACAGCATTGTGTTGGCTCTGCATGGACCACCTAGGAAATACGTGACGATGTGGAGTTCCAGGTTTCCTTTTGTCTGGTGGAGGCTCAGTTTCACACTCCATAGAAAGGTTGGTGTGCATGGAGAATGCTTAGGTAGCCAGACAGTATATGTTAAACCCAGGTTTATTCACTCAAGATGCAAACATTTGTGTTTCTCAGAATGCATCATGTTTGATTAAAATATAGTCACCCCATTATCATGATTTTTATATTGCCCCTTTCAATAACATAAGAAAGAAGAAAAGAAAGATTCCATTATATGGGGAATTTAACTCTTTGTGTCTTTAAAACTTGTGGTATTTTTCCTCTAAGAGTGGTGGTGTCATTTTTGATTACATCCTATTATTTAGAAATCAGAATCCTTTCATTCCCTTGGAGAGAGCTATGAGTATAGATTCCCTATATTTCTTTCTACATTGAAATTTGCATTGTAATGTTGCACACATATCTCAATAAATCCCTACCTCAACCCTGTAACAGAGTTTGGACGGGGCTAGTTATTGTCATTATATGGACCCTCCCTCCCATCCCCAGCTCTCACTGTCTCAGATTGTTTTGGGAAGTGTTGTATCAGATTCTGGGAATGAGGATAGGGATCAAGGGATTTTTCTGGTTGGCAACTTTCCTCCATACATACCGATTGTGTAAACTCAATGAGACAGAGTAGCCAACTAATGATATATGATTGTGGGATTGGGGTGGAGATTTTGAGAATAAACAATACCCTTGTGTCTGGGCTAGAGTAGGGCTGCTGCTGCAATGAGAGTGACCCTATGGCTTCCCAGTGGATGGCGATCACACTTAAACTAGAATGAAAATAAATATAATATAGAGGTTTTTGGTTTGAGCTTTGAAATTTGTTTTTCTTTTTTTTAACCAGTGATGGTTATGAAATTATAGTCTTATTTTGATGCACATTCCTTATCATATAATTTTTGTTGGCCTCTCAAAATAGAGTATCAGATATGGAGATTGGCCATCTGCACTGGGTATCAAGACTGTAAATAAAGGCAAGTCTCTTTTTCTTTTTGAATTTCTTTTTTATTTTCTTTTTAATTTTTTTTTCTAATCCAATAGGCTATCCACCTTATTTAGATGAAAAAATGAGATAAGGGACTGAAAACCCTTTGAGAGGATAAAGGTGATATATATATCTACAATAATAAAAGCATAATATGCTAATTAGACCAGACAGCCAAACGTCCTTCTGGACAAAGCTGGGCTGCGAGGGCCCAGACAAGCGCTGTGGCTGTGAGGGCTGAGCCCCTTGCAACAATTTCATGCATCGGATCTCTAATATATATATATATATATATATATATATATATATATATATATATATATATATAACTAACGTGCAAAGTGTTCCCTCGGGAGTTCGACCAGGAGACCGGGAGTTCGATCGCTCGCTATGACATGTGCTAACTACCAGGGGGTGGCACAGAACATGGTGGGTGACCAGTGGCAGTGGTGGGGCACTGAGGGAGCTAGGGCAGGAGGAAGTGAGGAGGTGGGGAGGCAGGGAACCTGATCGGCCCTGATCGCTGGCCAGACCTAGGGACCCTACCCATGCACGAATTTCATGAACTGGGCCTCTAATATGTATATAAATATATGTGTGTGTGTGTGTATATATATATGTATATATATAATTATCAATAATTATTATTAATAATATCACCATCTTTTCACTTCATATCACTGACGTGACAGCAAAATGAGCATAAATTAGACTTCTGATAATGTAAATGGTAGACAAAAATATAAAATCTGAGATCTTCTGTGATATGACTATGACCTCTTATAAACATATCTCTTATCTGTCTCACCAATGACTTTCCCAGCCAGGCAATTCTCTAAGTCCAAGTCCATCTCACTCATTCATTTTCATGTGTGTGTATATGTGTATGTGTTGTATGACTTGAAGACTAGTCCCTTCGACACCATCTGTATCCCTAAGTTGTTGATTTTTTCAATTTATTCTTGTGATAGGAGATGTCTAAGGAACACTTGATTCTCTCCATGTTTTAGTCAATCACTCCATTAGACATAAAATGGCCACAGCTTTCAAGAGAGTTAGGTTGTAGTTATAGTTGTATGAAGATTTGATACTTTCAAAAACTTTAATGTAGCTGTAACATACTTTAGCTGTATTTCTCAGACATAGTACTCTAGTGCAGACAGGCTGAGTACAGAAATACGAAATCATTAGGGCTTATGTCTCAGCATGGCTATAAGGTTTGCTTGGTTTTCTTCTTGAAGCTCCTACTACTTCCTTTTTAACACATCAACCTACGGATTTGCCCCTTGACAGCACTATTGGACTTTTGTTGAATTTTATGATTCAAGAGGGACACTGAGTAGCACATTTTCCCCTGGGCTTCATTCTTCTATATACTCAAAGGACTGTAACCTTCAGAAACAGCAGAACCCCATTTAAATAGTTGTAATCAAGCCTACTTTTCTCTCTCTGTCAGTATGCGGGCACATATTTGAAAATGAATTACCCTGAAACGTTGTTAATATCAACCAAGAACTTGAGTGGTAAGAAGCATAAAGCCATTTAAATATACAAGGTAGAGAAATAATATGAGAAGAAGAGGGGGTGGAAAGAGAGAAAGCTTTCTGTTAGGATCCTGCACAACTATAGGGAATGTGAACTATCTCCTAGGAGGCCTGAATTCCAAGGTGAATTGGCAGGTCCCAGGCTGAATGCAGCCACAGACATGCTTTAGCCAACAAGGTGGTGTTTTGACTCATTTTGCCTTTTTAATGGAATGTGTATACTGAAATGTGAGGCTTGCTTCTTAGTTTGCCAGGGCTCCACCATTCCCTACCTTTTATTTTAGAGACGCATTTGTATCACTTGACTGGCTCCTCTGGGAAAATGCCTGTGCTCCACAATTCTGTTCAGGGATGGACTTGAATTGTGAAATCTGGAGATTGGGTGCAATGAAAAGATACATGTCTAAGACAGAGAGTCTCCAAGTTCTGTACCTGGTTGCTAACAATTGGGTCAGTTAGGATTAAACTCCTTGAGCTTTACTTTTTCCTGATGCATATCAAGTTT
This sequence comes from Myotis myotis, assembly GCF_014108235.1. Classification (NCBI taxonomy): domain Eukaryota; kingdom Metazoa; phylum Chordata; class Mammalia; order Chiroptera; family Vespertilionidae; genus Myotis; species Myotis myotis. The sequence continues at coordinate 17,819,886 of NW_023416401.1, read as the reverse complement.
TTGGTAAATGGCTAGGATTGGGATAATATCCTATTTGCCAAATTGAGTCTGGGGCCTGCCTGGATCATATGGATTCATCTTTATTCACTAAACACATGCACTTCCAAGGAGGGTCCAGTTGTGTTACCCCTTCGCTGACACTTTTATGCAAGTCAGTAGGAGAAAGGGTTATTCTGTTTAAGGTCATTGCTATGGGGCTAACTTGAACTGTGCCCATATGGTTCAATTAGAGACAGTCATTTAATTCAGGGTAACTCCATTTCTTTTTAAAATGTAATTGTTTTAGCCACTGGAAATAAATTAAATGTACTCATTACTTCAATCAAAGTGCAGGTAAGAACAATTTCTCTCTCTCTCTCTCTCTCTCTCTCTCTCTCTCTCTCTCTCTCTCTCTATATATATATATATATATATATATATATATATATATATATATATGTCAGTGTGTTTTAAATAAAGGAAATTTTGCATTAGAAAAAGCAGTTAACATAAAAGTTGCAACTGGGAAAGGTATTGTGAAACCATCCGATCTATTCATCTCCACAGCGATCTCCTTCAAAAAGTGCTTATCTCTGCTGCTATTATTACAATCACAGAACAAGACAGCAAGCTGCCCATCAGAGATAAACCCCAAGGCTTCAGAGGCAGCTGGAAATGACACAGCTTACAGTGAGTGTCGCCTCGCCATCCACCTTCCCCTCTCCTCAGCCAGCTCTAGAAATCTTGCCAGCAGAGAGAAGGATGTTTGCTTTGGCCTTCTGTTTCCGTTCTTCCTGCACTCCTTCTCAATGCTCCTTTCAGCACTAGCTCCCTTCTGTTCAGTGATCAGGATTCACTTTCTCCTCTCCACCAAAATCTACATCCCTCTAGCTACACATGCTTTAGGATCAGCATTGTAAGTATCAGAGGTAGTATTTTGAATGCTACATGCTTTACTACTTGTTTGCACTGGATTTTTTTTTTTCATTTCTCCTTCTTATCTACTCTCCAACTTTCACCTTTGCTTCTTGTATAGGGCTTTCTTGCTTACTGGTTCCCAGTTGGATAAGACCTATGGAAGGCACATACATAAGATTAGAGGGTAACATAAAAAGAAGAGGATGGAGTTTTTGGACCTCTGCTCCCTTCCTGCTAGGCTACCGGTTGGCAGTAGTCAGAGCCCTGTTTTGAAGGCCACAGCTCATACCCAGCAATCCTGTCTCTTGCCCAGTCCTAGTAGAGGCTCCCTCCTCACACCAGGCAGACCTACAGGGAGTGGCTTCCAACTAGCATCAAGTCTGTGGTGGTCAGCACTTTGTTGGTTGTCCTTAATCCACACTCTGCCTTTGTTAACAGTCCCTTTATTAAAGCAGCTTTGAATGCCCACTCAAGGATGACATCCTTCAGGCCAAGATGCTGACTCATCCACTTCACAACTTCTGGTTGGTTCTAAACTTGGAGGGGAGAGAGAAGGTTTTTGCGGGGCTCTCTTGAACACCAGAAGTCTGAGCCCCTGTTTTCCTCAGCTCTGCTCAGATATTAACCTCATCCAAGGAGCCTTTCCTGATAACCCTCATCAATCCTTACTGCACAGCCCTTGGGGTGTCGTTACAGCCTATATCATTGACTTTCATCAACTGTCTCTCCCACTAACGGCTGTGCCATGTAAGAGCAAGTCTTGTTTCTGCTTTTTGTTCATGGCAGCTCATGTTTAGGACAATATCCAGAATATGGAAAACAATTAAGAACTCCTGTTGCTTTCTGCTTCCCCAAATATTATTTACTCCTTTGTAGGTTGCCCTTTTGAAGAGGAGCTCCACTTGGGCAGTGCTTGCCCTAAAAATCCTAACCCACACGGGGCTACACCATGCTCAGCAGCTCCTGGCTGTGCTGGGTTAAGGCCAGTGGTCTAGAACCCCAGCTCGTGTTAACACCCACACGCATCAATAAAGCAGGATCTGGTGCTGCCACTTCCTGTAAATGTTCAAACCTTAGTTTTATAACCCTAGTGAAAATTAGTTTTCTATTAATTTACTTTAAAATGGACTCTTTTCATGATGAATGTGAGTGTAAAATGGGAAATTAAAAAGGAAAAAAAGAAACAGGATTCAAATACATTTCAGAGAATAGTGTGGGACGTGGTGGTGTTTCACAGGGTCACATTTGTTATGATTGGCTCACGCTCCTCCCTCCACACACCCACTTACATTTTCACTGACTGTTTCACCAGAGCTGCCCCTTCTGCTTCATCTCTCCTCCTCTGCTCAACTCCCACCTTGGCCCTGCCTGGCACACCTCCCATTAGTCAGGAACATGATTCTTTCTTTGCCTGTCATAAGCTGTTCGGAGGCTAATGATTGGTCTCCTACTTTTCATTTTCTTCTGCCTTTTCCTTCTATTTCCTACATGGTCAGAGAAAGGATAGTAAAGTCTATAATCTGAGCACAACTGCAAGGTAAGGCAGGACTTGTCCAGAAAATGGCCCTGTGAGGGACCAGAGGCAGCGTCTGTGTATTTATAAGAGCCCCGTGAATTTTTAACCAGCAGGCATCAAGGTCTACAACCACATTTTTCTAGGGGCTGTATTCAGCCCTGTGCCGGCCACACTAAAATGCTCATAAATAACTTGGATAAGAGGGAATTGGAAAATGAGCACTGCACAAATGCAAGGGGAATTTTTATGTTTTAAAAAACCCAGATGGCATTGACAGTTGATTTCTCTTTGGCCTATGTCACCATTTCTCAGAGAGCTATTAAAATTTTGTGAAGGGTGAGGAGAGTCAGATTTGGGGAAGGGCGAGTCTGATAGCACAGACCAAAGTTGAGCAATTTGTTTTTGCCTCTCCGAAGTATCACCTTGCATGATACTCAGCCTTGCACACCTGGATAGCCTCCAAAACTGTCATGGATTTAAAGTGAAGTACCTTTCCCATCCCACCAGCAAGACACTTTCTTCTTCCATGATATTTAACAAGCAGGTGATCAGGTGAATTCCCAGTGCTATTGGAGTAACTAATGGATGCCCCACATCTGCATACAAGGGTTAACTATTTAAACGTGAGCCTAGTATAACAAATACATCTCTAATTCATATTTCAGGCAGGTAGAAGGAGTGCAATGTACACTTTAGGCAGAGGGGCATTTTCCCGTGAGGGCATGCATTTGACATTATGAAGGCAGGCACTGGTTTCTCTCTATGTGAAGCCGAGACTAGGTGCTGGGTGGCCCAAGGTTACAAGGTCTATGTGAAAAATCATGAATGGTCCCAATGGATGAAACTCCTGATTTAGTGGAGGCTAAAGAAACAAGAAATGTTTTCTTTAAAATGGAGAAAGCAGCCATTTCGAAGGCAAATCAAGAGAGACAGGCTGCTGAGCACCTAGACTGCTCACATTTTCTTCCCTCACCTTACCCGACTCCGGCTTTATCATGGCGAACCCTCTGCTCAAACCCTCTAGCAATAACACAACCATCCTACCGTGTGGGTGCAGATACGTGAAAACAATGTTAGGGCCGTCCTTTGGATGGTTATGCATTTGTTGTCATTGTTGTTTTTTCTAACGGGTTTATAGGAACTCCATGAGTATTTAAAATGTTAAATACTGCTTGTCACCTGCATTTCCCCCACTCTGTTATTTGTTTTGCTATTATTTAAGGTACCTATGAACACACACAAAAATGTAATTGCAACATAGTCCAATGTGTTTTTCTTCTTATAGTGTTTGGCATTTGTGTCAAAAATGATTTTGATGCATCTGGATATTACTTTTATAATGCCCCTCTTTCTACTAAATTTTGAATTATTTGAATTCTTAATTATTTCTGCAAAGGTATTCTTTTCTAATTCATAATGTTTACCTCTTGTAGTAGCCCTTATGAGGCCAAATGTGTGTAGATATGTGAATACAGTGAAAGAAGGAATCAATTAGCAAAGGGATGCATGAACGCATAATAGGGGATCAACACAGATATATGGACTAAAACTAAAACACTGGCATTTATCTGTGACCATTTTTAAGATACTTGGTACAGTTTTATAGCTGGCTGTTCGGAACACTATACTTTCTTTGTTCTAGGGAAAAAAAATCAAAAAGCAAGGATTAACTTCAGTCAAAATGATTTCTTTAAATTTTGAAACAAAATGAGTGCAGTCATGTATGACTAAGTCTGAGTGATATTTTCAGGATTAAAAATATTCATTAATAATGGGAAAAGGGCTTCCTTGCATAAGAATGAGTTAGTGCCCCTTTCTGAGATGTGGAGCCTGCCTTCGTAACATGCCTCAGTGCATTTGTTTATATTCCAAAGCTGCTCAACTCTGGGACAAGGCTGTACTTTCTGAGCCCCCACATTCTCAAGTCACAGTGAAAATGAGATACTGTTTTAAAAGATGGGATTAAAAGTAAACCAATGCTAGGCACTAGATCCATTAGTAAATTTAAACATGAACAGAATAGGTTATAATTTGGTGACTTCAAACACACACACACACACACACACACACACACACACACACACACACATACACAATCTCCAGCCCCATAGGCTTCTTAAGGTGTTTGGAATTCCACCATTAAAATCCAATACTTTTGGGCTCACAAATTGAAGTCCTTTTCAATTTTTTTAAGAGATGTCACATCCTACACCATAATCATTTAATAAAAATAATGACTATAGTGAACATTTAACGAGGGCATAAGAGGCACAGAAACTCTATTAAGCATTAGTATTATTTCCTTTAATACTTACAATAGTCCAGTGAGGTAGGTACTGCTATCATTTTATTTTATAGGTAAGAAACAGAAAATTTCCTTCTTGTGGTTAAGTAACTGCCTAGTGTCCCAGCTGGTGTGTGATGGAGCGAGGCCTTTGCCCTGACATTTTACTCCCTTAAATGCCTATGTCAGTGGAACCACAGGTCACACAGTAGGGACAGTGTAGCAGGCACTCTTATCCTGGTCTTGCCAATTGACATGAGTTGATGTGGAAGCTGGGGCTGAGGACAGGTCACAGCCAGGAAGTGGAGCCTGAAAGGCTCTGGGCAGTTTTTGTCCAGTGTAGATGGGAGGGGGACATCAGGCCTGGGTTTCACAGTCTCAACAGTTTTACTCCAGCACAACCTTCCTGTCCCCTCAGAATTCCCAGGAGGTGCAGCTCACCTGAACCGGTCGCCCACACCTGTTCTCCTTTATCCCCTAAAATATACAGGCTTCCTTCTGGGGCTCTTCACTCTGCCCCAGAAAGACGGGTGCTCCTCAGTGGGAAACTGTACTTTTCCTTCCTTCTGTTTTCCGTGTATAATTTGGGTCATTGTGATGGCCTCACAGCCTTTCCTGCCTGGAGAGTGTTCCAGGGTACGCAAGAACCTCTCCTCTTAGGCAAAAAGAGGGCATATTTTTATTTATCAAAATATACATGACTTCAGAC